>NC_079289.1:29100000-34100000 GCF_023638135.1 Falco biarmicus
TCTGTGGAAGTTACTTGCCTTATTCTCTAGGGCACCACAGGTAAAAGGAGAACACTTGAGGTTAACAATAGTAATACTTTTTACAATTTGAGCATGCAGAATCTCTTCCCAGCAACTGAAGCCACTTTAATATGAAATGCATCATCAGAGCGATAGGGCCCTGGTGATGACCGACACTGACAGATCACCAGAGTAACCCTGATGGGAGCTGGTACTCAGAGAATGCACCACATTCATTTACAAGCCTGTCATGATTGCTCTGGGTTTATTTTTAACTAAAATACCCTGGCCTTCAGCAATCTACGCCAGGGATACCCTGACTCTGCAGAATGTGCAGAGCAAGAGCTGCAGCATATGCTTTTGTTTTCATTAGCCAAAGGATTCAAGTTAGGAGTATTCAATATTAAAGTAATGGTTGTTTTTTTCCACCTCTGCTCTAAGATTAACATTCAGTAGACCATCAGTAAGTCGACATCATATAAAATACATTCATTACCATGGTACTGAACCACAGAGTGGATAAGAAGTTAGAGAAAGATTATCTGGTCCATCACCTTTATCCCAGTACAGAATCTTGTATATATTACCCACTCCCAGCAGATTTCTCTCCAGTTCAAGAACATGTTAATACCACAGAGGTGGACACCTACAAATACCCCACTTCTGTCTTAGATGCAAAATAGCCTCCTGCCTACAGCAGAAGGTACTCTCTAACCGGTCAACTACTACAACTCAGCCATCAGTATCCAGGAAAGCTGCCACGTTCTGACAAAGAAAAGCTCATACAGGTGTAGTGCAAGTGCCTTGACAGGTGCACAGCAAGGAATCAAATGAAAGCTGGGGAAGAAAACAGGGGAAAACAGCTGTTCCTCAGTTCATAGCATGGGAAAAACATAAGAGGCAGTAAATGCTTGTTGATTTAAAGACCCCACTGATTTCAAAGTGACTTTGCAGCAAGTGTTGATATTTGGGCTGTTTAAGACATTTTCAGATGATGACAAAAACATATCAATTGCCTTGGGGTCCTACTGGAAGCTTTCCTCAATTCTAAGAAACAAAAGGCATTGCAAGAAAAGTCTTTGCAGAGTAAAATCAGATGGCAAAAGGGCTAGATCAGGCAACTGAAATGTCAGTTCACCATGTTCACATACACTATGGCACTCATGAGAGGAAAGGAAAACTGGTACCTACATCTTACACTCAGTGACTGTGTTATCTTACAGATCCAACAGAATCACCACAACTGGCCATCTGGCACCTGGGAGAGGAATGAGGTGGAAGTACAAGGCCATTCAAAGCAGAGTCCAGTGTGAAACAGAGCCATCTTGGAGACAAAATCTGGTCAGCAGAAGTTTGGAAAGACAGCTATCTAGTTTGCTTTCAGCGGAATCTCTGTCAGGTGGTTTGGAGTAATGGTGTGGACTGCCTGAGTTACCAAGTGAAATTATCTTCTTTGCATGCTCCTGGCCTCCCAGTTCCACCATTGCTGTTCATCAGTTGCTGTAAATTAGACTTGACTCCAGAGGCTCTGTGGTCCCACAGGACTGGGGCACCCATGAGTTTGCTAGCACTAGTGTAAAGAACAAACAGGCACTTGCAGGAGGTTACAGAGCTCCCTACTCAGATGGGATTTTTGGGTAGAATTTGTCTCATTCTGCTTAACATCCCAACACCAAATACACCTATAGATGAGGCAGAGGCCTGGTATACCTTTATAATAACTGGTAGAGAAACAGATAATTTTTTAGCATGCAAGTCATCTGGGCCACTTTGGACATCTGTGTGAGGATGTGGTAAATTGTACCCAGGAGGTGCTATTACTCTCCATGGACAGTAGCACAGAAGAGAGTGGTACTTGTGGGGACAGAAAAGCAGGAGCACTGCCCCAGTGCCAGAAGGAGAGGGAGAGGAAGGCAGCCATTCTTAGAAACCTCTTGGCTCACCCTGACATGAATCAGCAGAACTCACGAAAATTTAGCAAAATTCATAAGCAGTGTTTCTTCGTGTCTACAAGTACAGCTCTCGCTAGATCTGTAAAGCAGCTGGATATTTTTGGATCCATGAACTGCTGAGGATATACATACTTCAACCACTTCATAAACAGGTGGGTGTGAAATAGATAGTGAGTGCAAGAAAATCTCTGTGTCTATAGGTGATTTTTACTTTATGGTGATATAAATGGCAAAAACAGTTGTTATATAAGCTTAATCTTTTCAACAGATGGTAAGAAAAAGAAATATCTAACAGTAAAAATAAAAGGCAGATCTTTGCCAAACTTATACACAAGGACCTTAAGGAAGGAGAATGTTCTTGCTTCTGCCCTGTGTACAGCCAGGAAACAAATGAAGAAACAGGCTTTGATAACCATATAAATGAAAGCCATGTGTCACTGGATTGAGTTTGTGGACCTGGAATAGAAAAAAAATAATAAACACAAATAAAACAGATGCTCTTATCATGAGTGGCTTCTGGTTCAAAGATGGTTCCCCAGCAGTGTATAACTCACAGAAAGTGAAGCTAAGCGGAATTCCAAGTTTCCATGAAGCAACAGGGAATACAGCATTGTGCAACAGCTTTTCCAAACCAGATGTACATTCAGGCATTGCCCAACCAAATGATAGCCAACAACGTATGCAACAAAGAACTGATTGAATCTTTCTATAAGACACAACCCAAATGACGCTATTAAATACCTTAATCTTGGAGCTGACAGAATTGTGGCATGGCATTTTGTGAGTAGAAGTTATAATGAAGTTGTGGTATTACACACACACACACACACACACACACACTCTCAACTTCTGACACAAAACTGGAAGCTGCGGGAATGGCATGTGACATCATCAGCCAAGATTTTTCAGGCATAAGGAATTTTCTCACACAACCAGCTGTAGATTAGAAAATGGATCTAGTAATTATAACTTATGGAGAAGCATTTCTCTTCATACTCTGAAAATTTTCAGTTAATAGTTTCAACCACACAGGACAGTCTTCATGTTTGAAATTGACCCATTGACTTTATAAAAAAGCAGTGCAGCCCAAACCCCACAAAAATTACAGATGTCTGTTATGTGTCTGTCTGTCCGTCTGTCAAAGTCCATGCAGAAGACCAGAGACCACGAAGCCAAGTGCTCTCCATGAGGTAACTCACAGACATCAGGGAGGACTAGGATCTGATTCTCATCCCATTTCCATGAATAACAGGATTTTCATTAAAGTCAATGAGAAGAGACTGAGTGCAAAATAATTAGCATGAAATTATGTAATGTACTGAACAGCAGTATTCTCACAAGAAGGACAGGTGCATTTTGGGAAAACATTAACTATTTGATCATAAAGTACTGGAATGCAGGTGGAGATACATGGAAGAGCACAGTATCTATATGAAGTCACAGCAAATCTATGAATCTATAAATTGCCTTACTCGGTTTCAGGAGAGGACAGCAAAATATTCTGTTAAAAGATCAGCTGCTCAGTGAACACACTTACACTGTCAAGACCCAGGATCTCACCCACATTAGTAGCACACAGCCTGACACTGGTGGGTGTGCAGTGCACTCTCACAGGACGCAGCTCCTCTGGCACACCAGCTTCCAGGGATCCTGGGAGCAGACCTGCCTTCTGTAATTCCCATTATACCCTCACTTACCTGATGCCAAACCTCTTAAAGTTGTCTCAATCCATTTATAACTGGCCTTATAAAAGTGGTGTTTGAAGAAAACTGCATTTAAAAACAATCCATGCTGCCCAGATGAATAATGCTGGATTTCAGGCAGTTTTCTCTGCAAACAGAAGGAGTTTAAATTTCTTTTGGTAATAACCCCTTTTGACTTGCCCACATGTAGACAGTAATTATTACTGCCTTTTACGGCTAGGGTATTTTAATCCCAACACATCTCATTCCCTCTCCCACATAGACTGTCTTTGAAGCAACAATAACAAGTACCAGCTTCCCTAGGCCAGTTTGCAAATTTGCCTCAAGGCTAAAACAGTCAAAGCAGGCTTAGTAGGTCAGAATTGGATTTCCCAAATATGAACCATTCCAGAAAAAAAAAAAAAAAGAAAGTCTTTTTCTTATTGTTAACTTATTAATCATTAGAGAAAAAGAGAAGTTGGGGTGGGGGGGCAGGATGGGGATGTCCGCCTGAGTGAATTATATATGGAAAATAACTGTACAAAATGCTCTGGCTTTATTGAAGTCAATGGGAATTTTGCCACCGGCTTTAGCAGAGCCAGAATTTCATCCACTGGCTCCAGAGCAACATCTCATATGTCACCGCTTACTAGTAGCAGCAAGGAGTTCACCACCAGGTCTCCCTTTACCATATAAAACATAAAGGAAAGCTGAGGTGTCTCTGTGGGGATCTAGCAGCCTCACAGAACTCATCCAGATTTGTTTGCTTTTAATTACCATAACAGTCAAGGGTGCTAAAAGCTGTGTGGAGTCTGGGAACAAACTGTTTTGGTTGCCCTCAGACACACGTTATCCCAGTGTAGCCCTGGCAGCGGCACGGTAGTGGTACGAAGCTGGAGGAGCTCTGCTGGGGGGGGGGGGGGAGGGGCAGGGGGCCTCATCCATTTCCTACCAAAAGGGGGACTGATGCCTCTGCTTCTTCCTACAACCCCTAGGCCCCCTCCTAGGACACACACAGGGGTGATGTATCTCCCTGCAGATCCACGGGTGCTTATCCAGACTTTTTGCCAAGTTTAGGCTGAATGCTATTGCAGTCAGTCCCTAGCCAGATGTGCCAGCTGCGACCCAGCCACATGTCCTCTCAGCACATAGCTTGGGCACAGCAGGCTCAGGGAACATATGCCTCTGGACAGGCTGAAGAAAAGACAGGCAGAACAGGCAAGCAGCATGATACAAGTCACTGATGAGTTTGTTAAAGGCTAGTCCACAAGCACAACTGTTACCATACCTGGAGCTGCAGCCATCCAGTCCGTTGCTGACAGATCCCAGTTAAAACCCTCATTCATCTTAAGCTGAAGCATTTTGTTTCTCCGTCTCCTAACGCAGTCAAACCTTCCCAATGAAAAGCACCCCCAGCATATATATTGCTGTGAAAAAAGTTGCTCTAATGAGCTGGCAGAAAAAACAGTTTCACAGAAAGAAGATCCCTGAGAAGCCCCATTCACAATTGCCCGTCGTGTCCACAGGCTCTTGTGCTAATTAAGAGTGACACCTTTAATTGCCGGTATTGAAACCCACAAAAGCTAACAGATCACAGCCTAAATCTGTGATATCGTCAACCCAGGAGGCAGCTCAGCAGTTTTTGTTTTTTCGAGTCAGTGGCTCGTTTCCCTATGACGCCTTGAGAAAAGGTTTACTTGTGTAACGTCTACAAACCTAAAATAACAGGGAATATTTAAATTGAGGTAGAAGGCAATTTAAAGCCCAGCTAAAACTCCTCTGCTGAAATCTCTAATGGTAGGAGAAATGTGCATTTCCAACACATAATTAGGAAGAGACAAATAGAGGGTGTGGAGTCTTACTATGGAATGTTAATTACAAGCAGATCCTGAATCCCCGGGTTGAGTTCCAGCCAGTTGAGGACACATATTGAAATGTACTTAGTGATATACTCATTTCAGCTTAATTACTTGTGAGACAAAGTGCTCACAGCCAAAGGATATTTCTTTAGGATGCAGAGGATAGCTCTGAGAAGAATTGATAAATGTAAAAGAAACATGAAGCCTTATCAGTCCACCTACTTGCCAATTAAGGGTATTTCACAACAGAACTTTTTTCTAGTGCTCTGTGTTGCCTACTTTAATGTCCTAAGTGATAAGGTTTCCACCACTTCTCTTGGAAGATTAGAGTAGTCTCACAGCCAGGATTTTTTCTCCCTGTGATATTCAGCCTGCATTGTTTTCTTTCTTTATTATAGTTCAACTGTTTTTCCCTGAAAAAAAAAAAAATTACCCTAAATAATTTTTCTCTCTCCTCATTAACTGCACCCTGTTGGCAGACACGGGCTGCACTGCAAAGGGTGTCTAGGAAGACATTTTTGTTGAGTCAAACTCACTCTTTTCCAGACACAGATGCTGAAGCAGCAACCAAGCAGAGCAAAAGACCTGAGTGGGAAGATGGAAAAAGCTCCCTACGGTCTGCCTCATTCTCCAGACCTCTCCAGTTTCATAGTGTCCGAGACCTCTGTACCATGTACTCCAAAGAGCACAGTGGATGCATTCTCTGATCTTCAGATCATGCAACAGGGCTACGTGGCAGAAGATGACTGGTAAGGCCTGACAACCAGACTATTCATCCTCACCTGCACGCTGGTACCATAGCACCTTTGAAACATCTCCGTAGATGGACTCTGTCAATTGACCAACAATGGTAGATGATGAGTCAAGACAACAGCTGCATCAGCATGAAGGCATGATGGAGAGGCTGTGCTGCAAACACATGAATTTCAGACTGAGGTACAGAAGGTAGGAGCCAGTTAGGTGAGCCTCAAGAGCATGGCACAGTTCTACACCGTTTGCCTTGGACATAGGTTCAGGCTCAATTTTGCGTCAGCATGAGTCACTAGTCTTTGACCTGCTGCCCTCATCCTCCTTCCTGCCCTACACTTTCCTCTGTGAATTTTTCTGCTGCAGTTAATGGGGCTATCTGCACGGCAAGACAGAGTCAGGCCTAGAGCCCTTCTTACTTAAAGGAGACACGTAGCTTTTTCATCTCAAAATCAGACAAATTGTAAGTTCCAGTGCTGTACCAGCCATATATGAAACCTATGTAATTGCAAAGTCAAGTGGGAAGAATTGCTCCCAACATGATCAAAGTGCAATATCAGCTGATTGCCATCCAGCAGACAGCAGAAAAATCCAGGCAATTTATTGCTCCCAAACATATCAAGGAGCTCAGGTGGTAGTCAGGACCTGGAACCAGCCAACAGTGTCCTAAATCCACTTGAAGGCAGTATGCTTCCACAGGCTGACAAGGCAACAAGCTGCACTTGGGAACACTAAGCATGGATGGCTCAGCTGGTATGATGTAGAAGGTACAAGATAATATCACATGCTCCCCAGTCCTCCTGAGAAGTGATGTGTACCGGCTGAGAATGTCCTCTCACACTTGTGATCATCCAGGTGAGGACAGTCCTCTTTCAGGGCGTGCAGATTTTTCACGGCTGCCTGTTTGTGGTGGTTGATAACAGACATCCAGAGGATGAATAAGTGTAGAATAAGTGCACTTTAGAATAAGTGCAAGATCAGACATCACAAGGCAAAAAACCCAGGAAGCTGGAAATTACTAAGGGAGAGAAAGAAAAAGTGTAGTGTAGAGAAAGATCATTATCAGTTCTTTCTTTAAATCTACCACCTCTTTGCTCCCAAAACCGTGTGAGCAAGAGGATACTGACCCTGCTGTCTGAGTCATGTGCCACAATCATCTCTGGGGTCGGTACCAGAGAAGTAACAAAAGGCATCTAAACAAAACTAGGGGGAGGACACTGATTTCTTGTCCACTAAGGCCAAGCCAAAATCCCACTGGCAACAGTCTTTTATTGACAGAAGAGAAACATCCACACAGGCAGTGGTGAATCTGGGGCAGCACAGGAAAATAGAACTGGGATCTGAATGTTAGGCTTGTAGCTCAATCCAGATAGATACCAGGAACTGAAAATTGTAGAAGAAAAAGTGGAAACTCATGCAGACACCACCCACAAAAGGATCAGCCATTCCTCTTCACTGGAATGCCCCCTCAGTTGTAGGCATAGTTTTCAGCCCTGTTCCTTTTACTTTCACAGCATTTTTTTAGTTGTGCTCAGTCTGTGCTCATGTCTCCCAGTGGTCGAGGCCTTCCGGATCACCTTTGCCTCTCTGGTGTTCCACACCCTGGACATGTGAGACAACAAAGCCCCAAAGAGAAATCACAGGGATGACATGGAGACAGGGCAGAGGGTGTAAAAAGAGGCAAAAGACAGATCACCCTCATTGCAGTGGGTCATGTTGAATAGCTGAAAGGGTCATGGAAGAAGCGAGTATAGGCAAGCTTAGCAGACAAGTTGGAGTACCCAGCTGAGTTCTCTTCCCTTTGACTGAGGCCTGGGTAGAATTAACAGTCCTATAGAAGCCAGAAAGCTTCTTTATACTTTCTGATGACTCCCTATTAGTTTGTCTACAGGTCGTTACCCTCATCAGTTCCTAGCTCAAGCTAAAGCCATGTGAACATCTAATGACAGACCTCTCCACCTCAAACAAAGTCCATTAGCACAAGTTTTCTCCCAAGTTACGACATTATGCTCCTGCGACAAGAGGCGAGTCAGTCATAACGAACTTCCACCACTCTGATTTCTGCAAACCCAGCAACTTCCTTTAAAAATCAAACATGACCAAAGGCAACACCCAGGGGATGACAGTCTGCCGGTGGAGTTCCTTACAAAGAAAACGGCATGCAGAAAGGAGAAAGGTGTTGGCTGTGTGAGATCATCCTTCTGATGACTGCAATACGGGTTCACATGGGATGTCAGTAGTTAAAGTTCTACGTTTTTTCATGATTCCTGCCTCATTTTCCTGTCCTAGTCCTACTTGATTTGGGCAGCTAGGAGGAATAAAGATGGCACATTGCACTATTTAACCCGTGGCTAACCTGTCCACCACCACAATGACTTACTCCATAGGTTGAATATCTGCACTTCATGTGAGTAACAGGGAGTAAAAGCAGAAAACAGAGTTCAGTGCAGAGGATCCAGATGTTTCAACACATCTAAACAAAATACCTAGACCTTAGAATCAAGGATGCAGGACTAAATAGCTGTTTGCATGTCACTATTGCTTTTCCAGTGCAGATGGGTGGCAGACAACATCAAGAACAATGCTACCATTTGGTGGCCAAGGTGAGCTAACACTGAAGGAAAGAAATGAACTGCTAGCAGAGGCCAGTACAAAGTATTTCTCGATCTGTTTGTAGGACAGCCTCTTAAATATCAGAATTTTGGGGGAATGGTTTCAAGTATATAATGCCTGAAAGCAGACTGTAACCTTAAATACATTGTTGGGTTGTATTTACCTACATGCCTTGGTGGATCAGCTGAGCAGCTGGGAACACAATAAATTCATCTGACTTAAGTCAGATGAAAAGATGGAAGCAATGGAGTACTTAAAGGGGGCTCATAAGAAAGATAGGGACAAAGTTTTTAGTAGAGTCTGTTGCAAAGGGGTAATTGTTTTAAACTAAAAAAGGGTAGATTTAGACTAGATATAGAGAAGAAATTTTTTACAAGGAAGGTGGTGAAACACTGGAACAGGTTGCCCAGAGAGGTGGTAAATGCCCAATCCCTAGAAACATACTGGATAGATCTCTGAGCAACATCATCTAGTTTAAGATGCCTCTGCTTCCTGCAGGGGCAGGGGCAGGGTGGGCTAGATGACCTTTAAAGGTCCCTTCCAACCCAAGCTAGTCTATGATTCTATGACATTTTAGGATTTTGTCATTTGCTGGCATCTGAGACACAAGCGTTTCCTTCAGGTTTTCCTATCTACCTGCCCCATGTTGGAGCACCTGCCAGCAGATCCCCTCTGAGGAAGACCATTCAAGAAATTGCCACCCCAGGAAAGGGGATTTTCCAGCCTAATAAAAACTAGCACAGAAGCCATCTACTTTCCCAATGAAAAACTGAACATTTCAAGAATGGAAAAACTGCAGCCCTAAAACTGCCCAACCCAAACAGTTCTTGGTCCAAACCCAGAACATATTTAGCCAAAAAATACTGGAAATTTTGCTTTCATTTTGGGCCATAACTCAAAAAAACCCCACTCTAATTTGTGTTACTTCCTTTTGTTCAGTTTGTTTCAATCAAAATCCAAAATTTTCTGCACAAACCAATTCTAAGCAGCTCTCCTGTTACAGAAACTGCAGCATCTTCTGGCAAGTCATTCAGGTTAACACAAAGAGGTCTAAACGTGCTGAAGGGGTGAAACTGAGAGAAGGAAACACTTGCTGTAAACTCTTCAGTGCTTTAACATTTGTCCTTGACCTTTTAACGAAGCAGTAAAGGAAGGAAATGGAAAGGACAGATTGCTATTAGTGTTGTTTTATACTAAAGTTAATTTTCCCAAGTTCATGACCAGCACTGACACTGAACTTGCCTAAGGAAGCTGGGCTTTGCTGTACCACAAAGCTAGATACACAGCAAAAACAACAGCTTGCGTTTCTTCCTGATTCCCCCTATCACACCAGACTTTTCTCTCCCCAGTACCTATATTCAAGCATATACCCAGCTACATCCTAACCCTATAGTGGGGCAAGACTGCAGTGTGCAGGTCCCTTCTGCCTTCCCAAACTATGATTTCCATCAAAAAGAGGGGCCACTTCTGTGCTATTTGGGCCCCAAATCCCCAAATAAGCTGCAGCAGGCATCAAATGTACAGTTCTAGATAGAGTCATCAAAAAACACCCCTCCAGCAGCACAGTCTGTGGGAACCCAACAGTGAACCATACTCCTTATCTGCATCCTCCCTTGTGATTTCTCTCTTGCTTCCTTTGTCTATTTCAGAATGACTCAAGCAACAGCACTCACTCATCAAAGACAAAGCGTTGCCTGGTCAAGCTGTATGGTAGGCTCTGGTCTCGTATTCAGCACTTGCACAGCAAAGCACTCGTATCAATAATGCTTACACCAGAAGAACAGTGTTTCACTTGCAAAACTAAGAAATGCCAGATTTACCTTTGCTTGAGCAACTTTAATCCTTTCCTTGCTGATTCAACCCTCTGGTGCATGGGATGAAGCCAGGTTTGCCCTTGCCTGTGTAGCAGATGACAGGTAACTTCATCTTATAGGAGAGAAGCCATACCAGGGAGCTCATTCAAACAAGAATGACAGGTGAGAGCCACCACCGAGCAGACAGGCTATGTCTATACCAATAAATTAAAACTCATGAGGGACGTCTGTGTCCTCTGCCAGGCCAAGGGGTACAACCTGTCTCTAGGACTAACAGCTAACAGCCACCACGATCTCAACAGCCTGCTTGTGACCACCCCACCGAGTGCTTGGCCTTGGGTTTCCCCTGCGCCCTATCTGATGCCCTGCTGGCCCTAAGATACAACTGTTAACTCTGCATAATAATCCAAGGACTGTCCTGAATCCCATCAGAGATGTGTTTCTATAGCACAGACGTCGGGGACAGGGACTGTTGCATGCCTTGAAGTGGGGCAGGCACTGCAGATGCTGGAGGCATAATGCCAGCTGGGATGGTATGGGAGGGCTGGAATGAGCCTCATCTAACACCAATTTATTTGTGGGCTCTCTGGGAGCAGTCCTAGGGAGAGTGATTCCCAGTTTGCTCACTGTAGTGTGGGCAATCAGGGCTGATGCTTAGTCTGTCCCCTGGCCCTCTTTTATTTACGGATGCAGGAACACCCTCAAGGGTTGTGTACCATCTCAAATGTCTCTGAACAAGGCTGTCCAGAAGCAAAGACAACATTGTCAACAGTAAAATTCTTCCCAACATCCAAAGATAAGAACCTCTGACACTGAAGCACTGAAATTTTCTTAAGCCAGATTTTGGTTTACTTTTCCCTCTCTCAGGAAAATAGTTTGTAACTGGCTTAATGTATAAACAGGTATAAACCCAAATAGCTTTTGTCCTTAATTATCCCTTCATAATCCCTTCGGCCAGGCTTGTCACACCACTGCTTAGTCTTAGACAACATCAGTTGCTTACACATGTGATTCGTTTTCCAGTTTTCCTCTTCAATAGGCTTCTGCCTTTGAGCAGCCACATAGAGTCTTGGGTATCTCCTATTCACAAAAAACTTAATTTATCCAAGAACCTTTCTCTGTGTATAGTTCTTGTTATAACACCCTGTTGTCGCTGACAACAGGCTACAGCAAAGGTGTGAAACCATTTATTAACAGATCCCAGCAAAAGCGATTTTCCTGTTTGCATACAATGTGTGTCTTGCCCTCTGACTTCTTAATTGCATCAGAGCTGTCAGTGAATTGTGGAACAAACTATGTGTTATAAGGTTCATGGTCCAGCCACATCACAACACAAATGACATTCCCATGCAGACTGGTGCCCTTCAGAATGCAAAACTGAAAATAGCAATCATCTAGTTTAAATCTCTAGAAAATATAAATATTAGAGACCTTATGAGAAATCTTTAAAACTAATTTTCAGCATCACAAGCAGTGCTTCCTGCCTGACCTCAAAGCAATATAAATGGAGCTGGGAGTTGCTTAGAGGTTATTCAGCAAAGGAGTATTTACAACAGAGATCTTTACTTAGCCTGAGCTACTCAGGACCCCTTTCAACTGAGTAAAACTATGTTTTGTGTTGGACCAAAGTGTAGCATTAAATTACTTAAGAGCACCACCCATTCTAGCTGACTTTACAGATTTGGCACATCTGCTATATGTGATGAGTGAATCCCAGGTGTGACCCAGCGCTTATATCAAACTTCAAACTAAACCTCAGTGCAAAGGGCTCGAAGTATTTATGCTGCTTTTGTGAGACTCTACAGCTGATTATTCCCCTACAAAAACTAAAATAAATGCTCCACTAACCAGTAATATTAATAAGATACCTTTAGATCAAATGAAAACTCTCCGTATTGATCAAACAAGATGACTATGTCATGTATGATTGTGGATAAGTACCAGGATTGCCTCTCTGCCAGTACACGACTGTGTACTCTGGGGTTTTGATTTATTAAGAACTCATAGGACCTGTATATTACCTGCCTGGTAATAACCTACTCTGGAAGCATAGCGGGGAAACAAGGAAAACTGCGTATCACTGTGAGAGTCCTCCAGAGCATGAGGCTGTCACGTGTGTCTGCATGTGCTGGTGTCTCTGCAGATGTACCTGCTCTGTGAAATGTGGAGGACAGACAGAAGCCAGAGACACCAGTTCCCAAAAATAAGTAATAAAGGTAGAAACAGTCATATTCCCTGTTCTCTAGAGAGTCTGGTCTGGAGTAGCACACGGGCTGAGCAGTATGCTGTGTGTCAGGGAAAGCCCTTCCTAGCTGCTTCATGAGCATGTCATCCCCACTTCGACTCTCCTAGAAGCTCGGTTTATCTGCATCTCTAAGGGCGGGAGGGGGTTACTTTACATGTCAGATGAGGATAAACATTCTTTTTCTTTTTTTTCCTGAAGCCATGAACTCCCGTTTTCCTGACACACATAGTTGCCTCAGTCCTGAGACTGGGATGAACCTGCCTTTCTGCTCCTAGGATCCTAGGACAGCCTGATTTATTCCAGTGAGTTTGTACCTCTCTTACACATAGGAGGGCAGACTGGTGACTGTAGCATCTGCCTGGCAGCAGGAACTCCTTTTCAGTAACTAAAACAACTCACTGGGAGGGAAAATGCAATAGCTCTACACCAGACTTGCCAAGAACTGTTTCACTACTGACTTCTGCATGGTCAAACTAAAGACCATACGACCCTGCTTTGTACCTGAGGCTTGAGAGCACATTTACAGATCCCTTGGAGCAACTGCTCAGCCAGACCAAAAAGTTCTTTCCTAGCCACACAATAAATACATATTTTTGGCAACAACAAAAATAGATTTCAGGGAATGTCTTTTAAAAACAGATAGCATTTCACATCCCTCTTTGATACTTAACAGGGATAAAAAGTGCTGCACACTTCTTAGTGTGGGGACCCTAAATGCTGTGACCACATCTGTCAATAGAAGGTTGCATGACACAATACAAAATAAATGTCATGAAGAAATACCATTAACCAAGGGAGCCTTTTTTTGGTGCAGGAATATTCCAGACCGTTACAGTGCTGCAAACAAGGCTGTGCATGAAGGCCATTCATTCTATGGTTGCTTTCATTCCTTCCCCTTCCCTTTGAGCCATCAAAGGCCAAACACACTCACCTTCAGATCATGCTGCAAAGCCCATCTCCCCTTTTGCTGGGTGCTAAGGAGGATCAAGGTGTAAAGGCTGCTGTGTCAGAGACCAGCACTCTTCATCTGATCTGAGGACTTGTGCTAGCCAGAGGTGATGGCAGTGTGAGAAGTCGGTCTGGTATCACAGCCCTGTGCTGAAAGCCGGAGGAAGTACTGCAAATTTTGGAGCTGCATGGAAAACTGAAGCCATACTATTTGAAGGCAGACTCTGTCAGTGTCTCATCAAGTCACCTCTTGATCCTTGAGCTACCTCTTTGAAACTCATGTAGGAAGGCATTACCTTAGGAGTAAGACATCACTACAGTGATAAAAGGAAGTGCAGCGGCTGTCTTAAGAGCTGGCTTCTCAGCAGTGCTTTGGGATTACAATTAGCCTGAGTTCAAACACTGGCTGCAGAGAGGCAAGATGGGCTTGAAGACACAGTGCAATGCAGAGCAGACACCCCAGGACTAACTGTCATTGAGGTAGCACTGAAACTGGAGGCAGTATAAACACATCAGTTCAAAGCTGCACCAGACAGAAAGAACGCTGTCAAGAGACCCATGAGCCTAGAGTCATGCTGGGAGGACACACAGGGTCACTTGGTGTTCAGCCAAAGATTTCTACATCACACTCTGCTTGGCTGTCCTGTGGAGGGGGTAGGAAAATGAAGACAATGAAGGGGATGTGGCACAGGCAGTCAACACAGCTGTCAGGCGGAGATGCAGAGAAACTTGCTCCTTGGGACACCTTTCATACGTGGAGGCTGCAGGCTAAACAAAATCCCCTGCCCATTTAACAAGGAGTTACCCACCTGCCACAAAAACCACAGAAGCATATTATAAAATACAGAGGTTTTACTAGCATGTGACAGCATCCAGAGCATCTGGGAGGTGAGGAGCCGTGATGCATGCTGCACAGAGAGGAGCTGGTGGGAAGAGTGGAGGACACCACCTGAGCTCTCCCTCTGCCCTGAGCAAAGTGAGAAAAAAGTCTGAATTAATGCTGAACCACTGCTCTGTTATTGGGAGCAGTGTGAGGGACCACCTTGTATGCAAGACCTAAACCTAGGTCTTTATGCAAGAGTCTTTGTATGGTCACTAGTTAACTCTGCTAAGACAGCCAAAACATAAATCTGGACAATTCATCTCACTTAAATTTACTTTACCACTGAATAAATCCTGTTTACTGTCTCTGCTCGACTTCTGCGCAACATTGCACAAAACACTACTCCAACTTTTGTGGCATTTCTCAAGGGGAGGAACCTGCTTCTTAAGCTTCTCCTTCATATGGTTGCCAAGCGGCCTTATGAAATGTACTGGCAGGTGTAAAGTGTTCCCACTTTTGCCTGAAAGGATCTCTTCTAAGGACTGAGTCTTTGTGTCACACCCCAAGTGTAATTTCTAGGCTGTATTGCCACTCTCTTGCAACACAAGCAAAGCTTTTGAGCTTTGCTTGTACAGATAACAAATGTGCCAAACAGGTGGTTGAAACACAGCCTTACAGTGCTGCTGGTTACATTTTATTTTGGTCAGAGCATTTGATAGGAATAGTAAAAACAGAGGGGATCACAGCTAAACATCACGTAGAAAGGGATCTTCCCAACAGACAAAGGAGACTCTCCTGAAGCAGAACCTCTCAGGGACCTCCTTGGCATGCAAGCATGGACACGTCTACTTCAAACCTGAAACTTCATGCACATGAAGAGATATATTTATACACACATATTAATACACACACAGATGACTATATATACATACACGTGTGTGTGTATATATGACTGACTGCACTTGTGTCTGTGCATATATAATTTATTATGTTCTGCTGTATTTTTGACATTTGTTATGACATCTATAATTTGTGGTCTGAGAAGGCTGAGCCATGAAATGTGGTGAGCCAAATTGGTTTGAATGTCTTCACTGAAAAATAGAGGGTTGATTTAAAGGAAATTTTCCCCTAAAAAAATTTTTAAAATCAGAAAAAAAAAAAAAATCTAATCTATCATTCAGTTTCTAAGTTTTCATGTTGCAAGGGGAAAACATGCTCTTTTGCACGCCCTTTCTCTCTCTCTCTCTTTTTTTTTTTTTTTTTTTTTTTTTTTTAACTGGCCAAAGGCAGAAAAAGAAGCAAAAGCTAAGAAGCAGACATAGGGTTTGGTCTTGGCTATTTTATTTCTCCACTTTCTTCTTTCATATTCCTAAATGAAAAATAGGAGGTGATATTTTAGGAGTAACAGAAAGCTGGCCTGCCAGTTTGTTTTCTTACCATCAGAATGATATCATGTTTTCCTAAACAAAAATAATTCATGAAAAATTTCCAACAAAAGAAAAAGTCTCTCAGGTTTTTTTCCATTAAATGGGTGTTTACTGAGCAGCATTGCTGTGAATAATCCCTGCCCTGACTACCAAGGAAGATGTCACAGGAAGCTCTTGGATGAGCGGGACAAACACTGGACTTGGGATGAATAGCACAGTTCCTGGTGTCCAGGCGTCCAGCATTCACAGAGGTGTCCAAAGGACTTGCAGCCGAGGAAAATGGTGATCGTACCTTTTCCCATTGTCTGCTCAAGTCTTCATGCCATATATGAGCACCTTCGAAAGGAGAAAAATAGAGAACTGATGAACATCTGTCAGGTCCCAGAACAGTCCTCGGGAAGAACAAAAAATAAAGTTGCTCCTGGAGGGTGAGAGGGCAAAGATATATCATGTCTTTGATATGTGCAGGAAAAGCAGAGAGGTTTGTATGTGCTGGAAAGCAGAGAGGTTTGCGGTCATTCTGGGCTGAGTTTCACATTCTTTGGGGTACCCCCGAGAATAGCCCAATTCCATCACAAAGATGAGCTCTGCCGCAACAGGCGATGTTATCATCCCCAGAAAGGACTCATCATGATTCAGGGAAGTGTAGAATTCCTTAGAAATTACATGATCCTTTAGAAATGCCAACAGCAACCCTTTGAGCAAGGTGATTCTTCCATCTGCACTGTAGTGTAAGAGACCAGTGGAAGGAGCAGAGGACAGGCGAGCAGTGCCGAGGGAGGTATATGTCCCTCTCTCACACCACTGGCAGCATTTTAGCACTGGTGCTTTTACCCTTGGAATGGGTCAGCTATCACTGGGCAGGAGGTAGAAAAGCAATATACTCACAAGGCTTGGATGAAAGAGACCCCCAAATATGCTTTTTAAAGAAAAAAAAAAGCTATCCAAGAAAACAAATGCTAGCAATGTGTAAGTACCCTCCTTCATCAAGAAGAGATATTAACTTTTTTCAAACTAATCCCTGTGTGTTTGAAAGTATAGGTAGACAAGCTCATCTCACCTAAGACCCCTTCATCCAGATACCAAGTATTGCCTTTGTAGCTTCATATTTGTGTAACATATTAAGCATCAAGTCACTTCTGTGTTAGGCATAAGAAAAGAGTTATTTATCCACCAAAACCACAAAACCTATATTAATAACTAGAGAAGTAAAGCCAGATTGCTGGGATGGTAGGTGGGAGAAGAGAAAAAGCACAGGAATAGTAAGTGCACTAAAGCTTTGAATTTTCTTTAAACTAAGTTTGTTCTCCTGAACAAAGTTCTTGAAGGATAAAAACATTTTATTCACTACAATTGATTTATAAAACCCTTTATTCCGTTTTGTGTAACTACAAAATTTTTTTTCTCTTTGAAAGAAAAAGTTCTGTAGGAGAAGAGTCATGTTCATATCCTCTCATTTCAATACCTAATTCATCTTCTGTTCCTGTTCTCACATCTAGGAAATTAAAGTACAGGAGCCCAGAGAGAAAAATGACATTCACAGAAAAGGATACTCTTGCATTCCTGGTCAAAAGAAGGAGACATACTAATTACTGAATTACAATGATCTTTTTAGCACCCTCTGAATCTCTAAGAGGAATAAAAAATACACCAAATCAGAGCCGAGATATCAAGTAATCAGCTAGCTTTGTTCAGACACAAGGGCAGATGAAAGTAAAATGTCTGAATTCTTTCAAGTGAGGAAAAACACAACTCTTTTCCCTAAGGGGAGAAACCAAATTGTTATGGTTGGTTTTGTTTTTAATTTGGCTTCTTCGACGGGCAAATTTATTTATGTGCAATTATCACTGCTCCTACAGACGTTTAAGCCCACGCTGTCCGAAGCCCACACTGGCGGACAGGGGCCCAGCTCATGGTTGCTCTGCCATAGGATCTCTGCCAGCCAGTGAAGCTCAGAGGAGATGACACGTACTCCTTCTGTCCCACTAGAACACTATCTGAGCACACACCATCTCTGAGGAGATCCCACCTTCCTTGCGTCATCCACCTCACGCTGCGTCAAGGCTCCCGCAGCAGCTTTACAGCAGCGCCATGGCTCAGCTCCCACAGGCAGAGCTACGGGTTCCCAGCTCCCCTGGGAACCATCAGGCAACCGTGGCTGCATGGCGAACACTTTGAAACATGCCCGCGCAGACATGTTGCAGCCTGAAATCAGCATGATCCCTGGGAGTCAGTGGCCTGCAGGATGCCAGGTGGCTTTGGGCAGTACACAGCAGTGGTGTCCCACCAAAGCCCCTAGAAACGCAATACCTGGTGCAGATATGTCTCAGATCTGGATTTAGCAGCTGATCTAATATGGGTTCTGGAGAGGTGCAAGTTCCTTCTCTGTTTCCAGAATTCACTTATCCTACAAGACTTATTCAAGACAGCTTCTACCTGAAGCTGCTGGATTTTGCAGCTCCAAAGGGAATCTGAGACTTTTGTTCTTGGGGACCATGTCATGACAGACTCCACAATGGAAAAGTAATGACTTTGGAACAGGCTTATTTTTAAAAAAATAATTAAATAAAATCTGGGCCCTTATCCAGGTAGAGATCTTAGCCTGGCATTCCAGTTACATTCTTTCTGTTATTAAAACAATTTAGGAAACCAGGCAGCCTGCTCTGCACTCAATCACGTTAGCCCACGCTGTGTCAATTTGAATTCTGCCTGTGGTGATAACAGTTGAAAATCTGATGAGCCAGATATTGAACTGACAAAAATCGGCATTGCTCCATTACAATCAGTGGGGCTTTGCCAATTTACCCTTGTTAAAGATCTGGACCTCTACTTCTAGGCGGGCATTTTTCCAGACAACAAAACAGTCTCCTACCTCTTTGGCACAGGAAAAAATAAAGGAACAATTTATTGATACTTTGGAAAGTGACATGACCACAATAATACAACTTGAAAATTATGTTCTTGGCTCATTTTCAGCATCCTTGAAACTTAACTAGAACTATGTCCATGATCTTCAAATATGATCAATAGAGAAAATGTGGTACCATTTTGTAGTGTAGACACCACCAGCTTCCAAAGTAAAGATTACTGATTTCCCATTTTAGGTCATTATGATGTCTTAACAACTCTGTTAAAAAGCCCCCTCTGGTGAAAACAATGACATTTACATCTGTAGCAGCCACATACAAATATTTTATCTTCCATCCAACTGCTTTTTCAAGATTTTTTTTTTTAAAGCTCATCTTTACAGTAGAAAGTCCACAAGCCTTGAGAAATGACACATTAGGTATTTGATGCTTAACCGATCAACAACAGGGGCAGCTTAGCTTTGTCTTGTGCACCACCCTGCCTCAGTTCACATGATGAGAGGTGGGCAGGGCAGGGTAGTCCCTTCCCCATCCACAGTAGTTACTTCTGTGCCAGAGCAGCATTCCTCCTGACCTTCCTTAAGATGTCTCTACAACTCTGCAAGATGGTCCTACAATAGTCATTGCATGGAGAACCAGTCAAAAGTTAGAGGACTGAGATGTGGGTCACACTGCTTTCACCAAAAGGTTAAACTTGAAAAGCCTTCGTTGTTATCATGGTTACATCTCCCCTTATCCTGTTGCCACCTGCCATTGCAGAAAGGAGAGGGGAAAAGAGTGGAAAGAGGGGGTTTTGAACTTCAGGGAAAGGTGTTTTCCACAGGTATGGGGAGAGGTATTTTTTTTATTTGGGAAAAGGGAAAGAAAAAGCTATACATATGCTACAAGACCGGTTTTATCAGAAGATTTGAGCTGGTTATAGCTGTTGCACAGGAGCAAGGGACTCAATAGTGGCCTCAGTTGTCTAAATGCAGCTTTTAAACTCTCCTGAAGGACTTGGACTCAAAGACCACAACTCTACTAGTAAAGAAAAAGGCTCAGGGTTTGTGTGTGGCTCTAAAAGCAAATAACAGAGCAGAGCTTGCTTTTGTCAAGCTAAACACCCTTCCGCAAGGGCTTCACCCATAGCAGTCTCTGCTGTCCCATGAGCCATGCCCAGGCATGGTGAGAGCCAGGCAAACCTGTACTAAGGAACAAGCTAATAATTCAACAGCACGGACAGTCACAAGACCATGCTAAAGCCTGTGCTTTCACCCTGTTTGGTTTAGTAGCACAGACCTGGCCAGACGAGGCAACAAGAGTCCAGTCAAATTGCATATATATGTGTGTACATGCACATATATTTGCAACAGTGACTTTGCAAGTGACAGTCCTGACCAACACCTGTAGGGGCTTCCATAGCTAGTAATAACACTGAGCATGCGCTGGAGAAAGTGTTCAAATCGTTACATTCAACCACTTCCCTAACAGGCAGGACAGCATGGCTTAAGGTGAGCCCTGTCACCCGAGTTTTTGAAAATCATGTAGTTACAGAGAATAGGCTGTGGACAGGAAACCGTCCTACAGTTTCCCAGTAAGGACAACTTTGAGCAACAGGACTCGGGCAGAGCTATGGATGAATAGGAAAAAAAAGGCATCATAGATTAAATAATAGCACTTGGTTTCTTAAATTAGCCTTTATTCCCAGTTCCTCAGAGCATTATGATGGCTTCAGCGATGCAAAGGCATGGCCAGATCTTCAGATCTGCCTGCTGGAGAATTCCTCTTGGGAAGGATCACCTCCAGTGACAGCTCCCCTACCAAGCCCTCTTAACCTACCTACAGAAAGCAGGGGTGGGAGGAAGGCAGCACAGCAAGGCCACCCATTAGCCTCAGCCACTGGCATAAATCCTGCTCTGAGCAACTGCCAGAGATGTAAGCAGAAAATCAACTGATCTAATCTATTCAGGTAAGCTGGGCAATATCCAGCAAACCTTGCTTTTTCAGGGAACAGAACGGAGCTTTATACCCGCCTTTTCCTTCCCCCTTCTATCTTTAGCTTCTGCAGCAAACTGCAGAGCTTGCTCTGATGATTTGGCTCACAGAGCTAAACTGAGATGATGCTGTGTAGTAGGTTAGTTTTAGTGCTTCAGCAGAGATCAAGAATCCTTCAGCTTCCTTGCTTGCTTTGAGGGATTTTCTGTTTTGTTTACGTTTCAGAGCAGATAGAATCCCATTGATGGCATTTAAATGCATCCATCACTATGAACTCTAAGACGCAGGAAATAACATTTTCTTTTTCTTAAGCATCCCAGGAGACTGCAATGATTATATTAAAATTTTAATCACAAACTCCTTACATGAAAATCACAAAGGATCCACTGTGCTAGAGAATTTCACAATACGAAGCTCTTTTATAAATTTTTGTCAGATAGCAATTTGGTGTCTGGGAAATGTAAATCAGTTATTAATGAGCCAAATCGCTAACATCAAATCTGGCATCTATAGGCAAGAAAGAGACAATAATCTTTCACAGGCTTATAAAGTTCTACATGTAGTAGCCTGAACAATTTTATTCCCTGTTTCCTGAATTGGGAGACATCATTTTTTGCTAATACTGTCATACAAGGGCATCTCATTCTACAGTAATACCTCCACCTGATCCATGCACAGTGTTGTAGGGCTTTGGAAGTGACGATATGCACATTAATAGCTCAAAAACTGTTCTGAAAGACTAGCTTATTGCATTTCAGACTTTGTATCCAGAAACTAGATTTTTGGTCCAAAATCAAGTTTGGACAGTCAGGTCCAAATCAAAGCAGCAAGGCAAAATCTACAGCATCCACGAGAACCATGCAAGCTCCTCAACAGCTACAAGCACAGCTCGAGCTCAACACCTACCCCAGCAATCCTGGCCTGACCTGAGCGTCTGAATTTCAGAGCTGTTGCTTGAATATAAAATTACACAAAACAAAACTCTTGGATTTTAGCAGCTTCCATATGTTAGGATCCTAGCTGAGCTTAAGCACATTACTAACTGTGCTTGAAATCTAATTCTGTTCCTTTTTTCTGAGTGTATTAAAAAAACTATTACTATTGTTAAAGGCTGCAAAAGGTGGCAAGTAACAGAGTGGATCCTGAGGAAGAATGTGCAGTGCAGCTAGAAACCGAGTATTTGGATTTGAAATCCTAGCTCATTATTGAAATTAATTCTCAATGCCTGTAACTCTTGGCTAATGCCTTCATAGAAAACTACATAGTTTGCATCACTACGAGATTACCCAATTCCTTTGCTTGCACAATTGTTCTGATAATCAAGAGTGGACTTGGCCTCTGCAGATACAAGAGCATCTCCAAGTAACACAAATGGTTCAGTAACTGAAATAGACTTTATTTGTAGGAGAGGTAATTCACAGGCTACTGGTTCTTCTGCTTACTGATTTTTTGAGCAGAGCTTAAGAGATTTGAATGGAATTGCCACAAAGATTTACATTTAAATGTGGGGCAGAGGCAGATAAACTGATTAATTAGCTGATCAATTCCATAAAGAGCTTAAAGTGTATCTTGTAATTTACAAAGGCAGGCGTAGGATGCAGCGCTGCCTTCACAAGGGTAGCTCCCCATGTAGCAGTGTGTCCGATGAATAAAGCAGTTTCATTTCCCTCCCACCAGTAAGGCAGCTTCAGAGGAGCGCGGATGGAAAGTTTGCCTCCTGCAGCACCATGTGTCCTCCATGCCCAAGTTTGCCCAAAACACAAGGAGCAAAACGAAACGGAGAGACAAAGATTTGTTGTTTGAGGGTCTCAAAGGGCAGCTTCAAACCGCAGCTCCTTCCAGTCATCTGTGTGCAGGAGGGTGAACTCCAAGTTGGGATATGTACAGTACAGCTGTCGCACTCACACACAAGCTGTGGCGTGTATTTGCAAGTCGGTTGGGACCAT
Organism: Falco biarmicus; assembly: GCF_023638135.1. Classification (NCBI taxonomy): domain Eukaryota; kingdom Metazoa; phylum Chordata; class Aves; order Falconiformes; family Falconidae; genus Falco; species Falco biarmicus. Next base: position 29,122,898 of record NC_079289.1, read on the forward strand.
GTTCAGACCATCTCCCCTAGGTGCTTGCCTTCGTTGCCATGACAACTAGTAAGACAGTGATGGGCAATTCGGGCTCCCCACGCTCTGTGGCTGCCAGACTCTATTCCTTATATAGGCAATGGAGAGAAGCAGGCATCTAAGTTAGGCACCTAAAATCAACATGCTGACTACACCCCCCACACTCCCACCCCCAGCCAGCTGCTAGATTCCTGGCTGGTTCTTGCAAGTGAGAGGGACGCGCTACACACTCACCGCTCCTGAACCTGCTTCCTCATTTGACTTCCTCTTCCAATGTGTCATTCAGAAGTGACAATGCGACATCTGGGAAATGGTCCAAATCTGTCCATTTTTAAAGTGAAGTGCTCAGAGGCAGTTAAACAGCCAGAGCTTTCTGCTCATCATAGTACTAGAAACATTCAGGTTTCTTTGCAGTTGGAGAGAGAATGGTAAACTACCATTGCACCCGAAAGGTTTTATTCATGCATTTCCAGGTCTTTCATCCTGGAAATGTATTCCACAGATCCAGAATCAGACAGAACTCCTTTAAGCTTCAGAATAAAAGTGAAAAATTTGGGGAAGGGGGGCAGTTACTCGTTTCAGTCAAAACTGCTGTAAGATCTTGAGACAGCTCCTAGCCCTGGAAGTAGAGAAAACCATTCTCCACAACTACTCATGCAAATTCACATGCATTCCAGGTCAGTTCATACTTCTTGGAAAGACATCAAGCCTTTTCCCATCTTCAGTACCTCTTCCATTTTTATGGATTCTTCCCTTGCACATATATAACTTCCCATCAGACCTTCAGCAGTGTCAACAGCATAAATGCTGAGGTGTTTTCTCTTTCATCCCCTCTGCAGGTAAAATACATGTAGTGGAATGTCTTACATTGGTAAGCTGTGATTTTTAATTGTTAGACTTGGGGGCTTCTGTCTTGTTGCACAGTCATTTTAATGAGCTGTTTAATTTTTCAGCAGGCATGCTGTTGTGGATTTTTGACAGGGGTGGCCAAAGAAATGACCTAGCAAAGAAATGGACCTTACACTTGGAGCAGAAGGAGGTGCGATTTGTGACTTGCCTTAATTCCTGGAGGAGTTCATTCCAGATGTTCATATAACAGGCTGAAGCTTGTTTCAATGGCTAGGAATTTCATTATTCCAGCAGGGTGAAATCTGTGGCAAGGCTGACCACCAGGGAACTTCAGCAATTCAAACAGCCTTCAAGAACATCCAGAAAGGGCAAGTTTAGGCATCTCATTCACAGACTTCTGTTGAGATTCAGTCCTGTCTCCTCACTTGATCCATCAAAAGGCTTGATGCCTCATCTGAGCTCAGAGTTTATGCTTATCCAGATGCCCACAGAAGGAGACAGGCTTCCTTAGGGAACAAAGAGAGGAGATGTCTCTTCCTCTACCCTCTGACTACAGAGAATTTGCTTACCCAAGATGCCCAGCTGTTTGGCAGTTAAAGGAATGATGAGTCCCATGCTTGGAGGCAGTGTGAATTAGGCACTCTGTAGGAGTCAGGGATCTCAGTACCCTTCTGGGCTTCAGCAGAAGATTCTGAGTTTGATTTGATGACTATGCAAAGCCAGAGGAGAACATGGAGAGCAGGTCTGAGGTGCTCTGCAAAGCCTGTGCTGCTGCAGAGACCCACTGCTCTGTTCTGCAAAGGGCTAGGTCCAGAAGTCTTCATTCCCAGACCATCTGAATCACGACAGTCCATCCAAGACATAGTGAAAGCATGGGTAACTGAAGTGAGTTTATTACTGTCAAACGTGGGATGCAGGCTCTCAGCCAGCTCAAGCCCATGGGAAGTGTTATTCATAGAATCATAGAATACTTTGGGATGGAAGGGACCTTTAAAGGTCGTCTAGTTCCAACCTCCCTGCAATGAGCAGGGGCATCTTCAAGTAGATGAGGTTGCTCAGAGCCCCACCAACCTGACCTTGAATGTTTCCAGGGATGGGGGATCTACTACCAGTCTGGGCAACCTATTTGTGTTTCACCAGTTATTGACTGATGCTGCTTTGTGTAGGCAGGAACTCAAGTGCATTCTTTAACTACAAGGAGATGTGACCAGTTTCAAGCATGCCCTTTTATCCAGCCAAACCTTCACCAAGGCGATGAAATGCACTCCCTCTGCTCACCGATACTCTTGCCTTGCTCAAACTCACCTTCAGCCAATTGGTCTTCACTTGCAGCTGAGCCCTTCCAAGACACAAGGTTACCAGGGTGACAGTAAATGCACTTGTGTCGATCCCCTGCTGCTAGTGCTTGGATTACCAAGTCAACGAAGCCACTCATCTTCTGAATATTAAAAGGAGGTAAGAAAAGGAATGGTTCTTGTGGGAATCCACCAACAAAAAGCCTAGTGATAGGGACATAATTTCCCATCAATGTGGTTTCCCCTTTATCCAAGGATACTCTCCTACTATGAGTGCTTTAACCTGTGTGAGCTAAACCTATAATTTCAAATTATACTTTCAAATTCATTTGCTGAATACATGTGGGATATTTTTTAACATTGGCTATGTTCAGGAATTGCAGAATAAATGGAAGGGTAATTTGAAGACAGAAAAAGAAAAGGCGAGTGTGACAGTCACCCTTACCCACTTGCTTAGAATACAGGGGTCACTTCAGCACACCTGGACTGACATCAGTGACATCCACTGCTTGAGTCAATATTCCCTGAAAAGAGTGGAGGCTGCCATGCCAAGCTCTTTGATGTTACTGTTTGGTTGTTGTTTTTTTAAAATGTCATCCTCTTTGATATTTGAGGCAGATATGCAAATGAATTAAAGGATAAGTTTATGCTGAGTGCCTGAAAATGGCACTTGTGCTTTTCAGTGGATGTGGAAGCTTCAATTGTACAAGCATTTTATCTGCAACAGACAGGGCTTCATAACAAGATGCCTGGCTTTAAACAGGAGCAAGCAGCTAAGGCAAAGGGTGTATTCATCCATTCTAATGTGTAATTCCAAAATATAACTTTTCCCTTCACTTATTATTTATCTAATTACACAGCCAAATTTAGTTGGTGCATTTGAAAGCATAATTAATTGCAATGCACTTAATAACATTCCATTCTGCACCGGCTGTAAGTCAAACTGCTGTAAGACAGATTTGATTTTTGGAAGGGTTTTCATTACACCGTGTGTACTAAAAATAATTAGTGAGCCAGGAGGGCAGTTACTTTTATCCTGCTAATTGGATATGCTGGCAGTTCTTATGCCCTTGTGGTCAGATGTCGGCCTCATTTGCACAGTTCCAACCAGTGGGATTACTTCACTTGGGTGGTCGTGTGTGTATTTAAGAATATAATTCACTCTTTTCAGTTTTGTAGGAGTTGAACTGGTTTGTGTGAGCCATGGCTTTGCTCTGAAGGGATCAGAATTCATGTTGTCTTAGCACAGCACTGAACGACTACCTACAGCTTAGGCTTATGAGTGGCTCTCTCAAGCCTTTGCAGCTACCATCAGGCCTTCAAAAGCATTCAGCCTGGTCTAAAGGGGCCTTCTCCACTGATTTCCACCACTTGCTATAGTCTCATAAGGTTTGAAGGAAAGTGCTTATGTAATGTGACAGTGCAGTTTCACAATAATTTGGTTTTGGCAGCAGTATCAGCTTAAGAAATTCCCCTCTCCCTTCTCCAGCCTTTGCACTGCAGGTCACTGACCTCTCAGTTGTGCCAACACAACTGTTTGTAAAACAGTGTGATGCCCTGGATGAATGACATAATCCAGGTTAAACTGCCTTCTTTCTTTTTTTTCCCTACTTCTGGTTTTTAGAGAGGAAAATGGCTAAAGGAGAGGTAAACTTTGGTGAAAGAAGTGGCTGGGAAGGGAACTGTCTAAACAGGGATTGCCACTAAAGCCTTCAGCATTGTGAAACTGCTGTTCTGAAGCTGGCCAGTTGGTGTTTGGTTGTTTGGTTTTTTTCTCCAAATCAGAGATCATGCATACTAAGTAGAAGGAAAACAGCAAAAAATAAAAGCATGAGGCTCTTAGGTCTTTTTATGTGCCTCAAGTGCAGATTATTTGTTGGATGACTACAATGACCTCTGTCAACAGTTCTCAGGCATGTTTGGGATTTTTCTTAATCCATGGGATATGCTCAACCACTAGCTTTCTCATTGCATGGTTTCAGTACTACTGCTATCATAGTTCAAACACTGAGCACGTGGCTCCACAGAACAAATCTTTGGTGCGCACCATGAGGACAAAGCCCTCGGGGACAGAGAAAGCAGGACCGACAATGAGGTGGACATGACAGGGATGGGGCGAGGAAGAAAGGATGCCACATAAGCTTTGGCTCAGGAAATAAAGAGTATTGATCTGCTGGGACCTGGTAGGGTAGGAACCTCCTCACAGGTGAAAGTCCTGGGAGAGAGAACAGTTATGGTCAGAGGTGGCTGACAGATGATGCTGAAGCTGAAGAGATCCAGGAGCTCCATGTGCTATACTTACTAGAAGACTGATAAACCTGAGATTTTTCACCTGCTTTTGATAACTTGCCTCTTTTGAATGAGTGGGAATACACCAGTTATCTGAAATAGCAAGGAGGAAAGTTAACTAGGAAGGAAAAAGAAGGGAAGTAAGAAGGACATGGAAGAAATATGTGGCTGAGGAAGTTAACACAGTTTCAATTTGCTGGAAAACAGCTTTCAGTATGGACAGCTTAAAAGCAAATGGGAAACAAGATGAGCCCCTCATAAATTAGTAATACTTACTTTGAAGTACTGGGTTTTTTACATTATTTTTCACTGGAATAAAACTCGAAAAGTCCAAAAAAACATACCTGAGATTTTCCTCAAAGCTTATCATATCTTAGCTGGGAAAGGTACATAATTCCCAAAAAGAAAGCAAGACTGATTGCAGAAAAGGAAAAAGAAGAAAAGTTTTGACAACTCAGAGCAAGAATATGCTGGTATTTGGGTTTTGTTTTTTTCAAGAGCAGCTTAAAATTCTTCATAAGTCCAGAGACTACATTTTTTTCACAAGGGAAATGAGATCTCTTTTCCAAACTGATTCTAATACTGATGATTGCAATGTCATTTACAAGCAGAGCTCTCTGTGCATGAGCTATTTCCATCAATGCAATAAGGATGTAATAAAAACAGAGATAGGTATTAATGTAAGCTAGTTCCAGAAAAGTACATAAGCAATAGTGATAGTAGTAGTACTGGAAGAAGTCCTATTTCCTAGTTTATGTCAGCACCAACATCCATTCAGAAATCATGAAAATTGTATATATTAATCCAAAGTATAGAGGGTTACTTTAAATTCCAGGCTGTGTTGGGATGGTGGAGATACTAAATTTTGAAAGTGTAATGATCCATTTTACAGAGAACAATCTCTTCGACAGATTTAGACTCACTAGGTTTGAAATGCAATAAAATGCAATAAAATAAAATGTAATAAAACAGAATAAAATAAAAACTGTTAATAAAAATACTAGCTGGAGGAGAAAGGACAGATGGCTTAGAAGACAAGGAAATATTAATCTTTTTCCAGTAACTCAGACAGAATCAAGGTTAGCAAGAACAGGAGTGAGGTGAGCCACTTGCATGCTATCTAACTAAGCTAACCTCTTGTTCTGCTTGAATAGCAATCAGAAGGAGGGTGTAGATTTTTAGAAAATAGCATGTTATCCACGATGACCTAGTAAATATTTTCCATTAACAAATGTCAGCCTGTGGACTGTGGGTAGTGACTTAAGAATTCACTATGGGCAAGTTGCAGAGGGTGACTGGCCTTCAGAGACATACAGTAGTTTTCCTCCTCCTTGACTCTGATGGTAAAAATTCCAGAGTTATTCAGGGGGTAGGACTGAAACCAATTTTTTAGAGCCAGCAGCAGGGCTTGCAAACTTCACCGATTTCCAAGCTTTCACCTGCAGTTTGGCAGGTATCATACAACTATTTGCACCACAATAAGGCATTTGCTTGTAAAATATTCCCATATAAAGTATTACTTGAAATACTGTTTATGGAAACCAGATAAAAGGGGTTCTGAAAGCCAAAGTAAGTTTGAAAATCATTGTTTTCAAATATTTTCTTTGGTATTCATCCAGCTCTACTGGGAGAGATCTGCTTCACCTAATGCTAGCACTCTAAAAGTTAAGTAGCCGGTTTAAGCATGTCATTTAAAACAACTTTCTGCAGATTATGGAGAGAAACAGGCACCATCAGAGGTCAATTCATTCTGTCTCTATTAGACACCCCTTAGAGGATGATGAACCACCCCTGGAGATACATGCATCTCTTGATTGCAAAGGGAGCACAGATGATTAGTTTGGAGAAGACACTGCTGAGTCAGATTAGTCATTAATGACTTACCTTTTTGCCAACTGACACACTTTCAATAGGACTTCATGGAAGAAATCAGCTGCTGCGGCCCTTTTCTTGAGGCCAGTCACTCTTTTTTTCCATTTGCATGCACACCCATATGGTACATGGGCCCAGTTTAATTGCAACTCTGCTTTGGTCAGGACTTAAAGTCCTTCATAACACAAAGGAGCGATCTCCACTAACAAAGATCCACATTCAAACCACCAACTACCCTGTCAGACCTTGGCTTTTAACAGGGCCAAGAAGGAGACTTTAAGCTTTTATGAAGAATTCCTGTGTTAAGAAAGCACAAAAGACGAAGAACACTGCTGTGAACCAAACTAGATGCTGAGGTTGTGTCCAGGCATACGTGTCTAAACAGTGCCAGGGAGCTCACAAGCATCAGAACTTATTTGTCTCTGCTGCTAAAACAGTCCCTGGCCTAGCTCATGCCCCTGCAGGATAACTTTCTCCATGGCCTGATTGTGGGAGTTAGGATGAGCTAGGATCCATTCCCAACAGGGAATTCTGATGCAGTCTGTAACTGGTAAGAAAGCTTAACAGTGTCAACATATGTTACTGTGTGTCAGCTTGCCCAAATGCAAGCGAATGGTCCTGAGAAGATTAGATATAGGTGCAGCTCAAAGTATACTAGCCATGATGAAAGTGGCATTTCCATACTTGTAGCACATGTATTTTGATGTAGAGAAGCAAAGCTTTTCTCATCCCTCATACGATGGATTCATTTTCCATCATCTTCCATTTTATGACTTTTGTCTTTATGTTTGTAACCTTCCAGTCATTCAGTTTTCATTTGTGAGTGCTGCCTCAGAAAGGTTCACCTGCAGCACCCACCTGCTGGGAGGAACGATTACCACACAGCTGACATCTAAGAGTGGTCTCACAACTGCCTTCCGCAGTCTCCTACAACAGCCACTTTCATAAGGGGGCTAAGGGACAACCTAATAGCAGCCTACTTGAAGGATAGCTACCAAGATGACAGAGCTGAACTATTTTTACTAGTGCCAGATTGTATACCAAGGGGCCACAGCCAAAAATCACATCTTGACAGGTTCAGGTAGAACATTAGGAAAGCTTTATCAACTAGGAAAGGCATGCAGTGCTGGAACAGGCTACCGAGATGAGTTTTGGGGTTTCCATATTGGGCAGTCTTCAAGGCTTGGCTGGAGAAAGCCAGGGCCAACCTGATCTAGTACCAGTGATAGCCTTGCTTTAAGCAAGCAGCTGGACCAGATGAACTTGAGAGGTCTCTTCCAACCAGCATTTCTATGAGAAGCTGAAAGCATCTCAGAACATTTTTCACTTGACAGTGCTGCGTGTGCTCTCTTCCAGTTCTTCCCTTCTTCTATGCTTCGCTCAGGTCAAGCAGCAGCGCCCAGAGGTCGTACAGGAAGGATTATTTCCCCGGTATGCCTTCCTCTTCCTCATACTCCTGAACTCAGCAGAGCTGCGCAGGTTTGCCTAAAGAAAGAATGTGACCTTTTGACAGCAGAGTCATCCAGCAATTTGTTCTAGTTTTAAGCTATTTCCCCCGATTCCCTCTTGGCTTTTTCCTCAGCCTCTTTGCCACCAACGGGAAGGTTTGCTATGCCTGGAATGTGAAGTTTTGGTCACCGCTCACTGCGATACGATTCCCAGTTCAACAATGCACCAGAAACTCGGTTTCAGCCAGGAGCTGTGCTTTTCTCTTACGCAACGGACTGTGCTTCAACAGAACTTCCCAGATGTGTTTTTTGTGGCGTTTTAAAGCAGAAATGATCGAGAGAGGTAAGTTCAATAAAAAGTATGCATTGCCTCATGGAAAAACAACTATGCTGGGCTGAAGCAGTAGTGATGGCATAGGTAAACATATTACCAGTTACAAAGTTCATGTATTTAATGCATATTACAAATATGTGTTGTGTACATTTATAAGTAAACACATATACATACATTTCTAATTACAGAGAGGTATGTCTTTACATTTTGATAGATGCATATATAAGAAATCAACAGAAATATTTGTGCAAATTAATTGATTAATTTCTTATTTTTAATTAACACTTTGGGGTTATGGAGGCAAAAGGCAGACACTGCACAGTAATGCAACATGTGTGGTAAGCCACTTGTTTTTGGCTGCCTCGGCTGCTCTTCGTACAATAATTCACTTACACAGCATTTGTACTAAAATTCAGTCTGGGCAGCTTCACGTCACTGATATTTAACACAAATATAGAGCAAATAACCACCCGCCAAGATTTCCTTTGTTCCATTTCAGTATCTCGCAATGCTACAAAAGTCAGGCAGCACTCATATCCAGTAATCCACTACGCACAAGCTGCTAATTGGCACTAGGATAAATCCTGAGCCCTTACTCAGAGCTGAGATCAGACATGAGTGAAAGATGCAAATTCTTTACAACTCATTTTCCCCCTAGATATTCCCAAAATACAATGGACATTCTTTAAATTAATTGAGTCTATTTTAATCAGAAGGAATTTCTCATAAACCGGTAATGACTTTCAGAATGGAAGGCACTTTTTCAGGTGACAGATCTAGAAGACCTTAAAACCATAATCTTATTATATACATATAAAGCTTTGATAGATATTTTGAGCTAACGTTTTTACTGGCCATAAACTACTGTTCCCTGCAAGACTGAGATAGTTAGCCTGAGGGGGAAAAATGTTTGGCTCTTAGAAAGTAAGGCTCATGAAAAAACAGTGGGAGAATGCTATTTTTAAAAAGACTCTGAGCATTTTTATAATAGGTTTTGTGTAAAACATGTTGTAGCCGCTGAGCACATGGTGTGTCAGGAAGCTTGGATTGGTGTTCCTTTGGGATGTCTCGCACGATTTGCTTTTGGTTTGTTGTTTTTTGTTTTTTTTTTCCAATACAGATCACTAAGATTTCCCAGAAAAGCAAATTACCTCTGTTAAACAAAAAGGAGGGGGGGATTTTACTGTTAAGTTTTCCTCTATTGCTAGAGCAAATGTTAACAGTTTAAGTGGTTATAATGGATGGTCAATTTAATTGGAGTTTAATTCAGCAGAAAACCCAGAGCATCTGGAAAGAGGTTTCATGAGCAGGAATTCAAAGAAGCACACCAGCTGTTGCTACCACTTTTTCTGGTTTTAAGCTGCAGGTCTTCCTTGCACCTGATCTGGCACAGAGGACCTGCCCACTGCCAGGCATTGGTCTGTCCAGCCCACCAAGCTGTAAGGTAGGATGGCATGAAGTGCAGGTATCAGACGTCCAGCGCTACACAGGTTGGGATCCCTTTCCTAACCCGCCTTCACCTTCCTTAACACACCACATGGTTATCGCTGGGTAGCTGCATGGTTCTCCTTTAGCTTGTAGTGTCCTTCCCTGAAGGGTGACAGGGGGAAGATGACCCACCAGTTCCAGTGCAGGCAGGAGCATCCCTGTGCCACTGGTCACTGTGCCCCTCTGGGAGCTCTTGGTCTCTGGAAGCCTCTCATGCTCTTTGAACGGAGGCTAATGCACTCACACTGCCTCAGCAGAAGCACCAAGATTTACATTTTGGGTTCCAGTGTTTTGTCTTCTCTTCCCACCTATGCTGCACTCTTCTACGGCAATTTTATGAGAACAAAACAGCACATACGTTCATCAGCCTTTGAAGACAGAAGAAGGAAGAAGCAGATAGACACATATTTTTATGTATCTACATCTTCTGGGACCCCAGATGTTAAGGCTGCTCTCCCTCTGTGCTAACTGCAGAGATAAAGAGCGGGTGCCTCTGAGACCCCAATCTTGGTCCTCATCACCGATAGCACTGCACTGTTTTCAACATTGTTACTGGCTTGTCTGGTGAAGACATAACCCTGGAGTGAGCTCGCCATGACATAAAAATGACTCAGGACAGAAACAGACACAAAACCCACCTACCTTCAGAGTCAGAGTCCTAACTGATTCAGAAAACAACTCTAGAATCCTGTCATCACCAGCTTCTTCCAATTACATCCTGCATTTCCAAAGATTGCCTTTCCCACCCTCAGAGAGGATTGAAACACACAAGCCGTAATGTGGAAAGCATGAAGGAAGAGTGGAGAATTAATGGTTTAGTCCTCTCTGGAGGAACCGGTGGTACAGAAAATGAGAACAAACCCTCCGGAAACAGCAGCTAGGGCTGGATTATGGTCCACAGGCGACTCAAAATCAAAATCTTCTATCAACTACTATTAATTGCGGGAGGGCCTTTCCTCCACAGAAGCACAGTGTCAAAAGGAAATCCTTCCAGGGGAGAGGACTTTCCTCCATCTCAGAACTTGTGAGTTTCTGCAGGCTTGAATTATGTTCATTAGTGAAAACAGTCAGAAGTCAGCGGTGCTTTAGGAACCTGTCAGGAGAGTGTTTGATCCCTTACGCTGCCTGGGTTTCCTCATCAATATTTTGAAGCTCTAGCTAAACATTATTGTTCTGTGTACACAGTGACACATAAACCCCATTGCGTAGCTCAGTTAGGGACACCAATAAGAGACTGAAAGAAAGAGTGTGCAATCAGCTGGCTATTCATTGATGTGGCCTCCTTATCCATAATCTCCACCCACTTCTGCACCCCATAACCGTGAAACAATGACCTATTGTATTCTTTCAAAATGGGCAGCTCCTCACAGACAGGCATCTATTTCTTGAAGCACAGGGATCTGTAGTTCTGTCTACAAGCACAGGTGACTGGTCAAGCTCCCATTTTATCCTATTCCAGGTTTCTTCAGTGCATTTGATAAAAGATCAGCAAATTAATCCAGTGGCATTTAAACCCCTCAGAACTTCCCTAATCTTCTGGATAATTAAATTCTGTGTACATATTCTCCCAGTATGTTCAGTATTAACATTGAAACATATTCCCTACTTCTTGCACATTTTCTAAACAGATGTTCCAATATCCTGAAGAAAACTGAACTATAAGCCTCAGGTATGTGTGTATTATAATATACTCAAAAGAGATAAGAGACAAAATGTTTCCCATCTATCAGCTACTGCTTGTCATGGAGGCAGAGGTAGTCACGTGAATTCCTTTGTATGTCACCTGCCCTAAAGCCAAGGTACCCCAAGGCAAAGCATGTCCTTTATCACTTGCAGCAAAGTGCTGAAGCCTCCATCCTGCTCCATAACTCCTAAACCTGGCAGGTGAAGCTGGTGGAACTTCTGCCAGCCAGCTACAGCCAAAGGATGTGTCCCATCAGGGCCTACAGCCTAAAGGTCCTTGTTGGAGGGTCACAGCCCAATGCTGTGGGCTGCTGGGGATCTTCTTCAGCACACCACACAGTGTGCCAGCCATGCCGTGGCAGCATCAGAGCTCAGGATCTAGGTGGTTGGTTTTGTTCACCCACTTTCAGGTGTCAACAGACTGTTCTGCAACGTTTAGTCATTGTCCCAAACTGTTTCAGACTGGGTTTGGCTCTTAATTAATGTCTGTCATCTAGGAGGCGAATTTACTGGACCAGAGTTTGGCAGCAGCATTGTTCCCACCCTCCCCAGAGAAGACAACCCTGAGTGATCGATCTCCCAGGCCCCTCAGACACTAGCAACATTGGTCCCCTTCCTTGCATAAACATAATCCAAGCCATAAGCTGTCAGCCATGTGTATGAACTGTGGGAACACCTTACTCTTTGGATTTAATGAGTAAAACAAGGCCAGAGGTGACTGCAGAGTATATACTTTTGAGTTTTCCTTTAAATAACATGGCAGGGTATCCTGAATTTCCAATGAAGTACTTAGAAAATAATCCTTTTATGCAGGAAGTGTTGGGAAATTGTTAGCGGTAAGAGCATACAACAAAGTAAAGGGAAAGCACTTTGCATCTTACATCACAGACAGGAAAATCTGGGTCCAAATAGTATCAATATTCTTATACCTTGATGTGCAGATGACTCAGAAAGATACCTAACAAAATAGAGCCAACAGAGCCTTTTTTGTCCCTTTCAACAGGTCATTCTAGAGATAGACCCTTTTTGATTTTTCATAGGTGGATTACCTTGGTTGGGGACTAACCAAGCTGGGGGTGTTTTGTGGGAGCATCACAGGTCTGGAGCCAGAGCAGCCTTCTTCACTCTGGGCTGCCCTGTGTGTGCCTGAGGACAGTCATGCCCCTGGCTCCTGTTTCCCTTACAAACCCTCACCACATCTTCAACCAACTTGACTTTTATCAGTTCTGGTCCAATTTTAGGCTTTGCTGTTTTGTGGTTAATTTCCCCTTTTCCCTTCCCATTTATCTCACAAGTGAGACATGTGGTAGGTAAAGCAACCTCTGTGCAGGGTCGGCTCTGCAGCAGCCTGCTAGCTGCCCAGCAGATCCACAAGGGCAGCTACCTGGTGATAGCCAGGTGCTGTCAGGGAAGATGAAGGGAGCCTGGCAATCACCCGTCAGCTTTTTACTAGGCAGGTGTTGTTGTCACCAAGCAGAGGTTCAAGCACGAAACTGATATTTTCTGTCCATAAGACCAGCTGCATGCAGTTCAATGCAAAAATTTGCAGGCAAAATTTTCACTCACAGCATATTTTCTAAGTAAAAATTCCTTCTTCTGTCAATTTTGTAGTTTTTTCTATCACAGACATTTGGCTTTTGGCCTCCTCCAGCACTAACTGCTGCTGGTTCCACTCTGGATCACAAAGCTGTGAGGGGAAAGCACTTACATGCACCTGCAGTTAGGAAAACAGCCAGCAGCATCTCTAGCAGAAAATCTCCAGTTTTTCCCAAGAGCTGTATTCTGCCCAAGACTGTGATTTACCTGTACCCATAATTTCACAGGGAAAACTTCCAAAGGGCATGTCAGAAGAAGCTGCTCTTTGGCCTAAAAAGAAGTGCCCAAACATTCTTTGCGTATTTTCTGGCAAAAAAGGTAGCCCTCTCTGGAAACCCTTTGACTCACCCCAGCCTACAGGCTTGCTTTTCTTCCTTTCCAAGCGTCCAGACTCCAGATGAACTTCCAGCACATAAGCTAAGAAGACACTGTCATGTTCGTGGGGGAGAAGAGAATCAGAGAGTTCACGGGCCCTCCACTATAGCAACACCTCCAGAGAAAGGGGCAAGACCAAGTTACAGCAAACAAGCTCCTGGTGAGGAGACCACAGCCTGACTACATCTGCTGGAAACCCTGACCAGTGTGTGCTCCCCTTCTGAGGAGAAGCCAGAATACATGAGCATGAAAGTCACTGGGGCTGGTCATACCCATCAAGCTCCACAAACTGAAGCAAGATACCACCAGTGACCATTTTGTTCATTTGCAAACTAAAGGCCACCCTTGATCATGACCCCAGACATTGTCCATCTGTCCTTTCTCATGGGATTAGTTAGTCTGCTCCCGTCAGGTTAAGAAAAAGGCAGAGGCATTGGCAACTAGATAGAGTGCCCTCTTGCTGAGCTTCAGACCATGTTCCAGGCAAAATCCAAATCACCGTTTTTACATTTTGCTCTTTCCCTGATGGAAAGCAAGGTGCAAGCTGTATTTTCAGGGTCTAGTTTCAAAGCAGCAATTCAGTATCCTTGATGGGACATATCCTGAATTAAATCCTTCCACACCCAAATGCTACTCTAAGCCTTGATAAAATCTGAAGTTAAATAATGTCACCTACCACCATCCTGCTCTCATCCAAAGCAGTTATGAAGCTTGCTGGACCATATTGTCCGATCTGACTGTGCAAACACAGCACCAACACTGTGTTTTGGGCCATCTTCACCTGTGTGGGTACAACCACTAAGGAGAAGGACTTGTATTGTGATATAAAGGTAGCAGCTCTACCCAGGCCAAGCAGAAGCATATGGTGGTTCCCCAACACCCCCAGGAGAAGGGTGGGGGACTGGGCTTGTACTAGTTCAATGCTTTCAGGTGTATCACACTGTGGGAATCCTTGTTTCATGGCACTAGATGAGTCAGCTGTCTTTTGCAAGCTTATCAGTTTAAATCACTATTTTCCGGCATCTCAGCAGGGTTTGCTCAATATGAAAACAGACTACACAGGGCATTAACTCGTCTGTCCTGGAGCTACTCCAGCAAAATACAGAATTGCTAGCATGTGAGAAAAATTCCCACTAGGAATACCGCTCTTCCAAAAATGACTATATCGAGTGTTGGTCTATCAGGTTTTTTTGTACTGAATGTGTTTGAGTCAATACCAAGCTGTCAGCAGTGCATTTTTGCAAAGATCAGACCCTTCAAAAAAAGATTTCAGGATACATTGATGTTTAGACTGCATTCTGTAACCTTCATGAGGGAACATGGCTTGGCCCATCCTTACTAACTCAAAACTCAGAAGCAAGTTTCCCCATAGGTTCACCAATGTTTTCACACTTACGGAATGAACCTGGGCTGCTGGGCAGGTTTGAATAAAAATAAAGGAAGCATCTAATTTTTCACATAAAATTAGACAGTGAAAGCTGTGGGCTCAGGCTCAAGTCACCACCAGTGTGTTATCAGTTAACCAGGCACCTTTGGCCAATGGCACGTGCAAAGTCATCTGAGTGTTTTCTATTTTGTTGTAAGCTAAGATCAGAAAATCAAAATACTTTGTATTTGTCAAAGGCTGAAAGTGCACTTATGGACAGTTACCTTCCATGACTTGCAGTAACTTGTTACAGCACTGTTGAGTGGTATTGCATCTGAGCCTCGTTTGCTTTGGCATTTTCAAATGTTTCAGCTGCTTGCAATGGACCAAATCACATACTATTAAAAGAGAAAAAGCATTTAGACATTTCACCAATGAATAGGCCCATAATGGCCCATCAACTCATCCATGCATTTGAAGTCATGCTGTTTTACAGTGTAACAACAATTAGTTACAGTTTCAGTACTTTGCATTTGAAGTTTTAACACATTATTGTGGATTGTGTTAACCAAAGGAAACTGTTTTGGTTAATAATTGCATATTGTGGTTGTAGATTCCTTGGGAATCCTCCCCAATCCCTCCCCAGGCGGTGCCACCCTGTTGTACCAGAACAAGCACCAAGTGACACACAACATGCTGTGTGGCTGCAGATGAGCAGTCGTGCTGTCACTCCAGTCACAGTAGGGTTGTCTCCAACCTTACACATTGCACTGCTCCCAACAAGCAAATGTGAACCCCAAGGCCCATACCTCACTGCAGTCTTTGCAACACAGAATTAAGAGCGGGGCATGTTTCCATCTTCAGTCTGCTTTTGCAGTGCTATGTAATCACACCCACACGCACTCATCTGCTCCTGGTTACGTGACCACACTGCCATTTAAAAGGTTCTTTCTCTCAGGCCACAGCACTGGCCCAGCCAAAGTAGGGGTGCTGGCAGTCTGACCAGCACAGGGACCAGATGGGGAGGGAAACACATGCACCAACAGCATTAGCAGCTAGCCCTGCCAGACCCTAGCCCTCATGGCCAGCCAGACAATGTACCCTGGCCCCAGGCATTTCACTGACATCAGGGCCCTAGCTCACGCATGTACCCTTCACCTCTCGTGCTTGCTTTCTTTTCCCCTCCAATTTCCAACACACATGAGGAACAAATGTGCACTGGGCAGCAAGCTTCTGGGAGCTTGCTACCCTAGTCAGTTGGTGGAATGCATGCAGGTTTTGGCACCATGCCCTGTTTCCCCCAAGACAGCCAAATCGCTTGTCTCTTATTGTCTTTTTATTTTTCCCCCAAGGCATTTCAAAATAAATAAAGACAGGTGCCAGAGTCTATTTCCTCTCGCCACTTAATCATTTTGCATTTATCATAACACAGGCCAGTGCTTTATTACATGGGTTGCCTATTTCCTCACATAGGCATCCCATATCTGAACCCCAAACTCTCTGCCTGGAAAAATAACTCCAGGTCAAAAGCATAAAAGGTTTCCCTTTGCTATTTCAAATCCATTGAACAAACACCAACAGCTTCACCTGTCCCAAACAAATAAAATTAATTTAATATTTCCTAGAATAAAAGGCTGTTGTTCAAAGGGTTCTCCCTCCTGCTAGCCCTGAGCCAGTAAAACCCAAGCTAGCCCAAGTACTCCCTAAAGTAGTATAAGATAAATGTCTTTGGGCAACCAGGAGTAGGAAGAGCCTAGAAAGGCCATTTTTTCCCCTCCAAGGGGAAGACCTAGGCTGAAGATCTCCCTTTCAAAAAGGCAGGAGTCTCCCACAAACCAAGATTCACTTCTCAAAAATACACAGCTGGTCTTCAGGTTAGCTCTGCGCAGCAGCAGCTGTACATTATACCAGGCTGTTCTAGCAGGTGTTGCTGTGGCATTGGTCAGAAGAGCATCTCCCAGACCCTGTCATATTTATGACCACCCAGCAAGGAGGCCTGACCTCGGAGTTGTTTGCTGGCAGTGGCACTGGCTACAGATGCCCAGGTGCTGTGCAAGCAGTGCTGGGGCATCCACAGCCGGTGCAACTGTCACATTAAATCGTGACTCCCATGAACCCTGCGGGGATGCTCTTGCCCTGGAATTCCCCCACCCTTTCTCAGGCTACTTCCACTTCATTATCTGTGAGAAGTCTTTCCCAGTTCCTTCCATGCTGGAGGAGAAACAGATTTCCCCACGCTTCAGGATGCTTGATTGAAGACCACACCATGAGGCGTCTTACTAGGACATGTGATGAAGCTATTTCTAAGTGGTGGAGGTAAAGGAGGTATCTCCAGGCGGAAGAGGTAGCTCTGCAATGCTGTGACTACCAGTATGTCTATCCAGAATTTCATATGTGATACAGAAAAATTCACACGGTCGTGTAAGGGCCTCTCTTCAGTAGCCTTCTGCCTTCTTGTTTGCACTGAAGGACTTCAGTAAAAAACACTCATGGACCATCACTTCACTGAAGCATTTGTCTGACGAGCTTCAGCCTCTCCACTAGCACAAGCAGCTATTTCAAGGCTGAGAGCCTAATTCATTTGCCTAAGCTCAGGTGAACAGCGCTATTTCCAGCTGCCTACAGCATCTGGGGCATTGGCACAGGGAGAACTGTACCCTACTGGAGAGGCAGCCAGAGGCTATGTCAGGCACCTGAGCGTGCCTTGGATGGCACTAGATGTTTGGGTTTGGGCAACTGAATCAGGTCTACGCGGTGTATGCAGCAGGCGCCTTGCCTAGGGCAAGAGTGTCAGCCCCGTGCTCAGCTCAGTACAACTTCAGTAAACTGAACCAGAGGCACCCACATGCTTTGGAAGGACAGCAAAGCGCATCTTGGGGTATCCAAGCCATGGTCATGCCAGTGTGGCAGGAAGAGCTGCAGGTCCAAGAGCTTCCATTTGAGGGAGCACAGCCTGAAATCTTGGCATACATGGAGCACCAAAAAACACAGGGGCAAGGTGCTGGGCTTGGAGCTGTAGGCTGATCCAGCAGCCTCCGCTTCAGTTTCTCTCACTAGTGGGTTTACTTCAAAGACGTTGATACTATTTTAGAGTGTTGCCTTATATTTATTTCTCCTTTTTATTTGTGCAATGAGTTAAAAAATGCCATATGCCTGTTTTTATATTCCTTGGGCTTCACCCACGCACACCCCCCATGCACACACAGAGTTTCCAGTTGACTAAGGAATGCTAAACATTTATCTGCGGTTCAGCACAGCCACTGGTATACCAATGCATACATCCAATGTGGGTGGGTGTACTGAGAGATATAGATGCCATATGGAAACCACATCTGACACATACAGCTTGGGACAAATGGGAGAGAAATCTGTGCCACTCACCATGCGAAGAACTTTTTCTGAAAATTGTTGTTTGCTTTGGCTTTATGTGTCTCTGATACGCCAAAGCACAGATGCCGGCTTGTTATCAGAAAGGAGCCAGAGGGAAAGATGGGGCTGGACTGTGGTACAGACAGAGAATCGGTCACTCTCAGCTTCCTCCCCTCTCCCAGATTTGCAAACGGGCTGGACCCAGCCTAAGGAGGCAGCTGCACTACGCCCACCCACCGACTGGCAGCTCCACATCGGCATTCCCATGACTGCCAGGAAAGAGCTGGCTGCCATCCTGCCTCCCAGAGCTCTCTCCCTTCAGGGGACAACATACACTTCACCTTCTAAAATCTGGATTCCCAGATACTTTATACTGCCAAATGATAACTGATAGGCAAAGAAGAAAAATCAAGCAGGGCAAGGGGTTTAAGGTGGGTTGAGAAAAAGATAAGTTAGAAATAGGATTTAATTATACAGATGTTATGGTGATTAGGGTCATCCGAGTAGGTAGATGGATTTGCAAAACCAGGAAGTTTTGCTCCAGTGGCAATAATTTCTTCCCCCTCCATCCTGCCTCTGCTCAGAGCTGGTCTAGACAGTGCAGCACTCGGAGCGCCTGGAGGTAGCCGACCTTGGCTGTGCCCCCGCTGCTAATGACAAGCAGGGTTGTACCAGCGCTGATGCAACTTCTTTGGATGCTCAGGGCAGGCTCAGCCCCCAGCAGTGCTCAGGCAGTCTGAAGGAAGGCTGCTTTTCCAGGGGTGGGGAGGAGGAAAGCCATGATTCATGGAGGAGGCTGGCGCCGATCCAGGGAGAGGTTTGCAAGTGGGAGGCTCCATCACCCACTCTCTATGCAAAGAGTCTCATACCACAGTCAGGGGAAGTCTGGCTGAACAAAGACCCAAGGGCTGGGCTGGTGGGGAGAACATGCTGTTCTGTAGTGTGAAATAAATGAGGAGCTGAAAAAGTTGGTTTTGGGTGAAGCTAGGGTGGTCGTGCTTCCCCGTGGGTGTGGGAGCAGGCAGCAGCACTCCCCTCAAGCCCTGCAAGACCAAAGCTGCAACACCAGGAACCGGGCTGGGAAAATTAATTTGTTTAACCCCTAAATTGCAGCTTCTAGCTGGCTGCAGTTGCTCATAAATCATCTCAGCCAGAGTGAATAATGACAAAATGTCACCCTATTTTTGCATCCCCAGCATCAAAGCCGTTTCCATTACTTACAGACTGCTGTGTGGTGGTAGTGGTGGCAGTTGTTGGCATTTCACAGCCGAACATTTCCCTCAGCAACCATTATTCTTAGTCAAACTAATCTGACTTGAAAACCCTAACCCCAGCACAGTCCTAGAGAGGGGACTAGTTCCCGTCCACCCAAAGGGGATGGAGGAGGAGGAAAAGGCCAGGAGACAGAGGTAGGGCAGGTTACTAACACAGAGAGAAACTAAAAAATCTCGTGAAACAAGAGCCAAGGAACGTGCCTCCTCTCCTTCTCCTTCAAGCAACTGCACAGCAAGGTGCTGACTGTAAAAACAAATACAACATTACAATGCAGAGGCAGGAAAAAACCAAATCCCAATCACACAGAGGCAGAGAAGAAAAAACTAATCAAGTAATGCCAAACCTAATAATAACATAGTCCTCACCATCAGCCTCCCCAAAAGAGAGGAAAGGAAAACAAAGGCGCTGAAACATTAAACACAGGAATTAATGGAAAATATCAAACAAATGTAAGAATAACAAGTGCAAGACTGCACACTGGCCTCCACTTTCCTTTCACCCCTTATGCTTACAGAGAGGGAAAGCAAGCACCATTCCCTAGCCATAGTATCTCTGGAGTTGGTAGATTGGAAAATTATTTGTAAGCCACTTGAACCAAGACAGTTAAATTTTACTCTTCTGAATGGCTTTGCCTCGGTGTAGTCATTTTACTGAATTAGGCATGAGGTCCGTGTGGTTGTATTTGAACCCTGCTCTGAACCCCTATGCTGAACTGAACTTAGCAGTGTAGGCAGTCTTCTAGCTGAGGCAATTGCCTAAAGTGATAGGGATCTTACAGGAAACTAGAAGACCCAGGCCCTCCTGGAGGGAAGCATCCCATCTTGAGTTGCTGGTGCCAGTGTTCCCTACACTCCCAGTTTGTGTCCCACACCAGCTATGGCCTGGAGTGAAAGAGAGAGCAAGCCAGCCTGGCAACTGGTACCCAGAGGTGGCTGTGGGAAGAAGTACGCGATTGTTCTTAGATTTTGTCCGTCTCATGCTGGACAAGCAGCATTCTGAGACAAACAGTGCTGGAGAAGGGAGCCAGGAGAGGGAACCTGGTCCAGGACACCTAGACCTCAGGTGCTCTCAGGAAAAAGCCTGATGTGGAGTGTGTTCCTCCCTGCTCCTGAATGGCATCCTCTAGCCGGGCGTGGGGACAGGCACCCACTGCCTTCTGCACAGCCTGTCTGCCAGGACTGACACTTTTCATCCCACCTAGCATGGTGCCCAGGCTCAGGGCGACATTTTGCCATGTCTTTGGCACCAGTCCTGATTGAGGGATGGGATTCATTTCACCTAACCGTAAACCTCTACAGAGGAGACGTTTCTAGCTGAAGTAGTCACCCAAGGGCTGCCCTTGGTATGCCCTGCAGAGAAACAAGCCTTTCTAAGGTGAGATTCACCTCACCTTAAAGGAGGTGTCTAAAATACGTCAAGTCAGTCTCAACAAGTACCGATTGCTCTCCGTTGCCTGTTGAGGGAGTGTAGGTGTCCAGTTCAGGTGAAGGTATATGGTTATATGAGATTAATTCCATCCCTGGTGACCTTTGGTCAGTCTCCACTTTGGTTTAATCTTGAGGCCAGCAATAACGACACCCACCCTGCCCTGATACATCTTCTCCAAGTACAACATTACATAAGTATTGAGTTTTGATTATCAATATTATTGTCATTTAAGAAGACAGTAAAAGTCTCTCTCACTTCATGGTGGTGAGGGGCAGTGCTTGCTTTAGCTGCATTTATTTTAGCTCTTTAGTTTCCTGTGCAGATATTCAGGAAATATATTTATTTATATTTAAATTATTTTCATTAATCGAAGGGAGAGAGAGAGAAAGCCCACTCTTCTCAAGCAATGAGACCCACAGCTCGTATTTGCCTTTCCTCCTAGCTCTCAATCCTCTTTCTGTGACCATTTTTCCAGCCTCAGCCACCCCACAACCCCACCAACCTTTCAGGCATGCAGTGATTCCTCCTAAATCTCCCCTTTCCTCTTCAATCCCTTCCCACTGGCTATCCAGCCCACCCAGTCCAAGTTTCCCCAGCCAGCCCTCTCACTCAGTTCTCCCAAAGCTTGCCCCTGCTCCCCCATTGCAAGAACACTAAGACTGTAAGAGAAGTCCATTTGCTACTCCCAGCGTCTCTGTTTAGACATGGACATGGCAGGGGAGGCAGCACTCAGGCTGTGGGAGAATCCCTGTTTACTCAGTCCCTCCCCACACGGGTACCACACGGAAAGGAGCAGAGCCTTTATGGATGTAAGTCACAAAGCCTCGCTGAGCCAGCTGTTTATAAAGGGATGAGAATTTTGCACACACCGGCAGATTTCCACACAGATACAAGGGTACATCCCTAATGCAAGACCACTATCCTGCCAAATATTGGATCCATGTCACAGCATGAGGGAGGCAAAAGTTTTCAGAGAGAAGGCCAACAGAGCTTTTAAATATTAATGAAATAATATTTATTTCCCCAGTGTTCCTCTTGGATAAGTCTGGCTAGGTTTTTTTTCCTTCCTCATCCCTGCACATCAGTGTAAAACACTTGAGGCAGGAGACGAAATTCTGACATGGTTATGAGGACTGCATCCAGCAGTAAGAGTGGGACTGTTCACACTGCTGTTCACAACTAATAAAACACAGCATAGCATCATTTACTTACAAACTTCATTCATCTCCAAAGCTCAGATGATTGCTTCTAAAACTTCCTACCCCTGCTTCCCGACAGACAAATTCTGCTCTCACGGTGAGATGGACTTTACAGCCAGTCACACCAAATCTTACATAAACAAGGTCAAAAAATTGCCCACACTGGGTCTTCATCTGATTTATTCCTGGTCCTGACTCAGTAGATGTGAGTAAGCTGAAACACTGAGTCCACACAACCCACATTTTGGGGAAGTTCAGCTCAGTATCCACACACAGTGGCTTGCAGCATGCCTTTTCCACAGAAGCCACTGTAATGTTCCTAAAACTTTTTCAGAGTGCAAGGATGACATGAAAGAAAGGACTTTGAAAAGCTAGGAGGATATCCTCATATACTTTTAAGGAGCACTTCTTGTATGTGAGCATGTGAACCTGTTCCCTGTATTCTGGTGCTCCAGTCCAGTGTCTGTTCACTTCCCACACCTATGAAACCCCACACTCAGTGTCACATCGGCCATTTTTCTCACACAGCATCACAGAGCTAGTTTCTCCAAAGCAAGTTCACTCCTGTATGCATCCTTCTGAGTGTCTAACCTCTACCAAAAGTTGGAGAACCACAGTTTTCCCACACAACCTCCTGCAGTATTTCACTATCTCCACTGCTGATCTAACCTCAACACTCCTTGCTGCTCTTTAAATCCAACCTATCTTCCCCACCACAGACACGGAAAACAGATGGCTTCCTTCCATTATGCATCAGCCTTACAGATACCTGAAGTCTGCTTTCATCCCCTCTACTCCACAATACTCTTTTCCTTCCATTAAATCACCCTGGTCATTCAGATTTTCTTCACGGCACAGAAGTTCTAGACCACTGACCCACTGGCACATCTCTTTTCTGAATTCCCTTCCATAGGTCTACTTTTGTCTTGATTCCCAGTCTCCAAAACTGGGATATGTGTCATAGCTGAGAATCCAATAGCAGTGGGCAGGATGGACAACTGACGGAGTGGGTCAGGCCAGACTTCTCCATGCACGTCAGAGTGGCATCATGTCTAGTTCATAGCATGTGCCTTGCCATGAGGTCTGCATTGTTACCATGACCCTTACAGTTCTGTCAAGGTTGTATGGCAGAAGCTGAGTTATAATATTTACTCAGGCACTTAACTTAGCCTGCCTAGGTGGTGAAAGAAGCAAAATGAAAGAAGAAAGAAGAAAGAAGCCATTCAGGAGGGAATGAAGATGGGTAGGCAGAGTGCACCCTGGACCGATGTCAGAAAACGCTGGCTAAGAGGCCCCAAGGTGTCACTTGTGATTAGTTGGAGGACATTAGGTTTTGGTTCACAGCATGTGGAATGAGTGCCTTGCAGAGAGGATACCCACCAGACCTCCCCTGGGAGCTGGTAATCCCCACCTGATGGCACTAGTCAGGCACCTGCATCCAGACCACAAACCGTAGAAGGGCAGCATGCCAAGTGGTTCTTTCAGGGCGTCCACGTACTTGGTGTGGCTACACTTAGCAGTTTTCAGCAGGTTTCGAGCCTTTCCTCACATCATCCCCTCAAACCACAAGGCCTGGCGTATCACTACTTCTGCTTATTTAACACTCCCAAACTGGCTTTTACATTCTCTCCGAACCACATGCAGAGCCTTTGTCTTAGAGAAAAAACACTTCTCAAGCAACGAAGAACCAGAGCAGGTGCTGAGGTTACAGGGCCGGACTCCCACTGCCCAGTGAAGGGCAGCCCCCCGCTGCAGCATCCCCTGCACACAGGGGTTAGCGAGGTGCACGGGCGGAAGCAGCTTTTCCCCAAACACCTGCTGCTCGCCCAGACCCCCCCGTCTCAACCTCAGCATGCATATAAATTGTTGCAACAATGTCAGAAGAGCAGGAATGCATCATGGAAACCCTTCCCCTGTAACCGTAGCTGGGTGTAACGCTTGCAAGTGTTAAGCACTTATGTTTGTGCAACAGTGCTTCCGTACACTGTGTTCCACCTGGACCGCGGGAAGAGGAGTTCACCGTGACCCTGTCACAGCATCATATTTAGGCACAGTCACACTCTCCTGCCATGAAGAAGGTGAGGGAGGGAGCAGGGAGCTGAAAACTCCCATTTAGTGCCAGCTGAAGCAGTAAGTTGAAGTGACAAAATTCAGGTTTCCACCCACTTTCTTCTAAATTTGACATTTCGCTGCTATCATTTTCCACAACTTATCTCAGGAAAATGTACTTTTAGGAACAGTAGACTGAATCTAGTCCATAAAACTCAAATTAAAGGAATCAAGTCATTTTGTTGATAAATATGCCAACAGCAATGTGGGCAATTCAGAGAGGACATCAGCAAAAGGGACATGAGCTGCCAGGACACCGTAGAGGTTGGTGCAATGGGACTGCAGGAGGGATCACATAGTGACTGCCAGATCATCAACAGAAACACTCAGATGCACCTCAGATTCCTTTGTTCAAGGAGGAATCTGGTATTATTCCAATAAACAGGGAGTAAACTCTGCTTAAATAGGGGATGGATGTACCTCTATTTAATCTCCACTTAAGCAGAGACAGAGAATGCTTTTATCAGATCAGCTGTCTCTCAAGTATAGCTACTACACAGCACATGGCAAAACGAATGGAGGAGAGACCAGGCAGCAAACAAGGTCAAGCACTTACCTGCCATTTGTCAATGTTGTGAGACTCAAGGATTGTTGTAAAAATCCAGAGTACACTGGCAGAGCAGCGGGGAGTTAAACTAGTGAAAAATGCCACACAGGTGGAGTGACCTGCGGCTGGGCGTTGCGTTGGAGTTTGGGGCCAGGATGTGCACTGCAACCTGAGGGTGCTGGAGGAGCTATGGGGAGGTCTCCCTCAGTGCCTGATAGAGATGCTCCTCACCGTGAAACAGCTCAGTGCTCCACGGGAGGAAACAGTGCCCAGGCACTGACACTACTGAGCATCAGAGCATTTGAGCAGGGTTGGAGATATCCAGACAGCCTTCACTGTTCCAGTTAATCACTCCGTGCAAAGTGGGACAGCTTGAATGAACATGAGAAATTGGAAAGAAAACATCCCAAAATACTCAATGACCTGGTGACTGGAGGAACATTCAAGTCCCATAAGAAAGCAGAGAGAGCAATAACCACAGCTACTGGATGAAAAGTGGCATGTTCCTCACCCTGCCTTTTTGTGTATCTCTTAAGGAAAAGTTTTCCATCACATCTGTTCCGCTAATTTAAGTCACATTTACAGAACACTGGAGTAAGCTAAATACTGCATTTCTCAGTTGTTAAATTATTGGCCACACAAAAAAGAAAAATAATGAGGAGAGGAAGGGAGAAGGAATGTGCAATCCCAACCTGCAGCTCTTGGAAACAGATGGAGCTGAAGATAACTTCAGAGAGCAGAATCACTCTTCTGCTCCTGCAGAACTCAGGCAAGTGGAGACACTGTAGTGGTTTCCTCCAGCTGCTGCTGCTTCACATGACAGCAAAGACAAGAGCTGTGGTCCCTCTGCTCTGCTGCAGCTCCAGCTGCAAAGACGGGTGATGCGGGACACATCTGCCAGGGCTCCATCAATGCTACCACACCTAACGGTTGCATGAAACACTTTCCCATCCTTGCTAGATGCATTTTGCAAAGGAATAGCTTGGAGATTTGTCCTCCACTTGGCACTTATCCTGCCTTCAATGCAGTAAAATGTTTTCTAAGATAAATATGTTGCATCTATTGAAAAATAAAAAAAAAAATAAGTAGAGTTTGTCACAAGATTATAGATTTTGCCAAACAAAGCCTAATCAAAGATTGCAAGTTTTTTATAGCAATCAGAATTTGTTTTTTATCTACATAATGCCCCATGGAGCGGGGTCCCAACCTATCTGGGACCTCCAGATGTTCTGAAAATAAAATAGGATACTTAAAATATTAATGTATTTCAATAACGCTATTACTGTTACTAATTACATTGCTATCATATGAAAACTCCTACTTATTAGTACCAAAATTTATAAGAGTAAAGTAATAATAAGCACAATGGAACTAAAACTGACTTTTAAAAATGAAGATTCCCAAAACCTCTTGCATTTTGAGCCAAAATACAGTAAATAGTCCTTCATCACCTTTCTTTGCTGAACAAATCAATGTTAGTATGTGAACGCGCAGCTCATTTGCTAACAGGTCAGAAAGGTTGACAAGTCAGTACACTGAGCATTAATATATTTGTAATAACGACAAAGGACAGTACCTGGAGAGACAGCTTTAAACCTATTCTTATACTACCTTTTTTCCTAAAAATAAATCAAAACCGTCTCCTTCAGTAACTAAAAATAGGTGTTCTCAAGGGTTTAAAAATCTAGTATTGACATAGACAGTCCAAATGCAAGAAAAAGTCAACAGCGAGAGGGGCCCAAAGCAAAACCTCAGACCTGAATAACGCCAGTTTTGGGGAAGTTCAAACTCTGGTTCATATAGATGTTTCCCATAAGAGAGAGGTGCTCTCTGAGCTTCCTTTGTCCTGAGGACTTTGGCAGCCCTGCCAACAGTGACGTGCAGGTTGCACCTATATAACAGGGTACTTTCCCTGGCACAGAACCTCAGTCAACTACACCACAAGGATGGTTCCTGGTGTGCTTTTGGCTCTCAGCCACCAGCCCCCAGGACTGGCTCAGGAGCTGTCTGCGTTGTGGGGATCCCTAAATAGGAGAGTGCTGCCTTGCACGGCAGGCACTTGTGTCCCCCTGCTCTGTCTGCCACTGCAGACGTGACGTGAAGACCCACTCAGACCTTCTCATCACTTGCCGCCATGATCCTCACTTCAGACTCCAGCTGTCTCCTGCTGTTGTTGTTGCTGCTTCTTTGGAGGAGCACAGGAGATGTCACCACCCATGTACAAAAACAAAATTCACTTTATGTTACATCAGTAGCCTATTGACATGGAACAGCACAGTAAGCTTTCTTGCTGATAAATAAAAATCATTAGCCTAACTGATCGTTGTATATTCATCATTCTTGATACCTGGCAAACATTCTGGTTGTCAAGCAGGTAATATCTGATACATCTGCTCTGTTGTTTATCTCTCAGGCTACACTAACCCAAGCACCCCATCCTTGTCTTCACTCTTTGCCCACTGTCTCAAAGGACCTGACTGAAAGTATGGCCATATTTGCATATTTTAATGTATTTTTTTTTTAACTCTGACAGTACTAGGCTGATAGCTGACTTCTGAAAGTTTATAAAAACTGCAGCTCGTACTTAGTACCATTATTAACTCCAACCATTTGCTACCTGCTAATATAATAAACACTTGCTTAGGGCTGTATTTGGACTACCTAAAATAGCACGTAACACTCTATCTTTGGAGCCGAAGCTCAGGAGAGTTTTGCAGGAGCAGTTTGTGTTGGCTCCCTAGAAAGCCTTCAGAGATAAATAGTCACAGTGTCCACATTAGACACTTTATAAGTACCAGTTAGAAAACACAACGCCTACATCCCTGTTGACTGGATAAAAAGCCACCTCTGCAGCCCTGGATAGCAAGCAGCTTGTTCAGCTCTCAACTCCTTTGAACTCAGAGTTTGCAACTGGTGTGTAAGCATAGCTCATGTGAGGCTCTTTAAAAGGCAGATAGGATACTTCTTGAAGGACCACATTCAGATAATGTGGAATTTTAGCCAAATTTGTATCTAGAATCAATAAAGCCTGACAGACACTTACCAAACATTTTCAGAAACCTATTTAGAGAGATTACTCAAGGTGCTGAGTGCCATCTTGCTGTTATTGGCATAGATTCAGAAGGTAAACAGCTCTTATGTGATCACGACCATTTCTGATCAATTGAACTATGTTCTGTACACCTAAAAATAAACTAAACATGCGTCTGACCCCAGTTTTAGCTTTTACAATCAACAAAGACAAAATTGTGGTTCTTAACCCTTCCACCAAGATATAATGAATTTCCTACTAAAAACACAAACAGCAACTCAAATATCAACCTTAAAAGAAGATTGATTTATACCCCAATTACTTTAACAACTGGAAAGAACACATGCAAAAATTGAGATCTTCAGTCTCCCTTGGGACAGGGTCTCAGCCTCCCAAAATAAATGCAATGCCATATGTTTTGTCATGGCATCATTAGTTTTCCCAGTTCTTCCCTCAAAATTGCCAGGTATAATGTGACCTTAACCTAAATATGCAGAAAAACAGAGGAGAACACCAACATTTTCAGGTGATGAGTGGGCAACCAGTTGGGCCAGTCCAAAAGCAGCAGGGCCACAAGGTAGGCCGGAATAGAGTAGACAGTGTTGTGGGACCAAGTGGAGATAGGTGGCCCCTGCTTGGTCCCCACAGGGGGGAGGCTCTGGGTAGTTGGGCAGGAGGAACAGCTTTGTAATCTGGCTGGGCTTTTTAATTTCAAAAGTAACGAGTCTAATGTTATTTAATGCTTCGCTGACCATAGAACCCCTGCCTCTGACATGGCTGGTATCTGCAAGAAGAAAACATGCAGATGTGCATCCCCCCTTGGCTGAAGTCATGTCAGTCAGCCATTCTGCATGAACTCCACAATACACCAGGATCCTGAGCCCTTGCTTACAGCATGCCCTGATGGGTACAGATCACAAGGAATCCAGGGAGTCTTGGGTAGTATTGGAACCCATGCATGGTGAGAAACCACCCAACCTCGAGCAAAAGGGAGCATAGTTTTTTACTTTACCTATTGTTTTCTCCACTTTAAAAAGTCCTGCCCTTTGTAAGGCAGTATCAGATGTTCCTGTGTCTTGATGACTGACTAAGATGGAGAGACAGAAATTGAAACTCTGTAGAAAAATAGGAAGGGCAACTGGAAGCCGAAGAATGACAAAAAAGCCTGAGACTGGAGAAGGAGTTGTGGAGAGCCCCTCACTTCCTACAATTGACTGTGAATTGGATAGCTGAGGGAAGGCAATGGACAACCTGACAAAGAGCCATGTTGCACATAAGAACTGGACCTAACTGGGCAGATTCACACTGGGCAAAACACTGACATTAGACAAGCCGCCTGAGAAGGACGTCAGCCCATGAAAATAATCTGGAGAGATGACCAGAAGCACAAGTGAAGGTGAAGTATGACAAAAGGAAAGAACTCAGCAGCAAGGAAAAACGGATGGCAGAATGAAAGTGCTGCAGGGCCAAGCAGGAACGACTGGGAAATCTGCAGTGGGAACTCATTGGAGGACCTGCTCAATGAGGTAACTGGAAGTTGAGATAGGAGAGCTGAAGGTGAGAGAACAAAGCTGCCTGGACATGGAGAAAAGGATTGGAACAAGTAGCCAGATTTGGCACAGGACAAAGCAGAAGGATGTGTTGATCCGGTACACTGAAGTAAGCAGTGCTTCTGAGCCCTCCATCAGGAAGTTGAAGACCGTGCCAGGAGATAAACATAGGAAATTATGATTAAGTTAAAAATCCAGAAGGAGCCTTCATCTTGGTCTAACCTGGAAGAGCGGAATTTTGTAGCTTTGGAGTTCTGGTTACATGTTTTGTGCATGTATACATTTGGACTTTATAGCACAGGATGAGTTCAGTCTGCTCTATGCCAGAAGCCATGAGCGCGAAACTGGGGCTTTCCTGCTGTGTGGTTTACCACTTCTGAGTCTTCAGCTGGAAAAGTTCATTGGCCTGTCTTGTCTGTGCTCCACATTACAGCACCTAATCTCCTGTCTGATCTGTTGTCAGACAAGGCTCGTCAGAGTTGTCTCATCTCCATTACCTGTACCCCATCCTAGTTTTTCAAGCTTACTGCTCCACCAGTTTCTCCTTTCTGTGGGAGGAGACCTTACATCACCTCTAGAGGACTGGCTTATTTTTACCTACATTGAATTTAATTGTGCTATGTTTTTCCACATATTTTACACACTGATGTATCTCTTACTTATTGTTTTTCTTTTCTCAATGGGGCTCAGATCATCAGTTTCGTTTCCTCTGAAGATGTCACCTTCATCCATGAGCCACCACTCAGCAGAGCCCTTAGCAGGCCACTCCTTGGAGGTGCAGGTCTCAGAGGCCACCAGATAGCCAGGTACTACTGAAGCGGCAGGAGAACAGACCTGACAGCAGTACTAAGAAGAGGGCAACAGTACATACAGCCCCAGCTTTCCAGTCCTACCTCACAAGCAAGACCAAGCTTCTTGTACAGACCCAGTGCTCTGCAGACACATCCCAGCTGGGGCAGAGCACTTTCCTTGGGGCTCCAAGCAATTCCACACAGACCTAGCTATGGATTAGGGGTAATAAAGTGGCCTCAGTGTTGCCACCAAAATGCTGATGAGATAACGGCCTTTTCCTCTCTGCTGCCTATTCCAGTGGAAACCCTCTTCTTAACACCCTTCAAATAGCAGCTCCCCAAGTCAGGACCCCCAGCACATGTGTAACAGGATTTGTGATTCACTCATTTCCCAGACTCCTACTGCTCCACACACAGCCCTAGTCCCTCAATTCCTGCTTCCCAGCTGCTCCTACAATTACTTCACAGAAGCAGCACTGACTTCTGACCTCTCCATACTCCATGTCCACAGCCCCTTTTCCTTACCTTCTGAGCCCAACCCTCTCCCACATCCTCAGCTGAAAGTACTAACTCCAACATTAGTCAAATTCCTCCCCAAAGTGCTCCAGAGATGGTTATAGAAAAGATATTGGAGCCAAACTGGCCACCTTACACAAGACCAAGTTACCACGTGTAAGTTGATCCTTCCTCACACATAACAGCTCCTTCGCTTACCCGCATCATCACTACACATGAATTTCTTCTCTATCACTATCCTAATGCTGCTGGAGTCCATGCAGTCCAAAGAGAGTAGGCAGGAGCAGCTGATATCTCCTGGCCACCTCAAAACTAAGACATATGGAGAGAATCGCTGATGAATTTTGAGATGTATCATGTGACAGGTGCTTTTGGCTCTGGTTGTCTGGAACGAGGGGGAAGAGGTGGAGAAGGTCTCAGATGGATAGTTTTCTAGTGGAGGTTTTAATATGCCTAGCCATGAATCATTCTTGTCTCTGCTGACCACAGAGCATCACATCTGTTGTTTTTATGGTCAAAAAAATAAAAAAAGAAAGTGACTAATACATCCTTATATAGACAAGCCGCTTGAGTTAAGCCTAAAGCAGAGTCTGCTAATCGGACAAAACCATGGCTCGTAATAGCATTTTAACATTTCTCCTGCTTAACGTTTGTGTTTTGGTTAGTTACTGAAGGGTGTTAACTTAGAAGTGGTCACAAGGGTTTGAAGTTACAGTAACACCCCATTAAGTAGAGCAAGGCAAATTCACTTCACACCTGGCTTGCCAGCGGTAGCCTTTCACACTCTGAAGGCTGCCAGCCAAGCCAAACACCAGCACAGGGATCCATGCAATGACAGTTGTACAGCCAGGAAAGCAGGCAACATTCTTCCATCTCTTGATGAAAGCATGGGGGGATTTGGGCAAAGACTGGGAATTGACCATGCCCATGTCTGCAGCTCAGATAGGTCTTTTTTGCCGGTATTCGCTGTACGGGGACATGCACACATCTGCTCCATGATGAGCAAAGCTGCCTGGTGCATGTGACAAGAAAAGTGGGGAGCCAGTCTTCATACACCGTCTGGAGCTCAGCACACAAATTGCAACAGTGGTAAAAGCACACGATAAAAGCACACAAAACACTGAAGCTGTGGCAACAGGTCAAGTGAAAGTGTTGACTTGGAAAGGACTCAGCCTTGTGTTTCTTTGCTGTCGCTGAGTTAGAGCCTATGAGGTTTTGATCATGCTCTGGGTAATACTTCTGTGCTGTGCACTCCAGAGCACTCTTCATGGCTGGATCTGTAATTTTCAGTCCTCTTTTCCCTTCTTCCCTACTGTTATACTCCATAGATTGCACCGCTGTGGCCTCAAATCTTCTCTGCTACCATGTGACCAGTAAACATACAACAAGGGGGGAAAAAACCTTTCTGTATTCCTGTAGTTCCCCAGGTTCAGCTCCCAAACTTCCTCTGAAATAATGCCAGCTGCTTTACATAGGTGCTCTTCATGTTTTTATTTATGTATGAAAATTTATTTAACCTACAGGGTGGGGTTTGCTTCTTGTCCACCAAATAGTGCTGCCTTCAAACATGCAAACTTGCTCTGTTTGTGGCATCCAAAATAGAAACATTGCTCTAACTGTAATTAGATCAGAGTTTAGAAGGATCAGATCCTCATTAAGGCTTTTCCTCAAAGACTTTACAAGCTTAAAGCTTGAAGCTAATCTTCAGCGTCAGCTGAAAGGGAAGCCAGGGGCATCGAAAAAGGGGAACAACAACCGTAACTTGCATTGATTGCTGTTGGTGGAAAGAAACGAGGGTTTAGTGCTGCAAATAGTTAAATCCATAAGATCCTTGAGGGAGAGCCACAGCCTTGAGACTCCTTTAAGTATCCCTGCTTTCAACAAGACTTCAGTGTGTTGTAAAGCAAAGGCTGAACTGCTGAGTGCCCTGACTTTCCCACCCTCCCTCTCCCCCAAAGCAGCTGTCACTTTAGGCAGCCACAATGAGCATGTGGAGTATCTCTGGATCTTTGAAGGAAAAATCCATAATGAG
Source organism: Falco biarmicus (assembly GCF_023638135.1). NCBI lineage: Eukaryota > Metazoa > Chordata > Aves > Falconiformes > Falconidae > Falco > Falco biarmicus. The sequence goes on from NC_079289.1 coordinate 29,155,358, forward strand.
GGTGATGAACCAGCCAGATTTCCCCTGGTCTGACTTAATTCATTCTTCCAGAAGCTTCATCCTGTCTTTTTTCTCTCTGTTTAGTCTTGGTTGTTTCTTCCCTTCTTCCTGCCACACTGATGCCCCTTCTTCCACACCCTGTTTGTAAATAGCGCAAATGAGTCATGAAACATCCTGGTGAGTTGACAAGGGTTTATTATCCATGTTTTATAGATAGAAAACTGAGGGACAGAAATATTAGGTACCTGACCTAATCAGCTCCAAGAGCTGTGTGGCAGGGCACAGACCCAACCTACAAAACCATCTTTCCTGTCTCTGTCCATCCACTCGCACACGACCCTTGCACAACGCGTTTCTTGTTTACTTTTTTGTCCTTTCAACCAACTTTCTTTCCTTGCCTCCTGTCTGAAACCTCAGTTTCATCACCCCTCCACTTCTTAATGTTCTTATTTCCTTCCTGATCAGTCCTGACTCCCAGAGGTCTTCATTGGTATCCCAAAACACCCCATTAGCAGGGTTCAGTAGATTTTCTTTGCGACAAAGCTATGTACACCCAGGAAAGCCTTACATTTATAAGGTATGAAAGGCAGCAGGAAACTTAATAGACACTGGCAGATTTATATCAAACTATAGGGCTTGGTTTAAGATACCACTGATTCTTAGGGCCTGGGATTTAATATGGAAGATGCACTGGAGGAAGTAATCCGATTGATCTAAGCCTTAAATATGGCCTAGCTCTGCCTGTTAATTAAAAGCAATAATTATACACAACCTATAAAAGCATTTGATTTCATTTTAATGGCCTTTGCAAATTGCATTACTGGATCATTTGTTTATAAGAGCAACAGATTGTAAAACAAATGTATCACCCCTTACCCTTGTTATCACATTGATTGAGATGAGCTGTGCAGGACATAAAACTGAGTGGAAACAGACCCATATCTTTGATAATGCTGAACTTCAAATTTCCATCATATAGAAAGAAGATCAGTTTCCTCTTTAATACCCAAGATGCTTCTGGTCTAAATCTTACAGCATTAAGAATTGTATTTGTACCAGACGAATGATGCCAAAATGCTGGTACACAAATGAAATTACTATGAAGAGCTATGAAATAAAGTGTAGTCCATAATCAGGGGCCATTGATCTACTATGAAGCCAGGATGAGAGCACCCTACTCATAAGCTACTGAGTCCATGTGCTATTATCCCTTGTCTCACCTCTTGACACTCCTTAAATAAGAGGGAAACACCTAAAATATTTTCTTAGTGTTGCAACAACGCTTCTCTGCATTACACATCACATTCATTTATTAAAATGGATTATCCACTTCATGCTAAACCCTGACATCTTTTTAGGCACTAATTAGCTAAATTCTCATCAGACCTACTGCTACAGAGTTCTGAGACTTGTGTAGTCAGTTAGGCCTGGCCTAATCGGAGTGGTTTCATTGTACGATCAGTCCTTGAAGGTATAAAAGTACATAAAAGGATAAGAAAGAAAAAAACAGTGTTACCTTGCATTGATTTCAGTGAGTCAATGGGAAGTCTGAATAAAGACTGAGCCAAGGAAAGAGCCTAATAAATCAGTGCAATACAGATGACATTGCCAGTCTATAGAAATGTTTTTCCAATAAAATAAAAAGAAGGTCACCGACACGCTGGGAGAAATATTTTAACTGCCTCCAACTTACACAGGAGTTACTAATGAAAAGAGATTATGTATTCTGTACAGCAAACCAAGGATCTTAGATGTCAGAGCAAAACCACAACCACAGTGAAGGATTCTCTGGTTCAGTGGTCCTCGTAATGGAGAATGAGGGTAAAGAAGAGCAGACTATGCAGACTTTACCCCTCACTCCTTTTTCCTCTCTCTGACAGCGCCCTGAGGATCATAAGGATTAGCTGAGCCACAGGAAGCCGGAGGCAAGCATGGTGTGGATGCCGCAGCCAGACCATGGACCAGTCCCATCCCCCACCTTCCTGTGGGATATGAGACCAGGCCCACATAGGGATTTGCCAGAACAGGAATTCAAGTATCGCTGCAGGGAGAGAAGGCAGCGTGGGTAGATACTACTGACTGCTACAGTCAGGGAAAGGTAGAAAGTTTGGGGTGGAGGTTAGCAAGGCAGAGTAAAGGTTATCTACCTAGGAAGATGGGGACTGGAGAAGGTGCAAGAGGAAGGAGAACAAAAAATTGAAATGGAAATTATTACCCAACTAAATTCAACTGAATTGAAATAAATTCAAGAATTAATTAATTTCTTAAATTATTGAAATCTATGTTGCGGAAAGGATAAAGGAAAACCTGACTGAGAACTGCTATTCTGCTTTACAGATGAGCCATTACACCTGCTGACTGGAAACAAAAGGAATAGGACCATCACCTCATGCAAGGTAAAGAGATGCACCTGCTAAGTGAAATAGATATTCTGCTGACACACCCCAGTTAGGGCTCTGGGCCCAGATCCAACCAGTAACAAAAATCATAACTTCTTTTTTGTTTCTGACTTCTTCACTTTATAATTTATAAACAAAGGTTTATACATTTTGTTTGGTCATGAATCTGTCCCCTCAAAATGGGCCTTTTAGATTTAAAAACTGCTGGAATTTGTGCCAAAAAAGAAAGCAGTGATATGAGAAAGAATTAAGAATTTGTGCAGTGAGACACCATCATCTTAGAAATGCTGAGAGAGCTTTTTGCCTGTGCTAGTAAGTGTCAAATTACATCATATTCCTATCTGCACTAGAATTGGGGTTCTTTGTTGAAATCTTTTCTGCTTATTTAAAACAAAATCTAAACAGTAGGGATAAAAGAGGCAGAGAAGCTTCATGAGCCAAAATCCGCTTTCTGAAGCAAACAACGGATCATCTGGACTTCCATCACAGTCCTCAGAAACACCGTAGCCAAGCTGTGCCTGCAAGTGAATAGGTACTGTACCCAACATAAATACACCATCCAGTCAGAACGAGACAGATATCCTTTTGCATGTTAAAATATATTTAGTAACTGAACAAGAATACGCAGGTATTGTGGAGCACCTTTCCTTAACCTCGCAGAACCCCTCGGTGAGCACATGATGTTCGAAAGCAGCCAGATTTTGCCTTTCTTGCCTCATGAAGTTTTGCCATTTTACTTACCCAGCCATAAACACTGAATTTCATCGCTCGTCTGGTTTGCTGGGGTACAGCCACCCTGCCACCCAAATGTCTCTTCAGCATCCTACTGCTGCAGCCTTCACACAAAACCAGCAACAGCAGCTACCTAAAACAAAAAATAAACAAAATCTCCTTCTGAATTATGAAGACACAGGTATTACATATGCAACTTTTAAACGGTGGTGTTTAGCACATGACTGTCCTTTACTTTGTCTTCCCTTTGTGTCATTTACACTCATATGTCCCAACCCTGCTGCTGGATCAGCCTGGGAAGACATACACAGGTGAGGAGCCCTAACGGCACCAACGAGCCCTGGCTCAGGAATGGGAAAGCTCCCTGAACCTGTGCAACCTAGTTCTTGCAACCTGGTAAAATCTGGATTTGTGCTATGCATGGGCACCTGTGGAAGTCCTGCTGAGGTGGGTCAGGAGCAAGGTTAAATGGGTGAGAAGCAGCAGGACAAAACTGTTCTGGTCACAGCTAACAATTTTAGTTAAGCAAGCAGTATAACCATTTTTAACAGAAGATTTGAATTTGGAAACTCTTTATTTAGAGGTTACATAAAAATATATGTACATATAGTGGAACGTAGCAAACCCCAAAAATCCCTAAGCCAGGGAGTGCTTTCTGCTTGCCCATGATGCCCAGGATGAAGAGGTCTGCACCTCCAAACTGCCTCCATCCACCATGGAGGTGCAACCTGCTCTGTAGGAAGGAAAGCGATAGGGATAGGGATGGGCATCCACTTCTGCCTTCTCCACCTCGGTACTGCCATACACTCACTCTGGAGCACCCACCCAGCCCTGCCGCGCCAGCAGGAGCCCATGTGGCTCTCCTCTGTGCTGCGTAGCTTCTTGGATTGCGCGGGGGCCCCTTCCACTCAAGTGCTGAGATTTCCATCCGGCACTAGTTAAAAGGAGGGATCTCACAGGCAGGTGGCCACACATCGGACTGAATGCTTGAAGTTTCCACAGCCCTCTGGGTGTCCCACAGGAATGCGGTGGGTTGACCACGGCCAGCTGGCAGATGCTCCCCAGCCAACAGGATCAGGGGAGAAAAAAGAATGAAAAAGTTCATGGTCAAGATAAAGACAGGGAGATCACTCACCAGTTATCACCATGGGCAAAACAGACTTGACCTGGAGAAAATTATTTTAATTTATTGCCAGTTAAAATAGACTTGGGGTGGGGAAAAACAAAGACAAATGAGAGAAAATGAGAAAAGGAAAGAGAAAAAGAAGGAAAGGTGAAAGGAAGGGAAAAAGAGAGATAAAAGAAACTGGGGAAAAGAGAAGAAAGATGGGAAGGGAAGGGAAGGGAAGGGAAGGGAAGGGAAGGGAAGGGAAGGGAAGGGAAGGGAAGGGAAGGGAAGGGAAGGGAAGGGAAGGGAAGGGAAGGGAAGGGAAGGGAAGGGAAGGGAAGGGAAGGGAAGGGAAGGGAAGGGAAGGAGAAAAGGCAATTCAGGACTAGTTGTTTTTCCCAAATACCCTGCAGCAGGTCAGGGAGGGGCCCACAGCTGGAGCCAGGTCAGGCCAGAAGAGGATGAGGAGCAGAGCAAGACGTGTTAGGGAAACTGAGGCACGATGCTTAAGCTCATTTGGAGGTCTACAGTTCAACCAGTTATAATTCCATCTGTCATGATATATGGTTTGAAATATATTTTCTTAATTCTGATTTAAATTGTTTTGTACGTTGCAAAGCACATTCATTGCTTATAGCATAAACGTAGTAACCTATTAAAATCTTCACTGATTAAACAATTAACATTAATTCTTGCTGTAGGATTAGTCCAGTGGTTGATGGTTACTACTAAAAATAGTTTATGAATACAGCACCCTGGAAATATGTTCAACATATTCCTGAACAAGACTTCAAGCCCACTGCCAAAATACCTTAGACATGTACATTGGGCACATGTAAGGTGAGCCTGCACTCGAAGCTCTGCTACTACTGGATAAAAGTGAGAGTCATCCTATCCCCTGGGATCTGGAGAGGAACATATTTTAGCACAAAGCACCTCTGGTTTTCTGCATAAGGTGACTTTTACCTCAATTGCCACATTAACAGTCTCAGTTCTATATTTCAGTATCATACTTCAGTGCCCTTTAGTTGTCAACGCCTCCTGAGATTCAATGTTTTATTTCTTTCATATATTTTGAATGAGGGGCTCCTATATAGAAAGCTGTGAAAGAAATTTCTGTCTCCATCATTCTCTGTCTTAAATGATGAGTCTAAAGCTCTGTAACATGTAGCCCTCTATATCTGAAAGGTCTGGGTAAGAGGTGAAGGGCAGGTATCCCCATGTTGACTTAGCCATCTCAAAAACACATTCTTTGACTGAATATCTCTCCCTTATGCCTTATAAATGAAATCTCTAGACAGTAATTAGGCTTTTCCCGGTTTGTTTTTCTGGAAATGAGAATTCTCCACATTTGCACCTAACTTCTTAGCCATGCATTTTTGTAGATGCCTCTTTCTCTGATGATTCAGATTTTTTTTTTAAGTGAAGTATTATATACAAAATATACTTTTTATTCTATTTGTACTTTTAACTCTTAAACAAATGAAAAAATCTATTCCAATTCCCTGGTTATAATTTCTTGTTGATTGGTTCATTGTTCAGCTCTAAACTCAGTGATCAAAATATTTAAAGGGCTTTCAGGAGGTCATCTAGTGGTGCCCAAAGGCGGAATTGACTATACATCAACTGTTCTTGGCAGCTGCTTGTCTAACCTGTTCTTAAAAACCTCCAGTGATGGAGATGTCATGATATCCCTTGGCAACCTGTGACAGAGCGTAACTATCCTTATTAGAAAGTTTTTCTTCCCAGTATGTGGGATCATCTACCAGACAACTCACTGAGAAATGCTTTGAGATAATGTTGTACTGTCATCCAAATCCAGGTGCTTACTTAGGTCTAACATTTCATTGGGAATACGCCATCCTTGAAAGACAGAAATGTTTTTGAGCCACTCCCAAGACAACAACTGATAGCAACCGATTCTTGTTCAATTAGCTATTGGCTCCTTAGAAGCAATAAACATCTCAGTGGCTGCTCCTGAATATCTTCCAGACAATGAATAGGAATGAACTGGGACCAACACTTCTCCAAAATACTTAATTCTTAAAGAATAGCCATTAAGGGGAAGAAAAAAAAAAAAGTGCCTGGATCAAATACTGAAAGTGTCCAGCCCCTGATGAGATGCAGATGGCATTGTGAAACAGATCAGATTAGACTGGATTAGGCCAAATACATATTCCAAATTCTTTTGCCAACAAGCAAAAAGAAGAAGCTTCCAAGAAGGCCTACTGAGTCTGCAATTTAAACTGGCACTTGCTGCAACATAATCAAATCACTTTAGTGACAGGCAGCCTCATGAACACATGCTTATTTCGTGCATGGCTCTTCTAATGCAAAAAAAAGAAAAAGAGCTGTTGTTTAATGGCAAAAGAGAAAAGACATTTCCAATGGTGTTTTGACCAGCAGCTCTTATTTGGTGGGCACATTTCAAAAAGGAAAATGGAGGTCAGAAGAAACCGATCACTCAATCTGTTTTGGCTAATTCACTTTTCCATGCCTGAGATTCCTAACTTTAAAAAGGAAGAGACAGAGATGCATCTTATTTCTTCATTAACTTGTGTAAGAAAAAAAACTGAAGCTGTTTTCCTGCTCTATTGAAAAAGCTTTCCATGGAAACCAGATAATGAGAGTTAAAAAAGAAAAAGAAAAAAAAAGAATTAACAGAAACTCCACGTCTCAATCACAAACCCTCCATTAAAATTTTATTCTATTCAAATCGTAGCACTCACTTGGTCCTCATCCAAATGATGGCTGAGAGAACCCGCTGAGCCACCTACTTTTTTTGCTTCCATTGTCTGGCAAGAAAATCAGCAAGCTCTGTGCTTGCATGAAGCCTCAAACACATGCAAGGAGGCTATGATGTACAGGAAAATCCTATGACCCCAACAACGAACCAGATGGCACATGAAAAAAGCCAGATGCGAGAGCAGACGAACACTGCAGTGGTTTTCAGTGATCCCACACTGGTCTTCCGGGGGACGCGTGCCTGAATTCATGCCCTCTGACTTGGGCATGTAATTGAAGTGCCTCTTCACCCTTGGTGACCTCCTTAGTCAGGGGAGGGAGGCAGATTATTTCCAGCCCACCCAGGAGCTGTGTTGCTCTCAGAGGTCTCAACCTTCCACCTCTGTTGACAGGAGAAGTTTGGAGCATCTAGGTTCCTAAATTAGATGTTTCCTTTCAGTGACCAGAATTAGATAGAATGTAATCAGGACTTACCGCATGGTGGGGTGCAAACAGTGCACCTTAGCTAAGCAACTCAGTGCCTTGTGCAACGTATGATGGCAACGGGGGGACACAAGAACTTATGAAAAAGAGGGGAGGCCTGTAAGGTGTTCTAAGAAATAACCTCTAAGGTAGTTTAGAGCTTGTCTCCAGGGTGCAGAAAGGGCTTTTCTCCCTTTGAGATTCTTCAGGACCTGGACAACACGACAATCCTGTCTCCTCAAGACTCAGCTGGGGAAAGGCAATGCAAGAGCTCCCTGACCAGAGCACTCCCTGTGGACATAAGATTCCCTGGGCAAGCTCTCCTCCTGCCTGAGGGCATGTCAGACCACTTCTGCAAGACAGCTGTGACCTCAAAGGCAAGGAGCATTCAGAGAAGCTCAGTCTGGTTTTGGCCATATAGTCCCCATCTTGGCAGGCCAGGTGGTGGGTTAATTTCTGTGACCAGAATACGTCAATAGGGCAGGTTCTAGAGCAAAACTGAACTAACACCTAGCTAAGGGTCTACTTTCTGGCTCTCTGTGTGTTCGTGCACATATGAGTGCCTGCATGTGCACTTCCCTGTGGATTCCTCACCAAAGACTTGAAGTCGAGACTGTCCCCAGATAATGCACCCCAGGTTTTAGACTGAACCTTTCATTTTCTGGCAGGAGGAATTTAGTCATCATTTTGGTAGTGTTCACACATTGCAGACATGATCATTAAAAAAGACTTATGGTTGGCTGCAACCAAGGCTCCCTGCGAGACCCCTTCACTTTGTGGCGCTGAGGTTGTGTCCTGGAGAGGCTGTGGCAGCATCCCTTAATCCTTTAAACTCAACCGTTCCAGGCTACCAAGGACAAACAGTCACAGGATCAGTATGGTTCAGCCTGTGGTTTTTCACTGGCATGTTAGACTACCCCTTTTTCAGTGTCCCCAGCCCAAGGCTGATATTTCAGGCTGCAGCAGCTCTGGTGTTTGCCTCACAGAGGGCTGCCAAGAGGGCAGCGGACAGCACACCCCGGGCAGCGTGGCCCAGGAGGCAGCACAGCCCTGGGTGCAGGAGAGCTTCCTTCTGGGTGAGCGGGCTCTGCTGCTGCAGCCACGCAGCCTGGCCTTGAACCTGCCTGGCTAGGGACCCAGCACCCAGCCAAGACAAAGGGCTCTCCCCTCCGGGCACCAGGGTGGCCCCAGCCCCATAGACACCTTACCTGTCATCTCCATCCTTCATCCCATCCCAGCCACTGCTTTTAAGCACAAAAAGGGATAGCAACCGGGTGTGAACATAGGGAAAGCAGAAGGTCCTCACCTCTCCACAGATGTTAATTTGACCAAACCATTGAGTCTGTAAGAAGGAAGAAATTAGAATTATTTAATCTTAGCTTGCACATGACTAGTAATTAAGAAAAGCTTTGTATTAGCAATCTATACATTGCCACGCGATCCTATTTCTCGATGATAAACAGACCTAGATATTATGGTTAGACAGGGATATTAATTTTTATTGATTGAAAATATAACTAAATATTGTAAGCCTAGAGCTGTCGATTGGTCTGTCTTCCATGTATTGGAACAGCAAAAATTGCCCTGGCACTAACAGACTGAAGTTGTCTGTCTTTTTCTTTTCCACCATGAAGTCATCCAGAGCCAGTTCCTCATCCTAGCAAGAATGAGTTAATAACTCATTTTAGAGAGAGTAAGTATGCACACTTTCACTTCGCACCATGATAACTTGCTAATGATAACAATAGATCTATTCAGGCAGGAACTTAGGAGGGTTTAGAGTGGCCAAAAAACTCCAGTTTCCCAAAACAGTATGCTGAACAACCAACATTAAGTTATTTTCCTAAATCCTTGGTGAAAACCAGCCCAGCTGCAGGTCTGACAACTTGAGATGGGTCAGAGCACTGTGGTCCCCTGTGAGTTCAGCCACATCCAAATTATAAAAGGTACATCCAAAAGAATGGCAGTCAACTGGGATCTCAAAGATTAATTAACAGGTGTGGTAACTCTCAGTCTCCAGATTCCTCTCCTGCAGATACCAAACCTTTACAGAGCAAAAATCTACTTCGGTATTCCCTTCTCCCTTGGCTGCTCACTGAAGGCAGTTCAGATAAGCTTCTTCCATGTGAGGCTGCTTTCCCTGTTTGATGTAAGGTGCTTATTTCAGTACCACTAAAGCAATAATTAATATTAAACATTCATTGCCACCACAATCCTGACTCATCCAAATCTGCAGTGGTAGGTTTTCTTTATGGCTCCAATTAAAAACACAGGTGGTTTTATCCTTCTAAAAAGGAACTGTTGGCAAAGAAATACAAATGACATAAACTTTGATGCCTCAGGTTCTTCCACCATTCTCTGCTGAGAAGTTCAAAAGGGCAGCAGATTCCTGACAAAAATGCACTCAAACACAGATTGAGCCATTAAGATTGGCTTTCAGCTAATATAAAATGTTTATTTATTTCTCTATGTCTGTTGTTATGATTGCCTGGAATTTGCATGTTTCCAAAATAAATGACTGGCTACAGGGGATACTGTAATGGGCAGGGGCTGGTATCCAGCCACAAAGCAGTACCCATTTTTAAATAAAATTATATGCTTAACAATTGCATTTTGGCTCTTATTTGAAATGAACCAAAGCACAATAATTTCTCAACAGGAAATTCAACTGTCAGCTACTGAGCCCCAAACAGCTTTGGACCCCCAAATGAATTCGCCCTGAAGGATTAAAGTCAGGAGATCATTTCTGCTAAGATCTGATGTTATGAAGTGTTTCAAAATACAAGCACTGGGACATAACGTTGGCTTTGGGGCAATCTGCCAAGCATGCTTTGCTTTCAGAGCCTTGCTTCCCACTTGCCAAGGCAGGGAGGATCTGATTTGGTGTAGATGTCACAGTTTATGCAATATCACCCAGCAGAAAACTAAAATGCACGTGTCCCACACTGACTCAGCAGGACAGGGATGTGATCTGGTGAGGAGGGATCGCATACAAGCTCAGGTCACCGGTTCCCTCTTCGTGGCCTCCCTCTTCCCAGGCAAACACTCTCTGAGCTGGCAGCTCCTGGGGGTGCCACGTAGCCTACCGCCAGGGCAGCACAGCAGATGTGCGGGCACTCAGCCGCTGCTGCCCCCAGAATGAACCCGTCGGTATGGGACCAACAGCCCAGACAGCAGAGACCCTCTTGGTGAGCTCAGGGAAGCTGACGCATATGAATCATCCTCCTTCCCTCTTTCTGGGTTACTCCTTCCCTCCCCCAAAACCAAGGCCCCTCTGCCCTCCCCCTGCACCCCGTTCCCACCAGACCCACGTCACGAGTGACACTTCTCAATCCTTTCTCAGGGCCCCACTTCCCGCACCTCCCAGTCATGAGCTGTTACGTGCAAGTGCAAACTTTGACGTTTCTTATGTGTTATGAATTCCTGCTCCTCTCTTGCTGAACTTGAGCTCAAAACTCAGCTGGTGGGGACAGCTGTCATCTTTCTTCTTTCTTTTCAGTTGCTTGCCAAGGGACCACCCTTCATGTCTGACTCACCACCTCGCAGGCAGGCCCAGAAGGAGTTAACTTCCTTGTCACCCTGCTTTGAGGTTTCCTGCTTTGATACTGCAAAAACTCTTCATACAGCAACGCAAAGGAAAAGGAGGGGGGGGGGAGCCCTTCTGGTTGTAACACCTGGTCACGATCTGCTTACATGAATAAAAATTATACTCCCCTTTCTCTCGAGCTGAAGGCAATCAGGACTACTTCCCTGCAACCAGAATTAAATAAGCATACAGCCAAGCTGAGCGGGGAATGGGGAACTGCACATCAGCCAGTGCCTGAGATACAAGCCCCCTCAGCTGCTATCAGCTTCAGCAGCTCTGTCTATACTGCTGCAATGGAGGACGTACAGACCAACCCACAGTCACAACGCTCTGGGACTAGTCCCTCGATGGCAGACAAGCTATGTCTGGACTACACAGCACATATCCTGGATCTCCGTCACTGTGATGCCCCGTATCAGTATCAGAGACCTATGGACTCATAGAATATCTCTAATTGGAAGGGATCCATAAGTATCATGGAGTCCAACTCCCTTCTCCCTGCAGGACTACCTTAAAACTAAACCGTATCACTAAAAGCATCGTCCAGATGCTCCTTGAACTCTTACAGGCTTGGCGCCATGCCCATTTCCCTGGTGATCCTGTTTCAGTGAGTATTATTATTTTTCATGCTTTTCTTAGCTGAAAATGTCTGAAGTCATGAGGACTTGGCTCCAGCCCAGGGGATGGATGTCATAGCATCATGGCACCAAGAGTCTATGTTGCATATTCCTGGGGTGGCAAGAAGATATGTGGACATGTTTCAGGACACATAGCCCGCTGAGGTGGCACTGGATGACTGCAGAGGATGAAGGCACACACACGTGGTGCCCTCCTGGTGGGCAATATGAGCTTTCCCAGGACTCTGTCGGTGCTGTATCTTGGAGACAGATCACTGAAAGACTTCAAAAGAGAGCCAGGGAAAGAGTTAAGCCATAGAGTCAGTCATGGCTTAAGTGCTCAGGATCCTTTCCTGGACTTTTCTGTTTAACACTATGGACATACCCTATGCAGCTGAGAGTGCCGTGCTGACACACTCCCTCTCTGAGAATGTCCACAGTGGCATGCCTGCAAGGCTTTTGTCACTGGGAAAGTGGAGCTAGCAAGGATGTAGGATCCACTTAACCCAAATGAGCTGATCCATGGCAGTTATGTATGAGTCTGCTTTCTGTCTGTAGTAAATGCAAAGAGGGCCCGGCTAAACCACAGTGACAGGGGGGTTAAGCTGGGTCAGATTTCCTCCCATGTGCCATAGGGTAGGAGCATGCACTCAATTACCATGCCCCAGCTGATGCTCAATGTATTTATTGTGCTACAATATGCTGATCATATGCCTGAGTCTCAAGAAATGATTAACATTTCTGGTTTGATTAAGTGAAGGTCCCTTTTGAAGCTGCAAATGATGCCGCTACAATCTATCAAGCAAATATGTATTTATGAATATTTAAAAATGCTAGTTATGCAAATGTGCACTTGGGGAATTTAAAAATATATGTAATTAATCTCTTTGGGGTTGCTGTGATCTGTTGAGTGAATACACATCCAAGGAGAATAATCAAGTCAATAAGCCAACAATGACTATTGCAGAAGGATATCCAGTTGTATCTCCCTTCTCCACAGGTGATAGTAACACACAGTGGTTCTGGAGTACACAGTTATCTTACATCTTCAGTCATTTCTCTGTTAGGCTGCAATAGTTCACATTGGCTGATGAAGCCTTCCGTGCCACAGCCACACCTAATCGGTGTGTTAAGACTCATTACGAAACCACTGCTGCAAGTAAAAAAGAGTATGCAGCGTTTTTTCTAGTTTAAATGTTTGTGTTCACATACTTCATCCCACCATTCACTTCGGACTGTGTCCTCAGAGGTACTCAGTGCTTATTTTTGTAATGTCTGACCCCACAGCACCCCAGGATCTGGCAGACTACTCATCCCCAGGCGCATGTGATACCCAAGGAGTATGGATCGTCTGAAGATAAAGGTCCTGGAAACCAGCCAAGTTGGGATTCACTTAAATTAACAAAGACACAAAGGAAAGAGACAGTGCTTAAAGTATATAAGGGTTGTTTCCATTGTCTAATAGCTTCAGCTGCCAGAATTACTCCTGCATCTTAGTCCCCTCGCCACCCATACTGCATGTATATTACTTCATACCTGGGATCTTTTTTGTAGAGGTCAACAAGATAAAACACAAGCACAGTAATAGCAGGACAGACGTAGCCTGAGAGGCTAAATGGATCAGCAGTGCATACCTGCTGGCCAGTTAGCACTCACACACTCGCCAGCTGTCCAACTGCTCTGTCATGACTTTCCACCCAAGCCTATCAGCCTCTTCCTCTGGAGCAAACAACTGGCTCTAGGAGCCACGCGTCACCTCCAGGTTGTACGGTGTAAAGGCCTGTTGAAGAAGTCCGGTATCTTTGAGACTTCTTTCCATTTACTGAACTTGACCGAAATTAGATAATGGATTTAAAACTGATAGGGGGTTAGGGAACAAGTTAGCAAGAACGTACATGCATAATATATTCTCAGAAGACTTTTGTTAATTTTCTCAGAAGACAGTATTTTAAAAACTGTCTTTGCACATAAGTCTCTTTGGTTACTTACCTGGTGAGTTGTAGGAGATTCTTCTACCTGAACTGGGGCAGACTAAACACATCTTCTCTTAAGCTTTCAGACATTTTGGGGTGGGCTTCTGGCTAGAGCTGTTTCACTTCTTCTCCCCTTATTCCATGTCAATTTGTGATCAACTCTATAATCTGCTCAACAGGGCTTTCATCTGAGAGAGATACAAGAGATTGAGGATCAGAACCTCCTCATAACCCATTTTTACAGTGTTCAGCAAGATTAACACCAAGAGAACTTCGCTGAAATACCTTTAGATTCAAGGCCTCATGCATAATTGTGGTAATAGTGGGAAAGGCACCATGGCAAGTACTGTTCCCCTGTCTCCATGGCTTTCATGCCATGCCTTGCTTGCTTATCTGGTGACAGAGCTTTGGTTCCTATAGACCCGTTTTTTGGAATAATCTCCTGTGAAAACTCTGGGTTTGTGTTCACAGGATTTCTCACTCATTCTGGCATTAGGAGCACGCCCTTGCCACGAGGCTTGCAGAGCATTCAGCCTGTAGCAGGCCAGTATCCCTGGGGATCACTGGCATCTGCCACTCCTGTCCATGAAGCCCATCAACCCGCGCTGCCCACATGCTCCAGCACAGGAACCCAAGAAAATGAACAACTATTTAATCAGCACTGACCCACACCCAGAGGATAATACTAAGTCCCAAATATTACACACTGTCAGCTCTGTATAAGCAGCATAGCTTTTTTTTTTATGTATTTCACATAACAACTAAGACAAGCAATCAATTTCTAACTCCAGACTTTTCAGAATAAAACAGAGCGCAGAAAGCACCAGCTAATTTTTCAGTGACAAAACTAAGAATGCAGTACAGGCATTTAAAAATAACTGTTTTGAAAGCATGGGAGCTGAGTCCATTCTTTCTGGAAGCAAGAAGTGTATCAGGATCCTCAAAAAAGTGTTTGAACAAGCTACAGACCTGGGATGCAGAGAGTAAGGGCAAAATTCATCTGCATGCAGATGTCCACAGCAAGTTTGGGCTGCACTGGAGGCCACAGTCCACGTAGCCCTGAGGACTCTCTGTCAGACACATTGTAATGCTAGCCCTCTGCACATGTAGGTAGCCACCCCACGCAGGGGCAGTGCTGGTCCCAGAGCAGGTTCAGGAAATGTAAGGGCAGCTGGGTACCAACGCAATGCAGGAGACAGTACTGTGGATGGTTACATGCACTCAGCAATCCCTTTCTGAAATCAAGTAAAGACAGCACAGCCTTTCATAAAACAGCTGGTGAAATATAGACCTAGGGGCCAGGCTTGTGCAGAGGTGAAGATCAGCCTTTAGGGAACAGACACTAACTTCATAGGTACCTTTATTAGCCACATCTGAATCCATTACTACCACACTTGTGACCACAGGAGCATCAAATGCACCTCAAAACCCTGCCTGAAAATCTGATCAGTGTGAAAAGGACCAATGAACTTCACCATAGTTCAGAAAAACTGACTAAAGTTTAGGAAATGGCAGCCTGTTTCTATTTTCAGGTGTCTGTGAGAAAAGGCAAAATCAGGACCATTATGTTCAGCAGTGCACTGACTGACATTTTCATATGCCTTTTCAGTCACAAAACCATTTATCTCTAGAGGAAATATTGACACAGATACGAACAGCAACACTAAATACTTTTAGAAAAGCATTTTATTCCTGAACTTAAGACCTACTGTTTCAAGTGGCCACAACGAGTAGTTCTCTTAAGCAAATTAAGTCCAATTATCTGATATCTAAATTATAATCCTCTCCCTTCTCAGCTCCGTTTGCAGCAATTTTTAGCACAAGAGCAATAACAGTTACGCACACTTACCTAATTATAGATAATGATCTTTATAAAAAGCTGCTAGAATATGCTAAGCATCTTAGCATAAACATACCCATTCATTCCTACACCAAGAGTGTGGTAAAGCCTAGTGATCACGGCAAATAGTGATCACAGCAAATAGTACCCCCCTGGAAGCAATCTGCTTGGTACAAAATACTATGTTCGCCAAATGGCCTACCTCCTCCCTTTCTTCCATCCTACCGGCTGCAGGTGTTTGTTCCCAGCTTAGAGAGATCTCACTGTCCCTCACATCAGCAGGTTTTAGGAAAGCATCCTTTATTGCCTCTGATTTGTGACGCTCTCTCTTTGCTGCTGTGAGGCAGGCAGTTTGAAGACCCATTTTGTCCCAGATCCCATGCCATTCACCCTGTTAGATAAAAATTAATGACCAGGTTATTCTGCCAGGGCAGATTAAAGGCACCACTTGTTACCAAAGAGCCAGATTTCCTCAGTATGATTGGGACAGGCAACGTAATAGACCTCCAATCCTGTCCGCTGCTCTTCCTTCCTTTCCTTGATCTTTGTAGTCTGATTCTGCACACTGATGTCACACAAAAATTAAATGAATGGTGAATTCATTTAAATGCCCCATGTGATGAATTTTAATTCATTAAAATTGTGAAAAATTAAATGAAAGGTGAACAAATCCTTTTGGTACCCAACAATTGTGGGTGAAACTATATCTGCATTGTAGCATATAAATTGAAATTTACCCTGGCACATTATATATTTTGTCACAGAAGGGTTCTTTCTGTAAGGGACAGCTAAAAGGAGCACATCTCCTATCCACTTGTAAAACCAGGAGCCTGAGCCCAAATGTGGTGCTTGTGGACCTGTGGGAGGCCATAGTCATTTGAAGAAAAGCCCTATCTCTGAGCAGCCCTGTGACCCAACAGTAGTCAAGGCACAACCCTGTATCTCTGTGGTGTCCAGGACCCCTCATCCACTGCTGTTCCCCAACCTGCAGCAACCCCACCGGCAAAGCAAAAGGCTCCCCAGCAGCAGTAAGCTTTCTTACTTTTTTTTTTTTCAGGGAGGTGGAAAAGCAGAGTATAAATGCATTGTAAATACAGATTCCCCAGCACCTTGGCAATGAAGCAGGAGACTATGCTGACATTAAGATCACGCCTTTGCCTCTCCTGACAGCGCATCCTAGGAGTTCAGGAGCAAACACTGCCAGTCACCAGGATGGTCTGGGCTGCATTTTCCAGCCCTCCCTGCATGATAAAACCAGCTTTATCTCACAAAGGGAAGCTACTGGAAAGACAAGCTCTCCTCTTGCTACCATGAACTCTCATTGGCATGTCTCTGAAAAACAGCTGTGCTGCTAAGAGAGCTAAAAGGAGCTGAAACATAGCCCTTGCATGAGCAGGAGAAGCCGTGGAGGGCCTGGGGAAGTCCTTTGGCCAGTTATGGAGGATCCAGCGACTAATGTGCTGCCTGAGCACACATGCTTTTTTGCGTTCGAGGACCAAGTCTGCAAGCTCCAGGGAGGCAGGCTTAGCAGCAAGTGCATTTCCTCCCCTCACTACCAGCAGACCTGAAAAACCACAAACCACGGGGCTGGGAGGGGCTGTGGAAGCAACCTCTTCACAACAGAGTGGTCCAGTATCTGCACCTGATGCAAAAGCCTCCTGAGAGAGATCACACTAGCCAAAATGTTTCTACCAGAGCAGTCTGTGCTCTTGCAACTTTGACAGCACTGGGCTTACCCCCCTGACAAATTATTCCTGCTTTGTATCCCTGTGAAATAACAAAAGAGGAAGCCTAGTGCAGATCCCAGTTCCCAGTTCTTGCTCCAGCCCATCAAATTGCCAGCAGCTGCCTCAGGGTTTTAGGTAATGGGGGCATGACAGCAGCCTGCAGCAGCAAATTTTGCTACCCTGGTCATGTAGTAGAAACAGAAACTCCTGCACAGGGTGTTGTAAGAACCATCACATGGGGCACTTAAAAGATGTATTTGGATGAGTTGTTGAGGGTCTGTACCTCCTGAGAATACAAATAAGCCACTTCTATCAGGGGAAAACCACAAGGTTAGCACCTTTGCTGTCAGGAGCAAAAAGAGATGCAGCAAAAAGACAAAATTAGGAAATGGCCCTATTAAGGCCTCAGCTGTTTGATTCTGTCAAACTGAAAGATCTAACCAGAAAAAGATGTGAAGCTGAAACAAAACTGCTTTGAGACCAATCCCATGCTTGGGAAAAGCAGTGGAGATGAGGCTGTTACCAAAGAAGTATGTCAGGTGAAGGACCTGCTTCTACATGCGGTACACTATCTTCGTGAATATCAGCTCCAATGCAAACTCATATGACAAGTTACTGTACAAAATCTTTTGTAACTTAGCGGTGAGGCTGCAAGACTGCTAATCTCACTGGTGCAAACCTCAGCACTGTGGACAAACCTATCTCATGGTTGCTGTTTGCAGCCAACAGCCAGAGCCTCCCCACTGTCTCCACACAAAACAACCATACAACGTGTTTTTAGGAAAGTCACACGAATAGCGTGCAGAACGGATGAGCATGTAGCTGGTGAGCTGGGTTATGAGGGCTTCCTGCCTCTTACCCAGGAAGGGCATGGTCCGCAGATGTCATCTGGGGTGAAAAATAAAGTGCAGCTCCCAGTGACTTATTCCTAGTTACCGCTTTGACTTTCAAGGTTTGTGCTATTGAAAGAAGCCACATTGTATTTCTATGGAAATATGTATGTCTAGAGAACACATACGATAGTAGGAAAAAGAAGCATCATATTGTTTTCGACAGGCAGAGCGCAACTGAAGTTACACACACACAAAACCCCAGTCTTTGCAGCGATGGAGGAATGGACAGCCCTGTTTCCAGCACTGCTGGAAATAACCCTTGAAGATGTGTCTACAGTGCCTTTGCACAGCTGACATTGCATGCCCCAGGCACGCAGAAGCAGAGATCCCAGGACTGAGGGAGGCTTTTCACCTCAGCCAGCTGCTCACCATAGCAGCTCTGTGAGAATCATCCCAGAACGGCCTCAGCTGGGTGGATTTAACTGTCAAGAAAAAAGTAGTTTCCTGCTGTTTCGAGCAACAGCACTAACTCTCTCCTGCACAGAAATTTATTTGTCCCATTTTACAGATTAAGAAACAAAGAAGCAGAAAAGGGCTGGGATCCACCTGACCTAGAGTCAAACCTAGCGCCCAGCCAAACTGGCCAAGAGCTTGTACTATCCACTCCCGTGATCCAAGACCTTCCCTTCAAGGGAATACACCAGCAGAATCAATTTTAATAGCATCAGCCAGAAGTTATTCTTGGGTGAATGCATACAGGCATACATTTTTCAGCACCTGAAACTGCAGATTTTCTACCAAATGGGCTCTGCTAAGTGATCTGAAATCTTGATTAAATGAAGCTTTCTGTAAAATATTTCCTTTGCGTAACTATGAAACGTGAAGGGCACGTTCTCTTTTGCACACACAGGCTTCCTGCTGCATAGGTCCAATAGGCATTAATAATCCTCGGGCTGACAACTATTTGCCATAGACCTAATCTGGAACAATAATTCTAAAAATGTCCTTGAATAGTTTCAGCTGATTCACTGCAGAGCTCATTCTTTACTTTCAATCACTAATCTTTTTTTCCTTGACTAATACTATGCTTTTCAAAAAAGATGGTGTGCCTCCTGTGTTATTACTACAAGTATTCATGAAAATGGTGTTTTAATGAGATCAAGGCACAGTGGGTCAGTTCCCCATCTCTAAGCCCTGGGCTGCAGAGCACAGTAATGTCTGCTTTACTAAGCAAAATCTAAGCTAGCAAAATGAGCTTGCAGCATTGTGCATGGGCACGAAATGTTTTCTTTCTCTTCTGTCTTTTTCAAAAGAAAAGCAAACCCAGCATGCTCTTCCAACTAGCTGAAAGAATAAGGAAGTTGTTCCATAGCAGGACACATCAATGGGCAGTATATTTCACTGACAGTAAAGAATTCGGCTTCATTACAACGGGATCAGTGGAGAGGATGAAATCGATTTATCTGTTTCTAAGCATCTGTCTTAGCCAACAGATTACATGGAAGCAAAGGAGCAGCACCCGCAGTGATTTACAGACTGCTGATGGTATCAGACGTGATTACTCAGAGCAAGAAAGTATCCCTGGCTGTGCTGCACTTCCCTGTTATGGTGGCCCCAGCAGCACCTTCCAGACCTTGTTCCCCGACTACCACCTACTTAACCAGTCTCTGGAGACTCCTCAGCCTACCAAGTGAACTTGTCCCTTGCTACACCAAGTGGGAAAGTTTGCAAGCACTGTTGTCTTGGTTTTTGCTCTTTGGTCACATCTATCCTCGCACAGGCATCTCCAACAGAGAGGCAGAGCCAACAGAGACCACGCAAAGCTGTGCAGCATAGTGCACACAGTTGTGTGGACATCTTGTAGCCCTGGAATCTCATGCCTTCAGGCCTATGCAAAATATCTTTAGCCCAGGCAAGACCTGATCACGGTGTAGGTACATCTTGAATATTGTGCTATATTTTGGCTCTTCCATCTGAAAAGATATAAGGCAGAATTGGAAAGGGTACAGTGAAGGACTGAGACAAAGGCAAAAAATATAGGCAACTTCTGTATAAGCAATTGCCAAGGAGACAAGAACACTCCAGTCCAGAAAAACAGAGACTGAGAGGGAATATGATATCATATATAATGGCATGTACAGTATCCTGAGTGGTATGGAGAAAACAGGGAATTTTTCTTCATTTGTCCCCTCATATGCAAAGAACTAGGGAGCATTTTACAAAACTAGCAGATGGCAAATTCCAAACAAATGAAAGGCAATACACACACACACACACACACACAAACACACACACACACACGAGTTCAGCTGTGCTACTCATAATTGGCTGCTATACTAAACAGTTTAAAAAGCAACCAGACAAGTTCACAAAACCTGTGAAAACTTTGAGAACTTGGGAAAAAGAAATAATCTATTGACAGCTAAGTACAAGGCAACTCCCCTCCCTCCTAGCTGAGGAAGTGCCTAGACAGATAACTGTTGGCAGTTGGGAAAGCTTCCCCAGGAATATGTGTACTCGCCCTTTGCGTCCTTATCCTTAGGTGCCCACTATGAGCCTGCTGGGGAGAATTGCCTGCTTACCTTTGGTCTTATCCCTGCAGAAACTCTTAGAGTGTTTCTCATGACACACATGTCCCTGATATCAGACCCTTAGCAAGATGCTCAGATCATGCCAAGGCATCCCATAACCTATGGGAGTCACAAAGCCCTGCAAGAAATCCCATACTTTCCTCTTCACCTGAAAAGGATATATATAGGATCAGTTTTGGGAAAGCCCTTTTGTTTGGGAAACAATCGTGGTGCTGCAGAGATTACCCACGTGTCACAGTGGGGTACAGAGGGAAGAAGGGACTGTGTTAGATAAAAGGGAATGCTGAGGGACAGATATTACAGGGCAAAATCCACATAGCAGACCACTAACAAGCAGGATCCCAGATCCACCCAGGCCCTCTGACAGTTCAGCAGACCTCACCAGAGGGGCTGCCATGGGGACTCAGAAGGTCTCACTTAGAGCCATCCATTCCAGAAGGGAGGGGAGGGCAGGCGAGGCATTGGGGCAGCCCTTGGGAACACCTTAGCCAGTGCAGTGCATGTCCCTGATCACAGCTCAAGCATTTTGATGGACTGCATCTGTTCCTGAAGTTCCCCATTTATTTCCTAATTGTCTTGGTGCATAAAGCTTAGGTATTGCCTTACATGTAAGATTTAGTTTTGCGCCTCCTTGCAAAGCTTGTTTCCATTAGTTGTTGCTTCACGATAGCTAAGAATAAAGGACCTCAGAAGGAAGGTGCTGAGCTCCATCCACTTTAAGTCACTTAGAAGGAGTTGAGCTGTGATTCACAATAAGTTGAGTTGGAGGTGATGGCAAGCGCATAAACATCAGGAAGACTGTGTTTTCTTTCCAGCACAAATCACTTAACTTGACTAGGTCTCTGTTGGCCTCATTTACAGAGGTGAAAATATTTACCCTCTTTGGAAATCTACAAACACAAAAGCATGAGATAAGTGCTAAGTATTAGCTGAGGGATTGTAACACTTTGAAGAGACATCGCCACCATGCTGGAACTTCCTTTAGCAATGAAGAAAAACATTGCCATGAGTAGAGGAGGAAAACATAATTCCTTTTCATTCAGTCACTGAAAGCATATTGTAAATCACCCTTGACCAGATGACATGAGAGGAAGAAATTCTGTTTCTAAAGTTGTTTAGAAATCAGTGTCACTAGCACTAAATGCTCCAAACAGTTGTTTTTAAACTGGGGACAGTAAAATTACAGCCCTTGCCATGCACATCAGCAATGACAGATAATATAACTAAACAGCTTTTATCACACTCCTGCAAATTAAATGCAAGTGTTCTCAAAGGAATAGGTTTGTATTCAATCAATGAACAACCACAGGGCAATTAATTACTGAGCATACACAGTAGAAAAATTCCCTTTCTCTGCAAGCAGGTGGTTTAAACTACAGAGCCTGCACTGCTACATCCTAAGACCTGTGGTGTTCTGTCCATTTGTGCCACTAGAAAGTCTATCCAATTATAACCAACGTGAATATCATTGTTCAAGTCTCTGTAAAAAGCAAACACACATACCACAGGTTGGAGGAAATTACAAGTGAGACATTATAATGATTAAGTAACTGAACAACCTCTTGATAAGTTCTAAGTAATTTAGTTTTCCCTGGGGCCACACGGTTGAGTCCACACAGTAAGCAGCTCCGGCAGGACAGCGAGGCGCTGGCTGGGAGGGCAGCCATCCAGCAGCTCTGCTCATGCATGCAAACAGAGTTTCTAGAACATTCACCTTCTTAACCACACTTCCACTGAACTCACTTTTTAATGCTACAATTATGTTATACACTCCTGCCAAAAAAGTAGCTGACACATGACAAAATTTTAAAGAATTCTATTTGCTCTCTGACTTCAGCACTTGTCCTGCCCTGTGTTACTTCCACAGAAAGTTAGTTTTTCTCTGGCCAGTTCCTGTAAAAAAGCATTTGGGGTGTGAGCACCTGGCTGCAGAACCCAGGTCTGCCAAACTTTCTTCTGTCAAAGTGCTACTTTTCAAGAAACAGGGAACATTCTGCTGAGACAAAGAGCAACACTGACTGATTCCTTTATATTAAAATAACTTCTTGGTTCTGTTTTGCAGATTAAGAAACCAAGTCTTAAAGATGTGTTTCAATTCAGCTGGGATCAATCCCACAAAACAGGCACATGGAAGTGAACATCTAGAAAATCCTGGAAGTGCCTACACCACCACGTTCCTCTGACACAAACCCCTGCAGTGCTGGTGCCTGAGTAGCACTACTCCATGTGCACAGGACCTACACACAGATCAATTAGACAATTTCAAATGTCTCTCACTACACAGAGAAGTACCGAAAAGGCTGGAAGGAAGGAAATGAGTATCCAAGCAAAGGAGGGGTTCCTTTCTCAGTGAAATCAGGTCCCCAGAACCATCTCCAACACCCAAGTGGTACCTTCAGATGCTAAATACTTCTGCAACTCCAAGCCAAAATGAACCTCAGTTCCTGAGGATGACATCATCACAAGTGCTGTACTCATTTTCATCTGCAAAACAATCAGATTCTACTCATCTTTTTTTAAGGGTCATGTGTTGTCCCTAAAATTGTATCTTAATTTGCAGGAAGATAGCAGTGCCCCTGTAATTTACCTCACATTACCTGCAACCCATGAGATAGCAAAGCCTTCTGGTTTTAACCACAGCCTGGCAATTAATGTTGCATAGGCAAACAGTTCAGAAGCAAATGAAGTTTTAAGCAAAGGTTCTAAATACCACTGTGTCATTTTTCTAAATGGGAGTGAAGCAAATATCATAATTTGAATCTAATGTAGTTTTCAATGTTTTTCATGAAAGAAACCAAATATTTGTCTATGAAAGTAGATCTGCCCTTTCAAAAAAGAAAAGACCTGGCTTTTTTTTTTTTTTTTTTTTTTTCAATATTAATGCTGGCCCATCACCACCAGCACTGAAGTCAAAGACATGGGGAAACTGCTGATTTCAGTCGAGCAGGGTCAACCCAATGCTACCTGTCTTGGAAGACCCAGCCCAGAAGGTCCTCCACATGCACAGGTTGTGCAAAATCAGGCCCGGCATAGCAGAACTTCAAAGTGGGAAGGAAGTAGGTGAAGAAGAGACAGCAGTGAGTTTTGATGAAAGGGGAAGTGTCAGTCCATAGAGAAGCACTAATAGAATTACTCAGAAAGCTGCCTCGGCCCCATCTCGTTTAATGTTTCTGCAAGTGACCTTGACATACAAGGTGATTGTGCTGCTGATATTTGCTTATAGCATAAAGGAGACAGGTTCCATTTTCCAAGGGGAGGCTTGCAAAGCCGAGAGTTGGAGGAGCAAGGTGACTGGAGACACAAAAATGGAACAAAATTCAAAGCTACTCAACACAGATCATATATTCATGGAGTAATACTGAGAACTGCTACCATAAGCCTAGAGCTCATTAACTGGAGATGACTGAGGAGAAGAAGTAGCAGGGAGCATTAGTTAATTATAGGATGATTTAAGCTACTAAGTGATGCAACTATGAGAAAAAACATATGTGATCCTAGGATATGTCAGTCAAGGTATTTCCAGAGGAGGCAGATCATTGTTGTCACGCCATAAAGCAGTGGTGCAACATGGAACAGTAGTAACATACAAATGGCCGTACTAGTTCAGACCAAGGGTCCTCCTAGCCCATTACTCTTTCTTCAACGGTGGCCAGAGTAAGAACAGGAAGAATAAGAATAGGACAAGCATATGTTAGACTTCCTTCTGGTACTCTCGCAGCCTCGAAACATTTTCAGCTCAGGGGATTTCCTTCGCTACTTGTGGTTTGACTATTAAGCAACCCACAATGGATTTTTTTGTAAACCTTTATCACATCTTCCCAAGTGGCCTCTCTTCCAGGCTGAACAGGCCCCATGTATTCAGTCAGTCCATATCCCTGATCATCCCTGCTGCCTTGCTCTCAGTTTCAATACACCCGTTCTAAGCTAAGGAGAACAGGACTGCCCTGAACATTCAAAGCATGGTCCAGTTACGGGTTTAAACAGTGGCATAAAGATGTTGTGTCCTCTATTCTACTCCTAATAGTTCCTACATTTGATGTGGATGGGGATTATTTATTTTTTTTTGCTTTCTGGTGAGTATAAATTCTGATTTACATGCTTAATTCAGTCATCTGTGCCCAAGAAACAGTAGCTTCACCTTGAAGAAGTACTGAAATACAAAATCAGGCTAAGGCAATAAGCAACATGAGGAGTCCATCATATGAGTTGAGTTTAAAAGAAAAGCTACAGTTCCTCTCTGTACTTGTCACTGAAAGCACCAGGCAAGGAGCAGAGTTGTTTGGGATGAAAAGCAGTGTTAGGACAAAGATGTAAATTGAGTTTGAATGTGAATCAGGCTTGGATATATTCAAACTGGTGATTAGAAGAAAGCTGGAGACTGGGAGGCTCTGAAACAGCCTCTCAGCAGAAAGGGGGTAAAAAAATGAAATTAATTCCAACATGGGGAAAGGGTGGTTGCCTGCAGTACCAGGAGACATGTAACACAGGAAGGCCCCACCTAGGTGTGCATTCAATAACATGAGGTGCTTCACACCAACTCCCTCTGCAGTTCCATTCAGGCCTTCCCAAGGGTGATGCTGCTTGCTTTCCTTTTAGGATGGAGTACATTTCTTTGCACACAGACATCCAGAGACCTACTGAAAGTATCAGCAAAGAAACAAAAGCAGAGGAAGCAAGACGGGCTGTAAAGCTTGCCGCCGGTTAGGGTTACGAGCCATTACCAGAAGAAGAATTAGCTTAGGCAGGTACAGGGGAGGGAGAAACCTACATTAATCCTTCTGTGGCAGAGTAAAGTGGTGGGAGGAGAAGGTTACATAATCCCTAACTATTTAAATCATTCAATACTTAAATCATTTAGGCAATTATTTATGGATTGACTAATCCCCTCATTTATTGCTCCTTGTGTAGACAATCTCGGAATAACCATTACTGCAAATACCTGAGCTTATAGTAGGTCAGATAACAGGACCGGGGAACTAGGAACTGGATGGATGAAGAAACCGTTTTAGTTTGGGATAAGGGGATTTTTGGTAGGGTTGATTATTTTTTTTTTCACTGGCCTTAGCATTTATAAAACATCAGACTACCAGCACATAAAGGTGAGGGAGAGGCAGGTGGGGGGAGCCTCCAGAACTCTTCAGACTCACTGTCCTCCTTATCACTCCATATGTGACCAAAACACTAGAGGATATGTGTTGGAAGGTTAACTAGTCAAAGGTATTATTGTATACCCTGGCATAATGCAGGCACACTTCAGAGAAGTGTAAGGCAACTTTAAGACATTTCTTTTCTCTTGGGAAGCCAGAAAACTGGGAGGAGACGTTTCCGTATGCTCAGAGATCCTATATCACAGGCAGGAACAGCAGAAGTCTTCCGTACTAAATTGCCGGTAGAGATGGCACCCCTGATTCAAAAGAGTGAGAGCAGCCCAGTAAAACTCTGCTTACCTTGGCTGTCAAACAGCTGCCAGACTTTTTAATGTCACTGACGATCTCAGAAGATTCAGTCTAGTTACACTACTTATAATGCTGTGCTTTAGTGCCAAAGTCATCCAGCCAAAATCCAACATCCAGGGGGACAAAGACTTAGAGCTGACTACAGGTAGATCTTGTTAATTAATCTTAAAACATGAAATACGAATAAGCAATTTAAGTTTTCTATAAGGTGCATGGAAAAAATGCATGTAAAGATTGTTTAAAATTATTTGATTACTTGGTGTATATGGGCGGTGCATAAATACATTCTTTTCTCAACAGATACATATTTTGCCCATCACAGAAACACACAAATATGGGTCTGATAATCACTCTCTGCATTTTTCTTTCAAGAGTAGAAGAGGGATGGATCACAAGGCAGCTGCAGAATTTCAGAGGTCCAGTTTCATACCACCCAGCTACAGACACCTCACAAAGAAGCCCCAGCTTCCACATAAATGGAGAGAGAGCAGCAGAGAGCAATGCAGCCTCCCTAAAACACAGCCCAAGTAAATTGAACTTCTTGAAACCTTGTTTGGAGAAAAAAAGAGAAAAAAAAGAATAAAACCCTCATGATTTCTGTTCCATTCCCAATGGGTCTGTGTCATCTCATCGTCAAGAATAACAATAAAATCAATTCATTATGTTCCATTGAAGGCAGCCTCAGGAGAGAGATCAAAGAATGAGAGGAAATGAAAGCTGACCGACTTTATCACCTTTGGAGTCAGTCCCAAAGATCTCAAATTAATTTAGATTGCTGGGGCAGTGCATAAAAGCTGGCAAGTCCTTTACCAGTGCAGAGCTTCTATACAAACCAGCAAAGTGATGTTGTCTCTGGGGGTTTTCAATAATCCAAACATTTTTGTGAGTGCTAAGTACTTCTTCCTTCGGCCATTTGAAGTTTATTATTGGAGGCAGGGGTAATATTTTCACGTTTTCCTCCTGAATTCTGCAGGGAGCCATCTGTCTCTCCTGAAAGACCCAGCAGCAACATTTCTGCATGAAATCTCTCCCCTCATGGGAGGCTGCCGGCCATCGGCCCTTCCCACTCCTGGCACTAGCCCTTACCGGCCAGCCACCCCAGGCCAGCATCCCAAGCCAGCTACAGCGCCCGCAGGAATCGGGGGCTGCCCGCAGCAGATCTTTCTGCTCAGGAGAATGAAGCAGTTCCCCGAAGCTGTGAGTCACGAGGAGCCTGCCAACGCTGCTGCAGCACAGAAGCTCTCCGGGAAGGGGCTGCGACCCAAGGGGGCTCACAGAGGGAGCAGGGAGCCCCTGCCACCGGCTACAGCGGGCAGCACAAAACCTGACCCCAGCCTCTCCTCCTTCGTCCACAGCTGCTCCCAGAGCCCCCTCACCCTGCTCTTTTTTTTTGTCCCTTCACTAGGAATTTGATTTCAGATGCTTGAGAACAGCCCTCTGAGCATTCGTTTCCCCTCCGGTCTTTCCTCGCAATGCCTTATTGTGTTTCATTTTCAAACCAGATCACCATTTCCTTTTCAGCCTTTGTTTTAATACCCAGGCCCTCGACTCCCAGACCTGAAACTGGCTCTGTGCAACTGCCTTGCCTGATTCCAGGCCAAATTTCACAGCATCTGTGGTACCACATGCTAGAGAGAGAGAGAGAGAGACAAGCTCCTGACAGACACCTTCCCTTCCCTCACCTCCTTGGCAAGTGGCTGCCTCCTGGAAACACCCAGTTAGTCAGTGGATCCCATTAGCCCTGGTGATTCAAAGCTGTGTCATCCACAGCTGCAGACAGGCACTGCCTTTTTCCCCTCCACTGCATGCAACTCTCCAAATGGCATGAAGGTATCAAGCATCTCTGGCCTGATTTCTTTAGCAGCCAGCAATGTGGAGTCTGAGCCTACAAGGCTGGGGAATCTCTCGCAAAATGAGACGTGTTTGATGCCTTAACACCTTCTGCATGAGTCATAGGATGCTTTGAACTGTGTGTTTCAGAGAGGAGACAGGCTTTACGAGGCTTCCAGGTAGCCAGGCATTCCTCACCGTGCGACTGAGCCCCACCACTGAACCCGGGGCCCTATGAAAGGACCCTCTTTTCAGCTACTCACTGAACAGCCAACAAAAATTGAATTCCCTCATTCAGCCCCAGCTCTACATTCAGTAGGAGGCAAAGCCTCATGCAAAAAAATTATATTTTATGGAACAGTTCCTGGTCTTCCAACTTACCTCCTGAGGACTCCCGCAAGGAGTCCCACAGGCACTGTACAAAGTTTGCAGATCCTCCTTCATCAGTCAGTTTTGAAGGCTCAGCCCTGAAATAAAGCTGCTCTGAAGAACTAAGAAGACATGTTTATTGCCATCAAAAATCTGTACTCTTCATGAGCAGTTTGAAAACCACCACTTTCTTTCACTAGCCCCCTCACCGTGTTGCCTCACTGGAGGGCAGCTAATATTTGTGGAGGGTCTTCTTCCCTGCGATTCCCAAAGCATGGTGGAAATACATTGTGAATAAACTGAGGCATTGAGTGTGTGCTCCAGAAAAAGAAACTCTGGCCCCAGTCCATCTCTTGATCCACAGACATTCAAATTTGCATGCAAATAAAAAAATAAATAAAAAAAATAAAATGCTATTTTTTTTTTTTAACCATCTGACAGCTGCTCCTGGACTTGAATGCGAGGAGTCATTTGTCTCGGCATAGATCTTGATGGATAGAACCACATGATCAAAACCACTTTCAAAAGTAAAGTGTAGTCAGGCTGCTGGCAAACGCAGAGGACAGAAGAGACAGAAAGACTTTTCAGCTGCTTTTACTGGTGGTCAGTTCAGCTGAGTATCAAAGTACAGCGATAGTCTAAAGAGATGCTGTCACCAGCGCATGCCAGCCTCGCCTGTAAATAAATAAAAGGCATCATTTTCCTCTGCTATGAATCTGGCACTTTTCACCAACACTAAATTGATTTTAAACCTTCCAAAGGAAAAGCCTCAATGTTTAATTTCTCTGGCTAGCCTTAGATTCTTGGCTTTACTTTTATTTTCCATAACATCCAGTTTATTTCTTTTAACGCTTGTTACCCTTCAAAAATGCTATTGTAATTAGATCATGACATTCTACAACTATCTCCAAACTTAAATATTCCGTTTAAGACGGTTTATGTGTAAATTTTATATGATTTTGAACAATGTTATCTTGAAAGTACACAGTGTTCACAGCCAGGGTGAAAGGAAAATAAACTCATAGAAAATAAAAAGCAATTCAAACTTCTGCCCCAAAACTCAAATTAAACTCTTTTGATCCTCCAGAAAAACTTAGTTCATTTTGTTTATTTTCCCATTCTTCTCTGCTTCCTCTGCTCAGACTAGGAGGGAAATACTGAACTACTGGGAGAAAAAACTTTTTACTGTATTTTCAGCTCAGCAAGGACTGCAAAATTAAAGAGAAAGCGGTGTGACCTGAAAGCAATCTCAGTTCCTTCACCTCTGGAAAGTTGTTTGATTAAGGGCCGTTATGTGATATATTATCTGAAATATGGATCTGTCCATCTCAAACTGGTGCAATCCCACAAACTCACCAAGGATCACTTGCTGCTACAGCCAAATTCATTGCTCCTCAAATTCCTTTGATTTCAGCCTCACATAGTTCACCATCAAATAGTTTTATCTCCCCTATTTTTTCCTGAGTGGTTGTGACCTAAAACCAGAAGACTTTGCTTTCTTTTCCCAATTCAGTTCATCTGCTAAGGAAGCCTCTCCAAAAGCAAGCAAACTAAATAGCAGCTGGCTTTTACAAATGAAAGGTTCCCTCTCGGCATCTGTTCATCCCCAAACACACATGACCATTTGGGAGTTTGTTTGGCACCTCTGTCTAACTGCTGGCTGCCAGCCTTAAGGGCCCCTTTCCACAGTAGCATCCAGGGGCGCATCCATACATTTCCCCCTGAGACAAGCCTTGGCCTTGGCTTGGCAAAGCTGCATGACCAGTCACACAAATACACCTTCAAGATGCTGAATATGGGAGTAAATAAATGCAGGGAGAGAAATCTCCGAGCTTCTCTCCATTTTGCCTTTGCATTATGCTGGCACCAGATTTCCGCAAACCAGCGTACCCTCCAAATCAGACAACAATGTTATGGATAGGGTTATATAGAAGCCCCAAGGCAGCAAGACAAGCAACCAAGTCCCAGAGTTGGCTCCTTTTTACCACAGACATGTTGATGGGGTCCAACCATAATCACCCACAGACTATCTGACATACACGATCTCACTGCTACACAACAGCCCACTGTGCTGGACAGGATTCAGATTTTGTGTTCACATTATGAGTACATAATCTCTACCTAACATGCTCAAACTGTCATCTAATCACAGGTTTGCAGTGTAGGCTTGATTTCCCTGAAGTTTCAGACTTTACACTCAGGGTCTCAGCTCTCCCATCCCCACATCTCAGCAACTCCACCCCATAACAAGACATCTAGAAATCAGCTTTACTAGCGTCTAAAAGGACATCAAGGATGTCTCTTAACATGCTAAGGAGAGAAAAGACCTTTCTTCACCATTGGTGTGTTCAACTTTTAGGATCCCAAAACAAGCTCCTGAGACTTTTAAAACTGCAGAGAGTTTAAGGGACTTGGCTTTAGAGCAATTGCCACAGAAATATGTTGATTTTGTGATATGTTTCATGTTGATCGGTAGGTTTCAAAGCAGATAAAGATAGCTCATGTCCTTGGCACATTTTGCAGGTGAAAAGCACCTTTCTTGGGCCTGCCTATGAAATTGTCCTTCCCCCTTCAAAGCAGGCTGCCTTTAACAGCCAGTCACTGCGGTTCGTTGCCCAAACCATGAGCTGTTCCTCTGAAATTACTTCATCTCCCCCTGTCTCTGTATCCCCCCAGTCCAACATGCGTGTTCTGGAGAGAAGCCTTGCAACAAAGAGGTAATGAAAGCCCCAGAGAACTCACGTGATCACCTTGAACTCACCTAATCTCCCCACAGTTGAACACCTACAATGTCCCAGTGCTCCAGACAGTGATCTCCAGTGGTTCTCACAAAACAGCATGGAGAGCAACCAAGCCCACACCTCATTGTCAGACACACTACTAGTGCTCATGTACTGCATTTCTTCAACCCATGGAAAAAGTTGATTCAGCCTGCACCTAAAGTAAAACTTCTTAGAGTATTTAAAAAAAAAAAAAAGTTAAATAAAATCCACAAGCATGTTTTCTAAACATTAAGAAAAACAAGCAGTTCTCTTTCAGATAATTTTGGAGCCATTTTCTGTGAGATTCAGGTTGCCGCAGGGCCAGCTGGCTTCAGAAATTAAGGAATCACTTCAGGATCCTTAGAATAAAACTGTCTCTGAAATCCACAGGCATTTTACCTCAATGGTCAAAAGGAGTGACCATTACAAGGTCCTTCTGAAGGTCTCCCCCTCTGAGCACTTTTTGTCTTAGTCCAGTCTAGTCTCTAGGAGCAAACACATGGTAATAGCATTAATCCTGTTCTCTGTTGAACAGGTTTGTTTCCTTCCTCTGCTGATACCCAGTACAATTCCTAACAGCAATGCACCACTACTAGGAAAGGTTGTGAATGAGCAGTAGTGCCAGAGGCTTCACCTCTTTTCACCTTTAGGTCACCTCAGAACATGGTCCCACACCTCCCAGACTGAGTATCCATCAGAGGGAAACCTAGCTCCTCTGGAAAATTTTCTCTCTGGAAAATCAGTTCATACTGGGAGGAAACTCATCCAGGCTTAACTCTGCCATTCTAAAACTAGGTGACACTTTTGGATGTTCTATGAGCAGGTCAAAGGGACTAAATGGGTACCTTGTACAATTCATCTAAGTGCAATTCAAATGGTAAAAATGTGTGAAAACAATAGAAGTGCAAAGTTCCCAAGAATGAGATTGTCCTCTTTCTTCTACTGTTAGAGGAGTTAAAGGGGATGATCTTTTTAGTTAATGAGAATACACCCAGTATGTCCCAGGGCCAAAATACTCTTTCAGTTCCTGCAAGTACAAGATGGAAAGAATTTCATGAGACATTATCAGAAAGAATTCACAGTGAGATAAACACTTACTTCTTCCATTTGTTTTCATTCAGATTTGACTTGTCACTAATAATTATGACAGAGGATGTGATAAATGTCCGCTCAACATTTGCAAGAACAATATGCTTTACCCAAGCATGAGAACACACAGGAAAAAAAGGCTAATCATAAACTAATTACTTCTTTCACTAATCGTTACTGCTCTGAGTCACTGTTTCTATGAATCGCCTCACTTTTTTCCTTCAGGAGTGAAGCAAAGGAATATTTCAACCTTGGTTTTTTCCTTACCTTGCAACTTCTTCTTTTCACATTCTGATGTATTTTATTTCCTCCTTGTCAAGAGTATGTTGATGTTCCAAAACCTATGTCTGAATTTCTCAGCTTTCAGAAATCTGTTTAATGGTTAAGAGTAGACCAAATACCAAAATGCTAAACCTGACTGCATTTTCATTCACATGAAATGTGTCTCCTGGGAAGTTACATTATTTTCAAGGAGTTAGATGGAGCTTGAATGATAATTTAGACCCATGTTTTACTCCTCTTTCACCTTTCAACTTTCCAGGCGGTGGAAAAGCTCTTCTGCCACAGAGATAAGACCTCTTCTTATTTTGGGCCTCTGCTTTGCTTTCATACCTCAGCAATGGGTGAAACATCTTAAGCAGACCACCTCTATAACCATTCTTGAATGAAAAATATATATGATAGTTTCGAAGTCTTAACACTCTCTCCTGCCAGGAGAATGCAAGTCACACCAACAGCCCTGGAGAGCAGGCACCACAGGAAGGAGGGAAAGGTGGTGAAGAAAATGACACAGGCTCTGTTGGAAGATTACAATTGTTCAACTAAATACGTTTAGAAAAGTCAACGTTTCACTGAGTTGAAAATTTCCTTCATGAACTGCTGAGGTTCTTTCATCAACACAACTGTGTAAAACAGCAAAACTGAACAAACTTTGGGGTGTTGTAATTACCAAGAGTGTTTCACAGACACAGAATATATGCATTTCTTCTGGGTGCATTCCATGGAGCTAAGTGGATTCTCAAACCCATGTCCATGCTGTCCAGAAATAGGACCGTGTATCATACCAGACATCTTCAGGGTTTTTTGCTGGCAAGTAGGGTTTCTCCATATCTTAGAATTTAATCTTAAAAGAAAAATTCTAGATCCTGCAACTAACTGTGTAACTCCTATGGTACTGAGTACTCTCACCTTCTCTTGGCTTCAAAAAATGCAGACTCCTCCTTTACAGGAGGATCTCAGCAACCTGCTGGATTTAGCCTTATAGAAATATACTCTTTCTTAGGTAGGAAACTCAGGTCTGTCATTTACTTAACATTCAAGAGATGTGAGTTCTGGATATTGCATAACCTCTGGGGAAACAAAAAAAAAGCACCAACCACCAACAAATGAGCAGGGGCAAAATTAACAAATTGCTCTTTAGAAGCTGCACAACCTGACAGTTACATACCAATTTGGAGTTATTGTCAACAACCCTATCTCCTTGGAGACTGGCTGACGCTGCAGAGAAATATTAGATGGGAAATTAAGGTTAACAAAGGGTTTCCTACTGTTGTTCCTAGTAATATAAGCACTTTACACATCAGTTCTAATTCTGTTGAACTGAGAAAAAGGAAATGGGAGAAGAAAATTTAAACAGGGATCCTCATTCTACAGCAGAATTAGCTAGCAGAAACCCCCATTAAAATTAGAGGTACCCCATCCTCCTTAAACTCACATTCCCACCAGCAAACTACCGATGTTGTCTTACCTTACCTTGGATGGCTTGTTCAGAGGCAATCTTTTAATTGCAATTGCTTTAAAGTGCCATGATTTTGCCATTAACCCAAGTTCAATAGTTGTTTTTCAGCAAGGTCTTGTTTCTGTTCAGGTAGAAACACAACATGGTAATGCCCTCAAAGACAGGACAAATTGTTTATCCAAAAGCTGTCTCAGGCCTGATGCTGAGAGGCAACGGACAAGCTCAACAAGCAGCGTCACTGATGCAATGCTTGCTCAGCACCACTCACCACCATGGATATCAAATGTTTCAACTGAATATGAACTCAAGTCTCTTGATAACAGCTGTGTTGTGTTCCACTTTCCAGCAAGGCTCTGACATGAAGCAAAAGTTCACATTTCTCTTACATACATGTATCAGCAGTAATAGAAGTATTTCAGAAGGTCTAGGAATTCATTTCCAGTCAGAGCCTGCCTTTTCTGCTGTTTTCCCAAAGTACTGCAATATTGCCATCTTGCACTGAGAAACCCTGAGGTGTTCAGAGATCATACTGCCAAATCCACATTAGCATGAGTGGTTATGGTTCTCCATGTTCTCACATGCTTTGAAAAAAAAGTGGTTATTTCATAGTAGAAGCAGTACAGCATACCTGTTTAGTGGATCTTTTTCACCCGGACCCTGAGCAGGAGCTAACATCTCCCAACTCAGGGTCCTGTCTGAATAGACAAGTCTCTTGTGTTTCTCTTCATTCATGTGGGAAAGAACGCATCCAGCCTCTGACACTGAATATTTCTATTGCACCAGGCCAAATGGCCTTCAAATATGAAGTTTTAAGTTCTGCTCAAACTCAAAGAGTCATGGCCATCCTGTGAGTGCTCTTTGCTGCTTCCAGCTCTGCCTCACAGGGATAAAAAGGTTTGCAGAAACTCAGGAGGGAGAGAAATGAAAAGATATCTGCTTGTCTCTTTATGAATAGAAAACAGACTTGGCCTGTGCAACCACTGCCATCACCATGTGTGTAGCCACTCCTGCCATGTACCTTCCTAAGCTGTTTCATTGCATTAGCCTCTCACTTCATCTTGCTTTTGGACTGAAAGAAATTTGGAGATGGACTCATCCATCTGTACAGCATAACATATGCTGGGTAGAGAAGCTTTCAGATAACATCATCATCATTTGGAATTCAAGATATCTGAAGTCTAAAATTTTGTAGAACTTTTCTTCCTTTTGAACAGTATAAGCCTTGTTTAAAAGAACTGTGACAGGGTGGAAACGATGCAGACTGGATAGCACAGAAATGACCTACCAATAGCATGAAAGCTGATCAAATTTAGGAATTCTGGATTTGAAGGTGAGTGTGAATATATTGGCCAGTATTTCCTCTAAACCTTTCCAAAATGCCTCTGTCCCTGGCCAACTTCCTTACCCCCAGCTCAAGCTACATCATGCTCATCTAGCCATTTCATGACTCTGCATCCCGATGATCCTAGTCTATATTCCAGACCATTTCCCTTCCTTCACTGTTTCCAGTTTTCCTTGTTCTGTCCGTCCCAGCCTCCCCTTTTATTCAGCTATATATCTGACGCCAGCTGCCTTCCCATCCACCACCCTCTTTGCTAAATTCTTCGTCCACCAAAACTGAATTTGCCCCCATTCAACCTCCCAGCATTGTTCCTCTCCCTTCTTGTCACCTTTACCTGCTGAGGTCTTTATTCCACTCCCCCATATTGGGGTAAGACAGCTTTCTCCTCCGTACTACTGGGGCACCAGGAAAATATAATGAACAGGAGAGCTGTTCTCTGTCTTGATCTCACTTCCAGCAGCTCTTCCCAGCTCAGTCCACAGCAGTTCAAGACACAGCCACAGGAGATGCTTTCCAGTGCACCATACACCCTGCTCTGCAGGGATGGAGCATGCACATGAGGACATTGCCAGGGCTGGAAGATGGCCGGTGAGAAAGATATCTTCAGGAGATTTGAAATCTAAAAAGATCTGCAAGTTTCTACCTCAAATCTGTGCAAAATGCAGATTTCACGTGGCTTATAACTTGATCAAGCCTGGAGAGATTTTCAGGGGGATGGAAAAGAGCCATCTTTGATAGAAAAGCAACCACTTCCTATGTATTTTAAATCTGTGCTACAGAGGGAAGCATGGAAATGACAGCATTTAAAAAAAATAAAAGGAGAAAAAAAGGAAAAATCACCAAAGTGATAGTAATTAAAAAAAAAAAAAAAACCAAACACTTTATCCTGAGCTATCCTTTCGGGGGGACGGGGGGGGGGGGGACGGGACGGGGGGGGGGAAGTCATTCTGGTCTCATCTGCCTACCTTATGGGAGCACACCACATTGAAAAATTCAGCCCACATGAGCTCTGAGAACGTGAGTAATAATTAAAAACAGAATATTTGAGCTGCCAGGTATCACGTGACTGTAATGATAATCAAAGCTACCAGCCCCACCTATAATCACATCTTTAAAAGAACAGAAATGAACCAGCCATTTCTAACCTCTTTAAGTTCATTATTGCTACGCTTCCCCACCCCCCCACCCTCCCCCCCATCTACCACTCCTTCGGTTCCTCCCATCCCAGCCTAAGTACATTGTGGAAAGACCAGTTGCAGCCTGGGGGTTATGATTGTTTTCTAGGACATGTACGCAGAAGATTTCACTACATCTGGCAGTTAAATGCTACAGCACATTGTACGATAATGTAGTAATATTTTCAAGCAACTGTGTAATGCTCTCTTCTTTCTGAATCAGTCAAGAGTTTCATTATCTAAATCCGTGTGAGAACACAGGAAGCTGTGTTTCCCCAACTCCTGAAATATCTGCCTCAGGAAGGAAGGTATATTGTCTTTTTGATGCCTCTGTTTTGCTTGTGAGGTGGCTCTGTGTGCCTGTTTTGCAACAACACTACAAAAGCAAACCAATTTAAATCTCCTATGGAAATGCCATGTTTGCTAGACAGTTTGCATCCTTTTAACTCAAGGGTGACTGGATCTTGAGCATATCTTGAACGTTATCAAAACCTCTATGATCTGGGGAGCTCCAAAGTGCAATCATTTGAGCTGCAGTGGGAAATGAACAATATGAAAATGATTCCCTGCATTTCAATCACCCCATGTTTTTGTCTTGAGAAAGGGAAATATACTTCCTGGAAGTCTTTCACTAAGTCCAGGACAAAAAAAGAAAACCTACTTTAATCTTTCCTTTTAGTGTGTGAAAAATAATATCTGCAGCAAGGGATGATTTTTATGACCTCTGAAGGCATGAAAGCAGAGCTGAAATAATAATGATTATCCAGACTTCAATCTTCCTCATTCTTTGCCTACACAAATCCTACTCCAGGCACCAGGAATTTGATCTGACTAATAAAACCTAAAGATATAGAGATTCAGCACAGTTAGGAAAGTAATACTAAGGAAGTGCAAGTCGCTGACATGATAAATCTCAATCCGCAAGTGTAAATCATCAAAATATGTCTGTGAAGTTTAACTTCTTGGGCTTAAAAGGAGGCTAGTTTTAAAATGCTTCAGAATAGTTTCTGGAAATTATGCTCTTTTTTCTACTCTCTGCTTTTCCTTCCCTACCAACAAAAGACACAGTTCAGAGAAGCACTTACACATGCACGTACAATGAGCGCACCATCAAGTCCCACTGCCATCAGCTGGGAAGTGAATTCAAATTCACACCAATCTAAACTTCCCCATTGACTGTTTCTCTCGCAGCATCCCATCCTTACTGACCTGCAGGCATCTCCCTCTGGTACATCTGGGCCCTGACCCATCATGCACATGCTTCAGTTTAACCGCAGGAATAGACCCACAGGCTTGCTACTGGCTGCAGTAGGCTTTGGGTTAGACCTCGAAAGATTGCCACTATAAATTACCACAAAGGCACGCACAGACAAGCAAGCTTTCAGAGAGCTGTCAGAAAAGTCTGGCAAGTCCCCTTCTGGGCATTGCTTCAGTCACTCGGGGAATAGCAAAAGGGACAGACAGGTGCCCAGCAGCAGGGCAGAGCAGGTAAACAAGTCCACCAAGGAGACATCCCCTATGACTCTTTTCCAAAGAGGGGTGTGATCAGAAAAATGTCAACAGTCAGAAACAAACTGTATACAAGAAGAAGCAGCACTGGGAGCCTTGAGCCATGCTGCAGCCTGCCCTGCAGTCTGGCATTTACTCCTGTGGTGAGAACACAAGGCAGCTGTAAGCAAGAGCTCAGCCTTGTGCTCACCAGTAATTCAGGAAATTTTATCCTCACCACATCTACTGTTCTCACATTTATTGGTCTGGGAGAGTTGGCATGTTGTAGCAAGGCTAGTGGGAAAGGATAATACTTGAAAAAGGTGACAAAGGAGGGTTTCTTCTTGAGCTCATAAGTGAATGTTTATAGAATGGCAAGACGTTCCTTGAGTTTACAGGATACCTTCTCCCCCTACTACTCATCAGACTGGCTAAACATTTCACATGAACAAAACAAAGCCTAGAAATAGCCCCAGTGGGCTCTGGTAGTCCATACCACTTGTTATTCTCTCTCTCAGCTTATAAAGACAACTAGATTTTTTTTTTTAAATTTCACATATCCATCTTTATACACAGTCAACATTGGCCTACTGGTATGAAATAGAAAAAAATAAATCTGAAAGGTTTAATATAGTGCTTTCAGGCCATGTATATTATCAGCTCAGAAATATTCCCCACAACAATCTATGATATGAAATGAAGAACAAAAAACCAGTTTTAAAATGCTGCTGAATAAGGTAGATAGAACAGACGTTCAGGTCTCCTTAATGTGTTTTTTATATTCTCCCATGGATACATTTGTACTTTCTAATTCACTTTCTCTACTGTCCAATTATCTACAGACAATTTAGTCTTGGGTGGATTATAATAGGTTCTGCTTCAGTTCAGCCAAGAGAGAATCGTAGATGGTTGGGACGAGGCCAGCAGCAAAGGAGTGGCAGATTACTGAAGCATTTTCAGGGTCACTTTTTATTCTGAGCTTCCTACAGCGTGTCCAAGCATATAGTAATCGTAGCTTTTCATGTTCACCGCATATCCAGGTCTGAGGCAGAAGTTTTTACTTCCTTGCTTATTTCAAACATCTTTGAGATACGAACAATTACCAGCTCACCTCTTGTGCAGGGTCCAGAAATAGCCTGCCTTCCCACTCCCCATCCTCCTAACATTGCCATTTCTCTCATTTTTTCAAGACCAGCAGCTAAAGAAAATTCTCTTTACTGACCAACTTATCTGACATAAAATCAAGCATAAGAGCTTGGTTTTGATTGTTTTATTTTAACCTTTTCACTTAGGAGGACTGGAACTTGGGGAAAAATTCTCTGTAAGTGCTTTTCAAATGACAAGCCTACACTCCACATTTCAACCAGTGTGATATGCATGTGCCTGGGAATATACTGAGAGAGGCCTTAAATTGAATATGTTGAGAGCTCAGTTATTACAGTGCATTAATATCACAGACGTTAACTTCTCTGTAATTCTCACATGCAGCTTCCTGTAATATTATAGAGTCCCTATTGTCTTGTACATAACAGAGACTGGTACTTTCCTCCTCTTTAAAATATACTTGACATTTATAATACCATCAAAAGCTTTGAGGTTTTCTGACAAAAGCTCTCAAAGCTTTGCTTCCTGTTCTGATCTACAGGCAGATGTAAAATTCACAGCAGAGCAGCGTGTGCACCGGCAAGCCCTCAGTTTCTAAAGAGTTTGTGTGTTTTATGGGTTTTTTCCATTTTGCCTTGCTCAACATGCACCATTAGCTGCCACTCTGAAAATCAGCATCAAGGTGGTCTTAAGCTCCTCTTCGAGTGAAGGTAGACTTTCACAGTATTAGCAGCCAGACACTGACACACTCTTCAGCACGGATTCTTGGAGCTCCTGAATGACCCTTTCCGTTGCCTGATTTGCTTATTCCATCATCTCTCCATCAGAGCTAAAATCTGCTGCTTTGAGATGTCAATGTGGCAATAACAACAGCATACACCACGAGCTAGAAGTAATCCAAGTGGTACAAGTCCTTATCCCAAACCAGTAGGCTCTCACTGCTAGCTCTCTGTCTTTCTGCCAAACCATGGGAATGGTCCACCTCATTCACGCACGCAACACAGGTCAAACTTCAGTGGCTTCCCTCCAGACTTGGGCTCCCCAGCTGGCAAGAGCACCCTGCTGTGTAGGTGTTCAGGGTGACATGAGCTTTGGATCCTGCCGGCAGAGACATGCCTGGAGCCTCCCACAGAGAGCACCCAAGCTGTTCACAAACAACCTGGAGAGCAAATATTCCTTTCCCTTTACAGGTTTCTCAGCATTTCTGACCTTCCTATTGTTCCCAGAGAAATAACTCCTGAACTATAACCCTGCTTGGTGGAGTACCTCTCCCTAGAGCTAGGAATATGTTGATTCTGTGAATAATGGCAGGACCTTGGCAATAGCTTCCACCGGATAATATTCATTTCCTCCAACTAAACAACTCTATTTCCATCATAAAATATCCTTAGAAGGGTATTTTTCTTTTAGATAGTTGTGCTGCCTCCAAGATCAACCAGTCAGACACATCTATAGGTTTATTCCTTTGTCTCCAAAATCTCTTTAGCCTGAAACACCCTTATAACCCAAAGGCACAACTAACAAGCCAATATCCGCAACATCATCAAATCCTTTGCAAAGGGTTGAATAAACTTCAATAAACTGATACAGTCAGTGGGCTAACATAAGCTAGGATGCCTTTCACTAGCTAGCTTCTGGCAGTGACTCTGCCAACTTTATTGGTACTGTTTATATTGTAGATGGCCTCTTAATTACGTCTCCAAAAATCCAGCAGTGTGCCTTGGTCCACACCTGGGGTTTTTTTACAGCAAACAGCAATGCCTTTCAGTGCCTCCCAGTGACTGTTCTGTCATAATTAGGCCTGTTTTGCAGAAGTGTCTGGGCTGCAAACAGCTAAGGACACTGAACTCATTCCTCTCAAGAACGGATCCCCAGGTCAGGGACAACCACCAAGCAGCTCTTCCACACACCTGTTCCCTGGGCATTTAGTTTATATGGACCATTTCAGAGCCACGAGGAATGTAGTAGCAGAGCCCATTAGTGTGCTGTGATCCTTTGCACAATGGCAGATTGTGCCATGGGGTGAAGGGTGAGTGTTCATAGAGGCTGAAGAAGGTGGGCTACTCCTAGTATGCACGTCAGCATCACAGCATCTTCCCCATGTAAGACAAGACACCACATTGCAACTGGCAAATCTGATGTGCCAGTGAAATGCAAAGGGTATTTACCATGGCCTCAGAGATCATTAGGATCCACAAACTACAATTCAGGAAGCACTAACTTACGCTTTAATAATACAGACAGTCCATACATGGCTTGAAGTTTTGTCTTTACTATTCGCCTTTATGGATCTGCAGACAAACAACGTTTCTTGAAATCACTGCTCCCATTCTAAAGGCTAGTTTCCAAGCTTCCCACCAAACATTTTCATGTTACCAGAGGAAAAAAACTTGTAACACTACAACTCTCTTAAGCAACAACGATGTTAGTGGAGTAAGACACTCAAGACAGTCCAAACCCTTACATTTCTGACACCTTCGTGCCATAACATCTGTGTGACTCCACTCAGCACTGTACTAGGCAAGATACTAAGCAAGCTGAAGACAGAGGTGCATCAGGACTTCAAAACCCCTCAAAACTCAAGGGTGGAAGAAAACTGGAAAAAGAGGAAGAGCATGGCCAAATTGTAATGTCATATTAGTACCCCAGGCTAAATGGTAAATAAATAGGTCAACCCCATTCTATCAGTCTGATACTGACCCTAGTAAAATAACAAAGTGGCTGAAAGAAAGATTGATAATGATGTACAATTATATATAGTTAATGATAATCAATATGGATTTATGGAAAATAAATTATATCAAATTAAAATGATAGCCTAACATGACACAGTTTTTCATAGCAGTAACAGGGGTTGTAAAACTGCTTAACAATATATGAAATATTTTGGTGGGCACTAACATTTGGACCAGGAAGACAGAAGATGAAGAAATCAATAAAATGCATGAGAAGTGTAATCAAAATCAGTATTGTCAAAATGTCAGCCACAATAATCATCAAGCAACTGTCTTAAGGGATGCTCCATAGGCAGAGAATCCCCTCAGGCATCCATGACTGACAGATCATGGGCCATGATTTGATAGCAAACTTGCAGTGTGGCACTTTGGCCAAAACACAGACATAGACTTTGGCTGTTTGAACAGACCTGTGCTAAATCTATTGTGGGAAGCATATGACTACTACTGGTACAGCGTACCCAGCTCTGATGTGAAGGGGAACACTGGAAATCAGAGAGGCACTCAAAGAATGACCAAAGCGTTTTAAAATGTGCCTTATGAACATTCCAGCCAATCATTCCAATCCATTCCTCGACTAAGATTAAGAGATAAAACCACAGCACGTTACCAGGGAACAGAAATTCACCCGCTTTATCAGAAAATACAAGGATGAGATCCAAAGGCTGAAGGCAGAGGTTAGGCAACTGGTGCAGCATCTTCAGCAGGGTTGGTTACTTTGCACTCCCTTTACAGCCAACAGACAAAAAT
The DNA here is from genome assembly GCF_023638135.1 of Falco biarmicus. Taxonomy (NCBI): domain Eukaryota; kingdom Metazoa; phylum Chordata; class Aves; order Falconiformes; family Falconidae; genus Falco; species Falco biarmicus. The sequence goes on from NC_079289.1 coordinate 29,197,809, forward strand.
AGGGTGTTAGAGGATGCAGTTCACCTTAACTCATTTTAGATGTCTAACTTTGGATCAGATACATCAGACCCCAAAAGCACCTATATCTCTCCAAGGACCAGAGGGAGAATCCAGCGTGGAGGGAAACAAGCTTGAATGTAGGTATCTCTTTTGTAGAAAACTGAAGTTGGGAGTGAGATAACCTACCTAGCCTAACTGGGAGTCAGATTTACTTTTGACAGCACTGTTATGACATACCAAGAGGCAGAGTAGGTTTTCCTTCAGCAATGGCATCTTAATCAGGGTCAAAAGGTGCACTGCTGTTGTGACAAGTCCTGTGACCTGCATTATGCAGATGGTCAGGCAGCACTGTTGCAGTGCTTCCTTCTGCCCTTCCATCAATCTACACTTGGCTAAATTTCTTGCAAGGCAGCTTGAATTCTTCACCCGAGCAACGAATTCCATTTAATTACACCATCAGTCTTTGTTCAACGCCTATTGTCATGCAACAATGGCTATGCTATGCAGGCTTAAATAAAAGTTGTATGTGTGCTTGTGTACACACACAGAAAAAAATGTGTATAACACGAGTGTATGTATACACACACACAGTTTTTACATGTATGCCTGGATCTCAATCAGCAATGAGCAAGCCAGAGATACCTGTTCACTCCAGTGCACTTGAATTGAGGCTGTTGGTGCCCTTCTTCACCAAGCAGCCCCTTGCTTTAGAACAGTAGCAGTCTCCACCCAGACACTTGCGGTGGTAAAGGGTCACCAGTTTGCCCACATACAGTATGAGAAAAATAGGAAAGGTTTGTTGATACTGTTTGTTGATCCCCTGTGAAGCAGCAATCATTTCCCTCAACCCAGAGAGGCAGGAGCATCAGCAGAAGCATATCAAAGACGACCATTTAAATTGTTTTGCAAGCACTGTCAGTTTAGGTTCAGTAATTAGACATAAGGTCTTGCCAGCATTCCTTCCTTGTTTGTCCATGCTCTGATAAAAACTGGTATTTTTAAAGAAGATACCTACAAAGGCCAGCCTAGCATCTCCAATAACAACGTTCACACCAGTTGCTTGTTTTTCTGCTCTTCAGGTCCCACTTTGGTGCAAGGCAGAGGCCAAATGAAAAGCAGGAGTTAGCTCAGCCAGTTCATGTCTTATGTTGCAACTTTGCAGGAGGGAACATTTCTTCTCGCTACTGTAAATCAGGGAGAATAATTCCCTCATCTCTGGCTGGGGTGGAGCCGCCACAGAATTGCACACCTTTGCTTTCTGAAACCCAGCCAAGGGCTATTACAGTTCCATGTGTGACCAAGTGTGACCGAGAAGCAAACAATCAGCTTAACCTGTCCATGCTAGCTTGGGTCTGGGACTCCCACTGTCCTGGCAGCCCTAGGAACAACGATAATAAAGCAATGGGAAAAGAAATAGAAAGTTATTTTCAAACTATCCAGTGAAATATGTTCTTCAGTGCAGCACATAGGTCAGATTCGTTGGGTCGCCGTTACACCAAACAAGAACAGCTGCCCAGCAAGAATCCAATCCACTGACAAATGCTTGAGCTGCCACAGGGAGAGAGGATAGTGTTACTAAGAAAGGTTGCTCAGAACAGAGGACATCTGGTCATTTTCTGTAGTACCAGGTGACCGGGAAAAAAAAGTAGTTTAATGTAAGCTGAGGAGTTTTTCAGGCACTTTTTTCCCTCCTATGTTTGCTCTGAGCCCAAAACTCCAAGTTAGCTCAAACACCTGCTCTGTTTATCAGCTCAGGTCCTTGGAAATGCCTGGGAGTGGCCAAAGGGCTCCTTCCATTCTCCTGTGCATGGCTTTTGTACACATAACCCTCTTCCCTACTGTGCGCATGAAGGTGAGAGGGAAGCCCTAGCCTAACCAAGGAAGCAGCCTCAGTAGGAACAACATACAGGCATACGTAAGTATTTTCATCTGAAGAACTCAAAATATTTAAAGGCTGTCATTAACTAAGCTCCTGAAGTCTCCTGTGGAATAGGTAGGTAGCCACATGGCTTTGGGGTATGGTACAGAAGCTCTGGAGTCATTTGTTCTTTTTTTTTTTTTAACTTTTACCAGCCCATATTAGTTGAGTGTGATGGCTAGAAGCTGAACGAATGCTGAAGCTGAGACCTTAAAACTGGAACACACTTGTGGATTTAGCAGCTTAAATTTTCCAACAAATGCAGTTTTATAGCATGAAGTTTCCGAAGCTGAACATCTCAGACCTAAAGACATTGGGCTTAACCTATGCTTAAAGGTCCCTCAGCACCTGATAGACTTCACAGCTGCTGAGTTTTATTGCTAGAACCAGACAGTTCAAACTGAGGACATCAGCCAGTTTAATAAAAGCACAGCAAAATATCTCAACAGTGACCTATTCCAAGTATCATGTGTTGTGGACATGTTCATGCCTTATCACAAAGTCACGTTTGAACAGGTTGTTAGATTGGAAACAGCAGCTTGCTACACCTGGTTATGGAGCACTTGCCCATTGCAAAGAGAAGCTGAATGCTCTGAAAGTGAAATGCACTGCACATCCAACACAGGCTCCAAAAAAATAACAATTTTTTTCACTGCACAGTCTAAAGATGGGATGGAGAAGGAGTAGCAGGAACAAAAACCCTGTCTTCTCCTCCAAACAGACGTTTTTTCTCCAAAAGAATTATGAGGAGCTGGGAGTAATTTCAAGCATTGGACTATGTATGGATTGTCTTATCTTGCACAGATTCATCCACATTTACAAGTAAAGGGCCACCTATAAATCCTTCTGTACTGTGGAGTACGCATATGTTGGTTTCTACTAGTTTCTCTAGGGGGTTAAACTGTGGACCAGAGCTGCCAGAGCGTGGGAGAAGGGGTGGAGAGAGCATGTCAATTGTCATAAATTCTCTCAAACAACGGGGAATGGGGTGGCTAGCACCATAAATGGGGCTAGACTCCTCAGACCAGCATTGGAAGAAGAAGCACTGGGGAGTTTCCATGCCAGAGGTAAGCTTAGACCCCAAGTCAGGCAGGGCTTACTGCATTCACTGGAAAATTTAAGCTGTTAAATCCACAACTGTCTTCCAGTTTTAAGGTTTAAGCAGTTCTTTAGCTTTTAGGCCGGACAATAATGCCTGGGTTTGTGTGTGCCTTGCTTTGGAGCAAATGCTGACCTAGTATAGCTCCATCTCTTAGCCACAGCTGCTCTTCTCCAACTTTGTAATTCCTAAGGCCTCTTTTATGGCAATTTATTTTTTGGCTGAATCAGCTCCCTGAGCCGGTTCCCTGAGCAGCTGCCTTGCATGGTCAGCAAAAGGGCCAGGACAAGTAGCTGGAGTCTCTAACGCTCTACAGTCACTAACATGTGGAGCCACAGACAGTGTTGGATTTGGCTGGAGCTGAAAGGTGTGTCAGCTGTTTCTTTTTGCAGGTGAGTGCCAGTTTGCACAGAACACTAATAGTCCCATCCCAAAACTCAGCACTTAGCTACATGAATCCCATTTCCAGTTTCCCTAAAGATGGGCAGAAAACCAGCCCCCTCCACAGCCTTGACAACAGGTCTTTGAGGAGTGCATGTGTCCACCATTTTCTTGAGACTGTCTACCTAGACACCGCAAATTCATCTGATTCACCTTGATCCTGTGAGCAAATAGATGATAGCTTAGAAGCTGATACAGCAAGCAAAGATGTATTTAGGAAAATCTGAAAACAGATTTGATGTCTTGGAAACAAAACCCAAGATACATCTCCACTTGTAGCCCTAGGGATTCAGGTAACATTTTGTCTTTCAAAGACAGTTTCATTTCTGAATAATCTCAGTTTCCATTGCCATCTGCCTCGTTTCAGTTCAGCTGGTATCACACTTGCACTAAGAATGGCTCTACCTGGTGTCAGGCTCTCCCAGCGACTGCCAATGTGCTCATTTTCATGGCTCACAGCTGATCAGCCATACAGATACCATTAATGACTCCTCCAGGAGCTGGGAGCCCATGGTTCCCAGCAGCCTGGTGGCCAAACACTCTCCATATGTAGTCTAAACTATTCATGTTATAAAGGACTGTCAATAAACTCCGTAATATTATACAGTTACTCATTCAGCTATGAATACCTCCATTAAGCTCATTGTTTTGGGTTACTTTATCAGCTTTGGCATAAAGAGCGTACAATGCCACACAGGACATACTGGCTGAGAAGCTGTTTTGCCTGGACACGTAAGGTTGCTCCCCAAGCAATTTTTGCTGGCTCTTTTCAAGACAGTAACTCTCAGACAAGGTCTATCTTGCCAAGCCACTGGTTTGAATGCCTGGTAACTCTCCCCAGCTTGCCCTGTCCTGCACTGACCAGTAACTGAGTCTGCTCTTTCCCATTACTTTCTCCACCTGGCCCCTACCTCTCCTCTCCAATCCCATTTCATTTACCTCCATAGCTTTCTTCAACTCATGCCCTTCTGCTTTTCTTTCCACTCAGCTTCTCTCTTGCTAACCACAACAAAATCAAAAATGAAAGGTTTGGATCATAACACTGTTTGCCAGCATGCCACTCAATCCATTTCTTTGTTTTCCCTTTTCCCACCCTGCTTCCCTTTTCTCAACAAAGACCATAAAGGCTGCAAATCAGAGATGATTTCCTGGAGCAGGTTTTTCCAGCACCCAGCCCAGTGGGGCCCCATTCGTCCATATACTATGCTGATAAGTAGCAGTACAAATCTCTCCAAAGAAGGGAGGACCATAGGAACAGGATTAAAAATAGGGGACCCAGAAGCCTAGCACCCCTTGATTTCCATCATCTGTCAAGGACTATGTTTATATCTGTGCTCCACATTATTGGATTTTTGACTGTGTCATACTAAAAGTCAACTATATCTCCACACAAGCCTAATAACCTAATAACTAAGATGTGCCTTGTTCACATGTATAGTTAAACATGTTTCAGAATTGTCTATAACCCAAAAGAGCATGAAGGAATAAAGATTATTTCTTTTTTAATTTAAATTTACTGATCAGAGCTGCGTTTTTCTTTTGTCTTGAGAAAAATAAGTCCAAAATCCCCTCCCTTCTCATTAAACCTGTTCTTATCAATATATCAGAATCCATGCTTATCTGAGCAATAAGCAAGTAATTTTCAAACATCATGAATGCATCAGGACCTTAAAAATCACACTTTTGAATCTTTAAAACAGTACTCCCCTAAAAAAAAATAAAAGTCCCCTAGAGTCCCCTTTTCAACAGATAGCGCTCACCCAAAGTAAACACAAATGCTGTCTTCCCATGGTTTCCAGCGCTGCTGAAGTTAGAGGCTGCTTTCGCAACTGCTGAGGACAATTTATTATGCCTGCACCACTAAAGCCTCTAAGAACCCGACCACACAGAATCGGAGACCATCCTACCTACTGCCTTTGATGAGTGTTTTTCCAACTGGATAAACTAAATCCTTAAAACGAAACCAGAAAATCAACACCATCGTGTGCCCTGCAAGGACCACTCCCTTCACGCAGCCATCAGCATGGAGGGCTCGGGGCTGCTGGTGGGCAGCTCCCAAGCACTTGCATTGCAGAAGCGACTTACCCAAGCTGAGCAGCCTGAACAGCTGGGGGCAGCCAGGGATTTGGCAGTGGGCTAGGCGAGCCTTCTTTTGCCAGGGCTCATGCTCTCCCCTTGCACCGTGGGTAGGAGTCACATTCCAGCAATTAGCACAGCAGCACCAGAAACACAGAGAGAGCAGGGCTGCCTGCCTGAGACCCCACGCCAGCAGCTCTGCCAGCTGGATTTCATCCCCTTGGCTGCCAGAAACAGCTTTGTATCATCACTCAGTTAACTAATGCGCAAAAGGCAACTGTAATGGTGGTATGCAATTGCGTCTTAACTTAGGGAATTATGAGGCCTTCCTCAGTCAAATTAGGAGGATGCACAGAAATGCAGTGAATATGGGAGCTGTCACGGCCAACTAGGTTGTGGGTTCCCTTTACATGGCCAAAGGTTCAAGAAGTCGTAACTTCTGCTTGATAGAAGTTACCACTTCTCCACAGAGCCGCAGTAACTGACTGTGTAAATACCAGCAAACCATTTCACAAGAGGAAAAAAAAAAAAGAAAAAAAGTTGATAAAAATCACCTCCAAATAAAGTTGATTCAGAGGGAGTAGGCTCACATGTTTTGCTTTGCATTTGCTATAGGCTCAGAGTGTCTGCACAGCTTTGGGAATGGGTGGGAGAAAGCTTCCTGGGTGGCAGAGAGCTTCCTGAAGCTCTCACAATGACCTCAACATACCTTAACGTTGCTAATGGCTAATGCAATCAAAGTCTAGTTCAGGACAAACTAGGAAACTTTGAGGAGAGACATAGCAGCCTTCAAAACCAGTTATACAAAACCATTGCTTACTATAAATCATCAGCTGCAAGCTTTTTCAGAAACAGGAATCTTTTCATCATGTTTGGGAAGTGCTTTCACACCTTGTGAACACTACTAATGAAAGTGAGCAAAAGAGAAGCTGCTAAATAATCACAGATGATGATATAAACAGGAAAGAGCTCTGGGTGCCCCGTCTTTAACATTGCACCCATGATTTGGGGGTCACTAAGCCATTGCCAAACCTATTGGCAAGGAGAAGGTGGGTGAGAAAAGACAAAGAGGGAATCGATCTGCTTGATAATAATGCCTAACCAGTGCTTTATAAAACACATGGTTCTCTATTATTCAATTTGAAATACATTAAAAAGCCCAGGTTTCAGTCAGTTGAAGTGCCAAACATTATGTTAATTTAAAAAACTTATAGGTTGCATTTATGGAGGTTTAGATATCTCCATTTTCTTTTAATAGTGGCAATTTAGAGAAAATAACCACTCGCTTTTGAAGGGGAACATACAGAGGTGACAGTTTTCTTAAAAATTCTTTTTGAATGTTTTGAGAAGAGTCAGCATAGATCAGACTTCACATTTCAAAGCTTTGCAAAGGAAGCAGCTTTGGACACAGATCTAAGGAAAGGCAGCTACGTTTGCAATGCATATGGTAGTCCATTAGCATTATATTTTCAACACTCGAGTGAAGTCTGTGATTTCCTGCATGTTGACTGGAGAGCTACAGCATAAATTCACTCTCACCCAGTATTTATAGCTGCTGGCATTCAAGACTGGGTTGTGATGTCTACTCAGTGTCTCTTCACATGAAGTCCTATAATGGGCTGTCACAGCTATAGGCAGGATAACAAGCCTTACCTTTCCTTCATGTTTAGGTCAGCATTTCTTGATCAGTTATGATGAGTTAACAAGCCTGGTGTCATTCTGTTAACATACAAAGGAAAGAGCTCAAACTAGATCCAGCAAGAAAATGCTGTTCTGTCCACCACTAGAGCTCCATTCTACATCATTAAAATATTTAGAAAGAGATAAAACTGCATATTTCACACACATTTCTCTTCTGGCTGACCTTATCTGTCAGCACTGGAGAAGTTGGTACCACTGACACATTACTACTACTAGACCAGTTCTGCTAGGCTCACTGTCCAGTACCAATGTTGACTGTCTTTGAAAGGCTTGCACATGCCTACATGAATTACTTTAACCCTTTATCTGCCAAAAAAAAAGAAAAGAAAAAAAAAAGTTAAAAAAAAAAGTAGTGCTTTAGTCATGGGTGGTGTAGAAGGGAGGCTGGGATTTGTAGCACATTATCTAATCCCTGCTCTAAGCACAGCCTCCACAGAGCTGCTAGGGAAAAGCTACTCGGGAAGAAGCGAGGGGTTTTTTTTCTCCCTGCTGTGTTTTCCTTGTGCATTTTTTTCTGCCCTAAAAGCTTACAAATCTAGGTAATCCAGGTACTTTGCACTTGTTACATCACAGTTTATTATGGTGAGAACGCAGCTGACACCTCCCAGTAAAAGATATCAAGAGTCCCAACACAGAGCCAACCAGTCCATGACCACAGAGAGACAACTGGAAAGGGACACACAGATGTTTGGAACCTCCTCACAGAAGGGTGTTGGGCAGCTCTTTCTGGCTGTACCTATTCCCAGCACAACTAAGAATCTGAAGATAACCCTTGTAAGGTCAGATCAAAGGTCCACTTATGCCAATGTCCAGTGCCCGATAGTGGTCAGCAGCGGATGTGCAGGAGGAAAGACCATAAGGAGTGGGTCATGGACTGAGTAATCCTTTCCCTGGTACATGCTCCAAGCTTCCAGCAACTGGCCATTTAGAGACTTCCTGAGCTAGACGCCACATCCGGGCCATTGTACTTAATAGCCACTGATGGACCTATTTTCTATTAATTTGTATAAACCTTTTTTGAATCCATTTATACTTTTGGCCTCCACAACATCCTGTGGCATTAAGTTCCAAATTTTAATTATGTACTGTGTGAAGAAGTACTTCCTCTTGTTTTAAACCTGTTGCCTGATCATTTCATTGGGTGCCCCCAGCTGTGTCACGAGAAATACTGATTAATCATTTCCTATTTGTCTTCTCCACAGTATTCACAATTTTACAAACCTCTATCACCTCACTCAGCTACAGCCATCCTCACTCATCCCTTCTTTTTAGCCTCTGCTCCTGGCTCTTTGTAGCCCTGCAATACCGCCTTTGAAAACCAAGCAGCATGCAATATTTACAATATAGGTGTATTTTGCATGTAAACAGTGGCACAACAGATGTTTCTCTTTCTCTTTTCCTACTCTTATTCCTGCTGTGTCTTTCTGTCCTCAGCTAATTGTGAGTCGAGACTTGTAAGAAATCCTTCCAATGACTCTAAGATCTTTCTCATGGTGGTAGGACCTTATCCAGAGTTCATTATGCAACCGTGCGCACTAGACTCATTTTTCCCTTCTCCACTGTTCAGTTCCACATTCATCAACACTTTATCGTATCTGCTGGTTTATCAGCTAGTCACAAAATAAGCTGAACCCCGTCTGCAGCTCTTGGCACAGCCTGACATTTTACTACCATGTATAACGGTGCACTCAGCAATTCAGTCATTGGCTGCTTCTGCTGGTTGTTGTTCAAACTCGTTGAACAGCACAGGTCCTTGAGGGAAGGCAATGGCAGCTTCCCTAGTCTGGAAAAGCCGAGTACTACTCGCACTCGGATGGCCAACCCTTTAGAGCAATGTAGGCACTGAGAGGACTTCCATTACATCCCAGTTGGCTCAGGAACTTAGATGAGGAAATTTCTCAAACCACTGATCACTTGTGTCCCCATGCTCACTGACTTCACCATACCTGTGAAGCACAGGTCCCTCCCTCCAGCAGGAACATGGCTGCTGTCTCCCTCATGTCACTGAGCCTGTGTTACACGTTCTGTGAAGTTACCCCACATGGAAGTCAAGCCTGGTTCCTATGATTGTACTAGCACCTCTTGCAAAGATCAGCATCGCCCTTTTTTTAACTTAATTTATCTGGCACTAAGTCCTACTTAAGCAATGGGTTTCCCAGCAGTCACATTGGAGTCCAGCATATTCAATATAATTACATCAAACATTATTATTCAATATTCTTTTTGGAGTCAGTATAGCCCCATCTGCCTGGCACGCTGCTCAGTCACCAGCAGGCTCTTGGCTTTCTGCACCTACCTCACCAGGACCACTGGGATGAAGACAGCCAGCTGTGCAAGAAGTCTGTAGGCAGGAGGGCCGCACTTCTTACTTTATGCTGAAAATAAACTTCCTGACACATGAGCTTACACCAGCAGAGTTTTCCTGTAGCAGAATGAGAAATCTGGCCTGCAGAAACCCTGCTCAGAAAACCCTGTGAAAGCCTTGCCTTGCAGACCAACAAGGCTCAGTGCGAGGGTTAAAGGACACCAGGGCAGGGTGGGAGAGGGCGAGTGGTGGAGCAGCTGCATGGCTCCAAGACAAACCTCTTTCCCAGGACTTCACCTGCCACCCCCAGGCTATTTTCAGTTTAGAATCCCCCTAGCAGGAGAGCCACAGGCTGATGAAACTTCCCACCTCAAAGGGCTCCTGGAGTCATCTCCTGGAGTGAATCACCTTTGGCTTTCAGGCTCATTTGGGTGTTAATTTGAGAGGCCCGTTGTATGGGCTAAGGGAGGAGGAGGCAAAAAACTTAACTTGGCACAGCTCAGAGGAGGCAAAGAGCTAACTTAGCACAGCTCAGCCACCAATGTTGGGGCTGAAAGGACACAGAGCCTTGCCTAGCCCGACTGCTCTGAGCAGGGTGGACAGATTTAAAAAAACAACCCCAACAGTAATGCTCCTGTCAAGTGCTGTATATCGATGGGGTGAAGGGGAAAGAAAGGGAGGAGCAGGAAGTGGTAACTTATTTGGGCTCCTGAGATGAAACTCCAGTTGCCACAAGGTTTCACAGCTCATCACTTGTTTTCACCTGGTCAGAAAGTCCCAAGCAACAGATCAGGCCAGGATACTGTGCTGTCTTAGCTGCTACTGGACACAACTTCAAAATCCAGCAGTAAATCTTTTTTTGCTACATTGAGCCCTTACCCCAGAGAAATCCAGCCTCCTTTACCCCTCAAAACAACGACTTGCCCTGCTTCATCATCGCAGAAATCAGCTTGTTATACCTGCAGAATTTCTCATCCCCCCCTCCCTTTCCAATGCATATACATGCACTTCTATAATGGCCTTTTCCATTAACGCCTGACTTCAGCAAAATTCAGGTCGACTGAATATTTCAGAAACTGTTTAGACATTCTTGCCACAGTTCCCCACGTCCCTGGAGACCCAGCAAAGCTCTTGTGCAAGTTGTCTGCTCAGGTGGTATCATCATAGGGCACTGAAGAGGAAATGTAACCACTTAGAAAGGCCTCTTCATTTAAAGATGGCATGAGCAACTATAGATGAGTACCTATCAAGGATATAAAATGTTGAGGCTCTAAGTTATGAATGAGTTCTTTGTCCAGTTCTCCACTCCAAAGCCCTATTATACCCACCAGAAGTTTCCTGCAGTGCTCCTCCAGTTGTAGTGCATGAAGACCTCATCCCTTTTCCCACCAACTCAGTGATAAACACCCACGCAAGAAGTTTACTTGCAAAAAATACATGCAAAATGTCTGATTGCCCGAGGGTCCGACGGCAAGCAGGAAAACATAAAATAAAATAAGATGGGGCGCTGTCCCTGCCTCCTCATTTTGGCTATCATTTTGGCACATGCCAGAACATTACCCCAAGGAAAACATCACCAGGTAATGAACAGGGATTTGCATACAGTTCCAGCAGCGGGCATGACCACAGGCACTGATCAGTGCAAGTTATTCCTTCTCAGGATCTTCACAAAACCCATCTTTGCACACCAGCTGCACAATAAATGGTCGCAACATCTAACACTATTTGTATTTTTAATTGGATTATCAACTGACATGACATAATACCTGATGCTATTTCTGCACAAAAACATGTTTATTACATCGATGCAGAACTGAGTCAGAGCACAAGGATGCTTTGAGGTTTCTGTGCTTGATCAGCAGATTCAAATCCCTTGTTGCCAGATTGGCATAAATTGCTAGCCGGCCCCTTCCCAAGAGACAAGCTTTGACTACCTCTCCTGACAGCAGTAACTAGCCATGTACCAGTTTGATGTACAACCTTTCCAACAATGGCTTCATGAACACCCAAAAGGAGTATCTTTTGATCTTACAACCCTCCCATTCCAGAAGTCAGGCTTTTCAAAATGCCAGTGAAGATATCCTCAGCTTCCCCTAATGTGCAAAACCCCTTCCAAAATGTACACTGTAGAGAAAAGGGTAAAGCTAAAATAAAGATGCAACTGCAAAGGACAAGGGGAAATTAATTTTTAAATATCTGTAAATGTTTCTGGGTTTATGTGCAACGCGTTCTTCCATGCTCTTTAGTTCTACCTCTGATCACTTTAAAATCAAACTGGCAATTTTGCCAGCAATTCATTTAAAGCCTGCACTCTGCCACCCCCCTCCCTCCCCACCTGCAGGCAAGCAGGGATCCGGGCCTCACAAACTACTGTGGCGTGGGTGTTATTGGCTGTCTGCTTTGGCAGCCTCTCCTTCTTTCTTCCAGCTCTGTTTTGAAACACAATCTAAATTTAAAAAGAAACAACCCTTAAGACATTCCGGCTCTCTCTACTCCCATCAGCACTCCTGCCGCCACGGTGCAAAGCACGGCTGCGAGAGGAGCAGCACCATGCAGGTTGGCCTATAGCACCTAAACGTTGGGCAACGAAAAAACTCTTACCCTGAGGAAAAAGTATGTACTTCAGGAAGGCAGGAGGGGCAGAGGCAGGCAAGAGGCAAAAATGAAGGTAAAAAGGGCCAAGAGGACTTTGTCATTTCGACAGGGGGAGCGGAAGGAAGAGAAAAATGTCCTTCCAGAGCCGGCTCTCTCCCACATTTAATAGCATTAGGAGCTAACATGTAATTTGGACTAAAAGACTAATTCTTTCCTGCGGTTTGATGGATGTTAACGTCCTTTTTTTTTTTTTCCTTCTTTAACAATGCATTACATAACATTCTGATACACTAATTACCATCTCATGTCATAGCAATTTTATTAAGAGCTTATACTTACAAATCCCCATTCTGAATGGATTTCAGGACTTTTTTTTTTGTAATTTTCTCTGAACTAGGCTTGTTTGAAGCACTGGCAACACGGTCCGATGCTGCCTAATGCAGCTTCCAGTAACAAAGCGTCTCTACACAAAGATCTCTCACGAGCCCTAAGAGTCAGGCATGGATTCTTCTTGCGTTTAGTCCCAAAGACTTGTAAACAAGTTACTTTTAGCACACACTGTTGTGACAAAACACTGGTAACACAGCCCTATTAGGTTCCTGTACCTGCCACAGTTCCAATTCCAGAAGCAATGCCAAGAGAGAGAAATCCCTTTATACCCAGTAATGGAAAATTTGTTGAGTATTCTGCAGTTAGTGTTTGCTCATTCATATGGTATCATCTTGCCAGGCAAGACTTGGTACCATGAGGTATTTTTCTGTATAAAATTGCTAATGCCATCAGGATTGTCCAAATGGGATCATCATCATTAAAAAGATTACGCGGTAAGGAAAGTGATTACGACAACGTCTGAGTAGAAGGATTACTAATCACAAGTAGAATCCTGGTACAAATCTCATTTTCTGTATACAAGAAAGGACACAAAACCTTTTAAACATTATTTATATACATTTATGGCTTTATACAACAAACTGTCAGGGATTGTTCTCGTGTGTCTGTAGAAGTACATCAGGCACTTTTTCTGAAAATATCCACGTATGAATTTTAATTCTGCAATGTGACTAAGTCAGAGCAGTGAAGCGTTGAAGAGCTGTCACACCACTCGCAAATAGAACTAGCAGTATGTACATGCCAATCTCTCACGATATTGCTGGTTTGTGGAACACTCTCAAAAAGGAGGCCAGTTTTAATGCAGAGTAATTTGCTTTTTGCTTGCATAAACCATGATGCATTTTACATTATGATTACCAAAATAATAATGAGAATACCTTATTTAAAATCAGTCATAAATTAAGGATCCTAGCAATTTCATAATGAAAATAGGAATTTCAAATCAGTAAAAAAATAAAAAAGTACTAACATATATCCAGTGGTTTAACAAGTGCAAATTTTAGACTGTTTTATAATTGGTCCAATTTTAACTTCTCTTCTTAGGGATGCTCTGTTGACTTAAGCCAATAATAAGCAATATGACTTTTGCTTATAGGTGTAGGCAAATTGTCAGTTTATCAAAGCAGAGCTTTCCAATTAATGCATCTACTACCTAAACATATATCATATAGCTATATTATGGAAACAATACATCTTTATATTTAAAATATCTGAACAGCTCTATAATACAATAAACTTTTAATAACAGTACAAACCAGAGAAAGGTCAAAAACAAGGCTGCATAGGTAAGATCATCTGCACAATTCACAAACCAATCATTTACAACAATTCTGACAAACTAAGTTACTCCAGAAACTTGGTACTTTTACTGAAAAAGGATTTATTACTAGAGGTCACATAATGTTTGCTTTCAAGGCAGACAGCATTCCCCTTCACCGGACTTCACAGTATTCCAGAATTACAATTTCAAAATATTAGAATGGCACCACAAAAACAAAAACAAAAAAAAAAACAACCAAAAAAAGAAGAAAATGAATGTGACCACACAGCCCAAACCTCTGATTATCTACAACTGCCTTCTCATAATAATTATAAGGGGCTTCCTACAGACTGTTGTAATTAAGGAACGGCTACATTTATGTCATTCATAGTTATAAAAGGAAATGAAGAAAATATCTGTATACCGGAAGTTATACAGTAGCAGTAAATAATAAACAGGAGGTATATTATTAAATGTAGCATGTTCAGCTGCAACCCCGTGGAGTATAGCATTAAGTACTGTTTTCTTTGCATGCAGAGGTGAATTTTACAACTGCTTTGGTCTATGCATATAAGTGCTTGTTTGGGAGCAAACATTTTTGCACATGCAACAGAAAGAAAAAAAACCTGTATGTGAGCCCTCCACTTGCTCCACTGCCAGGATTTACCATCACGTTCCAGAGACTATGAATTTGATGGTAAAGATGCTACTAGAGAGATTTGCCTGTAAAAGCAGGTGGCTTCACTGAGATTTCAGCACTAAGAACATTTCATTTTACTCAACAGAATTTCAAAGACTGATTTTACGCTGGAGGAGATTCCATATCACAGGATAGCTTAACATCAGCCTCTGGAACTGCTGACAACCATAACAGGACAAAAGTAGGACCAGCTGCAATTAGTAGTGATTTAAGCCCAACAGGGAGCTACATGCTAGCACACCAATAAATATGTTGCAGAGCCTTAAGAAAGTCACAACAGGATCATTAAATATATGGCTTGTTACTAAACTTCGTTTTCTTGGCACATCCCATTTCTTTCTCCACCACATGCCATCACTACAGGGAAGATAATTTTCAATTAGAACGTTTTCCAGTTGTGGGCTATGTAGACAAAAGAAAATTCAGTGGAAAAATACTTATTTCTCCCCTTCTTCACAACACCAGCCCTAGCACAAAAGCTGTTCATCCTGTCAGTGCATAAAAGAGCTCCACGGATTTCTATAGCACAAATGATGTGTGAAAGTGAAAAGACAGGTGGGACCTGTTATCCATACATCCATGAAAACTGCATCGTGCGATTATGAAAAATCAGAAATCATTTATCCAAGACCCAATCTGAAAATGCTCAGTCATGGCATTAGTTGTCAGTGTACTTACTCCAACAACAGCAAGTTTTTCCACAGGAACAAGCCCTCTGTTGATAATGTTCTCCCCTACTGTAAAGCTGATGTATTTGTATAACTTTGTCACTTACTTTATCTTTCTTAATTAAAAAAAAAAAAGTAATGTTTTGTCCTGCAATAAGGTGTCACAGAAGTTTTAGCCACCCACCCTAGAAGAAGCACTTCTGCCTCGTCAAACGTACTGCGTTACAAAAGAAACACTGACAAACCCCAGAACTAGTGCTACTTAGGACAAATGGCAATTTTTTCATTAATTTTAGTAAGATTATCAACATCCTCCAAAGGTCTTGCTCTTGAGTGCACAAACATTATGAGACCTCCATGAAATAAATATAAATGTGAAGCATTGTACAAGCATCTAACAATGAATACTTAACACTTTGTGGTAGTCAGAGTTAAAATGATAGTAGAAGCAGATGACATTTCTAAAAATGCATATATAAAACTGATTAAATATTTCCTAAACATAAAGTTGTCTATATTTATACATCACACAACAAAAAAAGGGACAGAAATGTTTTGTATTCAAGATCCTTATTAAGCTTTTTCTTTATTAGCACTCCCAAGTGCTAGGGAAATTTATAAAAACATGTACTTAATCCAGTTAAAATACTGTACAAAATGAAGAGTTTATGAATGCTGCCAGATCTCAGATATTTTTTTTTTTTTAAAGTTGACTATGTAACAAAAGTAGACTTTAATTATAAGAAAAATAGCTTGGAAAGTATTCCAAAAATTTTCTTAAGTCCAACAATAAAGTCATTAGTCTGACAATGAAATCCAGATATATTCTTGCATAAATTTACAGGAATACAGGTAACTTATCAAATGACATTTAATCTACTGTTTGCTTTGAATAGTCAGTGAGTTTAGTAGGATCGTATTTAACAGGCTATTCTGTTCCCATATGAAATGTGTGGCAATTTTGAGTAAAATAATGCAGTTCGTACTGCTGCAAGGCAAGTCCACAGTTATCTCAATTCATCAAAACACAGGTAACATCAACAAAGGTTAAACTTACTTAGGGCATGAGATCATCACAGTATTCTTACAAAAGTTTATAAACTTTTCTTGGACCAAAACAGATAGTCTTAAAAAACAATTATTCTTCTACAGATCATACTGTACAAAACCAAAAGCACAATATGATGTAAGTAAGAGTCTTTGCTGTGATTATATGGTGTAGTGAATTTGGCACTTCAGAGTAATGAAATTTCCAATGGCACAGTTCTTATCTACAGCAGCACATAACCTGCAAACCTTGGGCAAACATCCTGTACAGGAAAATACTCTGTCTGCTGCCAACTCTGACGAAAGGAAGAAAAAAGAAAAAAAAAAAAAAAAAAAAAGACCCAAAAAAAAGCTAGTGCATGCGCATAGCTTTGTCAAGAAAATTAAAAAGGAAGGTGAAGGACATCTTTGTACTGCTTTTCTCAGTTCCTGCTGTCAGACAAGTCTGGAGAATATAACCGTAGCCTAGGAAGGGAAGAAAAAACAACAAAAAGAACAAATTAACATTCACACCAAAAGATTAAACCTATTAAAATATGCTCAAACTAGCTTTAAGATACCTTAAATGAGGAAAAAAAATGTATTCATTAATTGCTAGTTACCAGCAAGTTTTTTGTTTAAAATAACAATGGCAAAACATCAGTGCTCCACATGAAGTAACAGAAGTTGGTACGTGGCAATCCTAATGCACTGGTGCAAACCTGATTTTCAGACTAACTAAGGACTGGAAAGTGACTGAGTGTAATAGAGGCACTTCACATGCCAACACAGAAGACCACCCAGATTTTAAGCATCTCGACATCTCTTTTCCATTTAGCTGTTTCTCAGATTTATCATAAAAAGCACAGCTTACCTCCTACTACATCCTAGCCTGACACCCAACTGTGTGTGGTTGTCTTTACGCTGTGCTGAAAACTTTGGTTAGGTAATACACTGTCAAAGTTAAAATCTAATGTTTCTCCATCCATAAGGTCATTACGGATAATCGACTCCATGTCACAGTCCAACCGTTCAATTAACATGTCATCTAAGTCACTTGGAAGCTTCTCCTGGTGGAGGGAAACAATTCCCACCCTTCCGTAGCCATTGCAACTGTTAACAGGGCCGTACGGATTCATAGCATTCATCTGCATCGGGTGACTCATAGGCACTTGTAAAGAAGTCTTCACTGTCGACAAGCGATTTAGACCTGATGTATGTGACATGGTGTTCACTGTGTGTGACAAGGCACGACCATTAACTGCAGGTGTTGGCTGGTTATGTCCTTGGTGAGAGCGGGTGTTAGGGTTCATCATTTTGTTGTGGGACGGTTGACTGCCATAAGTTGGCATCACCGAGTTAGCAACCATCAGCACACTTTGGCCCAGTGCCCTGCCACCAGCCTGGGAAACACCACCGTCTACTGATGCCAAGATGTCATTGTGCGGCGGAGAATCAGAAGTCAGTAATTCCTTCAGAAGTCCTGCAGGACAGTTATATTGGCTCATCGATCCATAGCTTGATTTATTGTCTTGAAGAGTCTGCATAGGAATCTGTGGCAAAGAGTTCATGCTAGCCTGAGCATACGTAAATTTCCTGTAGTCTGGACTTGGTGAACCTATACTTGTGGTCGAGGATGCGAACGAGTAACCTGGTGTTTGCTGCATCAGGGTAGCAGATGAAGACTGGGTTGACACAGTCATTGACGTATTAGGTGACAAGAGATTAAGGTTATCCAAAAGATTTTCCATGTTCTCAGAATTACTCATCTCTGAAAGGCTAGGTAGAGTAGACGTCATTTTGGTGGCTGATGATGGGTATACCATGGAGTGCACGTCCCCATCTCCAAGATCATCTTGCTCTGGCAAAATAGGAGAAAGTCTTCCGCTAATTGTACTAGCATTAGAGCTAGTTCTAGGTCGAAATGTACTCCAGTTATCAAAGTCATCATTACTGTGAGAGCTGGGGCTTGCAGGCCACTTCGAGAACTGCGAACCGGGGCTGTCACCATTTCCCTCTTGACCAGACTGAAGGGATGCTTTTTTCTTGGCAGCTCTGCCTCTGCTTTTAGCAAACTTGCTGTTGTTATCCATGGATGCTGCTCGCCTCCTAGGAGATTTGCCACTCTTTCCTCCTTCAGGATTGAGCATCCACCAGGAACTCTTCCCTGTTCCCTCATTCTGCACTCTGATGAACTTGCTGTGCAGAGACAGGTTGTGACGGATTGAATTCTGAAAAACAAAATAAGGTGTAAGAAATGGAGAAAACACGCCATCTTTTATGGCATACTAATATTTGTGTTTCCAAACACACTCTCCTTTTGTTACAAAACATAAAGGTAATCATGATATGGGAAAACATGCCAGCATGGAAACATCTTTTATCAGCTCACCGCTCAAAATTGGCTGAAATGAGCTTACAAGGAGCTGCCACGTCAATTTGTCTGTCATGTGGCCCAATCACATCTGACTTAAAAAGTTAAATAGAATACCGAAGGAGCTGTTCCAAAATACAAATCCCTCATAAAGGAGACAAAATATACTAGAAGACCAAGAAGATGACTGAAGATCTCATTATCAGCTTCACTCTAATGAGTTGAACCTGATTACATGCAGGGTTTTTTTATTCTTATTATTTTATGCAAACTTCAGGAATACTAGATCCTGTTCGATGGTCCTTGTAATGGTTTCTCATCCTGCACATCCCTAAACCCCGCAAACATGCCAACCTGTGAGTATTGCCACTGAGCATCAGTGAGGTTTGTATTACTTGTTATCTGAGAAAACACATATGGAAAACCAGTTGAGGATTAAGTTCTAATTTTTATAAGTAAACATCACAAATTGCCTAAGAAATCATAAGGGAGAAAGTAATGCAAACAGCACAGACAAAATTGCATTTAAAACCTCAGTCATAAAACCATCTTTCTCTTTCAAAATCAACATTTTAATATGCAAAAATGAGTCTTCTAATACCCGAGGGCACAAGATAACTTGTGCCAAGACTGACCAGAGGTACTGAAGCTTTTCATTATCTCCTCAGCCACTCAGTTCTTAACTACAAAAAATAAAAAAGAAGAAGAAAAAAAATTCCAAAAATCCAAAATCCAAGCCCACAGGCTGACCTGTTCACAAGAGACTACCCTTTGCATTACGAAGCTGTAGATAAACGTTTTTTTCCTCATGTAATTTTCTGCTGAGCACATGTAAAGAACTTTGTATCAACAGAAGAGCTGTCCTATATTTTGACGTAATTGCTAACAAAAGGCCACAAGTTCAAAGAACACTGAAATTGGCAGCCATAGGTGGTAGTAGGAGAGTGGGACAGTAGCACAGTCTACATGGGGACCCACGGTCTGTGCTAGGACAGCAATTCATGCAGAACGAGTGGGAGGGAACCCCAAAGCAACACATGAAATGGGTAAACCAGAAATTAGGCCTCAGTAACAGAGAAACCAGCAAACCAGTAGCTGCCTTCCATTCCTAGTTGTTTTTAGCAAGTTGTTTTTCTAAAAAACAAAAAATCGGGGGAGCAAAAATGGAAAGACTGTTTCCAGAAAGCAGTAGGTAAGGCTGATCTTGACCAGCAGGTCAGTACGCCAATTATCTCAAAACACTAAATGGCTGCCAGACCTACAAAAACCCTGTCTGTCTTTCCTGTCTTCCTACCTTTTCCCCTAATCTACCTTGAGTTTTTAACCTGACACCCAAGACCCACTACAGCACCAAACCATGAGGATGATACAGGTTGTGGAGCTTCGCTTGCCTTGCGAGGCAAACCACAGGACGAGGGACACAGCCACTGCTCTGGTCTCTGGCTGCTTTTGCTGTATTTCCTAACCTAGGGTGCTGCCTGTGACAGCAACATCTCCAGAAATGTCTTCCTTCACTCCTCTACCCTACCCATCCTCCTGCGCAGACCGGCTTTCTCAAAGATGCACGTCTTTCCCCACTGCCTATACATTCAGCTGACGGAAGAAAAGGAGCCAAGACCATAAGGAGGGCCTGTCAGGTGAAAACAGTCATCTCACAGGGCCTGACTCAAACCTGAGACAATGGTCTCAAATTCCGTGCAAGGGCCATGACACGTTGTGGACCACAGCAAGCCAACCAGCCAAAGCAGGCCCAGCCACCGGCAGAGCTCAACAGGGATAGCTATTCTGGGGCTGCAGAGACCTCCAGCAGATGAGGGCAGCAAGGAGGTGTGACAGGACTGTAACAACTCACAGGCAGCAGCGTCCTGAGACTACCCCCACGGGGGTCCAGCTTCAGCAGCAGAAGATGGCAGGACATGGCCTCACAGCAGCTCGCTGCTCAGGCAGCACAGCGAGGAGCCAAACCATGTGCCTCACCTCAGAAGCCTTTCCAACCTCTCCTTCCCCTCCAAAGAACCATCTAACAAATTATCCCAGTTAAACAAAACACCAGCAACAACTTGAGCATTTCCTTACTCAATTTTGAAAGAAAGCCATTCTCATACTAACTCAGTAACGCAGGACTGTATCTCTTCACTGCAGGTAACCCTGCAAACAAAATCTCAGCCTCTATCTATAGGGTGCTGGGGAAGGCCCTGACATTTTATTTTCACCGGGTGCAGGCAGCATGACAGACGGGCAAGCCTGGGATCCACCTCCGGAGTGGCCCACAGCCACTGGGGCTGGCTGAGAAGTCCCACCAGGCTGGCTGGGCCCAGCCCCCTGTTGTCACCCCGGGGCCACCACTGGACGCCCCGGCTGACACAAGTCCAGCTCCAGAAATGTCGCAAGAAAATCATTCTGCGCCTCTGTTGATTAGAAAACCTCCTGCGCCAGTCCATTTCTTTACTGTATTTTGTAAACATACCCAGCTGGCTCGGGCTTACTGCTTACTATCAAAATAGGCATATCAGACACACAAAAACATCAGGCAAGGAAAATATCGTGCTAAGGCTCAGTTCCCTCTTCTCTGCAACAGAAGTGTTAAATATTTAAGAAAATGCTGCTATTCCTTAGTCATCAAAAATGTTATAATCTGGTATTTTTGTACTGAGGACATCTGAGGTCGCTCTTTGAGTAACAGAGCTGTCTCCTAACTCTGCCAGTAATGAAAAAAAAATTTTCCTAACAGGAAAAGGTTTGTGGCCCAGAGCTTGTTACATAAATTCCTGTTTTTCACGCAGCCAGCAGGACATTAAAGAAGCTATGATTTACTAACTTGGAAAAAGTGTTGAAGAGGTAAATCTTGTGAAAATATGCACTGCTGTTAATGATGTTGTGTCTACAAATCTTTGCCAGACGCAAACATGACCTGATAAAAAAGTATAGTTTCAGCAGTGGATCTTGGCAGCCGGAGGAGCAGCGCGGCTGTCAGCGGCCGGAGTGCTCAGTGGCACCGCCGGCACCGGCACGCTGCAAGACACCGTTGGCCGCAGCTTTCAGCAAGACTTCAAAGCAAAGCTTCCCAAAACCTGGCCCGAATGATGTGAAAAGCGAGCGTCTGACTTTTGAGGCAAGTTTCCATGCAGCGGCGACGCATGCCAGATCGCTCTGGAATTTTATCAAAACCTGGCCAGGACGGCAGCAGGGCTGCTGCCACCTGTGGGGTGTTTCCTGGGATTGAGTTTCCGCCTTTGAGATAAAGTGCTGGGAGCCTCCGCTCCTGTTGGTCTGCAAGCCGACTTCATGTCATACTTCGGTGTGTGGACCAGGACCTGTGGATACGCTTATCGCTGCTTGCTGATTTAAGAGCCAAAATACGCAAACTCAGTGTCTCCTAAGCACAACATGATGAACACATACCAGCTAATAAAACCCGTGAAGCCAAGAAAATTATTCCTGTCAATCTACACGTTTATATCATTCAGCTGCATTTCCAACATTTCCTACAGCCGAATCACACTGCTGCGACAGCACCCTGCTTGCTGCTCTTCTAAGCAACAAAAAAAACCCTCAAACTGCTTTATGTTTTAAAACAATTACAGAAATAAATGGCTCAGCCATTTAATCCCTGGGTGTGAGTAGCTCTGCTAATATCTAATACTGCACTTAAAGCCCAGACATTCATACTAAAACATGCAACTTAATTTTAACCTCATAGCTGAAAAAACTCATGCCCCTATTACAATTAAAGTTGAGGTATATAATTATTTTTTCAGTACATTTTTTTGGTGTTTTACTGAAGAAAAGCACCCAAAACCACAGTTGATTCGTCAAACTTGAGAATGTTGTAGGCCTGTACTTCCTGAAGCAAGACCATGCAGCTGGCCACCCTTCCTCCCCCCCAGTGCCTTGGTGTATGCAAGGGAGAGGGAAGCAGAGCAGAGCTCCTATTGCAGAGCTCCTGTTTAACTCCGCAGCAAACCTCCTCAAGCAGGATTTAACTGTGAATCTGTGAGTATCTGGGGAGCTGCAAGACCAAAACTTTGTAAAAGCACCTGTGAGTGCCCACGATATCTCCCACCCTTCATACCCTCACAGGCAGGCACAGGCAGCACCCATTCAGCCACAGTGCTGCGTTAGCCACTGAAAGGGAGAGCAAGGAATGGATGCAACAGCTGATACATTTTATAAAAATGTGTGGATTTGCTATCAAGGTGCACACACAGAGTGTACTGCAATACAAGACACCATGGCATCTTGGGAAAGAAATTCACCAGTAACTAGTAACAAAGGCAGAAGGAGTTGGCCCCTAGAGGCAGATGCAGCTGTAACAATGTGGGAGGCCCTAAGAGCAAGACTGCTTCCATAATACACAGATCAAGCATTTCTCTTAACAGCTTAATGACTGCCCATCAATTTTTCATTCAGAAGACATCTCAGCAGTCCACTGCTTCCTACACCTAATTCAACCGCATGGGCTGCACGTGGCTATTCAGCTTGCACTACCATCAGCTGAAATGGCTGCAAACACAGATTGGGGCACAGTATCTGACTGTAGTTCTCAGGTCTCTCCAAACAGTATCTGAAACTCATTTGGAAGCTGGAGAGAAACCTTCAGGGAATACAACACTCAAGACTTCTTCTGCCGTAACCCTCTAAGATAATCACAACTCAAACAAAGAAAATAATTTAAAAAAAAAAAAAAGAGAGAGAGAGAAAGGGGGCTGATTGCTTATTTATTTATTTGGACTCATAGTTGGAGAATATTGCAATAGGAACGTGCTTGGCAAAAAAGTCAGGGTTGAGGGCTCATAGGAGAGAAGTTCATCTGCTAACATCATCGCTGTTGAGAGGTGTCTGCTGTGATCAGTGGTGGCTGGCACACAAGCCAGCTGTGTTAGCATGTCCTGTTACTGACAGATTACAGCAGGATTCAGAACCAGCGCAGTCCCTCTGTGGAGACACCACCAAAGAAAAAGCTTTGCAGCAGAGAAAGGAAGACCCCAGGATTTCCATATGTTGTTACAGAGGACATCAGACCTGTCTCTCAGGGTCTATGTAGGGGGACTCTACAGCAGGTTCAGATGTTCAAATCACCCTTCTCTTGGAGCCTCCGTGGCAAGCACCACTTTAAAAAGAAGTCATTAAAAACACTCCTAGGGAAGTATGCAAAGGCCAGGAAGTTCACCCGCACAGTTGCTCAGGGCTCCTTCAGCATTAACAGCCAGACAGCAGCAGCATGGGCTAACCATGGCAAGGGACACCACATAGCACCTATCCAAGACCAAGCAGACCATACTTTGTGAAACAGGCAGGTCTCCTTGGAATACTCACACTGCCTGCACCAGCTTTGCTGTGGTTTCCAACCATCCTGCCAAGTTGGCAGAGGCAGGGTGAGGAGGCTAAGGAGGAAAGAGAACATTGTTAACTCCAGATGTACCAAAATTGCCATTGGTACAACAGTCTGGTGTAAGGCAGTCCTGTTTGTCTCATCTAATGACTATGAGATACAGGAAGTTCAGATGCAGATGCTGCACATGGAGCTTGGGTTTGCCTCAGAACTACTGTTGGACACTCAAAAGTATTTGATTAGCAGATAGCATGCTTGTTCATAAAACAGCCTTAGCTGCATTCAAAAGCATGTGGTTCCTGATACCACAAATGTTCACCAATACAACCACACATCTATCTGCAGTGTCAGAAGGTCCAAATGCTAATGAAATAGCTATTTTTGTGACCCAGTTGTAGCATTCTTTGGTTACAGCTCAGAAACCTTCTCCATTGTCGGATAAGAGCATGGACAGAAAGTATGTCATTTAGCCTCAGGTCGAAGAGTTGTATTTAGAAGATGCTGGCAATTTGCCACCAGCAGCTGCATGAAGGTGGAAGGGCAGGATTTCCTCCCTCATGCTTTTTTGGGTTCTTTGTTCTTGGGGGGGGTGCTCTTTTTTGACTTCGTTTTTGTCCTGCACTGTTATACGGTTAAGAAGTTTGGCTGGGAGAAGTGCAGAAACAATTCAGTCTTACTAGAGGGACCCTGCACTGTTTCGCTGTGCTTTTCATTACAGATGGTGGCATAACAAGAGTCTATCCCGGAGCACCACCCATGAAACACCATCTCTAAACATGGAGATTCTTTCATAGGCTGTTCCATTTGATAAAATTTGAGCAAATGTACAAGAATGGGACAGACCGTATATTATCACAATACAACACTGTACACGTCTCTCCTGCACAGAGGGGGGTCTACTGTGACCACATGTCAGTGGTATTAATTTAAGTCCTGCACATTCTGCAGTTAAGTCCGCAGATTTATACTTTCCTACGCTTCCTTCTCATAGCTGTAGAAGACTAAAAAAACTTTGGACACCAAAGGGGCTTGGCCATCCTCCAGGTTGCATCCTGCTGCCACACATGGCACTAGGGACTGGATGGAATTTCACAACCACTGGAGCTTTCTCCTCTGGAACATGGTATGTAGTAACCGAAAACACACGCACAGCTCCAGACATTGATATTTAAGGGACTTGGCTACGCATACTTACATGTCAGAACTGGCAACTCTACTGGCACGTATCTGAGTAATTCCCAATCACTATCCCCAGATACCCTCCTCTTTATTCTAGGTGGAGTCCTTTGAAGTACTTTTCCTTAATGACAGTTTGGACATTTCTAATGAGATGGTAACACCTGCCTACTATCCCTACACAGGCATTTAGAAAGAATGAGTGTAAAAACCATCAACAAGGTAAAGCATAGTATGAGAAGTATACACACAGGGCAAGCACACACCTGGATATTGTTCCACACATGGTAACTCCAACCAAAGCTTCTTATGACCACCCTTACACTTTCTGTACCTCCAAAAGAGAGGCAGAGCCACAACCAGGTTAACAATCACCTGCATCAGTGCCAATATTCTGTTTTACAACCACACTTATTCCTATAACCACAATACAGGCATGATAGAATATCAACACAGCATACACCAAATATATAAACATTTGCTAGCGTTTCAAAGCCAAGGAAACTAAGTGACACTGATTAGGAAAAACAACAGACGAAGATGCATATGAAAACTGTGAGATTTTTAAAAGGGATTTGTAAAATGGAACTTCATCCCTCCCCGGTAAAATCATCTGGAAAGCCAAGACAGCCAACAGGTTTGTCTAAAATCTATTAGTTTTCAGAAGTGAAAGAAAGAAAACAACAAGAACTAAAGAAAAAATTAAAAAAGCAGCAAATAGCCATCAGGATAGAACAGAAGTTGTGGAGTGTAGAAAATAAGGGACTAAATAAACATCAGGTGGAAAAAAAATCAAAGCTAGCAGGGATTACTATGTATTTGGTGATCCAGACAATCCTAATACTGCTTTTACAAAACTGATGCTGTAAGCTTTCTATTCCAGCATATGGAAAACAAGTGTTTGACAAGTATAATGGCTCCTTATTTGTAAATAAGCATTTTTTTTCCACACTATCGAACATATATATATGTGTGTGTATATATATGTGTGCATATGTACATATATCGCTTATGATGAAGAAGCATTTCCCAAGACCACTACCGACACAGGAGGCCAATACTAAGGCCTCACTGAAGAGGAACATTTCAACAAGATCCAGTTATAAGTGGGGCCCCTTCTCACCCTTTAAGTGCTCTCAGACCTCTGGCCTTCACACACAGCCTGTGCTGCAATTACATCAGTAACCAGAAACAGCAAAGCAGGAGGACGCATGCATAACCTGGGTGCCCTGACATCAGTCCCAGGTGCTAGCATACAAAAGCTGGTAAAAGATTCAATTAATAAACAAACAGATGTCAGTGATGCAATTAATGTCTTTCAAAACAGTCCCGCAGAATATAGGCCATCACACGTACATATCTTTTGTTCAAGAAAGGTAAGTGAGAGAACACTTGCAGATACTCCCATGCCACACTGAATGACAGCACAGCCAAGATCAGCACCACTGCTAATATGCGCTCATCACACGGATCAAAACCACTAAAGTTATCTGCAGGGCAGTAAGCTGTGGGGAAGGTTGCTGCGATTTGTGACAGGCAGGCAGCCCTCTTAGAACATTCACCGCAGGCTCTAACACAGCAACCAGGAATGCAACTGAATAGGGGACGCAGGCACCGCAGCAGAGGTGACAGCTGAATGCAGAGGACAAGCAGGTTATTGCAAAGGAAACAAGAATTACAATTATAAGCAAAGTTTCTTAAAATAAATAAATACAGTTTTGGAGTAATCAAGTAGCAGTTCATCCATACAATGCCAGAATGACTAATAGTTTAAAGTTTTATTCTGCAGCTAAAGAGAGACTCAGGGGTGTTTATTTTTTTTCAGCCAGTGGGAATAATTATGATCAGTAAGACAAAAAATGTTAATCACTCGTTTCCTGTTTAACAGACAGCCTATTTCACCTCTGCCACTCTCCACGGTTACACCCAATTCATCACAAAGAGTACAGCACTGTTTATAGAAAGCTTCCCCCTTTTTTTCTTTCCAAAACTAAGCTGCCCTTTATTGACATTTGTGAGATCTAATGAAGAGGTACAAATGTGTATGCATGCTAAATATATCAATACTAATTAGACCAGCAGATCTTCTTAAAAGGAGCACTAGAAACACTTTCTCACCAATAAGCAGCAGTAAGGTGAGAAATAGGCCAAAGCCTCTGTGTAAACCACAGGGGTGAGAAACATCACAGTCCAAAAATAGGTCTCATTTTTTTTTCCATTGGCCTTTGTGGACATGCACAGAACTTCCAAGAATGTATTTAAAAAAAAAAAAAAAAGGGGGGGGGGCACAAACAGATATGATTACTCCAAAAGCTTTAACAGGATAAGTGAAACAACTGGAAAGATCCCTGCCTGAGAAGTCAACGTAAGTGTTAAATGCTAAAAGCCCTGCATTATGACCGAAGCAGAAGGCACAAGCAGAACTAACCCTAAATGTTTGGTTTCAGATGGATCCTTTACTAGGGAGCCACACCTCTTCATCCTCATGTATCAAGACTCTTGGCTTTCACAAAATCACTGATAACCCAAAGGGTTGGAAAGATTGTCAGGACCCAATGGGCTACCCTCAACAGTGGAAAATAAACAATGGTGGAAACTAAGTTAAAACTGAGGCTGGTGAAGCAAAACAGGATGCACTGGACACTTGCCCCATTTGCTGTGCTGCCCATGGGCTAGCTGTGGCTGGAGAGGCTTGAGGACTTATTTAACCTGCAACAGTGTCCATTGGCTGACCACAGACCTATCCCTGGGGACACGGAGAAGGAGCAGCTGTCAGTTTGTACCCATGGATCTACAGATGGAGCCAAGCATACCTGCAGCACTGCACCTACGATGCACAAACTGATGTGACGAGGACAGCAGAGAGATGTTTGCTTGTTTGCAGGAAAGGCACCAAGCCGGTCTGTATTTCTTACTTTGGGAACCAACATACCAAGTGGGGTATACAGATGCAATAATAGAAAAAAGTTGGGTTGGCTGAGTCTTTGTCTAGATTGGGGGGGGGGGGGGGGGGGGGGGGGGGGGGGCGGGAATAATAATAATAAAAAATACATCTCCTTATTACACTTGTACTAGCATAGCAAAGGGAGTCTTTTCCTTTAGCAAGCAAAGGACTCAAATTCTCCGGACATGGGTGTCACTGAATACTAGTTTTTCAGAAACAAAGAGTCAATGAAAGCAGCAAGCTTCCTTTGCAGCAGGGTTAGCTGTGCCCCACAGGAAATCCCTGGCTGAAGGAAACAGCAAGTCTTGTAAAAAGAAGGGCAAAGCCTTCCATTTACAGGCTGAATGATATCTTATGCTACATCTCACTATGCATTTGATCCTTATTTTGACTACAGCAAGTGCAAGGATAGGCTAGCAAAATTTTAGTATAGTACCCAAAGCTACACAAAGGAAAATAAAGCAGAGTTGAGCCAAATTTTGTTGTTTAGTGCATCTTTGGAGACTCTTTACTGCATCTAGTGATAAAGATGCTGAAGGTTTCACGTTTTTAAGGGAGCAGTGTCAGCTTAAAAAGTAACAACCACCCTCTGGATTTCACCTAATGTTGTAAACATCTGGTGCTGCTGTAGTAACCAAGAGAAACTGAGGAAAGAAGACAGGGACATCTCTCTTTGCGTTAGGTTTTTTTGTATGTGAGTATTCTCCAGTGTATAAAGCCACTGGTTTTACTATTTCTTTTTCCTCTAGCCAATTCTCCCTTTAGCTGTCTCATATATTAAAAGAAAATAAAATACAATTTTCTTGTTAACAAAATATTAGCAGAAAAAATAGACTTCCTCAGTTTTTATTAAAATACTTTGAATGGGATCAGATTTAAGTTCTCTTCAAACTACTGCATCATCTGCAAATATGTAGATGAAGGATACTGCCTTATGCAGTTCAGTATTTGTTCGTTTTTTCTTTGTGTCCTGTTTTTCATTCTTGTTCTTTACCTCAAATTTTGCAGAAGCAAGCAGTGATTTCCAGTTACTCCTCTTCGTACATCCTAAAGAGGCAGTACACTAGGTATTGTGTTTCTACTCAGCTTCTCTGAACACAGTTTGCCTTGGTACTTTTTTCCCCCACCACAGAAGCATGGCAGACCACCAGCATACTCTCTTTGGGAGAGCTCTTTCCAACTCAAGCTTGCTCCCACAGCCTAGTAGATTTTATATAACATGATTTAGTACTACAATGCCCACAAAAAAAAAAAAATCCTCCAAACTTCATTGTACCCTTGAGCTATATTCCAGTATGCAATGCCCCTCTCAACTGTCCGGCCAGTTGCAACCAGCCTCTTTCATATAAGGTGGCATTTGTACTTAAAGGGTTTTTAGTTGATTTTCTCACAAGAGGGTCTCAGGACCTGGAGGACTCCTAACGGGTGGTTGCACTGTTGATGCCAGCATCTCCCTCTTGAACACTGCTTTCCGTGACATTCTCCAGGCTGCAGTTTCAAGAAATGCTGGTGCTCATCGCTGGTTTTTATAACATCTGTTCAGCATTATAAAGCCACAGTCACCCAATCTTGCAAAACGTTTAGCACCAGCTCTGAACCAAGTTACCCCCAGACATTGCTTACAACTTTCAGTAGGCTACGAGAGGCAGAGTCCTACTTCTCAGAGCAAGCTGGGCACACAGAGGAGGGAAACTAAAGGGTAATTTCTTCCCTCACACCCATTTTGGAAGCATTCCTATTCCCTCACCACTGTAGGCTGTACTCTGCACTTAACAGACCCTTATTAAATCAAAGGACTATTTACAATCTACATACTGGCAAGTCCACATTCCCATAGAATATCATCTGGCAACAGTGACTTAAACCGTCAGCCTTTTATTTACTTGCTTTCTTCCTCCCCAAACAAGAAAAGTAAAAAGGACAAGAAAAAGTCATGATTTTAATGACAAGAATGGAATTAACGGAGTAAAATGCCAGAGCTCCAGTGCATCAGCATTCATCACAATACCCAAACATCCGTTTTTTTTAAAAAACAGTAAAATATTACAATGAGGACAATAAAAAGGAAGATAAACCACACCATTGTGGCTTAAGACCTTTTACATACACACCTGCTGCTAAACAGGTACAGGACCACACTGGACAAAAACGAAGACAGCTCCCAGACTGGGATGCTGTTATGCAAAAATGAGCTTTGCTAGGCATTTTTGATATTATTTTTCTCCTGCTAACTAGTCCTGATTAATCTTTCCCCATTCCTATTTCTCTCCATTTGCTATAAGCAAGGAGGCTGGCCTCACTGTAGCTGCTCAGAGAAGACCTCGCTCATTCTCCCATTCCCCTGCACAAAGCCTCACACAAGGAGGCTCTGGGCACACTGGGGACTGCCAGGTGCAACAGGAGGTGTCCCAGGAGGGACACTGCCATCACCCTTATCAGTTCAGAGAAGAAAACACTGTTTCTGAAAAGTCTAAAGTCTTCCACTCCCCTTCACTAATCCCACAAACTCAAAAAGCTCTTATCAACTTTCCAGTTAGGCTCCCTTCTCCTGGAGGTCACAATCTTCACTTGGTGCAAACTTCACCGTCATTGCTCCCACTCCCCTGCAATGAGAAGCCCATGGGTACCCAGGCAGCCTAAGCCTGCCTGGCTAATTATTTAGATTTAAGGACTGCAACATCCAACCTCGCAATCACAAGGGCTGCCATGAGCCTCCCATCCCTCCCATGCCTTTGCCCAAAGATGAAGGAGGAGGAGGAGCTCTCCTCCAGCTTTCCCCAGAGGTCCACTAAAGTGCTATGGCAAAAGCACAGCTGGGACAGGGAGCTAAAATGCCCTAATCAATTCAAAGGGCTGCAACAAGGAAGTCTTAAGACACTCTACAGGGACTTGCTCAGTATTTGTCTCCTCCTGACAGCTTTTGCTTCTTTTAAGTACCGCAGTTTAGTTTTCCCTCTTGCAGATGTTCAGAGAGAAACAACACAGCTCCCTGTGCAACTCCGAAGATGCACAAGCTCTTTTCCTGAGTGAACTGGCTTGCTAGGTCAGAATGCTCATTTCAAAAAATAATTTTAAAAAATAATTTACAGGACACAAACTTACAGCAGACTAAAACCAGCAGTAATGTCAGCAGTAGGGGTTGTCATTTGCAATAGCTGTCAAGACACAAGAAGTTATTTATTCTGTGGATCACATAAGGGTCTCTAAAAACAAGGATGAAACAGAAAAAAGCAAGTGTGTTTACTGAGGTATGTTTTCCAATATTATTTACCTAGCCAAGTTTGTTTATGAAGTTTTATAATAATTGTCATTGATACATCTATGGGTTTACGTCCACAGATTCATTAAACTGCTGACAAACTCCAGCAGACACCGTAGCCCTTGCTACTCTTGTTTAATTTTTTTATTATTTTCAGTTTTGAAGATATTACAGGGAATGTTTTCACATTTTCATTTTGTTGTAAAAAGAAACTGAAGTATTCTCCTGGAAAGTCAGGTGTTTTCAAGTATTTTCTTTGTTGATTATTCATGTAGTCATAAATTACGCAGAGTATTTGGCAGGCCATGCCTTTCCCTGTTAAACCATTTGTTTTTACTTTTTCAGTTATTGTTTAGATCCTGGTCATAACATGCTTCAGCTTGTTTTGAACAGCAAAGAGGAAATAAGCGATATTTTAACTTATATCACACTGTAACAACATTAAGTGCCTACGCAGCAATATGCTGCCTAGTCAGTATTTCCAACTTTCTTCCTGTCCGCTGCTGACTTACAACAGCAAGAAGATAATTCATCATTTTACACAGCCTTGCAACCTGTAAACACAGCTATGGTTTGGCTCACAAGCATGCTCAGAACAAAACACAAACAAAAAGTAGCAAGAAACAGGACACGAAAAAAAAAAAGAGCAGAACATAAAGTAACCATATTTGCTGAAGGTTTGTTTTGAAATCATAGGAAAACCAAAGCAGCTCTTCTGGAGTCAGCTCACATGCACCCAGGTACTGCAGGTAACACAGCTGGAAGAGGCAGAGCCCCAGTAAGGCACTGTTAGCCTACGCTCACCCTGACACTAAGGCAGAGAGTTAACAAAGAGCCTTTGAACTATATGCCATCCCTGCTGCTGATCAGGATCACGATCTGCTGTGGACATGATTACTAACCCATTGTGACTCCTAAGAGTATGCCCTGTGGATTAGACAAAACAGAGACATCGTTCCAAAAGTCACACAATTCATACAAAACTGTCTACGTGCCAAAGCAGAAATTACAGAACTACATTTCAGGAATTTCTCAAGGATGTTTTCTATAGGGTTAAAGTTGGACATTATCTTTCAAGCACCCAATTCTCTTGCAGCAGGATTTCCGCCTTTCCTCTGTTAGAGAAGTCTTAGGAATCCCAATAAATAAGAGGGAAGAAACATGACTGTTCAACTACGTGTTTCCTTTGGCCACCTTTGTGAAAAATACTTCTTCAAAATCTAAAAGTTTGAGCTTTGACATAACGTCATATTCATGCCTCAAGTCCTCCAAGCACACAGGCTCCAAAAAACAACTCAAAAAAGGCAAAAGATAGAATGAATGACCACAGCTGAAGAAGTCTTATTTTGGATCCCCCTAAAATGAACTTTGAAAGATCTCATTTTCTAGGAAAATACAGACTCCTGACCCAAAAATAAAGTTATCTTGCTTGGCAAGGTAACTCTCTCTCCCCACAGACATCTACAGTCTACCCAAGCAAACCTCAGTGTGCTACAGCCATCCAAAAATAACCTTCTTTTGGAGGCAGAACACATTTACCAACTTACCTGCAGAACGTTTCTGGCAAAACAGCAACAACAGAACTCCCTCCCCCATCCCCAAATTTCAAGTGTGTAACTAAATAGAAGTACAAGGAGACATGCATGAAAGAGAAGATCATCTGTAAATCAGAAGAGCTCATGGAACTTTTCAAGCTGTAAACTTCCCAAGTTGCTATGTCAGCCCCTAAAACATAACAACTGGGGATTGGGCTAAGCCAAATTATTGGCAACTGGGCAATAATAGTTTGGGGAAAAAACAGTTTTCCTAAAGATAAGACTGTGTGCATTAATGCTTCTTCCCTTTATCTCCCACCACCAGTTGTATGTATGCCAGGCTTGACACAGTCATCACCATTATCTACTTTATTTTAAATCAAAGTATGCCAGCTTGACAAAGCAACAAAGGACCCTCTCCAACAGAGCAATATTGTAATGGAGCCTCTGTCTGATAAAGTTGGTATCTGAAGCTTGAAGAAAGCAGTGGTAGAAGTTGAGAGTAAACATAAATAATTCCAGTTTATCTGCTTTTACACTGAAGCCTATTGAATATATCTACTTCACAGTGCTTGGCCTTAAATAAAAATAGGAAAGCTTACCTACCCTACCCTTTCTCCATCCTTTCCTCTTCCCTTACTCCCTATTTCCCCCCATAATAAAAGTAATAAAATTAGAGAAGATAACAACACAATAATTATCTGCTCAGAGGGCAGAGTCTTGACCTCAACATTTACAAGCTAGTTGTTGTTTGCCGCAAGATCAAGTCTGTATCTCTTAAAAGGACTACAATTAACAACTGCTCTGATTTAACTACATCTTTCTCATTTACCTAGGAAAGAGCTGAAGGAAAGAAGAACATTTCTTCCAAGACTGGCTTTGTAAAAAAGGTACTTCCAAAACTCAGCTTTGAAGCAATGACTGAAGGATCTGGACCTCATACCTTGAAGGTATCTAGGCACCAATTACTGTTTTAACAAAGTCTAGTACGCCCTTAGACACACCTTTTAATGAAATTCTCAAGGTATCAGCTGAGTTCAGGACCTACCACTTAACACATTGCACACATCAGGATCAAATAATGGAAACTGGCAAAACTACCATGGGCTCAATCCTCCTTCTTCCTCTTCCGTCAATTATTCAAGGACCCCTCATTCACTCCTCCACTGCTGCCTACTTCCTTCAACACCAGCCATCTCTAGGGCATCTGATAAGGAAGCTCAAAATTATCTTGCTCATTTGCCTAAGAACAGCAGCCATCCCCCACACACATATACATCCAACACATTTGACTGACTTTCCAGGGAGAGTAGCAGCTGAGCAATTTTGACAACAAAAATACAAATCGCTATGCTCTACAGCTCTTAAAAATAAATTAATTGGTATTTTAAACAGGAAAAAGATTTTTTTAGCAATTCTCACCTATTTCCATCTATGTTTCTGTTAAGTATTCAAATGTGAAAACATTCAAGACTGAGTGTGACCAATCAAAGCATTAAGATACACACTGGAGAACCATAGAGGAGTCTGTGATTTGTACAATCCCACAGCTGCAGTGATTTCTACGCAGTATAGCTGGCTAATAAAAGCCACAGAAACACATTTAAAGCAGGCTTAAAGGCCTTTTACCCTAAGAAAGAACTTGCCAGACAGCAGCAGTGACAAGGCAATTGTTTCCTGGCACAGCTAAGGGCCCGCTGCAACTTTTGCAGCAGCTTGCACGACTCCTCTACATTGCCGCAGAGGCTGCCCACTTCTCAAATAGCCTTAACCACATAGATTTTTATTTTTTTTAATCAAGTCTATTCGCAAGTTAAGATCCTTTCTACTGTAGCTCTTCTCAGCTTAAAGCCCATAAACTCTTGGGGCCTTAAAAATACTTTTAAAATCCTTCAGAAGGCAGCTAGGGAAGGTAGTGGCAGTCAAATGTCCTCCCTCTGATTGCACAGGCTTTCCTGTAATCCTGGCTTAAATACACCTGCATCACAAGAAGAAAATAGACAGTTTTAAGTTGCTGACTCTAGAAAAAGAGCAAGAACCACCTAAGATTAAACCCAGCCCCCAGACTTTGTTAAAAGGCTGATTTAAAGGATAAGGCCAAAGGAGATTAACTCAAGTACGATGTCAAAGTACACTCAAACAGCAACAGCTTCTTGACAAACACCGCAGGGCCATAAAGCCAAGAACATTTGAGACACCGATACTGCAGAGGAGAATTCATAACCCTGCAGTCTGTGCATGAAGGAAAGCTCTCCCAGACCAGGTTCTGGCACCTGGTAGACTCCAGCAAATAGCTTTGGTTGTAGTGATGCAGCACAACTCCCTGAGCCCGCAACCAGAAATGCAGACAACCCAGATGACTTCAGAGTAAGAAAAGCCTCCAAGAGACATACTGTCCAATGGAGAAGACAACATTGCCATTCTTCCATGCATTTGGGGACCTGGTGGTTCTCCTTTCAGATGCCAGAAGCCAGGGAGAGATGCAGTAGCGAAGTGCACAGTTTCAAAGGGGACATCCACAAAACATCAGCAATGTTAGCAAGGGACAGGGAAAGAGGTGGACTTGTCAGCTGCCTCCTCTCATTCCTGCTATGAGGGGCAAGAGGCTTTTGAGATCATCCTTACAGAAAGACTGGTCAGCCCCTCACATGAAGGGAACAAAGAAAAGCAAAGTCCAGGTTAGGAAGCTCTGCCAGTTTGTGGTCATCTTCCCACAAGAGTGAAAAGACATGGGGGAATAACCCCCACTAACAGTATTAACAGAGAAAGATTTAAAGACCATGGCTCATACTGTACAGCAGTTTCATCATAGCTGCTTGATAAGCCACAGTAGATACCAGTCACTCGGCGACACTGAGGGAAGGAATGTCAGCCACTAAACCAGGCAACGCTTCCCTGAACATTTTGGGTTTTCTGGCTCCTCGGAGGGAGTCGTGGGCTTACAGGGTGGTAGCAGCAGAGGCTGCCACTCAAGCAGTTTCTGCTTCAAATGAATTCAGGAACCTGCAGCCTCAGCAGCAGCTTCAAAATAGAAAGGCTGCTTCTTCAAATAGACACCCAGAGAGCATCCCTACGAGAGCTTCAGCTGAATACAATCCTGATTTCCAAGCACTGCTCATTAAGAAATGTGGCCAATGCCAGAGTTTCCCCATAGAGAAGCTACTCTTCCACACCACAGCTGCCATCCCCTGAATCTGCATGTAACTGGACTCGTGCTCATTGCTGACAAAATTTTCCTCCTCCTCTTTCTCCTCCTGCCCACACCAAGTTTACTTCTTCTGGAATGATGACATCCCCAACACCGGGACTGAACACTGGCACTTTCCCCAATGAAGAAACCAATTCACCCACACCAATTCCCAGCAGCAAAAGCTGCCAGTAAGCAGGTTACAAGAATTCAATACATGGATAAAACTTAGGCTACTCAGGTCAACAGAAACTTATCACTTCTCTGTCAAACACTCATTTTCTATGGAGGGCATCAAAATACTACAATTAACTTTGCTACTTCTGCTGTATGAAGACCTGGTGCTATTTTTCCTTTGCCTGCATTTTGATACAATATGCTTGAATCTTTTTGGGGTTTTTTTGGGTTTTGGGGTTTTTTTTTGAAGATTAATTTATTATCCATCCTATGAGCCCCAAGATAAGAGAAAAGATAGTAAAGGACATATAAAGAGCACTTGTGAAGATTAAAGACCATAATGATGATCACAGGTCAAACACAGAGAAGGCTGACACCCTCACCGGTATTTTGGTTGTTGACCAAAAGGTTTGGTCAACAAAGTGGTTGTTAAGCACTTTGCGGAAATCTAGCAGAGAAAAAACAAATAGCTGCAAAGAGTTAACTTTCTCTCCCAGATGCTGCTCTCCCCAGTGAGTCAAGACATAAAGACCTGCAACAGGCAGTAAGCTGCCCTGCCTTATCTACAGCACTACTGCCAACAGGCGCTCCCGCCAGCCCCTGTGCCTACTGGCACATGGAAAGACAGAGGAGAAGAGAAGGGAGAGGAAAAGGTGCCTGGCACCTTTGTCAGACACTCAGAAAACACCATTTTCTCTAGCGCACAGAAGGAAGCAAACAGCAAGTGTTGCAAGTGCCATCCCTCAGCCGTGGCAGCACGCACGCACATGCACACGCATTTCCTCCGGCTTCGTGAAAACAATGAAGTGTGGGGAGGCCGGCTCTTATATAAAGTACATACCAGCTATATATAAAATTAGGAAAGCAGCTGCTTCAAAAGCTCAGTCACCCTTTTATCATCAACAGGGCTTTAATTAGCACCCATCTGCTTCCTGTTTTATACTACAGAACTAACTTTCACCTGTTTCAGCAAAACACCCCTTCCCCCAAATGCAAGTGTGTGCATACACATGAACACACACAAAAAGTTAAACACCATTACGCTAAAGTAATTAACATCAGAAATCTTTGTTCTGAGTATCTGGAATATTTATCTGTTTGGTTTTTTTAAATAAGCTTTACCAGATTTATCAAATTTCACAGCCTACACCTTTAAATCATGCACATCATATGCTTCACCATTAATACTAACTCACTGGCACTCAGGGACCCCAAAAAAGGACTGGAGCCCTGCTGTACTGGCACCGTACTACACAGAGCCTGCCCAGAGGGCTCATAATGGAAGTGTGGGTTTTTCCTGAGGTCCGTCACACACATGAAAGGATTTATGAATAAACAATGGCAAGGCTGATGGTCAAGAATGGATTAAACTCACCCCATTGTTTGAAGAGAAGAAACAACACACAGAAGAAAAATATTACTGAGGGAGGAAATAGCTTCACCTTTGAATTTCCTGACATTTTTCCTCCCACGCTTTTCCCCTTCACGCGTCAATTATTTATTTATTTTGCAGGGAGAAGACAAGTGAAAGTTAAGTACGCCAGCAAAGCTACGTGCTGTCAGACCTGCCCACCTCTCTCGCACAGAGGAGCTACCAGCGCTTGAAAGCTTGCCAGGCGCATGGTATCCAGAGAGCAAAACAAGCATTAGTGAAGCACCAAGAGAAAGAACTGCCTGGCAGTGGCCAAGGAAAGAGCACTGCTTGCCTGCTCCTAGGCCCAGCTATAGGAACGGGAAGAGGGGCAAGTGCAAAACGAGCAGTATTCGTAAGGACCTTACGTGAATTTTGTGAGTACGCGAAGCTTCCTCAAACTCAAAGCCACTCACTGCAGAAAGGAGCTTTTCTTAGCACACCTTGAGCATCAGCTACCACCTCCAATGCTGCTTCTGCCAAAATAAACCTGGCAACCACTCGACTCATGCTCCAGTTTTGGAGTTCTCTTTACGGTTAGAAACCTCATCTGTAACAGCTTTCCCAAACACATAAAGCTGACCTAACTCTTAATTAAGTTTTCTTCCATAGCGTCTTGGAGCTGCTTCCTGAGGTTTTGGACCTTTCTGTCTGCAGGTTCCATGAGATTCACCTCCAGGAGGCTATTTTGGAAGACTGAGAATTTTTTTCCATTCATTTGAAATCTTAAGCCATTTGCTAGGTTGGGCAATTAACTTTTCAGAGACTGCCAATTAAATAGGAGAGCCACGAGAACAGGTAAACATATACACTCCAGTATCAACCATGGCAAGTGCATTTATTCCCCTTTCCCACTTGGTGACAAAAAACAGTTTTCCTGACATCTTCCTTATCAGCGGACTTTTTCATTTTATTCTTTGGGGCTGGAAGAAAAAGACAAGGATAATACAAACACCTGAAGATTGAGAAGTTTTTTTCAAAAAAAAATAATCATCCCAGTAAACAGAATTTCAGCAGTTACCCCTTGCTACTCACAGTGTTATCATGAGCAACCACCCTACAGCATCTTCCTGTGCCCCTTAAGTGATCACACAACAGAAGGTAACACTGTTGGCAACACTGGAAAGGCCAACACTAACAACCCAACACTGTTGGTTGTAAGACTCTGAGTATTCAGTATTTCCCTAATAAATTTATTTGTAGCATACTGCCATTTGTTATTAAAACAACACACTGAACTACCATCCGTCTCTGTACGCACACATACAGGGGAAACAAAGATTTGTCGAGCATCACACAAGTCTGATAAAGAGTAAGAATTGTCATTCAGAAGTAAAGATTGAGCCTTGTTTTCAAACCTCCAACTTCTAAAAGCTCTCAGCAACTCTTCTGCTATATCACTGTCTAGCAAAGGCAGGATTTTGTACGTACACCAAGGGAGGTACTAGTGAAAAGAATGACCTGTCTCCAGAGGAAAAAAAATAAAATTGAAACAAATGGGCTTCCAGGCACAACGAATGCTCTGAGCATGTGAAATTGGTGAGAAAGGATGGAGCAAAATGAGCACCAAATGTGAGAAGTCCACAATATTCCTTGGAAAAGAAAAGGTGGCTGACTTTTAACCCAACTGATGCAATCAGATATGGAAGGAATAGGCGCACTAGAATCTTGGGGTTTTCTATAAAATATTTTATAGGTTTTGTTCATTGATAAAACCAAGTAATTTTCTATTTAAAAAAATATGTATAACCTTGTGTTTTCACCTAGATTACACCACCACTTAGATATTTTGCATGATGTCTCAAGCAACATACTACAGAACTTCATCCAGGACTGAAACAACAGATTGTCTCAAGAGCAAATGACAAAATATTTGTAGCAGAAATCCTGGCAACGTTGCATGCAGATGGGTTTCTGAAAAACGGGGTTCCAAGAATGAGTCACCCATGGTTCCAAAAATAAGAGGTAAATTCAAACAAAACCTGGATGCTCACTTAGCAGGGCACTGCAGTCCTTCCCCAGGGTCCCACCCTCGCCACACATGAGACACTTGCTAACCACAAGCCTCTGAAGTCTAAGCTTCAGCTAAATACACAAGACTGGGGAAACACACCAAGTCCAACGTCCTGGCCGTGTAACCCAGAAAATGGCACACTGCAGAGTGACCAGCCATTTTACTGCCAATGGACTCAAACCTGAGCATCAGCGCACCCCCAAAACTGCATGGCCACTATCTACAGGGACTCTGAGCTGCAGCAAGAGAGGGACCATCCTATCAAGCAGGGCCAGGGACATCTCTGCCTGTCGTTGGGGATGTGGGGATGCTGGTCAGGTCTCTCAGCCTGCCGAGGCACAACTGGGACAACCTCAAAGACACTCACCCTCCCCAAAGCACCGGGGCAGGTGTCACACGGACTGAGGCACAGGGACATGTCACGCTTTAGCAGGGGGAGCACCGGAGCATGACTGCACCATGGCAGAAACAGATGTCTGAGACTTATAAACAGGGATGGAGAAATTTAAAACCTACTGGCTATTTCTCTTCCTCCCCCTTTTTAAGGGAAATCAGAAGCAAAGTTCATTGGACAGTACTGACCTTGTTCTTAATTCCTGGGGTTTCGGATGCACTAATTTCACAGCTCTGTTTGGTTTTGAGAATCTTACTCAGCCAGACAACCATGTTTACTGTGTTACTTTGTTTTTACTGTCAACAGCTACTGACCTGATAGGGAATTCCAGGATATTTTGAAACAAGTTTGAAACAAAACAATGTTTTAAAAGACATATTTAGTCAATATGTTTCCAATCCCTAAAATCTAGAGCCTTCAACAACACTTTCACTGTTAGCTTGCCTTCCTTGGCAATGGACAGCTTGACACATATATATATATATATATTTAAATACTGTTCACAAAGGCTATGCAAAGCTAGTGATGTTTGGTAGGAGACAGGCACTCATTAACAGTTCTAGCCTGAGATGAAAAAGCTAATACACATTTTTTGAAATTCAGCACTCAACCGAGACCAAACTTTTCCGTTGAGATGATTAAATAACTGGCTTGACATATTTTGCATAAAAGACTTAAAAATGTAATATGGATATGGGGGAAGGAGAAGTGAAACAAGAATGGGATAATGACATTTAATGGTCAGAGAGCATTACAGTCTGGTGCACGTAAGCAAACAGTGCCCCCCCTTTCCTTTCTTTCCCTCCACTTTTCCCTCTATATATGAAGTTAATAAATTATTTAATTTTTTTAAGCTTAAGAGAGGACATAAAAATCAGGGCTCAAACTAAAAGCTTGGTCATAATAGAGTCCAAAGGAATGTGAAAAGAGGAACAGACAACAAACTCGACACCTTGTAACAGCAGAAGATACAGTACACACCTGTATTTTTTGTTATAATAATTACAAAGCCACACTGAAGTTTATTCATTCTCTGGCATAGTGTAAACTTCCAGCTTACGATCCTGAGTTTTCAAGAAAACACAAAGCTGTTGATGTTACCACAGTAGTCATCTAGAGTATACACTATTCTCAACATATAATTAATATAAATAGCAATTAGACAAAAACTTAGTTTCTGCCCCCCAGTCAACAATAATGCATCAAGCTGATGACTCCAGTAACTCAATCACTTTCCAGCACTTTACTGGTTCTCCATCATATTCATCTTATTTTGACCAAATACATCTATTCACCTTGGATAGTCATGTGCAATTTTTTGTTGCTTCAACACATATAAGTAAATTTCTCTCAAAAAAATACACACACACACACACATACACAAAGGCATGAATTAACGTTCATCCAATGTAACTTTGTTTTGAGCAGGTCAAATCACCAGACAGAATCTGCAGATGACCGTACAAATTACTGGCTCTTTGCCACAAATACTTACTGTATCTTAAGTGTTCATTGGATCTACTACATCACCTGCTTACTCACAACAAGGTGTATTATATGTCAATTCAAAGTTTTTTCAAACACATTTTTTCTATCACAGTTAAAAAAATATTTTTTCTTTGAAGATCTCTTTTCTTTCTTGAAAACTTAGGCTAAATGAGAAAAACAAAACCTGCAGCTTTGCACAGTTCAAATAAGGAATAAGGGAACTACCTACATGAGCACAAGAAAACTCGCAGGGACTCAAAGGCAAGTGATGAACAAACAGCTCAACTCCACCCAATATTTTTTTCTTCAGAAGACAAGCATGGGAAGGGCCATTCAGTGACAAACTAATATGAAATTTCAAGTCTGCAGTCCTGCTGGACCCCATAGAAACGCAAACTCTGTTTCAGAAGCTCTGGGTTTCAAGTGAAGTGGGAATAAGGTTCCCTGCTAAACAGGAGAGATGGGAACATGATCAGGTAAGACCTTACTGCATACTGCTCCCTTTCCTATCTCCACTGGGGCCAAAGTTCAGCAAAACTGGATGAGGTTAAAAACTGGTAAACTGAAGATGACTTTATTTGGGACAGGGACAGAGGACAGATCCCTGAAACATGCACGTGCATGCAACTACCACCTGCAGGAGCACACCAGCAGCTTCATGCTCATCCTGAAACCCCCTGTCCATGGAGCAGCTAAAAACGAGCAAGTGAGCTCCTGCATATCTAACTT
The DNA here is from genome assembly GCF_023638135.1 of Falco biarmicus. Taxonomy (NCBI): domain Eukaryota; kingdom Metazoa; phylum Chordata; class Aves; order Falconiformes; family Falconidae; genus Falco; species Falco biarmicus. Next base: position 29,240,009 of record NC_079289.1, read on the forward strand.
GTAAGAACAAAAGAATCACCTTCTACCAAGTTTCTTAATTTTGCATCTGGGCGCTGCAATAAGAACAAAAAATAACAAGAACAAATATATTTCTCAGAAATTCCAACCTTTTATTAATACTAAGTACATTAAAATTAGCATTTTAGAGCCACCAGTGTAACACTACACTTAATGATAAAGCACAAAGTTACTTCGTAATGCAGAGCAATCCTTAAAAAGAACTCAGATATTCAAAGCCAACACGTAAGTGTTGCTCTGTGTGTATGACTACTAACATATCCCAAAGTCTGATTTACTGCGATGAGACATCTTTTTGCATCCAACTATAAAGGTGACCTTACTTTTAAATTGATTCTCTTGACTTCAGTGTCATTTACTTCTGTAGTACCTCAATCACAGCAAGAACAAAGTTCTGCTTTAGGCCACAGATAGATGGCACGTTACAAGAACAAAGAAAGAAAATTTTCTTTTTTTATATTAATGCAACAAGATCACTCACTTTATATGGTGATGTTACCTATATTACACCTCTTGAAAGGGGGAGAAGTATCTTCTAGAAACTTTATTACAGCAGTCACTGGACTCACAGCCACCTAATCTTGCCAAGTGGTGGGTGCTTTGCATTACAAACACAACCACAGACAAGACAGGGTACACCAATGGTCCCCAAATTCAGCTGGTCATGACACCAAGGCCAACAGCACTGCATCAACCCATCAGCAACTTCATTACTCTTCCCTGCCTCCAGCCCAACCACAGGCAACTCTATGCCACCACAAGCACAAGGATGATTTGGGCAGCATACTGCCCAAAAGCCAGGGACAGAGTACGCTGGAGTACAGACACGTGGAGTTACTTTAAAAATCCCAGCAACCAGCCTTGCTCTATTTTATTTTCTGTGGCCTTCACCCAGCTGATCTCCCTCAATAATCCTGCCCAAACTGATGCAGACCAGCTTTGCAGAGACCACATCACCTCACAGCTGTTCCCCTCCTACCCAAACCAAGGTCAGGCTGTAGCATTTTTAAGAGTTCAGACCTCTTCATCTAACAGAGGTCACCTTACAAGACTTCTTAACATTTTCCCATTGTCCCCTTTTACATGTTTTCACTTTAATTCTTAAACCTGGTTGTACCCTTTGGACCACAGGGCTTTCTACACAAGGGAGCTGTTCATGCAGGTCCACCTGGGTAACACATCAGGTCTCTACCTCATAGAGACCTACCATCATTTTCTTGTGTTATGTATTATCCCGTCAACACAGGGATTGCATCCCATTCCACAGGGCCTTCTGCAGAGGGGGAAAAAACAGTGGCTTCTCAGGCAGGGGGTTACCACCTCAGGTTGGAGAATACAGCAAGGCAACCAGTGATACAGGAGCAGCATAACACTGAATCGATGAGGGAACATACATCTGCAAGGGAGGAGCAGGAGCAAACCAGAAGCCCAGCCTACTAGCAAGGTCTTTAAAACACTACAAAGACTTGAAACAGGCTTTAGAATGAGGATAATGAAGCGGTTTTGTGGAAGGTTTCTCTCCAACAAGAGCCCACCAAAACAGGTTTTGTACAGATGCATTAAGTAGGCCGTAGAGACAGATAATGCAGGCAAACTAGAAGCTGGCGTGAACATCACAGGAGTGAGTAAAAGTGGAAAGGAAAAAAACAGTAGGTTAAATGAGGCCCTGAAAGTGAAGACGAGACATTCAGATCTGATGAGATAGAGAGGGGACGGGGGCGGAGGTGGTTAGGCAGGATGCGGCATGGCCCAGTAAGGGATATGAGGTGACATCTTTGCAACCACACTGTGAATGGACATGAGCATGGTGTTGTCCCCATGATTAGAGCTGCCGTGCAAACACAGAGCAGCTTCTGGCTTCTCAACAATGATCTCAAATCTGTTTGAAATGTATTTCAGATCCTTTAGCAAAATTGAAAGCAGTCATTTGCTTTCATAATACCATCTCATCAGGTCCCTGGCACTATCTACCCTTTTCCCTAGTAGATCACTATTTCCCTGTTTTAAGAAAAAACACCTTAGACGTCTTGGTTTCAGCTGAGACAGAGTTATTTTTCTTCCTAGTAGCTGGTACAGTGCTGTGCCTTGGATTTAGGATGAGAATAATTTTAATAATGCACTAGATGTTTTAGTTAGTACAAACACTACTTAGCAACAAGTCAAAGACTTTTCAGCTTCTCACCTCACCCCACCCCACCAGCAAGTAAGCTGGGGGGCACAAGAAGCTGGGAGGGGACACAGCCAGGACAGCTGGCCCCAGCTGACCCCAGGGCTATTCCATACCATACGGTGCCATGCTCAGCATATAAACCAGGGGCAGAGCTGGCCGGGGGCTGCTGCTCGGGAACTGGCTGGGCATCGGTCAGCAAGTGGTGAGCAATTGCATTGCACATTGCTTGTTTTGTACCTTCTAATTCCTTCATTATTATCATCATCATCACCATCATCATTTTCACTTCCGTTTGCGTCCTACTAAAACTGCCTTTACTCAACCTATGAATTTTACTTTTTCTTTCCCAATACTCTTCCCATCCCACTGAGGGAGGAGAGCCAGTGACCAGCTGTGTGGTGTTTAGCTGCCTGCTGGGTTAAACCACAACACTGTGACAGTGGTCAAACAGCGGCAGAAGTTGCCCAGGCAGGCTGTGGAGTCTGTGCCCTTGGAGATACTCAAAACCCAACTGGACCTGCTCCCGAGCACAGCCCTAGCAGATCCAGCTGTGAGCAAGGGGCTGGACTAGACAATCTCCCAGAGGTACCTCCCTGCCGCAACTGCCCTGTGATTCTGTGATCGCTCCCTTAGCCTGTCTCCACTGATGGTGTTCTTGGACACCCTGCAGACTCTAGCACTGCCATGGGAGGGATGGCCACATATCCCGTCTTAAACAGCACTTTGATCCATGCTGCCTCTGTGCTCTTTTGACAGCTTGGCCCATGGCAATTCCAAAGGAATCGGACTCTCTGTATTTTATGAAAAGCCTAAAGTCTTTCAGATACTTAAATGGAAAATTACAAAGGGCCTCATGTTCCCAAACCATCTTGGACACTGACTCATCACTGTTTGAGCCTTTCAAAACTATGTCACTGCAACTCCAATGTACTCTATCCACCCCTTGAAACAGAGCTGGCCCAGCACAGCTTTGGTTTACGCTGCTCCGGAGCAGGTTTCGGGGAGACCATGGACTTTCCCTGTAGAATACAGTTACCAAACAACTACTTCTCCATAAAGCACAGGATGAATTGACAAGCAGATGGGTTGAGGAGATGTTACCATCTCTCTACTTCAGAAAACAGCATTCAGACACAGTCACTGCAAGCTGTATTTCAGCTAGTGCATGGATAAAGTTTAGATCACCCTTAACAGGCCCAGACAGCTATGGGCATGTGTCTGAGAAGTTCTGCTCCAAACAGCAGCAAGCCTCTCCTTGCTCCCTCTATGTCCTAAGGGACACCCATCAGCCACAAGGCTCCTCTGAGAGGAGAGTTGCATTGCCGGTGGGGGTGTCCAGCTCTTCTAGCTTCAGCTTGCAAGGAAGGTGTTAGCAGGCATCTGGGGGCTGGGGGACATTGTTCCTGGTACTTTGGAGCTGCAGGACAGCTTTATGTCACGGGCTCTCATCCCAGCAAAAGAACGACTGCAGAGACAGTAACACACAGGTCAAAAAGATAATGTAGACACTGGCAAAGCAATAGTGCTTTGAGTAAGGGAAGTTCACCTAAAACAGCATGAAAGATTGCAAGTATTAATGTTCTTGATGTTTATACTTACAAAAGGGGGGGGGGGGGGGGGGGGGGTTGCATGTGAACTTCTCTCTCCCAAAGAAATGACACAGGTAGAAAAAGTAGAATTATTACAAAGTAATATCCATCAATAAAGACAGATCAGCAACTACCTTCAAATTAATTTGCAGTAAGCATTCTGAAAGCATTTCTGTTTCTGAAGAAAATGTTCAGTATAAATTGTAATTCATTTTCAGTTTATTATCTCCCAGTGTATTTAAATGCCACCAATAAATAAAGACAAGAAAGAAGGAATATCATCTCCATCTTCTCTCTTCACCATTACGGAAGTTTGGTGCAGTCTATCCTTGGGGAGAAAAAAAAAAAAAAGAAAGAAAAAAAAAAAAGGGGAAGGGGAATCAAATCCCACAAGCTGTAGCAGGTCCCCAGAATAGAATAAATTTCTTAATGAAAGGAACGCAAATTGCTGTCATAGTAGATAGCTTCCACAAGGACTAATTTATTAATTTATTTTTAAAGCAAGACCATAGGAGAGAAAACAAAAATCAACACTTAAATGAATAAATATATCATTTTGATTAACCATAGCTAAGACTGCGCAGTATTACTACAGATTTCTGAAAGAAAATTCCAAGCATTTTCACAAAAATCAGACTATTTTGATTTTTTGCCAGACAGGCTACCTTCCAAGAACAAAAGTGTGGGAAAAAATGCTAGTACAGTGACAGAACAACATCCCCACTTCTCACTCCTAAAAAAAGAGACAAAGTGAAGATAGAATGAAAGAGCTGACAATTATTTGGTGGATTTTAAAGCTCATGTATTCCAAGAACCAAGGTGTGATAATAAGTGATGTCATCTGGCGAGAGCAGACAAAAAGGGAACAGTGTCTAAAAAGGCACCAGGATTTTCCTGAGCATTTATCAATGGCAAGTACTAGAACTAATGACATTTATAGATGAAGGTTTCTTCTGTTAATTACTCTGAAAGAAAAAATACTATTAAACTTCAAACCATACTTACATTGCCAAGGGTGGTGGTTTTTTTTGTGGGGAGGTTCTGATAAACCTACTTCTCCTATTTCTTTTTCATGGGCAATGCAGAGACATCTTTAATACACAAACTATGTAAGTTCCACCAACCTACAATTAACATTTTAAGTGTAATCAAATTAACATTGTCTCAAGCGTATCAAGCCCATAAATTTTTAATCTGCTATAAAGCAAGAGTCACTTAATGCAACTTTTTGTTTGTAAGGAACCGGGCAGTACTCAATGGTGTAAACACGGCCACCTGTCTCTCTCCAAGTCTTCATGTATTGCACAAGAGCCAGCGTGAACATTTGTTCGCCTAAAATGCTCGGCATATGGTTGAACTGACAATTTAATAATATCTCGATAAGGATGTTGCCAGATTTTTGGCGGGAGATAAGCATGTTTTATCATTAAATATTTGTACTGCAGTAGCACCCAGAGACCTTGAGCAGAAAGGGCCTCACTGTGCCAGGCACAGAAGCTCACCAAGTCAGTGACCCAAAGAGCTACCAGCCCAGGCTACAAAAAGAGACTGAGGAGGGTACGTAACACATGTACTACACTGGGAACCAGTCTTCCTCCCAAATACACTTACACCTACCTACCCATTAAGCCTTTTCCTACAAGCCATAATTGGTCTGGAGACAGAAATTGGATCTACTCTGCACCAACTGCCCACCGTGCAGAGAAAGAATTGTGACTTTCATGGAGGACTGGTTTATCTTCAAGATGTTTTCCTCTTTATGCATCAGAAAACCACAATTCAAAGGCAAAAATCAAAGTGGGCATTCATTTTCTGGACGTAACAGCTAGCAGCTTCATTAGCAGCACCACACACTGAAGCTTTGTTTCCTACAGTTTTCTTAAAACACTGCATGTGAACATTGCTCTGGCACTGCAGGTAGTTCTACTTCCAAAACTTACAGTGTACCCCTATTTACAGCCCATGATCCAGTGAAAATCCCTCTTCCTCCCTACAATTCCATGAATATGATTTTTTTTTTTTGTTTCCAGAATATCTTATATCCTTAACAACCAAGTGAAAAGTGAATAGAGGAAATGGATTAAGCATGAAATCGGGTCTTGGGATATCTTTGTTCCATCCACACTGCTAAAGCCAAGTTAGTTACGTAGGCATTACTCAAAGCAGATCTCCCAGGCTGTGCATTAAATCTAGGAGCAGAAAACAACCCCTGTACAGCACAGCTAAGTCTTTCCCTTCAAAGGGGCAGGCTCAGGTAACTTACTTTCATTTAAGGTTCACACCAACACACAAATTCTAGAATATTTTTGCCTGACACGTGTTTTCAATTGCTTTTTGTGTATCACATTTGTTGCAGCTTTGTCTTTAACTGAAGTTTTAACTTAAGTAACCCACAGTATTTTAATTTGCCTTTACAAGCCCTGTTCACAGCTGATGAGTGAACTCTGTCCTCGCTGCTATTTGCAGACATGTCTGCACATGCAAGTCAGCCTTGTTCTGCCTTCTTGCTTCTAGGACTTGGGGTAGTATATACAAGCCATCATTTCTAAGAAAAATATAATGGTCCTAATGAAAGTTACTTTAAAAGACTGGAGACCTTTACTGCTTTTTTTTTTTTTTTTAAGATAGCCAATGGGATTAACTTTTTTATTCAGTATTTTCATCATTTCTTCTTCTTAACAAGAAATATGACTGAAAGCTTCAACAGCAGCAAGTGCCTTCTTGATAAAGACTCTCAGCTTGTAAAATTTAACAAGTACTTTATGCACAATGACAGTAATACTACATCATACTTTAGGAGCCCAATATGACACCGTCAGCATTATTTGCTACTCACTTAACCTAACAGGACAAACTAAGAAAATCAAAACATAGTATGTATAAAGATACGTTTAACTTGAAAATTCAGTGTTCCAGCTTTCCATCTACTTTAAATTACAATTACATGCTTTCCACAAAATAAATTCAAAGCCTTTGCTTGAATGTGAAGGTGTTTCACAGGACAGATACATGCCTTGATCTGGAACTCCAAATACAACAGGTCCCAGGCAGAGAAAAGACTCGAGCAGAAGGATCTTAGGCCTAATCCACCAAAGGTCACGTTTATATTCTGAAATTCACTTTTAAAACATCATTTGGCAATGGCCTGGTAGCAAACAGAGCCTGCAGGCAGGCAGTGATAAGTGCACACCCAGATGAATTGGTTTTAAATCTGACATGAGACCTGATGGGTCAAATGTCTCCAGGTCTCACCAGCTTCACCTCACAGATGCCCCGCCATGGGGTACCGCCTGCCTCCTCCCCCTACATCAGTCCTTCCCCAGGGGGTGAGAACGCCAGGCACAGCTTTCCCCAGACAGACAGCAATACTCGGGGGGAGAAATCCTTTTACAACCGGAGCTCCTCCCCACTCCTTCCTCCTTGTGTTCGCTATCATTGTGCTGTAAAACAAACTGGAGGGGAGATGTCGGGATAACAATTGCAGGAAGAGAGCTTCTGACAGCCTGGCCACAGAGTTATGGTGCCCCGAGATGGGAGGGCAGAGGTTCACGCAGGAAACCATGCTGAGACCAGAACCCTGCCCTGGCTGGCAATCAGCCTCTCGGGGCTACAAGTTTCAGGAGGCAGGGGGAAGAGTTGGAAGAAGTGTATTTTGCTCTTCACCACTTCAAAGGAATCAAAGTACACGGTGACGTAAAGCTGCTGTACAGCACGGGCTGCAGGACATTTGCATTTACAAAAGATCTCAAGGATTCGCACTCAGAGAAGTCCACTCCGCTGGGCGCTGCGCTGCTGCAGAGCTCACAGCAGGCTCTGCTCTGCTGCGTTTTAGCACCATGCAAGGAATTAGAGTGTCTCTCTCGCTGGAGTCAGGAAAAATTTCAGCACCACCTCCTCCTGCAGAGGAAGGACTTCTCTGGCTCCCAAGATTATTTCCAACAGTGGCAACAAGTTAGTCCTTTAAAGAAAAGCATCTGCCAAGTCAAAACACAGATGTGCAGCTTCCAAGGGACCAGGGTGCATTTGAGAGCTGCTGCAGTCTCCAACCATTAAACACCGACTACAACTGAAATCGTGCAATAAGTAATGAACTAAAAAGGATCTTTGAAAAATAAATACTTTTATTTTAGATGATTCAGAGTACTCTGTGCTCTAAAATAAAAACATCCTTGTGAAAGGATTTCAGATTGTGCTAAAGCAAGTTATGCTCACTCCTTTCTGGTGACCGCGCTCTCTCCCCCCTTACCTTCTGCTGGAGGAGAAACAACAACATCACACACTGTGCTGTGTGGGACAGGATAGATGTTTATAAACACTTGGTCATGTGTCTATCCTGTTTTCCACATTTCTAACTTCATGCCATTTATTTATACATTTTGAAATTCCAAGATAAACATGAGTTTAAAACCCTCTAAAAGCTGTCATGCTGGCCATAGCAGAGTTTCTGATTTGTTTTACCTATATATAATCGAATAAAAATACAAGTTTCACTTCTGTTTCTCTACCCATTTCAGTGGAAACTCCCACTTGCCCAGGCCATTCACAGCAGAAACACTGGGCTTTGGCCATGCATGTTCTCATACTTCTGCTAACAGCTTCCCTTATATTTTACAGCCCCTCTAGCATGTTACTGCAGCCAGTGACTCCAAGCGTGGTTTTGAACTTGGCCTCCTCACATAAATGCCTCTTTGAGAAGCTCTAGCCTGGCACCACTTTCATGCTGATGCATGTGATAGAGGGCAAAGTCTCAAAGCCTTAAAACCCGGCAAGTTCAATCACCCGCAGGAGCAGGAGTCACAGCATTCTGCCCACACACTGCTGTAGAAAAAAGCATACCCAGACTTCCTGATCCGATTAGCAGTTCTGGCATCAAAGACAAAGTACGTGTGACTGATACTTGCCTAGGACCAGCTTAAGGTTTCTCAACAACGCAGGCAAAATTGAATCTGGTGGCATTACCAGGTTGGTAAGTGGGAAGCTGAAAACAGCCCCGACAAGGTGTTTTCCATTCCCTGCAGCATGACATCCTCCATCCAGCTACCTCATACACATTCCAACCACAGCTTGCCCATCCTCTATCTTCTCAAACCCAGACTCAACTAACCACACCTGTCCAAGCCTCATTCCTTCTACAAAAGCTATTGATCCTCCACCTTTTCCTGCTGTGATCCTTAATCATGGTCAGGCAGCTTTCAGGCTACTGTGGCAGCGAAGGAAGCGCCATGCTGGGATTCCCTTGCCTTGGGGAAAGGAGGCAGTGGGATGAGGCAAAAGCACTAGGAGAGCAGGGCTTTCTCCTTTTACTGCAGTCTTACAAAGCTGGAGTGATGACTGATGCTGCTGAAGAGGGCTTTCCTCCCACGAAAATGCAGGCTGCTCCTCCCAATGCGGCAGAGGGCTGTATGGAGGAGAAGCAAAATAAGCCCTCTGGGCACCAGGTCAGTCCTCACAGCCTCTGGTTCAAACAACGCTCGCAGCCATCGCAGCTTCACCCATGCCACAGCATGCCCCTATGTCCCCACATGACTTGCACAAAGGCCAGTGTTCAAGGCCACAGGGAGGTGTTTTCACCCCAGCTCTGTAGAAAACATCATTAGAAGGTCCACTTCTCGATATATGTAAAGAAAAAGCCACTAGCTGCAATGCAGAACCTCCTTCTGGGAGCAACTTTTGCAGGGTGTGTATTATATAACAGAGGGAAGGTAACAGGAATGCTGTAGCAAGTAAGAACAAAACATTTTTAAGATTAAAATCAAAAAAGGGGATGGAGCACAGTTGCACAAAGCAACTATGTTCTCCATCCCAAGAAAAGAACCGTGTGCAGGTGATACACTTTAAAAAAAGGATTTTTTTCCATGCCCCAGAAAGAAAGAAGACTCAAAACCACACCTAAATACTTCCTACGGTACAACTGCTTAAGACTTGTTTCCTGCCTTCTCTGCTTTTCCATGGATATCACCTTGCAGGGCAGAGGCTTCTTAGCTGGATATATTTAGTGGTGGGTTCACAGAGCAAGCAATGGCTCAAAGGAATGAGGTGAGTGGTGACCCAGGGGCAATAAAGATCACACTATCATTACTGACACATTATAGTTTGGGTTTCCTCTGCACTATGAGCTCTGTGCTCTCACTCTAGTCTTTTTAATGTAATAATATGCTTCTTAGAAAGACCCTTCCTATTAAATATTTGGAATGACTACCATAATTAGACTCTACCAAAATACTGCTCACAGAACTTTTTCAGTCTCCCTGTAGGACAAATCCAGAAGTGGTCCAATTATATATACTTGTTCTTAAGAGAAAAAATTCAAATTTTTATTAATGAATGCTCCCAAGTTTTCCCCAGAAATGTATGGTAAAATACAGAATCACAGAATCATTTAGGCTGGCAAGCACCTTTAAGATCATATCAAGTCCAACTGATAACCTAGCACTGCCAAGTCCACCACATATACTCAGCTACAGTTTCTCAACAAAAATTCTTATCATAAAGCAAATGGCTTGAGAAAGGCCCACATACTTGAGCTTAATACAGATTTAGCTTGACAAATTGAGTGAATATGAGGCTGGTAGAATTTAATTCATTCCTAGCCTTAAACCAGTCTTTCGTAGTAAGTCTAAAGCTAATAATATGAAATAACTGTAGTAGAAAGATGCTTAGCACATGTAGAGTTACATCGTCAGCACATTCCTGCTTTATGATTATTAATCTGCTCATTATCCAGCACTGTGCATCTAAGGGAATATGTAACCCCTACACATTTCTTTACTAACCTGGATTTAAGTACCTAGAGTTTAGTCCTGCAACTCTCATTTTTGTCACAACACTTTTTCTCCCAAAACATGTACAGTAACATCTTTGCTATTGCATAAATAATTATTTGCATCAGTCTTTTGAAGTTTAAAGGAACGTATCAAGCAGAATATTCTCTTAGCTGGATAGGTGGCTTGCCTAGGAAGGGATTTGTGGTGACAAGCCAGCAATGCAGTCCTACAGCTTAACTAGCAACAGCAGATAAAATCCAAAGTATTTGACAACACAACCACCTTACTAAAAAGCCACTTTGTTAACTCCCAAGGAACACCTACTTATACATTCTTTGTTAATACACACACAAGGATAATTTCTTACTCTAAATTTAAATCAGACAGCTCTTCCTACTTACACATCCACATGACCCCAAAGAAAGCACCTACTAACTACAACTCTAGCTCCAAATCTGCTACCAGAAGCTCACTCTGGTTCTGCAAGCACCACAAAGTCCATTCAAAACCTGTGCCTTCCAGTTTTCCCTTCAAGACATGTTCAGGTAATAAATAAATAAATGAACAAATGATTCAATCATTAAAGTAAACGTCAGATTACCAGCAAGATTCATATGATAAATAATAAAGGGTTCATAACAGAAATTCTCACTTGTGCCCACACTGCCTTTCAACTTGCATATTTTGTACAATCTCTTCCTATACTGAGATTTTTCAGATTAGATATGGTTTTTAGCCTAGAATCCAGTATCTCCCCTTCATCTTGGAAGATCCATAGCACTGGGAGCTGACAAGCCTACAGAAAACCAGGTAAAATTTTGGACCTTTGGACAATTTAAGGAGAACTACACTGGTTACATACTTTAGTTTCTCCTACGTGCAAACATGCAGAAATTATGCATTACGAAGAAGCATCTTAAAAGACAGACTTCATACACCGAGCTGCCCTGCCTCCAAAAAGAAGAAAAAAAAAAAAAAAAAAAGCAAGGCAACCAGTAACTTTGTCTGCCTCTTAACATACCAGTTATGAAACCTGACATTAACATTTACTTATTAAGAAAACTGCATGTTCACCATTAGATTTTTTTTTTTCTCAGAAAGTCAGCTGTCACACACCCTTAACACACACCAGAGCTTCAACAGAGCTAGTGAAAGTTCCTGGGCTGCTATGATGAACCTTCAAGTTTGCCATTTCCAAACAGCCTGAAGCTATCAGACCCTTCCTGCTTAAGTTTTAATCCATATACCTTCTTGCATCCAGATTTTGACAACATATTCACTACCACATACTCCCTAAAGATGATTTAAAAACAAAACACCAAGCAGAACTCACTATGGAAACCTACCAAGCAGTCTTTTCGGTGCTCAAATTTTGATGCACAGTGAAGTGGGCAATCTGCATTGGTTAAGCAACGAATTATTTTGACTCCCATCAAATCCAAGAGTGCCTATATCCAATATTGCGAGATGACAGAAATGCTGCAACACTAGTGTACTTTCTGAGCACCCAGGGAGGGAAGAGACAAAACAGTAAAGTATGTATTGAATATAGGATTTGATGATTAACTACAGAACACTGTTAAGTATCAGTCTTCGAGAAGACATGAGTAGTCTCCTCATCAAGAAGAGACAGGATGAAGCAATTAAAGGGCAGTTTAAGAAAAGAATATACAAAGCCTAACTTCTTCAGGAGAATAAATGACAAAAAGGTAGCTCTTAAATGCATAGAAAATCTCACTGAATCTTGATTTAGTATTTGCACTCAAACACGTACTCCGTATCTGGCAAGCAAAAGATTACACAGTCTCCATCGGATGAACTCAACAGCAAATCACAGCATAAGCCTAACTCTGGGGTTAACTTCTCCATCTTCCTCTTAAGAAAGCAATTCAAGTTTCTGTGCGTGTGAGCCCACACACAAAATCAAGCAACTAAGATCTTCAGCCATGTCAACCAGTTCTTCCATGCACAGTTTGTCTCTTGCAAGTAACTTTTGCATGTGTTAAATGTGTAAGGGCACATATGAATCACACTCCATTTGTCACACACTGACAAAAATCAAGTTGACACGAGAGTCTTTCAGCTGTGCAGCTCAGGGAACACATCAGCCAGATACCAGATTAAACCAACTGACAAGCAAAGAACAACTGTCCTGGTTTCAGCTGGGATAGAGTTAATTTTCTTCCTAGTAGCTGGTACAGTGCTGTGTTTTGGATATAGTATGAAAATAATGTTGATAACAAACTGATGTTTTAGTTGTTGCTAAGTAGCGCTTACCCTAAATGAAGGACTTTTCAGTTTCCCATGCTCTGCCCATGAGCAGGTGCACAGGAGCCGGGAGGGAGCAGGGCCAGGACAGCTGACCCGAACTAGCCAAAGGGACAGTCCATACCATAGAACAGCATGCCCAGTATATAACCTGGGGGAGTTGACCGGGGGCTGCCGATCACTGCTCGGGGACTGGCTGGGCATCGGTCAACAGGTGGTGAGCAACGCTGTTGTGCATCACTTGAGTTTTTTCTTTGGGTTTTATTCCTCTCTCCTCCTCATTACATCGTCATCATCGTTGTTGTTGTTATTATTATAACATTCATTTTTATGTCAATTATTATTTTTTTCTTATCTCAACCCACAAGTATTACCTTTTTTCCTAATTCTCCACCCCAACCCACTGGGGCAGGGGTGGGGGTGAGCAAGCGGCTGTGTGGTACTTAATTTGCTGGCTGGGGTTAAACCACAACACCAATCTCTTGAATCACCAGCCACCCCCTCTCTCAGAGACATCAAGTCTCTGCTGTTAGAGGAAAAAGCAATAAAATACTGGCAGAGCCCCCATACGTGGAAGGAGGTACAGTACCCATCCACATGCAGGACTGGTCCCTCCCATCGAGCAAGCCAGCCTTCCTCCCACCGTGGTGGAATGGGGCTGTCTGAACACCATGGCCCAGAGCAGAGCACTGGCTACACTCTTTATTTTTGAAGACACTCTCAAAGTAGACGTAACTTTCTGACATACCTTCCTACTTCTCTGATTCACTACATATGTAGAGCTGTGGGTTCGAGTAGACTAGAGACATCCAGTTACAGGTTGCCCACTGTGATGCTTATCAAAGAGTAAGACATCACCTACTATGCTTAAATAGCTACGTGGAAAGAGTCTAAGCTCATTCACTAATAAGGATCTCTGTATTCCTTTCCCAGCCGTCTTCCAACATTATCTATCAATAGGCCATGAATTTCAAAGATGCCCTTATATATCAGTAAATGTGATAGTATCCACAGGCTGTTACTGAAAAAGTAGAATGCAAGATGATATCACACATGTCATAGTAAAAGGAGCATTTTAGGAGTTGGCTTAGCCAGTCAAACACTCAAATTCTGGTTATTTTTATTCCCGGGCCATATATTTTAAAGCTATTTATACAAGCACCAAACATGATGGGACAGATGCTTTCACGAATGCAAAGAATGAAAGCCAGGACTTAGCCAAAAATCCACCAGAGCATTTCTCGGGCTACACACAAGTGCGAGGGTGAAGTCACCCACCTGACATCAAAGCACAGTTACCTCCAAGGTGTGATGAAGCAGCCACTCCACTTGAACACTACGGGATTGTTTATAAGAAGGAAAACGAAGCTCAACTGCTCCAGCTGAAGCTGCTGAGGAATTCGAGGCAGGCAGAAAGTAATTATTCAGCTGGAGTTTGGCCAGGACACTGGAGTTAGAGCTGCTGTTCTTGCAGACTGTGTCAGGGGACTGTACAATGACCACCAGCGCTGTCTACTGAGTCATCAGCGCCGCTTCCTGCAGAACCCCAGGTTCTCCTCGGAAATCTCCCATTTCTGGATGGAGCCAGCCCAGCCCCGATCGGTTTGGGAACAACGTAAGACAAAAGAGGAAGGGCAAGAAGTATAACTATTAGTGTCACTTTCAAGAGCAGTAAAATTTACATGGATTAAAGGGATTAAATCTTTATATATAGTAAAAACAGTAATTATAATGAAGGCATCTGTCTAGCTGGCACCACCTACAGCAAAACCTGCAAGCAGTAATTGTACAATAACAACATGGTGTTTGGTGTGAGGTTTAGGACATTCTGCCAGAAAACCTAAAGCATCTAGGTTGTAAAACACTGTAATAAGTAGGTAATCCCCAGCCTGGCGTCCAAGTTACTGCCCTAACCTGTTCCTTATGATTATAAAAATGTCTCAGTGTCAGCAGGTTCACTGTGAGTCAGAGCTGAAATAATAAATGGCTTATTTTCCATCCTGATGGAGGAAATACATCACGGCTCATTGTGGCTCACTTACTGAGGCTTTTTTTTTTTTTTAAACAGGAAAATGTAAAAATAACCAAGTCATTCTGCCTTAGTGCACTTATTTTTGATTAACAAAGCCCTTATTACAATCAAATTAGAAAAGAAAAAGAAGCATGTTTTCAATATGGTCTGCAAAAACAATACCTTAGGAAAAAATACAGAAGAAAAAATACTGCAGAAACTGCCAAAGAATATGAAATTTGTGACAAATAGCCTCTTTGCCAAAGTGATTCCACCACTCTGCTCCTGTAAACAACGGGTTGCCTGAGCTGAGGTAAAGGTCTAGGCTCTCACCTCCCCTGCACTTTTGCTCCCCAGGAGCTGTCTTTAACCAGGTTCCAGTGCTCACAACATGCTCACAACCGCTCAGTCGTGCGTTTGCACACTCGGGACCTCTGGCTGTGAACTCTAGAGTAAAGGTGCTATCTCTTGCTTTGTGCATTGCACTAAGAAAACAGTGACCTACTTCTGGCAGGCCTACCCAAACGCTACATACAAACCACACAAGATGTCCCACCGAAAAGTATTAGGAGACAGATGAAACCCCAGCATCCCCAAAATACTCATCCTTTACCTAACACAGAAATACATAATAGCAGGAGCATTGCAAGCAAGGTGCAATCAGTCCTTACACAATTTGCAAGCTAAAAGAACTGTAACAAGTAGAAGAAAATAAGCACCATTATTTTACGGACTTAGAATAAAAGCACAGACCAATTAAGATGGCTATTTCAAGCTCAGATTTGGAGCGCATATATTTTTATAAGCACACACTGAGTGGCCTACATACCTAGAACACTTAAAACAACAGAATAATAAAGCAAAAAAGTAGAATAGAAAAACGCATAAGAAAATTTTATATAAAAGTCCTAAGTAGCATATATTTTTTAAAAAGAAATAAAAATACCTGAAATAGCAGAAAACACAAATAGACTGTATTTGACCAAACTGCAAAAGGAAAAATCTGGGGTGAACATCACAAAGACAGCCCTGAGTGTTTCCAGGGGAAGTATCTGTCTGAAAGAATTGCAAGCTCCATGACTCCGCATATTTGACACATACAGTAATTGACATAGACATACAAAGAATGCAGAATTATTTGAATTAAAATAACACGTACTGAGAATAGGAAATTTCTCCAATATTTCGCTGTAGTAAAAAACCCAGACATTTTTCTGCATTGTATGTAGAATAACAAACTGTAAACTAGTACTTTAGACTGGAGTATGAAAAGCAAATGCTAATTCCCAGGGTTCTACTCCTAATAAACCGGCAATCAATAACTACCAAGTCATTTGTGACCAAAAGTCTAATACTGTACCAAACATGCAGATAAAAGTACTAAGTTGCGTTTTAAAGTGGTGTCTCTTGACTGCAAGCTTTTTAAACCCACAGTTTAAATGTACAAATGAACAATTTCTATTTCTTGCATATCCTTTCTGCAGCTTCTTACGCACGCTTTGGTAACTCATATTCATCATGACCTTTAAAGCCTCAAGATCCTTTCGGTAACAGTGGCCAGGACTCAAAAGCTACAATTGCAGCCAGCCAGATTTTTTCTTCCCGTGCATGTTTGACGGTGCCAAAGTTTGCCTGTGAAACACACTGCAGTGTTGGTTTCCACCCCATGCTGCTTTCTAGCTGAAAAACCCCAAATAATTTGAGTTCTGTTCTGGTGCTATCCATCAGCCCTAATTCTTGGCAGCTACTTAAAAGGACTAATGGTCTTGCAATGGAGTCATGGGACTTTGACTCATGGTCCCAGATTCAGCTCCAGGTTCCACCACCAGCCCCCACGCAGCGCCAGTCCTCTCCTTTGCCCCATGCTCCTTCTCAGCTGTCCCACCACCGCCAGCGAGGACACTGAAACCCTGCTCCTCTGGGGCCGCCCTAGGCTATAGGCTGGAACTAGGCTATAGAAGGAACCACCTTCTGTGGAGTTTCCTGATACAGTCAGGGTTGCCTTTACTTGCAGTTGCTCCTGTCAGCTGTCCTCAATAAAAATACATGTCAAAATAAGTGAAAATACTGGCATGTGGAAGGTTGACACACTAAAGCTACGCAAGCACAACAAGCCTTGCCATGGCTTCCTGCAGATTTACCCACCCCACACCTGCTGTGTCCCACACAGCTTCCCATTGGCATAACCCCAACGCCACGATCTGCACCCCCTTTTCAACTTAGCTACCTTCAGTCCTTTGTATTTCGCAGCCCCCAAATACTGCAAGCCCCCAGTACACAGCCCCCAAACTCCACAGCACCCTTCAGCCCCTCCTAAGCAACGTCCTTCAGGGAGACCACCAGGTCCGCAACAGACCTTAGACCTGTCAGCAAGTTGCTACCCACCAGGAGCAAAACAGGAGATCCCAAGCAGGGCTACTTAACTCTTGAACTGAACCTTCTCTTTTTTTTTTTCTTTTTTTTCTTTTTTTTTTTGTGTTGTTTTACGACAGTTAGCCATAATAATGAATATTACAGTGATGAGCACAGAAGCTGGATTCATTACTGCCTTGTGACTCATTAAAGGTTTTTTCTAAACTGAGTAAAGTTTCCATAATTTGGGGGCCACATTTCACATCAGGGCTACACTTCAAAAAGCATTACAAATCAAAACAATTTTGATGACAACACTACAGGGAAGCACAAGCACCCAGCATTTGGAATGGTAAAAAAATGGGATTTATAAATATCCCACAGAAACATTCAGAATTTTTTAATCCCTTTCACACTCTGGATTTCAACCCTTAAAAATGCAGGAAGAATAGTTCATTTTAAGCTTCTGGATTGTTATTTTAAGCTTATGGATTGTTTTTTTAATTATTATTTATTTCCATTTTGGCTTGTGATGCAAACAGGTCTGCTCAATGACATTGCACAACACTGCTTCAGAAAGCAAAAGTCTGCTCTTTCCTGTCGTACACCAGTAAGAGCAAAAAAAGCTCTTCCCTCTGACCCAAAGATCATGGAAAATCATACATGTGTCTGAAGACAAGACTTGCAGACAGACATTATACCTCATACTGGACAACAAATTTGGAAAAAGCACACAAGCTTTGAATTGCACAAGGCCTTCTTTTAAATCTCTTTATTATTTTAATTTTCTGCATGGGAATAGCCATTTTCTTAAATACAATTCATAGCAAGTTACCTTCCTTATTAATTGCAGCTTGTTTACAACACTCATTTAATTCTGTATCTTTTTCTTTAATTCTCACCCGTATTAACAATGCTGTTGAAGAGTTCATGCTTCCAGGTGAAAACTTTTTTTAAATAGGAAAAACCTATACAGTCTTACTTTTGCAGGTTTTCTCCATAACAAATCCTTCCGTTACATAGCAGATTACATACCTTTAAGACATTCCTTCTCTTTTATGACACAATTTATCTTCTCTTTAGAAAGTAAAACTTTCCTTACTAAGCCTCAGCAAGAGAAAGCAGTAATTTACAAAGCAAAAACAGAGAAAAACACAACTCATGGCACTCACAATTTAACTCACATTTCAAAGTCTTCTCATTTCCTCTCTCACCTTTTCTTATAAACACCACAACCAAAACACATTTGTTTGCTTTGATTTTCAAAACCCTACTGCTCCCAGATATGAGGAAATTTCTCTGCAACCCGCTGAGGTTACCGGCATGTTATAGCCTTTGTCCCTGTATCTAAATCATCCAGCCTTTGCAGACTTTCTAGGAAGCACAAAACAACTTGCAATTCAGATATTTCTTAGGTCTGTCCTGAGAGTGGGCAAGCCTGAGGACTGACGGGCGTCACAGCCACCTCTGGCTCCAAGACCATATTTCATCATACGCAAGCAGGACGCGCAGCATACTGCCCTGTGTCCCTGCTCCTGCTTACAAAATGGAAAAGGGAGAGAACCCTCTCCGACTGCATATGGATGGAAGTTACACTATTTGACTGAAAAAAAACACCTATACTATGCATGAATTGTGTGGTTCTGCTCAGACTTTCAAGAGACCAGAGTTAAGAATTCCCAGTCAGGCACTGGTTAAACCCCATGTTAGGACCGTCACCCTTCCACCTCCTTGGAGGAACAGACTGTTGCTACTGCGTGTGACGCCTGTGACTTCTCTACAGACTAGGAGATTCTTTCTTTTTTTAGCCTTCTTAGAGAACCTTCTTCCTAGTCCTTCAGTGGCCACTGTGGTATGGACAAGAAGATGCCCAGAGCCTGGTTTCCAAATCAGTTTGCCAAAATACAGCCAATACAGAGAAAAACCTGGAAGTTCCTGAACTCTCAAGATCAGCACAACAGGGTAAATCCGGCCAGTTCCCCAAGGAGCCAAAATACACAGTCTTCACTTGAGCTGGAAACAACGTGGTCTGAGATACCATCTTAGCCTCACACACTCAGCACTACAACCTTGAATTTGATGAGGTTATTTTGTCAACATTTGAAACAGTCCCTTGGCCTTTTCCCTAAACTGATGGGTGCACCAATTTGAGCCAAAAAAAAGACCTCTGGGGATGTTCACAAGGGCTGCCTCCTTTCTAGGGAGTCATTCACCATGCTTGATGAAGTTTCTGCTTGCAAACAGTTAGGGCAGGAACCTACTGTCCTTTACTGACTACCAATCCCAAACAGACCAGCCTCCCAAGCTAAAAGTGGACTACGTAACTCTCTTCATATCTAGCAGTCTTCTTTCCCTTCTCCTGTTACCCAAGGGCTTTCCTTGCAACACCAAGAGGCACTTTGAATCACAAAAGTCAAAGCACAGAGAGGAATGAACCACTAGGCTTAACTAAAGGCAACTATTAGGCTTTCTAACTTCAGGCAACTGTCATACAGAGTTCAGAAGAGGACTGTGGTCTACACACCAGCTAATTGGTCAGGGACAAAGAAGAAACCTCTATTTCCTTCTTTGAAGCTTCGACGCTACAGAGGAACCTCAGAACCTCACTGGGACCGGTTCCCATCAGCAGTTAAACACATGATCTTTAGGTTGCCAGCACAAGATGAAAACTCCAATTTTAAATGGTAATCAAGGTCAACTTTTCTTACTGGTGCTACCTATGTGAACATTAACCCAAGATTTACACTGCAGAGGGAAAAAGGTGTTAATGGGGAGAGGGAATATGCAGGGCAGTACTGATAGGTTTTGCTGCTCTATCTCTATTCCTCATGCAATAAAACTCGGTGTTAAGCGGTACTTTAGCAAATCAGCAGCACAAGCAGGAAACCCAGTCTGAAGCTTCTGACAATAAAAGCGTATTCTGCCCTCTGATTATCTTTTTCCCTTAAATTTGGAAGGGAAATTCATATTTCAGTATAATTCAGACTGTGTTAAAGATGTTTCTAGGAAAAGGCACATTTCCTACAGCAAAGCTCATTTAACAGTCACTTAACAGCAACAAACTTAAAGCCTTGGTTGGCAATTTCAATTTCTCCTCCGCATGATTCATTTATCCCTGGGATAGGCCTGAGCAAGGGATTCTCCCAGCAAAAGACAGACTAATCAAATTATTTCAAGTCAGTCAGGTATTTGCTTTTTGCCATCCGGCCCCAATGGCAAAATCTCTTGTAATAGCACATCTCCCAGCGTTAAAAGAAAAAAAAAGTTCATGGCCTAAACACTGGCTTAATCAGAGCCAAGAGGCAAAGCTCCTACACTCAGAAAGACATAAATGTTATAGCTGTCTCATTCTCGTTCTTCATCTTTCACGCTGTGTTAGAAAGCAGCTTATATCCATATATATGCACCTCCATTTCAGACACACACTTGACAGCACAAAATTAACCCCACATGCAAGGCAGCATTGCATCCCAGCGGCTGGCATGGAGAGGGCAGATATTCGAAAGATGCTGAAAGGTCCCAGCACAGTGGTCAGAACTGAGCAACAAACCTGCAAAGGCTTGAGGCTCTCCACCCCTCTTTCTGAGCAGGTGGGACATCCACACGTATCCAAACATACACAGGCCGGAAGAGCAAAATTCTGATTCCCAGTTTCCTTGACCTCCAGCGAGGAAAAGAGACAGTTAGTCATCCCAAAAGTTTAGAGGACAGCACAGCAAAGCCCGCATCCCCAGCTTTGCACACTGCTATCGGGCAGGGACATCGGCTGCTGGGCCACCGCAGCAATGCCGCCCCGAGAACTGGCTCACGAAAATGAAACGCCTCCCTGAGCCACAGCTGCACATTCAGCTGGTGTGTTACTAAACCCTGTTGTTCAGCAGAACAACTGGAGCAGCTTGGAAACTTCTACCTCAGAAGAAATCTCCACAGCCACAGCACTCCCCTGGGTCACAGATGGGCTAACGTAAAAAGCTTGAAGACCTTGGTGTGAGCAGTATTTTGTGCATGCATCATTTGCTCCTACCTTTGCACAATGTGCCTCACTAAAGACACCTAACCTGGCAAGTGATTTTTGGCGCAAACATTTCTTATCTCTGTCTCAACTTGGATTGTAACTTGAAAATTAAGGTATTTGGTGCATTTTTGCTTTAGCCTGGTTTCCAAAGGACAGGCTGCAGCACCAGTTTGTCTCTTGGGTATCTGTGCTGCGTGGTGCAGCAGTTGGCTGGCAGTGAAAAAAACAGCAAATACCAGCTCTCGCCCCAGGAGCAGATAGGAAACACGGGGAAAAGATCAAGCAATGATGCCAAAAACTATGGTGGATTATTCTTTTCCTCCCCTCCCACTGACCTCTCCAGCTCCAACAGCTTCCATCTCCCTCTCACTTGGGAGAGCTACTCAGCCCTCCACCTCCCCTGGTGCCCATTCTCTACACCCGCCAATGATGCTCTTGCATTCAAAAAAGATTGAAAGGGGAAGCCATTATAGAGATGGAAAGAGCAAAATTTAATTTCCATCCCCAACTAGATGACTTAGCGAGACACTGCTGTTAGATTTAGATTCTTGGGGGTTTTTTACCTCAGATTTCACATAGGAATGCTAAATGGAAAGGAGTGCAGAAGTGACCACAGACCTATATTACAGGCAGTGAGTTCTAACACAAAGCTACTTGGTAATACCACCCGCCGAGGGAGCCAGCCCCAGCCCCCCAGCTCACTCACAGGTCCACGGAGGACACAGATAGCCAGTAGATACTTCTTTAAAAGTTCTTCTTTAAAAGATTCTTTAAAATTTAAAAATCTTCTTTAAAAGTTCAAGTATTTCTTCTCAGCTATATAGTTTTGAAGTTGACAGCTTTGATTTCACGCACAAAGAACCTCCTGCTTGCCAGCCTTCCCCCCACAGTACCCTTGGCTCTAAGAAAGCACTGCCTCCTTTAAGAGCATCATGACGCCACTGATGCCACCACTGTTTCCTACATCCTCAAATCCAACGCAGAGGGCAATCACATGCTCGTGGTTATACATCCCATAATACAAGGCCCGTTATACATCCCATAATACAAGGCCCTTATTTATCAATAAATGCCTTGAGGTGCAGAGCAAAGCCCAAGCTAATAAATATCCACTAGGATTACCCCGCTGGTGCTTCACATCAGCAACGGCAGCAGCCAGCAAAAAGTGAAGAGAAATGAAGATGCAGCAGATGGAGCCCAAAGAGTAAACAGCAAAAAGAAGGGGCTGCGACAGGTATTTGAAGAGTTGGGGAATGAAAAGGGAGGAGAAGGCAGCAACGGAGGAAGAGGCGCAAGTCTGGGTTTTTTCCTCCTTTTCTTTTAGCTTCTAAACTCCAATCCAAAGCATTAAAGAATGACTTAAAAAAAATACACAGACAGACAAATGCTATGTATTACTCAGTAAATAACTAACCATTGGAACCCATGGCTGCAGGATAACTACTGGAAAATAACTTGCAGTGATTAAAAAGGGATTAAATGGGGTTTATAAACAACAGTATCTGTTGTTAAACATGCTAAAATAAAATTACAAGAGTTAATAACCCATTTGCTTCAGGGCATAAACTAACCCTCGTCTAAGGGTAGCAGAAATCTGCCTGCATGTCAGCTCGATATCTGGTGCAACAACTCCTCTCCATAGGCAAGCAATCTTTGTTTTTAATTCCTGGCATTTAAAAATCATTTGTCTTGTGTGAAAAAGAGAGCATGCTATTGCTCAGGCCTTCAACTGACCTCATGTAATTCTGGAGTTTACCAAATATATCATTCCCTTGAGGGGCGCGGGTGAAATGCACGCACAGGGAGGCAAACACTTTCATTGCTCCGCACTTCAATATTCTGCTCTCAATTTCTTCAAATATGATTTGTCAGGGCACTAAAACCAAGCACGTGAGATAAAATTCTTGTAAAAAGCTTAAAGACATGAACAAAGCACAAAATCTATTAGTACTTTCTCGTACAACAGTTCACCAGCCAAATCAGTTTATAAGAAAATTAGATCCTTTGGACAGGCAGCAAGGGAAGATTTTTAATATATTAGAACAGAAGAATTCACTCTGCCTGGTAATAATTAAAGCACTATCTAATATCATAGCCTGTTCTCAAAGATGGGATAGGGTTGAAGTACAAACTCCTTGAAATTATGATTCCAGCCCTCTCCAAACCCATGAACCTTACTAACAGATTGGCTGGCCTCCCAAATAATTGCTTCTGGACAAAACACGAGATGGGAAACGACACATCCAACGCTCCACTGTGATTATGCATTTTTGGTTTCAAATGCCAGTTTGCTCTTTCCCATACGTAAGACAGCTGGAGGACACTCCTCCCCTGGCTCAGGAAAGCTCCTGGAAGAGCAAGTCTTGAACATCAGCCCTACAGAACCCATTCCACAAGTGACCTTTCCCTCTATACTGCCAGACTGCCTGCTCCAGTTTCATTTGTCTACAACTTTTTAATTACTTTTTTATATATATTTTTAGGGGGGGGGTGTGTGTGCAAATAACAGCTGGCTCAGTTTGGCAGTCCCAAAGGTCAACATTTGAACTGTGTTTTCAAAAAAGGACTTTGCAGTGGTCCGCTTCCACTCACTAGCGGGCCAGATCAAGCGTGCCCTGTGCCTTGTGAGTCTCTGCAAAGTTTGGCACTGATCATCCAACGGAGCAGTATCAGTGCTGGAGCCGCATGTTAAACTAATAACCAAAGCAAGAAACATAAAATGCTTGCTGGG
Source organism: Falco biarmicus (assembly GCF_023638135.1). Taxonomy (NCBI): domain Eukaryota; kingdom Metazoa; phylum Chordata; class Aves; order Falconiformes; family Falconidae; genus Falco; species Falco biarmicus. The sequence continues at coordinate 29,263,927 of NC_079289.1, forward strand.
GAGGGGGAGGCAGCAGCTCTGAAACTTAAATTAGTATTACAGTGAATGCAAACATACTGTTTCAGACCACTGTATGTATATATATTCCCTCTCCTCCCCTACTGCTGAAACAGCAAAGCACGCATGGCAGATGGCATGATTCATCTGAAAATTACTCTAGCAGCACTCTATTAGCCTCTAAGGAGAAGACTAGGATAAAAATATTCTGAACGTTAACTTAAACGAGGCAGTTGTCATGAGGAGTTGTCAGGTCAGTCTACTTGCTTAGTTTGCAGAATCCTTCTTTCAATCGGCAGTAAGCATTATGTGTGAAGGTACCATAGTTTCTTTGTTCTACCTACCAGGAATTAATACAGAAGCAAGAAGGGAAGCAACTGAGGGACAAAAAGGTTTATTTTCCCACACAGAAGTAAAAAAGTACCAGCCAAAGCCAGGCGAAGAGCCGCAGCACATCACATTAACACCGCCACCTGCCATTTCTGGCAAGATGGGATAGAGTCAAGTTTCTAGACACTGCACATCTTAGCTGGGAGAACAACTTCCCACAAGGCCAGTAGCTGAATGTGAATCCGCTGAGTTGAAGACACAGAAGGGACCTCAGGAAGCCTATTCTCTGCCCCAAGGCATCAGCAATTACCTCCAAGACATCTGCAAGAAGCTACTTGCTACCGCCCACTGTGGGAGCCAACCCCAGCCCCAGCTGCAGCCCCACAGCTCCCTCACAGCTCCACGGAGGACACAGGTAGCCAGCAGACACCCCTGAGGGGGTGAATGAATGTGGTGAGGGGTATCCCACCTCTGCTCAGCTGCGGTCCTGCTCCAGGCTCCCAGGGCAGAGCTGCCCACCAGCCCGTGTGACACACAGGGTAACTCGCCAGCGAAGCAATGGAACAAATGCCTGCGTCTCATTCGGTGTCAAGGCAGCCTTGCAAACCAGCCCACTCCAAAAACGCAGTTAGAGCACCATGCCATCAGTATCCCCCTTCACACAAAAGACAGGAGTCGGCAGTGCTGCGCATCTTCTTCTAGAGAAATTAAAACCCGCAGGAAGTAAAAAATCGGGCTCCCCACTGCAAGGAACTGCCTCTAACTGAAACTCCATCACTCATTTGAAAAAAAGAAACAAAACACACATTTAGAAGGCTCAGATGATGCTGACAGTACAAAAACTCACTACAGTGTGGGACACTGCCCCAAGACTGACTACTGTAATGTTAATTACCTGGACTCTGGGCCTCAAGCTAAAAAACTCCTTCCTAAATAAACAGTCCACAGGAACCAATTTATTTTTTTGCTCCATCGACAATAATCCTCAGTCAACAGAAGCCGAGTATTTGGTGCGCTTTAATATGCAGCTTAACCATCCAGGGGGTGAAGCCAGAAATGCAGTTGCCCTCATCTTTGGGGAGAAGGTGGTGAAACTGCGCTTAATGTCACCTCTTCAAAAAGGCGTTTTCTACATATGTATACGCTACCACGTCAGCCTCGTTGCATAATCAGGTTGTGCAATCATTGCAAATCCATTTACATCTTCATTTTTGTTCCAGAGCTCCAGAACGGGGAAGGAGGGATCACTGTCAAAGAATGGGGTGGACTTTGCAGAACCGGTCCCCTCAGCAACAAGACGATGGTCTGAAGACGGGTCAGTGGCAGCGGGAGGGCACCAGGAATCCCCCACTAATGCCACTACTGCTCACCCAGAGCAGACATTTGGAGCAAAGTCTTAGTTAGAAACCTCAAAGCAACGGATGACTTCATAGCATCAGGGAATGACTAGTGTTGGCTTGGACTGCAAGCAGAGAAGATTATGGTTGCTCCTTTTAATACCTACTACTATGTCATTGCCACAGAACTGTAAAGAAGAAATAGGCAAGAGTGCAGTATCAGGTTTTCAAAGACTGAACAAACTGGATTATTCAAGAGTGACTCAAGTTTCCTAACGAGCATGGAAAACTCTGCATCAAGATAGCATCTTTTTATTTTCCCAAAATCAATTGCAACAGGCTGCATTTTAAAACACTGCTTTAAACTCCCGTCCTCCTTTTTATTTCAAGAAGGCATTTACTGGACTTACTACATTTGTGGATAAGGGCCCAATAAACCAACACCACCAGGGACCAGACCCTAGACCAGCATCAGTACCCCACCGGCTAGAATATATATGCTCACACAATGTTGGGAGAGACTCTCAGCTCTTGTAGCAAAGGCAAACCCTCAGCCGTAAAGATCTGACACGCAGTTTTACTTGGAGGCTGTGTATATTTGTCAAGGAAAAAGGGAAAGTAAGGCAAAAAAAATTAATCCCTCAACTTGAGCTGAAAGAGAAGGCTCCTGGTTCAGCCCACTCCATCCGTCTCTGAGGTTTCCAAGCATGGTGCCACCTGCATTTAAAATGCAGAAGTGCCTTCCAGCTCTGCCTATTTAATGCCATCCCAAGGATGGCAGGGCCAAGATACTGTAACAAGTATGAAAAAGTGAAGCTGCTCTGAGTTAAACATGCAGTCACACTCTGGGGTTTCACATCTTAAAAAAAAATAATACACCATCTTCTGGTTTTGCTTCCTCCACTATGGATTTCTAAATATTAATCAAGATCCAAATATATCTAGCTAGATAAAAATATGTAGTGCATTTTCCTTTACGTTTGCATTATGTAACATAATTTGATCAGATCACACGTGTGGCTGTATCCTCACCCTTAATTTCAAGCAGCTTCTGGTTTGAGCTGCAGATCCGTCAGCTGCGCAGAACTCAGCTCAGAGAGGCAGGGCTGAAGTAGGACAAGCGGAGCAGCGGCGACAGGCAAACAGCAACTGCAAACCCTGGGCCAGAGCTGGCTCTGTCAACTTAACCTACCTTAACATCACCACAAAGCTCATTTAAAAAACAAAAAGAATAGTAGTAGTAGTAGTAATGAACCTAATCAATAAACATTTCTCTTAGAACACTTACATCACAAATCTTTCATTTTAGCACAAGCATTGCTTTCCTCACCTGAACCTCCAGAGACATTGGAAGACCTTACTGAGGAGTAACAGCACAGCACGGCATCCTCCGGAGAGGCCAAGGGATGTACCGTAAGTCGTGAGGAACCTGTGTGGTGAATCACTACAGACTTCTCCCTGTAACTGCTGAGAGGAAATGCGATTCCCTTCCCTGACCTCCTCTTCACACCCGAGCAGAAAACAGAGAGGTACCCAAGAGCAGCCCAACAGACCGCGGCACTTCAGCGGGCTCAGCGCCAGGTCACGGCTCTAACACCCAGGGACCTCTGCACAGCAGCACCTTGCCAGTGCAGGGGCAGAAGCCAGGCTCCAGGCTTCCCCCAAAAGCCTTCTGCTCACACCTCCCCACCTCTTCTTCGTGCCTTCCCATGTTTGCATCTGAGGGGACTGCTGTGAAGGGCAGCCAGGAGCCGCCCCTGGACCTGGCCTGGCGGCACTCTGGAGCCGCACAGGGCAGTCCTGCTGGGGACGGTGCAAAGGGGCAAGGAAAGAAGAGGGGGACTAACCAAACGATTACAAATGATACCTACTAATTCCGTATTTCCAGAGGGGGGACAACATCAGGAATAATCCCTCTTCCCTCAGTGCACCACCAGAGTGCCTTCAAGAGCCAGGTTTTCTGGGAGAAGGTGTTGTGGGGGTTGCAAATAATTACATTTAATTTGAAGTTTCACATTTAAAAGAGAGTATTTTTGGAAAGAAAAATCAACACGTTAACAGCAAGCGGGAGCACAGAGCCCATAATCCTTTCACATCCTGACAGGGGAGAACTGCGGAGGCCTCCTATGAAGCATCTCTGAATAACAGCATCTTCATTTTTTGAATATCTAATTAGGAGGTTTTATGTACCGCAAAGCATCACTGTAAGATATAATTTAGTGGGCAAACACTAAAGATCTCTCAGTCTGTAAGTATGCTTTTGGCAATCAAAATTTAAATCCAGATATATATCCAAGATACGTATGGCACAGGTACTTTTTTATTATTATTATTCTAACAACTACATTCAAATTAGCATATTAACTTGAATCAGTTTTAAGCAAATGCAAGCTACAAGCAAATCAGCCTCCACCACCACAGTGTATTTTTGGATTGTTGGTATCCTTACTCCTGTTAGCAGCTTCAAATACATTTAACATGTATTAAAGGGCAGCAGCAGAAGTGAAACAAGTTTAGTCTGAATCTGAGAAGGCTACAGATGCCAGAACTTAGCAATGGCTCGGACTTGAAACTCACATATGCCAAAACACATTTGCAATTGCACTAATTCCCACTGTGGGAACCAAAAGGCTGCTTCATATAACACAACGGACAACAAACCCATTCCTTTAATTTCAGTCGCCAAATTTTAATTAATTTCCATCGAGGCAAACATTAAGCATTTCTGCTGATCTTGCAGGATGTAAGCTCATTTGCACAATAAATGCGGTCTAACAAGTCACCACATTTACAGCAAGTTGCCTCAGTCTTATCTAACTGCGTAGTTTGAAAAGTCAGTGACGGGTAAGTGAAACTCCACCCACGTCACAGTTTCTGGAGTTAAGCATAAGAAAACTGAAGAAGTTGCTACCTTCTCATTGCAAGTGACACTGCCAACAGTATTCTGACAACTGGGTCCATATTCTGAACTATGCGTATAGCACTTACTCAGGAAAGAGAAAAAAGCATGCACTTTGCACTTTGTTTTTCTCCTGCAAAATATATGTCCATATTCCAACGCCCTGGAGCTCCCCTTCCCAATAAAAGCAAAATCAAAGACCCTCTGCTGCCTGCTCGCGGTAACTGCCAAAAAAGAAAAATAAGAGGAGGAAAACCAAAACAAAACAGGAAAACAAATAAAACTTGAGATAAATTGTATAGATTTAAATAGGTCAGCATATAGACAAAAGAGCCACAAGTTCTGCCTATGCCAGGAGGCACATATCACTGCAGCATTAAAGCAGAGACCATCAGCAACAACAGGGATTCCCCAGGTGGACCTGCCAGCAAGAAGGGCAGCAGGGCAGCCAGGGACACAGCCTGCTCATCGCAGCCGCTGCCCATCTACACACCGCCAGCTCCAGCGCAGGGAGCCAAGACCAGCTCCAGGTGGCCATCAGTGGTGTAGGGCCCTCCCAGATACAGCGGTTTTGCTCGCTTGCTACCCTTCTGCTCTGCAACACGGACAGCAGAGCAAGGCAGCACTGCCCCGGCTGCTCAGGTACCCAGCCACAGATCAGCCTCACCAGCAAGTGGCCCCCCTTTTGCCCCGCATCTTCTGCCTTTATGGACCTTCAACTTTCCCCAAAACTACAGTTTCCAAGGACAGCACAAAGGCTGCTCACACGTATGGCTCCTTCATGTACACACACTGTTCGTTTCGTTAGAAGTTTTTAATTTCCTGATTTCTGCGCATGGTAAAAATTTCGTTCTGGCACTAACTAAATTAAAAGAGGGGTGTCTCTAACATTTTTAGAGGGAGGCACCCACATGCAAGAAGCAGAGAGCAGCATATTTCATCATTTCACATCCTGGCGCAGGAGAACATGGACACCAGGTAGGAAGTGGCCTCTGAGTAATAAATATTAAAAAAAAAAGTTAATTAAATAAGAGGTCTTACATATTACAAAGCATGGTTAGGAGATATAATTTACTCAGCAAATACTATGGGTTAAGGGCACCTCTGTTTGCAAGCGTTTTTTTGGCCATCACTCCAAACTTAAATCTGAATATGTACTATTTAGAGACCATGCCCCACGCATACCCAGTACGTACGTGCCAGGCCCCAGAATTTACACCCCTTAGACTTAGGCAACAAGAACAGCCTTGACAAAACTAAAAAGGAGCCCTGCACACTCACACCAACACGAGCCTGGGCTGCACACAGCAGCGAAGCACATGGGGAAACATGGGCTGCTCAGAAATGCAATCACAGCCATCCCTGGCGCACTGGCTTGAAGCAGCGACAGGACTGAATGAGCTTCCAGCTGCATAGATTCCTAGCATTCCCAAAAATTAGGTTTCTAAGACTAGAACAAGAGAAGACTTGTACCTTTAAGTTTAATTAGCTCTAGAATAAGACGTATTTTCAAACAGAACTATAGCGTCATTGATACCGTGCAGCGATGCAAGATGCCTTTAACAACAGAAAGTTGTCTGAGCAAATGGAGCACTGCCCTCTGCTCCTCCAGCAAACTTCACATCTCTGACTGATGCAGCAGCTTGCAGAGTCACAGGAGGTTTTCAGTGGCTACCTTTTTAAACCTAGCCACTTCTGGTCCCATGTACTACAAAACAAAGCATTGCTAAACCTTTAGCATTTCCTGCAGAAGTGCTTCAAAACTAAATACATTTGCCTCCTGAAGTATTATTTTAAGTGATCTGGTAAAGATCAGTATCCACTATCGAAATCCAGCACGAGGTCTAAAGAAGTTCTTAACAGATAATCATCAATCCAGCAAAAGCAGCTGGCTTTGTTCTTTTTACTCCTCCACCTCCTCCATTAGGAGTGGAGACCTACCAAGAAACCCCACGATACAGCTGCTGCACAACTAACTTAAGACATCTGCATATCACAAACTACAGTACAGGAAAGAAGTACCTTTGTCTGATGAACACACGTGAATAACTTTTACTAAGTATATTTAGAAATAATACCTAAATGTGAATAGCGCTTGTCCTCAGGAGATTGATTTAATTCATGCTGAAGCTCTTTATGGAGCAGCAGAGATGCTGCTCTTCAAAACGTGACTCTTCCCAGTGCACTTCATTTCTGAAATACAGCCCATCACCGCGAACAGAAATGTTTCCCCAATATTTAAAACCCTTCTTGGCAACCAGACTTACAAACAAAATGCTACAAAATTCATTAAAATATTAGTATGCACTACCATATGCTTAACTACGACTATCTGCAGACAGTGTCAGTGAATCTGAAGTTCCTTCTTCATGGTAATTGACAATTAAGTAAATATCTCCATCTTTCATGTATTTCTGAAAGAGGAAAACAATAAACTATTAACCAAGTGCCTTCACTATGTCTTACTTCAGTATTCATTACTCAAGGTTATAAAACCCGTGCCATTTGAAATCTTTGCTTCATACGCAAACTTTCTCCCAAAACAGAAAGGGCTGAATGCTGAATCTCTGTAGCCGCAGCCCTACATATTTCACAAATCTGTGGCTACAAAATGTATCAGCATTTTTGTTCCAAAAGCCAAGCACTCATTTCACAAAATACTCACCAGTTGTGTAAACAGAGGAGCATATATTTAGGTAGTAGTATGCTTTGGAAACAGAAAAAAAGTCTAAACAGACATCTCAGAAGTACATAATTTCTGGAGTCTTACAAAAAACCTAAAACACCAAAAACTGTGCCTATTTTACTGTTGATCATTGTACTAAAAAAAACCCAAACCCTTCACATACCTTACCTAAACACCTTTATTGCCTTGTACCACACTGCTTCCCCCTTCCATCCCAGGCAGCAAAAGCCCCAATTCCCTAAACCACTAATTTCACTGGCAACTTGTGAAACTGTGTGATACAAAAATCAAGATGTTAAGGAAGTGACTGAGGCCGTCATAAGGAATATGGTGGCAAAGACAGCAGTTACCTCAGTTTTGTATTGAAGTTCTTTAAAGTCAGCCACTTCAGGAAAATTTAGTTCATTACATCAGCATACAAAGCCACTCAGGTGTTTAGTTTCAGTGTTTAATCTTACCTATAATCATAGGAGTAACTGAATAGACGTCACAGCAAATAGGAAACGGGCAAAGAAAATGAAGAGTATTTCCAACACATACTTCAAGGCCCTGGTGGGAAGCTCGAACCCACTGATGAATGCTGGGACACGTTGCACCAGACAGCACAAGGTACTGGCAGCAGGTGCATCTTGAGCATCCCTCCTGGCCACAGCCTGCCTGTCGGACAGGGCCAGGGAAGCCCACACACCACCCCAAAAACAGGGCAGCAACGCACAGGTTTGAGGTCAGAATGGGCTTTTTCCTTCAAGCAAGGGCTGAGGGCAAAAGGGCAAACATAAAAGGAGAAGCAAAAATAAGTTTAAAAGGAACAAAGAATTAAGGGCTGGCATTGCGATACAGCTTTGCTGTGAGTTACTCGGGCACAGGCGAGGAGAGCACCTTGCACCTGCAAAGGTTCAACTGAACTTTCGTGCCCGAAACTAAGCAAAACGCAAGCTGGTAAAAATCACAGACAGACAACGAAGGCTGCTACGAATGACTTTCTAGTGGCAGCAAGCAGGTACGCAAGCCATGAAACAGCAAAGCTCACCACAGGGTGGGCAGAGGCTGGAACTGCTCCGGCTGTTTCTCCAAGTGTGCCCCAGCTGAAAGCAGGCATCTCTGCAGAGCGGAGCTTCCAGCTGTTGAGTCTATTACTAATGTCACACATAAAAAGGTATGACTGCAATAGCATTTAACTTGGTATAATCCATAAATAGGAAACCAAACATACATACTTACATATGCATATGCACGTGTGTGATGTATGTATGTATGACACGATGCATGATGCTAGGGGGTCCGCAAATCACCTAGGGAAGCATCTAAAACGACAGAGGTAAATGCCTACAGGTATGTTACCAGCACTGAGGGAATACAAAGCAATTCTTCAATGCAATCTTCAGCTGTGCTGTGTCCATGTAGGAAAAAAATGTGCACTAAAAACCTCAAAAGATGTACTCACTTCACTTCAAATAAATTGTATAAATTGTCACAATTTAAACTGGTCACTGACGTAAAATCAAAAAATTTGGACAACTTATGTGAAGATTAATCTTAATTTCTCAGTCTTTCAAACATGTCATACTACATGTAGCTTTTGAATCAAAGACACCACAACCCAGAATTTATTTTGCACGAAGACCAACCCACTACAGAGTAAGAGTCATGACCAGAGAGTATTCCTATGGGAAGGCCACCCAAAGCACCCTGCCCACACCCGTTTCATCCTCAGGCCTTCAGGCTTACACCCATTCATCCTTCTGCAGTTAGGTATCACCTATTCTCATTCCTTTGGCAACGGTAACAAATAAATTCAAGGGATCAGGTTTCCTTGAGACTGGAAGCTGAGGAGGTGTAAATACCCTTGTGACCTTAACACCTGCCACTGTGAAAAATAAACACCACATCCACCCCGAGAGGAGTGCCACCAAAACTCTTTGTTTTCTGTTTAAGAAAAATCACAGGGTTTGATTTGGACCCATTTTCAAAAGCAGGCTAAAGGGATGAGACCATTCAAGGAAGCTTAACTGGTAGCTCCTTTACGATAAATCTCAACAATCTTGCCATAAAGCAGAGGCATCATGAAATACGCGCACTGCAGGAGATGTTTTATATTTTATCCATGATGATTAGCCAAAAAGCTATCAGATTTGAGTAAAGGAAGAGTTACCTACAGCTGTAGCAGAGCTCTTGGAGGACTGTAGACTGTCTTAAGCCCTATGTCCCGCACTAGCACAGGTAAGGGAAAATGTTGCTTTCACTTGACTACTACTAGGAGAAAGGTTTTGTTCTTCCATGCAGCTTCCACAAAGATTTCTTTGTTATCTCTGAAACAGATCTTGTTCTTGCTTCAGCTTTCTCTGAGTCACTCCATTTTCGCTGAGTTTCTCTGCTGGCCGCTCGGCACCCGTTCACAACCAACACCATGACCGGTCTGGCAAAGCGTATCTCGAGTGCCTCATTCAAGATAGCCGCTGCATCCTGGGGGGTCATGTGGACTTTGCTCCCCTAGAGTTCAACAGGGCTTTTGTTCATAAAGCAGAGTTTGGGCTAAGAAAGTCTGGAATAAACTTTGTATGTAGAACTGAGCACAATTTTACCTCCTTTAATAAGCCACCACTGACAATTTCATGCTACTACCTTTGGCTTCTACCCTTATTTAAAAAGCCTCTTTTATGTGAATGTTTTTATTCAGAAGAACCTGGATGCTATTTTGAGCCCCTAACAGATAACGCTGACACCGCTGAACTTCTTTATTCAGTGAAAAACTAAAAAGCAGCTCAGCATCAGACACTAGATCCAGGCAGTACATACCCACAAGCATTAGAGCAGTCAGCCCTCATCTTCTGGGTGAGAAACACAGCCTTGCCGCTATGCGGAAAGTGCACGTTCTTTTTAATTCCTTGTGTACTTCATAGATTTTGTGTATCGTTTCAAAAAGGTGCCTTGCTGCACTTACAAACATGCAAACTCCACCAAGATGAAGTGTCTCGAAGCTCTGTTTAAAGGGGGGGTGGATGTGGGGGGGGGGGTAGGGGATGGGGGGGGGGGGGGGGGCGGAAAAAACAACACCCCCTCCTTCCTCAGCCTGCAGAACACACACGCACGATGTGCTCCCAGCCCTAAGTCGGTACCAGGCTCTAAGGCAAACCCACGCTCCCTCTCTGTCGGCAGGAAAGTCCACCACTCATCTGTGCTCATCGCTGGAGTGATGCTTCTCCTGTGCCAGGGCCCGTGGCTGACTCCAGGCTGCGCTCCCAGCCCTCCACCTGCACCCACGACAGCTTCCCGGCCCCCAGACCACAAGCAAACCAACAGCTCCCAAATCGAAAAATAAAAACGATCCCTGCTCAAGCCGAGCCATGGAGAAATGCTGACGAGCGAGCAAACGGGCTGCGTGCCTCAACCAGATCAGTTATAGCATCGACACCCTGTGGCTGCCAGTAACTAAACTTGTGTGTTTAAGGAACACTGCACTTACCTGGCTAAATCGGTAAAACCTGTAAGCGTGTAACTTTCTGAGCAGCCTGGCAGTGACGCAGCCAAAGGAAGGGATTTGGGCAACATGTGCCTGATGCAGAACACAGCAACTATTAACTATGGTAGGAGAGCACGTGTATTTACCCGCCAGCAGTGGCAGGGTACATACTGCACCCTACCAGAGGGTACTACAGCCAAAAAACATATTGGTAACTGCTGTCCCCGTCATAACGGAGGTATGTGGGCACAGAAGAGCTCAGCCTGTCAGAGGGAGGTGTGCGAGGCTTCTGTATTTGCTGAAGCACCACAGGAAGAGCAGCAATAAAATAGGAAGCACCTAGTAAGTCACACGGCTAGCAAAGCTTCTTTGCTTGCTTGAATTTGGGAGGTCTTTGATTTTACTTTGGTTGGTTTGTGTTTTTTAGGTCACTTCTACTCATTCTGAAAAAAGCACTTGATGTATCTTGCTTTTTTCAAGGAGACTAACATATCACTGGAGGAAAAAAAAAAGAACCAGCATCTTCAAGTGACAAGTTACCGTATTTAAAAGTTGTCAGCTATCAATTATTTCACTATTAAAGGTTTTAATGAAAGATGTCTTCAGGCAAATACCCTTTAAATTTTTCAGACCAACACAATGATAAAAACTAACAAATTACTTTAAAAAACCTCAAAAGCCTTTGGTTAAAAATGAGTTCAAGATTGATCTGCATTTCCTTACCAGGACATCGCTTACCTCCAAAAAATAAATGAAGTAGATTTACAAACATTTAAAGGTAACAAACATTCCTAACTAGATGCGATTAAAAATACATAAACACAGGGTTTGACGACGCTTTCTTGTTTGGGAAAGGCAAATAACACCGATATTAGAAAGCGAAGCGAGGAGCCCAGTCGGCCGGCGCTGAACCGCGGTCAGACGCAGCGCAGACAGGGTGACAGTCCCCTACCACCGCCGACCCCCGGCGGGGCGGCCAGGCTCTGCCTGACGCAGGCGGCCGAAGCTCATTCCGCCGACGCTGTCACGCAACAGTGCCACGGCGCCAGGCGCCCTGCCTCCGCCGCAAGCAGGGGCACAGGTGGGTGACACCTTCCCGGAGGCCGAGGAGGAGCGTTTGTCCCCAGCACAGCGAAGCGTTCGCCACCCGACGGGGCCACGGAGGCGACGGGGCCACGGGCCCCGCGCTGTCCCCACCACGCTGGGCGACAGCCAGCGCGGCCGCCCGGCCCCGCGCCAAGCGACGCCGGGCCCAGGGCCACCCGGTGCCCACGGGGCCCCCCGGGAGCCGGCGCGCAGCCCCCCCCGGGCGGGGCGCGGCAGCTGGCCCCACGGCCTGGCTCCGGCTGTGAGCGGCACCGGGCGCTCGGCTCCAGCCTGCGCGGGGCTGGGCGCTGCCCCCGCCGCCTGCGGGCTGCCGCTGCCCCCGCTACGGCTGCGGGAGGCAGCGCTGTCCCAGCACTTTGCAGCAGAAAGGCGCTCCCGCAACCCAAGTTTAACCAAGCCATCGAGCCAAGTACAGCGGCTTACTCATTAAACACACGCCGTTTCTGCAACCCTTGTCCTGCCCCCGCTCTTTCCCCATCCCTGTTTGCTTCTGTCCCCTCTCCGCCGCCCGACGGCAAACCCCGCCGCGCCGGCTGCCGGCACGCCCCCGCCCCAACCCGCCCCGGGGCTGGGAAGCCCCCGGGGACCAGCGCCCGACAGCCACCCTCACGACGCGGGTGTTGGACCCCGAGCCCGGCCGGCCGCCCCGGGGGGCGCAGGAGGCGGCGGCGCTCTCGCCGCGTTTTCCCGGGGACGGCGCCGTGACACGGCGTGAACTTTTCCTTTCGGCGGGGCGGGGGGGGGGGGGGGGGGAGGCGGAGAGCCGCCCTGGCCCCTCCTGCGCCCCACCGGGGGGAGGGCGAAAACGCTTTTTTCCCTTAGGATTTTTCCCCGAGGAAGGGTGAAAAAAAGTACAATTTCCAGGAAGAAAAAAAAAAAAAAAAGAAAACAAGGCAGGGAGCTGGAGCGCTGCAGACGGCGCGGCGGGCAGCGAGCAGCCCGGGGGACGGAGCGGGCCCGGCCGCCCGCAGCACCGCGGCTCCCGGCCCGGACGGCAGCGTGTGCGGCGCCCGCAGCCGAGCCTCCCAGGACCCCCGACCGACGGGGGACCCCGCCACCCCCCCCTCACCTTCCAACCGGCCGAGCTGTTGCTGTCGCCCTTATCCTTGAAGTAGGGGACGCTCTTGACCATCCACTCGTAGATCTGGGAGAGGGTGAGCCGCTTCTCGGGGGAGCTCTCGATGGCCTTGGTGATGAGGTCCGCGTAGGACAGGTTGCCCCAGGCGTTGCGGCGCGACGAGCTGCTCTTACGGGGCTGCCCGGCCACGGGGCCCGGCGACAGACCGGCCACTGGCGGCGGCACCGGCGGCACCGGCGGCGGTCCCGGCGGGTGGAGGCGGCAGCCGGCCTCGGGCGCCGGGAAATCCCCGCAGCGGCAGGCGGCCGCCTCTGGGGGGGCGGCGGCGGGGGGGCAGCGGCGCGAAGTCCTCGCTCTCCTCCAGCAGGCTGAGGTTGCTGATGAAGTCGGCGCTGAGCGCTCCCGAGGCGGCGGCACCGGCACCGGCCGCGGCACCGGCCGCCCCCTCGGGCTGCCCGCCGCACGACGGCGCCGGGCTGGAGGTGGCCGAGCTGGGGGGGTTGAACTCCGGCCGCGGCAGGGGCCAGGTGCAGGAGCGGGGCCGCGGCAGCGGCTCGAAGTCGGGGTCGATGTCCACCAGCTGAGGTGCCTCGGCCATGGCGGGGCCGGGGCGGGAGCGCGGCGGCGGCGGCGGCGGGGCGGCTGGGCTCAGCGCCGCCGCCCCATGCAGGCTCCGGCCGCTGACCGGCGCGGCCTCGACGGCGCGGCCGCCAACTCCCCTGGCGGCTCCGGCCCCGCCGCCCTGCCCCTACCCGGCTGGCGGCTCCCTGCCCTCCGCGGCGGCAGCAACGGCAGCGACCCGGCCGCCCGGCGCGCACCGACTGGAGCGACCGCCCCGCGCGGGCCCGCCTCCAGCCTTCCTCCTCCTCCTCCTCCTCCTCCTCCCGGCGGGGAGGGACGGCCCGCGCCGCGCCAATGGTAGCGCCGCGCCGCCCGCCCGCCTCCCGCCGCGGGGCCGGTTTGGCAGGAGGGTGCCGGTGCCCCCGTGCTGTTTCTGGGTGGTTTTGTTTTCCGGCGGCGGAGGAGGGCGAGCAGCGGCGGGCGGGCGGCCGTGCCCCCCGCCGCCCCGGGCCCGGCGCCGCCGAGGGGCTGGGCGGGGCCGGAGCTCCCCCGCCTCGCCGGGGGGTGAGCGCCCGTCGGCCGCGGGCTGCGCGGGGAGCAGCCGGGGCAGGGGAGCTGCGGGGCACCGCCACGGAACGTGCCCCCAGGAGGATCTCCGCCCCGGTCGCTGCCTGCCGACCCGGGGGGCGTCGGGCGCCTGGGTTGGGGTTAGGGGGCGGCTAGGAGAGCGTGCACGGTGGGGCTGCGGGCGGCTCCCCGCTCCCAGCAGAGCCCGGCGGCGCCGGCTCTGTGCGCTGCCGCCCGCCTGCCCGCCGCGGGGGGGACCGGGCAGCCCCCGCGCCCGGGGGGACGGCACCGGCGGCTGCGACAGCCTCCCTGCCTCCATCCCTGCCTCCCAAGCCGGCTCCTCGCCAGAAAGTGGCTGCGCCTCCCGAAGTGATAAACCTCCCCTTTGGCTGAGCGTGTTTTCATACCGTGAGCTGGTGCTTTATTCCGTGGGCAGGCACGGGAGCTCGGGATAATTTCATTTTAAGTCGACTAGTAAACAAACCTTATATTTTTCCAGGCAAACCCCAAGGCCACACAATTTAGTAAGGCTTGTATTCCCCCCTTCCAAAGAGGCGGCAGTTAAAGAACACGCCACCTCTGCCACCCGAGCGCATAAACATACAAAGAGATGTATGTTCGAGGCAACACAGGAGTGTTACTCCGTTTAAAATTACAAGGGAGACGTTTGCTTAAGCTAGGGAAACGATCCCAGGGATGAGGCACGACTCGACACCTTGTTCAAACTGGCAAGCCCAACTTCTTAGAAAATCTGTTTTGTTTTCAGTAGGAGGAGTGCTTTTAAAAAACATTCTTTAGACGTGCCTTCGTAAGTCACAGAATTCACAGCCAGCCACGGCATTTGATGTTGCCCATCAAAGAACCGCTGGAGCTGGGTAACTGTCACCCTTGAGCCAGCAAACCTGTTACTTTTCCCTCCTCTGTACCCAGGCACAGAGCGGTAATGTTATTTAAATGCCGTTCATTGTTCCTATAAAAATATTTCCTGAAAATGAGTAACAATAATGAAGGAGAGAGAGTATAAAACTGGATTTAGGCCCACAGCATATAATTTAGTGACAGATCATACATCTACATATACATAACGTCTATTATGAAAACACTTTTTAAGACATGTGATGACACCTAACCATATAGTTAGTCCAACATATGCATAAGTGCATAGTAACTGATCAAATTTTAAAGCACTGGTTTTGTCATGTTTATTTTCCCAAACGCCAAAGGTGATTATACCTTATTATAGGTTGGCTGCTTGTCAGATTTCGGAGTCGCTTTGCCTTTAAGTCATTTCTGTGTTTTCTAAATTCTTTAAAAGATTTAACCCACAAATTTATATTGTTTAGCCTATGCATTTTAGAAACCCCCCTTTTTTTTCCAGTTTTTTAAAAAAAAAAAAGGCAAATAGTCCAAGTCCAGCCTAATAACTTGCATGCCACATTTCAGCTTGGAACAGCTTTATCCAGCAGCATTACACAACTCGGTGTAGTAGTTGCCCTGCAATAAGGGAAAGAGCCCCGTCTTGAAGAAGCAGAGATTATATAATGGTGAGAAGCAGCCAGGGATGCACAGCGAATTGACGTGTTTAAATGGAAGCCAGAACAAAAGAAGTGCCCAAGAACACTGAAACATTTTCTTTTTCTTTCCTTGGTGTCTGGGGGGGAAAAAACCAACAAAAAACCTAAGAGCCAGACTGGCACCCATCCTGCTAAATGAAATGGATTTATTACCCAGGCTTTCTTCTAAGGATTTTTTTAAAATCTTGCACTCCTTGCTTTTTTATTTTGTCAAAAGTAGAGATGTTATTCCCTGACCTCAAAGAAAGCTACTGCTGGGGAATTTTAGGAAGCCCTGGTGTGTTCATCACTCAGCCCGGCTCTTTCTGCAGGATAAGGGTTGTAGTGCCCTTTCTTGGCCCTACGTGGTGTTGCCGTTGCTTACCTCACCTTCTTGGCAGGGCTCTGCCACATTTGTGCCCCGCGTTACTGATGTTCTTGCAGCTTAAAACTTAGCAGTGGGTACAGACAGCAGATTGCAGTGAGGAGTGAGGACGTGGAAGTAGAGACTGATTAAACCAGAGCCTTCAAAATGCTGCATTTGCTTGGCAAGTGGGGCCCCGTGACTCACAACGCAACAGGCAGCGCTTATCTCTGCCATGGGGATTTTGACTATTGCAGGCTCTCGGCTGGGCCCAGGTCTGCTGAGGCCTGGAGGAAGGATGAAGGCCGATGAGATGATGCCGTGCACTTTCCTGGGATGAGTAATCCAGGCAGTCTGCTCCGACTTTGGCAGAACCGCCTGAGTGAGTGAGTCCTTCTGCAATGTCCCAGTCCACATGTACATCATCCTCTGCTTTCCTCATAGGATCTCTCTCCATCAAGTATTTGGGGGCGGAATCCTTTCACATCAACCAATTTTAGAGTCAAAGCAACGAAGTGGCATGCATGCCATACACAGTATGAGGGTCACACGAGCTGCAGGCTCTAACCCGCCTGCACCGCTCTCCCAGTGCACCCCAAACGCCGTCGACCACGCTTAGGACACACTGCAGTGAACAAACCATCCATTTGGCTGTTGGAGGGGGGCTTCCTCCTCCTAAAACAGCTCAGCACAGCAATGGCTCCGTACAAGAAATTTTACTGCATCTACAAATGACAGCATTAAGTTTATCTCATCTCCCACGATGCCAAAATGCTGATGGATGCACCACAATTCATTTTCTACTCCCACGGCCCTCCTCCTACACTCCACCTTTTTATTTCTCTACTCCTACTCCTGCTCCCATTTTCCACTCCTCTACAATGCAGTATCTCCTATCATCCTTAGCATCGACTTGTATTTTTATTTTATTTTTTTTTTCAAATTAAAGACCTGAAGATTGCCTTTTATCATCACTGGAATAAAGCAGAGCTTCTATTCATATTCTGGGTTTGAGGCAGCCAAAATAAAGGATCTGCACTGTCTTTTTACTACTGTCTGTATAATTCACTTTCTGAGGTTTTGATCAAATCAAGCAGGAGATTACATGAAGTTGAAAGCATTTGTAGTATATGTACAGCTCTTTTTTTTTTTTACAGATATGTGCATGGTGAGAGAGTACAAAGGTTTTAACAGAACAAAAAGCAACGATAAAATACCAATTTGCACCTGGTATCATTAAGAGCTGGGGCAAACCTTATTTTCTGAGGAAGGATGAGGGAGTTCAGCACCTCCAGTTTTCTCCCACATCCCTCAGAAGGCATTGACTTTGTCTGCAGTCCACGTTTCCAAGGAGCCTGGGTCTCAGAACGGTGGCATGGCACCTCAGTCACATCCCCTCCCAGCCGAGGGTAACTGAGGGCTTCCCTACACGGCAGGGTTTGAACAGTTCCCGGGTGCACAGGGCATTGGCACTGCCTAGCTAAGAGAGTTCAGGGTGTCTGAAGCTCTCCCAAACAGCTGGGGACTTCTACACAGCCGCTGGAGAAAGGCAGTCCCTCCACAGCACGTTTCAGAGCAGGAGCTTAACTTCACTCCTGGGAGTGCGCATCTCTCCCCACCAACCACAGAACCACAGAGGGAATTTAAGGATCTGCTAATCCCTCACCACAATTAGGTGGTGCTAATGCCCCCGCTCCCCTGCTCTCCTTCCATCTCGCCCTTCGCCTCCCGCCTGGCAGGTCAGGGTCTGGCTGGCTCGGGGAGAGGCCGGTGTCACATTTACGGTCACTCCATGGTTAATGGAGGGAATCAAATCCCTCCCACGGGTGATTTACCACCCCAGGTGGTGGAGCTGACCAGCCACGGGGATGCCAGGCTCTTGCTCCCAGTAGTTCACACTTACCTTCAGCCAGCTGCCTTCTGGCCAGCAGATCCCACCCATCTTGTTTTATAGCGCATGGAAAATGTGTAATCTCCAATTCCCATGCCATAGCATCCCCAGGATTTTCAGGGCTCCAGAAGTGTCCGCTGGCTCTGTGCAAGCCAGAAGTAACAGTCAGGACGCCGATAATCTCAAGGGATCACTTCCTTGAGCAAAACACGCGGCACTCAGCCTTGCCTGGCACAAACTTTTATAATATTTCTTGTTACCCGCTGTATGCTAGCACCTATACACCCCAGCAGGGCTGCAGCCCTCCGGAGCTCAACAGTAAGAAACAGGCCATACCACAAGGCTAACAGGCTGGCCAGGCACTGCGGAGAGATGGCAAAAGAAAGGCAAAATGATCAGTCCTGCTTTGCAGGGGGGGAACTGGACCACCGTGAACCCACATAATGTGCAGAGGACCTCACAGAGGATGCCTGGGCAGAGAAGCCAAGCCTACCAAGACCCAGTCCTTCGGTTTACCAAAATTCATGCCATCAAAGTGTTGTCAGGGTACTTGCTGGTGAGGGATTTGAAGTTACCTTGTCTCAGGTCTGTCTCCCGCTACACACAGTACAAAGTCCTGAACATTCCCCGTAGAGGCAGGAAGGCCCTTCTGGACTTACACCTGGACAGCTGAAATCAGGGCCACATGTGTCCATGCTGGCTGCCCACCTCACTGGACATCTTTTAGAGTCGAGAACTGCCAGATCCTCGCACAAAGTGGTGCAGCTCCGGCCTCCAGAAAGCCTCCAGGCAGCCCACCCCTTCTTCTCAGAGGAGATGGAGAACCTTGGATGCTGGTGGGAGAGCTGCCCAAATGCAGCCAAGTGCCGTTTCCTTCACCTCCTCACTGCATGCTGTAGGGAGCTGGGCTGCTGCGACCGGGGCTCTCACAGCAGCTGCTGCATCCTCCTCCTTCTCCTCCTCCTCCTCCTCTTCTTCACCATCAGCAATCAGCAGTAAGTCTTCAAACTGGACAACCACAGCTGCAGCCAACGCCCTCCTCCTTCCCCAATTTGTCTACAGCAGCTTTGGTGGCAGAGAGCAGCCGGAGGGCTCAGTGGGTGCTGCTGCCAGGAGAAAGGTTAAAAGGGAGACATCAAGAGGGGCGACGGTGGGGTTGTGCTCCCCAGACTGGGAGATGGAGCTGCTGGGCGTTGGGCTGCCAAGATGTCACTGCAGACTTAGCGGCTGCTGAAGCTGGACCACCCTGGCTTGAAAGAAGTACCACAACAAATATTTAGTTACGTAAATGAAGAAAGAATTTAATATTAAAACATATTTTTTTATTAAAAATAGCTAGTAAAAATTTTTACTATGTATTTTTGGACAATTTCCCTTGATGTTGTTCATACCTCATTTGTTCTCAGCATCTGCAAAAATGTAAACAATTAAGATTTGAGAACAAGGTTTCATGGAAACCATTTCCAAGTTGCACTATTTGAAGGAATCAGAATTTAATTTTAAATTTCCTTGTGCAAGAGCTCACGTCAGAAGCATTCATAAGTTTTTTCCAGGCCAAGAAAAATAATAATACAACTTCACTGGTTGGTGCGATTAATGCAGCTCAAATTCCTGCTCAGTCTGGCTCTTACTTAGCATTTGGACAAAACCATATTCACTGAACAAGCTCAAATGAGGCATCCCGTGTTACTGGGAACAACAGTCTGCTGCCACATTTTGTAAAAAGAAAAAGAAGGCAAACTGAAGAAAATACTTGACACAAACTCATCTCTCAACTCTTACAATCTAGGCTCAAGATCTCCCATTTAAACATACATCCCCCATCACCCACGTATAGACATCCGTAAGTGAAAGACTGAAGTACAATATGCACAAGAAATGATCCTTACCAGGATTGATATGATAAATACCAAAGGTAGTGTCCACATAGCGATATCTGTTTTTAGTGTGTCATGTGCAATCACTGGCTGTGATGTAAAAACAGAAGGCAAGAGTTTATCAGGTTTCAGATTCAGCTGAATCACCCGGCCCACCCCTATGCAAAGGCCAACGTGCCTCGAAGTAAACACAGTTCAAGTGGTGTGTATGTTTTTCAGGGTGTTGAGTTTCTGTTTTGTCGTAAATATGATCTATTACAATATTCTCCCACATCCTACTGTCAATGTTTCAACATTTTCAGGTGCGTTTCTCATTTCTTGTTTTCCTTGATATATTGCTGGAGGAAAAACTGACTGGCTTCGCATGATAGCTTTTGTATATTAAATAATTTTATTGTGTTTGAGCAACAAACTAAAAACAGGACGCTTGACAGTTACAGTATAATTCAGTGGTTTCTCTTCAGCCTGTAGGAAGGAAAATTCATGGCATGGTACAATGCAATGCTTGAAAACTATTTCATCTTCTTTTCCTTTGTTTCACTGGAAAACTGATAGCTACCTGTCATCAACGAGAAAAATAATTTATAGCCAGAATCAGCATGGAGGCTGTGCCATAACAGAAGCTTACTTTTAAGAAAAAGTGGTTTTTTCCATTGTTAAAGTCATGCTTGAAAAGCATATTTATATACATATACAACTGTATTTGCATACAAATGAGTGCATTATGTATATGCTGCACAAATGCGTATGCATGGTATCATTATATGCATTTTACGCTCGATTTATATAGATGCAAACGTGGTTAGACAACAATAGTAACACAGTATTTTGACATATATGCATATATTCCTGTGCTGCTGGTGACTGATCCATTACAGAAGTCAGTGTTCGAGCCGGATGCTCAACAGGTAAGGTCTGTAGCATACAAATACTGTTCCACGGTATAAACGTCCACAGCAGGACAACCACCCCAGGCAGCTACACTCTCCTTCTTCTCACGAAACACAGTAGTAATTCCATGCTTTTTTTTTTTTTTTTACCTTTCTGTAAAATAGGTATAAAAAGTGTCTGCAACCCTGTTAGTTAACAGTTTAAATGCTTTGAGATCCAGCACTGCAAATGCAAA
Source organism: Falco biarmicus (assembly GCF_023638135.1). Taxonomy (NCBI): domain Eukaryota; kingdom Metazoa; phylum Chordata; class Aves; order Falconiformes; family Falconidae; genus Falco; species Falco biarmicus. The sequence goes on from NC_079289.1 coordinate 29,284,760, forward strand.
CCTTCTTACACCTGGCCTGCGAGGAGAATATACTGATGAAACTGAAACCAGCCAGGTCCCAGCATCAGGTTCTGCCTCAAGGCAGAGGCACACCACGTACCGGCCTGAAAACAGATAAAATGAGCAACGAGTAGTTTCAATTTTACATTCGTATCTGCCAAGCCCCGAATAGCAAACCCCAACCAGGATCAGATGAGCTTGTGCCACATGATCAGTAATAGGAAGGCACATGGCGGGCAGCAGCTTGGTGGCTTCTCTTTGTATCCAAGAAGGAGATGGGGAACGGCGAGATTCAGGAGGGGGCTCGAGGCAGAGAAAAGCCCTGGGTGCGAAGGGGTAAATGGTGGGGCTGTCGGATCTGTCCACCCACACGTTACAGAAATGCTGCTGCTGCAAAGAAATCAGCAGTGGCTCCCCGAAAGCCACCCACTTTCACTCTTTGCTCCAGTTGTGGCTACCAACCTCACGGGCTGATGAAGCATCTTGCAACAAAAAAAAAAAAAAAACACAAAAAATCCCAAGCAAACAAAAACCAAAGCAGAATCTTAGCCAGCAGCTGGACTCTCTGGTACCCCCACTTTGCTGGGGTGAGGATCGGTTCATTGAGACACAGACTCACAGGGATGCCTTGTCCTCTCTGATGGGTGCCAGAGCTGCTGGGGAATGGGAAACACAACGAAGGGGCAGAAGGGAAAGAGTGAGTGGAGAGAAAAAAAAAGGAAGAAAAGGTGCGGGGAAATAAGAAAATCACAAAAAGAAGTCACAACAAGGGAAAAAACAACAAGAAAGGAAAGCAAAAAGTAGAAAGGAGGAAAACGAGCGTGAAACGAGAAATGAGACTTGTCCATTATATGAAGAAAGAGGTCATGTATCAAAGCACCCTAAATCAGAGCTTTTGCAAAACAAAGAATCCACACGAATACCTAAAAGGCACTGAAAGGCTGTCATCCCAGAGTTGTGCCTTCAAGGGACAACAGGCGACCTCCGCAGGCGTCCAGGGCAGGTCTGCATGGGTGTCTCCCAGAGAGCTCACTCCAGCCACATTCACATCCCCGCCACAGTGCGCCTTGCAGAGATTTAATGGGCGAACAGATCCAGAGCTCCTGCCCCTGTTGCAGTCAGAAGTAATTTTGCATTTCCAAAGTCTACACCGCAGCAAAGTTCACCTGGTCAAGCGTGTGCTGCAGAGCTGGTCCTGCGCCTCACTTTCTGCGTGCATCAGCCATTCAGCATTTCTTTTCCTGGTGCACAGCTGACGTTGCCCTGCAGCACCACAAGTCTAGAGCAAGCACCCCTGGGCTGTGCTTCCCTGAGGTGTTTCCAGCAAAGCCAGGCAGTGCTGCAAAAAGACACGAGATCTGGAGTTGGCAAAGGAGCCCTCACCCAGTGGTGCTCCGTTCCAAATAGCCGGGCACAACACATCGACTCAGTCCCTGGCTCAGGGATGCCAGGGACTGACAGCTCTTGATGAAACGGTGTCCCAAGCAGCCACCTGCTCTCTTCTTGACCCACCTGAATAAATGCCAAGGTATCCTCAACATTTCTTGCTAGCGTTCTGGCCAGGAGGATCCAGCACTGATGGCCACTGAGTGTTTGGATACACTCTTGAAGAAGAACTTGGCAGTCAAAATAAAATGGACCAGGGCCAAAAATAAATTTTAAAGAAAACCCTAACATATATGACTTTGTTAAAAACTTGAGCCTTTTATAGTTTTGTTACAAAACTGCATTTTCACATTACGGGAAATTCAGTGCAGAAAAGCAGGACTGCTTGTTCCTTTTCCAGACCTGCCAGAGTTTCCTTTCAGCTGATATCTACCTATAACTCTTTTTTAGTGAAATCTTTTCTTATGGCTTTTTTCTATTTTCTACTTAAACACCTCATTTTACTCCTTGTAAAATCTCTATGGTGTGCTTGAAAAATCACTTTGCAAACAAGACTCAGAAAGCATTACCCTCCCTGTACATCAAACTTCCTGCAAAAGATTTCTGTAAAAAAAACCCCAAGAAATGCAATTCTAGATGCTGAAAGCATTGCATGAGGGCTTTAAGGCATCCAGGCAGAGCTGCCTTCTCCGTTGTTCCTAAGCAAGCCTTTCCAGCCACTCGTGATGTCAGGAGGTGCCATCCAGACAAATAACAGCAACCCACATCTCTGTGGATTTCTCCTCAGCCTCCATAAATAGGCACTTTCTTTGCTGCTCCATCATGTGAATCTAATGAGTTGGGTGTTTTCAATATTGGAACTACATCAGGAGTGCAAATACAGCACCGGTTTGACCCTGTGTGACACTCCCCGCTGTTAGCAGAGGGGCACTTACGGCATGAAGCAGATGTACAGCCTCCTCCAGGGCAACACCCAAAACGCAGCACAGCAGCGTGTGACCCATCCAAAGTCAGTTCCCCAAAGCAGGCAGGCTCTATGCCTCAGCCTGCTGAAAAGCACAGAGGCAAGGGCATGGCTTACCCTCTCCAGAGCCCCAAGGCTGTGGAGAAGGAAGCTACAGAGGCAGGAGCCCAAGGCTGGGAGATGACTTGGTTTGTCACCAGCAGCCTGCAGGTTTGTCACCCTGGAGGCTGACTGATGGACAACAACTGTGTTTCACACTTCTTGTCTTATTCAGATCCCTCCAGGGCACCAATTTTAACCAGTGCTGAACATCTGGCAGCTTGAGGAGAGGAAGAAAGAGTTAAAAGGGCAGTATTCTGTCATCTTGTGGAGGTCTTTGTGAAGGGTGGGAAAGATAAGAAAAGGAGAAGACAACAAAGAGAGACGACAAGGGCAAAGAAGCCCAAAGAGATGTCATAATTTCCTAAAAAGCTATCAAAATCTGGTAGCTAAGAGGGGAGATTGTAAACCTTACCCTTGAGTACACTGAATTTCTCAGCAGCTGAGTGGTTATCAAGTGTTGTAGTTTGCAAAGTGCCAAATATTTCTGACTCACCAGAACAGCTCTCAGTTTTATTTGTTTTTCTGACAGGTCTTCACGAATATCTCTTTGTCCTCCTGCAGTTTTGCAGCATTACAAACATGCATTATAATCCTTCCCCTCGATCCTTGTTTCTCCAGGGACATGACAGTACCCTGTGGCCCAACACAGCCCAGAAGGTCCCTGCAGAAGCTGTCACCCAGATCTCTTTCATCCCCTCTTTGGTTTTCAGCTTGATCCAGCTGCAGGTGACAAAGGAGACTCAACGGTTGCTGGTGCTGTGAAAGTAGCAGCCAGGGTAGCTCAGCAGCCAGATGGAGGGTATGCAAAACATTAGCTGTGGGTCACTGGCACATGGATTACACAACTCTTCATCCCAACCACCGCTGTTACAGCATGGGTGGTGACTCTTCCTCCATGATCAAACCCAAGGTTTCCTTATGGTGGTCAGAAAAACCATCTATTTGAGCAACGTCTGTGAAATCGTGCAAATGGGTCTACAAAAACACCTGCGTCAATGGATTCTTTCTTTGATATTTTCATCAGATTCATGTGCCAATGTCAGATGAAATCAGCACATCTCTTCCTCAGTGGAGTTACTGTCTAGCTGACAGATTGCTGCGTGTGCAGCAATGTCTGAGCCAGCCAACGAGATCTGCAGCTGAGCAAGGAAGTGGGTAAGTGCCATGGAGGCAAATGCAAGGTCAAGAAAATGGCTATAGCAAGTGCAAAGGTAAATGCTAAGCAGAGCAGTGACAGGCATCCAGAAGGGATTTTTCACAAGCATGCTGGCATGCTGTGTTGCACAGCTTGCTCTGCTCCTGTAAGTTTTGAGCAAAAGCAGTCTGTGACAAATATTTTGAGAGTGCTTCACGGGAATCGAAGCTGGGAGATGTTGAATCTGCACTGGCAGAGCCAAGCACAAAAAGTGGCAAGTGAACTTTTCCCTACACAGATTGCACCGCAGAATAAGTTTCCTGATTTGCAGAGGGTTTTAACACTTCTTGTCATCGGCAACCCTGCTATCAAAAAGTATCTGGAAACCTCTTTTGCAAAACCTTGGTGGCATAACTTGTTTTAATCAACAGGGAGGGGGGAAAAAAGGCCAAAAATTTTGAAAGTCGCATGAACAACTTGTGAAAGCTGTTGAATGCTCATGTTGGGCATCGTCTTGCAGCAGACGAGGAGAGCAGCCTGGCAGCTGCTGCGCTCAGCACGGTAGCGGCACCGTGTTGTTCCCTGGTGGATGATTCACAAGGGCTTGGTGAGGGAAGCAGGCAATTCGCAACAGGGATTTCTTCTAATGCAGCGAGTTTAGTTAGAAACCAAAAGAGCAACCCAGGCCGTTGGAAACAATTCAGAAGCATGATTTTCCTTTTGAGAAGACAACAGCATTTGTTAGCCATATCACTGTGGGCACAGCAAGAACGAGGGAGAAAAGCCCTGTTTCTCACTATAGCACATGTGGCTTGCACAAAACTTTTGCTCAGCTTAGTTGGGGGAAAATGGAGTTAATTAACTTGTTATGGCGGTAAAACGGGCCTCTGCTGCCTTCTAACAATATCTCCAGGCAAAGGGGAAAGTACCTGCAATCTTCCCAGTCATAAGCTGGAAGAGCGGCTTTCGAACCGTTTTTGTGCTGGCCAAGGCTTCTGGGGAGACAGGCGTTTGAGAGCCTGTGTGGCTTCCTTTAGCAGTTCAGCGTGTGGGTTAGATTCACCTGCCACGACTTGGGCATCTAGAACATAATGTTTAGGTCCCTGCCAACCATCTTCAGCTCCATTTGTAGTTGAGGAAGAAAACCAGGCAGAGAAAATTCATTTATCCAAAGCCTGGCCTGAAAGCCAGGAGAGCTGAGCCATCCTCTGTTCTGACTTGATGGGAACAGCGCAGAGGAGCTGGTGCTGACCTGGAGACCTTCGCACCTCTACAGCTGGGTGCAAATCCCATCCTTCCTGCAGGCTGCTAGAGGTAGGCGAGCTGCTTCAACAGCCTGTGCTCAATCTCTGAGGGTAATCCCAGCCCTCGCAAAATTAGACATCAAAGCATGCCAACAAGCGAAAGAGTTGGTAAGCTTTGGCTCTGGCTCAAACTTTACAGTCACACCATGACAGGACATTGACCAAGCAAGCCCTCCCTCAAAGCAGTATTAAAAAAAAGCATCTGCTTTCACAGTTGTCAATCAGCTGCCTTTTTGTTGTGTTTTTTTTTTTTTTTTTTTTTTTAAGGCCTGTCAAATGCTTGAGCCAATTTACATCAAATATCAGCTGATACTTTTGAGGCAAATTCTGTGTTTGAAGACAATGTGTTGGCTAGCGCCGTCGCTCCAATTCTGCATGGAAAGCCTTCACATATTGCTAAGTTTGGAGATGACTTACAGGTGTCCAACAGCAGTGAAGACTGAGAGTGCGCACATTTTATTTATACAAAGGTGAATCACATCACTCCAGACAAGAAATCAAAGGCAGCAGCCATGCTATATACAACAGATCTTCAGCTGGAAGTGCAAACCATCTTCTTTTCTGTAAAATAAATTCACAGCTAAATGTAAAATTATATGTTTGCTAGTACTGCGTAATAATAGTATTGATGGTATTAATAAAAGACTATTCTTTAAAAGCATCTTTGTCCTTTGTTTTGATAGAAGTTACATAAATTAATAATCTGTGAGCATTGTTCAACCTCTGCTATTGAATTTACTTTGAAATGCCATGTCAGTGTTGTAGACTTAATAGCAACTTATAAATGAATATGTTGACCTGAAAATGGGCTGGTGTCAGTGGAAAGGGAGAGAAGATTGACAAGGACTTCAAGTCTGATTCCCCTGCATGGATTATAGTCAGAATTACCAATGGCCTTTAGGAGACCAGAATATTCTTGTTTGGAAGAGCTGCAGATGGAGTCAGCCAGTACTGTTACTGTGGGGTAAAGTAGATTTCTCCCTCTCAAATCGCTCCCTTCGTCTGTTAACCTGTTATTATAACAAAGACTCATCTTCGTTAGCTGCTTTGCCGCGGGGCTCACCTTATCTACCAGCAGAGAACGCTGATTTCGTATCAGAAGTGGAGGCAGGGCAAAGAGCGATGGGGAGGCAGGGCGACCAGCAGAGCAGGAACCTCACTGCAGCAACCTGGGATTCCAGGCCATCAAAGCATCCCGGGAATGCACTGACCACGGCAAGAGGGGTTTTTTGTCCTTTCATGAAGGTAGAAAGAACTACTTTAAAGCAATGCGTGCAGAAAGGGGATACAAACTGAGGGTCCACAGAGACACCGGCAAGAAGCACTGAGAATGAACTTACAGAAAACAGCACTGATGACCATCTAAAGCATGGGAAGAACCACACACTAGCAGTGGTGGCTCTCCAAAGATTTGTTTCACTTAAAAGAAGCAAAACCTTTTTGCAAGAGTCTTCAGACAAAGGTTTCTAGTACCTACTGAAGCAGGTTTTTGATGCACAACCCGCACAATTAAAAAGTGAAAGATTAGACAGGAGCAGGAGAGACTTTTCAGAAGATGGCTATGTCCAGTGCCAGAAATATCATCTTGACTATGAATAGGGCTCTTCACCATTAGAAGTGAGACACTGATTCACAAAGTGATGCTGCACTAAGAGGCAGCAGGAAAGGTTTTGAAGAGCAAAAAACCTGCTTTTGCTGGACACAGCACCGTGCAGTCAGGTCTGCTAGAGGATCATTTCAGCAGTGAGTATTTGTGAACTAGATAGACAGAAAAGCAGAACACAGCCTCGAACATGCAAACCACAAAACTGTTCACAGAAATGGAGGAGCAATGCTAGGGTCAGATGCCAGGTTTCTCCAAGAGAAGCTATGCTGCGGGAGAAGGGCTCACAAAGGTAAGAACAAACGTGAAGGATCTCTGGCAGCTGTCCAGGTAACCTGGATGAACGCCAGGGATGAATATCCCTGCAAGTGCATCCGTTTACTCAGTAAGTAATGGCTGAAGGTAAAAACAGGGAATTCTTACAAAGACTATGGAAAAAAAAATGAAGCAGAAAATGCTCTGTTACTGGCTCATGCAGAACCACGTCCATGTGCGTAGGGATGAACCGTAGGCTCACAGAAGCACTAGGTGCTTGCAGAGGCACTCCTGATTCCTTTCAGGTGAGTATTAAATCAGAGCAGACACACTGGAGAAACAGCCCTTTAGCTTCTACAGAAGGGGGAAGGTGATCAGCCCCCAAGACCAGTTGGCCCTTTTGCCGTGTTAGAATATTTTGGCTTGAAACAGCCACAGCTCACATCCAACTGTGAGCCAAGCACTGGTGTCCTGATACCATGAGAAATACAGGTTCTTTTTCTCCCCTCACTAGGTTCTTCCTCCTCAAATGTTTGCTTATCTGTTGTTGCTGTGAAGACACAATTATCAGCCCAGCTCATCACCTCCTTCACCAAAACCAGCACCACCAGCAAGGAGAGATTTCAGGTGACTTTTGCCCAGAGCCAGAGGGGTGATCCCCCAGCGCCTGGGGCCAGCGGCCGTGCAGAGAAGTGGGGTGAGCCCCCCCACGGCAAAGCAATCCTCCCACACAGGGACTTGTGGTGAAGCTAAAGCCACTCTTCATTAAAACACGCCTACGTCATTCCTGTCACTAAGAAGCACTTGCATCAACAAGCACCGCTTCGCAGCAACACCCTTTGGGGAGATACAATGCGCTGGATCTGGGTCACCTCTCCCAGCCTTTGAGGGATATCTGTGCTGTCCTGGGATATGGGAGCACCCTAAAGCAGGAGTTGACATCTCTTCCCAGCAGTGCCTCTTCCAGTGGCTGCGAAACCCACCGAGAGCTGACGGCGCTCTCGGTGCCGCAGGCGCGGTGTGGACATGGGTTACTGCAGCACAGCAGCTGGAGGAGATGGCCTCAAAAGGGCAGTCAGCAGCAGGGCAGCCCGGAGGACAGGTCCTGTGGTGCACAGGTTTCCTTACGTCGGGCATCCTCACCACCACTTCTGCCACACGGAGGAGAGCTGCACAAAGCTAACTCGCTACAGGAGTGTTTGCAGGCTGAGATAATCTCCCCTCTAAACAGGAAAGCAGTACATAAAGTGGGTGTACATGGGGAAGGATCCCAGGACACGATAAATGTTGTTCACCACTCAGCAATTACACTGCTGCTCTCCCAGGCGCGTGCACCGATGTCTGTAGACATACCTTCTAGCTCCCAGCTGAAGCAGGTGGTGGACATTCATGTCTGTCTCCCAGGGGGCATGGAAACGTGGGCGCTGGATAATCTCGGACTTTTTTTTTTCTTCTGGGTGATTTGGATGAGGATAAAACACAGGGACATTATAAAAGGTTTCTGTAACGCAGACCAAGTTCACACCAGTACAGTAAGCACGGAGGAAGGATCATCCTGTTCCATCTTTCAAAGGCTCAGATTCACGCACATCCCACCAACTACAACAGCCTTTCTGGGCTGCTGAGGAGATGGATTAAGGAGAACTAGACTTTATGGGGCCTTCCTCAGATGCTGTCAGCCACAAACATACCCGGGGGCACCCATTGCACTCTGCTCCCAGCCAGCGCTGGTGACAGTGGACTTCTGGCACAGCTGCATTTTGTCACCTTGTTGTGCAGCCTGAGGAGTGCAAGCTCCATCCTCTGTCCAGAAAGCATCCTCTGGGGTGTGATTCCTCATTTTCTCCCAGCAAAGAGAGCAAGTGGCCTCTGGAAATGATGCACTTCAGTGCAATGTTTTTATGGCCCTTATAATCGGCATGAAACAAACATTGAGTTGGAGGAGTACGTAAATCATCGCGGACCAGAAAGAAGAATAATCCTTTGTGAGTATTTTCACAGGAGGTTATTGAAACACTGAACAAACATAATCCCAGAGACTTCTTAAGCTTCAAAATCTTTCTGTGAAGTATGCAAAAAAAGATAAATATATGCTGGAGCTCTCTGTTCACATCTGGGGTGGGAAAGCGTAGCTTCTTGGCCATATACTATAGCAACCATAGCACCAGCAGTTAGGCACAGGAAGTTAAGACGAATACCACAGACATTTTACACGTGAAGAGATAAGTTAGCTAGTCTGAAAATGTTTTACCTGAGTGAGGGTGTGACTAGTCTATAGGAGTTAACATCTTTCTAGGGTGTAACAGGCTACAGCGTTGCTTCTTTCTCTGGGATAAATGTCCCCAGTCCTCCCATGAAAATTTCACCCAGCATGAAAAAGCCATTTATCGGGACATCAGCTCAAGGGAAAAATCTTCCGACCTGCTGGGTGAGAGGGGAGATGATAGGCACAACGGCTGGCTGGGAAGAAGAAACGCAGTGCCACTTGTGTGCAGTTTCTCATTCATTAATGCAACTTCAGGACAGATTTCAGAGCTTTAATCACTCCAATTGATTGTGATTAGTAATGATTTGTTGCAGTGGTTTGCAGGGTATTTCCTTATAATCCAGTTTAAGTCTGCCTTGGCCGTTTCTAGATAATTCAGACAGCCTGTAAGAATTGTTCCTGTGGGAGCAAAAACCTGGATATTGTAATGCCAATTTTCATCATAAGACGCTTTTTTTAATAAATCAAAACGACTGTTTTCACTCAGGTCTTTGCACTGAAGTGGGAAATGTTTCTTCCCAGCTGCTGCAAAACTCTGACCCCATTTTTTAGAAAGCCTATTGTGACAATAAAATTGCTACATAAGCTCTAAAGGAATGAGTGTCGACCAGCTTGTCATACCACAACATTTGTAACACCTTCAGGGAGCAGAACAAACGGTTAAAAGGAAAGTTAGCTGACTCATTTCATGAGTAGCTGGTGTTAGTCGTAGCAGCTTGGAAGTTAACAGATAAAAATGTTATCAGAGCCAGCAGCAATATAGCCCTAACGATGACAGACAGACTTATGTGTAAGTAAGTCCAATTAACTGTCTTAAACATGGGTGCAATTTGGATTTGGTATTAATATTCCAGTAGTACACTGGAGACCGACTGACTGCTGAGCACGCTTTAGAGGAAAAGTCTTGCATTTCTGCATCCTCTGCTGGAGAATAATTTTATTTAAAGACATACAGCGACTTCAAAGTGCTGCTCCTTTTGGGTAACTAGGCCAAATTTTGTATTCAGTCACACTGGTATAACTTGAGTTTACAGTAACTCCATTGCATAATTAACCGCTGCAACAACTTACCCAGTGATGCTGTGGACTCTCTATTGCTGGAAATTATTAAGTCCCAAATGTTTGTTTGCTTGGTTTTTCTGAAAAAAAGACGCCTTAGTTGAAATTAATAAGCTGCCTGGCTTGCACTGCACATGATATCGGATTTGAAGGTTACATTGCCTCACTTTGACTTCATGATCCATGAATGATGGGTCTTGTTCACACAGGGGATTCAGGAGCTCTAGGGTGGCATGGGACGGTGTGGACAGCCTTACACACCAGCAAAAGCACCCTGGTGCACCACAGCTATCTCCACGTAGGACCACTTTAATGGGGTGTGAAGCACATTCTTCCCAGAGACAAACCCTTGTCAGGAACCTTTGAACTGACTTAGCCCTAGATGTCCTGGACTCAGATCTTTATCTCCATTCCTGCAAAAAGCCAAACCATGCAAGCTGATACTCACAGTTTGTTTGACACCACCAAAAAAACCCAGCACTCAAGCATCTTCCTGTAAGTTTCTAGGCAATTATTCACCTACGTCACCTGGATTATCAGATACCATGAGTTATTTGTTGATTTGTTATGTTTGGCTTCTGTGCAGTAAAATCATGTGTCAGTATTTGTGGGGGTGAGCAGGTCTAGCAAATGGTTCAGAAAAGGGTAATGTCTTTCCATAGCCCAATTAAATCAGGGACTGCTGCTGCAAAGACTGTCTGAGGGGAGCCACAGAAACTATTCAAATTAGTAGCTGCTCTATCTGGCCTAATTATGAGAATCTGAGTGAGGAGAGGTGTGTTAACACACACATTTAATTTTCGTTACTTGACAGCTGCTGCAGTCATTTACTTCTGGGTAGCATCACACTGCTGAGGCAGAGAAGGCACTGCTCGTCCCACACAACACTGTTACACCAGCCCACAGCAAAGTAGGAAGTTTGTGCTCAAGGAAGGGTAGGTTTGGAGCTGGCAGCCCAAGATAAATGCTTGTGGAAGGCCCCAAACCTCTCAGCTTCTCTTTTTTAAGTATATAAAGAGCAGAAAAAGTAAGAGAAACTTGCCACAGGATTATAAGTTCTTCCCATGTATCACATTTTACACCTGATTCTGCCTCCTCTTGCAGCAGTAACAGCTCCTTCTGACTGAGGTACATGATGCCAGCAACGTCAAGCCACACACCAGCTGGACACGTGGGGTGCTCTTTCAGCACCCCTGACCATTGCCACACACCACAAAGGCAACCCACAGCCATAACCCCGGAGCTGCTTCCAGACCTGCTGCCACAGTGACCTTCTCCAGGACCAGCATGTGCTGTCTGGTGCATAGACCCATCCCATCTGCGTGGAAGGCCTGTTTGCCCTTCTCCAAGAGGCTCCCACCCACTCCAGGCATCACACAGAAACAGCCAGGGCCAGGCAGGGGCTGCACTCCCTCTGCCAGCTTCCCCCTCGCCCAGCGCCCACCACACTGGCACATACCCCTTGTGCTTGTGGCCAAGACATTTTTTTTTTTTTGGTCGGTTTGGGTTTTTTTGGGTTTTTTCGGCAAGCCTTAACCCAGACACCTCCATATCTCTGTGCTGCTCTGCCCTTATCTTTGTAACTGCCACGCTCAGCCCTCATTCAGGTGAGGCGTGCAGGAAATCTCAGCACCCGCCAAAGTGAAAATGGCAAAATTATGAAAAGGAGAAAAAACCAAACCCACAGGAGTTCACTTTTTTTACCAGCTTAACATCATTTTCTTTGCTGAGCAATGGCTTGAATGACCTTCTCTGTCTGGGAAGAACTGGAACAACTAAAAATAATGATTAAATATTACAAATAACATCCAGCAACGCCCCTGACACAACCGCAGATGTGACAGATTTTTCTCTGGGTTGCCTTCCCAGTTTGCTCCATGCTGTTACCATACAACTCGGTAAAGGTTTGCTCTGAGGGTGAGGGTGCCACACCGCGGACTGCTCACCTTGTATGCCCATTTCAGGTTTCGGCAGACCCCAGTGTGGTCATTGATGGGGATCCCCATGCCTCAAACCTCTCCTTTCTCCCTTTCCACATCCTCTTTTCTCCTCCTCCTTCCAGCTACGAGGCAATGGAAAGTAAAATAACAGCTTCTCTCTCCCATCCCGGCCAGGAGAGGAGGGGAGCCGGTTTTTCCTTCCCCATTTCCACGTGGTGGGAGGAAGGAGAAGGTCTGATTAACAGGTCTCAGTGCTTTTCCCGGGGCTGGGTGAAAGGCAAAACTGCAGCACTTACCCCTCAGCTCTGGCTGATGTCCAGAAGCAATGCTGCTGGATCTCAAGGCACTGGAGATCCTGGAGAGGAGCAGGGACATCCCCCATAGCCCCCTGACCAGGCACTAGCTCCAGCTTTGGCCTCCTTGGCCATGCCCAAGCCTGCTCCTGTTAAGAACACAGCGCTTTGGCAACAGAAGGAGACCCAGGGACAGCTCAGAGAAGGATGCAGAATCCCCTCCACACTGCAGTACAGCTGAAATACTTCAGCAGTGGTGATAAGGCAGGTGAAAGCTGCCTGCTTCCTACACTGGCATCTGGTTAAACGCCCATTTGGGGGATGTGCTGCAGAAGAAGAGACAAAGGACAAGTTATGCCAGTGACTGTGGAGAATGAAGAACGAGCCTTGCACAGCCCGTTCCAACCACCAAACAATGCCACTGCCAAGACAGAAAGCCAGGTGTTTTTTTTAAAATGTTCAGAAAACTGGGGCTCAAGGCACCCCGGGAGCTACAGCCCTGAGCCAGTGGGCATGTAGCCAGGTATGCTGTGGCTTGGGGACAGCAGGGCTGCGGGCCAGGCATCGGCCGACCCAAGCCCACCTCACTTGCTCCCTATTGCCAAACTGAAATGTGACCCTTCAAAAGTGCAAGGACTGCTTTCCTCCCCTCTTTACCATCACTTTTCCATGCAGAAAATGAACTACCACGCAACTAGCACAGGGTGAAGCTTTGGAAAGGCGGCCATTCCCAGCTCCTTGGTTCGCAGCAGCAAAATGTTAGGTTGGGTGTTTTAGCTACAGTTTTTGTCAGTCCTATTATCATCACGCTGCAGAAAAACTGCCTCGGGTGGCAGTTAGGCTCGAACCAAACCTACATACTATATGGAACGCATGTACCCGGGGAGTCGATGCAGCCTGGAAGAAGGAACATCCCCTCCAACATCTCTCCTTGGCAGATGCACAACCACAAAGTCTCCTCCAGCAGGAACCCAACAGCGAGGGGCCCCAGCCTGACATCCCAGATGAGGGCACCGGTCTTGTCTCGCATGGGGGATTGATGCTGGGAGCAATAACAGTAACAACAAAGCTCCTGTGGAAGCCAACACGCAGGGTCAGGCCCCCACGGCTCCCATAAGTGAGTGACAACCAGCAGCACTGGGCAAGCAGGAGAGGCATGGCAGGCACCTGGGAAGACCGCCAAGCTTGCTTCACCGTATCTTTAATAATTGTTAGATAGCAAAAAGAACCTTAGCTACATTTTTCACGCTTGCAAACACCCCTCAGATGAGAGTCTTTTTCTCTGTGGAGGGGGAAGACAGAAACCGAGCGGCCCCCGCAGCAGGGAAGCTTGTCAGTCTCTTTTAAAACATCTGCAGAAAGCGCCTACAAAGGAGCAGGAGGTGCTTCAGGTCTGGGAGAGAGGGAAGTGCAGAATTATTAGCAGGTGGGATGGCTGGCCTCTGCAAAGCACCAGGAAGCCCCTCTCCTCCCTGCTGCATCCCGACAGGACCCGGGGCAGCCATGCTGGCTGCAGGGGTGCCTTGAGTGGCTTTAGGCAGCCTTCATCCCTCTCCACCACTCTGGTTAGTAAATCACACGGCTTGCAATGACAGAGGAATCAATGGGACTGCAGCCCTGAATTCAGGCAACCAACCTTTCCCGTGCCTGGCAGCTGCTTCCGATTTGGGGGCAATTGGAAACTCAAATTTACACCCTCAGGATACCGGCACAACCTGGGCCTGGATACCGCCGCTCAGCATCACTGACAACCTGATAGAGCACTGCCACACTGAGGCCTGTGTATCTCGTGGCTGTCCTAAAACGACACTTTTCAAAAGGGGGGGGAGGGGGGGGAAAGTAAATTCCAATAATTTCATTAGAGCAATGTTTCCAAGGGTTTTACAATCCGTGATCACAGAGCCTTTTTGAGCAAAACACAGCCACTGATCACATTGAGAGCAACACTGCTGAAATGTTCATTTTCAGCTTAAAATGTGGCTAAACTTGAAGTATTATTTGTATTATTTTCCCTCTTTTCCTTTCCTTTCCCTTTCTGTCTTATAGCTTGTGGGCTTATAAATCCAGGTTTACAAAACCATTTTACATTTGCTGCTATGTTACAGATATTGTATCCTACATGTACGTAATGGAATAAACCCTGATCTAAGGGACTGGGAGGTTTTTACGAGCAGCTGTTGGTATGCGCCTCCCGTTCCATTTCTCCCCTCAGAAAGCACTAAGCAAACATCCCCTCACCGGGGAGGCTTAGGGCGAGTTCACCATAAAGTTTTCTTATATCCAAAATGGTAATTTGCTTGAGCAACCCCATTGATTTCAGTGGGTAATCACTAACCTGAGGAACAAGCTCACAGCTTTGCTCTTCAATCCGGGCAGCTGTTTTGTTTGCACCTTTTCTCTTATCCAACGTGGCTGCAGCGTGCTGAGCATCAGGATTTGTTCTATTTAAAATCAGCTCTAAAGATAAGATTATTCCTTATCTTTGAAAACTGCCCAGCTTTGCAGAGCATCCCCTGTCCCAGGCAGCCCAGGAGCACATTCCAGCCACTGGCTTGTGCCAGTGGCAAGCATGGGGGCAGAGTCCTGGCCCTTCAACAGGCAAAACCCCTCTGCCAGCAGAAAACCAAGAATAACTCTCCACTGTGGCTGCCAGTCAAGTGGAACCCTGTGGCTGCTGTGGCATGGAGGGCAGGAAAACACAAATACCTCCTCGGGAATCCCTGGACCGCTGGAAGTCATCTCAGCTGTCCCCCAGGTGAGCTGGTACATAACGCACAAAGGGAAGAGAGAGTTTCCATCCTTGTCTCTAGCTGACGGGCACAACGCAAACACTGGGGAACTGCTAGGATCCTCTCAGACAAACTTCAGTGGGCGAATCCTTGCCCATAAGGAAAACTGGGCACTGCTTTTCCCTCCCAGCTGAGGCAGGCCCGGAAACGGGGCTGAGCACTGCATTTGTCTTGACCTCCCTCCCTGCCTCCCCACTTCCCCGGTGAAACATGGCTATTTCTGCCACCGCTGACAAATACCGTCACCTTTCGCTCCCTCCCCTCCCTCGCGGGTGACAGGGTGCAGCGTCGGGGACCATAAATGAATCATCCTGCTGCAGCTCCTGTGGCTTTCGAGCACGGTGGTGGGAGTGGGGCCACCCACGTCAGCCCAGCAGCACCGCAGGGTCGGGGGGGGGGGGGGGCGGTGCAGCCCCAGCCGCACGGAGAGCCAGGGGGTCTGCATTGCATTTGGCTTGTATCGGGAAAACAGGAATAAATACCAGGAGATGCAAGGCAGGAGAGAGGGAAGCTGGCTCTGAAACATCCCTACTGCTGCTGGCCACGCTGCCTCTTTTCCTCACCGCAGCCACAGGAGCTAGCAGCCCAGGGGTGCATCAGCTAGCCCGGCAATGCCCAGGGCAGGGCAGTTCAGTGGCACGGAGAAGCCCAGCCTGGCTGGGGAAGCTCCCTCCTTCACGGGGCCGGACCTGGGGGTTTGGGCCAGCCTCCCCATCACCACTGCCAGCCCTTCAGACAATCTTCCATGGAAAAACTCCTCTCTTGCTGACATCCATCTGAATTCACCTCAACAGGCACTAAAAAGTTTGTCTGACAGGCAGGGACTGCTATGCAAAAGAGCTAAAAGGTGAAGGGGAACTCCCTTGGGTTGGATGCTACATCCTGGTTTCTTTGCAGGGTCACAACTCATTGTTCCACGTTGCAAGACTACTCTTTGTACGTAAAGAAACAAAGCAAGCTGTGGATGCCATGTGCCAGCGTTAAGCTTCTCCAGTATATGACTTGACCCAATAGCCCTCAGATCTTTCCTGCCACCTAGACTGGCCCTTGCAGTATTTCTTCAGGCTTCCAGCTTTTCTTCGAGTAAAATATAGAGCACTTTATTACGCAAGTGCAATATGGCATAATACACATACACAACTTGTCCCCAGGGGAGTAAAGGCACCTTGATATGAGCAAAGCATTGCCTTTTTTTACCAGGAGCTCTGCTCCCATTTCAGGGTGTCACTCGCACACCTCCCAGGACAGCAGCGGGGTGGTCCCAGGCCACCACATGGCTCCTCCACGGGTGACACACCGCAAGAGCACAATCAAACCTATTGTGCAGCTCTAGAACAGTTGTGGATTTAATCAGCCAGAGGGGGAACGGTAGGGGTGGGGAGGGGGGACGGGACCAGATGGACATGGCATAAAGATTTTATATCTAATCAAATAAATCTACACTGACATCTTGTGGAGATCATGAGACCAGAATGGTGCAGCCACTTGGTGGGGTGGGATTTACACCCTCACTGTGCCCTGCCAGACACCATTGCAGTGGCAGCCAGACTTGCCACAGAACCTTCAGGTGTGTCCACAGTGAAAACCAGGTCCTGCAATCTCAGAAGCCATCCTTCTCTGTCCACAAAGATCGTTTTGCTAAGTGATCTTCACAAACCCAACTAAAATGTGACTATTTACTTTTAAATCCTCACTGAAAGTAATACCATGGCCCCTCTTGCATAAATGCCGTGATGCTTCAGGCTTCTAATCAAAGCACAAGCTTCCGATGAGAAGCTATTTTCATGCTGAAATTTTACTGTCTCTGTAAGCACTGAAAGAAAATGGACTTGAGTAGCACTTCAGAACTCCTTTAATGCTCCTCTTCATCTAAAAATACATGCTTTAAGCAAAAACTGCCTGCAGTTCGGAAATATGCAAGATTTTCCTCCCTATTCACCCCATTCGTTTTAGCTCCTCTGCAGGTCAGAAGGGTTAAATTAAGCCGCTGCCGTCTTTCTTCTAGTGTTCTCTTTCTTCCAGTGCGCGGGTAAATGTTCCAAGTACCA
This sequence comes from Falco biarmicus, assembly GCF_023638135.1. Classification (NCBI taxonomy): domain Eukaryota; kingdom Metazoa; phylum Chordata; class Aves; order Falconiformes; family Falconidae; genus Falco; species Falco biarmicus. Next base: position 29,301,904 of record NC_079289.1, read on the forward strand.
CCCCTCTGTCAGGCACAGGCCACATCAATGCCACGGTGTAATTGCTTGGTAGGGGTTAACCAAGAGTTGAAATCCCAGCACAGATAATCTTGCAACCAAACCATACAATCATTCCTCCAGCTTCTTCCTAATACCACACTGGGGAGCAAATGCTCACGCTTGCTCCACAGCGGGGCAAAAAGTGCTTCATCAAGCCTGATTTCTAGCAAACCATTCCTATCAAACAGGTTTGAGAAGACCAAGGGTGCCATCAGATGTCCAGCCCAAGAGGCTGGCATTTACACCTCACTGAGGTCCTCTGCGTGTAACACAACAAATCATTCAGTCCTTTATGGGGTTTTCACCCTACTCGCTCCTATCCTTCCCCTTGGGCAAGGGACCACCCCCAAGAAGTTTGGATTTTTTCCAGCCCAGTTTCTGACCTGTCCAGTTAGCAGAGGGGAGACATGGAGCTGGGTTCAAACCAGGTGGTAGGCAAGTGCTTTTAACTGTGATAATCAGTTTGGCCATTGGCAGGGCAAGACCAGCCCTTGGGAAACAGAAATAAAGAATTTACAGGGACACGGACAGCCAGGTAATCAATGTTGTGCCTTAAACTTCTCCATTACACCTTTAGAAACCATATGGGCCCCTTTCGTTTCCCCCTTTCTTCCCTCGCTCTGTCAACTCTGTCACTGCCCTCTGCCAGGTCTTCTACCTGTGCCAGTGCCTGTCTCCTCCGAGATGGCCAGAGACCCTCTGGAACCACTGCGGTAGCACCAGGCGGGTGGAAATAGACACTACCCAGCTATGATGGAATGGGGGGAAAAAGGAGCCTGGACTTCTTCATGGTGTAGCAGCCAACCTGGGAACGCCATGACCACCATTCACAATGCTACCAACAGCTACCACCATCATCAACAGCGAGTCTGTATGCCTTTGCATGCAACTTTGCAGTAGCTCAGCCATCTCCACTCAACAAGACCTTCTCCTCCTGCTACGTACCCATTGTATCCACACCAGATAAAAAAAAAAAAAAAAAAAAAAAATCACACATGGACAACATCAACCCCCCCTCCCCAGTTATGGCCCCGGGTCAGTCAGCTCCATCTTTTTGCTCTTCTCAGGGCAGCATTAACAGCCCCCCTCAAAGCCAGACAACTGTCCAAAGCGGGTGTCATGGAGGTACAGCATTAGCAGCACATTTAACAAGACCTCAGCTTTATGCACGAAGAAGGAAATGCAAGACCACAGAGCATAAAAAACACTATTTTGCCTTGGAGAGATCCTAATGCTGAGTCCATTAAGTTACATGTAATACCACCCAACCAGTTACAAGAGGGAACAAACCAACCCTCAGAAGAAAAGTCTGAATGACTCCAACATGGGAATCACTAGCTGCAGCACTAGCTCCTCCCTGAACAACGGCTGACAGCTTTTATCCTTTGAGCTGCAAAAGAAAAGGAGCAATTTTTATGCTTCTAAGTGACTAACGTGCAAGCAATGCTTTACATTCCTGCAACTCTCCTCCTTTGGGACTGCCAGGAAGTGTACAACTCAAAAACCCACACACAAAAGCCCTGCCATTTCAGCTCTCAATGTGCCTTGAGCAGTCCCCGTAAGCATCCTTACATATGTGCAGCTACATCTGATCAATCAAATCTTGTTGCCCAGTATTAACTCTCAAATCTATATTTAAGCACCTAAGTAGGAATTACTACAGCTTTCCAAAGATCCTAAGCACCAACTCTGTTAAGAGCTTGTCGAAGTACTGACCTCCTAATGAATCTGTTCAAATGATAACATTCACCTCTCTCCCAGTGCTGGGAAATTCAGTACTGTCATCCACAGCTAATGCTCCCGAACCTCCTCCAGTAAGGGCCGAGCTTGTGAGTGTCCTGCCTTTCTTATAGAAACAGAGGTCAGATGCAAATACACAGAGGAGACTTTTCTTAAAAGTCTGTGGTGAATTCAAAGTCACTGTACCTTGTTTTAGAAAAGGCTCATTCAGATACAGCAGAATGCAGGCATCATAGTTTGGTAGAAATTTGGGAAGATGGTATCTTTGAAGTACAACGTATTTGGGCATTGAACCAAAAATTAAAACTATCCAAGTACTAAATGGAGATACTTTGATACAATTCTTACTTGCGCCATTTCAAAGCCAGGAAGCCTCTGAAAATCTCTGCATTTGAACCTTGCTGTTCTTACAGCTAGAAAGTCAAAAAGCTGCTTTTCCTTTCCACAGCCCGAGTCCTGCCCTTTGCCAGACAGGCAAACCCACATCCTGCAGATGAGCAGAACACAGCAACAATATTCCAACTCACAGAAGAAAGCCAACTCTTTTAATTTTCTTTTCCTTTCTTGTAATTCTCATTTTAAAAATCAGTTTGCATATGAAGCCAGTGTTTTACCTTCATTCTGTAACTTTCCCCTTCCTGCCTCAGTTACGAGGAAATGCGAGAAAAAGATAGGATCATATTTATAGGGCCAACAGCTGTTAAAGAGGTTGGAGTAAATGTGAGAGAACAAGGAAGAACACAAAATCTGAGGCTGGAAATGCTCTGGAAAGTTAGGCAGCGAGACTTAATCCAGGATTCTGAACGAGTGAGTAACTCTGGATGAAAATTTAGCAAAAGGTAACTGAAGTAAAATATACTGCGATTGCTTAATAGATACGACAGAACATTTGCCTTTAGTTAGAATAAAGGACCATCTAGAAAATATAGATACTTCACCAGCATCATCAGAGGACCAAACACAAAACAGCGATGGCATTATGCGACAGCAATCTGTAGCCGACAACTCTCCTTGCCAGCAATGTCAAGACCCCCGTCTAGACCTACAGATGCAGGAGATAAGGCCTCAGCTCCAAACACTGCAGTAATCATAGAATCATTTATGTTGGAAAAGACCTTTAATATCAAGTTCAACTGTTAACCCAGGACTGCCAAGCCCACCACTAAACCATGTCCCTAAGCACCAGATGTACACATTTTTTGAACCTTTCCAGGGATGGCAATTCCACCGTGTCCCTGGGCAGCCTGTTCCAATGCTTGACCACCCTTCCAGTGAATAAATTTTTCCTAATATCCAATCTAAACCTCCCCTAGCACAATTTGAGGCCATTTCCTCATCATAAAACTGCTTGCTCTAACACACAACTTCATGGATTACTTGACAACGAGATCCATTTTCAAACAACAAATACCGATGGGAAGTTGGTCAAAAGCTTCAGAATGGATGTATGGACGGTAGGAGAGACTTCCCATATTATTTTATGTAACTCACCAGTGTTATGCTGTGCACACATCTCATGAATACAATACCTCTTCACTGAGCAGATAAACAAGCATTCAATTCCAGTGACTTAGTCATTACAAAAAATTTTAAAATGAACCAATGAAGATAACTACTGAAAGGAGGAAAGAAAGGATTAACACCATCCAAATACCAATACCAAATTCATTGTATTTAATGAATTAGCAAAGTGAACTGTTCATATCTCAGTAACAGCTCTTCAACATTACAGCTGTTTCTGGAGTTTTCAAAAACAAAAGCATTTCAAGTTTTCCAGAATGGGAAAGATGATCAAACCTGTCAAGATATACACCAAGTGTAAAGGGTGTAGGAAGTGGCATTACTCCTAGTATTTTGTATGGTCAAAAGATTAGTTTCAAATTTAAAAGACGACAATTTTGTTAAACTAAATTTTAAATGTACATTCTACAGAAGCCATACTTTTCAGTTCCTTCTTTTGTTGTCAAAAATTATCCACATATACATGGACATACACACATGAAAGTATGACCTTTGAGTTTATTATTTAAACTACAATTTTCAGGTCACATGATTACTATGCACTGACAGTACTTCCATTGTAAGAAATCATCAATTTTGATGCAATGATTCCTCATTTCAAGGTTAAGCACTTTCCCAAGTCTCAAATCTCTTGAAGAAATTCCTTCTTTTCCTCAAAATACTTCTGAAACCACTCAATATGTTCAATCTTCTGTTTAACACTGAGGTATGGGTTTTTTGAAAGCCCACAAATGACCAGCTCCATGAAGTGACGAATAGGTCCTTGCTTAGGAAAACCTTCGAGGTGTTTCTCCAGAAAGATATGTTCATGAAATTCAGCACCATCGTCCATCCCTAACAGAAGGGATCCAAGAAAATGACAGTTATTATCATAACAGCAAATTTAAAGTAAAAAAGGATATAGTTCGCAAATAATCTTAAATTTGTGAAATTAATGGTTCTGTGCCCTTGAATTCTTTTGCACAGTTAAGCCAACCACACAGAAGTGGAAGAAACTGTAGAATTTTAACACATTAATTTCTCCCTCTACACAAAAAATGTCAGCACATATCATACTCCTGACTACCCTATTACTTCAGTTTTGTACTCTCATTTATAAGAATATCTAATATTTAAATCAGCTTTCTGGCTGGTAACCTGGCTGAAAGCTGATGCCAGGGTGGAAGCAGGGGGAGTAATAAAAAAAAATAAATAAATCTTCTTGCTAAAAAAAAAAAAAAATGTTAAGTATGTGAAAATTTTGATTTACCATGGGTACCATCTTTTAGACTGGGGACACTCTCTTCATAAATTCTTTAAGAAAACACTTGATTGCCTAAATTCTGCAGAGGATTAGAGAACACAAGCTAGTCCTGAACAAATGAGGCAACCTCATAAAGTACGTCATATGAACAGCTAACATACACTCGCATGTTCATTCCAAGTCATGGTTTTAACATCCTATTGCTATCAAATGGGCATAGAAAAGCAGTTTTCCAATGCTTTCTGAATCTGGGAGTGTATGCCAACATAAAAATGTTGTGTATCTCACCAGTTGCTACTTTTAAGTTGTAACCAGTACAAAAGATGATTCAAAAGCATTTAAAAGCATCCACAGGAACACGGGACAAGGAATTATTATTATAGATCATATAATCACGCACAGCTCAGATCCTATGGTAAGTTTTTGATCTCTGCCCTGTGGATTTTCTTTGCTGTTCATGTTATGATGCTAGTGCACGCAAGAGACTCAGAACACAAATTCCTACATGCAGAAAAGAGGCTGCTTTTGCAGTTTCCAATTCTCAGATAAAAAAAAACAAGGCAAGCTGGGATTTGCAATTGAAAGATTATTCTTCAGTTAGGGATATGTGAAAAATTTTATTTATCTGATCTGCTATAGTTTTGTAAATGACATTTGCACCTTTAAGTAAAAATATATCATTACAGAACAATACTGTATATTATATTTCCAGACAACAAAAACAGGAAGTCTACTCTGTAGACTAAGTGTAAATGTTTCTCTACACGAGCTAGGGTATATTATTTGACAACATTAAATCAGGAGTATTAAAATCGAGGCAATTAAGCCATGTCAGTCCTAGGCTTCCTCCTGTGTAGAGCTTCTACAGTTTCAGAAGAAATGATGCACAGCTCTGGGATGGAGAAGTCTCTCAGCTTGTATTCGCTAAGTTCTTTCTTTCTTGTTCTAAACTTTAGGAACTGCAAAATCTGAACAGGCTGGGAAATACGCTTATTTTTCCCACAAATGTGAGAAAATGTTTGTCCTTGAAAAAGCAAGCATGTTTCCTTCTTCAGAAACTCTTTTTTCCTTTATGTTAAAAGTTTAAAAAAAAAATCACGTCAGCTTCAGAAGGTATATTTCTGCTGTGCTTGGAGACCAATGTCCATTTACAGATTACCATGTCACCCACACTGACTTTCCTCCACCAAGGGAAGGTGGAATCTTGCTGTACCTGGATGCTACTGGTTGCTTTCACAAGCTAACATCCTTTCCAGATTTCCAGACTTTTGCTGGTCACAAAAATCCAGGAGAACTATACCAAATGAGCCCACTACCAAAAGAATCTGAATAATGCTGACAGTAAAATTTGGCCTTCTTGATGCTCTTCTTTTGGGGATAGATACAGGGTATCAGGAGAGATTACATCTAATTAATAATTTCACCGATTTCATCTCTAACCCAAGAGAAATGAAAAAATTTATAGCCTCACAAAAACACAAGTCAGAAGGAAATATTACACCGTGTATTTTGATCTCCCATTTGTCAAAGACTATCATACATAGTTTGGGGATGAAGTGTTAGCCCAAACATTTCAGTTAGACCACATATTTCAGTCCTCAAAGAAGTAAAGCATGCATCACAAAAAGAGACCACAATTGCCCAAAGCATCAGAGGCCGAGACTTCTGGTGGGAACTGATTAGATGAGATATGCTTGCATGATTCCCCTCACCCCCAGCAAGCCGTAACTTCCTACATGGGAAGAACAAGCTTGTCCCTTAGCCTCTCTTGCACTGTCCTCAGAAACCTAGTTTGAAAGAATATGCATGGTGGGAGGATTTTCTTCATCGACCTCAAAGCACCAAGTCACCCACTCTCAATATCCTATTTCCAATACCCTACATACAGCAAAACAGAAAGTCTAGGGAATTTCTCTAGCTAAAACACTAACCCTCCCAAGACATGGCCAATGTTGCCTTAAAGATGACATCTCAAACGCAGATGTCCATTCCTGTAGGGAGTGTTGCTGACATGCTATAAAGATGACCAAGTATCCTGATCTAGTGAAAGATGTCCCCGCCCATGGACTAGATGATTCTTAAAGGTACCTTCCAACCCAAACCATTATATGATTCTAGGATTTTTAGAATGAGATAAGTAATGCTTTTACAGTAGGTGCCTAGAACAGACCCAGAATTTACAGTAAAGCAATCCCCCCCGAAAATGACTGTGTAACATTTGCCACCTCTCTTAGCAAACCGACTCAATGCTTCTCTGTTGGGAAAAGCATCTTAGCAAAACAGCCAAAACAGGATTTGGTGAACGTTTGCCTACAAAAGTCAACAAGGGGCAACTGAGGCATTACTTTTCCGAGACTTCCATTAAGCCTATCACTTCTGCCCTAACAGTCTCTGGCCCACCAGAAGCATTTACTCCTCAGAATGAGGTGCTAAAACAATGTATCATCAAGAATCTGCACTGTCCTTTCTAACCACTGTGCTCCTCAGGATGTGAGTCTTAAATATAAATGCACAGAAATAATTTTTAGAAGGGAAAAAAATCAACGTTTTTCCCAACTTTTTGCCATGCCAAATCATGGAGCAAAACTAAAGCTACTAGAAGCAGAAGAGGCAAGCAGAAAGGAGGAGTGAGAATGATGTTACGCAAGGTATACTGATGGTTTGCTAACCTGGTAAAAATTAATCAGAGGTCAGAGAGATGGAGAAAAAAAAAGGTAGTTTTCTGCCTAACAGTGACTTCAACTGCATCAGATAAGGGAAAGGACACGCAGGCAAGAGCAGACAACAGGACAGCAGGGTTGGGGGGCAAGACCACTACTGGCCACTGCAGCAAGCCAGCACTTCCAGCCACACCTTCAGATGTTCACACCAAGGCCAGAGGTTTTAAAAATCATGACCTTGCCCTGATGCCTCAAAGCACAGCACAGTGCCTCGTTAAAGCACTAACAACAACACTGCAGATGCTCTGGAGACAAGAAAACAGTTACAAGCTGTCTTCTTTCTTTTTCATATTTCATTTAAAACTTTAAAGGCTTTCATAATACTAAATGTTGAGCATACATCCTTCCTCAACAGTAAATTTCATTACACTTATGTTTTTAAAGCCATGTGCTTGTGGCATAGAAGAAAAATCACACATTTCTTAATACAGAACAAGCTGAGGTAATGTCCTCCTATTGAGACAACTGTTACAAAACTGCAAATTAATAGCAGGAACAGGCATCTTTCTTTTGAAGAGCCACTGCAATTACACTATGTTGGTATAATTGGAGAGAGGTTTGCAAGCTTTTAACTGTGCTTTGACATACCTGATCTGATTAACAGTCTGTGGCCAGCAGTTTGACAGGATGGAATTTACTGATTTGATATTTCAACCTGAGAGGTGATAGATTTTGGAACACTCCACTGGAATTTTCCACATGACTAGTCTTTGTGGACAAATCAATAAAGGTTCTTGTTTAATTACATGTAAAGATGTATGTAATGCTGTCCATTCACCACCCCATCCCAGACAGCACTGTTCCAGCTACATTGCTTCAACAGAAAAACCACTGGCCACCAATGACGCCTGGTCCACTTACAACCCCAGACAGCAAGATTCCAGCCACATTACAACAACAGAAAAACCATTGGCCGCAATGGTTTTCAGCTTGCAAAAACATGACTAGAGTATACTCGGATTTCTACATGATAGAACAGATCAATTCTGGGAGCAGTGATTATATTCTGTGAAAAAACTGCCAAAATAGGATGAGAATAAACATTAAGAAACAATGAACCACATTATGCAATTTGCAGCTCGGTATAGGACAGATTTTCAAAGACTCCCTGCTTCAGATACTAACCTGTTCTGCTTTCACTGACTGAATCATTCTAAAAGTAGTCCTGTTTGATGTCTTTAAAGTCTTAAAAAAAACCCCAAAACACACCAACCCACAGCCAAGCTCTCCCTGAAGTTATGAAGTTCCCTTCCCTAAAGTGTACACCTGCTTTGTGTAGTTGTTCTTCCCTTCCTTAACATTCGTTCCCTTTCTGCTGGCTTAACTTCACAAAATGCTTTTTTTTTTTTTTCCAACAGTAATAAAAGTAAATAGCATGCACAAAGATGTCTAGTTAAGATAGATGCCCAGAGTGAGTGAACACTGACTGCTTATTCTTATGAAACAGATAGAACAAAGGGAGCAAACAACTGTTTAACATTCAGCCAACACAGATATGGAACTGGCAGATAGCTGATTAGGATCCTGCTAGCCGCTTGGTCTGAGAGCCACACCAAAGAACAGAATCAGCATTATAAAACACACATGGCAGTTTTAAGATTTCCTATCCTCTGCTAGAAGCTTCTTTAAAGAAGCTGCATAGTAAAAGGTATTATGTAATAGACCTGAATGGCCTTTTGGTGCTGAAAGCATCAGGGCTGAGGGGGGGGAGGGAGTTCTCCCCTTTTTTGGCAGAATCTTGTCTGAAGAGTGCCAGAATGAGTTCATCTGAAGCATCTCTGATTTTGGACGCTATTACTATCAAATACATGACTCATAGCTGAAACATGATGTTACGAGAGTCAAAGGTCATAATATGCTCTAATTCTCAGAAAAGATACAAAGAGACAAATAATAAAATAGTGCACGTACCAATTTCATTGTCAATTGGGAACTCCCACAGTATTCCTTCTTTTGTCCACTGGATCATCTCCTCAAAACCATTTCGAGGAGGCTGTGCAGTTACTGCTGCAATCTCCTTTGCAAATTCCAGATCCCAAATTGTTGGTGAAGATACTAAAAAAGAAATTTTGTAAAGATCTATCAGCATGCCAAAGACTTCTCACTAACTAAAACAAAGTCCTTTAACCTTTACAGAGACTAATACTTTCAGCCGTGCTAATTTTTCTGCCTTAGATGCCAGCATCACCTTTCTCAAATGAGAAGCCTCTTGTTGACATGAAAGTCCATTAAATTCTCAAATATCTGGTGAAAACCTATTCTGAACTCCTAGGGGATAATTTATTTTTAAGCCTTTCACACAGAGCGGGAATTTAATTTTTCCACAATCTTTTTTTTCCTTTTTCTCTTTCACAAATCGTACATACTACAAACTCTGAACTTGACTGGTACACTCTGCCAAAGGAATCTTGCTTACTAGAAGAGATTTCAGGTACTTCAAAACTATACTTTCCTCCTTCAGGGAAACAACTCAGTCTCCAAATGATGGCAATTTCTTCCCCGCCACTCATAAGTGTCCCAGTTTTTGTCTCTTGGGCTTGAGAAATCCTGATTTCCTATTCTTCTTCCAAAATCAAACAGTCCCTTTAAAGACGCATCTTTCCTGATACATATAAGTACACTTTGATTAAAAAAAAAATAAAATAAAAGATTTATCTGGCAGCAGCGTTACTCTTAAGGAGTTCTTGCCTCTCCACCCAGGAGAACTGGTCATGAACCCAGACTGAACCACACTGCTGAAGCGAAGGGAACAAGCTGTTGCCACAGGACAGGGAGGAGCCACTGGGAGTGCCTTTGGCTGCTGCCTCATGACAGTTGTGCTCCCCTTTATTTTCGTGTCTCCCCCTGTTACCAATTCACCCTAAGCTCCTTGGAACAGAGATCTTGAATACAAATGCTACAGTCCATTTGAAGTGGATCATGGCCAATCAGCTATTATTTTACTAATAATAGACTTTACTAATAAGTCTAAGTATTTGAAACCAAGATATTATAATTTCATCTTCAACTCACTGGCTTACAACTCCACTGGATTAAAAATAAAGAAAAAACCTCCTCCCTCCCTTAAGAAAAAAACCAAAATGAAAGGGCAAACAGTATTTCTACATACTGAAAAGCATTTTCACGTTTTGTGTTAAATCAGAAGACACTTTTCCAAATTAGGTCTTACTTAGCAGGGAAATTGCTGAAACTATATTCCCTAGCTGCCTACCTTGATTTGAGGGCTGGAAGCAGGAATAAAATACAGATAAAAGACCACACAAGAAAGCATAACAGAATGAAATTATTACCCACATCTTAATACCTTTTAATAATGTGCTACTAATAAATCTTCTAGTAGAACAGAGCAGAAACTAATTTTTCAAGCTTACAGTAAAGGTGGTAAACATTATATTTTCACCTCTGTGAAACAAAATAAAATTACAGTGGTGTTTTTTAACAGGTACTGATCTTTTATGTTAACAGTTAAAAATATTTTTTTCAGGATGCCAGTTTACTTTCCCATTTACATTTCACAATAAATGCTCAATACATAACACAGAAATTTATTTTCTGTCATGTATAAACAATACTTTAACTCGTTATCTCCACTAATATAAGCCCAGACAGTGAAGGCAAATCAATCAAGTATCACAGTGGTACTTCCTGAGAGTAACACAAAAAAATTTTTTGTCATCAGGCTTAGTCAGTAAGCCAAGTAAGAAGCTTCCTGGTTTAGAATATGTTGTGCATTTCCTCAAGGCTACCTGGAATGAAACAAGGAAACACCACATAAAAAGCTGAAAGAAGCTTACTTTTTAGTATCTCATTACAAATCCAGTAAGTCCACTTGCTCTTTTACAAAATTTGTGTACATTACAGTTTTGCGTTTATTAAAAAAAGTGTATCTCAACTTTCTATCTAGGGTGACTACTAAGTGCCGTTGTGCCTGTATTGTGCTCGTGCCAAAAAGAAAGGTTAAATTCTCACCCTCTTACCTGAGTAAACCTGATTCAACTCAAATGCCAGTTACTTGAACATCACATTTGTCAAGATAGCTAAAAATAAATGCTGCATCATTCATTATGTAAAATGGACCAATTTTAAGGAAACTGGCAACCTTAAAAACAGTAAATTGAATTCCATTCTAATAAGCAACCTTCATTGTCCACCACAGAGGTGGCTGCATCCAGAAAGCTCACAGCAGTATACTTGAAAATACGCAAATTGCACTGACATCTTACTAAAGAAACTCAGTAAACACGTTAATTTCTCCCTGCAGTTTCAAGTGTAAAAAAAGGAGAAAACTACTCAGCAAGAAACTGGCAAAAACTAACAGTCTTGCTCTTGAAAAGGAAACAAATACATGTCATCTTCTGAGATATCAGAGAGGAATACTATTTCTTCTGCAGCTGCTGGTTTTATACATAGTTGTAAGTCACTACACTGAAATAAAGTCTTTTCTCCAAAGGGCCTCAGAATAGCTTAGGGAAATCAGCATATTAAAGGTCAGTGCTAAGAATGCACAATTTCATTGTTCAGGAAGAAAAGTGAAGTAGGGAGTTTTTACATGACTTGCCCATATTCACACACTCTTAGCCAAAATCCCGTTCGCAGTACAGCCAAGCCTTCCTGTGCGAAAGCTATGCCCCTTACACAGCATTACAACTGCTCCTGCAGAGCTGTGACGTTCAGTGAATAGCCAGGTATCACACACGTTTTGCTGTTGCTTTTGGGGTTTAATTCAGATGGGTTTCGGCATATGTACATGGTGGATAAGGAATTGGCTGGACGGTCACATCCAGAGAGTAGTGGTCAACAGCTCGACATCTGGATGGAGATCAGTGATGAGTGGCATCCTTCAGGGGTTTGTACTGGGACCAGTACTGTTTAGTATCTTCACCAACACCACCGACAGTGGCACTCAGTGCATCCTCCATGTATTTGCACATGACACCAAGCTGAATGGTGCAGTTGACACACCTGAGGGACAGGATGCCATCCAAAGGGATCCGGACAAGCTCAAGAAGCGGGCCCGTGTGAACCTCATGAGGTTCAACAAGGTCAAGTGCAAGATCCTGCACATGGGTTGGGGCAACCCCTGGTATCAATACAGGCTGGGGGATGAAGGGACTGAGAGCAGCCCTGCTGAGAGGGACTTACAGGTGTTGGTGGATGTAAAACTGGACATGGCCCAGCAACGTAAATTTGCAGCCCTGGCCAACTGGCTTCATAGAAAGAAGTGTGGCCAGCAGGTCAAGGGAGGTAATTCTGCCCCTCCACTCTCTCTGGTGAGACCCCCACCTGCAGTACTGTGTCCAGCTCTGGGTTCCTCAGCACAGGAAAGACATGGACCTGTGAATCAGGTCCAGAGGAGGGCCACAAAAATAATCAGAGGGATGGAACACCTCTCCTGTGGGTAAAAGCTGAGAGATTTGGAGTTGTTCAGCCTGGAGAACGGAAGGCTTAAGGGAGATCTTATTGCAGCCTTTCAATACTTAAAAGAGGCTTATAAGAAAGATGACAACAGACATTTTAGTAGGGACTGTCGTCACAGGACAAGGGGTAATGGTTTTAAACTAAAAGAGGGCAGATTCAGACTAGATAAGGAAGAAATTTTTTATGATCAAGGGTGGTGAAACACTGGAACAGGCTGCCCAGAAAGGCTGTAGATGTCCCATCCCTGGAAACATTTAAGGTCAGGCTGGACAGGGCTCTGAGCAACCTGTTCTAGTTGAAGATGTTCCTGCTTATTGCAGGAGGGTTGGACCACCTGTCCTTTAAAGGTCCCTTCCAAGTCAAACCATTCCATGCTTCTAAACATACATGAAGAGCTTTACAGTAGGTAAAACAAGGCATCATTTGTCAGTCACTTACAGGATCTTTCAAGCTACATAGACAACACTAAACAAGAGAAGGCTACAAAGCAACTGAATGCATAGTCTTGGGTTCTTTCTACCTTGCTTATGCTTAGCCCCCTGTAGAGCAAGCTCATTTCCCTGGGATCACAGCCTTGTGATGAATGCAGCAAGTTTGCAACTTGACCAAATAAGCTACTGGAGCCAACATACCCATTCTCCAGGCTAGTTTTCCACTCACAGAAGACAGACAAGCCTCAGTGACAAAAAGTCAGTTTTACCCCTTCAAGTTCAGTAACAGAATGTCCTGATTAGTACAGAAAATCTACTATGCCACATGGAAGTTTTGCTTAGTAAAAATCAGAGTTACATTAAAGTATTCACTTTTTCATAGGTCTGAAAGCAGGAAGCTAACAGGTCACAAGTCTGACCCACAAAAATGAATCTCTTGATGTTCTAAAAATTCAGAATTTGGCCTCACTGGGTTTTTCATTATTGAATTTCCACTAACCTGTTTTCAGTGCATTTTCTGGTTCTGTAGAAGCCTTAGTGAATATATTAAGCCTTCTTCCTCCTTTGAGACTTCTGTAACAAAAAAGACAAATGATATTTAGCATTTCACAACGCTTCACAACACTGCCAGATAACAAATTCAAAAGCACAAAATATTCTCATGAACTAACATATCTCTGGAGAAAAAAAAAACACGAGATAGTGACTCTCACTAAATCCTCAGGCATTTAACCAGAGAAAGTGTTCATGACTTTATTATTCATCTGTAACAGAGCTTCCCAAAACATTTCCATGTGAAAGAATGAGCATAAATCAAACACTGTGTTTGCAGTCATTTTTTAACTGAAATAGTTATGAATCTGAACAAAGCTAAACAGTACCAAACTACAGTACTCGAACAGTTTTACAAAGTTGCAATTTAAAAGTGAATCTGGTGATTTGGAGATTTTTTCCCCCATAAAAAATATGGCACAATTCAGGAAGAGAAAAGGCACCAGCTAAATCAAACAATTCCTGCTTTATGACATAAATAGCCTTTTTGGAAGAGTACACAGCTACCTTCTCTGCCATATGGCAAACACTCAAAGTATATCTGCACGATATATTTCAAACAGCATCACCTTGATGCTCTCTCTTCTGAATATAAAAATATTTCACTCTGACCATCTATTCTTAATCATATTTATCTTCAGCGTAAGTGTATACCGAAAAAATTTAATAATCCAAGAGTTCAACAAGTAATCAAAATAAATTTTCTTATAAACAGGAAAAAAGTACAGTAAAGGCATTGTTTTTCCAACACATTGAAGTTCAGAACAAATGATTCTTTTAATCGTACAATCTTCTGGGTTTCCACTGAAATCCTAATATTTCCTACTTTATATATTACATACTCACTGCTACTCTGGCAATAGTTGCCCTTCCTGACCTTAAAATTTCACCTGTCTGGGTTTACTGTGGATTTCTGATAACCACAACTACTTCTGCATACCTGTTCTTCATATTACATTTTACTGATGTAACTACCCTGGATCTCTTTCAGCACAGAGCCCTAAAAAAATGTTGGTTTAGGATTATATTTTCCTATTTGTGTGTAACTCTCAATATCATCAGATACAGGCATGACTTGGAAGAACATTTATTTTAAAATTACTAGTTCAAATTACTATAAAGCACCATCACCCATTTCATTGAAATCTACTAACTCCATTTAAACTTAGATACTCTTCCTAACCCATTCTTTTCATATTATCAATAGGTAAGTATATGCATTAGATTTTCAGGAACGTGGAAGGAAACTCAGGACTAAAACTGGAGACAGTTTGCTCATTAAAGGGATTTTTAAAAATATTTTAAGGTACTGTTCCTGAAGTTATATCCCAAGTGCACTTTCATCACACAAAGAGGGCAAGACAGCTTCACAGATATCATAAATGTAATAAACGTTCTCAAACATAAGTGAAATTCACTTTACTTTGCAGTATGTTAATAAATGAAAATTTCAGCAAAGATATAAAATAATATACACCGTACCAGCATGTAATACCTCAGGTTTTCAGTTCAGATTTCATCATATTACTTCTAGTCTCTCAAACTTTGAAAAACTTTTAATCCAACATCTTAAATAAAGTATTTCTCACAGTCAGTCAAGAATCACAGCATAACAAAATTACTTTCATGTGACTACCAACTCTGTCTGACAATTACCCCCAGATTAAAGCTACCTATAGAGCTATTCAGCAGCTGATGACGACATCAGCTCCCTTACTCCTCAAACCAGCTGAATGAAAACCCCGGGACAGAAACATCTAAGTCAGGACAGCTTGGTCAAGAACCTTGTTCCACTTCTTCCTTTCTACTTCCACCACAGGAAGCCCCTCTTGCACATTCTACAAGCTCTGCATCAGGAATCAAGAAAACACTGCTTGCTGGCCTTATAACATCGAAGATGCCCAAGAGATATTTCCCTAGTACACCTTAACAGTTTGGTAGCTCAAGAACAAGGAAGTTACTCAGAAACATTTCAGCAAGCAGGTTAAATTCTTCTAATGACTGGCTATAAACTGCTGCTTTGAGGTTTTTGCATTATCTACATGGCTCAATGCATATGTTCCAACCTGTTCCTTATGGGAAGTCACAGTTCTGTTTATGATACACCGAAATAGATGTGTCTGCCAAAGAGGGCAGAATATAGTACATCTACTCACCCATAAATTTATGCTTTTTTTTTTCTTAGTTATCCAAATTTTGTCTTCAGTATTATCTATCTAAACACAAATGAATCCCTCAAATTCCAGCCACAAACACAAAGACAAGGGGATTTATTTGCAAAATAAATTAATGATTAGAGAAGATAATTCTACTAAAAACAGAACTGCCAGAGAAAGGATATACTGAGAAGAAATGTGATGATGAGTTGCCGTGGGCAAATGAAAAGACTGCAGGCAAGAAAGCATAACTTACAGGAGTAAACCAAAAATTTAAGACCACTCCTGAATTCATTAAGTAGTAGAATGGCCACATACACCAGCAGCAAGATAAAATTTAAGAGGTACCCTGAAATAATCATGTAAATTACGTTCATTCCATAGACAATTACAAAGTCACAGACAATAGAAAAATCAATTACAGAATGATTTATCAGTTGCAACAAGGTGGTAAAAACCAAAACAACTTCAAAATCTCTTTAAAACGCCAACAGAATGTATGAATCTTTCCTAAATGTAGAGCATTTATCTGTTTTCCACTACATGAAAGTAAGCCTTCAAAACCTCCATTTCCCAAAAAGTTGTGATATCAAATTGTATTGTGTAAGTCAGAATAATTTAAGTACTTAAATACAACTGTGTTTCAACACCTAGTATTTTAATAATCTAAAATTTAATATTAAAAAAGTGCACATTATTTCAATAGCTAGTTAACATTAGTGTGTTTTCACAGCGTATTTCAACATGAGCAGTACTTTTCTTGAAAAACACAACTAATTTCTTTAAGCTCTGAAGTATCATGGTAACATGAAAATGTACAACTACATTTAAAATATTAGCCATTAGTAATTGATTGCACACTCCTATTGGAAGGGAACGTAACAGAAGTACCTTCTAGAGTCAGAAGACTGAGGTGACAATCTTTCAGGCTTGGTTCCTTGACCATCCTCATCGAACTCCAAGGAAATGCGACGAGATAGCATCACACCTCTCTGAGCTGGGGACTGCCTTTTAATTGCCATTTCTGAAATAACGTTGCTGAAATTAAAAACATGAATGTAAAAACTCAAAAAATTTGTCAAAAAATTGACAAATCAAGACATTTGTCATATGTCTTAACCAGAAACGCTACATAAGCTTGTATGAATCAGAATTATATATTACTCCACAACATACACTCAACTTTTAAGTCATCAACCATTCAAGCCTTATTTAAAACGCCTCAGCTGTTACATGCTATATAGATTGAATGAAAAGTGCCATTCTAGCCTACTAAATCAACAGTAGATGTCGTCTTTGAAATTATTTAGTTCCCAACTAAAAGAATTTCATATATCTGCATACCAATACTGAGTGCACCTGGTATGTTTCCCTTAAGTAAATGAGGAATTTCTCTGGATACAAGGAATATGCTGAAATAGGGAGGTAAAAAAAAAAAAAACACACCAGTTTTTTGGACACGGACCAACACTGCCCAGGGACAGAGCTGTGCTGCTGCAGACCAAAAGAAAGCTTGCCCTCACATATCAGCTGACATGGGTCAATCATGCCACCCTAATAAGTAGGTCACCTTTCCTGATCCACTGCAATCTGTTGCATCGTGTAATCATATTACAGCATTAACAGGCCAAATCTTCCTTCATAACTCTGTAGTCAAAATCATATGCAAAGAGCAAACGCTCTGATCTCTTCCAGCACTGTATGCTACTCATTCTGAATGCAAAGGGCAAAACACACCGCTTTTCTGCCTCTGCCAGTTAGCTCCCTTAACCGATAAGTCTGTTGGTTGTTAAAGACGAAGCTGGTAGTTCTTCCTCACAGCTGTCCTCTCCATCCAACTGCTTCCAGTAACATGCAGTCCTCCAAAATTGCAGCACTCAAGTTTTAACCATGAATATCGTCTCAAAAAATACAAATAGGCCAGGTTGAAAACACTGCATATCCATTTTATGAAAATCTGCATGAAATTCAAACAATGGTTTTGGCAATTTAAGTCAAAAGAGATTTTACTGACAAGAAATACTTCTGGAAAATTATAATTTAATTGCCACAGCAACACAGTAGGATTTATCTTTGGTGTTAGATGTGGTTTCAAATGGCAGAATAAGAATAGCACAGCTCTTCAAGTACTACTCTGAAAGAAAGGCACCTGAGAACAAGTTTTAAATAATTTCATTTTAATCTTGAAGAAAAAACAATCTCAGATTAGTTGCGTATCTTACACTAGAATTTACCCTGTGAAGTGCCTACTGGCATCAGTGAGCTGGTGTTGGGCTTGACACACTTCTGAGGGTTAAGGGGACATAATTCCTAAGGTCAGCCACACACAGCCCAGCCCAACTGCTTGACCTGGCTGCAACCTAAAAGGCTGGAGTGTTCCCATGCTTCAGGGGGATCAGGCTTGCTCAGATAAGCTCTCCTCTCAGCTGACCTTGATTTATTTGTGGTTTTACACAGTAGATTTGGACAGACTATGCTACCAAGCTCTCAGAACACAGAGTCAATGGTATCCTATTTCTCACTGGGAAGTCCTAATGTCACTCTGTCATTGGTATATGAACATTTCTGGCAGCAACATTCATCACTCCCAAGATTGAAAGTGCCCCTGTATTAACTAAAAATAAAACTACAAAGATGATTTAAATGCCTTTTGTAATGAAAAACATCAGATTACGAAGTCATTCTCCAACCCCAGTGTACCTACAGTGGTTAGACATTACCTCACGTCCCAGCACGAGGTTAAAAACCTAAGTTCCTAGATACTTCTGCCTTCCAGAGGTGGGAAGCAGTAGAGCTTTTGTAACAACCACATATTCTCTCTCTTTCCTGATTAGTAACTAATAATTATAATACTAAAAACGGACACCCAAGGAGCTCTGGATGTACTTCAGCCTTAGCTTTGAATTACTTTTCTTCTTTACCCAAAACAGGAGCTGAAATTTCAACCTGTAGTGCTGCAGATTTTATTTTGGTACAGTGCCGTTGTAATTTCCACTGAGTGAAACTTCATCCCACACTGAGAAAAATAAACTCCTCTATCGTTAATATTTTCCTCTCCTAGTGAACACACTGTCCTGGCGCTGTCTACAAAACAAGGCAGTGAGACGATTGCATACAACAGTGACCTCTGGAGGTCATGCCACAATCCTGGGGAAAAAAATAAATTGGTACAAACCAAAAGACCTGGACAACATACATTGTATTGTACATCATAAATCCCAATAGCAGTATCCCAATCTTTTGCAGGTGAGCATTATATGGCTCTACTGTTTGTGAAGGGGTCTCATTTTTAAATAGTGTTAAATAATGGAGGAATATATACTGGCTTCTAAAATGTGCCAGTATATCGAATATAAAATCTTTATAGAAAAAAATTAAAGCTAAATTGCCCATATTCTCTTGTTGTCAAAAAAAATTCAATACAAAATAATCACGTATGAATAAAAGTAATTGGTTTCTAATATAGTAGAAGCATTTTAGTGCCTTGTGTGGACTGAGAAATTCTGGAATATAAAGTCATGCCCAAGCAAGTCTGAGGGCTGCTGGGCTCTTCAAAATCAACATTTTTAAACACTTATCAAGAAGCTGAAAGTACCACATTTATCTCAGAGTCTGACTGTGAAAGGTTACTATTAACCAAGTTTTCAGTCATGAAAATCAGCAGGAGCTGCTGATCTTTCCTGAAAACTCATGTACTGATAAGAGCTTCAAACTGTTTCCTAACTATTAAGGAAGAAAACAGAACTTTTCAGCATATAGTGGGGGAAAGATGGAGCGGGGGGGGAAGGCATATTCCCAGGGGAAACAAGCTAGTTCACAAAGCTGCCTCAGAGAACAGAACTTGCCAACTCAAAGCGTAGCAAGCCAGCCATGACATTCCTAACCAACCAAAAAGGCTCATTTTGGTTGAGGAAAATGGATGTTTCTAACCATTTTTCTAACTATAGTAACTCACCCACAAAGATGTTATAAAATATTGTAATAGCACATCTTAACCCATCAATCAACTATAGAGAGCCACTATATAGCTGCAGGTGCTTTTAAATGTCTGAAGAATTTAAACTCTCCCAACAAAAACACCCTTTTTGCTTAGACTAGAACTTCCTTAAGACACCTTCTTTCTTCCACAGCAGTTACAGCTGGGTAAGTGCTTCAGGGGAGGGGGAGATGCAATGGGTGGCAAGGACAGGGAGCCCTCGATGCCAGTAGGCAGACCAACGATATTCAGAGCAGACGTACCTTAAGGAACAGATGCAGGTGCATATGAGGTTAGCCACCGCACATATTAGCTCAGTCAGTATCAGTACAGTCATCCAACATGTTATCAGCTATTAAGTAGCTTCTAATTTTGTTTAAGTTGCAAGATGTTTGTGTACTCTGCTCTTCTGAAAACCCCAGTGACAGAGATGGAACAACCTCACTGGAAATTAATAGCTTAATGAACACATGCTTTATATGAAACAGTCCTTATCTATTCTCCTTACATTAGGAAGCATCTCTAAGTTTTTGGTAATACTGCACACACACACACACACACACAAAATGCAGAAATACATCAATTTTACATAAAGCAGCCAGACCTCTAAGCTTTAAGGCTACTCATTTCAGCTCCAAGAGCCTGTGGAGAGATAAGCTTCTGTCAAGTTCTTGAGATTTCCTATATTCAGGCTGAAAGGACATGAAAACAGAGTGCACATACAGCCTTTGGAGATGCTTGCATATGCTACCTAAAACCATACTTCCTCCTCAAATAGCACAAACCTCACATGTTTAGAGAGAATTTCATTCTGCCCTCCACAACCACCACTAGCACTCTCAGTAGAGAATGACAAATACAGGCCAAAAGTGAAATGCAGTTTCTTCCTCCTCCCTTCACAACCTCTGAAGAATATGCATTCTGTTTAACAGTTATTCATTGAGCACTGTATATCTTTGCAAACACCCAACTCAACCTATTTGCAAGCATCTGTCACGTTCTTAAGTTTTCACTTACTTAAAAGGCAGACATCAGCCACAAACATCATTAGCTTGCTGGCTGTTCTGTTTGCAGTACATTGATAAAGGTGATCATTTACCAATCCCCATAGCAATCTACAAATAATAACATATGGGTCAAACTTAAATCCTGGTTTGGGACAAATTCAGTTTCACAGAATAAACTGAAACTAAGATAAGTAGTTTGCAGTTTACACCACAAACTGCCATAAATAAAGGTTTCACATTCCTATTTTGCTGAAGATCCAATTTTCTGTTTAGTTCAGCATTTCACCTGGATTTAATGCCTTAATTTTCTGAGCAGTTATCCAAATACTAGCTGAAAATAAGCAAAGAGAATGAAAAAATCTGTCTCTAGCCATCATCCAAAAAGCAGTATGCACAACTGTTTCAGTTTCCACACAAATGTTTCTCATCTCTTTGAAAGCCACATTGGAAACTGAGTTAAGCCAAGAGATGAGTTTCTTGGGTTGACTGGAAAGTTTTGAAAGGAAGGGTGGGGCTATAAATAGAGCTAGTCTTGTTCAGTTCTGCAGAGCTGTCATGAAAATTCACCAGTCCAGACAGAACGTCTGAAACATCTACAAATCCATCCATTATGTGAGAATTTTGGAAGCTTGGGGAAAAAAAAGTATCTGTTATTATGCTAGCCTGTCCAAAAAAGTAATGATCCTGGGCAGGAAAACAATTCCATTTCTGCAAAACCATTTTATAATGAGGATGGCAAAATTTAGGGAGTTTGGTATAACCAGACTAATAATGTTCCTAATATTCACTAATTCCAAGGATAAGCTGTCCAAATGTATCTCTCAGGGCCATCTTTCCAACACAGAACCCAGTCACCTTCATGATGACATTGCAAAATCAGAATTTCAACACTAATGAAAATAACACTCAATAAACAGACCGTAAGTTAATAGTTCCCCCCCTTTTCTGTTTATCTGTGGTTTCTTCATGTCTTCTTAGCTGTGCAAGTAGTTCCGATTCCGTCTGTTTCTTGTTGAGTGGGAGGGAAGATGCAACTGCAGAAACAGCCTCCACCAGTTCTGGATTTAAAGGCTTGCCTCTGTAAGAGACACAACAGATAAGGAAATAGAAAAAATTAAAAGCCTTAATATTTTTCAGTTGTCATTTCTATACTGTCATTTTATGTCTTAACTCAGAAGTTACAGTTACCTATTATCCCAAATGGGGGTGGCCGGGGATGGCCAGGTTTGCCCTATGTTGCACAAACCATCTCACTGACACTGACAAGCTCGTGTTCTCAAACCTGGGAAAATGGCAGCCCTATGCCACTGCATAGCCCCTCAGACATGAAGCTTGAAGACCACAGGCAGTATAGATCTGCGTGTTTATAAAAATTATAAACACACCATGGAGGAGAGCCACTTGCAAGACTTGACAATCATTATTTTTTTCCTTTTTCCTCAGTTTTATTGTATTTTACCTGAACAGTATTTCCCCCCTCACATTCAAATCACTTTATACATGCAGACGGTAGTGTTACCTTTCAAAAGTCTCAGTGCAGAAAGTTAGCACATAGTAGAAAGCCTACAACATCTTTTGTCCATATTCTCCCGTGATTTACTGTAATCTATATCTGTACACCATATATCCTTACAAGATTCTTTTCCATACTCGGAAACAGCATTTGATGCTTTATTTTGTCCCAGATCATAAAAAAAAAAATATGCAAGAAAGGAGAAAACAAGTTAAGAAAAATATATACTTAACCGCTGGATGTCTTCTGTAGTTCTCCGAGGCACAGCGCCTTCACTGTCCGGGCCTTCCAGCTTGTTTGTGGCTTGCTTTTTGATTTCACGTGTTTTTAACTGTTGGAGTTTTGTCCTGTAGCTCACTTCTACTTTCATATGACCAATAATGTCTAGTAACTTCTGCTTTGGTGTTTCTGCTGTACCTTCCTGACTCTTTGATGACACTTCAGCGCTGCTGTCTTTGGAAGTAGTAGATTTATCTTTCTCAGTAGAAAGTATGCTGCTTGTGCTGAAGAGTTTCTGTATTTTGCTAGAAGTTTAAAAAAATAAATAAAAAACAGAAGCTACAAATAGGGTCCAAGGCTTTATTATTTAAGTCTACAAAAACACCATCAGTTACAACTGTCTAGGCCTAACTGAGTATGTTAAGCACATGTCCAATATGCACATTTTGACTTTTGAGAAGGACTAAGGCAGCATTTAGGTGCCTTATCATTTATGGGTTTGTCATCACAAAAATCAAATAAATTTATTTCCTCCGTAAATAAACAGCGTTTAATCTACTAACTTAAAACTTCTCAAGTATTTCTGCATTAGGTAGCAGACAGAGTTTGAATCTACTGGTAGCTGATACTTAAATTCATTAGTACTATAGAAAACTCAACAGAACTCTTAAAATGAGGCAAAGAGATCACTCCTAGCTGCCTGAAAAAAAGACTGCACCCACACATTCAGCTTCACATCATTTTACACTTGTAGCACTACTACAGATCGCATTCCCCCACCCTATGCCCTGCAATATAGCACCCAAGCATTTCTGCAGCCATGTGGGAAAATGGATCCTGCTGCAAGACAACCCAGTAACAAACAAAAAAGTTATTTTGGTTATTCTTCCCTCTGGAACAGCTCTTCTACCTAGTTTAACACATCACTAGTTTAACACAAAGAAGCTAAAACTGCCATGGTGCCAATGAGGATGCAAAGCCAGGGACAGCAGGGAGCTGCTCAGGGTATTACTGCAACACAGACACAACAAATACTCTGTAAAAACTACTGTAAAATTCAAAGAATTTTAAACATTCTAAACTCTTTAACATACTAAAATGAAATGTTTAAGTCTTTAAATTCACAAATACTTTTTTTGTTTAAAAATCACCTTAAAGTTACTAAAATAAAGAAAAAACCCTTACAATTAAGTATGTGTTTTGATTCAAAATAAAACATTTCAGTAGATCTTAAAACACTTCAACAAATCTGAAGGAATCTTGATATACTTTCCCCTCTCACACACACCCCTCCAGCTAAAAAAGAAAAATCTGCTAGGCAGGCACCACATTACTGCCTCAGTCACTCCATACTTAATAGATTGTCAGCATTAACCCTAAGTTTCAATGTTGAGAAGCAACAGGAAAATTTAAGGAAAGCTTCATCTGCATTATTGAGAAGATGGTAGGAATCCTGTGGGGAACCATTCAGTGTAAAACAGCAGATCTTTTTCAAACACGTTCTTCATTAATTCAAGCTGCATGCTCCTTAAACTATTTATCCATTCAGAGATCTTTCCTTGCAGAAAAACACAGCAAGGCTGCAAGTCCTAAACATGTAAAGCCAGTGGCACACTGCAGTTTGCACTACTGTTAGCTCATCTACCATCAGGTTTCTCTTCTGCTCAGAAGCCTATCCTTAGAAAGCAAACACAGCCACGAAAGAAACCTAGCTGCTTTATTTATCAGGCTATCACAGTATTGGAACTTGTTCAAAAACGTCGAGGAGCTTTGAAATAAAAAAAGCAAAGGTACAACAGACTTATTAGAAGTAGTTAAAAGCTTATAGTAAAAATAATAATGAACTTCCAAACGCTATTTTCAGCCAGTGCTTTGGGCATGTACTGCTCTCCTGATACACACGCGGTAAAATGACGCCCGGGTCACAGCTGCACATCCTTCCCTGCGCCCAGAGATGAGAAGGACTGCAAGGAGAGCCACGCAAGAAACACAACCCACACCCCTCGGCTTGGCCTCACCCTCCCGATGCCCTCTGCCCGCGGGTGTCACCAGGGCCCAGCCCCGGCAGGACGGGCCTGGCCTGCCTGCCGCCAAGCGGGCTTAAACCCCGAGACCCCGGGGGCGGGCAGGGCGGCGGGCCGCGGCAGGGCACAGCGCAGCACCACGGGCACCGGGCAGGCCTCGCGGTCACGGGAGACTGTCGCTAAAACAAACCCCCGCCGTGTAACATGAAGGCAAATGGCGGCAACCCGCTGCCGAGGCGCAGGCCGCGGCGCCCCGGCCTGGACCGGCCCCACCCGCGGCGCACAGGAGCAGCCTTTCCCGGGGAGCCCCGTCCCGCCAAAGGCCGCGCCCTCTCCACCGGGGAAGGGATTTGCGTGAGGCGACGGTACCTGTGAGGCCTCCCCTCCCGCCGCGCCGCCCCCGCCGCCTCCCGGCCGCTGGCTGGCCCGGCGAGCAGCCGCATGGCGAGGCGACAGGGGCCGCCGGCCGCATCCCAGCCACGGACGCGGCTCCACATCGTGGGAGCGGCGCGGCAGGCGGCGCGGTCCGGCAGAGCGGTCCGTCCCCCGCTTGGTCCCGCCGGCGCGGCCGGAAGCTGCGCCAAGCGTTCCGCGCACCAGCGTTCCGGTACCTGGCAGTGCTGCGTTAACCGTTGTGCTTGATGATCTTAAAGGTCTTTTCCAGCCTTTTCTATGATTCTGTAACTTCATAGCAACTGGTAGTTACCAAGACTATTAAGCAAACTAAGAACAATGATTTATTGTGCAGTCGAAGTATAGAAAACAGAACCTGGATGTGCAGATCTTACACTGCAAAGAAACATTCCTCCGAAGACCTGTCTCTGCAGGTGGTTTGCTCTGCTGTAGATCAGACCATGTCAATGCAATCATTGAACACATTTGAACACCTCTGATGTTTTCACTCCTATTGGAATCAGTAGTCACAGTAATGGTGGTGTCATCAGATCTGCTCCAAATTATTTTCTCCAGCTGCCTTTTCAAACAACAGTGCATCCTGCACTGCCCACCTGCACCATTTACCTGCACATTCTCCACTGTTTTAGAGTCACAACAAACAAATACCAAGTGATGGTGGCAGCTAGTCTCTTCTATCTCTCAGAATGACCTTTTGTTGGTTTTTTTCCAACTTGAACTATCCCTCATCCCCATGCATCCAGACAGATTTGTAGTAAGGTCTTCAATCTCTATGCTTACTCGGAAGATGCCACAGTCCAGGAAGTTCTGGAATTCCCAAGGTGATGTGACCATCTACAACAACAGAAACAGACCAGCAGACTGAAATGTCTAGTGCTGAGACTCCTCATCTCTGACTTAGGGAGGCTATCTTGCATTAGGTTAGGGCCAAACATCTTTCTGAAATATGTGGTTAAAAGCTGTCCCCCAAAACCTTCACTTCACTGAGTGCAACCTACTTTGGAAGGCCAACACTGTCCTCTCACTTGCAGTTGACAGCAGTACATCAGTACCCAAATCACTATCACCTGTGTAAGGCCTTGCGTGCAGAAGCCATCTTACTTTTCCTCCATGTACAGCCCCCATGTGGTACTGTACTGCTTGACACAGTTCTCCAAACAGTGGGAACAACATCCACGGCAAGATGCTGGGCAAGTTTTGATGGTGTCATTTCTGCAGCTCTGGCTGCTATTCTGGGACAGTACTTGCAAAGAACTGATGTTCACCCTCCTGGCAGTGAGGCTTTCCCTAAGAATTAGGAAAGGCAGACTGGCTTACAGGGAGCAAATGGTTTGCCTCTGGGTGGCTGGAGATGGTGGGCCAGGAGATCGGCTTGGACTGCTGGTATCCTGCAGGATAGAAAGGAATACATGTTGCAAGGAAACCCTTTCCTCTCCTGGGTCACACAAGTTTTCATGTCATTCCCTTACCAGCTTTTCAACTCCCAAAAGTTACCCATCCCTCCAGTGCTGAAACACTCTGCTCAAGAGGGGTTGTGCCCCTCCCATCACACAATGGGCCATCATGTCCCAAAGCCAATCACCCATACCCCTTCGGTGCAAGAAAGCACCTCCATGTTCCTGCAAAGCACTTGCAAGCCACGGTCTCTGTACACATGTCCCATTTCTGTCCTACCTAAAAGCCCTGAGAGGAAGCCTGAAGTTAAGCTCCAAATTGTCCATTAGGACCTCTATGCCAGCACGGTGCAGGGACATGCAGGGACACGGCGTGCAGTCTTAGTAGGCGTGGGTGCAGGAAGCAGGAATAGCCATGTGGTGGCAATATGCTCATTGTATGCTGCATTTCACGCCTATAAAATCTCCCAGGCAACGTTTCAAGCACTCACCAGTTCTCTCTTTTGTACAGGGTCCAATCGAGCAGATCAGGCCTGGTGGTCTGCCTGAGGAACATGGTTATGAAGAAGCATCCTGAAACACTCAAGGTCTGATGTTTCAGCTGGCAAATGCCAAAGGCAGGCAGCATGTGGTTTAATGGCATATTAGTCACAATTTTTACCAAATTAGGGGTTAGATGTTTTTCACCAACTGGATCTTCCAACACTGCTGCAGTCCTGCTAAAAAAGAAGTCAGCACTCAGGTCAAAATTCTTTGCGACTAAATAGTAATCTCTAAGTATCTCAGGTCATTTGATATGCACAACTAACAGTCACTAACTGGTTACCGCAGACTCAGCAATTATTTCTATGTTAAAGCAATAAAGTAACTTACAGTCCGATGTATTGTTTCTAGAATATTTTTAACCTAGCCTGCTTTTCCTTAGCAATTGCCATATTTTGAAGAATAGCCCCAATTAAAAAAGGATTTTTCTTTTCTTTACCAATTTAAAAGTATTTTCCTTTTCCTTTACCATTTAAAAGGAACGTTTCAAGAAAATAACCATATAGAAAAATCATATCTGAACCCTTCAATTACTTAAAAGTGATGGGGGGAAAAGTACATTTAACTTTCTGGTATTTATAATGCTTTTTCCTGGGTTTGGGCTTTGAAAGTACGAGCTGTCCATTTTATCTAGGGGAAAACACCATGGATCTAAGCTCCGATATGTAGGTCTGTGTGTCTCAATCCATGCAAACACATGTGCAACTCAGCAGGGATTGCAGGTGTACAGCACTTCCCAGGAACACTGCCTGGTCTGGCAGAGCATCTGTGGTAGTACTGATCACTGATATATATTGTAGCTACTGCTCATCTACCTTTCCACAGTCTGTACGGTGTCCTACTGCTTTCAACTGGGCATTGCTTCTGATGAGCCTTATCGTGAGCACTTCAGTTAATTGTTAATCAAAAGAGAAAAAAAAAAAAAGAAAGAATGTAGAGGAATTATAGAGGAATGAAGCTGGGTTAATTAACATTGATAATATACAGCTGTGGGCTGGCTTGGGGTGGTGGGTTGGCTGATGTGGATAAGGTGCAGCTGTGGCTGGTTCCTGCTAAGTAGTTAAATAGCTCTAAGGGGTATGGAAGAAGAGTTGATGAAGGGAGGTGTGGAAGAAGCAGAGGGAGAAGAGAGAGTGTCCTGAGTGTAGGAAAGATGAGGAGAAGGATGCAGCAGAGGCAAGAAGCAGGGTGGGCTGGCCTGAAGAGGATGAAGAAACAGCACAGGCAGTAGATGACCTGTTGAAACCCTGTGGGGGATTGGTGGCTGTGCCAGGGCGAGGTGTGGGAATTACTTATTGAAGTTAACCTGGTACATGGTGGTAAAAGCCTTGTTGCAGCTGGCTAGTTTTGATAGTGCTGTGACAAAAGAGTTTTGTGCAGTTGCAGCTGAGGAAAGTGGTATTAGGCCTCATCACAGTGGTTTAAGCCACTATATGCCGCTTCCTATTCCCAAAAAGCAAAGAGCATAAAAGGGACATCTCTGCTTAGGAGAACTTGTTTATGCGCCATCAAAGCTAGAGGTTTTAGCAGATGTCAGAACAGGAACACCTTTTTTTATTTGTATTGCCACAATTATTTGACTATTCAATCCAACTAAAGAGGCACAAGAAAATCCCTTTTGTGTTAGTCGGTATCCAAGACATCAGGTATAGCTTCATAATTTTAGATACAGCAGTCTACAATCTTCTATCTTTTACGTATAAGCTCCAGATTTGTACAGTTTAGTTCTCTAACTCATGTGTTAAATTTAATGGGAATTTTGTATTTTGGGAAAAGAGGAATAGTAATTTTTGTTTTGCATTACTGTTGTTCAGTAACATAGTACAAAAAAAGAAATGGTCACCGGTTAATTTTGCTTCTCTGTCATTGCTGGAATGACATTTTTAAAATGTCCTGTGGCTGCTTTCCCCCCACCCACAAACGCTGTTTATTTCAGGGTGCATAATTCCTAAATTAATCCTTCTTTACAAACAAACCACCCAACCGACCAAAACAAAAGGATGTTGTGGTTCTAATTCATCAGTTCAGTGAAATCCCGCTCAGCAAGCTTGAACACCGCTCGCCGATCCGGGGTTTTCCAGGGAGAAACTGCCATCGAGCCCGGGCAGCAGCGGCCTGACCTTCACGGCGCCTCCGCCCCCCCCCACCACGCCGCCCCGGCCGCCCGCGGCGCGCAGGCCCCCGAGGGGGTGGGTGCGGGGGGCGCCGGCACTTGTGGGGACCCCGCACCCTGTCCCCGACCCCACGCTGCGCAGCCCCGCCGGGCGTGTCCCCGCCCGCCCGGAACCGCCTCTCGCTGCCGGGGTCATCGCAGGCCGCCGCCCGGCCCGGCCCAGCCCCGCCGCCCGCCCAGCACCTCCCCGGGCCGCGGCGGGGCCGCGCCGCCTCCCCTCGGCCGCCTATATAGGGGCAGCGGCCGTGGCGGGACCGCCCGGGCGGGCTGCGGTGAGTGGCGGCGCCGGGCGCGGGGCAGCGGCTTTGCCCTCTCGGCGGGCGGAGCGGGCCGGGCCGGGCTGGGCGCGGAGCGGCGGGGTCCCCGGGCGGGAGCCGGGCTGGCCTGTGGGCCTGGCGCGCCTGCCGGCCCGGGGTGCGCCGCGGGGCTCAGCGGCCCCTCGGGAAGCTGCGGGGTGGGGCCGGGCGCGGTGCGGGGGTCGGCGGGCCCTGCCCCGGCGGGGCCTCCGCCATCGCCGAACGCGGCCGGGGCTTTCCCGCTCGGGGCGGGTGGGCCTGTTGGCGGCGGGGGGCAGCGCGGCGGCGGCCCGAGCCTTCCCCTCCCGAGGCGGCCTGCCCTCGGCTTCGGCCGCCCTGCAGCCGGGCCGGCCAGGGGTGCCCGGCCGTGGGGTCCCGCCGTGGCCCGGCCGTGCGCACGTGTGAGCGCTGCCCGCCGCCCTGCCCGCCCGGCGCCTCAGCTGCGGATGCCGGCCTGCTGCCGCCTGCCCGTGCGGGGTCTTGCGAGCAGCAGGGCTGCCTGCTGGGCTCATCGGCTTTGGAGAATGCGGAATGAATCGGCAGAGAATAACACCTGGGGCTGCGGGCGAAGGGCTCTGTGGGACCTGCTATGCTAACTGATGCACCTTTGTTTCTAGGTTTGAGGCTTGGATGTGGTTTGGAAGTAATAGAGCAGATGTTGCTTCGTGTATCTACAGTTTTTAATCTGCTAGTGTGATCACAAATAAGAAAAAAATCGGGGAAGGTATGTACATATATAATACTGCTGTAGTTTGGACTAAGTCTTAAATATTCTGAAAGTGGCGATGTGCTCTTATTGATCAGGGAACTTTCTTGGCTCTTAAATCTTCCATATTTTTATAGGCATCTCTGTTTTTCCTTCTGCTGCCGAGCTTTCCATTGGTGTCTGTGGGTGATTTGGCATGTCCCTTTGGGGATCAGCACAAGTTGCTAAGCTCTCAGCATGATGCAAGCAGTGTACATTTTAGTGAGTGCAGGCCACTGTTGCTCTCTAGTAATTCCCTTCATTCAGAGGCTGCCTCACTGGCCTGTTGTTCTTTTCTTCCCCTAAATGAGAAGCAAAACTCTGCAGTGCTGTGTGAACACTAATGAGGTATATAGGCTAATGAAGCATCACTTGGTCTTGGAGCCTCTGATTTGAAACAACACCTAGTGTACTATGTTGTCAGTAGTGAAACTGTTCAGATCTGAAACCACAACTCAGAAACTGCATGTGTTAGTGCCATTTATTACAAGAGTAGTGATATTTTTTTAAAAATCCATTATGTTCAAATTCGATCAACACATCTTAAACAGATCGGACATAAGTTACTGAGTGACAGTATTTGGCCTACTGGATAGGTTTTATTAAGCTTCAGGAATAATAAATCTGTTTAGAGACAGGCTTTCTTAAAGCCTTGCTTGTAAGCAAGCATCTGTGCTTTTAATGTAAAAGCTGCACAAAGGACGTGGTTCATGCAGTGTGGGGTTTTTTAATTATTCTTTCAATGTAGCCTACTGGAAATCATGTTTCCCATTCATATTACTCCAAAATATATTTTGGGAGTCAGAAAGCTTCAAAAGAAGCACTACAGTAGGTAGAAGAGTGAAAAATGTTCTTTTTACTGATGTACTTTGCTTGAAGCCAGGCTTAAAAGTCAATGAGGGACTGATTCATGTGTGTGTTTGTGTGTTTTCTAAGACTCATGCAACTTCTTGACAGTATTCCCAGCCAAATGTCTCGCTCAGCAATGTGGTTCTGAACCAGTGGGAGCTCATCAACTCGGTGATTTTACTCTAGATAAGCAAGCTTGTTTTAACTGCTTGCCCAGCGGAAGTATTATGCTGCAAACTTGAGAACTGAATTCATTTGAATATTTTATTTGAAGGTATTGCCTTTGTATTTCTGCTTTCCAGCTGCCTTCCTGAGAGATGAGCTGTATTTCTTATTTATAGTGTGCTAGTCTGTGGAGGATTTACACTGGAAACATGACAGCCAGACACCATTCTAGATTCATATTCATTCCCTTTCTACTCATATTTTCTGAGAACCATGTAGAAATACCTAATGTGCCTGTATCATCATGCATACAGCTTTCTTAGCTGCTGTTTACCATGAGAGAGAGAGAGCAATTCTCTGTTTTGCTTTATAGGCAGGGAGCTGAGATGGGGAGTAATATTCCTGCCAGCTAGCCTTGGAAGCCTGATGGAGGCTATGCTTCTACAATCAATCGAAAAATAATGCTCGACACTGTTCCTGGATGTCCTCTTTGCATTCATTTGAGAGATCCAGGGAGACTAGAAGCTAGAAAGCCCAAGTGATCTGAAGCTAGGAAGCAATACTTCCAGAGAACTTGTGTAACACATAAAACTGGTCAGTCAAAATACAAATATGCGATGTCTCAGTTCTGGGGACAAGCATTTTCTGTCTCTAAATGGTTTAGAACAAGCTAACTGGAAGAGTGGAAGTAGAAGCATTCATGTGACGCTTTTGCCTGTCAGAGTTACTGTTGTAAATCAGGTATGCTTCATCTTTCTCTTCCCTCAGGAGACCAGTATCACTATACCTGCCAGGAAACGGGAGACTTCACTCTGAAGTAACTGATAAACAAGCGTGAAGCATGAGGATCAACTCTGCTATTCAGGCTGCTATTGATCTCACAGCAGGAGCTGCAGGTAATGCTGGAGAGAATTTAATTGCACAAAACTTCTGAGGGACAGTTTTAATACCTTTGACAAATGTAGAAGCAGTTTCCCATTGCTATAAAAAGCCTCGCCTTCTGTATTTTAAGGATACGGAGTTGAAGCAGCTGACCTCAGCGAGTGTTGTAACTGCATCACTCTCACTCCTCCCTGCTGAAACCCCTGCCGTACAGGGAAGGTGTAACCCTTATTTCAGACTAATAATCTTCCAGAAGGAGGTTTAAGTTAGTGTTGGTTCTCATGCTTATAGGAGTTTAAGAATCATTCACAATTAAAGCATTGGAATGAACTCCAACAATGCGCAAGTAATTGAGGTGCTGCTTTTCTCACAGGAATCCTCTGTAATTGAAATGGGCAAGAGGCTAGCCGAAAGGTTATTGACTCCAACAACATCCCAGTGTGAATCTTTAAAAGCTGGGAAGCTCAGCAGTGCGACTGATGATGATGAATTCACTTAACTAACTTCCACTTTGGTCTAGTCTGTGCTATAGTTTTGCTGGACCAGTTGTGACAGTTGCAAATGTGGAAACAGTGGCATTGTCTTGCTGGTGTTACCACATTGGAAGTGTCTGTGGCTGAGGGATGAATTTGTTTTTAGCTCTACCACGGAAAAGGGATCTTTTTGACATTGCTAAGGTGGCAATGTTTATATAGAAAAGATGGAAGGAAAGATTTTTCTAATGTACTGTTGTAACCAATTTAGATAGTTTCATGGGTTTTCTTTCCCATACAATAGCTATTGCAGTCAGTCCTTTTATGATGGTTATGTTAATGCTGTATGACAGTATTCATGGTGTTAAGTGCATTCAAAGGTAGTTGTTTGAGGTCATTTGTCAGAACGGAGTTAACCTTACTGCAGTGAGAAGGCAAGTGGTGACAAGTCACATGAGACCAGTGTGGCACCTTCATAAAGCATTTCTCCTGCTGCCACATTTTTTCCTGGTGAATACCTGCTTTGTTAGCCTTTGCAAAATACGTAAGTGACCAGGTAAGACCCTCTTTTCCTGCAAGGGAAGAGAAATGTTTCTGCTATTACTCCTTCATTGCTTTAAAAAAAAAAAAAAAGTTTCTGTTAGCCTGTGCACTCACCTTGGTTTTGGGCTCCTCAGTAAAGAAAAGCTATTGTATCTGCTCTGTTTCCCAAAGTAGCAACTTAATATCTGTGCGGTTCTTGATGGTTTTGCAGGTGTTCCCAAGTGCTCAAATGGGAGGTGTGATTGCTTTCCTTCCTGGTGCTTCATCCTAGGAATGCTACTGTTAACTTTATGAGTTGAAGCCTGGTATGTCTCATCTTGGCTACTACAAGGGCTGGAAACTGGCATTAGCCTAGAAGCCCATTGCTTGGTGATACTGTTCCATGCCCGCCTTCAGGCTGACAGGGTATGCACTTGAGGTTTGCCTGGGTTTTAGCAGTAGAGCTTAGAGGACCTTAGAATTTATTATGGTGTTTTCTTCTCTGGTATAGTTCTCCTGCCTTCAGATGAAGAAATTTAGACCTCTTTCAATATAACTTCAGTAATCCTAAATCACTGTTTCTTGTTTTTTTTCTTTGATACTTCTGTTGTAGTAGATAGTTTTACTGTTCCTCTAGTATTTATTTTCCACATTTTTTCCACATACTTGCTTTATATTGCCTGTGTTCATTGGCAGTGCTTTTTTCTGTGTTACATTATGTTTCTACACCCTTTAGAAAGTGTGCTTAACTAGGCAAATGACTAGTTCCTCCAGCAAATGCATAACCTGATTTTACCTTCCTCTCCAGATATAGTCTTGGCTAGCTGATAAGTAATGACATTTCGGGGCAAGTAAGTTCTGGACAAAGAATAAACAAGTCATTTAGCTGCCTGTGGGTCATAGTCCTTTGCCTAGGAATTGATCAACCTCTGCTCACATCTTTGATTAAGTAGGACTCTTTTTTTTTTTTTTTTTCTTTTTTTTTTTTTTTCCCACTATTCCCATGTTATTATTAGGACCACATTTGTCTAAATGTTCAAGCAGGGTTGACTTTTTTTTGCTTTTCTGGTTTGTTTTGGTTTTGTTGTGTATTTTTTCAGACCCATTACTGCTGACTGGAATTATTATGTTTTTCTTTAATATTTTAGATATTAACTGGGACTCTTGGTCTTTACCTTGAGGCTTACAAAGTTCCTTGCTGTAGTTTACTGGGCTTCTTGTGCCACCTTCAATGACAGTGTAAGGAGAGCCCTTTCTCTTTTTGGAACATCCGTTCACAGTCCACTCCCCATTTTTCAGCTTTACATTTCCAAGACCATTCCTGGTTTTCTTGGGCTTCTTCCAACAGCCATTATTTTATTATATATGGATGTGTTAGGCTCCTGTGTAAAGGAAGTCCTAGCACTTGTCCTGTAGATTAATATCTACCTGGCTTGCCTGCAGGTAGCATTGGCTGAGCCTTTCCAGCTCTGCTTTTCATCTGAGGTTTACATGGATGTTACTGGCCTGAGCCAGCTACTTCTCTCCTTGGTTATCACTCCCAGAGCAAGAAGCTCATCATGCTTCCTTGCATGTCTTACTCTGAAGCTTTTCATAATCCATCTGGTTGAGCATGAGGTTTTATGGCAGCTAGATCTCCAGTTCCTGAAGTAGCTCTTTGCAGAGGAGCAACAACAATGTAACACAAATGTGTTTGCAAAGAGTAAAATTAATTGAAAATAACCGGGGTTAAACAAATGCTTGCTCACTTTTCTTCTTTCACGTAGAAGAAAAATAACTAACCTTAATTCTATTTCAGTTTCTCTACATTATCTGCATTTACAGATAATTATTTCTGTTTCATAGCTGAAAAAACATCTTGTTAACTTGACCCTCTTTAAGATATTTCCGGGTTAACTGTGCTTTGGTTAAAGATCAGCTTCTGTTTTAGGGTGGTTCTTCTCTCTTGCTGGAAAAGCAAAACCGTAAAGCCTATATAAGGTACACCTATCATATGCGTCCTGTTAGGTTAGCAATCTAATAGATTGCTGTCAACATACGCTGGTGGTTTTTACTGAAAAAGTGTAACGTCAGCTCTTTCTGCAGACTACTTAATTGAGTTAGATCTTGTGGAAGAACACTGCACTATGGGCAAAGTGGTTATTGATGACAATGATGGAAATACCTCACAAGTTTTCAGGGTATTGACCTTGCAGTTCTCTTTGGAAAAGATAACGTGTTGAGAAACTTTGCCCTTTTGCCCTTTTTCAGCTTATACTGGACACTTTCTTCCAGTATGTGGGAATAAATGTACGTAACAATCATCTAGATTTTTGAAGTAAAGAGCTTGAGTCTTTGATTATCAACTTACAATGTATCATCAGTTTTAGCACTCTCTCAGCAGTGTTCCTCTTGTGCTGGAGGAATCTTTGTCTTGCTTGATTACAAATATTTCAGGTTTTATTATTACTGGAACATAAAATCAGCTTCAGAACCACTGCATTAATGAGCAAGGGAAAATGTTGCTTAACTCATTAACACAAGTGACTTGATTGCAGAACAATACTTCTAATTTAATACCTGTTTATGTAAGATGAACAAATTCATTTATACTTGCTTTTAGTAAGGTAAAGAAATGTTTAATGAGAATAAAACTGTTACTGCTGTTATGCCTGATTTTTTTTTTCTTCAGTAACTAAATTCACCACTGACAATTGATGCTATTGTTCTAAAATCAGCACAGTTGTCTTTTCCTGTGGAGAATTAATTCCATCTTTGCTTTCTGCGTGATTTTCCTAATAGTGGTGTTTGTGTATAGGTGTTTCAGCTGTGATAATCTTCAGCCACGCTCTCTTAACTTCCACTGCTTACTTAGGTGGGACAGCATGCGTGGTGACTGGCCAGCCCTTTGACACTGCGAAGGTGAAGATGCAGACGTTCCCCAACATGTACAAAGGACTTATTGACTGTTTTGTGAAAACCTATAAGCAAGTGGGGTTTCGAGGCTTCTACAAGGGAACCACACCAGCGCTTGTAGCCAACATTGCGGAGAACTCGGTTCTGTTCATGTGCTATGGATTTTGCCAGCAAATTGTGAGAAGAATTGTTGGAGTAGACAGGAAAACAAAGCTCAGGTTAGTAATAGAAGTCTGGTTCATAATCTAAAATAAATAAATAAAAAATCATGCAGCTGCTACTTGCAAATACTGTATTGTCAGGGTGCAGCTGATGTCCTGGGCCCCCCTCAGTCAGTATGCAGTGTAATAGGTTTTGGAATATAGACCTTTGTGTTAGGATACGGTGTCTAACTAAAACAGAGCCATCTACTTGTTACTACAGGTAGCTGGTTTAGATAATCACAACTTAATGGAATATTCAAGACCTGGAACATTTTTGCCAAAGAGACTGAGCATTGCCACAGCTGAAAGTTAGTATTCCCTTGATCTCTAGGTGGTTCTGATTTTGCAAGGGAGGTATTTGTTCTTAGAGGGAGGCATACTAAGGGGAAAGGACACTTTTCTAATATTGCCTTGCTTTTAAAAAATTGTTTCAAAAGCTTGAATATAATGGTGGTTAGACCAAAGGTCTAACACAATCTACTGCACTGGCAGTAAGTGGTTGCCTAAAGAATGAGAAAGAAGAGAAGGAAGTGTTTAATACTTTTGAGTTCTCTACCAGGCTGCTTTCTTAGTTCAGAGGATTTCTTGATCCTGGTGTGACTTTGGATCTCTTTTTGAAGCACTTGTCCAGTCTCCTCTCAAATTCTTCTAAGTTCCTTACATGTGCAGTACGCTTTGGCAGGGAGTTCTGCAGGTGATAGTCATTAGTTCTGTAATTGTTGATTCTTAGCCACTGTCTCCATGTTATCTGGGATTTTGTAGACCTGTATCCATTGCTCCATGCCCCTCTTCCCCACCTGAGTCTTTTCCTAGATGGAAGGATCCCAGTCCTCCTAGTCAATGAGCACTCTGAAGCTGTTCCTTTAGCTGTCACTGTCTTTCTCTGAAACTGTTGTAGTTCTAATGCGTTTGGGCTCTTAGCTTATGAGACCAGAGCTGTGCAGAGTATTCAGGCTATGAACAAGTCATGGATTTATGCACTGGCATAATGATCATAATCCCTTTCTAGCTAGGACGGCTCTTCTCCAGGTCTGTGTGCCTTATTGTTACGCATTTCTCAAGGCATGTCTTCTGTGCAGCACTGGGAGCAGCTGCACCTTCTCCATCCCTGTGCTGCCCCACGGTATGTAAACAACTTCTCACACTGTCTGAAGTCCATTCATTCATAGTGATGCAAGGTTTAACCCCACTTAGCTTTTTATTAATAGCTTTGTTCTGCCTCTGTCACATCTGTCTCCAAATGGAAGTATCTGGGGAGGCCATGGTTCTGCATTTGAGATCTCTGACATGGCTTGGGTAGCTACCTAAGTGCAAGACAAGTATTTAAAAGTGGCATTAAGTGAAGTGTTCTCCTGTCACGTGTTAAGGTGCTCTGTATCTTAAGACTGAGGCCTGCTATGAGTGAATACGTATCATAGAATCATGGGATGGTTTGGGTTGGAAGAGACCTTAAAGACCATCTAGTTCCAACCCCCCCTGCCGTGGGCAGGGACACCTTCCACCAGACCAGGTTGCTCAAAGCCCCATCCAGCCTGGCCTTGAGCACCGCCAGGGATGGGGCATCCACAGCTTCTCCGGGCAGCCTGTGCCAGTGCCTCACCACCCTCACAGGAAAGAATTTCTTCCCGAGGAGACTTCTATGACGTGATGAAGAAACGAATTATATTATTTGCTCTTTATTTGTGTTGTCTTTCACTGTGTTCTGGCAGTTCAGACCTCTCAGCTGAGACAGAACTATTTCCACCTTTTTTTATTGCTTTCTTGGATCGGGGGCTTCTGTTTGCTTGGCTTACAGATCCCTTGTCTTTTCCTACCCATTAAAATGTAGAAGGCAGGCCTACCAACAGGCCTACCTACTTAACGATCTTTTATGATCCTCCTGGGAGGTAGACCGCAGACTTGCAGAGGTCCTAGGATCATCTCTTCACATGACTGAGACAGCATGTTTACGGTGTATGTAGGGGAGGCAGCACAGGAAACTTTCAAACAGTACGTATAGGTGTTCTACTCCATATCTTTGGAGTAGGATACAGAATGGGAATGTAATTTGAATATGTAGCAATAGCGAGTGTCTCTGACAACTGACCCTTCTTTCCTCGGTCAGGTAATAGTATTTTTCAGATCCAGGATGGTTGGTTTTAATACATTGTTGATTGAAGAGCAAACAGTGTAACTGCATGGCTGTACTAGGACAGAACACTAAAGGATTTAGGTTTACTTGAAAGGCTTCTTCCTTGGTGCTGCTCCCTTGATCTCTTCATCTGGATCATTGTGGGGGCATCTGATGAGGTACATGTATGACAGAATTGTATTGATGTGGTCTGCAGTGGTACCCTGAGTACACGTGGTCTGTCCAGGACATCTCTACCCATTCTCATTGTTGAAGAGCGAAGAAGCCTTTGGCGTGTGCTCTAGGGAAGGGAAGAAACCTTGATGAGGTGGCTAACCAGCAGACATGACAAGCAAAGAACTATAATTACCTTAATTGCCTCTGCTGTTTAAAAATTGTCATACTGTCTTAGCCTGAAGAAGAATATGCATGAAGTCACAAACTGAGGTGCACCTGACCATTTTTCTTAACCATATATAAGCAATTGCTTCTCAGTTTTTCATGATTTTATAATTTTTGTGATTTCTCAAAACCAGCTAGAATAGTTTGGGTTTGCTTTAAGTTACCTTTTCAGCCTTAACTTTAAATGGCTTGGAAATAAGCTTGCCTAGCCTGCCTGGGTTTAGGGATATCCTGGTCAGTGTGTGAAGCCTTGCAAAACAGTTACCAGGATAGTTACAAAACAACAGGTTTTCCAGTTAAAGGAATACATGCCACTGATGCACAAGTCAAAAAGAAAACAGAGGGAGAAATGCTAAATTCCATTTATTTTTTAACATCCATTTAGACCAACCAAACTGATTTCATTCAGTGCTAAAGTCTAAACTGAGACAGCAAAATGGAAAGAAGTGCTAAATTAAGTATGTCTTTAAATACCCATTTAGCCCAACCAAACTGATTCTGTTCCATGCCAAAGACTAAATGGAGAGAACTTTATACTAGTTCACCTCAGTTTGACTTTCTCAGTATGTGACTAGTCATCTTCAGTAGGTTATTTTATTTGAAAAAAACAAGATAAATGCGTTATAGAAGTGTGAGAGTAGAGGATTCTTGCTCCTGTGATGTGTGATCAAAACCCTCCCATGCAGAAAAAAATTCTGAATTGGGCATTTTGAGTTGAGGGGGAACTTGAACAGGATTCAAGACTTATCACTTCTGCAATGAGGTTCACTATATTAAAACCCAGAGCCTAAACAGTGGGTCTATTTGAATTTCTGTATGTAGAATTAAACATCAGGAGCAAAAGTAGAAAAGATCTGAATTATGGCTAAGTCTAGTCCTTTATGTACGTGTCAGAATTCTTTTAATCTGATAGCATCTGGGGTTTATTTCTCTCCTGAAGGAGGCAGGATCTTGCGTACCCTTTAGTACATAGTTAGAAGGCACTTTTTCCGTATTTTCTTATCTTAATTCTTCAGTGTGTAACCTTATTGCCTTGCTCTAGCTCATAGCTTAATGACTGCAGGGCTCAGCCACATACTGTATTTTCAGCTCTGCCTTTCTCTGTCCAGAGCTTTAGTAGGTTGCGTTTCAGATCCCTGTTCTGCCAAGCTTTGTGTTCTGCAAGAGGGTTGTGCAGTCAGTGTTGCATTTCTTATTTACTGCATGTTATTCAGTTGCTGCTTGACTGGCAGTTCCTGATTTCTTCTGCTTTGACAGCTCTTGTCACTGCCCTATCTGAAGATGTCACGAGCTTTGCTTCATGTGAATTTTCACCTTACAGAAGCATCACAAAACTAAAGCTGTAGCTTTAATCTCTGATACTATAGGTGCATAAAACTGCTGGGCACAGGGCAAACATCTCCCTTGTATGGAAAGAATTTCTGTTCGGCAGCGAGGTCAGCACAGCGGAGACTGGCTCCCCAGGCTTTGAAAGAAGAGAGAAGCTCCACTTGCTCTGTGCTATTGTGCAGCTCCTGTCCAACACACCAGTGTCTGCAGGAGCCTGTTTAAAGCGTATCATCATAAAGCAGTATGAGCCTGGAGACCTGGCAGTTCAGCAGCCCAGACTTCGTGATATGTGTAAAATCACTGCAAAGTAAGCCCCAGTTTTGGAATACTGTGAGTCAGTGCAGATTACAGTGCTGTCTTATTCAGTGGTGTGGTTTGTTTGTGCTAGCTCCGAATCACATGGTTATGTTCATAGCACCACATCCATAGAAAGATTATAGTGGTCCATCATGCTTTGCTTTCAGATTTCTAGCATCTTCCACTGAAAGAAAACCTGTATTAATACTGGTAAGATGAATTTGAGAACACTGACATCTATACGAAATTATTGTTGCTCCTTCTCTCTTTGAGGAAGTAACTAGTACCCAAAAGTTGCCCAGTAAAACAAGTCTACAGAAATCTTTTATCACAGCCAAGAAGGGGAAGATTTGATAGTGTTTATTCTGCCACATTCACTGAAGTATAGCAAAAAGGGTAAAGGTTGCAATGTATCCTCTCGGGTGTCAAAAGGGTGTGTTCAAGTTGTACACGAAGATGGGATGAGTTAGGTTTTTCATCTCTCTAGTTCAAGTAACTGCCCTTTTCCCTTAAGACTCTTCCCCCCAAGACTGTGCATCAGTTTCTCGATGATTATTTAGAGTACAGGTTTGGGAAGCTGATTGGTGGTGCGGTGGCTCAGCTGCGCTGAAGGTCAGTGCCCAAATACCTTCTGCAGTTTCTCTCTTGCAGTGATCTGCAGAATGCTGCTGCAGGCTCCTTCGCCTCTGCCTTTGCCACCCTTGTCCTCTGTCCCACAGAGCTGGTCAAGTGCCGGCTGCAGGCCATGCATGAAATGCAGTTGTCAGGAAAGATAATCCAGGGACACAAGTAAGTATACACCCTGCCCAGTATTTCTGAAACCCTTTTATTTATTATTTTTTTTTATTATTTTTAATTCTGTGTTGGCTCAGTGTCACATTTGTAGTGCACTACTAACCAGAGAAGAGTTGTGGTTGGGAGGGTCACGGCCTGGAGATCTCTCAGGTATCAGTAAAGCTGGATGCTGGTGAAGGGCTCCCAGCAGGGTCTTGTTCTAAGTCTTGCTTGAATTCTGTTGTCTGCACAACGGGTCTAACCCTTAATTGTTGTTGCCGTTGCCTACTATTCTGTAACTTTCTCATTATCTGGCTATTAGGCATCACTAACTGGATTAACGTCTCTATCAGTACAGTTTGGTCAGTAGTGAAGGGTGTTATTCAAAAGGACGGTCCCCTTGGATTTTACCGTGGCCTGTCAAGCACTTTGCTGCGGGAGATCCCAGGCTATTTCTTCTTCTTTGGAGGGTATGAACTGAGCCGGACATTTTTTGCCTCTGGGAGATCAAAAGATGAATTAGGTATGGTGCCTCTTTTTCCAGGTTGATTTTAGCATGCTGTCATGGGGGATATAAGGGGGAGGGGGCATATCTTCCCTGAAGATATACAAATTATATACAGCAGTTGTAAAATGCATGTAAAATGAAGGGAATTGGTCATACGCAAAATGCAGACCTCTGTGTTTTGTATGTATATAGTAATGAATTATTGAAGTGACCGTTTTTCAATGGAGCAGGATGTATTACAAATGGAGAATGAATACAGTGAGCTAACAGTAATGCTACAAAACTACTTGAATATCTGATCCTACAAGTGTAATGCCACTCAACTTATTTCAGCTGCCGTTTAGAGTGATGTTGAAGTCCTTAGTTGTATTCCTGAACAGTGTTTTCAAGCGTATGCTGAAAAGTATACTGACTATTAGATGTAATTACAGTGATAGTAAGAGAACACTGAGATTGAAAATTAGACATGGAAAACACGAAGAGATGCCAGAATAAAGATTGCTTGTCCCCTGTTGAAAGATTGAACAGTAATACTTTGTCTTGCTGGGACTTAGGATTTCAGCTGCGTGCACTGTGGTCTCTGTTGCAAAATAAGTATATCATCATCTGATCTGAAACACGAAGTCGGGTTGCATCTTAAAAAATGATGGATCACAAAGTAACTTTACCAAATAAATAAATCTCTGTATAGGTGATTAGGGACACCATGTGATATCACTCTAAACCATTTCACAATTAGCCTTGGAAAGTGACTACAAGTGTGAAAGGAGTGGAGTTAATTTAGTTAAAGCAGTCAAAACAGATTTCAGAGTTAAGCGTTTTTAGCACATCCACTAATCTGAGGCACTCCTTTGTAACCTTTGAGCTTCTGGTTACACTTGCAACTTACCAGTGGCTTAAAATTAACTTAAAGGTTTTGCTGGGGTGGGGGGCGGTGCAGAAACTGCTCTTTTGTCATAAGCAGGTTTCTCTATGTTCTCTTTGACTTCTGTAGATGAAATAATGTGATATTTATGTTGGTGAATATTTTGTGGTGTGTATAAAAGCTTATTTCTTAACTTTAGGTCCTATTCCTTTGCTACTGAGTGGAGGTTTTGGAGGCAGCTGTCTGTGGATTGCTGTGTATCCTGTGGACTGTGTCAAATCTAGAATTCAGGTTCTTTCAATGGCTGGAAAACAGACAGGCTTTATGGGAACATTTGTAACTGTTGTGAGAACTGAAGGTGAGTATGCAGCACATTAACTGAATCTGTAGGGCTGCAGATTGAAGTCAGTACCCTCCAGTATTAAAAATTGCTTAAGAAGTCTAGTGCACTGATAATGTGTTGAAGACAGACAGTAACTGTTTCTAACAAATACTGATGCTTCATGTAGGCTGGAAAGCTTGGAATTTAGAAATCGAGACCTACTGCATCTGCCCTGCCTCTTGGTTCAGGAGACAATTCACATAACACTAACAGGAGCTCAGTATGCATTAAAAGCAGATAAAGGAAGGATCTCCATCACCCTGTGACCAAACCTATAGATGAAAATTGAAGGAATCAGTGAAGTTCAGTACAGAATTTTTCTTTACCTCTAGAAGTTACTATATGGCTGACTGAGGGCTGTTTGATAAATCAGACCTATCTAGCCTGGCAGCTTGGGGCATCTACCTCTGTGTCTCATCTCTGGAAAAGGCCTGCAC
This sequence comes from Falco biarmicus, assembly GCF_023638135.1. NCBI lineage: Eukaryota > Metazoa > Chordata > Aves > Falconiformes > Falconidae > Falco > Falco biarmicus. The sequence continues at coordinate 29,345,121 of NC_079289.1, forward strand.
CAGGAACTTCAAAAGATGGTGTAAGAACGTATGTGGCAGCAGATACGAATCCTGGCCCTTGTGCTAGGGAAGATACTCCAGAGCAGGAGTCTGGCTTGGGTACAGCTTCACCATAGTCCTGCTGTTCTTTCTGTCCCCTTGCCAGCTATGGCACAGCTACTATGAAGACCCTGTCATATCTGAGATAAGCTTCTAACAGAAGCACTTAAATGGCTACGCTCGTGTTCTAACTCTAGATGCTTACCTCTGTATCACTATCCAGTAACACCGCAGTTAGCAGCTCCGCTGAGTTTAGCTCTTTGTGTGCATGCCTCTGAGCAGAAGCGTTACTTTAGTATCCTTAGAAGGTAAAAGTACAGTGGTTGATGCAGATAGCAATTTATTAAATTGCCTAACTCGCTCTTATTTCATTTCCAGGTGTACTTGCCTTGTATTCTGGACTAAAGCCAACTATGATCCGCGCATTCCTGGCTAATGGGGCACTGTTCCTTGCCTATGAGTACAGCCGGAAACTTATGATGAAACAAGTAGATTCTTACTGATACCGTCTAGCAGATGGAGAACGAAAAGGTTGTTTAATGATCATTTAAATAAATGGTCAAAAACCTGTAGATCACACCATGGTCTGAGCAGGGCTAAATCAGCGACCTAACTTTAGGAACTCAACTCCTGTTTAGGATTTGTAATCTTTGAAATTCAGGTGTGTTTTATAGATGTGTACATGCTGCTTGAGTTAGATCAGCAGAACTATCTCCATCTTGCAGATTCTGCACTAGGTACATGGCACATCATAAATGTATTTTCCTGACCGGTAATGGTGCTAAAAAAGTTTATGTTGACCTGTCAGGTTTCATGTAATATGCAGCAGTAGGCTGTGATTTGTTTACGGCAAAACACTGTCTTAAAATCTGTGCTGTGGTGGTGAGTTTTCCAAGTTGTTCCTGGCAAGTGTCTGACTTGAAATAACAGCAGTCCTGTCTGATCTTGCTGAGTATGGCTGGCTGATACATAGCCCGCAGCTAGATTCCTGCCCTTGTCTGGATCCTTTCTGCTCTGTGACTTTCCAAGGTCATGGCAGTTGGTGCCTGACTTGTGTAGTCTGTCCCAGTAAATGGGCTTATAAAAGTAGGAAGTGTTCACCCCATACCTTGTACTTACATGACCTAGAGCCTGACATATGCTGGCATTTGAGGTAAAAATACATAGTTGATGGGTTTAAGGAGTCCTTGAAAGGATTTCAGAAAATAGTGAAATGCTGGAGTATATACTAAGCACCACTGAATTAAGTACTTAACATGAGGGAGACTACTGGAAATAGCTGCTGGCTCTGAGCACAGAATTGTAACTGCAGATTCCTGTCTGGGTCACCCTGATGTGAATGAGTCCATGTGCTTGAAGGACAGGACACTGAAGAGCAGCAGAATGCCAGAACCAAGTTCTTAAAGACAACTGACACCACGGTCTCTGTGGTGTAGCGCACACTTGGGCTGGAGCTCTGCCACTTGATGTGTCCTTCCAGCTGAGTGGAAAAAGCTCACATGACTGGATAGTTTGTATCATGTCCCCTTCAGGCCTGGAGGGCGTACCTGCTTGGCTGTGTTACTTGATCAAACATGCAGTTAGCATTACCCAAAATTATGCAAAACACCTGTTTCTAGATGCCACTTTAAGTAGGATGTTCTTTATACATGCGGTGTAAGCAGCTATTGCCGTATCCTGGGCGAAGGTAAAGCAGGTCTCTGAGCTCCACAGTGCCTGACTCGGGCCTGGAGTTGTATGGAAGCATGTTGACTGCATGCTGTAAGTGGCAGCTCACCTGGTGGGGGGCACAGGCAGACTCTTTGACCTACCAAGATCATCAGCGCTACACAGATTGGCAGCTTCTCCTGGCAACCACAGTTTGTCAGTGACTGACAACACTTTCAGCTGAAACAGCTCAGTTTTGCCTATTAGAGCTTCCCTTCCAAATCCCAGAAAGGGGAGAAAGCTTCAGGCATAGATCAGGATAAAGCTTCAGGAAGCATCTCAGTACCTGCTGCCTCATGCAGTGGAGCCAGGGTGCACTGAAACCAGCTACACCTCTGCATTGTTACAGCCTGTTTGAGAGGTGGCCAGGGCAGCTCCCCCAACTCTTCTGGCTTCTCCCACCTCCCTGTGCAGTGAGAACTGTTCATCTCCCTTTCATACACCCCTGCAAAAGGGCAGTTAAAGCAGGGCAGGGCAGAAGAATCTTCAGTGTCTGTTGCGCCAATTTACCTCAGCTGACTGGTAGACTAGGAGCAGTAATGCTGTGCATCATCTGGACTTTAAAAGGAGTTTATGCCAAATGTTTAAATAATCCAGGTAGGAGGGTAAGGCTTTAAGGGTTGTTACACTTCCCCTTCTTTTCAAAGGTATCTAGCCAAGGGAATGATTATATTTGTACATGTTTCTCATAGGTATGGAAAAGCGATGACTGATTCCACATCAGTGGAATACTTCAATCTATTAAGATTTGTCTTTGCTTTCATTTTTTAAAGCTTATGGTTGCAGTTTTTAATACAAAAGTTGAAGCTTCAAGAGAAGCAGGATACTTAGCACTGAACCTACAGCAAGAAATAGACTTGTTTTGAGAGTTCACCTTCTGAAGTTGATGTAAGCAGTATTTTTGCTATTCACAGCTGCTTAAGCTGTACATATGTATCAGTTGTTCAAAGAACTTCATAATGTTGGTATAAAAATTCATGGCAATAAAGTTTGATTTGATTAACTGGGTACCTGACAGTTGTTTATGCAACAACAATTAACAAGCTTGTCTAGCTGAGGAGCAAAGAGAGGTTGAAGTCTGTGTCACTGCCCCCACAGAATTAAAGGAAAAAGGGGTTTTGCAATCACTAAGCATATAAAGCCCTCAAAATTGAAGGGAAAGTGCCAGCTATAACAAAGTGCCGTAAAACAAATGCAAATTTTACATATCCTACTATGGAAAATAAAGGCCTATAGTTTCACCCTTGGCCTGTTGCTTTGATAGTACTAGAGTCAGTTCTACTATTAAGGTTCAACTCAACTTCCAAGATCATCAATTACCGTGATATATGCTATAAGGGCAAGTTTCCTGCCACAAGAATGCCAGGGGTCTAGCACAGGTCACCTGAATTCCACATGGGAAGGGGGGAAGCATCCACTACATTGAAGCCAGAAAAAAAAAAATAAAAAAAATCAATGCTACAGGGAGTTTGAGAACTATTGTTACCATCTTGTGAGCAGCGGTGCTTGGATCTCTGAAGATAAATGTAGTATCTCCCTCATACAGCTATTTTGTTACTCATTCCTGCTTACACAATAGTTTTTGCTTAGCTGCATGCTTCAGCCAGAAAAAACCCTGACTCTCGCCATTACAGCCTTTGCTGTTGCTGCATGAGATTAGCTTAGTCCGTAAGCAGGAAGAAGGTTCACCTTAACAGCCCTGCAAGCTATGAGACAGGGCATCCCAGGAGAGTGATATCCAATTCCTGAGCTAAGACCCGAGGAACTTAGTCAATCAGCCACTTCTGGCTGCAGTAAACTGACCTCTTCCACCTCCCGGTACGCTCGGTGTGGCGGCAGAGGCCTTGCTGCTGCCTTGCTCATCGCCCTCTAGCGCTGCGGCCCCGCTCCCACCCCGTGTGAGCGTGCACTCCTTTTCTGCAGGCAGAGACGCAGGGATTGCGGTAACTTTGGCAGCACCCCTTCACCTTGCGCACTTTGCTACATTTATGCACAGTAACACATGCAGCCTCTGAAGCGACACGACAGCTTGGGGACCAGCACTGCTGAATTGTACCATTCCAGCCCTCTGCTCGCTCTGTGCGCATCCGCCAGCACAGACATGGAATACCACATCCCATTTTGTATTAGTACAAGAAAGGCAGGGACATACTTGTGCAAGCCAGAGGGCGATGAGGACAGATGGTGGAAAAAGCAGAGCTCGCCCATAACAGAAAGCTGAGAAGAGATTGTAAGATCAGGTGTGCTTTCTACAGTTACCTCATTCATGAGAAGTGGTAGGGACAGGCTCTTCTCAGAGATACAGGGACAGGACAAGATGCAACAGCTACGACTTGTAATGTTAGAAATTCCAACAAGGAAGGAAAAGTAGAAAATTAAGTCTTCTGTGAAAACCCAAGCCACAGAGAATAGAACTAGGTTGTGTGAGCCAGCTCTAGTGGGCCTGTTTTGCACAGGAGCTTGAACTACATGTATCAGGGTGATCCAGGCTCACTGTACTGCACCTAAAACTGCAAACAATTGGTGCAACACTTGGGCATTCAAGACAGATTTTAGCCTCCACACGAAGTACAGCACTGACAGAAGCAGCTCCCAACACTGCGGGAGTTTCCAACAGCCCAGCTCTGAAGTACCAGGTCATTACACAGCAACAGCAAAAGTTGAGTGTATACACGTACTGCATAGTATACCGCTACCCTCGGGTGAGCGCAGGGAAGGTAGGCGATCTCCACTTACTCCAACAACTAGGCATTAGCCATGGAAAGCTGTATCACCCCCTTTTCCACTCCTGGTTCCTAACAACAAAAAGACAAAGGAAGCAACAGAACCAAGCAGCTGACCTCGACACATTCCACATCCAGACAGGCATGAAGAGTCCCCACAGAGGAGCTGCACTGATGAGAACGGCTGGAAGCAGAACAGACATCCTGGAATTTTGTGCTTTACTAGTCTTAGTATAGCTCAGAGGGGTCAGTGAGCATATGCAGTATTAGCTCAGAGCAAGAGCACAGATCAAACCCACGACATGCAGGCATGAAGACAAGCCTGGCTTAACTGATCCCAGGCAGCTGGCATGCTCATGAGCTGATGAGATCCAGACTTAAGGAAGGGTTAGGGCACATGGCTATGTCAGCCCTTTGGGGGAAGGTAGAGCAACAGACAAACAGCTGTGCAGTCTCCAGGCACCAGTCAGCTCCTAGGCTAGGTGTTGCTCAAAACCCTGTGTCTCTGGATTTCTGATGAAGAGGGGTTCAATACCAAGACTTCTACTCAAAAAGTGGTCTGCTGGTGCCAGATCACAATATTTCTCCCTCAAAATCCCCATTACTTTACTGACCTGTAGAAAACAGCGATGTTGAGAGAAGGTGTCTCAGATTTTTCCAGAAGTCTCCTGTAGATTGCTAATGTCCACCCACCATCAGGTTAATGCTCATTTAAGATAATTGCCTTAGATTGATAAAAATGGGGATTACCTGTATGTAGAAACATTAAACTCCAGAGGATCCAACAGCTCATTAACGTGACATGACTGTCAACTGACACTAACTCTTCAGACTATTATTGCTCTGCACAACAGAACTTCATGCAAGTTTATTTGGGAAGTTGTATCCTCACAGAAATACATTAATACATCAAAATGAGACCGCTTCACTTTACACTGAAGCAGAAAGACATTTTCCAGGAAAAGACAGATTTTTACATTTTTCCCTTCTTTCAGCTTTCCCTTATGGTTCAATAAAGTTCACCTCCACAGCAAATGTTTCACTATAGACTTTCCATGTTTTAGACTTGTGAGGGTTATCCAGCTCATTCCTGGGAAGGTAGAGTCTGAAAGACAAAATTCAGTAGCATATCTTACAGCCCAAGACACACTTTTTCTTTCAGCCAGCCAAGGGAACTTCAAATTCAGCCCTGGAATATATTAAATATAGCCCCAGACCATGAATTAAGAAAAGTGTCAGTCATGCCTGCACAGTGCTTTGACTGGATGTTTCTCAGACTAGTACAGATCCAATCTGATGGGTTTGTGGGTGTGTTAAAAAAAAACCACACCCAAAACCCAAAGAGCCCTACAATGCAAGATTGTTAAAGTTTGTGTTAGTAGCGGGAATAACTGACTTTCCTAGCGAAAGGATTTGATTCAGTATTCAGTCAAGTTCAGCAGGTGTGTTCTCCATTTTTGATGCTTACCAAATTCACATCACTTAATATCACTTGCACATCAGCTGTGGCTGAATTAGAAATACAGAGATAGAAGCACTGCCTTAACAGCTGTTTTGCTTCTGATCAGACCTAGTCCACCTCAGGTCTAGCAGAATTCTCTGGGAAGGAAGAGAGACAGTCTCTACTAAATTGTGTTTCAAAGACAGTCGGGGGGGGGCATCCTCCCTAGCCCTGGAAGAAACAACACTTGGGTGAAAGTTTTGAGATGGCACTGTTGCAGGGCTGTCACACAACAGGTACATGTTTTCCCTGGCACTGGTTTGGTATAACCAGATGTCTGCACCTGGACTGCTCAGCATATTAAGTTTAGTTATGAACCTAGACTCATGGCTACCTGTCCTCATGCTCCGATGGGATCAATAGAATAAAAACTGTTTCCTTCCTATTCCACTCAAAGAATGCAGTAGTTTCCACACGTCAAGTTCACTGATCCTCTGTCTAAGTCTGTCAAGTTTGGCAGACAGGAAAGAAGGATCTCCTGTCTGCGTTTCTAGACCACTCTGATCCAGCCAAACAAGGCCAGCTTTCAGTGGCTGGAGCTGTCCCAAGACTTCTAGTCTAACAAGAAAAGCCACAGTAATTTTTAACTTAAAAGCATGAGAAGCAGTAAAAGCCTTTCTTTAGGATTCCAAGCATCAGTACCTCTAACTCTGGTCTTAATGTTTGCCTACAAAGCTGCTGAATGAGGTCCAGCCTCTTAGGCAGTCATGCTAGACGATAGCAGTTGCCTTTGGTTTGAACAGCATTACCTTTTTGAATTCAAGTTCATTAACAATACTTAGATGCTGAGAAGAGTCTAATGGATTAGGATAAAGAGCTCACCTATGTTTGCACAGTGTAAGGAAGCGTGTGCTAACTGCCTGCTTACAAGTTACAGTTGAACTGAGTCAGAGACCAGTACCCACACAGAAGCCAGAACAGGCTGATCACCAGCTTGCTCAGCTTTCAGTACTGTTTATCAACTTCCCACTCCATTCAGACACCAGAAGTTAGTGACTGCCTTCAGATCCTGTGATCACTTACCTGTTATTTTCAATAAAGGAAGTGTTGAACCAGAAGAAGAATGGGCAGTCATCATAGCCTTTTGGGAGATCCTAAACACAAAGATCTTGTTTAAGGACTCCATTAGACAACAGGATTTATTTTAAGCAGAGCAAGAATATCCACCTGTCCTCAGTAGTTTGGTTTACAAAGCTACAGCGTCAGAGTCAACACACTTGAAGAGCCCAGTATCCCACCCAAATCACCATCTTCACCAATATTATTTCAGGACTAGGTCACTCAGTGCAATTGAGCAAGAGACCCATGTCAGAAGCAGCAGGTACTCAACTAAGATGTCCAGGTTGTACTGTATGAACAGCCAGATGCCTCCCCTGCCTGCATAGGCACAAATTCTGCCCCACACGGCACAGCCAACCAGACCCCAGCTGCAGTTTGCACTGCAGCCTCTCCCCAGACTCAAGCAAACTTCTTCACACTGTTATACTTACAGAATGTGACTCAAATCTGACTTTCACATCACCGCTTATAACAGGGCTGTCTTCCAAGCCAATGACTACAGAGTCACTTTCAGAATCAAAGAAAAGCTATATAATAGAAGAAAATATTAGTTTTATGAAGAGTTACTATAGAGAGACAAAGGAGTAATTCATGACAGTACCTAGCTAATCATTCTAGCACTACTATTGTAGTATTTGTACACCATGAATAATGGCCAGAAATTTAAGCTTCTCAGGTCTGAGTGAACCATTTACATTTAAGTAACTTCTATGGAAATCTTTCACAATCTTACTAAAAAAAACAACTATGATTTAGCAAAGTTTAGCTTTTTCACCCTCTCAGAATTTATAGCATTTATTTAGTTAGCTGGGTTTTTTATCCAGTATTCAGCTTCTACAGGAGGACACTTGACCTATAAGTCAATATAAATTCAACTGACAAGACTCCATAGTACTCTCACCTTGCAGTTCCCTTGACTGGCACATATACATTCTAGTACAACTTGCTTCCTCACTATTATCTGCAATCTCATATCAGTTCCATTGCCTTTCCCAACTCCTAGGAAGAAAGAGTTGCATTATACCAAAGCATATACATTTAGCTGGAAACATAAGCTGTAATGAAAACCGAGTGCAACCCCATTCAAAAGTGCCTTCTTTCCAGAACACCTTGCAATAGACTTTAAAGAACTCAAATCCTAAAGGCAGCTCAAGATTCAGTGGTTGAAACCTTTATTTTGAGGTAGCAGTGAACCCTACTAGTGGAGCAGGCTAATGTAGAGTCTGGTTCCACTGACTGAACAAGAAGAGCAGTTTGAAGTCCCCTAGAACAAGTAGTACTGAAGTTCCAGCCTTCTATCAAGGCTGCCAGTACATGTGTACAGAATCAGGTGTGCACATCAAGCTGAAAAACATTAGCGGATGTAGTTCCGTATGTGGAGTCAATCTCACTTTTCAAAAGTGATTCCCCTCCCAAAAGAGCAGGTTGTGTGTGAACCACCATTTGATCAGACACCCATAAAGTGACAGAACACACGGGGCAAGTGCACTTCAAAGTGCTCTTTGCTGTAGTTTAACTGTGCCATTTGAATTCTCAAATCCCAGTAGATCTACATTCCTATCATGGGTTTAGCAAGAGAGGCAGTAGAGATCAGCTGCTGTAATAGAAAGTCATTACCAAATACAGGAATGCCCAAATTCAAGAGTTCTTACCGTGTATAGAGTGGATTTTGAAGTTTTTTATTTTGAGTTGTCTCTCTGGTGGGAGTTTCAAGTTACACTTGTTCTTCAGGATCTCATAATACCCAACATACCTACTCTGTAATGCAAAAAAACCCAGACACATTATGCAGTTTCTGTACCACACACAAATTCTAAGCAGAAGTAGGATTAAATAGATCTTCTACCCCAAGTTCTTAGCTCTAACTTCAAAGCTAAGAAGAAAGTAGCCATTTGTTCTTCCCCTCCCCAGTTCAAACAGTTCTCTAGACAAATTCAACACCTATATTTTCAAGCGGTACTCAAGCTTATGTTCTAAGAGGAATTCTGTACTTCAGCTCAGCAAGAGGCAGGGAGCTTTGATGATGTAGCTTTTTAAAGGGCAGAATGTTTCAATGTACAAGGTACCTTCATTTTACAGCAGCACATTCTGAAGGACAGCTATACTTCCATTTTAAACCAGCAACTGATGAACCTCTGTCACCAGCTTTATCTCACATACCCGAATTGCACAATACACAGCAAATCAAGATGAGCTAAGCCCCAGACTGTGGTCTGAGGCAATAACTTCTGTGTTTTCTTGCAAATGTAGTCTCTAGATGATGCATTCCTCTACTCAGCCACATCAGTGCCATAGTTCCTCCCCAGGCCAAGCTGTAGGCTTCAGTGCATCCCTGATAAACAGCTCAATTGTCTTACAGGGTCATGCTCCTGTGAGCGTGCCCAGAGAGGTTGTGGAGCCTCCATCTCTGAAGATATTTTTAGACCTGACTGGATATAGCCCTAGGCAACCTAGCTCACCCTGTTTGCACATTGGGGTTAGACTGAAAGCTCTCCCAATCTCAACAATTCCTTTATCATCAAATCTGAATTATGGCATCTAAGATTATGCAGAAAAAGGCATAGGAAATATGTGCTTGGACAAAGGGGAGGAAGATGCAGTGCAAACCTGCCATCTGATAGTTTCACAGTCCTTTGAGAAAGTGTTCAGGAGTTAAACGCATGGGAGAAACCTGGCAGGGGAGGTGGGGTAGTGTAGGAGCTCACAGGCTGCTGTTGGTTTGGCTGCTGTTACTGGACCTGCTTAACCTTACCTGGGATGGAGTTTCAACTCCTTGAAACTTGGTACTTGTGCTTCTATCAGTTCTTCTCTCCCCAAAGTAGGCCAAACTTTCCTACACAGGAAAATAATTTCAAGGATTAAGATACTCTTCCCACCACCATTCCCCTTCCTGAGAAGGGGACAGTAAACTAGTGTTACACTAATCAATTCCAATAAAGGAATACAAGTGAAAATATGCAATAGTTGCTTTAGTACCTTCTAAAGGAGGCTATTAACTAGAATAAGAAAGTACTAATTAGGAAGTCAGATACGTTAAGTCTGTCATCTATGACAGTGTGAAGGAGAGCAATATGATTTCAGTGACTGGTTTAGAACCGTCACTATTTCTCAGGTAGTCTGTGGCAAGACCAAGCTGAACACTAGTTCAGATCTTCACAAGTCAAACTCGGAAAAACAAGTTCAATAGATACAGTCTGCCCAGACTACCCTGAGTGACCTGGACCTTCTGCAACCCTGGTCTTCAGTTCTATATACCAGTCCTGGGATACTAAAGCAGCACATGCAGCCGTACTGGCTGGGACTTTGTGATCTTTCTTTCCCCAGAAGGGCTTACTGTAATGCTAGCAGTCAAGACAATCCCTGAATGCCTCACACTACTTGGAGGGAGGTTAGGCAAAAAAAATTGCTCAAGACCATGTAACTACAGTGACACCATCTTCAGCAGAGCATGCTCAGAAGCCACCTACAGTTTAAGAAACCTGTTGCTCAAGATCCCAGGTCTATCATAACTCAAAAAAAAAAAGTGTGCTTCAAAGCTAGTACTCTTAAATTCTACTTTCCCAGTTCTTCCTGATCAAGAATAGTCTTGATCAGAAAGGAATTTACACAGTTGCACGATTCACAAGAAATTTTTTAGAACAGGTTGTTTACACTACCCTTTTTCCAACACAGACTTTTTTTTTGCAGAATATTAGTGAATTTCACCAGTTAAGCAGATTCTAAAGGGGCGTTTTGAATACTAGAAGAATCAAAAAATAAACGCTGGTTTTTACCTTCGCACTCTCAAACTGGTCACTGTCTATGAGCCAGGTACAGACCATCGTTCCAGTTCTACCTGTATTAGAAGCGAAAGACAGGTTGAACTACAGGAGTTCAAAGGTATTCAGGATTATTTTTGTGAATATGAAGTTATCTCCTGTTTTCCATTTCAAAAGTTGGAAGTGACAGTATAGTCGTCAAGTACCTGTATTCCTGGGAAGAATGAGTTAAAGACAAGATATCACAGTTTATTAGCTTGTTCCTGAAGGCAGTTCCCACATTTCTTTGCAGTATTACTGGAGACACTTTGTAAGTTGCCAAGTATCCACCTACATCATTCATCAGGGAACAGCATCAAGCACACCCTACTAAATGAGGTTATAGACTGGCACTTGCCAATGTTGTACATCTTAAAAGTTGCTTCTCTGCCTCAACCTTTCCCCCCCAACCCAATCCTACTAAGAAGGCATCAAGACTTCCAGCAGAGACTCCAGTATAGTCTGTTTTGAATTTGAAGTCTGAGGTCTCAAAAAATACCCCTCTCTGCACTTGCTCAAGTTGGATTTGGCCTGCAGGTAGTTTCAATGTTCAGTTTTGCAAGACCTTTTAAGCTACAGTTCCAACTGGGAGAGACTTCTTTATGTTAAGTAACCACCTTGTTCAGCCAACTATTTGCAGTAGTAACAGCAGACAGCTAAAGATGTGGCAGATGTTTGCAGGGAAGTTTGGTTTATTTTCACAGCTATCTGTGCTCTTCAACAAATCCCACACTACTAGAGATTGTGCATAGCACCTACAGGTCAGCTCATACGCAGTAGCTTTGACAAGCCTGTTCCCATAAGACCACATTATGCTCTATCACATAATACCATGTGTAGCTTGATTTAAGATCCAGCAGTACCCAGAACATTCTAGCAGGGGAAAGTTATGGAGCAGATCATCTTGAATACTATTGCACAGCATGTGCAGGACAACCAGGTGATCAGGCCCAGCATGGGTTTATGAAAGGCAGGTCCTGCCTGAATAACCTGATCTCCTATGACAAGATGATCCACTCATGATGGATGAGGGAAAGTCTGTGAATGCTATTTACCTGGACTGTAGTAAAGCCTTTGACACCATTTTCCACAGCATTCTCCTGGAGAAACTGGCTGCTCGTGACTTGGATGGGTATACTCTTTTCTGGGTAAAAAAACCTGACTGGATGGCTGAGCCCAAAGAGCGGTAGTAAATTGAGTTACATCCAGTTAGCAGCTAGTCCCAAGTGGTGTTCCTCAGGGCTCGGTACTGGGATCAGTTTTTAGTATCTTTATCAATGATCTGGACAAGGGGATCAAGTGCACCCTCAGTAAGTTTGCAGATGACACCACGTTGGCCAGGAGTGTTGATCTGCTTGGGGGTAGGAAGGCTCTGGACAGCCTCGAGTTGTGCCAGTGAGGTTCAGATTGGATATTAGGAAGAATTCCTTCACCAAAAGGGTTGTCAAGCATTGGAATAGGCTGCCCAGGGACATTACCTTCCTTGGCGGTATTTAGAAAACATGTAGGTGTAGTGCATACAGACATGGTTTAGTGATGGACTCGGCAGTGTTAGGTTAATGGTTGGACATGATCTTAAAGGTCTTTTCCACCTAAAGAATTCTATTTCCCCCCTGCCAAGAAATTAAAGAGCTTGAGATATATTACAATGGAGGACATTCAGAGGGGGTGACTGGCTTCCAGGGAGCAAAAGCAGCAGCTTCACACTTTTGCTAGTAGCAGTGTCAGTAGCTCCCTATCCCCAACCTCTCCCAGGAAACTGCTGTCCCAGAAGCCAGGAGAGCAGGAAATTATTGAAGAACATTAAGAGATCAGATGCCAGCTTTGATTAAGAACTAGTAATTTGGGCTACCTAGAAAAGGGGTTGTGTAATACTAAAACACACAGTACTACACTGTTACTCATCATCACAGTAGCTGCAGAATTTGCCAAGTTGCACTCTAACCCATCTCACACTTACATCAAAGCAGCCATGGTAAGAATAAAGCACAATTTGTAGCATTCAGAGATTACACATGAGAGGTTCTACCTTTGCCTCCTTTGCAATGAATTGCTATGATGTTCTTTTCATCTTGGCTCATCCATTCACGGACACTGGCAGTGAATTTCAGCATGTCCCTAGATGACAGGAAGATTAGTGGATCAAAGCAAACTCCTACACGGTATGATTACATATGCATTTCTTGACAAGACTCACTGTAGTGCTGGGACATTGTGGTCATCAATAAAGATCCTTTCCACCCTGTAGTGGAAGTACTTGGGGTCATAGCCTTTTTCACCTGCAAGGAAAGATCTGAAGTTATGCCAGGAAGGAGAAGAGGACTGCAACAAAGTGGCTTGTGACACAATTGCTGGTCTAAGCATACACTAGTGTTTAAAGTGCAGTAGTATGAATAGACAGATTGAAGTGAAAAAAAATGAGGTAATTGGGCTAGAACCACGCTTGCTTGAGTTTCACACCTTTCACTTCAGTGAGAGGTTATCTCCAGGCCCAATTGGCCATTCCTTTCCATGGGCATTATTTAGGGATCTGAAAGTTAGTGTTCTGATGTACTGTCAGGGTCAATCACAGCAACCACCACCTACAAAGTGGTCAAGAGCTGTTAATACCACACCTACCTGTGTCCCCTCATCTATCCCTTTGCTGGCCAGAGGGCAGGTTTACTTTTTCAAGTAGCAGTGCTTCTATATCACATCTTGCTTCCAGCTCTGATACTCTACTATGAAACAGGGGCCACAGAATAATTGTTTCTGAAGTGGTTTGTTTTTTGGGGTTTTTTTTGGGGGGGGTTTTTGGCCACCTTTAAACAGAAGAGCTTTTAACTATTCCTCACCTCGTTCTCCTAAGCCTCCATGAGAAAATTCTCCATCACCCCAAGTTTTAGCCCAGGTATAGTTTTCCACTTATTTTTTAGTAAGATTTTCAGAATATTGAAAAAATTGTTCAACATTAACAAAAAGACTAAACTGCGAGACAGATCGTATCTCCTTTGCAAGCTCTGGTAGTATTAGATGCTCAAAGTCAATAGCCATGTTCAGGACTGAAGGCAGTCAGAGATCGCCATCTACTTTTGACATACTGCACATTCCTGGAGATGTGTTATTGCCAGCAGCACACTTGAAGAAATGTTTCTCTTTAGCAGTTATTCAGTATAGTCAGCAGCTAAATATACTTACTGCAGAGATTGTAGACTTTATAGTGGTCGGCATGTTTGGTGTCCAAAAATCTTGCAACTTCCTAAAGTAATAACCAAGTAAGAGTTCAGAGTAGTTAGTGCTCTACTCCTTATTTCCACTGCCGCCTCAACACCCATCCCTCAAGTGGGGTCAGCAACTGCATTAAACAGCCCTTGGACAGCAGGCCCTTCCAGCCCAACTACTCAGGTTCTTGTCTGGAATAAAAGTACTACTGCAACTGTCTTCCTTGCCCTATATATTTCTACAGTATCAAGCACAGCTCTGAAGAGGGCATTATACAGACCTTTTGAACATCTTTAGATGAATAGATAGTTCTTATTATCACTCACACTACTGCTAGCCTGGGACAGAACTGATTTGGTTCTCCAAAGCATTCCCAAAGAACAGGAGCAACAGAGCACCAGTGCATCCACACTGCAAGATACACCCCCCCAAGCTTAGCTGAAAGACTACAACACAAGCAGTACAGCACAATGAAGACCATCATGCAGTCATTCCAACCAGCCAAGACAAAAGTCAATCCTAATCCTGCTGATCTGGTCCACACACAAATTAGTGAGAACCACCCCACCAGTGGGGTGAAACAGTATTCAGAAACTGAACTTGGTAGATTAGATTTTTACCTCTATAGGGTTCCTATAGAAAGACTGCTTCCCAGAAGATGGAAACGACATTGCAATAATGCGATCTGTGGAGAAGACAGCAATCAGAAGTAACAGTGGGAAGCCTCCCCACACGTAAGAACTACGTGACTGACAGAATCATGAAATTGCATATTCCTACCCTAACTATAAAACCAACCTACCTACCCATTTCTGAGAAGCTTTGCTCTACATTCAGCATAGCAAGACAATAATACTTCTCAAGGCATCAGCTACTGTTGTGTTGGTCTTCACAGAATCATAACCAAAAATACTGTAAGTATTTTCAGTAGCTTCTCAGCTCTGGTTCCCTAGGTCTCAGGAGAATTTCTATCATTACTTACAGCATGTACAGCCTCTTCCCCAGGAGGCTAACCCTTGAGTACAGTGTCAGAGTCAGGAATCCTTATTTCAAAATCCCACAGAAAAGGAGTAGGCCTGGTTTGGCTTCATACTTACATTTCATTAGTCTAAAACATTGACTGTATTTTATGTCAAGCACTGAACTGAATAACTAGTCTTAGCAGGATATAACATGCTGCAAAGTGTTATCTACAAACCAGTAACATAAGTGAGATCCAGATCAAAGCCATCTTTCATATAACGCCTTTTGTTTTCAGAGACCTGCCAAAAAAAAAAAAAGAAAGAACAGTTAGTCTTCTAAAGGAATGCCAAAGATCAACAACTTACAAGGGGGGTGGGGGTGGGGAATCAACCATCTAGACTCTGAAGTTGTCATGAGTAGTAAAGCCTCATTTTGCTATAGCAAAGACCACAGCATTAGCCAAAAGTAACATTTGTTGTGTTAGCTTTTGGGTAGAAGTTCCATACAGAATTTTTACCCTGAAGTATCAAAGTTTATTCTAGTAGAAAGAACACTGCAGACACTTTGCAGACAGAAACATGAATCTGTCCTTTCTATTTGAGTGTTTGGGGGCTAAGGGAAGGAAGAAGAAAGTTAAGGGCAGCATAACAAAGACTGCTTATTCCCAAGCAAGAAGACACACTTGAACCTTCAAGTACCACTTCAGTGCGCCTGATGAAAACAAGGGCTTCAAGAGCTAAGTTGTTTTGTTTTCACCTGGAATAAGCAGCAGAAACATTAAAATTCCTATTCTCCCCATGTGAAGGAAAACTATGTACCACAGAAACTAGAAACTATCCATTGAGACACATGGTGGTGTTGCAATCACTTTGCTGTGCTGGCCTTCCCGGTCAAGTTTCTGCTTACATGAACAAAGTTAAGAGTAATTAGCTATATGGAGGCTGGAGGCAAAGCTCCCATGCCCCTGACAGGTACCAAACAGATGTACTGCTCAGGCACTATCATCAGCTGCAGACCAATAGGCTGTGGGCAGTCTTGCTGCTCGCCATTGATGACTGCCTGGAGAAAGAGCTAGAGCAGGAAACGGTAACAGCAGCCTAAATACATTAAAAGGCCAACTTACCATTCTCCTGGTCACCACTTCAAGTTGCTTCTTTTGTGAAGCCAGGCGAAATATTCTTATTAAGATGACAATTCTTAGAACTCGGAGGAAAGTAACCATTCTAGATGAGGGTCAGATTCACCATGAATGAAAATGAACATGATTAGACTTAGATGCAAAGCTTAAAGCTATTTAAATACTGTTTCAGAGACAGTTTAAGGCTTTGTTTCATATACTGAACTAGTACTTCTCACACTGGTTTTGGGAAAAAAAAAAAAAAGTACTATGCTTAAGGAATACCATGGTTTTATTGTTGAGGTTTTTTGGGGAGTATGTTCCGAACAGCTAATGAAAGTAGGAAACCCCCTACTTGCTCAGGCTTTCACAGGCACCTCTGCCCAGCAAGCAAATCCCCTTAACGCTACCCATATTATTATCCCCAAATCCTTGTTCCTTGAAGCCTGTTCTCATATACATTTAAGTGTAAGTAGCCACCTGAAAAACAGCTGAAAAGAGAAGCCAGAGAGGCTGCATACATCATGCCTTCATTAAGAAGCCTGAGAACAGGTCAGTATAAACCCTGTGTTTAATCATTCAGCAACTTGATCAGATGATTTGGTTTGAGGAACTTTGAACTGCTGATGAACTTTGAAGCAGGCAAGATGCTTATGCAGTGGTTCTACCTAGACAACTGAACAGGGGCAGCTGCTTTTCATACCCTTAGGGACTAGGGCAAACTAACATTCATTCCTTAGGGAGGTATATGAGCATATACATTTAAGGAGCACATGCACATATTTCAGGTCCTCGTATACTCAGGTAAGAATCCCGGTGAATACCTTCATTAAGGTGGACAAGCCTCCAGCTGAAAACAGTCTGCTCTCCACTGATATGAAGATTAAAGTCAGCAATACAAGGTTGTCCCAGACACCTGGAGGAAACTTTCAGTTTCCAACCCCTGAGCTCCTTCCTAGGCCAGGATCACTTGGCTGTTTTCAGAACAGACTTCCCTTGGAGCTATCAGCCAAGGAGATGAACCAGCAGTGGGGTGAAGAGGACTACATAGCCCCTCTCCCCAGCCTGAACCACCGTTGTGAGAAGCAGCTCTTCAAGATAAAAGCAGTTTGCATTCTGCCCTTTACAAAGTTAGCCAGTTAAGCATTAGCTCCCAGACCGATACCCAGCTCTCATTCCTCAATGTCGTTTTATAGGTCTGACTTCAAGGAAACAGGTAACATCCCAATGCACACCCAGACAGACCAGATTAGAAATAGAAACCATACCCCTCTATCAGGGGATGTTGCTTCCAAGGGCTGCCACCAAAATTTTACTTGTCACATATATGCTTTCATCCACATAAAAGCTGCTCAGATTCTAATTATTCTGAGAAGTATCAGGTGCTTTAAGACTATTGTTCACTTCTTGAAGAAGGGCTGGGTAAATAAGTGATAAACCCCAGGTAGGCTACTGGGAATTAGTTGGATTGTGTGAATATAGTTAGGTGGGAAGACCATCTCACCAAGATTTGATATTTGGCCAAGTCTGAGGTATCATCTAATATAATATTTTGGTCAGAACACGACTGAAGATCCCTTAACAAGGTAAGCCTTAAAGAAGGCCTCAAAAATTGAATGGGTGAGACAATAGACCCCAGCTGAGGATCTTCCAAGAACAGTGTTATCTTCTGTGACCCCAAAGCCTATATTAAATCTACATCAACTTCAGCAAGTCAATAGAAAGGTCTTGCACACACCAATCTACAATAGGATGGGTCAGTGCAGGATTAAGCCTACTAACACAGCCTAGTAAAGACAACAGCACAAGTTACCTGTCACAGTGTTATTTCTCCTACCTTTAACTGAACGCTGCTATAAGAAGAGAGCTGCATTAGAAAAACGTGGCCAGAGAAATTGGAAGTAATCATTAAACTCAGATTAGTGTTCAGAAAGACCTGAAAGGAAACACCCTTTTATGATACTGAGGCTGCACAAACTACCCCTTTGACAATTCTACTTTTTGAAACCCGAGTTTAGCTGGTATTTAAAGAGACAAGTAGTACTTCCAGAGGTTTGTCCAACTCTGGATCTTCTTCAATAGCTACACTTTGAGTTTGTTTCTTCTAGAAGAATGTTTCCCCACTTGTACCCAGTAGCCAGCTGAATCAGGGGCATACTTATTTTTTTTTCCTTTTTTAAAAAAAAGAGCTCAACTTCTTTCCCTGGCTGATGCAAGCAAGTTTTATTAATTCAAACCTATAGTTGTAGTTCTACCTGCACTAAGATTAGTTTGTTTCCATCAGGAATGGATTCCTCTCATCTGATCAAGCTACAGAAATAAGATTGAAATGCGACTTGAGTTACTTATGCACGTGAACAGCATGTTTCCCCTCCCCAAGGCATGGCTGAAATATCCAATATGTATTACCATGGGGCTTCTGGGAAAACAAGACAGTGTGGCAACTCTTTCTCTTTCAAAATTCATTAAGTGGAGACCCTCCCCCAGTTGTCTATGCCATTTGCTATTAGAAGCCAAATCTTCTGTCTGACCTTCAGACTCTTACCTCTATCAGGGCTGCTGCACACCTTCCCCCAAGAAATGTTTGACTCAGTATTTGATGGTCTTACTATTCACTTTCAGTTACCTCAACTGATACATTTAGATCATCTCTGCCTTCAAGACAGGGACAGCCTACAGTATAACTGTAGATCAAAGTTAGGTGTCTTTGTTAGCCTGTATCATGAAATATGGTTACAACCACATCTGTTATCTGAGCTAGATGTGTGCATACTAGAGGTGCCCAAGAAAATCCTTAGAAAGCTATCAAGAGAAGAGAGTTCACATTTAACAGCTGCCATACCATTCTTACCTTGGTATCTGATCTGCTGCAGCAAGGTCTGAGAAGGAGTATGTCATGTTAATTAGCAGAGTGCCCACCACTATGCATGCATCCAAAATATTCAGTTTAGACCGGAAATAGTTCCTGAAGCTGAAACAAGAGTTTTAGACAGATGCCCATAGGGGCAGCAAAGATTGAAATACATTTTCCGGAACAGAATTACCTATACAGAGCTACTGCTAGAGACAAGCTCTCCTGAAGCAGTTCTTAACACTGAAGACTCATTAAGAAAATAATCTTACACCTTGTCTACACCCATAAGTCACAGCAAAGCTGATGCCGTTTCCAAGTGCTCACTTATACCAAAAACACTCTACAGATTATTCTATAGAGGGATAACAGCAATTTACAGCGCCAAGACTACAATGGTCACATCTCTATGACCAGAAAGTTCGCCTACAGGGCATCCATGTTCATAGTCCAAGTTTGAAGTATTGCTTCCTTGCTGGCTTGCCACACTGACTTAGTTTTTGTCCACATCTTACCCTTCAACAAACACTCTTAGGAGAACATCGATGAGAAAGAAGATTGCTATTGCCAAGGAAACACCTTCAAGAATCTCTCTAACACCCTTCTTCTCACTGATAGCCAGATCCACAATCACAATTAAAATGTCCACAATGATAAGTACAACTCCAAATACTCTGTAAAAAAAAGAAAAATACAAGTCAACAAATGCCATCAATTCATTTCTGCCTTTCAGGTTGACTGAAGCGCACAAGCCCAGAATTTTGCTTTAACCTGTTCCAGCAAGAGTGTGTTCTCTTACATACAGATAGGCACCTGCTTGTATCAGCAGCTGAAGGATTCCAGTTGCATTTTAAGTCATCTGCACAGAGTACACCATCCATGTTGAATTGTACATTTACTTCAGACTCAGCTGTAGTTCTTAACCTATAAACCCACAGCTACCTAGAAGTGGTGCAAACCCAAAAAAAGCTTTAAGGCACTCAAGTGTCTGTCAGTGCTGCCTTTCACCTTACTCCCCTCCCACTTTGACTTAGTGTAGTCCCTTGAAAATAACTGGTTTTAGTGGCTTACCTTGTTCCAGCACATAGACTGCATAGAACCGACCAACTGGTTGTTCAAAGGCTGCCACAGCCTGAAGTAAGCCATTAAAGAGCTTTTATCCAAATCAACAGCATTTAAAACCATGGCTTTCAGCTATCCTTGAAGAATGTAGTTGTATCTGTTTAAGACTTCCTTCTCAATCAAAGTACTTTCCTCAAGTCACCCTTTCTAGGGGTGATAAAGGATTCAGTACTTTCCAGACAGAGCAGGCTGGAGTTCAAAGAGCTCTCCAAGTTTTTACACCAGAAATAAGGACCACCTTACCCAAATCGTTACAAGCATGAGCTTTTACCTGAATCCAAATGACATCACAAATGGGGAAATTTTTCTCCTAATTGCACTGCAAGAAAGGAGAACTGCCATCAAGACAAGTAACTTTTTGCTACTGATATTAGCCACAAGAGTACCGTTACATTCTTATGTTCATATTCTTTTGGTTTTAGAATTCTGTATAGTAGTAATTCCTTTAAGAGGAGATTATTCTGTTGCACTCACACTGTATATAGGTTAAAACAGTAAAGCAATGCTTTGACCACTTGTTAGAAATATTCACCAGTTACAGACCCTAAAAGTACAGCAGTACGTACTTTACACATAACACTTCAATATCACAATTTCAGTTACACTAGAAGACTGCCTTAATGCCCATTTACAAGCTATAAGAAGTGGGCTTATACAATAACAGTTTGTCAAGAGGAATATTAAAGGATAAACATCTCTTAAGGTATCTTTTTCAAGATATTAGCTTATTGTATCAGACAATTTTTGTCTGTGCCTGGAAAAAGCTACACTTAATAGTTCCACTGCTGCTTCTGTGCCCTTGGAATAAAGGAAGGCAAATCCTCTTCTACCTTTAAGAGGTAACATTCGGCTTTCAGGTTGAAGACTCAAGTACCTATTAAGAAAATCAGTTACTGATGCTAAGTTCTTTTAATTCTGAGAGTTATCTCCAACCCTAGCAAGGCTCCAGCTCCTGTTTTCAGTTATGGAAGATTATTTGTTGCCTCTTCGGTATACTTTAAGCTTCTGATTTAAAGCTAGGCCTTTGTGTAACTACCTCACCAGCTGAAGTTCTCTTTAGGCTATACCAAGTGTAGTAGGTAGAATAAATTATCTGTAAGCCCCAAGTTCTGGCAATTTGAAAAACAGATTGCCAGCCTGTTAAGTAATTTTGGGATTACTTAGCTACTGTAAGCACTAAGTCTTTACTTAGACTCTTAAGGAAAACACCTTTTCCAAGTGTATCACTAACAGTAGTACCTACCAAAAGGTTCTGACATGCTGACAGAAACTACTGGTAAATTCCTTTCATATTGTTCACATATCTACCCTACCTTTCCTGTTATATATACTTACTACACTTCCTTTCCGCATCACCATTAAAGATACCACTGTTACAGGAAGCCTGCCAGCTCAGTCATGCATATTGCACCCCAGTGAGCCTGTTCAAGCTACTTGTTTGCTCTAGGGTAACTTTGGCATCACATTTGGTGTGTACCCTTAACACCTCAGTAACTCAGTTTAAGACAAGGGTAGATATCTTTGAAGTGATGAGGAAGCATCTTGCCAGGCTTAATGAGTTAACCCACACTTACTAGTAGGTGCATACTTTAAACTAAGGAACAAGGTCCACCCAGCAAACATCTGCATCCATAAGCAGGAAGGAGTTGCTGAGGTTTAGTACCCACTTTTTCCATGGCTTTCCTTACATTTATGTGTATCTAATATAGAAGGAAACACTGTGATAATTACACTAACAGTTCGATGACCTATGTCTTTACCTCATCAATCCTACAATGCAAATATAGTAGGTACACCAAGACTTCATCTCCCACAGTCTAACAACAAGCACCTTTATTAGGTGCACTAAAGACTGAAATATACACACCACTCCAATTTGGCCTGCCAACACCTTACATCACTTGAAGAGAACATGGCATATCTGTTCACATACTTAGCTTAAAGCTTTTGTGAAATGCATTTGTACATGCAAACTTCTGAATTCAAGAAAGACATGTCACATAAAAGAACTAAGATAACAGGCTTCGTCTTACTATCCTTGAGCAGCAAGAACAGAGAAACAAGTCTATTGACTTGTCACCGACATGACTAAGTACACTATAAGAGTGAGTAAGCTGGTGACAAGAACTAAACAACATTAGAAAATAACTACTTCAAGAACAGAGTTAATCACTAGCAAGTTCAGACAGTTTAGTCTTGATGAGGGCCTGATCCCTATTTGCTCCAGAAACTCAATCAGCTCATTTTTTTTTCCCCCACCAGCATTTGTTCTTCTGTGCTCTCCCAAACTCATTCCTTCAGGAAAATTTAATCAATGCGGTTTGGACTACCCATTCTTCATAATTTGATGGACTTGTAGCTAGTTCTTGGGTTGGGCTTTAATCTCTACAGACATAAAGAAGCTTCCTGAACTTGTCTTTACTATGCACTAAAAATAAATGTCAGTATCAAGTGATTTACTGGGCTTATCCCTACTTCAGCAAGCCACCTGCCTTCTTATTTTATCTCAACATTTTCCAATTTGGGGGGTAAGCAAGGCATTTAGTATATCATTAGCTTACTTGGAACAGCTGTCTGGTTCATTATCCTCATCACGCCCATCATCAATCTTTACTGTGGGCTCTTCTGCTGCTGGAGAGCTGTCAAAGCAATAACGCAAGTCACATTCTCATACAGATGTCAACTTTATACATTGCTACTCTTTGTTGTTCCACAGAAAACAGTATTAACTGTCAGCTGAGCAGCAAGCAGCAGCCTGGGACAGAGCACAGGCATAGTACCATGGGAAGACAGACTTCCCATATGCTGGCACAACAGAACCCCTCTGCTTGTACCAATCTAGTTACTGTTAGCAATTTCTCGAAAGTTCCTCTTTCAGGGAGGAAGGGAACAGATGTGTTCAGCAATAGGATAAGTGGCTTTCAAGTAAGGTATCCAAGAGTCTGCTGAGGGCTTAACAGCCCTGTTCAGACTCTGGAAGTGCTGTAAATATGCATATGCAAAATTGTTTCAGAGAGTCCAAATGACATTAATACTATTACAGTAAACTACTTGTTCAGAGAATGAATGTTTTCACCAGGAAAAGCCATAGCACAGAGATGTTTTTGTGCAGAGCAGGATGCCAGACAGGAAACTGGAAGACCAGAGCAGCAGCAGCTGAGCTAGTGCTAGAACAGCATTTTTGGGGGACAGTGGCTGCTTGCCATAGCTTCCTTAAAAGGGTCTCTTCAGATCATGTTTTTGTTCAGCCACCCGAGAAGCTTTGAAGACCACATGATAACTTCAGAGAAAATAAAGTTTAACATCCAAATCCAGGAGTTTCTAATTCAGCCTTCTCCACAGAAATACTGCCATGCATAATAGCACAGCCAATGTTTGCCATGGCTCTGCCTCTGGCATCATTGCCTCAGAACAGCATGGAAACATCAATATTGAACATGTGCATATAAGTCACTCCTGGCCAAGAAGCAATCTAGCATGTTTAAAGCATTACTGGAACAACTCAGAGGATACAAGTACTCTTCATGCTCCACAATAGACCCAATGCACCAGCACTGCTTCTGTAGTGTGGGCTAACCTGCTTTTAAGCAAGGAACTAAGTGATGCATTTCCTACAGTGTCAGCAACCAGTACTGGTGGTTCACCACCTGTACTTAGTATCAGGCTGAGTAGAGGAATGATTCCCCCCCCAACAGTTTTGTTATTTAATGCTAATTTTCCAGCTCCAGTGTCTCCAGACATTTTGTATCCTCATTTTGTTCCTAGAACTGAAGCAAAGCTCCAGCAATGTATTACCATTCAGCTTTGCTTCCCAGCTACTCCTATGGAATATTCACTTGGGAGTTTCCACTTTATGTACAGCTGAAATGTTTCGCTCAAAGCAGGTTGCTGCTGCTACAGCAGAAGTTTTGCTGAAGGTCACTTGCTTTTATTTGTAGACACATGAAGTGCACCAAAGGCTACTTCTTATCCTCCACTGTGATTAGAATAAGCCAAAATAAGAATGAGCAACAAAGTGTTTTGCGTTAGGAAGTCAATCTTTAACACAAAAGGAAAACAGAAGCCAAGTTCAAGTACATTGTTTCCACTGTGCACTCACAAGTATTCAGTTCCAGATAATGCTTTCCTCAGAGGGAGTCTGTTTTGTTGAGCACTCCACATCTGCTTGTTGTCCAAGATGGAACAAGCTCTCTGCCACAAGCTACTACATCTATTTTTTCACTACTGGGGTGAAAGAGAAGAAAATAAGGATATACTAGAACTTATTTCCTTTACACGCACTTTCCATACAGAGCATAAGCTTTTCTGACCGCTCACAGCTAAAGGGAACCTCAAATTTGAGGTTTTTAAGGAGAGCAGAACATAAGCATCTTGCTTTACAAGAGACCTTGACAGAGTTTCTGGATGATAGAACAGAGCAGGCTTTAATGTCATGAGCTTACACCAGGGCTGAAGGCTCTGTACTTCCTAGCTAGTTCTTAACTGCTTCAAGAAGTCAATCACAACAGCATTTTTCCTTTAAATCATATTTTCTTCAAAGACATTACTCCTTTCAGACAACAGCATTTCAAGGGGGAAAGAATACAAAGACTATATACTACATAAACTTCAAGCACTATCTTTGTTATATTTAGAGCACTAAGCAACTCTAGACAGGGGACGACACACTGCACACTTCAACCCCAGAGACATATCCTGGTGCAGTTCATTTCACTCACCTGGACTCTTCTGCCAGCCCTGCTCCTTGTTCATACTTCACAGCTGTCATTTTGCCTGTTGTTGCTCTGCTGGTCTTAAGAGAAGCACATCTGCTTAAAGAGATATCAGTAGAAAAGCAGTGAATAACCAGCATCCCGTAGCAGCCTTACACTCAGTTACCAGCAGACAGACTTCTGCTTCTTTTTCATGAGTTCAGAGAGCACAACCTTTACCTGGAAGACCACTGAGAGACATTAAGGCCAGCAGCGGGATACTCTTTGACTATACCCAATACACCACAGTGACAACAACTTTAAAGCAGCATCTTTACCTCACGATGAAGCCTCTTCCCCTGCTTCAAGCTACGAAACGCAGCAGACCCGCAGGCGGCACCCCCGGGAGCGGTGCCGCCCAGGCTGCTGCCCCAAGCGCGGGCTAGAAGCCCCGGGCAGCGGGCCCGTCCCCGCGGGCACACACCGGCCCCGCGGGCGGCAGCTCCACGGCCGGCCCCGCTCCCTCGGAGCCGCCTCGCCGGGCGGCAGCCGCCGCTCGGGCACGGCATCGCGGTGCGGCGCGGGCAGCGGCTCCCGCAGCGGCGGGCACGGCCCCGCCAGCAGCCTTCCGCACGCCCGGCGCCGAGCCGGCCCCGGCAAGCCGCCGGCACCCCCGCAGGCCAAGCCCCGGCGGGGCGGCCCGGTGACCGCGGCCCCCCGGGAGCCCTCTCTCCCCCAGCCACCCTCACCTCACCGCGGCCGGCGGGCTCAAAGTCGAGCCCGGACGCCCGCCCCCCGCGCTCCGCGAGCTCAGCGGAAAGTTGCGTTAAACTTCCTGAGGGCCGTTCTCCGGCCCCCGCCTTCCCTCACGCCGGCCGGGCCGGGCCGCGCAGCCCCACTCACCCGCCGGAGAGAGGCCGAGCCGCGGGCACCGACGGACCTCAGCCCCCCGCCGCGCCGCGGCTAAATGCCCCGGCGGCGCCTCACGGCTGCACCTGGGCCGGGGCCGGGCTGGGCGGACCCGCCCGCTGCCACCGCGACGGCCCCGCCGCCGCTCCCGGCACCGCCCGGCACCTCCCGGCACCTCGCACTCAGCAGCGGCGGGTCCGCAGCGGCCGCCGGCGCCTCCCGGGACCCGGGGGTCCCGCAGCCGGGCCGGGCCTGCCTGCCCCGCCGGGTGCCGCAGCAGGGCCTGCCGCCCTCTGCCGATCCTCAGCCATTCGGGCCGTGTACACCCGCTGCTGGGCTTTGCCGCCTCTTCACGCACCTCCCGGGCACGGCGGCTGCTGGGGGTCGCGGTCGGGACCGGGCTGGTGCGGACGGGCCGCGGGACCGTGGCAGCGACTGCGCCCCCGCAGGGCAGCGCCGCGTTCACCGTGCGAGCGCTTCGTGCTCTCCACGTAACGCTGAGCACTCGCGCCCGTGCAGCCGGGAGCCCGCGGGGCAGAGCGCGGCCCGTTCCCTGCGGCGGCCCCGCGCACCGGCCGGCAGCCCCCGGGAGACCCCCGTGCGGTGGAGCGGAGCGGCCGGGGGGTCCTGCGGGGCGGGGTGGGGGATCCTGCGTGGCGGGGGGGGTCCTGCGGGGCGGGGGGGGGTCCTGCGGGGCGGGGAGGGTCCTGCGTGGCGGGGGGGGTCCTGCGTGGCGGGGAGGGTCCTGCTGGGCGGCCGACAGCAGGGGGCGCTCAAGGAGAGCTTGTGAGGCTGCTCGCGGCGGCTGTGGCTGGAGCAGGGCTGCGTGCGGGTCAGCCGTGGCAGGAGCCTTGCGGGATGCCCCTTGCCCAAAAGAAGGAAAATCCTTAGGATGAACGCTGAGAACAAGGAGCATGCCTGGGCAACAAGCTACATGGACAGTTTCCCTTTCAAGCCTGTCAGATATATATAAATATATGGGTGAGTAGCTAGTACAGACAGTGATAGCGAGCAACGAGCTAAAGGTGTTTGCTGTGCTCAGATAATTCTGTATTTTAGAAGCGGCTAAACATGGATGGAAACTAAGCTGGATGATGAGAAGAAACATTCGATTAATTTTCTCTTAATTCTGAAAAAAAAAATGTACATGTGCGTGTACAGCCTTTATCCTGTGGACTGTGTGGGTATCCTGTGAGTCACTGTCAGAAGCAGCTGTTGCCTGTGCAGCACCTGCACGGGGACGACCATATCAGAGAATAGTATAGAAACACAGAGGTCTGGTTTCCCCTGTCCTGGGCTCTGCAAGCACCAGACTGTAAAGGCGGTTTGGGTATTGAAGTGGACTTTTCACAGGACAACCTGTAATGACCAGTCAAAGGAGAGCTGGAGGCGGGAGGCTTCCAGTTTGGCATACAGGCTGAACGCCAGGGCCCTAAATGAACCAGCTTGCTAGAGGCTGCAGATGCACTTAGAAAGTAAAAACAGTTCTTCCCTTTTTTCATGAAATAGGTAGACATCCCAGTGGTAACACCATCACTGTTCCTTTCAGTGTTGCTAATCTTACAGCATTGGTGATGCTGTAGAAGATCTGCCAGCTCTCATGCGTCATCATGAGTTTCCTAGTGGTTGATCTATTTTCTTCAAAGCCTAACTTCTGGACTCAGATGACTAAAATAAAAAACCCCACCTTTTTTTATTAATAAAATTAAATTTCTAGTTCTCAGCTGGTAGAGAAAAGCATATGAACAAGACCCCAGGTTGATAAGCCTAAAAATAAAAAGGAAGCACTGCAAATATTTTGCTGGTTAATTCATGATACTGACATTTTAAAGCCCCTCAGATCCAGTTCTGATCCCTTGACAATTATTCATCATGTAAAATAGAGGATTTGTCAACAAAATACAGAAAAGATTGAAATATTTTAGTAAATAATCCAGTCTCATACTGGCTAGAGAGCAGGATGAAGTATGCATATCTCAGAGGGGTGATGACATACTTTACATTCCAAAAATAACAGAGAGGGTAGTAAACAGAATCTCTTAACTTGAAAGATTTTAAAATTGGCATGTATGTCTCATTTACATCTGATACTTTTAAGAGAGATGGTCAAGAATGATTATATTTTTATTAAGTCTTAGGATAGAAGAAATATGGAGCGAAGTGGGGAAAAAATTGGTCCTCTGACAATATTAAAAGCAGGTAGATCATAAGACCTGATGATGATAGATCTGTCAGCTTGGCTTTGGTCCCAGATGAAATGAGAGCAGACCAAACAGAGGTTTCAACTAATAAAATATTAAAGAAGATTAGCAGTGATGGTGATGATGATTATGGTGGTAATAATAATAATAATAATAATGATGATGATGATGATAATATGCAAATTATTAATGCCAACATGGGATGAGGGAAAATAGTTCCTGTCAAGAAAATTTGTATTTCTAAAACAAGATGACAAGTTTTACTGTTAAAATAAAAGTATTTTTTTCCTTCTGTAAGCAACTGTCTGGCTAGAAAATCACTTTGATTAGAGAGGCAAAAGAATATAAACTCAATCTGGTTCACATTGGCGAAAACCCAGCACACTTGTCTTAAAATAACTAAAAGGGGGACCATCCATAAGTAGTTCCTTTCCAGAGAGGTTCTGCAGGGATTGGGTGTTGTCTTATGCTGTTTAATGTTGTGTTGTTTTGTTTTAAACCATACACAGAATAAAATCTCGAATGATGAAGTTTGCAGCTGACACAGAGGTTGGAAAAGTGGTCGTAATTGAAGAACAGCTGCCTAGCACTGAGTAAATTGTAACATCTGTTAAGTTCAGATGAGTGAGCAACGTGCTTTTCCATACGTCCACTGTCAATCTCAGAACAAAAGACTCACGATGGTGCTTTTCAGCCTTTGGTACCTGAAGGACCATGCAACACCTTTAAAAAAAAAAATCCTTGGTCTACTTATAATCCCACCAACTGTCACTGCAAGGCACCTTCCACCTGCATGGCATATATGTGTACATGTCAAAAAGCTTGCAAGCATTTCTTGACTTACTTCTCATGTTGCAAGTCACAGTCATCCTCACTGTGGGGAGAAAGACCATGGCAGGTCAGACTCGGAGAATCAGCAACTATTATGAAAACAGGTAACTAAAAAATCCTGGGGTAGCGGTAGGGAGTAGCCAGCCATAGGTGATTATGGCATGTGGCTCTGTGGCAAAAGGAATAACAAGATCCCTGGATCCACAAACATGCGTTGGAAATATTGCTTGAGCTCTTTACTTGGCTCCAGAGCTCTCAGGTCTCCAGTGCTGGTAACAACTCCAGAAGAAAGAGCCATGACATGAGTAAAAGACTGTGAAGTGCACCTCATAACACCTGGGTTGAGTAGCTCAAAGCTGTCTATCTTCTGAAAGGAAAGATAAGGAGTGACTTGATTACAGTTAGTCAGGGCTGGATCTGGAAAAAGGTCTAGGTGTTCAAAAAGGGGTGTAAGCAGACTTAAAGCTTTGAAATTTAGATCTCGAAAGGTACTTGTTCAGCAGCTGCCTAACCTTAGAGGCAATTAAACTGCTTGGACATCTCTCTGCGAGGCTGCAGAGATCCCCCAGAACCCATAGTTCTGCTCCTGTGCTTGCCCTGGATTGTTCTGGCTATTTCTCTCTGCTGCTTGCCTCTGGCTGTGGAGGATGAGGATCCCAAATCTAGGCAGAGGAGTACTGCAGTCCCTGGAGCCCTCAACAAGCCCAGTGAGACCCCCTCCGCCACACACTGCCATACACCACCCACAGCTCTTCTCACCTTTATGTACGCGCTCTGCATTGAACAACCATGAATGAAATCACTGCAGGAGCAGAACTTATTCTTGTCCTTCCTCCTTCCCCATGCCAGCCAAGTGCCCGGCCCACTAGCACTCTTCCATACACTTGTGCTCTGGTGCCCAGCCTTGCCTTGGACAAGCTCCACACAACTCCTCACCCCATGAACCCCCAGCACGCATGCCTGCAGCCAAAGTAGGGTTCCCAGCCAAGGGCAGACACACAGCTTCTCTGTACTTGGACCTAGCCTTAAGCAGAGAAAAAGACATTTGGCAGGAGAGTGCTCTTCCCCTTTGCAGAGTAAGGCATTATGAGATTAACAGCCTGCAGGATGACACTTGGCAAATTCAGAGTCAGAGCAAGAAACGATAATAATTAACAATGCAGGTAATTAAGCAGTGGAAAAGCATGCTAAGGTCTGTGGCTGGTTCTTCAGCCCTGGTTATTTTACACCAAAATATCTTTTCTCAAAGAGATGCTCCCATTCAAATGGGAGTGAATTAGGTCAGGAGAGTTCCCTGACCTGAGGTAGGTAGAAGATCACACAGATAATGCACATACTCCCTCTGGCTTTGTGACTAATTCCCTCTGGTACAGCTATTCCTCATGTATGTGGGACTGCTTGGACCTGTGCTTGCCCTCAGGAACTTATAAACTAATTACATTTGTTGTGTCAACCCATTAGATGGTTACAGGCTGCATGCAGACTCATTAGTTAGGCTGTATTATGTTTTTGCTCTTTGAACGTTATCAAAACATTCAAGTCTAGCATGTTTAACGTCTGCTACCATTCTTTGTACACAGATTTCTGTGGTTCCTCTTTGCTAGCAAACCACAGGTGCTAAATGCGCATATGCTGGTTTTGGTTATTTAGTAGATTGAAACTATGGTGGCTGATGTCATGCTGACCTTTTAAGTTTATCCTACTTTTGATGAAACCCTTTATTGTTAGATTTAAAAAAAAAGTTTCAGATCTCATACCATAATTTTATTTTTAAAAAATCGGCAGCCCATACTCCTCCAGAAGAGGTATAGTAGCTCACAAATCAAGAACCTGCAGGCCCCTGGTACCTCCACACTTGCAGTGCCTGCAGAGGACCCAGGTCCGCAGTCTCTCCCAGTGAGCAGCATGTCCGTTCGTAGAAGGTGGGATGTGACAGAGAAGTATAAAAGTAATGGCAAATGCATAAAGCACCTGGATTCAGTGCAAATGAGCTGTTTTTCTTGGAGCCAACTCCAGACTGCTCTGAATTTTCCTAGGGCACAGGTAGGCAGGCAGACTCTTGCTGGGAAAACCTCAGGTCTCTGCACCTCCTTCGGAGTCTGAAGCCGTCTGCCTCATTTCTTCCCTTCCCTCTTTAACAACAAACAAACCACGAGGAACTGGTCTTGGAAGAGTTTTGAGGTGCCACCACTGTCTTCCAGCTGCAGTGATGTCCCACGGGGCACTGGGGGAGTGAATGTTCATCAGGTGTCATCTTCGTGTCTTCATCCCAAGCCATTCTTTCTGGGAGAGCCCAGTGCCCTGCGACTGTAGGAGTATTAAGAGCTGCCCCACAGCCGCCCTCTTCATTCACATTTATCCAGCAGTTTGCATTCTTCCTGTGCTGGCTGTGCATTTAATGTGTGAATAATAGGCGTTTTATGACTGTTATTCAGCACCTACATACTTTTGCTGGAAGGAGGGTGGACGAGAGCAGGGCGGGGAGGTTTTTAGTTACTGAAACTGCTATTATTTGTTGACAAGATCACCGAGTATCTTAAGAAGAGGGAATTTGATCTCCTTCCAAGTAACTAAAAAGAAATTTGCACTGCAGAATATGTGTGAAGCGTATGTATTCCAGGGTAAAAAAAGAAGACCATTTACAGTCACATTGCCTAGGGATTTCAACATCTGTGAGGAAACAACAACAGGGATCACACAGTGTCCACATTCTTTACAATGACTTGATTATTTT
This sequence comes from Falco biarmicus, assembly GCF_023638135.1. Taxonomy (NCBI): domain Eukaryota; kingdom Metazoa; phylum Chordata; class Aves; order Falconiformes; family Falconidae; genus Falco; species Falco biarmicus. The sequence goes on from NC_079289.1 coordinate 29,376,567, forward strand.
AGCTCTGGGCCAGTGGAGCAGTACATGAATGCACCCTCCTGCTAGACCCACCTCACGTGAACTCAGCCTCATGACAATCCCTCTCTTGTACTTCAGGTATTCCTAAAACTTCATCTAGCCTGGGAAAATAAATTAATTGAGAAGCAGGTATGCAAGAAACATGTTCTAGCTGACTGACTTTTTCACATGCAGACTTTGGTGAGGCTAACACTGACGGAGTCCTAGAGACAGTGTGCGAGTGCCCCAGATGTCTTGCCCCTGAGAGGTGTTTGCTCCTGAAGGAGGGTGGGAGTTTGTGTCCTGCTCCTGCAAAGCTGCAGTCACATAACAGACATGTGAGTCCCGCGGAGACTGCAGCTCCACTGCCTCTTCCCACCCAGGGACCAGCAGGACTTAGAGACGTGGGGCCCGATGCTCCTGGCCTTACAGCCCTGCAGATGGCTGTGAGGGCTGCTCACGCTGCCCGTACCGAGACTCCAACACTGCCACCACGGACCTGGGCCCGTCACCAATCCCATCTGGGACCTGGAGGTGCTCGCAGGCCGAGGAGGATGTTGGCCATCTAGGCAAGAGCACAAACTGGTGTGCAGCATCTCAAGCCCTGGCTGGCTGGCTCCAGCTGAGAAAGAGATGCTGCTGTGGATGAAGGTGCCGGGGGATGGTGTGCAGCCCCCTGTGCTCAGGTGTGTGGTACCCCAGCACCCTGCTGTTGGCTGTAGTCCCTGGCTGAAGTAGTGGGAGAAAGAGCTGAGTACCCACTAAGGAGGAGAGGAGACGTTTCACTCATTTCACAGCTGCCAAAACCAGCCTAAAACTAGGGGTAGAGAGCAAGTGAGAAGAAGAGCGCTGTTTACGTAATCCTTTGGCAGTGAAATGGGTCAGTGTTCTTGTGGGAGAGGAAGAATGTAGTTTTTAAGAAATAAACAGCATCACTGTAGTTGATAAAAGCTGGACTGTCCTGCTTTCCTGAAGGGTAACACAGAAGTTTACTGTGGGCTTATATGCCTTGTCTTTCGTCCTCACAGTTTCTCCTCTGAACACAGCACACTGAAATGGAACATTCCTGCTGTTTTCTTTAAAATAATCTGTAATTCCTTGGCTATAATGCAAAGGGAGGCACCCATCAGTTTGTTTGGGTTATTTTTTCTCTCTTCCACGAATGTCCTTGTTTATGTTAACTAGCAAATCTAATCAACCAGCTCAGAGGAGAGTTACACAACTGCAAACCTCCTGAGATTTCAGTGGAATAGCAAATCTTGCTTAATACCGCCCCCACCCCCCCCGCCCCCACCCCCATTCTCTTCTCACTTCAGATTTGCAGCTCCTTTGGCGTTACAGCTGTGCTGTGCCTTTACATATAAACCAGATTAAACAGCAAAGGGAATGCTGAATGGAAAAGCTGTGTTATTTCCACCTTGCAGGACTTACTGAAATAAGCCTGGCTGTATCAAACATGAGATGAAACTCCCACAGGGAGCATTAGTCTGAGTGATTCATGTAAATGCTTAAAGAAGTCTGTCTTGTTTGAGCTTCCTAGTCAAATAAGGTGGGTAATGGTACGCAACCAGCAGAGCCCCTCTGCTTTGGAGAGCACTGCTGACAGAGACCTGTTGTTTATTCTTACTGGGAAGCAAGAGGATGAGTATTGGGTACCAACAGATACCCCGAGTTATGGGTAACTTTCACACGAGGAGCTGTGAGTGTCTTCTGTGGAACTGTCTAGTGCTGTGAAACGTTCTTCGTCTGCACCCTTGATGTGAGCCATCTGGAGGGGAAAAATCTCATCAACCTCTAGAAATGCAGCCAGGTTTATGATCACTTTCTTTTGCAGTTGACTTTTTAAGGGAGATAATCTCATCAGGAGGAGGTCTGAAGGAAAGGTGACTTACAGGTATGTGCATTTCATGTGTGTTGATTAAGGCATAGATGAAGTTGCTTGCTTTCCCTCCCGTCTGCACTGTCTGGTTGTCAGGAGCTGTGGCTCAAACCCATCCTTCCTGCTAACTTTTTGACTCCACCACATGCACCGCATGGGGCCTGATTCTGACCTCGGCACCAGTGCTGCAGCCCCAGCATGGCTGTGGGGCGGTGTGGGTGAACAGCACCAGCAGTCACAGATAGGGGAGTCCCCTGCTGCAACACTGAACTCCTCTCTATGAGCTGAAAGAATGCTGTGTGCTGGGGCACCCACCTGCACGACACCTTTTATGGGTGACTTCCATGGGGCACTTCTTCTCTTGGCTTGCTTTGGGCACTACCTGCCTGGCTTGGGGGATGGCTCCCCCGTCACAGCAGCTTCGCTGGCTCTGGAAGCAGCCCCAGCATCAGCTGCTGCAGGGATGCTAATAGAGCTGTAGCTGAAACAAAGCTTGTTGCTCAGAGTGGAAAGCTGGGTAGCCAAGTTTCTGCAGCACTTCCAGATGTGAAGCGGGGGAGCCGATTTTAGCTGATTTTTCAGATTTTTTTAATTCTGATTTCTTTGATGTATTTTTTCTAAAGCACCGTGCAACCACACTGCAAACAATTTGTACTGTTCACTCACGTTCAGCTGCATGTTCCCAGTGTCATTTGCTTAGCACTTTGTCTAGCCGAGGCTCTCCAACTGAAGCCATCTGTGTGCTCAGGCAGGTCAGCAGCAGAGATCTCTTCCACCGAAATCCAAGCAAAAACTATCCCATGCCCACTCAGTCCCATGTGTGACTTCTGATGTCGGCCTCTAAGGTAATCCCATCCTGACAGACTGCTCCATGGACTGAGGGGGGGCAATGCCTACAGTCACTCAAGAGGCAAAATTCCTCTTAGCTTTGTGGAGTTTGGACTGAGCAAGGACTGTGTGGTTTTGGCCAACCAGTTTGGCAAGGAGTGCTCCAAGGAGGTGTAATTGCTGAGTAACTTCCCATCTGCGTGGGCACTCAGGAGAAGGGGCAGAGGCTGCCGGGGAGTTACGCTAGGTATTTATTTCTCCAGGGAAGCAGGAGCTTGGACCTAAACCTCAATATCCCTCTCAGCACACTGCACTGGTGCTTCAGCTTCCCCCTAACACGCATCTTTTACCTGTTTTTCTCCTTCCTGTAGTTTCAAGCAACCTCCTTAAATCCTGCAACATTTTTCTGGGGAATTAAACGTGATTGTGAGGGGGGACTAAGTTGTGAGAGGAACTAAAGAAACCTCCAGTGCAGCCTGTCAATGCTTCTTTTCAGGTCAAAAGAAATGAGTGTGATGATGCGTTTGCTGCTGCTGCTCCTTCTGGTCAGCTTCGGCTCGCCTGCACCCAGGTTTTCAGTGCGTATCTTTTACTGGTGTCTGTACAACCTCTCAGTGGTTTATGATTCCCAGCCATGTAGAGATAGGTGCATCCACAGAAGAGGGATGGAGACCTGCAAGAGCAGAGCAAAAAGGCATCTGCCTGCAGCTAAAGGAGGGTCACTCTTGTCCTGATAATAGAATAGTTTGCACACAAGGGGCTGTGCAGCTCTCTGGGTGACTAGACTGATATTGCCAAGAGTTATGAACAACAATAACAAAAGCCCTTTAAAAAAAGAAAGTAATTTTATGGCCAGTGAAGAAATATTCTACTCCATTCCCTCAGGGAAAACTGCCTTCATTTATTCAATGTGATTTAAAAAGCAGTAAGGGGAAGATGAGGTAGGCATGATCTGAGGCAACCTGTACTCTTCTGATGAGTAAATTTCTCTTGGGCCATCCCAACAGGGTACAGAACTTGGCAAGGAGAGTCCAGTGAGATAAGGGCTGTCTGCAGCAGGTCCCTGTGTGCCTCCAGCCTGGAAATGCTCCTCTGTGGAGGAAAACCAACAGGCCTAGGAGAAGGAAGAGGCAGCTGGATGGCCATGTTTGATCACACTCAGCAGTCTGCTGTCATGGGCAACTGCTTGTTTTGCTTGTACCTAGTACCGGTTCTGACCTGGTATCACTCAAGCCAGCTTGCTCAGGGTTAAAATAGCCAATTATTCTTATTGCACAGGTTTCCTTGGTTGTCTTGGAAGAGATTTTGCTCTGTTTTGTTGTGTTTTTAATGGAATAACACCAGCTGCACACTAGACTGCGGCTGAAAATGTTTATCCCAGCCAGTGTGTGTCAGATTCTTGGTTATGGTAACGTAGCTTTGAAGTTATACCACTGTAGGCTCACTGCTTTCAGCTCATTTGTGTCAAATATCAGCCTTTTATCTTCCAGTTTTACATAAAGATGATTCTGGAACCTTGCTGGTTTGGCCTGGCTGCAGTGCAAGAACTGAGTTTCCCCCCTCTTATTACCCTGAGCATTTTCACAACTTCCAAACACTCCCCTTGAGTTCATTAAATGGGAGTCAAAATGAATGACTTTTTGTCCAGAGTAATTTTCTACATATCTGACCATATTCTGGGATGCTCTGAGCAGTGGCAAGATCATTGTAGAAAACTCATTTCCACTGGGTTCAACTCAACAGCCCACAACAGCATGGTTTGTGTATCTTAGGAAGGAACCGCCATGGAATGGTCTTGATCTGCAGAGGCAGTGGGACATGTTAGGGTCAAGAGGAGGCAGATACTCCTTCTCTCTGCCTCTCTGATTTCACCAGTGACTTAAGTGTGGGGATTTTTGTTTTATTTTCTCCACAGGAAAAAGATATCTGCCTCCTAGACAATAATAAATTAAGAAAAAGGTTAAACCAGCTTCAAGACTTGCTTTACTTATATGAACTGCAACTGAAGGACATCCTGGAGAACACTTACCACAGAACAAAAAGCGGGCTGTTCTCAGGCAACAGGAGCGTGCAGCATGAGATGCTCTTACCCACGACCAGTGGAAATTTGATAGTCTATGACCAAGGTACAGTTTGCAGTGGTGTGTGTGGAAATTTCAGCTTCCCATAATGTTTGTTTCTCCCTGCAGTGTCCCATGCGTCATATTTTATTTCTGCTTAAAGTTATAGAATGTGTAAAGGTGGATTGTGTTTTTAAATGCAGTCAGATACATGAGAAGGAGGGGGGCAGACTGGCTGCCCTGGTACCAGCAGACATCCCCCAGAGCCAGTCAGCTGGGCCAGCTTTAGGCAGCTACTGCCCAGGTACAACGCAGACACCTGCAGATGGCTTCTCACCTGGGACTCTGGTGCACAGAGGAACAGGCTCCTCTCAGATGTTTTCCATCAGGCCTACTTTAGACATCTCCTTTAGGAAGAGATGGGTCTTGCTCTTGAAAAGCTCATTTTCCCCAAGTGACTTATGGGAGCCCAGAGTGCCTAGCTCAGCTGTGGGCACTGAAACCTGTTTTGAAGAGCGCAGCCTCCTTGCTCCTCAGCTACTCCACCACCTCTGCAGCACAGCAGTGGGCATGCATACCCGCTTCCCTGGTGTCAGTTTAAGAACATGGTCATAACTGGAATCGTGGCCTGTGGCCAAGATTTTACCCTTCCTGGGCATTGCATTGAAAGTGTGAGGCATTCTCCTGATACAGCCCTGATGGAGCTGGTCACAGGAGCTTAGCCCCTTCCAGTAGAGATTTCAGGCCCCAATCCAACCTGAAGTACAGCTGAGATTACCTTCCACACGGAAATCAGTTTCCCTGCAACTGATCTTGCTGACAGAGCCAATGCCTGTCCAGCGCTGCTCCCATGCTATGGCCCCAGCCTAAGCTGCAGCCACCCCGTACCTCACCAAAGATTTGGGAGTGACTCCCTCAGAGGGCATGGCTGTAAAGGCTCTCGAGCTTTGCTACCCTATGTCAAGCCCAGCAGTTGGCAAACCAGCGTTGCTACTACCTTACTGAGCCATTTGCTTTGGCTTTGCAGGGCTTGCAGGGCCATCCGCAGGCTGGCCAAGTGTCCTTGTCCCATACAGCCCCTCAGTGATGCCTTCCCTTGGCTGCACGTACCCCTTTGCTTTCCCCCCTCCCCATATAACAAACCCATACTGTTCTGCCCTAGATTGCTCCGCAGTGTATAATCGTCAGAAGGCCAAAACCGGCTACTACCGGATAAGGCCCAGAGCAGACCGAGAGCCTTTCCTGGCATACTGTGACATGTCTGATGGGGGGGGGTGGACCGTCATTCAGCGGCGGAGTAACGGCAAGGAGAATTTCAACAGGTGGGTGCATTGTGGTTGCATCAACAGGGCTTGCAGCCAGGTCTCCAGCTCCCAGCCCCGGTCCCACTGCCTGGCAAAACCCTGCGTTTGAGAAGCAGGGTATGCTACGCTATACTTTAGCAATGATAATTCTGCATTAGGACAACCTGGTGCTACAGATTTGTAGCAGGAGGCCATTTTCAAAATGGACCTACAAAGGCTTTTCCATGGCTTCTCTGCATTTGAGTAAGTGTGTACGTGTGTACATACTTGTTTTATCATTATTGGAGATAGCCGAAGGCTCCGAATTGGCAGGTATCTGCTGTCAGTTCATAGACTGAGATCTGTTGAACCTATTACCTGTTCTCGTATCAGGAATTCCATTCAGCATGGTGTAACATTTATTCATCAACATATTTCAAAAAGATGTCAAACCACTGGTCCAGATTGTCCTTTCTCTGTGCAAAATCCCAGAGAGGTGACTTTCACTTGGAGACCTCCAGGAGGAGAGACGCTCTGGTAGCACAGTAAAGAAGGAACATCCCCATGCAGATCACAGCACACACAATTTCAGGGCATGTCCAGTGCCTCCTACAGTGAGTGCAGTCCATTGCAAAGCTACCTCAACTGACTCTCAGGCTTGCTCAGAGAGTGGTAGCCATCTAGCCATGGTACTTCAGGTCTCAGCATCAGTGAACGAAAAACATACTGAAGAGGAGCATTGACTAGTGTGTACATTAATATCCCTAATAACATGAGGGAGGGAATAAACACGGGATTACTAAAACTGGAAATGATGGTACACAGGTTGTATAGGTAGTATAGAAGTATCAAAGATAATACATAAATAACAGAGCAGATTTTAAGAGAATGAAATTATGAGAAGAATGTAACAGCAGGAGATTTCTCTCAGGAAGATGAAGCCAGAGAATGGTGATGAAAAGTGAGTATATATCTTTGAAGGACAAGTTGCCACATTGAAACAGTAATCCTGGAAAAAAAACAGAGGTGAGAGTCAATGAATAAAAAATACATTTAAATGGAACAGGAGCTCAAAACAAACACAGATATTTTCCTTTAAACTTCCTCTGCAAGCTTCTACTTGCAGCTTCTATGCAATTTCTGATTCTTCACCATACCACATCATACATTTTAGATTGCCACGTATTTTAGACTGCAATATTTGTTCCCAGCCAGGAGTGCATTTGAATTATGACTTGCTGAAGAACAGTATCAGATGCTTTGCTGAAGACCAGTATGACAGCTGCTGCTTTCCCTTTCCATCTAACTGACACCCTCAACCTGTGAGCACTGCATCTGGCAGTTGGAAGGTTTGATCCCAGTATATGTGTGTGCACAGGTTTAGCAGGAGAAGCAGCTGTGAGCTGTATTTACTTCTAAGGTGGAGTGACAAATCTCAGCTCAGCTTGCTATGGATCAGGTACTTTTAGAAAACAATGTCTAGAGATACAGATGAAGTTTTACTTGTTACCATAGCCAAGTGTCACAAACTGTCTAATTCCCTCATGCGCTGAAATTGGTATTTGTATCTCACTGCAGGAAATGGGATGATTACAAACTGGGATTTGGGAAATTCCAGGGCAAGAATGATGAATACTGGCTGGGCAATGACCACATCCATGACCTGCTCGCTAGAGGTGCAAGTATTTTCCCTCCACAGATTTCTTTCCAATTTGCGTGAGATAGCTCATCCATCTAACAAGACACCACTTTGTGTTTAGGAGAGTGCTCATTAAAGATTGACCTGATGGACTGGCAAGGGGAAAGACGTTATGCAGTTTATGAAAATTTCCAGCTTGCAAATGAGCAGGTAAGAAATTGAGAGTGGTGATCTGCTTGGTTTGTCTGTGAGGTTGGGGCATCTGCATATGCAGCATCAGACTTCAGTATCAGGGTTGTAATTACAGTGTTGCAAAACTTACCTGCTCTGGTTCCCTGGGATTCCAGGTTTGGCTGTTTGACAAACAGCCCTGGGAGCAGGGACCTAAGCCTGGGACTGCTTCCTCACAACCACTGAGTGCCCAAGCCAGCAGGTCACCTCTGTGTGTGCTCTTTTGCTAACTCAGCTGCTGCACGGAGGGCAGCTCTCCGCCACAGGGCGCAGGGATTCCCACATGCATTTGCCTCCAGCCCCATGGTCTTCTGTGAGGTAAGAGACAAGGGTTTGAACCTCTGCAATGAAACTGAACCCTGTTTTCCTGCTTCCTAGGAGAGTGTTTCAGGCTGTCACATAAAAGGCAATTGCCAGAACAAACTCTACTTTGTTTTAAAAGAAAACAGTGAACTGTAATCCAAGCTTTGGAAGAGCAGTTATAAGTTCCTATCTTGAAGAAAGGTACCTGTACTACTACACTTGGTGCTACGGACACAGAAGACCCAAAGACAGACACATCCCTGTATTTTCATGTTTGCTTCTAGCTTTAGACGGTGTCATGCTCAGTATTAGTGCTGTTCTTTGCAGGCTTGCCTGTCTGAACACACCATGCCTAAGTGGCCCAAATACCCAGGGACATGAGTTCCATTGCATGGACCAGTCCTAGTTCCAACTCCATGACCACTCCAGAAATTTATGCATTACATTCAGTTTGCCATTAGTTTTCTTATGAAAAGTTTGAACAGCTTCATTTTAATACCTTACTGCTATTTTTCATAAACAAAAGTGGAATATGATGACAGGAAAAAGCCCACACCACAAAAGTAATCATCCATCTTACATCAAACATCTCTTAGATCTGTTAGCCGTGCACAATGGAACTATTCTTCTAAGTATTCCTACCAGGACTAGACCATTTAGCTAGAAATCAGATGGCTTCTAGTTCCTGGAAGAGCAAAATTCCTAAGGAGTTATTCTAGCTGAACAACTGACCAGTTTATGAAGGCAACTACTTGGCACAGTTTTCTGCCAGGTTGTTCTTGATGAGCTAGGAAGAGCCTTCCAGCTTGTTGTATAGTGCATCAAATGTTTATTGAAAGACAACAAAGCCTGAAGCCTGTTGTAGCAGCAGCTACTAGCAATCCCTTCTGGAAGTTTAAACCCCGCATTGATCTACACTAGGATCATTAAAGCACGGGGCCAAAACTCACCCTTGACTTCAACAGTCTTGCCTTTGACAGTGGATACAATGGCCAGAGAAAAGTTGATCTCAAAAGTGGGAGGAAGGGCAGAAAGAGCTGATAACAAAGACGTTTCACATGTTCTTGCAGGACAATTACAGGTTATGGTTTGGCACCTACTCTGGTAACGCTGGCGACGCTCTGTCTGGTGGGAGCAATTTTGAAGATCAGTGGTCAGCCTCTCACAGAGGGATGCAGTTCACCACATCTGACAAGGACCACGATCGATTCCTGGCAGGCAACTGTGCATCAGAGAACAAGGGCGGTTGGTGGTTTAACAGGTATGGAAACCAGTTGATTCCTCTTGGATGCATAGGGTGTGGGTGGCTGTACAGCCGAGAGCACTTGCCTGCCTTACAGCAGCTGGAGGTTGCTGTGTGCATTTGCCACCTCACACAGTCAAATCTAAGATGTTCAGACCTACAGATCCTCAAAGGAAAGCAATCTCCTTCTTTCACTATGAAGCAAAGCAGGTCAGTTGCATTCATTTTAAGAAAATGGGTCATAATAAATGCACAGGGGGGAATGACCTGGAAGGAAAAGAGCTCAAATAAAATTCCTTTAAGTGCTTTGGGTTATATCCCAGGAAAGAAAACAATGGTAGCCACTGCAAGGTGAAGTGTGTATGAAGGACATTTCTCTGTTGTGGAGCATGTCTAGGGGGTGAGTTACCCCTTGTTAGTCCTGGTGGTATGTTTGCTAGTTGGGCATACCTCACACATCAACAGATAGGGGCTCAGGTTCACCAGCCCTGGACACACCGCTCTCAGGTTTTTTCAGCTTTAGTGCAGAATGAGCCCCTTCTTTGACCAGGCCCTCATCACATACAAACTGAAATCACTAGAGCTACAAGAATGTACATCAATAGTGGGATTTACCTTGATTAAAAGACATCTGCATTTTTAGGTGCCAATATGTAGCCGCCTACACTTGAGCTGCAGCCTACTAAGTGGCACTACACCGCTCTGTTTAGGCAACTGAACTGAGTCCCTAGTTAATACACTTGGAGGAGTCAACAGGTTGAATTATCTGACCAGCATAGGTGTCTACGTTAGGATGACCCACATACTTCTCTGGGTTCCACTAAATGCATTAACCAGATTCCCACAGGCTAATGCAGGACTTTAGATAACCAGTTCAGTACAGACAGATACATCTAGGTGTCTGAATTTGTCAGTGAATCCCGCCCTGGTATTTCTAAATGTATGATGTGTGAAAACTGTACTTCACTGTAATGATGCAATATCTTCCCACACTAAACCTAATTTCCCTTTTTTCCCTTTCCTACATTGTTACAAGGTGCCACGCCGTAAACCTCAATGGAAGATACTACAGAACAGGGAAGTACAATGGATCCCATGACAATGGCGTGGTTTGGTCTACATGGCATGGGATGTGGTACTCGCTAAAATACTCGGCCATGAAAATCAGGGCTCCGTTCTTTGTTGACAGCGAGAGTGGAGATGGTGAGAACGGTCAGGGCAGCTGAAACCTGCTGCTTTGGAAAGAAAAAAGTACAGGCTGAAAAGAATTGTGTAAATTAATGGCCAGCCCTCTGCTGCTGCCAATTCACAAACCTGCACTGTGATAACTGGAGTTGCACCTGTTTGTATGAGCTGAAGCTAATGCTGCAAGTTATTTGAGCACAGCCAGCCAACAATTTAATGGAAAACATATGGATCTTAGTCATGGAAGAGTCACAGTTTTCTTTTTCAGTGATTTTCAGGACTTCATTGCTAAGCGTTTTTGAAAAGCATTCTGGACCTTGAATGATCAAGAATGTTCTTTTAGCTATTTGTACTCTTCAAGATCTTTCTCATCTTGATTTTAACTGTCCGCAGCTCAGTTACCAGAACTTAAGAACAGAAACAACAAGTTGATGGGGAATTGGAATTAATCTGGTGTCTCTTCGCTAGTGCTTTGATCTGAATCAGCAGAGTTTTTTTAAGCAGCTCTCCCTATGGTTCCCAATTGCCACACTTCAGTTGCAAAATGCTTCTGGAGTGTGTGAAACCGAACCAGTGGATGCACATGCTCCAGTTGCTAACGTGCATCCAGGCTAAGGCTATGTCAGAGTAAACCCCCACAACGTGGACAGTGTGGACACTGGGTTTCCTTGCCAACAGCTTCCCACTGCAGATACGCTTCTATAGCACACCGTGATACATTAAAGCAGACAGAGACAGCACTGCCAACCAGGCTTAAGCCCCAGGTGAAAATTAGGCAGATTTTACTACATTTAAGACAAGCACAAATATTCTTAGGAGTTCATATAATGCAGTCATGATTCATTTGTACATTCTCGTGGAGTGAGGGGAATCAGTAAGTGGAAAGTGGTTGAACTGTAAGGCACACTGACTTCATTGTCTCATTGGAGTGAAAGAAAGAGCAACACAAATGACTGACAGAAGTGGAATACTGAAAATTTATTTTCCACAAGTTTTTAATAACAACTATTAAAAATGAACAGTAATATTAGCTTGATGTAAATCATTTAACTACCATGTTGCAGAATGAGCCTTTTTTAAAAAAAATAATATTTACAATCATGTATTAAACTGGTAGTTATTTTCCATTTACTTGCTTTCAGATCCATACATATTGTAATTTGTATTATATATCCATAAAGGGTGAAATAAAACCATCTGAGTAGGATTTAACACTTTGTATTTGGTTTTCAACAGTACAAACTTGAACAGAAATTTGGATGAAAATCTTGGTAAAGCTCATAATGTGAGAAATGCATTCTTTTGGCATTGACTCTAGTGCTTTTGCACCTGCTGTTCTGGATAGTTGAGTGGGTCTGCAAGGTAAGTTTAATTTCCATGGCTCTAGCTGTCCTGGACAAATGCAGAAACATGTGCAGGTTCAGTGTGAAACTTGGTTTGGTTCCTCTGCTTTGTCAAGAGGTAAACCCTGCTCTCACTTCTTCCTAAACATCCCAGTGACTGCAAAGGTGAACACTGGAGCACAATGGGCCAGCGCTCCAGGGAACCATGCTCCTGAAGCCTGTGCCCTGGCAAGGCTGCACTGCTGCTCTCTTCCCAAGCATTGGCATGTACCCACATGGAACAAAACTTGCACTATGCCCCTGAAATGAGGTTGCCCTTGTGAAGAAACCACTGCGAACAGCCAGCACTTACTATTTCCTTTCTGATCCCTAATTCTCTATTTTGCTATGGTAAAATCTTAGTGCCAGGTTGTAACTGCATGTTGGGAACGTAAGGAATCACTTTGCACATGTAACCGTGGGGCCACAGATGCAGTGCTGAGGGCAGTAAGGACAATTTTTGTCTAGGCAGAAGACACAGAGAAACACGAGTGAAATAAGTTAATGCCTTCTGGCAGATGATGCTCAATCCCATTCTTCAGTAGAGGGCTAGGGAAGCAAGATAAAGATTACAGACTGGTGATGCTTGACTCTGTATGCTGGAAATCAACTACAGCACCAAAGAGACAGCGTTAGTGGTTTGCCAGTTCACTGAGCAGGCAATAAGCCATCTGATAATAGAGCATCAAGCTGGAAATAAAAGTCCACAAGGCTTGGTCAGACAACTGTTACCCAGTCCAGCTCCCCAGTGAGTGTGCAGTAAGTGATGTAAAGCCCAGAGTACAGAGCCTCTTCCCCCTTCTATGTTAATATGGAGAGGCAGGCATTATATTTGGACTGCCTTCAGCCAGCATGAATATGTGAAGGTGCTTTTTTTTCTCTTTCTCTGAGAGAGAAAGGGACCAAGATCTGACAGGCTGGGAGGGAAGGGGTCTGCCTTGCTGCCTTAGATGCAAGATGTACCTAAGTACATGTAGTGCATTACAGTAGCTGTTCTGAACACAGTTCGACCCCGAGACAAGGTTTCAGGAAGCAGCATCTGGCTTAAGAGTGAGGGTCCCCCTCCTCTGCCACGCAGGGAACCCCCTTGGAGATGCAGAGGTCACAGGGCTTTGTGTAGGACCCTGCAACTCCCACAGCAAACCCCAGGAAGTGTTTCAGAAGTCTCTTTACCTTAATAAACAGGGTAAAATGCCACTAGCTAAGAACTTATTTGATCTGAAGGCTACTGCCAAGCTCAGATCACTCCCACTGAGGGTTAGGAGACTGCTTGCTGAATGTTGCTGTGCTGTACATTTGATCTCCTGTTTCTCCAGGGCCTCCCGTGCTGAGAGGCTCATGGAAGCTGTAAATATTGTAGCCCTGTAGCTCCAGCGCTGACAGATCACTGCTTCAGGGCAAATGTTCTTGACACTGTGGAGTTTACCTTAGTACAGGGGTGGTAAGTAACCTGAGCTGCAATTGCTTCAGAGCTCTGATTTCCAGCTCATTTAAGTCAATTTAAAGACTCATCACATTTGATTAGCTTTGGATCACTCTTCAAGTGTGGACATGTTCTCAAATGCTTTAAACAGCATTTCAAGTTGATGGTTTATGGGAATGCATAGCTGGTACTAAAGCCACGCTGGGCCAAAGGGCTGAATGCCGACAATGCAGTGTGCTGGCACAGCTCCTGGGAAAGAGGGAGTTCGCATCACCCTGCGAGTCAGATCTGGTGCTCCAGCAGCAGCTGCGAAATGTTACCCATCAAAAAAAGGCCATTCAAATGGCGGGGTTTCGTTCTGGCAGCCAAATGCCGAGTGTCTTGCTCCTCCTAGGCTGTCACAGCAAGTCCTGTTGCTGTGTGCCTGTCAAGTTACCTGTGCATATGCTTTGGATACTTCAGTGGGGTGCCACTGGTAACTGGCTAATGCACAGTGATGCTGCTCTTCCTTCAAAATAGTTGGTTTGGAGGGAAAAAAAAGTGTGGCCCTGTGAAATCTATCTTTCTGGTCAGAAAGCCAGTGTTGAGAGATAGCCAGAGAACTGAGCACATGCTAGTTTTTCCCTCACACCCACAAGGCAGGCTATAGGGCATGTAGGGTTGGGCTCCTTATGGCGGAGTTGTTTTAAGACTGACAGTCCTTTGCCTGAAGCTATCTCCTTTCACTCCATCCTCCATGGGCAGCACCTCCTCTTTTCTTGTTTTTGCCCAATAGCATTCCCTTGGTCTTTGCAAACTCCCTGAAGAGACGGTTATCCTAACAAATGGCAAGCAAAGTCTCTGAGTCATTCTCACTGGCCTGAGCTCTGTCTCGGTTGTTAATTGGGGTTTCAACCCAGCTCTGAATACTTGCAGCAGTGTGTAATCACCAAACTGTGATCTCTGGTTTTAAAGCACAACAAAAAAAACCAAAACAATGTAACTTTTGTACTTCACCATGATTCTCCAGGAATCACCAGATGTCAAGCCACTTTATTTTTTCTTTTTGTCCGCAAAACAGGTATTCATCAAATAAATCTGTTGTTCACTGGTTTTGTTCATAATTTATTTTGAGCTTGCTGTAGTAGTATTATTGTCAGTTATTTACATTTTTTAAAAGTTTAATAAAGGCAAAGATGATTACAGAAAAGATGGGTGATTCAAAAATTCTCTCACTGTCTTTTACCGATGCTTCAATGCTGCCTTAACATTTCTGTGAGGACTAAAATTTGATGATCAATTTTCTCTGCCCTCCCAGCATCATGCCTTTTCTACTAATCTCCCGCAAATATTTGCACATTACTGTTTTCTTAACATAAATATTGGCAGACAGAAAATATCAAAGTCTTGAATGATGAAAAACACCTCCTCAATTTTAAGTTCAGTCCAAGTATTCAGCATCAATTGTTTGCACTTTCATGCAACCAGCTAAAAAAAACACCACCATATGACTTATTTGAGCAACTACAAATGACGAATCAACACAGTTCAATAACAACTACCAGAAAAACAATGAAAACTGCTCGCAACTTGACGTTTATGTTTTCTAAATGGCCAATGATCCACTAATTAGGACAGATGGTCTAGGATACTGGACAATAGATGCTTTAGGATATCATAATCTACTAGTACATGGTCCACAAGGTGAGAAAGGCTAGATCAGTGGCATTCATCATGCATGACGCACCAAACGTGACTGCTTTACACAATAAAATCTGTTGGCTATTCCTGCGTCACACCTTCACTAACATGTGCTTTCCCAGGGTATTCTGTGTGTATTGTACACACATACATACAAAAAATAATTACACGGAAGCACTTTCCAGTAATTAGAAAGGAATGTGTTCCCAGAAGCCAGACTTGGGGCATTATTCCCTCCTGCTCTGTGCAGAGGTAATGCAGTTCCTGCTGCCCCTTCCACCAGAAGCCAACCGACCCTGCAGACCCTCTCCTGTGCACGCCCCTCCTGCAGGGCTGCAATGAGTCACTCAGATCACCAGCTTCTCGATGCTTAAAGTACTTGTTTCATCCTCTTCATTTGAGCCGAAATACCCGGGGAGGTCGATCATCTGCTGCTCTGCCTCCGTTAAGCCAAAAGTAGTATTGTCATAAAAGGCAAACTCAGGGTCCAAGGGGAAGCTCTGGCACTTGTCCCTTCGGTACTGGGCAGGGCTCACGCCTGGGCCTCTCTGGGAATTATCCTTGCCAGTCGAGCCCGCTTCCTTCCGCCACGCACCTCTGGGGTTAGGTGAAGGGCCCCTCTTACTACGGCTGAGCTCGGGCTTATCAGCTGCCTTCTCCTGACCAGCAGGCTGGCGGTCAGTGATCAGGTCTAGCTTCTTCACCGGGGGACCTGCCCTGTGGTGGCCCTTTGTGCCGTGGCCCTGTGGTTCGCACCCCAGCACAGTGCTGTGGGGCTGATCCAGCTTTTCACACGTGTGATTGGTGTTCCTCGATTTTGGCCGCGTCCTGTCCTCCAAACCCTGGTCCCACGTTCTGGTCCTGGAGTTGTAGAGGGGAGTCTGTCGGGGGGTGAGGGTGGACATACTTCTCTCTCTGAAAGGCCTGGCCTTTTTGGTTTCATGGAAACTGGCTGTTCTTCTAAACTGCGGGTTTCTGTGACAGCCCCTCTCGGGTAAGTCCCCTCTGTTATCCTGGTGCTTGAAATGAGCTCTTCTTACTAAGGTCTGAGTAGGGCTCATGGCAGGATTGGCCTGTGAGAACGGAAAATCCAGCCTAGGGTGAGAGCTTTCCCCCAGGAATTTGGGCTGACTGGCTGGCTGGTCCAGAAATGGAGATTTGATCCTAAATTTGTTCGCCACTGCCTCCTCTTGGTTCTCCCCACTCAGGGGAAGCATCGTGGTAGCACCAACAACCGTGTCCGTGAGGGGATTCTGAGAGACATGGTACACCTTGGTGGTCTCAGTCAGCCCTTTCTTCTTCATCTCTTTCAGCTGCTGCTGTGCCAGGCGGTAGCTGAAAATCGGAGGGATTATTTTTTGTGCGTTTGGCTGAAAGTTTTCGCTTCCAGAGGCATCATCTTCTTGGGCAAATTGGAGGCTTCGCCTGTAAGTCAGAGGAATGTTAACAGGGGCATCCCCTCCTTCGGCAAAACTGTCCCGCTGCTTGTTGCCTTGGCAAATGTTCTCCTCATCAGAGTTTTTCCGGAAGCTGGGGGAATGGACGGAGTTTCGGCGGACAGCAGTGCTGCACTTCTGAGCTCTACAGAGCTTCCTCCAGAGGGTGATGAGAACAGTGGCAAAGATGATGAACAAGCATAGGGAGATACCTGTGACGGTGACTATATTATTTGCTTTCTGGTCCTCTCCTGGCTGGACAGAAGGTGGAGTGGGAGGCCTGATAGCTGTAACAAAGAGCACACATGTCTGTCAGAGTTGCACTGCCATCAGCACTTTGGTATTTTAGGATGGATACGTTACTGCAAAGAAAAAATAACCAATTAATACAGTACAGGAAGCTGTCCAACTGCCATTAAAATTTGCTCATTGGAGATGACTTACTACCAATGACTTCAAACTGGCAGGAACAGATCTACTTACTTTACACCAAGGCTCCCATGGACCTTTTCAATGTAATCTTTACTTTTTCCTGTTCCGCCATTTCCTTAAGGCACTCCTAAATACGTGTAAAATGGGATAACACTATTTGTCCTCCTTTATGAAGTACATTAAGATCCTCTGGTGAAAGGTGCCGTAAAAGGGGAAAAAAATAACCCGACCCACATTAGTACTTCAGGTACCACTTTAGACTTACTTTTAGGATATCTTAAGCAGGCGTGAGATTTGCAGTGAGTCTGAAGAGCAGAGAGACAGCACTAGCATGGGCAGTGTATCTTTTCTAAGGAGTCCTCTGAGGATGGATCTTCCACTGCTGCCTGATGTCACAGCCCCAGAGGCTGAAACCTTCCCCCACTACAGCAGGCTCCCAACTGAGCAGGCCACTGCTCTCATGCCCCTGGCATTCTAGTATTGACACTTTTCTGTTGTGGACTGGAGATGGGCCTTCAAAGAGGGAAGAATATCCTGCAGCCCTCCTTCACTAAGGTAGTGGTCAGTCACTGGAACAGGCTCCCCAGGGAAGCAGTCACCGCACCAAACCTGTCAGAGTTCAAGGAGCATCTGGAAGATTGTCTTAGTCATGTGGTTTAATTTTAGGTAGCCCTGCGAGGAACAGGGAGCTGGACTCTATGATCCTTACGGGTCCCTTCCAACTTGAGATATTATATGATTCTAATCTGGAATGTGAACATCTCAGAGCTTTCCACATCCCTATTTAAACCTCCACCTGCCCATTGCACCTCATTACAGAAGGCTGAACCAATGAGAGATTAATAATTCTTTTTGTGGATGAGGTCTCTAGCATTTCAGATGCAACCCTGAGCAGAATATAGCACGGTGGAAAGTGGATGATTTGGTGCAGCAGCTAATTTTAGTGTGTGTTAGCACTCCCCAGTTTCTTGTGGCCAAACGTCAGCTGTCAGGCCACAAAAATGCCGTCGGAGGATGAAGCTGCTCAGTTGTAGTTGACAAGAGCTGGCCACAAAGCTGTGAGCTCAGACTGAACCACTTAACAACCCTGTCCCAGTCTCTAGCTTTATCCGGAACCCAAAGCCTTCCATCAGAGTGATAGACAGTCTGTTGTAAAACTT
The DNA here is from genome assembly GCF_023638135.1 of Falco biarmicus. Lineage (NCBI taxonomy): Eukaryota > Metazoa > Chordata > Aves > Falconiformes > Falconidae > Falco > Falco biarmicus. The sequence continues at coordinate 29,394,728 of NC_079289.1, forward strand.
GGCAGGTGCTCCTGCCAGCACCACAGTGACTGTCCAGGCATAGGAAATGCGTCTGCAGAATAACAAGAAGGAGACACCATGTACTTCCCATAATTCAGAATAATACTCATTCCACAGCAAGCTGGTAGCACGGCGATTAGTTGTGCAGGATGCACAAATGCACTGATGAACACAGACCAGAAGGTCTCAGGCTGCTATGACAACAGACATGCAGGGTGCTGCGCTGGGCAGGAGATCTGTTTCTTTGACTCAGGACCACCCGACAGTCCCAAGCCCTTTGAAAAATCCTGCCATTGGGTTAACTCTGACCTTCATGTCACTCTGAGAGCTTGACATCAGCTTAAAGAACAAGACCACCGCCTGCTGAGTCCTTTTTGGAGGATGTCTAAAACTTGCATTCAGCCCAATGCCACCAAGCCAGAGCATGGAACACTGCTGTTGTGGGGCCTGAGCAGGGAGTGAACATGCTGACCTCAGGGAAGAAGGCAGGACCAGCATTTGCTCTGTTCAGTACCACCACAGCGGAGCAATCCCTTCATTGCTCATCCTTCCCTCAGTCCAGTTATTTTCTAAAGACTCCGTTTTCTATCTGTAATGCAGATACTGTGCTGTATTGTTTGGAGTAGAAAGCTAACAGCTAGGGAATGGCGAGGTTTGAAACAGGACTTAGTTGCATAGATTTGCCACTCTCTCCTTCTCATCTACCTCTGCCCCTAGGCTGTGTGCTGGTTTCATTTATTCAGCCATTTGCTCCATCTGCTGGACTAATGACTGCAAACACAGTTATGCTGAAAAAAAAGCTTGCCTGCTTCAGAAAGGTGCAGACAGTCAGGGGGTGGGGAAGAGTGACACTCCCAGCTTGAGATCAGGCAGCAGATGAACACTGTAATATCACGGTGTCAAGTCACTTCTCAAGCACCCTAGGATTCAATGAGATGAAATCATGTAGGTGATTCTGTAAAGAAAGCTGCCTGACATGGGAGCAGGAGTATTAGAAACCACGTGCAAGAGAGAAGCGAGGCAATTCCTCCAGATGATCCCAGGGCAATGGGTGCAGATGTAGGCCTCCTGTGCATCTGTGTTTTCTATATATAAACCCTCTTTATCAACCCATAGACCTCGCTAGAATCTGAGGGTTGTCCAGACCTGCTGAGTACTGTTAGGCTGTATCTCTAACCAGGCTGGCACAGGACGGCTGATATCTCTGGAAACCACCATATGCATTATACAGTTGCGCACCTGCAGAGAAAGAGTGACACCTCTGAGAAGCACCAGAGTCCTGTCACTTCTGTGCATGTAAAGCAGGGTGCATGCACAAACCCCGTGTCCAGCACATGCTCCACATGCATGGACCATCCTCTGGGGAGCTCTCTGCACTGGGACTGCCCTCAGAGCTCCAGAGGAGTGGGGTGAAATTGCCCAGCAAGGAGCCAAGCCAAATACTGTCCTTACAGACATACCCCTCCGGCAGGTAACAGGAGGCGCGGAATAGCACAGCTCAGTATCAGCTTTAGAAAAATACCAACAACCCCACTGCATTTTGCTGGTGGCATTACTGCCCACAGCATTCTGACTGCTCGGCATAGAGAAGACAACCAGACCTAGAGCAGGGAATCAGTTTTAAGCTGGGGCCCTAAACATTTGACTTGTTCCTCCCTGCTTACACTTGCAGCGTTACAATATAAGCAAACCCACATGGCCAGCATTTTCTAGTCATTAAAAACATCAGACAGTTTAACAACAAGCTGTTTAAACATCCCAAGTGCTGCACAAACACTGACAAAGTGCACTATCTGACTTGATAGAATACAATTTTTAATATTTTCCCTTCGCCTGACCCGTTGTTCAACACAACCCACTTCTTAGAGTGCTCCCGATACATTTCAGTCCTGCCTGTATACTTCTGAGGTCTTCATTCAACAAACACCCTAAAGCTGGTTCAAGCCAACATCTCCATTTAAAAAGTCGTCCTGTGGTCTTCCTGCTCCAGCTACACATTCTCCCCCTCTCCTGTCCTTCCCTTTTCAGTGGCCGTGTGAGAAACAACCTCCCTACTTTCCTAAACTGTCAGTTCTTTAGGTGGCTGCATTCCAGTTCTCCACACAGCACTTTTGCCAGCACAAGAAAGTTCACAGAAGCAGCCAAAACAAGGGGTGAGGCATTGCTCACTTTGCAATAGCTTAAAATATCTGCTAAATTACATCCTGAGAGCTTAGGAGCTTGCACAGTCCCTGGGCACCTTCCCCTCCCCATCCCTGTCCCCTGTGGCACCTGTGGGACAGAAGGCATTGACTGGAGCTTGTAGATGAGCCCGTTTCTGAGCAGATGGACCTCTAGGGCCCCTTGGCCCTGCTGTAGCAGCTCTCCAGTTCCAGAGACAGCACCCTCCTTTCCAGCAGGGAGTTTGCAAGAAGCGAAAGTTTAGCATGGACTAAGCACCAGCGCCCTGTTAAAAGGGGCCACTTCTGCCCCTTATGATGGCTGCAAACACTCAGCTATGGGGCTGGCACAGCCTCATCCAGCCTCACCACGGCCATGTGGCTACTGTAACCCCCTCTCACCTTACAGGACACTTAAGTCTCTTGTATCCGTACCCACTGGCCACCCACCGGCACTGGCCAGTCTGCCCTGTCACTGGCCCACAGTAGTGGCAGGCTGGAGCAGGGGGAGACCTGGCACTGCCACCTCAAAACTCCCAGAATGGGAACCTCACTGTGGGTCTCAGCTGGAACCAGCCCTCTTTTAATAGGTTTCCACTGCCTGGGGTCTTTGGCTTTCAGTACTGAACATGTTCTGCTAGCCCCAGGATCTCTCCTTCAGCCCTTCTCTGCTCCCTGGCCATGCTGGAGATTTTAAACCCCTTCCATAGCACCCACAGGTTTCAGAAATCTTCTTACACCTTGGAGCCCTATCTCCAGCTGTCCTACAAACACATGTAGGCTCCCACCCTACTCCATCAACTGCAGGAACGTGACACCCCCCCACAATCAATATGACTGAAGGAGAAATCAGATACTTCCATTTTACAAAGCCCTTCTGGTAACAGGCCCTTTGCTTTTTCCAGGGGAGACATGCAACCACAGGGAAGAGGACAGCAGAGCTACGTACACAAACACTCCTCCAGTGAACACAAGGAAGTCTCCCTCGGTGATCCAGCACAGCCTGGTTTTGCCGGCGAGGAGGTGAGGCACTCTCTGGAGCGCTCCCGGACGCCGTCCCCACAGGTGACACTGCAGGGGCTCCAGGGCTGCCATGGGCTCCACGTTTCTGCAAATACATAAACTCACAGCAATAAGGAATGCATCTGCCTCCTTACCTTTAAAGACACAGCCATTTGCCTTCTCTTATTTGAGAAAACCAGCAATAAATAACCTAACAATCCAAACAGCAACCCCAAAAGAGCAAGCAGCATCCAGGGACCTGCTCCTGTTCCCATCAAGAGTCTGGGGCAAAGCTTCCACTGTTTTCCTTTTCTCACTCCAGTGCCAACCAGCAACACAGCAGTCGGTCAACTGGCAGGCAGGTTCTGCCTGGAACAGCAAATGGAAATTAATCCACAGATCTTTGGAATGGGTTAGTAATTTATATATTCATCTAATTCCTGCCTGAAAAATAGTGCTTTTACAGCAGGATAACTAAAGTGTAGTTACTCCTGATTTATATGATTGTGAAAGGAGGATGAGCCTACAAGGTCTAATGAAACGGCAATACTGGGGTTTTTCTTTATTATCTTCTCAGCCACACAAACATGTTATTGAATCACTCATTTGACAGCTTACAGGCCCCTATTGCTTATGGTTAGACAATTAACTCAAGATATAATTTTGCAGGTTCATTTATTTATTTTAAGTGGAGGCAGACTCTAGTTCTAATACTACCTCAAACATTATCATTTTTTAATGTTTAATGAAATCCCCCTTTTGCTTAGACAACATCCTCATCCGGTGTTCAACACTCAAACTTTACAGCAGCAAAAACCCAAGAGGGATAAAGGGACCGTTCCTGCCCATATCTGGCAGCTGTGACGCTGAAGCAGGACCACAACTTTAAATTCCAAACTAACGCATGAGTCCAGGTGTAATCTTAAAGGACAAAACCCTGGGGACTCTCCTATGGGTCAGTTGACTTGGTGGCCTGGTTTTGAAATCTGCCAGAAAGAAAAACAATACACCACTTAACTCAATTTCACCACTCACAGCTAAAGTGGAAAAACAACTAATTTAAAAAAAAAAAAAAAAAAAAAAAAGAGAAGTAGATTAGGTTTGTTAAAGTTTGCTCTTTTAAATAATTTATGGTGCTGCCACTGCCAACACAGGTCATGATCTTTAATTTTATGACACAGTTGCTTTGCTGCTAGCATGCCCCTGAGCCCTGAGCTCCTGGACAGTGACCAAGTTACCATATCAAAGGACTAGACAGTGTTGCATGACTGGCTTTATGATTTCATGTTATCTTCGTTGCTCTATTGTTACTATTTTTGAAAATAACTTTTAATTTTTGTCTAACAAAAATTAAATACAGCTGTGTTTCAATGAACATGAAATTTTAACTGGTTTGGGCCCTGTCCTATGAATTTTTGTGCGCACGCCAGCAGGAATAACGTTAACACAAGCAGCGTAACAGAACCAGCGGGGCTGGTCTCCTGCGTGCAGGTACTCACCTGCATTGCAGGATGGGGCCCAGAGGGTTTGAGCTTACACTTGTGCTGTCAGCCAAGGCTGTAAAGCGTGTGTGGGCACATACTCACGCACATCTGTGTGCATGCATGTTTGAGTATGTCTGCCTTGCCTAATGCAGAGTAGAAATGGGCATGGCAAGACGCCCTGGTGGTGCTGCGGTTGTAAAGCCCACACAACACCAAGTGACCTCTCTGGCTATTTGCCACTGACTCCACAATACTGTGACATCCATGATCCCAGGCTGTCTTTCACTTTGTGCTTTTCGTGCACCTCTCTGCTTTCGCCCCTCTGTTTCTGGTGCTGGAGAGCTGCTACAGCTGGGGTGAGGAGCCCAGAGGCAGGCTGAGCTTTTGCACTCCTCCTCCAGTTTGCAGTTATGTCAGTTCCCAGTAAAGCGCAAAATGGAGCAAGATTGGATGGTGCGTGGTCTCAGGAGGAAAAGGAGTCAGAGGATGCCAAGGGGAGGGGAAATGAGGAAGCTTGTTGGGGTAAGGATCTCTCAAAGGTACGACCCTGGACAGTTGCAACGTCACATCAGATAGCGAGCAGAGCTATTAGCAAGGGCAGGAAGGAAAAAAGGCCATAATTTAGTCAGGGCTCACTGATCCATCCTCCAAAATTACTCAAAAATTACTTCACGGTATCACAGTATTTGGGGATCTCACAACACTTTTCTTCATATCAGTATCATGAAAGACTCCAGCAGCATCCCTCATCACTGGCAGAAGGAGGTAGCTCAGGTGGAGAAGCACCTACCTCCTCACAGACTACTTTATGTGAGCAGCTTGATGAGTCTCTACCATATTTTCAGTGTGTGAGCTAGCTCGTTTCCTTCTCTCCACACTCCCTGTTCATTTAAAATTCTGTTAACTACAGTGAGATATAGACCCAGATCCTGAAAGGTTCCAGTTGCCTCCGGTATTAACACTGGTGATAGTGAAGGGTGCTCGGCAGCCTCTGCATTGATGCCTGTGGGCTTCAACGTACAAGAACATTTAGGATGAGTAATTTTCTAACTTTGACGTCAAACGTATGATGTGCCCATTGCTCCAGGGCACTTTTCACTGACTTCAGCTTCAGCTGAGGGCACAGAGTTCCTTAGCAAAAACACTTGGCATCCATAGCTTTGGGGCTAAGAATATGCACCTTAGGCAGCAGGAGAGCAGGAAATGCTCCAGCTCCCACGAACGAACGACGGGAGATTTAAACTCCTGCAACTTGTTCTGCAACCTCCTGCAATTACCAGAATGTAAAAGAAAATGAAGCATAGTTTATTCTCCCCCAAGGAAATGAAATGATTAACCTTCATTTAAGACAAAACAGATCCAAAGCGCTAGGGGAAAACCCAGAAGGTACGCACCGCAAACTAGCTCTAATAAGTGTGAATTTTTTCACATACAATTGAGGAATCAATTATCAACGTGAAGACATCTAACTGATGAGTTAGTCTGAAATAGCTGACAGTTGGCAGATCTGCCAGCATGAAAGATAAATGCAATTAACTGTGTTAATTGTTGCTCTGCATAAATATCTCCCCTCAAATTTCTGTGTTCGTAAGACTTTGAGCATGTAGTGCTATCCAACGGCACAGCCAGCAAGGGTTGCTGAGAGCATCATCCTTACAGCACATGATAGTCCTAAGCACTTCAACCAGACCAGTGATACAGGACAAAATCACTAATTACTTACAGGCTCATGTAAATGCCTACACTAGCCTGGGGGACTGCAGGATATTTGTGGAAACTGAGATAGTTTTTAGGTCCTGAGCCTGGGCGCACACACATTGTATTGGTCTTTGGATAAGGCCTGGGCAAACACTCTTCTCAGCTATTCCGTGTTTCTCTCTTCCCATGGAAATGAAGCCTGGGTGCACCGAAACAGTGGCATGCTCCAACAGGTTACTAATTTGGACAACGAAACGACGAGGATCTCTTTAAAAGACAAAAACCTAGACTCCACCTGGGCAAATTACAGACATCTTTAAGAATCATGGCGGCACAGCCTAAAAATTTTTTTCAGAAGCCAAGAGCTATCCCAGTGAGTCCACAACACTCGATTTATTCCTAAAACGCTGAGGGTGTGGAGATGAAGTATTCACTGACACAGGAGAAGCTGATGGGGTACAAACCAGCCCTAGCATACCCACATCCCCTGCACCTGCCTGTTTCTAAATAAATGCAAACCAGATACAGATTCAGGCAATAGAGCTAATTAGTTCCCAGAGTTTCCTACAGATAGGCAGGTCTGATTCATACAATCTTATTCAGGGAGTGAGAATTTGATGGAAGCCTGACCCCTAGATACTCCACTTACTCTCCTCCTCCCTTACTGACCACTTTTCCCTTCAGAAGGTCTTCTCCTGCCTTCCTCTTTGCTGGCAACAGCTGCGCTTCTTACATCTTGCTGACCCCTCAATAGCTTTTTTTGACAGTTAGCAAAAGACAGATGAAAAAAATTAATCTCTGCTGTCGGCAAGTGCAAGAAACTACTGGGAGTCACACCGAAGTTGAAACTGGTCTCAGGAGTGTAACTAAGAACTGTAAAAGAAAGTTAATTAACACCGGAAATATGAATAAAAATTTCTATGGGCATATTACTGATTCATTTTATCAGTCTCATCCCTAATGTTTCACGAGGGATACAGGCTAGGACATGGAACATCCTTCTAAGGAGTGCGTAAGTCTCACTGCTGGGGACACTTAAATTCCAGATGAACAAAGCACAGGATAAAGCATTGAAAAGAATGAGCCTGCAATGCGTCTGTTGCTGGGTAAGATGATCTAACAGAGTTTCCTACCTCAGACATTCAAATAATCCAGTGAAACAGGGAAAAAATTAGCTACATGAATCTCTAAGTCACCTGTGTGAAACAATTAACATCCCACTGAGACGAATGAAATGATTCACATCTCACTGTTATTTTTTCACAGGTTCTCCAATCGGAGTCTAAAGAAAGCTGCACAAGTGCTAGCTCACAGATGTATTCCCCACCTTTAAGAGACATAGTCACAGTCTTAGGTAGCACAAGGTTGTTGCAACTCATTTTGAAGCTGCTGCCCTGGCCTGTTCAAGGCCACTGGGAGCCTTCTCCTTCCTACCCTAGACACAAGCCAGATTCCTGTTCCACAGGCTGTACTAAACCTGGCTGGGATGAGGAGTAAAGGGCACGACTGACAAAAGGTCAGGAATACAACTGATGCCTGACCCATGGAAAATGGGTGTGACAAAATAATCATATTTTATCTCTTCCTCTGTGGTTTGGATAAAGATAATTTTAATGATTTAGGAGCTTTGATCTTTTACAAGACAATATCTCTGCTTCATAACAATAGAGCATACGCTAAGTGAAGTAAGAACTGGCTGAGTGACAGATTTGATACGCAATTGTCAACAGAAAATCATCACCGAGTGGGAATGCATTTGGAGACATTCCAAAGGGATTAGTATAAGGCTCAGTGCTGTACAGTGCTCGCCTAGTTGACATCAAAATAAATATAAAACCATTACTGAGAAAATATGTCACTCCTGTGATGACAAAAATAGACAGTGCAGTTGTATGGAGCAATGTGGGGTACTTGCTAAGTTAGAATAACTCAAGCAAAGTAGATCATAAATCGGCAAAATGCAAAAGAAGGAATTCTAATTGTACCTGCGGGAGGGTAGATTACATACTGAAAGGTCATACACAAAAACAGCTCAAGATGAGTTTACAGGGTAACATTTATGGCAAAACTAGCTAATGCAATTGGTGGAATGAAAGCAGAGGTAGGGATAAGGAGAGTGCTACTGCTCAAACAGCATCAGTGAGGAGGGCATCTGAATACAGCACCCAAAGCTGGTACTCCTGTTAAATAAAAAGGTTTAAAATAATGGAAATGGAGCCAAAGAGAGACAGAAAATTAATCAAATCCTGAAGAAAACGCCTTCCAATTAAAGACTCAATCTTTTCAGTTTATTAGGAAGAACACTGAGATAATCTGGAAGGACTGAGATGATCTGGGTGTGCAAATGCCTTTGAGGGGGGTGGGAGACTGGATAGGAAACAGCTGTCTCCTCTAGCAGAGAGCAGCAGAGTAAGAGCCAGTCGCTAGAGGATGAAGCTAGGTCAGCTTTAGTTATGAAACACACAGCTTCCTTTTTTTAAAAAAAATAAGTCAGAACGCAGTATTAAAAGAAATTATCGGAAAGGTCTCTGTTTTGTGCTGCCTTCAACAGAAGACTAGATAACTCTCTGGAGGATAAGCAGCAGACAAATGCAAAGACTAGCTGTGGGGCTCAGCACCAGGGTAACTGGATGACAAGTGATGGCCCATGCTGCACAGGAGCCCAGGCGAGAGGCTTATCAGCTCTCCTCCCCTTAAAACTGAGTGAGTTCAGGAAGCCCAAAGCAGAAAATCAGTGACTTGAGAAGAGGCGTCTGTTGTGCAGCAGCCGCGCATTTTGCACTAACAGCTATCGGGGTCTGGGTCCACGCAGGCCATCTCGCAGTGCCCTGCAGCAGGGTGAGAGGGCTCAGGAGAGCTTTCCCAAGCAGCCAGGAGGCGGATGGCCATCACAGGCGGTTCAGCTCTCTCTGCCTGTCGTGGCTTCAGGCTGATGCGCCCCTCCCAGCACGCCCCGCTCCTTTCAAACGCTGCCTGCGGGCTTTGAAGTCTCGCAGATACAGGCACAAAGTCAGATGTGCTGCAGTCTAATTAATTTCAGGTTGACATTTTATTTACGGCTACGCGGTGTGGTTTCGCTTTCATCGGCTTTGTAGATTTGACACTTCTAACTTGGCAGCTATTGACTTAACTCTGTTCTTCGCAGGCATAGCCTGATTCTTTCGGCTGTGGTTGTAAGGGTGGTGCAACTGGGGAGCCCAAGGAAACAAAGCAGATTGCAGGGATTCATCGCTTAAGGTGGATCTCATCAATTAAAACAGTTAAATATTGGGCACCGAAACATATCTATGTCATATCCTAGGTATTCATCTGTCAGGGTAATTATCTAGATCATATCAGTGTAACATACCACCCAAGCACAGAGAAAGAGTTAGAATTCTATCTTCCTTTTTCCTTGAGAATTATCTCCGTTACGAAAACAATATGCTTTCATTTTTAGATAGACTTTCTTATGCCAAAGGAAGAAAGAGAGTGCCAACAGAGAACGCAGATGGGAAGTTAAGATGAAGAGAAGAACTATGTACCCAGGTTGGCATGTGGTGAAAATAGAGGTCATTTTTAGTACAGAGTATTAATTAAACAGCTAACAGTTTTAGAATTTATGAAATAGTGCAAAGCTAGACCAAGCAATCCTAGGAACCTAATTAAGGTAGGCTGTGTCTGGACTGTGTGCTATGGAGCATGTCCTACAGTCCTGGTCTCCTGATGATCCCACTTAGCTGCCCATGAAGCGCAATGACCGTTTTTTGGCTTGAGTTCCTGCACTTCCTTTTCAGGGAGACCAGGGCGGGGAGGTGTTGAAAACTGTGCACACCTCAAACCTTTCAACCCAAGCTCTTTGAAGTGTGCAGATGGGAAAGACTAATTCATGACCTATAGACACAAGCCTGCTCCAAATGACAGAACTTACTTTTCCATTCCAGGATGTAGGCAACACAGGCTAACCCAACCCAACCCCAATCCCCTCGTGCACATACTGCCCATCCTGCACTGTGGTTGCCTTCCACAAATGAGGGATGAGGACATTTGGCTCATCTGCTTCTTCTGCCATGCTACTGTGATTTGTAGACTCTGTCAAACCAAGGACTGCCACCTCTGGAGCTAGAGCTGCATAAGATTTATAGATATAAACGGAATGTATAGATACTCCTTAAGCAGGGCTGAGGAATGGGCTCAGGTTCTGTCTTGTTATTGTACTTAACTGTGACCACTCCTTAACCATGATCATTCATACTCCTGGACATGGTTTTGGCTTCTGCTAACTAGCACTCTCCCAGACTATGCCTGGTCATGGCCCAAAAGACAATATGGACCATGGACTGGTCGTTTGTATGATTCTAATCTTTCCTGGAAGAAAAAGTTTAGCTATATGAATGTGACCCATGATCTGCCAGGTGGTCTCATGGGTCAGAAAATGCATGCTGGCCTATTTTAAGCAGCAGAGACATGTCTTGAAAGGCTGGCTGAAAAAACAGCAAGCTGTCCAAGTGACACGGTGTCTTTTGGTATGGCCAAACCCTGATTCATCTCACCAAAATTTTGTGTATCTAACAGGTAGGACTCTAAACAGCAAATGGGCTAGAGAAAAAGACACGCAAGTGAGGATTCAGCCCATATATCTTTTATACCCATGAATCACCCTTGTAAGATCCCCATCTCTCTTGACTAAAAAGCCAGACAACTACTTAATGTTGGACTTTTGGCTTTTAGACACCTAGATGCAGGTAGGACTAATGCTACCTTTAGTGTCTCAAATGGGCCAGGTCTACTGCAGTATCTTCTTACCTCACTGAGCAGGCCAAGTTTCAGTTTTACCCAGACTAGATAGGTACATCAGTCAGAAAGCCCCAGATGGTTTTGGTTGGTACTTCATGTTAACTTAGTGCAGTTTTAAGCCACCAAGTGGCATTTGTTACCAAATGTCCTTATGTATGCCTCTATGTAACAGTCTACTCCACCTTGTTCCCAACTGCATATGACATCACAACTATTTTGTCTGGTGTAGGAGACCCAAAAAGTAGCTATTCAATAGGGGACACCACAATCAAACCTATTTATCATTACCCACATTGGCTGGAAAGAGTGCTGAAAGAGGACAAACGTCTGTACAAACCCATATTCCTTTGGATCATCATACACTCCTTAACTCTTGTTGGGAAATGGCTTCGGTTTGAGAAATTAAAGAGGTCAAAGCAGTACTTGTTCTTCCCCACATCAAACAAAGTGCAGTTAAATTCTGTCCTGTTGTCTCCTGGGTGAAGGGCATTTTCATACAGCCAAGTTGTTCGTTGGCTGGGATGCTTGACAGCCTCTTTATAGACGACAATTTTTCCACTGATAGAAGTGCACGGTGGAGAGACTATGAAGACCTGAACCAAAGTCTTGCATGTTGTTTCTGGTGCCACAACCAGTCTGTATCCAAATTTGTGGAGGAGATCTATGGGTCCTATGGAGGAAATGATGGAACGTGTTTCTAACGATTTCAGTAACACCGTGATATATGTTTCTTGACCAACAGGCGGGCAATCAAACTCTATCCACTGGGACCTGGAGAGCAGGATTCTTTTGCTAGTTCTAATGCCCAGAGTGTCGTCAGAGCTTACTCTTCTGAATTCATAAAGGGTGCTAGTAAATATCACATCCAGTGAAACCACTGTCTCGTTTATGGCACACAACTGCTCATTCGTAAAAATTCCAACCTGAATGGAGCTCCCAAGCACCTCTGAACTCCTGTTCAAATCAATGTGAAATACAGGCCATTCCACATGGAGGGCAGACATGCTTCTTCTGCTCCACTGGGCAGCACTGCTGTTGTTGCTGGGAGAGACCATTCTGAACAAGAAGTCCCCGGCACTCTTAAAATGGAAACACTCAAATTCTACCCTCCCATGGGACTGATTTGCTGGAAGTTGTTTTCTTGCAATTATCTCGTTGGTGCTGGCATCCAGCAAAAGCACAGACAGATGCTCTGCTGTCACATTACCATCACTATAGTACTGATATTCCACAGATACTGTGTCATTGCTGAAGGCTACATGACCTGGGCGCTCCAACAGGAGATACTCCACTTCGCCGAGAACTGCAAGGAAAACAGTTTCACAACAGTATTAAGAGCCAAAGAGACAACTGATTGTTTATCTACCTTATGGAAGAATCCAAGGATTTATAAAGTGGATATTTAAGAAGTGGATCTCAAGCTTTTTAAAGTGAATCAGTTCACAAAAAATAGGTCCTAGCTATAGCAATTAAAGCTCACAACCTCCCCTTTGCACAGGGACATGGTTTGCAGCAGCAAAAAGCCCACTGCAGTAACATGTTCAGGAAGGTCAAAAACAAGGTTTAAAAAAAAACCCCACACAAATGACCCAAAACATTCACAGAAAATCTCAAACTTCTCAACTTCTTTCACTTACAGTTTCTTTAAATCCACTTCACAGTGGCCAGCTGATGTTCCACTTACTTTAGCTATAATTGAGTAAAAAAAGCACAGTAGTTTCTTAATAGAGAAACATGAAAAATGTCCCCCAAATTAAATAAAATAGGAAGTCTGCATGATGCTTTTTGAAGCCTCTTCTCTTGCTCTGTCTTATGAATCTTTCATTTTGCTCATTTGCATCGCAGAGACACTTGAGTGAAAGAGCTGAAAATAACAGTGATGGTGACTGCAGCACTTTTCTTGTCTCAGATGTGGTGCAACATGTCTAAATGACATCATTTCATTACAAATGGCCCAGTCTTTTTAAATGTACTTCTTGCATGACCATGTTTGTGCAAGTTGCCAAATTATCCTGAGACGTGCTATAACTAGCGGGGATAGATGATATCTAAAGCAATGGATTGGGAAGATCACATTTCCGTTCTCAGCTCAGCTAGCTTTTCTGCATTGCTTGAAACTTAAGAATTGAAAACATAGAAAGGTTATCTAAAAAATGGGAGCTACATGCATCTATTCCAGACACAGAATGCACTGTGAGACGTCTTTATGTAATTAATTGTCTGGGAAAAGGCTTCTGAGTCTTGGATGATGCTACGGAAGCATAAAACTTCAGTTAAAGCAATCCTTTCATAGGTAGTATCAACTAACAATACTTTGACTTGTTAAATCTGTTACATATGTCTTAAGATTACCTCAAAGAACGCTTTGCTGGAAAAACACTGCAACTGCCAAGAAGCACTCAGCAGTCAGGAGTAGCAGGACTCATCTCACATAATATTAGACGCCTACCACTCTAAGCTTCTATTTGAGTTAGTCACCTTGGATTCACTTTCTTGTCAGCGGGGAAAGTTTTCGGGAAGAAATTCATCTGACCAGCTACAGACATTTACACCAGTGAGGTGCAGTGTGCACTAGAAGAGCCTATTACCCTCCACCAGCTATAACACATCCTCAAAAAAAACCGGCTCCAACCACATCCATGCAGTCCGAATGAAGGTGGCACGCACAGCCTTACACATACAAATCATGCATATACTCTTACATGTATGTACCGTAACTTTCATTTGCATTTCCAAAAGACACTGCTTTATTTGGCAGATGGATGGTGCTCATTACCAGAGGGCTCTTTTCTTCTCATTCCTCTATGGGTGGTGCCAAGCATTACTGACTGCACACCATCCAAAATCCACGCTGATAACACAGATATATTCATTTCCCACATGTACTCTTCTATTGTGCTCTTACCGCAGTATATTAGGACATTAGAAATATTAGCAAGTTTATCCTCCCAATAACCCTGGAAGATGAGAGGATGACTCTATTTGTGTTTACTGTCTTTGGAACAAAGCACAGGCACAGAGGAAAAGTGTCAAGTATCAACTAACTGCAGGTGCCCCTAAGAAACCCAAGACCTGATTTTAAATACAATGGTCCTTCAGACATCCAAAGCAGGATCCCATTGATCCCAGCTGTGGTGAGCACATGGCACTCCAGGAAACCTGATCTCAACTTGGACACTCAGAGAGCAGGAAACAGATCCTGCATGCCTGTTAAAAATGGCTCTCCATGAACTGTCCAGCAACACGTTCTCCTTGCTCTTCATGTTTTGGTTCTGTCATCTGTGCCTGCCTGTGCCTGCCCATATTTTCCAGGCCTGTTCCTACCATCAGCTACTGCCAATATCTCTTGGGTACTATCCTAACTCCGTTACCATTGTTCTCCAAACTCCTGCCTTTGTCTCTTTGCCTTTATAGCTCTTGTACCTTCTCCTGCTCCTTGGGCCTGCAATTAACTCCAGCAAGTTCCTACTTTTCTCACTCACTGCTAGCATGACAGCAGAGAGCACAGGACAAGAACTCTAGTCCCCAGTATCACAAACGTGGAACGTGGGGGAACTCTGCTGCCTTGGGCTGGAGCATGCACAATATTGCGTGGGGCTGGCAAGAAGAACCAGCGGGAGCTGGGGCATGCTTAACCCTTCAGAGAACTTCATTACCATCATCTGCAAGGACTTAGATCTGAACCAAGTCTGGGCAATTCTTCACAACGACAGCAGAAAGCATGTCCCAGGCCACCGCGAGCACTCCAACATGAAGTTCCCACAGCTGTGTGAAGAGTTCCCCAGGGAAATGGTTGCAAGTTGCTGAGCTTTTGTTTCTTTGAACATGGGCAAAATGATGTATTTCTCTACAAAGGAATTGGCTAGATTCAACTTAGCTGAAACATTATAAAGGAAAAAGGAATCAGACCACGGCAAAAGTCCAGCACGAAAAATTTCAGCTTCAAGCTTTGAACTTACAGCAAAAACATTAAAGTGACAGTAATGAAAAACATTGATGTTTGTACCTACTGCTCTACTATCTTTGCTCTGTCTTGACTCTTGCACTATTTTTTATTTGGAATGGCTCAGACAAGAAGAAGTACCACTGTGTATGTGTGGGGGAGGACTGGAGAGAGGCCAGGGGACTGCCATCTAGCTCCCATCAACCTTAATGCAGATCATTTGGGAAGTGAGGAAAGTGGGAATTACTGGAGGATGCTGTTATAGCATTGCAGAGCTCTGGCTGGTACACCCCAGTTCACAGCATCCTTTCCCCCATCTTTGGTTAATAACACAAGAACTTTGCACTCACGGACAGCCCACACAGCAGCTTTTTATGATGCTCCAAAAGGCTCCAGTCAGAAGTGGCCAGCTTCTGCCACAAGCTCCTTCAGCCGCCCTCCAGCTTACTGTGTGTGCATGACTGTGTCCATACACCAAAACTTGGACCCAAGTTGTTTGGACAGCCAGTCAGGGCAGCTTTCAATGCATTCGTATATTTTTGGTTGCCATTACAATGGTCTCCCATTGAAAGA
This sequence comes from Falco biarmicus, assembly GCF_023638135.1. NCBI lineage: Eukaryota > Metazoa > Chordata > Aves > Falconiformes > Falconidae > Falco > Falco biarmicus. Next base: position 29,410,363 of record NC_079289.1, read on the forward strand.
AGCCTGGCTGTGGCATCAACAACCTGCCAGAGGAGTCTTTGCAAGAAGTCACTCTTAGAAAGATCAAAAGAAAAATCCTTGTTTTCAATGAAGAGCGAGAAGAATTATTTGAGGCTGCTGTTCTGATATTTATTTGTTTCTTGCTGTGTTTAAGCCAACTTGGGTTGTGTTGTTGGCTTGTCAGCCACCAGTAACACAGAGCTAAGAAAAACAAACACATCAGAAAAAACTAATAAGAAACAAGAATAATGTTTTGTTGTATGTTAGGACATTTTTTTAGCATTACAATAATTTTCCAGATCATACTGGATGATTAAAAAAATTAGTCTTGGTCTGAAACAGAGAAGTATATGAGTAAAATAATCATCTAAAAACTAGGTACACATAGGATACTCAAAGATGTGTATACGCAGAATTGCTTGGAAGTAATCTTCTGAATTACGGTCCGCCTTTTAACTGGAAATAAGGCAAAAGATGATGCACCTAAAGTTTGCAGAAGGGATTTAGCTCTTTAACTGCACCTTGTAATTACTTACTGTGCCACACTATAAAGTTCAGGAATAATAGCTTTTACCTCTGAGTCAACTAGTTGTGAATGCCTGCAGGACTAGCTCACCAAGAACCAGTGGACAATGCACTCACTCACCTCACTTCGTGGGTTAAGCAAATTTAATACTTACCTTCACTGTGTTCTCCGCTCAGTGCAGTGTTCCTAACTTGGCTAATTAACTTTGTCTTATTAAAAGAAGAAACAGTACTAAAAGCCATAGCCAAGTATTGCTACCCCTACTGGAATTAAATTAATCTAAAAGATGGCAATTCTAGGTTCTTTACACATTCTAGAACATGTCCCTTGTTCTAGAGCGGAGACAGAGCAAGCACAGAGGCACGAGTAGCATCCTTAAGTATTCAGTCATTACCCATGATCAGATTGTTCTCACTTACACAAGGAGAGAAAACCGCATACACTTTTGGTCCACTTCTCTCCTTTGTAAGACATCTTCAGCTGTTTGGTGTGTAAACTACGTGCTACCACAGCCCGTTCTGTAAAGGGGGACTAAACAATCCTTTATCTATTTTTTCCGTGCTGTAGACATTTCAGCAGTGTGGGGCTTAATCCTTTAGCGTGGTTTGACAATATACTGCAGCTGTCAGAACACCACCTACTTTTATATTAGGAACATAATTTTCAAAAACAATTTAGGAATTAGGAGTCCCATTTTCAAAATTTCTAATTCACTGTGCAATAAGGAATTAATACCCTTTGTGAACCTGCTTCCTACTTAGTACATTCTTGGAAGAGAGAAGACAACATGTATAGGATGCCCCTCAGCTTGTAAACATCTTACAGTTGTCTCACTTGAACTTAAGATGTCTAACCTCCCTCCTTGGCAGCTGATAGTGAGAAGGCGGCACCTTTTCACTCCACCCATTTCAGACTTCAGATGGGTTAGAGCTGCTTTCAGTATGTGCTGATTTGTGTGTGAACTACTCGAACAAGACAGATTGCCTCTGACTAGATGCCTAATTTTACATTACTAAAATTGAGTGAGTATGAATACCATCCTTTGGCTTCTTATACATTCAGAGAAAAGAACACCTCTGTTCTTAAAGGTTCTCTAAGTGGCAGCTTAGGTCCATCAGATGGGGGCTCACTCAGTCAGAGGAGAGGAGGTTGCCTATACTGTAGATGCTTACATCACAGCCAACCATCATAGGTTCCTTTTATAGTTAATGGAAAGAATCAGGTAGTTGTACGGCACATACATCCTGGTACGGATACCTAAAACAGGACTGTCTTCCAAGATGCTCATTAAATATTATGAAATACGAGTCTTACAAGACAGCAGAGTTCCAGTCACTGCTTCAAACACAACTGGAAAGGATCCTGGCACTCTGATCTAAAGGGACAGTTTATGCAAGCTGTATTTTCCACCTAAATATCACATAAGATCTGAACTGTCTTCTATGTTTATCAGTGGTGTCTTCCATGGCACCTGATTTCAACAGATCATCTGGAAACGGCACCATCCAAAATCACCTTGTGAATACACATTTCACAGTTTTCCCTTGATAGCTCTAATACTCACCGTAGTCACAGAGCACTACGAGCAATAGATTTGAAAAATCTTTCAACATCTGTTTCATTCTGACCAGTGAGATCCCAGGTTCTTTTACTCCTCATGTCCTTCTTCAGCTCCACAGTGCAGGCACGTTTTCCCAAGAACGCCTGAAAGTTAAAAAGTTACAGCTGTGTTGACTTTGCTTCATAAAATATGAGAAGGAAGACATCCCACTAATTAAGTAAAAAAAATCCCACCCCAAACACTATTAATCAACACTTTTCTCCAATTTACTTAAAAATTACTAATACTGTATCAATGGACCTGAATAAACACAACTACAATTCACTGGACAACAAATTTTCCCTCCTGAAATGTCAGCTCCTGAACCAGAACAAAGAAGACAGGCCACAACAATTTACCTTTGCACTGCAGCAACTGCTGCTGTGCACATCTTATATTAAGATAAAGACTCGTGATAGCAAAATTACAAGTATTTTATACAAAATGTAACTCTGATCCAGCACATACTGATAGTGGAGATGTATTGCTGCTGCAAAATTCATATCACTTACTGTCAAATACTTTCAAGCATGAAACTGACTCAGCAGAAAACTACCATTTTGGTTCTCAAACTGCCCTGTTTTTCAGGTCTAGTAATATATTCAGTTACCTTACTAGATTTATAAAAGATCTATAACTGCCTTTTTTTGTCATTCCAACTGATCAGATCAAGGAAAAAGTGGAAGTTAGCACTTTCTCCATCATTTTTACGTTTACATACTCTGCAGCCTCAGTTAAGCCAAGAAAAAATAGAGCTCCTTTTGGCAACTTTCACAATTTTATGTCCATGTGTTTTAAACTAGTCTTTATGAGGCTTGTAACAATCACATAAAACAGGTTGGAAGCACAACGATAGCAAAACCAACAGTTTGCTTCAGAAACAGAAGTAGGGGAGAATCTCTAAAAAGATACAACCTAGCTCAAGGGAACCATTCTTAAAATATAAGGACTGCTCTTTCATATTGCATAGGAGTGCCAGCAAGTCAGTCTTACTGTGCTCACCATCACACAAACATGCAAGAAAATTCTTGTTCCATAAAGTTTACAACCTAATTTTACGTGAGAAATCTGGCACTGGTGCAGGCAGAAGCTAGAAGCAAACAGAACTGCAGAGCATAGAGGTGAAACACAAGGACCAGGTACGGCAAAGATCAGGTACGTCTTTAGGAATCACAAATGAGGTATTTCAACAATTACATTGCTAGGCTTGTTGAACGAAGACACAGCAGACATGTTATTTGAAAGCTTTTTAAACTGGTCTCTGTGCCAAGTGGCTGGAGAGAATGATTTCTAAGAAAAGACTAGCAGCACGGCTTTGCTCGGTAAAAGCCCATTACACCGATAGCTGTACGCATCTGACAGGAATAATCACCACCCGGCCCACAAACTTGACAAGGCTCCAGACAGAATTAGACAGGGACAGTGATACCACCACCCCTCATGATTTCACTTGATATGCCGTAAATTACAGCAAGACAAACCTTACGGCTCAAGACAGGGCGGGCTGCTGGCAGAGGGCGGTGCAGAGCCCAGCCTGCCCCCTGGGGGGCGCTCTGTAACTGCCCCTGCCTACCGACAGCAGCATCGCGCCAGGGACGTCGCTCCTTCCCTGGGCTGTTACTGATCATGAATCAGTTAATCGAAACAAAGAATCAAAGTGGTCCAAAGAAGAAAAAGCAGGTTTTGATTACAAAAAAAATAATAATAAAAAAATTGTGATAGATGCCTTGGCCTCTAACGTTAACTGCTCAAGGAATACAGCAGAAGTTACACTGTGTTGCTGTAAACTGCTCCGAAAAGGAGGGGGGAAATGCTCTGTGAGGCACAGCCGTGACTGTGCTGGATGATCTAACAGTTCCTTTCCACTTCGAGCTTTCCTAGCTGTGTATTTTTCAAATGGCTTTTACAAATACTTCTTTCGGAGAGACAGTCACACACTGACAGGTGAAATTCAAATAATCCTAATCTCAGTCTAATGAGTGACACACTGCAGAAAGGAAACGAAGGTATGGAAGGGAGAATAAATCCTCGGGAAGAAAAAAAAAAAAAAGCCTGCGTGGGAGAGTACTTTTGAGGCGGTGGCCTTACATCTTCATTTGCACATCAGCCCGACTGAGGGAAAAGCGACATGGTTCACGAGACAGGGCACTGGCAGGAGGTAGGGGAGACGGAACTTCTGTCCCTATCCCTGCCATCACCAGACACACAATATCAAACCGCAGCATTAATCTGCTCCCCTCTTCCCCATCCCATCTCTCCTGCTCTGTATTTATAGCACAGATTTGTCAGGACAGGGTCTCCTAACCTAGCCTGCGGATGGAGCGCAGCACCAGAGCCCTCGGCTGTTTCAGTAACACCGATCGTTTGTCAGACCAAACCCTCCTGCCCTCTCACCCATCCCTCCGCGTTATCTTGGCTCGCTTGGGAAAAGGCTCGGGCATGCAGCGCAGGCAACACCCAGGCTGGATGGAACTGGAGTACTTGAAACGGGACCAAAACTAACTTCCAGCCGGTGAGATCAGGTACCTCTGGAAGCCTAGCCTGCGGCTACTTCACCCTCCGCAAGCCTCTGCCACCACCACTCTGCAGCCAGAGCCTCCCACCTCACGCACAGCTACTTCAGCTGCCATACAGCCCTGCCTTCCAACGGAGCTCCTGTTAAAGGGCCTCCATGAAGCCTCCCGGAGTGTTTGCACCTTTGCTAGCTCAATTCTAATAGCAGCTTTGAATGAGAGAACTGCTGGTCCCGTTCTGGTGTGGTGTTGCCCCTCTCCTCCTCCTTCCCCACAGGTTTCTTCCTCTCCTTTCCTTCCGTTTTCCATCCGTTTGCCTCGCCCCAGTTTTGGACAGCCCTTACGCTGACCTCTACACTTGGTTCAGACTTCTCCCCTCTCCTCTCAGCCTTCCCTAAGCCAACTTCTGTCTAGATTTCTTCTCATTTTTAGGTCTTCTTCAAAACTCTTCACATCTTTTCCCCCTGCCCCCACTCTATTATTTTTTCCACTTTTCATACTTACATAGAATTAGTACTTTTCAAGGCAGACAGTACATCTTAAGCAGTTTCAACACTATTTAGATCTTCTACCTCAAGTTCATCAACTTAATGAGATGAAAAATGATCGAACAGAGAAGGCTATCAGACTTTGAATAATTTGCTTTTTTAATTTATTGCTCTCATGGACAAGCATGGACTAAGGCTCTATTGTGTGACATGCCGCAGAAGCACAGCAACATAAAAAGATGATTTCTTCTTCCAAGAGACAGCATAATGGGCCGACTGGAAGTGGAAGACTTCCTCTCCAAAGGGAATTAGAAATGACGGTTGAGGAGGGGATAAGCCATAAAGCACCTCAGAGATGCAAATCAATAGGTTTGTGTGTAACACAAATGATACTGAAACATTTCAAGTCCCTGCTCTGCAACAGATCTCCTGTGTGATCTTGGTCACATCACTTAGTTTTCCTGTGCCACAGCTCTCCATTGGAAATAGTACCTCACTATCTGGTACAGGAACTACAAGAATAAATCTACCATGAACTTCAAGACTAACAGGCACCACAGTGTCAGAACCCGTGTAAGAACCAAACATAAAATTTACAGTTTTATTTACAATAGGGTTTTTTTGCAAATAAAGAATAAAAGAACAGGTTATATATACTGACTACTAGAGTCACATACGTTAACCTATTCATATGATGTCCCTATTTCTCTACATCATTAATATCATAAAGTATTTTGTGATCATTTTGGTTTTACAAACAACAACAACAAAAAAAACCCCAAAACAACAACAAACCACAAGCCAAGTGGATTTACAACTCCCATTACTTTTTGCGGCAATATCCAGGGTCACAGAACAAACATTTCACAAACCAGCCATCTCTTCCGAGTGCTGTCACTTGCTAATTTAGCACAGCTAACCAGTTACCAGCTTCATCAGCTGCAACAGTATAGCGCTCAGCAGCTACTCCCCCTTCATGTAGGAGGATGAGAGGCAAATGAGCCCTGCAGTTAAGAAAGGGCCATCAGGAATTAATCAGCTATTCCATGACCAAGCACTGAGCTTAATGAGAATGCGGACTCACAGCACTTGAAACCTCTGCACTCTGGAGCCTCATTCTCACGAAGAGCGCCATGCATGGATCCTGTATTTCACCCCAGCCACGGGTACCCTCAGTCCCTTTGCAAATCCCCCTCCCCTGCTCCAGCCTCCTTCAGGAATCGGGAAGAGGCCTGTCCTCGCTCACCTCTCCTCTGAGCACAGCCCTGCTCCCTCCTCTCCCCCCAGGCCCCCCAGCTCCAGGTGAAGCTGGATCCAGCCATGGCACAGGTCCCCCATGACTTGGGGCACACATGAGCTCGAGACAGGAGAAGGGCTTGGAAAAGGAGTAAGCTGGGGGTCAGGCTGAGGACTGCCCCTCTCGGAGGCAGCCTTCCCCCGGACCCCAAGCACTGCCCCAAGCAGCAGCACCCTACCCCAGCTACCCCAACGGATCCAGCAAGTAGCTGAGGTCTGGAGTGATGCTGTCTGGAAAATAAAGTTATTTATTGGAATTTAAAGCAAGCAAAATGTTGCCAGAATGTAAAGGGGGAAAAAAAATCCCAGATGAAAACCAGTTTCCTTAATAGCTGCCCATTAGTAAACATTTTTCAGCTGTATTTGCAAACTGAAATTTGCACAATTCTCGTTATGCATGAGAGGCTGACAGTAAAATAGGCTAGAGACGGAAAAGCCTGAAAGTCCCCAAATCCTCCCTACATTCCACTTGAGGGACACCAAGCAGCACAGACAGCAAAAAGAAACGTGTATCTGCAACATTTCAACAAATTTAAGGTATTTTATCTGTATGGCAGGAAAGAGATTAATTATTTTCAACCAGTATTTGCTTATTGCAATGGGATTAGGCAGCTATTGAAGTGTTACCACCTGCTGGGAATTTCAGAACTTCCCAAATAATCCTCCTCCTTTGACATTAAAGAGGGAGCACCTTAGGTGTGCATCACATTTTATCAAAATCTAATCACTGCTGACCAGTCTGAGTGGTCGGGGCCAAAAATATGCCACTTCTCAGAAGACACCGAGTTTAGCAAAGAAAGTATATGTATGATGTCTGCCACAGCAGGGGGCTAGAGCTGACATCCTCAAAGGCATCTTTCATTCTTATTTACACATCAGACAATTTTACATTGTTATCAGATAATGGCTTTATTAAAATTATGCATCTAAATTCACTGGGCTGAAACTGACAGCACCAGACTCTCTGTGTGCAAGAAAAAAACCCAATAATTAGATGGTAAAGCCTATTTTCATCAACATTTGGGGTCATATCTCACAAAATGCTAGGATTTCTCAGCTCCTTTTGATATCGACTCAGCAATTCAAGAGCTAGCTGGCCGGCAACATCTGTCCTTTGAAACCTAAGGGCTACAGCAGACTGAATAGATGGATGAGATTTACTTTGGAAAATGTACAGTGAAAATAAGTTTATTAAGCACAAGGAGATTTGAGAAGGTGTCCAAGCAATAATAAATAATAAATGCAAAGAATTAAATACAATAGACCATCCCTTACAGCATAAAGGATGTAATGCAGTCATCCATTCTTCCCCTTTAGATTTTTTCTTAAAATAGATGGGTATTGTTCACCGTTTCTAAGATAAACTCCACTAAAAGGGGAATTCTAAAGATCGTAGTACGGGGAGTATGTATTGCACAGCTGAAATAATTGGAAATACGCTGGAGAAGCAGGTCCGAAATACCATGAAGTACCAGCACTGCAAAGAGAACGGAGAAGCAGTCTCCTACGCTTCAACACTGGTTTCGTCGGATACCCACACGGCTTGATCCGGTCTAGCGCCCAACGTAAAGCAGAAGTCACTAACCGTGCTGTGAAACACTAAGGGTAACCCCACTTGTCGCCGACCCGGAGTGACACCCGCACTCGGGTGCTCCAGGTCCCGGCGCTGCCCGCGCCCCGGCGGTGCCACAGCGGCGGCGCTCCCCGGCGGGACGGTCCCTGCCCCACGGCGAGGGGCGGCCGCCGCCAGAGCCCCGGCCGGGGACAGGCACCAAACCAGACGCCACACGGGTGTTTTTAAGAGCCCCGGTAACCCGGCGTTACGGCAAACACCGCGCGGTGCTGCCAGCCCCCCTCGCAGGCGACCTACGGGCCGCCCCCCGCCTGCGCCGGCCGCGCTCCGCGCCGCTACACGCCGCCCAGCCCGCTGCCAGCCCGCGGCTGCCGCACGGCTCCGGCCCCTCGTCACCCGCGGCGACGCGGCGACCGCCGCCGCCGGGTGACCCACCCACGCCCCGCGGACGGCGCCCAGCCAGGCCCGGGACCCCCCGGCCCCCGCCCCGCCGCCCAGGGAGCTGCGTCCGGCCCGCGGGCAGGGGCTCGGCTCCCGCCCCGCGCTCACCTCCGCGCCGCTGCCCGCGGCTCTGCGCGGGAGGAGCGGCCGCCGCACCGGCGCCACCGGCGGGACGGGCGCGCAGGGACGGGGCCGAAGCGGGATCCTTCCCGCGGAGGAAATGCCGCCGGGGCTGCCCTGCGGGCGGGCGGGCGGGCGCTCACTCACCTCCGGCGGCGGCGGCGGGAGCGCCCGGCCCGGCCAGCGGCGGGGGGAGGGTTAAATGGCGGCGCGGCGCGGCGCGGCTGTCAGGGCGGCTGTCAGCGGGGCGCGGGGCGGCGGCGGGCGCCGTGCGAGGGGAGTCCGCGCCCCTGGCGGCGAGGCGCGGCGCGGCGAGGCGCTGCCCTGCCCGGTCCGGCCCGCCGGGGCCGCGCCGCCCGCACACGCCCTCCCGCCCGCCGCCGGGGTGAGGCGGCCCCGCGGGCGAGGGGCCGCCGGGGGGGAGGGGGCCACGAGCCGCCCGCCGCGGGGCGGGGGGATGGGGGGGTGCGCCGGGACCCGGCGGCGTGTGCGCCCGGGGCCGGCCGGTGCCGGTGCGGGCTGTGCCGTGCCCCGGCCGCCAGCGGCGCGCAGTGCGGTGCGGTGCGGTTTGCGTGGCCCCGGGGGTAACGACCGCGGCCTTCCCGCCGGCCACGAAGAGCCCGAGGGCCGCGGTGCGAGCCGCGGGGGGCCGGCGGGCCCTCAGACCTGCCCGCGCCGCGGTTTCGCCACAGGTGCGTGGCCCCCACCTCCTGCCTGGCTCCGGAGGTGCCTTCCCGCCAGCGGCGAGCGCGCACCGCGGAACGGGCCGCCTCCGCGGGCGCTGGGGAGGGCATCCAGGCATCCGTGCGCAAGCCCGCACCTCGGCGCCGGGCGAGGGTGTCCGCTGGTTCCGCTGCCATCTCCTGAAGGGAGCAGCGGGCAGGCAGGAGGCCGCTCTGCAGAGCCGGCAGTGAAGACGGGCACCAAACGATCTCACCAACGGTGAGGAGCGGTGCCGGCTCCTTAACGTGCCCGTCTGCAGCCGAAGGTCCTGTTTGTGCGGGTGTTTGTCATGTCCAGTGTTCATGGATAGTGTTCAGGGACTGTTGTGACAGGATGAAACTATCCTCTCACCAGAGGCTTCTTCAAAAAAAGAAACAACTTCCCATCTGTTTTTGTGCAACAGACTCATCCATTTGTCTCAAACCACAGTTAAATTTGTTTCCCGGACATGGAATTTGTGATTTAAATACAGACTGATGGATGCCCACACACCTGCAGAGCTACAAAAGGATTGCAAGGGGCGTTTAAATCAGCCAGTGTTACGTGTAACAAATCTTCCTGCTTTCCCTAATTCATCTGCAACAAGCATAAGGCATGACATAAAGGCCTGAAAGAAGTAATTGTCAACTTTTGGTGTCCAAAACTAAAAACAAGCCAAAATGTTGCTCCCAGTGAACTTACATCATCGATACGACCAAGAAAATACAACTTCCACACGACACAAGCATCCCTGCCCCACGTGACCCTGAGCCTGAGGAGACAGTTAGGGTTGCCACCTGCCCAAGCCCCCTGTTGTCCCCGGCCTGCCTTCCCGCTGTCACTCAGCTCTGATCAACCTGCACTAAAACCCTTTTCCATATGCTAGCTGGGGTCTGCGGTGGTTAACACTTTACAGGCACACTGCCATCTGGAGTACCATCAAAAATCTTCGGGAAAGCAAGATAAACACTTGCTGAGGAACTGGGGCTCTATTCTGGACAGCAAAAAGTGAAGTATTCATGTATCATAAAGATTTTCTAGGCTGTTTGTGAACATTTTAATTTGAACAATCCAAATTCCTAATACTCTTCTGTTTTGTTTCAGTCAAGGTGTGTGCGTTTTTTTTTAACTTGGCTGACTTTTTGCTGTCTGTAAGATTTTGTTTGAGGTTTCAGAGAAGCGATACACACGTGCGTGTGTCCAGTCTAATAAGTGAAGGTCACTGCATTTTGCCATCAGACACTTGCAGCTACATGGTCTGTCCCATGTCTCGTGGTGATGTGGCTCAACCCTTTCTCTGAATGCTGAGGAGCTTCCCGTGCCCGGTCCTGGCCTGTGTGACACGTCTGGCAGCCAGCATTCAGCTCCAGCTCCAGCATTCAGCTCCAGTGCTGCTGTGGGGGTGCTGAGGCACAGAGGTGCACGGTCACGCCAGGAGCTCCTTTCACATTGATCACATAAGTTACCAGCTGACAGAAGTGGGTACGCCGTGGTACTGGGTTCATTCAAACAGATGATAAGTCACGTGGTAAATAAGGAAAATAATACTGTAAGGAGATTACAGATTATGGGGAATTTCAGAGGAGAGGAAGTCTGTGATGAATGGCTCCCTGCTCCAAAACGTCTGCTGAAGTCCCACAGCTGAAACTCCAGTCTTGCTTGCTACCTACATTTAACGTCTGAAAAATCTTACATCGGTGAGTGCATTGCCAGGCTTTTTTCCTCTATGAACAAAACTTTTTAAGGATTTAATCACTAAGAAAAAAATATCATTCCTCAGTTGTAGTGCAGAGGAGAAAGTAAAGAAATCCGCACAGCAGGAAAGAGCCTGGAACATGTGGCAGGGTGTTTTACTCGTACTGCAGTATTTTGCACTTATTATAGTGTCTTTGATCCAATGGCCTTAGAGTATTTTATGAGCTATGAGTGATCCTTGGTCTTTTTGTTTCCCACTCCTGATGAAAAACACTTTGTCTTAATTTTTCTGCCAGAGTAAACTGATTTGCTGAGATTATGCTTAAATTGTAAAGCCAGAAACAAAGCAAAGACTGCAGCTCGGGTCCCTGTGCTTCCCCCCCATGCCTTCTCTTAGACCCATTTTTGGGTCTTTGCCTTTGCGTTAACATGTCCAAAAGGGGACAGAGTCCAAAAACTAGTGATTAAAACCCACAAGTCACCCATATCGTTACGTGATAGAATTGACAAAGACCCCAGATAACAGGAGGACGAGCATGGGATAAATACACAGGCTACTTTATTAAACCCTTTGAAGCACACTGGATTATGTTTGCACATAACACACCTGCTGTGATGCTAGGGACTAAGATCTGTCTTTGTTAACGTGCCATCCAAATTTCATCAGGAACATATTTTTCATTAAAATACTTCAGCGGAGCTCTTCTCTGAGGCATCTGGCTAGCGGCGGATAAAATGCTGGGTTCCTTGCCATTAAAGTTGGTCTCCCTGGAGAGTGAGAAACTAATAACAGAAGGGACAGGAGGAAGAGGGAGCAGATGAATACTCATTTAGCCCACGATCGTAACATTGAGAACAAAATTAATTTAGGCACTGAAGGATACAAAGAGAGAGTGAACTTTAATTGCTGATCTGCAGCACCAGCCGCCGGTGCGATAAACAAGTAGGGAGTGCGCAGATGGAGCCACTTGGGTGCAGGCCCCAGCTAGCTGCTCTGCTGAGGTGGCCTGTGTGGCTGAAACGTTAGAAGCAGCCATGACAGGAAAGTCAGGCAGGGAAAAGCATCCTGGCCTGGAAAAACGGGTTTACCTGTTTTCCAGCTGCTGGCAGCTGTGCAGAAAACACTTGCATGTGTCGCGATAGGCAGTGTCAGAGGCTATGGACCCCCTGCTTGGCCAGGCCAGAGCAGCCACATTGACTCCAGCCACGACCTGAAACCAATCTGCCTGATTTTACCCAAGCCAAATTAAGGTTATTTGTATAAAGGGCACCACTACCAGATCGGCTATGTTGGTGGTTTTCAGTGGGCATAAGGTGGCGTGCTGGTGTGTGGCTCCCTCCCCATTGCCAGCGCAGTTGGGTTGGGAAGAAAATGTCTTTTTTTTCCCTTGGCATAAACCCAGGATCGTGTAGTTGCACATATTGTGTACAGACCACCAGGTGTGAAAACAGAACGGTTGGCTACCAAATTCCCTCTCTGCTCTGTGTAGTGGGGAGAGATGCGACACTGTGTGCGATTTCTATCTGTGCAAAATATGCTAAAAGTCTCCTCTTGCTGATAGTAAAATGACCTCAAGCTCCCTAAAGGGAGCAGTAATAATATGCTGAATCGGAAAGGGAAACGTGCAAGCCAAAGAAGTCTCTATTTGCCCTCATCCACACTGGCAAAGAAGAATGAACAGTGAAACCCCCAGAGCAGTGCTGGCTGCGATACAAGCTAGTCATCTGTTATGGATGAACAAGGTAAGTGCCAAAATAGTAATATAAATATTTGGTGGTTTAGGGGGGAACTTTAGAAAGCTGGAAACAGGAAGAAACTTAAACATGTCCTTTTGGAAATGATACCTCTGCATTGTTTAAGAAATTTTCTCAAGCTATCAAAAGAAAAAAAGGTGCTGAAAAAACTACGGTCTTGACTGGAGAACTGAAAAGAATACTAACAATTTAACTACAGAAGGCATGTAAATGAACAATAATAACTAGAAAAAAGGTAAAATTGTCAGGAATTGATAGAAATCAGAAGCATAAAACTGGTAAAGAACTTAAAAGAAGATGAGATCCGCAGCCAGTAGTGTCGAACAATAAAGATTTGTCTGATTTTAATATAAATTTGAAACCAAAGCATGGCAGCTCTTCTACTCATCTACTGCTATGTGAAAAATTTGCTTTGTCAATTGGAATGCAAAAGAAATACAGACGTTCAATAAATACTTCTGGTCTGGTCTGGGGTGGAAAACCCATGATAGAGCCATATTCCAGGCTGGTAACAAAATACTTTCTGTTCCAATGCAAGCTTCAGAATGTAAAATAAGAGCAGCTCCAGTTAAACAACTTAAAGTCAGCAGCTCTGGATAAACTTGCATCTGACAATTCGTAATATTATTTTTCCAATCAGTTAGTTTGGAAATGCTGTGGAGGTTTCAGACCACTGGATGAATACTCCTGTATGGGATTTTGTTGGTTTGTGAAGTGAGAGCAGCCCCAGCTGAAACAGACCCATCAGCCTTACCCTGATTCCAGGCACAGGGATGGAAAAGCTGATAATAAAAAGGGAGAGTACCATCACCAATGCCATTTGACAAAGGTTGGTGGAAAATGTGTTTTAGATAATGTCACAAGTTTAGTGAGTAAAGGTAGCAATGCTATAATGTAATAATACTTCACATTTCCATAGAACATTTGGTTTGGTAACCCCTGACATTTCCACCAAGGACACTTCTGCAAAATCAGCGCAGCATGCATCAAAAGGATTAAATGTTAACTAATTGGTCTCAAAATGTCCTTTTAATATGTCATCTTCATGCAAGATGTATTTACCTAAAGATTTAAGTATGGATTAGGCTTTAGCAATTTAAAACTTTTATCAGAGACCTAGAAGAAGATGTAACATCATCACCGCTCAAGTTTTCAGATAACACACCAATTGGGAGAATGGTAAGTCCTGAAGACAGGTCACTACTGCTGAGCAATCTCCAAGCAAGCTGGGCTTTAACAAACATAGCTCCCACAACGTCACATACCTAGGAACAAAGACTGCAGGACATGCTTTATGGGATGTGCCGCTCCCTCCTGGGTCCTCATTACTTTACAAAGATCTGAAGATCATACTGAGTTGTTAGCTAATCTTGAGCCCTCACTGTCGTATTAGTTCATGCTGCTGCCCACAGGTTTTGAGCAGAGAAAGATGTCACCTTACTTTTACAAGTGTTTTGCCTGAAAGTATTATGACCAAGCGCAAGAAATATGACCTGGATGAAATTGCTGTAAGGAAACACAAAACTTATAGGAAAATGGGGGAATGAGTAGTTAGTATTGATATCTTATAAAAATAAAGAGATGATTGAAATTCTTCAGTCACTAGGAGAAATAACCATACAACCATAGCACAAAGGACAACTCTGGAGGAAGCAAATCTGCAGGAAAGCATCTGCAAGCTGCCGAGGGAGCTGCAGAACAAGCTTAATCAGATGAAGCCCTGAGCCCTTCCATCTGCGCTGTTGGTTGTTACCCCAGTGTGGTTCAGGCTCACAGTTTCTATACTGTGCTTAGGAAAAGCCTAGCTTTGGACACCCACCAGGAAACCAGGCTGCAGTGTGCTTAGCCTAGTGCAGTTTCACAGGAGACCACCCTCAAATCCCACTTTACCTTTTTCTTTGGTTACCCACCGGAATGAGAGTCCAGCAGAAGTCTGACATCTAACCCACATTCACACCTGAGCTATAGGGATGGGGAGCGAGCTGAGCATGAACATAGGTGCAAGCACACGTCTGGTAGCGTGAGCATACAGTCTGTATGTGATGGCTGGGAGTATAAAAAATGGGGAAACAAATTACCTCTGCAATTAGTATTTTTGCAGTAGTTTTTCTTGGTCCAGCGCTGCTGTTGACAATTTAAGGTGGTTATTAGGTGACCAGGGAAAACCTTGGGAAGAGCAGAAAATAGGACAATGCGGTGGGCACAAGGAATCCAATGATTAATCTGTTTAAGAAACAGTTAACTTCCAGGACACCTGGCATGAAGGGAACTCAGCCTTAAGGCTGAGGACTCATTAAATATAAGGTCCAGCGGCTAGAACCTGAAGCTAAACAAACTCTGATTATGCACGCTGAAAATATTTTTACAACAGGTAGTGGTCATTGGAATAATTTGCCAAGAGCTGTGGTGGGATTTCCCAGAAGTTGCAATCTCTTGTTGTTCCTAAAAGAGGAGTTCTACTTCAAACACACATTAAGTATGGGAAGTCCTACAGCTTCTGTTACCCAAGAGGTCAAGCGAGGTGATCATAATAGTCCCTTCTGGCCTTGTAACCTATAAATAGATTAGAGTCCCAGGGGAAAAAATTATCCTTATCTTGGGCTTTCCCAAAACACTGTGGAAAAAACAATTGAAATGCAGAAAGATCAGAAATCGTCACTTTGCAACAGTTGTGTCTCGTTCAGTATTTCTACTGAAAAGACCAAAATATTTTGTTATCTTATTCCAGAACATCTTTTAAGCTCTTTCTTCTTGCTGTCAGAGCTCAGCCATACTCAATACACCCATTTTCAGAGCTGTTAACTAGTCAGTGTTTGATAATTATAACAAAGGTTGGGTTTGAAGTCTGTGGGAGTTTTGCCATTCTCATTTAATGGGTGGATCAAACCAGAGTATCTTTGCAATTTAAGGACACACCTCAAATTCTCCATCCGATGTGAAGTGAAACTCAGGGGAATTGTGCCACACACACACAGCTGCTGAGTCTAGCTGAAACAACAGACGTTTCCCATATATCACGTCAAATACTGTTATATTTAGGCAACATTTGAAAATAATTCTACCTACATGAAGTGAATCATTAAACAGCCACAGTACCAATGCCACACCTGCAACAGACACAAATTTATTCTGTGCAACCGTGCTGCCTTCATTGTTCTTTGCAAAAAGAGGGTACTTCACACAGCATGTATCCTCCTGCAAACTTTTTGGTTAAAAGACAGTAACAAATCCTGCCTTTGAGTTTCTAGGAGTGTTCTGCAAGTATGAACTAAGGAACACAGAAGCACCAATTTAACTGTTGACTTCAAAAATACAGTGAAACAGCATTTCGATTATAGCAGTCCCCTCCTTTACTTACTTCCCGAGATTGTTTTGATGATTATTCATCAGCAGCTACATGAAACCCTCCAAGTACATAAAATACTTTGCACTGAACAAAACAATGCATAACTTCTGAACAGTCTCAGCCTTATGCTCAGAACAAGATTGGATTCACAAAAGTGCTGCGACTATTTCAGCCCCTTTTGCCTTGAACTCGCTGTCCATCATTGCTGTGAGCATGGCAGAGTAGGGTTTAACATGCTCTTTCATCAGTGGGAATTTGAAGTCACAGCATTCCACACAGTCCAGTGGGAATGCAGGAGACCCAAGATCCTACTGGTCTCAAGCAGGGATGTGAAGCAGGGTGGTTTCTGTCAGGTCTACCTTTTACAAGTGTGTGCTAACTAGCAGGCTATAAAATTTTCTGAAATGGAGGCTTCCTCACTCAGTCCTGACATTTTTGTGTTTTGGTGTTTTTTTCATATTTGAGTAATACTTTAATTCTAAACCACAAAGAAAAACAACTCTCAGGCCTGCTGGCCTAGACAACTACCTGGGAGGTATGACACTTGGGCCTGTGCTCTAAAAGGTATTTAAGTATTTCCTTAAAATAAAGACAAATGTTGCCAACATACATGCCCAGAACATCCTCTTAGCATGAGTACTTGCAGCTCATTCTTGGGAGAATAAAATGACAGATGAAGTCTTCCCAGCAGATGACCTGTAACTACAAGGTCTGGCATTTCACGTGGATGCCTGGAGCACTGCAAATTAGGATGAAATGGGAACTGCTAAAATAGGAGAAGCAATGTTGCAGATTCATGAATCTAGCTCGGAAAAAAAAAAGCATTGGAGAGGGGGTTCCTCCCAAAGAAAACAATGATTTCACATCAAATTCACAAATCCTTTTCAGTGTGTATTTTAGAGAACTGTCCAGTTGCAAACGAGAGCCTCCCTGGGCTTGAGGAAGCAAGAACTTCTACTCTTGGCAACAGGCTCCTGCTGTCTCCCACTACTGTCCTCACGAATTCGGTGAAAATACTTCCACTAATTTCACAAGCAGGACAGTCAGGTCCTTTGGACAAACTGTAAAAGTCCTGTTAGAAGAACTGAGCATTGAAGAGTTTAGCTTATCAATACACAGCCAACAGTGATTATTAAAGATACACTTCTGAAGACTTCCAAATACACATACATACATAAATAACTGTCCGAGGGAAAAAGAAGTTTGCACTTCAGAAATGTGGTTCAGATTAGATCCATGTTTCCATAGGCTGAATAGAATTTTTTTGAAAACAAAGGCAAAGAAGAAATGGACAAGAGGTACAGATTCCTGAGCAGCACTCTTTTCCTGTCAGAGGTATAAAAAAGCCCGTGTTTTCAAATGAAAAACAGAATCATTATTTAAGACCACTCCATAAAAAAACCCAAGCACTTTTTGAACTGACCTCTGATACAAACTTCTGTTTGAAGGACTGTACAATTGGGCAGCCCTGGCAAAATGAGATCGTGATTTTTTTTGTATCATGATACAAATATTCTAGGAACAATCAAAACATGAAAGGTTCGTATAGGCATCTTCTGTATTAAACTAGAATGATCTGTGAGGTTTTCCTCTCCTATAATCCTGCTTCAATAGATTTTTTTTGTGGGTAGTATCAATGGAAATGGGGCTGGGCAATGGCACTTTAGGACAGTGCGATGTACTACCACGATACCACAGACCTGTAAACATGTCACTCCCTCTGTTCACCCAACAGCTGGCTCCAAGTGTAGCACCAGATACATGATTTCTGTTGTCTTTCAGGTTGGAAAATACATTTCAACGTGTCAAAGACCTTGCCAGCGCTAGCACAGGGCATGTGCTTGGCTCAGACTCAGACTGGTTTCCTCATCAAACTGGTGCTTGTGTATGTATCTACAGTTCTGTGATTCTGGCTGGGGTGGGTCACAGGCTACTCAACGGAACCATGGCATTCTAATTACATTTAATTTTTCCCTTTAATCAAAACTACCTTGGCACCCTTTTAGCTACAAAAGGAGAAAGCAAAAATATGATGCACTTTAAAAACCTGCCCCACAGAATCACAAGATTTTGATGTGTAAAGATTTTAAAGCTGGCCGAAACATTTAGGAAGAAAAAAACAGAGAACAGTCTATTTAAGAAAATCTTTTAATTTTTATTACTTTCTAGTAGTCATTTTCCCATGTTATGTTTAAATTCTAAACCAGCTATACAATTTACCCTATAGATTTCTTCCCTGTAGAAAAAAAAAAAAGTCAAACAAAAATCTTGGGAAAGAAAAGCTCAAGAAGGTACATCATTCTAAACAGGTTGTATCGTTATTGCTTAAAATGAAAAGCTCAGGGTTGGAGCAACCGAGGTTGGGAGTTGACACTTGGCATTTCCTTTCTCATTTTGTTCTTCCTGCAGAAGACATGCCCCCTTGTGGAGAGAGGTTCTGGCCCATAAACCACTGGTCTCCCTTGACATCGGGTAGAAGAAAGAGTCACAAATCAGCTTTTTGCTTCTGAATTTCTCACTTTTCAGTCCCTCCTTAGATGTGTGATGCTTAGCATACCTCGCATAGATCTCTTCTGTGGGTTGTGGGAAGGATGAAGAAAAGCTGCAAGCCATACGACTCCTGACGAGATGACACTAGATGGTTAACACAGTAAGAATAGCGTGAACCAGTTCCTTCAGCTGTGCCAAATACATTAGGCTTAGCACCTTCATGAAACAGAGGGAAACTGCCCTAAAGAAAGCACCGCACAGAAGTTTGCTCTTGACAAGGATAAGAGGACACAATTCCTTGGACCTAAACGAGCATCTTACAAACCATAAGCATCATCACTGTAGGGTTCTCTGCACTGAACTCCTTATTAATTTGTCTAAGCTATGGTAACACCAAAACAGTTCTGAAAGTATTTTCAAGCTCTTAAAAGCTTTTTCTCCTTTTTTGTAGTGTCGATTTGGCCATTACAACCACAATGCCATTACCTATGTGTTATCCTTGTTCATATCTTGACTGAATTTTGTTATTTATTAAAACTGGTGACTTCAAAACGCCAAAAATTTTAAGTGATGTGGATCATAAACATCCACTTACTGTTATTACCATGACAACAGATCTTCAAGTAATGTAACAACTCCACTGGAGTTATGAAAACCGAGACTATCAAATTGTATTCAGTGTGAACACAGGGTGAGGAATACCAAACAATATGATACCTTGTGACTATTAAACACAGGGTGATAGTCTTCCTCCCTTCAATACTGAAAGCAGATTAATTTTCACACATGAGACATAAGCTAACAAACAGTCTCTCCAAAACAGGTAACAGGCTGATGAAACAAATGATCTTTCATTAGAAGTACAGGATAAAACACAAGCACATTAAAGCACAGAGTCTGGTAGAGTGATAGGAGGGTATTCCACTCTGCTACATGAAGAGAGGACAGAGAAAGGGCACCTGAAGTACAACATAATGAGACAGGAAGGAAGATGGCAAGGAAAAAGAGAGGAAGTCTCCACTAACAATGCTTCTATCTGAGATATTAGCATAAGACATAACAAACACTGTGATTTCTAGATTCACATGCCATACGTTTATCTCTTCTGCAGCAGGTTCTTTCTGTCTCAAAGCACAAGAACTCCAAGATTCTCTCTTAGGAAACTGCTCCTTGCTTCAGGGAGAAGGGGTTACTCTACCCTGGTTTTGTTCCTTATACTTCAGTACACACCAAAGCCACTTTTCTTATCACTACGGATACATCTGTCTGCTTTGTTGCTCTAGACATAAACAAATTGAAATTGGAGTATACAGTAACCTGTCTTCTGGGTGCTGACCCCCATGGCAGACTACAGAGATAGTCTCTCCACTTTCACTTGTGTGGAATCTTCATCTGACTTCTCTTGAAATTAAAAAGGACAGAATACACCAAATAAAACCTGAAACATGAGCTAGCCAGCTTGAGACAATTAGCAAACTTCTGACTTAGTGATTCCTACTTCCATTCAGTTCCATGTAAGAGAGTTCAGCACTTGAAATACCTGAGAACCGTAAAGCATTGCGATGTTCATCACTGTTGCAGTTGACTAACAAAATTAAAATTTTAAAGTCAGTTGTTGGAAGGGTTCTGCTCCCTTGTTCAACTGTTACATAGTAAATTGTACACAAATAACATTAGCTTTGAGTCAGAAATAAATTTGGGTAGAATCTCAAGCCCTCCACTGAATCATCTCTGCAAAGATGGCCCATCTTTTCAGCAAGAAGCAGCCTAGAGAAAGCAAAAGAAGACGTGCTGTATTACTTGAGGACAACATGGTAACAGAGGTATTAAACACAGCAATTATTACTTACCTTTCTTTGGCTAAGAGAACAGACATCCCCACCAGCTTAGCAAACTCGTCAGCTGTGAGGGAACCCTTTTCAGACACCTATCAAAAAACAAATACACAAATAAATAAACTACAGCATTAAGAGAACAATGATGTTCTCTTAGCTAGTGAATCAGGGTTAGCCTTGTGAAGTGATAAATTGGTAGCAAATCCCTTGTGAAAACAACTAGTTTGTTTGCATTTTTAAAAAGTACAAATAATTATGGGTATTTGCCCTTAAAAATACCTCTTCTCTGTCTTGGGAAAACTGCCAAATATAAAAAAAGAATGTAGAAAAGACTCAAATTGTAACAAACATAATCATGTGGTACCCTCTTGTTTGGATTTTTTTTAAAAGATGCCTTGGGACAAAGAGAACAGAAAAATCAGAATAGCTCAGGCACAGTATACTGTCACAATCAGTATTTACACAGCTCAGCTATCTATACTAAGTGATTTGGCAAACTTCAAGTGATTCAAGTGAAGCCTAAATGAGGAAATAAAAGACCTGTTAAGGGCAGGTCATCGATTTAGAGATTTAAGTAGTCTCAGATGGAAGTAGAGAATTTGAGTTTAATGAGATTTAAAATATCCCCACTGTCTATAGAAGAATCCCCACACCTTAGTACTCCACCCTATATTATGGCATACTAGAGGGATCAGTAAAAGCCACCATCACATTCAGCTGACACAAAAGATAGGTTCAGTCTTGGGACTCAAAACTTTGTCTTAGTTAATACATGCTACAATGAAACCTCACAGGCTGGACATGCGGATGCTTAAAATATTAGATATGCAGTCTAGACTTATTATTGCCTTGAATTTCCCAGATAAACATGTTTTATTACCCTACAAATTAATAATTCTTCCATTTCTCCATTGCTTCAGATTCAAGCAAACTTGTAAATCCAGACATGGTTCCCATGTCCTGCTTCCCACGTAACTGGGTAGGGAGGGGTCTATTCTGCATCATTCTCAGCTGTAGTATTTTTATGGAAACTCAGATTAAGCTAGTCCTAACTTGAGATTCTATAAAGCTAAGTGATCAAGTCTGAGTAATGGAAGTCAGCTATAGAATCTAATATGCATATGGGTGATTAATTATCTTTCCTTCCCAAACCACTACTCTCATCAGGGGTGACTTTGGGATCCTTTGACTTCCATCTCATTTCCTGTCTTCACCAGCCTTTCAAAACATCTCTCTCCTGTTTGAAAGGCTGGTGACTTCCTTTCATTTCTTCTCAGAGGTTTCATGTTACCGTACATTACACATTAAGTACAGGGTGCTTTTGGCCACAATTCTGATCTCATCTTCCCCCTCCTGTACAGGTTAGCCTTCATCATTCAAAGCCTTTCCCTTACGTTTTTCTATGGAGTCAGTGTCTCATATTATGAAAATAAAAAGAAAAAAGGTGTTTCAGTAATAAATCCACCATCTGTTGCTTTTTGCAGTTGACCTTGTTTGTTATCAAGAAAAGGTTTTTCCTTTCCTTTCAAAGAGATAAGCCCTTTACTGAAGGCAACAAATTAATTAGAAACCAAAAATAATCAGAAAAAAAACCCCTAAAATGAACTAGGTATTTTTCTGTAAATATGAGAAAATAAACTGAAAGGATTAACATATATTGAAAAATTTAAGCATTTTAGTTTTGATAATTTAGGATGGAATCTTTTAGATGGCTACATACATTTCTCTTATCTAAAAATCTTTTTGATGAGAGAAAGCTATACAGTAACAATCATGCAAAACGCACTGAAGAGCCTACCTCATTTATCAAGGGAGAAGGTGCCTGTGATAGCTCTACTTCTTCCTGACTGCCCAAGTCAAAGTCCTCTTTGACCCTGATGTTTAACTTTGGGTACACTGAATCAGCCTTTACTCAACTTTATGAACAACAAAAAAATCACATCCCGCTGAAAGAAACACAGGAACATGCATCAAGCAATAGGATAGCAGGACTTTAAAGACCCAGAGGTAGTAAGACCATGAAGGTTTACCACACTGAGCAATTTATACTATTTTTTTCCCTGATGAAGCTAGCCTAATTCTATGCGCACTAGTCTCCAACTGAGTGCTCTTTACAGTGGCAAACTCAGTAGATGTTACACATACAATGTGCTATTTTATGAAATAAACCCAAACTAAACAACTGCCTATATCAATATTTCAGAGCTACTTTCACCCCGCCTTCAAGCATGTTGTGTACAGTGTCTGAAGTCCACTTCTGTTAAATTAAGTGCTTAATACATGCCATGAATTTCATTCTGCAGAGCAAAAGATTTGGAGGAAGGCTGAAGGTTAATGAAGTTTGAAAAGAGAGGAAAAGTGATTTATTCCTTAAGGAGAACGCAATGACTAAGATTATTGCCTGCATAGCACTTTGAAGATGAAAAGTGCTATTTAAGTATTACTGTTAGAAGATTGGAAGTGGAGTATTTTGTATTTCAAAACCTCAAAAGGAAATCCTGTACCTCAAGTTTTTATACCTAATGTGTTTAAATTTCCCTAGCGTGGTCAGAACACTGAAGGAAATGAAGTACACTTACTGTCTCCAAAGCAGAAGCTACCATTTCCTCTTCATTATGAGACTGGAGTTCAATCACCATCACACCACTGTCAAATATCCGAAGCCTACAATCAAAAGAGAGTCTAAATAACTAAAAACTCTGTACACATCACCTATGGTCACATTTCTGATGCATTCACACCTAAAACCACATTACAAAAGGAAAAAAAAACCAAACCAAACAAAAGCTCTGTAAAATGAATATTAAAAGCATCTTCAAAATCTGAAGACTGAAAAGAATGGGGTATATGTCTGAGTTTAGTTAAACACTTTTCCCAGTATGAAAAAAAACCAACCTGTATTGGAAGTGAAAACAATACTGTCTTCCTAGCAAAGTGAACCATTGTTAAAAATTCGTATTTTAATGTAGAGTGGATATTGGTGCTTACAGCAGCATCCTTTAAGCAAAGGATGACTTTGCTTAAAAAGCAAGAAAATCTACTGCAGGTAAAAATATTAAGTCTTCCAAACACCATGGTCTGACTTGTGAGTGCCAGGTTTTATAAATACATCTGTAAAACTCTTACCTTATTGGTAATTTCAGTGACTCCAGCATCTTACAAGCATTTACTAAATCTTCTGGTGACAGCAACTATTAAAATAGTAAAACAGATTTATTTCACAGCTTGCATTTTAAGTATACAACATAACACCAAAACAAACAGTTTTAATAACTACAGCTATAAAACACACCAGGCTATACAATATTGTTAATTTCTTTCTATTTTGCAGCCTACTTTCATTGGCTTCTATGCTCCTTTCTGTTTCCTTACTATGTGTTCTGTAATAATCCTTCTTGCCCTGTTTACAGAAAAAATTGATGTATTTGCTTAAAAAAAAAACAAAACAAATTCACCATTCTTTAGTATTCTCTGTCCTTTCAGTTTTCTTTCCAGATAAGTATGAATTTTCCCTTTTATATGGTATTACAAAAAGAAGCATACATTAAAACAACTTGTAGAGCATACATAAACATTGCATGGAAGAAGGAGAAAGAATATAGGTAAACCCCACATTTTAATAAAGGGCTGATCAGTTCATGCTGTTAAAACAAGTAGGGTGAGCAATTGGTAGGGAACTTCTTACACTTTTTCTTTAATTACCTTATCACTGAAGTACACTTTATAAAATATTTAATTAAACCAATTTCTCACCTCTAATCCTCGTGCACGATTTACCAGACAGTATACTTCTGTAAGTGACATGATCCCTCCTCGCTCCTGTGTTAAGCACAAGACTGGTAAGAGAAATAGCATTAATCTAGTAAACACGGTATCTTTACTTGCATTTGAGTGATTAAACAGGTAAAACAGAGGAGCTAAACGATGGGCCTTAATGAAAGAAACTACCCAGGCAATACCATATATTTCTAGCATGAGAGGTAAGTTGTAACATCTTTCACCAATCATTTTAAAATGCAAACCACTGATACTACATCCAAAGACTGAATTACTTTGATTTTAAAGCAGAGAATAAGTCACAGGAACAAGAAATGTCAATATATTAAATCTACCACATCAACTTGTTTTAGTAGACACATAGCCCTTATAAGTTGCAACATTTTGGTGAGAATCTTGAATTCTCTAACAGCTTCAGACACACTAGAATATATTACCAAGGAGGGATAGTCTGTGTAATAACTCTGTGTTGTATTTGCAAAATGCATAATTTTAAGGCGGTTTAAAGACTACTTATATTTTTAAAGTCATGTGTTGTTTCACTCTTTCTTTAAAAAAATAATATTCTGCAGCAAGGGATGAATAGAGGGCTGTTCAAATGGAAGGAAGACCGCTCGTATGATTTTCTAAGTATCACTGATATTTTGCAGATTAGAAGTTGAGATGCTATTACTCCAAAGGAAAATTCTTACTTCTTTTAAACTTTCTTAATTCAGGAAGAAGATATATATATATATATTCTTTCCATAAACACTGAATGTGAAGCTATGCTGCCAAATCCAAGACTTTAAAAACAGGCACAGTGCTACAGCCAAACACATTTACGTCAAAATTCAGCAACGCATGGAAAATCTTGGTGCAAAATTAGGTGCTTTACCTCTAATGGTGTCTGGAGTATTCCAGCTAGTTGCTTCGCCAGCTGCATGTGGTAATGTGTACCAGATCCATGTGTTTCCCTGGTAACTGGATTAGCTATACCCATACTCAGCAGATAGGACTTGAACCTAATAGTCTAAACAAATAAATTTAGAAGTACATCAGCTAGTGAATGAGTCTGGTTTTGAAAAATCTTTTATTTTATTACTATGCGACAGTTTTGGTGAATAAATCCATTCAGTTTACTACCGATAAAGTCAATTACTATCAAAGAGAAGGCAAGTCTTAATAAAATTCAATTTTGACCAGCAGAGGTCAAAAATACAAAAATTCACACGAAGGCAGTAAAATCTGCTTTTAAGAAAGGGTCGAAAGAAAAGCTAATGCTAAACAAGTCACTTTTACTTTATGTAGGCACTAAAACACAAAAACACCCAACCATGAAGTGTTCCTTATTAAATAACATGTATTAAATGGATAATTTTTGCTTTGCATAGGAACATTTCTGTTGACTTTAAAAACAAAATTCACTTACCTCATCCTCAGTGATGTCACCTTGTTTTTCTTTAATCTTATTGGCTATTGACTTGGATAACTCCACCATTTCCTTAGCCTATCAAGAAAGACACACAGATAAGTCAACTTTCAGCTCCACAGTGAAAAGCACGCTTAAAACTGAGAAACAAGTGTAAGTCAACTTGGATAAGTGACACATGCCATACCTTCTCCATTAGTTTGCTAAGATCCTCAAAAGCCTGAAACAAAGACACCGCAGATCAGTATAATTACAGCATCAAGCTTCGTGGGTACAGTGAGCTGCCTTTGTCCACCTACCCAAGCTTTTCTAAGAGCTGCTATCCCTTTAGATCAGTATGTTACAATGTCAGACATTATATATAATTGGTTGACATACCTGTTTTATACCAGGTCTTAAAATCAAAACTACACAATCCATAAACAAGAATAAAGAAAAGAATCAATCAATCACACACTTTACTAGTACGTGAACACTAGTTCAATATGAAGTCCATACAATAGGAAGGAACAACGAGACACCAAGGCCCACAAAAGATTAAACTGTCCTAGTTTATTATGCTCTCCTAAAAGCTGGGGAAAGGTTTCCTGGTGGTGACGGTAGATTTTTTCCAACAGTTAACCATCACTCAAGGAGATCTATTGTATCTGGCCAGCAGCAAGACTACTTTAAACCTACAGAAGTACTCCTCCTGACAAGATAATTTTAATCAGTAGATGTTATGAAGTTCTAAGCAACAGCCATTTCAAATAAGCAAGGAAGAAAGTATATGTTTTTCACATGTATGCTTAACTGACAAGACAAAACCTCTGAAAATGTGTGGCAATTTCTCTTCATCTAAGTATTGCATACATAGGACCAGTGGTGCTAGCATAATAAACAAAAACCAGTTAAGAAAACGAATGAAGTAAGATCCACAAGATAAGTGATCAGATTTCAATAAGTTAAGATAAAAACTAGACAGAAAGCATCCTCTGAAAACTCTAGTTGTTGGACCTAAAAACCAAAATAAATACTAGATAAAGGGAAAAAATTATTTTTACAAAACATTTATTTTCTTGTCTAAGAAACTGTTAATTTTGTTTCAAAAAAACCCAAATAAGTAATATACTGGGCATCCACCACGGGACCATAATTATATCAAGCCTATTAAGCTCAGTAAACTGCTAAAGTCTCAAATACAACAACTCTACAACAACTTACAAAGGGCATTTTTAGGCTTAAATAAAACATACTTCAAAAAATGCTGAACATATACTGAAATGCAAAAGTTTTAGTAACGATAACCAACTAGCATTAAAAAAAATCATGTACAAAAAAAGGTAGCAACCATATTAACACAACTATATTAAAAAGCAACTACCATTTCTCCCACCCTCAGCAACACATATTCAGCCTTCTCGCCCACATCTCTCAAATACGTGACAACACGCCCAGGTGGTCAACCTTTTCAAACAACCTTTTTTGAACAACTGGTGCGAGAAAAATTCCTGAAACTTTGACACCTTAAAAGAATTTGCATAGGAAGACCTAACTGTTCCCAGCTACACTTAGGTGCCTTACTTAGAAGCTTATTGGTCTGAGATTCAACGTGCAGAGACAGAGATGCCTCCAGGAAGGGACAGGGTTTGCTTTTCATCAGAACCCTTCCTAATGGTGCCAGTGTTTGTCCACTGACTGGAGAAGTCTAGCTTCTTAACACTTGGTACCTAGGTTAGGTATCCAAAATTAAGTGGGACAAAGCAAGGTCCAAGGTGAGAAAAGATAATATACTCGTGTATAACAATAATCTACCACTATCAGAACAAAAGCTTCTCTTTGGAATATTTCTTCTTATTCTGCCAAATTCAATAATTTAAAATAGATTTCCTAATCTATAGTGTAAATCAAAGTCCTCCTACTGTATTTGTATATGATATCAACAAAAAGTTTTCTAACAAGGCTTTTCCCAGCTTATTTCTAATCTCTATAGCCTGCATGAAAACATCATTCATCAAAAGAACCCTTGATTTAGCTAAATAAACAGCATGCTGTGTCTAACTCCTCCTCTGCCTGACTCACCAAGGGCAGGCCTGGAAACAAAGGGGAATGTGCACACACCTAACAGGAACTTCCTCAGATAAACAAAAGGCTAAAGAACTGGATTCTTATCAGCAGTGAACAGCAGATGCAGGAAGCCTTTTCCTGGAAGCCAGGGCACCATTTTTTAAATTAAGTCATTTATAACATTTACAGCTAGAGGAAGGCTGGATTTTACAAGCCATGGTTTTCCTTCGTTCATACAACATGTATAAACGGATTCATTTTACTCTCTGACAAAGCTGCTGAAGGAAAAAATAACCAGACAATACCTTTTGAACTATATACACAAGCATGTAACCACAATACCTTTTGAACTACACACAGAACTTCATTCATTACATTCCTTATAAATAGAAAGGAAAAATTTTAATGCTACCAGTATCTGAAACAGCAGGCAGCCTGCAAAGATACTATAATTTTCTTAGGTACTAGAGCACTGAATGTCTTTTTTTATTGTGCCACACTGAATTCCATAAAGCTTTGCCACAAAAATTAAATCTATTGCATGTAGTTTATAAGTACTTCTGTATTAATCTCTACTACCAAGACGGAACCAGACTATTTTTGAGGCTACTGTTCCCAGGTATATATGAAGAAATTAATTGCCTCTGTTGTCCATCAGTATTGAGATCTGAAATTCAACTATTGTGCTGTTTCTGGGGAAAAGGATGGTCTCCATCTAGCCCAGGTATTTTGCAAAGACACTTGTAACATCTTGCTGATGCCTGGACTGCAGAACATTTTACTGTAATTATAAGCCTAAATCTTAACATTTAGAAACTGAATAAGATTAAAATCTAACTTTACCAGTTACATGCAGACACTTAGATCAGCATATTATCCTTAATATATATTACATTTTCAACTGAAATTACAATTAGCTGTAAAACAATGAAGGACCTCCCCCCACGCCCAAAATTGTAATAGTCTACTTCTGCAGATGCCTTTGTGTTCTGCTTCCCCTGATCAAAAGTCACTGAACTCGAATTTCTAATTCTACTAAAGTTAATTTCATAAATACACACCGTTAGTTTCAAAGAACAGTCTTCTTGAAAGGAACTGTTTAAATTTAGTACCTTTACATATATTGAAAAGCCAGTTAAACACAGTAAATAACCATAAATTATACACTCTTAAATGAATTCAGACTTCACAACAAAAACAATAAATATTCTCAGCTGCCCCTAAAAGAAAGTGTGAATGAATGTAAATGGCTCAGGTGGTTGACCTTGAAACATCAGTAGTATTTACCTCGGAAATGTTTTTGTCAGTCTCTTTTCTTTTTTCCTCTAATTTCCTTTCAATCCCTACAATTCCTACAGCCCTTATTCTTCCTGCCTGCAAAAGAAAATAATGAAAGGAATCAAAATAGGAAACGCTAAGTTTTCTCATCCGCCTCACTGTGAAAAACTTTACATTAGATGACAGGAAACATTCTCCCAAAGAGCTGGAATCACACATACAATATTTCATATATTTCTTGAAAGTATTTTTTAAACCAGTGTAATAAAATAAACAGTAAGCATGAAGCACGTATGAATTTGCTGTAGTAGACAGATAAGATTACTATATTGAAGCTATTAATTATGAAGATGCTTAATAGCCTGATCCAGACTGCGCATGCCAGCTCATCTCAATTAGAGCCTCTGAGTCCATGTGAACATCTATACTAGAGCTGTGCAAATGCATGAGTGTATCTGAACAGGATTACCTCAAGGAATCTACCCTGAAGAAACATAGCCACAGAAACACAATGCGAAGTGCAGTCTAATTTACCTTGCTGAGAAGTATCAGAAGGGAGGTAATGGTGAACCTTTCATTTGATACCAAATGTGTTTTCAAAAGACTGGTACCTAAGCGGCAGTGGTGCCAGCCCTCAAATCTCTGACTGCAAAGCTTAGTGTTAACAATTTAGTACAACTCAAAATTAAGAACAGGAGGTAAGGCATTTTCATTGATTCTTGATGCAGGGTCCAGGCTTTGCCGTTAGTCCAAATGCAGCAATGTTTATAGATACTACATTTACAAAGGAAGACATGTGATCTGACACGGAACAATCTTTAAATCATCCTATTTCATTCATATAGTACTGTATGTTCAATATATTCATATATTCAACACATTCATATGCAGAGACAATATCTACATATTTATCACAGAATGGTCAGGGTTGGAACAGACCTCTGGAGATCATCTAGTCCAACTCCTGCTAAAGCAGGTTCACTAGTGCAGGTTGCACAGAATCACATCCAGGTGGGTTTTGAACGTCTCCAGAGATGGAGACTCCACAACCGCTCTTGGGCAACCTCTTCCAGTGCTCTGTCACCCTCAAAGTATTTTTTCCTCGTATTCAGATGGAACTTCTTATGTTGCAGTTTGTGCCTGTTGCCCCCCTGTCCTGTTGCTGGGCACCACTAAAAAGAGCCTGGCCCATCCTCCTGACACCTGCCCTTAAGATGTTTGTAGACATTGATAAGGTCCCCTCTCAGTCTTCTCTAGGCTAAACAGGTCCAGCTTTCTCAGCCTTTCCTCATCAGAGAGATGCTCCATCCCCCCAATCACCTTTGTAGCCCTTTGCTGGACCCTCTCCAGTAGTTCTCTGTCTTGCTTGAACTGGGGAGCCCAGCACTGGACACAGCACTCCAGGTACGGCTTCACCAGGGCAGAGCAGAGGGGCAGGAGAACCTCCCTCCACCTGCTGGCCACACTCCTCCTAATGCACCCCAGGGTCCCACTGGCCTTCCTGGCCACCAGGGCACACCGCTGGCTCACGGGCAACTTGCTGTCCACCAGAACTACCAGGTCCTTCTCCGCAGAGCTGCCTTCCAGCAGGTCAGCCCCAGCCTGTACTGGGTGCGTGGGGTTGTTCTTCCCCAGGTGCAGGACCCTGCACTTGCCTTTGTTGAACTTCCATGAGGTTCCTCTCTGCCCAGCTCTTCAGCCTGTCCAGGTCTCGCTGAATGGCAGCGCAGCCTTCTGGTGCATCAGCCACTCCTCCCAGTTTTGTAGCATCAGCAACTTGCTGAGGGGACACTCTGTCCCTTCATCCAGGTCATTGGTGGATAAGTCAAACAGGCCTGGACCCAGCACTGACCCCTGGGGAGCACCGCTGGCTACAGGCCTCCTGCTGGACTCTGCGCCACCGATCACAACCCCCAGAGCTCTGCATTCAGCCAGCCCTCAGCCCACCTTGCTGTCCGCTCACCTAACCCACACTGCCTGAGCTTAACTATAAGGATGTTATGGGAGACAGTGTTATCAGTTTATAACCCAGAAGTATGCATACAGATAAAGAAGGTAATCTAACATATGACAAAGGGATTCTCCATAACAACTGTCCATTTAGCATACACATTTAAATCAAACATACAAAGGTTCCAAAGAGTTATATAAATTACATGTTATATATTTGACTTCCAGCCACAAAAGTAAAACAGGAAAGAAAGCACAATTCAGACCAAAAATCTTTCAGCTTCATTAGATCTCTCATGCTGAATTAATATTTGCATAATAGTGTATGTGCACATGTGTGTGTATCTGACTTATATAAAAAAACCAGAGCTAATTATCAACTATTCCAGTCTAAACACACTCTTAAGAAAGACAGGCCATAGTGTTCTGTATCAGGTGAAAACTGTAAATGAGAAACTAATTTATGCCAGTGAAGAAACAGGCAAAGTAAAGCTGAATTCCCACGTGTCCATGGTGTTGGTTAGAGAGGCATGCCAGATGCAGTAGATTGGAACAGCAAGAAATGGAAACGACATTATTACATACAGATTCTGCTCAGAAGCTCTGCGTGTACCTGTGGATCCTTGTTAACTTGTATGGTCTGACCAGTGGGCATGTTCTCCCATCTCCTATGTGTGATTTCTTCTGATAGTCGTCTATAGAACTGCAAACATTAAAGAGTGACAAGAGAGGTTTCATAAACCGTGCAGAGTACCTCTGGGTATTTTTAGCATCTTGGTGGTAGATGAAAGAAGCTTCAATGTAAGACAAAGCACAGGAACACCTACACATCCACAGTACAACATTACCTGAAATTTCTTAACGTCCAATTTTCAAAAATATATACATTAGAGAAGGAGCCATGTAGTTACTAATTAAACTTGCATGATTACTTTTATTGTAAAATATTTTTTTCAGATATTCAAAATGTTCCAAAACATGCTAAATTTAAAAATGTCAAGGTTTGCTCAAAGGTATGCTTTTAAAGGAGGGAAAGTTGAACAATCCAATTACTATTGAACAATATAAAGATGACCGCACAGATCAATTACACTTATTTGTTTATCACTAATACCAGAAGCTGGCATTAGTTAATTAGTTAACAGTAGTTAACACTAAGTGTATCCCACTGACCAAAATCCAGAAAGAAAACCTATTCCAATGTTACAGTGCAGTTTTCAGGAAGGCATTCTGAAGTCATAAAGAAAAAATCTGGAGTGTAATTGATATGCTAGGTAAAAAGTAAATACAGTAAGTTTGATTTTCAGACACTAGCGTTAACATTAAAATAAATAATGTTATAATTAGGCAAAACAGCTATACAATTATAACTAGGCATAAATCTACTTGTTCTAAGCTAGAAACAGCTCACAAAGAAATGAAAGTGAGTCTGATCAAGCAATGCATTTATAAGCCAGTTATAACTAAGTCAAGTTGAAAACCTGATTTTCTGCAGTGAACAGATACAGCTTTTTTCATTGTTCAAAGTTAAAGTTCTCAGTTTCTTCAAGTGAGGATCTTATAATGTGAAATTTCTTTACAGAGTGCAATTTCTTTGTTTTTTAGGATAAGCCTTCTTTTTAAAAATATATTACGGTTTTTTAGAATGTTCAAAGCCTTTGAGATTTGGTGTAGGTAAAAAAAATAAAGATTTACAAAAAATAAAATGAAACAAAGCTCCAAGGTGACAAAAAGTGTTCAGCAATAAAACTAAAGAGATGATTAGGAAGGAGTAAGTTGCTTGATTCAGGTTCAGTAGAAGGCTAGCTACAAAGAAACGTATTTTACTCTGTTAAGCATTTAATAGATTTCAGACATATGACTTCAGAAAACCCTATGTTCAATTTAAAATACTAAAAAAGGAAGTATAAGATTATATTAAAACTACTAAAATAAGGACAAAGCTTAATAATGCCTCTTGGATTTTTGGAACTCCATTTGTATTATTTAACCAAAGTACAGGACCCTGAAAGCTCACAGTGTTTGTCTTCAAAAAGGATGTATTGAAAAAGCTCCACCTCAAAAGTAAACATGGAAAGATCATGGAAAATTATCACTAATGCAGCAAGAGAGGAAAAGCATGTTCAAAGATCTGATGTACTGGGCTTGCATGGTACAAAACTTACCTCAATCTGCCCATGTTCTTTGAAAGAAAGTTTGATGTAGGAATATTTGCTGCTTTGGAATGGACCAGGCTCTTTGTTTGAAGAAGCAGGATGAAGATGAACTACTATTTTGGCACTAAGAAAAAGTTATACAAAAGAGGTAGCTTTCTGTAATAGCTAAAAAAATTTGTTTCTACAAAGTTTAACATCTAATCAAAACCTCTATTAAATTTATCTCACATAAGAGCTAAAATACATCAAATAATGTTTCATGTTTGTACATCAATATTTAAGTATTTTGACTCAGTATTATAGTAGATCTTGCATAAAAAGTACTAGAAACGCTGAAACACCAACATCTCACAAATTTAAAATGTACCCACCACCAATTCTTAAGAAATAAACATAACAAATGTTAACATTTCAAGCAATAATTTCTAAAAAAATCTTTTAGTTAAGATTAATCATCAAATAGTAATTTAATTTGGCTTTTGACTTGCAATAACTACTGCCAAAATACACTATCTTTGTAACAGGAAAACAAAAGGTCTCGATACTATGTTTAATCTGTCCCACTTGTATATGTCACTTGTGAACACTGTATGTGAATTTGTCCAAAACCAACATTCAAAGTTAGCACACATGGAAATAACAGTCTAAAATGACACCTACCACCAAAGCAAACTCTAAGATAGCATTATTTTAGGAACATAACAAACTGCTATCACAGTAGAACTGCAAGTCCACCATTATAATTTCACTTTACTTTTTTCATGGGTCTTTATATAGGTGACTTATCAAGCATTAGTGACTTACCTGATTTATTCTGGACACCTCAGCACATTACCTTACCCATCCGACTACAGGCTGCAAGCAGATGTCAACTATATATATATTTCTCCAGTTAATATTTTTCTCTTCTTCTTATGAAGCTTTGAATCACAGAATCATAGACTTTAGGCTGGAAAAGACCTTTAAGATCATCAGGTCTTCCAAGTCTGCCACTAAACCATGGCCATATGCGCCACACCTACATGTCTTTTAAATAACTCCAGGGATGGTGATTCCACCACGTCCCTGAGCCGCCTGTTCAAATACCTGACAAACCTTTTCAGTGAAGAAATTTTTCCTAATATCCAACCTAAACCTCCCCTGGTGCAACTTCAGGTCATTTCCTCTCGTCCTTTCACTTCTTACTTGGGAGAAGAGACCGACCTCCACCTGCTTACAACCTCCTCTGAGGCAGCTGTAGAGGGCTATAAAGTCTCTCCTGAGCCTCCTTTTCCCCAGGCTGAACAGCCCCAGTTCCCTCAGCCGCTCCTCACCAGACTTGTGCTCCAGACCCTTCACCAGCTCCGTTGCCCGTCTCTGGACACGCTCCAGCACCTCAGTGTCTGTCTTGTAGCGAGGGGCCCAAAACTGAACAGATGTGGTCTCACTAGTGCCAAGTACAGGGAGACAATCGCTGCCCTTGCCCTGCTGGCCACATGGTTTCTGATACAAGCCAGGATGCCATTGGCCTTCTTGGCCACCTGGACACACTGATGGCTTTATACGCTAATACACTTCTTCATACACAAACCATGCTGAATTAGTTATTCAAGTGAGTGGAAACACTTGAGTTCCTTCTAATCACTGCTAGCATTTCCATGCTCAAAATCAATCATATTTGGTCATAAAAAATATATATAATACAGGATTTGGCAGAGTTTCTATCCCCAACCAGTTCTGTGGCACAAAAGACTAAAAGTAGCTTTCAAATTTAGATTCAGCAAAATCACTGTTGTCATTTATGACTAATGAAATTAAAATGGCAAGTTACAATGCATACTTGTTTAGTGATTACAAGATTTAACAAATCATATCAAACACTGCTTTGTCATGACTCTCTTACACACTTGACCTCAAGTGAGGAAAGCAGGTCCTTGTGGCTGTCAATCTTAGATTACAAAAGGAATCTACCATGAATTAATATATAAACTTGGGTACCTCATATAACATGCATGTGCAAACTATCCATCTGAAAAAAGATTATCACCTTACCTTTTTCCTATCCCAGCTGCCTGCTCTTC
Organism: Falco biarmicus; assembly: GCF_023638135.1. NCBI lineage: Eukaryota > Metazoa > Chordata > Aves > Falconiformes > Falconidae > Falco > Falco biarmicus. Next base: position 29,445,421 of record NC_079289.1, read on the forward strand.
AATAAAGACGATCTGAGACAGAGGTATAGCAATGCAGCACTCCTGGAATAATCAATGCAAGCACAAGTGAAATTGAAGCCATATACTGACTATTCATTCTCTAAAACCAAGTGTTCTCTTTCCTTATTTCACAAACAGTATGGATCTCTACAGGTGCTGCCTGAGGCACTCCATATGAAATACGATAGTAACAATCAAAACAATCTATTAAAGATAAATTTAAGTAGAAAACTAATAGAAAGTTGCAACTGAGCTCTAGTTAATAAAAAACAACCCAAATGTGTCACTAAAATTTCCACACTACTGCAGCGTATCCCTGTAGGTGCACAATACTCAATTCTTAACATTTTTTAATTGATGTTACTTCGGGAGCTAAAACAATATCCAAAGGCATCAGTCTTTTAAGTGTTGAACATGTACAAAATTAGAATATCTCTGAGTGGAATATTAGTTTCTCCATCTATCCCATACCCACGGACTTAATCCAGAAGTTGATGGCTGCATCTCAACACACATTTATTGGACTGTGCTTCAGACAAAACAAAGTGGAGCAAGAAACAAGACTATAGCCATCTGTGGGAGACTAACCTACCCAAGATAAACTCTTAGTCTATGTATTTGAGACATAAATTGCTCAAGGGAGTGAGTGATTCAACATATCTAATTAGGTGCTGGTCTTGTTTTGGTGAATATCCTTCAGTGAAGTCTTTTGCACAATAGCTTGGTGATTGACATAGTCACCCAGAACACAGGAAACACAGGATACATTCCCTCTTGGAACCTCTCTCTTCCATCTGCCATGAGGGTGTGCTTAGCACCAGGTTACAGTGAACACTGTTAGGGGGCCCTCTCAATCCCTACTACCAAAATTGTTCCTCTTTGCATGGAATAATTAAATACTCATTAATTTGGAGATTAGAAAAGTATACATGCAGGAACTCTTGACTGTTCAGTAAACCTCTCACTGGGAAAAAGCATGGATTGTATTTCCTGTTCTAAAAACTCTTTATACAAGCTATCTAGATTCTTCTGTGGCTCCAGATTCTACAGCCGTTACATACTGTAAAACACCCACATAGCTCTGAACGCTTTAAAGACAGGCAAAATCATACTTCCGTTAAAAAAAGGTTTTGAATACAAGAGTCCAACTATATATAATATGTACACTTCCAAGATGATTAACTGATTTAGTTCACAGCTAGAAAGTTAAGGACTTCTTGTAAGCACAAGGAGTTAGAATCACTCCTTCCTAGTGAGAGAAGCAAGAGGAAGGGATACAAAAAGACAGATGTGTTAAAAATGCTGTAAGCTTATCTGGATACTTTTTTCCTAACGTCTCATGCTCACATTATGCACAATTTTGTGATTTAAAATGTACAAATCTAGCTATCTAACCAACTTAAAAGAATCAATATTTTTTCCTTTGATAATCACTGTATTTTCTAAACTGTTCAACAACAGATGGTATGTAACAACAGCAGCTATAAAATACAGCTGTCTGGTTTTGTAAAAAGGTTTGCTATGTTAACCTAACGATAACCGCCCAATTTATTACTAAAGTTTGCTGACACAATAAAGGGGATTTTCTCTACAAGTTTATTCTAGTAAACTAGCTAAGGTTTCTAAGGCTGATGTTATATCACAGCTGAGCTTAGTCAACAACTCACCATGAAAATAAAAGGGCACTGTGCTCCCCATGTTTCAGTCCTCAGAGCTTGAAAAATAATCAGCTTTATTTACCACACGAACAAAGTTATTTATATTTACATCCCCCCTAATCAGAACTGGCTAATTTTTGCCAATTTCCTAGCCACATGTACCTGTCCCTTCTGTTAATCAAGCCTGGAACCTGTCAGAATCTTTGCCGAGTTCAATTAATTTGCTAAACTAAAACTATTTTTATTATTCTCCAAGGTTCTCCTCTGCTGATTTAGCAAATCAAATGATCTTGGAAGAGGACAAAAAGCCATGTGGCCCAGGAGCACAGGGGGAAGTCAAGGAAAAGAGACATGTATCATCCTTTTGTTGGGAAGGACAGAATACGGATGTGGACAGTTGTAAGACTTGCTGAAGTCATAATGCTTATTGTCACTCCAAGCGAGCAAAAAGGCCAAATCAGATCAGAAGCAATGCCTGTTGCAGTACATGCCCATCTCTCAAAAAGAGATGCTGATGAAGAAAAAAGGATTAACACTGTCAGTTTAGCAGTTAAATTATCTCACACTGCCTGTGCCCAAAAAAAGTTAATTTATACAGAATAGTTCATGGTCTGGACAATCAACCCCTGACTTGTTCAACAGTTAACCCCACCCTGGGGACCAGCTCTCAAAACATTTTAAAAAATTTGTATTAAAAATAGTTCTGCTGTTCCTGCAAACAATCCCTGAAGAAAAAAAAAATTGCTTTGCCAAACTAAGAACATCCTTGGTGACCTTACCTTCTTCAGAAGGCTCTTAGTAGCTCCCTGCTTTGGAGCAAGGATGTGGTATTTGGTAGGGAACAGCCTTTGGGTACGAGAGGTGCTTCAGCTATCCTTGCACAAAATTAGTCCAGTGGAATATAATTCACCTTTGAGAAGTTGTCATCTGAACATGCTCTGTCTAAACTTTGGTTTCCAGGGGTAAGTTTCTAAAAGACTGTGTCCAAAACAAGCATTAATCCAAATTGGTTCTGAGGAGGACTTCTTCAGTTGCAGCTGTACATTGGTGCATGCTGTCACACTCTATGCCTAGAGCTTCGTATGCGTTTGTAGTCTTTCTCACTCACTTTTAGCCTGCAATCTCTGGCTGTGGCTTAATGGTACAAAGCATTCAGCAGCAGTATCGCTACAGTGTAGTTCTGACATTGCCACTTAACCTCTGAGTCAATTCTCCATAGCAGTACAGACAAATGTTCTGGCTTATTGAAGGGATTGTTGAGCGCAGGAATAGGCAGTTGGGAGGTTAAGACCAGTACGAAATAACACTGCCACCAAACACATTCTGTTACCAGATCATGGTCTGGAACTATATGGTGGGAGCAGAAGACAGGGGAACTTGGACTTGAAAATAATGAAGAAGAAAAGGTCTTTCTAGACAAGGAGCATGGGTGAGAAGTTCACATTTTGATCTGCCTGACACATTCAACTTCAGTCTCAACCCCAGTGTTTTTTAGTGCATGATACCAGACTCTTTTCTCCTTTGTGTTTGTGCTGTAGAAAAGGAAAATTTATATGATTAATGCCCATCCCTGCTTATCTCTGCATAATTATTTTATTAAAGCAGAAATAGGTGAAAGAACATTCCTGTCTCTTATTTTCTCTCCACTATGAGGCAAAAAATGGACTATACTTGTAAAACAAAACACACACAAAGGAAAATACCCATCTCCTCTCCATGTGCAGTCTTTTCATTGCAAGCTACCTGTTATGGAATTTACAATTGAACGACATAAAAGATACAAAAGTGGGACTTACGTGATTCTTCTGATCCCTCCAGATTAGTCTGTGCGTGCTAAGCAGTAATACTCCACTATCAAATTTAACCTAGACAGGAAAAAGAAAAGAGATCATCAACAAATTTGACCAGTAAGTTGCATAAATACTGATCTTGGACACATTACATGTTACCACAACATAGCAATCAAATTCAACAAGCCAGTACTTTAAGAAAACTTCTCCCCCCCCCCCCCCCCCCCCCCCTAAAAACGCAATAAATGAAGTTTAGGAAACAATGGAGAAAATTAGTATAAAAGGATTAGATGGATATACACAAAGTTTCTTTTTCAACTGTATAAACTTTCCCCCAGGAAATCCTGAAGGATCCTCCCTCCATATGCTGTGCAAGATACACAAACATTCTTAATATCCTATTTTAAACATGGCTATTGGCTTTGGAACACTCTTTGCTGACAAGGAAAGTAAAAGTTATGCAAAAAAAGCAAAGCACCCTGATAAGAAGATACTGTGCACAATCTGAAATCTTCTGGCCTATCACACGGAAGTATTGCTTCTATCCATTTTACTGTTGAAAACTTCTTCACTTATCCGACAGCAATCAGCATGTGGAAAACCTGTGTTAGCAAATTGCTTCCTACTTGTAAAACTTGAGGCACGTTTTTTTCACAGCTTTTTATGAGGGTATGCAACTACTGCGGCATGGAAAAATTAAGAGATCATGAGACAGCCCAGCAGCGAGGTGAAGCATTAAGCGGGCAGGCTCAGATCCGAGCAGAGGGCAAGGGGGCAGCCTTCACGACCAGAGCTAAAGAGTATTTTACAACTACCAGAAAGACTCAGGTGTGAATTGTATGACACGTCCTGTGTGTGACACCCAACTTGCGGCACCGAGTGACAGGGGTGCGCTGAGCCTCCGGGACGGGCCGGGTCAGCCCAGGCCATGGACATCAGGTTTCACCGCAGTGACACGGGCTACACGCGCCCTATGGGCAGCCCAACCTTCCGCCATGTGCCACACACCGTCCCAGACCTTTCTCGGTCCCGCAAGGCCCGGATCCCCTCCGCAACAAGCTTCTCACAGGGCCAAACCCTGCCCGGACCCTGCCAGACCCCGGGGCGAAGCGTACTCCGCCCCCCTCTGCCCTCATCGATGCTCCGCCTGCAGCCCAGGCCCCTTCACACCCCGCGTCGCCCCACCTCGCCCGGTACCACCCGGCCCCCGCCGTCCCCCTCGGCCCAGGCCCACGGCCGCGCCTCTTCCCCCCCCGCCCGCCCCGGCCCGCCGGGCCCCGCCGCGCCGCCAGGCCCCGCGCAGGCCGCGCCCGTCACCTTCTCCTCCCCGTCGCAGAGGCGCACGCCGCGCTGCTGGACCACCAGCGTCTCCCCCAGCTCCAGCAACCCGCTGGTCCACACGAACCTGTCCATAACGGGCGCGCAGCTCCCTCCCCTCCCTCCCTAGCTGCCGCAGGCAGACCAGGCCGCGGCAGCCGCTCCACGCCCGCAGCCGCCGAGGCGAGCAGACACCATCCCCACCCGCGCCGCGCCTCGCCCTCTAGCGGCGGGCGGAGGAACGGCCGCCATCTTCCCGCCGCGGCCGGGGGCACCGCCCCTCCGCCCCAGCACACGCGCCCCCTGCCGGCCCCGCCGCCGCGCGGGGCGCGGCCGGCCCCGCCCTCCCGCTCGCCATTGGCCAGTTCAAGTCCCGCGGCCGGCCCAATCAGGGAGGCGCTGCGCGGCGGGCGATTCAACGGGCCCTCGCAGTCTCCCCCGTAGCGCTATGGCGGCGAGCTCCTCTCCCCAGCTCTCAGCCAGCCGCAGGTCTGAGCCGGCCTTCCGAGGTAAGGCGGCGGGGCGGGCACCGGGGCACGGAGCCCCGAGGGGCTGCGGAGCCCCGAGGGGCCGCGGAAGCGAGGCGCAGGCTGCCGGGGCTGTCTGTCGTTAGCCGCCCCGCGTAGTCCCGAGCAAGGCCGCGGCGGGTAAGGGAGGGGCCGGTGGGAGAGGGGAGCTGGCCGCGCCCGCCGGGAAGCGAGAAGCGGGAGGCGAGGGCAAGCGCCTCCGGTGGGGTGGGAGGCTGAGCAGGTCTCGGTAGCGGCGCCCGCTGTCGTGGCCTTGACCGGTGCGAGGGGGCCTATGAGACTGCACCTTCCCCTGGCAGGGCTGGGGCCGGTGCTCTCCCCCCGCCCCTGGGCAGGGCTTCTGGCGGGAAGGGCGCCCTTCTTCATAAGGAGATGCTTAAGAGCATCCTATTGAAACAAGGAAATGCTTCGATCTAGACCTGGACTCTTCTATTTGTTACTTTCTGACCGGTTTGGTTCGCGCGAGCTAAACGAACTGAGTTGCTTTGATGGGGCTTTGCCGTTTGGAGCTGGCAAGATCTGAGTTTCTGGTGCAGACGGTGCCTGGGGGGCTCCAGGGCGCAGCACCTCTTCGCAAGTACACCCGGGGGTGGGCCAGCTGGTGCACGCCTCTGCAGAGCAGGTGACACACATGGCCTCTTGGGCTTCCTTCGGAGCGGGATTTGGACAGCTGTGCTAAAAAAGCACTATATCCTGAACGAAACAGCGCTGCAGCAAGCCTAAGTCTCGATCCATTCTGCTGGCTGGCTGTTTCAGGCTTTGGCGTGTCAGTGTTGAGGAAGAACTTGCCTTTTTCAGCTCTCCCATGCTGGGAAGTTCTGAGGACAATTACCCCGTTTTGTGGGATGACAACTTTTTACCACACAGAGTGTGCAATCAAGTGCTTAATTCTTTCAGGATTAATGTTCAGGTCCTCAAAAGCAATCATGTTTTAGCAATTTCTACAGTGTGAACTTCAGTAATATAGAAATACCTGAGTGTTGAGGGAGGATGTTGATGAGCCTTGTAGGGATTTCTGAAGTGTGAATAAAGAACAAGGGGCAAGACAAAATACGAAAGATAAAGAACACATGCAAAGAGATTCAAAAGGGGACTCAAGCCTGCTTAGGAGGAGGCCAAAGTCAGGTTTTATGTGAGTTCATTGAAGGCTTCCACAGCTGAATGAGCCTGTCTATGATGGAGGATGGTGCAATGCCATGAGTTCCTGAATATGATAAAGGAATTGTTGTTTTGAGTCAAAGATAAAGCTTTAACTTCATGCTGTCATATCCCTGCTGCATGTCAAACAGTTTAAGACTTGGAGTCTTAACTGTCTCGACTGGCTGTGTGGATGCTTGAGCTTGCTTTGGGTGGCAGTGTTACTGAAATCTCGGAATGAAGAACTTCTCAACACCAACGTGATGTAGATAAGCAGACACTTCTTTATTAACGGCCGGGTGCGTGAGTGAGTCTTCTCACGATCAATGCACACCAAGTTTCAAAATCAGACGCCATATATAGAACTTATTCATGCATAATCGTGATATTTCCCGAAAATCATTAACGTATTCTCCTCCCATATCTGATTCTGCACAGTAAAGGTTAGAAAGGTCCAGAAATGGGTCTGCGGTATGATTTGGGTAGGTGGTATACGAGTCGGTGGTCACGATCTCCCCCTGCCGGAGTTACCTTTTACTAAAGTTCACGGTTTCTTGGCAGATATCTACAGGTTGTTCCAGTCGACTCTCCCCAGTTCCCATTAATCCTATATTCTGACATTTCAATACGCTTTCTACATATGGAAGACTAGTTAACTACAAAGAAACCTTTCAAACCCTAAACTTATTACCTAAATTTTAAACACTGATTCTAGCCCATTCTTCTGGCCTTGGTACGGGACTGTACAAAGGATTTCATAACAGCTTTTACTGTGCAACTATGTTTCATTAAAATATATTTCTTATCCCTCTATATTTCTATTAAAAATTATTTTATAAAATCAAATAAAGTCAATCAATCTTAACTTATTAGCAAATCTGTAACAGCAGGACCATCTTACCCAGCTGCTTCCAGCAATCCAAGATCACTGCCTCCCTTACAGGAATAAAGAAAGGTCTCTGAAAAGATCAACAATGCAGCCCTATGAAGGATATAAGCCTCTGGTGTGCAGTCGGTCAGCGAAAACATGCAAACTAGTATCCTGTTCTGCAATGACTTTCTATATTAAGAAGTGACAGCTGGCTTAAGACCTTTCCATGATCACTTTGTGGTGTTATTAACACTCCCATTGATTCGGTGTTTATGCAAATGCCCAGATGACAGCAGAAGAGAAGGAAATGATTTTGCAGATGGTCAGCTGGGTTCACGTGCATGGCGTTTTCCATGTGTGCTAACCTTACCTTGCTACCATTACAAGTGAAAACTGTGCTCGCTGAGCCAACAGCAAGTATGTGAAATGCTGGACGGGCATTCAGAAGGTAGAGGGGTGAGCCTGACTTCTTCCCATTGCAAAATCGTGTTTCTTCAAGCTTAACGCAGCAAAACGGCTATCTTGTACAGCTGTGAGTTTACGTTCAATTGCCCCTTGAATCTAGTCTTTCTCAAGAAATAAGAGAATGTGTAAGACATCATAAGATGTGAAAATTAAAGATTTTTTTAACCCACAATGTCTATGTTTCATGATGTCCTGATGCTTTTCTAATGGCATTTACTTTTTTCTAAGAAACAAAGTTTGGCATGATTATTTTAGCTGAAAATGTAATCTATATTTTATTTTTTTATTAAACCCACCAGAACAAAGACAACAAAAGGTTGAAGAATACCTATCAAGAAAAAAGACCTTTTCTGGTGTGCCCGTTCAAAAAAAGCAGGCATCAATCAGGTAGTATTTCTGCTATGGCTTACATTCTTTAGAAAGCTTTGTCGGTGGTTGGTGGGAAAGACAATAGCAGTTCTGGCTGAAAACCTCATCCAAAAGGTGATACCACACAGTGAGGCTAGTGACCACACAGATTTCCTGAAGCCCTTTTATTGTCAACAAACACTAAAAGCTTTTGTTAACCACATGCATAATAGATGCAATTCATGAAGTGTATTATCTGCTCCTCTAGAGACTGAGACAGGACGTAATACCCTCATGACAGAGCTCTTGTTTGAGATGACACTCTGCTGTTTGCCTCTATGACCTTCCTTCCACAAATAAGTTTTCCCCCTCTTTCTACTCAGGCTATGCTGCATGTGTTCACGATCCACTTGATCTAGCTTCATTGTGCTTTCATAGTTAGTAATTCACTATTTTGTGCTAAAAGCAAACAAACTATAATAAAACACAAGCTGTGTGGTGGCCAGCACATCGGCATGATGTTCTGTAAACAGAAGGTGGGCACCTATCATCAGCTGGTGCTTGTTTTTATTGACTTGTATTTAAATCTTCCTGCTGTTGTCTAAAGTCTGGACATATACTGCAAGACATTCTAATAAGCAGCAGAAATATCTCTAGAGAAGACAGTGGTGTAAAGGAGCGCAGAAGGTTCTAGCTCTGCCGTTAGTTCATGGTGTAACAATGTCTTTGCAAATTGTAAATTTCAGTCTGAAATTTATTCCAATCTAAATAGGAAGTCTTGTTTGCTATTCTGTATACTTGAGGTGGTATGGTCCCATGTTCAGTAGCACAGAGCTACTTGATAGTACAAATCTAACTGAACAACGACCTTTGAATGTAAAATACACATAAATTACAAGGATGAATATAATCTGCCAAAAGACTTACTCTGTAGTAGGAAAAGGCAAGTGCTTTCATGTTTTAAGAAAGCTATCTTGTGTTAGAAAATCAATGCCAACTACTTTCATTATAGCAATACTCTTAATTTAGCATTTGTTTTACTTTATTTTCCTTGCTTTCAGTTTCTTCTCTGGCAATTATATTCCAGGACTTTTCATAGTCTTCAGTTAACTTATTATTTAGAGACATCATGTATGTGGGTATGACTAATACTTTTATTTTGCAGATATTGTGAAGCTGTTACTGTTGTAATAGCTTTTTGAGAAGCTTTTACTTTTATGAAGCCATTACTGTTCCACACTGACTACCTGAAAGGGGGCTGTAGCAAGCTGGGTGTCAGTCTCTTTTCCCAAGTAACAAGCGATAGGATGATAGGAAACGGCCTCAAGTTCCGCCAGGGGAGGTTTAGATTGGATATTTGAAAAATTTTCTTCACTGAAAGGGTGGTCAAGCATTGGAACAGGCTGCATGGGGAAGTAGTCGGGTGGCCATCCCTGGAGGTATTTAAAAGACATGTAGATGTGGTGCTTAGGAACGTGGTTTATTGTTGGGTTTATAGTTGGACTCTGTCTTAAAGGTCTGTTCCAACCAAAATGATTCTGTGATTCTATAACTAATGATCAGTTCCCTTAACATGTGTTCTCTATCAGGTGGTGCAGAAGTGACAGCAAGATGCATGCTTTCTGCAGCACTTCAAAGTCACCAGTTATCTTTTTCTTTATTTTCATTCATGTACCCTCATTTTCAGCTTGGCTGGCTTCCAGAATGTCATCTGATGCAAAGTTATCAGTTGCTAACTGAAACATTAATTTTCAGTCACATGCAGTAGTGCCACATGTTTCGTATTATGCATTGTGAAGCACCTGAGGAAGGATTTGGATTTGTAACTTCAAGCTGAGGATATTTTTCTTCTGAGCTGTCAATATATTTTCCTAGTTTCTAGGAGACAATACTGGTCTTGGTGGTTTCGTTACTCATTGGGTAGTCTGATGCCAGCTGTGGTGCCTGACTTCGGGTTTTGGAACCTGTCAGTGTGGTAGGAGCTATGTATCCTTGTTCAGACTTGCCTCAAACAGCCTGGCCCCTCATGATTGCAGTAGCTGAGCTTCAGCTTGTTGTGCTGCTCCCCCTTCTCCCTCAACTGCAGCATTTAGAAACTTGACCTTGTGGCAGATGCATCAGGCCAGACAGGCTAGTGCTCATCCTTAAACATGAGAATGGCATCTGCAGTATATAAGGTCTGTTCTCTTTTCTCCCTCTCTGTTAGCTCGTTATGGTGTAAGAAGGGATGTTTTGCAGCCTGAGCCCTGCTCAATGGTTGCTTAGCCATTTATTTGTTTCTGGAGGAAGAGTACAAACTGAGCAGAAGTGCTTCAGCATGAGTTGCCTGCAGACTACCAGCTGGACCATGTGAACTTATTCTAAAAATATATTCATTTGTTACATTGTAGGATGATTTAAGATGTCTTCTTTTCTTCTTTTTTTTTTTTTAGCAGTAGCAGAACTAGGAGAGCAACTAGCAATAAACTGCAAGACAAAACACAGCTCTCAAGTTCTCCAAAGCCAGAAATAGTAAGTTTTTGACTGATAATCACATACTGATGGCACTCTGTTTCTGTGACTACAACATTCCACTCACTTAAAGCGTATTTAAGTTCTACAACTTCCAAAGCATGAGAAGCTTGCAGGTGCAGAGGTGCAGTTTTAACAAACTGTTCAGTGAGTGCTTATTGTATGCTTTTTGGAGAGCTGTCGCATTACTATGTGTAATGGACCATATTGATATTAAGTTTGTACCTGACTGGAGAGGGCATTAAAGAGGATACCATTCTTGCTGAAACAATGATTAAATTTTAATAACTTTTCTTGAGACTCTCAGAACTTTTTGGATATATTTTCAGTCTTTGGGGAATTTATTTATAATCTGAGCAAGGTCTTCTGTCAGAGTAGAGAATTCTTGTATTGTACTCTGTTACTTGGAAAACAGTAGTGGAGGGGGAAAATTCCAAAAGGGAGAACAAACTTTATTTAGAAATTTCCTGAAAGGAGATATTTTGGTCTGTGTTAACATTAAAAATCACATGAGACATTAAACTACATAGCTTCCTGAAATAACAGCCCTTGTACTCAAGCTCTAGTTATTGGCTTGGTCAAATCTTAACTTCTAAGCCTGAATGACAAACCAGGAAATACGAGATGTGGTATAATTTTCTTACTGTTCAAGGGCATCTTTCTTGAAGGAGAAGAGTGTCAATTTCTGCAGACTTTCATGTGTCATTTGCATGTCTTTTCTTCTGCATTTGGATCTTTCACTATTCTATGAGCTGCTGCTTGGAAAATGCTGCCTTAGTTGCTGTAGAGCATCTTCTTTGGAGGAAAAGACTAGGGCTCACTCCTTGTAGCCTCTAGGCTAGGGTTATGCTGAGAACATATGGCTGAGAGTTTTCAGGGAGTAGTAAGGCTACATAAAACCCATGTGTCTATTCTTAACTACAGCATTCTAGAGCTCATTAGTAAGAAAATTCTCCTTCTGGTACCATGTCCTAATGCCCTAATTAAAGGAATTATTCACTACCTTGCATTAGCAGGGTATCCAAACTAAGTGGAGGAATGGTGCTGCCACTAAGTGATGTGGTATACAAACTAAGATACTGCTTTTGTCTATATATAGCCTAAAGCAAGTTTCTATTTTATGACTCTTCTTAGAAATTGATTTTGGCAGTTAAAAGTCAGCAATTACTTTGAGTTTTTTCTTTCTATAAGAAGAGTGTAGCCCTCAGGTTAGGCTGCCTCACTTCCAAGGTACAGTTTAAACAATGCTTACTTGATTTTTTTGATGTGAATTCTGCAATGAGAGCTGACAAATACTCTGTTCAGTGTGTATATATATATATACACACACACACCTCTTTTGTATTTTGTAGTTACCTTTAAGTGCTATTTACTGTTAATCACTTTAGTCCTGTAAATAAGTGAAAGCTTCTTTGGGAAAAAGTAACATGCAGCATGAATGTCCTTCTAATAAGTTTGTGGATATGTTTTTGACTTCAGGAAAACAATGAGAATGCTAATAAACTGCCATGGGACCAATCAAGTGGTCACTCCGAAAAAAGTGTTATTTTAAACTCTTCCACAACCACACTGACAAATTCCATATCGGGAACAAACTATAATGAAGATCATGCTTCCAAGGATGAAGTTACTGAACTAAAATCTCAGCACGTGTCACTTAGCAAGTCCTTCTTGCAAATGAAAAGCATAAAAGAGAAGCAGTCAGTTGAAGAAAAACAAAATTCAGGTATCAGCCTACCAAAGAAACCAGTGTTTGGTGTGTATCGTGGCAAAGTTATCCAATCCAAGGTAAACTCCTTCCGAAAAGCACCAAAAAGTGAGGGGGAAAAGAGTTCTTTGCCAGACAAGAAGTTTCTTCCTCCTGCCACCAAACCAGCAGCAAGATCTTTGTCGATCAGCCGCTGTAACGTAGTTTTGAAGACCATCAAAGTCACAAACAACCCTAATTCTGTAAAAGCAAATTATGTCCTCCCATTTCAGAGCAAACCATCTAACAAAGCTGCTATTAACTCCCAGTCCCATCTGAAGGAATGGCAACTGACATCTGTTGTAGCACCCAAGAAAGTAACAGAAAATACGATTCTTGGAAGGGTTGCACAGCCACTGAAGGCTGCTTCTAACAATTCTGACCACAGGATACTAGGAGTGAAGAAATGCACAAGTTTTTGTGAAGGTGCAAGACCAGAAGCTCCAGCAAAACCAGTTTCTGTTGTTCCTGGTACAAAGTCAGGACAGAATTTGAAAACTAATGGCAATAGAAAATCTCTTCTACCAAAAGAGTCAGCAGAAGCAAGAAGGTAACTGAATTACTGACTATTGTAGCTTGATCTTGGGAGGTATTTAGACCTTTTTTCCAATAATGTCTATTTTGATCTATTTCTTGCTGTAGTTGTGCTGAAAAATGACATCTGAGTGTTTTAACTTGATGCCCAAGGGCAGTAGACAGAAACTGTAGACTTAATACTGAGAAATCATGATTCAGACTAATTACAGCAGCTCCTCAGGTTTACGGCTTGTCCTGTGCAGTTATAAATAGAAAATATATATTGCTTGTGGTCTCTGATTTTTAGGCTAAGTGTTGTGACAGCCTTAAGCATGACAGATAATTCTTGAAGTGAATCGCACATGCATGCCACTGCTTCAAAAAAAAAAAAAAACCTGATGCAGAATGTATATAGAATTGACTGTGTTTATGGCCTGAAGGAGAGCACTTGTCAATGACATTATATGGTTGTTCTGGGCTGCTCTCCATGCTTTGTGTCTTTAGCGATAGCTTTTAGTTTTCTGGTTTGAAGTGGGATTAGGGAAGAGGTGGTACATATGAATAAATCAGAAGCATTTTCTACCCCTTCTTGGAAAAATAAAAAGTCTGTAGCTGAAGTCTCTTGGTGCTGCTGAAAAGGGAGAGATTAAAGTGAAAGGGTGGTCAAGCACTGGAACAGGCTGCCCAGGGAGGTGGTAGAATCACCAACCCTGGAAGTGTTTAAAAAACACATAGATGCGGTGCTTGGTGACGTGGTTTAGTGGTGAACTTGGCAGTCCTGGGTTAATGGTTGGACTGCATGATCTCAAAGGTCTTTTCCAACCTAAATGATTCTTTGTTTCTATGAAAGCATTCTGACCTGATAGATACCTACAGCGTAAGTGATATGCATGGTTCTGAAATATCCATGCAGGTCTAAATGGCAGCTGTATCCTTTTTAGAATTAGAGGATAGGACTCAAGGACAATCTGGAAAGTATTTGTATGACTTACCCTAGTTAGTGTCAGTCAATGTAAAAAATAAAATATCTGTCATGTCAGCTAATAATATTTTTAAATGCAGAGCTCGTCTGGATGAATGGAGGGCATCTAGAGGAAAAGTGCTGAGGAGACCTCCTATATGTGTGCAGCTGGGACCCCAGTCTACAAGTGAAGAACAAGGGTTCTCTTCTGGTGAATCTTTAGAGCATGTATTCCATAATGAAAAGGTCAACAGGACTCTTGCAGAATGTCTGAAATTAACTGAACAGGTATTCAGTCCCTTGCCTAGCAAGTTCTAATAATATAGATCCCTACAACATGCAAGTCCTATAGGCATGCTGGACTTGTGAACCAGATGCAGGGCACTAATTGCTCCCCAAGTTAGGCAATATTGTAGCTTTTTGCTGACACCTGAAGGAATTAGCTCTCACTGAAGAGTCGCCAATTTACTGAACTACCTAATAAGATTAGGCAATAATGGTAACATAATAAAGTAGAAAAGTTCTAATGTAATGAGGGTAGTATGAAATAATTAATCTAAAATAAGTTTGCATTTGCAGAAACTTGCCTAGAGTTCTGATAAAGTCTGGTTTAAGTAGTTTTGAAGATGTGTATGCATTATACTATCCCTTCTACTTACAAGACTGTAGAAATAATTTCCATTTGGAAGAATAGGTGAATGACAATTCTACTAAAGAAGGAAAAAATACTTGCTTTTTAGTTCAAAACCAGCTGAAGTATAGCACCTCACTGTTCACTGCATTTAAATCTCTGCACTTGTGTTGACTTTAGGGATGTCAAAGTGATGAAGTACGTGCCATGTTGGAAGATATGGCACAGAGCACTCCTGGGGCTAAAAAGCTTGCGAAATATTGGATCTGCTGTATACGTCTTGAACAGATGGGCCCTCTTGAAAAGGTCATTGCTGTCTATGAGGAGGCCATTTTGGCAGGGGCAATGGTAAGCAGCTTGTCTTGAAGTTTAAGATTAATAAATATAAAGGCATGAAAGTACGGTATATCTGATTTTAATAAATACTTTTATAGTAGGAGAGCCATGTAACCTATGTGAACGTTAAAAAGTTGGATTTGGTTTGCTCTGTAACCACTGTAGATACTACTTTCAAGAAGAAAGATTTAGGATCATCAAAATACCATATGATGCTCTGCCTAGAAGAAATTAAGGACTGAGAATTCTAGTGTCACTAGAAACCCAAAACAGAACTTAAGTTCATCAATAAATGTAAAATTAATTCCTGTACTTAGATATCAGCAAGGTTTCAGGACATCAAATAAATACAGCCTTAGTGCACCAAATGCAGGATTCACTTGTGTCCTGACTTGTGTCTGAACAGCATTAAATAAGCATCATGTGTTCTGTACCACTTTCCCTGTAAATGTTATACCAAATAAGCTGAAATGATGATTAATTTTGGAATTGTTTTTCTAAAACAATGCAACCTTTTTCCAGCCTAAAGATGAACTACGACACACACTAATAAATATTATAAAAAATACTGAAAGCCTCTTTGAGCCTGAGGATGGTAAGTCCAAGCTCTATTCTAGCTAAATATCTGATTTGACAGGCAATGCAAGCTGTTTAAACCATTTATGCCTGTAAAATTCTGTTTCATGGAAACTCCTCTGTGATCATTTTTTACTCGGTTGTCTTTGAAGACAACCTTGTAAACCAATCAATTTCAACTGTAGGCATGTTAAAACGAGTAGTGGAGATGCTTGCATATTCGGACTTTCTGCTTCAGCTCTGTCAAAGCAATGTTGTCCAGCTATTTTAGCCTGACAGTCAAAGAGTAAATAAACATTCTTGTGAGCTAAAAATCAGTTGCCTCTTTGACACGTAAACTCCTTTACCAGCAGATGCATCGTTGTGTTATGGCATAGTGTCAATTAAAGGTGGTAAATCTTCCAATTTTGGAAGCAAAGTAGCCATATACACTCCTGTTCAATATAACGTAATCTGCCAAGTATTTAATCCCAACTGAATGAAATACTTGCTCAGAGCTGCTGTGGATGGGAATGAGGAGAATGACCTCTCAGGATGTATTTACCCTGAGTTCTCAGGTTTCAGGTTCTTGAAGGCCACTAAAATTATTAGTAATTTAAATTGCTGTGGCTCAGACTCAGTACATGCTTAACTTTCTCATGTAAAGTTTTAAGATTTCAGATCTCTCAAACATTAACTTATATTTTGCTGTAACTAATCACAGCTGTACTTTTTTTAATATTTCAATTTTAGGGGGAGCTGTGGTAGAATCTGGTTTACATGAGGTAGTTGAAGTCAGTGGAAGTTTAGGTTCAGGAGCATCGGAGCAGGTTCAGGAGGCCTCTAAGGATCTCTGCTCTGATGACCAAAAAGCAGAGAGTGACGACACTAAGGCAGAGGCTAACACTGAAGTGATCAAAAACGAAGAAATGGATTCAGACTTGAAACCAAGAGAAGACATTTTGCCAAAAAAGAATAAAACCCAGAAGACTAAAGAAGGTACAAAAAAGAAAGGAAAATGTGGAACAGAAGAGCAGAATGAAGATGAGGTAAAAGATGTAGCCCGATCAGTTAATTCTCCTGAGAAAGAGAATGGCACACCTTATTTCCTGAGGTACAATCAATCTACCACACCATACTTGGGAAGGTAAGATTACTTCAGGTAACTGGAAAGTTTGCAGTGTCTGGGGCAACACTAATGTTTGTGTCCTGTTGAAACAAGGAGGCGAAAACCTTGTTAAAAGCTCTCAAGAACTTAACTTTTTAGTATTGCTTCCTGTTCCTTCAGAAGGAAGTATTTCTAAATGAAGTCCTCTATTTACTCAAACTGTTTTGCTTTTTGAATGCCTTACTTCAGAGTAATCTAATCTCTTTGGGGCAGAGACATAGATTCCAGATTTAGGATCCCTTCCCACAGCCCATGTGGCAGTAGCAGTGCTACACTGAGCTAGAGAAAGTAGGTGTCTCCAGCCATCCCCTTTTCAAATGTAGATGTGGTTGTACATCCTACAACACAGAAGCAAACAAGATGTAACTGTCCTGTAAAGTTTATCTTAACCGTTTTCTCAGGCAAAATTCTGGTTAGTAATCTCGGGACAAAACAGATAACATCTAAATTCTTTTTTGCCACAAAGTGCCTTTTAAGATAGCAGATTTAAAGTTGTGCTCAGCCTTGGCATCTGATGAAGCTGGACTCTTGGCAGCTGTCTGCTATGCCTCATAGCAGGAAGAACACTCCCCAGGTGGAATGGGGGGAAATCTTCCTCTTTTGAATACATTCTCCAAATTATTGTCCAAGAAGAAATATATATCTAGTTTTAACTGTATGAAAGGACCTGTTTTCAGTTTCCTTTGGCTATGAGGATGGGGAAGAGTTGAATGGGAATCACGACTTACTGTTTCTGCTAGATGCTACAGAGATAATTTGTATGATGGTGTGCCTGTGTTTAGTGACTTTTATTTACTTTTTTTTACTAAGGGTGAAGATGCACCATGAGGCACATGACTCCAGTGCTAAAGACCTGAAAATTGTAACCCCGTTGCGATGTTCTCAACGCATTCGGGAGAAGATGCGCAAGCTGTTGGATACTGTTAAGGATCAAGATCCATGTGTGTCTTCATTTGAACAGCTAGGAGAATTGGAATAAGAAGCACTGCATTTATCCACAGACAGCAATGCACTCAAAGAAATAAGTGCTGAAGTAGAAAATTAAAAAGGGGCAGTAATGCTACATGGGGGTTAAAGATTGGATCCTTTTTAAGGGGAGTTAAGTGGCATTTGTTTTTAGCAGCTTTGAGAAAAGGAGCTATCTAAAACTTGCGTGGATGGCTTAATATGAAATTTGACTGCCTGAGTCACTAGACTTTTGAATTTATAAGTTTCTGCCTCTACAAAATTGCAGTGAATCTGGTCTCTTTTAGTACTTACAGCCTTCAGTGTCTTCATGTTAAATATGATTCATCAAATATTGAACCAAGGAATAGATTTCACACTTCATATAATAGTCTGATTGTAGTATATTGTTAATATATACTGTTTTCCTGTTGCAATTCCTATAAATTCTTTAGAATTGCACGATCTTAGTTTAAGAAACAAAAACAACTTAGGCAGCGTCTACTATAGCAACGTGTAGTTTTGAAAACTGAAAACAGCTAGTAGGGTGTGTACAACACTAAGTTTAAACTGTGTATTTTTTTAGGGTATTTCAATAAAACAGATTAATTTTAATTCCTTTACTGGATCGTGATTAAACCCAGTAACTGGTTTCCTTTGCAAGTATGATACACTAATTACTTGTGCAACTGTTCTAATGTTGATTTGCATTACTCTGTAATATGGAAGACTTACTAAACTAGTCATCTTAGTTGTGTTTGTTCTTAGTTTCCACCTAAAGCCCATAAATAAATTGTAGATTGTGGCTAGAGGCCTGAGACCGGAATTCTGAAAATTATTTTATATGGTTCTTGGAAGTGAACTGTCAGAGTGGAACATGGTGGAATTTTTCACATTCAGCAGAAGCTGAGTGTTTCTGTTATAGTTTACCTGTCCAATTAAATGACAGAGACTGGCCAATTAGAAAATTTGATTTATTAAAGCAAGCGACAAGTAAGCAAAACAGTGCTGGGCGGCCGGGGAGTCTCCTGCTCCACCAACGGCACGCACTCTCTTCCCGAAAGTCACTGGTTTTATACCCCTCGTCCTCCGGTGATAGTGGTGCACTCTGCGTCTGTGCTGCTTGTTGCTAGGGGGTCGTTTTCTGCCTTCCTTGGATTCCTGGTGGTCGTGGGGATGAAGGCTCTTTGTCTAACTCACATCATGGACTCCTCGTGTTCATGAGCCCCATCCCCTCCTTCCTTCTCAAGTTTCTTTCCATAACCCTTCCTGACCGAATACTTGTGGCTGACCTTTGCATATTCCATGTAAATTTCCATTGTTCTTACAAACTTTGATGAAGAAACAGCTCACAGTTTATCACATTTCCATATCTTCGGTATGCAGTTTACATGAACTGTAACTTAAACCTTAGCTGAACATATTTCAGTGTTGAAGAGACCTTGGTCCTTATGGCTAGCTAGAATCTTCTGTTTGCAGAAGGGATATGCTCTTTGCATCTAACAAGAAACCAAACTTAAAGTGTACTATTGCACTACATTTTCTTCAGATACTCATCAGTGTTCAGGACGGTTAAGACCAAGCATCCATTTGTAGTACTATGGGGAGTAACAGGATTGACCATGTCTTGATCAGGACATGGTCTAGGCAGGCACTTCTGGTTCTCCTTGTGGAGGATTTAACTCTGCTGCATTTTGTGGCTTATGTGCTGACCAGAGCATCTGTATTGTGCCAGTTCTGCTCTGCCATGGGCAGTGACTGTGTGCAGTCAGGCTCAGGGTGATTTTTTTTTTTTTTTTAACCTGGAAGTCTGTGAAGTGAAAATACTTTTTCCAGCATGGAAAACAAAATGGTGGAAATCATCCTGCCAATAGAAGTGCACAAGACTTATGTTTTGCAAGCAGCTTTACAAGTTTTTTTTCTGTCTTGAGACATTTCCTTGTTTTTTGTTCTTGTAGTTAAAGTTTTTCTTATGCTTCCTTACCTGCCAGTTACATTTCCACAGAGAAAATACAAGGTTGAACTACAATTCATGTGGCCAAAGGCCTTGCTTATTTCAGTTGCTAGCGATAAGCTCTGGCACGAATTAAATCTCTCGCTACAGTGGAGAAACCCATCGTCAATCTATTAACAGGTGATTTGTCCCCTGGCTTTTGTGCAAAGTGGAGTCCAAAGAGATTTTAAATATTAACAGGACTTTCTACCAAAGGTGTGGTGTGTGTGGGGGTGCTGTTTATTGTTAATAAGCCCCGTGAGCATGTTCAGAACGACTGGCCGCCACGGCCACACGCGGCGCCGCCTGAGAGGACGGACGGGAAAGGGGGAGCGGGCGGGGCGGCCCCGCCCGCTCCCCCTTTCCCGTCCGTCCTCTCAGGCGGCGCCATTCCCGCCTCCGGCTCGTCTTGGCTGGGCTACGGAAGAAGGGCCGAGCCCGGCCGAGTGCTTTTCATCAGGGGAAGGCTCCGACGGTTTCCGCGGCCATCTGAGGTGAGTATCGCCTCCGCGCCTCGGGTTGAGGGCCCGGTGGGATTGAGGGGCTCGGGGGCGGGCTGGAGCTTGCCCCCCTCAGTGTGAGGGAGCCGTGGCTAGGAGGTGTAACTGCAGTTAACGTGAAGTGCACGGCTTCCCCTTTCCCCTGAAAAAACACTGTTCTCCGTCATCGCTTAGGTGCTTGCAGTGTTTTCAGGGGAAGTTAATCAGCGTGTTTATTTTTCAGCCTCCAAGTGAACCGACGTTTTTACCCTTTCAGAAACAATTAAGCTCTAAGATGTCTGCTGAAAACAACTCATCGGCCCATTAAAACACTGCGTGTGCATAGGTATATACATAAAGCAATGTCTGAACTATCAATACCTTAAAAGCACCAACATTGTGAAGAAAGTATCAAGTCTGTAAATCCAGCGATAGGACGTGTGGGAATAGTTCAAAGCTGTGACAGGGGAGGTTTAGGCTGGGCATTAGGAAGCATTTCTTTGCTGAGAGGGTGTTCAAACACTAGAACAGACTTTCTTGGTGCACCAAGCCTGTCAGCATCTAAGAGGCTTTTGGACAGTACCCTTAATGTTTTAACTTTTGGTCAGCCCTAAAGTGGTCAGGCAGTTGGACTAGATGATTGTTGTGACATACAGAATTAAACTTTGTAACTCAGGATAGATTATAAAGCAGGTATGTTTAATTCACTGGTGGGCATCAGGGTGGATAATTCCAAAAGCACCTGCTGCCCTGACTTCTTTGTGCATGTGTGATTTAAAATATACATTCATACATATTCAATAGATGCCCGAGAATAGGTTGGGTTAGGATAATTAGTCTACCGAGAAGTCATTAACATGTTTCCTCCCATTTGCGCTTGTGCACTACCTCCTTGCTGGGGGTCGTGGGGGTCATTGGGGATGAAGGCTTAGCAGTCTCCCTTGCTCTGAACTTTTCACCTTCACTTTTCATCCAGACTCAGTCGTGTCTTGAGTTTCTTCCAAACCATAAAACAGGACAGATCCAGTTTTCCTATCTCAAGGATGTTCACATACCAGTGTCTTCTTTTTGGCACACAGAGCATCCCAGGTCCACCTTATTAGTACAAAGGGCCCCAGGACCGGGCCTGATTTGCAAAGTTGTACTCTGAAGCTCCTCGCTTAATTTGCAAAGTCACACTGTGAAGCTCCTCTTTGTACATATAATGAGAATTTAATTATTCTAAGTTTTCCATATCCTATTAATCTAGTTATTTCTAAGCTTTCTATCAGTTGCAGGTCCCTTCCAAGTGAAATATTATGTTCCTATTCCTGCCTGTATCCCTATTCTTTCAGTCAGTCCTTGAGGTTTTTGCACATAAACACTGGTAACTTTTTCCGGTTTGATCCTTCTTGTGCTGTTTTAGATGAGAAATGTCACTGGAAGCTTGAAGCTTATTGTCTATATTATTTGCCTGCGAGTTTTGTTTAGCATTATGAAACAACTTGCAGAAATAAAGGTAGCAAAAAGAAGATGCTGAGTTGTAGGCTTTAGCATTCAAAATTTAAAAATGCAGAGATATGCTGTATGATACTTCAAGTTGAACTTTCTGAAGGCCTCATTTTCAGCAAAATCACAGTAGCAGTGGTTAGGAAGACTAAAGCCGTAATAGAATTACAACTGGCTGGGGACATCAGGGACAACAAGAAAAGCTTCTGTAGATACATTAATAATAAAAGGAAAACTAGGGAAAACATGGGCCCTTTCCGGAAGGAAACAGGAGACCTGGTTACCCAGGACATGGAGAAGGCTGGGGTACTCAATTACTTTTTTGCCTCAGTCTTCACTGGCAAGTGCTCCAGCCATACTGCCCAAATTGCAGAAGGTAAAGGCAGGAACTGGGAGAATGAAGAACTGCCCACTGTAGGAGATGATCAGGTTCAAGACCGTCTAAGGAACCTGAAGGTGCACAAGTCCATAGGTCCTGAGGGAATGGGTGGATGAAGTGGCTAAGCCTTCCATCATGTTTGAGAAGTCGTGGCAGTCTAGTCTGGAAAAGGGGACATGTAACCCCCATTTTTAAAAAGGGAAAAAAAGACCCAGGAAGCTACAGGGAAGTCAGTCTCACCTCTGGGCCCACAAGATCATGGATCAGATCCTCCTGGCTAAGGCACATGGAAAATAAGGAGGTGGTTGGTGACAGCCAACATGGCTTCACTAAGGGCAAATCGTGCCTGACAAATTTGGTGGCCTTCTATGATGGGGTTACAGGACTGACAAGTGAGGGAAGAGCAACTGATGTCATCTACCTGGACATGTGCAAAGCTTTTGACACTGTCCTGCATGGCATCCTTGTCTCTAAACTGGAGAGATGTGGGTTTGAGGGGTAGACCACTTAATGGATGAGGAATTGGCTGGATGGACATGTCAAAGAGTTGTGGTCAATGGCTTGATGTCCAAGTGGAGACTGATGATGAGTGGCGTTCCTCAGGGGTCTGTATTGGGACCGGTGCTCTTCAACATCTTTGTCAGTGACATGGACAATGGGATCAAGTTCACCCTCAACAAGTTTGCTGATGATGCTAAGCTGTGTGGTGCAGTCAACATGCTGGACAGAAAGGATGCCATCCAGAGGGACCTTTACAGGCTTAAGGGGGTGGGCCTGTGTGAACCTCATGAATTTCAACAAGGCCAAGTGCAAGGTCCTGCATGTGGGTCAGGGAAACCTCCATTATCAACACAGGCTAGGCTGAGAATGGATTGATAGCAGCCCTGAGGAGAAGGACTTGGGGGTGCTAGTGGCTGAAAAGCTCAGCATAGCCCAATGATGTGTGCTTGCAGCCCAGAAAGCCAACTGAATCTTGGGCTGCATCAAAAGAAGCATGGCCAGCAGGTTGAAGGAGGTGGTTCTCCACCTCTGCTTGGCTTTTGTGAGACCCCACCTGGACTACTGTGTTCAGCTCTGGAGCCCCCAGCACAAGAAGGACATGGACCTGCAGTGAGTGCAGAGTGCAGAGGAGGGCCATGAAGATGATCAGAGGGCTGGAGCACCTCTCCTATGAAGACAGGCTGAGAGTTGGAGTTGTTCAGCCTGGAGAAGAGAAGGCTCTGGAGAAACCTTACAGAGTGGCCTTTCAGAATTTAAAGAGGGCCTATAAGAAAGATGGGACAGACTTTTTAGTAGGGCCTACAGTGATAGGACAAGGGGTAATGGTTTTAAACTGAAAGAGGGTAGATTTAGGCTAGATATTATTTTTCCTGTGAGGGTGGTGAGGCACTGGCACAGGCTGCCCAGAGAAGCTGTGGATGCCCCATCCCTGGCAGTGCTCAAGGCCAGGCTGGATGGGGCTTTGAGCAACCTGGTCTAGTGGAAGGTGTCCCTGCCCATGGCAGGGGGGCTGGAACTAGATGATCTTTCACGTTCCTTCCAACCCAAATCATTCTATGATTCTATGAATCGTATTTGTGGTAATGCTGAATGGTTGTAGGTACCCACATTTATCACTCATTATTTTGCTGGGGTTTTTTTTTTTCCTCATGCAGATTATATTAACAACAAATTTCAAAAGAATGAATCAAGGTCATGATAAAGTTTAGAAGACCATCCTGTGAAAGCGAGCGTTTGAAGAGAAGTGTGTTGGACCTAGGCTTGTAAAGAATGGAAGAATACAAAGTGTTGAAAATACTAGGAGAGGGATCCTTTGGCCGAGCTCTCCTAGTTCATCATAGAATCAGTGACCAGAAGTATGCAATGAAGGAAATAAGGCTTCCCATGGTAAGTGTAACACATACATCACATCACCCACCACTTTAAAAAAAAAACCAAAAAACAAACCAATATAATTCTGGATATATTTTTGAAATCCTGAACATTTTTGCTGAGAGTTTTGTGTATTAGACAGGTGTATGGCATGGCTACTATGTAACTATGTCTGAATCAATGTTGATAATAAGTGAGGTAGCAAAATCTGATCTGTTTCAGAAAGCACATGGCTACATTTTGGGAAGTGTAGCACATAGGAAGACACTTAGAATGAAACCCCTGTTCTGCTGATGCCCTTGGCTGCATTCCCATTGATTTCACTGGATAGACATCACCTGCAACACCTAATGAGGAAATTAGCCTCATATTATTGCTGGTAATCAGTTATTCAGGTTACCTTCTCTGCACTTAGCTAAGCAAAAAAAAAAAAATCACAAAATGAGAGGCACTGGCTTTATTGAGGCTGAAGCTCAGTTAATACCTGGGCACTTGGCTTTATACTGAGTTCATGAAGTATAGACTGTCAGCTGTTCCAAAGTCTTTGTGCTGCTTTGTTACATAGTTCTGCATTTTCAAAACATAAAAAGTAATTAAATAAAGTAGCAAAATATCCTCTGAAATTAATAAGAAACAAAACACCACACACCTCCCCCAAAATGAAGAAGTCTTCAGCTAGTAATAAACCATAGATTAAAAAATGATGGGGTTTTCAAGTTTATGAATGTCTTATTAAAATAACTGAAGAACAATTCTTAAAAATGCTTTCCTTTTGGAAAGTGAGGTGCATCATCTGTATGTATGAAAATTTGTTAGTGTGACATTTATATGAGCATACTTACATTTTCAGTCTTCATCTGATGTAGAGAACTCTAGGAAGGAAGCAGTGCTTTTGGCTAAAATGAAACATCCAAATATCGTTGCCTATAAAGAATCATTTGAAGGTAAATATAAAAACTTAAAATACCTTTGTTTATAGTTGCATACTCTCAAGAGATCAAGATTACTTTTATTGTTGTTTATAATATGTTATAAACAAAGTACATGTTTATTGTAATATTTAATACATAGCATGTAGTCAGAGCTTTATAGTAAAAATAACATACTTACTCCGCTAACGAAAATACTAATTATTCTTAAATTACCTAAAATTTAGCTGGTGGACATCTGTATATAGTGATGGAATATTGTGATGATGGAGATCTAATGCAAAAGATAAAACACCAAAGAGGAAATTTGTTCCCTGAAGAAAAGGTAAGACATTGTTTTGAACCAAGGACCTAGGAATCCTTTTTCATGTAAACTGAAGCATGCTGCATTGCATAACACAAATTACAGATATACGAACACCTTAAATGAAACAAGGACACTTACAGAAACATTTTTGATTTGATAATTTCCAGAAGAACAGCTGGACTGAAAGGAATAAAAGACAAATTGCTGTCTATATCTGAGAATTGTGCAGGCAGTGTGAAAAAACAGAGTTGGGTTTGCATGCATAAATTTATGCAATTAAGTAAGGATTTAACACAAACTCCAGCCATAATTTCAAGCATGGGAAGAGGTATTGCAAATGGGAAGTAAATAAAGCATTCTGGTAAGATAAATGAAACTAGCCAGGAGACTAAATACTTGCATTTTATGTATGCATATGTATGTTAAATGTTTGAACCATTCAGCAGGCATTAACTTCTTTTATCAGATAGGATATAATATTACTTAGAAAAAGGTCCAAAGTGGCATTGTAGTGATTGAAAACTGCTTCCTGCCACAGTTAGAAGCATCATCTTAATCAAAATGAAAAGACCAGTATCCTCCCCTGATATAATATTTAGGTTGGCCATACATCTCCAAGAACTTTATTTTGTACTTTTAAAAAGAACACATTTCCTTTTAGAAACAGTATGTTATCTCAGTGTGGATTTTTTTAATTTTCTAATTTACTATAAAATTGTAATTCACTTGCTTATAAAATGACCGTCAGGTAAAGTGCCATGTAGTGACTCCCTATCTTCATTATTGTTATGTATTATTAGTTTTCTAGACACAGGTAGTAAACATTTCTTCTGCCATGTTAAAATATACTTTATCTTGAAGAACTCAAGTCTTTCATGCTAACTGGGGGCCATTATGCTACAGTTACTTTTAACTGCCAAGTATTCTGAACATGCTTTATTTTCTTAATGTTTTTTTATCTATTAGTAAAGCATTCATTATATGCAGCATTGAGCTGTTATAACTCTTACTCTTTTCAGATCCTTCATTGGTTTGTGCAGATGTGCCTGGGTGTGAAGCACATTCATGATAAACGTGTGTTGCACAGGGATATCAAATCCAAGGTGAACAAATCCAAGAGCAAGTTTTGTTGCCATTAATAAACTCTCTTCTGCATGCAAAAGTTCAAATCCCTCTTTCACAATTTCCTGTTACTGCTGCACACTGTGTTTTTCATTTAGGCTTAAGAATGTTAAGTAAATGAAATTGTGGAGTGTATGGAATGACACAATATTGTGGGTGTAAACATCATCTAAGTATACCTGTACCCTTCATGTCCACACTGCACCAATTGCTTGTGACAAACTGCATATAATTTAAATCAATAATAGATGTAGAAAATGTGTATGAAATACGCAGTTTGTAAATAACTTGCCTCTCACTTTTTCTTTGTTACTCTTTCCTAGCAGAAAGAGACAGATTCAGAAGAAAGTGTGACCTTAGTAATTCGAGTACAGCATAGAGATAAGGCATTTCTAAACTCTGATTCTTCTCTGTTCCTGATGCTGGAGCTTTAGGCCCATATAAACTTTCTATGTCCCTTTAAACATAGTTCTTCTTTCTTTTTTTTAATTTTGGTGGAAATGTTAGGAGAAGCAAGGAAAAGGATATATAAGGATAAAATATCAGAAGTGATAGTCACTTTTTTGTATATACAAACTGCAGAAATGTTTCCTAGAATAATGTTTAACTGTGTTAATCTATGCTCTTGAAATGCAGAACATCTTCCTCACTCAAAATGGAAAAGTCAAATTAGGAGATTTTGGATCTGCACGCCTTCTTGCACAGTATGTGGATATCTCCACTGATCTCAGTGGTGTAAAGTTTTATTTTACCACTGATAAGTAGTACAGAGTTGTTAAATAATTACTTTTCATCTGGCATTTCTTCTTTGTCATTTCAATAGTCCGGTGTCATATGCTTGCACATATGTGGGAACTCCTTATTATGTTCCTCCAGAAATATGGGAAAATACACCATACAACAACAAAAGGTATTAGTGTTTTCAGTGGTCACAAATAATGCCTGACTGATGTATGTCTTCTTATTGTTGACTCATTCTGGTTTTGTGGCTTATCCATATTTGGTTTAGAGAAGATATTGAGCTGAAGAATATTTAGAAAGAGGTAATTACAGGTTTTTTAAGATGAAAAGGCATAAATTCCTCCTTACTTGGGTAACTAAGAGTACAGTGTCTTTAGTCTTACAAGTTTGAAAACTGGTGTGAGACCTCTCTCTGTGTTTGGGAAAGTAAATAGATACATACAAACATACACACGTATGTATGTATGCACGCACACATATATATATTTATGTGTTTGTGTCTTTTTTGCTGGTCTTGCTTTTTTGGCTGGTCATATTTTTTTAAGCTCTCCTTGCCAGTCCTGATAATGCAGGGATAATGGCTACAGGACTGATGACTTAGATTTATACAGCCCAGTTGTTCTGGTCTTTATGCAAGAACTTCTGAGAGCATCTTGATAGTATGGTGTTTATGTCTTCCTCCTAGACTCCCAAAATCCTAAGTCACTTTACATTCCCTCCCCTAGACGTGTTCTGTGACCCTACTTGTACCTGAACCAAGTGATTTATTTTCCAGAGGAGGGAAGAAACCTTCTAGCACTTAAGTTTTTTTCTGCTCCTCTTGCAAGAAAGGCATCAGTTGCTTCTTGTGCAGGTGGCACTTTTGGTGGAAGACAATGTTTTTTTTCTCAGGAGAACTCTTAATGCCAAGGCCAGAATTCCAGCTCTCAGGATTAGGATTGTGTGCCTGCCTTCTTATGTTAAGGGCCAAGGTATACAAAGGCTTTCAAGTGTGGAAGGATAAATATTTTTGCATCAAATCATTGAAGAGGTATTCTAGGAATAAAAAGCCACCTACCACTGTATGATAGTCATCCTTTTTTACATCTGGGTAAGATAAAATAAGCAAGATAATTTCCACTGGAGAGGTTAAACCCATAATTGTATTGGTTTTTATGGTTGCTTACATTTCTTTTTAGTTTATTCAATTCAGTTATGTACACATATTAATTTCATTTTTTCTAGGCAGGATATTAAATTGTAATTTTTGGTTCAAAATTTCTCATCTTTCTCTATACCTACAGTGATATATGGTCTCTGGGATGTATTCTGTATGAACTATGCACTCTTAGACATCCGGTAAGTATAGTTTTATTGCTATCAAAAAAAGGTTTGGAATTCCTTAAAACTTAATTAGCAGTTAGGTGTAGTTTGGTGGATTCACGGTCAATTATATATTTGACTGACATGTTTGCTTGCTGCTTCTGAAAGAGGGAAGTATTGCTCCACCCTTCCCACCCCTCTTCCACTACATCTGTTCTTCAGCAGCTCTTGGGACCTTTTGGACCCTTCTGTAAAACACTCCATTTTCTACACTGTTAGAAAGCAATTCTTTTTTTCTTTCTTGGTTAATTTTCCTCAATATCAGTGAGGTGATATGGGGCTTATTAAGGAGTCTAGCAGCTGCCAGACTGGTTCCAGATATCTGCAGGGGTATTGCAATGAGCACTGTGTTTTACAAGATCGGGATGATTACAGAAGGTGGAGGCAAGGACACTCAAAATCTTTGCTAGTGAGAATATATTGTGTGCAAGTATAGCAAAATGTAGTGAGCTATAAGCAGTTTTGTACCTTGCATCAGCGATATATCTGTTTGCTTATTTTTCAAATCAAATAAGTCACTGTCCAAGCACTATCCTGCTATTGGGACAGTGGGAGCCTTGATGGATGGTTCTGCCTTTCTGTTATTTCTGGGACGCTGTCTTTTACAGTGTTGATGCTATGCTTCTTATTTGATAACTTCCTCTGGCTTCTATATACAGACACATGGCTAACATGAGAGCCCTTATCAGGGTGTTTTGCAAGACAATGAGACCATCCTAACTTAAGGTTATTTCATCTTAGTTTTTTTAATCATCAGTTTCCTTTCATTGAGCTAATCCTATCCCATGAAATCCTGTGTATCAGCAAAAGATTCTCTACAGCTGCAACTACTAGCAGTGCAAGAGTTTATTTTACACTGTACGTAACTGAGTGATAAAGGAGTCTGTGCATAGATGTGTGTTGACCTAAGTAGGTCTGTGGCAAGATGTTGGCAGTCTCATAGCTATTCAGGAAGTGCTCAGAGCCAAGATACCAAGGACTGAAGTATTTTTCCCTTTTCAGCAGCAGTGAAACATTATGTGTCTGGTTTTATGTGATGGTCACATGTGTTCTTGCATAATCTATCAGAGGTGATATAAAAGGATGCCGCACACCACAGATGCTTGGCACTCTGCAGCCAAGCCAGTGGGGTGTGCCACAAGAAAACTTTCTTCATGGAGATAGAAGTTCTCAGCTGTTTTCTCTCAGGCTGTTGCCATCCATAGTTATAGCTGTCGCTGCTGATACTGCAGTTGACCAATGACTTGTACCTGGAAGCAGTAATTCCTGACTGAAGACGGGTTAACAGTTAGCTGAGGAAAGTAAAAACTTCAGCCATTTCATGTAGATTTGCAAGAGGAAATTTGTACCTTTACAGGTTACTTTTGATGATTATTCTTTTTTAATCAAAGTCTGCATCTTTCCTGGCTGACAGTTTCATTCTTGCAGTTTGCTTCTGATCTCAAGTATACAAAGTAAAGCACGCCAAGATGATCCAAATTTCCTCAATGCCATATTGCTATTAAAATAAAATTTGAACAATCCTAAATTTATTGGAGTAACTCCCGCCTGGTTTCCAGTTGTACAGGTTAGTTTGCAATGTCTGTTATGCTCTGGTTTTAGACAAACTTTGTATGCAAACTATGACATTTTCATTCTCAGCAAATTTCTGTCAGTGTTAACATAATCAAAAGCCTATGTAATAGCCCTACAAAATGTAAAGCTACTGATGTATTGACTCAGGGTCATCATTCCCCACCTCTGAAACAGCCCTGAAACTGTCAGACTGTGTTCCAAATCAGTATGGTAATAGGCAGCCTACATAAATACATACCAAGCATTTTTATATAATAGGTGTTAAGCTTGGTCTTAAATTGTATCAGCTTTTTTCTACCTTATGCTTAAGCTCCATGGTCTAATGTTTGTTTGTTTTTAATGCAGTTTCAAGCCAACAGCTGGAAACAGCTCATCCTTAAGATATGCAAAGGGTCCTATAATCCACTACCATCTCATTATTCCTATGAACTTCATTATTTAATAAAACAGATGTTTAAAAGAAATCCCCAGAATCGTCCATCAGCCAGTACTATTCTTGCAAGAGGTTCCCTAACCAAACTTATAAAAAATTGTTTGCCTTCTGAGGTACGATATATTCTTTATCTCTAGATTTAAGCAACAGTATGTACATTTTAGATACTAAATCAGTTTCTTTTGTAGTTTGTTAGTGTATCACAATATGAAAAGTAGTGTTGTGTAGGTCCTGCTCTAAAAGCCATAAATAGAGCTGTAGACTTCTCAGAAAACAGTTTTTAGAAGGGTTTGTTTTGAAAATAAAAGTTGAATATTGACACGATGC
This sequence comes from Falco biarmicus, assembly GCF_023638135.1. Taxonomy (NCBI): domain Eukaryota; kingdom Metazoa; phylum Chordata; class Aves; order Falconiformes; family Falconidae; genus Falco; species Falco biarmicus. Next base: position 29,475,911 of record NC_079289.1, read on the forward strand.
TGCTAAAATTAAATATTGTTAGCTGTTATCCATTACAATGCTTTTATATGGCGAGTTTATTTTTAACAAATAGCATATACTGTAATTTAAGAAAGTTTAAAATGGTACAATATTTGCATCTCTTCATACATATTCCAGATGGCAAATGAATTTGACCAGGTATTAAAGGAAACCAAGAAACTTGAAGGCAATGCAGCAAGGCCAAAGGGTAAATCAGCAACATTTTTATTTATGTAAGAAATTATAAAATGGCTAGGAATTGTAAGATCTTAAACACAGCTAGAAACAGTATTATGTGTTCAAATCCACTTTTAATTATTTCAAAATCTAATATTATTGAATCTATATGGAAAAATGCTTGAAGGGCATAAATTATATTCCCACATGAGAAGTACAGTGCAAAGCTGCAATGCATACATTGTAGGTCTTAAGATTTGTGTTAGAATTAAACTTTTCAATTTTAAAATAGGCAAACCTTTCAGCTGTTGCATATACATTAAATATGATGGTGCTTTCTTTCCCAGAACACAGTGAAGCAAGTTATTTTCATTATTTAATTTTTAGAGAGAATGTTGGATTTTTTCTTGTGCATAAATTTAGTTACACCAAAATTTGTACACATTTGGAACTCAATAGTAGAGGGACTCCCTGTTGAGAATGAGCTACGTTGACTGAATTGTGAAGAAGCTTTCACATGATTTTCATTGCTTGGTTCAGTGCTGTTGCTGTCATACCTCTAGAATACCACTGTACCACAAATGCTTGCTAAAGGCATTAACTCTTGAATCTGTTCCTTAATGTATCAGGTAATGTCATGGCTGCTGGAAGCTCAAATAATAAGAAAGAAAATAGGGTAAGTATTCAAATATACATATAATATTTGTATTTTAGTAATTTAGAATGTTCTGTATTACAGAAAAGTTCATACGGAAATTTATTAGTATGCTGAATCATAGATCAGCCTACTATGTCAGCTGTCGTCTGTGTTCAAATTACAGAGTTTTCCTGTGCATTTCCCATGTAACATTTTTATGCTTCCCATTAGTTTAGTTTCAAAGAGGATTTCGTTATAGCCCTGTCAAACCCTGTGCCCCCAAAAAAACCCTCTCCTTTTTTTCTAAGTTTTGGGATACTGCAAAAATTGATGCATTTTCTTTGCTTTAGGGGCACATTTTGAACACGCTGCTGTGAAAATGGTCTAATCTGGACATAATCTTCAGTAGGTTTTAGGGCCCATGTGAGATTTCAGGTGAGGAGAATTAAGTCACAGGTGGCCAAGAAGTCATCCATGGGTACATTACAGCACAGCCTAGTGCAGCCTTGTTGAGTATATTTTTCAAAACATGTTGCCAGTAGCACTTCTTTTTTTTCTTTTGATAAACCTGTCAGTCTGAGGAGCTTAATATTTGGGTGCATCTTCCTTTCCCTGGGAGTATGACTCATTTGTCTTTATATTGCTGCTGTTCTTAAATGTAAAAAAAACCAACTGCAAACTGCATCAAGTAACTACATATGTGTAACTTGAAACATGTCAAAAAATGGCATGCAGTGTGAAATGCAGTGCAGTAATACATACAGTGCAATTGCAATTGGCTTCATGGTGTCAGTGGATTCATTTTCAGACCTTTAGACCACCCATTTTACAGCAAAACTCAAATAATGCCATGTTAATGTTACGGCTTTGTTTTTCTTGACAGCAAGGATAATGATTAATACAGTCTTTATTCTTTTAAAGCGAAGTAAAGATGAAAGTAGCAAGCATAGCCCCTTAGAAAGGAAAAATATTACTAAGGATTTGAGTGAAGGCATAAAGGAACAAAGGAAGTCCAATGAAAAGGGTAAGTTGTACAGTTTTAAGACTGATGCATTTCCCTCTGTGTGGTGATATCTAAATGTCAGCGATCCAGCTGTTTAAACAGGTAGAGCATACAAGTCTGCACCTTTAGAAAATGATGCCACTGTTACTTCTGTGATGATATTGATTCTTACTGCTTATCTGAGATCTAAAAGAAAAATTTAAAAAAAAACAATCTTGGCCAAAGGATTAGAAAATGACTGAAAACATTTGGTGTAGAGTAAATGTATGGTGAACTCTTACCAAGCTCGGATTTGTGCCCATAGAATCAGATACCACTGTCAGCGAAGTGCTGTATGCTTAGTACGAGTTTGCATGGACAGAGAATGAAGTTGGATACTGTTTATCATCCTTTTTTTGTTGTTGTTGCAATTGCAGTAGAAACTTCTGATGTCCTCCCAGGAATTACTGATGTGTCACATCCCCACAGGAGGCAATGGGAAAAGAAGATATCCAATACTGTAGTGGATATCCTGGAAAATGCATCCTTGCTTTCCTCCAGTTTTACATCGGAAGAGGCTAAAAGTAAGATTTAATTAAATATGGGTTTAATTCAAGTAATATCAGTGATTCTTTACAGATTTTAAAAGCCAAAACTTTACAGGGCATATTTAAAATGACGTCAAAATAATTTTAAAATATTTAGTAACAAACACTCAACAAGTCCACTGTGCTGAAGAGAATTTCTTAGTGGTCTTGTGTGACAAGAGGACTGCAAAGAGCAAGAAAGCCACAGATAACAGTAGCAACCCTAGAATTACAATCATTGCTAAGAAATTGTCCTATCAACCCTCCTCTTAGTATACCATTTGTGGGGGTAACACTGAGGAATTAATCTGATGCAGAATGCCACTGCCTGTCTTTCATTAGGAGCATATAACATGCATACCACTACTTCTGTTGTCATTTAACATACAGATAATGCCAATGACAAGAACTATTAATGATATACTTCAGATGTGAGGCAGAGATTTTGCTTCCACATCAACAGCTTTTAATTAGAACACATAACATGGGGTTTCTCCTGGAAAATGTTTCAGTTTTGAAATGCCCTACACTGTATGCAATTACTATAATTATTTTATGTGATTATGGATACGTATTCTAAGTAAATGTGAATAGATGCTATTGAAATAAATAATCAAGATATGAGTAGTTAGAAAATTCCCAAGCTGTGGTAGGAACGTTACATGATAATTATATGCAGGGCAAGGGAAGAGGACAGAAGAATGCATGTATTCAGGTGTTCTGCTATTAAAAGGCACTCCCTGATAGCAGAAGGTTCCACTGTGGCTTTCTGACATTTTCTTTCCTCTTAATGTTGGTAATGTCAGCCTCAGTGTGTTGAGAGGTCAGCGGTGCTGCAGACAGAAACATCTAGACTCTTTTCTTCCTGTATTTCTCTTTTGAATATGGTCTTTGTAATCAATGCTGCTAATGCGATTTTATGTAAGTAGTATTTATTAATGATTTTATACCTAGGTGGCTGCATTATAAACTACAGTGAAAACAAGCCACGTAAGCAGTGGAACAAGGAAACTCCTCAGACCCTGATGGACATTCTCAGTAACGCAGATGTCAGCTTAGCATTTAAAACATACACAATTTATAAACCAGGTAAATCCCCAGTTTGTGAGCAAACATTTTTGCAAACAGGTTTATTAATAAAGACTGTTGGGTTTGGTTTTTTTACATGCATAAGCCCCTATGTATAGAGATTGTGCATTTGAATTCATGTCCCAACAGGCTATTTCAGGTTTTTTATTTACCAGATGAAACGTGGGCTCACAAAAAGCCAGGTTTAGAATTCACAAGTGACTGTACATCTCTACTACATCTCTTTATGATGGACTTTCACTTGCAGCTCAATAGCTGAATGAGGTTGTGGCAAAAATGCAGCCACTGTAGAGCCCTGTGTTCCCCATCCTGCTAAGCAGCCTGGTGTATGTGTTAGGGAGGTGCAATAAAATACACGGTAGCCCCATCAGGTAAACCCACCTTCACAAAATCAGTAGTGCCTTATCTTGATGACAGGATGGTAAGATGGCACAGCTAAACATAACTGTCATCTATAGATGTGCACAGCCACAGTTGTAAATACTTGTTCTGCACATCAGCTGCACTATTATCTCCCCACTTAGAATAGGTAACAGCTTGTACTGGGATCTGCTAAGAACCGCAGGCAAATTAGAAAGACTATATCATATTCATATTCTTAATAATTTTATTTTGAAAATTAAAGTATTTTGGTAACATTTTCTAACTTTTTCATTTTTGTGTTTTAAAAGCTTCTGAAAATATATTAAAAGGTCCACTTTCTGATGAAACTGAAGCATCTGATGAAGTAGACGGTGAACATGAAGCTATTGTCATAGATTCTGAGAGACTGGAGCCTAGATCCGATGACGATGACACGTATGTCCAAATGACATCCTTACATTTTTGTTTTCTTTGGTTCCTCAAAGTGATTCTTCCAAAAAGACATTCCCCTGAGAAAAATCAGTATTTTTCTCAGCATCTAAATCCATCCCTCTCCTACATAATGATACTAACATTTGATGGTATTTGATATCTTACAGGTTTTCTTTGCTATATTTATGGTTATCGATGATGTTGAGATTAAACAAGTTGCTTGTTATTAGCAGATTGCTAATAATTTGCTGATGACTTTGCAAAAATGAAAGCACAAGATGCAGTTAGATCCACAGGAAAGTGCAAAACCTTCTTGCATGAAACATCTTTGCACTCTGACCTTGGAATCATAACCAGTGGCAAAACCACTTGCCTAGCAGTATGTTTGCTGTATGTGTGTACTCTTTCATGCACAGTGCAATAAAATCACTTTGGTACCTTATTACTGAGACGTGTTTGTAGAAACTTTTTAATGTTGGTGACCTACTTCTGGCTTTGAAAGAGCAGAGTGTACATCAACACACTCTGAACAGAAATACTGTATTTTACAGATGTGTGTATGATTTGGGGGGGTTCTTGGGTTCTCAGAATCTCAATTTATGTCATTGTTTATTTCTGTGGCACTTGGAGATAAACTTCTTAGGCATGCATTACCGCAGTTCAGCTGCCAGCTATTAATATCAACACATTTGCAGTCTCCTAGATGCATTTGCTTTTGCTTTTGATAAAACTTATTTGGGTAAATTCAAAAGAGAACATCTACTGGGTCCTTAATCACCATGCTTCAGGAAATAACTCTCTCATGTTGATATTTTTAACATAATTGTTCCTAGTTGTAGGGTAATTTTTTGGGGGGGAAAGCAAATACAGATTTATAAATTTGGTTTTTGTTTTGCAAAATAACATTCTGAAATCTATTTTTAGGGACTTTGAGGAAGATGACCCAGACTGGGTGTCAGAACTGAAAATGATATTGAAACACAGTGACTGAAAACTTGAATTTACCTACAATAACTGAGGTTAGGCTTGCCAGTATTTATAATCCAAGTTATTGTTGTTAATAGTTGCAGTTATTAATAAAATTATTTCAGTCAAAAAAATCTGAGTGGGCATGTTTTCTGCATCACAAAACAAAGGGTGGAAAATGCATGACAAACTTTTTTAGCTGGAACACTTTCAAATAACTAAATAAGCCTAGATATTAAATGTATTTTGAGTTGGTAATAGCTTTGCAGAAATGTTTAGTCAAAAGCATTAGCACTAATAGCATTGTTCAGATTGCCTCCTTGTCATGTTTCAAAGAGATGGTGTAACACTATGAGAATGTGTAAAGTTTTAATCCCTGACCACATACAGAAATATTACATTGTGGTGGGTTGACCCTGGCTGGATACCAGGTGCCCACCAAAGCTGCTCTGTCACTCCCCTCCTTAGCTGCGCAGGGGAGAGAAAATATAACAAAAGGCTCACGGGTCCAGATAAGGACAAGGAGAGATCACTCATCCAGTAGCATCATGGGCAGAACAGACATGACTTGGGGAAATTAGTTTTATTTATTACCAATCAATATTAGATTGAGATAATGAGAAATAAACCCAAATCTTAAAACACCTTCTCCCCACTCCTCCCTTCTTCCTGGGCTTAACTTTACTCGTGATTTTCTCTACCTTCTCCTCCTACAGCAGCACGGAGGGACAGGGAATGGGGCTGCGGTCAGTTCATCACATGCTGTCTCTGCCACTCCTTCTTCTTCAGAGGAGAACTCCTCACACTCTTCCCCTGCTCCAGAGTGGGGTCCCTCCCACGGAAGACAGTCTTCTGTGAATTTCTCCAGCGTGGGTCCTTCCCACGGGCTGCAGTCCTCACACCCTGCCCCAGCCGGGTCCCCCCACGGGTGCCGTCCCTCAGGCACAGCCAGCTCCAGCCTGGGTCCCCCCGGGGTCCCCAGCCCCGCCAGCAAACCTGCCCCAGCCCGGGCTCCTCTCCCCGCGGGGCCACAGGCCCTGCCAGGAGCTGCTCCAGCGTGGGCTGCCCACGGGTCACAGCCTCCCGCGGGCACCCACCTGCTCCACCATGGACCTCCACAGGCTGCAGGGGCACAGGCTGCCTCACCGTGGTCTTCAGCATGGGCTGCAGGGGAATCTGCTCCAGCGCCTGGAGCACCTCCTGCCCCTCCTGCACTGACCTGTGGGGGGGTGTCTGCAGGGCTGTTTCTTTCATGTATTCTCACTCCTCTCTTTGGCCTCAGTTGCAGTTTTCCCCTTCTTCTTAATACGCTATCCCAGAGGTGCTACCACCATCGCTGATGGGCTCGGCCTTGGCCAGCCGTGGGTCCATCTCGGAACCGGCTGGCACTGGCTCTGTGGGACAAGGGAGAGGCTTCTGGCATCTTCTCACAGAAGCTGCCCCTGTAGCCCCCGCCGCCTCGCCATGCAAACCCGATATGTACATAGTAGGAATAACCAATCTTGTCTGAAGGGCATATTACGGAAAACATTTAGCTATGCTACATATCTGAGCCTTGAGATCATGCAATTATAAATCCTGTGAAAACTCTTTGAGGCTGAGCTGTTACCTTAATGACTTCAGTCGAGATTTTTATATATGCCATTGCATGTGTGGAAGGAGGCTAATTGTTGGTAAATAAGGATGACTTTTCCAATTTTGATGAGGAGACACAGTCCTGCTGCAGAAAGCATTATTGGCCGTGTGGCGTTTGTGCTCTGTGCTGGCTGCTGCATACTGGATAGTTTCTCGAGAGAAGCACAGCAGGGGAGAGCAGAAACGCTCTCAGCAGAGTTCTGGGGAAGCTGTTCCAGTCTGTGTCCACGTAATAGATACTGTCAGAGAGTAACACACCAGCAAAGCTGTAGGAAATCTGTGGATCTGGTACGGCGACCTTTCACAGCGCACCTGCCGCGCTGCCCGTGGGCGGGTACGTGACTCCGCCGCGGGTGCCAGACCTTGCGGCAGCCGAGATCTTCCTTCGGGCCGCCCCAACCCCGTTACGGGCCACCCGCGGCGACAGCCGCTCGTCGCGGGGGGAAGGCGCGGCCTGGCTGAGGGGACTAATGCTCCCGCTGCTCCCGGCGGGGCCCCGCCGCCCCGGGGCTGGCCGCGGGCGCTGCCGCCACACCTCCGTCGCGGGGGCTCCTCCTCCTCTGGCCCTCGGCGGCTCCGGAGCGGCGGAGCGCTCGCAGGTACCGCGTCCCCCGGCGGCGGGCCGGGCCGCAGTCGCGGGAGGCCCCGGTAAGGGCTGCCCGCCCGGCGCCATGGCGACGGCGGCACGGCCGGGGAGAGAAGGGCGGCGGGGAGCCACCCCCAGCGCGGCCAGCGGAGGGGCACCCGGGCCGCCAGAGGCGCCTGCCCCAGCCCCCGGGCGGGAGGCTGCGGACCGCCACGCGTGGCTCTGTGTCGGCCCTGCTGCGAGGTGGTCCCCCGCGGCGTGTGGTGGCCGTCGAGCCCCGCCGCCCTGCCCGAGGCCTGGCCCTGCCGGCCGCGCCTCCCCGGCGCCCCGCTTCCATCGGGGTGCCCGCAGGGGCAAGGCCCAGGGCGGTGAGGGGCCTGGCGGTGCCGAGGGCAGCCGGGGGTGCGGGGGCAGCGCACCCCCGTCCCGGGGCAGCCCCTCACGCCTGTGCGAGCCCGGCCGCCCGGTGTGGCACCTTCCCGGTAGCGGCTGCGAGCAGGAGCTGGCGCTGCCCCGAGCGCCCGAACCGTGAGTGCCCGGGGGTCACCCAGCGCCTCGGGAGCTGCCAGCACCGAGCCCCCCCCCGGCTCCCGGGGCAGCTACACGGCTTGCCTGGCCTGCCTGGGGGGAAAGCCTGGCAGTAACTTAGCGAATCTCCCTTCCTACAGCTCAGGCCAACGAATAAGAACAGGTTTATACCGGCTGCTCATATTTATGTGTGCAAGGTTGCTTATGGATACGCTGCAAGTACCCGGTGATATGACCGTTTCTGCCAGAGGCTTCCAGACGGCTGCTGATGCCCGACGGCTCTTGGCAGTGAGCTCCTGCAAAGTGCAGCGGCTTTCCATTTTGCTGCCAACATTAGGTCACGTTAGTTGAAACTAAATCAACATGAAATAGATTATAATTTTATTTTTTTCCATTAAAAGAACAATTCTGCAGTATTGTTAACTTCAGGAAACAATGAGCCAGACTTACTTTCTACTGTTTTAACCTCATGGTGTGCTAAGACTAAGCTTCACACTTTTCTTTATGACACACTCATAAACTTGCTGCTTGTTCAAAGTGTAGATCAGCAATAAATCGCAGACTTCCAGGAGGTGGCATTTTCAGGAATAATCAACATCAGAAATAAAAACATGATAAAAGGTAATAAAAATGTGATGAAAATGACAGTCTTAAAAGGTAGTGTCCATTTCAGTAGTGCAAACTCAGATGTTACAGCATTGACTACGTGCAATATTCATTTGGGGACCTTTTTGTTTTAGCCACTGCTTTAAGACGAAGACACCATGGATAAATATGAAATCATTAAAAAAATTGGAGAAGGATCTTTTGGCAAAATATTCCTGGCAAAGGGAAAACTGGATAATGAGCAGTGTGTTATCAAAGAGATCGATTTAACTAAGGTAAACCAGCAAAACCTGGATGGTAATGGTAGCTATTTACCTGATTGTGCTACTTACATTTAGCTAGGGTATGAACTTGGGTTGTGTTTTGTCTCCTTTAGAGTTCCATCTTGATTATATAGAGTTAAACCTTCTAAAGACTGTATGCTTTGCTAATTTAGTGATTTTGCAATCATAGGCAAAACAGGTATTTTGGCATTAAGTCTTTACTTTTTACTGCATTTTTGTTTTCAAAACTTCTCCCTACTTACAATGTGTGACACTACCTAATTCAAATTTTATAGCAGATGATTCAACTACGATGAAACTTTTGCCGCTGAAATAACAGATCACAATTTTGTCATACATTTCCTTAAGCTTTTTAATTTCCTTTTTTTCCCTCTCATCCATATTTTCAGACATGAGTAATTCACAACGGAGTCTTTTCAGTTCTCCCTTCTGTTTATGGCAGTTGGATTCATCTCATCTAATTTTAAATTTCCATTCTGTTGCTGTCAGCATCTGAGCTGTTTGGCTAGACTTGCTTTCTGGGAGAACAAGAGAAATACGTATTTTTAGGAAGCTGTTGATCGTGTGTATTTTAGACTTCTGCTTTAGAATGAGCTGAATCGGCCCACAAAAGCGCTCTTTGTTGAGTACAGAGGCAGGTTCGGGTCACTAGCTCTGGTATTAGAGGAATACCATTCCTATATCTAGTTCCAGAAAGCCAGGCAATTAAACTCCCTGTGATTTCAATAAAGGGATTTCAACGGTCAATTTCAGTGAGTGCCTGCATGCTTTTGACAGGTCCTTTGCTATTCTGGGCCACACTAGTGAATTTCTAATATATTAGAAAATTATAATGAATTTGAATGATTTTTTATACAGCTGTTCTAGAAAGAGCTGTATAACTTCCAGTTGCAAACCCAGAAAAATTGATATGCCAGTAATGACAGCTAAATAAAAAAAAAATAATTTCTCTTTATGCTCATAACCAATAAAAATGATGCATTTCTAATCTTAGATTTTGATGTATGCAAAATAGAAAAATGGAAGTTAATAAAATATTGTTGTGGATCCCACTCATTCAAAAACCAGAAGCTGGATACAGAAAATTACTACCTTGAAGTCATAAGAATTATTTTATATGGTAAAGTGTGTTTCATTCATTTTCTGACTTCTGAATCTTTGAGGATTACATTTCAAAGTTATTTTGTAAGAGTGAGGGTAAGAAACTTTCTATAAATACAAGAGAATGTTCTAATGGATGGGGACTTAGAGACATGAATTTTTTAGAAGTAATGTCGATGAAAGTGTGATCACAGTGAACCAAATAGAAGTTTTCCATTTAATGTAACAGGGCAAAGAGTTTGTCCGAAAGTTGCAAGAATGAACAACACTGTAAAATGAAGGACTTTTTTTCTTTTTACTTCATTCTTTTGAGATCACCTATATTAGGAATAAAGAGTCATCTAGACCCTTATTTTTTTAATACTTCAGGGAAGTCTAACTTTAGAGTTTAACTATTCATCAGGTAGCTTAGCAATAGCATTTGTGTAAAAAGTTTAAAGGTGTACATTTGCCTGTTTGTAAAATATCATAAGTTGTTCTAACTTTGGTAATATTCCGATATATTTCCGAGCAAGCACTGCAAATTGCTATTTTACATCTTATTTTATAATATTTCTGCATCCCCTTGGTACACAGTCTTTTTGTGTTTGTGGGACTGGTTTGAAAACAATGTAACTATTTTGTAAAAGAGTTAAATATATTATTGCTAGCATATAGTTACTTCATTCCTTGTAGATGCCTGTGAAAGAAAAAGAAGCCTCTCAGAAAGAAGTTATTCTTCTGGCCAAGATGAAGCATGCAAATATTGTAACCTTCTATGCTTCTTTGCAAGGTTTACTTTTAAACATTTTTCTTTTATTTGTGATTATAGGCAGCAAAACTTACCTTGTTAATATTGTCCAACATTAAGCCTGTCCCCAGCCCCTTACTCACCAGTGGGAACATGTCCCAATTCCTAAAAATGAACATAAGGAATCAAATTCAGTCATCATTTGCCCTCTCCATATGTGTGGGCGGGACCTAAGGTATTGTGGCATGAATGCTAGGTCTTGGCGTGTCTGCATTGCTTAAGTTGGACTTTAGTCTTGATCTTCAATAGAAGTCCAGAGTTTAATGAGACTTTTCTAGGAGGTTCAATGGAAGAAGAGAGCTTTTGAGTATAGCAAGAAACAGGCCCTGTTGGTCTTTTGTTGTGAGCCATATTTTGAGGTATCACTCAAGGATACGGAATTCTTCAGGACTGAAAGAGAGAGAAGGAAGTCAGTTCTCCATAAAGCTAAATCCCAGTATTTATTTTTCCTGCTGACATCTGTCATAAGCAATGCCTTACGTAACGAATGCTATAGTTACAGCTTGTGTTCAAATTGTTTTCTGTGATCAGGACTGTAAATGTTTTAAGGGACACATAAATCTGGTACTCTTCTGGACCCCAGAGAGGTAACAATAGGGTGAGTTTCCATACTAAGTGGCCCCTGCTGTTTATTTCTGCTGTTTGGACGCTGTCTCCTTTTAACCTTTTCCCTAAGCCTAACTGTATATTTGGTAATTATTGGGGAACAACCTCAGCTGTGATGCATTCTACTAAGCATTGCCTGTAAGAAAATTTGTCTTTCTATCAGTGTGGTCTTTTGAGGATTTTCTCATGTATTTAAGATTTTTGTGAATCTCCATTTAAATATATTTTCACATCTTAGTTTTGCATCAGGTTTCACTGGAAGTGTCCATTTTTTCTCGATTACTCTTTGAAATGGAGGCATAGGTAGAGGTTTAACTACTCCCTTTTGAAAGAGGGACTGTATAGAATAAACAGAATTTATTGCTGTATTAACGAGTAATAAAGGAATAAAGGAAAAATTATACTTTTCCTTTCAGAAAAGAACAAGCTATATATTGTGATGGAATACTGTGATGGTGGAGACTTAATGAAGCGGATAAATATGCAGCATGGAGTGCTCTTTGATGAGGACCAGGTGAAAGAAGATATATTTAGAGGAAAGAACATATCATGTAAAACATATGGTTTGAATTGTCCGGTACTAGCTACTGTTTCTTTTCTGGCCTATTAAAATTATTGAATGTTTTAAAGAAACTTTGGTAATTTTAATGGGAGTTTAGAGTTTGCGTGTCACACTGCTGTGAGACCTTAAATTAATTCATTAGCAGTATTTTGATGCTGTTTTTATCCACCCTCCCTCCCACTGCTGCTTCCATTGTGGATGTACTTTTTCTTCGTATTAGTAGTACACCTACTAAGCCATGCTTTCTTTTAAATGGTATTTTAGAATTATTGGGTGATATATTACATATGAATTCTTCATTTTATGCTATTTGCATCATGACATATCCTGCTTTATATTGAAATCAGTGGTAAATCTCTCATTCTTTTCATTTGGGTCAAGATTTCTCTGATGCCATTTAAATAGTTAAACCAGCACAGAGAAACAAGCCCATACATCTGATTGCATTTGAACCATCTTCACTTACATTTTATTTTGTAAATAGGTGAGTAAGATAAGTACTGCAATTCACAGAAACAGAATTTCCCACTATTCCTTACTTACTCATCTTTTTTTACTAACTCTTAAGCTTTCTGAAGGAAATTTTCTCTTACATATTGGACTTAGTGTAATGAGCTCTGAGGTTATTTAATCCTGCATAGTCTTCTACTTTTGCAGGTACAATGAAAATTTACCTACAAACTAGACAGGTAGTATCAAACCTGTTAGTGAAAATATACTCTAGAGCATAAGAGTGGGGGAAAAAAGAAGTGTTGTGACTTTTTTGTTTGTTTGTTTTAGTAAAAGAAGAACTCCTTAGTGTAGAAGTTAGTTGGAAGTGAATTACTGGTTCAATAATAATGAATTTTAAGATCCTATTGGGAGCCATACTAGAGGTGGAGAGAACATGAGAGCAAATAGAGGACAAAACCACATATCATGAAAACACAAAAGAGAGAACTGACATACAAAACCCCTTGACAATGAGACAGAATAATACATATCCAAAGAAATTGAAAGGAAGTACAGACAGAAGAATGGATTACAGAACATGTAAATATATAAATATATATAGAACATATAAAGATACATCTGCCAGTCAAGAAAGGAAAGAAAATTGCCCAGTGTAACGTCATGTTAAAATATCTATATTTTCAAATGTATGCCTAAGAAAGTATCATTTATGGCATCAGCCCTATTCAGGAAATCATCTGCTTAATGTGAAGCATTAACTAAGTAGAAGATTATTACTTGAATCACAGTCTTTCATGGCCATCAGTTTTCCTAAATAGAGAAGCATGTAAACACATTGTATTTTTGTTTCTGAATTGAGTCCAAAAGTCCTTATTCAATAAAACACATGTATAGTTGAAGTTAAATATATGCTTAAGAGCTGTACTGGGTCAAGGATAAACCTGTGTGCTTACTTATTATGCAGTTTTTTTCATACCTGCATTTCACCACATTTCAGTCCTTCACTCTTTTTATCTGTTTTTTTCTGGACCACATTCAGTAAGAGTACTAATATTATACCTGGGTGGTTTGACTTCCACCACTGAGGATTAAGAAGCACCTCCCAGTTCTGTCTCGGTTGTTATTTGAACTCACTCATTTCTAAATAAAGGTCTAGTATTCTTAGTGTACTTTGATGTGATTCTTCAGTCCCTGTTCAAGTACTTGTCCTGTCACAGTCAGTGAAAACTTGATGGGGATAAGGGAAGTAGAACCAGTATCTGCTTTCATTTAGTTTTGTGATAGCACTAAAAAAGGAAAGGAAAAGTCTATGACATTAATTAAAACAGTATTAATTTTTACATTTTACATTGCATATGCTCTACATATTTTAGATTTTATTGTTGTAATTGGACATTAGAGTCACACAAATTTATAGGTATCTGTTCCCTTTAACTTTCACTGCAGATTCTGAGTTGGTTTGTGCAGATCTCCTTGGGCTTGAAGCATATTCATGACCAGAAGATTTTACACAGAGATGTAAAAGCAGAGGTAGTAAAATTAGTATCAGAAAGGGGGTGATTTTGTCTTGTAAAAGATATGCTTAAGAAGCTCTGCCATGTTTTCTTTTCACATACAAGTTTTGCTTTTATTTGCAGAACATTTTTCTTAGCAATAATGGAAAGGTAGCAAAACTTGGGGACTTTGGCATAGCAAGACAGTTGAACAGGTAAGCACCTTTTTTAATTAGTCTGTGACCTACACCAAATAGGACTGTTTATGAATATTCAAAATGCAACCTGAACGTGCACAACTGCTTGTGGATTGTGTTTGTTCAGGAGGTTGGGATACAAAGTTTCTGACACTACATTTTTTTCTGTTACCCTAGAACATGCCATTCTGCATGAAACCGCAGTCATATCTAGCATAGTAACAGGACTTCTGTGAGGTATACGAATGAGGTAGGGTGGGGAAGCCCCGGGCTTTCCCTGTTGTCTGTGGAACTCACTTAAAGAGATTCTGGAGGCACAGCTCCTGTTCTTGCAGCCATTGATAATCATTTCTAGCACCTCATAGAAAAGAAAGCGAAGAGCACTACAGGCTTTGGAAAGAGTGTAAGAAGAGTTTGTACATATTTCCTTTGTATGTCCTCCAAGACTGTGCCTATATTAATTTTTTTAAAAGGGCCAGAACTGACTCTCTGGGCCTGAGAGTGAGTGGCATGGGACAGCATGGCATGCATCCATACAGCCAAAATGTGTTCTCCCAAAGAGGGTGGCCTTATCTTTACTGACTTTGGGGGCAAGGTTGGCCTGTCTTGCATAGTGGCTAGATGTTGTCTAGGAAGAATGCTTTTTGGTGTGGCCAAAACATGCCAGAGGGCATGCTGACAATGGGACAGTTCTTGAATTTGATCTGGTTTTCAGCTGCTTGATTATCTTTGACCTTGGCAGGATATTGTGGCAAAGAAGGTCCACCATTTAGGTTTTCTGTGGAAAGGTAATTTCCTCTGCAGATTCTCCTTTAGCATCAGTCCTTCTCAGTTGCTTTGTACTCCATGTGCTGCAAGTCACTTGTTAAAACTTTTTCTATCCCTAAATTAGGTCAGTGTAAGTTTAACCACATTTCTGTCTACACAGCATCAGTAAAGAGAACAGATAACTTTAACCAACATAGGCGATTTTCTCATTTTCTTCAGATGTACCTAACTGTGTTCATGTATTAGGTACACAGGTGGTTTTGGATATCTGCTGCACCATGGACCTCCATGGGCTGCAGGGGGACAGCCTGCCTCACTGTGCTCTTCACCACGGGGTGCAGGGGAATCTGCTCTGGCACCTGGAGCACCTCCTGTCCTCCTTCTGCACTGACCTGGGTGTCTGCAGGGCTGTTTCTCTCACATATTCTCACTCCTCTGTTCTGGCTGCAGCTTCTATTGTGCAGTTTTTTCCCCCTCTTCTTAAATATGCTATCCCAGAGATGCTACCACCATCACTGACAGGCTTAGCCTTGGCTAAGTGGTGGATCTGTCTTGGAGCCAGCTGGCATCAGCTCTATGGGACATGGGGGAGGAGGCTTCTAGCAGCTTCTCAAAGAAGCCGCTCCTGTAGCCCCCCTGCTACCAAAACCTTGCCACGCAAACCCAAAAAGTTTCTTAGACTGTCTTTTCCTCCTCCTCCGGGGTATAAAAAGGCATTTTCATTGCAGTTCTCCAATATGTAAGATAGTGTCCAATACTTTTACTTGCAGTGTCTGTGGCATCTCTGGTGCTCAGACTTCACATACTCTGTAAAAAGTGTAACTTACAACTTTATTGACATCTAGTATAGAGTGAGAAGAATCACACTCTGTGAGTACCTGTTTCTCTCCACTGACTTCCCAGTGGCTCTTGATTACATCCACAGAGTAGATACCTGAAAGCAAGTGAAATTAATCCAACTGGTGTTATTTGGTTACACCTTTACAAGTTCCAGAGATGGAACTAGAATTCATTTACTCCCCATTTAGTTTCTGAACAGTACGTCCTCCTTCCACAGTTTCTGACTTGTGTGACTGACTACCACCTCCCCTATTCTTACTTCAGCGAGTATGTTGGAGACTTCTAATATTTTGCAGTGTCTTTGACAGCTTTCAGAATTCTGTGTTAATGATAAACATTCCTTGAAAAATGTTTATTACAGTGCTGGTGAAAAGTAGGGAAAAGGGAATTCTGTGCTTTCTGTTTAAGTGCAGACAGTCTCCACTATTAGAACAGCTGGTCATTTTTACACAGAACTGGGAAATACTTAAGTAGTTCTTGGGGTGTTCCATTATTCAACTATTTGGAGAACAGAAATAATGTCCTCTGTGGGCTTTTCACCTGGAGTAGAGAAGCCTCTTGTTCAATTGCGTGTAAACTTTTTCAGTGTGTAAGCCATTTTTTTCATTGTGTTTCATTAGCACTATGGAGTTTGCCCATACCTGTGTAGGGACCCCCTATTATCTGTCACCTGAGATCTGTGAAAATCAGCCATATAACAATAAAACGTAAGTCTCTGTCTTTTTTTCATATGCTTGTGCATGAGGGCATGCAGGCATAAGAGAACTTATATTAGTGATATCGTGGTTTAAATCAGTATTTCTCCAGGGCACCAGGAATTTCACATGTCATCCTTTGTGAAGTTTTGTGTTATTGTGTACATTAATTAGGTGTATCAATTGTACACAACAACTATGTTATACTGTACAAGTCAGTTGAATTTTGACTTAGTGTCCAGAATATAGCAATCATTAATTTGTTGCAATTCATTTACAGGCTTAACATAATTATATATTTTTTAATAAAATTATTGTACTTTAAAGTTTAATGTCATTCTCTTTTAATACTCCTTGTTAGTAGTGGCATGAAATGTAAAATAGATTTTTTTCCCCCTTTGCTTTCTCTGGCTCTCCATCAAATGCTAAATTTTTCTCTTGTTTCCGACATGTAACAACCAATGCAAGTATGTGTCTTTTCAGTTCCAAGTTTATTAATTTTTGATACACTCATTTGTGATTTATAAAAATACACTGAAATTAATGCTACTAGATTGGCAATTCTGTAACTTTGCAGTAGCCACCTGCAGGAAAGACAAATAGGTCTGAGAATTTTAAAGGCTCACTCAGGTTTAACACAAAATACTAGATGAGAAGCACTGAAAAGTTGAGCGGGCTAGACCCCCTTTATGTGGGAAATGTGATCAATACCAAATGTTCTGGAGCCCAGACTAGCATCTCAGCTCTAAGGTTCTATTCACACAAGTTTACTCCCTTATTGTCTTCTCAACAATCAAGTTAGCCAGAGACAGCTTTGCCCTTCATCCTGCTAGGAACAGTAAGTAGACATTCTTTATGTCATGTGCCTTTTCCAATTATAATTATAGTACCTAGTTAGGTATCATACAGACATTGGTACCAGAACAAAAAAGAAATTTCTAGTTCTTTTCAGTGCATCTTAAAGAAAATTAAAAGTTGCACCAATGTTGATCTGTAATGGACTAATGTTCATAAATTTGAGAGCTGAGAAGAGGTACTGACTATATGTATGAAAATATTGCAGTCTTTTCCATGAAACTTAAATGACTTTTTATTCACAGAGATATTTGGTCTCTTGGCTGTGTTCTTTATGAGCTATGTGCGCTAAAGCATCCTGTAAGTACCACAGAATCAGATCATTATCATATTATTGAAAAAGATAGTGGACAGCTGGGAAAAACTGTAGTAATAATAGCATTCATAGTCAGCTGATAGAATTATTTTCAGCTCATTTGTTGATATAAAAGAATGACTGCTGGTGTTAATTTTTTATATTGTGTCTGTTGTGTATATATTAAGGTACAATTTATTATGTTGTATTTCTGCAACGTGTGTGTGTGTATATACACACACTGAACATATATTTACTCTTTAGTAAGTACTAAACTTTTTCAAAAAGCAGATGAACAATGAAATGAATTAAAGCCAAATTTCAAGATTAGGGTCTAGGCATATAATTTTACTCATTTCTATTTGAAAATACCAATCTATGCTTTCTAAAGAGTTTGAAACCCACATCTCCCCAGAAAGCAGTTTGACGTTCCTCAGAAGCATTTTCCTAAAGGTTTGCACATTCATGTAAGAAAATAACAGATTGATAGCATCTTCAGGAAGCTGTGCTGTCCTCAGCCTGATGTGAGCCTCAGACAATCCTCAGCCTGTGAGTATTATGTGGAGAAGGGAACACAGCAGAGACTAATCCCAGCAACGAGAAAAGGATCAGGTTCCTGGGCTCAGCAGAAGTTGACCTTTTGCTGAGCTTGGATGTGGGAGATGACAGAGCAGCTCTGATAGGGAGAGCAATTGGGCTGAGCTGTGAGCAAAGGGATATTGCTGAGGAAAATTTCAGATTTCACAAAGTGAGAAAACATTAATATTAATTCTTATGCATATTATATGTTTTATTCTGTATTGCTGCCCATTTTTTAATTTGGAGGCAGGGACCAGATGCTGATGTAGACAGGAAATGCAAGTGAAGCTAAGGCAAATTTTGGTAACACCACCTTCAAAACAGCCATGTAAATAAAATGGTAATTTTAGAAAGAACTTGCTTTCAAAAATATTTTTGCCTGTCTGAGGCCCTAAAAAACTGTATTGATGTTGACCTGTTAAGAGATCTGCTGAACTGAGAATGCTGATTTACCTGAGTGGCTTTAGTTGTTAAAAATTAAGATTGTACCTTGGTGCCTGAGAGAACACAGAACACAGAGGCTAAGCTGCGTGGAGTGAAGTTTTGTAGGTGAACACTGTGAAGACAGTATGCATGCAGGTCTCTGTTGAACAGCTTTTGGCAAAATAAATCATGTTTCATTCTGGAAAACTTGCTTCTGTTTTACTATATGAGAGCAGAGTATGAATAAAAGTCTTCCAGGTACAAAAGCTGTCAGACCTCCTAAGCTGTGCATCTGAAGCAAGTAACCAGCAAATACAGTCAGAGAGAGTGGTTGTATTAATTTTCCACAGCAAGCTATGGTTAGCAAGAAGGGATTTGTATAGCACAGGGCTTCTGTCAGCAAGTACTTTTTTCAAGTGGGGGCATCTAGTCCATCATTTCCAACCAGCAGTACTTACTATCCCCTTTTTACTGTTTTCATTAAGTTTGAAGGCCATAGTTTGCACCAGCTGGTGTTGAAGATTTGCAGAGGATGTTTTCACCCAGTGTCTCCCAGCTATTCATATGATCTGAGGATATTAATTTCCCAGTTGTTTAAAATATCTCCAAGAGATCGACCATCTATCAATTCTATTCTAAGGAAGCCCTTCTTGCAGAAGCTTGTTCTCAGGTATTTGCCCCCTGAGGTAAGTGCCTGTACTGCTGCTTGCTGAGATTAAAATACGGACCAAAGTAGTATAAACAGTTCTGTCAGGCACCTTTTTTCTTACACATGACACAGGAAGAACTTGGTCACACTATGATATATAGAAAAAGACCTTCAGCATCACAGTTTGGGGCCAAGCTGATACAAGGTAATGTTAATAATATTATTTAACATTAGTTCTACACTAACATTTGTTAGTTGTTATATATGTGATGGTATAACTTTCTCCAGCAGTCTTTATTGCACATTTGAATACAAGAGTTTTGCACAAAATTAAAAAGAAAAAGAGGAGAGAACTGCAACAGCAGAAACATTCACCCCAGGCAGTGAATCACTGTCCTGTTTAGGAAAAGACAACTTTAAGTCCAGCTCATTAGTAACATTCAGCTAGAAAAGCTGCCACAAGAAAGTGCTGAAACATTAGTCTTAATTCTTTTAAGAATGGAATTTACAAAACTGAGAGGCTTTGGTCTAGATGCAGTTCAGGTCCATCACATGAAAAACAATCCTTACTTAATTTTTCCAAGCTATGTGCAAAAATCTTGCAAAATGTGCTCCATGGTATTTTAAAAAATAATAAAAATGTATTTTACAAAATATTATAAGTTAGATTCAGTTGTGAGAGACAATGAAATCTGTGTGGATTTAGTGCTCATTGATAGATCAGATTACATATGCACATTCTTAGAAAACATGAACGAGACTAAATGGTATCTCTGTATGAAATGCTGAACATGTTTCTATCAGCATAACTTTTTCCTAATTCTATATTATTTAGTATATCATAATTATGCCTTAAATTTATCTTTGGAAGTATTGAAGTAGTTTAAACAGATTTGTGAAAATAAACATATGTAGTTACTTAACTGCATTATGAACATTTTTTTTTTCCTCAATAAAAGTTCTTTGTGGTGTAAGAACCCATGTTATTTTGGAAGTTACTTCCAGTGAGATTACCTGCCTTCAGGACTCATGCAATTTGGACAGAGGCACCTGAACACCGTATCACTTAAGCATTTAAAATATATCTATGGTCATATACTCATAATTTTCATATATTTTATCTCCCAGACATGATAGTCTCACAGTCATTACTCAGGAAATATTTAAAACTCACTTAGAAACTACTTAGTCCTAGCAAGGACATTACTATTGGTTATTGCAGCTAAGGTATTTGCTAAATACTGACTGACCAGACTGGAGTGGTGTGTACTTGTATTCTCCTGCGTGGGAAACCGATAAGGTAAATTTTTCACTTTTCAACCCTTCTTTCCAGATTTCACAGGTACTACAACATTGTCTAGCAATCTGTAGAATACCGAGGGCTAGGTTTAGAAAGGGAATACCTAAGCAGGTAGACACCTAGCCTCCAATGAAATCTGAGCCTAACAATCAGACCTCCTTTTTTCTGTTATTGGTACTAGCATGAAATCAGCATTCTGATATAGAGGTTTCCCTTTTATTCAGTGTGCTTTGCAAAACTAATCCGTGAAATCCACTTCACACGAGTGTGACAAATCATAAAGTTTTCAAAAGGATGTCATTCTAAGAATGAAAGGCAGAGTGCCTAGGAAATGTGAAATATGGTGATGATGGTGATGATGATGAAGGGATGTAAGGAGTGTTTGTTAGCCCAGCCTGTCAGTGTTAGGTACATGCATTGTACTGTGGTTTGCAACTACATGATCATTAATCATGTAGAGAGCACAGAATGTAGCCTTTTAATGTTTTGTTTTTAAAAAGCATATAAACTTCAGAAAAGGAGAGTGCAGGACCTAGTTTCTCCAGAATCTGGAATGGTGCTGCCTGTCAAGAAAAAAGAATTATTTCAAAGAAATGAATGGAAACCTACTTCAAGAGGGCAACAGCCTATTTTTCAGGTACTGTGTATCTGCATTTTTGTAATGTTTAATCATTGTCAGAAGCCAAATTTTTGCTCTTAGAAAAGACCCTTTGAAAGGTTTCATTAAGGTATATTAAATGTAGCTTAATGCCTACACCAAGTCAGTAGAGACAGTTAAGCACTCCTGAAGCCTCAGAAGAGGTGTTTCAGAAAGTCTAAGTGGGAAACTGAATTTAGTCAGCTTCAGTATGGTTATTTGTAACAAAAAAAATGAGGCATGCTTTGCATTTGTATTTGCACAAAGGCAAATAAACTCTGTGTTTGCATTTTTGCTATAGAAGCAAATGCACTGAACCTCTTACCTCAGTCCTTCTGAGAGCCCATTCACAGGCAAAACCACTAGCACCCACTGCCCTTGTCTCAGATACTTACTACAACAATCTGGGATCAAACCCTACAGCAGAAAGCCCCTGTTCTTCACAACTACTTGCGTCCCTCGCTCATTTTTCACCTCCTTTCCTCAGGCTGGATATCAGCTGTGTACTGTGTCCAGCCTTTTACTTGGCATCACTTCATACCTTTGTATTTATCTTCAAGAGCATGTAGTACTGCCTTGGGTGCTGGTGAACACAGAGCAAAGCACATTTAGGATCTGGGAGTTCCCAGCAGTAATTGCACATTGCAGTTATGGTAGATTAACTGACGGTAGGGAATGTGGAATTCCCAGAGCTGCACCCATCAAGCAATCACTTACACTACCAATGGATAATACTGGTCCTGTGCAGAATATAGGACTTAGTTTTCCTCGTAGTTACATTTATGTGTATTCAATGCAAATCCAGATGGATGAAGTTTGGAAGGTTAAGTTTCCTTTCATTGTGTACCGCTGTAATCAAAGGCAGAATTTTGTCCACAGTGTTTCCATCTATGCGACATACTCTGATATTAACGCTGGGAAAGCTCCCACATTCTTTCAGCATCCAAATGAAGCAAATGGTTTGCAGAGTTGCAGGGTCATACTTTGAACGTGTTGCTTCAGAATTCACAGAATCACAGTATGTTTGAGGTTGGAAGGGACCTCAGGATGTTATCTCATCCGCACCCCTGCTCAAGCAGGGTCCTCTAGAGCTGGTTGCCCAGGACCATGTCCAGACAACTTCTTAGTATCTCTAAAGATAGGGACTCTACAGCCTCTATGGGCAACCTGTGCCGGTGCTCGGTTACCCTCACAGTGAAAAAGTGTTTCCTCCTGTGTTTCAGTTTGTGCCCATTGCCTCTGGTCCTGTCACTGGGCACCACTGAAAAGAGCCTGGCTCCGCTGTCTTTGCACCCACTCTTCAGGTATCTTGATAAGAACCCATCTGAGCCTTCTCTAGGCTAAACAGTCTGAGCTCTTTCAGCCTCTCCCTATGTGAGAAGTGCTCCAGTCCCTTAATCATTTTTGTGGCCCTTTGTTGGACTTTCTCCAGTATGTTCATGTTTCTCTTGCACTGGGGAGCTCAGAATTGGACACTGCACTCCAGGAGTGTCCTCACCACTGCTGAGCCGAGCGGAAGGATCATCCCCTTGACTTGCTGGAAATGCTTTGTCTAATGCAGGACAGAATACCATTCACCTTCTTTGCAGCAAGGGCATGCTAATGGTCGACTTGGTGTCCACCAGGACCCCCAGGTGCTTTTCTGCCAAGCTGGTTTCCAGCTGGCTAGTCCCCAGCATGTACTGGTGCAGTGTAGGACTTTACACTTCCTGTTGTTGAACTCCACTGAAGTTCAGTCAGCCACTGAAGTTCAGTCAGCCCATTTCTCCAGCCTGTTGAGGTCCCTCTGGATGGCAGCACAACCCTCTGGTGTATCAGCTACTTCTCCCAGTTTGGTGTTATCTTGTGACTTGCTGAGGGTGCGCTCTGCCCCACTTTCCCTATCATCCAGATCATTAGTGAAGATGTTGAGCAGGATTGACCCCTGGGGTGCACCACTAGTTACTGGCCTCCAACTAGACTTTGTACTATGATCACCACCCTTTGGGTCCAACCATTCATCCATTTTTCAATCCCCTTCACTGTCTGCTCATCCAGCCCATACTTTATCAGCTTCTCTATGAGGATTTTGTGGCAGACAGTGTCAAAAGCCTCCCTGAAGGCAATTGCCTGGTGGGCAATATCCACTGCTCTTCCCTTGTCTACCAAGCCAGTCATTTCATTGTAGGAGGTTATTGGATTGATCAAGGATGGCTTCCCCTTGGTGCATCCATGCTATTACTGACGATTTTCTTGTCCTTCATGTCCCTGGAAATGGTTTCCAGGATTAGTTGTTCCATCACCTTGCTAGGCACTAATGTGAGGCTGACCAGCCTGTAGTTCCCTGGATCCTCCTTCCTGGCCTTTTTGAAGATATGAGCGACGTTTGCTTTCCTCCAGTCCTTCTCCCAATCACTGCTATGTTTGATCAAAGATAACAGAGAATGGCTTTGCAATGACATTTGCCAGCTCCCTGAGTACTTATGGCTGCATCCCATCAGTCCAGTCTGCTTATGTATTCGCTAACCTGATCCTTTTCCACCAAGGGTATGTTTTCCTTGCTCCAGACTTCCCCCCGGTCACAGGGGCCTGAGATTCCTTAAGGCTGATCTTGCTAGCAAAGACTGAGGCAAAGGTGGCATTCAGTACCTCGCCCTTTTCCATGTGTCACTGGGGCATCTGCTTCACTGGTCACAGTTCTCAATTCTCTACATTTATTTAGGTGGCCTGTTTTGTTCTCCTTATTGCTTGGGATTGCCATACTGTAAAACTTATTTGAATGAGGGACAAGATAAGTGCTTTTTGAGGTTACCTCTTCCTTGGGAATATTATTGGCAGTGGAAAATTTTCTTGTATAGATATGAATTTCTATTCTACTATAATCTGGACTTTACCATAGGTAGCTGAGCCAATTTTCAGTGTTTTGAACAAGGAAAAGAGGGAGGAATAGTTAATGTATTTACCATCTGTGGCAGGGATACTTAGATGCTTTTTAATTTATGTAAAAAAATAAGTAAAATTCAGCATTTTTCTCATACACCATGTAGTCTCCCACTATGGAAAAGTTTGTGAATGTCTTACCACACTTACATCACACAGTGGCAGCTAGACAGTCACCTTCTCTCCATTGTTCTTACGAGAAATGGAAAAGACATTCTTGTCACAAAGTAGAAATACAGGTGTGTTTCATCACAGTAAGGACTTTGAGAAATGAAAGGCAAGCTCCCACAGGCACATAAGCAAAGGGATGGTGAAATGAAGTAGCTCAGTGCTCCCCTGAAAGCAGGAGGCAATAACGCATACTGCCCAAAACTACATCCCAAGTCCCCTTTGCACTCACATGTCAAAATGAAACTCTCCTGGAAGCAATTGTGGTGCTTTAGGCTTTAGAACACTTTAGTGACTCTAGGGTAATGACACTACAGAGTACGAAGCCCCACACTGATTGACTCACGCAACGATATGGGCTGCTGCTTAATGACAGAAGTTGATGGAACAGGGAGAAAGGAAAATACAATGGTAAGATTACATAAGCCCTGAGAATTTAGGAAGTTTCGGGGTTATATGTGAACGGATTTGGAAAACCTACAATAACTGTACTGTAGGCAGCCTGTACTGTACTGTACTGGAGCCGTGCGGCTCAGACTGGGGCGAGGACAGGAAGTTAATTCAAACTTGTACTGATACAAATGAGAACAGGTAAATTGACATTATTTATTGTATTTCCAGCCACAGACCTCCAGATTTAAGATGGCAGAAAGGCCAGAAAGCATTAGAGTGCATGGCCATTATGACCATTACTATGATAAGCTTGACAACTTGCAGAGGAAAGCTAATGCACTTTATGACCTTTCTCATATCAGCCAAAGAGTTGGGGAATACTATAAACTGAAAGGACAAGTTGCACCTCCACCTCCACCACCCAACTGGTAAACTTTTCTCACTCTATTTATTAGTGGTGAACTGTCATGTATGTTTTGAGTTATCAGCCTTCCTGCTTAGGTAACACTGGACATGGCTTATTCAGTATAATTACTTCCCTGCTTGGTCTTTAATAATTCTATCATGTTTGTTGAACAACATAGTTCCTATCTATCCAGAAGTTCCTTCTGAATGTATTGTCCTGATGTTTGACATTTCATTGTCAAAATGTCTCCCAAATCTCAGCATTTTATTGATGAGAAGTAAACCACAGGCTTTTCGTAGACTTTCTGATTATATCAAGGATAAACACTGTCTTTCCTTCCGACCAGGATCAGAATGATGTAAAGACCAAAAGCCGTTATCCACTTGAGGGAACAGAGTGGGAGGCAGGCCATGAAAATGGTGCTTTTTTTCCTGCAGAGCTTATATTTTGGTTTCAGATACAAAGACCCTTTCTCCAGCAGTTTGTTTACTTCAAAGCCTTTCTCACAGAGTAGAGATACAAACTTTTTTATTGCTTTAAACATTGCCTGTCCGTTCCATGATAAGCCATTTTAGGTGTGGATGAACTTTGAAAACCTTGAGAAAGGAAGGTAAGGAATTTTTCATACTGCCTACTTTTGAATCCTTCCTTTAAGGTTGACTAAATCATTCATTTTCATTCAATGATGACTGTGTTTAGAATGTTTTAGTTAAGGGCCATCAGCTTTAGAACATCTTGTCTGAGCTGAGTTTCTAGCAGAGTCTGTGAAATAAAAGGTAGTATATAAACATCCCTTTCTTCTCTCAGGCCTGCAGAATATCTTCAAAGGCGTTTTGAAGCCCAGCAGTACAAGATTAAAGTGGAAAAACAGCTGGTAAGTAAATACTGAATCGATCATAGAATAAAATCTGTAAAAGAAAATGAATGAAAATCCAGAAGGTGAACTGATGTCTTTCTAACAGCAAACTGTAACACTGACAGGTAGAAAGTTTTGTTCTAGCAAGTTCATTGATCTGCTCTGCAATGCTCAACTTGAGATTTCATTTTCCAATGCAAAACTATAGCGATGTAAAATTCTACTATAACTTTTTCCTCCAAAAATACACACTTGCCTTACTGCACTCTTCAGTGGAATGAGGGGAGTGAATTGAGTGAGCACTGGAGGAAAGGACTCTAAATGAAAATTCCTTTGCTCTGGGATTTATTTGTATATTCACAGGGGCTGCGACCATCCTCTGCTGACTCATGTCATGACCAAATAAAGCAGCAGAAAATAAAGGAAGAGCATCTCAAAAACCATCAGCAGGATATGTCTAGAAAGAATGAAATGAAAGAACAGGTAAATGAAGTATCTTCCTGTTGTGTTTTAACCCTAGCTGGCAACTAAGTACCATGCAGCTGGTCACTCACCTCTGCCCTGGTGGGCTGGGGAGAAGAATCGGAAAAAAAGATGGTAAAACCTGTAGGTTGAGATAAGAACATTTTAATAATTGAAACAAAATAAAATATAATAACAACATGATAATAATAATTGTAATGAAAAGGGAGACAACAAAAAGAGAGAGAGAAATAAACCCTTAGGTTTATTATTATTTGTTATTAGAAAGACAAGTGATGCACAATACAATTGCTCACCACCCACTGACGGATGCCCTGCCTGTCCCCAAGCAGTGATCGGCCCCTTCTGGCCAACCTCCCCACTTCATATACTGAGCATGATGTTCTATGGTATGGAATATCCCTTTGGCTAGTTTGCGTCATCTGTCCTCGCTCTGCTCCCTCCTGGCTCCTTGTGTACTTGCTCACTGGCAGAGCATGGAAATGTGAAAAGTCCTTGATTTAGGGTAAGCACTACTTAACAATGACTAAAACATCAGCGTGTTATCAACATTATTCTTATACTAAATCCAAAACACAGCACTATACCTGCTACTAGGAAGAAAATTAATGCTATCCCAGTTGAAACCAGGACACCTCCTGAGCTGCTTAAAGCTGTCTTCTTACACTCCTTGATGGTAGTATTCTTTACATAATAATTGATTCTTTTCCATCTAACCACTAGGAAAATGTAAGCTATTTGCATCTGGTTCCATCTTGCATAAACTGGTTAAGACTTGCACAAAAGCTGATGTTCATAATCATTTTATAAACTATGGCCTTAATCTCACCTACTGAGATCAGAGGAGTTACATCACTGACCAAACTAATGTTGGAAGACAATAGATCCTCACATTTACAAAACAGAGAACATAGTGATACATGTACTATTCATGTATGTATATTCATTGTCCGTAAGTCATACTAGGACATTTAGAGTGTGATATAATAGTATGTGATCATACTACTTCCCTGGTACGTTACAACTTTTGGAGATCATTTTATACAGAAACGATATACTTTTCTGGTTTAATTTTGGGTGACAGAGAAAACAAACTGATGCTTCGCTCTTAAATGAACACATGTAAATACATTTAATCTTCTATCTTAGAGTTATAGGAAAGTTCCAGAATAAATATGAATATATTAACTTTTACACTATGGTCAGACTTTGGCATAAGAACATACTCGTCATGTACATATTCTTCAGAGACTCTTGCTGTTAACAATTTCACAAAGTCTGTCCTAAATATGCCAAAAAAATAAATTTTATAGATTTGTCCATTTGAAACATGGGCAAATTGGGATAACTCATATAAGCAGTACAGAGATGTCCTTAACACAAAAACTATGTTTTGGCCAAATTTGAAGTTTTTGCTACAAAGCATAGGAATGTTGAAGCTTCTCCAAGAAAAGATTACCGGATTTTGTTTCATTTTGGGGAGCAGGTTGCAATACAATAAATATTATATAATATTTTGTCCTCCTAATTTCCAGTCCTCTATATTTGGATTGCAACCTTAGCATCATTACTCAGCAAGTCCTTAGGTCATTCTTGGAATTAGCTGGTTTAGATATAACTCTACAGAAAAGGTAGCATGAAACTGTCTGCAAATCTTCAAAAAGGTTAGTCTGAAAGAGTTATAACTCAAAAATGTCCTCTAAGAGGAAGTATCAGGCAATCTTTAAAGCTGGCAGTAAAGGATAAGGATCCCTTTTTCTCATATATACACAGTTTGATATCCATATAATATTCTGTTTAGCTAGTGTTATTTCTGTATTTCTAATATATATGTGTTCTACCTTACTTGTCTTTAATAGGAGTATCTGAAACAATTGCAGAAGATTCGGGAAGAATACCACAGTGATATAAAAGAATTCAGATTTAGAGCAGGAATACTCCAGGTAACAAAGCTCAAACATACACCCAGTCATACTTCCTCTTTCTTTTATAAGTTAGTACACATAATTAGAAATTGAAATTAACATTTGATAAAAATGTTCCCTAGGAGAATCAAAAAATACAAGATAAAACCTATGTTGTGAGGCAAGGAAAAGCTGAGGACCAGTCTGAAATCAAGGATACAGCTAGAACAGGAGAAGAATCACTTCAGGTATCAGTATCATCTCCTAGTCTAAATAGATTTTTTTATGCAAGTCCCACATGGTCTTTGATTCACTCTCTGTGACAAATCTGAAAAATGGTAAAGCTTAAATCTTATCTGAAGCTTGCACCATATGTAAAAGTCTCCCTAGGTTCCCTTCATGAATAGCCTGGAAAATTTCTTTGGTGGAGTCCTGACTTGTTTTGGTAATTCTGTTTCATCTGTAAATATTAGGATATACTTTTACTTAATTTATTTTTGTCGTGTGTTTCTTTTCCTTGCTTTCTAAGCAAAGAAGCAGCCACTCACAGCGCAAGTCTTTTATGAAAATTCTGTACAGAAGGTACAGCGATTCATGACAGCCTGGAGTAGCACTGTGTGGGAAGTTAGAATTCAGTTTTATCTGGAGTCCTTAGTCCTTACTTAAAAATTTGGGAGAAGCGGGAGGAAGAGACAGAGCCAAAGCTTTCCAGCTACAGCACTCCTTCACTTCTTTCTCATCAAGCACTACCAACACACCTGCTGGAGTTGTTTCCAGCAACTGGAAAGTTTCAGAATTGTTCCACTTTGCCAGTATTGACATTGTGAACACCGGATGAGTTTTCCAGACCACATGGAGTTCTACAGAAAGTCCACTTTTCTTCAAGTGAAATGAATGCCTCAATTTATGCAAATTGATCTCAGTGTGAAAATTCCCAGTCAGTTCTGAAAGGAAAATAGCCCTGGTCTAGCTACTAGGATTCTTCAGTCAGGATTTGCCTCATTTTTTTTTGTTTTGTTTTGTTTGATGTAGAACTTCCTGCACTGTCCAGTAGCAAGAGGCAGACTGCCACATAGATTGGTGACAGATTCTGCTACCCTATTGCAGCCGGAACTTGGGCCAAACCTGACCATATTAGTAGGATTCTATTCAGTGATTTTCACAGATCGTGGATCTGGCTTTTACTAAAATGAATTCACACATCATGTGATGTAGGTTGTAGGCAACCAGAGCCATGATAGGACAGAAATTATATTCCCTGTGATTTAATGGGAAACACATGATAATGAAAAAGTAACACTAGATTTTGCACCTGCTTGATGTCACCTTAGTTCATGGGCACTCAATCTACTGGAGAAACTGTATATATGTTTTAAAAAAGTAAAATCTGTGAATTGTAGTCGTTTCATCTGAGGCTGAGGATGTGCCCTACTTGCAGCAGATCACTGAAGGAGCAGCATACAACTCTTTACTTTGCTTTTATCTGACAGGTTCTAACATAGGATAAAGGAATATGAAAAGGAGTAATTAGGTATTTTTCAGGTGTTACCAGAAAAGAAGATACTATGAAACATGGCTATACTTTCTGCAGGCATTGGTTTCTATTATAATCTTGACTTTCATCACTTCCAAAGTTTTCCAGAATGAAATCAGCATGAGTCATCTTGCTCATAAAAAATAAAAGATGTATTACTTATTTCTTGACACAGTACTGTATCCTCCTAACACAGGTTTTTGAAAAATCAGAGGTTTGCAGTGTATGCTAGGTTTCCCATTTTTCTATTTGCCAGATAAGCCAGAATTATGTCTTTCAGTATTAGAATCTAAATAAGGCAACAAATGGAATATTCTTACAGATACATATACAAGGAAATCGGTGACTACATTTACTACTTAAACGGGTCTTTTTTTAGAGGGTATAGACATAAACTGGTTCCAGAGTGTGTTTTAAAGTTGGGGTTTTTCCTCCTTCCAGGACATGGAAAAAAACTTTAAACAAGTCAGACTCCAGTATAGTCAAGACCAGAAAATCTTAGAAAAGAAACATAAACCAAAGGTAACCATCCTCATTTCTGTATTTTTTCCACTTTCTTCTTATGTCTGTATGTTTCAAATGATTGTGTTATCACAGTAGCTCTGGAAATCAAGTTATTTGTGAGTCAATTGAGAGTGCTCGTCAACTGTTTGTTAGAAGTTTATATGAGAAGATAGAATCCCTAAGAAAATAAATGAGGTTTTCAGATCATTTGAGGGAGACTCCCTTTAGATATTCCCAGATAGTAATCAATCCCTACCTACTCATCTTTATATCAAACTGCATTAGTAGTGTATGGGAACTCACGTTTACTCATAGTTTAAAGTCAGGCTGCTAATTTTTTAACATTTTGTTATAGAATTATTCTCTATAGTGCTTTTTAAATTATAGAAGGGGATGGCAATTGAATGGAAATGCACATAAGATATCAGGAAAGTTTCTGAGATTATTGTGAAGTGGACTCAAGGTCTGTTGTGAAATATTGCATGAAAGCAGTACAGTATTCAAGTTTTAATACTGGTTGAGAGCCAGCTGTAAGAACCAACTCTGTGTATTGCAAGGATTTGAATTAAATGATTATTAAAGACACCTTTCCTTAAAATCAAAAGTGGATGCAGTCCACTTTTTTTTTCATTTGAAAATATCCATAAAGTGTATTTAGAGAAGTCTATTTTTTTCCAATTTGTTCAACTTTGATTTTGTTAAATAGAAGAAAAATATTGTTAAATAAAATGTATTTTCAATAGAAGAATAACTTTCAAGTTTGTAGTACTATATAAACTGTGTACATTTAATTAAATGTTTTTATTTAATAAAATGAATTAATGAAGTGTGATAATTTTCTTCAGGGAGGAGTAAAGTTTGAAATTAATTTAGATGTATGTGTTCCTGAGGAAGACAGTATTCAAGAAGCAGAGGTATGTTGTAGTTGTATTCAAAGCATTTACATTAGTAATCTGAAACCATAAGAGTAGCTCCAGTATCTAAGGTTTGTTTCCATTACCATCATCCTCTACCTTTGTTATAACGAAGCTTCCTATTGAGGATTTGTTGACATATTGCATATATATGACCTTCTTGAAGAAGATAATTACTCAGAGGAAAATTGGATAATATGTGGATCAATCCTTCACATGGTAAAAGATGAAAGGAGTGCAGATATTTAATTTTTTTTAATTGGGCTTGAGGGGAAGAACTCGCCTCAAAATTGAGTTAGTCTGAGAATGCCAAATTTGATTTGAATTGTTTTAGTACATTTATGTTTATTTTCACTAGTATTGTATCACAAAGCAAGAATAACATTGTGATGAACCAGTTGTTATGTAGAAAAAGTGGAAGTGAGACTACAGAAAACATGTGTGATTTCATTTATTAAAATGACATTTGTGGCTGATCAACATGTAACAGGTACCTATTAAGATTGTTGTTAGTATATTAGAATTTTTTAAAATATTTGTAACAGCAACATCAAAAATACAATTTCTTTCTGGTATATATATTCTCAATTTATCAAGCACTGTTTTGTCATTCTGTCGTTTCACACCTCTGCAGAGCTCCATGCAGCCCTCTGATACACAACTCACAATGTGACTTTTGAATTTTGCTGCTTCGCTTTTTGATACATAGTTTTCCCGTGCATACATGAGAATGGCTCACAAACACAGTAAAATAAGAAGGGATTAGTTATTTTACCATATTTGTTTTCTGTTTCCAAAGTAAGCTATTTTTTTTTTCAGGTACTAGATAAACTCAGTAAGACTTTAACTTTTGTGGATTGTGAGAATCTTAAGAAGAAAGCGGTGGAAGTTTATGAAGCTCATATGGACAGAGCTTTGGAAGAAGTATCTGGATACCAAACAGGTATTTCTTGGAGAAATGCAATGCTGAGTATTAATCGTGAAAATTACATAGGAGTTAGGTAAATTCAGTAACTCCAGGCTAGAGCAAGTTTATCTGATGAGCTCTGTCTTTATATCACATAATGTTACAATCACACTGAAATCTACTTTAAAAAAAAAAAAAAAGAAATAACTTTGCCTTCTCTTTTTCTTCCCCTTAGAGTCCAATGACATAGATGATAAGAAAGAAAACAGAAAATATCGGCAAGCTGGAGCACCTCAGACATTACTGAATTTTTTAGCTGATGTTGATGTCACATCTGTATGTCCTCCTATGGCTGAAAACGAACTCAGTAAGAAAGTTTTGGTTTTCAGTGAAAGTAAGGAGCTGGTAAAATTCAGCCAGAATACTTACAGACCTTTGCCAAAATGATTCCATACCAGAATGTTCACATGATCTGGCAGGCTTTTAATTGCAAGACTTCATAATAACTGAGGTTATTGTATGTGTTAAATCATAGAATGCAGTTGTCATTTTCCCCTCTAATATTGCAGTGATGTTGTGCTGCTCATGCATGTTAAGAGGGCTGCATTTTGCGAATCACTCTGTGGCCTGGGTAATGGTGGCTAAAAATAACCAGTCTATGCAACTAACCATCACCACTTTCTTGGGCCTTGAGCTAATGAACAAGAACTAGAGAAGTCAGTTGCCAACGCCATCCCAGGGTGTGTGGGGGGGTTTGGTCTCTCACCCCACACACTAGTGTCGCTGTGGGGTCACAAGCACAGGTGCGTGCTCACACAGGTGTGGCTGTGGTGATGCTCCGTTTCAGGAGAGGCTAATCACTGGGCTTGTTACAGTAACAGTGCATATGTTCCCAGGCAGCCAGCTGTCTCCAATGACTGGTTGCTGTAGTCACTGGAGTTACTTCCAGCATTCCAGCATGCTCCCAACACCCCAGATACACAGAAATAACCTGAAGAGTTTGCATAGACAGTGATGACAAAGCAGAATATTATTAGTGTACCACTTCTTGTTCGTTCTGGCTTAGATAAAAGAGCGTAGGGTGCAAAAGAAACAGGAAATTCTTTGAAGATTTTTCAGCCTGAAGAAGCCAACAAGTTTGAGAGCAAGGACTGCTCAGTAAAGTTGCACCTGTCTATTCCAGGCTTAAAAAGCAGTTACTTGAGCATTAAAACTGGTGTTAGAAATTTTATCTGACAGATAGTCCAAACTATTTTTTTCTCTACGGTATTGATCAGATAAAATACTTACTGAAAACTAATGAGTATTCCACAAAGTAAAAAAAATACAGGTGCCAGCATTACCAAAAAGGAAGAAGTCAGTGTCAAGACTAGAAAGTCTGAATCTGAAAAAAAGACAGTGGCAAGCTACACTCATGCTTTAGTGACCCGAGAACCTTGCTGTTCTTCAGCTGACCACGCTTATCTGCCTGAAGACATCCCAGAAAACAGGAAGCAGTGGAAACAAACACTGCCAGGGACACTCCTGAACATCTTAGCAAAAGCAGAACTGTCTAATGATTCCTTCACCTCCCTTGAAGAAGAAATAGGTAGGATGTTTGTTACTGTAAACTCTGCAAGTTTCTCTTTAGTGTATTACTTCTTCTACCACTGGCAGAGGGTCTGTGATGAGAACCAACATTTTGAAGCACTTGGCAAACTAGAAAAACACGGGCAGCTTGCCCCAGCATCCACTGCTCTGTCCTGTGGCAGCGAAAGGCCTCTTTCAGGATGCTGCTGTTTTCAATAGCCAGGAAAAGGGCAAGCCCTACCTACTGGCTATTACTTTCATATGTCGTGTTTTCATTTGCTTGGGTAGACAGAGGTAAGCTACTACTGCCAGCAAGTCTGCAGGTACCACAAACCTGGATTTAGCCCCTGTAACTGTTAAGGTTGAAGAACCGTATGCTGTAGAAAGCATTTATGCAAATAAATGTATTTCTGTACAACAGCTGTAAATGATAGTGCATGGCGACTTAAACTACAGTGGTGACTTACTTTACAACATGGTCCATGCTGATGCAGCAGACACTGAAATTCTGAAATTGAGTTGAACACATACTGCAGTGCACTCTCCTAAAGTAACAGACTGTTTTAAAATTGACATTTTCTTTGCATCAAAGTTGTTTGCTAAAAAGCCACAGTATTTTCCACAGAAAGATGCTGTAAATATAACTGGACATTGTGGTTTTATGCACAATTGCCAATCTACTGAATGTATAATTGGATGACAGGCCTTCTGAGCCAGCTAACTTGCACATACCAAGTTTCAACAATTTTAATGGATTGTGAGAAATGTCTTCCATTTGCAGCTGTGCAGTCAGCACTCTCCTACTAATTATGCCTCACAGATGTTTCCTTAGAGCATAACGAGCTCTTTTAAAACTGCCCCATCCTGAAGACTAAACCAGCTAAATGTACCAGCTAAATGTACCACCTAAATTTCTCTCCAAAGACTAGCTTTATTGCTTACACATTAAAAAAAAAGCAAACCCAAACCCCAAACCAAAATGAAATTCAGACCACTTTTCACTGATATCAGCAGTTCATAGGCCAAAGCAAAAATAAGTACACAGGTATTCTAATTGCTGTTACTTTTATCAGTTACATTTATTAAAATATGGCACTCTCTCAATACCCCATTCTGCCCTGCTGCTAAAGCTGACGTTGTGGAGTACAGCATTACCCAAACTGACAGATCTCTGTTGGATCACATGCCGGGTTTAGTCTTTATATTAGAACAACTCTTAGCATTGTTCTCCCACGTTCTCCCAATCTTCAGATTAAGATTGCCCTTCAGTCTTCGAAAGTGAGCATTTTTAGGTAACCATAGGTACATCCAAAGCAGTAATTTTCAGTCTTTCTCAAACAGTACTCGCCTAAGTTTTCCATTGAAAATGCAGATCCCT
Organism: Falco biarmicus; assembly: GCF_023638135.1. Classification (NCBI taxonomy): domain Eukaryota; kingdom Metazoa; phylum Chordata; class Aves; order Falconiformes; family Falconidae; genus Falco; species Falco biarmicus. The sequence continues at coordinate 29,510,961 of NC_079289.1, forward strand.
GTATTGGGAACTTAAACATACTAACATTATATCATCTTTCTTTCTTAACTTTTATAGTCCTTCGGTTATGATCTACAAACACATTAGGTTTCACTATGCAGAAGTTACAAAACACTAACTAAAATGTGTGATCAACAGAAGCATGGTATTAACATAGTTGTAATTTGAACAACAACCAAAAAAATAATCAAGCAATTACGTATTTGCTATTACTTTATGTAGACTTTTATAGTTAGCTAATACACAAATAAAGGAATATTTCTCTTCCTTTCCAGAAGAAAGATTAACTATGTTGCCTCCAAAAGAAAACAAGGAAGATGATTCAGAAGCATACTTTGCTGTTGCTGTTGATGAAGGCAGACTTGAACCAAGATCAGATGATGAAGACACGTAAGTCAAGCACATTAGAAGAAAAATCCATACAACTGTTTTCATGAAATGACAGGCTGCATTGCCTAAAGCTTTTCTTCTGTTCTTTTAAATTCACAAGTGAAGAAAATTTACTTGTTTTACAGTCTGCTAATTTAATGTTTAATTCTGTAAATTAGTAGGTCACATACCAACATGGTCATTAAAAAGGTTATGCAGAAGTATTAACATGGCTTTGCAACTCCTGTTCTCTTACCTTATAAATACAGGTAAACAATCTTACAGAGGAAGAAGAAACAGTTCATATTGTGTGTGTTGCTTGTATATTCTTTATAAAGTATCTTTAAAAAAATCTCAAAGACCTTGAAAGGAGAAAGGCTTGTAACAAGGATGTATTTAATTAATACAATTATCTTTTTTTTTACTGTACAGAAATTTTGAAGATTCTGAAGATGAACTCAGACATGAGCTGAAGGAATGTCTGGAAAAAGTGGCAGCTTCTCCAGCAGAGAGAAGCATGGAGTCTCCCATCCTTTCAACAAATAAAGGTCAAACAGATGAAGAAAGGATGAGTTTACCTCACAAACTACTTGGAAAATCTAATGATGATTTAGAAAATAACCATGGGTCATTTAGTGCTGACACATACAACGAAAAAAGTAAGCAGGAAGCAAGAGCTACATAGAACACCAGCAAAGTAACTGTTTCAAAAACTTTAACTTGCTTGAAATTTCAGCCACATCAGTAACAACATTTAAGGATAGATGACATTAAATGCCAAGTAATTCAACTGCTTTTCCACTGTGCTAAATGCTCAATTAAAATTAATAGAAGGTTGTTACTATTTTGTTTAAAAGGAAGAAAATCAGGCTAATTGTCATATGTCTAAATGTTGAAAAATCCTCATCCAGACTGTAGTGCACTTTCATCTATTATTCTAAACTACCTGGGACATCTCTGACAAGACTTCCTTGAGCAAATTCCTAATTACATACTCTCTTTAACTGTATTTGTATCATGTAAGAAAGTTTCCTAACCAGTATATTTCCCTAGCTCAATCAGCTCCTTGTTATGAAAGAAGCTCTTACAGCCTTTCATAATCTCCATGTACTGCTAATACAGCTTTGTAATCCATAGTTTCATTTGCACAGTACTACATAGTACCACCAACTGCTCAGCAGTTTTTTATAGTAGAAGTAAAAGCATTTATTAGAACCATGAGAACTGTGTGTTCCCCATTTCCTAATAAAACATTGGACAGTAGGTTCTTCTAACTGTATTTTTTCATATTAAAAATTTCATATAATCCAGATAAAACTTAAATAGAGGGAAAACCGCATTCTATCAGTAGCTTTTTTATAGAATCATAGATTCATTTAGTTTGGAAAAGACTTTGAGGTCACTGAGCCCAACCATTAAGCCAGCACTGCCAAGTCCATCACTAAACCATGTCCCCAAGCACCACCTCTACCTATCTTTTAAATATCTGCAGGGATGGTGACTCAGTTGCTTCCCTGGGCAGCCTGTTCCAATGCTTGACAACCCTTTCAGTGAAGAAATTTTTCCTCATATCCAATCTAAACCTCCCCTGGCACATCTTGAAGCCATTTCCTTGTTACCTGGGAGAAGAGACCACACCCCCCTGTCAGGCAGCTGTAGAGAGCAGTAAGGTCTCCCTGAGCCTCCTCCTCTCCAGGCTGAACAGCCCCAGTTCCCTCAGCTGCTCCTCACCAGACTTGTGCTCCAGACCCTTCACCAGCTCCGCTGCCCGTCTCTGGACACGCTCCAGCACCTCAGTGTCTGTCTTGCAGTGAGGGGCCCAACACTGAACACAGGGTTCGAGGTGCGGCCTCACCAGTGCCCAGCACAGGGGACAATCACTGCCCTGGCCCTGCTGGCCACACTGTTCCTGATAGAAGCCAGGATGCTGTTGGCCTTCTTGGCCACCTGGGCACACTGCTGGCCCATGTCCAGCCAGCACCCCCAGGTCCTTTCCCACCAGGCAGCTTCCCAGCCGCTGTGCCCCAAGCCTGTAGCGCTGCCTGGGGCTGTTGTGACCCAGGTGCAGGACCCATCACTCAGCCTTGTTGAACCTCATACAATTGGCCTTGACCCACCAGTCCAGCCTGCCCAGATCCCTCTGCAGAGCCTGCCTGCCCTCCAGCAGATCAACACTCCCCCCCAGCTTGGTGTCATCTGCAAACTTACTGAGTACATACTTGATCCCCTTGTCCAGATCATTGATAAAGATATCAAACAGGACTGGCCCCAGCACTGAGCCCTGGGGAACACCACTTGTCACCAGCCACCAGCTGGTCCATTCACCACCGCTCTTGGGGATCAGCCTTCCAGCCAGCTTTTTACCCAGTGTAGAGCACAGCTGCCCGAGCCACGAGCAGCCCATTTCTCCAGGAGAATGCTGCGGGAAATGGTGTCAAAAGCTTTACTAAGGTCCAAGAAGACAACATCCGCAGCCTTTCCCTCATCCACTAAGCAGGTCACGTTGTCGTAGAAGGAGACCAGATTCGTCAAGCAGGACCTGCCTTTCATAACCCCAGGCTGGCTGGGCCTGATCCCCCGGTTGTCCTGCACATGCCATGCGATGTTTTACAGGATGACCTGCTCCATAACCTTTCCTGGCAGCAGGGTCAGGCTGACAGGCCTGTAGCTACCCAGATCCTCCTTTCGGCCCTTCTTGCAGATGGGTGTCACGTTCACGCACCCCCAGCCAGCTGGGACCTCCCTGGTCAGCCAGGGCTGGTGACAAAGCGGCTCGGTGAGCACGCCTGCCAGCTCCCTCAGTTCCCTCCGGTGGATCTCGCCTGGCCCCATAGACTCATGTGTGCCTCAGTGGTGTAGCAGGTACCATTTCACCTTGAGTTATGGTGGCTTCATTCTGCTCCCCACCCCCACCTTCCAGCTCCGGGGGCTGGGTACCCAGAGCATCTCACTATTGGAGGCTGAGGCAAAGGCAGCATGAAGTACCTCAGCCTTTTCCTCATCCTTTGTCACTATGGTTTTCCCCGCATCCAATAAAGGATGGAGATTCTCCTTAGCCCTTCTTTTGTTGCTAATGTATTTATAGAAACATTTTTTATTGTCTTTTATGGCAGTAGCCAGTTTAAGTTCTAGTTGGGCTTTGGCCCTTCTAATTTTCTCTTTGCATAACCTCATTTCGTCTCCTAGCCCTCCTGAGTTCCCTGCTCCTTCTTCCAAAAGTCATAAACCCTTTTTTTCCTCAGTTCCAGCCAAAGCTCTCTGTTCAGCCAGGCCCGTCTTCTTCCTCACTGGCTTGTCTTTGGGCACACGGGGCCGGCCTGCTCCTGCGCCTTAAAGAGTTCCTTCTTGAAGAATGCCCAGCCTTCCTGGACTCCTCTGCCCTTCAGGACTGCCTCCCAAGGGACTCTTGTCAACCAGGACCGTAAACAGCCCAGAGTCAGCCCTCTGGGCATCCAAGGTAGCAGTTCTGCTGATCCCCTTCCTTACTTCTCCAAAACGTGAAAGTCCTCATCGTTACATGATCACTGTGCCCGAGATGGCCTCCAACCACCACATCACCCACAAGTCCTTCTCTGTTTGCAAACAACAGGCCCAGCGGGTGCCTTCCCCAGCTGGGTCCTTCACCCACTGTGTCAGGAAATTGCCTTCCACACACTCCAGGAGCCTCTGAGACTGCTTCCTCTCTGCTGTATTGTATTTGCAGCAGACATCTGGTAAGTTGAAATTTTTCACTTCTGTGAGTTTGCTAAAGTATTAAATAGTGCTTCGATGGCTCAAAAAAGAACTATATGCTTTTCCACTTTTGATACAAAAGCAGATGTCCAATTTTTGAACATTTTGTTCAGCGTTCCGGTTTATAATAAGCAGTAGTTTAGGGCTTTAATGTTCATGTTTGTACAGCATTTATTTATGCCCTCGAATCTAGACCCTTCTATTCCCTAGAACAGAACAGAAAACATTTCAGGAGAGTAGAGTTGGAAAAATACCATTAAGCTGTCATACTGTGAAAGGGCATGAGGAAATAGCTAATGCAAGCATCATGGGCAAGGGCAATTATTACACTATTAAAAAGCAAGCTAGCAAAACCACCGTATCATTAACTTAAAGGAATCACTGTAGGTAACAAAATATCCAGAATCACAATTAAAATCCCACATAATAGGATTTTGCCACACAACGGGGGACAGCCATTTGAAAATGTGCTGCAGACTCTGGAAACAAAATCTCCTGGGTAAAAAAAGCTATCAAACAAAAGCGTTGCCTTTAAAAAGTGTGACTGTGGGTGAAAAGTCATTAAATGGGTGGAGACTGAAAGTATTCAATAAATAAAAGAACTTCCAGATGTAGTTCTGTTACCAAGGAAATATGATGGTTCTGTGAATCCAGAGGGTTTTACAGTGCACCACACTGTCACGTAGTCAACACAGAAAATTATCAGGAGTGTTTTTTTCCCAGTAGAAGAATCTCTATTACGTAAAGCAGATACCCTGACAGAAAGAAAAACATCTCTTTATTGAATGGGACCAAGGGATCATAGATTAGATACATTTATAGGTGACACATAGCCAAATATAAAAAGTTAATTTTATTCATACACCTTTATATTTATATACATTTATTTAAATAATGGCTCCACAGATAACAGGAATGTCTCTTCAAAATGCTGGTCAGAAAACCTATGCACAGAGCGACGAGCATTTTCTCTGATCTCTAACCTTTTTTCAGGAGACAAAGAAAGGATATAAGCCATCATCTCGGCATAATTGTCCTCGTTTTCTGCTAGGAAGCCAGTAGTACGTCCTTCATAGGGTATCACAATATCTAATTTGGGACCTCCAGAATTGTGAGCCAGGATAACAGTGCCAGCTGCCATACATTCAACTACTCCTGTAAAAGATACAAAACATGCTGACATGAGTGTGCACATCATACTCTGGCTTTCTGTGAGGCATGGAAAGGTAAAACCGCAGTACAATTCACCCAGAAGTTACTACAGACTGCTGTTCTAGATCAGTTTGAAAAATACAGAGTAAATGGTCTCAGAAGAAAAACAAATTTAAGGTTTTCAGTCCTGAGGACTGAAATTGTAAGTTTCTCTTAAGCATATAAAATTGAAATTAGAAACCAGATATAACTGGTTAAGCTATATAATAAGTTATATATAAAGTTATAACTGGTTAAATTGCGGTTCTTGTAACATACTTGATTCAGCTGAGAGAGATTGTATCACCAGTATATAATGGTGAAAAAAAAGCCAGATATTGAAACAAATGTGAAGATACAAGGGAAGGTAGCTCTACAACACTGCATAGTTCTGTTCTGCTTTGTGACGGAACACTGCAATGCGCGTTTTATGGTTTGGTGTCAGCTACAAAAAAATAATTAAAAATTACAGCTGAATGTAACTTCATTTTCTCATTCACATTGAAGATTTTTAACATTTAGAAAGATACTGAGAGAAAAGCTGACTATGCATGTTTCAATCAGATGATATTCAGAAGTTCAATATTTTGAAGATTAACAAATCTATAGCTTTTGACAACTCAGCAAGACAAACTAGTAAAAATTGTTACCACTACATCTGTATTTTTGATGAAAGAAGTTTTAATGGAATGGGAATCTGATAGTAAGCTTTCCTCAGCCAAAAGCAGAGGGATAGGAATAGCATGTAATGTATACATCACTTCAGTTCTCCTCCACAGTTCCAGAACAGACCTCAGAAATCACTTTAATTGCTGATTTGTCTCAGTTCTGATTTGGTTTTTCAAAAGTTCCCCTAGCTCAAAAATTGCCAACTATAAATAATGCTTTTGGAACATGTTTTTTACAGATAAAATTGGAGATGAAGCTGAAATCATGCTGAAATTCAAAATCACAGTGTGATTGTGTAACTTTTTTTTTAAACTTACTTGAATTGTTTTGTGGGGGAAGAAATATGAGAAACCCATTATTCTGGGAGACACTTCAGAGTAAATTTTTTATACCAAGTTCCTACAGACTACTAGGGTTGATACTTATTTAACTTGTATTGTAATAAAGTCTGATGACATGAACTGCAGTTTAGTCACATTATATCCATCCGTTTGGCTGCTAACTTACCTTGTAGATTTATGACAGATGGGTCATCTTACATTCCATTTCAAGGTCAGGACCCAAATAACCCCAGTAAACTGAGCCCAATACCTTAATTCTGTATGACAGCACATTGCAAACCAGGTCCCAGCTCCTCTTTGGTGTTCTGTTCCGTGCTATGGTGACTGATTTAATTGCCTTACAATGGATTTAATTGCCTTAGCACAGTGGCCTAGTGCAATGAGATGACCAACAGTAGGTACCTGGTGGCATCTACACGGGGCTTACAAATAAGAGACAGGATCTGTGGGAGACTCACACCTCTGAAACAGCAGATGGAGCCCCATGACGTTTACTAGACATTTCAAATGGCAGCTGAGGCAGGTAATAGACAATCACAATCTCTACACATGAATGTCTATGTAGTCAGTGGAGCCAACAGGGCACAATCCAAGGTGCTTAAACAGAAGTACCTGCTGCCTTTTGAGGCTCTGTTGGGTATGGCTGGCATCTGTGCAATGAGGCTGGCAAACTTAACATGCGACCTTAGGGTGACCCATGACCTTGCAGAGGGACAGCTGGAGGTCAGTCAGGACATCCTGGGCAGCACAGACGGGACTAGCTGTCTGTTTAGGTGACCAGAGGATGTCCATCATTATTAACAGTCTAAGATGCTTTGGCTTGCGCTACAGTAGCACCTAGTGGTTAGTCACCTGAATTGGTCCTGTAGGCTTTACCTCAGCTAGATAGCCTGTGACAGGAATGCAAGTTGGACACCTGCCTGGCATGCAGACCCCTCTGCTTAGACACCTGTACTGAGGAGCCTTAATCACGAACTGAAGCCCTCCCTGTGTCCCCAGCTGGGACAAATGGCTCAACACTGAGGAAAAATACTGACCGATCCCAAAGTGCTCATTCCACATCGTATGCAGGCCGATGGTGGCCTCAGCCAGGTGTCTCTTTAGCTCCTCAAAGGAAATGTTTATTCTGAATATCACGTCCTTACTAACTCCCAGCTCATCACAAAGGTGCTTAAGGTTATTTACACGCTCTTCATCTTGTTGGTTACGACAGCCTCCAATTAAGACAAGCTTCAATGATGGCTGCTGCCCCAGTCTCTTCTCTTTCAGCAATTTAGCAAAGGCTCTGATTTGCAATGGATGATCTTTTTCAGGCCTGAACTGGCTGACAGAAACAATGGAATATTCACTGGTGCTCTTCTCCTCTTCCAGTGGAATATCCAGGAAGGTCTGAACATCACACGGTGGATGTACAACACAAGTGCAAGCCCCAGCTCTCCAGAGGGAAAGGATGTGATTTAGTGTCCAAGAAGAATTAACCATAATCACATCACTGCAGGAACCAACCAATCCATACATGAAAGCAAAGAAGTAGTAATAGACAAGTTTAAATTTGCTGAAAAGAGGACTGTTTGTAATGAAGGCTGCATTGTTAAATCTGGTATCCTGATTCCTAACGACAGAAAGCATATCGGTGCTGATAGTGGGATAATGGACATAGCATCCTACGCGACAACCTCCTAAATATTTAAAGAGGGGAAGCGTGAAGGCATAACCCATTGAGTCAATATAAATATCAGGAACACACTTTAGAAGAGCTTCCCAGCCAAGAAACACTGATCCTAAACTTTGTCCCAGCAAAGTGAAGTGAGGGTAAAGAGAAGCTTCCACAAGGTAGCGTTTTTCCAGAAATACAAACTTCACAGGATGAGTTAATTTAATATTGAATCTTCTGAAAGCACCTTCTACTATTTCTTCTCCAGTGGCGTCTCTATCACCAGTGTAAATAACACACGTTACATTTCTGTACCTGCAAGAGTAAAGAAAAGAATTTAATAGATTCTTCACATTTTTTAACATGTAACTAAAATATTATCCATTCAAAATTACTCAAAAGATATGTGAGAACTAATGTCTGGCCTAGCTCTGAAATTATTTTAACCGAATTATACTTTTCCTTATACTTCCACAGTTTTTTCTGATCTGCAGAAGAACATATGGCTGAGGACCTGGGGAATATTTTTTTTTGTAAAACAAAAAGGGAGCTTAGTATTATTCTACAGACTTAAGAATGCCTTGCCCTACATTACGAGATGTCTGTGTGTGCATAGCATGACTAAAATGCAGAAAACTGTGCGAGCCAGTGGGTGTGCCAATGTTAAACCCACTTTAGATGTTAACCTGTTTTGCCTCCTGCACCAAGAGGCAAGTATGAAAATCATCAGTTACCTACTGATGAGTTAAGCCCATACAAAGCTCCATACCAGTAGCGGAAAACCAATGAAGTAGGAGGGGTTCTCCCAAGGGGAGAAAGAATTGATAGATGCCACAGCAAGAAAGATCAAAATCCGGATAAAGGGATGAAGTGGAATGGTGCAACCAGGTGAAACTCAAATGCAAAAAAACCCCATAGGACTGGTAGATAAATGACACCTATTTAAATACGTAAAATGCCAAAATGTGCACAGATAATACCATCAGCAGCTGAGAATGAAATATGGTATTTGATAAACATATAGGCTTACTTTTTCTGGAGCGTTCTAATGGAACACCATAAGACTCTCTCCCCTCCACCACCTGCATTGCAATATGGGTGAAAAAAGGCAACCAGCAATGGCCGCTTCCCATCTTCTCCTGCTGAAGTCAACTGTTTTTTCCTTTGTTGTATCCACAGCCGTATTCCCCACAGCAGTACCACCAAGCAGACACATAAAATTCCACTTAGAAATAATGCAGGGATTAACAATGAGCACAGCAATCTGAAACAAGCCAGAAATTTTAAAATACAAAACTGCTTTGAAAAAATACTATGTACAAAATTGAGAGAGAAGGGCTTACAGGTAGAGTTAGAGGGAGTTCAACAATTTCTTGAGTTCTCATCTCAGAAATCATAAACATCCCTGTATCATTTCAACAATTACAAAAAAAAAAAAAAAATCACTGTTCTATACTGTTTAGCCAAATTTTTTCCGTACTGTTACTTCACAATAATTTACTGTTGTTTACTCACGCCATGTATCTATGTGCCATATACACTATAAAGGTTGCACGTCCTTACCAATGTGGCAAAATGCAACTAGCAAAGTGATTTCTAAACAGATTTGTAAGAGTTTTCTTTGGTCCCAGCTCATGTTTAGCCTATTAGCATGAACTGCTTTGGTGCAGAGCTACTTGAGCCAGCCTGCAGTGCATGTCCCAGAACCTGCATTTTCATCCCCCCTGAGATTTGAAGATGCATGTCAATTGTCCAGAAAAGCTCTGAGCAGTTTCCGTTTAGAGACACCTGCTTCCTCAGATCTCTGAAGCACTCTCTGACAGGGGAATTCCCTTTGCAGACCACCACCTCCCCGCACAGCTCTCCTAACCCACGAACGGTGTCTCTCTTCTTGGCCTACACAGCCTAACAGGCAACAGAGCCCGGTTTCTGATGCTGTGCTACCGTTACGATAAACACCATTTACTCGACATTAAAGGAGCTGCCCGCGGCGAGCCACGCGTCACGACTGACACGTAAGATAACATTCCTTTCGGGATGAAGCGGAAAAGCAACATTAACCCATCTGAGGCCGGCGGCTGGGCGAGAAGCAGCCGGGCAGGGTCCTGTCCCATTTCGCCCTGCCCGGAGGCCTCCGCTCCTCAGGGGGTACGGCGGGGCGGGGCGGGAGCGCGAAGCCCAGGCAGGCTCGGGGGGGTCGGGGGAGCGCGGTTGCGGCTTGGCAGGGGGCCACAGAGGCACGGGGTCTCCTTCTCCCCTCCCCCGCCAGAACGCCCCGCCCCCACACTGCCGCCCTCGCGCCCCCGGTACCTGATCAGCCCACACAGACACAACCCTCCCGCCACCATCTTGGATAACGCCACGACACCTTTCCGCCGGAAAGGGCGGTACCCGGCTGCGCGGGGGCGGGGCCAAGCTGGTATTGCCTCCCTCTCATTGGGTCCGGTGGGAGATAGACGGAGGGGAGGGGAACGGGGGAGGGGCTAGCAGAGGCACCGCCCCGCCGTGTGGGAGGGAGCGGCGAGCGGGGCGCGGCCGTGCCTGAGGGGATGGGAGGGGCGCGAATTGCGCGGGCTGGCGGCGCCCCGGGGCGGGAGCGAGGCTGGCACCGCCCCCGCCACCTCCCTCGCCGCCGCCGCCGCTGCTGCCTGGCCTCAGGGGGCGCCGCCTCCGCGCGGGAGCCAGGGCCCGGCGCCGGGCGGGGCAGCGCGAAGCGCGGGCGCCGCGGGGTGTGTGAGGGGGCAGAGGCCTCCCCGGGACAGGGCGTTTCTTCTGCGTCCACCACGTGCAGATTGTGTCTCGGTAAATAGTGGCCCTTACTTCGGCCAGAGGAGGGTGGTGTTCTGTGTCCCGTCCTCCCGCCCTGCTTTAATCTCCCGTTTGTAAGTGAATCCCTCTTCATGGAGGAGCACCTGTCAGGCAGGGTGTCCGGATCTCCATGAACACGCTCACTGGGAGCAATTTCCACTGGAGAATGTCCAGGCTGTCTCTGGCTAATACATGCTGTCTCCCATTTTATCTTGATTGGGGATTATATGCACAGACCAGAGGATTAGTGTAGAGACGTGACTAAACAGAGCTGTTTTTCAAAATGCCACTAATGATGTGTCGGTGAACAGCAAGGCTTGTATTTCTAAAATGGCTTCCCCTGGAACAATGTAGGAAACTCCTGCTCTCCCAGATGCTGGGAGGTGTTGAGTGAAAATACCAGACTGTAGGTGAGGAGGGGCTTAGGCAAAATAGGCCAAAACATTTCTGATCTGTCACATCACTCAGTGCTTTTTTCCCCCACCACATTCTCCATTTAAAAAATAATAAAATGCTTTATGCGGCAGATTTGATACAAATAACTCAGTCTCCATTCTCTTGCAGAGTTGAGTTTGTCCAAAATTTGAGGGCATTTTGAGCCCTGTTTCTTTGAACTGGGCCTTTTCAGAACCTGTGATCTTTCAGCCTCTTAAGAGATCAGCATGATCTCTTTCATGTCATAGCCACCTGTGCATTTTGAGGTCTTGAAGCTGTTAAGAATGTTTATGAAGGTCGTCCTGTCTTCTTTGGCAGAAGAGTGCTGGTTGGAAAATGTTGGATCATTAGTTTATGTGGTCATTGCTATAGCCTGAAGCACAGAGACAAAGTCTCTACTGTAGTGGGAGTGAGAAGAATTCAACTTCAGTAATAGTTATTCGATTCTGACCTGCCTGGATTGAGTTTTCCACTTATGAGGACTCACCATGTGGGAATGGAACTGGAAATCTGTTAGGCCCTCAAAGTCAGAGTTTTATTGGTAATTTTACGGCATTTTTATTTAAATAACTTCACTGTCCTAAATACCACTGACTATAGGTTTTATCAGGGCACCTCTGCCTTTATGTAAGCAGGTAAATTGGAAGAGTTCTGCTGAGAGGTCCAGCAAGCACTTGTAAGTAGAGTGCCGCAGGTGTTGGTTTCTCTCCCTTAATCTTTTTGCTTTTCCCTGACAGAGCAATTGCCTGAGAAGCATGTGGGGTGTATGCAGAAGAGACCTTCACTGCACTCACATCTCTCAAATCAAAACACCTCTCTTGTAACACCAATATTGGAAGATAATTGCCTGGGTTCAGAGAAGAGGCACAGTTCTTCTAGGGAACAAAAAGTCCAGTCTGTTTTAGATGGTGACATTTGTGTGCCTCCCCACTGACTTGAAAAGGAGCCTATGGCCACTCCCTTTGAAGGTATGAATCTTAGATTGAGTGTCTTTAGGAATCTGAAGGATTACAGGTTAGCCATGGCTTAATTAAGAGGAGACTTAAGTAATGGTGAAGAGTTCCAGGTAGCAAGAAGAGCAATTAGTGAGGGAGACACCTATGTACCTGGCTTTTGAGTTCCACTTGCTTGTTTTAGGGAGAAATCTGAGTGATGGTGAAAAATAATTTTCCCAGTTCTAATAATTCATAGTTCACAGAATCACAGAATGGTTGAGGTTGGTAGGGAACTTTGGAGGTCATCTTGTCTAACATCCCTGCCCAGGCTGGGTCATCTACAGCCAGTTGCCCAGGACCGTGTCCAGATGAGTTTTGAATGCCTCCAAGGATGGAGACTCCACAAGCACCCTGGGAAACCTGTGCCAGTGTTTGGTTGCTCCCCCAGTGGAAAAGTGTTTCCTGGTGTTCAAACAGAACCTCCTGTGTTTCAGTTTGTTCCCATTGCCTCATGTCCTGTCACTGGGCACCACTGGTAGAGCCTGGCTCGGTCCTCTTTGCACCCTCCCTTCAGGTACTTATATACATTACCAAGATCTTCCCTGAGCCTTCTCCAGGCTGAACAGACCCAGCTCTCAGCCTTTCCTCACAGGACAGATGCTCCACTGCCTTGGTCATCTTAGTTGTTTTATTTTTTCTTAGTCCCTGTAGTGATAATTAAACCCCAGACATATTAATACTTTCAAAGTTCTTTTGTTAACTTTTCTTTAATCACAGGGTGAGCAATACAAAGACTGTGTTGCTGACAGTCTTAGAGACATAAAAGGATACCTTTAATGTGTGAAAATCTGACAGACTAATTGAGTTGTCACCACTTAACAACTTCCCCACCTTAATACAAATGTAGCAGACGATATTGTATGCATGCATTTAGGGTATTGGCAATAACGTCAGCAAAGGCAGTGCTGAGCTCTCTGTGGTGTTCCCACTCCAGCCATGAGAATGCTATTAAAACCCTTGTCTGTAGGAATTCCATGTGGCTGACATGCCAGCAAAATTAAACTAGTCTTGCCATGAAGTCAGCTTTGTTTTCAGCTTCCCAAAGATGCACCACATGTTTAATCTTTTGCTGCCTCTGCAAGAATTTTTGTCCTGTTTTAATTGCTTTCCTTATTAAATGCCCTTACTCTGAAGTTAAATCCATGCAAACAGGCCTTCTGAAGTGAGTAGTATTCAGAACAAATAGCAGAATCCACTCAGTTTGTTCTCTGCAAGCCTGCAAGGCATTTGAGACAGTTTTAAAGTACATTTTTGTCACTCTTACTCTTGCTGAGTACTCCACATATGAGTAAGCTGGTAGGATAAAACCACTGGCAAGTAGTAACACAAAGAAACTGGATTAATATTGTGTAAGGATACTCATATGACGATCATGTGGTCTTTTGTATTTTCTTGTACAGTTGGTTACTTTCTTTCGGAAACATGCCCTGTGTTGCATTGAGTCTCTCATTCAGGGCTGTGGTCTTAGTTACCAAAATGCTTGGGACTGTTTTTAGTATAAGGAATCTTAGATCATTTATAAACACAGCAATTTTTTTTCCTTTTTGCACGTCTTGTGATAGGCTGTTGAATGTTACAGTACATTTGTTCTTCATTGCATAATAACAGAAGGCAGAAATAAAGTTGCACTAGTTGTATGCAAAATATTTACAAAGCAAGAAACAAGTATTGGAAATAAATTGTGGCACTAATGTATCTTGAGAAAAACACTATGGGCTTGTTTGTACTGATATGTTGTAATATTAAAGTTGCTAAATGCAAGCGATTCTAGTAAAAAATTTTCTTAACTATCATCTTTACTTTTGAGCTAGATGTTCTAGGGCATGGGTGCTCGCACCATGTATCTGTGAGCAGAAGCCACCCTTTGGGCAGAAGCAATGAAGAATTAAGCAGCTTGGATCTACACAGATTTTTTTGCAGGAGCTCCTATAAACCACGTTTATTTGTATCACCAGGCAATTTAAGCAGATTGAACCTATAGCTTTTGATTAACAGAAGATTATTTTCACACAAGTTGTCCCAGCTGGGCAAGGACCATGTAGGAAAAAAAAAAACCAGTTCCACTGTTGGAGTTTCATCCTGTAGATTATGCTGTGTTTTAATCTCCTGTGGATTCTTCTGACAGCTCTTCTAAACAGCCATCAGCAGGAAAAATCAAAATGCCTGCCATTTTTTAGGGTGACTGAAGGAAATCTTTTCAAGCAACCCAGAGCACAGGCAGAAATGAGATGGCAAATGATGTAGCCCTACTGATAATATCACTGAATTTGCAAAGTAACATGTAGACTCAGCTTAAGTCCCAGCTTTTTCAGCTGAAAGTTTGGAATTCTTGAGAGGCTGGAGACTGTTTTTGAATGTCTGTGATAGCAGACTTGAACACTTCTTGCTTTTCTTTCTCCCTTATGTAGATACTAATGTCTCTGTGGCCATCTGCACCTAATTGGACATGAAGGAGATCATAAAGGACCACCTCTTTCACAGTTGTACCTTAACATCTGTTTAATTCAACTATGAAACTGCTCAGGAAGTTGCAACAATTCACAGTGTGAAATTTTTAGTGAGTTAGGCATCTTCATTATCAAACATTAAAGGGTTTACATATTGAAAAACAAATACCCTGCACTAACTTGTTCAAAGTGCATTTGTGCACGTGTGTTTGTGTGTGCTTCTCTTTGCCTGCCTCAGGAAGCAAGGGAGAGTGCTATTTGGATGAAAATCCAAATTATTTCACATGAAGCCAGGACGAGGCAGGATTTGCATTCTGTGCTCACGTCTGGCTTCTTGGCACTGATCAAGACAGAGAAAAGAGCCAGAAACTGCCTGCGGAGCAGGACAGAAGGGAGTTACGATTATTGGAGGAGACTGTTTGGCTAGTCCAGACATGAGAGATGCAGACTGTGCCTCGTCACCTCCTCTGACTTATTTCTATTCTGGGGATGAAGAAAGCTCGAAAGGTCGGTGATTTTCCCATGGGGTAGAGTCAATCAAAGATCCTCTTCTGGGGGATGAAATAGGGCCGCTTAAAGTAGTTCCCTGCCGCACTACCTTTTCTTTCAACAAGTGGAGGTACCAGGAGGGAATGGTAAATGAACTGAGCCTGAATTTCCATAGATTAACATCTCTGTTTCCCAGGAATTGAGGGCAGTTAATAAATCTCAGCAGGTTGCTCAGCAACTCTCAGGATGGTCTCCTTCTTTTAAACTGAGCTGCAGAATGCATCGGTTTTGACTAAACACTTGTCCTTGAAAGAAACATTCTTTGTCTGAAGAACAGACTGAGGTGAACTCTGGAAATGACAGGATTGCTGTGAGCTGAAAAAACCCTCCATTTTACTGTCAGAAAGCTTTTTTGTGTTTTTCTTTTCTCACAACTGCAGGCTCCCGGGATCTCTTTAGGAGTCAAATGTCTCCAGTTTCCTCTGTGTGCTCATGCAATAAACAAACACTATTTTTACAGTGTTTGAGTCATGATGAGCCACATGCATGCCACAGAAAACAACCTGAGAAAACACATCTGCATTTGAAAGCAGGATTTTAACTGCACATTTCAATCCAGGTATTAAGTATTTCAGATAAAAACACTTGTAAACAGAAAGAGGTTTACTCTGTATTGCCGTTCTCTTAGATATTTTTTGAAGCATCTGTTTGTATGGAACAGATTGTGTAAAATTAGCAGAGTTTCCTGTGTTGATACTTTCATCCCTGACTGTTGCTTTAGTTCTGATATTTCCACCTGAATTCTTCCCCACTACTTGTTGCAGGCTGCCAGTATTATTTGATGTAATAGGGAATTTTTATCAGGTATTCCAGCAGAAAAAAGTAACAGCAAATATGTTTTCATCTTTGTTTCTTTGCTTAGTTTCTATAGGACTCCGCAGCGAATCAGTATGGCTCTTTCCAGGCAAGCTCCACATAGTTTCATGGTCATCTGGAAGTATGTTTTGTCCACTGATAGAAACTGGCCCCTTGCTGCCTGTGGCTCTTGCCTCAGAGTTGACTGTAAGTTCATGTGAGATATTAGCAGTGCTGTAATAGTTCCTAGCCCTGAAGAGCAAATAATTAACAGGATTTTTGTAGACCAATAAGTTAGCTAAACAGCTAACTGCTCCAAATTACAGTTTGGATCTCTGACAACTGGGAACAGCAAAGCCTCTGTCCCCGTGTGCCTGTAATGTTCTCATCAGAGGTTTCCCTCCTCACTTCTTGCCTGCTGTGGCTGAGGGGAGTCAGCCGGAGAGATGGAAGATTTTCATCCATCTCCAAATAGGGAAGAAAAACTTGCCTAAGGGCAGCACTGTAGTTAGGGAGGCCCCAGCCGCTGCCCCTCCTGTCTCACCATGAGTACAGTGATGCTGAGGGTCAGTGGCATGTGAGCAATGCCTGGGTTTATTCACTCATGGGTGGTTGGTAGTCTTGTCTGGACAGCATGTGGCTGTAGTGGAGGACAGGTGAGAAGGGCCTTCGTGCCAGCCTGACCGGGCTGTGTCTGCACACCTGTGGCCAGAGGATCACCTAAGAGATTACACTCTCTGCAAAGATGAGATCATAGAGAGGACCCTAACACCCTCATGCCTTTTTCTACCCAGTAACTGCAACCAGTCCACAAGGAGGGAAGGGAAAAAAGGAGTAAAACCCCCAAACAGATGATGTAGAAAGTGGAAACCCTTCTTCCCAGGCAGAATTTTGCCTGGAACACCAAGAAAGTTGATAGGACTTTGCTAAGGGCTCTGTGTTGGAGGAGCCTAGGTGGTATGCTGAGGAGAGCTGCTTTCAGGCTCCTCTCTTTCTGTATAGAGTTGGTTTCTGCCAGGATAAGGCAGCCAGAAACAACTGTTAAGAGAAACTGAATCTGGTCCTGCCTTTCCACATCTAGCCTGTCCTAACAAAGGCAGTATGTTTGTACTTTAGACATGACATCTGTAATGCAAACACAAGATGCTGTTTTGTCTTTTTCTTGACATGAAGGTGACTGTGGTGTATATAAATGAAATGGGATGAAATAACCTTTTATTCAGAGGCTGAGCAGTTTGACTTGGGCTATAGAATATAGAAACACCAGCTATAGAACCAGAAATACAGGCTTAAATTGGAGTTACTTTTCTTTTCTGGTAATTTTTCTTTGTTATTATTATTTTCATGCTTTACAAATGCGATGTGCTTTATATTATTTACTTAGTGTCAGGAGTCTCATAAAAGTAAAATCTCTGTCTCTGGCTGTCAAACATGACCACAGGAATGATTTGAAACAAGTGCTGGCAAAAAAAATAAATAGTAAATCTAAATGGCGTGGACTCTACAGCTGGGGACAGTTTAGAGGATATCTATTAAATATGGAGGTCACTTAAGACATAGGCTTACATTCCTGATCTGTATAGGGGAAAATTTAATTGCAGATTTGGCACGGCACCTTAGGGTCTGCTGTTAGCTTGCCTGCTACAGGGTAAACAGCAGCTTACTTTTTTGGGAAAAAAAGAAAGTCAGTCTTCCCATTTACTTAATTCACAATTCAGAGAGCTACCGCTTTATTTATTCAAAACAAATGTAAAAGACATTTTTCAAATGCCACAACAAATACTGAGAAATTTACAAAATAAAACTGGATTTAATAACATGAGTCTTATTTCTAAATGTGGATAGCAAATGTAGGTGGCAAAAGCTATGATCTTTAGCAATGACTGATATAGTTCACAAGTAATAGGTTTTTCTGTCTTCTCAAATTAGCTTTAAAAATAGTTACTTTTATAATATTACTCATTCTCATGTTTGAAATAGTGCAGGTAAGATGGATAAAATGTGGGTCCTTTTTCTGTGTGTATGGAATTCAAAAAAGCTTTTGCTCAAACTTCACAAGCCAAAACCAGCTCAGAACAAGAACAAATTGTGGACGTCAGAAAATTGAGTTTGAAACACAGAAGTGAAAATACTGGTTTTGTTTTGGCATTGCCTGATGAGTTCTGCCAGCCGTCTTCACTGGCTAGATGAGTGAAGATTACTGGAAAACTGAACTCGAATTAATTCATGCAGATTGCAATTGTTCTTTGTACTTAAACCCTGACCCAAAAGGTGTGCCTTTTCCTGTGGTAATATGATCAGCCTGGTAGTTTCCGGGGACTTGAAAACAAATTCCTGCAGTATAAATAGGCAGATAACAGAAATTATCATAATGAAATCAACACTGCTAAAAGCAGACAAAGTACCAAGTCCACACAATTTGCAACCACATTAGAAGCCATGGAGTGAAAAAAATTAGTAGGCGTTTTGGGGCCCTGTTACAAAAGAGATACTCCATCGAGTTTTGCTGGTTTAGAGCAAACAAAACGTTTTTAAATATTTAGAGAAGATTGAGTCCGCTTCCTGAAAAACTGAAGCCAAAGTCTGAGCTGATTTGATCTGAAATGAGGCCATCAACTCTTAAGCAATTTTGTTCATGGAAGGTAGGAATTCGATTCCTTGTATTTCAGTTACATAGCTTCCTTTTCTCTTGTCGTGTAAGAAATAATACTATTTATGATCATGCTGCTTCACCTGTTGAAAGCAAAATGTATACCATTTGTGCTATAGAAATGCTTGTGTATCTGATGGCTGCCAGTTTTCTTAGGACTGTAGCCAAATAATTATCTTTCTCTTTTCATTTCAAAACTAGAAGCAGGAACAAATGTATGTTAACAGGGAGTTTTGTTGCCTTTTTAATGCTAAAAAGGTGTGGCAATGCTAAAATTTTTTTTATTTTCTGTAGTAAGTATGTCACTTAGTTTGGAGAAGTCAAGGATGTAGTTACGTACCATGAGTCTGACCAAACTTCCACTGAACTTTCAGCTGCAACTGATTGACTCCATGGGGGAAATGTGAGGCTTGTGTTGGTTAGTAGGACTGAAAAATGACTGCTGAGCAAGTGCAGGGATTTGCTTGAAGAAAAAGTGCATACCTTCTCTTTTGGCTTAAAGAGGACAGTGACAGATGAGAACTATTTGTTTCACATAAGGACTGGGTGTTTCACGGGTTCCTCCCCGAGCAATGATAACTGTGAGTTACAGCCCTGTTGTTTGTTACTAGGAACTTTGAAATATGTGGCGCTTTTATTCTCTCTCTCCTTTTTTTTCTCTCTCTCTTTTTTTTCCCCTTAAAGCTCCAGTTCCTGCAGTTGCATTATATGTGTAAAAACAACAACAAAAAAAAGTCAATCCAACTCTGTTATGATGGGCAAAATAATAAAAAAATTTAGCTGACTTGCACCCTGAAGACAAATTTAAAAGAACAGAAAATACTGTCAAATGTGAAATTGCTTGGGTTTTAGCCTTATATCATTGTTTGTATGCCTCAGGATGGATTGTATTTCAGTGGTTTAAAACGATGTCTGAGGAGCAGGAAAACAATTAACATTCAAAGGCAGACTGGATTTCTAGAGTGATGGATTTATACTAATACACCCCTCTTTGCATTGGCATGATGTGCATGTGTCTGAACCGGTTTCTCTTGTCTGTCATGTTAAGGCAATATGACCCCCCTACCTCCAGGCCCCCATTTTTTCCCTGGAACCCAAGCATCTCATCTTTCAAAGCATTGTTAAGACTATTTTAAGATGCTTTCTTTGGGCATGGAGCCAGAGGGATTAGATGCAGGCCAGAATATCCCATAAAACCAGGGATGAATGCATTCAGGAAACATAATTTACCTGAAAACACGTAGTTCTTGTGTGTTTATCATATTTGCCAACAGTAGCAGGTAATGTAATGGGGAAAATTCATGTTTTGCCAGCTCTTTGGGCTTTAAGTCAAAGGGATTTATTTTTCTTGGGATGTTCTGCATTTTCTGACATTAAAATACAAACATCTCTGCCCCGAACTAGCAGACCTGTGAAGGCAGCAGGCATATTTTCTATTTGCCATCTAAATGTCATGCTACCAAACCTGAGTGATTCTTCCTGGCGAAACTCCTAAGCTGTGGAAAACCTAGCCTTGAGCCAGGGAGTGATACCATGGTTATCAAGTGAGATGGGCAACATTGCCTTTCTTGTTTCAGCCATAACTAAAATGCTCACCCCCAATTCACGGGTAACACAATTAGCATCCACTCTAAAGGGGCAATTAATTGAGCCAGAATGGGGAAAATGATTTGGAAACCAGTCTGACAGAGTTCAGCAGCAGGCGATTGCAGTGGTTAACTCCAAGCAGCTGCCTTGCTCCCCTGGCAGACATTGCCACCCTTGAGGTGCTGGCATCAATATTGGATCCCTTCGTGATCTGCCTCCTGAATCATAAGAGAGTTGTGGAGTGGTTGGGATGCAGCAGGACCTCTGAGCTTTCAGTCTGGTGTACTAAGGTAAATGGAAACTGGTTGTACAAGATGCTCAGCAGTTTCTCTGTTGTGAATGGTACCTCTTCTCCAAAAGCTGCTTGTAACTCAGCTGCGCAGGTTTCTTTTGCCCTTGCCATATAGCTCTGCTTGAGCCACCAGCTAAACTAGGTTATTTTAAATCAGCTAGACTGTTTGAAATATATCTTATGCCCTTTTCATCTGAAGAACTACAGCAAACTTTTTTTCCAACCAAATAATTCTTTTTGATGTGGGTATATACTTTGTAAACTGAATGTGTTCAAAGCACAACCTCATGTGTTTCTTCTCTACCTCCAATTCAGGACTCAGCTGTAGGCAAAGGACTATAGAGCACTAAGTAAGAACTTGTCTCCACTACTTTTAGAAATCAAACCAGGTTTTTTTTTACCTTAAGAGTTGCTCAGAAGTTGGGGGGAAAAAAGGATGATTAAGGGGAAAATGAGAGGAGATACTTACTAAAAATCTCTTTATTCTATCAGCCTAAGTTGAGCTTTGCTGGTAAACTTGAAATGAAGAAAAACCCAACTTGTTTTTACAGTATGTTTCATCACATGATGATTTCATTAATATTACTTATGTGTAGAAACATGCTAGGTAGGGTTTGGGATATGTTTAATAGTAAAGATACTGTCAGAGATGAGTGGACCAAGTATGTACTTTAGAGCTGGCCAGAAACTGGAATTTTTGTTCCCTAAGACAATCTAGAATTCGGAATTTCTATTATTTGGAAATAGGATGCAGAGCTGAATTTCTGCATATCTTTGATTTGGACTCAGATAATTGTTTTGTTTTAGAAAGATAAAAAATAGTTCTACACTTTATATATATATATATAATATAGATGTATCTTTAGTATTTAAAGACATTGTACTGAAATGTTTTCACATAAGTCAAATTGTATGACTTTCAATTGCTTGATACAAGCCCAGCTAAAACCAGCAGTTCCTGAAAGTATTTCACCTTTAACACAGTTTTCTTTTTCAGAAAAGCATTACAGCTGAAGTCAGGTATATTTTTAATTGGTTTCATTGATAAATACAGCACAAACACAGATGCTTTCCTCTTTGTAGTAATACTCTTTAGAAGGGCCATTTCTCAAAATGTTTTCAAAATAGCCATTTTTAAAAGTTTAATATTATCACTGATCTTGCATATTAAGACAACGATACAACACAGTGCTACAACAGTATTTTTTAGTTTCTCTTCATTGGCAAGGGACTATCTTTTTCCAAAGGCAGTTCTTAACTCTGAAGTGGAGTCAAGAACTGTGGTGTGAGCAGAGCTGAGGATTCTTCTTTGTGGGGAAGTTATGACAGGAAGACAAGTCAGGATGCTAATGTCCTGCTTTCTGGACATCTGGTGGCTTTCTGGACCAGTGTCTTTGTGGCAGGGGTGTGAGGGATGAACCTCTGCTTTTAACACAGTGCTGTAAATTTGCTATGAGCAATCCCAGATAAATATCCTCAGGCTTGGCTCAAGGCACTTCTAATGGTTATGTACCTGTGATATGTATGGCTGTCTAAATTACATGTTCCTGATGTTGCCCAGAGGATTTAAGAGGACTTGAGTTTGCGAAAGGGAATATCTTCTTTTTTTCTTTACTTTCTGGCACTAATTTCTGGTTTAATTTTGTTTGTTTGTTTTTTAGTAAGACTTTTTGATGGTAAAGAGGCACATTTTTAAAAGTAGAAATATTGTACTCACTCTTTTTCCTGCCTCTTGAAACAAAGAATGAATATTCTCATGCCCTAAGTGAAAGACCTTTGGTCCAGGAACCTTATCTAATGTTATAATCATAGGCACATTTTCAGTGTTAGAAGGGACCACATTTCCTCCAAGAAATCCCTGGTAATTTCATAGGAGGAAATGCAATAGCATTACCCTTCATGGGAGCTGTGATTATTCACATGGCCACAAGGAGCTAATGCCTGCCTGGCTGAGTTAATTGTGCGCTGGCTTGCTGCACACAGGTCATGTTTGACTAGCTTGTGAAAGGCAGCCTTGGCTGAGCTCGCTGCAATGCCGTGTGCAAAGATTAGCAGTGCTGAATGCAGTTTGGTAAGCACAAGGGATGCCAATTGGTGGGAAGCATTTGAGCTGGCAGGAAAAGCAGGTAGCCGAGTGCAGCAGGCAGTGTACAGAGGGATCACAGGTTACATCTGGGATTTTGTGATGAATGCTTAATGGGCACGTTGATTAGACAGGCAGAACTCTTCAAGCCATTGTAAATGTCGCTGAAAGAAGTGTGGCTGATAAGACACCAAATAACTGCTTTCATAAAGCTGCTCTTTGGCGTTGCAATATTTAAAGCCCAGAGAGATAATGGAGAGAAAACTGGACAATAAAATGAAAAGGGAAGTGTCCTGCTTAGCTACTTTAAACAACAAAAACATAACCCTGGTGTCTATTCGTAAGCAGCAGGCACCTCATGATGTGCCTGAACTACTGATTATTGGTGAGAAGTCCAAGACAGGATCTCTGGTAAAAGCAAGCAGTAACTTGCAGAAAGAAGATAAACTTTTGCAGAGTTACTCCATGGGAATGCCAGAAGTCAATGCAGTTGAAAGACAGGTCAGTGAGCTGGTGAGTGTGTGTGTTGGGAGGGAAGAGGTATTTCTGAACTGGAGAATTTAAAACAAAGCATGTTGGACGTGGGTTGTATATTAAAGGAGGTTAAGCCTTCTTTATCTAAATTGTCTCAATCCCCAGCATGGATGCCTGCCCCATAACAAGCAATACACAAATGCAAAGTCCTCTGGAGATCCTCTGAAAGTAATCTTTGAAAGCAGATGTTAATGATGAGTTATGCTCTAGTAACTAATGAGCATTTTTTCAGCTCCACCTCTAATAATATAGAGCAGTGATTCTTAGTAAGGAAACGTATTAGTGTTTGTCCTTTTGAACTACAATTGCTTGGGTAGTTTGGCAGCAGCTGATACGAGGTTATTCTCTGGAATAACAGAAATTGCAGAAACATTAAAAGGTCCTAATTGTAGGTAAGTAGTTTATTTATAACTACTAAGTGGATGCTATTGGAAGTTCTTGATAACAAGCCTGTGGCAACATTATTTATTTTATTTGTTCAGTGTTGTGTATAACTACGGTATTTTTGGAGATCAACTGTTGTGGAGAAGAGGCTTAAAAAAATCAACACTGGTAAAAACACAATGAGGTTTATTATTTTAAAAGAGTTTTTGCTGTTTAAAAGGTATGTAAATTACAGTAATGTAGTTTGGATCAGTGATTATTGTGAATGTTTAAGGAAAAGAAACTCTCGGAATGAATTTTGTGTCCTGTGAAACTGTGTATGCTTAGAATGGCTTAAATAAGTGGTGTCAGACTGGAATGAAATAACAGCCACTACAAACCAAATATACTTGAAGGCTTTTTCTGCCTCAAGTTACTTCTTATATTATAAATGTTTGCTAGAAAACGATCATGACATAAATGACTTTGTTCTACCAAAGGATCTCTTCTCTGTGTTCAGTTCACTGGGATATATGTGTTGCTTGTACTGGAGCCGTGAAGAACATCACAAAGTGGTTTGCTTTGTTTTAATTCTAAATTGGAAACAAGCCATTTACAACAAGGCTTTCCCCTTTCCCACTAAAGCAAGCATGGTTTACACAGCTCCCTTTAATTTAGAAGTACCTGTTAAGGTCTCTAAGTTTTGTTAACTACAGTGTAGGCATCATTTTAGTAAGACTGGCTACAACTGCCTAAATCTTTCCCCATCATCTGCACGGTTAGAGAAACCTGTTCCCAGACAGGGAATAGCAGTCCCTTGGCAGAAGCATTAGGGCAACTAACTTAGTATTTTGAAAACAAAAGCACCATGAAGGCTGCTTTAAAGTAATATTTTCATTGATTGTTGATATCCAGGTGGAGAGTGTGGGTTTTCCCTCATTTAAGACTCAGGAACTGTTTGAAAAATAACAAGTTGTGTTCCAACCAGTTAAGATCTAATACATTTAAACAGTATGTGCTAACAAGATGGATAGACAAGTTGCACTGAAATTTGTTAGGGAGGATGAGGGTTGAATTTCTGCCCACTCATAAGTGCTGCTGTTGTAGGAATGAAATTGAAGGCTCGGGACCTTTGATGTTCCTGAGGTTGCTCTGTCCTCATTTTATTGTTCACTGGCTGCCTGTAACAAACTGGGAAAGCATCTGAAGCATTTAATTAATAGTATGTGGCGTTTCAGTTGTGTGTTACTGCCTGCCTGAGTCCAAAGCCATGAATCAGCATGGGTTGTGAAAGAATGAAGCAGGAAAGCTAAAGCAAAGACACAGATAAGATAATTTTTTGGCAGTTGTGAGCTTGAAGGCGAGGGGGCAACAGCCGGTTTCAGCCTGTGGAGGTACAGGGACAAAAGCAGCCCAAAACCTTTGGAGATACTGGACGAGAGGTTCAGTGAGATCTGGCATTCATGGATGAGCAGATGGGGAGAGGCAGAGGGGAAGGTGCGGAATGGGCTGGGCCCCATCTCCACGCCAGCCTGGCATTGTGGTGAGAAGTCTGGTGCCTGAATTTCAGGATATGGAAACTGGCATCCCTGCAGGCCAGGTGAAGGAGGGCAGGAGAGCAGTGCCAGTCCTGGGTGGAGAGCCTGGCTGGAGCACCAGAGAGGAGCAGCAGCCATGAGGGATGTCGGTGTGGGTGACGCTTGGGGAGCTGTGGGGTGTACCCGGCATGGCCTCAGCCTTGTGCTGCAGAGGCCAGGTGTTACAGTGGTGTTTTGGAGGTGGCTGCACCTCTTGGGAAGGGGAAGTGAGGAGGAGAGGGAAGGCTTTCCTGGTGACAAGTCACACCACAAGGTCACCATGGAGCACAGGCGTGGAGGCAGCATGGGGACCCAGTCAGGGGTAGCTGGAGGCTGAGGCCAAGGAGAGCACAAACCTTGTTGCGTTCACAGCCATGCGGTTGCATCCATGTCAAGGCACCATGTGTGCGTACATGAGGGTGTTGCCTAGTGCTGTGGTTTCCTCTTCGTTTTTTTTTCTCAGTTCAGTTGTTTTTCTCACATTTATTCTGTATCCCCTCACAGCTGTGTTAAACTATCAACCTTTGAACTTATGAATGGGAGCATCCAAAAGAAATAGCTCATTCTGGGGGACAGTGGGGCAGCCTGACACCAGGCTTCAGATGCCACACTCATGCACGTCAGCAATTTCAGTTGCTACTCATCTTGGGTCCAGTTCAGATACAAATGTTTTCCATCCAGTTCTGGTGCTTCCTTTAAGGCTCTCTGCAGCTACTGCTGTTTTTCTGTCAATGGGTTTCTTCTTAATTTTCTTCTTTTTTTTTTCCCCTTTATTGTTTAAATGAGCTTTATAACACTGCTTTCTGTAGGGATTCTTAGTTTTCAGACTAGAGGCTTGCTCGGCTGTGCATTTTCAGTTGCAACTTTTGTGTGCAGAACAAGGGAGAGAAAGAATTGTCATCATTTCATGTTTTCATTATTTACGAATTTTTTACATAGTCACTGCAAAAATATGCACAAGACTGGTAGAGCAAACAGACTTGGTGTACACTTGCCTTTAAAAGTAAGCAGGTCTCATTTGGTGTGAGAAATAAAATGGCTGGTTACTGTAGCCAGTTCCTTCACACTTCCATAGGGATGTAGAGTCAAAAGCATTTTCATTATTTGATTGGGATTTCCCTCTTGGCAGGGAAACAAGCAGGAGGAGCAATGCCTGGGAATCCCAGGTACCTTTTTTGGGCACTTTTGAAGGTGTTTGCTTCTCTGATCCTCTTGCAGATGGTGTCTCTGAATTACTTTACAGCCCATAGGTGCCATTTTATGTGTGGGTGTTAGCTGGTATCAGGAAACCCTCTTCTGAGACCTAGCGTGTGCCTGAGGCAAACTGTGGGCACATTTCTGTGTGCCTTGTCTTTGTGTCCTTATGTGAACTGTTTTCCTCTGATCTAGTGTAGAAACACCCCTTCTTGCAAATACACACGTAGATGTATTTGTGCCTCTTCTGTATTTTTTGGAAGCTGTTAAACAATACTAAAGGCTTTTTTTGGGAGATGCTTCTTCATTTTTTTTGGTTGTGTTTTTTTAAAAGGGAAGTAAGCCTTTTATTTTTTTCTAATCCATGTCCCCTCTCTATTTTTAACTTGTCATTTAAAATGTGTGCTAACATTTTTCTCCTACAGAGCATAAACATAAGGCTTTGTCAAGTAACAAGCAAAATATTTTTGCCAATTCTTCTGAATTTTGGTATAGCTTTTTCTCAAAATATAAAGTGGCGGCCAAGTTTTTATGTTTTTTGTGGCTTACAACGCATTGAAATAGTAAAATCAGTCCTTGCTTTTATGTTTTTCAAAAGACTGGAGGACCAGAAATACTCTTTAATGTTTTTGTATTATTATATATAGAGGAAAACTGAGGTGGTTGGTGAGCGTGGGGGTGGAGGGAACACGGTGGAGGACATAAGGCCAGTGATGGTTCCTGGGTTTCATCTACAAGTGGCTGGCAGAAAACGCGGTGGAGGGGAGCAGCAGAGTGGAGGATGTTTGTCTCACTCATCTCTCACTGTTTCACCAAAGGATGCAGAAGGCAAATGCCTTTGTTGTAGGAGCCAAAGTAAGTGGACAAGCTGAGCTCCTGTAACTTGCATGCAGATTTTTGCTTTACTGGGTGTTTGTGATAAGAAGAGCTGGCCCCTGAGAGCAGAGTGTTCTTGGGGCACTGGGGATGGAAGATAGGGAAGAGGAGACAGGGACAATGTTTATATAACATTTCTCAAGGTAGACATTACGATAAATGCAACTGAGTTTCAGCAGCATTTGAAATGCAGCGGGTGAGAGACTACACATCTTCAGATGGGCTTCTTTTCCTATATATGGCCATATTGTTATTTTAAACTGTGGGAAGGCACAAATAAGAGGAAATAAGCATGTGGTCATCTTTGTGTGTGGTTAAACAGGGAACCACTTTTGCAGGGAGGTCCAATTAACTGTATATGTTTTGTTTTGGAAGGAGGGGCTAGCTATGCATTTCCATGTGTGTTGGGGATTTTAGTAACTTCTGGTAAGGGAAGTGCAAGGAGAGAGGTATGTACCCCCGGTGCTGCCAGACCTGTAGGGCTAAAATGTTCCTGTGACTCTTCTTCACCAGCATCTCTGGAGCATAGCCTTGAGGTGAAGAGGAGAGGGAGGGGGCAGGGGGGAGAGCTCATGGTCAGGATAGTGAGGGGCTGCACTGGAATGCTGAAGAGTTAAAGTTGCTCATTCCTTCTCCTGTTCTAATAAATAAAATATGGAGAAGGCTGAAAGCATATTTCTCATGTTAAATTTTTGCTGTTTTGGTCATGACCCCAGCCCTCATTATTCCCAAGCTGTCTAAGTGTGAAACAAAATCAAGTTAATGAATTTTGAATACTGCATCTAATGAACTGGATGCAGTCTGGTGTTAATAAGCAGCCTAAATGCTTCTCATTCATGCTGTGGTACCAAGGAGGGAGTTTTCTTGTCGGCGGTAGGAATAAGATTTGTGGTACTGAGCCTGATCCAGTGCCCCTTCTCCAGCCCCTTCCTGCAGTAACGCCCAGCATCAGGTGCTTTACTGAATGCTGGAGACCCCACAGAATGACAGGTGAGAGAATAGATTTGTTGTAGTAGCTTGCATCTAGATGTTTAGTAGTTAGAACTGCCTTAAGTCACGGACATGAACGTTGATGTTTTCTGACAGTCTGGGACTTGTCCCTCCCCTTCCAGCAGTTTCCTTTGGCAATCTTTGGAGTCTGTGCTCCAGTCACCTGTTCGGTGAGAAGCATTGCCTTTATCAGTATATATTTTTTTTAATACTTCATTTTCAATTGACTTGAGTGCGTTAAACTGTAGAGTCCCAGTACTGTGGAGCCTGTGATTTGGCTGAGAGTCAGATAGTCCACTTCTGGCCAATCTGCTTCAATATTGGCCATTACATCCTGAAAATCAGTGTTGGATCAAACCAGTGAGTTCTTGTAGCTCAATATATGGTCTTTCTTAGGTGCCTCACAAGGAGGCAGATGAAACTAAACCAGAGTGGAAGCATCTGCGTATAGTTTTGTGTCTTTTAAAATCTTTATCAGATATAGATTTTAACTTAAATGTTTTTACCTATATATAGGCAGACAGCCCAGGCCTTTGTGTGCATGTGTATAGCTCTTCAGATATCGTGCAACTGCTCCTCCCTCTGCCAGCTTGTTTCAGGCTCCTGGGAAATTCTTGATTCTGTTTTCTGTGAGGTTTTTTGTTTAGTTTGGTTTGGTTTGATTTGAGCTCCTTCTGAGCAGTAGCAGGTTGGCCAAGCTAAGCCAGCTTCTGACATTTGTGGAGAAGCGTTCAGCACACTGCTGTGATCCTTTGTGCCATTGTGCTCTGAAGAGCGGGGCTTGGGCTGCATGGTGAAAGTGCCCCATGGCTGCAGAGAGCTCAAGTTTTCAATGATTGGATTGGTGTGGGAATATTGAGACAAGTTTGCTTTTACATCCCTAGTGAATATTTTTTTAATTGCTGCTCAAGAGAAGTGTCAGAGGCCTGATTCATCATTGTGAGCAAAGCTCACTGTTAATATATTCGAAGTGTAAGTTAATGTTGTGAAGCATTTTGGCAGTATAGGCTGACTTGAGAGCACTTCTAGCATGTGCTTGAAAGCACATGCAGAATATTGCCCTCTAAAAGCAGGGCTAAAGTTACACACATTTTATTTATATTTTTCCTTTTGCTCCCTAGGCTTTGTCCAACACTGATTCTCCTCCTGGCTGTGAGCTGGAGCCTACAATGAAACACAATTTTGCTTTTGACAACATGGGCTATGAGGAAAGCTTTGAACCTGTGCCCTCGTCATCTTCCCAAGAACACACTGTGACAATCAATGTTGTGGGGATGACTTGCCAATCGTGTGTGCAGTCAATAGAAGGCCAAATTTCTAAGGTGAAGGGCATTGCGAGTATTAAAGTCTCCCTTGAAAAGAACAATGCTGTAATAAAGTATCTGCAGTCAGAAATAAGCTCTGAACAGATTCTCGAGGAAATTCAGGGTATGGGCTTTGATGCCAACATAGCAGAAGAGAGGTTGACAACAGCGACCGTAAATTTGTCATGCTTGAGAGAAGCAGTAGTTAAGCTTCGGGTAGAAGGCATGACATGCCAGTCCTGTGTCACCAACATTGAAGGAAAGATTAGGAAATTGCACGGTGTGGCAAAAATCAAGGTGTCACTTGGTAACCAGGAAGCAGTTATTGCTTACTATCCTTACATCATTCAACCTGATGACCTCAAGAGCCATATCAGTAACCTGGGGTATGCCTGCACTGTTAAAAGTAAATCAGCTCCTTTGAAGCTGGGTGTCCTTGATCTTGAGCGCTTGCAGAATGCAAACCCCAAGGAGACACCAGCAAGTCTTGAGTGTGATGGGGTGGATCCCTCGGTCGCTGAGATGAGTAGCATAGCTACAGTGGCTGTACGGATAGAAGGTATGCACTGCAAGTCCTGTGTCAGAAACATTGAAGGAAATATATCAGATCTTCCTGGCATACAAAGTATTCAAGTATCTTTGGAACATAAACGTGCTGTGATACAGTATAGCCCAAATTTGATTACCCTGTCAGCTTTGCAGCAAGGTATTGAATCCCTTCCACCTGGAAACTTTAAAGTATGCCTCCTTAATGGTTCAGAAGCAAATAAAGGAGAATCTTCATCATCCGCTTTCCTATGCGATCTCTTCAGAGAGCCACTGCAAGACACGACATGCACAGCTGTTATCAGGATTGATGGCATGACCTGCCATTCTTGTGTACAGTCTATTGAAGGGACCATATCACAGAGACAAGGAGTGCAACATATAGCAGTTTCTCTAGCTGGCAGAACTGGGACCATACATTATGATCCGGCTGTCACTAATGGAGAAGAGTTAAGAGCTGCCATAGAGGACATGGGGTTTGATGCTTCTGTGCTGACAGGTAACTGGTTTTAGTTCCGTGGGTAGTGCACCAGGTTGGGCCATGCAACACCTCATTGAGACTCTCTTCTCGAGAGAAACTCTCAGAACATCACATTGGCACTGTCTTTTCTAAGGAACTGTCCTGATCTGACCTCACTTAGCAAGGGAGAGAGATTTCGGATGTGGAGCACCTTATTTCAGCCCTTAATAACTGCACTAGTGGGTGGAAGAGTTCAGTTATGTTATGAAGCCAAAAGGTTTGGAAGTTGGTACAAGGTTTTTCAAATAGCTGATCCCCTTACCCACTGAAGTAGGTTTCCTCCTATGTCTACAGGCTGCTGTAAGTAGATCTATCAAACCAAATGTTTTCATTTATGTTCCAGAATACTAAACCCCTGACAAACTTAATGAAATCTCTTTCATTTTAAACCTCTTCTTATCTAGCTAAAATCTCTTTTTAGTGTCCTAATCCTTTGACCTTTATTTCTTTATTTTTACTAGCCCTACTTTACGAAGCCTTATTTTAAGCGAGGTGAGTGGCAAGATGTAGGTACTCTTTGGTGGGAGCAGGTGCTTTTACATATCAGCTGCAGCACAGTTTGTACATTTTGTACATGTGCTCAATGTTTAAGAAGTTGCTATGGTGCACAACCTCCTCTCCAGTGAATTTCAAATGTGGCAACATTTATCTATTTCAGCTCATCTGCTTTGAGATACTGATGTAGTCTACCTGCAACAAATTAGGTTGATGGCAATAGCCCACATCCTATTCACTTTTCTCACGGGTCCAATCCCTCTGAATCTTTTATACTACAAATGAGGAGGAGACCATATGTGGTGGTTAATTATGATTTTTTTGTTTGTTTATAATTTGTTGGTGGGAGACCTTCTGATTCATCTATGGAAAAGGAGGGCACCCCCTGTATTTAACGTGTTCAGAAGCAATTCTTGCTCCTTTACACAAACCTCTGCCCAAAGGAGGCAGGTTGTGAATGCAGCTGGAGCTGTTGTGTGTCTGTACAGTATCTGGTAAGAACAAAAATGATTGCAACTGGCCTGCATGTGTGGAGGTCTTCCGAGTGCTGCAAATCCTTCCACTATTTATTTTGCAGTACTTGCAGTGTAAATATTGGGCCATAAAGAGAAACCTGTTGAGAAACTTGTCCTTTTCTTTGTCTGAGATGAAGTGCTATGAGTCCAGCATAGATGACAACAGGGACAGAATAAGTATGACTGGACTGCCTTCTCTATGCTGGATAAGGACCCTATAGATACCAATATATCTTTATCAAGTGGAGGTAGCTGTCAGGTCTAGGCATTGAAATCGGAAGGAATCATTTGCCATCTGAAAGTGGAAAACTAGTTCTGTAGAGTTAAATGGTCATGCAAGTGGTACTGGTGAGTGTATATTGTTATATGCATAGTAACAATCTATATTATTTCCATGAAGACACCGAGATCACCATGTCACCTTTCAAATAACTAAGAGACTTTGCATGACTGATAAATGTGACCTGTTTGTAGTTTTGCATCATCCAATCACACTGTAAACAGTGTTTGTTCAGTGTATTGTGCATTTATTCAAGATACTGCCACTGGAGAACGTAGGCACCGGCCTGACACCAGCAATGCTGCCGTGCAGCCTCAAGCTCCAGAACCTCCTCGCCACGGCTGTGGGTCAGCTGGTCTTCCAGACATTCCTCACCTCGATGTACCAAACCAGCCCAGTGGAGTGAGAGCGGAGAAGTGTTTTTTACAAATCACAGGCATGACCTGTGCATCATGCGTGTCTACCATTGAAAGAAATTTGCAGAAAGAAGATGGTAATAAATTTGAGATTCCTATAATGAGTCTATAAGAGACTATGGGATGGAAAAGGTATTCTATGTGATTAATGGAAGAGGGGATGGTACAACATCTGGAGGTTAAATAGACTTAATGCTCTTTCTTAGTGCTAATGTAACTATATCATTGTTTAACTACCCTACTGCACTGGTAGACAAACCCAGGGGGCATACTTGTATTGTAATAGTAAGTTGTAATGTGATAAAAATTTCAAATAAGGCTCAAGGCAAGAACAGAGAAATGTTTCTTATTTAGTTTTCAGAGCCTTATTGCTTTATAGAGCAATCCATCTCTTCCAGAGCTGTTGAGAGCTCTGACACGTGGGATGTGAAACTTGCACTTCAGGGCACATTTGCACAAGCAGGTACAAACAAATGTGTGGCTCCAGTTCCTGGATAATTATATTAGCTTAGGCACAGCAAAGCTGATTAGGTTAGAAGTCTGCAGGCTGGAGCTGCCTTTCCTCTGGCCATATAGAAGATGAACAGATGAGCCTCAGCAATGTCTTATTTAATTTGTGCAGGCATGCCTTTGGAGGGTCTTGCTTATCAATTACTGCACTCCCAGTGCCCCAGTGATGGTTTTACTGCCTTGATTACAAAATCCAAGAAACCATTAGCACTGAAGAACAATTTTTTTGCCTGTGATTTTTGTTTTGCTTTTCAATTCTAAATTTATGTGTGTTTATTTATTTAAAAAAACCAAAAAAACCCCCAAAAAACCCCAAACAAAACAAAGGGAAAACCAAGAGAATAAAAAGGCCTAACATGGTGCTGGGGTGGGAGTGGGTGTGGGTTGTTTAGGGTGTTCCAAACTTACAGAGTCCAGGGTAGAGCTTGCATCAATGAGTGCAAAGATTGCTTCTGAACATCCATTTATTTTCACTAGAGCGTAGCAAAACTCACCTCCTTCCACGTGTGACTGTTGCAGTTCCTTTCATTGCTGAAGGGAACTGCAGTGTGGCTAGATCTCGGTAAAACCTTTGCAGTTGGGACTAGGGAACAACGCAAGAAGGAGGCAGAAGGAAATTATTAGGTTTATAACATCTCTAAGTTTTTCCAGCCCTCATTGACAATCATTTGTGATATTTTATTTTTCTTACCTCAAAGGAGCTGCATTATCTAACATTTTTTATTATTGACACTGCAGGAATTATATCAGTGTTGGTAGCACTGATGGCAGGTAAAGCAGAGGTAAAATACAAGCCAGAATTCATACAGCCTCTTGAAATAGCACAGCTGATCCAGAATTTGGGTTTTGAAGCTACTGTCATAGAAGATCATGCAGAAACAGAAGGGAGTGTGGAGCTTCTTGTAAGTCATGTGTTTTTGAAATTACATGTTAGTTTTGGAAAAGTCTGGAAGAGTAATTTACTTGCAAATGCTTTTGTTTAAGTAGTTGCAGCTTCAGCAAGTCAGTTCTGGCTGGTGACACTATTTTTTCTTAACAGCTGAAAAGACAAAATCAATTCATCTCAGAAGAACCTGTCCAA
Organism: Falco biarmicus; assembly: GCF_023638135.1. Classification (NCBI taxonomy): domain Eukaryota; kingdom Metazoa; phylum Chordata; class Aves; order Falconiformes; family Falconidae; genus Falco; species Falco biarmicus. Next base: position 29,544,759 of record NC_079289.1, read on the forward strand.
AGGCAGTGAAATAAAACCTGATATTTGTATATATAGAATAGACTTAGCAAGAAGAAATGAAACAGAACTTTTCTGTGACTTCAGTCAACAGTACAGACTCTGAGCAACTGAGAACATATCACCAAATGTGTGTTGATAATGCCTGGGGCTTTGTACAGAGGTCTGAGAACTTTGGGTAAAATTAATAATTTTTTTATATGAAGGACAGATTCTTCACAAATCTGTTTCTGTTCTCTGATATACCCACTAAAAGTCAGATAACAACAGTCTGCAGCTGTACTAATAGATCAGAAAGTGAGAACCTACTTACTGAAGCCACAGGAAAATTTAAGTGAGATGAAGTCATACATGCAGAGATTGAGTTTGCCGATGTTAATATAGCTGTTGATAGAACTGTATTAGCTATACCTTAATACAATGTACAAGTGCTGCTATACAAATATATAGCTGTGATTATAACTGCTGGTTACATAATTTTTTAATTAAAGTGGACAGTTATGTTCTCAGCTTTGTTTCATTTAAGACAGCTCTATAAAATCTTGATGCTGAGGCTGTGGGTCAGTATCAGCAGCGCCTGAATAGTCATTAGCACCTTTGTGACAGTGGGAAGCCTTGTCTAAAATTCATCCACAAATATTGGGTGAATGTGGGGGACCGCTAACTGTACCTAAATTTGTCTTTTCTTTAGATCACAGGGATGACTTGTGCTTCTTGTGTTCACAATATTGAATCCAAACTCATGAGAACAAATGGCATATTCTACGCCTCAGTTGCACTTGCTACTTGCAAAGCTCACATCCAGTTTGATCCTGAAATTACTGGACCTCGAGATATTATTAAAATTATTGAGGTAGGCTTTAGAAAATTATGTATGAGCAGTTCTAAGGTGAAGTTAAAAAGGAAATAAAGGAGCTGGTATTTGAGAGCTCTCACCGACTTTTGCAGATGCCATAGTTATTGCCATATGTTTTTATGCTCTTGTGGTGAAGCTGTTCTACTCCACAGTAGTGCATATTCTCCCAGGTTGTTACTTTAAAACCACACCCTAAAAACTACAAAAAAGAAACCTTTTTTATTTATATCTGATAAAAGTGTCATATATTAATTCCTTGCAGTTCTGTGTGGAATCATGTGTCTCTGATGTCCAGTCATTTCAGTGAAGTGTTGATACTTCAGAAAAAAAATTACCACTTTCTCTTGCCAGTGAAAGAGGTCGTAAAAGAAGTTTTGCAACAGCTCATACCACAAGTATTACACATCTCTGTATATGCTGGCATTTATTCCCGCATCAATTCAAAGAAGAACTTTTTAAACGGAAAGCTTGTGATACAGCCACTAAAAGAAAACTATCCTGGCTTACCAGTAACCACACAGATCATAAAATCTGCCATTATCATAGCCTGGGTGTGGACAAAACTTTTTGCTTCTCTGCCCCACCAGAAGGGAAGAGAACTTACTCTATGAGGCACATGCAGTGAGTGGTCAGGAGGACAGCAGAGACTGTTCGCCTTTCATGTTCTAGAGTATTTACTCAGAAAAAAAGCTCCTAGACCACAGAACTGATGCAGCAGTAGTGGTTAACGTGTTAACTAGTACACTGTTCAGGCTGGCATAGTATTTCCGTAAAGTATATTTTGCCACAGGAGCATCTCATGATGCAGGTACAGTTTAAATGTATTGTGCTTGCAAGTGTGCTTTGGGTTTTTTTGTGGCTTTTGACTTTTGGTGGGGGCCTTGTTCTGGCGCAGTAACTCACTGAAGCATCTGTCAAAACAGGCTTGTTGCTTGTCTTTGTTTCTGGGATGCTTTGCACTGTGGTTTGTTGTTTTACAGGTTTAAACTGATTCTAGTCATTTTGATTTTCAGCTTCAGGTGTATCTACTCACCTGTAGTGTTAAGGAGATGCTTGCAAGGTTGACTAGCCCAGTGCCTTGTTATGTTTTACTTTCCCTTGTGGTATTTCCCATCTCTCATACTTATTCCAGTGGAGATGAAGGGGCATTAATTTTCCTTGAGGAGAAGGGCAGCAGGCAGTGTCCTGGGACACTTACTGCATCTATACATTGTGTCCATGTACCCATAGCAGAAATCCTTTGCAGTCCACATTTTGAGTACTGTCTGAAATATCCTCTCATGTTGGCAGAATCTAAAAATAAATAAGAAGTTAACATTTATTAAATATGGAACAGTGTCCTTTTCTGACATTTCTCATAGAAGTAGTGTAATTTAAGTATAAATAATCTTGTTAATTTAATCCAAACTAACTCATCTTCCCTCCCCTTTCAATAAAAAGGAAATTGGCTTTCATGCTTCTGTGGCTAGAAGAGTTCCAAATGCACATAACCTGGATCATAAAAAGGAAATACAGCAGTAAGTATTTCTGTTTCTCTCTCACTAATGAACATGTATAGATCATCTGTTGTAACTCATCTTGCCCCTCACTCTTCCCAGATAATTTAGCTTATCCTGTGTAAAGTATATTCAATTTTACGATTTGCCATTTGATTCAAGTACTTTTATTACTCTCATTAATTTCAGTTTTCAACTGATAGAAGTCTATACAGTTAAACATGTAGGAGACACAGAAACTGTCCCCAAATGTTGTATCTTTCCAAAATATCCCAAAGCTGTGTGTACAGTACTAATAGCTCAAGCTGTACACTGTGAGCACACTGTTTGGCCTGGGTACTGCTGGGTGTATGACAGTTGGGGATTTACAGCTTCTACTTTTCAGGTGGAGGAAGTCTTTCTTGTGCAGCCTACTGTTTGGTATCCCTGTCTTAATCCTAATGATTTATATGCTAATACCCAATGGTGAGCACCATGGGTCTATGGTGCTGGAACAGAACCTCATTCCTGGATTATCTATTTTAAATCTTCTCTTCTTTGTCCTGTGCACGTTTGTTCAGGTATGTCCACAGTACTTCCTAGGGGTTTGCTTTCTGTTCTGTAAACTCATGTGATAAAGAGAAAAGACTGGAAAGGTTTAGTGGATTAGGCTTGCTCTCTTGTCTGTACCACCTACACAGAATAAAGAGACGTTTTTCTGCAGGTTTTCCATTCTGTAATTGCTCACAGGACTTACTCCTGCCAAAGCTGCATCAGGTAGTTTTCCAAGTGGGGAAGGTAGTGTTAAAATGAAGAAATACCTGATCAGCTGCAAACTAATTGGGTAGCATAGGCAAATCTTTTCAACTTCTGTGCCTTGTTTACTTTTCATTGCTGAGGAAAAGGATGATATTTAGCTGGCAGAGTTGTTTTGAGAATGGGGAAGGGAAAGTGAGAGGATGACAATGGAGTCAGCCTCCTAGTAGACCACTCAACTGAAGTTATAGCAATATAAAATTTGCATGGGACAGTAATGCTTTCCCTTATATACTACATATTTATAATTCTGCTATAGGCAGCATCATGTACTCTCTGCTTTCACTGCTGTAATCTTAATGTGCGTCTGTCCATGCTTACATCAACAGTTTCTTGGTGGATGGTATTTTTATGTACAAGCTTACAAATCACTGAAGCACAAGACAGCCAATATGGATGTGCTCATCGTACTGGCCACGACGATTGCTTATGTGTATTCGTGTGTGATCCTGGTGGTAGCGATAATTGAAAAGGCAGAGAAAAGCCCTGTCACTTTCTTTGACACTCCTCCGATGCTGTTCGTGTTCATTGCCCTTGGGAGATGGCTGGAACACATAGCAAAGGTAACACATCTTCACACTAATTGTGTATTTGTGATGGAAGTAGAATAGAACTATTCAGAGGAATTTTGAGTCAGACGTTTATGATGTAGCCTGTATTATAGAAGGTCATTTAGTTCATTGGGTTAAGTGGACATCAGCATTTATCTATCTTAATATATCTTACACACTCTTCTCTGTTTCTTAGAGTAAGACCTCAGAAGCTCTTGCTAAACTTATATCTCTACAAGCCACAGAAGCCACTGTGGTGACTCTTGGACCTGACCACTCTATCACCAGGTATATATTTATGAACAAAAACCCCTTCAGCCTGCCTGGGTGCACAGACTAGGCTTGTTACAGTTAATGTGAAAGCGTGATTATTCTTTTGAAGCTACCGGTGTAAACAATGTGTCTGTTCTACTTGTGTCTTTTGCAGTGAGGAGCAGGTAGCTGTTGAACTGGTTCAAAGGGGTGATATCGTAAAGGTTGTTCCTGGTGGAAAGTTCCCGGTAGATGGAAAGGTCATTGAAGGCAGTTCTATGGCAGATGAGTCTCTTATTACTGGTAACTTCCCTTACACAAAGAAATGACATTTTCTAGAACTCTTTCTTACAAGGAAAGAGGGCAGACCCAACCCAAAAGCTGCAGTCTGAATAAACTCCCACCTTAATGGATGCTGTGCCTAGCCTTCTTGAGCTCGAATCCAAATCCTGCAGCTTGCACACACCCTAAAAAGCTGAAGAATTTCTGCTCAGTTTGGTCACCTTCACTAATGTACTGATGGGATGGATAGAGTTTAAACACCATTATTCTGGAGATCTGGTGGGAGTTTCCCCTGGAATGTATTTGTGGAGATGGTACCTTCTCAGAAATAATATCTAAAGGGCAATGGGGAAATATTGCTGAGATGTTGGGTGTACATGCATGGGCACCAAACAGGGCTTCTGACAGTGATCTCCCAGTGAGCAAGGAGAGGGAAAGAGAGCCTCGCAACTTGATGCTCATTAAGGGTCATGAGACTTTTTCACAGCTTCTGAAATTTTCAATTAATTTTGTAAATATAATAAGAATTTCCTGCATCATGCAATTCTCAGAAGTAAGGTAAAGGATATAAAAACTTTACATTGGCATTGGCATACTTGTTTTAGTTATGTATATACTTTGCTTGGGAAACAGGGACGCCCTTAGCTTAAGAGAACCAGTCATTATCACTAACTCTAAAAAGAGAGAAAATAAAGATTCTGTTGAGCTAGTGTTTTTGGAGAGGCAGCATGAGAACAGGAGCTTTGCCACAGAGACAACTTCTCTAGTCTTTGAAAACTGAGGGAGGTGGAAATAAATTGTTCAAACTCCAAAGGCTATGCAAAGTGTTAATTGGAGAAATTCCTAGAAGCTGCTTTTACAACCAGTTTGCTCCTGGCCCTTTTGAGGGATGGCATACTGGAGAGTTAGGACCAAGAAAACAGCATTTGCTTTGAAACTAAACCTAGGAAGTTGTTTGTAGAAGTACGAGACCACTTACATATGTCTTCACTAGACAGAGATACACAGTATGTGATTTCTGGTCGTGCATACCCGTTAGCATTTCAAGTTAGCATACTGATTTTGCTACCAAAAAAATGAGCTGTGTGCTAATGGACTATGTTCACTGCTATTAGGGGTATTGGCTCATTTATTCTTACCTTTTCTTTCTAGGGGAAGCTATGCCAGTCACTAAAAAGCCTGGGAGCACAGTGATTGCTGGTTCTATAAATGCACATGGCTCAGTTCTTGTTAACGCAACCCATGTTGGTAACGATACCACCCTGGCACAAATTGTGAAATTGGTGGAAGAAGCTCAAATGTCAAAGGTAAAAATAATAGAAAAGAAAACCTTAGTCCCATATTTTGATTAAATAAGGAAAAGAATCTATATTTTGATATATTTACTGGTTCAGGAAACTGTTTTTTTCCAGACTTCTAAAAAGAATCAGATTATAATGAACTCTGCATATTTATGTGTCTTGATCATAAACATGAAAATACCTGTTTTTCTTTTTTATAGGCACCCATCCAGCAACTGGCAGATAAGTTTAGTGGATATTTTGTTCCATTTATCATCATCATTTCAACAGTGACATTGCTAGTGTGGATCACAATTGGTTTTATAAATTTTGATGTTATTAAAAAATATTTTCCTGTAAGTAATTTCATTAAGAGCTGGATTTTGGTGTTAGGATACCTTCCAGTGTAATTAACATACCATCTGTGGGTTTGATGTTGCAACCTGGCAAATACTTTTGTACAATGTGGTGTTTTCTACACAGAGCAGATAATTACACTAATTAAAATCTATCTGCAGGTATAAATATACCTTTGCATTTACCCCTTAGTTCTGAATGGGTTTTCTACAAACAAATTATTGGCAGTCTTTCTGGACTAAAAATGTTCTATAGCTGCATGGCAAGGAGCTGAACCATTCCTATCATGGCTGAAATATTTCTGGACAACCTTGTTCCTGATGGCAGATAGTGATTTTGGCTTTAGAAAGAAGATGAGCTTCTGTTATCTTCAGGATGTGTATTTGCTGTGCTCAGCAGCTGTGGGGATCTGTGTGCCTGGGAGTAGGGTTCTCCCTTGCTAAGCTATGAAGGAAATGTCAACAAGTTATATTGTCATCCGGCAGCCTGAGAGCAGAGTCAAGTATATGTGTGCCTGAGCAGCAAAAAATCCAGAAAATACTGCCATAAACAATTCATAACATTGACCTTTCTCTACCATTACAGTAACAATAATAGATTGCTTTCCTATACGGGAGGTTTCCAGGTAAATGTTTTTTGAAATGGCTATGGTTGATTGTACATCTGTGTTATCTTCTATCAGCAATCATCCATCTCTTCCTTTCTTTTTTTTCCCCCTTCCCTTTTCTTGCAGAATCAGAACAAACACATTTCAAAAGCTGAACTAATACTGAGATTTGCGTTTCAAACCTCGATCACTGTGCTGAGCATTGCATGCCCCTGTTCTTTAGGCTTGGCTACCCCCACAGCTGTGATGGTGGGCACAGGAGTTGCTGCGCAGAATGGTATTCTCATCAAAGGTGGAAAACCCCTGGAAATGGCACACAAGGTTAATAGTTTATTCTGTACTTTGGTAGCTTACCCAGCTGTTGCTACATGATATATAATTTCCCAGAAAGTCATGCTGGTGGAGAGAAAGACTGCAGGATGTTGTTTGGGTTTTTTTCTGCTGGTTGCTGCTCATTAGGTAAAGAAGACAAATCTGACCTTCTTTCTTCATAGTCACAGCAAAGTGTTGAGTGAGACTGCTAATTTTCTGCATGACCTCAGAGGTTTCTGACTTCTGTGCTTTCATTACCTTTTCTGCAAAAAAGCCCAATAATCCAGTGTTTTCCTTCTTTCTTCAGAGGAATGTTGTGAAATGTTCATGATCCGTAGCTTAAAATGTAGTATGTAAGAGAAAAAAAGAAAGATTTGAAGTTAGTTTAGTGTATAGAAAAAAGATGGGAGGGAGGCAGAAAAAGCCCTTCAAAGACAGAAAAGAGATGAAAAGAGAAGGAGGAAATCTGAGAAGGAACAGGTTTGACATATTCACAGCCAGTGAAAAGAATATGAGTTTAAACCATGCTATGGTAGACTGGATTAGACATACGCAGAACCTTTCAAGTGAAAAGAGTGGTAAGAATAAATTAAACAGACTGGTAATTCATGTTCTTACTGTACGTTATAAAGCATAAACCAGAACTTTTTCCAAGGCTCTGCAAAAACAAAAAAGTTACTACTAATTAGTGTCAGAACTTTCTACCTTTTGAATTTAAGTGAGGCTACCGTCAGGGCCTGGAAAATGAGGTGACCTGTTGGATTCTGCAAGGTCAATGGGCTGGAAGAGCTGGGAATGGAAATAGTGCCTACTTTATTCATTTTTTTTGGTTCTTGTGTTTCTCTGTGCTGTGTTTATTTTTAGGATTAGAATTGACTTGGTTTGGGTTTCAGTGTATGTGGGGGTGTGTTTTCTGGTTCATTCCCGATTCCTCAAGACCTTTTGGGCTGGCTAACAAGCGATTGAAGATTTTGGTGAATAACATGAGGCTGGTTTTGGTTAGGTTGTTTTTTCTGGAACCTGTGGCAGCTTCTTGTACTCTTCCTACCTGCTCTGTCACCAAATAACTTCCTGAGTCCTCTTTCTTCAGCGCTATTGTTAATTGTTCAGAACAGCATTTGCAAAAGCCATCCTTGCATCATATCCCTTGTGGTAAAAGTGATTGAAGTGCCATTACGTGAGTCCTGCATGTGAATACATACACAAAGGACAGTACAAGTCCTGCAATGACTCTGTTGTCTGAGATCCTGATATAGGTATGGGATGGTGAAAGCAGGTGAAACCACCTGCTCTACAGACAGTTCAAAGTACATACAGGAATCCCTACTTTTGTAGGTTTATTATGTCTTGGTGTGGATATAGTCACCTCATTACTAAGGTCTTGCCTGTATTTATGTGCCTCCCTATGCTTGCAGGGCTTAGGCAGTAGCTCTGGTTTATTTCTTGCAGATCAAGACTGTGATGTTTGATAAAACTGGGACCATCACCTGTGGAGTTCCTAAAGTCATGAGAGTGCTTTTGCTGGGAGACATGGCTGTGCTCTCTCTGAAGAAGGTACTAGCAGTGGTTGGCACTGCAGAAGCCAGCAGCGAGCATCCTTTAGGAGTGGCAGTCACTAAATACTGCAAAGAGGTACTTAGCCTTCCTGTTTCATCTGAGTCCTGAAGGGATCTGTGCAAATGCAGCAATGTTGCAGAAAAAAAGCAAGTCCCTGAGGGACAGGCCTGCCTGAAAAATAATAGGCTGGAAAGCTGGGAGATTTTATGATTGTGCATCTTAGTCTGGACAATTCTAACCTTTGCTTTTCTGGTAAGCTGTGGATTTCTCAAGCAAGATCCTAAAAATTTTTTCCTGAACTAGTGGGAAAATTCAGGTTTGTGGAATATGTGCAGGAGGGATACTTATGCTTCCGATAGCATTGTGAAGCAAATGTGTGTGGTGACATTTCACGTTACCTGACTCTAGTCTCTTCTGTTAGTCACTTGCTTATCTGAATAGATGAGTCAAAAAGCTTTAAACTGTGATATTTGTGAGTTTCACAAATGAATTAATAGATCACTCAAATTTTTGCAGATTTTGCAAATGCTTAAAGGTCATTTATGTGTTGCATGTGTTCCTCAAGTGTTTCAGGAAGAATGAAAGCACAAATAGTAACCAAAATAGGAAGCGTGGTTTAAATAAACAATTTATTTCTGCTAAGACTAGTAATTAATTGATTCATGGAAAAATTCATTGGCAAGAACATATCAAATTTATTAGTGGTAGATCTTTCAGTGGTGAAATTTAGAAGCTAACATATAAATGTAGAAGTAAAAAAAGAGTATGGGTAATGACTCCGTTGCCTTTGTCGTATTTTACATTTTCTGGTTACAGATTTGTCTTAGTATACTGCTGTAGTCATCCCATGCACTAGTTATTACTGGATCTGGCTTATATTAATTGCAATGCTATACCGTCTGCTAATATTCTTACCACGTGCCTTATCATCCCTGTATTGTAATAAGGTTACTGAAAGGTACATGTAATTCCAATTTCCAAAGACAACCCAGAATAACTTGTTTATAAATTATTATTTTCTCCATTCTTTCTGTAACTCAGGGTCCTGGTAATCCCTTTTCTCATCTTGAAGGTACTCACTGGCTTCTCTCTCTAATTCAACAGAAAGACCCAGTTTCCTTATCATCCAGCCAGATCACTCCAGGAATTAGATACAGCTTTTCACTATACTTTTACATATATATATATATAAAAGGCCCGATCCCCCACAGCCAGTTGTCTGTGAGGTTAGTTAGGATTTGCATCTTTTCAGAAGCTGTATGGTTTATCGTTCAGTATTTCTCATTAGTTCCTAGTCTTGGCTGAGGCCATGAACCACCAATGTAACTGCTTTGTTTTTGAACTGCCAGGAATAGCTGTCCTTTATGGTTTTCTGGTGCTAGGGCTGTGATCTGTATGGCTGTCCCTTTCTAGGAGTCTGAACCACAGCATGTCCAGAACATCCTTATTTTTAGTTCTGTGCTACTGATACTCCATGCTGCTTTTCAGTCAGTCGGTCATTGTCAAGAAGAGGAATGAAGCCTCTTTTCAGCAGGAGTTATCTAATATTTATACCCCATGTGGGCAGCACAGACTGATGATGGACTCTGGTTATGTCCACAGGAGCTTGGCACTCAGAGCCTGGGATACTGCACCGACTTCCAGGCAGTCCCAGGCTGTGGCATCAGCTGCAAAGTTGGAGGTGTTGAGGCTGTCCTGGGCATGGCTGAGGAGGGTCTCAGTAAGCTGGACGCTAACAGGAGCAGGGACAGCAGTGCTCCTCTGGGAGATAAGGTGCTGATCACGCTCTTGGAATCACATGGTATGTCTGCCCCTGAAGTGACCGCCAGTCACAATGTGAGAGCTAATGAATCAACAGTCCTGACCCCTGTAAAACAATCCTACCAGACTAGGAACAACAGAAAGGTGGATATATGGCAGGAGGAGGCAAAGAACGTGGTGGACAAAAATGTGCCTTAACAAAAATGGAAGCTCTCTGTTTCCCCTATTCTTGATACTCTTGATCTCTCTGCAATTCAGAAATCTAAATAACAATTTAAATGCTACTGTGATGGGTACTCAGAAAGTCCTTACAATACATAGACAATAAGGCATACACAGCAATGTCCTTTTTGTGTAGAATGGTCCAGCAGAGAGCAAAGTTTGCCAGTTAGCATTATCTCCCCATTTAGAGCAGTCACCTTTAACATATGTTGTCTTACTGCAACTTCTTATATCCTACCCTTTAGTTCCCTATTAATTGGACCTCTTGTTTTCTGTTCATATATCTCTCAAGGCACTTAATCAAAAAGAAAATCTATTCAGCAGATGCACAATAAAGCATGTTACATCTGCAAACCAAGTTTCAGTGCCTGATGTTTTTTGATTAGGCCAATACATTTGTTTTTGTTTCAGGGTCTGTGGAAGCCACTTTGCTCTTTTGTAGTGTAGGAGAGAAAGAAAAAGTATTTAAAGCCATCCTTAAGAAGCTCATCAGTTCTCTTCAGAAGGCTGTGGCTCTCCTGACCTTTTTGAGAAAGCTATTAGAAGAATTAAATAGAATAAGAACTTTAATCATCACAACTGTGCCATTTGTAAATGGTGTTAATGTAATATTTTTCTCATCTGCCTTATACAGCTCTTGTGAAGTTGGATTGAATATATAATGAGGTGTTTTACAAACTGTTTCATTCTTCGTTAGAACAAAACTACTTTTTTCTTGCCAGAAATAGCCTTTATATGTGAAAGAAGTCATTAGTTGTGAGAACAAAGCAGCATGGCATTTATGAAATGTGCATACTGCATTTATTCAGAAAAACAATGCCAACTAGCAAAGGCAAATACAGGCAGATACTTCCATTAAGTATGTTAGTTCATGATGCAGTTCTGTTTATAAACAGGCACAGATTGAGTCTTGAAGGAGAAAAGTTTTATGAGGCTGTCTTCAGGTAGTGCCTATGCGTTTGTGTTTGGCCATGACAGCAGCACATCAGCAAGACTAATTCTGTTTGTGTCTTGGTGTGAGCATTGCCAGTCTTGAACACACATACACAAAAAAATTTTAGGAAAACATCTTCAGAATAACTTTCTATAGCTGATGAAGCCAGACATTGTCCTCCTCAAACACTTCTGGCTTGTGTTCACTATTTTTGAGTTGCTCATTTTTCTTTTTGTCTGTGCACAAAGGTCCATCAGCTTCTCATACATACTCGGTGTTGATTGGAAATCGTGAGTGGATGCGACGCAATGGCTTGCATATTGCAAATGACGTGAATGATGCAATGACAGACCATGAAACGAAAGGACAGACTGCCATACTAGTGGCTATAGATGGTAACTGCTGTTCTTTGGAGTGACTTAGGAAATTGTCAGTTGATCCAACCATGGAACTTAAAAAGAAACTCTGGAGCAATTGATCAGTGACTTAGTGTCAAGAAACTACTGATCTCTTAGTGCAGAACTGCTTGTGAACTGCAAAGTATCAAGGTGTTCTTAAAAGAAGCCTTCACCTCAGAACACTGTTCATAAGATTTTGTTGGGCAGTTTTTAATTTAACTATTTATTTCTGGACTTCCTGTTGTCTAGGTCTGTTGCTCAGAAAAGCAGTGCTAGTGCAGTGATATGTCCCATCCTGATTTTACATCACGTAAGGATCAGAGGCCAACCTATTGCATCACTGACTTCAAAACATTTCATGAATAAACATGATGATTCATTAGATCATTCAAGTATAATAGATTTGACTAAAAGAGTTTTGCCAAAGGGGTTCTGTTCTGTGCTGTACAGAAAAAGATCCCAGACAATACCTCAACATGAGAAACTGCTGTAATGGTGATATATTACCAGTGCATTTGTGGTCTTGAAGTGAGGTCTCTGGTTCAATTACTGAATAAATAGACTTGGTGCTCCTAGAGAGCAATTTTGAGAGGCATTTGCATGCCTTGGCCTGGGCTCCATCATCAGTCCAGTAATATCGAATGCTCTTAACATGAAAGTAAGGGCTTTGATGTACAACTGGTGTTCCTATCACTGTTAATGATAGCAAATAGAGATACAGGGGTACGAAACCTACCTAAGTCCTTTGAAAAGGTAACATGCACTGATAAACCAATGTGAGATTTTCATAAGTCACATGAAAGACATGTGGATGCACCTTTGAGTCACTATGTTGGAAGGCAGCTGCAACACTTTTGTATGGAAGTAATTAATTGTAATAGAGATCCAACCCTGAAAGATTAGGAGACATAATTCCAGATACTTTATATACTTCCTTCTGGAGGAATGTCTTCAACATGTGACCTGGACACAATTATCCAAACTTTCTCTAGCCCGCTATTGTATTTGTCTGTACCATAAAAGCTAGAAGTCAGGCATGTGTAAAAGCTACCCTCCTCCCCTTCCTCCTGGTCCCTAAACATCAAAGGTGTTTGTTGTTTGACCTGAAGCAGATAAGTGTGAAAAGTTTGTGTGTGTGTGTAAGAAAGAGACCATAACTTAGAAAACTGTAGACAGTTGTTCAGGTTTATGAGTGTCAATTTTACCCAGAATGTGGGCACATGGTGTGATGGAGGGAAGTCCTGTTCTCTCGCTGCCTTTCTGCCTCCCACAGCTCTCTCTAACAGAGGACATTTCTTTGTGTAGGCGTTTTGTGTGGAATGATTGCAATAGCAGACACCGTCAAGCAGGAGGCAGCCCTTGCTGTGCACACGCTGAAAAACATGGGAATAGATGTGGTGCTGATAACCGGGGACAACAGAAAAACTGCAAAAGCCATTGCTACTCAGGTATCTGCTTCTTTACATTTTTTAAAAAATACATAATGATGTTCTAAAACTCTGCTTACTGCAGTGAATTTGGGGCAGGAAATCAGAGTTTCACTCAATGCATTAAATGAAGACTAGCTTTTCTTGGTCTGAGGCCAGTGGCTACCTCAAGATCCCACTGAAGACAAGCAGTCAGTACTTCTTCAGAGGTACAGAGGTTCTTGCAGTAATTAATCTGTTGCTGAACTGAAGCCTCCTGCTTTCCTTCACTGAAGGGCAGTCATGTTTGGTTAGTGATGAAGGAAATTTGCTTTAAGGTCCAGTCCTGTTCCCTACAAGGTAAGTGGGGATTTGTCATTAAGGGCAACAGTAATAACAGTAAGAATGGTTAAGAAGCATAGCAGTCTAAAAGATGTTGGGTTTACATGAGATTTCCTTGATCTCAAACTCTAAATGTTGCTTGAAAGGCAAAGCCAAAATCTCACTCCACCTTGCTACATTTCTACTCTCTCCACCTTAGTTTTTCTCTTTCCCTTTTGCATCAATCTGCTTCTAATCTACTGTATGCTACCTCGCTTTCCTCAGATATCTCACCACACAGCTAACTCAGCCAGCACTGTGGTATGCATGTTCTTGCATGTTGTGAGGTCTGTTTTTTAAATCAGTGTGATGCTTTAATCCTTCTATTTTATTTCACGCTTTCACTTTTGTGTTCAGTTGTGGTAAAGTGCTTTCCTACTCAACTTTGTTAAGAGAAATCTTCAGAAACAAGCTTTTATTTATGGTTCCAGGCACTCAGGTGAAGTTTTCCAGCAAGCTTAGTCTGTGCCAACCTATATTTTCATTGAATTTTTGGCACTTACTTTCTTTCCAATGGAAAAATAGTAAGCCAGTCCTAAAAACTTTCAAAAATGTTACTTTTTCAAAGGTTAAAAGAGAGCTCTTACCTTGTGTAGTGAAAAGCTGATCTCTGCCTGCTGAGGCAGCCAAACCAGGAGCATTATGCCAGCCCTCTTCTGTACACCACCAGTGCTAAAGCCATTGGTAACAACTCCTTATAAGTTGAGATGCGGATGGGTAGAAGTGTTTAGGCAGCCATCTGCTTGATCTTCATAGTCTCCTTGAGACTTGGACATACTTGGCATTTCTGCATACTGCAACTGCCTGATCATATGGGGTTCCTGTGTTGCATTATCTGCTTGAGAGCAGGCAGGCCCCACAGAGGGATCTGGGCAGGGTGGACTGATGGTCTGAGGCCAGTTGTATGAGGTTCAACAAGGCTCAGTGCCAGGTCCTGCACTTGCATCACACAACAACACAGCACTACAGGCGTCGGGCACAGTGGCTGGGAAGCTGCTTGGTGGGAAAGGACCTGGGGATGCTGGTCGACAGCCGCCGGCTGGACATGGGCCAGCAGTGTGCCCAGACAGCCAAGAAGGCCAACAGCATCCTGGCTTCTATCAGGAACAGTGTGGCCAGCAGGGCAAGTGAAGTGATTGTGCCCCTGTGCTGGGCACTGGTGAGGCCACACCTCGAACCCTGTGTTCAGTGTTGGGCCCCTCACTGCAAGACAGACACTGAGGTGCTGGAGCGTGTCCAGAGACGGGCAGCGGAGCTGGCGAAGGGTCTGGAGCACAAGTCTGGTGAGGAGCGGCTGAGGGAACTGGGGCTGTTCGGCCTGGAGAGGAGGAGGCTCAGGGCAGACCTTACTGCTTTCTTTTCTTACTGCCTGAAAGGGGGGGGGGGTGTAGTGAGGTGGGGGTTGGTCTCTTCTCCCAAGTAAAAAATGATAGGATGAGAGGAAACAGTCTCAAGTTGCACCAGGGGAGTTTTAGGTTAGATATTAAGAAAAATTTCTTCACCGAAAGGGTTGTCAAGTGCTGGAACAGGCTGCCCAGGGAAGTGGTTTAATTACCATCCCTGGACATATTTAAAAGATGTGTAAATGTGGTGCTTGGGGACATGGTTTAGTGATGGACTTGGCAGTGCTGGGTTAATGGCTGGACTCAATGATCTCAAAGTCTTTTCCAACCCAAAAAATTCTGTGATTCTATGGTTTCACTGAAAAATTTTCATGCTTCAAGCAGCATGATTAGCTGAAAGCTGGCTTCTTAATCATCAAACCTTTCTTACCAGGGCAGTAGAGCTGTAGAAGCAATGTGGGGCATGATGCTAATGACAGAACATGGTTTGCCAACACCTCTGCAGTAAAGACGGAAGGGGCTGTAATCAGTCCCTTTCTTATGCCAAAGACATGTTGCTTTTCAGCTTCCTGTGTAGATTGCAAGTGTTGTCTCCAGTGGAATTGGTTTAGTTGGCCTTCCTTTGCTTCTCCTTCACCCAGAATAGCAAATGGCTCTTCCTTTCAGCATGAAGCATATCACCAACTGGATATGTTTTTTCTTTGTACATAGGTTGGGATCAAAAAAGTCTTTGCTGAGGTTCTTCCTTCTCACAAGGTTGCAAAGGTCCAGGAGCTCCAAAATGGGAAGAGGAAGGTTGCAATGGTTGGTGATGGAGTCAACGATTCCCCTGCACTAGCCAGGGCCGACGTTGGAATTGCAATTGGAACGGGCACCGACGTTGCCATTGAAGCAGCAGATGTTGTTCTTATCCGAGTGAGCACTAGTTTTGACCTGTCCTATTTTATCACTGACGCTCCTCTTTTTGGTTTGTTTTCTGAAGACTGCATGTGGAAAACTTTCAATGCTCTTCTGTCTTGCAGAATGACTTGCTGGATGTAGTTGCCAGTATTCACTTATCAAAGAGAACAGTTCGAAGAATACGGATAAATCTGATTCTTGCCTTAATTTATAATCTGCTTGGAATACCCATAGCAGCAGGTATGTGACTGCCAGAGCTCAGCTTGTTGAAGACAGCAGCACCGTTGAGCTCTGTGGTGCATCCTACAGGATCTCCTGCTCAAGGAACCAAATAGAGGTTCCTAGAGTAGTTAAAACTTAGCAGGAGGAGGACAGAATAAATACGTTCTCTTTTTTTTGTTTGTTTGTTTTTCATGTTGTAGAAAAAAAATCTTTGTTTCCCAAATTTTAAACTCTTAGGAAAAAGTTCTCATACAATGAAATTAAAACCATGCTCTTATTTCTCATAGCGGTACTTGGGGATTAGTTTCTTTATATTCAAAGCCAGCTCTAATCAGAGATACTATCTGACTTCTGGGTGCTCCCTCTTTTATTCACCCTGAATCACACATTTTCTCTTCTACTTCTTGCATTCTCTGTTTCTGTCAGACATCTTCTCATGCTCCAGATTCCTCCTTAAAACTTACTTCAAGCATTCTTTCTTTATGAGTAACTTCTCTGTCCTTTGCCTGGACTATTGCCTTGTCTTTCTGTTGCTTTTGCTTTGTTTCATATGTGCAGAATAGCTGAAGGGGACAAACAGTCTTACCTTGTGGCCGCAGTCTTGTAACTGAACTGGTGCTAAGGTCATCCCTTGCAACAGAAGGGTAATTTTAAAATAAGTAAGTAAATATGTATCGATCTAGCCGTGTTTATGGAGATCTCCACAGGTCATGTTGCAGAACTGCCAGTCTGTTCTATGATGTGCAGGGACAGAAATGTCTGTATCGGGACAGGCAGCTCTAGCTCATGCCGGTATGTTTTTTTGCTAGGTGTGTTCATGCCTGTTGGCCTTGTGCTTCAGCCTTGGATGGGATCAGCTGCAATGGCAGCTTCTTCTGTGTCTGTCGTGCTGTCTTCCCTGCAGCTGAAATGGCAAGTTGTCTTACACTAATCAGCTGGGGACCCTTAGGTAGCTCTGCTGCTGGGACTCAAGTGAGAAGTTACTTTGGGCTTTGTGTACCTAAAAGTACCTGACAGTCCTGTAATGTAGCATTGTTCTGTCTAATCCTTGGCTCCAAAGAGACATGTGTCACTATCATGAACAGACCTGGAGTAAGACAGTACTGAGCATTCTTTAACTAGCAGCTGAAAGTGTAACTGGATGCCACTGTGTTGGAGATGTAATTCAATACCAAGGGAGGTAATGATCAACACTGGGTTTGCTGTGAATATCAAGTGAACAAATCATTCAAAATCTAGATTTGTACATGGTTTTATTTTTTGTCTATTTAACTTGGCCAGAGAGAAAGAGAGCAGCAGTGTATTTATACTTTTGCACCTTACTGTAGATAAAGTATCTTACTCTATTTTTTTGGAAGTGAACCAGTTTCTGAACTGTAGCAAGATTTTTCAAATTGATAGACTCGCAGAATGCTTTGGGTTGGAAGGGATGTTAATTTCATTGATTTCTTTAGGCTAGATTTTTTGGGCGCCCTTTTTGGATGCAGTTACAGTGGGCCTGTTTTTAACAGCATTGTGAGCAAACAACTTTCAAAAATAAGACTCTTTACGGTGTCTGAAATTAGTCCAAACCTTCACGTGTTCCTACAGCACCTGGGGTCTTCTGTAGTGTCGTGTAATTTATAGTATAGCGTAGTACGGTATGGTATAAATTATTATATAGGAATTCTGTTGCTGCATTATGTTTCTTATCCTGCAAATGCTCAGTGAGACCACAATCTAGAATGAAAACTACACATGTGCTTATGTTTGTTTGCAGAATCAGCCCTACCACTATAGAATTTTCATCCTAAGAACTTTCTGTGTGTAGTTATGCAAAGGATGAGAAATTTCTGAGAAGGGATTCCTTTATTCTTCAATCATTTTGATCTTCTGCTGATTACATTAAGTATCAGACACAATCATGGTTAGATATTGAGAACCCCCCAAAACATACTTGGCTTCAGACTTATGGAAGCTGTATTCCAGTATAACCTGTAGGCCAGTAATCTTTCTTGAAGCTTTACATCAGCTGAATAGAACTTCAGATTCCAAAGAACACGATAATACATGTATGTGAAGAAGACCATGCATACTTGCCCTTGCTGGGCTTTTTTTGACCTAGAATACATTGAATGGGTCATCAAGTCCATTCCCCTGCAACTGTCTGCTATGAACCCTTTCATAATTCATAATTCAGCAAACTCATATTTTTTCTTAAAGAACATCACTTTGAGAATCCTTCTCTTTTACTACTGAGATGTCTTAGTGCAATGGGACCAGTACTCTCAGTCATTAACATTGTGTCTGAAGTGCAGGTAACATTTAGGTTATCAGAAGTTTCAGAGTTGTTCTAATGCCGAAGACACTTCTGCACATCAGTTCCAAACATCTTTTCTCTTTTTCCTCTTAGTTACAAGAAGCCAAACACAGAAAGTTATGAAGCACAAGCTCAAGGCCGCATGAAGCCACTTACTCCTTCCCAAATCAGTGTTCATATTGGAATGGATGATAGGAGGAGGGATTCATCCAGATCAGCTCCTTTGGATCAGATTAGCCAAGTGTCTCTCTCTTCCTTGACTTCAGACAAGCTACCGAGATGTAATGGTTTTGTTGAGGAGGAAGGGGACAAGTGGTCATTGCTCATGAATGGAGGAGATGAAGAACAGTACATCTGAAGCACTGTATTTTTAGTACTGGAGGAAATATTCCTCCTCACTAGGGGTGGGAGGGACCGACACTTCATCAAGAGTTTCAGGCCTCTAAGTGAAAACTTTCCTTCAGCTCATAAAGCAATTGCAACTCAGCTCAGTGCTGGGTTGTATGGACTGTGGTTTTTTTTCAGGTCACCAGTTATTTCTAGTCACAGAAAGAATCTGTGACTTTATAATTAACTGGCTCCTTTGCACACAGCAATTAGTGACATAATGTAAAATTGTAATTTTACATTATGTCTAAAAATGCTGCTGTCTTCTGGACTGTTTGCTGGGCATCAAATTTCATACTTTTCACTCTTTCTAACTTTACTCTTTTAAAAGCACATGAAACAAAAGCATTTTCAGAGCCGCCAAATACCGTTCTCTGTCTCCAAGTGAAAATAGCCATGGCACAAGAAGCTCTGTGGTCAGAAGTTTTATTTTTACACAGAATCCTAACTAGTCATGTCACTGTGAGAGCATTTTGTATTTAGGATTCATGTGCATGTCCTTGGACCAAAAAAGCTTCAGTGTTTCACTGACTATAATTCTCTGACAGCTCTCTTTCAATGCTTTTTACTTGCTTTCAGATATCACATCCTTCTGATGCACATTTCCATTGCTAAACTTGTTCTGTGATTCCCACTGCACTCCTAGATTTTATCTTTTGCTCCATATCAGCTGTTTTCCCCCTCTTTTTTTTTGTGCAAGATATCTTCTATGAGTTACTTATGTTTATAGATATTTCTGTTTTGGAAAAACTCTGTTAAGTCACCAGGAACTTTTCTGTTCCTATTGATGCCCACAGAGGCAGAGCAATTCCTGGTTCAAGTTAGCATATCATTTTCCTGTGGATACCTTGCAGGACCCCATGAAGCTCCTGACAGTTGGGCAGTTATCTGTGTCTTCCTTCTAGCAGAGTGAAGAATTTATGCCAGTGTGAACAAAGGTGGTACTTGCCATGGTGTGACTGAGAACAGAACTAGCACTGGTGTGACTCCAGCATGGCTGAATGGAATGAGTTTGTTGCATAAGTTAAACCCAGGTTGATGGCTGCTTAAAATGGAGCCAAAAGTTTAAATGGTAAAGGTAGAAAAACAGCCTTAAAATGTGGGGCTTCTCTTTGCTACCATATAAATAGCCTTTTCTGATGACAGAGGACCTGAACTAAGAATATTTGTAATAGCTTAACATTTGATGTCAATTTGTTTTGAATTGTTTTAAATTTTCCTCTTTGCTCGAGTTTAATGAGAACCAGGGTTCTTCACTTTAACATCTTTACCAAAGCTTGCAGTAACTTTATCACTGTGAATGTCAATTTCTTCCCTTAACACCTTTTAGAATCACGGCAGTAGGAATCAATGACTTTGGTGCACTGAACCCAATCCTGGGGTGCTGTGTTGCTCAGCTGTAGGACTCTGAACTAAGAAGACCAGAGTTTTATAGTCTAATCTAAAAAGTAAAAGAAGAGGACTTACCATGCTAAACAATGTGACATAACCACTTACTTTCAATAACTCAAATATAGAGCTGCTTCCAGTATGGGTTCAAATCCTGCTCTTCCTAATGTGAAAATGAAAAACAAGTCAGAGGGGAAAAGAATTGTGCTGAAAGCATTGGGCAGATCTTCCTATTATCTCTTCCTCTTAGTATTAACTTGAGCTCTCCTTAGTAATCATTGACGGCACTGTCTTAAAAATAATGACAAATCAGTTTTAAAATGGATAAAATCTCTTTATATGTGTGGAGACTACTTTCACAGCACACACACTTTTCAAACATGTGGTAGGTGCCTACACATGTCCCTGTGAGGAAGATGGTTTATTGTTTCACTGTTGTATGTTTTCTTACCCGTGCTTACAGTAAAACTACTGTGTTAAAAAACAAAACCCCCAAAACCAACCAAGCAAACAAATAACTTTGTGTCTTTGTTTTTCTTTTTTTCAGAGGGATACAGAAAAAAAAAAAAAAAGACTGTAAGCAGTGATTGTTGGATTGCAGGATACATATGATACATATGCACAAGAGATTTTGTGACTGCTTTGTGATCTATTTCAGGCAGGATATATAACAGGGGGAAAGGAGTGTTGAGGCACACAATATACAATTGTATATTGAGGTACGTGAGGTTGCAAGCATGTTGAAAGGTGAAATTAGGATTCAAAATCGTCTTGAGAATTTGGGCAGAACAGACAAGTTTTGCAAACAGGAAAGGGGAATAGAGGTCAGCTTGGCAGAAAAAGGTCAGGTAGTTGGCTGGCATTTCATTTTGTGAGCCATTATAACAACATAGTGATGCTGAAAAATGAACAGAAACATTAAGATGTATAAAGACTATATCACAGAATAATTTAGGTTGGAAAAGACCTTTCATATCATCCTTATGACGTGAAATACTTCTTTCTGTTCAGCTCTGAAGAGGCATCGGCTGAAGTATCAGGTCTAGTATTGTGTGTCATACTTGTTAGGATAAACCAGAGGCAGTTCAGAGAAGAGCAGAGATTTAACAGAAATCTAGAGAACATAAGTACATGAGAATGAGAAATACAAGAAAATCGAAGGAGTTTGAGTAGGTTTGCCTACAGAATACTCAAAGGAAATACAAGTCTCCAAACAAAGAGAACAATTTATTCCTTTCATGTTTTCAGTGTCTTTTGTGTTCGTGGTGGCTAGAACAAGAAAGAATAGGCTTATTGAATCAAAGAATATTTTAGATTAGTCGCTAGGGAGGAACCATGTAACAGGAAAGATTGTGGAGCGCTGGAAGAGATTGCTGAGGGGGGTTCTTCAGATGCGTGTGGCAATCAGGCACGTACCTGATGAAAATGTGTTAGCTAAAGGTGAATCCTGCCTTGGGGCAGATGACTGTCCTGGACAATCTCCTGACCTTCTCTCCTGCCAGGCTTTCTCTTCTTTCTGTGAACATACTATGAACTGGAAAATTACTGGAGTAGAGGACTGATCGCAATATCCTGCTCTCAAGAGGTGCCAAAGTACTGGAAGAAAGATCAGCTTTGACTTTGTTTAATAACTCAAAAGGAACTAGAAAATACGTTAAGCTTTCCTAACTATATTTGCATAATGTCTTAGACCGTAAACTGCTGTGAAACTTGCATAAATGCCTAAAGGAAGTTGGAATAACTACAGATAGTCAAGAAAAAGAAATCTAAGTGTAGTGCTGACACTTGTGATCGTGTGCTCTTGTTAAACTGTTGAGCTTGAGCTGACTCGCTGGAGGGGCATATGAGGTGGAGGACAGCATCTGCATTTCTGTGTAACATAATTATGAGCTTTCCTTATCTTCACTAGGACCATCCGCCTGTGGAGCCTCTGGCAGAGTGAAGTGCTGGCCTGTGGCTGGGGCTCCTCTGTGCTGTGATCCCAGTCCAGTAAAAGGGCTGGAGGAAAGCGCCCAAGAGGACGGGCTCTTGGGGTAATCCCTAAGCTCAGTGCCCTGGCTGCTCGCCAGTGCACCATGCTTCTCCGTTTTCCCATGACTATTTAGATGGATTAGACAGTGTGGAGGAGCTTTTTAAATCCCAGTTTTGGTCTTAGGCATCTACATTCTGGATGTTCTCCCAACGTGACTCAGTCATTGCTGATCTGACTCTACATGTTGATATATCTGATGATTTAAATGGGATGTCTAGTTGTTTTGCCCTGGGAAAAGTTCATGAGTCTTTTTCTGTAACTTTTTTCTTTAACGAACACAGAAGATGTCTAAGGAATCAGATCTTTTAATTTGGCTTTCATGTTATTTTTAGTGCAATAGCTAAGGAGCAGTGTTTCCTGTGAAGCTTTTCAACTGTTTTCCTTCTCATGCTATAGTTTTGCCATAAAATTTTTTGGTGCCCTAGGTTCACAGGAAATAAATTATTCCATTTAATTTCCTCCTCCCTCCCCCCTTTTTCAAGCAAATTAACTGTCTGATTTCTATCCAAGCTGATTACAACCTTTCTCTGACTAAATATTCTTCCAAAGATTGTATTTTCTCTGAATGCACTTGCCTGTGAAGAAAACAAGTGAGTAGGTGGTGAAATTATACAATGGTGTACAGGGATGGGAAATCAGATAATACCAAAATGCTGGATTTAATTTCCTCTACTAAGATGCCAACAGCAAGCGTGTTGGTTTTCAGTGGAAAATCGTTTGAGAGTCACAACAAAAGAAGTGGTGAAGCGCAAAGCATCCTGTTCACATGTGAGTTTCAGACAGGCACAAATGTGGGAGAAGGCAGGTTAATTCCTTTCCTTGTCTCAAATTAAAAGCACCCAGACTTTGCGGGCAAGCACGGCCCATCCACAGACTCTCCATGTAATGATCTGATTTTCATGATTTGTTTATCTTCATGATTTCTGAAGTTTCATGTGGCACTGCAGGGGAAGGGAAGGGGGTGTCGCAGGAGGAGGGGTGTGTTTGTTTCCCCACTTGGGCATTTAGTTGCCCCAGGTGGAGGTAAATCCCCTGGGAGATTTGTGCTGGTCAGTGCTGTGGTCCAGGGGCATTGGTGCGAGGTTCAGGCTGGGGGCTGTGCTGCCTGGTCCGCCAGCACCTTGCTTCATGGGGGACCGCGAGATGTCACTGCAGGTCCAGCCCCAGCCAGAGAATCCCCTTAATCTGTAAAGCATTTGAAGATCCAATACATTCACTGCTGGTTAGCAGCGAGGGAAAAAATGCAAAGAGGGCAGTTTAAGTCACATAATTGGTGTCTGCTGAAATTATTGTTAAATTTCTTTTGCCTTCAACAAGCTGATATTCGAGAAGAAAAGCAGTCCTGCAGGAAGGCAAAGCATGGTGCCTGCACCCTCAGAACAAACCTGCACAATGTGAGTTTAAACTCCGCAGGCAGCTGAGGGTGCAAGACTGCTTCTTTGGTTGGGTTTTGTTTTAAGCAGACTCTTGCCTTCGGGGAAGTCGCCATCTAGACCTGTGCCGTAAGGCTCCAGGAACGTGTTTCTGTTCAGGGGAGCACCAAAGCACAAGTGTAAATCCTTCCGGAGTCAGTGAAGATAACGTGACATGCACAGTGCTTCTCTGAACTACAGCTGCATGTGTCTCATGACAGACAGACAAAAAAAAAATTGGGCATAAATCTGAATATTTGACACCCCTGAACACTTAGGGAGCTACCCAAAATCCGGATGACTATCTGTAAAATGAATAAATAGGCTGGGTTTGAAAGAAGTTCACCAAAGTGGTTTTTTTCTCCACTGCTACCTCT
The DNA here is from genome assembly GCF_023638135.1 of Falco biarmicus. NCBI lineage: Eukaryota > Metazoa > Chordata > Aves > Falconiformes > Falconidae > Falco > Falco biarmicus. The sequence goes on from NC_079289.1 coordinate 29,568,564, forward strand.
TTTTAAGTGTGACACAGTGCATGGCTTTTGTACAAAGCAGCGGTGCTGCTGTCACAAAGTGCTGTAGCTCTGTATTATTATTTAAATCCCTGTAACCCTGCTCGCCTTCAGCCCATGGCAGGTGAGGAGCTCCCAGGCTGCTGAAGAGGAAGAGGAGCTGTCCCCAGGCAGCACGGGGCCTTGGGGCACCCATCAGGTGAAGTTCGCCAAAGGTGCTTTGGGGATACACAAGATCAATGGGATCACTCAGGCTGCTGCTTTGGTAGAAGATGGATTGTGGCAGTTTTACTTAAAGCAAATTGCTTTAAAATTAGCATTTATCTCTCCACTTGTATTTTTTTAGACATTTCTGTGGTTTGAGAACACCTGGCTGAAATGTCCATGTCTCCTGAGCCCTTCACCTCTCTTCTACCCTCGTAGCGTTAGGGTGAGGGCTAGAGATGGCACCCTGCGATGGGTGGCAGGAGGAGCACGCGGTCTCCTCTGCCCAGGCACAAGGGGACTACACAGCAAGCCTGGTGCTTTCCTGCCCTGTAGCTCTGCAGCTTTCTGCCTTGCCTGACGGGCATCAGGGGCTGCAGGGGGCCAGATGTGCAACACACACACGTGGTGCAGACTGGCAGCAAGGAGCGAGGCAGAACGGCCACCCTGCACTGATTCGAATTGCGTTTGGGGAGGGGCCTGCTCATCCATGCTCGAGCCTGTGGGTTTAATCAGACCCCTGGGGGGACCCAGCACAGTCCTGCTGAGGGGCATGTGCAGGAGGTGGTGCCAAGCCTGCTGCCAGGAAAGGCTGGGGGGCAGCCTGGCTGCATGGGGGTCACTGGGCACCAGGAAGTTCTTGTGTGCACTCATTTTCAGTGTTCAGAGCTGGCTTTTTTAAATGCCCCGTGTGTCAGTGGGCCAGTTTATGGGGCTGAAGCAAGGGACACAGCTAAGGGTCTTGGCCAGGGAGGGCAGAGGACTTCTGAGTTTGCAGTGAAGATAGGGTGTAGGTGTTTAGTGCAGTGGTTTGTGCCAGCTTTCCTGCCAGGCAGGGGGTTGCCACATTGTGTGCTCCCGGTGACAGACATCATAAACTTTGTCTTAGTCCCTGGGGTGAAAGTGTAACAGGTTTCTCCACAGAAGAGTGCTAGATTTTGGATGACCCAGACGCAGAATGTCTCCAGAGCAAACCAGGTTACCTCCCTGTACGGGGATGCATGGGATGTGCCAAGCAGCCCAGGCCAGATGCATGCTCTGTGCACAGAGAGCATCAGCACCGCCACGTGTCCTGCTCTGCCTCCGGAGATGGGTAAAGCTGATGGACTATTTTCTGGACACCTGCTAGCCCAGGGGCTGCAAAAATACTTGCTGTGAAAAGACAAGGAAAACCTTGGCTTTCCTACAAGGCACAACATCAGACTGTACAACATAAACCACTGTGGGCTGAGCTGCTCATGTCCTGCACGCAGGTTACAAGCAGGTTAATCCTGACAATGCTCACACCTACCGCATCCAGCTCATGCAGGCAGAACTGGCAAAATTTTACTCACCAGGGGAAACGAGACCTGTGGGGGGGCTTGCTCCAAGGCCTGTCTGTGCTTTCCAGCAGTGCCGGGAAGGGTGTGCAGAGTTAGGCCCTGCTCCAAAAGACGTGCCTGCATCCCCGCAGAAAGGGGCATCGCTTCTAAGGGTTAAAGTTATTTTAAGTTATCTCTGCATTGCAGTTGCAAATCTGAGCAGCTGGGAACAACCTGCTGAACAGGAAAAAACTCAGTAAATACATACTGTCACTGATTTATAAAAGAGTGCGCAGACAATGTAATTACTGTAATTATGTCAGATACGTGCTGCAGAGTTGCCATTTGTGTTGGGAATTTTATCCTCTCACTATGGCAGGAGAATTAAAAAAACCACATACACCTGCCAATATATTCGTGCCATGAGTAACTTACTCAGAAGCTGTTGTTTGATTGTCCTCTTTGCAGACCATGGAGCTCATTAAGCATATCATCTTGGAGATGAAGGGGAGAGAGGCAAGGCTTTCGGGTAGCGTGCTGCTTGCTTCACACCCACGGGGGAGGCAGATTTTGGCTGTAAAGGTGGCCTGGGCAATGCTACCCTGGGCAAGGCCATGTTGCAGTGAGATGGTTTATAGCTGTAGCTCACAAGAAGCTGCTGAAAGGGAAGTTTTGGTGAAGATGCCTGCACTCATCTGCTTCTGCGGGTGCAGGTACCCACCGCTGGGACGGGTGGGCTGAGAAAGCCAGCAGTGGGTGCTGGGCGTGAGCTCCTGCTGGACCTGCCCTGCCCTGCCAGCCGGCAGCACTCATGGAGGGATGTAGTGGCCAGAGCGCCTCTGCCCTAGCTTATCTCCCTTTTCCATGAAGGTTTGCTGTAGCCCACTCCTGGCCTCGCTGGCAGGGTCGGGGACACCAGGCAACTCCTGTCTATGCTGACAACAGGCTGCCTGATTTTCACTCATGACTGCCATGGCAGGTGTAAAAAACTATGGACTAGGGTATTGTTTATTAAGATTTATGTTAAGCCCAATGTAAAGATTAGGCAGCAAAAGATAAGATCACCGCCAGGTGTCCAGGATGCCGCTTGTGAAAGATAAGATCACCACCAGGTGTCCAGGATGCCGCTTGTGCATATGAATGAAGGGCCAACACCTCCACTACTTCATGAACACGAAAGTAAAAGAAAAAAAAAGTTTAAAAAGGGACTGTTTGAACTGCTCAGTACGGCAGTTGGCGGAGCGCAGACTCCCCTGTCGTCCAGCGCTGTTTTTGCTCATATTCTACTTGCTATAATTAATAAAAATTTTAATTGGATTATGATCTATTGTGGTCTCAATTTATAACACAGGTGATAGCTGAGCAGCCAGAACTGTGTGACTTGTATGGTCTATGGACCGTAAAATATGGGCTTATATGGGACTATTGGGTAAGGTAGGAAAGGGAAACTACAAGGAGAAATGTCTGCAAGGTACACAGGTATCGTAGGAGATGCTCACTGTGACCTGTGATGAACAGAGAGAGAATAGTAGAATCATAGAATCATTTAGGTTGGAAAAGACTTTGAGGTCACTGAGCCCAACCATTAAGCCAGCACTGCCAAGTCCATCACTAAACCATGTCCCTAAACACCACATCTACACATCTTTTAAATACCTTCAGGGATGGTGACTCAACCACTTCCCTGGGCAGCCTGTTCCAATGCTTGACAACCCTTTCAGTGAAGATATTTTCCCTAATAAACCTCCCCTTGTGCAACTTGAGACTGTTTCCTCTCATCCTATCATTTTTTACTTGGGAGAAAGACCAACCCCCACCTCACTACACCCCCCCCCCTTTCAGGCAGTAAGAAAAGAAAGCAGTAAGGTCTGCCCTGAGCCTCCTTTTCCCCAGGCTGAACAGCCCCAGTTCCCTCAGCCGCTCCTCACCAGACTTGTGCTCCAGACCCTTCGCCAGCTCCGCTGCCCGTCTCTGGACACGCTCCAGCACCTCAGTGTCTGTCTTGCAGTGAGGGGCCCAACACTGAACACAGGGTTCGAGGTGCGGCCTCACCAGTGCCCAGCACAGGGGGACAATCACTGCCCTGGTCCTGCTGGCCACACTGTTCCTGGTACCAGCCAGGATGCTGTTGGCCTTCTTGGCTGTCTGGGCACACTGTCAGCTCCTGTCCAGCTGGCTGTCAACCAGCACCCCAGGTCCTTTTCCACCGGGCAGCTTCCAGCCGCTCTGCCCCTGCCTGTAGCACTGTGTGGGGCTGTTGTGACCCAGGTGCAGAGCTAAGAGGAACTGGGATGTGTGGGTGGCTTTTGTAGGGAGAGGACACCCAGATTTTCAGGCCACTGCAGCACTTCTCTCGGGGATCCCAGAGGGTGGAAAGCCTCAGCTGTTCAGAGGGCTGCTGGGGTCTGGCCGGCACTCACTGCAGCTTACAGCTGGAGCTGGATGCACCCCAAACCCTGTGATTTCCAGGCAGGTTTCACTGCAGAGGCAGCAGGTTAAGATTTTTCCCTGCACAAGCCATTAACCAGTTATTAATGGCTACAGCAACAACTCCATGTGCTTAAAAAGAAGGGAGAAAATGAGAATTTGACAGAGCTTTCCCTTCTGAACACACTGGGCTGTAAGAAACGATCCTCTTGCTTAAATAGTAAGCAGGTTGGACCAATATAAGTCAGTAGAAAAATAGGCTTGCTCTCAAGAGATCTTCAGAAGTAACAAGAAAAGCAGCTTTGCTCTGCAAGTTTCATCCCAGGATCTTGGCCCAGGGAGAGCAGGGCCTCTACAGCAGTGCTGGGAGGGAGAGATGGGGAGGGAGGTGAAAACAAGGCTGAGCCCAAAGCAGCCTCACTATTTTCCTCCTTTGAAAAGTGTCAAATTCTATGGGAAAGCATACCACTGATTTAGTAATTTTGTCATTGCTGTTGTTATTTAACTCCCTGGGCATTTGTTAAATGTAAGCCCTGAGATAAAGGTGTTATACAGCAATAAAACGGCAAGCCAATTCCACGAGGAAAGAGCTGATTGCATCTTACACAAGGCTGAGCTGAGGCACAGGTGATGTGACCTGAGCGGTGTCTGACCCCAGCAGGGACTGGGACATTTTGTGTTTCAGCCATGCCTCTTCACCACCATCTTGCCTTGTTCTCCTGATTGCTTGGCTTGTTTGTAAAAAAACCAAATAAAATAAAAATTGAATTTAAAAGAACTCACTTTTGGGTTCATAAAAACAAAGGAACGTAAACATAGCTCACCCATAGCCAAGTTACTAGTCTCTGATTCAGACATGTATGATTGTTTCCCCAACAACTTCTTCCCCCTCTCCATTCTCACTAGCTCTTCCATCATTTTCAACTTCTTGTGTAAGTCAGAAAAGAGACAGGTTGAAAAACTCCATTATAAAAGACCTGAAGAGTAATGAAATGAGAAGATTACAAGTTCTGCTACGAGGTGTGTATTCTCTGTGCATCACGTTTACCCATCTGTGCTGATGACAGCAGTTCCTCTGCACGCTCTTCTGCTTACTTCTTTATTAAAACACATGTTTAGAAATGGCAGTAGGTGTAATGAGAGTGACTGCACCTATACCAGTATTAACACTCTCCCCATTTAATTTACTATGCTATATGTATACACATCTGGCCACAGTATTTTTGCAATGCATACAGTGGCTTCAGCAAAAAAAGTGTTTTTAACACCCAAGAACCAAAAAAAAAAAAAAAAAAAGAGGCAGAAATAGCAAACCACAGTAAATGATATATTCTCTTTATTCTGGTGAGTTGTTCAGACAGGCACTGGGGCACAGAGCAAGCCATGATACTCCAAGCAATTCCAGCTCTGGACACAATCGCCTGCATACAGGGCAGTACCAAAGCAATCACTAGAAAGTGGTAGCACATTTCCCAGAGGGCTGCTTCACCTGCGTCAGCTGCTATCACGTTTTATCCTCTGTTAATATGAGAGGACATTAGTCCTTCTTTTTCTTTTCTTTTTGGTTTTCTATTGATCCCAAGGTTCCTGTTTACAGTTTGGTGCTTTGATGACCATAATTTCTCCTCTGCTGAGGGTGTCCTATTGCCTCAGAAAGAAAATTATATTTCCATTTACTTAATAAGGTCACTCCAAGCTTAAGTCATTGGCCTAGCAAGAGGATGCACATAGGCCAGTTACATTCGTAATACTTTACTCCTCTGTTTCTCATCTTCCCCTACAGGTTTAGCTGGTGTCCCATGTGTAACATGCTTTGGAATTTGTGTGTGGAAATGCAACAGATGCTGCCACATGCATAGCAGCTCAAGGGCAGAGTCTGGAGAAACCAAACCTAAGTTGCCAGGCTCTTATGCCACCTCTCCTGTTTTACTGAGAGAAAAAGCCTCCTTGTTGCCTCTGAAGGTGGATTCCAGCATCACCAGTGGATTATGTGCAGTTGTAGCAGATCCCAGTGTCAACTTTATTTTTTCAGTGCTATGGGGCGCACAGACTGGAGCAATGCTGACACTGTTGGCCTGGGTCATCATTCACTGGCTTCAGGTTCACCTCCCTTTTCTTCACCCTGCTCAGGTTGAAGTGGACTAGTGTACCTTGTTCAGAAGTGTGGAACTCAGGTGTATTATCCCCAGACGTGTAATTTGGGCTGACATATGCCTGGGTCTTTTCCAAATGCGGTGGTTTCTTTTTCTGCCTAGAAACTTGTGACAGCATCGGAAGATATTGAGCATTTGCCCATAGCCTCTGGATATTCACAGTAATTCTGAGCCAGCTGCCAGACACAGCCGTGTCCTTGGCAAATGGCCATTGTCCATATGCAGGTCAACTTCATACAGTATGTGCAGGAAATCCCATACATGCATACTGTATCAAACCTTGTAGACATTTGCAAGGCATCTTTTAACATATTTCAGACCTGGAAATCCCAGACAGAGACATAGCTGGGCATGTGGAGCAGAGGAATAGGAAGGACTTTCAAACTGCCTGGTTTGAGTAATTCTAATTGTATCATTGTCTTGGTTTCAGCTGGGATAGAGTTAATTTTATTCCTAGTAGCTGGTACAGTGCTGTGTTTTGGATTTAGGATGAGAATAATGTTGATAATGCACTGTGGTTTTAGTTGTTTCTAAGCAGTGTTTGTACTAAGGCAAGGACTTTTCATCTTCTCACCCCACCCCACCAACAAGTAGGTTGAGGGGCACAAGAAGCTGGGAGGGGACACAGCCAGGACAGCTGACCCCAGCTGACCCCAGGGCTATTCCATACCATACGGTGCCATGCTCAGCATATAAACCAGGGGCAGAGCTGGCCGGGGGCTGCTGCTCGGGAACTGGCTGGGCATCGGTCAGCGGGTGGTGGGCAACCGCATTGTGCATCACTTGTTCTGTATGTTTTAATTCTATTATTGTTATTAGTATCATCTTCATCATCATTATTATCATTATTATTATTATTTTCCCTTCCGTTTCTGTCCTATTAAACTCAGTCCTATTAAACTTCTGTCCTGTTATTACCTCAGTCCATGAATTTTACTTTTTTTCCCCAGTTATCACCCTCATCCCATCCCACTGAGGTGGGGGCAGTGAGCGAGTGGTGATGTGGTGTTTAGCTATGTGCCAAGTTAAATCACGACTGTCCTTTCTGGGTGCCCAACACAGGGCAGGAAGGGTTGAGATAACCACAGATCTGACCACAGTGTGTTAAAACAAATTTGCTATAAATTTGACTAGTGTCAATAGTTGCTGGTCACAATGTTGATTTATTTGCCCTCAGAGCTGTTGTGCTTGTTCTCAGGGTTGCGTTATCCAACACCTCACTTGCTGTATATGTTTCCTGTTGTGCTGTTTATCACCTCTGGGGGCTGGGTTAAGGTTATCGGTTTGTTGTACTTTGTAACACTGGCTTATGCTATGATAGAATTGCTGATCATGAAACTAATGTGGTATTTGTACTCAGCATTGCCATTACCTCTGTGCTTTGGGAGCTGTTTATCAGAAAACATTAGTAATTACACCTTCTACCTTTTCTCCTCAGAGAGCCAATCTATGGGGGAGACACCTTCCTCCACCTTCCCCCTCTCCTCCAGGCTAATTACAATAGCTTTTGAGAATTTTAAATATCCTCAGGATGTTCAAATCAGCATGTTCCTATTGCTATGCTTCCTGAATGTGTTCCGGGTCTTGTTTAAGGTTAAAACAACTATTTAAGAATACCACCCAGAGATCTGCCCTGAGGCTGGCTACTTATGAGTGGCAGGGTGTGTGGGGTAGTATGGGCAAGTGCCTACCTAGGACAGTGGGCACCTCTCGTGGTTTGGAACTTCACCTTTGAGCGAGCCCAGAATCCAGAAAAAGTAGTACAACGTTTGGGAGGAGTACCCTGTTTGAGAAGGGGAAGAAAATAGTCCAAACCCTTCTGCAAGCCAGTTTTGCCATAAAACAAAGTAAGGTCAAGGGACCTGTACAGAGGACCCAGTTTTCAGGAATAAAATGGCAAGATGGATGTCGTGAGATCCCAACAGATGTGATCAATAAAATAACAGCAATGCCTCCACCAGCTAGTAAGAAACAAACACAAGCTTTCTTGGGTGTTGTGGGTTTTTGGACAATGCATATTCCAAATTAAAGTCTGATTGCAAGCCCTCTCTGTCAAGCGACTCAGTTCTCTCCCTCGTCTCACCCTGGGGGGGAGGGCTGAGTGAGCAGCTGTGTGGTGTTTAGCTACTGGCCAGGTTAAAGCACAATAATAATTCTGGCTAATGGCAGCCCACCGTCAAGGGGCGTGAAGGCAACTAGTTATTTCTCAATAACTTAGTACGGATTGTAAGAACACTTTTTATCGGGGTGGTTATACATTTCCCTTTTCTGGTCTTTACAGCTCTCATCTGTTTGTCCCCAGCAAAGTTGTCTGCCTTACCCTCTCCTGGACTCTGAAACCCAGCAATTCCAAACAACTGATTTAAAAAAAAAATAAAAAAAATGCTTCTAATAGAGGCTGGGTGATTTGGAAAAAGAGGAGGCTGTCAGAGCTTTCCTGAAATATGGAGGAGACATTGGCAAGACCTCCATGTTGTTTATTTGCACATGAATGGGAAGGTTTCAGGGAAGCTGTTATTCATGCCTAACAGAAGGTGCATCAAGTGAGGCGAGCATATTTCTATACAGCAAAAATTTGAGAACCTGGCTGCCAGATAGCAAATACCCATGTGCTGGATGAGCCATACACTTTGACTGTTACTCCAAAATAGGACTGAAAACCTTTGGGAAAAAAAGAACTGACAGTCCACATGGTCTCATTTGAAATATACAGACCACCAGTCATCCCAGTCACTAGCAATGTGTCAGCAGAGGGATTTTGTCTACCACTCACCCTGCCGTCCACTCCCCGGTAGCTCTGTGTGGTCAAACAGTTCTCATTACCTTGGCTTATTGCTGCTCTTGCAGGTGGGTGTAGGATCAAAACCACCAGCCCCTCTCATTTATTTAACCTAAGGCCAGTCATGACAGCACAACATACAGCCCTGCAAGCCCCTGAGTCCCTACATCTCTTTTCTATCTGGTGCTTAAAAAATATTAGGCAGTCCCCCTGCTTGCATGGGTTTATTTCCATTTTGCCTTTCTCCCCATCCTATTTTCCACGCTAAGCAAGTTATTTCAGACTAAGCAAGATATTTCTCATTCACTCTGTTAGTACTTTCAGGTTCTGGCTCAGGCTTTCCCACTGTACGGCAGTCTTTCCTCTGAGATCAGTTTCTCTTTTAAAATACTTGTGCAGGATTTGAGTGATGCCATTTGCAGAAGGAATGGAGAGCTCAAGTGTGAAAAGTGACTGCAAAGGGCTGCAGAAAGATGTGTCCATCTAGTTTTGTGAAGAAAATGTTACAGCTTTTAAACTGCTGGTAAAGCTTTTTCATTGCTTCATGCATGGCCCAGCTCCCATTTGCATCTGACTTTGTTAGCATTTGGCTGAATCCCTATTCTTTTTGAAAATGATTGATTGCAGAAAATCTATCCTTATTAGTGCTATTCAGCCCCAACTGTATTTACCACAAAAGCAATTACCAGGGAGCTGGGAGCTGGCTTTCCTACTCAAAAAGGTTGGTTTGCCTACAGGAAGAGCCAGGAACCAGCATTTCCCATGGCCTCAGAAAGCTGGAGAATGTGTTTCAGCCACAAAAGGCCATGTGGACATCCTGTGCCTCTGTCCACGTCAGATGCGCTGTTGCCACCATCGCTGGTCCCGTGCCGAGGATCACGTATCACCGTGTTGGGAACACACATTTTCCAGAGACAGTCCTGTTGCCATATGGGAATGCACTGCTTGTCCCTGCCTCCAGAAGCTGAGAACTGGAAAGAGGTAATCAACGTCAACCAACATTTACCAGCTTTTCTCCATGCCACTTCATTGCTAAGAAAGTTTTAATGTGAAAGGGTAATGTGTTGAGAGCACATGCTGGTGGAGCAATTAGATTCACAGAACTACAGAACGGTTAAGGTTGGAAGGGACCTCTGAAGGTCTTCTGGTCCAATCCCTCATGCTCAAGAAGGGCCACCTAGAGCCAGTTGCCCAGGACCATGTCCAGACAGCTTTTGAATATCTCCAAGGATGGAAACTCCACAGCCTCTCTGGGCAACCTGTGCCAGTGCTCTGTCACACCCCCAGTGGAAAAAAAGTGTTTCCTGATGTTCAGAGGGAACCCCCTGAGGTTCAGTTTGTGCCCATTGCCTCTGGTCCTGTCACTGGGCACCACTGGGAAGAGCCTGGCTCCGCTCTCTTCGTGCCCTCCTTTCAGGTATCTATATGTATATTGATGAGATCCCTCTGAGCCTTCTCCAGGCTGAACAGTCCCAGCTTTCTCAGCCTTTCCTCACAGAAGAGATGCTCCGGTCCCTTCATCATCTTTGTGTCTCTTTGTTGGACTCTCTCCAGTAGTCCCCTGTCTCTCTCATACTAGAGAGCCCAGCACTGGACACAGCACTCCAGGAGTGGCCTCACCAGGGCTGAGCAGAGAGGAAGGATCAGCTCCTTCAACCTGCTGGCAACAGTCCTGCTAATGCAGGCCAGTTTACCGTTCACCTTCTTTGCAGCAAAGGCGTGTTGCTGTCTAATGGTCAACTTGGTGTCCACCAGGCACCCTGGGTCCTTTTCTGCCAAGCTGCTTTCCCACTAGCTGGGTGTGCCTGGGATTGTTCCTCCCCAGGTGCAGGACTTGGCTTTTCTTCTTGTTGAATTTAACGAAGTTCCTGTCAGCCCATTTCTCCAGCCTGTTTCGGTCCCTCTGGATGGCAGCACAACCCTCTGGCATGTCAGCCTCTCTTCCCAGTTCAGTGTCATCGGCAGACTTGCTGAGGGTGCGCTCTGCCCCATCATCCACATTAACCCTTTGCGGCAGCAATTCAGTAATACAGACTTGGCCATCTCTGCTCTTCCCAGTACACTCGTAGGCCTCCCTCTTGTAGCAGAGACACCCCCTTTCCGAACGTTTGGTGATCCGGGAGCTTAGCTGTGCTTTTCCCCCCACCAGCAGGAGCATGCAACCCCTTAGCCTTCCTTTGAACTCCCAGGCACTGGTTGAATTTGAGAGCTGCCTGAATCTGCTGGTTTGCCTTTAAAAGGCGCAGTTTAGCCCACTCTCAGCTACATGTCCCAGTTGCATCCATGTTTCAGAGCCCAGCTGCAGGAGCATGAGGTGGCACTGCCATTACAGGCGCTGCAGGTTTTCTTTAACACTTGCCAGCATAGCAAAGAAATGCTTTTATGGGCAACCACACACTTTGCTTTAGAAAATTGCTATTCCCTATTTGAATGATCTGCTGCCCTGGTCTTTCCCACTGGCACAACTCTGGGATGGCATCATCTCCAGATGGTGTGGCCAGGCCTGGAGGATGCCTGCTGGAGGCTTTCAGGGCATTCTCCCCAGGCAGACAATGCATGCATTGAAAAAACTAAGTATTCCTGAAATCCTTTAGAAGTCCTTTTTGAGAATGAAAATAATAATGAGGAAAATATAGTGTTTTAAGGCCACGTCTAAACCTTGCTAGAATCTTTCTTTAGCTGTGCCCATAGCAACTATTCTCAGGTATTTGAGAAAACCTATGAAACACATTAAGATCCCAGTTCCACTGTATTTCTAACTGTGTTATGGGACAGCTATGTTGCAAGTGGACTACTGGTGGGGCTTTATTACTGATGTAGTATTTTGCCATCTGGTCCTTCCTACATAGTAAGTACTTGCAAGAACTCGCCTTCTCCCCCAACCTCAGGTAAAACATCTCTAAGTTCTTTAACAATCGCAGAAGCTACCAGTATTAGTTAGGGCATGGAGCCAGCTTCCAGCCTGGCTCCTTGAAAGTATTTTGGGGTGGGGAAAGCATCTTACCTCTGCAGCTCTTCCTTAACATAGAAAGATACGTGGGCACAACTGATTGGGCATGCTTCGCATGTCCTGAACAATTTACCTAACACAAGCAGTCACGATCCACCTCTTTTGTCAAACTGGGTAAAATAAAGGAGAAAAAGACAATGCTGATTTAATGTAGCAAAATATAAACAGTCCAACATAATTCTTTAGATATGGCACCAGCAATTTACAGTTTAATAAGAGAGGTCCATTTCTCCAGGTCCTCAGAGGCTGTGGTTGATGTTTAAAAGCAGCAAGAGTGTTATTTTGTCTCTCACTGCTCTTTTCTTCTGGCTGGCTCTGGGGAATGAGAGAAAAATCATACTGTGGATGATCTCTACCTTTTGATTGCGATTGCTGTACTGGGTATTCAGATGCCATGATGACAAACACGGCAGAGTTGCTTAGTGAGATTAACTGGCTAGGTAGATTTTAATTATGAACATTAATTGATGGATGAGGGGGACAGAATCACTGATGGCATCTAAGACAAGAAACATTGACACCAAAGAGATTGTTTACAACGTATAATAATCCAACAATGAGAATTTACTGATACAGGGTTGGTCTCTTCCATATGAACCCATAAAACTTTCCTGATATAGCTGAGAGTGGGAATGCTTTTGCTAAGGCAGTAATAAAAATAATAAATGGGTTTACCTAAACTCCTAGCAGGCTCTAATAAAAGCTTGTCTAGCAGTGGAGCGGTGAGAAATTGGGACCGCTGCATACCTGGGGTGCCTGGGAAGCCCCGGGGCAGCCACCAGCCGGCTGGTGCTGAGAGTTTCTTGTTTCTTGCATTCTCTGTCTTTGCACGGATGTGCCCTGTGCCAGCCCTGGGAGTGATGTGGCAAGGTTAGACAGAGCCCTTGGGAACAGGGACGTGGTACTGCACAGCAGTGACGTGACATTGCATGGATGCTCCCTTCTTCACCTGCTTTGCACTGGCTTTTCTGTTTGTGGACATACATTGGGGCCTGTTGTGTGTGACGTCCCTCATGGTTATAGAAATCATCCTTTGGCATGGGGGGATTTTTCACCATACAGTGACCTAAAAATCAGGCAGGACCTCTCTGATGCATTTCCAGGTGCTAAAAGATTTCTAGTCCCTTGCAAATGGCTGGTTGGCTGGCACTCAGTGCAAAACTCGGAAACAGAACTTGGTTAAAGGGGAATTAAGGTTGCCTCTGGTACATAATGTTTATGGTCCCATACTTCAAACCTCTGAAGACCTGGAAAGGGCTCAAGATTAAAACTAAATTTCTGGAAACCAGGAAATGCTGATCACTTAAAACAGGAATATCATTCATGCCAACATGAAAGAAAGCTTCTTTCAATGCCTTCTGAATTTTGTAGTAGTGGAGACTAGTAGCTTCATCTGTGCACCTCAGGACTTTACAGAACTTTTTAGTTTGTCTCCACTCACATCTTTTCCAGGCTGACCTGCACAGGACCTGTCCCACATTTCCCACTTCATGGGTTCTCACTGCTTCATCCTTATTGCTTCTGGACATGGGTATAACAGACCCACACACACTGTCCAAAAGGTGACACACCACTGAATTCTACAGCGGCATACATACATTTTCTGCTCTACTCTGTTTCTTTCCAGTTAATTCTCAAATATTTTTTTTTTTTTCTGATTCTTTGGCCCCCTTTGACCACTGTGTTTATGATTGAATTGCTCTATGTATTACAGACTGCCAGTTGCACTCCTGGCCAGACCCCCAAGGCAGGGCAGGGGAGAGGGAAGAAGGACCGATATCCTTCCCTAGCAGTGTAGTGTTGGGAAGGAGTTGCATGTGTGGATCTGACTGGTCTGAGCACTCCTGCTCTGCCCACCTGTGACCCCCACCTTGCCCTGGATGGGTCCTTCCCACCCCTTCCTGTCCCTACCTTCCACCCCAACTCCCTGTCCTGTCTGCCCCTGGCATTTGCTGCCCACTGCCCTCACCTCCATTTCCAGGGATCCATTCCAGAAAAAGGGATAGATATCCAAAATAATGCCAGCACCTCGTGCGCAGAAGACCTTGACATTAAGCTCACACAGACCCATTGTCCCTGGAGCATAATTACATGACTGCCTTTTGCATTCCTTGTCACTAAATCACAGCAAACTGATTATAAATGCATGTGAGTTATTATTATGACTTTCAAATGGAAAACCAGCAACATCTACTGGAACTGCTCCAACAGGGATAATGTATTATTCTCAAGATAATAGTCGAAGCCCTTTCCAAGCATCACAGGGCACAATTCCCTCATATCAGTAAAGCCTCCTTGAAAGAAGTGAGCAGAGCCATACTGCTGGCAGCCCTCTCTCCCAAGACAGCCAAGGATGAGATGGACCACCAGGCTGGGGGGCGTAGGTTCAAGTTGAATGATCCCACCATGCCTTTTGGACCCATCGAGTTGTAATGCAGTGAAAACTCAGTGCTTGTAACCTTATGCACAACCACATTTCTGCCTTGGTGGTGCGAGTTGCTCTGTACAGGCGATTTCAGAGACCTGAAATGTTGCTGTACTGTGTTCCAACAGCACTTCCTGAAGCCCAGGGCTCACTATGCACTAGCCAAAAATAAATATGGACAGTTTGAAGGCAAGGTTGGGTCCTGCAACGTGCGTGCACACCCAGGCATGCATGGTGGTTTTAAGAACTGGATGACTCTATTAATAAACTTTGTTTTTTCCCCTCTGTATGTCATGAATCCTCCTATCAGAGGAGCCCAAAAGCAGGCCATGAAAAGCATCCAAGCACTGCAGGAGGAGGCACTAGAAATTTCATCCAGCTTGTAGAGCCCTTAGAGTAAACCTCTGAGCAAAAAGCACTTTTTAAAGTATATGTGGCCTCAGGCAGATCTGAGTCTGATTGTGGGTGTTATTATACAGAGATGCCTGTTTGCAGATACACATTTGCACACGTGTGCACATACAGGCAAATATAGTTATAGATATTAAAAAAACATCAACATGTAATCATTACATTGAGGCACTTACTGTTTAATCTGGAGATGAGGATTTTTGGTGGAAGCTGCTGAAAAGCTTCTCCATGATGGCAAAAGCCTCACGTATAATGGAGTCATTCCTTGCTCTCGCTGCCTCTCTCTCCCAACAAACCCTGATTTAATCAGAGATGAACGACAGTCTGAGCATCATCTTAGAATCCTGTCCACAGCCCCAAGAAAGCTGTTGGATGTGAGCATCCTTGCAATGGGTGGAACTGTAAGGAGCCGAGTGCTGTCCTCCAGCTCACCCACTGCTCCTCAGTCCCAGCTCACTGCAGGGCTTGGCTCAGCCCTGCCAGAGTCCTGGGGAGAAACGACATTATTTCCTGAACCACTTGGCACTGATCTTGTAGGAACTGTGAGCCTGCTACCCACTCAAATCAATTTTTCAGAGGTTTTCCTTTATAATGAAATTAAAGCATCTGGGTTTAATTTGTGTTGCACGCCTTCAGGGAGTGCAAGGGAGAAAGCCCATGCCTCAAATTCCGTAAGTGAAATCTTTCTGCAACCTGTGAGGAGTAGATCTCTACTTGAGAGCATGGTAAAATGGGTAGAGTAATGAAAAATGTTTCTAGCTGACATCACAAAGACCTTCAGAGAGAAAGCAGAAGAAATGGCCGTGCAGCCTCAGAATTGCTCTTGGCCCCCCCAAATCTGTTCTGCCCTCAGGGGAAAACACAGTCACTTGGTCATTTTTTTGCACACTGGTAATTATACTCCAGTCCAAGAAGCCATCTTCATTCGTGCTGGAAAAATGCATGAAAAATCATCAAGGCACTTTGGAATGACTACAAACGCCTACAAGAGTCTAAAAATACGCAGCAGTGACAATGTGTGCCACATCAGTTATTGTCTCTGTGCTTGAGTTTGTGAACCGCTAATTCACATGCCTACATTACAGTGAGGAGTCCAGCATCCTTATCTAAAGCACAAGTCATTTTAGCAACGAAACATTACATATATTTATCACTGTTGTTTGCTGTTCAGTGGGAAATAGGCACATCATGAGGAGGGTTTTGCTGGCGGTAGCTGCCACCCGTTTGGGTTTTCCTGGCTGTGTCCTCTCTTTCCAGCCAGCACATCTGCCAGCTTTATTTTGGTTTTGTTTTTTTCTCTATTTCCCAAAGTGTCTAGCTATAGGTTATATGATAACCTCCTGCTTGCCTCTAGGTGGGCTGCCAGCCATCAAGAAATCCCATGTGAAGGAGGAAGAGTTGGGGCTGAGCTGGGCTGGGCTGCTCCAGCGAGGGGAAGAGATGGGGCAGAGCCAGGAGACAAAGTGCGGCAGGGGGTGCAGGAAGGTGAAGGCGGTGGCTCCCACCAGCAAGGTGGGTCTTGGAGGGGTGACGGTGGCATCACCTGGCCCTGGGAGCATGGCTTGTTGTCTGGTGACTGAGCTGTTCTTCAGGAAACATAGCCCACAGGTTTCCCATAATGTCTGTGGTGTGCTATCAACAGTAATTGGGTTAAAAATAGAATTCCTTTTGTTACAGTTGTCATGCTGGCGGTGAGTGAGCACGAAATGTGTGAACAAGCTGCAGAGGTGTTAAGTGTGTGGTTAAATGGTATGTATGTGTCTGAAGGCAGGGGTTATCTTACCGCCTGGTCGAACATGAGCCTGGAAATCAATGTTGCATTTAGGAGTTTTGTACAGCACTGTCTGGTTCTTATTGCTGTTTCTGGGGCCTCCACCGTGACTGCACCGGAGGAGCAGAGAAGGTAGCTGTGATCCGTGCACTGTGAAATGCCTCAAAAAACCCAGGGTCAGCCCTCTGAAAGCCATCTTTCTGCTGTCAGATAGGCCACCCCTGGAGGTGTGCAGGGCTTTCATGCAGTGACATTAATCACATTTGGTGCCTGAATATCAACATTTAAAGCTCTGGACCTTAGTCTGGACCTAAGGTTTATAGTGTGATTGCAGTCCTACCCCTGACACCCAGACCCATCTGTATCTCTAGTGTCTGCCTCAGTTTCCTTTCCATGTAGACCAGGGCACTGGGCAAGGATGCTGGTGTGCCCTGGGCTTCTAGTATGGCATTAGGATGCACATAGGCCATGTGTGCTGGTAGCACAGACCCTGTCCCTGCATTTCCAGCCTGTTACACTAACACAATAATGTGTATGTATAGCATAGTAGGTGTCCTGACCACACAGAAGAGTTGTACGATAAACCCACTGGAAGATGTCAGATGTTCATTAGTAGAAGGGTCTTGTGATGGGAACTGAATCACAAATATTTTTTAGAGGGGCAATGCAGAGAGCAGCCCGTGGGCATATGCATGCAGAGGTATTGTAGTTACCCCCTTGCCTGCAGTCCAGCAGCCAAATGTGTTTGCCCCTCTACAAGGTAGCTTCTGTTTGGAGTAGGCTATAAATGCTGTTCTGTGAGATTCTTGAGTCAGATGCTAAAAATAGCAGGTGATCATAAAGGCTCATTTCTGGCATTAAAATCTGGGGTCAGTCCATCCCATCTATTTATATGGAGCCATGACCATGCTGTGACTCCTGGGGACAAGTCTGGCTCAACTGGTGTCTGCCCATGTGAGATCCGTGCCAGTGGCAGTGTGTGCTACCCGTGGATGGGGTCCTCCACATCCCCCGATGAGTGCACCAGGGCTTGTCAGAGATGCTGACTTCCCTTGCATGGTGACAGGGATTGCAGCTAAGGCTGGGCTTCATACAGGGATGGTAAGGTTTAATTAATTATGGGATTGGAAGCTGGTGGTTGTGTAGAGACTTATGATCCTGAGTCGACTATACTTAGCATAGGCAAATGTAGGACATTTCCAGCTAGTATAGAGCTGGGGGCAGATTCTGTGCAAGGGCTGAGGTCTTGAAATTACAATTAAGGTCACTTGGTAGACAACACATAAGGTGGGTAGTAAATTCCTTGTATGTTCTGTGGGGCCAGTAAGGTGTGGGGACCTCTGAACTGGATGTACCATATACCATATAAGTACCATGAGTGCACAGTACCCTGCTGCTGCTTTTCAGCAGGCTGGTGCAGGGCTGATGGCTCCCTGCAGAGGGATCCTTGCAGGCTTTGTTATTTATGCCTTCATTAGGAAGAAGATCAGTTTACACAAATCCCCTCTCCCCATCCTTGGGAAAGATGGGTGCTTCAAATAATATCTGCCCTGTTAATCAGTTCCACCTCTATCAGCTCTTGATTGCATCTGCTCTCAGGGAAGCACCACTCCCCAGCTGATCAGTGGGAAAGGTCAGGTCACACAATCGTTTCTTCATCTCTCAATTATTTCACAGTATTAATGGCTTTCTATCAGGCTGCTGCTTGGGCTGGCTTTTTAAATTAAACACCGCTGCTGATTGCACAGATGCAAATCTGAGTGCCACTGAAAAGAAGAAAATGTCGTGTGTCTTGGTACGATGTAAAGTCAATGTAGGTCACTTGAAAAATGAAGTGTGTATATGACAGGTATGAAGCAACCAGAGGATGTACAGCTTTCTCTTCAGTGGGGCTGCATGTGTTTGGGCTGCAGCTTGGAATCACGATGGAGTCTGCAGGGAGAGCTGCTTTTTTTGTGTGAGTCAGCAGGGAGAATGCATGTTCACAAAAGAGGCACTCGCTGTGATTCCAGTGAGAATTCACTTTGGTTCACACTTCCCTCCCGCCTGCAGCGTGGTGGTCAAGCCACAGATGCGCAGGGTGATCCTGAAGAAAGTGGAAGAAAACCTGTACGTGAATTGGGAATTGACTGGCAGGGTGAGCAGCCAAATAACAGCTTTTCAATCCAATTTCTGTTTCAGTCTTCTTAAGCTAGCTAGGCAGAGCTCTGGAAATGTGGCATTCACATGAAGAAGAGTAATAACAACAGTAATACTGCTTGAAAAGCTCCCGTGCCAGAAAGCTCAGAAAGCTGCGCCGCGGGACAACAGAATCATGACGCTGTAACTCACAGTAAAAATGTGGAGGGTGGACAGTCGTGTTTCCATTCGCACCAAAGAAATACAATCTTTAATGAATTTTTACATACTGTTCTTGGGCAGCATGGCAAGGCACAGGATGCTAATGAAGGTGATGGCATGAAAAATATGTTGTCAGAGCCCCGCACTGAGGTCACCTGCTCCCACAGCGCTGACGCTGAGATTTGGTAAGTTAGTAGCTGCACAGCTCCTGCTGTTAGTAATTAAAGCAACACTTCTAATAGCAGAGGCAGTGCAGGGGGATGACTAGGGCAAGGGCACGGTGTTTTACCTGTGCTGCACACACTGACTGGCTCCCAGCCACTTTTTCTCTCTTGGTATATGTCTGTAAGTATAAACACACACAGCAGTGCGCACACAAAAATCACAAATACAAAGAGGACAATTTGCAGCCAAGGGAAGCTGGTTTCTGGTTTGGTGCTTCTGTGCCATGTACTGCAAACCTGAAGACCCGAGATACAAGCTGTGTTTATCTTAAAAAATCCAGGGCTGCCACCATGGTGTCTGAAGATCACAGGTACAAATCTGAATTGTCTTTTATTTTGCTAAAAGCCCACATCATCAAGCATATATACTTGTGCTCAAATTCACCACCACCTTTGAGGGGTCCCCTTGGCCACTTCTCATGTTGCCTGTGAACCAGCGATAACAGAATCCCAGTTTTAATTCTAAATACAAATTTATATGGGACTTTGGAACATTTCAGGTACTCTGAGGGACCGCATAGACTGAGTGAATTGGTGGATCAGGACAAAAAGCTTCCCAAGAATCCCTAGGTGCCAAGAATCTGGAATTCCCTCCCTCTCTGCAGATCATGCTCCTAGTTCAATCAATAAATAAAAGAAGATTAAAAAATAAAAAATAAAAGAGGGCAGAGACAGAGAGAGAAAGGGAGAAAGATTTTCAGCATTACAGATTTGTTTTGAAAATACAGTTTCTTCACGGTTCCTCTCTTCTTTAAGCCACATTAGATGTTAATTTCTGAAGGATGAAAGTGTGGTTATTTTTTACCCATCTGATATTTTCAGCCACAGTATTCTATCTCCTCCTTCAATTTCCACAGCACCCTCTGCACTGACTTTTCAACAATTCAGCCAGATTTCCTGGCAGAACAGCAGCAGGATTTATATTTGTGTCTGGATGCTCTCCATAGCTCCAATTTCCCATGAGTCACAGGCCCACCTCCCAGATTTTTTTATATTCCTCCTATGCAATGACTGACACACAGAGTTGGAAATTATAGCTATATACACACACACACACATACATATACATACTCACATACATATACTGAATAAATTCAATTATCTTCTGTCACTTGCCATTACGGTTTGTGACACAGGTAGGTATGTCAGTTGACTTAAATGACTCTTCACCATTTTCCATGTTCTCCTTCTCACATCACATGAGTTAGCTCCACAGCTGTGTCAGGAATGCTGCATTTTAAAACATGCAGGTGAGCTCAGGAGCTATTTCGTTCTCCCATTTAAGTATTTATGCTGATTTGGCACTACTGACTCAATTTCTTTATTGCTCTGTCATCAATCCCTCTGTAAGACACTCTGGGCTTTGGGATGTTCTGTGGTTTTAGAGGTACAAAGCTGTAGTCCATAATTTCCACCTTTGTTGTGGCCTTGAGCAGAAAATAGCCTGCTGTGAATCGCTTGAGCAAAAACTTTGAAAGAAGACCTAGAAATATGAATATCAGATTCATCGGCATCTTCACTGGCTTCTGACTGAGGCCAGGGCTGCCTTTCATGTGGATAAAGTTGGACCCTTCTGCCTCGACATAGATTTTCTGTAATGTTTTCCATAGTATTTTATATTTTTGTCCAGGGAAGGAGAGTAAGAAGTGCGTCGCCTGCACCAGAAAGGAAATGAGCTCTGGGCATGCAGCACAGCCAGTCTGCCAAATTTCTGCATCCTGTTGTCAGATCGCTCTGTGCAGGACTTGCTAAGCCTTCAAAACTTTCCTGAGTGCACACTGCTCATTGACTTTAAATTAATTGCACTGCCAACATATAATGCTTGTTTGGATTCACCATGTTTCCATGTGTTTGGGTTTTATCCCTGTATTTACTCTGAAATTACGGTAATTGTTCTGCCTTTATCTTTAATGCCTCTTTATATGAACAGCAACCACAGGAAGTTCGATCATGGTCTAAAGTTACATCAGTGCCTGTTCTGCCTGACCCTGTGCTGCTGAGTCCCAGGTTTGGTTTGCTCTTCATTCACACGAGGCTGAGACACCCCAGGACGCAGGACAGGGCTCTTTGCGGTAGCATCATTCTGCAGAAGGACCCACCGGCACCAGTGCATCTTGACACTGACGTTCAGTGTCTGAAGGGCTCAGCTGCATCACTCCTGGCTGAATCTTTTCTGCAAAACAAGCTCTGCAACCTTGACTTTGGGCATCTTCAGCGATTATTGTATCTGGATGCTGCAAATTATTTTGACGTTTCAGTCTCTTGAGGGCAGGGCCAGAAGGGAGGACAGAAGCCTTCCAGATAGGTAAAGCACTTAGTCAGTGAAAAAGGCCAGAAGAAGTTGGGGTGGGTTAGTCTAGGGAGACTTGGTTAGAGAAGACAGTACAGGCTTCAGCCAGATAAACACAAGGCAAATGGAATGGTTGTTCCCCATGCCCACCACGGATAGACCTACAGGTAAGAAATCAAAACTGCAATTAAGGAGATTCACCTCAGACATCTCAAAAACATTATGTGTAAGTAAAGCCCTAGAGACACAGTGATGGTTGTGCAACACTACTGCTGGGAATTAAGCAAAATACCTTGGAGAAGTGTTTACACAGAGCATAACAGGTATGGCTGCTTTTGAGGCACAGGTGGGCTTGGCAGCTTCTTTAGGTCCTTCCACTCTACTTTAAGTGAGTCCATGCATCAAACATCTTCAGTTCTTCAGACACGTCTTCAGACTTTCCTGCTCCCTACCTATGCCAGATCAGTAGATCTATTTGTTCCCCTTGTTACTTTACCATTATAGAGAGTTAGCAGAAACTGGTTTTGTGACTGAAATTCATCCTCAGCCCAGAACTGCTGGATGCAGAGCAGATGCCCTCTTAACTTCCCACTTCAAATACCCAGCCCCAGTAAGCATTTTGCAGGTGGCCTTCCTCCAGCAATGCCACCCAAGCAAGGGCCACTCTGAAGCTACCAGGAGGATGATGTATTTTCAGGGGAGCCAGCAGCAGTCTCAAACCATATTGGTACCTGATTTTCTCTGGCTAAACTTCTGGCTCCTCTGTGCTGCATTGTGAAATGCCTTAAATTTCACCACTGTTGGATTGTACTGACAGCACCCTCACCAGAGAAACGCTGTTCTGCTCTCCTGTGAAAGAAGTGACTAGTGACTCTCCTAAGAGCATTTCATGTGCTTCAAGTTATTTGCAAGAGAAAGCATACCTAATTTTAGTTTAAATGGATATTAATTTGACACACGGATTTGAATAACTGAGATAAATTCTTGGCTTTTTGTCATTAAAATATATTAAGTGACAAGTGCTTCTTGCGTATTGTCATTTTCTCAAAGGTTCTTTCTATAGCATCTAATGATAAAGCTCTAATGCGTAAGAGTCCTGAATTTGCAGGAAGTGACACTGAATGGTCTAATAGATCGTTTTCATCTCTGGCTTACATGGTAATAATAGAACAATAATAACAAAGGTTGCAAAACGTTCCTACCCTGGCTGAATCAGCTGGCTTTTCTTCTGGGCTGGTTATTCATTAAGCAATAAATATTCATAGATTTTTCAGGAAAGACATAGTGCATAATTTGTCTTGAGCAAAATTAAACAGGACAGGCAGCTTTATCCTACAGCAGATCACAAAGGACTGAACTTTAGTGATAGGCTTGACTGACAGCCTAAATATGCCTGACAGTTGCAGAAAGTCATCAGATTCTTCAACAGCAGTTGTAAAGGCTTCTTACATTGTGTCCTTGAGTCTTTTCGATGTTCAATCCCCTATCAAAGAAGAATGAGTTACTAACGCTACCATACCAGAGAAAAATTCAATGCCTGGTTCGACTCAGATGAGTACTTTTCACTGTTGCTCTTGTCCCCCCAGCTCCTGGATGTACAGTGGGTCAAACGAAGATTTGCCTCTAGGCCACCCTTTACATCAGCCTTTGAAAATGTGAAGCATCTAAGTTCAGTTCCTCAAGAGGAAGGAAAACCTGCAAACTCAGCAGAAGGCACTGCCTCTGTACTCACCTCACATAAAATATTGCTAAATATTGACCACATGCTGCACTGCAGTTACTGAGGATTTTCACCTAGAGGCTCCTGTACCTCCGCTGGCAAGAGGAGCTCAGCAGGTGAATAATAATTCTAGTCCCTCTGTGCACCCTCTCGGGCTCTTACACGCACATGTATATACACAGTGCTAAATTTATTTCCCCCTTGCTGAGAGGCTTGCTTCCAACTTTCCCTTGAGCTTGCATCTTTTCCCACATGCTGCTGACTCCTGTAAATGCTCCCACTTCTCTCCCTGCCCTCTGCTCGTGTCAGCAAGGCTGATCCCAAAGCTGCTCTCAGCCAGGCAGTGGATACAGGGGGCTCACCCAAGCAAGTAAACATTCCCATCACACTCCCAAGAGCCGCAGGAAATTAAATGGGAAGTCAAAACCCAAACCTGGTGGAACAGCACAAGTTGCCTCAGTAAGACTCAGGAGTGTTAACTGTCACTCTTAAAATGTGGGGGATCTGAAGCTTATAATTTATCAGTGCCTTATTTTGGCACTGACTTAGTTGATATAAACTGCACGGAGTTAGGCGAGCTGTTCTGAGCTCCAGAAGATGGTCTCAGCCATTAAGCCCTCACCTTCTCATGGCTTTACTCACCTGCATGCCTCCTGGTGACAGACCAGGAAACCAGAGGTTTGCCCAATTCTTCAGGCTATAGGACCTCAAAAGGATAAATCATGTCCTGAAAGCATAAGTACAATGGCTTTAAAGAAAATCGCATTAAAAAATCACAACTCTTATTTTTTTCCAAGAACTGGAGATGTTATTTCAGAGACCTGGCTGAAACACAGTACTGCTTAGATGAAGTATCAGCATCAGTGTACATGGCTTTCCACATGTTTTTGACTGAGCCTAGCAGAACAATTTATGCTTTTCCCATGTGGACAGTGGCATCTCTGAAGATATCCTCTCCCTCAGGACCAAAGGCCTTCTTCCAAATCAACATTTCATACTCCTTGAGGTTTTTTTCATCTTCCTGAAGGGCCTCATCTTCCCAGAGAGCTCTCCCCTTTTCCAGGAGAGCTGTTTTGTTTGCCCACAGAACTTCTCCTTCTTCCCATAGGACTCTGTCCTTGTTCAAAAGGACCCTGTCTTTGCCCCAGAGGAGCTGATCTTCTTTCCAGAAATCCTTATCCTTCTTTCAGAAAGCATTATAGTCCTTCAGAAGTCACGATACACCTCCAGAAGACTTGGGCTTCCTCCTGAATAGCCTTTTCTTCCTGTCAAAAGGCACCTTCCTCCGCCCAGATGGGCTTTCCCTCTTCCAGAAGGCTTGGATGGCCATCTTGAGATCTCTGGGTTTTTTCCTAAAAGCCCTTGATCTTCTCCTAAAAGCTCTTCACTGCCTCCTGAAAACTCTGAACCTCCTACTGAAGGGCTCTGTCAGCCCACAGCTTCTTGATGAGCTTCTTCAGGCAGGAGATGTGGTAGGGAGAGCAGGACATAGCTGGCAATGGCAGCTCGGGTCTGCTGCTCATCACTGACAGACAGGGCAGACACACAGCCCGACCCTCTGCCTCTTGCCCTGGGGCCCAACAGAGAGGGAAGTCATGGGTGTCCGTGGTGGCATCACCCACACCTGTGTCATAGCTGACTTGAAACGATGTTATACCACAAGTGAAGATGTTTAACATGAAAGCCCTGCCCAAGACTCAGCCAGCATGATCTGCAGCAGCACCTGGAAGTCAACCTGTGCCATGCAGAGCAAAGGCTGGGATTTCTCCAAGTCCTTTCGCACCGTGACTCTGGCTGCTGCTGGTTTGGAGAGGGGTGTGGGGCTGCACCAGGACCAGCCTTTGGCACTGCGCTGCTTCCCACAGCCCCGATCAGCGGGTCCCAATCTGAAGGACAGACACCTCCGCCCTTTTCCCGCTGGTGCTCGAGGAACTCTCATCTCTCTGACCCTTGGCTGTGTCTCCGGCATCTTCACAGACACCCCCAAAAATGTACAGCTCCCAGAATCATGTGAAACTTGAACAACAAAGAGAAAACAAAAATCTGATTTTCTGTTCTAACCTACCTAATAATTCTGCAGCTAGGATTAAAGCTGGTTACTTATTTACACTGTTCCATTAGATTTATTATTACTTATTGCACAGTGCCTCTGGCTCTATAGCAGAGAACAGGTTGCCTTATAAATAAAACCACTTGATTATTAATATATTATGAGCCTGCCTATCCCTCGCTGTAGTCAGGAAAGGCCCCAGGGGCCTTTGTGGATGCAGTGCAGCTAATGGCAATGTGCATCTGCTCTGCGCAAGGAACGAGAAGGCGGGGAGTGCCCCATGCCTGCGTGACAGCTCCAGGGCATGGTGACAGGATGGACAGACAGCCCAAGCTGCAAGAGCTCCCATGCGCCCCAGCAAACACACTGCCCCTCAAGCCCCTGTGCCCACCAGCATGTGACACTGCCATCACACCTTCGCTGTGCTGGAGGCACGGACCCTCCTCATCCCAGGCTTCCTCGCTCCTCCAAAAGCTGGGCCAGGCTCTGGCAGGGCTCTGTCCTCTCTGCCGCTATTTTGGATATGGCCAAGGAGCCTTCTAGTGGCATCTGGCCAACTCCTGCCTCTCCCCATCCCTGCAGCTGCTGAACAGGCCAGAGTGGATCACTCCTTCACGGCAACCAGGATGAGCTCTCATGGATGGCAAGCTGCAGCAGGACCTGCAGGGGGACTTTGGGTGATCACAGGAGAATTTTAGTTCTGCTGTTTCCTTCTCATGCTGCTTCCTGAGTCCTGAACCTTCCTTCCACAGCTGGGGCTTCCCTGGGAGATTGGAGGTGGGAAAGGAGGAAGGCAGCCATCTACACCCTCATGGAGCTCCTGGGCTGACCAGTTTGTCCCTGCTCAATGTGAGAAGGATCCCAAAAAGAAGTGTTGTGTGCTCTCCCATGTGGGCTGTTTCATCTGTGGGGTTAATGGTACCACACCATGTACCTAGAAGGCTAGAAAAATTAGGTGAGTAAATGTGCCAAAGACTAATTTCCAGGAGCCTGTTATTACCTGAGTTTCAGAGCAGCTGCTGAAGCAGCAGCCATTTCTCCTTCACCAAACAGGTTCCTGACATGGGCTTCGCTCTCCCTGCACTTTCTGTGGGGCTCCTGCCTTGGCATTTCCTCTTCATTCACAGCAGAAAGGTCAGTAAATTGGATGTGCTGAGTTTCTGCTCCCTGGGATTGCAGCTGGAAGCAATTAGGGCAACAGCAGTTCAGTTCCAGCCATCCCTGTAAGCTCCAGCAGTGGCTGCCAGCCCGTTAACAACTGCAAATACACTGTCTCTTCTTTGAAATGAAGGTGTTATTGCTTCTGATTAGCTAATTCTGCCATGATCATTAGCCTGGAACATATTACTAGTATTTTAAGTGAGGTCTTCTGTAGCCTAGGTAGGTTGTGCAGGTATCCAGTGTCCCACTGCACTGCCTGGGCTCTGACACAGCCCTGCTCGCCCCAGCGCTGGCACTGCTGCAGGTGGTGGGCAGCCAGAGGGGCTTTCACTCTGCCTGGTGTTACCATTAGCAACGTGAGGATGAGGCAGCTTTCAGACTATACCTTAGGATATCTTCCCAAAACCAGCCGGAGGGCCACGTGGAGGAGGACATAGGTGCTTACACGCTGGTGTTGCTGTTGCAGTGGAGTTGAAGAGCCAGAGCTAGTGTGCTGCTGTAGCAGGTGCAGAGATGACTGTTGGACAGGACAGTCCCAGAAACCTGTGTGCAGGAATGGGATCTCCTAGAGCTAGCCACAAAGAAACCACAGGTGATCGTGTCCTGTCCTGCCCTGTGGATCCAGAGCCTGAGCCTGTCCTGGGGGCAGACTGCCTTGCACAGCAATTTCAGACTGGTTTCTTTGCACAAGACTTGCTCTTGAAAACATGACACATGAGGAGCAGCAACCCAGGGCAGGGAGAAACAAGGAATCGTTTCATCTTCCCTCCTGCCCTTCCAGGCTTCAGCTGGAAAACTCCTTAGGAAAACAGATTTGACTCTGACATGGAGGAAGTGACCCAGGTACCTAAACAGAAGCAGCCAGTGCCATTGTAAACACTCAGGAATATATAACCCATCTGCAGGTGGCCCAGCAGAAGATAACGCCTAGGAGACCTACATCCTTTGGGAGCTGCAGGTGGAAGCTGGGGGAGATCCCAGTGCACACCAGGGCCCAGGGCACCCGTGTGTGTGCGTGAGTCCCACCTCAAAGTCTGCCTCTGATTTATGTAGATAAAGCCTCCTTTGGATTCTGCCCCAAAAAGGTTAGCAGACCAAATCAGGAAATCATTTTACTTCTGTGAGGTGTCTGTCTCCTGAACATGCATCAAGTGATACAAATAAAACTTCGAGAGCCTTTTCTTACATGGTACGGTCAAAATATTCCCATCTGTTTTTTTACTGTGCTCCTAAGGCAGGCTTATAAAGATGTAGGATAATTATATCAGAGTACTTTTTTCAATTAGAACATCATTATTATCTTACAGAAAATGACTAAATGATATAATTTTGTTCCACAAGTCTGCAAACACTCTTTCAATTGTCATCAAAATAATATTCATTGGGTTTCTGCAGACATTTTTAAGAGTCCAGAACTAACGGCTAACAAGTCTGATGCTCGTTTAGATCTGTTTTCTTACTAGACTGAGGTCTCATAGAGAGATGTAAAATGAAATTGAAAAAAATTATGCCTTTACTTGGTATCACTCTTGTTATTCTTCAGTCTCTTACCATCTCTTATCATGAGAAAAATAAAGCCCCAAAGACATCCAGTAATTATGGTTATGCCACTGGAAAACGTATCAATTTTGAAACTCTGTAACAGAAACATGCAATACTTAACAGAAGTTTAGTCCTTATGACAGTTGGTTCTCTGACACCCACCGGTGACAGATCCATTGGTTACCTCCAGTGACATAATTTCACAAAGTTTGAAACCATTGACTAAAAGTCAAGTGATGCTGAGTGGAGCTGGAAGAAGTCACTGGGCTCCTGGCAGAGTATGAGCCACAACTGGTGCTTTGCTTCATTTTCATGCTGGTTGTTGCTGAAGAACACCCACCCATGGGTTATATTACCCTCACTAGCTCCCCTCCTGGTTTAGGAAAACTGGCTGGAAGACACAAACAACACTTATGCTAAATGTTAGACACATGCTTAGGTTATGTCACTGCAGTTGTATGTCTAAATTTGTCACCCAATGTAAGTGCTACTGTATCTTGTGTCATTTGAAGAAAAACAAGTGATGGAACTAAAGCTGAGCACAGATACAACCAAGACCAGATGATTTTTAAAAGTAAATCTGTGATCCTAAGTCTACCTGGACACTTGCTTTAGAAGAGTAGTCTGACTTTTAAATGGGTTGCTCCTACTAAATTCATTGGGAAGAAGTGGTGCATTAGTGGATTTGAAAATCGATTCTGTCTTTATAGTAGGCATTTTTACCTGGATTTGTGTTCCTAGTCTTTGAAATTTTGGTCATTCGAGCTTCTTCTCTGTGAAAGTGTGCAATGTCTTAATTATATACACCATAAATGCATTTAGTGCAACTCATCCCCAGATACTGCAGGATGTGAAAGAATGCTTTATTTTTCTGTTGAAATTGTGTTAAAATTTAGAGAAGGCTGTTTAGTTTCTGTTTAGTTGTAGAGTGCTTCACTCAGTCACAGTGGTTTCTCTGTGAGGCCTTGACCCAAATTCATCTCAGCAATCCAGCTTGTTCGATGACAAAAACAACTATCCAGCTAGCAACTGAGGACAGGCAGAAAGAATGAGATGCTTCAGGAGGACTGTAGGAGAAACCAAGGTTAAAAAGCATCATGATTGCTAGGAAGCATCCCTTGGAAATCTGTTCCAGCTTTTTCTGTTTCAAGGCTCTTTCAGGCCACGGTACTTCACCTAGAAGCAGCTTCTACCAAAATACTTTTTTCTTGTGGGATAGCTCTGAAGTTTCTTGTCTAAAGTTCAGAATTTTTTTTTTTTTATATAGGAATAGTTCAGATATATACAATCCTGTTCATTAAGAAAGTCTTGCTGTCCAGGCAAGCCTCTTGTTATTCTTCTTCCTAGATGAGATATCTCCCTCTTTGCAAATGGGTTACCTTGGGTTGCAGAAAGGTTTTTCCTTCTTCTCTCAGTTTGCTTCATCCCTTCCTTCAGGGGCTATTTCTTCTCTCCAGAATGTTTTCAAGCACTGTATGTTCCTGCTATAGCTCCCTGTTTGACACTATAGATGGCAAACACTGCTGGTGGAAAAAATACTATTTAGTCAAATACTTCCTGAGCTTTAAAGAAAACATTATTTTCCTAAACAATAGGTCTTGCTGATACAAGTGCAGCAAGCAGCACAATAAACATGGCAGTGACATGGTGAAATACTTTGGGTATAAATTTTTTACATTCCAGCTCTTGCCATTAATCCCTGGAGTTGCAGCAGCAGGTTATATTTCTTTCTCTTTGGATTTTCTTCAATAGTCTCTTTCCTCATCACACAGTAAATTCTGTTGCCAAAGAGGACAAGGAAGGTCTTTCAGCTTTCAACTCCTTGTTCTTTGCCATTTCAACACAAATTTCCTGGTAAAATGTGGAGAAAGTTTTCACTCAAAAGTGCTTTAAATGTTGCTGCTACCAGTAGCAACCTTCCCGGGAAGGACTAGATGGATAAAACTTTGCCCTCTGACACATCAATTAAAAGCCCCCATGCTTTTCCTTTCAAGGATGGACAAGGAGCAGGAAGCTCTCAGTGCCCTTTCTTGGGAGGAAAGCATGAGCCATTCTTGGGACTTGGACATTTGGATGGATTCTGTGTCTGGAGGAGGATTTCCAGGACCCTTTTTGCCTCTGAATCATCTTGTATGGTCTTGACAGGCAGCTGCTGCCATAGCAGCAACACTTGGGAAACAAAGAGGTGCTGGGAGACAAAGTGCCACCCAACAGCTTTGCCCAAAGCCCCATGCAGTCCTGGCACCTCCCTGCTCTCCTGGGTCATCCCACAGAAGCATGTGCAGGTCCCAGTTCAGATTATGGCCCCAGTGTTACTGGCAGGCGGGTGATGTGTGCGGAGAGGAAGCCTCCACTCTGAGGGTCACATATGCTTCACAAACAGGAGCCCACAGGGGACATTTTACTGCATGTTAACATGACATCCATCCAAAGTCATGAGATGGGGAGTGCGATTCAGGTCCAGACTGCATGTAGGTGTCCAGGTGCTGGTGTCTACATGCCAGCAGCAGTGTCTGGAGAGCAATTCAGCTGGGCAAAGGCACATGGTGCCTCACAGGGACTTGAATCCCACCACAAACCCCACTGGCTGTACTGAGCAGCTCTCCATTGGCCTTGATGAGAGCTGGGATGTCTCAACAACATCTTGATGCTTGCAATTTGGACCTGAATCCCAGCCAAGGAGTCCAGTAGGGGTGGGACTTCAGCCCATGCCCTACCTAGATCATTAGATACCACCCATTAGATGCCAACAATTAAATTTGTATGTGCACGGGCATGTGTGTGTGTGTGTGTGTGTGTGTGTGTGTGTCTTCACTTGTTTGCTGCTGTCCCAGAGAGGGCTCCATGCTGGGAGGAAAGGCTTTGCTTTCTGTTGACACTGCTATTTCCACTGCATATCAATGGGCAGTGTCTTCAAAGTGGGCAGGTGACCACTCTGCCTCGTGGTCCTTCATCTACCACTAAAAGAGCAGCAGCAATTACTTTATGACCAGTGTTTGTAGCTGTCTGGGCAGATTTCCTCACCTTTCCAAAGGCTTTAATTTCTGCCCACGTGGAGCAAAATCATTCAAGGGAGCCTTTGCGCTTCTGGAAATGTTGCTGTGCACAGGAGGGACCACCTGCTGTTGCTGCAAGCGCTCAGGTATCTTTGGACTTGGGAATTATTTTCAGAGAGAAAATGAGATGGCAGGAGTTACAGTATCTCAAAATATCTTAACTGACTTTAAGCAGAGCTCTGTATAAGCCATATATGCCATATGTTTTATGGAAGGAACTTCAGGCACCTTCCAG
Source organism: Falco biarmicus (assembly GCF_023638135.1). Classification (NCBI taxonomy): domain Eukaryota; kingdom Metazoa; phylum Chordata; class Aves; order Falconiformes; family Falconidae; genus Falco; species Falco biarmicus. The sequence continues at coordinate 29,599,660 of NC_079289.1, forward strand.
GGGTGAATCAAGCCAAGTTTTGGTTACAATCCCATTTCATATGACTTAGCTTTAGCAAAAAACCCCAACCCTATGGAGTTCTGAGGTTCAGTGTCCTTCTCACAGGTGCTCCATCACATCACCACCTTACAAAAGCAGTACCATGATGCAAAGAGGCCTTTCCATGGCAGCCTTCTGTCCACTGCACACAATCCTGTGTACACTGTACAGCCATGTATCTCCAGAAATAATGAGAGGTCACCTTAACAAACCTCCCCAAACGCATCAATGCCAGCAAAACAAACCAACCAACCAACCAAAAACCCCCAAACAAGACCCTGAGTTGGTTAATTTAATGAATGTAGACTCAGAGCAATGGTCTGAAGTTTGTTTCAGATGAGATGAAGAGCTTGTGCATCTGATGATAGTCCTCTCAGCCTAATAAAGACATTTCCTATAGGCAGCGAGAAGCTGTTTCTGATCCTTGCTGCTCTGATGGTTATAAATCAGCTTCTATTTCATGGCCCATTTATATTCATTTGTTCTAAATGAATATTTTTATTTTCTATAAGCAATTATTTTCTTTCTCCCTAGTATATTTCTAGAGATTTATTACATGCTCTTAGACTTTGTCTTAGTAGGCTAAGCTAGCTGAACCCTGTAGATTCATCTAAAAAAACAGATTTCCAACACCTCTGTCTTTTCTAATGTCTTTTCCTTTTTTAAAAGAAATTCTTTTTCTCTACTGTTGCTATAAGTTTTAGCAAAATCTGTTACAATTTTTAGCAAATATCAACATTTCTGTTTTCCTAATACTGAAAAATTTAAGTCATCAGTGTTGATTAGAAAGGCTCACCCTGTTTTTAATGTTATTATTCATGACAGTAACCCACAGGGATCCCACCAGCCTTGGCGCTCAGGCTGTATCTTGCTTGTACAAAACAGGACAGTGACCGCCCTGGAGAATTTAGCCCAAACAGACTAATAAGACATTCAATAGAGGGGAAAAAGGTGCGTTGTCACCTCTATTTCACAGCTCATAAAGAAAGATCAGATAAGAAGTGCCTTTGCAGCTACTATGTCCCCATCCAAGACTGACCAGCAAAGCCTTATGTGCATTAGGGAAAAGCTCAGTATATATTACAGTTCATCTGGGTCTGATGTTCTTGAATAATAGACTTGCCACACTGATGATGGAGAACTTGGAGCCTGATCCACTGCCTAGTGAATTAAAAGGAAAAGGCTCTTTGCATTCTTCTCCACTAGCGTAAAGCCCCTGATGTGTTCCAAACAGACTGCAAAATACATGTGGAAGAAGAGATGATAAGCGCTGTCTTGCCCTGCTCATCACAGGACTGCCATGACCTCAGTGTTGGGCTCTTCTGTAGCTGGCAACAAGTGGCATCTTGCATGGCTTAATGAACCAGGCACACATAGAAGGACAGCATTGGCAATCAATGACTCCTGTGGAAGAAATTAATGGCCAAAAGGTCAGGTGAAGCGTGGGCAAACTTTCCTGGAAATAAATACTAAATGTCAGGCTGTAGGTAACCTGAGGTAGTCAGTGTACTGAAGGAAAAGATCACTGAAATGACCTGTGGCTGCAGACAGTGACCAACCAGAAAGGACTGTCCCTTTGAATATCTTCCAAAGCAGTTGCTCTGCTGTTACACCTCAAAGGTGAACACACAGAATGGTAAGTGTTTGTTTTTTTTTTAAAACCAAACAACAAACCATAATTTTTCTATGCTTTAGGCTGGGGTCAGATGGGTACCTGTTACACCCAGGCAGGGTTTGAGCTGAGCAGACCCCAAAAAGGACAAGGACTTTTTCTTTCAATTAATGCTCACATCTCCCTACTACATAGAGCTAAGTACAGCCAACAGAAGTGTCACACTCCATCTTTGGCTCACCTTTCCTACCCCTGAGGCATTGTGACTCCTATTGTGACACGCTTTCTTAGCTAATTTGTCTACAGGTGATAGAAACTCTAGTCCTAAATTATTCTTAGCTAATTCTCACTGTTTGCTTAGTCCCGGTCTTAGAGATCTGAGGATCCTGTGACCCCAACTGTAGTTCAAAGAAATGGCATGGAGCATACAATTTACTGCAAGTCAACACTTCAGGCCCAATATGCACACTCTCTTTGAAGGCTGGTAGAAAATACTGAATAATCAGGTTCTATTATACCTCAGAGCAAAAACACACTGAAATAATTTTTCTGTGCTGGGCTCCTGTTGGGACCTTATTCAAAGTCTGTATCAAACCTGGTATCCCTTAAAACCAGCTTTGTGTTACTTTTCGTCTCCAACATGTACGTCAAATAAGTTCTTTGCTGTTCTTCCCCTTTGTGCTTGTAAATAAGAAGGGACCAAGACATACGCACACCTTAGTTGTTTCAGTCTTCTACTTACTCTCAAACCAAAACAAAGAACAAACCACAAGCAGATACAGAGCAGAACAGCACAGTGTTAACAGCAACACATCAAACACCTCTGCTTCAAGTCCCCATCTCTTCTGCTCCTTCTCCACACCCTTTATTTCTCCATACAAATTAAGGATTCTGCTGAATTTTTAAATAATTGCTTTCTTCTTCCGGAGAATTTCAACTTTTGAGATAGCTGCTCAGTTTGTGCCATGGGGTGTAGAGGAATGAAGCTGGGTTAATTAACATTGATAATATACAGCTGTGGGCTGGCTTCAGGGGGCAGTGGGTTGGCTGATGTGGATAAGGTGCAGCTGTGGCTGGTTCTGTTAAGGGGTTGGGCAGCCAAGGAAGGGAGAGCAGCCGAGGAAGGGAGAGGAGGGAGAGAAAGAGTGAGTATGCCCTAGATGAAGGGAGACTAGGAGAAGGCAGCAGAGGGACTGGCATGAAGAGTATGTTGGTGTGAGATGGTAAAAGACCTTGTTGCAGCTTGATAGTTTGGGGAGTGCTGCAACAATGGGGGAGCGAGAATGAAGCCTGTGAATATACTTGTTGCAGAGGGGAACCGTGCGGAGGGCTGGGGCAGTGAGGGAGGGGGGGGGGAGTGCTCAACCATCTGACATCAGATGAGCACTGGTGTTTTGGCATCGTTGTGACTCCTCAGCACGGTATTTGCTTAGTCCCATCCCAGCCTGCTCAGCCTTTCCCTGATTTCCTAATTTTCTCAGAGGGCATCTGGACGTGGCTGGTTACAACCATGGCCTTGCTGAATACACCTTCATGGCCAGGCAGCTACAGCACAGTTGTAGCCAGCTGGCCGTGTGCTGGAGAACTGCTCACTGTGGTGCAGGACAGGTGATCTCCTGATGGTGCATGCAACAGAGGGTCAAGGACTGTCCCCTGTGCAGAGACCTCTGTCCAGGCCTCTCCATACCCATTAACCCCATGGGACATGGCCATTAGCAAAGCTCTGTGGCAGGTCCTGCTCTGAAAGCACTAAGCCACTGCTCCTCACATGCTAACCTGTGTGAGCCTTACCGCTTGTTTCAGCCAAAGAGGACTTCTGGAAGTGCTGCCCCAATGAGAGAGTAAGAAAACAGGAGACACCTTGTGAATGGGGTTGCTGTCTGGTGCTCGATGCACAGGACATGGTGCTTCCCCCAAGAGCTGTGCTGGAGACACTTGGAGCCCACCCCACACGCAAGGGAATGCGACATAGTTCCAACATCTTCCCCCACTTTTGAACGGAGCCTCATTTACAGCATGCTGCGGTTGTGCACCAGGAGCTGCAGCTTTCCAGCCAGGTACTGTGAACTTGCTGGTGTGCCTAGAGCACCTCTGTACCTCCTGCTTGGACACCTTGTCCTCCCCTGTGCTATCCAGAGTCAGCCTGTGAGCGTAGTGCCATCTGGTGAGGCCTGACATACTTGTGCAGCCTAAACAAATAATGTCACATCTCACAAACCCCTCAGGACATTTAAAAATTAAAATTGGGCCTATATGCCACCACACCCCTGAAACAGATCCTCAGCAGGACAAGCAATGACAGGCCTAGAGTTTCACCCAAAATGGATTGTTTGCACGGGTGAGTCTGCCTGGTCAGCTATCTGCCAGAGGCTGGAGGTACTGTAGCTCTGAGATGAGCTGGCTCCTAACCCAGCTTTCATCTGCTGCAGCTACATCTAAAATCGTGTCTTGTGGCACCTGAAGCCCAGGATACAGAGAGCTCTTTAACAGACCCAAAGGGAGCCCCAAATGTTGAGTTTGTTATGCCATGACGATACTGCATTAGCTGCCAGGAGAGCTGTTATTACCTCCTCTTTGTAGAGGAAGACCTCTAGAGGAAGAGGGTCCCCAGGGAATCCCCTTGGGCTCTTGCTCAAATAGAAACTGGCCTAGAGGGAAAAGGCATTGTTGAAGAAGGTGTTTTCTTTACAACGGGCTTAGGTCCTGAGTTGATGACTTCTCCAGCCATGAGGCAACGCTCTGTGCATGGAAACACAGGGCTGTGAGAAGCTGTAGGGCTGGCTGCCGCTGAAGCACCTTTTCCACAAGCATCCCACAAGCCTAGGCTCCCACTTCAAACCTCTCATCTGCAGCCTGGGACCAAACCTTGTGGGCAGGTGATGGGGACCAGGAGACAGTTGGGTGAGTCCTATTTTGTGGGGCTTGGAGGGGCTACATATGTCAAGATTTCATCTCCCAAAGAGAGATTTGAATGCATTACCTAAATATACATATGTACCTAGGCACAGAGGGGAGGGTTATTTCTCCCTTGCATGGGGGGGCCCAGCACCCTGTCCCTGAACAGCCATGCAAGCAAAAGAAACACAAATTTAACCAACTCCTGCCTTTCCTGCCTGCACAGACCACAGGGGTGGCATTGGGATCCAGGCTGCAGATAACTAAATGAGGCTGTCAGCAATACAGGCATCTACACACGATGTAGGTACCCAGCCCAATGTCACAGCACAGACCTAGCCAGTGCAAGAACTGTTCAGATACATAAAGTCCTGTAGAACTGTTGGAGGTGCCCTCGATTACCCAGGACATCTGTCCAGAGCTGGCAGGTATGAGACGGGACATCCACGAGACTCACACCCTTCTGGTCTGGTGGCCGGGGCCCAGGCAGGATATCCCTAAGCGGGATGCATTTAGGAACTAGATCAAGCCATCACTCTTCCCAGACCCTAATGGAAGTTCATGTGTAGACAGCTCCACTAAGGCTTCTATCTCCACTCATCCCAGCACTGCACTGAACTCCATCCCAACTCATGTGCAGTCTGCGGTATTCCCGTTTTGAAATCCCCCAGCAACTTTTCTCGTCGTTCACTATAATTACTCTACAGTAAACATATGATTTTATTTCCCCATGAGTTAAGGCTACAAGTAGAGACTGGGGTCCTCACTTTCAGAGGTTTAGTATTTTCAGTTCTGTTGAACAGATACTGTGTTAAGTATGGTTTGCTGTTCTCCAACTAAGGAGGACAAATGCACAAGGTAGCAAAAGGAATATTTCATGAGTGAGAAAATGAAATAAAAACAAATGAAAATGAACAATGTTTTCTTCTATTGTCAGTGAAACAACTACATTTTATTATGGCTGTATGCAATGGGAATATTAGCTCTGATTTGCAGAAATGCAAATTAAACTGCTGATTTAGATTATCATATTTCATGCATAGCAACTTTACAGGCTTTGGCTTTTTTTTTTCATTGTACGTAAAACCTTTATGAGTTATTAGCCTTTTTTTTTTCTGTCAACTATATTTCAGAAGTGAGAGGTTTATTCCTGCTATTACATTAAAGAAGGCATTTTCCTGTTAGGAGAGTTTAGCATTTTATTCAGCTGTGATAACTTTCTGTTATAGTCTAGAATGAAGCACAATTAAGATAGAAATGTTCAGTAGTTTTATTATGCCCTTGTGTGAGGAGCTAATCATTTTTTCCCCACTTCATTTTTCAGGGATTCCCAAAGGATTTTACAGACTCTACACATTTGTCTAGCACACTCTGTAGTGGCATAAACTAAGAATACATGGACCTCAAAAGGGGCTTTGGCTTTTATACTTTCAGTAATTCCACTTTCTCTTATTGCAAGTTTCAAGAGCACTAGAATTTCCTGGCTAAGATTGTGGGCTTATGGGTAAATTTTGCTCACATTAATTTGTGCAATTCGTTACTGTGCTGGGTAGGCAGGGGAACAGAGGACTGTTTTTTTAGAAATAAACATACTTATTATTTCAAGGAAAATTTACTTTACACAGAACAACGCACAGGTTCATCTCCTGAATTACCAGTGGGAGACAATCTCTGATGAATGCCATTCAATAAAAACTTTTTTTTTTCCCCTTTAGGAAATCAGCAAACTTCCCTAAGGAAGTAATTTCATTAGTAATTTTTCAAACACCGGTGTTTCATTTTAGCCTGGCTTCCTATGGAAACACACTGTGTGTGTTTTGTTGCCTTGGGTCTTGCTGACTGGTTGTGCCCCCTAATAACTTGTGAATCTATTTGCTGACTTTGATTGAACTTGATAGAGTAATTGAAGATTCAGGGACACAAGCAAATGAGGTGAGAACATCTAGCTCGTTACCCTGTCTTGGACAGTGGCTACAGACTAAAGGAGCATCTCCTGTTACTTTCCCAGGATTATTCCCCAGCACCTGGAGCTGGAGACTTGCAGGCATCCTCAGCCACAGCTGGTACCTTTGTGTCCCCTCACCTCCTTTTCTACAGAAACAAGGCCAATGTTGTCCTGCTCTGCTTGCATGTTGCATATTTAACACAGAAAAAAGACCCCCCTGAGTAACCCAACCGAGGGAAAGCTGCAACACAGTTATCCCTTACTAGACTTCAATAAAGTTGCTCTCCCCATAGGTTATACATCACCTTTTCTCCTTTGTCTGTCTGTTCCTTAGACCTAGATTAGATTATGATCAACTTTCCTGAGTAAGGAGAAGTGTGAAGCAGACAGTCTGATTTTCTGCCTTGCCTCTTGGGCATTGGCCAAGTAAACTGCAGTGGCATATAAACCTCCCTTCTGCAAGACAGCCTTGTAGGAAGAAGCTGAGGAATTGAAACGTCCACAGCAGCAGGCTTCGTGCAGCAATGTAATTTATTGTGACAGCCCTACAAAAACGTCTTCTTGGTGATGCAGGTGAGAAGAAAGCGTCTGGTCTGATCTTGCGTGTGTCAGCAGGCTCAAGCGCTTCACAGCATCTGCCCTGCACTGAGTTCTGCAGCTTCAGGACTGTCCCAGGAGATGGAGGCAGCCACCTCCTGGGTCTCACAGCCCAGGGTACTTTGGACTGGGCACGAAGTAACTTGCTGCACTTCTAGTCCCCATATCTTCCTAAGGGTGCTTAAAATTTTCCTTTAGAATCACCAGAATCAAGCAGTTTAATGGTACACTGAAGTGTCGCCAGCTGCACTCACCACAGGGACTCTTGGTCTACATCACTTTTTTGCCATGATCTTCTTGTGACGATTGAATGTTATAATTTCTGGGATCCCTACAGGCTATCATTAAAATGCTGGTAAGTCGGTATTGATGATCGGTTTCCCCTGTGTAAGCAGAGTATTTCTCAGCAGATAAGTACACTATTTTTGCCTTGAACAACAGAAGAAATGAAATCTACACTGAATTTCTTTCCCATGGGCTGTTTATATTCCAATACACAAGGATAATTTATACAAGAAAAGGTACCATTCCTGATTATGCGCAGCATTTAAGAAAACAGTCAGGCTTTTCCAATTTGAAAAGAAACAAATAGCGTAGTAGATGACAGACAGTTTTCATGTTGATTTTGACTTCTGAGTCATCAAATTAGGAGAAAGCCCTGTGGCAAAAGTACTCACCCTATACAGAGGGTGAAAATAAACACAAATTGAACAGGATAGACAGCATCTCTACAGGGCCCTTTCCCTCTCCATACTAACCATGAAGTAGCCAGGAAAACCCATGGTGAAGAGTAACTGCTTCCAAAAAGGCACCTGGTGGAAGAACCCTAAGTGTGTTATGGGGGGATATAAAAGGCCCTTTTGGTCTGAGAAGGAGCCGGTGTTTGAGGACACTGCCCTGGCTTGTGCTTTTGGTGGCAGCATCACAGAGTTCCTTTGCTCAGCTCAGCCCAGTGACAACCGCAGTCACAAGATCAGCACACAAGCCAGAAGGCCACAAGTTGCAACGTGTGACCACCTTGGTGCAACCTCAGCAGTCACAGACAACCCCAAACTTGCCTCAGAGCTTTGCAGAGGGCAAGAAAAAGCACCCCAAAAGGAGACAGTGGCATTAGAGATAACTGAAATACCTGCTGGCCTGGGAACAATCATGGGAAGAGTGGCTTTCTCTGCTGGAAGGAGGAGCTTTTTTACACTGTAGCAAAGAAGAACCAGGACCACATAAGGCCAGGTTGTCTGGTTTGGCCTCTCAGCTGGCATGTCTTAGTCCCTTCCTGCTGTGTCTCTTCCAGCACCAGTGGAGAGCATCAACGTCTTTCAAAGGCATCTCCCCACTCTCTTCACTGATACAGAGGAGCTGGGTTCCCTGTTTAAGTGCTTAAATAAACCCCTGCTTAAGTGCAATGAGTAAAAGCCGTAGTCTCACCCTTTGTTTCGCTCCCATACTCACCTAACCAAAACTTTCCAGGCTTCCAGCCTTGGACCTGAAGATACGCTAGCAAAATTCCTCTTTTTCCCTCTGAAATTACCTTGCTTTACAGTTGCAGAACCTGTTCTAGTTGGGATCTTATCCCCTGCATCTGCATCTGCTGCTGCCTCACATTTTGCGTCTATTACCTCCCCTAGGAGTTGCTACCATTTCACATGTTGCTGACAGCTCGTGGAAGTGCCAAGCCATCAGCATGGGAGGTGCACCTATTTTTTGTCTCATTGCTTCCAGTGCTTCTTTCTCACTATTTTATCAAAGAGATCTACTAATATTTGGTGGTCTTCCCACAGTGCCGTACCCTGCAGTGGGTCTCCTTGAGGCACACAGCCCCCTCTGAAGCCTCATGTTGTGTGTGAAAGACATGACCTAAAAAGCCAAACCAGAAAAGCAAAGGTTTCAATTGCACTGTTTTATATAATAAAACCTTAGTTTGGACTGAGCAAGTGTGGGACAGGCAGCAGTGCAGGCATGATACAAACTTCTCTGCTGTCCAGTGTTATCTGTGGTCAGAATGGGAGCATTCAGGGGATGAAGCAGGGAGGAAGAGCTCAGGCTTTCACCTGTCACTCTGCTAAGCTATGCAAAACAGGCAGCCACGTAATCATGTGGTCAGTGCTTTTTTCCAGCACATGTGACCATGCAGCAGGGTTAAATCATGGAGAGTATAAAAACCAGCATGCACTTGTGTTTGGGCACATGCACACACATTTTGCTGACCCAGTGGCATGCAAAGTTAGCCATCAAACACCATCATTTTCCTTCCCTTGGCTGACCCCAGTGCGGATGTCCTTTTCTTAATGCAAGGCCTTTAACACTGGGAATGATATTGGTGATGAACTGTGCAAACCTGACAGCTGAAGGCAGAATTGTTCTTCCTGATCAGGAGGAGGCACTTTGTCAGCTCCCTGCCAATGACTAACACAGCAGGTAACCTTTTCTTTCTTTGTGGGGCCTTTCCAAAAGGATTCAAAATACATGTTAATCTTTATTAATGCTGTTACTTCCCCCTGCAGAGGTGCTCTCCTTCAAACCCACTTTCTCTTGTACAGAAACAGGGGCTTTCCAGAAAATGATGCCACACCTATAATTAGACCTGAGATATGAAACTACCACCAGCTGATGGGAAGGTGACCTAGCAAGTAACCACCTAACAAATAGACCTCTGCCACAGTGACATAAGACAAGTAAACTAGCCAACGGTTAAAGTTATGTATGTGGCAGTTTGTGAAGAGCTCTATCAGCTGTGTCAATAGGAAGAGGGGGAACTGCACGGAGAATGAACCAAGTACCACTCACTACTGATTTCTGAATAAATGAATTATTTTTTTTTTCTAGAATAAAAGACTGAGAAAGACATTTCTTTTTTTTCCCTCCAGTACAGTCACAGATGTGTGGGGTTCTTTGCTTCCCCCTGCTGACACCCTGAAATGGCACAGGGTGGGCTGTGGCTCTAGCCAGCCGTGGGAGTGGGGAAACTAATGAGGATGGGCTCTGTCAGCAAACGCTCCTGCATCCCACAGCTCCCACGGTGCTGCCGCCGAGAGGTGTGCGAGCAGGCAGCCAGCAGGAATAAAAGCAGCTGAGCCCCCCCACTGCGACTCATTGCCCACGGGCAGGGTCTCGGGGAGCTGAGCAAGGCTTTGGGGTCCCATTGGAAAGGACTTTTCCAGCCGGCTTTCACTGAAGGCTGCATTTTGTGGTTCCTCTGCCTGGTCTCCCACAGGTGCAGGTGAACAGATTTGGCACCCACAGCGCTCTCAGGTAAGAGGGATTTGCTGGGAAGCAGGCAATGTGCCGGGATAAAAGCCAGTGTGGGGCTTGGTGGTTTGTTAGGAAGAAACTGGCTCTGGAAAAGACCTTTGTTCTGAATATTTTAGAAAAAGAAAAGAAACCATTCCCTCTAGCAGTCTTTGAGAAGAGACCTTGCTCTGGAGGGGCTTGCTGGCCCATGTGCACCTACCATGTTGCAGCAGGACCCCCCAACAGCTGGGAGCTGTTTAGTGGGCACCAGGGTCTTAGGAAGCGCCAGTGACTCTGCCTGCCATGTTCATCCATGCAGTGGGGCAACTGGAACTGGAAGAGGGCAGAGTGCGGTTTGAGAAGGCTGAACACTGTAGGACACGCATGGCGATGGCTCTTGGCTGGGCTGATGTATGGTGGGGCCAGTGTGAAGCTGCCTCTTGGCTTTGCCGTGGGTCAGGGATGCACCAGTCGGTCAGCACTCATCTTCTTTTGACTCATCTTACCTAAATACTTAGGGTGAGAATAACGACCAGAAAAATAGTTCGAAGCTAAACCCAGCTGAAATAACAAAGGAACCGGGACGGAGGGTCTGTGCCACCGCTGCTTGTCAGGGACAAGGAACCGAGTTGCAACAGGAGGCAGCAATGTGGGACACAGCATGAGTGCCAGGCAGGCAGCACCAGCGCTCTGGGGCAAACCTGGCCACCGGCCACGGGTGGGAGAGGGCACTGAAGAGGGAAGTGCTGCACAGGCTGGGGGAGGCAGAGGTCCTGTGGCTCTGCTGTGGCTGGGTTGCAACCTGCCACCCTGAAAAGTGGCTCTGTGGAGAGGCCCCAGCTTTCTGCAAGGGGCTCAGAAACTTGTCGTCCCCCCCGCTGGCTGTTGTAACCCATGAGGAGGTCTCTTCCCCCTGGGAAATGACCCTAGGGAAGGACTAATTGGAGGAGATCCAGAAGCTGGCTTTGGTCTTTAACTTTTTTCCTAGTTGTGGCTGAGTTTTCTGTTTTGGATGTGACTTTCCCAACTCACCAGCAAACCAGGAGCAGGCACTGTGCGGCAGGACACCTGCCCTGCCTTTGCATGCCACCAGGCTTCACGCTGCGCTACTTGCAGCCTCCTGACAGTTTCAGCGATCATTGCCCATTTCAGCTGGGGAACAGTTTTGTTGCTATCTGGCTGCTGAATTGCACTTTAGCACCCTCATGCATTGTCACACAGGAAGATATTAATCTTTAACACCCACAGCAACTTCTGCAAAATCACTGCAGAAGGGCTGGGGGAAAAGGGCAACACCTATTTATCCAGCAAACATAATGACTTCTCTGAGGGATTTGTTAGTCCTGTAGGAGTCAAAGCCAATGTCTGAGGAAGGACTGAAACCATTGCCTGGCGGTTGTGTGTCGTGTCCTTGTACGAATACGTTTTGTGTGCAGCCATCATTAATTTGCTTGCGTTATCTCACCTGTTAAAACTGCACACACAGAGCTCTGAGTCACAGTCATTTCTGGGCTCCATCACTAGGTGGTGACATGCCCCCAGAAACCGAGTCGTCCTTCAGTTTGTCTTTTTTCCTTTACTGTAAAAAAATAACTGCACTTAGACAAAACGTACTTTTTACCCTCTGCTTATGGAAATACAGCATTCCCAGCTACATGCAATTTTGCACAAGGTAATTCGGTATTCAACTAGCTTTTAATACGGCATTAGTTTTGTTAACATGGTTTCTTGTAAGAATTACTGCCATACAATTAATTCCAGTCATGAACTAATATTACTGATGTCTGCATAATTTAGAACATATGTGTCAGCAGCCAGATGCATACTCAGAATGGATGCCTGTTCTCACACTTTCTAGGAACAAATCTGTGCCAAAAGTTTTAAAGTTTAAAATTAATGTGTCATTTGGTTATGGAAACTACTTGTGTTCCTTCCTCCTTCCTGTTCTCCCTGAGCGTGCAACAATGCTCATTTCCTTCCTTAAAATATTTGTCAACAGTTGCAGCCCAAAGCCAGAGTATTTGCTGCTCTGAAGAAGATTTGGTGTTTGGGATGAGCAGTATACACTCCCCAGAGGTGAGGCTCTTGTACGTAATCTCTATTCTGGTCCATCATCCAGTATTGATGGAGATGTCCACTGGGATTTGCAAGTCTTATTACAGCAGTAACAGCCATCAGATGAGGTTTGTGGCACAGTACGAAGATGAGGGTTGGAGAAGGAGAGCTAAAATTCATGAGACACCTGATGTGATGATGGACACTAGAAATCTAGATATAGATGTTGATGGCTGGCTGCTACACACAAGTGTCTCAGCGTGGGTTACTGACCTGGTGGCATGTCCACAAAAAGCCTCAGTCCTTGCTCCTTGCCTGGCTGCTCACCAACAGGTAAAGCCAGACCTGCCTTTATTACTGCTGTCACTGCCAGGAAATAGCAACTGCAAGGCCAACACACAAGGAGCAAAGCCCACCCCACTCCCATGGCAGCACAGGGTCCTGTGCTGCTACTGGTGATGGGTTTCTGGGCTCGCAGGAGAAAGCAGGCTCCCGGGAGACAGCCAGCTCTGCTCAATCACGGCTGGTAGGGCTTGGACAGGCTATGGAGGGGGCTATGGCCACATATCAGACGCATGGTACAAGTCTGTCTTTATCTTCAGCGTATGTCGGTGGCCTTGTGGTCCCTAGTAGGCTCTGGGCCAGGTTGGGCTCAGCATTGCAACATGAGAAATCCCACCAGGTTTCATGTCATCTCAGAACAGAATGAGGCTAAGCTTGAAATATTGCTCTTTAACCATTAGGAAATCTAAAGAGGCTGGTTTGAGGTATGTGCAGAAATGCAGCTTCCCCCATCCTGGCCTCCTCCACGCACACCTTCATCTATCACAGAGCTGCCGCTGAGCTGTGGTGACCCTGGGCAGAGACTGAGGCTCGGAGTGAGTGAGCGAGTGAGTGTGTGTGTCTCTCTGTGTCTGTGTGTGTGTGTGTGTGAACCATGAACCTTCCATGCTCTCATTGATGCCTGTTGCTACTTAGCTGTCTGGCACTGTCTGAGCTCAGGCCTTGGGTGCCTAGCTGCTTGCTCATCCCTCAACCCACCTCGTAAAAATTCTTTACAGAGGGCTACTTTCTAATCCAGCTACTTTTTTACCAAAGGCATCTTGTTCTGGACTCCCTGTGGTTTGAAGCTTTTATTCTATGTTCCTCTTCAGAATCCTCCTCGACCTTAAAACTATTTTCATCCTCTCTCCTCCCCTTCTCTTTAATTCATTTTTGCTCACTAAATAATTTTTTCTGAGGTTTGTGCAGTGAACCTTACCCGTTTCGCTGAGTTTTCTCATAACGGTTAAATACACTTTGCCCTGCCCCGCCTCCAATCAAAGTCAAGAGAGAACCTTTTATAGTTTTCAGGAAGACAGCACAGATACTTGTCCCCCAGCCTTCCTGTGACCCCAAAGCTCCAGCATCACTAGCAAGCAAGCCCAAAGCTGCTGGAAACTCTGGATGTGCCACTGACGGCTGCTGTCTGGATTTGGGGATGTTTTAAGTTTTTTGAGGGTAGTGAAAGCCTGCTAAGTGTGTGAGTGGCTCTTGATCAAGATAGTAAGTTAAACACACTTCTCATAACCATATTAATTTCTGTATCCCCACAGACACCCCCAAAAGGCTCTTCACAATGACTGCCGGCCTCGAGAAAGCTTGCCACCGTTGCATATCTAAAATTGCCAGCAATGGTAAGTTCTGTTAGTAATCGCCTTTCCATATTTAAGCAGCTCTGTCGCTAAGCCAGATATACAAGAATTAAGATGAAACCAAGTCCCACCTGAATCTTCCACTAAAGTATCCTTTTCTTCCCTCCCTTCTGAGGTATTTTGTTTCCTAGGCAATTTTGGGTGCTGATGGAGCACACAATAGGGACTCTATCCTGACAGCATCTGTCTGCTGCAGTATTTGGATTATAGCAGACCAGTGTAAAATTTCAAACACAGACACCACCACGCACCTAAATATAGGCTGCAGGAGACAACCTAAGCAATATAATGTGTTTGTCTCCTGTTTGAAGCGGTACCTTACAGGTAGTCCAGCAGAAGTTTCTGCAGGGAAAACCACCTGGTAAAAAGCAGCACAGCCAGCCTAGGAACAAACTTCCCCAGAAGCAATTCCTGCAAAGCAAAACTGTTGCCAGCCTGTGTGCTGGCATGGAGTATGGTCAGGAATAGCTCTCCCTTCACCTAGAGGTATTTGGAGCAGGGTCTTCTTCCCTCTGCTTGCCTGGCCCCTGGCACAATGCCACCGCAGGCACGGGTAGCCCTCCTAAGTGGCCCTGTGTTGTGGGTGGGAAGCATGTTATCTGAATGAAGGTCTTTGGCACGACAGCCTGGGGTCACTCAAGTTCTAAAGCAACTGGTTTGTCTCACCCAGGGTGGAGGATGCAGAGGGGGTGTAACAAGCCAACATCTCCTGGGCTGGGTGAGCAGGCTGGCTCTTTCTCTCCAAGGAGCAATGCAGCACAAGGCTGACCTGGGCTGGGGGCTGTGCAAGCTGCATGGAGAGGCACAGGAAAAATACCCTCACAGGGGTAAGGTTTTGTAAGACCAGCGAAGCACTGTTGTTGGCAGGAGGTTAAAAACCAAGGGGTTTATAGCAGCTTGAAAGGCTCTCAAAGTTCAGAACAACCTTTTATTAATGATTAAGCCCCGTAACAACTTGCTGCCTTGCAACTTTTCGGAGAAAACCAAGCCAGGAGGACAGCCAGCCCTGGTCAAACCCAGGTGGGATGGCCTGGATTCAAACCAGGCCCACTCACAGGAACCTGGCACAGGCAGGGAAGGAGAGGAGTTTTCCAACCCACCTGTTGGTGCTCATCGTTGCCCCAGAGGAAAGGAGGGCTAGGGAGTGATGAACACGGAGGGGTGTGGAGCATGCAACACTCTCATTACACCCTGATGAGCCCCTGGGAGTGGGACCCAGCTGGTGTGAGCTCCCTCACACCCCACAGAGAGGACATACATGGGGGATCTGGGCCCATTGGTGAATATCACAATAACAAAAGGCAAAAGTGGTATTTTCTCTGATTTTTGTTCCTACCAGTTACAAGCAAAATGTCACTTTCCCTGTTGGTATTAAATTGCCACTAGGACTTTAATGATTACAGAGAAAATAAGTGATCTTTCTGAATTTTTTTTGAAAGAAAGGGATTAGTTCTGCCTCATTTATGCTCTCTTACACCAGGAGCACCCTCTCAGGTACCCACAAAGTTACCCATGAGTAAGGCAGCTCAGAAATACCGTTCCAGGAAACTCATTATCTTTAGGTTTTCATTACATTTAAGTTCAAAATCAGCTCAGCTTTACCTATGGATCAGCTAGTGCATCCAAAATTGATTTTCTGTTCATTAAAATGCAAAACTTCCTGAAGTGCAGTGACACTTAATTTCACTTTTTCTCATCATCCTGTGTCTATTTTTCAAAGAGCATTTCAGCACAGGGCCATATTTGTACCTATGGTCTCCTGATATTTAAATTACTCTGAATAGTTAACCTACCTATGCAGCATCATCTCAATTCTTTTCATTCTTGGTACAGCAATTTACATTCGGAACATTAGGGCAGCCTTTAATTAACTGACAAAAAAAAAAAAAAAAAAAAGAAGGCTAATCCACTACCCTGGGTCTATTGCAAAGCAAACTGGTGGCTCTTTATGTAATGCTTAAATATTGTTTTAGAAGTACATCTGGAAATTAATCACAAGGGGCCAAATGCAGAACCTAGACCATGGCATAATTGTAGTTCAGTAGCTAGAGGCATGGCATAAAATTAAGACAAGCCACTCTACAATATTGCTTAATCCCCAAACCCTAACCTACACCTACATCTGTATCTACATCTACATCCTCCCCATCTTGAAGGTTCCTTGATTAATGGCACCTCCCTATTCTATACCATTTCTGATGAAAGCAGCATAGCTGGTGTCAGTGCAGGAAACTGGAACTTAAATTTTAGGTGATATGTCACTGACATAGCCTATCATCTGGTGCCAAAGTACAACTTCACAGTTACACAGCCTTGCCTAAGCAAACAGTGATGGCACGCAGCAAATAGCAGGTGGCCCTGAGCTTGGTTTTGGTCTGCAAGTTGGTTTTATTGTGCTTCCCCTCCCTCCTAGGTGGCTTTGCACTGGGACTGGAGACCTCCACAGGAATGGCTGCTCCTTACACTGAATTCTCCAGCTGCTGAGTATCTAGTTTGGTCAAGGAACTAAAATCACCCCGGGGTGGGATTCCTGTCATTTGTCCAAAGACTATTCCAGCAATATATCTCCTTCTGGTGGCACTTAGCCTCATGGAAAGAGCAATTTTTATTTCTGCTCAAGTTCATCTCATGCCTCTACCTTCATAGCTCTTTGGATCACTCACAGGTCCATTCCTGAGTGCTCCAACGTTGCTGTTATTTTCTCTCATTTGGCCGTTGGCTAGCCAAGCTGAACAGATTTAGTTCTTCTCCTTCAAAGTTAGTTCATTCAAGTCTTTTCTGCATATTCCATCTGATGCAATGACTGTCAGTCAAAAGCCCAGAAAGACATGCAGTATCTGCAGCTACCAAAGCCATGGGCAGACTCATTCCTGGTCTGTAAAACTTTGACCTTGCTGGAGCTGGTTCCCAGAGAGATCCATCAAGACTTGCTTTGCCACTGCAGCACCCACACACGCTGCATCCTTTCTTTTCTCTGAGTCCCTATCAATACTGCAGGAGATCTGCAGATACTGTGAAGGAATAAATGTGGATGAAAATATCTGCTACCTGTCTGCACTCCAGTCTGTTTCACTACCAGTGCCCACACTGCTGTACATCACACTCTGACACTGCTTGCTGAGCTAGCGCACTACCATCTGCATCTGCTGCAGGGCATGATCAGTCCTGGGACTGGGCCAACCGACCCAAAATTGCTCACATTCAGACTGCTGAGAGTCATCCCCCTTCAGAGCATCATTCCCACGGGGCATCAAAGGGAGTACTGTGAGTTTACACCCAGAGTTTTGCTGCTCAGCTTGCTCATGCAGATAAATCCTGGTGTAACTGCAGAATCTGTTTGGAAGCTGATGGCATCTCGTTTAAAAAAAAATACAAAAAAAATCCTTTTTTATCAGGAACTTGACAGACTATAGAACAAACAGCATTTGGGACTGATGGTAATGTACACAACACTTCATTTATTACTGTATTTATTATCAGAGAGCTTGTCACACACTCTACTGAGTAGGTTGCACTACAGCAGTATTAGCATACTACCTAAAAGGAGTGGGTAGGTTGAGATTTATACTCATAATTCACTTCTGAAAATCCCGTGAGGATCCTTCTTACCTGAAAAGAAACTTTTCTCTGTCTTCAGATTAAACAGGGACAGCCTGAGCTGATTTGAAACTGCCAAGCGCTTAGAGAAATCTTGGCAGCAAGGTAAAGTCTGAGGAGCCCACAGGTGTCCAATACGGCCTCCAGATGTGTCCCACATCCCCCAAGCCCAGGCTGTGTGCCCTGAGGTTGGGCACAGAACCAGGGGTGGGAACCAGGCAGGGGCAGAGGGAGGCGAGGACATCTGTGGTGCAGGGGCATGGCTATGGAGGATGTAATGGCTCAGGCATCAGGAGGGACCATGACCTACAGCTGTAATGTTACCAGTGATTCCAAGTTCACTTGCTTCCATGGGGAGACCCTGGCAGGAATAACTCAGCTAAATGGCAGACTTACATTAGCTGACCATCCTGCTGGGCAGGAGAGAGAAAATCTGCACCCACTGATCTAATTTTTGTGACCACAGATTTCAAGGAATGTGCAAGACGTGCAGCCACTTGCTCTCCTCTTCCGCTGTTGTGATCCCAGGCAGGAGCTCTTCCCATTTCCTGGCACACTGGGACTCACTCACCAATGCCTCCCAAAGCAGGACTTCACCAGTGCCACACCACGAGCTGCCCTGGCGGTGCAGAGCAGGGGCTCCTGCCTGATGCCCTGACATCAGCTTCCGAGGGCAGATACCCTTCTGAGCCATGCCCAGGAACACTTCCCTCACCCTGTTGTGATTTTAGAGACTGCCCGCCCTTTTTTGCTACTTTTTCTAGGAATGGGTCCAGGGCCTTCTCTGACCAGCCTGTGAGGTGATACCACTGACTTAAAAATACCACAAGTCCCACATGTGAAACTGCACAGATAGCAGCATCCTCTCTGCTGAGCTGTGCTACCCTGCGGCAAATACAATTTTCTTAAGCAATTTGTCTTCAGACCAGAACGGGGCAGCACAACCCAGACAAATCCAGGCAGAGAGTGCATGTGTCCCGGCTGAGCAGCACTGCTGTGAAAAGACCACACAAATTTGGGGGAAAACAGGTTTTAGTGCTGCTAGTGGCATTGAGAGCGGCTGCGGAGCCCTGCCAGTTGTGTAGTCAATTGTTGAGAGTCTCACTTTGTTAAACATGGGTCTGGAAGCCTTCCCAGACTATGCATCTGCCCCTTCAATTCGAGACCTAAGAGGCTGTAGCTGAATGGGGAGATAATGAGTAAATACATTCCCAGGGACTGCTTTGGGAGGGGAATTAATGAACCATTATCTTTTCCTCTTGAGCTCCGGTGGTCCCTACCTCCCATTTCTCCCCTCCAAAATCAAGCTATCGGGTAGTTGCTCGACAGAAGCAAACACGGACACCTGCGTGCCAGATGCGCAGCCCCACATATACACAGCCCCCTCCCAAGCCTTTTACAGAGCTTATTGCAGCATCTCTCCCTGGGGCTCAGACAGACCATGTGCTGCACGATTAAGAAATGACATGATGCCTCCTTCTGCTGGGCTCCTGAGTACTTGCCTGTGCAGCAAGGGCAGAAACAGGAGGTGGCTGTGAAACTGCAGGCAGAGGGGTGACGCCGCTCCGAGAGCTGCCTTGTGATGACAGGACTTCTGGCAGCACGAGGCAGTCAGCGCAACTCCTGCAGGCCTGAACTGCACTCATTTGGATACCAGATAATTGAGGTGCCCAGGGTGTGGGCAGTATTTGTTAGGTGATGTCTGTCCATGGGTGTGTTGGAAGGCCATCTCAGCTACAATACCGTTGCTTCTGAATATGAAAATAATAGTCTAGATAATGTAACAGCAAGAGGACCTACCACAAAATGTGACATGTGGTGAAAAAGGAGGCTCTAGGCTGAGTTGTTCTAATGAGACCCTGTCAACTTTTGAAAGAGCTTAGTCAAGTGTAGGACACTATTCAAGCAGAAGAATTTCTGTACTGTGCAGCATTCAAGAGACAGGAGGGCCTAGGCAAACACGTGTGTGCATGAAAGAGAGACTGGCCGATGGGGAGAGCAGGAGGGGGTGGTACAAAGGGACAGAAGTGCTTTCTTCAGCTCGAAGTATCTTCAGTCTCTACCAATTCATAGAGATAACAAACATGCTAGTTCTGAGAATGAAAGATGTCTCTCAAGTGCTGAAGTGTAAGATCCTCGTTCTCTGCGGAGAAAACACGAGCAGTGTATGGGGGATGGTGTGTTCCCATCAAAAGTGTCTGCAAGGCAGAAAGCCTGGTGGATCTGCCCTGAATTTTGATGCCACCCCTATGTCCTCTATCTCAGTTTCGCCTTCTGTAAAATAGAGGCAATGATGTTTCCCTATTTCTCTAAGGCACCCTGAGGGTGATGTTTTGGCAGTGCTGCAGAATTTCCCAGAGTGGCACTGTACGCAGGGTGCTGGCGGTGTCCCCGCTCCTGCATGGGGAGGAGGATGCCATGTGCCTTGCAGAGGTTGCAGTTCTCTGGCACGGGGAACTACATGACAAAATTTGCCTGGGGAAGGGCTGGTTCCAAACCTACCCCGAATGCTTGCTCCAAGATTTTTTTTCATAAGCCTCCAAGGAGACATCCTACTCCTTTTATTATCTTCTCAGCCCCTCTGCAGTCTATGTCCACCACTGCTTACCACCCTTTTGCCTCCTTTAGGCATCTACTTGCAGACTGAGCCATTTGCAGAACCAGTCTCCGGGGACACTTGCCACCGAATGTCCTCATTATGTTTTACTCTCCTTTTGCAGGGCAGTGTTTCACTTTAATAATGCCAAGTGTTCATGATTAGGCACAGAGGTGACAGCTCTGGTAAGACAGGCTGCTCACACTGTTCTTGGCGCTATTGTTTCTCACTTTCTGCAAAGGTAAGCATTCGTCCTCTGCAGCATCAGGCTATGCTGGGAAAATATCAGGGTTCAGATACACCAGCAGCTCTCTGGGGAGTAGCTAAGCACCTCAGATCCACTCACCTGTGGGAACAGTCTATGTGCACCCCAAAGAGCATCCTTCCATGCAGCATAAGCTGATCTATCCCAATGACAAGTCCCAGTGCTTGCAGCAGGGCTGCTGCCTTTGTGTTGATGAGCTGAGCTTGATCAGGGAGATAGACCAGCCAGAAACTATTCACATTTGCAATAAAGACAGTTTATTTAGCTATCAGTGAAAACTAAGTGGAATGGCATTAAAGCCGCTATTTGCTTAGCAAACAGATACGGCTCATCACTTGCCATGGATTAGCTGATGCAAAGTTACTTGTTACTGCACAGTCACCTGGCAGTGTCTCCGAAGCTGATGCAGACTAAGGCAGCAGTGGCTGCGTCCTTGCCCTTGCAATAAGACAGCTAGAAGTAGTAGCAACAAAAGCAGTTTGTGTCTCCCATTGCTTTTCTGCTGATACAAGGACTAACAATGTACAAGATAAAAAATGGAAGCTTGAGCTCTGGGAGAGTGATAAACCACTTGCTGGTCCCATCATCTCAAATGCTGCACCATAAATATGATATTCCCACCCCAACAAGTGCACTACATTTCTTGCTACACAACTTTATAGATAAAGAGCATCTGTAAAGCACTGGATGGATTTGCTGGTCTCTAAACTTCAACCAGCCACAATAACACTGTCTTTCTTTTCTCATTCACAGCTTGCTTTATATTTGGGCTCCTCACTTTCCTTGCATTACCACTGTCCATGACTTTTATAGGTAAGTTGACTGCTAAAGCAATTTAAAAATAGGAACTTTCTGGCACTGTGTGTCAGGTTAACACATCTGGTAGGAGAAAGGAGTTAGGAAACTTAAAAGTTTCCAACTGTTGCACCTGTGTATTGGTACCTTATCTTCAAACTGAATCCCAGCCCATACCGCATGGTGGAGAAGAAGCAGCACTTGAATTCTGACCCTATTTGTCTTAAATACCCCTCCAGTGTGTCTCACCTCAGTACAGGGCTCTGTCTGTGGGAGGAAGCTCAGAATCTGACACATGAGAAGATTTCATTAATCAGGATCCCTCTGTATTAACTGCACTATAAAAATCTCAGGAGCATAGGGCTGGAAAGGAAGAAGAGATGATGTAGGCTGCTATTTCTCCACCTTTTTGAAAGTGAGATCTGCTTTTTGGCTGATCTATCTCTGTATAACCCCCCACAGGCTGGATTTGCAAGTAGCATTTCAAGATCAAATATTTAAGAAAGGAAAAGAAAATCCTTTGAGTTGCAAATTTTATACATTTTTAAACTGCATAAGGCTCTTCTTAAGCGTCACTTTTTCCTCACCATTAACATAGATTTTTTTTTTTAACCAACCATTTTCTAACACTTCATTGCTCCCTTTGGGCCTTTCACATCCTCCACATGGGTTGCAACCTCCACTTCAGAAACATCGGTAGAGACACCAGCCCACCACCGCTCAGACAGGCTCACACGCTCACGGCATCCCTGACAGATGTCTGACTTGTCCTTGCTCAAGGAAATTCCATGGCTTCCCAAGGAGCCTATTTCAGCATTTTATTGCTCTCACAGACAAAATATTTTTCCCCATATCCAACCTATATCTTCCCTATGGCAAATTAAACAGATTACAGCCTGTCCTATCCACTGTGGTCACAAAGACAGATTGGTCACTGCCCTACTCAACAGAACCTTTGAACTGTTTTTGAAGGCTGCTATTATAACCCCACTCCATCTTCTCTTTTTTTCCCAGAGATCTTAAAAACGTACATCTTTCATCCTGACCCCACAGTTCACTGTTTCTGTAGCTTTCCCCGCCCCCCCCCCCCCCATTTTTTTCTCCCTCCTTTGGCCTCTGGCCAATGTAACTATTTTTCTTCCCTCATAAAAAAAAAAAAAAAAAAAAAAAAAAAAAGAACACAGGACTCCAGCTGAGACCTGAGGAATGAGCAGTGCAGAATAATTAGCTCTTCTGTTTAACATGCAGGATTCCTGTAAACACACCTCAAAATAAAAGATGCTCTCTCTGCACCAACTCATTGGCTCCAATTGAGTTTATGGTGCGTTGTAAGCCCAGATTTGGCAGTGCTGCTCCCTATCAGACATTTCTCATTTTTTATTTACATTGAAGTTTTCTCTCCTATACAGAGTGTTCAGCTTTATCGTCTGTCATCTCATAGATTTGGGATGTCTTTTTCCAGTGTATCCAGATCACTCTGAATTTTAAGTCCTGTCCTCAAGAGCCCTAACAATCATTCCAGATGGGTGTCCTTGAGAAGCTGTTCACCTTCTGCCTCATTATTCATGAAAGATGGTGCAAATTAACTTTATGTGCAGCTGCTGTGGGCAAGATGCATCCCACCTAGATTTGGACTGTATGCATCTGTAACCAAGCTAAGTGCCATGTGATGCCCTTGCAGGCGGTTAAGAGAAATGGGCATTTCTGAGAGTGAAAGTCCCATACCCTCTTTTAGGTGTCTGCATTGAGATGAGATGAGTTTTAAGGAAGAAGTGGGACACCTAGGCTGTTGGCACATTACAGCTGGCCAAACCCGCAAAAAAGTGTTCAGCTAAAGGTTGGTGCTGCTTCCTTTATCTGCAGCCTTCTGAGTACCAGTGATGACTGTGGTAGGATTCTGATTAGGATGTCCTAATTAGGAATTAGGGAGTTCTAATGAGGGATTAAGAAGCAATTAGGAAGTAGGGAAACGGACTGAACTGTTACATCTCAACATTTAGGCTTTTATGCTTATCCATGACTTAAAATTGCTATTTATCCGTTAAGAGGATTTTCGTTTTAGCTTTTCCCCAGGCTGAATACGCCTGAGCTGTGGAATAGGGGTGGGAAGGTATAATTCAAAGTGTGGTACAGCTTGCTTGCATATTGACAGCCAACCTTCTGGAAATGAATCCGGGGCTGGAATCTGGCCACTTATAAATATAATTTCCTAGGAATATTTCATAATAACTTTAAGATCAGTGAGAAGTGGAAAGTATATAGAGTAAGATACTAGCTTGGAGCCCTGGTATCTCATGCATCAGACATAGAACTCTTTTGTTCCACAACTTACTGAAATTAAGAGATAATGTCACTGTAATATAGTGTTGTCAGAGGATATTGGTTTCCTGCAGCTACGTATCTGCAAAGGCATTTTTAGGAAAATGAAATGTCAAGGAAAATGCTGATATTTATTATCCAAGCAAAAGCCTCTGATTTTCTGATAACATTCTGTTACCATGATCTCAGAGAATAACTGATGTGCTGATATGCCCCCAGTTGTTTTGGCTCTTGCTTTTTGTAGAGGAAAAATGTGAGTTATTTTCAAATGTTAGTAAATAAGTTATAATAATATTTGTCCAAAATCAGAGATTAGTAACTGGTAGCCCTGGTAATAATTACACGCTAACATTGTACACTTTTAAAATTTGGTAGTACTGTAAATCACAATATAAGTCAAGATACATGACAAGGACTCAGCAAATTTTCCAGGCTCCAGACTGGTGACATCATTTAAGCCACAGACTGTTTAGCAGCTTTCTAATTTTTACTGGTAGGGATGATCCCTTTTTTTTTTTTCACTAAACACTCCAAAAATAGAGAGAGCTATGGAAGGACCTCATAGACATTTATTGAGATTTTTTTTTTTTAGTTTCTGGGACAGTGAAGGATTGGTCCCAATAATGCATTCTTGTATGTTGTCCAGACTACCTTTACACACAGTGTTCCCCATGGGTAGCTAAATCACATTTGAAAGCTGATGATGACATAATTTTCTCAATAAGCAGTCTACATTTTCCCCTGTTCAAATTTAACCCAGTACTACCCCTCAAGCTCATATCTACACCAAATACTTCCTCAACTCTCAAGAGCTCCTCATAGCTGTCTGAAACCTATTCTTATGCTCTGTACCTTTACGTGACAGCCAGTCTTATTCTTTATCGGTTATGGTTAACATAATCTTTCCTTGCATTTCAGTCCTTCAGCCACTCACTGCTTCTGTTGAGTTTCCTCTGATTTGCTGATACGCTTTCTGATAAAATGGTGTCCAGAATCAATTACTTGGAGACAAATCTTCTGCAGCACCTAGATCCTAGTGTAAAGCCAACAGTCCAGGGCTCAACTGAGGTCTGTTTTAAGTGATGGCAGCTGCAGTCATCCACTGGGAACAACTGAAAATGGCCTGGCATGTTGTGTCCTTTGCCTGATGTTAGAAGAGAAGGTGGGGAGCGGGCACCAGACATCAGATTAGCCTTGCTATACAGCAGCCCTCCTTTGCTATGGGATGCTCTTCAGCCATTTTCGGCTACCTGAGAAGAGCAAAGCAGCTAAATGAGGCCAGTGTTGTATTGGCTTCCATACATCCTGACCCCTCATCTCATGCATAATTGTGAGTCACAAGGGCACTTGGTTATTAGTGATCCGTTGTGGGCCACTGCCCAAAACGGTGTCCTTAGCTCATATCCTGATCACTCGTGAGTGCACTTTCCACTTGGCTGGACTTTGCGTCCTGCATCCCACTGCAGCATTGTTCTGTGGTACCCAAGAGGTAAAATGTGCAAGTACCTCTGCTTCCCCAAGACTCCCATCTCTTTTTTCCCCTGGGCATTGTGTAAGCTGTTGGACACCCTTGCTGTGTCTGATCTTGCAAAGGTTGCTGGTTTATTCATTTGGACTCGTGCTGGTCTGTGTCGTGGTCAGGTGTAGAGAAATGAAGGCAGTGGGTTGATTAGCATTGATAATATGCAGCTGTGGCCTTGCCTCAAAGGCAGTGGGTTGATTGACATGGATGATGTGCTCATTCCGCTAAGTAGTTAAATAGCTCTGAGGATTGTGGGAGGGGGGGCTGGATGGAGGAGGAGTGGTAGGGTTTGGCTTCTGGAGGGAGGAGAAACAGCATGGGCAGTAGAATCTGACTGAAGGTAAAGCCTTGTTGCAGCCTGATAGCTTGCTTGTGCTGCAACAGTCAGGTTTAATTGCTCTTCGCTATAAACCACAGATTGCTATGGCTTGCAGGGAGCATTGCACCAGAAGCAGAGCTTTGGTCTCTCATGGTCCATATACCCCATCATTAACAGTCAAAGGAAAGCATACCTAGTGCTCATGGGAAAGAAGAGAATGGGAAAAATTGATGCTCTCCTACTAGTTTGGTGTTCCCAAGTAAATCAGGCACGTGCTGTGTGTGAATTGATTGGCACATGATGTGTGTGCCTAGATTTCACTGCAAGAAATGCCAATCCCCATCTGTCAACAGGAGGTCCATATTTCCTATTCACTCATAGTGCTGTATTTTTTAAGTTATTACTGTATTACCCCATTTCACCTCCTCTTTTGCCATCATATCTGCCTGCAACATTCTCCCAAAACCTACAGAGTACCACTGCTTGTCGTTCAAATCTTTCCCAAGACTGACTGCTGTCATGTTACATATATGAAAGGACTCCATAACAGATCTGTCTGGGAAATAGAATCACAGCTCCATGAAAAAAAATTGGCACGTTTTCTTTCTTTCTTTTTTTTTTTTGCCTCAAACCAAAATCTCAGTAACACACTAGAAATAACAATTACCTAGGTTCCTAAACTGAAATATATTCTCTGAGATCCCTAGCCAGTTGCTTTTATAGCAGGCTATTATAGGGCCAAAGACTGGAAACCCTGGAAGCTGCTTTCTGAAAATGATGTAATTTGTGACAATTTCCCTGCTGCCCACCCCTGTAAATCTGGGAGTATGAGCGGGTCTCAGTGTTACACAGTGGCAAAATGAACACAAAATTACAGCATTGCAATAAGGGACAAAAAGGGAGAGAGACCAAATCCATCAAAGTCCAGCTCTTTTCAATTATGAGAAGGCTGGTAATAAATGCTTAGCATAGAAGAGTCCACTGGACCCATAGCCCTCATGCACAGCAGGTCACAAAACACTGCCCTGCATCCTATGACTAACGTAAGATCTATAGCAAGCAACCACAATCCAGAACACCTGTATTATGCTATGCAAAGAGCACAGGAGAGGTTCAGGACATCAGCAATGTTCTGGACCAGCAATAGCAGTGGATATGGTGGGCAAATTGGCAAGCTGAAGATTATAGCTATAGAAGGCAAAAACAGAAGGCAAAAATCAACTGGTACTTCTTTCCTGATCCCTTCTGCTCAGTGTAGTTTGCAACATGGAGGCAAGACATTCCACCTGAGAGACAGCACTAGGACCAGCACATTGCGTTCGGGATCCTGCATCTAGATAACCCAAATTATTCAGAGAAAAGTCAAAATTTCTCCTTGAAAACTTTTACAACAAGAAGAAAACAGCAAATCCTTTCTGTCCTTTGCAACTGATCAGTCAAAGCTCTGAAACATGGGATCAATAACAATGAAATTATAGTGTAATGAACAGTTTAGAAATGACTGAGGATGCCACTGGGTAAGAGACTCAGGCAGGGGATTAATCTCATCTAACTTTAGGTATCTACAGCTGCCTGTCTAGATGCCTTGTACAGCCATGGAGATAAAAAGGCATTTTCAGGGCCCAACTCATCTGACCTATTTCAAATGCCTATCTTAGGATGAGATGCATTGAATTTTACAAGTGTCTATTTCTCCCTATTGAGTATAGAGTCTAGGAAACTAGTTCAGATGCCTGCATTGCAGAAATCTATATTTGGGCAGATGAGTCTCACTGCCACAGACCTGTACCACAAGCTTCAGTGCCTACTGCCAGCAACATCCTTACACTGCCATACACCCCTTTCCCTGAAACTTACCCAGCTTTCCCTTTCTAGCAGTAGATTTGAGGGTTGCCAGGATCCCTGGCTCCATAACAACCAATGCTTTTAGCCTCCAGCAACCCAAACAGCCTGGAAAGTTGAGCTTCTGTGGTTCCCTATGAGCTGCCTGGGAAGCTAAAATGGTTCCAGGCACTCCCACAGGCACTGGCTCCTAGGCTTCAAGGCATCTGACTCAGGAACATGCCACGCTCATGGGAGCTAATGAGCAGGAAAGGCCTGGGAGAAGCTTATCGGAATTCTTTCTTTTCACAAAGAGTTTTGATTTTCAATGAATTTTCTACTGCTGATGAAAATTTCCTGTCCAGCTCAGTCAGTTGTTCATTAAACATAGATGTAGTGGCTGAAGTTAATAACCTCTGTACATGGCTCCCATCAGTAATGCCAGAACAACAGTACTGCTGTTGTTACCTTTGTGGCCTCTCTTCCTTCTGCCTTTTGCTTGTTCATGGCCCTCACTCCTGTAATGGGAGATCCAAACCCCCTTTAATTCAGCCCCCATTTCAACAAATGCTGGATAAAAGTCTTGGATCTAAGCACTACACTTCACTTACAGCATCTTTAGTTTTCACTGTACAGCTTGTTCCACTATTTGATCACTTGAGATAACAAACATTCATTTTTGCTGTTCAGGAATGAAGTTTTTGGAAGATTGCCCAGTTCAGCCACTAATTCCATTATATCTGTTGGTGGGTGGCGTGATTGGCAGCTTAAAGGTAATGTGCCTTTTGTGTGTGAAAAATATTTTGTGTGACTAGACTTTGACTTGCTAGTTAAGACATAATGATGGCTCCAGACAGCTATGTGCATGCAGTACTGAAGAGAGCTATTGAGATTGGACTGTGCTTGTTCCAGCACCTAAAGCACCCATCAGCCAAGTGAGATGCTAATGAGTTCAGCATTCAGCATTGTCCCACACGTTGTGGTGTGACTTTCTCCTACATCACAGCATCTGTGCTACCATCTCTACCGAGGGAAATGACTACGTAACATGGATGCCTGTGGTAAATGGGGTCTTATTTCCACAAGCAGTCCTCCAATCCTGCCAAACCTTTTCCTTTGTTTTCAGACACACAGGCTGGACAAAAAGTGAAATTATTCTCCTAGTTTTGGGAATACTATAAAACTACAGGTGTTTGTACATAGTCCTTCACAAGTTCAATTTACTCCCACCACCCATGACCTGCCTGGCCAGAAGCAATGACTATGCAGCAGCATAGCTTCCTTCCAGAGGAAATATATCCTTGTATCGCAGCAAGGTTTATGAATCCAGGCACAGCGTTTTCTAAGCACAGCTACCTGTCTTCTAGTGGACTGTGCTCACTGTATCTTCACTGACCCAGAGCGTGGCTGCTTGGCAGGTAGAGACACCCCCACATCCATGTCACACCCCCATCACTATAAAGCTATAACTCTGCATTTACTCTAGGGTAAAGGATTGTCTTTTTCTGACAGTCCCTTTGCAGATGGTGTTAACTGTCTGCTAAAGGCTTGTCACAACAGATTGCAGAGATACTTTAGGGCTTCTCAGCAGGATTAAGCAAAACTTTTTTTTTTGCTGTCCCAGTGATGTTCCTGTGAAAGGAAGGGAAAGGGACAGAGCTGAAGGAAAAACTTTGGAACTGGCACTGGTAGGGCATGAAGGGCTAAGAACAGCAAGTGCTGCTGCTGGAGGAAGCATCTGTACTGGTAGCAGTGGCTGCTCTGGATAGCTAACGGGGGCAGCAGCAAGCTGGTACCCAGCCTACCTTCCTGGTGCCCAGCATTGGCAGAGCAGGCAGGGTAGACCTGATGGGTTGTGGCCTAATGTTTCAGTGCAGGCAGCCTGTCCGTTGAAAGGGAATCTGCCCGTCTCCCATTTGACAGCACTGCATATTGCAGCCAGCAGATGCTGCAGACAGGAGGTAGCTATGTTTCCTTTTCATTATGTTTCTAGCCCAAAAGAATTGATCTAGGATTGAAAGGTGGGAAAGAATATTCCTCTGCAGGTCTCTGCATCCCCTACACTCTTTCACAGTGGTAAACAAACCACAGTACATCACTGGGACATGGATCCTCCTCCTGAGGACCTTTGGTCAGTAAATAAGTAAATGGAGAAAAAAAGAAAGTGCTTAATCTTGTTATGAGGAATTTGCTATGTTAAGAGTTCTACTGAGAAATGCTTAGCCATTCAATCATACCAGTGGACTTATCTGTATAATCAAAGGTTCATTTAATAATAGTTTAGAAAAGATTAGAGCAGAATCAAAAGGAAATTTTAATGCTAGTGAGTTGAAGCCTACATAAAAAATGTTGACTGTTTCTTAGCAATTTCTGGTTTAAAGTCAGTTTTTCTTACCCTGAATAAGACGGTAAGTGGGTCAGTTAATATTTATGCTGACGCCAAATAATGGCTTGAATTTGGCTTCAGTTGACAGCAGGACTGCCTATTTTGCTGTTTGGCAATACATTTAGTCAGAATTTGATCGGCTTAACTCATGTGTCATCTCACAGTGTAGTCAAATTCGACCTGTCTCAGCTCTGCCCCCTGTTGTGTTCATCAGACTGCACTGACTTCACTGACCTTGAAGTTTGGGGTTTTTTTGCTTGACCTCTGAAAGTTAAAAGGTCAGAGAATGTGTATAGGATGAAGCTTGAATGAACACTGTCCAGTGATGGACATCATGTAATAGCAAGTCATTCTGGCCCACATCTGCATAGATCTGTAGGCTCCTCATCTGTTTCTTTATCACCTTCGGTCTTTTAAAAGGCAATGGTAACCTACAGATGTTCACCAAAGCAACCAAACCATTCTACAACATCCAGAAAGGCCTGCTGAATTCATGTCATGCTCCTCCGTAAAAGTATATTCAGCAGTAATTAACAATGTGAGCAAGTGCCAGAATTTGTTTCAATCACAGCTTGGCAAGGCAGTATCCATAAGAATTAAATGCACTTTCCATGAACTGGTAAGATGTAGCTGAGATGCATAAATCACCTGGGAGGTTCCTCTGACTTCCTCAAAACCAGTGTTCACCATTCCCGCTGCTAGGCTTGGTGAAGCTTGAGTACAGACAGCTGCCTATGTGTTAAGCCCACCCTAGCAAGCTGCACAGAGCTTCAGTCCAGCCACAGGTCCCTATGTGGAAAACTCAGACCCACTGGCCAGATATGTTTATCTCTCCTGTGTGTCATGAGCCTGCCTAAAATAAACGTTCACCTGAAAAGAAGATGCCCTGCTCATTTGAGCAAGCCTACCAGTCTGAGTACTCAGCTGGATGTGAGACATCCAGTGGAAACACCATTTTTTTTGGCCTGTGTTGGTGCTGGGACTTTAATCTCTGTTTCTCACAAACTGGTACCAACACCTGGGCTAGAAAAATAGCTGGTTTTCTGAACAAGTATGTAATTGTTTACATATAATTGAATAGTTTTACAGGGAAGAACAAGAGAATCCTCTTCCCAGGATGCCCTGGATCCTCATGCTAAGCGTTGCCTGTAGAAAATTTGGCACCCAGACTAACATTTCAAAGAGAAGAATGAGCACAGAATATAACTTGGAGAGAACACAGCTGAGAACCCCTGCTTGGACAGTATGTCACTCCCCATAGCCACTCAAAAATCCACACTTTTTACCTCTCCATCTGAATTTTATTCCTGGTTGGCCAGGGCAGTTCCTTGCTCAGTTGGTTTCTGAGAGTCCCTTTCCCAAAGACACAGCTCACTGCAGGAAGACTTGCACAGGAACCTAAAAATGGGAATTGTGATAACAATAGCTAGTGTCTTGAAGACTGGGCCAAGTGTTTCAGGTGTAGCAAGAACATAGCTTTCACAATGTTTGGCTCAAATCCTTGTCGGACCCTTTATATACCTCACCTATAAATCTACCAAAATTAAGAAACTCATTTGGGGACAGAAATTTGAAAGCTTCTACACACCTACATACAACCTACTTACCTACCTGTAAAGGAATGAAGCTGGGTTAATTAGCAATGATAATATAGAGCTGTGGGCTGGCTTCAGGGGCGGTGGGTTGGCTGATGTGGATAAGGTGCAGCTGTGGCTGGTTCTGTTAAGGGGTTGGGCAGCCAAGGAAGGGAGAGGAGGAAGAAGCAGAGAGAAGAGCATGCCCTGGATGAGGAGAGACTAGGAGAGGGTATCAGAGGGACTGGCATGAAGAGTATGTTGGTATGAGATGGTAAAAGACCTTGTTGCAGCTTGATAGTTTGGGGAGTGCTGTGACGCCTACCTACATACTTTGTATTGCCCAGAGTAAACTAGAAAACTTCTAAGCATTGCTGATGAATCCTACTGCATTTCCCTGTAGACCAGACCTTCCCAACCTCACATTGTCATAGTATTCCACCTATTTCTCTGCTCGTTCTGACTGAAGGCAGGAACGGAGCAATCTGAAAAAATTACATTTAATTGAAGAAAACTTGACAGAATCATTCTAAGTAGCTGAAGCAATTTATTTGGGGTTTAGGTCATAGTCTAGATACTTTCATAGTTTTATTTAAGCTGATTCACCTACATAGCCATGGAAAACAGGAGAGATAAATCCACCCACTACACAGCAGGAACCACTCTACTTAAGTCATGTAGCAGTTCCTTTAATCTGCTCTTAGGTCTTCAGCGTAGGAGCTGCTGTCGTCTCCCTAAACAATCTGTTCTCATGCCTTTCCATTCTTACCGTTGGCAAGTGTTTTTTGTTTTTTGGTTTTTTTTTCCCCAATGTCTGGCCTAAATCTCACTGGTGTAGGGGAAAACTGCATTATTTTCCAGCAGGATCTGTCTCATTTGTGGGTCCTCAGCTTTCTCTCATGTGTTTTTCCCCACACGCATTTTAATTCTGCTCAAAGGCTGGCCATGGCCAGGTTTTCAGACTTCCCGCAGCCCATTACTTACTGCCTTTTCTCCTCCAATGCCTCCAGGTGACTCTCCTGCTGTACGACTCAACCAGGATGAGGCAGTTGCTTTCCAAGTCTGTTGTGATTGATGATGATGATGACGACGAATATCCCTGGAGGCAGAATGCTCACAAGTACTACATTCATCTAACTCTCAGCCTTTTCCTCTTTCTCTGGTTCATTCTTGGGAACTACTGGGTTTTTTCTGTGTACCTGCCAAATTTCATCCCACCTTTCCATCAGCCCCAGGATTACTGTGACAAAACCCTGTACATTTTTGCCTTTGGTGTTCTCATTATTAGCCATACTGTTCTCTTTCTCCTCATCTTTTGCAGCTGCTGCATATATTGTTTTTCCAGGCAAAGATACTCTTCTGAGGAAGACTAAATGTCACATAAATAAAACCCCAGATGTTTGGGAAAGCATGTACAACAAAGAACAGGCAATAATTCATCCTTGTGTACATCTTTGTTGTACTATATATATGTATGATAGCAGTCAACTGCAAGAGGAAATTGTAAAATACAGTGCCATCTGGAAACTGCTAAGCTGAAATACAGCAAAGTCAATGTAAAACTGCTGCTATGGGTGCCAGGGTGCACTCTTGCTAACTTGTACATCCCTTTTTTTAACTCTTGGATATTCTATCTGAAGTAAGCTCTTGCAGATGGCAAACTCCTTTAAACCCAGGTCCCCTTATGTTGTTTCAGCATACTATACCTTTGCCTATAAAAGTAGCCATGTTGTCTTCACTGGATCCGAATATCTCCGTAGCCTTGCTTGGGTGTGCTGCTGTCCCTGTGTTACAGGTGAGGGAGCTGAGACAAAGAGGTAAAGGGCTGTATTCAGACCACCTTGCATGGTGCATGGACTTTGACAGTAACGTAGATGCTCACTGGAGAGCTATTCAGGCCACTGTTGGACCAGCCTGTAAGTAGCTATGATTGCAATACAAGCGTGTATAAAAGGCAGCCTGAATACGGCCCCCAGGTCTCTTCTGAACTTATACTAGAAAGCATCTATATGTAACTTTGGTGCTAGACCAGATAGTCTGAATATATCCGTGTTTTTCTGATACATCCAAACTGAGCCAAGGCCACTTTGCAAGTCATCACCAGAATAAGGAACTGAGCTACAGAGTACCAAATTGGTGCTTTACCAATGGGCTCAGCATTCCTCGGTCTAGGGGGACCCTTCAACTTTTTGTAGAGCGGTGATCTGTCAGCACCACAGCAACACAAAGGTGGTTTTCAAACCATTGTGATCAAGTTCATAGAAAAACGATGTTGGCATTTTACATATAAATTTTAAATATAACAAATATAGATGTAAAATATAAAACACGATAATAAGGCATGGGCAGGGATGTGAGAATTTCAGGTGGATGTGTTTGCTACGGCAGTTCTCTGGTTGCGGTGTGAGTGTACGTTTGATTTGTTCACCTTGGTGCTGTACATATGAAAATTTATACTTGAGGCACAGATGTAATGCAAACAGCTTTTAAGTCAACAACAGTGTCAGCTTTAAAAGCACCAGCATGCACAAGAGGCAATTGTTTTGTGACATGATGGAAGAAGCCTGTAACTGGTCCTGGTAGGCTGTTTTT
Organism: Falco biarmicus; assembly: GCF_023638135.1. NCBI lineage: Eukaryota > Metazoa > Chordata > Aves > Falconiformes > Falconidae > Falco > Falco biarmicus. The sequence goes on from NC_079289.1 coordinate 29,633,511, forward strand.
CATGTGTTGATGAATGCTTTCACTTTTATGCGCTTCTGTTAATATGGTCAAAATGGAGGGGCTCCCCTTTATAAAAGCATGAGAGTGGCCCCAGACACAGGAAGAGGATGTGTGTTTTGGGTATTTTTTCTGTCAAAACCCACACAGCTGAAACCTCTGTTTTAGAGAAACCTAAAAGAATTATACAATGCCTGTGGAAGGGTGAGATCTGTAAAAGAACCTTAACAGTATGCCATAGCTAAACAGGCTCTGCTCAACCGTCCTTCCCGGGATGAGGCTGAACACACTGTGACATCTGTGGAAACCACCTGTCTTCAACCGCAAACGTTTTTCTCAGGGGCTATCGTATTGATAACTAAGGGTGTATTTGGTCCATAAGGATTTTAATTCAGGTCCTGGCTTTAAAAATTGTTTATTTCCAGTAAACTAATCTTAGAAAGAAGGTAGGATAAAGGTTGAAATAATCCGCTAAGAGGGCCGCATCAGTGTAGCATTCCGCGGCTTTGCAGCAGCCACTCAGGAGAAGTCACAGTCAGGCTGTCTCTGCTCAGAAATCCATGGAATGGGAATTAGTAACACTGCTGGCTGACTTAGGCCATGCATCATTGTATGTAGGGAGATATGACCAGTGGAAATCTTTCCTTTTGTTTGTGGGCTTCAGATTGTGTCTGGGAGAAATCACAGGCTGTGTTTTCCCAAAAGCTGCTCCACCCCGTGCTCTCCACTGCCTTTCTAAGGGTACTACGCATTTCTGAAACATAACTGCACTGCTTCCATCAGTGGAATGTTAGAATTCCTCCTTCCCACCCCAAATACTCCACTGGTTCAGCACTTGGGCTCCTGGATTTCAGTTCTAAACTGATCTACGCGATCTTACCCTCAGTGGAAAGCGTCTTTCATTCATTAAGATGCCAAAGCACTTAAGAAACTGCCTATCAGCAGGCATAACTCCATTGCTTACTTGAATGCAACAAAGCAGCTGTTTATCGTTACTCATGAACTTTACCCAAAAGCTTAGAACAGGCATAAAAAAGAAAATTATACTCAGCTGATAATGTAAAAGAGATTTAACAAGAAAGTAGATACACAGGACTCCAGTACAAACTTCCCTTTCTTATAAAACACTGCTAGAATAATTCTTGATCGCAAAGAATTAAGGGCTCATACTCCTGATTAACTCTGAATTGATTCCCACGCCACTGCACATTCAGTAACCTTGCAGCAAGTGATGATGTATGCACTCCTATCTGAGCAAATAGGAGGTGATTCTAGTTCAGCCCGGAGGAGATGTAAGCGAAGTCACATTGCCTTGCATTTTGTGTGCCTCTGTGAACACAGTTACAGCAGCTCAGCAGATGTGCAATGATTTATCAAACTTCAGCCACACAACAGTAAGCCTGAGGCCTGTGTCTCATTCATGGGAGGCTAAGGCTAACTGCTTCTTTACAGTCTACCACGCAAGCTTAATTCTTTAGGTATAAGAACCCAGTGCCTTCATTGACATCGCGGGAAACTTCTGTCAAAACAAAGTGCTGGTGTTTAGTACCTTGTTGGCATAAACCCAGTATGATGGAGAAAGTATTAACAAAGCAAAAGGCATTTGTGAAATATTTTGAAGTTACACAAAGTAAACAAAAAAGCTTTGTTAGGAGAGGAAAATTCCGAATCGATAGTATTTACCTTTACTTGTGTAAATAAGCTATGGCACATGTAAGTGTGAACATCAACACCTCCAAAACTGTTGGAGCCATCAGTTATGTATCCAGAGAGACCTGATGTGCCTTCTGCACTTTCACTGCTACTGTGTCCTTCAGTAGGCAAAAATCATGCAGGTGTGGAGCAGGGACACCTGGTTTTGGGCATATCATTAAGTACAACTGAGTTACAGTGACTAAGTTACCACTCTTCTCCTGACCCACCATCAGCAGTGTAATTTCTCTTGGGTTGCTCCAATGGCTAAATAAAGCACTCGGCTTAAATCCAGAGTAGTTTAATTGAAGGCACTTTATCTCACTTTGGGGTAAGCTAGGAACATATGCATGGGCCACAGCACCTTAACTTGGCAAGCAGCAATGTTTTAAATTGCCACAAACTGATGGTGTCCCAGACATCTATGCTCAGTCCCTAGAGAAGCAGGCACATTTCCTCAGAAACAGCTGTGGGGGAATTAAGTCATTACAGCCCAAAGGTCAAATGGCTGAAAATACAATCTACACCTTGGTTTGAAAACTTTTGTTATTTTGCCAGTAGACCAAAATTACAAATTGAAATGTTCGTTTTTCTTTTTCTTTCTTTCTCCGCCCCCCCCCCCCAGTAATGTAAATGTGTTCTGCAAATGGAAAAAAAATACACCCTTAAGCTAATTATTATGAACTCAGAAATATGTTGACTACAATGCAGGAAACCAGTTGTAACTGTAGCTTTTAAAGCAAAAAATATACATGATTTCAATGGATTAGGTAGCCTGCTTACTTCTAGTTGTGGGTAGTACAAAAATCTAATAATATAAAGACACAAAGACATTTTTGCATGCACACACAGACTCTAGACATATACATATCATAAATGTAGTGGTAACAACCATGAAATAAATCACCTTATTACATTTTATTGCCTACAGTATATTTCTCCTCCCATTACTCCACCTTCTTCAGCAATGGGCATAATACGCCAAAGCTCTAGGGAGCATCTTCCCACAGCTGTTTTAAAAACCGCAGCCAGACAGGCAAATGCTTTGTTCCTTCATTCCAAATGCTGAACACAGACAGTTCCTACCTGCTGACCCAGAGAGGAAAGATGAACATCAGACATATCACATCTCTTCAGGAGCAGAAACAGGAACCTTGTGCTGTGGGATAAAAGAAGCAGATCTCTCACACAGCACTTGCTCTGAGCTTTATGAGGTCCCAGGACATTAGATTATAAAACTACAAGGTGACTGCAGAAAAAAATAGAGAAGCAGGAGCTATTCTAGCTTATGTCAAAAGCTGTTCTGAATGTGTCAGATCCTGAAATGTGAACAGCTGGTGTAAATGAGCCTAAATGCTTTGACAGGCACAGGGCTATGAAGATTAAACTGGTGATAACTTGTATACATTGTACAACATTCTAAACCAGATCAGTTATTTTGAATCTTATCTCTGATTATTCATCTTCCCCAGATTCTAATTGATAGAGATCCTGCATCATGATGAAGACCTATGTATGTTCTACATATGATATGGAAAGGATTGCTACATCAGGACTGCCATTTGAAATTGTTGCTTCTTGGCTTATGTTTCTTGAGGTTACTGTTCACTGATGCAATACATGAAAGTTCCACAGGTGGTAGCCATACCAGGGAAAAGAAAATGTTTTGAAAGGGTATAATCTTAGAGGGAAAATAAAAAAGGCTGACAAGTGCCATGTGATGGTGCATAGTACAAGAAAACAAAGTACAAGAAAACTGCTAAAAGGAACAAGGTTATATTGCAAGAACAGGTTTTCAAAGAAATTGTATGAAGTTCTGAGAAATCACATATACATTTTTGTAACAGTAAATTTCCACCAGATGTCTCATCTGAATAAAAATGCAGGGGGCAAGATATTGACCAGTGTAAGTGCATGAGCCTATGTGACTGGAGTTTAAAGATTAAGGTACTTTACATTTAGCAGTCAGGCTAATTATAATCAACCCTGCTGCAATTTCACTGAGATAAATAGTTATATCAGAGATTGATTTCACCCACAGATTTGAATCTAAGCCATACTGGCTCTTCTGCATGATCTTTAGTACTCAAGCAAAGGGGGAATCTGTGATACCTTTCCCTCTGCTGCAGTACAGCAGCTCAAATGTGAGATGCTCAGAGATACAAACTGTGGGCCTGTAGGCCAACATACATGAAAGCTTTTTTTGACAAGGTCCTCTTGATGTCCATGTGAGTTATGTACCTGCATATCTTAAGGATTTGATTCTCAGACCTTTGCAAAAAACATATTTAGCCTTTCAGTACCAATATGAAATGAGTACCCAAAGCGCAAATAGTGGGGGAAAAAAAAAATTCCACTGTGCACATTTGTTCACAAGTTGCTATAGACAACACCTTTTTATTATTGTTGCTGATTTTTGCTCTTTGCATTGCTATTCTACTGCTGCATGGATTTCACATTACTAGTTCATAAATTCTATTTCTTTTCAGAATCTATCAGAAAGAGTTCCTTCATTATTTTTAATGGACTTTTGAAAAAATCTGTCCAAAGACAGGTGGAATAAAACTTTTAATAAACAAGTCTGGTGGTTACTTGCAGGGGAGGGTTTGGCTCTATAGCTTTATATGGGTAAGTTTTACGCATCTCTGTGGGTTCTGTTACCACAGCACGTGGACTGCTCGCAGACACAAAACTTCAGTCCATTCCTTTGGCATTTGAAGATGACATACAGCAACCATGTAAGCTGAGGTGTCTCTGTTGCCCTACTTGTAGATATTTCTTGGTAGATACATACTACTAGAAGTTATCTGCAATTTGGTAACAACTGTGCTAGAATAATCAATGCTAATAAGGTGTAAGGTTTGCAGAAGAATAAGAAAAATAAGATAAAAGAGTGGAGTATAGTAGAACTCACCTGAGTCAGCCAGCCCATGGGCATCCCTGTCCAACATCTGGTAGTAAGAACGGGGTAGAAGAACAGTAAGAAGAGAAACGGCTAGCTGAAGAAAATATTAGCGCAGATAACTGCATTACTGTCACAGGCTAGCAACAAATGTGTCCATTCAAGTATGCTGCCTACTGTAAGGATATAAAGATATTTTTTCACTCACGGAAATCATAAAATCGATCTTTTATGGACTAAAAATTTTCAAAGATGAAAATCAACTATAAAGCTGCTAGTATTTTTAAAACAGTTGTATACTAAAGTATGCATAAATTATCTCCTATACATAGATTAATTAGGTTAGCAGCAGGTTTAGCTGCTGCTCCCAGTGAATTCTTTTCACTTTGGGAGGACACTTGTCGGTCCCTCTCCTTGCCAGGACATGCCTTCCCCTGGGAGGCTCCACAGGCTCACAGAGACCAGGGCCCTCAGCAATTGATGGAGCAAACCTATGCTTCTGCAAGGCAAAGTACGAGATGCCTTTTACTGGCCCCTGAGTAAAAAGGAGTGATTCAGCTGAGCTGATGACATACTGCCACATTTGTTTCTCAAGAACAAAAGGCTGTTTGGTCTTGGGAAAGCCTGACACTTCATTGGAAACAACGCTGCTGATGACAGCAGCTGGCAAACTTAACGATGACTTGGGTATATGAGCACACAACAAAGAAAATACCCTACTGTTCATAAAAACACCACACATGCCAGAACCTTGACCCATCCCTGCATTCAGGATGAGCAGCTTTTGCTTCTCTCGCCCTGCTGCTAGCATAAGCACTACAGACATGTCCCTGAGACCTCAGGGCCTGGATGTTCCTCTTCAACCACTTGCCAAACTCTCCTCCTTTTGCCTGGATGAAGCAGAGTGCCAACTGCCTCCCCCCCCCCCCCCCAAGCTGCTGACAGCTCTTAATTGCTATTACAGTCACTGGGGCAGAGCTAGCTTCTAAAGCTGAAGCTTTCAAGTGTTCTGCACCCAGAGCTGAGGCCAGCATGGCAAATGCAGGGTTGGAAGTGGCTCCCACAGCAACAGTGGCTTGCACATGGTTGCCACTTCCTTTGACAACCTGATCCCAATTATAGATGCCCAGCTTTTCTGCAAATCTGGCCCTAAAAGCCTGCTCCTGTTCCCATTGCAATCAGTGGCAATGTCTGATTGATTTAATGGGAGCAGGCACAGAGATTTAATTAGAAAATTGGTAACTGCAAAGAAAGCAGAGAATGCACAACAGCCTGCCAGATCTCTGGTAGGAAGCAAGAAATGAGCCAGTTGTCCGTAAGACGAGATTTTAGTCTTTCTCTCTCAAAAAAACCCCAACCAACAAAGAAACAACCAAACCCCAAAACAGATTGGCAAGATGGCCTTGAAGCTGCTTTTAAACTTTTTATATAACCTGGTCTAGTGTAAGGTGTCCCTGCTCATGGCAGGGGGATTGGAACCCTGATTTCTAAGGTCCCTTCCAACCCAAACTATTCCATGTAATAGACAATTGTTTTTCAGCTCTTGAGTACTCTGTCTTCCCTTGGAAAGAAAACATGAAACATGCTGAATCACACAGGCCTTAACAGAAATCGGTATTTTTAACTTTTCTTTTAGGTTGGGAGGCAATTAAAACTTTGTTTAAAACTCCTTGCATTTGACAGGTACAAAGATGGATTGAGTTTAAGGTGTGTTTTTCACTTTAGTCCAGCTGGGGGCCAGAGAGGCATTTTTTACTAGCTCTTATGTTTTAAGAAAATACTGAGATTCTCAATTTATTACTGTATGAGAAATCCTAGTATCTGGAGGCTCAGTCACAACATTTCAGAATTTTTGTTTGCTTTGAGGGTTATGTGCATTCATGGAGGGACTGCATAACAGACTCATAGGCTATTTCTACACTGGTAAATGCATCTACCTGAATGCAGGATCACCAGTGCCAAGCCAAGCTGTGCAGTGCTAAACCTGGTGCAGTCTCATTTACAGCACTTGGGAACTAATTACCCCTTGAGCAAACTATCCCCCTGATGGTGTTTGAACTTGTTTTGGATAGAAATATCTGTTTAATACCTAAAAAGAGCCTGGGCATCAACAATTGTTTGCCTAGTATGGACAATAAAATGATCAGGACCTGGGAATATGCTATGAGTTATTTGATCGTGTAGATATACCTGCAGTGTTGTGGTGGTTCTCAAGGGGAACAGTTACCTTGGGTATGTTTCGTCAGGGTTAAACAGTGGGCTGTGTTTAGCCAGGGTGAAGCCATTTATTCTGTGCTCAAATGAGGGAAATGTCAGCTCAACAGACTTGTGGTTCTCTTGATTGCCCCCTTTCCAGTGGGGGAGCAGGCTACACACATTTATATATATATATATATATATATACATATCAGTTGCTGGCTGTGATAAATATCTAAGATGCTGGCAGCCATTCCATGTGGAGTCTAATGCTAAGCTAGTAGCACCCATGAAAGAAACCTCAAGCTGTAACTCCAAATTTCCAGGTTCCGGAATGGATTCTAAATCAGCTAACAAGGTATATCAATCTAGAATTCAGTACAAAAGGCAAAATGCAGCCAAAAGTCTTGATGTGGGCAGAAATTTTGCCTGTGCAATTTTTTGGGTTTTTTGGGGGGGTTTTTTGTTGTTTTTTTTTTTTTTGCAAGGCAGGCCCTTCATTAGCACCAGCCAACTCTGGGCAAAACTACGTCTTACCTTTCTTCTGCACACAACCCATACTGCCTCATCAATGAAATGGCTGGGTTAGCCAGAGACCATTCATCCATTCATACAGTCTCTGCAGTCTCCTGCCTCTGGAACAACAATACAAAAGTGAAATATCACAGGGGGTGAAATGAGGTAGCAGAAACATCTAGGTGTTTAGGACAGCATGCAATGGCTTGCTTCTGATGCAAAGTTGTTCAGACAGAGAGTGATGTGCCAAATCCTTTCCGGGTGCAAGCTTAGGCCCTCACTATGGAAAAAGCAAGTGTGTCTAAGCAGAAGCGTGTGCTCAGGGTTTGTTGCACTCTGGCAAAGGCATCGTGTCTCAGCAGTTAGGAAATCTGCTGAAAATGGCATTTGCTAGAAGGATATGACTAACATCACAGTAGTGGTGCTGCAGTATTTATATAATATCCTCAGAGAATTTTGTGTGTGTACCAGGGTGACACTGGTTCCCAATCCTACATTCAAATGTTCTCCTAACTATCTTATCCTTTCTAATGTTATTAAGAGTAATATGCTGTAATTGCCCATTACTGCTTAAACCCCCAAATATTATGAGCTGTTCCCGTTGTCTGGCTGATGTAACATATTTTTGTGTTTGGCTCATGGACAGCTTCTGCTGTGCATACTTACTTTGGTTAGTACCTCAGAGCTATACCACACAGCATCTTGTTGTTTACAGTCCAAATGGTTTAGCCTACAATGAATTCTGCGTATGTGCATACACCCCATTTCCTTTCAGAGGTCAGCAGACTCACAAACCCCCCAGTCTGTGAGAACATAGACTGAAACTACAAACAAAACACATCAGAGCCATCATCCAGTTTTGTCTGTGCTAAGCCATAGTCTCAGTGCTTGAGAAATAAACAGAGTAAACATGGAAGTGACAAGGGAATAAAGCACGACCTGGCTTATTGCATTTATTCACAGGAACTTCCACAGGGTGGTGTTTTGGGTTTTATTTTTTTTTGTTTGGGGTTTGCTTATGTTTTTCAGACTGAAACCATATTTCCTCTAAAGAATGCAGCTAATTCTATGGCATAAGCAACTGTGGAACATTACTGTTCTTCTGACAGCACGCTGAGATGCACCAAAGGTTACAAAGCCTAAGGTGAGACATTCTCTAACTAGCATAAAAACATGGGACAACACTTCAGTTTTCTGCCTGGATATTCATAACAGCAGGCATGCCCACATAATTCTCTGTGTATTCTCTGCTGTGTATTCTCTCTGAGCAAGGGTCTGAGAATAACCAGACAGATTTGTACAGGGTGTGAGGGACAGGGAGAAGCTTAAGGGCCCAGAGGGCAAGGGATTGAAAGTAGGAAGAGAGGACATTATCTCGGCCTGTAAGCAGGACTTGCCTAAGCCTAACATCCGCTCAGTTCACAGTAAGTGTGATTATCTAACATCATTATAGCAGTCTAGGCTGTACAGTTTTGGTTCCTAATTGCATGTTGTAGGTGATGATCACAAAACTATTTCCACAATTATATACTTAGAGGCATCATAGTATGCATCTGTAGTTCAGGCTGCCATTCATCTGCCATTATAGGAAATAATGTTCTGCCACTCACACTCTTGCCAAGCTGTTCCTTTCTGGGCCAGAAGTCTCCATTTCAAGGATCAGAATCAGGATGAATTGTTTAGGAACACTTCAGTCAAAATGTCCCAGCCATTTCCAAGAACAAAGTCAGTTAAAACTGACTGAGGTTTTGAATAAATACTTTCAACGGTTTTAACATGAACAAGCATTTTGAGATTTCATGCAACAGTATGACATTTAGCTGGATGGTCTCTGAATGTAAGAAAACATCACTGTCTCTTTTTGCCCTCTGAAAACTCTTATTTCACCCACGATACCTAGTACAAACAGATAGTGCTGGGTTCAAAAGTTTTAAATTCACTGTGGGAAGTACCTTTTGTGCAAGCCTAATACACAAGGTGCTGAAAAAATTGAAGACTTTAGTACAAGGCCTTTGCCAGAGCAAAGAGATTTAGAAAGAGAAGCATCAGGCTATCATACAGGGTCAAAAAAAGAAAGAATATTCCCATTCCTCCGCGATCTCTCCTATTGAAACCCGGTAGCTTAAGCTCTTGAAAACTTAAGAGGGGTTCCCCAAAGTAGCTTCTCCAAGTGTGTCCCTGCACATGACATAAAATACGTGAATTTCTCTAATTCACACACTGAATTATGTGAGTGCGTAGTCCTTTAATGTACTTAAAGACATAACTGCAATGACAACTTCCTTATGGCTAACATGGGTCATCCAGATGTGCAATTCCAAGTGATTCTCTTAGGCTTCATAGCTCCAATGCACATACCAGAGGAACTGAAAACACATTTTCAGTTTCACTACCCCTACTGCAATAGCCGCTTGTGTACAGGCATCCCATAACCCATCAACAGGAGCCGGGAATTTCACAGGTTTCTTTCTTACATAAACTGCTACTTGGTGTGGCACAACACAGCTGTCGCTGTTTCTGCAGGAGCATCCCTGGGACAGCTTTCCAGAGCAGGGGATGCAGGCTCAGGTCCTGCAAAGCGCTCCCCATTCCCAAAATGACACCCCATTTCCAGCCTCGGCTCGGCTAGCACTGTCGCTGTGGCTGGCACTGGCACCTGTGGCCGGCAGGTGCCCAGGGAAACTCTCCTCCTCCCCTCTGCCACCGCCGCCACCGGGCGCCGCGGCCGGGGACTGCGGCACCCGCCGAAGCACCCCAGGGCTGGCCGGAGGCACCCAGGCCGGCGGCTGGAAGCGGCCCCCTTCCCTCACCGCCTGACGAGGGAGGGGGGGAACGGAAAGGATAAGAAAAAAACAACCCGCAAACTGCTGCGGGGGAGGAAGGGGGGTACAACTTCCCTCCACAGGCATGCACTACCCGCCCTAGCCCTCGCCCCTCAGGCGGGCGGGCAGCCTATAACGACGGCGGCCACCGCGGGCAGGGCCGCCCCGGGCCGTTACCTAACAGCGGGCGGGCGGGCAGGGCTGGGCCGCCCCGGGCCGTTACCTAACGGCGGGCAGGGCCGGGCCGGGCCGGGCGCCTTATGTAAGGGCAGGGGCGGGGCGGCGTTGCTGTGGGCGGCAGCGGCGCCATGTCCTGGTACCGCAACGCCGTGTGGTTCGTGAAGGGGCTGCGGGAATACACGAGGTACAGGCGGCGGGGCGGGCGCTGCGGACAGGCTGGGGCCGTTTCTGGGGGTTCGGTTTCTGTGTATTTTTAATGGCAGCCTCCCCCGCTCCGCCTGAGCGGACCGATGTCAGCACCTTCCCTGTGGGAGCTGCCCGCTCAGGCACCTGCCCCGGGACTGCAGCCGGGCCGGCTCCCGCCTCTCAGGGCTTGGCCCGTGTGGCCTGCGGCGAGCAAAGTCTTTCAGCTGTCGCTATGTCACTCGCTGCAGTGTCACTGGTGCTATACCTGGCCTCTCCCTCCAGCACGGAGGATAACGGGGAGGAGGGGGTGTTTAGCCCACGCGGAGCTGTGAGGGAAGAGCGCTTCTCAACTGCCCCCTGTGTTTTTTGGAAGTACTCTCTTCTAGTTTCTCACAGGTGTCTCTGATTTATTCAGGACCGGCTATGAGTCTGCTTCCAAGCACTTCAATCCAGCTGATGTGGAGGTGGACGTGGCTGGAAGATCCTTTCTGGTCACTGGTGCCAACAGTGGCATTGGCAAGGCCACAGCCAAAGAGATAGCGAGGAGAGGTGAGCCGGGCAGGCATGAGGAGCCCTGAGGGGTCCATACGGAGAAGATGGAAGGGATCAGGCCTGCCCTTCCAGCACAAGTGCAACAATGCAGCTCCTGGGGATGAGCGGTCAGGCGTGTTATTTATCAAGGGAGTCTGTGGGGGTTAGAGATTTAAGCATGATCAGTGCTGTGAAAACTGGAGTGATGAAACCACGTTAGTGGAGACAATCTGCAAAGTGTTTCTTAAGTGCAGGTTTACTGAAACTATCTGGCCCTTGTGGTGGTGCTGGTGGATGGAGGTCTGTTTGTGGCTTATAGGCTTTTAGGACTTACGTGGTACAAGTAGCAGCCTGGCTAAATTTGAACAGTTTTGAAGAAGTTACAAATGTATCATATGATGAAAGAAAACAATTGGCTTTGCTAAGCTGAGATGGGCGGGTATAAAAGAAGCTGCACTTGATCCGAGTGATAATAACCTGGAGTTTGTGCCCTTTAACTGATTACAAGCAACCATTTTTTTCTGTTGCTTTCTGTAAGCAAGGAGATGGTATGAACTGGAACTAGCTGCTGTTGAAGGATAAACCTAACCCCTTTCAGAGTTGACACAATAATACTTCTTGTGATAGGAGTTTTGGCACGTAGAATGGAAGGGAGGAGCTTGCAGCTCTTTGCTCTCTTTGCCTGCCTAGGTTTCATAACTATCTTATGAAGTGGTGACTCAGTTAAACTGATTCAAAATTATTAGCATGAAAGAGCCTTTGAGTTAAAGATCCCCATCAGTGCTAGTAGCCAGTATATGATTGATTTCAGGTTCCCACCACTGCCATTATGTATAATAGCCTTATCTAAATAGTGCTTTGTCTGGAGACTGTTTTGCTCATAAACAGATGTGACTGCCAGGTTTTGAAAGCTGTCAAGATGACTGGATCTGCATAGGATTTGGTCACCATGTCTGGTATTTGAAGCCCAAAGAACAACCTTGGGTTCAGACTGCTTGGCTGAACCTTGTGTTTGTGTTGCTGTGTATATGAAGTTAAAATGACCTAAAAGAGTGATACTGATCCTGTCCTTGAACTTGTCGCTCTGAAACACAATGTCAGTTGTTGGGGCCCTAGTTTCTAGTTGAGTCTCTTCAAGTACACTATGACAAGAAATAAGGAATTCAGACTTGGCAAAAAGAATAACAAAGCTATGTTGGCTTTACCTTCAAGCACTTCATATTTTTGTAAATAATGATGATAACTTCTTTAGCCTGAGTTCAGCTTCTCTCTGTATTGGTGTCTTATGGCTATTACAGATTTGGGCTTTCCCATGTGTCTTCTGAACTGCATTTCCAGTTTGACACAGTCTTCTCCCAGCCACTCTGACAATTCCCACGTGTTGTTTAAGTTCAAATAACATCAATCTTTACTACGGAAAATATATTCAAATCCCTTTCCTAGCCTATAGGTCACACCAAAATTTCCCCCTCTCCTTAACATCAAGAAAAATGTTCATATTCAGAGCCCTTAGAACCCAAATATTTCCCCTGAAGATTTTTCAGTGTAGACTATGAGAATGTTCCTGATCAGCTTGAAGGCCAGCTACTTCTTCCATGTGTCTAATTTGTACACGTTACTTGTGCTGTACCCTGTGTCTTGGGAAGAGCTCCTTAAACATCTGCAAGTGTACATCCTTAACTGCCTTAAGATCTGTAACTAAAGCCCTCCTTTGCACTGAAGCCTGCAGTCACTGTGAGAATGGCCAAAGAAGCAAGCATTGGATGCTGCCCCTTTTGATTGCCTTTTGTCTTGCTTATGAAATCTGTTCTCCCTGGGTCAAAAACTTTCATTCTGATCTGGAAATACTCGGTGGCTGTCTGTGCATGGTTCCTTCCATGTATGGTACATGTGTAACACAAAATGAAGACAAAACTGTATTAATTGTTGGTTAGTGTCATTTGTATGATTATCCCAGATTCGGGAGTTTCCCCCTGCTGCCTGCGGTTATGAACTTGGTAAAAGTAACTCGGTCAACTCTGGCAGTGCAGTGGAGGAGTCAGACCCTGTTAGAAAATTTCAAAAGAACCTTGAAACTTGTTGGCTGCATTAGCTGCATGCCAAATATACTTGCAATGGTGGTCCTCAGTGGAAAAACCTCTCTTGTAGACAGAAAATTTCATTATCAGACCCCACTCTGGGCTGTGCAGTGTGACTGCTCTATTCCGAAGGTAGACTTAGTGTCTTGCATTTGGGTTCCAGGTGTTAGAAGAGTGACCCAGCACCATTGTTTCTATTATCAATCCTTTGGGATTATATTGCTTGAGCCTTCTAGTGATGCATTGCTAGCAACCCCTAAAACACCCTTAAAAATGGGTAAAAGTAGAGTGCGGGTATTCCTGTGACTGAGAGTAACATATTGCTTGTGATGATCAGAGAATACAAAGCATAAAAATTAAAAAGAATTATGCCTACCTGTACGTTGGTCCCCTTCTTGAAGGGTGTCTTTAAGGTAGCTAAGTTATAAGGTCATGATAAGTATCCAGGCCTTTGAGAGGAGCCTTGCCCGGCATGTTCCTTTCATAGAAAAGATGGTTAGAAGGGACCTCTAGAGGTCATCTTGTCCAGCATCTCACCTGAAGCAAGACTGTTGCTAACACTAGATCAAACCAGCCATTGCTTTGTCTTGCTGGATCTTGAAACCTGCAAGGATGGAAATTCTGCATCTTTTTTTTTTCTTGATACCTAAGCTGCAGTTTGTGGCCATTTCCTGCAAACTGGTGTGCAATCACAAGAGGTTTTTTGTTTCATTTGGATTGTATCAGAAACTAACCCCAAACAAGAGCTGCAAATTGCACATTGCTTCCCGGCCTTCCTTCTTTGTTGATGCCTCCCCCAAACATAGTAATAAATTATAAAATGTGTTTCTTGTCGAAATCCACCAGGTGGCACGGTTCATCTGGTTTGCCGAAATAAAGAACGGGCAGAGGTTGCCAAAGGAGAAATAGTGACAGAAACCGGCAATCACGTGAGTTTTTTTTCAGTCTTTTGTTTACTCTTAGGAAGATTAATATTAAAGACCTCAGAGGCCTTGAGATACTTAGTCTGTTCTGTCATTTTGCTGTTGTGTTTTCAATAGTAGTTTCATACGGACATGGAAATGTCTAGTAGCTTATCACGCACTTGGTTTCAAGTGATTTAATTTCACTAGGTGATGTTTTCTATGATTAATAACATCACCAGCAGCACGCTGTTTTACTTAATGTTTGTTGCTGATATGTTTTGTGATGTCCTACTTACTATTCCTAACTATGTGGCTGAGGCTTTGAAAAGTTAATGCACTGCAACACTCTTAACAACAACATTTATGAGTCTCAGCACTGGAGTTGAAGGTTTTATGTGTTTGAATAACACACTCTTGATTTGCTAAGGTTGGCTGCTCTGTGAAGTTCTGTGTGTGGTCCTAGTTCCATGCTTTACATACTTTCCCATCTCTTTTTTTTTTTTTTTTTTTTTTTGTAATTTCTCTTCCTTACCTCTTCCCTTCTGTTACATATTCTTTTTGCTTCTGCATATATCACTGTACAGTATCCCCCTGTAGCTGGCACTGTTGCTTTTACTAATTGTTCAGGAGGGTGTGCTTATGGAGGAGTGCAGTCATTATCTTTCTATCTTTGTGTTTTGGCTAGGATAGAGTTAATTTTTTTCATGGCAGCTCCTATAGTGGTATGTTTTGGATTTGTGACCAAAACCTGTGTTTTAGTTGCTGAACAGTGCTCGCCCAGCATCAGTACCTTTTCTGGTTCTCATGCTGCCCCACCAGCGAGTAGCTGGGGATGCACAAAAAGTTGGGAAGGGACATACTGGGACAACTGACCCCAACTGCCCAAAGGGATATCCTATACCATATGATGTCATGCTCAGCAATAAAAGCTGGAGGAAGGGGGGGACATTTGCTATTACGCTGTTTGACTTTCCAAATCACTGTTGCATGTCATGAAGGCCTGCTTTCCTGGGGATTGCTAAACACTTGCCTGACAATGAAAAGTCAGGCAAACAAAACTAAGGATTTTTCTTTTTTATTTTGCTTTGTTTGCACACACAGCTGTACTTCACTTATTAACCTATCTTTACTTAACCCACAATTTTTTTCAGTTTTATCCTTTCAGTTCTCTCCCCCATCTCATTGGGAGGGAAGTGAGCGAGCAGTTGTGTGGGGCTTAGCTGCCTACTGAGGTTAACTCACAACACTTGGATGGAGATCTGTCTTAATTTTAAATAGTGACTTGGCTCTCGAACACAGTGGTTTGATTCCAGTAATAGTTTTTAATGTGAATCAAAATTTCTGAAGGCTTTTAATGGTTAGAGATACCATATTGACTAAATTTCTGCTCTTTGGTTTCAGCTCCCTAGTGTGACACAACCAGCATTACACTTCAGTTCTTTAATGGAGGTGAATTAGATCAGTCCTTATGTAGAAAATAATACTTTCCAGCTGTCTGTAACTGTGTAATCCCATGGCTATAGTAAGACTGGTGATTATCTGTGTTACTGTCTTTTCTAACTGCAGACAGACAGCCTGGGAAGAAGGGTAAGTTTGATGACCTCTGAAGGTTCCTTCATGTTCTATTTTTTGTCATTTGGTGAAACAAAACTTGAGGCAAATAATGTTCTTCCTCTAAAAGCAGCACAATTACTGCATTCCCACTCTTGGTATGCTGCAAATCTGTAGTTTCTCTAGTCTTGGAAGAGTTTGAGAGCACTGCAGAACTTGTGTGAGACCCTGGGGACAGGGTACTTGTACAAAAAGCAGCGTTCGGTGAAGTGTTAGACAAGCTGTAAAAGAGACCCTGTGGGACATGCGACTGTATTGGGAAGAGTCATTTTGATAAGGAGTCCACTAGAACATCCCTCTTTATAAATACTCATTCAGAAGCAATCCAGGGAGATAATAAAGTACCATATCTGCAACTTGACAAGCTCTATCCAGACTTAACTTCCTCCTCCTTGAGCTGTTAACTTGATCATCTGGACAGAGATCCTGTTGTAGCATATACCAAAGATTTTTTCCATCTTCCACAGCAACACCAGCTGGAGTTTGGTGCTGAAACGGAGTTGTTATTTGGCAGGCAGGTGCACCTAGACCTGGGAACCGGGAAGTTCCCCTAACCTGTTAAAGTAGATCTAATCACAGAGATTAGGTCTCACTTTGAAAATGGCTTTGCTACCTTAAGGACTTTTATAGGGAACAGGCCTGTGCATCCTTTTTCTGAGCCAATGTGACAGTCTTCAGCAGACAATTATTGATTTAGGTGTTTTTCAGTCTCTGAAATCACTTGTAATATTGAACATCTGTCCCAAAAAGTTCAGTTCTTCTGTACTACTACATAGTGGTAGTAGCTTTAAAAGTAGAAAGCTTTAAGAGAGGTATCCAGTTAGAAACAGTAGAGCAGTGTTAGGTTTTTGGTCAGAAATTAACATTACCATGAGAAAATTCTGACGTAACTCAACTAAGAAGCTGAAATCCAATGGTTAGAGAGGAAGAGTCATGCGTTTCTTATCTTCAGGGAAGCAGAATTATACGCAGGGAATAATGTCTTATAATTTTCTCAGCTTCTTTGCTCATCTTATTTGCTTGTATGATGAGTATTTAAAGAAACAACTTGGAAAGAGTGGAGGCCCTTTAATGATTATTTGTTGTTTTGCATGAGAACATTTCCTCTGCATAATTATTTTAAAGCTGCCTTTTCCTGGGTTACTTCATAAGACTATCTGTGGTATGTCTTTGAGACTAAGTGCTATCTAGGAGAAGAGTAGGAGTTGACATGCCTTTTGTATGCCTATGATAAATGCCACTGTGCTTGTACTAGGTAGGTAGAACACAAATCTGCAAAAAGCAAGAGAATTGCTTGTAACAAACAGTAAAAGGTTTGTGATGTTTTGGAGAGAGGCGATATTTCTAGCTTTAGTGGTTTAGAAAATTATAAATTTGCTCTATGTCAAGCTTTTCCTTTTTTTGTTCTATTGTATCCACATTCCTGGTCATAAGTATGTCAAAACATTGCAAGACTGTTGTGACATGGGGTGGCTAACAAGGACTTAGCAGTTAATGCAGCAGTTAGCACGGAAGGGGTTGCAGAAGGTACCCAACACTGAGACAGCTGGAGTGGGTGCAGTGATGCACCTGGAAGTGTGCTCTCCTGCCCTGGTTGGAGCAGCTGTGCCTGGCACATGGGAGGCTGGCCCAGACAGAGCTCCAGAGGAATGATGTGGCAGATATTGGGCTGCAGGGAGTCACTGGTACTTCTCCCTGAGCCTGGGGTGGAGCATGACGGTGGCCTTATCGGTTGGGTTCTGCTGTTGAGGTGCTGGGCTTCTGGGTGAAGCAACGGCAGGAGATGAGCAGGCTGCATACCCATAGCGAACAGAAACAGGATATTGACAAGGTCTTTGCAGAGGGTGGAAGAGCACAAACCCCAACATTGCACAGAAGGGACAGATAGAAACTGTGCTTGAATAAGCAGTGGATAGAGACTCCCAAGATGGGGAGGAATGGAAGCTTGTGACTGCTGGCAACACAAGGCAGGCTTGTTATCTGCCAGCAGATGTGCATTTATAGGTATAGTGCCATGGTAACAGATAAGGAAGAACAAGCTCTGTCAGGGGAAGTGTGGAGACAGATGAGCCTGAACTGTTGTCAGCACTGGGAGGAAGTGGTGGGTGATAATGGTTGGAGGCTCCCTCCCTGGGGGGGTTGGAGGCACCCATCTGCAGTCTTGGCTCGATGTCTGGAGAGGTTTGTCACTTGCTAGGGACTCACATCCATGGTGTTGTGGAGAGGCTGCTGAGGCTCATTTGGACCTCTGGCCAGTATCTCTTGTTGCCCAACCACATGGGCACCCATGACATTGTGAGGGGTGACCCTGAGTTAATCAAGAGTGCCTTATAGAGGATAAAGGGCATGGGGGCTCAAGTAATGCTCTCCTAAATCCTTCCAGTGAAAGCAAAGGGCTTGTGCAGGAGCACAGACACCCTGAAGGTGCAGCTGGTGTCACTTTGGTTTTGGCCTTTATGACCTCTTGAGCGTTGCTGAGCAGGAATGGCAAAGTGGAGCAAGAGTATCTTTGCCAACAGGTGTGCTAAGCTAGTGAGGAGGGAGTGGTTTCACTGGGGGATAGTGACCAAGCCCAGTGGAGTCATGGCGACAGTGGTTATGTGTCTAGGGGACAGAACATGGAGGAGAATCTTAGTTTTTGTATGAAAGCAGCGTGACTACGAGCCCATTTCAGATGCCTGTACATGAATGCTTCTGGCATAGGAAACACAGGAATCCATGCACAGTTGCAGAGCTGTGATCTCACTGGGATTAGAGAGATATGGCTGACATGACTAGAGTGCTGGAATGGGTTGTATACAGGCCCTTTTAGAAAGGCAAGCTGGGAAGACAAGGTGGAGGATTTGTGCTCTGCGCAAAGAAATGGCTTGAATGCATGGAGCTTTGCTCTGAAATGGGTAATAAGCCAGTTGAGAGCTTATGGGTAAGGCACGTAGGTCAGAATCGATGTTGATAACATTGTGGTTGCTGTCTACTACGGATTGCCTGATGAAGTAGAGGAAGTAGACAGAGTGGTTTTTTAGAAGGCTAGGGAAGCCCCATCATCACAGGTCATGGTAGCCATGGAGCACTTGAACCACCCTGATACAGTCCAGGAGATTTCTGGAGAGCAATGAGGACAATTTTTTTATGAGTGTTGGACAAGCCAGCTACGGGTGATCTCTGCTGGACCTGCTATAAATAGTAGTCTTGAATTGCTGTCTTGGTGGAAGTGGCCATGAGACTGGAATATAAGATTGAGACAGGTGAGAAGAATGAGTAGAATTACAATCTTTGGTTTTAGAAAAGCAGATTTTGTCTTTTAATGGACCTGGTTGGCAGGATCCCATGGGAGGCAGCCATGAGGAGCAAAAGGCACTGAGAAAGATGGTTGATCTTCATGGGAAACCTCCTCAAAGTGGGAGATGCTTCCCGTTAACTGGAAAAAAGACAAACCACTCGCCTTCAAAAAAGGCAAGCAGGATTTGGGGAACTACAGGCTGGTCAGCCTCACCTTGGTCCCTGGGAAAACTATGGAGCAAATCCTTGTGGAAGCCATGAAAGACAGAAAGGTAGTTGTGGAAAAAACAGCATGTAAAGGGCGAACCTGGCCTGACTGTCCTGATTGCTGCCTTTGGTGAGATGACTCTGCCTGTGGGCAAGAGGAGAGCAGTGCTTGCCTCTTTCCTTAACTTTGCTTTTTACGTGGTCTAGTATCCTTGTAGCCAGTTTGGAGACATGTTGTTTGAACTGGTGGATAACAAGCTGGGGGGAAAAGTGGAACATTTGGCTCAAAAATGACAATCAACAGTGAAAAGCTGATCTGTTAAAATTTTTTAGTGACATCCCCCACAAGTCAGTACAGGGGCAAAACCTGTTTAGCATCTCTTTTAACAACTTGGACGGAGTGAAGTGCAATCTTTATCGGATTGCAGGTCTTAAATGAGGAGAGGGAGCTGGGGGGCAGGGCTGCTATTCAGAGGGATTTAACAGGTGACGAAATAGGCTGACATGAACCTCATGAAGTTCACCAGGAGCAGGTGCACAATCCTGCCGTGGGATGGAGCAACCCCATGGAGTAGTACAGGTTGGGACTAGCTGGCTGGAAAGCAGCTTTGCAGAAAAGGACCTGAGAGTTTCAAGTTGTCCCTGAGTGAGCAGTGTGCCCTGGGGCAAGGATGGCCAGCCACACCCCAGGCTGCATGAATGTGAGTGTAGCCAGCAGGCTGAAAGAAGTGCATTTTCCTCTCCATTAAGACTGTGAGACCACAGGAGGAGTTCCGTGCTCAGTTTTGAGCTCCCCAGGACAAGGAAGTCATCAATGTCCTGGAGCAAGTCAAGCAGATGGCTGCCAAGGTGACTAGGGAGATGGGACGTGTGATGTATAAGGAGAGGCTAAGAGGACTGGCTCATTCAGTGTTGAGAAGGTTGAGATGGGTACACACTGTAGTGTACAGCCCCGTGATGGGAGGGTGTAGGGAAGGCAGTGCCATGCTTCTTTTGGAGGTCTGCAGTCAAAGGACAAGAGGTAGCAGACACACGTTGTAACAGGGCAAAATTCTGACTAGATAGTAGGGCAGATTTTTTTTTACCATGAGGGTGGTCAAAGACTGGAGCATGGTGCTCAGAGAGGCTGGTGAATCTCCATCTTTGGAAATAAAACTTTTCTGGACAACCTGATCTTAGTTACCTGCCTTGAGTTGGCAGCGGGACCAAGCAGCCTCCAGAGGACCCCTCTCAACCTAAATTATTCTCTGATCCTGTGACCTTGAGCATTTCTTTGGAAAGTTGCTTTCAGCTGAAGAGAAAGTTGCTGTATGACTTGTTAAAACAGAAATTTTGCAAGCTTTGCAATATTTTTCTGGTTCTCTGCTATGCCTGACTGTCACATACATTTATCTAAGTAGGGCTCTCTTAATAAATTCAGCATTAAAGCTATGGCTCAGAAGCAACTGAACCAAGTCACTAAACATGTTTTAAGGGCTAGAATTAGATTTCCTAGTTGTGCATGTTAACCTCAGTGTTTTAGTTGTGTTCTAGAGAGATTTTTTCATACTGCTTAGATACTTTTTCACCTAGGCAGGCCTTAACAGTGAGCAGGGTCTCTTCACTGTCCCTGTTGATTGTAACTTACTTTTTTTTTTTTTTTTTTTCCTTTAGAATATCTTCTTCCATATTGTGGATCTATCTAATCCCAAAGAAATCTGGAAGTTTGCTGAAAAATTCAAAAATGAACATAAATTAAATGTGTTGGTAAGTTTGCATACTTAAATCATGTGTCTGTCTTTGGTGTGTGTAGCCTATGAATTTGTCCAACTGGTAGTGTAGATTTCACAACTTGGCTCAAAATTCTCTGCTTGGTTTTCTCTAAATGCGTTTGCAGTAGTCTCCATGGTCTGTTTGCTCTTGTCCGTTCTTAGCTCACATACAGAGATATGCTACAAAAAAAGAGACAAGCAGTAATTTTTTAGCTGCATCTTTTGAGGTTCTTACCATATGTTTTCTGTTTGACTTTCATTACTAATAACTTTGTCCCTCTTAAAGCTAGTCTTTCTTAAACATTAAACTTTTATAGAAAGTCAAGTTAGACCAGTCTAAAACAGAGCCAGGGAGAGAGCAAACAGTTAAGCATCATGGCTGGTAAGGGCTCAGTACACTTTCCCCTTTATTTACCAGTGAAAATTTGCTCTGGGTGCTGTACTAAAACTGAGGCATCTGGAGCAGTTGTTTTGGTGCTTGCTAGATGAGGAAATTCTGATGGAAATGGGAAAACAGCTTTTGAGGAGTGGCAGTGAATGATGTGTATTTCTTTTTTTGAGGTGGGAAGGTAAAGCTTGAGGTTCCTCTGGATGTTGGAGCAAAGAAAGAATTGTGTCTGAGAATGTGCTAGCTACACATAGCTTGCAAACTTCTGGCTGTTCATGAAGTTTTACCTTACAATGCATCCAGCTGTGTGGTGCAGTGCTGTTTTAGCAACGTGTGAGTCAGACGGGGTATCTTCAGGATTGCCAGGCAGACAGAAAAACTGGGGTCCCTACAACCAGGGCACAAAGTCAATGTGAAGCACCTCTGCTGGTTAGCTGTGCCCTTCTCAGGGCTAACTAGGATGCAGCAGCCTGCTGGCCTGGCTAATCTGCCAAGTTTGGAGCTAATTATTTTAATTTGCTGAGGATGGGAGTTCCTGTGAGCCATTCTACTGCACGTTGCACAGCTTCCCACAGTGAATTTTCCCTTAATGGAGAATACATGACCATTAGTGTGGGTGATGTGGGGTCAGTGCTGTCTCTTAGATGAGACTAAAACTACACTGCTTATTTACGTTCTAATATTTGCTCTAAAACTTGCATATTACTTTCTGTGAGAGAAGTTTAAAAACATGGAGTAAGGCGTGAAGAGGACTTGGCTCTTTGTTTACTACCATGTGTGGTGAGCCATTTCTCTGAAGATCCTTCTTTTTGTAAAGAACCTTTATGGTCATCAACAGAGTAGTGTGATTTGGAGTAGCAAGATTTATTAAAACAGTTTGTAGCTTTATGTTGCAAACTAACATGGTCTGCTTGTATGTGTGAATTTGTTTGTAGATATTTGTGTAGATACATTTTTGTTTACAAGAGTTGTCTTACAGGTCAACAATGCAGGTTGTATGGTGAATAACAGAGAATTAACTGAAGATGGACTTGAAAAAAACTTTGCAACAAACACTTTGGGTGAGTATTGAAGGCTTAGTTCTGAAATATACTTAATTTGATTATGCAAGTATGGTTTTTTACATCTGGGTTCATGAGTTATGTATTCCTGCTCAAAGAGGGACCATACCATTGCTATGACAGGGAAGAAGCAGGAAAGGAAAAGAAATATTACAGCTAGTTTGGAGTGTCTTTTTTCGTTTTAGTTCTGTTAATTTCTCCATTTCTTTCACTTGTTCTCATATCAGTGACTTTATTTAGCATAGCAGTGGACAAATGCAGATAAATTTACTTAAATTGATTCTGAAATTTGCTAGGGAACTTTGTTCCAAGCAGTGCTGCTAATGATGCTCTCTTTTTAATAAGTGTTCTTCTATGGCTTGGATAGAGCTTGGAGCATGTTCAGATGTTTAAAAAGACATTCAAATGTTTCAGTAGGCTTGATCAGCCCTGTTTGATGTGACAGAGGCACTGTGTAGGAAGGCTGTGCCTTATATAGTGCCCTGGATACTCTCAAACAGATGCAACACCTAGTCAAATGATTGAGCAGTACTGGGTAAGTCTTAGGCACTCCACATATAATGGGAATACCCCATGAACTCTGTGGTGAAGGTATAACATGGACAAAATGAGGGAAGCAAATGGGAAGGGAGAGATGTGGATGAGCAGGGAAGACAATGAGCAAAGTGAAACGTTCCCCCACAAAAGCTGTGGAAAAGATGTGAGCAAACAGCCAGCCAGCAGTGGGAAGAGCCGTCTGCTACCACTAATATCTGTAGAGCTGAAAGCTGCACCTCTTGCAAAGAGAGTTGTGGTACTTGCATCAGCTGACAGTCCTGACACTCTCTTTTCCCCCCTCTGCCTCCATGCAGGGTAGGTGGCTTTCTCAAAAGACTGTCTTTTATATATTTAGAAGTGACACATTAAGGCGGAATTTTGTTTCTGTATCTTCCTCCTGTTCATCAGTATTTGGGATGAGGAAGGGGGAAGCTTAGGCTATAAAGATCAGGCATTTATAGAACTAATATAGCCTGGAAACCACTGCTGGGTTTTATTCTTAGCCTTTTTCCTGTGTTGCTTCCTTAACTCCTATTTACTTCTGAAAACTAACATTTTTATGTATAAATGTATTGTGCTTAACTGATATGGTGCATACAGCTTATTTTTTCTGCACGTCTAACTACATTAAACTGACAATTAATTCAAGTATAAAGGCACAGATTCATTTTCTTCAAGTTAATCTTCTGCTAACATTCTTCTGTTTCTTATGGACAACATTCAAAATTAATTTTATTTTGCCATCATATTTCCCCTAGCTAGAAGTGCGAGCACTTCTGCCTTGAGAGATTTATTCACCTTAAGTTAGTTTAACCCCCCTGTGGTCTTTCAAACAAAAATCTAGTGATGTGCGAAGGTGCAGTTCTTCCAGAGAGAAGCAGAGTCAAACAAAGGCAACAGTATGAACATGAAAGCAAGTTTTGGTTTAGTTTTAAACGTTAAGGAAATTAATTTCTGAGGAACTGTGCATCACTTGAATTAGATTTTATAACACAAGTAGAAGCAGCAAGTTCTGCTTTCCCAGCTGTAAATCAGCCTCATAACAGATATACAGCTGCACAGAGGAAGCAGAATTACGATTGTAGTGAACTAGGAAAATGCCTGTATTATCTTTTAGGAATGTTACATATAGATCTCCTTTATTCATCTGTATATCACTTGCTGCATGAATGTATAGAAAGGTCGAGGAGGTAATTGCACATTTGAGCAGATAAGGTGAGACAGGTAAGTCATCCTCTATTGTCCAACTTTTCTGCAGAGTTCAGACAAGGCCCAGGTTGTTTGCGGAGACAGGTTGTGTCTAGGCAACAATAAGGATTAAATTTTGAAGCTTTTAGAACTTGGTTGAGTGGGAAGGGCCTGTCTGCAGGGAAAAGTTTCTGTGCTTGCAGGTCAGACACACGTGAAGGACCAATGCTATCAACAAATTGCAAGAGTTTTTCGTCAAAGTCAGAGATGGGGTAATAAATCACATCTGCTGGAGTTATAGTAGGAGAAAGCTGTATGGAGAAAGGCCTGTCAGAGTAGATCCTGTGTTAAGCAATTTCCCTAAGCACTAGGTACCTTTGGGTGTGCTTCGCTTTGAAGAAGTTATTTCTGTATCAGTTATAGGTTATAGGTTCCCAGAGAAAAACTTGGCTAAATTAGATATGGCTGGTACATAGGCTGGCTGTAAACTAGAATGTGGTCTGAGAGAACAAACTAAATTCCCCTCTCTGCCTCTTTCCCCAGAAAAGGTAATGCCTGAAGGGTGACATGGGCTCGAGACCCAGACCCCTTTTTTGAAAATCTGCAGTTGTCTGCCTTGGCAGCAGCATGGAAGCAGTAACTCATGACTGCCTGATTTCTGCAGAAATAAGGTGGAATAATCTTAATGCTTTTTTCAGATCTTCACATACAGGGTGTTCCTTCCATCTTTCTTCCACTGTCTGTTTCTACCCTTGGATCTTAGCTCTGGTCTAGCAAAGGAGTGTGTAGGTTGTAACTATCTAAGAATGCAAGACTCTGAAATATAACATGCTTTAAATGCAGGGCAGAGTCTTTGAATTCTGTATCTGATATCTGATTAACATTTATATAAGCTGTAGAATTGCTCATTTAGGTGTCTGAAATGCTGTGGCACTTCTAAATCCAGTCTAGGAATATTTTCCTCTTGACTGACTTGTTAGTCTGTTTTCGAGTATAATGGGTGTTAGAGTTCAGTTCTAATTGATCTATCTGTCTTGTGAAACATACTTTATATCCAAATCTTTTCTTAGACATAAAGGGACACAGATGAATGCATAAGGCCTCTGGTGGGTAAGATGAATATGTAAGAAAATAATCCTAGTTAGAATATAAAGTAAACTTCCCTTAATGTGAAATGCCCATGGCTGGGTAGTTGAGGATGGCTCACTTAAACAGGAGGTGCAGAGTCCTCTCTAGTGGTGTTGGAATAAGCAGGTGGGTGACGGTTGTGAAAATGCAAAATGCAGGTTGGTAGTTCAGGTTTTGTGTAGTTTGTCTGACATTCAAGATCAAACTAAACTGCTTTGAGCAGGCAGTGGCAGCTGTATCTGTGCTGGTGCCTAGCATCCTTAAAATGAGGCTCAGGCACAAATGCCGTGTGGTTGCTCGTGTTTCTATTGTTACTGTCACATGAAATATCTTACCTTTTTTCCCTGCTAGATCCCCAAGAACTGTTGCTCTGATTGCTGGAGCTCAGTGAAGGTACAGAGAGCAGAATAGCTGTTGGAGCACTTAGACTGTAATGTGGGAGCAATAGCCAGACATGAGTCTGAAATGGCGCATTGCTGGTTGAATCACACCTTCACTATGAAACTGAGCAACTGGCTTGGGGTAATGTGGGCAGATTTCCTGGGAAGCTGCCAATCCTGATGGGCATATTTTATTTGTGTATCCTTTAGTTTGTGTGTTATTGCCCTTACGTTTCCTCCTGCGGGCAGGCCTTGTACTCAGGGTTGTATCTACACAGGAGGTGGGCAGTGACAAGCAGTCATTTCTTCTGATGAGACTTGCAGACTTCTGAGTCAACACCTTCTTTTTAAATTTATTTTATTTTACTTGTTTTAGTAAAACTCCCAACAAAGACTATTGAAACTGGCAGTATTCAGTCATTTGGGAAAAAAACTGTCAGCATTGGTAGGCAAGTGGAGGCAGCAGCAGCATGTTCTTATTGAAGCATTAGACAGTTAGCTGAAATGATCCTGGTTCCTCTATTTCATAGCCTGCCTCACTTTACTTTTACTCAACACATCTTCTTGCTTGACATGGAAAAATGGCATATATGTTACATTTTTATTGCTACTTACTAGCCAAGGGGATGCTGAAACACACTCAGAGATAAATAAATGATGCTCCCAGTATGCATCTTTTCTTCAGGCTAACACACTCTCATGTTTTAGTAATATAGCCATATAAACTTACTCTGTGCAAGAAGGGGTAGGGCCAGAGGAAATAAGATGTTTTTCTACTACTGTAGCAGTACAGCCCATCCACGGCAAACTGCCTAACCTGTATGGTTATTTGTCAGCCTCTTCCCTGTGTATCTAACTGGTGCTTCGCACAAGCCAGTGTGGCATGATGGACTGTGTTCCGAACTACTCGGAAGTCAGGCAACTTGGATACCAGCTGTCAATCTGCCATGAGGTCAGCGCCTGATCTTTGGCAAGACAGCCTCACCTGTGAAAAGACTATGATACCAATTTTCTTTCTAAAGAGCTTTGAGACTTATGGATGAGAGGTACTACATGAAAGGATAAGGTTGAATATAATTGCACATCCACTGTCTGTACTGAAACCTAGGTTCCCAGCACACAGAGGAACCCTTATGAGCTGAGCTTTGTAATTCAAGGGAAATGTAAACCTTTATTTTGTCTTCATGTTCATTAGCTCTTCCTATACACTCTCGGTTATTACTAGTGTGGTGGAATTGGCCCTCAGAGACAGTACACTAAAATCTTCATTCCTGATCTTGCACTAAGGAAACAGACTCAGGGAGGTCTCTTACTTGCAACTGCAGAAACTGAAGGCTTGGAAAGATAACCAGGTCAAGGAAGAATGTCAGCTTGTTCTGGGTTTTGGTTTTTTTGGTGGTGGTGGGTTTTGCTTGTGTGTTGTTGGTTTTTTGGGGGGGAGGTGGGGTGGGTGGTTTTTTTAAGACTTGAACATAAGAAAAGCAAGCCAATTTAACCGATTTTTACCAGATGAATGAGCTATTGAAATCTGTACAGTAAAAGGTTTTTTCAGGGGCTTTTTTTGTTCCCCTTTTTTCACAGTTGAAATAACAGTGTTCCTAATAATACTGCAAAGCTCAGGCAGATGGAAAACTTCACTGAGTGTAGTGCTGGCTGCCTGCCCTTATCTGAATGTTAGCAGATTAAAAACCTCACCAACAATTTACCACTAATTGCCAAATAGAACATCAAGCAAAAACTATTCTAGAATCCACCAAGACACTAGGGTCAGCAGTAATTGTATCGTCAATTAATTTGATGTTATAAACAGGTAGTGGCTTTACAATATTACTTCTGCTGGAACCATAATCTTCTTTATAAATCAATCTTAAAGTACAGGTTTTGGGGTCACTTTAAATCTGTAAAGCAGATAGGAGTATGTGTTCTACTATTATATGTGATACCCGGTTGATTTCCAAGTCTGAAATGTATGAATTCGAAGGATTCTTCCAGGTCTTAACAGGCTAAATCTTGAGTTAAAACAGCAGCATTTGAGAAATCTGCCTTTGGTCTTTGTTTATATTTGCCCTTAGGGCTATTCTGTGTTCTGCTTAGTTTCATGTTCTAGTACAGAAAGGTTTGTAGCCTTCTGTGGGGCAGACTAGTGTCTGATACACTGTAGACTTCTGCCCCCTTCTCGGGAATAGCTTTCACTTTCGTTGGGCCCTGGTGGAGATGGTGAGATGCTCAGTGAACCAAGTCTCACAAGAACATGCAGAGTGACCTTCCCACAAGACCTAACAACAGTGTTTTCCACAGAGTCCCTTCAGCTTCTACTTCAGGTCATGTGAAAGGTAGCGTAATTTTATTTAGGAGTTTGTGAAGCAGACAGGCTGATTTTTATTTTTTTTTTTAGTTTGTGGTTTGGTTTTTTTTTTTTTAAATAACGTAATGTACAAATTGAATGTTTATCTCCATAGCAGCTCATTTTCTATACTCACATCATTAAAATTTCACTCTGTGATTGTGAAACCACTGAATTACTGGTCATACAGGTTGACAGGGGAGTTCACTGTACAGAGTTAAAAATGGGAGCTGCTAATTAAAGCACAATATTGGATTACTCAACTAAGTTGAGAAGATCTCAATGCAAGTGAAGCAATTACAAAATGGGCCACAAGGGAATGCATGGTGATTCAATTTATTGGTTTGTTGTGGTTTTTTTTTAGCAAGTAAACATGAAACATATTAATGTGATCAGCACTTGGGAGGGAGTATGTATGAACAAACTGTGTTCTCGTTAAGTGCTGTGCTTATTGCTTTTACTGGAATTGCCATGTGTAATGCACAGACTGACAACCCACGCTGTCTAATCTACCATATGATAGAGTCGGTTGAATGGTGTGTAATGGTTGAGTTGCTGTATCCTTATAGGAAGGTTTTAATTACACTGTATTGTACAAGATTTCCTATTATGTGAGCTCAGCTTCAAGACATAAAACCTACAGGAATTTTTCCAAAGAAAAGCAAATGTTGAGAGGATGTTTATCTTTAAAGAAATTGTGCATCAATCCCAGGAGCCTCTTTAACTGGAGAAAATATGGCCAGCAAGTACTGTGTCAAAACTCATTACACAGAACAGGGCTGTAGCTTCTCCGTGAGGTTTTTCTAGTCAACTCTTCACCTCAGCAGAGTTCAGTGAGGGCAAGATGAAATCCTGGATGTGGGGGTGATGGACTGGGTGGTTACTCACCCTTTTCTGCATTCCTGCTGCTTCTGAGCAAGCTCCCAAATTCATCTTGCTGGTCTCCTTTGTGGCACAGCAAATACTCCTTTTCAAGGGGAAGTGTTGTAAACTGTTTCACTGCAAATTTATTTTTTTTCCTCCCACCATTTCACCAGTGGGAGTCAAAATTTCAGGCCGTGTAGAGAATATACATTCTGATGGTAGAAAAAAAGTGATATATAAGAGTCTGGCCCCCGTCACACAGTCATAGACGCAGGTAGTACAGCTGTATGTCCAGCACTGCCTTGTAGGTGTACTCACAGCTCCCTGCAGACTCGTAGCTCATCTGATCTGAGGTGTGTGTGAGAGAATGGCTGCGGCTTGAGTTTCTGTCATGTGAGTAATTCAAAGTAGCCTGCTGTTTTCCACAGGCACTCAGACCTGTGCAAGAAGTGGGCCATAGTCCAGGAGAACTGTTCAGACAGAAACATCCTGCTCCCAGTTGCTGTGTGTCCTAGAGGGCTCTCAGTTCCTCCTCCGTGGTGGATACAGCTGCTGAGGAACAGGCACTAGGAAACGTGGTGGCCTCAAGGCTGAGCATCTCTGTTTACAGAGTATCTGCTTGAGGCAAGGACACACTTTTTGCAGAATCCCCCTGGAGTAGTGGCAGTTCTTGTTTTGTGGGGAAAAAAGGTCTTTGTTTCTGGTAGAATCCTGAAGGTCCTCTCAGAGGAGGGGCATGATCATCAAGATACTCAATGCTTAATGCTTTCATTGCAAGGCACATCGCTGTTGATCATCACCTTTTCCTCCATGCACCTTTGTGTTCACTTTTGGTCTTTTTAAACAATTTAGAAAACCAAAACCAAAGGAAAACTCAAAAATTCCTGTATGGTTTAAACACAGTGATAATTAAGAAGTAATCACATTTTATAGGCTTTACCATTTTTAACTAAGCTCTGTGGGAGGAAGTCTCTCCTTTAACAGGCAAAAATTATTTTTGTGTCAAGGAAGCATACTAGAACGCTGAAGTCTTGATTTTGGAAAGGCAGATGTCCAGTACACTGATATTAATTATCAGTTATTAGCAAAAGGATATACAATTTGGATGTTGTCTTGATTTCCTTGAGTCAGGGAAGAGGGAAATATAGTTTCTTCTACCATATCAGCCTTGGTTTTCCTTGCAATTTTTTTTCTTTTTTTTAACTAAAAATACTAAAATTTTCCTTTTTTGCTTTTTTTTTTTTACTGGTAATGCAGTTCATGTTTTTATAAGGACTGTGGCAGGCAACACATTAATCTGCAGCTTCTTCTTTTACTTAGAAATTCATTTCTATATTACTGTGTGCTGCAATACAGCTGTGCTTGGCAAAATACATGCCATGAGGTACGTGGCTGTGCCAGGCCTCTACACTGCTGCACTTAGCATTCTTCCTGTTTGTTTAAATGTAACTATCAAACTGTGTGCCAGCTTTTGCATGAATAAAAATGTGGAGTTTTCAATTGATGATGATGTATTTCAACTAGAAATATACCTTATTAATAAGGTATACTTATTCTACTATTATTATACTAAATTTCTTGTCCAGGCTGTTCTGCCTGACAGACCAGCCCATGCAAACAAGGACATATAATATCTAAGTATATTTGTTAAAGTACTAAGGAGTTTGTGTTTGAACACTTCAAATGGGGACAATAGTTGGTGAAGTATTTAGTAGCTGGAGAAATTAAATGTTTCAGTTTTAATGCCTGATGCATCACATCTGTGTGTGTTTTGAGATACTAGTGCTTAGCATAGGAAGCTGAGATCAAAACTGGTCTTTTTGTGCTCTGCCTCAAAGCAAATTTGCAAGTGGTTTTGTGGGGCAAAAAGATGGAGTGCTCTGGCTCTGTGGGATTTACTGAATTCTTAATGAACTTGAGAAAGAGGGGAGATGCTGGCTTTGCAGTTACTCTGTGGTTTTAAATAAGCACATAAACTTCTGACAAGCTGTAGCTGCTATAAGCAGGATTTTTGGCACTGAGTATTTCTCTCATCCAGCTGGAAAACAAAACAAAAGTCAGTTGTTAGTGAGGCAATGTTAATGCATTCATCTTTGCATCCCTTTAGAACTAACAAATCAACATGAAGCCCTTTAAAAGCGTAAATTAATCTGCAGGACAGTAAAATGAAGCATCGCCATAGCTGGTGCATTGCAGCTCTGCCTTTAGGAGATGCAGCTTATTTAACCAAAACATGATGTTACTTTGCATTTGAAGGGTCAATGACAAATCAAAATTTAATCCAGGCTCTCAGCTTGTACTGAAGTGATTTTTTTTTTATATATTTTTTTATTGCATCGCAGCAGTCTCCCGTGACAATCAGCAGTAGTTCTTGTCCTAATGATGTCATCGTTCAGTCTTCCCGCCTCTACCAGGGGAGATTATTATTCACTGGCAACTGCCTTTGCTTGCGTTTTCTGCTGAAGACAGGCTGTGTTTACTCATCTGCTGTGCATTTGCTTTGTTTGATTTGCCAGGGTTTTACATATATTGTGTGCATATGGATGTTCCTCTGATTATATAGAGAAAATGAAGACTGCTGTGGCTGATGGGGGAACTGAATGGTTTGTTCACCAAGCATGTAACATGTTTCATTTTGGTAGCATATTTATAAACATGCTGTATTTTAACTGGGTGATCTTGTTGCCTCTGTGGAAGTAAGGTTATAAAGACACATGCTGAAGTCCTCATGTCTAGTGAAAAACATGGCCTCAGTAGCTCATGGAAAAAGTTTATCGCTGACATAGAACTGTTGAACTAGAGCCATTTGTGAAGAGATAAGAGAGAAGTATTACACTTGATGCAGAAACACTAGACTAAATGGGGCTAGATTCACTTTGAATGAAGCAATTTTTAAAATACGGTTTAAAGGGAAAAAAATTAAACATTTCTGAAGAGACAAAACCAAACCCAAATCCCTGTTGTTGCACTTGGGCGGGTGAAACCTCACGAGGTGTGTCTGAATCAAATATACTAGCGTTGAACAATGTTTTGAATAACAAACTTTGCTGGTCATGGTAACAGCTGTAATGGAATATATTTGTGTGGTGTGTGCGAATCTATGCTAAATGAACACGATCAAAGTGAGGAAGGACACAGTTAAGTTTCTGCAAGTAATCTTAGCTCAGCCTTGGGCATGCAACATTAATATTTTTCCCCCTAAGGATTCCTTATCTTCTGTAATAGTCATGCTGGGGATTTAAGAGACAGTTTTTGTGTGCAACACAAATCAAAAGTGTCAGTGTACTCTAAGTGATTTCACAGTGTGAAGGCAAAAATGGGCAAGCCTCAAGTGCATACGCAAGGCTCTAAGAAACACAAGCGTGAAGCACAGTTTTCTTCTCTTGTTCATGACCCAGCATAGATACATGTATATTTACCACACGTGGAGGGGAAATGCATTCCCTGTTTCTTCATTGGCATCACCCCCACCCCCCACCCCACCCCCCCCAAGGAAATTCTTATCTGATCTATTTTGCCTTCAGAGTCACGGCTGAATGTAGTGAGCAGTTTGCTTTATGGGTACAATAAACATAAAAGTCTATAAAATAACCGATGTGCCTTTGGTAAGTGTGCAGCAACGAGGGCCACTACAGGTTGAGTTGGCATATTGCAGGTAAAACAGCGGGGGGGAAAAAGAAAGGTATCTTCATTAAATTCAGGTCAATTTTTAGAAGTAGACTTTGGGTTTTGGGTTGTGATGGGAAGGGCTGGGAGAGAAGAAAGCTTTTTTAGAAAGAAAAGTTGATGTTGGTGCTTCTCTGTCTTTTAGGAACATACATTCTGACAACTGCCCTGCTGCCTCTCCTGGAAAAAGAAGCTGATGCCAGAGTGGTGAGTCTGCTATGCTGTTGAAAAGCAGTGTTTTACTGTTCTTACTTTCTGGTTTGTGACAGCATTTCTTTGACTGTGCTAGCAATACAGGATTAGTTATAATGCTGTAAGCATCTTGAGAATCCTCTGGGATTTTGCTAACAACCTCCTTCTCCAAGGTAAAACTCCTGCCCACAACCCTCCACCCCTCATTGCAAATCAGAGTACAAAACGCTTCCTTTGGAAACTTCCCCTTTTACTTTCCCTGGGGCAAGGCATCTCCTGCAGTGTAGTGCAAAATGCCTGTAATAGGAGTACAGGCTTAAAAGAACCTCACAGGTCTTGGCATAAAGTAGGACAGTGGATACTTCTTTTTTAAATGAAATTTTCGAAGTTTTTGTACAATCTCTTGTTTCCTAATTATATAATTCGATAATAAAAATATATAATAATTTTAATAATTTGATAAATGCTAAACATATAAACTACAAATAGTGCTATCCTGCTATTTTTTCTCCTGATTACTTTTCAAAAGGAAGGAGCACAAAGTTCCCTGGAGGAGTCAACACCACTTTGAATGAAAATCACTTTCTAAAAATATTTTTTCTTCCACCTCATTTCCAGGTATGTTCCACACATGAGCACAAGCATAGTGCTAAGAGCGTGCAGAAGAATCCTGCTCCCTAGGGACTTCCAAATATGGCCTGAAGATAACATTGCATGCATGAGCAAAATTGTGGGGAGTTCCTGGTTTTGCTTTTCATTCATTTGCTTTTCATTCATTTGATTACAGATAACTGTCTCTTCTGGGGGCATGCTAGTTCAAAAATTAAACGTATCTGACTTGCAGTCAGAAAACGGGACATTTGATGGAACTATGGTGTATGCACAAAACAAGGTACGGTCCATGGTTTTGAAAACAAAGCCCAGCACTTGTTTGCTAGGCAGCTTATACCATCTGCTTTGCAAAAAGCCTGACATTCACTGTTGCTTTCCCATTGCATCCAATTCGTGCAGAGATGCACCAGCAATAATATTCAGGAGTATGATGGCATGCACCTGTGAGTGCATACCATCTTGCACAGAGAACATGGCTAGACTTGAATTTGATTTGATATAAGTCTCAAGGGGGAAAACTGTCTCGTGCTGACAAACACTTCCTGCCTTCTTAGTTCTTACCGACACTCTGCAGCAAGTAGACGTGGTCAGTAAAAGCAGTGTAACCACTTTAAAAAGTAAGCTTGTGGCCAGGATATGGATTGCAATGACCGTGGTGGTCTCTGAAAAAATTATCCAATAAATTCAATCAGGATGAGCAAGGGTATATTTTCTGCTCTATACAAACATCCTGGTATTTACAGCACATTGGTTGTAGCTTATCTCCCTGGGAACTAACTTGGTGGGCAGGCTATTGAACTTGATACTAGTCTGGCTCTTTCTGCTCTGTCCTAGAGACAGCAAGTTGTCTTGACAGAACAATGGGCAAAAGCTCACAGAAACATCCATTTCTCTGTTATGCATCCTGGCTGGGCAGACACTCCAGGTAACATCCGCTTGACGCTATAATTCTTTTTAGTTTCTGGATTAGTCTAAAAGCAAAGAGAAAAGAAATTTTCTGGTAGATTTCTCCAAGAGGTGCAGTGATGTCTTGGCTCCCGACTGGTGTCTGAAGTAATTTTGTACCCCCTTGGTAGCTCTGTTCTGTACAGTGTCTGCTATCTGTCTATATCCAGAGAATAATAATGGGTAACGAATGGTTCCAGCCCCGCACAAATGCACAGCAGAGCCATAGTGCTTTAAGCTAACCTCTAAGTTACATTTGTAGTGGGACTGTTAAACACACAGAGCTTCTGCTTTTGTAAGTACCAACGTGCAGACATTGGGAATTTGCAAGGGCATAGAGGAAAATGGAGTATGCACCACTGTGCAAGCCCTGTTCCTCTCCTTTTCCTCTGAACATTTACTGCCATCAAGAAGCAGTGTTTGGCCAGACAGTCCTCTGTCTGAGCTGCAGCTGTTCTTCAGTGACTGTGTCTCAGCAGGAAGGCCAGCATCAGTTATCCAGTATGCGGGGTGCATTCTGCAATGTGTTACCAGCCCCTAACACCCTAGCTTTGGATGCAGACCAGCAGTCTGATCTCTAGGTCTTTTCTAGGGATGCAGTTCCCCAGATTTGCTTCTGATGGCAGAAATATTTTCCCTGTCTACTTTATACTTGAAAACTGCCCTTTCCAACTAAATAACCTAGTATTTATCTTTCTTTGAAATATATTTATTTTTGCAGATCAGATCCTCTGTGAATTTCAAACCTAATGAACCGTAAAGGTATTCCACCTTAAAGTTCAAGGACTCTCCAACCTCCAAAAATAAACAGCTCAGGGGATGGGCTTTCAATCATCACCTGTTGGACAAAATAAAAAGAAACCAGGGTTTAAACATGAATTATGTAGTTGGTTTAGGTACTGTTCACCATACAGGTTTTAAATATAATGCTGCAACTGGTTTCCTAAAACTGTTGAGGAAATATGGGCTAAAAATCCTGTTAGAATACTCGTTTTTTTGGTATTTCTGTTTCTCCCACATCTTACATCTTTGCAGTTTAGAATGGAATAGGCTCAGAAACCTCTCACTGATCTTATTCTCAGCTCCTGCTAGTTTTATCCCTGCAATTTGACCCAAACAAACAACTGGTGGATCATCTGGCAGTTTAGCACTATTCCACCACAAGTCATTGTAGCCCTAGCTATGGGGAAATACTTTTTTTCTTTCATAAACTCCTGAGATGCCTTCTCTTTCTCCTACATTCACAATTTCAATTTTAAGCTGCTTTAAAAAAAAAATTAAAAAAATCAAGTCTTGCATGGCATACCACCATTCTGGTGTTATTTCTTCTAGCTGTGAGATCATCAATGCCAGATTTCTACCAGAAGATGAAGAATACCCTGCGCACAGAGGCCCAGGGAGCTGATACTGTTGTATGGTTGGCAGTAGCATCTGAAGCAACAAAGTTACCGAGTGGCTTATTCTTCCAAGGTAAGTCGGCATTGTTTTACATTGCGAAGCAGCGGAGATCCCTAAGCTGCCTGAACTGTAGGATCCCTGTTGGAAGGTGATGAAAGGTCAACCAGGCAACCATTGTTCAAAGGATAAAGCATTTCTTCAAATCGTTCCAAGACTAAAGGTTTAAGTGAGCATTGTGTAACCAGAGAACAGCTGTGTTATGTTCCTGGTTTTGTCCTCTGAAGTAGCTGATAGAGACTTAAAGCATTTCTTTAGGGAGGGTTGGGATTTTTTAAATGAAAATGGCTGTACACAGGTCTGTGCCAAGGTAAAGTGAATCACAGCAGTCAAACAGCATCTTTTATGATGCTGGGAAACTAGCATCCTTCTCACAGAGCACTGGGGGTTGGCTTTGCTTTGACAGGCTCTTCTTCCTACTGTTTCATGCTAGTTAAAACTGCCAGTTCCCCCTTTCTCCGGTCCTGGGCAGGGACTTGAGCACAGTGGCATTTCTGGCACTCTAAGCTTAGGGAATGGAAAAAATAGGGCAGAGCCTTTCTTTTCTCCCAGGCAGATGACAGACATCTTAGTAGAAGCAGCTGTAGGCATAGATGTCTTAATGGTCACGCAGGTCAGTCCAGAAGGAGAAAAGAAAGCGCGGGTTAATTGCTTACAGAAGCCCAGTACTTTTGTTGGATGTGGCACTCAAATCCTGATTCACTGAATTTCTAGGCGGAGCATGCAGGAAGCTCAGACCCTGGTTCCAGAGTTGGTTTGACTTTGTCCCATCTGCCCCCTCCCAGGTAGTCACAGTGTTGTTTGACAGATATTTAACCAGACCTCTTTCATGTCATCATGCGGTGCATGCAGAAAACCCACATCCCAGCTAGTCAGTCTTCTTTGTAGAACCAGGCTTTGCCTTTTTCAAACTCCTATCACCTTCTTCTGGTCCTAATGCTCCTGCTCAGTTGCTGTCTCTCTAGGTCATAATTCCACCAGGCTCTTGCTTTTGGTCTTTGTCTACCCCCAGCTTCAGTAAACAGGGAACGTGCCTTGGCTCTTCAGCTATAGCTATTGACTCTTGAGAGCTTTGGCCTTGGCATGACTGCTCTTGAGGCTGCAAGAGAAGTCCTGTGCCTATGTCCTGTGCTTCTCAAAGAGTGAGGAAGTCAGTTATTTCTCTCTCCTACTGCCCTTTGGAAGCCACAGCTTACTATGGGCTGCCTTCAGGCTCAGTAAAGGACTTTGTGAGCAGGAGCACTTTACCACAGAGTCTGCTCTTCTGGTCCTTGACAGCCATTTCCTGAATCAGTCACACCTTCCCTCCATTTCCTCCATTCTTTTATTCTGTTCCCTTTAAGTGCAAACCAAAGCCAGCAATTTTTTTTTCCTGAGGAAGAAAAAAAGGAAGTGAGAACATGACTCGTACAACCAGAATTCTCTGCATCTGCCAAAATAAATAAAAAATGTTTGACAGAGTTCTGCTTTCCAAAGACTAGAAGCATCTTCTCTGTGATTCTGAACTTGGCTTTCACACATAGCTCCCAAACTTTAGCACGAGCTACTGGAAGCAGGTAGGAAGCAGTTTATATTCTGTGTGACAGAGAAGGGAACATTCCTCTGAGTGTTTCCCTCTCCTCAGTTTTCCATGAGCAGAGGTTTCATGGCTTGTGCAGCCAGTTACAACATTTACTCTTAAGAGAGCAAACAGCTTTGCTCCCCTGGGAAGCCCGATCTGTTTTCAGAGAAATCTGCTGCCCAATGTTGCAACCGCTTGTTCTTTTAGTCTCAGCTGGCTACTGCAGAAGTTGGGCTTATTTAATAGACTAACAGTGCTGCACGAGTGCTCTGACTGTTGTTTCATAGACATCTGAGAGCACTGTTCTAATGTTCCCGGGCTCTAGATACCAGGTTTTTCAGAGAAAAATCCCTTTGAATGGATGGTGATACAGCTATATTTACACAGACTGAGGAGTATGAGATTTGGAAAACCAAGCAAAGCATCAAATGGAGCAAATTTGGTCACACATCTTTCTATTGGATACATGTTACTTCAGGCAATTGAGCAATTAGCTGAAGTTCTTTAGCATTTAGAATTTAGCTGTTATTTTTAAGGATGAAAGTAAGTATTTTAAGATTGAAAATAATCCAGACTACAAAGTCCCAGCTGGAGAATTTGTGTAGCACCAGAAACTTTACCTAGGAGGCAAGGAAAAACTTGCTGCCAAAGCATCCTCTGCCTGCAACAGCAATCTCAACTTCTTGGCCTTTGTCTACAGGAGTTGGACTAGTGACAGAGCATGTGTAACACCGCAACCAGTCCTTCCTTCATCTATACTGCCCTTAGCTGCAAATGAGGTCTTGCTCCCCAGTCTAAGTCATGTTTGTCTAAAGGACAATCATTTTAGTTCCAGGAGACAAATGAAATTAGTTTCATTTCTGGTTTAGAAGATATACTTAACTAACATTGTTTACAGATACCTAGAAGGTACATTTCATGGCTTGCAGACCATCAGGTATGTTTTGGCCCTATAAGGCCTTGCAGAAAAATCTCCAGAAGAGGTAGTTAAATGTCACCATAAGGATTTTTTGTTGTTGTTTTGGTCTTCCAGACAGGCAACCAGTCGCTACGCACTTACCCCTGGCAAGCACCCACAGTCCACCTGAGGATGAGGAGAAGCTAATGGAGGTGCTGGAAGAGCTCTCCCAGAAGTTTAAATCTACTTCTTCAGGAACTTAGTGTCACTGCTGATACAGTAAAGCTCACACAGTAACAGTACTGTAGCGCAGAGGGGAAGCAGGATGTCATAGGCCTAAAATAAATTAGGTTCAGGTTTTCACATCATGGGGGAGAGCGGTGTCTGTGCCATTTTTTCTTCTGCTGTGGAGATTCTCTCCCATTGTGAATATGCATATGCTGTGTCAAGACACAGTAAGGTTGTGTTCTTTGATTTGGAAGAAAAATTGGAAGGCATTAAAATAAACTCTAAGGCTTTCTGAAGTTACCCGTAATCATTTAAAACACCACAGAGAAATAGAGGAGTGTACCTTCAGTAGCCCTTGTGAAGGACTTCACGAAAGTAGTAGTAGATGTTTTAAACAATGTTTAACCACTCTGTTCACAGGTTGGTGGCTTCCTTCACTGTGTGGGGGTGACTGGGCTCTAACTTGTAACTGGGAAGGCAGGAACTCTTGTATTGCCTGCTTAATTTAAATGGAAGGACTCCTCATGGCCTTCAGTTTTATAAATCAATGCTGGTATGCAGAAGTGATCTGCTTCCTCATGTTTAAACAGAAAGAATTTAGGAACGCTGCCAAATGCTTTCCACATTATGAAGCCAGGCCGAATATTATCCCATTTATGTCAAGACCCCATGAAGTAGGATGTTTCAACATATCCCACACCCAGGCATGGCTGGATCCAGTGGAGAAATGGCTCCATGATTCCAGGCATGAAACGAAGTAACACACTAAGCTGTATGTGCTGACCACTTCTGTGAAAGGCCAAAGGGAATTGCTTTATCATTCTGAATGGATTAAGAGGAAGAAGGGAACAGTGTGGGGCACAGGTTCTAGAGGAGTCCACCTCCTGACAGGAGGGCTGTATTTTGTCTGGAGCTGTTCCTTTCCAGACACAGAAGATGGGATTTGTCTTACCTGACCTGTGGACATTTGAATTACTCATTGGGATTCTTACTAAATCAGTAGAGAGAAAACTGGCTTTTTCACAGTAATTTACTGGATCTAGTTTAAGAAACAACGCCTACATTCGTGCATCTTTCTACTGATGGTGAAGACAGTCAGCTCAGACCAAGACATTCAGGCGGGATTTATTTTGTGTTACATATTTCATGTTTACTGCAAAGCCAAGGCTATCAACAAAAATAGTGATAACACGTTTTCTCCTGAACTGAGTGTGTTTGCTAGCAAACTGCATACAGAACCCACCAAGCTGCACTGTTGTTTTACACAAGGCTGCAGACCTTAGACACAAACGTAACACAGGCATTCTTGAGCCCTCTGCAGTGACTGGTAGCTAAAGGCCCTGCTGATGGGCAGAAGAGAACTGTTACGTCTGCTTTACATATTTTAGTTTCCCCAAAGTTATCCTACTGGCTGGCAGCATTTACTCATTATACAAAGACATACTATTAAGCATCAGTTTAGAAAAAAACTTTTTTTTCCAGCCTATTATCAGTCTCCTTGGAAATAGCGGCTTTACTGTCAGAGAGGCCCTGAAATAAGTTTTCCCATGATAAGCAGTGCTGAGACAAGTCGGCTGTCACAGCTCTTCCTGAAGAGGCTGGATCAGCATTCCAATGATTGCTTCATTTTAGAAACTTAACTCCTCACGCTGCAGTAAAAGAAAACAACAGCAAGGCTTGGACAGATGTTTATTTCCTAGAAGTCCGGTGTTAACATTTCGTATGGTTCAAACTGTTAAATACAGTTGCTGAAAACAAGAATGTGGCTGGAAGCATATATAGTAACTACACTTCTCAATCCAGTAGCCCCAAGGACTAATAAAAACATTTGCATTATTATTTAAGTCAAGTTGCTTCTCAGCTCTGCAGTATAGAAGAGAAGTTTAATGACTGGTATTTAAATAGTTCATAAAAATAACCAATAGTGCACACATTATATATATAAAACATTTTAGTCCACATTCTATATTGATGTATTTGAATAGGCTATTATCTTTTTAGTCACAGCTTAAAAACAGAGTCAAAGGTATGAAAACTGCTTTAATCAAAGTTTGGTCACAGTGTAAAAGAGCCAGATACTATGGTTTAAGAGCACTTGTGATTTAAAAATAATTAAAACACAGAACAGCAACTAGAAACAAAACCCAGAACCTCCCACACTTTGGTATTGCGGTCCCAATGATGCTTTATTTCAGCAAGAAATTTATTTCCCACAAGAGCAAACGCAGCATGTAGCTGTAAAGCCAGTGAGGTGCTTTGTGTTAATGCAGTTTAGAATGACTTGTACCTGCATGTAAGCACGTTCTTTTAGTGCCACCTATGAAATTTTAGGGGCAAGAGAACAATGGCGTTTAGTGACAGATGACCAGAAATAGAAGGTGGCACAAGTTCTTGCTCAGCAGTGCATACTGAGGACTTCAGTACACATCTGGTGTCTAGGAGCCAAGCAACACGCACAGCAGCTGTTCTTGCTGCCCCTCACTTTCCATACTCAGCCCAACACTTGTGTCAGCTTTCAGGCTTATATGACTCTGACCTCAGTTGTTTAATTATTCACATTCTGAAGGCTTTTGCATTTTTCTTCATTTTTTGAAGTCACCTAGTTGGAAGGTTTTTGCTCTTGGGGATTTTGCACAAAGAAAGAGGCATGTAGCGTCACAGACCACATATAAAGTCATGTCCCCACGGCCTGAGGGAAAGACAGGGCCCAGCAACAGTGCAGTGGGCACTGGCTGCAGTGATGCAGGGGCTGCTGAAACGTTTCTCAGTCTTGGGTGAAAATGTTAGGAGGTCAGTGTAATAGAAAGCAGGCAATTTTGTCAACTGCCTTTCCTCTTCTCCCAAGTTCCATTTCTGGGCTGTGTTTACTCTTCGTAAAAAAAACCAAAATAAAACAACTTGCGATTGATTAAAGGTATATACAATTGTCTGTTGCCTGCCTCTGAATAGCAGGGCATTCCCACATATACCTCATTATTTTGAAGTAAACTGTAAATACCAATTGCTTGTAAATACCAACACTCTCCAGCTTCTGTGCTGTCCTGACTCCCCCCCCCCGGCTTACACTGTTCCACTCCCTGGGAACAAGTTGCAGGCAGGGACGCCCCTTCCTGTTCAACAAGACTCAGGTGGGCTGTTTGAACATGCCCTGCCTGGCCTCAAAGAGGGGAGTTTTGCTATAGACTTCAGCGTAGACAGCCTTAAGTCAGTGCTGAAAAACGCAATGTAAACAATTTATTTGGTGGGACACAGTCTTCAGCCAGACATCTCAATTTTCAATTCAATTACTAATTGTATTTTTGGAATGCCAGAGCATTTTTTAAAGCCACAGCAGTAGCAGCAGTACTAGTTTTCATTAACCAATGTTTAACTCAAGTGAGCAGAGTGAACATGTATTCAGTACTTTCAATACTTAAAAGGGGCTTATGAGAAAGATGGGGACAAGCTTTTTAGGGCTTGTAGCAATAGGACAAGGGGTAAGGGTTTTAAATTAAAAGAGGGTAGATTTAGACTAGATATTAGTGAAGAATTTCTTCCTGTGAGGGTGGTGAGGCACTGGCACAGGCTGCCCAGAGCAGCTGTGGCTGCCCCATCCCTGGCAGTGCTCAAGGCCAGGCTGGATGGGGCTTTGAGCAACCTGGTCTGGTGGAAGGTGTCCCTGCCCACGGCAGGGGGGCTGGAACTAATGGTCTTTAAGGTCCCTTCCAACCCAAACTGTTCTATGATTCATTCTATTATTTCAGAGAACAACCCGGTAGTCATTGACTCCAGTGGAAAAGGGTAGCTATAAACCAGTTCAATCTTTCAATCCCTTTTGCCCATGCCCTTCTTCTACTCCCTGTGTGTATTGCTGTCTCACACACCCTGGAAAAATAAAGCACCCCTTCTCATGACACCAGATCCTACTTATCTAAAATTAGTGCTGGTCAGCATCCACCCACTGTCTTTTTAAAGAAGCTGTTATCACTTGGATGGCAGCAGGAAGCTTCAGATCTCTGAGCTGAGCCAGGAGAATATTTCCCTGTTTGCCCACCCTAAGGCTTACATCTTTTGTTTTGCTGAGAGGTAATTCTGGGTGCATTTGGGCAGACCCGGTGACTGATGACAGGAGATAATTTTGAAATGCAAATAAGTTGACTTGAAAACTCTGTTCCTGCAGTCATCCTAACAGCACTGATCTAGGCAATGAGAGAAAAGAAGGCATTGTAGAGGCTGGGAGTCTGATGGGCAGCAAGTGTAACAAAAACACTTTGGGGAGTAAAGCAACCAAATCAAAGAACTTCAATTTGTGAAGTAGGTCAGTATTTATGTTCCTCTCTCTAGAGGGAGCCATCAGATAAACGGTAGGAAAAAAAGATGTATTCCTGTGACGGAAACTTGTTCTCTCTCAAGACAAAAGCTAATGCACAGCCTTACAAAGAGACACAGCGTCAGGCTGGCCAAAGGTCTTCAGCAGGCCGGGTTTTCAGCCTGCTGCCATGAGAAACAACTCAAACCTTTGCCGTGCCAGCAGTGCCGGTGTTATTCATGGATAAAGGCATTGTCAGAACCAAGGCAGAATGGTAAAACCTACACTGGTGCAAACTTCACGGGGCAGGGGCGGGGGGGGGGGGGGGGAGCTCCCAGGAAGTGGTGGTTTCCTTGATGGCTAAAAATCATCTCCCTGAGCTCCCTTTATTTTCCAGCTGAGACTCTGCAATCCACAGGGAGCCTTGGGGCAACGCAGGAAATTGTGCAATTCCTTGACTGCCCAAACACCCGGCTTCCTTTGGCTGCTCTCCCACTGCCGGGCGGTCAGAGCAGGAATTCATTGTGGCAAAAGGAGGATGCTGCTTGCCCATGTAACAGTCAGTTTTATGACAACTCACAGAACAGGTAGGTGAATGGGTCCAGTCAAAACCCCATAACTGAAATTCCTCTTTACAAATCAACACACACATCGAGAAGGAAAAAGTAATAGCCAGAAGCTGATAGAAATTAATTTAGTGGGGTTAAACTAGCACAATTCACTCAGTTACAGTTGGAGACACTTATTTACATAATGGAACAGAACTGGAAAGCATTACAATATAATTAGCAGAAAAGATGGTCAAATTGCTGAGTACTATTCCTAGAAAACACAGACCTGAACAAAAGCCAGTAAGATCTTTCCATGTAAAATCCCTCTATTCTAAGTACAACGAAGCCTGCAAGATATTGGTTGGTATGGTCAACTTAACTCGCCAAGCAGAGTGTCAGAAGCAGTG
Organism: Falco biarmicus; assembly: GCF_023638135.1. NCBI lineage: Eukaryota > Metazoa > Chordata > Aves > Falconiformes > Falconidae > Falco > Falco biarmicus. Next base: position 29,677,057 of record NC_079289.1, read on the forward strand.
TTCAGCCTTCGGAAAACCAAACCACACCTGAAACTAGTGGTAATGACAAAGATGAATCAAGCAAGTTCATGTATTCATTTTTTTCTGAAACTTTCTTGATTACTTGATGATGGCAGCCCTACAGAATGTTCTTGGGAGAGGACGAAGCAGAGGTGTTAATGATGGGTAATTTTCACGTCTAAAGGACACCCTGACCCGATATAAAATGTTTGTATTTGGTTAGTATCTGCAAAGGTGCTGAATTCAGTGAACAGGGATGAAAAAATTGTGTGAAGAAGCCTGGAAAGTACAAAGGTGATAAATCCTTTATAAATTCAGATTATTTAATGTCTAGGGAACAAGTAACCAGAGAGAGGCAAAACCTCTGTCTTCATAAGGCCTGACACCTTATCTGCACCATCTCAATTGCGATGTATCTCTTCCCCACCATTTTAATGTCAAAGTGTTTAAGAATTTAATGCATTTCTCACAGCACTACTTGAGATAGATAAATGCTATCGGACAATTAACCCAAAGAACAAGACATTGAAGCCAGACCTTCATAGACTCCATCTACCACCCCATCACTAGAACAGCTTGACATTCCTCATGGCTTCTGGATCTGCTGTCAGCTTACAGTGCTGGGACAGGGAAGGTTTGGCTTTGTACAGTTCTGATGGACATTCATTTCTATACTGCTGGCTTTTTTTGTATGCTGGTAACATTCTCTTTCAGCATCTCTTCTTTGCAAAGACTATACACTTGTTTTCATTGTTTGGAGTTCAATGTCCCCACGTGGCACCAGTTTCAATGCTCTGAACTCAACCTCTTTCTGTTCTTAGCAGCACAATGTTGTCCTGCAGCAAACAAAGTTTCAGAGACGACCAAAAACTGGTCACAAGGGAAAATCCCCCAAACTAGGAGAATGCAATGAAAAAATGAATGCAATGGAAAGCCACGTGTGACCACAGAGAATTAATTTCAAGCAAATTCCAGAACTTCAGGTTCTGTCAGACTAGGGACCACTTCTTTCTTCTGAGGAGCAAAGACTTCCTGCCGAATTTCATATGCAATTTTGAAGAGAAAAAAAAATCTGTTTCTTCCTCAGTATTACACAAAAGGTAAATGCTGAAGGGACTTCGCACATGAATCCATCTTGAAAAAAGGATAGTTTGTTGCTACTGTTGCATACTATTGTCACATATAGAAACAAAGTCTAGTGAATCCTAATTGAAAATATCCCCTATAAAACCACACATGGCAGACCTGTTTCCTACATGCTACAAAATAATTTTGGTTGTTGTTACCCAAATCCTGTTAGGAACAGCAAGGACAGACACATGTAGCATTTGCTAATTTGTTAGTAGCCCTAGTATTTTATATTAAATAAGATATTCCACACACACTCCCCCCCCCTAAGCCATGTGGTAGATACAGACTCTAAGTGGATTTTGATTCACAGAATGGTTGAGGTGGGAAGGGACCTCCGAAGGTCATCAGGGCCACCTACAGCCAGTTGCCCAGGACCACGTCCAGACAGCTTTTGAATATCTCCAAAGATGGAGACTCCACAAACTCTGGCAACCTGTGCCAGTGCCTAAATCACCCTCACAGTGAAAAAGTGTTTCCTGATGTTCAGAGGGAACTTCCAGTGTTTCAGTTTGTGCCCATTGCCTCTGGTCCTAACAATGCACACCACTGAAAAGAGCCTGGCTCCATCCTCTTTGCACGCTCCCTTCAGGTGTTTATACACATTAATGAGATTCACCCTGAGCCTTCTCTAAGCTGAACAGTCTGAGGTCTCCCAGAGATGCTCCAGTACCTTCATCATCTCAGTGGCCCTTTGCTGGGCTCTATCCAGTAGCTTCATCTCACTTTTGTACTAGGGAGCCCAGATTTAGACACAGTTAGGGAAAAAAGTTGCATATTCCTCTCTAACAGTGACTTCCCCAGCAGGTATAAAGCAAACTTCCCCCCCCCCCCCCTACACCTTTTTTGGATCACATACAATCCTTTTTGTGCATCCAACCATCCACCTTATCAGCAACCAACCCCACTCAGAGGGAACAGACCCCTCCTTCTCCCAGCACTGGAGATACTCATGTCACCCTCAGGCAAAGCAGAGTTACCACTTTTGGTGCATTAGCAGTCAATATGCTGGCATTCAGGTGGTGGTCTCAAGCTCAAGAGGATGAGGTGGGAGGTCACCTGGGCTTCACTGTAGAGAGCAGCTGTAGATAAGAGTCCTAACAGCTGAGCACTTTAATGTCACCATTTGGGATTATTCTCTGTCACATTGGCTGACTTTTAGCCCTACACACTGCTGTCATGGCTTAACCCCAGCTAACAATTCAGTGCCACACAGCCACTCACTCACTGCCCCCTCACCCAGAGGGGTGGGGAGGAGAACTGGAAAGGAATGTGAAACTGGAGGGTTAGATAAGAACATTTACTAATTGAAATAACATTTTCAAAAAAGGAACAATAGTAATGATAACAGTTCTAATGAAAAGGAGGGGGAAGGAGGGGGGAGGGGAGAGGAATGAAATCCAAAGGGAAGGGAGAAAAGAAAACAAATGACACACAACACAGCTGCTCACCCCCTGCTGACCGATGCCCAGCCAGCCCCCGGAGCAGTGATCAGCAGCCCCAGCCAACCCCCCCCCCCCATTTATATACTGGGCATGATGTCCCATGGTATGGAATACCTCTTTGGGGCTGGTTCAGGTCAGCTGATGTGGCTGTTCCACCCCGCGCCCCCCACCACCACCCCACCCCCCCCCAGCCATCCCACCATAAAGTCCCCAACCACACTGTTCCCCCACCAAATCCAAAACACAGCCCTGCACTAGCCACCAAGAAAATTCACTCTGTCCCAGCTGAAACCAGGACAACTACCCAATTTCAACCATGGCTAACCATGGCATTAGTCTCCTGCAGACAGGACCATCAGTGCTATCATTGCAATCGGTTGCCCACATACTCTTCCCTGACTTAGGTATTTTTAGCTTTAAAAGACTGACATTTAGGGCCCAGGTTGATCTTCCTTCAGCCACCTGGAACACAAGTGTCTCAAGTCAGCTGCTCAGGCATTGTATATATGACAGAGCCTGCCCCATCACCTGTGCAAGACCTACAGATATTGTTCATTTTAAAGCCAAAAATGGCAGGTACATGCTCTGAACTCTGCTTCTTCCCCCAAGGAAACACCAGCTAAGAGAGAAACGAAAATCAATTTTTCTGAAGTGAAGAGCAGAGGAAGGCCAGCATTGTTTGTACGCCCCTTGGCGCAGCAGGAGATTATCACTCAAAGCCTGCTGCTGCACTTCAGCAGCCCTGGGGAAAGGGGACTTGGCTTCGTTTGAGTATGTGGGAGCTGCTGCATGGTTTACATCTGTACCAAAAGGCACCTTCCCCCCCTCCAATAATGCAATTCATAAAAATAGCTGAAAGTTATTATTATTCAGCAACTAAAAAGGAAAAAAAGGACCAGGCAACAGGGATCCCTTTTTTGTGCAGCTCTGGAAGACAGAAGAAACTGAGATTGTTACCCTAACACGGCAGAACAGGAAGGCAGGCATTTTAACTCTCCCAACATCAAATGTTTCTTGTTTCCTTTGGGAGGTAAAGGACTTATTGTTTGAATCAGAGACACCTATTTTCCCTTCATATCTCTACATTATAGGTCTTAGGGTCATAGCAAAGGGACAAACTTCCCTTTCACCCTTACCTTCACTTTCAGCTTATATAATTTTCTAAGCCAAGACCAGTTTGTCCTGAGACTGCAAGACAAGGGAATGTTCAGCTTAAATTCAGATAACCCTGCAGGTAGTTTAGTCAGAAAGAACAGCAAGGGAAATTTTGCAAAATGGATTTGTATACCCAACATCCACCCATAAGCAACGCTGAAATGACAGCTCCTTGGAAGACAATGGGGGAATGGCCAAGAGTTTACTGCAGAGCAGTCCAAACACACCTCGCTCCCAAATTTAGTCTCCTTTGGAGTCAGTTCCTCACCTTTGTTTGAAAGTCATATGTTCAAAAGGACTAGGCGTTGACCCAGGGGCAGATCCTCAGCTTGCTGGCTCCACCACTCCACCAGTGGAAGCCCAATTTATGCCGGTGTCCCAGGCTTGTTGCAACCACTACGTCTCCTCAGGAACAAAATGCTGAACGGCAATGTAAATTCACTTCAGTGCTCCCACGTTTCTGCCGCCATGAGGGATACTGTCTGTACAGCAAAGCAAGTCAGGCCAAAAGGCCCTGAGCTCAAGGTAACATAGAACAGCATAGTCCAACAAAGTTTCATACACCTTCTCCAGCTGGAACGAAATATGACAACTTGCTCATCTTGCACAGCTTCATCAGCCAAGAACATTGCAGTCATCAGAAAATACGCACAAGGTGTAATGAAAAGCCTTCCAAGAGGAAACAAGCATCTAGCTTCCAGGAGAGAAAGTGGGAGGACTTCAAAATCAATTAACATTCAAGCTGGAAAAAGAAACTTTTTAGTGCTGTGTGAATTATGTTTGAAAATATGCTTTAAAATATGCTACCTAGAGGGGAACCAACAACAGGCTGTATGACCAGGAAAGCCAAGGTGGCATCATGCCAGAGAACACGACTGCAAAATGCTTAAGCACAGCTTACAGGATATTTAAAGAGAATTTTCCCTGAAAATACGTTAGCAGTCCTGCAACATGCACATGAAACTCCAGTCATCCTTTACTGCAGTAGCTCACTAGTCTAGAATTAATGCCATGGGTTGCGTTAACCTTTTTTGTTTCCTCAGAAGTGGATTACTGCCAGGCAAACAAAGGAGAAGCTTTATTTTCTTTTGGTGTTACCACTCAAGGGACGACACAAGGCTTCTTTAGGTAGCAGTATGCTGTGTAGTGGTAAACATCATGGCCTCCACACTTTAGAGGAGAAAAGTGAAGTCCAAAATGGGGCAAGACTGAGCTGACATGCTGTGCCACAGCAGCTACAGACCACAAGGCCTGCTTAAACAGGACATACAGGAAAGCCCCTGCCAGGTCTGGTCTGCAGCTGTATTCTCTGCACCAGTTTCTTCGAAGCACATCAGCAATAGTGTGCTAAAAAGAGAAATGGATTAAAGGAACAGAGTTGACTTTTCAGGGAAGATCCCTTTGGAAAAAGGGGCATTTTTTTGGTTTTGGTTTTTTTTTGTTTGTTGACCTTGCCAATATCCTTCTAAAAAGGTAATTTTGGTCAATCCCAGTTTTTAAATACTTTTTATTTTTAAAAGAAAATGTAAAATATGACAACAGGACAAAGGGCATCATTTAGCAGTATCAGTTTCCGGTCTTTAGAGGAAATTAATAAAAACCATCAGCATTTCAAAAAATAAATATGACTAACCATATGGAAAACAGGAATCAAATTCATCTTCAACAACATAGACAGTTGTAAATGCTGAAATGTTGCTGCGCAAGGTAGAGGTAGAGGTAAACCAGACTTTCCAGACCTAAACCAGTTTCAGATCTGCCCCCCTCCACGCACACACTCCCAAAAGTTCTTGTTGCCAATAATTTAATTTGAATCGGCCTGTCAGTCTCATCAACCTCAAACAGGTCGGTGTGCTCCTTGTAATGCTCTGAGCTGGAAAACTATTTCAGTTTTTGTAAGAATTAGTTGCTAAGCAACCTGCCCCCTGGTTTTGTGGCTTGTGCAGCAAGGAAAGAGGCAGGAAGCTGGATTTTAGCTACTACAAACCAATAAAACGCTCTCTGGATGATGCCTGCTAGGACAAGTAGATGATAGAGCCCTTTTAGGAATTGCAATAGTCCATCAGCTCCTCGGTGATGCACCCAGAGAACGTGCAACGCTGTGCCTTGAGTTCCTCCACTGGAGAGGGCATGGTCAGCAGAGACATCCCAAATCAATACATACTCACTGTGGGGAGAGCCGATTGCCTTATACAGTATGTTGATACCAAAACTTCACATGGTAAGACACAACCCAAGAACCTTCTGTACAAAGCAGCAAGTATCTCGACATAGTGAAATATAAAAACTAAAAATTGCACTGCACACGGATTTTCCAAACAAACTCAAGACAACCGAAGTCAGATCGTACAAACCATTAGTTAAAAAAATACCTTCTTGTATATTCTGAGAATAAGTGGAAAGAGTCTTCGTGCAAATGTTCAGCCTTGATCAAGCAGAGGACATAAAATTGTTGTAAACGCATTAGTTCATTTCTCATCTGCCGTATGCGCCCGTAAGCGTTACCTATCTTCTGCAGTATCATTAGGGTTGGGAAATGGGTTTCTTCTGTAAATACCACCTTTCAAGTTTCACTGATGTACCATCAGGACACTACCGGTGTCATATCCCACAACTGTTAATACAATAAAATACAACAGCATAGTGAATAATGGGTAAAAGTTAATGAAATACAGTATAAAAGTCAGATTTACATAATTTGCACCTTATATTTTGCTTAAGAGAGGCTATATGGTTAGAGGTGGATGCAGCAATGCTGAAGACGTTTGAGCTTGTTTTCTAGTACTCATGTCAGACCGGTGGAGGTTGACCAGATGACATTCTGTATGTCACTATGCTTTACCCTTATGAGCCAGGTTCAGAGCTAACCTCAAAAGAAACAAAACCCCCCACACTATATTGCTAACTTGAATGATTAGCATACTCATAAGACATTGTGAGGGATTATTTTTTTAAAATATTCAAGCTTTGTTATAAACTTAATTGTTATTTTAGCTATTTTTTTGTCTGGCCACACAAACTGAAATTTGCCATGTTGAAATAGAGTGTCTTCCCAGAGGAAAAGCTACAGTGAGCCCCTGTCCCAGCCCCTTCAGGCAATAACTTCATAGATTAAGACCTCCTTGGTCGTTATTGGGCAGAAGTACATCAGTGAGAGGTCTCTGGGTAGAAGAAGGCAGGTAGGACATACCTGCAGACACGTGCGCGAGGAAGGGGAAATGAGATAGAGGAGCTAGAGCAATCTCCTAGCTCCTACCTTGATAACCTTGTCTGTCCCCGAGGTCAACAGCCATCCCCTGGTGGCATCAAAGTGTACATGAACGATGTTGTGCTTACTGTCATGGAAAGTAGCTGTGGGCGCCCGCCTGAAGAAAGAAATACAAAAATCAGCAAAGACTGTGACTGCAGGATTTTCCCCAAAAATGTTCTATATTGAGGAAATAAGTATTTGAATGCTGATATAAGTCATTAATTCAGCAGCCTCTCTGTAAACTCCACTTCAAGACCTTTCTGGCATGAGAGGAGCAGGGGTGGAGGGCTCTCCATCCCTCTCACTTTGGTAGTCACTACAGAGGCTTATCTTACTGAAAGAGCCGGGGGGGGCCACCCTACTGTGTTGCTCCCCTCCGGAGCCTCGCATCTGCCCAGGCCCTTCGAGATGCAGGAGTTTTGCCCCACTCCAGTGCAAGGCGGCTCAGTGCCCACACTTACTCTTCATCCGTTATGGAGTCGTGACAGCTATCACAGACCCGCACTTCGAACTCGAACCCCATCAGCGGGATGGAGGAGCGCTTGGAGCTGCATTTGCCGCACACAGCTTTCCCACACTTCCGGCAGTGATGCTGTAGGAGACAACATGCGGAAAGACATCTTCAGCCACAAACCCAGATCACCGCTCAGGTCCCACTGGCTCTACCATCTCACTCCAGCAAGACTCAACTGAGGCCGCAGCAAACAAGAAAGTGACTTCCAGGGAAGATGAAGGAGAACAGGCAAGGACTTCAGAATAAATGGAGTGTTTGGTGGGAAAATCTTACTTTTCTCCCCCCTCCTTCACTACCTGGGGCAAGCAGCAGCTGATTACTAGCATGGACACTGGGAAGTGGCAGATAAAGCTCTACCCAGGCTAGGTGGACTCTACCTCCCTCCCAAGCTCCAGGATGACACCATACCCCACCCAGAAAACGATCACTGCCTCCACCACTTGGCATCTGTGGATGCAGCTGTGAGTCAGGGCTTCTGTGTGTGACCTGTGTTACAAGGGGTTTTCAACAGGGTAGAAGGCAGAAGGAAGTCTAAGCTGTCCGCTTTTCATTAGTGCGTCTAGAGATGGGAGAACAGGCCAAAGAGCCCCACCACGCACCCAGGAGACCTGTCCCAGCCAGCTGGGCATTTGCCACAGGGCTGGGAGCTATAATTACCCCTGTCCCTGGGAATATCACTTTAGGGGTGTAGGGGATGACACCACTACTCAACAGCACGTGATACATTAAAACATCTCCAGGTCAAGCTAGTAGAGGGTTACACTAGCACAGTGTCCTTCTGGAACCCCATCCCAGCCTCTAAGTATAAACATCTACCATCTAATCATCTTGGACATCTCCTTTGTCATTTTCAGCCCCAGACACAAGAGTCTTTCTGCATTTTGACCCGCCTTGTGTTTTCTCATCCACTGGCTGTGTAGGACCACAAGGCTGCCTCACTAGCCACAGGACAGCCAGGCTCTGTGGTGACGAACATTACCTAAAGAGAAGATGCTGCTGGGCTCTCCCCCAGACACCTGACTTCTCTAAGCTCCACGAGAGCATCCCTTTCAGCATTTTTATGCCCTTCTCTCAAAAGTATGCAATTCACAGCCCACTCCTGCTGGGCAAGAAAATGCAGCAGTGTGTTCCAAGCAGCCCAGTAAGCCTTTTCCAACACAGCCTGAGCAGTTACAGATGTTTACTCAACCTCATGGAAAACAGCTTTGGTTCCAGCACAGTCTCCAAAAATCAGCTGAAAACTTCTGTCTACATCACATTCAACTAACAATGAGCAAAATCACACATGGGTAAAGCCATGGAAGGCCCAAAAACAATTTAGTCAGCCCAAGACCTATTAAATGCATTTGCTATAAAAAAAAAAGGGGGGGGGGGGGGGGGGAGAAAAAGAAAAGGAGGGAAGGAAGGAAGAAAATAGAAGCATGCTCCTTCTGATCACAAAATCAACCCTTATCAGAGGGGAGCACACTGTCCCACTCAAGTGGAAGAACAAAGTGCAAGTTCTCACATCTTCAGGGGAAAAAAGGTTACCATGATCTATTACGAGAGAAAAACCTAACTGCATCATGTTAACACACCAAAGAATGCATACAAACCTGCCTGAGGCCTATTTTCTTACTGTCCCACATTTGCTTGAAGTTCCAGAAGAACGGCTGGTCACATTTTTGACAGGAGTCACTATCCAGCCATTCAGGGGTCTGCAACACACACACACAAACACAAAGTGGGAGTGAGCAGCAACCAGAACAGCTTCCAGTGGAGACTAGAGACAGGACAACAAAGATGTATTGTGGTGCAGTAATGTGGCCAACTAAACGCGAGTGAAAAAACCCTCATTTTCACAAGATGCTATTTTGACTGTTCCCTGGGATGTCTTTTTTGGCTCAGCTCTGAGCCTTGAAGGATACGGGAGGACCACTTCTCACCCAAATCATGAAGCACAGTTTGATTATAAGACCATAAACGTAACCCAGGAACAAATAAGCCTCCCCCACCTCTCCAAGTCAGGAATTAAGCATATAAAAAATACTCTGTCCTGTCTGGACAGCATTTACAATCTGCTGTTGCCTCTGGTGAGACCGGGGGGCAATTAGTACTTCCAATAGCCAAGCTTCTAATGAGGAGGGAAGGGGAAGATATCAGAAATGCTGATGTGGTTGGGGTTTTTTTTTATTATTTCTTTCTTTCTTTAATACTTTAAGGACCATTCCTGCTGTCAGAGGTTATCTGGGCTACAAATCATACATAACAGGGAGAAACATGAGATTCACCTGAACAAGCCTAAAACCCAGAGCAGCCCTCTTCCCTGCTTTTACACAAAGATGATAGAAGGAAGGTCTTCTATTTCCTAACATGGTATGTAGCTTTGTACTCATGCTGTGGATGAAGTGGGCAAGAAGATTTAAAGAAAAACAAAAACGAACACAACCCAAAACTTTCTCCTGTGACCAGGTTTTGCTGTGCAGACTAGCATGGACCAGATGTCCTGTAGGGAAGCAAGTCTTGCCACATCCTGAAAGAGCTCAGAAGATGCCTGAAACGGCAGAATGGCACGTGGAGGGGGCAGTCGATCTCCTCACATACATTTGGCTCCCCAACACTTGTCTTGCACTGAGCTGCTGGGGGACACCCAGTGCACCTTCCCACAATGTTTAGGAAACCATCCGGTGGATACGAGGAAGAATCTTGGTTCTTGACCCATCTCCAGCTGGCTGTCAGTCTGTCTAACCTGGCCTAGCAAGAACAACACTTCTTCCCAGCAGAAGACTTCTGCTCCTTTATCCACCCCACCAGGACAAGAGTTCAGCCCAAAGCCGGTGCTGGCAAGCGGGTCCATCCTGTCCCCACAGCGGGGCAGCCCCAGTCAGACCATGGCAGCCCTGCCAGCACTACCTTGACACCACAGGGATCTCCCCCTGTCCTTATCCTGACCCATGAGCGTTTTGCTATATTTTCTCTCCCTTGTCTTCTTGAGAAGGGAAGTTATAGAGCAGTTTTGGTGGGTACCCATCATTCAGCCAGGGTCAAACCACTACACCCACCCAACCCCACCATGAGATTAAATAAATACTAAATAATGTTTAATATTTTGTGAAGAGGTGCTATTAGCAAACTACAGTTATCTTATCAGAGCCATTGGCTTCTCACATGCTGCAATTTAAAGTGGCAAGAAACACAGCTAAGATTAAGAAATCAAAATAATACAAAAGCCAAAAATACAATGGCAAAGATAAGGTAAGGCTGATGGAAACTCTCAGCTCCCAGGATAGCTTTGACCCCCAGTAATAAAGCAACTGCCTGCTTCAGCTTCTCCTGCCAGTTATTCTGAAGGTAATTAATTCTGCTGGAGAAAATCCTTGTCTTTTCTACCCACAACAATCTTTCTGTTTAATGCCTACAGATTTACATCTGAGTGTCTAAGTTTTTATCTCATAAGCATCTGAACACTATAGATGAAGACGACATTTTGCTTGTGGCAAGTAACCGCTTTGTAGTCAAATAGAAACACAGCTTCTAGCATCTTTCAGATCTTGTTTTCTTACAGCTTTTTAAAAACAGAGATGAAAATAAAGAATCAAGGGCTAAAATGGCATAATTCACTCTAATGCAACCTCAATCTGACAGCATCAAAGTGAGTACTGAGCACACATCACATGGAGAAAACCCTTCAATACAGGCAAAATACTAAAGCCAAAATCCAGAAGAAAATACTCTAGGACTCCAAACCACAGTTTGGTATTAAAATCTCAAAAGGTTCACATTTTGAAGATGGTTTAGCACCACGAACACCCTATTGCATTACTGATAACATGAACAAGCCCACATAGCCATAGTCAGAGAAAGCAGCGCACCCGTTCACACCTGCTGCTAAGCCCTCCTTTAGCTAATTATATTTCTCTTCCACTTTTTAAACCAGCCTTCTCACAGCATTGCCGCCCATTTTGCAACAAGCCAGTCTTAACTCTTACTGTAGCCCTTCAAAGGCAGCAAATAAAAGAGTTTCATTTCAGGTTATTTGAGTTGCAGCAAAAAGGAAACATCAGTTGGGAAGGAGGAAGCTGCTCTGCTTTCCTTTCACTTTTGGAGCTGATGACATAATTGACCATTAGATTAGCAATTAAAAGGGAGCCAACCGGAATGCTAATTCCCATAAAAAAGGCAGCTCAGTTCCTGCCTATGCCTATTTCAGTAGTTCTCTTAAATCCACTTTTCTACTTAGCTTTCCCCCTTGCTCAAGGGAGACACACATGACCCAGGGAGGCCAAAACCCGTAAGAACCAGAAAACCTGGTGAAAGCCCACACTGCCAAAAGCCTTGCTCAGACCATACCCACCGTGGGGCCTCGGGATGCTTTCCTACCTCCTGCAGGAACAGGGCAGAGGCTTGCCATGACTCACGTTACCAGGATTTGCCATGCTGCCGAGCAGGGCTGATGCCTGACTCACTCAGCAAAGTGCTCGCTCCCCCTCTCTGAGTCAGGTCTCAGAAATTGCCGAGCGGAGGCTGCTCCCACAGCGCCAGAGACCTGGGGTGTGCTTTTGAACCCACTTACATTTGTTGGCTGTGCAGCACAAAAGCCATTAGGAGCATGTGGGTGAAATCTTGCTGTCTGGATCAGCAAAGTCATCATTTATACCACTTCTATGTGGTTACACCAGAGGGAAGCAAGACCAAGTAGCAGGTGAGATTGAAGCCCTAGTTAAATGTCTTTTTAGCAAGAACAGGAAAAAAAAAAAAGGGGTTGCAGGTTTCCAGAGGTGACAAAGAGCTTTCTTGTTTTGTTTTCTTAAAAACCCTTAATAATTATCCACCCGTCCATTTACCCTCTGTACTGATAATATTTCTCATGATGTACAGAAAAACAAAGCAGAGAATTTCACAATAACCTCCTTAGAAGATGTCTTTCAGAGCAGCAATGTGAGGGGTAAGAGCCATTTAGCAGCCTACTTAATACACATTTTCTGCCAATCTCCCCTGTACCATATTATGAAAGGAGCAGCATAATTGCTGTATAACAACTGGAGCATGTCCAAAAAACATTTTTAAAGCCTGGAATGATCTTGTACAGGTTAAAAGTTACACATTTTGGAAAGCTTCTTCTTCCCAAGACTGTTTCAGATCAAACTGACAATAACCGAGGATCTACCTCCTGCCTCTCGACGTCCATGTTCCAAACGACGATTCCCCCATCTGCACCACAGGAGATGAGCTGCCGAGTGTGGTGAGCATAGGAGAGAGACTGGACTTTATCACTGAAAAAGAAACAAAACAGTTACGAATCAACCATCTATAGCTAGTACACAAGTAAGCGTAGAATATACAATAAGGCAGTACAAAGCCATTTGTTTGGCTATATGTTTCCCTCCTCTCCTCACCGTACACAGCATCCATTGGATGCAGATCAGGCTTTGCTATCCAACTTGGACCAGAACCAAAGTGTTGCTCATCTGGGCAGCATCCACAAAGCCAAAGACCTGTTCTGATAACTGTTTTTGCTGTTCCTGAGATGGGAGGTCCCAGCTGCACCAGGAAATCTAAACAGACCTGCAGCTCTGGATCTGTCTGAAGGCACATCTGGATGCATAAACGCAGGTCTGGTAAGGTACCTTCTTGTCAGAAAGCCAGTAACAACTTTGTTTTCATAAATCTCTGCAACATCTAGGAATGAAGCACTGAGAAACCACTGAAGATTTTGTTAGTACTAACAAGCATAGAGAGTTGAAAAAACTATATAGGAATCACTAAATTGTCGCTAAGCCTTCTCAAGGTAATGTTGAAGATTTAGGTGCTTCTGCTTCTTCTAAGGAAAAAGCAACATGGGGGAAATTATTCAGTTTAAAGCCCCAAAGGTGGGCTCAGTTCCTCATAAAAGAAAGAAAATCAGGCCACATCCCAAGCTATTTACAACCTGGTAAACAAAGACCATGTAACGCTATTATGGAAAAAACGAAGTTACAAAGTGAGAGTAACTGAGCATAGAGGCTGGAAACAACCCACAACATTTGATTTTCTTTGCTGCCATCACTGGTCTTGTCTACCTAAAGGGCTTCCACACTAACGCATTTGCTTATGCACATGGCTGCTCCTCCAGATGGGAACACATTTATGGGACAGTTTGGTACCACACAGCCTGCCTTCACAGCACCTGCCTGCCAACACCAGTGGCACCATCAGCTGAAACACTTCTTAGTCCCTGTTGTCCTTAGGAGCTGCTCCCACAGCTCCTGTACAGTGCCAGCCAACAGCCATGCTACAGATTAGGATCCAGAGGCTAACCTCATATTAGGAGAACTAATTTCCACAGCAATAAATCTAGCAGTGGTGCATTGGCAAGCACCACTGGGTAGGGTACAAGGGTGATCCGGGAATTTCAGCAAAAGCTCTGCAGTGCTCTGAAATCCAAGCAGCATCCAAATCTCTCTGCAGAGCACAGCATCACTCAAAATAAACTTATGAGTATGTAAGAAACTGTTAGACCAAAAACACCATGGAATTTTGCCTCTCCAGACCCAACCCTGGTACACAAGGCTGGGAGGTCACTGCAACTAGAGCCATGCTGATCTCTACTCAAAGCCTAGCACGCACTTAATCTTTTTCAAAGACATTTACTAGGGTAAGCAAATTTGAGGTCTGTACATGCAAAGATGAAGTCTCTTTGCATTGAGGGGATGGTGAAGGCCCCTATAGGTGAAGCACGTTAACTCGAATTCAGGCTGCAGGTAAAGTGGCATGGAAACAAGCTAGCGCGGAGGAAAAAGGGACCAATTGTCCAAGCCTGATGCGCCCTCTAGGGGAAGAAAAGATCTTGACACCTAAAAGCGAGAGAATTTCCCTGCAGCTGTTCCCACTTGAGGACCCTCCTCTTTGCAACAAAGGTGCAGGCTCTGACATAACACCTTCGGGACCACAGATACTGTGCTTTCCTCCACCACCCTTTGCAGACTCTCAAACCAGCCTGTGGGCCCAGTGCTGAAAAACTTACTATCAGCAACTTATTCCTGTTGTATAAGGACCACAGGGAGTCACACATACAAGCTTGAGGCTTTATGAAGACTGTAACCTTTGGGCTGTTTGTTTCCACATGTGGCTTCTGCCTTTAGCTTTTCTCCCATAAAAACAGGGGGAAGGGCTTTGAACCTACTTATGTCCTTGCAGCTCGATGGCTGTTCCTTTTCTTCCTCCAATATCCCACATTATAATGGAATGATCAGAACTGCCCGAGAATAAAACTCGCTGTATCGGGTCCCAACAGAGAGCAGTGACACCACCTGAAACAGGAGATGCACACAACAGTCATTTCATTACAGGAAGTGGAAGGCAGGATTGTAGCTATATATATATATAAGATACAACAAAAAATATGGAGATGCAGTGATTAAAAGACAGCACTCCATCCAGCAAAGGCCATGCAGCCACTGTGCTTGCCAGCTGAAAACTAACAGCCTGGAAAGCCTATTGAAGCCCCACCCTGCTCTTCCGCAAGCAGAAGGCTACGCTGCCACTCACATGGATGAATCCACTGAGCAGTAAAGCATAGTAGAAGGTTGGTCACTGTGTGACTACACAGCTTTTCCCCTCCATCATTCCCAGGACATCACAAGAGAGAAGCAAGTGTGGAATACTATGGGCATCTTTACAGTATCCTAGTGAGAGGACTGAACTACCTTGTGCTGCCTTGTGATTGAGCCGTCAGTGGTCAGAGAGGAGGGATATGAAGAGAAAATGCTGAGAAATGACCATCATTTCTTCTGGTAGATGGCAGGATCACATCCCAGGACTGCTGTTTTTAAAGTGTGATGGGGCACGAGTCCCAGCAGTGAAACAAGCAGTTAGTGCCTCCAAGATGTGCCTACTCCACTTGGGCAAAAATGCCTACCAGTATGGGTCTTTATGGAACGTCCTGTTCCCCCCGGAATTACCACTACTTGTTCTAGTCTCACGCTGCTTTAAGTAGCAGCTACTGATGGTGGTGTTTTTCTGCCATAGAAGTTTTCTGATCAGAAGTCTATCACTCTGGTTTTTACCAATAAAGAATAAGCTTCCCCGAGCTGCAGTGACAGTTTAAGGTCTATTTCCCTTTCATGCTATGCATTGACAGAAGCCACCCTAGGGTTTCACAGCAGAGTCAAACCACCGCAACACGGAGCACAGATGAAGAACAAAATTCAGTCTCCTCCTGAGGCCTTACCTGTGTGTCCCTTAAATGTTGTAACAAGGCTGCAGGACTCTTGCTCTAGTTTGAGTATGGTCACTTGCCCAGAGTGATCACCAACAAACACATGCCGAGTTTCCACGTCAAATCTGATGGATAAATGCTGAGGAAAATATATTGCTTACACAAGCTCTGCATTCCTTTCATGACTTGTTAATTTAACACGAGTATACTGCAACCTCGTGAATAGTGCTCCAGGTCTCAAGGAAGTATTCAGAGTGTACTTTTAGGCACCAAGTTCATAGAGTGAGGAAGAAAACACAATTTCTTTTTTGTTATGAAACACCTTTAAAGTAGCCCTTTGCCATAAACAGAGGAGTCATTCCCACAGGCTCTCTAACTTAGGTGCTAGAGTTGGATGGTGTCCACTCTCTCTTCCCCTTCACAAAATTGTATAAAATAACTATTACTAGTTTTCTGCTTGTATTGGATTTGCATGGCAAGGTTGTTTTTTTGTTTAGTTGGTTGCTGGTTTTGTTTGTGGGGTTTTTTTTTTTTTTTTTGGGGGGGGGGGGGGGGGGCTACAGGGGGGGCTTCTGTGAGAAGCTGTTAGAAACTTCTACCTTGTCCCACAGAGCCAGTGCCAGCCGGCTCCCAGAGGGACCCACCGCTGGCCAAGGCCGAGCCCATCAGCGATGGTGGTAGCACCTCTGGGATAGCGTATTTAGGAAAAGGGGGGAAACCCCCAACAACTTCAGCCAGAGAAGAGCGAGAACACACGAGAGGCACATCCCTGCAGCCGCCATGGCAGGCAGGAGGGGCAGGGGGCTCCAGGCCCGGAGCAGAGGTTCCCCCCAGCCCGCGGTGAAGCCCACGCTGAGGCAGGCTGTCCCCCTCAGCCCGGGGAGGCCCACGGAGGAGCAGATCCCCACCGGCAGCCCCTGGAGGCCCCACGCCGGAGCAGGTGGGTGCCCGCGGGAGGCTGTGACCCGTGGGCAGCCCACGCTGGAGCAGCTCCTGGCAGGGCCTGTGGCCCCGCGGGGAGAGGAGCCCGGGCTGGGGCAGGTTTGCTGGTGGGGCTGGGGACCCCGGGGGGACCCAGGCTGGAGCCGGCTGTGCCTGAGGGACGGCACCCGTGGGGGGACCCGGCTGGGGCAGGGGAGGGGTGTGAGGAGCCGCCCCTGAGGGGAAGGAGCGGCAGAGACAAAGCATGATGAACTGATGGCAGCCCCCATTCCCCATCCCTCTGTGCTGCTGCAGGGGAGGAGGTAGAGAAAATTGGGAGTAAAGTTAAGCTGGGGAAGAAGAGAGGGGTGGGGGGAAGGTGTTTTTTTAAAATTTGGTTTTATTTTTCATTATCCTACTCAGATTTGTTTACAAATACAAAAAGGTTTTTATGTCGTATTTGGGGAAGTGTCAGCTACATCAGGTGCATCACACATCATATTCTAAACTGAATAAAATCTTGACCCATTCAACCACATGCTGGAACCACCTGACTGGACAGGTTCTGGAGCTCTTCAATTTAATTCCAGATTCAGAGTCCATAGTGGATATTTAAGGAGCAATTGCGTGGCACTGATTTTATGCATACAGGACTCTGGGGGGGGGGGGGGGGGGGGGCGGAAATAAAAATCCATGTTCCTGGTTCTGCCAAGTTTTTTTTCAATATTTGTCAATGGTTCTCCTTCCCCCTGCCCTCCACCAGCATGATCTGATGACCCAGATTAAAGCATCCTCCAAAAGTCTGAATTACTCAAAACAGTCCATTCTCTAGAGAGATTTAGGAAATACAGGACAAATTCCTGATCACACTTTCAAAACTATTTATTATTTAATTAAAAATTAAGTTCAGTCTCTATGCCATTTAGATTGGCTGAATGACCAGATGATATAAAGCAAGTCCATATTCAGACAGTCATTTTAAGTCATCTTACTTCCCATGAACTAGAAAAACACACATCTATACCACATACCTTACGGGGCACTAAAAAGTCTGTTTATGCTAATCCCTGGTTTCAAACTAAGAGCTCATATTTTTACACTTCCCTTTTCATTTGCAATAAAGCTGAATTAATTTTTATTTTATTGTCAGGCAGCTGGGGCAGCTCTGGGTGAATAAGCCACTTGAGTGCCATTTTTTGAATCATTTACTCTTTAGTTAACCCAAATTCCCAATACGTAGTGGGCAGTTTCAGACTGAAGGACATGTGCTCATTATTTTATATTAAAGCTTTTTAATTTTTACCATGCATGCACACAAGCACACTGACCTGATCACTGACCTACTTTGCTACCATCAATTCTTAGAAGAAAGCATGTGCTGTGTGCTTAAATGAAGGCCCTGTCCATATTTATTACAATAGCAGGCCACAATAGATTGCAGATCGGCCATTGTTTTGCTGGAAATGCTTAGACCTAAATATGTCACCGTGCATTAAGGAGCCAGAGCAAGGAGAACAGACATTTTTTTAAATTGGCTTTAAATAATTTTCTCTCACAAAGCACTGAACCTATACGGGGCACAAAATTTGGAGGACAACTAGAAAAAGAAACTAAAAGGGCTATTTGAGTGCCAGAGATAAGAAATAAAACAGAGAGCTCAGCAAAGGATACTGCAGGCCACAGGCACCTGCGCTGGTGCGGTACCCTCCCAGCCGCTGGCCGCTCTCCGAACAGTGCCACGTGAAGTGTTTGTCTTGTCCGGTGCTTAACACCCACTCCATCTCCAGGACAAACAGAATCATCATGACTCTGCTTTGATGAGCTGAAAATTAAGCAGACATATAATCACATTGTAGAGAAGGACACGGGGGCAGAAGACTACTGCAAGTACCAACTGCACCCAACTCCTCCACTCCCTATTCACCTGCTCCCCTGTCCTTACAGAAGAGGCTGGTGTTTAATAATCCTATCGACACAAGCTACCAAGCAAGCTCGTAAGGTCCCCGTTCAGCATTTGTGCAAGAAAGGGTAGAAATAAAACTTGATTCCTTCTGTGCCTATTGCAGTCATTTATGTTCTACAGTAGCACAAGTCTTCCTTCCATCCCTGTATCATCACCAACAAAGCTGCCATTGTGGAAAGGACTCTGGGCTCTACTTCAACCCCTTCTGAGCTGGTTTTATGACAGCAGTACAGACGCCTACGCTGCCACTCCTCCCGCTGTGAGGCCTGGTGGATCTGGGCTGTGGATGGTGGCATGCCAGCAGAACGACGAGTTACAGCACAGGCACAATGCTGCACCAAAGGGAAATTTTAGCATTGCATGCAAACCAGCTAAAAAGAAAACTGGAATAAACCAAAATAAACTAAAAATAAACCTGAAAAATATCACAGCTGGGCAAGATGAATAAAACAGCGGAAGGAATAAATTTCTACTGCTACCTAAAAGCCATCAAAAGCTTTTCATTAAAACAAGGGAACCCAGGCTTGTACAGATGTTTTTTGTATGAATGACCGGTGGGTTTGGTTGTAATCAAGCCAATTTTTTAATAAAACAAGTGGCTGGAAAGCCACGCAGAATTATTCCCAGCCGTAACTTAGTAGCAAATGCCATACTCCTCAATCTACAGGCCTACTGGTTTATTACTGTTGTGAGACATGGCAACATGTGTTGCACAAAGCAGGCTGCTTGTATTTGTTTGTGTAAAAGCTGACACACTGGAAAGATTAAACATCTTTGGAAGCTTAAAAATCAGCCCGAGATCTCTGTTTGAAATGCAGAGATTCCTCAGAACAGCATGGGAAGATTGCTGCCGGCCCTGTACAAGCACACAGCCCAGATGAGAGCTGTATTCAAACCCTATATGGGGGAGCTAGTTGTAGCAAAGAATAGGAGGCTTGCACGAGCTGACATCTGCCCCTGACCCACACTGCTTTTTAGACCCAGATTCCTCAAGGAGAAAAGTCAACAGGTGCTTTGACACAAGTTGCCGTAACTGTGACACACAGCTAGACCATTTTATAGTGTCAGATGTGAACTGCGTCCAGTTGCTTTCACCCTTGCCCATAGAAAAGCTCAGATTTTGGTGCTTTTTTCCACACACTTTTTAACTCCACATTTGTAATCAAGGCAGAAGGATGGGGACCACCCAGGAGTCACTTGAGCTCTTTTAATCAGATCCTCTCTCTCCTTCACCCTTTGGATTTCTCCAGGAAGAAATTCAGTGATCCGGTGGGTGACTAATGCTTGTCTTTACCTACCACTTGGTCTCATCAGGAGCACCTGCACTAGCTGGAGGAGTGGTGCACTGCAGAAAGGGCCACAACAGGACACCTGCTGCTACAAGCACCTGATGGGCTCATATACATGTCCCAGGGGCTTGTGTGCACCAGCAGCGCTGTAGAGAGACCCATGCACTTCCACAGGATGTGCAAAGCTGGCTGAGATCAGGCTGTTCAAGGGGCCTGCCCTGGAACATTTTCTTAGCATGTGGCAACTACTACTGCTAGTGCCAGCTTCCTGTGTTTTGAACTGGCTCTGGGGATAACCGGCACCACCCGACCCTCCTAAATCTCCCAAAAGGCAGGGCTTGTACCTTTTGCCAGAAGTACTGCCTGTGGATGGTGAAGCAGCTCTCTCTGGCAGGTAAGGAGTAGGCTTTGAAGAAATATGTACGTGCCAAGAGGTGGAAGGGGTGTACGTGATAGCTTTGCTTATCCTCCCTCCCCAAAAAGAACTTTCAATTCAGCACTCTGCTGTCCACCTGCAAGTGCTGCGCATATTAGCTGGTGCCCCCACACACATGCTGATGGCAGAAATATCTGAACCAAGTGAAAGGGCACAGTGGAGGTCATCTAAGTAAGGGAAGAAAGAGAAGACAAATGTAAATAAAAAGTCCTTGTCATTTAGAGGGAATTTGACCCATGTAAGGATTAAAGAAGCAAAATGTCAGAAGACTGGAAGTTGATAGGGGAACAAGGAAGAGGTCTGGGCCCTAGGATTGACACAGGTTCAGGGCTGTGAAACAGCAAACAAAAACCCAGCTCCTTCATCCATGGAAGGTTTGATCACCATTTGTGTGCAAAAAAACTACTGGAACAAGTGCTTCCAAAGCTGCTCACTGCAACAGCAGTGACATGGAGAAGGGAGGATGAAGGGTGAATGTGGTCACAGTACAGAAAAAGCCACAACAAGCAAAGCTGTGCCAGCCACCATGAGAAGAAAGCCCATGTGCAGGGGAAGATTATGCTGTACAGAGGGTAGAGAAGCAGCAGACAGGAGAAGTGAGCAGGTCCACCTGCAGCTGGATGGTGGGAGGGAGCAGGGGGGCTGCACTCCTGCTATGAGAAAGCAGCAGCAAGCACTGTGCAAAGAGCAAGCTGGAGAGAGAATAGAAGGGCTGTGCCTAGAGAAAAGAAGCTGCAGCCAGGAGGTGCATGCTGAGATGTCAGCAGCCAGAGCGCAGGGGAAAGGAGGCTAGGTCTGGAAAGCACAGCCAGTGCGTGGCTATGCACAGTGCAGGGCAAGAAGCTGTGATGGGTGAAAGGGAGGGTTACAACAGTGAAAAGCAGCAGCAAACACTAAGAGAGGTAGAAGCTAGCAGTAAGAAAGAAAAACTTAGCATGTGCAAGAAAAGCACAAGAGAAGAGGCTGTGCATAAGGGAAAGCAGAAGTAAGGGTACTGTGTGAGCTGACCTGAAAGCAAGGAGGCAGGGGGACACCCTCAAAATGGGCAACCTGCAGAAAGCATAGGGCAGAAGCCGGTCTACAAATCCTGCTTGGTAGAAAAAGCACATGTTAAATAGTTGTTTGTTTTTTTTTTTTTTAAATAAAATTAAAAAAGCAGGAAGTGTTACATCATCCAGAGGGGGCATGGACTGGAAATGTGGCCCCTGGCAAGAAGGTGCAGTTGCAAGGAGCTGGGTGGAAAAGGCTGCACACAGTGGGAAGCGGCAACAGCCATACGGCAGGACCAGCTTATGAGCTGCTTGAGGTGGCTGGCAGGGGCTAGAAGCGGCAGGACCAGCTTGTGAGCAGCTTGAGGTGGCTGGCAGGGGCTAGAAGCTGAGGCTGCTGAGGGAAGGGGAGGGTTTCTTCAGCACCTGTAGTCTTGCAGGAATGTGAGAGGAGCTGCCCGGGGAAAGAAGTTGCTGTGAGCGGAGGTTGACCGTGCCTGCAGCTGGTGCTATAGCTGAAGAAGAGGGGATGATGACAGTTATGCAAGACTGACACAGAATGAAGTTTAATCTCCCAGAGCGTCCCAAACAGCACCGTTCAAATGCTTGCACTACCCCTCCTCACGCAAGGGAGGCCAATGCCCCATGACCCACTGACTCCTCACTAACACTGTGTCACATCCCCAATCTTGATGTTTTGGCCCCTTTCAAGAAACAGGAGATTTCAGAACTCCAGACACAGTGTCGCAGCAAAACCTGCACGGGGCATGTCCAGCCACATGTGCTGGTGGTACTGGGCCACCGTACAACACCGGATCTGGCCGCAGACTCCTGCCAAGACCATGTGCATAGGCTGTACTTTGCTGTCACTCTCTGTTACTAGCAGATTTCACAGACATATTCATGGCTTTTCAAGACACAATTAATGTTCTTTAATAGCTACAGCAGCTTCAGCTACTTATTATAATACCTTGTGGGAGATTATCGATAGCCCACCAGTCACTGGGCAAGATGCTACTTTTAACAGCACTCTTGAACATTTGCAAAGCTAGCACACACAAAACCAGCCAGCACAGCTAAGCTAAAGCCCCCTTGTAGGCTAAATAAAATTATTTACTCCCCTAAAATATTTTTTAAAAGAGGCCTTACTTGAAAACTTTAAACAAAACCAACAGGTTTTAGAAGTGAGGTTTTTAACAAATGAACCACTAGAAGGCCAGCATACCCAACAAAACTACGTGTTCCTTTTAAATTATGTTTTTCCCTGCCCCAGCGCTTTGCCAGGACGCTTATGCCAATCCCTATACCTCAATACAGCTATATGAGAAAGGCGATGGGATTGTCCACAGTAGTCCTCCTGGACCAGGTGAAGAAGGTTCATACATTTGATCATGACATGCCTACCCAAAGGACTATGTGGCCCTCCAAGCATATTCTCCAAGGGAGTTCGGTGGACATGGGGCTCTCTCCTCCTTGCCCTGTCCCAGCAGCACTGCTGGACTCTGGCCCCAGTAAGCCCAGATCCAGTGTCCTGGATGGAGGCAACTGTAGCAAGAGTAGCATGGAAGTGCCTACCACTGCGTGATCCGATGGAACCACGGGAACTCATGACTGACAACAGCTCCCAGAGATCTGACTTTCACAGCATTTCCCCAGCACCCCAGACCTCCAGTACAGGTCCAGCTGTGCTGTGCTCCCCCACCAACATGTGGTATGAAGAGCAGAGAATCAGAGAGCATGTCTCTATGGATGGGATGGGCTGACAGGAGGCACTGTGCTGCAGAGCAGCAGGCAGCCTCAGGTTATCAGTGTACTGCAAACAGTGGGGAATCTCTGCTTTGTTTTCCTCCCTTGCACGGTCAAATACCTGCCTGCTCAACTGCCCCTCGGGACTTTGGGTGACACTTTCCAGTGGAGCTGAGGCAACCCAAGATTGTTCCTGGGTTGCTGTAACTTACTCTGTGCCATGTCATTTCTGGTCCAGACAGAGGAGCAGCCCAGAGGGGTTTCTGTAGTCAGCATGTGTAGCACTGCTGGTAAGCTGGGCAGAGCATGTCTTCATGCAGCAGCTCTCCTCCATCCCTGTGTCCTGCCTAGCTGCATTATGGCAGCTGTTGACCACTGTTCCAGGGGGAAAGTTTCCTACTGAATCTTGTCCCTCCTGTTGCAATGAATTGAAACCCATCTTTCCCCCTGTCTGGTTGCCATCTCCATTTGCAGCACTAACAGCAATCTGCTTTCCTAGCCAGCAGCAGGGGGAGAAAAAAAAAGATAAAACAGCATCTCCAACAACATCGGAGGGCATATTGTTCCAAAACCAAACTTTTGCCCCCATGACTGGCAATGTGCAGAACACCAGCCCTAATGCTTCTTTAACCCTTGCACAGAGGGGATTACTATACAGACACCCACACCTACATGATTTTTTTTCCGCTCCCCAAACTAGGTCACTTGCACACTGCCACTATTTTTTTAAGCTAGGGGAATAGAGTTTTTATCAGCTTAAACAAGGAAAAGACCAAACATCAAACCCCAGAAGCAAGAGAGGAAAATGTGAGGGACACAGCAGCAGCGAGTGTCGCTCACACTGGCTTAAGTGTCTGAAAGCAGACACCGTCTGCTACCAGCGAACACTGTGGTTTGGACTAGAACTGAAATTATGCCTATTCTGGGCACAAGTATTGCTTCTCTTGCCCTAAAATAAGTCCACAGCTTTCAGATAAAATCTTCCAACACATCTAAGAATCCTGGCACAAAGTGATCCAAACTGATCAAAAACCTTCCCACACTGAGACAGGCAGTCTAGGAAGGTGACTCCAGCTGGGACTCTGGTCAGTTCTACCACCTCTCTACTGGTGTTAATGGATTCTTATTAGAGTCTTCTGTTGTCCAATGTTTGGGGGATGCCACCTGGACTCCTGGGATTCATGCACAAGACAACCTGTGGAGGTTCTCCATGGCATCTTCCTATCCAAGGGCCCCCTCCAAAGCTCTGCAGTAGCAGCACATCTGGTAGGCTGCAGCAAACGGCCGTGAAAACAGCCTTTATTTTCATTCATTTTTTCTAATTTTATGAGGGGTGCTCCCCAAGCCTTGGGTGGGCTGCCACAGTCAACTTCCTATTCTGCCATACTGCCAAGATGTATGTTCCCTCCTTCCAAAATTTTCAGCCTTTTCCCAGAAGAGCTCAGCAAGAAAGATGGTCTCATGCACACATTGTTCTGCATACAAAGAAGAAAAGACTTCAGCTCACCCTTCCTGGGCTGCAAGTAGCCTGCAAGACTGAATCCAAGCATGCAAATGGATGAGCTAATAAGAGAGAGGGGCTACAGAACAGTCAGTAGGACTTAACCAGTGCAACAACCCTTAAAAATGAAACCTAGGTGCGTCAAACTTTAGGGATTGTGGAGCAATCACAAATTCGGATAACAAAGACTGGTACAGTCAGACTGCAGAACTCTTATTTAAGATTCACATACACATTTTATCATCATTGGATATTTTTCTCCAGTTTTTACAGCTAAGAAAAAATGCAGGCATTCTAGCTTGATTTTACAACACACCAGGCATTCATGAAACAGCTGAAGTAAAACGCTCAAAAGCTGATGCATGTTAGCTGTGCTCTGCAAAAATCAAGATTCTTGTCATACCTTAACATTTAAATGTTACAAAGTGATCCCCAGAGCCTCCATTTAGAGATTTAAATTATCCTCTCAACATTTCAAGGTATAAAATTCAAAATATATGAGTGAATACATATTTTAAAATGTACGTGGGAAATCTCAAGCCAACATATTAGAGGCTTCTATACAGAAACATAATGCTTCGCATATATTATACCATATAACATCATACTACGTCTTAGAGATATAAGAATAAATTATCTTAGAGATAAGAAATTATCTTATCTTAGAGCTAGAAGAATAAATATTTGCATGTATTTGTTACTTTTGTAAGAATACCTGTCCCAAGCAGTGTGTCCTTTAGAGGTTTGAGAAGTATAAATAGCTAGGTTTCTTAAAATATTACATTAGTCAATACCAGAATGTATTAGAAGAGATATGGATTAGCATTTCTTGACCTTTTTACCATGACAGGTATCCACTGATAATCTTGAGATTACTGAAGCTGACAGTTATCAAAATATAACCAGACTAACCCCAAAAGCTACAGTCCTAAATGTTTCACCCTCAAAGATGGGTTAATTTCCTAAGTTGTTTTGTTAAATACCCTGGATGACTAAAGATTAATACTTATTTTCCCCAAACACAGTCTGGATTTTGGACAGTTTGCTCAAGAACCATATTCCAAAGGAGCATTTAAAAGGAAAACAGAACATGAACCAGCTTTTTAAAAGTCTTGTAATCTCAGAACAAAGCACATTATTGATCTATTGATAAAACCAGCATTTACATTAGTTAAAAAAAAAAAAAAAAGTCAATCACTGTAAAGGAGACTTCTCTCCATTCACACTCCTTAAGAGAACATTAACAAAAATTAATGACAACACAAACCAATTAAAATTGATCATGGTTCTTACCCTGGTAACTTTTCACTAATGTCATCTTGTTGTAATCTTCTGATAAAATGAATTCCTGAGGGTAAGGAAAGAAAAAACAAAAGAAACAGTGCTTAGAGGTAGAAAGTGTTTTGGAGTGTTTTCATTTTAATTCATTACCAAGGTAAACTCTCCCTTCTTCTTCGCAACCACAGTCCCGTCTAATTTTTGCTAATTTTGAGTACCTTCATCTAAAAAACTAAAGTATTTCATTTTTTAAAGCTTCCTAAGAAACAACATCACTAGTGCTTCTGAACAGAATGGTGGAGATAAAAGAGGAACTATTAAAAAAAGAGGTCAAAAAAGCTGACAGAAATGACTGGCTATGAGCTGAGGTACCAGAAAATGAGAGACCTCAGGTCTGGCTCATAGCAAACACCTATTGCTTGGGACTGACTGCGCAGACACCTGCATGTGTACACAGCTATGTGTGCAGAAGCATGCACGTGTGTATACACATGTAGCCATGCATGTTTATACACCACACCCCAACCTGAACACTCAGAAAACTCAATAAAAAGGAGCCCCTTGAAGTTGCTTAGTCCAAACTAGGTACCAATAACCCATGATGGGAACACATTTCAGGTTTCTGTTGAGAAGTCTCTCAGTGCTTCAGACAAACAGGAGCTCTGACTTTTTCCCCACTTGATTTTATTCCACTATTGGTTAATACTTAATTTGGTGTCTCAGAAGCAGACGTTCTTCCTTTGCTACTGCTTCGTTGTGGCTAACAAGCAGTTGTGCGTGGGATGGAGAGTGGCTTAGCATAGGCTGTGGCTGCCTGGGGAGAGATGTGTGGTGTGACCAACCTGGCTTGCTTCTGCAAGGGAAGAGCACACTTATGGGGGGGCCTGGTGCTGCACTCCTGCTGCTTTGGTGCTACTGTTCAACCACCGATATGGCTTTTGCATGAGGAAATGATGAAAAGAGCAGCTAAAAGTCTGCACCGGAGCCTCAGCTCTTGGAAAAAAATCCCTGTCATTAAATTGACAGCACCTGGATGTCCCTGCCACTCATTTTGAAAAGAAGAATAGCTCAAAGCTGGGGAAACAGAATGGCCGCAACAAAACTCCTCCAACATCTCTCTCGAGGATACACTCAGGCAAAGGGTAGGCTCTGTGGCACCACCGCATGAATTAGCTTTCAAACTGCTGTCAGGTTTCTACATGTGTACACCACATACTTAGAGCAACACAAAGGAAAACTGAGGAGTGTAAAAACACATCACATTAATAATTTATAGCAAAATACACAGAAATTCCCTGAGCTAGTATACCTAGGGGATAGAAGTAGTAAAACTTAACTCATTTGATCGGAAATAGAGTGAAAAAAAATAAAAGAAACACTACAAACACAAGGTAAGTAAAATTGTAAAGCACAGAGTTGCAAAATGTTCATGTATAAACACTGCCAAACACATTGGGCAACAGTAGAGAAGACTGGACTTGAGCACCCTTACAGCCTACATTTAAGGCAAACCAAATGTTTAATGCAAGAGCATGAGAAGACATTCTAATCAGTGAAAAGCCAGTATTTACCCCCAGTTTCCCACCTGGAATTTTAAAAAAAGTCACTCTGCATTTTCTGTGTCATCACTGTGGGTAATCTGCATGGCTTTCCAGCACCAGGATTACCCTAACACATCATTGCTACTGCTTGGCACCAAAATGGGGAGGCTACAAGACCCATCTGTGGAACATCCAGAGATCTCAGCTTCCAAGAAAACAACTGTGAGTGATTTGACACAGCTATATATTTTGCTGTTTCTAGGTTTCTGTTCATAACTTAGTTATAACTAAGTTTTCTTGAATTGCTCATCTTCCTTTCCTTAATCTGCTCTACCTCCCATTAGCTTTCCCCAGCAGCTAAGGACTACAGCAGGGAGTGTTATTTAAACAGCAGTAACAAATCAATTAAGTCAGCTGGATTTCTATGCTAGGGTCACCTTAATTCTACAAACCACAGAACATTAAAAAGCTGCTATACCTCCCTAGCTACTTACAGGGAAGTGGTTTTCATTACCCACTGCCTGAAGAATACTAAACCACCACATGCAATGCTTTGCTACAAAGCCTACTTGAAGCAAGACCCTTTGCTATGAATGCTAACTTTCTGCTGTTAAAGAGAAAGGGCCTCAATTGCTGTGACACATGGTGGGAGAATATGTCTGCCTTTCCCACCAGTTTGATTGTCCCCAAGTTTGCCTGTGGTGGCACACAGATGCTGGTGACTTCAGGTGGGACGAAGAGCGTGGCTTGTATTCTCATTTTTCTTTGCATTTTATCCTTGATAAATTTGACATGGCCATTCTGTTCCACGATACGAACAGTCCCACAGTTTCGGTGGAAGTCTGAAAAGGCTTTTGAGTCTCTTCGTTATAATACAGTGAATCAAACAGAACTGCAGTTCATAAGGTTTACCCAAGTATTGATTAGCTCTGTATGCTTTAGTACGAACTACAGCTATGCACTATAAATACACCACTCCATCCAAGGAGATAAACAAATACAGGACAAAATAAACACAGCTCCAATTAATGTGAATCCCGGATATAATTTTTTCTTCCCTTACCTCCCCCTCGCCACCCCCCCCCCCCCCCCCCAAGTCTTCTTGCTTCTCATTTTCTTCTTTGAAAGCATATAATCTGTGATGCATTTTCTTGTTTCGCATTTTCTGATCTTTCTCTAGGTCTTTTACTCCCTGCTTACCTTTACACTGTCACGTGTTCTTCCATTGCACTCATCTTCTCAAGGCCAAATGTATTAGTTGCGTCAATAGACAGGTATTTTAGCACAGGGCACCTTGCTCAAGAAATTCATGCCCTGCTGCACATACATTGTGTCATCTGCACTACAAAACCACCGACTACATCTCCTTAACATTGTACCAGCAGACACTGTTGTTTGGGTTTTTTTTTTGTTTTTGGTTTGTTTTTTTTTTTATTCTTCCATACGTAGATGTTTTGCTCCTCTCAAAGCTGCTGGTGCCCAGTTCTCATTAGGCAGCTTTTTGGCTCTTGTTAATGAGCTAGGAAGTCTGAGGTCACCCACCCAGCTCAGTTGGTGCTTATTAACAGAACACAGAAAGATTTCAGAGTCCTGTATGAGCCCTTTTGCATAGGAGGGGCTGGGATCTAACAGAGTGCTAAGATTGGCAAAACCAAAATCCCTCCTTGCAGGGATTAAAACCATTTTTTCTGGCTCTGCTCTTCAGAGGTTCTTTTGGAGCTACTTGCTACCTTTTCTACCATACTGAAAACGTTAAGTGATTAGTCCTGACTGTTTCAGGTAAGCTTATTATTACAACAGTGGCTTGGTACCATGAAAGCCTTCACAAAGCATCTTAAGCATCTGAAAAGACTGTCCAATCTAGTACCCACTATTGCACAAAGACTCAGCTGCACCTTCACAGAGCACATCTCCTTCACTCTGAAACATACACACACCCCCACAAACTTCTCTTGAGCCCAAGACCTCTGTAAACCATCCTGGAAATACTATCAGCATCTTGTTTCAAGTTGCTCTTGTTAGGGCAAACAAAACCCATACTCAAGTGTGTGCCATTTCAGAGCCCTTGGCCATGGGGATAGCTGAGGTGGCTCAAGGTCTAAGGAAGACACATGCCTTTCCAGAGCTGCAGGTGGATGCCAAATGATGTATTCCAAAATAGCACGAGAGACCTCTGCTTTGGCAACTGAATCAATTTCTGAGAGTTAATCATCTTTATATACTACCCATTCACAACCTAGTTCCCACCCAGGGAATTTACACTCTGTACTCTGATAGATGATGCCACTTTGACAGCATGCTGCAGGTCTCCTTAAAGACTTGACTTCATCCTGTTAACACAAGTGACCAACAGCACTCTCAGGCCTTCCAGAGGACAAACTCACTTCAGAAATGCAAGAGAATGAAGACTTTTAAATCTACTGTTAGACCCTACATCCATGTCTGTTGCAAAGAAAGCTCTAGAAAATTATTACAGTGTTTTCACTTTATAAAGTAAAAAAAATGAGAGATGACCGACACCATCATGTAATTTTCTTGAAGGAAAAAATAATAAGTTTCCCACAGTGGTAGAGGCATACATCAGCAGGTAGAGCCTGACTCAGACTCAGGTATTCAAAGTATTGTTTATGGTCAAACCTGTAGACACCTGCAATATCAGATGATGTGGAAGATAAATTCCTCTTAATAAGTACCATCCCTGAGGAAGAATTCTGAAGGGATTATTCTGGTGCCCTGTTGTTCTTCTGGCCCTGCCTGAAGCATGTAACAGCTTCTAGACACAAGCACGGTCAGCGAAAAAGGTCAATTTAATTCAGCTTCAGCTACCTAAAAATTAAATTCTTCATTTAAATGACCCCAGAAAAGGGGAGAGAGACATCTGCAATTCTAAAAGAGTTTCTAGGGTAAGTAACATTGGTGTCTCCAAAGGAGATTAATCTCTCCTCTACTGGCTCCAGAACCTAATGATTAACTTTATCTAGGAAGCTAACATCCAGATGGATGAAATTAGGTGAGGAGTCTTGTCTGTGAAAGTCTCCTATCTTTTGCAAGTAATGGATTTTTCCTCTGTTTCTTCTTGTGGTATCTTGAGAGGCCTGCACCCATTAAAGCATGCTTTTCACCACTTCACAGCAAGGAATTTGTGACCATGATAAAGTCTTTTGGCATCCAAAAGGGACCTCAGGCAGTCTTTTAGACATGAAGTAACAGAAATGCCATTTCTTCTCAAAAAAGTTTCAAAGTGGAAAAAAAAAAAATCATAGAAGCTTTTTTTTCCTGCTTTTCAAGCAAAATGCTATACAGTGTTTTGCTTAAGAGAATGGTCTACTGTGCTGCACAAATATTTGTGCAGCCCTCATGTTGACGAGTTACAAAAGGTTGAAAATCTCTTCCTCTCTATAGAAGCAAAAACTGTCAACCTATTTCACAAGGAAAGGTGGCCATACAAGCTCACCTCATGGTGGTTTTGCAGGAACATCTGTGACAATAGCATTGCTGCCATCCTCAAAATGCACCATACACGATTTCCAAGGTGCCAGGCTTATAACCAAAATCCATAGAGTTTATAAACATTTCATGTAAAAGAAAAGGCAGTTCTACTTTCTTATCCCCATTTACATCTGCAAGCAAAAGCAGTACTCCCTTGTACTGCAAAAAGATTAGTTTGAGATTATGTGGCACTCCCACAAGTATTGTATCACCTTACAGCTCTTGCCAGGATTCTTTTTCTTCTACACAGTCAAAGTGAAGAGGCAGAATGATTTTCAGCATTTTTTTGGCCCTGCACTCAGTCTACGCAAGGGTGCTGGGCATTACCAGAAGTGCTAACATGGAACAGCTGACTAATTCCCAAATATTTCAAGCTACTCAAGTAAATTGCGTGTACTTTCCCTTTGAGGGCCACACAATTAAAAATCAGGGCACTAAGGTCACCTTGCTGCGGTAAGTTCCCTTATTCTGTAGCCAGCGTGCCCTGCTTGTATATTCCTCTGCTAAACTAATCATCATAGCTGTGCCCAGGAAGGAAAATTTATTCTTTCCTCCAGAGGGTAGTTGTAACCCACTTTGAAGTACCAGGGGATTTTCTCTTAATAGCCCAATATTGCTGAGATTTGAATAAGGGGCTACTCTTGCTCTTCTGGTTCCCACCTCCACCACTTCTTGTAGTACATGACAATTATGGCTTCTCTTACAAGCCTTAGTTTTGCCACAGAAGGAAACATTTCATCCAACTTCTGGAAGTTTGTGGAGCATATTTTCTGCACCATCCTCTACCACACAACTGTCTGCAGCTACAGGGACTAAATTAAGCAACAGAGACAAGACCTTCCCCTCTCCCATGTACTTGTATCCAGAAAACTGTGAAAAGCAAAGCCCAGCTTAGCAACAAACAATCCACTTTAGACATGCCAATATCTACCTGTAAGTACCCAAAGTCACATGTCGGTTTACCACCTGCATATCTCATTTACCTTCTTTAACTTCAGAATGGAAAATACTTGACTCCATTCAGGCTCAAGTACCCTCTGACTCTTCAAGGCAAAATTCCCTGAAGACAAAGGACACATCCCTTCCGTCCTGCCAGAGTATTTAAATACCTTATTCACAGTCGCCTTCACATGCCTCAAAGGCCTAGTGAAAACAAAAGTGCCTAGTAGGACTGGCAAATTACAGCTATTTCAGAGAGTGGGAAGGAGGGAATTTCAAAGGTGCAGAGAATTCTCTGGCAGCTGTCCCATCTCCTAGACACAAGAGGAGAAATCCCCTACAGGCACAAAAAATATCTCTGCTACTAGCAATTAATAGCTTTATAGGTTAAAACCTTCACATCTTTGATACAGCTTATGGGCAACAACTAAAAGGGTCACGCACCCTTTGCTATCTTGGCTTTAGTGCAGGCAGCTGCCCTTATGTAAAGCTGCAAACGTGCATTCGGTTATAAAGCATGTAAGGCAGAGACAACAGCAGTAAAAATCCGAAATGATGGCAATATGATCTTAAACTGGAAGAGGAGTCTATTGATGAAGCATAGATGAAAAATAGCTCTCTTGACCCATGACCCTTCCACAAAGTGATATGGCTCTTTACTCATCGTCCCACAAGAAAAATCCAATGAATAAGGTCAAATGCTACCCTCTGTCCCAGATCTAAGACAGACTCTTGTTTTAATACCCTGCTTCCTCTTTCCACACACATATCTCTCAGATATTCATGAATCAAATCTTTCAGCAACAGCACTGCCAGTTAGGAGCAACTCCTCAGATGGAGGTGAGAGGAAAACAAAATCTGAACCCTGAAGTTTGGAAAAGCAGCTAGATATGGAGCAGAAATCCACCTTCTGCCACCCAGAAGATGATTTTTTCCTCTTAGTGACTGCTTTCAGAAAACTTTAGTATGGTACGATTAACAAGGCACTCAAATTTAATAAAACAACAGCTGTTTTTTGGCATTGTTATTTTTAAGAGATACGCAAATTAAGACAGTTTGTTGAGATGCCTAATAAATACTGTAAACCCCATTCCATCCCTTTGTGGCAGTTGGCAGATTATTATGAATTTCATCCCATTGTCTACGCTACAGTTTCAGTTCCACTAGCAGTAAAAAGTCTATCTCCCAAACACTAGAAAAATACCTTCACCACATCACACATATACTTCTCAAAAGGGAAGCATTTCAACTAGAAATCTTTGGATGTACTTACTGAGATTGTACCATTGTCTAGACCTATGGACAGCCTTCTGGTTTCCGGGTTAAAAGACATGCATGAACATGGAGCTGAAAAAAATGAACATGTTGATGAAGTTAACAAAACTGCGATTCTCATTTTCTTGAAGTTCTGGAAAGCCTAAAACTAGTTAACATGCTTTATGATGCTATTCAGCATTTTGTCCCTTCCAATAGCAAGCATTAAAAGAAAGAAGTGCTCTTGCAATTCATTCAACCTTATCCTATTAGGACATGGAACAACGGCTATTTCTTGCTTCAGCTCCTTCATTTTTTCTTACTAGTTATCTGAAAACAGACATGTCATACAAGAAGAGTTGTGATGCTTTGATACAAGAGGCACCTGACATTTCAGTATAGATCTGAGAGATTACTTAGCTGAACAATTTAGCTTTTTCATGTGCCTGAACTTTACTGACAATAAAACACTATATTATGTCAGAGGCATATATGCATACACACCCTACACCCGCAGTAAGAAAGTTAACCTGTAGGAATCAACATATCAGCCAATATTAAGGACTGTAAGTTCCACTGCCCACTACTCCAGTTTCACAGCAGACAACACTGACAGTATCACATACTATGGCCAGAATAAAATATTTTATCAAAAATTAGCAGCTGTTCTATTATATCAATATTACTCTAATAAACACCAGGACATACTCTTAAATTGCACACACTGTCAGTCATACTATGCTCCTTCGAGGATCTGGCAGTGTCCGTATCAAAGGTAAACCCAGAATCTTCTTGCAAGAATTCAAGAGCTATGCTTGGTTTAATTAGGAAATTGTGAAGTTGCATCCAGAAGGCAGGGACTGTTTTTACTGCTCAACACAGCAGCATGCAGCTGGGAGTCCTGCTGTCCCAACAGAAACCTTCAGGAATTATTTTTCAGCAGCAATTGCCAACCACAGCTGGGGACAGGCATTCTTGCTCCTTCAGTAGTCATAAATGGTTTTTAAACCATATTCTTGCAATAAGTATAGAATAAAGTCAGATGTGCTTTTAGATCTGCTTTTTTCCCCCTCTTGATTTTTACTCTCCACTGTGATTACTCACAGTGGTTTTGTTACTAACAAGCTCGGAGTTCTCTCATGTGCAGTACTGTATATCTGGTATATTCTCAATTTGTGTAATGCCTTACCTCAGGTTAAACAGTCCATAGCTCAGCAAATCTTCCTCAATAGTTTAGCTGGCAGCAAGGCTATGTGAAGAAGAGGAAAGTCTATGCTGACTGCTTAACAAAACTTGTTCTACCTTCAGTATGGACTCCCCCTTGAAACACTTCCTAAAGGACAACCAACGGCCAGTAGAAAGCCTACCAGATCCACATCCAGGCAGGCACCTTGACTTACTTCTTTCCTGGAAGGGCTGACTGAATTAAATCAAAGAAAAGGTTTCGGTTCAAGGAGAGTGCCAGAAAGGAAACACATTACTATTAACAGTGACAAAATTGTTCTTTCCCATACCTCTGCCTCAGAAAAGGTAAACTGGAATCATCCCTTCGGGTGGTGGTGTGTTACTATTACATTGAGGCTTCTACTAGGGTTGTAGCAGAATGAGACAGTTGCAGGAAAAACAGACAGGAAAAAGCAATTCTAAGCAGAATAAACACCAAAACCTTTTAAAGGCACTTAATGCCAGAATGGGCATATTCTATGTATCTGCTTTCAAATGCTAGATACTGTGCATGCGTTGAAAGAGCTACGCGTAACTCTGAAGGCAATAAACAGCTTGCAGAGAAAAAAAAAGAAGCCTCAGGTATGCTTTTCCCAAATAGCATGTAACACTTCAGACACAAAAGGTGCAAGAAACTGCTTGACATGGGCTGATTATAAAAAGTCACTTCTAAATTCCAGACCTGTGTATACACAGTCATAGCAGTGTAAAGACACTGATTTTGCCGTAATCATTTTCCTAATGGAATTCTTCAGTAGCATGTGCTTTTGGAAAAACCATTATGTCAGCACTAAAATTACATCCACACTAGCTACGCTAATGTAGTTAAAGTGATGCCAGTTGTAACAAGACTGTAGCAGCTTACATTGTAGTGAAAATAAGATGACATTCAGATATTTAAGCACTTCAGCTCATTAAGAAGAGGGGAAGAAAAACGAAACAAAAACAAAACCCCCAACTCCTAAGCTTCTGAGATGTTTAAGATCCTTTTAAAATAATAGCCAGGAAAAATAACAGCACTCTGAGAGCCCTCTGCTCCAGTACCTAGCTATGATTTGGATTTCAAAATTGGGAAAAAGATTGATCTGAGCTACTACAGAGGACAGGCAGGGTATTTCTGATACAGAAGTCTGGCTGTAGTCTTCATCTTAAATACAGGGCAAATACACACTGATTTTAGCCTTCGGAAAATGAATTATGAAGGAAAAGCCCAATTACATACTTCATGCTCTTAACAGTGGGTCACCTCTATTTAGAGGCCGACAGAAGTAGAAAAGAAATACAAACTTTTTATCTGCAGTTTCAGGGACCCCCCTTTGAAGTTCCTAAAAGTGGCATAGTTTAAGACCGAAGGAGCAAGTTTTGCTTTGCAGTTTTTTTAGCCTCCTGTTCAAAGCAAAGTGTTAGCTATGAAAACCATCATAAGACAGACAACGTATTATCTGCCTCAGAGACTGGATACTCCACTGTTCCTCACTACAATAAATCCTTTACTCCCACATCTGCAAGGGGGTTTTGTTTGCTTGGGTTTGGGTCTTTCTGGGTGGCTTTTTTTTTGTTGTTGTTGGCAAAGCTTACTTCTTTGGCTACAATTCCTTACCTTTTCATAAATTTGAGTCTACTAAGTTGGTTTTTTTTCTCCTGTACAGACATTGCCCAAAAGTCACACATCTAACCATGGTTACTCATCTATAATCTGTGTTACATATGTGTAACCAAGGGTACACATCTAACCATGAGGAGGGTTAACATGCTTGTCAGAGGTCATTGTTAACACAGTTGAGACAATGCTGGTGTGAAGGAGACACATTAGCCAGGCTTCCAGCTTACCTAATTTGCCTTACTGATGATATAGCAATGTGTATAACACCCACAGCTCTTTCTTTCTTATGGGCTAGAGGAAATGGTAAAAAATGTGGCCACCATGTTGTCCAGAATTTTCCAACCACAGAAACACCATAGGCAGGCACAAAACTTTGTAACTGGGGAAAATTCACCTCTAAACAGCAACAAGTGTCTCTATGTGGAAGAGATCTACAATCTTTATCTTTTTTCCAGGTATTTAATAGGTTTTGTGCTCAGAACGCACCGATGGCCCCACTTAGGTGCGAAGCTTGACCAAAGCACATAGCTGACTCAGCCCAACTCCTCAACCTCCTCATCTCCCAGAGTACCCAGGATGCAAACTCAGTTATTATGGCTACCTGATATCAAATCATAAAACAGTGTAGGTCACGCACCACTGTAACCAAAGTCAGGTAATGCTAATGGGGTATCTGTAGGTGGGACTGCCACTCACAGGTTGCTAAGAAGCACAAAGAAGGCACCACTGTGCCTACTACATTTTTACACAGAGAACCTCTGGGCAGTCCTTGTTCTCTAAACAACAAAAACCAATACGAATCTGAAGCAGAGTACCATCAAAAGGTGATCCACACAGAAACAGACAAAACAGTCATTTCCAGTCAGGTACAGACTCGTGCAGAGGCTGACTCTGAGCCTTTCCTGTGATTTCCAAGCTTAAAACCACGGCTGATAACAAGATAACTGGCATTGCTCCAGTCATTATACCTGATCGTCCTTGAAGCTGGTGAATAACACAGCATAATTTTAATATCTCATGGCTCAAAAGCTTACCAGCCTTCCAAGTGAAGGAGCAGCGTCAGGTGTTCAAATTTATAAAGAAGCTTTAAAATAGTCCCCTTTGAGTGGATCTGGATCTACTCCATGATTTCCAGTGAAGCTGTTAGTACTGGCATTAATGCAGCCTTGTTAAGACCAGAGGAGGACCTAACAAGATTTTAAGATGCAAATCTATGCAAAAACACCATATGAAAAAGAAACGCATCAATACCAAACTGCTAAAATAGCTATTTCATAACAGTTTAACTGGGGAAAGCAAACCTTTTAGGACAAGTCAAGGGAACTCAGACTACTGCTAGTGATCATGACAGAGCTCCACAGACTGCCACATCATCAGCTAGTTTCCAATAACTTTCTGTGCAAAATCTTTAGCAGAAAGTACCTTTGAGGCTTGACATATTCTTATGAGCTAGTCCACCACCAAACAAAGAAGAGAGATCCTCCTCTCTACCAAATGAACGCTTTCTTAAAGCGGGCAAACACCACGGCCATTCTAGGGTCCCAAGCTGGTGGTGTTGTGGTACTAAAACTAATATCTATTAAATTTTACATATAATGGAGACAGATGTCCCTTCCAAATCTAGTTATCTTAGCTTAAAATAATTTTTTTCTCCAGGCAGTTATGAATACCTTGATGGGACTTGATAAATGCCCCCCAGTCTGTGGGTTCAAGGTCAGCTTCATAAGTTTTCCAAAGACAAGCTAACCCAGCACATCTGAAACTGATAGGGGAGCATCAGCGTACCCCTGCTGCTGGTGACCTGCACAGTTATACTCCTGCGCTCAACGCAGGAGTTACAACAAACAGCTAGGGCCCGTGATTTCTTCAATTGCCTCTTGAAAAAATGGACATTGATCTGCCGTTTCTTTTAAAGCACAATCACTCTTTTTGGGAGAGGAGACATACAGCAGATCATTCTGGAGGGATCCATCAGGGAGATTTGGTTTTCCACATTTAATTGCACAGGTAAAATGATTCTGCTTTTTCACTGGAGGAGCTGCCTTTCCCGTTTAGTGTCCTTTCTATCATATTAGCTGCCGCAGGATATTAGGTTCTCACCAAATAAAAACATTTACCATTGCACTCTAATGGACGGAGCACATGCAGTAAGAAGGGCAGAGTGATTTATACTGGAGACTTACAAAGCTTTATGGACTCCATTGTTGGCAGAATGCAAGACTACATTTTGAGCTCCCACATTTCTTAATCTATGTTTGCATTAAATGCTCATCCCTTACTAGCATATCTGCATCCTTTTGCTGCCGTAATCCCTGATGGCTCTCAGAAGCACTAGCATGCAACTTGGTAAAGCTTTGCACAGACCAAGAGGATTGTTCAAGAATATTTAATATGGAATGGTAAGCTTGAAGCTTCATGTTTATGACCATTTGCATCAAAACCAGAAAAAGCCATACAGCAAATGCAGAGCAGATAGCAAACATCTCCTTATACTTACATGGCATTGCATGGTATATGCTGGGCCAGTACTGACCACTGTCTCTCTTCAGCCAGACACGAACTGTTCTACAAAAGACAAAATACAACACACACGTGAGAAAGAATGAAAAAGTACCCATGAATGAAAACAAAGCGGTAACGATGAATGCACAAGACCTTCAAAATTAAATTATTTTGCTGAGAGGGAAAATAGAGATGCAAACTCCTACAGCAACCTTATATATCAACCTCAGATTAACCTCTGTAAGGCGATGAGGGTAGCCCATTCCTTGGTTCCATGCAGTACTCAACACCTTGGCTGAACACATCACAACAGTATTTGGAAACTGCTATGGCTTTTTGTTCTTTGCTTTCCCAAGGACTGGAACATGACTGTTCATTCAACACCTCACATGAGGATTTGGGACACTAAGTAACCCAGGAAAGCACTCCTGTACCAGCCCACCCAGTTCCCCTGCTGTCAGGGCAGGCCTTGGTCTATCTGCTGCGTGTTGTTTTCATTGTTCTGCTTCAGGAAAAGCTCTAAGCAAAGGAATGAAGTTCTGAGATGTTCAGCTTCTGTTTACTAAGATTACGTCAATTTGTGCCAACAATGAGCTGTTCAGCTTCAGGACCTTCCCACTCCTCAGTGCTTTCATAGTGGGCTCAGTGCCCATTGAGCAGCAGGCTGAAGAAGTCAAATTCTTATCCTTCTCTGAAGGGCATGATCAAGGCAACAGACAGCCTTTCAGTCCTCCTCTGCCCATCCGTTTAGAGTTCCTCATCCTCAAATAGAAGGCATGTAGAACCACACAGTGCTCCTCACAACCACATCATACTGGCAGCATCCTGTCACTCAGTCCATGCTCTTCACACACTTGAGACGCTTGGTTGCATGTTTCCTGAGCAGAGGCTCCGGACTGATGTACCATCTGGGTCATTAAATATTTATTATTTCAGTCCTCATTGCCATTCGCTTGTTTTGATCCAATATCTGAAGCCTCTTTCTAACTGAAGCTCCCTCTTTAGTTCTTCGGGCAATTTCATTAAGGCATGCCTAGTAACAGTGTCATCAGTTAAAGCAGCGGGCAACCAGTAATCTCCTGCTTGTTCCTGCATAGCCCACTATCCTCTCACTTACAGCCAATTTGTACCTGCCTTATTGTTCCTCAAATCCTTACCACCCCCAGTTTTAACTAGTAAACTCTCCATATAATAGCATATCTCATGCTTTACTGATTTGCACCAATTGCATTAACCTTCTCTAGAAAATTTAGTTATCCAAAATAGCATTGTATTAGTGTAGCACAACAGATTTTAACCCATCACCCACCTGATTTAGTCTTTTCCACCCATGTTAGTATGCAATAGTAGATACAAGAGGGATCCAAAAAAACTATTGTTAAACATAACCCTTATTTTCCTGTAGCAAATCTATATTTTGTACATGAGAATATTAAGGAAAAAAAAACCAAGCGAGAATGTCTCATTCCAGTTCATGAAACATGTGGAAATATAGCTTGATGAGAAGACTACATGGACATTCCTTCCATTACCTCATTGTCAGGGAAAAGCAGATTTCAGCCAGTAAAAGTTTAGGACAAATTGATAATAAAATGGAATATAAATTGATCTAAGATACTACATACACAAATAGAGTCTGAACAGAGATGCCATGCAATACAATAAAGCAACTCAAATCTGTCCTCAAACTTCAAGCTAAGGGCTGCACCGCTATGTGTTCCTGAATTGCATATATCTAAAATCAGGTTTCTACTCATCCTGCCCTTCATCCGAACTCATTTTTCAACAAATAGTTTGGAGACCTGCATATCTGGGCACTACACAACCTGCATTTTAGCAATGTCTCATGTGTATAATTTGACACAGCAAGTTGCTCTGAGAACTAACATTTCACTAGGTCAACAAGTCCCACAGTTAGAAAGCTCCCACAAATTATTCAAGTGACAAAATTCAGTATTAATTACCTCCTAAGTCTAATGGCCTTTCTGCAACATCAGCAGCTCTTTCGCAGATCTGAAGCAAAATCACTGATAATTTATAAGGGATAATTCATCAGCTGGTAATAACACTACTGTATTTTTCATAGCAAGAAGGCAAAACCTTTCTGTCATTTCTCATTACAGCCAACCATAACTATTGTCAGAGCAGCACTCTGTGTGTGGACCACATCACAAGTCTGGGAAGATGTCCACAGC
The DNA here is from genome assembly GCF_023638135.1 of Falco biarmicus. NCBI lineage: Eukaryota > Metazoa > Chordata > Aves > Falconiformes > Falconidae > Falco > Falco biarmicus. Next base: position 29,717,595 of record NC_079289.1, read on the forward strand.
CACGGGGCTGTACGCCAGGTTTGGAACAGGGTCCAAAGGTTTTGGGTCCACCTTTGCTGAGAAGGTTGCCACTGTAATTCTGGAAGCAGATCAGCCACTCTGTTTCCCAAACAGGCAACTGTTTATCCTTAACAAGTGAAGTTATCATGGGAATGAATGAATGTGCACAAAAAAATAATGGGATTAATCACAGGGAGCTGAAATAATATGGAACAACTCTGAGGAGATACACCAATATCCTGTGAGAGACTCTTCTTTCTTGACCACCCCAATCTATACATTCAGCGTTACTGGTTTCAAAACTCCCAGGCTTCAACAAGATTGTCTCTTTTCTCCACTTTAAGGCTCTGCTAAATAATACCTCCAGCACAACATCTTACAGATAGTTCAGCTTGTTAAAAAAAGGACTATATACAAAAAAAGATCTTTCTAAAGCTGGAAGAAATAATAATCAATTTATTTGCAAAAATGGCAATAATTTGGATGCCTTGGGTTTTTTCTGTTGCTGTTTTTTTTAACTGTAACCACTGTGAGCTTACTAATGAATTTGATAATTAAGTCAATGTTAAGACTGTTAGATGAATGATATTGAAGCAAAAAATATTTTCTGCTGAAGCTTATAAAAAAAACCCAACCAAACAACCAACCACACACACAAAACCAAAATCCACCAAAAAACTGGTAGAAGTTCCTAGTTAAGAATGAAACTACTTCTACTAGCATAGGCCCCTTCTGTACATACATAGTATGCTCATTTCTTTACATAGTCAAATATATTCCCATTCAATGACTAATTCATGCAAAATGAGAAACAAAGCATTCCAAGAATGAAAAGACTATGAAAAGATGTTATCTAACTCTTAAGATGTGCAAAAGGGAACATAACCAGCAAGTCAGTTCATGTAACTCATTACAAAAACACTTATCTCCCCAGTAAATCATTTTAAATAAAGCAAAACAAAAGATCTTGTAGACAATTTATTTTAAAATTAAGGACAATTATTATGCATATCTTTAAAAGAAGCATTTAAAAGTTTTGTTAAGCATTATAATGGAATTCCAGTATCTATGTATAAGCTGATGTAAAAGAGTAAAAATTCTTCCTTGTATCAGAAAATGATGCCTTGTGATTTTCTTTTTTTTAAGATCACTGGATTAGATAAGGCATTTTATTGAAAGAAGAAAAACTGACCTCAGTTCATTACACTTTTCTGGTTAACTTTTTCTCAAAGTAGATTCGGGCTAAACAACAAACTGCACCAACTGAACCTGGGAGAAGCCAAACGTTCTTGGAAAAGTGTCTTTTTTTCCAGCTGCAGTTCTGCACATTCTTGTATACTTCTTAACACAATACTACCCACTAGACGTGAAACCCAGAGCTTCTGAAGCTTTTAAAGAATGCAAAGAAAAAAACCAAGCATGAATGAAAATAAGCTTTTTAAGGATATATAGCACAATGAGTATTTGCTGGTTGCATGGTTACTGGACTTAAACACAGCACCCACCCAGGGCAGGATCCATTCTTCAACTGCTCTAGAGTGATTCAGTTGGCATCACCATGGAAATGAGTTGTCCCTTCATTTCGTTACCAGTGAATCGCCTTGGAAAGATTTTTAGAATCTGTCAAATCAATGGATACTCTTCTAGTCTTTTCATAACAGAGATGATTTATTTTTAAATGAGACAGGCTATAGAGAAATAGTTCTGCCATACAACAGGCAGGCTGTATCTTCATATATAATAAAATATATTCATATAAACCCCATATTTTAAAATAAAAATTGGTTCTCTCTGTTATGCTCAAGAGTATATGACAGCTCTGGTTGTACCAGCAGGTCTCAAACGTACTGCTGTGCTGTGCATGTATGCAGGATCTGAGCATTACTGCTCACGGAGCTGTAAACGGTAGCACATCCACCCCAGGATGGCAGCTCTGCACTTCATCCTCTATAGAAACGTATTCAATCAGTGGTACATGCCATGGTATTTTCTTTCTGATAAAGCTGTTTTGCTCATACAAATCCTAGCTTATGCATTTAGGTTGCAGTGTGCTCCATGAAAGTCTGCACCATGCTGCGGGGCTGGATGCAAGCTTCTCTACTCAAATCCCTAGTCTGGCCTGAGTAGCCATCTCACTGCAGGAAAACTCAGCATCACTTGGAGTTGTGGAGTTGAGTCTCTGTGACTGACTCATAGGCAGGGGCTCTTGACTTTTCTCCTTGGTGCCTTGCATGAAATTAAGGTAAAAGGTAAATACTGGTGTTGCATACAGGACAGGCATATTAGACATATCTAAGCACTGTCCCAAGATGCTTGCATGTTGCAATACCATGAACTCTGTTGTAGGGAGATCCAACACCATCATTACCCTGAGAAACAAGTTATCCCTATTCCACTCCACTTCTCCAGAATATCCATAAAACCATCAGTTCTGGTTGTACAGTTTGAGTGAAGAAATCAGCTATATCAGTTTCCCATAACAGATCCCTCCTCTCCTGTTTGTGAATGTTTTCCTTCCTCACTCCTGCCTTTAACATTTCTCTTTGCTGAGACGCACTTGTGTAACACACTATCGCCTTCATGCCCCAGGCATACATATCATGCAAGCTGTGTAACAGAGCAGAGGTAACCCTCAACACACACAGTCGACTACAATATTTTGTCAGTATTCTTGAGCTTCAGAAGATTGTTAAATGGAATTTTAACATACTTTTAATTATTTTTTATACCTTGGACCATATATTGTGGGTGTTTTTGAACTCCTGCCTTGCTGAGGGACCATGAGGGGTAAGCACCAAACCCAGTACAAGGTGCGAAGTTTTTTTTTTCCTATTTGTAGTGAGCATCCAATACATAAATTTCCATCTGTCACTTTCTAAAGTCATATAAGGCTCATCCAGACATCAACACCTGCCCTGTGCACATTAATGCTCCTTGCAAAAGGGAGACAGGTTATCAATGCAAATGACATTAGGGGATGTTTTTCTTTTTAACCATTTAACCATGTACTGGCAGCTGTTCTAACCACAGAACTGATTTAACACAGTTACAGAACAGTTTGCAAATCCCAAAAGGAAGAAACTAAACTATTCTGGAAAAGTCTTTAAAATGCTCATCTAGCTATTTAATTGACAGAAGAAAGGAAGAGAGATTAGGATACTACTACATCCAGGGTCAGTGCAACTTGTGAGGTTTCAAGCATACCTAATGGAGAATTAGCACATATTCTCACCATGAATATACTGAAGTCCCCTTTAGTGTTGAAACAAAAAAAATTTAAAACTCCACGACTTCCTAAATACCCAATAATAGACAACTTAGAAGTATTCAAAAGCCATGTATCTCTGGAAACTAAATATCTGCATTGAAAACAGCAAAAGCTTTATTTTCTGTCATTAATAAACATGACAATAGCAGTATTTTAAGTCCAAGTACAGCACTGAGGGTTCCACTGTCTCTAACAGAGAGACATTGTCATTAGAAGTAGGATAAGGAAAACTATTTAACAGCTGCATTAAAGATATTACAGTACTATAAACCCTCCAACTTCTCCAGGGACTTCTGTGGGCAAGAGATGTGAAGAGATTCCAGCTCCCACCAATTAATGACATGAGCTGCTACTGGGATTTTCTGAAAGAATAAAAGATCTTTCATGTTTAGTGTCAGCTCATGAACCACTGCCAGTGTACTGGAATCAGCGATGAGGAGTTTCATTTCTTTGATAAATTTGGAAAGAAAATATATGAAAGCAAAAGTCAAAACCAAAAGTGATTTCTGAGCCAGACTGTGTTTCAGGGAAAACAAAAAGAAGTTGAATCGCAGAGTGGCAAAAGCTCAGGCACCAAGAAGACTTCATCTAACAGGTTCTCATCCTATATCCTCCTGAAAAACAAAACAAACCAAAAACCAACCCAACCCAAACCCCCGACACTTCTACACCACCTCCCCCCAAACCCAACCCCAAAGACCCAGGGAAGTGCATGATTGTGTCTCTCAGGCTCACCCACACTAGTCCCCACAAGATTCGTCACAAATTCTGACAAGAGGGTTCTGCATAAACCCTACGATTTTGGGGCACATGCCAGGTTCTACCTCATTTTCACTGGTTTTGATGAACGAATGTACTTTTTAAACCAAACTATTCAAAGGCTCACTCACTGGAGCCTTTCCAAGACTATGAGACAGTGTACAGCTATATATCGCTGTAGATCTCTTCTAAGTTCTTTTATATTACAAAAGGGCAGGTTCTATTTCTGAAATGAAGCGCAAAAGCTGCTAGTTCAGGAAAGGGGGACAATGCGTGGGGAACAGATTAAGGGGTTTTGAAGAACAGGCTTTTCTTCAGAGCAGTTTTACAGAGATTCTCTCCTAGTATTGGTTACATTTGTAGATGATACAGTATATTCATTGTAACTTCGGTCTGCAACTCAAGCATTGGGCTTCCTATAAAATAAAAGCCTTTTAATCAATAATTGCACTTCATTCTGTGTGCCTCAAGCCCTGTGACAAAGCCATAGAAGCAGTAAGGTCTGACTTCAAGAGGAAGCTGGGCAACCTCCCAACAGCCAACACCTTTGATATTCTACTGCTGTACCCGAAACACTGCTACCATTGCTGTCAGTCCGGCAACCTTCATGCACAAAGCTCAGAAGCACCAGGGAAACATGATCATTGCAAGGGAGATGAACCAAGTAACGGCTGCATGCAGCCCTAGACGTGTACAGCACAGGGAGTGCACCGAAATCTATGTGGAGGCAGCTGGATCTGGCAGCAGTACCTCGGGCACCAACCGTGTAGGGGAAAGGAGTCTGATGAGTCCTTGAACGCTCAAGTGCACTGTCAGTCCCACCCTAGTGGCATTTATATGCACTTGTCAATCCAAGTGATATAAACCACCACTGCTTTGATTTTATACATGTCCGGGCTAGCAGAGAATGCTTTAGGTGAAGTTCACCACTACAGCAATCTCCATGATAATGATCTACACAGCGCTTTTATCAACCCATGACTGACAGAAGTCCAGGACATCTCATTTCTACTTCTGCCACACAACAGTGATGCCAGATGCAGAATTTACAATGCAGGCACGCACCTGATGCTGAACAAGGACCTCAGGAGCAACTCTGCAGTCTGGTGTAAAGAGGAGAGTAGGGGAGAAATGCACAAGGGGCTTCACACATGGACTTTTTTGACCATTAGCTGGTGGCAATGAATCTGCCTTCTGCTATCTTTAATGTTCTTCCTTATGAAATCTAAAGTCTTATTTGCTCTCTTTAATAATCCTCCCCTGTGAATGTCTCTTGCCCCATCCACTCTCAAGGGTCACTACTATAGTCACTTGCCATGGACCCCAGCAAGACCCTGGATCCTACAAAAATTAAAGTATATATATAATATATTTTGATCATGAATAATCTTATATTTTGACCCAACATCTCCGGAGAAAGAGGGAATGAGCTACTGAAGTGCTGTGCAAACCAAGCTCAGAGGTTAATGGTCTCACAGAGCACTTTACTAGTTACTTTCTGCTTAGGAGGAAGGTGGTGGAAAAGTCTTGGAATGAAGCTAGTGCGAAGGTCCATGCGGAAGAAACTGAAGACTTGAAGTACAGTACACTTGCCACCTATCTTCATAAAAAACATTGCACAAAACCGTATGCCAAGCAGGCAGGCAGACTGAAAGGCAGGAATTTTTTCACACAAAGCTTAGACAACAGCCTAACTCAAACCATGCTTTATATTTCCACATTTAACTCATCCCATTGTAAACTAAATGCAAATGCATATTGCATAACAAGGAAAATGTCAAAGTTTAGTAGGTTATATGCAGCTATAGAATTGCATGGGTTTGTCATTGAAAAACTGTTATAACCATCAATAGCACTTAGACCTAAGAGAAAGGGACACCACTTCATTTAACACAGTTTTGGTTTACATAGGAGGCTTTTGGGGTATTTCAGGGGAAGTGACTAGAAAACAAAGATTCACAGGAGACAATCTTGGGAGAAACCGATTTTTATGACTCAAAAAACATTGATAGCAACACGACAGTTTTACTACTCAGCTGTGAAACAGTTTCCACCCATTTTTCAGTCTTCTGGACAATGAGCAATGCAGTTCAGTGATTTTTCCAGTTACCCAAGCACATATGCCTGGAAGCAGTGTACGCTCTGCTGTTGATGCACTGAAACAAAATCAGTTTCTGACCAGTTTCCACTGCAGAAACTTCAGGCAAGTAAAGAAAGATCCAAAAAAACCTGAACGAGAAGTCACAGCCACAGAAAAATATTGTTACCTTGAGGCTACTAGTACAAGGTTCAGAGAGCTGAGTTGCCTCAGGTCTTCAGCAGCTCCACAAAAGCACCATGTGTCATATGAAGTAGTGCAGCGACTACACCATATTCCAACATAAGTGCTGTCAGGAAGCTAATATCTACAAATGGAGGCAAATGCAGAGCTGGAGTTCTCAGTGAGCACCAGCCTACAGCTTTAGAAATTATTAAACAACAAGTGTTATATCACACCAGAATTTTCTTCAAGCAAAGTTTCAAAACTAACTTCCTCATTAAAATCTGTGCATCGATCTTCCTTACAGAGCTTTGGGGTAACAAAAAGATCTTTATCTCTCCCTCTTACCCACAGCCCTTCCCCCATCTGCACCCTACAAAACTACTTCCCTTCCAGAACAGATGCTGTTTCAGTGCTTCTTGTACTGATCGATTCCCATTTGCATTCAGGAAGCATAAACACTCAACCTTTTGAAGGTAATCACATTGGATGATTTAATTATTGCAATCCAATTACTTTCACCTCCTTCCCACATTCAAACGTTTCGGGAATAGAAGTTATTAGAAAGATCCTCATTAGATTAAAGCACAGGCCTGCTATGCAATAAGTGACTCAGTTGAACCACTCTAAAAATACCTAGCAGATACATGATTTGCAAGAAAGCAACCTGCTCCCCTCTAAGTTGTCCGTGTAGCAAAGGCAAAGAACGAGAAAGCAGCAGCTCTCACCAGCCCACTTCCAGCTGCCCAGCAGGAACATCTGTCCAGCAGAACACTTCTTTTTCTTTTTCCCAAGCTGCTATGAGCTATCAATTAAATTAGTGGTCACTGTTAAGTTACACATACTTCACTGCATAAAAATGATTACACAACAGAAAAACAGTAAGCTTATGCTTTTGAATCAATGAAGTGAATGCTGGACATATGCATTTTCAATACACATACCACCAGCATGACATTTCTAAGAAATTATATTGATATATAGGTTAATTTACAGGAAAAGATTGATACTTGATCCCAAGCACTAAATTAAGCCCCTAGCTGGAATTTACAACAAATACAAGTTTTAGTATGCTGGAGTAGAAAGAACTTCCTCACTTTTACTCTTCTTTCTCATTCTGCTCCAAAATGATACCACAGCATCAGTAAGAAAACAGCACAGCACTTGGGCAGAGGAATGAATGCAGAAGGAAAAGGTTTGCAAGCAATAAAGGAATATGGAGGAAGACGAGAGATCCTGTCTCAAACAGTAATACCCTTAGGCCTCTATTTTTCATATAAATGTTTTCCTTGGTTAACTATACAGTGCAGTATCTAGTAAATTATGCCTTTACTGTGGGGGAAGGAACCTACATTTCCACATCCATAGGATGATGCTCTCTCTCAGCATTTTAATTTCTGGATGCAAGTCATCTGCATTATCCATCACAAAAGACTAAATTAAATCATTAACTACTTCACTGCTTCTTGGAGGCGATTTGATGTATTAGAGTATTTATTGCAGATACTTGAGAATCCTACTGTAAGGAAAATAGGGTCCTAGCTGTGAAAAGACAAGAGCACACACAACCTGTAAAAGTGTTATTTTCCCCTGACAGTGTATTTTATCACATTCAGTCAGAAAGCACTTAACGTTTAATTCATACTACACAAAGATGTATGGGAAAACTTGTGTTTCTTGGATTTTGAGAAGAGCATCAATCATGTCCTGATGCAAATGAATGCCTTTCCAAGCAAACAGCTGTTATGTCCTAACATCCATACAGTTCCCATAAAGCTGAGACATAACAAATTGCACATTTGTGTCACTATATGAGATTTCACTTTATTAATTGTTTCTCTGTCTGGTTTTATTCTTTGAGAAAAAAACCCACAAAACCAAAAAACCCAAACTCAAGCCAAACCCCAGCCCTCATACCTGTATGGTATAGTTAAGTTCCTTAGCCAATAAATACGACAATCAGCTGGCCACATGCAGCTGCAGATGCTGAAGGCTTACTGGAACACCCACTCTAAGAACAGATAGGCTTTTGTTTTTCAAATACTGATGAACACTGTTTTTCCAGAGATGGCAAACACATCTACTTGGAATATATTAGCATGCTCTGCACCACACCAAGATGCCTCTGGAAATGATCTCCTTGAGGCATCAAGCGCCTTCTGCAGAGAAGTCCCATTTCCAGTTACTCCAGTTTACCAGTGAACTTGAACAGTGATTCACGGGTGATAAAACGTTCCCCTCAGCTTTTCTGCTCATTGTTGTTTTCCTCTCAGGGCAGCCTGACTCAGAGATATTTTCACTGTTCTTGCACAAACCCAACTCCTACCCGTTTTGCTCTGCTAGAGGAGGCAAGGGGCTCTGTTGCTCTGACCCAGAAGGGCAACTTTGGCTGGGGTGTCACAGTACTCTCTCTGGGAAGGAAAGCAGCAAGCCCAGCAGCTTTAGTGCCCGCAAAATGGGATGGAGAAAGCAGGGCAAAGCAATGCAAACCTAACACCATCCTGAAAGGTTTGTTCTTCAGCTGCAAAGGACTGCAGCCCTGAAGGGCCTTGCCAGGGTTTCTCAGATTTCTTCTTATCACACATACTGAGGAGTGCCTAGTGAGGTGCCAGCAAAGCCCAAACCTCTGACTCTGTAATTTAGAGGTGATCTGGCATTTCAAGGGCTTACAAGACAGTTTGTCACCTCTGCATTCCAGTGGGGAATTGCCTAAGGAGATGGAAATCAACACAAGTGAATAGAAACTGTCTTCAAACCTGTATTGCAAGACTGAACATCATATCCTAAACTTTAAATTTTATTATTAAAAAAAATCCACCTCAAACATACAGTGCCTCTTCACATCACCTTGTTACAGCTTTCCCATTCTTCAGCATTCAACTTCATACTGTGCTGATTTTATTTTATCATCTTTAAGGTAGCTAACTGTGAATTTCAATTAACATTGTCTTGCTCCTGTGGTACGAGATTAGAATTTTCTGTTGTCTGTACTTTTCCCACTGATTAGTTGCTATGTATACTCCTAGCATTTCTTCCTTCTTCCTCTTTAAGATAATCAATCTTTCCAATCTCTTGGGAAAGCTGTTCTTGTGCCCTGTTCTCCTTACCTGACTTTCAATCCCTCTAGTGAGGCAATATCCTGGTTGAACTGGCGTCTTCTGTACTAAACGCAGCAATCCAGACACAGACAAACCTGCTGAATTATAAGAGCATTATCACTCTTCTTCTCCCTGTATGTATCCTAGCAGCATTTGCTTATTTGGCAGCAGTTGTACACAATTTTTATTCACACTGGCATGATTTAGAAACTTACAAACGATGGATGGCAGGAAAATGTATATTTATCAATATTAGAGTCTCTCTGCAATACACTGCTATCCATTTATTATGTTCTGCAGTTGTTCACATCTTTCTAGACCCAATCAGCTTATCTGCTAATTTGAGGTAGACAACTGGCTCAGACTGCACTGGTAGGGGAGGGAACAGAGGATTCAGGCTCAGCTCCTAGGGGCAGTCCCAGAACCATGTCTACCTGGCAAGAGAGGTGGAAAGAAAATGATAGAGAGTAATGGGCAGAAGCAGTCACATGCCAGGGAAAAACCTTGACAGTATACATCACGCTTTCTCCTTGTGAAGATAGGACAGGAAAGCTACATCTATTATATAAGTGTAGGAGGACACAAGACAACTCTTTCCTCAGGTATGGAAAAATACAACATTCAAATATGTGAAACCATGCAGTATATTACAATGCAGCTTTGTAAAGACGACTGCTACCCATCCATCAAACAAATAAAGCTTGCAGCAGCTTCAGTTCATTTACCTAGTCATTGCCTTATAGGTAATTTCTACTTCGCAATAAGGGAAAGCTTCCAGTTCATGGCAAAAGCATCAAACATTATTAAAACCTCTCTGCTGGCACCTTGTTACTAGCTTACTTTGGTGCCTTATTTTTCTCTAGAGGCTTACAAGAAGAGTCCTTTGCAATTCCTGTCCAGATGCTGTCTCAGCTTGCATTCTCCCGATCTTTACTGCTGCCATTCATAGGGGAATTACCAGTATTATTTTGAAAGAAACAGAATTCAGGTTGTGAAATAAAATCAGCTCTAAAGATCTGCTCCTCTGCTTTGCAGCCCCTCACATTTAAATCTTATTCCAAGCTAATACAAAAGGCAACATCCTGAAGTTCAAAAATATTAAGTTCTTACTAGGTCATGCTATTGGACATGGTGATCACAGTATTTATATATAGAGGTGTCAGTATTTATATTCACAAAAGTCAGGGATTCGAGACAGAGTTCTTTCAAAGCAAGGACTTTCAATGTCATTGCTGATTTAACTACTGATCAGTTGTACACGATCACTGGAAAAAGCTGATCACCTTGCCCCATCCTGAATAAAGACAAGGCTCCTTACTAGGGACCCTCCTTTCAGTAAGCTCCCACACCAGCCTGCCCAAATTCAGACAGGTGAGGATTCTTGAATTCATATAAAAGAACACTGACAGCTGACAGGTATGGAGATTACAACAGATGTGAAGTATTTATAACACTTACCACAGAGCCAGCCTACAACAGCAGCCCAGAACATGTGCAGGTATGAAGAACACATTGCCCACTATGCTACACCATCAGCGTATGCTGCAGGTGCTGTACCACCCCATCCCTATCACGGTCAGGATCGTGCTATGCCTGTTAGCACTATAAATAAATCAGGCAATCCTCTTTAAAGAACAGTAAAGATCTGGAGAGTAAAGACATAGAGAGACTAAGCTAATAACAAGAGGATGATTTCTTTTTAGGAAAGGGTAACTTGGTGTGAACCCAGACAACTACTTATCACCAAGCTTTGAGTCAAGTAATATTTTCACAGTGGCCTGAAGTTACCTGCAGAGGAGTTGCACGCACATGAACACAGCTTATACACCACTTCATGTGGTGTACTTCCACATACTTTGTGTACTTTCATGATGTTGCCTTCCAACAGGGTACTATTAATTAGCATAAGAATGGACAGTGCAAACAAAGGTGTCTGAAATAATGACTTTGGGCTGTTTGAGGACCAATGGAAGCAGCGGATGACAGCAGATTGAAGCAGACTAGATCTATCACTGACCTTGGCAGAGGACACCAGATTTTAAATGGTTATACAAGGTAGAATACAGCTAGAGACCACCCATTGGGCAAGTAAATCCTTGTGCTATTAGTTAAAGCGTAAAATCAGCTCACAGCATCTGCCAGGGAAAAAGATGAGTTAAGATGGGGTAAAAGTAGTAAATAAGGGAAGGGTCCTCTTTAATCCTGCTGCCTTGCAGGCTCAGCACTGTCTGAAAAGTTAAATCAGGTTTGTAATTCTGGCTCAGCTATTCACAGGTCAGACAGGATTGCTTCTTACACAGAGGGCAGGGAGTGGAGGAACAGCTTTCCTTGCAGACAGTTAAGCTACTATGCAAAAAGTATATGCTGAGACGATACATCCAGTTACCTCAAGCCATGAGATATGCTTCCCACAAACTAAACCCCACTTTTTTGGTTTCAAAATCCATGCATGTGCTGCTGTGTCAAGCGGTTCCTCCTCCCACTCTCCTGTTCTGGTATCTTGAGACATGCTGAAAACATCCAGGTGGCATGACCTGGCAGTCCAGTAAGTCTCTTCCACATGTCAGATTATCTAATACAAGTGAATTGTGTCTTCTTATCAAACACACAGAGTAAGCTTTGGAGGGATATGTGCAATTTGTAAAGAAATGTAAATCATTAACAATCTGCAGCAAGTTAAGCAGTTTACTTAAGCAAACATGTCCCAAGTACTGAGCATCCTGAGGAAGGCAGTGCACATGGAGGGCAGTATTTTAATAATTTACTCAGAGGCCAGTGGCAGGTAACAATTTTTATAATAGATTTTTATTTCAGTTGGAGGGGAGGATGGAGAAGAGATTAGACAGAGCTGCCCTATCCTGTGAACAGGATCTGGCCCCTAAAACAGATCAGCTGGACAGATTGCCCTAAATAATAAACAGGAACAGCAAATTCACAAGGAAGACCTGACACAGTTACAACCTTGAATACAGCAGTGAACAAATGGGTTGCTTTGAAAACACACACGAATTTTTATCATCTGCACTGTACCGTAGAAATAAATGCAAACTAGCAAGTGTTCTTAGAAATGCAACAATCAGATAATTTCACAAATGCATCTTTTTCCTGCTGACACTGCACCTTTAAAATTCTTGCTTCACTCACACAAGTCTGAAAGATCAAGGTTTATCTTTGCTTTTCCCACTCGCTTTTTTTTTTTTTTTTTTTTTTGGCCAGAGGACCGAATGGTTTTGTTTAATCAGTTTTTGAAAGGAAAGTATTTCTGTAGAAGGAAACAAAAGTTCATGGTGTGGCAGCTACATGCTAATTAGAAGCCACGGAATGCCCAGGATCTACATCCTAGCTTTCCCAGTGATCAAGTAACCCCTACTTAAGACACAGGAACCAAAGACAACAGTTCCAAATCATGCACTTAAAATCTTAAATACACTTTTCTGTACTCTCATCAGTTCTCCCAGTCATCCCACACTGTCTGCTCTGCTGGCACCCTTCATTTTTATGCACATTTCAACCATGCTATTTCTCTCCCCAGAGTTTTGGCTCCAGCAAGAGCTGACAGTGATTTACAAGTCCTGCTAGACTTGGCCTTTTAAAAATACCATCAAGAACATAAGCTTCAGATGTGTATGTATCTGTAAGAAAGGTAAAGGTATTCCCTCCGCATCCCAGTCCTCTTGTATGTGGAGACATCCATTAACCAGTAGGTACCAGACTACCAAGGTCACTTCTCCTTGACAGTAGCAAGCCTTCAGCATTTGTGCACCCCGAAGCAACTGCAGAGGTAGTCCACATACCTGCTCAAGCAGCTGTTGTCCCCTTCCTCACCAAGTCACTTGTGGCTTTGGAGCAATAAGGCAAAGGCAAATATTGCCATTCCATCCACCTCACTGCAAAGGAAAGAATCTCTTCCCATTTCTCTACTGCACGTAGCATCCCAGCCCACTCCCCATTGCCTGAGAGGTATCACACATTCACCATTTCTCTATTATTCAAAACAAGTGAATGCATTTAAATAATACTTAAACAGGTTAAAAAAAAAAAATCCAGTAATAAACTGGGAATTACTATGGACTGCTACTGGAACACAGAAGGATACAGCAGCTACTTAACGTTTTCAGAAGGCAACATCTGGCAGACAAAAACAGCTAAACACACCAAACACCTTTCACCTCACCAACACACAAGGTGCTTTTAACCAGATCTCCGGTGCCAGTGTTTTTCCCAATCCAAGCTGCCCCATTTCACTTTCAACTCAGATGACTGCTGGATATTGGTATTTAACTGCATTCAGCATTAGCAAGGATGTGCAGCTGCTCTGAGTTCAAGCACGAAGGAGACAGCCTGCCTTTTTTGAATTCCAAATTGATAAGAGGAGGTCACTGAAATAATTAATAAACAGGAAGGTGAGGAAAGGAGAGAGTCAGTTGAGAGGAGCTGTGAGAGATAAAACATGAATGGGAAGAATAAGCAGCAGGGAACAGGTTATAATGTACAACCAACACCAAGCCTGCAGTAAGGATGGCAGCAAGCATCTGGTTCAGTAACAGCCAGACAAGAAAACTGAAACAGCGTTGTGTTTTGGTAATAACAGATCTATCCAACCGGAGGCAACAGGCTGAAGACAAGCCTTTCAAACCTCAAGACCCTTCCTGCACCCCAGTTCCTCTTGTATCAAAGCAGCTTTGTGCATGAGGTTACCAAAAGGAAGGGAGAAGTCCAGCTCCACATTTTGCATTTATGAAGCAGCCTGCTGGTGACAGACACGGTAATGCAAACTCTTCCAGCTGCACTCAACAGCTAAGCATTTCCCTGCATGCAGCCTCCAAATATGTAACGCGGAAAGTATTTCCCACATTAAGGCTTCTCCAGACAGTGCATTTGCATTTGTCTCAGTACCTCACAGATACAAAGTTCTTGCTCTGCCACTTAGGACACTAAATCCACTAGGCTGTATCAGTTTTCTCTCTTAAGAGACACCAGATTTTTTTTGTTTTGTTTGTTTTTTTGGCATTTAAGACAAACAGATGTTCATTATCTATCATTGCAAACTAAGCATAGAGGAAAACAATAGTTTGAAAAAGGAAGTCATGACCAACACAGACTATCTGAATTCAATTTCAAGTGGTCTTTTCCCAACTACATAATCCTAAATTCCTACTCTCATTTTTTTTCCCCCTACTTGAGTCAAGTTACTACCGGGTCTCAAGAATAAAACATCTTTTCTGTTCAAAGCAGCTTAGCTTTTGACTAAACACACAGAATCAAACTTGGTCCTGTTCAGGAAATATTTACAAAATATGAATATTAGTCAAAAATAAAAGCTATGTGTTTGAGATGCTTCTAAATCAATCCTGGACAGGTAGACAAAGCAGCACCACGACCCAGCTCCAAAGGAGAACTTAAGGACAGTGACACCAAATGCCAGTAGATCTAAGGTAAGCGCACAGGTCTGGAAGTACTGCTCCCATTAACAAGGCAGGTGCTGAAAAATGGGACTCTCATTAAACATGGCAATTCAAGCCAATCAACACAAAATGCCCAAAAGATGTGTGAAATCCTGTACCTGCCTCAGTCCCTGACAGTCTCCTGCAATCCTATCATGGACTATGGAAGCGCCTGCATCCCAAACTCTTGTTTCATGACACCCGTTTTTACCCCATAACAGCTTAGCTGCAAAAGGACTCAACTAGGAGGACAAGGCAAGCTACATGAACTCCTCAGCATGTGGGGACAGACCCCACCCTCCCCAGAAACTCATCTGAAACATTAGTCTGGTGGGAAGAAGATAGCATCAACTGTTTGTTTAATTAAGTCCCCTGGTAGGATGGACATTAGCCTGGCCATTTTCTCCCCATGAGATTCAGAAGCCACCTGTACCTGCTAAGTTCTTACAACAGCAACTCACCACTATACAAACTTACCAAAGATGTAACAGTTAAGTTTTTACAGAGCATCAAGCCTGGATACACACCAATTGAACAAGAATTAAACTTCTCTGCAAGGCAGGATGATAATCACACATTCTTCCCAGTCTTTCCCTCTACAAATGAGCTGTCCATTTCAACTTTCAGCTTCAGCAGCTGACATATTTCCCCCCAATTGCCTAATTTTTTCAGATAATACATAACCATAACACATTGCCAAATGTGACACTGGCAACACCAGTGTCACTCCAATCTGTGATTTCCAGAAACAATATCAATTCAGTTACGTAGGAGGAAGGAGAGCCAAGTTAGACATCTTGTTCTGTTTGTTTTTAATGTTACTTCTGCATAATTGATAGCTATTCATAATTTAATTTTATTTGATTCCAAATCTGCTTCTTTCTTAGTATCTGGTTAAAATTGTTTTTTTCCACAAGTTTTTATGCAATGGAGGCCAAGAAAAATTTCTGTTGGTTTCCAGAGTAAGAAAATGCAATCTCGTGGTACAGCAAAAGCAGCAGATTTTATAGAAAAATACTAAAGACTGCTTTAAAACCCTTATGTTCTGGGTATTCAAGGGTCATACAATTCTAAGGAAATTTTGTTGCTTTCTTGATCCTCTGATCTTGGACTTTAAAAAGGCAATCATAATCTTATAAACATCTGGGCTAAAAGCTGAGCTAAAATAATCTGACACAATTTCCTCAGTATTGGAACTGTACCAGAGAACAATTTCAGACCAACCAACCTGAGAACAGTTAAAGTGGTATTCAAAACTAAACAAGAAGCTTCCATAGTAAAGGGAATAAACAAAAAAAAGGCTCCTACAACAAGATACTCCACACAAGAAACCCAAACTCGAATATATCTAAATTCCCTCACAATCCAGGAGGGAACAATAATGTGCCATGAAAGATGAGGAAAGCCCAACACTACTTGCCACAGGAAAGCCTGGCTCCAAGACACGAAACCCAGCTTCGCAGCTTGGGCCAGGCTCAGGAGCAACAGGAGAATGCAACTGCCACGGGGCAGCACCATGTCAAAGAGTGTCCAAAGAATGATGCTACATCCAGCATGTTATTTTCTGACTCTACTGCTGCCCCATCGCAATTCCTGTGGCAGTGACAGCTAAGGGACACCCGTCATCCTCCTGCCTACCACTGCAGCTGTAGATGCACTCCTCCAGTAATGCAAGTATCAGCTGCAGTTCTGAAGCACTCCTCTGATGCTGCTCACAATGAGGTCATCAGCAAAACTTTGAAAAGACACTAGAGCAAGATGAAACCAACCATGATAATTTTAGTGTTTGTTCATATATTAAAGCGAAAGTGAATTCCTACTTCTTCCCAACAGGAGGCACATCAGCTAGTAAAGAGGACGGGAGAAGGGGGGGTGGGGGGAGAAGACTGAAATAAATAGTGTGAATCCTCATCCATATACCCAAATGGGAACAGTTTGTACAAAAATAAGCTATGTAAGACTACAGAAGAGAGACTTTCTCTCCACAAGCCTTTGCCCCAATGACATGTGTAACTTCTATTACATTATCAGTGGCAGGCAAACTGGACAAGGCAGAAAGATCTACGCAATAGTTACAGAACAAACATCTCTAATTGTACAGTGCTTTCTATTGCAAATGTGCTTTGAAGATTAATTTTTGTACCTGAAGTTTCCTGTGCTTTTCTCAGGTAGAGAAGTTCACAAGCTACTGAAGTAGCACGCTTCCTCTTCTTGGTTCCTTTGTGGCATCACCAACTTTACTAGGAAATGAAAGTTTCTTATCTTCTGTCCACCTTGAAGTTTTCATACAACCTACATATTATGTTAGAGTTTTCTGTAGTTATTTGACAGCAACACCAAAGATCTTATGGAAGCCTTGGTTACAAGAAAAGATGTATGGGTGGAAAACAATGCTTGCAGTAAGGTCTGTGGTAACTGTGTGCCTAACTTATTTCAAGTATTTTAGGGCCTGAAAGGAGCAGAAATGTCATTTTTACAACCAAAGGTCTTTTCAAAGATTAAAAGCTTAAAGCCTCTCTGTATAGGGTCTCTGGACTTCCTGATCTTCTCCAAGCTTTGCTCTACATTTGGATCATCCCGATGAAGAATTCCCTCTTCAGCACATAACACCCAATTGTATACATGCTTCAAAGGGGTAGTGTTTAGTAGCTTATATTTCAAAACTGATCATTACTACAGCTTAGCACTGTTCTATGACTTCAAAAATACAGGACCAAAGCTTTGACTTGACCTGAAAAGTGGAGGTACTGTCATGCTTCTCAGAACCGAAGCCTGGGCTCTTCTACTGGCAGCCCACAGAGCTGTACCAGTGTGGCTGCAATGACACCAAGTCCGCTGTAAGGGGATGCCACCCCAGGATGGAGGCATGTAAAGAAGCATTCAAGTCCTGTCTCCCAAACCTACAGGACATAATGAAGCAATACTCTGCTCAAATCAGTCAAAGATACTTCCCTGGGTGTCAGAAGCAAAGGCTCATGGAGACAAACGGTCTTGACGACTGTTGAGGCATGTGAGATGTACTCACACAGGTTACAGGTCCAGTGTTTGGGCCTCTGGTGGTGCAGCAAGTGAACACAGGGGTCTGACTGGAGGACTTGGCCACAGAGGCCATAAGTGCCACCTCAGTGCTCCAGCTGGGTTCCAGCCCTGGCTGCAGCCTGGGTTGCTAGCCAATGTCGCACACAGGAATTTGGCAGCATGCACACTTCTGCTCAGTGTTGCAGCCCCAGGAGACCTGTCCTCCCCCAGACATCTGGTTGAAGTTAGTCTTAAGAATCTCAAACTATTTTTGGTCTCAAATTCAGGCTTTTAAAACCCGTTGTTACAGATCTTAAACCAGTAGAAATGTTTACAGGCAGACCAGTTTTAAGGGATGTGTCTTGTTTAAACCAGCAGCTTAGTTTGTTGCCTATTTGGTGAGGCTTTTCAAAAATCACAGAACCAATTTTCCCGTAGGCAATCTGCCACCCCACCAGCAGGGACAGCCATATGATCTGGGTGCCCAGGAGATGTGAAACACACCAAGATTAGTAAATGACATGAGCCTGGGGCCAGTATCTGGCAGCAAGGCCACGTGTCATAGGAACCAGCAGCTGCATCCAGGCTGTGTACTGGGAACGGTCCCTGGTCCAAGTGACTCCCAAACTGTGTCTGGGGACTGTTTGATGCTGTGTGAATTGGCTCATGGCAAGAACAATGCCTGGTACAAACACACATACAGTACAGCCAGCCAGGTCTCTGTGCTTGAAAACATACCCTCATGCTATTTAATTTGTTAGAAATACAGTCATTATAGCAACTGGCCCTGGGCTCAGCTGCCAGTTTCTCTCAGCTGGTTCATGCAGTCATAGAAAAGAGGAAACAATATTGATCCCAGTGAAGTCTGCCTTACATACACCACCCTCTGCAATACTGAGCTTCTTTAGAAGAAATGGAAAATCAGAACAGCAATGGGTTTGCTGTCTGCTCACAAGAGCTCCCCTTTCTTGCTACATTGTAAACTGCCGTAATATCTCAAGGTGGTCAATATTTTCCCACTTTCTCTCCTTCATCTTTATTAGTCTGAGGCCAGTGTAAAGGCATTGGCCAATAACTGACTAAACAGCAATTTCTGGCTTAGAGTCATCACACACAGCAATAAAGGGAAATCAAGCTCAAAACAAAAAGATGACCATTCGCCAGGATAATGCTTCAGACTATCACAATGGCTGGCTTGCAAATTAGGAGCCTGCCTGCAAAACACAGGCAGTATCCTTTATTTCTGGAAAAATACCATTGGGCCTGGTGTGTCAATACATGCACACACACCACTTTTTGAAACCACCATCTGCACTTTTTAATCCACATGCAAAACGCTCAAACACAGATCACTAAGCAATTACCCATGTCATTTGCTTTTTCCGCATCCAAAATTTTTCAAAATGGTTATCAACTTCTCCCATACCACTTTGTATACAAAACACTTGCCTACATAGTGAACAGTCCAGGTTTTGTGATGAAGAGCTGAATACCAATTACACCTGTTTCTAGAAGAATCTGGCTCCAATCCATGTAAAAATGTCTGTTCATGTCAAAAAGTGCACATGCACACAAGCTCAGTTTTAGAGCAAAGGAAAAAAGTACAGGAGACACCGACCGAAGCAGACCAAGCTGTTTGTTAGGTTTACCCAGGCTTCCTGGTGGTGACCTCAACATTTTCAGTCCTTGGGCCATTTATTCGGACCTGTTGACACCTTGCAAAAAGCAGACAACAATGTTAATTCCTGATTCCTCAAAAAAGTTTTTAAGTTAGCATGTTTTTAGGAGGATAAATATAAGCTGTGACCAAACAGATGCTATGGATGACACTAGTTGGGGATGGAGACTTCTTCACTTGGTTTCTTGTCAATGAAAATTTATTAAGGAAATCCTCACCAACCTTATCTCTTACCTACCAAAGAACTTACTGGGGAGGAGAGAAAGAAGGAGTAAAGGGACCCTAAATCACAGAGAAGCTTTTAGAATTGAGATAAAGTTCATGCATATTCAGGTACTACAGCATGCAAATTTTTTTAACACAATCAGTACATTCATAACTCCCTTTCCCTGCTACCTTCCTCTAGTATCTAACATGGGTTAGCCACAGTACCTGAGGAAAAGTTAACTGCTAGAAACTTAATGACCATGACCACCAGCATTTATAGCATTTCTTGTTTAACAAAAATCCCTACCTTTGCTTTTAGTCTTCTGCTCCAAAACCACCACTTTGGAACTGAATTAGTGGTACAAGCTACTGTAGGATTTCCTACCTTCCCGCTGGTCATGTGCTCCAAACCATACTAGCAGCCATAAAGAGCACACAAAAGGGAAGGTGAGATTTCAAACAACAGAGGTCCCAAACGTCCTCCAGAGCAAAGTCCACAGCTGTGCAGCCCACAGAAACCCTGCCTGCAGCAAGGCTGAGAGCATGTCTCTACAACAGCCTGTCACACTCAATAGGGCTCCTCATCTGCCAGTGCTTTGCAGCCCAGGCTGCCATGGGACTCCAAGCACCGCAGCAAGCTTTCCAGAATTTTATGTGCTTTTGCTTTTAGGCTACAAAAAAAACCCTAGCAACAACAGGTATCAGAATGTGAACCTGGAAATTCAGTGTTTGTATGGCTCTGAGCTGATGTCCCTGCTGGACGTCCAGCAAGATCATTTACCAGTTCATATTTTGAAAGCACAATGATGGATTCCTCTATTCCCATTCATTTACTGGCAGTTGCAGAGGTTAGCAAGAAGAGTTTTGATTACGAAGTCTGATTCATTTCCTGAAGGGAGGAGACTGCACTCCTCTTCAGAAATGGAGTAGTGCCTATATGTTGTATGACCAGCCCCAGCTACATTACGCAGTGTCAAGCACAGTGGTCTACCACCCATTGCAGCCGATACACTTAAGCTAGCTGCTTCCCCTGCCTGAAGAAATCCAGCATACATCCACTCTTAGCCAGCAATGGCAGCTATTGTAGTCTCAGGAACTTCTATTACTCTTGACATCAGATGCAATACAACGTAGAAAACATGAGGTAATATTAGACAGGCTTTTGCTTGTCAAACAGCACTAAAAGCCTCTGCTGCCAAAGCAGCACACAAAACAGTCGAGGTAAGGCTCTGGTAGACCTGACAGGCACTTTTGGAACTTAATTACAGTTATTCTGACTGAATGGGACATAAAAAAGGGCTCAGCAGAAGACAATAAAATGCATCATTTCACTGCAGCAAGAAGTATCAACTTCTTAATTGCAGTAATTGAATAACTTTAGTCCAGGCCTAGGGTACAAAAAGACCAAAGGTGTTGATTTTGACTTGGCAGGTACGTTACCTTCTCACTTTCCTCCCTCATCACAATAAATGTTGAGCCAGCTTGCATCTTCTCTTCCCCATGTTAGTACTACTGCACTGCCCTACTTTAATCTCTGTTTTTTATCAGTGTCTGCTCCTGTCTGTGTGTGTAAACTGTTACCATGGCATATTAAAAGCATAGAGATCATTCATGTCTAGAAGGCAAATGCAGGGCTTTTCAGCGAAAGCCCTTTCATCTGCTCTCAAGCTTCTGGCTGGCAGAAAGCAGGCTACACGAAGGCTGCTGCCTCACGAGTTTGAGGCAATGGGACCAACAGGACAAGAGCAGGCACAAGAGCTGTGTGCCTGACATTGGAGAACAGCACAGGCATGAGCTTTGCTATTGGACTTCCAGTAACTACCCAAGTGCAATCAGCCTTTGACAACAGCTTATTGCTGGTGGAGTTGCCGAAATGGCCAGTGACAAAGGCATGATTCATAAGTCCAGCCAAGACACCATGTAGAGGATCTGCCCTGGCACCAGAACACTGCAGCTGCCTTAGGTCATCCCTGCATGCAGTGGGACCTAGGCTGGACCACAGGCTATGTCCTTACCATCAAAGCAGAAAGCATCTCCTTGGAAATCTACATTCATTCTATCCCATGCACATGGTGCTGCAAAACAGGAGGCCTTCACAATGCCAATTTGAACCACTCCTTGGATGACTCCATAGCCCACAGCTGCTCTGGCAAAACACAGAGCTCAGAGGGGGAACAGAATTTCTCAGGATTGAACAGGAGTAGAGTAGGGGAACGAGAAGATACAGCTTAATAACACTGAGGATCAAGAAGAAAATATGTAAAGGATAAATCGGCACATAAGCCAAATGAGTGCAAGCTAGTTACAAATAAAATGCAAGCCATTGTTTCCAGTTCCACAGCACAGACACCTGAAGTGTCCAACAAACATAAAGGAAGCAAAATAATGAGGACCTGTCTCTTAAAAGTGATTACATTACATGGTTTTCTGAGATAAGGGACAATTGTATTAAATGAAAAGGCAAACCCTTCTGGATCTTTGTGTAATAAACTGGCCTAGAAACATGCATATAAACAAATACCTTGGAGAATAGGGTTCAACACTTGACCTTGCAGTTGTCAGCTGACATCTGCAAGGAAAGAAACCCCAGTGTAGATGTTCTCAGAGAAGCATCCAAATCTGAGGAGACATCTATAAGATAAGCTTTGCTGTACTGCTTCAGAAAGGCTAAACAGCAACAAGAAGGAAAGCATCAGAACAGACTAATTTTCAGTGCTCTCCTGCTTCATCTTATCTTGCATCACAGTAAACCTACTGAATTTCCTCTTTCAGTCACTGTCTGTTTTTTATTCCAAGCCACAGATAAGCTAAATAGTGTGGAAGTCATATAGGTACCAACAGGCTCTATCTAAATCTTGAAACGATTGTACCAGGAGGAGAAGTACCACTGCTCTAAATCAACACTATAACTCTCTCTCATGTCCCTTCTTCTACCATACCTTAGCTTGCATAAACGCAATTTTTTGCTGTACCGTATTACCTTTTAAACTAAAGTAAAAGCTTTAGTACCAACTCATTATTAGACTTACAGCAACTTCTAAAAAAAGCAAACCTGTTTACTTTAAGACCCTAAATTACTCCACAAGGTAGATGCAGCACTTGCTTAAGAATACAATTAAGCCTTTATTTGCTATTATAAGTGAATTTGAATCTGAGGGTAAATTTATCAAATTTGCATTCACTGCTGGAGGTGCAAAATCTCATTATCTGTCATGTTGTAAACATAGTCAAGGATCTTCTCTCCATATCTGTTCAAAACAGGGCACTATATTTGCTCTATCACCTGAATCCAGATAATTCTAATCAAGATAATTCAATCTGGTGGCAAAATAAGCCAATTCACATTAGGACAGCCTTTTCCCAGATTTGTCTCCATGGGACTCAACTCCTAAGGAAACCGTGATTACAGACTTGTAAAGGTCAAAAGCATTGCCTTCTGGGGCTGATCAATCGCTACCATTATTTCAAAAACCTGCTAAGAACATCGATCTTTTACCTCACACTAAGAGGGAATGGTACAGGATGTGAAGAATAAAAGACAACATTAGATCAAACTTCTTGGTAAACTTGGCAGCAGAACAGCAGTGCTTTTCTACCCAGAACTGTGCTTTGGCATCGCCTTTGATTCAGTGCTCAAAACCTTAAGAGTTCCCTGAAAAATCTTAAATTAAGTGGTGAATGCACATGGTACGATAAGCAAAGCCCATATGCTCAAAGTCTGGCCAAGGTTAGTTACACAATGCTTTTTCCTGCAGCCTGGATAAGAGAAAAATTAAAACACCACTTTTTTTTTAACCCAGCCTTCACAACTGTTCTCCCACTCATGAGGATGAAGGCTGCATTTTGTCCATCTAAAATTTCAGCACAGTCTAATTTGCAAAATATATGACCTGCTTTCTGATAGCCAAATATCATTTTGACCATTATTTATGTGCAGTTTCAAGCCATCAGGCACACAGACTGTGACATATAAAGAACCCCGAGAGATGCATATGGGTTTGTGATTATGTAGAGCTCCTTCCCTGGAGGGCTGCCTGGTAAACTTGTCCTCTCCTGCTTCTCCTTTTATGAAATTGTCCTTTTCCTTCTCCGGGCTTGCTCCAGCCACTCACCCAACCTGCTTGCTGGGGTACTTGCTGTTCCTGTGCGGATGTTTGTTTTAAAGTTTTCCCATTTACTTCATTTCATACTTCACCTCATGAAAGCATAAAGAAGGAAGTTTTTATTTTCTCTTTCCTAACATGACCCATGCAGGACAAGGCTCTGCTGAACAGGATGTGTCCTGCTGTGTGTGGCTATTCTCAGCACCCCATGGCCATGGCTCCCATCCCCTCCCATGGTGCCCTATCGCAGCCTGCCACATCCTGCAGAGCCACGGCTGCATCCATCACTTCCTCACACCATATGCAGAAGGAAAACCACTATGGTTTTTCTTGCTCTTGTCTTTGCAACAGACTATGCTAAGGACTACTGTAATGCCCATCAAATCCCTGGGCAAATACGGGCAGATACTGGCAGAGTTCAACATAAAACCACTTGTATTTGACAGGTGAATGACAAAAGCACCATATTCAAGGCAATTAAACATGGCTTCTGAGTTGCTTTTATTCAAATGGTCTTCCAACATCTGAGAGGTTATGGGACACAGAACACAAGTGATGCACAGAAGATACTTGTGCAAAAGCCAGTTGTTCTCCTTAGGGCATTGTGCATCATTTACAAAGCTTTTAGAGCTGAGCACAGGAGCACACACGTGTCTGCATTACAGCCTGCTATTGTCTCCTTCTCCCTTGTTCTTTGAACTGCCAACTGTATTCTGACCTCTTAAGACTGTTACAAACAACATTCTACAAAACTTGTGCTACTTTTGAGCAGTGCTCTTTCCTGTGTTATCACACAGCTGAAAGATCTTACTGGGAAACCTGTGCACAGATCACCGTCAGCAGATGCCATGCAGGAACCAGTGCAGCTGAAGAGAGGGAAAGAAAAAAAGTTTGCCTCAGCAATCAAAATCCTATAAGGTAGGTGGAATCACCATTTCTGGAGGTGTTAAAAAAAACATATAGATGCAGTGCTTAGAGACATGGTTTCATGATGGATCTGGCAGTCCTGGGTTAACGTTTGGACCTGATGATCTCAAAAGTCTTTTCAAATCTAAATGATTCTATGATTCTACGCTGTTAGAGACCTTCAGTCCGCTAAGGGACCTTCAGTGAAAGGCCAGCCTTACTGAGCCTGCCTGGTAGCTTCAAAATTGTTGCAACCCCTTTCTTTTAAATGAAACTGAATCGGTTTTGACATATACATTAAATAAATAAAATAATTTAGTTACATTAAGTTGTATTGCAGCTTTTTAATGCTGCAGCATTACTGCCGCTTCTAGCCATCTTCAACTTGAGGAGAAAAACCAGCAAGTTTCCCACAACAGCACGTTTTCAGTTATATGCCTGCTTTGCACTGCACATACTCCATAATAGGCATTTGCTTTTCTTCCAGGGGCTGCAGGGCACACACAGAGGTGTCATTGTGCAGTCCCCTCTCAGCAAGGAGCTTGTTCAGCTCCAGAACTGGAGAGACTGCAGAGGAAGGTCACCAAGCCTGACAGACATGAGACACGCTGATGAGAGATCCAGTCTCTGTGTAAACAGATGCCAGTGAAATTAAGACAGGGTCAGGGAAGACAAGAAGAAAAACAAGAACTGGTTAATATGGGAGACAGATGCACCACCCCAAAACTTGCTGCAACTCAAGAGCATTGTTCAGCAGCTGGCAGAGAGGCTACCATAAGGCAAATGGAAGGTGTATTACATAGCTCTTCTTATTCCAAATAAAGCTTGTAAGATAAGATACATGCATCTACACCTTTTATATAAAGAATGATCTCTAAAACAGAGAGGTGAGTAAAAACCACTGCATTTCTGACTAAATGCTTAAGTGCCTCATGTTCCACTCTATTTTGATGCCTGCAGCAGTAACTGCACTGCTGAAACTGGGTCTGCACAAGTCACGGTCCAAGCCACGTCATACCACATTATTGCAGCTGCCACATTGCAGTTAAGACATGAACTTAATACAACTGCAGGAGTTGCATCAATCTGTGCACTGACCTACATGAGCTAGCAGTTGCAGGATAGCTCGAATCAGAAAGACAAGACTAAATGCTTGTGCTTTAAACCTTTACCTGACATTAAGTACTCAGGGGAGAGCATCTTAAGGGAAGGGATATACAAGCTCTGGCAAACTTCAAGTCACCTGCTGGTGGCAAAGCACCACAGAAGGCTAAAAAAAAATAATACATTGCAAGGTCTCCCACAAGTTAATCAACCCCAACAAACACTCAGCAAAATGTTTTTAAGTGCTAGTCCCAGAATTTTGGCATCTCAACAGGATACATGTTAGTCAAATCAGGAACAGTTACTTTTCAACATTTGCAACAGTTTCTTATTCCAAGAGCTTTGGACCTCCTGTCTGTCCTTAAACCTCTTGCCAGCATCCACTTCTTTCACTTGAACAGCCAGCACTAACCTCCGCCCTGAGCTTTATTCCAAACATAGTCATCCAGTTGCAACACATCCAATTAGTTTAAAAAAATTCAGAGCAAACAAGTTGTATCTACAGCACTATGTCTCTTACGAACCTTTGCGCTGTTAAAATTGTTGAAAGGAAATGAAGAAACTCTTATCAGTGACTGATGTTTTTACCAGAATTTAAAGAACTTCCAGGCAGGAATAAGTCTTTGTACACCTGTGAAGCGCATCCACACCTGACTGCTTAAACTACTGCTCACGCTGCAATAACCTGGGTGTGAAACCTACAGGTTTAGAATTATATATATAAATGGATAGCATCAAAATCTGTTCTCAAACCACCTGCATTTCTGCTGCAAACCAACAGCCACACACAAGGCAGAGTGGCCGTCAGCAACATATCCCTGTGCTTAGATGAGAACTGCAGACCTGGATTGCAACCATACTGCTGGGCAAATCAATCACTTTCTACCACCCCACCACAGGAGAAAGGAAACACAGAGAGTTTACCAAGGGTCTGCGGTTCCTCGCACGCTGCCTGGTTGCAACACTGAGTGAAGAATCCTACCTTTCCACTATAGCTATTGCACAGGGATGAACTATAATGATGTATGTTTTATGTTCTGGATCTGGACAAGAAAACCATAAGGAGCAAAAAGATTGCTTTTGATGTTTAGGGGTGGAAAGATCATACTTCTCCATGCTAGAAGGCATGTCAGCAGGACGCCAAAGACAACTCTGACATTTCTTGTCACATATGTGGATTCCCACTCCTAGCTCACCATTAGTTTACCAAAGTCAAGATCTCATCTACACAAGACAGTCGTACATTTTTTCGTACGCCCTAAAGAACCTACTACTTAGCATACCCAGAAGACAAGCCTTGGACCACAGCTTAAGTGCACATCTACATTTAAAAACCTCAAACTGTAAACCAAACCTAGCAATACAAGCTCTGCAGTTTTCCCTATGTGAGATGAAGACACTAATATGAATGTACATGACAGTCTGGGCTCACTGTTTATATAGTGATCCATACAAAGAAACTGAGACGTTTCAGTTCAAGATGAAGTAAGGTGATACAAGGTAGTGGAGAAGCCAAAGGCCTCTGTTCCCCTATTTAAAAAAACACAACAATACAAAACCCCACCCTATGGCATAAATATTTTTCTTCTAGGTTTTGTCACTGCCTAGAGGACTAGAATGCCTGTTTTAAAAAAGAATGGATCTTGACAATTTTCAGTTGATTATGAAAGCTTTTACCTCTTTCCTGTGAGTACTTTAAGGACAACAGAGTTCTTGACTGCAACACCAACACCTACATTTCCAAGGTCTGTAGCATGGAAGTGAGCACAGAACTCTCACCCAAAAGAGGGCACAGACTGGAATTCATAATTACCAGGACAGCTGCCTACACCAGCACATGTCCAAGATTTCCTCACCTACAACATAGCTAGTGAAAAAAAAGATGGCTAGTGGTGAAGTGCAGGTTTACCATGATGACACCTAGCCCCCTCCTGCCAGTCTTGCACAGCGATACATGATCAGCACATCAGACACCCAGCTGCATTAGCACTCACATCACTGGCAGACTCCTGGGAAACACAGAAGTGTGCCAACACCAAGCAGAACTGCTTGCGCTAAAAGCTGAGTGAGTCAGGGCACTTCTCCCACCGTATCCCTGTGCTCAGGTAAGATTAACGACACTAAACCTTCTCTGGAGCATGAAGTTAGATATGTCTGAACTTGACATGCCACTGACCTACTTTTCAGACATGCCCAACACCCACATCTCCCTCTAAAGGCAACAGAAGACAAGGATGCTCAGCAATTTTGAAATGGTAGCACATGCTTTTAGCACACAGGAAGCTGATGACAGCTTAGAGCCAGCTGTGCACATTAGGAAAATCCCACTTTAGCTTCATGTGTAGCACCTAGGGCATTCAACGCTATAGATCACTCAAGACTCCACACGTTTGGATATATGTGTCTGTTAATTCCACTCATTTGCTGGCAGGTGAAAGAGCATGGATGAAAGCTAATAATTTCTTTCTTGTAGCCCTCCTGTATCAGATTTATACCTTCTTGGATAAAAAATGTTGCCACTCCTTTAACTCTCACCTGCCTAGACAGGTGCATCCCTTTTCCTTAGAAGAAAAACACAAAATAAAATTACATTTTATCCCTCCCAATGCACGCCAGCTGTACTTGTAAAGAGGTAACAGGCTCAGTCTATTTTGCCCTAATAAGGAATCAGACAAAACAACTAAGATTTGACAAAATGCACATTGTTCAACTAACATGACTGACTAGGATTCAGAAGAGAAAAATATGTAGATCATACAGGTGATGCACAGTGAAAAGAAATTCTATCTAAACTTTACATAATCTGCAAGGTTAATCTAGTTTATATACAAAGCCCCCCTGAGACTCCTTCTTTCCCCCTCTATGCCATTCTTTATGAGGAATTACCACACTCTCTATCATTACTTAGTTTTCATTTTATTTCTTAAAAACATATGCATGTATATGCTACAAATATAACAATTCAGAGCTATATAATGCATGACTATGTCTGCAAGCTATAGCTGAAACCACTTCCGTGGCTTTTCAAGCCAGATAAAACCACTGGTACCATACAAAATAAAGACTAGACACCGAGCTCCTGCTTTGAAGGGTTGACGGATTTAGAGCCACACCATGCACTAAAGAAAACCTTTAAAGCTGTACCTAGTTCTTGTGCGTGTTAAAACTACTAACAACTTCAACAATGGTATATTCAGCCATGAGCCAGCAGTCCAGCCGAGAACTCCCTCCCTTTCATCTCCAGAAGACTCATCCTCCCCAGCATGAAGAGAGTGCTGGAGATGGCAAGTTGGTTCAGCTGAAGTCCTCTGCAAAAGTTTCAGAACATGTCTCTCATATGAGCAGTACGTATCACAGGCTGAGAAACTTGGCCAAAACTCATTTATTTGTCAAACAAGTAGAGAGACAGATAACATCTCCATAACCATAACTTTAGAGTTTCCAGGAATCACTACAAGCCCTCCACATTCCATTAAGGCCGTTAAACAACCACCGCAACACTAACACTAGAAGGCAGGACCAAACAGGCAAAGGTACCATAAGGAGCTGCACAAGCCTAATCATAAGCCGCACGTATTGAATGTCTGTTAAACTATGCTTCCACCCCAGGTATCCCGGAGACCTCCAAGTTCAACTCCCACCCTGCTGTTCCTGCCAAATGAGTTTTAGACTCTGAACTTTTTAATTACAATAAAAATGCTCATGCAGGTGGAAAATGAAAGAAAGACCTATCAATCAACATTTTCATGTGTAAAAAAAATAAGAGGCACAATCATAGCTTATAGCTTTTCAAAGACACTGCAAAGCAGCCCCACAAGCAGGCAAACTACCTGGTTAGTGCCTTTAAACAGAAAATAGCCTGGGAACCTCCAGACTTACTGTCCATAGAGCTATTCTGCATCACCAGCAAAATTCTGGACATCTATCAGCAGATTTCTTTACCCAGTTTAATCAGCAAGCAGGACCTAACTGAGCTACACCAGGTGTTTGCCCTGGGATGGGAAGGGAGAGGGTGGCGCTCGCTAACTAGTGAGTTTCCTGATGTGAAACCCCTGGTTTCTGCTTCACCACTTGTTTCTTGAACCCGACATATCAGTTATTAGCGAAACAAAGTTATCTGATAATTCCCTTTTTCTACATAGAAATATCAACTTGGAGCATCAATATTCTTGACAACTCATACGTGCTAAACCAGCAGAAGCTACTTATTTTTTTTCTGAGGTGGGGGGAGAGGCAGAGATTGAGAGAGACAGCACGATACCACAGCAAATTAATTTTAGGAATACTTTCTTACAGATAAAAAGAATTGGCTGAGTGAGCCTAACAACCTACAATGAGCAAAAACACACTCAAGCTTTATTCAGCTCCACAACAAACACATAAAAATGTGAAGACAAAATTGCAAGCACATGGCAATATAATACTCTGCTTGAAGTCCCTTTGACAGTGTAATTTTAAGTAGCTCAGTTACTCTTGTTGTGAGGCACGAGAGGTCACTTGGAGACCACAGCTTAGATGAAAAATGATCTTAAACTTGCTCATATTTGACAACTGACTGAAAACTAACTCACAGGCAGGACAAAGACAAGATGACAGAAATACTGACACTTTTCTGGAAAGCTAGCAGAGACATAAAAGCAGACACTCAACAGGGTAAGTGGCACCCCAGAGAAGCAGTCTGCCAAAAACCCTTGAGAACCAAAACATCTTCACACACTGGTCAACGTTTGTCTTTCAAGCTGGGGACACGGGTTACACCACGCATCTGAGTTACAAAGAAACTCTGCTTAAAACAGTTATTTATGGGCTCTGCAAGGAAAAGAAGCTCTTACTTTAAAGGAAGGCACCTTCAGCACAGAGTTTTGAAGCTCCGGCCACAGGGCTGAATGAAGTTTGAGCTCTTTCAGCAGAGACTGAGCTGCCTCTGGGCAGCCTCCGAGCCCGCGCAGCCCAGCTGACGGCCGGGACGCATCCTGCTCTTCGGCAGCTTTACAGCACGGGACGCCACTCCCCGATCGTACCGCCGGTACACGGTGTTTTTAAACAATTACCGAGAAACGCCTGGAGAGGGGAAACGGGAACCAAAACTGCTGTTGTAGCCAATGCCACCACCGTCCTCAGGCACGGTCAAAGATCTCCACAGCCTCCCCGGCACCGCCTGCGATGAAGGCCATCTCAGACCCCGTTGTACCCACGCTGAGGGGAGTCACTCCCGTCCCGCCAGCTCCAGCCGCGCCTCGCCAGCTCCCGGCTCTGACCCACACGGCAGCGGAGGAGGAGATGGACACCAGGCTGGAAACCCCTGCCCCAGGCTCCTTCCCACCCAGGGCCGGACGCGGCTGCCTATAGCAATGTCCCCGTGCGGGGCCGCCGCGACCCTGGCGCCGCCCGAGACTCCAGCCGGGGCGTCCACAGTCACATCGGTGGCGGTCTGTCAGCACTGCCACTCGCCGGTGACCGTGGTGGACCACCACCGCGGGACCTGTCACCTCCCACCATCACCTGTCGGTGACAGCGGTGGTCGACCGCCACGGAGGAGCGATGGTGGGAGGTGACGGACAACCGCCACGGCCCCGGCGGGTCCCGTGGACGCCCGCTCCCCGGTACCTGTCCTCGGAGACGCTGATGACTCCATCCTCCTTGGGCACTATCGCTGCCATGTTCACCACCTCCTGCGAGCCCTCCACCTTGTTGAGCAGGAGGGGCTTGCGGGTCAGCGCCTTGGGCTGCGGCTCCGCCGCCATGGGCGCCGTGGGGCCGCCGGGCTCCACCGCTGCGGCCAGGGGAGGCTGCGGCCGGGGGAGGCGGCCCGCACTGCCGAGGCGGAGGAGGGACTTGCCGGAGCCCGGCGCCGCCGCGGGCTCGCTGGGAAGCAGGAACCAACGCGGCGGCGGCGGCACCGCCCCCGAGCCGGGCTGGGCCGGGCCGGGCGGGGCGGGGCGCGGTGGTCTGAGGCGGGGAAAATGGCGGCCGCCCGCCGCCATCTCGCGGTGCGGGGCTGCTGCGCTGCGCCTTCGTGAGGGGAAACCCGCCGGGCAGGCAGCGTTTTAAACGCACGTCTGCTTCAATAGCCGCCGTC
Source organism: Falco biarmicus (assembly GCF_023638135.1). Lineage (NCBI taxonomy): Eukaryota > Metazoa > Chordata > Aves > Falconiformes > Falconidae > Falco > Falco biarmicus. The sequence continues at coordinate 29,749,519 of NC_079289.1, forward strand.
CCGGGGGCGTGGGCTGCCCGGGCCGAGCGCTGGTGCTTCTTAGGGGCAGCTAGGTAATCCTGTCCCTCTCCTGACAAACGCCTGGGGCTGCTCGGTCGGCACGGTTAGGCTGCTTTGCTGCCGCCCCGTCGTCACGCTGCGGTGAACCCTTTTGCGAAAGAAAAGGGAGTAGAGATGAAAGGGGGCGGCTGCTTCCCTGTGTTTACATTACTTTTTCCTTTCTGCGTTTACCTTGGGGCTGGAGGTCAGCAGGTGAGGTAAAGACGAGATTTCTGCTGCTACATCGGACAGCAGGACCTTGTTGTATTCACATCTCTCTAGTATTTTCTGCATTACACAACGTTTACATAACGATTTCTACGTGAATTTCAGTATTCAGTGTGGAATATGGGTGAAATAAAGCACGGGGGCAGCTGGGCTGGTGGGGACTGGCCACAGGGATTCACGCCTGGAGAGCTTGTTCCTGAGGGGAAGGCAGCAGGCTTCCAGCAGCTCGTTTTCCGCAAGATGCTACTGCTCACCTGCCTTTCCCGATGGATTCATCGAGATCCAAGCAGATCAAATCACTTGGCCAAAGCTCTGTGCTAACGCCTGTGAAAAGCACCTCCAGGAGGTATACGCCAAACTTTCATAATCTGTCTCAAAAAGATTCTGGAAAATCATGCTCGGTGTCTGAAACTGTAATCCTGCATCACAGAACTAGTCAGCCGATTGGGAAGCGTTACTTCAGTTGTAACTTTAAATTTACCCACACTAAGCCAATGAGTAGCAGTTCTTCATGAAAAAAATCAGATATGAAAAACTTGGAGATCAGGAGTTTCTTTTTTCCTCTGGGAGTAACATACAACAGCGTCAGCAACAGAACAGGCCCTCCTTGCCCAGTTGGTTGGTGATGTTGCCTATGTACTAATAGGCAACAGAGGAAAAATATAGTAAATTTTTGGGGGCAGAAACTAAATTTTCACAATGTTTAGTCATCTCTGATACACTAAACAAACAGGCAGTATCTGCAGGAGAACAGCACAACATTTAAGCTATACTCTGCTCAATCGTCAGAGCATCCTGTGGAGGGTAAGGTCCAGACAGAAACAGCTAGTGGCTGTAAAATGGCTTATAGGACATGAATCTGCAGTCTCAAAGTATTTCCCAGAGGATATGTGATTGCACTAGATAATATCTCTTTCTTGCAGTTCTTAGACAGGAACTAATACTAAAGAAGCAAAGACCAATCCTTGTACCACTACGGATGAACCTGTGGTCATAGGCTAGACCTACAGATAGAAATGCACAACTTGCAACTTGATGAGACGTGATATTCTTTGAAGATGTGTATATACTTGATAGTTTTCAGAATGGACATGTGTCTAAATGGGTTTTAGAACTGGCAAGGTCCGCTCTCTTTGCAGTTGGTTGCATTCAAGACTGGGCACTGTGCACTGCTGACAGATAAATGGGGGCTGAGAGTATGCTGGAGACAACAGACTGCAGGCTCTTCAGAGACCCAGAATACTTTTTGCCAAACAGGCCTTTAAGGAAGCAGGTAATGGGGAAAATTAGTATCTTAATAAACAGCCATGGTTCACGGGACTGGAAGTAGGTCCTTTGTATCCCCCAGATTAGCTGGATTTTTTTCAATTGCATATGGAGACATATTACATTTCCCTATTTGTCTCTCCTATATCCTTAAACAGTTTCAGGTCCAACACTACTCCTTCAAGGTTTGAGACACTGTTTGGAGGAAAATGCTGAAAGGTGGGCATGCATTTTGAACCAAAGCCAAATAATATGCTGAAATAAAATACGGATTTTTTTATAAAGGTTTGATCTTTGGAAGTAAGTTACCCACTGGGGAAAAGAAAAAAAACCCCACACCCAACAACAACAAAAAAAGACAACACAATGCAAGAGAGGCTCCAGCTGCCATGATAAAAATCTTAAGGGCATGTTCTAAAGCTTGTCTGTAATGACTTCCTCTGCAAGACCAGGAAGGTGTGTGAATAATAGAAAGGTATCCTGAAGTCACCAGGTATGCAAACCTGAGGTCAATGCTCTACTCTCTCTTATATGGGAAATATGGGTGGGAAATTATTGCACACCAAAGCAGTTTTGCTATGACTGAGGGAAGAAAAAGTAATGCATGGAAACCTGAGAAAAGGAGGGAGGGAAACAGAGAAGAAAGAAAGATTTCAAAGTGAGATGGGAACCTGGAGCTTCCTCCTGCATTCCACCCGACAAGCTAAAAGAATATTATCGTAATGGTAGGAAAAGGCATTGAAATTAACAACAAAACCTGAGTGTTCTCACAGATCTACTGTCACACACAGTTCAACAAAAACTTTTAAAAAAACAATTTTCCCATAGTGACAAAAACTAATGGACAAAAAGACTTCAAGTTAGAATCACTGTAGACATCAAGTTTAATGAGTACCCATAGAAGCAAAATTAGAGTACTTTAGAAAAGTGTTTCCCCACATAATTGAAAAAAAATATCAAGAAAATAAATCTTATAAATACTTCCTAGCAGATTGTTTTCCATTTCTTGTCATATCTTTTAGGTTAAATTGTGTGGATTAAAAACATTGCTAGGACCAAAAGCAAGACAATTTAGTAATTGAATTTGATGCCAAAAAAAGCAAGATAATTCAGTTCTTTTTCTACATTTAAAAAAATTGTAGGGTTAAGAATTATATGATGCTCCTCTGGTATGTGCTTTTTGCAGGAAATCACAAAAATTACATGTAAGGAAATTTATATGATGACATCATTTAAAGGTTCTTTTTCTTCTTAACATAAATTCTGAATTTGTAGAAAGTGTGGTTACTCGTGTGGATTATTTGAACTTTCTTGGAAGAGTATATCCATCAGAGTGAAAAACAAGCTGAAAAATACAGCTTACTTTATATCAAATTATTATTACCTCATCCTTGTTTCATAGCATCATTTCTCTTGCTCTGCGTTTTGCTATGCCACCATGGTAAATCAAACATCCTTCCCTCTGTTAGTTTTGGTCTTTATTTTCTTGATGCGGGTTGACTTTCACTCTTTTGATATGGATAGAGCAGAATTAGGCTGTCTGCCTATGAGCAATTAACAGTGGCTCATGCATTCATGTACAGGGTGACAACAGAAGACCACTGGGAAGAAGCAGTGCTGGTTTGAACCGATGTGTTTACACACAGTGCAGCCACCTTCCATGCCCTCGTACCGCACCGGAGCCTTGGAGGACTTTCTCCAATTCCTCATCTGCAGTCTTGTTTGAAGCTTAGAATTCCCAATCTTCTCTGGCAATTTGCTTTAAACGCTGCTCTCTGGCTCCATCTTCTGTTTTGTTGGTTGATTGGTTTGGGGCATTGATTCTAAAAAAAATATTTATTTTGGCATATCAGGATGAGATTCTTCTGAGTCTTACAAACGAAATTTGTTTAAAAACGTAGGTAATCATGCCTTTTGTGACAGTTCAGACAAGCAGGAGAGAATCCCAACCTGCAGGTGAACAGCGTGATCCAGAGAGGACGGAGCTGGAGGGTCTCCAGCTCTGCTGTCAGCCCTTTGTTTAGATACTGCTGTCTGCAAAGTTGTTACTTCTGTTAAAAGAGGAGGGGAAATCCCTTAGTCAAACAGCACGATACATTCTGTTCTAGCATCATTGAAACTGTTCTGCAATATTATCATAATTACATGATCTGACAACATAGTGACATACTTGGATACCTTTCAGCTAAAACTGGTAAGCGTTGCGGCCACTGAGTGGGTGTAGGACAATTTAATAAACAGGGTAGCCTCCTTGTGAATACTAAGAAAAACAGGCCTTTTATAAAGTGCCCAACGACATGAAGAGTACTATTAACAATCCCAAGAACAGGCCTTTTATAAAGAAAAAATATTTTATTGCAATTAAAATTTAGGCCCAAACTATACAACACGTGCCTTTCTGAGCCATTAAGTAATCTGATTCCAGTTGCTGTCAGTCTGCAAGAGGGGAACTAGTGTGGGAGCGAAACTGCACTTCGACTGATTCAATGCTTAAATTTAAAACTGCTCCACTGACAGCAAGCCAGATTACGGCTTCTGGGGCCTCTTCCTCCATTGCCTGTGCAAAACCAAAGCACTTATATACACAAAAGATAACCACATAAAAAAGCTAAAATCACTTTGCAACAGGTAGAGCCTCTCAATAGCTGTTGAATGTGCAAGTGTTTTATTCTCTCCCATGCTTTTCTTCTCTGCCTGTTTGCAAACTAAATGTTTTCCAGCTTTACAGTATACAGGATTTACAATTTCTTCAAAACTTGCACTTCTATGCCATGCAAAAACGCATACTTAGAATTCTCTCCTTCTTCTGTTTTGTCAGCAGTGATAGCCTTCATAAGATAGTTACCGAAAAAATATTTTTAATTTGAGATGCTACATCATTCCTCGAACCATGTGGGAAAAAAATATAGATGAGCTCTTTATATAGAAAGGCAGACTTCACAGAGCAAAAATGTTCTGTGGAAAATCCGCTTGTCCATCTTGCTTAAAAATACAAAAGCTGTTATAAAAATGCACCCTCAAATGTAGATATTGCTCCTTATTTTCCTCTAGGTATTTATCAGTCACACAATGAACAGTACTGCCTATCACATTTCTATTAATAAGCCCTACATGCTCATTATGACAGTTTTCTTCTATGTTTCATTAGTTTTGTTTTATGCAGGCATTCAGAAAATTATGACCTACCAGAAACATGCTTGAATCTGCTCTAGGTCAAAGTTACGGAGAAAAAAGATAGCTTTAAAAAATATGCATGGCACTATCACTATGCAGCACCTTATCGAGAAGAAATACACTCATTTTTAGCTGCCATGCAAGTGCTGTTGGCTTTGTAACTGACTGTGAACATGTGAGAACAAAAAAAGTGATGCTGTGTCAGTGTGTGGGCTGCAAATGAGAACTCCTGGCTCATAGATTTTGCCCCATAAGCAGTTCTGGCATTGTATGCAGTCTTATTGCCGTTTCCTTTGTCCTCATTGATCCTGCTATAGTATTACTCACATTTTGGGCTCCCAACTTGCTGTAAAAAACCTCTGTAATTTAATTCACTGTCTTTTGGGTGGAACTTTCTGACCACTAATTCTTCTAAGCTCATTATTCTTTTATTTTTCTAGGTCTCAGAACTTCAAAACTTTCTTTTTTCCTAAATCTTCTTTCCCTCCATGATATTGAAGAATCACGGAGTATCATCAATAAATACATTTTCTATTTGGAAAATGCATTAAAATCACCTATATAACCTGCTTGAAAGATAAATAAATTTCTCTTACATAGTGCACGAACTATATGAAAGCTTTGAAGTATTTCCTCTTCTTTCATCTAAAGTGTGCAGTTAAGAACATGTCCAGGGAATATCAAGGAACATTTTCTTGCAACAACTTTTGTCTTTCAGCTTTTTTTATTATTATTATTTTCTCACCTTTACTACACATGGGCCTACAATAGATGCTGTTAGGCTGACAAATTGCTTTCAACCATCTGAAACCTCGTGAAGTTCAACAAGGGTAGGTGCAAGGTCCTGCACCTGGGTCAGGGCAGTCCTCCATATCAATACAGGCTGGGGAATGAGTGGATGGAGAGCAGCCCTGCAGAGAAGGACTTGGGGGTACTGGTAGGCAAAAAATTGGACATGAGCTGATAATGTGTGCTTGCAGCCCAGAAAGCCAACTGAATCCTGGGCTGCATCAAAAGAAGTGTGGCCAGCAGGTCAAGGGAGGTGATTCTCCCCCTCTGTTTTGGTGAGACCTCACCTGAAGTACTGAGTCCAGCTCCTGGGTGCCTAGCACAGTAAAGACATGGACCTGTTGCAGTGGGTCCAGAGAAGGGCCACAAAACCAGTCAGAGGGCTGGAACATCTTTCGTGTGAAGAAAGCCTGAGAGAGCTGGGGTTGTTTAGCTTGGAGAAGATAAAGCTATAAGGGAGACCTTATAGCAGCCTTTCAATATGTAAAGGGGACTTATAAGAAAGAGACAGACTTCTTACCAAGGCCTGTAGTGACAGGACAAGTGGAAATGGTTTGAAACTGAAAGACTGTAGGTTGAGACTGGACATAAGAAGGAAATTTTTTTATGAGGAGGGTGGTGAGGCACTGGCACAGGTTGCCCAGAGAAGCTGTAGATGCCCCATCCCTGGCAGTGCTCAAGGCCAGGCTGGATGGGGCTTTGAGCAGCCTGGTCTGGTGGAAGGTGTCCCTGCCCATGGCAGGGGGTTGGAACTAGTTGATCTTTAAGGTTCCTTCCAATCCAAACCATTCTGTGACTCCATGATTAAACACTGCGTTTTGCTTACTAATACTGAAAGTACCTTAGAAACAGGAACAAAAGACTATTTAAATAATAATAAAAAAAGTCTGATACAACTTATGGCCAAAAAGATCCTACCAGCGCTACTGCTAACAAAGTTCTAGCATCATCATAATATGCATTTTTCAATAGAAAGTTTCTGGAGCTGGGCAGTTTTCTTAGTCAAGCCATTTTGTAGATTAGCCCTTACTTGCAATTACATGGAAATCTCCACATTGTACAAAACAAGTATCTGGATCTTTAAGAAAATAGGTAGGCCCTCACTAAAGCTGCCAATTTTTCTCAATGCAGACCTATAACAAAAGATTGCTTTAAAAGCTTGTGGTTCCTGAAGCAGGGTGACTGAGCTCATCCTTTCTGTGGAAAGTGATTCCTGCAAAGAAGTCCTGAGAAGCAGCTTGAGAGCAAAATAGCAGAAATTTCAGTGTATACATGGACTTATGACTCAGTACAATAGGGGTGTTCAAGGAGTTTAAAAACGAATCCTAGACTGTCTTGATCAAATTTTTTTATGTCTTATTCTATGCAAATGTTATGAGTCACCTTCACTGTAGCAGGTAAGTCAGCATTTCTGGCCATCACTGCAGGAAGGCGTTCCTCAGCCTTTGAGCACATATATACATCCCAGTGATGCCACGCTTAGATGGGCACTTTCGTGGATAGTGTGGAGCGTTTGGTTCCCTGATTACCTCATGGCTATTCCTGATAAGCATAATTTTTATTCTAGATTATAGCCAGAATGTCTGATTGCTTGGAACATCTTGCACAGTAGTAGGCCCATATGTCTATAGTCAGAATCTACAGCGTGCCCTTGGAGTTTGAAGAGAGAACCATATCTGAGTCAGGTTTAGCTGCTTTGGGGAGACATCCTTTAGGACAAGAGTGGGTGTGGAAGCGCTGGCCCATTCCAGGACAGCTACCAAATGAGAAAATTCATGAAAGTGGGAGAAATACTCTTTATTTGTAAAACAGTAAGTGCTCTAGAGACAAGAGGCCACATGGGTTTGAGGGTGAAACCCAATTATTCAGTATGTTCTCATGTAACATGGTGACCTCCTTGTGTAAAAATATCATCTGACAAGGTAGTAGAAATACCTCTGTGAAGACTGAGGAACTGGTGAATGTACACCTTGTACCTCTGAAAGTAGATGAGGAAACTCCAACTGGGAAAACAAAGAAAACCCATATGGGTTGACTTTAAAAAAAAAAAAAAGTCTGACATTCTCGGTAGTTTTGATCTACTCCTGTTGTTCAGGCTAACTGGCCCCAGAATAGCCTCTGTATTGTGCACTTAAAATGAACACAGGACAATTTTCACACAGAGGCTCTAAATCAGGTATCAGTGTCAAAAATAAAGGTGCTCAAAAGCCTCCGTATGAGGCCAAGTGATGTTCCTGAAGTCAAAAGAGCTTGTATAATGTGGTAAATCATCTCCCAGTAATAGCAGGGGATTAGGGTAACAGTTATTTTTCACTGAACCACAAGAAACACTGTAAGAATTGGCCGTGTTAGTGCTCCCAAAGTATTCAAGTGAGAAGACACTGGAAAAGGAACAGTTAGTAATTAAGAACATGTAAGACCCTCAAATTGTAATGAATGAGTGTTGGAAATATGTTTCTCCATCTGAAAAGCCACATGGGTAGGTATGCATATACGCATATACTTAAACTCATTAAAAAAAAAAAACCCGAAACCCTACAAAACAAAACGAAAAAAGAAACCTTTTCCTAAAGCAGGAGAGCCAAAGCCCAAAAGCGTATGAAGACTCTGGTACCTGCTCCAGGATGTGTCCAGCAATATTAGCTTATAAAAAAGGCCAGAGATTGTTCTTTGGGTTCTGAGGCCAGTGTCCCAGCTTGCATCACAGAACTACATTTTCTTTTTCCCCCCAAGAAGGAGTGATGATGTAAAACTGGCATTGGGAAATGGTCCCTGTTCCATGCTGTCCTCCAAGCCACGTTCAGGTACCATCTGAGAGGCTGCCAAGAGTCATGTGCAAAAACTGCCAGCTAATGTGCTTACAATTCAATTGTAAGAGCTCTGCGTAGCAGTGCCAGAGAACTGGCCTCTGAACCTTACCAGTGTAGATCCAGCTGATTAATCTTTCTCCAGGGTTTTGGTACCTTCCAATCCAGAATTGTCCACAATGACCCTTCTGCTGTACAAGCAGGTACCAACAAGACACCTAGCAAACTTCCTGGCATTCAGGAGCTACACAGTGCGAGTCCCAGGTAGTTGCCAGGAGCCCAGCTGCTACCGAGGAGCACTTGTGTGCAGACAGTTTCTCTCCTTCACAGTGGCACACAGAGGAGTATGAGCCATCCTCTCAAGCACTTCACTGTGCAGATTTATGTTCTAGGGACTTCAGCATCTGCCTTGCAGAATTCCTCCATAGGGATGTCTGACCAGACCTGTATCAGCATTCGATTCCTTGACTCCCTTCCCTGCAAGAGGAGTGCCAGACGTTAGTGATTCTGTTACCTCCTCTTTGATACAACTCTTCCCAATAGTTCTGCTCTCCCAAGTGCCAATAACCGAAAAGAGAGAAAAAAAACCCGGAAAAATAGGACAACTTTCCTATGCAGGGATGGGCTCGAGCCTGATCTGAATGGTGAGGAGGAAAGAAGGAATAGTTGTGCAGCTGCAGCATGATTTCATACTGTGAACACATCACTGGCCAGGGGTAATGATCTGGCTCCAGTGCCTCCAAATCCTCTTGTAAGACTACATTTGCCATATGTGTAAAAGTGACAGCTGAAGAGGCTTTGCTACCGTGGACTTTTCTAGGCATCTACCCTTGCCTCAAGTTTAAGGCTGGCAAGTGTCAGTTCTGACTTGTTTTTCTGGAAGTACTTTTTCTTTGAAATTAGATTCTGATTACTTTCAGGGGGTTTTATTCATTTCCTTTGTTTTTGGCCAGAAAAATATGGAACTATTCGCATTTCTGTGTGCACACATTCATGAACATAAAGATGCAAAAGAGAATGAGGGATAAATACCACTTCTGACTAGACATAACAATTGTGAAGGGAAGACTTATACACATTTTATGCTTTTGTTTTTTAATAAGAGGTGACATGCTGCCCTAGTGCTGACTCGTAGCAGAAGAGATTAAAAATTCTTGGACCATCATTAGCAAGAAATCACAGGGCTGTACTTACAGAGGTCATTAACTGTCCAGACATCTGTTGGGTAACAAATTCTGCTAAACATAGATCATGAAACAGTTCTTGAATTATGCAGAGGATAATTTCACAATCCAGAAAACAGAGAATTCAAGCAGAGAAAAAGCCGTGTAAGACCTTCTTACTGCCAGTTGGGGAGGAATTCACTACGATGTCAGAATTACAGGAAAGTTTGGTGCTAGTGGCAGTGGTCTGCTGGATTGTTACCAGTGCCATAAGGAACAGATTTAAATGATGGTCACAATTACAGTTACATACTCCACAAAGTAACCCACATTATAGCAAAATTGGCCATATTTAATTAGAGGGACACTGTGACAAAAGTGTCCAGCTAACTAGACAAAAGTAAAAGCTCCAAATGTCTCAGTGAAAACTACTGTAAACCATGTTAACACATGAGTAATAGATTTCAGTACAAAAAAGGGAGTTAGGAAAAGGGAGTTAGGAAACAATGAGCAGAGGCAGCAATGGAAAAATTGGCGATATGGTGGAGGGCACTCCACCACTCCAAAGAATGTATAAATTAAAACATAACAGACCCTAATTCCCCTTGAAAAAGGAATACTGTGCCATTCCCCATAAGTTAGCTGTAGTAGCTGGCTGGTAGGGGATCACAAGTGAGTCCCACCATGCTGCACTGGACTATAATTGGGTTAAAAGGCTGTCACCTCTGAAATGAGAGCTCAAGTGATATCTGTCAACCTTTGGAATCAGGAGTTACTCTGGATTCAGGAGTTACTTATTAGCTGCTGCAGAAGTCAAGCACACAGAACAACCAATCATCGAAAACACAGACACTGAAAACACTTGTCAAGGCAAATGAGTAGTTTTGGCTTTTTTCCCTCAGCCAGCTGAGAGCCACACTGAATACCTAAGTAGAAATGTCAAGGAAAACATATTGTAACTTTTTCTGAAGGAAAAGACAAGATAAAGAGGACGTGAAATGGGAGACATGAAGAAAAATAAGAATTGATCAAAGCAAATAAAATAATAAAAAACCCCTGCAATAACTTGGAAGTAAATGGAATGGATGTAATAGTTAAAAGTCTGATATTTTTGTTTCCTTTGCATTATTAAGTTTCATCTTCCTTCAAGTCCCCAGTTATATAAATCAGCTGTGTATTCACAACTCACATAAACCAGCCATGAATGCATATAACAGTGTCGAGGCCCTAGGAAAACGGAAACAACAGAAAATAGAAATGCCTCAAAGGAGGGGAGGAGCAGGAGAATCTCAGAGACTATGTTACATATATCACACAACCAGTGTACACAACACACTCTGCCAAACCTGGGGAAGCATACACTTAGTGTCAGCCTGAATTATGGGATGGGCTTTCTTGGACTTTTTTCTTGGACCCATGTTTAGAAAACAACGATAAACCATATATTGCCTTAAAAATGGTTTTCCAACAGGAAAATATTAGAACTGATCCCGAAACGTTCAAGGCTTTCTGATTGCAACATCATGAAATTGAAAGCCATCCCCAACAAAAATAGAACTCATTTTTGATGAAAACAGCACTGCTTGGTGAAGACTGTTGTTATGAAAAAAGGTTACACTTGTAATTCAATGTTTGTTATAAGCTGGACTCAAGTCAGTTCTAAAATTTTCCTAATAAGAAATGCTTTTGTATTCTCAGCTTGGTAAGAATTATCCTTTTGTGCTTTTCAAAGCCATGTCTTAAGCATCCTTCCTTCCCATTTGAAATATTTCTAAAACAAGACATATTTTTCTGCAAGTTGGTGCAAGACAGATTTGCCCACCGTAGCATCCATTCAAATTTTCTGTAACAAATACGCCTTACATCAGGGCTTCAATGTGTGCATAAAAGTAGAAAAAAATCCCTCTGACTTAATTTTAACTGTATCTTTTGAATAACATGCTCAGCAAACAATCCCAAACACTTTGCCAAAGGTGCTTCAAGTCAGGGAATAAAGATGAACAGATTTCTTCCCTGGATGAAAGAGGCTTTATCAGGTTTGTTTTAGTCTAGAAGACCTATATCTTTGCTTTATAGATGGCTTTTGTGGGAATTTCCAATTAGCTACTAGCTGAGATTTGCTAAGTTTTCATTAACTGCCAAGTGGCAAAAGACAGATCAAGTGGTTGGTCTATGTTCCATTTGACACCAGTCACGCCTGCTGCTTTCCAGAGAGCAACCAAGTGCATCTTTTAGAGTGTGTTTTGATTTTGGGCATAAGATGGCAATGCATAATAATCACACTTAGAGTAAAAGCTGGATAATAAACTTCTACAGTGTGGCAATATTTTAAAGGAAGAGCTCTCAGCTCTCAAATACCACATGCAGGTGTGGTATCTCAGTGGGAAGCAATTTAGGGATGAATGAATAATTCTGTCCTCTTGTTTACCAAGACTATACCCATTACATTGGCCATTAAAAAATGGGGGGGGAAGAAAACAAGACAAATCCACCTCATTTTTTTGCCTCCCTGGGAAGCGCTCGTAGACTATCTTTTAGCTGTAACCGCTTTATACTCTTAAGTTGACTGTGGCTGGAATTGGTGTCCCTTAGCCACTCGATTAGTTAGATAAATTCTGCACGCCTGCGTCTGGGATCCATGGTAATGGAGTTACGTTGCTATGCTATGAAATGGGCGGAAGGGTTCAGCACTTCAACGAGGGGATGATTTCCAGGGCTACTGAGTCTTGGTAGTGTAGACAAGAAGGAATGCTTGGAGGAACGAACAAAAGCAGTTGCTGGAATGGTGACAGGAGATCACTCAGGTCGGTGGGTACAGGCAGGGTACTGATGTCCCAGGAAAGCTTCCCTGGGAGGGATGTAAGAACCATATGAAAGATGGCTTAAAAGTGGTGTTGTGGTGAAAGAATATCTTGGTTCTGGTCCTATCATCCTGAGGAGAGCCTGCATGGCAACATTGTGTGTTACAGGTATTTGTGTGGAGGACTGCATTAACCCCTTATCACACATGCAGGACCTTCTAATCAGGGCTACAAGAAGAGAAAGCTAAACAAAACCAGGGTGGGCTGCTACAAATGATCTCTAACTATCTGATAGATACAACTATTATCTCTGGCCTTCTTTCTTTTTCCTCCTGGCATAATAAGCTAAGGTCTCCTCATACCTGTTGTTTTAGCAAATGCAGAAGACTTCTCCCGCCTTCATGCCCTGGGGCACTGGAGGGGAGCTGAGAAGTCTGTACCAGTATTTCCCTGGGCCCTCTGGCGTTATCAGGAATCAAGTGGACTGCTGCTGCCTGCTGCTACCTCAAGGATGGAAAACAAGTTCAAGAAGAAATAAATAATAAAAAGAGACAGGTAAAGTATCTTAGCTTTTGTATGCTAGAGGGTGTTTTCTATTCTCTTTGGGTCTTGACGTGCCAGCTGAGATACCCAAGAGACAGAATAAATTTAAAGGCCCAGAGCTGAGACAGGTTTTTGTTCTTGACCAGAATCCAACCTTAAGTGAAAGGAGCAATGTAACACATCAGGAAGGATATGTAAGAACTGTATATCTATTTATCTTATATGCTACCTTATTACAATTGTAATTTTGAAATGTTTGTTTTAAGCAGCTTTCTCCATGTTAGATTTAATATTCCCACCAGTACCAAATAGGTCCTGCTCCGTTAAACATGGTTAAATACATACGAAGACAAATCAAAGCCTAGAAGACCTTTCAACCTAAGGCCAGTAATATCAAAGGAAAAGCATGTATAATGACAAAAGCCTCCTTATCCTCTACCCAGGTGCCTTGCAGCCTCTCCATCATTAACTGACTGACTTCTGCTGTCACAGCACAGATGGTCCTTGAAGAGATTAGTTTTTCCTCTGCAAATAATTTTATTGTGCACTTCTATCATAACTTTCTTTGGAAGAACCCAAGTACCTCACAAATATTCATGAACTTAGTCTCCCAGTACCCACAGTCTGTACAGTTAGAAAACAAACTGTATCAAACTACTATAATACCTATTTCCTTGCATTTCCACATCAACTATTCTTCCCCTGGATGATACACTGCTGCTCGCTGCAGTTCCAACTCCTGAGCCAGGAAACAGCAAGGGATTTGGAGGACTGGAAGGGTGGTGGGGAATACAAAAACCCCTAGGAAGCTTCAAAGGCTATCCTCTGGGCTTCCCGATAGACGGACAATGAAGAGGAGGCCGTCTTTGAAGATGGGCCAAAAGAAGCCAGAATGCAACTTCTTTAAGAGGTCATCGTTCTGCAAAGGCATGTAGTTTCACTGTGTTCTGGTGCTGGGGAAGCCAAAGTACAGACTTCTAAAAGGTGCTAGACAGTTTCAAAGGCAGGCAGCTGCCTGTACAAATTTTAGAAAAATAGGCACCCTCAGTCCAAGTCCTAGAATATACATTAAAAACTGAGATGCAGTTACCTTAATGTGACTTTTCTGAAAAGAATTTGGGGTTACATCTTATTTGACCCCAGCATTCTCAGTAATTACTCAGTCTAGGATGAGTTTTATATGTTTACCTAAGCTATCTGAATTATAAGATTTTATCAATTTATCTTTGGTAATAATTTCAGGAAGAGAAAAAAAGTAGGGTCAAGGCCTACTGAATTGAAACAAGTAAAAACAACCAAAAAAATCAACAATAAAAGCAGCCGTGTATGCAAGACAAGTGAAAAATAAAATTTTATTTATAAAAAAAGCAAGTAAGTTGAATGCACAGGTCTTGGCTAAAGGAAGACTAAAACGAATAGGACATGAGTATGAAAAGGTAATAAATTGAAACTCAATGGTGTACAAAGATATATATTTAACGATAAGCAGTAACATAAAATTAGCCAATGGAAAATATAAGACTTAAACAGGGGAAAAAAGTTTAACGGTCACAATCTACAAGGCTACAGAATGGTATTCTAAAGGAAGCTCTGAAAATTTTACCTTTGTCATTAAAACCCGGGCTGACCGAGATCTTGACATATTCTTTGTGAAACAATTCTTTATTGAGGAGAAAGCCAATTAAAAAAAAAAAAGTTATACTGTCAATTTTAGATCTCAGACCTGCTTGAAGGTCTTTAGCATAACATCTTTCATTCAAGCTTGCAGTTTAGGACAAAATAAGGCTAACACTGTGTGATAACACAACAAAAATATCACAAAATTGACAGGGAAAAGAAGCTGTTCAGGGAAAAAAAACACAGTAAAAGCAAATGATGCCAAAAATGCTCTTCAATTTTTTTGATATGATGTTTTTTGAGGTATATTTTCATACTTATATTTGAGTTACGATTTATTGACTTAGCATACAAATTTAAATTGGAACTTGCATTTTTAATATCATCTTATTTGTCCCCAACTGAACAACACTCATTCTAAAGACCAGAAAATCAGTACCTTTAGGCATACACATACATCCATGCTTCCTCATGGATGCACAGCAGATAACAAACAAAAAAACGTATGAAAGTAGCTGGAATCTTTTGCATCATCAGAACAGCAAGAGCATTCCTCCAGACAGAACCATGCTGAAATAATTCATCTACATTTAGGAGAAAAGGTAGAACTAGCTCATTTAGACCTCACATGGGGTATAACTTTGCCCACCATGTAAAAAAGCTGAAACCAAAGATGCATCAAAGTGACAGCCTCAAGCTCTCTCCCTGCTCCTCTGTGTCAGCTCTACCAGTAATGAGCATAAGCACTAGTATCACTGGGTTTTGTTCCTTCTTAGCAAAGCTCCTATCCAGATTTATAAATGTGACTCTGATGGCAGTACTAGCCATTAGAACTCTTACATCAAGAGGCTGATACACACTTAAGGCTTAGGTTGATTATCTATCTTTGAAAGAATCTTTCTCAATATTAATAAAATTGGCCCACTCCCAGGAGAAAAGTACTAATGCCTACCACAGACAACACACATCCAGCCTTGATTCTGCCCTATAGGGGATCTAATAGAAGATGCACAGGAGCGGGAAGAACTGAATGTTCCGAATGGCTTCAAAGATAACAGCAAAAAGCAAGTACATACAGAAAAGTACAGTAAAGTGGTTTTGCTTGTATAAATCCCTCTGGAACTGTGTATAAGTTTTGTCTGTGGCATTCTTCTATCAGTGATAATCACAAAGGCTGAGAAGAATAGGGGTAGAGTGTGCCAAGCTACTTCGGTCCCACCTTCCTCTAAGGTTGGTAAGAAAATGCCTGCATGCCTTCAGCTTGCAGTTTTCCAAGTTGGTTCAGAATTCATGCTGCTTTATGACCGATTCTACCATTATGAGTGATTTACTGGCAACAAAACTTAAAAACTCCAAATGACCCTCCAGGACTTATGCAAAATCTCCACGGCCCAGGCTGCCTTTCACCATGACACTTTCCTGCTACAGCAGTGACTCTAAAATGCTGTTTTTTCTAGCACTTTGGAGAAGGAATCATTCCAGAAGCTTCCCATTTTTAGGGTGCTCTCCAAGAAGATGCATGACTCTTGACATGTAAAAGTGATGCTGTTTTTATTAGGACAGTCAATGAAACATCAGCAACATACAAACGAGAAAGAAGATGGCATGTCTGAAGGATGTGCCTATCTCAGAGATTTAAAAGGAAGCCAATTAGAGGCCGACATCATACACTTACTCAACATTATTCCCAAATGAAGTTACTAATCCCAAGACACGACTGGTTAAAGCAGCACTGCAGCCTTTACTTAACAGCTTGAATCCCACCACCTTAGGGAGAAAATGACTACTCTAGCAGCAGCCAGTCTTGCTGACCTTAGGAGCTGCAGAACATACCTGCAGCTTTCTGTGGGGAGCTGAGGGGAAGAAAGGTGTCCCAAAACACCTCTGTAGAGAGGAAATGGCTGCAAACCAAGTCTCTCTGATAGTCCATATATTCTACTGCATAACCGGGGCTGGCATGCAGCTGGATTCCAGGGCAACCCAGCAACGTGACCTCTGTGGCACCTGCTAGTTTGCTTCCTCTGACAGCAGGGATTCAGATTCACTGGCAGAACCTGGAGCAGAACAGCCTTGCTTCTGCTCTTAAGACACAGCACCACTGCTGGAGCTCGAACACTGAACTACTGGAAAGATACAAGCAGCTCAAGAGCCACTGGATGCACATAAGCTTGGCCACGCTTCCCACCACTAGCAGGATCCACACTGAGAAATACTCAAGAGTAAAAGATGTTGCTTCCAAAGAAACCCAGCTGCTGTATCTTGGTCTGCACCAATTGCAAAGATTCCTGCCCAGCTCTCACAAAGTCCTTGAGATTGGAGATTCCATAATGGCCTTGAATGATGAACTGGGCTGAAAAGAAGTGGCCCTGACTTCATCCCAGTGCCTGAGAAGGGATGGCACGGGTCGCAGATGCAGCGCCCACAGGAAAGCCAAAATAAGCTGCTTGCAGGCATAAGAATGCATACCAATCTGTAATGGAAATACAGTTATATCCCTCCCTCTTCCTAGAGACTAAATGCTAATCTTTCATTAGTCTTAAAAAAAAAAAAAAAAAAAGCCCAAACCAGCTCTTGCCTAACAAGACAGAAATCCTGCCTGGAAAAGCAAGATGAATCAAACCAGGACACTGGCAATTTTATCTTGAGAAAAGGAAGGAGCACAGTGGCTTCATACCTTCTAGTGCAGTGGTGGGAGCACATCAGCTGGATCATGGGGAAAAAAAAATAAATCAGTCAGATGGGAAACCGAGCAATCTCCTGGACAGATTATATTAAGAAATGGCTCTGGAGTTACTGCTCCACGGTTACAGGAGCAGAAACAGCTGAGACTCAATTTTTTTTTTTTTCGGGGGGGGGAACCCAAAGCACCAAACAACTGAGAACAGAGACCTTTTTCATTAATTGGTTGGAAACACTCCACAATTATATGGTTTATAGGAAACAAATCTGGAGTGCCTTAGTGTGGATCAAAGAAACATTAGTGTTAATGTCTGCCTGGACGTAGGGGAAAAGGTCACAGCTAGGGCTAGCCGGTTTTTTTCCTTTTTTTTTTTTTCTTTTTTTTCTCTCTCCCTGAAAGCATCGAGTAAAAGGCTAGACCACGTCTCTGGGAATTCACCATCAAAATGGTACCGAACACTTTTCCCCATCCTAAGCCCCGTGGAGATGACAGACGACGCCAAGCACCGCCTGCCAGCGGCCGCTGTAGCCGTGGCCACCGAGCCCCCCCCCGGCACCAGGGCCGGCGCGTTCCGGACTGCCCTCGGGCTCCCCAGCCGCCCCCCCGCCGAAGGGCTGCGGCGGCCCTCAGCGGCGCACAGCGCCCCCCGAAGGGCGTCCTCCGCCCGGGTGAGGGGGACGGACCCGTGGGGGCAGGAGGGGACGGACCCGCGGCCCGGGGGCCTTCCCGCAGCCTCAAGGCGAGCCGCGGCGCCCGCCCCCTCCCCCCATGACTCACCCGCCGGCCCGCCCGCGGCCAGCGGGGACAAACCGCCAGCGCCGGAGTCGCCGCCCCAGCCACCGCGGGGAAGCCTGCGGCGGCCCGCGCTCCCGCGGGGCCTCCCCCGCTGCCCTCCCCGAGCGGCCGGGTTACCCCCCACTGCCGCCCCAAGACAGGCGGGCTGGGGCAGGGCGCTACCCCCGCAGGACGCCTCACCCCAGCGCCCTGGAAACAGCCCAGCAAGGGCGGCAGCGGGGTCGGCCCGCCTGAGGAGCGGCGCCCCCCGCCCTGCCCCGCGCCCCCCGGCCGCCCGCCGCCACTGCGCCTGCGCGGCTGCCGCGCTCCGCCGCCCGCTCCGCCGCCCGCTCCCCCCACCGCCCATCTCCCTCAGCGGCTCCCGCTGCCCCCCTCCCCCCTCCTCGGGAATTTGAATATGCTAATGAGGCGGTTGCTAGAGCCCTATGGTGGGGCCGGGAGGCGGTCACGTGGGGCGGGGACGTGTCC
Organism: Falco biarmicus; assembly: GCF_023638135.1. Taxonomy (NCBI): domain Eukaryota; kingdom Metazoa; phylum Chordata; class Aves; order Falconiformes; family Falconidae; genus Falco; species Falco biarmicus. The sequence continues at coordinate 29,767,889 of NC_079289.1, forward strand.
TTCAGGGGCGGGCCCCGACCTGCCCAGGCTGCCTTAAAAGCGGGCGGCGAGCGAGGAAGCGCCTCAGTCAGAGAGAGAAAGTGCCGGGGTGGTGGGGCTGCGGCTGCTCCGCCTGAAACTTCTGAGTAACATCAACAGGGGGAGGGGAGGGCGGGCGGCGGTGGAGGAAGGTGGTGGTGGGGGGAAGGTTAGCAGCAGCGCAGCCCTATCCGCCTCTCCCTCATAAACCAGCCTGTGTTGGGCTGAGCAGGCCCCTCACACAAAGGAGGGCAGGGCAGGCAGGGCTGCCCCCCCCTTCCCCCCCGCCTCGGCAGAGGGGCAGCGGGGAGGCGCCCTTCCCCGTGCAGAGCACTCACAGCCACTTACTCCTCTCCTGTCCCCCGTCTTCTTCTCTTCTTCTCCCCCCCTTCCTCCCACCCCGCCCCGCGGTGCTCCCCTCAGCCCCCCGCCCGCTGTCCATGTAGCCGCCCGGCCGCCGGCCCCTCCGCACTATGCCCATCTTACTCTTCCTGATAGACACGTCCGCCTCCATGAACCAGCGCACCCATCTGGGCACCACCTATCTGGACATAGCCAAAGGCGCTGTAGAGACTTTCATGAAGGTACCGGCTCTGCCTTGCGAGAGGAGGCGAGAGAGAGCGAGAGTGACTGCGCGGGGAGGGGAGGGGGAGGCAGGGCGCGGGGGGCTGCCTGGGCCGGGGGCGCGGGGCGAGGGCGGGCGGGAGTGCGTGTGTGTGCGGGCAGGGAGGGGTGGGCAGGGCCGGGCCGTGCCGAGCCGAGCCGGGGGGGCTCCGGCGCCGCCGCCGCCTCTCGGCTCACCCTCTGCTTTGTCCCCCGCGCCGCAGCTCCGAGCCCGGGACCCGGCCAGCAGGGGAGACAGGTACATGCTGGTCACTTTCGAGGAGCCTCCCTACGCTATCAAGGTAACCCCCGCTCCCCACCCCCCCACCCCCGCCGCTCCCCCCCCCCCCCCGGCCTCCTTCCGGCCCTTCCGCGCCGCCGCGGGCCGCTGCCGGCGGCCGCCCCCCCGCCCGCCTCGCCCGGGCTGCCGGCGGGCCGGGGGAGCTCGGCACACACGGGCTCTGGCGGCGGCGGCGGCGGCGCTGACATCAACATGGCCGACATTTTTTCCCTGTGTGGTGTGTGTGAGCAGCAATGAACTGTGGGGGATATTTATTCAAGTTGGAAGAAGTGACAGCAACTCCAAGGAGAGTTCAGCTTGGAAGGGGCGAGCGGGGGAAGGACCGACTTCAGCCCGGAGAGTCCGGACTCGGAAGGGGACGGCACTTCCCTCAGCCCCGCCGCGCGGGGGGGTGGGGGTGGGGGGACGGGACGTACGGGGGGGGGGGGAGGGGGCGGTGGTCCACATGACACAGGACGGTGAACCTGTTGGAGGTCGCTTCGCAGTGCAGCTGGCTTCCATCTGGGAAGGGCTGTGGGAGAGCTACGTAAATAGCTGTAAGGTTTGTGCATCGGTGACTTCACAGAAACTTACCCCGTGGAACAAATCAAAAATCTTCATTTTATACATGAGGAGCTCTGAGGTTTAAGAGAAGGACGTCTTTTCAGGCTTCATGGAACGACACTAAATATCAGTAACTTCAAAGGTGTTTTGTTAGCATTTGTGGTGAGCTGCATGCAGCAAGGAAGGCACTTCGTAGCCTAACAGGAAAGCGGAGCTCATATCTGGAGAATAAGTCTTCTCACATTTTTCTTTTCAGGCTGGCTGGAAGGAAAACCATGCAACGTTTATGAATGAACTGAAAAACCTTCAGGCAGAAGGACTTACGACACTTGGCCAGTCCCTAAGGACAGCTTTTGATTTATTAAACTTAAATAGATTAGTAACTGGCATAGACAACTATGGGCAGGTAGGTTGACTATTAATAGGCAGAAAAATCGTAAACCACAAACTACCTAGAGACACCAATTAGCTAGTTGTCCAAGTGGCATCTTCATGAAATATGCAGTATGGGGTCTTCTTCATAAGTAAGCAATGCTCAGATAGTTTGAAGAAATGCAGTTGATGACTGTAGTTTGGTAGCCAACCTTTTTTTTTTGTAATTTTAGTTACTCCTCAGTTTTTATACTGTGAGGTAGCCTTCAAGTTGACCACCTAATATAAACTGTTTCTTTTTTTGTATCCAGTCTATGTTTCAGAACCTTAGCTGGTGAGCCTGGTGAGGTCATGAAATCTTTGCTTTATCTAATACAGTACTATATAATCAAATAAGTACAGTTGGGAGATGGGCCTTTTTACTAACAACACTGCATGTCCAAAAGTAGGAATGGAGCACAACTCTTTCAAAATGCTTTCTTTCCAATGAGCTTAACACAACTTTTTACTACATACCTGTATTTTTATAAACCTGCCTGTTGTATCAGAGCCTTGAGAAGCTGTGCTTTTCTAATGTCTGTTTTGCAGCTGTCACTTTAAAGCAGGACTTTTTCTTGGGTTGGGCTCAGTAGTATGAGTTGCTAAAAGACAGCAACTCTAGGTTAAAAGTGTGCTTTAGGAAGCGTTATGCAGTTCTTTCTGGCACTGGATCAAACCCTGGATTTGTTTTGCATAAGGGACCTTACTAGTATTGGGCAAAGTATATAGTGTATTTTTCACGTGGGATGTACCAGCTTGAATCTCCCCTTTTTTGTTTGTTGTTCTCATGTAATGTTCCCTCTACTATCTGAGGATTAGTTACTGCTCTTGGTATTTAACATGGGAATGTGGTTGTGAAAATAAGTCCCCTTTCTCCCCCTCCCCTTTCCAGTCTAGGCAGAGGCTATGTGATAACATGCCATGTTTGTTTGGAAAGGAAATTTTAGTCTCTCATATTGCATTTTATGGCTTTGCCACTAGATGAGATCAAGCAAGCCTAAACATTTTTAAAATGCCAGTTTAGTGATGAAACTTATTAAAAAAACCCCAACCAAACAACAAACCCAAAACCTGCTAGTTCCACACACAGGTTTTTTTTTTTGTCTATTACCATCTGCTGTCCTCTTATACATCTGTGTGCTAATCTTCCCCATTTTCTGATGTTTTTGTTTAGTTAAATGAGCTATATGAAGTTTTTTGAAACACCAGAGTAGGCGCACAGATGAAATACTTGCTCTTTCCCATTGCTACTGATAATTATAACATTCTAATTAAACCCATGTCAAATAATTGGTTCTAAGTGAACCAGCAGTGCTCAGCTACTCAATCAAGTGGGTAGTTGAGTTGTCATGACTGTTTTGACTCACTTGTAGTGTTCATTACTTGCAAATAGCTGTTCTTTTTGTCGGTGGAGCAATGACTTTGATCTGTTTTGGTTACAAGTCTGTATCGGGGCTTGAAACCACCCTTGCTTATGCATGTTTTTTGCTCTGTTCCACATGTGGAGCAGGCTGTTGAAGAGGTGTTCACATGTGCAGTCAGGTGACTAAATAGAAATTCTAACTTTTTAGTGTCTGCAAAAATAGAATATATTGCAAGTGACATGTCATCTGTAACTGAAGTCACAGGTTCCCATTTTGGCTCTACTAATTTAGTAGTGGGTTTTCATATATTGGATAAAATTCTGTAGTACTTAACTGGTCCTTCAACACTTGTAGGATGAGATCCAGGGCAGTTAACTTTCTTCACATTCACTTTGGCCTTTGAGCACTATGTCATGTTATCCTGACAACTTCCTGTTGTTCCTGTCTACTACCTAAAATTTGCTCGATAAATGGGTATTTAAATGTACATGGTATGAGAAACTTACACATTCATCAGGGTAATAAAAGTGATCAGAATGCTCAGTTGCATTTGAAGTAGTTTTCACTCAGAACATGAATTGATGATTCACTTTTTTGAAGCAACTACAAATACTAAGACATAAAATAGTAGTTAACTAAAATATAGCAAATGTGTTTGAAGAGTGATTATCTTAGAGCAGGAGAAGAGAATTTTTTAAAAAATGCAACGTTTAGATTATCTTAGGTGTGGTGTTACATGAAGTAATAAATCCAAACTTTTATTAAGGTTTTCTCTGGGAATTTTCTCTGGCTTAACATTTTTTGACTACCATCCTTGTTTTCTGGTGTATTGACAAGCTTCTGAGATATTTGCTAAGTTCCACTTGTTTCACATGTATGAATTGTAAAAGAGATTTTTACTATACAAATGACAAGACGTGATACAAGCTTATGGGATTGTTTGGTTATGTCATCCAACAGCATGGTGTCTTGTCTCCCTGCTGCGTATGAACTGTTTGTTTAAATGGCAGTGACTCACCATACTTGATTTCTTTCAAAGTAGACCAGAGTTCTCCATCAGCTGACTTCCTGAACAAGAGTGATGGCTGAACGGTCATTCAGAAATTGAGGAAAATCTCCTGCTTCATATTTTATTGCAATATTAATGTTTGGATTTTTAATATGAGAATTTATCATATTACTTTTTCAGTAAATACATACTGACTCAGTTGGTCGTGAAGGTTGAGTTACCAAGTATACAGCTGCATTAGCTGATCACAGTATCTCATGTTCAGATCTTAAAGGGACACTGTCAACACATTTAGGTTGTCAAGAACCTGGAAGACTTTTTCATAAGCTGTTTCTGATATTAATGTTACGGTATGGCTTTATAAACTCTTAGTCTTGCCTAGGGTTGTTAGATCCATGTTTTTGTGAAGGTTTTTGTCAGCAACAAAAGATTTTGGAAAGTACATGTATTTTAAGGTGACCATTCCTGTAATTTTTACAGCATCTTCAGATTGATAGTGTGTATTATATTGCTTGAATCCAAGAATAGTTACAGGGTTCCCCCCCCCATAGTATGCTTTGTGCTGATTATGATAGCAGAATGAACCTTCGAATACGGTGTCAACTTTTAGCGTTCATTAAAAATAGTGGTCCTTTTCACCTCTGCATTTTTATGGAAAGCTTAGGAAAAAATAGAGGATTTGGACGTCTTCAGGAAGAAAACAATTTAAACACATTAAGTCAAATCGAAAAAAACATTGTAGTTCATTAACCCAGTTTGTACTTGGCAAATTGACTTATCTTTATCATGTTTTCCCCAGTTCAGCTTCTCCATTGTTTCAGGTAGTCTGAAATACTGAGCCTTTCACTAGCAGATTTTCTGTCGTCTTGGAATACACTCCTAAATCTTATAGCTATGGCTTGTTCAGCAGCACGTGGTGTAGTCACAATTCAACTGAGTAGTTTTGAGTGAGGCAAACATGCAGCTGGTTATAGGTGATGGAAGGGTTAAATACTAATAGATGCATTTCTCTGTGGAAACAGAAAACACGAAAAATGTAGCTATTATAATACAGTACACATGTAAACAGATGATTGAATTGAACCATCTATGTACTTCAGTTATTTGCAGTTTGTAGTGAAGTTTCTAAGACTGAGCTCTGAATCTAAGGTAGGTAAAGTATGTATCAATGGTGTTTTGATACTCATGTGCAAAGGACCAACACAGCTCCCTACCAAAACTTGAATCTGAGGGATGTTTGAAATTGCTAAAGCTTTGATTCTGTGATACTCCTTGTGTTTCTTCTTGCCTATTGTTATTTGCATAATGAACGTCTCTGATGATTTTTTTTCAGCAGTATTGCATAGAATGAGGTTTCAGAGGATAAAATGTACATACCTCAGTGGCTTTCAAAGCAGTTGAGTTGATATATCAAGGTATTTTTCCAAAATTTTTCAGGGTGAAATTTCATGTCAATATTGTGGCTGGAAACAGCATTTTTTGTAACAGTAAGCTTTTTATGAGCTTTTAATCTCACAGGAGTATCTTGTACATGTTCTTCAGCATCGTAATAATTATTGATACAGCAAAACTGGCTTAGAGATGAGTTTGACTTTTAAACAAATTTGATATAACAAAAGACATGCTAACTTAGTTGTTTTGAAACAGAAAAGGCAACTATAATGCTCCTGTAATCCAAGCGGACTTGGGATAGGTATTTTTAATTCAGTGATGAATAAGTTACTCTCTGGATTTAGACTAATGCAAGAAACACTGTTTTGATGACTTACCAGGACGTGTGCAGTCTTGGTGAAAGCCTTTTTTTTTTTCTGCAGTGCATTTCACATATGTACAAAAGCATAAGTAAGAAATTTTAAGGCAAACTGAAATCTGAATGAAATTCAGCGGATTAAGAATATTTTGGGAACTTAAAAACATGCTAAGAGCTGGAAAGACCTATTTCTGACCTCAAAGTTGGAAGGTGTCCTGTGTATAATGGCACTTATTTTGAATGCCACCTCTTTTTTTTCCCCAAGGGTTTTAGTCATACCTTGTATCACCATCAAACAATTCAATTTTAGGTTAACTGTTACTTTTTAGTTTTCTCAAATATGTGATTAAACCCATTTGTAGCTACAGTAACATTATGGCTGATGAGTTCACACAATAAAACTGTGTTGATCTGTAGAGATGAGCATGTTTTACCGTAATGGCTTAAATAGTATTCCAAATACATGTAAATAGCATATCTAGGAGATCAGGTCTAATTGTGCTTGTAGGCACACAACAGCTTTGATTTTAAATCACACATTGTAGACTGACTCCTTGCTTACATACTTTTCTGTGTCTAAGATATGCTGAGCTTAAAAAAAGCCCGCTCACACTTACAAAATATTGTCCCCTAACATTGCATGCATTATGCTTTTGCAGTGCTATGTTATGTTTTCTTTAAATTTTTGAGCACTTTCGTTTTCTAGTTGTTTTTTTCAGGATTGTTACTGGATTTCCTTGCTTCCAGAAGTCAAAAACCTTTGAGCATGACTTCTGTCTTGGCATTCTGAGGTCATAAACACTGCACTGGAATGGCCTGTGTTGAATGTGCATCCAAATTTGGAACCAAAGTTTAGGTTAGCATTTCCTGCTTTGTCATGCTGGCACGGTTGCACCGGCAGTTTGCTTCTCATGTTGGTGGAGGCAGAGGTTTGCGCTTCTATACCAGCTTTTCCATTCTCTCCCCACCCACCCCCCCCGACCAACCAAATGGGAGAATTTCAGACAGTAGAAAACAACATAGCAAGCTTAAACATGGCAATGGCAGAAATGCAAAGAGGAGAGGATTTCTCAGTCTCCTGTTTTCTGTGGGATAGAAATGGTTTTAATGTAAACCTGTATGCCTGTTAATGTCAAATAGCTATATGTGAAGTGCTGATGAAAGTCAATCTTTCTCACCTCCTACATGACAAAATTAGGCATATTGCTTCCAATTTATGCTTTTTAGGCTGCAGCCTTTCAAGAGTGGACAAGATGGCATGTTTAAATGTTTGTAGTTTTTAGTTAGTTTTGTTTTACAGTATCCTTTAATGAGAACTGTGGCAGGCATTGTTGCAAATGTTTTTTCATGTTGTGAGATGCAACTGTATGCCTTTCAGCCTTGCCAGAGCAGCAAAGTTCACTGAAGGTCTCAGTAATAATAATGACATCAGACTTCAGTGTTTGTAAAATCACTTGTCTTGTTATAGTCTAATAGATATTTAAAGAAGAATTTAAAAGTTAAAACAAGCTTACACAGAGTACTTTGTTTTTTCCAATGAAAAGGATTTCACAAATCTGTTTCACTAGCAGAAAGAAGTGAGATACTTTGTCATGTTCTGAATAACAGATATGCTTTGATCTCTTTGAAGATTTAAGTGCTCGCTATTTCAATACATTTTATTTGGAAGGGGCAATGCCATAACATGTTCATTGTAGCTTTGGTTTTTAGCAGTCAGGTGAGCAGAGTCACACTGCCAAAGCTTAAGCAGATGATACAGGTGATGCTTGAATTCACTAAATGGTCATCAGAGAAAGTCTTGAGGACAGTTAGGAGTACCAAAATTTTATCTCTTGGCTTGACTTGTGATGTAGAACAGTTTGTGCCTCAGGTCATCATAGGCTCCTTAGATGTACTAGCTTTCTTATTTGTTGAAATGTGCTTGAAGGTGTGTCTCATAGTTGGAGTATTCTTGTCTTTTTGAAACATATTTGCACTTCAGCACAGCTAATTGTCAGGGAGGCAAAGCAAATACATGTAAAGAGCCAGAAGTTTGGTTATCTTGTAAAGCAGAAGTATTTATTTTTTTTTCTCAGTGTCACCATCCTTATGTTTATTTTCTTTAAGCTTTATTGTCACTTTTCTTACAGAATAGTTACCTTCAGTCATGGTTTTCTGTTGTAGACAGTCCATATCTCTGAAGCTTGTAGGGAAGAACTGTTATTTGTGCATATGTCTGAATTTTAATTGAAGTCAGACTCAGTTGAATCTGATTGTGTTGCTTGAGAGTCTTACTTGCTGCTTTTTTTTGCTTGTAATACAAACAACACAGTGAGTTTTTTAGTTCATAGAATATACCTATATCTGCATCTCCCACTTGAACATGATAATGTTTCCACTTCATGTTGTGATTTTTAGCATTGTATTATCTGGCCCTTTTTTCAAGCTGCTTTCACCGGTTGTTTATGCAACAGATTGGAATTCCATCTAATTTGTGAATGAACTCATATCAAACATCCAATTTTCATTGTGTGATTATGGTGCTAATTTGAATTGTCCAAAGTGTAGACCAGTCTTCTGTAGAGAAAAAATAATTCTGCAGATAGGAGATAATGATTGTATGTATATTTAGGATAAATCCTTCATATGTATTAGAACACACTTGATTTTTTTTACGTAAGTTTTCTGATGATCCTGTAGTATATTTGTGATGTCTATGAAGGATATCATATGTTCATTAAGTGTTTTCTATGTATCAGCATATTTTTACTATTTTAATTCTGAATATTGACAGCAAACAGGATTTCAGGTTTTTATTGCCTGTATATTTTATTGAAAAATGAAAGGGATGTATTTAGTCATTCTGGTACTGTAAGGTTGACCCCAAATGGGCTAGATTTTTCAAAAATGTATAGGCAATTTCAGTCTTGCATTAATGAGAAATCAAGTATCTGTTATCTAAGCACCTATTGTTTTCGTTCTAGGGATACTGCCGCTGCCTCAGTTAATTTATTTGCCCTAGCCTACATAAATCTACAGTCACTATAGATTTAAGCCTAAATTTTTCCGGTGGGGAAACTAGGTTAATGCCTACAGCTGAATTAAAACAGGGAAGAAGTTGCTGGCTGCAAGATATGATACTAACCTTAGTAGGAATGTTGAATGACTGTGACTGGGACACTGAATATGTAAGACTTCTGGTTGTATGAGAAGACAGGAGGATTTTTCTGGTCCTACTCTAGTTACTCTAATATGTGTGGCAAGTGTGGATCTTGCAGCACTGCAGTAGTAGATAACTAGAATAGCAGATAAGTAAGTGCTGATTTTGTCTAACAGTTCCATGGCTTTAACGTTGGAGGTCTTTTAGAAACTTACCTAGCAGTAACTGGTGCAGGTGAAGTCTCCAGTATGTGGTTTTGACAGTGATTCAAGGACAAAGGTATTGAAAGTAATGCTTGATGTAATCTTGTTGACTTGGCCAGGAAACTTTTACCTGAATAATCACATTTAGTGTCTGCTCAGTGTAGCCACTCCCATTTCCTGTAATTTATAGGGCTTTTTCTATCTACATGGAACTGCTACTGCTTGTGGAGAGCAGGGTGTTAATCTGATTTCATCCAATAATAACGTTTGAGGCTGAATTACCTGAATACACTGTGTATTTTGTCAGTGTAGTCTTGAGCAAAAAGCTACATTGAACAAATTCAGAATGTTTCTAATTGGAATCAGTTTAGGGCACTGACATTTTTTTTTGATGCTCAGCATACAGAATATGAGCAAAAAGTGGCTTCCTCTCTTCCATCAATATTTGCCCCCGCCCCCCGGCTTTGAATCCCAGAATACTGACTTGATTGTATGTATCTATATGTAAGACATAACCAGCCTAGCTGCCTGCTCTGCTCCTGAATTTACAACCACTCAAGTGCTCATAGTTGTGCCAAGACTTACTTCAAGTTGTGAGTGTGACTTCATGTAGTAAAATAAATGATTGATTCAGATCCTTAATAAGCTGGACTATGAACTATAGTGGTTCAGGAACCTGTTTTAAAACAGCTAAGTTGCTCCTGCTGTAGTGGTGACAAACTCTGGGAGGGAGTTGTGGGAGAATCTTGGGGCAGTTCAGAAGAATTGCTGTCACTGAGCTATTTTCAGTCAGCTTGGTAGTACTCTGGATTGGTAACACCCCAAAAGGTGGGAAGAATTTTGTATACAACTTCTTGGCTTTTCCCCTTTGTTTTTTGGTGGGGTTTTCATGTGTGTTTTCCCTACCCCGTGTGCTGCCAGCTGTGAGATTCATTACCCTTCTCCAATATATGGAGAACAGAGGCCTGGCTTAGCACTGTGAATCGCAGTGACTGAGCTGGGACCAGCTATGTAAAGTCATTGCTGTGAAGCAGAAAGGCTGCAGTAATTAGGGACTTGACCCAGGGCTTGACAAGGTCAGTTATTTTTGGAATTAAACATTCAGAAATATTTTTAGGAAATGCAATGGAAATAATCTTTAAACTCAGATTCTTTGGGGCTGACTTTAAAATTTTTTGGTATGGATGGTGGTTTTAGCTTTTTTGAAGTTTATGAAAGCTCAAATATAACCTATTTTTAGTAGCTTACATTTACTATATTCAGTTAAATAACTTCAAAAACTACTAGGATTTGTTGGTTGTTTATCCAGTTTCAGATGATTAACAGTAGGGATTCATTTACTAATCTGTAACTGGCTGATAAGGTGCATCTTTAACTGACGGTTTCTGTTACCTTAAAAATAAGGTACAAATGTGATCACTGTTGCTTTGCTGCTTGTATATTTCAATTTAATGTAAGGAAAAGTTAAAGTTCTTCCCTTCTTGGGGTTATGTATCTGTCACATCAGTGCTTATGCATTTCAAATATCAGTGGCTTTTTGTTCTTAATTTCAATGTTGTTCTTCACCGCTTAATTACTTGCTGGCGTTCACTATATATGAAAGCTATTCTACATTTTTATTTTGAGAATGTCACATAATTGTGAAAGATTCAAGGACTGAATTGTTTTTGAAACTTACCAAGGACCTTATCTAAATTGGAGCACTTAGAAGTTAATCAAGAAGTTATCCCTTATATAATATGTTATTTAGAACTCAATTAAATTTGTTCTTAGATGAAAGAAACGGGGCAAACCTTTATACTAAACCAGCATTTTTGAAACTGTGACTTAGTGATGTTGGAAACTGTGATTTAGGCACCTGAAGACATCACTGTATCTTGAGATTTTAAATCTGATGTCTTCCTAAATTCTACCATATATTCGTTGTTCCTTTATTGTTCAGTATGAACATAGTCTAAAAATGCTTCCTTGGCACACATCCCTTGTGTTTTCACATATGCGCTATTCAATATGGAGATTCTGTATTCCAAAATGATAATTTATTGCATTGAATCTCCTTTTCAGGCTGCTTTGGGTAGCTTTTTTGGTTTTCTTGCTGTTAGTTTTGGTTTTGTTCTTAGCACAAACTTTGAGTAGAATTCCAAAATGACTGAAGTTTTTGCAATTAAATAGTCTTTAAGCAGTACATTGAGTGCCAGACTTGGAAACCCAGAATGTGTAAAGTTATGGGCATCCATAAAAATGATACTAAGCATAGAGAATTTTTGTTGCATGTTTCAAGATGGGTATGTAATGAAATCATTGCCTATAGAACACAAACTTGCAAGCTCAGGCAAAGCAAGCAGCTGATATGCCTAAATATATTTTTATGATTTTTTTTTAGACAAAGGATTTGTCTTTTATGCAGTTCAGATAACTGTTTTTTCCCTGTAGTATTTTTAATTGTAGAAGGGATATCTGACTGGATCATCGATTTTTTTTTTTTTTTTTTTTTTTTTTGCTGTAGGGCTTTCAGACTGGGAAGGACAAGTATAAGATGACAAGTTTGGAGCTTCAACAGTTAATTGAAGCCATAAATGGTTATTTTTAAAATTGTTTAGAGCAAAGTACTGAGGAGCAGATTACTTTTTTCATCCCATTTATTTTCCCTAATACCTTAAAGTTCCTTTTCTTAAATGGAACTTGCATTGCCTGTGTTATAGACATAGTGGTTGTTTCAAAAATGCTCCCTTCATTTTTATATTCTGTAACTGGTGTGCTGAGGAGTTTGATTTCTGGCTTGGCTTTAGGAAGAGTCTGCTGTTGCACTTGTGTTCTGCTTTGAAAATCTTCTGGTAACTGGTTTTTTTTTTTCCCCCCGTTTAAATCTGTGATTCATTTGTTCCAGTCAAATACCAAAAGCTTCAGTTGTACCACCAAATCAATGTCCTAACTGCATGTGCAAAAATAATTTTATCTACTGCTAATCTGTAGTGCTGGTAAGGGATGAAGCAAACCCCATGTAACTACCTTGTAATCCTCCATGACATTCCGTGTAAGAAACCATGATTAGTGCCAGTCTTGGGCATTGTAGTAACTGTTAGGTATTTGTAGTATAGTTAACTAAAGAATTGTCTAGGACATGAAAAATTACTTTGCCTATAATAACCTTGCTGTAGCCTGTAGGGAAGGACAGCTGTACATAGCTGAATTTAGGTTTTGGAATCTTCTCACCTCATGGAGAAAAGTCTTTTTTGGTAGACTTACTGCAAAACTGTTGCCATTGATACCCAGACTTTCCGTGTGAATTGAGTGCAGGAGAAATTGACTGCTTGAAGAGCATTTTCCATTTCCTTGGGGGAAAAGATGGTGAGTTAGTGGAAGCATGAGTTCAGACTTTGATATAAATTCTAGCAGACTCCCTTAAAACTCTTTATTTTTAAGGTCTTCTCCAAAACATAAAATAATTTGACATAGAATACTATTTTTCAGCTTCAAAAGAAAAGGGAGTGTGTGTTTAATATAGTTGAATGTTTGTGGCTGAGCCTACCAAAAGATGGGCAATCAGCAGCAAAAAAGGTAGAAGTGGAATGATGGTATGTGCTGTCCCTGGTGTCGGGAAACCATGAATTGTTGGATTAAATGCAGAGTCAGATCAAGAGATTAGGGTTCAGTGACTGATTACTACTTATTTGTGCTTATGCAATAATTTAGACGTTTTTGGTATACACAGTTTTAGAAAAGTATTTACTTGTTTCTATGTATTTCGAAATAGTATTCAAACAGAGCATGCCTCATGTTTATCTTCTTGTTACTCATCACCTCATACAAGGATAGATTTTATTAACTTGTGCCCCCTCTGCTGGCTACTTTTCTAACTACAAAGTAAAAATTCAAGTTTACGTAGGTGAGGTACTCTGACGTGTTATTTTGGCTGAACATCAGTGTAGAAAAGTCCCTTTAATGGGTGTAAAACTAAACCAGAAACCACATGAGTCCTAATCTGTGTGTCAGTGGTGGTGTTGAGAGGTGGTGTTTTCATAATGCATAGTTATTATCAGGGGCTCAGTCAGGACTCCTTCAGTGTTTCTCAAACCTGTTTCTTTCCCTCATCATTAGCTGAAACGATTTGGTGTTTTTACCCACCCTGTATGTGTATATTTTTTCATATACAAATGAACAGAAGTATCTATGGTTCTTGGGGGCTATGGAGGACTACACTTCAAACTTCTAAAACCTACTATCATCTGCATTTCTGGTAGCAGTCATTTTCTCCTTAAGCTGTAAGAGTGCTCTGCTTTTGGGTGCAGTAAGAGGCTCTCTCAAATTACCTTTAACAGGTGATGTCTTCTCGGCTGCCTAGCATGAAGGGGAGGTAGAGCGTAAGTTCTCCCATCTTGGATACTGCGGGGAGAGCTAAAAGGTTTCAATGTTATTATAGAGGATGTATATCCATAATGGAGATGTTTGTGGAGGGAATTAGTAATAAGAATCTTCCCACTGACCTGCAGCCCTTTCAGAAAAACACTGGGCATTTTTCCTCAGTGGTAGTGTAATTCCTGGAACAGTGTTTCATTAGGTTGTTTTATAAGATTCCGATCTGTGACTGATCTGGCATCTGTCTTTGCCATTGATCAGGAATCAAGGGAGATATCTGTTTTATATTAAAATTTCTTTTATGACTTAAACTTCATAACAGACTTCAAAACACTTGTATAATACTCAAGCTATTTAGTGTTGCTTTCATTAAACTTTCTTCTGAGGCTTCTGAGAGTGATCTTGAAGTACATCCACTGTGCAGTATCTGGTCATCTACTAGTAAGGCAGAATTGCTAATACTGCAAAACTGCATTATCTGTTGCATAATCAACAGCATCGAGGGAATATATAAAAGTCTTACAGACAGCAAAACAGATGAGTTAACGATTTTCTTTGTGCGTGAAGCCTGGCTTGTCAGAGATCTTAAGCCCATACAGAGTTCCAGTATGTTCCTCAGCTCTTACTTACTCAGGCTGAAATCACAGAAGTCTCTCTGACACTTCAGTGGTTCCCATTCGTGGGGTCAGTTTCTATTCTAAAACAGCCGTAACAAATAAATATGGTTTCAAAGCTGTTTTTTATCATGCATGTTCAGTCACTTTGATCATGCTATGATGCAGTTCAGAGGTGCTGTACTTTTCAGTCTGGCCACAGAATCATGGACTTCTATGGCATATCCTGTGAGAAGTTGGTTTTATCAAAGCAGATATTCTGGTAGAACCTGACTGCCCTTTGTGCACTTCCTCCCAGCATACTTTTTTTTGCGTTCCGGTAGATCAATGTTTTATGGTGTGTTTCTGCTAAGTATTAATTAGGTGATATGCAGTGTAGCTTTATCTGGGAAAGCTTCCATTTAAAAATATTTTGCTTCTTACCAAGTAGTAGAAGTACATAAAATACAATTGATTCTATGGGTCTTCACAGCTGTATTGATTGGTTCTGCAGCGATAATAAAAATAGTCAAAGTTGCTGAAAAATGCAAGTGGGACAAGTAAGCTGCACAAGATGCTACAGTTTTTATGCAGCTGACAAACAGAGCATAGATAAAGATCTGTGTATTTGACTGATAGTCATCTGCCTTAAGCAATGAAGGGGAAAGTCTCTAATAAATGTTAAATTAATGTTTTCAACTTTTCATGATGTTGCTAAAGCGTAACTGAAGTTCCTAACATACAAAAAGTGAAAACTACAATGGATCTGGACCATCCATTTTAGTTTGTTGCAATTCAAGCTCATTGGTTTGGTAGTTTTTAAAATGTTACCAGTTTTTAAAAAGTACCTTTAAAGCTAATAATTTTGCTATAATTTTGACGACTTAGATTTAATTTTAAACTATTGTTTTTCAACAGTGGTTGCTCACACTCTTAAGAGCATTTATGAGAATCTTCACCTTTTAAATTCTGAAAAAAATTATAGTGCACTTTTGTATTTCCTGGTCAGATAGCTAAATTTACTGGCAGTTAAGGCTGATAACTTGTGAAGATAAAAAGGCTTTGCTGAGGTAATAGGATGTGTGATGGATGTGCAATACAACTTTGGTTAAATTTCGTGATTTACTAAAATGAAAGCATACCTTTTAACATTTGATCATGAACTGAAAATGAGGTTTTCCCAGTGATTACTAATGTGTTCTGTTAAAAATATGCACTTTATTTCAGTTGACACTTATTTGCAACTTCTAGCCTTTCTTGGGCATGAAGCTTTTGTACTACATATTTCTTTTTATAGTAGTTGCTTGTTGAACATGTCATTCTTAGTCTCTGACTTGGCATTTTTTTGGTCATGTTTCTACCTCAGCTATTTCTTCAGATTTTCAACACTTCTGACTCTGAAATTAATATTTAAATGTGTGCATTGAGATAACAGTAGTCTTAAATCGATCTTCTCTTACTGCATGTATAATATTGTGTACTTGCACATCTAAAGGTCTCAATAGCCCTTGAATTGCTTTACCTGTACACTTTGAAGAATAAAAAATAATCCATGAATGTATTAGTCATGCTGAAACTCATTGCTAAGATTACTTGTCAAACTGAATTCTTAGTTTTGAGAGTCTTAACCAGATAATAATGTGTCTTGATAATTTGGTATACTTCTGGCTTGATCTGAGGCTCCATCTGAGAGCATCACACAAGCTGGGGTGGGCTGGCTGTGCCTCTTACTGTGACCCCATGTGAGTGCTGTGGAGCTCAGTGATGCTCACAGCTCTGTATTTGGTTTGGGTTTTTTTTTGTTTTTAGGGTTTTTTTGTATTATCTGAGCACAGAGCTAGTTCAGCTGGAGACTGATGAAATGGCAACCAGTGTTAACTGAGTTGCTTTGTTTCGGATCAAGTAGTTGTGAAGCTGTCATTGTTTAGAAGATGTGTGTTGTGTAACAGGTAGGTTTTAAGGCTTTGATATTCTTGCTTGTTCTTTTTTAGCGTAGCAAGCTTGCCCTGGTATTGATGCTGATTTTTAAGTAACTCTATTCCAAAAAGAGGTCTGTGGGGTTTTTTTGTCATCTTTGTGCATATATGTCCTTGAAAATGTGGATTTTGGGTAAACGAATAAAGCCCTCTTGTATACCACATAACTTGGTGGTTGAACAGGTTGATCAGTCCTTAAAACCTTAGGTGCTTCTTCCTTAGTACTTCTTTCACCACTGTTAGGAACCTTCAGAGGGAAAAGTGTATTATTGAAAATAATTTGCAGTCAATTACTCTAGCAGCTATTTAGACTGAAAAGGATACCAAATGAGCCAATTTGCCTACATGAGGCAATTAGCTGAAATCCCAGTGGGAGCTAGTTGCTGCTGAATTTTCAGCTAGAAAAATAAGTAATATTTAGTTTTTCCAAAATACTTGTTTATAAGCAAATCTATTTAAAAAGAAGAGCTTAAAATAAAAGTTGAAAATACTTTTCAGTTTACTGTAGCCTGAGTAGTAAATTGGCATTCAAACTGCCGCAGTTTAAATATAGCAGTTGAGTTTCTAGACTCTTAAGATGTTTATCCACTATCAGTGGTTATAAGCTGTCTGAAAACAGATATCACAAGAACAGAAGTAGCTTTGCTTGTGTGCTTGTTAGAATAGACCTGTATAATGCTAGCTTAAATTGTGAGCGATGACCTTATGTTTCCCAGGGTATTGGTGCTGAGGCCACATTGATCTTTACCCTAGTCACTTTAAGAACTCAGCATTTCACACTTCCTCTGCTTCACTTTCCTGTGTGGGAATGTAAGATGATACTAAAGTTAGCTGCTGTGGATTATTTTTGCTTTTGAAATGAACAAAACCTCTTGGCAATTAGTTAGTTGTCAGAGTAAGTTGTAAACAGGCTTATTATTTACACCTTGGTATGCTGAGCTGATTTTGAATGCATTTCAGCATACCTGTAAGCTGCCAAAGAGCTGGCAACATGCTCTGTCACCCACTGTTTCACTGTGTAACTAAAATAATTGAGCTCTGCTGAATTGATTTCCTATGCATTCAGTCAATGGTGTTACAATGTATTTTGAAGAATATGGTATTTCTCAGAATTCAAAGTAAATTCAAAGTGTTTTAATAGTATATTTTAAAGGAAAAAGCAATAGAATCTAATTTCATTATCATGGAATTGGATTCATTAGATAGAAATAAAGTTCTAAACCAGCAATTGACAAAACTGTGGTTTTGTTAAAAAACTGGTAACCAAGTCCTCTGGAATTTCATTTCACTAAATCTACTGAAACATCTCTGAGAGCTTATGTAAATGGGGTGTTTTGGTGTTTTTTTAGGAATATCTGACTTAATACTGGTGTTGTGTGCCTTCATATAGCTAAGGTGAGAGGTGGGGTCAGAAGAGTCAGTGGTATTCTTTAAGAATTAATGACATGTAAATTTTTAGTCAAAAATAGTGAACCTCAATAACAGGCATTTTATCTGACATTCTTCCTTGAATATAATCTAATGTTGTTTCTGCTCTTTTAGGTGGAATGTGGATACTTAGTTCATGTTTCTGAATTTCACGGAGCTGTGAACCTAAGTGCAGCTAAGTGAACTCAGCTCTGTTCGCTTGTCTTTAAATAATTCAGTGGTGAATTGTGTACTCTGACTTGATTTCATAAATTCTTTCTCTAGAAAGGATAATACTTATAGCTGTATTGATGAGTTGATGAACTTGAGATTACTGCATTTTTCACATCCAGGTAGTGAAGAAAAGATTTCAAGGGGAAACTTTCCATTTTTGCTTAGAGGTATGAAGTACTCTGCAGCAGTGCACTGCTCATATTTCCATACGAGTTATCCTGTAGGTGATACCTGTGGAGTTGCGAGTTACCTTGTCTTTGGGGTCAGTGATTCTCAGTGTAGCTGTTACCCTGGCTACAAGTGAATGTTGGTTTTGTTCTGGTAAAGAGATTCTTGTTGTTGTAAATATGTTGCTATATGAGTTGATTTTTGACTTAGTATGTTGGTGATCATCCATCGTACAGGCAAAATGCACGTGAAATTATGAAAGATACTGAGGATGAACTAATTTCTCCCTTAGACATTTTTCCTGGGGGAGCTCAAGCTTAGAATTTCTTGTTTCCTTCCTTATGATTTCATAATAATTCTAAGCCTATAGGGTTTAAATTTAAGGCTTAAATTTTACATGGGTAAAATTGAGAAAGATTGTAGTTGAAGTACACCAGTGTTAAGATAATGAGGATGCATGGATAATAGGGGTTGTCAGAGACTAAATTTTTAATACTTATATTTCAAATTGGACCAGAAAATTGACCTAAAGTGTTGCTTATGACATTCTAAATATAAAGTCTTGTTATTTTTATCAATTGTTGATTTATATTTACAATCATTTATTAGCAGTAGGATTAAAGTATTTTTATGTTCAGTGTTCATGAGAACAATATCCTTTTCCTCTAGTTTGAAACCCTGCTTTCAATATTATTTCAGTGCAATGTAATTAGCTTCCAGCTGATGTTTTGCAGTTGTGGTGAACTATTAGTTGGTAGAATAACATACCATAACTGTTCTTCAGAATTAAATGAGGCTAAATATTCTTAGGAAGTTATTTTAATTAAAATTGAGTGTAGTTTGAGAGTACTTTAAATTCTTGAGTAATTGTTTAAATTGAATTATGAACTAGCTTAGCTTTTCTGGGAGAGATTTATCTTTACTTTTTAATATTTTTTGTCTGTAGTAATGGTATGCTATTTTCTAAAAAAATTAGTATTTTCACTAAGGTTTGAGAAAATGCTGAGCAAATCTAATTTTTCTGTTGGTGTATAATTGACCGCTGTAAATGTGGTGTTGCCATTTCAAACTGGACATTCCTCACCAAATACATTTCAGATTGTTAGGTGATGTTTCTGTTCGAAGCATGCAATCAGTAGATGATACTTTGTATTAAATGTGTTCTAAAAAAAAATTAAAAGCTCTTTTTCTAAAACCTATTAGTTTTCTCTCCATATTTTTAGAGTAAATTGTAAGCATTCATGAGATAGTTTGCCTTTATAAGTAGAACTAGGCTGTGGGTCTACATGTATTTTTCTTTGTTCTTTTCTGAAGAAGAAAAATGATGCCTTAAGCTTGGCAGTAGAAGAGTAGGACCTACTAAACAAAAGGTGGTGATGGCGGCTTTTATCCAGTTCGTCTTTAACCCTAGCTGGAGTAGAATGTGCTGCCTGGGCTTGGAGTTGACATGTGCATGGATTACTTTGGGTTCCTCTTTTTTCAGGGGGCCAGAAGGCTGCTAGCCCAATAGCATTAGGAAAAGAAAGTGCCAATAGCAAACCAAGGTTTTTTTGTTACAGTTAGACTAGTTGAATGTCTTGGTGGGATTACAGAATGTCTTGCCTTGTTTATGTTTCTGCCTTAATTGATTCATATAGAAAGCTTATCTACTTTTCAAGTACTTGTTTCTGAGAAGTCTCATGTTCATGGTTGAACCACTTTGGTCAAAATGTAACTGGTACTATTAATGTCAGTTTTCCTTAATAAGAAGAGTATTAGTTCTTAACTCAGGGATGGTGATCAGAGTACTACACAAATGCTTTAGATGGTCACAGTAATTAAATCACACATAAAATCAGCTGTGTAATAGGAGGAATTGCAAGTATCTCTGCTTTGAAGAAACAGTTGCTCCTCTAAGCAGCTGCTAGTTTGCCAGAATACTGCAGTGCACATTGTTCTTAAAGTCCTATATTAACCATTTTTGCTGTGTTTTTATATGCATTTATTGTATACAGATATATTTAGTGTCTAGCTTTACATGGCCTAACAGCAAAAAGACACAGAAACCCATAGCACTGTACTATATAGTACATGACAATAACTACCTTGAGCCTCATGGTTTTCTTGGTAGGTATCAGTGGCCATTTAATGATTGAACAGAAGATTATGAATTTGTGACACCATTTTATTTAAAATTGCTTTTTTTCCCTTAGGGACGAAACCCCTTTTTTCTGGAGCCAGCAATAATTATAACTGTTACTGATGGAAGTAAATTAACTACTACCAGTGGGATACAGGAAGAGGTAAGATCTGCCCTATGTTTACAATGATGCATACTAAATGTTGTGTTAAGCTACTGTTTACAGTAGGAGCATAAATGACTTCTCAAAAGTATGCTTATAACAGTTTAAGCTTGTATATTTTTTCCTTTAATTTGAGGTAATTTTATGCAATAGCACTACAAAAATCTGAGTAGCTCTTTTTCCTTATCACATGTGACAAGCATGTAGTACAGCTGTTGGTAGACTTAATTTGCCATTTTTATCCAAGGAGTTCATGGCTTTTCAGATATATTAACAGAAGAAATCAATTTCTGTAAAGCATCTATGTCTGCAGTTGGTCTAGATAGGAGTTCTTTGTGTATAGACCCAGATCAATGTAGTGATTTCTCAAAGGATGTGGCCACTAGGGAGTATGTGAAATATATATTTCTTTCACACTAGTCTCTTAAAGTGATTATAATAATATCAGTAGTGTCCTTATCCAAGATAAAGGCTGAATAAATTTATTTCGGATTAGATCTGTAGAGCAGTTTAAAACACCAGATCTTCATATGCTGAAGTACCTGCTCACATCTGGCAAACTCAGAGCTATAGAAAATGCTGAGGCACTGAACTATTTTGACTTGCTGGCCATTTTGAATTCTTTCCTTAAAAAGATGGGAGATGTCACTGGGTATAGGGTTGGTCTGACTAGCTCAGTGCCCGTTCCATGAAGTAGTAAAAAACCCCAAACAATGACAACAAAAAAATCCCTAAGATCATTCCCTTTGCAGGGAAAAGGTTAATATCTGAAGGTCTGTCCTAAAGCTTGAGGGGAGGATTCAGACTTTTCCATGTGGTACACCACTTCTGACTATAAAGGTTAATTTGTCATACTTACATAGCTGTTCATTAGTTATTTGAATTTATCCTAATACTCTGTTATATTGTGTCCTTACAGCACTTACAGAAGTTGTTTGTATGGAAAGTGGTATTTGAATGTTTTTATAATTTATCTGACTTAGAGGAAGAAAGTTGAACGACCTCATAATTTTATGTGGACTACTAACAAACAGCCATAGCCAGTAACTGAAAGGGAGTGCCTGAATTCACGATACCAAATAGGTTGTCTGTCTAAAACCTCATTTTCATCATACTTTTTTGCCCAATACGCTATTTTTAGCTTTGTCCAGTGATTGATTGGGTGTGGTCCAAAATACGGAGTAGAATAGCAGCCTCATATTTACAGTGATTGTCACTGAGGAAGTATTAATTAAACAGAGGGTAGTGTGACACTATTTTAGAGCCTTCTACAACATGTAGTGCTATTAACAGCAGAATACTGTTGTTTTTTAAGAGCAAATTAGGTAATCACTTAGCTGTGTAAGTCCTTTCTTGAGGAGAAGCAACCTCTCTGCTCTCAGATAACTAACTTGCAAAATCTGACATCGACATCCTGGAGTGTGGACACCCAAGATGCTGGGAAGGTGAAGCAAATGACATCTGGGTAGAGGCTGAGAACTGGGTTTGTCCAGCTTTTAGAGGAGAAGGCTATGGGGTGAGGGTTTTTTTTTTACCACCATACACAACTTAATTGTGGGGGGAGCCAGTCTTTTCTTGGAGGTGCACAGGGCTGAGATGAGAAGGCAACAGCTGCAAACTGCATCTTGGGAAATTCTGATTGGATTATCAGAAATTTTAACTGGGTGATAGAGCACTAGTGTAGATTGTCCAGTGGTTGTGTCATCTTCATTACTGGAGATGCTCAAAACTGAGTTGGACAAGGCCATGAGCCAGTCAGAAGGCTTTGGACTGTGTAACCTTCACATGTCCCTTCTAACATACACAGTTCTGTGGTTCTACATTACATTTCTTTTCATCTTGTTCATTTATCCAAAATAATTTCAGAAAGAAAGCTATTGGCTGTCGTGAGGTTTTTTTTTTTCCTTATGGCAGGAGTCAGGATTTTCTATAGCCAGTGAGGGTTTTTTTCTGTTCCTTTTCCTTCAACTTTTTCACCTTAGTCTTCACACAATGACATTTTCTTATGATCAGGCAACTATTTGGTCACATGTTCACATCTTTAAATTGTTGTAACAAGTTGAGAAAATGGGTTTTCTGGAGGCTACTTGAATCTACCAAATTTAGGCTTGGC
Organism: Falco biarmicus; assembly: GCF_023638135.1. Classification (NCBI taxonomy): domain Eukaryota; kingdom Metazoa; phylum Chordata; class Aves; order Falconiformes; family Falconidae; genus Falco; species Falco biarmicus. The sequence goes on from NC_079289.1 coordinate 29,790,359, forward strand.
TTATAAGTGGTGCTGACTGATAAGTGTGTGCCACACCCAGAGTTTGTGTTATGATAGTGACATTGGGTCAGATACACTTACATGATTTAATGATTGCTAAACTACATTCTAGAGATGCAGAATCTGCTCTACTAATGATTTCTTGGTAAATGAGCAAATTTAAACACATTGCCTTCTGGAGGAACTGAAAGCGAGCACTACTTTTACATCCTGCAAGGCAAAATGCAAGTTGCTTGGAGTGCTCTTCCATATGTATTTACAAGGTATATATACCCAGCAATGGATGTGATTTTTTTTTTTTGTGTGTGTGTGCCATAGCTGTACTGGTAGGAACATCCTTAACACTGTCAAAGAGCAGAGGAACAAAGCATTCAGGGTTGCTTCTGTCTTTCTGGGATGGTCTTTTGCTTTTGTCAACATGTGTCCTATTGATCAGAAATTTTTCTTACTGTAGCCTGAGCGACCTTTACAGTTACCTCTAAGCTGGACATGCAGAAATGAAGTAGAATTAATATACCACCCTGGAGATACAGAAGTCTGTTGTTGCTCTTCTGTTCGATAACAAAGCTTTTTGGTCACTTTCAAATGTGCCTTCTGTTCTTTGGGTTTGACTTTGGAGCGGCTTTTCAGAGTTGGTGTTGGAAGTGATCATATCCCACCGGTTATGACAACAGTGTCTTTACTTCTTGTGTAAAGTTCTTATCATGGACTAAGGTAGTATATTTTTAGTTCCTTTAAAACTTATGTACAAGAGAACTGACAGAACATTGTTTTTGGAATGCCTGTGAAGCCAGCATGGAACCTGGAGGCAAGTTTTCTCAAAGCTTTGTCATTCAGGTGAACATTTGCATTTTTACCAATGAAATCAGCTTTATCGCTGTGGGAACACTGTCATTTGCCCCAGTGTGAAGCAGTCAAGCTTAAACACTGTTTCGGAGCTCTTGCTGAATTCTTCAGATGTCCTGTTCCTTTGTGGAATTTAATATGGGTTTTGAAGATGAAGAGCCTTACCCATTCAGTGCTACTTTGTGTCTCATGGATGTGGTTCATCGGACTGAAGACAGGAATGATGCAGTCTGTGCAATCATCATCTTCACCAGCCCACGTTAGTAGGATTTTTAGTACTGTCCCTTCTGGCACTGACTTTAATGCGTCAGTGCTGATGAACTGGCACTCATCAGTATTGCATTCAGCATAACATGTTGACCAGATTCTTCCCTGGGTTCACTTGTCCCAGTCATACTTGAGAAAGACATAGGCTCATACTGTTGGAATAGCATTATTAATTATTGGTCTCATGCTATGGATTCCTCTTGGAGTGGCTTTCACTGCTGGCCTGATCCCTCACATCTGGTCTTACCCCTTTTCTGATCTTTCCTTTACAATTTTTTAATTGCTTGAGGGGATTTCTCTTACTTTTCTTTGTGATGAAATGTCATACTTCTCCAGTTTTGCAGCTGCTGAGCAATGTTTCCTTCCTTCTACAAGCTCCCTTGTTTTGAGATGAAGCATTAAACTCTTGTTTGCAAGACAAAGTGGGTTATTGACCTATTGATACATTCTGATGAATGATTATACAAACCAAAAGCATGAGCAATGCTGCTTGGCTTCTGTATGTTGTCATTCTGATCTACCAGTTGTAGGAGACTCTTACAGGAGGAATTAGTGATTTTCTTGACTCCTCATCCCGGAGTGGTTTGGCATTGTCATATTGATCCTTCCCAGGGCTGATCAACTTGTATCCCTGCTGTAGTAACTGTTACAAGTGTGAAATCCTGCTTGCTTTCAATAGTAATTGGGAACTGTAGACACTCTGTAATATTTTTAATTCAAGTACCTCCAGCTAAAGATCTTGATTTCTAAACAAATTCTGCAAGAAATATGTGGCAGATCTCATTAGATGTGTAGTCCTGTCCTTCCTCACCCATGTTATTCCTGTTCGCAGCAGTTGCCAGGATCACAGCATTTGGCAGCGAGGCCCAGAGCTCTTGACATGTGAATTCTGTGTAACTATCAGCTCAGTGTGTACTTGCTTGTGGCTAACTCTAGCATCAGAATGGCTGAGTATATGATATTGTTGACATGTGTCAGTTGGACCTGGTGCCTCTCTGTGATCTGAAGTTATTTTCTATGGAATAACAATTTGTGGCTTCCTATCTCTGTGTTATAACTAAATGTGATTGGATGGAAAAAGATAGGAAAACGTAATGCTGCAGTTAACTCTTTAAGCAGAGTTTCTCAGTCTATCAAGGACTTGATTTCTCAGCTGGGCTTGAATCTTATTGCCCATCTTTAGTCCTTCAGTTCTGTAATAATTAAATGCTGCATTTGCTTGGAATGTTGGATATCTTTTTATGGGCACCAGAAAAGCTTGCAAGGAAGGTTACTTGCTGATAGATTATTTTTTAAAGACTTTTTAGATACGAAAAGACAAAGTTGACTGTACCTGTATGGATATTTTTGAGTACCTAGTCATGTAACAACCTTTTATGAGATTTCCCGAGATGGAGCTGCCTGTAATTACCGGGACACTAAAGCTTAAGCAGTGCTAGTGCTGCCCACCATAATGTTTGAGCCTGTACATGCAGTCATTGCCAGAAGAGCATGACTCTCTTTCACCAGCTACCTTGGTACTGCAGAGTTCTGTAGTGCTTATCTAGCTTTTATTCAACCTAGGGTCTCTGGGATCCTCAGATTTTATTTTTTTTTTTAGAATTTCAGATGGTGCTGCTTCTTATGATTGCGTAAATGTATACAGAAACAAGGACTCCTAATAAATAAAAGACCTGCTCACCAATAACAGGGTTCTTTAAGATCTCTTCAGTAAAAGTCTGTCCTCCAAGTCCTCTTGGTTATTCAGTGGTTGGTTTAAGTGAGTTTAAAGGCGTGGAAGAGGGGCATAAGGTGCACACTGCTGTATTATTGTAGCATTAAAGCATTTGGGAATGGTAGGGTTTGTGTGTGCTCCTACAAACTAGTGTTGAGACAAAGCAGCTGCTGGGAGGACACTTGTATGTGGTTATGTAGAGACATGTTGAAGACCACTGCTAGTAAGGTTTGGTCTGTCTTTTTCTCGCAAACCAATATGAAGGACAAAGAGGGAAAGATGTGCATACATTCGTGTTGAAATGTGTGTGGGGAAAGAGAAATGAAATGCACGATGTACATTTCTAGGCTGATCTTATTTTCTGCTAGGTATGCGGTTGCTATGGTAATACAATACCAACTTAGAAAAAAATGAAGTTACTGGAGGTGAGAAGACCAAGTTACTAATGACTGTGGAGAATGAGGCCTGGTTTGAATCTGTAACTCCTCCAGTATCATGGATGTTAAATTTAACTGGAATTAAACTGTTGGAAAGTGAGGACATTTGACTTGATGCTGATGGTGTTGCATGTTGTCTTACAGTTTGAAAATATTTCTCATAGTAATATGTATATAACGCAATGGCCTGCTCCTGAGAACTGTTTGATTTTGGGATTCTCTCAATATAACTAGCTGAGCCAAATAAAGGTTTTGTAGTTTGAGATAAACTGAACTCAGGATAGTGTTGGTGCAGGGTCCAATGGGATACTTAATATATGTAAATATATTTAAGAATATGTATATATGCTGCCTGAAGAAAAACAGTGCTGTTACATAGGTATGTTTTGCAGACGAAATGTATTCTTCAGAACTAGTAAATCTTCTGTTCAGTCATATCTAAGTAGGAAAGTTTGGTGAATGGTGTTTCTTAAAATAGCCCCAAGTGAGGATGCTGTAGTGCTTGCAGGTGAGTCAAGATTCTAGGCTGTTTACTAAGAATGTGGCTATTCTTTTAACTGAGTTTTCTTTGCCAGGCAGGCATTGCTGTCCCTTTGTGTGAAAAGGGGAAAAGACATGCGTGTGAATCAGTAATAAACTAGGGCCATAGCTGAGTGCCATTTGACCAATTTCATGTCAGACATTTGGGGAAAATAGTGCTTTTCTCATATGTGCCCTTTGCTTGCATCAACAAAAGCAGAAATTGAGGAGGGAGCATCAGGTATGCTGAAAAGCCCAAGGTGTTCTGATTCTTGCTCATTTGTTATGAGTGGGTTTGTTGTGTTTCTTCCTGTCTTTGATATGGCAATAAATTGATTAATTTTCAAACACGAAGACATGTGTTTTTCCTGATATGAGATGCTTGCTATTACGTAAATAGAAATAGCTGAGGTTTCCAGATTGGAGATTAGGTTTAATGCTTTCAAGTTAATCTCTTAAAAATAAGCAAACAAGAAAAATTTTTCAACAGCTTGTTGCAAACTCCTTAACTAACTACTATGAACTAAAAATGAAGGCAACTTGCAATAGGTGCTTTTGTGGACTTGCACCAGATTTTGAAACAGACTAGTAGTTTCCTTTGCTAATGTTGATTTGAGATTGAGAATTGGGATTTTTTTGAATGCTACATGAGAAGTGTTTGAGGAAGTGCTGAGTTTGCTTCAGCTCTTGGGCTTAACCTTTGTATTTAGCTAGATAATGGAACTGTTTGCACCACTTCAGTTGTTGCAGTCAGGATTATTTTTCTTCTCCTTTACGGCTGCAGTGCTCCAGGTGAAATGAGAATTTTGCTTGTACTGCTGACAGTAGTATCATCAGCCAGGGATCTATCACATTTTTCTGAAACTTGTAATTGTTATAACTCTAGTCTATCTGTTCAGGGCTTCTGTAGTTGGATGTTTTGGTAAGCTTTCTTTTTCCCCACTAATCTCTGTGTGAGGTATCTGGATGCAAAAAGAGAGGTTAGAGTATTCTGAATGCCTTGTGCTGTCCCTTAGAAGCTAATGTATTGATTTTTTTTTTCTTTTTTTGTTAGCTAGTTATAAAACTGCTGCTAACTCTGGGTATTTTAGACGTTCTGTTAGTTTCTCTGGCTGTAGCTGTTAATGGGTAGTAAATGATACCCTGACCATTGCTGTGTCTTCAGCGCAGCATGTTTGAAGTCTGAAACTTGAATGTTTTAACTGTCTCTTCTGAGAATTAAAGTGAAAAAGAATGTCCTCATGTATTTTATGTCCCTGGATAGTATCTTCAATATTTTCAACTAAAACTTCTGTGTAGTTCTTCCCAGAGGCCACACAATGGCACACAGCAAGTAATTCTTCCTTGTATGGGTAGCTGTGGCTACTGTTACCTAAAAGTGAGAATTCATTTTGCATTTCAGTGTTGATTTGAATCTTAATCTCTGCTTTTCACTTAAAGCACAGGCATGAGTTTGGCTGTGGGATATACCCAAGTTATGTAAAATCTCTGCCTTCTGATTCTATAACATAACTACCACATTAGTTCACTTTTAGAAGTTATTTAGAGTAGGTGATCCTGGCAGTTAGATATTTTTGAGCAACTATACCCAAGTTATATTTCTTCCACAGGAGTCCTAGATTAACATTACCTTTTCATTCAGGTGTGCTTTTTATCTTGAAGGACGGAGGAAAAGAATGAGATGAGAGTGGGCCTGTTCTGCAGAAAATGGTTTGAACAAGAATGCTGCAGTGAAGCAGTTTTTAGTGCTGAGATTCTAAAGAAAATATTCTATTGAGTGAAGCTTAGATCAGTTTTAAAAAGTGGCTGTTCCCACTTGGTTTTGTAACTCTCAACTTCGTGCATCATGTTGCCTTGAAGTGTTTGAAGCGTTGATTAAATGATGGGTGTCTTGCTTGTAATGTACAGTACCTGAATCAAATTACAGATATCCTATGGAGAGGTTACAGATATGTTTATATAGAGTGAATTGCCATTGCTGTATAACTGAATTAATTTTTGTTTTAAAAGCAGTTTATTCACAGATTTTAAATTACTTTTCAGCTCCATTTACCTCTCAATTCCCCTCTACCTGGAAGTGAGTTGACTAAGGAACCCTTTCGATGGGATCAGAGGTTATTTGCTTTAGTTCTCCGTTTGCCTGGTATTACTGCACCAGAATCAGAGCAGATGACAGGGGTACCGGTGGATGACTCTGCAATCACACCTATGTGCGAAGTCACAGGAGGCAAGTGACAAGTCAATATTTCTGAAAATGAATTCAATTTAGCTCTATTAATCATGTACATATCATGGAATATGTATTTCTAAGTTCTTACATTACTTGTAAGAACTCAGAACTCTGATACAGTAAAACTAAAGATCCTTATTGCATTAAAGCAACAGACAATTTAATGTAACCTGTCTTGGAAAAGTGTGAATCTACAGCAGTTCTTTAGAAGAGAAAACTTATTTTTTTCCTAATGCACCTTGGTATTGCAATTAGAAATTGTAAGACTTGAATCTGTTCTGCAGTATAGCTTTGCGAAATTCCTGTCATACTCTGATGTAAAAAAGCCAAAAGTGAAGGAAATAGATTGTTTTGGTTTTTTCCCCTCCAGAGCATGCAGATTGCAATGTAGAATTTCTGTAATGCAGAATGCATAGTAATTCTGCAAAACTGATAATTTTTTCTCCATCATAACCCATATTTTTAATCTTTTAGAAATGACATTCCCGTTCAAACTCTGACATTAAATTTGTTTGTAAAAAAATTATCATATATTAAAACATGATGATTCTTCTGATGCATTGGAGGGGATGTGATAGAGAGCAAACAAAGGGATGTAAAAAGCATTCCAAAAGGGTTTGATTCAACTACTTTCTGACTGTCATATGGGCTATACTAACAGTGTTTTGACTGAAATTCTTGACCATTTAAGTGCTGATGTCTGTCACAAGGGGGAGCCCATTTTCCATGAATGCAACCAAGAATTTGCGTTAAAGTCATTAAGGGGCTAAAACGCAAACGTTTCCAATGATGTGCATGTAACACTGTCACTGCTTCGCTAGGCTGCCTTGCTGCTTAAACAAAGAGGGAGTGTTTGGGAGAAGCCTTAAATCAGTGATCCATACATAAATCAATGTGTGTGGTGGGTGAACAGTTTTAAATACTGCAAGTTAAAACAAGGGCAGAAACACTGAACAACCTTAACCTTGACTGTATTGTTCTAGGTCGATCATATTGTGTGTGTTCTCCAAGAATGCTGAATCAGTGTCTTGAGTCATTGGTGCAAAAAGTGCAAAGTGGAGTTGTTATAAATTTTGAAAAAGCTGGACCTGATCCCTCACCCATTGATGGTACTTGAAACTTTTTATTTTTACACTGTGATATCAAATGGCAGAGATGACTATCAATGTAATTTAGTGAACTTAACATCATAATAGTTACCAAAACAAAAGGAAAACTGTTGCATTTTAAGACATTACTACAAGAAGGACCTGTTAATGTCTGAAATTCTGTTGTACTTTTCCGAAATACTGGCTATAGCTGCTAGATACTATGTAAAACTACGTTTGGTTAGGTAGCCTTAAATGCAGTTATTCACATCAAGCATGGTTAAATGGGTTCATGAGTTTTAAGCAGCAGTTTTCAGCCAGCTAGAAATGTAAATAGCTTGATATGGAAATACTGTGGGTTTATACACATTATCTTCTTTTGTTTAGTGTAGTAAAGTGGCTGCATTAAGAGTTAAGCTAGCAAATATGACAGTGCAGTCTTAGCTTCTCTTTCTAAATGACTTAGCTAGGTCCTTCTTAGGATGTTACTGGAAGCGTTTGTAGGATTTTTTTAATCCTGCTTTGCTGCAATAAAAAGTTCAGCAGTATTAGTTCTGTGTATCAATTTTTCTTATGCATGGAGATTTGAAGATTATCTGTTAATAACAATGGGAAGAGAAAGAAACTGATTAGTATGAAAGGCTCCAGATAATTGGCTTTCTCAGCTCTGATCCTGTAAACATTCAATGCTTATTTGGTTTCTCATAGTTTCTGGGTTTTTGCAGAAATGCTTACTGACAACTATCTGCTATTCTTAGAAGTGATATTAACTGCAGGAAAAGTTTCCCTGGGGGTGTAATTCTTAAACTCTTCACAGAAGTTGTTTAATACTCTTTTTGAGTTTTAACACTGTTTTGACTCATAAAACCTTTTTCTTCTGTAGATGGGCAGGCGGATATATCTAGACCCTTTGGACCCCAACCTTGGCACAGCTGTCACAAACTTATTTATGTCAGACCAAACCCTAAAACTGGGGTTCCTATAGGTCATTGGCCTGTTCCTGAATCCTTCTGGCCAGATCAAAATTCTCCAACACTGGTACGTACTGAAGTTAAAGTGAAGGGTTTGTATAGGGGGGAATATTTCAGGATTTCTTCACTGTTTTTAAACCTTCAGATATGTACTGCATTGGAGAAACTGTAAAAGCAGTGTGACCCAAGAAGTAACGACACATGTAAACCTGTGTTGCAGTTCTCAGATAAATTACTAATGAGAAAATAATACTATGGTTTTTGGTTTTTAGTAGCTTTGAAGCATTCATTAAGAAACTGCCTGTAACAGATTGGTCGACCTAGTACATGCACGTAGTATTTGTTTGGACTCTGTTAAAATATCAAACCAGAAATAAGGTGGCACTTTGATAATAGCCTATCAAAGTCTGTTGCCTTGCAGATGGTATTAATAGAAGATGGTATGATCTTCCTGGGTTTGAATCTGTGTGATAGTTCTGTCTTCATTCTAGCAGGTAAATGTAATTTCATCTGCTGTTGTGCAGTATAGCCATACCTTCAATTTATCCCAAGTAGAGAAACTCACCCTGGTTTTTTAAAATACTACTCACAAAAGTAATTATATTTTTTTTTCCATAAAAATATATGCCACTGCCTTTTGTTGGGTCTGAGAACTAATTGTTAGTAAGATAATGTATTTTTGCATTTCTGCTGATCTTTGAAAATCATTAAAGTAGAAATAATTAAGTTCTATGATTGTTCCCATTTCATGATGATTTTTCTTGAAGTTCTGTGGGGTTTTTTGATCTGAAACTAGTGTGCTAACAAACTCATTGAACTTCTCATAAATTCTCCTTTGTTTGAGAAAAATATAAAGTCCTTTGAGATACACGTTGTTGAGTAATAAAAGTATGAAATTCTAGTTATATTTACAGGTTTGATATTGCTGGCATCTTGGCCATGGTCATTGAAGGATGTGGGTGCCCTTTTGAACTGTAAACAAGCTAGCATATATGAATAAAAGTAAATCTTCGTAGTAATTAAAAAAAAAAAGTCATTGTGTACTGGATGTTTAAAAGCTGCTCTGTAGGAAAACTGTCCTGTGTACTCCTTGTCATCACTATCAATGACATCTGCCTCCACTGACTGTATAGAGTCAGTATAGTTTGCTACTGCAGGTCTTGGTTGAGATTATTAAAATACGTTTTGCCAAGTGAAGAATTGTTAACTAAATGCTAAAAATGTGAGGCTGCCTTACCCAAGTGGTGAGAAGATGAGAAAAAATTCTTCTCTCAGTTGTAGCATGTATAGCTCTCATAACAGCATAAAGCATTGGATTATTGCATGTACAGCTAAATTCCTGTTTGTCAGTTTGAATTCCACATTGAACCTTCCCTATGCAGTGTTGGAGAGCTATGTTTGCTGATAGTGCTTCAAGACTTGGATTTCCTTACTGTTCTGGAAGTATAGTGTTAAAACTTAACTTGTAACTCTTGTCTACTTAAAAAGTCCATAGTTGGGTATTTTTCACTTCCTTCCTGTTACCTGATCCACAGTGGAGTTGTCTCAAACAGTCCTACCTGAACAACTGTTACGTGTACTGTAGGTAACGATGCTATCAAGGGTTTCCTAAATGTATATGAAAGTCTGCTAATATTTATGTTCGCAGATCAACATGTAAATGGCTGCTCTGAGGTAAAAACAGTTCTTCTGTCCAGCCAAGGATTATTTGACTTCTTTTGCAGCCTTTTTACTTGTAGTGTAACTGCTTCATGGCTTGGTCAAAAACTCCACCACAAATATTTATTGAAGGCATCTTCTTTGATGAGAATTGCAGTTCCTTCAGTTGGCTGGGCCTCCTGTTTTGTGTGTACTGGGACTGTACACCCTCTTTGGAGTGGAGACACTTAAGGCAGATGACATTTGGGTGGCTCATCTTAAAAGCAAGAGGCTAAAGCTTATAGATGTAGAAAAATGACTTTCAAGGTGAGGTGGTAGGAAGGTCCAAGAAACCCTGTGTTTCCCTAGTTCATCTTACATATTTGTTACCTTTTAAAGAGAGTAAATAAAAGGAGGCTTCCCAGTTGAGCTCCTTCCCAGATTCTAGTGGCCTTGGAGGAAGCTCAGGGTGTAAGTGTAAGAGCTTACATTGCTCTCCTGAAAACCTTCCAGTGGAAGGCATACAGCTCCAGTTTTCATCACACACAAAAAATCAGCTTTCCCTTTCAGCGAAAGAGATTTCAAATATGTTGTTAACTTATAATTGAAACTTGAGGCTCGAAGGCCTTTTCCCTGTGACTAATGAAAAGATTAAAATCCAAACACTTTCATTGCTTGAAATAATTTTTCAGAGGCCTAGATAAAATGAGTTCTAAACCTTGTTTTTTTCTGTATTCATGCTCCGCTTGGTTATTATAATTCAGTTAGAATTTTGTAAGTGTTGAATTTGCCAAGAAGGAAAAGTGCTGGAGGAGTCAGCAAATGCAAAAGTACAGTGCCTGCTTCTGTGAGGAATAAAAATAGGCATGCCCCAGAGTAGCATTAAAGATAGTTTTTTTGTCTGTACTGGCATTTATTTCCACTTGGAAAATTTTTGTGTATATGCAAAAAGTTTTACTTGCATGCTGTTCTAGACTTACTGGGCAAGATAATTGGCATTTATTTGGAAAACAAGATTTCTTCAGATTTTAAGACAGTGCTAACATAATCACTTAAGACTCAAATTGTGTATTGAGGCTCCTCAAATGTGTCTGTTTTCAAAGAACCTGTATTACTTCAATTGTCATAGCACAATTGCATTTTAATTGTTGTGCAAACTTACTAACAGTGGAATGCTTATGTTTAGCCACCTCGCACATCTCATCCTGTGGTGAAGTTTTCCTGTACTGACTGTGAACCGATGGTCATTGACAAACTGCCTTTTGATAAGTATGAGTTAGAACCTTCACCACTGACCCAGTTTATCCTGGAAAGAAAATCCCCTCAGACCTGCTGGCAGGCAAGTAGAATGCATGCTGAATTGAAGTTGTTTACAGAATACTGTTTTTCATAGATTTTATTCTCTAATCAAAATAGGATGTAAAACATCAGCACACAATACTTTGGATTTACATACAATATGATGTGTTTTATTGCAGGTATATGTGAGCAATAGTGCAAAATACAGTGAACTTGGTCATCCTTTTGGTTACTTGAAAGCTAGTACAGCGCTGAATTGTGTGAATTTGTTTGTGATGCCTTACAATTATCCAGTCCTCCTTCCACTGCTAGGTAAATACCACTTCATAAAAATTTTCTTAGGTGCTAGGCAATTGAAAAATTGATCTCATCTAAATGATTACTGCAATTAATGCCAGTATTAATCACACACCTGTAGAAAGGTAGAATGTTGAACATTGCATTTGTCATGAATAACTTGTTTCAGTTGTCACCAGTTGGCTGACCTTCATGACTCAGACTCCCATGTGTAAGATTTTCTTAATCATCATTCTTTCAGATGTGCTTTGGGCTTGCTTCTTTCATTATTTTGGGAGCCATTTTTCTCAATCTGTTGTCTCAATTATCAATTCAATTTGATAAATAATTTATCAGGCTCCATCTTTTGGCTGCAGCAATCATCTTGTGTGTATATTTAGTTGTGTATATGTTAAAATGCATATATTTAAGCATTGAAGAATTTGCATTTCTTTGAGAGCTGCTTTTATTAGAAGAAAAGCAATGTGTCTAGATGTGCTTTTCATTTTGTCTCTTTTATAAACCATCAGATGACTTGTTTAAAGTACACAAGGCAAAACCTACGTTGAAATGGCGACAGTCATTTGAAAGCTATTTGAAGACAATGCCCCCTTATTATCTCGGGGTAAGATGACTTACTGTGCTAAAATTTCTATTTTATGATGTAACTCTAGTTATCTTTCCACTATGTGTGTATTCCCTGTTTAAAGTAGAATAAGTATCAATTTGAGACAATAGCTGAACTTCATGCGTAGTGGTACTTAATGTTTTCACTGGAGTCCTGTGAAAGACTTGCGACCTGAATGTTAGGAAAATTTCATCAACTGTGACTTGTACATAAATGACAGCTCTGTTAATAAATCATTCTGTATGAATGGAGCAATGCTTTAAAACAACAACCAAGTGCTGCCCTGAGAGTCTTTGGTTTTATTTTCAAACTTTGAGGATCTCTGGTTCTATTTGAAATGTATACAGTTAGTTGAAGTATGTATACAACACTTACAAAGTTAAATATGACTATACAACATATTCTGTTTCAGCCTTTGAAGAAAGCTGTGAGAATGATGGGAGCACCAAACCTTATAGCTGACAATGTGGAATATGGACTTAGTTACAGTGTCATTTCATATCTCAAAAAGTTGAGTCAGCAGGTAATGTTGAAGCAGAAGAGCAGTAAAAACTCATTCTAATATCAAGATAATCTTAAAATACTCAAGTTCAATGGCTTTGAGGGAAAAAAGAGCAGAAAGATGAAGTTAATACTTTCCCAAAAGTAATTAGTAAAAAAGCATTTTGTGTTTTGTTTTGTTTTTTTTTAAATTGAAGGAAAAAAATATAGGCTTTAGACTGGACTATAAGGATAAATAAGGAGGTACAGATTGAGTTTTTTTATTTAAGCAGCATTTTTACTTGTACAGACAGTAACATACTTTTGTCCAAAAGAAAACATGTTGTCTTATTTAAATTTTAAAAATGTTTTGGCATTTTTTCAGAAAATAGAGATTTCTACTTTGTGCTTCTGAATCAGAAAGTATCCTTTCTTTGGTTTGTGAAATGAAATGGAAAGAGTTCAGTAAATATAAACTGATATAATCCAGAATTTCAAATAAGGATACAGATGTATAAGTGGCAAGTGAATTTTGAAACTGTTGACTGTTCAGAATAGTGCCCGTATCTTTGAGTAGTCTCCTGCACCAGCTAAAGCATTTCTGCCCTGCTACCTCCGCTTTCATTTTGTTAAACTGTGCATGTTAAGCTTTTTTGTTCAAGGTAATAATGCACTAAGCTTGAAACTTCAAGAAACAATATTACAAGTACTTGTAACTTAGTTACATACTTGTATGTAAGAACTTGTATGTGACAAACATGTGAACTAGTGAGTTCTCACAGCTTTTGCTTAAAATTTTTCTTAAAACATTGTTATAAATGATTAGTTGAGGAAGTAAACCTCTTCAGGTTTACAGTATATCTTATTAAATCATAGTTGTATTGCTCGGTATTCTGTGAACTGATGATTCAACCTAGACATCTGAGACTCCTAAAATGCAGTGACATGCACTGCAAATTATACTTAAAGCTTTTCTAACTTCTGAAAGGCACTGCCAGTAGAGACTCAGTGTTAACAAGTACATGTTCAAATCTTGAGTAGTATATAAATTTATGTGAAACTGCAAAACCAACATTGGCATGTGTATTAATAAATTACTTTTGGCTCTTCGTTCAACTGTTCTGCCAAAAAGATTGCATTTATGAACATGTTTAATTTTGGTACAAATCTAATATGTATTATTGGGGGTTAGGTCTGTCTAGTCAATCAGAATTTGGTATTTTCATGTATTTCATATTAATATTATGACTATTTGTATTGAGCTTTAAAAAGTTGATACCATTGTGTGACTGATCACAACTATAGTTGCGAGAGAATCAGTCTTTTGAAGGTTAGTGTTAAGCTGTTACTGTAGAAAATAGTCTGTGAATAGATAGTTTTGCAGGGAATTACTAGTCAAATTACGGCATTTTATGAAAATAAAAGCATTGCATGCATATTGGTGCTTAGATACCATAATGGGCAGCAGAGGAGAAATATGCAGAAGACCTAGGCACAAACTGTTCGCTATATTTAAAATTGTAGTAATCATTAAGTGGTTATGTATTAAACACTCCTTAAGCACTCATCCTGGTTATGGTCGTCATAGTGTATTAGCACATTGTTGAATCTTCTAGGTAGGAATTTAAAATGAATAAGTCTGACTAATCCTTTTAAGAGCATATTGTCAATTTTATTTATTTATTTATTTCAAATTAAGGCCAAAATAGAGTCCGATAGAGTCATTGGCTCTGTAGGCAAAAAGGTAGCGCAAGAGACTGGAATTAAGGTCAGAAGCAGATCACACAACCTGTCTATGGCACATAGGAACGATTTTCAACATCTGCTACAGGGGATTACTGGGGAAATTCCTCATAGACCTCTAGACCTCAATATGAAGGAGTATGCTGGGTTCCAAATAGCTTTGCTGAATAAGGTAAGCACCACTGTGTGTAATGTTGTTATTTTCAATATACTTCCATTGAAATGCTAGATATTGTTTCATATATGGTATTAATTGGAACTTTATTTACTGGAACTGTAGGATTTGAAACCTCAGACTTTTAGAAATGCTTATGACATACCCAGAAGAAATCTTTTGGATCAGTTAACGCGAATGAGATCTAATTTACTGAAGAGTACTCGCAAGTTCCTCAAAGGACAAGATGAAGGTTAGATAATATAATATTTTGTCTACCCTGTGATATGATTGGTACTAAAAAAATGAAGACTTTAACAAATAGCGTAGTTATTTAAAATTTAATGAATGTCTGGTACTGTCATTAAACTGCATGGTTTTTAGATATTTTTTCTCCTTAAATAACTTACTGGAAGAAAAATTGGTGAGGATAGAGAAGACTGCAGATTCACTGCTCTGTCCTTTAGTCTGTATGAGGAGACTTGGGCTTTGACATAAGATTCTTGGTTCACTGTTTTTTCCTGACTTTCCTGGTGTTTCTGAGTCAAAAATCACAGGGCGGTTCTGAACTTTATGGTATCTCTCCATAGAAGTGGATTGTGAACAGTGGAAAAGTAAGCTTGCTCACTGGCTGCTGCCAGTGTGATTTTTTATTTTAAATTTTTTAATTTTTTTTTCCCCCTTTAGGCCAACAGCAAAAAGTTCAGTAGTTGCTAGTTTATTCCTTCATCTTTCTACTGTGTCTTCTGGCACTGCTTTATGGCATCTAACAGAAGATGATGAAATAAATGGAGAAAATGAGAAGGGCAATGCAAGTGAAAGTGTTACATTAGTCCTGCCACTGCTTAGGTCAGATTAATATCTGTGATCAAGTGATAATGTAATATGAAATGTAGAGAAGTTGCTTTTTGGAAAGCAGGTTAAACCACATAAAAACTAATGTTATTTTTTCCAGGATTTTTGCTAGCGTATGTTTTGCTTGATTAAAGGCTTGGGAGCTTTAAATCCATAACAAGTTTAGAATCAGGTCCTATGGATTTTAAGAATTTGTTGATTCCAGTAGTCAAAAAATACTATTGCTTTGGGAAAATGCTAGTCTCAACAAATAAATTTTGAGTGGCTAAAACTGGGTAGAGTTATGTGAAAGCTGTGTGCAGCGTGGCATTACTACTTTGCATTAATGAATCTTTTATTTGTAGTAATGTTTTAGTTATAATTTCCCAGTTCCAGTTTTTCACCCATCTACCCCATTGAAAAGTTCTGGGACACACTGGAAAGCTAACATCCATGCATGACAACTGTTGCTTATTTCCCTGTCATAATGATAAATACGTGAGATGTGCTGATTCATTTAAGCAAGTTTCCTGCACTCAAAACAAGATGTTATAAATACCAGTTAGGAAAGAATAATGGTGAGTTTTGCAAATCTCTTTCGTTGATGCATTTGATTAAAGACTGAAAACTGGAGGTGTGAAGTAGATACAGACTAAATTCTTGTAAGGTGAGCAGTGTCATATATTAATATACCCTTTTGTTGTGACAGACCAAGTTCACAGCGTACCTATAGCACAAATGGGAAACTACCAGGAGTATCTAAAACAAATACCTTCTCCACTCCGAGAGCTTGATCCTGATCAACCACGAAGGCTTCATACATTTGGCAATCCATTCAAATTGGACAAAAAGGTGACTTTTCTGTAAAGCCTTTTAAAAAATGTGCTGTTTTGTGTGCATTGCTGATTAGACCACTCAAAGAGCAATGTATTGGAGAAACTTTCAAGTATTCAGAAAAGTACTGCTTACAAGAAAGTCTCAGATGTTTTTCCATCAGTAGTATCCTATGGAGGGCAGTCTTCATTGGAAAACCAGTATTATGCCTCTGCATTGTATTATAAATCAAATATGTTTGTGACTG
The DNA here is from genome assembly GCF_023638135.1 of Falco biarmicus. Taxonomy (NCBI): domain Eukaryota; kingdom Metazoa; phylum Chordata; class Aves; order Falconiformes; family Falconidae; genus Falco; species Falco biarmicus. The sequence continues at coordinate 29,806,564 of NC_079289.1, forward strand.
TACTATAGCCACTGCCTAATCATGTTTCCTTTACCAAACTGCTCCCATAAAAAGCTTCCCATAACTTTGAGAGCATGGGCTGTCCCTTCTGTCCAAATCTGTCTTGGACTTGACCAATTTGCCAATGTAACTTAGAGCTTTTTTTTAAAATGTTTGAGTCCTTTTGCAATTACTGAAAAGTTTGACAGCCTGCCTGGGCGTCTTACTTGGCAGACTGTTGGATAAGGGCCTTAAGCACATTGATGTAGTCTAGGAAGGATTAGGTTGACATGAATTTAGTGCATAATGACATGTTGTACATAGGTGCCTTTATATGGTAAACATCATGATGCCAAAGCGTTCATTGTATTTTATATGTGCTTTTGGTGTAAAGTTTAAGAATTCTCCCCATTAAATTAATTGCAGGGAATGATGATAGATGAAGCAGATGAATTTGTATCAGGACCTCAAAATAAACATAAAAGACCTGGAGAACCAAATATGCAAGGGATTCCAAAAAGACGACGCTGTATGTCCCCGCTGCTCAGAGGTCGACCACAAACTCCTCCAGTTGTGAATAACCACATTGGAGGAAAAGGGCCACCGACACCAATCACACAAGCACAGCCTGACCTTGTTAAACCTATTCCTATTCACAAAAGTAAGTGACTCTTCATCATCTTTAGAGGGTTTTCTTTCTAATTTGTGCAAAAATCTTGTTTATGTGAAAATACCACTGGCTGATTTCCCAAATATTTTATCCCTCCTTTTTTGAAAATGAAAGTATTTAAATGTGCATCTGGGGTTAATAAAGTCTGTCAGACAGAAATCTCTTTCTTATGAACTTCCCAGTATAAACAATGTGTTTCCTGTATTAAATGAGGAGACAATGTAAACAGTCAGAAGGGTGTTCTTCCTTTGCCTGGAATTCAGATGCTCCAAAATATCACAACATGAAGTTAATTTAAATTTTGCTGTAGTGTAGTGATTTCACTTCCCTTATTGTGGAGCTGAAGTGCTGTGTGACATCCTTGCTCACTGTTGAACACTAAAGTAAACTTTGTTGGTTCAATTTAATGGGGAAAATGAAGCATGTTATAAAAGCTCATTTTACAGGTGATTTTTCTTTTGTTTGGTAGTCCGTGTAGCAATTTTCCTTATCATATAAATATACATGTGATGTTTTTTTAAGCCATTAATTGCCAGGAGGTAGTGATGTGCTCAGTGTTGCAACCCACAAACACGTTTTCTTGTGTCTGGCATGTACCGTTGATTATACAAGCTGGAGAACAGCTTTACAAAGTTTAATACTGAACTGACTCATTGACATATCAGATGTTAATGTGAAACTGGCAAATGTAATTTTTGTTTTTTTCAGCATCGGAAACAAATAATGAGGCTACAATGGATGATGTGGTTGAGAATCATGTTACAGACCCACTTTCGTCAGATGTTTTCCCAAATACTGTGGATTCAGAGTTTTCAATGTCCTCTTCTCCATTCAATTCATTGGATGGATCGGCATCTCATACAGAGGATGTAGGCCATGAACATTTAGGGAATAACTTGAATGTTGATGGGTTTTTGGAGAATCACGAGGAATTGGATAGTAAAGAACAAAGCACCGAAGAGAACTTGCCAATCTCTTCACCCAGCAAAGGGAAAAAAACAATGCATTGCAGAAGTTCAAGAGAGATTAATATAGAGCTAAAAGCACAAATTATGAAAGAGATCCGAAAACCTGGAAGGAGTAAGTATACCAGATCTCTCTTACAGATGATTGGCATGACAGCTAGACAAAGAATTTACATTGGATCACTATTTTAGGAATGTACTGATCCATGAGACTGAAGCAAAATAAATGTAAAGCTGAAAAGACTTACTTGAAAACCTCTGCTGAAAATTCCCTGAATCAATGATTAAAGCATTGATATACCTATCAATGTTCATGGAAGTCATGATTTTTATATTATCAGTGTTAGAATTAAATTGTTAGGTGTTCTAGTGATATCCTAAACTGCAGTATCATGTGTTTTTTTAATGTTAGTGTTCATTAAACAGTATGTCATTGCTACAGGCTTGGTTGTTAAAAGATATATCTCAAAAGCTTACAAAAGCTGAATGAAATCTTTAATTTCACTCAGATTTCACTCAGCTCTATTACAACAAAAATCTGTATAGGCATTTCTTCAGTAACTGTGATTTTGCTCTTCTCTAAGAATATGAAAGAATCTTCTTTTTGCTGAAGCATGTACAAGGAAGCTTACAAACCCGACTGATATTTTTACAAAATGTTATTAAAGAAGCTTCAAGGTAAGTAACTGAATTGTATTAGTCTTAGAAAACTGCAACATATACTGCCATACATAATTGCTTGACAGCCATGCAGTTCTTTGTTTGAAACTTGCCACACAATGCTTTGTACTGCAAGTAAATAATTCCCTAGAAAAGAACAAGCACATAAACTTCCTGATGTGTGTTGTTTGCACAAGCTTACCTTTTTGCCTCAGATTTTCTCTTAAAAATGTTAGCAGCTGTAACTGCCAGATCACCATAAATTTGATGAACAATGGTATAGAAGGAGAAGGTAACTTCAGAAAATCATACAGGTTCCAAAGTTCAGGTGTGAGTATAATCTGAAAAACGGACAGAATGGCATGTTACTGTGAATTAGGCTTTCAGAAAGTTGAAATTCCTTATTCCACATAAATTCAAAATCTTGTCCTAAAAATAGTTTTGAGATTCAGGTATGTTCCATAAAGATATGGTTTTGCCCTTTGGATTTATTTCCTTCAGAGTTACTTCCACAGTCTCAAATATGTCTGAGGCAGTGGAAATGGGAGATCATTGTTACTGGAGTAGAGATACTTGCTGATGATTTAAATCCAGTGTTGTTAATCCAGGTAGAAACTGTTACAGCATCCTTGGACTGACCATACTTAGGTTTCTGCATGTTTTCTAAGAGGAAAGAAAGGAGAAACATGAAATTATGATTGGAACCGACAGTGTTCTGAAGTGAACTAATAATTCTAGCATCTTGCTTGGATCATAAATGTGACTAACTTTGAGGCTTATTTCAGATGCCTCAGAGTAATTGAATATTTTTCTCTAATCTGTTTTTATAGTAGTTAGCTTTTTTCCTGTGGCATTATCAAACAAATTTTAGAATTAAAGAAAAAGCAAATTCATTCTTTGATAAAACAGTGCTGAGAGTTTAAAGTGATACTGAATGTTGGACATTCATACAACTCCTCTAGCCTTCTACTTCCAGCACAGTGGGGCATGCAGACTTATATAGATCATGCTCGTCGTATAGCAACAATTTCTTTATCATGCTTTTGTTTGGTCTACCTTTATATCACCTGTCATAGTTGTTCCTGTAAATTATACATGCTTCCTCACTGTTTCAGCACACCAAAGCAATAATGTTGCTCCTGGTATCCGTGGCAGCCCTTAGTGGGATTGGAATATTTGTACCTCTAAAACGAGGCTTTTCAGATCATCTGTAATTCTCAATTCTGTTGCACAGCCTCTCTATTCTAGTTATCTTGAGTTGACTCTTTCTTTGCAAAATTTGGCAGTTGTTGAGTGTTGTTGGATGCATCAGAATTTAATCCCGTCTCCCACCTTAGCCAACAGGTTTCTGTATCTACTGGTGGAAAAGACTGGCAATTCTGTTTCTCTTGACGAGTAAAATTTAATTTTTACTGGTTTGGGTGGAGAAACAGCTTAATCTCTCCTTCCTCTTCTCTCCTAGGTTAGATTTTTCTAGTGTGGTAATTTTATCCACCTGGATAACACTGTCTATAATCCCTATGCAGTTCTCTGCTTCTTTTCTTGTCCAGGCAAGCTATCACATTTAACCAAGGGTCCCTGCTCCCTGCAGGGAACATCTCTAGGGTCTCTAGAGCTGTCGAGAGAGTCTTGTTTTGTTAACCAATAGCTGACCTTTGCAATGCCATGGAATGCAATTCAAATTTTGGATGCCTGCTCTTTCCCTACTCCAGGGAGCTCTGATTCTGATCACAGACTTCAGAAAGCTTTTGAGCATTTCAGCAGCAAAGTGTGTGTGTTTAAAAACAGTCCCCATTCAATTCCAGAGGTTAATCCACCAGAGCTTGAGGGGAGAGGAAGATTTCTAAAATAATCCACAGTTTTCAGCTTCCTTTGGAAAATGACTGCCCCACAGTTCCTCTTCTGATAGCAGAAAAGCTATCACTTTTGAGAGGCAGAAATCAAGATGGAGTAGATAGTGGATTTCTTTTTTTTTCTTCCAGTCAGTTGTGAAAATACTAAGGATGAAGAGATGCCACATTTCAATTTTAAATCCTTAGCTAATTCTATCCTGACGAAGTCTTTTCTTATATGTAGTGATACACATTTGGCTCAGCCTTGGTAGGTAGTATTAGTGCTTATAAGGAGACCTTACTGAACAGAAGAGACATGACTTCCCAATAGGTGGCTACAACTTTGATGCACAAAATGAAGAGTTACTTAAGCAAATTCCTTTCAGCCCTTTCCTATGTAGTAGAGAGGTCTTCAATATTTCTGGAGTTGGCTTAGCAATCTATTTATGGTCCTAGCACTAAGTTTTTTTCTTTGCTAAGGAGTTTAGAGCAAAAGCTGACAAAAGACAGATCAACATTCTCCATATCAACCAACTTCTCAGTATGAGAAATTCAATTCCCTTTTAGTTATTCTCCAAATCAGGAGCTTTAAGCTATTAATACACATAGCAAAGCCCAAAGCGTGTGCCTGACAAAATGATGAGTGATATCCAATGCTGGCAAGAATTAATACAACCAATTTCAAAATCCTAATGAAGCTTGAAGCTCAGTAGCTAGAACTACTCAAAGAAGTTTTATTAATAAAGGTACTAATATTCCTAGCAGAGTGAACAGTTTAATTAAGTCAATGCTTATTGCTGTTAATTACAATATTAGCTAATGTGGTAAATTGTTTCTGTTGCCTTGAAAAGAATTGCTTGCTGTAGGGCTTAGCATTTGGAAAAGAACTTTTAGTGAGATGTACTGAAGGGCTTAACACAGTGCACTGTTAACCTGAATTCTTGTGTCAACAGTAATGCGAGATTAGTTAGCAATGTGTTTTTTCTGCCCCTTCTACCAGGTTTCTAGGAAATGTCTGCTGTTTACTTGTACAGCTGTTCAGAGGGGCTTGAAGGTATTCTGGAAAGTAACATTGGCCAGTCACTTGCACAGAACAATAAGCACGTTAAATTTTCACTAGCATTGTATTATAGTAAAGTACTTAGCTATTAACTTAAATAATTAGACTTTTACTAGAGGGAATGAGAAGGAATAATTATTTCTCACTTAATACTTTTAAGCAAGCTGGGAGCAGTTGTGAAAGCAATGAGGAAGAGTGGAGAGGAAGCAGTACTTGAATTGTGGGGTTACTGAGAACTGTGATGAGAAGGATGGGTAAGGGCCCAAAGCATGGGTATTCAAAGAGATAGTGAATGGTTGGGAATGGGAGCTGATTCCCCCGTAGTCAGACTGGGATTGTGGGGCGGTCTGTGGTCCAGGAGTTAGGGCAGATGCCATGTTTCCATGAGCCAAGTACATGGAGTGGGAGGCCTGGCCAGGACTAGAGGACTTTGCCGGGCTTTAGTAAGCTCAGAGGACTGAACTGGGTGTATAGTTCATCATAGCACTGGGTTAAGAAAGTGTGTGATCTTTTAATTGCTGCTTACTTTTGAGCAGGTGTGCAGCTGCCAAAGCATTGGTCAGAAGTGACCTTTCAGGTGCAGGAGTGTTGCAAGGGGGGGAGGGCTAGCTGGAAACAGCAAGGAGCTGTGTGCACTGAGGCTGGGGTGTAAGCAAAGGTGACAAAATGGTCTGCTGTTCAAATTTATTTAATCAAAACGGAATAGAACTGCAGAGACTCCAGGTATGGAATACTGCTTGAATTTTCTTGCATTTCTTTCTCAAACTTACATGATTTTTTTATTTTCTTGTCAGGAAAACTCTTCTGCATGTGTAATGGCACCAGTACCAACTACACTTAACTTTTGTGAATACATCATGAAGTCATGCAAATAATTCGTAAATGCTGTTGCCAGCTTCAGGAGTATAGTTCTTTTGACATGTATTTTATTTCTGTACTTCAGAACTTTACTTCTGGAAACAGCAACTTCCTTTTTCCTGGCTTTCTGAGGGCTAAGTGATGTTCAGCAGCATGCTAGAATAGACTGTAGTAAGCATAGTTTTGTATTCTTTTCATGAAATGGAAAACCAAGTTAGTAGTTTACCAGAACTTTAGGAGACAGCATATACATATGAGGTATATATCACCTCATCATGCACTGGACCTAAAATAACTGAAATGTCCAGGGTTCAGTAAAAGTTTTGTGAACAACGATTGATGTATTACTGTTTACATCCATTATTATGCTTTCTTTTAAATGCAGGTTTAAAAAACGAATGCTGATAGAACAGCTTGAGAGCTTTCTGGAAGAAATCCATCGCAGATCCAATCAGGTCAACCATATCAACAGCAGCTAAGAAACACTGCACAGAAGAGAAAGCCACAGCAGGGCACTGCTGTCCTTACTTGCATTCATTTTTGACATGCACTCTTATCTCAAGTTCTTGTACCTGAAAGAATGAGAAGCTGCTCTATAAAATGATGAGAAAAATATCCATCATTTTTTTTTCACTTCTGTTATTTTTGTAATGTGAAAAATATTGCAAAAACATTTTTATTTAACTAAATGGAGAACTTCTTGCTTGTCATGGACTTAAGTGTCACTTTCCCTCAGGTTCTATTTTCTTAATCCAACCTTCAAAACTATCACCTCTTAAGGTTGAACTTTGCCAAAAAGTTGCTTTGTAATTTTCAAAAGAAAAAAGCACATACATTAAACAAGGTAATGTTTTGTATATACAGTTATTTTGGATATATTATTGTAAGTTGTATAAATGTATTTTGAAAAATATTTAAGAAAAGCACTTTTGTTATTCCATCAATAAAAGCTCTATTTTAATCTTTGTGTAGGATTGAGTACAGTTTTTATTGGAATGGTTCACTATGCCTTCCCCTTCCAGAGCTTTATATGTTCTAGTATCAGTGTTACAGAACGAAGAGTGGTTTTGTATCACTGGATATTCTTAGTCAGAAAACAAGTGAAAGGAAACTAATACTGAATCACATCTGTGGTAGAATGATACCTCGTGGCCTTGTGTACGTTGTACTTCATCTGGTGACTAGCATGATAGACTGGTGTCCTATATGCACATCCACAGCAATGGCAAACCCCCGGTTTTATGAGGATACAGTATAGTAAGAAGCAGAGGTCAGCAGCCTTTGAGGAAAGCTGACCAAAGTTTTTGTGTGCTGTTTTTTACATGTTTACAAATGCGGGAACAGCCAGAAGGCGCTGCTGCGTGGACACAAAGTATTACTGAATGCTTTATTAGCCATGTCTTTCATCTGTACTAGATACTTGTAACTTCTGGAAAACTTTGATTCAGTGGGAGCAGCTCCCCTCTGGTGCTTTTCCTAGGAGTTGGTGGCTTGCAGTCCTCACCCAAAATCTTTATGGGCCTGAGTTACTGGTGCTTGTGTGATGAGTTGCTGAATCTTGTACTAAAAACTCGCTGTATCCCAACTTTTGTCAGGGTGCTGAAGGAAAGCGTTTTTCTGGATGCTTTTAGCCTCATTCAGTGTTCTTCAGGAATTGTCCATTCTATATTGTGTTCACTTAAAGTAAAATAAAAGGTAGTAAAGGTTGTGCTACTACCTCTTGGCAATAATGTTTGGTCACTGAGCAGGTATTTCTGCTTCCTATTTGTTCCATCAGTTTTGAAACAGCCTCTCAATTTGATTTCCTTTTAAAAGCATTTTGCTGTTTGCTTGTTATTTTATGTTCTCAGCTGGATTGTATCTGAATCTGGGACCAGACTGAATTTCAGTTGTGTTCTTAAGTTTTTGACTTCAGGACAGGGAAGTAAAGTTGTGCTTGAAAAATAACATGTATCACAAAGCTTTCTTGTGGGATGCTTGGCATCAGTCAAACTGACTTTAGCCTTGATGAAGTTAAGCAGAAGCTGTTGGTCCATATTCTTAAACATTTAGGTGGCAAAATCTGGGTTTTTTCCTCAAATGTTTATATGCTTACTGTCTTTGTGGTTGTGGTGCTCATGATTCCTAGAGAGCTGTAAGTTTCCAACAGTGTATACAATGTAGTAAGAGAGCGGAGGGCTTCCTTACTTGTATTCTTGCAAAAGTGATGTTGTTTAAAACAGTGTTTTAATAAATACACATAATGTAGCCTTTAATTTCATTGAAGGAAAGTTCACCATAGGAGGAATAGAAGACAGTGTATTGCTCTAATGTTTATTATGAAGGGTTTGTAACTCTTCCTATAAAGAGTACTGAACCTGTAAATGAAAACAATATTATTTGAGTCAGGACAACATTTTCAAATAGTGCAGTTTAAATACGCTAATTGAGCACAGAACTAAAAGGTTTGTGATCATTCATTGCTTGTATGGAAAAATCGACTGCAATTGCCTGCTTAAACAGAAGTGTCTAAATTATTATATTAAAAACAAAAAGGCCTTTCCAAATAGTTGGTAGCCCAGACCAAAAATTTGCCAAAACCTAAAACTTATCCACACTATTGGCTAAAGAATCACTTTTGAACTAAGCGAAACAGAGCCTAAATTCATTCCTTTGTGTTGACGATGTAGTTACAGAACAGATTATTACAACCTCTTGAATTAAATCACTGCCTCAGATTCTTTGAATTTGTTTCAGTTGTTTGTATTGCTGTTACCTTGCCTGCCCTTCAAATGGGATGCATTCAAACCTGAAGTTCAGATTAAAACAACCCCAAACTTTTTAATTTTAAATTTTAAGTCTTGGTAAATATATTTCTGCTGTTACTAGAGGACTGATGCTATGAAGGCTTTTGTTCTAAATAAATATTCATTGTGAATTTTATGGGGATACTAATTTTTATGTACCTCTAGTTAGGTGAATAAAATATATAAAAAGCAGATCTTGTTTACCCTTTCCCCTTTGCATACCTGAACAACTTCAGTCACTAAGTCTGAGCAAACAAAATGACTAAGTGTTTTCACTTTTTGCATTAAAAAGCTTAAGTTACAGAAATGTACTTCTGATTTTGAGTGCATTGGAATGTATGTATTTTGCTATGCTCTGTTCTGCAATCTGATTTCCTTCCTATATATATATACAAACCGTAAGCTAAGCAATTTTATTCACTGAAATCAGTTCTTAATCCTGAAGAGTCTGTGGCTCAGGTTTCACAGATCAGCTTTTAGTGCCTTTTTAATTTTTTTAATTCTGTGTTTGCCAAGTAAAAATACTTCTATTTATTGAATGGTAATGGTTGCCAAAGCATATTTAAAATAAAACCCCCACCAAGTTAGAGCTTTTATCTTTTTAAAGATGTGTTTGCATTTTGGTCAAAATGTAAGATACAGGGTTTTAAAGCAAAATGTTACATATGCAGGTATTCACCAGCTAAGAACAGTGTGTGTTGCTTGGAAGCAGATAATGAAAAAGATTTCTCTTCTGTCTTCATGCCAGGCCCCAGTGTTTTACTGAACTCTATACATGGCTGTATGTTCCCTGGAAATTGAACTACACGTGACCCCGGTTACGAGAGAAATTTGGTGGTTTGAAGGATTTTTAGGAAAATGCTTAAGGTGCAAATGTACTGCACTGTGAAGAATGATAAGAGTTGTTGGAGGTGGCCTGATGCTTCTAAGGAGCAAACCTGCTAGATGGTGCATAATGTATTTCTTTATTATTGCTAATGAGCTATGTGGTGGTTTCCTTTGGCAGAGATTCTGCAGTAACTTCCGTGATTGGATATCTGAAATGAGATGTATAGTCTTAATACTGAAGCCAAAGGAGCCCTGTGGTGCTTCACTCTTTCAGACATGTTCAGCAATTTTGTTCGCTTTTTTGTGGGTTTTGTTTTGAAGGCTGGGGGGGGTGGGTGGGTTTAATTTGCAAGAAAAAAAAGTTTACTTTCAAAAGAAACATGCATTTCTTGGCAGTTCTTTGCAGAAGCGAAGATACAGGGTCGGGCTTTTTGCAGAGCTGAGTTACCTGATGACATACAGTGAATATCCATGGCTTTTGATAACCTGAATGTCTCCGAGGATACTAAGTGGTGAAGGGTCCAGATGTGTAAAACTGGCTCCTTGAAGGTGTGGATATTCAAGATAAGAGAGAGGAGAAACTTGCTTCTGCATATTCCAAGCTGTAGCTGGGCAAAAGATTGTTGGTCTTCAGAATTTCTGAGCTATCCCCCTGGAAACTGCTGAGGTAGGAATTAACACCACAGTTTCAGGCCCTGGAGTCCTGGTGCCTACAGGCAGAGGGCTGTTTGCTGTGTGCCATCTGTGGGGGCATGAGTGAATTTCATTTACAGGGAAAGATTTCTGTCTTAACTTCCTTCCTATTAATCTAGCTGATCCAGCCCATTTGTAATTTGAATTGTCCTGTAGAGGTTGGTTCCTAAGCCTGGGACATTTAAGATCTAGAAAATTTTTCTAGTGCCTGTAATTATGGTAGAAATCTATTTGAGCACGTACTGCATATATGTAGGAGAGGCTAATCGGGCTTCCCCGACTTCTATGACTATTATGCATTCTTTTTAAAGAACTGAACTGTATTCTTTATGCTTTAAAAACCCTAAACTCGCTGTTTCCGTGGTGGTTGAAATTTCCTGGACTGAAGAATGGCATGCTGATTACAAAGAACTTGTTACTGATTTCAGTGGTGCTTGTGAAGAATTCTGCTACTGAAACATAAAGCATGCGTACCTGTATTAGCTTGTCTCAGGAAAAATGTGAAAGGTCTGTCTGCTTTGAAAATAGGTGTTCGAGATCTTTTTAGTAATACCATTACTGTAATGCAACAAAGAAAACATTAGTAAAATGTGCCCATTTTTTCCCCATCTTCTGTACTGTGCCCTCAAGCTTTGATGTTTAGTACCTTGAGTTTTGAGTTGCTCTTCTGCTTTAAGAATAAAACAACAATTTTATCCAACAGTGAAATCAGTCTTGATGAGTGAACAACTGAAGTGTTGTGAGACTACGTGCAGGTGATTTGTGTGTATTTCACATTGCTCAAGTGGGTCTGTCTGGATTTCAAAGGTAATGTAATTTTTGTTGTTATCACAGCCCTATCTGCTGAAGTCACACCATGCTATCCCTGTTTGCTATTCCTAGCTATGCTGTTCTGGTAAAAAAGATAAAAAGGCACAATGTAATCGCTTTTCTAAATGGGAGACAAAGAGCAGAGAACTATCTACGTTGTCCTGGAATTTCTTTGTCGGAGATCTCATCAAAACCTAAGTATCCTTGATCTCAATTTATGACTGTCTGTCCCCTCTCTGGTTGTGGGTTAATTAGATTAAATAGAGTCCTTAAGAATTACGACAGCTCAGCTATCACTAAAATACATCTTGTTTAAATAAATTCTGCCTTGAAGCTATATAGTATTAACAATACATTGTCAAAAAACCCCACAACATCTAAGCCCTCCAGATTTGGATTATTTTTTTAATGAGCAGTTAAAACAATGGAATTCACTTGAAAAGTCAAGTAACTCAGTAAAACTAGTTTGAGTGGCAATATTTCAGTACTCCTTAAAAAAATTGCCACTTTAGCTTTCAAGCCACCATGTGACTAGAGCCAGATCTCTTAAAGCAAACAATAAACATAATGATATCTTTTAAAATCAGCTGCTTAGCTTGATCTGACTGGAGTTAGGGGGAGTTTGGGCATTTGTTTCAATGAGGTAAAGGTCTGATGTCTGATTACTATCACTCTTTAGTTGTTGGTATGTAATTGAAGCCATCTAAAATTTTTATTCTGTATGGGAATTAGCAGAAAAATTACCAAAAATACTAATACCTCAATAGAGAAGAAAATGGTCCTAAAATTTAAAAATGTACAGCTCTGCAGAAAGATTAACTTAGTTACATCAAATTTTCACTGTACACCCACATATGTACAGCATGTGTCTTATTTAAAGTTGTTGCTGGAGGAGTACTACACCAAATCAGGTGTGCTCAGGTTTCTTTTGGCATTGTGGTGGTGGGATGTCTGGAGTGAGGGGAGGTACACCTGGCAGAGCAGCCCAACATCGTGGGCACCGCAGTGAGATGCACAGAAGTGTTCTCCTTACATGCCCCTTGGATTTCTTCCTGGAAGCAAGGAGGGGAAGGGCGAGATATGAGAGACACCCAGATCTTGACCTGATCTGCAGTCAAGGACCAGCAGCATTTGCAATGTGCATGTGGAGCACATCTACAGCTGGCACAGCCCAGAGAAGCAGAAAGGCAAGATGTGGGTAATGATCACCCTTCTGTGCTATGTTTGAACAGCTTGAGGACATGTTCAGCCTCTCAAGAGAAGCAACCAAGTGGCAGTAATGCCTATGAAATCCATGCAGGGTTCTAGGGTTGCTGTTGCCTTTCACACCGATTTGTAGCATCTCTGGAGCATCTGAGGCTTCCAAAAGGGAAATAAAAAAAGCAGGGCCAACCTTTGATAAGGTTCAAGTGACAGAAAAATGGGGATTGCGTGACTCAATAATTTTAGTCCCCCTGTTTTATGTAAATTGTGATTGAGGATTTCTATTGGCATGTCATGCAGTTAGTTTATGAAGGTCATTTATTGACTTTCTAGTCCACAGCTGAGATTTTACTCTGAATCTCCCCACTCAGCCAGCCCCAGCTGCTTGTGGAGAAACGATGTCGGCAGAAGCGCCTGTACACAGAGGTCACGCTTTGAGGTATGTAAGAAACAAGCCTGTCTTCGTCTTCATGAAGACAAAACTTTCCCATAATTACCTTTAATACTATCAAAGAGATCATCTTCAAAAAACAACCACTGTAAGATTTCAGGAGCTATAGATAGGTTAGTAATTCTCTTTTCATTCTTTGCTTTTATGATCTGAGCAACCAGACTTATCCAACAGAAAAATAAGTGGTTTATTTTCTCAAACTGGATTTTCCATGGGCTGGCAGAGCTGGTTTTCACTTGAGCCTTTGCATGTTAGTCTGAGATAAAAAGATTCATCAGGTTCTTATAAACAAATAGAAAGGTAAAGTGAAACTGTGTTAAATATAAACATTTAAATTTAGGTTAGGCATGCATTTAAACACTACCATGCTTTTTTTTTTTTTTTAGATAAAAGGCTGGTGGTAGTTTCTGTAGTGATAAACTCCAGAAGTGAGAAATAAAGTCTGTATATTTGATTTACCTGTAGCTCCTGATGCCTTTGTACCATCTTCTGTTATTTCAATCTCTGCTTTGTGAATAGCTTCTGAAATATAAAGACTGTCTTGCTCTTCAAAAAAAACAGAAATTAATATTAATAGTTATTTTCTGAATTTCATTGTGAATGCCTTTTTAATTTTTTTGATCCAGAATGCTTTTACTTTTTTCTGAGAATCTAAGGATCACATAACTGTTAGATGTTTCAGAGGGGCAACTAATTAAATGGCTGAAAGTGAACTGCCCTGCAGGTTGGCTAGGCCAAAGAATTCCAGTCCCTTGGCATTTAGCTGGAGCAGCAGTAATTGCATCATCACCTGATGTTGCTAGACAAATAGCAGTGTATGCCTGGCCCCTACTCTATTCCATTTTAAAAAAATGAATCTACATTTTCTAAAATATTATTCTTAAGCTAGCACTGCTACAAAATACTTAATTCTTAGAAAGGATATAATTTTAGACTGTGTAGCATTCCAGGAATTTGCTTCAATAATATGGAGTACATGCTTTGCACCTTTCTACATGTGAACTGATGCTGAAAACAATACATGTCATGTTATTAGCTTTTCTTCTGTCAAATTCATTCCATTGGTATCCTCAGCACATCACGTTCAGAAAGACAGCACAGTATAAACCTGCCTTTTAGTTGCTCTTTCTGTATCTGGCTTCCATGTTAGAAGATCCTCAGTTCTAGTTCTGATGCAAATACAGATTTTTTTCATACCTGTGCCTGATATGAATGAGCATAGACAGCCTGAACACCTAAGCTGTCTTAATGTTATGGGCTTTTTAGCTCAGCATGTAGCTGAGATAGTATGACTACTTTGTTCTTGTAACAGCATGTTCTTATATGCAGGGAACTTGGAGAATAAGCTAAAACACTCGTGTGCCTTGAACTTACCTGCCTAAACATTTCCTCTGTCACAGAGCACAGCTTGCTTGGTGGCCCAAATGCCTCTTGACTTTCATGTGAGACTGCTTTCAGGCAAGCAGTGAAATTCTTAAAGGTTGACTACTGTGAATGCAAAGTCGAGGTATTTTTCTGCGTAAGGGCATTTCTGCTATTGGCTACTCATTCAGATTTTCTTTCTAGTCTGAGGGAGGGGAAACAACAAAATTTTGACTGCAAATGTATCAGTGTAAACCTGGAAGAGCTGTGAGGTGTCTTCATATTTTTGCTAATGGTGCCCACTACAATCTGGCCCATTTCCACTGATGTCCAACGGTGGGATTTGGGGTCAGGCTACAGAAGAGCATCTCTTTGCCACAATGCGGGAACATCTTTAGAGTGAGATAATGCATGAGAAAGGGAAAATTGGGTTACTTCAGGGAAGACAGCATGCTGCCTCTCTGTACTGCTGCCAGAGGGAAGCAGGTCCCTGGAGAGTGAGCGTATGAATGCACACATCTGACTGGCCCTGACTACAGAGGGAACCTTAAGTCGCCAATTTTAATATCCTCTTTTCCCTCAGTTCTACCCACATTTACCTATTTTTTCATTTTTATGACTGTTTTCCCACTATACGAACAACTGAGTGCTGAATGAGAATTGCTACCTGGAGAAGTTTCCAGGCTGTAGTGGAAAGCAAGGCTACATGGTGAGAGTAGAAACTAAGATAGGACAATGTATGAATTGAGGAACCATTGGAAGGCAAATTGTAGAAAAAAATTCTCTTCAGGAAGAAATGATGGGACTGTGACATAAAATGGAACTTGGAAAGAATTTCAGCAAGACACTAAGAAGTGTCACAAGTCTCCTTCTTCCCGGCTGACTGCGGAGGGCAGAAATCAGCAAGATTGAGAGTTTTTTTCTTTCTTGTCTGAATCTGGGAATAGAATCTGACATATAGGTGAAAACAAGGAAATACTGAAAGAGCATTTTATCTGTTTCTATCTGAATTTTGTCCAGTCAAAAATCTGGGATGGAAACAAGACACAACTGGGGAGAGGCAGAATTTTTTAAATTAGATATATCTAACATACTTTGGAGGGGAAAAAAATAGAAGCTTTCAGGCATAAGGAAGCTATTCCAGGTTTAAAATGGAGTAACACATTTGTTTGCTAAATGTGATTGGAGAATAAATATTCTGAAGATTATGGCTTCTGCTTCATATGGAGGAGGAACTGAAAACTTGCCTGTTCTTTTCCCAACTGTATCTATTGGTTAAATAGAAGATAAACCTTCCTTATAAACTCTGCTTCGTGTAACTTAGACTGTCATAGCTTTAACCCTACTACTATGACACAACTGAGTAGTATAAGAGTAGAACTCAGAAGGGCCTCAACATATCGTGTAATCCATAACGGCCACAGGCAGGGTCAAATACTTCTACAAGCCTTACCCTGTACGACAAAAGCCACAAAGTTGCCTACGTAGGAAAGAAGCTGCTAAATGATAATGTTTATGGTGGAGTTCATTTTCTCAGAGTGTTTATCTTGTTTAAAAAGATGTTAAATTTATAAAATACATCCTTATGCACTTTATCGGTATATCAACAATTGTTTGCAACAAAGCAACAGGCTTTAACAAAAGAGTGGGCAGTAACAAATTATTTTAATGTGCATTTCTGCAGTTTGAGATATATATTGCAATAGAACTACGCTGTATTCAATTTTAAAAGCAGAATCAAAAAAACCCTGAGTAACGTGCCTTCTGAGGTTCATTCCAGGAAAGCAACTTTTCTGTAAAAGGAGATTTGTCTGAATTGGAGGAATTTCATTTTATTCAATCACATGCACAAGAATTGCATGTACTCTGCATCTCTCTGGGCAACTTCCCCTCTGACTCTTTGCTATGAGTAGAAATTACTTAAGTTTAAATAATTTGTATTGCTGGAAGTAGTCAAAAGAAAATAGATAATTTTGAGGGTTTTTTATTTAATATTAAATAAGAATAAAAATTTTCCAGAGAACAGAATAATTTCAAACTTCCAAAATAGCGACAGGTTACAATCATAGCACTAGTATTTTAGCAAAGAAAAAGTATAATTTAGTCCACTGGTCACTGGATTAACAAGACAATGTAGCATGGGCATATGTCAATATTGTTTGTGGCGTCAGGAGCTGGAATTACAGACTTGTTAGGCCAGCATCCCTAACTGTGAAATGACTTTTAAAAACACAAATATGAATCCAAGTTGTACTAAAGCATCCCAGGTTTCTGAATAAATATCCATTTCCCAGGCCTACACTGACTTCATGATTTTAATCTTAAAGAAAGGAGGGTGGAAAAAGCAAGACCAAAACTAACCCTGTCCCTTTCAGATTCCTTTTTCCTATAAAACAGCAGTTCAAAATACAATTGCCAATAATAAATTAGAACAGTTGGGTGTGAATTGTGTTTTAGAGTTTCACAGAGGAAGAAGTGTGATCAGTGCAGAAGATCCAGCTCTATTGAATCCTTCACTTGTAAGAGTCTACAACTATTGGGTTAGTGATCGTTTTTCTGTCAGTCAAGCCTCTTACCTGAAATGCCTTTAAAATTAGCAGTGATGGGATCAAATGCATCTCTAATTCCCAAGGCAGAAAAAACTGTCTTTAGGTCAAAAAGGCTTTGAATACTGAACCTGAAATAAGACAGATTTTATTTAAATGCAGGATTTGTAGTCTCACAGAGCTAAAAAGTGGAACAGATGCAATTTATTTCAAGCCTTTGCATTTCAGCCATCTATTTCTGTATGAGCACAATATGTTCCATCTGATTAAGTGTACTTTGCAGAAAAGCAACTTCTCTTCATGTGAAGACCTTAACAGAAGGAATCCCTTGCCTCCATCTATTGCAATCAGACTGCCTCTCAGTCTTCTTGACACATGAACTCTGTGTTTCCCCAATTGTCCTCTTTTTAACAATCTTTTTGGCTGTAACAAAGGGCCTCTTGAAATATTTGCCAAAGATTAGCTTGGAGAAAAAATTATGAATGTACAAATTGTTTTTCAGTGCTTCGTTAACACAAGGAATGTGTTGTAAGAGATGTGTAATGAAGCCCTTCTGTGCTGATCCATACAATAGGTACAGCCGCAAAAGGCCCTTCTGCACCTAATTCCTCCTGCTGTGCAATTTTATTTAAATAGATGATAGAAAACACCTCCAGGACAAGTGCATTTGCTAGCAATGGCAAATGACTAATGTGGAAAATGGATGGCTGAAACTTGCTTTGTGCACAGAAAGATGGGTATGACTGCTGGGGGACCCAAGTTCTTTGTAGAGTACTTTTGTAGTATGCTAGCAAGTTGTAAAAATAAGCTATTGTGTCTTAATTTTTTTAAAGGTTATATTTTTATTCTTTCTTAAGCAAAGAGGAAAAATTGAGTGTGGGAAAGGGCCAGAAACTTTTCTGTTTTAGATCCTTCAAGAATTGTTATACCCCAAATAAATTTTAAGTAAAAGCTGTAGGATCAACAGAAATACTTGTGTTTTTAAAATACTACAGAGCATACCAGAAAGTTTTGGTGTTCTCAGCCCACCTCTTCATGACTTAAGAAAGGGTTAGAGCTTTTCTGGTCATGTGATGAATAAAAGAAACAAAAGCATCTCATTAGGATTTTGCCTCACATATTGCTCATGTCAGCACTATCACACAGAATTCTGGCAACTGAAGTAGTGAAGCCATCTTGGAGTTCTAAGATTGCTTACCTAGGCAGAAAAATGTCCATCTTCATTCTCTTTAAGCTGTTGGCCCAGAGGGTTATGGTTTTGGCAGAAAGGTGAGACTCAATCTGGGACAAAGATGTTCTTTTGTGGCTGGGAAGCACTAGGAACATGCTGAGTTTCTCCCCCAGGTAGGGTAACTCAACCACGCTGAAAGCCTCTAGAGCTGCAGTCTGGAACTGGCCTGTGGGTGGGCAGATGCAGATCTGATTTCATCATTCAAGTGGGGAAAAAAGCCCCAAACGCACAACCCAACCCTGGGTCAGCAGGTGGTTCAAAACGGCAGGGATGGGATATAAGGGGTTGTCTCTAACACATGGGCTCTTGCAGCCAGCTCGGGTTATTAACTTGCAGCAGCGGCTCCTCCGAACAGAACTGATTGTGTGATTATAAATTCCTCGTCAGAAAAATGCTAGTAATAGTACCTGAAGTACTGTCTCAGCAGAGCACGGATATTTTATTGCTTTCTCATATAGCTGTAGTCCTTGCTCAGAGTTTAAAAACATTATTGAGGTAACGACAGTAGCTTTATGGCAACTGTTCCTCTAATGCGTGTTTTTGGAATAAACTTACAGTTTTCTAATATCTCTCATTAAAAATTTGCTGCTGATAGAAATTACAAAACCAAAATTGAGTGTCCTATTTAATTAACTGAAGTGTACTTTGCCTCATGTTTCCATCTTCACTACCTTTAAAAATCAGTTTAAACTTTGTTTAAAGAAACAAAGTTACATTAAACAATATATTAGTTAGGTTTATGCTTATTTAAGCACCAAATTCCTTATTTTTTAAAATCTAGGCACAAAGATTTAGCAAAATCAGATGAAAGTTAGAAAAACTAGTCTCAAAAGTACAAGCTGGTCGGCTTCCAAACTCATAATTAGGTTTGCAATGGTTTGTAATAGCTATTTAAAAGTACCCTTTTAGTTCCATATTTCAAAGAAAAATTAATCCAGGCATTTCTAATGCACTCTGTTATACAGTAGAACAGATTCAATTATTATAATTTTACTTTTTTTTTTTTTAACTGTTAATCCAATAAATAGCATTTCAGGAACACTCAGCAATACCTAGCAGGCCAGGAGTTAAATACAAGTTGCAAGCCAACGACTTGGTGCCTTTGCTGCAGGCCATCCAAATACTGAATCTGCTCCTTCATCCAGCTGTGGTAGTTGTATCTTCAAGGGTAGATACTCTTTTTGAGTCAAGGGTTATAAACAACAGAATATAGGTAGCTCATGTTCATAATATCTAAATATTTGCCAATAAATATATAGTAATAGGGTGTCTCAACTGTGTAGTCCACAACATTCATTAATTTTGCAGATATGGACTATATAGGATTCATTAAGTGTTGATTATTCTGCTAGATTCAATTTTAGGCTCTTAGATTAGCCCTCCCACCATGCAATGTGGGGAGGGAATTATGCTGTTAAAAACACCTTCCAGCTTGTGGATCATTTGCTGGGATAAGACCTTCTGGTTTATAATGGGCAAGCAGGAAAGATGGACTGGTCGTGAATGGTTTAATTTGGGGGCACGCTGATATTTTGAAGTCAGCACATTCTGCACAAAGGTTATACAGTCCTTATTTGTTAATTAGAAAAAAATAATAAAATTTGAGATTATTGACTCATAACATTTAGTGTTACTTACTTGAACTGAATTTGAGCATCCCATAAGGATTATATATATGCTAAATCAGTATTCAAGTATAGTTAACAAATTGCTTGGAAAAATGAATATGTAAAATAGCCGCAGTGTTTAAAAGGCATGTGTAAACAGTAATGTTGACATTTTCTTAGAGCAGTGTTAATTGTCCCCAGGCTGATTTGTTCTCTGTAGTGATATTAAAAAGATAACAAATGTTGTAAATGTTGCAATTGATAGCAGACCACAGCGACTCTTTCTCACTCTGTGTGTTGTATCCCGATGGGAGACAGCTGCTATCATTTAATAATGAAGGAAAGTTATCTCATGCCTCTGTTTTGTTGTACTGAACCAATCTTTTATATTGATTTATAACTGATTTGTTAGAAGAGTTTCTAGCATTTCTAGTGATAAAAACTGAGTTGGTCCTATCAAATCTGACAATCATCAATCTTTAAATGGTCTTTTTAATTTCAACTTTCTTCATAAGTCTCTCTCTAGCTGTGGAGAACTCACACATTTCAGACTGGATGAGAAGGTAACCCCAGTATTTTGGCTAACTTTATTTTTCTGGGCAAATACTTAATGCTTCAGCTGCCTACTTAAGGATGATAGGGTGGAGTTCTTGTGTTTAGCCAAGTGGTCAGACAAGCACAACTAACTTGATTTCATCAAGTTTGCAAGGGATCGGGAGCAAAAACATATGGTCAGTCAATGCAACTCAGCTGCTAAATTTCTGGTCACTGGTTTTTACCTGAGAACTTCACTTGTAGAAGCACTGGCAGCCCCTTTCCTTCCTGCCTTCCATCATGTTAGACCTCTCGTTTCTTTATCTCATTCTACTAAAAGAGAAAGCTCAGAGAAAAGTTCTGTTCCTGAACTAACAGGTGTATGTTAGTCCCAAGAAACCTGTTTGTTTGCCTGAATAGCTTGCGAAGCAAGGAAAGGTGAAGCTATCCCAGACACCAGGAGTAGCAAAGCCCCCGCAGTGAGCTGGCGGTACAAAATCACCTAGGGCTGAAAGATCACGGGTTGATGTAGTGATTTATGTTGCTCAACAATGAGGTTGATGAGGTGTTGGGTTTTGGAAAGGGAAACTGCACTCCTTAGTAAAGTCAATTAACTTATAAAAGATTGAAGCGTAAGGAGGATGGGAGGGCTCCAAGTGAGAGGTGTGAATGCACTTAGGAGCTGGCAGTCCCAGCAGGAGGAAGAAGCGTGGCAGACACACCATGGATGTCCTGGAAGAGGAAACACCACAAAGAAAGATGTAAAGACAAACTTGCAAAAAGCAGGAAAATGTAATTCCTTAGCCAGGTGAATTATGGTTCAGATATAAAAAGGCATAGAAATAACAAGCTGCCAACTGCCTGCTTGATGTGACCTGCACAGAAAAGGAAAAAGTTTTAGCCATATAAACAAGAGAAAGACAAAGACTGGTGCTGCTGAACACTGTGAATTAAATTTTTTTTTAGATTCATCCCAATTATTTTCTGGAACTGCTGGGAAAGAAAGAATCTGATGATATAGCAAAGGATAATGGTGAGCTTCCTAATGGAAATGAGGAAAGAACACGAGGTATTACAACACCAGAGACAGAAACAGAGTTTACACTGCTTGAAAGAGACAAATAGTAATATGGGGATCTGGATGATCACCACACCAGAACATGAAAAGAACTTGGATGTGGAATTGCAAATGGGTCAGCAAAGATTTTTAATGGACTGTGGATTCAGTTGTTTCCCATGACTGGAAAACAGTAGTACATTTATAAGAAAAAGAAAGTAATCTGGGAAATTTTAGGTCTTTGCTTGAGAGAACATACTCTGGAGAAAAGAATAATCAAGCCACAGAGAGAAATAGGAAGTGAGATAAACTGCAATATCAGGTAGACCCTAACAAACAAATCTCTAAGCTTTTTTTACTTAATAGCTAATTCGATAAAAAGGGATAGATCCAACAATCTAGTTTTAAGTAAAATGTTAAGCATAGCTTTACTGTGGCATTATTTACAGGTAGAAGCAATGGCAATTAAAGTGAGAAATTGAAGGCAGCAAGCAGCCGCTTGAAGGCAAAACTACAATGAGCCAAGTTAGAAGAGGGGCTCCCAGACTGAAAAGAGGTTTCCAGGGGCTTTCCAAAGTATGGCCAACACTCAAAGCTTCCATCGAAGAAAGTCGAGCAGTGAGGTTACCGTGATGACTGGAGTGGTGGAAACTGACAGTTCAAAAAGTCATGTCCCTGTGGGGATTTCCTTCCCCTTGGTTTACCTGGGACTCATCAGCTGGAAAAAAATGGAGAAAGAAAAAAGGCCCAGGTGGATTCAACCTTGGGCAACTACCCTGAGCTGATTCTGCAGTGCACTACACAAGGTGTTTTTAGCAAGTCATAGAAATACGAAGAGCGTTTTATTGAGCAGGTATATGGCCTCATCAGAAGCCTTATGTACGTTCCTGGTCATTTATTTTCAAGAAAGATTAATTTGAATTGGAAAAGTGCAGGAAAGGACTAATAGTGTTTTGGAGTATGTTTTTTAAATAGTTTAGAAGAGCCTGGTGTCTTCAGCTTAGTTAAGAGGAAACTGAGAGGCAGCTTGGTAAATCGCCAGTACCGACTGTATTGTGAGTAAATATCAGAGCTGAAGAGAAACTATTTACTTAAAGGATAAAGCTGGTGTGATGAAAAGAGATATAAATCGGTCTCAAAAAAAATTAGCCTTTGAATTAGGAAGGTTTTTACCCAAGTGCAGTTCTGAAATTTAAGGTAGAAGGGAAAGGAGCTTTTTATATTTTTGAAAGAGCTAATTGGCAGAATTCGTGGTGGTAAAAAATTAAGCCTGCAGCAGGAGTCCTTCTGTCAGCAACCCACATACTCCAAGCCTTTGAAAGGAACATACACTGTGTTCATATGTTATACAAATAAAAGTTTAACCTGTATTTATAATTTTAAGCCCATGCTGAGACCATCCACTGATTTGATATAAAGGCCATTAAAAAAATATCTCCCCTTTGTTTCAGAATTTGGCCCCGAAGATTTGCAGTTTTACCCTAAAGCCTTGGAGACAGGCTGTGACCACAGGCAGGAGGGATGGGTGCGCAGTGCTGGTGTGACCAGTCATACTATCCTCTGTCTGGTGTTTATGCACTCAAGAGCCAAAGAGTGATTAGGCTGAGGACCAAGAAATTTCTCACCCATCTCACAAATCAAATCAGTAGGGGCTTGATATAGTTTCTTTTCTTAACTGCCCCTCTGTCATGAGGTCAGATGTGTTTCTTACAGCCCTCCCTTCCTAGGCAGCTTTATTTAACAAGCTCCATGTGATTGCAATGGACTTTGTATGCTGTGGTACCCGCAGTTTCTCCTGTTCCCTTCTCCTGGAGTGTTATTTTGGTGCCTTTCGGTTGTTTGCTACAGCTGACAAGTTCATTATGGAGTGCTGGGCAGTGTTGGTCTTTTAGGGATGGGGCATGGACAGCAGACATTTTAGGAACCGTTTTGAACCCAGGTTCTGTTTCGTGATTGCCTGGGATTATATGGAGTCAATTCGGTCACTCAGGTGGTCTCTTCATGTGATGGGATTCCTTCCGAGACTTCTCTAAGCTGGCAAAGCAACATATCTTAGTGTGGTATCTGTGGAAAGTAAATAAATGAAACTGTTCCATGTTCTACAACAGAGCAAATCTGGATCAAGGACAGTTACCGTAGTTAACTTCAGCTGTGTGATGCATTGTGGGCACTTTCAGGGTTGAGCCCTCTGCTGTGGTGAAAGGCAACATCTGGGTATCCAAAAAGGAAAACTTCTTTTGCCACGTGCTTTTGAAGTACATGGTGCTCACCAAGGCGACCTGGCTAAGCGGTGACCCAACGTTCTCCAACAGCATGCCAAGCACATCCCCATCTGCATGGAAAAAGAGGCAGGGAGGAGGACACACACCACTCTACTTGCCCAGGCCTAAAGGCCAGGTCTGTGTGAGTAAATAAAGCAAATCACAACCACTCTCCATCCCTAAGGGCAAGAGGCACAAAAGGCACTGTTAAGCTGTCTGCCTTTCCCTCCCCACCTGTACGTGGACCTCGTCGGGGTTGCCTGTTGGTCCATGCTCTCTCCAGAACTGAGCTCGAGTTGGTGAATGTTGAAGGCCCAAGCTGTGCCAGGACTACGCTACTCACTGAACCGCATGGATGACAGCAGCCCAGTTCTTGGCACCATGCCCTGGGTCCAAGTGGTTTTCTGGATTAAATTTGCCTACACATATCTTGGAGCGGTTCATTGTTAGCACCAGAAATCCCACATGAAATGGATTCACTATTACAGACCACTTTATGAAGTAACTAAGTCAACTAACTCATATCCTAATTCTCCCCATCTCCTGATTACTTGGCAGTTCAGCTGACCCTGCTTTGGGTACCTCAAAGATTTTTGAAAATGTGACCCATTTTTAATTCATCGATACGCGTGTGAGCCCCGCAATATGAACTCCCATTTCAGTATCTGCTTCTAGGACGATATTTTTCTAACATGAAACTGGATCACTTATTGCAGTTCATATGAGAAGGACAGAAATCTTTTTTTTCAGTAGTATCTTTAATGTGTGTCTTTAACATCGCCTCACATGTTGATGGCCAATTTAACACTCATGTAACTTAAACTGGTGGAGCAAATCAGGGACTGGTTTGCTCTGCTGCTTCTAAGGACTTGCTGTTTCAATATTTTTTTTTCATTAACACAGAATTTAATTTCATTACTTTTCTTGCTTGTGTGGAAAGTAAATTCTTTTTACTTCCCATTTTGACTTTTTAAACTCAGAGTCTGACTGCTGAGATTATGGCCCTGTGTATTCCCCACAGCAGCATGAAAGCATTCAATGCAGAAAACTAAGTCCCTGGGGAACTTGGCTGCTCCTCATTAAAACTGAAAATGCTGCAAAAGATTGCTATTTTAAAAATTAGAGGAACAAGGCCAAGCGGTTGCCAGCTTGACACTGCAAACTCACACTCACAGATTCAGACCTATTCCAGCTCGCTTTTCATGTTAGAAATGAGCATCAGCACAAGAACTTGATTTCCTGGCTCTCAACCTTGGTTTGTACAACACAGAGTGGGGCAAAAAAAATTATGTTTGGTGAAATGCAATTTTTCTCATTGCTCTTATTTTACATTATATTCATGTGCAATCATTCTCATGGGTTGTTATGTTACCTCCAAGGTTACCGGTGATCCATTCCTGTATTTGGGCTGCGGTTCTGTTGGGGTCAGTGAAGTTGGTTTGCTGCAGGCTGCTGTTTGCCCAGCGTGCAGCATGTGCAGTGAAGTGGGGCAAAAGCTGCACGCCGGCGTCCACAAAGAAGGAACATGCCAGCTGAACCACGGTGCCTTGGCTGGAGTCGGACACTCCTTCGTACACTGCATGCAAGAAATCCTGCACACTTTGATCTGCCAGGCAAGAGGGAGAAACTGCAATTACCATGTGGAGGCTAAGGATAGCACCGGGCTCTGCAGCTCTCAACTCCAGTGCTAACACTGGTGTCCTCTGAAAGTTAATGCGCTATAAGAGCTGAAGCACTCTTGACTTTATGGGGTATTACTGTCAAGCACTACTCTCAAGGACCGGTGATGCTCTGGGCATAGGAAAGTACTCTTCATATTGCTGTAGAAATCACTAGCACAGATATGTCAAGAGGCTGGTGTCACATCAGGTTCACACCTCTGTGCAAACACAGCTCTTACAGTTCATAAGGTACATTATTTTTTCTTGGGCACTCTCTGAGTTCCCGGTAGTGAGGTTGGACTTGATCTTAAAGGTCTTTCCAACCTAAATGATTCTATGATTCTATGACTGGCTGAGCTGCATATGCCACAGTACCGCCGTCTCCTTCTCCTGCCATTATCAATGCCACCCATTCCAGGAAAGGCTTCTTCCTGACTGCCCCAGGCCTGTCTCTTCTACCCTTGGCCTTTATGTGGTGTTTTGTTTCTTGAAAGGATGGTGCCCCAAACTGGCCCAGTATTGCAGATCAGCTCTGGCAATGCTAAATAGAGCTGATAGTTACTTCATGTGTGTTACAAGCAACTCTTTATACAAGCCACAACAGTGTCTCCTTTTTTTTGAAGTACGATTTTATTTCCCATTCAATATTCCTTGTTTTAATTCCTAAGAGCCCTCAGATCCTTTCCTAAAAACACTATTCTTTGGCTCATTGTTCCTCGATTTGAACAGCTGATTATTCCTTCTAAATGTAGAATTACGTACCTGCCCTTATTAAATTGTGTCCTATTCATTTCACGCATTTCTCTGATCTTCCAGGATCCTTTTAAATGCTGTTCTGGTCTTCCAAAATGCTTACACCAATTACAAGCTCAATACCATTCAAAAATTCAGTATTGTATTCTCTAGCTTGTTGTCTACTAATGAAAATTGTTGAATAGTGCCTTGGTCTCTTGCTCCTGGGGAGCTCGTGGTAGGTCAATGGCGGCAGCTTCTGTGATGGATGCAGGGATGAGATGTGGGCCCAACAGGAACAGAAGTACTGCAAACATAGAGGATCTCGTGATTTTAAAATCACGAAGTTTTCAGTAGGCTCCCCTGAGGTGTGATTTAGCAGCCATTTCTGGCTGTCATTATGTCGCACACTATAATGGTTTGTGATGGCGTGGTTCATGCTGAGGTGACCTCCTGAGGCCTGGGACTTGCACCATGTCTGAACAGTGCTGATGGGCGCTGGGTCAAATCTCAAACTTCCGGTGTTCACAGTTCGGCCCCTTTCCCATATCCCTTGTTGTGCTTTGAAGGAGGCTTGCCTATGCCTAGCCATTAAAAGTCTTATTGAGATTGTTACTTGCCTTTGAGACGTTTTCAGCTGGTTCCTCCTTTTATAAGTAAATTTTCCATAAGGACTGAGAAAAGTCTGGAGCACTGCTGTTCTTCAACAAGATATCAGTGTCTCTTGGCTCTGCAGGACCACCAGGACCTTTCTGGTTTCCCTACCAAGTGTCCCTATATTTCTGTGTGAAATCTCAGCAGCTCACTGTTGTATACAAATTGCTGGCCACCATCTCCAAGGGAGGGTTCAATATCGTGCCCTTTCCTTCTCTGGGCTGCTGAATTTGGCACAGGTATTCCTCTGCCTTGGCCTGAAACCCTGGGATGCCCCAGGCAGCTCACAGGTATCTGGCTCCCCATGGCCGTGGCTGGGCTCACCATTGTGGGCTGGCTAGAAATCTTTGTTTTGACTCAAAGGAAACCTTAGATAAAGGGAAGAACCCCCAAGTTTCTACAGACAGCTGTGGGTGTAGGCAGCGCTGGAGAGAAGAGAGGGTGGGCTGCCACCTGGGACACGGGTAATTTGGGGCGGCTAACTGGGGAAGACCATCCTGCCTGCACTGACCTGTCCCAGGCTGAGTGTCAGGTCAAGGGCAGGATACTGGTGAGCCTCCAGCTGCCAGCCAGGCTATCAGGAGACTTTTACTGCATCAGTTCAGATTCTTGATGGAGTAAAGGGAGAGTTTCACATCTACCGATTTTGACCACCTGAGAATCCAGGGCGTTTTCTGACCTAATAGTGCTCCTTCAATAACCTGCAGTAAGACTAATAACCTATGGCAAGTTTGGTATTAAAATTTAGATCTGTTACTTTCTAAGGTATGAAATATTGAACTCCCAGAACAGATGTCAAGAAAACTCATGCGGTCTGAAGTGTAAAGTGCTTTTCTTGTGTGTTTTGCATTAGTGTGGGAGCGTTTGGCAAGCGCTCTGGAGGATGTGAGAAATCAAAGATGTAAATTGGAAGCAGATGTTAATGTAAGGTGTGGTACCCTGAGCCTATAACTTCAGTCATCTCAAAGTGCTTAGCTAACCAAAGTCCTGAATTTGTACTTGGAGAGCAGTTCGAATTTACTTTAAAATACTCTACTGTTGATAAAACAGCAAGAAGAAAGCATTTTAAAGCACGTAATTTTGTCTGTGCTGTCTAGAGAGACATCCCTTTATACATTGTTTTTCTTAGTACTAGAATAAAGGTGAATAAATCTTCCAAACATTAAAAGAAGATTACAAGTGCAGGTTCTCTGTGAATAGTGAACGAACCATCAATGTTTTCATTGTTTTCAGCCTTCTAAGGTTTTAACCACATCCTTCATTATTGTTTAAGACAGACCAACAGAAATATTAATGCAAACGTCTAATGGAAAAAAGGAATTTTATCATATATGCATACATATGTGATTTGGTTTTACTTGTCTAATAGGAAATTTGATCTAAGTATTTGATTTATTTATTTGATTTAAACCATTTGAGGAAGTGGTTTCCTTCTCCACCACTGGAAATGCACTGTTGTAACCTATAGCAGTAGATCCCATCCTACTTTATTTTCACATTCATGCATTAATATTACTGAAAGTCAAAGCTCATGTGGCTTGTGCCACAGACAACTGAAATGCAGATAAAATGTCTGCTTAATATGATGTGCCACGTGAGAAGTAAGGCAGTGCAAAATAGCTACCAGGTCCTTAACAACCTCTGCGCTTGGCTGTGTTTTGTGTGGAGATCTGTGCCTGAATGTCACTGCGCAATACTGTTCTTAAGGTTGGTTCTTAATAACTGAGCCCCTAATGACCAGAAGCGTCAAACAAAGTATAATCCTTGTATGAATTAATGTTGTTTAAAATTACCCTACTGGAATTACAGGAACAGGAGCCTTGTAGGCAAGACTTCATTGTATCAGCTGCTTATAATATAGATGCACTGTCCTTATGCCAGTACCTGCAGCTGTATCTGTATGTATCAGCCAGAGTGAGCCCTTACTGCTGTGATGGTTCTGAATATCAATGCTACAGAGAATGGTAATGGTGACGAAGGCAGGTTACCGCGCAGGATGATTAAATTGCTGTAGTGTTTTATTTTTAGTGTTCATACACTGAAAGTAAATTTTATGCTGAGAAATAGCGGTGTCATCTCTATACAAAAGTCTTGTATGTAAGCTGCAAATTTTGAAGATGAGGCAGGCATCTGCTTTTCATAAACATTGTGCCCATAGTGTAAAATAGTTTTTGACGTGTGATGTGAGATGGTAGGATAATCCAGAGCTAAAATGAAAACAGCATCCTTAGATTCAGCTGACTTAATGCTGGATTTTAAGACATCTGCCTTTTCCATATCCCTTCCAGATTCCCATTGAGTTTTATTTTAGCCTGCTTTCAGGGAAAGATGCAATTGCACCATCCATCTGTCAATGTATATCTCTGCCAGCCTGCTTCTAATAACTTTGCATCTTTTTGGCCAGTTGTAAAAACATTAGAAAAAGGTGCAAAGTCTTAAAGATAATTCTATTTCTATAGGCCTCGTAAAATTTTTCCTCTGCCTGGCACCTCCTTGCAGAGGACACAGGGGAGGCCAGGACACAATGAACCTCTGGGAAACCAGGAGCAATTCTGCTGTTTGTGGAAGTAGCTTTTCTAGATATGGTTGTATTTCAGTGCAGTAAAAGCATAAGCACTGATCCAGAAAAAAGGAACAATAACAACATGTGTATCAACTACTCCCTTGAGTTTCCTTTGTCCAGCTGATACCTGGCTATCGAAGATGGAGAAAACACTCCTAAACTACATCTTGCAAGTGAGACAGAAGTTTAGTATGATGTGTGCAGTTGCTGCCTCCTTAGTAAATCTGTGAATTCAGTGCAAAATGTAAGACGAGAAGTATTTTCTTTAAGCAGTACATTACCGTGAATGTTGTATCCTAGGGCATCCCGCAGCTCCATAAAGGTATTTCCTTGAGCTCCAAACTGCAGCAGCTCCAAGGAGACAGCCACGCTTGCTGGAGAGACTACCACATTGGTTCTGTTCTCTGCTTCGGACACATGCCGGTAGAGATTGATAGCAAATTCAGTCTTCAGCTCTTTCAGCTCATCATAGGAGATGCAGTTTCCTTTGGTTAAGCAGCAAGCAAACAGGATCAGTGCAGGGAAGGAAATGGGCAACATGAAGGCACACTGGGAACACTCCACCAGCTGATCACACCTGAGATTAATAATACAGAGATATTTAGGAAAGCAACAGGCTGAGCTGACAGAGGAACTTCCTCTTCCCATCAGTTTAAGATATCACTTGCAATAGTAATGATCACTGTTAAAATACTTGTCCAGGTCTACCCAGTAGCTATTGTCATTTAAAAAAAAAAGATGTAGGGACATGCTGATGACTCTGTTGACTAACAAGGGCTGAGTTTTCCAAATGCTGTACCATATAGGATGACTGGCCATTACAATGCATGGAGCCACAGAGCCCCTTGGTTAAAAAGTTAGCTCCCCGCATGCATGCTGGGACACCTTAGTGCAGTCTCCATGCTGCTGAGCACCCACAGCCCCCTTCTGTCCCCAGCAGAAAGGGGATCACATCCGTCACTCTCAGAAGGAAGGCCACCCCTCGTGAAGTGCAGGTGTCTAACTGGAGGCTCCGGGCTGGGCTTTAGATCCAAATTTGCAAAAGGCTGGCTTCAAATTTCCCCCCAGATTTTCCTTCTATGAAATTTATCCCAGTGAAAAAAGGTTGTATTTGCAAAAGGCACCAGTGCTTGCAGCACAAAATCAGTGCTGCGGATTTTTATGGGAAATCAGGCATTGGTCAACGTTATATTAAGAGACACTTAGATTCATATTTAAAGGTATAATGCTAAAATGACATTTCCTTACAGAATTTCGCCTTTTGAACATTGTATGCAAGTATATTTAAAAAAAATACTGCACCTTCTTTCACTGCAGGATTTCCTACAAATCTTTCTCCATGCCCTTTGCTCTAGAGAGCACCTCTAATGCCTCTTATTTACTCACAGTTAGCTCTGTTAAATTGTCTTGCCTTTCTGTGTCCTTCTGGGTGTCTGAATGGAAGCTGCCTATGTACGTCTCGTCTCCTTCTTTAATAGGTAGTGGAGTAAAGACTAAGTCATGAGACTGCGTTTAAAGGGATAGTCAGTGATCAGAGTCTCTGTCGGCGATGTCTGTACCACTCTGTCCAAATTCCTGTAGGCTACAAGCTCTATGGAGAGCCAGGCAAAGCAGCATGCCACTGACCAGCAAATCCAAGGCAAAGAACAAAAAGGTACACATGGAGATACAGTCAGCAACTTCCTTGCAAGCCCTGCTTGAGACTCATGAGACTTGTGACCTGCTGGTACCGAGCAAGGCATCTCCTATCTCTCTTCCCACCCCTCCTCCTTCTTTTATATGAATTCCATTGATTCCTCTGCCACAAAGGGGAAGAGAAAGAGCTCTCTGTGTACCAGGCACACAGCTACTTTTTCCCCCCCACTTTGAAACCTTATTCAGAAATCCCATGTAATTAAAATGTCTTTATTTGCCTTTTTTTTTTTTTTAATGCCATCCCAAATAGCAAGGTTTTCATTCACTCTTTAGTTTCCAGTAGGAAAGAAAAAATAAAGTGGTGCACTTAAAGGAGATCAGATGGGGAAGAGGTCATTTTGAGTGAGCCAGAGGCAGAAGAGCTGTGGTTGTGACCGCTTTAAAAGCAGTTGCAGCCGTTCATGGCTTTCTCCATGTGACAGGATCAAACCCTGCCCATCGTATTCACCTGTTTAAGCCTCGCCAGCTTCACAATGGCAAGCAAGGTTTTGGCTTCAAAGTGAGTGTAAAACTGCAGCTTATTGGTCTTCATAGAGTCTCACATTATATATAAACTTAGTTATTTTACAGCATACATTCCTGTTGCAACTGGGAAAGAAGACAGAGGGGAAAAAAAGGTCACTATGATCAAGCAGTAGTGTTTAGGTGCTGCTGTTTCCTCCCGTGCAGGGAAGGAGCAGCCACACAATGGAATTAGGGCCCAGAAGAGAATGAGGCAACGGGCCTCCCTTCATCTGCACTTGTGCTGTTCCTCATGTTCTGCTGTTTTGAGAAGACGACAGACACTGATACTGGGTCCCCCTCTCAGGATCCTGGGGTTCCTGCTAGGACAGGTAGATGAAAGGTGAGAGTTTGGTCACCCCCAGTCTAGTACAACAGGCAGGGATGTACCTTTTGCCGTGGATTTTAATGGCAGTATCCTCACACTGAAAATTACATTTGGGCTTAAGTGCTTTGCAGAATGAGAACCTCTCTGCTGAAGTTATCATTAACAGTGTCCACTGGACTGAAGACGTATGCAGAGGGAATGAAATG
Source organism: Falco biarmicus (assembly GCF_023638135.1). Classification (NCBI taxonomy): domain Eukaryota; kingdom Metazoa; phylum Chordata; class Aves; order Falconiformes; family Falconidae; genus Falco; species Falco biarmicus. Next base: position 29,838,297 of record NC_079289.1, read on the forward strand.
GAGGCCACCAAGGGATTTCTCGAAGGGCTCAGAGCTGTCGATAGAAAAATTAACTCTGGTCACTGGTGAGGACTGTACAGCTGGATTTGATGTGATGTTCCCAGGGCCTCCAGACCTGATAAGACACTTTCTCTGTGCTCCGCTTGATACTTTCCTGTGGATTTATTAAGATTTGGAAGAAAGATAGGGAACCCCTGAAGGTTTTGGGCATTACTGTCAAAAACTGACATTCAATTCCCACCTGGCAAAAAAGTTGCTATTCTGATTCAGGGTAAGTACTTATGGAAGATGTAATTAAAAATTGGACCTAGTATAAATGTGGTGTAGGACAGCATAGCTTCTGTGGGAAAGGGGGGAAAAAACATTCCGGGTCATGTCTTATCACAGAGAGGACTTAGAAATTGGGGTGTCTGTTTCAAACCCTCCCTCTGCCTCTGATTTAAGAAAGGAAAGCTGTGGCAGAATCTTAGCAGCAAAAGCAGTGTTTGCAGACAAGGAGAGAGGACATCAGAAAACTAAAAATGAATCAATGGTGTCGAAAGCAGCCATGGGGAATAAGAAATGTGTGTTACAAATAATGAATAGAAAAGAAAATCCATTAGTGAATGATTAGAAAGATAAAAGCCAGTAGAGTAAGAAAGAAGTAACAGCCAGTGAAACCAGCTGTGGCTAAAAAACAAGCGATAAAATACTGGGGGAGAGTATGAACATTTATCATAGTGAAGGACAGACCCAAAATATTCACACCCCTTCAGTTTAGCAGCTTAACTTTTAAGTTTCTCTTCCCCAAACTGGGATCCAAAGCCAAGAACTGAGTGTCCAAGGAGAAGCTGGTGCCACGTGGGGGTGAGTTGGAAAATGAGCCTGCCCAGTGAGCCCCAGGAGCTGGATTGTCCAAGTGAGGGTAGCTTGGAACATAACCCAGGGGCTGCAAACCAAATAGGTCAATTACAGAAATTCCAGGAACAAAAGAGGTACCCTGGACCTACCAAAGTGTTAGAATTGAGCCGCTGTGGAGAAAGAAAGTTTCTGGCTCTTTTTCTAAGATTTTTTTTTTTTTTTGTAAGAGCCTTTATACTTGCCTGTGTCCTAGTTTAGGCATCACATCCTTTGTTGGGTCTTAATCTGGCTATGCATCACAAGGTAGCGAGGAAAGTACTGATAAATTTGTTGGCAATCATTTTATTTTTCAGACACATTGGAAATGCATTTTAAAAGGAATGCAACTGATTGGTCCTCAAGATAACTCTTCAAAGACAGAAAGGGGCAGAGGTAGAAGCTGCATTTTGGGAAATGCTCCTTGACATTGAGATAACTTTGCCTGTCTGTGAGGGAAGTGAGGAAAGGCAAAACCCAAGGATGTCTGGAGAAAATACTGTACAGGGGTGTGTGGGTAGGAGGCTGGAGCACAGAGTGCTGTGTCTCCACAGAGCTCCTCTAGACATCTACAGGAGCAGCTCTAGAAACTTCAGAGGGAGTCCAACCTCTCTGTCCCCTCACTGAGTAGAGGAAGCCACCACTCTAATATCACAGCACTCTCCAAACTATCAGGCTGCAACAAGGTATTTTACCATCTCATACCAGCACACTCTTCAACCTAGTCCCTCTGCTGCCTTCTCCTCACCTCATCCAGGGCCTGCTCTCTCTTCTCTTGCTGCTGCTGCTGCTTCTTTTGCTTCTTCCTCGGCTGCTCTCTCTTTACTGGCTCTCAACCACTTAACAGAACCAGGCACAGCTGCACCTTATCCACATCAGCCAACCCACCGCCCCTGAAGCCAGCCCACAGCTCTATATTATCAATGACAATTAACCCAGCTTCATTCCTCTACACTCTGGGAAGGAAAACAGCAAAGAGCTTCCTGATGTGTGAGCAAACCTTCAAACAGGGAGCAAAACTGGTGGAAAGCGCTGTAGAGAAGCAGTAAGTGGTGGCTGTTTTCACCAAGGGATTAGATCCTGTCTGCGCCTGCAGCGTGCCAAGTGCTGTTGCGGTATGGGCCCTCGATGTTCTCCTGTGTGACCATTGTGGTGGGCAAGGGGACAGGCTGATGGAGCATCCCCTGCTGCTCAGCACTGACAGATGCCACCATAGGTGGCTCTGCAATGCCAGGTGTGAAAAATATGCAGGAGCAGAAAGGAGAGATGAGGGAAAGAGAAATGGTCAGAGGCAGCTGTTCTCCAGAACTTCATCTTCAAGCTCTTCATGCGCCAGATTCTGCTTTCAGGTACAGAACTGTGAATGCAAACCATCGACATCAGCTTGGGTCCTGGAGCAAATGGGGAGCTGCTGGGGGCATATGGGCCGGGAGGCTGCTCTGGGGGACAGGGTACTCCCTGACTGTGGAAAACAGACTTAGGGTTGAGTCTCCACGGTGGTGGCATTGGGGAGGAAGGTGAGGAGCTTGTCAGTCCTGGAAGCAGCTAGAAGTGACAGAACTGACATCAGAAGCCAGAGGGAAAGGCACAGCCTGTGGGGAGAGGGAGATTTCTTTGGAAACCTTTCTTCCCCGCAAATATTTCTTTCAGGAGATTGGAGCTTTCTCCCATTTATTTATCTGTGTTTTAATAAAAGTAAGCCCTGGTTTGGTGTGGCTGCTGAGAGGAGAGGGGGAACAGTTTTGCTTTTAGGCTCTGGCCAGTTTGGGCTCCGGCTGCATGAACTTTACAGCAGCAATCTGGAGCAGAATTTGGCCCAGGGAAAGGCTGGAAGAGAAAAAGGTGAGAGGAGAGTTATGAAGCAGGTTTTCCTCTTCAGAACCCTCTTGTTTGCTTTCCTGTGTCAGGTTGGTTTCCAGCAATCTTCCTTTTACCCGAGAACAGCCCTGTTGTCAGCAGGATTACTGTACATTTACCCCTTCAAAAATGAGAAGAGAATTTAACCTTCTATTTGCATCTGGGTTTTGTTTGCTTGCTCTCTTTAACATATATAACCCTGGGGAAATTAAACTGAATCCAAACCAGCTTCCTTCCTGCTTACATCTCTCCACCAGGAGAGAGCCCGCACTGCAAGATACCAGCACATTTGCTCAGTCAGGAAGGTGGTTCTGCTAAATTTCAGGATAAGAAAAATTGGCATCATCATTTCATACAGAGCTTATTCTGCGGGGGAGGCAGTTGGCTGTGGAGCAGCAAAACACCCAGCTGAGCAAGTTCAAGCGAATTTGCTTACTTGCTATCCACATGCCATGTAAAAATCACCACTGCCTCTGCCTCCTGCTGGGGCGCGAGGACAAAATCTCATTCTTCAAAGGCTGACCATTGTAGAGGATCACCTTCAAAGAAGTCCGGTGAAGTGAGTAATTTCTGTAGGGCTTTATTAAAAGAAAAACCAGCCAGCTGACCTTGTGAGGGTGTCTCAAACCAAACTCAATGTGCTGGTGTGGCAACAAACTCCTCCACAGGGCACAGCCTCGCTGAACAGATGGGCTTAGTTGCCAGTGCCTAGCCAGCTGGGACCTGCTGGGGATGACAATGGAGCTCCATCCTGCAGGAGCCCCCAGACCACTTCCCTCACACCCTCCTGGCCAGATCCAGGTGGAAAGAATTGCTGTTAGCAGCGGTAAAGGCTTTTTGACAGCTGGAGGTAGCCCAGTAGCCCAGGCTGGCTGTGACAAAACTGTGCAGCGCTTGGTCCTCCATCCCCTTCAGCCCCCATGGCTCTAAAACATGACTGTAATGTTTTTGCGTATGTCTAATGCTGCAAGTGGAATAGCAGAGCAGTGATTTTACAGCATCACACTGGGAATCAGTGTTTCCTGCCCTGTGAGATGCCCAAGGGCCCATGGGCATCCATGGGGATGCAAGGGCTTATGGGCTGGTGTTGGAGGACTGTGTGGGGCACAGGCTTGGGCCAGGATCTGCCATGGGGGCTTTTGGGGTGAGTTCTGGAATAAACGAGCCCTGAACTGCACCCGGGGCAGTTTTGGAGACAGGTAGCAGGAACAATCCCAACCTTAGTGAGGCAGTAAGTTAACAAGCAGTGTGATACCAGTGCTGGGATCATGTATTTTTTCAAGTTGCAGGGTAGATATTTCTAATGTGTTGTGTGTTGTCTTCTGCAGAGGGCAGAACGGTGCCTTTCTTTGGTGGAAAGCAAAGCAAACAGGAATTCCACTTTCACTGGATGAAGTTAACATTATAACACTGATGAAGCAACATGTTTCCACGTGCAGAAGTGTGGGCTGAATAAGAGCCCAAATTACGTTGGTCTTCTAACTGATGGTGACCATTCTCATGGTACAGTTTTCAATAGACAGAATTCAAATGGGCTGAGAAACCAAAAGGACAAGATGACTTCTTTTTTTAGGTTGATGAAACTTACCTGAATTAAAAAAAAAAAAAAAGGAAGAAAAGCTTATTGAGGAGAGTGTAGATTTTGTACATCCTCATTGTAATCCAACTAGTTCTCCTATGCATGTCTCGTAGGGGCTTAAAAAACTCCAGGAAAAATGATGCATGAGCTCCAAAGAGATAATCTCAGCTGTGTATCTATTTCCTGCAGTGTTATATGAAGAACTTAACAGTAAAGCCTCTTCCCTGTGAACTCTGAATGTACGATAAGAGCCTTCCTCGGTGCACAGCTGACCTGTGACAGCTGGTGTCACAGATCAGCTACTTTGCTGCCTGCAGTAGCTTAGAGGTGCTGCATCAGCACGTTCAGAGTTGACTAGCTGGTCTGTGAAATGCCACCTCTGCCCCAAAAAATCACCCTTTTGGATTCTGCAGATTTAAAATGCTTCTGGGAGAGAGTCAGTACCCTGCCTGATGGAAATTCACACTCAGGCAAGGCACACCAGTGAGCCAAAAGCATGAGTGGGGAGCAGCTCTGTGGCAACACATTTTCCTCTCAGATGACTACATGAACTGACAATTTAAATACATCTACTGTTGACAGGGAATATAAAGTATGTTAAAAACTGATTTTAATTCAGCTACCCCCCCAAATGCTTACCTAACTGACTATCACAGTCTCCTACAGTACCAGAGAAATGATGCCAAGTAAGTGACATTGGAAGAGGTCCTCATATGAGCAAGTTGCCAGCTGCAATTTCTGCTACTGATCTGGCTGTAATGACAGGGAACCAAACAGAAGATGAAAACATGAAGATGTTTATGAAGTGGCAGAGCTGACTTCCTGGAAGAAGCCTGGTTTTCAGAAAGAGGGATCTGGCTGCGTAGGCAAGAGAGGTGAGATCAAATGAGGTGAGATCAAATGGAAACTTACAGAGTGAAAAACATGGAAAAATGTTGTTTACAGAGCAGCTCATCAGCTGCAGTTTTACCTCTCCTGTGGCCTGAACCGACCAGGTGGATCCGCACTGAAAGCCACATTGCCAAACTGGCTTAGTACTGAGCCACAGCTTTTATATCCTGCCTGTCATCCCATAAATACCTTTCCTTCAGCCGGGGGATTGGGTTAGAAAACCAACTGGGCCTGAGTGAGCTACATGTGACTGACCTCTGGGACCACTGGGCCCATGCAGCAGGAACAGCAGATCTGCAATGTGTCCCGTTGTGGATTTCATGTGTACCTCCCTGTGCTTGCTGCAGTTTTGCAGTGAGCTGTTGTCCTACCCTCTCATCCCAGCTTGTGATGTACCCCTGAGCTGGGCAGAGAAGCAAGGGTGCATGTATTTGCACATGTTGCGCATACTTTCTCATGCACCAGCTTTGCTGCACCAAAGGTCACCAAAGCTAACCAAGCCTCCTACCCAGCCAGTCCCAATCTCCCTCCCTGGAGGATTTTGCTCCCTGGTATTCAATGCTTCTTCACCAGAGTGTCCCACACATAAATAGTTGTGGGAAAGTTCAAATGCAGTTCACAGATGTCCCTACTGTCAGACATTTCCCCTGACAATCTTGGCTGCTTCTTTCCTAAGCGGATTTCTGTATTTGTGCTATCCCAACACTGGCATAGCAGCACCGAAGAGCGGCAGTGTAGGTGGGGGTCCCAGCTCTGGAGGGCCTGGTCTAGCTCCCTCACCAGCCTTGCTTCACCAGAGCTCATGGCAGAACCTTGGGGGGGTTTGGTGGCAGCAGCAAGGGTCATAGAGTCATAGAGTGGTTTGGGCTGGAAGGGACCTTAAAGACCATCTACTCCCAACCCACCCTGCCCCCTGTGGGCAGGGACACCTTCCACTAGACCAGGTTGCTCAAAGCTCCATCCAGCCTGGCCTTGAGCACTGCCAGGGATGGGGCATCCACAGCTTCTCTGGGCCACTCCTGCCAGTGTCTCGCCATCAGTGTGTGGAAAAATGGTCCTGCTCCACCATGACAGGTGGAGGAGAAAGAGTGGGTGGGGTGCTTCCTTGTTCCTCTACTAGCAGGGCAAACCAAAACTTTTATTCCTTAGGAGCTGATCTGCTCTTGCAGCTTACTCCCCACTTCAGGTTATAATCTCCATTGGTGACATCACAGGTATTGCTGTGGCCGCCAAGGTGATGTCACAATGAGAAGCATGACTGTAAATGGGGAATAAGTCACAAGAACAGATGACCTCAAAAAGATCCAATATCCTGTTATTACATAAATGTCCCTAATACTTATATAAATGTGCCAATAATGAAAAAAGGCCTGGTGGTCTATCAGTGTATGTGAAGATGTGTGTAAATTTAGCATTTTCTCACAGACCTGTAGGTCCTTTATTAGTCTGTCTTGCCTCTAAAAATCTTTCTACTGTTATCTCCATTTCATAGCTGCTCAGCTTTTCAAATGAACCTCAGGCGCTTTCCCAACTTAAAAATACTATTACATTTAAAATTAAGAGAAAAGCACTACAGTTCTCCATATTTTGATGTGTCCAGTAGCCACTTACATTCTTAGGGATGCTATGCATCTCAACAAAATATAATCTACATTGTAGTGTCAAGAATGCATTGAATAATTTGAACATAGAACAGCAAGGAAATGTGTCTTCTGTGAAGCCCCCTGGGCTCTGTGGGGAATGCCATAGACTGGGAGTAAATCTGAAGCTATCTGATTATTAGCTGTTGTATTTTTATTACAAATAGGAACTAATAAAATGGAAAAATAGGTATAATTGTATCTCAGGAAAAGCTTTATTGCAGCTATAAAAAATATACTTCATATGCTGAACTGAATTCTTGGAAGTTGGAAATAATGTTCAGAATCTTTAAGGCTTTTTTTTTTGTAGATGTCTTGTCTCCATTGTGCTGCCGGTTTATTATTTTCAATGGCCAAATATTTGTTACATTTCCTTCTGGAAATTTTTAAATGGATTTTCTTGCTTTGATAGGATAAGAAGCATGATTAAATGCCTCTGGGGTAAATAATTTCACATCAACACTTTCAAGCACAAAGTCTGGATCTTCAGCAAGTTTTCACATTATGCAAGTAGACATTTAAGATACTTAATACTTTCTAACCTCTAGTGCCCTTTTTACACAGAGACAGGCAGTCAGCAGGGATTAATCTGATCCTAATTAACCACAAACTCTTCTGATATTTGGTCACTGCACAGTAGCATGCTACCAGGTACACAGAGGTAAACTGATCTGGATTATCTGCTGGTGCATGTGCTTCACTGAGGGAGGTCTAGTGCTCTGCGTTGCGGGTGAGTTACAGGCAGATACAGCTTTAAACACCGTGGGGAGACTGCTGGATGAAGCTGGAGTTGTAAGGAGAGGGGAAAACACTAGTTAGAAGGCCTCTTCCTAATGGCTCTCTGTCGAGGTTTCCTTTTTACAGATAGCATATGTCAGTGCAGCACTACAACAGGGCAGAAAGTGAAAAGCATGAAAATCCAAAGAGCAGGGCAGTTTCTTCTTTGTCAGCAGCAAAGGAGCTGGTTTTGTGGATGCAAGTTCTCTCTCTCTCTTTCTTTCCTATGTTCAAGCACCGATGTCTGACGGAGCCTCAGCAAGGCGCAAGCAAGCCTGTGTGTGTCTTTACTTGCACGCTGCCCACTGTGGCTCTTGTCTTCCCTTAGCCAGCAGCTGAGCACTGCCCTCCTCACGCCACACAGCAAGCAAAGCACTGAAGGTCTTCCCCAACTCCTGGTAGCCCATAAAGCACCTGGGGGGAGAGGGATGTGTCTGCTCATGGTGCTTGAGGAGGACATACAACAGAGACACGTGGGAAGCACAGAGACCACAACAAAGCTCTCAGGCTGCCATGGTCCAGGTGTCCTGGTGCAACCCAAAAGCTCAAAACAACCTCCCTGAGATGAGACTCCTGCTCTCCTCTCCCCCCTGATGCGGGATCGAGCATAGCCCTCGGTGTCCTGCACCAGGAAAAGCAAAGCCTTTGGCTTACTATCCCTGTAGAAGAACTATGTCAAGTACTCCTACGTAGCGGTCCAGATGACAGGCTCATCCCCTCCTTGTGACTGCTGTGAGCGACAGCTAAGGAGACCTGAAGGGACAGCCATGCACAGGGATGAAAGATCCTGCTGGAGAATATATGCAAGGTTAGTTTACAGCGGTAAGGATAAGGGCAGGGGGAAAGCAGGAGATCCAAAGATGAATCAATAAATACATTCATAGTAGCATGAGGATATGGTAATTGAAATTAGTCAAAGTCAGTGCAGAAGAGAGCATTAAGGGGTTGATTTACAACAGGGTGGATGAACTGCATTTGTTGCTGATGTCCAGTTATGTGGCCTGGCTGATTTGGCTCAGAAATGGACGATTTTGTGTGAACATGTTCCCCCCAGTTATGCACCATTGTTATCCTGCTGACAGTCTTCTGCAAAAATGTATGCATTTACAGCACGTCTTTTTTTTCTTTTTCCAACAAGGAAAATGCCATAGCATATATCCTTCACAGGCCTGAGCAAGCCTTCCAACTCAGACCTGGACCTGGCATTTGGTTCCTGAAATAGGAGGTACAGCAGCTGAGGCCAGATTGTCCTTTCTTTCCTGATGGAGTACCTGGGGGTACCATTGGTCTTCTGGAAGGAAGTCTCCCATCTCTCTCCACTGTGCTTGAGAGTGAGCTAGCTGCTAAGAATAAGCCAGGGGGGGTTTCCCACTAGGAGGCAAAGCAGATTACTCTTCAGGGAAGAGCTCTGGAGATCACCCACCTGGTTCCCCTGCCAGGGGCTAGCCCTGTGTCACCCATTTCCCCTCTCCTGTGATGGCCTGGAGCTGTCTGCTGGCTGTTCCCCGTTCCCCAGATCTGCTCCCTCCCACCCCTACCACAACCTGGAGCCTTGGGCAGCTGTCTCAGGCTCCAGCATCCAGATCTTGCCCACGGCAGCTGCATTTCTCCGCTCCCAGGCGTGAAAGAGGATGCAAGGGTGAATGTGCAATGCAAGGTGAGAGCTGAAGCTGTCTCATGGATCTCAGTCCCACAGGAACAGGAATAAGTGGAAATTTGCAGTTGCCCCCTCCAACCCGCTGGTGTCAGGAGGTGGTAGTGTTCAGTTCTGCCAGGGTTGGTCACTGTCTGCTAAGGCAACAGAGAAAACTGGGTACGTGAGGTGAAAGGAAAAGCTTGCTGCAGAGCCAAACTGAGCCCTACCCAGTTAATGCTGGATGTTAGCAGCTTTGGCTCTTCATCTTTGTTACAGTGGCATGGCCAGATCAGCACTTGAATAAGAAGCCAAGACATTAAAATATTTTTCTCAGAAGGGCACTCCAGGGTTTGCTGCCTGCAGGCTCTTCACAGACCCACAGCCCTGCTGAACTTTAATATTGAAAATTTTTTTCTATATTGCTGCAAATGTTTCTACAGATGGAAAAAGGGAGGAAGCACTGGAACAAAGGTCAGGGGAGAAGAATCTCCCAGGAACAGGATCCTGAAAAGTAACTTGCTGATCCTGAAGTGGCTAATGTTAGACAAATTCACCAAGGAGCTACCTGGACCTTCTTCAGACACCATAGTGACCGCGGCACCTCCAATCCTCTGAGCACAGTGTGATCCACTGCGTGGGGTTTGCCTTTGCTCAGACTGCTCCAGATGGGAGAGCCAAAAGCCAGCTCAGGCCATAGATGTAGGTGAGCACGTACTCGCCTGAACAAGCGCTGGTTTCCAGCACAGTTTGTTTGCTTTCTGTACTCATTCTTTTTTCCCCTTAACTCTGAACCATTCCTTTCTGAGCCACAGCAGTTCCTGGAGATCAAGAGAGTTAAATAATCCTCAGAGTGGCAGTAATTTTGGGAAGCTGCCCTCTCTTATATCAGCGTGCAGCCTGCTACGTATCTAGCCATGAGCTCTTTCTGACGCAGTCGGAGCCTGGCAGGAGAAGAAAGCTGGCTCCAAGCTGAGCTTTCAGGGCTCTGATGCAAGACTAGCTCTTACAGAAAACATGCACTGCCTTCTCCTCCTTTAAACTGAACTCCTCTTGAATAGCCATCTAACAAAAAAATATTGTTTTGTTTAGGTTTCTCTGTAGTAAGTAGCACAACATTAGGCCTTGGTTTGGTAACACAATATTATTCTCAATTTTCCTTTGGGAAGACCGGGGCAGCACATGGTTGAGGGTCTTGTGTGAAGCCATACAGAGGCATGAGCCGTTCACTACAGGAGGGCTGCTGGTGTTTCATCAGGAGTTGATCTCTGTGCACTTTTGTCCCGAGATACCTTTCAAGCCAGGACCCTCAGCGCTGTTATATTCTCAGCCCTTGAGTTTCTTTGTTTGAAAATGGCAAATCTGTGTTTGGAAGAAGACAAAATGAAACTGTTAAATTATCTTGTTTCATCAGAAACATAACTAGTAATAGAAAAGAAAAAGTGTTAAAAAGCTAATTGCTCTTCCTGAAGGTCAGTTCTTCAAGGACACAAGGATGCGCTGATTCTGCTTGAGATGTGGCATAGCACATATGCTCACTGCGTGACTGTTGTAATTAAATGTAAAACATTTATTTCTCAATGGATTTTTTTCTTCTTGCTTAATGTGTCTCTGTTGCTGCTTTGTCTCATAACAACTCTATTAATTAAGAAAAAGTGTCAAAGGAGCAGCTGATGAATGAATGAATCATGAAATTAAGAAATTGCTGGTTTTCAATGTTTTTTTCTTTTAGAAAGAGAACAACTACATCTGTCTGAAAGTGTTCTTGTCAAATATGGGGACATTTAATATTGCAGTTCCCTGGAAAATAGCTCTTCTTTTACTTTGGTGTTTCAAGAAGAGAAAAAATATTCATAGTTTGTTTAGAGGAAAAAAGAAACAGCTAGCGGTTGTCAGAGTGTCGAAATTAATTATTTTGGATTGATCCATTTGCCTTGATCTTTATGACGCTCAAGAATTCCAAATACTTATCAGTCAATCATTTAAATTCCTCAACTAAACCCCGTACCTCGTTAAATAACGAAATAAGGAGGGTTTTGATATGCTTTTCTTTAGGCTTGTCAGTCCACTCTCTGAAAATACAAATCATGGCATCTTAAAGAATTCTTAGGAGTTTCATTTTTAAATAACAAAAGATCCTTATGTTTCTTCATATGGTTCATCACATTCTCATCAGTGATGCTTTCTTGCTGGTCCCTCTTAGGACTAGCTTCAAGCATCACCTTCAGCAGTGGAAGGAGACCACAGGACATTAAATTTACTGGTGACTGTGCTAATGTCACCAAGCAACAACAGACTGTTGGGTGTTGCAATGGCCTAGTGGAAAGGCAAGGGGAGAGAAAGGGTGTAATTAGCAGACACATATGGAAACATGTAAGATGTGTGAATATTTTTGTGTGTGTACTGACTTCTTAAAGACATTTTGGTCTAATTGGTATATTGCAAAATGGAAAGAGTGAGTCATAATATCAGACTACAGCAGTGTACACCCCAGATTCTGTGCTTTCTTCATTATGGGTGCAAAGGAAAGAAGAGGTAGGCAATTCTGGAGTGTGGACCCTGCTGAGATACAAACCACGCTGGAGAAAAGCAGAAAATGCCTTTGAGCATCATGGCTGAGACGGGAAATGGCTTGAAGGCTAAAAAAAGTTAAGATATTCCCCGCCACCACCACCTTGTTACTGGTGCTCGGTGTGGAACAACCTGTCCGACCCCCCACGTCCCAGCTGCTCTCTCAGTGCTCAGCATGACTCACGTGGTCTCCTCAACACTGACCCCGTGCAATGACAGAACAAGGCTGGGATTCCCCTCACTGCTCTTCAGCTTCTTCCAAGCCAGGTTTCCTGTGATGGGACACCCTAGCTGGGCTATGAGGGACACACACGCCCCCCCTCCCCTGTCTGATCTGCTGTGCAGTCGTAAAGCCTGGACCTTCCAGGAGCTCCTCCTCTGCCTCCCACCACTTTCCCTGGGCAGCTTTTTTGTTTTGAAGTCCTCCTGCTGAAAATTCCGATGTGCGAGACCAGTGAAGTCTGTAGGGAGGCAGGGTATCTGTTAATGGATGCAGCCAAGAGGGGCTGCTGGGCACACCAGCCCTTTTCGGACTGCGGTGGCTGTAGCAATGAACAAAAAATTTCTGCTTCAGAAATTTTTAACTGCTTCTTGGAGATCTGCATCCTGGAGCTGCCATATGGAGTGTCTGGTTATACATCACATCACAGAGGGGCGTTTTGCTTTCTCTGCAGCTCAGGGAATATCTGTTGCTGATGGAGAAAGAGCAGTCACTGCAACGCAGGTAAGAAGCCATTGTCAGCTGGAAGGGGGAAGAGACGATCATTACTAACTTTCACGCACCTTTGCTGAGCTAAACAAACACACATTTTACAGGGCTTCCAAAATCACCCAAGTGCTCGCTTGAGAGGTCAGCTAGGACCTATAAGTTGCTTCTGGGTTCCCCTCTATGGGCCATCTTTGCATTTCTTTGGTTCAAGACCCCAGTGTTTTGGTGAGCTGCAGTAACGTGCATTGCAGTGTGCAAGGGTAACACCATTTTCCTCTTTCCAAACAACAGTAACTTCACAGCCAAAGTTCTGCTGATGTATCAGATCCAATGTCCAAACTATGCCAATAGATATATTTCACGTACATCCCATCATACATCTCCACTGATACATGAAAGACAGCTTTTGCCCTGATCTGTGTTTTCTCATGATAGATCATTTCTCCTCTGAGCATTCAGCCTACTTTTGTTCCTGCTTTTTTAGGATGGCACAGCTGGTTGGTTTTCCACTTTCAGTTTTTCACCGTTCACCCGCTTTTCCCATTCTCCTACAGTGTGTTGAGCATTACATACCAGTATGCGGACCTGAACTGCTGCCAAAGGGGAACCTGGAAATCAGAGGCAACTCAGAGCCATTTATAAATCAAACCTGAATAGATTTTTGCTGCAATTTGTCTCTCACAGTATTGTGCACTGTGATAACTTGAAGGGTAAAGGCATCAAACATGCAGGTTGTAAAGAGGCTCAGAGTGTCAGCATTAGTCCCCCAGAGTCCAGACTTCTCAAGTTTCTTTCCTCTTGGCAGGTAAGACCTCACGTGGTGTGGTGGCCCTTTTCCACATCTGATGAGTTGCCCCTGCCAGTAGTCCCCATCTCCCCAAGACAGCAGAGCAGCACTTAACCCCTTTCCTGGTGATGAATGACTTCATATCATGCACCTTCATCTCTCAGGCCCTGTGGCCCATGGAGTTGTCCCTGCCATATGAACATATAGTACATATGAAGATGTGCTACACTGAACGTACAAAATTTAAAAATCTGCTTTCCTGTCATCCTACTTGCCTCTCAGGGGCAATGCCAGCACCTCCCAAGCTCTGGGATGAGTAGTGTCCCCCTAGGGACATCAGGGGAGAAACCTAGCACTGTCATATTAGTTACTGAACTCAGCAGAAGCAGCTGATGCCCTTCAGCAGGACCTGCACTCTTGTACATGTTTTTTTTGCCCTGTGTAAAATCCAGATTGCATGTGGCTTCTTCAGTGAAGCTTCCCAGGAAAACAAGATTATTTTAATAGATAAGTTGTTGCTCAGCCTCTGAGACTGCAATTCCCCAAAAAGTCTAGTTCTAAGAACCAGCAATAAGAAGTAGGACTGATTGCTATTCCTATCACCTTTGGGACAATTCTCTTATGTAATTGTTTAATTTATATATATATTTTTATATAGCATTCTTGCAATGTACCCAGATTCTTAACTCCTGTATCATAGATTGCAGTCCCCTGTCTTTACTTCTCATCTATCCATATCTTGTCTTTTTTTTTTTCATGCCAGTCCTTACATGATTGCATATCATTTTCAGAAGATTTCACACTTCTGAAAGTCCATATGGTTGTCAAATTCTTTTCTGATGGCACTTGTTTATGACTTGAAAATAATCAACATGGATTCACATATCCTTGTTTTTTCTCCTTCCCCCCTGCCCCCTCCCAGTCTCTTGTACACAGCTCCAGTAAGATTAATTCACTACTTCTCTAAATGATGCTGCCAAACCTAACACATCAGTGGAGAAGGCCTGGGGCAAAAATCTGTTCCATCTTGCTATGCTCTTCATTCGTGTCAGGCTGCAAGCTAGCTGTCACTCCAGACTGCAGCCAGGTTTCCTTTGGGCCATCTACCAAAAATCACAGCATCAGAAAAGGTTCTGGTGTCCTGGCATGGCTAACGGCCAATGAACCTCCACGCACAGAGAAGAGCAGAGAACACCTGCAGCTGCATCCTTCTGGTGTCACTGAACAATTCCCACTTCAGCTGAAAGCAGAGTTTTGTACCCTGCAGTGTGCTAGGGATAAGGTAAGAACTGAATCCCATTGATTTCATCAGGAGACACTGGAGATAGGAGTGGGCAAGAGGAGAGGAGCCCGGGCGCTGCCCTGCTTTGTTCTGGGCACAGAGCTGCAGGTGCAGCCCCAGACTTGAGCCCTGCCTGAAGAGATGAGACGTGGCATGTGCTGGGAAACTGGGGGAGCCGGCAGGGCAGGAGCACGCCAGGCTCATGTTGGCCAAGCAGGGGTTAGTGCTGCACTGACTGAGTGTGATTTTTATGGGTCTAGGATTTTGTGAAGGAGAGGGATGAGCTGCATGGGAAGAGAAAGAAAAGAAAAGGGAAGATTAAGGGAAAGAAGGGAAGGACAGAGAAGAGGCGTGTCTGTGGGAACAGGCAGCACTGAATCCAAGGAAACTCATTTGCAAAGGAAGGGGCTGAAACAGCAAATCAGCCCATTAGTTCAGAGCAAAGGTCGTCCTGGAAACCTGGAAAACACTCTGTGCACTCGGGCCCTGTTGGCAACCTGGCAGCTTCAGCATCCTTAGCCCTCGGGGCTGACAGTGACCCCCCACCATCCCCATATCTCACCCCAATGCCTTGAAGAGCAGGGTTTTGCATGGCCCTGTATGCCTGGAGCTGGTGCACCATCTGGGGCTAGAAAAAGGGAGGAAGATCACAGCTGGATCCTATTTTTCTGCTCCTTTCCTGCCCTTTGACTCATCCCAGCACTCCCCTGATCTCATTGCCTGTTCTCACTTCCCCATCTCCCGCCCAGGTGGGTGGCAGCAGCAGCAGCCCCAGCAGTGGTTGTTCCTATTGCTGCCATAGGCAGGCACACACCTCCTATCTTCAACATTTCTGCACAGTCTTTACACACGTGGCAGGATGGGAACGAGCATCCTCACCCTTCCTGTGGGAAAGCCACAGAGCAATCAGCTCTTGAAAGAAAGCAAGGCAGCAAAGTGCTGGGGAGAGAAACTTAAAGGCAGAGGCTGCGTTTCTGTGGCTTTATGTAGCACAAGGGAACACTGGCAACTAGTGAAAATCCATGAGCAGAGCCACAGATTAATTAATTAAAGCTTTGATTTCTTGCAACCAAAAAAACCCAAACAAGAGTAGGAAAAAGTGGGACTCACATCCATGTCATGGCAAACCATGTGAAACAAACACCTGCCCCTAATCACAATCCAGTTAAAAAAAAAAAATCTTTCCATGCAATAGCACATGTGAATTGCAAAAAGACGCTTGTTAATTTACCAGAGTAGAAGGAATTATAAAATTGGTATTATGCATTGCATTCTTAAACTGTATCTGTTGTGGGAGGCCCTGTCCCCGAGTTCATTACACCTAAGAAGCAGGAGCACCCTGGTGGCACTCCTAACCTCACAAGAAGCATTGTCTTGGCAGGACTTGGGTCATACTTAGCAGATTATCTCCGTACCAGGAGGGCAAAAATTTTCGTCCAAGTAAATAGTGGAATTTGTGACAGCCAGCCAGCTTACTGTGCTGTGCTCCAGGGCTTGTTTGCAGCGGACACTTGGCTCTGTCCCCAGCAC
The DNA here is from genome assembly GCF_023638135.1 of Falco biarmicus. Lineage (NCBI taxonomy): Eukaryota > Metazoa > Chordata > Aves > Falconiformes > Falconidae > Falco > Falco biarmicus. The sequence continues at coordinate 29,854,429 of NC_079289.1, forward strand.
AGCCCTGAGCTGCTGCGGTGCAGCAAAAAGAGATGGCAGAACCATTTGGGTCTGGGTTCTTCTGCTCCCCAGCTTTCTGGTGGAAGGGAGGGCGGTAAAGCCCAGCAGTGGGGTGGGAGCCCAGGGCAGGCGGTGCCAGCAGCTAATGCTGAAATGCAGGGCACGGAAGGTGGGAGGGCAGGCACGTCTCGTTGGCAAAGACGGCTGGAGCAACGCTTGCTTTCTGCCGCGCTGTAAAGCGAACACCACGGCCTTCACCCCATTCCCTTCGGGGGTGCCTGCTGCAAAGCGCCCGGTGGCCCATGGGGACGGGGACAGGTCTCTAGCCGTGCCAGGCAGTGCTGCAGGGTACAGAGGGCAGGGTCCCCGGGTCCCCCGCCCGATGCCCTGCAAGGTCTCACCCGCCCGGGCTGGCAGCTCCTTGCGCTGACACTCGTGTGCATGAAAACCACGAGATGGCACTAGCAACTTTTGCAGGCTGGTGGCTTCCCAGTGAGCAACACAAAAATATTAGCACACTGCATTGCTATGCTCCCGTCAAAATACAGGTGCTCTGCAGTCACAGAGATGCGAGAGGGACATTTCTCTTACTGACTGGTCAGCTTAGCTAAATCCATTTCATTACGTACTAATGGTCAGCAGTTTTTCTTTCTAATAGGCAGATTGGATTAATGGCCTCCACCTACCAAGATATTTTGCATTTTATGCCTCGTATATTCAGGAGAAGTGATTAAAAATGACAGCTGATTCTAAAGCGAACAGTGCTTAATGCAGAAGGCTGAGTCAAAGCAGAGACAGGGTGCGCCTGTTCAGTTGTGAGGCTCTCTAAAACTCCAGATGCCTTTTTTGTGGCCAAATTGAAGCAACACTGTCTATCTGTAAACTGCTAAATAAAAGCAGGCTGGACACTGATCTCCAGCTCCCAGCCCAGGCCAGCCCTGTTTGACTGGTGTCCACACCCTTCACAGCTGTCCCATCGGTCACAGACATGCCACACAGCAGCTGGCCCAGCTTCCCTTCTGGGATGCTGGGGGATCCTTCCAGCTCTAGGACGCAATTATCCCATTTTGCAAGGGAGGTTGTTATCCAATATAAAGCAAGGACTGCCTTGGAGCCCAGCTGAGAGGTGTTCTTACAGCATGACCCTGAGGGGCTGAGTTTCAAGCCCTGTGGGAGGACAGGAGGATGCAGTGTCTGGTGGGACAGTGTTGGAGACAGAGGGGCCCAGGCTTGATGTAGACTCTTCCATAGCAGGAACAGTCCTTGGGGTGAAGGGCACCAAGCAGCATCTTGGAGAAATCTTGAAGAGCTCCAAACCAGAGCCAACAAGCAACCACATGACCCAGTGTCTGAACCTTCTCCCTGTCCCTCTTCCGTTCGACACTGTAGACGTTTCCCATCACAGGACTTACAAGACCTTGCCAGGCTTTCCACATTGAGCAGTCGGATTGCTCCCACACACGCGCATGTGCAGGACATTTCCTCCCAGTTACTTGTTCAACCCATTCCTCCCTGGCTCAGGGCGAAGCAATGTTTACCGGGTACATTGTCCCGTACTCTGCTGTGACCTCTCCTGGAACAGGAAGCACTCAGTGAAATCAGCTGGGTGAAGGCTGCACGTAAAAGTGACTGTCTTCTGTAGGGCATGAATTCAGTGATGTTCATTGCCATGAACTGCTGCGGAAATGCAAGGAAAGAAAAGCAATTCAACGAGGAGTTTGACAAGTGGACAGAGGATAAATCCATTGTTAGCACAAGGTAGCAGTTGGTCACACAGTGATCTGAACACAGTTTTTGGCTCAGGAAGTCTGGAATCTGTGAGAATTTAACAATTTACACTACACTGAGTCCTGGAAGCTGGGCAAGGATGCCACAGGGAGGATTGCTCTGTACTAGAATGACATTTAGGTTCAGATGAGAGACAACACGTTATCTGAACAGAAATAATTTTGAGTTAGTTTGGAGAAGAGTCAACATGGTTTTATAAAGGGAAATCACACCTTATAAATCTATTAGAGGCTTCAGAAGGCATCAACAAATAGGTGTACAGCTAAGGATGGTTTTCCAAAGCCCTTCATCAAAGCTTCCTAAAGAAGCCACGCTGTGATGGTTTCAGAGGTAAGGTTATGTGAATAAAGGACCGATTAAAAGGCAGGAAACAGAAGGTGGAAATAAATAGCCAGTTCTGACAGTGGAAGGGGGCTGGCAGTGGAGTCATGCAGGGATTTGTACTCAAGCTTATATTGTTCAGCATGACTTAAATCTGGAAAAAGGAGGGCTTTGTAGGATGGGAGTTTGTTGAGGTTATTAAGCTTCCAAGATAGTAAAAATGACAGACGACTGGGGAAGTTACAGAAGAGTCTCACAATACACAGCAACTGGGCAATAAAGAGGCAGATGAAATTCAATGTAGTTAATTCTAAAAATAATTACATCAAAAAATAAATCTAATTTTACATACATACTGATAGTAGGCCCTGAACTGACTTGTACTGCCTGGGAATTGGATCTTGGGGCTATTTAAAGACCTATGAAAGGGGTAGGTCAGTGCTTAGCCACAACCAAACCAGCAAGTCACATTACTAGGAAAGGAACAAGAGAATAAAATGGATAACACCTTCAAGCCATTCTGTAAATTCACAGTGCATCTACATCTCCATGTGTGCTTTTGGACCCCCTAGCTCAGAAAGCACATAGCAGAATAGAAGAAAATGCAGAAGGGTAACAAGAATGAACAAACCCATGGAATGGTTTTCCTATGAAGAATAACTAGATTACAACCTCTCAGCTTGAAAGAGAAAAACAGAACAGAGGGAAGTTATATAGAAGTCTATAAAACCATGAGTGGTCTGAAAATAGTGAACAAGAAAAGGTTATTGACTGTCTCTCCCTAGAGCAAACCTAGGGTGTATGAAATGGAGTTAGTAGGTGGCAGGTTTGGCATATAACCCTTCCTGTACAACATGTCACAGTTCCACGTGTAGCAATGAAACTCCCTGCCACAGGACACTGCAGATGATAAATGGGCTCAGAAAGCAAATGAACAAATTAAAGAGAGGAAAACCATTTATGGAAGTGCCATCTATAGCACCTCAGGCCTTCTTGAGCCACACAGTCATTTGTATAGCCTTTTGATATGTTCTTCTGAAGGCAGCTCAGGTGTCCAAGCTAAGCAACTGCAGTGCTTGCTACCTAGGCATGAAACCGCAGGCTTCAAAAAGCTTCTGTACAGGATCACAAAAGCTCATCTTCTTGCTGACACCAGCCACTGAAAACACAGATGTGTTCCAGTGTCGCAGCACTCCCCAAACTATCAAGCTGCAACAAGGTCTTTTACCATCTCATACCAACATACTCTTCATGCCAGTCCCTCTGATGCCTTCTCCTAGTGTCTCTCCCCATCCGGGGCATGCTCTCTCTTCTCTTCTCTCTGCTTCTTCCTCATCTCTCTTCCTTGGCTGCTCTCCCTTCCTTGGCTGCCCAACCCCTTAGCAGGAAGTAGCCACAGCTGCACCTTATCTACATCGGCCAACCCACCGCCCCTGAAGCCAGCCCACAGCTGTATATTATCATTGCTAATTAACTCAGCTTTATTTTTCTACAATTCCCCCCCCTTTTTTTTTTTCTTTTTAATATTTCATACCTCGTTTTTACCAATCATCACAAACTTTTTACAAATAAACTTTTCATACAATCCTCTATAATTCCTCTACAATTCCCCCTTGTCTTTTTTTTCTTTTTTTTTTGCAAATAAACTTCATACAGTCCTCTATAATTCCCCCTTTTTTTTCTTTTTCCAGTATTCTGATTTCTTCAATAGTTAATGCATCCACGATTTTACTCTGTTTTCAAAGCCCTTTGTGAGATGGGACTGTCTTACCAAGACTAGGGTAGCTCCATTCTGCTGGGCAGATGGGAAGGCCAGTGCCAATGCTCAGGCTGCTGAACCTGAAAATCACTCCTGAAAGACCTCAGCACTCAGGATATAAACCCAGGTAATTAGAGCTGTGATGGGACGGTTGCATAACTAGAGCTGCTGTGGCTGGACACAGGTTCTTTAGGAAAGGACGACAGATGGTGGTGTGGTTTGAGAGGGTGGTGGAGTTTGTGCTCTAGTCAACTGAGGGGCATGAATTAATGCACATTTGCGAGGGAACAGAGGACGAGACAGTCAAGAGCTGATGGGTCAGGAGAAGCTAACGAAAGGGTTATTGTTGTGGGCGTCTCTTACAACCCACTCAATCAAGAAGAGAAGATAGACAAAGCCTTTGAACAACTGGAAACCAGTTCGTAACAGGCTACATCAGTTCCTGTCTTCTGTAACTGGAAAAACCTCTGGCTTCACTCACAAGGTGTGCTGTCAGGCCTGCTACATGTCTGTATCTAGCAGAAAAGTTTGGAGGAGAAAATTACTAATAACACTAGAAGACTGAGTCAGGGATGCAATAAGCGGGACATACACAAGTCCATGGGGCTGAATGGGCTGCGTCTGACAGTGCTAAAGGAAATGGCTGATGTCATTGTGAAACTGCTCTCTATCAGTTTTGAAAGGCTGCGGTGACTGGTGAAGTTCCAGATGGCTGGAAAAAAGAAAATGTCATAACCCACTTCAAGAAGGGCAAGGAGGGTGATCTGGTGAGCTACAGTCTGAGCAGTCTCATCTCAGTCCCGTCCCCTGGAAGATTATTAAGAAACCCTCAAATCCATGCTCAAGATGGACAAGAAGGTGATTTGGAAAAGCCAGCAGGTATTTACCAACTGTCAATCATGCCTAACTAACCTGATTGATACCTTTGATGAGATGAGTTCCTGGTGGATGGAGAAAGAACAGTGAAAGCAATTTTCCTTGACTTTAGCAAGGCTTTCAACATAGTCTCCCACAGTACCCTTGTAGTCAAATCAAGGAAACATGGATTAGATGGGTGAACTACAGTGTGGGTGAATAACTAACTGGACTGCCAGGCTCAAAGAGTACTGGACAACAGTTTAAAGTCTAACTGGTAGCCACTGCAAGTGGCAATCTTCTGAGGTCAACACTGGGTCCAGTGCTGTTTAACATTTTCATCTATGCCTTGCATAAAGGGATGAAATGTACCCTCAGTGAGTTTGCAGATGACCCCCAACTAGGGGGAAGTGACTGATACACTGAAGGGGAGAGCTACCATTGAGAGACCTTTACTAGCTGGAGGAAGGTGCCAACGAGAACCTCATAAAGTTCAGTGAAGACAAACGTAAGTCCTGCACCTGTCAAGGACTAATCTGGTATGCCAGCACAGGCTAAGCACCTGCTGGCTAAGGAGCAGCTCTGCAGAAAAGGCTCGTGGCGTCCCAGTGAATAGCAAGCTGAGCGTGATTAAGCAGGCCACCCTTGCAGTGATAAGGCCAGCAGCATACTGGGTGGGTATAAGCCAGGGATTTGCCATCAGGTTGACGGAAATAATTCTTCCTGCCTGCTAAGCATTCCTCAAACCACATCCAGAGGGGTGCGTACGGTTTGGGGCTCCCCAGTACAAAAGAGATATTGACAAACTGGAGAGAGTTCAGGTGGTCAGGGAGCTAGAGCATACAATGTGCAAGAAGAGTGCAGAAGCAACTGCAGTCTTCCATCACATAAAGGAGTATTATAGAGAAGACAGAACCAGAGTTTCTCAGAGGTACACTGAGAAAAAAAGATGGAAAGATCACAAGTTTGAATGTGGGAAATTCTGACTGCAGATTAGGAAGTAATTCTTCACCATGATGGGGGTTAAGCACTGGCACACATTGTCCAGAGACACCGTGAAGTTGTCACATTTGGATATTTTCAAACCTGACTGGACAAGGTCCTGAACAATCTGATTTAACTTGAAAGCTCCGAGGTCTGAGCAGCTTTATGCCTGCTTTCAGCAGACACTTTGGACTAGACAACCTCCAGAGGCCTCTTCCACCTCCTGATGTTTCTATGACTCTATAACTGCCACATAAATACATATAAAACCCACAATGTTAAACCATAAAACCATAAAAACTAAACAAAGCCAAACATACATAGCTTTGCATATACAATGTAATCTTGACATGCAGACATGTCCTATCAAGAATAAAGAAATGTTTAATAGGTAACACAACACACTGATGGAAATAAGAGGGAAAGACTATTATGAAGACCAACGTACATGAAACAAACCAAGATGGGATTTAAGCCTGCAAGATTACCAATATGTGTCACAGTTCCTACTTTATCATTCAGCTTTACTGAAGCAAATGATTTACAACACCACAATGAGAATTAAAAGATCCGGTCTGCAGAGGCAAAGCTGAGTCCAACATAAAAATATTTTTGCTATGTTTATTTTGTCATCATCCCACTGACACACACTGCCAAGAGCGGGAGAGCTTGTGTCACTGCCATCATTTTGAAGCCTAGTTAAACCAGTCAGTGAGTTTGCAATACTTCATAAACGAACACGCAGAAGGTTAAGCACAACTGACTTTTCATCTCTATTTTATTTCACAGAAGCAATGAATTCTGGGGTAAGAAGGAGAGAAAGTTCAGGGGAAACCTGCAGTTCTTAAATGACATTTTTCATAATTTAACCAAAACAATAAGTAAATGCCGTGACACTTGTGCATATTCAACTCTCTGAAGAGATCAGCCCCTTCTTAATTAATGAAGCCTACCTCCAGTGAAACAAAATCTGGCTTTCTTTATTACAGACAAAAAGTTTTCTGTACACTACCATCTCTTTTTCCTGACAGTAGGACACTCAGATATTCCAGAATTTGGTTACAAGCACCATCAATGTAAACACTTGAATCTTTCATTTCTAGTTAAGAATCAGTAAACAGAACAGAAATACTTGGAGACAGAACCAGTGGAGACAGCGTAAGTTCAGAATCCACGGAAGGTCGTTTGGCTTTGTGCCCATTAAGATTAACGTGGTAAAATCTGGAGCTGAGCTGCTCAAGGAACTGCCAGTTAATGCCACGCATGAGCCTCGCGACTGGCACCTGAGCTGTCCTGTGCTTGTTTGCAGAGCTCCAGTACCAGTGGCTCCTGCCACATCGGGAGATGGACCCCAGATGCGCTGAACCCCTTTCTTGCAGAGGAACATCCTAACTGGAAAGACATTTCAAAGCCTCCTCTTCGTTAAAAGCCCCAGTCAGCTCTTGTCAGGAGTCTGGATGTCGGCATGAATCCAGGATCAGGCAGACACATCAGCTCAAACCAGTTTTTGATTTCACGTTCAGATCAAATGTTATCTATGTTATTAAAATATTGTGAAAAGGCCCCCTTTTTTTTTCCTGTTTCAAATAATGAATACTAAAATTGTTAACAGATTTGAACCAAATTTGTCCTGTTGGTTGTCATATCTGGAAATGGCTAGTGTTGATACAATGGCTGTCCCATAAACATACAACGCTATTTCATCATTTATTTTTGTACTGCAACAAATATGACAGAATATAACGAATCATAAGTTTAAACTTGTGGAGCCTGACTGTCCTAGGCATCACTGCTCGTATGGTGAAATGCAAGCTGATGGAAAAAAAAAGGTGGTCTGACCTCACAGTGTTTTACATGTATTTTGACAGTGTGCAAACAATAACATAAAGCACAGCTGTGGATAAATCGGGTCCACTGCGTTCAGAGTGGGTTTGCTATAAAGGCCACAGAAGTCAGAGCAAAGACTGTGTGGACTCTGAAGGAGTACAGAGTAGGTAAACACATGCACACCATGACAAATCCTTCATTGGCACTATTTCTGGCCCCAGACATTTCTTAAGAGAACAGTTTACCCAAGACTTCAGTAAGCCTAAATAGTTTTGGAGGGCAGGAGAAGTCTGATAATCTCCTGCACTCTCAGAGCTTGGACAGATTTTCCTATTTATATATACATGGTGTTTAGCACAGAAGAAAAGGTCTACCTCTGGTATGTGCTATGATAGCATCTCACAGAGAGCAGACTCGGACTTCAGCTGGATGCCTCTTTCCCTGTGTGGAGAAAATGACGGCAAATGGAAAAAGCCTTGAGGAGTAGCATCCTGACTCTTGACTATCCCTCTTGCCTCTTCTGGCTTGGGGGTGCAGGTTTAATGGAATCTCCCCCCTCCCCTATAAATCTATACTCAAATTTCCCAGGCTTTCTCCCAGAATTGTTTGTATAAACTGTGCGTTTACTTAAATGGGCCAGGGAAGCTGATCCACTTTTTATAATAACTCTTATTTGGAGTGTGTGTGTACTTTTTCTTTTTTTTTTGTGTGCTTCCCCTCTCCCCCCTCCCCCCCCCCCTCAAAGCAGCAATTCTTCTGATTAAAACTACCTGATAATATAGCAAACATTTTTCTCCACAAATGTATTTTTATTCCATCCACCACAATGCCATCATGGTAGGTCTTCAGCATCTGTACCTGTGTATAGATTACATTGAGCATTATACATACACATTTTAACATGGTCATTTTCTCACTGGCTAGATCAGAGCTGCAATCAGTACTACTTCTCTGCCAAAAATGTAACTTTTCAGAACATGCATGATGCAACCTGTTCACATGACTTAAATCTGGTGAAGGTACTTGGCTGTCGTACTATCAGCTTCTTACCTTTTTTTTTTTTAAAAAGTAACAAATTAGTTGGAGCAAAACAGGGTATCAAGTATGCATTTTTTAAAAACATTGCTTGAAAAGCCGGTAAAATTTGACTTGTTCTCCCTTTGGAGAGAGGTATTTGAGAAGAAATGTGTTTTCCCCAGAGAGAAGTATGCTTGCACTGGAAATATGAAGAGTAAGTTTCTGCATTATTTATTTTTAACAGAAAAATAATGACCCCTTAAAAAATAGGGAGCTGCCATGCATTTGGAACTAGTGGTGTAGCAATATATAAAAATGCTGGGTAATCTTCCTTGTTTTGTATTCCAAAAAGGTAAGCCCTGTATTGCCTGAGTTAGAAGTCGCAAACATGGTTTACTTGGGTTACCACTGTCTACACAAGTGGTTTGGACAGCAGCCTGGATGGCTTCTTTCCAATGGGAAAGGATGGGCTTTTTGAGGGAACGGGTTGAAAATGTTCTGTAAGGTTTCCCTTTTGGCACTTTCTGAATCCTGGACTATCAGAGTAAGAGATACAGTGGAGCCTCCTCTTCCCTGGGGAAGGAGTGAAGCTTTTCCCCCACCTCACCACTGCCAGCTCTCAGAGGTTACAAGGAACCACGTGTGTCCTCACAGGAAAATTCTTGGTTGACTTCACTGTAACCATGCTACCCGGACCTGCTGTGCTTAGAGCTGCCTTTGGAACTTGTGAAAGGGAAAGAAGACCCCTTGCTCTTCCCATCTTTCCTGAGTTAAGGGTGTTTCTCAGAAAAGTTAAAGCAGTTTAGTGTCACAAATTACTCTTCATTGTCTGCCAAAGAAAAACAGGTTATTATGTGCCTCTTCCAGAATTTCCTTCACCACCAGTCCAAGGGTCAGTCATAGAAACCATCCACCTTGCGCTGCAGTGGAAATGTCTCTGTGCTGGTCACCTTCTCCAGTGCAAAGGTAACGGGTGCAAACCTAGACCGCTTTACTGTACATAATTTGGGGGCACCCATTTCTGAGGGATCTGACTGTTCTCTTCAAATATTTAGCATGCTCTGCTGCATCACCTTCTCCCCAGCGAGGAACCTTCTGCACACTCAAAGTGGGCCCACTGCTGTCATTCACAAGGAGAACATGTTTGCCCTGGAAGGTGTAAGACAGAGAAACCTCAGATGTAAAACTCTTCTTCATTAACTGGTAAAGCTGGGCAAACACTACCATGATCATCCAGAGAACAAGGAGCTGCTCTCGAGGACTGTTTGTGCTGCTTGGAGAGAGATGCTGATGTGAATGAGCTGGAAGACCATTCGGAAAGAGAAGGCAGTGAACCATCAACTGACTCAAAGGTATTGCACATGGCTGGTACAGGCCTCGCGCCGGTGGCTGCCTGTTTAGCCTTACCAACAGTTTGTTTCTGGGGGGGAAGAGAAGCTTCCAAGTCACTGCAAAATCCATTAAGGGCAGAATACGCAGAGACCACAGACAAGTCTGAGAAGGACAGCTTCATCCCCGTGTCTACATCAGTCTCCTGGGCACCCTCCAAGTCATCAATGTTAAGCCTGGGGCTGCATCTCCATGTTTTTAACCTGGTTGCAGGTGACCCAGTATTAAAAAACTGAGATGGTTCACTGAAATGAGAAGTCTCTGAGGCTGAAGAGCAGTTCACTGTGGGCAAGCAGAACAGAGACTTGCTTCGTTGAAACGACCGTGAAATGCTGGAGGCGCTGCTGGATCTGCGTGTGAAGTCTCCTCGATCATTGTGTCTCAAGTCCTGCTGGGAGAAACCAAGATAATGACCAAGGCCATTTGCCTGATGTACCTTGTTTTGATCCATTTCTTTTGGTTGCTCAGGAACAGATCGGTGGCTCTGAGGAAGAAAGGCTGGCAGAGTGGTGGAGCGGGAATATGTTGACACAGATGGATATGGTTGCTTGTTCTGCTTTGCAGACTTCCTACACCAACTGCGTGCTTGCTGCAGCCGGGAAAGGGAGGAAAGAAGATCACATTAATACAGAATTGGCAGTCTTACAAATGTAAGCCTCTGTTGCTGAGTTGTTACTGCAAATAATTATGAAGCAGACTTCATTCAGTATGCTTGCAGCAAATGTTTCACTTCAATAACAAAGAAAGCATGCCCTGCCAAAATCCCAAATATTTACATAAGGAGCCTTGAAGACAACAAGTATAAATGGTAAAGGAGCCCTGCCTTGTGGGCTAAATTACACTAGCTCAGAATCCTCACTTCCTATTGACTTGTTGAGATTCATTCATATTCTGTCTTCCAGAGTTACTGCCTTAGTGGACAGCCAAAGAATAAAACTGAAAAAATGGGAGATGTATGCTGCCATCATTATTATTTCTCATTTCTTCCTTACTGTGTGTTGCAAATATTTTTGGTTTTTTCCTCTGAAACATCAAAATGCCTTTAGCAAGCAACGTCATTCTCTAGTCTTCTCAGTGGGAATTTACTACTTCTTTCAACTCTTTCACATTTTCTTTTTCATCTCTGGTTAGCTGAGCAGTATGCTCTGGAACCCGCTTGCTCTATTAACTGGTTCCAAATGACTTTAAGCACAGACATCTAATTCGCTTGTAGACACCTAGACTGAAGACCTAACCTGATGGTTACGATCTGAATCTGGACCTGAACCTCAGCCCCACGGCAGGATTCAGTTGCCTACCTGCCAGATACTCGAGCATTTGAACAGGAACAGCAGCTGTGACAAATGGGGAGCCAACATCCTTCTCAAAAAGCAGCTGGAGGGCAGGTGGCCTTCCTATGGGATTAGACACTGTTGCGTGGGTAACTGAACTGAGGCCCTAGTGTTTGAGCAATCAAGGATTTTCATCATCCCACTTATCTCAGTAAGGCTTTCAGAGGTTTGCATTTTTAAAAGTTTAATTTAAATTCTTACTGTAGTTTCTTGCATAATACAAAAGGCTAGATTTCTGTCCCAAAAGGGACAGGGACTAATGGGACAAAGTGCAAGATCATAGCCTTCAGAATAAACAATGATCTTAGCTATGGGACTTGCCAGTTGGAAACAACAGAGAAGAAAGGACTAGGTATCTTGGCCAGTATGTGCTACTAAAATGGCAAGGCTGTGACAACCATGACCCTGGGCAGTCTCAAGCGAGTTAAAAAAGTATTAATGCATTGCGGACAACACTGCTAAGGCCTCATCCAGCATGCTGCACGTGACTCAAATCATGCCTATGTGAAAAAGAATAAAACCAAACTGAAAATGATGCAGCCACAAGGAAAAAAAACCCACCATAAGATTAACTGTCCATTAAAAAACCTGAACCACAAGCTAATAAAAGGTTTCTAATCACAACAGAAGTAGAAGAGTCTTCTGGGGTGACTAATGGATGGAGATGGAGCTCAATCATTTGACCAAAGAGATTATATGACATGACAGAAAGGGATAAGACCTGGCAGCCAAGGAGGTCCTTTGTATCCCCTGTCTCTGAAAGAACTCCATACATTGCTGCTTCTAACATCTTGCTAGTGCACGTCACATTGTCTTAGTGACCCAGATCTGTCATAACCATCTTCTGGGTTTTATTGCAGTGATTTTATAGGCAAAAAAGGATTTTTACATTTGCAAAAAATGGTTTGTTTATTTGTGACTGCATGGCTAGAGGTGATTTACAGGACAGCTAGATCATAGGGGTTCACTTAGGCATTGTAGATGAATATAGGTACAAATGTATCCGTAATGAGGTATGTTAATTCACAACCTATTTCTGTATAATATAATAAGCTGTTTTCCTTAATGCCATAAAGAATTAAATGAAGTAATGGGGAAATTAACCACAGTAGTGTAGCAGTTTCATTAACTGGTAAGAAAATGAGTACGAGAGAATCAAATAAAAGGAGTCAAGTTGTCAACAAAACATTAACCAGAAATCAGTTTAGACCTCTACACACAACATTATTTTATTTACGCAACATGTGAGTTAATTTGTTTAAAAAATTACTCAGCAAGATAAAAGGCTTGTGCCTATGAAGAAAATACCATCTGTTTCTTAACTGAAGACCTTTTTGGGAAACCCAGCAATAACAATCTGACACGCTGAAAGTCCACAACCAAATCACTGCACTCTTTTGATGGGTTTGTCCAAGAAAACACTCCTCATTATATTTTGTTTGCATTAACCAAAGTTACTCTTTTTTTCTCTGCAGTAGCTCCGATATCAGCTACACTACATGGACTCAACCACCACGCCTGGTGAGCCAACAGAAGTCCAGAACACTTTTCCTACTGCTCAGGGGGAAAATCACGAACTGCCTGACCACAGCTTGGTTTTATGCTGTATTCTTGTGTTTTTGTAGACTTAACTGATAATTTGGCAGATCAAGCATCCAAAGAAACCAAGGATCCAAGCGAGTGCAGTGGTCTTACTTGTGAAAAGGAAAGGAGGTCTTTGGCCCCACAAGCACTGATAACAACTAGGACAAAGATGCACCTGGAAACAAGGATTTTTGGAACAGATCTGACACTTGCACCAGGGAGAGTTCTGTGGGCAGTATGAAAGCCTAGCCTTTACCTTGCACAGCCCACACCATCTGTCTATACGCATATAAGACAGAGCCCTCAGACATCACAGGTAGGATTTAATTGCCTAGTTAATACAGCTCATGGAGTATAGAGAGCCATGCGGCTTTCCCTGCAGAAAATTCCTGTGTCTTGTTAGCTGAATTGCTTTCTAGGTCCTTGGGCTGCACTGAGTACATACCCATCGACTACAGTGAGAACACAGGCTGTAGCTCACACAAAAATACTTGCAGTTAGATGTCTGTTTTAGGTACGTACAATCTGGAGCTGAACCTAATCCTGCAGAGATAACTCCCATGTGTTAATTTTTCTTTGGTGTATAGAGGAGCTATTTCGCACACTAGTAGAAGTTTCATGCATTTAGATGACGGTAATAATTTGTTATACTTATTTGTTGACATAACTTTTGACACATGTTCCAAAGAAAAAGTAATTTAATTTGGTCTCTCAGGTCACCATTAGTGAGAGTCACTGTGTCTGTTTCAGTTGTGTAATTGCAGGTATCGGCTGGATCCTGCCTGGCCTGCAAGCACAGGCCACTCCACACCAGGGATTTCAGCGCCTGGGAATGTTCCCAGGCATGTTTAATTTATTGATACAGGTAAAGTCTTAAGCATTTTGGGAATAAAGCACAGGCACAAGAATAGCTGTTTTGAGCTCCTTCCAATATTTACAAACTCTCCAGTTTAAATCAGCTTGTGTTAGTTTTGGATTGTAGATATGTAGACATATGTAGGATGTAGACAATGACTACAGCTGCAACCAAATTGCCAGTACTCAAAAGGATGCTTACCCCAGGTATCACCCACAAGGGTATGGGCTGGAGGGCAACACCAGAGTAAGTGGATGGGGTGGGATTAAACATCCCTGCTAGAAACGCTGGGGCTCTCACATAAAAACTTTCTAACCGAAATACAGACAAAAAAGTAGAAACTCAAAGGAAAGGAGACGTGCCCTTCTAAGTGGGACCACTTGGAGGGGGCAGCCTGGCCCGTGCAGCTGAACAGCTTTAAGTACCTGGTGTAACTGGAACATGCTTACACTAACAAGAAAAATCTACTTTAGGTAAGGCATTACTTTTAGGGGTTTGTTATTTTAAACATTTTTTCCTAGCTATTTTCATGTTTCTGTGGACAAATAAGAGCATTTCATTTTATACAAGGTATTTGCTGTTATTTCTGCGACTGGGTCACAGCTCCTGGTGAAGCCCAGCTGACCTGGCAGGAGGCAATGGTGGATCAACAAGGAGAAGGGGACAAGTACAGTCTGCCCTTAGGATGGCTGCCTGCAGGGCATGCCAAGAGATGTCATTAACACAGCTCATTTCTGAACAGCTCTGTTTACAGGAGGAATTGTTGACCTCAATCTTTTTTTCAGATGTGTTATGATTTAGAAGACCTGTTTTCCAATGCTGCTCTTCATGATATGGGCAAAAGGAGGAAATAATAGGAGGAGATTTTTTTTAATACTTTCATCTTAAAGCAACATATCCGAAGACTTTCTTGACTGTGAGAATACTGGACTGCACAACTGTGCTACAGGTAGAGCGTCACAAGCTCCATCTTATGAAACACTAGTGAATAAAGATTACAGACTAATCCTATATTGTAGAGAACTGGATTATGTGGACTAATAAGACTTTTCTATATCTACATTCTGTAACTTTCAGAGATCACAGAGAGGATTCCATGATTTAGTCAGGATTAAAATTCAGGCAAAACTAGTTCCTAGTCCCATTCCAAGGCCATTGACTGTGCTCCCTTGCACCACCCCTGTCATGCCATACGGAGACCTGCATGCAGCCTGTGTGTTCATGTGATTGCGCCTCTTTGTTTTAACCTTACAGCACCTAACAGTCCCACAAAGTTCAAACTGGATTTCCAGGTGTGATTGCTCGCAGGAGAAACCACGACAAGCAAGGAGACGCCAGTCTTCCACTGCCCTTCATGCCATGGGATGCTGAAAACAGCAAACCCTATTTTTGTACCTTGAGGACAGTGTGAAGCAGATGCAGCTACTCTTTTCTGCAGAACAGCCTTCCCCCGCCTCCTCAACACTGCCCTTGGCTTTGGAAGCAGTTGCATCTGCTTTAATTTCTGAATTCCTTTCTTTTTTAAGTCCTTATTTTCAGCCTTCTCACAGCTTGCTTTCTGCATCACCTGTTAGCTTGCTGCAGCCTGGCAGAGCCCTGCCTGGTACGGCCATGCTGTCTGCATCAGGCCCAAGCACAGCAGAGATGCCAGCGAGTGGGTCAGCCATCTGAGAGGACAAAGACTTGATCCAAACTGACACGCTGATTATGACTGAAATTCCAAATACAGGGAAAGAGATTTGTCAGACCTCGCCACAAAGATGCACAACAAACCCGGCCATTGACTGAACAGATTAGCTCTCTAACAGGACAGATTTTTTCATCTGGTGCTAATCTGCTGCTCATATATAATCTCTGCACAGATCTTTGTGAAGCCTGGAGGGATTTAGAGTCTTTGTGTATTACAATGGGCTGCAGAAGAATTTAATGATGAATATCTGGGAATGCCATAAACAACTTGGGGTGAACCTCGCAGAAATGCACTTTTGAATTCACTTGGGCTGCTTATACCTGACACAAAAAATCCATCAGTGTTCCTGCAGTCTATTTTAAGTAATCTTTTTAAGAAAGCAGATAGTGATCTCATTACGCATTATCTGTATTAAGCACTGCCAGCAAGGCTCCGCTGAGGTCAGAACCCAGCCAGCATGGCAATGACATCACCATCTCGAGCCCAGATTTTGCCTGGTGTGCTCAATAGGAGTGCAACGGTGTTTGTTTAATTGTATTAAAACCAGTGGGATTGGTCCAGGGAAACAAAACAAAACAAAACATGAAAAAGCGGCAGAGGTTAGTCCTCAGTATTATCATAATAAGTCTTACTTGAAAAGCAAAATGTCTTCAGAAGGACAGCATATCAAAAGGCAAAATGGACAAATTTGACTTAAAATTGAACATATTTGAAAAGTGGCATGTACTGTGTACACAAAACTAGAACAGGCGGGTGCCTTGTAACACTAAATATATTCACTCTCAAGACTTTTTGCTGTATGGTGTATAGAGTCATCAGGGATCTTACTATGCCATGAAACATAACTGCACTAACAGAAAAGACAAAGTACCTTAGAATGAAGAAGAACAACTACAATATCTCCTCCTATCTGAGTTAGTGACCGATTTGCTGTGTTCCCCCCCAAACCAATTAGAAGCACTAAGAAGAACCAAACAGCTATGGCACTAAAATGAAAGGAAAAATAGAGTAGAATATCTTTAAAAACAGGAGGCTAGTATTAGACTTCCAGATTAATTAAATCAGCTTATGACACCTCCTTGACCAAGTCAATTTTTACTCCAAAAGTCTCCCTTTCACCAGTTTCAACAGAAACTAAAAGCAATTTTTGTAAAGGTTCCCAGTCTACATCCTTGCCTGTACTTGATGCTTTTCTTTGCCTTTCTTCCTTTTTATGTTCAGATCTGCTCTACCTGCATTATTAATTCAAGCAAGCTTGAAGCTCTTTTCTCACCTCCATTTTCCTTCCTGCAGACTAAACTGTTCCCTGCAAAAGTGTCCTCTCTTTGCTTGTTCTGTCTTTCCTTTTTGCCTTCTCTGCTTCCTGGTTTACGTGCTCATCTTTCTTCTATTTGTACTTAACCGTAGTGACTTGACTGTAGCAGTGGGACTGTGCTTTCTTTCCTTTATTTCCCAGAATTTGCAGTTAGTAATGCTTTGAGTACCAGAGACCAGATGATTTAACTACATTTAAGACTACAGGGGTACATTATATCACCCAGTCTGACCTTGTGTTCACCATTTTACAAATCATTAAGCCATTTCTTTACTGAGCCTGCTGACACTTTAGGCAGACAAAAGCATTTCAATTTTCAGGAGACTAAATTGCCGTATGCTTCAGGCAGGGGCATCAGACAGAGGTCCCACTAAGCCCAAGGCCCCTAAAATGGTAGCAGATTAATGCTCCTGGACTATTTACATGTTTTATCAAGATCATATGAACACTGGATGACCAACAAGGTACCCAAACTGGAAACTATGGGAAGGAGAAGGAACACTGCTTTGTGCTGGCGAGAGGAAATGCAGATCCAGATGCATTTGCTGGGTCAGCTGAAGTGACCATGACCACACTGATCTGCGTCCTAAACCTCTCAGCAAAAACAGAAGCGAACCCTGAGCCTCCAAGATTTGACTCTCCTTGGCCAAGATAAGTTTGAAAGGCAAACCAGTCCTCATGCTGCAGAGAAAATGTTTCTTTTCATCTGAGTTGGGGCTGGAAGGGGAAAAGGAAAAACTTTGTCCTAACCTCAGATCCTGTAATTATTTTGACTCAGCAGCTCAGTAACACCCATCCTTGCTACCCATATATCTAAGACAGGGTATTTTCTGCATTCCCAGCTCCTTGCTTCAGGTGCAGCTGGTCTCCAGCACCCTGTAAGAAGGCACTGTCTCTGCTCCCCAATACCCATTGGGTCAGTTATGCATCATAGAAAAATCTCTCTTCCAGATTTCTGCGTTCAGCTATCTTGAGTGTGAAGTCCAACTACAACCATACTTTTTCATGCAGATAACGTACATGTTTTAAATAAGCTGAGGCAAATATAGGCCCTTTTCTCCTCCTCATGGCCTCAGATAAAAGGGCATAAAGAGATGTGTTCACGAGTCTCACAGACACCCGTATTATATAATACACTGAATAAACACAGAGGTTTTAGCTATAAGATATTGATTCTTTTTGCTGTATAACATATTTGCTGTTGTCCATGCATGCATGTAACCCTCATGCTGCTTCCCATCTTCAGGCATTTTGCACTGCAAATGCCCAGCACAGAATGCCTTTATGTATGCAGCTGGCAGACACCTGCACCGCCAGGCTGACTTCTGGCAACTCCAAGGATGTATTCAACAGTAACATACTGACCTTGTACATAAACAACTGCAGCTGACTTCACAAAACCAATAGGGGGGTAACTACTGCCTGACTGCAGATCTCGAGTACTTGTTTTGTACACCCAGTGAGGGAGAAATCTCCAAGGCAGCAGACACCTGAGCTTGCAGGTAGCACAGCAACAGGTTCATATTTTTTAATGGTTGGGTCCACAAGCAATCTTTTCTCAGAACCAAGGCTTCAGGTAATAAACCATATTTCCTAAATATGATTATACCACTCCTGAACTCAATGTCATGGTTGCCTGGTATAGGTAAGAAGAGCATTGGCCGATTAACTCAGTAAATCAGCTATAAACCCCCCTCTAAAGAAAGCTGTGATCAGTTAACATTTGCACTGTTACTTCAATGGTTTATATAGCAACACTAGACAGAAAATAGCCACCCCATAAACCGTATAGGTTCATTAACACAATAACTGGCATAAAAGCCTTACAACTACTATCTGGCTACCTTGTTTCAGGCAGGATTAGCATAGACTGGTAACAAACCATGCATTTCTCAGGATTTTTATTTGTCTTGGCTTTCCGACAATGTTGTTTGCTTCTTGGTGCTGAAGATGGGGGAGGAGGAGGGCTTTCAGCAAGAAATTGGTTATTACAGGGTGAATCAGGTACCTGAACATAGACGCTTGGTCCATTCTGGTATCTCCTAGGGTGCCCGCCTGGCATTCCAGGAGGACACAGCCCTCCTGTAGGTCCTGAGACTAATCTGCCAAGACACCCCTTCTGGGCAGCTGAGGCACCCTTTGGCATGTAAAATGGCAGTAGGTCTTACGCTTAAACACCAAGCCACTACCTAGGTGAGATTACTCATTTACTGTCACCTGTCTTCCTCCCAGGTATGTCTGCATGTTGTGTCCCCCCACTCCCCCACGTAGAGCAGCTAGGAAATTCTGCCAAAATGTTATGTTGCCTTTCCTACCCTCTCCAAAGACATTCTCATAACTTAAAGAAGCCATCTGTGCACCTTCTTCTCTCTGCTCACTATCCGTGCTTCCCAAACACACACGGCCAAGCTGGTCTCATAGTTATTAACCTCTCCTGCTTCCCGCATTGCGCTGCCAGGAGTGCAAGTTCATTAGCACTTCAGCTGTCTCTGTGCGGATTATACCCAGAGGCTGCCAGGAATATGGACGTGACCTATAAAACTGGCAGTATATTCGGTATACCGGTATATGGTATATTCTTAGTTACATTATTTACATATTCTTCCCACTGCACTGACAAGAGCTTCCCAGAGGTCCTGCTTCTGGGCATAGCACTGGTGAAGCAGTCTGGGTGTCTTCCCACAGGATGCAAACGTGCCCTTAAGCCTTGCTCCTGCTAAAGCCAACTGAAGCTTACCCTTTGCCTCAGCTGGTATATAGCTGCACCCTTGGAGCTAACGTGCCAATGTGGAAAAGCTACTGTGACAGAATAATTTTGAAAGGCTTCCTTGCAAATGAACAAATAGTTTCTGTGGCATTAAACAGATTTATCCTGCCCATGAATAACTTTTTCTCTTGCACTGACTTTATCTAAGCCCCTTGGTAATTGCATTTGTAAAATGGGTTAAGAGCATGGATCAATCTGGCTGGCAAGTATCCAAGTCCTTGTAAACACACCAAGAAAAATAAAGAGGTCACATCTTATCAGTCTAACCATGGAGGTATATTCAAACTTCAGACATTAAACTGCCTGTAATTTAACAGGGATGTTAATCTACCATTTTGGGTATAATTGATAATTTTAGTCTGTAAAAAGCTGCAGTATCCATATGAAGCAAATAGAAATATTGGGATCATTACTAAGCACTGATGTGCAGGCTGAAAAATACTAGGAGGACATTGTGTGGTTTCATATAACTGGGAAGAAGTGAAAGTTATGACCAATGCTGTGGCAGTGATGACACTGTTAATAGCAGAACTCTGTGAGAAGTGAAAAGGTAGTCCTGTTACTTTAAAAGGTAGCTACTATAATTGTTTTGAACTCAGAACAAGTTAAAAGAATATGAGTCCATGGATCACCAAATCCAGTGTTTCTTACACCTGTGCTCTGCTGTATAATCCCTTTTCCTTAAGTGACCATCCTGTCTTGAATTAGGTATTAACCTGTTTGCATCTGCTGGGAGGCTGTTACGTAGTTGGCCATCAGTATGTACAACTGCCAACTCAGATCTGTTTATCCACAGCTTTTTGTTCCTGTGCCAGAAGAATCATTTAGTGAAACGACCGTTTTTTCTCATTCCTGTCATTTGCCTTCTGGTATAGTTTCCAAGCACAGTCAGAGCTCCCTGCAGACTTCCTTTGGTTAGGCTCAGATGACCCTATCTTCCAGTTTCCATTTGTAAGACTGTCTCTCCGTTCCTCTGCATGGGGGGAGAGCCTTTCCCTGCACCCACCCCTCTCTGGAGCCCAGGGCTGAAGACAGGTGAGGCCTGTGGGACCTTGTGCAATAGCACAAGCACTTCCCATACTCCTTAAGGGATACTAACACACCAGAGACTGCACATCTCTTTTCATGTCCATATTGCACTGGTGGCTTGTAGTCATCTGAGTACAAACAGGACATTTTCCCTTTGGTTTAGTTACAGAGCTCTACTTCTGACTGTACAGACTTGTTTAAAACCTGTATACCAAGACCTAGTCTTCATGACTTACAATAGCATAAGTTAGATCCAAAGTTTCTGGTTTCCCCCCATTTTGCATACATTAAACTTCTTTTGCTCTGCCACACTTCCAGTGTGATAATTTCCACTTCTGTAACTTCATTCCCATTTGCCATTTTGCCTTCCTGTTCAGCATCAACATCCTCAGCGAAAACAGAAGTAAAAATTAATTTCACTTGGAGGTCATGCTTAGCAGGCTTTCACTCTTTTAGTGCATATGGCTAAAATCTTATTCCAATTTTCTTTGAAGGGTTTACTTCAGCCTGCTGTTCAGCAAGTCTTGTTTCACCTCCCTACTGTCTGGCACCTGTTATTTCTGAAAATTCCCTGTTTTGAAATTGAAAGCCTTATTTAGAAGCCCTATTTATTTATTTTTTTTTACCCTTCCCTTCAATTTACTTGAAGCCAATGCAAGATGCCATAAACCAAAGTTATATAACATAGCAGAAACCTCCTGAAAAAGAACAGGGAAAAAGGCCACAAGTGCATGTGGTTTCTCTGTAAAAGGTTTGTGATGGCT
Source organism: Falco biarmicus (assembly GCF_023638135.1). Classification (NCBI taxonomy): domain Eukaryota; kingdom Metazoa; phylum Chordata; class Aves; order Falconiformes; family Falconidae; genus Falco; species Falco biarmicus. Next base: position 29,875,705 of record NC_079289.1, read on the forward strand.
CTTGTAAGCTTGAGTTTACAGGTTATCTCAGGCTAGCACAGGTATGCCTACAGTGCGAGCAACAACCGTGACAAACCGGTGACTGTCTTGGCAGATGGGCAGGGAAGCTGAATTGCCTCCCGAGTCCTGGACACATTCTGTTCACCTCTGGCATGGGGTTCCTCTGCGGGTGGCATCTGCAAAGTGGCACAAAAGTTTTTACCACCACCTGGACGTGACTTACCAGCACACAGAAGCCCCATGTACCTGGATTTTCAGTCCCAGGAGCTACAAACCCAGAGGCACTGTGCTGGGGGTGGGGTGGTACATACCTCTGTGCACACCGGGAGGTCTGTACAGTGGAAGGATGGCACACAGAAACAAGGTCAGGCAATTTGATAAGCTTCATAAATGCAATTCACTCTAACAAAACACTCTTCTTTGAAATCTGAACAACAACTTTCCAAAGGTGCAACATGATTCAAATGTTAAGCAGCAGTAAATACCTCTGCAGCGCAGGAATGCACATTAGCCTGGCTCTGGATTGCCACAGATACCCCCTTTGCAGGGCAGGCAGCTATTAAAAGCTTGCTGGTTGTTATCCCCTTTATCTCCCTTGGATATGGCGTAGTGAAGCAGAGCATGCTGATACATTGCCCAGATATCGTGCCTACGGATGTCCTAACGAATAAACTCTCTTTCAGCACTTGGTTACAAGCACTTGAGATTAGTTCAAGAAGAGCGTCTGTGGGAATGTCTCTCTCGGGCTGCTCTTCAGGGTGCATTTCTTTTCCTTCACCACCTGACAATCACTGTGCGAAAGAGAATCAGTTTGTCACCCTGTGATGCTACATATATATGAGTACTATCACATATATAAAATAATGAGTACCATCAGAAATTCTGTTTGTCTTCCATAAAAACCTAATAACAGAGAGCTATCTTATAAACCTCTGTTGGTTCTGTGCCTGTATTTCTTATAACACTACACCCACTAGCCATCATTTCTCCACTCAGGCTCATAATTCCTTGCCTCCTCATTGTTTTAAACAGCTACCTCATCTCGCACTGCTCTTTGCATAAGCTGAGGTTGACGGGTATCTGGTGAGTATCACCAACTGCTTTCCTGATCAGTTATACACACAGCAAGGGGTTTCAGGTTCTTTCTTTAGCAGTACTGTCCTGGCTCTTTCATCTAGGATAGAGCAAAAAGAAAAGCCTCCTCTCCTGGCTGCCATTGCAGCTTAAGCTCTCCTGCACAAAACCAGTAAATGTGTTTCTGTTTCTCTGGGTACTGAACTTACCTGCAAAAGTATCCTATTTCCATCGTGGTCTTCCGTCTGCCACCTGCCTTCACTGATGGGGCTGCAAGGGTTGGGCAAGAGAGGCACAAGCTGCCCCACATCTTTCACTCTGAACTCCAGCACTGCTGACTCTGTTGGCATTGGCACCTGGCCCTTCGGAAGTTTTTTTAAAGAAAACTGAATGTCTATTTCCATGTTAGAATAGACAGGAAAAACACAGAAATCCACTTTTTTCTGACATACTGGTCTTTTCAGTATTAATTCGTACAGTTTCAGAATGTCAACAAAGTTTTCACTCCTGCAGTATATAGTGAAGCGGATAATTTCTTTCCCGTAGTGCACTGGGCGAATGGCCCAGAGAGGAGTCTCTGGAGCCAAGGTGTAAAAGTCCTGGCTGCATGGCATGTAAGGGAGGAACTTCCCATGCACTCGCTCCGTGTGGTGGTAATGCCAAGGTGGCCGCTGAAAGGTTTCGTGGAGCTGCAAGATGGGTTCTTCTCCATATTCTTCCTGCAGAAACAGAATGATGGCAAGGGCTGGCTGAGAAACACCAGCCTTACTTGGCTTCCTGCGCTCCTTGGGCACTCGCCTTTCTGAGACTCGAAACAGCTGGAGGTCTGGATGGATCCAGGCTAGAAGCTTATCAATGGCTTGCTGAAGAGTCTTGGATTCACCCGGATCTGTGATAATATGTACACTAACAAGGAATGGGTCTTGTATGCCTTCCACAGAAAGTTCACCTGAAAGTATAAAAAGAAAAGCAACCTTTAAGATTTGTAACCAGGTTGTCAATATTTAGGTGATCCTTAAAGGAGGAACAGTCTACTCAGTCACACTGGGCTTCCCCCCCCCCCCCCCCCATCTCTTTCAAGCTAACCTACAACAAACTAGAACTGATGTACAGAGATATAGCAGCCAAGAAAATAACCAGAAGACAGAGAAGTTCCATCGAGCATACCATAAGGGTTGCTGTTTCTACTGAGGTAGAATCCGAAAGACATTACCCAACATGTGTTTCTGTGTTCGGTAAGAGCTGCCCCATACAGCTGAGAGGTAGGAAAGACAAAAGTATGGACATAGAGTAGGGGTGAAAGTGGCACTAATGATGTGCAGAATGATCAGGGTGGAGAGTGTTCATCCCATCTTGTTTTAATTTGTGCCAGTTGGCTCAGGGCATGGAAATCACACCATTGAACTCCACTCCATCACCTTGACGTTGGAGTTTTTCACCCAGTTAAGAGTGTTCTGTGTCCTGGAGGCAACTGTTTTAATAAGTAAAGGCAAAGTTTGTAGGGAGAGGTAATATCTTTTATTAGACCAACTGATATAGTTGTGAAAAAAACCAGACAAGCCTTCAGGCACACAAGTCCTTCTTCAGGAAAAGATATTACTTGTCCCTACAAATCCTGCACTGTTTATATCTTCAGACCATCAAGACCATAATACTACTGCTTCAAGGTTTTTATAAGATTAGGGAAGAGTGGTAAGAGAAGGAAGCACAAAAAATTACACTAACTCAGGGGGAAAAAAGAAACCTGTAGTTAGCCTTGGGAATCTTCACAGGGGCTCTATCTGTTGTTATCCCTGAAACCTCCTTGAAAGCTCAGAAACGCAGCAAGGGCTGGTTGGAGGGCTGGGGAGAAACTGTCACTTCTGCTTTGCTGGAGTTGCATGCCAACAGAGATGCATGTGAATGAAGATCCAAGACAATTTAATAAATTATCCAGGTAATCTGGATACTTTTGCAGAAATGGTTCCCCCTGTGCGGTGTTCTGAAACCACCTCCATGTCTGTGACCCTGAGCCTGGGCACAAAGCCTAAATGTGTGAAGCCTTAGAAAGGCTTCCCAAGCTTTTCATTGTGCAGACTACATTTAATAGGGAGACTGTCTCACAGGCTGCTTCCCCTCCTATTGGTAATCAGTACTAACCTCTCCCTCCTCCCTCCTGGCATCAGAATAACATTCCTGTGATACTTCAGCAATTGCTTTAATGGAAAAGCAGTATTACTCAATTAGTGCATTTTAGTTGTCTTTCAATACACAGTAGCTGCAGGACCCTGAGAAAAGCTGGATGCAACTGCATCATTTTCCAGACATGACTGGTAAATACACCACCAGCCTCAGTTTAGAAGCTGCAGAAAGATATGGTATGCAGAGCAAATAGCAAGCATACATTTTGCCTGGGGGAGATATAGAAAAATCAAGTAAAAAACCAAAAAATACAATTACAGCAGAGTTCTCATACCTCTGCAAGAAATGGGTGATGTGGAGTGGCTTTGTCAGATGCTTAATGGAAGAAAAAAATATGAAGCAAAAAAAGAAAAATATCTGTGTCAGTACATGGCAAGAGGCTTTGCTGTGACAATTGTTACTGGTAGGTAATTTTTTGAGATATCCCCTATGGATAGTCACAGTGTGGGAGAAAGACAAAGGGGGGGTGGGGGGAGGTCCTCTCATGGTCCTTTACATGTGGCAGCAGGACAGGAAGGAAAACAAATTGCAGAGGACAGTGATCTAATAAAACCAGAAAAAAGTAATCACCATAGCTACGCAGTCATTCATTTTCTAAGACTGGAATAGAAGATGTTCAGCTCTTTTCTCCCTCTGTTTCCTTTGTTACACAAATGCTAGCAAAGCCTGCAACAAGTGAAAGGCTTGATATTTATGCATGTAAATGACTGCAGCTCTGAAAGAAGCCTGGGCACAACAATGTGAAGCAAAGAGCTATCATTCCTGTCGGCTTCTTGCTCTGCATTGAAAAAAAAAATATCTCTGAGCATGGCTTTTCTGCCCTCCTGTTGCTCAGCATGGTGCATGGATGCTGAATGGCTAAAGCATTTTTCAGAAGTGGAGCCTTGTGGGAGCCAGCCCCAGCATTAGTATTCTGCAGCCATCACTGCCTGTGCCCATCAGCACCAGATGCTCGCAGCGCCTGCCTCAGAAGACCACCAAAGCACGGCACAAAGCCATCATTAGGAGCTAGGATTATACATACAGCAGAGCATATCACCTTTTTTTGAGCTAGAAGCAACTATGCTGAAGGGGGGAAACCTAACAAATCAGTACAGAGAGCTTCAGTATCTGTTTTATGCCAGCAACGATGCTTTTACTGCAACACCTTTACACCTTCCATTACGAGGCTTCTGTGTTTATGAAGTGGCAGCCATTTCTGTTTTGGTAAGTGAAAGAGAAACATAAGAAAAGCAGAAATATGAGGCAAGGAGCTAGGAGAAACTTCCCCTGAACTGATGATAAGTTGCAAATTGTTTCTATGTTACTAACAAGATTTTTTTGCTTCAACTGGCAAGGAAGGGAAGGAAACGACAGCATTTCTCATGACACAGTTCAATTTGCCCCCGGCAAATTGTCACAGAAGCAAATGAAAGCTCTGCATATGTATTACCCTTCCTGTGTTACTAGTTAATCCCACAGAAAATATCAAAATGCTGAGGCATCTATTTGGAAATAAGCTCCACAGTTCTCACAGCTATTACATTTTTTTTCTTTCCTGTGACAGAAGGGGATTAGTTCTCTTCGAGTTGGCAAAGCTCTAATATTGCTAAGAGGTAATTACTACCAGGATTTAAAGAGTATTTTACAATTCTAAACTTTTTACTCCTCTGTTAGGTAGCATTAACTGTCCACGAGAGGTTAAAGCAAACACCCAGCCCAAATGCTGCGGGACTGTCACACTTGATGTCCTAAAGCTAGGAGCTAAAGGTCGCCTGATATTTTATGATTGAGCTTTGGATGGGTCCTTCTCTATGTATTATTTTTATTTTGTTGCTGATGCAGTGTTGCTGAATGGAGAAAAAAAGAAACCCCTGCAAAGCAGAATGGCAGTCTTGCCCTGTGGTTCTTCCTCCCCTCCTTTCCCTGCCCAGAAACCAGTATTTTTTCATCAGAAAGACAATCTGACAGAAAGCAGTGGGTGCTGTCAAGTCCGTCTGTGCCAGCTGCCTCATTTCAGTACAACTTCACTTAAGTTCAAGCTGCCTTGTCTTGGGGACAGATGGGACAGGTACCTGTCTGTCTAGCCTGGTCGCCTGTGTCCCCTGCTGAGTGCATGGAGAGAGGGGCTGCTGGCTCTGAAAAACCTGCAGAGGATGATCTTGCCTTCCTAATTCCTTTCATAGAATCATTCAGGTTGGAAAAGACCTTTAAGATCATAAAGTCCAGCCGTTAATACAGAACTGCCAAGGTCACCACTAAACTAGTCCCCAAGCACCGCATCCATGATGGTGATTCCACCACCTCCCTGGGTTTCCTCCCTCCTCACTCTGCAGGGAACAGTGGTGCCTGCAGAGGACAATCCTCTTGGCCCCAGAGCTGCCCAGCCCTCCCCTGGCCAGAGGTCCTAACTGGACACCTGTGACAACAGTGGCCACCTAGTGACACGAAGACCCACGGCTGATGTGGGAGGCAATGGTGCTCTGCCTCCTTGGGGTGGAGGGTTGGGGGGCTAGCCACCACCCCTGAGAGGTGCCATAAAGACTGGGGTATCTGGTAACACCACCCTTGTTGCAGCTGGCCAGGAGGGCAGGGCTCCTGGCCCAAAGCAGGCACAAGCAGGTATGACTTCAGCTCAGCAACCCTAGCAGCTGGGAAGCAGCTAGCCTCACCTGGAGGTACCGGGAACTGGAGCTACAGCTCCTTCTCCCTGGAGTATGTATACATTTCTCATCAAACCACACCGGAGGCAAAACATCCCTAGAAAAACTGAGCAAGAGTTTTCTCCCATGGCACCTGAATAACCTTAGGTTAGAATAGTCTCCCTCTTGCATTTGCTTTTTGGCCCAGGACTCTTGCACCCCTGGCTCCAGCAGGGTGGTTACTGGGTTCTCTGGCCATGACCTGGCAGTCTGGTCCCTCCTTCATGCTATGAGAGGCCCAGGTTGCATTCCACCCACAGCTGCCCTGCACAAAGACCTGTCCCTGTTCAGGGCAGTGTTCCAACCACGTTTTTATCTCAGGAGAAGTCACCACCTTCAGCAGTCCTGATAACATCTGATTTTCCAGGCTTCTCCAAGGGACTTGGCTGGAAATCCACCGACTGCCTAAAACCAACCTGTAGCAGAACTTAGGAAGGAGGTAAGTACCCGCTTCCCTGAAATGTCTCTCCTAACCCTGTGCTGGTGAATCAAGATATGGACCTAAAGACCTCTCAAACTCACCAGGAGATATTTAATGAAGAGTTGCCTATGGGGTTAGGCAAACCCGGTAAGCATGCGAGCTAGGATGGAGTCTGTGGCAAAGAGAGATTTTAGGCAGACTGGACCCTGGCCCCAATTTGTGCATGGGAAAGTGCATTTCCAAACTGTGGCAGATATTTTCAATTTTCCAGCCACCTACATTTTCAATCTTCTATCCAGGAAACTCAGAGAAAGTATTCAACCCATAAATACTTGACATAAATCACTTTTTTAGCTGACCCATAATATTGCATTGAGAAACTGAACACTGGAACGTGAACTTCCATTTTCCTGCTGCGGTACGCTGCTCCATGGGAACCAGCGCCTGAACCTGTCTTATACACTGTACAGACTAGATTCCTTTATCACTACATCAGGCAGTAAGATTTCACATTTCAGCCTGACCAAACTGCACAATGCCCTGCAGGAGATGTAAATCAGGCAACGGGAGAGGGTCAGAGTGAGCGCACCAAGCTTCTGAACTGCAGCTCCCATCGAGTTCATTATCAGGAAATACTTGCTATCAGGGACTAATGAAATAATTCAAACCCAAACATTACAGATCAGCATATTTTGTTCACTGTTCATAAGTCAAAATATTTCAACTGCGGGAACGTAAAAAAAAAAAAGTATCTATATAAAAAAATCACTGTATAAATAACGTCAGAAAAAAAGCACTATAAGATTTCCCAGTTGAAACTTCCTGGGATTTCTGTTGCGCAGAAAATGTCAATATTTCCCTATTTCAGTCCCATTACAAAACACAAAGAAATGTCAAAATGGTAGCATTTCTCACTGAACAGGACCTTCACATTTCATCCGAGTCCAAGGCAAGACCAACCATTTTAGGTATATTAACTGAATGGCTCATGGGCAGACACAAAGACAAAGCTATTTTCATAAACAAGGAGCATCAACTTATGGGCAGCTGCAACAGCAGCCGTAACTGGACACCTCTGACAGCAGAACCCACTGCCAGGTCATGCTTTGATGAATTATGCAGCATCAATAAACTTTTGAACAAGCAGGATGTGACAGATTCACCAGCTCCTCCATTCTCTTTCCCTGCTGTTTAATAGCATCTGACAAATGCAGGGCTGCAGGATAATGTGCTTCTCAGCATGCCCTGCTTTGCACACCACCTCAAACTTATGAAGGGTGTTCAGAAGCAATAAGAAAGGGGATATTCTGCACAGCACAGCGACAAGAGAAACCTCTTTCACACTCCCATCAGAGCAGCATTTTCCTGTGGTGCTGCAGTTGAATGGAGATAATGGTGCCAGGATGCCCACTCCTCCATCCGTGCTAAGATAGTATAGACACAGCAGACCAGCATACTGACAAGTGTGGCAAAACGGTCAACCTGCTCTTCCAGACAGGCACATGATACAGGCTCTCTGTGCTGTTATTCAGTTGCTGAAGAACCAAAAAAAAAAAAGTATTGAGTGAAAAATAAAGCTGGGAAATGAAGCCCATTATCTGCCTGACAGAGATAAAAAGCTTTCTTTGGTATATTCATATGAACAGTCTAACGAGGTGTCATTGCCCTTAGTATACAGCACGCAGCCAACCCTGCGAGAATGAATCTTATCAAAAAGTGATACTTAATGCCCACAGAGGCCTTGCATGATCAAGCAAAGGCAATGGCAGATCTCATCATGTGGTACCTTTGCTGTTAGATGGTGCAGTGATTGCTGAAACTCCCCACTGTGCTACAGCCCAAAGTGAACTCTCATCCCTCCCCCACTAGCTACATTCCCATGACCTGCCCAAGGGTAGCCTTTCATGATCAGCTTAAGCTGCTGTTGAAAGGGGCCATCTCACTCCATTTCACATCCTTTACCTCTCCATGCACTCCTGGCCACTCCCTTACGCTGGCCTGGGTACTCGTGTAGCTACACATCTTAAGCTGATCATGCCACTGCACCCTGACCCTCGCTCTCCCATTTGCAGTCATATAGTCTATGGTGCCAAGATTGCCATCTTGGCTTGCTTTCAGAAACATATGACGGACCCACATCATCTTCATAGGAAACACAAAAGCTATTGTGGCCCAGATTCATCCCACAGAAAGTTAGGTACCTGACAGATGTCCCTCCTGTCTGTCCTGGAGGCTAGCTGTCCTGGGCTCCTTTTGTAGTCCATGGTGAGAGACAGAATCAAACCTCAGATAAGGCACATCACTCTCCACTGTCCACAAGTGTAGTGGGAACCAAGCAACTCCACTTCCATCTTGGGCACTTCAGCTATGCAACTAAAACTGGAGGTAAAGTTTGCGGGCCTACATGCTTATCATGAAGATTATTCTTGTTCTAGTATCTTACTGTACCACCTTGTCAACAAACGAGGCGTGCTTTTGTGATGTGCATTACGGAAGAAAGTTGCCATGTTTTCCATTACACCCTAGAAAACCAACTTCTTTGAATTCTTTAGTCAGGCTGCTGACTGCCCATAGCAAGGCAAAGAGTCACGGACTCCTTAGGTCGTAGATAAACTCTCCATCCCTATTTCCCTCATCTCCTCATTCGCAGTACTGCAGCTTTCTTACTTATCCCCTAACTGCATGGCTGACAAGAAGTAGTTCACACTTGGTGTAAAGGTCTGGGTGCGTTGCCTGTGGGCTGACTGTCCAGCTGTAGGTCAGGAGAAGAGGTAACTTGAACTCACATTACAGCCTTTTTTCTCCATGGAGACAACAGTTTGTCCTGCTGCCTTTCACCCAGCTCTGATGAAACCTGTGTGAAGTTAGTGTCTCTGTAAAGAAAGACGGGACACATTCACTTCATGTTTCCCTTCAAAAAAAAAAAAAAAAAATGCTAAAAAGAAAGGGATGGGAGCACCACATTGTGTTTCTGGCTGTGCAATTCCATGTCCCTGACAGGAGAGCCTTCTTGCTGTGTCTGTGTGTTCTATCTTGGCTTTATGAAGCCTGTAGACATGCCAAAGCAGGGGCTGTGCTCTACTGTATATTAAGCACCCAGAAAAAAAAAAAAAAAAAGACACCCATGTCTGAGAAGAAGGTATATGGAATCTTCATGCAGACAAACTGTAGGAACCCATGGTGGGTGCTTTTACACCATGGTTACAAGCAAGCAAACTGTTTGGCAACTCCTCACAAACACCCCCGATGATATGGATTTTTCCATCAGTGCTGTGGTCTTCTCCATGAGCTCTTTAGTCTTGCTGCATGGTGCTCTTGAAGTGTTAAAAACAATCAGAATTTCAAATTAAAAAAAAAGATTCCTTATAATCTACTTACCCTCCAGAGAGTGCTGAAGTCTTACTTCAATACTCTCCTCAACCACAGATTTAGCTACTGATTTGCTGAAAAGCAAGAACCCCCAAATGCTGGTGTGATCCTACACCCTTCAGGGATACTCTTCTGGATGTCAGCTGTTCTCATGTCCTCTCTTCCCTCCCACACAGTTCACCACAATTCAAGAACTGTCTTGATTCTCAGTCTGCATGTGTCCCTAAATGAAACAGACCCACATCATTTGGTATCTTCAAACTGCCTTCGCTGTCCCACCTGCTTTCACTCAAAAGCCACAATCTACCTCTATTTGCCATCTAGAGGCCCAAATGGCTTCTTCGCATGGAGATTAATTTTCACGGGAAACCCAATACCCATAAGAGAAACAGTAAGGACTTTTTTTTTTTTTGATGCCATGAAAAATATTCCTGATCTGTGGAAAACAGTCGGCAACTGTCATTCTGTGTCTTTCGGAAGACAGAGTAATCACAGCCCCCTGAGCAGGGAACTGAAGCACAATGGTGAGCTGCTGCTTGCAGGATTTGCCTTGGTGAGTTTAGTGAAGCTACTGGCATGAATTAGCCTGGGCCATCAGGGTAAGGCACAGGACTTTGTATAACAGCCTATATTGCAGCTAAATTCAGTCCAGCAGAGAAAAACAGGGAAGGTGCATTAATTATTAATGCTCAACTACTAGATTAATTTGCTTTATCGTTGCTTTGTATTGTATGTAGAATTAAAAAAAAAAAAAAAGTTGCCTTACCTTTTAGGGAGGGTAAGGAAGACAAGAGGACCTGAAACTGAAACACTGACAGAGCAGTATTCCAAATGGCTGCAGATTTCCACTTTAGAAGAGTTTAAGCTTTGCCAAGTTGCATGCCCTTCCCAATCATAAAATTTTCGTAAAGACAGACGTGGATCATTGTACTTGGCAAGAACCTAGATACCATTCTTTGCTATTAACATCATATTGTACAGTTGCAATGTGTAGTGACTCAGTAAAACTGCTATCAGCAATCACCAGTAAATCAAAAGCTGTACAACGTGTGTCAGCATTCAAACTGCATCCACCACCATACTGTTCAAAGACCTTTGAACCTTGTCCTTGTAAAACTGAGATTCTAAAAAATGCATTTTTTATAAAAGGGCAGAAAGAACATTGCCTTAAAAGAAACCAAGAAACATTGTACACTTGAGCAGCTGACAAATTTGGTCCAGCAATGGTCCATACCTCACACAATATACTCAACCGAGAGTGTGATTTTATGATGGGCTTAAGACAATTCAAGGCTTCATTGCTGGCACTCTTCCCCCCTAGTATTCCCAGCTAAGTGTTTCCAGTGCTTCCCATGTGTCAGGTCTAGGGGCAAGTTGAAACCGCTTGCTGAACAGGCTGAAAAGAAGCCCTCAGAGAAGGATTGTGACTTCTGGTGGCAGTCAGAGAACTGATCTGGCTAAAAACGTTAATTTTCAGGTAGACTTCTTTTAATCAGTTTGCACTTTTGCACAAACCTTCCTGGTATCACGAAGAGGTGGCAGGGAAACCCAGCCAGAGGGAACACTGAAGCCACAACAAAGCATCCATACTCGACACATCTGAAGAAAAAATGGGATCAAACCATGAGGGATGGTCAAGCATTGCCCTGGTTGTTTCTCTGTAGACAATTAAAAACACACAGCAAAGGACCCACTTGGACTTGACCGTAGTGGAACACTATTTTGTATCTCATAATCCTTTCAGCTGACAGAAGTGTGTGGTTCAAAAGACCCACCTCACCCCAGCTGATGGAAAAGGGAAGTGGTAATAGAAAGCATGCTTTGTCTTTGGTGCTTCATCCTGATCCCATAAGGTGGCAGACAGAAGCTGCCTGGTAAACATTTCCTGAACCTTTTAGAAATTACAGATGCAAGATTTTTTTCCTAAACTACTGATCAAAAAATATGTGGTACCAACAAAAATGAAGCAGGCAGTGGACATCTATTGCTCTAAAATGTGGCACACACCAACTATTAAATGTCCCAGTTCCCCACTGAGCTTGCATAAATAAATTCTATTTATTTATTTTTAAAAGTTGAAACTAAAGAAAATGCACCACCATAATGTACTGCAGCCATAAAGTGAGGAAACTAATTGTCGGCACTGTCAAGACAGCATGCATTTAGTAGAAACTGCCTTAATAGCTTCAGCCTTTACAAGTGTTTTGTCGTTTGACTCAGTGAGTCAGATGGCTTTTCCCATTCTACCACAACTACTGCCTCCAAGTCAGGAGTTGCCATGGGACAGGTTTTTTTTTAGCTTTGCTGTCTGGCCTTTAACAATTCAGACAGACGTCTCAACACTTTCCACATCATTCTCGTCACTGTACCAGCTGAACTTGGAATGCCAACATCTTTCCTGCAATCTACTGCCTAAAGTAGAAGACCCACTAAATGACTGCCTAGCTCCTTGTGGTTTTCTGGGACAGCAGCAATAATACTTCCACAGAGGGAAATTCAATCCACATCACCTAATAATCCAATTTAACTTTCTCTAAAATCTTTCCTGTAAATTTTTGCTACAATTCTGTGGGACTCGATAGCTCAGTGTCTACCAAAGTTTTCCTGTTTCTGAATCTGTTTGGTAATGAGAGAGATGAAATATTTGCCCTCTGTGGTTTTGATTATGACTATGTGTGCTTTAAAAAGGAGCTAGAAAAGCATTCAGATTGTCATTCATACACAATTATTTTTTTTTAATTACTATTCCAGTTTTTACCTGCTTTGTCTACATAACAGGAAAAAACCCTGACCGCATGTGGTCAGAAAACAATATACAAAACAACAAGCCCAGATTTTTGATAGTTCTGATCCAGTAACCGTTTAGAGTACAGTTACACCCCTTTGATACAGAAATGCCAAGCTAGCACTAAGCCAGTAGGAAGTAATTTAACCATAGGGGACACAGTTTGGTGCAGGCTAAATGATCCCGAAGAGTGAAACTCTGATTTTAACAAAGAACAGAAACGTGGGCTACAATACATTTAAACAGGAACTTCAGCCTTCACAAGGGGAAGGGCATGTTTGTGGTTAATGCCACGCACTTGACATGCAAAAATCAAACCTAAATTTGATTTCAAGCACAGTTACACATTCATTTGTGCATGTCCTTACACATGTCTGTGCTTCATTTCTTTTTTATCTTCTCTTTCTGGCCACTGGCCATCTTTAGTCATGTCTTTAGGGAGATATTTCCTCTCTACATTTATGCTCCTGGGCAACCATATGCAGCAAGACCAACCTCAACACACTGTCTCCCTACTAGAACAGCATCCTAACCTCAACTTCTTGAAAGGTAAAAGTGCAAATAACAATGTCAACTCACTATCAAGCTCTCTAGCACAGTTTCCAGGCAATGGTGCTTGTCAGCAGTGATAACTCCGTGCTGTTCCTGACATAGGCAAGGGTCCTGAAAATCAGCTCCTGAAAATCAGGATGCATCATCTGTGGATGCTTGTGGATTAGACTGGGATGCTGATGGGGCTGGGAGAGGGAATGGTGCTGTGTGATCAAATACCATAGTGAAACAGGAGGAAGTTGAATAAAAATTCTTCAACCTAGAGAGAAATTAGGGACTGGAAAGCAGCAAGGCCTGCTGATGTTGCTCTCGGCTGATGATTCAAACTGAAATACAGGAAATTCTTTTTAAACAAGAAAATGCCTTTTTTACTGTGAGGCTGGTCACTTACTGGAAGAGGTTGCCCAGACAGGCGGTGGGGATATTCAGAACAGAATGGGATATCGCCCTGAGCAACCCACTCTCACTGCCCCTGCTTTCAGCAGAGCTTTTGGGACTAGACAGTCTCCAAAGGTGCCTTCCAACCTCAACTTTCTGTGGTTCGGTACTATACTTTTCTATCCTGTACGCAAGCTTTGCTCCTTCATCACGGTGCAGCATGATCACAAGCAGCTCCGTAAACATGTTTTGCACAGCCAAAGACTGCTGGGCGGTATGTATCAATAACATTTTCCTTCTTCACACAGCCACAGTAGGAAACAGCACTGCTCTTTACCTCTAGCAGCATAACACAGGCCAGGCAAGATATACAGAAGATGTTTACTGTATTTTCCACAGGAGCTGACACTTTAGATTTCACTGCTATAAAAAATACCCGAATTTGCAACATTGACAGATGCTGCAGGCTAAGAGCTCCACATGATTTGGGTCCAATTTCCTCTTCCATTTTTCCTCATACTTTAATTAGTCTCCCTTTTATAATAACACCTTCTGGAAATATAGCATGATGCTGGCAAGCCCACTGTAAATTGTTTTTACAATTGTATTTAATACAGCTTGTTGCCAGCCATTGTAAAAGCATCTCAGTTCTCTGTGGAAATAAGAAACAATAAACTACACTATACCTTTGTATTGCAGTAAAAGAATATAAATATATCCTTGCACTTATTAAATTACATTGTTTGGAGAAATATACTTAGATGACACCCAGTCCAGCAGTGCCTGGGTCAGAACCAGTTTTAACTAAACTAACTTAAAGTAGGTGATTGTATTACAAAATTTTAGCTTTTTGACAGATTTTTAAAAGCCCAAATCAAACCCAGCCCCCTTCCTGCTCCTGGTTAGTTTCCATCACCTTTAACAGTAAAGGGAAGGCAGCCAGATTTTGAAATGATACACAAGTAACAGGAAGCAATTTTTCCATATGCTATTGTTACAAGGCACCTATAAGTCTGCTTAATACTATAGATCCTTACACTCCAGTAGCTCCCATTACCTCTGCAACCAGGAAGGCTTCATCTTCTGTTTTTTGTCAAAACCTCCGTTAGTGCTCATTCTGAGACACAATCCCTCAATCTCTGAGTGTTTGGTAACAAAAATTCTTACAAGTTAGAAATGGGAGAACTTCTAGAGACACTGACTTTGCTCCCCTCTATAAAGGACCTAGTGCTCAGGCTGGATCTGACTCTTTTATTCACGGATACATTTTCCTTTTCACATTTCCCTCCAACAACACTTACAATCTAACAAGAGGGAAGAGGAAGACTCTTGGCAGGTAACATCAAGAAGCAGATGCCATGGTGAGAGGGAAAAAAAGAGAGAGAGAAAAAAAAAAGAGACAAAACAGAGCAAAAGAGAGCAGCAGCACATTGTCACATGCACACAGCATGGAAGTGGTGTGAAAACTGTCATGTAACTGTGCCTTGGCAAGCTCTGAGCATCAATGGGCAAGGTGGCCTAATGCTGACCCCTCCCAACCTACCTGATGGACTGCATTGGTACTCAAGTAGCTTTTGATGGGTCCTCAAAATGACAGTGCATACAAAAACATAATCTCTACTTCTAATGAGGCCTTAATTTCACAGCTGGCTTCAAAGTAAACACAGTTACTCAAAATGAGAGCAGGTAAATACAGCACTGAATCAGCAAAGAAAGGTAATGCAGCTCCAAGAAAACAAAGATTTACCTCAAGTTCAGGACAGCACTAGGTTTTGGGCAACGGTTTTTTTCTTATTTGAATATTGTCACTTGGCTACATGCCATTAACTTACCCTAACTGTCTTTAATGAGGATTGCTAGGCGTCTAAAAAAAGAGTGGGAATAACTCTGAAAGAAAAAGGACATCGATTAGGGTATGTCATCTTGGACTAGTTCAGGGTGCATACACAAACACCAGGTTTCAAGGGGCTTTTCATAAGCAGCAAGTACTGTAGTGCTGGTGATTTCCCATTCCCCATGGCCAGATCCATCACAAAGAGCAAACACCACTCAGGATATAAAATCTACCATCCAAAGAGCCATTAGGGCAGCCTATTTCAACACACAGCTAGTGCATGGAGGTAAGATGCAGCCTTAGTACCTCACCCTGCTTCTGGAATCAAGAATAAGAGAAACTTTGCCCTTACTAGCCCTCCATAAAGACTGCAAGTTTTGCACATGAGGGCTCTTAACGCTGGCAGAGAAAACAGAGTCCGAAACCAGCCCAGGGAGCTGATGCAGATAACACTGACAAAACACTGACCAAATCCCAAAACAAAGATCTGAGTTTATACTAGCACAGGAACGGAATGCCAAACTGAAAAAAATGTATTAAAAAGAAACATGCTCCGTAACTCACATATTTTTAAATCTGCCAAAAGAAACTGTCTTGCGCTTCATTTTTAGAACCAGAAAGTGGGTAAAATTCCATGGGTTAGGAAGCATGCACAAAAATCTTAATATCCCAGCTCTCAGGTTTACCATCGAAGAATACAAACAACTTAAAAGCACCCTAGCAGGACTCGATCGTTTCCCAGCTGCTAAATGAAAGGCAGGGGAGCAGGGGAAGGCGAATTACCAGCTTTCCGACTGCAAAGCAGGTGAGTGACAAGCCCTTTACTTCATTGAGAAGCACAACATGAACCACTACAAGCTACACACTTTTACTGTCTCAAATGCTCTAAAGTCTGCCACAAACTTGTATCTTATCCCATAATGCCACTTTTATGTTTCATTTACCAATGTAGCTGGAATGGTACGAACATGTATCTAGACAGCTCCCTACTGATTGCCTAGCTGAAAAGTGTCGGGGGGGTGGGGGTGGCAGAATAATCACCTCCACAACCATTTCTAAGACAACCTGGTTCAACTGGCTCCAGAGGTATGGAGCCTAACAAAGTACGGAATATTTCAAATGTTACAAATCACAAAAGTCTTGCTTCACAATGCCCACTCCTGGTTTGAGCCTTTCTGAAGAGCCATTATCATAAATGCAAAGATTATGCAGAGGCGGAAATAAGCAGTCCCCATTAAAACTCCTCCTCCCTGGTCGAAAATCATCCTTGAAATACATAGCTCAAAGCAATTTGAAGATAATTAAAATGTTGATATGCAGAGACTGTTGCTTATTGTGCTGACCAACACCAATTAATTATTTCTTTGTGATTCCAACTGCCTGTATCCATATGCCACCTATGGTCTTTATATTTTGGGATTATGTACTTTGGGTAAAGGTCTCTTCTGTGTGTGTAAAGTGCCTAGCACAATTCCCTCTCATGTATGAACAGGGATCCCTAATAGTAATTGAAAACTGTAATTGAAAATGTAATTGAGAACATGAGCAAAAAGAAGCTTAATACATTTCCTAGATTAATGAGGAGCACACCAACAGGCAAAACATCCTAGTAAGACAAAGCACACCTCCTGCTAAAGAACAAAGGGAAAAGTGGCTATACGCAACAGAATTCAGGGGAGGCGGGGCGGGGAAGTCAAAATAAATTTAGCGTTTCTCTTCCTTGGAATCACACTGCTGAACCTTTCAAAATGTACCACCTCAGACCCCAGCATCCAGCAGACAGGTTTGCATGGCCTGCTTACTCTGCCCAATATGAAAAGGCAAAATGGCACACAGTCACCCTGACAATAGGCAGAGCCCTCACAGCAGATAGCCACTGCATTTTCTTGCAGAAATAAACACACTCAGCAAACTTTGGTACTCTCTCTCAAAGTACTTGCTGTATAAAGCCACAAACATTAGATGAACGCTGCCAGGAAAAAACATTTTTGGATTACCCACAGCCAGGACACAAAAGCAAAGAAGAAAAGAATTGAGATGCGGCATAAGACCCAAGGTCCAATCAACCCACCAGGCAGGGCTTTGAACTGCTGAAGCATACGCTGCCCATGATAACTGCTGCCACATGCTTAGGGAAAATAAGTACTAGAAATAACGCATGTACAAAATGATCCTTCCATTGGCATTGCCCTGGTTTTGGCTGGGAGAGGGTTAAATTTCTTCCTAGTAGCTGGTATAGTGATTTAGTAGCACAGTCACGTTGATAACACACTGATGTTTTTAGTTGTTGCTAGAAAGTGTTATTTTATAAGTCAAAGACTTTTCAGTTTGTCATGCCCTGCCAGTGAGCATGCTGGGGGGCACAAGAAGCTGGGAGGGGACACAGCCAGGACAGCTGGCCCCAGCTGACCCCAGGGCTATTCCATACCATACGGTGCCATGCTCAGCATATAAACCAGGGGCAAAGCTGGCCGGGCATCGGTCAGCGGGTGGTGGGCAACTGCATTGTGCATCACTTGTCTCTATATTCTAAATCTTTGATCATAGCTATTGTTTTCCTCCTTTTCTGTCCCATTAAACTGTCATTATCTCAAGCCATGTGTTTGCTCAGTTTTACTTTTTCGATTGTGTCCCCCACCCTGCTGCAGGGAGGGGGGTGGGGAGCGAGCAAGGGGCTGTGTGGTGCTTAATTGTCATCTGGGGTTAACCCATGACAGCCCTAAAGCACCCAATAAGATTTTACTTCTGACTGGGGGGGGTCTAGAATTCCCGTCTACTTTTGCAGTGGTGTAAATTCCTGCAGTTTGTTCGGCTGTTGGCATCGCAGCAAGTGATATAGGCAGCTGTATTTAATTCACCTGTGAAATCTCTCTTATCATTTTCTTGGCATGTCTATGGAAAACCATCGTCCGGTGGAGTTCATCCAGAAATTTAGAAGGTTGTTCTTTTATTAAAAGCTGAAATTGAAGCCTCATCGATACCACTGAATAAGACCCCTATAAAACCAAATTAGCCCATGATCCCTCTGGTTTAGATAAACTCCACTTCATTAGAACAGGAGCTTCAGATGAAGCAGCTGTAGGTAACAGAGATTCTTTGCTTTGTAATTTACAACAGCTTACTTTGTATTATATTAGGGACTAACAGCATCATTGATTAGACTGCTTTCTGTATTATGGATGATATCACTTGCTGAATCTTTCCCTCAGAGAAATTAAAATGGCCAAATCACCTTTTTTCCCCCCTAGTATCTCTTCCCCAACAATATTTTCTTCAAATGCATTATGCACCCCCTGACTGTCAGCCTCCAACACGAAAGCATTTCTATTTTGCTGAAATTCTTTTACGCAGCTGTTTCTGTTATCTTGCACTGTCTAACCAAACCAACCACGCAAACCCCACAAAATGCAAAGTTAAATGCTGCCACTTGTGAAGCTGTATCAATATAACTTGCCTTGGAAGCAGAAAAGAGAAAGAAGATGACTGTCCTGCCCCCTGAACTTCTGTGTCTTTGCTGGAATGATAATACCTCCTTGTACTGACAAATTACTGGTGCTGAAATACCCCTGTAACCCCCACATATTCTGGACAGCCCTGGTCAGCAAGACACTGAGGTGACCACAGTTAATGTGACACAGTGTAGCTGCCACACAACCCAAATTTACGCTTACAAACAGTTCATGTAATAAAAACAAAGACTTACAAATGTAATTTGTTACCTTTATTTGTAAAAGGTGAAGGCAGTAGTCATGCAAAGTTGGTAAGGGACCAAAACCAGATTTTTAGATGAGAAATACTCTACTTACACCTTGTCTTCTGAACTTCTCTGCCAAATAAGCATTTCTACTAGGAAAATAACTACGGGTCCCCACCCAAAAAACACAGGAAGCTGGCAGCGTACTCCACAAGCCATCACCCAAAATTGCGAGCTGAGGGCGTGGTGGGGCACACATCTGGTGTAACCAGTGAAATCCAATATGCTTTTACTATCCCAGAAAAGTCGATTGCCTGGATTTTGCCTCCCAATCATTTAAAAAATTATGTCTGACAGTGGGAATCCAGAAATCTATTTGAACAACAGAATTCATAGAGAATTTAGTTCAGCATTTTCCTTTCTCAGACACACACACACTCTGAGCAGATGGAGGAAAGACAGCGAGCTCCCTGCTAGTCACATCAGCTCAGGAGCCAGACATTACGAACACTGTCTGATTCAGCTCTTGTTGAAATCAATAAAAGCCCACCGCTGAAGACCATGGGAGATGGAAAATAACCCTCTCCACGCTTCAGCCAGAATGTGTGAATGAGGAAAAAACTGACAGCTTTCTTCCCCTCTGATTTTCATGGCGCTTAAAGATCCAGATTATAAAACACAATTTGTCATCTGTGAATTTTTGATCTGCCTGCTTGGCATAAATAAAGCTCACGTCTACATGTGAATCAGGGAGACAGGCATCACCTTGCACTTTGACGAGACAGAGATACTAGTAGCTGTGCATGAATAAGCACTATTGCATTTCCAAGTGCATTGGATACAGTATGTCCTACAACTGAGAAGATGGTTGGAGTGGGTAGATAAAGGACTGAAAAAGCACTCCTTGTTCCTTAAAAAACTGCCATTTTGCATTGCTGAAAAAAAGAAAAAAATAATCCAGACACCAGGATTCACATTTTATCAGTTGGATAACCTGAAATTCAACTGGCTATAGTAAACATCTAGAAAGATTATGACATTTACTAGAGCATCTATCATATCTGAAATCAAAGAAATGCTTCACAGAATTTGCACTCAAGTGCTTCCTTGGCATCAACTTACAATAAGTGTTCAAGTATTCCTGCATCCCCCAGCTCTAATGACATTCATCACTGCAAACTCATTTGGCTGGAGGACCCATTTACATTGGCCACGTGTTTACAGATTTTGTTCTCATTTTGCCTTGCATTCTTGTGAGCTCCAATATTTGTGACTTTACACGTGTCTTGTATTTTGGTCATAAACATCCAACCAGTTTAATTTTCCATACTGTTCCTAGACATAGATCCAAGAAAAGAATGAACAGGGGCTTTACTGTGTCAGAGTGAACTCCATCATAACACTAGGTTGATGTTAATAAATATTAGCAGCTAGAAAAAAGAAAATATGAAAATCAATTTCAAAAAAATTCTCAAAGTTATACTCACTGCTGGTAGAGGACATACGGCTGTACTCAGACCTGCAAGACAAAGATTTCAGTTAGACCATATTAAATCTAAAAGAGATAATGAAAAACATACCAAATCTAACTCACATTGCATATTAAAACAGTTCAACAACCATTTAGCATTATTTTTGTGCTAAGATAATAACTGGAACAGGTTTTGAAGAGAAAACCCGGCATCTCATGGATTTTGAAAACACCTACATAGAGTGAGTAAAGCAATTAGGGTTTTATTTAAGCGATATTCAGGCTACCTAACTTTAGGTGTAAAAATTAAACCTCAGAATGCTCTCTACAAGAACAAAACAGGCTGCTTCAGACATAGGTTAGGAGCAGAAATTACTACATTTTGACTCTGCTCCTCATCTTCCCCACTTCATGTCCTCTAAATGCTGTTTTGCAGACTTTTTTTTTTTTTTTTTTTTTTTTTTTTAAGAGAACCCTACTCAAAGAGCAGAGCTTTTATTGTTCTTTGGTCACATCTAGCAGTGAAGACACAAAATGACTACCAAATATAAACATCTAGATGACAAAGCTTTTTGCTTTAGGAATGACTTTTCCTCTTCAAGACAACTCTCAGTAAAACTGGTTCTACTACAGAGCATTCTGGATAACCCATGAGAAATACAGAGCAGTTAAGTATTTTCAGCAACAGTGCAATTAACTTTGCAGTTGCATATAAGCCCAAACTCCTGAAAACCTGATTCTGGGCTGATTAAGACATGGCCCGTTTACATCCTAAAGGCTCAGAAATACTAAGGTAAAACAAATATGCCCTCACTGAATATTAAAAAAAAAAATAATAATTTCCACTTCTGAGGCCCTATGTCTGACTTCTGAGTGTTTGGGTTTGGAGCTCACAGTCACACAGCCCCCACCCCTCCACGTGCTGGCTCCCCAGAACAGACCCCACTCAACGGAGCTCTCTGCCACAATTAATGACTCACATGTAAGCCCTGCAGTGCCCTGAATATAACAGGCAAACCATTCAGGGAGCCGTAACAGTTCTTGGATCCAAACCTAAATGCTTGTTTTATATAAATAATTGCAACAAGTTTGCAATATTGCTTTAAATAAAAACCAAACAAAACATGTGAGCCTTGACTCCCAAGATATTGGTCTGGAAATAGATACCATCCTAAGCATGTTCTCAGGATGCTTCATACTCTAGGCTCTCAGGCATCCAAGGGAATAAAGGACATCAACTCCATATAACTGTAGCGGCCACTTTTGATTTTAATATGGATATCTCTCTGCAGAAGAAGCTTAAGCAATTACAGTCATCCCCGTATTTCACAACCCCGTGCTTAGCACTCAGTGTTCTGCAGATCATATGCTAAGACTGCTACTTTAGGTGAAACAGACCATGAGAAACTACCCTCAACTCTTCTTGCCAATCCTGCTGGACTAGTGAAAGATGACACAAACTGAATTTTTCACAATACTATGGAAATATTGCCACAAATACTGTCAAGTACTATGAGGTTATTGTAGTTTTGGAAAAAGGTCTGTGCAGTTCTGGGGAGAGAGTTGCGGATGGGGGCTTGCATCTCTCTCTTGCTTTCTCCTTTGCTAAAACCTGCACCCCCAACCACTTCAATAACAACAAGGAGCAAGGGCATATCTTTATCACACATGGCAGAGACCACAGGATCAGGTCATTAGTAACCCCCCCTCAGTCACCTCATATGTACCTGCTACATTGTCACAGCACTCTCAAAACCATCAAGCTGCAACAAGGGCTTTACCATCTCATACCAACATACTCTTCATGCCAGTCCCTCTGCTGCCTTCTCCTTGTCTCACCTCATCCAGGGCACGTGTTCTCTCTGCTTCTTCCTCAGCTACTCTCTCTTCCTTGGCTCTCAACTACTTCACCAGCCACAGCTGCACCTTATCTACATTGGCCAACCCACAGTTGTATATTATCAATGGTAATTAACACAGCTTCATTCCACTGCACTTCCCCGCCCCCACTTTTTTTCTTATGTTTTTAACAAACATTACAACCTTTTACAAATAAATTTTTCATACAGTCCTCTAGAATTCCTCTACACTACATAGCACTTCCTCCATGAATAAATTGCTGTCCCTCAACCAACCTCCCCCAGGACCCTTGTGTAGCTGGGAATGGTAAAGGCAGCGATGACATGAGCTGAGAAGGACACCTCCTCCTTCCTACTGCTGGGCCACATACGCACCGCTGGCCCACCTCTGGGCAGGGACCAAGGGGAAGCGACCCCAGGGGCTGGCTAAGTAGTGCTGTGCAGGCCATAAAGCTGCATGGCATTTTCACCAGCAGATCATGCCGCTATCATTTGGCACCATGTATATTTGGAAGGGTGTGAAAACTGTGTATCATGTCACTCTTCACAAGCCCAGAGGCAAGCAATATACATCCAGCTGCCTCCAAGCATCCCAGGCAAGGACTCATTTAGGCTGCACTTCTGTTTGAAAACAGCCTGGGGCTGTCCTTCAGTGTATCTGTCTTCGGCAGCTGGTGGCTAATTCAATATGAATCTGCACTGCTTGTGTTTCGGATGGAAGCGAGACAACATTTTGCCTTTTGCTTACTGCAAGTAGAGGCAGCTTTCTATTACTTCACACTGTTATTTTATTATCCCAAAGTGCTGCAGGCACATTATAGGACATGGAGAATTAATGAGTCCTGAACTGAGGAAGTGGCAGTCTATGTACAGGCAGGACATGAAAAATGAGACAAGAGGAAAAATAAAAAGATAGGGAGTGAGAAAGGAGGAGACGACAGAGTGCTTGGAGACTAATTGCACAGACACATTTTAATAGGCTTTAGAATTGTATTGGGGTTTTTTTTGTAATTCTAATATGGTTCAAGCTAATATTTAATTCATGTTTGTTGCACAACTGGCATACACAGAATTAAAAAAAGGATAATTAAACTCAAAGGCTTATGTCAACCTCAGATGCCGAATTGAGGACTGTACCCTCCCTAAGCTCCCTCTATAATGAAAAAAAACCCTGAGGTCTGAAGTGGGCCTCTCTCTAGCTGTTGTCTAGAGATGCAGCCTACAGAAACCACATTCCTAATGCAGGACTCTCGGCTACATGCCTCAAACTAAATGGGATGAATATGAGTCTCTCTACGTGCTCTGAGGGCCAACCTAAAACACCTTTTGTCCTCCCTCTGACTACTTTCTTTCTTAGAATTTCTTTGTCTTGAATCTAGTCCTTAAGAACAAAAACAACAGTGTTAGGAAAATCCTTAACATTTTCAAAACATTAGCGCAAAAGATTCAGATTCATGACACACTCTGGTAAGTGGTTTATAAAATATATATTTTTTTCCTTGTAGTCAGCTATTTAGGATACTAAATTCTGAAGTTTCTGTAAGTCTTCTAAGCTTTTTAGACTAGTATATACAACGAATATTCCCTTTGACAAGATCATGCATTAGAAAAAATAAGTACCGAAATAAACATCTCCTGTAGATTCTCTGGACATCAAGCAACTTTATTCCTTCCCATGCTTTCCATCCCTGTTTTCAACATCCCCGAGTATCAGCTGTTATCAGTTCCCTTGGAAGAGGTTTTCCCCATTAGGATAACTCAAGAGTAAAGCACTCATGGGCTTTAATGGTGACAGACTGAGGCCATACTGGGGCTTAGAGTTTCCAGACCAATTACATGGTCTTGCAGCAAGCTATTTCCTCTGATAGATATTATATTATAGATAAAAGGAAAGAGACATTCAGGACAGAAACTGAACAAATGGAGGACTGTTCCCTTTATAGGCACATAATGAAGAAAAAAATGATCAAAAAGGGTACTGAAGCAGTTGGAGGTACTGAAAAGGAAGGCTCATTGCTCAGTCAAAAGGCACACCAGTCTGCAAAGAATTTGTGCTCAATGGTCAGCCCACCAGCAAAGAGAAGCTGTGAAGATGTCAAGAGACATTAAAATAGGAATGTAGAAGCTTGAGATAAATGTGGGACCTCGATTCCCATTAGCACTGTTGAAGAATCAAGACGGTGTGTTACCAGACATCATAAGACCATCAGAAGCACAAAAGATCCTGAGCAATCCTCTGAGATCAGCATGCGCTATACTCATTGCTGATGGGTAATGCAGAGCCTCAAAATACCCAGGACAGGGAAATAGCCCACGGAATACCAGTAAGTAGCTGCTAGTGCGACTTGCAGTTACTGAATACAGTATGTAAGGACACTAAACCTGTTTCTTTGGGTAAGCTACGTTACATCTCTGAATCACACAACCAATGTAGCTACACCAGCGTCGCACTGTGCTTGGGTTACTTTGGCACGCTGATCAGCCATGGCACAGCATCACGATAACATAGCTACAGCAGTGATTTCTACAGTAATAAACAAATACGCTAAAGAGAACTGTCTGGGAGCAAGGCCAACTGCCATGAAACAGTCTGCACCTGTACCATTAAAACATCTTGCATTCCAAAACACGCTGGCAAGTGGTCTACTGGGAACGGTCCCTGGGCCACAGTAATGTGGTAAAACAAGTCCCCTGGCCCACGGTAAAACACACCCAAGAACCACATGGCAAAGAGCTAGATGGCCCCACCCAAACTGATGCCATCAGCCATTTAAGTATTCAACAATATGGACAACAGTGCTCAGGGACACCCCCATATGCTGTTTAATGCACTGGCATGGCTGTAACTAGGGTTTCTGAGCCAGACAGCACCTCCACAAGGCAGTCTGCTGTGTAAAATGAACACACATCTCTCAAGTTAGTCTAACACAATACTACACCACGATATGCCCAAGGTCTCCATTGCCAGGACCCTGCCCCCACCCCAAAAAATAAAATCGTGTAAAGTTTACTAGCTCTTCTGCTGTCTGCATCCTTCTGTTGTGTAAGACTGCCAGAATGGCACCTGCTGGATTCACTTTTCCCCTGCCTTCTCTACCCAGTGTTGTTTCAGATTTCATTGTTTTGTATTAAGAACTGTATTTAACAGCTTCTTTGCCTTCTCTCCCCTAGAAAGCACTCCACAGGGCACACAGAAGGATTTTATAGCAGCGTAAGCACAATGGGCGAGTCAGAAGATTTAGCTTTGTAGCTCTTTCCTGGGTTTCTTCTCACCAGACCCCGTGAGTCAGGTTACAGTCTGTTTCACTAATATCAGTCTAATGCAAATCCATTACCTTCACGGTACTTCTATTTGTGTAGTCAAGATGGCTGCAGCGGAATAACTCAGTGCCACTTGTCTCAAAATGCCTTGCTCTGGATTTCTAGTGGAGCAATGGAGTCAGATGATGGATCCCCATCACGCACCTTGATAACTACTACACTCAGGACCTTATTGCCAACAGTAGTGTTTGAGGCCCCATGGGAGAGATATCACCATCATCATTCTTGTATAAGGATGAAAGGTTGTTTGTAATCTTCCAAAAAGCACCTGTTGAAGCAGGACCACAGGGCTGTAGTGAGCACACCTGCCTGCACATCCCGCTCACTACTCACTCTCAAAGCACTCCCCGGAGGGATGCATCAGGACTCAGGTGGCATGTACCTACCCATCCAAAGCCAGCGAGTTAATCACCCTCCTGAGGGCATGGCGCTCTCAACTAACAACAGGAGAAGCTAATTTATACCAAACGTCTAACCTTCACACAGTTAGCTGAGGTGACCCTCACTGCCTGCTGGGACCTAGTTGTCACAGGTGTCAGCACAGACCTCCTGGCCACTGGAATGTTTCAATCTTGCTTTCAGTGCCTAGTCCCAGTGCCATGTGCCGGCAGGCCTGCCTACCCTGAAGTTCCACCAAACCCTGAAGTTCAACAACAAACACCAAGTAAATCTGGTTACAAATGGTGCCTCAACCCCAGTTGGTGACAAATAGCTCAACTTTATGTTATCTGAATGTCAAATTAGAGACAAGCTCTCTACCTTGACACATCTGGAATGATGGATATATAGGAAGTGAAAGTCCCAGAAAAAAAAAAAAAAAAAAGAACCCCCAAGGTAAAAATAGGCCTTAAAATAGGTTTCAGCAGCAGTGAGTGATATGTATTTCTGAGAGTTTCTCATAGATCGATGAAATATGTGACAAGAGGCTGACATGTCATATTGAAGAACAACCATACAAATGACACAGTCATAAGTGTTGAATCCCTTTAAGCCAGAAACGTGTGACATGAAAGCAACTTCTCACCACAACAAACCATTTAGCTATTCATTCGATAATTTAGGCAACCCATCCGACCGAGGACACACATGAATTATGATATTCCTAAAACTTTTACCTTTAAGTGGGGTACACCGTCTTTTTTATGGGCTGCCTTGTCTCTTGTTAACAACTGTATTTTCTGCTTAGGAATCTCACACATTTTACAGAACTGCAGCAAGTAGAGAAAGGGGGGTTTTATCTGCTTAACAGATTACTTAACAGAGGCTCAAATAATTTGTGTTTTGGCCAGGATCACACATGCAGCTAGTGAGAGCCACAAGGAAAACCAACAAACAAGTATAGCACAGTCAAAAAATTAACATAACTTCTGAAAAATTAATTTGAGGGACAGCATCACCAGAGAAAATGTAAAGGGGGAAACAACCCCCCTGAATAATAACAAACAAGACAGTAATGGATTTTTCTAAAAGTACGGTAAAAATAGCTGCTGTATGGTACAGTGTCCTAAGCTTCAAATATCTTTTCTTTTTCTGTTTTACAATGGATTTCTCTATATATCGTTGAACTGTTCCTTCACAGTTGCCTGCTACCAAAGAAACACTATAATTTTCCTTCTACCTAAAATTCATCAAACACTCAGCAGTTAACTACTAATTAATTCAGTTTACATCATCAATATTTAGATTTTAAACTTATATGGAAAAAAAACCCCTTGTAGTTTGATAATGTCTCCCCACTTTCTCTTAAAATACTAATAAATTATTTGAAATATATAAGTGGAAAATTTGCAAATTCAAATAATTGAAGTTAAAAGTTATAACTCTTCAAAACTTTACATGACTTTTAAGTGAGGAAGGAGAAAACTAAGGGTTTAGGCAAACTTTGGTGCTATTAGTAAGCTAACGATGAAGGTGTGAACCCTTGAAGACGTGGGCTCTTACAGCTGTCTAAGGGAACAAGTGAAGTTCTGCTGGGAGTTGTCACATATATTGAAATATTCACTAATGCCAGCTGTCTCACTGAAGTGTTATGCTCAGTTAAGGCATATATGCTTGATAGATAGGAGACAGCATAGCAGTAATCCTTGAACACAGCTACAATGATCAAAAAAAAGTTTAGGAATAAAAAATTCAAGACTTTAGGTCTGAGAAACTACCTGTTTTCCACATTTGTCATGCGTCACTTGGGATATCAGTCCTGAATACAATGAATTCAGCTGATGCTTTGCCCTTAACATCAGTGGCAGCAATAATCTGTCTCATTGCTTAAAAATTAAATGCCTAAAAACTTCTAAAATTGTCTTAGTTTGTCTTTTTGGGTGTTTTAGCCCCAAAAATCTTTGCTTTGCTATTCAGAGTAAGGATAGTGAAATAGCAAGCATTTGCATGGCTTGTAAAACCAATAAAACTTGAAAATGAACATTTCTACAACTCATTTTAAGTAACTTAGTATTAAATTCTGTATTTTTTTGCTTTCTTTACAATTTGTCTACAGTTCTTTAAACATACCTATTTGTCCTCCCTTCAATATCTTTCCACCTCTTGTTTTTCCCTCTGTTTGCTTTCTTATCAAAGACCAAAGAAAGATCATTTTCTTCTTCCTAAAATCTCAGGTTTTATAGCACAAATCCACTACTAAAATTATTACCAGAGAAAGCTCTCTGTCTCCCATACTTCTGGGCTAAAAGGTTTCAGCAGCAGATGAAATAAGTTTTTTATTTACTGATAAGCCCAAAAATACGTTTCCTGAGAAGATACAATTTGTACAGGGAAAGTCTCTCAGACCAAGGATGGTCAAACTATTTCAAATCTCATTAATAAATAGTATAAATTAATTGGCTTATATGTTCTGCTCCCTTTATTTAGGAACTTGACAACACCAGCTCAATCCATTCTGATTGGATTCAGGAGCTTGAAATACACTGTTTTTGTTTAGCAGCCTCTTTGCCAACCCTATTTACTGAGGCAAATACAGAGAGAGTAACATATTTTCCAACAGATTAGGAAAATTAAGTCTTCAAACTGTAACTGATCTTGCCTGTAGCACAGAATTTTGCCTGCTTTTGTAGCTGGAAGCTGCAGCAAAACCTTAAGGAACATATGCCCCATCGAGTACTGTATGTATTTGATTAGGTAGCTGCTATAAGCAGCTTCAGCGGTACAGGCTCCATATAAGAGCTCACACATCATTACATATGATCATCAAGATGTCAAAGGCTTGCAGCGCTTGGATTTACCACAGTCACTATCCACTATTGCTCCCTGTGTAACAGAAAAGGAACCACTTGGTGTAAAACTGTAACTGAATTACTCTTAGAGTTGTCTCCATGCTTTCAGAGGATGACAGTTGAACTTCAAAACAGTTACTTTTTTTTTCTTCTTTATTTACTGTTGAGTAATCGGAGAATCGAGAAAACAGCTCAGTTTAGCTATGATGAGACTACAAGACAAAGCAAAAAGCAGATCTTCTTGTAAGAGGGAAAAGCAAGTGCTGTGAACAGTTGGTTTGGTGAGAAAGCTGAAATATAAACATTGTGAAAGAGACATACGCAACGTGTTTATCAGACTAAAATAGCTGCTAAACAGAACTAAAAATAATAATTGAAATGCAGAGACCCATTGCTTTTCAAAATAAACTTCGGTGCAAAGCACTGTAGTTATTAATTGCCATATGTCATTGTTCAGATTCCTCAGATAGACTCTCCCACTAACCTACGCTCTCCAGTGTCAAGTCTGGGACAGGGATGCTTCATAAAATCATCAGCTTTGGCACCTCATTGACACTGGACACAGGCAGCTGTCATGCTGGTCACTGAGGTCCAAAGGCTAATGTCACCAGTTGGGGTCAAATCCTTCCAAGTGTCCCTCCCAAGGAAACCCCTTTTTCTATTCTAGATAAACACAGCAAATTAAGAGTGACTTGACAAGGAGTTTTTGAGCTTTGAACCGGTCGTGAATCCACTGGTTATTTTGTTTTCCTTTTATCTACGTTCCCCAAAGAAGACTAAAACCCTGTTTTCCCAATATCTGGAAAGGAGGCCTGGATTTTTTTCCTTCAAGCTCATGTCACATCAAATATTTTCAAACTTTAATCGTTAGGTGTGCCCACAATACAAAGTGATGGAAAATGTCCTTAACTTCTCAGACCACAGAAGAGATAAAAAAAGTAATTTTAATTAATATCTGGATGCATGAAAAAGACTACCATATTCCATTTCCATCTCTTTTAAAATTTCTAATAATGCTACTTCAGTTTTGGTGCTGCGGCCCTGATACCACTTTGCAAAGAAGAATTAGCATTACAATTTTGCCACAGTCAGACTAGAGACCAAAGGAGATACACCAGACAAGGAGCTGGGAGGAAAACAATTGGGAAAGCAGGAGGGAGGAGAATGAAGACCTAGGAAAGAAGAGTGTTTACAGGAGTGGGCAACCTCCTTTTGCCCTTCTGGAGCCAGAGAAGGAGCAAAGGCTCCCTGTCGTTCCCAACAAGATGCCACAGCAGCAACGTGTAGGCTGGGCTGGAAAACACTTCACTCTCTTTCCCGCAGAGAGGGGCTGAAGGTGGGAGCTGAATGGGGGATCCCATGGATCATCCCTGCAGCTCCACGATCTGAAGAGAAGTCATCCATTCAACTAATGAACACAGTCCATGCCTCGCAGTGGGGTTATGAAGTCAGAAAATAAAGTCATTCTCCTTGACTTTGGTATGACACAAGCTGGACAACTACTAGCAAACTTTATGGCACTTCCCAGGTCAGCCCTGCCAGCACCGTGCCAACAGCGACCCATTTCAGGGTGCCTAAAAATCTAACCTGCTTTTGCGGGTGGCTCTCTGACAGTCCAAGGAGCCAGCTCCACCTGCCTGATGCTGTCCACCGGTGTCACTGCCACAGGGACAGTACAGGTAGCTGGGCATGCTTCCAGACCATCCTGGACACAAGTTATCCTGGGATACAGGGATGATGCGGCACCAAGCCCTGACTAATGTTGTCTACAGCCCGTCCAGCCCCGCGCTGGGCCCCACCGCTGAGGCAGCACAACGTGCTTCGGAGCTCAAACTTACAGCCCCCGGCCAGGGTCTCTTAGTATCTTCCTCCCCGCACGGCGGAGGAGGATGATGGGGAGCCTTCCCCCGCTCAGCCCGGAGGAGCAGGTAAAGGCGGCGGGGCGCTCCGAGCGCGGTGCCGCCGCTCGCGCCCGCCCGGGCCCCCAGCCCGGCGGGAGGGGGAAGGGGCACCCGGCGCTGAGCGGGGTGCCGAGCGGGGGGCTCCCCAGGGTGCAGGGCCGGCAGCCGCAGGCAGGCTCTGCCCAGGGCACGGAGCCGCCCCAGCCCCAGCCCCGCCGCTGCCGGGACGCGCTCGGCGGCGGCCGCCGGCAACAAGTGCAGCCCCTGGGGCCCGGGGGCGGCTTCGCCCCCAGCGCCGGCGCGGCCCGGGGGGGCGGTAAGGGCCCCCCGCCACTCACCCGCCCGTCTCGGCTCCCGAGTCCACGCAGTCGTCCTCGCCGCCGGGCGGCTTCTCCATGGCGGCGGCGGGGCTCCACGGCCGCCCTCCCGCGGGGGAGCGGCGGCTGCCGCGACCTGCCTCTGCCGCTGCCGCTCCGCCGTGTGCGACAGGCAGCGGCTGCCGCCCGGCCCGCCCCGGCCCGCCTGCCCGGGGCTCGGAGCCGCTCCCCCGCCCGGCCTCCCCCCCCCCACCGTGGCGGGCGCCGGGCCCCCCTTCCCCTCTCCCGCCGCCCCGCGCC
The DNA here is from genome assembly GCF_023638135.1 of Falco biarmicus. NCBI lineage: Eukaryota > Metazoa > Chordata > Aves > Falconiformes > Falconidae > Falco > Falco biarmicus. Next base: position 29,907,070 of record NC_079289.1, read on the forward strand.
GGGGCAGCCCGCTGGGAGGGGCAGGGGCCGCCGGTCCCCTCCGGCTACCCCCGGCCCGCAGGGGACACCTTTCCTCCGCGCTCGCCGGCGGGCCGCCGTGGTGGGGGGCTCCTGTCTTAGAAACTACTTCAGCACCTTCAGTGTATCACTTTTGGGTTTCCAGCAGGAAGAAGGGCTGGAAGGTGCGGTGCCCCATATCCAGTGAACGTTACGAGAGCCTGCTGGAGGGACATCCTCACTCTCCACCTGGCTTTGGAGTATCCGCTATTACAGCCCTGTGGTCTCCCTTAGCGCTGCTTGGCACTTGCTCATTACACCGAACACGATTATTTTGAAACTGCACACAGAAGCGGGTAGGGTATGGTTTCCCAGCCCCCTGAGAATTTCTGTAACGATGACAAAAACCGATGTGATGCAAAAAGAGCATTTTGAATGCTGCCTGTGAAGAAATGCTGATGTAGGGAAACCTACTGGTAGCGGGGCAGTCGTGTTCAGTAAGATGGGAGTGCAGGGAAAAGTTGTGGGCTAGCTCCTGTACGTTGCACGTGGCAGGCGTGTCTGACTGGTTTGGATTTGGAGGTGAACACCTCTCCATTGCCTACATAAATGCAGATATTCGCTCACGTAAGTCTGAACCGAGATCTCACTTTGCTAAAAAATAAAAGATAAAAGTCAGTCTTTCCTTTATCCACTTGGTCATTCAGGCTGTGGTGGGTTACAAGAGGAGAGGGCAGCACTGATATGTTGTTAGCTTGTGCCTCTGAGCTGGCAGACCAGCTCTCTGTCTCTTCTGGATCTGGTTCAGGCACAAAACTGCAATGTGTTCTCTGTTCCCTACAATCTAGGTACTGTGGGACAATTTAAAAAAATAAATCTACCACAGAACTGGGGAACCTCTTCCATTAATATTTTATGGCAAATGTGATCTTTGATGAATTGGAATTTTCTCTTCAAAAATCTCTACCATCCACCAAGTTTCTACCAGCTGCAGGAGATGGCCACTTGTAGAAAGTGATCAGAAGTGAAAAAAAAAGGTTGTGGTTTGTTTGTTTGGTTTTTTTTAATATTTTCTTTCATTATCTGTGCCTTACAAGAAAGAAGAAAAATAGAGAAAATCTCAACATTTGAGACATAAAATAGAGAAAACCATAAAAATATACTGCACAAGACAATCTTACACTGGCATAAAAACTGCTAAACTGGTTTAGCTTGCCACCAACACTTTTTTAGGTAGTCTACATTGCATGGCATTGACGTCCTTCATTTCAGGATACCCATGCTTGCCAGACAGTAGTACAGCTGTGTATAGCAGCACGAATTCATAGTAACATCTAACGTTGTTTAAGAGGCTTATGCTGGGTGTAGCTCATGCCACTGTTGTCTCCAATAGTATATGGCTCTGGTTCTCTAAAATAAGCTGGATGTAGGCAGGACTGCTGTGAAATCAAAAGAAAGGAGAGAACACCTTGGGAGGAGCTGTCAGGGTGGCGTTAGCATACTGTAGGAACATCGAGCAGGCACCAAACACAGAAATGCTTATTGTGAAACCAGTGAATTCCTGCTGCTCTACCATGGAAAGACACCGGGCTTGCATGCAGTCCTGCAGCTGCTCAGCATCACAGGTCAGTCCACTGTGTGTCTTCAATGATCTTCAGAAGAAATTTGCAGACTTTACTATTCATCAAGAATTGGGAAAAAAAAATCATTGGATAGGAAAGCTGGTATTTAATCTGTTTTGAATATCTAGCTAGGTTTGCATGGGTGTCATTTTGAAAGCAGATTTTTCAGTTTATGTTGAAGATTTCACATAGACATTCTCACAAATCTAAGGCTTTAGGTATCGAATAAACCCCTTTAATACCAATCCTTCTTCCATCTTTCCCCCAGCAAATTACTAAAAGCTAGTTTAGATGAAATGCTATAAAAAGTACTCTATAGAACGGAACAGTCCTATGCAGACACCTACACAGCAGTTCAGAACGTACAGAAACAAACTCTTCTATCCTTTGTAACTGGTAAACTGCCATCCAAACCATTTACTCACAAAATGAAATGCATACCATTTCTTTTAGGACTGGAACCAAAATGCTGAGCCTGGCTGTGAAAGGAACCGTGGCATGAGCTGGTTCTCTGCTGCTAATATTTGAATCGTCTTCCTCAGGTAAGAGGCATTAATGTGCTTTCAGACATGGTGTGTCATTAAGAGATTTGCCCAAGGCTAGAGAGAGGCAAATCTGAGACAATGATTCAGTATGTCCTTATTCCCAGCTTGGGCCTCTGTTTTGGGTAAATATTTATTCTCCATTGACAGCCACAGCCATGGAGGACCCTGAGCCCCCCAGAGGAGGTATCAGCAGTCTGTGTTACCAGACCTTGCTGTCTCTCTGATTCTTAGTCTACACACATGCATTTATTTAGTTACTGCAGTTGTGCTTAAACGCAGGTCACTTCTATTTGCTTTTAAGTGTGATTTCAAAGTGAAATAAATTGACTCTAGCCACTGTTGAACTGATTTAAGATGTAACCAAACCTCCTTAACTATTTAGAAATAGGTTTAGTTAAATTGATACATTTCTGTACGTACAGTTTTAGGTGGTCAGCTAATAGATCTTTTCCATCTCTGACTTTTATTATTCTAGTTAGTTATGTTTAAGCACTGGCATATGAGAGGATCTGGAATAGATTTTATGCCGCATTTAAGATTAATTTATTCCATCTGTCTGAGGGAGGGAAAAAAGAAACATTTGAAGGAAATATATAATTAAGATAGTAAGTAAAGCTACCACAAACTCTAGGCTCTTATTTATCTATTTGCCTCATTTAACTCTGTTTTAATATGGTCTTTCACATAATTATGGTGGAAAGGAGACTCCTCTTTATTAAATTCCAAGCATTTCAGAGATCTTAATGAATGAGGTGTTAAGTCCTGGCCTTTACTTAGGTTTTCTCTGTAACCCGTGCTTCACATTGGCTCCTCTGTAGGTTTCATTGAAAAGAGAAGTTAAGTTTCAATTATTTTCTTGTACTTATGAGGCTGTGATATCAGTTTAAAGATGAGGATAATAGTGAAAATATTCCTAGGTTAAGTTTCCTCAAATTTCAGTCCTTTCATTACAGAACATTTAATAGGAGTGGTCACAAAAACTCAGATACAAAAGTATCAGGAGACATCTTCAAAGATGCTAAAAAGGTAAAGCACTCTTGTCAAAACCAAACACCAAAGACATGAAATTAATGCTAGTTCTGCAGAAATTTCTCTTGCCTCTAGTTGCCTAGGGCCAGATCTAAATTAGAACTTAAGGTACTTAAAAGAGGATGTAAAGCCAATTTTTATGGCTCTGTTCAAATCTGTTATCATGATAAATCCTACACAATGACTAAAGAGAATGTGTCTACCTTCCAAAGGAAACTTTCAATGTACCTGGTGCTGTATGTCCAGATTGTACAAGGTTCACTGTTCTAGCTTGTATCAGCAAAGTGAGGCATCACCTAACTACAGCCTCCAGCTGCTACAACCTCTGCCCTCACAGAAGCAAATGCAGGCAGCAGAACCTCCTCCTCATCCCTCACATAATGGTCCTAGTAACTGAGAACACGGTGCAGGAGAGCGGTAGCTGCAGCCTTGAGCTGAAGAAAGGCAGAGTAGAAAGCTGAAAGATAAACTACATCAGATCATACGTGTACTAAAACAGAAGAGGAAGCAAAAGCATCAATTTCCCTAATGAATCCACACCTGGATTCAAATTTCAATCTCTTTTCTGCCCCCAGAGTTCTGCCTGCTGGGATATCATCTTTCCTGCACCAGCCGGGAGGATGGAACGCAAGCGGAAGAGCGTGCGTCTGGATTTGCAGCCCAAAGAGAAGTGAGTGAAAAGAAGTGGCTCTTTTGTTCATTGCTCCATGTGACTGTCCTACCGATTCCGGTATCACTTATGGGATATTTCTAGCTTCTCCCCTATCTTTCTTTCTATACAGTGGCAGAACTTCACTGTCAGGTAGAGAGAGAGGAGAAAAATGTGTCCCTTTTCATGTAACTGAAATTCTGGTGATAAGGGTGCTCTGCTGGGGAAAAAAAGCACTTGATTCTGTTCTTTCCTTGCAGCATTTTGGATCTCTCCCTTTTTCTGTGCAATTCCCAAAGAAAAGGGGACAGATGCCACTGCAGTTCCTTCTGGCATTATACTGTAAATTAGAGTCCTCCTAGTTTTTGAGAGACAGACCAAGAACCTAGCTTAGCAGAGGGTTCAGTAGTGTAGATGAAGAAGTGACAAAGATGCTTAAGGATGGGATTTGTCGTTCCCAATTAAAACTTTTCAAAATGGACTATAATTGTGCTGTCTCCATTCTCTGCTACCTGACTTTAAAGGCAGAATCTCGCCCCTAATAAGGGGTTCTGGATCCTATTCCTGGCACTTTCCATCCCAGTCTAGGTGTTGCAGTGATGAACTTCTCAGTTTACAGGATCTGGCATTTATAGAAAAGGTTTTCTCCTTTAGTGGTCCCGGTGGAAATTAGCACTCTGCAGGTCAAGACTATTAACATTCACTACTGGACTTAAGACACTGGATTGCAGATTTAAAAACAATGGAGGCAATTGCAGTTTTGGAAGGAGGTGGAAAGTTACGGCTTGGCATGTGGTTCAGTCTTCATGCTAGGTCAGCCCTAAAAGGCTGACTTTCAGACTGGTAAATGTTGCCAAAATATTTGTGGCAGTTTCTCACATAGACTGTCGGGTTGTTGGGATTCTTAAGGGTTACAGTGAGGTCAGTTTCATTTGTGGTAGGTCTCAAGCCAGACACCCAACCTTCTAAAATTCTATAATTTTGAGGTAAAATACAACTATGCAATAAAAAGCTGTTTCTTCAAAGCACTGAGGCCAGGGTTTTCAGTGGAGTTTAAGGGATTTTGGTTCCCAGGTCCCACTCTTTTAAGTTTCATTTGAAAACCCTAGCACGCACACTCCTACAAAAGTTCATGGTACAATGCAGCAAATATGTATTTTATAAGCAAATTGCTCTTTTTTTTACTTGAATTCTAGTATATTAAATTTTTTATTGAAAACTTCTAGCACTCAGTAACAACTGCCATAAAAAGCTGAGTATTTGGAGTCCCTTTCTGTATCATCCTGAAGCCCAGAGCTCAATGGGAGTACAAGGGGGAGCAGAGCTGCACCCCACCTCTGTGCAAGCATCTGGTTGGAGGACTGACTAAGTTGGGCAGTGGAAAGTCTTTTTCAGGGGAAGCCGAGATGACTATCATGGACTTTAAGGAATTAATCTTGCCCTCACATTGCAAATGATCCTGTTCAGCCAGACCTTTTCAGTGGATGTAATCAGTGGCTTTGCTGCCTGTAGGTGCCAGGATCAGCAATCCAGGCTTGGACCTTGGGGCAGTGGCTCTGTGCCAAGCAATAATGCGTCAGCCTCCAGGCTCTGAGTGGACTGATAAGTACTGACATCCTAGGTAATGTATAAGAGATGAGCCTTTGCTCCAAACCTTGACCCAGCCCTCACTGGTGTGAGGAAACCTAGAAGAGCTTAGCACCAGTTTGGACAGCCCTGAATGTAGAAAGCCTGGTGTACAAGGGCTACGTGCCACAGATGTTTGAAGAGATGTAGAGGTCATGCAGGTGAATTCCCCTTTTTCTGGTCACCAGCGACTGGTATTACACTGCACATCTCCTTTGGTGTCCTGTAAGAGAGAGTGCATGAGCACAAGCCAAACAAGGCCACCTGGGCCTCCATCTGGGACTGGAGAGGTGCTTTCAAAGTCTCAGTGGCTGAATATAGACCTACAAATGTGCACGTATTTCCAGGTACTCTTGGCCTGCTTGGCCAGAGGCTACTCTGATCTCTGCTGGCTGATGGATGGAGAATGTAATCTTCTTCTGTGGACTTGCTGAGTTGGGGAGGCAAGGCTTGAGACAGAATGTGTGTTAGGTGATGCTCAAGTGTTTGCTTGATTTCTCCCTTGATGGAAATGTTAAGAGTGTATTGGAACACATCCATTAAAGCACAGGGGAAATGTTTCAGTTGTCACGTTTAAAAGAGTGCCAGCAGGTGTCATGTGGTGCCACGTGTGTGAAAAGTTTACCGGGAAAGTGGGCAATGGACTTGGTGTCACTTTTACGAGGTCAGTGAGACAGTTCTGGCTTCTGGTGAGCATCCTAAGCCATTCACATATACTCGGTGAGCGATCATCGCATTCACAAAAGCACTCCTATGCTGGTAACCATGGCAACTCCTATTAAATAAAGTTTTTCATAAAATAGTGTGCTTTACAAGGCAGAGGAAACGTTATTTTCAAGGACCAGTCCTGTACCCACTGGCGTTCAAAGAGGAAGGATTAAATCCCTGTGGCAGCAGCAGTAAATATTATAGCAGCTTTCACATGTAGACTCTTCTGAAGGGGAAAATGGTCTTCAGGGGTTTTTTTCTCCTTTGCAGCTGGTTGTGACAGTAAAACATTTTACTCTGGAAAGCAGCTACATTTAAAGCACTGTTGGATCTCCAAGGGAGATTCTATTTCTTAATTGTTCTACCACATTTTAAAAAATCCAGTTTTGAATTACCTGTGATATAAATTTTTAATCGTAAGATTGACAGTCAGGTAGTCCTATTAGGTTTAAATGGTTTTACTAAACCTCTTCATCCAGTAGTTGTGAATTTTAGCAACTGTTTTATCAAGCGAACAGCAGGAATGCCTGTTCTATGCATAATCTAAGCCATGGTAAACATAGTGAAGTAGATTACAGAAATAAAAATTAAATAATTTTTGCTAGAAGATATTTGATTCTGTTTCCACTTCTGAGATCTGTAAACAAGAGTAGATTTACTGGTGTAGAGGGAGTTGTTAAAGTCCCATTTACTCTGGCCGCTGTAGGGGCTCCTGTGTCCGGTGGCTTTGTACAGCCTTCCTTCCCCCTCCCTCGTTAGATTGAGGCTACAACTACTCCTTTCACTGATATGGTGAGACAAATGTTAAAATATCCCTTCTGTCACGCTGGGAGCAACCTTGTATGTACGATGTCTCTACCTGTGCTGAGAATGCTAGGAGGGAATGACTGCCAGTGAATTGTGAGTCAAGAGTGTTTTGCTTCAGAGGCATCAGTGCTGGTATCAGCATGGGGAGAGGCAGGTGCGAGAGAAATCGTACTTGATATAAATGTGCACTTCTATTAAAAACTGGCAAGGAATGAAAGCAGAGCCTTATACAGGAACCACAGGAAGAACATCACTGGGACTTCAAAGGAGGAGAAACACTGTACCCCAACGTATGGGCCGGGCAGTTCTTTAATGTCCTCTCACAGCAGGCAAATCACTGAAAGAATGTAAAGCATGTCAGTTTTCTGGTTGATCCATCTGTACCAGGGTGGCCCTTTCTGAGAGCTTATGGATCAAATTAAAGGTCTCAACTAAACCTGCAAACTGCATCATCCGATGACCTGCAGAACCAAGGTGTCTCATTCTTTTGCTAGCAGCAGAGCTCCTTAGCAGCAAACACTCGGCTAAAGTGAGGCTGCAAACCCTGACCTCCTCTCCTGTCCCTGACCGTGCATGTCCATGTCCTCATCTCCACACTGCCTGGAGAATTTGAAAGAGCTGGTCTGACTGAAAACCAGCCCAGCAAAAGAAAGAAGTGGTTTGTCTCCAACCAAATTATTTTCCTGGAGAGACTCACCTTCTGCTTGCACAAATGGCAGCAGCAAGACAACAGGGTGGGACAGAACAGCATGGCTGGCAGCGCATGGCTTCTCCAGGGCAGGGGACAGTGCTGCAGCAGCCCAGATGCAATGTAACTTCAGCTGCTGTTCTCATACTGCACTGAAAAAGTTGCAGAACTATCGCTGGGCTACATAAAAGGATGAAGGGCAGAAACTTGGCCCGAAAATCCATTAGCCAGGAAGGATTGTTAGGAAAAAAATTTGGATACTGTTTCTGTGGTCTGCAAGTTTTAACTGAAAATTACATAACCTCTTTTGGCTTGTATAAATCAACTTTAAAAAAATAGCTTTGATGTTTAAGAAGCTCAGACATGTAATAGCCGGCTCTGGCATTTTGCAAGAAGTTCATAAAATAGCTTAAGACCATTAGTACTTGTTGTTGTAAACTCATTCTGTAGCTTGGGAGCCATCTGCTTATCTCCGGAGTTTATTACCACCCATCTACCTTAGCATTTTGGATGGCTGCCCATCACTGGAGCGTGTGAGTGCCTTCCCTTCGAACAGCAGTGCCTCCTGGATTCCCTGGCTGCTCTGCAGTCTTCTTTTATTGGAGACAACTATTTATAAGAATAGTTGTACTAGGTTGTATCCAAGATCCATCTAGCCCTGTATCTGTCTCATCCAGTAGCCAAAAGCAGATGTTTCAGAAAAGCGTAAGGACAGGGCAAACTTCTAATGGTACTTCCCTGATTTATCTCATGATGCAAATTTGATAATTAAGAAGGCCAGGGATCCTAAGAGTATTTGAAGTGGATCAGAGCGTAGGTATGCTTAGACCAGCTCTGGTTGCGGTAACAGTTTGGCTAGGAGAATATGTGCCTGATTTTGTGAATGCTACACATTTTAGTGGCATTCCAGTATCATCACCTAGCTAGTGATGGGGAAAAAACCTTAACGAAACAGGAGAGCTGTCTTGGCAGCAGTTACACTCTGATTTCATTCCCCCTGGAAAGCTGCACTGTGCAGGTGACAGAGCATCTAATGATTGTTGTCTTGAGCTCTGATATGCCTCACTCAGAGTTTTGTGATGTTGCAAAACTTCTTGGTCAATCTGCCAAGACCTCCACGCTGTGGCTGGCAGTGCTACTGGCTGGAGGTGGCTTCTAGTGATTTATAGGTATCATCCTGTACACAGATGGGTGGTTGTAGCCTTTCTGAATATGTCGGTTTGATTTGATGGGGGAAAAGGACTGTCTGGAAGAATAGAGGTAACAATATCAATCACTATGGAAGACACATCAGGAGAGAATGTCCATCAAATTTGCTCATTGCACCTCTTAGCTCCAGTGTATTTGATGCACGAACCAGAGCCCAGCTGCTTACAGGTGCAGGGAAGCCCAGCTGGATTTAAATATTCTGCCTGAAGGAAGAAGAAGGTCCTGTTTATGACAATAAGGCTGAAATGTATTTTATCTCCATCCTGCTACAGGACTTGACCTGAGCCCGCACAGCCCTGCCTAGTCCCAGTGGCCCTCTGCCTTGTTTCCCTTGGGCCACAGCTGGAATAATGGTACCAGTTTGGCTTCTCTCTTGTGGCAGAGGGGAGGAGGAGAAGGTCTAAATGCTCATTTCCTTCTTCCCCATTAATTTTACTCCTTCCATAAAATTCCACATGGCCAATCTGGTGAGCATACAGAGGCTGCATGACTCTGGGTGGCAGGGGTGCACTGCAGCAGGAAGTCCTGCACCCCAGAAGGATGCAGGAGCAAGCGAGCTGTATACAAACTGTAAAAACCCACCCCCACCAAGTCTCGAAGATGAAAGGAAAAGGCCTAACTGTTACTGTACCTGCTGTTATACCCACTGTAACAGACCTCTTGGGAAAACAGTCACTGCCATAGTATAACAGGTAAAATCTTTAAAGGGTGAACCTCGAAATAATTATGCAAATAAAAGCATTTACACTAGTAGTGAAGATCAGGTTTTGCAATGCAGATGGAAATGAAATAGAAAAAAATTCTTTCTAAACTTACTCTTTTTCTCTGCTGGTTGCTGGATTTCCCCCCAGACTTGGGCCCATGCAGCTCACTGGCAAATAGATCCTTTCAGAGCCCAGATGGGTGGTAAAAGGATGACTTGAGAAAAAGGTTTCCAAAAGCTATTCTCAAGGCACCTAACGTGTAGCAGCTAAAGGAAAGACAGTAACATGTGCGAGGCACTCTTAATCCAAATCCCAGTAATGGAGTTATACGATAGGCTGCAGCCTCTTGCCTCTTAATTTATAAAGGATCAAGTGGTATTAGAGCCAGTCAGCAATGCATCATAAAGTGCTCATCACAGCATGTCAGTGCGTAAAAAAATGCCACTCCACAGAGAACAGGGAATAAATTCATCATCTCCCCTTTAAGTAGCTATTCAAGGAAGCTGATCAGCATGTTCTTCTCTGCGAGTGAGGAATGCTGTTTATGCTCAAAGAAATAGTGTGTGACTTTCCTGCAACGGTTTAGATACGGATTCTGGGCAAAATCGAAATGCATGAAACCAGTGAAACAGTTATGTTTATTGTCTGAAAATGCACTGTTAATCTTAAATCTAAGGCAACGCTTTTCATTATTTTTATCTGTTCAGCAAATGGCACTACTGTGTAAAAAGGTTAAATTTCATTTTGAATATATACATCCTTTATGCCCTTATGTGTGTGTGCATGTTGACATTTCTGGGACTATTTACTTCAGCCTGTTACTACAGGCTATGTTATGGATCTACATAGTATTTTCGGAATATGCATTATGGACAGTATTCTGTGTTTGCAGGACTGATCTCATAAATAGTTCCTTTTCAGCTATTTCCATGATAATGTTATAGGAATAAGCACCACAAAAACCCTTAAGAAAAACTTAAGAGGAAAAAAAGTCTAAAAACTTGTAAAAATTTTATTCCACGGCTGTCAAAGGAAGAAGAAAAATACATGATTTTAAGCACTTGCCTTTGCCCAAACAATGTGAAAAGAAGTTTTACAAGTTACTTCTTGCCCAGAAGTTGCTCCCATAACTGCTCTTCAGAAGTTCTGTTCATGAAGTCATGATAAAGATGCCAAGTTTATTCACCTGGGATTTATCAAATAAAATCTCATCCTACATTTAGACAATCATTTTCAAGCCTATCCATTTAAAGTTAGGTATCTACATTTGTGTTTAGGTTCCCACGTAATACTCACAAGATTTTCAGCACTTAGTATCCATTGGCAATGCAGATGCGGAGCACTCTTCAAAATCTACATTTCTTTTATTGATCTCAATATGAGCCATCAGCTCAAATTTTGGTTGCAGAGGATAAGGAATCTGTCAAGCATGTAAGATAGGGATGTAGTGTTTAACAGAAAAGCGGAGGATCCTCTTATCCCACCCAAGGTTACACCATCCCTCTGTTTGGCTCCAATTTTCATATAAATTTCCATCTTCTGCCCTTTCTTTGTGGCTCATTTCCCTAAGGGGATAACCTTTTTACAAGTACCTTTGTTTTAACTGCCACAGCTTGACCTCCTTTAGCTCATCTTCAGGATCCCTACCTTGTTTGTTCATCTTCCTCAAAAATCCACTTTTTTCCTGTTGCTCTCAGGAAACCACAGCAAAAATGTATTTTTACTATGAGTTCCAGCATCTGCCTATTGTCCTCAGTCAGCTGAAGTTTGGACAATATTTAGTATAAGGCAGTGCAGGAGTACAGGAAAATCTCTACTGCTATAACCAAGGTCTATGCCATCTTCTTCTATTCTCACCACACGAGTCTGTGCTGAAGATATGAGAGAAACAGATTTTTGCCCGGAGAACTTAGCAGTGTTAATTTGTAGGTAAAAAAAGCCAGAGGCATTAGTCACCAGCTCAGAGTACAAGCACGGGATAGAGGAAAAGTCTCCACTTGGGGAAAAGTTGAAAGGAAATTTTTTGTCTGAAAGAAGATTTGAAAGAGAAGAACGGAGATTGCGTGCAAACAGGGAGCAGTTCATTGAGTGAAGATGTGTGTATGCAGCTCCATTTTGTGTTCCAGGAGAGCAGTGACCGTACAAAACAAGTGTTGGACAGAATGAATTTTGCTTAATATCAGGCACTCTTCTGAGCACTGCTAGGTGAGGAGCTTAGCTGACCAAGTCATCTGCCTGCCTTAGTCAGTGGAGAAAGACAGGCACCCTCAGGGTGATTCACACCACAGAGTGTCTCTCTTCGTTGTTAAAGCAGCAGCCTGCACGTGGGTGGTAGGGAAACTGTCCAGGCATATGATAGGATCCTCCTATATAGACAGATGCCTCCAAATTTCCCATTCTTGAAGGAGCTTTATAATACTAACCGATAAACTGCAGTTAATGTAACTGTCTTAGCGTACTGCCTGTTTCTGCTAGACAAACATTTCTTGTGGGATAAAATAATTTATCTGGGGTAGAAAAGTTTCTTTTTGTAACTATTATAGTTACTGTGGTTGCTGTATCGTGAGATCACCCACATGAAGAAAATGTTTATTGGATTGTTTGAGTGATTGCTTCCTTTCTTGCATTTTTGGCAAAGCTTTTGGGCACAGGAAGAAGTAAATGGACCAAAAAAAGTCTTGTTCACCTCCCCACCCACATTGTCAGCCATGATTATATCAGCCATGATATAATAACACATGTTTAAACATTTTGTAAGTAAGGAAGAATTTTAATGGGTGATAATGGCAGAAGCTTATGGTATAGCTAGTGACTAATTTTGCAATGGCTGTGGAAATGGTATTAGATGACTTAGGGAACTGAGTGTGGGCTCTGGATCATTTCACCAGCCAACAAAAAATAGCAGTGGTTTACAGTCCAATAACTATATAGTGATTTGTCTGCTGTAGGTTTCTCTTCTAGGGTGAGTGACAGAAGACCACAGCTGTATCTAGCCACCTTGTAGGGGAACCAAAAGGCTGGACACATAGGGAAGTGATCCTTCCCACAGAGCAGGTGTCTGGTTAAAGCCTGGTCTTGCTGAGGCATTGAGAAGGTATAGGGGTTTGTTGAGGTATATGGCTAGGTAATGTTTACACAGTGCTGTAAGAGTGTTGTCTTTGTTGTTTTGCATATGTTAATAAATCTAAAAGGCTATGAGACCTGCTGCTAATCTGATCTCTTTATTTTCCAAGTGCAAGCTCAACTTTCAACAGTATCCTCAGTAGCAGAATATTTATTCAGTCTGTAACAGTGACACAATAGTATTTGCTTTTCTCACTTTCTGTACAGATCTGGTTATAAGAGGAAGCCTTTTGGTGATATTCATCACATTGTTTTTTGAACTGATTTTAGAGCTGCTCTTCAGTTACAACTTGGCTGTCTTTTCTTTTTCCATGCAGTGAAGAAATGCATAAGGACACCAACCCTCACTCCTCTTCATTGCAGGTTAGCAAAAAGCCCTTGCACAGAAAGGAACTTCCCTGATTTTGAGTGCTCTGCCTAGGGGACAGGGGATGGGATATTGCTACGGCTGTGACAGCAAGGCCCTTGGCCATGAGCTGCTTGTCTGCTGCCCAGGACTGGGGCCATGGTGTTTGAGGACCGTGGCTGTGCTCTGGGAGACCTCCCTCACTCCCATGTAGCAGAGGTTCTTGGAGAAGATTCATGGGCACATGGTGCAGCTGCTGAAGTTTAGACACCCAGTCTGGGAAACTTATCTTTCTGGACTCCCTTCAAAGTCAGGGAAGAGAAATAGGTCCTCTGAGTCACCTCCAGAGGACTTTGTTCCCTCCCAAGTACTAGGCAGCACACTTTTTGCAAGTAGGTGGTATCCTAAACACTTGATTTCCCTGCTTAGAGTTAGTGAAATCAATAGCCTGTGTACCTGTCTGCAAGGTGGATTTCGTGCCCTGAACCAGAAAATTCACATCATTAAGACCTAGATGACAATGACTTAAGTGAGAAGTTTGTTGGGATGCTGAGTTGTATGTATACTGTTATGACATGATCTTTTATTGATCTTGATGGGTCACCGATCAGTTCCAACAAGGTGACCAGGGCAGACAGAAAGCAGCCACAAAGAAGGCAGATGTTGAGTGATGAGGTGCTACTGGTGTTTATCCGAATTCCATTTTACAATAAAATCTCTAGAAGTTGTACGCCTCAGAACTCCTGGAGGCGCTCAAGTTACAGTAAAGATCTCCAGCAGCTCAAGAGCTCTTTTGTAAGAATATCTCTCTTTAAATAGTGGATGCCTTCTTCCACTGCTTTGAAGTTACACACGGACAAGAGAAGAAAGGGACTGCTTGTAGAGCATTAGAAATCCACTCTAGTTTTTGTAACTTAGTGAAAGTCTAGACCTACATGCTAAAAAAATGTCAAGTGCTTCTTTTCCCACTCCACAAGTAAATGTCCTTAATGTGACCTCCACTCCTGTGGTACTGGCAGAGGTCCTTGTCTGACATTCCATCTCTGTGGAGGGAAGATGTCAGAAATGATGTCCGTACCTGGGAATGGAGCACAGTACTGAGATTCCCCAGCCGGTGGGGACACTCCCAAGCCATACAGATTTACCAGCTCAAATCCCAAATCACACTGACTGAATTAACATAGCAGTGCATCTGAAGCAAGGGCTGTGAAACTGGGTGCAGTGCCATGTGGACACAGACCGCTTTGGGACCTGAGTGGCGTTACATCCAGATACCTTCCTTCCACCTCCACAGCACTTCTGGTTCATGAAGGGGTTCTCTCCAGGCATCTCTAGCTCCTTTAAGGCTCTGACTGAGATTTTGTCATGCTTATTCAGCCCTAACAGACTGGATAATCTGGCCCTCAGGGCCAGGGAGAAATCAGAGTCTGACCCTTGCACAAGTGGTCGCACAGCGATCATCCTTCTCACTAATGAGAATGTTCCACCTGACCTGTTCTGTGTTTTCTACTCCCTCCTAGTCACCTGCTTGTCCACATTAAACCAGAGCAGGATTATGACTGAAAGCATTTTTTTTTTCCCTGTGGAGAAAAGAAAAAGCTAGAACCAGTCTATAAATAGCTGAAATCTGACTGCCCTAATGAAAGTAGGCTTCATGTCCATATAAATTAGGTTCTTTCTTAGTAATGCTTGGTAATAATTTCCATACAATTCACGTGCAAGTCCACATGCCAGAGAGTATTGTTCAAGGTGGAAATGGCCTGTATCTACACGTCTGTAGAAGAGAAACAGTTGCGGGAGGAGTGCACAGATACGACACCAACCTTGACGTCTTTCATCTTGATCACAGACTTGAAGGGTGAGTGAGGTAAACCGTCATTTGGCCAGAACGATGGTCAAGGAGGACAGTGTGCCACTCATCCCAGTATTGACTTGGTTATAGCTGAATTAAAACACAGCTTGGAAGCAGGCTGATAGAAACAGAAAAAATTCCACAAAAATAGAGGTGAGAAGCAGGAAGGAAATAGGGTGAAAACTCCTATGCTTAGGAAGATGCTTCAAGAAGTTTATCAAGTCAGAGACTTTTCCAGGGGTGCGCAAGTCATTTTAGATGAGTTCTCACTTGCAAAGAGACCTCATTCTGATCTCTCCTTGCATTCTCACGCTATTGCCTACAGAAGGAAGGAATTAGAGCTAAGGAGCACAGAAGTTAGTGTCTTTCATTAGACCAAGGTGTTCAGGTTTTATTGTGAAAAATTCTCTGTCCATACCCAGAAAAACTACTGAAATTTCTAGGAAGTGGGAGTCCTTTGTAGGACAGCTGCCTACAGGCATGAGAATGCGAGGAGAACCTGACAGTTTTTATTTCCAGAAAGATCATTCTAACCACTGTTGTCACTGCCGTACTTCTCTCTTTGACAGCAAGGGCAAATATGACCATGGCTCTGACTCCTGGGCACAGAGCAGTCTGCCTGCATCCCCACACTCTAGTGGCTTCATGCCATTAACCTGATTGTATCAGACATTGCAGCCAGTGCAGCCTTTGACTTACTTATATCTCTGACTGATAAAACCCCACTAAACTTCATAAAATTGAGCAATCCAAAAAAGTTTTCTGTGGTCACCTTTATTAGTAATTAGATTAAGGAACAGATTGTGAATCTACTGAATTTGGTCATATTTAGGTAGCAGCTGGCTTATTAATAAAGGAAAAGATTTAAGCAGTTTGTCCATAACTGAATGTTCACATGACTGTGCTATAACTATAGATTAAAATAAAACTAAAATCAACTATGAATTAAAATTTTAGTCATCAGACTGGTGTTCTCACCTCTTCCCAAACAGCAGGGTCCACTCTGTGTATAAGCATTTTCCACTTGCAAAATCTGAGGCATCTGCAAATCACGTAAGACTGAAAATGATTAGTATAACAAATACAAATATAAGCTATTTATAGAAGCTTATCCCATATTTATTATTTACAGTTTTCCATTCTATAAACACAAGCCCTACCACAGAAGGCAGGGATGAAATACAGTGACATAGTCCTTCATTCCGTGCTGATACTGAAACCTGGAATGCTGAAGACTTTTGCTTCTTTTCTTCAAACGGCTTTCACAGTAAAAGGTGCTTCTTATAGGGACGCTGGCAACCTGAAGCGCATTTGGTTTCAGAAATCAATTCAAGGTATTTTCAGATAGTGCAGCCACTTGTGATTCCTGCCACTTGGTGCTTTGGGTTCTGGGTTTGTTTTTTTTTCATTCAGCTATATCTTCTCTCCTTTGTTACCATATATAAGATGTATACAAGTTGAATATTATTAGTTCAGGCTATCGTCTTATAATGCTGAAGTTGAGGCAAACTTAGCCAGAAACTCCAGCTGGTGTAGGATCATGCCCTAATCCATGCTGTATGCTCCACAAAGAAGGAATGGGAACACGCACACAAACCATGCCCAAGCCCAAGATTTTGTATCCTTTTCAGTTATAATAATTTGCAGTGTTAATTGCGATTACACCAAAAAAGCCCCCAAAACAATTTTCCAGGTAAAGTTATTTTTTTTACAGTATCTTTTTGAAGTTCAGACATACCTCATTTAGACTTTAAGTAGTTTGTCCTGCTGAGATAACATGTATATGGTGTGGACTAGCTCATACATGTAAGGCATTCTCCTTTTTGTGATAAGCAACAGTATTGCTTGTTAAAATGCAATTGCTTCATGGAGATGACACATCTTTCCCTTCCTTCCCCAATCCACAAAAAAGACACCCAATAAACCCAAACAGGACTATGAAACAGATTGGCTTAAATGAACGGAAGGGATTAATGACATCTACAGTAATGGCAGCACAATCCTAAACTCCAAGCAGAGCCCAAGACCAAAGAGTTGCCTGTGAAGTCCATGGGAGTGTTGGTTTTCCTGTCTGTGCTGCACACATTTGCGAATGGCAATGTGAAATTCCCAGGTATGTTATGATGAAAACAAATCTATAGAAATTTTATTTTTTCTAACCTGTACTGCTCTGTGCTAGTGTATACCAAATCCTTGACAGTCCCTGCCCATGGCAGGGGAGGTGGAACCAGATGATCTTTAAGGTCCCTTGCAACCCAAACCATTCTATGATTCTGTGACTAGAGTGTGTGTGTAAATCCTTTGAATGAGTTAATCTATACCAGCTCAGGTATAAAAAAGACTTTAAAACCTATGCCTATACTGGTAGATGAAAAAAGTCCATGGCACCATGCAGTCATAACTCACCTGTGATTGTCCACACACTTTTCAGCAGTTTTAACTTGTGTCAACTAGCACCCCATTAAACAGTGCCCATCATAATTTGGGCAACAGCACAATCTTTCCAGTTGGCATTAAAGACAAAGCCAGATATTATGGGGGAAAGAGAGAATTTATTTAGTTAGATGTAACCCATGCTATATCCGTTGCCCTCAGAGCCAGAGGTCTGACCTTTCACTATCTGATGTGCATGCACAGAGGTAACCTCACATGCCACTGGTTGACATGGACACCATCTAATCTAAATTGTTCTGCAGTTCAGTAGCACTCCAGAAATAACAGTTGTGGTACCGTATGTGATAACAATCACAGTAATAAACAGCAAGATTACATCAGATGTTTGCGGTTTTATTAAAAAAATAATTGAAGAGCAAGAAATAAGGAACTTGGCCCCTTTGTACCTGGAAGTTTTTTCAGGCTTATAAAAATAAGGACTAACGACGCATAAGCATCATGAATTCTTTTCAGAAATAACCTTCTGAGTATAAATAAATATCTATAAACTGTGTTTCCTGCTTGTTTTATCTAGGTGTTGAAATTAATTTGCTGTCTGCTAAAGCAGTAGAGATCTCAGCATCTGACTTGGCACACGGGAGCAGAAATATCTCCCATTGATCTGATTGATGTTGGCCAACAGCCAACATGAGTTTTCTTCAAAAGCAAATTCTGAGTTCATAACCATGAGTATTCAGCAGTTTTTATCCCATTACTGAGAGCTACTTCCTCGGCCAGAGAATGATCCCATGAAAGCTGTACATCCTAAACATCTTGAATTCTAAACATAAAAATTCACACTGAGCTGCTCAGAAATAAGATATTAAAAATATTCTTTCGTAGGAAGTATTCGGTAAGTAATTTCTTAGAGTAACGATTCAAAACTCACTCTTCGTTCCTGTGATGCTTGCAACCAGGAATGTTGTAGGAAACCCAGCGTATACAGCCACTATTTATATTATCCCCTGGGACCTCAGTACTGTGCTGGGCAGCTCGGTGCTGCTGGAGGGAACGGCCTTCAACAGACTTTGCGACCCCAACTATCTGCTGGTGGGAGGCAGTGATCCTGTGCTTTTCCCTTTTTACTCCTCCATGGCCGTTCCAGTCTAGCTCCATATCATTATTAACCGTTTACATAGCCCTAGTAATCTCTGGATTACTAGAACTCTACAGTTTTATCTGAGAATGCCACCACACCTGGGAGGTGTATGCGGTTTTATATCCTCCAGGTATGAATCAGTGAAGTACAGAAATGCCCGCGCCCAGCGAATTGTTGCTTAAATGTCTGACTCGGTGCAGATAAACAGCTCGCCAAGGAGCTGGGATGAGCGACGGAGCGGCCGGGAGCCTGACCGAGTAACTCTGGAGGTCAAGGCTTCCATCTAGCGGTAAAACGAAAAGGTGCAAAAGGAGCCGACGGTGGGAATGAGGGCGGCTGAGGCCCTGGTGAGCATCCTTCTTGTTCCAAACCGTAGCAGACCGAGAAGAGCAAGAAACTGAAAGGAGAATAAAAGCCAGGCAAAGCACAACATCTCCGAGGTTTGGGACAATCGGTGCAGTTCAGGCAAAAAAGGAACACAGTTCACTGGGGTGGGTGGTGTTTTTTACTTAAACCAGGCAGGACACTCTGCAGATGTGCTGGCAGCAGCCGGGTGCACTGCATGAGCTGTGTGGCTGACCCACGGCCTCAGCCATGGCAGAAAGCAAAGCCTGATCTCTGCACGGTAATCTATATTGTCAGGTTTCATTTTTCAGGAAAAAAAATTGTCTGTCATGGAGGGTGAGTAGAACAACTTTTTTCCAGGTTATGATCATCCTGTCAAGAGTTCTGGATAATCTTTTTTCTCTCACATGCTTTAGAATTGTAATCTGGCTCATGATCACTTCTGCAAAGACATGCCAAAAAGATGGTACAAATAGATTACTTCCTGGAAACTATAGAGGCTCTGTGACAGCAGTGAATTCTGTAAAGAAAGAGCTCCATGACCTTGTGGAGGTTGCTTTTGCAACATCAGCCTACCTCTTTCCCCCCGACTCCTCCCCAACCCAGCCACCACAGAACAATTCTTGATATCCATAGGCACAAATCCAGACACACTGTGAAGGAATCAAAGTGCCTATTTCATAAGCACATCAATAACCATAACCATATTCACTATGCAAAAAATGAAGAACAGTGACACTTGAGTGATAAAAGATAGTGTTATGCATACTGTTGAAGTCAATAAGGTGAACTGAAGTGAATTAAATTGAAATATCAGCTCAGTTTCTGCTGCCTCATGTTTTCAGACAATTGGATTTCTCTTTATGCAGGAAGAATTATGGATGACAGATTGCAGTTCATTTCCACTGCAGCAAATTCTTCTGGATATTCCCGTTGTATCTGCTTAGCTCCAGTGGATGTGTTACAGATCCTCCACCAAGTCCTTGCTAAATGTGTTTTGACTCAGAAATGTAATGACCTTTGCTTGCTGCTAGCTCTGGCCACAAATTGATCTGTTATTTTGGCCTCTGCACTTCTGTAACTACCACAGTTTCCTGGAAATGCCTTTACTTTTATTAAGTTTTAGGACCCCCCCCCCCCCAAAAAAAAACCACATCAGAAAAAGAATGCTGACTACCTCAACCCTTTCCATTCTGATGGTCCCTTTCAGTTTGCGCTGTTGCTCAGATTACAGGCCTGTGAGACTCAGCTGTTTCAGTTCACCAGGGTTCACATAAATATTTCCTTCCATTTCAGTTAACCTAGCTTCACTTCCCTTCCGCCTGACCTGGAGATCTCAGAGAAAAACCTAGTTAGCATCTCCATATTTCACCCACCTTGGTCAAAGGCACATGTTCTGCCTGATTTCAGGGTGCAGCTGTAAATCGTCATGTTGCTTTGAGCACAGACTAAGCTGGCTTGCAAACTTTGTGAATTTAATGAGTAGCCTTTTAATTTAATGAGATGCAAACATCTTGTTAAGCTGCAAACCAAGTTCAGCATGCATGCCCACTTGCATCTATGTCTCAGTGGTTTTTCTGACCTCCCTGAAACCTTACCCAGGTACCTTCCCTGAGACTTTTCAGGTTGCTTTAAGGACATGAAGAGACAAAGGTTTAGTTACTTTTGTCTTACTTCCTTTAATATTACTTGTGAACCATCTCAAAGTTTCTCAAAACTTGTGAACCCACAGCAAGTAGTGTCTGCTCCAGGGACATCTCAAGTGTCCACTTTGGCAAGTTGCCAAAGGGCTTCATGAAGCCTTTTTGCATCCAGATATTCCATCAGCAGCTACCCCATGCCCAACAGGGTGCTGACAGGTCTCTTTACAATTTCTGTGCAGCCACTGCTTTAGCACAGTATTTTCTCCCTCATATATAGATCCCACATAGTAGGTCAGCTACTATGGAGGATGACGTTAATTGATTGAAATTTACTGGAAGGATATAAATGAACTCTCTTCACCCCTGAAAACAGCCACATCTCTAAGGAGTGTATGACTTGCCTGTTCACAGTGGGTGTAGGGGAAATGATTTTGAAGTTCAGCTTGAAAGTGATGGGTGAGGCTGGACAGCCACTGCTTCCTCTCTTTCCCCACCCTTTAAATGTGTCGTGTTGGATATGGACTTTCAGGGCTGTGTTACAAGGGCAGTGGAAGGGTAGGTAGGAAGTGAAGAGAGGCAGAAGATCAAACTAGCTGGGGGGGAAGAATTCATGTTTACCAGCAATGGTATTTCCTGTTAAAACTGGCAAATGAGCAAGGACAACATGGATTCTGAATCCACCTGATTCTTTACTGACCGCTCTGAGAGAGGCAACAAAAACTGCTCCTGCCAACTCGGGTTAATAATCATCCTGCATATTTTGGTTGCTCCCCTTCAGTGAGCTACTCGTTATCAGTAAAACACTTTCCCATTCCAGCAGTGCATGAAGTGATAACAGCAGCTGGAGCAGACAGCTGGTGGTGTGCATTCATAGCGGTGATGGCTTTGCAGGACTCAGTCCTTATAGGGTGTCACTGCAGGTGTAGCTGGTGTATGCTGGAAGGTCCTGACTGGCTCCTGGTATTCCTCAGTGTGACCAGAACTGCTCCAATTGGAAACTGCTTTTGTAGGCGGTGAAGGAGATGGACTAAGAAATATGTTCAAGAAACATATAGGAAGGAGAATAATTCCTTTTATTAATTATGTCATGGCAGCAGGGTCAGAGGCAGGGCAGGACCATTGTGTGTTAAGCTGTATACAGATATATTTTTCCCCAGGGTCATTGTGATCTGAGCAGAAAAAGTAGGTAATATGCTCAAAAAACCTATTGGGAAGTGCTCAAGATATATTTCTTCTCTTTCTTTCCATCCTCCCTAGTGCTCATATGATATCTCACTTGTACTGAGTCTCTTTCTCAGATATCCCAGCCAAACTGTTGCTTCTTTGCTTCTCCACTTATGCTAGTCTGCCCTGTTTCATTAGGTTAGCAGAGTAGGAAGGAGCTAGAAATAGTATGTAGGGATCTAAGGGTGCCTATGGAAATGTCTTTAGCTGTAGTGAGTGGGCCTTGCCTGGAGATGACTGTTACGGTCTGGCAACTTTGTGACTTACCAAAAGATCCAAACTGTCCCCTCTAGTAAATCCTCTCATGGACTTCCTTTGAGGGAATGATAAATAGTGTATTCGAATTTAATTGGAATAAGAAACAGATGATCCAGTTAAAGATCAAGACAGACAGGTCATTTAAATGTTTGTCTTCTCTAAACTAATTTGAAGAACTGCTGCTTACAACACCCATTCCTCATTGAGCCATCATGAAGGAATCTTAGCTATTTATCACATTCTCCTGGCAAAGACTTTATCAATGGGTGATGGATGTGACAGGCAACAAGCTAGACATCACAATAATTCTTCAGCCATCTTTGGAACAAAAGACTTAAGAGGCGAGACAATAACTAATTCAACAAAGACTAACAAAGCTTTGAAAGGTCCTAACAGTGTTTCTACTAAGAGGACATGAATTCTTCCAATGAAACAAGCAGGCCAACTGTTTGTCCCTTGACCTTCCATGACAGAAGACAAGACAAAGTTCCCCTGTCAAGCTTGTCACAGAGATGGAGTTTTTAATGACAGCAGGGTTATTGGAGGAAACAAAGGGAAAGAGGAGGCTAGATACAGCAGGGGATAAGTGTGGTAACCTCTCACCCTCTGAAAATGCTGCCAGGCAACAGCTACAGACACAGCTGTAAGGCAGGGGGTGTTTCACTGGACCGCATTTTATTGCTTTGTCACAGGATGCACACAAAACTTTGCCCAACCGTGATGTCAGGATAACAAAATGAAAAATAAATAAATAAAATTACTAGTATCTCATTTGTGTAATCATTTCCTAAGCATTTCTCTGTCCATGAATGGCATTTCTTTATTTTCTCACGCCTGAAAGGAATGCAGTCGCTGCTTTTGTTGATTGCACTCAGTACTTACGCTGCAACAAAACCTATTCAATGAATGCAAGTTTGCATTTGAAAATTTATGCAGAATATGCAGGGTCTAAGTCAAATGGAAATACTTACATTGAAATTTAGATTAGATGGAAAGATGATACTCCAGATCTACAAAAAAATTATATTCATCCTCTGACAGGAGCCTTGATTTTCTGACTCAGCTGGTCTTGCAGGTCAGTGCTGCCCAAGTGACAGCAAGGCTCAAGCATGTACCCTTAAAAAAAAAGATCACTGTTAAATCTGGCATGGGCAATACATCTAGATTTCACTGCATTTCCATCTATATCAGCTTCAATGAAAATCTTTGTCTCCATTCTCAGGAAACTGATTCCTCCAGTTTCATGTTTCAGAGAAGAAGTTGTAGATATTTCCAATGCATAGTATCAGAATTGCTCTCCTTTCCCATACTTTGAGAATTTTCTGAAAGAGGGACAATAGCAAGCAGTTGCTGACAGCAGTTCTGGGGAGGCAGAACTCCTCCAGGCTGTTACCTTCGTGGACTGAAAGAGAAGAAACAAACATTCCTGAGGATTCTTCTTTGCTTGATAACAAAGTCCATTCTTCTATCGTCCCTTTCAGTCAGTGAAAGGTAGGAATCCTGTAGTATTGTACCTCTAATAGTGGATTTTTCTTGCCACTCACCAAAAGCACTGACATTCAACACATGATCTATGATACGAGAATGCCCCACCATCCAGTCTTTTCAAGTATGTGTGGTCCTTGGAAGAGTAAGTGTCATAAAAACCACCATAGGCAGGTATCAAACCTTGGGATGTTATTTTTCTTTAATATTGAGCTGTGGTCTCAGCATTCCTGCATTTGTTGATTTTCTCTTAAATCTCTAGGAGATTGTGTTTTTTTTGTTTTGTGTGGGTTTTTTTTTTTTTTGTTTTGGTTGTTGTTGTTTGTTTGGGGTTTTTTTCCTTTTTTTCTTTTGTGTGTGTCTGTGAAACTTTAAGGGAACATACAAAGTGGTAAATAGTAAGGGACTAGGCAGCAAAGTGCAGATACCTGTTGTGCTGACTTTTTTCTCTGTTTTTCTCTTTTCCTCTGTTTTTGGACTGTTTCAGTTAGCTCCAAAAATCTAACCATTTATGTATCTATACACACATAGCAGAGTTCAACAGAGATTAAAACTCTTCTTTAGTTTCTGAATTATCTAAAATAATACAAAGCTCAATAACTTCACTATCCATTCACACATCTGGTAAATGTAGATTTTTTCTCGAAAAGCTAAGAAAGTGTTTTCACTTTAATTTTTAAAATATAATAAAATACATTATCCTGAACGAGGTACAACAACTTGATACAACTTTATGATAGAGAAAGAACACCTTGTCATCCAGTTTGTCAAAGGTTTTCTTTTCTTGGCACCAGAGCTTTGCTTTGTTTCAAGGATGATTTGATGTTCCCTTGTATCAGTCACTTGGGTGAAATGTAACTATCAAGTAGATAGATTTGTATGTATGAGATCATGTTATTCTGGAGATAACAATGCATTTTGACAAATAAGTTATTGTGAAGTACTTAAAAGATGTGTGGTATTCTTTTAATTCTATTTATGTATAAATTTGATTTTATGGGGTTTTGTTTAACTGTGTGGTTAATTTAGTTAAACAGAATGCATATATTGCATTTGTTAACTTGATTTTCCTACCCAGTCATGATGGCTCAGGAACTGCCAGAACACCAGGGCTAGATAACAAAAGCAATTTTGGGAGTGATCAGGTGCTGCTCTGTGGAACTTAGACCACTCTGCTAGCTACAAAGAAAACAGAAACAATGAAAGCAATAAAAAAAAAAAAAAAAGTCACTTAAAAAATATTGAGTAAGCAAAGTCAGATTAAAGTGGCCAAATGAACAAACAAGGTATGAGCTTTGCCTTGTCAAAGTTAGTAATCTTAGATGCCGTTAAATATTTAGTGTGGTCTATTTGATTAGTATGGTCTATTTGATCTGCTTCTCACAAGCTCCTTCTTTGAGAGGTCTTTATTTATGATTAAATAGCTGCCTGTGAATTTGGTACATTGAATTAACAGACTAAATATTCTTCTTCATCTGTATTTGCCATTTGATGAGTGTCTTTGTGTGGAAGGAAATAATTCTCAAATAAGACCCTGATTTTTAATTACCAGCCATCTCAGATAATGGTAGCGTATTCAAGTCACCAGCAATAAAACTGGGGAAGAGACCTGTGATCTGTGGTGGCTGTATTATAATTGCCCTGCTATTTACTTAAGAAGGGACACTTACAGGTACATGGGGATGAGAGTCTGACTATATATAAATAAAGCACTACTCAGGAAATATGTTTCAACACAAATGACTTACAGGAGAATATCTTAAAAAAACATAGAACATTCCTCTTCTCACAAAACACACTAGAGACATTTGTGACCTTTAAATATAGTCATTATTTTGCCCTTTAACTTTTTAAATCCATGAAGCTATTTAAATTACAGTAGGTACTCTGAAGAAAAGAAATTCATATTCATTTTTACAACAGAAAAGGAAGATTGTGTATTTCCACTGCCCATAACCAACGCATAGAATAAAATATTCATGTCTGAAGTAATTGTAAATGACCCTTTATTACTCCAAATAAAATACTAGTATATAATGCAGCTGCTGTATTGTCTCATGCATTTATTAATCCTTCCACTATGAACAATGGGAATGACATATATGTTGGCACAGAATGTATGTGGACCAATAAGCTTTTTTAAAAAATGAGAATTAACATGCTTGAAATTCAAAACCCTCTTAAGAGTCTGAAAGCTTTTTTTAATTAGTGAGATGTCAGCATCTGGTTTAAGTACTTAGTTGAAGCAGAATAGGAAAATCTTTGGCCCGTATGAAAGCTTTTCCAAATCAGAGTGCATCACCAGGTGTACTCTTCACAGATATATCTTCTTTTGTGGTTTCATGAACAGAATCTTGGGTTTGGTTTTTTTGGCTTTTTTTTTTGTTTGTTTTTATTTTTGTTCTGTTGTTGTTTGGTTCAACCAATAGCTCTGTAGCTCTTTGTAAGTCCAGATGAGCTTAGAAATCAATCTACTATTGAAAGGCAATGTCTGATCCTATAAGCAGTTGCTCAGTGGAGTTCCCATTGACTTAACTGACTCAACTCTGTCAATAATTCCTTGAGCTCCCATTGATTTTCTTGAATCACAGGTTTTGTGATTATGAGGTCACTTAGACTGCCTCTCTGAGGATCACTGGTATTGTAACATAGCAATATCACAGCTATGTAATATCATAGCATAGTATTGTGCATAGCAAATGTAAGTAATTTGAAATAGGGTTATTCTGGAACAATCTCATGTTTGTAACTTAATAAACACATTGTCTAGAATGGCTATGACAGATATTTACCTTACTCAGGACAATAAATTAAAATCCCCTTGTAGCCTTTTGCTCTGAAAATAAAATCAATCTGTAGATGGAATTATTATCATTCTATGCTAGTGTTGATGACCAGAAAGTTTCTCCATTTCAGGCATGTAATTTGGGGGAGACATCTCATAGGTTTTTTTCACAGTTCTAAGGGTCTATGTTAGCAAACAGTCAACTTAATCTACTACCTAGCTGTTGGATTAAGTAGGACTTTGGAGATAATCAATAATGGAATACCTCTATAAAAATACTAGATCTTAAGCAGCTGAATTTATTGCAGAACAGTCTTTAGGTTGCTCTCAGCTGCAGTGGGAATTGTGTCTATGCTAGTATTAGAAAGCTGAAAA
The DNA here is from genome assembly GCF_023638135.1 of Falco biarmicus. Taxonomy (NCBI): domain Eukaryota; kingdom Metazoa; phylum Chordata; class Aves; order Falconiformes; family Falconidae; genus Falco; species Falco biarmicus. The sequence goes on from NC_079289.1 coordinate 29,933,622, forward strand.
AGTGGCAAAAAGTTAGTTTGCCTCAATTTTTAGTTATAAGGACATTTCAACTTTAGCTATAAGTAAAAGGAAAAAAGTGCATGTTTTAAGATGGTTGTGGTGTATGTTTAGTATCCAGTAAATTCCTGAGGGAATGGATAAAAATTTGTATTAGAACCTATCTTTCTTGTTGAGATCCTACAGCTCTTAGGATGCTTAAGCCTTCAGCTGGCACTTCCAGTGACATTAGTAGAAATTTGTTCAGAAGAGTCTGCAGGGTCATATCCATTGGTTTTCAAAATAATTCTTTTCTGAAGCACTCAATGCTTGAACAGGCTGAATTATGAAAACTCTTTTGAACATGGTAAATCTGGACATTCCTGCTTGCTTTTAAAAAGCAGTTGATTGTCTTTGATTGTCTTAGTCATGAGAACTAACCAAATTCACTATCCATTTATCTCTAAAGCATCCGTCATGTCATCCAGACACAAATACTAGCTTGAACACGCCAATACTGGATCGAATATGCCAATAATAGTCAATGTTGTCAGTAGCTTTCAGCCAAAACCCAATCATCAAAACCACTATATTAAATGTTCTTGCATTAATCTAGGAGAGGAACTAATGTGGAATGATACAAATTCATTGGTTTCTGTCTGCAATATTTTGCCAGATGAGTACTTTGGGACAGTGTTTTATTTTACAGCATCCCTTACACAGGGCATCTTTGTATTGAGTGTAATAGAGCCTGACACCCGAATCCACTTTGTTCCTGGTAGTGCTGTGGTATCAGGTAGCTGCAGCCATCTCCTGGTTACCGTCGGGTGAAACCCAGAGCGACTTCTTTCAGCAGCTGAACTCCACCCGACAGCAACCCTCCTCCCCGACCCAGACTTTTGTCCCTGTCGAGGCTGATTTCAACAAGCTCTTCCAACACAGCATCCCGCGGAGGTGGCCGGGCCGCCGGGCAGCGCCCGCGGGGGCGGAGGGATGCTCGGCGGAGCGCGGCGGCTGTTCAGCACCACGGTCAGCGCCGGGCGTCCCCCTGCCGCCGGCGCCGGGCGGTGACGGGGACGCGGGAGCGCGGAGCAGACGCGGAAGGGGGAACTTCTGCCTCGACGCTGATGTTTTTTATGGGAAGCAGCAGTCAAATAACAGGTCAAAGCATGATATTTGACCTCCTGTACTGTATTTTAAGCCGAGGAAAGGACAAAGCTGTTTCACTGACACAAATGGAACAGAAAACACACTTCTGCCTTACCATTACGCTGTTCGCAATGTGTTAGGCTGAAAGCAATTTGGGCAGCAAAAGGGTGTTTTGTTTTGTTTTGTTTTTTCCTCCTCATTACAGTAAGTGGCAAAATTGTCTGTCTGCTGAGGGCAAGACAGCTGCTGATTACCAGATTTAAGGTTAAATTAAGGAGCTGAAAGAGAAAAAGTATATAGGAAAGTGACACATTATGTTCAAAAAGATCCATTCTATATTTCAGCCCAACTCCCACCGAAGAAATGTGACAGATGACATCCCTTACTGTGATGGCACAGGTTCTGCAGTGAGATTGATTCGCAGCACTTCTATGTACGTCCTTGGAGGTGAGCAGGAAAAAATTAGTGAACCACTGAAAAAATGCAGAAGTACAACCAGCATTGACTCTTGCTCCCAACCAAAAGAGGAAGACAGAGACTGGATGTACTCTAAGACTCAAGACTGCTTGAAGTACTTACAGGATCTGTTAGCCTTGAGGAAAAAATATCTTGACAATATCAATAACTTGAAATCCATGCATATGGCTGCAGATTCCCCAACATCCACAAAATTATCCACAACTGGAAAGAAGACATTTCTTCCACTTCCTTCCAAAGAGTCTTCTAAGGTAATTCATAAGAACCTTTGCCATGTGCTTGGTCCTAAGCCATGAAGCAATTAGCTGTATGACCTATGTTGATTTTCTGCTTTATTGGTCTTAGCCAGTTATCTTGCTGTTACATCATTTGAAATGTTGCTAAATAACTTAAAATTCTTTCTGAGTAGTATGAAATTAAGTATGAATGACTAGTCATGGGAAGAAATGTATATGCCTATGTTTGTGTGGGGATAGAGAAAATAGAAGGAAGGAGGTATGATAGTATGGGAAGTTATCTGAAAACATGTTCTGAAAAAGTGAGCTGTTCTCTCAATACAGGCTACTTAACTGCCTCAGAGTTCCCCACTGTGGTTATTTATAGCTGCTAATGACTGACAAGCACAGTAATATCTAGGTTTACTTACTTACAAAAGGCAGTCCTTTTGTTGGCATAAAATTACTTATTCAAAATAATTGCAAATTCATTGAAACAAATAGGACTTTTTTCTGACTGGTCAGGTAGCTTGTCAGGGCTACATTTAGCGTCAGTGCAAGCTCTACTGATACGCTGTAAGGCATGAGGGATCCTTAAGGGTTCCTTTCTCTGTGCGTTAATAAGTTGGCAGGTCATTTTGAGACAGCATTAATTCTTCACCCTTTGCTATAATGATACCACAAAAAAAAATAAAGATGGAATACCATCTTTAGTGCAGACTGTTTCCATGTATCCTAGAGAGAAAAGCATTGCAAAGCTTCCTTCTTGTTGCAGTTTATGGATTGTGTGTCACTAGACAGTTCAGTAGTTAATTTGACTCTGGACTTGATTCAGTGAGGACAAAGGGAAAGATTGCAGCAGGTGGGGTGATCTGTTTAGGTAACATGACCACAAACATGACTTTGACAGCAGACTCACAGGTTACCCAGTGCAGTCTTTAAACTGGATAATAATGGGGAAGAAGTGAAGAAGGAATGTATGGCTGGCTTACCGACTACTTCACCAAAGAGTTACTGCCACATGTATATGTTCTGTCACAGCAGAATGTCAGAATGGATGAAGCTGAGCATTGTTGCAGGCATTGCTTAACCAAAGAACAAGGCTCACGTATTTACAACTAGATAGCACGGGTTTTAATTTTATGTTTTGATCTAATACTCATTCAGTCAGTAGGCTTTTAAATTTGGGTTTATTAGGCTTTACGTCATCTTTTTAATGCTTTGAACAGTGACTCTCAGAAGCTGGGAATAATAGTATGAAACAATACTCAGCTCAGTCGGCTGGATAAGAGAGATTTTACAAAGCCATTACTGTTTAAGGCCAGGGAAACATCCAAAGAGAATGACTGAGCTATAGGTGAGCAGCCTGGTGGTGCCAGGTGCCAGGAGAAAAATCTCAGCACAATAGATACAGTCTGTGAACTGACTTTGTGCACCATTACACAAAGATTGGCTTGAGGCAGGGGAGACCTACAGCATGCCCGTTCTCTGATGAGCTGAGCAGTGATCTAGGGGAGCAGTACATGACCAACCATCAGCCATGCAGGAAAAAATGAGTGCAAAAGGGTACTAAAACCATGGACCAGGAGGCTGGGAGATACATTCTGCATAACTAGGCTTCATACAGCTTTGTGAATTTCTGAGATTTCCCACTGAAAATGTCACTGAAGAAAAATGCCAAAAGCTTAACTTGGGTTTGGCAAACAAGTGAATCCTCTACAGACTGAGACTAAGTGCTGTCACCTGACTGTGGCCAGCCAGCTCTTATGTATGAACATGTAGAGGAATGAAGCTGGGTTAATTAACATTGATAATATACAGCTGTGGGCTGGCTTCAGGGGCGGTGGGTTGGCTGATGTGGATAAGGTGCAGCTGTCGCTGGTTCCTGCTAAGTAGTTAAATAGCTCTAAGGGGTATGGAAGAAGAGCAGTCAGTGAAGGGAGGCCTGGAAGAAGCAGAGGGGGGGAGAGATAGTGTCCTGGATGTGGGAGAGGCAAGAAGCAGGGTGGGCTGGCCTGAAGAGGATGAAGAAACAGCCCAGACAGTAGATGACCTGTTGAAACCTTGTGGGGGATTGGTGGCTGTGCCAGGGCGAGGTGTGGGAACTACTTATTGAAGTTAACCTGGTATGTGGTGGTAAAAGCCTTGTTGCAGCTGGCTAGTTTTGAGAGGGCTGTGATATGAACAGCCGTGGTACTGGCTGGCATGCTAATTCCATGAGCCATCCCCTAAGGAACAGACCGAGACATCAGCAGAATATGCCACCCATATGAGTCATTCCTGCCACCACACATGGCAGTGTCACAGCTGCACAGCTATGGCTTTGCAAAAATCAGGCAGAGGTCAAGAAGATTTCTAGAATTAGGAACTAGAGTATTCTGGCTATAACAAACTTCATGTTCGCAGGCTGCAAGGTTTATCTTGCCATCAGGATGGAATGGTTTTGTCCCTAACTACCTGTTTGTGTTAAATTACCTGTCAGTGGAAATACACTTTTCTCCTCCCTGCTGCATGATTAATGGCAAGGTGCTTTGTCTAGACAGCTCTGTTCTCATGGGAGTTTTAATCCAAAGATCCCTAGGACCTGGACTACAGACTGCCTGTGGATTCAAAATTTGCCTCCTGGGTGCAGTGAGAGAAAAGAATAGAGGTGGGTCAGATGCTGGAAGTATGTAGGTAATTCTTTAAAATGCCTTTTAACCAGTAAGGGCTTAATCATAATAGCAGTCACTATTTTCATAGATGTGTGGTAGCAGCTATCTTTTAGCACTTCTGAGGATGTCAATCAACCGTGTCAGGAGGGGAATAAACTCGCCTATCTCCCTGCCCCCACAGAATAGGGAACAAGCTGGTCCTTCAGAGATGCGATACAGCATGTATCCTTTGTTTGCATGTTTGAAACCCATGGTAGCAAGTTTCTGACTTGGTATTGCTGCCTGGCAATATACCTGTCTTGGAGTAGCAGGGAAATGATATGGTCTTTCATTAGATGGAGCCTGGCAGGAAGTATTCATTCCGTATGGACCTACCAGAATTGCTAACTGAGGCTTTATGACTGCTTCAGCATTTATAGACAAGCATTTGCTTTTTTATCAAGACAGGTTCCTAATTTTAAACCCTATGGCTTTCCTGTGGGAATTATCACGGTATCGAATGACTCATATTTTAGCACACATGGTCCTTTTCCATTTCAAAAAGACTGTAGCAATTTAGATCTGGATTCATTTCACCTAACCTAGGCATTTTAATAAGATCCTTAAATTAGTAACCAAGTTACCCCACAATCCCTTTGCAGCTAAGAGAAAGAGCTGCCTGCAGAGGGGGATTCAGCCTGCCTAAGGCCTGACTCATCTTCTGAAGTGCTGGAGACCTGCATTAAATACAGAAGACACCCTGCATGGCTACATTTCTAATGTGCATCTCATTAGGTGCCTACCGCTAGGTAGAATAAATTTGACCACAAAGCCCAGCTGTCATTTAGCCACCTAATTAAATGGCTTGACACAGGGATTCTGAAGGATTTCATAACACCTGGCTAGCAGCACCTAAGTGCAAGATGTTTGACGTTGAGCATGTAACAAGGTGGACATTTGTTAGACTGCTTTCCCACTTTCTTTGATGACTAAAAACTGTGGAGTAGTCTGGACCTGTGCCCTTTTCTGACAGCTTGAAGTATGGAATCAAATATAATTTTTGCAGCTTTCTTATATGGTTTGCTCATTAAGAAGTCATTGTTCCCAACCCTTAGCTAACTTTTTTTTTCCTCCCCCCCCCCCCCCCCCCCCATGATCAACAGGCATCCATGGAGAGAAAAGGCCCACAGTCCGGTTCAGATGTAAGAGAAGCAATAGCTTTCTTTGACTCAGTTATTGCAGACCTGGATTCAGAGAGATGGTGGAGAGTTCCTGACGTGGATCTGCCAAACGTGGATGTTGATTTTGATGGTGCAGTATAAACTAGCCAAAATATGATTATTTTTGGTGTGCAGAGGGTAGAGGGAGGACTGGTATTGTAAGACCATGCTTGTTTACTTAATGGACAGAGTTTTCCTCCAAGCTTTGCTTCCCAAATTTAGGACCATTACATGCAGGATGTGAAACTACAGTAATATATTGCTTGTTCCTTGTTGAAAGGTGAAACTATTTTGTGTGTGGCCATTACATAAACAAATGTAGCATGTATAGTGCTGGAATAGTGCTTGCCTTCTGCTCAGGGCTGAATTCTACCCTCACTTCTCTACTCCAAGCTGTCTTTGGGGAAGAGCTATTAAAAATATAAAGATATTTTTTTCTTCGTCTGATTTTCATTTTTCTCATTGAGAAAAGGCCGGATGTTTTCTTTCTAACCAGCAAAAAAGAAGTCACTTAGATATTAGGGTAATTAATAGTATGTTTCCATCAGAAAGGATTGGATTGTCCAACTAAATGAAGATGTACCCATCTGAGCTCATCATCTATCAAATATAATCAGTGGAGAGAAACAGACATTTCTTTCCTTTGTCTTAGGCTAAGGTGGACATCTCAAACAGGTCAGATTAGCTGTGCCCTAGAAATGTGTATAAAGGGATAAAAGGACTAGCTGTGACATATGTATTTACACTGCAGGCATTGAAATACTAGATAAGATGAATCCCAGCCCAAGTGACATCCTGCAGTGAAAGAAGGTTGGTTTCTCCACATTACCTCCAGGAAGGACCCAGCAGGCACCCTGTTCTCTTGCTGTGCATGTAAAAATATCACTGGCAAGCTGTTAATGCCAGATTATCTTCTGTCTTTCAGTTGCTACAAGCACAAGTGAACACAGTTTACATTCAAACTGGATCCTTCGTGCTCCCCGGAGATACTCACAGGATACTGCCCAAACAGCAAAGGCTACAAACCAATCGCAAAGAAACAGCCAGCGGAGAGCCACTGGCTCTAGGAAGAGGTTGGAAAGACATCCTATGTACTTGCCCAAAGCTGTGGAAGGGGCATATAACACTTTAAAATTTAAGCCCAAAACACGTAAGAAAGAATATTGAAATAATATTACCTCTTCAGCTGAAGACAGAATATATTAAATAGGGCATGTAAGACCTGCTTTTTTTTTTTAACCTCTGACCCATCTCTTACACTTTAGAAGTGACGTGTGTAGTCACTGAAGGTTCTTTGTGTGGGACATATTTTAAGCCATGGCTATTCCAACATTGAACTCATGTGAGGGTTTAACTCATCGAGTTTGTTGTGCCTAACAATACTGCTTTGTCATTCAGCTTGGGGACAACTCCAGCTTGACAAGCCTTTTTTCTAGTGCTGGTATTGAAACAATGATTCAGAGATTGCCTGGTGCAGTAATTTTTCTTCTGATTCCAGTACTGCAAAGCAATTCAGCAAATATGTTGGAGCTTTTGCACCAGCGTTTCCAGCTTCAGAGCAGGGAAGCAGAATTTTCTCCTTTTTTTTGCATGTGAAAATCTGTATGTGCCATCATTGACTCTGTGATCTGAGAGTACATATCAGCACCGAGGTGCAAGCAGGCTGTGGTACAAGCAGAAAAAGCCGCAGTGAAGGAATCAGCATTAGAAATCTGTGTTTGGAGGAATTGCTCCAGTGTGTTTTGAAGCAACAAGCTATCTTGTACTTTGCTTGCTTTTGGAAATGGTTCTGTCCTTGGATATAACATCAAAGGATTCACTGCATGCAAAGATGTATATATACAACTTTTTTCATATGGTTACACCACCTGCTAGTTTTCATCTATTTTAACACCCAGTTGCCGAATCTAGATATCACAGCATACACTAGAAAAGCTTAATGTCTTGCAGAAGAACACTTATTGAATAAATTGGAGAAAAGTTTTTTTTCTCAAGGGCAGAAGGCAATTCACAGACAAATCCACTGTATCAGCTTTAGGTTATACCAAATGTTTTGAATTCTGCTACTTCATCATTAAAGACTATGTATTAGGAAGAATGCAGTCTAGAATTGTTCTTTAGACTCTTTCATCTTAAAGGTGATATGTCTTCCATGTGATACCTGGAATTGTTAAGATCCATACTCTGCCTGTTTTACTGATGTAGAGCAATGTAAAAATGTATAGAAAGTAACAAGGAGACAGCACCCTATAGAAATACTGGCCTGTGGCCCTTCAGATAGAGCAATACCATTTATATCACAGACATCAGTCTGAGCCACAGCCCTCGGCTAATGCTTTGTCTTAAGAATTTGCTAATGTGTTTGGGATCAAGCCTTCACTTACTCAATTTTTTTCACCTGGTGTTCAATCAGTGGTTCACTATGACAGATGGATCATGGCAGCAGTGGTATGTCCAGCTGATGATTCACTGGTGATTTCCTGTTTCTATGTTCAGTACTTTTTGTGTCCACAGGCTTGGATGAATTTCCTAAGGCAATGACCATCAATATATCATAACCTTCATAAATCTTGTGCCCACCACACAGAACATCTGGCAAGTGGCAACTCTTGCTGATTTGTGTTCCTAGTCTTTGGGACTGAGTTATTCAAACAGCATTTCTGCTATGAGGTGGAAGAACCTCTCTCAGATCTTGCTGATCTAGGACACTTTTCTGTCATGACACAGGAGAGTGCCAAAGAAACTTATGCTCCTCCATTCAGAGCTGGCATCTCCTGTTTGATTAAAGCATTTTGTTTCTTTTCCTAGTCGTGTTCATGAAGGGGAGGGAGGACTTGTTTCTCTAGCATTTTAATTCTGGAGGTGCTTTTGCTGCTTTTCATCTAGTTTGTATCCTCTTGAAGATGACCAGTTTAACCAACATCATTGATACATACTCATGAACAGTTTAAATTAAGGTCTAGGTTTTGTTTCCCTATTGTTGGTGCTTCTCACAATTAGCCTGCATTCTCTATAGTGTTGCTGCCTCTGTACCTCCCCAGTCCTGTCCTGGCTGTCCTGAACTGAACATCATAACTGTCTTTAAAACTGTTCTGCCTTTGACATGATGGTTGAAGGCCTCTCAGCCAGGTCAGATAGCCAGAGCACAGTGTGCCTCAAACACACCCCTAACTGCTGGCATGCCTCAAGGCTGCAGCTCTGTGTATGTATGAGAGAAGGAGGACAGTGGTCCAAACTGCATGGTTTTGGCAGCTGTGTCACCCTGAAACCCCTCTCCAAGCAGAATCTCATACTGAAGCTGCTGAGGAACATTTTTACTGTGTGGTCACATTTTTGCTATGAGTACCTGCAGCATGGGTGGATGCTGACAGAAAACCTCACCGTCTTTTTCAGTTACTGTAACTGAATTAGGCATGTGCATAGTTAAAATACTGCTGAAAGAAGAAGAAGAAAAAGATTCCAACCACGTTCTGCCCTGGGCTGTGCTTCATGTTTGTAGTGCCAAGGTTTTACGCATTGGAGTAGATGATCTTTTTGCTATAGTTTTAAGGATGCACTGTGATGTGCACAACCAGACTGCTTCAGGAGGTTTGACCTTCTCTGTGGCTTCATGTCTGTCCTTGTAAAACAGAGGTATCTCTGGTCATCTGGCTGTGACAGAGCGTAAGGGTCCCCTTACTGTCTAGCACAGAAATTCCAGTGTGAAACACATGTTTGCTTTTATGTATGAGAGAGAGAGAGAGGGGGGGAAAATAAGATTTATAAATTTGGTTTGGATTCTGTGATTTTTGTTTTCCTTTTCTACTCACTTCAAGCCTGTTATCGTCTTAGGAAATTTTAATTGAGTAAAATAAAGCAGTTTTTCTCTGAGAACGTTTTCTATCTCCTATCCCATAAATGCAGGCATCTTCTCCTTCTAGCATATTAGCCCTTGTATGCTCCTCACTGGACATGATTCAGCTCCAACAGAGCTATGGAGAGTGGCCCTTGCATCTTAGCACACTCTCTGGGGAGGTGGGAGCTGAAGGTGCAAGCCCAGAAGCTGGGTTTTGTGCTACCTGTGCTGGAACAGGGCAGTTGAGCAGAATAGGAGCAGGAGGGAGGAAAGGGAAGCATTTCCATGCCCTGTGTTATCTGTCTCCTCAGAGAAGGGTTTGCTGTGGATGGCAGCACCCTCTGTGTTGGCCCAGGACAGAACTGTGCTCCTGCCTAACACTGACTCGCTTGGGGCAGATTTCCACGCAGTTTCCAGGAGCTGCTGGTTGCCCTGCAAAGGTGCTCCTTGGCTACTCTGAATTGTTCTCCCAAGGGCTTTGCAGGCAGAACTCTGCACAGACACCAAAGGAACTCTCTCTGCCTTGGCTAGGCCCTCTAAATGAATTTGCTGCAACATGTAGTTATTCTCAGACATTGCAAGCTTGAAATTAAGCACCTACTGTAGGAGCTCTGACAATGCAAATTGTACAGGAGAATTATTCATGACCGGCAGAGTGCTGTATGACCTAGATCCCTTGCAGAGATTATTAGTGAGCTGTTTCAGTCATACCCCTAGGCCCTAAGAATGAAACGCATCAACTAGAAGCTCTATCGATCAAGGCCGCTGTGTGCGAGTGTTTCCCGTGGCATGAATCCCCAAAAGCTCTTTCCCAGAGTGCATTGGAGTAATAGGCAAAATCTTTAGGAAAGTTTCTTTTATTCTGTTGTTTTAAATCCAGCTCAGCTGAAGTACTGGGGCGTTTCAGGTTCTGCTAGCTAGTGTCATTGCTGAGCACTAGCACTTAAGGGGCTGTGGCTATGAATTTTTGTGACACCGCATCCACAGCTGTCTGTGAGAAACTAAAGACATTGTGTGCAAGAATCCAGTAACTGAAGAGAGATGAAGTCTGCTGAAGAAATCATGTCCTAGGTGATTCAAAATAATCTTGTCCTTTTGTATTGAGCAACTCAGTGTAACCATGATGCATGTAAGCGAGCTGAAATTGTAAGTGTCTTTGGCAGAAAAAGAAGAAATATAGGCAGCTAATGGAAAGTTGGCAGCTGGACAAGATGTGTGCTCTGGTTTGAATCTTTCAGTGCTGTAAAGTTACAATGAAGGCAGAAGGTGTCAGCACCGCGTTAAGTAATGCAGGAAGTCCTCCAAGGTAGTGCACAGCAAAGATATATAGTTATCTGCTGCTCCAGATTGACTGGGGCGTATAAAAAATGTTAGGTTAGCACCTAGTGGATGTCTTCAAAATTTTCACAGCTGTAGGGCCAGTCTGTAGTTCTGCTTGGGTAAATTCAGGAGAATGCTTGTTATGTTTCTGTGGTGGAGCAGGTCCACAAGGAGATGAAAGCAGCATGAAGCTGGGTAGTTACATCAGGCTGTGTTTAGGTGGCTTTTGCCACCTTTTGAGCCTGTAGCTCTGAGTTATGGCTGTGGTAAAGTGGAACCAAGCTGCATCAAGTCAGTGGAATGGCTCTTGACTTATCTTGAGTTTAATGGCTAGAAAATAAGTTGTTTGAAACAATTGTGAGGGCAAATCACAACATATGAGCTCAGCTGCTTCAGACCAGGCTGACAAGCAGAGGGTAGAGTCTGTTACTTGATTGGCAGTAATTTAGTGCATGATGGAGTTTTCTACTAACGGGCTTGTATTAAAAAATTATCCATCTTGTTTAAGGCATCATCACCTGAGCGGCTCAGTGATTATGATACCCTGACCCTTGTCAGAGGATGAGGTGACCTATTAGAGAAAATATAAAAAGATTTTATGGAATTAAAAGTGATGTGATCCACCCTGTATTAAAGTGAGACTGAGAAGGGAGCAAGACCTCACCCTTCAAGAAGACTATGGCCACTGCTGGGGCAGCACTGCAGGTGCTGCCGAAGTGAAAGGTGTGATCAAGCAGGAAGTTTTCAGTAGTAAGTGCTGGGGACTGTCACTTATCTCAGGGCAACAGCTCTTGAAGGAGATTTCTAGAAAGGTAGCTAAAACTGTCCCTTGGCCACACGGTGGCAGTTCATTCCTAGCTATTCTACAGCCCTCCTATTTCTCTGATCAGCAAGAGAACTGGGGATGAGAGGGAAAGGGAAATGTTTTGTTCTGCTTCATCAACAGACGGTCAGTGTGTGTATCTGTTACTCACTTCTAGGCTCCTTAATTTATAAGCGTTCCTTTGGCAGTTTCTAATTAACATGAGTTCTTTAAATGAGTTTGTTCTTCCAAGGAAATGATTTCCTTAGGAAATAAATAACCATGACATCATAGGAGACACTGAGACCTCAGTAAATCACATCTGAGATGCTGACCACTTGCCTCTGGCTGCATCTGGAAACAAATGGACAAAATAATGTCATTGCCAGAAACAATGCACTCTTAGGCACAGAAAACACAAAGATGGATTAAAAATAATAAGCAGAGGATCTGAAGATTCAGAAGTTCAATCTTAAGTAGGCCTGAGCTAAGTGTTTCTGACCTGATTCTGAAGTTCCTTCCAAGGCCCAGGAGAATTAATATATGAGGTTTTCAGCTTCTTGGGGTCCTGTAATGCTGCTATTCCAAAATTTTCTAATCCAAGCAGTTCAGTTAGTCAAAAGCTAACATGCTCCTGCATCAGCTGCTGCTGTGTCTTCCAGGGGTGTGTTTATATTTAGTGCATGCATGCTAAACTTGTTGAGGTTTTTTTTTTTTTGCTTTTTTTTATGCCAAAATACTCATTTACAGAAAAAAAAAAAGAATATGTCTTTGCACTGGTTATGACTACACATCAGTAACAGGAGCTTTCATTAATTCAGATGGCTCCATGGTCCCAATGTGTTCAGATTAATGAGGTTCCCTGCATTAATAAGGCCCAGGTATAACATCAGCGCTGGGACTGCTCACAGGCAGGCTCCTAGTCTAGGCTTGCTTGTGGTTTGATGTACGACACTGTGTCCTTTCTAACTGACAAACACAGTACCGTCATCTCCAGATAATTGTATGGGGAACAGCAAAGGGAGAAGGGGATTAATCAACAATAGAACACACTGTGCTGTTCCTAATTCAGAGCTAGCTTTAGTATCACTTCACTATAGAGAACTGATTCATCACATTCTTCCCCTTCAATAGCTTCACTTTTCAGTTTCCAATACGCAGAATTAATTTTTGCCCCCCTCCTCACCCCAACGATACAGGTCTTTGCTGTGCCAGGAAAGTGAGCAGTTCAGTGGAAGAACTCCAGTGTGAGCAGAGCTGACCTGTAATTACAGCTGAATAAACTGAAGCAAGTATACTCGGGGCCAGATTTGCAGTTGCCCTTAGTGGGATTTTCGAAAGGCACGTAACTAGCATCAGTGGGAGTTAAGTGACTCTGACAATTGCACTGGTGCCTGACTGCTTTCAGAAAAGCTGGTCTGGAGCCAAGCTCGAGCGGACACAGCTCCACTTCTGGGAATTAAATCAGGCTCATAAGACGTCCAGAATTAGCCCAGTCGGTCTGCCTCTAAGCCCACTAACTTCAAGCCCTCGAGTGGCGTAATTCTGAAAGATAGAATTGTCCCACACCTCTGTCAGGTTTCTGCAGCCCTTGCCACTCTCTTCCTGCAGGGCTGTTGGTTGTTACTGATGCTTCCATGCAACTTGGGCTCTAAGGATTTGTTGATAATGTTTCTGGAAGTCACAAACCCAGATTTTCTATGAATTCTGTGTGAATTTGAGAAATGCTGCTGCTGTTATATTCACACAAATATGTCTGAGGGCTCTTGAGAAAGTACCCCTCTGCCAGGGGACACTTGCCCATGACAATGTGGCATTTTCTGCAGACAAGCTGTTATGGCAACATTCCACCACACGTCCCGTTCCTTAGAAGATTTCAGACTTGTTCTACCCTGAAGTGAGATATGAGAGATCAGAGTCTAATCTCCTTCACTACGGTAGATCTGGAGCTTGTCTGTTGACTTTAGGGGGCTGAAGGGAAAGAGAAGACAGGAGGAAATGAAATAACCTAGCAGAGGTCTCAGGATGAAGATTCAGTGCAAGTCTTGCCATTCTAAACACAGCATTTGGTCTTTCTACTTCTCAGACAGTACAATGCTTTATGGTGACAAAGGTCATCAGGACTTGCCAGATGCAGTTGGTATGCAACTCCTGGAGGGTACCTGGCCAGCTGAGGGGCTGGGCAGGCAATGGACTGCACTTGGCTGGTTGGACATGCCCTGAGCCACATACAGGTGGATAGCGGCTGAGCTGGCTTGACAGCAGCACTCAGAGAAGTGAGCAGCCTACTTGCAGAATCTATAGATTTCAAAACTGAGGCTGCTTTATTAGAAATAACCACGCCACCCCTGCCACCCCCCATCCCCCCCACCCCCCATGTGAGCAACTTCACATTTTCACCTGGAACCACTCAGTTCAGACTCAGCCCAACAAAAGTACTTTCCTCTTTGGTTTTTTTTCAGAGCAGTATGCCCTGCTGTCTTAGGAAAGGATAGGTAGAAGGGCAGATACTGGGGTTTATATTTCTCTGTGGATCTCTCAGTCCTATGTACCATGGGCTCTAGACATTCAAAACTGATATACTATAAAAAAAGAAATTAAGAAGAAAAACTCACAGTTGGTGTGCCAGAGCAGCAACAAGCAGGAGCAACTTGGTTGCTACAAGGAGCAGAGAGCAGCTGCCTGGCAGAAGCTGCAAGCAGACAGGCAAACCATGGCAAGGGGCTTTCAGTATCACTGTTTGAGAGGAAAATAATGTGATGAGAGAACATTTAAAAAAAATGGAACAGCAAGCTTTCTGAGCTAGATTCAAACGCCAATTGCTATGTGGTTTTCCCAAACAAAAGTTATCTTTCACTCAAGCCCAATCTAAGATCCATTAATTTCCCCTCTTTATTCTGTCAATAGTTCAGCCATATTGGTTCTAAAAGGATTCAAATTACTCAGAGATGATTTTCTTGTAACTGTCTTTAATTACATTCTTGCTTCAAAATTTACTATGTTTTCTTTATGGAAACTTGAATTACTGATGTGAAGAATTTAGGACTGGGGGTCAAAATGAGCAGAGCTATTAAAAAAACCAAATATACACAAAAATGAGGGCATTGTTGTTTTCTTTAGAGGCTTGCCATTGCATTTTAACTAGCTTTTCAAGAGCTCTGTTTTTCTCCTTTATTCCATGAGGTATAATATGTTAATGTTTTCCCTCCCTTTAGTATGGATTTATCAATTCCTGTCTGAAATCTCTTATTATAAAGAACTTCAGTTAAAAGAGCTGGGAAAAAACTCAAGTGAGTAGTTTATCCTCCAGAAGAGAAGTACTGGTCCTGGATGGGGACTTTTGTAATGGGGCCAAAGGGGGTTAAAATCTGATTACGTGGTGAGGAGGATTATCAACAGAATTGGGGCCCCCACAGCTCTGCACTTCGCAATTAATTCTGAGCAGCTGGTGCCAAAATTCAGCGCTGAGTCATATCCCCATAGAAGTTGAGTGGCTTGCGCTCAGTGTAAGTAGGGAAACAATTCAGAAGAGGCAAAGACATCCCACATCGGTGGTAACAGATGCGTTTCTCCATGGGATGAATAATGCTTTTTCCTATTGCCAGGTTCACCCTGCCCCTCTGGGATTCCATGTGTTGCATATAGTAAAAGAGCCTTGTTCATTTGGACAACCTGTGTTAGAAAGGGGCAAATGGCTGACAGAGACCCACTTGGCTCGGTGGTGACCCACCACCCTTCTCTTGGGTAGCCAAGGCCACGCTAAATGCTGATGATCCTTTCAAGGGAGGTGGTCTTGACGGGAATGATTTCCTGAGCCAGTGAAGGGGCCTCTGTGCAAATAACCCTGCACTGTGGCGTGGGCTGGGAAAGACTCCATCAGGGGAAACGCATGCAGCTTGCCTCTCTGCGGCCCCGCTTCATTGACAGGAAGGATGATTTCATTAACAGACCGCAGAAAGTACATTTATAGCTCAAAAAACCCTCGCAAATTTCATAGCATGTTATTAACCAAGCCCGTTACTTTTGGGGCAGGCTCTTGTTCAGCAGAAATGTTAAATAACAGCCCCATGGCAATGGACATCCTAGAAATGCCGATACTTAAGGAAAAATGGGTAGTGAGCTTTCTCTCTGGTAATTTTTGAAACAACAGCTTCAGCTGCTGCTAGGTGGTTTGTGTGGCACACAGCTCTCTTCCTCAGAAAGAATTTCCATCCCAATAAGCATTGCTTGCCTTAATTATTAATATGAAGACTAAACACAGACAGATGGCAAAATAAACTTTGTTAGGTTGGTGTGAATCTGAAGTTCCTTCCACCAACATAACTGGGAGCAGATATTGAGCCAAAACATATAGAAACCTCTTGATGTGAGCCTGAGATGTCACAGTTTGCACAAAAAAGATCCCAGAGTCAAGTTCTTGGCCTCTGGGGCCTGTATATCAAACCAGAGTGGATGGTGACATTTGTAGAGATTTTCTGGCTCTTTTCAGCATGCACACACATGCTTAGGTTGGGCCTCACACTCATTTTTTTCTGGATCTGGCAGCTTGCTTTCTACGCTGAGCCGATGGTAGTTTTGTCTTTCAGATGTTTACTTGTGTTGTGCCTGCTGCAAGCTCGCCAGAAACACTCAGCCTGTTCTGCCTGTGCTCTGATTTTCTGCTCTCAGCCTCTGAAATGGATTTGCACACAACATGCTTTATTCGTCCTTCCCCCCCACCCCCACCCCACTATATCTATATTTCTCCCATAGCACCTTACTGCATTCATGTCACGAGAACAGGAAAAAAAGTTCAGTGATAGATGTAGTCAAAATACAGGGGGATGCCGAGAAGGAGGGCTGGCTGATGTAAGCATTTTCTATTAGATATAAAGAAATGCGTACGTGTGAACTCTTCTGGACAGGGTACATGGGCTCATAGTCAACCTGTATAACTCTGACTGGGATGACTCTTACCAGCTAGAGACTTATACATCTAGTATAAGCTATGCCTTAGCTCCCTGTGCAGTCACCGGAGGCTGACAGCCATTCACGCAGACTATTCATCTCAGGGGTAGGATGGGTAGGATGAATCACCTTCTGAAAATACCTTTCTCTCACAGCCTTTAAAAGGACTCCAGGCAATTAGCTCTGACTACATGCATAACTACTTAGCGATCCGCACGTGGGTGAAATGAATTGTGAAACTTTTCTTTGCAACATGTATGGTATCTTAGAGCAATGTGCCATTCAGCCTGCCTGCTACCCACAGCTGCTCAAACCCAGGGCTCTTGATGGTAAGTGGAAAGGAGTCATATACTTAAACACGCTGTAGGTATCCTGAACATACATACCTCTGTCCCTTCTTCTGCAGTTTTTATGCTGCTTTGAAGATGCTTACAGGGCCATCAGAAAACACTGCAAATTAGATCAACCTCAGTAGCCACACTGGGAAGATACTTGAATTTACTAGTAGCTGCTTTATGCCATTGGTATCTCAGATCTAGAAAGCAATCGTGACAGGACTTGCCTCTATCAGGAGTTTCACTACGTAGATAAGAGTGACATTTAGTGTAGGGAAGGGCACTAGAGAGATGATCATTCAATCTGGAATGTTTCTTGTGTAGAGGGAAATATTGTTTATCAGAACACAGTGGTACAGGTCAAGGTTTTCCAAAACTTCTAGTGATTTTAGGTGTTCAGCTTGAAATACTTGGTGATCAGGTACTTTGAATTATTTCAAACAGGGCATCCAAAACTTGCTTTTGAAACCTTGGGGTTAACCACTCCTCTAAACTCATGCCATCTTTCTTTCCTTCTCAGACTTTCCCTGCTCCCACTGGGTCAGAGACTCTTTCTTACACAGGATTTTGTAGCATCTGACACACCAGGACCAGGGTCCTGTCTGGATTCTCTGGAAGTTGCTCAAGTGCAAAAGATGCAGAGGGACCCAGGCTATGCACATGTTCTGAGGAACAATTTTTTGTGGCTGCCTGCCTAGTTTTCTTATCTGGAGCATCTATGGATCTTCTTTATCAGCAGGGGAGGAGAAGAGCCCTCTGCACCGAGTTGAAAATGCTTGGGAGAAACCAACATAAAGAGATAAGGCAAAAGGACTAAATTTTATTTTCTCACATGGGTTTTTTTCCCACTTGCATTTCTGTTTGAGGAACCGTTCCTCCTGGAGAAAGCACAGAGGACCCCCTACATGCCCCCTGGGCTCCCCTCAGCCCACCGCTCCAGAGACCTCTTGACAGCGATTGATTCAATTTCTTTACTGTTCCTTGGAAATTGCTTTTATAACAACAAGAAGTTTAAAGGGTGTTGGGCCCTGCTTTCTGGTTCTCCTGTGTTCAGTCCTGTCACTGGCAGGATCATTTGCAGAGGGGACTAGATTGGATGATTTTCCCTGTGTGTTACCTGAAGTCATTATCCTCTATTTTTCAGAACCCAGGGAGGAGTCAGAAACACCCGTGTATGATGATGTTACTGATTCAAAGAGCCTGTGGCACACTAAGTAAAGAGAGTTTGCTGCTTCTCTGTGGCTTAGAGAGCTCTGACATCTATCCCAGTGCCTTCTGGCAGACCTTGCTGTCACACCAAGGTGTCAGATGGTGGCAGGTCTGCCTGTAGCCTCTCTCTGAGGGCAAGAAGGAATCATTTCCCATTCCAGGGTAAGCTCTGTGAGGATTTGTCCTGCAGATGACAGGGTCTTTCACCTGGGCTTGGTGAAAGGGCATGGGAAGGGCATGTCTACTTCCAGCTGGCTACATCTAGTCAACCTTCTTACAGATAGGCTTCGCTGGGCACCGGTGTTAGCATGCCCGTGCCAAACTAAGCAATGACATGCAACCCCCATTCAGATCCAGACTGTAGACACTCGAGTTCAGATGTCTGTATGTTGGTGTCCACATGTAAGTTAGATGTCTAAGCTCCCGGGAGAGACAATGGAGATCTAGTCGATGGACTGAATGCAGTCTGTGGTTATTCAGCTGACCAAATGCATATGTCTGCCTCTAGGGACTGAGTAATTCACTGTTCACTCATTCAAGAGGAGCTCAGTTCAGGTGCCTTCAAGCCTATTCTAGTGGTGGGGAAATGGACGCCACTGCCCAGGCTAATGGAGAGCTTAGCATCTCTGTGTGAAGAGGCAGTGCCCTGTTCTCCGAATGCACACTTGCACAAGACCAACAGCCCTCTCTGTCTCTCCCTGTGAACAGACAAAACTCATGAGAGACAAGGAGCACTTCTGTGCGGCTTGCCTCAGGCTAGCCCTGATTTTCATTAGTAATATCTCAAAATATAAACATAAACCTCCACAAAGAAAACAAAAGGGGATGCCTTATTCCAGTTAGGTTAGTTTATTTTCCTGGAGTTTGCACAAGACATATCTTTTAGGTCAAGCAGGCAGTATGCTGATTTCACCAGTAGCTGACGTGTCCAAGAGTAGTGCCTGTAGGTCTTTGGGAATGCTGTGAAGTTCTGCTCTGAAATGAATGCTCCATCTTTTCCTGTGGAAAGGAGGACAGATAGAGCAATGCTTCTTCGCTGTTGTTTCGCCCTGTCATGCCAGGTAAGACAGAAGTGCTACCTCATGTGTATGGCACCCAGCCAAGCACGCCCTGACAGTCTTGTTTTGAGGAAACCTGTGAATAGAGGACACCTGCTGAGGAAGTGTAGTCACATGCAAGGATCCGTAATATAAAATACCTCAATTTTTTAACTCCCTATTTTTTTTTTTTCTGAAATAGCAGTGTGTTTCTACATGCTAGGCTTTGAATGAAATAGATGGGGGCCAGTTTCATGAGCAGCACAGCTGGCAGATCTGACCAGTAGGTAGGGCAGTGACACGCTTCTTGGGCAGGCTGGGAATGGTATTCCCTTTACCAGGGCAACTGAAGCTAGAAGAGGCTGTATGAACAAACCCTAAGCTACTGTGAGCCATACCTGTGTTTGTCTAGAAATGCTCTGTGCTGGATTCAACACATTACTTGTATTGCCTGTGCCTAAAAGTGCCTGAGATCTGGGATCTTGGTGTTTAAGACCTATCCACTTGCAAAAAGACAGCACTGGTTGTTCTTTTGAAGATCAGGATTTATTTTCTGTAGGTGTGTGGGTATTACTGTGAGCATCACATTGTTGTGGGCAGTGGGAATGATCATCGCAATTAATGGTTGCTATACTTAGTCCTATGGGTTTAACTTGATCATATCCAAATAGCGGTGGTTATGTAGCTGGTGCCTGTATGCAGTGACAGACACTCTATAAATACCATAGACAGAAAATAACTGAGATAGCATTTAAAGGGTCAGATGAACATCATATTTTTGGGTTTATAATTTTGTGTTGGGTGTGGGAGCCACAACTTGCTTTCCCAGCTTTTAGTAATATAATTATAAGATTGCCCGGTGGTTCCATTTCAGAAAGACACCATTTTCTTGCACTTTCCACACTCCACTAACACGTGCACACAGAAGCTTCACTTTGAACCAGTTTTACTCTGGATGGAATTCTGAGCTATATGTTGAATTTGGTTCTTCTGGTGTAAATCTGGAATCATTATGCCTTGAATAAAATTATTTGAGATTTACAAAGTTGCAGTAATATAAATCGTTATTAAATCTGGTTATAGTTGTTCCTTATATGGCATATTTTATATCCAATAGTCCTATTGATGAGCTAGGTTACAGCAAAAATGCAGGTTGAGTCAGAGGGAGAAGGCAAAAGATGTTTCATCAACAAACTTTAAAAAATGGCAGGTTTTGATGTAGAATAGTTTACTTAAACCACTAGGCCACAATATGAAGCTATGTCTGCTTTTAAATCAGGTAACCTAAAGTCTGTTGCCAGAGTTCTTCAACAGTGAAGTGACAATGGAAATTTTTAATCAAGAAGAAGAGCGCAAAGGGGGAGAGAAGCATATAGTATTCCTTGTGCTGCTGAAGTTTAACAGCCCAAAGAGGAAAACAAGAATGGACACAAATTCAGAAAACGGAGCCTTCCATAACAATGATGAGATGCATTCAATGATTTACAGAAATGAGGAAAATAGTTACAATTTTATCTGCCAGTTTGGAGGGTTTTTTTCATGTACCAGAAATATTTTAGAGATAACACATATTACAGCCTTGAAGTTTAAAGAGGGATGGAGATGGATGAGTTGGATTGTCCTTTATCTTGCCATTGATGCAGGGAAATTGTCTGTGAGCAAAATCAAGGCAAGTCACTGTATTTTTTACAGGTGTAAATGACCGAAGGGTACTTCTGAAGTGTGATTCAGCTGTCATATTTTAGATGTCTATTTTCAGGTGAGATGAATTGCACCACAGACATGTCTGTTTCTTTTTATTGGTTATAAAAGGAACTTGGGGTGATCAGCTCAGATAATGGGAAAACAACAAAAATGTGTAAGAGAGTATTTGAGAAAGAGTATGTAATGAAAGACTGCATCATCACTCTTTCACAGACTGAAGCAAAATGAATATTGCATGCACCACTGCCATCTCATGTTTAGTAAATGCTTATCTTTCAGCCTTCGTGTTATCTGAGTGTATCATGTTAAAACAGTCTACCAAGATTATTCATGTCATACACAGGAACACGAGCACACTCACATACGTTCTTCCCTATGCTGTTGCCTAGACAGCACAAGATGAAGCTTCTCAGGAGACAAAGAAATGTCCAACACTGTTATGCAATTAAGAAAAGAAATCTTACTGGGATATGGTGCAAAGTGTATGAAATTAATGCAAGGTGAGAGAACTTCCTCTTTACCTCCTGTACAAGGATCAGAATGAGTTATGGGTCTCAGCAGTACAGACACTTTCCCACGAGGAAGACAGCCTGCTGAATATAAATATTGTAGGCAGTGAGTCACCGAAGATGATGTCATTGATTTATGCAAGGATTGCGGAGTTTGGACTTGGTGGGAGAGGTTTTCTTGTCTAAATGCAGCCAGACCATGATACGCAGTGACTTTATTTTCTTCAGATTGAAGCAGAGCTTTTGCTTAACTTTCGTTTGTATGGTGCTTTGGGTTATCTGCTTGGGAAAAATAATGTATTCTGGATCTCCTTTTGTTTCTTTCAATTATTTTGTGTACATTTCGTCCTGAAAGGAGGTTGTGTTTTCAGCGGTTATATAATTGCTGCGGTTGCTTATACAACCAAACGAAGAGGCAAGAATTGCTTTCAGCTAGCTTTTTAGAGAACTGTCTGAAGTGAAAAAAGTGCAACACATTTTTGATAGATGGTGTCAGATGGGACACTGATGTTTGGAAGGATGATGAAGAGGAAGAAACAGTTCATTCATTGTCAGAATGATAACTCAGATTTTAGATATGAATGGTTGATGGCTATCTACTACCACCACTGGTGTTTATACATACACACATATATTTATATGCGCATATAAGGCTGAAGACAACATCTCAGTTTTAAGGATCATGGATCCAGAACATGACAGAATTCATATACAGTATGTATTCATATACATTCCCAGATGTGCTACAGTTCAGCATTTTTGGGCGGAATGTCTTTGGCTTCTTTTTGAACTCATTCACTGGCAATTAGAGAAAAACTGCACTTTGGTAAGCCACAGAATTTCAATGGGTTGAGGCAGCTGAGTTACTGCCATTTCTACCAAACCACATGCACAGCAGCTATGGCTTCTCTGTGTTCATAAGAACATCATGATGAAAGCGTCATCTCACAGCTTACTGAGGTAGCTTTCAGTGCTATACAAAGAAGTTTTGTATAGCAGTAAAAAACACGTTTGCATTATTATGTGCAGGATCTTTTTCTGGCAGCATTTTCATGAAACCTGTTTTCTAGACTTACTACAGCCTTCATAAAACCATGCTGTGGGCAGAAATTTGGCATTTGAGGGCAGTTTCAATATGAGAACTAAGGTTTTCTTATGTTTCGCTTTTATATTTACTTTGGGAAATTAAAATTAATTCAATCATTGCAAGATTGCATGTGACAGTACCTGGCTTCAGGCAGGCGGATTTCATCTTCCTTGTGATGTTGTATGGCTCTTCCTTGGCACACCAGTATGAACCTGTTGCTTTCACTTTGGTAAGGCTGCATTCACCAAGAATTAGACAATGTATGTGCACGTTGTTTCAAGAAATGAAAAAAATCACTTTAACCCTGGTTCATAGAAATATTTCAAAGTACTGCATTAGCTTATGTTTCTTTCCTTACTGGAATAAAATAGCTAGCCGCATTTTCAATTCATTCTTTTGATGAAAGGTGCAACAAAAACATTTCTGCAGGCAGAGTGAAATGAAGGTTCACTGAAATAGTTCAGATCTCCTTGAAAATCTGAAAATAAAACTATTTTCTATTTTCCCATAAAAATCACCCTATGGTAAAATTTGACAAATTTCTACAAATCAGTTCAATATTTTGTTCTGTGGAAAATAAAAATAATTTGTTGCTAATTGACTGATGCTCTGGGGCCAGATTATTATAGATAAAGATTTCTGAAAGTACAAAGACCAGAAAGGCATTCAATACCTTCAGCAAGACTTTTTTATTTCAGCACCACTTAGGCCTCTGAAAATCGTCTTCCTGATCTTAGTGTCTCTGTTTTGCCTTGTTATGTTTGGGTTTTTTTTTCAGAGAACTTGTAACTTATTTTTGATCCTGTTTATCCAGAGAAGCTTTGAGCTGAAGACAGAGTATTCTTCTGTGCCTTTCCTTCCCACACTGTGTTTGATGAAGCAGTAGGGCAGTACACTTTGGTTAAACATGGAAGTAAACTTTTATTTCAGAGAAATAAGTCTATGGGCTGACTCCTTACCTGGCACAAATTGCTCCAGCCTACTGTGAAATGGATGCAAATAGAAAGACTGATGTTTTTTTTTTTCCCCAGACTTTTTCTTACCTAATGCTGGAAATCAAGGAACACCACACTGTTCACTTGATGCTTGCATTAATATAGCTGGGAAATGAAAACCAGCTTAGCTGGCATTGCTGAAGTGAGATGTACTTTAAGACTGAGAAACTGGGGCTTCATGGTCTTCGTCTTCAGTGTTTCCCAAGGGAAGAGGCTGAAACTGAAGCAGAAGTCTGTCATCTGCAGAGTCACAAAGCTGTCAGAAATTGCAGCACAGAAGTTAAGAGTTGGTCAGCTGAGGACCCCTCTATAGTCAGTGGGGAGAAGTAGATCTCCAGAACACCCTCTTCAGAGGTTCAGAGTTCAGGGCACACGTTAGGCTCCTAGAATGCCTGTCTTTATCACTTGACTACAGAGGGAACTTTGAGTGATATTGTCCTTACATGAAGTGTGATGATGTCCCTACATTAAGTGGCTTAATCTAGAGTTAATGGTGCTTGCATAAACATTGTCCCCCTGAATCTTTCCTCAAGAAAATAGTAGCAGCAGGCTTTTCTCCCAAAGTGGGGATGAGAAACAAGGCTGCACATCATCCAGTGTGTCTTTTTATTTCTTTTGCTCTCTCATCACAATATCAGTCTTTCCTTGTCTCCTCCATCCACACAGATCTGCAGACACACATTGTGACATCATCTTACATTTCTTATGAAAGAGGTTTTTTTTTTAATCTTTATTCATAACTTTCCTTCCTTTTTTCAGCTGTGGATCAAGCAAGCAGATTTGAATATTCAGAAGTTCACATCAGGAATATATCAGGAATATGGAACCCAGGGACCTGTTCAGATAAATATTTTGCCATCATCCATCTACCAGTTATCTTCCCCATATTCGGAAAGAGGAAATGTATCATCAAATTTTGTTCTCGAAGCAAAAGGAGAAAATTCATCTAAGCCATTGAGAAACCAGTCCATGATGAAGCTCAGAAGTATTTTTTTACTTGTCTCTTTGTGGAATGAAAGCAGAAATAGGAGAAGATAAAAAAATCCCAGCAATCCACAAACACAAAACTAACAAAAAACTGAGCAACTTAGGATTTTGTGAATATGTTTTATAGAAAAAGAAGTGTGATACAGAATATTAGCTCTTCTACAGAGTTTTTTCCCCTGTTAGTGCCCTCCATTCCCATGCACCCAAGATCCTAAATGTCATTTTCTGTTAAGAACAGATTCTCTTTGCATTGCCATAACTGCTCCCAGTGAGAGCATCAGTGCTGACTTAATTGGGAACAAAGATGGGTTGCCAATGAACATATTCAAAAATCTTTTCATTAATGCACCATTACAATGATGTTAGCTCCATCTTTGTTCCTAACAGTTTCTTTTGAAACAACCTGGTCCATCTCTCCATGAAGATGACTGTTAAAATGCCTGGAAAACCTTCCAAGTGTCTTTGATTCTGCCCCATGAAAGTAGTCCTGCATTTGTTGTGTTACAGGGCAGAGACTGGAGATGATGACTTGCAGCAAGTGTGGGATATGTTTCCTAGCAAGACTTTTGGGTGTGCGGAGCTCTTCCTAGATGGCTAGTTACAGTCTTCTATTCTGTGGCCAGGTGCAACAACCAGATTTATAGGGGAGCTGACTGTTTACATCTAGGGCATGGAAACAAAAAGAGACCACAGTGTTGCCAATGAATGAGGTATAGCTCTCTCAGGGAGGGAGTGTGATGACAAGAAGCCATGGTTGTACCTCAGCCTATGCAGGAGGCTTTACTCGGTTGTTTGTACTAACCTAGTATTGCAGGTTTCCTTCCCAAGTGCCTCCATATGTTGGGACAACCACTACTAGATGTGTCTACAAAATATTAAGTGTTGCTAGATTGTGTTGTTTCTATCACAGACTAATCTGTGGGTTAGGAAGGTGTAAAGGAGAAAAATGTGTGCATTGGTAGTGTCATTGGCCCATACTTTTATTTAAAGGGTGTATGATCTGGATGGAGTCCATGCAATGCATGATGTACTTGTGCTCCCTCAAGCTTTGCAGCTTGGCGTAACTACAGGAGCTGAAGACGTTAACTCTCTGACATTGCACCTCATGGTGTGACAAGCAACCTTATCCTGATGAACCAGTGGCGCCTGGCAGAGACAGAGCTTTCAAACCAGCTGGAGAGGAAAAAGAAAGTGCTCAGGATCTTTTCCAAGAATCTGGAGGCAGAAAAGACAGAGAACTTGCTGTATGCCATGCTGTTGAAACACATCAGCTTAAGGATGCTTAAGGAAGGGAAAAAGATGGATGCAAGTACTGCAGGTTCCTTTCTTTTCCTTTGCTTATGGTTCTCTTAGTATGTCTGGTCTTAAACTTTGCAGGTCCCTTTGTAACAGTGTATTTAGAGCAGTCCCAAGGTATTCTTTTTCTCTATGTGATGAATTACAACACCCAGAGCATACAAGCATCATCAGGGACCCTTTCAGCTATGATCATGGGGAACAGATGGCTGCACATGAAGAACAGGCCTTGCCTGGGAACAACAGCTATGACAGTTGCATCATAAATTCATGCCTGAGTGCCACTGATATGAAGCTTTTTAAAAGAGAACCCTGTTATGAAGAAGTAGTTCATAGCAGGAAAGGAAGGCATTTATGGCATGTGTGTTGCTTGGACTTCAATCTTCAATATACCAGCTCAGCAAAGTCCCGTCCAACACTTGCTAAGCAAGTGCTTTTTCGCCAGTCCAGCCAGAGGTGTCTGACTACTCACCTAGCAGACATGATTTGCTGCCACTTGCTTGCATTAGAATTCCGAGCTTCAAAGCGTGACTGCACAAAGTGGTGACCATGAATTTAGAGCTACTTCTGCAAATTTACACCTTTAATTCTTCACCACAAATAAGGTTCAGAGAGGTTGTCTGATTACAGCTAAACCGGGAGGCACAAAAGCGCTTCTAAACTCCCGGGTGCAGATCTATATCCTCACCCTTCCCAACTCCACAGTGCACCATCTGCCTTGTGTCCCCATCCCACCTCAGCTCACTGCTTTCCGTGGGCAGGAAAAATCACTGAGTGGTAAAGGAGCTGAGGCATCTTGTCAGCAGTCCCCCAACTTGTCAGTCCCTGACTCCACAGCACACCTCCACAACACAGTATGTAAGTTTTCTTTGGGCCCATCCTGCTGTTTAGCATGAGGTCTGCTCTGTAGCTCTGGGCACTCACACTTCTTCAGAAAAAAACTGTTCATAAACAGATGCAAAGCAGAAACAGCTCAACTTCTGTCCACCATGGATGAGGGTATTAGAATACTGAGGCTGGAGAGTCAAAAGGAAGTTAGAAGTGAGATGTCCATGCCACAAGTCAGTGTAATTCAGCTACTGAACAAGGAGAGATGGGAATTTTCCCTATACTTACAGGGAGCTTTTCTTCAACCATTAAACCAATTAATAGAATTTTGGCAAGTTACAGACATCTGTTGTCAAACTGTATTACTGACTTAGTCAAATAAGAATAGAAGCCTTTATAAAGAAATGTACCTCTAAGAGCTGACGTCTTGCTTGGGAGAATTTGCTTTCTGCACAGTACTCTGCAGTGAAGTTACAACATTCACAAATATCTGCTCTGTCTGTTAACCCATCCAAACAATGAACATGCTGAATTCAGTGTATTCTAAGTTTGATTGGTTAGGTAATGTCCATAGAGTTTATAAATTAAGTGTTTTTATTACTGTTTTCTTTGGTGTTTTGGGGTTGGGGTTTTTTGGTGGGTTTTGTTTGGTTGGTTTTGTTTTGTGATGATCTTTCTTCTATCTAACCAAACAGAACCTGCAGTGATCACAGTAAGTAAAACTGGCTGAAAATTTGGGGAGGACAAAGTTCCTTCAGGACTTCAACATCAGTTCTTATAAAGTGACTCTCTTTTCAATGCTTTGAGATAAGAATTTAAAGGTCTTCTCAGTTTCCCTTTCACCTGCCTGTGTGAGGAATGAGGCAGTGGGTTGATTGACCTGGATGATGTGCAGCTGTAGCTCGTTCCTGCTAAGTAGTTAAATAGCACTGAGGAGAAGTAGTGTGGTCTGGCCTCTGGAGGAAGGAGATACAGCATGGACAGTAGAATCTGACTGATGGTAAAGCCTTGTTGTAGCCTACTAGTTTGTTTGTGCTGCAACAATTGGCACCCTGTGTGAGGGTAACTGAGTTGGACTACAACAATTGGTGCCCAACGTAGCAGAGACAAGCGGGAGATCCTGTGGCCTATAATAGACACTGTGAGAGGTGAGTCATTGACAACTATTTGATATGGGTGTGTTGCCATATTTGTTGTCCATCTTAACTCAAATTGCAAGTCTTGCCCTTGTAAAAAGAACAATCTATAAATTTGTTGGTGGGAAGTATTTGAAATTATTTTTATATATAAATATATAAAAAAATTCTTACCCATGATAAGGGTCACTATTTATCCTTGTAATGGTTGAACATCTATGCCTTTAATGGAAATGGGAGCATTTAGTACCTTGCAAGACTGGGCCGTTAACTGAGTCTATCTCACATCTATGGGAGCTTTTCCATTGACTTCAGTGAGTCAGAGGGATTAGGCATTTTGTGACTGTAGCATTTCCCACTGCCAGGATGAAACAAGAGGAGATGAATACCTGGCGGCTGGAGGTGTCACAGTCCCCATCATCAGCCATGCACTACAAGTAGCCAGTCTTGCATTTGGTGTGACAGTTGCCTCTGAAAAGGTCATAAACCTGATGGCTGAAGAGCCCATTCACATAGCGATGACTGAATTCTTGCTTTGAAATAAATGTTAAATATCAGTAGATATTTAGGCAAGACCTCAGGTTCTGGTGAATGTCAACACACTCCAGGTTAATAATCATGTTAATGCTATGCTGAATTTGGGCGGTGGGGCTTCAATTTTGCAGTCCAAAATCCAGTAAAACATGCATCTAACAGTAGCTAAATAGTCAGTTCACTGACAATTTAGAGAAACAAACTCTATCTCTGTTGGTGTTTGTGTTTAGGGATATCTGGAAAGTTATCTAGTAACTTGTGCACAAATTAAAAATAATTGACATGATGATTTAACTTGCACTTGCTCCTTGCTTGTAAGAGCTATTTATAGAAGGGTATACGTTAAATTGTTCACAGAAAATATGGAATTTTACAAGTCCTTATTGGCCAGCTCCAAAAGCATAAAAATACATTAATTGTATGCACATGGAACACTGACTTTAGCATGCTGGGTAATGAGGAGGAGAGGATGGTCCAGTGGAAGGGTGCCCAAAGTGATGTTTGCCATAGGTACCATGGGGCTGTAATCCATTGTTCTCTTCTACCAATTATTGTCACCAGTGTGACAGTCACAAGACAGTAAAGTAGTTAAGCCGCTACATACCACCACCTTCCTCTTCTCCTTACAAACAATGCACTCCCTATCACCAGACCAAGGCTGCACCCTTGTTTCTGCCAGCAAGTGCCTGGGTTCCTGTGGAGTAAGCTGTTATTTAGTTCCTAGAATGGGAGCTGGGGAACAGCCTGTTCAAGGTTGTGCATAGCATGGCTTTTCAAGAAGGAATGCTAAACATTCTAGGTAGTGACAATGAGAAGCTGATATGACCCATCATATCTCCTTTTTCATTCATACTGACTGATTAGAGTTGGGATCAGCTCTGGACCAGTGCTGGCTGGCGCTATTGATAAAATGCCGAAGTACCTCTTGTTTGGAGGCACTGTCAACACAGCTTCACAGATGGAGAGTTGCAGTCTTCCCACAAGCATCCACCTCAGCTCAGCAGCCTTTAAGTAGAGATGGAACAAATGGAACACATCAGCCTGAGTATTTTCTTCCCCATTACTTCTGGCTAGAGCAATCATACAACAAGGGATGTTTTGGTGTTACCTACAACAGGCTACTTTGGAGATTTCATTTGGGGGTGTCCCAAACTTGTCAACATGTGAGTCAGTGGAAAAAAAAAAGTAGGTGCTTCAGGGGGACAACCTAGCATGCCTAAGAGATATCAAGGGAAGCTGTAAATGGAGGTGTGAACAGTGCCACCCACAGACATACACCATGTGAACAGAATTATTTTCACATTACTGAATATTTCCACCCACCACCTAAAATCCAGGTGCTTAAATGGAGGAGCAAGATTCTCCTAACCTTCACCTTGTAAAAATCCTAGCAAATGCTTTACTTAAAAGTCAATTGTTGGCAGAGAGATCCGGACCTCTCGGCAGTAGTGTGCCTCACTGCCTGGACAGGTTTCCATGGACTCCAGGCCTCTTGGAGCAACAGGGTGTACAGAGTGAAGTAATAACTTGGAAAAGGTATAACATCCAGAGCCTTCCATGTTTGGACTTTTGTACTGGCAGGCTCTCCCTCTCTTTCTGTTCAGGCTTTTACCTGAACAAAGCTGAGCTGCAGAGGATCTAAAGAGTCCTTGAGCATCTCAGCCTTGTCCCCTCTGACACTGCTTGGAAGGAGCTCTGCCAGACTGTTGCATTACAGCAGTGCTAAATGTGGGACAATTAAGCTGGAACCAGGCTTTCTATGGACATGCAATAAAGTGCGAGCACAGAACAGAGGAGAGAAGAAAGCAAAATATATAGAAGATGCAGAGAAGTTCCTTGGGCACATAAACATGAGGTTTTTGCAGGTACCTATAGATTTTATGGAAGAATTGAGGCAACCTCTTTGAAAACTTGGGCTTAGGATTTGCACATTCCCATACCTGCAGAAGAAAAGGGAACCTCTTTCATAGTAGTCCTGATTTTGGCTTCCTATTTTATTCTTGGGTTCTCCAGCAGGGATGTGTTGGCTCTGATTTACGGGTCACACATTTTTATTGGTCATGGTCTTTCAGAATAATTCACAGCTAAAGCAATTTTTGGGGCATCCAAAAGAGCAATGCTTAAAAATAAAATTTCCATGACCTGTAGTGATTTAGTACCTGGCACAAATCCTAAACCAACCCCAAAGTTGGCAATAAATAACTTACAAGAACAGCTTTCTTATTGTGGCATTATTTCCTCCCTTAGTGAACAAATAGTCTTACTCTGCATTCCATACTCAGGCAAAATTTCTACTGATGCTAGTGGGACTGTTGCCTCAGCAGTCTATAATCTGCTCTGCTATAGTGACACAGAGTATTGAAGCTAGTCTGCTCTGCTCCCTGTGTAAACCCAAGGTTCCCAGCTGGCTGTCTTACCTCCTAGTCACATTGGGCATCACTTCATATCATGCAGCCCAGAGTCGTTCTGGTTTTATCTGCAGAAAAACAATGCCCAGTTTATGAGATCAAGTAATTTACATGTTATATAAAGCAGGAAAAATGCTCTTGTAATATACTTGAAGAGTTGAGTACCATAGAGTCTTTGACTTGCATTGTACATTACTGACACATGCTCCCATGAGGACAGAAATACTCAGTAAATATAGTCACGAAATGCCGTTTGATGTACTCTACATATAACACCTTCACATATTTCACACCATCAACAACTACTGTAAAGTGCAATAACACACAGCAAAATAAGTGTGCAAATGAAGTCTTAAATGCCTAGAACATATCCTTTCCTGAGAAGCCTTGCAAAGCTCTTTTCTGCTCAAAGGAATTGCTAGCAACAAATAATTTTTATTAGCACTGCAGAGCTAATGGAGCTGTAGGAGAAAACTCTGGATTCCTTTCTGATTCATGCTTCACAGTGGAATTGTTAAGTTTCAGTTGTAGGATTTTTTGTTTCTGGTGATGATGCATGAGCCAGAAAAGAGCAGAGGCCAAATGGTTCCAGAGCTGGCATTCATGAAAAAGATTTCCTGGTAAAACCTGAACAAATCAGACCAGAAGCTGCAAATATGGACCCTCACACTATTTTTTTCTTAGACTGATTTTTCCTGTTGTTTTATGTGTGAAATTTGGATGCTTAAATGAAATATGCCATTACAGAAGGCTTCGCTGAGCCCCAATCTGGCAACATGACGTGCCTGGGCAGAGTGCTACCCCATGTACAGGGAGGGAGGCAGGAGAGCTCCATGTGGTTTAGCTGTCTACCCATGTGCTGTACACTATGAACTAGTTTTCTGAGGGGTTTTCTGTTTGAATTCATTTGTACAGCTGTGTAATATCTAGAGAACCCATCCTCCATCCAGCTTTTTGGTCTCCTTTTTCAGAACAAATGAACTTTTGATATCCCTTCTAGCCTAGGTAGATCCTTATCAGAAGTAGCCATCTATGGTATATTGACTACTTGGAGGATTGGGGTTGACGCTATTAGATGTTTTTGTGTCATACTGTATGAAAGGACAGTACTCGGGGAGCTGTTTGCATCCAGAACAAATTGCAGCACAGACTCACTTAGAACAATAAGCTACTGCTTTGAGTACCATTGCTCTGGCCATCAAAATGTGCCCACACAAATGAAGCTGCACTGTCATTTCAGTTTTTAATTTCCCTTTGCTAGTTCTTGGTCCCCATGTTGCCATAGGCTTCCTTGTCCTAACTTCCACATTCAGTCTTGTGCAGAGCTCTACCAAATCAAAACTTCAAAACAGATGAGAGAAACTGAAGAGGAAGTAAAAGGGAAAAGGGCCACATGCTTTTTGAGGAAGAATCTGCATGCAACCAAGGATGAAATCACAGCCTTACTGCAGCTAGGCTGAGCGGAGCGGCATGTACAGGGGGCCTGCTGGCCAATATAAAGCAGATAAAACAATATTTCGCAGAATTTTGGGAAAACATAGCAAGCTCAATTTATTTTGAAGTAATTCAGCCATTCATCTATAGCCCAAATAAAACCTCTCAAGAAATTCAATTTATATCACAGTGCCCAGTTATACCTCCTTCTCCTTCTCTGTGTTGGCTGTCAGTGAGCATGCTGCATGATACGAAAATGAGATAATGGGATGTCTTTTGGAAGTAGGTGGAGATGAAAATTTAAAGAGTAGACATAGAATTAGATCTATGCCTCCCCATGCTTGGGAAACATGTAAAACAGGGAAACACTGTCCTGGCCCAAACCAGACAGTGAACAAGTACTTGCAGCTGGAGGATGCAACACAAAACCTGCCTGAATAGGATATTCATGACATAATGCCATAAGAGCTAAGGTTTTCTTTGTCTCGGTCACTTTGATATTTTTGGAAAGTGTCAGTGGAAGGTGGAGAGGAGAGCCACCAAGCACCCAGAGGCAGGAATAAAGGAACATGTCTTGAAAAGTTTTGGGCAGACCAAGAGACAGGCACACAGAAGGACAAGGGAGCAGGGGAAGAGCATTGCAATGGGTCAGAAGCGCAAACAGAAACTTTCCCTGGTGTGTAGGAGAGGGAAGTTTGAGGGATCATTTAAGTTTAGAAACATGACTAGAATGGCTGGTTTTGAGCCCCATTTCCAAACATAATTGGCCCAGTACATGGAATATTGGCTGCTCCCCCACCTTCACATGTGGCAGCCTATGCTTGTGCAGACAGGTGTGTCTCCTTGGGCCATATACCACCCTGCATTCTGCCAGCAGGAGCCAGCCAAAATCTGTGACCAAAGCACCTCTGCTGCTGAGAGGAGGGGATTTCACTGCAACATGCGCTTAGTGGCTTGTCTTTGAAATGCCCATGGGTGAGGTGTTTGCTCCTACCCTGCAGTAAACAAAGAAACCAAATGTCAGCAATGTACCATGAAGTGGCCCGTGAACCTCAGTCCAGATGCAAACGCTTTGCCTGTTTGTTGGCTCATATATCACTCCATGCAGGGATGGGACCTAACCATAGAGAAAGAATGAAATACTGACAGAGCAGGAGCATCTGTGGCAGAAAGCAAGTCAGCAGGATCCCACTTCCCATTTAGCGAGATGAAAAGGCTATTGTTTCTGGCAAAGGCAACATTTTGAACCTCGGGAGTGTGAAAACAGTAACAGATTTATGAATTCCTCCTCGATGCATGTAGCCGCCAGCTTTTAGCCAACACACGCAAGAAGTGTAGATCCTACATGCACTGGGGGTAGTGCTGGGATCAAGGAGGACAGCTAAGCTCATTTCCCACTTTTGCGCCCAAATTACATGTGGGAATAAAAAACTTGAAGGTGGAGGAACACGGTCAGATCAAAGGTCTGTCTAGCTCAGCATCCTAGCAGGGGCCAGTAGAAAATCCTTAGGGAAGATCCTTAAGAATGGGAAATGCAGAGACAGAGGCTCTGCTTGGCATAGTCTCCTGGCTTCCAGCAACCAGCAACTTAAAGGCTTTCTAGGCCTGGGGTTGTGTCCAGACCACCAAGTTTAACAGTCACCACGGACTTACCTCTCTGAATTTGTCTAATCCCTTTTTGGACCCATTACTCAATAGCTCTGTGATAGCTGCACACACAAACAGCTTGGCAACTACACACATGCCCTTGTGTGGATGTGAGGATCCAAGCAAGCCTGTGCTCGTTAAAGGAAAATAAAACATAAGAAAGCCTGGCTCTTGAGTCTTCCTTCCCTCCCACTCCTCTTTTGAGGTCTTGTTTTCCAGGCTCCTCAGGGCACTAGGTATTGTCACCACTGCTTTCTAACTCCTTCTGGAGGTGGATGCTGTAGGAAGCCTGGGCAGCCAGGTGGTCACAGTTAACGGAGTACACTGATGATGAGCAGCTGCTCACCACAAATGGCACTGCTAGCAGTGAGCACGTCGAAGGCTCATTTTAAAATGGTCCTGATACTTTACTTCACACAAGGGGAGGTGGGCTGAGGATGATCCAGATGAGCCTAGGAAAGCCAGGTCATACCTCATCTCGTTGCTATGGCAAATAGCACCTTGAGGGATGGGGTTTTTTTTCCCACAGTATTTATGTGCTCCGCTCCTCCTGATTGTCTGGGAAGCAAAGGAATCAAGTCCCTTTAAAATCTGGTCTTTTGGCTTTGCTCCTGGAGTTCCCACATCCCAAACAATTACCTGTGCTTATTGCTGGTGGCTTTGTTTGCAGACCTGGGCTTGCACCTGATCCCTGGCTGTTTGTAAGGCAAAGACTCATGATTGCCAATGCCAGTGGAAAACTATGCTCCAGCCTGGTGGACCTACGCAGCAGCAACAGGATTTGGCAGCAGGGGTTTATGTTAGTGCTAAAGGGCACCACTACTACATTCCCACAACAGCAAGCCATGCTAAAAGCCAGATTTCAAATTTTGCTCTATGTGGGAACCTTAACACAAGTTGAAGCAGTTTCATAACCTGATTTGGCCTTATTCATGCTGAACAGTGCTGCCATTAAATACAGTACTAATCTGGTTTGGTCACAGCAGAGTTCACACTTTTATGGGTGATGATGAGTTACTTTGAGGGTCATTTACTTTGTGCTGAACAAGCCATCACCTGCTGATGCCAAATCACCTGTGTCTCCAACAGCCATTTGCCCTGCAGCAGCCTCACTTCAAAGTCACAAGTCGCCTTCGTCACTGAGTTTTCAAAAGTGGTTTTGGGGGCTTTGGAATCTCCTAGGGACATCATAAAATTGCTGTTAGCTTAATGGGGAAATGAAGGTAGATGAGTCAGTACAGCTCCAAGAAAAAAAAAAAAAAGGATATGAAAATGTAGACACCTTGTGCTTCTACAGTATCGCTCCCTTGGCCCATCATCCTCGCCTCCGATCTGCTGAGTAACAGTCACAAAGCAGAAGGAGATTGCTCCCAGGACTTTGTTCTTCACTCCTTTGGTCTAATACGTTTCTTGAAGCCGCTACACATGCATTTGCTGTGCCTGGTCGTGCTCCACCCTGCCTGTCTTCCTCTGTACTCCATCAGGAAATTTCTAGCACACTTTTGCTCTGAGGCTTTTGGGTTTGCTGCTTTTGCTATGTGACCTGTAGAACCTGTGATACAGCAGATGATGACAAAAGAAATCAGAAGTGAAGTATCAACTTTTCAGACCGAGCTGGATGCAATGCACCAGCCCTGCCCAGGAGAACAAGCAGGACAGCACAGGCATCTACAAAAGGGGCTTGTCAGCTTCACCAGAATTTTCTCCTGGGGTGGCTAACAAGCTAGATCTGTTCACACTGAGGACTGCTTGGAGATTTTCCTGGCATTTTTTTTAACACCTCTTTTTGTTCTCACTTGCTATCTGCCAGCAGCTGAAGCCAGTTGGCTTAATGGAGAGTGTACAAAGGGGAACAATGAAGAGTGGCTTTCCAATCAGACAAGGATGCAGAGCTTTAGCAATGGCAATGGACATCCTAGGCTTAGTGTTTTGTCATAATACATGGAAAATAAGGAACAATAAATTGCAGAAAGCCTGATATTGAGCACTTTAATGAAAAAAGATGATGAGTTTTCAGTCCAGACTTTAAGTATGCCAATATTGTGTAATAAAAAAGGTAAACAGGAGTGTTCAGTGCTTTTGCTATTGAGTCCCACAATGAAAAAAGATGAAGTTTTATTACTTATTTTTTAAAAAATCAAACACAGTCTAGAGCCTTTCTCTTTGGCTGCTAATATAAAGATGATGATGAGCTATAATGTCATGATACAGTGACTGCCCTTTAAAAGGGGAAAGAGTCCCCAAACTTTAGTTTGCTGATATGATATTCACTGAGAGACAACTTTAATGAAAAGCATACAGGAGGAGGGCAGGTGTCTACAAGCTGGATCTGGATCCATAATTCAAGTCCCCTGTGCTATACAGAAGATTCAGAGGTAACATTGACCAAGGACTTTGGCTCCCTATGCTTGATTTCATTCACAAGTGAAGCGCAGCACAAAGTTAAGCACAGGGAGCCAGAGATCCGGCAGCAGGCAGCCCATGCAATACTTTGGCTAAGAAACTGAGATTGTGTCGTCCTCTAAGGTCTGGAACAGCAAGTACCTAAGAGTTATTACTTACAGCTATAGCAGATATTTTCAGCCTGGGGACTCTGACCTATGGAGACCAGGAATGCCTCTTGTTAGCAGACTTAAATTCACTAAACAGCGATGTGTCCTTCCCTTGGAAAAACTTCCAAGGATCTGCAGACAGGGAAGAAAAAAGTTGGAAGCCATGAATTTACAGGATGGAGTAGGGCTGTGATTTCTGGCCCTGACACCTGCTTGATTTTCATGGTAATGGGCTCTGTCACTACTTGAAGTCTATATAGATCCACCTGAATATTTTGCCTGCAATTTCTTCCTTTTCTGCTGCTGGCATTCCCAAGGTCAGACCCCGTAAAAAGCTTATGGTAGCTTCGTTTATTCCATGACACAATTTAGCCCCCTTATTGTATGAGCACCAGATGCCTCGCTGGGTTGCATAGGCACTGTTTGATTTTGCTCAAGGGGAAGCAGACAGAGAAAGCAAAATGACTTGGCAAAGGTCAGGGCGTGAACAAGAGAAATCTGGGGCTCTCATCCTCTGCAATCCCTTCTTTTCTGTTAGGTCATCCATAGAAAAGGTCCCACAAGCACCCCCAGGCCCGTCCCTGGGAGATACAAGAGCACAAATGTGCTCATGGCTCCTGCAGAGCTGGCAAGCATTCACTCATGTTGCCCTGCCTCCATGAGTGCACTTCTACCCTGCCTGCATGGAAGCCAAGTGAAGGAGTGCCGAGCTGTAGGTGTTATGGCTTCTTTTAGTTGGCTGTGTTAATCACATTCACACAAACTCCAGAGCTGCGTGCCCAGCAGTGGTGTGCAGAGCCTGGTGCCCCAGCCCACAACGGGTCATGCAGAGGTACCTTCACAGATGCCATGGCCTACACTAGGCTGGGCATTCAGCGGCAGGGCATTTACCCGGCCCAGGTGAAGGATACAGACAATAGGGGACATAGGAAAAGTCCCAATGTCATCTCATCTCTTTGTGCTTCTGGGAGATGCAGAGATGAGCTAAGAGAGGAATACAGTAACTGGGAGGGGAGAGATTTATTAATAGCATTATAGTGGATCATAGCAATTCCCGTGTTATGGACAAACTCAATGAAACAGGGGAGGAAGGAGTTGGGAAGGAAGCTTTCTGAGATGCACCAGCTGGCCCAGTGTAGACAGTTTGCTCATTTGTTTGGATTCTTCATGGCTACTCAGTCTTATCACACCTCACAGTCTCCCTCTGGAAAGGAACAGCAAATGGGAGCAGGTGTGGTTGGATGGCCACAGCTGCATAGTGAGTAAGCAACAAGCACCAAGATGGAAGAAATGGACTCAGAGCTTTAGAAGGGAGATGTGCAGCTCTAGCAGCCCAGAACTTCTAGCTCTTTGTTAGGTTTTATGCCTGGTTGCGCCATTTCACATATGTGTTAAATGAAGCAGAAGCATTTGTGTCTTCTGGCGTCTGGTGTTCAGACTACTATACCTTTGAAGGATATTCCAAGGAAGTTCTTCAAGCTCTTCTGTGATCTATGAGAAAAAAGCTTGGCCTCCTGTCCTTGGAGGAATGTTGTCTGTGTCCAAATGACACAAGGGGAGAAGACGAGGATTTCATAGTCACCAAATCATCCACTTCTTCCTAAAGGGAAAAACTTTCAATGCCAGGGTTGAAAAGGGATGCCAGTTTTGAACCTTAGGAGTATTTCACATTCTTGGATACCACATTTCTATTTCTGCTCACTGTCCTACCAGAAGGTGCCACTATGAACAGAGAACAGTGATTAAATGTTGGGATTATTTCTGCTAACTATAAGAGTGGGCAGCTAAGCTGCATTTCCTTGCACTTATAAATCACCTGCGACCATGAGCATGAAACCTCTCCCATAGAACACCCTAGTACCTTCTCCAGTGATCAAAGACAGCATGTCAGATGGTCAGGTGATAGAACAAATGCTGTAGCCTTAGACTGCAGGAGGACTCCTTTGGGAGCAGGGAACCCACTAACAGGACACCCCTCAGCTGTTTTGCAGCCCCAGGGGTGATGAGTAAGATGCTGACAGAGGAGGCCAGCTAGCTGCCCTTTGAAAGAGAGGTCAGAGAGTACTACAGAGTGGAACTGCAGATGAATGACTGTGGAATGACAAGGCCTCGAGGGGGAAGCCAGATGTAGGGTTTCCCTGCTCAGTAAATGAGACACAGTATGTGTGCACCCAGCAAATATACTGTTGACCCTTCTGTAATGGTCCTAATCAACCAGGTCCCCCTGTATGGAAGTAACAAAACTTCTGGGCAGAAAGGGGTTGCTCGAGTGCCTTGAGATGTTCTCTCCTCAGGAGTGCAGGATGGCTTCCTTCCAGCTGTCTCCCTCCTCCATCTTATGGACCACGTCTGATCTTAAAAGGCCTGGTAATGAGCGTGCTTTGATTAAGGCCACTGAGAATTATTGATTTTCCATTTGGGGAGGAGACTATGCATTGGACCGAAACAGAAATAAAA
Organism: Falco biarmicus; assembly: GCF_023638135.1. NCBI lineage: Eukaryota > Metazoa > Chordata > Aves > Falconiformes > Falconidae > Falco > Falco biarmicus. Next base: position 29,972,351 of record NC_079289.1, read on the forward strand.
AAATTCCCAATACTCAGCAGAATGAAACAATTAATTCTGGCTGACTGAAGCATTTGAAGTGACCCCAAACAAATGCTTTCTTTCCATTGCCTTGGGGCTTTAGAAAAGTCAAAGAGGCAAAGAAAGAGACTCAGAGGGGGAGGCAAGGTGTCCTAGCCAAAGCCATTGGAAGAAATGCTGCCTTCCTCCTCATTTTGTGGCTGAAGGTCTTAAGCAACACTGAGTGGGGTCTCTTGCCCAGTATGTGAACAAATGGGCTTAAAACCTTTGGTCTGCTCAGTTCAAACTAATGTACTTCCATTGACATCCTATGAAAAGGTGAGAGGGTGGACACATGCCCTAGGTGTTGATGTTCCACTTTCCTAGAAATGGTAACTGTGTGGGCAAGACGGAGTAAATGTGTGATGAGGAGGGCTTGAGGCTGGAGCTGAAGGAAGCCAGATCCTGCTGCAGGCAGTGAGTACCCATCTTCTTGCGCCTGACATCGAGAATGACTGAAACCCACAAATGAGTCAGGACAGTTTCAACCTGGATGCTGGGGAGAACATCCTGATGGTGGGGAGACTGAGTTGGGCAGCCCTTTGGCTGGGCCATGAATGAAGCAGCAGGGCTATCTGAACTGAGGTTAAAAGTATCTGAACCTATTGCCTGTGTACTAAGTAGTCAGAGGAAGCCCAAAAAAAACCCCTCTTTGCAAAAGGGACCCAAGTCCCCCTGAGAAACCAGCCCCTCCAGGTAGAAATCGTTGGTGTCAGAAATGTCAGCACAGGACATAAATAATGCTTGTGGCTACCCACTGCTGGCTTTTGGCAATTTAAAGGAGTGCCCAGCCACTCATCTCTGAACGCATTCCTTTTATCAGCATTGCCACAGGTACAAAATGAAGGACAAGCATGACATGGGACTACTGAGCCTTTGAATACACAGTATGATGGCACATTTGTAACCTAGACTCACTGGCTGCTAACCGTGTCATTTACTTGGGTTGCTTGTTCTGCCAAGTTCACATAAGTCATCAGGAGAAATGCAAACACATTTCCATTTCTTTTACATGAATTAGAGTCACGGCATAAGCTTTCTTATATTTTGCTTCTATGGAAAATACTTTTTTTTTTTTCTTTTTCATTTTGTACCCGGCAGTTTTCCTCCCACACATCATGCAGACAAATAAACAGCCCCACAATCTAGCCAGGGAGGTTAGCAGGCTTGATACTGTGCTATGTCTAACTGAGCCAGTCTTTTACATATGTTATATATTCACCTTTTCTCTGGCATCTGCATTGCACTTGGGAAAACACTCGCACGCAAAGGGATGGGCTCTGGGGAATGGAGAAACATTATCTAGCACGGGAATACTCAATTAATTTTCAGCAAGCAGCTTTTATAATACATAACATACACTTAACATAATACACTTTGGTCTTGTGCCAGAGATTCTAAATGATTAGGCTGTATCAATTTACTCTTGAAACACTGATTAAAATCTCAAAACTTTCATAGCAAATGATGCATGAACCAGAATCTGAAATGTGATGATTGAAATATTGCAATGTCACGGATTCATCACACAGCCTTTCCAAATCCACTCTCAGTTTCAGCTGGCCCCTTAAACCTTCTACTCACATGTCCTACTGATCAGCTTTTTTCTCCTGATCCATCTCCCCCTCCCCAACCCTCTGCCTCTTGGAAAGATAATAGCCAGGCCTTAATTGAAGCAAACAGATCATTAAAATAGTAATTTTGTAGACATTTGCAATGACAGACATTTATTCACTGCCAAAGACAAGTAAAGAATCAAGGGCTGGATATTCCACGCACATTAATTCTACCATAGACCCAATCAAAGTTAAACATCCTCCTCCCTTCTTACTGTGAGAAATTTCCATTGGGCACAGAGTTTAAACAAAGAAAAACTAAAAATAACTCTTCAGCTCTTGCCCTGTGAATCATGCCCTAGTCTCGAAGTAGGTCTTGACAAACCGTCACACCTTCTCCTATGAGAAGGAGGACTTTCATCTGTTTCTTGGTGCACAGTCACTTCTCATCATTTGTTGCAGATAAGAGAGGTCAAATCACCTCAATTACTTTTACAACCTCTCTGTAGGATGACTCTCATCACAGAGTCACTAAAATGCACTTGGTTCTCACCAGAATCCAGAAACTCCAAGCCAAATTGCCTGCTGTGTGAAGCACGTTGTCCAAAGAAGATGCCTGGCCTAGGAACCATTCTACAAGATTTTTAGAAACTGTTACTTTAGCAGCAAGCCGTTACTATAAATCTAGTTTTGGGTCTCAAAAGTCTGTAAAGATAAGTACACTTGGCCTTCTTCAAACTGTCAGTGACAGGTCTCTTACTCAGCTGTCAAACCGCAGTGTCTCCAGAGAGAAGTGATGTGCGATTCCAACAGTCTGCTGGTGAGAACATCTTAACCTGCTCCAGCAGAAGAAAGCAGTCAGCACCCTGAAGGTAGGCATCAGAGCCTGGATTCATCCCATTTAACTTCAGCCAAGTTGAGGTTCTTATTACACTAGGATTTTCTTCCCACAAGCTGTAGAGAGAGGTATCACTAGACCCTTTGTCAGCACTCACATGAAGACATGTTTCTGTCTCCAGTGACTCTGGAGAAAGCTGCTTCTAACAATGTGTTCAGCTAAATGCCTAAAATGAGGTGAGGTGACCTGGGCCAGGCAGTAGCCCGGTGCAGCTGCCTCCACATCAGCTGCCTGTGTGCTCCATCACCGAGTCCATTGGCAGGTGAAGACCAACGCGCCTGGCCGTGACTGGCAATCACATTAGCATCCAAGGATGCTAGAAACTAGAGGCTGGGGAGATGACCTCTGCTCCAAACACTGTAGGGGCCGCGCAAGGGAGGAAGAAGTCAGAGGAAAAAGCACACCATCATTTCAAGGCTCAGCACAGATGCCTGGCTAGAACCAGTGGCAGTCCCCTGCGGGCTCCCCCCTCCCAGCTGGAATGCCCACTGCTATGCTTTCTACATGCTTGAACCCACGGCTGCGAGACCTCCTGGTCCATCACACACCACCGTTAGGGGACAACTCCTGTATTCTTTTCAGAGCTTGTACTCTGCTCCAGCTCAAGCTGTATGTATGCAAGAAGGAAAAAAACCTCAACTGAATGAGATCATTTTTCTCTTCTCATCTCAGACGTTCAGCCTGCTAGCCAGGGTTACTGGAATAAAGCAGGGAAGCTCTTTTTCCATAGCAAGCCATCTGGTTGACATAGAATCACACTGATGCTAATCTGTTGGTTTCTTTCCTTTTATTATTATTTTTTTCCTGAGGAACACTTCATCTGCAGCTGTAAATTCAGACCTGCTCCCTCTGTGTGCGGAGCATTCATTTTGCACACATATTTATTACCGCATTATGCCCCATTGTAGGTGTCAGGAAATCATTGTTATCCTTGGTGTGTCTACGTTGTTCTAATGTCAGGGATGTACTTTCAAATGGAAATTAAGCAATTATGTTTCACATGGGGAAACCTGACAGACGCATAGATTCTTACACCACTGGCAATGTCGCTGTCACAAAAGCAGACATTGTTCTCCGTGGACTGTCAAAGAAATATAATGTATTTCAAGAGCAAAGTGGGAGGAGGAGGGGAGCAAGGAGGGGGAACGTGGGGTAATTAACTGTGTGATTCGAGTTCATAGATCACAGAGCTCTTTAACTTCAAAATGCAGTAACGACATGACAATGAGGCTAGTTATCTCATCCTTGAAAAGGAGGTTTCCAGTAGCCTTTTAGAACACAAATAAATGCTTTCAACCCTATCTTCACCTCCAGCCTGGTTAAACTGGGATGCTAGTGCATGTTTACTACTTGTACTGCTTATTTAGGAATTGGCTTAAGTAGCTACCAGGACAAGTGCAGTAGGAGTGAAGAGCCACGCTGGTTCCCAGTTAATTGAAAATCATCCCTCTAGTCTAGCTGGCTGGGCACTGTCCCTGGGGCAGGGAGCTGTGGGATGCTTCGACTGGTGAGAACCGTGTGCTGCAGGTCAGTGTCACACATGAAATAGGGACAGGGACCTTCTGCTCAGCCCTTGTGTCTCTGTCGTTGTAATGTAGCACACAGTGCCAGTCTAGAGCCTTGTGCAGCACAACCTGCCTTCCCTTTTCCTTGCCTCCTCCCTGTTATTTTTGGTTTGTAATGGGCTTTATTCAGCAGTCTTTTGTGTAACTCTCCTCTGCCCTTAGTCATTAGCTTCATACTACTCCCCTGAGTGTAATAGACCAACAGCAGTCCAAAGCTGGCAGCCAGTGAGTGCAGGCAGAGGGTTGTATTCCTGCCCAGTTGAAATCAACGGGAATCTGGGGCCCAAGGAAGAGAATATCTTAAAAAATGAAGTCTTTTTAAAATGTTTCAATCAAATATTCAGTGGAAAACATACGTGTTTTACAGCAAGGGCTGTAAAGAAGTAAAGCAGTGCACATCGAAAACTAAGCATCAGGTTAAATGGATTTCTAGACAAGATAAAAAAGAACTTAGGACCATTCAGGGACCATTTATTTGTTTAATGGATATTTTAGAAGGGCAAATCCTGTAGTGTTCACTAAGGCAAAATTCTTACTATTGAGATTATAGTGGGACAACTGAAGATCAGGACTCCTGTAAGCCAGAGCTGCATGAACATGGCTGAGGAAATGTGCCTCGCCTCAAGGAGCTCACGTTAAAAATACAAGGCATCGCAAAACCCCTGACGGGGGGGGGAGAAGCAGAGATCTATATCCTTCCCTCCCCTCCATGAGGCAATAAAAAAAGATGTATCTCACCCCAGATCCCAATGAAGTTTTGGAGCAAGCCAAGAACTGAACCCAGACTACTCAGATGCCAGTCTTGGCTTTCAAGCTCCTCCTCTGGCCACTCCATTCACCTTTACCTGTGTGAGAGGGGAATAGACCCTACAGCTGTTGGTTTGGGTCCAGCTGGTGCAGATGTTGAGAGTCTGCTGCTCCTAGAAATGCAGAGCAGAAGCACTTGTTGGCACCTGGACACATCTGCTGAATGTGAGGAGACACTACCACATCCCCACAGCCCAGGGAGCCTCGCTGGGAAACTGTGCCTACTGCCACCCACAGCTCTCGGGCTGGGAACCAGTGTTGATGTCATTGGCTTCAGGACATGAGCCCTCCTCTCCCCGTCTTCTGTGGCTCCCTGCTCACTTTTCCTACCTCCTCACTGACCCTGGTCACAGGCTCTGGTTTTAATCCTTTTCCTAGTCCCCCAGGGAAAGCATCACTCATTCATTAAGATACCCCCCTCCTGATCCTTCCTCTTGTCTCATTTATTTCATTCTCAGCCCCTTGCAGAAGATAAACCACATGAAACCTGAAAGTGTTCCTTGAAGACAAACAAGCGCTGCTGTAGCACCAGTAGGTTAGCACCACATGGCTTCTTCAACAAGAGACAAAAATCAACGCCCCACAGATGAGGTGGGAAAAATGAACAAACAAACAAGCCCAAATGATAGAGCTCCCTGTAAGCACAGAAGGGGCATCAGTATCACCATCAGCTGGGCTTCCGTCAAGCAAGGCTGGGATGGAGGGAGACGACCTTTTTTGGCCTTCTGCAAATAACTTGGCAAAATGCACAAAATCTTTCCTAGGAGTATTTGCAGCTGATAGGGTGCTAAAAGAGAAAAACAAGTTAGTGGCACTGTCAGGACAGTGGGCCACAAGAAATCCATCTGCATGGCAGCACTGCCATGCCTGGGGGTAAAGACCACAGGCCATCCCAGGAAACAATGAATCTGAGAAAAAAGCATGGTACGGGCCTAGTGTACTACTGATGGACCACCCACACGTTGTGCAACACCAGTTAAAAAGGAGATTGTGATCCTTGGATTTTGAATTACAAAATCCCAAGTAGGATCCACATTTTGAAAAAAATTGGACTTGAACCAAGAGAACGGGAAAATAAGTGTTATGATGAAAACTCCAACCTACCCAGCTTTCCCAAAAAAAGCTGAAGGGTGGTGACTACTCAGGGTACAGAGGGTGGTTATGTTCTCCACCCCTGTCGTGGTTCAACCCCAGCCAGCAACCAAGCCCCACGCAGCCGCTCGCTCACTCCCCCTCACCCAGAGGGATGGGGAGAAGAATCGGAAAGGAATGTAAAACTCGAGCGTTGAGATAACAACTTAATAGGTAAAGCAAAAGCTACGCATGCAAGCAAAGCAAAACAAGGAATTCATTTGCTGCTTCCCGTGGGCAGGCAGGTGTTCGGCCATCCCCAGGAAAGCCGCGCTCCATCACACGTAACGGTTACTCAGGAAGACAAACGTCATAATACTGAATGTCCCCCCCTTCCTTCTTCTTCCCCCAGTTTATATACTCAGCATGACATCATATGGTATGGAATATCCCTTTGGCCAGTTCACGTCACCTGTCCTGGCTCTGCTCCCTCCCAATTTCTCATGTCCCTCCAGCCCTCTCACTGGCAGGGCCCAAGAAACCAAAAAGTCCTTGGCTTAGTATAAACATCACCCAGCAACAACTAAAACCATCAATGTCCTACCAGCATTGCTCTCACACCAAATCCAAAACACAGCACTGCACCAGCTACTAAGAAGAATATTCTCTATCCCAGCTGAAACCAGGACAACCACACAGTGGCTAGAAGGTAAAGCCCAACGTACTTCTGATAAAAATAAAGTACACACTTTCAATCAAGAGGATACTTAAGCACAAACACCTTGCCAAAGTCTGGATGAGCAAATCAACATTGGGTTTCCTTATTTTCCTAAGAATGGTGGTCTGCTTTATATGGGAGTTCATCTAGGTCCTCGGTATCATAGGAGAATAATTAGCGTTGGAGGGACCTCAGAAGGTCTGAGCAGGGTCAGATAGGAGATCACATCAGGTTGTGCAGGGCTTTATTCAGTCAGTCTTGAACCCTTTGGTAATGGAGACAGCACAACCTGGGCTGTTCTCATGGGGAAAATGTTTCTCTATATTTGCAGTCAGAACCTCTCTTGTTCCCACTTCAGAGTGTTTTTGTTTGTATTGTACTGCTGTGAAGAGCTTGGCTCCATCTTCTCTGTGACCTTCCTATAGGCACTGGGGTCTGCTGGTGGGTTCCTCAAAGGACGTTTCTTCTCCAGGCTGAAAAGGCCCCTCTCCCACCCTCTCCTCACAGGGTAAGTGTTCCAGACCCCAACAAACTCAGTGGCTTCCCCTGAGCTCCATTCAGTTTACCAGTGTCTTTCTTGTACCAGGGCCCCAAAACCAGACGCAGTGTGAGATAACGAATGCTGATCAGAGCGGAATGACCACTTTCCTGGACATACTGGCTCTGCTCCTGTCAGTGAAGAAGGCTGTTGCCCATCATTGCTGCCAAGTCGAGCTGCTGGCTGCTGTGCAGCTCGCTGTCCCCAGGCCCCCATGTTCTTTCTGCAAAGCTGTTCCCCAGCCAGGCAGCCTCTGGCCCGTGTCACTGCAGGGCTCCTTTCTTTCCAGGTGCAGGACTTGGCATTTGTCCTTGTTGAATTTCATAATATTCCTGTCAGCCTGTCCTTCCAGCCTGTCTCAGTCCCTCTGATGGCAGCTCCCACCTCTCAGTGTATTGACTGATCCCACTAACTTGGTTTCATCTGCAGAATTAATGACAACACACTCCTCACCTCATCCAGGTCACTGATAAAGCTGTCCTACATCCAGGACAGATTCCAGGATAGATCTCAGGATAGCCCACTAGTCACATGCACCCAGGTAGGGTCTGAGCAGTAACCATGACTTTTCAAGCCCGACCATCCAACCAGGCTTTTACCCATCTGGTTGCCCACCAATCCAGACCATAATGTCCCAACAACAAAATACTATGGAAAAATTTGTCAAAAGCCTTAATAAAATCAGTGCAAATGACATCCACTGCCTTGCCCCAACCACAAATCCAGCCATTTTATCACAGAAACCCATCAAGTATGTCAGGTGTGATTTACCTTCTTGTAATCTGTGCTGTATTTTTCCTTCGTGTGCCTGGATATGTGCTCCAGAAGCACTTGTTCCATGCTTTTCTCAGGGACTGCAGTAAAGTCAACTGTCCTTTAGCTTCCTAGATTACTCTTTTGGCTTTTCTTTGCAAATGGGTGCAATGTCCACCTTTCTCCAGTCACCAGAGACTTCCTCAAACTGTTTAAAGACTTCATATGCTTCCTCACCCTGGTCTGTGACATATTTCCATATCAGTCTTCTCTTCTAGTCCCATTTCACAAGTTCTCAACCAGGCTGTTGAGGAGCTTCATACATCCAAACTGCTCCTTCATGTAGACTCTTCATCTTCTCTGCCACTTTCCTGAGCTTGTATCAGTCCATCACAACTCTCCACTTGGGCAAACTGTCCTGCTGTGTCTGTTATACCAGTGATGTTGTAGTGTTGTGGCACGTAGAGCTCAAGTTCCTCCTGCTTGTTTCCCAGACTGTATTTGTGTAATTATATTTGAGGCAAGTGTCCCTTTGCCCTGCTCTATCATTTATGAAGTCTTTCTTTTATCCAACACGGAGCAGCTTCTGCTTTTGACCTTGTACACTGCTGCCTCACTTAAATGGGTCATCATCGCCACCTTCCTAGTTCAGCTCTCCTTACCAGGTTGGTCAGCCTATTGGCAAGGTTTCTTTTGCTCCACTTTGTCAGGTGGATCCCATCTTTCCCTAGCAGGCATCAGTCCTCAGAGTGGATCCCACGGTTGTAAATACCCGGTTCCTGTTGACACCAGGTGTACAACAAGGTGCTGACCCGCTGGAACTATCTGTTCTTCCCAAAGCCCTTCCCTTCACTCATGGAGACTAGTTGTTGTTGAGCATAACAGCTTAGGCTCTGCCAGCCTATAGACATACATATGTTAATACGCACCATTCATTTAAACTCAGTGCTTCCAAACCCCAGGACAGAATTTAGTACACAACTCCCATCCTGCCCAATAGGATCTGTGTGGTTACACTTTGGCAGAGTTGAAAATACTCACACACGCATAGAGCGGAACACATGGACACAAGTATGAGGACATCTGAGAACATCACTGTTTGTAGTTATTCTGCAAGTCCTCTGGGACAGATACTTCATCTCTCATGGTCTTCAAAGCCAAGAAAGACTTCTTTGTACACTGCAAAAATAAACAGTCTTCTATAAAGAACTGCTGAAAAAGGCCTTGGAAAACTCTGGACCCAGAATCTCTCTGATCTTTGTAAGTGCTACTGGCAAACTCATTTCTGTGGTGGTTTTCTCTTAAAAAGGCCCAGTAACATTTTCTTCTTGACATGGAGTAGCATGTCCATTCTAATGAGCTACTGCTTTTCAGTAGTTGCCTGCTGCCTAGTGGTTTTCACATACCACTGGCTCAAGTAAAGAAGAACATTTACTGCACAACTCCCAGACAAAATAAGACAATGGAAAAGTGCTGAACCACGGTCCTCTTTGCTCCCCTGTGCTGTCCAGTCTGTTTCCCTCCTTTCTGCCCTTCCCATCATGAGCCTTTTTTCCCCCATAGCTTCCTGCAAAAAAAGTACTCTGATCCCTGCAGGAGATCATCTGGCCCATGCTGCTGATCACTAAATAGTAGCCCTGGAAAGTAAATACCAGTTTCTTCGAGCCCAGCATATGCACACAGGGACAACTGGCCTTGGACACAAAAAAACACAGCAGACAAACCTCCCTGAAGATCTCCTCTCAGCCAAAGCCACACTCTCTAACCAACTGGCTGGGAAAAAAAGGACATGATGCACTCACTGCGGTTCTGTGACAGCACATCCATCACAGATTTCACGGAGTTACAGAACGGCCCAGGTTGGAAGGGACCTTGAAAGATCATCTGGTTCAACATTTTGAGGGAAAGCCTAGCACCCTGCACATCGCATCTTGAAAACCTGTAGTGATGGGGACTCCATCATGTCCCTGGAGAGGTTGTCCCAGTGAATGATTGTTCTTACTGTATAAAAAATTCTTTCTTACATTGAGATAAAACCTCTTCCAGTGAAATTTATATGTGTTGCCCCTTGTCTTCTCCATGTGGCTCCTCATGAAGACAGAGCCTCATTTCTCTTTGTAGCTGCCCTTTAACTACTGGAACACTGTGATGAGGTCCCCTCTGAGCCTTCTCTTCTCCAGGGACAGGAGGCCCAACTCCTTCAGTCTTTCCTCATAGGGCAGGCTCTCCAGCGCTTTGATCATCTTTGTGGCCCTCCTTTTGGACCATCTCCACTCTGTCCACATCTTTCTTGAATTGTGGGGACCAGAACTGGACGTGGTTCTCCAGGTGCATCCTGAGAAACACTGAGCAGAGATGATCACGTCTGTCTCTCTGCCGTATTTCCCCACTACATTCAAACTTATTTCCTCCTTTCAGTCTCACTTCAGTTCTGCCAGTGCTCCACCTGCTTAGAGCTGGTGCAGAGTACATGCTTACACCTGTGCTGGGTGCGGAGCATGTGCAAAGGTTAAAATCCTGTCCTGCCTGTGAGGAGTGTGCATGGGGAATCTCTCCTTGTCTTCACAGATCTTGCAAGTTGTCCAAATAACTTGTCATTCAACAAGATACCCTGGGAGAAACTATCCTGCTAAAACCCCATGATTTCTGCTCCCGCCCCCCCCCCCCCCGCCTTATGGTATAACCAGACTCCAGGAAAGCCACAAGTTACAGTTCATGCTTACTAAGGGCAAAATCAGACCAAAGCAGTACAAAAATGGAAGGGTCTTTTGTTTGTTGGAACAAATGGCAGCATTAAATCCTCTACAAAGCTTCTAGCTTGCAGAGCCTAGCCTAAACCAACAACTCATGACCTGGACGTAGAGAAAAACTCTCCATCAAGATCTGAGAGCCTGCGTTGGGGCCCAGTTACTTTGCAGTAGGTTGTCTGCCTCTCACAGTAGTACAGACCAAGTGGTAATCTCGCATTGCTTTTCCTGAAATCGAAGCAAATCAATGTCTCTGTGTAGCTCTGGTCTCCGAAGAGGTATTCCTGCTTGTGGTAGGCATATGGGAATTCAAAGAAGTTCAGGTTGAGTTCACTGGATTCAGTTTTAAATGTATTTTTATTTAAACTGTAATCCTGTGAGCTAGTAACTGTCACAAATTACTGTGATGAGGCAGGGAGATATAATTCACAGCTTACAGACTGAAGGCTGAGGGACAGAGCTGAAGTACACTTGGATATACTCTTTCCGTTGAGCCTTAACAGCTTAAACAGTTATGGCCCTCAGGTTGTTGGTTGCTGTTTTAATTCACGCTGAAAGGCTGCATGTGCCTCACACAACAAGTCACAGCATCGCAGCTAAAGGGGCAGGGGGCAGCTAACAGCTGAGAAACAATAACTGGAAATTAAGGGGCTAAACCCCCTTAAAATCAGTCGCAGGAGTACATCTGGAAAGAGGGGGAGAGGCCCAGATCAGCTTACTTACCTCCACTGCTTGCAGATAGAGCAGATAGTCCAGTCCAGTTCCTCAGTGCTTCCCTTGTGGCTGGTGGGAATGTTTCAGGCACCAGAGGGTGGACTGCAAAATTATTAAAAACAAGTTTTGCCTTCTCAAACACGGAACAGTAATTTGGCAGGGGGAGTAATAGGGCAAAATTTCAATGATTCAGTGGGCTGTAGGGGAAAACAGTATGGCAACTCTGCAGAATGTAATCTGTAGGGTGGAGAGGGGAGGTTTCCCCTTCCAACAGAACAGGTTAAAATTTAAGTTTATTATGTATTTATTAAATGAAGAGAGAGGAGAGAGAGAGAGGAACAATACTTACTGGAAAGCTGAGGAGATCTTGAGAGCCTGACTTACCCAGTCTAGCCTGGAGGCTAAGTCCAACTCCTCTGATACAGGACTGCCTCCGGTTCTGGAAGGCACTGGCGTCACGCTGAAGACAGCCATTGACGAACCATGTGTGCAGGCACACACTATGCCCAGGCTCGTCTCACCCTGCAGAGAAACAGCCACAGTTCCAGTGGACCCTTCTTCCTGGAATACAAAAGCCGCCTTTTCAGGATCCTAGCTATGAATAACAGAGAAGCTGTGTAGAGGTGTGCAGAGACCTAACCTTCAGGTGGTTAAAAGGAGTAGGAGTGACTCCTTAACGGCTTCCTTCAAGGAAGCTGCAGTTATCCCTAACTAGCAACCTCTGTAGCCATTCATCTCAGTTTCTCTGACACAGACTACAAGATCAGAAAGTGTATCAGCTGGTTTTTAAATTTCACTCCTACTAAATCAGGTTTGAACTGTTTATGAAGAAACTGTAGCAATGCCAGCTGCACAGGGAATTCAAGAGGAAGCGGCTGGTTGCTCCATTCACGACCAGGACCGGCTTCACTTATTTTGCAGGGTTGCAAATAGCTTTGATTTTGGCTGTCTTCATGAATGTGGGTGCCCGTTCTGCAACAGTTTGCTTGGTTGGCCTGAAGTCAAGGGGAGGTGGGGCTGTACCGAGTTAGCATCTTTTGAAAAATAATCAGGCCCTCAGAGTGAAAAGACAAAGGGCAAACACAACAATAAAAATAATCCCAAATTAGAAGCCAGATTTTAAAGCACAGCTTTTAATTTTTTCTGTTAGCTTCCCTTTTTTAAAATTGATGAGCCTTACCGGGGCATTGTTTTATCTGATAACATTGCTTGCTTTGCAACTATCTCAGGGTACCAAATTAATTTTAAAAGGGAGCTTTGGACAAATTAGCACAATTTGCAGTGTGACAGACCTCAGATGTTAACAGTTGTGCACACAGAGGGTACATGAGAGCTAAGCTTAAGACACTTGAGCTGTGGCAGTTCTTTAAAGATGTAAAACAATGTGTCATTTTCTTCAGTCTTTGCATTACTTTGCGAATTGACTTTATTGAACTAAGCAGTATAAATGCTGTTTCATATTTAAATAGAAGCTGCCTTAGCGCTTTGTCCTTAGCACTATTAATTCTGCTTTTACAGAGAAATGCTGATGAGTGATGGGCTTATAAAATGGTACAAATTTTCCTGCTTTTCTTGCTTGGTTCTCATTAATACCAATAAACTTGACTGCCAAATTACAAAAAAAAAAAACCCAACCCCTTTGTTCTGCTTCTTGTTCTCTGGATTTTACAAACAAAATGGCAATAACTCTCCTAACTGCCTTGAAGCCTTATGTCACCATGTCCTGGTTTTGGCTGGGATAGTTAATTTTTTTAGTAGCTGGTACATTTTGGGTTTTGTATGAGAATAACATTGATAACACACTTATGTTTTAGTCATTGCTATGTAGTGCTTACCTTAAATCAAGGACTTCTGAAGCTTTCCATGCTATGAAAACACGAGCATGTGCATAGGAGCAGGGAGGGAGCAGAGCCAGGACAGCTGACCTAAACTAGCCAAAGGGATATTCCATATCATAGAATGTCATGCCCCGTATACAAACTGGGGGGGGGGGGGGGGGGGAGGTTGGTTGGGAGCTGCCGATTGCTGCCTGGGGACTGGCTGGGCATCGGTCAGCAGGTGGTGAGCAACTGTGTTGCGCATCACCTGTTTTTTTCCCCTTGGGTTTTATTCCTCTTTCCCTCTCCTCTTCATTACAATTATTATTATTGTGGTGGTTTTTGTTGTTGTGTTTTGTTTTTTTTTTACTTTATTTAATTTATTAAACTGTTCTTATGTCAACCCACAGGTTTTACCTTTATCCAACTCTCCTCCCCATCCTACAGGGGGGTGAAAGCAGGGAGTAAGCAAGCAGCCACATGGTACTTAGCTGCTGTCTGGGGTTAAACCACGACATGGCACTTAGCACAGCACTGTGGTGATACCAGGATGATGTTTGGTACAGGACCAGCTTTCCCCATGTGTTTGACCGACTGTCACTACAAAAAACATGGAAAAGAATTGTCTATCAGTTCTGTGTAAGTCTGTGATGGAGCACCTATATACTACATATGTGATGGAGAAGATTATGAAATATGTAAAAAATGACATTAATATCACATCATTCTCCTCACTTTCATTCTCCTCATCCCACTGCTGCTCAGAGATTCACTGCCATATTCATGAAACTCAAAATCCTGAGTACTCAGGTCAACAACTATACGTACACAGAAATGAGTTTTCACTAGAACATCTGTAGAGTAAGGCCTTCCAGTATTAGTCTAATTGCTTCACTGAATCTGTCTTATTGAACTTCTGGATTTCTATCGATTCCTATCGATTCCTATCAGGATTCATTACTTCCTTCAACTCAGTCTAAGAACTACTGACTACCCTGTGGAGACTAACAGTATTAGTCTGACTGCACTGCATTTTTCTTTGCATTTCTCTGTGAAATTAATGAAGTAACAATCATAGAATTATTCCAAATATATTTATTTATTTCTTGTAAATGATTAAAAATAAAATCTTTCCAAAAAATTTTTACTGAAATATATAATCTTATTCATACATCAAGGAGTTTTTTTAACATAAGCTAGAAAAATAGAAATTTCATTTTGGACATATATAATATTCTTGCAGTACTGCTTAGAAAACTATGTTAAATATTTTTTCCTTGAAAAGGGGCAGTGCACATTATTTAACCAGGAAAGTATAAAAGTAACGAAAAGAATTCAGTGCGTATTTCTAAAATACGCATTCAGATTACATTTCCTTTCATACATGATTTCTAAATAGTTAACAGTTCAGGTTTTTCATATTCTGAAACAGAGTGGACCAGAATCAGCTGAAAATAAAGTTGAATAAGCTATTGCCCTTTGTCTTGGAACTTAGTTTTCAGCAATGTCGTAATAAACTCTTCTTGGAGCTGTTCTATGACTTCAAGTTAGGCAGAATTTGCCAGAGCGGAAGCAAAATATTTTTTACTTCTTATCTAGAATTCTTCAAATAAATTCAGGCTTTATAGAACATTTTGGCCATTTGCTGTAGGCGTCTAAGAACTGGGGTTATAGTTAAAATTTACAGAAGTACACATTCACTGTGTTCAAAATCCTGTCAAGTATTACTTTTGAAAAGTTCTGTAGCACAGAGTTAGATATTAATGGTAGTTTGATAAACAGGTATTTAAATTAAAAACATCAGACAACATCTGACAGATAACTTTAAGGATCTCATTAGCATTCACCTTGTGCATATTTTATGTAGATTCTGGTTGACATTTTGGTCGAAGCTCACTCCATGGAAAGTGTCTTTACAAGAGAAAAAATTAGGTTTTGTTTTTTTTTACCTGGAGGATTACATAGCTTTTGCTTTAGTTTTGAACAAAAAATGTACATGTTATTTTCTATATGTTTCTGAGGCTTCAATCCCTTAGAATAAAAGAAGTAAAATAAAAATTCAGCTTCTCTATCTGCCCTTCTAAACACAGATCCTACCTCAAGCTTTAGCACTTCAAGAGTCAGACTGTCCACACAACCAGAGCTCAGGGACCTCTCCTGAACAATAAGTCAGGGCTGCACAAAACCATGTAAATCAGACTCAGCGAAATTATTTAAAAAAAGGTACATGTCCTAAAAAATAGAATTAACTTTTTTTATTTTGGATGATTCTGTATCTGAGCATTGGACTTCTAGTCCACAAAGGCCATCTTGCTGAATTTGGCTAGGTTTTGAAAAAGAGAAAACTGCATACAACATATTTTGCTATGCAGCTTCTAAAACTTGTAATTATGGCCACTAAAATCACCTGCTTTGTTGAAAAACGAGTACAAAAAAAGGAAATTTGTTCAAAAGCAAGTAATTATTTGAGACTTCCTAAAGGATGCTGTTGGGCTGGCCTTGCAAAATACTTAGGCAGGTGCTTAATTTTAAGCATGAAAGTCATTGTGCCAAGACAGATTTTATGGTGAACACTAATGTACAAATACTAGACTGGCTCTTCCACTTCAAGATAAGCATGGATCTAAGTGCTTTGCTGGATATGGATCAGGATGCTCAGCACCTAACAGGACTTTAGGCGTTGATCCAGCAAAGCACTTATCCACACGAACAACACTGCTGACTTTAAGATCACTGCTCATGTGCTTAACATTAGGCATGCTCGTAAGTGCTTTCCTGGAAGGGCCCGATAGACCAATAGTGTATAAGCTATAAAATCTGAAGCAGTGTATGTTTTACACACTGCATATTTAACAATGTTAATCTGCTGAGATTTGCTTTTTCTTGGAACAGGGCATGTCTAACTTCAAGCATTTATTTTCAGAAAGTGTGTAAAACAAGCCTTTAAAAGCTGCTTTGAGATTATGGCAAGTTAAAATAATGTTAGCGAGTCTCCTTATGCTCCTTTCATTTCTTCTTTGCATGTCTTTGCACAGGCATCTAAAAAGGAAAGAGAAAACCCTAGTCATAAACATTTATTTATTCAAATATGCATCAATGCATTTAGTTTCCCTCTAAAAAACAATAAAGTCAAATGCAACTAAACACCTGAAAACAAGCATCACCGAACTCTTCCAGATTTCAGACCTGAATAAAATTCTGCCAACTATGCCACCTTTTCCACTGAAAATATTGAAATCACCAATTGTCGCTTCTACAAATAGAACTAGTTTATTACTTAAGACTGAAAATGACGTGCAATTTCAACCCCTGCATATCCCTAAGTCACTGCTGGTATTTCCATATGAAGTTTTCCAGGCCCACTGATGTCAATCCATTTGCAGTGTGACGTCTAAAAAAAGTGGAAACACAACAGCTGCTTAATCCCAAAACAACAACTATAAAAGCATCACAACTCATCAGATACTTACACGAACAGGTAGAAATGGCATGTTAATCCAGAAAAAGAAATAAAGTAAGACTGCATTTCTGTAATGGTGTTGGCATATTGTTTCATACTAAGCTAACCAAGGAAGAAATAGCAAAGCAGTGCTTCATAATGACCTACTGCTACTGCTGGCCAGGCAGAGTAACTATATTTAAATCCTCGTTGTGGTAGGAAATATTGTTTTATGTATTTGGCTCTATATGCTCTTCATAACTTCTTACAGCTACACACTGAGGAAGTTTCAAAGTTACTAAATGTATTTCATTCTTTCCTAAAGGGAAAAGAGTTTTTTGTTTTCACGTGAAAGCACTAATGGCTTTTGGAAATGGCTTACTTTTTTTTGTCGTGCACAAATTCTTGCTCAACCAAAAGCACAGTCACTAATAAAATTACTATTGTTGTAACTTAATGGCATAGCTGACAGCTGAAGTCGAGATGTGACACACTAAAGCACAACACATCTATGCACAGAGGAAAAACTCTAAACTTATGTCCTTGAGTGCAGCGGCAGATGTGAAAATCATGTGGAGAGAAAGGAAAAATAAAAATTGCCACCTCGGAACAGAAGTCAGCACAAAGGCCTCCCACCTCTATCAGAATTGTCCTCCTCCTGTCCTAAATTCTGACCAGAGAAACCAGACTTTTTCTCAGAAGTAAGGTTCTTGAACTGTTCAGTCAATGAAAACACATTTTGAAAATTTGCTTCACAAAACGTTGGAACTATTAAAACCAAACCCCTAAAACTAGCAGATTTAAATATCCAGAAGAGCTTCTACCATACATCTGTCCTACTCACAGTTCCTGTTCCTAACATAACTCCCCCATTCTTGGTTTTCCACTTAAGCATCCATCTCATGCTTGTCTGTTTTCTCAAAATCTTCTAGTGCTTGGAATTAGCTTTCCATTAATAGATACACAATTCCATTCCTCTCATTTACCAAAACACTCCCTAAGATGTTGGTTACAGCACAAAACATCTCCATTAACACAATGGCATGTGTCTGTTCTTTTTTTTTTTTTTTTTTTTCATAACATTATCCTGCACTTTTGAGTGGTGGTTTTCCAAAGCTGTCATCCCTTCTCCTACTGATAAGAACTTGGGGTGCTTCTTCAACTGTAAAATAAACTGCATTTTTTTGAAATGTTTTTCAAAATCTAAACCTTCCAAGTTCATCACCACAACTGCTCATTCTGGGCTCACTAAACACTAGTTATTTCAATTACAGTGAAGACCCAACGGATAAACCAATACATGCTGCAACAGGGCTGGTCTTCACTTACAGCCCACACAAGTAAGGTAGGAAAAAGGCAAGATGGCAATTCTAAAGGTTGTGCACATAGAAATTGTCACGTACAATGTGCCTTTTTTTAACTTTTAAACTTGCCTCATGGTTAATGTCAGAAAAGAAAACTTCACCAATAGGGCTGATGAAATTCTGCTAAAGAGAGCAGAACAAGGCAGTGTGGTATAAGATGAATTGCTCTACAGCTCCATGTAGAAATCCCTGGGTTTTGTGTGTCCACTATTGCTCCCCGCCCTCTTATATCATTTCAGAAAGTTGACACTCATGACTCAAATTTTATTAAAGCACCAAATGACTTGGGAGAATTATTCTAACTGAAAAATCAATAAAGTCTCTGCATCTGAATCACACACTTCCCAACCTACAGTCAAACACTAATATTACCAGCGCATTTTCAGAGATAAGGAAGACTTACAGTAGTGATTCCTCAGAACACCTGAAAAGTATTTTTTTCTAAGGAACTTAATTCTGGGTCTAGATAATCCCTTTCAGACAAACATATTTAAGACTGGGAACATCTACTGTATGGTATTGGGAAGCCATTTGCATTTGTTAAATAAATCTCTCTGTAATCAGAGATAGCAATTCCACAGATTTTCAAATATTTCCCTCTATCTGGAATTCCAACCATACTGACTTCCCCCTTTACAATGTCTGAAAGTTTGAGAAAAACACTGGTTTAAAAGGCATACAAACCATAATTGCAAAACTGCACACAACACACAGCAAGGCTTCTCATTCTTTTCTGTTTGGAAAAGAATGCCACAGAGCTTTTTAACCTAGCAGACACCACTGTAATCCAGGGGTTGTAAATAGCAGCAAGCACAGTTACTAAAAATGAAGAAAATCCTAGTTTCTCTGAAACTCCTTACTATCAAGGGACACAGGCAGATTCTCTACTGAGCTGAAGTAGCAAAGAATGACAATTTTAAGAGTGCCTCTGTAAAACACACACTGCAGTTGATCCACAGTAACGACTCAGTGCAACAACTGACAGATGAAACTATGAGTGCTGCACAGAACTGGCTAGACCTATACAATCCAGTGACCTCATCTCTTTTTCAATTCGTGAATCAAGGACATTGCAATGTAGCAGACAGCTATCCCTCTGAATATATAGGAATACTCTCTAACGAGGTAAGAACACACGCAAGAGCAAGTAGTGTGTTTTTAGTAACAGTCCTACTTTACACAAAACTCGATAAAACTAAACCTTAACTAAGGCACTCATACTTAAGCTTTTGAATCCAGCTCCAAACAGACTTCATTAAAACCCCCAGTTTTGCCTTTAAATAAATCTTTCCCTAATTATTTCTGTAAGGACCTATTGACCTTGGAACTGAACATAAAAATATCCCAACATTGCTATGTGTTAAGAGATTTATCAGGTAAGCCCAAAGTGACACTGTAATTCTTCAGGGATTAAGAATTATACACAGAAAAATACCAAAACTCCCTTAAAGAAATGTCCTGAAGCCTATCCCAACTCTTGAAGCATACAGCAAATACAACAAGCACAAATTTCTAACAGAAAGCACTTTATTGAATTACATGCACATTGGCATTTATTGCAACTTGTTCCTAGCATATTCAAAACAAGTCAAATCCCAATATAGAAACATATCAGCATTTAGATTTGGGTCAACATAAAAATCTACTGATGCCATTCTACTCTGGTGTTATACTGTGTAAAAATCTCCAGAAAGTCTCAAAAAATAATGCTCTGTACAAATGAAAAAAATCTCCTCTTAAGATCTCAAAGGAGGTCACATTTCCAGCCCAGAATGGAGTGCAATGCAGAAAACTGTGGTGGCCTTGACTGAGCTTGCTCTAGAACAAGCAGCAGTACAGCACAGCACCATGCTAAACCTCGCTTCTCAGCTAACAGAACCATGCTAACGCAGCTAAGCTGTCTTCCCCACCCAGGCTGGAATATACACATGGTACTGCCTCGCCCCACTGCAGCCTAACAGCTCTGTGCCACACTCGCTCACAGATCTCTTCATCACACTACATCATGTACACAGCACGCTCGGCATATAGTATACTAACAAAAAAATCCAGGAGACATCTTTAGCTTAACATAAACCCAACTATTTCAAGAACAAGTCTTTATTTTGATGCTTTGGGTTTGGAGCTGAAGAAAGCAGAAATAGATTTCATTCCACTCTTATCAACTTTGGCCAGAGCCTTCTGTGCTGCAGACATCTTGCTGTTTGCCTGTTAGTGAAATGATAAACAGAAAAAGTTAAGCAGCATCTGCATAAGAGGGGAGTATAAGCTACAAACTCCTAAATACAGAAGTCAAGCAAGAAGCTGAATTGCTTTTTTTGTGTACAGCAGTAAAGATAATGTTATGCAGCCTTTAAATTGTAGGAGAAAAACCTTACAAAACAAATTTGAGATTATTCAAACAGAAAAATACTTGTCATGAATTACTTAACCTCAGACAAAGACAGAGAATCAATTACAAGGACAACGAGGTGAAACAACTTTCCTTTTTGCAGCATGAGGTATCCCAACTCAAACATTTACTTTGGGATAATCCCTAAGTGTACATTAAGAGGAATAATGCATGCAATATAACAGATGCATACTGTACCCTCTGACTCAATCTCATGATTATGCTGTCAGCAGGCTGAATTACAGCCTTGCATTACAGATGATGAATAATTCACACTGATTTATTATCAAGGATTCTACACACAGTGAAATGAAAGAAAGAGAGATGGAAGAACTAAGAATGAAGAAGGTAACTAACATTTGCAAAGCACTTTGAGGCCACTGGGACAACTTCCCAGACTTTTACACCTAAAACACATTTTATGAGCCACATTTTATAGAGCTGACCTCTTTTCTTTCTTACATTTTAAAATGTTATGTTTTAAACCTCTAGCTGTTTTCCCTATTAAGAAAACTTTGCATTGACCTTTCCTTTATGATACTCCTCAGTCTGCAGGACTTCACAATTGCAATACTTGGGATCAGCTAGAAGGTTATGGATAGGACGGAGATACGCAACAACAGTATAATCGTCTGTGTTACTACACAAACAAAAACACTGCCAAAGTATTTAAAAAAGAGTAGTATACTGCACAGAGTCCAAGAGCTATCTTTTCTTTCCCAGATTCTCTCATCAACGTGCTTCATTATTTCAGAAGTAAATCATATTTAATGTTAAAATGAATTATCTCTCCTCAGTTTTTTTCTATCTTTATGCTCAGTTCAAAAGCTATAGTTACATAATGGGGGAAGCAGGGGGGAAACATGCATATTTTAAACTATTTAGCACCTTCACTTAGGGGGCAATCCTCTTCTTACTTCAAAAACAGCACGTGCCCTGAGTACAAAAATTCTGGGGTTTTGTGGGGAGGAAGGAATGCATCTGTCACCAGCTGCTTCTCTTTGCAAAGGTATAAAGAGTAGTCAGCATTAGCCTGAAGGTCACAAAACCAGCACAGAGGGCCTTTTTGGCTCCCGATGGATTGGAGAAGGATTCATTTTGTTTCAATGTTCAGAGAAATAAGCCAGTGCAAGCCTCACAACCTTGGCACACAAAGACAGAATCTATTTCTTTTCACATCTCTGTTGCTCTCCTAGGAATAGTACAGTGGCAGGCATCACTGGACTCAGATTTGAATTGGCCTCCAAACTTGCGTTGGAGCTGGCAATCAGCAAGCTCTGTGTTGATTTAACTTCATTAAGTTGACATAAGTAAGTGCACAAGCAGTATTTCTAGGTAAAAATAAAACCTGTTTTAGCATCCCTTGGAATTCAAGTGAATGCTGCCATCTTTGTGTCTTTTTCAAATAACTGAAATGTAACAGTTGCTATTATTAAGCCATAGGATTTCTCATCTAAAGATCTCAAAGAACTTTGCAAACATTAGCTGAGCACCTTAACAAATGTCAAAGTCTGTGAGGTTCACTGGAATGTTCACTGATAAAACAGCTGACCAGTAACAGTATAGAAGAGTTCAAAAAGGGATAGTAAGACTATCAAAGTCAAATTAAACCTCAATAAGAAGTTCAATGAGTTATAACTATGGGTATCTTCTGTTTTGTATTTGTTTTTCTGATGTGTTTTGGAGAGAAAAATAGGCACTCTTGTGCTGATGTTGGATATTAACCTATGCTTCAGCAAAACATGCATGAATGCAAGGCTTGCTTACCTTTTTGTTTTTCAGATTGCTGTTAAACTTAGTATAGTCTTCTTCTGCTTCCACAGGGACATCTGATAATTTCCTTTTCTGAAATGTTAAGAGTGAGAGGAAGCTGCTCTGTCAACCACTTTTATGATGTACACACATGGAAGTTAAAAACTTTGGCTTTATAATGGAACCATAGCACCAAAATAGGACTAGCAATCAACTGAAGAATCTGCAGTAACAGTGGAAGATTCCTCTTTGTAATTGTCATCTACTTACGTGAATATATACCATCTCTACAGTTTTCAGAAGAGATCACTCAGTGTCATGGGAAGCATTTTCTCCTTCCTAGCCTTCTGAAGAACGACTTCTAGAAATCACTTGAATTCCATTTTTAACTTCCATGACTGTGACTTTGGTGTCACTCTATTTAGAGAACCTTTATGGAACAGTTGTTGGAAGCTAGTGCCTAACAGCTAGGGAACCCAGGCTCTAGTCCCCATGGTCTTGTGGAACTGTGCAGCAACTTCAGTGTTATTTTATAGCTGTCTGCCAACACAAGTGGATCACTGTCTAGTCCATTATCTGTTTGTGCACAACCTTTAGAAGCAATTAGTTTCTACAGTTTGGCAACAGTGAAACACTGACATAGTTCTGCTAACTGCTTCATCACTTGAATCCAACAGTATATTAAAGAAGTTTGATGCTGCACGTGCTGGGTGCCTTCTAACTTCACAAATAATGGAAGTGAACGGTTCTCGGCACTTCACATGATCAGGCCGTAAGAATGAATATTTCTTTCCATAAACTGTGAGCATGTGTTTAGTTTAAAGGTGAAAACTTCCTGGTATGTTTCCAAAAGGGAAAAAAAGTATATAGGTTTTTACAACACTGTATTTTTATTATTATTATATATCTGATATTACTACCCTGTCCTTAATATCCTGTGAAATCTAAACTGCGGCCTTCCTAGTTTTTGTGCCAAAGAGAGTGATTTTGCAAGCAACTTGGATGGTACCACACATTTTAAGATCCTGTTTTATTCATTTTGTTTATGGTGCTTGTGATCTCTCTCGCTCCCCCCCTCCCCCTCTCTCTCTTTGGCACAGAAGCCAGGTCTGCAGCTTAGATTTCTCAGCTCTTAGAACCAGATCCAACAGCAGCCTTTTCTTTTGATTTCAATGGGATCTGGACCAGCCTCTTTAGGAGGCTGTGATTACATTTCCAAATTACAATCTAATGAATAATTACTATTCTCCTCTTTTTGGAATCTTATAAACAAGTTTTTAAAACTTACAACAAAATGTTTGCTATTCAGCAAAACATTTGCTGTTTAGTTGTAGCAGTCTGCGTATTCTTTGTAGATGTCTCTGATCATCTGCCTATGGCCAGAGTCCCTAACGCTGACAAGCGGCTTACAATTAAGACACAGAACAAGCAATTTTGATTTAATTGTTAAATCACAGAGTCCAGACTGTACCCAGTTTAATCTTGTACTACAGGACAGAGAATTTGTTGTGGCTTTTCTGTTAACCACTGAAGTTTCTAAACCTCTCCTACTTTCAGAATTTATTCAAACATAATTTCTAAACATGCAATTACTTCTCAATAATAGGAAATAGGTTAGACCCTTTCTTTATTTGCAATAATCCTATACTATTGTCTGTCAATACATCTTGCCCTTATGAAGAGAAATGTCAATGCATGTGAATAAAAATGCTTTGATTGAAGGAGACTATAGGTTCCAGTGTAGAAGGTTGTCTTGCTCCTGTGAGACTGTGAAATAAAGGAGTGTTTTAACCTCTGAAGTTGCAAAGACTTAAATGCAGAAGCATCATACACACCCTGGTCAGTGCTCTGGAAATTAATCAGATCCTCAGCAAGATTTCACTGCCCAACAACTGAACAGTTCTAAGCCTCATTTCCTCTGTAACCAAACTGCTGAAATAAAACTATTTTTAAAAATAGATTCTCAGAACTATCCCAATGGTATAAAAGCTATTCGTATATAAATGTAATGTACATCACATGTAGTTTAATATAGTTGTTGTAATATGCTTATATGTCTAATGAATATCAGTTGGCTCCTGATCTGTGTTTAATATTTCTTACAATGCATAAAGATAATTCTTAACTGAATCAAAGGTTCTTAACAGAATCAAAGGGCCAAGTAACTGTGCAGCCAGAACAACTGTCCAACCACATGGAAATAACTTATATCCATGGATATGCATTGGAGAACAAATGCTATTAATAACAGTAGGGCCCAATTATTCCTGCATGTGCTAACTGACATACTGCTTAACAGAACAGTCACTGAACCAGCCAGAAATGAGGTTATTTTAGACTTTGTTTCCATAAGTAGCAGGGACATGGCAGGAAAGGTCAGTGTAGTAAGTGACCTAATTTCAGTAGACATGGGGTGTCTCACTTTAAATTAAATGAGAAGAATAACCAAAAATGGGGTTCTTGACTTTAAAGGGGCAAACTTTGCAAACCATATGTCTTACATCTCTAAGCCAAAGCCAAAGGACTTGATGTGTGGGGAGGACACTTGGAATGTAAAAGAAAAAAGATGGAAGAAGAGATTGTGTATCTTATTACAAACCAGGTGAAAAATCTTGAAAGTTAAGAGCTTCTAAGACTAAACTATATGAATGCTCCCCCTTGCTCACACAGATGCACACACATCCCCCCCAAATTAAAAAAAAAAAAAAGGATGCTAGGAGTAAACAAAATTCTACAATGAATGGGGAAAAGGCGGCTGCCAAAAAAAAAGAAAAAAGATTTGTTTTAGGGGTCAGGTAATACTGGGATATAGTGAGAACTGCCAAAACATCAAGCTGAGTTAGACCTTGGAGAGGAAATTAAAACAAATAGTGGAAGGTTGTTTAGCCACAGAAGCAAAAAGGGAATCAAAAAGAAAAAATGAAGCTGCTATACTGTAAGGATTGGCTAGATATTAAAGCTAACGTATGTGTAGCCCCAACACGGAATAAATCCTCTGCCTCAGTAAATTGTTTTCAATAAAGATGAAGAGGTTAAATACAGAGGCAGAAAACAGACTAGAAAGCAGTCTATTCAAGACCTAAGTAAAATTCAATATGCTGACACTGTTGAGAGACTGCCTCAGAAATCACAAGTCCAGAGGCAAAACCTGGCAACTGTTCTATCAGGTAGGGACGATACTGCTGTGGAATAGCCAAACACCCCTATTTATGTAAGGAGGAGGAAACAGTAGTAGGCCTCAGCAAAATGGAGGGGGGAGAAAAAGTGAAAGAAGGAAGAGTAAACAACAACTGAACATCGGTAATGCCTACCAACTTAGCTTTTTTTCTCAAAGTTAGCACATTTTCTGGTGACAGAAAATGTGAAGAATTGCCAGAGAACTTGACATGGTGCCACTTAAGCAACTGAAATTATAGAGAACAAAGACTGCTTAACAATTTTAACATAGGTAAGAAACTGAGTAAAAGGGAAACAAAGGCAAATAATGCAGAAAGGGATGGATCAGATGGAGATTATTACTTGGAGTGCCATGCACAGTATCTATTCAAAATGTTCATTAATTGTTCATTAAAGATAACAGCATGCTAACATTTGCTGAATGTACACCACTGAGTAGCATTATAAATACCTAAGGAGCTTTTAACACTGTGATGGAAAAGCCAGAGAACCTTCAAGACTGGAAACACTAAAAACGGATGAAATGTACAGAAGTACAAGGTCACGTACACAGCAGTTAACTGCATGAATTTCTTGTAAATCTGAATGCTGATCAACTAAAAATCGCAGTGGAGGAAAAAACCCCAACTGTGTGTCTTAACTGTTCACAGCATGACTGTGAGCTATCTGGTACATCGCACAATAATAGAGGTAAATGGGATTCTAAGATGTAATGAGATAACGTAATTCCAGTTAAGACATGAAGGGAAGAATGCCATCATATTGTACCAGTAAAGGTTTTATCATGAATAATTATATATGATTCTGGTCACCTGCTTTGAAACAACTGAATTCACCTTGGAATAGGTGTAAAGAAATGTTCCTGCAATGACGAGGGAACAGAGAATCCATGTTACACAACCAAGTTTGGCTTCACAAAACGAAAACAGAAAGGATCTATGTTTTCCCTTTACACATCAAGAGAATTAACGTTAGGGAAATGTAGGGAAAAGAGCCATTTCAATTAAAAAACCCAATGATAATGTTAGCACAAAAGCACACGGGAATAAACTGGCCATGAATAAATTCAAGGTGGAATTTACAGAAAGGTTTCTGAGCATCAGAGGAATGAGGCCATAGAACAGTCTTCCAAGAGAGGTAATGGAAATAAAAAATCCTAATGAGACTTAGAGTGAAGAATGGTCAGTGTACGAGAGATTAACCAACATGGTTGTCTGGGATTCCATGACCCAGGAGGTCCCTTTCAGGGTCCTCATAAATTACATATCAAAGAAAACCTATGAGGTCATATTGTCCCATCAACCTCAGTAAAACTTAAGTAAGCAAAACACTATGAGAAGACTGCTGACCAGAAACATAAAATATATCTCTTTCTTTCCCTCCCTCCCCCTTTTTAAACAGGAAAACCAACTGAAATATTCCTTATTTAAAAATATGAAGTACCAGGTAAATTTCTTGTGTTATTTCAGACTGCTTTTCAGAAGGCCAACTAACTGTATTGTACTCAGTGCTTGGCCTAGTCTAGTTTTAGTAATAATCCAGAGAAATTAGCTTACAACACAAAGTATCTGTCAGTATCTTAATGTCCTCCCTACCTTCAATGGTGGCTCTGATGCTGGGCTTTTAAGTTCTGGGAGCCTGTAGAACAAAAGATTTTAAGTTACAAAGTCAGCTGGATTGCACAACCTAAAGTTTATAATTCCTTCCTCACAAAGGCTGCTTTGGTTATCAGTTGCTCACACATGGCATGCATTTGCGAAAAAAGCAGCTCATGGACTCCCTATTTTTGACTTAGATAACTAAAACAAAGCCAGGCACCATACAGAAACACGGGCTCTTTTTAAGTTCTTAGATCTGGCAACCAAAACAGGAGAACTCCACCTTATTTTTGAAAATCTTGGCTATTAGTAAGATGATTTTAGAAAGCATGTTACATCACTCTTCAAATGAAATTGTTAAGCTGTGAGCCTTCAAGCTGCAAATTGCACATACTTCTGTAGGCCATCATAACAGAACCCTTTGAACAGAACTGAATGGAGGGGCCGGTACAGGGTCCCAGTGACGCTCCAGGCAAAGTCTGTTGCTGGCAGGGAACACCAGGGTGAGGAGCTGGTTCACCTTCCAGATTTAAATATAAACTAATGCAGGTTAGATATGTGAAGTCAAACCCCATCAGCATTGAGTGAGCAGGGTAAGAGGACTGGGGATGAGGGTCCTACTCCTGGCTCTGCTGCTCAGGCTTGACAATTCTAGACAAATTGCTTTAACTCTGGATTTCCTTCCCCACTTTGCTTTAAAATGGGACACATTACTCAGGGTTTCATGATGCAACTGTGATAAAAGACCTATCAGACTTACATCTCTCCTCCAGCGCATGGTCCTTAACATCACAGGAACAACAGAAAGACATTATGTACATTTGAAAAAATGTAAAATGTGGCAAACATAATCTCATTGTGTCATGCACTGCAACCTCGATAAACAAATCTCAGTATTCAATAGAAATGACCAAAAGGACATTAATGCATGCCATATAAAACTAGCAGCTAGCTGCAACAATACTTACCCTAAGTATTTTAACAACTCCTTACTCAGATCTTCAGGAATATATTCTGATATTAACCCATGGGCATACCGTACATAGTCTTCAGGAACAGGGCAGGGAGTGGGAAGGAGAACAAAAAGAACATTCACATTATATAGACACATTGCCTTAGCCATGTTGCATCCACTACTATAAATCATAAGGTTGAATTAATAGTAAGAGACTTCTAATTGGATACACTCTGATGGTTCTTTGTGTTTATGTTATATGACACTTGTAGGTTTATTTAAAAAGTAAAGACTTACTACACTCACTTTGTCAGCACATGTTATTAATATCTGCTGTATGTACTTTACAAAAGCTGTTCGCTTTTTGAGAATACTAGATATCATGTATTTTTCCAAAGAAATTAAATTTTAAAAACCTGCAAAAATAAAAAGCTGACTCAACAGAACACGCAATCATTAATTTTAAAGCATCTGGATCCTACAATTATTTGGCAAGTGCTTCAGTACTAAAGTACATTTTCTGGCTTCAACTGAAAACAGTTAGATAAGACAATGAGTCTATTTCAAAGTCTTGTACTTAATTTCAGTACTTTACAGAAAATGCCAAGGCCTATCTAAACATCACTGGCAAGACGAGGTAATTATCTGCGGAAATATGAACTACTAGAAGCTGTTTTCAGTATAGGGCACTTCTGCTATAGATGTTTTTTTCTGAGAGACTGGGGGAAAAAAGTGACCCTTTTATAACACAAAGTCCTAAACCAGATCTTTTCCGGTCACGTTCTATACAAGTGCTTACTGATCACAGGCTGGATCTTTTAAATCCGCTGTTGTCAGAGCTGCTAGGGAGTAACTATGACCATGCAGAGGAAGTATTTGCCAGACAGACATTAAGCTAAAATCTCGGATCTGAATTCCATCTACAACAGGCCAGCTCTATCTGTTCATATGCCTACACACTTAAAGAGTTCAGCAACACATGATAAACTAGCCTCAGGGTGGTAAAGTACTATTTCTTCTGTGCCAGAGACAGTTTCCTTTTTTTTTTTTTTAAAATCTAAAACGTCCAGTGCAAACTGGCATTGAAGCAGAAAGCATTAAACTGACACCAGCATATGCAATTCAACTATACTGACATCAAATTCTTAGTATCTCCTATCTGCACTTCTTCCTCCTCCACTGCCTAGATTCATCAAGGATTTGTCACTCCTTAAGCCCTCTTTAGGATCAGGAGAGAATAAAAATAATTTCAGTCCAAGACCATTTCACCTCAGCACTTAATATGTCCAATTTATTGCTTAAAAAAATATTCCCATCACTTCACTCTTTGCATTATGACACTGAATGGGGAGTCCAATTGCTATTATTTGTCAACTGCTATTATTCTGTACTAAATATAAAATCCATTCTCTTTGCATTTCTGCCTTGAAGTAATCTTTACCGACTTCCTTTACCAATTTAAAAATACCACTGTTTGCCTTCTAGGGAACCTCTGTTCTCACTCTACCCTTGCTTTAATATTAACCTCCTATTGAACATCAGGAATACTTGCGCATCTCCCTTTGTCTTCTGAATGAAATATTCAGGTTTCCCTTCCTTCCCTATTTGCACTCATTATATCCTCCCAGATTTTTGCCCTACAACATCTGTAGATGCTAACTACAAAGACCCATCTATTTATAAAGTACTGAAATTTCATAATACCCCTATGAAAGCAATTATCTACAGAAATAAATTGCACTGTCATGGCAGTGAAAGGATCAGACAAGAAAATTAGTCTTATTAAAAATAAGTGTTGAGTAAGGTCCATTTGACTCCTTGTCATTCACCTTGCTACACACAGTGGGAATGCCTCCAAAACTTACTTACTTTTTGTTCTAAGTATTCCCTATTACAATGCTGCTCTTTTAAATCTAAAAAAGGCTTTTAAAAAGACTGTTATATCCTTGTTACTATAAGTAAGAAGGAAGGTGGAAAAAACACTGCAGATGAGTTATTTAATTATAAATTTCAGAGATAAAGTATTTAAGCATAATCAAGATGGTTGCTGTCAGGACAATTTTCCCTTTCTTTAAAAAAATGGGGGTTGGGAAAAGGATGAAAAGCTACTGTAAAGTTAAAGTCGCTTACAAGTTTTGCAGCTTTTCCTCTTTTTAAAAAACATATATTACAATCTCTGTTCTATAAAACTGTCTAGTCGCCTCTTAAATCTCATTTATGTTGTTTCCTTTGATATCATTACTCGGTAACTCATTTTCCACTTTGTCAGCAAGTTGCTTTGTTTCTCCTTATTTTTCAACAGCATGCAGACTTCTGCATGTCTTTGTAATAAGAAACAATTTTCTTTTGTTCATATTGTTCTAAACTTTCCTTAATTTTCATTAACATTCCAGGAATTTATTCCAAGAACATTTTCAGGTTTCTCTACACAACTTCATACAACTACAGAACTTAATTCCCAGTAACATTCAGGACATTGTCCTCCCCAGGGAAAAGGCGACTAGAAGCAAACATGATTACTCCAGATTTTTTGGTACCAGGATTGTACATTTCTGGGCAATTTAATAAACATATTATTAATTTTTTTGTCTTTAATCAGCAGAAACATGTACATTCTATACATCTGTCACATAAAGTAATGTTTGGACCAGGAGCTTTTACTTTGTGACTATGACTTCCTACAATCCCTTCCCTTTTGGGAATTTTATGAAGAGCTAATAAAAATAATAAAAAAGAAGTCTGTTCTGATACTGAGACACTTATTTGGTCGATGCTTATATATATTATAAGCATATGTCCTATTGTCCAAGACAGTCTCAGTTCAGCAAAGCACTTCAGTACATATTTCACTGAGAAAAATGTCTTCCATGAACTAAGGAGAAGCTAATAGAAGGCCAGCTGAGACCTACTGCTAATTACAATGTCATCCAATGAAGACACCAAAGAACCCAGAGTAAGTCAAGGCACAGTCACAACATATATGGAATTTTCTGTACAAGGAACACATTTACTGCAAAGGCTGATTTCAGTACATTTTACATTCTAATCATGCACTTTTATCTCCACATATGCGATTTCATAAAACTTAAATTCCTTACAATGTTTTCTTTCCTTACCTTCTTTAGTATCTGTGATCTGTTTACCACTGATAAATGTAGCTGCCCGTACCCTCTCACCTACACATATATCGTTGCTTTTAAGTGCTTTCACTGTTTGATTGACCTATAGGAAACCACAAAATGAAATATCTGTATCAATGTTGTTATGCACATGTTAATACAGTGACAAAGCTCTTGTAATTTTGTTTCAAGCATATAAAACACTCAAGTTATGGACTGTGGTAAAATTTAATATACATTTGTAATGACTAGCATATGAGCTCAAAAAAACCCAAAGAAACTAGCATGTCTTTGAACATGTTGCCTTGGCAACACAGCACCAGTTTTGCAGTACCCTAAGATGAGCTGAGCTGCTCAGATGCAACAGCCACAATTACACAGGTGAGAAATACACCTGCCTGGAGAACAGAAAATGTGTGAACTCAGCTGGATTGCAAAGGCAGTCTGCATGGAAATCAAAGATAAAGGGCATTTACAAGGCATTGCAATACTGGATCTAACAGAGAGATAACTGGCAGAAGAAGATATTTCTAACACCACAAACAGGTTAACATGTTCAAATGTAAATATTCAGGTATTCATTGCAAAATACATATCCCAATACCTCATCATTGCAGAAAGCAGACCAGATTTGGTACTGACATTGACACTAATTTAAATGAGGAGGCTTCCTCGTATCATGTGATACAGACATTCTACAAAGTGGCGTAACAGTAGCGGCACATGTGTGTATGTAAAATGAGATTTATCTTCTTTACACCAAAACACAGACACATCAAGCTCAGCTATAAGACTAGTGTATTTTCTGCAAGCTGTACAGACGTCTTGAACAGCATGACTGGATCAGGACAGTAGCAACCATACCAGGACCATTCTGAGAGACTGTGCCAAAACTTCATGAGGAAACTCACTTGTAGCACAAACCCAAGGCATTTCTGTCCAGCTTTAAAGCATGGCAGAATTTAGAAGTTGCAACAATCAAAGCTCTCCTCTAGCCCATCCATGAAGTGGATGAAGCACAAGACAAGGCCTTCACCTTATGCAAAGCTTAACACAGTGATAAGCTGAACTTCAGCTTCCTTTTCTGCCTCCCTGCACTCCATGAATTCCTTTCATGCCAGCCCCATCAGAAAGAGAAACGTATGTCATTTCTCTAATACCTCACCACATTCCCAAGTGCAACTTTACATGGCTTAAATGCAGAGATGGACAAGCTAATAAGCATTTGCATTTTAAACATAAAGCAATTTCAAAAGCAAAAGAGAAACACAATACCTTTTTCTTTAACCACTTCAGTGTCTTCTCCTGGCTGTATTTGTGGAATTTCTGACTGCCAATCTCTGAGAAAAACCAAGCAAGGGGAAGAAAGCGATCACTGGTTTGGACTGCATTTTCACTACTTTTAACATATTTTAAATTGTAGATACAGCTTCAAAGTTATTTTGTGGCTTGCACATGTTTGATATCAGGGCAATAAGTTTCCATAATATTGGAAAACAGGAAAAATAAACAGACAGCTGAACTTGACAATTCTTTAATTAGGCCCTAATCCAGTAAAGCACATGTTATATTTATGTGTAATCTTGGGCTGCCTGAATTCACTAAGACGTTTCTCAAGCCCTTGTAGTTTACCAAACCTTCACTGCCCTGTGTCACCAGAATGGTCATTTTAGCTACATAGTTCACAACACAAAATGTTCGTTCCATGACTGCTTTTACTTTACGTACTGAATTCCAGCACCTAGTAAGGGGCCAAGACACAAAGCTGGTTAGTGAAGACAAACCATTCAAACTTTCAATAAACCCTTTTTCTTTCAGTTCTCCCAATTCTCTCCTCTCACTTCACAGGGTGACTAAAGCAAAAGTTTTACTTCTATCCCCCCTTTTACGTAGTTTAATACAGCATTAAAAGAAAATACAGAATCCAAAACAGTGAAACACACTCCTTGTGGGAGGAAGTACGTGATTCATTTATCATTTATTGAGCAACATAAATTAACTCAATTGTATAAGAATTTCAGAAAGTGTTCCCCCTGTGATAACTAGGGTAACACGAACACTTGCTATTCACATACGATTAGTTATCTGGAGATATGTGAATTCACAATGCTGAGGCAAAGGAGAGAGAAAATTACAAAGGCTCCTTGAAATTTCAGTATAAAAATTCAGTAGTAATTCACAGAAAGCTGTATTTTGGAAATGGAATGAAATGCCTAATGAGAATTCACAGGAGATTTTAGAGCCCAGAGTGTTTCAGTCTTTTTCTTTAACAGGTATTTCAATAAGTTTTAATCTCCTGTTTACCATTCCCATAAATACCTACATCTGTTTCATGTCATTTACTGATCCAGTATCATATTCCAACACTCAGTTCATGGAGTTTCCTTCTCCCCTTGCAAACAACAACATATTATTTATGATTCCTGCAGCATTTCCTTCTTTGGGATTTATCTTGGCTCTTTCAAATTGCATACAAATAGCTAACTATTATGTGCTCTTTGTGTATACATGGCAGGGGGTATGGAGAGGTCGAGGAAAGCTGTTTACAAGATAAAGTTTAAATCTATCTCAGCACTCGCAGAAGAGTAAAATGCCAAAATTCTTCATAGCAAAAAGGAAAAAAACCACTAATATACACTTTGCTTCATGGAGCTGATGAGTTGCAGGTAAAGTAATTAGCTGCGGCACTGCTGGCTGCAGCCTTTAGGACTTAGAAGCTTCTATATGGCTCTGAAAGAAAAGAAGAAAATGGGGGAGATGCTCTGGATACATGAACCTGCTTCTCAAAGAACTAACATGGTCTAGGTCCAAGTACAGTAAGTACGATTTGTGGATTCTTATCTTATCTAAGAAAGTTCGAGGAAGGGACATCCTCCAGCCTCCACCCTGCAACCCATGCTGAAAAGTAATTCTAGTTTGTATTCCCAGGCAGGCTCCCCCACAACAGCATGATTCAGAGTGACTCAGTTAGGGAAAGGAAACATAGAACTGTGAAGCCATTTTCATTAAAACATGAAAAATAATTACACTGAACCCTTCAGAGATCACTTTGTTTGAAAATATTTTGTGTGCTTGACAGTTTTGACTATTAAATTCTAGAAACTGACAGTATTTGAGACCTCTGAAGAATTGAAGTGAGTTATGAAAGTCACAAACTGCTGACAAAAGGATTCAATATTGGAACGTGGATTTAACATGTGATGCACATTTGATATTGGTGAGAGTTAGCAACTATGTTTGATAATATGAGTATATATTGGAAAGCCTTTTGTTCCCTAATGTGTCTGGTGCTTATAAAACTGGTCTGAGACATCTGGAAAGATTGGGTTTGAGAAATACAGATGGAATATAAGTGGTTCTACAATTAAATAATATGTTCAGTGATCGGGTAATCGCTATGTAGACTTGGAAGTTTCCCTGATGTATTGTTGAGCAAACTGCCTAAAGCACATTTTAACATCCATTTTCTCAGTGTTTTCCATAACTCTGAAACTCACATGGCCCCTTTTTTCCTACCTTCTGGGAATACAAGCTTGGCAATATTACTTTGTTATTCTAATCAGGTAAGTTTTCTTGGCTCTTCATGTTAATCACATCAGACAAGATCACAGTGCAGTTTTTGCCTTGCGAAATGAAATAAAAGAGTAAAACTCTAGAACTGGAATTCATAAACCTTTCTTAAACCTTTTCTATTGTATTTCCTACCCGATGTTTGAATTCATTAGCAAACAACCTGCCTCACCCAGATTTAGCGAGCTGTTAAGACACTCTTTCCTCAACTACTAAAGCAGGTAACCAGGAATTTAATCCAGCAAAATGAATTTGCAGTGCCCTTCAATACTGAGGCCAGGGAAGGTAGACTTTCTGCTAATTCAGTAAACTGTGTAAACCGTGAGCACTCTAGGGTAAGAATTTGTTAGACAGATGTTAAATGCCTTAAGATTAAATTAAGATTGAAATAATTATGTTGTTAGGTTCTGCCAAACAGAACAGAGCTGCAGAAGACTCAACACAACAGATACTTCTTGCCCTAAAGCCCTACTCCTTAAACAAGAAAGGCTACAAAGTGGGCAACAGGTCTTAGACCTAGAAAAGAGTACTTTAGTCATAATAATTTTACAGGCAGTGAAAGACGTGAGAGTATGAAACACATAGAAGTGGACTGTACAGAAAGGTGACCTGTGCATGACAGGCCAGGAAGCACCAATGTGTTTGTTGCATAACAATATGCTTGGTGTTCTAAAAAAAGAAAGAAATCCTAAGAATAAACCCCACTGTTACATTTAACCCAAACCGGAATAAGAAAAAAAAGCTTCAGGTACATGCAGACACATACCTAAGGACATCCAAGAACATCACATAATGCTGGTGTGTGCATGTGTGTACAGCTTTAATGACAAAGGCAATTTTTACCTTACATTTCAAAACAAAACCCAGGAAGTGAACACAAATTCTTTAACAGTTAGTATCATTTGCTGGCAAAATGACAAAAAACGTATAGGTGTACATATTATGTAAAAACACAATTGCAAAAAAAACAAGCAGTAAAGCATCTTCACTACTATCTAACAGAATAATGTTTATCAGAGGATGCGCTGATGGATAACTGCAAATACAATTTAAGAATGGACACAGAGGTTAGACCAAGACACAAGACCTTGTCTATAGCAAATACTTCATTTTTTATTATTATTTTTACTTTGCTGCTAAGAAGGGAATAAATAAATACTGCCCTCAAAGGCTGCACTGCTGTTAGGAGGAAGTGCCTTTTCAGAAAAATAATCCAGACCTAGTTCTACATTCCTATACAGACTTCTCAGTTTGACAGCCAAGAGGATCTGGCATAATTTTTCACCTTCTCAGATGGGTGCACAGCAGTTTAGTACCCCTTCTCTCACCCTTAGCTCCTTAGCCAGTGTTAGACAAGTTGCAGGGCACAGTAATTGCCTAAAGGCTTAATAATGGTTCTTTCTGGAAGTATTTATCACTTCACAGGAAGGCAAAAGCAGTTTTGTATTTCAGATGCACCTGTCTTAAAGAAGCCTCAAAAGTCAGAACTCACCCAAGGAAAAAGTTTGCCGGCTCCTAATGATGCTGAATATAACTAAATGTTTTCCAAAGTTTTTTTCAGAAATGCAGGCGTATCACAACAGCACATAATTCCAACTACCCCAGTCTCAGCAAGAATGCAACAACAGTCTTGCTGCCCAGATTTCCTCATCTCTTGTTAAAGTGATCATTTTCAGTGAAAATATGTCCTGCCTTAAAATTCAAATTGATTTTCTGGGGGAAGCAACTGCCCTACATGACTGCATATGCACCATATCACACAGGAAATACTTAAGCTTAAGCATCTGAATCTTTAACGAAAAACTCACAGCCCCACCCCCACCCCCCCAATATTCTATACAGCAATACAGAGGTCTGGTGTTTTACTTCTTAGCAGGGTTTTTGTTCGTCCATCACCCTTCCTTAGCCACTTCCTAATTATTTGTATATCACCTAAATATTTCTTCTTTCATATATGTTTGTATATCAATGACAAGGGCAGAGTGCTTTGTGAAAGCAAACTCCTAATATTTCTGGCTTTTAATCTGTGTACCTCAACTGCTTGGAGGAGCTCTACGTGCATAAGGGTCAGACAGCTTAGTTGTTATGCACTTGGTGGTAGACTTATGTTCTCAGACTCCTGTACCTCCTCCTGTAGAACTCCATCTGCACGTAGGTAAGTCTCCATTCCCTATCAGGAAGTCAGCAAGCATAAGGAGAATGCTCTTTAAAGAACTGAATATAAAAACTGAGGTCTTGCATCTTCTGCAGGTCTGCCAGGCTGCCAAAATTACATAATGCTCCTTCATCTTCCCTCGAAAACATATATGGTCCTCAAACCAAAAGCCCTTATACCAAAGGGAGTTCTGTGCAAAGACTGAGAAAACTATGAACCAAATTAATACTTTGCAATTTTTTTTTCCATTTAGGTTTTCTCTCTTATACACTTATGCATCCCAATCAAGTTTTCTATTTTTAAAAAATTAAATCTTTGAACTTAAACCCACAACATGAAATTATGCAGAGCCAGAAAACCTGTGCTCTCCTTTCTCAGCAGTATATTCTCTCTTCTCCAGCTTCTTCCTACTTATTTGAATGCTTTGCAACAAAGGGAGAAAAAAAGCCAAATGGACAATGGTTAACTTCTTCCCCACCAGACCATCCTACACTAAATAAAGAATTTAGAGAGATATAAAACTTTCTTCAAAAGGCAAAGAAAGTTCACAACACATACAGTAATGTCAAGAAGGCAGCTCTGCTCAGTTTATCATTTTTATGAAACCTAGCAACAAGACTGCACAAGTATTTCAGAGTTACAGTAGATAATCTGAGATCCACACATCACTATTCACAATACTGCAATGACAACTTCTAAGCCTAAGCTTCTGTTTTTAAAGTACAGCTGCACGCAGCACATTAGGTGTTTGGTAAAGCAAAAACCAGTATTTAGATCTATCTTGTAATGAAGTGACATTAACAAATCCAGTCTTTTTTTGCCCCCCCAGCCCCTTTTTTCACCTTTTTCTTCTGTTATATGATGTATGTACTGTTTAACATCTGCACACTTCAGCAGCAATGGGCAGCTAGGGTACTCCGCGTCTAGCACAACTTGATCAAGTGGCTGGAACTTTCCCTGCTGCTGAAAATACATCAAAGAGATTATAAAAGCATTATTATAATGTTAATACACATATATACACTACACATATATAGAAATATATATGTGTAGAACAGTCATAGCTTTAAAATAAAGGATTTAAAGAAGATCGCATTTTGAATGGTAACACATGACATTCAGAAACTGATTACAAAGCAAGCTATAAGTATTTATTTCAAACCAGTAAATACCTGCAAAATGCCTAACTCTTCAATTACTGCACTTAAAAGACCAAATTTAAAACAACATGGGGAGAAACTAATGTAAAGTACAGTGGGATTTTTTGGAAGATGACATAAGGCACCATAGTCAGTGTGTGCCAATAGTATTTTAGACCAAAACCTGTTGGATTAAACCCAGTGTCATAACTTCCATTCAAATTTTGCTTCTCCTTCCATAAAGATAAATCTCAAAGGAGCAGGGCAGCTTCTGGAACACAATATTAACCTTTCACCTCTGCAAAGTCAATTCCAGTTTGGCCAGAGTATGTATATAAAGTGATTTTGGCATAACTTAAATAGCCCCACACATGACAGAACCATCAAACAAATTTTGCTGTTGCCAAACAATGCATAATCATTCAGCACAGTTTGGCACAACTGGCAGCCTTCCCTTTGGAAAGATCCTTTAGCGCATCAGTACAAAGACTCAGTGAGCTCTCCATCCTCAGAGTGCATGGTCTCAGGAGCCAAAGCTGAAGTCATTATACAGATCAGCATGAAAAAAACCCACTTGGGTATACTGCTTTCACTATTAATTAATCCTCTTGCTAGACAGTCAGAGGCTTAATAAAAGTAACCATCCATTGTTAAATCACAATAAAAACAGGCCAAAACTCCCTCAAAACACATTAAAAAAAACCCCAAACAAAAACCAAAACCAGAAAGGATTTTAAGTTTTTTTCTCCTGAAAAAGAAAAGGCACAATAACACTGGCAAAAAGAAGGCTGAGATGCAGAAATAAAGCTACAATGAACTGCTTCCTATAGATAACTTAACCTGCACAAACCTGCCTGTGTCTCAAAGCAAGACAGCCACGCTTACATTGTACAGGGGCCCTGGCCTAAACCAAGAAAGCCTGCTGTATAGGGGATGGCTCTGCTCAGAAGACACATCAAGCAACTCTGCATCACAGTATCAAAACCAAAGGATTGCACAAAGGATGATCCTAAGATACCCACTGGATACCCATTATTTCAAGCCAGAAGTGACTGTGCTGCATTCAAGCTGGCCTTAGACAAAGTATCTGCAACACAGTTCTCAAGACTTCCCCTTTACTGAAGAATACACTAACTTAAGCAGGGCACTGCAGGAATGCATTTGCCCTCATTTAGGACACAGAACTCTGTGCACTTATCTGGCATCATGCCTGGCCTAGAAAACCAGAAAACCTAGAAAACAACGTACCAGGAAAGTAAAGGGCAGTACAGGACTATTCCCAAGAACAGGAACATCAGCAGTAGTTGTCTTTTACTCAGGCTACCTCAAACACTCTACCACATAGAGGAGATTTACTGTGTCCCTAATTTAAGTTTGGTATAAAGCTTTCAAAGGGATGATGAATTCAAACAGAGCACAGTGCCTAGAGAATGAGCTGAATTATTCCTTGTGAAATGACGACTTCTGATGGGCTATCCTGAAGCAGAAAGAGAACAGATACACAGGATATATTTGCGCATCCTATACCATATATAATTTAAAAATTATTACAGAACAATAGGTTACTATTACAAATGTGTAGCTGGGCTTCATTTCTTCACCATACAAAAATTGTTTTCCTGCATTCTCCACTTGCAATCAAAAGCAGAGAATAGCAACCAACCTTACAGGAAATGCTCTTGGAACAAAAACTCTTTGGATGCATAAAGTGAAATTATTGCCTCCATGAAACAAAAAACAAGGATCAACATTAACGTTTTATTTTATGCCCTTTTTTCCACAGGCAGATTATAAACAATAAATCAGGAACTGCCTTTGCCTTTTGATACACTTCCAAATTTTAAATAAACTTTTGCCACACC
Source organism: Falco biarmicus (assembly GCF_023638135.1). Classification (NCBI taxonomy): domain Eukaryota; kingdom Metazoa; phylum Chordata; class Aves; order Falconiformes; family Falconidae; genus Falco; species Falco biarmicus. The sequence goes on from NC_079289.1 coordinate 30,012,096, forward strand.
CACGATAAATCAATTGTCATTTATTAACTATCCGACTTTTGGATACTTGATCATCCTGTTCCTGTTCTGTGATATAGCATCTATACAGACACTTCTTCTAAAGAGGCAATGCTTCCTTTCAAGTTCAAACTGCCACAGAAATGTTCCTTGCTCCTCCTCCTTAGCATCCAAATTCTTCCTTCTTCTTCTCTTCTTTCTTATAATAATTCATCTCCTGGTGCCTCAGAAAGGGCACTGATTTGTTTCACTCTGATGATATCTCATCATTTTAAATTCAACAGTCCTGGGACAGGCTCACACAAAAGGACAAAAGAGATTCTCCACTGCTCTTAAAAAGCAGGTGATTCATTTGTTGAGATTGCAAGCTGACTCCTGGAACATACTTTACCAACCAAAAAACTTGATGCAAACAAAAGTACTGCTAGGGTGGCTTTCACTGCTTTACATGCAAATTAAATTTCTATTATTATGGAAGCCCCTCTTTGTAGAATTAACGTAATTTCTCAAGTCAGAAATAACATTTTCTCCTGAGAATTCCAGTGAAAAAATAAAGCAGCCTTACCTCCTTGTCTGCCTTTATGAGGTAGTGAAGTATCAGAAATAAGGGGTCCATCGGTGTAACAAATAGCAGACGCCCATCTAAGTGACAGAAATGTAAAAGCAAGCTTAGTACTAAGAGACACAATATATTGACCTTTGGATTTTTTAGGATGTTTTTCAGGAGTGGAGGCAAGAAGAGAAGAATCTTTTTTTCTAGTAAGTATCTCAGTATTTTAATCAGATGGGCAGGAAAATAGAATTTGTGATTGTATATTAAAAATACAGAGCTAACTCAATTCTCAACCCTGCCAAACCAAAGCAGAAGCTCCGCTGCAGGTCTGCTAGCTTCAAGTACTCGTTATTTTTGCCTTTTTCTGGACTATATTAAAAACATAAAAATTGAAGCTGCCCTCTATTGGCAGATTTAGGTGTAACAGAAACTTATTTTGGGATACCAGATGTATCCAGTATACTTCACCTCAAACACTGGGCAAGGCAACACTGTGCTGGCAGAAGAGGTAGGCAGGGCAAGAAAGAATTTCAAGAGCTAGTTAAGTTAGAGCTGCCTCTCATCTATAAGGGGAGAATTTGCACGCTGTCTCCTAGTAGAAAAAAAATAATTAAATAGATCAGAAAGTATGGCTCAATATGTTGTATTCACTTGGTCTCCCATTGAAACAGACACCTCTGCCCATCTGGAGCTCATTGCGGGACAATGGCTTAGTCAGGCTTTTTGTATAATTGTAGATAATTGGAAACAATGTAACATCAAGAAAACTCACTAATGAGACCAAATAATTGACGACAATTTGACATCAATTAGCAAACCAAAAGCAAATAAATGTAAATTTTTTTGGCTTAAATCAAATGATTAAGATAATTAAAGAAAAGGAAATCCTATTGCAATGGCCCTAAAACTAACAAAAGATGAAGTGGGAAGGCAAAGCTGATACCCAATCTAACATCTGTATTACTAACATAATGCACTAAGTGAGACAAAGCAAGCACCAGGACTACTTACAAACATGAAAGCTTTGATAATAAAACTGGAGGGGAAAAAATACTAGCCACTTTCTCACTGCTTCCATTTAAATGCTTTCCACTGTACATCCAGGAAGAGGTATTTTTATTTGTTCTAAAGAATTTGGGCTCTAGATGTACAAAGACCTTCCCCCTTCTCTGCAGATAATAAGATAATTTGCTTTAACTGCAAACACACAGCTTTTTTCTGTTGTTCGTTCCCTGATTGTTTTCAGAGATGCAGCAGCCCTAACATTCAGGAACAATTTCTTCTCCTCTATCTTTTAAAGAAAACAGGCAATGATTCCTTAAGGCAACTGTTTCCCAAGGGCCAAAAGAGAGGTTAGAAAGGGAGGGGGGAGAATACAACGTGGACATAATTGGGAGCAGGGAGCAGACTCAGTCTTTTGGCTCAGCCCCAGATGGAGCAAGGAAAAGCTCACAGACATACCACTTGGATTGCTATATGCACCTGCAGAGGATGTTTAAAAGCTAACACACGCTTTGGGATATTACCATTAAAGAAGGCACATGTCCAGTGGGGTTGCTTTTATTTGCTTTTATTTATCGATATAAACGGTCTTTTTTCTAGTTAAAAAGGACAAAACAAATATACCTTCTTCTCCTGAATTAATACTTATTGTTTGGTCTGTGGATATGCTGGCAGAGAAACACTACTTCAGTGACATTGTTACTGATAAAGGCTTGTTAAAGCTGTCACAAGGAGTTACATGAGTTTCCTCCTCCTTTTCAGAAAGGCAAGCTAGGTACAGAGTATGACTGGGATGGTATAGATGAGCTCACTTCAGACAGAACAGTGAAATGGCACCTTCAGACAGCAGGCCTATCCTCAGATCCCAGCACTCACACACGGGACTACAGCTGTAATTAAAAGAAAGCAAGACCTTACATTCCAACACTTGGAGCTCTAACACAACACTCGGCTGTTCAGCTAGCTAAGGCCTTCCAGCCCTTTTTCCCTCCCGTAAGATCACACATATTTTTCTTGCGCCGAGAACTTGCTGGTGTGATTGACAAGGCAAGCTAATCACTTCAGTTTAAATACAATTGAATGACTTACACACACACCCCCAACCCCCAAAGACAAATGAACATCTGTCTAATTGAGGCTGCCAAAGGCTGCCTTTTAAAGAGAGACCACAAAGCCCCCAGCCCTGGTTAAATCCAGATGGCAAATGAGTGTGTCAGAAGCTGGGGATATGATACAGCATGCCTCAAACAACTAGGAAAAACACCTGTAAATTTACTAGAAGTGAGAGGGAAGGTCTGTGTATGCACATTAGTTACAGCTGGGAGAAGGATACATTATAGTACTCACCTTGTTGAACAGTCTGACCTATAAACCAGGAACGATATTCCTCATGAAAAGCTTTTACTTCAAACAGCTGCTGTGCACCGCTATTGAATAAGTAAAGAGTTGCTTCCCCTGTTGAAAAGAAATCTGGTTTGTGTTTGTAAGCTTTCACAAAAATCAAAAGAATACCCAATACATCTGAAGAATGTGCCTTATATACATACAGACACACAAACATACACACATTCTACATAAACTCACTACAAAGAAAGCTCAGACAAAGAAAACTATTATATACAGATGTTCATTTACCAGCTCTATAAACTAAACTGAATTTGAATCAATAAATAATATGTGTGAATAGTTCATCTTACAACACAAAGCCTTTGATCCAAACCCAAATCAAAATCACTCAAGAAATCAGCTTTTGTCTGTACTGAAGGGGGAAGGTGGAAAAACAAGAAAATACCCTCTCCTTTGATCATGTTTGTCTCCAAGATATCAGTCTCTAGGTTAGAAAAACAAAAGTCTCAAACCTCCAAGTGACAATTTGAAATATTTTTTTTTGCGTGTATCAAAATGGATTGTCGATGACTCAGTATGGGTAGACAAACAATGTGAACAAGGAAGCTAAAAGGAGTTGCTTTGAAGTGCCCATCAGAATCTTCATAGTTTGGAAAGGAAAACTTTATTTTAGGCCACCCCATAGCACAGCTCTGCCATTTCACATTAGTTCTGGGTTACAATAAAAGGGTGAGGAATACGTTGCAAGCAGGATTGGCATTTTCCATATCTAAAACAGGAAGTTGCTAGAACTACAGAAAGAGCCCCTGAAATTTGGTCAGCTGAGTCTGCTGGCTGGAGTGGTCCTGTCTTGGGTATCAATGCATCTTCAAGAGACAAGAGCAACTACAACAGGGCATTTCTGCTCAAAACACATAAATTGCAAAGCTGCACTGACTTGCAGACCATGGGCTGGCTCAAAAAAAGTTTCAAATGTAAGCACCTGCAAGCTGATGTCAGCACTGCTGTTCTAAGTTTGCAGAGATCCCTTGGTGCATAGGAAGGTCAGCAAAAATGGCCAGACACACCTCTTCTAAAAAATTACTGATAATGCATTTCCCCCCCTTTATCCAAAAGGCTGACCAGATGTTTAACCTCACCTAAGGATACAGTTTGAGTTCTCTCATGATTTTTTTTTTTTTGAGGGGGAGTGGAGAGTAGATACAAGGGAGAGCAGAGGGTTCAATCACTACCATGTGCTTCTCAGCAAGGGTCTATACCATAGTTTGCTCAGTGCCAGACATCAAACTACTCACAGAAGTGCTCACTGAACAACTTTAGACTCCTACCAGTGACAGCACAAGCCAAATACTATGGTGACCTATGAAATCTTGAGAAAGGGACCATTCCTACTGCCTACCTCCAGCTCCTTAATTTATTTGATTATGTAAAAGGACAGTCACCACAGGTTCCCAACAGTGTCATTAGACAGAAATACTAATGGATGGAGAGAGAACTTAGGCAGCTTTTCTCACAACTTTACCACTTCAATTAGTTGCTTAAGTCTTATGGTACGGTTATTTCCCTTCTTTTAGTTCAGCGCTTTAAAAATGCTTCTTTTTCAGAAGTGGTACTTCTGAATTGCAGGCTGAACCCTAACTTATAGTCTCTGTAAAGGACAGACATTTTGTCCTTTTTGCCTGTCTATAAAAAGGACCATGCATGCTTTTATTTAATAAAGTGGTTAGCATCAATTCTATAGCGTGCTGAGTCCTTCAGTGCATATTTATACAGTATCTGGCATCAACAATTCATCAGTTAGACCCAAACATAAGGAAAATACATTAATAGGGTGTTCTCAGTCCTTCCATTTTCAGACCCTATAGTTATAATAGGCTACATAACTGGAAGTTTATGCAGGTCTATAAATAAGCTCCTGTAAATTCTAAAGGAACACACCCAGGCAATCATTGTGCTTTAGGCTTTCCCCAGAAACCTTTCAGAAGATCTCTGATTCTACAAGGTAAACAGATCTCTTCTTTCACAGAATAAAGCAAATTATATCTATGCTTTTAAAAACAATAAATTAGAAAGCTAATATAATACAACAGGTGGAAAATATCCATGACTATACATTCCCACTGTAAATCTGAGCAATCAAAAAACAGGTATCATGATTAGTAAGTGATTTCACATTCTGTTTCTATTATTTTTAATTCTTTTCCTCTTTCAAGAACAAGTAGGAGTTAGTACATTGTGACATTAAAATGTACCTGAAGACTTTATTTACAAACACGTAAATATGAGCAGTGAATTTCAAAACAAAACCATACAACTTAAATCTACAGAAACCAAAGGAGCTTATGAAAAGAAAAAAAAAAGCATGAAACATGTTTTTCAAACAAAATACATTAACCCTAACAAAGGCTTACTGCAAGTTTCTGTTGCAGTATCTCATATTCCAATTATTACATTACTCATATAATAATAACAAATCGTTGACAAAAAGAACAATCTGATTATAAGAAAGTAACTGTGGGATGGTGGTGTCATGGTATCACCTGCATTTGCTGGTCTTTCCAATGTACTTTGAATTCAAAGTGCCTCATCATGAGAAAAGAGACACCACCACTTTGACAAGGGAAAGAAGAAAAATTAGATTTAAAAATGAAAAGACCCAAAAATCTTGGTAAGTATAACTGAAACACTTCTTCTAGCTCCAACTATTTATTTTATAGCATAAGATGAATGCTATGAAGTCTAAATTTGGATTAAAAAAAGCCCAGGCTCAACACCCAACACTGTAAGCTTCCCAAAACTAATGCACTTAAAAACAGAACTTAAATTACACCTCTTTTTTGTGCTGCCAATATTCCTGATGAATAAACAGTTCAACCAATTAAAATTATAAAAGAAATCCTAAATGTTTGCACAGCATTAACTATCTGGCATCACCAGCAATATCTTTGGCACATAGACTTAAACTATCATCATTATTTCAGCTTGCAAAATATGAATTTTTTGGTGGTGGAGGGAACCAACCAGAACATTAACAGGCTCATGTCACAATTCCAAAACTTGCCTGTGCTTGGATTGCGCAGTTTTGTAAACAAAGGTTCGCTGTCAGGTGTCTTAGGGGGGTCAGTAGCAGCCTCTGTAGAGGGAGAGGAAAAAGTTATGAACTTGTAAATTGAGAAGTATTTCAAGTTTTGTCATGCTTCTCCAAGACATTCGGAATTGGATTGACACTTCTTGAAAACTCACGTATTTTCCACCTAAAAGTTGTAAGTCTCAGCTCAAATTCATCCTACCTGATCAAGGCACCAAAATTATCATTCCAGACTTCCTGGCACTCTCCATCTGCTACAGGAAAGATATGTACCTAGGAATGATTTAGATTCTGAAAACCACTTCGCCCTAGAGAGCCTCAGGCAAGAGATCTCCTAAGTTTGACATTTCAGTTAAGCAAGATGAACTGATATGTCGCCCTGACTAGTCACAAAAGACAATGAGAACGCTTTGGTAAGTTAGGACAAGCACAATGTGGGCATTAAAAAGTTAAAAGTGCAAAAGGTAAAATACTTATGGGAAGAAACAGTGGTCCTCTAAAGCTTTCAGGAAGTCAGATTACGCAGGAATATGCAGCATGATTTGTCTGAGTGGCCATTGTTTTTGTGAAAAATATGCACACTTGTTTATCTCTTATGTATAATCTTGAAAAATAAAGAGTGCATTTAATTCCCCTCCCCAGGAAAAAGAAGTTGAGAGAATACAGCACCTTTGGCTTAAGCCTCTGACAGTTGTTCTCTTTTCTGTGTCCTTAAGCAAAAAAAAGACAAAAAGCAGAGCTACAAAGTACAATTTCTCTGTGAAATTATAAAAAAAAGAAATAAAGGAAACAGTTCCCACAAGGATGCTGAATCAAGTCTGAAAAAAAAACATCTATAAGGATCCCCAGTTAATAATATTCTATCCAAGCTCTCTTTGTAGCGAAAGTCTAACATATTTATGAAAACAACTTCCCACATCTGAGTGAAGAGCAACATGACAGCATCATCTTTCTTAGCTTGCATACTGCCAGTTCTGTCCCAATTCCCTTCATACAGCCATTCATCAGAGGAAGGAAAATTACTAAAGCATTTCACATACACAACCAGTATCCAGACCCCAGAGAATGGACTGACAGGGATCAGGCTGACAATTTAGTTACGGTGCTGCTGAGGAAAGCAGAGAGCAGCAGCAGAAGTGGGCCGCACAGCTATTCACAAAGGCTTGTTGGAAGGAACACAAGTGCCACATCGTCCTTCCCCTTTCAGTAGCATCCAGGAGGTTTGCAGAGTGGGAGATAGCACAGTTCTTTTCTGTGGAAAACAGGGAACTAGGAACCTCAAGCACAACCAAAAATAGCTGTCCTCCACTCTGGCTGAAATCCTATCCCCAACACATTCAGAAAGGACAGGTGGACTTCTCACAGGTTGTTCACTGGCACCTCAGTGGCAAAAAAAGCTCCAAATAACCCTCAACTTTTACATCCACTCCTGCTTATTCAGTTGTGTCACAAACAGAAATTGCCCAGATAAAGACGTAAGCAAGGCTTAAAAAGCAAGTGTGTTTTATGATAGTGTTGGAGGATAATAACTCTCAGAGCTGTTTGGAGAATTTACAGTCATTTTCCTTCCCCGAATTTTTAGCTGAGTCTTCAGGTGGCTTGAAAAACTGCTCAAAAAGTTTCAATGTAAGTTGAGGGGGTTTAATGGAAAAAGTCCATATTTGCTAACCAGACTTGCTTCACATGCGAATACATAAACACACACGGTTGTCAAGCTACATTTGCCCTGGCAAAGGCAAACTTCAAATTTCTAGAGCTGTGTATATTTCAATTCTTGACCACAGTTTAACATTAGGGTATTTTTTGTTACTTTTTAAAACACTACAGTGATTAATGACAGTGAAAGAAACACTGTGTTTACTTTGATGTTTCACATGAACATGTTAAAATATACACACTAAATGTGAGTTTCAAAATTAAAAAAAAAAGCAAAACAAAAAAAATCCCAAAGGAACTTTTAGCACTCAGTTGCTCTGCTTTCTTCTTGCATAGATTTATGAACACTGGGAATGAGTCCAGCTGAGCCCTAAGTTGCATCTTGTATAATGTGAACAATTAAGTAGACAATCCTTCCTAATGTAGCTGTTTTTAATGAAGTTCACATCTTTATTTAGTTGACACGTTCTTTTCCTAACCTTCTAGTAACACACTGAATTTATCTAGCCCTGCTAAGCCTGGGAGACACCTGCACTTAGGGAACGTTCATTGTAGCAAACCCAAGGGATACAGTGTCCCATCTCTTCCTCATCAATCTTCTGCCTTCCCAACACCCCATGCTATCCCAGGCTCAGCAGCCTTTGCTCTGCCCCTTTGTATATGCAACCTGGCCCTGCAGCTGCCTTGGCTCAGCCAATAGCTCACCATGTGAAGAGAAGCACAGCACTGCCCATTTAGTTCTTTGGTCCTCTCCAATTTCTGTGGGATTCATCACCGCACAGAGGACAGCTGTGATCAGACCCCACTGAACAGTCTGAGCTGCAGCCTTCAGTCCCAGTATCTCATGCTGATGGAATCAGAGTATACACGTCACATTCTCCACACAGCTGCCAGAGAAGATGGGACACACACACACACACACACAAGAAGAAGGGAAGGAGTGGGCAAAGGCAAAAGTTGTTTCTCTGAGTTTCTTTTATCTTCAGTTTCCTCAAAATGTAGGCAACACCACACTCCATTTCCAGGGGCATCTGAAGTATATTTTTGTTATAGATTGGTTCTACTAGATGTCAAATTGGCAGTTAAAAAGAGGCAATTGGGCGAATGCCTGCTTGGAAAACTGGATGCAGTATTAACATGGCCTTAACGGCGAAGGCGGCCTTATTTATCTGAATTTAAACACTGTATAACTAGGAAAATGCTGAGCAAGAGAATTTTGAAGTTAGGTGTCCAAAGCTAACTTGTGTGTGTTTTGGCCTTTAGCCAGGAAAGGTAACTGGATTTCTTTAATGTCATTACATTATCAGTCCTTGTATTTGTGCAAGGATCTCCTATAGCTAAATAAATACAGACTTCTTAAAAAACAGTACTGTAGAAATTTTCTAACAAAACTAAGTTAAACTAGTTTCTTTTGTTTTTAGTTTTTAGATTCACATCCACATAAGAAATAATCTTACATAAAATAAGCAGACAAAAGGGATATTACAGGAAGAGGTTTTTTTGCTAAATCCTAAAGGAAAACATCAGGTGATTGCCACTATGCTTACTACAACAGCTTCCATAGCTCAGCCCAGAGAAACTTGTTCATCTACAAGAACAAGTGAGAGATGTAAGAGTTTTCTGACTACTATACTCTCTACCAACTGTCTTGCAGCTGTAAGCTGCAGGTAACACACAGTCAGTACAGGTCAGCTTACTAACAGATGTGCCAGCACAGCATGCTATTCTCCTGGGACAACATTTACAAGGATACAAAAAACTGATACAAGGCTACAGGACACAAAAAACTGACACAAGGAGGGGCTCAATTAATCCTGTCCCAAGAAGGCATCTCAATTAGCAAGCCACTCTCTAAATTGCCAGGGAAGACAGATGACAGGCACTTCCAGGAGGCAGTTGAACCCACCTAAAGCCTAAACCCACCTGTACCATCCCCTGCAAGTATATGCCTCTGTCTCCATGAAGCTTACAGACACTTCCAGTTACACAGAGTACATCCGGTTGCAGTACTGCTACCGCTATACCAGAGGAGGGAGTTCTGAGGTAAGCACAATGCAAGACAATTAAATGCCAACACTGGACTGGTAAGTATGTCTACTTTGCTTAAGTTATAGTCTACTGTTCATTCACTATTAACAACCAAATCTCACACAAAGTCCACCTAAAAATGTGGGTGATACGTCAGTTGTACTGGAGTCTACAGACAGAACCTCTGAATCTTGAAGCTGAGCGAAAGAGACTATAAAAGTTTAAAGAAAGCTTTCCATTACAGAAAAGGAGAAAAGCCTATCGTATTTCATGGAGGTCAGACATACAACCAGGCAAATTCTATAAAACATACAAACAGAACAAAGTAAAAATGAACCAGCTGTCAAGGGATTTCTGCCAATAATTCTTCCACAATGGATAGATATGAGGCACTAATGAATCTGGCCATTTTAAAAAAAGAAGTGTTAGCTGGTACAGCAACATGTATAAATTGGAAAAGAACATAAAACTCCCACTAAGATCTATGAAACTGTTATGGATGATGCAAGGTCTACTCACCTTTTTTATAAAAAAAAAAATGCTTATAGAATACTATATATATAAGACTAATATCAAGTTATATGGAATTCCCATGCAAAAAGCTGCCAGCCAGGCAAGCAAAGAGGCTGTAAATATCTGTCAATTGCGTAAGAGGAAAAAACCCTCTGAGAGCACAGATTTCCCTACCACCATCACCCTGCAAAAAAACAGGATTATTTAAAAGTCTGGAAATATAAAGTTAAGATTTCATTTAAAAACAGATATTAAACCATACGTCACCTACACAAGTCTTTTCCATTCCCTTCTTAACTTCTAACCATGCATGAAAGGCGTGTCAGATGGAGACATTATGATGGAGCCCATTAAATGGACATTTTATGGAAGACTTTAAACTATGTAGCCTAAGGGTACAGATATGTTAGATCTAATAATCATTTTATTTATGTTATTTTTAGAATCAGTCAACTCTGAAGTAAATGGTTTTAATTCAGCGCCTGTGTCCTCTGTCCTGCAGCATGCCCTGAAAAAAGTCCAGTGAAAATTAATAAATCTAGTAGTTTGTATCACCCAAACTTCTGACATATTTTATAATTTACAAGGCAATTAACTCTTAATATAAGGAATGCATTCACATACGCACAGGCTGAGGATACAGTTTCATGAATGGTTTCAAATGACCAAAGATCATAGGCCATTCAAAAGTGTAGTCTTGAGGTCCCCACCTCTCCTCCCTCCCTGTTCCACATCTCTGATGCTTTCTTTCCATTTAAACTAGCAATCCCGTGGCCACACAGCAAGTCAGCTCATTTCACTGATCCAGCTGAGAAATAACCAGTCACAAAAAAAGTATTAATTTTCAAGCAGATCAGTAAGCTATTCTCACTTACCATATGGTTACATGATCACCGGAACAAAGGGACAGAACCCATGGCAGGAGCAGATGGCACAGAATATAACCTACCCTGTATGTGACACTGGGGTCTTTAACCACTGTAAGCTAACTGGAAAACTACACTGTATGTGACTTTACAGAGGTGAGAACAAGAGATGAGCCACAAGACTACATTGTTGCTTCCTTGGCTCCCAATACTCTCAGGGGGGTACTAAATGGCGCACAGCTCAATTTACTGCTGCAGCCCCTTTTCCAGGTGCTTATAATTAAGGTATGGCTTTGCACTTGCACACACTTGATTTTGTAAAATTTTTTAGTTGTTACTAAAGTTATGTTAACTTGATGCTACTTCACCACCTTACCCTCTCCTTTACCATACACAGTACTAGACTTCTGACATGCCTGTTGTAAAAGATAGAATGGTTTTCAGTTTGGTAATTATAGCATTTATTATTTGGTGACCTAATGAAATAACAATTAATGTGACATAACTTATACCCCTTAAAGTTTTTCTGGCTCCCACTTCACCTGCTAATCCTATGATAAAACACAATGGTATCTAAAAATGGCACTGTTTTCTATCCTGAGCAAAACTTCACATGGAAAGGCTACTAGATGGTTTGAGTGGTGTTTTGCTCCAGTACACAGCTTGCAATACAGCTAAATATTAAGACTTCTTCCTGAGAGCATCGCTGTCCTTATGCTGGCACAGTTCACTTCTTACGCCAATAAAACTTTCATGGACTCACTGGCAGCAATGGACAGTACTAATTCATCTGTTACTGAAATCTAGATGCTTGACAGAACATGCAGGGGTTTGAGCTGAATGAAGGAGAGGTCAATCTGGAGAAGTTCAAGAACAGGTTATCACTTGAAAGGATAAAAACTTCAGACTTCCCTTCTCAATATTTATAGGGTCAACACTGGTGCAGCTGTATTACTGGCTGAATCAGCCCTATTCCCATGTGCAGAGAGGCCTAAGTTGGCATAAGTTGGCCTCTTCCAAGCCAGATGGCAGAAAGCAGAAGTAGGAGATGGTGTTACACATTAAAACATCTCTTTTCAGTTATTTTATTTGCTGTGCTTCCTTCTGGCTCCTTAGCTTGCCAGTTATATCTGGTTTATACACAGCTGAGCTCACTATGCCTTTTAAGAGATGACATATAAGGAATCGTGCAAATTACCTGCAGGCAAAAGGCTTTGTTCTGGAGATGCAAATGCCAATTTAGTGGGAGGTTAAGTAAAATATGCCCAGAGAGTGCTAACTTTAAAATAAGCGTATTCACGTTCACCTTATTTAAAAGGTATATAAATATGTGCACATATTTTTATATGACCTTTCTAATGTTTTAAGTCAGCTCTTAAAAAACATACGTACTTGTTTATTGTAAACATTACTTCCAAATTCTTTATCTAAATTATTCTGGAAGTATTAATGTTCAAGTATCCTGCTCAATTCTGACATTCATTACAACTTCTGAACCAAGCTCCCTAACAGCCCAGCAGTGTGGTCTATTTTGCAGCAGATAAATTGAACTGTTTTTCAAAAGCTAAATAAAAGCATGTATCAAAGCATTGTGCAAGGTGTGAGAATGAGAAAAAAAGAAACCCCCAACTTGCCTACTTCAGATGTTAAAGCAAACTACTTCCATGCATTAAGTATACCACAGCTTCTTTTGCTATATCTTCTCTCAATATGACCCAAAATCTTCAAGTCAAATGCTTCCTCTGTTGTTGCACTGAAAGAAAAGTTCCTTAGTTTCATTTGAAAGAATGGAGGATTAAATTAATGTTTGCTGATGTCCTATGGTTTGGCATCACAGTCCATTTATTTCTGCCTCCATCTGACTTTTGGCATACATGAGACTTGTTCAAACAACTTGCCAAGTCTAACGTGAAACTGCTCCTTTTTAAAAAAAATAAGTAATTCCTAAAAATAATAGGATTGTTAAATTTCCTCCCCCCCTTGCAATCCTTCCCATGCTATTCATACAGCAGTTCCCATTAAACAACAACAACAAAGCTAATCAATTTACTGTTTTAGAAAACAACAGACTGAAAAAATGTAGTCAACTAAACTTCTAGTTCAGAAAAATAAAGGTTGAAAATAATTTTCAGCTTGCAGCTAACCCCTACTTCTTTTCCTATTACAGACAAACAGAACAAATTAAATACAGTCTAGAGAAGAGAAGCCTCCAGGGAGACCTTATAGCAGCCTTTCAGTACTTAAAGGGGGCCTACAAGAAAGATGGAGAGGAACTTTTTACAAGGGCATGTAGCAATGGGACAAGGGGTAATGGTTTTAAACTAGAAGAGGGTAGATTCAGGTTAGATATTAGGAAGAAATTCTTCACTGTGAGGGTGACAAGACACTGGCATAGGTTGCCTAGAGTAGCTGTGGATGCCCCATCCCTGGAAGTGTTCAAGGCCAGGCTGGATGGGGCTTTGAGCATCTAGTGGAAGGTGTCTCTGCCCAATGCAGGGGCTTGGCACTAGATGGTCTTTAAGGTCCCTTCAAACCCAAACCATTCTATGATTAACTTCAGGTGTAGAGCGGAACACCTAACTTTGAAAACTGCCTTGAATTTCTGACCTCTTTGCTAAAATCAGTGGATGTAAATAGTTCCAAGTTCTGATATAACACCTATCCCTGAGAAAGTGTACTCAAAAGAGACAGCCCCCTTCACACCCATTCTGTTAAGCAGCTAGTGTGATTTTGGTTGCTATCAGTAAGACCAGTTTGAAGCCATTATGTAATAATGTTTATTTGTTATACACAGCCCAGATCAGATCTGTCACCCACAGTGACTCTGCCGCAGCATTTGAGGTTTTTACAGAGCCCTGCCCTTAGAACCCTGCAATTAAGTTGGGTCTCAGTATTATTTCTGTCTAGAAATTAATTTCTAGATCTTATGATTGTCAGAGAAAACATAAAAAACAGTATTTCCAGGGGCCCAACTCACAAAGCAAGTAGAAATTTCCTATATGCACATGAAAAAAAATAAAATCTCATTGGTTCAGGTAGTAGGGATTTTTAAAAAAACTACATGAATACTCAGTAAACACAGACACAATCTCCTTTACTAAAGCACCTCATTAGCAACTTTTTAGCTGTGGGATAGCCAGGTTTCAATTCTCAGGAGCTACTTTTCCCTTGTACCTGTCTAGTTGCTACAGCTTACAACAGAAAGCCTGTACAGGAAGCTCTGCATTCTCAAGGGTAAAGGAGGGCTCAGCTACATGGGTAATATAATGTTCCTGATTATTCAACCACTATGAGAAAAGCACAATCTGGAAACTCGGCCATCCACCAATGAAGTCTGTGTGGGTCCTTCAGGACTTATTAGTGCTTTGGTATCTTGATTCCTCCAGAACTCCAGATTCAGGAGGTCTTCTTAACCATCGTCAACTACCCTGCACAAAGCAAGTTCAGATCCAGATTTCGAGCCAAGCTAATAAAATCCCCTGGAACGTGGAGCACAGCACAGAAACACCCAAGTGGGCCTGCACAGAGCCAGCTTGGGTCCATCAGGACTTACTAGTTCAGACACTGTCTGAAAGCAGCTGCACTGCAAAGCTGGTTCTGGAAATAGCAGAGATGTGTTAACATGGCACAGTACTTGAACTAATAAACAGTTAGTGCTGAGCTGAGTCTGCTCTAGGCCAAATCTGGTGCCTGTATATGCACGGCATAGTTCATCTGCAACTGGAGAAACTGCCCAAAGAGTTGACTCTATTTCGAGCCCAGCATGCACAGCTCTATCCTTACCCACACACTCAAGTTTTCTGTCCTCATCGTTTCCCTCCCTATGACAAGTGCCTCTGACTGACTCCTCCTGTTTGTTCATCATTTTCTCTCTTGACTATAAACATCCATTTCTCAAGCTTCCTCTAAATGTCCGTGATAAGGCTGCATAACATACACCAGCAGCTTCCAGCCTTTCAGAAGTGATTAACATGGTTACTGCCCTCTCCTTATCCTACCTTCTCCACCAGACCCACACTTCCTAACTGCTCCCCCTGACTTCTGGCTTTGCCCTTTGTCTTATCCTTGGTATTTTGATCCCTAACACAGGAAAAATTATGTTTATAAAAACAAAACAAAACTACGATTGCACCAGCATATCAAACCATCCTGTCTCCATGTGAAAAAAGTAAGTATCAGCAGAAACACCATCACAAGAGCTCTCACCAGGACAAGGGCAGGCTACCATCTGTAAAGGTAAAATTTGCTACCTGACCTAGAAGTTGCTTACCAGCCAGCCCAGATATGACTGACTGAGGGTCTCCTTTTCAACTCCAACTTGGACTTCCCTTGTGTGACTCTCCCATGCCAAACAGCCTGAGTGTCTTGGTGTGGGAAAGGGCTGGTGAGAGCAAAGATTGTCATCAGGCTGCTCATAAAAACAGAAGGAAAAATAAAAGAAGGAAAGAATGCCATTGGAAAGAATGAGGGTAGGCAAAGACTGATTGAAATGAAGCACAGGGTGACTGGCCTGCTGAACATCACCGCTGCCTCTCAACTCAGGCAACTCTGCTCCCCTTCCCACCTTCACGCACCTCTATAATCCATGCAAAATACCTGCTGAGATATGTGGTTTGTAGCTCTGTACCTCTGTAGTATGATGTATAGACATGAGATGGACATCACCAATCAAAGTTTTACAGTACCAGAAATACAATGATAGAATTAACCACTTGCAAAAGGAAGTGACAAAGTCTGGCCTTCTAGAACGGTTCAAGAGGGCTGGGATAACACACATCATCAGTAAAACAACCAGTCCAACTGCATTACTCCTCCAGCCATAATCATGCCTTCAACAAAGAACATGGGCAGTTTCACCTGACCAAGGAGATTTCTTGTTTCTGAGCTGTTTCCAGAACACTGAAATCAGTATCAAAATTAAGAAATCAGAAACAAAATCGAAACTTATCTCCTTGGTCATCAAACATGCTCTGAACATCAGAGCAGCAATTTATTGCCTATGCATCAGAACATAGTGTAGCAATGTGGACTGAAACAAGATTAGTAATAATCTTACAATCTTCAATACTAAAGCAGACAAGCATACTCTGCTCACTTTCTATGGCAATAGAAAATGAAATCTGCCTGCTTTTTAGATGCTGTGTTCCAGATAATCAACCTGATGTTGTTAGTTGCTGATGTCCAAATTGGAAAGAATCTCACCTTTCTCTTACACGTGCTTTTTACAGTTAAGTGTTTCTACATGTCACATAAGCAGCAAAACCAGTCAGAGACCTGTGCAAAACCAGATTCTCAGAACATCATAACAACTATGGAATCAGAGCAACACATGCACCATTTTTCAGAACTCCAGCCATATCTTTGCCTTGTTCTAGAAAGCTACTGTTGAACCTCTAACAGCCCGAATAATTGAAAAATACTGATTCTTAAGAAAGCAAGTTTCAGTTCTCACTGTTTTACTTCTATACTTCTGAAAGACTTATTCTTTTTTTGGCTAAGATATCCAGTCTCTTTGTAGAACTAGTCACCATCAACATGATCTTCCATCCATACAGGCACTTTTAAGATGTCACAAACAAAGTGAGATGAATGGCACATATGCAAGTGAGATGCTATTAGGTTGTGTAGGATAGTATACATTGTTAACCTCACAAGCTATTCTAGGAGGCAGGCTAGCTAGGTGGTTAGTTCAAACTAACTTAAGCACTTGAAACCAGACCTTAGAAAGCGCCTTTATTACAAGAAAAGTTTTGGAGCTTCTTGCATCACATTAAAACACCTTGCCCCATCCTCTCCCTATGCACAGGATAATGGCTACAGATAGCTACAGTAGCCATACAATGGCTACAAGAAGATAAATAAGCTATTTACACCTAGAAGGTGTTGGTAGATTTATTAACAGATGGTATTAAACTCTCATCCAGAAGCAGATCCTGTAACTATTTACACCAGTCATTTTTATGCATGCATGTAGCATAATGCCATGCGGGTGTTATGAAGATATGGATTGCCATGAGACCAAAATTTAACACAAAGCAGCAGCATTTTTTTGTCATAAATCCAACTGCATCTGTCTTTGTTTCTAAAAGCAATCAGGTATTCCTACTACAAATTCTGCTAAATGGCCAGTGAAGAATTTCTGAGATCCATTCAACAAACCAGTTAAGAAATGTGAAAAGTGATGTTAACTTTAAAAATCTCTTTTCTGGAAAAAAAAAAAAAAAAGTTAAAACCAAACCAAAAGCATTATTTTTCAGCAGTTCTATTCATATAATTGGCAAGTCTCATCAGTTGTGAAGTTCTGAAATTATCAGCCAGACTTTTTTTAAAATCACTATGTGCTCTGAGGTTCTACTAAGGCTTTAATAAACTTTCTTACAGATCTGGAGTACTATATAAATTTTTTCAGAGCTGTGCTGGCATAATTGGTAATACAAACTGTCTGGCTTCATGAAAGTTACAAGCTCTGGCTCCAGTCCTGCAAACGCTTACTGAAGAATTTAACTTACTGCACAGAACTGACTACTCATGCATAAGTTAAGCATATTTGTAAATATTTGCACAGTATGGACATCTGTTGGCATAGCCAGTCATCTGATACAAGATGCAGCTTTAAATCCTAGTCTGTAAAGAGTCAATATTAAAAAAAAAACCAAAAAACTCCTCCTCACTTATAAATTCCTTTCTAAGGCATCAAGCATGTCAGATACCAAAAGGTAGAATCAAAAAGGTAGAACCAGAGGAAGAGAGGAATCAGTGAAATCATAACAGTTGGTTCTGTTTCTCATGTAACTACAGAAGCCTGGTCTCTTACAGATGCACGTGTGACTGAGCTCTTGCCTTGTTTTCAACCTTTGCTGGACTAAGCTCTTGCTATACCCTTCCTTCAGCAGTCCCACTTACAGCACTTCTCACATCATCACAGTCATTTTCACAAAGCTCATAAAATTACTCCAAAGAGCTCCTCCTTTTTATCAGGTTTAGTCGAAGTTAATGCTCTAAAGTTTTGGGTGGGGTAAGAAACAGGCACAGTACAAAGCTGACCCACAGATAATTGTGGAAGCTGCATTTCCTTAAGCAATTAAAAAGCACTTACAAGACACCTCCTTCCTCTTGTTGTCCTGGAGCATCCTGTTTTGCTCACTCTAACACAAAACCCTTTTGTGATCTGTGAATTTAAAATTTTAAAACCTGATAGTAGCCGGAAATAAAAGGGGGAAAGGCATCTTCACATTTATTCAGCACGAAGTGAGAGAAACTAAGCCTATAGAGTGTTTAAGGCCTTGTGTATATGGCACTTGCAGAGCTGCGCACATGGAGGTCTGCTTCTTCAACCTATTGAGAGGAAGAGCCGAAGACATTTCACTGCAGCTTCGGACTTACGGCTTCCAAGGAGTTTGTTTTAAAGCTGAGGCTTAGGGCACTAAACTGTTTCCTTCAAAAAACACAGGAATGGACTCTGGGAATGGAGGCAAGGTGGGCTGCCAGCAGCAGAGAGGCAACGGTGAGGCTCTATCTGGGACCTTGGTGACAAGACCTCTCTCTTCTACAGCTCCTCTCCCCAGGCCTCAACACGCTGTTTGCAAACCAGAGGCGAGCTTACCTTTGGAAAAACCTAATGACACACAAAAATGAAACGCAGAGATGCAGTGAGGCAAACAGGACCTTGGAGAGGAGAACACGGGTACTCTGCAGGGCCTTGTGTAAAGGCTGTGTCTCAAACCGTCCTTACCACACCAGGCCTGGGGCTGGCTGCACACAGCAGCCCAGAGACCTGCTCCGTCCGATGGAGAAAGGCACCCGCCTCCTGCCCGAGCGACGGCCCAGCCCCGCCGCGATGCGGGCAGGCACCGCCAGGGCCAGTCAGCGGGGTGCGGTGGAGAACCAGCGGTCGGCGCTGCGGCAGAACCTGTCCCACCTCGGAGCCCCGCTGGGTTACCTGGTGCAATGAGCACCCACTGGCCAGGGTGCGCGTCCCCGGGACGCTGCTTCGCGCCGCCCATGCTCCGTACAGCCCGGCCGCCGCCCGCGCTCCCGCCGCCGCTCCCGCCGCCACCGCAACATGGCGGCCGGGGCGTG
This sequence comes from Falco biarmicus, assembly GCF_023638135.1. Classification (NCBI taxonomy): domain Eukaryota; kingdom Metazoa; phylum Chordata; class Aves; order Falconiformes; family Falconidae; genus Falco; species Falco biarmicus. The sequence continues at coordinate 30,031,225 of NC_079289.1, forward strand.
GCCGCACAGCAGGGCAGGAGAGGCGGGAAGAGGCGCCGCGCCCTATTGCCCGCCCGGCGGCCGCGCGCTCCTCAGCCCCGTGCGTGGCGGCAGGACGGCTCCACTCCGCGGGCGGCAGGGGGGGAGCGGGCGGCCCCTGGGCACTGAGGTGGCTAGAGCTGCGCTGCCGCTTCCCCTCTTCCCCCCCTCCCTGGGGAGAGAATGGTACAAGCCATTGCGGGCGGGACAGAGCGTGGCAAAGCCTCCCCTCTCCCCACGTCCTGTCAGATGCAGCTCTGCGGGCAGTTGGCCGTGTGGGAGGCGGGCAGCGCTACGGAGCCCCTCTCCCTGCTCTTGGCCCAGGAGCGGACAGGCTGTAGCGCTGCTTTCCCGTACATGCCTCCCCCCTCGTACCCTGAGGGCTGGCAGGCAACGTCTTCCTTTTCACCCAGTCCCGCCGCAGGCTGGGAGGTGATCGTTTTGTAGCGGTCTGTGGCAGACGCTGGGGCGGCCGTAGCTGAGCAGCGTCCGCCCCTGCCCCATCGCCGCCAGCCCCTGGCAGGAGGCAGCAGCACGGCCGAAAGCTTTGTCCTGAGGGGGGCACAGCTTCGATTAGGTGTGATGAGTTTGGACCTGTAAACAGAAATGCAGGGCCACGGCGGTGATTAGCGGATTTGAACATCCGACCTGAGGAAAGGCCAAAAGCTGGGGCTGTTCAGCTGGGAGAAAGGCAGGCTCGGGGTGGGGATCTTAATCCATGTACATAAACAAATACCTCACAAAGGCAGTAACGAGGATGGAGCCAGGCTTTTCTCAATGGTGCCAACTGGCTCGAGGCAAAGAGCACAAACTTGAAATGTAGGAAATTCAATTTAAACATAAGTAAAAATGCCTTGAATGTGCAGGTGGTTGAACACTGGAGCAGGTTGTCCTGAATGACTGCAGAGTCTCCATCCGTGGAGATGTTAAAAACCTGACTGGATGTTGCCCTGAGCACCTGCTGTAGCTGGCCCAGCCCTGAGCAGGGACTAGACCCTCGCCAGAGGTGCCTGCCAGCTTCTGCTGTGCTGTGGAGCTTTGGTTCTCCAATGCTGGGCATGGGCAGAACCAGAGTTCTCATAAGAGTCATCCTCCCTGGTGTATAATATGATCCTGTTAAATAGGGCCTATACCTCCAGGTCACACCAAGGAGCTATAGTCGCAAAATAAGATCCATGCTTATGCAATTTTCATTCACATGTACATATGTACATAAACTCAGCTTCACCAACACAAGGATGGGTTGATGGCCACCATCCCAGAGATTTAGGAGGCAAAAATTATATATTATCAAAAGTATTAAAGAACACATATCGACTGTAAATCTCAGAGATTTGAAACAAATATTAAAAACATATTAATATCTATGCCCCAAACCAGAGCACAACTAACCAAGGCCAACATATGCAAAACAGCTGAGTTGATATAAGGCTGAAAAAATAGTTTCCTGAAGTCTGAGCATATACATTCGTAATTCTGAGATTACATTAATCTAAATTTATTTTAATTTTCCTGATTTTTTTCCTCTTCTTGAAGTAGGGCAAGATCTAACTGCCAAAGACCACACCACACCATGTGTTTTGAAGAAGTCCCCACTGAAATCACTTGCTTTCAAAGCGATTGCAACTTGCCACAGCATATGCCTGGATTGCAACATTCACTGATGGGTCTTGTAAACCCCCCCTCAAGATTTGTGTTAGTGAAGAGAGAAAGAGGCTCCTGACCCACTGTAATTTGTGCAAGGGCACTGGAAGAGCAGAACAGAGCTGGTTGCTGTGTTTGAAACCTTCTTAGAAGGTAAGCCTTCCATAAGGAGAAAAGGTTCTCCATAAGTAACAACACAGATTTGGCCTCCAGTTCTGAAAATGACAAGCAGTTACAGGCTGTTGTACAGTGCTGAGCTTAAGAAAGCTCTGGAAAAGCCAGGAATCCAACCCTGCAAGCCTCCAGATGCAGTGTGTGTCAGGGTCAAGTCTACAGGCATAACCTGCAGTTGTTCCAGGCATCCGTTTTCCTCCCTGACTGTGGCGTGTGGTGGAAATGTTATAGCAAACATTGCTGTACGTTTACAAAACTGACTAAGTTCACATTTTTCAAAGCACCAATCCATCCTTATTTAGGTACCTGGTAAGCAAGCTAATTTTCAGAGGTGCTGAGTTCAATAACATCAATTGAACTGAATGGAATTTCAGCTGTTTGTTTCTTTTGATTTATGAGCATCTCTTTTGATATCTGAGTAACAGATGCATATTGGCCCTGGGATCTATAATGTCCTTTTCCAGGAACATTCAGGTAGAAATGTTTTTCCCAGATACTTTAAAATGCCCCAAACAGAAGTTCTCAAATAGGCCTGAATAAGGCTGTAGAATTACATCGGTTTTGGAATAAAAAATAATGCAGTAATTTGTACATATTAAATATTATAAACTTTCTGTTGTTACTAATGCACATCTGAGATATACTGTCTGTCTTTATAAACAGAAAATATACTGTATCATTATAAACAAAAGGTATGCTAATTAGGGGTTTCTGTCAGAGGCTGATGATACTGAAATCTTATTTGCTTAAGAATTGAATACTTTCTCTCCAGGCTTGCCAACACTTTTAAACCTTAGTGATAACTCCCAGAAAGAAAATGCTAAAGTTTAAAACACTAGGCTGATCTGAACTGCTGTGGTGATGTCATTTTAAGTACTCAAATCTTAATTTTACACACATGGGCATTCTCATTTGGGTCCGTATGACTCATCATGTCCAGAAACTAAATGCATGCAATATGGGACTGCATCCTATCTGAGGACAACCATTTTACACATTTCAGAGCCGTTTGATGTGCATTCAGACTTCACCTGCATGCTGTCCATTCATTCATTTCTGCTAGGGCTGCTTCTCATAATCCAAATGTCTGTGCAAAAGCAAGCATCCCTTTTTGCCAAACAAAATTACTTACTTTCTGCTGCCAAAGAAACACTACTATTATCCACCTTCAGCTGCGGAATTTACCCCCCTCCTCCCCTGCTATATGAGCTTTAAGTGAAGCAACTTTTAAACCTCGCTTGGAGTAAGAAACAAAACAATGTTTAGAAAGAAGTGCGATTCATTGTTAAGTCAAAGTTGTAATTTAAAAGATAAAAATGTTTCCACTTAAGATTGTGTTCTATTTTACACCATTTCAACAAACAAATTATATTTATGGGCCAAGTTTATTTGTTTTATGCTTCAGTGGTTCAAACATTTACCTGCATAACTTTAAATCCATTGATCTGCACGTTTAAGTGTCAGATGTATATATGCAATTGTTACGTTTCATCTCAGTAAAAGGCCTATTGACACATGTAACTTTAGCTGATGTATCAGGATAATTATGATTCATTTTAAGTTGCCTAGTTTGAAATACTGTTCTCTGCTCATCACAGGTCAAATGATTGTTTTGTTTGGTTTTATTCAAAACCAAATATGTGTGGCATTGAAACAAACTGAAAATATTTTATTCTGTCCTTTTTCCCCTTATTTTTCTTCCTATTAGATAAAAATCACATCCCTTTATCCTCACAACTAATGATGGATACAGGCAAAAAAGAAAAACAACAGATAAATATGAAAACTGAAAAGCCTACTACAACTGTATAAGGCAACATGAATCATGCTTCTTTATACATTAAAATAAGCCTATTTAAATGACAAATGGTATATTCTTAGCATACTTTAACAGAACATAAACTGGTGATGAAGTAAGTATCTGTGCTCTGACCTACCAAAGCAAACCATAATGCTTCCTCATCATATGACCAAAAATACTCCCTGATTTGACTGAAATGTGACATCCGACTTTGTCAGTTCAAGTAATGGGATCATCTTGTCACATGTGCCTCGGCACAGTCTGATTCTGTGGCAGGAAAAATTGCCATGTGGGTCAGATGAAACACACACATGCTGGCTCATGGTGGGTCCAGGTGTGCAGCCTTCTTGTCCTTCAGAATAGGTTTGCTTGCCTCACAAAATGGTTTCCCAATCTCAGTTTATTTAACTCAAAAATACTTAAGAGCTGGTTAATCCTTATATTTAAGTCCTAGTAACCTTAGAAGGTTCTGCTGTGACTCAAAAGAATGTATGGAGTCCTAATGTAGAGATGGCACTGACCAGAAAGAACACATACAGGCATTACAAATCTATAAAACAACTCTCAAAATCATGTTTGAATTTCTAACTGAAATTCTAAGTCAATTTTTCAATCTGAAAAATAATTATTTTAAATAGTTCTTCATGACATAAGAAAGTACTTCTCTTATTGAAAATAGTCCATTTTAAGGAAAATAACAGTATCCATTTAAAAGTATTCTGGCAATGATGAAATGGATTCTATAACCAGTTATAAGCAGAAATTGTTTTGTCCTTTGCACTAAACAAGGTTGTACCACACCTAAAGGTAACAATTAGTGATTTTTGCCTTAACAGAAATAGCCTGCTGGGTTCTAAAGTTTGCCCATATGTGAGGTCGAATAGGAGTAAGAGAGCAAAAAGGAAAGAAATCAGAATTAAATGGGGAAATATAGGCACACCCACAGAAACCATGGGATTCATATTGTATGAATCTCATTTTATACTGTAAACATCTAGCTTCAAGCCGATTATGTGGTGTCTTTTTATCATCAAACATAAACAGGGAGCAACATTCATCGGACCTACTTTGTAACTTTATCTCAGAGGTAGCCCATCTATCTAGGGGTAGATAACCAAATTGCAGATACTTCAGATGAACAGGTAAAAACCTTTCTGCCTTACCTTTTTTCTGTACTGGGACAGGCCTCAGTTTACATACAGTTGTTATCATTAACTCTTCTTCCCCCTGTCATTTCTGCATCCATCACACCCTAAGGATGGGTGAGGACCTTACTGTGGGGTTAGCACAAGCAGATATTTATTGACCCAAGTATGCTGGATCTCTCAATTTTCTTTTGGAGAACCTAAGAAATATTATTTTTCCTCTTTTTAATCAAATTCACTTATTGGAGGTGTGTTGCTATAGGAAGCAGAACTTGGTAGCTTGGTCTGTTTATAGAAGCTGCTCAGAATGATGTAAACTGTTTGGAGATAAAAGTTGAAAGAGTATACAGATTTTGAGCTGGTTTAAAGTGAACAGTAGCAAGACTTGTTTAATGTGCATGATACATTTATCCACAACAGTAAGTTACTGCAAAATATCCTCCAGATTATGACTCAGACACTGGCCAAAAAAAAGAACAAAAACCAAAAACAGACAGACAACACTACATTTTTTTTTAAAAAAAACAACAAACATATGGAGACATTTCTGAACACTTTCAGATTAAAATTTGTTGCATCAAAAGTGTTATAGTGGCCATATTAACCCTGCCTTCCTGTACTGTAGATTTCAATGAATTTCTCAGCCCCATCAGGACAGTCTCAGAAAACAAGTGTTCTCTTGAAAAGTAGAGCATGAAAAAAATCAACTATGCAAATACAATGTCCAGACTGGCAAGAAAGAAGGCAATTCTTGAGTTTGAATCACAGAATGGTTGGAGCTAGAAGGGAACTCTGGAGATCATCTAGTCAAACCTCACTGCTAAAGCAGGTTCACCTAGTGCAGGTTGCACAGGATCACATCCAGGTGGGTTTTGAATGTCTCCAGAGAAGGAGGCTCCACAACCTCTCTGGGCAGCCTCTTCCAGTGCTCTGCCACCCTCAAAGTAAAGAAGTTTCTCCTCATGTTCAGAGGGAACTTCCCTTGTTGCAGTTTGTGCCCATTGCCCCTTGTCCCTGTCACTGGGCTCCACTGAAAGAGCCTGGCCCATCCCCCTGACACCCGCCCTTAAGGTGTTTGTGTGCATTGAGAAGATCCCCTCCCAGTGTTCTCCAGGCTACACAGGCCCAGCTCTCTCAGCCTGTCCTCGTAAGTGGGATGTTCTAGTCTCCTCATCACCTTTGTAGCCCTCCTCTGGGCCCTCTCCAGTAGCTCCCTGTCTCTCTTGAACTGGGGAGCCCAGAACTGGACACAGCACTCCAGGTGTGGCCTCACCAGGGCAGAGCAGAGGGGCAGGAGAATCTCCCTCCACCTACTGGCCACACTCCTCCTAACGCACCCCAGGGTCCCACTGGCCTTCCTGGCCACCAGGGCACACCGCTGGCTCACGGGCAACTTGCTGTCCACCAGAACTGCCAGGTCCTTCTTTGCAGAGCTTCTTTCCAGCAGGTCAGTCCCCACCTTGTGCTGGTGCATGGGGCTGTCCCTCCCCAGGTGCAGGACCCTGCACTTGCCTTTGTTGAACTTCCATGAGGTTCCTCTCTGCCCAGCTCTCCAGCCTGTCCAGGTCTCACTGAATGGCAGCGCAGCCTTCTGGTGTATCAGCCACTCTTCCCAGTTTTGTAGCATCAGCAACTTGCTGAGGGTACGCTCCGTGCCTTCATCCAGGTCACTGATGAATAAGCTGAACAGGATGAGACCCAGTGCTGACCCCTGGGGAACATCACTGGCTACAGGCCTACAGCTAGACTTTGCACCACTGATCACAACCCTCTGAGCTCTGCATTCAGCAATTCTCAATGTCTACTCGTCTAGTCTACACTTCCTGAGTTTATATATAAGGACGTTAGAGCAGACTGCGTCAAAAGCCTTGCTGAGATCAAGGTAGACAACATCCACCACTCTCTCCTCATTTACCCAGCCAGCCATTCCATCAGAGAAGGCTATCAGGTTGGTCAGGTATGATTTGCCCTCGGTGAACCCATGTTCACCATGTCCAGACTGTTCCTGGTGACCTTCTTTTCCCCCACATGTTACAGTGAATCTCATAAGTGCCATGTGACGGGGTTATTATAAACTGACAGCACCTTGGCAGTCTCGGTGCTGGACTTTCCTTCCACAGTATCAGTGGTTAGAAATTTAGTATCTGTAAGATAAAAAACACAGAAACTATACCATTCTACCAGAATTCACACAAATGGATACATATACATGAAAATATCTGTGTACACAGACACAACCATTTAAAATACATATAGATATTTTCCATGTAAGATATTCATATGTATATGTTTATCTGTGTGTTGTTCGGTTCACCAAAATGTTTCAGAAGTCGATGTACCAGTCTATTGGACCTGAGGCTTTGTCTATTTGATATTGAGGAATAGAAGCCTAGATTTCTCAGGCAAATCAATGCTATGTATCCTAGAATGCTATCTATATAGTCCAGAAAATGTCTGGGTTTTTCTCCTCATCCATCTTTAAACAGCTATAATTCCCTTTCATCTTCTGTGCTCCCATTTTTCCTCTTTGAGGGATTCTCTCTGAACAACCACTGTGTTTTTAATTTCTGCCAATTTTTTTCCCTCCCTGCTTTTTACTAACAGCAATTCTGTTACTAAAGCAACACATTCATAATTCTAATATCCAGCAATTACTAAGACATCATTCCATCCTCAGAAATCATTACAGAGGTCCATGATGGTTAATTGTGAAACTTGAATAGCTAGCTTCTGCTTTCAGTCATACAAGCATAAACCAACAGACTTACCCTTCTGCAGAAAACCCTCCAGGTGGGACCTCAAAGAACAAACCTGTTTATATTGCTGCCTTCAGAGAAGTCCTTTCACACAGGCTCAGTTTCTTTCCTAGCAAATACTGCAGGCCAATCTGCTAATCACAACTGTCACCAAGGGTGGTCTTTCACATGCTTCAAACCCAGATGTAGTCCCCCAGCAGACCGACTGAATTTCTGTCACTGGGGATGGCTTAATAGTCCTCCTCTAGATCAGGTAGAAGGTCTCTGTCCTCTACAATGGATAGAATGGGATAGGGAACTAACAGCAACAGAAAATAATTATGGAAGCTCTGAGTGGTGCTTACATCCCAGTCTCCTAAGGAAGGAGGGCTTAGGGGAAGCATACTGTGTGGACATATGCATGTCTGAATCCTCCTTCAGTAAGTAGTCACTGACTTCAGCCACCCCCAATGCAGGTTCATATTTTATGAGAACACACAGCTAGGCTGAGGAGCGAAACACCCTTCAGGTGATATTCTAAAACAGATGCCCACCTTTGAACAGCCCAAATGGTCTCTAAAATCCATGGCACGTATTGACTGCAGGCTTAATTTAGTTGCAGAGTGGGAACACCTGGCCACCCACTTCTGGTCCATGGGGGCACTGGTCTCCTGTAGGTCTTTTGTCATATCTTCTAGCTCCATATGCATGTGTCAGATACCTTAAGGTATCTTAGATGGCATTAGTGACTTTTCTGAGGGAGAAGATAATTTTAAGATGAAGAAACATGAATCCTAAATGCCGTAGCCATGAGTATTTTGATGTTCAGGCCCCAGAAGGCAGTGAAGTATCAACATCATAGCCAAGATTTCTCTCTTGTAAGAATTCTTTAACATCACACTAGGTGTGAATATTCCTGCAGGCTTCCCAGCTATGAATGACAACATTAATAAAATGGCTAGTATCTGCATGGATTATCTGATGTCTAATAAGAACTTGAGCTCATGCCACAGTTCAAAGGAAAGTTAAATCAGCCATGGGACACACATTCATCAGAAACCAGGCTTCACTGGTGAATTTAGAGCTATTGTTTTGTGTTACTCTGAAAGCCAAATATATTAGAAGGGGTGATCTGCCTGCTCTGTACTTGTATCCCATCTGTGGTTATGCACAAAAATACGTCCACAAGGCCAGAAATGTGGGTTGTGTAGTGGCTGTGGGAGAGCTGAACATTGCTTACAGGTGGAAGCAGGGAGATCTGTAAGCAGAGGGCACTTGTATGAGCAGGTTTTGAAAGAACAATCATGTCTATAGCAGTTTGAGACACCTGAATTTCAAATTCAAGGAGGCTAATGTAAAGTGGAACACAAACACTGCCCTCGCAGACAAAGAAATGTATTTATAACAGTGGCCCAAGTCCCCTAGGACACAGACTGTTTTGCCTGCCTCTTTTGTAATTCCTGGTTGTGGCTTCTTTACTGTAACTGTGAGTGACATCAGAAGAAGTAAAATAACAGGGTTAGAGCATGGCCTCAAACACTGTCTGGAAGCTATCTGTATTGTCTAATTGATAGCAACTGCTGTCATAGCCCTGTGCCTACCCGTAAGCTCCCAGACACTGCCCCAGCACAATGTAAGGCACAACGTGACTGTTCCCAATAAGCAGTATGGTTAGGGACACCCTGTTTTGGGGAATGAATGCAGCATCAGCATCCTGCTTCTTCCCTTGGGGCCGTGGAAGGCACCCTGGCCTGATTTATTCACTAGTATAGAGACAGCCATGCTTCAGTATGGCTCACAATGTGGCTAGTGAGAATCTTTGCCAAACAGGTCTACTGCAAGCAGGCACAAGAAGTCAGTATTCAAATGAATTTTATGAGGCTCATCTGTTTCTAGGAGTTGAGGTTGAAGATTGTGTAGAGATGGCCAGTTCATGCACTGTGAACCTGGCATTTGTGGAAGTATGGGGCTTATTGCACAAGCAGAAAACATACTGTACATACACATCTATAATTTGGGCAAAAAGACTTTATAAGAAGTGCAGGTACCAGTGCATACATGGTGGCCATTTGCCCAGAACTGACAGCCCTGGCAAAGCTATTGCCATGGCTCCAAATGGAACAGCCAGACATGCAGGAATCCTTCACAAATGATCATGTTTTTTGTTTTATGACAATACAAAATTTTGAGGTGGAAAAAGGGGTCTTTTCTGTGGAAATATGCAGAAATACCTAAGGTGGGTTTTTTATATATATATGCCTAAGAATTTGAGATTTTCAATTGCTTCTGAGTTAATGGTTTCAGCTGCCATACTATAAAAAATATTTTATTTCACAACAGTTTTTCATTTATGTTTTAAAAGTCTTCTGAATTCATGTGCAAAATTAATCTCACTGGTAATTAGATATTTGGTGAATTATTAGCTTGCTGCATGTGTTAATCATGTTGAAACTAGCTATTTTCCAAGGTTACTTTTATATCAGACTGAAAATCAGAACTCTCAGTTGAATTATGCATTGGCTTATGAAGTGTTGTGTCTTCACTAATGCAAGTAAGTCTATTATTTTGTGAGCACTGCAAAGAGATTATTAATATACATAAAAATTGATTTCAGCCAAGTATGTTCTCAAGGGGAATTCTAGAAGGCAAAGGGTGCTTGTTATTTGGAACATCATTAACAGTATTTTGTGACCTTCAAAGCCGATCGGTAGAAAAATTACTTGTTAAGATATATGTACCATCCATGGCTTTATTGAAACAAAGGGCCTGTGTGAGATGCTATATCAAAGATTCTGTACAGATCAAGAAGTGTTGTCTTTGACATAACCCTTATCAAGAACATCATACCAGAAATGAAAAATTGGCAATAAAACATCCCTCGTACTGGATTTGGGAAGTAACCAAACTGATTACATAGAAAGATTGTAAATTGATTTAAAATGTGAAAGGGTAGTATTAAACCTAAAGACTGCTGTACTTGTTCCATATCTTTAGAAGTGACTGGCTGAAGACTGACTTGCCTATAGTCTGAAACAGACATTTTATCATCTGTCTGCTGGATGGAACAATAGAGGCATGTTTCATTTATTTAGAAAATGGCCAGGGGCCAAAAAAAGATTAAAAATGTAAGAAAGAGTCAGTGCAATGCTTGTTCCTGTAAGAGTCAGGCATTTGAACTGCAATATCAGCAAATCCTCCCAAAAAGATATATTCCCGCAATGCAGGACTTGAATTTGATGTCCTGGAAAAGCAACTGGTATGGTAGGCTTACTTGTTACTCCAGCAGCTGAATTTCGAATGCATTTGGCATTTACAAGAGTAAACAAAAGCAACTCACGTACTTGAGTAAGTTGTTTTGTTAGCAGCAGAACTAATGAATGCAAACAAATTCTAAAGGACTGAATTGTTTCTTAGGGATTTCTACCTTTGCTGTGCAGCCCCCCCCCCATCATAACCCCAGCTCCCCTGTGCAGGTCCTTTGCACCACTTCAGCCAGCTGAGATTCATCCTATGCTGCAGCTTACCCAGAGCTGTGGGTGTACTGGTTAGCCCCCTGGCCACGGGCAGGCAGACCATGCAACAGCTGAGCTCAGCACGTTTGTCTCAGGGAGGGCAAGTTGTCTGAGGACCGCTATCCTCCAGAAGATCTTAATTGACCTATAGATGCTTAAGATGGGATCAAGCCTGCCTAACAGAGGGACCTAACTTGAGTTTAAATTCAAGAACGCTAGGGAGCCAGCCTTCCTTCAGTGTTTTTGCCTCTACCACAAGCAACAGATCATCGCTGCCTTTCTGAGCCTAGGCATCTAAATTGCTCAGGCAAAGGTCTGCCTTCAGGGACATCCAAAGGCATTTACCGGTCTCCACTGACTGTAGACGGAAACTTGGCTCTAGGAGGGCTTCTTGTCCAGTTCCCTGAAATGTCTGTTCAAGTTAAGAACCCAAGGTAAGATTCCAGTTTGAGGCTTACTCTTTTTAATTTGATTGAAACTGCCCATGGAGGTCAGGAGAGGAGGACAGACAGATTGCCCTGATGCAGGAATTATGGGAAATGAGGCTAAAAGTAATAGCAATTAGGGAACATGTGTATTTAATATAGTGATTTATCAGCTTTAATATTGCTATAGATAATGTAGAAAAATATGGCAAAGAATATAATAAATTTTCATTTAGTTCCATTAAAACTTTTTATGAATAGGTGAATATTGGTCCAAAACTTGTGTCTACCTGGAACAATCTAGTGCAAGAAACACAGAAGAGTTCAGTCCAGGATTTCATTTTGGGTAAGGGAACTGGTTCTGCTACATACATCATAAGTGAGTTGAACAGGAGACTAAAACATTTTCAACACAAACTTGTGCAGAAAAGCCATACATTACCGGTTGAACTCAGGTTTATTAACATTCCTGAGTCTTCTGAATGTACCCAGATTGGTGGCTGATGTGATTCCTTAACCTCTCTCCAAAAGATGTTTTTAATTTTTCCTTGACACTCAGGTTCAGCAGAGATCCATTTTTTTATGATTTAACTTCACTCAACTGTTTTGGAACACATACAGCTCATTACACAAAGAGAGCAGGAGAACAGCTAGTTCAAAAAGACAGTAACAGAACTTGAAATCAGTCAGTTTGAATAAAATAAGAAACAGGCTGAGCCTGAATCCAAAAATCTGACTGATTTCAAGCTGAAATCTTTTCCACATTTGTATGAACAAAGAATACACTATGAAATAAAGTTTTGTGCCTTCTTGCTCTGTTGGGGTGAAGCTGGAATGAGGACATACTCTGACAGCACTTCCACTGCTGTGCTAGCTCGACTGCAAATGCAACTGAGAAGTGGATGAAGTCTCACGGAAGTCCATTTCAAGCTCAGTTGCACAGACAGCAGCAGCGAGCTGTTTGGGAATGAGTGTACCTAGTTTTCTTCAGTGAATGTCTGAAGACTTTACTGTAAGACCCTGAAATTCACAGTACTGTCTGTTTTTCCACCCATGCTTTTTTTTTGTTTTTTTTTTAAATTGAGTGCCAGTTTGGCTGGATATGCATTGATGGAAAATGCTAATGAATCTCTAATCACCTGGGCTTGTTTTGTCTCAGAGCATCCACAGCAGTGCTGAATTCTCTTCTATGAGCAGTGACTTTGGCAGAACAAGGAGTAGTTCTCCCTGCTACCAATAACCAGCCTCCCTTCAGAGGGTAAGTGGGTGATTTCCTTTGGGTTCTTCCATTCACATGCGGTAAGGCCTTGCTTCTTCCCTTCCCTGATGTGCAAATACACTTGAAGTCTGCCATGGTCTGGCTTTAGACCCATCTGCAGTCACATTTCTCTTCACAGAGATGAAATAAAACTTTCCAAGTCAGTTTTGCTTAAGCAGAAGAATGCTTGGAGAACCGTCTGAACTCAAGACTGAGGTATTTCTACTGAGGTACTGAAGATACTAAAGTACTAAAACCATTATTGGATTGTTTCTGAAAAAGAAGGAAACCTAAATAGTATGGAAAACATCCCAAAAGTATTTCTTTAATATATAATTTGTGAATTATATAGAACACATCTAGAACAGTATCAGTCTTTAGGAGGATGCCTTAGTTCTGCCTCACAGGATTTCCACGTTCAATGCACCTAGAAGTAGAGCAGTAAACAAAAGCTGACACCTTTTTGTTGGTTAAACTAAGACTTTTATGCTCTACTTTTAAGTGATTTAATGTGGAAATCCTGAGGCCAAAAAGCAAAAGAGGGAAAAAACAACTGGAAATAAAACCACAAGAAACAAGGAGGACTTTGGCAAAGACAGATGAAAAGATACAGAAAGAAAATCAGAAGTGAAATATGTCTAGTGAGAGAGAAAGAAAAAGTAACTGCAGGGAACACTAGAAATTTCCTACCCTCGGAACCATAGCAGTGGCTCAGAAGGAAGCAGCTGTACCCAGCAGAAACCCAGACTTCTCAGAGACCCTGGGGCTCTCTTGCCAGAAACCGGACCCAACTTCTAAATGCCAAGGAAAACAGGAGTAGAGAAGAAGAGAGCTTTTTGCCTTAAATATAAAGCTTTGCCTTAAAAAAAAAAAAACACTTTCAAAGGACTGTCCCCCTTTGTCCTTTACTGTATGAAAAATAGCAAACTTTAGCAATGGCTGTTGGGCTCCGTTCTCAAAGACTTGGTTAAAATGCAGCTTGGACAGCACGATGGATGAGGCCAAAGGGTGATACAAATGGAATCACTTCTTTCTGTTGTGTTTTGGGTTTTAGTTATTAGATTAATGCTCTTTAGTTTAGGTCTCTACCTAGGTGTTGTTTTTTTTTTTTAACCTAGATATAAAACAGTTTGGCTCCATCCTAACTGGCCAGCCAAACTGTGTTATAAGGTCAGGCCATAAACAAATTTAACAACTGTTGTTAATTAAATAGTTATTGTAGTATAGATGGGGTCAAACAAAGGGTATGTGTGGGAGGGAGGGGAAGGGGAGGGAAGAGAGGGGCTAAGTGGTAAAAGGTGGGGGGAATCTTGGCTCCTGATTTAGAAGGCGTGAACAAGCAAGAACTCTGTGGAAAAGGCCTTTGGGACATAACAATAATAATTAACATTTCTAATTTTGCTGCCAATATTAAGCGATTAATAGCAAAGGACAGCTCACGTTCCCTCATTCACACTTTCCTATGCTCTGAAACTATCTTGATAAATAAAACTTGGCTTTCCTCAAGCAGAAATCCTGTATCTACCTCTATCAGTGACACCACTTTAACAGCAGCACTTCATTGACATATTAATGCCTTCACATGCCAGGATGTTGCCTAAGTTCCAGCTGGTTAAAAGAGTTGTTATGGAATGGAAATTCCAGTTGGAGATTTATAGAAAAGCAACAAGGGGGGGGGGGGGAGGGGAAAAAAACCCCCAGAACTATTATATTTACTTCAATGCTCAGAAATGTGCTTTCCTTATCATGGAGGCAGAACCCTGCCTGTGTGTCTGCAGCCTACCTTGCCTACTGCTTTTGTGTGTGCCTAGCTAAAACCACTGCCTGTGATATGATCTGATTTTGACTCTACAGAGGAAGGCAGGAGGAGCAAAATTTATGTTTCAGGTCTGTAAGGCATTTTAAAGTTAATCGAGTCCTTTGGGCCTGATATAATTTGCGTATGATTGCTGTTCATGATTAGAATAGCTATTTAAGATTTTTGTTAATAGTCTGTTACATGGACCCAGTGGAAAGATTCCAATAGCAGTCTGTTAGTTTTTCACTGTCACATTCAGGTTACAGACCCTTCACAGATGTTGTAAATAGACATCAATACTAGAAGGGAATATTACACAAATTAAAATCATAAGTGTGCTCAAACTGCCAACACAGACATTTTGTTAAAAACATCTGTCACATAAAAGCAAACATTTAAGGCCATTATATTTATAACAATTGTTTTCATTTTTAATATGTATTACATATTTTTCTTTTCTTCTGTTATTATTGACTTGAATATTTTTTCTTAGACTTTAATACCTATTTTTCCCAACATTACTTATGCTTTTGACCATATAAATAAAAATCTAGACTTCTAATGAAAAGAAATAAATCTCAGTGGTTGGAAATATAATAGATACTTGCACAATGAATGAGTCAATGGAGAATCCAACACTGTGTTCTCCAAAAAATATATAGTTATCAGATATTATAAAGACAAATATTAAGCTGGATGTCTGTTCAATTACATCCAGTTACTTCAGTCTGTTCTGAAATTAATTTCTCAGATGAAAAGGATAAATTACATATAAATGTCCTATTCTGGGACTTTTTGTTGCATTACTGCTGATGCAGCTGTTCTGGTTATACCAGTATTCACCATGAATTCACCATGACACCGTGCAAGAGAGCCCCCTGAAGCTGGACACCCCTGGGGTGCTTGCTTTCTAGCACACTTACTGCATTGGCATTGTCCATCCCTTCCTTCTCCTCTTCCACTGCTGCTAGCAGTGTCTGGGTAAGCCTCTGTGATATCTCTTAGCCCAAGGAGCTCTAGGCTTCTCTCACCAGTGTTGACCTCTCAAGCTGTTTCTAGTACAAAGTAGAAGAGGGTTAGGAACTGTCAGTGCCCCCATTTACTCTGCTTACAGCTCTTCTCTCTCACAGCTTTGCTTTGGGGAGAGCTATTTGGAGCTAAAGCAGGAAAGGAGGCAGCAGTGAAGGAGTGGGGACAACAGAAACCTTGCACTCAAGCTCACATCCTTGTCTCCTTCCATTAGTAGCAGGCCACCTTCACACTTCCTAACAGCACAAACATGTCATAAGTTTATATAAATTCAATAAATTGTCACAATAAGGAAGGCTTTGCTGCTCATAGAACAACACGTTTGGTCTGGTTAAAATTGATACTTGCTCTTTATTATCTGTGTTCTGAAAACTGCTTAAATATATGATCAGCTTTAAGTTCATGCTTGGCTTTTCCTTAAGTCAGTGAGATATATCTTGATATAAGGCCTCCATATAATTACGCACAATTTAAGAACAGTTGCAGTCTCTTGAGATACTGGGTTTTGCCTGGTACAGAGGGTGTGCTGGAGCCTTTACAAACATAAATAAGAGACACAGCTCATGGCCTGGGGAATCACTGAACCAATTCAAACTCACACAGAAAAGCCATGAAAAACATAAATACTGGCTTCTGGTTCAACTCAAGAATGGAGCAGACCTCATGAAGAGATTAGAAAGATGCTCTGTTGTGTAGAACTGAATGAGACAGGCCCATAGCATCATGGAAAGTTAGTTGGAAGAGAAGTCTGGAGGTCGCCTGGCCATGCAGTCCGACCTCCCTCTCAAAGCAGGATCATCACCAGTGCTAGAGCAGACTTTACTGTGAAGGAATGTTGTGGATTTTTTTTTTACTGCTGTACATCACAGAGTATCTTTACTCTTTAAAATCTTATGATCAGCTTGTCCAGAATTATCCTGCACCTAAGGATCAGGTGCAGATGACTCAATAAAAGGCACTATATGTTAAAAAGTGTAATTATTAAGATCAGACTAAAACCAAACCCAGAACTCACTGGGATTCATTGAGTTGCTGAAACACAGTCAAGAGTTATTTTAGATAGTAAAGGGTACCCCTGCAGCATCCCGCTGCTGCTGCAGCTGGGTACTGATTTGCCGTAAGCCCCATCATAACTGTCTTATCTGGCAAACCCTGTATAGGTGCCTCCTTACGGTACTAGGGAATCTCAACTTGACATCTATGTTTAGGCACCTGAATGAGCTCCATTGACTGTACGAAACAGATTTCAGCTGACTACAACAAGAGCTTACGCAACATGCTTACAGATAAACACCTGCATATAGACACCTAAAGGATCCAAATCCTACCTTGAGTGGCAAGGTGGGACGTTTCTGGAAGAAAAAGAATTTTGAACACTGTTTTAAAGAACAATACATTCATCACCCATCTTTATTGTAGAGATACATACCCCATACCCTTAATGTTTTAAAGAAAATGATTCGGAGGCCATGCTGTATGAGCCTGGACTCTCAGTCTATGCAAACTCATCCTAAAGCATCAGAATTTAAACTTTTCTCACTTATTCTTCAGGGCTTCTGTGCTGTCTAACTAACGCTTAACTGAATAGTCATTGTATTTTTATGTTGGAGTATTTAATAACAGTTGTTCAATTGTCTTCCATGGTTGTTTTTCATTTAACAGAAGATACCTGAGAGAAACAATAAGAAAAGATAGTGGACGTGCATAAAATGGATGAGCTATTACAATTTTCCCCAGAAAAATGACATAATGTGTTTTAGGCTTTTTTGGTGGGAAAATGGGAACACAATGGGTCACATATAAAATGTTGCTTTCAGCATTACTGCTTTTATGAACTGCAAACCAGAACCATC
Organism: Falco biarmicus; assembly: GCF_023638135.1. Lineage (NCBI taxonomy): Eukaryota > Metazoa > Chordata > Aves > Falconiformes > Falconidae > Falco > Falco biarmicus. The sequence continues at coordinate 30,048,617 of NC_079289.1, forward strand.
AGGCGTTCCAGCAGTGTGCAGATAAGAACCATCAGCATCAAGGCACTAAACTGACAGATTCCTGTAAAGCACGTAGCCCTTAGGTACGTGATCTGCTTGAGATCCTGCACTGGAAAATATACAATTCCTGCAACATGTCAGTTCCTCTGCTTTCTGCTCATCTTAATTTTCATGTGTATCTTACTTCAAGATGCCTTATTTGCTGTGCTCTGCATTAGTTTAGGCAATCATTTTCAGTCTGTAAGTGTGTCTAGTTCCCTTATTTCCATTATTTTGCTCTGTGAGCATAGTTACTGCTGTTTGTGGCACGAGTTCTGGCAGCATTGTTCATCCCTGTTCTTTATGAGCTTAAAAGTGCATGAATTCAGGCATTTCTCTACCTGTCTTTCTAATGTAATGCCAAATTAAGCTATTCTCCAGAATTTACTGGGCATGTCAGTAGAGATTTCAGAGAACTGGTTTAGGGTGCAGGTAAATCCAAAATACTTATTTACAGCTAAAGCAAAGGAGTTTTTCTTTCCTGGGGTAAATGAGTTGGGAAGTTTAGTAGGAAACAACATGTGAGTATCGAACTGCTAGGCTATTTTGTTTCAGAAGGAATGAAGCAGTAGTCTAAGTTGAGAGGTAGCTGAGGGACAGCATAATATGTGTAGGGATTTGGGAGGGATCTTTCCACTAGGTGATTTTATGTTTAATTGCATTGCAGCTTTGCATTGCAACTGGACTCTGCTGAGACAGAGGTAAACTACCATGGAGAAGAGCCAGCATTCAAATGTTAGCTGCAAATCATCTCTGGGTAACTCCATGTGCTTTCTTGCCTTGCAGAAAAATAGTTGTTTGAAATCTCTTGTCTCATGGTCAAAGACAGGTTGACAGGTCAACAGTCCTTTGGTACCAGATGGGAAAGCCCGGGCTGGGACAGCAGACTGGCAAACTGCATGTGTTTTTTGTAGCATGTGCACTGTCTGTGTGTGAGACCTGACAGGTTGGGAAAACATCACCTCTGGTCTTTGGGGCTTGTTCTAGGTCCTTCCAAAGCTCAGCTTATTGCTTTTTCTGAGTGCTGGCTGAGATCATCTGTGCATTGATTTTTACATTACGCAGTTCAGATCCTACTTCATGCACTCCTTGATGAACATGGTTTTGTAAACACTTTGTAGCATGCTGCCTTTGTGCTTAATTGTTGCATCTATGGCTGGTCTCTTCCTTTCACCATGCAGCTGCACACAGACCTGTATTTATCCTCTTATTCATTGTGCTTTCAACCGTGTTCAGCTCTTAGAAGTGTCTTCTATTTATTATTTTTCTGTTGAAGCCTTTGTTCACCTAAATCTTTGATCTCATGTGTCCAAACACAAATATTCTCTCAAACACTGTACTCAGATGGCCCGAGGAAGGAATAGTCTTTGCAAATACGCATTGTGTCGGTATCTCGAAGATCAGGGAAAGTCACATTCATAAGGCTGAGCTTTATCCTCTGTTTATAAGACACTAAGAAGTAGGGAAGCTTCTTATCACTGCACAGAGCAACACTGCAGGGGAGGGGAGAGGCCTCAGAGGGGGTTAGTCTGTGCTGGTGCGGTATGTGGTGATACGGTGGGGATGAACAGATGTGTGGGAGGGCAAAAAAGTCATGTAATCTTTTTCTTTTCCAGTCTCTTTCCCAGCAGAAGGCTGAGGTCCGTTATAATTCCCATACTGTGGCCTTGGGGTGAGAGTGGAGGGTGAGCTAAGGCCAGTCAGGTGTGGCTGGGGAGTGCTGCGTCTTCTAGGTACCCTTCATGGTTTCTACAAGGGAGGCTCCTTCCTAGAGCCAGCAGGGTCTTTGGTGTTCCCCACAGGACAGCTTCCATGTGGAGCAGGAAGGTAGACATGTGGCTGATGCCACTTACTTTTATGCTGTAAACTCTCTTGAGCGAGAGGCAGACTTACAACTCGTCTTAAAAAAATCTGGACAGCCTGGGAGCTATGTAGATGGTATGACTGAGCTGTCATTTCATAGGGGAGACTGAGAGGACAGGCTATTCCAGCCTCATGTATTCTGCTGTGACACATTTATGCTTTCCCAGCAGAGTGTCTCCTACAAAGATGACCTCCCAGTTTCTTTGGAATAAAGGGAACATCAAATGTGACTAAAAGCTCACCCCCACAATGTGTCACCTGATTACTTCTGATACAATAATAAATTCAATGTTTAAAAAAATGAATATTTGAAGTTTCTTCTGTGTGGCTTTTCATACCCAGAAGCATAAGCTAGGATATGTTTTGTTAAGGATCTCCTTAAAACATCTTAAATTCTAGACCCAGTCCCTCCTCCAGCATGAATCCCCACAGCTGTTTATGCAAGCATGTCTGCTTCCATAAATTGTGGATCTGGCCCCGGTGTTTTAAAAGAAAAGTTTTAATTGTGGAGCAATTAGAATACTTGTCCTCTCTGGGGAGATCCTAAGTCCCTCAGCTTTATGTTTCTAACACCTACAGATTCTTTGTTATCAGTGCCCAGGCAAAAGGGGCAGGGGCTCAGCGGCTGTGGTCAGAAGGCAGCGTTTGCAATAAGGAGATTCTAGTGATTTTATTTTAGTAAAAAATTATGCTAAAATATGATTATAACTTGGATGGCAATGACAGTGCCAAAAGGCCTTAGAGAAAAAGGAATCTGGCAACCTTCAAGACTTATAGTTCTAGAGGGCATTCACAAGTCTGCATGCTTTTCTCTCAGGAGGATATAGCCCCTGCATAGGGGACCTGCTTTCTCATGCAGCGTCTTCCCCAGCCATGACCCAGCATGCATGGCATACTGGGCAGTACTATGCACCAGCCATGAGGAAACCAGTTGTTAAAGTGAAGGTGAGCTGTGTTTTGTTTACCCGTATACAAATTTTCTAAGTATGACTGCTACAAAAACAACTAACTGTCTTTCAGCTACCTCAGAAGTTTGTCATGCAGAGTGGGAAAGAAGTTCAATCTTTATTTTGTGTCACTACCCTGAATGAACTGTCTTTCTGCCATTACGTATTGGATCCATAGGCGAGTATGTTAGAAATTTGCATTGCCTGCCCATGGTGCCTCAGCTCCCCTAGAGAATAATTTAATCTCTGTTCTGCCCTTATTCAGATGCTGCCATTCAGGCTTTCCCTGAGTACTTCATCAATGGAGAGTAAGTGCAGTGCAGGATTTGGTCCTTTCACTTCAATTTTTACGGTTTGTTCTTATATAAACACATTTGAAGGAGTTTTACAAAAGCTGCATAATTCAAGACAGCATTTGGCACCATGAAAAGAAATGAAAAGGGAGCAAAAAAGATCCTTTCAGTCCGATTTCAAAATGAAGGAGCAAAAAGTGTCCCAGACATCTGAGATGGGAAGGTCCAGAAAAGACTTCTTAGCAGCCCCCTATCTACATAAACAGTGAGACAAATGAGCCAGTATGAAACGCTGTGAAAAGACACAGTAGCTCCAGCCTGTACTTTTCAGGGTCTCAGAAGTTGAAAAAAATCACATTACTTTTTAAACCTAGAGCTCGTTGGGAATTTTCTGTTTGGGCTAACATTCCAGACAAGAAAAGGTACTCTGCAAAACCAACACTGGAAAACACTGTAGTTTTGTTGGTTTGTTTTTGTTTTGTTTTTTTAAATAAGGCATTTTCTCATTGGGAAATTCTAATTAAATATTTCATTTGAGGTTGTTTATTTAGCCAGTTAAGAGTTGTTTAAACTCACTTGGAAAATTTAATTACAAGTCACCGTAAGAAAATAGTAAGGAGTTCACGTCATTGCTTAAATGTAACCATGCGACGTTGCCTGAGATGTTCTGCTGTATCTCACCTGGTTTCAGCTGCTGCCCCAGACAGACACTGGTCTGCCATAGCCCTGTGTCTCATCTGTCAGCCCTGTATGGATGTCTTTGGATACTTTACAGCACTCCATCCTCCTTGGAGGCTGCATTTGACCAAGGCCATTTCTTCCTTGCCACCTTTTTGGGGCCCAAAACTGAAATTCATTCACAAATGTATGTTCCGTGGAAGTCAAAGGTGAAGTCAGAGAAATCTGGCATCTGTCTGGCTATTCTGTCTGGTTTCCCATTTACCTGCTGAGCTAACTGCCCGGTCTGGTTTGGGAGCCCTGTGTAACTAGCTCTAGCTCTGCCATAAGTATGACCTACAGAATTAACTTTACATATATTTCACAAGCTCTGGATGGAAAATTCAGAGCAAAAGCAGACAGATACCTGGACAAAGTCCCAGATCTTTGGGAGGGGGTAGGGGGGAAGATTTCTGCAAGTTTTTTCTACTTGGGAAGAGATAGACTGGCTATTGTATCCAGTGCACATGTCTTTTTTACGAATGTTCTTGCATTAAGTAAGTATAACCATCCATAATATAAACTCTAAATAACCCACCACATGGTATGAATCTATAGGTAAGTAAAATTAGAAATGTTTCTAATGAAGCCTGCCAGAACCTAAAGTTTCCTTTTTTTTTTTTTTTTTTTCTTTTTTTTTTCCTGTAATGGAAAGTAGAAAATTACACCCCTGGACTTTCTACTTCTTCCAACTAAATTTTAGTTTGACCATGGGGCATTCAGGTGCGTGAAGATACAGAGGATTCATTGTAAAAGATCCAATAGCCCATTACATCTTCAGACATGGGTGAATGAAGATCTACACAGGAAAATTAACCACTTTCTCCAACTATTTAAGAAAATGATAACAACTTGCTTATACAAACAGGACCCAAACATGCATGTGTGTTTTACAGCCCTGTTACCACATCTAACAGAACCTGATTCTTTCTGGGCACATTGCCTTAATAGAATCACAGAGCTGTAGTACAGTAATGAGACATTGTATTTTGTCTCAATTTCCGCACCAAGGAACTCAGTGCTCTTTGGTCAGGGTCATATCTTAATTGTGGTAGTTTAGTTGAATTATGTGTTTTAAATGCTTACTGCCCAAAATATATTACATTAAATTAACAGAGCAGCAAAAAGAAAATTAAATTTGGGTTAATATTCATATTATGGTAATAGGATGTTAATTTATAATGACATTAAAAAGCAAATCACCTGCAGCAAGCACCAGGAAGTTGTCAGTAACTGAGATTTTTTTTTTCTCCATTTCAAGGACTGCATTGTCAGGTACTTTCAGGGTCAGATATAGCTCTGATCTGGGTGGGGGCCAGCAATGTAGCTACACAAATACTTCCATGTCATGCTGATCCTCTGGCTAGTGTTAATGACAGCAGGACAGCTATATCATTTTTACCCTTTCTTGTAAGCACATGCTTGACTTCTGCCATCAAACAGCTGAACAGTTTGGGGGTTATCTTTTTGTATTCGCCTTCTCCAATTTGTCTGTAGATATGGCACATTTGATTGTCACACATTTGATTAAAAAACAGTATGTGAAAACAGGTAATGCTAGATTTGGGGAAGATTTTGCATGCACTTCCATGGATCTAGGCCAAATCCTGCAACCTGGAGGCTCTTCCTTAAGACCCAAGGCCACACTGAACTTACCAGAAGTCCTTGACAATGTTTGCAAGGTAAGACCATGCACTGCACAGGCCTCTCTTTCTAGAGAAATTAACCTTGTATTTATGGCCTTTGCAAAAGAGCTGTGGTCTTCATTTTTACCTTTGAAAGAAAAAACAAAAACAAAACCTGAATTTCAATACTTAGAGCCAATCTCCAAGGAAACTCCTGTCTAAATTACGCAAACCATCAAGTTTATGGCCCTGGCTGTTAAACTCACTTGCTGTCTAATTGTATTCATGCTTCAGCTTGAGCTCTAGGAAGGGGACTCAGCCATATTATAATTGGATTAAAAATATAGTGTGCCCCATGTAAAGACCCTGGTTCTCTCCCAAGACTAGATGACAGAGGGATTTGGATGGAAGTGAACAGGCTGTCATCGCTTCTTTCTATACTGAAAAACTAACTGCAAATATAAGACTTCTCCCAGGCTGACCCTATTTTTGCCTCGCATCCTGATCCTGGATTCTTCAAGCCATTTGTAAAAGATACAGCCTTCCTTCTTCTCTGATTAGGCAACCATGAGACCCTGGAGTTCAGGGACCATCTTTTCTGGAGCTTTCCCAGCGGGGGCTGGCCGACCTCCATGACCCTATGCAGTAGCCACCAGCATTTCCCCAGCTGTAGGGTCTGCGATACACTCCCAGCAGTGACAACAACCACAACTCCAAGAAAATCTGGGGTTCACTTGAAAAACACCCTAGGCTAAAGGGAAGTCAAGCCATCATCTGAAAGTTGGAACAGATATCATCTTTTCCAGTTTCTGTCAATCTGAACCCTGGTACAAGGTCTAACTAGATTAATAGTGCCCATTTAGCAGGCACCACATGGCTTTCATTTACACTGCATGGGACAAGGCTCCTCCTGAGCAAACTGCATCCATACCACCTCGTCTCAACATCTCCTGCAGGCCTCATGTGGTACACCTTGCCCTCAGGTGTCATCATTATTCTGTGTAACCTTTTCAAGCTCAAAGTTTCTAAAATTGTGCAGGCCAAGGCTGCAGCCCACCAGAATTATGTTTTTACATCAAGACTGTGAGGTCCATGTTTCATGCCCTGGGCCATGATGTAAAAGCATGTGGGGGAGTTTGTGGATGAAAAACCTGCTGGAATAGAATTAGGGAATAACGTAAGATAGAGAGAAGCAAAGCTGGCACAGGCTTGACTAAAACTATGCTTGGGCACTGTCTTGGCCAGAGCTATCTGGAGAGGTCCAAAGTAGGGCTAGGGAGAAAAAGAAAAAGTGAACCAGTAAGCAGCGTGGGTAACAGAGGGTCCAGTACTGGAGCTCAGCCCTGGCCCTCCTTTCCTTAGCACCACAGAAATACTCAGAGATGGCGTTGCACAGCTTTGTCTGCTGCCTGCAGTTAGCATCTGCAAGCAAGGACAGTTTGTGTGTAAGCCAAACCGGGCCAAACATTCCATGTCACTGCTCAATCTAAGCTGTGCTGCTTGTGCAGAGGTATGAAGGGAGTGTATGCTGCCTGCCGAGCGCCCTGTGCTGTTCTCCCAGCTCAGAGCAGTTCTCCAGCAGCAGGAGCAGCAGTGGAGGGGGACACAGTGATTCAGTGTTTCCCTCTGCCTGAAACTTCGATTGCAAGTAGGGGCAGTTAGTTATCCACCAGAATCCCACTGGTCCACGTTCCCCATGGCCAGTTCAGGCTTGTGCCCACCTTCTTGCGGGTGAGGCTCCTGCTTCCCGAGGATGCACCTGCTGTGAGTCCGGATCACGCCTTGCTGGCAGAAGGGCTCTCGGAGCAAGTGTGACACAACCCACTGGTATTTGGCCGAGCACCTGATTAGCTGTTGGTGGTTTTGGTTTTCACCTCTGAAGAGGGCAGCGCTAGGGTCAGGGGGACGGACATGACAGGACTCAGGAGATGAATGTGTACATATACAGAGCTATAATCTTCCTTGAACCCATTTCTGTGGGTTCAGACAAACACAGCACTTGTGCGCTCACTGCCAACAGCATCACTTCTCTACTGCCTTCTGTTTCTTTCACACATGGCTTTCTGAAAGGACTGAATAAAATGAATTATATTATAGTTTTATTAAATAACTTTCTTTTATGTCAGTATATGCCTCAAGATTGGCAGCATATGTCCCATTTCTTGGTATTTTTAAGCTGGAGTGGACAAGGCCCTATAAAATACACATGGGAAACTACCAGAGTTGGCAGAAGAAATGTCTTCCTGTGAAAAACAGTGACACTGAGTGCTATCAAAACCAACCTAAAACCACCTTCAAAAGGGCCAGGATTTTACCTCAATGATTTGAAGAAACCTTTCCCATTTAAATGTTCTCTGATTTGGTAAATGAGCGATGTTATTCATCTTAGGTCTGTCACATAAAGAAAAAAAAAATGTACATGTGCGTTTAATCCCTTCGTTGGTTTATAACCTTAGAACTCAGGCAGGAGAGTCACAAATCCATGTAGACATCCTCAAGTGCTGACTTTTGCATTTGGATTTCTGATTTAGTTGAAAAATATATAAAAAACTTGTGCAGCCAGACAGCTCCCTATTGCCTACACATCTGTACGGGCTCAAGAGCATCATATATTTCTGCAAAGATCTGGAATAAATTGTGCTCAATGAATTGGCCCCTTATATGCTCATTTCAAACAGCAGACTCACCCCTCATACGCTTGTTTCAAACAGCAGACTGAGATGAACTCACGTATCGTGGGAGCATCAATGGCAAAACAATACCTCTTTGGTCAAATCTAGCGGGAGCTGCCATCATAAATGTGGAAGATGGGTAGATGCCGAAATAAATAATTTTGGGGAAATGGAAATGTACTTACAGATCAATATTAGTGACTGCAAGCTTCATCCAGCTTCTCAGCCATTAGTTTTGAAAACTCTATAATGACTCTGAAAAAAAGTAGTTTCTGTGGTTGGGATTCACCTACCTGACCTCAGCCATCAAGAAAATAGGCACATGGTCTGAGCCACCTATCTAGAAACGTCGTTTATAGGGAGCTTTGTGGCAGTTTGACGATGGAATGTGTCACCCTGCGAGGTTGCTTTTTTTTCCCATTGACAAAAGGGAAAATATACAGGACTCCATTTAGAGTGGTATGCTTAAGTTTTATCTAGCTAAAATTAGGACTCTACTGCTAAATGTGCACCCAGTAGACCCCTTACTGAGCCCACATGCATAAACAGCAAGCAAGAGTACAATACTGACAGCAGATTTATTAGTGTTTTTATTTATGTAGCCTCATCCGCACCTCACTGAAGGCCTGACTCAGCCTCTTCATTAGATGAACAATGTGCCTTATCCATCCTATTCACCTGACCTGACCTTGATTCTTCAACAGTAGGATATTTGTACACCATTTTCCTCCTGTGAACATAAGTAGTTCTCAGTTTGCAATCCCTGACTCTTCCAACAGCCAGTCTCTCATTCAGCTGCTCAACTCACGTGTTGCTGTGCAGTTTTCAAACATGGAAGTATGGTTTCCTTTCATGATGGGGATTCTGTGAGAGCGGGCAAGAATGGCACACAGATTTATGAATCCTGCTCTTCACCCAGCCTAATTTTTGGCTCTACTTCAACCTCCTTCTCTTCCTGTTTTCCCAAGAACATTCCCACTTTGGAAACAGCTTTGTTACTGCAAAGTTCAAAATTATCCAGAGACTCCCACCTTCCTAGCCAGCTCACATCCTCACTGGGAGCCTTGCAGGTCTGTCCCTACCAAGCCAGGCTCTTTTGCAGGCCCCTCTGGTCAGAGTCGGTTCCTCTTCCTGCCACCTGATATCCTGTGTGCAGCACAAGCTCAAGTCCCTCAGCTCTTTTAATCTCAATTTCCTCTCCCTGAACTCCTTGCTGAATTTAGGTGACCCATAATGTTTCCCAGAAGGTCCAATTATGAGTCACTTGCTTTTAACACACGAACCATCCTTCAGCACATCTGCAAGGTGAACTGTAGCCAGCACAGGTGAGCCTCAGCCTGTAGCAGCTCCCTTCCATGCCAAATAATGTGTATTTAGACTTTCAGAAAAATGCAAACCATTCTTATATCCCCACTTCTAAAGGCACAGGGTTATATTTATTTGTGGGTTTTAATAAATAAGTAACTAGTCCCACTTATTCCTGGCTAATATTAATAGTTACTGTTAGGTTAGTTGTGGTAGCAGTCTGTTGCACATTGTAAACTGGCCAAAGTATCGCTAAGAAAAGTAATCCCCCACCTCCCATCACTTGTTCCTGCCCCAGAGCATCCCTCCCTCTGAGAGCACAGCAGCCTGCATATCTGCAAAACAAGCTTCCCTGGGGGAGGAATCCATCTGAAGACTGGGTTTTCTTCTGGGTAAGTTTAAACCCAGTGCAGCTTCTCATTCCAGTTCTCTGCACAACTACAGAGGAGGAGGTGATGCAGAACGGGAATTCAAGGCGAGACTGGGAGAAGGTGGGACTGTGTCTTTCAGCACCAGTGCCACTTTATGCTGACTTTCAGTGTCCACTGAACTGCAGCTTCAATTAGTTTACCTGACATTGCCCCTAAGGAAAATGCAAATTGCATCTCTTTCAGAGATCCAGAAAATTTCAAAAAATAATGCCATTCCATGGTGGAAACTGTTCTGAGAACAAAACTGTCACTTCAGGTAATTACATTTTCTTCTGTTCCTGTCAGATTTTACTCCCCACATTTTATGTCGAGCTCTTAGTGGTTTCCGAATTTTTAAAAAAGAAAAGCTTTTTTACTTATAAACCATCAGAACACAGTTAGTAGTTAAAAAATTGTATACAGCATCTGAAACAGTTAATGCAGAATGGTAAAACTGTACTTCACTCATCCAGGAAAAATACCAGCCCTTTCTTTACTCCAACATCAACATGTTTACCACTGAGCTGGAGGGAAGACAACACCCTAGGTATACTCTTAAGAATAAAGTTATTTTGACCTGCAGGAATTTTCATTGCTTTTACTCTCACAAATACAGCACAGATGTGGATATTAGGAGAAAGCATGTGAAAAGCCATAAAACTGCTACTTATTTTATCATCTACTTACAGTCTCTCTATGATTACCCTGTCTTTAACTACAGCAGCACATTAGTCAGCTGTGCTCAGCACTGACACATTGCAGATGAACCGCTCTGTGTGCTGCTCCCGTGGTGCTCTAAAGCTGATAAAACTCAGCAGCTGTTATTTTCACTGGCTTATGCAGTGCATAGTGGGTGTTCTGGTCACTTTATAAATATCACCTTTACACTTCCAAATGCTTATAAGCACATTTATTTCTAACAGAGTATCTCCACTTAGGTGCAACATGTATTTGGTGGTATTATATAAAAAGGTCGGTTCTGAGGGCAAAATGTCTCCCCAGAATGACACATACGAGAGTGAAAATATTTTTGTATTTATATCCTAGGAACATACACCTAAGTCTGGTCAAGTGTTCACCACAGGAAGAGCCACACTGGTGGAAGAGGCTGCAGTGCCCAGCTGCTGCGCCTGGCCCTCAGCTGCAGAGCCCTGACCCCAGAGCTGAGCCAGCAGAACCAGCCACGTGGGTTGTCTCCACCGCGCCAGTGCTAAGCCACCCACGCTAATTCAGGTGTTCATCATTTTGTAAGCGAACTGGGCTGACTCTGTGCTTTCAGAACAAGAGACAGTCCCAGCTGGCCCTCTGTGGGGACACTAACCTGCGGCAGGAGAATCAGAAGAGGCTAGAAAGGAGCGGTAGGGGAAACGCGATACAGGTCTGTAAAATGCTGGCTGCCATAGAGAAGGACTGGGTACTCACTTGTCCCTTTCAGTACAAGACCAATGGGCTATGGGGGAGCCATGCTGACAAATGTAGGGAAGTGATTCTTCAAGGAGAAAGTAAGCATGGACTTTGTTGCCAGAAGACATTGTGGCTGCATGGGTTTAAAAGGAGAGTAGACAAGCACTTGGAGAGGGATCCACTGTGAGTTATTAAACAAAAAAACCCCATCACAGGCACAAAAAAAATACTCAACTCTAGCTGAGAATGATCAGAGGCTGTGGAAACACTATACAGCTTACTTGCCTGTTCTCATTCAACAACAGGCGTCCCGTTGTGGTCATTGTTTTCCTTTTCCCTGAGGGAGACTATGAACGTGGTCCCCCACTGCCACAGTTCAGGCAGACGAGTTGCCTGTTTTGGAGACAGCTGCAAGGTGAGTACACCGAAAATGCTGGGCATGAGCCTTATTCAGGGAAAACACTGGGGGTATCCCCTGCTACTTTTGCAGTCAGGATGTGGGCTGGTGGTATTCCGATCTAAATCAGTACAGCTGTCCTTATGTTCAACATCCAGCCAAAGCAATGGATAATTAAATGGAAGAAATCACATGCCTGTGCTCAAAACTATGCTCCTGAAATCCTCTACTTGTTATCCATGCGTATTTTATATGGGTCTCTCAAAGTTTCTTGAGCATCTGTAATTGCTCAGTGCCTGGCTTATGCCTAAGCTCCATTAATATCCACTATCCCAGTATTTCTTTGCCTAAATACCCATGGGCCTCATCCCCACGGGCAGTTGCACAGCAGCAAAGCACCCCCCAGTACCTCCATGCTGGGCAGCAGCAGTAGCTTCCACCCTTCTTTGTATAATAGCGATAGCTACTGGTAGAAAACTGGTAGGTTTTCTGGGTGGTTTTACAGCACAGCTGCTAGTGAAGAATGACCAAGCAGCAGCTCAGCAGTGTGGGTGACAAGGGGCTGGTGCTCAGGCTCTACCTTGACCCTCTTTTATTCAGCAGTGTTCACACCAGCGGTTCCTGCCCTGCCTTGCTGACTAGTCCGGTAGTTAATATCCCCACCAGGAAAGGGAGTCACGAAGGTCTGGATATATCTGGGTGAGGGAATTTTAACTCCTATTTCCTACAGTTCAGGGATAAGTGAAATGTTTATTCCTGCTGCCCAACTCCCCACGTGGCAGCAGCCACTGCAGAGCCCAGGTATATTTCCCTTGGCAAACAGGAATGTCCCACTTGCTTTGCCCTTGTGAGGGCTCCAAGGAGTGTGCCCTCCACACCACTCCATGGTCCTTGCCCCTCCTGCTGCCACATTGCTAGAAATACTCTGCCAGTCCAGAAATTAGTACAAGTAGTGAGCAAATAATTGTTTGTGGCCTTCAGCTAGGGTAGAGGGAGGGCAGTATATAGGCAGGCTCCAAATCCTTGTTCCCATTATGCTGTATAGGCTATACCAAACTTTTTTTCCCAGGCCAAAACAACCCTGGGCCGTGGCCAGAAGCCCAGCACCTGCTTTTCCCAGAATGGCAGGGCTACAAAACGGTGTTCCCTTCTTCAGGCTCTTTTCCCAATGAGGCAGTGAATCCTCTTCTAGCACAGCTTGAAGATAAGGGATGCAACATTTCCCCAAAGAGCTTCTCAGCTCATAGTAAGGCCACACCTGTAAGAACTGAGAGTTGAAACCCTTCCTCCACTATGTGGATAAGAGCAGGGGTTGCCCTAAAAACTATTTATTGTAGCAGTGAATTTTATAAACCTGGATCGTTTAGTGGGTCTGGTGGATCAGACTATACATCCATCCTCTGCCCATAACAAGCCCCAGCACTCTCCTAAGAAAAGTGCAGGGTGTACAGTGAGGGGACATAATGACACTGCATTGTCCCCAGAGACAGTTTTCTTTCTAATTCTCGTCAGTTCCTGGTTGGATTTTGCCTTGAAGCTGAAGGCTTTGTATCTTTTACAAGTGTTTATTCTGCCTCCACAACAGTTCAGAGCTCTCCTTAATAACATTGAAAATAAAATAAAGAAAAGAAAAAGTAAAGAAAAGAAAAGAAAAAGAAAAGGCAAAGGAAAAGATAAAAAAGAAAATAAAAGATAAAAAAGATATAATTAGGACAACCTAATCAAGTTCAAATTAGATCAACACATTCTGAGCAAATTTCCTGGACACACAGTCTCTCTCAAGCCTGAATTCCTTCAGGTCCTGCTCCACTGGGGCCATCCCACCAGCACCGTAATGTGCAAACAGCAACAGCAGCAACCATCAGCAGTGCAGAACCCAACCATTCCAGGAAAATCCCACTATCACCAGCTGGGGACAAAGGCGTATTGACTCACAGGCACTGCAGTTTTTAAAAACTATTATCAAGTTTGGTTGGGCTTTGGAGCTAACTGCTACAAGATCTCAGCTTCTCCTTCCCCCCTCACAGCCCAGACACTCAAGGGCAACCGAGAGCATCCCAAATCTGCACCACCAAACACTCCAGCACTATGTCTGCAAGGCCTTGTCACCCCAATACCACCAACAGGTGCCAACTCAAACAAGAAACAGTGAGCACAGCACAGGTGGGGGAAATGGGCTTCTCCCTGCACACCGGTGAGACGGAGCGGCGCGTGACAGCGGCCCGGCAGGCCCCCCTCACCCAAGGGGCAGCAAGCTGGGACGGCAGATGGCTGCAGGTGCAGAAAAGACGTGGAGCTCGACTCCCCTCATAGATTTCCTATGTTCCTTCCAAAGTCACAATATTTTAATTGATATTTCTTGTGAGAATACAACAGGTGCAACATAAATCCCATGGATTGTGCTGAATCCCACAAAACCCTGAATTTCGTTTAGGAAGGAGGGGGGGAAAAGAAGTCTTCTTGCTTTTTGGGTTTTTAGCCTTGAGCTACATGAGACAGAAAAAATGCTGTATTTGCTCAAAGTGCTGCCAAATTAAAATAAGCAGCTATTCATCTTGTTTTTCTGAAAGGGTGGTTAACTCATTGAGAAAAACTCATTGATTGTAAAAGCACATTGAGTTATAGCAGAATTACAGTAGGGAAAAACCTGGCTTTTCTTATATGTCCTGGAGTGGGGGGCAAAGGCTCCTACACCCTTTTCTGCCTCTTCAGACACATTTGGCAAAGCAGATGGGACAGCAGCAGTGTCAGGAAGAGAGCCTCTGCATTTATGGATACACACTAGAACCCTGCTAAAATCAGTTAACAGACCTCTTCTGCCATGGTTTTAGTTATAAGGTGAGGGGTGCTAGCAGTAACAAAGGTAGATTTGACAGCATATAATTTATTTGGCATTAAGTTGTGATATATCTCCTTTTGGTTTACTCTCTACTTGGCCGATGGCTCAATATCTTCAGGGGTCCACATGGTACATAGCTAAAAAATGAGCAGATAGGAAGGCAGATGCTGGAAATAAAGACAGACTTCCACTTCTCATTTCTGCAATTGTCCATGTATAACATTTTGCTAAGAAAATTATTGATAAAGGTCTATTGGAGGGTTTGGAAGTTTTTATTTTTTTTATATATAAAAAAAGTTTTAGAAAATGTTAATCCACCCCAAAACTTCAGACCACCTAAGACAAACACATTTCTTTCTAGCACTTAAAAAGTGAGCAAGCTGATAAACTGTGAATCTGTGTGTTCTTCTCCATGCTCCTGTACCCACTTCTCCACTCTTTTGCCTCTTTTGTGGTTTGGTTTGAGTGCCTGGCATGGGTCCTGCACTGTAGGAAGGAACAGAGGTCTATCTGCTGACAGATGTCTGTCAACTGATGGATGAGGTTTACACCTATAGGAAAAAAAGTTTTTTCTTTTGAAGTCAAATTAACTTTGTGCCTAGCACCACCACGACAGCAACAGTAAAACTGCTGGAAGTAGTAAACCATGCTAACATTGTTAATAATAACCAATTTACTGAGAATATAGTGAAGATTTTTAAATCCTATCATACTAATTTCACTTAGCACAGTAAGATGTGATTTTTAAAGCAGAAATAACAAACTAGGTAGCAGGGACAATCCCTCCATTCTTTCCACTATGGGACAATCCCTCCACTCTTTCCACTATAGGCACCAAAGCGGAAGAAATGATGCACTTTTTTTCCACAGAAAATCCAAGATTTTTCACTGAGGATGAAAAGTTGAAATCTCAAAAAATTTTGTAAATTAAATTCTAAAACAACCCAAACCACAAAATATGTACTAACACAAGCAAAACACCTTACTTCTCCTTGGTGCCTTTTGTCTATACCTTGCCTTAAAAGAAGACTAAAAAAATCACATTAAAAAATAAAACTTTAAAATATATGCTTAGGCATTTAAATGTCTTATTCTGACTTCCTAAACATTTTTTCCTGATTTTTAAACAAAAAATGGTGAAAATGGCTGTTCTCCAACAGACAGTGCATTTTCAGGCATCCAGAATTCTTGACAAAAAGACAAATTGGTGGAAATTTCTGCTCAATTCTAAGTCATCTTTGCCCTCCTCTAAAAGCCCAAGGAACTCTAAGACCTGGCACTTTTACTGTATAGGTCCCCAAACACATCACCGTGGGAGTCAGCATCATCATCGTCATTTCCCATAGTGAAAGAATGAGGGACTTGCCCCCAGGATGAGCAACAGGCCATGGAGCTGAAACGAGAACTTTCCCCTGCTAGTCCCAGCTTGGTGCTCTTCAGTCTTTGCTGTGAGACCGAAAAAATGGGTCTCCAAACGGATAGCATATCTCTAGCCCTGAGATGGGATTGATACACCTGATTTTGGAAGAGATGGTGAGACTAAAGTCCTGCTCTGAGGAGCAGTAGAAAGACCAGCACTTCTCCAGAGGGAATTGCTGTAAGATTTTCTGCCGAGTGACTGAGGCAACGTAGGGGGGTCCAAAGAGAGCAGGACCAGGTACATCCCTCCTCATTTCCCCCTAACAAAGCAGATTTATCTACATTTATAAAGAACACACAGCTGAGAGAATGCTACCTAAAGTTTAAGTAGAGAGCAAATGGAAAGTTTGGATGAAAGTCTTTCAAGGAAAAATAATAAGCAGAATTACAGTAGAAACAGTTGCTATATGGATAAGGCAAAATGTTTGACAAGGAAAACATCTTTGAGAAGAAAGCACAAGGGTAGAGCTATTATAGCCTCTGAGGCCTTTTCCCTCAGACTTCTTATTTTATAACATATTTCTAAAACACAACACCCACAACTGTTTTTCTTCATCTATCAAAGCATAAAATTGCCAGTCCTTTGACCTAACTTAAATGAAGGAAGTAGCAATGTTAGGTTTAATTAAAAACAGCAAATATTTGTACAGCTGTCCCTGGTTTCACAGCACAGAAATAGGTTTAGCATCAAATCTTACAGTTTTAAATCCTCTGGGAACCATATACAAAAACATATAGAATCCTTCTGGCTGACTTGCCAAAGCCAGAAATGCCTTTTTTTGGAGTTATTTCAGGTGGGGCTCATTCAGCCTTCCCGTTTCCAACCCACTGTTTTCCTACTTGAGATTTTTTTTTCTTCTTTTTTCCGTGCTCCAAACGCAGTACTGTCAGCTTGACAGGTTCGCATGCATTTGATGCATTTTGGGGTTGTGAATAATAATAATAGTAATAAAACCAAGGGCAGGCTGAGAAGATTTGACTTCACAGCAGCCATAACTTTTTGGTGGAAACCCTGACAGCCAGACCTGGCTGGGCATTTCCAGGGGTCTCTGCCTCTTAGTGTGGGTGTCACTGGGAGGCACCTGGCATGGGATGCAGGAGCATCAACCAGACCCACACTGAACATCCCCGAAAACAAGAGGGGTTTGGAATGAAAGATTTTGCTCCTGGCCCTTGTTCTCCTTTAAAATTACACATTGAAACACGTTGTAAAATCCTTCAGCACTGAGCTTTATAACACAGCCTCCGGAGGGCTGACTCCACGTGCACCCCACCCCTTTGAAGGGGCCAGCCTGGGCAAGCCCGCTCCCACCAGGGACCACGGGAGGGTTTACGCTGCCTCGTGCAAAAGGCTCGTCAGCCCTGAGCTCTGCACCCACCTGCCCATCCCTCCCAGGAACCCCCAGGTTTCCAGCTGCTGAAGCCAGGCCGGGGGGGCTGGAGAGGTGGGTGGGGTGGGTGGCCACTCGCAGCGGGGCCAGAGATGCGAGGGAAGAGGATGGGAAGGGGCCAAACTGGCTTTAAAAAAGCCACACACAGGTCTGGAGCAGGAAGGGAGGTGGGAAGGCTGATGGCTGGTCCGGCCACTCTGCTTGTGTCTGTTGGGCACCAGGCAGGGTGTCTCTGCACCCTCTGGGCTGCTGCAGCCCCCCACCCTCCCCACAACCCCCCACAGCCTTTCCACACCCAGTAGCACTTCAGCACCAGCAGGTCTGGCACAGCTTGGCACAGCCTGGGAGAAGAGATGGAGGTGTCCAAGCCTGGTGGGGCTCAGGAGCTGGAGGAAGAGAGAAAAGCCCCAGGGAAAAGCCCTAAGGAAGGGGAAGAGAATGGAGACCTATCTCCTCTTAGCCCAGGTGATCCCAGGCCAGAGAGGCTGGCGAGGTGTGAGACGCTTCGAGAGATGGCTCTGCACAGCAAGATGTCCCAACTAGTAAAAGCAACTTCCCGGCTTGTACAAGTAGAGCAGACTCTCCTGCTCCCTCTCCTTCTCCCTGTACAGCATCCTCTTCCTCTCCACCCAAAAGTAAGCAAGAGCGAGACAGAAGTACACTTATCTTGGGCTTTTGGGTAAAGGACAGTGGACTGCACTCGTAATTGCATGTGCTGGGTCTTGCCATGTGGACTGTAAGAGTTTCATTTACATTAATTTGCAGTTAAGCAATTTAAGCTACAGCCTGCAAAACAGAAAGTTACTGACAGTTCAGTGTAGTTGCATCAGAGAGGTTCAGGGGATAAAAACACTTTTTGGCAGAATGAAGGCTTACTGACATGCTGAGTAGCCTGGAAAGATTATTTAGAGCTTTTTCAGAAGCCAGTTTTATATGTCTAGATTTCTATAAATGCACATAAAGTCTTAAACTATAAAGCTATTCTCCAGTTCTGAAAGAGCCAAAAAACAACACAAGATGCTGAGATGACCAGTAACCTGTAAGTGAAACATGACCGACCAGCAGAGCCCATGGCTGTTCCACTACATATCAATACACTATGTATCCAACATATAAGACCCAATGAACATACACCTGAAAAAATCCTCAATTTTCCAAAAAATGCAGTGGTTATGCATACTATCCCAGGAAGAAGCCTCAGAAAAATCCTAGGTATGGGCTTGCAATTAATAGGTTTAGTTGTTCAAGTCCAATACATGTCCTATGCCTTGTTCCAAGTCAGTTTACTTTGGCATTGCCCAAAAGGTCTTTATCTTATGATGAGTCTTGGATATACCATGTAGAACAAGACAGCAGTTCTTATCCAATTTTTAGTACCAATGATGCATGCCACGAAAAACTCATCAGGAATAGACACCAATTGCTGGGCCAGCTAAGCTAAAACTAGAACCTGCTCTTTTACTTTTGTGCCAGCCTTCCCAGCATAGATGAGCACAATGTGGGAAGCTGGGGGATACTGCAGCCGCAAAGATGTAACCACTTTAAATCTCATCTGGTGGATTTGTGAACAACATTTTGCTGTGACTTCTGGCTTCTCAGTATCTTGCTGATGAATTTGAGGTATTGCAAGATACTGTTTCCACGTGTGCTAGATCAACATACTGAGTCCATCTGGCTTTGCACTTGTTCACAATTTGTTAAAAAGCAAATTCAAGCTACCTCAAGTCAAGCTACAACTCAGTCACCAGGAATCAGAAGCAACCTTTGAACGTTTGGGTCCAAATATTTTCAGTCTCCAGGAATATCCATCTAAGAATCTATTAGGAATAAATACACCTAGAGACGGAAAGGGCAATATTGGAAGCTATGCATGACATAAAAAGAGTGTGTTAAAAATAAAATGAAATTGTTAGACATCATTCTTCAAAAATGAGAGTACAGTGAGAGGTTGGACTTCTGCAATACCAATTTTCCAGTAAGACTTCTTTGTTGCTCGTAAGTTAAAATAAACAAGACTAACGACATTTGTTTTCTGTACAAACAAATGCTAGCTTGATGAAATACAGCCACCTCAATGAAGGTTTTATTTTCTTCCTCTTCTTTCCCAGAACTACTTTAATATCTACTTGTATAAAAGCATGTGTTTAGATACCACTGGGAATACTTTGAATTCTGATTTTCCTATTCTGCTTGAAGCTAAGTTAGGTCCTTTTTTCACTGAAAACCCATTATCATGACTGTTGAGCTCTGGGACTTCCCCCCCTTCCCCTATACAATGAGGTTACATAAATTCTGCACCAGCTTTCCTCAGACCCTGCGTCACGGATAGCCAAGCCCTTTAATTGTGAGTAGTTTCACTGCTGCAGGTTTGATTTTGAAGTAAATTGTATTCCAAGGGATCCATTTATATTATAACCTGTTCATAAATTCATATGAACAAGCCCTTAAAAATAAGCTCTAAGCCAACGACTTGGCTAAAGTCCCTTCAAAATGGCAGCCCTTGGTAGCATGTCCTTCCACTCAGTGTTTTTGAAGGAAAGTTCTGGGTTTATGTCTCAGAGGCAGTCACTCATGCTAGTAGTCAGTATTTCATAATTCTCATTTATTGCTACAGTTACGTCTCTTTCAGTTCCTTCTTGATGTCCTGACTTTCCCGTTTTGCATTTCTTTAGGGGTTGTTTCTTGTTTTCCTTTTTTTGGTTTACGGTACCAGTATTGGTTTATCAGCCGAACTAGTTCAAAAAATCACTGTATAAAATGAATCTAAACCAGACAGGCTTGAAGGAAAATTAGATGAAGAAATAGGCAGGACAGCACTGGAATAGCCCATCCCCTACAGGTACTGGGAAGAATGCTTTCTGCTGCACCCCAGTGCCTGTGAGACAGTGCCAGTCCTCAGCAATTAAAAGGTGGGTGTTAATTTCTCATGAAAAGTGACACTTTCACAAGGATTTGGAGCAAATCTTTCACTAGTGACAGGAAGTGCATTGTTACTGATTTTGCCTGCAATAGGGCTGCAGAAACTGCTTAGCCAAAGGGTCTGCATGAAGATGGGGAAGGGCGAGGGGCCTCTTCCCACACTGTCCCAGGACCCAGGATACTGCATCACCCCGCTGCCTAACCAGCTGTGCACTGGCATTGCACCCACAAGCGAACTCCTTGCGCCTCCTGCCTCCACAGAGATGCCCCCTAATAATGTCCACGTTGTCTCTCTCCTGTAATTACACACTGCCAAGGCGAACAGAGCAGCCTTTTATTTAACAGAGATTCTGTATTTTAAGCAGCAATGTGAGTGCATTAGAAAAGAAAAATACAAGGTATAAAAGCTTCCCGAAATAGCAGCGTGTGGCTTGCCCTGGCTGTGCTCAGGTGCAGCTATGCATTACTCCAGCTTTCTGATAACATCCTGTCTCCTGTGCTGAAGTTACCGAGGGGTCGCGAGGACAGTACTAAATCAGAAATGTGTAGCGGATTGGACTGGGCCAATCTCAATGGCAGCCAGCAGGGAATGGAATATAAATCACGCTAAGAAGTTAAAATAGCCATCCCATTTGCAAAACAGTCATGGTATTTTCTTTAAGGGGGAAAAGAAAACAGTGTCCTTAAAAGGTGCCAGATCGGCAGGGTGGGATAATAAAAAAACTTCTGACTGTGCAAGTTTCTCCTGCCCCTGCGCTACGGTGCCACTGCTCTGCCCAGCGCAGAGGAAGAAGTCTGGGGTGGCAGGTTCGGTACTGCTATCCAAAAGGAACAGCTTCAGCAGACCTGTATATCCACCTGTAGTCCCCTTGCCCTGCATCTCTTGTCAGGGCGAAACAGCTCAGTTGCTATGAAATCAGCCCAGTGGTACTTAATTTGTACCAAGAGCGAGTCGCATCACCAGGACTCAAAGGATGGCATGGAGGCAGCCCTGTCAGGCTTCCCGCAGGCAGGCAGGCAGGGGTATGGTGCATTGCCTCCGCTAAGCCTGCCTGCCACAGTGCCAGCCGCAGGCTTTCTTTTCTTGCTGCGTTGAGACCCATCCCTGAGGAACAAAACAGAAACCACAAGTTCATTGCAGGCCAAACAACAGCACAGCATCAGGCGTCACTGACTTTGGTCAGCAGTGAACTGAAGACCCAGAGATGTCCTGCTTCTCAGGAGAAGAGCAGCAAGGGCTGGTGCAGACAGGCATCTCTGCCAGCTGCTCAGCACAGCATAAGCCGAGGGCTCTTCACCCGGGGGATCTGCACACTTTGGGGGAGGAGTATGGAATGGGTGGCTGTTGCTAGATGACATTTCTAATGGTACTTAATCAGCTTGTTTTCTGGTCGCCGATTTCCTGACACAAATCAGAGATCGGTTCTCGGCACCAAAGTGACTTGTTTTTCCTTATGCGAGATCTGAAGACTGATTCATAAATAATGGCTTAGGGGTGACGGAAACAAGATAAATTGTTTTCATTAGAATTCGCATAAAACGGCAGCAGAGTCCCTGTTTGCCACCACGGACTGAACAAATGTGCCAGCATGCACGTTTTTCATTTTGCAGCCACTGATATTATGAAGTTGTTCCTGGACCTAATAGCTCTGAATGTTCATTTTTTTAAAGTAATTAATATGAAGAGTGGTTCTGGAAAAAATTGCCTCACCCTCCATGAAGTTATTTGCAAGCTGTAGGCATCAATACTCGTTTGAGTGGATATTTTTTTAAATACTGACAAATGGACAATTTGAAGTTCTTCAAGTGAGGAATTGCCTCCAAGATCTTTCTGGAAGGTTGCAGGAAATATGTTTAGGCAGTTCCATTTTATTAATAGTGCTGCACTCCACATGCACCTGCTGCATTAGAAAAAGGCTTTGCGGCAGCAAACCACAGAATGAACTACGCTAGGGTCTTGGGGGATTTTCTATTTCCACAGGAATGGTGACTTTACAAGAAATTAACAGCTCCACCATTCTCAGTGGTATATGTCTTAGGAGATATCTTCCAAACACAACTGTTTTAGAAAACAGCAAGTGAGAGAGGGGTACAGATGTGAGGTGGGACTTATCTGCCCCACAGAGGTTTCCCAACGATTGAGCTGTTCAAGCTGTGTTCACTTTAGGGTTATCAGAGAGAAAGAGGCACTCCAGATTCAGTTCATCCTATAACAGCCATCTAAGATGGATCAGATAAACTGTTCTATTGCTCCCCACTGACCACACACAGAACCTCTTGGAGAAAGCTCCAGCTTAGACTTTCATGAGCCCAAGGAAAAGCACAGGAATCACTTTCTAAAATAACTATTTTATTCCTCCAGAAGTTGAGCTATCCTGAGAATTTATATTGGAAAAATACAAAATAGGTCAGTGGGGGTGGAGGCACTGAGTTACCAGGAATGGACATCAGGAGCTTTGGCACTCCAAACCAGCTCCCAGATTTTGGCCCGCCAATAGTGGAGAGCATCCAGCACCTGGACCAGGGCACCACCATGGCCACTTTGCCTTTAGTGGAAATTTTGTCTACCAGGGCGCATAAAGATTAAGAAAAAATGTTGAGGGTTGGCAGCAGGCCAGGGTCTAAAATTTGAGTGTGCTGAAGAAAAAGGGAGCTGTCTGTAAAAGCCAGCTGTAGGAATCTGTTTGATGGGTCCAGTTGGCACCTCTGAGTAAAATAAAAATGGAAGAAAGCAGTTTGTATCTTCTCTAAGGAAGCCTTTATAAAAGTGGCCTCTTTATAAAAGCAAAGCAACTTGGTGGATACTATCAATTTTATGTTAAGGTTCAAAAATAAAAGCTGGGCCATCAGAAACATCCTGAAACTTCAGCCTACCACTGAGTGACAACTGCATGAAACAGACCTAGAGCAGTGGAAAATTTTAAGCCATAAATTAGAGAGCCTTGAAACTAGTAGGCCATGCTGGTTTTATTCAGGGGGAGTTCTTTATTAACTCATCTGTCTAAACATATGGATCTCGACAAATGAAAGCTTCAGGGAGGATCTGCTCCTGTCCTGCAATTGAAAACACTTAAAATCAAATCACTGCAAATATTCCTGTTACCTTCCCTTAAATGGCAAAGTACTACAAGAGCTGTTGCTTTCTATCAGTTCAGCTCACAAGGGCCCTATTTCCTGAAGTTAAAATGGAAAGAATTTTTAGTCTGAAACTTTTTCTTTTCCTTCAGTTAGTTACTGCCCACTTTTACTGAAAGGAGAGAGATAAGTCAAGTTTTTATTCTCTGTCATGTATCCTAAAGCTCCCATGTGCTGGACACCTGCAAAAGCTAGCAAAGCTAGCTTGTTTACTTAGTGCAATTTATTTGACCTTTTAATATATTTGAGTAAGGATTTTATACCTAAGGCAACTTTACAGAAGAGATTTGAAAGGCGACCTTCAAAGAAAGCATCAAAATCTTTCTGAAAAAGGAAACTTTGGAAATATATGTGAAAAAGGCTGCTTTTCAGCTAACCTCCTGACTCAGGACTCCCTGGCTTTTCAGCACAGGGGTGTACCAGAGCAATGAGTTCACCTTGCCCACAGCAGACCCACAACCGCTATCATAAAATACCTAAGGGCCCGAGAATGGTGTTGGATGGCTAGTTTCAGTATTCCCATATAACAAATGCCTTCTATTTGCTGGCTGGGGCAGTGATTCAGCACTGGTTTTGATGTTAACCCACACTTCAATCCTTCAGCTGCAAATCCTTTTTGCTATTACTATTATGAAGCTGGGATTGTCTGGGTGAAATGGAGTTTTAAAAAATGGTTTCTTTGTTGTTTTTAATAACAAAGGTAAAACCCACAATAAGTCTGAAACTTCATGCTTTTAAGAATAACATTAAAACTCAATTTCCTTTCAGTTAAAATCACAGGGTGCTACTAACTAAAAGAGTAAATACATCAAGTGAAGGAGAAGTGCCAAAATCTGGTGTGTACCACATGCTACAGGAGAAGATTCTTCTGTCCCCTACAGAATCACAGAATGTTTGGGGTTAGAAGGGTCCTCTGGAGATCATCTAGTCCAACCTCACTGCTAAAGCAGGTTCACCTAGTGCAGGTTGCACAGGATCACATCCAGGTGGGTTTTGAATGTCTCCAGAGAAGGAGGCTCCACAACCTCTCTGGGCAGCCTCTTCCAGTGCTCTGCCACCCTCAAAGTAAAGAAGTTTCTCCTCGTATTCAGACGGAACTTCCCGTGTTGCAGTTTGTGCCCATTGCCCCTTGTCCCTGTCGCTGGGCACCACTGAAAAGAGCCTGGCCCATCCCCCTGACACCCGCCCTTAAGCTGTTTGTGTGCATTGATAGGATCCCCTCTCAGTCTCCCCTTCTCCAGGCTAAATAGGCCCAGCTCTCTCAGCCTGTCCTCATAAGGAGCATTAGGAGATGCTCCATCCCCCAATCACCTTTGTAGCCCTTTGCTGGGCCCTCTCCAGTAGTTCCCTGCCTTGCTTGAACTGGAGAGCCCAGCACTGGACACAGCACTCCAGGTGCGGCCTCACCAGGGCAGAGCAGAGGGGCAGGAGAACCTCCCTCCACCTGCTGGCCACACTCCTCCTAATGCACCCCAGGGTCCCACTGGCCTTGGCCACCAGGGCACACCGCTGGCTCACGGGCAACTTGCTGTCCACCAGAACTGCCAGGTCCTTCTCTGCAGAGCTGCCTTCCAGCAGGTCAGCCCCAGCCTATACTGGTGCGTGGGGTTGTCCCTCCCCAGGTGCAGGACCCTACACTTGCCTTTGTTGAACTTCCATGAGGTTCCTCTCTGCCCAACTCTCCAGCCTGTCCAGGTCTCACTGAATGGCAGCGCAGCCTTCTGGTGCATCAGCCACTCCATCCAGTTTTGTATCATCAGCAACAGCTTTTCCTGGAACATTCATTGTGTATGAGACCTCATGAAGGCATAGGCTGTGACTGAGAGCACATCTGCACCTAAATTTTAGGATGACAGAGGCTGATCTTGCTGCCAGAAGGTGTCTTGTCCTCTTCACCTCTAAATGTTCATTCCCAGCGCTGAGATGCTCCTCCCTTTGTGCTGACACAGAACTTTCCTAGAGTAAACCAGGCTGGAGAACCACTGCAAGTTAAAGCTCTGCTTCTACCATCTGCTCCTACCCTCTCTTAGGTAGGGGCAGGAGCAGATGAGGGTTGAGGCAAATGTTTTCTTTTAGTGGTTGTGTGTGTATAGTAGATGAGCACCCCCTTCCAGTGCTCACAAACCTGTGCTGGCCCAGCTCAATGGCAGGCAGAAGGTTTCCCCTGCCACAGGCAAGGCTGACAGCTGGTGGTGCTACAGATCCTTAAGGAAAAAACTGGCTCCACTTAGATTTTTCTAAGCACAGCAGGCAGGGGTTTCCATGAGCTGCAACATGTGATGTTGGGTTGACTGGATTAAGGATTTGCCCCATGCAGAGTATTTCTTTAGCACAGCCAGGTGTTAGAACAGCACTTCCCATGCTGCAGGCCACGCCACATCTGAGGGACTGGGAAGTCGTCATAATTTGTTACGGTGCACAACCAGCAGAGCTGTCAAGGTCACCTGCCTCACTGGTGATCCCAGTTATGTAATAACATGAGAGACACTGCATGGAAGTGATGCTTCAGTGAGGGTTGCTGTCACAAAGTCCCCCTGGGAGCCATTGGGAGCTCTCCAGAGAATCTGGATATAACATTTCTCTGAGGTCTTACCCTTGCCTGTCAGTGTAGAGGGAGTGGAATTGCTTTGGGGACAGCTACGAAAGGTCTGTCTGTTAGAAACAGAATTAGAAAAAAAGTAATTAATGATGCCTGAGGAAGAAAGTGTCCCTTAGAAGTGAACAGGTGAAACTGCTACCCGAAGTTTCCTGCCAAGTATTTAGTGGTTACAGTATATGTATCTCAAAACTGAAGATGTTTAACACTAAATCAGAGATGAACATTCATGATTAAGAACTTTCTGCTTAGAAAATCCTGGCTAGAAAACTTATAGAGCATTATTTTTCACTCACACCTTTTTGCTTTTGCTTTTCATTTCAGGATAGCATTGAGTTTAGAAGTATCTGTAGTCACATGGCTTTACAAGGAGAGGGACAACAATTTGAGAGAGACTTACATGAAGCCCACCAGTGTTTGAAGACCATCATTGAGAAACTCATTTGTTCATTTGCAGTTTTCCCCTCACATTCTTATATCCCGGTTCAATCTGCTCTGAGACAAATCCTGCAGAATCTCCTGGCAATGTGAAACAACAGGCTGCTTGGCCAAGGAACATGCAAGGCCTATGAGCTGTAATGGTCTATAAAAATAACAAATAACTTGAAAGGTGAATCCTGGAGATTTTACTGTAGCAAGAGTTCCTGCTGACTTTACATCGGTGAAGACTTTCCAATGGAGATGGTATTCCTGAAAAGTACTGAATAGCCTTCTCATATCAAACTCATACCAAAGTCACATTAATGGGAGATGGGAACACCTCCAGAAGTTGCTTTGGAGGAACTGGAATTCATTCTTAAATAATAAGGTCTCAAAATGAATATAGAAAGTTGGAGGCTGGGAAGGCAACCGTCAGAAATCTCAGTATTTTCATCACAGTTCAGGAAACTGTTCTCAAGTACTTCGTTATGGAGCTGACACTTGAGATCTTTCATGAGAAGGTATACAGCCTGATGCTGCTGCAAATGAAGACAGCCTGCTAAATCTGCACTGCATTTTACTCTAATAAGCTAATAAACTAATGGAAAGGTGAAGGTGCGGTATCTTCTGTTGAGAAAAGAAAAAAAAAAAAAAAAGAAGAAGAAAAATATGTGGGACCAGTGGGATCAATCACTTTAAAGCAATAAAAGGTCTTGGTAGATGATACAGTGGAGGTGAATGGAAAGCAAAGCAAAAGAGGCATTAACACGGTGAAGCAAAGGTATTTATAAACTGAGGTGAAACATTTGTGAAGGTTGCTTTGCAGAGCTTTCTCAGCCCCTGTGACTGTGCAGCAGACAGCATAAAACTCTGCTCTCCTACTGCCAAATCAGGAGGGTTTATGAAGTCACTTCTGTCAAACAGCTGCAGCTGTAATGCTGAGAAGAGGCATTCCGCCCCTCTTTTTGCAATAAGATTTAATGTCTGTGTGATTGCTGAGCAGGAATAACGACTTGTAAAACTTTTTTTTTTTTCAAAGGGATAAATTAGGCTCCTTTTAACTGTGATTTGGGTAGTAGGTCAGGGAATTTTGTAGATTATGAGATAGAAAAGTATCTCTTTCCATTGGCTGGAGGAGTGAATTTCCACATGTAATTTTTTCTTTTTTTTTTTTTTTTTTTTTAATGTGTGATCGTGAACATCATCAGCTGAATACTTTCCGAGTGTGGTTCCATACTCTGATTGATTTGCCATATTTTATGTTCACACTTTAAATGTTACACTGGTGTCATTCTCACAGCTATAATTAAGGCTACCTCAAAACACTTATTCACTGGTTCTCAGTGCGAATGCAGACAACTGCCCTGGGTTGAAATTTTGCATGGAATGCCTAAGCTTAGAATTTATTTAGGAATGGGAAGAAAAAACATGAAGGTCAGACCAACATATCTCCTTTTTTTTTTTTTTTTTCTTTTAAGTGTGACTCCCTCCCTCAAGGGAAGAGGGAAAAGGGCTCCATTGGGACCAGAACATGGTGGTGTTTGCTGAAATGTTGGGATCTCCAGGGCAACGCTGAGCATAACAGCAGGCAGCAAACAGAGGGGATGCACACAAAGGTGTTACATGCATGCCTGCACAGGTATTAGTGAGTGCTTATCTACTGTGGTTGGCAATAGCCCTCACAGTGAAGGGACAGAGGCCTTCAGAAGTCCTGTGAAATGAGTCTTTTGGCTATTTTTCTAATGTTATCCCCTCAGAGGAGAGATACATGGGCAGCAGAGAGGCCAGGGGTGGAAATCTGGGTGAAGGCAGCTGCAGCTGCAGCCCTGAGGTCCCCCAGCTTTGCAGAGTGCAAAGTGGTGCCATCACACACCCCGCCTGCCCCTCAGCTTTGGTGTGACAGCCACCCACTGGAGCCCAGACCCCTCTTGCTCTGGCTGTGAGGGGCTATTTTTTTATTTCCTACCATTTAGGCAGGTCACTCCCTGGCTTTCCTCGGTTGTTTCTGTTAGTTCACTGAATCTGCTCTCACACACAAGCACTCTCTTACAGGGTCCGTGTTTCTGCTCCTTCAGCTGGGCATTAGCCCCAAGCACAAATGGTTTTATCTCCAGTTTCATTAAAAAGTCACTTAAAAGAAAAGCTTTCACAAGGACTTATATCCAGCTCAGTGCGCTGAAATCCTGGTCTGAAGATCAATAGCAAGATCCTGTTGACTTTACCAGGGCCAGAATCTGATCTATGCTCTCCAGGTCATCAGCACTGCTGGCAGGGTTGGCATCAGGAAGGCTCTGAAAAAAACAAAGCCACAGGCTGATTTCAACTCTCTTTGCTCAGTCACAGGCATGTATGCACAAAAGTAATGACCAAGTACAGAGAGCGAAAGCATTTCGCAGGTAGTTTTCTCTTCAGTTTTCTAAGAAACTAGCAAGTGCTACAGATCAAAAGTACATTAGACCTAAAATAACACTCCAGACACAGTTCTACCAAATTGGACAGGTCCCCTTCTGGATGGCTCTAGGCCTGCAGAGATCCCTAGCAGGTAAGAAGCAGAAGACCCAGGAACCTGGGGAAATTTAGGCCTTCTGAATATGACCCTTCGTGTTTTTTTAAAAGAATTAATGTTTATGCTGAAAATCTCCAAACTCTTTCTTTCCCAAACATTCCCACTTAAATTGAATATTTTGATTCAATTTCATTTTAAAAGAAAGCATCGTTAATTTTTTTGAAATTCTGGCTAGAAAATTAAGAATCCCTTGGGAAACATCATCTTGCATTGGACTATACAGCACAGGTTTTCAGTTCCTCTCCTTGTCCTTGAGGTGGTGGTGCAATGGAATGGGAGGGCAATGGGTTCTCAGGCCCTGAGTCTGCAAACATTTTGAGTATGGTTTCATGACTCAAAGTGCTCAGATAACTGTGGTTTAGTAAGTTACCACCCATCAGTTGAGCTGTGGCAACTGCCTGTGCACATGCAATTAGCTCACCCTAATTGCAAAACGTGCAACTCACTCCCTTTCAGGAGATCAGTGCAGCTGCACATATATATCAAGTTATCCTTTGCTATGTTTGAGGCTCAAGGCCCCGTTTCATCAATTGAGATGAAATGTGGTAGAAGACAGGAACATCCATGCCTCTGGGGTGGGGATTCACAGCTCTCCCAGACTCATGGCCTCGGCAG
This sequence comes from Falco biarmicus, assembly GCF_023638135.1. Lineage (NCBI taxonomy): Eukaryota > Metazoa > Chordata > Aves > Falconiformes > Falconidae > Falco > Falco biarmicus. The sequence continues at coordinate 30,078,189 of NC_079289.1, forward strand.
GCTGGCAGACCCCTGCCATGTCAAGCAGCCCTCGAGCCAGGGTGCCAAGCTGCTCTCTGCGGTGTGTTGTATTTGCTATGCAGCAGATGAAAATCAGAGCATCAGAGAGAATAGCCTGAAATGTGCCTTCCTGCCTCCAACATGGGAAGCAAGGATGGTGGAAGGGAACCCGCTGCCCAGAAGTAGCTGCCCTTGCTCAATGGGGACTATGTCACCAGCTTGTGCGTCACACACACTGCTGCCATGGCTAAAAAATCTCACTTTTTTAATGCTAAGATACTCCACTTTGAGTTCAGATGGAAAACCTCTCTTTGCACGTCTGTAATTTCACATACCCACCCCAACATCCTGCTCCAGAGCATCTGTGTTTCAGAGCTCTCCATATGCATCTTCTCTTTTCTGTTGTGTTTGCCAAACACCACCACTCAATTTAGCACAACTGCTGTGCGTATGATCCACAAAATCAGCCTGTTCGTCTGGGTTATGTGTTTACATCTCCTGCTACCAGGCATTTGATGAAACAGCTTCCTCCTCCTTACCAGTCCTTTTGGGGCTTTGATGACTCAAATGCTTACTCACGTGAGCAGTTCTTGCTTGACACGTACTCAGTTGTTTCAACTGGGTCTTCCTACAGTAGCATCTAAAGGATCAGGATGTTTTTCCACCAGCACGCCAGGTTTCAAGCATAAGATGCACTAGTTATATCAGGAAATTAGTGAATAAGAAGCTGGACGAGCAAAGAAACCCTGAGCATGAATGTATCAATGATTCTATCTAATAAAAGTATTTTCCTATAATACTCATCACATGAGGTTCAGGTTAACAAATGGGGAAAAGCAGTCCAGGAAAATAGAAAATGCATATAGTAACACAAAAAAAATGTACACACACACACACACAAACCCTTTTTATTGCATGCATAGAACTACCTGACTTTTATTTCCAAAACCTTGATACTGATGAAATTTCAAGACTGAAAAAATAAATTAGAAAAAAGTGCTAATGATTTTTCAGTAAATGTTTCTACCTAAATAAATTCCATGATAACTGCCCTGCATTTTATTTTAGCTGCTGGAAATAGTTTGAGATTTAAATCAGAAAAGAAGTCTGGAGCATTTTTTTCCAGAGGGTGTTAGTTTTTGCCTTGATGAGTCCTATCATCTAGGTAGCCTTTTTATATCCCTGTAATAAATTTCACCTGTCATTCACCTTTAAGCAGCACACCTGTGCTCGTGAATCCCTATTCTGGGACTGCTTTAGCCTTCCAAATTGCTGACCAGCTTCAAAGAAGCACAGCTGCTTGTTTGTCAAACATTAAAGCATGTTTCCTTCACAGCCAACTCCAAATACTTGGTCCTAGATCGATGCCAGGCTAAATGTGCAATATCTGACCGACCACCACAGCTAGAAATTCAGTATTTTCAACAATTTTAAGCTGAATATCCCATTGCTTAGAAGTGATGTCACTTTGAGCCTATCCAGACAATTCAGAGGTTGTTAAATTTGTGTTTAGTTATATGCAAATTTGCATGTGCTACAAATGTGTCATGCAAAGCATCCAAAGCTGCTCCAGGAAAACTTAAAATTGCACCCCACCACGCTATGTTCTGTTTTCTCTCTTAGCTTTGTTTGTGGCCATTACTGAAGGACAGCATGAAAAGAGCACTGTTACGGCAATGGCATCAAGCAAGCCATGGAAAAAAAAGGGTTGTCAGAGTGAAGTTTTCCTGCCAGTCCTTCGATTTGCTCCCTTTCGCAAAGGCATAATGTGAAAGCTTTTAATTCCGTGGTTACAGACACCCTATCTGAAGGCTCCTGCTCCGCTGCGTTGCACGGAACGGACAGCGTTCGCCGAACGAGCAGCGACGTGGTATGTAGCTCAGCACGCGGCTTGGTGTTTGCTGCCCGCAGCTCTGCGCCAGGTAGGCGGCGGGAGGCACCGCCGTTTGCAGAGGAGGAGCTGCGGCACGCAGAGATGACAGCTGAGAGCTGCCACCCGTGCGGTGGGCCCAGCCAGCGCGCACCGCAGCTGCCACGGCGCCTGGTGCCGGCCGTGGGCCTCGCACAGCCCCGGCCCGCTGCGGCCCTGGGCTGAGCGCTCCGGCCGGCAGGGCGAGGCCGGGCCCAGGGAGCCCAGGATGGCTCCCAGCACTGCCCACGCACCAGCCGGCACTGGAGGCGGACTGGTCACTTGGGCTCGTACCAACTTCTCACCCCGCAGCCCAGCTCACGGCACTGTAACATGGCTGCGCGCAACGCAGACGTCCACCGCAACCTCGGTTCCCCCAGAAGAAAACCTGCAGGACCTCGGCACGGGGCCCAGGCAGCCCAGCAGCCTCGCCCGGCGTCCTCCACCGGCGCGGCCGGGCTCGGCGTGGGGCTGCGTCCCTCAGGGTGGCGGACGAAGGGTGCGGCGGGCGGGCGGCAGCACCGCCACCCACCCAGCTTTCTAAGCCAGGCCGCGCCGCGCAGGGGCTGCGCCTCCCGCCCGCCGCCGCGCAGCCCCACGGCGCCCGCAGGCCTCTCGGCGCCCCGAGCCGCCCAGCGGGGGGCGCGGTTCCGGCCGCCGCCCAGCGGGTGGCGCTGTCGGGTCGCCGACGGGGCGCGGCGCGGGGCTGCGCGGGCGCGGGGAGGGTGCGCGGGGCTGCGCGGGCGGAGCGGGGCCGCGGCGGGCGGGGGGAGGAGGGGGGAGGAGGCAGAAGCGGAGAAAGTGGCGCGGCCTGGGGGGCTGCGGGGCGCTCGGCGCCTGGGGGCGGGGTGGCCGCAGGGGTGTGGGGTAACGGGGGGAGGCGGGGAGGGAGCAGGGGAAGAAAGGAGAGGAAAGAAAGGAGGGGAAGGGAAGGGAAGGGAAGACGGGACAGATGGACAAATGGACAAAGAAACTTCCCTGTGCTTTTTCCCCAAACTTTTTCAGAAGCTCAAAATAATTACAGCAATTATTGCTATGAAATTCCCACCCACTTCCATGCTATCTGCTGGGATTGAAAGTGGAGGAACTCAAATACCACAGGAAGATTATTTTCAAATATAATATTTGCAAAACTCCCAAAGCACTGGAAATCTCAAAAAGGGGTTGCCTGAGGCTTTCAGCCCAATTTCTGAATTATGCCCCCTCTGTAAATAGTTTGTTGGGTTTTTTTACCACCATGACTATGTCAAGAGACAGGTTTCTGTATTTAATCATATAGTTACTTTGGTGACACCAGAAGTGTAGCTTTGCCTTCTTTAGTAGTAACATGTACCAGTATAGCACCTGCCTCTTCTAAGGGGGAAAAAATTATACCAATAAAAAAAAACCCAAAAACTTACAGCTGGTGCGGAACTGTAGGCTCATCAGCAAGACTGTGCCACTTTTAGTGTCCCGAGGTGTCCCACAGGTCAGCTTTGTGGTCAGAGTCACACTAATGGCTCAGCGCTTATCAGCAGTATGAGTACATAAAATGGAGTATCGTTTGATCCTGCTCATTTTAATGGTGATTTTGAAAATGCTGAAAGTTTTCTACATAGAATCAGATGAAGGAAAGATGCTTAGTGCTACAGTAACAGTCTTTAACCCAAAGACTTTTCTTGCTTGGTTTACTTTTTTTTCATTTAATTTTTTTTCAGGAAATCACATTTCCCAACTTTTCTTCTATTTCTTTGCACTGTCCCTTGGACGGTTCTTAGCATCGTGATGCCCAAACCCTGGGTTTCATTTGGCCCCTGCCCATTGCACACCAGCGAGGATGGCCACAGTCCTGCCAGGAGACACACAGCAATACCCGTGGGCACATGAAGGAAAGCTAGAATAAAACAACTTTTCAAAAGGACCTGCTAATCATTTTTGTTTTTCCTTTTTAAATAACTGCTGGTGAGTCAGGCATGACATGGCTCCTGTAATCTTCACAGATAATTAAGCATTTCGTACCTTGTGTCTGTGGGTAGATGCAGCTGTCAAAACCCAGGCCCATTCTGGAAGTGGCTAAAGTGCTTTCTCTGGGAGAAAAAAAACCCCAGCCCTCTTGCTTGCACCCACCTTTGTTTACATAATCTTAAATACCAAGACTATATAGTAGGGAAATTTGCTTGTGTGGGCCATTGCTTTTGAAGCTGATGCGACAGCTTGTTGCACGACTCTGTACACATTTTCCTGTTTCACTGGGAGGAATGTAAGAGATAAGCAGAGCAAGAAGCCTTATATTTTTGTTACTGTGTGTTGACAAAATACAGCTTTGTCAGTTCTGATGTTACACTGACAACCAGTGTTTCACACCTCAGCAGTGTGACAGTGGCTACAGTGTCTGTAGCGCAGGCTGAGGTGTCCCAAGGCCAAAATGGGTGGACTCCATATGAAGCCAGGCCCTTGCTGACACCCATCCCACTGCAGCGTCAACGTCTGAGTGAGTAAGGAGAAGTCTTGCTCCCTGCGTGGGTTACCATTTACCTGTGTTAGAAGGATGTTCTGAGTACTACATGTGTTGTCTTCAGTTTTCTAAACTTTTTTGCATGGTAGCGTTGTCCCAAATACTTGTATCATCAAGGAGCCCTGCAAGGAGTCTGGAAGTCTGGACTCTGAGAGACCAATAGGAAACTCGTGTTAGGGGTGAAACAGGCTGCAGTGTTGAACCACAGGTTTCAAAGAGATCCAGACTCTGCAACACAAGGACATAAATTAAGCTGGGGACAAAATAAGGTTAGACGGAAAAACAGTCTTTGTCCTCCTCTTCCCCACAGCAAAATAGGATGATTTCTTTCATAACTTCATCGTCCAAACCACTTCTAAGCTTCATGGCTTATTTCCATTATTTTAGCAAAGGTGTGTCTCAGTCTGCCCATAATATTTGAAATAGAGGGGACTTCTAGCACTTTCCAGGTTGGCTAGTCCATAACCACATAGAATAGTACCATGGAAGAACAACTCCTCAATCTCATGCAAAGAGAGGAAAAATTGAATACAGTTAAGAAAATGCAGATCCAACCCAAATATTGGGAGGATTTTTCCAATTGCTGGATGTTGCAGATAGTGGAAGAGTCCCTCCAGAAAATATTGGTTCACCCTTCATCCTGGCACATGCTGAACTCATCTGAACAAAGCAACAGCAGACGCTAGAATTAGTCAAGAAGTCAGTAGTTTTTGATAGAAAATCTCATAGACCATTTCTAGGTATTTCCCCCACACACCCTTTCTCTCTCTCTTTTTTTTTTTTTTTTTTTTTTAATGAGAAAAGCAGTTATGTTAAAAACATCATGGGGAGTAATTCTGAACTGGCAGAGGGATGGGACAGATGATTGAATAGATTCTTTCCATCTCCACATTTTGTGATCTATGAACTCACCTTTGGGAAACTTATTTCAGAGCGAGTTTCACTCCTCCAGAGTTGTCTGAAGAAGGTGGGCTATTTAACTTGAGCAGCATTAACACTACCACTGTGCTTTGGCTTTAAAAGTTATAAGATGTTTCAGCACTAAGAAACTTCATCACTGTCCTGGTTTCAGCTGAGATAGAATTAATTTTCTTATTAGCAGCTGGTGCAGTGCTGTGTTTTGGATTTGGTGTGAGAACAATGTTGATCACACGCTGATGTTTTTAGTCATTGCTGAGTGATGTTTATACTAAGTCAAGGACTTTTTAGTTTCTCAGGCCCTGCCAGCGAGAGGGATGGAGGGGCACAAGAAATTGGGGGGGGTGACACAGCCAGGACCGCTGACCTGAACCAGCCCCAAAGAGGTATTCCATACCATGGGACATCATGCCCAGTATATAAACTGGGGGGGGGGGGGGTTGGCTGGGGCTGGCAGATCTTTGCTCGGGGACTGGCTGGGCATCGGTCAGCGGGGGGTAAACAGCTGTATTGTGTGTCATTTGTTTTCTTTTCTCCCTTCCCTTTGGACTCCATTCTTCTTCCTCCTCCCTCATTTTCATTATAACTGTTATTATTATTATTGCTCTTTCGTTTTTATTTTATTTCAACGATTAAATTGTTCTTATCTCAACCCTTGAGTTTTAAATTCCTTTCCAATTCTCCTCCCCACCCCTCCGGGTGAGAGGCAAGTGAGTGAGCAGCTCCATGGCACTTAATTACCAGCTGGGGTTAAGCCACAACGACAGTCACAGAGTGATTTTTCTCTGATTTCCTTTCCTCCTGGAAGCCTGCCTGTAATATTGTCTGCTGGTGCTTCACACTGCAAGCCAGAGATACCACTATTGCCTGGACATGCTGGAGGCTGAACCTGCTCCACAGCCAGCCTGACATTTACTACACCAGGTCCTCTGTGACTCCCTTTTGCGTCCCATCCCATTCCTCGCAGGCAGAAAGCTCGTACAAGGAACGCCACTGAAATGTGGTGTCCAGTCAATTTCTAATGAAAAGCCCATCTTTCTGGCCCCCAGTGGACGGTCCCGTTGCCAAAGACTGTCGAGTTACCTGAAGCCTCGAGGAGTCCTGCAGCTCCACGCTGCTTTGAACACCAGATGAGTGCTTAGTGAGTGTGGCTGTGTCCTCAGCAAGTAATCCCACTGCATGGGGCTCAATGTAATGCAGGGTAACTAGGTGGCAAGTGTCCAAGTCATTCTTTTTAATTAAGGAATCCCAAGAAAAGTTCACATGGGATCTAATGACTCACAACACAGTGTTTCTGTGGAGAGCAAACAGCAGATTAGGAGACAGCCTTCAAAGCTGGAAAGGTGTGGAGGAGGGGACTGGTGTCCATAAAAGCAGCCCAAGGCATTTGATCAGGCACCTGGGAATGAGGGCTAGAATAGTTTGTAGCAGTGACAGTCTGGGGATGTGCGACCATGTCCCCAGCCCTGCAGAAGTCTCAGGGAGGTCCCCAGCCACGGAGAGGCTGTTCTTCCTCCAGGTTCAGGCCCACGCAAGCTACTTCTGTCACAGCACACAAGTGTTGCTTCATGTGGGTTGGTTTCTCCCAGATGCTTGATTTTTCTCCAAGCAAATGCATTTATAGCCTAAAGTCTGGGACCCAGAACAATGTCTAATGTAGTTTACAGCTCACAGGATGTAAGGAGGAAGTAACGTGGTTATGAGCTCAGGAAAAAACAATAACCTGGAAAAAAAGGCAGAAGAGGACATTCACCCATTTCAGCTAGAACAGTTCGTCATCACATGGTGCTAAAGGGACAACATCACCCTGAGATGCCAGTGGTCTACAGCTTTTCTCACTATTCTTATTAAAACTTCCAAATTAGAGACAGTGCAAATTTATGTAAATAACAGTATGTAACATAATTCTTCTTGGTGTAAAACTGACTTCTGGGGCCAAGAAACAAGAAACTATTAAAATAAATCAAAAAAAGTCAGAAAAGTCTCATCGCATTTGTATTTGTCTTCAGACTGGAGCTTTGTGGCTTGGGGAAGGGATAGACTGACCTTTCACTTGTGTGCTCTTCAGCTCCTGCTCTGCCACAGGCAAATGAGGGCAAGTGAGCTCAGTGGTCCTCCCCAAACCCCAACACACGCAGACTCCAGTGATCAGGAGCCTATGCTGGTCTTGCCACAGATTTCCTGTGCGGTCTTGGATAGGAAGGTGTCTGTGTGCCTCAGTTTTTCCATCTGTAAAATAAGACTGATGTTACACTACTTCACTGGCACAGCTAAAGTTCTGCTTAAAAAGCAGTCTATGACCTTTGGATGAATGGTGGTAATGAGCTGTTTTCCTTATTTATAAGTATCATTTGGTGTGATATAAATATTTTTTTGTATTATATATACTGTGTTTATTTTGTGCAAGTGAACACAGTCCTGATGAAAACGAGAGACTGAGAATTTTGCTTTCCCATGTAACTCAACCAGCGTTCCCGAGTCCTGATCTCTAACACCTCTGCTATTGCAGTCCTGGGCCTCTCTTGAGCAGAAACTGCTGATCGTGCCAAATTCTCTGGTGTTCTGTAATGTGGGCTAACATGCACTGGGGTTTGGATGAGACCAATAGGCTCATTTTCACTTCAGGCCTGCGGCAGCGCTGGAGCTGGAGAGCACAGAAGTGAAAGGTCAGTGTATCCCTCCCCTGAGCCACACAGCTCCTGTTTGAAAACAAATAAAACTACCATGTGACTGTTATGATTTTAATTTTTTTTAAATAGCTTTATTGCCTTTCTTCCTTCAGAAAGTCAACTTTACACCAAAGGGAAAGTTAGATGCTCTCACTTTTGCAAGTTTGTGTTGTTCCTTACTTGGAAGGTTTGCAGGGAATAAGAAGAAAAACTGTAGACCTATTGCTTCTCTCATGTTTTCTAATGTTGTGTGTCTCATGTGTGTAGTATTAGCCAGTATTTAGAGTTTTCTGGAACAAAGTTGGTCAACCTGACTATGCACTTTGAGAAATTAAGATCTGAATAGACACTGACAAGCAGTTAAGTTACCACAACCTAATGAGTGTCTCTAGAGAATGTTTTAAGGGAGCACTTAACTCGGGTGGGCTGGGAACATGCACACAATCAATTACTGTAGCTTGGTAGATGATGAATAAATTGTTAAACCACAATAAATTGACTGTTTGCCATGTCCAGGCCCTGAAGGACATGATGGTATCCCCTTTCGACTTCCAAAGGGTGGTCTCAGCTGCTTTTCTAGGTTCCCTCTGGAGTCAACCAGAGAGGCAGGCACTCACAAGGGGGGAGATGATTCCACTATGTGCACTTGTTTTGGAATGGTAGAAATCAAACTCTGATGCCTAAAGTTGGTGAGATGAATTCCACACAAAATATCTAAAATGGATTATCTGAACTCCTCCTTTTATCAAAGAGGGTTAGCCGTTGAGTACCAACTCCTCCAGATCTGGCTTATCAGTGGTTAAGTCAAAACCCAGAGGAAGAGATAAAGTAATCCTAAACCTCAGTAACTACCTCTAGCAATGAAGACAATGGACAACTCCCTGCTGCTGCTGACTAAAAGAAAGTCAAGGATGAACCTGTGTGCATCCTCACGTTATTCAACAATAACCTCAAGTTACTTCCCAAACAACTGTAAAAAACCCAACTGTACAACCTGGAATCTCATCTACTGTTGTTCCTCTATTTAAAGAGCCACAAATTAGGGAATCCTGGCAGACTGATAATATCTGATGAGTGGATTGGTACTGAAATTTTACTGGGTTCACCAAAACCATCTCCAACACTCCTTGTTAACTAAATACCTTGTAGTAATATGTTTCTGCAATCTACAACAGACTTCTGCGGCAGAAGACATAACTCAAACCACCTCTACATCAGTACTGTTCTAGCTATTAAGTTTATCACTAGCTTGTAAATCAAGAATCCAGGTCATGATAGCATCAAAACTCAACTTGAGTGGGACTAATATACAGCATATCAACCTGAAGGCAGTGGCAACCTTATTTACTTTGTCCTCACCAACAACTTTACTTTCAATAGCCCACATTTCCTCCAGAATAAGAGTAGAGACATGAGAGTCACAATGACCTGCAAGATGTCAGTCTTTTCATGGGACACCTGTAAAAGGATTTCTAGGTACGTTTATAAATTCTGTCACCAAGCCCAACCTGTACCTAAGATGATATCGTTTGAGCTGGATTTCCGTACCAATTGCTACCATAAATTTGATAATCATTAGCCTGCTACTGTTCTATCCCTGGGATAGCCTATTCAAGTATAATTTTCCTGGACCCTGGATAACATAAAAAAAGTTAATCCTTAGAATAGAATATGTGTGTGTACATATATATATATACATACACACACACACACACATATATATAAAAATACAACCTACAGACCAGTTTACCAACTCAATATACCCATCAAATATCTGAGAAAGTTAGCAATGCAGCCAAGCACTCACATACCACTACCATCTTGACAATTGCTTTGAGAAGAATGTTGTTGTGGACAACCTATATGATCTAAGAAGGACTGTTTCTTAGCAAGTATACTATTTGAGACAGCCATGTCATGTTTTTGAAGGAGCCATCCAAGCACCACATAAGAAATTACTTCAGTACCGAAAGTCAACCCACAAGGACATCTCCAGTTATTATATACCATCACACCCTGGAACCTACACAGAAAATCACTGAGCAATTGCAACTTTAGCTTATATCTAGGTATAAAATTAGTGCTGTCTTCCAGACCCTTGTCCAAGACCTGATACCAAGTTCACTGAAATCAATGCAATATGAAATTGGTGGGCATTAGAGATGCTGTATGGAATGTATTGTATGGCATTGCCTCATATAAATGACATACCTATAAAAAGGTTATCTCAGTCTGTGGCAAGGTATACAGATCAAATCCCAGAAACAGTGATTAGCAGAGAAAGGTGAATCTCCAGGAGGCTGAGTCAAGCAGTCACTAAAAGCATTGAATACTGCTGAGAGGTTTATGAAACACATGAAAATAGGCTCTGATGAGATTACTCACAATTTTCATCTTTAGTTACACCAGAAAGACTGAAAAAAGGTATATTATGTTAGTCACTGGGACTTCTGCTACAGGTACTCATGCGAAGATCCATAAGAAGGAAAAAAAGCAGTTGTTCAGCTTCTGCAAGACTTTATTTGACTGAGATCAGGAGTGCAAGATAACCCCTGGATCAGAAGACAGCCTACTGCATTATCGCCTGCCTGCCTAACAATCCTCTTCTTTTTGGTGGCTAGGGTCTTCCAATGGAACAGAAATACAGAGCTGCTGAAGTTATTGTTACCCTGGCTATAACATCTCACCCTACAGTAGTTGCATTCTGATTAAAATGAGGTTTTGACCTGAAAGAATTTATAATGAGCCAGATTTGAGCAGTTACAGCCCCATATCCCTTGAGCATCTTACAGAGAGAAGTCAGAAGAACAAGAAAGCTCCGTGATGGTGACCGAACAGCTGGGCAGGGGGCCCTGGTGACGGAGTCTCCTGCAATCGCTCTTCATCAAACCTTGACAAAGGTTTGCAGTGAACAAGCAGGCAATCTCTTCCCTACTCAGCATAGCATATTTGCATATGATAAAGAATTAGGTGGATTAATATTTTGCTGTAATTGAAGAAAAAAACTGGTTATACACTCTACTGTATACATGATAGGTGTAATAGCATAACTGGAAGAGGAACCTCTCATTTCCTCTCCTTTCTGGTTATAAATTGCTTTAAAAATATAAGGGAAAGGAACAAAAAGTATCGGTAGAAAAAAGAAAGAAAAGAAAGAAAGAAAGAAAGAAAGAAAATTTCTTTACTGAAGAAAGTAAAGCAAATGAGCAAGCATGGATTAATCGATGTGAGAGGGGGAGAAGGAAAAGAGAACAGTAAGGAAGGAGAGGGAGCCACACGGAAGGGAGAAGAGGCATTTGTCTGCTAAGACGGAAGATTGTCTTTTCCCAGAGATGAAGCGAATCACTTATCTTCTACAATTTTTGTCTTGAACAAAACAAAGTGGCAAAACCCACAGAACTTCTTCAGAAGCAGCCTTAATGGAAATTGAGGTGAGATCTCTGTGAGTTGCAATTTGAGTGTCCATCAAAGATGTTGAGAAGGAGGAGGAAGAGTCAGTGCTCCAGTATGCTGAAAGGCAGGTGAGGCTGAGGGGCTGCACACAGCTGTGGAGGACCGTGGGGGATAGGCTGGAACAAAGAAACATGAACAGAGCTCAGATCCAGTGACCTCTATGATCTGGTCATGTACCACAAGTTAAAACGCATCCATTTTCAAAACTTCATAACTTGTTTGCTAAAACTTTACTCAAAGGCATTTTAATGTGGAGAAGAGAAATGTCTGCTACGTGCTCTTTTCCAAACTTGTCCAGGGAAGAAGCTTCTCTGCTCCAAAGCTCTCTGCAGAGATACTAAGGTAGCTCAGACTATCATTTCAGAGCTGTGTTTGTCATCTGTGGAGCACTTCAGTGTTTGTCCATTTTGATAGATCTGTGTAAAGATTCAGTATGGTGCTCTCACTGAAAATACCTTTTTCTTATTTTGTCCCTACAGGAACTGCTGCTGGTGTACCAGGTCAGTGAGGGAACATGCCAGTTCTCAGCTACTACTAGAAACCAGTTATTAGACAGGAATAGTAGTTTGGGTTGCAATGACTTGAAGCAAACTATTTCCGAAAATGCTTATCATCAATACAGGAGGAAGGCTGGATGATTTTAATACACATGAACACCTTAATTATTTCAAAGATTCTGGTATATATTAAACTTTGTTGTCTCCATTGTTTTGTATCCCCATGCTGGTTGACATACCTATGTGCCATAATTTAATCTTCTATCAATATAATCTCTCATGTTTTGTCTTATTTTAATTTTGCTTTTCAAAGTTACTTTTGCAGAAATCTTAATAAAATCCCAAATTTTGGTACCACTGAAATTACTAAAAATATGTTCATGAGCTGTATCTCATTAAGGGCAAATATAAAAACAAAATGGAATTTTTTTATTGTAAGCAGTTTTCAACTTCTAAATGAACAAGGAAAGTTTTGAAGATTTTTAAAAAGTAAAATATCTCTCTGTTTTCAAATCTCCTTACTTAAATAAAGCTTATCAGATCAGCCTTAAACTTTCTCAAAATATTCTTCTTTGCCAAGAGACCACACGTGAAGTTTCAGGTGGGAAAAAAATTGGCTTAAAAATGAAGAAGTAAAAAAAAATAGGGCCTTAGAATAAAAATCAACATGGAACTGCTACTGTAGTTCCATTATAAAAACTCATAAAAAACATTTCCAGTTGCTCTCCAGTAGGTCTGATTTCCATAAGTAAAGCCCCACTTTATTTCTTGCACAGTTCCTTATAGGTCTTTAAGGAGCTATGAAAACTCTCTTGCCAACAGGGAATTTCTTGCAGAAATAAAGCATCTTAGGAAACATTTTTTTAATAGATCTGGAAACATATTAATGATTAAAGGCCTGATCCTTCAGAACTGAGTGTTTTCAGTTTCCATCGGCTTCTGTGGGAATGACAGATGCTGGCACCTTTTCATATTAGATATAATATCTGCATACCTCAACTCTGTGATTGCACCAGGCTTGTGAAAAACCTTAGTGCTTGCCCTCCGAATTGGACACGGCAGGTCCCCATACCCAAACGCAAGAGTTTCAAATTCATTTTTCTGGTCCTTAAGATCATGGGATATACTTAAAATGCATGAGCTTTTCCAGTTTTTATGTGATCTGTGAGTTTAAACCTTTTTTTTTTTTTTTTTTTAAGTAAGTTTCTTGCCTTTTAAGTTTTCTTCACAGGAATCTGGGCTGGAAATGCACTTTTGTTTAGAATAGAACAAGATTTTTCTTGCTGTCACCCATCTCCTGCAGCCAGGGCTAAAGAAAGGTGCCAAATGTCGCAGGACTTGGTATTGGACTACAGGAGACGGCCAAAGTGAGGCTAAGCCATCCTCCCTCTTGCAGGTCTGGTGCTGTGCTCCTGCCCATCCTGGCACAGCCCCGCAGTGCTGCCTGTGCTTTCTCAGCACTTAGCTGGGGACACAGGATCAGAGCAGAAAAGAATCTGTGGGAGGCAGAGCTGCAGCTGCTGGAGGAGCTTATTTTATCTGTCAGCAACTGTACATGAACCCTTTCTACTGCAGGATAAAATCTGACAGAAAGGCATAAGTCCTGACAGAGAAAGTTTTATGTACATTAAAGTCCCCATCAACCTGTCAGTGCATAAATGGCCATATGCAATGTAAGTGATGATTAAAAGTGATCCAAAAGAAAGCATTTAAAAACCAAAAGAACCTACCCTTTACACCAGATCTACACCAAAGCTTCTTGATAAGTTGAACTGTTTTTAAGTCACAGAGATCAGCAGCGAAAGGTCTGACTGCCAAAAGGCATTTTAGACATTCAGCAGATTTCCTATTAAAATGTAAGATAAGAAGCCATCAAAATGTACATTAAAAAGACCCCGTCAACTGTGTAAAATTTCTTGAAGAATCAAGGAAAGCGTGTCCCATTTGTGGGACTGCTTCCAAGGCCTTCTCCCTCTCCTTCAGCTTTTGTGCTTTTGTGTTTATGGCAAAAACAGTTTGCAGTTGGAACAGCTACATTCAGCCTGCAGCCCAACAGCAGCTCCTTCTCTTGGAAGGATATTTATTATTCCTGCTGCCTTTAATTGCCTGGTTAATCTGTGTAACCAACAACTGTAATCCATGTAATCCCATGGCCCTTTCACTTGTCCTTTATTGACCAGGCAGGTATTTGTTATGCTGCTTGTGTTCTTCCCTCCAAGCAGGCTGTCAGCTCTTCACACAGGAGGATTTCCTACCACACTATGTGTTTGCACAGCGGTGGCACAGTGGAGCTGCCGGCTTGAAGCTTCCAAGGGCTACCAGATAAAAAGAATGAATAACCCTGAAGCCACCCTAGTGTGATTTGCCGAGGTCCATTTGCCTATTTATATCGTTAAAGCTGGCAGACAGCAAGGGAATAAGAAGAAAAGTAGTATTTTGTTTAAAAAAAGAAAAAGAATTAAAAATCAGGCATTGGGAGGAACCAGTGTCCATCTTCCTCCTAGTGTTCCCTGACCTCTTGATGGTGTACTTCTGGGGAAGTACTGGAAATAAACTGATTTTTCAAAGATGAAAATCACCTTTATGTATTCTGCAAGGCAATGACAATTAAGTCAGTGTCTTGTATTTCCCCAGAACTTTTCTGTCAATATAAGACACTGACTTAATTGTGTCACTCAAGTCACATTGTACTTGTGAGTCGAAAATGTCATTCTCGATTTACCTGTATTTCTATACCACCGAGGTCAACAGAGGTACCTGCTCCAGTGATATCTCCGTATGAATATATGCTCTGGACCGACAAACAGAATAAATGGTCGTGGGTATTTGTCAGGCTGCTGCTGCTAGGAGTGGCCTCATATTTTTTGGATAAGCTTCAGATGAAAGTCTAAACATCTGGATACTTATAAAAATCATTCAGAGCTCCTGGATGTCGAGGCTTTTCTCTCATTCATTTGGACGTGTATATGAAATTGTCAGTGGGCACAGAAGTGCTGTAATATGAGGGGTAATCAGCCAACAGACAGAAATAGGAATCAGATGTCTTTCAAATAAAACTCGCCTCTCCACCAGCAATCCTCCAGCGAATCTCCCACACCTGTGGATGAGGGGTTACACTGCTGTTACTGCCATTCAGAACTCTTTTAATGCTGGACGTATTTTTAAAAGACAACTCTCGCAGCTTATAAAGCAAGGTTTTGGCTTTGGCTAATGAAAAGCATTAATGTACTGTGGGAGGTGGAGAGAGAGAAAGATTATAATTAAATCTCTGCACTCCTCTCCCGTCTCTAAGGGCTTGGATAAGAAACAGTTCTGCCGGGCAGCTGAATTTGAGCTAAATAAGATAGCTGGGGGAGGGAGCCTTCTTGGTGGTTTCATACAGGCTTGCACATGTGGTAGGGCCAGGGAACATTTCTGATGAAAATAAAATCGTTCTGGGCTCTATCCAGCTGAAAATACCGACAGCCTGCCGGGCCCTGCAACTTTCATAAGGTTGCAGATTCTGGCTCCTAGCTGGAAGCTTGGCCCGGCTGCCGTGGAAGGCCCAGCAAGCAAAACAATAGTTTTATGCCTGAAAGTTGCACATCCAATTGGGAGAGGCAGGAGAGCTTGTGCCAACACACTCCTTCTCTCCCAAAGCTGCCAAGGTTGGGCTCCTTCTTGTACCTTCAATCCCCCTGACCCCACGCCCTGTGAGTGCAGCCAAGAAGCCACTTGGGAGCCCAAAGCTGGAAGCGGTTGCTCCTCTGCTCATAAGAAAGGGCTGGTGGGTCTTGGTATCTCACAACCTGGTGACAATAACTGGTGATATCTTCCTGTGGGATGGACGTGATTCTCCCCTCATTCCCCTGTTGTTTTTTTTTTCACTATCAGCCTCTCTCGAGTTTGATCTGGCTTTGAAGAGCAAATGTTTTGCTGAAATTATTTATGACTTCTGTTAATTTATATAGTGCCCTTTATGTACATCACAGGCGGGTCTTTATAACAAATAAGCTTGAAACAATGTAGGTGCCACATGCCAAAAAAATACAACTATTGAAAACAGAAGAATAAAAGACCCCAAACAATGTTTTAAACCTTTGGAGGGAATTTGATTTAAAACTTTTTTTGGGGTGGAGGGGGTGTTGGATTCCACAGCTTTGGATTGCCAAGAGATGTGTTTCATGCACTTTCAGGCTGAGACAGGAGACTGAGCCTATGGCTGACAACAAAAAATAAGTTCATAAGCTTGGTCAGATGTTGGAGGCATGGGCAACAAAAATACTTTAAACTCAGTGCTATAGAAGTAATTCCTGCAGCTGTCTGGATTAGACTCAGCTCTGCATCCTCATTGCCCTAAAATCAACGGTGGGCCAGAACTTCTCACATCATGACAAGGTGGCCCGTTCCAGCAGCAGAAATAGGGGCAAAATGAGCAGAGTTGGCTCACCTTTACGACGTGTGATCAAACCTGGCTCCAAAACTGTGCTCTAAGCTTCTTTTAAATGGGAAAAAGAAAAGTTTCTACCAACACGCAACCCTGATCCTCGCAACTCTGTGCCTTCCTCAGGGTTTTAATGACTTAAGCTGCTCCAGAGGAACAGAAAAGCATGTAGCCACACTGACGACACCTATGGAAAGTTAGGTTTTTTCAAAAACTTGCAAGGAGTGATCTCAAGTACAGAAAACATGGAATATAATGAAAATGAAAAATGATGTTGAAGTAAAACCAGGCTGTTTTTCAGTGCCCATTATCATCTCTTTAATCACTGCTTAAGCCTTTTTACCCGCAGCCATTTCATGTGATTTAAACCAGCAGTAATTAGTCCCTGTCCAAAAGAGTACTTAAACACATACCTTATCTCCAAGTATCTAAAGATCTCTGCTGAAGTCACTGTGAGGACTGACACCCTGGAGATGCTACCCACACACTTGCATGCTGGACCAAAGCCTACATTTTCCCTTTTCTGAACTGGAACAATGCTTTTCCCTGTGACCATAGAGTTAACTTGTAAATTCGCCCCCACACAGACAGCCTGCCACTCTTTTTTTTCTGCTCAAGCAAAGCTTACTCAAATATTTCAGCTGGGGTTGCAGAGCAGGTCTGATTCTGTACTTGGGAAGTCACTGAGAATTTTGCTCTTGATTTCAGTGTGTTCAGGACCAGTCCTTGGCAAGCACTAGAAATAGAGCAAGTATGTCTATGGCCTGTGTTTTTGGAGGTTCTCAGCATCTTAGACTACCAGATCAGTCTCCTTTTAGAAGCATAGATTTGAAGAGTGTGTAAATACCATTTTTATACGTACATACATGCACTCACCCCATACATGCATATACGTATATTATTATTGCTGTTTCACCAGAATTGTGCAAACCTGTTTTCTGATCAAAGTACGAGCCATTATTATTTTAACGATGGAAATTGCTTTTCTCTGCAGTTCTCTTTGTTGAACTAAGCCAAGATAACACTTTTTCCAGAAATATATGTAGACATGTAATCCAAATGACATGAAGCCCTATTAAGCCCAGAGAGAGATTTTACTCTTGGCTATATCAATGTAACTTCGTTCAAGACGAAAGACATCCTTCTGAAGTTACACCAGGCAGATGTACTTCTTCTGAGCAGAAGACATAAAGGACGTGTCAGAACTTGTGCTCCTCAGTGGGATTTATATCTCTGTAAGTGGGCCCATTTGAGTTGAAGATGTGTGTACATTCATAATGGGAGCTATTCTTCTCCCCCTGAGTGCAACATATGGATGTAGACATGACTGCATTACGTATAAAAATGAAATAAAATGTTTTGCCTGCGAACATGCAATAAAACACTTGCACTTCATTTTATGGGAGGATATTTGTGCGTAATCCGACTCTTATTGTATAACATGTTTCAAATTTAATAGAAATGCTCTCTCACTTCGAAGTGATAGTCTGCATAGCAGGATGTTTCACAGATAAGAGTCCTTTGCTTTTGCAAATACCATCTGAAAATGGGCTTGAAATCTCCAAAGAAATGCACTGGATGGGTTCAGAGCCAGGGCTCACTGGTTTGCTCAACACTGCACAGAATCTTGATAGCATCACTTGGAAAAGAGCCAGGACTAAGGGTCCCGGCAGCCCATGGTTTCCTAGAACAAGCTTCCCTTTATGACACCTTGCAGCTCGGCTTATAATGTATAGAAGTTATGTAGAATGTGTTCCACTTATAGAATTGGCATCTCCACACCAGATCTTTGACTTGCTGTCTAGGGAAGGGATGGGTAATTTTAAATAAACACTGTGGGAAAGCCATACCTCCCTTCATGTCCCACTCAGCTGCTGTTTTTTGCTGCAGTGCCTGCCTCCATGCATTGCACTGGCAAACAACGTGTTGTCTCCAGATGGTCCTGAGAACGCTCTGAGAGTTCCTCTGCCTTGGGTCAGGGCAGCCAGCAGTATTTCAGACCAAATAAAAGCTGCCACATGATGGAGTCAGGACCATTTTTAGAAGGTTGTGAGCACAGTGCAATGGCACAGGGGCGCAGTGTGAGCAGGGAAGGATAACATGCAAAGGGAGGGGAGCAGTGAGACAATGTGGACACCACATGCCTGGTGTAAGTCCTGGGTAGAAGAACACATCCTCACACAGGTAAGGAAGTTAATAATGTCACAATGTCTCAGGCAGTGTCTCGGAGTGGGCATGGCAGTCCTTGCTGTGCAAATGCATAGAAATGCACATCACAGCATTAACAACAGACTTCCATGGAGGAGAAAACCGGTTGCTTTTTCCATCTTAAAAATAATTTCTTTATTATTATGATGGTATACAATGACACTGTTCTCTCAGTATTTAGGTATTGAATTCCCTTTTTTAGAGGGGACTTAAACTTGAGTGACCTGTGGTCCCACCATCTATGTACTGAGCCCTCTTTGTTATTTGTGCTTTTTGGAGAGATTACGCTCCCATGATTTATATAAAGAGTCTGCCTTCTTAGAGGGGATTTCATATGACCCCATGATCCCATTATTTAAGTACTAAGATCCTCCTTGTTAGAGGTTACTTTAACCACCATTTACATACTCAGCTCCACAGAATAGGGTGTTCCCTGCCAGTGTCAATAAAGTTAGTTTTTATTCAAGTGCTCTTCCTCTCTGCAATTAAATCACATTTGAGAGGTACTGTGGTTTTTATAGCATAGTCTCAGGCTGGCTGCATCCTCCTGTGCCAGTGGTATGTTAAGCAATGCCCAAACCCAAGAGTGGACAGGACCATGGGTTGTGCAGCCGTGCCTGCAGCTGTGAATCCCACTAGTCAGCACGAGAGCACAAGGGGACAGGACTGGGTACCGAATAGTGATGGCATCCTAAATGACTGCAATGAGCTCCTTAATACATGCTCAGACAAAAATCAAAATCATCACCAGTGAAAACTGATATGATGAAAATAATTCACTTTGAAATTAGAATGACCTTCTCGTACCTTGCCTTTTTTCTCAAGCATTTCATATTTGTGAGCTCTATGTGCTTTGTTTGCAGTTATGCTAGTAGTATATGATAAAAAGCTTTGGGTTAGGGACTTTAGGCAAATGGTGCTTAATGCAATTTTACACAGAATAAATACTAGGACAATTTTAACCATGTGTGGAGACAGGTTCTTACAGACTTCACAAATCAGAAAGAAAAGCCAGAAAAAAAGCATAGTGAGAAATAAAGCCTTTTAGAAGACATTTACTGCATGGACTGAAACATTTCAATTCCACAGACAAGAAAGGGAAGAAGAAAGGTAGCTAGGAATAAAATCACAATAGTGACAATATATAAGATGTGAAGGAAAAAGATGATGAGAGACAAAGTATGGCAAAGTGGAAACGCAATAAGGAAAGTAAAGACATAAAAAAATAAATAGGTTATTAAATACCTGTCTTTCTATTGTAGAATTGTATAGATGGATCACGAAAGATAAAAAGCCCTATGAGTACTATAGGAATTTCAGTGTTTAGAGGTGGCAAAATTTCTAATAAAGACATAGCCAGTGATGTTTGAAATAAATCATTCCATGAGACACTTCACAAGCACTGGAAGAAGGCACGCTGCTCACACAACTTCTACAAAACAGTTTACCTGCAGAGGCTATTAAAAATCACCTGCTCCAGCAGAAGATATATCTGAGGGGACCTTTGGCATATTGGCTTTATATTTAAGAGATGCTTAAGAGATTTTAGTGTATCAGGATAATTTCAGATAACTGAGGAGATGCTGACTTTGTGCCAGGATTCATGAAAGCCAATACATAATCATAAACAAAAGTAATGGGAGGTTCTCTCATCTCACAAACATTTTAGGAAAAAAGTGGAGAAAATGAAATGGCATTCATCAATAAATGAAGCAGATGTGTGAATAGAAGTCTTTCCTAATCCATTTTCAACTCCATTCTTCAAATTGTTCTAAATTGATGAGAATTTATTTAAAAAATACAGTAGATTGACAAAATTGATTTGAGCCAAAAAGAAATATTGTATTTGGTATTCAAGTACAAAGCATTCTTACAATGAAGCTGAAGCAAATTTTGAAATTAAATATTTCAGTTGAAAAATTCAAACAAATTTAAAAAAAATAAAAATTCAGAATTTTAAAAACATTAACCCAATTCTTTTAAACTTTTTTCCACGTTCTTCTTGTACTCATACATATATAGATACACTTGTTTTCAGCTGAAATAATTTGAGAAAATTAACATGATTTCAGAAAATACATTGGGCTATTTAAATCTGTATTTTTCAGTGAGAAAATTTTAAAGTTTTAAAGAAACTTTTCATTCAACTGTAATAAGGAAATAACAGGTGTGAAAATATTGTCAGTCAGGATGGTTTAATGAAAAATAAAACATGTTAAACAAATGGGTTTCATTGTCTGATCATGGCTCATTGATGAAAGGTACCATATAGATATAAAATATTTACTGAATGCTACTTGGTTTCATATCAAACCATGTATCTATGCAGCATTTCAAAATAAATGCAAAATCTGTGAAGGAATTCTGCAGTAAGTGAAGAACTGAATAATTGGCAGATCCTAAATAGCATTTTCAGAGGGAAATCACATGATAATGCAAATGTTTACAATAGAAATCTGTGTGAATTAGTAGTGGTGATGATGCTAGTCTGTATTTCTGTTGGTAATCTAGAGGGGAATATAAATTTCTACTGAAAATGTCTTACTGACATGAAACCTGGTAGAGTGGTACGTGATGGTGAGGGCTGGGCACATGGACAAAATTATATGGACTTGACATACAAAGAGCGTGTGTTTTAACACAGGCAAACCCCAGAAATCTGCATGTAGGACCAAGGAAGGCAAGGATGTCCACAGAATCCAGGGCTCGTGAAAGCAGTGCCTCTGAGAAGGACTTGGGACTCATGAGCAAGAAGTTGCATTAGAGTTCTGACTGCAATGCTGCAGCTAATACAAGCCCTAAATGTAAAAAGAGGGGAGCAACCAGTGGAAATATGGATATAATTTTACATTTGTACATAGCTGCAGGGACACAGATGTTGGAACATTATGTACAGTTCTGGTCATGCCATATTTATAAAAAGATGTTGAAAAACTGAAGAAGATACAAAAAAGGAGCCAGGAAAAATATTCCAATTCTGGGAAAAAAAAATATCTGCACAAAGCAAGACTTAAAGACCTGATCAAAAAGAGAAAGAATAGGTAACTTGAATATACCACAAGTACTTTCATCACAAGACACTGCTCTGGAGTGGTGTGGAGAAAACTGCTGTGATGAGCAATGGAGAATAAAAGTGAAACAAACTCACAAGAGAAATAAAACAAATGTTTTGGAAAGCCAAAGTAATTTAAGTTATTGGCCCAAAAGTTTTCACCTCAAGACTAGATGTCTATATGGAAGGCTGTGATTCAGAGAAACTCCAGGTAGACAACATGATATGGAAACTTGATTTAAAAAACAAAACAAAACAAAAAACCCAACCCAACCCAACCCAACCCAACCCAAACAACAAAAAAACCCCAACACATGGCCTATTTTATGCTGGGAAATCCGTCCTGATGATCTAATTGGGCATATCTGTATGACTCTGACTATTTCTATAGATAACACTTTGTGGAGGGGACCCAAATCTTCCTGCACATCCATTTTACCTTTTTGGCAGAGAACTGAGAGGAGACATAGTTGTGTAGCTCTTGCCAAAGCTAACAAGAAGCGTATCTTATGCAAGACAAAGCCCTGCTTGCAGAGAAATCTAAGCCAAAGCAATGTATAACTGCAAGCAAACAGCGAAGTCATAAACACCCTGGAGCCAATTTCGCCTTTGGTTCCTCACTGATATTGCATGGTTTTAAATGACAGTTGAATTTGTTCAGGGCTGCTTTTGCTCTCCATGCGCACATCTGTGCCCTGGCATTTCTAATGCTCCGTGGTATCAGGGAGATAGAAGTCCTGAAATGCTCTTGTCCCCCTTCTATAATGAAGCCATTATCCCTAAGAGCTCATTTAAAACTGTATCTCTGTGGCACCCTCTCTGTCGATTCCCAAAGGCTTTAGCATGTTTGAAATGGACCCAGCAACAATCTCGTGCAGCTTTAATTTGTGTCTATGGTGGTTTGCTGCACACAGAGCCTCCGGCACAATTTGAATTGCTGTCTTCAGAGAGGCCAGAGCCTTCAAAGGGCTTAATTTCCTACCCCGTGCTTCCCGTGCTTCCTAACCGGGAGCCTTGAACACAATTTATACAAACTGACAATGCAGAAAATTATTTGGGTATCATGTCTAAAATTATTCAGAATTTGACCCTCAAAAATCCTTATCCGTTAGAGGGTTGGAATTTTCTTTTTCTTCAGAAAACTTCCAACCCTCATTTCTTTTTAGAAGTTCAAATATCCTGGAAGGTATCAGTTATGTTCTTTATTTACAAAATAACATTGATTGTATAGACACCCGTGCTTAGTGGTCCATCCTGATACTCAGCGGACGGGAAAGCTCAGATAACCAGCGCTCTTAAAGTCAATGGGAGAATTTGCCTGGAGAGGGTAAAGTCCAGGGGATCAGATCCTGTGCAGAGAGTTTCTTTGTTCCCAGAGATATTTTGTGCTTCACTAAGTAAAAAATGTCATTATATTTCAAAGTGAAATTTTGCAGGCCATTGATCTAGAATATGAGCTAGTTCCCTTGGGTATTTTTGAAAATCAGAAACAACATATTTATTTAATTTAGAAAAATTACTTCCGTCCAAGGCTGTTTCTCAAGAAACATTCATGACAGCCTAAAACTTGCAAACTCACTGCATATACATGCCATGCATCACATAAAGATAAATAGCTCAATACTTTGTGATATGAAATCTCCCTGAACAAGTATTTCGTATTGGATTGTAACAGATCTTAAAAGACCTTCCAGTCTCCTGGAAAAATAATCATGGTTTTAAAGGGCTAGTAAATATATATCTTCACATGGTAGTTAGAAAATGTTTCAATAAACTGTAAATATTCCTTCTAACAATTTTCATACTTAGTCCCAGAATTATTAATCATGTTGCTTTTTTTAAGTTTTACATTAAAATATTAAGAAATAAACTTTCTAAATTAATAAAACATTGTGGTTCTCATGCCAATAGGAAAAGCCAAGGACATTAAAAATTAAAGATGACATCTCCAAACTAGATTTTGACCCCAGCTAAGTAATTTTCATGCTTCTGGCCTCTCTTGGTCCCCTGAGGAAAATAGATGAAATCCTTCTTCCAAAAGCTCAGGGTACACCTGACCTGAATTCTTCCAGATTACAGACTTAAGAGCAGAAATCCAGGTCTGTTAAGTTATGCTTAGTTATAGAATGGCATCTGTTTGTGATGTTACATAGGGCAGGGTACACTGCAGAAATAACTAAGTGAATTTTGGACAAAGAAAACCTGAAAAAGAAAAAAGAGTGTTTAGTCCTGTTACTGCCTGCTTTAAAGGAGTTTGACTGAAGTTTTTCTCCTATGATTCGTAATTTTCTCCTTAACACCTTTTCAGTATATCCTATATTTGAAATTTAATCAAGGTTGGGTTTTTTCTCTAAAAAAATTATTCCTTTGTAATAACCCCCTCTGAATATCAGGTTTGATTTTGGTTGGTTTTGGTTTTGATTTGTTTGTGGTTTGTTTATTGTTTTGGTTTGGTTGTTTGTTTTTTTTCCTGAAAAAGATAAGGATAGAGCAAACAGGCAGAAAATAACTCAGGTGGGAACAAAATTTTGCGGTTGATCAGAAACACCACTTCCTGCCTCCCTGGGAATACAAGATCAAAGACGCATTTTGACCTGCACCAGGAATCTTTTACCAAACATCAAACAGCAAACAAATGGTGATTCTTCACCAGAATATTCTTGTAGTCTTCAAGGAGTCATGTGCTGGGGTTGCTGTCTTTGTAGGTAGTAGTACTCACAAGATTTGTCCCCTGAACTTTTAGCATCTTCTTGTGTGAAGGTTCTTGTCCTGGGTGAAAGAGGGGTCCTTATTTACCTTCTCCACATCTGTCATTCAGAGATTCAGCATTTTAACTCAAAACTCAGGAGTTTTCATGGTGTAGGACAGAATGGAATTATTTATGGACAGCTCAATAAAGCTAAAATTAAGTTATATTTACAATTAAATGCCTACATTTCAGTAAAACACTTGTGAAACATTTCCGTTTTGTCAAATCGACCAACCTTTTCTGACAGAAAAACTGTCTTCTGGAAAATTTTCAAGCTTCTCTGATTGTTATGCTACATTTTTGGCTCAAGAAGCTCAGTAAGAGCTCTTTATTTTTATTTTAATACAGGGTGTCAAAATTAATTATCAGAAATTTCACTGATACAAAGGAGAATATTCGGTCCAGGGCATTGTTAAAAAGACTGTTACCAAATTTTTCACACTGCAGGCATAGCCACATATTCATGTAGACTAACTAAATAAAATACAGATTTCAAGGAAACAAGGGTAGAATTTTTGGCTAATACACATAAGGTTATACCTTTTCTGGAGTTTGACTTTTACCAATTCAGGTTGTTCAGCCTTGACTACAGATATTTTGGACACTAATTATCTGCTCATAAAAATAAGTTTGCTCAGAAATGAGGGAGGTCAGAGGCCTCCCAGGGACTTTGCCATCTTTCTTATGGAGCAATCTCAAGAAAGAAAATGGCAAAAAGGCCATTTTGTGTTTGGTATCTGTACCCTGCCTAAGCCCCACTTCAGGTGCCTGACTCCTCCAGAAGGCTGTCGGGTTGCTCAGGCATGTTCTCCCCTTAATAAGTCCATGCTGACTACTCCCAGTCACTGTATTGTCCTTAATATATTTGGAAATAATTTCCAGGAGGATTTGTTCTATCACTTTCCCAGTGATTGTGTTGAGGCTGACTAGCTTGTAGTTCCCTGGATCCTCTTTCATGCCCTTCTTGAAGGCAGGAGTGACGTTTGCTTTCCTCTGGTCCTAAGGAGCCTCCTGTAATCCCCATGACTTTTCAAAGATCATCAGGCGTAGCCTTGCAATGACATCTGATAGCTCCCTCATCGCTCATGGATGGATCTTGCCAGGTCCCATGGGGTTGGGTGCATTAATTTTGTTTAAACGTTCCCTAAACAGATCCTTCTCCACCAATGGAAGTTCTTCCTTGCTCCAGTCTTTCCCACCAGTCACAGGGCCCTGGGATTCACAGGGGCCTTCAAGGCAGATTTTACCAGTAAAGACAAGGAGAAGGAGAAATTTAAGTTTTCTTCTTTTTCCATGTCCTTTGTCACCAGCTCTCCCACTCCATGCAGGAGTGGGCCCACATTTTCCCTGGTCTTCCTTTTGCTGCTGGTAGGTAATACCTGTGCAAGCCTTTCCTCATCACCCTTCAGGTGGGCTCTGGCTTTCCTAACCCTGGTCCTGCATGCTCAGACAGTATCTCTGTATTCCTTCTGGGTCACCTGTCTCTGCTTCTTTAATTAAAATTTAAAGTTTAAACTTCAGGCTTCTTTCAAACATTATAGGGAAAGATTACAGAGAGGAAAGAATGAGTCTGACAAGCTTATGGTAGCTCACGTTGCTGAAGAGGCACATAGACCACATTTCCCAAATGCTGATGCCTCCTGTCATTTATCATATTGTCCAACTGAGGAGTGTCAAACACAAAAATTGAGGCCTGATTTTGGCCCAGCAACATCATTCAAAAACGCAGGCTTGGAGATTGCAAGGACTCCAAGGCTTCACTAAAACAATGGCCTGAGCCGAGCAAATGTGTGTGGTATGTCAAACACCAGATCACGAAACCCTGGAATCTTTTATATGGATATGGACTGGGAAATACGGACTATTTCTAAAAGGCTTGGCATTAAAAGGGACATCCATTGTTGTGACTTTAGCTCATGAATATGGCAAGAATTGTTCGTAACGCATATTATTATGTATGTAAGCTAATCAGGAGGAAAATTGAACCCCCTATGGGAGTACTGAATATTGGTTTGTTCTCCTTGAAGCTGCTGGATAAAGAAAGGAAATAAAGGGGATAAACTGAGAATTCTGTTTCACTAAAAAGTTCTTTTTAAAAAAAAAACAACAACAAATCCTTATTCCAGTGCATTGCAAAACCATTTTTTTTCATAAGTATTCAGAGGGAGAGACAGACTTTACCACCTGATTAATACACTCTGGAATAGCTGATGATTTCTTGAAGCACAAACCCAGAAGGGCGCAGACACTGCTTAAACTCCTTTCTCAGGGTTTGGGGCCAGGACTTGAGCTGAGTCTCTGAAACCCCGACTGAGTGGCTGCCCCAAGAGATGCTTCTATGGGATTTTTCTCCTTTCTCTTTGGAGTCAAGCTTGGTCAGGGGCTTCTGAGCAGAAGTTTTGCTGATAAGGACTTAGTTGTAAGAAAGATTTTGGTTTCAGCAAATAGGCATTTTCCAATTCAAAACATGTGCTGTGGACAAAAGTTCCTGTCTTGCTCCAGGGCTGGGTGTCTTTAGAGCGTGGAGGTCTTCAGGAAGGTGGAAGGTGCTCCATGTGGGTGGAAAGGGCCCATCATCTCGTGGGACTGCATGGTGCACACACAAGAGATGCAACAGCAGGGGTGAGCTCAAGCCAGGGCATTTTTGTAGTCATCCACGACTGCCCAGAGCTCATTTGTGTTTGAACACAGTGGTTTCGTTTGGGGAAGACTGTTAGTCTCCTTCAGTTGCTGTCCTGTCCTGAAGGCCTGGGAAAATGAAGGACAGGAATATGGGAGTGTGGCATGGTGAAACTTTGCCTGAAGAATAGCTATCTTAATCCAAAGGATTAAGTAAAAGTTGGCTTTCCTACAAAAGTCCAGGTCTGGACGTGCATACTCATGGAATAGCAAATTCCATTTTGCAGTTACATCTAGAAAGAGAAATGTTTTCCATTTGCTGCCTCCCTTCCCACTTGCCGGGCCTGGGATAAGGGTCTTATTCAGTTCAGCCTGAAAAATGGAGGTTTGGGGAGATAACAGGAATTTCACAGATGAAAAGAAAGGGATGGGAGTGTGAGGAGAAAGGGGGAAGGGAGAGAGGAGGTAAGAGTCCTGGCACACATATTTAAGCATTCAAACTGTTGCAGAACTAGGCACTGTAGGAATAAAAGCCTCATGTGATGGAAACAGGGACTCTGGGATGATTGTTTCTGCTGCCTGTGCAGCTAGAAGGTTAAAACAGGAAAATGATAAGTGTAGAAGAGTTATGAGCAGCGAAGGCAGAGGCAGCCCAGGCGTTGGTACACACACATGCACTGGGCGGCTGGCCCGGGCCTGCTGCTGAGCCAGGCCCCTGGCCAATTTTCCTTCCCCCCCCGTGCTTCTTGGAAGAAAAGGAGTGAGGTTAAGCTGACCAGAGAAAGCAAAGCTACCATAGCCTTTTGTGGTCTGTAATGCCGAGTACAGACTGTCATTGTCAGGCTGGGTAACACAGTCCACCTTTGTTGTTGCCTTGCAGCAGCGGGTGGAAGGAACGGCTCTAAATTATGTTGGGTGACGGGAAGCCAGGAGAGGGGCTGTCGTGGGAGGAGGCTCTACTGTCTTCCTGAACTTTCACTTTTGATTTTCAGCTGAGCTGGAAATGAGATCCCTTATTGTTTTTTTTTTCTTTTTAGTGCCTGGACCTGAGGCCAGAGCCTCAGCTGGGATAAATCAGCTCCACTTGCCTGTAGCTGAGGAAGGTAGGAGGATGCACGGCGGTTCAGGATACGACTTGCCTTGTTTAGCGACCAGAGTGCTTGTTTTCCCTGGTAAAAATCAGACCACCACATTCATGTGCTCAATCATCAAGTACGTGAACATTTTTCAAAAGCACAACTTCCCAATGACCCAGAGTGCCTTTAAATAAAGAAGTGCTATTGGCCCTCGGTAGTGTGAAAGGAACAGTTGAAATCCCTGTCTTGCCCAGCTGTTAAACCTGTGTTTGATTTCTGAAAAACCTATAGAGAAAAAGGGTTAAAGGAGACCATACAAGAAGTAGAAGAAATAAATTGAATGCACATGTGCAATCATTATTCATACTAACGTTCCCTGTATTACTTCATAACACAGCTGTATACACACAAAAAAACCAGTCCAGTTTGGTTTCTTCCTATTTGAATCTTATTAATTTCTGTTTAATGAAACACAAATGTTTGCGCTCTTCATTTTGACGCATGCAGCCTCGTAGTGTATTTGTTAAGCATTAGCTAGCGCGGTTGTGACCGTCTAATACAAATGTCTCTGGGCCTTTCATGGCTCCTGACAGGACATCTTTTGAGCATGGCAGTTGCCATGGGGACGGGTGCAATGCCTATTTGGAAGGAAAATTGGGAGCAATGCTCATTACATCAAAAACTACATCAGGGAGGGGTGGAAGGAGAATGTTTGCTTCTTGTGCTGACACTTAGCTGCTTGTGTTACCCACCACCCACACACTTCCATCAAACAATATCTCTTTCAAAAGCAGAAGTCAAAGTTTGCATCTCCTATCATTCCAGCTGGAACAGGCAGGGGCTGTGTGAAATGAATATCATCGTGCACAGGGCCAGGGCACTGCCTGGCTGGCTCTATCTGTCACTTCGTAACACAGCAACACTGAGCCCCCTCAGTTTTCCCCTACTCCTGCCCTTGGCCGAACACTTCACCCAGCTCCTCAGGGCACTGCAGGGACAATGGGGTGGTGCAGGGCAGGGGCAGCTGGGTAAATCTAACCAGCTTGCTCAAAATCAGCAGATTTATTGTGTGTTTTATGCTGGTGAGAGGAGGATCGGTGCCTGTGTGTATCACAATTTCCACACATAGGGAAGGTTGCAATAACAAAGACAAAGACCTTCATATCCTTCCCACACACACCCCAGAACACCATGAGAAGTCAAGGAGAAAGACAATCATTTTTGGTAGAAAAAGAATCCTAGACCCTTCTGTTTTGAGCTGTCTCTTGCTGTATATTGCTCTACATTCTGCACATTTCTTCCATTAAAAATTAGCCATCCCTGTATTTTTCACTGAATTGTTGTGTTGACTTAGCCTTTCAGAAAAAAACAAACACACACCAAAAAAAACCTCAGACCCCACAAAAACTGGGCATCAGCCAAATACTCCAAGGAAGAGATGCCGCAGACTTGCCACGAGGCCCAGGTTTGGGGCAGGGGGGTCATTTTGCAGAGCACTCAAATGTCTGGCTTTGGGTGCTGGGGTAATATGCAAAATCTTCTCAGTGAAATACAGGAGGTGGCTGCAACACCTTGCTGATGCCTGTGATGCCCACTCTAAATGGTGGGGGCCAGCCAGGTGCTTGGTCTCTGAAACACCTGGATGCTGAATGATTGCCCTTACGGTCCTGCTTTGCTTTCTCTGTTTTACAGGGACCAGGTGCCTACAGCAGTGCTCAGGGGTTTGCATTTCCCCCACCCTTAGGATCATACAGGCCATCCAGAACCTCTTGAGTCCACATGCTAGATGTCTTGGAAACGTAACTTCCCCAGCATCTGGATGAATACAAATTGTCTCACACATGGAATGGGGACAGGGTGGTGGAGTTGGCCTCTGCTCTGTGGGAGGTGGGTGTAACTTTGGGGGTTTTATGTGCTGTCAGAGCGCTTTTTTACGCTCTTCACTGTAAGCTTGCAGACGTGAAATGTGGTGCAGAGAAAGAGACAGCTTTGACACACTTGCAAGATTCCTGGCCACAATCAGTCTGTGGTGTTTCTTGTTGGGGCCTCTTTGCCCCAGAAAAGCTCCTCAACTGGCTCCCTTTTAGCACACTGCACTGACTGCAGACAGTAATTATTTTCTAAGGTTTTATTTAAGTGAAAAAAACCCCAATCCTTACCCCCCCCCCCTAGAAATAAATGCCATTATATGCAGCTGTAACAATTCTCCCTCCCACCCTGTTCAGTCATGCATCGACAGCTGCCTTTAAACTTGAACTTTCTCTACTCCTGCACAGCCTGCTACCACTTGAACTGCT
This sequence comes from Falco biarmicus, assembly GCF_023638135.1. NCBI lineage: Eukaryota > Metazoa > Chordata > Aves > Falconiformes > Falconidae > Falco > Falco biarmicus. Next base: position 30,108,553 of record NC_079289.1, read on the forward strand.
TGACTAATATAATCTAACAGCAGCAGCAGCAGCAGCAGCAGATGTTATCTCATCTGGGGAGAGAGGATTCCAGGTCTGAATGCCAGAGCTGTAGTGGGGGCTCGTACATTTTCCATGGAGTCACAATCCCCAGGAACGAAAAAGCTGATTTTGCACAGGGGTGACAACGGGAGTCCCAGGTAGTGCCCAGACCTTGATGCTCTCCTCTCCCTCCTCCTCCTTTTCTTCTCGTGGCATTCACTAAAGCCAGGAGGTCACATCTGAAAGATGCAGGAGCTCCACTGGGCTATCTTGACTCTCCTTCGCCTTGCCCACCACTTGGACACCACTTTTGTAGGGCTCATTTAGCCCCACTTGATGGTTCTTTTTCTTCATTAAGGTGATGTGTGAAAGTTCAAATTCTCTTAGTTTTTCTGCACACCCAGGTGCCACCCTCCAGATTAAGACAACACCAACTTTTGGATAATTTTGTTTATCTAAATACTGATGTGTTTTACACTGGTTCATTGTATGCTGTATCAAAATAAGTAATGAATTCAATATTTATGCTTATAAAATAATAGTATCAATGCATATTTTATTTGTAGAACAGTTTTTCTCTCAGTAGCTTTAGCTAAAAAGAATTATAACACACTAAAAACTAGTGTTGCAGCAAGTTTCAGAGTTAACCTGTGGTATGTGTTTGCCTATGGCAAACATGTAGCAATTTGAATTAATTTAGCCATCCCTGCCTAGTCACATCTTCCATCACCGTAATTTATCTGGCTATCTGATCATTTTCTTTTGTTAAAACTTTAGGCCCAAATCTTTCTTGAGATTTATGCATGCAATGGCGTGCACATATCCCTTAGGGTTAGTGGGAATTACAAGTCTGTCTCTGAAAGGAGAGCTCTAGATCAAAGGTCTATATGTTTGAACAAAATTTGTATGAAAACTACCCTGGAGAAGAGCATTCTATACTAGACAAGTGTGAATTTATTCCCAGTCTTGCTTTTTGTACTGTTTGAAAGTGCAGTTTTCTTAAAAATCTAAACTTAGTTGAAAAAACCCTAGGTTTTCATAACACCTGATATAAAGCTATTGGTTTATCACTTTCACAATGAAAAAAATGTTTTCAGAATTTCATTATTCAGTTTTGAAGGAATTTAATCTTTAAGTTCAATTTTATTATTTTTATACAATTTAATGGCATTTATGCCTTCATCAAAAATCACAAGCAGGAGACACTTTGAAATAGAAAAGATCAAACTTTTAAGCATGGCAAATAACACTTGCCCTGTATGATTTTTAAAGATAGTTAGAATAATACAATACTTCAATTAAGTAATGACATGCTATCACTAATTGCACATTGGGAAATACTACAAATAATGAGGATAAAACTGAAAAATCACATTAAGTTAACTAGTAGAAAATAATTTTTTAAAAAATCTGAAATGAACTTTTGCAAATCATCAGATGTTTCCAGTTTCCACTTCATGGAAAATGTCAGCTGTATTTGGTTATGTTCTAAGTATTTGGTTATGTTCTAAGTCTCTGATAGTCTCAATAGGTGTTAGAGATCATGGAGCAGGAAAATATATGTCATTTCAAAAGACTATTATTACAATTAAGTCTGCAGTCTCACACAGACTCTATTAAGCAGGGAATGAACACGATCCTAAGTGTTTATTAGGAAGAAACTCTGCTTTCCAAACACTGGAGATAACTGCTTTCTGTTCTATGACAACCAGGTTTCGAAAGAAAGTTGTTTCATTTTCTCTGGTACAAACCTCCCACATGCTTTTGCTTTCCCCTGCTTGCAATGCTTCACAGAGCTGCACTTAGCAAACAGGGATCTACAGTCCTGTCAGGAGTAACCACAAATGCCCAGGCTGGCCTACAGGCACGTTTAGACGTGTGTCTGCTTTTCTGCCCAGGGTCCAGCCTTTCACAGAGCTGCACTCTCCAATGCCCAAAACCAAAGGAGATCAGAAGACTCAGTGGCACGCTTTGTCTCACCTGACCTGGTGGGCTCATGGGGGAGACCTCTGCATCTGAGCAAGTCACCGTCAGCTCCCATTAGAGGCACAGGAGGTAAGCGGGCTCTTCTGAGCATGACTCACCTGGCTTGTCCAAAGCATGCTTCCCGAGCCGAGCTGAGCAGCAGCGGGTCTTCACTCCAGTGACCGCATGGGGAGCCTGCATGACTGACACAAGTGCAAAGGCCTGCCTCTGCTAGATCCATCACACCCAACATGCTTAACAGGAATTTGATTTTACAGAGGGGCTGGGTGATCACATCTCTTGTCTCTTATTAAAAAATGCCCCAGGCAAAAGTCTCCTTGGCCCTTATACAGTCTTTAATGGTGCTGTGCCATGAGGTGCTCACTCAAACATCCTCTCTTCTGGGCCACATGGTATTTTACATAGCCAGAGGATGCTCTGAGTGCAACATTTCCCTTGGCACTGGGAGGGCAGGTGTTTCTCTATAGCCTCACCGTGGTACTCCGAGGACAAATTCCTCCTATCTGTAGAAAATAGCAGCATTTTCAACCATTAGAGTGAAAAAAATAATTTGTTTGCAGTTAGATTTCATTTTTCTTTGCAGAAAGTCATAGATTTCTCCCATATTTGACTGCTTGGCAACATTATATTTGTACAGAGGAACAGCGTCCTTTGAGCCAACAGTGTTGAGACTGCAAACTGACTTAGTCTGTCCCAGCTGGAGTCATCAGCCACTTTTATCTTTCTTTCCACACTTACTGAGCAATCTTTGTGGCCAGGAAGAGGGACAGAAAAGCCCACTGGGGGTCTTGGTCTCCCCAGCAGAAAACTGAAATTTAGGGAAGATTCAGATCTAAGAAATATTAGAAGACGGTAAATGTTTGCTTTCCCTGAGATTCCTGGGCCTTGCTGAAGGCAGCAGTTCCGTAAGAACTAGTCTGCTGAAAGGCTTGCTGTGTAAGCCCAGGGCTTCATCTAGTTTTCCTTTCCTTGCTGTTGCAGGAATAACTTTGGTTAAAAGGAACATGGATGTCTGGTACAGCTCAAATGCATTTGTGCCACAGCTCCTACAATGTGCTTCTGCTACCTTCTTGCTTTGTCATGCTTGTTTAAGGTAAAATCACTGTCTGGTGATTAACAACACATACACACACACAAAAAAAATTAAAAAAAAAAAGAGAGAAAACAGTTATGGTCTGATATGTCTGCTAGGTCTGCACCACTGGTAAATGAAAAATATCATTGCTTTAGCTGGGAATATTGCCATCAGGGACTGGTTGCATCCAGACAACATAGCACAGGTTGTCCAGCTAACCACAAGATATTGGTATCCAGATGTCCCTGAGGAAAAATCTGGGAGATGTGTCTGAAGAGGACACATCTGTGCAGTTTCCCTTTCCTGAGTCAAATGTCTGAATCACTTAAGCAGGATGATGCTCTTGACATGCCCTTGGATGGAATAGTCTTTGACTGGGCTGTCCACTTTCCTTCTCCTTCTGCAGCTGTCTCTTCCAATACCAGCATCATTAAGTCTATGTAGCTTCTTTTTTCCACAACTGAAGCCTAGATTTGTGCAACTTTGTGTATTCTGCTACTTCAATCCATTTTCTAGCCTACACACCACTTGTACCAACATTGGCATTCCCCGTTAAAGCTCTCCAATCCTTTAACCCATTGCCAGCCTGAGGCCAGTGTCCCAGTTACCTATTACTGAGGCAGTTCAATGTAAATTATCTCCTCTGTCCCTTCTAGGAAATGAAAGTCCAAAATGAAATTACAGTAACAATGTTATCCGATTTCTTATCATTCCCTTTTTTCTTTTACTCTATCCTGATCCTTGCTTTTTTGAGCTGCTGTCCTGTCTCACCCTTCTCCTTCCTGCATGTCCTTCATGAATCGAACCCTCTCTCTTGCCCAAGGTGAGTTTCCCAAGCATTTCCTTGCCACCACACAGGGATTCAGTTTGTTCCACCTCAACTAACACCCAAAATCAGGACTTCAATGTTGAAAGCACTCAAACCAGCAGAAAATAATTTCTGCATCGTATCTCCTCAGGGCTACATCCTAGGCTTTGCAACCCCAATACTCCAGGAAACCTCCACACAGTATCTTCACAGAGTTTCACAGGGTTCATGCTTCTCCATTCTTGCCTGTGACCATCTGTGTTTTCTCACCCAACATACATACCCTTCTTAAGTCTTCTCCTGTCCTCTCTATTGCAAGCTGACTGTTTCAGGACTCCTCCCCAAATAAAATGGCATGGAATTGCTGCCTCCCTAGCCTCTCCTGACAAAGAAAGAAGAAAAGAGATCAATTTTTATACAATTTCTCCTCCAGAAAGTTATGCTATGTTTCAGGAGAAAATGAGCAGAAAAACCAGAGTTTGGTCCCATTAGCCCAACAAGATGGTTTTCCTTTGCATTTATTCTAGTTGGGCACATAGTTCATCTACTTATCATTGATTTTTCATCCCTGCTCATGCTCCTCAATGACTGTGGCCCAAAAACCTCCATCAAAGATACAGATACCAGCAACAATCTCAAGTTTGATTCCCTCTAGGTTCTATATTAAGCAAGTACTTTGAATGCATGGGAAAACATTTCTATATCAAGCTCTATTTCTTCATTCTCGGAAGAGGAATGTTCTATAGTTACTGTAGAAGCTTATGCCATATGGTTCCACCTACATGATCTTCCTGTTTTCACAGTATATTTTGCGCTATTTAGCCACTTTTTTTTGTTTTGCTGTTGATGTACCCACAGTGATCCAACAGCTAGTTTCTTGCTGTTCAGCTGTAGAACTGCGACACTAACCATTCTGTGCCTGTATGTGACTAAGTCTAATAGAGGAATGGTCATTTTCCCTTTAATTGTTCTTCCCAGTTCCATCATCTGTCTCATCTCCTGTTAATAATATTTTTAACACTGTTCTTGTAACAACAGCCAGAGGCTTTGGCCTCCAGCTACATCAAGCATTGAAATACTGGTTTTTTCCTTTTCCTTTTCGCTATCTATTAAGGTCACAGCACGATCTGCTTCACTTTCTCCTCTGCTTTCCCCCTATATTAAATGCAAATAGGTTTTAATGTTGTTAAGTGGGAATGTTGTGAAGTGGGAAAGACAAATCTGCAAAATTCGGAGAGTGCCAAATGCCCTGTGCAGAATTAATTTGCCTCCCCCCGTCCCCATTTGTCAGTGCCCACAATAGCTCACTGCTTTTTTCCATCATAGTCAGAGGAGGCAGAAGCTAACAAAAAGAAAACAATGCAATGACAGGAAAATATGAAAATTGAGTTAAAAAATCACAAATGTGGAAAAATAATAGAAGTCATCATCAACCACTAGACAAGACTCAGTGAGCTACAGCTCTGTTATCCAGCTGAGGGTCATGTCCTGAAATGTCTATGGAACATCCTGAAAATTTCTTGAGCTATTAGAAACTTAAATTATTTAGTCTTCAGGCTTGATTAAAGTAAAGATTAATCACTTACTGTAGAATGTTTTATATTATACGTGCTGTGTGAGGACCTCTGCATGATTTATAAAGTCCAATGTCACAGCTCCTTTGTGAAGCAATTATTATTCCTGTTGCATGAAAAAAAAAAGGCATTTAGATGTGCAGAAACTCAGACTATTTAAAAATACTTTTAATACTTTAAGTTATATCATATTTATTAATGGAAATACATTTAATTGTAAGGAGATAAAGAATTTCCTATAGGTTCCTGTGGTAGCCCTCAGTTTCTCTTCATTTCCATTTTCTTATTTTGGGTTCTGTTACTTTTTATGTATTATACATATAAATGGAAAAAGGGAGAGGAGTCTGCCACTTACTCCACAGCATATAAATTCACCATGTTCAGCTACATATTAAGGAGATTGACTGGGAAGTTACCTCATGTTTGTTTCTGTATTTTAGGTAACCTACTGGGTTCTAGTTTTAGGGAAAAAAACTCCAAAACTTCATTCCTGTTAAATTTTAAAACACAGAGCCTTTCAGATTTGTACAACATTAAGACGAGACACAAACAATGATAAACAGACTTTTGCAAGAGTATTTCCAAAGTGAGAAAGGCCATTTTACTGCCATGACTACCATTACATATTCATCAAAATTTGGTCAGGAAAAGTAACAGGGGATTCCTTGGCCCTGTTTGTGGTAATGTTTGGTAATTTCTTTTTTTCTGAAGTATGGGGAAAAACTAAGCTAAACCGGGGCATTCAAACTATGGGCTCAATCCTGAAAATACTTGTAGTAAGGCTCAGCTTTGCACATTTGTGCAGCTTCAACCAGCTCCAAAGGAAATATTACCATGTCTAAAATTTACTCAGATTTGTAGGATCAGGGCTTCCATTAGAAAACAACGCTGCAGGCCTGCTTAGGGGAACAAAATAGAACAGCTGTACCTAATATGTGTCATTATAATTATTATTGGTTTAATCTGTCCCCTGTGAAAATAAAATTATGCTCAAATGGTATTTGCCTAAGATGAACTTAAGAAACAATTAAGAAATGTAGCTCCAAAGTATAACCAAGGCTGGAGGACCCTCTGCTACTGCTGACACTTGTGGCTGCACGTGGGGACAATGTGTGGAGACGTGCAAAGCCAGGGACTCTAAAGGGCCCTGGGGCAGGGGTTGTTCACCTCATGTAAAGCCATGTCTCCTCCCACATCCCTGGCTGTGAGGTGGGACAGGCTTTTGCACAAGGATGGGCTCTTTCTGTAGTGGACTCTTTCTCCCTGTGTGTCCTCTCACAGCCCAGGAACCTGTGGCTTCTTTTAGATGTCTTTTTCTCTAAGCACATAGGATTGAAGGCTATTTCCAGGAGGTCTGCATGGATCAGTGGTCAATCAAATCATGGTCCACATGGAGCCAGGGGGAATACGTGAAAGTTGCAGACTGTATAGACTGAGTGCAGGAAAAGCCAAGCTGTAAAAAGAAACATTGAGAGCTGTTCCCCAGCACGCTGCTGAATGAGTTAAGCCTGCTCAGGGGCTGCTTTGACTTGCACTCAGTCTAGCAGAGGTTTTATGTGAGCACTTAGAGCAGCAGCTGTAGGAACTCACCACTATACAGATAGCACCTTGGAGATGCAGGGAACCAAAGGCATTCATGGACCAAGGGCTCTTGAATGTCCTGAAAAGGGGAAGTTCTTAGCCAAAGAACTAATCAGACATATGAGCCTGTCAGCATGTCCCATATAGCATCATTTTATTGTGACTCTGAAGAACTTGCAAAGAAGTATCATTGCATGTGGAGAAAGTCTGCCCCTGTGCATGTGGGCTATCAAGAATTCATTCAGGTCTGGTTGGGTATATCCTGTGAAACTTCACTGCTGCTTGCGTTTTTGGTAGAAAACAGAAAAACTGTCCATGAGGAGGGGGAGAGGCAGAGGGAGGAATTCAAAACTCAGAAAGAATCTCCAGTGGAACAAGGTAACAGCAGAATCTCCACTGAAAAGGAGGAAACATGAAAGAAATGTCAAAAGCCATAATTTTTATTCCTAGAAACAACCAATCACATCTTACTTAAATTGTTACTTTTAATTTCTCGGGAACCTTATGTAATTAAAGACACCTTTAAAAAGCAGATACCTTAAGATACAGCACTTTGTTTGTATCAAGAAATCATCTCAGCAAATCAGAAACAAACAAATACATTTTTATGCTGAAATAGTTAGAAATCAGTAATGGAAGTACTGTGGTGGGAGGTGGGAGCCCCTCTCCCCTACACCAGCACTGGCCAGTGCAGTGTTGGACACCGGGGGCTGCACAATCTGCTCTGCCCAGGGCTCTGCTTGATCATGTGGACAATCAGCTTCTTCCAAATGAGCATCAGTTGTAAGGAATATGTGCCATTTCCAGCCTTGCTTTTCTTGGATGGTGCACAGACTGAGTTTGTTATAGTGGGATGGGGAATGACCTGAGGAGTCGCATGGAGGAAGCTATCCTGGGCATTTTTCATTAAACTGATAGCATGCTGTCCACAACTGCAGGGGTGTTGACCTGAAAATCCAGATAAACCCATCCAGTCCCATGTTCCCCAAAATACTTGAAAAAAGATTCAAGTGGGTCTTGAAGGACACAAGAAGGTGGCACTGGCCCTCTGGACAGCTCTGGATATCACCCAGAAAATGGGCTTGGGCAGCACTGGTGGTGTAAGGACATCGACATGTTGGAATGTCTACATTAGTAGTGTTGAAATATCTACATGAGAGAGCTGGCAATGAGCATGTCCAGTACAACATGTGGGACGGTCAGCAAAGATTTTTCATCTGGCAGCATCTCTGTTGACGGGCTGTTTGCAAACACAACAGCTTTGCTCCACAGGTGGTGTCAGATCCACAGAGATCCTGGGCAAATGTTGGGAATACGGGCTGCTCCCTCTTTCCAGCTGCCTGCTGGATACCTCTCTGATAAACCAGCCCAAGAAGTGCCCTGTTGACTTGGCGTCCTGGAAAACTGTCAAGAGTGGTCACCTCTTTAATCAGCTCTGTCTATGTATGTTTCATTCTTCTGTGCACGCCATGGTGCTGAAGCACAGGGCTCTTTGAAAGACTGTCTCCTAAGACCTTGTTTCATAGTGATAGACCTTATGGTCAAATTCAGGCAGCCTTCTACAGAATGCTACTCAGTGCTACACAGTTCAGTTATTTCATCAGCTACTTAGGTGGGAACGAGGGGCATATCAGCCCTGGGGCTGCTGGAACGGAGCTACCCCTCTAGACAAGGGATGGCTACAGCCACGATGCCAAATATTTTTAGGGAGTTTTCATGTCACTGTTTTGTAAGCATGGGTTGATTATTCTTTCCAAGTTGTTAAATTTTAGCATGATATTCATTGCTGTCATCGTCATGGCAGAGAGCTTTAAGGCTGTGACTGTGAATAGTGTTACACATTGTACATTTGTTTTGTTTTTTCAGAATGGCTGGAACGACTTGGTATTTTTATGCAGATCTCATGGATGCAGATAGGTCTGTGTTGCTCTTCTATGTCTACTCTAGCCAGGAAGTCCACCAGCATTTCAATGCCTTCTTCACATCTTTTGATGGATGCACTATATACACAGAAAACGTAGCGACATTTTTCCAGCCATGAGAGTCTCACCCTCTGCATAAACATCAAAGGGAACATACCTGGAAAGCTCACTCAGATGAAGAGTGTGAATTCATCACAGATTCCTCCTCAACATCTGCCTAGACTAAAAATAAGCAGATCCAAAGAGATTACCACATCAGAAGGGAGAAGAATCTAGCCAAAGGTGAACTGTCTCTTTCCTGAATGCTGCCAAGAGGCAGGGAAGGCAACACTAGATGACTTCTGTGGTGCTTCTGCTTGGCCTTTCAGCTAGTCTTTGACTGGAGTGACCTTATATCAGGGGTCTTCAAACTACAGCCCGTGGGCTGGATACGGCCCCCCAGGGTCCCCAGTCCGGCCCCCGGTATTTACAGACCCCCCTGCCCCCCCCGCCGGGGGTTGGGGGGGGGAAACCAAGCAGCCGCAGATGACTGCCTGCCACTGCATCCGCGCGCCGGCCCCCTGGTTAAAAGGTGTGAGGACCCCTGCAGAAGGCTGCTGACTCTCTCACAGGTGACACTAGAAGGCATTGGCAGAATGGTGCTGACTTTGCTACAGCTGTTCCTGCTTTTCATACAATTCATAGAGGTAAGCACTCCTAGCGCCCAAATATGGGGGCTGGAGGGCATCTGTTTTTAACCACTCATGTGAATTCTATATATGACTGTTAGCTATTATTAACTGTTCGTTATGGCGTAATGTACATGTAAAATGAGCCATATTGAAAACAATATATTAGTGATGCATGGTGCTTTTTCAGTACAGGAGACAGTCGGGGACTGGCTGAAGGCTTAAAGTTAGAGCATGAACAGACCAAACCAAACTGAGACTGTCTGAAAGAAGAAAATGTTGAAAGGATCAAGAGAACAGCAGACTTTCCTGCTCTTTGGAAAAGGAGAGGGTCTCACAAGATGACACAGGGAAAAGCCTCAAGGCCATGTTGTACTCACCTGACTTGCAAGGAGAGTCCCCAGGTAGCTCGGCCTGACATTTATTTATATGGGTCTTGACATATTAGTAATGCTCTGCAGCCGCAACAGTCCACAATTCTGCATGGCGTAGACAGGTGTGCAGAAGTTATTATAGCTGTTTTACAAGTACGGTGTGATGAAGGAGATATGTTGCTCAGGCAGAGTACTCTGGCACGGCTGGGACCGGGGCACAGCCTTCCTACACACAAGTATGACCCTGTTGGAGACCTGTGGCTGCCTCTCTACCCCTGTCATTCTCCCTGAGGGGTCATAGCATGCAGTTAAAGATCTGAGCCTTCGATTTCACTGTAAAGAAACAGGTTGTTTTGCCCCCTTAAAAATCTAGTGTAAAATGTTAATACAAAAGCAACAACTTTTAACGACCGTGAAATAATGTCACGGACCAGCAGAACTGTGTGACCACTCTATGGCTGCACTCATGTACGGAAACTGCAGCGAGCAGCTGAACTGCATACATGTGGCAGAAAGAAGAAGAGGGAAAGCTGGCTGGCTCCGAAGTGCAGGGACACTTTCTCTCCTTCCCATCCAGGTGCACGGGAGGGCGGCTGCTCCCCCAGGGTGTTTGCAGTCGGATTGTGAAAGGCTCTGGGGGCAGCAGCACACTCTGCCTCCTCATCCCTCCTCGGGGAGCTGTTTCTATTTTGGTTCCTAAGGAGATATGCCAAATGAAAGCAGCTTCAATTTCTACCACAAGCTGAAAGCATCAATTCCTGTAAGCAGTTCCCAGACCTAGGGTAATACAAGACTAATGAGGAAGTTAACAGCAATGCATCCTGATATTAGCTTGAGCTTTGACAGCCTCAGGAACTTAAAAATTATGACCTCCCTCCCCCCTAATGAGACTGGCTGGAAAACCAAGCTATTTTCTTTTGAAGCACAGCTGAGGTTGCTTTTATGTAAAGTCTAAAGTCAGAGTGTAGTTTCTAGGTCCTGTGTCCACACACAACTTTTTTCTCCTGAAATGCAAGCCTCCATGTAATGACATGATTGTATAAACTGAGGCTTCAGTAACAAAAAAGTCTCATTGCCATACATATATCTGATGAAATCTCAAAAATTGACCATGTTGTGACACTGATGAGAAAACAAGTTTTTGAAAAAAGAAAAAAAAATGGTCAGTAAAACTTCTTTTTGCTGGGTTTCAGTATCTCAAAGTTAGGCATGCAGAACATCGTAGCAGACCATCTGAAAAAAAAAACAACAAAACACCTATGAAAAAGAAATGTGACATCTTTTTTTAAGCTTTCCCACCACTTAGCTCTAGATATCACCAGTACCAGTAGTACAAAAATTAAACTCTTCTCCAGAGAAACAGCATTAATGACTATTAATAAACAGGAAAGGGGGAAGAAAAAAGTTCTAGTAATTTTTTCTTATTATTATATATTTACAAACCTTGTACTAGTTGAAAGCAAAATATTTTCTATTTCTATTACCAAGATATAAGGACACTTCAAATAGAAATATACCTGTTTTCTCACATAAGTGTATACAGTGCCTCGAGCTTTTGAACTTCTGAGAAATGTTCCTGGTTTATAAACAGAGTAGGAATAAGTAACCATGCAGCGAGTGGTATCAGAGCTTAGCTCATCAGTGAAACTCCTCACATAAAAAAGGGAAATGCAGAAGTGTTTCTGAGGTCAGGACTTTGGAGCAAGGGATGAATGCAATGGAAATCCCTAAACCAAAGAAAGGCTCCACACGAATTGCACAGCTCTTTGCATACACTGACTAATAATCATGCATCAGCCTTGTGTAACAACCATCACAAATATTTTGATAGCCCTTATTTTATAAGTGGTAAAGATCTGGTGAAGAAAGCAGTAATTGTTCTGATTTATGACTGGCTCAGCGACGTGAACCAGCTGTATCTGCTCCAAGTAAAGGGCTAAAAAACCAAAACCTACATGCCATGGTGACCTCCATCACTCCATGCTTCCCATGTAGATGGTTGACTGTGCCCCAGCAACAGCCCACCAACAGCTTGGGCCTATAGTGCAGCTATCTAAATGTTAGACATCTAGCCAAGCCCTTTATTTGGGATCTCCTTGTAGTTGATGGACAGGCAGGCACCAATCTTCCCGCTGGTCTTGAATACCTACAGAGGTCTGGGGTGAATGGCACCCTTACAGATGTATCTCTCTCTGCCTTGATTATAGCTAGGTGAGTGACTCAGATAAAACACTAAATCTATGGGCACCTAAAATCAGGCTGAAGGAGTTTCACTTTATCCTAAGGAAGACTTGACTTTGAAGGCTCGACTGTTGCCAGCAGCCATGAAGCCCTTCAGAGCCTTTGCAGGCAGCTCCTGACTAACGGGCCACAGTGAGCTCAAAGCTGCCAATGCCTCAGCCCAGAGGCGCTCCCCGTGTTGAAGTGCTCTGCTTTCAGGGGTAGCTAGAGCTTGAGCACAACTCCGTTAGCATGGGTTGCATGTCAAAAACGCAGTCTGATCTTGGACATCTGGCAAATATATGTAAATGCTTAACTGAGAGAATAAACATTCCCCAAAGACCCAGAGTCCTGAGATTGCAACCTTGACTTTAACCATTTGGCTTTCTTCACATGCTAGTAAATGCCATCTATCACACATACCATGTTAGAGTCTACCCAAACAAACCTAAACCACATCACAATTCTATGAAACTGAAAAAAAAAGAAGTATTTTTGATAGGATTTAGAAATGTATGATTACATTGTAATCCTCTCTCCAAAAAGGAAAATGAAAATAAAGGCTGAGGAAGGGAGAAAAAAAAAAAAAAAAAAAAAAGCAAAGCAGCAAATTATTCCTGCTGTGGCATATGAAAGCTAAAAGAATTTAATTTTCTGGTCTGTTTGTCCTAGCATGCTTCTCTAGGCTTGTCATCGGTTCCACTGGAACACAGGGAATGTAAAAGATATTTTAATACAAATTACTGTATTTGATTCATTCCGTTCTCCTTATAAAATTGTCTGCTGTAAAATTATGTCTAATGTGAAACAGTTATAATTTGCTTGCTACTCACTGTATTAATACCTATTAAAACTGACCACAGTAGCACGCACCCAGTTGTTGCAACATGCAAAAACCCACAAGATTTATTTCAATGTGTCTGGAGAGTGCCAAAGCATAAAAATATATTGAAATTTAAAAGGTCTAATATAACTATTATATAGATCATGGACAAAACTGTCAGTCAACTCCGAATGGCAGAGTCAGCTATTTCTAAACATCACAGGCCTCTTATTAATCCTTTTCCTACAAGAGTTCCACCTGTCTCAGGACTTTTTTACCTCAATTTCAAGACTTGCATTGTCCATAGACCTCCTTAAGCACTGGCAGGTTCACTACATGAAACAAATCAATTTAAGAAAACAAGTCTATAAACAGCACTAAAGTCATCTTGCAAAAAGCTGGTACGAACAGTGTGTTTATCATCAGTACTAATTAAAGCCTGCAATCTGACCCCAGTGTTAAAGACTATCCCAGCACTGGCTACAGATCAGCCCATCTGATGAAACAAACTCTCTAAGCAATACCACATGGGAGACCAATGGTCTCTGGTCGGATTGGCCTTCGGTGATAAGATCAATGGGGAGTCGAACATGACTAACAACATTCCAGCACTTTGATACTCCAGTGATAGGTGCTATAAAAAACCTCAGACAGTTTGTATCAACCCACACTTGCCAAGCGTGGCAAAGTGCCAGCTCAACCCTTTCTCTTGATGGACAGAAGCAATGCTGAAGACTTTGTTTTTTCTCCACAAACTAGTGAGTGGTGGACGGAGATCCATGACAGTGAGGTGATAAAGTGAGAAAAGCCTTTTCCTCCTGCAGGAAGCACATGCATCTTCTCACAGGAGGATGAAAACTGCAACCATAAAGCCAGCAAACCTGTTGTAGACCTGCTAGCATGCAGAGTGCTAAAAAATTGCAAACTTAATCCTTCCTGCGTATGACAATGTAGATAAGCTACCTCTTACTGCTTCCATCTGTGGGAGGTTGAACATAGGCAGCAGGAAACCTGCAGCCACCTGTAAAGGGAAGGAGGTGCCAATATGGTGTGTGCTGAGGTGGAGGAAGCCTCTGCTTATGCTGCTGCATGTCATGCAGCACTAGACGACACAAGGGAGCTGCTGGGGAGAGAGGGACATCTGCATGGGGACACCACAGTGTTTCGATGCTGTATGAGCTTAATTTAGGCCCTGTTTTAATCATTTCAAAGGTATCCTGACCTTGGTCTGGCCCTCTGTGCCAGAGCCCCTATGGAGCACTTGTGAGGGGGAGCTGTGGTAAGGCATGCAGGGTGGATGAGGCTTAGTCAGAGGAAACTGTATAAATCTCTGCAGTGGCTAATTTGTGGCTTCATCCACAAATCATTTAGGCAAAGAAAAGGGCAACCTATTTCCACTGCAAGGTTGTAAACATAAGCATGTTTCCTAATCCCCCTGCTCCTCCTGAACCCAGAAAGCATTTGTTAGCCTGCCTGGAAAGTCTCCTCTGCACCTGATGGCTCCTAAGAAAAGGCTGGTTTAAGAATGTAATCACAGAAAATGGCAGACAGCATCCATTTGCACTGGAGGGAGCATCCAAAGGCACACAGCTCTGGCTCTGTGAAGGGGACTGACCCCACTCTTCTCTAGGACTTTCCCCCTCATCAGTCTTTCACCCCTCTCAGATCACTGGCTATTTAAGATCCCACTCTTTGTCCAGCAGATGTAGTGCCTGACTCTGAGTGAAGGTGGACATGAGAAAATGTAACATCCAGCACCTTCTGTCAGTCCTGCAGCCCTTAACACCTTGCCTATGGGAGCACATAAAGAATGATGGCTAACCTTGCCAACCCATCAGCAGCATGCTCTGTTAATGTGGTAAAGCAGAAGAGAGGGCTGGTAAGAATAGGAAATGCAGGAGTACAGGGAATGAAGATAAGATGTGAGCATGAGATAGGAGAAATTCAGCTATCAACACTGGTAAATTAACTGTCATATAGAAATAAGGACACTGAGCAAAGGATGGGCTGCACTGCACTTTCACTGTGCAGATCTTCAGAGGCAGGTGACCACATCCAAACTGCTTGGGGGGAATAGTCAGTGTCCCATGCTAACTCCCAAACTGAGAAGTGTTTGAGATAGTGGTGGTTGGGCTGGGCTGAGTATGTGCCTGGAAGGGCTATGACACGTTAGCAATATAGATGACTGAGTCTCAGTGCCCAGAAATGTTTCCTGGCATTGTTCAGTTTATTAGCACACGCTTTGCCTTTGGGATCTCATCACCATGGGGATTAATTGATGTTTGTACCACTGCAATGTGCTAATTGCTACTCTTAAGAATATGGTCTTCTGAGTATTGTTGCAGGAGGCAAAACAAAAGGAGCAGTAACTTGTGTTACTGCACAACACAAGAAGTGTGAGTGCATTAAACACAAAGATACTCATATAATCTGTGGAAGTAAGACATCATCATTTCATCACACATGAATTACAGCACCAGAGAAATCACTCTGATTAAACATGCATTAAAAGGACAATTTCATTACCCGGCAAACCTAACACTGGATGTAAACTTCTTGCCTTTGAGTGACATTGTTGATACATGCTCATAGCAGGGACATGAATACACCCTGACAGCCCTCTGAAAAAAAACCTGAAATGGGAGTAGAATATAACCTGTAGTGAGATAGGAATTGCCATTGCAGGTTAGTCAAATGCCTTCTGCAATCTGGTGTTCTGCCTCTGGCAGTTGTTAGTGCAGATGCTTTGAAGACAGTTGCAAACCCCACACGATGTGTCACTATGCAATGACTTGCTCATGGAACACTTTCTGCTTAACTTTAGGAGATGTATTATGTCCCAGAGCCTGATGGCTTATCCCAGTTTGCATGACTCCTACACTTTTATCCTAGCTTGTATAAGAGTAGATGTGATGATTCATGCACATCATTTGGTGCTGCTTTTAGCATTTGTGGAGGAAATGCTAACTGCTCCTTCTTACTCCTTTGACTGATTTTACCACTGGAGTTATCATGGAGCTGGTGACAGAAAAGGCAAAGACAGGTGCTCTGGCTTCAGCTTATAACACATCTAGATTTGGGTAATTTCTTCCAGACTTAAAAAACAATCAGGAGCTGCAAAGGGAACTACATGGCATTAGCAAGGCCTGCCTTGCTTTTTATATATATAACTTGCAGGTGAGCCGGACTTTATTTCTGTTTGTGTTACGGCGTGACACCTTGTGACTTTGATTTAAGTGCAGGAGCAGACGGAGGCTTTGATGACTTTCCACTGGCTGAAGATTTCTCATCAGGAAGCCACGTTCACCTGCTTGGCTTCAGCTGTGAGCCCCCAGACACCTCCAGGCTGTTGTCCTTAGTTTTGAGGTCTCTCTTGCCCCATGGGTGGGTTAGCTAACAATGTTCCTCTGTTCCTGCCATCTCCTCTTACCCAGAGCGCCACACAGCTCTCAAGGTCCATTGATGTGGTCCCATCAATCCATCATCATGTAATGTGGTGTAGGCCCTGACACCCCCCCACCCCTCATGCCAGCTTCCTCACTGGAATTGCAGACCTTGTTTCCATTTGCTAGTTGGACCTCTGAGGAAGGAAGAAATGCTTTATGAGTCACCACCCTCAAGAGCTTTACACTTCAAGATGTAAATGTAGAAGGATATTGTTCAGAGGTCTTTCAGTTTGCTCTAAAATCCTGCAAATTCAGGTGCAGAAACCAAAATCTTGAATTCCTCTATTTGGCTATATGGAAATGATTATAGCAAAATGCTGATACCTGCAGAACCTTCCATATAATTTTCAGTTAGGAAACAGCAAATACAAAGACCCCCAGCATCAAGCTGGCTCAAGAAATTAGCTTCCATTTACCATTGTATGCTTTGCTCTTGTTGGTGCCAGTAAACTCTAAGCAAGTTGTCTGCAATAGCAAATCCTTATGTTGCATAAGTATAAATGACATGTTTTTATGAAGGATTCCAACATGCTGGCTACATCAGAAGGGGAAATAGGTGGAAAAGATGATGAGAGTGTAGTTCTTAACTGGCATGTAGTAAAGGGGAAGTCCAGCTCCTGATGTATTGTGGAACTATGTGGCAAAAATTATGCATGATTTTGGGCTCCATTTCATCCACAGATTAGAAGCTCTAAAGTGGCCACTAGAGAGGCCAAACACATTAGTGAAATAACACAAGTACTCCACCCTTGGAATATCTGTAGATACAGTACTCCAAAACCATCTGTTAGTCCTCCAAAACCACTGCAGGAAAGGTAAATATTAATAACTGCTACAAACATCTAGAAAGAGCAAACTGGGAATTCTGCTGGGTTATGGCTAGCGCTTAGATTAAGACCATCTCAACAACTCCTTCTGTGACCAAAGTGGGAAAGAGGTGGAGAGAGTGGGGCTAAGAATTGAAAAAAAAAAAAAAAAAGCCAATTCCAAACACTGAGATTCATCACTGAAAAATTAGGAGGTTAAACAAAACAATAGTCACTTGCAGATTATCTGTCTTTTGCAGATTATCTATCTTTTGATGTGGGCTCGTTGACTTGTTAGATACTCCTGCTTCAGCTAAGAATGCGGGCTTCCTTTTTCTCTTGGGGATTATTAGCCTCTGGGAATTTGTATGCCAAGGAAAACACTAAATACTGCCTGAGCCACCTAAAAATTCAGAGAATCATCAAATAAAAAAGCAATAGAGAAGGAGCCTATAGACTGATGTGAAGAAGTTGAGGACGAAAGAAGTGCCTCATTAATCAGCCTTATGAAACCTTTCTTGCTCTGTTTCAGCACCACAGTTCTGCTTGAGAAAGCAGCTGTTAAGGGAGTCAAGACAGGTGAGACCAGAAGACTTCAATATGACCTCCTTCAGTGGTGGAAGTTTATGGTGATATCAAAGACTGGCACATGGAGCATCTTGGTGAAGAACCCACACAGTTTTGGGATGCTTGCTCTGGTCAGACTGAGTTAAAGCCAAGTCTCTCACCTTTCTGCACAGAGGTTTTAGTGTTGAAGCCTGGAGTATTTCTGCTAGTTTATAAAGGAAAAAAGAGAGGGAGCTTGAATCAGTCACAGCTAGACTGACAGAAGTGCTGGGGCCCAGCCTATCCTAGGATAAAGAAGCCCATTGGTACAGGCAGTGCTGTCATGGCATCATCCTTCATTATCAGTTATGGTAACAAGGGACTACTGGGGATGGTGGCAAATTGGCAGAATACTTACAGGACTCTATGCACATCAAATAGATGAAAGGTCTATCAGTATCATACCTTCTTTTCCTTTTTTCAGCCAAGACACAGTTTTGCTGTAGTGAGATGGATGCTAAATCAGCTTCCTGAGCCAGGCATGGCACTCAACCTTTCACCAAAAGGCCTCAAAGTCCTTTTCAACCTCAGCGTGGTCAGGCATCTCATTGCTGCCTCTGCCGGTTATGACCTAATTTTTAATGAACAGATTTTCAGAATGCTTAGTCTTGAGCATAGAAACGTAGAATCATCACAGAATCATAGAGTAGTTTGGGTTCGAAGGGACCTTTACAGGTCATCTAGCCCAACTCCCCTGCAATAAGCAGGGATGTCTCCAACTAGATCAGGTTGCTCAGAGCCCCGTCCAACCTGACCTTGAATGTTTCCAGGGATGGGGCATCTACCACCTCTCTGGGCAACCTGTTCCAGTGTTTCAACACCCTAATTTAAAAAATTTCTTCCATATATCTAGTCTAAATCTACCTTCTTTTAGTTTAAAAGCATTACCCCTTGTCCTATCACAACAGGTCCTGCTAAAATGTCTGTCCCCATCTTCCTTATAAGCCCCCTTTAAGTACTGAAAGGCTGTAATAAGGTCTTCTCAGAACCTTCTCTTTTCTGGGCTGAATAACCCCAGCTCTCTCAGCCTTTTTTCATAGGACCATTTTTGTGACCCTCCTTTAGACTTGTTCCAACAGGTCCTGTCTTTCCTGTGCTGAGGATTCCATGACTGAACACAGTACTAAAGGTGGCGTCTCACAAGAGCAGAGTAGAGGGGCAGAATCACCTCCCTCGACCTGCTGGCCATGCTTTTTGTGATGCAGCCCAGGATACAGTTGGCTTTCTGGGCTGCAAGTGCACATTGTTGGCTCATGTCCAGCTTTTTATCCACCAGTACCCTCAAGTCCCTCTCAGCAGGGCTGCTCTCAATCCCTTCATCCCCCAGCCTGTATTGATACCAGGGGTTGCCTTGACCCATGTGCATGACCTTGCACATGGCCTTTTTGAATCTTATGAGGTCCACACGGGCACACTTCTCAAGCTTGAAATAATGTTGAGCTTGATAATCTCTATTTATGAGCTGCACTTGTCTGTTAATCTGCAAATGTAATATCACCTGCTGTTAACGTCTGTTGTCTCTGTGAGATACCCTGCCAGCAAACTCTGTCACTGAGGTATCTGCGAAATGTGCACTTGGGTGAAACAAGTTAAATGTTTTAGATGGGTGGGGACACTTAGGAAATGTGTTAGTGGTATCCATCCAGGCCTAATGAGAAGAAAATTAATATTTTCCCTTTCTCTCTAAACTCCCTCCTGCTCATTTAAAAAATAAAGAGAAATTTCAGGGGAAGCGGTGAATGAGCTCTGTTGGCATTAATGGGAGTTGCATACTGCAGGCAGAGTCAGGAGTGCACTTTCTGTGACATGGAAGGTGTCACTGCCTGTCCTGATGTTCACTAGTGTAAAACAGCTAAAGGACTTGCCACACATCAGGAATCTTGGCATTATGTAAAATTTTCAGAGAGGCAAAACTGCAGCAAATTGAACATTACTCTGTGAGAGGGTACCGACACAGAGATGACTAATGGTGGTCTATGTGCTATAGTGATTTTTTCGAACAGATTTCTCCGGTGGTGCTTCAGAAGTTCAGCTTGCTTTCTTCCCTGCCCTTCACTGTGACTGGGCACTGACGCTGCACCACTAGCCACTGAGGTAGCCAAGTGGATTCTCATTACTGGTTTCTGTGTTTAGAGTCTTATCTCCACAACCATGACAAAGCACGTAATACCAATGACAGGCTGCGGACCCCAATAACCTTATCAGACAAAACAAAGCATCCTGAACCAGCTCCTCCCAGGGCCATTGCAGGAAAGCATCAGCCCCATGGACAGTGGGTGAGACCCACAGAAGTGAGTCAACATGAGAGGGTCTCTGGAGCATCTGACGGGCTGCGGGGGTTACTGTCTGGGGGGGAACAGGGTGCTGGGGAAGGGCATTTCAGGGTTGCATGAGACTTAGTATGGGACATTTAGGGAATGAACCAAAGGTCAGGAAAGGGAGATACCAGGTGGATCTGGGAAGGAAAAAGCATGTGACAATAGAGGGAGAAGGGGGTAAAAGTGGAAAAGGGGCCAGTCATGTGCAAACAGGCAGCTGGTCATTCCACTTGTCTGACCATGCCCTGCACCTGATCAGCAGTCTGTCCTGTCTCCTGATTAAATGCTGTTTCTAACTCTTCTCCTGGGAAAGGGACCCCATTCAGCATCTGTCAGTGTGTGGAGTCTGAGTCCAGCCACTGGAGCAGAAGAAGGGTCAGAGGGACATGTGACACAAGAGACTGAAGTGTGTGTGTGTATTGTGTAGGTGCATATGTCAGTGTGTGTTCACAATCAAATACCAAGCCAGACCAGCTGGGGAGTAGGATAAGAGACTTCGGAGCCAGATATTGAGGTGCCTGTAGGTTTGGGCCACACCTTGGGTGGACCCAGGGTTCTGCAAGTCAGCTACTGGAGGGACCAAGGGACATGGAGGACAACTAAAAAATCTCTGTGTGTGTGTGCCTGTATATGTGTGTGCAACGGGTCTGTACCGCAGGTACCTGGAGTGGGGCCACTGCCACAGGGGTTTGCATGCCCAGGTGCCAGTGCCTGGGGAAACTGGGATCCAGGGTCAGCTGCTAGGCAGACCGACAGTCCAAAGACCCACATTACATGCATGTGTGCATTTCCCACTCACAGACCTCCATCCTGAACCTCCAGAGAGTGGAACAGGATTAACCCATTTGAGCTGCCTGTGTTTGATCTGTGTTGATCTGTGTGGCCAGCCACATGTGCATGTGCATCTTGTACAGGTGTGGACATATGCCTGTGGTGGATATGTGTTCAGCCCCTCTGCAGTACGGATCTAGTATGGAGCTGTGACTGCCTCACCTCGATCAGGATGCTGCGTTTGGCAGCCCCTACAACAGATCACTTGCAGAGGCGTGGCTTGGTTTTATTTTATGTCCATTCAACAATTTTGCTGAGAAAATATGGAATCAAGTACTAGGAAAAGGGATTATTTGGGCTGATTGGATTTCCTCAAAAACCAAAGGTGTGACTGGACTGTAGAGCTAGGTTTAAGATCCCAGATCAGCTCTGCCATTAATGTTGCTAGTGCAGCTTGGACTTGAGTGTACTTTAAGCTCCCAAATAATCACCCAAGGCTCTGGTGGTTCTTGAAAACAGCACTGAGGCTGCCTATGGTCACAGCAACCTACAGCCAATTGAGGTCTGGCCCCATCTGCACCCATGTCTCTGCATGACAAGTAATGAGAGTGAAGAAAGGGCCAAGGACAGAAAGCTGCGAGAGCATGCAAGACAGGCAAGACAGGCTCTGACTCAAAAGCTGTTTAAGCCTATTTCTCCACTTGAATCTACAAAAGGAAGAAGATAAAATAACTCAACAGCAGTGCTCAGCGTGACTCAAGCCACAACACTATGTATGTCACAAAAGAAAAAGCTGTTGTTTGTATTTGGCTGGTATCTACGAGTTGCAGAGACCACAGAGATTTTCATCAACCTTTGCACCATCTTCAACAGCCTGCAGATGTCCCCAACTGCTGGTTTCATTCAAGTTTGAGCTGGTTTAGTGAAAAGACGTTGGAGATGGCAGTTCTGATGGACTTTCTCTTAACTGTCTTTTACCTTATGTAGTGCTTCTTGCTTTTTAAAGATTCTAATTTTTTTTTCCTTAGATTTGGGCAAAAGGGGGTGAAATCATTCTATTGGGAGCTGATGATACTGGCAACTTGTTCAGTGGTATTTTTGCAGCAAGATACAATGACTCGAAAAGGAACAAAGCAAACCCACTCTGATATTTCTTCCTCTACCCTTTTTTTCCCATATGGCTGAATCAAATCTATGCAATGAAGAGTATCTCTTCCAGTCCAAGGAAATATTTGAAAGTGATGCGCTAAAGAAAATGTTGAAGACAATGAATCACTTCCCTTCTCCCACTGCACTGTTTACTGATTTTATCATTAGATTACTATACTGTGTTTTTTTTGAACTGCCAAGCTGTTACACTAGCCCTAAAAATGATTTCACTGTCTTGAATGAAACATCTTCTCAATTCAGAAACTGCTTATTTCACAGGGAGTGGGGCCTCCTCTGTTAGGTACCTCACGTAGAGCAGGTCCCTCAGCATGTAGCGCTGCTTTTGTTTCTCTGCAGGTGATAGATTTTAAGGACAGGACTTGTATCAGACCTTCAAGCCAACGTCCTTTTTGCCTGGACTACAGGACTTACTCAGATCAGCTCCTGCTTTAAGCCCAAAGGCAATGGTTGGAACAAGACTGATCTTTCTGGAAAAACTTCCAGTATAAACATTTATTTAACCATTGTAAGTTGCTCCAATGATGAAGTACTTTCTTACAGTCAATTACTTTTAATTAAAATTTTATTTCCAACCCCAGCCACCGGATCTTGTTTTGTGTCTCTATCTGCCAGACTAAAACAGTCTCTCCAGTCAGCCATTAACATATAGATGGCTATAGGTTGTAACCAATGCACTTTCAGATTTGATGGGACCTTTAGATCTCTCTCTATCAGGTGCATTTTCCAGTCCAGCATATTTTTGTGCTTTGTTTGTGAATAGTCTCAGGAACATCAACATCAGTGTAAGATCTCTAACTTCCATCTGATTCCTTTCCCCCCAGTTCTCTCTCCCGCTATGAACAGAAACACATATATATCAGAAACACCTTTAGATGATGAACATAACCCTTTGCAAGAGTATTTTGAGACCAGAGGTTTGCCCACCTTTGGTGCATCTGCCACATGCTCTGTTGTTGATGCCGCTGCATCGCCGTTGTTGCCTGATAAAAATGTTTTGCAGTACCAATTCAAATCCCCAGAATCACCATCAGGCTGAGAGGTCTACAAACTATCCTGGTCATTCATTTATTGTGCTAGCTTTCTCCCAGGCATCTGGAACTTCCCCAGTGTGCTAAGTTTTATTTTCTTTGGCTAGCTTTTTTTTTCAGCCTCCTGGATACAGGTTACTCAGATCTTTGCTAGACTTTATTGCTGTTTAACCTCCACATTAGTTACAACTAGAACAAAAACCATGTGATCTCTGTCTGTTGACATGAAAAAATGATTAGGGTTTTTTTCCTGCCCTGGATAAAGGACAAAAATATTACAGAATAAGCCTCTTTTTAACTTTTTTTCTTATTGGCAGTTTTACCATTTCCATCTTGTAATTCATGTCGTTGTTAGTATCCTTTATGTTCTGGAAATACTTAAATAAAATCCCAAACAAACATATAACAAAATACTCCTCAACTGGCAGCCTTCCTCAGCTCTTCTTGTCATGGCTCTCCTTGTGACCTGTTGCTCCTTTTATCAATTTTCTCCAAAACCTTCCTTCCATTTTATATGGGCTGTCATTAAGTGCTTTTTGCATTTTCTCTTGGGGTCTAAGTACAAATATGCAGAAGAAATTTTACTTCCCTTCTGAGGCAGGCCACTTAATGATTGCATATTTATTTCTTGGGTGTGGCTTTTTTGGGCATCCACTTAAGTATTTTCCAATGGTCATCAATCATCATTCAGATTTTCTTGTTAATAAAGTCCTTCTCCCAGCATTGTTTTCAGTTAAAATGAAATTTTCTCTTCAAGTCACAATGAATCTTCTATTGGCTTGGACTTCATTCTGTTTGGAGATAACAATAAATATAATCCCACTGTCATCAGTTATACCCAAGCCATTCCTAATTGTTCATTTCATAATCAGTCTTTCTGCTATAGTAAAGACAAGACCTAATGTAGGAGATTTCCTAGCTGGACGTAGCACTGAAGTTGTCTGTAGCATTTGCAATAGTAGCCTTTCTCTCATATTGGTTTAGTACAGAAAATTTGGACTATTTAAAAAAATTAGGGTACCCAAAAGGTAAAAAACTTGACAACAAAAAACATCAAGAAAACAGCCCATGATTCTCTCTAGTGGTCTGCCAAATCTTCTCCTGGTGTCTAAAGCATGCATCCAGATTATCCTCATGCAGCACATAGTACCTCTGTGGAGCACACATCACCATGATGCGCAGATACCCAAACAAACGAGACCCAGACCTAGTAGGTCTGGGAAGAACTGAGCTATGTCAGCCCAGCGCCTCGCTTGCGTGGTGAGTCTGGCTGAGCAGACACATGGCCCAGTGGTGCCCCCAAAGAATGTTTTCTCCAGCTCAAGACTGCACCTCCAAGATGCTTGAGCACTGCGGTGCCCATCCACCCTTTAGAAATACAACCCCAGCTTCTCTCAAAGCCCAGTTGTCTTCCCACTCTTGATTTCCCCTCACTGCTTTGGCTTGCCAGCAAGGACACCGAGGATCCTCCTCCAGGTCACCCTTCCTGTGCAATAGAAGTTTTTTTTTCTAGTTTTATTTAGAAACACATATCTATATCTATATCTGTATCTATCTATCTGTCTTCTTTGCCTCTTTTCACAGCTGACTACATACTGAGGAAACTTCCTGCTGGCCCCTCTGGAAACCAGTCCCACAATGTTTTACAGACTTTAATAGAAAAAGCACCTTCAGCAGCCCACAGCATGTCACCATCGCGTAGTACCCTCCCTCCTTCAGCAGGGATTCAGAAGATGCACAGGCTCCTCATTTGCACAAAGGGATCCCCTCTGATGTCAAAGCCAAAACAATCTGGCTGCAGGTACTCCACAAAGCTGGGTAACATGGTTTTAATGCGGAGTGTACCCGGTTTGCCCTTTATTGTTATCAGTATAACAAAAAGGCTTAAAAAGGATGATGCACTTGAAGAAAAGGTTTGTAAACCCAGCACCCACCAAAACATCCCCTGGGTGCCTGCATCTGCATAGCACAGAAAGATGGGGTAAATGTAACTGCCTCATGCAGCTCCAGCGGGTCCTGAAGCTCACCCTGTACCTAAGGGTTATGCTGTTAGCTTTTTCTGGCCCACCAGCATCACGTCACACTCAGTTTCACTTTAGGAGTCCCCTTACTCAGTGCTACATGCAATAAGTGGTATTATTTTGTGCCTCAAACTTCCATATATTCTATGTTGCATTCTTTGTGTTGTGGTGAGGGGAGATCTATGATATAAGAGGCTATCTTGCTCCGTGAAAATTAAATATGAACATGTATCTGAATGTCATAGGGAGGAAATATTTTTCCGAAGGTCTTAGATGAAAAGCCAAGCCTTCAGACAACTATTTCTCACATTGGCTTTTAGTACACCATCAGCATCCACAACGCCAATCTAGTCCACAAAGGCTGAAAAAGGTAGCAAACAGGACTTGCATGATGACTTCATTTTTTAAAAGAAATTTTAAAACATTTATCTGATTTGTGCACACACACACACATGCACATGCACACGTACAGAGTACTAGATCATTTTCTACTCTTGAGTTTAGCTTGCAGCATCCTTGGTGTCCACAAGTCATTTCCTTGAAAGATTTCCAGACAATCCAGAAGAATTCAGATTCCACTGTATGAGGATTTTTTTTTCCTTTTAGCTGTTTAATCATTGCTTTCTTTCTTTCTTTCTTTTTTTTTTTTTTTTTTAAAGTGTGCTGGCACTTGCAGGAGCAGCCTGTGTTTGCACTGTAGGCCACCAGTAGCTGATTCAACACAGGAGCACAAACACATACAGGCTCACTGACACACACACATGCACACACAGAGCTCGACAGAAAAGTGATTGATGACCAGTTTCATGTCAGAACTGTGATATTTCTGGCTGAACAGCTTTTTATCCATTCTTTTTGGTACAAAAGCCATGGCATAAAGATAAGAGGCAGAGCACTTAAGACATGTTTACAAAGATTAAACCACTGACTTGGCTTTAGTTAAAGTAAATTCTCCTGCTTCCCACTGCGCAGTGAAGGTTTACAAAGGAAGGACTGGCAAAGGTTGCTTCGTCTTCTTTCCTGGCACTGCCTGCTGGCTCCAAAACAAATGCAGGACTTAAACCACATAAAAGGGCAGCAAGGTATTAGCACTTTTGAGGGGTTCAGCATCTGACACATTCCTAATCTGCCTGGGTAGGTTTTAGATCCGAGCCACTGCTGTGCTTTTATAATGACAGGGCAATTTAACAAGCCCAAAATTCGAGCTTCCCTCTGCAGACAAGGGGTTATCGAGCCCCATGCTCAGCCTCTCTTTGCTGTCATCATTACTGGGAGGGTTATCCACTCCCCTGTCTCTCCCCCAGAGACAGGGAGGCACAGGGGGCTCTGAAAATCATACTGTGTTATAGACTAAAATGCTCTTATTTGCCCTAAGGTTGAGACCATAAGAGATCAACCTGAGGAGGAGGGTTTTTTTGGGGGGGAGGCAATGAAACGGGAAAAATTGCACAACTGCTGTCATAGCACAGAGCTACTTTGATCCTTCAGACCAGGAAAGTTAGTTTGACAGTGCTTTTAGAGAAGTGACAGAAACCTCCAGCACTGAAACATGATGTTTGTTACCTGCTCAGAGAGCCCCTGGGAGCAGAGTGCAGCAGAACGACCGTGGGACAGCATGGAGGAGGAGTAACAGCAGAAAATAATAGGGGATGTCAGGATCACAAGTCCCAAGAGAATATATCAAGAAGTAAATAGGTAAGGATCCCAAAAAATCTATTTAAATATCTCAAATACATCTGGAAGTTTTGTGTTAATGTATTTGCATTAATGTTAATGTGACACACTGTTCTGCACCGTCTGCAGAAAGAGATTGTCTTGGCTATGGCAGGAGAGTAGGAAAGGGCTAATGTCACGTCTACCTCCAAATAAATTATGCACCTATCAGATTATTCCTCTCAGAATTTGTTATTACAACAAATAATTATTTAATAATAGTAAACACAAACACAGAGTAAGGAAAGGAGTTAAATAACGTCCTTTCATTTTAGTCTGGCTTTTGTTCCTAGTGATGAAAACAGTCATTGAAGTCAGCTTTGGGAGGTGTAATCCAGAGGAAGACATGGTGGTACAGGAAAGCTGTACTGGGAGAATACTGTATTGCCAGTCAAAGCAGAAGGACATATGGGTTAGGTGCAGCACAGCCTTTCCCAGGTTTAGTCGTGTTCAATATTTTTATTCATGCCCCAGACGATGGAACAGAGAGGATATACAGATGGCAGCCAGCAGGGAGGGACTGTCAGGAGTTTGGAGGACAGGATTAGAATTCAAAATGATCTTGGCAAACCAGTGTTTTTCAGGTCTAACAGAAAAACATGCTACTCTAGAGACAAGCTTATAGACTCTGCACCTCACCAGGAATAACTGGCTATATATTGCAGGATGCAGAACAGCTGCCTGGAGAGCTATCTGCAGAAAAACGTCTAGAGGCTGTAGTGGATCACAGGCTGAACAGCAACGTTGTGTTGTTGCACAATAGGGTGGCCGCAGACTGGCAATGCACAAGCAGAATTACACCACATAATCAATTTTCAGCTCTACAAAGTGAATGTGAATATCTGTGTGCGGTCTGAGGCACTGTTCTCCAAGAAAGGTATGATTGAGTTGTACTAAGTCAGGCTTATTAAAGGTCTACAAACATAATGCAGGAGAATAAGATTAAAATAATAGGGTTGCTCGAGAAGAAAGGACTTTCTGCCATGACACATGGGATAACAAGAGATGGGCATAGATTAAAGGAAGGAAGACCGAAGTTAGAGATCAGGAAACACTTTCCTAATGTTAAAGTGGGGTCACACAGGAACAACTGAACCATGGCATGTCCATCACTGTAGGCTTTTGAAAGGCTTGCTGGAGTATCTGAGATGTGGCTGAGCCCAGCTAACAGCAGAAAAATGGTCCCTCCGTCTTATAAATGGGATCAGATGGATACATCCAAGGAGGCTTCCCCAGGGGACACTCAAACCAGAGTTTCTAAACCTCAGAATTGCCTCTCAGAAATTACCTGGGAGCAGGAGAATTCTGCAGTGGAAGGATCCGAAACACAACCCTTTCTTTGAGTCTCTCACAATGTACCATCTCCTTCATCACACTGGCTTCTGGGAGTCCCATCCTTTAACACCCAGGTCCCCTTTTTTGTGATACCGGGAGCTGGGGTCAGTGCTAAAGGGTCTGAGGATCTGCACAGGGACATTGCAAGCCTGGCAGGCATGTTTAATACTCTGTTGTGCCAAGCTGCTGCCATAATGACTGGGCTAAGCTCATTTGATTAGGAATGGGGTGAAATAAATCTTACTTGGCAAAAACATTTCCCCCAAATCAACAAGTGAGTCAGAATTAGAATAAAAAAAAATATGACCAGTGAGATCCCTCTGCTAACCCCATACATTGTGGCTTCGATTACAGTGCATATACTGGGCAAACAAAATCTCTGGGAACCTATTTTCTCAAGAAACAAATAAGTTTTTAGTCTGAAGAGGTTAAAAGCAGGCTTAGGGTACAGATCTAACAACAGCCTCAAAAAATGAAAGAGAAATTTGTGATTTTAGAAGGATTTTTCCTTCTATTTCAAAGCAAAACAGTGTTTCAACATCAATTTTCATCCAACAGTGTTAGTGTATGCTGGCAACTATATACATCTACCCCACTCTAAACCAAAAAAAAAAAAAGCCACATTAAAAAAATTGCAGACAAACAGTGGGTTAGTGTCCTGGGGGATTTAAAATGCATGGTGTGCAACCCAGTTATCAAAATTCATAAAGGAACGACTGTGCTGTAAGACTTTTCAGAGGAGGTACAATACATTCTGCTCACACTCAAGAGTGTGAGCGTGGCACAGACAGCTGGGTTTTTAAATGCCTACCATTATGGTTTGTTTCATCCATCAGTCAGTCAGCTCCCAGATAAAGTTTCTTGCAGCATTCATTTCTGGGCTTTAATGTTTTTAAGAACCAATGAACTGATTATGGGGGTGCCTCAGACTGTTAGAGGGTTTTTTTTACCCTTGTTACGTGGCTTAGATGTTGGGGGGGGGGGGGGGGGCGGGGGGAATAAGAAGACAAGAACAAACTGAGGAAACATCTAAAGACCATGAAAGGGCATATTTTCAACACAGACTCCCACACGGCCCTTTTGCAGAACTTGCAGGCACATCTATTTGCATTTGGCAAGTGGGTAAACGAACAGAGAAATGACATTTTACACAGCCATTTGCAGTTACTTCTTTGTTGTGCACAAAGAAGTTGCACAATTATGCAATTTTCTGCACACAAAACGGATGCAACTGCAAATTCTTCAGGTGCACTCAGAAATGCTGTTAAAAACCTGCATATGACTCTTTCAACATGGAATTCACCGTTCTCACTTCCACTTCTTCCTCACCTCACATCTTTAGCCAGAAACATTAAAAATACACAGAGCTCATAGAGAAGCAGCAGCCTCAGCTCTGAATCTCCGTGTTTTTCTGTTTGAATAAAACATTTAATGTTACTTGAGCTGGCGAGAAAGGTGGGGGGTTGTGTGTGTCTTAGTAGAAATTAATGTTTTGGTTGGCTGGACAAGCTCAGGAAATTTCTGTAGTGAGCATGATGAGAGAGGATGTTTGGCGAGATGTTTTCCAACAGCTGGTACAGGTGAAGGATTAGGGGGGAAAATGCTTAAGAGCCTTTTCCCTGATTTTCTACTTTGTACTCCTCTTAGATGTAAAAGCAATTTCAGACCCTAATCCAAATGTCCCTGAAATCCATGGGTCTTTTCCCACTGGCTCAATAAGATGTGAAACAGGCACTCCAGATGTTGTGTTGGTTATTAAAAACATTTTGACTTTCCTCCCTGCCCTCTTAAACACAACTGTTTTGGGAGAAAGGAGCAGATACTGGCATCTTTATGCAGCCTGGGCTCAGAGAAACCACCCAGCTGACTCTGCCCATGGCAGGACCAAACAATGTGTCTGTCACGGTCCTAACATGGCAGGTGATGGGGTGAGGGGTCCCACTGGTTTCTCCCTACCTGTATGGGTGGGGGATGGGGGAAGAAAGGCCACAAAGGGCACAGACCTTCAAACTGCCTGACGACGAAGCTGGCATAGGGACGGATGAGCATGGCAACATTCTTGGACTTGGTGTGCTGTGCTCTGTGGGGCATAAAGGATGGAGAGAGTCCTTAGCTGGTGCCTTTGCCTGAGGTTCCTTGCTAAAGGCTGCATGATACAGTGAGAGAGCAGGATCAGGCTTTAAAACTCAACATAATTTGTTATACAGAGAGTTTCCAGCAATTGTCTTCATCCCATTCCCTCAGTAATATAGCTCTGCTACACCATAACCACTTCAGAATATCCCTGATGTATTTGGTATTTATAATATATAGAGACTGCTGCAAAGTGAACATTTACTGACCCCAGAGTTCCTTTTGTTTAGTTCATTATGAAGGTCAGAATTATTATAAATCTGCACGAATTGAAACAGCCTTTTGGCATGGCTCTTACATTTGAACCAAGTTAATAAAAACAATGATATATAGTGTTCGGGTATCATTTAATCTTAGGAATCCATAGTGAGCACAAAGACCAAAATAAACCCTTGCAACACACATGTTTATTCACATATTAAGATTCCCTGAGACTGTTCTACATTACTGACTTTCATATGCTTGGAAAATAAGAAGGCTTTTTCATATTCATGCTCAGTGAGTGAAAACACATCACTCAGGAGACCATCTGCTTCTCTCTGGAGCGTGGATCTTGACCTTAACACGTCAGGCTGCATACAAACTCTGAGGGGAAAAGATGTATTTGGGTGCTTCAGCACAATCTTAAGAGCGTGGATAATTCAGTCAGCATTCAGGAGATTCGGTGTTAGTTCAGCTGCTACAGCAGCCAAAATTACACGAGATGATTCAAGTTTTCACCTATCTGCCTTGGTGCAAATATTCTGCTACAACCCATTTGCCATTTTACCTGACTCATTTATATAGGGCCAAATCCAGGTTCCCGAGAAACAGATGAGAGTTTTGCCACCGACATCCCTGGGATCAGGATTTAGCCTGCAGCAAGGAAAAGAAAAAAAGAAAACCAACAAAAAAGCAGAAGAAAGCTAGAGGCAGGAAGTCCATCTGGAGAGTGGCAAGCTGCCCACCACCTCGGTGCCCGCAGTCGGCACAGCCCGAACAAAGGCAGGCGAGGGGAGTGATGTGGTGTGGGCACACACTGCTCCCACCCCACCGTGGCTCCCCGGGCTCTTGGGGGGACAAGGTGCCTCCTTGAGAGGCCTCTCTGGAGGGAGCTGCTTTCTCTTCCATCAGATTAAATGGAGAGCTGGAAGAGGCAACTCCACAAGAAGTGCTACCAGCTCCGAGGGGCTGCGGGGTTAAAGCTGAGAAAGAGAAGCTGGATCCAGGCAGGGAGAAAGGAGCCGCCTTCAGCACATCTTGCAGCTTGAAGTGGCAAGGTGTTTTGGCTTACAGGGTTGTGCAAGAAGGAGGACCTCAAACTCCTTAAACATTTTCAAAGGACGTATTTCTTCCCAGGGCTGAGTCCCAAAGAGACATTTGAAACAGGTCCCTGACAGGTGGCTCCCTGCTGAAAACATATTCCCTTCTCCCCAGGCTGTTAAGACAGCTGCAAAAGAGCATTTTGAGAGGGATTGGATGCAGCAGGAAGAAGGTGCTATGCTGGGGAGCTCCCCTGGAGGTTTAGGGGCATAAAGAGCACAATGCACAGCGGGAGCCTTAGTGCCTCACAGCAAATTCATTCCTGACTCAGCGTTCAAAAGCTGAGGCTGAACCAAAGCAGGGTTATCCTTGATGGAGTGAATCCCAAATGGGTACATACACTGCAGGTAGCCTGGGTAATAGCAGGAGGAGTAGATTTGGTAGCATTAGCTGTAGAAACTCTCCAGGGACTGAAGTATTCAGGTAGCAATTCCCTGCTGCCGCATCTTCACTGTGTGGTCACCTAAATCAGAGTAAAATTACCTCGAGTAACCTGCACTTTGCTGGGGCAAAATTATTGCTCCTGACTGCCATGCCAGCACTGCTTCAGGTCTAGTTTGTCATTGGACTCTCTCAGAGTCAAGATACACTCTGCCTGCCTTGAAACCACTTCTTTGAGGTCACAGCAGCTGAATGTGAACTTTGCAGGTGGTGCAATACAGGACTAGAAGAGCTTTATGGACAGGAGAACATGGAAGACATAACTGGTCATTTTAGCCTGACTCACGGTAAAGGCCCAGTCTAGTCCCACTACAAAAATCAGGTGAATGCAGCTACCAATGTCAGTGAGAAAACTGCTTATAGCAAGTACTTGCTTGTACCAAGAAAAGAAGAAAATTAAAGGTAGTAAATCCACCAGGTGATCGGTTTTATTCCTTGTATATGAGCTCAAGCCAGCCTTGACACTTGCCTGTAGTGTCATGAGAAGTCCCATAGTAAGCAACATGTATTGAGGAGCATGACCAAATCCCACACATGCATGAAATGACCACGCTTTCTAAGCAGCACGAGGGAAACAATAGCAGAAAAAGGCACCCTTTCTAAATCTCAGAAAGGGAGTAACAGATACACAGAGTGAATGTTTTCTTGTATGAGCATTCACAGTGGTACCTGGGGATCTAGAGGAGAAGCTCATTCAGAGACGTAACCCTAAAGATATTGATTCAAGACACAAACATAACTTTAGTCTATGGGAAGCCCACAGGGAGTAAAGCATTACCTGGTAATAGTTACGGTGGAAGACTGCTTTCTCACGTTGAGAAACCAAAGGAAACAGCTGAGCTGCAAAAGACACTGTCTTTGGGGAATATAAACTATAGACTGGAATATCAACCAACCAAGAACTCTGAGCCTCTGGAAAACTCATACGTGAATGAGATGGAGGAGGATGGTGTCCCAGTGGGAGTCCTCTAGAAATATTGCCAGGAGAGCTCCGAGGCAGTAGAACAACACTTGAAAGAAATTCAGGTATAAAGAACAAGGGATGGCCTGATAAAGACCCTGGAAAATCTTGGAAAATCAACATGCAGCAAGGCTCACATGTTGCTAGACTCACAAGATTATATTTGTGGGATGGAGGAGACAGAGCAGGAGAGTGCTTCTAAAAGCATCTGGCCAGTGGGATGGCATGAAGGGTGTCAGGAGCCTGGAAACATGGCAAAAATGGAGCCCTCCAAACTTCAAAGCATCTCTTTGTAGGAGATAGGAGTGACATGGGAAGGGGCTTTTGCTCTGCCATATACCAGTACACAACCTGCCACCCCCATGTTTGTGGGGCCTAAGGTGATGCAGGAGGTGTCCATGCAGCTGCTCAGCTGTGAGCACAGTAGTAGCCATAGCAGGATGGAGCACATTGCTGTCATCTCCAAAGGAAGAGTGACAAAGGAGAAAGACCAATGCCATCTTTCCAGCCCACAAAGCAGTTCCAAGTCAACTCCCAAAGCCATCCCAGTGGTAATCAGAATTAGGGCTCAGGAATGGTCCGGAACCAGGTTTTGATAATGTTCTGTTCCTGCTGTGTTATTGAAAACAGGAGGGGATAAATTCAGTCAAAGACTTTGTGAACTAGTTTTGTTGATTCTGTGGCTTGAAACAATTCCAGAGGAATGGCAGGTCACATGCACAGGAGGGACCGAGCGGAGGCAGAAGTGGCTGGGATGTCTCCTTCTCCAGTGCAGTCTGCAGTGGCAAAGCCTCTCCATTCGGAGACCCCTTTACTGAGAAGATGGTAGCAGAGTATCCACATTAAATCAGAGGACCAAATCTTGGCAAGGGTAGCCTGCTCATCAAAATGCTCCGTCTGAAGTTACATGGGCACCTTAAGGCTTTCAGGACTTAACTCGGGAACAGAACAGGGAATAAATATCCAGGAGCCACAAGGGTGTAGCTGGGGAGTGGAACTGACCCGAACTTTCTCGTTACTATTGTTGTTATAGTTTTTTTGTAAGTTCCTGTTACAGCATACAAAGGGTCTGGTCTTGTCCCAACAGTGAAGCTGGCCTCTTTTGAAAACCTTGTCCCCCATGGCTGTCAGGATTGGAAAGCTGTTGCATGGGCTACAATTTGCGTTTTGACATTACAAGTTTGGAAAATTTTAGAAGTGAAATGAACCAGAGCTGTCAGGGTGTGGGGAGGAGAGAGGAGACGGAGTTAAAAAGGTTACAGAAGTGTAGATATGAAACTGAGGGAAGTTAACTATGTATCGCAAATCACGTTTGATAAAATGCAGAAAGTATTCTGGTTTGGTTTCTGATTTCATTTCCCATTTGAAGTTGAACTGAACTACTAAAAAATGTGCTTTTACTGCAGGAGGTAGGTCAAAGTGTGCAAAGGAATGCAAGAAAGAAATATCCTTCAGATTATAAATACTGGCAGCATCGGTCATTAGCTGTAGTTAGGTCTTACAAACTGCCTAGTTTGTGAATTAATTCAGAATAGATTTTGAACTTGCAAAGCAGGACGTGCTCTATTCTAAAATGAGACATAAAAACATTAAAGAAAATCACCAGATTAAAATGATCTGTAGACGGCTCCCTGTGGCCAGACCAATAGGAACATTCAGCATAGAATTAGCTTAAAATTAGCTCTAGTTTTCATTCAGAGCTGGCATGGCTCAGAGTCATTAGCCACTACGCTCTGTGTCAGCTGCTGCAGGACCTGCTGAAACCTGGGTCTGGCATTTCAGCATCCTGGCCTGCCAAGCCTCTTTCTACAGAACAGGGCAGTTTTGCAAGAAGTCTTTGCAAAATATTTTAATAATGAAAACTTTAAAAATACACAGCTGTTTTGCAAAACCCTTGTAACAAAGACCCCTTTGAGATCAGCTCCACGCAGGCTCCGTAGTGGATGTGCTACCATCAGTATTCTCAACAGAGACATTATGGAGCCTGGCGTTCTCTCCATGCCTCTTCCACCCCCCCAGTCCCCTGCCTGGACCTTGTTCTTTTCAGGCGCTGCTGCCTGCTCATATCCCTCTTTCAAATCCTTTATTTGGGTGCCAGCAACTGCTTCCAGAGGTTAGGCACATTTGCCCCCTGGGACAGCCTCCTCAGAGGGTTACTTGTCCTGCTTTGCTGCTGCTGCAGTTCAAACAGATCATGCTGGGCCATCATTTGGGGTGAAATTCAGCTCCCAGCTAAACTGGGTAACGCTGAGGAAAAAAAGTCCCTGGGACCTACAAACACCTGGGCACCATTTAACTCCCAGATGAGCATCTGAGCTCCCACGGTTTTAATTCAGGCTTTCTGCACATAGTCCAACATCTGTTTGCATGCTGGGAGCATGGTACAGGGTGCTGCTGTGCCAGAGACCTGCATATTGGAGGCTGGCATCAAGCTGGATTCCTCGATCATTGTTACTAACAAGTATTTAGCGGAATCCGTTTTCCAGACTGAATAGTTTATTGGGATTTGAACACTTGCAGGGAGTTCATTGCCGTAGATAGGGTAGTGCCTGACTAGGAAATCTATTTATGATGCTTTTATTACTGCAGGGAAGATGGGAATTCAGCTTTTCAGTGTTACAAGTATTTTCCTTAAGTGGTCATTAGAAGAAATAACTCCTAGATTCACAAGCACTAGTATCTGTACATAAGCTGTGTTTCCAGTAAGTTTTAATGACAAAAGTGAGAAAGCTGGCCAAAGCAGCACGATGATGGCTTTCACTCTCCTCCTAGGGAAGCCAGGAGGAATTTCCTATCGGTATGAGGAAGAGCTGGCTGCCCATGTCCTGCCCTGCTGTACCTCTTCACCTTAGCATCACAGGTGGGTGAAGTGAGAATCAAAAACATGGCAGGAAGGAACCAGGTGGGGAGGAACCAGTCTCTCCCAGACAGGAAAACACTCTTGTTTTGCTCTTCTGTAGTACTTCCCCTGAGAAATAAGGATCCTGAACATGAGCAGGGTGAGAATGAAGTGTAGTTATACTTGGTTACACTAAAGCCCTTTCTAGCTTAGTATCCCATCTCTGAAAGTGGCCAGATGCACTCCTCAGGGTAGAGAACAGAGCAAGCATATACAACCCTCCCCTGAAATGCCATGTCAGCCTCAGCAGTCTGCATCCCAGGGACTCCTGGTGTCCCCCAGCCAGGAGACCAGAGATTGTCTCACTAAGCATTGTGGTGGATGCTGGCTGGTAGAGCTGCTGGATGAGGCTTTCAGGCAGGCTACACCAAGCTGTGTGCTGCTGAGCTGAGAGCAAACTGGGTGTTTTGTCAGGTTTCACTTCATCCATATCCCCTTTCACTTCCAGTGCTTGAAGCTGTCACTTTGAGCATTTACCTGATCCCTGGACAAGATGTTGCTTCATTCAAGACATGAAGGCTGGCTACAGCTCAGCCGGGTAGCCACAGTTGAAATAGGTAACTTGGGCACAATGCAGCATCCAGCAATCAGCCCAAATGGGGTGCACAGGGACCTGGGTGGGACCCACGGCCATGAGGATGCTCAGATGCCCCACCCACCGGGACACCCAGGCCAGCAGGACTGGGGTGGCTGAAAGCAGCACTTTGGAGGACTTCACCTCTCACAAACACCAGTTCAAAGCCAGCCTGGCTGGAGTCAGCAGTGGTAGCAATTTGCCCACAGCTCCCAGTTATTTCATAGACAAAAGACTGGAAGAGGATCAGCTTCATCTGATCTGCCTCCCTCCCAGGGCAATAAGGAGGATATGACCATGACAGATGTTATTCTCACCTGCACCTGAAGGCGAGCAGAGGAGAGAGGCACAGCCTCCCTAAGCAGGCTGTGTTTCATCACCCTCATATCTGGGAAGCTGCTTTGTAACATGGAACCCAAATCTTCCTTGCTGCAAATTAAGCTAAATTCCTGTTGACCTTTTCCTAAAAGCCACAGGGAACAATTTTAATCTCTGTTCTTTCTGTTACAGCCTTTGCATTCTGGAAAATGTATCACATCCCCCTTTGTCTCTTCTCCTCCAGAAAAAACCCATTCTCTCAACCTTTCCTTGTAGCTTATGTTTTCTAAACCTCTTCGTGCTGCCTTTTGGGTTCCCATCAGGGTGTCTGCTTATTAAAATAGAAGCTTCATTTCACAAAGGTTGCTGTGGTACTTGGCACAGCAGAAAATAATAACAAACACTATACTGCCACTAGAAAATCTTCAATAAGATCACAGAGTGAAGGGATACAGTGGATCTCAAGAGATCATCTAGTCTGTTTCCTTGCACTGGGGCAAGCTGAAGTGATTCAGGATAATCCTTTAAGATTTAACAGGTCAATGGTGGAAACTTCCAGTGGTGGCATGTCTCCAGTTTCCTGGAAGCCTACCCCATGGTTATTGCGATCCAAAGGTAGAAGTTTGTTGTATGTTGATACAATCATGAGGATTAAGCACGTTAAAAGTATACATGGATGTTTTTAAAGAATATTTTAAAGCCACATACGGCTGTTGAGCTCCAAATCAGAAAATAGTCACAGGGAACAGAAGCATAATAAGGATAGATTTACCAGCTGTGAAGACGGAGGCCTGCATTTCTTTTCTCTTTCAAGCATTCAACTACAGTAAATGCAGGAAATAAAGATAAGATGAAGAGATAACATCTTTAAATACAAGGCCTCTCCACACAAACCTTGATACATAATTTGCACTTTACTTGGCACTTCCCTGGCAGGATTTCAGCCATAGAGCAATTTTTCATGCTGGAGGTGGCAAAATGGCAGGGTTTCCTGGCACAGGGCAAACTAATTCTCCCCATCCTCCCCTCTCGTTTGGTTCTAGGCTGATTTCAGCCAAAACCAGACAAAAAAACCCCTCCTCTTCTTGTCAGTTCCCTGCCACAGATACATTGGCAGGACTGTTGGTTGTACTGAGTATTTGCCAGGTTTCCCTGGGCCTGAAGCACATGGGGAGTTTCTGCAGGCTGCAGGGACAGAAGACTTTGAAGGTCCCAACAGGGGCTGACTGGAAGTTTCACCCAGACTCAAAATTTTCCCTCAGAGCTGTGATTTTATACCACTGTTTTCCTTTTGAAGAACCACCCTGTGCACAAGTTCATGCATGTGGACCCCCTGCCCCAGACAGGGTCCTGCCCAAACTGCTTCTCCCTGCCCTCTATTTAGCCAGGGTCTCAGGCCAGAAGATGCCGCCTGGCCCAGTGTGGTCAGGGTGGAAGCATTATCCTACAGGCATTGGCACTGGAGTGCAGCACGTAAGCCCTGAAAGCAGAGGTGCCAACCACGAGTGTCAGGCTGCTCCAGCTCTCGCTCAGCTGTTTCATTATTACCACTGCTCATAAACAGAAATGTTTCACTCCACAGGATTTCCTCGCACGGATCCTGATGTTACCTCTCCCCCCTACACAGCGGCAAGGAGTTTGTACCAGGAGAATCAATGTGGGAGCACAGAAAAAGAGGAGTGATATGCTTTTGTTTTAACCAAATGCATCTTTTAAAAGCTGAAGCTAATGAAGACACACTTAACAACTCTTCATATAGCTCTGATAAACAAAATGTTTCCAACTGGAATTTGCAAAGCCGAACATAATAATATGAAGAGGGAATAAGAGCTTCCCCTTGTCAACTGGCTACTAACAAAAGAAAAATATGAGGAGTGAATACTTAGAAAAAAGACTAACAGTGCTGTAATATAATTAAAACCATTAAAAATGCTGTACTCTGGTTTTGCTCCCTGAAGCAGTATGTTATTTTTCTTTTTTAAGCTGTCACCACATTTTGATACCATAAGGAATAAACTAAATCAAGACAAACATCCATTTCAAAGTTGGAGGATTTAATAGAAATATTAACCTAAACTTCAGTAACTAGCAGATGATGCTCAATCAACTGAAGTCATTAACATCTCTTTATATTTATTAAACAGTAGGTATTCCTCAGGTACACAAGCAGCACTGAAGTGGAAGAACGACAAATGCAAGAGAAAGCACCCAGAGAAAACTTGAAATTTTAGAAACTCGGAAAGTGCCCCATTCAGCAAAGCGCTGAACCACATCTAGAATGATCCGTATCATATGTGTAACCTAAGAGTATGCAACATTGCTTTTTTTCCTTTGGCAGCCTTTCTGACAGAAGTAATTGAACCTTCCTGTCCCTTGCTATCATATACCAAAGTTTTCCTGATGCCATGGAGGTGATGTAACTCTAGCATGTGAGCAGAGATCCCACTTGCCAGCAAAATACATGGGGCCACGCTTCTGTTAGAGACATGAAAGTATGAACCAAGGGGCTGCAGGGCTGAGCCACTTCATGCATTTACCTCTTTTTTGCTTTCCTTCTTGAGGAAAAATGTAATCTACTGGTATTGGGAATGGAACTGGAGGACAATGCATAAAGCAAGGAACATTCACAGAAGTTACTGCACATCAATGTACAGTCATAAAACTTTAAGCAATAAAGCATGGGGATTAAAAAAAAAAAAAAAAAAAAAGATATATTAACTGCATTCCTGGTTAGTCAAGCAAAATTTCCAGTTATCATTTTTGAACCTTGTGAAAAAATAATATTATTTAGGAATATCAGTCAACCTCTTCCCCACCACCTTTTAAAAACTCAAAAAGCAGATTCAGAAAGCTGACACACTAATGGCAGATTTCTTACTGAACTTGTGGCACTATACAATGAACCAGACAAGCAATACCGAACACCCCAATTGCTCATTTCCCAAGGGTGAACAGAACTGGTACTTGCACCACTCTGCAGGGCCTCTGGGCACTGCAGAGATGGAAACCTGATGCATCAGATCCTGCACAAATTGTTCTCAAGATTTGAAGGCATAGACTTCTCCTTTTTCATCCTACACCCTCACAAAAGAGAAGATGCAAAGAAATGTAAGAAATACACCGGCACAACTTGTTCTAGTGATACAGAGTTAGAACCCATAGTATTGAGACAACTGTACAGTCCCAATATATTCCGTGTACTGTCAGATGATAGAACAACAGCTGAAAAAATCTTCTCAGCTTGTCTAATTACCATCAATTGGCTACATTTCAGCAGACTATGCTGCAGATTTGTGTGTTGCAGAACTTTATAGAGCTGATGGTAGTGTGATAGAATAACAAAATAGAAATGAATGTTGCTGTTCAGGGGGAATATAGTTCATAAAATGTTGTCTCTGCAACTGCTTTACCTTATGAACCAAAACTGAACAGTTTACCATAAACCCTTTGTATACTGCGCCCTAATACTACTCAGTTTGTTCCAGCAAATCATCAGTAGAAGAGGCTTTGTTGATCCAAGGGCTGTGCACAGATTCCAGGCTGACAATGGGAAGACAAGTTTCTAACTAATACAAATGATCACTGGCACCAGCCTAGCAGAAAAACATAACACCACACTCAGTCAGAATTTGCAAACCTGCCCACCAAACTCCTCAGAGGCCAGATTTGTTCTCCGCTATGTAATGTCGAACCATTTCAGCTGCATACAAGTCCTCGCACGTAAGATCTGCAGAGCAAAACATCCTCCTTTGCTTTTTTGGTTTGCTACCACCCTGTTTTCTGTGACACCTGGGCCTTTCAGCTGAAGGCAAGATTATTCTGTCAGTAGGACAGAATCCTTTGCCTCGGCATTGCCAGTTTAAACAGGAGAAGGCCTGGCCAAGGCACCCAACAGGATCTGAGATTGAATCCTGACAGCTGCCTTCTCTGGCCCAGTGCTGGAGAGGAACCTCAGCCACTACTTTTTCCATGGGGATAAATTGCAAAACAGCGGTAGGAAAGACAAACCCAAGGATTTTGTCTCAGGGGAAGAAGGTACTAAAGAGCGTTTGTGGTAAAATAGTCTAGCAGAGCACTTTGTGTCTCTCCTGACCGCAGATGAAATGATGGGGCCAGATGTGTCTCATGGGCCACTGACTAGAGAAAACTGGTTGTGAACCTTCCTTGGATCAACATGAAAGAAGCTTAAGGTTACGGAGTACCAAAGTTGCCAATAGATGAGACTCTTTGATGTTTTTCAGGGGGAAAAAATGGACAGAAACAATTTTAATTTCACATTAGCATGTTGTGTTGTGTTGGTTTTTTTTCCAACTGACTCTGTGATTGTTGATATTAATTAAAGTGAATGGTAGATTATTTTCTAAAGGCTATAATTTAAACCAGTAGTTGAATATAGACTTGAGTGTAACATTCTTCAGCTCAAACCACAAGGTATGCAAGCTGGGAATGAACTCTATTTTTTTCCTGTTGAAGGACAGATTAAATATTTTTTATTAATTCTAATGCTAGCAAAGAAAGTAAGATCCCCATTTTTCCTCCGATTTCTCTGTATACTTAATTGATGTATTCCACCAAGCTGTCAAGCTGCTTTTAAAGCCCATTCTTTTTCATAGAAATATTATCCTCTTTTTATTAGTTTGAGTTGATAAATGGATCAAGAGTCTTTGAGGGTATTGTGTACTGTCAACGGAATACATCTTTCAGATGCATCCACTGCAATGGAGCTGAAAAAATATATATCATGAAACACTTAATAAAAAAGATACACAGATTTGTCTTTTACAAGATCATGGGACTTGAGTCTATCTCCAGGGAGGAGTTCCAACATGAGAAAGAAAATGCATAGTTCAAAAGCCTATGTTTTCAATTTGCAGCCACATGGTTTAAATTATCCCTGTATTTATTAAGGGCACTAAATGGGCAGCTCAGCTTAGGGGAAAGGGTCATTCAAGTTGAGAATAGTCATGTTTAATCCCTCATCTAGCTGCAGGTTAATTGTACTTTAAGATGCTGAATGTTCTTTATATAGTATGTTAAAATAGCACATGAGACACAGTTGGAGAGTTTTTGCCATTTATTGTTGTATATATATTTTTAACCTCTATATCTCTCCATTTAAAAAGACAATAGAATATTGTTAAACACCTAGTCTGGAGGCACAGCAATACTATATGCCCTACAAAACCTATCATATCACCATCCCTTGCACTTCAGTTTCCCACATGTGTGCACTCCGTGTTTTGTGGCCATCTCTCCTGATTTCCCTGACACACAGTGTTGTGGATTTTCATGTAATCACAGCCATCAAAGAAGTAGTGTAAGATGTCTTTTCCACTTTATGCTGGGGTCTAGAAACAGAAGGGTTTTGGATATTGCATGCACCTACCTGTGAACTTGCTAACTCAGCATTTCAGTAGGAAAAAAGGAAAATTAACCAAAATCCAAAAAGCAAAAGTTAAAGCAAACAAAAAAAAGCATTTCCAAATGGATGGGCAACATGAATTTTAAAGCTTTTCTCCTAAGACATCCATTGATATGAAAACGAGTAGCTGTTGATTATCAAGGCAGTTTATCAAAATTTCGTTGTTTTATTTTGGTGGTTCATCCACAAAAAAGCCCTGGTGAGAATTTAAAATCCATTTCTTGTTCTATCTGTCTGTTAGTTCACCCAGGCAATAGCCTAGATTTTGCCCATGAAATGCAAACAGTTACAAAAATCTAAAAGGCTTACTGTGTTTGATGCAAATCTGAGGCATTGCTTCTGTTCTCCAGTTGTGCTGAAGGAAAAGGCTGCGGAAACTGGGATGGCCTGGGCACTCACATCCACCTTCAGAACCTAAATGTTTTGAGGAAGAAAAAAACACCCCAGAACTCAGAGGACTTCTGAGCATGGACATGTCTAAAGTCACTTCTAAATTCGAATAAATATTTGTGGGAAAACTGTTTCCCCTGCTCTCCTAGCACTCATAACTTAATTATAGTAGCCGCCAGGCATCTTTAACTTTCATGACCAGCAGATCACTCAGGGTCTCAGTGACCTTGGCAGTTGTAACAGAGTAATATTTTCACAAGGATGAAATGTTCTTGAATACATTTCTCCAATGTACTGGTGTTCGCAGGCATTTTTCAGCAGATCTGACCTGAAGTACAAACATAATTCTTCAGTTTCATCTAGAGGTTTATTGACAAACTCCAGAAAACTCAAGTTCCCCTTTGTTTTGCTGAAATACCTTCTGTGAGAAGGCAAAGCTGCTGGTATTCTTCCTTTGAGCCCTCCATCATCAGTGGGATTCTGGACCAAAGTCCTAAGCCCTGGAGCCTTTGAAAATCATCCAGTGGCCACACATCTAAACAGGAAAGGGGACATGATGGCAATGAAAAAACACAAGGGGGGAAACATGTAAGAAACAAACATTTGTTTTTTCAAGATATTTCAGTGTAATATTCTATGTAAAATTGTTCCTAGAGTTCATTGTAGGTGTTTGTCAACAGAGTACAATGAAGAAACCCAGGCAGTTGGGAATTAGTGTTTTAGAAATGCCACTCTCTCACTGGTGCTTAAAGCAATAGTTGTGAAATGCAGGAATTAAATCAGCAGCTTGAGAAAGATGCAGTCACCAAAATCTCTGCATTGTTTTGTTGGTGAATAAGCTCCTACTCTACACTCAGACAAGGTCATTTTTGCCCAGTTCCTCTCAAAACATCACGTCCTGTGTTATCAGACTAAAGAAATCTCATGTTAGAAGAGCTTGAGTTTATGTTCTATAACTCATTTTTCCACTTTGAGTCACGCAAATGCAAAAAACTTCCCTCTTTCAGTTTAGAACCATTCCCCTTGTCCTATCGCTACATGCCCTTGTACAAAGCCCCTCCCCAGCTTTCCTGTAGGCCCCCTTCAGGCACTGGCAGGCTGCTATAAGGTCTCCCTGGAGCCTTCTCTTCTCCAGGCTGAACAACCCCAACTCTCTCAGCCTTTCCTCATAGGAGATGTGCTCCAGCCCTCCGATCATATTCATGGCCCTCCTCTGCACTCACTGCAACAGGTCCATGTCCTTCTTATTTTGGGAGCCCCAGAGCTGAACACGGTACTCCAGGTGGGGGTCTCGCAAAAGCAGAGTAGAGGGGAAGAATCACCTCTCTTGACCTGCTGGCCACACTTCTTTCAATGCAGCCCAGGATCTGGTTGGCTTTCTGGGCCGCAAGTGCACATTGCCAGGTCATGTTGAGTTCCTTGTCCACCAACACCTCCAAGTCCTTCTCCTCAGGGCTATTCTTAATCCCATCTCCACCCAGCCTGCATTTCTGCTTGGGATTGCCCTGAGACATATGCAAGACCTTGCACTTGGTCTTGTTGAACTTCATGAAGTTCGCATGGGCCTACCTCTCAAGCCTGTCAAGATCCCTCTGGATGGCATCCCTTCTCTCCAGTGTGTCAACCGCACCACACAACTTGGTGTCTTCAGCAAACTTGCTGAGGGTGCACTCAATCCCACTGTCCATAATGCTGACAAAGATGTTAATCATCACCCGTCCCAGTACCAGCCCCTGAGGAACCCCACTGATCATCAGTCTCCACTTGGACATTGAGCTGTTGACTGCAACTCTTTGAGTGTAACCATCTAAAGACAAGGATGTCATGTGGGACAGTGTCAAATCCTTTGCACAAGTCCAGATAGATGACATCAGTTGCTCTTCCCCCATTTGCCAATGCTGTAACCACATCATAGGAAGCACCAAATTTGTCAGGCCCAATTTGCTTTTACTGAAGTCACGTTGGCTGTCACCAATCATCTCTTTTGTTTTCTATGCATTTCCTTAGCATAGTTTCCAGGAGGATCTACTCCATGATCTTGCTGGGCACTGTGGTGAGACTGCCAGCTGTAGTTTCCTGGGTCTTCCTTATTTCCCTTTTTAAAAATGGGGGTTATGTTTCTCCTTTTCCAGTCAGTCGGAACTTCACCAGACTGCCATGACTTCTCAAATATGATGGACAGTGGCTT
Source organism: Falco biarmicus (assembly GCF_023638135.1). Lineage (NCBI taxonomy): Eukaryota > Metazoa > Chordata > Aves > Falconiformes > Falconidae > Falco > Falco biarmicus. Next base: position 30,153,447 of record NC_079289.1, read on the forward strand.
AGAAACTTAACCTGCCAGTTACTTCAGGACTTGTGGATGCATCTCCTCAGGCCCCATGGATTTGTGCACCTTCAGATTCCTCTAGATGGTCTCAAACTTGATTCTCCTGTAGCGATGGCCTTCATTCTCCCAGTCCTCCTGCGACTTGAGCAGTATGGCTGGAGCACTTGCCAGTGAAGACTGAGGCAAAAAATCATTAGGTACCTCAGCCTTCTCCATGACCCCAGTAACCAGGTCTCTTGTTTCCTTGCGGAGAGGGCCCACATTTTCCATAGTCTTTCTCTTATCACCAACATACCTACAAAAGCTTTTCTGGTTGCTGTTGATATCCCTGGCCAGATTTAATTTGCAGGGCTTTATCCCATTGTACTCTAACAAGCAGATTGCTGAAGAAGATCATATTGATCTGAACAGTCTGTGAAATTTTCAGGGAAGCTTAAGAAGGCCAGCTAATTGCATTCTGATTATCTTTGTCTCATTTAGAGAAACGTTGTACAGCTTACTTCTCCAAATGCCATATTTGGGCAAAGTTTGGATAGCTGTCCTTTGCTGAAAACTATCACGTTACTCCTTGAGAAACTGTGGTAGTATATAGCAAACATATCAAGACACAGGCCTTAGGAAAAAAGATGAGGGCTTGCATTCTTGCATGGTGAAAGTTATTTTCTTGGAGAAGCGAAGATAAAGCCCAAAATACTGGAAATCTAACAGAGCCAAGAAGTAAGTCTTCTCAGAAAATGTTCCAGCTGATTTTTCAAATCTCTGAGTTTGAACAGATCAAATAATGCCACATATATTCTCCTAATCTGTGTGCTCTTATGAAATGGAACAAGAACCCCAAATCAGTTTAGCCTTTATCTAAGTCAAAGGCAGACTGATCAACAAAATACAGAAGGTCTTGACTAGCTGAAGCAGTTGTAATGTGCTTGATGGGCTTCAGACACTTTGTGCCTAAACCACAAGTTCAGTCTGGTTCAGTTTAATAATGTATGGAAATTTTCACTGCTGAAGTATTCATTAGTTAATACTAGCTGATACAGAACAAAGATAGGCTTGACCTGCATGTTTTTGCTTTATACACTACAGATTTCTGCCCAGTGCTGCTTTTCTTGAGAAGAGATAGACTATTTTTATTTAACCAAAGGGAAACAAATCCACTGAACCTGACTTGGAGGGTCTGGTGTAAATATTTCCAGGAGTGTTTTCACTCAGACAGCGTACCAACACATCCGTCTTGTTCAGAAGGGTTATCTTACTGCTATGATAAGACAATCACCTTAAAAACTGTCAGGTAACAGCAATCCAGAAAACCGATACTCTGGGTTAGTTTGCTAGGTAGCTTTATGAATCTGAGATTGAAATTAGCAGATTTCACTATGGGCAAGGTCTAGAGTGCTAACGGTACACTCTGCGACATCCATCTGCTCAGAAATCTTCAGTCACCTCTGGTGACAGACAAATACTTACCTCTTCAAACCAAGAGAATTGTCACCATGGGCAGAGATTGCCATTAAATTCCTTGAGTCACATCTCATGAAGATAACCCCGTATTTAGTGTGTCATTTCAAAGCCAAAGCAATTGGTTTAACATGCATGCTGTGTTACTAGCTGAAGTATGTAGGTACCCCAAATGCCAAGTAAGCTTGTATTTAAGATAGAATAGATTACCTTGACCTCCCTGCCCAAGCCTGGAGATAAGGTCAAGCTGGTCCCATCACAGTCTTGTAAAGGTATAGACTCTCTGAGTGATAAGAAAGCAGTCACATGTACAAAAATAAGACTAATATTTCAATACAGGAATAATCTTCTATTCCCTTTCCTTTGTCTTCAGACAGTGTCTGTGTGATTGACAACGGTGCATCTCAATCTACCATGCTGGACTGCAGCATTTTTGAGCAAAATAGGTAAATATGCAAGGTGTCAGACTTCAACATTGTGAGGGCTACACAGTCCAGTTCCTGCAAGGTCGTCAGAATAGGGGATGAGCAGGAAGAATTAAAGAGGTATCCAAAGTACAGAGGCACCCAGCACAGACCCAGTGCAACCAAGAACAGATCATGGCTCAATGGGCTGAGGTCAGTTTTTATGAGGTTCAACAAGGCTCAGCACTGGGTCCTGCACTTGGGTCACAACAAGCCTATGCAATGCCACAGGCTTGGGGCAGAGCGGCTGGAAGCTGCCTGGTGGAAAAGGGCCTGGGGATGCTGGTCGACAGCCGGCTGGACATGAGCCAGCAGTGTGCCCAGGTGGCCAAGGCGGCCAATGGCATCCTGGCTTGTATCAGGAACAGTGTGGCCAGCAGGGCAAGGGAAGAGATTGTCCCCCTGTACTGGGCACTGGTGAGGCCGCACCTCGAATCCTGTGTTCAGTGTTGGGCCCCTCACTGCAAGACAGACACTGAGGTGCTGGAGCGTGTCCAGAGACGGGCAGCGGAGCTGGTGAAGGGTCTGGAGCACAAGTCTGGTGAGGAGCGGCTGAGGGAACTGGGGCTGTTCAGCCTGGAGAGGAGGAGGCTCAGGAGAGACTTTATAGCCCTCTACAGCTGTCTGAAAGGGGGGTGTAGGCAGGTGGGGGTCGGTCTCTTCTCTCAAGTAACAAGTGATAGGATGAAAGGAAATGGCCTCAAGTTGCACCAGGGGAGGTTTAGACTGGATATTAGGAAAAACTTCTTCACCGAAAGGGTTGTCAAGCATTGGAACAGGCTGCCCAGGGAAGTGGTTGAGTCACCATCCCTGAAGGTATTTAAAAGATGTGTAGATGTGGTGTTTAGGGACATGGTTTAGTGGTAGACTTGGCAGTTAACAGTTGGACTTGATGATCTTAAAGGTCTTTTCCAACCTAAACAATTCTATGGTTCTATGATTCTATGATTTATGTTTTCTGCCAGCAGCTACATTAGGGATGGATTTGCTGATTTTAAAAGACCCCAAGCAGCACTGTTTCCTGTCTCATCCAATATTTTAGTCCCATATTTGATTACCTTCACTATGGAGAGAATATAGAAAGTATGCTAAAGGGATATTACAGATTTAAGAAACCACAGTTAATAAAGTTTTCCCTTTCTATACTGGATCTTATTTTAAAATTCATTTGTCATTCATTTTGTTTCTCTCTGCGTTTCTGTAGGTTTAAACAACAGAACAATCAGTTTAACCACTGACTCAGAATAATTTAGGTTGGATTGCTGAAAGCCATCTAGCCCAACCTGCTCACAACAGGTCCAGCTGGATCAGGTTGCTCAGTGCAGTCAGGCTTTGAACACCTCCAAGACCAGCGATGCCACAACCTCTCAGGGCAACTTGCACCAGTATTTAACCACCCTTCTGTGAAAAATCTCCCTTGATGGGTCTTATGTTCACTGACCAAAGCTTGAGTTTTGAGGTTTGATTTTTTTTTTCTTTTTTTCTTTTTTTCCTTTTTTTTTTCCCCCCCAAAATGGAACATTTTAACCACAGCATTTTGTGGAACATCTAGTTTTCTGTAGTCTTTTGGTTCACTTACAGGTAACAAAATGACAATGACTATACAGCAAGACTTCAGAAGCTACTCATCCTCAAAGTTATGCTAGAAATTAATAATAATGCTTTAGATAATTCCTCAGGTAATGAATTTACATCTCCATGGCATGAGATAAGTGTTAATTTTAGCAAATTGTTCATATCCCTTTTTGTTACAGCTAATAAAATTCCATTCCCACAATCCAGCACTTCAGACAGGCACAGATAAATACAAATAAAAGTATTTGCCAGTCTTTTTTGCATTTTGGTATCAGCACTCATGATTTTATCATATGTATCTAGAACTTAACTTTTACCATGGCTCTTAACAGGCTAAAAAAATACCTTATCTTTTTTAACAACCCTTGGGATCAGATCTTTTTTTGTTCTTGGTATATTCTTGAGTGTTTTATTGTTCCTCTGTTTAGCTAAGGAAGTTTTTCACTGTTGTTTTTCTACATAACCCTTTTTCGTTTATGGAATCATGGGACTTGGAAAAACTAGCACGATATTCTTGAAAAATTCCTGATTTTTTCTTAGCGCCTTCCCACTTAAAATGCATATGCTCAGTCATTTATGCCAGCAAATGCTTTAAGCTTTGGATAATTGTCCTTATTAAAGTTCCAAGTGTGCAGATTTTTGGTCAATGCCCTATTTCATTAGTATAAAGGAAATTTAAATTGACTGTGATCTCTGGTACCTCAGCAACTGTGCTTTTTGGGGTCTGTAACACTTTCTCATTCAGCAGACTTGAGACCAATATAAAGTGACCTTGTACTGGATACAGGACTACCTGTCTTGAGGGGACAACATCATTATTTATAGAAACACTAAGGAAATTTGTTATTGGCCACAGGAGATCAGCAGCAAATGGCCCTCTGGTTGAAGTAATCCATGATAAGTTTCTTGATTGCCTTTTGACTGTTGCTATTTTCCATGTCTCATACAAATTATTAACAGATGCTTAAGGAACAGCTCCTTTTATCTCCTTAGAAATTGTTGCTGGGCTATAGAAGACCTTTACCTGTAACCTGTCTTTTGCTTCAAATAACTATATGAAAACTGGGCTTTCAGATTTAAGCGACCTTAAAAACATACCTGCAAGTTATGAAGAACTGGAGTACAGAGAGGTGCATTAGTAGAGACCCCTGGACACAGCATAGCACCTACCTCTTTAACAGGCTGGTGTCCATGATGGAACTTACCTCAGTAGCCTGGACACTGTGTAGGAGACAGTGTCAACACTTGTGAACTTTTTAGTTTGGACCTGGACAAATGGCTAAATTACATCTGGGCACTCCCCTTCTCCCCCCAGCACACATGCAGCCAGCTCAAGTGTCTCTGCACCCACCACCACAAAACTTTCCTCATACTACAAGCTCCAGTGTTAATGTGGAAGAGTGAGCTCAAATATCTCCACATCTGCCAGTGTGGTCAAGACCAAGATCTTCCCCCAGCCTTCTGTTTTTCTCCTTCCATCCTTCATCTGAAGTCTTGGCTTTCTAGAGCAGAGGCAGGGCACGGCCAAAGCCTGAATCAGGAGGGAGAAAAGCTGACAGCACTGGCTGTCTCGTCTTCACTCTTCTTTTTACCGTCCAGTATAGGCACTGTTTTAAATTACACAAAAATAGCCTGTAAAGCTCTCATCAATCTCACTTGTTCAAGTGCAGCTTTTCAATATTAATCATTTACAGTGACATGAGTAAACAATGCCACATGTGGCCGCAGCGATGGTGCTCTTCCGTTACTCATTCATCCTGAGGTGCACAGGTTTTGCATTGAGTCTCACTCCCTCATTTCTCTCTTTAAAAAATTATGTTAAAAAGGAAACCACACAATCACCTTTCCATTTAAAAGTCAAAGACAGGAATATTCAGGGAACAGTGGATCGCAGACTGCCCCTGCCAAGGAAAGGAAAGTGATGCATTTCAGCCTCCCTGCACCCATCCTTGCTTTTTCTTTCTGCTGACAAAGATACCTGAACTACCTCTAGACAGGCCTGCTCAAATCTGGGAAACTAGGCAGCTTCATTAGCACAGTGTGCCACAAAATCTAACTTAACCTGCCTGTGAGCAGTCATACAACTTTACTTCTTGCTAGCCTCCTAATCAGCTTGTTGTCTGCATCCAAAGCCTATTTTTTATTTCATCCAGTGTTACTTTTCAGGGTAAGAGAGAGAAGTATCCAGTAGTTCAAGAAAACCTACTTCCCACCTTACACTTAGTGAGTTTTGCTAAAAAGTCCTGGGCAGGTTTTAACTCTCTGTTCATGGCATTGTGCTGTGCCATTTAGATACACTTTATACTATTTTCTTATTTTCAAAATTTATTTCAGAGTAGAAAGAACTTCAAAAGTGGGAGGGTGAATTTCAAACCCACAAACGTTCAGATCCTGGGGTGTAGTTTGGACTCCATCCCCACAAAAACCAGCATAAAAACACTCCCCATTGCTGCCAGCTCTCCTGATTTATCCAACATTTCACAGATGTAAAGCTGGTATTCGAGTCCCAGCTTGGAACGGAGAGACTGAACACAAACCTCAACTTTCATTCCTGCAGGAGAAGTTTCCATCCCTCCTGTTTGCAGAGGAAAACTTGAAAACATGACCTGACTGCGCCTGAGTGGGCTGCTGGGAAGAGGGAGTGAGCTGACTCATGATTTTTGCTACCTGGGGATCGCAGTGCTGGGACACTGGCCAGGCAGGAGCAGAATTTGAGACTTTGGAGCCTCATTCATTATTACAACTGTCTTGTTGCTCTGGAAGATGCCACTCTTCACTGGAATGGATGCCAAAGCAAAATGTTTTGGTTTTGAGGAAAGGTGTCAGTCAGTTGTCCTCCTTCCTCTTACAAACTTCCCTTGGAGAAGGCTGTGTTCAGTGCAACACATAGAGAAGATCCCTGGTGCCTCGTTCCTCCTCGTAAATGGCATTAAGCAATATTGCATCAACATTTTTGTCCATGTGTCAGCCCCTTCAGAGGGATGCCTGGCTCCTTCTGCCCAGCCCATTCAGCAGGATCTCTCCCCTAAGGCATGGATGTTGGCTGTGGTAGCCTCGATGCCACCATTGCTCACAAACTTCCTCCGTTAATGGCCCCGAGCAAAATAACCCAAGTGAGCGTATCCATCTGTGTTCGCTGCCTTTACAAAGAGTTCAGCCTCCTGACAAAACTCATATTAAAAAAAGAAAAAAAGAAAAAAGACTGCCCTTGTTTTAAAATAACCTCTTAATTAAGGGCATAAAAGCATTAAAAATGTGATACTAACACTAAATGCATAAGATAGGTGTGGTCGTATGTGGCACTGAAGCATACTGGAATAGCAACAGACCCACTCTACTTTCATGACTGGCTATGAAAAAGAAGAGGGACAGGAGTGTCAGTTTTATTTCAGATTATGAAGGAAAGGGGGAAAAAAAATGTTGCCAACACATTTTTTCTACTGGGATTTCCAGTAGAATTCATTGCTATCTCAACTCCACTCCTGATGAAGCTGGTAAGAATTTCATTGCTGTCTTAATACATGCAGAATTAGGCCAGTGGAGAACACCTCTGGAAGTCCCAGCCATCAAGCATATTTTGACTGTTTACATGCTAAAAACAGCAGTAACATAATCTCAGATCAAGAAAAATCCTGGCTAGCTGGAAAAAAAAATAAACCTCCTATTCCATGATTACAAGAGAAAGATGTTGGCAGAAGCGGGTGAGCAGCCAGAAGCAATGCAAGAGGGCTGGCTGAGAGCAGATCATTTTGCTAGAGTTTCAGCTGAACAAAGCATGCAAGTCTACACTACTCCTTCAAAGCACTCAGTACCCTGAGTACTGGCTATGTGCTGGGTGCTGGGTGCTGAGCTACTTGCTGAGGGATTGGGGCGGGTTTTGACAAGCAGGGGTGCTGTACATGTCCAGGATCTGGATTTGTATTCACAAATTCCATACAGCTAAAGAGCTATCTGGAAATCTGCTTAGGATGAGAAACAGAACGAAGTGAGGGAGGGCAGGAAGGAGAGAAGTAATTTGTGTGTGTGTGTGTGTGTGTGTGTTGGGGTTTTTTTACAAGATTGCATTATTTTTTTGGCATTTGATTTCTCGCTGTTGTCCTGACTTTTGGGTGTGGTGGGCTCTGAGCTTTGCCCTGTGTGCCTTTAGGAACAATATTCTCTGGGCAAAATTGCTTTTTCCATTTCATTGCGGCATTGTGGTTATGTATTTATTTCATAAAGAGAGCGGGTTATTTGGCAATTTAGGTTCATATTGTGGGTGTGGTCCCTGTAGATAGTTTTCTTCTGTATTAAATCTTTGCAAACTGTTATTTCTCTGGTAGAACACCAGTGAGCAGTATGCCATTCTCCTAGGCAGGATTTTATTTTACCTCCCATTTTGTCACCAAATCACCTATTTCATCTGAGTCACCAGCTACACTTTGTTGGGACAGTCCTGGGCCCTCTTCAGGACTAGTGGCTCAACTACCAACATAACCCACCAGAAGCAGCAGCACAGAGCCTTGCACAGACTGGTTTCCCCATCCATTGGCACCCTCCTAGACTGCTTCCAGAACTCAGTACTCTGTCCAAAACTAGCCAAGGTTATCTCTCTCTGCAGAGCACTTGACTGTGGACCATAAACCTACCTACGCTGAAGTGTCTCTTGTAGCTCTGGGGTAAGAAAACAGGGAAGAGGAAGGACACAGAAGGTGGCAATGGAAAGCTGTCTGTAGCAGGTGCCACACACAAAGTATCCTTTTTATACCTCATGGTCACACAAGGAGCAAAGAAACGTTACTTCTGGTCAATCACAGAAGCAAGCACGAGGAGGGGAGTATCCAGACCTCCTGTGGCAGGTGTTTATGTTGGGAAAGATTCTCCCTGTTTTACAGCAGATTCTCTCACTTTCCAGAATGCAAATAAGCACTGGAGCATGTTTTCCCTCAGCTGACCGTGGATATGAAGCTAAGAATAGCCTCTGAATTTTGGTACTTCAGGTATGTGCCCGATAGGTAGCGATGTGAATGTATCTTTAGATCAAGCACTGCTGAATGATTTCAGAGTATGAATGCCTTTGCTACCCCAAAACACACCTCCTGCAAGAAGGTGCTAGGCAAGTGCCCCAAGGTTTATACTGGCATCCTGCCTGTTGAACGTGTCCTGGTCATACCCTGCGAAATGCAATTTATAGCCAGTGGATCAGGTCACACCTTGGTGAACCAACTCCTTACACCAACACGTCTGGCAAATCTACCAAACCAACCTGTTTCCCATTAGATCAGGAGGGGGTAGGGGGTGTCTCTGGCCGTACCCCGGGCAGCCATCCCACCTGGCAGCAGAGGCTGTGCCTCCAGCACCAGGAACGCAACCTGAGGCAAAGCTTTTCCTTCAGCTACAACAGGAACAGCAACTGTTGCAAAGCCATTACTACAGAGAGGCAGTAAAATCACACATATCATATCATGGTATTACAGGAACAAATTAAGTCTAGGCTGAGGCCCTTTAAAAAAAAACTACGGCCCGTTAGGTTTAGTTTAGAATCTCTTTCCTTGCAACTACAGAGCAGATTGACAAAACAGACTTTTTAAATCACCTATGTAACTTCACTCAATGACAGGATACCAAAAAGACTCTTTTGTGTTAAAGTGTTAATTATTAAAACATGACCAAACGGTTAGTTCAATTTACAGCATTGCCATTAGACAGAAGGCTGGAAACAATGCACACATTAAACGGCTATATTATATGTTCTGTTACTTCGAGAGTCTCTGAAGTGAGAAAAGACAAGTTGCGGAGCCAAGAAATTCTCCACTGGAATGGTGTTAGCTCTGCTTTTCTCTTGGTACAATCTCATTTATCTGAAATGCTACAGGAAGCAAAAATTATTTGGCCAACAAGAGATTCAAATAATTGAAAGAAATCCTGGAGAAGCAATTCAGCCAGACATTTGAACAGAAGGGACCCTTCAGATGAAAATATCAATTGCACAGATAAGTGGCAGTTCGTTATGTTTCATCGTTAATTTGTGGCTGGATTACTTGCTCTTGCGGTTTCCCATTCAATGATCATTTGGATGATTTATAAAAGATACAGCAAATTACAGCAGGTTTCCAAAACATTCAAGAAAAGACTGACATGAAATTAGTTGTGACTTCCAAGATTTCTCCTCAAAAGTGTCTGTTCATCTGCCCTGCCCACAAGACAACGAAGAGCATCAGGCTGAAAAAGCCACTTTGCTGAATTAGGGTGTCCGCTGTGCAGTGAGTCAAAGAAGCAAGATATGAAGGCTGCAGTTCAGTGATTTATTTCAAAACACCTGAACACCAAACTGAGATTTGCGTTCACTTTGTGACAGCATAAATCCAGCAAATGGAGACAATCTGAGGGGTATTTCTGTATTGGATTGAGCTAAATACATACAGTACTTTTTCCCTCAAAAAAATAGCAAGCCATACACCAAATGGCGAAACAAGTTTAGTAACAGTTTGCATCATTAGCAATTATTCATAACGCGAGAAAAATGAAACAGACCAGACCCTCCAAAAGCTCAAATCAGCTCTGTTGAACTCTAATATTTATCTCATTTACCCTCAGCTGGGGTTCTGTCCTGGGATGCACATGTATTTTGCAATTTATTTATTTTTTTCCCCCAGATCTATTTTTTTGCTCAGATCTATTATGTACAGTAACAACACAGACTCTGAAGCTCGCCTCAGAGCTGTTTAGGTCAGTAGAGCAAACTGGTGTGAAGCAAGAGCAGAACCGGATCCCGTGACTTGCCATGTTGTTTTTTTTTCTTCGGTCCCATTCTTTATTTAATTTACAACCTCCAGTTCTGTTCATCTTCCTCTGTTCCCAAGTCCTTAGTAATAACCCTATTTCCTTAGCTCTTTCGCCATAAATAATTCTCCTGAAATAACATGAGGAGAGCCTGCTCTGCTAGCTCAGTCTGCCTCAGAGAAGGCCAGGAGATCAATTACTCTCATTGAAATGCCACGGGAAAAGGAGAATGTCCGAACAGGATTTCACACAACAGTTTATAACAACAGGGTGGGAGAAGGAAAGGCAATGAACAACTTTGTTGTGTGCTCCCACATAGAGAAAACAGAAAAAAAGACCCAGACATCGCTGGAAATCACTCTCCTCAGTGCTTATTCCTAATTGATTTTCTTGACATCTAAGTGTTATAATCTCAATGATAGCTACCGTAGCAATATATAGACATGCACACTTTTCTACTTTACAATTCCATAACTGTTTCTTTTAAGTTAGAGTACAATAAAATCAGTCAACTGTGCCACTAACTAACTGCTGCATTGTACTGTGAGAAAATATAGGGAAAGGACTTAAAGGGCTTCAAATTAATTCTAGTTCAGTGGAAGAGACCTCTAACAAAACTGTTTATTAAATGTGGTAATTGCTTTTACTAAACATATTTTACACTGCTTTTGCATAAAGTGATTATTTAATTAGCAATAAAAATGACCCCATTCTAATTTTTGTAGCTAATATTCATACAGCATTTCTACTGCTTGTGCAAGTCTGTAAGTGCAAATAGCATTATTTCTACTTAGTGTATGGTTGAATTAGGACCAGCAAAGAGTACAGTAGCAGTATTTTGATTTAAAAATACACCTCAGGGAATGGGGAAGCTAATAGCATTTATTTATCCATAGCAGTATTTAAATGAACCTTCCTTTTAATTCCTCTCTTCAGAATAACCTTGAACTCCAATGATTAGAGCAGCAGTAAGTGGCCTGCGAGAAGAAGGCATGTTTGAACATGTCCTCAAGGATGATGACAGTTTCGTAATTTCTCCGCAGGTTCCCCACCTAAAGTCAGTTTTAAAAATAAAGTTAGTTAAATACGTTTCAATCATTGCACTTCTCCTGAATCTCTCATGCAGCTTTAGGGCTCTTTTCTTGCCTTCTCCATTTTAAAGAGGCTTTTCCTTCCTCCAGGTACAGGGAGACCTGCACAAATAATAATGCTCTGTATCTGGATGCAGTGAATAACAATAACCAGAGATGTGAAAGGCTCAGTTTGAACACACCAGCAAACAAGCAAACATTAAAAACCTGAAAGAAATAATTTCCCTGCTGTCTTTCGATTATGTTTCTTGGGACATTAACATTCATTTAAAGAAAAAAAAATAATCAAAGAACCGTTATTTTTAAACTGGATAGTCTTCCTTTAAAGGCCCCCAAATGTCAGCACAGGGACAAATTTTCCACTGATGTAAATCAGCGTAACTCGACCACAGAGCTGTACCTATTTACATTAACTGAAGGTCTGTCATGTAACCTTCTAGTCTACGAAGATCTGCTAGTTCTTAAACAATGACCAAGATATTATACTGATTTAGAAACATCATTTATTTCTCAAGAACTCATTGCCCTCTTATTTTTTCATGCTAGTTAGTGCCAGTTCCATTAATTTACTTTTGCGCATGCAGCCACCACCCAAAATTACAGGCCAGGCCAAGAACATGGTGGCAAACAGCAATATTTTGTAACAAGGAAGCTCGATCTGGCTCAAATGTAAAGGTTTTTTACCACCTGCAATGAAATCTCCTGGGTCCCTGAGAAAATACTGATCATTAAAGGAATAACTATGTCTTCTAGCACACTGGATCTTGAGCAAGCAGAGAAAGCCCAAGGGGAAAGCAAGGAGGTCAAGAAAAAATTATTCTGGAGGAAAGACTGAAGGCCTGGTACTGTTTAGTCTGAAGAAGACAAGACTAGTGGGAATAGTACAGCACAAAGAAACCATGCCGCCATGCCACGCTGCATACAGCAGCAAGAGCAGAGCAAGAGCACAGGGGGAATATACTTTATCCAGTAGGAAAAACTTCCCAGCCACAGGAACAGGTATGGACTGGAGACATCTGCCCACCACCCAGAGGAAGGCCAGTGGTGGATGGTCCAAACACAGGACAGACAGGCATCACCCAGGAGCGACAGCAGCGGTGCCATGGGCCAGGTCAGCCCAGTGCGTTGTGACTGCATGGAAAGGCACATGTTCAGCGGACGGGGAGCGAGAGCGCGCTCAGCTCTGAGTCAGAGAAACACATCTTTTAGAGGATTAAGAGATGATGTAGGAAGTTGAGACTGCAAGTTGCCGACAATGAATACCAGACGGCCGATGCGGAGCTGCCAGCTCATCAAGGACCTGACTCAGCAAACAGCTCTGCTTTCTGCGACCGCCGCGCCAAGGGTTTTCTGCTCCCACACTACATCGCATGCCTCAAAAGCCAGAACAATCTTTTTTCCTTTTTTCTTTTAAGCTGGGGGAGATCCTAAGTCAGTGTCTCCTAAATTGGGAAGGCAGAAGATAAGCAGCAGGGAGCAGGAGAAGGGAAGTATGTGACTCCAGGACTCCCCAAGCTTCATGCCCAGCTACAGACACACAACACTTATGCAGGAGTCTGGGATCTGTAAAAGCAGCTGCTTGCCTGCCTTCCCCCCACTCCCAGCTACTGTGGAAACCTTCCTGCGGCAGCCTCAAGCAGGGGTGAGGTTTGGGCAACAGCGCCTCTGCTCCTCTCCTGCCCCACTCACCCAGTGCCGGGCAGAACATCCCTCCCTGCAGCTGAAGCAGGCAGCAGCGAGCAGGCTCTCACCACCTGCCTTCATGGGGAGAGGGAAAGCCACCCAGGGCAGAGACAGAGGGGGGAAGAGAAACAGGGAAAGTGCTTTACTAGATGGTAGATTGTAATAGATGGGAAGAAACAGGGACTGGGTGAGCAGGAAAACACACTGAGTGCACCATGAGAAGACAGAAAAGGGATGAACCGATGGTGGCAGTTTGCATCTCTTGTGAATGGCAGATGCTGCCCAGTTTGCCTCCTTGTTTCCTGCCAGCAATGCCCAGGCTCTCAGACAACCTTTTGTTTGCACTTTCCACCAGTGCATGAGCACATTCCACACACCGGCACTGCCCAACAATCAGTAAGAAGCCCAGGGCATGGTTTTGCATTGCTGCCTCCATTGTGGAAACAGTTGGTGAAAGAGGATTTTCCACACTGCATGCAAATTCTGATACTAAATAGAAAGTTTCTCCTCTGAACTAGAGAGGCAAGACTGCCACAGGTTATCCTTCAAAAGGAAATAAATTAAAAAGATGTGGAGCTGATTTATTCCAGAACAATTAATTGAGTTCTTTCCCAGATTTTTGGACCACAGGGTCCAAGGTGCCCAGCAGAGCTGCCACAGCACCCAAGGTGTCAGCAAATCCAGCAGGCTGCTGTGAGCTCCCAGGGAATGGGTCTGATCCCCGACAGAAACCTGCCTGTAAATGCAGGGATGCCTGCAGGTTTTCTCAAGACTCCGTTTGCAGGAAAAAGCTTGTTCCCCCACTCCAAATGTTTAATCTGAAAGTTTATTGGTGCGTTATTCCCACTCTCACCTGCCCTATTTGGCCTCCTTTGATTATTTATTTGATTTTAAATTGTTCATTATGAACTTTAATGTACTGCAGATAACCTTTCAGTAAGTGTACTATTAAAGATGAACTATTAATGTCTTCCTCTTAAGAAGCAATAATAGGGTTAAGTATTTGCATGGCTCATTTATTAGAAAAATGTGTGCAAGTAACTCAAGGACTTTTCAGTGAGTTACTCTTTATGAGCTAGATTCAATCAAGATTTCATCTGGCTTCCATGCTGCAATAATTGTCCAAGGCAGCTCGGCCGCCCAAGCCTTGGTGCCTGCACCGGGCTGATGGCAGCAGAATGCACACAGGGTCTGTGGCCCTGCTCCGCCACCAAACAGCCAAACCCAGCAGGTTTCCCCGGGTGAGAGCTTTATGCCTAGTAGAAAAGCACCAAGGTGATGCAGGACAGGGTTACCTAAACCATAGGCTCGAGGAAGAGATCCCCAGGACCCTGGGTGGCCTCTTTGCCACTGTGGTGGGGTGGTACTGCCAAGACATCCTCAAATCAGTCAGATCATGCATTGGGGAGCACCAAAGGTAGATTGAAAGGCCCCAGCTCCTCAAGAACACCAAATCTGTGAGCTGCAGGTGACATGGCTGGGGAAGCTGTCTCACTGAGCGCATCTCTGGATCTTCCACACAGGAAAGACTCCTGCTCAGCAAGCCTTGCCTTTGAGCTAACTGTGAGCACCAGAAAGTGAACTTCTCTGTCCATCTCTCTCCCCAGGTAGATTTTTATTTTTAAACAAGATTTTTCTGATCAGAAATAATAATATATTTTTTCTTCTTCTTTTTTTACAGCCAATGTGTATTCTTTCACCATTCTCAAACTGAAATGTTCTCAAATTGGTCTTTAGAAGATGTTTTCAGTTAGAAACTGACTCTTCTTATTTATTTCTTTTATTAGGATTAAGCAGGCCAAAACCAAGATGTTCTATTTTGGATTAAATAAACTATTTCAGGTTGACTACCCCCTCTCATGTACTTGAAGTATGAAAAAGAAATAGGCTTTGTTGAAACAAAGATAAATGTATAAAACACTTTCTGGCCCATTTTTCACACAGCTGCAGTCAAAACTTCTCCTACTTGGATTAACTCTTCCCACTTCTCCTTCATACCACCTACTCTATTCCAAACACTCCAACAGAAGATGTAAAAAACATCTTCAAGTAAATAAGAGCTACCTGCCATCTGCAAAACAAAACACAGAAAAGCAGAAATTAATGTCTTTTTAATCTGAAACAGAAATTGTACACACTGAAGTTGCAGCACACGGCCCCACCCTTAGAACCGCCTGCGTTGGCTCTGCTTGTGATAAACTGAGCCACAAACACAGAGCGAAAGCTGTTGGCAAACCATATACTATAAAGCAAATGCAGCGCGGATGAAATGGGGCGGGGGGGGCATCTCCCTGGCTGGATATATCAGTGTAGCTTTGCTGAAGGCAGAGATGACACAGCTGGAACAGCAGCAGCTGAGACCCAGCATCCTTAGGTCTCAAGCTTGGGGGCAAATACTTGGTGTCTATCCTTCAAAAACCTCACTCATTTTAAAATTAGGTAGACTTTAACAGCATTTATTCATTCATAGGCAACTACCAAGACTTTGCATCCAACGGACGAGTGGTTTCTAGCTCCTCAACATGTGTTTCACGTGCTGGGGGGAATAAATGAGGTTAAAATGCAATTCTGTTCCTTTACCTGGTATTATAGTAGAGATTGCTGCTTACAGCAGAGACACTTCAAACAAGACAGGTTTCCAGAGCTATCTTCAGTTCTGCTTATACACAGAATATGGACCACTAACTGCACTGGCATGAACAGTTCCAGCAATGAAGTACCTGGCAACTGGGACCCTGTTTGCATCTATTTCTTTTTCTTTACCTCCACCCCCAACCCCAATCCCTCCACCCCCACCACCCCACCACCCCCTTCTTTTTGTTTTCCATTTACTGGAAAAGACATAATCCCAGCAGAAGACTTGTTTCCTGGGTGGCCTGTATAAATGTCCCTTTCTTAGGCTCCAGCACCAGACCGTAATAGACCACTTACTTGACAAGGGGTTGTCCTCTATTGCCTCCAGACATCTCTGAGGTCTTTACCCCTCCTCAGTCTGTTGCTTTTATCAAACCAGCCCTGTCTGAGCCCGTGCCCATTGGCAAACAGCCCATTCTGTGTCCTGTCTCCCTTGCTCCTGCACAGAGCACCCAGCCATTGATGGGGAACTGCACATCACAGCTTACAAGCTGGAGGGCTTTTAGCCTTTCTGAGGAGAAGGACCAGATGCCTCATGACTGTTTTCTCCTCCTCTTCTCCTCCAGGACCAGTCTGTGGTAGCTCTGCCCACCAGGTTAATGGGGCCTCCCGGGCACATGGCTCCCACACTGTTGGGGAGCACTTTGCCCTTTCCCAGATGGTCTGTCCCCACCACTGCTCCTTTGTCCATCTCTCTTTGCAGTATCATTCAGACTGGTGCAGCTGAGCCAAAAGCCAACTCAGCAGCATTTCCCATCATATAAAGCCATGATGGGCTTGCATCATGAACACTTTGTACAGTCCTGGTTGTTCTTCCACCCCCACATCTTAAAAAAGATATAGTGGAATCTGGAGGAGGTTCAGAGAAAAGCAGCAAGAAGGGTCAAAGGTACAGAGTGGTTTGCACACAAGGAACAGCTGAATGCCCTAGAATGCTTCAGCCTGGAAAACAGAAGACCTGGGAGTGGAGGAAAGGATTTAATACAGTCAAAAATCAAGTGATCAAGAGTAGCATGGAAAGGGTGAGTAGGAAATGCCCATTCACTGCCTCTTCCAGTGCACACTGTGGAACTTGCAGTCGGTGGTTGGATCAAAACTAGTGAAAGAGATTGTTTTTGCACAGTGGGCACTTAAACCATGGATGCTAAGACAACATGGGCTCAAGGGGAGACTGGAGAAGTAAAAATCCACTGAAAGTGGTTCAGTGTACTACAGCCGCTTCTGCCTCAGGAAGCCCCCAAGCTGCCAATTGTTGGATGCTGAGACAGCATTTGGGCAAGCGGCATGTATGCTTGGACCCTCACCGTAGACACTCAGCCACTGTTGACCACAGCCAAAAATTTGTTACCTGACAGACCTTTAGTACGGCCCAGCATGGTGCTTCCTATATCTGCTACCATACACTCCTCCTGCAGAATCATGCCTGCCCTTGTTTTTCCTAGGACTTCAGCTTTATTTCATTGGTATGACATGCAAACACTGAGGCACCAAAGTCCTTCCTCTCTCCCGCAGAGTATGGCACAGCATCCCCAACACCCAGTACACTCTATTGGGAATCAAGCCAGATTTTTGTCATCCCTTCTACTCTCCTGTCTGCTCTCTGGAGGAGGATGCCTCCCAGCCTCTCCGCCATGTCCTAACACTCTTTTACCCTGGCCCAGTGTGCCCAGAGCTAACTCAAGACTTGGCAGCTACAGAGGAACCCTCCCAGGGAGTGAGGGGAATGTAGGAGGTCAAGGATGGCCGCTGAGAGGAGGGTTTTCTGTATCAGTGCCTCTAAGGACTGGCCAACATGCAGCTGTAACCATTTTCTAGACATTCAGCACTTTTTACCTGTGCTGTTAAAGGCAACTTGGGACAGGGACAGCCTAGTGATGCCTGGGCCAATTCTGAAGACATCATCAGAGCCCTCACAATAGGGTCAGGCATCCAAGTCCTTGCTGGCCGTCCTTGAGCTCCCCCAGGTCCTCACCTGGGAGGAACAGACCAGCCATAGGCAGAGCTGGGCAATCGTGATCTAGCTGGGAAAAAAAGCACTAGTATAAGCTGAATTGACACATTCCCTTTTGGGTCAGCCCAAACCATTACATTTGACCCAGTATGAAATTTTTATTCTAATTTTGGAAAGAAAAGCCTTTTCCCTGTGTCCTGATTCAGTGAAACATCTTGTTTTGAAAATATTCACGGTACAATTGTGTTTAAAAAAAAAATTGATTCTCTACTTTTACGTTCAAAGTTTCTTTTTGGATTAACCACATTTGTCACATTTATTAGCTTCCTCCTGTAAAAAAATTTAAAGCAGTCACTCAGCTGACCTCACCATGGGGTCTCAACCTCTCTCTTGCAAGCAGATTGTAACATGGTGCCTAAATGGGTTTTATAACACAAATAATCATGCCCAAAATTAAATAACCTGGTGTTGGGGATAGACCTGATCTCAGAGCGTTGAAGCCTATGTCATTCAAACCAGAGGTAGAGCGGCTTCACAGCTAGTGGGGTACAGGCAGCACCACAGCACTGAATACACGCAGCACCCACTTATGTCTTGACACTGCTCACCTCCAGGTGCCGGTGCTTCTGAGGAGTTAACAGTAATTTTAGCCTTGTGTCCAAAATCAGTTAGGAAACAGGAGCTTAGTAGAGCTAAGCTACCGCCAGCTCCTCCACTCCTTCTCCCTGAGCACTTTGGCTCTGTCATACTCCTGCTCACATTTCTGGAAGACTCTGGTGTTCACCCATGCATATTCACAGCTATGCACTGGTGTCACTAAAATATCTTCTAAAGTCTATTTCATGCAAATTAAATTTGTTTAACTAAGTTAACTTTATTCAGGCCAGTGCTCCATTCCTGTATTCAGTCTTTTTCAAGTGTGTCCAAAGGCTCTGATGCTCTGTCGAACGTGAGTCATTCAGAAATCCCAAGAAACTTCAGAAAAGGCTGAGTCTACATTTGAAACAAACATGCTTAGCAGTTTGCCAAAGTATCATGCCCAGCATTAGAGAGATGTCATACCTTAGGATTGTACACGTACCCTGAAGCCCTGAGTCCTACAGGACTTCCATGGGTCCTATAAAAAGCTCATTTCCCACTCCCATGGAAAGAGCCCGTTGCAGCCCCTGTAGCAGAAACCTTGTCTATAGCCATAAGACTTTGATCCTCCCCAGAGATCCAGCTTTAATATTTCTTGTTTTTACAAAACTGTTTGCCACAGTAGCTCACTCTGCCAGTGCATCTCATCATGGTCAGTTCATTCATTGTTTCTGCTGGTCTCATTAATCTCCCCCTCCCCTTCCACAGATAAACCACCTTTTAATGGTTGTGTTAAGTAACAAACAGCATGCCAAGGAGTATCTTGTATACTTCAGAAGGTTAATGTCCTACCAGATTTATCTGGGCATTTAAATCCCATTTCGAAAAAGTTCTTTCAGTTACTGATCTACTGAATGTAAATTTCATAATAATTTATTTCAGAAGGGGAAAAGGAATGAAAAGTTAGAATTATTACCTAGTTTTTCAGTGTTTGTCTGACAGGTTAACATTTTGATTTCAAGTCCTTATAATAGGACTTTCCTCAGGTGCAACCCTGCATGTCATCAAAGTATTTGCCCCCTAAACCTTGCTCACAATTTCCTGGTCCCAGACACAACCAGCCCAAGTGGAGACCTCAGCTCACACTTGGCAGGGGCCATGCCAAATCCACCTCCCATCCTATCTGCTGCTTGTGTCAGCCCAGCAAAGAGGCGATGGCTTCCCCCTCCAGGGTGGGTGTCAGATGCTGTCCATGCCTGCATTCCCGCACCACCGGGGGCTGCAGCCTCTCAGCCCACACTGCACGGGCAGCAAGCAGCACGAAGTGCCTGGGCCTCACCAGTCCCTTGCTGTGTCTACCTGGCATGCCCGGATGCTACAGAAACCCCATTTTCCAGTTCTGTTTATTTTTTAAAGCTGAGCCTTTGACCTTCTAGGTAGTCATAATTTTCCAGCCATCAAACAGGCATAAGGACTGTGGTATGTGCCTGCCACAGCCCCAAACCACAACTGAGAGCTCTGAATACCCTCTCTCATTAGCCCCAACAGGACGTCAAAGGCAGGCTCAAATGCTAAGCCCTCACTGTCTCAGCTAAACTTATGTATTTTGCTGTTAATTATTTTTCAAACAGGATGGGACGGTGTGGCAGAAGCCAGATGTGGAGATCGGGTGAATCTGCCTGCATTTTTCCCTTAAAACAAGCCCACCTAAAATACAGAAAGGCTTTTCACCTTGAAACCTGGGATTTATTAGGAGATCCTGTCATAGATAGGATGGGGAAATCCACAGCCAGAAGGCAGAATTGTTGAAGGATTGTTCCAGAACACAAGCTATGATTAAAAACATACATTTCTCACAAACACCTCCCTTTTTATCAATTAATCTTTTTTGGGGGTTATTTATTCTTAAGTGTACCAGAATGCAAGTTCTCTACTTAGGAAGCACAGCGAAGAAAACACTGAAAATGTCAGCATAGGAAAATTTTATTTTAAAATGCCATTACCAAAGTTAAACTAAAAATTTCTTTTGATCCATATTCAGCAATGTCTATCCATCCTCACTGCTGTCTACTCATGCCTCCTTCAGATAAGCATATCCCAATGCTGACTTGTTTTCAGCCATGGTCAGTTTGCTTTTTTGAGGGGCTGTTTATGTTTCCTTTAAAGAATATTTCTCTTAAGTGCTGCAAGGCTATACAGTCTGTTGGCATTTTAGCACAGTCTTCGCAAGCTCTGATCTCTTGTACACTTTCATTGAACAGCTGTTTTGTTCAGCATGCAGAGATTTAAAATCCACCTATCACACACTTCAAACAGGACTAAGTAAGTGTGTGATATCTTGGAAACACAGTCTGATGAGAATTCTTGATGTAGAGATGACTCTGCCATCTTCCCGTAAGACAGAAAAAAATTAAGGAACTGAACTTTTCTTAATCAAGCTTTTCTTTGCGGTGCTGCAGCATGAAACAGTGTCAGTTTTTGCCATGCTCTGGCTGGCTGCCTGCTCCCCATGCTGTGCGCATCAGAGCCTCCAGCAGGTCACTGCTGTGGCTACCCTAGCAAAGCACCTGCAATGTGCCACCAGTCCCTGAAATGAGACAGAAACCACGTGGGTTTGTGCTTTTTTAATAATAGATATTCAATGGACAGTTGCCTCTTCTGCAAAACACACTAATAATCATGACCAGCCTTTATGCCTGCGGCCCCTGCCACTTTCAAACAGGAATCTCACACACCTACTGCAGACCAGAGCAGTCACAGCAGATCAGGGTCTGATCTCATTACCCTGCTGTGCATCTAGCATAATTCAGTCACTCACGGCAGGTACTTTGGACTTGCACCAGTGCCACTGTGATCAAACTCTGCCTCTCTGCCTGTTTTAAGAACAATATTTAGGAAAAGATGCCAAAAATATCTTTTCACAGGTACAGGCACTGGCTAAGAGCATGTCCTTGTTTATTAGAAACATCTAACCATCTGGTCATTCTTATTTCAAATATTACCATCACCTCTGCAAAATTCACAGGGTCCTGCAGCATCGGGTGCTCCAGGGAGCACAGGGGAAGCAAGCACCACGATGATCAGTGTCACTGCAGGCAGAATATTTTGGGTCACTGCTCAGCCTGGATGTTGCCTGAGCCTGCACACAAGGATCCTGGCAAGGCTGGAGAGAAAGGCAGAGCCCTCATAACCTGTAGCTGCCCAGTTTCATGCAGGAAATTCCCTCTTTTATCTGAACCAATGCTCCACGTAAGCTGGTTGCTCTGTCTGCAACAGTGGGCTTAGGGCTTTAACTACCTGGGGAGAAAAGTGACAGTTTCTTCAAAACCTTAGAAGTACAGATGGGGTATAGAGTATAGGTAGCTTGACTTGATTGGGTTTTACACTTGTTTCTGAGCTAGAATTAAAACTGCCTCAGCTGATGGGTGGCAGAGACTCAGACCTGCCACTGCAGCATACTGTGGGCATCAGCTTTGTCCACCATGACCTTGCAAATCACAGTGAATCACCCTTCACTTGCACCCCTTGCATCCCCTGCTCCTGAGCTCCAGAGACTGACAACAGACTTCCTAGCATGCTCACTGCTCAAAGATGCAACTGAGTGAGATCAGATGGAAGTCAGAGGAAGGAAAATAAATGCCAATATGTTTGCATTCTCATACTGTCTGGAGAGCTAATTAGTCTTGGTTCTGGTAAACACACTTGGGGGAGACGACACCAATCAGCTAAATTA
Source organism: Falco biarmicus (assembly GCF_023638135.1). Lineage (NCBI taxonomy): Eukaryota > Metazoa > Chordata > Aves > Falconiformes > Falconidae > Falco > Falco biarmicus. The sequence goes on from NC_079289.1 coordinate 30,175,377, forward strand.
ACTTGCCATTTCCCTGGACACCTTCAGTGCATTAAAGAAAAAAAATATGCAATTTTGACACTGACACAACTCTGTACACCCTCTCTACACACCACTGTTATTGGCTTTTTATGGAGAAATTCAAAAGCATCTCTGTTTTTCTGAAGTCCACATTCCTGTAAAAGTGATGGTCCTGCATCGCCAGGGTGCTTTTCCCTGTGGGATACCAGAAGTCAACATCATCTGGAATTAGCCTGGGCAATTTTCCATAATTAGGGCCCTGATTATTGCTACTGTGGGAGTACTGTGCAGTCCCAGGGCAGGACGGGTAACGTAAGCTGAGGCAGAAGGAGGTAGAGAGAACAGCAGACACAACTTGAACACAATGAAGATGGGCAATAATGCAATAAGACCAAGTAGGCACTCCTTCAGTTAGTGAGTAATAACATTTTTTGCTATAAAATGGAAGTTCCTCAGTAGTGAAACACCAAGGACAACAGGAATCTGAATGTGCTGCCAAGTCCCAGGATAGAGATGCTGCAATGACACTAAGGAGCCTTGTGCCATTGGGGCACATCAAAGGAGCCACAAAGATCTACAGCACTGAAGTGCCCTAAAGACCTGGTGCCATGCCAGTAGAGCAGCCCTTGGGAGCAACCTGATGCAGCGGAGTTGGGCAGCCAGGAAGAAATCAGGCAGATTAGCAACAAACCTGTAACCAAGATGCCCAGTTCATTAAATGAAACTAAAGGTAGGCAAAACATTTTAAGTAAAGCAAGCGAGTAAATACTGTAAATGTTAAAAAAAAAAAAAAAAAAAAAAGTGGATTACAGACCTGAGAATAGTGAAGAGATTGACATGCTGAGGTATAAACAGAAATAGGTGAAGTAGCCAGTGTCTAAGTCTAATCCTTTTGTAACACAGCACCATAAGAGGTCTTACAGCAAGGCTGGTCAAAATTTTCCATCAAAACTTCTCTACTGAACAGTAAAAAAAGTACTTTTATATGATTCCTCTTTCTAATTTTTTTTTTACCCACAACAGCTGCTTTCCATGAAAATTTTCAACATTTTGTGGAAACACCAAAAAAAAAACCCCAACCCTCTGTTTATGGCAACTAGACATTTTCAGACAAAAAAAAAGATGAACCTTTTTGGTGAGCATTAAAGAATGGCCTGTAGTTTTGAGACATGACTAATCCTTTTCTTGCCAAACACTGAATATTTTTTGGTTTTCCAATAAAAAGTCCAGATTTTCCTCTGGGTGGGTGGGGGGACTTTCCAAACCAGCAGCACTTTAAATGTCAAAAAATAATATGCAAGCTCAATTCCAGCCTTAAGGGATGGCCAGTGCTGAGGTCTATGTAAAGAAAGAGTATTGGGGGCCAGTCAAAGGACAAAACCAAGCAGACAAACAGCCTAGTTCTCGACAGGCTGCAAACAGAAATGGAAAGAAGCAGGAAAACCAGCATGGTGTGTTGACCTTGGCTGGACACCAAGTGCCCACCAAAGCAGCATTATTGCTGCCCTCCTCGGCTGGGCAGGGAGAGAAAATGTAAGGAAAGGCCGGTGGGTCGAGGTGAGGGCAGGGAGAGATCGCTCGGCAGTGACCCTCACGGGCAGGGCAGGCTCCGCTTGGGGAAATTGGTTAATTTATTACCATTCAAAACAGGGTAGGATAATGAGAAATAAACGCAAATCTTAAAACACCTTCCACCTACCCCTCCCTGCTTCCCAGGCTTAACTTTACTTGCAGTTTTCACTGCCTCCTTCCCACCAGCAGCACAGGGGGACGGAGAATGGGGGTTGCAGTTAGTTCATCATGCATCTCAACCACTCCTTCCTCCTCAGGGGTAAGACTCCTCACACTCTTCCCATGTTCCAGCGTGGGGTCCCTCCCACGGCAGACAGTCCTCCTTGAACTTCTCCAGTGCCAGTCCTTCCCACGGGCTGCAGTTCTCACACCCTGCCCCAGCCGGGTCCCCCCACGGGTGCCGTCCTTCAGGCACAGCCGGCTCCAGCCTGGGTCCCCCCGGGGTCCCCAGCCCCGCCAGCAAACCTGCCCCAGCCCGGGCTCCTCTCCCCGCGGGGCCACAGGCCCTGCCAGGAGCTGCTCCAGTGTGGGCTGCCCACGGGTCACAGCCTCCCTCGGGCACCCACCTGCTCTGGTGTGGGGCCTCCAGGGGCTGCAGATGGACATGGACCTCCATGGGCTGCAGGGTGACAGCCTGTCTCACTGTGGTCTTCACCACAGGCTAAAGGGGAATGTCTGCTCCAGCATCTGGAGCACCTCCAGCCCCTACTTCTACACTGACTTGGGTGTCTGCAGAGTTGTTTCTTTCATGTATACTCACTCCTCTCTTTGGCTACAGTTGCACAGGTTTTTCCACTCCTTAAATAAGTTATCCCAGAGGCACCACCATCACTGATGGCCTCAGCCTTGGCCAGCAGCAGGTCCATCTTGGACATTGGGGGAGCTTCTAGCAGCTTCTCACAGAAGCCACCCTTATAGCTCACCCCTACTACCAATACTTTGACATGCAAACCCAATACAACCAAAAAAAGGAAATCATTGAAGTTATTAAGCTGGGCGACAGTGAGACAATTGGGGCTCAGGTCAATGTTTTTTTTGTTGTGCGAAGTGTCAAATATTCCAGTCGTGGATGTCTAAGAAGCAGTTTGTAACTGAACATCTAAAGACTTGGACACCGAGTAGTCACAGTCTTGAATACTTGGCCAGTCAATGGCTCTGACTGCCTCAATATCCTTGGCTGCTTTATAATGATAGAGAAATAAGTGGTACATGGGTTTTTATCTGCCTTTGCCAGGACAGGCATTGCCAGGCCAGAAATGTTTCTTTAGCCTAGTGAAGTATCATTCAGTAAAATAAATACATTATTGAAAGAAGTTAAATCAAAATCTAAAATCCTAACATTTATTGCAGGAATCTTATATGGTGCTGTATATTAAAAATGGTTATTTAAGGAAACTGTTCTGTTGGACTGAAGCCAACCCTTGTGTTCTTAGTAATAAAATATTTCATCTCATTTCACCTCTAACTTTTGATCTTGCAGCAGGTATCACCAGAAGATGGCAGGGTAAGCCAAGGCAGCTGTAAATGTCATCATGCATTAGTATAGGACCTGGAGTTAATTTAAACCTATTTATTTGTGTGATTCTCTTGCTTTCTTAGCACCTAGCAGCTTACTTTACAAATACAATAGTAGCCTGGGGTAGATTTTTCTCATGAAATTCCAGGTTTAAACATGGTGCTGCAAATGATTCCCAGCAGCTGAAGTGATAACAGAGGCCAAGTAGCCAAAACTTCTCTAGGAGGTAAAAAACATTCTTTGTGGGTCCCCTACATCCTCTGAAAACTTCACCAAGCCTAGAGAGAGTTAAGACATAACAAATCCCTCAGGATGATGCAAATTTCTGTTAAAGCTGGGGAAGAAGCTGTTGGAGCTGATGGTCTGGTTTCAGAGCTATAGTGGAGCCGAAAAGGTAGGAAGACAAAGGTTCCTGGAAAGAAAAAGGCAAAAGTGTTGTGGCTTTGCCTGACCATGTTAGACAGGAGGAAGAGTGGGAGGTGTCATCCTGCAAAAGCACAAAGCAGGTCACACAAGAAATTAAGGTGAATTAATCAGAGATTAATTAAAAACAATGCAAGCCCACTCAAAAATCGGTCATGGTCCTGCACCCTGGTGGTAAAGTTACACAACATGAACTCAGGGAGGAGGTAACACGGCAGAAAGGACATCCTCAGAGTTTACTCAGCTCAGCAATGTGGATCTCAAATATTTGGTGTCAAAAGCAAGAATGCCTCTCAGACAGGGGCACGGTGGTAACACATTGCTTCACAAGGGGTTGTTTGAGAGCCTGGTGCCTGCAGAGGGTTCAGCCTCTGCCAGAGACAGCGACATGCTGGCAATGTCTGGTGATAGAGGCATCAGCATCAGCATGTTTCCACCTGAAATGGGGAAAAATAGTGGATGAGTATGGGATGCATAATAAAGCACAAAGGAAGGAAGGAAGGAAGGAAGGAAGGAAGGAAGGAAGGAAGGAAGGGAGGGAGGAAGGGAGGGAGGAAGGGAGGGAGGAAGGGAGGGAGGAGGGAGGGAAGGGAACAGAGAAACTCTAAAAAGAATACTTAAAAGTGTAAAAAGAGCATTTAAAAGTGGGGGAAAGCAACCAGCCTCCTCACCACAGACAGTATAGGAGTGGCAACACATGACTCACAGGAGAGGAAGAGGCTGGTTTATGGAGCAAGGTAGATAACCAGATGCCTGAGAAAAGGAAAGTCTAATCATCAGTCTGTTCCTCCTTCAAAATATTTTCCAAATGGAGACATGGTAGCCATTGAAGGATGTAATTTCTGTGAGGGTAGAACTTCTAGGTAAGTATGGGGCAAGTTGTACTTGGGTGCTGTAAGAGCTTGTAATTCAGGGGCATGGCAGTGTAGTATGCCCACATCACCTTTCTCTTCAGACTCAGTAGAGGTGTGAACTATCTATTCTGCCTGTAAAAAACCAAAGGGAGTCACAGCCGATAATGTCAGCAGATGAAGGTTAAGAACAAGTAGACACAAAGGGAGAAAAGAAAAGCATGGCAGGGAGACACACATGGCTCAGTCCAGGGTTAATGGCAAGGCTATGCAATTCCTGAATTTCCTCTGGGACCAATCCCATTTGATCTACTTAAAAAAATCTCTTCTCATTTCAGAGTAGTTACTTCTGGTTCCTGTCCTTGCGCATAAGTATTATGGCCTTTTCATTAAGACTGTGCACAAACTTCACTCGCTTTAGTGAAATCCATGTCAGACTGCAGTGCTGGCTGTAGATTAACTTCAACCTAACAAAATAAGCTTTGCTTATTTTTAGTCCCAGTGTAGGGCGAGGAAAACATATAGTCCTTTCCGTTGGTTTGCTGCTTAAAGAAAACTAAAAGACATTAATATAAACTGTGAATTATAAAATCTTGAGCTTTAAGTTAATTAATTCCCCTTCACTAGTTTGGGTTTGTAGGTACTTTTCCTTAAAGAGCAGGTTAAATTTAAAAGCCTACTTCTGAACCCTTTAAGGCCAGTATAAATAAGAGGTAACTGCTCATGCTAATGGAAATACACTAGTGCATAAATTAGCAAAACCAGATTTAGTTTCACTTAAGCTGGTTTTTGATGTGCTACGTCTAGTTCTACTCCTTCCTCACAGTTACGTTGCAAGAGGTGTTGCTGTGCATTGCACACTTGCACAACAAGTAAGACTATTAAATAAACAGGGATACAACAAAAATATGAAGTTTCAGAATATTCAGGAAATCATCATTTCCTGGAGCTGAATAAATATTTTAGAAAAAACTCACCCAGCAGGAAATGGAGCTATCTGAAGTGGCCAGTAGGTTCAGAGGATGTGGAAAGGGGTTTGTTCAGAGGCATTAAATAAACAGAGTAAAATGCCTTGGGAAATTGTTCCCTTTATTTGCTTTCTTGGCTAACAATGTTCATTTTACATTCAGCAATCAGCACAAGAGACACAAGCAGGCCCCATGCAAGATTACCAAGCTGACTGTAAACTGATACACAGTCCTCCTGCTTCTGCAGGCATCCTGAAATGATAGCTAAGAGAGATCACACTGCCCTGCTCAACTCCTGAGCATGCTGCTTCTGCATGTTAAGGATTTGGCAAGTTAAATATTATCATATTAACCATTTCACTGCTCTCAAACTTAACAGGTCCGCTTATTCCTTGGCCAAGCACCAACTGACCTCCAAGTAACAGGAAACAATATAACCATATGTTGATAGAAAAGCCTGTGGCCCATCAAAACCTGCTAACTAGAAGATACTACCTAAAGTCTAAACATCAGAGTGACACAAAGGAGAAGAATGTGAATCATGATATTCATGCTTAGATCTTTGCAGTCTTCCATCTTAACATATACGTGAAGCTGACACAGCATTTCATGAATGCTGTACTGGAATATCACAGAACACAAGGACCATACTGCAGTTTTCAGCTCTCGTTCCTCAGTCCAGGCCCTTGAGCCAGAGTCAGATACAGCACAGTGAGCACAGACTATAATGTTTCACTGGGTTTTCTCCCCCTGTTCTCTTTTCTTGCCTAAAATTGTGCTGAGCTTTCATTCTCCCGTGAGAACATATAAATATATGGATGGGTTTGAACTTTCTGTTTGACCTTGACCCTGGTCACCATGAGCAAAGTTTTCTGTGGTTTCTAGATGGGTGTCATTCCTATACCCAGCAAAATCAAAAGATTAAATGGCATTAGACAGTTAACATGCATAAGGAGGTCAGGCTGAGGAGAAAATATGTATCTGCAACTTTACGTGCCTAAACAGCTTAGTACATTTATCCTTATTTTCTGTAAGCCTCAGTTGCCAATGTGTAAGACTGAGGCTGTAATCCCTTTATGCCTGTGGAGCATGTGAAGACATCTGGTGCAAGAGCTGTCTTTTACTGCCCAGCTATGCAATGCTTGGCACCACAGGTCCCCAGCATCACTTGGTAATAAAATATTAACGATATTAACCACCCGGACCTGCACCTCACAGAGTCTCTGAGGACCGAGACAGCTGACTTTTCAAGGAATATGCCCTATTACTGGAATCATCATTTACAGAGCTTCTGGAAAAGGGATGAAGGTGGGGACATGGGAGAAAAACAGGAGGTTCCTGAGAAATGAACAGGAGGGGCAAAGAAAACGGAGGAGGCAGTGGAGAAGTGCAGTGAAAGAAGAGCTAATACGTGAAGAGAAAATGAGGGGAGAGATTACAGCAAAAGAAGCCAGAAGAGATACATTAGGGACTCTGAGAAGAAGCAGAAGTAAGATTTCGAGGGGTGAGAGAAGGTGGACCAAGAAGAGAGAGAGGGGAAAAACATTCCAGCAGGTCTGATAACAGAGCTCTGATGAGGCTTCACACATTTCAAACAAGAAATATGGGCCCCTCCCAGGCGAAACTGGGCTTCCACTGCCAGCAAAATTGTTTCCACAGCTGAGACTGCAGTGCCAGCGAACGTCTGCGATCAGCCCATCCAGGTGCTCTGTGATACAGGCAGCACCAGACTCAACCCATCAAAGCGATGGGAATAAATCTGAGGGCCAGGAATGAGTACTTGGGCCCCTGCTTGGCTGCCGCTGTGCAGAAACAAGAACATAAGTAGCCAAGGAAAGACACATTTAAGGTATAACTCAACAAAAATAAGAAACAGACCTTTTGACAGCAGACATGCTAACAAATCAAGTTCAGGGAATAAGAACCAGCTATGCTGCAGGAGGGACAAGGACTGTGAAAGCTGTTGTAAGAGTCTGATATGCCAATTTGCAGAAATTCCATCTATTTCAATTTTCAAATTGGACGTATGCTGGTAAACTCTCCCATCTGAGCTTTTTATTAATATCGTACGAGCTACAGCCTGCAGAGATTTAAAGTCTCTCCAGTTTTCCTGACTATGCAGTTAGTCTCTGGCATCCTGGTGAACACCAGTGTGACTTCTCCGGTGGGCCTCTGAGCTCAGCAGGCGGGTGCACCGGTGCTGGCAGCTGCTATACCACCACTAAGCTGCAGCGGTGCTTCCCGGACGCTCAGCAGAGCCGAAGGCAGGGTGCTGAGCACTGCTTGTTCCACAAGTAGTTGCACTGACCTTTGGGGGATTACTAATGCAGTGTGACAATTTGGTCTGATGAGAAAGGGAGAGATATTATCATCCAGACCTATTCTTTCAAGTGTAGCTCCAACACATTGAGTGCATTATATAGCAAGGGTAGAGATTTTCTATAAACAAAACAGTAGCCCAAATTCTTTTGAACATCTTCCTATGAATCTGTACCAGCAAAGTATAAGACCAGGCTGGAAGGTTGCCTTCTGGGGCATGACATGCAACCCATTGCTATTGCAAGTATCCACGTCATAGGGCAGGGGTCCTCAAACTACGGCCCGCGGGCTGGATACGGCCCCCAGGGTCCTCAATCTGGCCCCCGGTATTTACAGACCCCCCCGCACCCCCCCGCCGGGGGTTGGCGGGGGGGGGGGGGGGGGGGGGAACCAAGCAGCCGCAGATGGCTGCCTGCCACTGCATCCGCGCGCCGGCCCCCTGGTTAAAAAGTTTGAGGACCCCTGTTATAGGGTATCTTTCATAACCACTAATTCACTTACGTTTACTAGGGTGTCAGAGTCATCTTACAACTATGTCAAATATTCATCTTTTTATCACTGCCATACAGAGGGCTTTGTGGAAGAATCCAGTTCTTGGACTGGAGAGGGAACAACATGGCTGCTCACGCATCACATTGTCTTGGCCCCATGTCTGGTCTTTGTTTGCACAGGACTTAAATGTTCACTACATATATTTAAACTCACAATCAAATCCTGATACAATTTAAAGTTATGGGAGTATTCCACACTTGCAAAATTTAACCAAAGCCTTGCTCTGCTGGATGAAAACAATTTTAAAGATAACCACCCACGTTCCTGGAAGGCTTTCCACAAGCAACAGCTGAATGACTCTGAGCTAATGTAACCAGGCTCCCATACCATGCTCAGCTTGTGACCAGAGAGATCCCCGCCCTCATGTTACATGAAGTAAGACTGGGACATGGAGGAGGTCCCCTCGTCAGGAGATGGTGCTTTCCCCAGCCCCCCCAGCGCTCCACGTGGTGTTTAAGCTGTTCTCCCTCTGCTAACCCCTTGCCTGGGCCAGGCTCCACTTTAGCTGTGATGGAAGAGTCCCAGGAAACTCTTTTCACTGCTTGCTCTGGCTTGAATTCACTGCTGTTGCAAACTCTCCCAGGAAAATGTCCTCCTGCAGTTACGTCAGCACTGTGACAAAGCTGAAATTCTGAGGTGTTACCCAGAAGGAGCTAATTTAAGCGAACAGCTGGACAGATTTAGAGGAGCACCAGGAGGGCTGAGTGCCTCAGCAGCTTCACCTGGTATTTTCTCAGCCCACCCTTCTCAAACTAGATTGCAAGCTCTTCCAGGTAGAAGCCATGGATCCAAATGGGTTCGGTGAACTGCATAGCATGCTTGCAGATGTTGTGAATCAAATATGGGCAAATAAATGCCCTTTGTCTGCTTTCAAATCTGCCCAGACACAGAATGTAAAGTCAGGCAAGACACCTCCTTGACTCTGATTTTGCAGCCTTCACGATCTCAGCCTCCCTTAGCTGCTGGAGCCTCTGCACTCACAGCCCACCGGTGCTGACAGCAGCCCCCTGCCCTGGGTGAGGCAGAGAAAAAAGGATGGTCCACTGCTCCCGTCCAAAGGAGAAAGTGAGGAACCTCCCTATTTGAAAGTCCAAATCACAGACAATGCAAAGGCAGCAATTTGTCTCCTGGGGAAGCTCAAATCCCTGGTAAAGGGGAGAAAGGAAGAAGGGAAAACCTACCATGAACTCCCAAATGAATTAGGAAGAAGACAGCTTGTTTCTTCTGGTAAATCATTAGTTGCCAAAAAAACTCACTATTTCAGGCTGGCTGATGACTTTCCAAAGTTTGACCAAATTCAATGAACAGGTTTTGCCAAAACAAATGAAGACTGGCTTTTTTTAACTGTCAGAAACTTTGTTTGGACACTTTCTGAACATAAGCCCTTCACATTTTTGAACTATTTATTTTTGGGGGTATTTACAATAAAAGTCCTGTAAATAAAGGTACACAGGTGGCAGTTCACCTTCCACCCAATAGCACAGTATTAATGTCATCAGCTGGAAAATGAAAGATGCAGGTTTGATTTATCCCTCATGCTCGAGGAGCTGTACCCACATCCCAGAAAACTGCACTGACCACCAGTCAGTGCTAGCACATCTCTGTTTCTCATGGGTCCTTGTGGACAACGCTGCAGTTTCTGCAAACTAGGTGTCCTTTCTGGTTAAAAGACCTGACTTGAACTAAAGTCTTCTACCCCTTCGGGGGTCACTAGCCACTTAACCATTTGTGAGTCCCTCTTAGTTTTTGCCAGTACCCTGCCATCCCCTGCAAAGATATGAGGCTGAGGATGCTCCAAGGAGGAGAGCACTGCCAGGAGGTGAGGATGACCCATGCACAGGAGGGAGTCCCAGGCAGGGCACAGCCAGCAAAGCTGCCTGCATCAGCCCACCCCATGTTCCCCCGCACCCTGGGCACAGGAATAATCACGGGTTCCTTTCAAGTCAAAGAGATGCCCAAGCTGCTGCCAGCTTTATCAATCTAACATTTAATTTTTTTGGCTTTAACTTCAGAACTCCAAGCGGAAAACTTTCTGCAACTTTTTACCCCAAAGTTTTGGTTTGGGTTTTTTAACTTCTTTTCACTGTGGCAAGGAAAAAATCCTGATGTGGGAGAGTAGAACACAGTCTACATTTCAGTTATTTATTTCAATTACTTTTCAGATCAGCCAACAAGCATATTACTTGGTTATTTACACAATCCAGTCTCAGTGCCCTCATTTCTCCCATATTCATTTTATTTAGATGCTGTCTGGGTGAGACAGGTCAGTTGTTTCCAAATTATCCCAGGCTTCTCTCTGGCATCTTGTACCTATCTGGGACTGCAGTCATCAGAGTGCCTGAGAGGACCAGTTGTCTTTTCACATTGGATAAGGCAGCAAGGAGTCCTAATTGGTCCCCCTGTCCCTGGAAAAAAAAATGAAAACTTAACCTCACTAACCTCTAGCTTCCACATTAATTTTGTATATCACTGTCTGCATTTCTAGTAGATATAGTGAAAAATAAAGAAACCATTTGTTTGGCTTAAAAAGTTTAAGAACCTAACTTAATTTTTCAATTTTATATTTTGTAACACACTTCATTGTATAGCTGAGGAAGAAATCAGCTGAACTTCCCTCATGCCTGACCATATGATCAGGAGATGGCTACTGCGGGTACAGTTCGGCAAGAGAACTCTTTTGAAGTCACAAGTCAAAAAGACTTTTGGGGGTTTAAATGCCTTTTTAATGTGGTCTCTTTTCTGTGTGGAGCACAGTCCACACTTAAAGGGCTTTCTATGTGGCTGTGAGAAATGCATTTCTTGAAACTCATTTTTCATCTCTGCCCTACAGAATCTGTGTAAAAGCTCAGACCACTCCGTATATCCTCACATGCTTCAAAGGATGCTCATCTTAACCATGGTCCTGTGAGGTCCCCAAACCAACAGGAGTTTAGTCTAGATCAGATAACGCAGGTCACGGTCTAAAGACTGAATGTAAATATCTATTATAAAGGTAACAAAGACTTCTTTTTCTCCTTATTCTCTTCAAAGCCAAGGACAACTACTTTGCACTGAACTGATTTTCCTTTTCAGGGAGTAATCTCATTATATCTTGGTACTGAGGCCATCATTCAGTGAGAGTACTGCATGCCCTGGTCAGGTACCAAGCTTGCAGTAGTCAGGCAGGACCAGGTCCCTGTGTGCCACTGAACACAGACTGCAATCCTCGGGGGCAGGGCGGGCATCACTGTGCCTCCAAAAGTGCCTTCTCAGGGAGAGAGACCAGGAGGCATTGCCTCAAAAAGGGCAGAGGGGTGCGTAACATGGTAACATCTGCTGCCATATCTGGTCATCTTGTAGGAGCTGGCCTCAGGCACACGGTGTCTTTGAGTAAGGCTTTGTCTTTCCTCCTACATATTACAACAGGTCGGAGATGGCTGCCTTGTGCCAAAATACCTACTGGTGATGTACAAGCATGCTTTGCTGGGCACCACTGGTGGAGCCTGTCATGGTAATGGAAATCTGGTATCTGGTGGCTGCATGCCCTTCCTTTAAGCTTTGAGTAACAAGGGAAAATGTGTGTGTGGGTCTGGGATCACCTATTTCTCCCCTCCTCAGTGACTTTACCTCCCAGTGTAACATTCCCAGGCTACAAAGGGAAAAAAAAAAAAAGGGGGGGGGGGGAAGAACAAAATCCAAACAGTTTCTGGAAGAAATTTCAGTTTTCGTAGCCCTGTCACCCGGTCCGAGTGCAACAGTCAAAGTAATTATGCAACTATTTTAAAATATCACAGTGACATATGAGGTAATGCCACTTTCTGCACAGGCTCCTTTGGGAGCTCCAGGCTGAGCCCTGCCATCAGCAGTGTGTTAGGAGGGAGCATTCATCCGCCTTTGTGTTTACAGGGGAACAGGAGTTTTCAGAGCCCGGAAAGGACAATCACAACTGAGAAACACCCCTCGAATGTGAAAGTCCCCTTCATTTCTGGATGATCCTTTAACAAAAAGAGGAGCTGCTGTGAGAGGTTTAGGTTGGATATAAGGAAAAGTTTCCTCACTGAAAGGGTGGTCAAGCATTAGAACCAGCTGCCCAGGGAGGCGGTGGAATCACCATCCCTGGAAGTGCTTAAAAAATGCGTACATGTGGTGCTTAGAGACATGGTTTAGTGCTGGGCTTGGCAATACTGGGTTAAAAGTTGGACATGATGATCTTAAAGGTCTTTTCTAACCTAAATGATTCTATGATTCTGATTAGGGAAGATAAAACATTTGTTATCTGAATGGTTCATGCATCCAGTTCTTCAAATTGGCTGAGATCTGCTGTGAGAGTGTGCTCAGCCATAGGGAAGTGTGGAATAAAGGTAGAGCTGAAACGTTTTTATAGCCTGATTCCTAATCCCTCTCCACAGATTTTGCCTAAAGTCACCTAGAGTCTCTGAGAAAGCAAACATGTCTTCTTTTAATAGACTCAGTAGCTGTTGTTTTGGCATGTCTTTCATAGTGAGTACATGAAACAAGCAAAGCCCAGCTAACCCTACAACCTTTTCTTCAACTCCAGTTACAAAACCATGCAACACAGCAAGCCCATCACTTTCCCATGGACTAGAAAGGAATGAGAAACTGCCTATCGCCCCCTCCCACGGTGGGTGGGAGCCCTTCACCCACACCACTTCTGTCTCTATCACTGACTACTTCTTCAAATGTGACCTGGGCTTGAAGTTTACATGAAGTGCTGAGAAATAGCCATGGCTGGGGCATGGGTCAGCAGACCTAGCAGGAATGTTTCATCTTTCATCTACCCAGTCTGCTTCAGTGAACAAGACCTTTGTCTTGTGCAAAGGTGCCAGATGTGTTTAGGCTCTCATAAACAATTCCAAAACTCAGCCTGTGCCACCACCTGAGCATATGCTTGCATGCAAACAGAGAAGCCTGGATGTGGCATTCCAGAAAAAGTCATGATTAATAGACAACATTGACATGCCTGGGGACATTGAAGAGCTGTGCCCCATGAAGGCCCTATTCTCCCAAGGAAACAGAATATTTTTAGGTTGGAGAGGGCAGCTTGATTATTTGCACAATGATATGTGGTTCTTCTGACCAAATGTCTCCACAGAGAAAAGATGTCATCAGGCAGGACTGCCTCTTTGGGTCTGCAGTAAAAAAAAAATGTTTTCTGAAACAAATGAGCAAGAAAATCCTGGCAACTAAAAGACAGTCAGTTTTCCCCTCATTCTTGGGAAAATTATGGAGCAAGTCTTCGTGCAGGTCATTTCGCTGCACATGAAGGGAAAGACAGCAACTGCGAACGACCAGCATGGACTGACAAATGGAAAACTCCTCAATAACCTGGATAATGGGACATAATGAGCCCTCAGCAAGTCTTCTGATGACACCAAACTGGGAGGAGGGGCTGGTACACTGGATGTCATTTAGGGACCCAGATGAGCTGGGGTAATGAAGTAATGGAGCAATGAAGAAGGAACTTCATTAAATGCAACAAAGATGAATGTAAAGTCCTGCACCTGGTGGGGGCTAGCCCTCTGCATCAGTACAGACTGAGGGCCAGCCATCTGAGGAGCAACTCCGCAGATAAGGACCCTGCTGAACCTGACTTCACACTGTGACCTTGTGGGATCATTCTTAGCTTAGCATGTACCCAGATGTATTAGCAGAAGCATAGGCAGCAGGCTGAGTAAAGTGGTTATTCCTCTGTGCTCAGGACTTCTGAACTTACATCTGGAATAGTGTGTCCTGTTCTGGGCCTTGGTCAGAAGAAAGGAAAAAGTTTTACAATGACAGTGGTTGAGCACAGGCAGAAGTTGCCCATGGAAACTGTGGTATCTCCATCCCTGGAGATCCTCAAAATGCAACTGGACAAGACTGAGCAACCTGATCTAACTTCAAAGCTGGCCCTGCTTTGAGCTGAAGGCTGGACTACAAGACCACTGGAGGTCCCCTCCAGCTTGCATTTTTCCATAATTCTATGATTTATGATAGCTCTTAGCAAATCTTGTGTCATTACGTTGTTGAAAAAAATGGCCTATACTTTTATAAGAGGAATGTTTCAAGCAGTATCAGTACTTCCTAATAAAACTTTGGCAACTGCACATGTCAATATTTTTAAAATGTATTTTAACATTATTGCTTTCATTATTTTCCATACTTTCAGGAGGAAAATGGATTATTAGTAAACATGAATTTTCTACAGCGATTTCATAAAAATGCTGGCAAAAATCTGTGGAAATACATTGTAAAATAAGCAGAAAAGGTATCAATTTCAGATCACAAGGAATGGAAAGATCTTCAGAATGTCAAAAATAGTGAAATAATTTAACTAGCTCTGTAATTCCTATAATGCAATAAGCATGTGCATTACCTGCTGGGTAGAAACCATGAAGACATTTTCCATTTGAATTAAGCGAATTCAATCCTACAATTTCCATTCTTCAGGTCATTTTCCTTAAATTATCTCCTGAAAGAGTTTCTTGGCAAATGCGTTCCCTGGAACAATTAACTTTAAATAAATGTTGCATGCATTGCAGAAAAAGCAAATTTTACTTTCATAATTGCCCCACATTCTCACTACAAACTGTAGAATGGGAACAGTAATATTGCATATAACCTATATGCAAGTCTGGACGCATGAGTTTCAAGTAGCAAATATGTCTAATTATTTTCTCACAAACATCCAGGAGGACGAAGCTGATTCCTTCTTTGTTTATGCTTACCTACACCTGCAGGACAACGACAACAGTTCCTTCTTGTGACGTTTCTGCCAGTGCTGCCAAAAATGCAACTGCTTCATATCAAAAAGCACTGGGTTTATGTGAATGCCTAGGTGTCTAAATTCTTACCTACCTGAGAAACCAAGAGATCTCTGGAATATCAGAGGTGGCCCAGTCTGCACCTTTTCCACCTGTATTACTTTGTGGGCCTGGACGAAGTGTTTTTAAGACCTACAGCAACCTAACATAACTCTAAATTGTCCTGTTTTTTGAGGGGCAGCAGGACTGGAGGATCCTTGTAATCTGAATTACTCTGCATGTAATCATCATCAGGATATGATTTTACTCTAGAGAGCTCAAGATCTTGGGCTGAAGTAATGTCCAAGGTATGACTGCTCATGTAGCAAATGGTTGGAGAATCTCATCTTGAAAGTAACTTCTGACCAACATTGACCTGAGAGCAGAGGCTTATCCTGAAGACAGAGGTAATAATGAACAGATTCACATCACTTCCACCAAAATCATCGCTTATCAGACTAGCCAGTATTGTGTCACTGCCCTTTTGTTTTCTTCTTGATTGTCTGCATCTAAATCTTACCTTGTCTTGTAGCTTATAAAATACTGTTCTTTTTTATTCTATGTATTAAAGTATTTTTAGTTATGAGTATTAGCAAACATGTCACTAATTATGTAAAGTCAACACCAAGTAATTCTTTCAGTACATAACAATATAAGGAAAGAATGGAAATTCTTTCCACTGAATTAATTTAATTCAAATGGAAACACATACATAGAAGATACAGGTTATATGTCAAAACACACACATAATAAAAATTGAGCTTAGATCTTTGTTCATGCAAGCAAAATGGCACTACTTCTGTCAGGTTTCTTCTTCATTCTGAATATCAATATTTTGGGGGGGGGGGGGGGTGTGTCCTAAAAATATGACATTTGTGTTACTCCCTGGCTTTTCTCCCTAACGAAAAATATGACATTTGTGTTACTCCCTGGCTTTTCTCCCTAACTTAATGTATATTTTTAATATTTTTTTTCCAAATGTTCAGAGCACAAATCAGGCTGCATTAATAAAAAAATTGGATCTTTCCTGGATTGTTAATAAAGTCAGGAAGTAAAATGTGTTTTAGAAACAATCTTTACAACACTTAGAAGCATTCCAAATTGCTCAGTTTTGTGATCATTTTACCCAGGTTTCATGTTATGTGAAATGTTTAGAAACCATTTGATTCAATATTTCAAGTAAACCTTTATTAGACTTAGAGAAATGCTGTTCTAAAGTATAAATGCTGGTGTTCAGCTTGCTTTAGTAAGTATGATGAAGTCAATATGGTTGTTTCCTTTCTCCAGCTCAGATTCTGACCTTCAATACAATATTTACCTCATTTTCTTCATTCACTAATTACTCTAGGCTATAAAAATGATTTGTCTGGCAATATTTAGTCTTGAAAACTCAGTGCTGATTATTTATCATAATTTTATTGTCTTCTGGATGTTCAAAGATTATTTTCCTTATCAAATATTGAATTTGGATTAATTTTAAAAATAGTAACTACTAAGTATATTCCTTTTTTTGAGGATTACCAGTGTGCTTCTGTTCTTGTTCCAGTCAGGTCCCAGTGCTCTCATCTCTAAAAAGTAACTGCCCATGGTTTGGTAAGTTTTTTATCTGGCTAAGACATAGTTCATATTTCCCAACTGTTTTGTCTTTATCCTTAAGCAACCATATGATGGAATTCTGCAAAATTAGCAACATTTTTATTTTTTTTAGAGAAACACTTTCAAAAGGTATTCATTTACTTGGTCTCAGATTCTCATTAATTACATGTGTGTTCTCAATTCATAGTGGATTTTTTTCCCTAGGTTTTCTATCTCGCATTCATTAAAAGTCAAG
The DNA here is from genome assembly GCF_023638135.1 of Falco biarmicus. Taxonomy (NCBI): domain Eukaryota; kingdom Metazoa; phylum Chordata; class Aves; order Falconiformes; family Falconidae; genus Falco; species Falco biarmicus. The sequence goes on from NC_079289.1 coordinate 30,192,191, forward strand.
GATAAGGATTGTATTTACTTCATTGATGTAGAAGAGAACCATTTCTCTACAAAAAGAAAAAAAAAAAAAGAGAAAACTTTATTTCTCTTTAACCTTAATTCTCTTTAACCTCGATGACTAATCCACACCATACACACAAGTTCATCCAGTTTACATTTATTCCACAGCAAAAACAGTTACTGAACAGTCAGTTTCTGAGTAGTCTTGGCTAGGTTTCCTTGCCCTCCGCCCTTGCCATATATTTTATTACCATTGATGTCCCATTGTGATCTGAAGTCACAATCAATGGTATAATCTCTATTGAGGCTACATGTACTCTTCACAGTCTCCATTTTGAGGACAGCTGCAATCTACTTCACTTTAATTCTCTTCCACTCATCACAGAATGGTTGAAGTTGGAAGGGACTTCTGCAGCTGATCTGGTCCAAACCCCGCTGCTCAAGAAGGACCTCCTACAGCAGGCTGCCCAGGACTGTATCAGTCAGCTTTTTAATCCCTCCAAGGACTAACCCTCCACAGCTTCCCTGGGCAACTTGTTTCAGGGCTTGGCCACCCTCACAGTAAAAAAGTGTTTCCTGATGTTCAGAGAGAACCTCCTGTGTTTCAGTTTATGTCCGTTGCCTCTGGTCCTGACACTGGGCACCACTGGAAGGAGTCTGACCTCATCTTCTTTGCGTTCTCCCTTCAGGTATTTACATACATTAATAAAATCCCCCTGAGCCTTCTCCAGGCTGAACAGTCCCAGCTCTCCCCGCCTTTCCTCATAGGAGAAGTGCTCCCCTCCCTTAATCATCTTTGTGGCCCTTCCTCAGACTCTCCAGTATGTCCACGTCTCTCTTGTGCTGAGGAGCCCGGGACTGGACACAGCACTCCAGGTGTGGCCTCACCAGGGCTGAGTAGATGGGAAGGATCATCTCCCTTGACCTACTGGCAGCACTCTTTCTAACGCAGCCCATGATCCCATTCACCACCTTGGCTACAATGGAACATTGTTGGCTTATGGTCAACTTGGTGTCCACCAGGAGCCCCAGGTACTTTTCTGCCAAGCTGCTTTTCAGCAAGGTGGCCTCCAGTATGTGCTGGTGCCTGGGGTTGTTGCTCCCCAGATGCAGGACTTTGCACTTCCCCTTGCTGAACTTTGTGAGGCTCCTGTCAGCCCCTTTCTCCAGGCACTTCTCTGGTGTTTTTAAAAGCCTCAGTACTGCACCTGATGATACTGGTAGGATTTCCCCCATTCACGTCAGAGATGACACGGGTAGAGGTTTTTGTTTCTTAACCAAAACTTTTTGAAAACCAGTTATCTATGCACTCCTACAATGGGTAAACCTGTTCCTTGTTCCAACGTATCAGAGTAGCTTTTTGCTGCCAGCTTCCCCGTTATTCTCCAACCAGCACTGAGCAACTCAACAAGCCCCATTAGAGTTAATGGACAAATTTCCCGATTAATTTCTGTCAGTGGAAGCTTAACCAGGACCCCCCTGGGCAGTACTGCAACTAGTTAGCCTGAACAAAACATATTTGTTACATTTACTTAGATGGATTAGAAACAACTTTTCCTTTCATGTAGGAGGATATTTAAATGAATTTTTAAAGCAATGTTTTCCCCTGCTGCCCGGGCAAAATAAAGGTGGCTGCTGTTCTCATGTTTACCATATTTAAGTTACTTGTCTCTCCAAAGTCCATGAAGAAATGATACATTTTATTTATTATTTTGCCAGACAGCAAGAATGCAAGCTTTTCTGTACTACTCCATCAATTACTTCATGGCTGGAGTGGAAAGGTTGCTGCCTCCAGGGGCCAAAGGGTGATTTACTCTGCACAGCTAACAGAATCCTTGGCTTATTTGACAGAAAGATGGGTATCTCAACATAGAGGCAACAATTTTTGAAAGACTGTGTGTAAAGAAATGACTCACATTTTGGGCTTCCCCCAAAAATCATATTTAAAGTGAAGGACACCTCAGTTTGAAGAACATAGACAGGGTGATCTAATAGCAGCAGTGCCTTCAGTAGCAGTTTTTCAAAGTATCAAGTTTCTTTGATCACTTTGAGAGATGTGGAAAGTGGACCTTCAGTGAATGCACTGATATAACTTTAAATAGCTCACCTATAACCTCAGATAGTTGCTGTTAACACTAGGATCACTTCATTCCAGAGAGGGGACCACCATCCAGACCTTCCGTGCTACCTTAGGGTCAACACATCTTGAATTCACATCTCTCACCCAAATTCCTCCTCCACTGGATAGCCGTCTTGAGGTAAGTTAAGTTAATCCCTTACAGGTTGCAGTAAAGCACTACTGGCTGTGCTAAGTAGGCTGGTCCATACAGAAACCAGTTGTAAGTCCCTACTGCTGGCCTTCCTCCCCCTGGATGCTTTGAACTGTGAAAACTGCTTTTTCAGTGAAAAAGCCTCACGAGAAGATGCTCAGTGGAGGGAGCAAACTATTCCCATTCAGACCTGGAATGAAGAACCATACAGTATGGCTAAAGGTGTCAGGATGAAGACTCAATTAGGTACATAATTCTTATCACACTGGTAGTTTTTTCTGTAACTGACTAATTGCACAATCGCAGTGCAATTAATACCAAAAGAAGAAATAGTCTAAACAAGATCCATCTGCTTATACTGTTATTTAAGGGTTCTTCTGTTTGAAAACCTAACTTTGCAGATGCAAACATCAGATTAATAGAGGTTTCCTAACTTGGTACCGGTCTGATTAACAACACAGCTATACTTGTCTACTGGCACATCAGATTGCTGCCCATGTGTTGAAATAGCCTTAAGTAACCAAACAACGAACTACCAAGACACTGCCGTATATGTATCAATACGAACTTTATAGCCGTCAGCTTACTTATCCCATGGATATGTCTTACTGGTTCAATTCCTACAGCATTTTCCAGGAGGGACCTATCAGAAACTGGAATGAAAGGCTGTGCAGCTACAAGCAGGAAGGTTGAGCAATACGACCAAACTTCTTTCACTGGCATGACTGACCCATGGAACTGCATACATTCTCAACAAATAATAAACACGAAGTTGAAAGAAGAGATTACAAATGGCAGTATTTTCTTAGTAGCACAGTAAGAAAAACCACTGATGAGAACAGACCTCAAAAGCTGTGTGAACAATGAGGAATGAAAAACGGCGTTTAAATACAGTATTGGAAAAATATGGGAATGAAGTTACTTCAGGGTAAAGATCATTAATAGTGAAATCAAGGACAATTTTCACATAGATTTTTTTTCCAAGAGGGCAGCTGCTCTTAGGAGCTGATCCAAAGCCTACTGAATTCAATGGAAAGATTTAACTTCAATGGACCTGCAATCATTTTGGCTTTTGGCTGAGAGTTGCATTACTCCAAGTTAAAAGAGAGAAGACTTGGCAAATGATAACTGAATCTACAGCACATTTAGGGTCAAAAGACCTTAATAGTTGGACCAATTCACCAACAGTGTGACTCCACCATACCCAGGGGATCTGAAGAGTCAGTTTTGTACTAACTGATGATGGCATTTCCAATTTCCAATGAATTCAGTGCATAAGTCATGGTAAAATTTGACCCAGTGGATGCGACCGTACTGTAAAGTTTAGTTAATTGGAATACAATAGTCCTATTGGTTTAAGTAACTGCAGAAGTTATTCTTAACACATTAAAAGGCTATATTTTATGACTATAACCTCACAGCTATGAAATATAGCTCTCCAATGATATAACTATGAGATATAACTTTCTTCCCAACAGCTGCTGGTGGGAATTTCACTGTTTCTGAAATAAATATTATATGCATACACACCATACATGGAGGGTAAGAGAGAGCAATAGGAAATACAATGAGCTGACTCAAGATGTGTTATTTATTTGCACACATTATTAATGATCTCATAGCTCAGAAGTGGTGGAGGGAACCTGAGCACTTGTGAATTATGAAAGGTCATCAATAACTCATAGCAATCTATGACACATCCATTCAGGTCACCCAGACTTACTCCCATGCTTGGATCTGTTTATCTAACACCAGTTTTAGTTTAGTCTGTACTGTGTGTTGATTTCATAGTACATCATGTAGCAATGAGATCTCTTGGCTACACTCCCATGTAAGATGACTAAGTTTGAGTAGAAGAGAACCTGAAACAGAGTATCAGTGGATTGTACTGAACCACACATATCTACTTCCAATGACACGTGTGACCATTAAGTAACTTATATATAGATATATCAGATTGGGTGTGTGCGTGTACATCTATAAAAACACACTCATATTTCACACAGTTGAAACTAAAACCTTTCCCTTATGCCTGTTTCTCTCCCTAGGAAACTGAAAAAGCAAACATGCAGCAGAAATTACCTTGATAGTAATATCACAAGACACTCAAATACTACAGAGAGGAGCACAGTGTAGGAATTAAATGAATTACTGTCTGGTCTTTCACTGTCTTACAAGAAAGCTAAAAGATACATTTTGTTCTCAGTCACATATCTGAAACTGAACAATTAGGAGGTATAATCCATATATAGGCACGGATATAATTTACCTCTGCTGTCTTAACAACTGTATAGTCTACAGTTATACACGTTTTAATTATAGCTACTTTGAGACAGCTCTCAGGCTATAAACCATATTTGAAAACATGGCTCTGAAAAAATATGTGTTTAAATAGGTTTTGTCCAAGGAATCTTAATAAACTGGTTAGAAAATATTAAACTCCTCTGCTAGTTCCTCTAATCTTGTTGGTAGTATTCATTATATCAAACTGGCCAGGCAGTGCCCATTATTGACTGCCAAAGGTTCATGGCAATACCCTGGGGCAGAGCTCATTTCTTCCAGCCCCCGGTACCCATACGTTTATTGCTTCTTGAGCTAATAGAAACTCCATGTGGGAAATACATGGCACGTGGCACACCGTAGGGAGCTGTGATGAACACACATTTTAGGCAGTGCTACATACTTATAAGGTGCCTAATGCTAGCGCTGTCATCACTACTCACACGTGCAAATTCTCAGTACAGATCAGTATCCAACAGCTATATAGCAATACAGGATGCATTTTAGTGACCTACAGATGTGCTTTTTGGGATGGCTGCAAACACTTAGGCCTTCAGACAAGCTCCCCACCTGGCTCTATATTAGCCCAAATGCTACATAAACTGTTTTGTAGTGTTCTTACATCAACTTGGCATGGGAAAAAAAAAAAAAAAAGTCTCCAGACCAAAATCCTCTGAGCACTTCTCACATCACATGTGTTATTTGAGGCAGACAGACACCGAAGTCATTTATCTGCACAGTTGTTCTCCCATCTGACAAAAAAGCCCAAGCCAAAGGGTCTTTGATATCAAAGAAAAATTAATCCCACGCACGCAATTCTTGTTTTTTTCAACTACTTTAATCAAACTCTCATGGTAAGTCATTTCACATTTTATACATGAAATGGAACATTTTGTTTATAAAGCAGAACATGAGACAAACATAGCTTCAGTCAGGGCAGGACAACAGCTCTCAGGCAAGCAGCAACACAAAGCAACCCTTTCTAAAGGCTGCTGGGCACTACCACGTCACAGGAGAAAGTGAGTGTTTCCTATTTGCTGCCAGAAGAGGGAAGAAAGCATGGTGCTATCTTTTGCTGGCAAAACCTTCCCTCAACTTAATGGCAAAGGTGCCTATCTAGGATTGTGAAATCCTGTAATTAGATATAGTGCTTTCTCCCTCACTTTTCACCTTTCCTTTTAGAAAGTGTCTTGCTCTTTTCCTTACTTTCACCTCAATGTTGCCTTAAAACAACTGAGTTATCAACTTATTGTCAAATTTTTCTTTTTTTCTTTTTTTTCCTTTTCTTTTTTCTTTCTTTTCTTTTCTTTTCTTTTCTTTTCTTTTCTTTTCTTTTCTTTTCTTTTCTTTTCTTTTCTTTTTCTTTTCTTTTCTTTTTTCTTTTCTTTTCTGTTTTCCTTTCCTTTCCTCCTTTCCTTCTTCCTTTTCCTTTCCTTTCCTTTCCTTTCCTTTCCTTTCCTTTCCTTTCCTTTCCTTTCCTTTCCTTTCCTTTCCTTTCCTTTCCTTTCCTTTCCTTTCCTTTCCTTTCCTTTCCTTTCCTTTCCTTTCCTTTCCTTTCCTTTCCTTTCCTTTCCTTTTCCTTTCCTTTCCTTTCCTTTCCTTTCCTTTCCTTTCCTTTCCTTTCCTTTCCTTTCCTTTCCTTTCCTTTCCTTTCCTTTCCTTTCCTTTCCTTTCTTCCCAAAAGGAGAGAGAACTTTCTCAAGGTTAAAATAAAATCAGTGGTTGTAACAGCAAGTCATTCCCTCCCGTTGGGCACCATGTCTTTTGAGAAGTGATAAGGAGGCTCCTGGGCCTGTGCTTAGTTGAGACGTGAATCCGTGATCTCTGTTGAAGCCATATGAGTCAGCCTGCCAGCGTAACAGGATGACAGTGCTGAGGACCTCTGCACAGCAACGCAGGGCTCTTTGCTGAGTCAGATGCTAACATTGTTCATGCAGAGAGAGAAAAATTACTTCTGACTCATTTCTGACATACAGACATTGTTAGCTATGATAAAAGGTGAAAGCCGTGGTGCTCTCTCTGTAGAAGATGGATGTTTCCAGCCGATAGCATCTTTTCCAAAAGGAGAAAATTGTTAAATGATTTGGCCACAGTCAGAAGAGTAATCTCTAACTGACTGAAGCTAAAAAACATTGAGCTTACATAAGTAAGTAGAAATCATCAGAAACTGAGATGAGTGGCAAAATGTAATGGACAATCCCCATCACAAATACCCAGAACTGCAACCCCAAAAGCCCACAGCTGCACAATTATGCAGCTGAACAGAACCACCAGATTTAAAGCCAGAAGGGGGTGGTTGGGATGGCTGAGGTGCTGCCAGAACATGTTTTCATACCTGATATGTTTCAGAAAGTGTTCAGTGTAGGTTAAAAAAAGGGCATATATGCTCTTTGAACAGGTTGCCCACTGGTCCTAAGCATAAAAACTGGCTCAGAAAACCAGGCTATATTGAAGCTGCCTCTTACCTCATGAGAGGATGATCTTCTGGGACCAACGGAAGATCGTTTAGAGAGCTCTAGAGAAGCTCACATTTCAGCTACTAGCATTGCTCCTGGCCTGTGGATAAATGAAGGCCTGAAGTGTACAGTGCTTCCCAAAAGACTCCAACTCTTCAGAGCCAGCTGTAAAAACTAAGGGTTTTTTTAAAAAAAAAAAAGGCTAAGAGCCTATTGTTTTGCAGTTAGCACTTCTTCCATCTATTGCATGAGTACACTAGTCAGATCAAATCCTAGAAACCTGATTCTTACATCACCACGTTAAATATATTGCTTTATCTCTGTCAATTTAAATCAAATCACTGCTGATTTATCCTACATTGAGATCAGAGTTAGGCCAATGATTTGCTCAGTGTGACTACAGAAGTCAGGTGCTCTGAGTGCAGCGTTGATGGGTCCTATGCACATACTTGAACACAACAAAACAGGGTACACCACAGCCTGACTGACATGATCCTGGCATGAGACCAGGATCTAAGCCTTGTTTTTCTCATCCATACATCACCATATTTTTCAAGTGCCACTGTCATGAAGTTAAGATACAGAGCAATACATCATTTAAAGCCATTACATAAACATTTTTGGGTCAAAAAGATGACCTTTCACATAACTAGGTCTGAAAAGAGGAACACTTTCCTGATGTGGCAAAGGGAACTAAGCAGAGGAATGCAACACATCAACAAGGAACTCTATGAGCTTCATCACTAATTAATTCTGATTTCCACTGGACTTATGTTTCATGGTTGACTGAACCTCCAAACAAATCACAGTGATGAACTCATCCTCATATCACCTACAGACCCACCACAATAACCTCAGTTCCCTCATTTCTCCTCAATGTAGGACTCCTCACTCCTCTACCATAACATCCTTAAGCCCTTTCTACTCTCTCCTCTCCTAACCATGTCTTTCAACAACTTTGTCTAGCTTGCTGGTGGGTCAAGAGACATCAATATTTTTGTAGGAACCAGGGCTACGCGAACAGAGTTTGCTTGGCCAGGATACACATGTTGGTTGCTAAACCAGCTGGTCAGGAGTGAAACACTTTTCCACAGCCCAGCCCACCACAGTGCTGCAGCTGCCCTGTGACAAATTTTGTCCCACATCTCTTTTGGAAGGATAAGATACGGGACGTCAGACAGACCCTTACTTAAGTAGATGTAGATCCTTATGCTCTTTCACCAGAGACCTCACAGACCTTTTGCGGAAGCTTCATATATTGGAGACTTAATCCTCTGTTAAAGCTTGATGAAATCAGATAATTAATTGAAACATTCACAGTGAGTAAAAGTACTGACATACACACCCACAATGTGACTACATAACATCATCTCCTTACTCTAAGAACTACTGTTGATACCACAGAAGCACACAAAAAGCTGCAACTTCAGTAGGAAGTAGAAATTTTCTCACACAATTGCAAACATTTTCTGGTGTGTAACATTATGGAACTGCTCAAAACAGTAAGTTAATTCACCATTCAAGCTAATGAAGAAAACCTGGGAGTTGCAGAGGTAGTTAAGTTAGCATTACTCCCCTGACTAAATCACCTTGGCCAACCGAATGAGACTTTCTTCAGCTTCTCTTTACTTGTCAGACCTAAAAACAAAAATTATAGGGGCCAGGGAATATCTAGGGTCTCTTTGAAGCCTCATACAGTGTTTAGAGGAAGAGAAACATACATTCATCACACAGATGCACGATCTTCTGTTTACAATAAAGTTCTGATGCTTTGCAAATCCCAACGTCAATAATTACCCTTCAACTCCAGAAAGGTTGTTCTGCACTCAGGCTTTTGCTGCTGCTGTGAACAATTGCTCATTCCCTGTTCAAGCCATAGGCACTGCAACTGTTCCCAGCCACTGCTAATTCTAGTCAATATTTTTGACATCCAGTGTTTTTCTCCATTCAATTTATTTAGGCATTTGTAACAGATGAGAGAATGACAACAACTGATAAAAGATAACAGCAGAAAGGAACTCCAGCTGAATAAGTTAATTCACAATCCCACTTTAAAATCAGGCTGTTCTGATTATCACCCTCCTCTCCTTCAGTTTCAGCATGATTTTTAGCAACCACACTTCTCACAAACTCCTAGACTCAGCAAATAATACTTTAAAGTTAACCACTCGAAAATGGAAGTAACAATGTTTTAAACATAGTCTACTACTTCCATCCTCTAGACAGCTACTGCTAAAATGTGGATGGTGTTGAACCAGAGGGGAAAATGGAGCAACCAATTATTTTTCATGTGTAAATCAGTAAGATTTGATAGAAGCGCTGTGTGTAATTAGAAAATAAGCATTCCAAAGGTGTACAGCATTTGTTCTTGCTGATGGTTCTTCATGATAGTGAAGGTTTGGAAATACCCACCAGTTCTTTTCATCCCAGCAGGCGCTAAGGCTGTTAGTCAACATGTCAGGATGCTTTATTACCACTGGGAGCTCGGGCCAGTCCATCTGTACTGTTACATGAAGATGGAGAGTTGTCCTCTGGTAATTAATACATTTCCACCTCTGTCTAATTAAAGAGATCCAATGCATTCATTCTCATTAAAAAAGAAATGTGGAGCTTTGCAATTTCTCCAGTTTGGGGCTGTAAAAGAACTTCAAACATCAGAATAATTTTCTAAAAGTAATGAGTTCCCTCATTCTAGTGGGTGCTACAGCCCTGGTAATAAAGCATCTTTGCTAAAAACTGCTGTCTGCAAACTGATTCATTCTGGTGGCATGAGAGAGAGGTTCAGACTGGGAGTGCTCTGCAGGGAATCTGTGACAGTCTTTCATCAGCTGCATATTCTTCACTTACAAAAACAAAAACAAAGGCATATTGTGAAGATCATGGAGCCTCATTGCTGGGCTACAGTGTTTTAGCTGAAGATTTCAGACTCACATACAACAGTATGCTTGAGAAAAGGGTGCCGTATAGACTTAAAATCGTGTGAGATATCTGTCTCCTTTGCTGTCTGTACAAATCAACGAAATCTCAATTATCATCCCTCGAGGCATCTTGAGGATTTTGCTTTTCTCTTAACAGACCAACTCTACTCCTTTGAAGTGGCAAGCGGAGACAGTGGCTTGCCTCTCTGGGGTAATGCACATAATGAATGTGTTCACATACAGCTGCCTCCTTCCTTGGCATATCTGCAGGATACTTGCACCAGATTCTCATCCAGATCATACCAGTGTAAAACCTGAGCAATTTAGACAGGAATCACTATCTTCTTTCAGCTGAGAAGAATAAGTGGCCAACAGGCTCCAAAAGGAGACCGGTCTAAGCAAAGTCTGTAAGATGTTATTGTAAAGACACCTGAAAGAAAGATCTTCAGAAGGCAATCCCAGGCCACTGAGCTCCTAACTTACTTGACCTTGCTAGGCTCCCCAAATTAGTCAGAACCAGGGAAGAGACAGAAGTTTGGGCTAAGGCCCACCTTCCCTCTGCTTTGCACCCTCTGACACTGCTGGGCCTCCTGAGGGGAGTTTTTCTGCTCCAAGTGTGGGAACCACAGGCATTTCTGGCACTTGCATGCAGCACTTTCAATATATTCTCCCCTCTACTCACACCCACATTAAGCATAAAAGACAGTGTTTTCCATCAACACTTATCAAAGTGCCAGTACTCTGAGACGAAAAACTAAGGGGGGAAGGGGAATTCAGCTGAAGAAAATGAAACCACTGCTGTCAGCCCATTGAAAACTTTCCTAAAAGCTTTTTTCTTCCATATTGCCTACCAGAGTGTCAAACAAACAGTAATTAAAATACATATTATGCTCAAAGCCACAGATTATTCTTCCCACTGGATTTCTTGAGTGGTTCTCCTGTCTTCTTGCATCAGTGTTTCAGGCTGTGAGCTCTCTGAGACATGACTTTCATTATCTCTGGGTCATTAGCAGCTCATAACTCAATGTCAGATAATACTGATAAAGAGAGACAAAGGGCAGACCCTTTTCAAATTGTGGAGCCAAATGTATTGCACTGCATTGTGCAAAGTCAAAATTGTATGCATTAGTTACCAAGAAGTGACAATGCTGGACACTTGGCTGTTAAAGAAAAGTAGATGGCACAGCACATTGCGTTCAAGCAGTGAGATTCGCACAGCTGCTCAAAGGCATTCATTGAAGGCCAGGCTGAGCCAAAGATGGATCTGCAGAGATCTTGGTCACCAGAAAAAAATCCAGGACACAGATTGGTTCAAGTAAAGCAGAGCTGTAGCTTAAAAAAAAATAAAAACCTGAAACCCCCAGACTTTGCACTCCGCAGTGGCCAATAGGAACCATAAGCCACAGCGAAGTGCCTGGACTCCTGCCCTACTCTGGGGCTTCTGCACCAAATGCAGGAGGTGTCTCCAGCTACTTGGTGCTTGTGATGTGCTCCACAGGATCTGCCAAATTACCTAGAAAAGCAGGCCTAGGCTCACTCTTTTAATTATCTCAGTATCTGGCAGTGAAATTAGTTTTGGTTTTGTTTTGTTTTTTTTTTAATATCCTGGTGACTACACATTCGCTTGGGAAGCAGAGGACCAAGGCTCCATTCTCACCTGAATCTGAAGTCCACCCACTTCTGCCCTCTCCTCCTGCCATCAAACTGGTCTCCAGGAACTGTTCTCCCCCTTCAGTACATACACAGCAAAACCAGCAAAAGCTTCATTCAGAACAGAACATATGACTTTGCAACCTAGTAGACAGGCTTTCATGACTATTTCTTTTTTGATTCAGGGTCTATTTGAACAAAAATTTATGAGCAATCCTTGGAGCACAGACCAGAGCCCCCAGTGAGCACTGCACCAGCTGAACACCCTGACCCCGAGCAGCCTGAGTCATTTTCCCTCTTGGCTTTCATTCCAGCCATATGAATTCCACACCATTTGCAACACCATAGCACCACTTCAGTAGGAAGGGTTGGAAGAGCCCTCCCACACAACCATATTTTCAAGGTACTCCCCAGTTCAGTAGTAAATGTGGTTTTGAATGCCCTCAGGCTTTCGAGGGTGGTGTACCCAGCTTTCCTGCACCTTAGTCATAGCACCTAACTCACAACCTAATATGTAAAAGGCCCTTGAGGTTGATTGGTTGGGGTTTTTTTTCAAATGAGACAAGGACTGCGGATGGTGAGCATACACTTACCTCATGTTTGCTGTGCATGGAGCATGCCTCTGCAATCACACCCCTCAGGTAACCATGAGAAATAGCTCTCTGATAGTTGGGAACATGGTGCAGCCCAAAGACTACGTGGTTCTCTCAGCATCCAGAGGCTTTCTGGGACCAAAAAGGAGATGGCCAGATGAGGAATCAGCTGAGAGTGTGAGTCTGAGGAATCACAGATTTTATTCACTTAAAACCTACCCAAACGCCAGCAACCTTGTTATAGATCTGGCACTATGTAGTTTTCCTGTATTCATCAGAACCATTGTCCTCTTCCAGAGCATCAGCACTGATCAACAAAACCTCACCCAGTCAGCTGATGCAGGGCTCCAACGCTCACACTTCACTGTGGCTGCACTTTTAGCTTGCTGCAAGCAACCAGACAACTGACATCAGGGTGTGAAGACTCCCTAGGCTAGCTAGTCTCCTAAGAAGCTCAGTTACTACGATGCACTGAGAGTAGCATATGGTATTTTGGCTAAAAGGTCTTCAAGTGAAATAACTTTTTCTGCGTGACTTTCAGAACCTTTTTTTTTTGTCAGCAGGAAAAAAAAATTCAATATTGTTACTTAGGGATATCTTTTTAATTATCATATCAGTAATTTTTCTTTGCAACTTTTTATTTCTTTTCCTGCAAACAGCTTTGTTTGTGCTTTAAAGCCTTCTCAGTGAAACAAACAAAAAAGCAACTTTCTGTTGTGATCCTATACAGACACTCCTAAGCCTTGTCTAATTGGTCTGGATTTTGTTGCTAAATGCATTTTTTTAAATGAATGACACATCTTTGCAGGGATGCTAGCAAAAAGAATGGAAATCCGATAGCATACAACCTGCTGAAATTGTTACTGTGGTGTAGCATGCCACTGTTAAATTTCCCCTCTCCCACTACATACACATTTGGACACATTAGGAGGCCAAATTGTTTTAAGAATTGGAGAAACTCCTGTTTCTGGAATTATCCAGTGTTTATATCATTTTATGGAGAACATTATCTGGTAAATTTCTAAGTGAAAGATGGGACAGTCCGGGAAAGGAAAAATGTGGCTTTTCTTAATGCAAAGGAGTTAAACTTGCACCTGTCAGAGCTGAGCTTGTCCCCAGGTGAAGGGGAAACAGGATAATGGGAGAAAAGAACCAAGTGAGAGTGAAACATATGTATTTAATGGAAAGTTTCTCATCAAGTTTGGAAATGGGGGAATAGGATTGACACTTGCAACATGTAAAAATATATGGCCATCTCAGTTTAGGCATAACCCATATGTTTGGGGCATGCAGGTAGGTGGCAACTCTACTAGTACTTGGTGAAATATTAGCAATGCAAATTTCCGCCCCTGTTCTCAGAAGAACAAGGGAAGTGGATTGTTTCTCTGATGGACTCCTGTGACAAGGTGGAGGTGCTAATCTCCCCCAAAGTTCAACAGGCTCCAGATGCCATGAAGCACAGGGTGCCAAACAGGGAAGAGGCTGAGACAGGGACTCTGAGAATCCAGGCAGAGTTTCTCAGGGTCAGAGGGGGCTTTCTGTGCATAGGTTGGCATGAATGTGGCTTTGGGTGTCAGGCCTATAGAATCAAGATGGCAGGAAAAGGATCTGAAACAATAGTGCCTCCATTCAGAAAAGGCACCTTGAACATTCTGGAAACAGAAAATTTAAAAGACAGTTTGAAACCATAGGCCTCTTCTTTCATGATAAGGGTCTGCTGCCATCTCCAGCTCAGTTGTCACCATTGCTGAGTCTCACGGCTTCTATTTGGTGAAGTAAACACCACAATCTTGACATTCCAAATGGCTCCACCTGCATGGCTGCACCAAGTGAGCTGCAGGGTAGGTCTGAGGCTAAGGAAGCCAGGAGTCCTCATCACCCACCTGGAGCAACACCTAACCTGCCAGGCTGCAGAAATCCCAGTATCACTCCCTGGGACGCACTTAGCCTCTGGCCAAGGTTTACAGTGCTAACAAAGGGCAACTCTACCTGTGGTGCAGGCGCTCCCAGATTTCTTACTAGCCATCTGACCTTGCAGTTACCACATCAGGCTGGAAAGGCTTGAAGGCACATAAGACCCTTCCCAGAAGAGTCACGATAGTGCAAGGGCAGGAGGCATGCGCCAACAGCCAAGCACAGCCTGTGTGCAGGCAACCCTGAGACTCTGAGCACAGTGTTGGGCATCAGGATAGGAATTGGTCCCTCACTAAGGAAATACCACAGCTGCAATCCCTATCCTTTCTATAACTACCTCTATGACCCAAATCACCAGTTAAGAGATCACGTAATCACACCTCTCCCTCAGCAAACCTTCCCTGTGACCATAAGAAGGTTACAAAGGGTGGATAAAGTAATGCACATTTCAGTACTACTTATAAACAGATCTGTCCCAGACATTCCAGAAATGTACATGAAGAAAAGAGGTTTGATTATTTCTCCATTGCACAAGCAACACTACCAGGAATGAAAACAGGGTTCAACAGCCCTGCTCTGAAGGGTTTTGCAGCTGAATGGTCAGATCGTGTTTTGTGATTATGGACAATAGGGAGGCAAAGTCCTTTCTTCTTTTCATTTGTACCATCCACAGCGGTGCTCCTGTGAAAATACAAGACACTCATGAATGACAGGGGTTGTAAAGCAGAGCTGCCATGGGTTGGTGTGAAAGCAGAGCTGGAGATGGACAGATAATCCTTATAACAATGTTTTAAGTCAGACAAAACAGGGCCTGGGATTACAGCATGGAAAGAGAAGGCACATTCAGGAAGGTCACCATTTCATTTAACTAATTTGAGGTCAGGGCGAGGTAGGGCAGCTGGAAAAGAGAAATGGAAAATGTTCTTTAAATGGCTTTATTAATCATGACAGGATCTAGTGATGAGAGTGGGAAGAGAATGCTTTTGACCAGCATTTTAAAACAGTCCCATCTTCAGATGAACACAGTAAATGAGTATTCCTTCAAGCAACGGATAGCAAGGAAGACTAAAGCAGATTGCTGGAACACTGATATCTGCTTCTTTCATGCTTTTTCTACATCCATAACAGAAATAGTAGGGGGCACTGAAGTCTATGGCAGTAACATCCTAAGGACCAGTCTCTGGCCCTGAGGGCAGCAGGCTGCAAGCAGCCCACATCTGTATTACTAACTTCACTTACTCTCCAAAATGGGACAGCCACCACCAAACTTTCATTGGGAGTTTCTCCTCCCATGTTCTAACTCTGGATACACCAGCCAGGAACAGAGGGTGACAGGTGACCTAAGCCAAACCCATGCTAAAAAGTCTGCTAACAGTTTAGCACTGTGGGCCACCACTTGCCTGTAGCCAATGGGGATGAAATATGGAGCCACCATTCAGCAGCTATCAGTAGTCAGGGTCCCACTGGACCTCACTTCCATGATACCTTACCCTACAGAAAAATTGCATTTAGCTCAATCATCTTCCCCTTGACTATGTTTAAGGTGCAGGAACTGGAAGTTTTCTACTTTGATCATTTTATGCAGTGGAAACCTCCAGCATAAGGTCCCACCCCAGGTTCCTGACTGGTGATGTGAACGGCTATTCTGGGTCTGAATTTAAAGCGAAGACCAGTCGGTTTCCTGGGAGCACAGAAGTGACTGGCCCTTGCCATGCTTCTGCTCAGGGCTGGCATCCAGAGGAAATGAGGGTGGGGCCCAGCCAGTGGGTCTGCAAGTGTGAGAATCACTTACTTGGAAAAAACCCTCCCTTTAAACGGAAACAAAAAGACCCCAGCAGTTGCATTAGCAGTGCCCTGCTCCTGCTTTCAGGGGAAAGGCCCCATCCTAGCCCCAGTCCACCTAGCCAGGGCCATCCTCCAACAAAGCCTGTTGATCCATCTGCTAAGGGTTTGGCCCTCCGTGTTTAATCGTGCAGAACATCTACCGAAGGGGATGGGAGCTCTGCCTGAGAGGAGGCTGCATGATTTCAGCCTTTCACTTTAATGGTTAACCAGCTCTGAGCCTCGACCTTCAGCGGGGCTGAGGAGATCTGTGCAGATGGGAGACTGCTCCTTCTTTTCTTGTGGTAAAATTAAAAAGAAAAAGAAGCTCATACATCATAAAATGTGACAATTCCCAGAGTAGTTCTTTTGGGGCTCCTTCTACCAAGGAGTTGTAGTGTTGCCAGGCAAAAGGAGAAATGGTCTTAATCACCCGAACCCTAGGCAAACACTATATCTTTTTCGTGAATCGAGTTTAAACAGAAGTTATGCAGGAAGAACCAAGTCAAAAACCACTTTTTCCAGATGTCAGAAAGATTGAAACACACATGAGGGAAGAAAGCAGTGCTACAAACTTTTAGCTTGATATATCTGGTAGGTGAAAGAACTAATGCTGTAAAGAAAATGTTTGCATAGTGCCGCTGAGTCTGCTCTAGACTATAATACTAGTCAAACAGCACTTCACCCAAATGTTTCTTAGCCATGTGCTGTTTGAGGAGCAGAAAGTACAGGGAGGGGAAGAAAAAGAAAAATCTAAATGCGAACACAAAGTTCTATTTACTGAGATAAAGATTGAAGCAATAGATATGGATATAGAAAATGCTCTTGAAATATGTTCCTTGTTATAAATAAACCATGTTGCCAGCACTTAAATAAAAAAAAAAAAAAATAAAAAAAAAATAAAATCCCTGTTGAGAGTCACAGGGGAGCAATACCATCGCCGGAATATCTGCTGATGCAGCTGAACTATGCTTAAGACATCTGTTGAGATGAAACTACTTTGTGGCTGGAGGTATTAGGAAAAAAAGAGTTACTTCAACAAAAAATAGCCAGTGTTTGAAAACAAAACCACACCAAAATGTAACAGAACGTGCACTTCTACAACTGTGGCTCTGCCATACAATAGTGATTCCATCAATCTGTCTGCCTCAGAAGTGAAGCAAAAAATTGTAAAATAGGCTGATAAATGAAGACACCTCCCCCACAGCACTGCTTTCTGCAGAAATCTCAGATCCCGAACAGAGTCACAAGCTATTAAGAGAAAGCAAGGATCAAAAATAAACGTGAGTTAAAGCCAATTTATTCAAAACGAGTGCCTCGTTCACTTTGCTGCCGAAACCCTAAGTCCAGACCCCTGCTGCTCCCTGCTGCGTTCGTCAGCGCCCAAACCAAGGGGAGCTCGCAGCTCCCAGCAAGCGCCCCAGGTCAGAGCCACGCCACTAGCTGCAGGCAGGGAAGCACAGCGTGCAGGCAGCCGGCAGCTATGCATTATCGATACTGACATGCACCACTTAACCAAGGGTGTGTTTGAGAAACAATTTCCTTAACTTGGAGAGGGTCTTACTTCGTTCAGTTTGCTAGCGGTTTAATGCTGGCTTCGCTGCAGCTAATTCTTTAATGGCTGGAGCTACACCAGACTAACTGCTTGACCAGAATGGACAGAAGCAACTTGTTTTAATTAAGCTGGTTTAAATGCCAGCTTCAACAAAGCACGAGGAGGTTCTGCACACAAACAATACCTCAGCTTTTGAGGGCTGCAGCCTTCCATTCAGTTTTTATAATAAGTACAACTCTCTGCACTTCTTTTGTAAGGAAAGTAGGAATTTAGGTTGGTTTTCACTTTAATTTTTGTATGAACTCTTTACGCCTACTTTTTAAAACACCACATAAGGATCATTAACAGGGCTTCAGGCAACAAGGGACAGACTGGCAGATCTAACACACACATACATTAGAGACATAATTCAGGAATACTGACAAATAGGTACCCCCTCCTGCATCTAAAGTCTCACTTGAAATAGCAGAGGGTTTCTGTAAGTCCCCCTTCTTCCCCCATTTCTGTCTCTCTGATTTCTTCCCTACCCATCTAAAATTATCATAACTGTCATACACAGCTGTTGTCTCAGGTGTCACTGAACAAGCAACTTCACTTCTGCCTCACTGTTTCCCCCTGAAACTCCTCCCACCAGCATTTTAAAAATTATTTGCCAGCCACCATGGTTAGAGTTCCCATGTTGCCCTTTTTTGCCAGCCTAATAATATCTTTTGCCTCAATTCTTGGGTTGTCATGGGTTTAGAATATGAATGAACTCCAGGATTATCTTCCAGGTTTTGCTGCACCTATGTACTTGGACGATTTGGTATAATACTGCAGCAGGAGCTATACAGTTTTATTCAGGACCAATTTAGCATCAAATTCTATTAATTGAGCACTTTTTCTCGTGTGTGCCTTGTGTATACCTCAGACAGAAACCAAGCATCTTCCTGGGGTTGTGGGTCAATCTCAGCCTCTC
Source organism: Falco biarmicus (assembly GCF_023638135.1). Lineage (NCBI taxonomy): Eukaryota > Metazoa > Chordata > Aves > Falconiformes > Falconidae > Falco > Falco biarmicus. Next base: position 30,210,605 of record NC_079289.1, read on the forward strand.
TTCTTGATGCTGTCCTGCCATATGTAAATGGCCAAATGTTTGGTGTAGTGGGGTATAGAAACCAGGTGTCCCATGTAGCAGGAGGCATAGATGTATTTCAGTCCCCATAGGCACTGTGTGGAGGAGACTGGTGCCAGCAGGAGGTGCCCCATGTCCCACCTGTGTTACCTAGTGGTGAGGAGACAGCCTGGGAAGGTCAAGATCTGGGTTGAAGTTTCTCAGTAGAACAGGACTGGAGGTGGGTGCATTGCCATGGCCACTGGATCATTGGATGAGAGAGGCATATTTCCACTGTTTTCCAGACTGTTTTCACATCTAGTCCTTTTTCTCTTTTGATTTGCTCAGTAGTATCAGAAAGGGGAAAATATTTCTTCTGATATGAGATATTCCACTCACCCCAAACCACTTTTTTCCTTTTTTTCTTCACGCCAAACTGGGTTTTTACATCAGCTAGGAAAACTGGAAGAAAATATCAGGTGAAGCTAAACCAGCTCTGTTGCCTGATTTTATTCTTCTGTAGAGATCTTGATGGCCAGTCAAAAAACCCAGTTTCTCAAACAACTCTAACTGGTACCTTTTTTCCTGTATGGAAGGGTCAGACCCTAGTATCCCAGATGTGCAATGCATTGCACAGCCAGAAAAAGACTGTGAGGTCCTAGGAGGAACCCCAGGTAATTCACCAGCCAGTGGCAGCTTCTCTTTTCATGATGCAATACGTGAAACTTGAACTCCCTGCTAGAGCATTTCAGTGAATCAACAGCTCAGAAAAACGCTCAAAGTCTCCTGTTCGCATGGAAAGCAGTTGTAACCTCCCTGATTTACCTCTGGTCCCTTAGGTAATAACTCAGTGACCAAGGTACCCTTCATTAACACATACGTGGCAGACGAAAAACGTAACGACAGTCTTGTCATGACACATCTCATTGTGGCTGCTGCTTTTCTTCACTGCCTTGCTTTCTGGTCCTGTTTACAGGGAAATCTGACTCATCTGCTACTTTTGTAGAGCAGAGTAATGCAGAGTTGGGGGATTCCCTGCTGGAAGAGCTATTTACAATTTAGTTGTAATCAGTACGGTTTGTACAGGGTTTTTTATACATGTATATATATATACGTGTGTGTGTGTGTGTTTGTGTGCACACTCTCTCCTGTCTCTAAGGTGGTGCTGGTATGGTAGCTTTAGCAAAACAAAATAGTAAGGACAAAAATAAAGCTCCTATGTGGGTACTTAGAAGTAGCTCCACAACCAAAATAAGCTGAGAAATACAGACTGTTTTTATCACCTGCTGATGAATATCAACTTAAGAAACATACAGGCAGTTAGAAAAAATATACAAAAAAGCAGATCGCTGTGATCAGAAGAAATTTAAATGTTAGACATGCTAAAATTATTACAGGAAAAAAAGAGACATTTGGTATTAGGTATACCTTTTTGTTCACAAATGGAGCATAGGTGATAACATGATGCAGATGGTCTGTATCATGCTTTGATAAACACTTAATAAAAATGCTTCAAGCTCTCCCACTGCCTAATAAGCGATACACAGATGGTCTTGACTCAGTGGCCATTTCAATAGGGCCAATTCAGTGGGATTCAATGTTAAATGTAGCTGTATTGGTTGCTTACACACAGTTCCCCTTTTGAGCATAAAGTACCTGCTAACTTAAATGGCAATCCAGAATGTAGAAGGTTTTGCAAATCAGTCAAGGAGGTTGTATTTAGAACCTTTGCAGAAGTGCATTCACATCAAGAATAACTCATGACCTAAGATGATTGTTCCAAACATACTAATGTCTCACATTAGAGAGCATCCTGTCCCATTGGTGTATTCTTCACTCCAGCACTCCACGCTTCACACCCAACACTCCAGTGAGGAGAAGAGAAGGGTCTTTATACAACTTAGTGCTGGAAACTGGAAAAATAAGAATAAAATAAATTTTAAAAAATCCCGTAAAACAAACAAATGATGCAGAGACAGAGTTGCTAAGAATTTCCATTAAAATATATGTATGCTGGTCTTTTCCACCCAAACAAGTCTTCTTGCTACTGTAAGTATTCAACTGATTTTACTTCAAAAGATATGGGCAGATCTGCAAACATTTTTCTCTGCATTTTTGTGGTTTTCACCCTTTCAACCCATTTTCTGCTACGGAATTAATTTACAAACAATGTGTGTTGTCCTCCAAGTAACTTTATGTGAAAGATACCCTGTGTAATGAGGCATTTCGTACCATTAGGGCCACCCAGTCAGCCCCCTGGAGATACGTCCTTCTAAAAACTGTGTTTATGTTTCCATTTTTATGTAGTATTTGAAGCTGAGAATTTTCTTTTAAATGCTTGGCATAACCTTTTCATTACTCCGTGGTATACTTCTCACACAAAGTAACAGGCAAGGAAGAGAAAAATATCTGAACGTACTTTTTTATGGTGTTTATGTCACAGAACATCTGGTATTAGCTTTGATTTAAATACCCTTCTAACTAGATTGCTAGAATTTGTTAAATTATTTTGATAAAGATCATTTGATCTACATATCTTGATGCATATGCTAGTAGTTCAGTAGTTCCTGAGAACTAAATGATACCATTTTTCAACAGAGGAAAAATTTTCCAGCAGCATTGTGGGTGGGGTCTAGTGTCATGTACTGAGGACTAGGGGTCAAACCACTTCCATGAAAAAGCTTAAACCATGACGATCTTCCACCATTTTAAGCATGTTGGCACGTGAGTTTATTCACAGAAGCATTGTTTCAGGCTAGGATAAAGATAGATGCCAGACAAGACTCCACACTGCTTCTACTACCTCTATAACAAAATTTCAGGGAAGACATATTCCCCTGCACTCCCAGAAGCTCGTAACAGCCTTTCTGACAGGTGGGTCAGGTCCTTGGAGGTGCACATTTCTAGTGCAGCATTTCTCAGTCTTTCCTCACGGATTTGCTGGAAAGCACCTTGCTTGTACCCTCTGGACAAGCTCTCACTTTCCTGCAATAAATAATCTCTTCTTATTCAGTTTCACTTAGCTTCACAACCCCCCTCTGCCCTCTTCTGTTCTGCTTCTGTTCCTGCCAACTGTCCCCAGAGTTACTGCTTCGGTAGCTGAAGTCCACCCCTGTCTTCCCCCAGCACCTCACAGGCAGCCCAGGGAGCTGAAAACTGCAACAACCCCCTCTTCAGCACCCACGTTCCCATGCAATGGACACTCTCAAAGTGCTTGAGATTATTCAACATATTGTTTAGATTCATGGCAACTGGCCCTGCACCGAAAGCCTCCCAGAGCTGCCAGTAAGAGACCGGTGTGGTTCAAGCCCACGGTTCAGAGTAAGGAAATGACAAACCTGAGATAAGGGAAACCAGCCTTTCTTGTGTTATTGCTGTAGGGGTAGTTTCATGGGGAGAAAATGAACCCCGATTTTCAAACAGAGGGGAGATCCAGGCAGAAAGAAAGTCTGCAAAGATGGCACGTGCTGGAAGAGGAAGATGGTATGTAGGGTTCACAAAACCAGCATGCAGTATCTGGATACAAGTAGCCTTACACCATATGGATGTAAGTATCCCTAGCAGCACAAAAAGAGGTGGCGATGCAATTGCTGGGCACATTGCTTGCATCCAGCATTACTGCAACGGAGCCACTCCAGACAAAAGCCCATACGTGGTCTTTGCAAGGTCCGTCTTATGGGCTTTCCACCTCTGCAGCCAGTCGGGCAGAACTCAAGTCAGCTTCAGCAATGGGATGAACCAGCTGCTCCTTCATCCTCCTCCTCCCCAGGGCTGGTGTGTGGAGCCCAGACTTTGGAGGTGTGCAGGGTCCATGTGTGAGCAGGGGCAGCCGGCGGGCGGCAGCACCCCTTGGCCACCCTGGGACAGGCACCAGGACAGAGATGCTGGTAGAAGGTGCTGCACCAAACGCTCACGGCAAGCTGAGGTGCACCTGGCCCGCTCAGGGCCCTCAACCCCCAGCATTACAAACAAAGCAGACAATCAGTCCATGGCTGACTGGTTTTTGAGCCTGTGAAATTCACGTTTTCTAGATTTTCTCTCCAAGACCACCACAGCTAAACATTTGTTTCCTTTATAATTTGTTAACCAAACTGAACACCTGCCTTCTAAAACCGGGATTCAAATTCTCTCTTGTTCCCGGCTAGTCTATCCCTTCTTCATCTCCTCCTCCTTCTCCTCCTCTCCTACAACACTCAAATTTAGGAAGATTTATGCCCAAGCTGCCGGAGCTGGCAGCAATATATGAGGAGCAGAAGGTGGTATTCGAGTAAAAGCCAATGTAGTGCAGAATTGCAGAGCTGGATGCAAAAGCAAACAGAGAGGAAACACCTACCATAAGGTACTTTGCCTCAAAACTGGCTGCAATTTTTTCATCAAAGCAAATTTTCACTGAAAATTGTTCTTTTTTTGGTCAAAGACAAAATCTCTCTGAGAGGTGTTTGCTTTTGCATTTTATCTTAAAATAAATCAAGGCTACCAAACGAAAAATATTCCAATCAGCAGATATTCCACTTTCCAGCCAAACTGTGTTTGACAAAAATCTGTCATTTCTCAGGGGAGAAAACCTTTTTTCATCCAGTCCTGTTTTATAAGCCTACAGTATACAATGCCTATTGTTTTCCGAGTTGTTAAACCTCTTACCATGGCTCAGTATTGCAGCTGGCTGTCATGCTTGTGTTTGTATATTGAATATCTGTGGGATAGATTACTTCATCACTTATGTGTATCAGTTCCCCGTTTGGAAAGGATACACGCCATATCTTGTCTGTTCAGCTGATAAGCATAGTGACTACTGTCCCTTACTGTGCTTGGGAACAGTGTCACTTAAAATGGGTCTCCAGTTTCAATGAGCGCTAATGTTGTGCTAATGTCATGCAAACAATATGAAATAATAGTCTTATTAAACAAGTATCTTCTGATCAGCTCCAGGGCAGGCAAAGAAACACATGCTCAGGTTTTTTCCCCCCAGAAACAGACCTCATGAAGCAAATCCCCCTGGTTCTCTGACAGTGGCTGATGTCCATAAATCTTTCTGTGTCCACGCTATTTGCTGGGCACACAGTGAAGAGAGGGGTATCACGTGGGATTGTTTGTGCGCTAGTGATAAAAATCACATTGATATGAGTAGAACTCAGCACTCATCCTTTCCCATTCCTCCATCAGCTCCCCAGATTATTCGCAGTCCCTTTTTTTTTTTTTCCTTTCTCAAAAGGATTTTACTTTTGCCACTGCCAGTAGACATTTCCATTATATAGTAGTGCCATTGCATAGTATCTGCTCTAAACATGCTTGCCATCAGCAGATCTGAGCTCAGGTTCACCATGGAGAGGAACCGTATTTGCAGGACTGTCATCTCTGAGTGCTCTTCCCAGAAAAACCCAGTTTAAATTTGCTGTCTGCCCCCAGAAAAGAGAGGGTGGCATAAGATGTCCAGAGGGACTCCAGCAGTGCTTACATGTCCTGTCCCCACCACAGCTAGTGCAAATGCTGCTTGGGGGTGCGGGGCAGTTGGAGGTTTCTGCCCCGTCGGTCCTTCATACAGGTTGAATCCTGAATTCTCAACACTGCCACTGTGTGCAGCACCAACGGTATCTCCAGCCACTGTGCCAAGCTGGGCAAGTCTGTCACACAGCATTACAGGCAGGGAGGTATAATGCAACACAGAACCACCAACATCACAAAAGAGAAAAGCTCCAGGAGTAAAGATGAGAACCAAAGTAAGGATGATGCAGTCTGCTTGCTTTATTCTTGTCTCTGTTTTCAGGTCCTGAAACGGCTCTTCCACTGGCTTCACCCTGAAACTGAACCCTCAGACAATAAGTAGTGCAGAACAAGTTCTGGAAGAGTGCAGAAACAGTATGATTTAGGACTCAGCTCTAAACAGACTCTGCAGTAGTTTGGTGCAAGCAAGCATCTGGATTGCAAGGGATGTTAGAGGCATACAAAGCTCACTGCCTTCCTTGTGTGTCTCATGTCTATGTATCTGTAGCAATTGGCTTTGGTTTCATCTCTGAACTTTGCCTAAAGCACGTAATACTCATGAATCTGCAAAATTGGAATGGAAGTCTCCAGAGAAAAGGATAACCCAGGAGAATTTTAGTATTTCCTGCTTCCAATTGGGCTGGAACCAACACAAAAACAGCTATAACAGTATTTGGCTCTTGCATGCATGGTCCCAGCCAAAAGGCAGGAAATTTAGAGGTATGTAAAGATGGAAAAAAAAATGATGGGAGATGGGGTGAGGAACAGAGCTGAGCTTTTGAGAAACTAAAGGCAAGAAAAGGTTCAGTTGGGTCAATCCTTATTTGTTTCTGAAGCGTTTTGCTAACCTGCAGGGCTAGGTCCTCCCCTCTGCATGACACCTGGACTTTCTGACAAAAAGAGAATCCCTAAAGGCTAGATGTGGGGGCTTTGGCACTGTTTTATACCTCCCTGAAACAGAATAAAACTGCCAAGTCAGGCTGGGATCTAGCCCAGAGTTTGTATTAATTAAATTATTTATTTATCTGATAATTACAGGCTTCCTGGGCTTGACTTTCCTTATACTCACACAAGCACTGTTTGAAGATCTCTGCTGAATTCAGAGGAAAATGTAATCTTCACACTGTTGTTCAGCAGACCGGGCAACTGTTAGAAAAGCTATAGCAACTCTGCATTATTACAGATCTATGCACAAATATAGCATTTCAGACAGAAACCACCTATCAAGATGAAGAGTGGGAACATGCTTTTGCATGCACATCTGGCATTGAAGTGTTTAGATGTAGCACTGCAGATTGTTGCTGCTTGGGACCTCCATCACCAGCACAACAAATTGCACTTTGTCAAGGGGAAGGATGGATTTGTGCATCTATGTGGTATGAACACAGCCTCTCAGGCTGCTGGCTGCATTGTATAGTTGCATGCAAAACAGGAAACCAACCCTTCAATAGCAATCAAAGACTCCAGTAGCAATTGCAAGGCATCCTGAACAGTTTGTGCCTAATTACAGCAAGGTGGTCATGTAGATTCTGTGAAAAGCCCTGTGGTTGTGGAGGTGCCCAGCAAAGAGCTACAACAGCCTCCCTGGATCCTGAAGCAGTTCAGGCCAAGTTGGCACCACACCATACTGCTGCCCTACAGTCAGAATTGCCCCTGGCTTCTGCTTCTGCCTCTGACACACTCAAAATGTATGTTCTTAGAGCCAAATCTACATACATTCTGTATTTTTACCTTTACTCTCAACCTGGGTAATCCAGCGTAGACTGGCTGCATAAAGCTTTCATGTACCATAACCCATCATGTTAAATGCCCTGAGCTATTAATGATAGTTCACGCTAGGGCACGAAGGGGCATGCTGTTGCTCTTAAGCTATATGTGATGGCGAAGAGTTTAAGCGCAGCTCTCCCCCTGAGGTTTATGTCAAACAACCAGCAGCTGGGGCTGATGGAGCACCAAGACTGCTGGGGAATTTGCTTCTCCAGTTGGGAGAGAAGGTGGGCAAGGAGGACAGCTCTGGCAAACGCCACTGGTTAACCCCAGACCACTGCATGCTCAGCCCCAGGCCAGCAAAGCTTCTGCTCCTGGGCCTTCCCTTCTCACAGCCCTCTGACAGATGGGACAACTGATAGTTCTTTGGCTGTTTGCGTATTTTAGCATGCAGCTCAGAAATTTGGCCATGCTGCTCCGGTGAGTCAGACCACATATACCTCGGTAACTTGGGGGTGTTCACTGACTTCTGAAGAGAGAATAATCTAATTAGGTTCTCACTAGTCATAAATTTGGATTAGTCACAGAAAATTTAAAAAACTGAATATTTCCAACTGGATTTCATATCCCTGGAAGACAACTGCCTAAATGTTTGGGTATTGGTCCTCTAATTAGATAAATATATTTACCTGAATCCATTCCATTGTGGGGGAAAACACTTATAAAAACTGGTCTTGAGTGAGTTTGCTTTAGTATTACAACAGTCACCAAATGAAAATTTTTTAAAACCTACTCCAGTGCCAGTTTTCAACCAACAAGGAAGGGCCAAGCCCTATGAGTCTTTGAATACCAGGAGTCAAGTTAAAAATGAGCCTGCATATATATATATATATAAAAAAAACCCCTTGGTTTCAGACTTACAAGTAAAAGCATGAATACCCTTGGTTTAACCTTCCTGTAACCTCTTACTCACAATGTGCTTACATTGTCACCAAAATGCTTGAACAGAAAGGCTTTCCCCTGTGGCACTGAACATCTCTCTGTTTTCTGTGGTCTTGTGCCCCAGAATCACATTTCAGGAGAACACAACATAACTCCTACTGCACATGCTACCAGACCACCCCATTGGTAGTTTTACTACATTTTGTCAAAGAAAATGGGCAACGGCTTTGCCTTCAGCTGTCTCTCTTTACTGGCGTCTTAACTTTGACATCTTTCACCACTTGGGGCTTAAAAGTCTTCTTATGATTGAGAAAGGACAAGACCATCTCTTTTTTTCCATGAGCCCATGCTGTCCAGGTCCCACTTGGTTATCAATGGCAGTGGTATGAAAGTTCAGCAAGGCTAAACACTGGTTAACTACTTACAGGCTTGTTTGCCTCAGCAAGTAAATCCTTCAACAGTTCTGCTTGCTTACTCTGCTATCCCATTAGATATCCCATTTGGGGCTAGACCAGAAGATTTTTCACAATCCTATGCCTTTGCAAGTAGAAAATTCTGAGTGTTTAAGGTGCATTTCTTGCAGAATCTGGGTGACAGAGCCTCTTTATGCACTAGTTTTTCCCTTTCAAATTCAGAATACAACTGTGAGCATAAAGGATCCTGAGGGCTACAGCAATACAGATAATACAACCAACTCACCCTACCACATACTCTGGGGTGTAGAAAGCAGGCTGGTTGGTTTTGCCACTTCTTCTTGGGGCGCACCTACATCTTTCTCCTTCAGAGAACTGGAGGACCAGGGATGCAGAACTAGTTCTGTTGATGGCTGGCGTTAAAGGGAAATTCAGACAGCATCATACCATGATCCCTTTGGCCCAAATGAATCCAGCTTAAACTCCAGGTAATTCCTGTGCATTTTAATGAGTCCAGAAAGAGCTAGGAAGCCCTTGATTTAGACATGGCAATGGAATTTAGGTCAAATGAGGATTATTTTTGGTCATGAAGTTTAGAAGTCAAATCCTTACCCGGATGAGCCAAATTGGCATTGACAACAAATAGCCATCAGCAGTCTTGCTTCCCTTTCAGTGAGGAGAGTCCTTGGGCCTGGACAATAGATTTGCAAGTTGCTGAGGAGATGAAGGACAGGGTTTCTGCAACCTCACTAGTACCTGCAGTGCTTCTTTGACGTAGTGAAAGCTGTGGGTATGCACTGAGAATGAAATATTCTTTTTGCTCATTATATCCCACCTTCAGAGTTCTGCACACTCATTCATCTCAGAATCATCCCAGAGTCAGGATATTCAGATCCTTCTTTGTAGCATGTAATCTGACCCAAGCATTGCACCTGTCACTTCTGCAGCTCACTCCCTGTCACTGGAAAATCTCAGCTGGAGTCAAATCTTCTTGAAGACCATCCATGGATCCACACATAAATATGGCCTTCCTTTCTTTCCTCTTTTTCTTTCCTTCCTTCCTTTTCAAGCTGTTCCAACTTTCCAGCATTTTTTCTATAATCTTCCTTCTTCCATGCACTTCCTATCCTAGCTGGCATGCCCAGTAGCCTTTCTGTCAACCTCCATTTGCCCTTCCTTCTCTCTCTAAAGCAAGTTCCTTGTGTGACACCCCGTTGTCTCCCAACACATCTTTGATCATCTTTATGCTGAGGACTCCTAAATCTTCTCTTCCTCCAACCAGTTCCCCTTGGCTCAGGTCCACATCTCTGATACGGCCTCACTGATATCTTGCCACTCGCTCGTACTAGCTGGCAAGAACAAACTTGTTTCCCTCCCTGTGCCCTCTTCATTCTCCCAGTCTTTCCTCTGTGCAGAATTTCTACAGTCTCAGTCATATTCATCCTCCCCATAGCTAATGGCCCTGTGTTCAGTTTCATACCCAATTAATAATTAATAATAACCCAACCAATAAACCCCAAAATAGCTGTGTTGTCACATGTTGATTAGGATTCTGAGAGGTTTGAATTCCACCTCTGTCTGTGTGATGTTCGTTGCCTCCCAAGCAGTGGCTTTGAGGTCAGGTGGCAGCCTAGGTAAAAAAGCTCATCTGCCAGCCCAATGTGGGGAAGATGCCTACTCTTCCTGGGGTCTACACTGAGGGGGAAATGCTTAAGGAAGCACCAGGAAGAAGAGCTCTTCCACCCAACTATATACCAACAATATTGGAAACACCATGAAGCTGGAGGAAAGTTCACTTAATATAAGCCATCATCTAAACTGTGATGTTTATGTACAAAACCAGATCCCCAGCATGGATGTTATTTCCCGCAGAAGGTTCTGTGTCCGGGTTTAGGCTTTTATAAGAAATGAAAATGGAGTCAGGAGAAGGATCTCTCACAGGGTTTAGTTTTGTTACAGTCGTCTGTACTCCCATCTCATCTCTCTTCAGCCTCCTTAGTAGCAAAGCTTACCCTCCTCTTCCACAGCCTGTGCATATTCCCTTTCCTCCTTGAAGTTCTCACATGCTTGCATGAAAAGCTTAGATATGTCCATTCTCTCTTTTGAGTGCTCTTTTCATAACCTCAAACTCATCCTTGGTATCTTCTAAATTTGCCTCTTCTCTTTGGACCAACACTACTAATACAAGCTTCTTTACAGTCTGCTTTTCCCTTCTTATAAAAATGATTAAAAAATGTAAAAAATTATCAAAAACTATAAAGAAGAAAAATTTTTCATTTACTAAAATGTAGCACATTCATTGTAACCCATTTTCTTAGGAAAGACAACGTTAACATTTCCTTCATTATTTTAATCATTTCTGCCTCATGAAGTCACTGATGAATTTCAGTAAAGTTTACTTTACCAGTAGGTGTAAAGAAACCCCAAAATACTCAGTTCCAACAACTCTGACATTTTAAGTAGTGCAGCTGAAACTATTATTTCAGTAACTGCGACATCAGCAGCTAAGGTGAAGAGAAAGACCCTTAACAGCCCTTCTGCCTATGGAAAAGCTGCAATAAGAGCTGACCATCTCTCAGACCATATGCTATTTTAATAATATTTACCTAGGTTTCCATTTCCTACCTTTAAGCCATGCTTGTCATTTGTTTGGGGTTTTTTTCCCTCATTTTCAGGGAAAGCACTGATTTCACTCATATGCTTTTATTTTCCCTTTCAAAAGCCAACTATCTGGTCATCCCAACAGTATTGTGGGGAGTTTGTCATGCATCAAGCTGCACAAACTCACAAACTTGGCCTTAATATTTAGACCATTCACATACTGATCTATTGTTTCTGCAGGAGTCTGATATCTGCTAATAAATAAAAAAAAGACATCCAAATGTCACATATGTCTTGGGGCTGAAATAATTCTGCAACAGATCCATTAGTAGAGTTAACTTTGTGTTATACTTTTGCATTACAGAGCTGAGAGTACTTCCAATACATCATGCCCAATCACGTGAAGGAAAGCAGATGCTTGTCATTTCTTTCCTCACCATCTTGCTGTACATAAATACCATTCAGGCATTTGTCTCCCCCTTCTCCTGAGCTCGGATAAGACCTCTGTGAAAAAACAACGTTTGTCAGGGTGCCATGTGTCTGCTATTTTCACCATCAGTCCAGTGCAATAACAATCCAGCTGTGCTGGGGTCAGAGACACTTTGTGCAGGAACAAAGGCGAGGCATGAACTAACAGAGTGTTTGCAATTGCTCTAGTCAGGAGCTCAACTAAAAGAGTGAAGTCCTTGACATAAATCAGAGTACCATGTAAACTGTTCCAATCTGGTTAATCTGGTACCTCACAACAGTCACATATATCAGTATAATGTTTGCCTACGCTAGAAAACCAGATCCTGCAAGAAAAAAGACCCTTGAGAGTTAAGGCTGCTAACACACTGTTAAATATTCAGCACAGGCAGATACCATCATGTTTAGCATTGTGGCAGCTGGTCAGCCCATGGGCTTAACCACAACCAGCTGATGTGATGTTAAACACAACAGTCCCTGTCTGTGTTCAATGTTTAGCAGCATGTTTAGCATTGTCTTAGTTACCAAGATTCCTCGGGGTTGTGTTTTATCATGATGCAATTTTCCAGTGTGGAAGAGCTCCAAAAGGCTAGCATTTTACAACCACTGGAACGTTAAGTCGGAATATAAAGTGTCAAAGAAGAATAGATGGATTTAACTAGCATGCTTGTCTTGTGGCTATTCAAGAGATCTTCCTCCCACACACAATATTGCCACAGGTGCAGTCCTGGGGAAGGAGATCCTTTGTTTAGGAAGGAGGCAGTGATAGCAGGCATTTCCCCTGCAGGGTCTTCCATTCTGGAGCAGCCTCTGCCCTCTTTGTATGAAAAACCTCAAATTCGCTGACTTGGGGGCATCTTGGCAAGATGCATCTATTTTCTTAGGTTTTATTGGAGATGACAGGTTGAGCAAATCAAGACAGCAAGTTGATGGAGCATCTTGCTTTGGCACAGGAACTGTTGCAGTAGAGCATATTAAGATATCTTGGATTTTCATCCATAGCTGTGTATATATTTAAAATAATTACTCAAGTGTGTGGAGTCATCCTGATGGATGCTTTTTAAACAGACATGGAGAAATAGCAAAAGATTAACACATTATGTCATCGTGTAACTCCTGTAGTCTGAATTCTCCACTGAGCCTCTTCCCAGCCATTTAAGCAGCAGAACTATTCAGCCCTGAAATAAACTTCGGAGAAGTTTGAACCTGGGTTGACAAGCAAGTTTTGAATCTCCCTCCTTTATCTAGTAGGAAATAAAGTCAGACTTCGATCAGAACATCCCTGAGTTTTAAGAAATTATGAGTATGATTCAAATACAGAGTTGGACCTTTGTCTTCTTCAGTTTTCTTCACTCAGAGGGATGGATCCCAAGATGACAGGTCCTCAGATTCTTGACACTGTTGCAATGCAATGGGTCCTTAAATTCTTGACACAGGCTCTTTAATGAACTTTGAAGTGCTCCTGCCTAACACTGCAAAAATTACCCAACTTTGCAAAAGTAAACCTCCAAAAAATACATCTCGTTATTTTCCGTGCCCTTCTTTTGCTTAATAAACAATGAGACTTTGGAGGAGAAGAATCTGTGCTCCTGAAACACTGAAGTTGACTAAAACGTGCAAAGTCAGTGAATGTAGAAGTAAGGCACCTCTCACTGGTGGCATCTTGTCTCGTAAATGTGATTCAAATTTCAGTGAAAACAAGTTGTCTTAGAAACAAGTTTTATAAAAAATCACTAAAAAAGAGTTGTTTATTGGAAAAATATTTTTCACCCTTATGTTTGCAATCATACAGGCTATGCACAACAGGACAAAGCAAAACAAAATCATATTGACTTTGATGTTTTTTGGCTTTTGAGTAAAACAGGCCAAATGATAGCTGTTGGCTTGATCCAAAGCCTACGAATGACAGCAGAAAGCTGCCTATTCACTGTATCAGATGCAGGAAACAAGCTTTACGATTTTAATGCAGTCCCAAGTGAAATGTAAATTATTGTCCTTTACTAGCTTCATAAATGGGGCAGGTAAGGCCTAGGACCCTATATTTACATATTTTAGGAGATTTATCTATAAATTGCTATTGCTGATTACCTTCTAAGTCTACTTTTGGTTGCTGCTTTAGGAAAAAGACCACTTTTCATGTACCTCTGCACATGTCGAAACTCTCTTGCTTTAGGCCGCTCTTTTTGAAAATCTTGACTGTTGGAGAGTTGTCTGATGAAGATACAGCAAATAGCCTGTTCCATTTTGGTCCTTTTCAGCAAGCCAGCTGCCAGATAAGACTTACCACAGTGCTTTTGTCACTTAAACATCTACGTCAATGTGGCTGCAGATTCTGGAAACCCACTCCATGAAGATGAACTCTTGTGAAGAGTGATGACGTTTCAAGCTTTTCAGTGGGGGACAAGTCAGAAAGGAGCCAGCTGAGAAAGCCAGCCACCCTTGGTACTGGCAAGAATAGGTCCTGCAAGGGGAAAAAAGGAGTCTGTAGGCAAAGTTCTGGTTTTCTTTTGTTTTGTTTAATCAGCTCCGAGATAATTATGCAAAGACAATGTCAGAATGTCGAGCAGTTGGGATATTATCAAAGCTTCTATCACAGCACCATCACGTATCTGTGGTCTACATAAAGGATATCATTTCAGGGGCAGTTTCAGTAAGAGAAAGGGTTAGAAGCTATGTAAGGTAAAGAAGGCTGTTGGGGCTTTTTTTTTCCTGGTGTACCCACACTTACAGCTGCCAAAAAGCAGGCAAACTTCTGCCTCCAAAAATAAAAAGTGATTATACTCTGTCTGACCAAGTCTACCCTTAACTACACCACTGCCTGTTGCAAAGAGAAGGACAGATATGTATTTTGTGGTATTGTTTTTGGAAAGTTTCCATTCAGGAGTTTGCAAGAATAATGTGGGTGTGTTGCTGGTGCAGAGCTGGGTGTCTCTGTGAGTGTGAGCTCATGGTCCTGTAGAGCACTGCACTAGTAACTTTGCAGCTTTCTATGGGCACCAGACACAGGGGGTTTTATTCATTAGAATATCACCAACTCTTTCCAAAGGCCTGATCCAGCTCCTCTGACATCTGTACGAGCCTCTGCACAAACTCCAGCGGCTAGGGTCAAGTCCTTTGAGGAATGAGATCGTTCCCTAGGAGATCACCTACAACTAGCAAAGCAAGAGTGTGTGCACTTGACTACACCTTCAGCTATGTTTACCTGTCCTCAGACTGGTCCCTGAGATTCTTCTTCCCCATCTCCTCTGCCCAGACTTTTTCTGCATCACTAACAAGGACAAACTTTGGCCCAGCTTTCAGTCTTCTGTTCTGTTTTGAATAGGGTTGATATCATAAGCCCTGTGACAGGAAGGGTGGTAGTCCCAGCATGGCTGGCTTGCAGAGGTATTTCTGTCTGAGGACCAAAATCCTAGCCTGCCTTCACTGCACATGTCTGTGAGACCAGGTCTGAGACCCATCAAAGTGTGTTTCACATCTGTGAATTCACATGGTGAATAGCCTTTCACACCAGACTTGATTTTTATCTAGTTTTGTTTCTGCCACTGGCTTACTGCATGATCTTGCAGAAATCACTCCATCTGTCTATGCTTCTGTTTCTCACCCCATCCTTCTACACCTTACCAGTTGAGCTGTTCAGCTTCAGGGGCCAGGGTCTGGGTCTCACAGGGTCCCTAATGCACTTACAGTATTCAGCCCCAACTATCATTTGGAAATCTTTGGAAACACAAAGAGTAACAGACCAATACAGGCAATTGCAGGGTTTAATCCCACAGTAAAAGAAAGGGTCCTGGATGTGTGCTTTCTTTGCACTAGTGTGCTGCTTCTGACTCATCCAGATAGGTTTTAAAACCAGAAATTACAAGGTGGGATGCAAGTTGTTATAATGTGCCTGGCTGCACACTCTTAACTTTTTGTATGCTCTCCAAAAATATCCTAAGCAAGGGCATGTTCAAGCTCTGCCTGTTAGGCACACTGGCAGCTTGTCAGGGTCCCAACCAATTTTAATTAACTAGCACAGCTCCATTATCCATCTGGGACCCCTCCAGGCTTCAGGTTCGCATATAGTCTGTTTCACTTTGATGAGACGAAGCGCCCTTTAGTCACGATAGGGCACTGCACTGTGAGATTTGGGCTCCATGGACTCATATCCCCATGCCCCATATTAAAATGGGACAATAGCTGCAGGCTACTGTGGAGCACTTCCTGGGTGACATTGGCCTATGGGCAGCAAACTGTGTCACATCAAATCCAAAACAAAGTCTGCTTTACATCTACATTGTATGTAAACAAAGACACTACTAGGTGTGTTTTCCACAGTGAAACCAAGCAACAAGTGGAACAATGCAGCTCCACTTTTCTCAGGCACAGGGTGAGGTGTGTATCTGCACCATGCAGCAATACCTAAGTTAGCTACTAGTCAACTAGACCAAGGAGCACCAAGTTCAGTCTGGGCTTATTGACCTGTTCTGGGATGGAGAATGTCCTCTGCCATCCTGTCCTCACCCTTCAGAGCTGGGAGATACGTGCAGGAGACCCATACACTATGCCTACACCACTTTAGATGACATTCGTTCTCCATAGCTGCTTCATCTCACAGTGTTTGGAAGGTTTCTACACAGCCTTCCCACTCTACTCCCCAGGAAGTATTTAAGACAGCATCTTTTCTGCCTCAGCTTTCCAAAGAGGATGGGGAGAGCACAGGGGTAACAGCTCTGACTACCCTTCTCTCCTTCTCCAAAGCAGAGAGGTCTCACGCTCCCCTTTTTATACAGCACTGGGGCATTGCGGAGTAATACAGGAAGCCCATTATTTCCTGCTGCAACAGTTGGCACTGTCCCTAAATTTTCACACTGCTGCCAGCCTGCCAGGCTCTTTTTATTTTACAGACTTCTAAGACACAGCAGCAAAACCTTTTAAATTTCATACTATAGAGAAGATGGATATTTTTTTTTTTACACCTGGTTAGTCTCATAACATCCATTTTGCTTTGACCTAATGAAATGTGATACAAAAGACAAGAAAACAAAACTGGGCAATCTACATTCTTAGTATGTGGAGACACACAAAGTCTCCTGCTGGGTCTCTCAATTCTTAAAGGAGGAAGAGGGCACCTTGCTTAAGAAGATGTGATCAGCCCAGGAGGAGCTCCATGTCCCTGCAGAATCAACAGAATGACTGAGGAGCCAAAATGATCCTGAGTGGATCCCTCTCTGCCTCTCTTGTTCCCACACACCTCTCCCAGCAGCCCAGGCAGATGTTGCAGGCAGATGTGTGTGGCCACTTGGTGACGTGCAAGATGCATAGGAGAGGTGGGCTGCATCTTAGTTTTGTTTCCCTGCATTTCAGTTCCCTGCTAGCAAAAAGGCAATAACGACGCATGAGCTTCCTGGCTACTTTGTTATTTGGAGCATCAATTATCTAGAGGAGATTAAGTATGTTTCTAATACTTTTGGACTGCTAACCAAAAATACTGTGCAAATTTCTGAGTTTGAATCAAGCACAGAACGTATGTGACTAGCAGACTATACACAACAGTGCTCACGGAGATAGCAAAAACCCCTACTTCAACAATCCAAAGAAAGGTCACAATTCTAACCCTGGGATAAAGTGCAAGTTTTATATATTCTTTATGAGTAAAGCTTTCCTATAATGTTTCTCCACGATGTCTCCTTGCTAACAAAATTGTGAGAAATGTTCAGAACAGCCAAGTCAAAAAGACTGAAACAAAATAAAAAAAGAGACTGAAACAACCCCCAAGCTGCAGGTACAACTGCTTTCTCCAACTACTGTCGGTTCTCTAGAGAGTGGCCTATTGCATAAATGAAACACGTCTGCCTGGTAAATATGCTAATTGTCTTTTGACAGGCCACAACTCTCTTCCCACATCTGGATCTGGACTGCGCCAAGCCACGGTGAAGATGCAGCATTTATTGGAAGTCTCACCTACTGTCATGCTTCTCAGGCATAGCATTGCTTTTTCAATGTATTTTACAGGTCACAATTAGCACAACAGGGTAGTAAAATACTAGCCAATTATCACGGACAAGCAGTTCTGCCTTGCAAAGCCTTTTCCACACTCAGAAACGCACTGCTTTAATTAAAGGTGTGTTTTAAAATCAGATTAGTTAAGCCAGTGCAAATACTGGAATCTATTTAAAGTTGGTTTGTATTGATTCAGCTTAATCTGATCAGGAAATGACTTAAACTAAATTGATATAGAGCAGATTTAAATCAGCCTGAGTGACCACATCTTGCACCAGTTTAACTAAATAATTTTAAAGCCAATTTTGTGTGAACCATATCCCACTGTTGTGCCAAGGAGCGTGACCTAAAATGGTGAATGAAATAACTAGATAAAGGAATGATGCTTAGGAACTGATTCGGTACTGCGATACTTCAATGTAAGTCTGCTGTTGTAGAGTTGTAGTTGGCCATAGCTGTAGTAAAACAGAATGGAACATAGTTTGATAGTGCTTCCTCTCAGCATTTTGTAAGATTCACAACCCTAAAATAGGATGAGCTATTTTGGCCTTTTTTTTTTTTTTTTTTTAAACAGCCCTGGCAGTAGTTCTCAGATACACTCATTTCCTGAGTCACATATCCATTTTTCACTTTTTATTTAAAATTTCTGAAAACTTCTATCATTTCAGGCCTAGAGAAAACAATAATGTTAAACCTTTACGTGACTCCTTTTAAGAATTAATGCTTTCTAATCAAGGTTGACAGTCTTTCTTACACAAATGAGGTAAGTTAATTTTTATAAATAGTGAATTTCCATCCAAGATTTGCTTTTTTGATTCCACGTAGGAAAGAAAGAAGGGGGGGTGGGGGGTAGGATATTGCATCTTCAAATAAAATTCCCCCAAATTGAATCCTACAGAAGCTTAAGGCCTGAGAGGGGTTTCTTGTGGTGCTTTTATATTGTAAATACTGAGGTTTTAGATTACTTACATAAGCTTTAGTCACCAATAGAGCTGGCTTTAAAAAAGAAAAAAAATTAGAATGCTGAAACAGCTGTAGCACTGTATATGAGTCACTTGGACCATGGCAGAGATGTGAACACTAAGGTAGGAGTATCGCTGCCCTGCCAGCTTACTGAGGCGCCGTGCTGTTGGGTGTACCTCCAGGCAAAAAATGAATAACGTCTGCTAGTCTCGCAATAAATGCCATGCTGCAGAAAACCAAGCAAGGCGCATCAGTGACTTGTTAAAAGAGGTGGTCACCAGCGTGTCTGGGTTAAACTGCCCTTCCAGCACTGCAGGCAGACTACAGGAATGGGTGCTGCAGAGTCAGATGTGTGTGTAGGAGGATCTGTCCTGGTGACCTGTGCTGGGAGGGAGGAACAGGACATTTGTTCAGACGAGCTCGGGCCAACGGAGATTGGCAAAAAGATGAACATAATATTGATAAATTAGGCTATTTGGAGACTTTGATGCAAATCATCACAGATGGCTCTTTCACCCACTCCCTAGCAAAAACTGTGATTTATGGCTGGAGGCAGCAAGCATGTTGCCATGAATTACAGAAGTTTAAGAGGCTCACATTTGTAATTGGGAGCTGGTAATTATTTACCATCAAAATGTGATCATTCCTGTCAGGTGACAATGACGTTCCCCCACTTTATGCATTCAGAAACTTATTGAAAGACTCCACATGAACCCTGTGGGGGGGGTGGGAGGAGGAGCGCTGGCTTCCCTCCATTGCCACTACCAAAACGGGTGTGTGTTTTGGCAGTACTTTTGCTTGGAATATTCAATTCAGATTAATGTAATTTCAACATCTACTATCCCCAGTGTGTGGTGGTGCCACTAAATATACGTGTTTGCCAGCTGTGAAGTGCAGGCCATGTCATTCAGAATAGTAGCAAAGTGATTCTTATCTGTCTCCCATGTGTGTACCTTTCAGATTAGCTCCATTGAAATCAGCGGCATTACAAGGGTTTAAAAGCAGCGGTGGTGGGAGCGGGCCTAAGAGAGGCAGTAGATTATCAGGTGATTTGGGGTGAGGAATTGTTTGCTCATTCATAGCGGTGTTAAATAAAGATGCAGCACCACATTCTGGTTGCAACCTCTCAACCCTTCAAGCCTTCTCCATTCACACAAACATAGGAGCAGCTGGGAGGTGCCAGGGCAAGAAGGTCCTTCCCTGAAGCAAACGAAGCCAAACCTTCTTTCTCCAGACATTACTCTTCCTACTCAAATGGTCCATTTTGCCTATACTTGTGCATAAAACAAGCCCATGTTATAAAGTCTTGGGATGCAGGTCCTTCTGAGACTGTTGTAGGTGTTCCTTCTTCTTTATCTAACCACCCAGTATTAACTGGGGATTTCCTACTCTCAGGAAGTTATCACATCCATTAGAAAAAAATCTCTTGGGTTGCAGACAATAAATGCTTGCCCTCTATTGTTTTTCTTGTGTCCCTTGCATGTTAACTGCATATACTGCAAATTCAGTCTACTGCTAACACTTTCTTGATTCTCCATATCATCTACGCTGTTGTGGAAGGACAGATGTCTTCTCCAGTCTTGCTGCCTGATTGTTTGTTTGTTTCTTTGTCAATGACCTTTCAAATTTCATCTCTTTATGAAAGTATTTTCAGTCTTGGGCAGAGAAACATCCTGAAAAGAGTATCCATGCCAAGAAAAAGAAACTAATTTTATTTTGCTGAATCATCAAGTCTCTCAGAAAAAAAACAACCGCCCTCATCCTGCAAGAAACTACAGATGGACAGACCACATAGGAATTTGCTCCTACACAGGTACAGATTGCCACAACCTGGTCAACCCAGTGGTGCCATTTTCCTTTGATCTTGGCTATCCCTCTGTGAAAACCCCTGCTCTTTGGCAATCCTGTTTAACATCTGCCTTTGCTCCTGAGCAGCCCCATTCAGCCAGACCCTACCCTGACAGCCATGGAAATATTCAGATAACAGAGATGCTGACCTCCTCAGGGTGTAAGTCCCTTATTTGAGTTACTCTTAATTCCCTGCACCATATCTTTGCCTCCCCAAAAACCTGTAGTGCCTTCATGAGACTGTCGAAAAGCAGAGCTAGGCAGAGAGCCTGGGAGACTGGCCCTTGGGTTCCCAGTGACTGCACAGCGTGCCCTTTGCTGAATGGATGCTGTTATACATGTGAATAGATTACTGTTCCATTCCTGTCATTTTTAAATTTCTCCAACTGTATGGATTTTTTTATCAGGCGCAATATTTCATATCCAGGTGGCTTTGTTTGTGCTTTCACCATAATAAAATGGCATGGGGGAGCACAGAAATAACTGACATTGCAACTAAAAATGTTGATTATTTTCAGACTATATTTCTTAAAGAAATAGTCTAGTATATGTTTAATGTGTTAGGAGGCAAATGAACATGTGTCAGGGAGAAGAACTTGTACCTAAAGCACATAAAAGAATTTATTGACAAAAATATGTGAACTACTTCAAAAAATATGTTCTGGCTCCTTTTGCATTTCTAAGGCATAAAGGACTCCATGTCTTTTCATGAAATATCTATAGGTTTGCCATAAAGTGGCATTTCTTTGTTAAAAATATACCTGGAAAAATTCATTTCTGCCTGAACAGCTCCCAGCAGATATGAAAACTGAGCAAGAAAGAACAGTCTTTGCCCTGCTCATTGCTTTGCCACATTGACAAATGTCTATGATGTTACCCTAAGAGACACCTTTTTGACTTTCAGTGACTTTTTCATGCATAGGCCTGCTTTGGTGCTGTACTAATGAAGCAGAGCATCCTCAGCTCCTGGGGCTCAGAGTCTCTCTGAGCCCAGGCACTGCCTTACTCCAACACTGGATTATCAGCTGGAGCAAAAGCCTTTTCTGTGCATCCCCAGTGCTTGTTGTGGAGTGGGAACATGCTTTGACATGTACAGTGATGGCTAAATCTAATGGTGTGATACTGTGCAAGACTTTCTGACCAGGTGTAACATGTTATTTGTAAGACCCTGTTATTACTGGCTCATACTTTATTTTAGGGACATTACCCTGCCTGTACACTTCTGCCTGTGCCTTACTGGTAACCTTCTGAGCTATGCCAAACTCAAAGATCCTCAGTAAAAGACTCTTTGTGAGTCTTTATTTTATTTTTTTTTCCACACTCCTTCTCTTTCCTGCCTTCTCCCATACCCTTTCTTCCTCTTTTTCTCCCTCTTTCTTTGATTTTGCTTCTCTGTCTTTTGCTTCTCTGTCAGAGAGGGCACCCAGTCTGGGAACAGGGTAAGGACACGTTACCTGTAAGCTCTGCACTGTCAGGACCCCTCGTGGTTTGCTGAGAGCACCAGCGACCAGCTCCCCATCCACAGAAATGGCCTGGGCAGCAGCCTCTTCCTAACCTGTGTATCTGGGCTGCAGCAACAAGTCTCAGTTTAACTAGGTCCCTGTGGGCTGGAAATGGAGCTGGTAAATAAGCAAACCTCCTCGATCCACCATCACCATCACCATCACCAGGCGGAACCTAGTTCCCAGGCTGAAGCAGGGAAAGGTAGTAGATACAAATCCTGAGTCAGCTGGGGTGACCCCAGGGTGCTCTGTCTCCGCCCCCCCCCCCCCCCCCATCAGACCTATGACCAGTCAAACTCTTTCCTCTTTACAGCTGGGGAGGGGAGGGGAGGGGAGGGAAGGGCAGTGGAAGAAGGAGAAGAGGGGGAAGAGGGGGAAGAAGGGGAAGAAGGGGAAGAAGAGAAGGTTGGCAGATAAGGCAAGCAAGGAATTGAGCAACAAAGACAGAAAGTAAAGAAAGAAACACAGAAAGGAAATGTGTGTTGCTATTAGCTTATTTACTGTTGGGTTTTGTTCTTTTACAGTTCAGTCACATCATAATGATCAACATTTTCCTTAGTTTTCCATGCTTTCACTGGGATTTTTTCACTTCCCAGATCATTCAGCACCTTTTCCAAATCTTTTCATTTGAGACAATTCTCTCCAAATTACAAATGACCTTTTTAGAGAGTTTCTCCACCCAAGTGTAACCATGTGTGCTTGAACATGATAGAAAGTTATCTGGAAACAGGGCCCTGGGTAAGGTCCAGAGAACTGTATCAAACTAGTAGTGCTTTCAGTTAGGCATTTGATGCTAAAGGTACATCAAGGCAATGAAGCACATGTTGTTGGATAGTTGTGTACCAGGACAAAAATGTGAGGAGCCAGTAGGTCGGTGTCAATAGGAATTAGACCTGTCGTGCTGCTGACCTTTCTTGAAACTGGAGACTGTCATTTCTGCTTTCTGTGCTTTTCTGTCGTTTGTCTGCTTTCCTCAACAAAAGTCCTCAAAGCAGGGACATGCATGCTGCATATTTGTAGATTGCCTAAAAAGTGCCAGGCTGAATTACTATATTGCAAACACTATTTTGTTGGAAACACTATATTGCAAATCAGTTTGCAGGCACAAATTGCCCTTATTCAGGTAGGCCCAGGGGTAGAAGGAGGTGGATGGGGTAGAAGGCAGAGCACAGTCACCAAGCTCTGCACATCCTCGGTTGGCCAAGGAAAGCATGTAGAAAATCACACAGGCAATGGGACTGTATTCAGACCTACAGCCTTCATGCTGCTCTTGCTTGGGCTGGTCACAATCCTGTGACTGAGCAGGACTGGTGGCAATGATTCCCCATCTCCTTGATCTTCAGGAACTTTCCCCTCTACCAGGGAGTTTCCTCCTACTAGGATCATCACCTTCCTCTTCCTGACCCCCTCTTCCCTTTTCCACTACCAGTTATTCTCTGCAGGAGCCCTTCCTTTCAGGCTACTCTAGTTTCCAGGACACCAAGCCCCAGATTTCACAATATGAATAGTTTCTACACAAAAGCACAATACATGATCAATCTCCTAATTGGTGTCCCTGCCCCACATCCCTTTATTAATGGAGAATTCAGGACATGCTATTTTTGTTTAGCCCCCAAACTGACAAGCCTGTACCAGTTGCAGCTAGCAAGTAGCAGGCTTCTGCTTGAGAATTCAAAAGCTCATTTGGGGCATTCACCCACACACATACATACACCCAATTATCTGCTGCCTGTTAACGTTCACAGTTTAATCCGTTTTTCATCTACAACACCCACAGTTCCTTGTTGTCCACTGCTGGTTTATCTGGCCAGGAATAAAACATGAGCTTTGAAAACTTTCACTTACTTGGAGCATGTGTGACACCTCCTCTCCCTGGTGTTCAGCATGGAGCTGGATTTCTGCTCAGACTGCTTTACCCAAACCTTGGATAGGGCTTCTCTACTCTACTGTGCCTGCAGAAAATTTGTAGAAACTAAGTGTCCCTAACACAACTACTTGTGAAATTTGGATTAACTTGGCAATCCTGGGATGTTTTTCACCCAGAACACAGGAGAAGAAAATGGGCAGCCAGAGTGAGGGGGAGTGGGATTTTCTTGTTTTGGACTGAAATTCATGACAGAGATTAAGTTTGCAGGGGTTTTTTTAACCAAAGGCTCTGACCTGGTGGAAAACCCATGACTCATGAAAAATTCGAGAGACCCAGACATGCTCCACATTCCTCACCCATTTGAGCAGTCTCATCAGAGTCATCATCGCAGAGCCAGTCACCCAACTAGGGAAGGGAAACCATATCACGTGGCTTACAGTTAGTGGCATTTTTCAAACGCTTTCGAGAGAAATCACAATGTGCTTGAAGAGTTACCAGGGTGAAATATATCAACAAAATTATTCAGTATGAATAATTCTCCCAGTACTATTTACTGTCACACATTAGGATCAAGAAGTAGAAAAGAACATGTAAGAAAGAGAGCAAGAGAACAAGAAAAGAAGGAAATTCTCCTCCCACACACTCAGAAGATGTATCGTTTCTGGATTGCTCCAAACTGAAAGGAACCCAATAATTATGATTTCACATTTCTGAGACAGCTAAGCCCAGTCCCACACAAATAGCCTCACTGTAGTAACATGCTTCTAGCCACTCATCCTACCCCTGAACACACTGTAAAGAACTGACCCAGCATGCTACCAGTGCTAATTCTGGTTGTAGCTAGCCCTCATGTGTTTAGTTTTTATTAACCCCGTATCACTCAGGTCTTTATTAAACCTGTTATTCTTTTTATTTGCTGGTGTGCTCATCTCAATGTGTCTTGAACAGTCAAAACCCAGACTGTGTGCTCACAAAACAGGAGAAGGCTCAGAGATACCATCAGAGTCTGACTTGTGTTAACATATGAAACAATGGCATCTTACAGATTTTTATTAATGTAAACCTGAGCCTGCTATGGTTTAGCCAGGAACAAAGCTGCTGAGTGACCTTCTCATGAGCAAGAGTTGGGTCCTGGGATAGATGGTCCAAGTGCCTGAAACACAGGTGGATCTGAGCTCTGTCCCCAGTCAAAAATAAAGCAAGATTTTACTTTCTTGACTACTACTTTTCAAGAGCTGTGAGACCTTCCCCTAGGAAACACCTTGTGTGTTCTGTTGTTTGAATGAACAGAGCTCAGAAGTGCACAAAGCCAAAGCAAGGCTTAGGCTCACATCCCTGCAGCTGGTTCTGCAGAGACTTGCTCACTCCACCCTTTCGATGGACAAAGAGAGGTGTTCAACTCATAAGAATGTTTGTAGCTTGGTGACCCCCTCTACGCAAAAGGCTGTTGCAGCAAAATTGCTCTGGTAAGAAGTCTTGTTCCAAAGCAAAGGTCACAAAGCAATGTGAAATCTGCGTGAAGACCAGATTCTGAGCACGTGCTTAAAGTCAATCCAAGCAAGCAAATCTTTTGATGCCTGAGGAATTGCTCCTGGGAGTTACACTACCTGTTTGCCCAGGTCACTGGGTGTTGGACGTTCAAGTGTCCTACAGCAGTACAGTAAGTTCACAGCCCCATGACAGGAGAAATTCTGGTTTGTATACATTTATTTTATTTTTGAAGTAATATATTAGCCTTTCCAGTGTCTCCCTGGAAAAGGAGATTCCTGTCTGACAGAACACAGAAACAGAAGGGAACACAGAGATTTTTATGACTTTTGTCATCTTTTAATATTATTTTATGAACTGCGGTTATAGCAGTTTCAAATTGTAGCCATCGCTTGCTGTTTTGTTTCTGCTTATCAGAATCAAAGCCAAAACTAAAAGCAAAGCTAGCATGTTTGACATACTTCATCCTGTGCAAGAGAACAGCCTATAACAGCTAGGACTAAAACACTGAATTAAAAAAAATAAGGAAAGAAAGGAAGGAAAGTTCTTGCTTTTATAGAATTATTATTAGAAAGCCACGGTACGTGGCTCTGAAGCTGAGTGGTGTAGCTGTACATTGCACAGACTAGTGTTTGCCTCTGACGTGCTAAACACTGATATCTCCTTATAATGATGTGTTAATGTAAGGGGAGTGATTTTGCAAAATTTTATGCCTTATTAAGGAAATGATTCAAGTCCAGGAAATGTGCGGGTTAAGTACTTGCTTTCATAAACATGGGTTATGGTGGAAAAGAAGATTTTAGATATTCTGTGGAAAAATGCAGTAAAAAGCGCTGAATTTGCCCATTCCATTACATTGAATTGTTCAGCAATTATGGTCATCCCCTGGCCTAGAAAATTAAAGTATATGATGAAAACCCAATCTAAAGATATCCACTGCTGTGCTACTGAGGACATAGCATATCATGCTTAAAAGGCACTTAGGGCTTCAATGACCAAAACAAAATTATCTGAGGAATAAGTTTAAACCAGCTACAGTCTCAGCCTGGTGCTGCCCTCCTCTTTCCTTTCATTTCTCCAACTACTCATGCAAATGGGAATTGCAACAGCTTGTCAGGGGTTCAAACATATTCTTCCAAAGTGGAAGATCTTGTACAAAACTCTTAATTGCAAAGCAAGAGCAGTCTTCTGTGCTCTTCGTTCCAGAAAGTAGGATCAGGCCGCCAGGCAGTGTGATGGGAAAGGCCAGTCTTGCTAGGGAGGGAAAATGTCCCATGGTCTGAGCTGGGTGGAGTGGAAGAAATAATTTTCAAATATTTGTTTGAACTTGAAAGCCACTTTGTATTTCACTGCTTTCCCTATGCCATCATGTTCACTCACCACAACCGTTCCACTGTTGGATGGTGTGTAAATGAATGCTCATGAAAAGCACACTTTTCATGCACATGCTTGAGCAGTGGCTGCAAGTCCCTTTTAGGCTGATTAGCTATCTGCAGCATGCCTTTTGAACGACGCTGATTTTCTTAGTTCTATTTATGATCTAGTATTTACTAGAGACATTCACACCTACTGGGTATTAGCTTAGTAGATCTTTCTCTTTCAGCTCCAAAAGCCACTCACTGATTCTTCTTTCTTGCTTTCTCTCAGTTGCCTCTCCCCAACGTTTAGAAGCAGTAACATTAGCCAGATATTTTTTTTCCTAAATTTAAAAATAATAATGTGGCTCCTCACTATAAAATGTCTGTCTCCTCCACTCCCAGCCTCCTGGGGGTTGCCGTGGGCATGGTCTGCAAATTAAGTGGAGGCACTCAGCCCTCAGTTCAGCTCTAGTCAAACATTAGCTGCAGCGTTTACCCTTGTGTAATCTTCAGTTTTGCATTAATTTAATACTGCTCAGCACTATTTTAACATATTCAGCAAATCTGCGGCACATAGTGTTTTGTGTTTGTATCTCCCCCATCAAACCAAGTTTTGCTTTTTAACCAAACTCATCAAAGTAAATGCCTCTCAATACTTTTCTCCCTCTACTTTGATCTTTACATAATAATAATAAAAAAAAAACCAACAAAAAAACCCCAACTTTGCTTTATGTGGTAATTCAGCTATACTCTGAGGGTTTTTTCCCCCTTAACTTCAAAGACAGAAAATAGGAAATTGTTTTCATTTTTCTTTCACATTTCACAAACAACATGTTCTAGTTGTTTTTGAGCAGCAGAAGGTAGTAAGCATCTCCCAATTAATAATGCCCAGGTAATATCACAGCCTCTTGTAAGCACAGATCTCAAGAAATTTGGTTCATAACACAAACAAATAAAATTCTCTTTGAAGATCTGGCTAAAGGACAGTCAGAAACAGAGTGTGAGCACATAATCATTCTTAATCAGCCTTCTATCTTGGAACCTTCTTCTGAGCAAAATAAACCAAACAGAAATCTTGGAGTATTTAGTTAGAAAGCCACTCACCTCCTGCCTTCAAAACTGCAAAATCCCACTGCACTGGAAACAGCAGCAACTAAAGCCACACGACCTAGAGATCTCACCCAGGCCTCTTACAGGTAATCCCACAACGAAGAGGGAAGACACTTTGTTAAAGCAAGGACTGAAGTAAAGTCAACAACAGACCTTGGGCTTCTTGGCTGTCCAAATAAAGATCTAGCATTTCACACCCACTGAGGACACTTTTCTAACTCCCACCACATGGCAAAGCAGGCAATCAGGCTTTTACATCAGCATTTGAATTGCATGATCTTTTCTGGGCTGGTGAGGCACATCAACACATGCCTCATCCCACCTACACCAATACTAGTAACTGCAAAAATCAATAGCTGTGTGATGAAAAGGTTCTGGGCCCTGTGTGCTGTCATCAAGTGAGGGCTCAAGCAGGGCCTGAAGAGGAGCCAGAAAAGCCGAAGGCAATGGGGGACCCTTCCCACCCCATGTCACAGTGCCCCGGCGAGAAGAGCTGGCAGTAGCAAGGGTACCTAGGCTGTGGTTAGGTTATACAGAGGCACAAAGTCCAAGAAAAAGATATGTTTGAGCTCTGCCACTTCCCCTTGCAGCTGATTTTCCATCAGATCCTGCTTGCCATGCTACTCCCACCCCAAGGACCCAACATGTCTGAACATAGCCCTCAGGGAGCAGGAGCGGCACTCAGTCTCTGGTGCACTGAATTTAGTACAAATAGCAGAAACCCCAGAGCGAACAAGGGAAAACACAGAGTTTGCTGTTCCTTGTACATGAGATAATTCCCTTTAGCTTATTGACACACATTGCTTTGCTTCTTCTCCCATCTACGAAAGCATAAAATGAAGTGTGTGGCTGGGAGCTGGAAGCACCGAACCGGTTCTGCTGGATGGTACCACACTAACTGAGCACTCCCCAGGGACCCCCTTGATCTCCTCACGCCTGTCTGAGGCTCTGTTCAAGTCAAAAGAGATTAAGGAAAAGTTGGTGAGAATTTAGGCACGCCTGGCTCCAACAAGCCGTTTACACCAATTCACAAATGAAAAACCTTGGAAGTGTTTCCAAAAGTACAGACCAGTCGTGTGAATGAAGGCTGCAAGGGAGCCTAACATGCAGACTTTCCTCATAATCAGGTTTACCTCAACTTTGTTTATTCTGTAAACTCTGGTTTCTCAACAGAAACAGCTCATCACGCTACACTCCAGCTCGACAGATACGCAGAAAGCCTTTGTAAAGAGATAGAACAACCCAGCTGTTTCTTTCATGAAAACTGTTTGTGAGCAAACTATCTCATCATTTTCCAAGCATTTGAGGGTGGGGGGAGGAAATTAATAATAATTACATACAATGGGAGGTTGCCAGATTGATGGCACTGAAAAGCAAGGGAGTATCTCAGGCCGCGGACAATTACCAGCATGGACAGCAGAGGCATAGCTGTCCCCCCATTCTGTGCATTACAGAAATGTGAGTGACACCAGATTGACCCACAGCTATCAGTGAAGGTAGGGACTGTACATGCAGATGTAGCCACATGGCTCGTTGCTTTTCTGTCCTTATCACTTTTGTAATCAAGCATCAGGACTGAATACCTGTATTCATTTATTCAACATTCACTTGGCTATTGAGCTGAGTTTCCATTACAGAGGAGCATGAAGAGCATCACCAAGAATTCGCTTCTTGAAATAAATCAGTCCAATATTTGTGAGAAAATAAATGCATGATATTTTGTCTTGCTTGATGTTACTACAGGGTAGACACACCAAAACAGTGTGGAGGGGAGACAGTGATTCCCCTCCATGAGGACAGAGAATAAATCAAGGGCAACACAACCTGGATGAAATTCAAGCCACTGTAGACTTGATTTTGTTACCGCCAAGCCCTGAGCCACCCAGTCCCTTTCTCCCTCAGCCCCAAAAATTATGTTTAGGTTCCAAACACAAAGCTTAATTGTTTATTAAGGAAGTGGTTATGATGGGAAAATAATGCCACCGTGGAGGAAAGAACAGGAGGGGGTTACAATATGCAGTGGGATTTATCATCATCTCCTCCAGATCAACTCCCTCACCCCTTTGTTCTTCCTTTGCTTTTGCTTTAATTCTTACTGAAATAGGAGTCACTTCTCTGGTTGTGGACAGGATGGTATGCAAAACCCACACAGGATGACTGCATTATATTGATATCATGAAAAAAGATCAGCTTTCCTTGTATTCATAGCCCTGTGAGACCTCTGATTAAACATGTGGCCTTGTTTAACCCCTGCTTTGTTCTCCCAACACAGCTGGTCTAATTACAAAGCAAACATATTTTACACCCTGTTGTGGTGTATTGATATATCTCCTGTTAAACAGAATAATTTCACACATGGAAATTGACATTATTTTTTTTCCTTTGAGGATATAAGACTGTGAGCTGGTACCTACCTATATATTCTGTGTAATGATACCCATGAAAGCACCACAAAAAACCATAGTCACATATTTTGGCTGCTCAAACTTTAGCAGCATGTTTATAGAACCGGAGTAATCTCTCCATCATGTCCTGTGAAGCTGTACTACAGACAGGCTCAACCTAACGAACCACTGGTGGCAGAATCAGAAAATTCTCAATAATGGAGCAAAGCAACAAAACAACCCTGGCTCATTCCTAAATCTGCAGTGCTCACATCATGTATATCTTTATTCGGTGATGCAGGATGACTCACAAAAATGTTAGCTCAAGATGTATTTTAAAATCCTGAGCTAGCACTGTCCTGAGAAGAAAATTCTAATTTTGCTTCCTGTGGGCATACTTTTGAGAGCAGATTATAAATCTGAGTAGTGAAAATTGTACTCCCTTATTTTCCACACAGGCAGTTTTGGAAGATCAGGATTTTTCACTGTAAAAACAGCAAATTGCCCACACAAACAATTTACATGCACACCCAAAACCACAACCCCAAATCCCATGCTCCTGTTCTCCACCCTTGCATGCACAGTGTGTTGCGCTCTTTTCTCCTTCGGTTGGCCTAAGCTTAGCTTTGTGAGATTGCCCCTAGCTTTGCAATAACAAATCTAGGTGTTTCCATCAAGGCAGGAAACATTCACATTTTAAAACCAGCAAAGCCTGTTCCATTTCTGGCTGGATGCAGTTGGGTCTGCACATTCACCCTGGGGTGATATGAGTTTGGAGAAAGCTGGTCCCATGGCAGGACACAAGGCAGCACCAAACATGCCAGCACTTCCAACAGGAGTAGCGCAGCTGCCTTCCCATGCTGCCCTGTCTACACTGTCTAGCAGGCTCTGCCTCTGCCAATGCAACTGCTTTTCTCCTGGGAGCCCCTTCCTTCCTTTCAGACCCAGCTCAAGGTGCCTCCCACATCACCTTCACTCCCAGGTCCCCATCTCCTGTCTACTCTAAGTACTTCTCTCAAAAAATTAAATCCATGTATCACTGTGGGAACAGCTGACTTCAAGGACTGCTTCCTGTGGAGATCACAGGCAAGACTACAGCTGCTTTAGTTTCCTATAGAACTGCTGTGTTATCTCCCAGTAGGCTTTTGGTATCACAGCGTCACCAAAGGGTTGAGATTGGAAAGGATCTTGGGAGATCATCTGGTCCAAGCCTCTGCTAATGCAGGGCCACTTACAGCAGGCTGCATAGGACCACATCCAGTCAACTTTTCAATATCTCCAAGAGACTCTGCAACCTCTCTGGGCAACCTCTGCAGTTGCTCAGTCACCCTCACAGTAAAAAAGTGTTTCCTGATGTTCAGAGAGAACCTCCTGTGTTTCAGTTTATGTCCGTTGCCTCTGGTCCTGACACTGGGCACCACTGGAAGGAGTCTGACCTCATCTTCTTTGCGTTCTCCCTTCAGGTATTTACATACATTAATAAAATCCCCCTGAGCCTTCTCCAGGCTGAACAGTCCCAGCTCTTCCCACCTTTCCTCATAGGAGAAGTGCTCCTGTCCCTTAATCATCTTTGTGGCCCTTTGTTGGACTCTCTCCAGTATGTCCACATCTCTCTTGTGCTGAGGAGCCCGAGACTGGACACAGCACTCCAGGTGTGGCCTCACCAGGGCTGAGTAGATGGGAAGGATCATCTCCCTTGACCTACTGGCAACACTCTTTCTAACGTAGCCCATGATCCCATTCACCACCTTGGCTACAATGGAACATTGTTGGCTTATGGTCAACTTGGTGTCCACCAGGAGCCCCAGGTGCTTTTCTGCCAAGTTGCTTTCCAGCAGGGTGTCCGTTGCGTATCCTGGCACCTGGGATTGTTCCTCTCTAGGTGAATGGTCAGCCCCTCACTTGAGGTGAGCAATGCTTGTTCTCATGAAAATGGGGGGAAAAAAAGCCAAAAAACAACGCCCCAAAAAAACCAAAAACACAAACCCACAAAAATACTTTGGTTTTATTCAAAATTTCTTTCAAAAAATTCAAACTTTTGTCCAAAAAAGCAGGAGTAAAAAAAGACTTGAGAATTTTCCTGCAAAAAAATTCTCACTTGATGAGAAAGCCAGACTTTCAGCAAAAAGCAACAACAAAAGACATATGTCAGACAATGAATTCCATTCAGCTTTATGGGCCAGATGGTTATGGCTGGCACAAGCAAACCAGAAGTGTCTCCTTGGAGAGACAGAAAGTACGTCCTCCTCTTTTAGCCGACAACGTATCAAAGGTAATGGAAAAGCGGGTTTGCTTTCTGACCCAAGGAGATCACCAGGTCATGGACTCCATTTCCAGACATCTTCTGTATGTTCTTCAACATTCATCTATGGTTTTTAAGATTTACCAGAAGGAGCAGATTTGACTGGATCCCAGGGGAAGTCACTCCCCAGCAAGCAAATGCAGCTTGTTCTCTGCATTTTTTGCATCCCATATGCTTGAAGCCTTACTCTCTGGTCACTCCATGTCAAGGAGAACAGGACCATAAGGCCACCAAGGAGTTAGTGTAATAAACAGTGCCTATGCCTGGAGGTCAACTGTCCGTTCTGCTCAGCTGCTAGGATGGACCTTGAGAAATTTTTCAGGTCAGTCAGACCTTGGACAAGTTTTAGGGACCTTGGGAAGTCTGCTACAGACACGGGGCATGAAAAATTTGGGACATGGCTTTTGTCCCATGCCAACTAGTACTCTCCCACTCAGTTTCCAGGCATGATTCATGGGTTAAGATGAGCAAGGGGCTGTTCAGGTGGGAAATCTTGGCAGGTGCCCCTTTTTGGCAGGTGAAACAGTCCAAAGGTAGGTAAGGAAATGGGCCATTCTATGACAACAAATGGTCATAAGGACATTTAGTTTACCACAGTAGAGAGACAGCAACATGAGCCAGACCTTATTCTTAGGGATGTACAAAACCCCTGTGAGAGGCAGCACATGCATCTGGTTTCCCAGCAGACATGTGGCGCCAGCTGAGAGGTCCAGGGACTGGTAGACAAGGTGCAGCATGGAGCATACCAGAGCTAGTAAGCTGTGCTTCTCAGCTACTACAGGCACAAATGCAATATTTCCATTTCCTCCAGCCCACCCCACTCCTCCTCCACATAACACATATGAAATGGAGGGTGCATTTTACAGGGGTTTTAGCCACGCTATGTCAGCCCAGGCCTACCCTGCCACTGTCCCCAGGGTGCTTTCCCAGGCAGAGGGAAGGACACCAAATTTACTCAGCTTTTTAGAAAGATGTTTCAGCCTACCCTGGACCCCAGATCACTTTCTGAGACCTTTCTCCACTGAGTCCTGAGGAGTCCTAGGTGGCTACCACCATACCTCAAGTCCTTCCTTTAGAGGGACCTTAAGAGATAAATCTAAGGCAATATTTCTGAGTGGTATCAACCAGGAAACAGCTCTCCTTTCCTGCAAGTCCAGACCATGCACTCCTGGCAGCTCGCAGACCAGTTGTACAAACGGTGCATGCCATCCTTCCCAACTTACATCCCACACAAGGTCTGGCCAGAACAACCAACCCGCTCTGACACCTGGATTTGGCAGAGGTTAGATGGCCATACTTCACCTTTTGTGTGGGAAATCCAGCACGTGCTTGTTGAGAGATGTCCAGGCAATGCATGATCTGGCTGCTTCTTGCAGTGGGGTTTTCAAAAGCTGCCAACACTGGCCTTAGTCTGCTTGCATTTAGTAATACAAAGGTTTTTGAATCCATCATCTTTTTTTCAGTAATTAGTGCATAATGGTATTCAAGCAGTATATCATAATTAGCTTCCCCCTTGAGACCCCTCTCTGCCACACACAGATTCAGAACATCTTTATTTTGTTTTAAAAGGCATTAATCTTCACAATCAGGCATTTTGGCTTCTTTTCCTCCTCTCTCCCCACCCCAACAGAAACTGTCTTCTCATCATGAGTCAGTTAGGTAAACCTACAGAGCAGTGCCTGGATTTGAATCTTAAATCCAGTAGCATTTCCAAACAGGCCTGCTGCTGCAGTTGGTCCAGAAGTTTGCCCCTAATTTGAGCAGTCTTCTGCAGTATACAATGTTATGAGCTCATGCAGTACTTTCTGCACAGAAACGTGAGCAACTTACCACTGAGTAACTTATTCTGATCTCTGCTGGTGTTTGGTTGTTTGAGGTTTTTTCTTTTTAAATGGATTTGGTAGGGATACTCTGGTTTTTGAAGAGGCTTTATGGTTTCCTTGTACCAAACTGCTGGCGTGTGCAGCCGTCACACCCATAAGAACTGGACCCTGATGTGCAGGGAAGAGGAGTGTTAGTTTGTCCGAGCTCAGCCACTGGACTTAAGGGAAGAAGGTAATCTGTGATTTCAGAGGACTTACACTGTACCTGAAGAGAGAAGCTGTCCCAAAACACACCATCCTTCTGCCACTGAGCTTGAGGAGATTTCAGGGGGTCAGAGGAAACAGGGCTGGACCCCAACTCTGCTTCTCATCACTGGATGTTCATTATGCATGTAATGTTCTTTGCTCTTGGAATTTGTTTCAAGGTCAGAGAAACTTACCTTCTGTGTATATTGGGTTGAGGCATATTTTGTTAGCAAAATTTATAAGATGGCTTGTTTTAACAGTTGTTACAGTAGATTGATTGGGTAATATTTACTTGTGCTATAATTATCTTATTTCATAGTAGTGAATGTAAGGAGGCAGCTAGGCGTGCTGAAACCAGAATAACAGAAGTCAGGAGATTTGCAGCAGGAGGCAAGGTGTTGTACTGTATATACTGTTGTGTCTTGTTATTTATATCAAGCTAAACTTGTTTTTCCAGCTATTTGTGCAATTGACCAGCTACCCAATAAATTACATCATTTCCAGCACTGAATGGCACCATGACATGTTAACTAGGAATTTAAGCACCAGAAAATAACCTTGACTGACTTAAAAGTGCAGCTATAAAAGCCCAATGAAAGCTAATTTTCTGAGGCAGGATGGGGAAGGGGAGAGGTAGGAAACAGGCAGAAGGAGGAAAGGAGGGAGCAGGGCTGGGACATAGACAAAAAGAAAGCCTCATGCACAACCAGATTCACAGACATACACAAGTTTTAAAATTCTTAGTCTAAAAATATATTCCCTGTAAAAATTCACTTGTAAGTTGATTGGCCTCTCCTCCCCTGGCTGAGCCAGCTCTGAGCCCTTCTCATGTTTTCAGGTGTAGACGAACATCTGCTTAGAGGTGAACTGCAAAGAGCTCATTCAAAATTAAATACATGTAACTATATGTGGCAAATGTCCCCAGATAGAATTGTAAAAGCAGAGATGCATTCCCTGCCTTTATTTTAAACTTCTTGTATACAGGAACGGGCCAATCTGGAAAGAACCAAGAATTCAAGAATTACTTTTCTTTTCTTTTCTTTTTTTTTTCACTAACTAAACAGAACTAGACAGACATAAACTTTTTAAACCTTTCACATAGGCAAACGATCTCACAAACAAACCGTGGCCTGAGACAGTAGACTGGGAAAGGCTGGTGCCTGCCATTAGTAGGCACTTGAGCAAGGCTGAGCATATCACCGGGCATGTTGGCTCCCTAGGGTGCCCAGCCCAGGCAGGGCTGGAGAGTGTTGTGGCTCCCTTAGGAAGTGGGAAGGATCCCTGACTGAGCCTCACAGGACAAACACAACAGAGGGAGCCTCCTCTCCTGTCACCCCAAGGCTATAGCCTTGGAATGAAGCGGCGAGAAGGATCCCTGGGTGGAGGAGAGCTCTCTCCTCTCATCCCATCTCATCCCCTGGACCATTTCCCATAGCCTGACACCAGGGTTTGCTCCCTGAACCAAGGCTCACCCCAAACCAAAGTTTGTGTAAGCTTTGGTTAATTTTAGCTTAGGAAATAAAAATCCTGCAATTGCACTGCCTGCTTGTCTGCCTTTTAGCCTACCCTTCCTCTCAGTACACACACCCTAATAAATTTTGATTCCAGTTTCAACTAACATTAAGTGAGGGAAGAGAAGATAGACCCGAGTTTGTGACCCCGGTGAGGGAAGGACATGCCAAATTCAGCTGTTATATTTGGCAGGGACCACCTGGGCAGCCAGCACAGCCTTTCTGGCTGGCAAGTGAGCACACAGGCTACAAATGTACACTCAGCTACATGGTGCCTTTTGGCTGGAGGGGAGCTGGGATAAGACGGGGCTGTTGCCATGGGGTCAGGGCATTCGTAGTCAAAGGAAGCAAGTCTGTATAAGACAAATCATCACTGATATAAAGTCCAAAAGAGTACAAAAGGGTACAACAGGAGCTATTCATGTTAGTTCAGTCTCTTTATTTTTTTGCATGATCACTTACAAGAACAGAGGTGGCAACCTCCTTTCAGCCAGAAAACAAGGTATCAGCACAGTACCTCCTGGAGATCCCTGGATGCTTGCCTTGGCTGGGAACAGGGTCAGCACCTCCTTCATAGATCGTTCAAACAAGCACCTTGCCTTCAGTGTTCCCCAGTTTCTCATCCAGGCGTCCAAGCAAAGAGCAACCAGAGCTTCACACTGTGCTGAAATATGGGGATGCCTGGGAGAGCCTGCAGACTCTGAGGATCAAAGCTTGGAGCAGTCAGTTTCCCAAGAACTGCACTATCTATGCAGCTCTCATTGTCTTTCCTCTGAAATCCACACGTTTACATGCCGTAACATCCTGGCGTGAGTAGATTTATAAGCTTCCTCCAGCCTTCTGTCCCTCAGACAGCAGGGTGCTCGGAGAAACCGGTGCCACACATGCTTTCATGTCAGCCCTGCCACTTACTGCACATACTGCCATCTCTGCAGGCAAGGACGGGGACTCGCGCTGGTGCCAGGTTCTGCTCTTGGCTTCTTTTCTTTGAGGTCAATAGGTTTTCCCCCCTGTAAGCAAGAGCACAAAAGCTGGCCCTTTATCAATGTGTTTTGGTGCTCTTTAATGGGATTAGCCAGTTCCACCCAGTGCTGGTTGCTACAAAGGCTTTTTCTCCTGTCTCAATGACGTATTACATCTTAACGTGTGTGGTCATATCTGCAGTCGATTTGTGCAGTTCTTTGTTCTTTGCACATGTTTTTATTGCCTAGGGGGCATGCAGCAACCAGCCAGCAAGCTTTTGTGGTGCCCAGTTTACTCGACTGTTTATACAGTTAATGCACTGCAGCCAAAATAAGAATCTGCAATATCAATTCATTGGAAGTGAAGCTATATGACAATTGCAGAGCACTTTCAGATTGGCAGGATGTAAAGGACCCAACACTGCCAACAGCCCATGGTATGGCTGAGGTACATCTCATTTAACTTCAACAACCTATTCACTTGGCAGCTAGATATTTAGCCCCCTCCACAATAAAAACACATGAGAACTAGCACCTTCATAGGGCAATTCATCCCCTCTCCCTTAGACAGTTACTGAGTTTGAGATGAAACACCCTGTGTAGAGGTCCCTCTGCCTCTCTCCTCTTCCATCAAGGGCAGAGGGAGCCTCACACAACTGGTTTTTCAGCAGGCAGCGCCAGGGTATGTGCATCATCCCAGGTACCATGTGGCACAGGACAGTTCAGGACTCGGAAACCTCAGAGCTTTTCTCAGATAAGCCTCCAGACCACTGCTGCAGGGTATGAATATTTGATCAGTGATGTCCTGAAGTGCCCATGGACATTTTGTTAGAAGAAGCACAGAAGTGAAATGCTGTCTTCCCTACCACCAATGGATGTATGCTGTTTCCTGGTCACAAACCATTTATCATGAGACCGTGAATCAGCAAGCACCCTGACGAAAGTGCTGGCCACTCGACAGGGCTTGAAATGTCTCCCAACTCTGGCATGCAACATTATTCTAGTCCAAGCAGCTTTCACAAAGAAACATTCCCTGGTAAGTAGTATACAACAACCCAGTTTCAGTTAGCGCATCCAAATTTGGGGAAATATTTGGGGAGACATCCTCAAGAGAGTAAGCAGTTTGGAGCATTTGGAACACTTTATACCAGAATTGTCTAAAATAATTGAAGTTTCAGAACAGTCACAGAAACATATTAGCTATAGAAACTGAAAATTGCTATGAAATCCTGTCAATATCATCAGCTATAAAGTTCAGGGTGAACATTTATGTCTTACCACTGTTGTGAAGTGAACTAAAAATTCCTTTATGTGAAAATAACAATCAATTTGTGTGCTAGTGATCAGAAAAGTTCATCCTTCTATTTTAGTTTTTAACTCCTTTGTGTTCTGACCGCTCTTTCTTCTGGTTTCTCTTCTTTTCAAATTCTCTCCAATTTTTCAAATGAAAACATGGAAAAGCAGTGAAAAACAAGTGAGATGATTATTTGCTTCTTTCCTACCATTTTTTAAAATGAAGTCTTCCTTTTCCACAGGTAGGGAAAAAAATGTGGTTAACGGATCATGAAATGTTGTCCATAACTGTAATCCTAAATATCAAGAACAGAAAATTCTTTTGGGGGTTTTGTAGGAGAAAACAATGTTTTCCCTTTGCCTGCCCCATTCTGGGAGAGCTGCACAGTGTGCCCCATGTTTCAGTGGTGTCTTATCCACCCAGAGGATTCCCCAGCAGCCCTGGGCAGAGGTGTCTGGTTGTGTGAAAGCAGCTCAGCACTTCATGCCACCTGAGAGCCCATGGGTGACTGAGCAGGGAGGGTTTGGGGCAGCTTCGCATAGGGCAGGGCTGCTTCCGCCACCTCTCTGCCGGCAGCACCCAGCTCTTGGCTGGCTTGGCCATCCCTTGGCGCCGTGGCTGGAGCCTGGGAGCCAGCATTTCTGTCCAGACCCCTCCCTCACCACTCTCCTGTAATGGCAGCCGCTCCAGAAAGCATCCCCAAACCATGCAGGTTAACATGTAGTAATCAAATTGGAAACTTTCTGGCACTGCTTTTCTACACACTAAATCCTCGATAACAGATTAGCACACCAGAGCCTCTGAGCAAACGTAATGACTCCTTCCCTGTGCTCCCTCCCCTCAGCAAACCTATGGCTGGAAAACCTATAAATGTGCTATTTCAGCTGTTTTAAGCAGCTTATCATGATTTTCTGAAAGTCTGGCCTCAAGACTCTGGATCCCCTTCTTAATAACATTTAATGCTACCATTATGTAATTGAATCCATTTTGTCTGTGTGGTGGGAATATTATTAAACTGTAATTCATTTCACTGTCTTGATGCACTTGGACTTTTAGGTCCAAGTCTGGAATGTCAAAATGTTTAAGGAAAAGAAAAAGAAAAAGAAAAAGAAAAAGAAAAAAGAAAAAGAAAAAAGAAAAAGAAAAAAGAAAAAGAAAAAGAAAAAGAAAAAGAAAAAGAAAAAGAAAAAGAAAAAGAAAAAGGAAAAGGAAAAGAAAAAGGAAAAGGAAAAGAAAAAGAAAAAGAAAAAGAAAAGAAAAAGAAAAAGAAAAAGAAAAAGAAAAAGAAAAAGAAAAAGAAAAAGAAAAAGAAAAAAGAAAAAGAAAAAGAAGAAAGGAAAAATTAAAAAGAAAAAGAAAAAGAAAAAGAAAAAGAAGAAAGGAAAAATTAAAAAGATAAAGAAAAAGGAAAATGGAAAAAAGAAAAATAAAAAAGAACAAGAACAAAAAAAGAAAAAAAGAAAAAGAAAATAAAATTACAAAGAAAAATAAGGAAAAAAGAATGAGAAAGAAAAGGGAAGGGAAGGGAAGGGAAGGGAAGGGAAGGGAAGGGAAGGGAAGGGAAGGGAAGGGAAGGGAAGGAAGGGGAAGGGAAGGAAGGGAAGGGAAGGGAAGGGAAGGGAAGGGAAGGGAAAGGGAAGGGAAGGGAAGGGAAGGGAAGGGAAGGGAAGGGAAGGGAAGGGAAGGGAAGGGAAGGGAAGGGAAGGGAAGGGAAGGGAAGGGAAGGGAAGGGAAGGGAAGGGAAGGGAAGGGAAGGAATCTAACTATCCAGCACCTTCCGTTACCAGCTGAATTTTTTCCACAAATGATTATCAGTTCCTTTATCACCCCTGTTCTTATATTATTTTTGACCATATGTGCACAAAGCCTGTAGGGCTTCTACTCATTTGTCAGAGCTTCATCCTTTCCTGATATGGGGAGATTCTTCATTATCCTGATTTGCTGAGTCTTAACTTTTTTGCCAGAGAATTTTTGGAAATGCAATCATGTCAGGGATGGTACTTTTTTACATCTGTTGCCCCCTCCATATTAAGTGCTTGGCTTGTGGCCAGCCATCTTACAAGTAGCCATATTATTATTGAAACCACATGCTCATTAGTGAGGCTGGCACTGGCTCAATAACCACTGTCCGAAGCTAACATTATATTCCATTATATCCCAGACAACAGGACAGTGTAGCATACAGTTTGTTCAGAAGAACAGACTCAGTTGACAAAATCTGAATCTTAAACTGTCAAGAAATGCAATCCATTTTCTGTCTCTCTGTATGTGGGCTCTAGTAGTTCAGAGAGAGATGTGTTTTGAAAGAAGACACTGTACCCCCAGCTTATCTTCTTGATTTTTCATTACAAGGTTTGCAGGGACAACAGAAGTTCCTGGGCCCTTCTCTAGTGAGTTTAATCACTTTATCCCTTGGGAGGCATGCAACAGTATTTCACTTAATATACAGGAATGACTCATGATCATTGCTTTCAATTAGGAATGTCCTCTGGGATTTCTGGGAACAGTATTCTCTTGGTTGGGGGAGGGAAAAGAGAGTAAGAGGGAGAAAGACAGAATCAGACCAGTTCAGAGCAACTTTTCCAAGAAATGAACTTCAAACTGGGTAAGTTCCCACTTCCTCTCATACATCCAAACCATTTGCCTTGCCCAACATAATTACTGGCACTGCTCTATAGACATTGATTTCTTAGCTTAAATCAAGGATTTATGTGAACTTCATCTTGCCCTGAAGGCCTTGCTTGTTTGTCTTTGATAACCATATAAAAAAACACACACTAAGGTCAGAAACCTCACAGGCTGGAAAATGGACTGGGACATTTTCAGTGTTTCTTTTCCTGCTGGAAATAGCTGCAGCTGAAGGTCAGTTCCTGTTTCTCCTGCTGTAACAGGTATTACACCAATGGCTGTGTGCATAAAGTCTCAGGTGCAATATAATATTTCTCAAAGACTTCTGGACTGACTTAAATTCAGTGATTTCTCACAGCAGTAAACTTATTCCATTAAACTACTTTCATGCTGATGACCGAGACTTGCAGAAATACACAGGGTTGAGTCCAACAGTTTTTTAGATCCATATAAAAAAGCAAGACCATCCCACCCGCATCCAAAACATAAGAGGAAAACACTTTCCTTGGTTTTAAGTGTACCCGTTCTTATATGAAAGTAGTTTCCTGTTCCCAAGCAGATAAACTTGCATTTGTCATTACCCTGAAGAGAAATAAAGGCTTACACAAGAAAAGACCATTATAAATTCCTGCAAGGCAAGACCCATTTGCAAATACAGACTACAAGAAGATAGCAAATAAGCTTTTTTTTTTTTTTTTTTTTTTTTTTTTGAGGAAGGGAAGGGTTAACTCTGACAAATGACATGCTAAATTTAGAGTCATTTTTGCATGTGGTTGTATGTCTAGTTGGAACAAGTCTGCCAAAACTCATTTTACTTATGACCCTTTACAGCTAGCAGAGAAAGAGGTCCATTGTTTTCTTTGTATTAGCAAGATTAAAAACACAGTCCCCCCAACTGAAAAGGCAAGCACTGGAAGCACTGTCTGAGGCAAAAAGACGCATTTTTAATTCTCAATAAACCACATACAGACACACATCTATATGTGTGTGCACACAACACATGCAAGCGTGTGTAAATCCTAGACATCCAGATCTCGTTCTGTAAGCAGCTACATGCCATGTGGGTGAAAACAAAACGAAAGGAAAAAGTGTCTCTTGCTGGCCACCCTTACTTGAAATGCTGCAGCAGAGTTTTCCCCTTGTAGCCCTCAGGAGGAGCCTTGTATGGAGGATCTGTTACCACACCTTAACCAGATGTGACTGGGGAGAGATGCAGATGGGCCACCGCCCTTCTGGCACAAGTAGCAGGGAGCAAAGTGAATGGGCTAAGGATGGCTGCTCTCCCTCTCTGGAGCAGCAGCACATTGCATGGAGTGAGAGCAAGTTCTGTGAGTCCAGCCAGCCTCAGAAAAGGGGCAAGCATCTACCCACTTCATCTTCAGCAAGTGCCTGCTGAGGATGGGATTGGTTGGATGTAGATGTCTATGTCTGACCTAGTTACAACAGCGCGTTTGGCACTGGAGTGGAGGGAAGAAACAGACACTTTTGGACACGCTTCATCTTGCTCCAATGGGGAATGTCTTAAATAGATCTCCATGGGCTCTCAGGGGAGCTAGATGACTAACACAGGTGTGGACGTCTCTACACTTGACATCAGCAGCTAGCCAGGATGAATCTTGCTGTGGATGTTTCACTGCTTTTCATATTTCTTTGCA
Source organism: Falco biarmicus (assembly GCF_023638135.1). Lineage (NCBI taxonomy): Eukaryota > Metazoa > Chordata > Aves > Falconiformes > Falconidae > Falco > Falco biarmicus. The sequence continues at coordinate 30,253,137 of NC_079289.1, forward strand.
ACAGGTAGTCTTTGCCTCCTGCCTGCTCCTGATGAGGAGCTGGCCCTGGCCCTCCCAAATCTTGCTGTAGCTGGCAAAGCTCCTGGAGGAGCTCCCCTAGGGCACAACCAGCTAGAAAAGGAGTCAGTCTCTAATGAAAAATAGCAGAACAGCTGCGTGGCTTTTCTGTGGGGAGCACAGTGGCTGAGCAGCAGGACTGTAATAACTGTCTCTACCTACATAGCTCTTCAATTCTTTGTCAATGGTAGAAAACTCATTCCTCTTTCCTCTCAGGGTCAGAATATTTATCTTCTAGCTGCAAAAGGTACACATTTAGACAAAATGCTTGGTTTACATTTGAGCTGTTGTGAGCACTCAGTGGCGTTGGATGTGTCTTTTCCAAGATATTTAACACTCTTGTGCACTTAACTCTTTCATGGAAACAAGGTAAAGCTGATAGAAAGAAATAACATCTTGCATCCCACTAGCTGAAATGGTGAGCTAAAATCAGATGAAGTACAGGAGCTGTTCATTAGTTCTGAAGGGAAGGCAGCAAAATTCAGAACTAAATCTGGATGTGAACAATTGCTCTGAATTTCACTATGTTAATCGGTGAGGTGCTTTTAGAGAGAAGATGGTTTCTACCAGTTGTGCAAAGTTATGCTACTGAGTGCCCTTTGAGACAGACAGTCAAAGACAGAGAGGTAATTATCACCAATATAACACCAAAGGGTTAGTTGGAAGGAACTGCAAAATTACAATGTGCACAAACCAACTTCTCAAGCAGTTTAGGCAGAATTTAGTCACCCATGTCCAAATATGTGATCCACAAAGGATTTGCTTAATCCTTTAGATGCATGAGAGTCTGTAAGTGCTTGAGTTTGGACAGGAAAGCTTAGTTTGGCGTCAACATTTCTGCTACAAAGCATGCCCAATGGAACCATGATACTGGCTGAGCCAAATACTTTTTCTCCATCTCTGCCAAAGACTGTGAGATTCATGGCTCGTGCCTCAGTTCATGGAGGCTGGATCCAGTAAACATGTTCAAAGCACACCTAAAGTTCCCTGACGGTCTTGAAAGCTTGAGACACTGTCAATAGCAGGGGTGGTGGTTGAAGTCTTATACCTAACAGCTCAGTAGTTAGCCTGTGATTTCCTTGAAGAGCAAGAGAGAGGTAAGTTCCCTTGTCTTAGGGTGCTCAGACTCCATATCACCCACTCCCAACAAGGTGTCCTAGCCACCCAATCGTGGACCACATCGATTGCCTGTTTTCCTGGGAGGCAGGTGGAGCAGCTCCCATACCTCCTGATGAAGATAAGTCTCTCTGCCAAAAAGACCAGCAGCTGCCAATGGTTTTGAAAGGTGCTGATGGCTGCACTCCTCAAAGAGCTGGCATGGAGAGGGGGGCACCAGCAACTCTCCCTCATCTCCATCCTCCTGAGACACCTTCCTTTCACTTCAGATGGTTACCAATGCATGATCAGGGACACCAAACAGTCTCCAGATGCATCTAAACAAGAAGAAGGTTTTACATGTCTCGCACACAGTATACAGCAGCTATGAGGTTTTTCTATTTATTTATTCATAATTAAGATCCCACAGATGTTTCCACTATACAGACATTTCTGTACCTTCTTGATGCCCTCTATCTTCCTGATCGCAATGATATCACGGAATAATGACTTTCATAAGTTAAATATATGTTATGCAACTGATTTTATAAATTTTAATTTGCTGTCTCAGTTTCACTGAGTGTTCCCCTGGGGTTTTTTGTGTAAGGAAAAATAGTAAGGAAGAGCATCTGATTTATCTTCCCAGTTCTATTAACTAGCCTGGATAGCTCTACCATATATTTTTCTTTTTCATTTCCTCTCTAAATGATCCCAACATTTTTAGTCTCTTTTCATATGGAAGTCATTCCATGCATCCAATCTTTTTTTTTATTGTCCATCTCCCTATCTAGTTTTACTGTTTTCTCACCAGGGCAGGGAGACCAGTGGCGAGTGTGTCATTCCAGGCAGCTGGAGGACTACCATTTATGCCATGACACAGTGGGATACAGAAGTCTCAAACTGTGAATTCCATCTCACATTTGAGCCTCCATTTTGTATGACATGCTGAATGTGTCTAACCCCGAGCCAGGACATGGAAATGCACTCCAGTACAGCCCACTGTCAAGGAAAGGTATGAAACGCTAACCGAGAAAGCCATTTCATAGCAGTCTGGGCCCAACAACTGCAATTGGCTTTGAACTGTTGGCCCAAACCCAAAGGAAAAATAGATTTTAAACAGAAGGTGCTGGCATGCCTGGTGTATCTGCAGCTTTGCAGCCTCTGCACATGGCAAGAGGAAAGACATGTTGCTGAGCTGGAGATATTGCTCTCAGTAGTATTAGCTGCCCATTGCTACACGATGAACTACTGGGAGGAAAAAGAAACCCCTCCTGTTCTGCCTGATGAACAGATCTCAGATTCATCAAAAAGGTGAGGCTGTGTAGAGGGAAAGGTGTAGTCTCTGGATCTTTGTCATGAGGCAAAGTTTTATGGTGACTTTGAAAAAAAAATTAATGTGGAAATACCATATGCCAAGGAAGAGTCCCCAGACTAGCTAAAAATAGTAAGGGTACTAGACTTCCTACAAATTAAACACATATCTGATCCATACTGGGTATGATGGACACTACTTTGCATGGTGGACCCATTATATATTTCAACGTAGCTTTCATTCGTACCAACTTTTTCTCTGTTTTGGTTGGTTGCTGTGGGTTTTTTAATCATTACTTCACACAAATCTGTCTTTGCAGTAATCAAGGGTCTCCCAGTCAGTCACAGCATTGTATCTTGCTTTGCCAACACAGTCCATGTGGCAGTGCATGGGCTGGCCCTGCGGAAAAGACATTTCTATCCAGCTCCATGCTGCCCTTTCTCAGAGGAGACACTGCTTGGAGAGTCCTGTCCCACCAGATATGGCAGCGTCCTGAACCTGGAGGCTTGCCTGGTACTTGCAGCCTCCATTGGTCCCATGCCATCTCCCCAGGGCATTGAAGGAACCTGTCCATCTTCACATGTGCAGAGTGCAGCACAGACAGCTATGCTACTGTCACAGCAAATGAGCCTGGTAAGCACAGTTTGGAAACGGGAAAGGGCTCTACCTGCAGAAAAGGGAGGCTGCCACCCACTGAAGGCCTTGTGAAGCTTTGGCCAGAGCCCTTGAAGTGCTGGGTGGAGCATGACACTGTGCTGGGGAAGAAGATGGCATGTAAGGGCTGCCATTTGGACACCTCATGTCCTTCATGAATCACACCAGGAAAGCATCTTCATGCCTCTCTGGATTTTCTATACTCAATCCTGAGCCTTTTATTCATCTTGTTGCCCTTTCACATGATGAAGATCCTCTGAAAGACTCCATCATGGTCCAGACCTGCAAGACCCACCCCACCTCCATCTTTGCCTCATCCTGCCACATCACCTGCAACCTCAACAGTCAAGCAAGCGCTTGACAAAGAACAACAAAATTGGCAGCTAGAAACTTATGGAAGAGGAGACCTCAAGGCTTCATAAAAGCTGAATCAACAGCAGAAATGAAAGAGCAAGTGCTCTGGACACTAGGGAAGGCAAAGGCTTTGAGGCTTGGATAAAGGGGCAGAAATGAAAGAGGGAAGTGTTTCCCATATAACAGGTGCAAACAGGAAGAGCACAGGCCATGGTAATGGAAGCCTTATTCCCTGCAGTGGGAAGCTGTTCTTGGCTCTTGACAGTAGGCTGCTACATGCTTTGCACACACAGAAAATAAATATTTTGTTTCATTTCAGCACAAGTCATTTTCTTCCTCTGCAGCGAAGTTGGACAATTGATTCCGAACACCTATACTATTGACTGACTTTGGCTGGTCAGAGTTTTTTTTTTACTGTTTACGACTAAGTTGACAAACAGAACAGTAAGTCCTCCCTATTTCACATTAAGAACTGGAAACTCATTTCAAATCACTGGATTTACCAAATTAAAGGAAGTGAAGAACAACAATAAAAACCAGGGATAATGAATCACAATGTGCACTTACTTGGACAATTCTCATTGCACTGTAATTATTTAATATGCCATTGTATAATTTATAAGAAAAGTAAAGCTTCCATAAAGCAAGTCAAAATTACAGCAGTTTGTCTGTTACTGTTTGGTGACTCACAGAGTGAAACTGGCTCTTTCTGCTGGCCTGCCTTGTGCCAGGCAGTGTAAAGGAAGAAGGGTCCTGCATCCTCTGGTATGGGTTACCTTACACATGAGACCTGGAAAACCAAAGTCCAGAAGAAAATTCCTGTGCCTGAAGGAAATGCCAGGGCAAAAAAGAGGCGATGCTCTTCTGCTTCTGGTCACGCCATGAATGAGCTCATCTTCATGAACCAAAAAAAATCACTGGGCTAGAGCCATGAAAACACTGGGGAGAGAAGGGGATGGTGAAACACATTGGTGATTAACAGTCACCTCAATGCTTCACTCCAAAATTCATATCTGTGAAATCCCATTGAGCTTTTGGGTAGCTCTAGGGGCAGTTCAGAGCTGGTTTCTCCACAAGTACCATGCATGTTGGATAAATCCATCTCACCACAAATGTGGGTGGAAGAAGCAGCAGTTGCAACTGTACCACTGTCTCCTTCGTGCACAGACTGAGTGGGAAGAATATTTATCATGTTTATAATAAACAGAGTTCAATGTCCTCTTCTGAGCGTAGTTCAAACCTCCTTGGAGGGAATTCAGACACTTGATCCATGACCTGACCAGGAGGCAGTGAGATTGTTTCTTCTAATCCCTGCAGCCCAACTAATATATCCAGGCTACACGGAGATGTGAAGACAGCATAGGAAGCAAAATTGGTGGGTTTGCCTCTTGCATATGTCACGTGCTTCTGGATAAGAGGTAGAACAGGGAACAGCACTCTTTTTCAAAATATTTATTTGCTCTTTTCTGAAGAAAGGATTTGAAGGCTAGTCCCAAACCAAGAATCTGAATTTCAATCTACCGCACCATCACAAGAGAGGTGGCAGGAATCTCTTCTCCATTTACAGTCTGATTTTCTAACCTGGAGACTGCAGGGCTCATTTCTCATCTGCAGGCTCAGCTTGGCAGGAGAAATAAACCCTGGGCCCTCGGCACAACCACTTGCACTGCGAGAGGCTTAAATCTTCTCCACCAAATCAGGAGCTTGCACTAGGCTTTCTCACATCCCTGATAACTAGAGAGCTAGGAGGAGTCTCCTCTTTCCCCTCACTGCTCCAAGATCTCACCTGTGTCCTGAGGCAGAAAGGCTGGAGAGGACCAGTGTCCATCCCCAAAACACTGTGCAGAAGGGCGATGAGTTCCTGTCCTGGCTATTCTCCAGCTGATATAGGGGGACTGAATTTGTCATAGACCTCAAGTCAATAGTCCCTGGTTCTCAGTTACATTAAAGTTACCTTATAAACTCTAGCAACATAAAGAGGCTCAAAGTAAAATTTATAACCTAGCTGAAGGTCTTTACTTGCACTGACCTTAGTGTAAATGGGAATCAGCCTGGTAAGCTCTGTAGATCATTAGGGCTTGTGTAAGGAAACACCCACACTTGATTTGAAGAAACTACTATTAGCCAAGAAATCACAAGCAATATTTCTCCTTTAGTAGAAATGAAATAGCTCATACTCATCAGACCAGACAATCCTCGTCAGGGGGCAAGGGCTGTAACCAGCTAGTCTGTAGTAGAGATTTCTAATGTGTGCAGTTTCCAATTGCTGGTGAAAACTCGTACAGAGTTGCCAGATAACATTTATCAGCACACACAATGAAAAAAGATTAATTCTATGGAGAAAAAAATTTTGGCCCATATTTTTCTGTTAAGCCTGACGAGGAGGGTGAGGGGGAAGTATATTTCTTCCCTACTGTCTCTGTCATATACAAGGGTGTATAAACCTGTTCGATACAGGAACACTTTGGTTTGACAGTTATCTAGTGAGCAGGTAAATACAATAACAGGATTAAATGTATTATTTGAAATTTGAGATTAATAGGTTATTTTATATTTTGAAAGCTAAGCAACATAGCTTTACCATGTACAGAACAGACCAGAACTTGGCTGCAGTCAGTGCCTTGAGGAATAGGCTCCTGGCAATTGTATTCAACAGTGCAAGAAACACCTAACCATCCTGAGAAAGCTTTTTCCAGAAAGGTATTGTAAGGGAGAGACAAACAAAGCCTATCCAAGCCCATCTTTACACTAAAAAATCCTTCCACGTTGCTCTGTTTGCTGAAACACACAACTGGAAAAAAAAAAAAAAACCAACCACCACCAAACCTCATATCGACTCATTTAGAAACAGTCAGACAGGCTTTGGATGTTCCTGTTTAACTAAACTATTGCATTAAGAAACAAGCTCTACTGTCATTTTAATTTCTGGCAGATGCAGTAAACATATTTGAATCCAAACCACATTATATTATGTGTGTGCCTTACTGTGGATCAAATGCATCAATGTTTTCATAATATTTTACACATGAAACAATGATAACACATCCTCTTTGCACATACTGTAATGAGGCTGCAGATGAATATATGCACAGAAACCAGAAAAACATCTACATCTCTGTGCTCAGAATCAGTTTATCATTCTTTCACATTAATTGTAAAACTATAGTGAAATAAATCAGGAGCAGAATGATGCCAAAGCTGCAACATAACCTTGTCACTTCTGCATGAGGTCCTGAAAATATTCATTCAGGTGGGACAGAAATTTGGACTGACCTGTGTTTGCAAATCCTCTTGCATTTGCTTTTTGTGAGTACTTGAACCTGCTACCTTTGTAGCAAGGAATGTTCAACAAAAATGACCTAAAATTAGTATTGCAGAATATTTGTGCAAAGTCAGTTTGAGACTTGTAATGGAGAGAAATCGTGCTGGAAAAAAATATTCTGAATGTTAAACATACTCGTTTAGGGAACATTCTTTACATCCAGCCAAAACAGCTTGGATTTCAAGTATCAATATACTCATGACCAACTGATTGCAAACAAGCTGCAGACCAAGAATTATTCATAGAAATTATTTGATGAATCACTCCAAATAAATTTCAGTAATGATCAAATGAAAGAAAATTGTGGTCAGATGATGGAAACTTTGTGAACAGGAAAGGGGAGGTGAAATTCATTGAGTTACTAGGAACTGTTTGTCCAGCTCTGCCTGCTACCATACAGTAACGGAAAAGCTGTAGGAAGCATCTGTGGTGCAGATGAAAAAGTAGGTGGAGGAGTCCTTGTACTATCTCCTGCCACAAAGCCTGTTCAATCAGGAAAGCTACAGCAGAAATATACTTGCTTTTGCACTCCCAGTGCAGGGCAAGGTACACTACTGAAGGAAACTACATTGTTTCCCTAAAATTAAAAAAAAAAGTCTTTTTAAATTTTGCCTGTGGAAGGATACAAGCCTTTTTAAAAATACTCAGTTCTCTGAGCACCACCTTTCAAAAATCTCTCTTAAGTTTGTTATTACGGAATAGCTCAGCTGATTCAGTAGAGTCCTAACAGTTTTAAAGTCGCAAAAGGATGATCAAAATTTGGTCCTCAGTAATTTCTACCCAAGCAATTGCTACCCAAGAAAAGGATTGGATCCTGTTCTGAATACATCTGAAACGCAGTTACTTTGGGTTGAGTGACTAATAGGGAAGATACACGCTCTCTCTGGAGCTCACATCCAGTTCTTCAAGCTCAGCACTTCTCACATTTACTTTCACTGTATGGTACCTCTTTCCTTCATCTAAGATTCCTGGCTCTGTACAAGAATCTATGCATAAGGAAGGAAGATTGTATCACTGTTGACAATAAAACTGCAATGCAAAAATACAGCAAGCACTTTGGTTTACAAGTGCAAATAAAACATTTCACTTCAACACACTGAGGACAGATTTATTTTCACTTGCTTCTTTACGAAATGGCTCCCTATACCGACACACACATTTGCACACACACACAGGCAGATTAGAAAAGAAATCGTGCTGGTTCTTGGTTGCCTCCAGAACTGCCAGAGAGTTAATGTATGGTCCAAGAAGAGTTTTCAAATGGAATTTTAACCTTTTCTTCCAACAGAGATTCATGGATTCAATTGCTGTCATCACTGAAGCCAACAACAAAACTATTGTTTATTTCTGTGGGAAAAGGATCAGGTCCCTTATTTGCAATTTTGGCTTTTTTCAGAATCATGTATTTTTTTATTAAAAGGAAATAAATCCCTATCTGCATTTAATCACACAACTAGCATGAAAATGAACTCAATGAATAAAAATGTCAGGAGTGGGAAATGATAGGGTTCTCTCTTAGCCAAGTTTTCTGTCTAAAATTAGCCTGCCTTTCTGGATTTACTGCTGTTATTAAGTGAATGTCCTTCTGACAATAAAGCAGTGCTTCTTGGATTTAGACAGTGTTGTGAAGAATATGATAAAGTGCTCTGTGATGTATAACTATGATTGACTCTGGGGACCTTACTGTTTCGATGCTGTGGTCTGTTCTTTGTTCGTAGATGAAGACTTTCTGTTCATTTAATACTCGGTTCAGGACCAGAACTTGGAGAAGGATGTGTGTAAAGATGTAGAGTACCTTGTTTCTGCCATGCTAACATGATGAATTATAGTGTATTAAGGAAGTGTTGACACATGTGGGAATAGGCTCTTGACATGCTTGCCAGTAATTAAGGCACATTGTATGTAAAGTCACTAAATAAAGTTGGAGGCTTTTTCTTTGTTATATGGATAGTTTGCCAAGTGGTGTTATTCATAGTCTTGATGGAAAATACTTGTTTCTTCAAAATTGTTGTGGTTCACACAATAATGAAGGCAACAGACAGAGATCCGTTAGTATGAAAATTTTTAATGTTTCAAATAGCTGGATAGGTAATCATTTTCCTGCCGGAGAGGAAGAAGTGTGCGAAGACCAGTGCCTCACTGATAAATCACCTGAGCACTACCAAAGTGGTCACAAGGCTTGAGGAGCTGTTACACAAGCTCAGGGGACTCTGCATCCTCTGTGCAAGTGTCCTGAGCCTGCCCCTGAGACCTGCTCTCCACCTGAACCTAGTCAACACTCGTGGCCAGGACCATGAATTCCCCACCTTCAGCTCCCTGCCAGCCTGCCAAGGGCATCCTCCATGCCTGGAGGAGGGACCCAGTGAGTGCCTTGCAGGGAGCTGCATCCACCCTTCCTGGTCCCCCTGTGGACCACAAGGGCTCAGCCACAGCCTCGAAGAGCAGTACCCACTGCAGTATGCCCCCTCCTAGCCCCAGAACATCACCCGTTCATCTCCATGGACCCTGCGCAGCCATGAGGCCTGAATTCCATCCAAGCTTTATACTGGTAAGATAAGTATATTAGTCCATCAGACACCTTGTGCAGGGCATGGCTCAAGCTACCCACATGATGCATTACATCATCCTGTTACCCCACGCCTGTTCTGGAGAGGTTTGCCCACTTCTCCATGCTCCAGCTGGATGAACCTGCCCCTTCCCTATCAACTTGGGCACCAGTACTGCTGACATGAGGCTCTCATGTAGCCCGGGAAAGTTTTACACTTCTCTTTAGCTGTGCTCCTCCCATCGCTGAAAGCTGCGTGCCTCTCCATCACTTCGGGAGGCAGGGTCCAGCAGGGAATTAGCATAGTACCAGTTTCCTGAGCTTCCCCCAGGGAGTCTGCTGAGCTCATTGCAATGCAGACCGGCCCTATCCTCCCTTTCTTGCTTTAGGATATTTTGTTTCCTTTCCTTCTGAATAATTTTCTTGAAGACTGAAAAGGAATCATGAGACGTTTCAGCCAACTCCCTACTAAAACCTAAGATATGCCCTATTTAGATAGTTTTTTAATGTGTAATGCACACATTTAGCAGAAAGATTTTACTCAAGGAGTTGGCAATTAGTGTTTAGCAACAGCTGGAAAATTTGGGCTGCAGAGACAATTTAGTGCTTGATTCAAAATTATAATACACCACTGACGGACAGATATTAAAGAGATAGAAGAAAGCTCATAGGCTGCCAGTTACTCAAACATTTAGTATGAATAAAGGCGTATCTCTTAATGTGAAAATTCTCAACAAGACTGTGTACAAGTGTAACTGCTGAATACATCTCACAATATTTAACAAGTCAAATGGCACCAACATCTATTCCAAAAAGCTTGAGGAAATACGGTGTAGCGGCTATCGCAGGTCTGTGCCCATGCAGGCATGGTTCGACTCCCTGGAATACCTGACAGTCTGTGATTCAAAACCATCCTCAGGTGTCAGGGGTAACACTATTCATGTAAAAGCAGCTGGCACTTTCACAGAGAGCACAAGTAGGCAACAGATCTCTCAGGAGACAAAAGTAAACTGGAAATTATTCAGAAGGAGCTTTTTAGTTTTCCTCTTCCATCTTCTGATACTTGCTTCAATATCAGAACTTTCCCCAGCTTTGCCTTCAGTCCTGTACTTAGACATGAATCCCAATGCCTATCAATTTATCCAAAACATTTATTATAATGAATTATATTATTTACACTGCCAAGTTCCCTTATATTTTTCCATTGGCCAGCATAGCTTCCACAGAGTATACCAGCCAAATATATAAACTCTACATATGTTTCTACTAGAGCAACCTGGACTCACAATTAAGTCCAATTAGTTTTTGCTCTCAAGAATTTAATCACATCTATGATAATACATTCAGTAAATCAGAGGTTTATTTCTCTCCCTTTTTTTTCCTGTCTCACCAGAGATTTACTTTGACATTCAGCTCCTGGGACTATACGAACCTTCCAGCTGTTTAAGGAAATGATAAAGAGAAAAGGATAGAGAGTAAAATAAACTCCAAAATGGTGCAGCCAGGGTAGGCAGGGAATGATACCGCTGCTTGTCACAGTACCAGCTCCAAGGGCCACCCATTAAACCATGAGGCAACAAGTTCAAGGCAAATGAAGATGTAGTTTTTCACGCAGTACAGGGCAAGTCCCATAAATGATTGCAAAAGAGGTTTGTGGAAGACAAAGGTATAGAAGTGGTCAAAAAGGGATTATCCAGATTAGTGGAGAATAGGCCATTAGTGGCTATAAAAATGATGGCTTAGCTGCAACTTGAGACAGGCTGCGGGAAGGGTGAAGGGGGGAAGCATCTCTCCAGCCTGCCCCACTCCCTGCTCTTCCCACTCAGCTGCTGTTTACTCCTGTTCAAAAAACTATTAGGTTACGGTGACTTTTGGTCTGACCCAACCAGTCTGGCAGTCCTAACTCTGTTGTATTTTCAGCATGAAGGTGTTATTTTGGGTAGCTCATTGCACAAAGATGCTAGACTTAAAAAAAAAAAAAAAAAAGAACATAACATAGACTGTTACGTTGTGGAAAGGCTGAAGATGTACTCTCATCCACAGCTCTGGAGTCCTTTTTGATCCTGTTTAACAAGACATAGAAGACATTTAAAAGGTTCCAAATGCTGCAATGAAAATGATTCAAAGAATTAATAGCGTGGGAGGGAATTTCTACAGGAGATATAAGTAAAAAAAGAATAAACAGGACCATTTATTTTACAATGGACAAAGGAAAACATATGTTAGAGATATATAAAATACAGTGTGTGTAGAAGTCCAAGAGTACATTTGTAACCATACTCTTCTAGAATAAAAAAATGCACTCAAAATGAAACAAAATGCAACAAGCAAAAGCACAGAGATTTGTTTGCAATTCCCAAATACCTTTTGAAGATTACTGCTACCACATCTCTTTGAAATAAACATAACCATAACAAATACATTTAACTGTTTTCTTAGAGAATAGCTTTTTCTGTTCTGTTTGCTTTTAAAGAGTTTCAGCCCTGTTTTCACTTGGAAAAAAAATAAGCGCAATTGACATTTTTCATTTTTCAAACTAAATTTTGACATGCATTTTTAAGCCATAATTTTTTAACAGTCAGAATGAGAGCTGAGGAAGAATCTTTTTTCCTCTCAGCTGGCATTGGTTTTCATATGCTTTTTTGTTCAATATTGGGCTGTTTGATTTTTTATAGGAAAAAGATTTTTCTTAAAATGGGCTAAGCATAAAAAACATCAACAATGGCGCAATTTAACTTTCAAAAATAATTTTGAATTTTATTTTCAAGAAAATGAAAATGAAAAGAAAAAAACCCAAAAGCTGGTGACACATGAGGGAATTCTTCATAACAAACAATTCTTCTTTTGCAAATACCCATCAAAGTAAATGCTTTGAATTCACTTTAGTTCATAAGTTTCAAAAAGAGATTAGACACAGAAGGAACAATAGGACCATGCACATTGAGAAGTGGTTATTCAGATGGGAAGAGACATAAATAGGTATGGTTCTGTTTATGAGCCATCCATTAATTATTGGTTTAATGTAATCCTAGAGAATAAACAGGTAAGTGCAGAGTTATGAGTAACCTCCAAAGAAGTGTTGCAGCTTCTGTCAGTGATGTTAGGATATTAATGTAGATGAGCTACTAATAAAATACAATTTAGCAGTTCCTACATTTCTCACAGGTATTTATGCCTAGTTTGGGGTTTGGTCTTGTAATCCTTATTTGAGTGAATAAACCATGTCCAACAAACAAAGAAATTCTGTTGGATCATCTCCTGGTACTCACACTTGGACTTTATTGGGTCAAAACTTTAACTGAAGGTAGCAAGAATTTTGCCTGAGTAAAATCTGAGCAAGGACTTCCAGGTCTGTCCCAGCAGGACTGCTCTCAGGAGTAAGGGTTGAATTGTTATACCACAAAATACCAGCTGTAGTTACGTTAACCAGGATAAAGTTTCAAGGGATATCCAATCCCAATGCCTCAATGTAAAGCTAATCACCAGCTGGACTACAGAACAAATTTCCCCTCTGGTATAATATCGCACAATTATATGCATTATGAGGGCTTAAAATCTGGCATTGACTGTGCTATTGTTGGAAGTAGGATAACCACTCCAGTTCCAACAAGAGGCCATTTATCTGCACTAATTTGTAGGTTAGGGAAGGTTTTAAAATAGGAAGTCTTTTCTTATGCAAATAGGGACATGGTAAGAAACCAGGGGCCTGCAGGCAGCAGTCAGAGGCATCACCAGATCATAGAGGATGAGTGTCACCAGGCCCATGCACCAGGGTAACCTTCAAAACCAGGCTTTCATGGTACCCTAGAGTAACAAAAACCTAAGGCTGGGCCCCTACACAGAGATGAGTTTAACTTAGATTTTGTATCCAGCTTCTAAAATGTTGCTAACAACCCTCCAGTCCAAAGAATTGGGAAGAAGGAATAAAAGCAAAGAAATTAATCCTAATAAATTATTGTCCTGAAGAACTTTTTTCCCTTTCATTGCTTTCCCTGGATTCACATGTGACTGTATTTGAAGTATTCAGCGAAGTCTATGTGCAAACAATGAGCACTTTCGCCTTTGATCCGTAACTCTCGGTTGCTTCAGGACTGTGCATTGGACATGTAAGCCACAGGGCATCAGTTTGTTTCCTATGAGCTGTCCATGACAGCTGCCTCCAGCCTAAGTCTACCCTGGAGAAAAAGAGGTTCCCCTCTGCCACAGTGCTTAAAGCTTTATCTCTTCTTGAAATCAGAGAGTCTCTCTCTTTGCTGACCAGGGAGCTGGCTCTTTCCACTCCTTTCAGTTTTGAATTTTCCAGTGTAGAAACCATTCCCCTATAGAAATCTTGCACATATTGTCTGCTATGTATGAGCTTCTTGCTCTCAGTCATGATGCGCACACTCCCTTGAACCACCTGGGTACCCAGGGCTGATCACTTCCCTACATCATTTCTATCCTTTGGAAACATCCTACAAGACTGATACAAAGGGGCAGGATAATGAACTCAAACTTCTGTATTTCCAGCCTAAGCCTTTACCTTGCTTCCTGTATGCACAACCAAGATCAAGAGGGGTTTCCATGGTAAATACTAATGATGAGTTTTCCATAGCTTCTTGAAAGGAGATGAATGCAGGTTCCAGAGAAACCACTAGAAGTGGAAGACACTCAATGCCTTGTGGTCCTCTGGACAATGACCCCAAAACATGTTTCCAGCAGGCATGTCCTACCCAGACTCCACACTGGATGCCACCACACATAGTCTTTTCTAATGAATACCAACATGGAGTACCTTGAACTCTGCTTTCTCTGCACCCGCAGCCTCAAAATGGGCTTTGAACTGAAAAGACCGTGTGGTTTTCCAGCTGTGTTGCTCAGCCCATGGTCTCACATGCTATAAGCTAGCATTGCGAGCCTGGGCATGATCACAGTTGTCAGCTCTTGCTGAGGAGGCATGAGAGAAGCAGAGCCCACAGGATGCCCAGGCAGAGACACTGTGGTCTGCAGCTCCTGGTTTGGTAAGTGTTTGCTGATGGACCTACCTTGCCTGTTGAGGAGGTGAAAGTAAAACTAAGGCTTCACGTCATCTGAGTGTAAATTATTAACACACCTTAGCTGTTTATTTTAAAGTCAGCAGCAGCCTAGACTTGTCATGGGAAATTCTGATATTTCATGTAGGTGAATAGGAAGACGATGTCAAACTTCCTTGCAACAGGAGACTGAACTAAAGATGCAATCCTGCATCCTCCCCACAGCTATGATTTGGAGGGGAGTATCACTCTGCAGGATTGCAGCACACTGATCACACTTCTTAGCTCCAGCTCTTTCTGCTCTTAATGGAAATTCTTTCTGTACCACCTTCTTCTATCTACTTAAGAAAAGCCATCAAACTTCCAGAGTAAAATTTGAATGCAATGAAAACCACTTTGATAGGTGCAAAGAATAATGTAATGCCTTTAGTAGCCAAGTATCAAAGCACCAAGTATGTATTCCCAGCTTATATCACTAAGGTTATAAACAAATCAGATGTTATAAACACAATTCCCATAAGAGTAAGACAATAACCATGGTAGACAGAAAAGATAAGGTCTTTGGCAATGATGCCGGAAAGGGCTGTTTTGCACTTGGGCAGAAAATGGTGTATTGATGGATACATTGGATAACATTACTGTGATCCAGTATAAAAAATCTACACCCGTTCCTTGCAAAGTCTGCAGATGACACAAAAATCATGGAGTGGTAAATAATGAGAAAAGCAGATCTGTTCTACAAGCAATCTGGTTTGTATGGTAACCTGAGCTCACTAGAAAAAAAAACCCAAACCCCAACATATTTTATTGTACAGTTAAGCATAATTCTGAGTATCCCAGATAGTTTGTACACTGAGGACGTGGGCTATATTTCAGAAACAGAGACTTAAAAAAGGATTTAGAGGTCACGGCTGATAACCAGCTGAGCTGCACAAGAGTTCTCCATGCAATGCACTGACGAAGAGAGAAAATGTGGTCTTGGTATGTGCAAGCAGGGAACTATAAAACACAAGGATGGAAAGGCAGATGCTCGTTGTTCCTTGGAATATTAATAGCAGAAGGAAAGCAAGTCCAGCTCTGATGTCCATATTATAAAAATACTATTGACAAACTGGAAAGAGTTCAAGAAAGAATTACTAATATATTTGCAATTGGCAAAAGGTGTTAGTGAGATACTAAAAAAAAAAAAATCAATTCATTTGATTTATCCAATAGGAGAATAAATGGTGATTTGTCTGTGGTTTATAACAGAGCTGGCTGGGTGTTCTGTCTCAACAATAGAAAATGAAATTTCCACACAAATTTCTATAACAAAAAAATAATGTTAATTTTCCTTCAGGACAAGCAAAATTAAATAGTTCATTGTGAGCTATTCCACCTCAATTTGTTCTGTTCAAGGAAATTTTAAACTTCACCTTCTTGTGGACACATTTATCTGCCGTGTAGGTACCTGTTTTCTCCTACAGGCCAGCCACAGGGTAGTTTGTCACTTAATTCAGAGTTGTATATAACATTACAGGAGCTGTAGACCGGCCAAGAAGCTTCTGCCTAAGCTGAATAAGGATAGCATTTGTTCAGGCTATAATTCCCAGGAGCAATGCAGGATTATGGAAAAATGCTTCTTTTTAATATTGACCTGACACAAAAGGAGCCTCTGGTCAATCAATTCAGTAAATTCAAACAAGGGTCCTACATTAAAGACAATGAGAATTTTGTTTAGATTTGTTTATTTGTTTGTTGGTATGTTTCCATTCTGGGTTTTCTTTACGTTAATAAGGCTGGGGTTTGGTATCATCTGGAGTGAAAACAAATGTTGACAAGTTACGTCTGCCTACTGTGTGAAAATTCCAAATTTTGTTCGGTCTTAGCTTGCAAGTAGCTGTATTACATTTCTGATACGAGGGGGATCTCTGAATTAGCAGACAGAGACACGACATCCAGTAGGTGGAATCTGACACTAGATTAATCCAAACTAGATAAATGCCAAGATTTTAACAAGGGAGGGAATTAAACACTGCAACAATTTATCTACAAATGGGATAGACTCTCTACTATGTGTGGTATTTTAAAATGGGCTGTCTCCCTATCTGTTCTAGTTAGTGATTCAATCCCACAGGCTGTGTTGTAATAGATAACAACAAAAATCCCTCCAGCCACAACATCTAAAAATCCAGGAAACAGCACTGCAGGAAGAGAAACTGCTAGAAACCCTCTGTCTTCAGTACCAAAGAATAGGGATGGTTACGTTATACCACTGAACACCTTTCCTTGTCCATCCATAGTACAGCTTTGTTCCAATTAAGTATTTCATAGAAAAACCCTATAACTGGTCTGTGGTCTGAAGCCTGACTTAAATCTAGCCATCGCAACCAGTGCTCTCCGCCTTGTGCTCGAGGAGCCCTCTCCTTGCTTTCTTATTTTTTTGATGCTCAGTTCCCAAACAAACAAACAACCTTGCAAATGGTCGATTCTGGCTCCTGGACCCAAGAAGAACATTTCAAGTCTGATGAGAATATTTTTTAATGATAGGATTAATCAGTATAGAAGTATTAAATGAGAACATTGTACGGCCACTTAGTAAAAAGCGTAAGTGAAAATAACGCTGGCACCATTGCTCACATCCAACAATGTTTTGCTGCCAGTTGACTCCTGTTTTGTGGGGGATGTTGACACAACAGGCGGAGATGAAAGCCTGCAATAAAAAGAGTTGGATATTCTAAACTCAAGTTAATCCATCCAGAGAACAGGAAAACCTCTTTCAGTAACAAAATAGGCCTTCTTAAGGTCAGTAATAGCAGACTTCATCATCTGACAACAGCCCACTGAACACAAAGGAAGTGTGACTTTTCCTTTTGCTTTGCTACAGCTCGATAGTTTTTTTCAGCCTGCCGGTCAGTTTGTTTACAAGAAAAACTTCTTGTGCAAAAAGTATCTTTCCTTGTGCAACATATTCCAATATGCCAACTGAAATGACTCTGCACTGGCTGCGCTACCGGATAGCCTTTCACATGACAAAGTGTTGGAGCTACGTGTGCAGTGATACAGCAGGGGCTAATTAAGGTTTCCAAATATACGGCATTCAAGCAGGGACCGGCCTCTCTGTAGGTTTTCCCTCCACTATTGCCAAACGACAAAACATTAAAAGCTCAGCAGCACACAGCACCATTAAACTGACTGATGGCAAGAAGACGTCAGAAAACACGGTTCTGTAAATCTTTCCCTGCACACATAAAAACAGGTCTCAGATTTCCCTGCCCCCTCCATACACACACACATACACATGCATCTCATAATTTCCCAGGAAGCCCAAACAAATTGCATTACATTTGAAGCCCTACCTCACCAAACAAAGCCCTGAACATCTCATTATTCAAATACTTGAGCAACATTTATTATGAATTCTCACAACTCATTTCTCCCTTTTTGAAGCATGGTAGGAAAATAACAGTCTTCCACTTTAAAGACGTGAAAACAAAGGGAAAAAAAGAGGCTGATGTCACCAGGGTTTTAGAGACAGAGCTCATGTGAGATGCAGCTAGAGGCGAGGGCTCACATATCTGGGAAAAACTCTCCAAACATCCATGGGAGCTCTTCGCCCACAGCTGAGGAAACAATGAAAACTCAAAATTTCCCGGGTCTGGTCTGACTCTGTGCTCAGCCTGGGCTGCTCTAAAATTAGACCTGTTTTACAGACCCAGCTTCAGCTGCTGCAGGAAGCACAGGCAGCGCATGCCAGTCTTGAAAGATTATTAATAATAATAACAAGGAGGCACTCCCAGGGCAGGGGCAGCCCCGTGCCCCAGCACACACATGGTGGTCAGTCCCCGTGCAGATGCACTCATCATCTGCAATGACTGAGCAGAGTAAGGGTGGAGTAGCGCAAGTGTTGTTATTATTAGCCCTCACAGGGGATTTTTTTCATACAAGCTGTTTGTTTGGTATATCCGAAATGGTCAGTAGAAATGTACCACTGTCAACGATACTCTTGTTGGAAAGAGTTTCTCGGGCCCACCACAGAGTTTCTGGGAGGAAAAGCCCCTCCTGGACAAAGCACAAGCTGCCCCGAATCCCCCAGGAAGGTGGAAGATGAGGCTCATTTTCCTGCATGACCTGACCCCCAGTTTACCTTCAGGCAAAGTTTTGGTTAGTGCAAGCACTGCTCAACTGAACATGCAGCTCTAATGAGCCAAAAGAAAGACATTTAGATATGAAACTTTGGGTCACCTCCTGCTCATGCTTCTGTCCCAGGGTGGACACTGGCGTGACCCACATGAAGGCTGGCTGGACCCCACTCCCAGAACTACCTATGCTGCCAGAACATCTCCTATACTGCCCAGGACCCAGACATACTCCATGAGGATGCAAGGAAGGGGGTGAAGGAAGGGGGTGGCAGGCACATATCAGTGCTGTAGGGCACCCTCTTCTGCTTTCATGTTTCCTGAGATTTGGCCTCCTCATCCATCATTAGCATTTCCTCCTGGTCCCTGTGATGCCTGATTCATAAGGGGGAACTCTGGTAGGAACGGGGAACCCAAAAGATCGCCATATCCCATGCTGCTGGAGGAAAATGGCAGCATACTTTACAGCACACTATGCGTGGGAGCTACATGAAGTACGGCCTTTCTCCAAAGTACAGCCCCTCTTACACACTTTCTCTCTGGGTAGGATGGCTCCATATTGCTTTTAATGGGGGGCTGTAGTAATGAAAACACACAGCACTTTCCCATGAAACAAACTGCCATCCCACTAAAAAACTGAGAAATTAACTTTTTCTGCAGTGCTATTAGGAACATATAAAGTGATGATCCTGACTGTGAAAACAGGAATTTTCTGAGGCTCAGAAAAGAAGGACCAGTTTATCCTCTGGTTCTTGGAAGCAGCATGCAGAAACCCCTGGTTCCCAGCCCCAGGTTTAACTGCTAACCCAGAGTCCAGGCACAGAACATCAAAACAATCCCTTCAAGTATTCAATAAACAATGATAGTCCCCAAAATGGCTTTCTAGTTTTCTTATAATGTACTTTCATGCATCAGCTTATGTGACCTTGAACTGGTATCATTTCTCACTTGGGAATTTTCCTTTAGGATTTGTTGCTGCAGCTCTTGAAGTATGAAGAATGAAGTGCTGGACTCTTACACTCCTTCGTTTCCTCCTTTCATTTATTTTGGGTTTGATGGGGAAAACATATGACTGGTTATGCCATTACAGACAGACAATCTGATAATCACTAGTTGATAGGCCAAGTGACTCCAAAAACTCTGTCTCTAGGCAGTTCATTCTCTTCTTGTAACATCATGACACTGGATGGTTTTGGGGGTAAGGGCATTGGTTTGGGGTTTATTTCCCCCCTTTCCAGAAATGCTACAGCCTATGTCCACCATGCTCAAGACTTTTGAAACACAGATTTTGGAGCATGTCAGGTTCCGTTTTTTGCTTATTTACAATCACTACCCAAAACCGCTTTTCAGAGACCTGCATAGTACGCCAATTCTGTGGATTTGGTGCATTCATTCTGATGGTCCTTCTGGGTCTTAAACAGACCCTGTTTTTCACAGAGGACTAATATGCCTTCCCAGGATACAAAGAGGGGATCCTAAAAAGTCCCACTACCATTTCTCTTGTAGGGAAGGCAAGGTCAGCTATCAGCCACATCCTCCTTGTGCAAGGGGCCCCTGCTGCTTGGCAGAGCAGATGCTCTATGGGCACTGAGTCATGGGAGGAGTGGCCATGCAGGAGGTACAGGAGCTGGTTTTCCCATGCACTTCTTTACCATCACCTCTTTCAAGGCCATCTGTTGCCCTCCTAGTTCTTTTTTTGCTTTTCACTGGTGGGATCACCTAAGCGATCAGCTAGGTCAGCTAAGGACCAGAGGGGGGACAAAGAACCTAAGACAGTCACTCTCCTGTGCTGGCAGAGGACAGAAACCCACCATGAGATGCAGTGCCTGAACACTGGAGGGGCAAACAGATGATGCTTTGCCAGACCAGCCTCACCCGCCTCCTCAGTGGGCTTTCAGCACTTGGCAGCAGTGCTCCAGGGAGGACAGACACGGGCTGCACAGCAGCTCCCTGATGAAAGCACCTGCAACTTCTATGAAAGCTGACACTCGCTGCCTGCGGTGTCCCTGGGACTCCGGATCCCAAGGCCCTGGTTTACTGCAGGAGCTGTGAAGGACGGCCTCAGGCTTCACAGCAGGAAAAAATACAAGGGATCAAGTATACAGAGGCACCTCATAAAGTATCCCTTCAAACCACATGTGGATTTACAGGAGGGAAGTGAGTGGCCCTCGGGGGGCTTTCGCTTACCTATTAGTGCTGGCCAGCGTGGGGTGCACGCCCAGACGCCAGGATGCAACGGGCTGCGTAACCCCAAGACTTCTTTCAAGCGCAGACCGGCGGCCGCACACACTCCTCCGGGCTGAGCAGGGCTGAATGGGACACAGCTGCTGCACCGGGGCGGGCAACAGCATCCTCTCATTCCCTTTCCACCGAGTTCCTTAACACTTCTGTCCCACACCAGGGAAATGTGGGATCGGCCTTGGGCAGGGACTTGGGACAGCACACTGACAGCCAGGGCTGTCTTCAGCCCTCGTCTCCCCCAGGTGAATGTGCGGCTGGGGAGCAGGCACACTCCCGTCAAGCAAAAAAGCCTTAGATAAGCCTAGAAACAAGTAAAGGCAGAAGGCGCGGAAAGAAGAAAACAATACAGCAAGAAAAGAAGGAAGAGTGGAGTGGAAGAAAAGGAGCAGGGAAACATGCGGGGCTGGAGGGGAAAGCTTTGCAGAGACAGGACGAGGTGAGCAATGTGGCTCTTCTGGATCATATGGGGATGCACAGGAAGAAGAAACATAAAGGAAGGAGAAACTTACAGGAAGGAAGAAAAAGGGGAGATGGGAGAGGTAGAGGAGAAGAAGGGATCTGACTAAAGGGGGGGGGGAAATAACATCAGAGCAAAGAAATGCACTGGAAGAGCTGAGTAGGAGAGCAGAGCAGGAGGAAATAAGCATCCAAATGAAGAGAGATAAAAGCAGAATTGTCCCAGAGGAAATGAACTGGGCACTCTGAAGTAGTGTCAGACATAAATAAATCAGACAGAAACATTTGGGCACTTGGAAAAATGGGGGGTGGGGGGTGGGGCGGGGAATACAGTGTGATATACAATAGCAGGAAAAATGTGGGGTGATGGCAAGGGGAAAGAGGGGAAAACAACAAAGAGAGAGAAGAGGGAGTGAGCCAGGCAGTCCAAGCAGTCCCAACATATTTACATGAACACTTTGAGGTGTTTGCCCTAATGAGCAGTTAGGGCAGCAAAGAAAGTAAAGAGTAATGCAATCACATCATTTATATGGGCAAGTGGGGATTTTGCAAGCCTGAAGATATATGCACACAATAATTGTGGGTGAAAGTTGGGAGGCCAATAATTACAGCAGTAAATCATAATCCTTTTAATATATTATCAGTTTGATACCTAAGCAATAAATGCATACGCATATGGTTTTTGTGCTTAAGAAGCGGCAGGAAACTTGACTGCTAAAACAAAGGGAAGGGAGAAGCTCAGTTTTCTCTCTCTTTTGAGTGAGAGAGTGTAAAGAAATCCACTCCCTCTCTTTCTCCCCCTCCCTGTGATGGCTATCATTACTATAGTTGGCTGGGAGTTTCATAGCACGGTTATTTTCTAATGGGAATGCACTTACTACAAAACCAAAATTTTCCGCAGGAAGATTTTGATTTTGCTATAGAGAAAAATCCTATGAGAAAAATTTGAACCAAGTGTTTCATTTTGGGTGACTTCAACTCAAGCCAATTTTTTTTTAAAAATCAATATGAAACTTTTTGTTACATTACTATTTGTGGAACCTGGACATTTTCAGTGGGGAACAAACCATCTTCAAAATTTAGCAAACCAGTTTACCCTAAATTTTGTTAAAGTCATTGTATCTGTAGTTTTGTAGTGGGAAACACACCTCTATGTGTGCGTATGCATTTCCCCATATGCAAACAAACCAGAGAATAAAATTGGGGGAAATAAAGAGAATAAACAAACATCCAGAGTTTATCCTAATTTTGAGCTGATTGCAAATGCAAGCCATTGTGTAAGCACTCCACCAGGCCATCTGTGTACTTTTTTTCTGAAGGTGATCCTCTGGCAGGGAGGGACAAGGGAAGGTTGTTAGGCAGTAATTTTAGAGCACGTCCTTAATAAGAAACACCAATCTATGTTCTGAAATGGTGAAGGGTAGGAAATCTACCGTAACCTTTAGTAAGCATTTCCAGTGATTAATTGTCTTCTTGTTTAAAAGTAACCACTTTCTTCTCATCTGAGGTTGCCCGGTTTCATCTTCTGGCAGTTGGACCTTTTCAGATCCTTTGTCTGCCAGTGCAAAAGAGAGAGCTGTGATCAAATTTCTGATCCCCATGTACATATTTATAGATTGTGATCAAGTCACATCTTAATCTTGTCTTTGTTAGATAAACAGAGTGAGCTCCTCTGGTCTATCACAATAAGACATGTTTTCCAGACCTTTCATCATTCCCGTGGCTTTTCTCTTTGAACCCTCTCCAATTTGTCCAGCATCCCTCTTCAGTTGTGGAAATCAGCACTAAGAACAACTCCCACAGTGGTGCCAAAGACAGATGTAGCCTCCCACTTCCTATTTAGCAGTCTCAGGACCAGCTCTTTGGAGGACAGCCTCCCCCAGCAGTTCCTGCTCTGCTCACACACAAATCCCCCAGTCCCACATTCTTTGTGGATTCAATGGCTGCATCCACTGAGCACTTGTGTTTGCTGCAGCAGGGAGGTTTAGAGGTGCATTGTGGCATCCTTCCCCCAACCCTGATTACTGCATGCAGATGCAGGTCACCCACTCAGATTTGGTTTGTGGGAACTGAATTCCTGCTGGGGGAAAGTGCTCAGGAAGTTGCTCCCCAGTGTGCACTATGTGCAGCCCAGCTGCTGCTGCAGGCATTAGGCTCTGAACCAGCAACTGGTGATGAGTCTGGGGGACCCACCTAAATCTGATTTGACATCGAACACTGTGCCACAAGCAGAAACCCCAGTGTGAGCTGCTTTAATCTGCTACTCTACTCCTATTTGGCCAAATAATATGCTAATGTAAATATAGCTAGTGAATCAGAGAATCTTACTGAAATCCTACTAAAAAAACCCTGCTTTTGCTTGAATTCAGCTTCTCAAAAAATTCAGGAGATTTTCCATTCATATCTGTATTTCACTCTGCTGATGTTTTTTTCTACCACGTAACCTTTTAGGTACAACTATATGTAGTATCCAAGACAAAGTTCTTGAATAGCAGAAGGCTGGCTATCGCTTGTTTGAGGAAACCATTCAAAACACCAAGCAAATGATCCATTTCCACCAGCAATTGCATTTTGAGACAAGTGTGCCAGCATTTAGCCCGTGTTCAGTGTGATATGCCAGTTTCATATCTGTAAAATTAAGGTTTATAATTAAGGAAACATATGCTGCAATCTTAATCAAATTTTCATCATGTGCCAAGCTAAATGTCATACAGAATTCAAAGTACCTTACATCACATACTATTAGCTGTGTTAACCATAATGATAAACTCGTTTTAAAAGGATAGTTAGTTGCATAAACATTTATTAAAAGATTTTTACCATGATAATCTCTTACACAGAGTTATTAGCAGAATCTGACATCAACTTTAATTTCTCTTAAGACCAGGGAAAGTCAAGTGGAAACGCACATGATTGACATTCTCGTCCCATACGTGTCTTATTTTATAAGACTGTATCTTTCCAGTCCTCTCAAACTTTTCTAGTGTTCAATGTCTTCTTCAAAACCATTATTTATAGTCAAAGGAGTTTCTTGACTTGTTCTTTTCAAACTTGTGGACAGAAGTTGTTCAAGCCTCTCATTCAGCTTACCTACTTTAGTAGCTGCTGTTTAAACATTTTCTTGAATTACTGTTGTAATGGAAAATGCATCATCACTATTGCAGGATTTTGTATTTTCAGCTGTTTTTTTCCAACCAACACAGAAAGCTATGCTTGTCTTTTCTGTGTTAGTATAAACAATTCCACCATTTCTATCCATTGAGAGAAACATCACTGATAGGTAACATGCATCAAAAATTTCTTTTTGTCCTTAACTTGGGTGACCTTTAATTCTGTTGGGCAGATACCTCTATTTACATTTCTCTTGCTTCCCTTATGAATTTATCACCATTTCTATCTTCTGAGTTAGATTAATTTTTTGTTGCCTCACTCTTTCTTCAAATTGTTACATGTGGGTTTTTGTATAATAGAACAGCTTTCACTTAAGCTATGTTGTTTTGTTTTATAACAAGTATGGCATTTTAGTAAAATGTTTTTAAACAGTTTGCAATTATCATGCACATTTTTCTGTTTAAATTCTCCCAGTAGATTTGGCTTATAATTGTTTTCAGCTTTACAAAACTGGTCTTTTTACAGAACCAAGAATGTGTATTACTGGTTTGAATTTTTTACTTTTTGCATACAAATATAATCAAGACACGACCGTTTGCACATAAGCAGACATTTGCTTCAGTTCTGTAATCAATTTCTCCCTATCTGTCATAATTAGATCAGTTTTTTCCGTGCATTTGAAATGCTAACAGAAGAAATAAAAGCTCCACTCAATTGTTAGGGGAAGATGGACTCAAGCATCCTCTCCACATTTGGCAGAGAGGAAGTCTGGACCTTTGCGGTCCTGGGTGAACATCTTAACCCCTGAATAATGACCCTTTGAACCCACCCGCCTAATAAATCTAGCCTTTGTTTTCCAATTTTATTCTGCTTTTAAAAATAGTTTTAAATGCTACTAGAATGTAGTTAATTTTTATGGTCAAAGTTGCATATTCATTTTCTTATTATTCACACCTAGAATGAGAAAAATATTCCGACTACCTCAAAAAGTTGTTTTTGTTAAGTCATAAAGCAAAAAAAACCCAAACCTTACTGTTCATATTTGTCTGATTATTACCAACCACTTAATATTCTACTTGTGCAAATTATCTCACCCAACTTTGGTACCACTGCATGAAACATATGCCCTCTAACTCAACACTGACGGGTCAGGAATGACTGAATTTGTTGGTCCCATGTCCTTGGGCAGATTTGTTCTTTATTTGCTCAGGAGTCTGATTTTCTACTAAGTAAAAGTATATTGTTCCTTCTTCTAAACTTCTTATTCATTATGACTTTAGTATCTTCCTGGCTATTCAAGTCAGCCCCTCCATTAAGAAACTGTTTCCCTTTCCAGTGAGTAAAACATAACCAACTTTCACATGCTTCTCAGAGAAGGTAGACAAACATACTCAAAGCCATCCTTCTGTCTTCAAAGATGGCCAGCTTACAGCACCCACCTACACGTCACTTCCCCACCACTCTTTTCAGGTTGTCAACCTCTGCTTTAAGGATCAAAATTAATGTCCTACGAGGCCACATAACAAATCCAGGGCTGTCATCACAGTGGCTTTTCCTTTGAATCTAGTGTAATGAAGCTTAGCAAGACCAGTGGTTCAAGACCTCCCCAGTTTCTCTGAGTTCTTGGAGTTCTGTACTTGCCCCTGCCACCCTCTGCTGAACCTCCAGCACACCATTCATAAAGGCCCTCTTTCATACATGGTCCTCTCCCTTCAACTGGGCTACATTCACAGTGAGTTTCAGAGATTTTATTACATATGCCTGCCTAAATGGCCACAGTTCTTACTTTCAGATGGATAACCTGTACTCATCATCTGTGTTTGTCATTTCTGGCTCAGTCCTGCAGCACATCCTTCACATGGGGCCACATTGCAGTTTAATTGGAAGCAGGCTGTGGTGCAGAAGGCAATCACACACCTGGTATGTGCATCTCTGCTCTGGGACCCAAGTCGGCTACTTTTGAGTGGCCTGACTGATTTCAACATGATGGTTTGGGCCTAGGAAGTCCACAGTCTCCAGGGATGATCCTTCCTAAGACAAATACTCTGTGATGCATCTCTCAGAGATGCAGGCATTAGAAGCACTAATGACTGGATTATGTTCCTTTCAATATAACAGAGGAGGTGTAGCCAGTAAGATACTCCCAAAAAGCTTCCTAGACTTCATAAATCCCTTCCTGCAGTTTGGCACCATCTGTATTTATTGACTTTTAGGACATGCTGCAAGACCCCTGTGTTGGTGCAGCTCTTTGAGGAACCTTAAGAGGACTGGTTGATGAATGGGGCTCCAGTGTTTATTTACTTCAGTTTGGTAGAAGCAGTGAGTCAATTATATTGCATGTTGGTTTTGCAGTTGTAAGTTGGCAGAATGCTTAGAGCCTATGTAGGAACATATTTTATTTATTTTAAATATCTGAAAAAATTTTGAATAAATAAAATGATGCAGTTGGTGTAAGATTTATGATGTCCTGAATTTTCCATGATTTTAAGTGGTTGGGGTTTTACATGACGTGTTAGTCAAGTATGCAGTCCATTACCAGTCTTGTCTGGCTTCTGAAACAAAAGGTCTTTTGTTGTGGTGAATCATAGAGAATGCTTTTCAGGTCCTATTTTTATGATGACACTTACAAGCAAGAATCCCCACAAAGTCCCATCAACCTTCCTGGAGAGGAAGGGTTAGGATTCATATAGCAGATACAGTGCTATCTGTCAGTTCCAGAAAGGCCAACACTAAAAAAAAAAATAATTGCTGAATAACTTCACAGGTTTTGCCATCATTTGCTGCATAAGGTATCCAATGCATCTGCATCATTTAGCAACAGACAGACAGAACCATAAAGTCTCTCAACACCATTCACCCTGTTATGTGCCCCATTAATTTTCCAATCAGGTTAATTAACAGCAAACTGATTGTCTCCCAAGCTCCCAAGCCAAGCTCAGAACTGACAACTCTTTGTCATGGTAATGTTGACAGTAGATTTATGAAAAATACTCTTATTTAATAAAATAAACTGAATGGGTACTAGAACACATAGTTTATGGATGTTGTACAGTCCCATGAATGTTAGCATCTTCAAAGCAGATACTCACTTTAACCAACTCCTTACATAAGTATCCCGATAAAATATACCCTGAAGTCACTGTGAGCTTTTCTGCTGGCTTCAGTGGGCATTAGAGTAGCACCTAAAAAGCTCTCAAAGCTCAACAGATGAGTTTTCAGAGGCTTTTCTGACTGTTAGGACAAGCGTTCCTTAAAATAAATTTTGATGTCAGGAAGGCTCCCTAACACATTAGCAACAGGGCCATGAAATGTTTGGCTGATTACAAATCCTTCCACACTAAACAGAAACTTTCTAATACACTGGAAAGCCACAGCTAGGTCTAGGAAGTTCTTATGTAAAGCACTTAAAGGTAAATAGGGAAACTAATAGATTAGAAAAGAGATGTGTTGGGTGAGTTATTAAGCGAGGTAATCCAGACCTCCTTACCCATGTACCACCATATGCTCTACGTTCTTCCTTAAGCTTATCCTAATGTGTTTTCCTTAAGGCTCTTTTCCACTTCCTTAGTTCATGAAATAAAGTAACATTAGCTCGTCTCAGTGTTAACAGATGTTGTGAGGAATTATTTTAAAGTCACTTGTATCCTGTATCTCTCCATATCTTTTAGCTCAATTACAGCAAATTTTAGGACTTTTTGTCCAGAAAAAAAACCCCACCAAACCAAACTATAGAGATTTACACCACACCCTCGCTATCATTAAATAAATCTAGCATCAAGTTAAACCACTGCAGTCAAAGTATTTTTATACATTTTAGAAGTATTCTTGCATGCCCAGTTCTCCCTTGAGCTGGCAGAGATCCAAGTTTGGGACACAGTTTGTACACTTGTGTACAGCTCCAATGTGGAAAATCAGAGAAGGGTGCAACCTCAGGGCAGAGAGAGACCACTGCATTTACCAGTCCCTGCCTTACGAACAGAATAACGAATCTGAATTTTCAGGAGCAAAGCAAGAGGCTCTAGCAGATGTTGATGAATTATTATTCTTCACTGCTTTTCAGTGGTATCCCTGTCCAAATACAGCCTTCCCAGAAAAGAAATTCCAGTCTTAGTCCAGTGGAGAAGAGAAGAAGGAGCACATACTGGGGAAGTGCATGTCCAGTCGCACCCAAAATTTTGGGTATCTACCTGAAGCCAACATGACAACAGCAACACTAACGAGCTTTCTTGGTAGGTATGGACCCAAAGTTCAATGAAGGCGGGAAAAAACACATATGTACTTCAACAGGCTTCTGTTTAGACCCCTGCCATTTCAGAAAGTACTGGAAGATACTTTCCAGGAACACTTTGTTTAAAGTTTTTTATGCCATTTTTAAAAATCCCAGTTGTATCAATATAACCCATGCATCATGAAACTCACATCTTCTCCTTAGTGAGCTCATGTACCAGGATTAAGAAGTGGCCTGACTAGCCAGGGTTGGCGCACATACTTACAGCAGGCTGGTCCTGAAGCAAGGGCATGGCTGGGACCCAGCACCATTGCCACCAGGTTGCTAACCTCAGGCTTCTCTGGGGTGGACACCAGGGTGGGAAGGAGAAGGCCCTACTGTGAACGCTGCTGCACCCTGGGGCTCAGGCTGCAGTTCCAGGCATTGGGGATCATGCACAGGTCCCACTGTTTTGATGTAGCTTTTTTCTGTCTTAACGGCCTTGATATAACAGAGCTGGGATTTTGGCTCAAAGATTCACAGTTTTCAGTGCAAAGGTCTCACATTCAGTCTTCACAGTCATCGGGGGGAAAAAAAGCACCCATTTTCTTGCTTATAAAGTTGTCTACTCTGTGTTAAATTAACAAAGACCTATATGGTCCCGCAGTCACAGAAAAGCTTCATGGAAAATGAGTTTATTTAAGTGTTTTTATTGTTTGTTCTTGATTTGGGAGTCAATCCATACAGTGGCTAGCACTCACACATCTCATTATCTTCAGAGAAAGCCTGCACCGAAATAAGACTGGGTACAGATCATACTTTCCTCTGATTTAGACTCCTCACAGCCCCAACATGAACAGCAGGACTGAAGCAAATTCATGTCAGGGCAGAATTTGGCCCACTGATGTCAGCCATTTGAATACATATACAATATGCTGTAAAAGCAAGTATTTATGAAGACTCGACTGTGAATGCAAAGAGACAGGGCTGAATCATATTCTTATCGTGAATGAGTGATGACACCCTTTTATCCAAACAAAAGAACTAATGTCTACTGGAAGGACAGCCTGGGGCAGTATTGCTTTAGGAGAACAAAGGCACTCGGTTTGCTGTTAGAGTACGAAGTAAGGGAGCCGACAGATCAAGCAAAAAACACAGTTTAGCTAAAGAAGGACATTTAGATCTGCCCTGTGGATGGGACCAGGGGTCTGGCATTTACAGATTACACATTGGTTACTGAAATAGAAACCAGTGACAAAAGTTTGATAACAATAGCGGGGAGGGCGGGGGGCGGGGGGGGGGGGGGGGGTGGAACATGAAATGAGCAGTTCTCACATGTGGTTGCTGATGCAGAAACATGGTTCACGCTTGACTTAAAGGCCCAGAAGATAAGCAGGGAAGCAGTATCTGGTCTGATGGCTGAATGGGTAAGAAGGAGGCTTCAGTGCTGCAAGACTGTATGATTCTTTTTATACAATGACATCCTCAACATTAGGTCAGTTGAAGAAAGACACAGTAGGAAGGAGCAGCCATCAGGGCAGTCTTTAGCTTAGAAAGAGATTACTTAAAAAAGAAAAAGAAGTTGTGATTTACATGTCTGTGAGCACGAAGTAGTCAGAGTATTTCCTGAGACACTCTTTCCCTCAGATGAAAGGCAGTGACCTTCGCACCCCCAGGCTGCACTGCTGGTCCCCCCCAGTCTCTCCTGTCCCTTTGCTTTGGCTGCAGCAGCCCCTGTGGGGACCAACAGGACCAGGGCAGGCAGCTCTCCTGGGCAAGGGCTTCACCCTTCAAGCTGTGAAGGATGTCTTGTTTCTCTTGCTGAGGAGCACCACAATATCACATCACTCTGGGGATGTTTCAGTGCCCATCTCCACACCCACATGGGAAAGCCACCAGCTCCACGGCATGACTCCTGGCCCCAGGGCAGCCCTCCACCTTGCCAAGGAGAGTTTTCTGAAGATGAGGACAAAAGCTGCACACTTTTGAGCTAGAACAGGCTATTTCTATTGATGGAAAATTATGTGGGGTCCTGCAGCGTTGACCAGTCTGGCAGGCTGTTGGGTTTGAAAGCCACCCTCAGCCATTTTGTGCCCAGCTGCGTGACTGCACACTTGTTCCTGATGAGTGTTTGTTTGTGGGATGAGGGCCCCCTGAACACACATCCCAGGACTGCAGCATTCATATGATTTATATCTGCATTTTATACCACGTATGGGATACATATATGTAATGTAGCCATGGCCCTGCCCTCCCCAGATGACAACATCGCAGTGCAAACATCACGGCATCACTGATGCCAAAATACAAACATCATAAAACAATCATCACGCTATTGGGGTCATAAACATCACAACACCAACACAGGCCCTAACAGGCTTAATTCATTCCTTTAGGCAGTGCTCCAGGAAAAATGACCAAAAAAAAAAAAAAAAAAAGAGAGAAAAAAGTCAGGGCGGGTGGGTGCACATGCAGGTGGGGAGTGTGGGCACCTAAACATCCCCTTCCCCCCATGATCCCCATGAGGTATCTGCACTTTATTAAAACTGGCTCTTCTCATCCCAGATTCATGCATCTCAAATCGGGATAAACTCCTGTAACCACATTAGTCAATCCAGACAGATTCGTCCATTACTTAATGCATTACTCAGATTTCAGTAACAGAAGGTATGTGATCTAGAGTCAAGTTCTGTTATGCTTGGATGAAAATAAAAACACTAAAAAAAGCTCTTGGTAACTGCACCTGTGAGACAAGATTCACTGATTTGGGGAATGATGGCTAAATGTTTTCTAGCAAGTAATTAAAAAAATGTGTCTCCATTTACATTAACAGCTTTGTTCTGATGATTGTGTCAAAGGTCTAATTGACTAGCAGCAAGCTATCTCTGTCAACAGAAAGCAAAGGGACTTTTTCTTCATCCCTGTTTCAGCAACTAGGTTTGGTCATGTGGAGTTATACCTACAGTAGCACAACAGCACAGAGAATCTGTGGCTGTTCGTTAGGAAACCAAAACAGTCAGGGGAAAAGAAACAGGTTGCCAAAGTTAAAGCAAGGAAATCATGCCCACTGTGTCATGGCCAAATTTGTTACTCTAGAGTTAAAAAAGGAAGAAAGGAAGAAAAGAAAATCTATAGCAGAGTCTTTTGATTTAATCTCAACTTTACCCATAAGTTTGTGTGGGCAGGAGCTTCGTTTGTTTTTTGGCCAGGAAACATCTCCCAAAAACTGAAAGTGATTTGTAAACAAAGAAAATGCTTTTTAAAAAGTTACACTGCCCCTCATTCACTCTTGGTTTGACACCCAGTTGGGGCATTAGTGAATCTCTTGAGTTGTCGTCCATGGTTCTCAGCAGCATGCTTGCTGGCTGATCCTTATGGCTGCTTTGACTGGAGATAACCCTGCTGAAGGTTAAGGAACTGTTTGCTGCTTTGCTGTTGCAGCTGAGAAAGGCTCCCTGACCTTTCATACCATGTCACCAAGGATGGAACTGGATTCCTGACGAAATGTTGTTTTTCCAGTGCTGCTATCCGGGTTCCTGCCCCTGATTTCCCACTCCCCCCTTCTCCTCTCCAGCCCAACAGTGCAGCAGCACCATGGCACTCTGTGAAGGTGGAAGGAAGGAGATGCCTTTGCAGGGATTGTGGTAAGGACCTGAGGGGGCTAATGCAGGGCAGGAGGAAATTCCCAAGTCCTCAGCACCTTAACACATCAATGCAATGCTAGTCTCCTCTGGGAAGCTCCTTGGAGAGTATCTGATAAAAGCTAAATGAGAGCTAGAGGTCCTCTGAGTCCTACCAGTACTAACATACTAACATGCCTGGAGATCCCTTCATGCTGCTACTCCTCTGCACCAGCTTGACACCTCCTCTGCTAACCCTGCCTGATCTAGGCTGTTCTGGTCCACTTGTGGTGGCCAAATGTTTTGCTTGCCCCAGGCTCAAGACAGTCTGTGGGTCTGGTCCACATTATTGACGTTCAGTCTGGAGCAGGTCAAAGGGCACATGGATTAAATCAGAGAAGATGATCAACACTGATAGCGGGAAGTGACCTTAAGGTCATCATTAAGCTTATACCAAATAAACACCTACACTGTGACCTCCTAGCACAGCAAAATCTAGGAGACCTGCCAGAGCTCAGCTGCATTGTTGATCATGGCTATCCCCCTCTCTGCAGCACATTTGCAGGCATCAGGCAGAGGAACTCAGCATGACCTTACCCTGCAGTCCTGGCTGCTGACCTCCTCCCAGTACTGCCCATGAGCAGGGGGCTTCACCAAACCCTGCATGCAACCCACTGAAATCTGCTACTGGGGTGACAAATGCCACTCAGACCCAGTAAAGGAGACCCTTTGAGGCTGACTGTAAATGTCAGTGTAGACACACCAGGAGAGTGTTTGGGAGGAAAGCCAGGAGGTGAGTTTGTGGGACTCTGTATCTGCAGTCTTGTCGATGTGTGTGTTGAAATCTCCCAGGATGACAAGTCAGGGTATTTCATCACCATTGTCAACAAGGTATCAGTGAACTCCTTTATGAACCCTTTAGTCTGTAGAGGTCTGTAAATGAGCATAAAACTCTATGTTAGCTTTGGCTCAGGTTTCTATTGTCAGATGAATGAATTCAAACCTTACTCTCAGCCTCCATTACAGCTGCCAAATCCCACCCAGAGGAACTATCTGGGGCAGCAAACTGCTTTATCAAACCTCTGTGCCCCTGCACGTAGCTGAACTATTTGCCAAGTGCTGTGCATGATCTCCTTGTTTTGCAGAAGAGACCATGCACATCAGGGATGTTCACAAACAGCACAGAGGCTTTCTGATCCTGTTCACCAAGCGACTGGCAGACTCCTACCTTGGGGGACAATATATTCACTCATCAAGGGCTGTCAAACACTCCCATGACCGTAATCAAATTGCATGGGTTAGGGCTTCAGCAGCTCACTTGCAGGAACCTGGAAGTATTGCATTTTTCCCCCAGTGTGCATCTGGCTGCATGTTTTCTGACTGGTTGGTTTCTTCTTTGCTTTGCTCTGAAGTTTGGCCACAGATGAAGACTCAGTGCTCTAGCGGGTAAAAAGGGTGCTGAGATGGCACAGAAATTTGTCTTCTTTTTGTTTGTTTGGGTTTTTTTTTTGGGGGGGGAGGTTGTGTGTGTATGTGAGTGAGTTGTGCTTTTTTCACATTTCCTGAGATAGCAGAGGTCACTCTAAACCTAACTTTTAAAACTTCATTGTCAGCAAGGAGAAACCACCGCTGTTCCCTGTAGCTGTAACACAAATCCTCTCAGAAGGACTCAGACCATTTCGGGGTACTTTTCTGAGACCCATTCAACCTGTATTCCCACCTTCCCTAGGTCTGCCCAAGGATGGTTTGAGTCTTACCCAGGTGAGTATTTGGAGCCCTAGATAATGAAGCCAGCCGCAAGAACGTGAGTGCCAGCAGTATCCACATGTCCACAGGTAACCAGACAAGCAGGACCACCCCTGGCTAAATTAGCAAGATAGCAACCATGCTGCTAAGAGAAGGAAAACGGCCTTTTTGCAGGCTTATAACACATGCGTTACATGTAAAAATAGTAGCTAGTAAGCAGCAGTGTGTTGTGCACATCTGTGGGCAATATGAGGACAACTTTACTTCCGAGTCTCCTTTCTCCTATTAGTCCTTTGCCTTTGATTTTATGTGGGTTATCCAAGGATGAAGGTTATCTGAGGACTTATTTTCAGTAACAGATATTTTTAAAGGACTGGAGGTTATCTGAGGTTTAGCTTGAAAATAACAGTACTTTGGAGAGTTTGTAGCCCTGCCTAGTATCGTTTAGTTGAAGATATGCCCACATGCACAACTAGTCAATTCACTCTGGTAATTTAACAGCGTTGTTGAATTCCTCACTGATGCAATGGTTTCACTTGCCAACTTTTATAAATAACACTTTCTAAAAATCTCTGTTTACCAAGGACATCCTGGCTAACAGTGTTTTGGCACAGGTTACTTGTTCCTTCATCATTTTGTAGCAAGACCTCAGCAAAGCAATCCACATAGACATGAAGCTGTCAGCCCTTACAAAGCTCCAGCTCAAACACTGCATAAAATCTTCCTCAATAGCACTTGTTATCAAACCATATTAAAACTTATTCACCTTCAACTCTGCCCTCCCAAAAGATTCAAGTTCACAGTATCAGGTTTTGTCTTCAAGGCTCCCAGTGGTCACAGACTGTGACATCTAAAAGTTCCCCTAAAGCTGTAGGAAGAAAGGTGGTTGACAAGTGCACTCCTGATGTATTAGAACTACCCACAACAGGTCAAAAACCCATCTGGGCTCAGAGGTTTCCTACAAGCAGATCTTAAAGTGTGCAACAGACTCCCAAAAAAACTAAGGGCTTTGATAAATCTTATTACCAGCAGCTCCATAAGCAAGTGCACACTTTTTGTTTTTGTTTGGCTCCTTTTTGCTAACAAAAACCCAAAGCAATGTTGATGAAAGAAAACAGAATGTGGAAAAACTGTGACCCTACCTGAGATACTGTTACCATGCCCACTGTTCTCCATGTCCCCAAGGAGAGGAGGAGGGAGCTGCATGGGGCAGAGGTAGTCACCTTATCCAACACCGGCTGGATGGGGCTGAGATGCTCTGGTGATGAGAGCGAGCTGTGCCCCAGGCAGGTTTTTACACCAGTGTGTGGTGATACATCCCAGGTCATGGGGTGAACTGAAAGGAACTTCTCATGCAATGCTTCAGGAAGCCTCCAAAACCATAAAAACAGCCACAAACAGTGACCCTGTGTCCCATTACCTCCACGTAAGCAGACATCAGCAACTTGCCATTTCTACCAAAACCCATGTTTGCTTTTGTTTTAATTGAGCTGCTGAAGACAGGACACCGATGTGGCTAGAAATAGCATATTCAGAGGTCAAGAATTCAATCTGTTCTGGAGAGGCCTACCACTGGTGCTCTTGGCAGGGCTCACGCAGGGCTGCCGTCAGCCAGTCCCCAGGAAGCACTCTCGCTCACGGAGCAAGAGCAGTGCAAGTGGCCAACATTCAGGCTTGGCTGACAAACCAGAAAAAGGTTTTCAAAACGTCAGTTCGGATCAACTTAAATCATTTTCCTGAGGAGCAAAGAGATGGGGGGGGAGGGGGGGGGGGGGTGAGAGAGAGGGGGAGGCGACTGAAAAGTGTCCTCCACTTCTGTTTCCCATCTCACCGTTTCATTTTCAGTCACTGGAACAAAAAGTAGAAGGAACAAAAGGCCAGGCAGGTCCTATCCCTCCCCTATCCCATAGCCCAGTGGTCAAGGAGTCCAGGATATAAGTAATCTAAATTACCTGTTCTTCCCCTTTTTCTGAAAGGATTTGATCCCCACTTTCCCCATCCATTTCACAAGAGTGCCTCAGAAATCTTCCTCAGGGCTTTCTG
This sequence comes from Falco biarmicus, assembly GCF_023638135.1. Lineage (NCBI taxonomy): Eukaryota > Metazoa > Chordata > Aves > Falconiformes > Falconidae > Falco > Falco biarmicus. The sequence continues at coordinate 30,289,030 of NC_079289.1, forward strand.
GGCACGACCCACCAGTCAAACCCAGCTGGTCCCCGGGACAGACCAAGAAATCTCTTTCCAGAGTATATGACAGTGGATAGACTCAGTGGGGCTGGAGGTGTGGGTTCAGAGCCACCCAGACACATCTGCAAGCCATACCTGGCTGCCTCACACTTTCAGTGCGTGCCACATCGACTTCTTGATTGCATGAGGGTGTTAGGACACCAGCACAAATTTCAGGAGTGCCCCCTTGCACACACAGCTTCAAGTCCATGGATTCATGATTCACCCAAGGATGACTGCAGCTACACAAATGGCGTGTTTTGTTTCACCTAGCTTTTTTTAGACCTTCAACTACAACTGGAGGAAGACAGTCCATACCAAAGCCTCAGGCTTTGGCCCTGTGCTCCACATGTCTGAAATCTTACGACCGTTTGGTATAAGGCTGTTGGAAACCTGGGAAGACTGTGAGAAGTTAAGACTCACTGTAGCCCAGCTCCACAGGTACTAAGCAGAAGAATCCAATCAGGAATAGCATTTTTGGGGTTGTTGTGTATGGTGCTGGGGTTGAGCAAACCCTTGCATTACTCTCCAAAGGAGAGACATAAAGGCACTTGGAAGAAAAAGGCCTAAAAAGCAGTCTTTCTAAAAGCAAGAGGAAAAAAAAACAACAATGAAGAGAGTAAAGCATCTGCTGAAGGCAGTATAGGAAAGGGCAACATCTGCATTTTTCTTTAGCCCACAAAAAGATGAGTGCAAAAGGAGACTTCAGCATCTGCTGTGAGGCAATTGTTCATCATCAAGAGAAGGCAGAGAAACAACCAGATTTCCCTTCAGAAAGGATGTTATGGAGCCAAGATCAGTGTTAAACTTCCCCACGCCCTGGGCAACAACCAGAACCCTTAACCTTAGCACTGGTAAAGGCACAGAAATGGCTCTCCTAAGTGGCAAAAATGGCCTGGGCTCCCGGGGATTTCCTGTCCCTCCAAGCAGTGTGTGCCCATCTGTGTTGCGGATAGCAATGATTATCTCGTCCAAGAGAAAACAAGAAGTGTTTACAAAGAAAAGGCAGAACAGCAGGTTTTGCCAAGCCAAAGAGGGCCCACCAACAACTTGACGGTTTTTTTTCAATAAGGGCTTATTTTTACTAAAAGGTGGTAAAATGTGTGTCATTGTGAAGGGCCATACATGTACGTCACTGACAAACATTGGCATCCGTGTGGCATATGACCTTTGTTCCCATGGCAATTTTGTTCAAGAGAAAAATATGTATCACTAGCTCAGTATGTTTTCTTAGAGTGTAATGCTTATATTAGCATAACAGTGTCTTACAGCATCACTACAGCTAAGCTTGTGTCAGCATTTCCATTACAACTAACCCTCTTCAAGACTGTTTGGATGAAGCAGGATGTGTAAAGGACTGTTTAGGGGCTGAGTTTCAGTCTTAATTTTGAAAGCATTTGTTTTTGTTAAATCAGAAGATGGCCAGGCTTTTTGGGCTCACATTTGATCAATCATGACTTAAATCCTATTCTGTGCAGTGGTGGTTTTTGTGGATCGGATTATAGCTGTCTTTTCATAACTAGGAAAGCAATCTTGCCAAACAACATGATTTTAGCATGAGTGTTGCAGTATGCATTGCTATTCCTGAAGACCCAACTCCTGGCTTTTGTGAACTTCTCAGAAACTCCTGTTCAACTTTTTTTTAATTTGTTTGCTGCTGTGTTAAAAAAAAAAAAAAGCAATTTCTAAGACAAGCCAGGGCACATGAACTTTAAAGATTCCCATACCCCAAGTCAAGCAAAAGAACTGAGAAAGTATTTATTTTAACTAATATTTTCAGTCTATAACTTTTCATTGTTATAAGCTGGATATATATATTCAGGTTACAGACATATGTTATGTAAGATAGAGGTATATAAATATTTTTTTCAGGCTTAAATATAAATAAATGTATTTAACAAATATTTTCAGCCTTATAACCTTCAAAGGTTACAGACCCATGATAAAATTTGTGAGATTCAGCTAAATTAAACTGACAGTGTACTTAACAAGCAGAAAACTCAGAAAACCCTCCAGTCCAACCCACATAACAACTGTAATTTAATCAGGGATTCTGGCTTGCAATAGGATTACAAATTACAGAAAAGACAGAAGCTCCATCCATGGCAGCCCAGGGTTTTTGCTGGCTTTGAGTGCTATGCACGTATTTAACAAAGGGGCAGTCCAGTATAAGGAATGTTCATGGACAGACAGCTCGGACAACTAGAAGTCACTGGAGGATAAAAAGGTGGTTGTGATTATGTAAGAGGAATTGCAGATACATACCAGAAAAGAAATTTCCACATAAATTAAACAGTTCTGATTCAATCTATCACAACTAGAGAGCTTTTGAATTATGAAGTTTTACATCATTTGGGGAATATTTCTCAATGTAAAGTTCTATAGGCAAAAAGAATGGGGACTGCAGTAAAATTCACATATAATCATATTGATAGTGTCTGATGAGTCGAAATATTTCTCTAATACAGGGTATTGTGCTAGTGAGGGCTAGGTGCAGCATGTATGAAGAGCTGCTTTAGTCTAAGAAAGCCTTCATCTGACATTAGAGGGGAATTCATGCATCTTTAATAGTATATCAAATGGCAGTTTCAAATATCCTTTAAAACCAGGGAGAGACATATTGGGAGATACCCATAGGTGTAATTTCTCCACTCCTTGTGGATGTTCCTTTGGGGTAGGAGAATAAATGAGCTGTATTTCCTTTAGAAAGAGAGGGGGAGAGACAGACATTATTTGTGAGGGAATGGGAAAAAAAGCCTTTACTGCAATTAGAAAATCCAGAGGAGTAGTCATAAAACCTACGTTATGTTCCTAACACTTGTCCCTGCAAAGATACACAATTCCCCTCAAAGATCACAAAAGGTTTGTTGTGTTGCAAATTAAAGCAATATCATGGACCAAGGAGGACGTAGGCACAACCAGCCCTGAGCAAAGGTACCTGTTCCATACCAGGGACGTGCAAAGAGGGGAGCAAGCAGGTTCTCCTTTCCCCATGGGGCTTACTCCTTCTCAGGCCAGGACACTAACACAAAAGGATGGGCGAGCTCTGATCCCCCGGCTCTGGAGAAAAAGGTACTTGCTATCTTCATAGCAGCAGGGGATTCAGAGGTGGGGAGGTGGAGCAAAAGGTGTCGAATGTGCTGCTCAGAGCCAGGTGCCGGAGCTGGGAGGTGGCTGGAAATGCTCACAAACACCCGTTTGCCCCCTGTTTCCTCTTTCCTTTTTCCAGCCTCAGCACATCGGTCTTTCTGGGCTGGTTTTCAGAGGTGCCTGTGGATTGAAGGGGCAGCCTAAGCACCTGACTTCAGCAGTCTGGATTGCCCAGCTGGGGTAGTGCAGCTCCCGAGCTATAATGCCAAAAAGAGAGTCTGGCTCTCGCCCTGATCCCTTGCAGGGAAAGGGAACACATGGCTGCAAAATAAAGGGCCTGGGAAGCACAGACTGATTCTCGGCACGCAGTCATGTCTGTAGCACCTTTGCAACTGGCTCTTTCCCCTTTAACACCACCGCTTCTTGCAGACCCCTGTCCTTTTCCCTCCTTGGCTGATTTATGGCTGTGAATCTCCCTCTAAACTGAAAATAATGTGCATCTCAGTCTTCTTGGTTGCAGTGCCTTCGACATGCCAAGCGTTTTCATGCACATTAATAAAGCAAAAACCGAGAACTGGCACAGCTTTCCCTGGTTCAGTTTGTGCTTTTAATACTTGTTCTGCGGATGCAAGCCTTACTGTCAGGGCTATTCTTTATTAGATGGAAAGAAGCTCTTCTATTCTTATAATGGGTTTCATTGAAAAGCAAAGCCACTTCTCTGCATTTATTTAAGTGCAGAGCTAGAATAGAGACCAGCATGATGAATTTTAAACAGAGTTCACATCTGGTCCAGAAACCACAATCAATTTATTGCTGTATCTGAAACATTTTCAGCATCTGTCATATAATATATTTTCACACGTTTCTAACAAGACATTTTCTTGGACGTAACATAGACAGGTATATCTGTCAGTTCAATTTCATGCAAACGAAACAGAAGAATTTTTGGCATGGTTTATTATACTGTCTTTGGAGCAGTGTAACTATCATGTGAAAAGGGTATTATTTAAGGATGCCAGAAGCTCAGCAACTTCTTCCAAAACGTGGAACTACTGACTACACAGCAGATTTTATTTTTTTAAAAAATCTATACCTTCCTTTTTTCCATTTTGATATAATCCATTATCCAATGTATTTGAGAGAGAGGTGCATACCTCCATATTATAAAACCTATCTTAGCCCATTCTGGGAACTCTCACGTTTTATGCTAATGTGGAATCTTCCACTCATGATGGCCATTTAATCACAACTTTATTTGGAGTTTTATTAAAAATTAAATGGCAGTACAAATCATATTAAAAACCTTAAGAGCTTCACGTTTTCACCCAAACCTCTCATGGGCTTTCCCACACAGAACCACAGATGTATCAAATAGCTTGACAGCAGTGCAGCCCTATAAATAGGCACGCCAACTTGCCCCCATATTGGCCCCAGTACAACCATTTACCACCTCATTTTTGGCTACATAAACTGCCTCTAAGCACTTTCTCATTTGAAAGCCCTGGGGTTCCTGTAAGAGCACTGCATCAGCACACAAAATCCTGCACTCCTCACCCTTCCCCCTGTGCTCATATAAGATCGTGCACAGCCATTACTTCTCTGATGAGACAAATAAAAGGCAGTCAGGGGTCTGGGATGAGTATCATGTCCTGGTGATGGTTTACTTTGTTTGTTTGCTCTTTTTTCTCTCACTTAAATTGAGAGAAGATGAAGTTTGTCAGGGCATCGTGGGTTGCATCCACAAGCAAGCAAGCCTGTGCTTTTGCTGTAAGCACGCTCAAGAAGTGGGGAATCAGATGGGCCTGCTGCACAACAGTCTCCCACCGTGGGAAGAAGACCCTGAGATGATTAAACATCTGTTCCTATTACATTAATATCTGCCATAATTAAGGGTGACACTTAGCTCCTTGAGCCAAGAAGTAGGACCATACTTGACTATCAGGAGCAGCTAAATCAACATGGTCCCTGCCTGGCAGAGCAGTTTTGGTCTTTTGAACTTTGCTTAGACATTGGCTATAAAACTGAGCAAACTTACCTGTGGTGCAGAAAACCTGCAGGTAAACTTGGAGGAGGAGGGGAAGTTTGTAAGCAGTGACTGTGGGAAGCTGTTCGTGCCACTGGGGGGGGGAGGGATTTGCACAGAGGCCACAGTGCCACAGGGCTTGGTGGCACTATGCAACAGGACACTATGGGCTGGAAGGTCACAGCTAAGCAGCTGAACCTGGTGTGGGGTTTGGTGATCCCATCCCAGCATTTGCTTTTTTCCTCAGCTTTGCAGCAGTTTTTTTCCACCACTGGACAAAGACAAGAGTCCTGCGAGGAGGTGAGTAGAAGCAGTATCCTCCCCTGCACCCCCATGTGTCACATGCATCAGGGATGCTCAGAAGCATGTTTTCCCCTGCCAAAATCAAGGTAGAAAATGACAGTGCAGGGGCCAAGGCAGGGCAAGGTGGGTGTCTGTTTGCTGGACTGCGGTGCTCTCAGGCTGGTTACCACCTCTGAGTTTCTCCCCCAAGAGCTCTAGAGAAGGCTGGAGTCAAACATGGAGCTTGAATAAAATGCTAATTTGATTTCTATTGCTTTTTTTTTTTTTGTAATAAATATTTTACTGACATTCTGTATAACCCTGTGACAGTTTGAAAGTTTGCTTTTGCAAAGCTGAGGTATTTATCTAATTTAAAGACATTGTGTTTTAACAAAACTTAGGAGACTGATTCATACATCACTCTTGTTTTATTTTTCTCCATTATTAATCTAGGTTTTCACAAGCAGATTCTCTCAAGACATTTTATATGGGCTTGGTTCCACAGTAAAAATAAATATATTTCCAGTGAATTTGCCACATGAAGTTTGCCAGCTCCTTTGAATAAGTTTAACCATTTGGCTACTAAACAGCATAGCAGGTATATGGTGCTGAGCAACTCTACTTCCCATATATGTCTAATTAAAGGTATGTTTCAAACTAAATAGCTGGTATATTAGTGAGACATAGTTCTTCAAAGGAGCACATAAAAGTTACAATGGCCCAAGACAGCAAAGGGTTAAAGAGGTATACCTCACACTGCAGCATTCACTGAATTAACAAGAAAGAAAAAATAATTTCTCCATGGGAGAAATTAGGTGATATCTGACATTTACTTAGAATCAGGCTTTTCCAATATATATTTCTAATTATTTTAGCCTGAAAAATAGGGCACTGTGCTTCACCTGTGGCTTTGAAGGGCTCTAAGGTCTCCCCATTTAATAGCAATGTTTTAAAATAACTGGATGTTGGCTTTTAGTACCAAGTTATTCAATGAAGTGCAGAACTGATGGGTTACAGAAAATCACCTGTGGAAAGAGCAGATTTTTATCTTTCTCAAAACACTGTGATATGTGTTGCCAAGATTTATAACTTCCTTAGAAGCTGGAAATCCAACTTTCTCCAAAGGCACGGAGAAGTCAGTGACTGCTTTGCAACAAGAAAGCCAAATCTGTGGAAGAAAACAGACTCCTGAGGAAGTGGAACACTTACATCTATTTACACATCTGCAGCCATTTGGGACAACTGACATTCAAAAAAGAAAATTCTCACATCTTTCTCCCACTTAAGCCATAAATAGCCAACACAAGGTCCTCACCTGCCTTAAATTTTGCTAGTGCACTGTAAAGAGGTCACAGGCAGACGAGGACTGAGTTCAGAGGCGGATGGAGACAGGGGCTGCAGATGGATGGTGCGAGGTGGCAGGAGACAGCTGAAGGAGTTAGCACATCACCCAGCATGTCCTGTGGACAAGCGTCAGGTGAGCAGGACACCGAGCATGAAATCTGGTCACACCGGCAGCAAGCATTTCTAACGATCAGGCTGTGATTTAAAAGACAAGTCTGAGCATGAAGCAGATAGGTGGTGCCAGGCCACATCAGATAAGTTGCACAGTCATGTTTCAGTTTACAAGTATTTCAAATCAAAATGACCAATGATCAGTTCTCCCCTCTCTCCGTCTGTGCAGTTCTGCAAAAAGCTTTTACTGTCTCAGCTTCAAATATTGATGCTGAACATATGTATAGCATGACAATCCGCAGGCATTTTGTGCTTTAATTCTGCAGGGTTAATTCAGCTGTCTCCAATACCACGCATGCTGCACTAGTTGTAGTTTAGTGTTAACAAACCTGAGACCCCTGTATTTCTTCAGCTTTTCTTCAGATCTCCGTTCATACACATTACACTTGTTTCCTGCTGCTTCACGACATCTTGAAGTCACAGGAAACACATTTGTATACCCAATTCATCTGTGATGAGCCAAGTTTGTGAGTTAAAGCAAGACCGTTTTGACATCTTTCCACAGAAGAGTATGTCCGATACACCCCCAATCTGAAAATGTAGGATCATCTACCACAGCCAGAATTATGAATGAACATGAGAGGTGAAAACTCATTGTATGGTCTTAGAAAGCTCCCTGAATTGCTTCCACCGCAACTTCTAACCAAAAGGCAAATTAACTCCTGCATCTGAATCACCCACTCATCAACCTCCAGTACATACTTGCTTTCTCTACAAGCAGCTGGGGTTTGTTTGTTTGTTTGTTTGTCAGGCTGGAATTGGTCCCAGTGGATATTGCCATTACATCTAACCCCCAACAGAGGATCTCCTGAGACTGCCTCAGGCTGTAGACCTCAAAAAGCTCAAAGGGAAGGACAGACTTCTTTTTACTGCATACAGCTCTGCCCGGTTTCCCACAACTGTTCAACAAATGCTGTTCCTTCGTAGGAGAGGTTTGGCCAAGTCACCACTGAAGACATTCATGTCCGGCTGAAACACAACGCAGAACATTTTTTTGCACGCTTGCAGCATCAGGACTCAAAATCACGACAAGAAACTAAGCAAGTAATTGGGTTTTTTTCCATCTCACTGGCCAAAAATTGTTTAGGGTTGACCAAAACCAAATAATTTTCAGTGTCCCCACCCAAAACAAAGCACTTCAAAACTTCAATCTAACAAAAGGTTTATTTCAAACAAAAGTAAATACAAAGCCTTTTGTTTTCCTGGGCAGTGGAGAGAGGAAGGGGAAGTACTTTATTATTTTTTAATTAAGGCTAGGTCAGCCTCTAAAATTAGAAATCTTAAAACAAATGCGAGAATTATTTTTTTTTCAAATATCAAGTCAAATTGTTTTGATTGTTTTCCTCCTTTCCCTCTCAGAAAATTTTAATGGCTTAAAAGTACATTTTCAGCAGGAAAAAGCAACACAAAATTTCATCCAGATCAACTCTTGAACTGTTGCTTTCCAAAAAAAAGTTCTTTGCTGTGCTGTCACTCAATCTGCAGCCCACATATGACTGGCATCAGCACCACAGTTGGGAGCAGTCTGCAAAACCATTGCAAAACAGTGTGCTTGCAAAGTGAAATAGTCACGGTTTTCCATGCAACCAGTGGGTGCGCTAGTGTTTGCCAGGAGACAAAGGTCAGAGCTGGCTCCCTACTGCTGTCAGTTCCCATGATGATCATCCTCAGGGTCCTCAATTCTTCTGATGAAGCCATTTATTAAAATAACAGGTTTCAGTAAAAAAGCATCATATTGCGTATCTAAATGTTGAACACTTTATCTCCCTCTTTGCTTTACAACTGGTAAACACCAGTGGGACACAAGATGGCAGCAGGTTTTTTGTCTTTTTTAAATTTTTTTCTACTGAAGGGTGAGGCAGTTGCTAGACTGAAGGAGGCTGCTTTACTGCTTTAACTTGAAATTAATTGTGTGAACATACCTGGCAATTATCCAGTAATGAACAGAGAACAGAAATACAGAGAAGGCCTGTTTCTCCTCATTTACTCTGATCTGTGCATGGGCATAATGGTGCGTGTCACCCAATGCATCTGGCAAATCTCATCACAGTGTCAGGCAATATCTATATCCACCTCTGTTCTGCTCAGACATAGATATCCGCAGTTAGAGGAGGTGAATCCCACCCATAGACACCTGCAATGGTTAATGCTATAAGCAAATACAGAAGTGTTCAGAATGTGCTCCCGGTTCCCAAACAATTCATATGTTTCATCCAATAGTCATGTAATGCCAAAGAGGTAAGTCATCCCAGAGCCCTGAACCTCCACCTGAGAGATCTAGCCCCCAGGCTGCAGGGAAAAGCACCCTCCTGTGGCACAACAAGTCTTGCATTTCTTCCTACAGCCTGGTGAGACGGAGGACACTTGTTGATGGCCTCCTGCATCAACAGAGATGGAACTGCTGTGCTGAGACATGGAAGCTGTATGCATAGAACCCTTCAGGGCCCATGGAAATGAACCGTGCATCCTCCCAGCATACCTGTCAGACCATGGTCCTCTTAACATCTAGAGGGACGCCTCCTGTACTGAGTGGTGAAACAGGCACCACACCACCCAGCCCTGATGAGATGGGATCAATTCTGGGCAAACACAGCAACACCACTCCGGGATGCACTCGTGAAAATCCAGTGAAGTAATAGTAATAGCAGCAGTACTTCTAATAGTGAAGAACAGGGTGGAAGTTTGGAGGATCTGCATCTGGCATTTGGGCACCTAAATTCTACCATATTTTCTCTTTAAGCAGTTTAACCCTGAGTTGTTCGTTGCACCTCTGGGCCTTAGTTTCCAGCTCCCATAGGCAGAGTGGTCTGTCAGATGATCTCAGAGAAGTGTGAATGCACACAAAAGCTTCCAGACCGTGACAACCCTCCCCTCAGGGTGGGTCATACATTATTAAGTACATTAACTGCCACGGATTGGAGCTATACTTCAACCATTGTGAGCTGCACAGATACTTTGAGGAGAAGCAGCTATAGTGATACATTGACTTGCAGCTCTTGTGATGAAATTGTCTGTTTGCTTTCTCTAAAAGCTGTTTAATAAGGAGTGAAAAAACAGTTTTCTAAAGGACCTCAGTCAGCAGTCGTGCACATCCCTCTACCCCTGCATCTCTGCTGACCTCTCCAATGTGGTCTCAGACATTTTATTCCCCAGTACCAGCCCTACTGCTCTGCATTTCCTTTGTGCAATGGGAAGGAAAGAGATGTAGCAGACACATAAAACTGACCTGGGAAGCACCTCCTGAAAGCTGTTTGTGGAATGGCTACTTGAGTTGATTTTGTTCTGGGCAAATCACACCTCCCAAAGGATGATTTTTTCCCAGTGGGACAACAGCGATCAGTGAAGAGCTGCTGGAATTGAAGCACAAGTCAGCAGTCTCAGTGAAGAGGCAAAAAAATGATGATCAGTTTATCTTTTTTCTCCACAAACTGTCTTTTCCAAATCAAACCTCAAACATGACAGCAATATAAAGAAAACTTCCAGATCTACAGCAATGTGTTGCAACAGAGCAAGCTGCTTTTTCAGGGCTGGAAATCTGGCTCTTGTAGCAAGCACTACCACTAAAAATCTTTTTTAAAGGCCATAGAAAAGTACACACTAGCCAACTTACTACAAAATGTGAAGCTGAATAGGCTGTGTGAGTTCAGTATCACTAAAGCTGGTGAATAATCAGTGGAATGAAATCTCTGCCCAGAAAAATACCCTGTCTATGGAGTAATGCTGCAGACACCCCTGAACAGATGGGACCCAGAAAAGTCCATGAAATCTAGAGATGAAAATAGCTTTTACAAAAAAGCCCGAGAGCTCAGGCCTGATTCTGATCTCACCTTGCTGTAAATCGTAAGTCACTCCATTTGGGCTGGAAGTTAAGTGAAATCAATTTAGGACCCTTAATTTTTAGGGAAGGATAATTATTTTATTCCCTCCTTTCCAATTTGAAGCAGCCCATCCAGCATCCAGCTGGCTGCAGTCTGTAAAAGAGCATTTCTCTGGACGAAATCAACCCTTCTCCCTCCTTTAAATCCCCTGCCCTCTAGTAAAACACTTTAAAAACGTGTAAGAGCTATTTTTGTTGGGGTATGCCCAGTTGTCCCAGACATAATATAGACTGTCTCCCAGTCCAAGATCAACTCAAGTGTCCACTGTGAAGCTGTGAAGTCAAAGACACGCAGCATGGGAGCACCAAAAGTACCTTTTAAAACAAAAGGTGGGTCTTTCCCCTTTCCATGTCAAATCACCTGCAGCGGGCGGAGATTCAGCTACTGAGTATCTGCCTGGCCTCTTGTTGGCCTCTGAAGAGATCCATCTCTGAATGGCTCTGTATTGGGGTCACATCCATTTTCAAAACAACTCAATTTCTTCGTGGAAAATTTAAAAAATTACTCCAAGATATATTTCTTCCTACATCTGTCAGGGTAATGTTATACATCCTGATCTGCGTGAGAGATGAGCAGGCTCACAGACGTGTCTTGGTTTTGAGCCAGACACTACCAGTATTAAAACATGCAGCTTCTGTGTCTAACCCAGCATCCAAACTGAAATTCAAAAGAAGCACTCAAAACTCTTGAGAGAACCTGTGTGATTCTTGCCTCTGGTCATGTTTCAGTGGTTGCAATAGCATAAAACCCATTCCAAGTAGGGTTAATTCTATCTTTTTAATTTAAATGAAAATGTTCTCTTTTTCCCATGTGAGCTTGTAAAGTCATGGGAACGTATCCTGCTGCCTTCCTGACATAAATCAATGGATATATTGGAGGGACGGGCCAAAAAATGTATACATTTCTTGCCCTTCAGCTCTATTTCACCCATAAGTGTTTGCCCACATCCTGGAACAGAAGAAATGTTTTCTTTCCATCGAATTTCCCACTTTCATATTTCTACAGAAGCTGGCCATCACCACACAGTTGATATTAATGACTTGACCCAGAATCTGTTAGGAAAAGAAACTCTTTTATGAGAATGACAATTCTAATCCATCCAAAAATATCTACAAACAGAATAAAATTAAATAAAAGCAAACTTTTTTCTTGAGGATACTGTCTATTACAAAGTCCTTTCCAGTCTGGCTCTCCTTCAAACATACCTTTATTCAATAGGTAGTTGCCAACTTCTTCATCCTGCTTCTGTTCAGAATATGCACAAATGAATCACTTTGAATATAACAAAAGACTAAAAAGCTGTGAAGAACCAGACATTTCTTGGTCAAAAATGTATAAACTATGACAGTTTATAAATTCAGGCTGCTGGAAAGTGCAAGTTTATGGTCCTTTCTAAACTACCACATAAAATAGTTACAGGCAATGTTAAAAAATGTAGGCAAGAAGGAGAGAAAATCAAAATATAAATTAATCACATGTAACATGCTGGAAGATGTAGCTGTCATTCCTGTGGACCACTGTTCAGCTGGGGGCCTGTGTATGTACGGTGAATCTCAGGGCACGCTTGACCTTTCATAACAGGTATGTCTCTCTGCAAAAAGTAGCCTTCTCCATTGTCTTATCTTCTTATCTATCGAGCAAACAACTCAGCTTTTCAAGTGCACCACAAAGTGTTCTGTAGCTTTGACAGAGCATCTTTCTGCTGTCAAAGGAACCCGTATGACTCCAATACCAATAGTATGAGAGTACAGACTTGACTGAATTCACCCTTAAAGCAACCCACACAATAGGGAAGGCCACCACCACGACTCCAAGGTAGAGAATGGTGTCTCAGGGAAATCATTAGCAGGATCCATCGCATGGGACAGCTCCCAATCCCCGGATACCTCCTGCTGGACAACTCTTCCCTACAGTCTCACCTGATGTTCTGAAGGGCCCTACATACTAAAATGCCCCTACCATCCCACCTGCTGCTCTGAAGAACCCACTCTGTGCCAAAACAACCCTACCAGCTCTCCCTGATAGTCTAAAAGACCCCCTGCAACAAAGAGCTCCTGGACTTCATAGACCTGTGTGGGTCCTGCTCAGTCAGAAACCCACTACTCTTGGTGTGTCGGTCAGAAGTGCTTTACTGATGGTGACATTCAGGGAGTCTGGGGTTGTGCAGAAACATTAGTCCAAATCCACTATCAGCATCAAATCCCACACATGAGACAAAAAGTGTAACGCTCAGCCATAGCCAGCTACCACCTTGCGTGTTTTCTCCTGCCCTCCTGGCTTTGCTGCCCATCTTACACTTCCTGCGGTCTGCATGCAACTAGCACCTGCTACAGTTTTTTCTCAATTCAGCCACATTGCCCACCCTCTTGGAGTCTCTCCACTGCTTCCCCAAGTCACCAAACATCCTGTCTAGACCTATGCAACACTAACTAGCCCACTGCCATGTTTTAGTTTGCTTGACAAGTAAAGTAAGCTTTAACTTTTCCTTACTCATTTGGCCTCAGTCTTTATCCACAGTCGACAGTTACCCATGCGAATGAAGGCTCTCCATATACATTCACTACACATCCCACCTCTCCAAATACACCTGTCAGAAAACAATCTTCCTATGGGATGTCCATTCCATATGTTCCACTTTTCTTGAGATTCCCTTGTCAGAGCCAGGCAATATTTCTTTGACAAGACAAAAATTTGTTTCAAAAGAGCAAAAAATGATTTGGGTTGAATTTGGCTAGCTCAGTTTCTGCCAGGAAAAAAAGGATACATTTTTTTAAAAAGTGGTGAGTTTTTTCAAAACAACATTAATTGCTTCACATTTGACCAAAATTTAAAAACAAAAAACAAACAAAAAAACCTCTCTTAAATACAGAAGTAAATGACTTCTAATCTAAAGATTACACTGTGCAATCAACAAAATTATTTGAGTTAAGCACAAATAGTTTTGCTTTTTTTCTTTTTGCAGAAAATGGAATAATTCTTGTCCTGAGGGGAACCTGAGCTTTTTATCCTTTTTGTATTTGTGATTCTTCATGAAGGCCATAACCTATATAACCTGATGGTCTTTGGCAGCAGACCACAGCAAGCAGGGCTGTGGTCCTATTTTCCTTCTCCCCATGTGGATCCATAAGAGGATCACCAGGGCTAGATTCACCCCAGCTAACTTCAGAAGCCTGAACCACTGCTTACCACCCTCAGGTCATCCCAGAGTATTGGTCACTTCTGGGAGAATTCATGGAACCTGTTTTATATTCAAGGAGCTGAGAGTGATTTACAAGTCTGAATGCATGATGAGATGATGTCCAAAAAACTGCAAATAAATATATTCATATTTTAGCATCCATCAATTTGTCAAAATGCTGAACATAACAATGGATTAAAGGTAACTGTCACTCTTGGAAATAAAAGTTACCTATGGTGATCAGCTGTAATCTCTTATACTATTTCTTAATTGATCTCACACTTCACAGTTTCAACATCTTCTTTAGCAAGGTGTGTGTAAATATTGCTGCAGATAATGCGTCACTGCAGTGACAATAGCCACTCAGGGACATTTCTCTTTAAATAGAAAGTTTCCAGGTAGTAAACAGGTTGTCTGGATTATTTTATTTGATATTTATTATTATGTATTACTGGTTTGATATTTTTTTAATTATTACTTACCTTTACATTTTTACTCTTCTCAGAGGTGCACAGTGAAAGGATGACACAAGTAGCAAGACATTGTAAAATCTATTTGGACATTAGGGGATAAGATCTCATCATGAAGGTGGTCTCACACAGGCACTGATTGCCCAGAGAGGTTGTGGAGCCTCTGTCCTTGGAGATAGTTGGAATTTGACAGGACATAGCCCTGAGCAACCTGCTTTAGCAGAGCTAAACTTCAAAGCCAGCACCACTTTGAGCAGGGGTTGGACCACAAGACCTTCAGAGGTCCTGTCTACCCAAAATTATTCTGTGATCCTGTTCACTTCTGTGTTAATGTATCTTTAACAGTTGCAGTCCCTCCATCTGATTTTGCAGCTTTTGACAGTTTTTCTGAGAGGGTCTTTATCTAGTGTCTCAGGAATGTTGACGCCTTGAGGGAACGCAAGATATCAGATGTGTTTGTGAGTGAGCCTTTGAGGGCAGATGCCTGTTCCATTGCTGCAGCATGTCCATCACTGGACTGACACCAGACCTAGACCTCACCTGTGTGCAGCTACCCAGCCGCTACAGCCAGAGAGGCTACGCCAGGAGCCACAGTCCTCC
The DNA here is from genome assembly GCF_023638135.1 of Falco biarmicus. Lineage (NCBI taxonomy): Eukaryota > Metazoa > Chordata > Aves > Falconiformes > Falconidae > Falco > Falco biarmicus. The sequence continues at coordinate 30,304,108 of NC_079289.1, forward strand.
ATCATCCTCCCAGGGCTCAGGAGAAGCTGAGCCTCCAGCATCTGCCTGTACCCCAGACATCCAGCACACGTGATCAAGAGTGTAAAGCCACCAGATCTGGGCTGCCCTTTTCTGGCAAGCCATGGAGCTGAAACAGTTGCTCAGCAGAAGTTTGATGGCTGGTTTATTAAGGTTAAAAATGTCCCCACTAGGCACGTGTCAGTGTCCAGATCTGGTGAGAGCTGAGGGAGAGCTCAGATATAGTGAGCTGAGAGCACAGCCATACCCCAGCACACCTGGAGACCTGAGTAGTACCAGAGAAATTACTTTCTTTTTCCTTAATAAAGCCAAATAAATTATTTACTGGCCTTTGCACTTTTATTACAAGCTGCTACATGTAAATGGCTTTGTTTGTTTGTCCTGTAGTTTTATAGCTGGACACTTTTGTAATTAAGGGTGTTTTTAAGAGATATGTGTGTAAAGTTGAAGTGGGCAAGTGGAAAAAATAAACAGAAGGAAAGCTTTTAACAGAAGTTATTTGAATTGGCCGTGATGTTCTTCCCCACTAGCTAGTGAGGTTTTAATTAGCATTGAAAATCATAAGTAACTGGAGATGAAAGAGCCCTATTAGGTCACCCAGTCCAGTTCCCTGCCAGTTCAGAATTGTGCCCAACAGTGTATTTCCCAGTGTTTTGTCAAGTCGAGCACTAAGCCTGTTCATTACATGAATAATATGCTCTTTTGAAGTAGCAGGAGGGAAACTGCTCACAATCCAGATCCAGGCACTTTTCACAGTTTATAACAAAAAAAGAATGATAAGTGAAGATGCAAGCCAGTATAGAAATTTATATGCAGGACTCCACATGGGGTATTTTTTCTCATTATTCTTATAGCGGAGCTTACACGTGGCCCAGTAAATATGAACGATGAACTAAATGTCATAACAGGGATTGCGGGAAAAGTGTTTAACTGCCTCACTGAAATGATCTGAAGGGGCCCAAAAGAGGGAGAGAGGAGGAGCTGCAAAGCCGTCTTCACTCAGCTCCTCCTGGCCTGGGCCAGCCTTGATCCCACAGGAATATCATGCATAGCTCACTCACATTTTCAAAAAAATCTGAGCAAGTATTAAAAAAAAAAAAAACAACCAAAAAAAACCCCACACCTCAAGAGCATATGTCTTGGGTGACAAATCCCGTAAGACAAGCAGCCAGCAGTGAGTTGTCAAAAAGAGGTGAAGGTTTCTGTTAGACCAATGAGTCAAATCAGAGATCAGGACAGCTAGTATGAAAACTACAGTTCAGCAGATAGAGACAAGAGATCCCTCCACATCCAATAGCAAGGCATCAGTAGGATTTCTTTAAAATGTCTATGACATTTTTCTAATAAAAAATGCCTTGCACAGAGTTCAACTCTGTTTTATACATCATTATAAGTAAAAATTACAGACAGTAAACTGCAACAGCAATCTTGATTAAAAGCGCACCAGCATAGACCAAAAAAAACCAGTTTCAACTACTAGCCTCCATAAATAGAGTTTTATAGAGACATAGTTATGCATACAAAACTTACTCGATACTACAGAAGATCCTTCCAAGCTAAAAACAAAATAAGAAGCAAAATTGACTGAAGATTAAAAATAAGAAACAAAACTCTAAATGTAAATAGAGTTCCTTAGATAGCCAAAAGCATAATGTCATAATCAGGAAAGATAATGACATTGGCTAAAAGGTCATTCTGGTGAAGGGAAAGATGAAGTTAGAAATAAAGGAGCAGTATATGACACAAGGGTAAGGAAGGAAGAGAGCAGTTAATGTAAACTAAAAACTGAAGTATAGAAAATTGACATGGAAGTCTAAAGACATCAGGATAAGCTACCCCTAATAAAAACTTTAAAGGATATTTAGGTAACACATACAAATCCTTGCATTATTTAAAAAGTCATTCTAGATGACGTCTGTTTTGCCGAAAAATATGCAAGGAGACAGGAGTGTTTTGGACATCTAGTTCAGACCTATGTGTGGAAAGCACAGTAAAATGCAAATATCATACTCATATCACCCAAATATGGTAAGAAACTTTTGACTCCTTCACAATAAGAAAGATGCTGAGGTTCTACTAAAGATAATAAGTATAAAAAGTTTTTTATGAGGAGGCTCATAGAATGTACCCCTAAAAGTTCTTAGACTTCTGCCTAAGGAAATTGGCCAACTTATATTCAGTTTTGATGCCTCTTTGAACACTGGAGCCATTCCCCAGGCTCAAAGCATACAGTGATGTGCCAAAACATGGAAAGTACAGGCTATGTGGCATAAATAGACAAAATCTGAGTAGCTGGATGTTAATCCTGGGCAACATTTACAAGTCGATAATGAGTAATTCTATCACCAAAGAATGGGAAGACAAAGATATAATTATTGGTAATCAGTAAGTTTTCACAGGGTAAAGGTCTTGCCATCCTAAGAATGAAGTCAGACTGGTGTTTATTAGGTTGTTAAGTGTCCAGCTGAAGTATACGTCAACTTCTAGGGTGTGTTCAGCTCCCTAAAATTAGCATTATACACAGTCAATAAGGGCTGCAGTAACTGAACCAAGTGCTGGCTAAGTGACATATCCAAAAGCAGTTATCAGCAGCCGAATTTTCCATATGGGTGCACCTGACGGAGAGCTCTGCAGTGATCACAGCTAGGCTGTACACTATTCAGCTCACTTTTTATCAGTGGCTTGGGAGTAATAAAGAATGTTTTAAAGCAGTCAAACATAGAGCAGTGCACCTAACAAGGAATATGGAGCAATGTGGCACTATGAGAGCCCTAAAGATCTTTAGATTTTTCACCAATTTTTTTCCTCATCAAGTGGCTTTAACCCATAACTATGTGACGATTAGGTCAAGCAGAAGAGTCCCCAAAGGAGAGGAGAGCTCCAACTCTGTAGCATGATGACAGTATTCAGCTGCTATATGGGTGTTCATGGTCAGACCACGTGGCTTAGCACTATGGCTCCAAGAGAAGAGGTGTAACAACAGCAAAACCCACTCAAGTGTGCCTTACTCTGATAACAGAGATGGGGATTCGAGTCCTTGGCTGGGCTGCAGATAGCACAGGACTCCACCTTCTCATGCTCTAGGAGAGGGCCACAATTAGCTTGCTGATTGTGAGATCTCTGCCGAACCAGAAACTTTTTTAAATGTCTCACAGGTGAGAATGTACCAAGCAGGAAAAAAGTTTTGTCACGAGTTCAATCACTCCATTCCCTCACAGATGACAGAACAGCAAGCTAAGGCCAAAGAAAAGCATGCGTCTGGGCACCATCCACAGACAGGTGGTGAAAGGATGCTCATAGCAGGCCTACATCCTGGTCTAGGATTTAGAACATTGCTCCTGTATTCTTGCAAGACAGAATATTTTCTTCAGCTCCATCATCTGTCTGCTTAAAATGGTAGTCAAATACCTGAGAGGACACAGAAAGATTTTAATAATGTTTTAAAAGGAAATATAAAGTGCCTTATTGGGAGAAAATCGTAAAGCAGAATGTGTTTACATTCTCTTTTTAACAGCTAGAAAAAGGCCTGGGATGTGACTTGATTACAACACATTTAAGTACCTTCACGGAGAGAAAACACCATATACCAAAGGGCTGTGTCACCTGGCAGAGAAAGGCGTAACAAGAACCAAAGTCTGGATTCAGCTTCCAGCCAAATTCAAACAGGAAATAAGGCAAAATTTTTAACCACTGGAACAAACTATCAAGGGAGCGTTAGAGTCTGCGTACCTGGATGTCTTCAAATCCAGTCTGGATACATTTCTGGGTTCTGTGATTTAGCCAAGCTCAGACATTATTGGGCTTAGTAGGAGGCTGACTGGGTGAAATTTAATGGCTTGTGATGTACAGGGGGTCAGACTGGCTGATCTAATAGTCCCCTCTGGCCTTAAATTTTGTGAAAGACTTCAGCTAACTAGCAAAGCAAGTGCAAACGACCCAGTGGTTGCAATATATTGCTCCAAGTGCGGTTGACCAATTTTAAGTAATTAGTTATAACCAAATCCTTTCTTAATCGCCAACAGAAAAAAAGAAAAAAAAGAACAAGAAAAAAGGGAGAGGGAGTTAGTCCCTGAGGATCATTCATTTGGCTTTAATCCAGAGAAAAATTGCATCAAACTCCCCGGAAAAAAAAGGTGTGCAAGTCTTTTTACAGAATCAAACCTAGATTTTACAAGAACAAAAATGGCTTACGTACTTAAAAGTCCATTTAGTGCTTGGCATAGAGCTATTGCTTTCTACACTGAGTGCAAGCACACTTCAAGGGCACCGGGGATCCGATTACTATCCTGCAAAGTGTGGGGGTTGGCTGAACAACCCCAGAGTAACTCAAATACCAGGGAACCTGGCCTATTCCCTGTCCATAAAACACACCGAAAACGATCCCACTCCCTGACATTTTTTCAGCTGGGACAGCTGCTATAACAACTCAGAGCTTTTCAATCTCTGTACAGCGCTCATGTATAACCTCTTCAAATTATCAGCCTGGAACCACTTTTCTTCCAAGCCCATTTTGCTGGAGCAACCAAAAGCGCTGGGGGAAAAGCTGTTTGATAGCCTCGGGGTGGGGGTGGGGGTGCATTAAATCAATGAAGAATTTAAAAGGTGGGGAGGGGACAGGTGGCAGGGGAGTAGAGTAGAAAGATTTACAGCGAAAAACAACATACAGCTTGAATCTGGTCCAAGAGGAGCCACAGGGGGCTGGTGCCAGTCATCACTGATGAAAGGGTTTGGATTTGTCAAGGAGAAAGACGCTGTGTAAAAATTGCATTCAAAGCCTGGGTGAAATTGCATTAAGGGGCTGGTCTCTATGAGTTTTGCCTGAGCAATGACTCCAGGTTTGTGCACTCTGGGATGCATACCGATCCCCTCTTTCATGCCCCACTCTTCCACAGCGGCCCTGCCGGCTCCTGCTAGGGCAACGCTCTCCACAAATCCGACCCCTGCTGCAGGGAAACGCGGTGTTTAGAGAATCGGCTGCTTCAACACTCACTGCTGGATTTAACTGGCTAGCAATGTTTTCCAGCCACTTGACTGCCTCCATCAACCAGCCCAGCCAGAGGGCTTAGCCTCTTTGGAGTGGTTCTTTATATTTTTTTGCTCAGTGGAAATTTGCTATAGCTGTGATATGCCGCAGAATCCTCCCTGTGTGCCTGCTGACGGGGCAGAGAGCCCCACAGCCCACCCCGGCCCCAGAGAGGGCCTAGCAAGTGGCTGCAAGAGCAGCGTTGCAACCTTCTCCTAAGCTCTGCCAGCCCCTCCGTGCTCCTGGCACCCGCTTCCATAGCATCAGGGGATGGGGGGGACTAGTAATTTGCAGTATGTTACTAGTAACTGTAATTTGCTTGATTTAAGGGATGATGGGGTCCCCTCTCGTATTTGGCATGGGGATGTTACCCTTGGCTATGCTCACGCTCAAGGGCAAAAGTTTCCATCAGCAACTTTAAAGCCTTATAATGGAAACAAAAAAAGTCAGAGTCAATATAAAGTCTCCACCAGTGAAATTTGAAGCATTCAGCAACTGAATGCAGAACACAAAACAGCAAACACTCTTCCAGCAAGCCATACACTGTTACCTTTTGACCGAAGTAGTCAGTCAATATTCAGGGTCTTATTCTTTCCAGCGGGCTGGAGAAATTAATGATAGTGCCCAGTACTCCTTTCATGCAATACTTTTTAGTTTGAAAGACAGTAAACAGTCTTATTGAACAAACGGGGAATGAAGCTGCAGATTTGCCTCTTTTCAGCCACGATACACTGAAAAACATTTCAGAGCTTCTTCTCAGAACGACGATGCAAGGCCTTTGTCATTGTCTTCTTCTAGGTGCTGTTGCTTCCAGAGTGCTGAGCAGTGACACTGCATTTGCCCAAACTCCCCAAGAGGGTCTGGCAGCCCCACCAGGTCAGCTGCTCGGCAGCTCCACACCCTGCCAGCATGTTGGGCAGTGGCTCCTGCTGTTTCAGCCCTCTCAGCCCAAAATGCATCTCCCTGTATTCACCCCAAATTAGGGAAGGCCAGACCCAGCACCAGTCCTAGCACTGAGGACCAGGACAGTGATGTCAGCTCCACATGTCCCTGCTCTGCCCCTCAATCCCCACAGCACTGGGCTGCTCTCTGGCCAGTGCACCAGCCTCTGGCCATCTGGCTTTTCACAGAGATAAATAAACACCCCTCTGTGAGCTCTGCCTCACCCCAGGACAGAGGAGGGACTTTTTCAGAGGTGTACATGAGATGTGAAGAGTTTTTCACCAGCTGCTGTAACCCTGCAGTATCACTTCATCTGCAAAGACACATGCACCACACCTACATCTTTTGGGAATTTCCCTTTATTTCACTTTCTAAAATGTCACTTTCATAATCTTCTAGGTTACAGGTCTTCCTCTTCTCACAACACCACCAGTACCAAGCCCTGAGGGTTGAACATTGAAAGTCTCACTGTGCCCACCTGGACTGGTTCTTGGGCACCTTCACATCAGGCCCAGTTCTGAGTGCCCAGTCCAGGTTTTTCACCACATGCAAATGCATCTCCTAGTTTCAGTAAGGTCTTCTTGGCTTATTGGGTTGTAGCCATGATGAGAATCAAGCTCCCTCTGGAAAAGAGGCACCGTTATTTGTGCCACAAGACCCATAGCTGCCCCACATTGTGGCCTAAGGAATCTGCAGCGCAGCTCCAGCAATATAAGAGATAAATCCAGGCTTGAAGAATGACTTCATTTCTTGATGCTTTTTTTTATGCTGACTTGCAGCGTCACCATTGGCATTAACAGCCCTGACTTCTCCATCAGCTATTTCCTTCTTCACTTCCTCCTGCACCAAGTGCATGTTTTTCACATTTGTATAGTACTTGCAAGCTCAGAAAAGCTCATCTGACTGTGACTGAAACTCTGGCACGTAGTTTGATTTTTTTTCCCCTTTTGCTGAACTAATTTTTGCATGATATGCTGCCAACTTCACTTTTCCCCCCTTCCTTCTATATAAACAATATTCCTCTTCCAGATATTTCTTACACATTTGATAAAATGTGTTGCACACATAAGATGACTTTGGCTCAATCTTATAAAGATTTGGCGTAATGCAATATACTAACTCAGCTTTGATTCAGTAAAAAAATATATGTCATTAAAAGCTGTATATACTTCTTATTTTAGTGTACAGCTGTGATTGACTGTTTCAGTTGTAAGTGATGAAGGCATGGCAAAATATAAATAAAAGCTGTACACCACCTTTCAAAGACGTGCCTTTTATTTATTTTATAGGGATGGATTAGGTTCTAAAGTTTTCAGGAGGTGTTGCTTTACCAGTGGCACTTCTGCAAGTACAGCGGTGCTAACCTTAGTTATCTGGCCAGGTTCCAGTGTGGTTAATTATATTCTGCACACTGTGAAATTCCCACATAATTTTCAATTAAGGAAGTTATTGCCACTTCTCCCACTCCTTGAAGTTGTTGGTAAGACCTGCTGCATACAAAATGGCTGCTGTGCTCCATCCCAGCAGTGACTGTGTGTTAGCCAACACTCATACGCAAAGATGACTTGGATATAAAATAACTGTAGTCCTTTATTCTAACCAAGGTCAGCAGAAATTCTTTAGTCTTGTGCTTCACAGGCAAAAAAAAGGAAGAATCGAGGCTGGGAACATATGAAGATGTCTAAATGCATGCATGAACCTCACCCTGTGAGGACTATTTGGATCTGACCTGCACCCAAACTTTAACTTGAATAGCAAATTGTTTGCATTAAAAGCCACTTACTTGTTGTTGAACCCTTGAGAGGGTGATAGAAGGATTACATCTGGCTGTTAAGGTCTCCACAAGAAAAGGAAACATTCAAGTTAACATTCACACCACCCTTTCAAGGACCTCCCCAGGATGGGTGGCCTCTGGCAGTGAACTTCCCTGGCAAGCGCACTGCTCACTGGCCGAGATATCCTCAGATACAGCCAGAGTTATTTGCCCTTGTGTCGCTGCATGCACACAGTGTCCCAGAAGACTCTGGTCTCGTTTTCCAGCCCATCTTCCACCCCAGGACATTGTTGTTGTTCATGAGTGTTGGGGAAGGTCAATGGGAAGGAGACCGTTTATGGAACTGTGACCCCATGTCAATAGCTCGAATTTCATACCAGATAGTCAATGCCATGCCTTGTTTACCTGGTGAAGAGCCTTTTCCAACATGGTCAGGTCTATCACTCCACACCTTTGTGGCCTTGCACCTTCAGCATTCACTGACAAGGCTGGGTCATGCTCAGAGAGGACAATGCCAGGATCACTGAGCGCTTCAGCTTTCACGGACCATGCCAAAAACAGAAAAGCCCTTCCAGTTCAGTACTGGGGGAAGGATGCATGCTGGAGTGCTCTTGGACAAACCAAAGCTGACTTTAGCCACAGGCTCAGCAAACATTTCTCCTCCAAGGACAGGGCTGTATCTGAAGTCACATTCCTACATCATCACATTCTCCCCAGTCCCTCTCTGCAGTGGCTTGCTCCTTTCCACCTCTGCCTGGCCTTAAGACACTTGAGTCTTCATTCCTCCCTTCCAGCCCTTCCGAGTTTAAATCACTCCCTTACTATTAAATCAACAAATATTACAGAACACTTTTCACCATCTCTTCTTTTGCCCTTTTTTTCATATTTTCTATACCCTCTTATCACCACTATAAACTGCCATGTTCACTATGTCCAATAATTGTTGGATTTCCCTGTTCCTTCTCATCAGAAACACATCCTTTTGTGCAGAAAAAAAGAGAAAAATCTTTGCTCTCTCTTGTATTTTTTTTTTCCCAACACTGGCTGAAGGTTCCTCTATACTGGAGGATGTAGCTCTTCCCTCTTTTTCCAACAACCTTATGTGACACAGACATAGTACTCTGTATACTGGATAGGGCTACCCTGCCTAAGGGTCTGTACCAAATGTGTGATCCTCCTATCCATTTCCCATTGCACATACAAACACCTATGTACATGCCAAGTCTTCTGTACTGTGACACCTTCTCAAAACTGCCATGCTGCCAAAGTCTCTTTTTGCAAGATAGCTTGTGAGCAGATCTCCCACCCACTCACTTTTGCCTGAGCACTGCCCCCCACCAGGTACACCCCAGACAAAGTATTCTTGCCTCCCTACCATTGCACTCTCACCCTTCAACTCTATTGCGATGTGACTCATTATATCTAAAAATTTAAACAGATAAATTGAATCATCTTCAGGAGCAGCTGACAGAAGCCATCATCTTAGAGAGAGAAGGAGTGGTGGAAGAGCCCAAGGTAGCTTTTTTTTTTTTTTTTTCCTACTGACAATGCCCTCACCATGTCATTTATTAAAATGTTCTCAGGAGTAGCTTATTCCATGTCTTTGTCAACATAAGGAAGGTCTCCCAAGGCATTACGTTATATTATGGATTGCTAAAATTGAGGCTGGCTATGCCAAAAGTACTTTTCCAAATACAGGCACTGTTTTGAAGGCCAAATTGTTTAATAATGGCCTACATCTGTCAAACAGGGGCACTACCACTGACCAAGTGATAAATTTAATCCATGAGAAAGCTCAGAGCACATAAACTATATTGTTCCCTATCCAACTAAGCTAGAGAGTAGTTAACCCACTGTGAAGCCGTTATTTTATAACATCTGAAAAAATGTTCATAATAACGATTCTGTGGAGGCCGTTTTAGAAGTGGGTATAATATTGGAGTGCCTGTGGTAGTGACCCTCTGGGAACGGCCCCTTGTAAACCATTCATAAACAACATGGAGAGAGGGAGCTCTGTGTGTGGTCTTGACTTGATCTTGCAACTTTGGGAGCTGAACAGCTCAAGGTGGATCCATTTCATAATCGCCTTATTTATTTTGAAATCTCACAGCACCCTTCAGATGACCTTCATAGGAGTATGAAGCAAGAACTTTAATTATTATTGTACATAAATCTAATGCTTATCACAGAGAGGCCCTCAATCTCTGCTGGAACCTCTATGCATTACTGCAATAAAAACAAAATAATACTCCCACTAATTACAAAATGAGTATTTAATCTCTCCGTCAGCAAGTCTGATGTTGTCAGCATAGCTCACAGACCTAGCCCTGGTAACTGGCAGACAATAAATTCCACAAATGTTACATGACAGACATCTATTTTGAAGATCCCTCTCATCTCCTTGACTTCCCATGAGTTTCTCAAAATAACTTGGTAAACAACCTGCTAATGCTGATGGTGGAGGCACTGCTAAAATTGATCCTTAATTTTCCACACAAGTCCTGGGATTCCAGGACTTCAGCAGTCCGAGCATTTTGCAGCCAGAAGTGACATATATCACAGTTTCTTGGATAACCTGAAGTAATGGTGGCATTGTAATTTTGTAAAGGTCACCTCAAAGGCTACCAGTGCAGACACAGGAAGAGACAATGTTCTTATTTTATACTGCTGTGCTGCAGCAAGTCCCAGCAACAGAAGGAATAGATATCTGTGAATCCAATATTTTCGAAGAGTTTGATGGTAGAAGCAACCACAGGAACTAAAATTTGCAAACTATTCCCTTCCCACAAATCCTAATTAATAAAATAAATCAATAAATAGCAACACTGTACATCAGAGAGGGGAATATTTTGAATGAGTTTTTACAGCTCTGAAGAAGTCTGCCTGCCACTTCACAGAACAAACAAGAAGGTGTTGTCCTTGCCAGAAGGAGGTAAAATCTTACTTCAAAACTTGTTTAACAGAATGTTATCAACAAAACATAAACGGGAGAGAAAGAAGAACAGAGATTACTCAAAGGAATAGTATGTGGGCCTTGTCACAGCAGGATGGAATATCATATTTTCTGCTAAAAGTAAAATAAAAATATCTTCACAGAAATGTAGGACTTCTTAAAGATCTGAAAGAAAACAGAAATAAGAATTATTTCCTCAATGGATAGTAAATGCAATCTAAACCTGCCATGCTTATCTTTTTACTGCATAATCAATAAAGTCAACTAGGAAAAAAACAACTGTGGCAATTATGGTAATTGTTTCTTGTGCAGCAAGATTTGACATCATCTAATAGGAGGTTAATTAATAGTTTACTTGGACAGCACAATTACCTAGTGAAACCACATTGTTAAACCTCTGGCTGTAACTGACTTGTAATGAGAAGCATTTGCTCACATCTGGCTCTGGCCCATGTTGGAGACTGAGGACTTTAATGGCTACAGACTCCTGCAGGTTTTTAGATAAGTGTTCTGGGTTGCTGCCTCATGGAAACAGATCCTTGTTTGCTCCTTGCATGCAATCATTGGGAGTATCACCTGTATTTGTTCTGCTCTGGAGATAACAGTAATGACTGGCTGGTGTGAAAGTATCTGAACGGCAGCAACATGCTGTGCCCCAGTCTAACGCACGCAGGTTCCAATGCAGCCGTGTGGTGTACAACCAGCAAGGAAAGCATGGATTTCTCCTGGCTGATATCTAAACATCAGTTACATAAACACAGGATTAACTCCAAGGAAGAGCAAACCAGTCTGCCCTGAGCTCTACACAAGATGATGGTCAGGTCAGAACATGAACTGCGTTTTCCCACTTGGGGCTCTTCTAATTAACTTGTATGGTGCCTCACAGGTATATGATTTGGAACAGACATCCTTAGCTCAAGCCCACATTACCTGGGCTTCTCAGTAATGTTACACCTGTGATTATTGCCCTGAAGTGCAAGGAAGAGCGCACAGGATGCTTGCCAGGTGAGCTGCTGCCATTGTGTGTTCATCACACAGGGTTTGTGACCCATGTCTCTCACTCTTTCAAGTCTTAGTTGAAGTTTGCAAAACCTGTAATAGAAAAGAGGCTGCTTTGCTACCAAAAACTAGCTACTAATTTACTCCTCATAAATTCACTTTCTAAGACCTGGACAGTTATTGGACCTACAAAAAAAGACTAATACTCGCCATTTGTGTCTATAGTACTAAGTCAAGCAGTGCCTGGATGGAGTCCTGAGTCCTGAAGAGAGAGATGGTCTCTACTGTTAAGCTGCTGGAGTGGCCCTGTTATGGCACAGTTTGGGCCTGTGCTAGCTAGAGTGTCCCCCAGCAGTTCCCAGGCATGTTTCGGGAGCCAGAGGGTGTCCAGGAGCGGGTGGTCTACACACAGCCACCCTGCTCCAGGCACCAAGTTCCCCTTCCCACCCAGGCACCGGCTGCTCAGCCTCACAGGGGTCAGACTCAAGCACATTTTGTGTACTAACACACATACAGCCTCAACTCCCAGAAGAAAAAGCTGGCTTAAAGCTGTCAGAAGATATAAAAAAGAGCAGATCTGCTTAGGACTTGATAATGAAAAAGAAAAAAAGAAAAGTGAAAACACTTTCCAAGGCTAAAAAGAGGACTTCACTGAGGACAGAAATTTCTCTTTTTTTGAAATGCTACTGGATGTGTTTTATACAGGAAAATGTAAATCTTTTTTTATCTTGATTTCAAAAGGAATCTTATTTTCCTTTTTTTTCTTTTTGTTTTCAGATTAAAGTGCATTTTTGCTTTCACTTTCTCCATTTGTCTCTGCTCTGCTTTTCTTCTTTGGAGAAAAGGAGCAGGAAACTGGAATGAAAAGAAGGGGAGCACTTTGGGGTTCTGCTCTCAATTGTTTTTCTTCTGTTCTGAAGACAGTAAGGAAGAGTAAAGCATTTCTCCTTCCAAAGAAGAAATAGCCACAGAATCTACCTAGCTGCTCAAAATAAGATGGGAAATGAGAAAGAGAATTGCTGGAAGAAAATTATAGTAGACAGAGGGTCTGAGCAGAGAGAGGTAAGGCACTGGAAGCAAGGTTGCATGTAACGGTTGACTGGAGATGAAATCCATCTGGAGCTGACCAGCTGCTTTGAGTGTTTGCTCAAGCTGTACCAACATGACTCGAACAATGACTCTTCTGCTGGTCCAGGTCCAACCTCAATTCTTTAGCTCAGTCTGCACGCCCTGGACGTCTGCATCTTTAACAAAAAATAATCATCAAGGTGAAAAGAAGGGTTTAATTGGGCATATGGCACCCTCAAATGGGAAGGACAGAGACAGAGCTTTCTTTCTGTAGCAAGGAATTTTGTTTAATTTCCTACTTGGGGAAAAGAGACAAGCACTGTATAGCATAAACAAAGGGGAAATAGTGTGGTATTGGTCAATAAAACAGTGAGAGAAGAAAATCCAGAGAACCAAAAAAGGGTGGACACAAGTGATTAATATTAATCAAATCAATTAAGATCTATTTAATCAGCAAAGTCACATGTTTGAGATTTATCTCATTTGCAGACTAAATCCTGGCAACATCAAGAGTGATTCAGTCTCTGTACAGACACTTTTCTAGGGAAATCAGAAGTACTAAACATAATCTAGGGCCAGATCCTGTCTATTTGCATTTCTTATGGGAGAAGATGCAATATAATATGTCAAAGTGGCAGACTTTGGTCCACTGATAGAACTCCAGCTCACTTTTCTCCTGATAATGTACTGGTTTCATTTGATATTGCACTAATTTGACAAATTCAAGGGTAATTCCCTGGGAAACAAAGACATTTTTTTAATGTAAAGACAGCTGTAAAGTTCCCCAGTGCTTCAAAAAGCCTAAAATAGAGTCTATTTCTCCCATTTTTAACTGGCAAGTCCTTCTCTGTATTTAACACAGCAGTATTGCCGTGCAAACATTTGCATAGTGGCATTAAGAGCCATTGGCCTGAAAAAAAGTCATGGATACTTTGAAAATCTGGGACATTGCTAAGCATTTTGCCATTTGTGGCTGATCGTGCTCACATGATGATTACCCATGCTCTGTTCCAGTTATTCAACTGGAATTGCCAACTGAGACTGAAACCCTGGTCACTATGTGGTCTGGGTCCTGAGAGAATAGAAGATTTCATACTACATTGCATTTTGTAAACAACAATTTGTTGCATAAAAAAATCCCATAAATTATTTATCTTGATATAGATTTCAAAATGTCAAAGAGACAGGGCTAATTAAGGTTCAATAGCAGATTCAATAATCTGAAGCCTCTTTTTTCTCTTTTATTTTAGAGGAGAAAAGCAATGGCCATTATGTCCTAATTTGTAAACACTTTATTTGATGGTTGAGACTGGAAAGTATGTTAGTGTTGTTTGTCCTGTCAAAGGCTTTGGAATGGTCTGAAGTCTACAGAGCTACATCTGTTGCCATTTATTGGGGGGGGGGGTGTCCCCTATTTCTAATACAGTTTATAAAATGAAGAAAAATCTTAAACACTGCAATTAGAATTTTATAAAGGGACTTTTTCCTCCTAACAAAAATTAATTAAGCTTTTCTTTGAACTTCCAAAAAGAATTTGTAGCTTGTAACACACAAACCCAAAATGTTCTTCAGTTTTCCATCTTGCTTGTGGATGCAAATTCTTGCGAATGCCCAAGCTCAGAAGTGGACTAACAGCAGGAGAGCTAAGTTCAATGACCACGTTTCTGTCCTTCACATGTTCTTATACGACGGAGGCGCCTGAACATCTTCACAGGAGTACCCATCGCTGCAGTGAGCTGCTTCCCCCATCCACTCCTCACAGGATAGAACCCAAACACAACACCTGGCCTCGTTCTGTTGCAGTTTTAAACACAGAGCTGAAAAAACACTGTCTGCCCCTCCACCCCACAGTCGCCAGCAATTCACAATTATTAACGTGGTTTTACTCTCACAACACCTTAGTGAGGAAGGAAAATTTCATACCTGTTGTACTGGAAACTGAGCCAAGGATTGAGACAAGGTTTGCTGAATACCATCTTAATACCCTGCTCTGTCTGCTATTTGTCAGCTTTGACGGCATAGCCGCTGCTGTGCCAAAGCCCAGCCTAAAGAAAAGCTCTCTCTTTCCATCTTCCTCCCCTCCAGGACAGACACAAAAAAGGGCAACCCACCATCTGTGCTTTTGAGTGCTCCACGGGTCTGGCAGAAGGAATGGGATTTTAGCATGCAGTTGAATAAGACATAGCCTTCTTGCAAAAAAAGCGTTGGAAATTACTCCATTCCTAAGGGACAACCTAGAAAGAGGCAGAGACAGAGCACAAAGCAGGTAATGAAGAGACCGTCAAGACTGGCACCAGCAGCAGGGCTGTAGAGTTACAAGGGATGCGTGGAGAAGAGCTTTACACCCAGTATTTAAAGAAAGCATACCCTTGAAATAAAAGTGATGATTTAACAGTCAGAGCCATAGGCAGGGGATATATATTAAGCAATTATATGGAAACATCACACGAAGGGACTCAGGGACAAAGAAAACAGAAGTAGACAGGAATCCCAAACCTTAGCCTCCTTCTAAGTGGAAAAACTGGGCTATATAGGAAGGACAATGTCAGCTTGGGGAAGCGAGATACAAATTATGAAGACGTGTCTCTTCAGTGCCTCTGTTTCAGCTTTCTAGGATTTGGGGGGGAGATTCCTTTGTGTTATTCCAGTTCCACTACAAACCACTGAGATGTGCTTTCATCTTGTCTTTGTTACACTCCTCTTCTACAATGTAGAACAGTGCAGACAAATTTTAAAATATTCTGTGGTAAAATTCATGTAGCTCACATATTTGTTGGCTTTAAAACCAGTAGGAATCCAGCCTCCTGGTCGAATCTAAAAGTCAGTATTTATAGCAATAACAGTATAAGACCAATTCATTTTTCCCCTTGTGAAAATACAAATGCCAAAAAAAAAAAGGTTAACTAAAACCTGGAAAAGATATGCTGTGGTACTGTTTTGTAGGAGTTATCATGCAGGTCTCCTGTGACTCTTTCCTCTCCTGCCATCTGAATTCCCTTATTATGCTGCGTTTCCCATGCACCGCAGACTTTGCACTTGCAGATAGGAAAACCTCTATGGTCCACCATATAGAAAGTAGTTCTTCCTGCTATTTTCACCTTTGATAGAACTAATTGAGAATATAAAGACAAATTATTTAAGGAAACCTGATTACTGGAAATTACAGCAGTACTGTTTTTACCTGAAATTACTTCAGTCCTGGTGAGAGTACTTGGCCTTCTAGCAAATTAATAAATAGGAAGCACACATAGAAAATTCATGTTTTCAAAGAAACAACTTCACTGCAATACCAGTGTTCTGGCAGTGCTTGTCATTGTGAAATGTCAACTAGCACTGGTAAGTATTTTAATTTTAGCCTTAGCAGCAGCTGAAGCTACGTGAGAGAAATCTAGCCCAATGCTCTAACAAACCACTTGAGCTGTCTGCAACAACATTGTGTATGCGTTATTGTACTAATGGGTAATTTAGTCATTACAGTATGAGAAGTGAGCAATTCAATTTCCTTTTAATTTCACTTCTTCTCATATTAATTAATTTTTATAATTATTACAGTAGTAATGTTGCTCAGCACTCACATTGATCACAGTTTTAAAAAACCCCACATTTCCTTGTTTTCCAGATTTTCAGCCTTTCCTTGTCCCTTTCATTATACCTGTGGCATAAAACACCCCTGTGAATCTAGTGCAAAAGACACTACAAGCCACCCATCTTCTGTGCCACATTCCATATTCCATTAGGAATATTCATAGGATACAGGAGGCGGGTGGGATGTGTCACAACAGCTAAGTACAACCTACAACAATCTAGTCTACCTTTAGGAAATTACAGAGTCCAGGAAAAGCAATGGGTGGCATGAAGCCATCTTTACCTCAGCTCCTAACCTAGCCTCTGTATTACTTTGAGTGCAACCATAGCATCCAGTAGACACACTGAAAACTCCTGTACTACACTCTTAACAGACTCAGAAATGGTCTGCAATGTAAAGAGTTTCATCTTGAAGAGCTGCTGGGCACAGTTCAAACAGCTCAGGAAACAGTCCGAGATGCACCTATTTCTTGCTGAAATCAGCATCCCTGATATGCTTTTTAGGAACCATCAGAAAATACCTTTTTCTGAACACTATTTCTTAAAACAGTCCTTTATTTTTCACTAGTTTTCATTTTTCACTAGTTCTCCAGTAATATATTTGCCCAAACATACCCAAACTCTAACAGCTTGCTAGAAATCAAGGCAGAATGTCACCACACTTGATTAGAGAAGGTGATGAGTGTTAGATAACAACAGATCCATTAAATATTTTGGTCTTCAATCTAACGAATACTTCAAAACAGCAACATGAAAGCTAACACAGTCACCATAGAAAGCAGCATATGCTTACACAGTAGGAACAACAGGATATACATTTAACACGCTTTATTAGTAAAATCAAAAAAGCATTAAAATTCCAGCATGTTAGAGTACTCACAAACTCAGTGACTTTTCAAGAATGGAATGACACATTAAGTCTCAGCTTTTGCAGAAACAGCTTCTTGCACTGTTTCTGTTCTTTTTACTTTTTAAAACCCTTTCATCCACTTACTCATTGTCACAGCCTTGAGATCCCTTTTTCTGATGGGTGATTCCATATTTGATCATTTCTACATCACAGTGTCATCTTAGCCACAGACCTGCCAAGCTTTCTCTTTTTAAGGATCTCATAAGAAATGGACTAGCCAGCAGACTTGCGACTCAAACATCTCATCCATTTTGCAACAGTTCAAAATAATAAATTTGTTTGCTACAGAATTAATGCACTTAACTGTTCCTTTACTGGGAACCACGGACCTCTCTCCCAAAATCTATCATTAAAACTTTGCCTCCAGAATGGCATGCTTACTTCTGTTACTCCAAATACACCTACATCTGTTACAGAAATGAAGAAATATTTTTGACAGACACGTCAATCATGTTCCTAGGTTAGTAAGTCAATGTTAAGTGTTGCAATGCAACAGATACTGTCACATAATCCTCAAAGGTCATGGCCTCACTGTGATTTAGAGCCTTTAAGTGAGACTGGATACCATTTTTAGGAAACATGCAGGTATGCTTTGTTTCAGTTTAATGGAAAAACTCTCTGATCTGCGATGGCTGTGACAGCCTATTCTGGACCCATGGATCTGAGCCTTTCTCTCTCGCCCATCCCTTCTGGAGCCTAAGCATGTTTGTGATACACATTAGGATAACAATCACAATTAAGACTCATGTTTCAAGCTTCACCTGTACTTATCAGGTGTTTTCATATGCTTGGGTTCAACAGCTTTGAGGTCTGGAAAGGATTTTTCCCTGGACAGCCTGGGAGAAGTTTGCTGTCTGCTTCTTGCAGGGCAATGCACCAGCACGTATCACCTTGATCCGTAAGTCACAGCGGCACAAGAGGCTTCCCATTCTCCACAAACAGCACTCGGGTTTTGACAAGAGGAGTATTCCTTCCCGCCTTGGGAAATGAGTAAAATGTGACAGTGATGAACAGGAGATCAGGCATAATCTCTCCAAAATCTATGAAATGTGACTTGGCTCCGGAATCTGAGCACATTTACTCACTCATTGGAGAGTTTCATTACTGCCTTCTCAGTCACCAATAGCTGACACAATTAACAGGGTAAATGAATGTGACAGGCTCCTCCTGTGCTTGCTTGTAGATTACACCACTTGGAAAGGTTTGGTTACACAAATTACCAAAGGGACAGATAGTTCTCCAGGTCAAGAAAGACAGGGAACTACTGGAGAGGGCCCAGCGGAGGGCTACAGAGATGATGAGGGGACTGAAACATCTGCCTCGTGAGGACAGGCTGAGAGAGCTGGGCCTGTGTAGCCTGGGGAACACTGGGAAGGGACCTTCTCAATGCACACAAACAGCTTAAGGGCGGGTGTCAGGAGGATGGGCCAGGCTCTTTCAGTGGTGCCCAGCGACAGGGACAAGGGGCAATGGGCACAAACTGCAACAAGGGAAGTTCTGTCTGAACACGAGGAGAAACTTCTTTACTTTGAGGGTGACAGAGCACTGGAACAGGCTGCCCAGAGTGGCTGTGGAATCTCTATCTCTGGAGACATTAAAAATCCGCCTGGACGTGATACTGTGCAACCTGTTCTAGGTAAACCTGCTTTAGCAGGGGGTTGGACTAGATGATCTCCAGAGGCCACTTCCAACCCCGATCGTTCTGTGATTCTGTGATCAGGTGTATTGGGCCTGGATGAGGTGGAGTTAATCTTCCCCACAGCAGCCCTCAGTGCTGTGCTTTGTATTGGTATCTAGAAAGGTGTTGATAGCACACCAGTGTTTTGGCTACTGCTGAGCTGTGGTCACTCAGCATCAAGGCTGTCTCTCCAACCTTCCCTCCTCACCACCACCAGCAGTCTGGAGGCAGACAAGATCTTGGGAGGGGATATGGCCAGGGCAGCTGAAGCAAACTGACTAAAGGGATGTCTGCTCAGAAATAAAAGCTAAGAAAGGGGGATGGGGGAGTGGAGGTGGGGGATGCATTTGTTATTACAACATTTGAAAATGATTGTCTTCCAGAGCTACACCTACTGAAGCCCTACTTCCAGGAAAGTTGCTGGACATCACCTGCTGATGGGAAGTAAAGCATAAATCTTTTGTTTTCCTTTGCTTTTGCATATGGCCTTTGGTTTTATCAAACTGCCTTTATCTTGACCCATGAGGTTTTTCCATCTTATTTTCTCCCCCTACCCATCTTGCTGAGAAGGGGAGTGATAGAGCAGCTTGGTGGCCACCTGGCATCCAGCCAGAGTCAACCCACTACATCAGGAAATCTGGTTTGCTTTGTAAAAGGTACGAGACCATAGACTGAGGAAATTAGAGGATCTTATGTGCCTTTCTTGGTCTAAACTAAAAGTTGAGTTGGTTTTTGCCATGTTTCCACAGTCTCATATCACTGCATCATTAGTTTGAATCCTTCACAGAAAATAAGCAAATGGTAAATGCTGCTTCATACCATGTCTGTGGTATAGGTGATAAAGTGGGGTGACATCCCCAAAGAAAGAAAGGCATGGTGGCAATGGTACCTCTGCAATGAAGCACTTTAGTTGTGGGATTTTGTAACCATAATTTAGGTCCTGCTCCACTTTCTCTTTTCTCTTTTTTTTCTGCTGTGTCCTAATTCAGCCTCATAACTAGTTGTAGTTCTAGTTCTCCCCTTGGATTAATAAAGCTGCATTTTCAGTTTACTTGTGACCCATAAGTTTTTCTAGCTTCCAATAACCAAACATGACCAACCCAGTGCTTCCCAAGATAGCTATAGACAACAGCATGATTTTAACAAGTTTTGAGGACTCCAATTCTACAGTGAAGTCAATGAGCTCTGCAGGTATTTCACACCTTTAGAGAAGTCTGTGATACCTGACTTGAGGCACTATGGGTCAGTATTTTAGCAATTGTTTCCACATGTGAGTACTCAAAGCAGTTACTCAATGAGATACAAGGTCAGGGTCATAAGAGGTTGTGTTAGTGCTCTTTCCATCTCTGCAGTTATTTTCTAGAAATAATGTATAAGGCCTAAGTATGAAAAAAATCTTACGTTCAACAGAATTTTGGAGGAGGCATCCAATACATCTGAAATATATGTACATGTATTCTGTTCTTTGTCATTTTACTGCTATGCTTGGTGATGTGCTGAGCACAAGTTCAATGTTCATTGATTCAACAATGACAAATCATTAATCAAACCATATAAAGAAGTAAGGAAAATGTAGCAGCCCTAAAAAATTTTAAGCTTGACTTCTCCAAATGTATTTTCTTCCTCTATATAAATCAGAGTTCAGTTAACACTAATTGTTGTGGGTTGAGTGCAAAAGGTATGGCTAAGCAGCCACTGAATGTTTGAGCTTATTTCAAATATTTGGACATATTTGGTAAGATTTTCAGACCCTGCTCCATCTCTGTCTCTTCTGCTCTGTGGGAAGGCTGTTTCTTAACAGCTTGACAGTCCTCTGCAGATTTCCCCTGCACTGGGTTGAAGTGGGTACAGGAGACAGCTGGGGCTCTCAGCTAGCCTTACACTTTCAGGGCTTTAGTTAATCACCTTCTTTCCCTTCCCTCCTACCCAGATCACTCATAAATGACAGAGGAATGCCACCTAATATCTTTTCTGTAGTCTTTATGAGAAGAAGACTGGGAGTTCCTAGTGTCATTCCCAACAGAAGAGTGAAATCCATGTAGTAAATCCTTTCCCATCACTAGCACTATTTTTTTTTTTTGTAAGTGGCAGGCTTATATTATCTGTATGATCTCTATGATGATCTCTCTGAAGTATTTCTTCAGTTCTCGCCCTCACGAAGCTCAAGTTGACTTAATGCAGAAATGAAGAAAGCTCCTGCTAGCCAGTGATACGTCTACTAGGGGAAAACATGAAGGATTTGAATTTCCAGAGCTAGTGCCAGGGTAACTTGTGAGGGGCACAAGATGGGGTTACTAGAAAGGCAACATCAGACGCATCTCACCCAGAGGAAAACTATCTCCTAATCACAGGCAGGTCTAAATCCAGTCCTGACACGCAGGTGTGAGGGAGTAGCATCTGGTCCTCATGCAGCAGAGCGGCTGAGTGGCATCTTGCACAGAAACCAAAAACATTTCACTGTGGCTATTCATGTCTCACAATAAATGCATACACAGAAAGAGAGGTAGCTTGGGTAGGGAAGGCTCCTGTACATGTGAGACCATTCACTCATCCCTTCTGCTGGTGCCTCTCTCCTGCTGCTGCTTTTCTTCCTGCAGCACCTCAACCAGGGAATGAGTGTGGGTGGGAAGAAGGGGGAGATCCCCATGGCTGCCCCATTGTCCAAAGGGGAGGTGGGGAGAAAGGAAAAAAGAAAACAGGCCTAGCCTGTTGGGACCTTTCCATCATCATTACCTTTTGACTCTTAGGGTTGCCTACCCAAATGAGCAAAGCAAAAAAAAAAACAAAAAAAAATCTGAGAAACCTGTTCCTGCATCTGCAGATTCACTATGTAAATTTGTGCAATTTCTTAAAAACGTCTGTATCTAAGATACTCTGTAAAATAGAGCTCAGAGGTGCTGTCCTTTAGAAAGCATTTTCAAAACCTCCTATGAAAATTGCTTAGTGGTATGTTTTACCAGTGCAGCTGTCTTGCTCAATTTATTTCTTCCTGGAGAAAGTGTGCTCTACAAAATAAGATAATACATTTTCTTGGCTGTGTTCCTCTAGCACATGAATACAGTCCCCAGCTTCACCAAACATTGTAGCAGACAAGCATAAGACATTGTTTGCAAAGTATTTTTGTTTTAGAGAAGCAAAGGAAATTGTTTTTCCATACAGTCCCTTAGTCAATAGTGAGCTCATGCATAGTATTGAAACCACACCTCTTCAAAAGTATACATGTATTATATTTTACCTATATTTTATCTATTCTGCACTTCAGCAGGCTGCTTTAAATCCCTTCAAGAGTCATAGATTTTGACTGGCTTTGGATTAGACCATAGGTTATCTTAGCTACCCCTATAGCTACTCAGCTACATAAATTTCCATTATTATCTGAAAACAAGAGTGTCACTTAAAAAATGGAAAAATTTCTCATACTTTACTCTCTAGTTCTGTTCTCCAAACCTATGCATGTCTGTCCGCTAATAGCTGCCACGTCTCACCCTAAATATATAGTGCCTACCTGAGCTTTTACACCTCCAGCAATACCTTGTTGAGAGCCGACATAAAAAGTAGGCAAGGAGAGTTCTCTGCAGCTTGTGGTGAACTCCACCGGCCTTACAAGATCCAGAGACCATCCTGCTTATTGTTCAGTACCTGCATCTGGGACATTGACAAATCAGGTTTAGATCAAGTATTAATAGGAGACAGTAGACAGAGTGGTGAGCTGCTCCGTGTGGCCATAGAACTAACCCAGGAAGGGAAATGTAGGGAACAGAAGGGGACAGGGGCTACAAAGCCATCCTCTGCTCCCATAAATAAAAAAAAAATAATAAAATAAGAAAAGTGCTCTGGCTACCGTGATCTTGATACAGCACTCTCCTATACCACAACGTGCACAGCACTGAATTGTCCTAAACCTTCACTCTCATCACCACATGATGAAAGTAATAAATTTCCATTTAAATTGTTTTTTAAATCATACATATAGCACCTCATAGAAACACAGAAATAGCTGCTTGTGATTACCCTCAATGAGCAACGGCTTTTTCTGTAAACATGAAAAAATACCAGCTAAAATGCTGAAACCTGGTGCCCCAGTCAGACATATAAGGTCTTTTCAAAAGAAACCAAACTTTTGCAGAGCTCACTGGCATTGCTGGAATCTGCTAGTCCCCAAGGACACCAACTCGGGTGCAGGGTCCCCTTTGTGGCATTGGGATGGGTAAAAAGCGCTCACAGAAAAGTAAGAATGTAGTCTAAGAAGAAGCAGGCACAAGTATAAAATCTAATGTTTGAATTAAATCCTTTCCTGACACTGGGTGTCCCAGGCTCCGGAATTTGTCTATCAAACCTCCTTTAAGGATGGTGCTATAGTTTCTCGGTTGCATTCAGTCTGTGGTGGCTCTGGGCCCAGATATGAAGCAAGTATTCCTGAGGATAGGTTTGATCCTTCATTTAGTGAAGATGCTGTGGTGGAACAGCTATTGCTACTGCAGAGATATATAAGGATGAATTACCTCTTTGTTCTTTTGAGGAGGGTTTCTGTTTCTTTTGAACATATCTTTGAATCCTCAGGGTTCCTATATTAATGCAAAACCTCAGCATGCCCAGTAGAAAAAGATTTATATAGACCTAGTATATAGTGGGGAAAGAAGATGGATCTTGAAAGGCAAATTATTTTTGCCCAACTAGCAGAGACAGTAAGAATGAACCACAGCCTGCCGTATGGAGCTGGTCTTTTGCATGCCAGCTTTTTTTTTTTCAGTGAAAACAGTGGAGTTTCTTTCTGTAAGACAAAACCAGGGAACACGATCTGGTAGCCACATGGTCAATACAAAAGCAAATCACAAAGGGTACTCTCTTCAAAATTGGTGGGCACACTACAAGAGCTGTGTCCTTTACTCCCCAGTGTCTCATTAGCCCTCTGAAGCAGCAGGCAGAGAAGGAAGACTGGGTGTGAGATGCTCTCCCAGCCAGGAGAAGAGAAGGATTGTCATGGCACGAGGTTGAGAGTGGCTGGCCAGCAAAGCCCCCAGGAACCCCACCAGCCCACCACTTTCTCCCTGGCGGAGCAGCCACTGCATCCACATGGGAGGCCATCGTGGCCCAGAGATGCCTGGCATAGAGAGTCATGCACCACCCCTGCTGAACCACTCCAACCCCATTCCCAAACCTCTCTTCAGCTCCCAGAACCAAAAAGATTGCACCACCATGGTTTGGCCCAGACAAATCCTTCAGTATTTTTGCTTGCTGTTGAGGGACATACTACTGTGGTGGGTTTACAGAGGCTTACAGGTGGCAGGCATTGTGGGAGCAGTTACCAAGAGCTTGGCAGAGTGGGGGAGCTGCCATTTCTACTGGATTTTATCACAGGAAAGGCTTTTTCTGCTTTCACCTTTCGCTTTTCTGCTTTTTCTAACTCACTGCATACCCACATGAAGGCCAGGCACAATAACTGCACTTTAAAGCAACACTTGCCAATCCAATTTTTCCTCCCTATTCTTTGTCTTGAGTTAAACTCTAGACACTTTACCTAACCCTGATACAGGTTTCAATCACAGAGAGCAGTTTGGGGAGACCTTCTCTGTCTGTTTTTCTTGCTTCCCTTCCCTCTGAAAGGAAAGGGCAGAGGAAAAGGATGAAGTACTGGACAATTTTAACTATAGCTGAGGCAGATGCAGCCCCTCTCTTACAGCTTATACACGTGTAATTGGTAACAGTGCTTGGACCTTGGACTAAAACTATACAAATTTCCTCTTATTTAGCCAATCCTTCCCCCCCAGCCCCACCCAAAAAGGCCCTAATCTGAATCAGATCTAGATATTCAGGAAACGTACAGGCCACTACAATGAGCAAAACATTTGCTAGTCATCCAGAGACTCAATTTCCTTCCTAAAGGAAGAACACAA
The DNA here is from genome assembly GCF_023638135.1 of Falco biarmicus. Classification (NCBI taxonomy): domain Eukaryota; kingdom Metazoa; phylum Chordata; class Aves; order Falconiformes; family Falconidae; genus Falco; species Falco biarmicus. Next base: position 30,328,952 of record NC_079289.1, read on the forward strand.
CAGGGGCTATTTTGCAAGGAGAAAAAAATCCCTTTCTGGGTGCCTACAGTAGGTTTGCTGTCTGTTTGGCTGAGCCCCTCTGGAGCATCCAGGAGCTGAGGACAACTTGTTCACTTTTTAATGATTTTTTATCACTACCTTGTCCACTTCCAAATGTGGAAAAAATTCTAGCATCACACTGTAACACCAAATAAAAACTTTAGTCCTTTCCACCCTCTCAACAATAAAGACAGAAAAGTGATGATAGTAGAATTTTATTGGCTTTATTTAAACAGGCTTCTCCCCCAACAATACTGTGCTACTACTATAAAACTTTTCTGACACATTACTTTAAACATTAGCACATGGACATGCCAGCTCTGCACTTCAGGAGCTACAGTTCAATGCCAAGAACTATTAGTCACATTAAGAAGTTTATTCACAATACAGCAGATAGAGAGGAGACCATCTGAATCCTCCTGCCTCCAGTGCCACGCTGTGCCCTGTCACCTTTCCTGGCTGTAGCCAGACTCATACACGGAGCAGCTAAGAGAGGTTTTCCACCAGCAGTTGGAAGTATGAGAGATTTTGGGGAGGGGGAACTGGTTTTAAGGTGGATGCAGCTGCAGCACTCCACGGGGACTGCTGCAGTCAGTTGAGGACAAGTGATGAGAGAAGGGAAGAACAATGAAGTTAAGCAAACAAATGTCTCGTCTAGGTCTGGGGAACTTCTAGTCTAAATACATGGCTATCCTTCGGTATACATGTGTGTGCTGCTCTTCAGGACAAACGGGGCCTTTCTTTTCAGCCCCTTTGACTTCGGCAAGGATTGCACAGCTGGGACGATGACTTGTCTCCTCTTATTAAAACCACTTCTTATAAGTGCCGACTGTGTCTACATGTTCCTCTGAGTCACTTCTTCAGAGGAAAAAGAAAAAACAGAAAACATTTTAAGACCAAATCTGTCATCGTTATGCGCTTATACCTATACTTAATCTGGTATGGGGTAAGAAAATGGTATGTAATATTATTAAAAATAGTGATTTATTAAGTAACCATCCTGGATTTTTATCTGTCTACGTTTTTCCCCATGTATGAGAAAAGACAAGAGAATGTGAAATGACCAGAGCGCTCCTAATCAAAGACACAGCCTAGCCAAGGCAGAAGGAATATTCCAGCAGAGACAGAGAGGGAGGCAGCATCCAGAGGGAATCAGACAAACCACATATATGACTGTAGAGAAGTCTTAACCATATGTATGAAAATAGTAATATTGGTGGGTTGTTTTTGCTTGTTTCTTTTACTTTTGCCTTTAAAACAAGCACATTCTCCTGCTGATCTCAGGCCGTGCCAGCTTGTGACATAACACACATGCTGAAATACAATATGGAAAATGTGTATCCATACTGCATAAGAGAGGCTACAATCTGCAAAAGTGAATGCTGCATCCATATATCAATTGAAATGGCCTACAATTCAGGGAGTAATTGTTTTGAAACAATCTCACATGAATTCACCTTCACGAGATTAGAGGCTGATGTCACCACAAGGGTGAAGTCATCAGCAATGACTTAAGCTAATGGGATAATGCCAGAAGAACTCGATCGCTGTTGTGCAGAGCTTAACTCCTTCCGAGCAACAAGGAATGCTGAGAACTATTTACCCCTTTTGTTTGCAGCATTTCCTGAGTGGGTTTTAGCACAGGAAAGCTCATGGTTGACTAATGGGGACAGGGAATGAAATCTCCTTCCTACAGCGTTGCTGGTGATCTCTGTTTGGAGAATTTAAAGCCATATGTCTGAATTCAAGTTGAACTTCAAGACAGAGAAAACTGACAGTAAGCTACACAGATAACTTTGTGGTGTGTGGTCAAGTTCCTGCAACACGTACTCATGGGAGCAGTCCTTGTCCATCTCAGATCACAGGCTCAGCGGGATTCAGCAAGGGGACTTGGGCTTAGCTTTACACTCATTAGGGACAAAAATGCGGAAAAGAGATGTGGCCCACAGTGACCATGGCAATCTTTTTCCAGACATGAAAAGCAAACTGAGCTACCCGTAACTGCACGTGGTGTGGCTGACACAGGGCCATGCCAGGCAGCGGTGCCGTCTCCACATGAGCTGGGTGTCTTCCTGAGGTAATAGAAAAGCACATGATTTAGTCAGTGGCATTAAAAATCATCGGAGTCATCCCGGAAAGTACAGATATTTTTGTTTGACTGTGTAATGCGTGCTTGTGTGGGAGTGGTGTGAGTTTGTTCTATTTCCAGCCCGTGAGCACTGAGGTGTGACAAGCCTGCTTCGCTGCTGGCTCCACTGACAGTGCCACTCCCCAGCAATGGTGAGGAGCTCGGACAAAGCAGAAACTACCTGAAAGAGCGGTAAACTTAAGAGGTGGGCCTGATCCTGGGTACCACAGAGCTCAGTGGTGCCTTTCACTTGGATTAGGCGCCCAGAGCAGAGCGTGCAGGGTGGATTTGTAGGCATGGTCAAGCGACCTTTGCCAAGCTTGAGAGCGCACACTGTGTTGCCGGCTGCGCTCACTCCTTCTGTGGATATCCTCGATGCACATGATCAATATGGTACCTAGGGCGGCTCATCTGACACAGACAGCATTTAAGAGAGTCCCACACCACACGTTAGCATGCTATAGCTTCACACACATCTGCAGAGTTCAGGTGGGCTCCAGCTCTGCTGAAGCCAGCTTTGCTCTACTCCGCTGGAAATGAGATTAGAGTTTGGCTCTCTGTCTTCTAAAATGTTTTCCATGTTTTAAAGCTAAATATTTTATTTAACCCCCTCTTACTCTGCAGTTCTCCTGCATCTCACTTATTTCATGAAGCTTGAAAAAGAAAAAGCAGGGCAGTCATTTTTGCATTCTCCCATACAACAAGTCTGTGTTTTGGGTTGAAATGCTGAAAGTTAAATGTTGAATGCTCCTCTAAGAGTACACACTGGTTGAATTATAAATATGGAGATGCACAAGTCCAGCCAACAGGGACATATCTGACCTAAAAGACCTTAAGTAATGACCTTTCCAACGTGTGTCAGCTGGTAGCCTGTAGGCCAAATGTTGCTAAGTAGGTTAGCCCATCATCTTTTCCACAGAGGATATAAAGGATGTTCTTTTGGACAACAGGCACAGCCAAATGTCCCCTGTGCCTGCCCAGCCCTCAGACCTGGTGCCACCACAGAGACATGGGACACCACAGCTCCCTGGTCCTGACAGGCAGAGCAGCCTGAGCTGCCAGCCCCTCTGGCCTTGTCGCTGCAGTTCACAAGGGAAAGGGGATCCCAGAAATGAACTACAACCCTTTGGGCCATCTAAATGAAATCCCCTGCACTTAAAAGATCTATGTTTTAGTTTCAAATGTTCTAAGCAGGAAACACTTGTTGAAGAAAAAACCTACAGCTGCAGATGAAAGGACTCTACAGTATTTTAGGGCCAGCCTGTCCTTGTCTCACAGGACCCGCGCCATACCAGACAGAGAAATATCAAGTGGTTCAGAAGTGTACTGCAGGCAAACACATTATCCTTCCTCCCTTTCTCTTCCACTGTACTCTCCATCCAGGCAGGTCAGTTTCAAAACAATCTCTCCACCCTGAAAATGGATTGACTGTGTATAAGCTGACCACAGTCATGTGTGCTGGAATAGAAGACATCTTCCACGCAGGTAACTCATGCCTGTTTTGAAGAAATAAAGAGTCCACGGGTTAGGGAGTAGCTCAGTTCTGCATTTCCTATTTAGGCCTCATGTTCTGGCTCCTTACACAAGCCAAGGATCTGTTGTTCCTGCTGGCACTGAAGGGAATGCTTCTGGAAGGCCTAGCCAAGAGGCAGCTTTTGAGGTGCATAACATACTTGTGATAAAACAATAGATCAGGGCAGAGCTAAGAGAATTTCTGTCATTTCCAAGAAGTATAAACCACCATGCCTTCACCCCAAAACCCATCCTGACCCCTATCCAAAGAATAATAGTTCTGTAGGGCTTACTGAACTAGCACAGTTGGATGCTTATTCTACAAGTCTCTACTTAAGGTCATCATCAAGTGCCATACAGTTAAATGGAAAAAGAGCCTCTGAATTCTGTAGCACCAGAGTTGGACAGAAGTGCAGGGACCTGAAATGTCTTTACAGTTAATGAATGTGAGGGAGCTGCTCCAGAGCCAAGTTCAGGTCACAGGAGGGCTGCCTTGACTGCTGAAGGCACCTACCTCCTTCCACTGATGGCAGAGGGACATGGGGGGACCAGACACCTTGATGGAGGTGCTGCAGGAAAGCACCTAAGGTGTGTTAGAAGGTGACCAGCATTTCATGCCCTGAGAAAGCAACTGGCACACACTTTGCTCTAACAGACTTGGACACGGGTTGTGGTGCCTGTCTCCTCAGGAGACACTCTGAACCTTTCCTTTGAATAGAGAACTGTGGTGGGACCATCTACCTCCTCTGCTGGAAGCTTGTAAAAAATATTGAGACCTTATATTCTGGAAACCACTGCCTGAAAAGGGAAATTTCTACAGTCTTAATTACAATTTGCTGTAGGTGGTCCAATCCCGGCCAGTTCTCCAAGGCTTGTGGCAGCTGACTTATTATTCTAGCATGCTTGATGGAAATACAAAATTGCATATCCTTCTTTGTAAGATGACTTCTCAGGCTCTGGCACTCACTGGCTGTCAGTAGATTATATATTGGATTTTTCTGTCAGCATGTAATAAAAGGAAAGTTTAAAAAAAATAAAGCAATACATGAAAATAATTCCATTCATATTAGGTTTTGTAAAACCCACCAGCTAGTTTTGGGCTGCCCATGTATGGATAACTGAATGAAAAGGAAGAGGTCTTCAATCCCTCACAGAACTATGCAAAGGCTGGCCATTAATTTCATTTTTATGCTACCAGGGAGAACTGGGGATTTCCTGCTACCAGCAGTGCTCACACACTGTAAAGGATCGACTCTAGATTTTGCCTACCTTGTATACTCAGAGCTGGGGTAACTTGCAGGAGAAGCTTACGCTGTGTTTTCTCCCAAAGCATTCATCAGAAGGCTTTCCCCATGCTATCTTGCTGAGGTTAGCCAGAGAAACACCGGGAAATTACTGTGGGAATGCCTTCCCTTCCCCCTCCTCCTTCCTCACTACCTCAAACTGCATGTAGCAGAGCAGAACCATAAACAACTGTCCTAAATGCCTTAGCAGTGTCCTTCTCAGAGCCTGCTATCCAGCATGTCAAGCTATCCAACCTACCAATGGGTGGCACTATCCAGTCTTCCCCAGGCAAACCCACTCACACACATTCAGCAGTGCTGGTCTCTGATGTATCTGACAGGATGCAGTGCACACCATTGCATGTCATGCAGGACAAGGCACACCTTTTTTGACCACTGCAATAATCTCACTCCTGGTCCCCACATCACACAGGAGCCAGCTTTCACACAGCAAGCAAACTTGATAACATGTCTGCTTGAGAAGACAGCACTGAAATGGTTAAGCAGGTCAATAGATCTATTTTGCTGGTAAGATTTTTGAGAACTGGAAAGGGTAGAAGAGTTAGCCCAGCCACATATCTATTCTCTGACTCAGGAGAAAAATTTCAATTGTTTTACTAAAACATACCTAAATTAACAGAGCTATTTAAAAATGATCCACAACTCATGTTGTATCTTGGTCTGTGCAAATAATTTATTGTTCAGTTCCTTGGCAAACAAACAACAACAAAAAGGAACAAATAATTTTATTTTGATTCATTTTAAAGCACAGTTGAACTCCTGTATTTAAAGTTAGATACATTTATAAACAAAATGCCATTTTGGAAACAAAACCACATTTTATTTAGAAAACAACCTTTAATACTTTTAAAAAGAATCAGCTTTTTTTCAGCCAAAATACTTTGATGAACTCAACACAAGTTTTGCCAGCAGCTTCAGTAACCCAAATCTGCATTTTTTCTGCACATAAATTGGAAGACAAAAACATTTCACCCAGCTCTAATAGCTGCTTTAGTCCTGAAAGACTTCCGTGTTTCATTTCCCTGTGTTGGATGTGGCATATTTTTCTTTAGTTGCTCTTAATATGTGCCATGTTATTGGGGAATTTGAATAGTAAACACTGAAAATAAAACCTTGCTTTTTGTTATCTGATCTTTAATCCCAGCTTTCCCCTTTGTGCATTATGTCTAGGGAGCTATGTTTTTCAAAAACATAAGGGAAACTCATCTGCTAATCTGTCAACAAGCCATTCATCTGTACTGTCTGCTCTACATTTGTTTTGCTATGTCACTATGTACTGAATGTTTGATGCAGATGTTTTGACACGAGTGGTAGAGCAAAATGAAATTTGTTGTTTCCTACCACCACCACCCTCAAAAGATTTATTTAAACAATAAAATCTGCCCTGCTTTTTAAAAATAACAGAGTACTCTGTGACAACGAGTGACTTCTCAATACCTTCAGTCAGGGTGTTGCCTTGCTGCTTTAAGGAAATCACACCAGCAAACAATACTAACATTGCAAACCTTTTATACCTTCCAAAAAGATACAGAAAAGTGATTTGACTCTGATTTGTGTATTTATGTCAGAATCCAATGCTCACTTTCTGTTGAGTCAGAAAAGATAGATTGCAAAAGGCACCTCAGGGATGAAAAGTAGCCCAAACACTCAAAGCCAGAACTGAGACGCTCCTGTCTGTGTCATAAAGTTGCACCAGCAGTTGTGCCAGACATCTTACCACCTGAGGACAGATGGAAAGACATCTGCTTTCTTTCAGACAGTGCCTTACTACACTGAGCACTGGGCTCTTGCTTACTCAGTCCTCTTTCGTTAACCGCTTCCACTTCAGGAGAGGAGAAGGAAAAAAGCCAAATCCCTCTTTCCAGCAAATGTTACATGGGGGCGTGGCTCACGTCGAGATGGTTGGTGGGACACACAAAAGCAAAGTTTCGAGTTTAGATTATATTGTCAACAGGTCAGGAGATGTTTTAAGGGTATGTTTCTTGTAAAGGTGTATGAAGCCAAACCACATGGGCACTACTGGGTTGCTGGATGGTTACCTGACGGTAGTCTATTTGAAACACCCCACTGTGTGTAGGAAAGGGCCATGGCCATATCACTTTCTCATTGACAGGATCATGGCACGCACATGAGCCTATGCAGTGTGGAAGGCATGGGTGGGTGCTGGTGCCTGACCCAAGACCCCAAGCCAGCCTAGCTTCCTCCCTTCCAGAGAGCTCCCAGGGCAAAAGCGAGGTCTGAGGGCTGTGCTTGGGAGTTCTTGGTAGCAGCAGGTCTGGCAGATGAGTTTGGACTTGAGAACAAACTCAGACCCACGCTTATGTAGTTGCACAGGCCCATCGCATGGGTAGAATTTCACCTCATTGAATTATACCTATGGGCCCCAGGTTCAGACAGGTTTCCTCCCAGGAGCAATACCTTGCCTTAGGGTCCTAAACTAGTTCAAAGTGGATCATACCCTGGCGTACCGCTTTCTCTGCAGGCTCTCAAAAACCCCTACCAACTGTCTTAGACTAGATGTCTAAACGTAGATGGAAGTAGTTCAGCCATAGTGTCAATGCCAGTACATTTTGCGCTTTTTTTTAAGTGCTTCTCTAACCCTCTTCACTTCAAATAGGATCCTCAGAAATATTTTATTTTACATTTACAGTTGAGAAATGTATGTCACAGTCACAATTCTGAGCCTGATCAAGGTGTAAGGTGTCCCCAGAAGCCATCCAGGGAAGGGTATTCAGGCATGAGAAAACCCTCAACCTGTAGAGGCATAAAATGAATTCACAACTGTGAAGATGATGCCACCTGGACTACTTCCAGAAGCACTAGGACCATCATAAATTCTCTACATGGCTGCCAGCCAACAGCTTGCAGCTGAGGCAGGTTTTCTGCTATCCAGCTGGGAGGATGAAACACATCAGGAGAAGCAGATTGGGAGCAGGGGAAATGAGAAAGAGAGAAAACAGGACAGTAAAGGACTGCTGACTTGTAGCACTGAGTCTTGTATGGCTAGGTTCAGTGGCTGGAAGACTCGGTAATATTTTTATTACTTTAGACCACCTTATTCTGTGATCCAGATCTGCTCTTCATGTCATTGCATCTCCCCACTGCTGTGAGCACAACCATGCTTGACTCTATCCCATTTCCTATTTTTACATCCACATTTCCTCAGTGTGCTCATCACATGAAAAATGAACATTAAGCCAAAAAAACATTTTCTGGAACCACCATGTTTGTAGGAAAGTTCTAGACAATGCGACTGCCTCCGTTTCTTTCTTCTTGAGCTATGTGTCTACAAGGGTAGAGAAGCAGTCTGTATCTTGAAAGGAATCAAGAGGTTTTTACTGTAAAAAATGTAATCTAAGGGCTTGAAGGAAGAACTTCTGATTTTCCAGCTGTATTACCTGTGCCGGCTGTTCTGCCAATTTCATAGTTTACAAGGACTGATAATATCAAATATATCTATCCTCTTCATACAACTGTTATTATTGCTGCTTGTCCAAGAAGTGTACATTAGTCAAGGAAGGAACTGTGATTATCTGAAACCTGATAGAAGGCACAGCTTTTCTGTTCAGGGATTCTTAGTCATTCTCCCATTCCTAAACCTGCTCCTGTAATTTTGAGGGGCTCTGTGGATTTTCAGTTCCCTGTCACACTGCACAGCCAGTTCAAGCTAGCAAAATTAAAGAAGTGCTCTGGCTGCTTCAGCTGTTTCAGAGTCTGAGAATGATTTGGTTTCAAATCAGAAAAATCACCACTGATCCACTAAAGCAAACCATCTATGTGAGTGCTAAGTGACTCAAAGAGGAAATTAAGAACTAGCAAGTGGCACAAGAAGTTGTATATGGCTCCATAAGCACCAATTTAATCTGTCTGGCTTTTCCCAAAATTAGCAAAGACACCAATCATGTAAATCAAGATGAAGCTGTTCCTCACAAATCAGTCCCTTCCTGGATGTGCTTTGATTTTGAACTCTTTGGAATTGCTTTGCATCACTGGGGCTTGTCTGGGGAAAGAAGTATTAAGCATCAGGAAACAAATCCAGTGTCCAGGTGTGCCTTCACCAGAGCTTAGGGTAAAAGAGAATGGTTTGTGCAGGACATTGTGCCTTTCTATAGGCGTTTCCAGAAAATGCTGATCTTTTTTCTTATTGCTATGTTACATTGTAAACTCCTGTCTCTAGTGCCATTCTCTGTCACATCTTTCATCATTTCCCTTCCTGTTGGAAACCTTCATTTGAAATCCTTTTTCAGTGCCTGTTTCCAAGAATTAATTCCATTTCAGTATTCCCTCTCCACGTATCAAAGGACCATGAAGGTAATTCTTCCATCTCCCTGTATCCGGATGGATGCAAGTTTCTATTTCATCTGACTGAATGGGGACATCTACTTTAGGGTTTCAGTTTGGATCAGGAGCACACTTCGAAGGGAATCTCCAAGTTGCCCCCACTTAATGTGGGCTGGTTCACATCACAGAGCAGGCTCAGAGCACACAAGCCGGATTCCTTTCAAACAAAGTTGTTGCAGAAGGTATGCCTATGGAGCCAACCTGTTCCAGCAGCTAATGGACATGCTGTGCATGGCCCAGACTAGAGCCGGTGCAAAGTAAACCTCCCTGAAGCATGTATGGTATGGTTGCCAGGACATCAGCCACAACTGGTTTGCTTTACAAATCTCCTGTTGATCTGTACTGCTTGCTAATGCAGATACAGTCAGAAAATGCTATAGGAAGCCTAAACTAAATTCTGAGCCTAAAAACTTTAAAATGGGTGTGAAAAGAACTTACTTAAGGCAATGGAAAAGATGTCTAGCTGTTGCTGTATAAATCTTCTCTTTCTGTGAATACAGTTAACCTGCAATACAAGTGTTCCCAGAAGCACAGCTTATTTCTGGTGTAACCTGAGTTTACATTTGGTCTTTTACTAATATAAATATTTTAGTAGAACAGGCCAGATCACAACTGGCACAGTTCTCATGGTAAACTTTTAAGTCTTAACTGTTCACAGAGTGAATGAGATTCCGCCCTTGATCCACAGCCTAAGTGACTGGCATAAGAGCACTGCAAAACTGATCTTCTGAAGCCTGAGAAAGGTTGTGTTCCCATTAAAACACAGATCAAGGCTGGGCCTTGATCATCAGAAAGTTCATTGCTGGGGGAGAGCCAAGTCCCTGACCTCTCCTGAGGACCTCTAAAACTATGGTGATTAGGGAGCAGGTGATTTTGTATGCTAAAGATATTTAAAGGCAAATGTTTCTCTCCTAACAGCTAGTGGAAAATTTAACACAGAGAAAAATTCCCCATTACCTTTGAGGAAACCAGTAAGTGTGAAACTTCCACAAAATTACTGTCTAATGAAATACTTGCTTTTAAGATACAAGAGATGTGTTGTCATGTACAATGTGACTTTGGGGGCTGGGCCTGCTTACCTTTTCACAGGTTTTATGCTGATGTGATGCTAGCTTACTATAGTACAGCTATTCCTGATTTACAGCACTGCAAGTGTTAAAGGATCTGGCTACTTAGGTGTATGAATATTTCAAAAGGCATGAAGCCAATGGATAAATGGAGTTACTCAAGTACAACACTGATCTCTTTGAAATATAGTGTAGCATATCCCATTTCTATTATAAAATGAAAATTGCAAAGAAAATAAAAGAAACAGATCCATCTCCATTTACAGGAAGATATTTTACAGGATGTGACACCATTGGGAGCTGGCAACTCTCTCTGTTCAAATCCATAGATCTAATACCATTTCAAAATCATTCCCTATACTATCGCCATCATGCTTCCTATTCCAAGAAACCAGAGCTCTGATCTAAGAACAAAATCCTTTTGAAGAAGGCAGCTATTAATGTGTGAGCTCATATGTTGACGATATGCTTAAATGCTTTCCTAAACTGAGCTCTGGAACTGGTGGAATATGACATTAAAAGTCCAATGCATTCATTTTTAGAGGAGCCATCCTCATTGCATCCTTACTGTACCAACATAAGAAGGATGTGGACCTGCTAGAGCAAGTCCAGAGGAGGGCCACGAAGATGATCAGAGGGCTGGAGCACATCGCCTATGAAGACAGGCTGAGAGTTGGAGTTGTTCAGTCTGGAGAAGAGAAGGCTCCAAGGAGACCTTATAACAGCCTGCCAGTGCCTAGAGCTACAAGGAAAGCTGGAGAGGGACTTCTTACAAGGGCATGGGGGGTAATGATAGGGCAAGAGGGAATGATTTTAAGCTGAAAGAAGATAGATTTATGTTAGACATAAGGAAGGAATTTTTCACTGTGACAGTGGTGAGGCACTGGCACAGGTTGCCCAGAGAAGCTGTGGATGCCCCATCCCTGGCAGTGCTCAAGGCCAGGCTGGATGGGGCTTTGAGCAACCTGGTGTGGTGGAAGGTGTCCCTGCTTGTGGCAAGGGAGGTGGAACTAGATGACCTTCAAGGTCCTTTCCAACCCAAACCATTCTATGATTCAATTATTCTATTTCCTCATCAGCAACATTCATACATGTATTAATTCACCTTAGTATTATTATTTATGCTACCTGCCCCTAGCCTGTAACCTTTGCTTTTCACAGCTTATTAGTTTTCAGCCCAGTTTCTTTGTTTAAAATTTTGGTTTGCCAAATCAGAGGACACGGTAAACCATTTAACCATTCTACTAAGAATGAATTGCAGCAAACACTGCAAAAATCTTTTGAATTTTGAAACAATTTTCATATCAACTTTGAGAGCACTCAGAGTGGGCCTTGTCTGATGTAACAACTTTATACAGTGGGTTTATACCTCTTCGTATGACTTTCATTTTGTATTATCCTTATTAATTATTTGTACTTAAGTGATTTATAAAAGCCTCAGGAATGGACTAGGTCCCCGTTATATGGGCACTGTACAGACACAGAACATGCACATAAATGTTAAAGTAATCTGCAAGTTGCACTGTGTCTGAATATGCTCTACTTTGGGAATGACTTTGCAAGCATTTTTTCAAAACATCTACCACTCAGATAATGCACTGAAATGCCTTTGGGAAAGCTCTGCATGACAGCATGCATTCATATTAGACATAGTAAACTTAAAACTCTTTCGCATATTACACAATAGTGTCAGACCTTTTGAGTTCAGTTAAAATGAAAATCTCAAGACCATTATACTTCTGCTAAGCATTTTTTAACAGCTAAATGAAAGAAAATAATGTAGAGAACCACATACTCTTATAATTTAATTATATGGTTGTGTCATATTAAACTATGACCAGGATTCCAAAAAGAAAAACCAGACTTTGAAATAATTCTCCATTTATGATTCACACAAACATGTTTTATTGTTAGCACTCTGCAGATCAAAGAAAGAACATGTAGAAAAGCTGGGGATTGTTTCTTTGCTCACTGGAATGAGAGTTTTGTGAATATAAAGCACAAGAGAAGCCTCTTTATTTAGATGCCTCTTTAGTAGCTGAGTCACGTACATATTGTTGGGCATGAAGGAAAGTTTTAAAACAGTCTGGCAAAATCTTACCTCCCAGGGGTGGAGTGGGGGGGTTGATTGAAAATATCACCAATGTTTTCAATATCGTAGTAGGAGACAGGCAGTGAGTTCTGTACCTTGGCTGGCATAGTCTGTGATAACTTTGCAGAACTGTTTTAAGATAGTATATCAAGCAGAAAATAAGCAATCAGCTAGCCTTTTTCAATTTTTATGCAAGTGTGTGCCTGCAGTCCTCCCTGCCAACACGCCTGAGCCCCTGTCTGCCTCGCATGGGTGTTCCTCCTGCACAAGAGGCAGCAGCACCATTGCCTGCTTCACTGGGACCAAGGAGGCAGATACAGCGTGACAGCACAGGATGCCAAGAGCCATACCTGCACCCAGAGCAAGGACAGGAATCTCCATTCCTTCCACCTTCTCCTCCCGCTCCCCACCTGCCATGCTCCCAGCACAGGGTGGATATTCCCAGCGCTGGGAGCAGTGCCTGCCTCCCCCCTGATGTCTCTAGCCTGACAGAGGACGGGGCTACAGCAGCAGGCAGCTGGGATGCCAGTAGCAGGAAAGGAGACCACCTCCAGCTGAAAGTGGTGAAACCTCCAGGAACACATGTCCGTGAGCCATGGGGGATGAGAAGCCACCATAAGGTGGGGGCAACCCAGACCAGGGGTACCTGCCAGAATGCTAAGCCCCCCATGATGCCTTTCCCCACAGCGAGTCACATCCAAAAAGGCCCTGACTCAGCTGGGAGGGATTCTGGATGACTAATAAAAGGGCATTAAATTTGTAACAAGCTCTGCTTACCTCTGTAGCGTAAGAGCTGGAAGAGCTCAGGCCAGCTGGAGCAGGACCCTACTATGGCCACAGCAAGGACAGGGTGAGACTTCCCTTGCCACGCTCTCAGCTTCTGCCTGCCACGTGTTGGGGACATCTGAGTCTGCAGCTTTCCTGGTCTCATCTCTTTCACCCTGATGAAACTACGTCTGCATCCATGACTCAGGATGTGGGAGCACTGAGGATTTATATAGATAGATAATGACAGTATCTCTTTTATTCTGTGCTTCTTTTGTAATAACACCGCATGCTCACTTTGCTTTCTGACCGCTAATAAGCAAGGAGCAAATAGCCCTGCGAGCAGCAGGGAGCTGGACTTGATGGTCATTACGGGTCCCTTTCAACTTGAGATGTTCTATGATTCTATGATTCTTTCCTAAAAGGTAGAAGTTAGGTAGATACATTGTGTTGTATGTATGTACACAGCTGGTCTTATTTTTCCTCCTGTGTCTCACCTTACACATTTTGCCAGTGAGTTCCTGGTCCCTGCATGTCTGCTTTTCTGCAAACATCGCCTCTTTTTCATGACTCAGTTACTCAACATTATAAGATCTTCATAAAACTCATCTCAGTTGCCCTTAGTTTTACTTGCCTGAATAATTTTTAATTACCCATAAACGTTGCTCCTCAGCACCATGCATTTCACTAGGTCATTTGTCAAGATGCTGACCTATACAGGTGCCTATGGATATCTTCGGATAGCCCTTCCCCACTGTGTAAATTAGTAACTTCTTCCTTTTCCCCTTTTCCTATCTTTTAATCAAACATTAATTTGGATCTCTACTCTGATTCCATAACAGTTGATTTTGACAGTTTTGAATTAGTTTTTGAAAAACCCGATCCACTCCCTTAACCAGACAACCTTTACCGGCTGCCTGATTGTGGACAAGAATCCCTAACTTTTAGGTTAGGCTTTAGCCAGAGTCTTGAAAGAAACTGCCCATTTAAAGCCAATGTTTTTAAGTTTTCTCTCTTTGTATAGTCTCTGGGGATATCACAGCAACAAATAAGCAAAGCAAAATTTTCACTCTGGCCTAAAGTATGACTTTCAGCTTTACATGTGCCAAGTTTTGTGAATTATTTTATTCTCCCAGTTATGTCAGCATGCAGTGTAGATCTCTAGTTACCTGATCTGTGGGGGTAATCAGGTACTTAAATGACCTAAACTGCACAATTACTGGTGCTGGCAGATCACAGATGGAAAATAAGACTAGGCCATAAAAATTTGATCCTTTGTGTCCATAGTCATAATAAAACAGTTACGGTCAGTGATTGATTGTAGGAATATTAAAATGCAGAAAAAGAAAAAAAGCTGTTTTAAATTGCATTGTATTCTCATGTTTAGAGGAGAAAAAAAAATGATTGCCATTATCTTGACATATTTATCACTTTGAGGCTGAGCCAGTTGTTATCGTGCGAGTTCATTCTGTCCTGTAGCTGACAAATACTATCATGTACTATAAAAATCATTATGGCTCACTTTTGCAGCTGTAATAAAACAGAAAAGTAAATACAGTAACTATTTAAATTCAGGACTTTAGTCCTAGAACACATCCATTAAGACTGCAGCTTAAAAGTTTAGACAGAAAACAAGCCAGATTCTCAACTTTGTTAAGCAGGTTTTATTCCAGGATTGATCTCAATGGCAATCATTGTCATTTGTGTAAGAAAAAGAGAAAACAGAATCAGAGGCTATATATCAACACCACGTATCTTTGTTCTCATTTGTTTGCCAAGGACTCATCTGTAATTTTTAGCTTATCTGCTTTTTTATTTTGGAGTGAGCCTCAGAGGTCTGAAAGTGTTCCCTGGCTGTACCTCCCATCTGAATATTCTTTCCATGGTACATTTTGCAGCTAGTCTTTCTGCAGGAGTGTTCTCCTGTAGGGCCACCTTCTCTGAGCACTGCTCTGTGCATTTGTGCAGATTGCTGCCACACTCTCAGTTTTGTGCTCAAACTCCAACCCCAGGGTACAGTTGGATACTGCTGCCAGGGATAGCCCAGACTTAGCCTTAGAGATGTCCATTGATTGCACATTTTCCCTGTACATACATATAGATACATTCACTGATATTGTCAGTCATACCTACCACAACTCCCTACGTTACCAGAGGTGATGTGCAGTTTATCGTATGCCTCAGTCATGCTCCTCAACCAGGAACAGATGTATCTAATTTTGGTGTCAATTTGCACCTTCCCTTCAGAGTCTGCTGCCACTGTCCCATCCTACAGATTGAGGGGTTGAAACAGCTGAGCAATCCCACATGCCCCACACATTTTGCCTTTTTCCTCATTCATCGTGCTTGAAAATGCTTGAAATATCTCTTGGTTTTGATCACAGAAACTAAATCAGGAACATTTTACACTCCTCATTTAGCTTTTACAGTGAAAAAAAGTCAGATCAAAACTGTGACTTAGCTGTGGACACCTGCAGCATCAAAAGACACAGATGGCTTTTGCCTGCATTTATAAAAAGACAGGTGTGCTCCAAGAACTGACAGTGATGGGTTTCATCTGTGGTTTTTTTTCATTTCAGGATGCTGGAATTTCAAAAATCTAAAAGCATGCCAAGCTGAGAACGTAAATGCACAACACTGAGCTATAACAAGGGGCTCCAGGGCCCATCTCAGCACTTCACACCAGTGTCATCACAGATTCACATCCCATCAAGGGTGTACGTGAGGGCTGGTTTGGTTGGATGACCAAATTCAGCACCTTGCAGTATCAGACATGAGTCAGCATCCTTGGAAGAGCCAATGTCATTTACAATGGGCTAGAAGAATATAAGAAAAATATCATAACCGGAACATTTCTGTAGTTAAACATCCTCCAGATGATTCATCAGAGCCTGCATCAGTATAACTCTTTGAAAGCCACTATTCCTGCCTGACATTAGCTTCCACGCCTGATATTCTTATGGAAGCAAAATAATGACAAATAAGCACCTGTGACCAAACGGCAGCCCCTATAGCACTGTATTATTACTGTCTGATGACCTGAGATGTTTTCTGTATGTGTACACTGCTGTGGTATGTTATGAGGTCCAAAAGCAAAAGCAAAGAGAATGGCTCAGGAAGAACTACCACCACCTCCTTGTACCCGTTTTGGATATGTTAAGAGGCAATGGTCCCATTTTTTTGCTGTGAATATTGTTTGTATCAGCTCTGGGGAGCTCCTAGAAGCAATGCTGAGAACCAGGGCCTACGGTCAGCAAGGGAAAACAGCCAAGGGATGGCTTTCAGGTGGCAGTGCAGGTAAAGCCACCTGAGACAGGCACCCACAAAAGCATGCAAAGAGTTTATGCCTGCTTCCCCAACACCAAGGAAAGAAGCTCCTTGCACTCTAATGGGTATGTTGATAGTCTGCTACCGCACCGTTGAAAAGCAAAGACTTGGTTTTAAGCAATTTGACTGTCTATAAACATCACTGGTCCAGGACCCTTAGCAAGAACCATGGGTAGCAAGTCCAGTTACACAGACTGAGTAAATACAGTGCCATAAAGTACTGAAATTCATCTGAAAAGTAGAAAAGAATCCCACCTCAGGAGAAATAAAGACATTTACAGCCTAATGCATCAAGCAGTGCCAGAAAAGCTAGCAGGGATCAGCTCCTAGCAGCAGATCCAGTAACTGTTTGTTCAGAATGGCATTTAACCAGAACAAAACAAAAAGTACTTCTAAGCTCCTTTCCCTTTTTTTCCTGTGAACCTCAATGTAACCACATGAAATGCTTCAGCGCTGATTGGCAAGTTTCTGTATTGATTGGCTTCAGAGTCTGACTAGATAAGCCAGAGCCAACTAATGAGAGCCACTAGAAAAATCTACTGGAGTATTATCTGCTGAGATAAACTCCCAAAAACCCCAAACCCGTCTATTTAGTAGATCTTTTATGTAAACATATCCTGATAGTGCTGACAGTATTGTGCACAAGCAAAACACGAGATACTAACAAAAGGGCTTTGTAAAAAAAGGTGACTACTGTCCTGGAGAGAAAAAGAAAGCAGATAGCCTGGGCTTTAAATCCAGAATTAAGAAGTGGAACACTGGCGTTAACATCTGCCATTCCTTACCTGTAATTCAAACTCTCCTCTCACCCCCAAAACACAAAAAGGAAACTCTAGGATATTTTTGTTAAATGCCTCATGTCCCATCACAATGACAACATTAGCTGTCACCTCCTCCTTCAGAGGAGCAGCTGGGTATTGGATGATCTGTCTAGTGAAAATGTTTTTTCTTAAGCTGTGTGCTCTGCTTATCTTCCTTCTTTTTACTTTGTCATGTTTTTTTCAGCTATTGTACTGGATCTGCCTGAAGCCATCCCTCAGTTTTCACATAGCTCTTTCGGAAGTGAAAAAGCTTGCTGGACTTGGCTGATTAAAAGCTAAGTAAGGGAGGCAGGGCAAAGCCTGGCGTTTTTCCTTCAGCCTCTCCCTGTTCAGTCCTGCTTTCAGCCCCACCATTCCAAATCTCCACATTTTCCATAGGGTGGAAATACCAGCTGTTGGAAGTGATTTGGAGGTATACAGGATATGAGGGGAATATTCTGTGTTACACTATCTGTTGGGATCTACGAGATGCACAACAGTCGCTTAAGGCAGATGTCCAGGAAAGAATCCAACCCAGCCCTGAGCTCGTGCATCAACCTGAAATAATTAATAAGTCTAAAGAGGAAAAAAGGAGTTTGAACAAACTGTGCACTCTGAATTTCCTCAGAGGAGTTCGCCTGGGAAAGGCAAGAAGCATTCCTCACCCTGCTCCGGCTCACACTGACAGGAGGTTAAGCCGCAGGGATGTTCCAGTGTACTGAACTAGGCAAGGGGTTTTCAGAGCTGTTATCTATTTTAAAATAAACATTCCAGTGTGTATTGTTATTATATTCTGTCTTGCTCTAATCATTTAGAAAAAAACCCATAAAATAAAAGCTTCTAAATATCACTTTCAAGGGGTATTTGTATAGCATCTAGCTCACAAAAAAAATGTTATACATAGATATAGATATATATAGTCTGTCCACTCTTCTCTTCTCTTCTGTTCAGGTATTTATTTAAAGAAGACTTTATTTCCCAAGAAGGCAACTGCTCCTTGAGACTGATGAAAAAAGCTGATTATTAAGCATATACGGCAAGGCAGACGGAAGCCACATCTAGTATTCTCCCTTTTAGGGCTGTCATCACATCAGTTAAAGGTCTGTCACCTAATATCTTAAGTCCAGAAACTCCAGATCACCCAAGAAAAAATTCAAATGGTTTCAGACAGCCTTGCCGTTCATTTATGATACAGCCTGCCAAAAAACACAGTTTTCTGTGCACCCCACAATCTGCTCACAGGCATTATGGCCCCAGACCCGGAATGCTGACTCTCCCTGCAGAGCTCACATGGTACAGTCATGGTTTGGGTTTTTTATTGAGGTTAAGTAGTATATGGATTCCTTAGATAACAAAGCAGCAGCAAAGCCGAGTGCCCTTCTACTGCCTCAAAACAAGAGTCACAGGAAACAGCCAACTGGCTAAGAGCTTCCCACCCTTGGCCACCACCAAGATGCAGGTGGCTGAGCAGACAGGCAGAGCTTTGTTTCCTTTTGGTTCCTAACACAGCAGCAGTACGTATTCAAAGCTACTGTTATCTCAACAAACCTGTAATAAAAGTTCTGCCTTCCATGCCAGTGCAAAGGTTATCAACTTGTTTCTGAAACACAAATCACTACAAATCTCCAAGAAAGCTGGGACAACGAAGGTGGCCCCTTCGCAGGTGACAAGGGGACAGGGCTGGTCTCCAGAATGCCAAGCAGACAGTGAGGGGGTCAAACTCCAGCCTCACATTCCCTCCAAAGGGAAAAATGCTGATCTCTGTGTGTCATTTTGCCCAGGTCATCATGTTAAAAGGAGAAAGCCTATTGGAAATCGCAGGGATTTGTATCTCCGCTTAGATACCTCTCAGACTTGGAAATGGGACCTCCTTTGTAGGATCATGCATGGAACAAGTCACTAATATGAAGCTTGTCCTGGATTCATTTTGTCTCCTACACAGAGGACAAGCAGGTTTTCAAGGGCTCACTGCCCAAGTAGGGGGTATCCAAGTGCTAAGAGGAGCTCAGAAATCAGCATGCGGATTTTCCTGGGTCTCTTCAGTGCTTTAGCAGGAGCTGGGCAACTCTGAAATCCTGCAACTGCTTGTGGGCTCTGAGTCCTTTAGAAAAATCTGGCCCTTAACACTGTGTAATTGTTGAACGGTTTATAATTACCCACAGGTTTAAATCATGAGTAACAAACAGACGAAGACTAAGGATTTCCTTGGCTGCTGAACTTTGAAAGCTGCTGTATTTTTTTCCAATGACTTATTTACGTCTAAACTGCAAGGTTCAGTTGTCTGTGTATATGGCTTATTAATGAGAAAAAAAATTTCAAACACAAATTTAAGCAAAACCCGAGAAGGTATAGTATAAATTTTCTAAAATGTAAAGCAATCTGTAAAGCACTCAAGGACTTTGCACCTTCAACATGGGTGAGTCAATTTTAACACAATGCATTAGCAAAGAGTAGTTTCAAATGCTGAAACTGAGTCACACACTACAAAAAATGAAAAACACCCTATATTCTGTGTCCAGGAGTACTTTGCATCCTGAACTGGACAGAACAAGTGAAGAAGAAAGTCTGTCTGCAATCTTCACTCAAAAGAAACTGAGCTGAAGTTGAAATTGGCTCGGCAGATAGCAGCTAGTAGTAGGAGAATGGGAATTACATCAGGTCATATTTAAACCGTGTATCCCATGATGAATTTGTTCACAGCCAACAAAAACAAGAGTCTAACATTTTGTTCTAGTATATGCTGTCTGCTCTAAGGGTGTCTAAAAATGTGTCTGTTGAAGAAGCAAGGCACCACTGGACTTTGTTTTCCTTCCAGATCTGCATTCTTGCCTTAAAGGAGTTGTATTCATTGACACTATATTCACAAGTTACTTAATTTGGGCATACTGGAAAAAAACAGAACATATTTGCTACCGAGTGTGCCCTTTCCATGTGGAAAATCATTAAAACCTCAGAGACATTTCAGCTCTAATGGGAGGTGTCTTTCACTAAGCTGAATCAAACCATGCATATGAGGAAATGTTGACAGAATGTTGCTGAGTTGTAAATTATCTACAAATGTGAAATTGTTCTGTGTTAACTGTGGTGTTGCTTAAAATAATATTTACTGATGATTTATCTCCTGAAGTTACATAGGTAATGATTCTGTTTCCCTCATTTCTGCTTTCCTCTTTGTACAATAAAATATGTTCCCTGAGAACTTATGTTGTATCAGATCCTGTCTTTTCTTATAATTGTCTTGGTTTATATCTCTGCTGATTGATGCACTTTGATTCTCATTGGAAATAATTAAATTAACTTTTGCTTATGTGTTTTTGCAGTACCTGGTATAGACCTCTCATATATGTAAAAGATGTACGCAGCGGCAAGTGCATATTTCCATTTGTACATGTCCTGGTTGCTGTATTCAAATACAGTAATTAAAATGGAGTACCACTGTGAAATGTGACTATGTGAAAATCTCTTATAATATTCCACGTTTGGTATTACACTGAATTCTGGAGCTTAACTTCTCAGCTGGGAAGTAAAAGTTGGGGTTTGTATATTATAATGCTGTAAAGTGTAAGATGAAAAATCAATGTGGACTTCAATTATGGTGTGTAGCTTTTGATTGAGAACTACTTGTTTTGATGAGCAAAAAAGAATTTATTTACTTTGCCTGTCCCATGTCAGAATGGGCTTGCAAGGCGGGAGTTAACCTGAATAAATCTGCCCAGCATGAGCAGCAGTTCACCTGGAGCTCACTGGACCCTTTTTACATTAGGAGCTGTCTGAAAGCACCCAACAATCAATGAAAAATACAAGAATCACATCAGCCACTCTCTAACATTTAGACTGGTAAAGGTATGGAATATTTCTGGAATTCTGTCCGAATCTCTAAGTACTTGCTTAAAAGAGTTCTTACTGGGGCAAATTCTGGTTGCACTAAAACAGAGTTCATTCTGTGAGTTGCGTACATCACACACACAGCTGCATATCCCACCTCTGCAGGGACAGGCTGTCAGTTAGCACCTTAAGATGCAACCCTGTCTTTCTATATTTATTTCTGTATTTTATTAATAATGTTGCGCTGTGGCAAACAAAATCAGAAACAGGCTGTAGCTTTGATGACTAGCCCGGTCTTTCTACGAAATCTGGGTTAAACACTCTGCAACTTCTGGTTGCAGGAAGAGAAAAGATAGTCTTACAGCCCAGGCTGTTGAATGCTGCTTTAAAGAGCTTGATCTATCCCTGCTGCTGGGGCAGGTTTTCTGTGCAATGTCAAATTAATGAAATCAAACTTGTCACTTGAGTTCACTAATCACTTGCGCCTTTTTTTCCTGCATGCTCAGCTTGGTAATCAGAGGTTTGAAATATTAAGTACTCACAAATGCAAAGGAAGCCAGTGGAAACATGCCTGAATATATCTGTGCTACGTAATGCTGGCCACAGCAAGGGTAGGCTTCATCTCACCCAAAACTTTATCGACATTCTACCTATAATCAGTGAAGGAAAAAGGACAGGTTTGTGTCTCTCTCACTATGCACAGTCCCTCAGCACATGCAAGGCACCAACGGACAGGAGGGACAGTGCAGAATTTCAAGACAGGGAGGTCAGGCGGAGACAGTCCCACTGGTGGATATATCTCGGCTGGTGAGCTGAGCCCTCCCCCAGGAGGTTCAAAGGTGGCGTGATAAATTGATCATGATCTTAAATTTTTCATTTATCTGCTCCCTGTGTGTAGAATAGAGGGTATCAGGAAGACTTCAGTTTCTCATTTGCAAAGATTAACAAGAAAGGCATAGGAAGAAGACTGTCGTTAGACCAGAAAGTACACTGCAGAAGACATGGGGTCACATCTCAACCAGCAAGGACAAAACACCTCGCACAAAAGCAGCTGTTCCTTGAGGAAGGTAGCTGAAGAGAAGAGGACATCACCTGAACCGAGGAGAGCCAGCATGCAAAGTGACCAACATTTCCTAATGGGAATGACTGAGTTTGCAAGAGCTGCAAAGACCTTTTAATCTACTTTTAATACACTGTGACCCTGGCCTCCATGCATTTGAGTCCACCATCTGAATGTTTCTCTCTCTTCAGCAAGAAGACTCCTTCAGACACTGTAGAAGGTGGCAGATGCGAAGTTGTACCGTGCTTTCAGTCTCCTATATGACCCTTGCATTTGTACCAAAATCCCCTTACCAAAGACTGAAACTGAGCTCCTTCTATTGCAGTACCTCCATTCTTCCCCTGATATACCCAGCCACAGGAAAATGAGCTCCAAGCTGTGAGAAGGGGCATTCGCATCCTACTCATGTAGGAGGGACTACTATTCATAAAGGCCCAGCATTTAATCAATATGGCAACAGTTGTCTACCAGCTGTAATAGTTTATGCTAGCATGGAAAAAAGTAGTCAGATTCCCAAGTGATTCAGGCTTTAAGAGTGGTTTACACTGAAGCTCCAGGGCCTCCATAGCTCTCAGATCTTTGCCAGTGCCTAATCAAGGCCTTTATCTTAATCAACAAAGCCACCGATGGATTAAAACCAAACAACATCTCCATGACACGCTGAGGCAAGTCTGATTTACTTGGGCATGCAACAACAATGCTAAGACTTTTCTGCCATAACCAGAAGCAGAGCAGTACATAAAAGCTCAGATTTAAAAAGAACATTAACATAGATATGAAAAATACGATTTAGATACACAAAAAGAGCAATTCCTTGAAGTCCCACATCTACATCAGTGAGGGCTGGAGCTCCCTAGTCTGTGGGGACTAGGTACCCCAAAGCAACATTGCCTTATCATTGTTGAAAAACAAGGACAATCAGAAGAAAAAGAAGATGCAAAGCTTACATTTTTCTCGTGAGCCAAATGATCAATAAAATCAAATATATAAGAAGTACAACTCCCCAGGCTGCCCCAACACAGTTTCTGTATTAGAGTCAAAGCAGGAGCTCATCCTGGCATTTAGGAAGACAGTAAAACCGATAGCCCCTGGTATCTACCTACTCATGCTTCCAGGAGAACATCTGAAGGGTGTAGCTACTTGGCAGCACCTTGGTGAAACAGCCAGTACTTGACATTCCACGGAGAACTGTCAGCTGCACCATTTGGCCCTGTGACTTTAATGAACTGCATAAATTAGCAGGGTGTAATTGCAAGTATAATCCAAGGACAGTCTGAAATGGATTCTTCCAGAGCCTGATGTGGGGTTAGGATGACATGTTTCCCTGACTCCTGGAAACAAGTTAATTTCCATGGCCAGGTTGTCCTAATCCAGGATTTAATCCTTTTCCTGCAGTTCCCTCAGATTTGGAAACCTTTATGCAGAAAAACAGGTCGAAACCCTTTTTTTGATTTCCCTCAGAAGAAGGGCTGTTCAGCCTCTAGCAGTCC
The DNA here is from genome assembly GCF_023638135.1 of Falco biarmicus. Lineage (NCBI taxonomy): Eukaryota > Metazoa > Chordata > Aves > Falconiformes > Falconidae > Falco > Falco biarmicus. The sequence continues at coordinate 30,352,702 of NC_079289.1, forward strand.
CCTGCAAAACCAGTCCCTGCACAGGGAAGGTAAGATTAGGCCTTTAATGAGTACTTCATCCCAGGAATTGATTTTTGGTAATGCAATCTCTTTTGGTTATTTTTTATTTCCTTCCCTTTGTTATTTCTGTATTTTTATCCTTTTTTTGTCGCAGTGTGTTTTCCAGACCCTGGATCCCATATTCAGTTTCCTGAACCTCTCCAATATATGTTCTTGCCATCCTGATTGCCTGCCATGAGAATCGGTTTCCTTCCCTCTGGTTTAGGGGGCAGGGAGGGAGGAAAACTGTTTCCAGGCCAAGCAGCGGTGCCACTCTGGAGATCATTTGGCAGGTTGTGCAGCCTGAGAATGAATCATTGCTTGCAACGCTTAAATCTTCCTCCTTTTCTCACTTTCTCTTTTCTGGGGAGCAAGGAAGAGGTGGTACCAGTGGCTCCTACATTTAGTAACACACAAAGTGAAGGTAAACAGTTAAGATTAAAATTAACTCCACTGCTATGCAAAAGGCAGGCAAACGCAATGGCATAATGCTTGTCAATTACTGGAATTACTCATTTTTAGTAGAAATCACTTATTTTTAGTAGATTTTAAGTGAATCAAACCACCTAGCCTATGTAGCAGCTATATGTAGCAGCTATAGCCTGCTTCCCACAAGATGCCTTCAGTTCTCTCCTGTACAACTGATGGTGGTTGCTCATATCTTCTCTGTAGCCCATGCTTGCTCTTACTTTTCCATTCTCCATCTAGCCACTGCTTGATAACTTTACCCAAGAAGCTGTCTTTTCTGAATCCAGCTTAGTAACCCCCTCTTTCAGCCTGAAATTGTGCTTGCAAGCACCTTAGTTTGCTTTATTTGTGCTCTCAGTCCTGCTGTAGACCCTTACACAAACACCTTAAATACATGGAAATTGTACACAGTGCCTTAGCTTTTCACCTGCCTTTACTTCTTTGTAAAAAACTCTTTTTCATTACTGAAGGTGTAAGTTTAGGAACACAGTGGCATAATCTTCATAGCCACTGCCGCAGAGTCACCAGCAGAGCCTGGACTGTCAGATCAAGCATGGCCAATAGCTACAGCCAGCTGCTCTGTGGTACCTCTGCTCCGATGGACTTTGCACTTCCTAGCATAGGCTCCGTCCTGCCCCCACCAATTCTCGTAGGACGAGGGTACAGTCTCAAAGGAAGCAAATATGTTTCATGGCTCATCTTTCAAGGGTCAGTGCTTAAACTCACAAATCCATCCTCTTTGACATTATAATCTCTGGTTGTAAAATGGATTTAGTGGTTTAACATTAAAATTTCAGGCACAGTTAAGGAAGGGATTGCAAAGGAGTTAATAAGCAAAATAGTTTAACAAACTTTGGCAGTGAAGGCTGAAAAGCTTAAATGGTCTCCCGATGAAAATAGTTTAGCCCTGGCTTTGCCAGTCTTTGCCTTAAAAACTTTCTTGTTTTTGCTTTGGTTTTTAATTTGATCAGTTTTACTGCTTCTGAAACTTAGAGACTTTCGAGCCGGGGACAAAGCCAGTCAAATATCAGGTAATCATTTTGCAAGCTTTTACACTTCTGCCGGCATGTCTGAGACCTGACATGTGATACCCTTACCATTTAAGTTTCGGACCTCTGCTGAACAGCTACTGACAGTCGTGACAAATGGTGTGGGTCTCTGTGGTGGACACAGATGCATTAAGAAGCATCAGAAAATCACCAAATTCCTTTTGCTGGTCATCCCACACATAACATACGAACTTTTGTCCCTGGAGGAGGTTTCATTCATGTCCCCATCAGCTCTTCCCCCTTGGTTTTCTGGCAAGTTTGACTGAAGCGTACCTCAGGGCACAGTCACACCATGCTCTGCAGGAGGTACAGGGATTCCTGCACTGGCTCCTCAGCAAGGGACCCTTCTGATGATGATGCTGAAATGTTGGCAACAAAACACTCCCTAGCATTTGATCATTTCTGTCAGCAAATCCCTTCTCCCTCCAAAAATACAAAAGCATAGAAGGAGAAGCAAGCAAGAGGCTGACCTAGGCTTGGAAGCACATCCCCTCAAATGGCCCTCTGCAGAAGCATTTGTGCTTGCTGAGACAAGGGGAGTGAGCATGGAGCAATTCTGGCTAACTAAGCCAAAAAAATAAGAACAACCGAGGCCTCCGCGATTGCTAAAAACAGCAACTCCTCCACCTTTTGAAAGCAGAGTCAGCCCTCCCTCCCACACTGGCCCAGCTCCCTTGACTCAGCTCTGCTTCCAGCCCAGCACCTGGAGACATCAAGCTATTTCTAAGAATGCGACACAAGGTTCTTGTTTTATCTGTTTTATCTCTTGTCACTCTACATTTTTGTTAAATGTAATCAACAGGTCCATTACACAAAAAAATTTAAGTCATGCATTGCCGTTTCTGCAGTGGACATCTGGCCACAATGTCTCCCCATTGCTCTGCTCTGCAGTGACTGCTGGAAAGGTCATGCTTATTGTTCCACGCCATTCTAATGCACAATGGTACTACATTAAAGGAAACCACAATAAAAGGGATAATCTTCTCCCATCAAACCCACTTCAAAGTGACTGGGCTCTTCACATATAGCCAAGAGTACTTAGGTGCATAAAGAATGCCAATGTATGACTTTTAACAACAGTTATAGCAGATTAATGAAACAACAAAAACAAATCTGAACTCTTGGAGGAGATTGAAAACCTTGACTAATTAAAACTTCTGAAAGTAACAAGACCTCATTTCCAAATGCAGAGCTGTTGCACATCTAACACTGTTAGCAAAGAGATTTTTGACCTGGACAAACAGAACCAAGAAACAGAAGTGCACCTGCTCTATTAAAACAGACACTGGATGCACTGCTGCATCTGGCATTCACTTTCTTGGTTTGGAGAGATGGAAGATCCTTTTCTTCTTGTACAAATACACTCTCACAATGAGTTCACTTTAATGGCCATTTTCAGGATTACAAGCAAGAGCAATGATTGATTCAGGTCGATTAACTCACTGTGATGTCAACTGTTGATACCAAGTCACACACTCAATGTCAGCGTGAAAGATCAATGTTACCAGGTGGGTACTCAGTTCATGCATGTTTTCTCTAGGGTGACTCCTCTCCCTCTATTTCATCCTGTCTCTATTAACAAAATAAAATGAAAGAGGAAAACAAAAATAGTATGGGAAAGAAAGAAGGTTCAATGAAAGAAGATAGCGTTATTTGAGCTAAGCCCAGGGCACTGCAGGGCAGGATGGGGTGCTGCTTGAGACACCATGACATTCCATGTAAGGTAGGGAAGCAGGGAAAACCTCGTAGGAGAAATGTGTCAGTGCAGCTCTGACACTGGCCTCCAGTACACTGGGATGCAGAGAAGGTAATTTAACATAGATTTGGTGCCTGCACAGGGAAGGTGGGACTTAATACCATTTTCAAAGCATGGGTGAGCGGGGTGAATGAGATATGCTGAACAATAAGGACAGTGAAGAACAGTTTATGAAGCAAGCTGATGTGATGATATCAATGGACTCTGGGTGATCCTACTAATAAATAAATAATAAATAAAGCTAATAGGTACAATGGAAAGGTTTAAGGGAGGAAGCTGCAGGGGTTAAGTCCATAACCACACTGAAGCTTTTAGAGAAAGTAAAGACACTTGTCTTTGCTGTATTTTCCTTTCATTAACTTATACAAACAGAGGCTTCACAGTGGGTACGGACCTAGGATCAGGGATTAGTTCAGCAACACAAGGGGGTGTCAGTTCCTCTCCAGAAAACATATCAATAAGTTTGCTAAGGAGACAACCGTGGCAAATGCTTGCCAATTAGCAAATAACAAAGGTATATATGTATAGCAACAATTTTCCAAAATAGAAATTCTGCAGAACTGGAGGGCAAGGGGACATTAACAAACACAGTCTGTTGCAACTACTGTTTCTAAATTACTTATTTTGCATGTCCAAATGTGAAGCCTCTTAAAAGGCCTGGCTTTCAGAAGGGCTGAAAATTTCCTTTTATTGTATAAGTGTATCATGATGGGCTCTTGGGTGTGGGTAAGTCCTTAAATCGCCAATTTGAAAATCCCATTTGAAAATCTTTTGTCAACGGTTTCTTCAACCCCAGAAAGAAGTCACCTACTTCTGCTGCCTCCCTACAGTAAACCATTCATTACTCCTTTTTTAAGATTTTTTTTTCTTGATGCTATTGAGTTTGAAGATAGACAGGAAGTAATCTCCTGTGAAATAGCCTGTTCTTTGCCAGGTATATCTTTATTCACACACTGGGAAAATAAAGTCCATCAACCCGTAGCTACACTATATCCTGCCTTTCCTGGCAAAAGAAAAAAAAATAATCTGACTGGCCCATCCATGCAGCCAAAGGCGACAGACACCACAGCCATCCCATCCACTGGTGAGGACCTGCTGAAGCCTTGGGGAGGTGGCAAACCCATAAATCATCTTGGCCTTTTCTAACCATTAAAAATAATGGAAGGTGGAGGTGGTTTGGAGGAGGTGTGCAGAGCAAAGCAGGGAAGATACAGGGAGGAGTCAGAGCCGGGATGATCGTTTGGAAAAAAAAGAAAGAGTAAGAGAAAAATGTATATTTTACTGTTTAATGAGGGGGGTGGGTGTGTATGAGTGCACACATGCCTCTCCCGTCTCCTGGAAAGAGGAGGAACTGCTGCCCTGGGTGCCCTGCTACAGCAAGAGCCAGCAAATAAATTCTTGAAAGCAACCCACTGTGCTGAGCAAACACAGCCTCTTCCCGAGGAGCTGCTGGGCTGCCCGTGTGCAGGCCGGAACACCTGTCCTCCTGCCCTGCTTCGCACCATCTCCCACAGGTCAAAAAGGAGGAATTTGAGGAATTTGAAAAGGATGCTGCTTACAACAGGTTGCACCCATGCAGTTGTGCGTCTCTGGGTCTGTAAGCCAGTGGAAAAGTAAAAGAGACCATGAGGAGTTCAATAAAACTTTATCCTTGCAAGGGCAAGGAGTAGAAAGGGATCCCCCTTATCCTAAAGCAATCCTCCACCACTGAGGAGATGAACAGCCAAGACTTTCCTCTCTCTCCCGAAGGATTCAGGCCACAGGCAGCCCTTGCCTAGAGCACTGAATATCCAAATACCACCATGCAGTGGAAAATAAAGCCACAAGTTAGCTCAGGTTATGCACAGGATACCTGTCCCTGGGAGAAGCATGGCATCTGCCTTGCCTCTTCAGGTGGGCAGCCACAGCAAGGAGAAGGGTGACAAAAGCGAAATAAGCAGGGAGAAGGCCAGAAAGAGTGAGCTCACCGAGAACTTTAAACGCGATATTTGTGTCCAAGTTTCAGTTCTGAGGCATACCCTCTGGTAAATGGGTGCAGCACCAGCATTTATACCAGCAATTTGTTTGGCCTCTGGTCTAAATGCAGCATGCTCTGTTACCTTTGTAAATTCATCTTGCATTATGGCATATCTGCTTACATCTTAGAACTACATAAGGAGTAAATAATTTGCTCTTTTTGACGGGCATACTGGGAGTTTCAGTCTGTTACCCATTTGCTTTAAATATCAGGCTGTAAAACTGTGTTTGGGTTTTTGGCTGACATCATGGTTAATGATGCACTGTGCCTATTCTCTGGTTGTGAAGGAATTCTCACATTATTACTGGGGTAAGCTAATAATGAATGTTACTCAGAACAAATCTTAAGTTTGTGGTTGACTTGCTGCCAAGATAGGAAATCATGTTACGAGCATTACCTCAATCTATCTCCTCCCTCTCAAGTACAAAGTTTTAATATTAATTCCAGTGCAAGCTATATCTAAGTAAGCAGTGCCTATTTGGTGTGCAATGTGCTGTGCCAACTCCTTTTAATAGTGTCAATGTGGCATTTGTACTGGGGGAACCATCATGGCACCTCACCTTCCCAGGTTTTTTTGGGGGCACCACCTTATTTCTTATGTTCAGCTCTGTGCTCTTCTCTGCTTTGCAAAATTTTCTGCAGCAATTCTCATCAAATGAACTTGCTGTATGTATGAGAACATTTAAATAAATTTAATTGCACTTTTTAGCCCCAGAACAGACAGAAGCAACGTACACATCACATAGGTCATACCTGTCAAACTGCAAACACATCAGTAAAGCGAAACAGAGCAGTTCACTTTCAAATCTTCACTTACATATTTGTATAAAAACAGAGCCTTCAGGAACAACCAAATACGTCTGGAATCAGAGTGTTGCAATTAGGGTCTTGTTCACACTAATGCTTGGAATAGCGTTAAACAAACAGTCTCACTGACTGCATTCAAGCTGTGTTAGGGGGTTGCATTCACATTTGGGATCCAACCCACCAGGGCCTTCAGAGCTCCATTTTTCTCTGATGTGGTTACCAAACAGTGGAACATTTCTAGCGTGACCAAAACTTAGTCATGCCTCAGTAACCTAACTCAGATTCCACATCTTCAAGCCCAAAAGTAGTATGAGGGGCACAATTTTATCCATGCCATCCATAAAATGTAACTTAACCCTGTTTCCCTGATTGCCTTGGATGCTGTGGTATGCACACATCACCTACCCTGCTTATGTGTGCAGTGTTGTCCAATAGGTCATAAATCCTACGGCTGCTGCCATCCAGTTATGGCATATGGGAATTTTCCTTTAAAAAAACCTCTCCAGTGTTAGCACAGTGGAACTTGTATTCTCCCAACTCTTAGAACCAAGGCTTTCAAACAGCTACGTAATACAAGTAACAGGGGCAAAACCACTATCTACTTTTACGATGGAACGTGATCGGTGTGTGAAAGGTCCGTATGATGTGGTGACGACAGCAGAAGGAGACAGGACTGAGTGACTCAAGCTTTCCTTCCAGGCCCCGTTACTGTGAGGGCTCCCAGGGGCTCTTCTCCTGCTATAAGATAGCGCAGTTCTTTCCACTGACGTGGAGTTAAGTCCAGCTCTGTGAAAACTGAGCTTGTTCCTTGATTTGCTCTTCTCTGAACATCAGGTGAGTTATGGCAGGGGAAAAAAAGACATTTCCTTTCCCACTCATGTCACTGCCCAAAAGTCGGTGGCAAAATTAAAATCCTGAAAGCAGCTTCCTGATGACTTACAGTGACAAGACCCCCAAAATAAAAAGTGAAGCAGTAAGAAAGCAGAATATCTGCCTGAATATGATCCAAAGATTTTTCTTTCCACCTAAACTTTTCTCTTTCCCCAACCTAGGTCCAGGTTTCCCTCATAACTACAAAGAGTGTGCTACTTGATGTGGTTTGAAACAACCTTTTTCACCACTACTCAGAAAACAGAGCAGGTGAAGAAGTAATAGACTAAAGAGACATTGTTCTGGGCATCACACCACCTTCTCAGCTAGCAGATCTTCTCCATGACTGTCCTTGGAGCCTTTTCATGTTACAACTGGAAGGTAACCTGATTTTTAAAACCCTAGTCCTATACAGCCAAAGAAAATAAGAGGCTGAAGCAGATTCAAACATGTTGATGAAATACTGCATTACCATATGCAAAATCATGTGTTATATGAGTGTCACTGAGGTCACAGCCTGGAAGTGACACAGTTCTGCCAATACAAAGCCAATTCATCCTGATACAGCAGTTGGCATAAAAGAAGGGGGGGGGGGGGGGGAAGCCTTGCAGTCTTATTTTATAATTTCAGGATAAGTTTCATGGACCACTGGTTTTGAAAAGTGTGTGTGTGTTTGTGGGAAGTAAGGTGTGGAGAGGGATGAGTGCTTTTATAGCCAAGCACAAGAGACGGTTCTTGAGAAACAGAAGATGTGATCCCACAATGGATTAAGCAGAGCAGTTTTTACACAGAGAAAGCATTGGAAGGGTGAACCATAAAGAGAGAGAATTTAGTATGTTACCGTAAAATTCTCTCCAACATTAACTACTTAAAGGCTAGTGGTACACAAGCTTTCCCTTTACTACATCAAAAGTTCCACACCCAAGAGGAACAGACTTCAAAGTAGGAGATGTCCAGAAGCGGTCAGAGTAATTTTAGCATTAAAAAAAAAAAAAAAAATCTGTATGCAGGAGAGATCCCATTAATGTTCTAATCAGTCCTTTGGCAAACACATTCTTCTGGAGCATAATAAATTTGCATGTGCAGCATGCCAGCACCCAACCCACATTTTTTTCCACAAAGTGGGAGTTGTCTGGGAGTGTTCTCCTGGGATGTCTAGCACCACAGAGCCAGCCTGTACCAGAAATCCCCTCTGTCTCGGCACCCTGATCCAGCTTCATGCCTCCCATCCTCCCTTACTGTGTTTCTTCAGCTCCTCATGCTCTTGAGCCTTTATCTCATTAGCCAACTTGCTCTATCTGCCCACGGAATTCTCCGCCTGATGAAAACCTCCTGCGCGCAGCTTTTCCTGGTCTCGGCGCTTGTCTGCTCTCAGACATGTAGACATAATACGGTCTGAGAAGATCAATTTCTCCTTTGAGGTCCAGTCTTATCTCCCAGACAGTGGTTTACACAGTGGGTTCCCTAGGGAATTTTCTTCTTCACACATGGAGCCATTCCTTTGGCCAAAAGCTAATGAATGTGGCACATCTCCAAACTGCGCCATGAGCACAGGCAGGAAGGATGCACACCCGGGTGGGCTTGTCATGCACTGAGACAACTACTCTGAAGTATGGAGAAAGGCTTTACTGCTGCTGCTGCTCCCCCTTTCCCAAATGGTTGAAATAGCCCTGTCTTTCAGCAAGGACCTTACACAATTTGGCTTTTTTACCCCTGATATTCAGTGTCTTCAAGGTGGACTGGGGCATTTTGTAGCTGAAGTCCAAGGCTCTGTATTTCTCCCCCATCAGCAAATCACCCTGCTACCACCAGACCCTCAGTGCTGTCCATGTTGTGGGTGGTGTTAATGACCCATCAACTGCAGTTCCAGAAATATTAATGACGAGTTCCCCAGTATCTAGGGAGGGGAAGCAGGGAGGAGGAGCGCTTTGGCCTAGCTTAGGGTAGCTTGCTCCATTTTTCAGCTACATCAGCCCTTTTGTGCAAGTTCCCCATGCCTTCTGGGTGCTCTGGGATGTAGCTTGGATTCTCAGTTTCTCATGGCTTTCCCCAGCACTATGGAACTATGGTCCTTGCAATAGTGCTGGGGAAGCCAATGCCTTGTTTTGTAGGAAGCAGCATGAGCTGGAAAGTTCAGGTCAAACACAGACCTCTTCCGATTTGGAAACATCCACACCTGGGATTTGATTAAGGGTCATTTCTTGCTATTAGCTGCCCATGGCTGTACTGATAAGGGCTTGGAGATGAGCTGGTTGCCCTGCCAGACCCCAGGGCTGTGGGCGCAGCTCACGCTGCAGCAGGGCAGCTCACCAGTGGTTTCTGCATGGACCCGTGGGCTTCTGGCATGTGGTTGTCCCACTGAGGACTGGGTGGAATAGCTGGAGCCATCAGCTACCCCATCAGGGACCTTCAGGGCAAGGGATCCAAAGCCATCAGCTGCCAGCTGTATTGATATCTCTTGCCTATTTACACATGGCCCAAGGCAAATAAATGCTTTTCCTGCTGCACCCTCCTTTCACACCACCTAGCACAAGACCAGCTGTCCTCCCTTCTTGATGCAGAGCTATGTGGTGTCAGCGAGTGCCCCCACCCCACTCCCTGGGTCAGCTGGCTTTGCCTGGGTAAAGAAATGGCAGCCATGGTTCAGCCCTTCAATCGCCTGAGCATCGATCTAATTTGGGAGTTCTTCCTCCTGCTGCCTGCCCCAGCAAGCCCCATAAATGACCCCCAAACCTCAAATTACCAGCACCCTCCCCATTTCCAGGTAACATGCCTGTTTCCCCAAGACTTCAGCTGCAGAAATAATCTTTTCCCAGTTTTCCTCTAGAGGGACCCTTACCTTGATTTTAGTTTTATTAGCTCTGATTAAAGCACATTGAAGTATAAAGAAGCCTCACTAAACCCAAGCTGCTAATCCTGCAGAGGTAGTGGCACAGTAACTATTCCTACCACAGGCTGTCTTAAAACCGAGGGGAGTCCTGGGTGTGTGAGGAATCAAGACAGGACCACTGCAGTGCAACTACTAAGTTTTACTGAACCATACAAAGCAAATATATTAGTGTGTTTAGTCATAAATGTAATTAAATGTTTCAGTAGCAAATTAAGTGAAGAAACCAAATCAACCACATGTTTTCAGATACTGGGTACATAAATATTAAATCGTTATAAAAGGCATATGAAGAGGAAAATGCAAACATTATGCAGATTTTAATTTCCTCAATTATTCCTAATTCCCCCTGAGCCCTACATTCATTCCCAGTGATTGCAGACAGACTAATCACTCAAAGCAGGACACCATTTAACAAGATGCAGCAGCTGAAACACAGAGTTTGTTGCTGGCTTTGCATTGGCACTGTCAACATGGTGGCACTGTCGTCTCGATCAAGCTCCTCAGCTGCAGGGGACTGGGGTTTGCAACTCGCGTCTGTCTGCAGGTACGTAGGTGATGTGCATTTCACACTGCTCTGCAGTCTATCTGGGAAGATCTATCCATCAGCATCTGCCTTCTAAAGCCTACAGAGATCTATTTATGTAACTCCCTCTCTGGAGGAAAGGTGCTGGGAAAGCAGCCAACAGTAAATGGAGTGGGTGTGGGAAAACGAAAAAAAAGCAAGCAGAAATACTACATAAAAGAATGACCATATGGTTTAAGCCACAAGCTATATAAGTCACAATTATGAAGTTGTATCTGATAACAGATCCAGCAGAGTAGGTGTGTAGGGCCAGAAGCTCCACAGAGAGGGTCCCAGTGGGGGGTCAGGTGTGGGGAATAGATGTGGGCTTAGAGACCACCACCAAGCACAAAAGAAGTCAGAGAGAGCCCAGAGGTGGCTCTGCCTTTTCCCAACTAGCCACAGACCTGCTTTGGCCATCCACAGACAGCATCCTACAGCCAACACCTGCCATGGCCTCCATTCACTGGCCACAGTATGGAAAAAAAAACAAATGCCAATCAAACCTGTACACTGCTCTGCTTTGAAGACTGATATTGCACGGACAAAGTGTTGATTCTGGATCAGGAAAACCATGCACACTCTCCTGCCTTGCTCACGGTCTTCTTAAGGCCGCTCCAATGATCTCCAAAGCAACCTTCCAAGCAGATACAGAGAAAAACCTAATGTATAATTCCTCTCTCATTCAGTATCGTGTAATGCACAGGCTGGGACAGAGTTTAATGGGCAACAGCTGTATTTCAAAAATCAAATTAAGTTCTTTGCTCTTCCAGTTAATCTTTAGTGCAAGGGCTTCAAAGCAGCTTACTCTCCTGGCACACACCACCGGGAGACAGGAGCTCGCTGCCTGCACAGCCTGCTAGCTACCTGGTGTTCAGCACCTTTCAGAGGGTGGGAAATGCTCACATCTTTCCAAAGCAGGAAATAAGGCAGGCTGTACCAGGGGCATCTGAAATGGGTGGTGTAGACCGTCACTTTGGAAAAGAGGAGTCGATTGTCACTTCTTAACCTACACCCAGGTGAAACTATGTGGATTAGCTCCCTCTTCAATCAGGCACCTTAATTAATTAGCACCAGCATGACAGTACACCAGCCTGGTGGTGAAAGGGACTCCAGGGATGACAGCAGTCACTTACCAGGGGGGGTGGAGTGGGGGTGTCAGCTGCTTCAAAGGAGAAAGCACTTTTTAAATCTATTAAAATTAATGTATTAAATTTTATATAGAAATCTTATATATAAATATATATTTCTATTTATATAAAATTAAACAATATAATTAATTTATTAAAATACCATTAAAATCCCACCTTAGACAGCTACTGCAGGACAAGAGGTACTGACTGAGAAGCACTCATTTCCCTCCACTGGTTGCAAAGGGACCTCAAATTTGGATGCTACATCTAGTCAAGGTGAACCCCACATCTTCACGGCAGACCACCACCCCAAAGCACTCATACTGTGGCATGAAGTTCAAATGGACTGGCCTGTTCCTCATGTAAGACCTCTCTTCATCATCTCGCATCATGTAACAAAATAGACTCGTAGCGTTGCCTTATCCGTCAGCCCGCAGAACTGAATCAGAATTGAAAAGGTCGCTCCAAAACTCCACCTCAACCTACCGCTCAGGTTGGACAGGCACCTCTGCAGAGGGTCTCTGCCAGCTCAGCAGTGGTGCTGAAGGTGAGAACAAGGTGGGCAGATTTCATCTTGTATCCCAGCATATTTGGCAAGGAAGTGTGAAAAGGATGAAATGGGAAACATTTTGTTTGTGCCTGTTCACGCCTGTGGGAACAGTGTGCATAAGCAAGTCATTTATCCGCCTCAAGCTTCCTGTGGCAACTAGCAGCCAGATAGTTTGGCAGATGATAACGAAATGAGCATGGGGCAGATCAGACTCGAGGGCACTGTTACATGTAAAGCACAGTTCAGCGCTGTCTGCAGAGCGATACCACATTCGAAAGGAATGAAAAAGCTGAAGAAATAGCTCATCAAACTGAGAAAAGGGGTGACAGACAAAATGACTGCCACTTTTCAAAGGCCATTTCTTCTCCTGCCACCCCCACAAATGAGCTCTAAAACTGATGCAAGCTATAGCAGCGATTTCTAAAGCAGGCAACCCTGCCCCTTGCAAAGATGGATCACAGAATGGAAGTCTGAGATTGACACAACCATTACATAAGTTCGTCAAACCAATACTCCCCAGTGTATTTTGTACGAGCCTTTTTTTTTTTTTTCTGTCATATGTCCTTTTTTTTGCCAGCAATGAGGACTTCTTATTTGCAGGATTAAGTGCAATTCTTGCCGGATACTTTTTCAGCAGGAAATGGAATTTTTAGTTGTGGTTGTTCAGTTCTATTTTTCCTTTAAAAGCGATTGTTTCCCAGACTGAATTTCAACTTTTCATTTTTTAAAAAAGTGTCCTTAGACCCAAAGCATTTTAGTGTTTTTGGTCCAAATCCAGCTCAAATTCAGTGTGGTTTGAATGTTGTCCGCTCTGAATTGGACTACCCCATTTCAAGCTACCTCTTCCCCAGTGTAAGGTGACTACCTATGCAGGGAGACACCAAGGTACCCTGAGACTTGTGGCATAGCAGGGATGGCTGAACTCAAATGGAAAAGTGAGACGTCATAGCTTCAGCAGTGTATCTTTACCTGCACTGTAATTCCCAGGAGGCACCAACATGCTGTGCTGCAAACCAGAGCTGTCATTTGCAGCTGAAGATAGTCACATTTTGATTTTTCACACCTAGTGAGGTCCTCTAGAGGGGAATATGATGCAGGCAGAGGAGGGAAAAATAATCAGCACTGTACCAGCCACATGCAAGGACATGCCTGCCCTGTATAATGCAGCGCAATATTTGAGTTAGTCGCACTGGAGTGCCCAGTAACACAGGCTTATCTAAGGTCATTTGCGGTGGGGCAGAGGAGGGGAGAGAAAAACGTATCTGCTCACAGGGGAGATCATCCCAAATTGCCTCCAGGGGCCTGGAGTGGGAGACAGGTAGGAAGTGGGTGCTTGTTTTGGGAAGGCTGCAGTGGGATACCTCACACAGTGAAGATGTGGCCACCAGCAAGTGCCCCCCAGGATCAGCCATCAGCTTTCTCCCTGTGCAGGGCTGCTTTTCCAATCCTCTCTGTGCTTCTGCATGCATCCAGCTCTCCCAGTGAAAACCTCTGTCACCCAGCTGGGATTTCCATATAGATCATCACCAAAATCCCAACATGCAGTCCAGGTTGAGGGTAGAAGGCTGCACACCACTCATTGCTCTTCAGAGGCTGCAAACACACTCTGCCAAGTTGAAAGGCAGAGAAACCCAGGATTGCTTCTGGCTCGAGGTCCTACACATGGCAGCAAAAAGTTTTACCTTTCTGCTGCAAGTTTTCATTCCTGTGTCAATCCCCTATCAGACGTCATGTTAAGCTTCTAAATTCTCCTTTTGGAGTTTTCCTTTCCGAAAAAAAAAAAAAAAAAAGTGCCATTTCTAGGAGGTAGGAAGCTACAGACTGCTGTCTGGTTTGATGTCTGTGTATTTTTAAAAATGAATGAAAAATGTTCTGGGTGGATACAGAGTAACAATATGTAAGCCTGAGGCATCAGATGGCTAGAAAGCTGTATTCAGTGTGTGCACAGATGTAATTCACTGTAAGGAATATGTGACACCACACAGCAGTTCAAAGTAGCAGGCTGGTACTAATTAGTATGCTCTTAATGACTTCATCCATCAAACCATAACATGTTCTATAATTATACAGCACAGCCATATGACAACCAAATGCCCAACCGCTATTTCATAGAAGATGGTTACACAGCAAAATTCTCTGTTTATTACAAGCAGAAAACTTGCAAAATAACTGCATTTTAAGTTGTATGAGCCCCCAGAATTACTTTATTTTACCCTTTGGCAAGGAGAAAAGGTAAACCATTTGGGTGGAGGGAGGCTGCACACAGACAAGGCAAGGAGGCTCTGGTGGAATTTGCCACTTTTCATACAGAGCTGGGATGTCCACAGCCTGTAACTCCACTTAAAAACACCAAGCAGACATGCCTTGGCCTGACAGAGCACCGAGTACAGTTCAGTGGTGGACACAGCACCAAACTGCAGCCAGGGAGCCGCCTCAAAGGCCTGCAGTGGCCTCAGCATCTTCAGAGGGTGCAGTAGGGGAGAGGATGAAGTTTGTCTATGACAGATCCTGAACTTCCCTGCAGCTGTGGCAGGGCCTTCCCAGGGTCTGGACACTGACACTGCTCACGTCACCTCCACCTGCACCAGCAAGGCCCAGACCTTGGCTCTTTCCCTCTCTAAGATGAACACGCTGCATCCACCATCAACAGCTACCCTCCTCCCCAGCCAAACAGCACACTCCAGTGCACACACTTCTCCCCCTGGGGAGAGGGTGTGAGATGAAACTCTGCAGTAGATGTTATTCACACTTCTGTGTGAACTACAGAGAGGTGCTCTGGTGCTAGAGCAGAGGAAGGCAGGGGTCTGGCCCCCAGCTTTCTGCAGCCTTTTCTTCATTCCCTCCAGATACTGAGTCCCTTCACCGCTTCCACCCTCACAGTGACCCCCTGCTTAGTGGCACAGCACAGGTGGAGGTAAGTATAGTTTGTCTACTCATCATTTGTGCAATGCTGACTTCACTCATTTCCCATAAACATCAAAAAAGGTTTTGTTTCCCAAGTTTTCATTTACTACTTCACCGCTGCTTTTCTTCCAGAATCACTATGGAGGGTGTTGTACAGGAACCTAACCAATAAAACCACAGATAATACAGAAGGCATGAGGATGAACTGCGTATTCCCAAGCTAATAAACTGTGAAGCTAACATTGTACAGATATCCTGCGAGAGACACCTGCAAGCCCTAGAGCTGCCTGCTGGCTGGCTGACCAAGGCTGTGGTAGGTCCAGATGCACTGAGCTTTTCTGTTCTCAATCCATCACAACAAAACAGAGGGTTTGCACCCACCTTATAAACCTAACTTGTATATCAAAATCACAGGGCTAATCTCCCTAGAGTTTGTCTGTAGAGTTGAATAAGCGGAACACTGAACAGGTGAGTCAGCTACTGCTTCTGTGCATCACTAAGCCACTGAATACGTGTATGTGAGTGCTTGTTTACAAGATGCACTGGCACAGGAATGTAAAGCATCATATTTATTAAATAGCAAGAGCAAACCACAGGTTTAGAAAAAAGTGGTCAGGAGTAGACCGGAATGTGTCAAATGGGTTCTTACATCCCAACTCAGCAGAAAATTACTGAACTTCAATGGCCAGGTCTTGTCCCTAATTTGAGAGAGATGCAGCTTCTGGGAAGGGCACGACACAGACCCTGTCAAGCAAGCTGAGCAGGTAGTCTCCAGAACGCATTAAAAAGTGCAGCTCCCTTGCAAGATACCTTCGCCTTCAGCGTGATATATGCCATATATTGGTAGAGTCCTCAGGCACAACACTAGTTCAATGAATGATATCAATCAATTGCCAGTTTTATCAGTCCATGGGTTTTACACAGATATTGATGACATTTCAGCACCTTGACCCAGAGACCTACGCTCTTGATTCAGAGATGCAAGTTACTCATCATACAGAAACAACCAAAGGGCTGTAACAGTCTAAAACAGTACTTTGTTGCAAGAAAAAATGTTCTGTTTTAAAAATTGGACAAAATGTACTGTGCTTGTTCCTGTTAGAATATCCTAAATCTTCAGAGTATTTCACAATTTAATTATTGGCATAAAACCTGCAGTTCATAAGTATGAAAACAAATACTTTAAGTGCCTTTATTCTAGTAGTAAATAGTGGGAGAACTTACCTCTATGGATCAACATAACCTCTGAAAAAGTCCTATACTAAACAAATCGACTTCATCAGGTTTTACATTTTTGCTGAGTGCAAGGATGTCCAAGACTCACCTCGGTGACACTTCTGCATCGTGTCTGTAACATAAAGCTTCCAGGGTGCCATCACCAGGTTTCTCATCCCTACCTCCACATGGCAGCATTAACTACAGAGCTTCTCCGAGCACCTTGACCACTGTGTGCATACCCTGCTTCATTGCTACCTCTCCTCTTTCCACCTGGCTGCCTGGAGCTTCATTAGGACAGTTGCATCTCCCAGGGCCTTTTCTCCGTCTGATTGCTGGCTATTTTGTGTGACCATGAAGCATGCAGGCTGCTGGAGCTGAGGTTACCAGAAATGTCTCATACCACTCAGATTTGTCCGAGTCTAGGGCCACTGTAGAGTTTGCTTATGGCTGTTCTGATTAAGACACATCATTCAGCGTGACACGGGGCAGCACAGGAATCCTCTGGAGCTCCTGAAACGGTTTGGTAGCAAAATACCATCTCAAATATATTTCCTTCTTTTTCTCAGAACTTCTCCACACACACACACCCACCCCCCCAGCTGTGCCCTACACAGAACCCGGCACTTCTTGAGCCTCATCCTTTGCTGGGCTGTCAAGTGGCCATTTATTTCTACAGGTTGATGCCCGCCTTTAGCAACTTCCCACCCCAAAACCCACAAAGCTTCCTTAGGCAGGATTTTGTCAGAAGTTTAAATGACTGAAGTCAGCATGTCTTGCCTCCTACATATCACCCTGTTGATGCCACAGAGATCAATACATACAAGGCCAGGAAGAACCATTTGCACCTGAAGGAGTCAGCGTGGTTAACCACGGTGACCTCTTTCTGCACAGGAACAAAGAGTCACTGTCTCACATCAGGCCACCAGCCACCATGGCAGGGTGACACACTGCCAGCCCAGACAGTGGTGGCTCTGAAAGGAATGAGGAAAGTTATGCTTGCAGTATAGGGAAGGCATGGGCACCTGAAGAGACACTGCTAGGTGCCACCAGCTTGCTCCTGCATGACTGCAAGGGTAAAGCCTCTGAGAAGACTGCATCAATCACTGCCATGAGGAATGTCACACTTAAACTGGATTTTTCTTAGGCTTATCTTGCACCATGTCCCTTTTTGCATTCTGTGTTAGAACGCTAACAAGCAGTGCAGGGAAGGATTGCCTTAATAGTGGGGTCTCTGCTGCCTGTGTCACCTCACTAGAGCCACTTTGCACCAGGCCAGCACAGCCAACGGTTCATTGCTATGAGGTTTTTGATGTGAAAGGAGACTGTTAAAGTCAAGCTGTCCATCAGTCAGCAGTCTGTACTTTGTGTTGTGCTGTGGGGTTGGGTTTTTCTGCCTGTGAGGCCTTGAACAGTGTTGAAAATTATATTCCACTGCCGTCTCCCAAGATGACCCTCGCAGTAGGCTGTGCACACAAGTTATCTTCTGCATCTCCACAAACCTAAGCACTGCAGGTTGTTTAGCCCCTCTCCAGAATTTTTATGTTGCCTCTGCCAATTGCTCATTCACACCCTGCCTTTACCTCAACCAGCTCTCGCTGGGCTCATTTACATCCAGTCTTGTTTTTTAATGAATAGATGAACAGAAAGAGGGAAGTGTTCATAGAAGGTCCCTCTAGCTAAACGCTTATTATTGCTCACATTCAGAAAAATCCAAGTTACATTAGGGGGGTTTCACATCTTGCTTTTGTGGGGTTTGGCTTTGTTTGTTTTTTAAATCATTAATCCAAGGTAGTCAGTCCCTCTGTCCACCAGTAAAGCAGCACACAGTGCTCCTAAGACTGCCACCCTCCACTGTGGTTTTCTATCTGAAAATGGGAGGCAAAGATCTTTGAAGAGACTGCTGCTGGGAAAGCACCAAGACAAAAAAAAATAGGACAAAGGACAACTGGAAAGAATTACCTCACCCTGCATCCTGCATGTGTCATCCCTCTCCACCCCTCACTCCTTGTTACAGTCTCCACACCAACATTTTCCTCCTGCTGCCAGCACCAGTGACTGCCTGAGCCATACCACTGGCATGTAACCCACCTGCACTGGAGCTTTTGCTTTTTTTCCTACATCAACAAACAAAGTTTCCCCCTAAAAGCCCATGAGGACACACAGTGTTAGGCATGTTTCTTGGCTCCCAGTGCCTTCCCAAGGCAGTCGTTAACAGCTGCCCAGGTTCACAGTGAGTGAAACAGTCAGAAGAGCCTAAGAATGGTGGAGCGAGTTGGAAATTGGACAAGGGAGGTAAAAGATGACTTTGTAGTCAAACTGGATATTGCTTGCTTTACCTTTCAAAAAGACTAGTGGAAGTGTTCTCACACTTACAGCCATCCTTAAAGAAGGGCACCATGGCATTACATCAGCCACAAGATTACTTTGCTTTCAGTATCACTAACCAAAGAAGAGTTAAACACACGCAATAAGACTGCATCACAGAGAAATCATCCTCTATAAAAAGCCTGTTTCATAATAGGTGACTGTGTGTTATCTTTCCTGCCTTCAGGAGATGGTGAAAAGGGGACTCATCACCAGCCACACTGTCTCCAGTATGACAGGCCAACGTGCAGGTGATATTTCACTCCACTTATGAGTAAACTTGGCAATTCATAATTCTGTCTAACATAGGAGGCCATGAAAGCATTTTGGAGGAAGTTTATGGGATGTCAGGCAATGATATCATGGCCCCGAGCAAGGGGCATTTTGAAGACTAAAAAGAGTAGACATCTGCACTTTAAACAGGGCAAACCTTCAACGTTGGATGAAGGACAGGTAGTATCGTGTGTATGTGTGCATATGTATGTACATGCATACACACACAGATTCAATGGAACAAGCACATACCTAGCTTAACAGAGCTATCGAGAGTTGTGGCATTGCATTTCTCCCAACCTCCACTCAAATAGTTTCACAAAACAACAGACAAGCACGCGATGATACTGAGCAAGTTTTGCAGGAGCAGTTTAATATGTGGCTTCATTAAATCTACATGTCAGGCTGTCATAGCTGTATCAACAAGCAACATGCTGCCACCAGAAGGGGTCATGTCCATGAATCAACACCTCAGAGCTCACATGGTGTGTGGGTCAGATGCTCAAGCAGGGCCAGGCCTGACTCACTACCCATAAAGCCAAAAGATGAAAACCACAGGGAAGGAAACAAGTACATAGGTTTGTCCAACCTGTGGTGGCCACACATCTTCTCTGAGTTGCGAAGTAGTGACACCACATCCATCTACTTATCTTCCTGAAGAAAGTACAGCCCATGTTAGAGCTCAAAGGCAGCCACCTCCTGCCAGAAGTCCCCTGCATCTGCCAAACTAGCAGAAGGCAAAGTGTTATTTTAAACCAAGAACAGCGAGGAGTAGGCTGTTGTGTCACAGGGCAGCTCTGCCTGCAGGGGAAGCCCCTCACACCTCCATCCTCTTCCTCTCTGAGCAGGCTTCTCCTCGCAGGCAGAGACAAAAGGCAAGAGGTCTGCTCTTCAAAATTCAGAAGCTAAACACTGAAATCCGAGGTTGTTACCATTTGCAGTGGGTGCCCAGAAACTCCCATATCACTATAGGGTGAGGTATGTAACTTGTCTTAGATGTGTCTTTGACAGTCAGACAAATGTCAAAGCTTAGGCAGATGAATCCTACCCAAGGCTCCGAGCACTAGAAGACACTTGACATTCTCCCTTGCTTCCACAACTTAGAAGCACTTGTTCTTGGTGCCCAGGACAGTCCTTGCCTCGCCTTCCCAATTCTGCCCCCTCTCTTGAAGACACAAAGACCCATTGTTTTGTGCAGACCCATGGCTGGAAGGAAGTGTGCAACCTGTAACTACTGTTCCCTGATTTCAAAGGTCCAAAGGACACTTTAAGGAAGGTAATGGATGTCTTGCACATTAGAAAATAATTCCTTTCAGTGTATTTGTCACAGGAGATTGTATTGTCCAATGGAGATGGGCCAGAGGCTAAAAATCAGCAGATCTAAACTCCACAATTAGTTTACTAATTATCAAACATCTTCAACTCCGGAGCCCGGCTTCTTTGTCTATAAACTGTGAATCACACCTTTAAAATGCTTTGAATGCTGTTAATGAAAGGTGACATAAGGGAAGCATTTGCTGTTCTTACATCCAAATCAATATGGGTTTTTTTCCTGTGAACAGTTCTTTCAAATTAATGCATTTGCTAAACTTCATTCAGTAACACTTCAGAGTGTGTTACTAGGGAACTCATCGTACAAACCTCAATGAGTAGAAGGCAGTGAACTCACTGCAATAAAACACAACACGAAAAAGAGAGTGTGCTTTTTTTTTTTTTTCCAACTCAGTTACTTATGGAAGAACGTGGGGTGGTGTGGGGGGGGGGGGTTGAGGATAGAAAAAAGTCATCATGAAATGGTAATACTTCTGAATAGGAGCAGCACTATGACATTTCATTTATTCAAGGCTGTGGACAAATGCAGATTCTGAAGAAACAGGAACTACAGAGAGCTGATTTGGTTTTGAAGATTTTAAAACCCTTGCTTGCAAATAACTTCTTTTTTTCATTTGGAGTTTTTCTTTTTGGCATTAACTTGGTCTCATATTCAGTGCCATGATGGAATTTATTGCTGAAGGATGTCAATTCTGGCTCCTCATGTTTTACATGTGTAACACCTAAGTGGGGAGCTGCGCGCTCTGATGAACACCTCATGCATGCCAGATGACTTTAAAAAGGTGACTTGGAATTTTTCAAGTTCAGTCTTTTTATTCTTTTCACCGTTCTCTGTTCTCATCTCCTCCCCTCAGCGTATTTCCTGTTTCCTCATCCTGTAATAGTTATGTACACTTAAATGGTGGATCAAACACCTTTTGAGCTGTTGTTGTCAAGTTTTATTAACATTTCCCACATCGTTTCCTGTTTTCATACTGATACCCCAGCAGAGGTCTGCATGAGTGAGCAATGTAGCTGGTCAATACCTACCCTGAACTGCTGGCAGATCATTCTCTTTATATAACATCATCCATCCCAGAAGAGATTAAAATGATGTTGCTGCAGCCATAAACTTGGTAGGCATTAAAGGAATCATTCCACCCACTGACAGGGTTCAGCCAGCTTTGAGGGATATGCAATAAACTTTAAATAGATCAAGGCTGGACGTGGACCTAGGCCAGGGAGTAGTAAAAGTTGCTGTATGTGCCTGAAAATGCAGGGGAGGTTTATGTTGGTAGAAAGTCTTTTCCCACCCTGGTGTAGGTGCAATGACTCACACAAAAATGGGAAAAAACACCATTTCATTTCTGCAGGCTGCAGCACCTCAATATCAAGTCCCATGCCTGAGGTTACACTTCCAACAATGCAGTGTCCCAAAGAGCACTGAAGACAGGCACTAATAAATTTAAGAAAATAAAGTTTCCGTCAACTTCAAAGCAGCAACTGCAAGAACAAGTCTTCTGCTTGCAAGTGGCAAGATCTGTTAATGTAATATTTAGCATGCAAGATGCCCCAGTTTATAAGTATGTAATGCCACAGGAAAAGTGATCGACTAAGTCAGCACCAAACAGTGACTTTATGGAGGCTGTTACATTGCTCTCCCATGTAATCTCCCTCCAAAAGACAGCAATATTTCTCTACGGAAATACAAATTATGTGTGTCAGTAGGAGGGAACAAATTGAGTCCTTTGTGTTAGCCAGCAATATTAAAAGCAGCGGACACATCAAGGCACATTCAGAATATGTCAAACAGTGACTGAAAGCAGTAGGGAAAAAAGCCTACATTCTCCCACATCAAGCTTCAACAGGGTTTGAGGGAGAGGAGTGGAGCTTTAAATGGTTTGAGGCTTTAAAAAGAAGCCAAATCACAAGAGAAAGCTGTTTCAGATGCAGTATGCCTGTGTTTCTAACTGAAAGTCTGTGTAAAAAAAGGAACAGAGAAGTGTGTTTTTCACAATTTTCTCTTGTGGTGTTTTGCTAAGGCTGTTACTTCACAGGATGTTCTATTGTCTCCAGTGCCACGATGTGCAGAAATACCCTGCAAGACACTGTGGGCTCTGATACAGTGCCTGGCGACATGAAAGACGTGTTTTTGCTTTCAAGACCGACAGACTGAAAATCAATATCTGAGAGTTTTGCCACCCACACCTGGCAGGCAACCTTCCCAGTTCAATGAGGTTTTATTGTAAAGGAGAAAAAACACTAAGCCCACTGCATCCAGGTTGGTGTTTATTGGACTCCTGAAGTCTTCTTGCTAGAGAAATCCCAAGATTCAACTATAATTGACTTCTTTTTTTTTCTTCCTGAGGTGCTTCCTATGAACCTGGGGGGAAGGGAAGAGGACCACTGGCTTTTCAAGCTTTTATTTGTACACTGTAAGCTGTACACTGTAAGGTGCCGGAGCCAACCTATTAAAAAAAAAAAAAAACCACAGCTGGGATTGCTGCGTAGTCAGGGGCTAGTACTACAAGAGAAAGCAGCACAGGTTTTTGGAAAAGTCATCAGCACAGACCTGGCACTCCACAAAGGTAAGCAGCAATCACATCTTTGCTCTGGTGGCTTGAAATGAGGGTCCAGCATCAGAGAGCCGAAAGTCCAGGCCCTGTACCACAGAAAACAAGATCCCTTTGTGCTCCTTAACCCAATGGGGACCTGGATTTCCGCATTCCCTATGAAGCAAGGCTCTGAAGCAGTGGTAGGTAGAGACAGGGAAGGGTTGATGTCCACCGATCTGTGACTACACTGCAAGAGAAGGAGCAGACCTAGAGGTACACTTACCTCCACCAAGACCTATGGCCACCACCCATCTGCCCATCCACAGTAAGTGGCAGCTTAAGTCAAAGTGGACATTTCCACCTGGATGACTTTGGAGAGGTAAAAGCAGCAAGCCCTGCTCACATCAGGCTCCCTCTCAAGTCAAAGCCAAAAGGTCCTTCTGAAGAATAATTTCAATAGCCCCTTGAAGATCCAAATCTATCTCCATGGCCATGTCCTTCTCCCCATCAACTGGCCCATGAGTTGGCTGGGATGAATCCTGCCCAGAGCCTCCCCACAGTGCAGGACCCTGCAAGTGCCAGGCTGCCAGCCCTGGCTGCACTTGGGCAGCCCAAGAGGAAGTCCAGGGTCCCCTAGACTTCATGGAGACCTCCAGCACAAAGACAAGACAGGATGGGAGGCCTCTGGGAACCCTGAGTCTGACAGCTAGCCCAGACCTCTGCATTAACCAGTGTCTTCACACTCCAGCCTCACTGCAGAGACGAGCCAGCCCACCTGGAGGAGTGAATGCTGGAGAGGACCATCTATCACCATCTAGACCCATCCATCACCATTACGCAAAATGTGCTTCTCCTGATGCAGATCTGTCCTGCAGTGCACTGCTCCCATCATCATCCCCACCAGACCACTGACCTCTATTTCCACATTGTGCCTCAGAGCACTGGGGCTTTCTTAGCTCAGGCAGCCCTTCTTTGGCAGGCCATTTCCCAGAAGCTGCCTGGCTCAGCCAAGGAACCATCCCTTGCCCGGGGCAGACCCCATGGCAGGGTGGGGTCAGCAGAGCTCTCCCTCCCCAGCATCTGAAACTAGCGCAGGGTTTGCCTCAGCTCTCAAATGTCTGCAATGCTGAGTGTTTTGCAGATAACTAGTGGTGCATATCCCAGATGAGCTGTTGGGTTTGTTTGCTTGCCCTTCTTACTGGTCATGCCTATGTGCACTATAGGCTGCTCCAGTTCGGGACACTGAGTATACAACAAAACTCTCAAAGAGGGGCGAGATGTGCCAAAATAACACCTCTGTGTGAGGGAGCTTGCATTCAGTTTTAAGGCAGCTACATTTTGCAAGGCGGGGGGGTAAAGGTACGGGGGGAGGTTAGTCTGTGTCATAAAATGTCAGTAAGCTTTTTATACAATCACCAGAAAAAGTCTTTTTGGTTTTTTTCACACCTACGGAGTCTTAGACGTTGTCTTCTAGACACCCAAAAAATTCCCCTTAGCACTTTTATCGTCGAGCATCACTCCAGAGTTTAGTCAGCCAAACCATACCCTTTTCCAGTGTTAGATAAATTGCATCTTGAAAACAGCACAGACACTAATATCACATCATCCTAGGGCTGAGCCACATGTGAAATCTCTATCCTGTTTTTCTACAGAGATGAGTAAGATTTTCCTGTGTAATTAATATATAATATCTTTCTGTGTATTTGTGTAAATATATAGAGCAAAGATACCACCGTAAAGATAACAATTTGCCAAAGCGCTTTTCGCATTCTTTCAAATGTGGTTGTTTTACTTGCATTTTACTGCACTTTAGTCATGTTTTGACATTTGAAGAATTTTCACCAAAAATAGACCTCGTACTAATAACAGAACCAGACATAAAACTCTTAGTAATAAGGAGCAGCAGTAAACAACAGATTAACTTTTTATTTCATACAATTATTATGTTATTAATGTAACAGAGTATTTAAGTAAAATCAAAATAATTCTAGTATTTACTTAATGAGGCAAAAATACATAATTTAAATTACTTGCACGTATTTAACAGTAATAGTAATTAACATTGATAGGTATTTTTGGACACAATTTTTGCTACTTCAGAGATGTAACCCTCTTAAAGATCTACTTCTGTGAGTAAGTCCTGCATATTGTGAGGAAGGCTGTAAATTCTCTGATAACACAGAGATGAAGAATAATTTACAAAGACATAAGAAGACAAAGTCCTGTTGCAAGAAGCTTATGTTCTTAAGTGTTTAGAGCCAATTTCCTATTGTCCATTAGCCATTACCACCAAGATCCGCAAAGAATTGGGAATCCCGCCAGTCTTGGATTCAATTCTTATTTAATAATCCAACAATTAACTTAAAGCATTCAAGCAGACCAAAATATTCAATTTATCAAGGCTTTTTACAGAATGAGAGTTGCCTCATGATAAGTTGAAATACAGGACCTTATGGAATAGCATGCTCTCAACAAACAGCAGGATAAAATTGTCACTGATACATAAGCAGCACTTAGGGGGCATAGAAAGACCAGAATATGCAGAAACATGGACAACCAGCTCTATCTATGCCTGTTGATTTTAGACAGGAGGCATTTGCTCAAATGCATTCATTTGTAGTAGGAGGCTTTTTTTCTGTTACTTTCCCTTGAGCTTTCCTGGAAGTGTGATACTCCTAATCTCTTGCAGCGATAGCAGTTTTTTAAAGCAACACCTGAAGCACTGCAGCGGGGAGGGTTGCAGGGAGGCTGTTTGGCTGCTTGGCGTAACCAAGCCATGCTCAGCCAGATACTAGCTCAGCCCCTCTGCTCTGAGCACGCCTAGCCCAGGCCTTCCTCCTCTTCCTTCCCCCTTTTAGCCAGTCCTTGTGCCTCCCAGCTTTAAGTTTTCATATTCAAAATACGGCTGCTTGCAACTGCAGCTGCAGCTGCAGTCACCATGACACCTGCTCCCAGCAGTGCCAGCCCTTTGCTTTCTGTCCTTTGGGTGGCCTTCTGCAAAGCCATACAGCCCACTTATGCCCCCAGGTTTCTATTGTTACCTTTTGCTAACTGTAGGACGCATTAAGGTAGCGCAATTCATTAAGCACAGCTTTCTATTTTGCCCTAAAACCTGAGCAATTACAGCAAGCAAAACAGTTGAGCAATGTACCATTGCCTTGGTTCTCACCCTCTGTTCCCATCTTTTTAGGATTCATTTAATTCTTCATTAACAGACGCAGGCACAGAACTGCCTGTGTGCCCTACGGCTGCAGCCCATGTGTCCCATGGCACGCTCCGGCCAGAAGCGCCCTGCCAAGGGCAGGTTCAGGCACGAAGACTAACCAGACCTGCTGGAGAAGCACGATGTGGGAAGGAAAAGGGAAAGGGCATCTCCTAGAAAAGGCTTGAGAGTTTGAATTTTTGCCAGCTTTCCTTCAAAACATTAGCGCTGCTCAGGAACACAAGCTGCACTGTCAGTAGGGAGCTGTCTGGTTACACGCACTGAGGTTTTTCTCCACATCTGCCAGCAGCATCCAAGATCCCAATGCAAAGCATTGCTCTCCCACACACAGCAGGGGTCTGCGGCCCCCTCCACGAGGCCAGACCCTGTCCCAGAGATGGGCAAAAGTGCAGGACTTCCTGGGCTGGGCAGTGGGCAGGGGCCAGTGAGGGAGCACCATCCTCCTGGCACCCAACGAGCCTGGCATATTTTGCCTGTGCAAAAAGGTCGAATCAGGAGGCAAAAGGAAAAAAAAAAAAAAAAAAACAAACACAAAAAACCCCCACTATTTATTTCAGAAAGGCAGATCTATAAACTTTTCCTTTTCCCTTTCTCCCCCACAGCCCCATCCTCAAAGAGAGGGTGAGAGGAGAGGTCCCACACAGTGGGATGTGCTACAAGAAGCACAAGCACAACACGTCTTCTCAATGAACAGCATCTGTCCTACTTGCACTGTACCGTCACGCAGTCAGATGTGCCTGTGTCATACAGAAACTAGGTTAAATGAAAGGGGTGTAGGTCTGTGAACCTTCATTTCAGCATCATTTTGTACCTTCTGGGTCAAGACCTGAAAGTTTTGATCAGTTCTGGTCCAGACAGGAGTAGGTCTGTAGAAGGTTTGTCTGAGTGAAAGCTAAGGCAGGAATTTGGGATTTGGGCTGCTATGCGGCAAAAAGACACCATCCTGGAAAATAAGACTTACCAGCCTAACAGTGTTACTCTGTGTGTGTTTTATTGTGCTTTTCGCTGCTGCGCTGAAGCCAGCCTTCCCAAAGCATGCTTTGGAGCCCCAAGCTATAAAGCTGCCCATACTCCACCTTTTCAAACACTCCAAGTCTCCCTGTCACAAAATATTAGTATTTAAAATAAAGCCCAAGTTAGCACAGTGTGCTGGCAGGGGGTTCTCATTTCCCCTTTCTGCACAGGGACAAGGACCACCTTCCCAAAAGCCATGATTAGCAGCCTTCAGGGAGGCGATGTGCCCTGACACTAAAAAAAATAATTGTTGTGTTAAAAGACATGAGAGAGCCATGAGCAATCCGAACCATAACTTCAGGCAGGTTATTCATGATTAACTCCTACACGGGACAGATCTTACTCAGCAAACACAGGGCTGGAGCCTAGGCTGTGCTTTCACAGGCAGGTCAGCCCAGCAAGAGTGAGGAAGGTGCTTTATTCCTGGTGGCAATGAAATGGTAAGCAGTTTTCTCTGGTGATATTGTGCTTTCAGCAACCATTATTTATACTGGGAGAGCAGCGAGCGGGGGGCCATGCAGCCCTGGGTCTGTCTTTAAAGGGAATATTGCCCTGCAAAGGGTGATCTAAAGTTTAACAAAACAGAATTTAATCTGAAAAAACCTTGCAGCATTCAAAACCAATTTGCTATTGCTAAACATCATTATTGGGATCCACTTTGCTCTTCGGACCATCAGGACATACTGTCCCACCAACTTTCAGGTGGTGGATATAAGCCAGGTCAGTAAGCTGGTTTACACTGTCTGTAAACTCAAGTTTTATTACAGGTGAGATATTTAAATCCTGCTTGTTCATGCTGAATGCTGATGACGTTGTGTTGCAGTATTTGGTTTTCCATGTACATCGGTAGTGAGGCCATCAGCACTGATTTTGGTTTTCATGGTCTGGGTTACAGCTTTTCTTTGCTTTCCTCCTCCAAATTACAGCTTTTCTTTGCTTTCCTCCTCCAAACTGCTCACTGGTACTAGTAACTATCTAAAAACAAGCCCATCGAGCAGATTCAGAATATTCTCTGACCTCTGCACCCTTTCTTTCCTTCCCAAAAACCTCCTGCTAAAATGCTGCTTAATACATCTAGAGAACAGGAGAAAATGAACATCATCCGTTTGTGTTTGAAGGCCAAATATCAACTGAAAAGATTCCACGACATTAACAATGATGTTTACAATGTGACAACAGCGTTTTCCCATTGTGAATGGTACTGGTAATCATAAAAGCAAACACCTTAGGCCATCTCTATTGAGCACAGCTACGGTATTGGTCCCAGGGGAGCACGAGTACTCCAGTGCTCAGCGAAGGAGCTCTGGTATAACATATCCACTGACCTGCACTTGAACCTACCACTTGCTGTTTTCCTCTTGTAATCTAAATCTGGAAATGTGCTGTCTGGTCAGTAGCGTACTACCAAATCATTCAGCGAAATGCTCTAGATGCCATAAAAGCGTGCCTGTGCTTGCAGCACCATAGAAAACGAACTTGTAAAATACAGCCCAAGCGCGGCTCACAGCCGCCGGTATCACAGACAGCCCATGTGCTGCTGCGGAGGCACCTTTGTAATGCAGCCAGGCAGCAGCTGTGTGCATTGCAGACATTGTGGGTGGGTGGCTGTCTGCGTGCTCAACAGCTGTCCCCACCGCCACGCCGAGCCAGCGCCTGGCCTCCCCGGAGAGCACCCTGTTTTGCTCAGCCAGAGCCGATTTCAGAGCACCCCGTGAGAGTGGTGCCGCTGCTCGCACCCGTCCTCCTCGGTGGGGTTCTGTGGGATGCGGCCGCCCCTGCCAGCCTCAGTCACAGGGAGAGCGTTCACCCCTGGGTAACTCAATCGGCTGCCACAGCCATCTTCACAAAAAATGACTGCAGACACCAACTATTCTGTGGACATATTTCTCTTAAAAAATACCAGGCAGCAAAATGCGGTTTTGCCCTCTTTATTCCCCAGCCCTGAATTTTAGTCAAATACATGTACTTCATGAGCCCGTACGTTTGCTGCCTTTCAGCAAAACCTGTGTTGACGCTGGTTGCACTAAAGTCATGTACATGTTTATGATCGGCATTTGTAAAGGACACTGCTAATCCCTCCATAAACCTTACCTTATGCCACTGAGTAAGAAAAACAGCCTTTAGTTTTTGTTACAAAAAAAAAGTTCAAAAACCTTCATTTCCAGGTCTGCTTGGTCTACCGTCAGTGGACGGGTGTTCCTGGCCATGTCTGTGGAAGCCCCCCGCTCGCAGTGTGAGGGGGCTGGGGCAGGCCAGCACCTCAGAAACATGAACCTTCAGAGCTGTATCTTGTCACTGCAACTCAGAAACTGCTGTAGCAGCCATAGAGGCCACTGAAGGCTTGGATGGCAGTGAGCTCCAAGGACGCTGGCAGAGGGAGCGAGGTGCGTGACCTCACCTAAAACCGCCTGAAATCACTCTGCATCTTTCTATTGACTTCAGTGATCTCCACCTCCCTCCCCGAATGAGTAACAAGGATCCCCACAGATTAGGCAAGTGACATGCACGCACAGCCAGCCTTAACAGCTTTAAAAGTGCTTACTTATGTTTCAATACTTTTAACTTTCTAGAAGTGGCTGATGCTCTCCGTGAGTCGTCACGGGTTTGCTTCTGGGGTGTTTTCCAGTTTCATAGCAGAATCCTCACCAGCCATTTCAATTGTTCCTGTGAGAAAGGAGTATTTTTCCACATAAAGTGTTTTTTTCAGACTGTATATTGCATTGATATTTGAATAACATTAAGCAAACTGTTGACTCTTAAGCTGTAATGTGTCACTCTAGAAAACTTTTAAGCAGGACCATACGCTTTGCTCATTCTGATTAAAA
This sequence comes from Falco biarmicus, assembly GCF_023638135.1. Lineage (NCBI taxonomy): Eukaryota > Metazoa > Chordata > Aves > Falconiformes > Falconidae > Falco > Falco biarmicus. Next base: position 30,382,530 of record NC_079289.1, read on the forward strand.
TACCGGATTTTTTAAGGCTGTACAATACGCAGGAAAGCACCAACTGTGCAAGTGAAACTTTTTTTTCCTTCCCAGGGTAGCTAGATGAGCTCTACTGAATTTTCCATGCCAGTGATGTACTCTGGCTGTGGAGGCAGGACTGTGACCCTTTTGGGCACAGGGGGTGGCAGAGCTGGACACACAGAGATCTGAATCTTCAGGACTATTTTGGGAGTACACAAAACATGAATGTAGAGCCTGACTTTAAAAATAGCATCTTCTTTACCACTGTCAATAATGAAGCTCCAGCTCAGGACACAGGGTTTGCAATGAAGCAAGTGAAGCTTAAGCAGCTTCAGAGCAGAACTTCGAAACCAGAGCTCTAAATCCTTCAGCACCATCTGACTAAAAACAAAACAGGACTTCTTACAGGCTTAATGTCATACTGAACAGGATTTTTCTAGGCTTGGAAGAGTAAGGGAAGATGGAAAAATGAAGAGGATTTTAAAAAACCCTTGTCTGATGGGATTTTTTGGTTTTTCTCACATCGAAATATTCACCCTTCTTCTTTCCTCTCTCCTCATCTGGCAAAGCAGCTCTGCTGCCCCCGAAGCAGGGCAGGCATGGGTCAGGTATCAGGGCTGGTTGGGCAAGCCTTCCTCATCGCCTGGCTGAGGTCCTTTCTCAGCCATAAGGCTGCTCTACCTTATGCAGAAATGCCTTTTAAAAACAAACTGAAAAGGGGAGAGGAAAACTGAGTTACGTGGAGGATTTCTGTCCCGCTTGCTCCCTTTGACCAAGCAGAGAGAAAAGGCAGGCAGAAGAGAAAACAAGCTCAGAGGAGTCTGCAGATGCTTTCCTGCTGTTTCAAAACCCCCTTGGTATTTCCTGGTGCACTGAAGATATCTCAGAGCTCATCTCCAGTGGCAGCACAAACACCATGCGTCTCAGCGAGCCTGACACTCGTGCACAGCTTCGTGATATTGGAGTTGCTCCACTTAGATAACAGCAAACAACAAGCACCAGTACGCACGCTTCTCAGCAGGCCCTCAGGGCTCGGCAAGGGTGACATGGGACCTCTTTGGAGACCTTTTCATCCTTTGAAGAAACCATCCAAGAAGCCAAGGGAGATAGGTAGATCTGCTGTTTCCAATGAGGCCGTGGGCCAATGCTGGAAGCAAACCGAAATGATAAACTGCATACTGTATGACATTACTAAATCCTACACTGTATGAAGAAGTGTATGTTAAGAAGTGTCCAGAAACAGTTATTTTCATTACCCACTGAGGACCATCTATCTAACAACTGATAGACTTTGGAAGTTGTTTCATTAGCACTTGCCAGACACCCACTTCTCTTATGAGACCTTTGCTCCCAGGGAGCGCAGGGCTGGGAGAGCCCTCCTATGCTCACAACTTCTTCTCGGTTCACAATGAATTCTTTATATTTACAGTATCTTTATGAGCCTCTGGAGGCCCCAGATAAAGACAAAAGACCATAAAAACGTCCATAGGAGGTCAGACCAAAGGTCCCTCTAGCCCAATATCCCATCTCTAATGCTGGCAATAGCAAGAAGAGTACAATACTAGGGCAAGCCTATAAAAAAAATACCATGATATACTCTGTCAACCTCCAGTGATTTGGAGGTCAGAGACTTCTTGACCCAGATATAGTATGTTTGTGTTTGAAAGCAGAGAAGGATTTGAACCTCTATTCCAAGCATTTGAATGCTATAGGAAAAAACACTTAACCCAGCTGGTGAGAAAAATAAATGTTGACTATAAATACAAAGCTGGTGGAAGCAAACCAAAAGCACATTTCCAAGACTAAGACATTACCTCCAAGAAAACACTCAGCTTTTTAAGGCCAAGAAGCATCTTTTAGCCTGAAAGGCTCCGACTGCTCAGCATTACCAGGGCAGCACTCACCCAGATCCCTTCTTTGTTCCAGATGATCCACCAGGAGCAAACAAGGAGGATGAAGAGCTCTCAGCAACATGTAGGAACGGGGCATCCATAGCCTTCCCATTAAATAATTCAACCAGATGCTAAAGGTTCTCCTCAGAAGAAATAGCAGGTTGGGTAGGTGTTTCCTTCAGGCATCAGACCAAAATGTTATCTCACACCAGAATGTGGTAGGCAAGTGAATTATTTACTGGCCAGAGCACAGCTATCCCAGCTGCAGCTAATGCAAGGAAATAGTTGCAATGTTGAAGTCAAGGGGTTATCACAGTGACCCAAATGCAGACCAGATCATAGGGCCATGCCCACGCACCAGCAAGCATGTGCCGATACCACCGGGAGCCACAGAGCTCCAGCAAAATGCTGCTGCATCATGACCAGCAGCATTCAGAGGTCAGCAGGCTGCACTGCCATTCAGCAAGCCTAGGACAGGCTGGAGAGCTGGGCAGAGAGCTCAACCTCATGGAGTTCAACAAAGGCAAGTGTAGGGTCCTGCACCTGGGGAGGGACAACCCCACGCACCAGTACAGGCTGGGGCTGACCTGCTGGAAGGCAGCTCTGCGGAGAAGGACCTGGCAGTTCTGGTGGACAGCAAGTTGCCCGTGAGCCAGCAGTGTGCCCTGGTGGCCAAGGCCAGTGGGACCCTGGGGTGCATTAGGAGGAGTGTGGCCAGCAGGTCGAAGGAGGTTCTCCTGCCCCTCTGCTCTGCCCTGGTGAGGCCACATCTGGAGTGCTGTGTCCAGTGCTGGGCTCCCCAGTTCAAGAGAGACAGGGAGCTACTGGAGAGGGTCCAGTGGAGGGCTACAAAGGTGATGAGGCGACTAGAACATCTCCCTTAAGGGGACAGGCTGAGAGAGCTGGGCCTGTGTAGCCTGGGGAACACTGGGAAGGGACCTTCTCAATGCACACAAACACCTTAAGGGCGGGTGTCAGGAGGATGGACCAGGCTCTTTCAGTGGTGCCCAGCGACAGGGACAAGGGGCAATGGGCACAAATTGCAACACGGGAAGTTCCATCTGAACGAGGAGAAACTTCTTTACTTTGAGGGTGGCAGAGCACTGGAAAAGGCTGCCCAGAGAGGTTGTGGAGTCTCCTTCTCTGGAGACATTAAAAACCCACCTGTGATTCTGTGCAACCTGCACTAGGTGAGCCTGGTTTAGGAGCGGGTTGGACTAGATGATCTCCAGAGGCCCCTTCCAACCCCGACCATTCTGTGACTCTGTGACAGCCACCACAATAGGTTTCTGAAGCAACAACAAAAACAAGCACAGGTCCCTCCACCACATGAAAGGCTGTGCAAACATTCATTCCCCTGAAACATTTCTGCAGGGCCTCGGCGCTCACGTGAAAGAACAACTGCACTTCAGACATACTCCACTTTTCTCTGTCAGCCACCACATCCCCTATTGAAATTATTTCCTGTTTTATTTTTAAGATTGCTGCTGTCATAAACTGTTGTCAGTATGGGGGTAGGGATGGGAAGGCAGCAGCTGCCCAGCAAACACGATAGCCAGCTGAACAAGGGGTCAGCTTGGTGGCTGTCCTGCAAGAAGGCATGGTGGCAGAGGGAATGTCATGAAGGGAGGGTGATGCTCATTGTTTCATAACATCTCTCCTGGAAAATCATGGAAAACAGGCTTGATAGGACACAGGGAGCAAGCCTTATACAATGCTTTGACTACAGAGTTGACATTTCAGATCCTTGTGGTGCAAGAAAAAAGAAAGCTGCAAGGATGCAAGGAACAAGAGTACCTGTTTGAGGATGAATGTCTATAACTGGAACAGAGATACAACATACAAATCCAAATTCTAGTAGCAAGAGTCACAGCTGGCATAGCTGTCCCCTCTCCTTATGGCAGGCATAGCAGAAGTCGTCAAAAAAGGGAACTTCAAACTGAAAATGGTGCTAAACGATAATGTTAAGCTACAACAGCTGCACTATTGCTGGTATTACCTTTGCCTCTGGGTCCCAGGTTCATGTTCAAATTACATTTGGACAAGTCTGTTGGTCCATCACACCCTCCCATGGGTTTTTTTTTTTATTATTTTTCTTAAAAATATACAAAGCTAGTGTCATAGTTTGAGCAAGGTGAGGGTCAGATCAGAAGGCAGAACTGAAACTAGTTACAACACAGCTGCTGGAAATTATTTTGCAGACTCTGGAACAAACTACTCAGTTTCACTAGAGGCCACTGTGCAGCACAGGATCAGCCCTTTCCACAGGGCTGGTGAGAAGGACCAGCGTCACATCACAGGCACGACTTGGGGCAGGGAGGGGGTATGTTTTGGTGCAACAAATTGTTTTGCAAAAAAGCCAAGATTTTTGCTTAAATGAACTTTTTAAAAATCCACCAGCAATCCTTTTCAAAAGCCAGAGTAAATGCAAAATTTAGCTTTTTTATTTTAATGCCAGAACTCATGTAATTTTCATGGCTGTGAATCAGAACATCTTCATTCTTGTGGCATGTTTTTCACTTTTATGAACACTAATTTCACTACATTTTTAGAGTGGTGACTTTAGCCACAGCGTGGCTGCCGCTAAGTTCCCACGGCTACCAGTAGGACTTTTATGTGGGAAATCTGTGGGCAGCAGGGAGCCTCCCTGTTTGTATCAATATGAACTTCCCAAGCACATCAGACTGACATTTTCTCAGCCCGAGAGTCGGAGCACACATGCTCTCACTTAGAGCTCTCTTTTCCTAAGCGGAAGGACATGTGTGATTATTTTAATTTCAACAATTTTCTAGTAGGCCTTTTGCACAAACAAAAATCCTGCACAAATGAGGTTTTTTTCTCTTCAGCCAGCAGAAGCGCAATCCTACAAACTGCTTAGTGCTGATTGTAAGGTGCTAAGGGGCTCGAGCAAACACCAGGAGATGTGCAGAGCATCTTTCCAGCTTGTGTGCTCCAAGCTTGCTGGAGACCCTCAGCACTGCAGAGGCATCCATGTTCCCTCTCCACCATCAGAGATCAGGCTGTTGGTGCTGGCAGGTCATCATCAGCACAGCCATCCCACAGGAGTTTCCCAGCCTTTCACTCGGTGGCTACACATTCCAGAGATGACCAGACACATAAACACATCTCCTGTACTTGTATACCAGAGCGCATTCTGCAGCTGGGTAATAAGTCTGCATAAGTCGAAGAGCACATTAAAAGCATATATATTGTCTTCCGCAGTTGGAAAAAAAAACCAAAAAAAACCCAAAAAATTGACTTCTTTGGTCTCAGAACATAAAAATGCAGTGGGAGGGCAATGGACGAGCTGTATGGCTTCAGCTTTATTAGAGATAATATACTGCAGGGAAAAATCAGCTGTGGTGGGACAGTGTTTAGTCAATGTTTAGAGAAGCCCACACAACCCACAGATATGACAGGACCATGCTCAGTGTTCCTATCTCACTGTCATTTCTTATTTGCAGAACTGCAACAACAGTAACTGTGGAAAGGTTGAAAGGTTTCATGTCCACAATCACTAACAAGGAAGATCCATACTCAGGAATGTGAGACACTGGAAAGTGGGGAAGCTCTATCAATTGTTTTTCAGTTCAGTCAAAAAGGTTGATTTCCTTGTCACTGAAAGATGTTCCAGCCTTGCATAAAGAAATCTCCAAGCCCTGATCCTTCAAAACCCTCACAGCTCCCCATTTACGATCCAAAGTGTTCAACTCCTTTATGAGCTCATCCTTTGGCAGCCGCTGCAGCTTTTAGTCCTTGCACCTGGCTACAGGTGAAGTCCACATTATACCACTGTAGGCATATTCCTCAACGTCATGCCACGTGTCCCATACGAAGGCAGGAATACTGTGAGATACACTGCTCTCCAGCTAGCAGTGAGAATGTCAACATATAATTTGAAGGGCTTAAAATGGAAAAGAAAAAAAAAAAAAACAAAACTGAAAGCACTTTTACTGTTGCTGCAGCCAGGGTAGTCCACGGCTGTAAGTGTGGTGAGGTTTGTGGAAAGAGGTAGTATCCTTCCCCAGACCAATACATATATTTGGGGAGAAAATAAGACAACCTACTTCTAGCTCGAAGCTGTCACAGCTGGGCTGTAAAGTTCTCCAAGTTTGTTTGCTAAAACCTGGAAGCTGCTTTCCCAGTCAGGAGGAAAGCGTGTCAGGGTGACAATCGTGCTCGTTGCAACAGCAAAGGCAGCCTGTGTTCAGGTGCTAAGCAAAGCGCGGTGCTGCACTGCGCCTTGGGACCAGAGGGAGCCTTGGGCACGTCGAACGCCCATGACGTGGGGCAGCACAGGGAGAGGTATGGCATCCCCAGCCACTTGCTAAATGGTGACTTTCGACATGCGATGTTTTGGCAGTGTTTTATTTAAAAGGCCCAGGCCAATGAGATTTTTAATCTTTTTTAGGCGCAGTGGAGTAGAAGAGTGTACGACAAAATTGAGAAGCTGTCAGGGGGACCAGGAAGATTTCTCACAGATAGTTTGTGTACATCTCCGACGGCAGGACAATTTTTTAACATATCTGTGAAAAGATGCACTGAGCCATCTGCAGTCTCTTGTTTGTGTTGTCTCAGGTAATGAGACTGGTAGCGCATCCGAGGCCTGTTTCAATGGTCTTTCAGCAGAGTCAGAAAGAGAAACATGTAGAGACATCACAGCTGAGGCAAAATTTGCTCAGAAAATCCTCACCAAAGGTTAGTGTAACCACTAGTGCAAGAACATCAAAAAGCTTTCTCTGTTGTCTATAACTTAGCCCTGCTTTGTAAGGCAGTTCCAGTGTCGGTGTGTGCACATCTGTGCCTTTCTCCTTTGAAAAGTGGATGAGCTCCCCGGCCAAAGCTGCCAAATGCTACAAAGACCTCAATGTTACCAGCATTTCTAAAAGCCACATGAAAATACTTGGACAAATAGAGGAGCGGAGAACCATACACAGCCTGTACAAGCACTGGGACTGAAAGCGGGACTGTGGTATGAACCTGTAAGTGCATCTCCCAGCACCCGCTGTAGGGGAAGGAGCTGCAACACTTCAGCAGGGAGAATGGCTTCAGCACTAGTTTGTGCTTACCCATTACACAAATCCACTGGGCCTCGGGAACCCCAATGTTTGAGTGATTCCTTTCTGACATTAAAAGCAAGTTCATTTTCAGGGTACGGGGCGGGAGCTGGGGTTTTGCTGGGGACCTCAGGGCTTCATCCCACTGAGTCAGCAGCCACCTAACAACCCTCTACTGACTCCCTGGCCTCAAAGGATGAAAATCTCAGCAGGCGTCTGCAGGCAGGAGGCATGTGTGGATGTGGAAGTGACCTGTGTGTCAGGCTGGTGAGAGGGGCTTAAAAATAAGAAATGTGCCAAAGAAAAAAGGGGAGCAGCAAAAACAGGGCAGAGGAGAAGATGGAGGGGTGCAGGAGGTCAATACTTTGGTCTCGCTGCGCAAAACTTGTACAGACTTGTTGGTGTCAAGTCATATGAAGGGAAAGTGGGTGGCTCTAGAGACACAGTAAAAATGAGATTAACTCACCTACCAGATTCTCAGTCAACCTCCTCTTATAACCACTGCCAGGAAGTATGAATAACCAATCTGAATTTAAATAGAACAAAAAAGAAAATACTATGCAGTGTGACTAGTCCATGAAGAAACCATGAATTTGCTCTTTTAATAAATAAAAGTGACCCAGCAAGTTTTCCAGAGCAATCATCTCTTGTTAATGGAGTAAAAGGTTATCTTCACTGCCCATGTGTGCAGTGTGCTGCATTATCTGCCCTGATAACTGCATTATTTTGTTCGTTTGGATGGAATTACATTTTGTAAGAGTGACAATGTAATTCCCCTAGCGCCAGTTATTTTTCTGCTTAGAAAATACCATGTAAAATTATTCCATTCATGGAAGAATTTAAATGCTTTAACTACCTACTTGCTCATGTTTTGTAAATTATGGAAGGAAAAAAAAAAAAAAGCGCTGATTGTCACTGCCAGCATGAGATGATTATTTCACTGTATATGTCCAGGGCTGACAAAATTTCCACCCCAAGCCCATTTGAGTTCAGCTTGGGACATGCCTTACAGACTTCTGTTTTCACTTTTTGTTGTGCAGAGCCAGTATACTCCCACAGCTCAGCTAGCGCTTTGACCTTCCAAACCAGATTTCTAGATATCTTCACCCTTGGATATTTTTAATGCTTTTACTTCACTGAATATGAGAAATATCATTAATATCAGCGTCTTGAGCGTTCTCCAACAGGTAATGTCTGAAACGCAGCTCTCCAGGAGCTATTTGGAGAAAGACTTCACCACTTTTACTCCCTTGCAGCACAACTTCTTCACCCAAGTCAGTGAGAGTAAATACTATATGCAAAATGAGTAAAGATGGCAGGAATGAGTCTGCAGGCAAAACCCCCATGAGTCAAACTCTCCCCCAGCTACATTAAATTGTGCTGATAGAGGTGAGATTGCATGAATGCCATGAAGAGGGCTTCAGCTCGTTAATGTCTGAGAGTTTTTCTCAGACATGAGTGTGGTCCCAGATCTGAAGTCCTTTCAATCACTATGGGTTTGGCTTTAATAACGACAGGCAGTTTCTGGTGTTGAGTTCGACTGCATGCACGTATTGAAGCAACCCAAGTCATTGAATTGTCAGCACTGCTGTGATGGAAACAAAGAAGCAAGCAGAGCTAAAGGGACTTCTGAGAAATGTCACAAACCAGTTAACTGGACAGGAATTGAACAACCTATCAAGCAACATGGAAAGAGGCTGGTTCCTAGAGATATGCCGCATACAGCCATTTTGCTCATACAGCGTCTTTCGGCACTCCAGTAATCAGATCCATGCATAAGGATTATGCTGATGGGCAAGAAAAAATGTATCCTTTAACAATGTCCATAAATTAAAGGCATAATCAAAGTTAAAAATTGCATCTGTTGCTGTACCACTGTGCACAACAGCTCTTGACTAAAAATCAATAACGTATTGCTTACTATGCCTATATACTGATTCTCAACCAGTCTAAATTCATGTTAAAATCACTAGCCTCTGCTTTTTATCAGATAGAGAAAAGGGAAATTAGCACTCTCTTTTTCATGTTTCAGAACAAAAGTGTGAGCTTTGACGTTCTGTATTTGTGAAAGAAACCGTCGTGGCCTGTTAAAACAAGCTTTTGGTACTGAAAAGGTTAATTAATTTGGTTTCTCCGATAAGTTTATCTGTGATCAGAACTGAGTCATACAGAAAATACTCCTACAAGATTTGACCTTTTACTTGTATCCCACACTGAGATAATATTATACTTAAAATGGATATCAATAAGAACTTTGTTTTAAAAAGTATATTTAAAATAAATTACTTTTAAATAACAGAAACTGTTTTCAATTAGCCCTGTTAAAGGAAATCAACTAGAAAGTTATGTATGCTTTTTTATTTTCTTTATATAAATTATACCCAGGAGTCCTATGATAGCAGCACTGTACAAACTATGCACTACCTTTATATTTATTTCTTATCAAAATAAACTTAACAAATTAGATTTGTTTTTACAGCACTTTATATCCAATAATGACAATGTTGTATTGGTCCCAGGATAAAAACAATGAAAGTAGCAGCTGAATGGTATTTTTATTAAGAGTTAACAAAAATGTCTTGTGCAAACAGAGTGTATAAAGAAAATTAATTCCATAATTCCTCAAGATGAAGGCATCCTTCTCTTTTTTCTTTTTTTCTCACAATATCAATCTCATTTGGAAAGATCATTTTGAGGGGAAAATTTTAAGTTTTAGCATGACTTACTCAGCAAAATGATATGGCTGAACTTAAACATTGCTGACTGCTAGGATTTAATATTAGGACCTGGCAAATGTTTTGATAACTTAATACTTTTTAAAAGAAATCTTGTTTGTTACTAAAGATTTTGGGACCTCAGAAGAAACATAATCTAAAAAATAACAGAGCTAAAGATCCAAAGAGATGTTTCTTCTTTTTTCCCATTTTTTCCATTTCCTCTACCTTGAACTGGTTCTTCCATGCTAGCATTTCAGAGGCCTTTTTATTGGTGGCAGATTCAAATATCTCTGAGATATTCACCATACAACTCAGCAAGAGTCCGCGTTTTCCTCCAGCAGTGGAAAAATGGCAGGGCTAATAGTCTGGGGTTTGTTACAAAAAATGAGTCCTTATACAAAAAAAAAAAAAAAAAAAACCAAAAAAAAAACAACACAACAACAAAAAAACCACCCAAAACCCAAAAAAAGCCCCAAACTGTTTAGAACATGTGGTTTGCTGCTATTATGTTAACAGTGGAAAATCTCATTACTTTTAAAGTTAATTTTATTTTGTGGTGGGATTGTTCTCCAGGCTGAGGCAGATTTTCTCTTAAGCAGAGCCTCTAACCCTACCTTACAGTCTTCTGTTCAGCAAGTCATTCTTTGCACAGCTTGGCTACATGCATGTTCTAACTCAAAGTGCTGAATTAAAAGGAAAAAAAAAAACCAAGAAAAAACTTTTTCCCACACATGCTTCTGAGGCTGCTCTGCTGGCAGGCACTCAGGTGCCATCTTCTCCAAATCTTGCTCTGACTAGAGGAGTTTTCCAATAAAGGTCTTGGGTGAAAGGTGCTCTTTAAGTAGTGTGTTCTGCTTCTAACAAAAGATGAGATGCTGCTGAGTGCTCTGATGAGGTAAGTTAGAGGCCCAACAAATCCCGATGCCAGCTCCACACAGGAAGCACCATGGAGAAGCAGAGGTGCAGGAAAGATGTAACGTGGTTTGATGGACCAAGGGTTCTAAAAATCAAAGTGGCTGGAGAAGAAAATAGAAGACTAAGGGTTCCCAGTTCAGGTTTCTTTTCACATTTTGGAAGCATCTGATCTGACTTCTAACTTTTCGTTGAGGCTGTAATGGCTTACAATAACAGAGAACCAAATCTGCAATTTGAGGAGAAAATAACCCCAAGGCAAAAGCCTTGCTTACAGCCTGTGTGCTATATATGCGTATATACATATCCTAGTTACAAGTTACTGTGACTCAAATCTGAAACTCTCATGGTTTAAAATACCAAGTGAGACTAAGAGTCACATAATATTTGCATTCCACCAACAACCCAATGTTGGGTTTTTTCGGTGACATATGCTCACACCATATAAAATTCACTCTTGTGCAGAGGTGAGCCATTATATTGTAAAATCCATGCACAATAATCCTCATGTAACCCAGCCTGTGAGCTGTGCTTCAAGATACCTTCAACCTTCAAATTTGGTCATTCTGCTTGCACTCTGCACATTCCTAGGTACTGACTGGTTCACCACAAAAACCTGACATACGAATAAGCAAAATATAGGTACACAAGATCACTGATTATCTGACAATAATTTTTATTTTTTTTCCTGAACATCACTCTAGTTCTTCTCAACAAAGATGTCAAAGTCTGAGATCTACATCCAGAAGCTGACTCACTTAGTCCCACTGCTGCTGAGGCATTGCTTCTCCGTCAGTGATAATTTTGGAGGCTCAGGAGTTCACTCCCTCAATATTTTAGGGGGAAAGAAAATGGATCAGCTGCCCAGCCAACAAAGGAGCCCTGAGAGTCTGAACTCACACACGCTCAGCAATGCTCTCCTAGAAGTACCTTCTGGCTTGGTGCCGTTCATAGGTTTGTTTCAAGCCAGTTGCACTACAATTTTACAAAAAGTGAAAGGAGAGCAGAGGATTCTTTGTTGTTTCACTGTAAATAAACATACTGATGCAGAAGAGGTCTGATCTTCACAAGAGCATGAGCACCTGCAGCTCCCATACCAGCTAGGAAGAGAAACAGGTGTTCAGCATCTCTGAAATATCAGGCTTTGAACTTACAATGCCATAAATCCTCGGGCGATCCCCCAGAGGAGAAGTTACTGCTGCTACTTTGGGACTGGGTACTATTTAGAGCATTGTTATAGATCTAGGAAATTAGTTCAGAGCTGGATGCAACTACAAAAAAACATACAGGCTTTTTTTACAGACAATCAAGAGCTAAACGTAACTAGCCAGGGACTGAGAAAATATCATCTTTTGGCAGATGTCGAAAGTATCAGCTGAGACAGAGAGTGAGAGTGAGACCTTGCTCGGACAGAGGGTTATGCTTTGGAGCTGCGGCGTTTATCACCTGTGCCACAGGGTAGTGAAAACAACTAATTTTTGACATCCCACACATGCAATTGAAAAGTGAACTAGCAAAAAGGGGTTATTTCAAGAGCTGGGTGAAACTAGATTGTTCAGTTTGCAGAGGTTTTCTGTTAATTTTCTTATGTTTTGCTTCATACAGCTCTATACCTCAGGAGTTTTGCTTTGAGTTTTAGCTTCAAACAAAGCAAAACTGATTGTAAACCACTGTATTTTGACTTTTCATGTTGAAACTGTATCTTACCCAGAAAGTTTCAAAAGCCAAAGTGCAGAGTGTTGGTAGCCTGGGGTTTCACTCAGCATGTGTTCAAGCTGTTCGACTGAGGGTCAGAGACAAGCTTTCCCTATGTGCAGTGATGTTGAGAACTGGCTTTTCTGTGCAGTCCCAGGTCTGCGTGAAACTACTCGAACCCACCCAATTTTATGTAGTTTCTTCCAGGAGTAACAGGCAAAGCCATCCCAGAGTTGTCATATTAAACTAACATTAAATAGTGACAAATTAGTAATGGATGGTTTTAATAGAATTGTTTCTAGGTCAAATAAAGTTATTATAAAGGTTTGCCCAAACAGAAATTCAGAGATATAGATAGCACTGTATACTGCTAAATGAATGCTGTTTGCTTACCTTCAGCTTAACAGACATGATTTGTCAGAAGCAGTATGGTAGTGCCTAGAAACACCTCCCTGAAGGAAGCTTTGAAGAAATACCTACTTAAACACACTTTTATCCTTTATTTCATCCACTTTGCACATCATTTTCTTAGCAGTCCTTCAGCCCCATGGTTAACACATTGGACGATCAGTTTTAATGCCCACAGAAAATCTTTTTTTGTCTCATTTGCAATAGCACTTGTTATCGTATTTCCATGGTCATCATTTAACTTTCCACTTATTATATTAATAACCAAGACCACCTTTACGTAGCAAGCAACCTAAACCCTCCAGCTTGACAAAAATACTGCGTGCTTATTTCTCTTTTTAATCATTAGAGAAGGTCACTACGATGACTCCAGGTATCAGCATTTTTCCTGTGTGAATCACTCACACCAAGCAAACCCGCTAGACCTACATTCTTCCTTTTTTGAATTTCTGCTTAACCGATAGGATCAACAGGTCCCCTTCTCCGTGGGTGGTGATAATGTCAGTACACCACTGCCCAAATAACCTTTCTCTATAGGGAAATGCTAACATTTAATTATTTAAATTTAAACCACATGTATTTTGATCTCATAACTGCACTCTGTATTAACTGCCTTTTGTTATTAATTTGTATCACAGAATTCTTAATGAAACCAGTTATTTAAATTGGAAATGTTAAGTGCAGTAGACAGCTAAAATTTGTGTACGAACTATAATACATCAAAATGTTTAAATAGTAACTAAATATTTTACCTAACTATTGTAAACACGTTTTCAGAATTAATAATAACGCAGCTCTGCGTATGTTCAGTGTAAAACTGTGTCTCAGAAGAGCTGTTCTTTTTAGCCCATTTCAGGGAATGTAAGCAATGGCTTTTGAATGGTTTCCATCTCTTACCTTCATCCTATCCAGAAACAAAAAGTGCCATTTAAGTGTTGTCTATGCGAGACCTCCACCAAGAAGAGCAAATTATGTGTGGGTTGACCACATCCAGTTTTCCTTCTGGTACTTTCTGGAAGAGGCACTGCCACTGTATACATTCTTTGCATACATTGCTGTAGGGTGACCACAAATATACAGCTGCCAGTGGAGTGAAAATATTGGTATTTGGGACAAACACTCAGGGACTTCTTGTTCAAACAACACGAACCACAGTTGGGATAAAGTGTAACGGTTTCTCCAAACTAAATTGTTCCTCAGTAAAATTTAACACAACTGCAAATATTAAAAAAACTAATAGATTAGCTTTAAAACTGTAATTACATTAAAAACTAGAGGGGGTGGAAAGACTGTATAAAATTTTAAAGTGTTTTCTGTAACCTCTAGAAATGAAACAGTTTAATATTTGCACATACGATTTAGATAACATTTACTAGTTCTATACTTATTAGTTTAATTATACATTTCACGTTTCATCATACAGATACGTTATTTAATACATTTAAAACTGTAAACCTTTATGTTGCAGATAACAGAGTTTAGATATAAGCACGTTTTCTTTTGAACAGCATTTTTCAAAACCTATACCACCTCCCAGGTACAAATGCACACTGTCTCTTTTTTTACAAAACTGAATTCTGTAGCTAATTCCTTAAACTATATGTTTCATTTCCCAGAATACACTTTAGTCCCCTGGACTAACATTAATAAAAGGAATGTCTTTTCCCAGTCTGGCTGGGGGAGCTTACTGGGACTGGTAAATTATATCAGAAATAACAGTCATCTGAGATGGTTCCAATAACTCCAGAGACATTCTGTGGCCTTGGTCGCAAATTTCAGGGTGCTTAGGTTGTAGTTCTCCAAGGCTTCCCATAATGTGCATTCTTTCCCATTTCACAATCTTTCAATTAATTCCCAATCCATAAACTTTTATCACATACCCTGGTATTTGGTAAAAACATTAAAAATGCCATTATACCCTTCTTAAGGGACAAACCGTTCCCGGTTCTCTGTAGGAGTCTTCCTCCATCTTCATTCAGGCTCAGATTCCCAGTGATTAGTGAAAAGAATAACACCAAGAGGGTATCTGTTTCTTGTTTCAAACAGCCATCACAGTCATGCCTTGGGGGTTCATCCTGACAAAGATTGATAAAGACTTAAAAAAAAAAAAAAATCAGCACATGAAAACAGTTCTGCTTCATTCACAATTTACAAAATTAATATTGTACACTACTAAATCAGATCTTATGATTGTTTTGCAAGTCACTCTGCATCATGCCTTTTTCTGTAACAATTTCATTTTTTAAACTTCTGCAAAAGTAGTCCAAATTCCTAATGATCCTAATGTTAGTGACTGGTTAAAAAAAGCTCATGGGAGAGTGTTCTTTGTCTATACAATCCTAATTAATCCTTGTGGTGAATTTCATCCAGAGTTTGCTGCCTTCCAATAGCTTTAATTTTATTTTGAGTTATATGTTTTATACTTATACACTATATAACTTTGATATATTATATGCAACGAATTGTTCTTGTTATAAAAAACAATTCAGTAACCACACAGTACAATTCATACATAATTACACTAATATATTCAAGGTTTTTAACTTCCCTCTGATTCAGTAGACCATCAAAAATGGACCTGATTAACCTAGGTTTCTAATTGCCTAAGTAATTAATGCAAGTGTTCCTCTAATTCCCTGTGAGTGCCCTAGTACCCAAAAATACCTACTTTTTCAGCAAAATTGGTTTGCTGCATCATGCCCAAAACTGAGGAATTAAGCTTACTTTTGCCATGCTCCAAACACTTTAAAACATCAGACCCCTACGTTCCTGATGAGAAGCCCCAGATTTCTGGCCAGGGCTTTCGGGGGGCATACCCTCAGCAACAGCAGCTCCCAACGCATGCACAGGTTCAGCTCAGCCATCATAATTCAAAACAGACTCTTGATAGCATCCCGTTGAACACAGTAACTCTGTACTTGCACATGAAATTGCTTTCCTGCCTCTATGTCTTGTTAAACTTAAATAAAACACCTTAGACGGAATTACCTTCACAGCTGTGCTATCTTTAATTTTGTTAAGCATTGGTAGAGGTGTATTATCTTTTACAGCATTTATCTAAAGGAGAAATTCAGATGGCTAAAAGAAGGTACCTAATGCCTGCTGGAATACCCTGGAGTATCCAGGATAACTGTGCATGGCTGGCAGATACGATATGGGACTGACAGGAAACCCACACCTTTGAAGTGGCAGGGAGAGGCTGGGTGGGATCTCCAGGGGCTCTAAAATGACACAGAAGGTCTACATTTAGGCACATGCTTTTCTTCTAAAATTAATAAAATAACATACTGAAAAAACAACTAAACAAAATTTCATAGGATTTCACTTAACTAAAACCATGAAAAAAATTTAAAACTCCAAAGAAATAGTTTTGTCTAAATTTCATACTTTACTGTATAAAATTGTATCTAAATCTCATACATTAATGTATAAAAACCTCTTGGACATCATCACAGCCTGTTATCTAGGCCCTATAGAAATAAAGCGCATAATGAACTAGTCACATTCACAATACTTCTATACTTTTGAATTTCAAATTGTAGAATACCACGACATTTTCAAAACTAAATATTCAAAAAGTCAGAAAACACTAATACAGACTTCATGCAAACCCAAGACTCCACATTTAGCTATTTTAAAGCAAAGTTTTAAATTCTCAATTTATACACTAATTCAGCAACCAAGTGGTTGATACTGTTCAGGAGACAAGCATTGTGGCATTCGTAGTTAAATACTATATTGAAAAAGATATGTCTGCCTAAAGTACAATTATTTTATATCATTTTGTTGTAATTAAAAATTCTGAAAATGTAAAACTAATTCCCACTTCAATGCATTCCTTGCAGCCAAGCCTTGGAGCTTGTTCTCGTTTTTTTCCTCAAACAAATTTCCCTTTGATTCCAGGCAGAGTTTTGGTGGACTATCATATCACAGTAGCAAATAGTCCTTTGTAGTAGCACTTCTAGAAACAGCTAAGATAAACCTGGCCAGACTAGTCAACTGGAAGATGACCGCAGTGAAGAGAAAAGAAGGGCAGATACAGCACTAAGATGTGTCAGGTGAAGAATTGCTGGCAGGGTGTGGAAGCTGTTGCTTTAATGTCGTATGCACGGCAATAACAAAGGATGGACACATCTGCTTGCTTTTGTTTAAAAAAGATCAATTTAACTTAAAGTAATGCTGGGGGATGGAAAACCAAGCTTCTGAAAGAAAATTATGCAAATTTTATTAGTTCAGCCTGGGATGCTCAGGCCCAAACTTCCCAGCTACGTGCGGATGCAAATGGTAGGGGAAGGGACCGTGTGGCTCCCACGCACACCCACACAGCCCACAGCCTGCCCCTAGGGAAAGTCAGCGCTGGATGAGAGGAGCCATCCTGGCAGGCTGTGCATGGCACGTTGGCCCACAGCCTAGCACCTCTGGCTTACTAAAATCGAGCCTGAAAGGGGGTGTCATTGATTTTGCTAAATACATCAGCAGGGAGGAAATCACAACAGAAGGGGAAAAACTCTTCAGTGTAGAAAGACAATATAGACACAAGGGCCCTGGGTAAATCTAGGCTGAAAGATAGAAAAATATTTATAAGCATCAAAGCTGTGATGGGTTGGAACAAACTTCCAGTAGGATATAGGGTGGGCAAGACATGTTCTGCATCGATTTCACAGCAACTTTGTTTTTAACAGTCAGAAGACTAGATTCGGTAGAGCAAGAGCCCTCAGCAATGAACCAGCAGCATCTTGGTTCTTTACAATTCAGGCATAGCCTTCTCACTGTGCTCCTGAGAAATCAAAAATAATCTCTTCACATTAAAGGAGGCTGCAGCTAAAACCCAGATGAACACTTAAAGGAAAACATAAACATTATAATAGATATTAAAATGATAATGTGATTATTTTCTGCTTGAGGCTTATTTATGGAGTAGAAAATTAAATACTACTTTTGGTTACTTCAAACTAAATCCCAAGCAATTCTACTGAATTCAGTTGCTTCTGTGAGATTACGTCAAGTTTACCTTGAAGTAAATGAATCTGAATTCAACGCTTTCCTTTCTGTTTCCTTTGGGGGAACTAAAGCCAAAAGCCCATCATAAATATTGATGAATGTCACTGATTTTATAGTCATAGGGGTGATTAAGCAGGTGAAGATGTCACAGAGAACAGTGAAAAGCAGAAGACAGGTTTAACTAGACATTGGTTACCAGTCATCTGCTCATCATTGGTCATATGTCAGGATTACACACTGCACAAAGATTATTAAAAAATGCACCCCGGCCAACTTTCTCTTGGGTTTTATTTGGAACAAAGTATCCTTCAAAAACTGTATTTTAAGCAAACTTTTTTTTTTTTTCTTCTTTGTCACAGCCAAATTCTCCAATTCAGGAAATTACAATATTTTCCTTTTTCCAGAATGACACCTGCTGGTGGGAGAAGCATGGATGAATTGCAGATGCTTTACAGGTTTGATTGTAGCTAACCTGACGTATTCTCTGAGCATGCTCATCACCTGTGTCCAGGCAAACTACTGAAAACAAAGATTTGGAAACTGTGAAGGTGCTTTCAGGAGTATGTTGTAGAGGTAATACAGTTTTCCAACCTGATTTAATACTTTCTCTTAATAAATCACCAAGCTACCTACAACTAAGACAATGCTTCAATAGTGTTTCAGTGTTGGACACTAGCACTATTTTGGGATGCCCACAGCATTAATACGTCAGATTGAGGTGAAAGCCAGAAGGAAACCCTCCCTATCCTATGCAAAAAAGCTGCTGCGCTGCTTCAGAAGTTTGAGTGCAAGTAAAACCAGCTGCTAATGCAACTATTGGTGCTCAACACCTCAAAAGATGAGCATCTCAAAGAGAAGTATTGTGTACATGTCCCTGACTCAGTATAGGAGGACATAGCTAGGAGAGACAGAAAGCAAACTGTACCTTTGCCAAAACTGTGACAAATACTCCTCAACACACCAGACAGCATTGGGCTCTGTAATGGGCTTCCATATTCACAGCACCTCTGCCACCTGGATCTATTGGCCTAGCCTCCCCTCCAGCTAAACCAGAGCCAGACGTGAGCTTTTGACGCTTCCAACACATTTACAGCAATATTTCCAAAATATTTCCAATGCTAAGAACATCCTCATTGGGAATACACAACTCTATTTCCTTTTTCTATGATGCCAACTACCCATCATGTTCTATAAGGGCAAGCTGAGGTGAATGGACCTAAGTGCTCAGGACCCTGAAGAAAACCCTGAAGCTGGACTCTAAAGTATCTAGAAATATGAATTATTGAAGCTACTCTGGGATATTTTTGGACATTAACTTGTAGTAATTTTAGTAAATCAGATTTTGAGAACAGTTTGTCTTAAATATGACTTACAAAGAAATATTTGTGAAAAAAATGCCCAGTTATAAGGAAAACAGTACGAGAAACACAATTCAGAAGCAGAATCCAAAGAATTTTTTTGAATTATTTGGGATGCCCACAGCATTAATACGTCAGATTGAGGTGAAAGCCAGAAGGAAACCCT
This sequence comes from Falco biarmicus, assembly GCF_023638135.1. NCBI lineage: Eukaryota > Metazoa > Chordata > Aves > Falconiformes > Falconidae > Falco > Falco biarmicus. The sequence continues at coordinate 30,401,739 of NC_079289.1, forward strand.
CCCTATCCTATGCAAAAAAGCTGCTGCGCTGCTTCAGAAGTTTGAGTGCAAGTAAAACCAGCTGCTAATGCAACTATTGGTGCTCAACACCTCAAAAGATGAGACCGTAGGCAAACATACACATTCAAAATGTGCTTCCCTTGGGAAAATTATTAATATATAGGTAATGCTACGACATACCTCGTTGTAACATCGGAAGGCAAACTTTCCTGTTGATTACAGTATTAGATGGCATTTAGGCTGCAATCTAGGAGACTTGGCTTCTGTTCCTGGATTTGTCAGTGGCCTCCTTTATGGCTTTGAGCAGACAACTTCATAACTCTGTTTCTTCAGTTCTCCCACCTGTGAAAAGAAGATAACATGGCTTTATTATGACAATTAAATGGCTGATTTCCAAAGATTGTTTTTATTTTGGTATATGCAAACACATGAAAAGGGGATACACTGCTTCAACTCACTGGTAAATGTAAGACACATGAGTCTGTTTCAACAGATAGTTCAGATCTGGGGAGTTTCTTTAAACATGTTTCTTGCAAAGTTGCTACATGCATATGTTTGTATGTACTTCACTTTATAGAGTCCTTGTTTGTCATACATTTAATTGTGACTCTCAAAGCTGGAACTTTGTCATAACTTATGTTTATCCCCCTTAACCTCCTTAACAAAGCAATGACTTCATGAAGAGCCTATTGACATCCCAATGCCTTCAGAGTGGGACCTCAGCCCAGGGTAAGCACTTTGCTGAGAACACCAGCAGGCTGGAAGCAGAAAGACTGATATAACCCCCAAACCTACAACAGCCCGGCCATCCCCACAAGGTTTGAGCTAGCTGCAAAGCAGAGAGGAAATTGCAGAAAAGATGCCTGTGCAAAAACATTCTTATTTTTTACTGCCAAAGCCTGAGGAGCTTTACTGGAACAGATTTTCTAGCTGCTTCCACTTAACTCAAGGAGTGTCTCATTGAGCACATCATTACCGACAACTGACCATGACCATCTCAGTTCTGTGCTAGAATCCAGCAAAAAGATACATTTCACCCCAAAGTGACAGCACTGCTTTTCTTGTCAGAATAGAGGTCAGCTTGCGTTTTGAGCTCAGGTTACTGCTCCCCCTTACGTGATCTTTCCAGTTTTTAATGCTACACATGGCAAATGAAATGCATGCATGGGATAGAAACAGCCTGGGATTCAAATAAGCCTCTGCATAAGGATAAGAACTCCAAACCTGGTCAAGTTTTTCAGCTCTCTCAACTCTACTTACTGAACTTACATGGCATGGAATAACCTTGGCATTGGGGTTGCTTGCATGTCCCATTCTTTTTATTTCACCTAGGCCATGCTTAACTTCAACCTTTTAAGCCTTGCTCACCGAATCATGAAATGTGTAGACCCATCCTACTTCCTACTAGGCAGCTTCTGGGAAACTGGTTTGGATCCCAGCACCGCAGTTACAATGTTTTTAAGTGCTCTCATCATTTCTGGTAATGTGTTACCAGTGCCGTTTCCCATAGAAGTCCTCCCATCCCTTCCCCCATCAAATCGCATATGCCCTATGATGAGTCCCAGCTCATCCAAACTCCCTTAGCTGCTAAACTACGCTATGACCACAAAGCTCCTCCTCAAAGGCATTCTGGCTTCAGCTGATCTCCTCCGGGACAGCCACAGGCTCTGCAGAAGTGATCCCTAACATCAGAGTTAAGCATTACTTTAAACTGTTCCACACAGAATAAGAAATAACCATGTACCGTGCCACGGTTTAATTTTCTCACTAGTTTTGCACGCGTAGCTTTTCCTCCGCCTGACGGACACGCTTTTCTTCCTCCTGTAACCAGCTGCGGTTGGTTGACTCTGTGCTTCAAAGAGTACTTTCTTCCCTCCCCAAAAATACATCCTTACTTCCCTCTCCTTTGTCTCAAGCTTTCTTTGTTTGGCTTACCCACATCATTTCTGTATGTGTAAGGACTTTATCAGCGTGTACCTTCTTGTTGCTTCCCTCAGAGAAACTCCTCTCCTTCCAACCATAGCTCTTTGCAGCCAAGTCGGATGGAACTGCTCATCCCTAGGGTACAGTAACTTCTCTGGAGTTATAATAAATAGGAATATTTTTGCACAGACACTGTGCGGCCACTTCTCAGTGACAAAGTTCTCGCCCCACCAGAATGAATACCAGGTAGCTTCTGGTTTCTGAATGTCACAGGTTTGCACTGGGGAAGTATGCCCATTTCTGTAGAATACTAAAGGCTGGTGAGTGCTGGAAGTCTCTGGTGAGCAAGGGGCACACACGGAGGGGCAGCATGAGGAAGTGAAATGCTGTGTAGGGGGGAACCAGAGGTCCCGGAAAGCTGAACCAAGCCGCCCATCCACACTTCTGCTTGGGGGACAGAGCTGGACGCAGCCAGGAGTACAGCCTGCCCTCACCGCACTTGAGGACAGCTCGCTGTGCTCTCCCCTGCCTGGACCACGGGGCAGCAGAGGAGGTGTACACCGCTCTTTCCCTCCCTTTGGGAACGGTTAGTGCTCTGCGGGAGTTTGACCCCCAAACGTGGTACAGATCCAGAGCCACAACAGCTCCTCTGCACAGAGGAAGTAAGAAGGTTCCTCAGTGTCGCATGTTTGTATTTCTCCTTTTCCATTGTCTTGTTTTCCCTTCTACACTGTTTCCCTTTCTCCAATTGTCATTTTGCAATCCTGCTTTGAATACCAGAACAACAGTTATGATTTTCCATCTAAAAACATATACTTTCAGCCAAAATGTCATTTATTTTAAACTCTGTAAGAGCAAAACAAGAGAGAATCTGCACTGTGTGTGCCTTCTGCATCTGCACAGAACCGGTAAGCACTGCAGACTGCACAGGATGTAATGTCAGTATATGGGGGGAAAAAAAGCATAACTACCTCACCTGAGCAGGTAACCTTGATTAGAGAACTGCAGCTCCACTACTCTTCTCCTCCTAATGTCCTCCCCTATTTCCCTATTTGTCTCCTCCGTCTCAAAGAAAAACATTTCCTGGCAATATATCAAATATGTTGCTGTACCATAGCAAATTCTTCACTTCACTGAGATCCAGAAAGGTTAGATCTTACAAGACATCACTTTTCCAGCAAGTCAAAGTACCAGATTTGCATGCCATGTTCAAGGGAGGTCTTGAAAAAAAAAATAGAAATTTTTCTATGTACTATATAAAAAATTCTTTCCTTCAGTATCTGTTTTAAAGCTTTGCACCCTGAAGTCAGATTAATAGGCCTGCTCTGGTCCACACAACTCTCTCCTCCCTTCTTACACAGAGAAACTGCACTCTTGTCACATGGTCCCTTTCCTCCTTACAAAACATTCACACATATGGTTTCATATACCTGTTCTGCCTGAATTCTGGAACAACAGTGATCCCGCTCCCCTGACTGGAGCCCATTAGCTGTGCTGAGCTTTATTCCCTCGTTGGCTGGTTAACTGCTGTTTCCACACCCTCAGTAAGGCTCCAGACTTTGCCCTGTTGCTAGATCATCATCAGCTTATCCAGCAGAGATTATAGTTCATCTTCACAGCACAGGAGCCTTTCTCTTTCCAACATTTTCTCTAGATGAAGAATGTTTTGGTATTTCTCTCAAGCTCCTTTCATTTGTTTTTACTTTGTTCCTACACATCCTGCCTTCTGAGGCACAACTTTCTTTGCTGATCCCTTTTTCTTCGGTCCTTTCATTACCTACCAACACCTTTTCTGTGATGCTCACCCATCACGTTACATACGGTGCTTTTCCTGAGATTTTTTTTTCATTTGGGACATAAGTTCTAGGTAGTTTTCACATCTGAAACTTTAATAACTCTGCACCTTCTCCACATTTCAGCCCCTTGGCTCCTCAACCGGATGACTTCAGTAATTAATTCATGTAGCTTATAAAAATTTTCCTCTTCAGAATCAGGAAACTTAACTACAATCCTGCTTCTATCTATTCTTCTATTTAGTGTAAACACAGTAGGTTTGTGAGTACTTGTTTCAAAATTTCTTTTATTTTTATTCTTCCACAGAAGCCATGGTGCTCATCAAAACTAAGTCTTAAATAGGATTGGTTGAGAAGTCATTTGGTGATGAAGCATTTCACCTACCATGTTTATAGGTACCTTGAGAAATAGGTCCCTACTTCTGCACACCTGCCTCCAGCCTACATCTAGGAGGTCTAAGTCTCCCATAAAGACATCATTTCTAGTCATTATTTATTTCTGTAATTATAGTACAGAGATCTCTGTTCATGTCTGGATGATAAAGATGAACTAAGGGCTACAGCAGCCATCTGGAATGATCTTTACCAGTTCTCTTTCAACTAAATTTTCCCGAAGTAATTTCAACACAGACAAATTTTGTGTTAGGCCAGCAATAAATACTAATAATTGCTTTTTTCTGAGGGAGAATTTATGACACACTGGGTTTTTTGAGAAAGCCAGCATACAATATTTCCAGCTCACTCCCAAAACAATTGCATCACTAGGCAGCACAAACCCCAGGGCTGCTGGACTCCCGGCTGCCCGAATACTGGGATACATCAAAAAAGCAGCCACCTGCGAATCAGGAAGCCTTGGGGCTGGGTAGCCTGAAGGGGAAGCAGCCTGAGGACTCAAGGGTCTTGTGGAGGGGGACCAGAAAAGTCTGATGCTCCACCAGCCTGGCAGGAGGTGAGGGGAAGAAGCCAGAGAGCTGCTAGCCCATGGCACGGACAAGGTGGGAGCTGGCTCTGCTGGGGCAGGGGGGAGACCTGGGGACACACTCACACACACCAGGATTTACTCCCTTCTAATTTGGGTGGTGTAACTTTTGTCCACCCTAAGACATGACTTTACCCACTTAATTATTTACTGCTGTGCCGGTGGTCTACTCAGGCCAGCACCAAGGGGTGGCTGGTGGGGATGGTGGGGACAGGGCAGCAGCAATCACCCAGTTCGGCTCTCTCTGGGGCTTCAGTGGAGCTGGTGCACCCCAGGGACACCATTTTCATCCTGCACAAGTGGCATTTTCCAACTGAGCATGGCTCCATCTGAAAACATTTGACGAGCTCTTGTTTGCAGCGTGCTACCAGCTGCAGTTACCAACAAAATACTTAAAACTCTCACAAGCATTAAAAATGTGAAGCAAGACCAACGTTTCAGCCACCAAATGAGTAACACCTCTGAAGCGGATTCAACAAGAAGCTTGTGGGAATTTTTGTCTAGCATTATTTACTACTACAAATCACTTGCCAGATGTAGCCTGTTGAGACTGCTGTGCTTGTTACACTAACAGGAAAAAAGCTGGGTTCTGGGAGCTTTTTTTTGTTGTGGTGTACTCTCACTCACTTTCACTAACACGATATGAAAATGATGCCTGGGATTACAATAGCATGATGGAAACTTTCTACTACACTTCAGTGAACCTTAAGGGAAAACATGTACAGATGTGCTACAGATAGTATGTGTATTTCCAGGAACCTTGTCAAAATTGATGACATGAAAAAAAAACCAAGACAGCTGGGAAGAAAACTGCTTCATCAGCTTCTTCCATTACTCTTAGGATAGGGCAGATGTAAAATCAAAACCAAAAGCATAATTTTCAAAAGCCTTATGAAACTTTGGCTGGATTTCCTACCTTGCCACCTTCATGAGCCACTCAGAGAATGAGCAGTCCATGATCTTTTGAGAAGCAAAACACCACCTAAAGTAGTGATGCGGTTCAGGATTAGGTCCAAACTCTGAATTGTTTCATTCAAGAACAAACCACATTGTACTTTGCTTATGCATCTGCAAACAGAATAGGATATGACGAAACAGAAAACTCTCCTTGTGGTTTTGTGTATATCATCCTTGCCACTTTCATAATCAGAGGACACAGGCTACCATTAAAGTCAATTGCAAAGTTCCTGTTGACTTCAGTAGATGTAAACCAGGCATTAATATTATGCTTTTCAGTTTTCTTGAGGTTTAAACACCTCATAAAATAAATTTACAGATGAACTAGTAAATGTACACTTACAAAGAAACCTCCTAAGGAGTCCCTGAAGCCATATTTTTAAATGCTGCTATTCATTCAGTTTATATCAGACAGATTAAGGGACTGTCAAACAGGGGTGCACAGATCAAGAACAGAAATAAGAAATGCTGAGTATATTCCAGAAATATAATTCCAAAAATACCATTTGACATATTTGACAAAACGAACATAGAGGAGGGGTTTATATTATGTGACACATTTCACAAGCTCAGAAAACCCCATCTATTTATTTATCTGCCTGTCCATTTCAGCGATCTGTAAATGAAAACATGGACAGTATATGCAGCAAGTTTTTGCCAGGAACCCTTTCAAAACCACTCACATAAAAATGCGAGAAAGGCTAATTGAGAAAAAGAGAAAAAGTGAGGGGGAAGAGAGAGTCTAACTGATGAGAAGTCAGAAATACTGCCATCCGGAGCTGACATTTTCTTCTATAGAGCTATGTGCCCATTGGGCATAATTTTTGATCTTGCAGAATTTCCACATGTAAAACTCCAATTGACTTCAGTGCAAATGAATGAACGGCAGGATCTAATTTAGCCTGCTGAGGTTTGAAAAACAATCTTGTATGCTGCCTGAACATTTCTGTGCATTTCAGGGATTTCTGAAATAGTTTGCCTAATTCAGTGCCAAATAATCATTTGTAAATAATTATAAGTATAATGTGTAAATATAAATAGAAAGCGCACGTTAGATGATAAACAGATATAGAGAACTAACGATTACCTAACCTGACTTGATGAAGGCTTTATTAAATGGAACTTCATACATGACATTACCAAAGAAAGAGTTGTGATTGATGGATGACATTTGCACAATCATCTTGTTCCAGATACTACTGGCACAAGCAAAAAGGCTCTTTTGGCATTCAAAACCCGCTTGGGAAATATTTGCCCATTACCATGCTGGAGAAGCGTAGAAGAGGCAAGGATACTCCCCAGAGTAAAATTCAACTAAACCTGGAAACCTTGTTTTGTTCTTCTACCATGCCCTACTTCATTCAGAAAATACCTTGCACCTTCTCAGCAAGTGAGCTACAGTTCTGGAGCTACCATCCACCAGTTCTCCTCAGCTCTGCTTCATCTCCACAGCAGATCTGGGCTAGATAATAAGGATGAAGCCACATGAGGAAAAACAGTGCAATCACAAAACGAGAGTCAGTGTTGCAATGCAAACATATGTTGGAAGCATACTGAGGCTGCAGAGATCATTCTGTTATTAATTTTAGGATACTCGTCCATGTAGCTTGAATATTGTTTTGCATATACTTCTTTTTAAAAACAAACTAATAAAGACTATTTCCACTATGTGCATCATACCTACAATGACCCTCCAACTAGGATGGCCCACACAGACTGATAGAGAAATGGACAGCCAAGAATCACAGAACAGCAGCCTAAGCTAGGTTCAGAAGGACCTCAGGAGGTCAGGAAGTCCCACCTCCTGCTCAAAGCAGGACTAATTTCAACATGAGATGTGGTTGCTCAGGGCCTTGTTGAGGTTGTCCAGCTCGCTACAGGCATTCAGGCTAGTGGCAAAGAGAAATTATATGCTGGAGGCTTGCCAACAGCACAGGAATGGTAAAATCTGGGAGCCCCGAGTTGCATTCCAGCTTGGGAGGGACAGGCTCCCTTCCCTGCTCTCAATTCCACTGCACAGCATTGCTGCAGCTCAGAGTGATGCCCTGGGACAATACAACAAGGGTTGCCTCTGGTTTGGCCTCCGGTGCACCCAGCTAGTGACGGCTCAGTTGTTCTGTGAGGACGGTGTACGGAAAGTCTGATCATGGGAAGGAGCTGTGCAAGGCGGAGAAGATGAAATCTCTGGAAAAATTTGCTGTTAGGCCTTAGTAAATCTCTATGGAATATTTGGTAACCACGTTTTTTTCCACGTCTTGAAACAGTCAACCAAATTTAAAAGGCTTTGTGAGTATGGCAAAAGGCACATACCTGATTCAAAGGCAGAAAGATCTGTCTTTGCTCCAAAACCTTTTAAAATACAGCGGTCAGATTTTAATTTTTTTTTTTTACATAAGCAGAAAAACATATTTTCACTAGCTTTCTTCTTATAAACAGTTTAATCACTTTCCAATTAAAAATTTTAAAAACAAAACCCACCAAAAACTAGGGACTAACATCAGATAAAAATAACTTTAACCTAAATACATTAAGTTCAGCAAAGTTCTGGAAAAAAAAAAAAACAAAAACAACAGAATCTTACAACAGGAAGTGTTAGGAAACCTTCAAATGGGCAGAGCTGCCTGTCCTGCCCAAAACATTGTTTGTTAAGCACTTTGGAGTCCTTAGAAGTGAACAGAACCACATAACTGAAGCTGCTGGACTGCATTTCTCTGCTGCAGTATCTTACTGTTAATTATTGCTATAAACCACAGCTGACTAGTGAGAGCACCAGTCAAGTATGTTTTCCTCTGGAACTAAACTCCGGGAAAAGAAAAAATTCTGAATATGCATTGCATCAGGATTAAAGACAAATTTTAACGTTTGCTTCCAGAGAAAATGCTGGTGCATTCAAACCTTATTAATGTACAGGGGAGAGAGTGCCAAAGGACGAGAGCACTCCACAAATACAGCTGCAATTCCGTGAAGTCAAAGCAAGCAGCTCCTTGTCCACAAGATGAGGTAAGGGATGTAGTGTAACAGCCCACATAACACAAACAGATCTTGCAGCTCTATCTTGTGCCGTGAGGCCCCAAAACTAACAATATTAAACATACCACACTTATAGCTTCTGTATTCAGCTTGGATTTTACTTGTGGATTTTATCTGACAGTTCTAAATCCTGGGGTTTTTTAAAGAAGTATTCTTTCTACCATCATTATTATTAGGGTTGGGGTTTTTTCCTGAGCTTCAAGTATGCAACGTTGCTAGCTGGTAAGGGATAACTGATTAAACTCTCCATCCTGTCATATTCAGCAGAAAGTTTGCTACTGATTTCAGAGGAGCAAGGTTTTCACCCCACAGGAAATCAAGGTAAGTGTGAAACAATACTCATTTCATCCAATTAAATAGTCCACAGACATTTCCTTTTTGTGTCAGAAAAATACAGCTGGGAGGATATGTAACATAAAGCACAAAAAAGGTGCTGTAACACAGAGTGAGACAAGGGGGCCAAAGCTGTAAATTCTTTCCATCGACATGGTAATCTGTATTTGTAAAAGGCCAATATTGAGCAGGCAGTGAAAACAGAAACGCATAACCACATCACATCACTCCACTGCCAGAAACATTCATACTAATTTCCACCATCAAACACACAGTATGATTACTTAAAGGTTTTTTTTAACCAATCCTACTTATAAAAACAAGATCCTCAAGATGGTATAACTTCACATTTTCATATTCTGTAACACAAATATACATCAAATTGGCAACAATCTGAACCTTGTGTACAAACCTCCTTCAGGGTCATTAACACAGAATCAACTCCTTGCAGTAAGTAAACACTTCTTTTTCTTGGTTTTTATGTTAAAAATTGAAAATTAATCTTGCAAGTCATTTTGAAGCAGCAAAACAGGGTTGACAAAGCAAGCACTGTAGTATGATATCTTTTATTAGGCCAACTTAGAGTTCAAAAATATGCAAGCTTCCTTGACCACACACAAGTTCATGCATGCAGAACTCCAGGCTGGACCCATAAAATGTATTCAACTACTTGCTTTGTCACTACATATATAAATATAGGGTATATATGTATATAATGCATATGCATGCATGCTTGAAAGGCTTCAGAATAAACTGTTCATTGATACAGGTTTAAAATAAGAACTTACGTCAGTTGCCATGTAATCTTGCTATGTATCACTGGGTTTAATAAAGAAAATTTAGCAGTGCGCAAAACAAATCCTGCTTCTGATATCTAATGAGGTCTAATTCCTGTGAAAAAGCTCATGACTCTTAGTAATAGTGTTAGCAACCATAGGTTCTTTGCTGCCAATAACAATGGGAATACCTGGCAAAGACATAGCACTGTGTTTCGCATCAAGTGTTTCACAAGGAACCATACAGAGGGCCACTAACCTTGTAATAGCTATGGTACTTCAAGATGCTTTATGCAGGTAAAATGCACTCTAAATGGGCATGTCTCTTCCACATAAGAATTCCAATGTTTCTAATGTTGCTATGTGTCCACAACAAGGTGTGTGCATAACCTGCTCACCTCTGCTTTTCACCCCACAAGCATGTCAACAGATCACCACCCAGTTCTTCAGCAGCTCTTGGTCCACATGACAAGCCTTCCACCCAGGGAACAGAAAGGACACCTGTGGGAGCCACATACAAAGAACCAAAGAATTACAGTGACGAAGGCAATCAGTCTTCTTTCTTCAAGTTCTGGCACCTGTGAAATTGTTTCTGGGCATTTCATTAGGAGTGCAGTCACACCAGTAAATGCAAGCTATTCACTGGAACAAAAACTGAAGAACCAGTGTCCTTGAAGACTTTGTGCAACCAGCACAAGTACTGTTTCGTAAACGTGAGTATTGGTGATCAAGCAGTGTCTCTGCAGCCCTCAACCCTGCCAGCACAGCCTGTGGCAGCACCTTGTGCTCTAGTTGTATATGCCTTGAGATGGGTTGGTGGATCTAATGTGATAACATCAAACGTGGCTCTGATAAAGTCTGCTAACTCATTGCAAATGAGTTTGAAGTTGATGCTACATCCTTTTAGATTTGATCCTGAACAACAAAGGCTGTTTGAGACCAAAGTGCATCACAGTTTTGCAGAAGAGCTTTGTCTGGCTAAGGCAACGCGTTCACGTAGGATCAACGTTTTGATCCTTCTACCAGTGAACTGGGTCATGGGAAAAATATCTATATCAGTGGATATACTGATTAATAAGAAATCTGAAACCACCTTTAGATTAAATGTAAGATGTGGCCTCAGCGTTACCCTATCCACCTGAAAATAATACGGAGGATTAGACATAAAAGCTAGAACTTTATTTATCCCTGAGCTGAGGTAATGGCTACTAAAAATGTGGATTTCGTTGGCAGATGATTTAGTGAACATGATGACAGATGCTCAAACATGGTTCCATTAAAGATAAAAGCAACATGCTTAAATCTCATGAGGAGGGGTTTTTTCTTATTGGTAGAGAATGTATGTCAAGACCTTTAGAAACCTAGGAACCACATAATGAGAAAATAACAAAGAACCAGCATTCATAAGCGTCTGGCTGAAGTTCCCACTAAATGGGCTTTGATAGATCTTTTTTTTCCTGGCAAGAAAGACACCAGAAGAACTGGGTGGATTGTAGCTCCTCACCACAATATATGATGAAAAATACTTCCTGTAGCCAAATGAAAAGCCAAGGAGAGGACTTTCTCCCTAGAAATATGAGCGGGGGGCGGGGGGAGCAGCGTGGTGACTAGAGTGAATCTAGTCCAGAGATCTCATCTGAGAACATCAATACTATCAGAGGCAGAAGGAGGAGATGCAGATATAGTATAGCACAAAAATATTGGGACATCATATTCCTTGAAGATGACGGTTTTATCAGTGGCTGAGAAGATACTGAAGATCTAAAAAGTAAAATTACTTGGGCTTTTGCTTCTGAGAGTTCAGCCTCCACTGCCTGTTGCAGTGCCAGCTGCAATACACCAGTTCAGTCGGCCTTGGTGTTTTTTGTGCCCTTTTCTTGTTTGGTACCATTGAGAGTGACTGTAAAAGCTGTCCTCCCTTTCTCTCTGGGCCTCAGTGACAGCTGGCTGCTGCCACAGTACCAGTCTTCTGGAAACACTGGTCTCGGGTGCAGCTGATGACAGTGGGTGGCCTCAAGCCCTCTCATTAACAGGACACTAGAGGACAGAAACAGACACTTTAACATGTGGTTCTTCCCATCAGAAAGGAAATGTCAAAACAGGTCAGATGAATAACTCCCCAGAATTACCTGCTCCTTTTCATTAACCATAAACGTTACCTAAGATGACATGCTTAGATACAAACATCCATATTGCAGACATCTGCATTTAGATCAGAAGAATTCCACCCCAGACATCTGCATTTCAAAAGAGTAAAACATTGGTGCCTGATGTCACAGACCCACCTAGGAAGTGATACTGTCATCACAGTCCTACATATTACAAAGATTGACAATTCTGACTCCCAAGTCTTCTCTGAGCATTCACAATGAATGTTAAACTGTATATTTGGAAGGAATGTGGCCTATTTATCAGGAGGGGAACAGAGATTATGGACACCATGTCATACTTCTTTTACATATGACTTAAAACCTGGGAAATTCATAAAGCTGGCCATTAAAAGAAATCACACATATAATAACTACTATTTTACTTAATTGCCAATGAACACAGAGAAACATCTACCGTAACAAAAAATAGAGCAACTATGAAGTACAGTGGTAATAAATTATCCCTAACTAATATATCCAAGCAAACACTGGGGATGATCTATTACTTTGACAAGGAACCAAAAGGTAGAGATTTGCAGAGTCTGGGGATGCTTTTCAGCCTCGGATGGAGTCCTGTGCAGAGAAAGTATACGTTCTGTAATTTAACAGACTCAGAGAAAAATAAGCTTTTTAACTTGCTTTGTAACAAGATTCCTACATAATATTTTCATAATTAAAAATGAGGAGTGGGCAGGTGAGAGGCAGAGCTGTTCCCTGTGAACAAAGAGATGGGAAAGAAAGGCATAATTGGGGCTCCTACTTCCAGTTCCTCTGCACAAGCTATAAAATTGCTGTAATGTCTTTCTCAGATAACTTTGTTATTCCATACTGTCTTCCAAGCTAGAGTAGGCCTACAGACCTCCATTTTGATACATTTACACTGAATTGACATTAATAAATGATGAAGAGTACAATGAATGATCTGTTCAGCTGACCACATGTAGACACCTACAAAAGATTGAGATTGTCTCTGAGCTCCATAGATTGTATTGACTACTTTGACTACAAAGGGCATTTAGACACCCAACTCACATGTGGACACCTACATTTACCCCAAAGGTAAGTAATTAAAATCTCTCCCAGGCCTCACAACTCTCACTGGCAAATAGGTAAATATACCAGAGTAGCTTAGTAAAGAACTAAATGATCTTAACAAAATGGAGAAGTGGTCTGAAAACACTAGAAGGCAATTCTACAGAAACAAGAATAAAGGTTTACACTTAGGCAGCTCATGAAAGATGAGGACGATAGGCTAAGGAGCAATTCTGAGGAAAAAAATGACTAAACTGAAGGTTAATCAACAACATCATATGGTTATGAAAAAAAGCAGCCGTAATACAATGGGATGTACACCTGACAAGGCATATGAAGGAATCCTTCCATTCTGTTTGGCACAGGTTACTTTGCATCCAGCTTTGCTTATTGTACATCAGGAAAGACAAAAAATAAAAGTAAAGCTGCAAGAATAGCTGGAAGTCCAGAAAAATAAGTTATTCTCAAGCCACTTCAAGCCATGATCCAGAGGAAGTAGTTTACTTGCAGCAAAAGAGATACAGGTTACAGATTAGGCTTGTACAGATTAACTTGCACGTGTCAAAAAGAACCATTTTCTAAAATGATTAAACACTGGAATAAACCACATTGAGAGGTTCTAAAATCTCCATTCTTGGAGGTCTTGGAAAGCAGGTGAGTCAAATATCTGTTAAGGAGAACGTAGGTATATTTGATTCTGCCTTGATCAGAGGGAAGGAATAGATGGCCTCAGATCTGTTCTAGGGCTGCTTTCTGTAATTCTTTGGTAACAACCAACTTTAGAGATACAGAAGCAAAAACAGGATTTGTCTTTGACTACGATAGTGTGACATATCCAGAATCAGGACACCCTGACTTAACCCATTCTTTTAAATAACACCAGCCAGTAATATTGACCTATTCTTAAGAGAAAAAAAAAATCTCTTTTAAATAGTCAAATTTGAAAAATATATCATAGAATAGTTTGGGTCAGAAGGGACCTATAAAGACCATCTAGTCCAATCTCCCTGCCATGGGAAGAGACTTCTTTTACTAGATCAGGTTGCTCAAAGTCCCACCCAACTTGACCTTGGAGACTTCCAATGACAGGGCATCCACAACTCCTCTGGGGAACCTGTTCGACTGTCTCACCACCTTCATAATAAAAAATTTCTTCCATATGTCCAATCTAAACCTACCCTCTTTCAGCTTAAAACCATTGTCCCTTCTCCTTGTCGCTACATTCTCTCTCTGTCTTTCTTACAAGCCCCCTTTATATATTGAAAGGCCACAGTAAGGTCTCCCCAGAGCCTTCTCTTCTTCAAACTAAACAACCCCAACTCTCTCTGCCTTTCCTCATAGGAGAGATGCTCCAGCCCTCTGACCTTTTTCATGTCACAACTCTGGACCTGCTCCAACAGCTCTATGTCTTTCTTGTACTGGGGACCCCAGAGCTGAACACAGTACTCCAGGTGGGGCCTCATGAGAGCAGAGTAGAGGGGGAGAATCACCTCCCTCAAGCTGCTGGTCACACTTATTTTCATACAGCCCAGGACACAACTGGATTTCTGGACTGCGAGAGCACACTGCCAGTTCATGTCCCATTTTTCAGCAACAAGTATCCTGAAGTCCTTTTCTGCAGGGCTGCTCTTAATCCATTCACCCCCCAGTCTGTATTGATGTTGGGGATTGCCCCAACCCATGTGCAGGACCTGGCCATTGACCCTCCTGAACTTCATGTGATTTTCATGGGCCCACTCCTCAAGCCTGCCAAGGTCCCTACAGATGGCATCTCTTCCCTCTAGTGAATGAACCGCACCACTCAGGTTGGTGTCATCTACAAACTTTCTGAGGGTGCACTCGATCCCACTATGTCATTGATGAAGGTATTAAATAGCATTGGTCCGAGTACAGACCTTTGAGGGACACCACTCATCCCTGGTTTCCACTTGGACATTTGGCATTGACTGTAATTCTTTGGACACTGGCTATCCAGCCGATTTCTTATCCATCTGACAGTCCATCCATCAAACCCATATCTCTCCAATTTACAGGTAAGAATGTTGTGGAGGGTTGTGTCAAAGGCCTTACAAAATTCCAGGTAGATGACAGCTGTAGCTCTTCCCTTGTCCACTGATGCAGTCACTCCATTGTAGAAGGCCAGTAAATTAATCAGGCATGATTTGCCCTTGGTGAAGCCATGTTGGCTATCTCTAATCGCCTCCCTGTCTTCCATGTGTTTTGACATATCTTCCAGCAGGATCCGCTCCATGATCTTACCGGGCTGGAGGTGAGGCTGACTGGTTGGTAGTTCCCAGCATCCTCCTTTTTACCCTTTTTAAAAATAGGTGTAATGTTGCCCTTTTTCCAGTCACCAGGGACTCCACCTTACCGTCACGACTTTTCAGATATCAAGGAGAGTGGTGGGTCAGCTACATCAGCCAGTTCCCTCAAGACTCTGGGATGGATCTCACCAAGTCCCATAGACTTATGTATGTTCAGGTTCCTCAGGTGGTCTTGAACCTGACCTTCTCCTACAGTGGGAGGGAGTTTGCTCCCCCAGTACCTGCCTTGAAGTTCAGGGGCTTGAGAGATGTGGGAAGGGAGATTACCATTGAAAACTGAGCCAAAAAAATTGACGAGTACCTCAGCCTTCTCCACGTCATTTGTCACTAGTCTTCCTGTCTTATTTATCAGTGGGGAGGGTACCACTTGCAAATTTAAAAAGTGCCTAACCACATTATTGTTGAATCTGGAAATACAAACTGAGTAATTTTATCATTTTAATGTATAAAAATCAGACTCACGTTTACAGCCACGTCAATTACTTAGCACAATAAATATATTACATAGCAAGCAGCGATACAAAACCATGCATGCAATTTCATGCAGTACTTTTGTACCTTTTTAAGTTGCCTGTAAAACCCCTGAAACAAAGATACCAAATAAAACTTGAAAGAATGCAGCAGTATTACCTCTGTCATATGTAAAGATCATTTTCATTTTCTTCAGTGACTTCCCTGCAGAATAACATTAACACAGACCTGGAAGTATGATCTCATCCTTCAACCTTTTCAAAACAGATGGGTTGGGGGATCACCATGAAAACTGCAACTTCATAATCTAACATAACAGCTAAAACCATGTACCTTCTCAGAAACCCTGCCAATCATTTGCACTGAATTAAGGCAATTTTCTGACATTATATTTCAATGACCTTGTGCCCAGGGTCAAAAAATTACTTTGTAATTTGTTCTAGTTAGTCCAAGCACATACCCACCACTTCAGTGGCATCCTATGGCAATACTACAGAGCCTTCCAGCGAAGCAAAGTTTGTGAGGAGAAGTATAAGACAAGCACATTTTAAAGCCAAGTGGTTTTTTACATCTGTGTGGGCTTCACCTGCCTATGCTGCTTCTTTTCTGCAATGAAGTATCATGTTACTGTTATCTATTTCTTAGGTGTTTTTACCAAGTTTTAGAAATCAAGTGAATTTCCTAATTCAGATTCAGGACAGACATTCTTATGTGCATTGTAGAACTCTGGGGAAAAAGTCTAGTATAAACGGTGTGTCTCACGCTCTGCATACTGCTGTAGTTGGATACATACAGCGGCTCTTCTCTGTGTCTTGGGAAAACCCCCTTCAAAACTAACATTCGGCATGCTGGGCTTTTATATGCCAAGCCTAAAAAAGTATTCACACGTGCTACCAGATTCTAATATTATAAATTAAAAATTTATAAGGTCATCAGATCTATCAGTTTACAATAAATTTCCCATGCCATTTCTGGCTTCTATAACCCCTCAAGTAGTAACATAGAAGCCAGTAGCTCTGGGACAGGCACTGTCTTCTGGAACTCCACCAGTGACACTCGCCATGCACATCCACAGGTACTGTAGCACAGATGGTTTAGCTGTGTTATCAGGTCAAATACATCCTCAGGATTTGTCTAGACAAGGCACTTTGAGAAAACTAATCTGGATCTACCATGTGAAGTGAACTATATGACACTGAATTTACACTCTGAGTAAGTATCTGCACAGGTGTTTAATACTATTTGGCAAATATGCATCAGGAATCTATTGAGATTAACTTCACTGTCTCACAGGTAAGAGTTTTTGTGCTGTTTCCTAATAGGAACTCCCTTATGTGAGCCATAAAGCCTTCCTCTTTCTTAAAATTTTGGCAGGGCTGGGAAAGGCTCCATCTAAACTCACAGTTCTTAAGCAGGCAGCAAGAGGAATGATGGCAGTTAGGAGAAAAGTGAAAATCCAGCAGATTAGAAGTTTATGCTTATATTTGGGGTCATAAATGGAGGCATTTAGATACTGCACATTTAAATAGTGCCCTGCTGATCACAAGCTTTCTTAAAATTCAAATTAACTGGGCATTCCCAATGTGGAGATATTACCCTTTTCCATAAAAATTAAGAGACCATAAGTGATTTGTTTTGCACCTGACACAAAAAGCAAAAAGTGCGTAACTTAACATCAGACATATAAAATACAGAAGTCTGTATCTGACCTGTCAGATCAAACTCTGCACAAATGGGTATTTGTGGGTGCAACTCCCCTCTAAAATGGACTAGATGAATTACATACTCAAAGAACCTACTTCTCTGACTATAAAGAAGTGTGATGTGACATGGTGTATGCTGTACACCTCGAAAGATAAATTATATTAATCTGCATCAAGTTTTCCCTAATATTTGTTTCATCTGGGCATGCCCTACTTAGGATGATCAAGTTAATGACTGTAGGTTTCAGACCTCTGGCTGCATGTTGTATTTCCCCTGTCCGTCTGCAGGGCACCTTCTGTGCATTTTCATCACATACCTGAATGCAAGTTGTATTTTAATGGTTTATTCTTTCAGTGTGTTCCAGAGATCCAACTGTTTCATTTTTCTTTTGCTACAAATAGCATCTGAATGTCACTAGGCTCAAACAGGAGTGTCTCAAGACACCATACTCACCTACAGAAAAGATGGATGGAAAAAGGCTCTAGGGCAGTGCCTCATATCAGATCATTCTAGCAGCCCCACTGCCCAGACTGTGACACCACGTTAACCCTGACAGATGTACTTCAGCTTGTGAGCCCCACTTCTTCAGTCTGACTTCAGCCAGGTTGGTGCCTCCCCTCCCAGCAGTGTCTTTGCTTGAGGCCATAGTTTGGGAACTGCTGCTCCAGGCCTCATAAAGACTTGAATTAAGTGTATACAGTCTTTTCTGGATGAGACTAGGTGGTGACATACTAATCTAGTTTCCTTCTACAACAGGGTAACAGATGGGAGAAGCAGGAGGTGTCATATCTTGACTGTTTTTGACACTGACATGTATTATTCTTCTACCTAAGACAAACACAGTTTAAAGGAAACTACTATAAGATGAGTACAAACTCACTGGGAAGTCATTCACTACAAGCATTTTATCAATGGTTAGTTATTGAAATGGAAGGATATGTAGAGTGGGATTCCCCAGGAATCTGTGCTAAATTTGGGACTTCTCACTACTTCCGTTAATAACCTGAATGAGAGAAGATAAAATATGCTTATTCATTACTGCAGATAATCCCATGATAATAGAGGCTGCCAGCTCACTGGAAGATAGGAATGAAACTCAGATTATCTTGAAAAATTGGAGAAATAGTCTTAAAAATAGGTGGTGAATCAGTAAGGACATATGCAAAGTCCTGCACTTTCACACTGCACAAAGACAAGCTAGGCAAGAATTGGTAAGACAGCAGCCCTGTAGAAAGGAGCTAGGGGAGCACAGCCAGTATATAGTCAACTGTGCTGCTGCAATAAAAAAAAAAAAAAATTAAAAAGCAAACCCCATAGTGGGAATCATGAAAAGTAAGACAGCCTTTAGGAGGCTTGATTCATCTGCTCCCTCAGCAGCAGCAAACTCCTAGCCAGAATGATGACTCTAGTTTGAGATATGGCAAAAGAGAAGTTGGACAGAGCTCAGAAAAGAGAGGTAAGAATTGTCAGAGGTCAAAAAAAATAGAGGACACCTATGAAGGAAAAGCAGAAGGATTGGCGTGGTTTAGTTTTCAGATGACTACAGAAAACACGGCAAGAAAAGACTTCCAGCGTGAAGGATGGTTAAAAGCTGGCATAGTTTGCATGAGGGGTGTGTGAAATCTCCATCCCTGGATGTCTTCAGGAGCAGGCTAAACAGAAAAGACAGGGATAGCAGGTCACCAGGCCACAGGGAGAGGTTCAGTGATCTTTGAAGTCCCTTCTAACACTGTTTTCTAGGATACAGTCATTCTGCATCTTCTAAAATTTTGTTGTGAGTAGTTGTGTTTAGACTAATTGTGCAAAGACCAGCATTTCTCATTCAGCATCCTTGAGGCTTGAATGAACCTGAGCTTTTTACTTCTTATAAATTCAGTAAGTCTGCTAGTTCTCAGAGTTCACTGCACTAAAGCTAAGGCAGTTAGACAGCCTGCTTTTATAATGCTTTCATTGAATAAATTTGCACAGCTGCTACCTAGAGTCTACATTATTGCTCAGCACCACTTTGTTAATTTGGAATCCAGATCTGGTGACTGATTTAGGAAAACAGTTCAGCTAATCCCTAGTGAATAGAAATCCTCAGCCTAAGATTGTATGGCTCACCAGATTCCCACATGTGCAAATGCAGCAGCTGCCTTGCAAAGGGAAGTTAAAATATCGAGTACAAACTTTAGGGGGTTTTCACATGACATGCTTATTTTCCTTCCTCGGAGATCTAGGGCTCCAAAAGGAAGGAGTGGAGACAATCACAAACTTTCCCAGTAGACGACTTTTGTAGTAAGGTGGCAAGTGCACGTACGTATTCTAGAAAGCTCTCCGAGAGCAGCAATTCTAGCAGGAGAACATTCAGAGCTACTGTTAAAAAAACTAATTCTGCTAATTAGCCTTGCCTCATTTCTTCAATCGGCCGATAAAATTAGCGTGCATACCCATGTGATATTGATAACCTATATATTTTAAACTATTTCGATGTAATTGCCTTCTGCATGATAAAACACATTCGGGCAGAGTGCTATGAAATATAATTCCTCAGTGAGAGCTTCTGGGGAAGGCATCCGTTGTTATGGGAAGGCCCCTGTGCAGATTGCTTCCTGCTTGATAGGAAGCCCTTAATTACCTCACAATCTGTTGAGCTTTGGGAGAACACACAGGACCCATTTCTTCACTCAAACTTGGCATGAGTTGGGCAAGCAGCTGATTTGCCTGGGATGTTGAGATAAGCTAGTCGGTCAGATGTATGTTATATATTGTACCTGCTCCTCCATCCAAATCTAGAAATGAATTAATACATGTAATGAAAATAACTATTTTAATTATGACAACAGTGAAAAGTCATCTCTTCCTCAAAATTATTATAAAGAAATAGTAACTGCTCTCAGATAAGTCCCTCTTGAGTGGCATCGCATTAGTGAAGGGCTGTGGTACAGCTGAAACTAGTTTCTACTGAGACAAGCATAAAAATTCCACCTACTCATACTTGTGAGAATAACCCTCAGCTATGATTCTTTCTTTTGTTACATTAATCTGAGTTTTGAGAGCACTATTAAAGTTGTCCGGTTATATATTGATCTATAGATGACCTGCACACGTCAGGCACGTGCCTCCTTCTCCTCATTCTTGCTGTGCCCTCCCACCCCACTTTTCTTCACTTTCCCCCTCCCACACTTTCTTCCACTGTTTATGAGATTTCTTCTTTTTCCTTCCAAATGAAGTTGTATGGGATTAACCTTGGAGGCTCTAAGTACCTTTTCAACAGACTGATGCTTCTCTCCTGTCCTCAGGAACTAAGAGATTTACTTCTACAATACTCTCACCTCCTGCCAGTTACAAAATGGAGCTCAGTTCCCTAACAGTGCAGTGCAGCACACTAGTCCAGAACAGCTGAAATCCCCTCATTAGAGCAGGACATTCTTGTCCAGGATTACTTTCTAGTAATGTACATTTACAGGTGCAATGAGAGATCTTTGGTGTAATGCCTAAGAAAAAAGAAAGAGGCTCAAATTCTAAAGCTACTCAGATAGTTACCTCCTACTATCCAACAAGAAATATTTAAACAGGAGTCAGATGCCCAAGGATCCCAGATGACATTTGGGAATCCAGGCCTATGGTCCTATCTGAGCAACCCAAGCACCAATTAATTCAGGATGTTTTCAGGTGGGTGAGAGTCCTGTGTGGAAAACTTTGCCAAAGCTTCTGAACTAAACATACTTCTGGGCAGTGAATTACATGTTGCTGGTCTGTTTCCTGAAATCTGTATCAGAGATAGCCGATGTGTACTAGAAATGGTTGTGCGTTACACGTGGAAAGATGTGTCGATTGTGTTAACTTAGTTACAGGTTTTGGAGCATCACACATAGTTGAGCCACTCACTTGAACTGTAATAAAAACCAAGGTGCATTTACTAAAATAAGGTAACTCTTCCGTGATGAGCAAATACTTTCTGAATATCATTTTACACTGACGTGTTTTTAATAACTAACAAGATATCTTTTCATAACATTTTAGAATTTTTATCTGTCTTGCTTACATCCTTAGGCCATCATGGCTATGACATAGCATGCTTACAAGTCTCCATAATCACTGTAAGTCAGTGTAGAGAACTGCTATAATGAGTTTGATGGTTTCTGGACTCACCAAAAATGACCTTACCCAAGTAAGCTCGGAAGCCAAGTAGGCAACATACAAACAAGAACAGGGTGTAACAGCTGATTTAAAGAAAAAAAAAAAAAAAAGTACTTATTAAAGTGAAGAAATGCTAATTCTAAGGACACAGTCTTCTCCGACAGATGTTTTCCCCAACACCTTTTTGTTTCTTTGTGGGGAAGAATGCAATATAAGGAAAAAGAGACATAACTGGTACAGTACCTATAAGCTAGATGCTACCATAGCCAGACTTCAGGGACCTAGCCTCCAAGGTAAGCATGCAAAGCCCCAAATCAAGTGTTCCATTTTGCTGTGAAATAAGTGAGAAAATCTGGACTCTCAGCAGAGTGACAAATACCTAGTTGCACATGAAGTCACATGGAGCTAGGTGACAAAACAGGCCAGGCATGTGAAGCTTCTGAAATCACATTGCATGCCTTGAAGCAAGAACTGAAAACCAGTTTGAATTCTAGGCTGGAACCCAGGACCATCCTTAAGCACTGAGCATCGCTGGTATGAGCGAGCACTTCAGCAGCAGCAGTACTGTTACATTTGCACACTGCGGATCCCCCCCAGCCACAAACACATACGTCTCACTGCCCAAACTACTTTCATTTCTATCTATGCAGATGCACCTTATAGATATTGAACAAATTTTCTCCATACATTAGTCCTGTAGTACACTAATCATTTCGGTTAGTCTTCCCTGAATTCCCTCTAGAGCACTTACTAATTCATGACTGAGAAGCAATATTAATTAATATATTATAATGAGGAAATATACATTCAGATGTATGCAGAGAAACCTTTTTTCCCTCTATTTACTCTTAATTTACATCTTGATGAGTCAAATCCCCACTGTTACATTGCAAAGTCAAATAAAATTTCACCGGCGATTAAAGTTGTCCCGTGGGATTGTACAAAACACACATCTTTAATGAATTTTGTCCACTAAATGCACACAGCGGAGAACGAACTGCATTTTATATCTCTAAGCAAAAGTAATGAAGAAAGTATCTTTTCAGAGCCATCAGTATTTCAGAGTGCAAATAATTTTCAGTTTCAATAGATGAGTATTGATGTCTTTGATATAACTCTATGTATAGCTCTATTTAATAAGTCTAAACTATTCTCCTGGAAGTAATGTTCCACACTCACAGATACACAAGGCACTCCAGCAGCTTTCAGCTTGCTTGGGAGCTCTAAAAGGCCACGGCTGAGGCACAAGCAACTCTACTTTTGAAAAAATTATTTAAAAAATAAGTTTGTGGCAGGTGTTATTTTTATTATTTTGCCCTTTAGTTTCCAGAAATGGGCCCGATTCTGCCAGCACAAAGGCACGGGTGGGATGAGGTCTGTTAGCAGGAGTATTTCGGGTCGCCACCGAGCTGGTGGTGCTGCTCCGAGGGACCCCTATGGGCGGACCGAGGACCCCCCAGAACGGAGGGAGGGAAACCACGAGGTGCATCGGGCGCGGCCGTGGGAAGCCTGAAGGGGCTGACGTTTTCAGCCGCCCTCGGAGCTCTGGGCTGGACTGTGCCTGTCAGACGGAAGGGCTGGGGGAGCCCCGCGGTAGCGGAGCGGGGGCAGGGCGGCGGCTGGCCGTGCCCAGCCCCGGCAGCCCTCCCGCCGGCCGGCCCTTCCCCGCACCCACCGGCCGCCCAGGGGGCGAGGCGGGCCGGGGCCGGGGCCGGGTCGCGGGTGCCCCGCTGCCCTCTCCGCGGGGAGCGGGCGGGCGGAGGCCGAGGCTCAGCCCTACGCGGCCCGGCCCCCGGTGCGGCCGTGCCCGCCGGCAGCTCCCTCCGCCCGCGCTGCGCTCCGCCAGCCGGCCCAGCGCTGCCCCAGACCGTCCCGGCGCTGTCCTGCCCCAGGACAGCCCAGCCGCTATCCTGACTGTTCCAGCGTTGTGCCAGCACAGTCCCAGCACTATCCCAGGTCCTTCCAGCACCGTCCTAATTGTCCCAGCACTGCCCCAGCACAGTCCCAGGACTATCCTAACTGTCCCAGACTGTCCCAGTTCTTCCAGCACCGTCGCAGACGGTGTCAGGGCAGTCCCAGCCTGCCCCAGCTTTGTCCCAGCACTATCCCACCTGTCCCACGACAGTCCCACACTGTCCCAGGACAGTCCCAGCACCACCCCAACCATCCCAGCGCTTGCCGGAGCGCAGTAAGGCTGTCCCAGACTTTTCCAGCAGAATCGCAGATTGTCCCAGCAGAATCGCAGACTGTCCCAGCATAGTACCAGCACTGTCCCGGCTCCTCCGCCAGTACCCATCTTCCTCCCGCTGGGCCCCCGCGTTGCCTTAAAGCGAGGGTGGCCCTCCGGGTACCAGCCAGGCGGCACGAAACGGAGGGACTCGGCGAGGGCATCCCTTGGGTGACAGTCCCAGGGCCGCGGGAAGGGTTAGGCGTGCCCCGGGACAGCCCACGGCCACTGCCACAGAGACAGAGACGGGAAAAGGAGCCGGGGATTCTGCCGACAGGACCCACGAGTTGCTTTGCAGCCCAGCTGCAGTGTTTGCAGAGTTACCGAGCGCAGGGAAACGCTTCGGCTCGCCCCGGGGAAGTCCGAGCACAGACAAAACCGCAGCTCGGGGTGTCAAGTTTGCAGAAAATGGCCGAACACAAATTTATTTTGCATTTTCCTCCCGGAAAAGGAAAAGAATAATAAGCTGAACCCGGGAGATAAATGACTGGCGGTAAATACTGACCAGCGGCAGCAGCTGGAGACGAATCACCACACTGCCAGCACTTCAGCTGCAGCGTTTTGGAGGGGAGGGGGAGACAAGCGAGATCTCCGGGCTGCCGCAGTGCCTGCACGCCCGCTGCCTTCGCTGGCTCTAGTGTTTGCGAGAACAAAATAAGAGGCTGGTGAAGAGAAACAATTAAAAAAAAAATTAAAACAAACAAACAATAACCCACCTAAGAAGCACTAATGACTCGAAAGCACTGCAGCCCTGCAGACCCGGCTCGTCCCGGCTGGGGAGCGCAGCGCAGGTGGCAGCGGGTGGCGGCGCAGCACCCGGCGGTGCCCGGTCCCTCTGCCAGGCACCGGGCGGCCAAGGGGCACGGGGGGAGCGAGGCAAAACGAATACCGGCCGCGGGGAGCCCCGGCTGCCGGGACGCTCGTCCCCTGCCCCGCGGGGCAACCTGCGGGCGATGCAGACGGCGGCTCGGCGGTCCGGCGCACCGCGGCCGGGCGGCGGCTGGAGGGGAGCTCCCGCTCTCCCGGCGTGACCGAAAGTCCGAAATTCCCCCAAACGCACACGTTTTGGTTTCAGAGGAGTGGGATGGAAATGACTGTCATTAACTAGCAGGTCCTGAAAGTTCTTCTTGCTTTTCAGGGGGTCAGAAGTTACTCCTCGAGGCGCTGTCATCGTCGTTTCTGTCTTCATGTATTTCCAACACACCGAAAAGTTTCCATCCCAGCAATGTGAACATTTTACAGTAACTGCTCATTTTCTCGGAAGCCAAAACTAGCCTGGGAAGCAGATCTGCAGCGGGCTGCCAGCCGCTCTCCACCCCGCTTCGCCTGACCCAGGGCTGAGCACCGCCACGGCCGCAGTGCCAGGACCCCCTGCCGGCACCCGGCCCCGCCACCGACCGCTGTCCCGGGAGCAGGATCGGACCCCTCAGCATCTCGGACGAGTGAATAACCGAGAAGCAGCAGCTACCTCAAGTCCAAAAGGCGATTACATTTTTAAAAAACACAACCAGTTGTTACTGCTTTTTTACAGCGATATTCCAGCTTTCCCCGACCCTCTGAACTTTATCGCTTAATTGCACCGTTTGACCTTCTGCTAAAAGGAGGTGATTCTTTGCTTCTTTCTATACGTTAAATAACTCCTTATATGCCGAGAGAAATAAAAGTACCAGCAGACACCCAAGGTGCTGAGTATTTGCATTTGGTATTTTTAACGACGAGACTCAAAATTGCTTAATTTAATTATTACAAATAAGATAACACAGTCGTCTGTAGAGTTCAAACTACCTGAACTTACACTAAATCTCCGCGAAGTTTGACAAGAGACGAAACCGGTAGCCCCGGTGCCGCTGGGGGAGGGGGAGGGGGGCGGGGGGGAACATATAAAAATCTGGGCTTGGAGACATCTCCGAGGAAAAGGGTGTCCGAAAACGGGACAACGAGACGCTGAGAAACCTGACATCGAGGGGATGAGCTGGATGTTGAGCCTGGCACGAAAACGAGCCGTCATACAGAGATTTAGTTTTTATCAGCCAAATCTTTGGACTGGGGAACGAAAAAGGGGAGAAACTTAATATTTGCGGCTGGAGAGAAGCGAGCTCCCCATGACCCGGCCGCGGTGTCCCGCAGCCCCTCTTCGGCCAGGGGCGGCTCGGGAGCCACGGGGAGGGCATTTCTGAAATGACACTCCATGCTCCTGGACACAGCTCTGCAATAATTACAGTTTAAAAAAAGAAAAAGAAAAAAGTAAGAGAGAGAGAGAAAAAATAGGGAAAAACCACAGGAAAAGACAAGTCGTCGCTGGGACACCGCTATCCAAAACCAGGTTACTGTATTTCTTTCGCTAAGGGCTGTCATTATTCGCTGTATATACCCTCCCGGCAGTCAATCGTAACAAGCACGTTTTAAAGCCTCCATTAATTTACACAGAACAAAGACACTTTCCAGCTACGCTAGGGAAGAAAAAAAGAAAGGAAAAAAACCAAAAAAACAAAACCAAAAAAAACCAAACTGAAAACCACCACACCAAACCTCGACTCAATTAAAAATAACGATTTTGTTCTTGGACAGCTACCATTTTGTCGCTCTTACCGTCCCGGGACTTTCATTTAACCTCGGTAACATCCTGAAAGGCTACAATCATTCTGCACACATTGCATCGTACCTTTTCAGTCCTGCAATACAGAGCAGTACTGAGCTGACCGCCGGCTGCCCTGACAGTTTGTTCGGTAAAAGAAACGTGACGAGGCACAAGGGGTTAATTAAACCGTGCAGAGATCCAGCTGGTAGGAGCAAAAATCATCCCGTCTTTAACAACCTGGTCGCACACGCTGGATATAGACAACGGTGTCTGAAAAAATAATTACGAAATTACGCAGCTCTAGACACACCCAAAAAAAGTTTCCAGACCGAAAAAAAAAAAAAAGCCCCAAAATCTCGGTAGAAGTGACCGGTATTAACTGCGGCTGCTGGTCCTTCAACTTCGCTTTGACGCGCAGATCACGACCATTCCCTCTACAGGTTTCCCAAAATCTCGCTTTTCGAGCCCATTCTGTGGGCTGGACGGCACGGAGAGCGACCTGGGGGCACGGAGGGGGCCCCACCGCCCGCCCCCGGCCCCCGCCGGGCTGCCCAAGCCCTCCGGAGCCGCCGGGGCGAGGGGCGCGGGGAGGTCGGCGAGTCCCGGCGCTGCCCCGCAGAGCCCGGGGGCACCAGCCCGGGGAAGCCGCGGGGCTCCCGGCGAGCTCCCAGCAGGTCGCCGGGGAAGGGAGTCGCTCCCGCTTCGCTGGAAGTGGAGACGGACCGTGTCAGCCCCGGCACAGCCAAAACCCTTCTCACCCCCTTCTCCCTCACACCCCTCTCCTCCCCAGCTATAGCTGATGATATTTTTTTTTCCCCTAAGCACAAATGCCTTCTCGCCTGCCTTTGACGTTTAGGGCTGGTGAGCAAGGAGAGCTCTGAAGTGGCGGTTACCGCCGAACTCTTTCCGTGACACCACGGGGGAATTTTGGGGGTTCTTCGGAAAAAAAAAAAAAAAAAAAAAGAAAGAAAAAAAAATCCGGCAGGCGACGGCGTTTGACTTGACTTGGCGGTGGCTGGCAGCACCCGCCTAGCGCGGGGCCGGAGGTGGCTGCGCCACCGTGGCTCATCCCCACCGTGAGGCAGCGGGGACGTCCCCGCGTGTCCAGCTGCAAAGACATCTGGTAGGGACGGGGCTTGGAGATGTGCCACCTCCCCACCGAGAAACAACCCTTCCCCGACCCCCAAAATCAGAGCCGGCGTTTTCCTGCCCCCCCTCCCTGCTTAGGGGCACGGGGAGCTGCTGTCGATGGCTATCTCCGAATTCCGCTGGTTTCTTAAGAAGGGAGGCTGAAATGTCACTATTGCAGGAAACGCAGAGCTGCTGAAAGTTGTTAGTAAAGAGCATCAAATCAACTCCCCACCACTGCTGTGAAAGTTTCTTTTAAAACGTAAAGGAAATTGGATTCGATGCCTCCACCCTAATTTGAAACGCAGTGAGTTGCCGTACTTGGCCAATAAAATCTTAAAAGTTTGCTAAAAGGTATCACTAATAATAACAATAATGCCAAAAGCAGCGCTCGGAGCGGTGTGCAAACCCGGTAAAACGCCTGCCCAGCAAATCCAGGCATTTGGAGCTGAATTTTGTCGTTTCAGTTTGCCTGCTGATGTCAACGGCGTGTCGGTAAATACGAAATGAGAACTGAGGGGGAGCGGCTTTTGAGGTCATTTCATTTCGACTCGTTCGTCGTTTACAATATAAAAGACAGCTGACCGGATGATTTTCCCAGTCCCTCGTCCCGCCGGGGTGATGCGGTAACTTTGCGCACAGTTTACGTTAAGATGTTAAAACATCCTTGGTTCTTTCCCTGATGCTGACCCTGCGTTTAATAAAAGCTCGGTGTATCTGTCCGAGCTCGCCGCAGACTGGATTAAACTGTGAGTCTTGAGAGTGGACATGTGGAGCTTAATCGTTGCTACTTTATACTACATTACAGAAGGAATAAGGAAAGCTGTTTGGTAGGCTTTTGATAGGAACTTCAGAGTTTCTTTGTCTATCTTCAGAGCAAAGCAGTGTGCAACACATAGTAACTTTTCCCTATAAGGCATCTATTGCCCGGTGCGGGAAACAATCGGTAACCCTTTGGAAAATAAAGTACAGCTCTTAAAAACTTGAAAAAAAAGAAACCAAACCTTGTCCTCCGCTTATATTATCTTTCCCCCTCACAAACCAGCCGGTAAACCACCACCGAAGCAGGCACACTGTTCTGTCCGGGGAAAGTTTAAAAAAAAAAAACCAAAAAAAAACAACACTCAAAACGCGGAGGCATTCCTGACGGCAGAAGTGAAACCGTCTCGATCCAGGCAAATTTATTTGTAAACCCGGGAAGCAGCGAGCCCGGGCGGCGGCGGGGGGGCGGCCCCGCCCGCGGGGTGCGCGGTGGCGGCGGCAGCGCGGACGGCCCCGCCGGGGCTGGGGCTGCTGACTCAGAGAAGCAATGTAGGTCATAACGAGTTTCCTTAGGTTACCTAAGTTCGAACAATTCAGCTTTTCTTTAGAGACTTCCAAAGCGCTGTTGCAACATTTCTGACCGCCAAGGCTTTCGGCGAGGTTCAGCCCCCGGCTCCGAGCGGGCGGGCAGTGCCCGGGGCGGGCATACAGGCGCCCGGGGACTCACACCTCTCCCCCCTCGCTTGTACCGTCCCTCGCCATTTCCATCACAACGCTACTTTCGGGGGGTTGTGGTTTTGGTTTTGGGTTGTTTTTTTCTTTTTTTTCTCAGAGGCGTGTTTAAAAAAAAATACAAACTTGTGCCACACTCCCATTTTCTTCTAAATTTGCAGAGAAGCAGCAAGCGAATTGCCTACCTACTCTCTGTTCCGTTCAGTTCTTTCCAGGAAGGCTTATTCACGGTTCATAGTTCGGATCTATTCTTCATTAACACTACTTACTACTTTCCACCACCAGTCCATTTTTACACCATCAGTTCAAGGTCTATTAAGAGTTCACTTTTGCCACGGGTTTTGTACGCAAAAGACGATCCGTCTTTTGAGTGACACTGAACACTGTCCGCCTTCGAACTAGGTGATTTTCGTTATTTTTTTCCTTTTTTTTTTTTTAATTTATTTATTGTTAACCATAGCAGAGCTGGAAAAGAGTAGCCGCAGTCCCCAAGGAGAACTCACGGAGGATGAGCAAGCGTCGTGCTCTGGCGCAAGAGCAGCGAAGTGGGACGGCGGCTTTGCTGCGAAGCATAAAGTTGCAGAGGAGATGGAAAGCCCGGGATGGGGGGACGCTTCAAGAAAGGAACCACACGAACGGATTTTATTTTATTCACTCGGAGCTTTGCCCCACCATTACCTGCGCTCCCCGCTGCCCGGCGCCGCGCCGCAGCCAGCGGGGCAGTGCGTGGGCTGGGGCGGGGCGGGAGGGCGAGAGTTCCGAGGGACTCGCACTCTCCCCCAGAAAATCATCATCAGGAAGGCATCCGTTGTCACGAAGCATAACTAAGAGGAGAAATCATCCGCCCATAGATATCACGAAAGCAAGGAGCGGGGGGGGGGGGCGGCGGAAAATCCAAACCTCGCCCGGTCCGACGGTTGTATTTCTGCTGAGCGCACGCATCGCCCACGTGTCCATCACGGGGGTTCGTGGGGCGATCGCGACACCGGTGTCACGGTCACGCACGCCTCCAGCCTTCCTTCTTCCCTCCAGCTCCTCTCTAACGCCGCGGTGACAGCCCGCCGGCCTGCGAGCTAGCAAGCGAGGATTTCCCCGTCTAAACATAGAAGGTTTTTGCCAACGGAGCAGGAGTCCCGTGAATGCTTCCCCGAGCGTGCTGGAAGCATCAACACCAGAAGCTCCACGGAGCCCCGAGGCCGGAGCCGGGAGCGCCCGGCAGGCTCGGGCAAGCCCGGTCCCGGCCTCCGCCCGCCCGGGGCACGGCGGCTCTGCCTCCCGGGGCGGGAGGGGCGAGCCATTGGTCTCAGAAAAAAAAAAAAAAAAAAAAAAGAAAAAGAAAAAATACAACAAATGAGTTAAAAAGAAAGAAAAAAAGGTGGTGGTTTTTGGTTGGGTGGTGTTTTTTTTTTTTTTGAGGCTTGCTACCCTGCGCCGTCCCCGCCGGCGGAAGGCTCCCCCCGTCCCGCGGCACCCGAGGGCGGTGGCCGGGATGGCCGTGGGCGCTCAGGACGGGGAGGGAAACGGGGGTGGGGTGGGGGAGGGTGGGCAAAGCTCGGCACCCGTTTGGGAACACGTTCCCCAGCCTTGGCGGCGGTGGAAGGCCTCCTCCGGTGTTTGCAGTTTTCTTTGTTTACATTCAGTTTAGAAACATTGGCCTTCGGCCAGAAAAGCGCCGGTCGGCTTCCCCCCCCCAACCTTCTCGCGTGGCGATGAGACTTCTAACTTTCACGACACCCCCCACCCCCCACCCCCCCCGGGTCTTAATATGTTTTCCCTTCGGCTCCCCAAATTAACCCTTCGGCTCCCTCGGAAAGAAAACCGAGGGCTGCACGGTGCGTTGCACCTGCCCTCGGAGCTCCCAACCGAGGGGTCGCAACAAGTTTGACCGGGGGATGGACTCACGACGGGGGTATGGAGGTGGACGGTACCGGCGAGGCGAGGCGCGCCGAACCGAGCGGCGGGCCCGGGCCCCGCCGCTCGGTTCGGCGCGCCTCGCCTCGCTGCCCGCCGGGCGGTGCTGTGCGGCGGCAGCCGGGCGGGGAAGCGGCGCGGTTCTCCCCGCCGCCGCCGCACCGCCCGGTTCCCCCCGTGCTCGGAGCGGCGGCGGGTGGGGTGAGCGCTGAGGTCGCTTGTATGTCCCCGTCCCCCCCGTCGTGTCCCGTTCCGTCCCCCACCCCCCCCGCCCCGCCCCTCCACCCCGATATCTTCCACCACCACCACCCCTCGGCGAGGAGTAAGTGCCACCGCTCCGCCTTCTCCTTTTCGCAATGTTGACGCAATCTATAAATAGTGGAACAAAAGGACCAACTTCCTCGCAGCTTTGCTGAAACTGCACAAAAAAGGCAACCGGGGGGGGGACGGGACACACACGGTTATTTTTTATTTTATTTTTCTCCGGTTAAAAGGCGAATCCTCCCCCTCCCCCCGCTACTGGAAGATTATTTTTTTTTTCCTCGCTGCCTCCTATGCTAGCAACGTCCTGCGAGTGGCTATTTTGCTTTTGCACCGAGAGAAGGGCTTCCCCCTCCCTCCTCTTCTGACAGTAAGTGACATTTAGCTACTGCCTTTTCTACGGGGGGGGGGGGACGGGACACGGAACGACACAGCTGCCTGCTCGCCTACCTGCCTGCTGCTCCAGAGAGCGGGCAGGAGGGACCTGGTGCTCCGGGTCCGGGGGTCGCAGGCGCTTAGCGCGGGGGAAGGGGAGGGGAGCAGCACCACGGAGCGAGTGGGGATGCGCGCACGGGGGAACGGGGCGTAGGGGACCCGTGGATTTGGACGAAGGGCGGGGGGGACGACAGACACGCACACCGGTAAAATAAGGTGACCGGGAAGAGGGGACGGTTGCCACTGCTCGCCGAACAAAAGCTGACGCTGATATTAAACGGGCTTTTGTTAGGGGGAAGTGTGTGTGTGTGCGCTTGTGTATGCGGGGGGGGGGGGGACGGGGACGGACACCCCGCCCGCAGCAAGTTGTCGTGCGGCGGAGGGCACCTTAGACTTGTTTACCGCTCGGCGCAGCGCTCACCGGCGTGTTTACCCTGCACACACGACGCGGGGCTCCCCCACCCCTTCCCCCTCCCCCCTTCCCTCCTCCGTGCCCCGGGCGGGGGGAAGGGGGGGGGGGGGGGATAAACGGAGCGGGATTTAAAAAGGGGGGTGCGCGGTCAGGAGATTCTGATACGATCACGCGTAAAACACCCCCCTTACACCCCCCCCCTCCCTTTTGCCGATCGGATCGGTGCAAGCGCAGGCAGTTACTGGCCGGAGGGAGAATTACATCATCCCTTGCTCCAGTGATGCTACCTTTCGTGCCGCTACCATGCGCGCAGGGAAACAAGCGGGGGCGCGCCTCCCCCCTCCCTCACTCCCCCTGCTCGAGCGCAAGCCCGAGCCGGGGGGGGGCGGAGGCGCGCCCCCGCGTCACTCACACACACACGCCCGCCCGAGTGTTTACAGCGCTCACACAGGCGTATTGTGACGTCGCCTGAGTGACAGCCCGTCGCACCAACGGGGGGGGGGGGGGGCGACAAGGCAGAACATGGGCGCCCCGCCCGCCTTCCCCCCCGCCTTCCACGCCGCGCGGGGAGCGGGGCCGCGAGCCGTTCCGCGGGGGGAGGAGGGGGGTGGGGGGGACAAGCCGAACCCAGGGTTTAAATACTTCGAAACTTAAATTCAACGTGTTCGCTGCTCCAGTACTGCGTTACGTGGTGCCGCTTAATGTGCGTTTATGACGTTTGGTGACGTTCTATGCGCATCGTTCTGCGCCTTGGAGAAGCGATTTCTTAGGGGTGTGTGTAAACCTGGGGTACCCGTGGGGTTCGTGCGCTGTCCCCAGCCTCGTGCACCCCCCGGGAGCAAGCTGGTACCCCAGGGGACCGGTGTCCTGCTCCTGGAGGGGTCTGGCACAACGCAGGAGCTGTCAGAGTGATGGCCTTGAGCACTTTGTTGCTCAGAGTAGACGATAAACCCATTATTATTATTATTATTATTATTATTATTATTGAAATAGATTTAAGCACCGAGGACAAAATCTAAATTTCACACATCATATGCTTTCCCCAGTGGTACCAGTGTAACGTTACAGGGTTAGAAACTTGTGATTTGCTACTGGGGTGAGAAAAGCGGGATTTTTTTTACTCAGTCTGCAAAAATATTGAAGTAGTACTTACCCACTGCAAAGTCAATAAATCCATAATCACACTAAAAACAACAAAAAGTGTTTTACAAACCGATACTTATCAAGAACTGTTTGCCAGAATGCAGCAGTGTAAAATTATTACTAAAACATCAGCATTTGCTCACTGCAAAATTCAAGTAACCGTGAAGCCCTGTTTAGTAGTACACACAGTTTCTAATGTGTTAATGGTTTGGGTTTCTTCAAAGTGTATTACTTTTTGAAGTCTGGGTGTTTCTGTTTGTGCAGAAAATAGACTGAGAAGCTTTGAGCTCCTACTGTTACAAAAGTTAAAAGGAAGCAAAGTTGAGCTGCTAAGTCGGCAGTCTGGAATGAGTCAATAGTATCTCCTTTGTCCTGCTAGCTGTCTCTGCTGTGGTGTATCTTTGCTCTATTTCCTCTGCACAAGCAAATGAGCATTTCTGCGCTCCGTATATTTAATAGTTAGACTTTATAGGTCTCCTGGTTTCTAAATATTGTAACCTCCCAGTGAAATTCAAATGCATCTGCCTTTCCAGGCTGTACGCAACAGTCATGATGCCGTCAATGACAGTACGCTCACTTCTTTAACCACGCGGGTACTTACACATTTTCCATTATCTATAATTAATGGGACAAATTATTCTGGCTTTGTTGTAGTAAGCCTTCATAAGGGAACAAATATGTCTTTTTAAAGTATTCCATCCTCTCTTGTTTTTACAAAAAACAAAGAAACCAACAAAAGATGGGGACGGAGACAGGAAGGAGATGTAAATAACTCCCACACACACACTTACTTGGGGATTCCCTGGGAGTCTCAGAGGGCAAGGAGGTAACATAGCTGGCTTTTACAACAGGATCACAGGTCCTGACACGGGGTCACAGAGAATCTATGCTTGGCTAGCCCTGTGCTCCAGTTTTGTTTAGCTGGTAGCTAGTCCCTTGAGGGATCAATGTCAACTTGAGCGTGCTAACTTCTACAGGCAACGGGCTGGCCGGTGACCGAGAGCTGTAACTGGCTCCTGGAGGGCTCCCTAGTTCTGCTGTGCTTGGAGAGCAAGTGCTGCTCCCGGGCTGCTCCTGTGGCTCTGGAGCTTGTCACAGAAAGAAATCAAAGTGGCAACAGTATAAAGCAAACCACAACACTGTCCGTTTTCTGAAAACAGAAGGTGGGTAGATGTATTGGGTGGATTGGAAAAGCAGCTTGGGTAGGGACGTGGCTCACAGACTGAGGCACAGAAGACAACTCCCATCACCATAAGCTAAGTTTCTGTGTACCTCGAACCCACTTTGCTCTCAAATTTTAGCTTTAGGTTGGTATCAGTCATTCTGCAGATCTGTCACGCTCCCAGAGCTGATAAACAAACATGAATTCAATATCCCACATGTAAAGGTATTAGTGTTCAGCAAATGGAATAGCAGCATACTTTCTCTGTGTTACATGTAAGTCTTAAACAAATCCATTAAGGAAGCAGGTACAGATATATATGCACATACACATACATATCTCCTCACATTAAAAGCCCCTCTGGTTTAACTATCAAAAAGCATTGGAGACTAGAGTTCAGTTACTAGAGTACAAAGAAAAGTGAGACTGTATCAACTCACTGGGAGGTCGAAACATGCATTTTAACTTATACAGTATGTAGTTTTTATTTAATTTTATGTTACCATACAAAGACTTTTCAGGTCTGCAAGAACAAGATAATATTTTGGGGGGTTTATAAAAATAAGGCTTGCTTATTATTAATATACCAAAGTCTGCTTTTCTTTTGATTACCTGATTTACATGTGAGTAATTTAGCGTATGATTACCTGAATGACCATTCCTTTCTCTTTTCATGCTTGAAAAAGATTATCGGTCAACTTCTGCTGTAGTACTGTACCTGTGACCATTCTGACTGTCCCATTTGGTGTCTGATACTTTTTGATTTTTTAAAATGTAATTCTGTACTTCACCCCCCAGTTCTTTTAAAAAAATCTAGCCTCGTAATTCCTAATGATAACAAGCAGTTTTCTCTGGTGACCATAAAGGCCTATGCTATGGATTTCTACAGCTTTCATTTAAAACTCTAAACACATTTCTATCTCTTCAGTTGTAAAGGGTGTTACTAACTTACGTGACTAATACAGACAGCAGAGTCTCCCTGGTTCTGCAAGCAGGCAGTTCCAGTGTTTCAGCTTTTGCACAGTAGCACTTTAACAAGCAGCAGCCATGCATAACCAACAGCACTGCAAGTCCAGTTACTGCTTTTTAGAAGTCTGCACCCAACTCGTTAAGTTATCTGAAATGCCCATTCTGTATTGTTACAGCCATATGACAAAACTATTAACAGCAGGAAAGTGCAGTAGTTATTCACAATGGGTAAGATACAGGGGGAGAAAAAAAAAAAAGTTATAAAAAAATGGAGCCTGAGGCGCAGGAAGAAAGCAGCACAGCTCCAGCTATCCTTTTATAGTAACTGGTGTTTTACAGAAAGTGGGAAAGAAAAGAAAACTCTCTCTCCCTTCCCGCAGCTAGCCAGCGATGGCATGATCCTTCTAACTGCAGACTGACAGCATTCTTGGAGAAATCTTTGTGCAGGTTTCATTTCTAGTATGTGGCAATGAGAAGTATTGTTTTCCCCACTTCCTTCTCTTGAACCTACTTCTGGATTCTGGGTCTTATCTTCTGGCTACTTTGATGGATGTCTGATAGAGCAGTTCTCAAATTTGACATTAGTGCTTGATAAAAAGTAATATATTTTTCAGAATATTTTAAGTACTGTAGTAGTTTTCATGAATATTTTCTACATGTACAGTTAACATTCTGAATATTACATAAGTATGATGGTATTAGCTAATCGGGGCATTACTGTACAGTGCATACATAATGTGTATACAAGATATGCCCAGCCCAGGCTAAAAAAGTGCGCTCAGCATGGATTACAGCTACAAATAAATCTTTTATAAAAGATGAATGGAAATTAGGAAATCAGTAGTTGTTCATCAGATGAGAAATAAGCCCTTTAGACTGCCTGAAGAAGTAAAAAATAAATATACTGAAAACTAGGCAACACTAGCTGGCAAAATGGAGTATTGAAACCACTGTACTTTTTCAGGACTCTTAGTATCCTTGTTTCTGGCTGAATGTAGTATATGCATGAACATCCTTTCTTATAAAATAATAAAATTCACAAAGATTCCACTGTATGACAGTGTACTGATTGGCTGCCACAACTACTGACTAAATATTAATGTTGGTAGTCTTTCCAAGTTAAATCTATGAACTACTATATCCAAATAACTTTTAAATCCCTACCCACAAGTAAAACTCCAACAAACCCATTTCCTGGCTTGCACATTGTCTATCCTTCTTTGTAAAGATCTGTTTAGTAATTTACTTTGGTTTGTCCATTTTCCTTTTACTAGTTGGTTAGGGAAATATTAGATAGTCTCTTTTGATTTGGGGCTTATTTAATTTTAGTTTTACAACACTAAACAGTGCGATAAACACTGCAGACTAACTAGAAGGAGCTCCACATTAGTGCAATCACTTCAGTTTCGTAACTCCACAGATCCTTATCCCTTACAAGCAATGATTTACATACCAGTGAGGGAAAATGAAAATGAGGGGGAAGCTCATTATAACCCTCTAAGTGTACTTAGTTTCTAACTCAGACTAGATTAAACCTGGCCTATGTCACAAGAACTGTGAAGGGTGAGAGCAAAGGATCCCGTCTCATAGCGGTCATGCACAATTAATGCCCTCTTCACTCAACAGAGAAAACCAGACCCAAAATGGGAAGGAGGATCTGGCCTGCTACTCTTTCACCTTTGCTCCCCACCCCCATCCTGGGAGCTGTAAAGAAAGGATCAGGTTGCACTATTTTAAAAGCTGGTGCAGTACCCAGCGCTCCCTCAGTGTACTGGAGAGGACTGGGAGAAAACCTCTCTCAGAACTCCCTGCAGGAGTGCGTACTGCTCCATATCCTTTACTCAGGACTGTGGCTGATCAACAGAGCTAAGCCTTCAATTAAGTGCTGAAAACTTCCCCTGCAAATGTACATTATTTTTAGGGACGTATACAAATAAGAATATTACTGAACTAACTTACCTTTGACACGTGGTTTTGAAAGCTTCATGCTTGATGCAAGTCATAAAAACCAAATTATGACAACAGCTCAGCACTACAGATAAAGTAGGCCTGTAAATAAATGAAAAAAGAAATTAAGCATCTTAGCATAATTTCCTGAACGTGCTTAAATAAACTGGATTGATGAAGACATTAAAGAATAATTGCTCTCTCTTTCGTCCCACCATCTGAGTGCCAATTGCTAGTTACTGTTCCTACAGACCTTTCAGGCTAAGTCATACAGCTGATGTTAAATCTGTATCAAGGTGGAAGATGGATGGTGTTTTGGCCAACATTTGGAATGGGAGTCCAAATGAGGGCCTTAATCCTGTCCCTGACTCAGAATTCCACCAACGGCTTCTTGATTCTTAGATAGGGACAACTAAAACTATCCTACATCTCACTGAACCTAAGAGACAAAATAATGCTTACAGGATGTCCCAAGGCTACATATACTAAGGTTATAAAAAGTCTAAAATGAAATAAGTGTTTAGTGACATTTTGTTTACCTGTGTATTTGTCTTTCAAAATATAAAACTCATAGTTCTGGAGGCAAGGTGCCTAGTTAGCAGGGTGTACCACATGTCAAAAAGCTAATCCAGCGAGTTCTGATGCTGTATCGTATCTCTACATAAAAGAACCAAAAATTACAGTGACTGAAATCTGCACCAGTCTTCCACACTCTTCACATTGGATATGAAGACCTGGCCGGGACAGAGCACTAAAAGCCTCATCTCACCCAGGGAAGGATCCTTCTGCAGGAGTTGTGGAAGGAAGCCATAAGCCTCCTCCTGTTGGAATAGGGGAAGTTTTGGGTGCAGTGGGAGAGCCTGCACAAAGCACTGCATAGATGCTGGGCTATGTGTCAGCGGCACTCAGAGCCTAGAAGAGCTGTCTCGTTCGCATACCATCAGCCCATCGGCCCAGCAATGAGCAGATATAAATGCTGTTGAATCTTGCCTCAGCCACTTCTGCCTGAGCTCTGTGAGTTTTAAAAGGAACAATATCTCATTCCTGGCTTAAAAAATGGTCAAGATCTATAGATAAAAAGCTATATATTAGAACTAGGTATTACTGTTGTAGTTGTTAGTAACACATGATTTCATCATACAGGCTGGCAGACACTTCATTTGAAAGCAACAATTAAAATAATGGCAGGTTGTGTCATACAACAACAAATTTACAAGTAGCAGCAAAAGTGTCCTTTTCTCATGTGTAAGATTCATCATTCTGGAGGGACAGCCTGCTGGAAATACGCAAGAGGCACATGAAAACAGAGAGAAAGAGAAGAAGTTTAATGGAAGATGCTGATCTGGATGACTGAAGCCTTCATCAAATAAGAAAGCAGTATCCCGTTTACCTTCTGATGCTGTGTAAATGAATGAATCAAAGCCCACATATTCTCTTGCAAATCATGCCACAAGGATTCTACCTCTCTGTGCCCCTGAGGTCATGACTGATCATGTACTGACCCCTGACAGACTCCTGCTGCCTTTTCTTTAATACAGCAAGCATACACCTCTTGAACCACTTGAGCCCCTATGAGTGCAATACATTGTATGCTGCCTCCCATTCCTTCTTTTTAAATTATTTTAGTAATCTAT
Organism: Falco biarmicus; assembly: GCF_023638135.1. Classification (NCBI taxonomy): domain Eukaryota; kingdom Metazoa; phylum Chordata; class Aves; order Falconiformes; family Falconidae; genus Falco; species Falco biarmicus. The sequence continues at coordinate 30,440,634 of NC_079289.1, forward strand.
ACCCCCCAGTTTTTTTTCCTATGATCTTTTAGGTCTCTCTACAGCTTTTCTTGCACTGAGAAGCTTCTTGATGCTTAAGTGCACATGTGTTAAGGTACAAGAAAAAACATAAACACCCAACATTCTTTCAGGGAGAGACTTGATGGCTTTTCAGCAAAAGGAATACTTCATTTCAAAGATGATCTTTTTCAACTGAAAGAGGCTCACATTTATATTATCACTAAAACTTTTGCTGAAAGGGGAGGAAACAGTTACTGTAGACAGTATTTGAAAAGGAAGTTCTGTTACAGAACAGACCAAAAAATTTAAGTTCTTACAGTGTATAGAATATATAATCAATGCTGAGCTGCATATGCCTTAAATACCGAGCTATGTGTGAAGTATTCTTTAATGTGTCCAACAGCCTTGATGGTGAAACCTATACAAGGAGATAATTAATACAATAGCATGCACCAAGCACAAAACTGAGATATTATTTCATTGAAACTTCTCCAGCTCTAACAAAGACACCATTGAAAAAAAAAAAAGGCATTTCAAAGACCACTGTAGATGCTGGACATAGACTGATTCTTAAACTAAAGACAGAAAACTGCTAGCCAAAAGGAATAACCTGAACAAAGGAGAGATTTTCAAGTTTTAGACTTTCAAGTTTGAGACCTCTGGTTCAATCTTATCTATGTTTTCACACATCAGTAGGTTCAGTGCAGTTAGAAATATCCAGTACATGTAATGAAAACAATCTCTATCAGTGGATACAGCATGAACATGATAACATATGTTTTCCAAGCCTAGAGCAATTGTCGAGCAATTACTATTTGTCAAGGCAACACACTTGATAGTCAGGGTCATCTAACCCTAGGTCATCTCCTCCTGCCTTACTCTGAGGCGGCTCTCGGTAACTCAGCTGCCCATCTTTCTTCAATTTGTTCTGAACGTGAGGCGCAGGCCCGGGTTTCTCGGGCTCCAGGTGGTGGGAGAGCGGGGGGCGGCAGAGGCAGTGGCAAGGGGTGCACTTACTGCACCGTGATGGCTCGTCTAAGCCACAGCTGCTGGGGTTTTGTTCCAAGACGAAGGAGGGCCTGTGTGGGTCAGAGAGGACTCCTGGACAACTGATTATTAACCAGGGTTTTCTAAAGCACTTGCAAGGCCCATATTGTGTTTGTTTAGGACCCAGAAATACAAGTGCATGTTATCAGCAGCCGGGGTGGATTGGTTTGTGTCTCTGAGTTGAATCATCAATTCTAGCTACCTTTTAAAACAGAAAGACTTTGTCTTACGCAGTCTGTTTTGGTCTGGGTTTATATCTGACTTTATTTTATTTTTCATTTTAAGGGCCCTCATTCAACTAAATATACCCTCTTTACAAAGTATGATTTTTTTGCTATCCAGATTGTTATTTCATGCCTGTACAATTTTTATTTAATTTCTCTGTATAACTAGCTTCTGATTCTTAATTTTTACATTTTACGGTAGAAAATTTAATGGCTTTTCTTTGCCACGTGATTCAGTCTTCCAACTATAGTTTGTAAATTGTGTGTTGATGGAAAATGGAATTTAATTAAACTGTAGCAAAAGAACATTTCATTTTTTATCAGTTCAACTTAATAACCATAGATGTACATAACATGCAAGAAAAAAAATCAGAATGTACTGCACTGAAGTCTGATTTATTCAACAAAGAATAATCATTACTAGTTGGTGAACTCAAGTGATTGTTTCTGGTCAGCACAACCATCAAGACTTTAGAACTAGTACATCTCACCCTCTTACAGTTTTTGTTCATGGACCTGATGAGAAAAAATGTAATTGCCTGCTTTTTCATCTCCCCAGTGGATTTTTCAATTTTGAACATACTAGTCATTAATATAAAATAGCCGAGTACATTAAAAGAGGAAAGGGAAAAAAAAAAGCTATCAGAAGCAGGTTCAGCATTCCGTAGGTTGCAGTTCCAACTGCTCTGCCAGTGACTTCCACCCCTTCAGTGGTTTGATTTTCTCTAAAACTTTGGCATCAAAAAATGTGGTGCATAGTATTTTTATTGTGTTTTTCTAAAATACTATGGTAAATTTAACCTTAATACCGGCTGCCCTACTTCCATACTTAATTTTAAGTGGTCTTGTTAAAAAAGAAGCATTTAATTTAAAAAAAGCATACATGTAGAACTCATTTAAACATATATTAATCATTCCAGGAGGCCACACAAGTAACAGAAAATGTGGATTCCTTCCTTTCTGATTTATCGGCTATTTATGCTATAGTATGTTCAAAACAGAATGGGTTCCTACTGTGCCTGCTGGTGTACATACAAAGTTAAAGAGACAGAGCCCTGGCACAGAGGTTTGCCTTCATTTGCTCAACACCTGAGGTGTTAAAAGTAAGAAGCCAAACAGAAGAGGCTTTTTTTTTTTTTTTTTTTAAAGCACTGGCTGTTCAGGTGCAGATTTACCAGCAGCAGGAGGCAGAGGGTGAAAGGATGCTATGAAGACTTCTAGATCCCCCCCTGTTACTCTGTCCCTTCCTATTCCACTCCTCCTTGAGCCCTAGCTGTGTTCACCTATGCCTATCTACTGAAAATTGGAAGGACTTTTTGCTTAACCAAGGAACTGAATATAAGCATTGACCACCTTAATCTCTGCTAAATATAGAGACTTCCCATTGAATTTCCATGTCCTTGCTAAGTGACTTAGGAGGATAAACCTACTCTCAGGACAACTCATCAAGTTGAAAGGAAAAGAAGGAAAGTTATTTCTGAGAATGTCCAAAGGTTGTGATCCTGACTTGCTGATTTTTGGAACACGACTTACAGATTGGGCATTACAGATCTGTGGATTTGATTTATTCACTTAGCAAGGTTCAGAATGAAATTCCTCCTCCCAAATTACTGTGATGGAAACAACACTGTCCCATGGATTTTCTATTCATTTTCTTGCTCTTTTTTCTTTTGGCAGGCTTACAGGTTTCCTGTCTGTAGTAGAGAGAATCTGAAGGCCAGCATAAGGAACCAGAAAAGTCACTATTCAAAATTACAATTGTAGCAACAAGTTTCTAAAGAGGTACAGATGGATAAATTTCGGTTTAGGTAAGGGCATGATTAAATGAGGAAAAAGAGGTGAGGTAGAGGCATTTTATTAACGTATGCCGTAAAATCTTTGAAATACCACAGACTATGTAGTTAGCAAAGCTGACAGTGCAGTAAAAGGAACGAGAATGACTGACTAAGGTTGGCTCTAGTTAGTTGAATTAAAGAGGGGAAGGTCCTGTTTCATTTTTGCTAAGACTGTGAGCAGGCCAATATTCATAAATAAAGCCTATTTTAAGAATACGAGAAAGGTCAGACTGGTTCAGGCCAGGCACACACTTGGGCCATTCACCCATCACCAACAGCAGGCATAAGCCAATTCTTGTCCAAATACTCTCTCGGAGAACAGCAGGACTAGGACAAGCACATTTGAGAATGCCCATGGGTTCCAGCATCCAACTTTGTTTTAGTTCAGGGGGTTTCCTGAGCCTGATGTGGTTCGTCTAGTCAGCGACCTTTACTAGATCTCTCTTCCAAGGTCTTGTGCAGTCTCTCCATAGATCCACGTGAACTTCTTTCATCCATACGGTCTTTAGGCAACGAATGTCATGAGTGTATTACCCATGAACACATAAAACAATACAATTCAGAGTATTATTTGCTTTGTATCTGCCTACGGCCAGCTTCATCTGATGCAACCTCATTTTTTTATTGATAGAGACGGTGAAAAGTTGATCTCTGTCCATCTTTTCCCTGTGTGATTTTAAAACACTTATTGCTGTTTTGAAGAAGTGTTAGAGGGGTGCTGTAATTAAAGTCTCTGAAGAAGAGTCCATTGCCCCTGTGCTGGAAATCTATTTCTTCTTAGCCCTGCCAATCATCCGCCAGTTTGCCTGCTATCTGCAGCAGATGCTGAAGCTGCTATTGCACAGAAGTCCTTCCAAGATCCTGGGGAACTGGAAGCTTAGATGAGCACATTCTGAGAGCGCCATTCTTTTCCACTGTTAGGGAAGATGCATTAGAGGAAAAGATGCAGTCATGCATATTGTGCTCTTAAAACCCTGCTGGTCTTTCTGCAAGCAGAATCTGAAAGAATAGTAGGGAGTGGAAATGAAGAGAAGAACATTTGCCAATCCACAGAAATAAGCCCCATTCTAAGAAAATTACTTGCTAATAACTACAGCTGAAGGCATCAATGTAAACTTTATCTTAAAACTGAAGCAGAAAACTGAAGATAAAACCATTTGAGCTTCCTCTAAAGGAGGAGGGCATTGTTTCTAGAGTTTGGCAGTGGACCCTAAGTGGGCACAGTTAACACCATAATTAAAACAGCAGAAGCGTGTGAGTTTCCTATTATTTCAGTAGGAGATTCATAACCCGTGAAGTATACTCCCATTTTCCCTGCTGTGTGCCTTAAAAGGCACAGGAATATTTCTCCAGCTGACAGGAAAGCCCACTTTCTATTTGTAAAAAATTATGTGGATAGGTAAGACAGCTCTCCGTTCTTAGGTAAAAATATAAACAAAGGCCTTTCAGAAAGCTTACTACAAGGTAAGGTATATTGTATCGCTGTACAGAAGAAGATAAGCAGCTATTGCAGAAAAATGCACTTTTAGAGAAATTACGTAAACTCCAGTTAGTGTTAAAGCTATTAAACAGTCCTGTACTATTGAAGTAGAAAAGGTTAAGGGAGACCAATGATGCCAGGATACTCAAACAGGAAGTCTTTTCATTTAGGTTTATGAGTAACTCTAGTTAAAGTGAGTCTATTTGACACAAAATGATCTGTACTGTTGCAAAATAGTTTCTGTCAGCAGATTTCACCTAGGCAACACCCAGTCTATCAGCTATAATCATACTGGGTTTGGCTGCAGGATGCGATTATTATTTTGGAAGGGTATGTTTGGCTAAGCAGGTAAAGAGACTGTACTTGAAGTTTCACAAGACACAAAGAATGGTAAAAAAAAAAAAAAAAAAAGCATTCAAACCCCACATTATTAAATAGGTAAACAAAACATTTTCTCAGGAGCTGTCAGCACCCCACTGGTTAGAATGGGACACCAACTCACATCTGTTATGAACAAGTGCACATTTAGGAGTCCCCATTTGAAAAAGGTTACTCTGGAAGCCAGGTCATCGCTGTAGGCTCCCTGCTATGGTTAGACATGCTGAAGGCTAGAAAGGCTCAGAACCTCTAACGTTACAGCTCTAACCCCAAATGTTGCCTGGTTCTGCTGGCTTAATTCAGAGTCATATGTCACATAGAAGTTCCTGAAGATGGTCTTGCCCCTCACTGGCTGGTTGACAAAACATATAATAAATTATCACATTGACTGTCGGCACTTGTTCAGTAAGCCCCTGAAAACCAAACCCAAATGTACTTTTGTTCAAGGCAACGGGTCCCAACTCTGGTGTATTTATACGGAGGCAAAGTAACCCCTGAGCATCACTGAGATTTTGAATATGAGCAAATCCCTGTCTCTGAATAGAACTGCCTGTCACCCAGACCCTTCATACATTAAGGTATGAAGATGACACTGTATGGAGTATCGTTTTTTCAAAGTTTAATGAGGAGAGGACTTCTCTGTATACCACAGACATACGATGTGGCACGTACCATGTAGTTGCAAGGCTGTGGTTTCAGTCAACTTTGCGCACAATGTAGATAAAGTACAGAACCTTTTGGGAGAGAAAACGCTGAGATGTTTTCACTGATCTTGAAAGATGACTTAGAAGCTGATTTAATTGACCTGTTACTGCCTAGGATCTCTCCTAGTAAAAGCTCTTGATAATACAATGTATAACAGCAAAACCATAACCAAGTGTTTCAGACCAATGTTGCTGTTTTTGTAAGTCTGAGAACTATTGATCACATAGTCTTAGACCTGTGTAAACTGAATTAGTCACCTGTTGTGGTACCACACTTCAGTCCTTTGTCTTCTGAGGCAGGCTGTGATGATGGCTACTTTTTCTGGAAAGAGGCAAGGGCAACGCAAAGCCAACAGAAAATTGCTGCTTGTTCACAAGAAAGACCAAAGGGTAGCATTCCGTAATGCATCCAGTGTTACTATGAGGAATGTCTTTGCTCTGCTGCACGGACCCCTGTGTAAAAATAGACATCTTGCAGGCTGGCAGTTCAAAATCCCCGAGGATTAGTGATTGGTTAGGAGATTATGGATACTACTCCAGTCTGAATTTGAAACAGCAAATTAAAGTGCTGCGGCACTGGTAGTTGACACTGAACTGCTAGCCCCCTCACCCTTCCTGCAAAGTTGTAGATACAGAGGGCTCTGTCACTGATTTGTAATGGTACATTTGCTTCTGCAGTCAGTCACAGAAGGGAATCTATTTCTGGTGTTTATTGTTTCTAATAAGCTGGATAGCTTGTCAGAGAATAAGAGAGAAAAGCCACACGATGGGCAAGTCACTCAGCACTATGTACAACACTGTACTGAAAATCAATCACTACTATCGGGGCTATAAATACCTAAGGCATTCAACACAAAGCTGGTCACTATCAAGGTCCCTGCAGGGAGCGTGCAAGCAATAAAATAGGTCTTTTCAGGCCCTGAATTTTAAAATACACAAATCAAAGACATGCCATATTGCTGATGAATCTTTTATCCCTTGCTAAGTGCATGGGCAGCAACTTGTGCTGGGAATCACACTCCTCTTGCCTCCATCAGATGTCCCTGATGATAAAAGTCGACACTGGTAATGGATATGTCCCAGAAGCTCAGAATCACAGCTTTTAGGGCATTGAGTAAGGCAAACTGTCTTTAAATCATAACTATAGCTTTACTTGTGGAATTTAGAAACAAACTGATTTCTGTTCGAGGGAAGTCTTCTCCCTCCCTCCCCTGTTGTATGCTTCCTCTTGGAAAATGGCACAGGACGTGTTACTCTCTGAAGAATTACACTAGCCAAAATCTTTAACCCCAGTAATTTATGATTCCTTTACCTATATATGAAGAGGTATACCTAGCATGTTAACTCAAACTGTATTTTGCTAATGGTCATAAGGAGACTCAATTTACTGCATGAAAATAATTATACTGTTACATATAAAGTCAAATGAATCAGACAGTACATACACTGCATTATTTCCATCCTTGTGGTATGATGGAAATAAGGAGATCATGGATGTTTGTACTCACATCACTATTTAATGCCCTGAGAACAGTGGATATGAGGGTGCTTCAAGTAGTAGTCTGCCGATACCATCTCATGGACTCTGCTTGTCCAAAGGATTTGTCCTTGCACTCATGGGGCACATACACGCTAGCAGTGAAATTCATCTACACAACTACTCAAAACAGCAGCCAAAAGCATCCCAGATGAGTTATTCGTGCTCTTTATAAAAAATGTACAATCAGAATAACTCTCTGTGCTTTGGCCAACTTAGATAGAAAACTGGGCTATACAAATTAACACACACACACTAACTGCATTAAGAAAGTAACCGTCTCTTTATACTGTTACTGTATATCACAATATTAGCCTGGAGAGCCCAAAACTACACATAAATACACTTCCTAGCACTCCAGAGAAAAAAATTTTCTTGATTCTGACATTTTCATATTTATTTCTCAAAATTGGCCAAAAAACTTCCAGACTCCTAAATGTTAAACTTATACTTTCCAACCTATATCCAAACATAGGATTGTCTTTCTGAAGTACAGTTTGTACTACTTTGTCCAATCCAATTGTGGTTATGTTAAATAAGGGGATTACCACCACTTTAAAACATTTAATCTGCTAAAATAGAATAACTCAGAATAACTGCACACCATGTTTTCCCAATTCTACCTCCAATTCTGCAGTCTCCTGCCAACTTAAATAAATACTGTATCATTCCAATTTCCTTGTCTATGGTTGTTTACCTCACTTAATCAAACTGCATATATTCTTTTTCTTCCTAACAACCCTTTAATTATTCTTATTGTTTCTGAATGTCCTTATTTAATCTGTAAGTGGTATTTTAAAGATTATTAAATGATAAGTTCATTGGCACCTTTGAAAATGGGGATTAGATCCTCCATTATGATTAGCTTTATATTTTTCTGAGTATCATACCATCCAAAACAGACACAGACATCTTACTGGGGGTCGATTTCGGTAGTAGTTGCATTTGGCCTCTGAAGATATGCAGAACTAAATTTCTTATCATAATAAATCCTCTCTGCTTAAATATATATTTTCTTTTGTCAACAAAAATTACTTTTAAGCTGTTCAGTAAAATGGAAAAGCTGAAAATACAGTTTGCCTTTTATAATGTCAAAGTAGAAATATAAAAGTGAATGTTAAATTACAAAAATTATTAACATACATGTTGAAAAGCAAGTTCTGACAAGTAAAACCAGACAACCTCAGATTTCAATTGTAAGTAAAATAAGCCTTAGTGGTTTTTTTCATTTTTCTCAATTTGTTCAATTCATAAAGCATCTCACAATGTAGAACCATTATTCTCTCTTAAGTCCAGCCACTCAATGTTCAGAGGCCTTTTTAAAGCACTATTTCACTTCTATCCAGGAATTATATTTTCCTACCCTTGTAAAAAAAATGTGAGTTAAACATTCTGAAGCTATTTTCTAGACATGTTCCTCCAAAAGCTTCTCTGACCTGTACTGTTTTTCTTCTGCCTAAACTGTATTAATATAAAGGTGCTGTGGTATGTGACTCATATTCTTGAATAATTCTATTCAAGTTGACAACAGTCTTTCTCCAGACTGGCTTGTATTATAAAGCTTTTAAGATTTTGGTGGTCTCTTTCTAAGTTAATTTTCATATAGCATAAGTAGATACCTCCTACTTAAAAAAAAACCAAAACATAAACCAAAGCCATTCAAGTGCAGTATTAAACAGAAAAGTGATACTGGAACCCTTTGGTTCTATATCAAGATAACATGACAGAGCAAGCTACAAAAGTGAAGGGGTGCTACTTCTCTTATTCAGATATTCCTCTCTGGGAGGCTGACAGTGACAGCCACGCAATTCTCTGTACACTATTCACGTTTTTAACGCAGCTGCTTCTAATAATTGAAACTTTTCTACCACAATTTGAGGGAAGAAGGTACAATAAAATGTCCATTTGCAAATGTTTACAACCTTTTCTGTCACAGACCCAATAGAAGAAAAAACACTGAAAGAGAAACACTTTAATTTGAAGACTTTAATTATTGTTTGATATGAGCATGTAAGTCCTTAAGCAGCTAACAGATTAGCACCACAATAAATAGAAATGGTTTTCTGATCATCCTTCAAACTGAACTTCTTAGAAAGAACAGACGTGCTAGCCAGTATTCTGAATAGACTGAATTCTGTCAGTATTCTGAATAGGCAAATGGTCTTCATTCCTTCAGTACCCTTGCTCTCTTACGTTACATATTTTAAGCTCTAACAAAAGCATATACATGAATGATTCACATTATAATCAGGGCCATGAATGTTGGGAACATGAACCATATATATTCTTTAATGTTTTTGAGTACAGGAAAATAAAATGTCTTGAGGTTTGGAGCAGAAATACAAGTGATACTTTCTAATATCACTAACTAATTTCACTTTAGGGTTCCATTATCACGGCATAGATACTAGGTTTCATTTTTATTACTAACAGGCTTTACTCATTTTAGTTAAAATAGGCTGTTAACCACCAAAAGTAAAATTAATCATCAAAGTTCTGGTTTTGTTTAGGAATCAGACTTTTTAAGATATTCTGTCAAAATAATAAACTCCAGTTATCTGTATGTGACTTAAAAGAAACTGCATGTGTTTTTGAATGCAGAGCATTTCCCCATAGTATCTGCAAAACTATACATACCTGAAAAGCACGTACTAGAGAGAATTAGGAGCCAAGGAAAAAGGGTACTGACAATGCTGGAACCAGCTTCCTATCCGGAGGGTCAGGTAGTGTAAGCAGACTAATTGTACTGCTTGCATGGACAGGTAAAATGCTTTATCCTTATTGATGATCTGTAAATAGAAATCACATGTATATGAACTTTAAAATTAAAATAAGTGAAAATTAAAAAACAGAAAGGCGTACAAAATACAAGTATTCATCTATTGACAAAAAAAATGATACCTGCATTTTTGATGATACAGAAGCATTTTTGATGAAACAGAATAGTGTTCAGACTATCCAATTTCATCTCCATGTTCCAAATTTACTTTTCAAATTAATTCTTAATAATCCAGATTATTTATTGAGTGGAGCCAACAATTATGAAAGAAGATAGATTTAAGAGCATTGTGATGACATAAACTTTTTGTCTAATCTGTTCTAAATTGCCAGTGAGGAAGATGTTCCAGCACCAACAGATAGCCTGGTTCCAGTCTTTAACTGCCCTCATACTTAGAAGGATTTTTCAAATATGTAGCCTGTTCTTCTTCACTGTAAATTAAGATAATTTTTTCTTGTCCTTCCACAACTGGGTACAAAGGACAATTGATTACCATCTTCTTCACAATAATATTCAGATGCCATATTATTTTCCCTAGCTTTCTCTTCTCTTGACTAAACAAATGCAACTCTTTTGAAACATGCCTCATAGCTCCTGATTTCCAAAAACCTTTTCACTCATGTGCTCTCCCATGAGTTCACATTCACCTGGAAATCAAAATAATTTTCTTTTTCCAGACTTTATTTTAACACAGAGATACAACAATTTTATTCGTTGACTTTTATTCTGGTCATTTTGCATGAGCATTCTTTGATTTTGCTTCATCTGTAAAACCAGGCAGTATCAATGTTATTTGGAATTTTGTGGTACTCTAGAGCAGTAGGGCCCACAGACCCTTCAAACAAAAGACATCTGGCCATCTCTTCAGTAACTTTTTTGGAAATCAGTAATGACACTTAGTGGAATAAGTCACTTGTTCTGATTTTTTTTTTCCTTTTCTTGAAAGAACTGGATAAAAAAGGGATTTGGCATACCTTCTACTTAGTAACTCTATAACTTGATCTTTACATTTAACAGCTAAAACAAGAATTATAATATTCTTAGTAAATAAGTAGACAGATAGATGGATGGACAGGCAGGCATAAATGTAGTTTTCTTTGAGAATCAAGCATAATGGAAGATTTGACTCAAAGCCTGTATCTCTGTTGTCTCAACATAGATAATGTCTGCTGAAAGGTAGAATGTTGCTAGTTGAAGTATATTGAGTCTCTTTCTGATGATTACACAATTAATAGTTTGTGGTACAAGTACAAGTATGTCACATTCTGCATTGTTTTCATTGAGTTTTGTCTGAATAAAGCAGAAATATTCTGAACCAAGAAAAGTGAAATAAAGGATGTAAGATTAAAACAGATCAAAGAATTTCTGTAAATGCTGCAGTGACCGTCTGTCTTCTACCTTTACAGAATCTAGACAACTTTTTTTAACCAGAGATAGTTTATCCCAGGAACCTCCATATTATTTCCTTGGAAAGAAGAAAAAAATCTTAAAAAGTGCAAAACTGGGCAGCAGTTTATGACATCTAGCCCAGATTTTCTGCTTTTTTGCTCTACTTCAGTTGCCCAGACTATGCAATTACACCACTGTCACATATGAAAGTTCTTCTAAAAAGTGGTTTCTATGGTTTGGGTTTGGTTTTTAATATTCATATAGTTTATTCATAGGGTACTTTCATAATGAATTCCTGAAATTTAGTAGTTGTTCTTTGTAATCTAGTTAATCTATCCATCTGCAAAAGATCCAAATCCCATGATACCTAAGGTGTGCTCTCAATATACTAAATGAGTAAGTAAGCTTAAGAGCTCCCGGCAGCATTACACTCCTGCTCAGAGCCACCCATTCCCCACCTCCAGAAAATCCTTTTTTCAATTCCTCTACCCTTCAGCCAAAATTCTGATGTAGTCATCTCCCCCTTTCCATACTCCAACTGAGCTTCCAGCAGCCTCTGAAAACTATGTCCCCTCACTTCCTCAGGGAACAGGGAGAAGCAAACCCCCGAGAACTGATTATTTAAGCAGTAATGATGGACACAGAATGTACTTGCAATGAAGAGAGAAGCAGCTTATGAACACTTCCCTATCACATAGTTTTACCTGCACTATCTGCCATAACATTTTTCAGAATCTCTTTTCGTAGAAGTCTTATGACTTTTTTCCTCAAGACAGGAACTACCAGTCCTGGCAGTTCAGACAGATTTAGAATATGTAATGTATTCAGAAGGAAGTGGACAACTTCAAATACTTTGTCTGGTTGTTTCATTTGATTTTCTAAAACTGTGCTTGAGGGGATCATAGTATTATAATTTTTTATAATGTATTTGCATTTCAAAATTACGAGGTCGTTATAAGAACACTTTTTCAGCTAGATATGTAAGATATTGATAGATTTGCTTCATATTTTTCTCCATCTATGTGTATATAATTCTACTTTCTTACATTGTTCATTGACATTTTCTTGCTTTTTTAAAATGTACTTTGTATTGCTTCCAAGAATGTATGTCTGTTATTTGAAAGAACATAACTCTAATGAAGACAAAGCAAGCCAAAGGTACAGAATTGTACATTCATAGTACAGAAGTGATTCTTCCCAACATAGTTCCCCACTGTGTTGCACATACAGTTGATGGCAATACAGTAAAGCCAGAACAGCCAGTTAGTTCCTCCAGAAAAGCTGCCTGCATTTCTGCAGGACTGCTTCTCCAAATACTTTATCTATAGGCAAATTTATTGCTGAATAGTTATGATGGTCTATTTGCTTCTCAGTGTTCCATTAAGAATAATTTCTTATGAAGAATTGTTTCCAAACACCTACTCCCAACCTTCCTTCTCAACTTCTGGCCATTTTCCTTTGATCTATAATAGGGGTCCTCACACTTTTTAACCAGGGGGCCGGCGTGCGGATGCAGTGGCAGGCAGCCATCTGCGGCTGCTTGGTTTCCCCCCCCAACCCCCGGCGGGGGGGTCTGTAAATACCGGGGGCCGGATTGAGGACCCTGGGGGGCCATATCCAGCCCACGGGCTGTAGTTTGAGGACCCCTGATCTATAACATCCTAAACTTTTGCTCAATTTATTTATTTCATTTATTTCATTTATGTCCTTTATGTCCTCAGCACTCACCAGAGAAGCTGACCCCCTTTCACAATCTGCACGTGGTTATTATTTGAGCAGTTCATTTCTTCTCTTTACCTCTGAGTAACTTGAAAGACAATACTCAACTGAATGCTAACGCATTATGTTCCAACATTGTCTGACTTGCCACATTTTCCCTTCCCTTTTTTTCTGTCTTTAGACTTAAGCAGTTAATCCCAGGTCACAAAGTAGCCTATGAGTGTAATTTTATTTCCCCTTTTTGTGCATCTTGCACATAGTTTTCTACAACCTGTAAAATTAGAAATGATCATGAAAATAACTGGTGAACTCACTAGGTCAAAATATGACCTGGAACCTAATAGTAATTACATCACATACTGGAAAACTGTCCAGGTGATACACAGATTATGTTAACCCCAAGATATTGCATATCCTTTTTTGAAATCTGTATAAATATTTAGTAAAGCACTTAGCCCGTCATGTGCATCATGAGGTCACTATTTTATATTGAAGTGTGCCCACTTCAGCATCAGGTCCTTCTTAAGTCTCAGAATAAAACACCATAAGCGAATGCATTGTATTTCAGGCTTTTATCCTACAGGGAGGTCCACATAGGTGGAACCCAAACTGCATTTTAATAATAAACTAAATCTGCTCACCCAAATGGTCATATACTGACTTCTTTATTGCAACCTTGCTTATTTTGAAAAGAATATTCACTCATCTAGCTGGTTTTCCAGTTCCCATTTAAAAATACTTCCACATCAGATAAGTACTGGTTTGCTTTTTATTGTACTTCTCCGACTTTCTTAATTTCCCCAAATAATTAGGATTAATTTATTAATTAATTCTAAAATTTAATTTAGATTTTCGACACTATCTTTCCTTTTAAGTCAGACATTACATCCAAATTTATACACCCACTGACGCTTCTGTTCGAGGAACAGTAGTCTGAAAGATACCTATAGATTATTGGGCTTTATGCCATTGCAATTTTAATTTAGAGCGGGCTAGTACAGTTGTAACTGTTGCCAACTGGATGCAGTTCATAAGGTTGCATACACCTTACTGAGCTAAACAGGGCCCGGGCATGTGCTTGAGCTCCACAGTGTGATAAAGCATGCCATTTAACTGCTTGCATGCTCTTTGGTGTGCTTTTGGCCCAGGCCAACAAGCAGTCAGGTAAGACGCAGCAAGGTCTGGGGAACAGCACGGGTTACAGACTGGTGTTAGTGGACAGTATGAACCGGGCCACCCTGCTTCGGAGGAGCAGATGGGTTAGCCACGCCAACGTGAGCTGTAATTTGCTACCAACTCTTGACTGGGCCGTGGTCCCTTTTGTTTTCTAGTTCGGATGTCATCTAAGAAAACTAAATGCAGGTGAAGATCTGTAGCGAGTAGCATACTGTCTCATGCTCCCGTTACCACACCTGTGTGAAGGATGAGAGCTGCTGGCACGGCAGAGGGACAGACCCGTGGCAGGCTGACAGTGACTTCCCCACAGCAGGCAAACGCTCAGCCTGTGAGTCAGAAAGGATCTTGGCTGCCTTGTGCTACCTTCAGTGGGCAGAACAGGGGTACAGAATCTAGACCCCTTCAAATTTTCAGATACTTCTATTTTCAATTACCATTTTTGTTTGCTGTCTCTTCAGCTACCTTTTCAAATAAATTATCTGATTTGTAGACAGTGGTCTCAGATTTCCTTTTAGTCAGTGTTACTCTATTGGAAACAAAAAGAAAAAATAGAAGTTGAAGAAATTTGAAAAAATCTGCTTTCTAGTTTCACGTAATTTCAGATTATATTAGCGAAATTATACTGAGCGAATAATGAGGCTTTCTCAGATAGCATCATGTGGTCCAAGCTTTCCTTCCATTTTATTTTATCTTTGCATGATGGCAAGCTTAAAGTTCCCATTTCCAGTTCCATTTTCTTTTCTCCTACTTTATACTTCACTAACATTTATTTACAGTGGAATCTCTTACGCTGTTGCAATGTGACTGCTGAACCAGCTTTCTGCTATTATTCTTCAAACTCTTTACATTTCCGTCAGTCATTTTCACAATATGTTTACCCTTTTTCTGGTCTCTTTATTAAACCAGAGATATTGTACATTCATAAGGTCTTCATTTTAGATCTACTATATTTTTTTTTTCTGATGACTATCAGATCCAGAACTGAATTAACTCTGATTTCTTCTTGCAGCTGTTTTAAGCACTACACAAAAATATTGTCCTGTAGCCTATTCTGAAACATTTCTTGCATGTAACTCGAATTAGTCTTTTACAGCTTTTCAAACTTATTTTCATATACATAGCAATATATATGTATAATATACATCTATTATATGTGTGTGTATATATAAAATAATCATAGAAATCCTCAAAATCCTAGAGAAAGTCAAGCGAAACAAACCTTCAACACAATCTTCATGGATTTTCCATCTTCCATTTTCATTTGTGAAATTACTTCTATATCTGCCAGCCATGTGAATTGCAGGATCTGCAAGGAGGGTGGTGGTTTTATAAATTATGCTTTCCTCACCTTATCTGCCTTATATAGCAACAGATACTTATGTCTTAGCCAGACTTGTTTGTAATGCAATCAAAGAACATCTACCTGAATTTGTAGTAGTACTGCATCTCTCAAGACCACATGTAACTAAGGTGTGTTTATGAACAGGAAAACGTATTTTTTCATGATTATTTCCTGCAGGACTTTATAGATGAAGTATGTTTTCACATAGCAATATTCACTCAACTTCATTCTCGTTTTGCAAGCGTTACCCTATGCTTACACTTGAATTCATTTACTGAAAAATCTCTCCTGTTTTGTTAGTATTTCCAGTTATTCCTCACCATTCTTCATGTATTAAAGATAGACATTTGAACCGACTGTTTTAACCAAGACATTATCACCCAAAACTTGCAAATCAAAAATACATAAACTTCAGTGTAAAAATAATTTTATCTTCAAACTACAACTCTACGTTTTTTATTAGCAGTACTATTAAACAAGCAATGATTTTGTAACTTAAGCAATATCAATACGCTCAAAACCAAAGTAATTTTCTAAAACTATGCTAATTAAAGTCAGTTTGATGTACTTCCTTCTAACAATAATATGCCATTGTTAGAATTGTATTATTTCTCAGGATGAGTAAGACCTTATTCCATAACTACTCTACTGTAAAATGAAAACAAGTATTAAGTAAGGGACTATTTCAGGATCTGTATTGTATTATATAGTTAATAGAAAGGGCAAATCTTCAGTAAGCAGTGGTGACTTAACTTCATGCATACCAATTTATACCATTTGAGGATATACCCCAGAAAATCCTAACAGGTTTTACATAGTTTTTAATATTCTTTCTTTTTCTATTGGTAATTTTCATATGGATCATTTTTACAAAATTAGTTGCAGTTGATTCATTCTAATGAAAAGCTTATTGCTACTACTGTACAGCACAAAAACTCCTCAGCACTGTAACTGACAGATTCCAAATTTCCTCTGCCTTCTAGTCTTTGTAATGTCATCCACATGCTCAGTAAATGAATGTTAAAAACAGGCTTAATTATGCAAATTATTTAATGGGCAAATTTATGCAAAGTCCTGCTTATAACTACACCAGTTAAAAACTTTTACACTATAAATGACATTCTCAGCCACACCTCCAATCATTTTCTAGTAAGTTGCTATTATTACTGTTATTGCAAATTACTGTAACTATCAGAAGAGGCTTCAGAATCATATTTTGCACATCTAAACCAAAAAGTTCTGAACTTTACTATTTATGTCTTTTCATGTACTTAGCATTCCTTTTATTGCAATTCGAAGAATTCAAATTATCTAAAGAACATTTAGTATAGATAATAAAATAAGCAGGTATCTACCCCTCAGAAAACATTAACTGTTATTTAATATTTCTGCTATAACAAAGCATGATTTGCAAAAAATTTTTGATTTTATGGATGTACATCTTTTAGATGTCTTTTTTTAAAGAAAACTTTTAACTGCTTATATTATTATCAATACAAAGCACTGTTTCCATTAGTACTTCTCTTTATCTGCAAATAAAATCTGAAAACTTCTGCCACACCATTTATGAACACAGCACATTTGCTTTCATTCAGGTACTCTTTTTAAGTTAGCACTCCTACATTGAACATGTACTTTAAGTCTATATTTTCACAGGAATGTTTATCTCTGTCCATAATCATTATTCCATTGATGCAGGAGGTGAACTACCTTGAGCCTATGAAAGCATGTGTCAAAAAACTTAAAATGCTATCACTGAATTGTGAAGTTTCTTATCTGGTTTACTGGAAGTCCTAAAATAGCAGATCCATCCAGTGTTTAGAAGTAAATACATATTTGAATATACATGATCATGCTTAAGGCAATATTTTAGGCAAATGGATGCATACGTGAGAGAAAAATGGATTGGTATTCAGCTAAGAGTTAGGAAAATCCAGTGCAGAAAGGAAAAGGAAACTGAAGTTAACAAAAGGAACAAAAAAATGGAGGAGACAGAGAACTCAAGAGAAGGAGAGATCTTTAATAGGCATAAATCAAGAAAATAGTACCAGAGGGAAGAAGAAAATACTTTCACCTGTTAATAAGTCGGACTTCACTAGTACAGAACTTTGTAAATCTATCCCACTTTTTGCAAGTGAGCTACATAGGACTCAACTTTTAAAATAAAGACTAATGCTATATTTTGTTAAATTTAAATGTCTTTAATATGAATTTAAATTAGTCACATTAGATTTTACATTTCTACAAACATCTTTAAATTACAAGTACATTATGAAACCAGCACATTCTATATGAAGGCAGAACAATACTTCTTGACTATTCAAAACCATAAAGTGCCATATTCTTCTTTTTCTATGTCTTCACTACAGTACTACCTCTCACAGAAAATACTGGTATCAGCATCAAAGGAAAGGGTCAGCAATCTTCCACATCAGAAGTTAGGACAGTACTCTCAACATGGAAGGTAGGATGGTCAGAGAGGTAGCAAGTGAAAAGCTTCAGAAGAGATGGTAGCTGAAAAGAGTCAGGAAAAAGAAAAAAACAAAAACAGGGAAAGATAAGATAACAAGATCGATAAGGACAGGAAAAAACAAAATACACAGGAAATAGCAACAGTAAAAATTGTGCTTATTCATTTTAGAAACAGTACAAGAACACTGACAGAAAAGGTAAGGAATAAGGCAGCCATCCTTAAAAATAAAGAGGTCTACAGAAAAGACCTAGTATGGTACAAAATGCTTGGCTATTCCTCTTTTAAGGTGACAAGATGCTCACTTAACTTTTAGTTTGAGCTAATCAGTTCAAAGCAGGATTCCTGTGAAGTCAGGAGACTGAAACAGGCACCTCCAGAAGGCAATTCATCCCATCCTAAGGTCTGAATCTTAGACTCTGAATCACATACTTGAAATGCAATGCATTTTGTGAAGTTCCCTAGGTATTTGTGAACCTTAGCAGTATATCTTTAAGCTGAATACTTATGGATAACAACAATTCCAATTAAAATAATATGAGAAACAGCATATTTTCAACTTCCTTTCCTCTGAACAAAGAAAATTTACTAATTACTTTCATCTGCACAGAACATGTAATAGGTTTGGGCTGCACATTTTTTAATTACTGAATATGACTTGTGTTCACTATACTGAGCACAGAAATGAAGTCTGACCCAAATAAAAGAAAGTTTGCTTTTCTATAGGGCCTAGTTATGTACTACTAGGGCTTTAGGTTTATCTGCTGTAAGTAAAAATCAAAGCTTGACATCACTGGGATTCTATATATACCACATTAAGACCTGATTCAGGAAATACCACATTTAACTGATACTTAAAATGGCACTGCTGATATTTCAGTAATTTGTTACAAAATACAGTGAATACTGTTTTGAAACAATGCTGAAATCCAATGTCATGCTCATAGACACTTACATTATAATGGTTATTTTAGATGAGCTATAATTAAATTCAAGAGTCATGGGTGAAGCACTGGTTTGAAAGTTGGTATATAGCCCAGTCTCTGTGCAGGAAGCTTCAGTGTGGAGCAGGTCTGTGGGGACAACCTCTTCATACCACCTTCACCAGCTTGCCATCCCAGACGCAAACCCAAGACTCTGCTCTTACAGAACCACAGTACCAAAGCATAAATAACCAAAGAAGAGGATGGGAAAGGGAGCTTTCCTCCTGGGCACTGACCTGGGGGCTGGAATATACACCAAAGGGACAGTTCACAGTCTGCACTTTCCTGTTAGTACGGAAAGTCTAAGAGCTGTAATCCTGGAACTGTGCAATTCATACCCCACTGGTCTTCCATCAGTGAGTATTTCAGAATACAGTCACCCTGATACTGCCTATAACAGGAAGGTAACACAGAGTTGTCGGCTACAACGCAATTAAAATCTAAATATTGGTCCACTTTGCACTGAAGAATTTGTATGATCTAAACAATTCTTGAGTCATGTAACATACAGTGGTGTAACACTAATGCAGACCAACATAACAGTAAGGGCTAATTATAAAATACAGCATGAAGTCTCTTATTTAGAACTTCTAAAAAGTTGTATCTGCATTTAATTTCATTTTCCTTTTAGAATGAACATAAAGAGTACAGATATGTTAGGTTTTCAGTATTCATATCTTCATTGGGTGCCTTTAAAAAATGCTGCCCAGTGACACAGGCACTGCACAGAAAAGGGAACCTTACCACACAGCAATTTAGAGCATAATTCTTATGCAGACTTATCTCTCTCCATCAGCAGAAATTAATACACTGCCTTCCAAAACGTAGACGTTACCACTTGAAAATTATTTGTGAATTGGCACCATAAGGCCTCTCCCTGCTCCACCCATTTTCACTCTTCCTGTCCCCAGTCAGCAATGGGGCAGTTTTAGAGGGGATGCTACTCTGCAGCACATCAGCTCAGATGTGCACTCAGATGTACACTAAAGTGTTGCTCAGGTGGACAGTTAAGGCATTTTATGCATACCACCATGCAAATATAAAGAAAGCGGGAGGTCCCTATCTCTGTATTTACAAATAAATAAGCTTTTAGCATGGTAATTCATGAAGACCAGTTATAGCCCCTGCATAAATATTAGTCAGTTGCTCAATTTAAAAAGTACATAATTTTCCTAAACATTTACTCCGCTATAATACCATATATACTCATGGGAATCATGCCGTAACTAAACACATACATGAACACGTTACTGAATTAAACTTTTTTTGCCTATTTCCTAATTTATTTTATTTTATTACAGCTTATGGATGAAATTCACACACTGATGTCTAACCTCTAAAGAAAGCTGATGTAAGTAATCCATCGTTCTATAGCTACATTTGGTTATGAATTAATTGACTTTGCCTAGTCTTGTTGAATAATGATTAATCAGCAGTTTCAATTTTCAATTTCAGCATTACTACAGTTAGATTCTGCACACAAATTCTGCCACATTTAAGTGTTATTGCCTGCCTGCCTGCTTGTGCCCTGCCCCAAATGCTAGTGACTAGAATTAAAAACAGCAATATATATAAAAAACTTACTGTGATTTTTTGATATCTAACAGTAGTTTCTTTAAGAGCTAACTTAGGAAGACAAAACACTGGGGCAGTCATCATTTTCTAGTAGGATAATGCATTTTGTGATTCAGGGCGGCTTTCAAAGTCAATTTAAAGACTTCCTTAGAAGCAACTGTGCTAAAGCGAAAATGCACAGAGAGTAAGGTACAACTCAGCACAGCAGTTAGTCAAAAAGCTGAAGTCTCAATCTGTTTTCCATGCAAGCATAAAGCACAACATGTCTGAGCACTACATACAAAATATTGGTGTAAATACTTTCCCGACTCCTCTCTTTTCACCCTGTTATTTTTCCTACCCTCATTACGTTGTTTTTCATCTTTCCCTTGCTTCTGTAAAGGAAAATAATTTTCTCCATTTCAGTTTCTTCCTTTCACATTTTCTTTTTCCTACTCACCTGCACATTTTCTGAAATTCCAAAATTTAAAAGGGCTATGGATCCAGCCCTGAGGTGAAATACTAAGTCCTGAAAGCTTTTAGCATGGCTGAAGATCAATGACTTAAAATGTGTTTGTGTTCTCTCATTTCCAATAAAGACATAAAATCACCAGAATAAAGTTAAGCATTTAAAATCTGTTTAGGTAACTGGAATCTTAGAATGAGATCATGATTCTGTGAAGAACTCTGCTCATACAGCAAAACATGAAAATGATTTTTACTGATTAGGAACTATATTATTATCTCTGAATCCTTATTTTTATGCTTAGCTATTATGAGAAGTGCATGTCCACTTCTCCCCTTTAGTAGCCATTTAAAATGATGCACTGAATGCTTCAACAAATGAAATTATTCATGTCTTTAAATACTTTATAACCAGCTTATGATAAGATATTTTGGAGATAAAAATAGCTAGAGTTAAGACTAACATATTGTACACAAATGTAAATATTATTTCTCCTGCAGCAATTCATAAACAACATTTATTACCTGTATCCATGACATACATTTTTAGATGCCAACTCTTCTAAACATAAAATCCCACTTCACAAGATTTCTTCCAAGCAACTTAATAGCCATTGTATCAAATGTTTTTTCACACATTGCATCAACATTTGATGTTTCACTGACATAACAGAAAGTCAGCTCGGTATAGGTTACTTTGTAGAGGACAGTGCCAAAACTTCAAGGTGTTACACCTCTCAGTGATCATGACCTCCTGCAGTCTTTAAAGATAAAATGACATATGACAAGCAATGAGAGTAGAGCCAATTTTTAGGGACCAACATTGACTAAAAGAGTGATCTCTATATCCACCATAAAAATCTGCCCAAGAAAGAAACACCAAAATAGTTTTCCATTAGAATGTACCCTCTGACAAAAAAGGTATGCTTTATCTTATTATTGTTATGGTGTTCTTGCTCCGGAACCTATTTGTATTGTCAGGTGCTGAAAGGCTTATGAATTTATTACTGAATTTGGAACTTTTACAGAAATCATGCTTCTGGCTACCTAAGTTTAGTCATAGACATGCGTATGCAATCATATATTAAGAAGGAAAATTGTTAAAAAGGTTAAGACTTATGAAAAGATATGTGCCAAAAAACCTCCCTGTATTTAAAAATACCCCTTGCATTTAGGAGGATGCCCTAAAACATCGGCTTTCAATCTTCCTGCAGACTCACCTTCGTGAAGAACTTTTATGGGAGCTGTAAAGTAATAATTAATAAAAGCAACCATCCTGTCAGTAAGCTTCAACTTATCACTAGTAGGTACAATCATCTATTGGATTAACTAATTAATTTATTTTTAGGAAGGTCACAGATCACAGAAAAACGCAATTCAAAGGACTAGGCTTTAGAAATCCGAGATTTTTTTCTTCTGTTTAGTAAGACAAATATTATCTAAAAAATCATAATTCATCACGTGGAAAAAAATCAGCACATTCTAGGAGAAAGAGTTCATCTATGATCAGCAGATATCAAATGATGGGACATGTCCCACTTGGAGAAGATACAAACCCTATGTTGGGAGGAGAGGTATTATTACTTTGCCACCAGGACTTCCACAGCATCTCCTTTGAGTCCCTCTTTACTCAACCCTGGTGAGGCTGCACCTCGAATCCTGTGTTCAGTGTTGGGCCCCTCACTGCAAGACAGACACTGAGGTGCTGGAGCGTGTCCAGAGACGGGCAACGGAGCTGGTGAAGGGTCTGGAGCACAAGTCTGGTGAGGAGCGGCTGAGGGAACTGGGGGTGTTCAGCCTGGAGAGGAGGAGGCTCAGGGCAGACCTTATCGCTCTCTACAACTATCTGAAAGGAGGGTGTAGGCAGGTGGGGGTCGGTCTCTTCTCCCAGGTAACAAGTGACAGGACAAGAGGAAACGGCCTCAAGTTGTGCCAGGGGAGGTTTAGATTGGATATTGGGAAAAATTTCTTCACTGAAAGGGTGGTCAAGCATTCTAACAGGCTGCCCAGGGTATTTGAAAGACCTGTAGACGTGGTGCTTAGGGACATGGTTTCATGGTGGACTTTGTAGCATTAGGTTTACAGTTGACTCGATGATCTTAGGGGCCTTTTCCAACCTAAATGATTCCATGATTCTATTCTATGATTCATTTGCCTGTCTGTACCTGCAGGCAGGAGGCAGAAGAAAGTATAGTGGGACAGAAGAGAAGCTTCAGATGTGAGGGATTTGTGGGACCATTTGTACCTTTGCATGTAACTGTTCCTGGAGTAAGCAGGGCAGGAGGCCTTCCACTTGAAAGGGTCATGTGCAGGAACTGGAGAAGAAGCTGGAGTTCCAGAAGACACAGGGAAGAGCGTAGCTAGGGCAAGTGTGCAGTGAGCTAGATTCAGACAGAGCACTGAGGGCTGTAGCCATGGTCTGTGATAAAGTGACTTCCAACTGACCCCAATATTCAGCTTTATCTGTGATCTCTCCAACTCTTACTGAAACCCTGTTCTGATCCATATTCCAAATTCTTCACTACCATACATTCATCCCAAGTCCTACCCATACACCTCATCACTGCTTCGGTACCCATATGCCTTGCCTAGACTCATGAGTCCCTCTCTCCTGTCACCCACAGACGACACCAGGAAATAACCTTTTCCCACACCACAGCAGAAGTCACTCTCTCCTCCCTTACACGTTCCTTTCTGTTACAGGGCAAAGATTCCCCTTGATCTCATATTCAGCTAGTAGCTTAAACCTGAGCAAAGACAACTTCAGAATCATGTAAGTTAGCAACAGGTATTTAGCAAGATAATACAAAAACATGCAGAACCCCCCTCATTTTCCATATATGTATCAAAACAGATAAGAAATACAGAACAAAAAAAGAGCATGCTCATCTGCCAACTTTCTTTAGTTCCTTTTAAAACACTATTGTCAATAATGTTTGTTTCCAGTACTTTCTATAAATTTTATAAAATACGCTACAGTAATTTTAGATGACTGGCTTCTTCAGGGTAAACATATTTTAACCATTTCAATAAGGCTTATAATAGGGCATTTCTCAAATTCGACACCACCACAATTCCTAACATAAAAACTTGCAGTATGTTCGAAAAGACATCTCTCCAAATTACTTATGGATGTTCTTGTACTCAGGACAATGGGAAGTAACCTATGTCAAGGACAACTAAAAGCACTGCTAATACAAATCATTCTGGAAAATTTTCAATAGGAAAAAAGAAGTAAGAAGAGACCTGATATGAGGATAATGAAGATTTTTACAATGTAAAATTACCACTGAGGGAGCTGACATAAATTAAAAGAAGTTGGTCAAATAGAATTGGGATTTTTTTAGAAGTAATAAACAGATACTGTGATAAGACATGTTAATACTTGTAAGGAATGTTTACATCTGTTAATAATGACAGAAGAGAAAAATGTAAATTTTTTTTTCTGGCAATGGGAAACGAGGTATTAATTCAAAGATGGATATACATTTAAATCTAGTGGAGTTGACAAGTTAAATCTTTGTCTGATGAGAACCCAAGACTTGAAAAATTAAACTCACTTCTTTTAGAAAACTAAATCTGCTAGTCATGAGTATAAATGAAAAGTAGGAGGAGCGAAGACTTTTAGGGATACTCAAGGACAATGCAATGATTAAGAACTCCAGAGTTCTGTTACTGGGGAGGATGTGGTGGGGACAGAAGGGTTAATGCTACCAGACTGCTCTTCCTGGCTGCTTTTTGGGAACCTTTTGCTGTTTCTTCTAGTGGAGAGGCATGCAACCTATGTAAAGCTGAGAAAGTGGGGAGTGCTCTCTACTTTTTAATATACTCCAGAACAGTGGTTCCCGTATTTTTAGAACAACTCTTAACATTTTTCAAAACCCACCACACATCCATCTGATCAAACTTCTAATTGGAAACACTATTTAAAACACTGTTAACTATAGTTTAGCTAAACAGCTGTTCACTTACCATAGCCTTGTAGTCCACCAGGGGTTTGTGGACCACAGCTTGGAAACCATTCCAGCTGTTTTATAGGTACGATGATGTCTTCTACTCCATCCCTCCCTCCAGACCTTCTGGTTGCTGTGTAAAACGTTTCTGCTTCTTTATCAGATTTCCCGTGGGATTAATTTTAGGGCCTGCTACTGCTTTTAGCTTCCTGAAGTAGCAGCAAACTGGCATTCTCCATTGCCCACAGGTTTGTAAACAGCAGAAGTAAAACTGATCTGTCCATCCATAATATTGCTACTGCCAGATAAAGAAACAGAGGCAGAGGACAAAAAAAATAATCTGCAGATTTAGGAAAATGGACCAGTTTACATTTGATTCATGTTTGAAATTCAATTTATCATCAACCAATGAGGACTACAAACTTTTATTTACAGAAAAGCTGTAATTCTGCACAGGTTGGATTTTGGCCGCAGCTGGTTCAGGACAAGTGGAGTTTTCAAGACCAGTAAACAATTGGTGTTTGAACACTCAAAAAGATGTATCGACAAAACTATAGCAGATAAAACTGGTGCTAAGCAGCCTTCTGCCATCTTAAAGATTACCTAAGTTAAACAAACTAGTGGCCAAAGGCCCCTTGTTCTTCTGAGAAACTGGGAGTTAGTCTCCTATAAAACACTTCCATGTATTCATGGTTTTAGAGACCTTTCTCACGTTACCTATCCCTAGTCAACATTCTTCCAAACTGAGGAATCCTGATACATTTACTGTCCCTGCAGAAAAGCTATGATATACCTCTTAGTCATCCTTTTCTATTTCATATGTAGTTCTCATCAATACTCAAAATGGACCAGCATGCTAATGCCATTTCTCTGTTTCAAACAGCATTTTCCAACTTTTTCCTAGCATTTTTCCATCCAGAAAATTTCCTAGCATAATTCCATCCAGAACGACTTTAGGAAATTAGCAGGAGCTGCTGAAAATCCATGCAAACACCAGTAAAACAGCTTGACAGCCCTGGCTTCTCACACCAGCAAGATTCTCCCTATCAGTTTAATGGTGATATTCCACCCCTGTGACAGGCAGCAACTCCAGGATCAAAACCTGTATTGTAAGCTGGTCAGAGCTGTGAAACCCTGAAAAATAGGGAGGAAGAATCTCTTCTTCAAATTGCAGCCCCTGCTGTGGTTAGAAAGAACAGCTACAAGTCCCTGCCTTCCTGAGTGGCAGGACTGGTCACAGCCTGCTGAGCTCACAGCTTATGGAGTGATCCAACAGCCACTGCCTCTCTCTGCTGACAGATAGGGCTGAGCAGCGGGGTCAGCGTTATCTGGCCTCTGTGACAGCCATGGCTCCTGGATCACCACAGATCTTGCTGTGAGATCCTCTGTAGCTCTTCGGGGTCAACATCAGGATTGACTCCAGTTGATTATTTTCCTTTTATCATCTGCTGTCTTTACCACTGCACTTTTTCAGACCATTTAGGAACAGGTGGATCAGCAAAGGTGCCAATATAAATTTTTGTGAGGTGGCATTGTTACAACTGCACATTAGTTGCTATACTATATACATATATATACTATATACATATACATATATATTACTATATACAAGATGTTCCTCATCTTGAAACCCTTCACTAATCCACAAAGAATTTTAAGTAACTGTACTTTATTTTGTTAACAAAAGACTTTGGTTACAGAGCTTTTAAAAAACTTTTGGGTCACCCTTTCCTGTGTATCTGTTGACTCCTTCAAGTAACTAGCAAAGCTCTAAGCAAGAACCACCCTTTACACAAACCAAGGTGATGGTTGCCTATTATACCTATCCATGTTCCTATTAATTATATTCTTTATCACATTCACTGGCATTTTATCTGTCACAGTAGTCAGACTTATTAGTCCATTAGTGCCCGATTGTCCCTAGAGCCCTTTTTAAAACTAGTATCACATTTGTAACTTTCCATTTCTCTGTTATCAAGGCTAATTTAAGTGATAGATTATACAACACAGTTCATGGCTCAACAGTTTTATTTCTGAATTTCTCTAGGACTACTAAATGAACAACATTCTATATGGGTATCTGTTAATGTTTATTCAATGAATTTTTAAAAAAATCTTTTAGTGGTATTTCAGATCTGAAATATTCCCTATAAAGAACAACTTTTATGTGGGGATGTCCCTAATCTCCCTGTAATAAACCTTGCCAAGGCAAAGAGTTCATTTGTTTCTTTCTGCGATGGCTTTGTCTTTAAATATTCTCTTTACCTGCAATTATCTATTGAACTTACCTCCCTACTAGCAAGATTTACACTTGAAAAAAATGGTTCTTTTTGCTTTTCGGATTTTAGCCTGTTGCATTTCAAAATCGTTTTGTTCTGCCTTATAATAGGTCTACACGTAACTTGTCAGAACTGTGCTCCTTTCTGCTTTGCTTGCTTTGATTCAACTTTTTGAAAAAACTCTGTTTATTTCTAGTAACTATCTTTACTCTTCAGTTGTGTTGGACAATTCTTACTCAGTTGGGGTAGAATCAGAAAGAAAAATCCCCCTGTCTCTTTTAATATTTATTTGAAAGGTATCTTCATTTGTTTAAAAGGTATCTTCATTTGTATGCAATTATTTTTAAACAATACTAGACTTTTTTTAAATGTTATTTTTTTCTCTCCTACAAGTATGAGAAACTTCAGCATGATATATTGCTACTGAATGGCTCTTCTATAGTCCTTGTGTTCTAAACTAGACTAAACGAAGGGCTGTCCCCCCTCTTCTGGATTCTTTAGCTGGTTTGCTCAAGAAGTGGTTCTTGATGATACTTAAAAATACAGCCCGTGCATGGTGGCCTAATGGGAAGTTTATCCACTTTGTATCACTGAGAACTCTTGTTATGATCAATCTTTCAGGTTGTAGATTCTCTCTCTCCAGTCTCCCACAGCAGTTCACAGTCACTCTCTCCATCCCATCAGCTAGTCCAAAGCTCTTACTAGACTTCTCCTATTCATATATGGAACCATTTGTAATTACATTTTGTGGTTTATTCTGATAAAATTAACTTATTTGACTATACTTTCTTTGGTATGTACAGTACCATTTGTCTGAATAGTCCAGTCTACCATCTCTGTATCAGCTAGGCACTAAACATTCTGTCATCTCTGTATAATCTAGACACTGACATTTCAGTGTCCCTTTGAAAGGAAGAAAAGGGATACGTGCAGAGCCACTTCCAGAAAAAAGGTGACATACTTGGGAATTCCTGATGGGATTCATGTTTACCACTCTTCTGAAAAATTGTTACCTTCAAGGCACAATGGACATGGAGCACTATGAGACAGCAATGTGCCAAGATGCCAAATTAAAACTAATGTAGATTCCTTCTCAAGGAAGATCAGGTGGCATTTAAAAAAGGACTGACCAATGGAACAACTGCTTGTGGTTATTTAAGATTTCTGTATCAAGAAATGCTGTGTCAAGAAGGGAATGCACTAAGGAGCAGAAGGATGCTACGGAAGTACAAAAAGTCCTTTAACCTTTTGCAAACGCTGTAGAACTCCATCATATTTGCACTGACTTCCTCCTATGAGAAGGGAGAGTCTGTTCTTAGTGCTGTGGAGAAGAGAAGAAATGGGTGCTTTCAGGACAGAATGCCAGTAGCTATTGACTTGGGTTTCACAATTGAGAAGGCCTCTGGGGCTAGCATTTTATCTGGTGGCTGCAACTCACTTCTTTCCCTTTTGTGAGGCTTCTAATTGAAGCACCTTCTGTGCTAAATGTGATGTGACATTAGGCACAGCAGAACCCACCAGCTACACTGCAGTATCCAGTGGGTATTCATTATTAATTTGTACTACCATAAATCTTGGGGAGGCCTTACCCTGGACCACTTCTCATTAAGTTGGGCCATGAATAAACACAGAACAAAAAGTAGATGTGGTGGAATTCTACATAAAGAGACAACGGAGAAATTATGGCAGAATACAAATGCAATGGCACAGTAGTACTGTGATAAGCATTGGCATTAATATATCCGCAATATAACTGTTGTCTAGCTGGATTGTTTTAAGCACCACAGTACATAAATCTTTTAAGAAGATATTTAAAACAAGATAGTGAACAGTTATGTTTATGAAGAAGTCAACCAATACATGAGAGGCAGCTGAGAAGAAAATACCCAGTGTGGTCTAAAAATGTAATGACCAAACGATGGAAGTTGGCATGATATGTTGATCAAAACCAGAGTCAACCTGTTGATACTGAAGGAGAAGTTATCAAGTAGAAGTAGTCTTGATGGACCTTGAAAAATGAAGACAGATAGCTTATCTTTATTGCTATAAACTGAAGGAGGACATTGAAAATACCAAAGGAGTAAGTTTGGAAACCGATATTTACAGTAGTGTAGCACTTTGACTAGATAACAAGCATGGCAAGACTGCATTTGTCAAAGCAAAAGAAAAACATTTTCTAATAAAGAGATGATCTATGGAAAACCTGGATGAAAAATCTAATCATCTGACAGAGAAGAAAGACCATCCTTAAAGGGTTGGAAAAAATTCCCCAAACTCAGATTTAGCCTAGATTTTATGACTTAAAACAAATGACAGAATGATGGTGTCATTCATAGGGATGCAGAGAGGGCCTCAAACTAAATATAAAAAAAACTATTAATGAAAAAGATCAATAGCTGTAACTGGGAATAAAGAACTTACGGCACTACTGAAGAAAATTTCATGCATTAGATCTGCTTAGGAGAGGAAAAGACGATGGGAGGAGTTATATGAAACACATAAAACATTGTTTTTCCTATAAATACTGTGAAATGAGAAAATTCTTTCATGTCACATTTATTACTAACTTATTACAGCTATCTATGCTACCACATTTTGACTTTCAAGGGTTGAAGAAAAACAATGTTTGTGATGTTATAATATGATGGGTGTCTCATTGAACATAAGCAAAAACATGCTACATCCAGCTTGAAGACAGGACAGCCATGATACAAGCCAAGTGCAAAGAGCAGCAGAGAAACAGATCTCACAACTTAGAACTAACATGCTGAATGTTCAGGCATGTTCCTTTGCTCTTCCTTCTTAGTGCACAGAACAAGGGCTATCACCTTGGTTTGCCACTGAAGGACTCTGTTGCTGTAGTTTGGTATTCTGGCTCTTGAAGTATTCCCAAGCCCACACAATGTGTAGCTGTGTACCAAAAGCCCACTCCCTACATTCCACAATACCAACTATTTCTCTTGGTATCTGCTTTCTTGCTGTTCTTCTAGTTCCAGTGACTTACGGCATCATGGCATGAATTAAACCATAGAATCAATCAGATCAGGTGCTCAACCATGGGGGTTAGCAGCAGTGAGTAGTGGAGAGCTGCTTACAGCAGGAGACAATTCTGAGTTCCTTTTCTTCCAAATATTATTTGTAGCAGCACTACTGCAGGCAGAACAGAGCTATGCCCAAACATGATCTCCCTCAAAGCAGTGGGGAGTTGCCATCACAGGGGTGGGAATCAGTCTCACCTCCATGATCTGTCTCTCAGTAGTGATGAGAGAAAAAACTGGATACATATAAAACATCTAGGGGATTCCTCATGCTCCACACACTTCCCTCTCTTTTCTCCTCTGAAACTAGAACTCTCTTAGGCACTTCTTTTGATCTGGTTTGGGGCGAGGCAGGCATGGCCTCCCATGTCTGGGGTTTTTTGTAATCACCTGATCTCCTGCTCTTTTTCTTTCTTTTACCCAACTCAGTGCAAGTTAGAATTAATATGGCCAGTAGGATTAACACAGGGGAAGGCAGTAAACCATCGGGTCTAAACATTTTGAAACCAAAATATACTGATCAAGATTTTTTTTACACAAAATGAAACATCCAGAGTTCTCAAAATCTTGATTCATATTGAAAAATCTCAATTTTCATTTTAGATTGCAAAATCTCAAAAAACAAAATCAGTATGTTTTGAAAGTAGAAGTTTGAAAATTCCCATCCTGTAACAAACATAACGAAACTGTGTTTTGAGCTCTGTTGAAGATGGTACATTTCAAAATCATCAAGTTCTGTGTTTGAACATGAAATTACGGCTTCTGCTTAGCACTAACTGCAGTTTAGCATACATAACCCACTGTCCTCTGTACTTAGTTGTAACTGTCATCTTGAATCCCCAATTTACACATACAATTCACAGGCAGTCACTGAGTCTTCTTCAAAGCATATACTCCCCTCCAACAGAAGGAAAAAAAAAGTAGAGAAAAACTTACTGAAAGTTTTACACTTAAATATATCATACCTTCAGTGCAATGAGAAACACCAGTAGCTATGCATTTGGTTCTCCTTTCAGGCATATTTTTGCCATCTATTTTCTGGGGTTTGGTTTTGTTTATTTTGTGTTTGGTTGGGGGTTTTTGTGTGGGTTTTTTTTTTAAATTGGACTCTACTCTGCTTTTGATCAGAGTTTTTGATTTCTTCTTTGGTCTTTAGCTTTCTTCAAATTGCTTCCATTTCATGCTGCCCTTTTGCCGACCAAAAAACCAGTCCTGTCCTCCTTAGTCTTTACTCACCAACTATTATCTGTGTCCTTGCTCCATGGGAGAGAATCTCTAATTGTCTTTACATACAAGTCCTCTAGATCTTTACAGCCCCTTAATAATTACTTGCAAATTCAATAACATTTCCAGTTCTTCCATTTTTCAGACCCCATTGAAAACATTCTTGTATTTGAATACCAGAAAGGAAATACAGCATCATAAAAAAGGGCATGGAGTTTATAATACCCCTTTTGTTACACAGGGAAAATACCTACATGTAGATTTTGCTCATTTGTATATAAAAATAGGAGTCATAGCAATGACTGTACCCATAGCTACAGGAAAAGAACTTCCTCCTTAAACCAAGCATATATGTTTGTAGTAATTTTGAGTGAATCCACTGACATATGATATGGGTAATTATTATTGATTAAGCACAAAGTACTTAAGTACAGTAAAATATGTAGTTCCTGCCTAAGACTATAGCTAATCAGCATGCATAATCAAATTCACTCATAATGCCAGCTCAGTTTAATTTAACCAAGTTACACTGACACAAGTATAAGTGTATATTTATTAACATTTCAATGTTCAACTCAGCAAGACAATTACGTGAGTAAATCAGTTTGGAATATCTACACAAATATTGGTGGTATAAACAGTTTTTATAGATCTATAAATTTCCGAAAGTTTATGGGTGAAAATACAGAGCAAGCCAGAGACACACTATTCTGAAAATAAAGAAAATAAACAAATTAAAACTCCCTACCTAATAGCAGTACAGAAGGACTCCAGGTTCACATGGTGAATTACCCAAGAATAGAAAATCCTTAATGGATGTATTGTATATATTTTCTAAAAAGAACTGAAGTCAATTGACATAAATCTAACTTCTTGATTCACCTTTTATGATTACTAGTTTGTCAACATCAGTAAAGACTAACTATTGAAAAAGTCAATCATTTCAATGTACTTACAGCTGAATTTTCTCATCATGTGACCAACTATCCACAAAGCCTCAGTGCCATTAAGAAGTTTTGAGGAATATAGTATTTGGTACTGCCAAAAAAACATAATTAAAAGAATGCATGTAAATTATATTAATTTTCTAATTAGAAATGTTTTATGATTATTTCATGTCTAAAGTACATTTGGGGGGAAAGTAGGACTTACATTATCCCAAAAGGCAGGTTCCAGCACAATCAATGATACACTGACAGAATTCACAGTAAGGAGTCACAGTAGGGTCCTGATCTTGCAACTGAACTTTCACAAAAAGAACCCTGCACTATTGCAGAATCTCCTTAATTTCAGTAGGGCCCTACCCACACATAATCAATTACAGAGTCCGCCTATGTGGGAGTAACAACAGTGAGAACAGGACCTGTTCCTCCACACACCTGCAAAAATATTGGGATTAAAAAAAAATTATTAGTAACATGCAGCAAAACCTACTGATAGCCTGTTTTATTACAGTATTTAGCACATAATAAAGGAGTTGCATATGTCTTTTAAGTTGCACATTATTTATAGGAATGTTCAGCTCCTTCTTTAAAGAATGTCATCTTAAAATTGCTTATGGATTTTACATGTACTGACAGCACATTATGGGAGCTTTTACTGATATATATTTGAAATACAAATTTTTAATTATTCTTTTCTAAAAATTAATTATCCTTCTTTCTTTGATCTATGATGCAAGGCACTTTTTAGTGCTTAAGCCTTCTTAAAATCTGTCCCACAACACCCATTTTGTGGACACAGCATAGGCCTGTGAATTGAGGTCTTCATGACCATGAAAGCATCTGACCACATATAGCAGCATCCAAGACCAAGATCTCCAAAAATACAGGATAAAAAGTAGTATAGTATTAGTCATTTTTTGACTAAACAGGGTCAGCTTTTTTAAACAAAAAATCCTTATGAAAATCAACTATAATTATTTGCTAAGTTTAAGCTCTTAATGAACACCATTTAAAACACAGGAAGCACACAACATAATGTTAAACAAGAATATACCACCTCTTTGCTGTTCACACAAGACTTAACATTCATGATTTGACCTTACTGTTCTTACTAAAAACATATCTATGTTGATCTTTAAAAGGAAAATATTATAAGTTTAAAGTTTTTATGTATTATAAACCACTTAAAAACAGGTTAGCCATAGGTTCCATGAAATAATATTTAACTGGTGACACTATGCAAGAGTACTGGTGATAAAGGTTATAAGAACCACCACTAGATCCTAGAAACATGCAGAAGACATTTCTTCATTCCTTTAATACAGACAGCGTTAGAGAAACAATGATATTTTTCTAAGAAAAAGCTGGGACCAAATGGAAGGATTTGAGAATCTAACAGAAGAACCAAAAGTTCCATATAAACGGAATGCAGTCTTTTTTTTTTTTTTTAATGACCAGTTGTTCTTTTACTGGCTTTAATTTCATGAAAGAACAGACATGAAAATAAGCAGAAAATGAAGAAAAGTATCACAGGTTATTGTTCCTTGCTGCCAGGTTGATGGTTTTCAACTGGGCAGGAGGACAAACAAAAAAATTTGAAATACACGTTACAGACTTTTATTATGACAAATTTCAAGGCAGTTGTCTTACAATATTGAATTAGAAGTGCTTCTTCTCATGTTACTGCTTTTATATTTTATGTTTCATATGCATGACTCTTAGGCTTCTGTTACTCTGAGAAATTCAACTGTTTCTAAAAAACAGTGCTACAGTGCTAAGTTCTGTTTATAAAGTGTTACAAATGTCTAACATTACACAGAAAATTTAAAAATATCAGACATCTGCCAAGTTAGTGTTGCCCACCTGAACCTGCAGAGTCAGTGAAAGAGTACCTCTGGCAAGTCTAATCTGCCCATTTCTCACTGACTGAGAAGAAAGGACAGCCCATAGTTGTCCTTTCAAGACAACTGTGATGCCCATAATCATGCAGCTACAGATTTAGCATTTCCCAAGTTGCAATGCAATATGGTAACTTGATGCAGCCCAATCCTAGTATTGTTTTCTGTCCCTGTGCTCACAACTTTCTTCACAAAGGAAGGTAACTGCAATACAATGCATGTTTCCTGCACTGCTCCAAGAGTGTAAGTTGTAGGATGGGTCAGGGACACATAGCTGCAGTCTAAATTACAGTCAGTTCCTGGGAAGAGCTGAAAACCCAGTTTTACAATTTTGACAGCTGAAGGAATAGCTCAGAGCTGACATCCAAACAGTCAAAGAAATGAAATACTGAAGCTGTCTCAGCAGTTCCCTTCTCTGACGTGGACAGGAGTAACATGCAGCTAATCCAGGCAGAGAAACTACTATAAAATGGAATGATTCACAAGTGGTTTGGGAGACTAGAAGGCCCTGGTAAACCCAAGTTTTTTTCATGACTAGCAGAAGTAATGAAGTCTAGTTACCAGATCAGCGTGCTCGTACGTGCCACCAGCACACTTGTGCTGTAATCCCAGGCTGACACTGCCCTGGGCTGGTTTCTTATTCCCTTCTAAAGAGATTTCCCTAAATTCCTGCAGAAAACACCAGCTTCTGACTTCTAGAAGAAGAGGCAGCTCACATTGTGGCTAGGTCTGAGCTACACATGCATTGACTGGCAGACCAACCAAGCATGCTGACTGGCACGTCAACAGGTTGAACAGAACAGAAAATTTCTGAGCCCATGTTGCAGCATTTTCTACCCCAGGGACATTAACTTGAGTAATTTCTTTACTACCAGCTGCTGAGCTTCACTCAAATTGTAGAAACTTGACTTTGTGACCTCTATTTCTGTATCAAATGCAGCTGAAATTAAGTGGTGGATTCAAAAGTTTTTAGGAGATAACACAATCCAATGTACCTTGATTTGTTCAGAAACTGGGCATGAAAGCACTGTAGCATAATCACTATAAAAATAACTATTGAATTTTATGTCACTTACTGTTTTCATTCAGGTGTCACCCACAAACTCAGCTATATCAAAACACAGATTTTTATGTGGTGATAGCATAAATGAATTCAGAGAACACAGAGACTGTTTCAATAACGAAACCGGCTTTGTTTTGCAACTGTGAATGGAGCCCTGCATATATGTTGCTTCATAAAGGTGAAAATTTAACAGAAATAAGATTTTGTATCTACATTTTGAACTTACCAAGACTGCAGTTGACTGCCCTTCATGGAGATGCCCGCTTCTCTTCCAGTTCCATGCTGTCTCTCCTAAGACTTAAGAGAAGTTCAGTGATACATAGTTCAGTGAAAGAGCAGTGACATTGTCTAATGAATCTATTCAGTATACCTGGACTTTTCTTTTTTTTGGTTTTTGGTTCATTGTGGATTGTGGGTTTTTTTAGAATAAGCATACTGATTTTTAAAGAATTATCTTAAAATCCTGATCCCACTCCCTGGATCCAGATCCTGATATCCCAATTTAGGGAATAATCTTTAATAATATGCAGGTCCTAGCTCCCTTTTTTTAAATGGCATCCACACTGCTCTGCTCACCCTTAGTATTGATCTAGCACTAAATTTTGACTTCTGGGTTTCTCACCAAAAAGGCATACTTGAAAACAGAGGGGTTTATTTGTCATGGATTCCAGGAACTGATGAAAGAAGGAAAGAAACTAAGAAAGTATAATGACCTCTCCAAAAACTCCACTACAAAGAAGACAGACAATGAATAGTCAGTGTGGAAAAGTTAATAGAAAACTGGACATTAGAGGAAAAGTTAGCAGGAAACAATGAGTATATGAAGAGTCAGAAAAGTGAATGGGATTTAACCAAAAAGGGGATGGAATAAAAGAAACAAAATTATCTTCTTAGCAGAGCAATGAGAATGGGCTTTTCAAAACCTTTTGGCATTGGCCTATCTCTCCTTCTATTAAAGTAAAAGAATCATATGAATTCCAAAAATGCTTTAGGAAAACCTTTCACCACTTAACTTGAACCATTTAACTTTAAGCATATGGAGTATCTAAACTCTGCTTAGCTAAACAACTAAAGAGTGCTTAACTTTGAAAATAAATTTTAATCATCTTGTAATCATTCACTATGTGTGTAGTATCAAGCATGCATTCAAATCTGAGCCCCAACTCCTTACTCTGCTAACATGTAGGCTCACACTTCGGTGCTAGTCTGGATCCAGCCTATTGGTTATCAGATAGGCAAAGTCAAGTACAAGAAGCAAGAGACTAATTTGGATTCAAACTCTTTATCTCAAAAGCCATACTCACGCAAGCATCATGACTTACGTGCAAGATTAACTGTTTGATGAAGCAGAATGTAAACAGTTAAGGGCTTAAAGTTAATTCAAGAATCTCAAAAAAAAAGTTAATTCAAGGTCTCAAAAAGGAAACTGAAGAAAAAGTAGCTGAGAAAGAAAAAAGAAACAGATTGTTGAATCTGTATTAAAAATGACCTCTGGGTTATATCTCAATGCACTTTGCCTGAAAACTACCACTTCTTTCTGTCTTAAGTTTAAATCTTATTTTTAGTAACAAAAATAAGTATGATAAATAACCTTGGCAAAGGTTAAAATAGTTCAGTGGTTGATAACAGTACTGAAGTAATTCTTAACACAAGGTGTATTTCAGTTATTGGTGTAAAGGACTCACCATCTCTCCTGCCTATTTAAACACACTTGCACTTCCAAACCCATTTTGGTAAATAGCTGGCAGGGGGTTAATATCCCATATTCCCATCTCTCTGGTAACAAACATAGAGGTAGGAGAAAATGTGGAAATCATAAGCTGCTAGTAGGGTTCTGTCCCTTCTACTCCTTACTCAACAATACAGTTACTAAAGGAAAACAGAAACTGAGCCGCTTTTTGAGATACCAAAAAAGTTCAGGGGCATCTCTCATCATGCTGTGAGCTTCTGATCATTGTGATCCTGAACTATGGATCATTTTGTGCACCATTATTTTAAGCTGTCACCTACCTAAATGACCAGGAAGCCAGTATCAACACTCAACAACTATACTCGTACACACAGAACCCCCTGCTACCAATATTCCATCCTTCACCTATAGCTGCAAAAAAGGAAAACTCCCTGTTTTTAAGATGTATGCTTAATAAATCCATACATATAAGAAACGTTACTTAATGAAGGTAGGACGATAGAGTAAGATTAAAGACTCGATTAAGGCAGTGTTAAATTTAGTCACTTTTTCATAAAATGGTTAAATAAAATAATCTTTTGTTCTTCTCAGGAGAATTATGAGCATTACTAAAATTTTATAAATGTTTTCAAGCTCAGATTTCAAAATTGCCCAGAAATTGGGAAACTAGAGAAGCAAATGAACAACTTACATCAAGCTGTCTTAAAAGAAATAAATTGAACAGCATAAAACCAAACAAATTAGTACTAGCTAAAGCATTTCCAGATCCCTCACTCCTGCATTCATGTCAGTGGCATTTCATTTAAATTCAGGCATACATTCATGCAAAGTTTAAGCTTCAATGTTTCAAACAATTCCACATATCTGAATTTCACTCCTCTAAGTAGTGCTATTAATAAAACTACTCATGAACAGAGTTAAACACATGCGCAGGACTAAGGTTAAAGCAAGTAATAAAGAAATTAGCTCATGAATTCAGTGTATCACTAACAATTTTGAAAAGTCAAGGACAGCTAAGAAGATAGCAAAGCTTGAGAAATTAACAGCTGAAATACTGATGGAGGGAGAGAAATCAGGTTATGGTCCCAGCAACTACCCTACAAAAATCTAAGTTCAATACCTATTAAATAACAGAATCAATCATGGGAAGAAAAAAAAAATAATAACATCCCCTCAATAACTTAATAGTCATGCCAGCCACGCTATTTTCTCACCATTTGATGAGTCCTCTTCAGTTCAAGGCTGAAGTTCATGGGTGCTGTGGAGAAGATGCACTTGGCAACTGTTCTGCTGTAATTAATCCACAAATAAAGAATGGGCTTCAGTTTTCACAGATACCAAGCCAGCACGTTTCACAACCATTAAATCCACAAAAATATTAAAATATTTAGAAGTAACAGGCCATTTTAGCAAAACCTTACCACAGATCCTAAGTTTCATAACGAATCTTTCTTAAATCCTCAGGGATGTCTTCATGATTATGAGTCAGGCCTATAGCTACGTTACAGTCAATACTGTAAGATCTGAATGAAATACAGTAAATCCAGTCTTTTGACTACACCATTTGCAGCATTTTAGAGGCTGCAAAAAAAATTAAATTGAAAGTTGGCTACTGAAAAATCAGGAGGCAGTCTACAGTAAAAAAAAACCACAAAGCTAAGTGGTTTTTTTCATCTGGAAGTTTATAGGAAATCTAATAAAGTAGATGCAAGTTGTAAGCCCCCGCATACTTCTTGTATCTTTACTGCCTACAGAAGCATCCCTGGATCAGGTCTATACTGGCAAATTCAGAACTCTGTTTTCACTGTACAATAGTAAATGCTGTCCACTTCAGTCCTTTCTAGATTAAAACCTCTATCATTGCTAGCAGACTGAAACTGCAAAAGTAAAGAACTCCAAATCTTTTCTTTGTCAGGGTAAATCGGACTGAATGGCTACAGGAGGAAGTAGAAAACTCATAGATGAAAGAGTACATTCAACTAGAGTTACTATGTTATTAAACTTTAAACTTCAACTGATACCAAATTTACAGAGGAGATCTGAAGGGAGTCTTAGATGAATCTGTAACAGGGATCTAGAAGGCTGGATGAGCATCAGGGGCAAGGGCAGGGCTCAAATTAGAAAAATAAATAGAAAAAATTTTGGAATTTCCACTGGCTGTATGTCCACATGCCATACAAACACAGAATACCAAAATAATATGTAGAAGTGTGGTTACTGAAAAAATTACTATAATTACTACATGTGGGTGTATCTTGCTGCCCTCCAACTGGTCTAACTTACCTAGGAACTGGACC
This sequence comes from Falco biarmicus, assembly GCF_023638135.1. Lineage (NCBI taxonomy): Eukaryota > Metazoa > Chordata > Aves > Falconiformes > Falconidae > Falco > Falco biarmicus. The sequence goes on from NC_079289.1 coordinate 30,480,102, forward strand.
AGATGAAGGGAATATAATAACATGCAAGCACTCAGGCAAGCCAAAGAATCTTACTAAAAAGTTACATGGTAATGACACAACGCCAGTTTTCATTACAACAAATTCCTCTAATCCCCATAGTTGTAAAATAAATCTTAGAAACACGTAGCAAGGTAATTTGTAAAGTAATGTGTGCCTGAGTCAGAAGACAGCCTCCAGCTTTCTAATCATCCCTGACTAGCGATTAGCTTCTGTGCCATTTTGGCAAATAAATGCCTTGCTTTGGTTTTGCCACCTCTCAACTGGACTTAGGCAATTCAGCATATCCAGGCACAAAGTCTGCTGCATATAGGAAACTCCAAGTACAGGAAGCTGAAGGGATGGCATCTCAGCAATGTGGGTTATTATACGTCCCTCTCTTCCCCTCTCTACTGATTTTCTCCAGAATTTTAAATTACAAATTCAGGGTCTCAAGATCCTCCACAGCCTAGATCCATGATTCCTAGAGAAGTGCCTACTAGGTCTCTAAACTGGATCCAGTTGTCAGCAGTTTCCCTGCTCTAACATAAAACAGCTTGTGCAACAAGAGAGAAAAAAAGCTGTCATGTCCAGTGACAGAACTTTCTCAGGGCTGATGCAAGCCCATAGGATGAATGTGCCTAGGAGCTAAGGGGTCATCAGAAACCTAACTGTATTTTGCTTGAAGAACAAAACACATTACTTTGACCTTGCCTCACTAACATAAATATGTAATACGTATATGGAAGAAAAGACAGATAAAATAAACTGAAAACATTCAGCCGAACATGCTCCTGGCAACAAGAGAACAGATAACATGACAAATGCTGGTCGTGTCACTTACTACAATGTAAGGAGATTCTCTGACATTATAATGACACTCTCTGATAAGAAGAATCTGTAACAGAGGACAGACACTACTAGATGATGTTCAGGTAGTGCTGTAATGAGAACTGTATGAGGAAAGGAGTCCATTCCAGAAACTGCAGCTTAACCTCATATTTGCTACTACAGCTGATAAGACTTCTACCATTCTGATGAGCCCAAGTTGTTTGGAATGGAAATTTGATCTAAAGAACTGACATCACTTTTGGTGAGGCTCAAAATCCCTTTCTCTCCCTTCTGTCCTCAGCTATGTTCCTGCTGTGGCTTTTTGGCTTCACTAGTCACTGAGGAAACAAACTGATGATCCTCTCCCAGATGCTACAGCCAGAGAATGCAATACCCACCTCGTGTTACATGGATTTTTAGACTATAGCAATTGTCTTTCTCACTTGTCTGATACCCAGTTAAATATTTACCCATTCTGATCCTTGAATTATTATAATTGTGCATTAACTTAGATATGAATGGAAGATGTAAATCAAGACTATTATATTAGGTTTATGTTTCATGCAGTCCTAAGTAATACTGAGAATAACGATTGTATAATATCGCTATTAGCTTCTTAAGTCTGAAATACAAGAGCATAATAATGAAGAGAACTACTCAGTGGTACACTTAATAATACACATTTCAGTCTGTACAGGATTGGGAGCCTACATGCATTAAGTATGGAATCTGTGAGCAAGTATTAAAACAGTAGGGGATGTAAAAATTTGACTTTTGTTAGAAATCTTAATGAAACTTTAGGAATGACATCTGAAGGGACAATAGTGTGATTCACGTAAGAGAATACCATGTCCTGTCAAACAGAATGACATACTATCTTCTGTATCTTATATTACGGTTGGAAAAATGGGTGAAAAATAATAACTAGAATTATTTCAGGGCAAAACTATACATAATCTAAGTACAGAGAAGTGGTATTAGCAACATCATAATTTTATATTTTTCTTTACTGTTTTCATTGCTATTTCTACTGCAAAGTTCTCTTTTCACAGGCACATAACCTTCAGGAGAAAAAAATTATTAGACATTTACTATCATTGCTTTCAGTTGAAAGGCACACTTTTTGGAAAATTTTTAAAATAAGAGAAAAAATGTGAATACAGTGCAAATCATTTATATTTCCTCCTGTTTAACAAAAAGGTTTTTTTCATCTAGATAATTTTCACTGAGGACTTAGTTTAAAAAGTTAGGAATCACTTTCTTTAGCAATACCAAACTTAAAATCCGAAGAAAATATAATAACATAAATGTATATTATCAGCTATGTGATTACTTACATGTTGGCTTGCACTACTTTTTCACTAAGGAGCCTCCAGAATTACATTCTTTCTGAGTAGCTGTAGTTTTCGTAGCCATGATCGTCTAAGCTTTTTGAGCCCAAAAGCTTGCTGTTTTCAACTATGTCAGTTGGTTAGGGGGAAAAAAGAGAGAGAGAAATTACCTCTCCCTTCAAAACTTGTTCTGCTTATATTTTTGTCAGTGCAGTTCTGGTAGGGAGCAGGGGAATCATGAAAAAGCTTTAGGCCCTGAGCCTGCTAACGTTCGTCTGCAAGTAGTCCAGCTGAGTTGAAGAGGACTAGCTCACAGATGTGAAGGTAAGATTTTGAAAGTCAGTGGGAACCGAGCTCCCAGGCTCGCATGATGTACTTTTGAAAATCTTGCCCAAAGTCATGGGAACAACAGCTCGCAGGTCTGAGGCCTCTGCTTTGCGACTGCTTTCCTTTCCCATTTTTTAAAAGCGTGTCAGATACAAAAAAAAAAAAAAAAAAAAAAAAAAAAAAAAAAAATCAAGCCACTGAAGTCAGAAACGCTGGAGAGCCGCGGGCAGGGATGCGTTGGGTCCCCACAAAGGCAGGGTCCGCGCAGCCCGCCCCGGGAAGGACCCTTCAGCAGTCAGAAGTCAAGTGCAGAGAAGTGCAGAGCGGCGGCTCGGGCGGCACCGCAGCCCGCCCGCCCGCCCCGGCGTTCGGCGGCTCGCAGCCTCCATCGCGGCTTCCCCGTCCGTGCGACGGGGCCAGGAGCGCTGCCCCAGCCATCAGGTACCTCACGGTCAGTCACAGCTCGGGGCGGAGGCGTGCGGCGTGAAAATGAAAGTTCACGTTTGCCCCGGAGCACGGCGAGCAGCCGAGGCGGGAGCGCTCTCGGAGTGGAACCCCGCTCCGTCAAGTTCCTCGGAGAGATATTTATTTTCAAATGACCAGTGTACGGCACTGCGGGCCCAATCTGCCCCGAGATGCGCCCACACGGCACCGCTCGGCTCCGCTCCGCCACAGGCTGTTCGCAAACCCGGGCGGGGGCGGGGAGAGGTGGCGGTTGGGGGGGTCGCCGGGCCGCTGCCGCCGCGGCGGGCGGGAGCCGGGCCGCTGCCGCGGAGCCGGTGCGGCGGAGCGCGTGAGGCGGCGGGAGGGGGAGGGGGAGCGGCGGCTGCCAGGGCGGGATCGGGCCCGCGGGCTGCCTCCGCGCCGTGTGGGCAAGCGCCGAGCGCTTCAAACCCTCCGGCTTCGGCGGGGTGCGCGGCTGGGGAGGGCGGCGGGGGGGCTGCAACCTGAGCGCTGCGGGAGCCGCGGGGGTCCTCGGAGGCGCAGGGGGGGGGCGGGGGGAAGGAGGCGCTCTTCATATTTTCCTCAGGTCCTCTGGCGCACATCCCCCTCCCCCCGCCGGCTTCCTCTCCCTACCTTCCCAAAACGCGGTGCACCCCCCCGCCGCCTTTACCTTGACAAGTCCGTGGGGCCGGCGGCGGTCTCGCTCCCCCTTTCTCTCCCACACACATCTCTAACGCGCCACCTCTCCCCCACGGGCCGGGACTCCGGGTGACATTTCTCCCTCTCCCTCTCTCTCTCTCTTCCCACCCCCCCCCCCCCCTCCTCCTCCTCCTCCTCCTCCTCCCCCTCCCCCCCCCCATTAGTGGCGGTTGGGTTGGTAGCGCGGGAGCGCGCGCTAGCGGGGAGGGCGTGGAGCGCGCGCAGGCTGCGAGCGGGAGGGGGGTGCAGCGGGGGGGGGAGGGGCGGCATTGACAGCGAGCGCCGTGTCCGTAGCGCTGCCTCAGCCCGAGCGGCTCTCCCCCCGCGCGCGCCCCCCCTCCCTTCCCGGCATGCCCCAGGGCAGCGGGGCTGGCTCTAACGAATTTGAATGAAGAGCCCTGCTCTTTCGGCGCCATTTTCGAGTGATGCCCGATCTCATCGCTGCCGCGGGGGAGCTGCGGCTCGCGGGGCCGCCCGCCGCCGCACCGGCTGCCGTCAAAAGTCACCTCCCTCCGCCCCCCGCTCCTCTCCCCCTCACCGCCGCCACCACCGCCGCGCTTCGGAGCGGGTACCGGCACAGGCGGTAAGAGCCGGAGGAACCGGGCGCGGCTGGGGCAGAGGGAACTGGGCGGGCGGGGAAAGCCCGTCCTTCGGAAAACGGGGGTAACCTCTACCCCGCCGCCGGGAAAAGTCGCCTCGGGAGCCCGGCGGGCAGCGGGCGGGAGGCTGCCGGGGGCGGCTGCAGGTCTCGCCGCTGGCTCCCGGGATGATCTGTCACTCGGTTCCCTCAGCCTCAGAGGGTGGGAGCGGGCGGGAGCGGCTGCCTCCTCCGGCAGGTAACCCCGCTCCCCCGGGGCGGCGTCGGGCGGCGTCTGGCCTGGGCGGGGATCCCGGGAGCCCCGCTCGCACCCCCGGCGGCCCGCCCCGGGGAGAGCGGCGCGGAGGCGGGCGGGGGGGCGCGGGGCGGGCGGGAGGCGCGGGACAGCCGGAGCGGAGGGTCGCGCCGCGGCCCCGGTGTGCGCCCCGCTCTCCCGTGACATGACATGACAGGCTCTCGTCTGATCTCCCCCCCGCGAATCCATCCCTCCGGCCTTCCCCCCAGCCTCTCCGCCGTGGAAATTTCGGGGCAGCGCTCGGGACACGGCGGCTCCTGCTTCCCGGCTCTGCAGCAGCAGCCAGGATGACTTCCCCACTTACATGCACATCTCCCTCGCTCGCCCGCCCCGCCACCCCCTACCCCGCCTCCTCCTTCCTCTCTCCCCGTGTTTTCGTAAGCCGGATTAATGCCCCTTCGCTCTTTCTCCTCTCCCTACTTCCCCCCCCCCCCCAAATAAGAGGACAACCTTCGCCTTTTTTCTCTGTTTCCGTGTTAGCAGATTAACTTCTCCGTTTAAGCGCTTTCTCCACCTCCCACTCAAGCGCTTAATTTCCCGTGTCACGATATCGGAGCTGCCTTTAGCAGAAACCTGGGTGACGGTTGTGCTGCCACATGCTATCACATTTATCATCTCTGTCCCTTTGGATATTAACGAAGGACCAAAGTGCTGCTCATGGCGTATTGCACTGGGGTATTTTCCCCCCCCCGCCCCCCCCCCCCTTAGCGTTAAAACGCGAGTTTCCTTCCTGAACGAGAGGGGGGAAAACATAATCCGAAGCCATTTGAATCGTGCCAGCTATTTGTAGGTGTTTTTCCTCTCCTCCCACACACCCCAAAAACGAGTAAATACCCTCCCCATGGAGAGCCTAGCCTAATACTGTGATCAGAGCTGGCCATTCACCTCTTCTTCTCCGCCTACAAAATTCTCTGTCTCTGTCACCCGGGTCGCTATTTGTCATTGGCTTAGCTATTTTTTGGTGGCTGTTTCTATGTCATTTCTCGGTGGCCAGCAGCTCTCGGTCTCTCGTAGCTGTAGAAGCGCGATCGTGCTTATTGTGATAGGCGCCGAAATCGTTCTCGCAGGCTATCCGCCGAGCGATTACCCCGCCGCACACACATAATACGTGACACGGTGCGTTTTTCTCCACGACGCCGTTTAACCCTCTCGGGGCTGGGTTTGGCGTGGGCGCTCGCGGTTCGGAGTTGCGCACACACACACAAACCAGACCGCTTTTTGTTGCGGCAGTTCCTCGGTGGGAGCGCAGGCAGGGATAACACCACGCAGCGGGGCAGGGAGCTCCATAGCAGCGCGGTAAGCTCCAGGCGCAGGCAGGCCAGCGGGCTCCTTCCCAGCTACAATTTCGAGCGTTACTTTTTATTCCTTTTCTTACTTTCCTCTTCACTTTCGGCCGGCCGACCGTTTTGGGTGGGTTGTTTTTTTGTTGGGTTTTTTTTTTTAGTGTTTTGGTTTGGTTGTTTTTGTGTGTGTGTTTTTTTTTTCCCGGAGGCAGGAAGGCGTATGGATATTTTCCCCGATGCCGTGTGGTCGGCGGGCGCTCGGGGCTGCCGTCGAGCTGGCGGGCGCGCAGGATGCGCAGCGAATGCAGCATCGGGCCCCGTTAAGGCGCCCGCTCAGCAGCGACTGGACCGGCTGCTGCCCCCCCTGGTTGCCTGCGGGGACGCGGTGCTGGGAGGTTGGACCGGGTCACAGCCTTCCACCGCTCCTCTCCCTCCCCCCTACCAACACCCCCCCCCCCCCCCCCCCCCGCACATCCCTCTGCGGCGTTCAAAGCCAGAACCGGTCGCCTGGCGCTTAGCACCCTCAGCACTGAAAATAACGAGTTAACCGACGAACGTAGGAGGGACGTAGAGAAGAGTTGGGGTGCAGAAGTGCTGTACAAAAGATTTCTGTGTACAAGGCTGAGAGCATGTAGTCTTAAAGTGAAATGCAAAACTTAGCGTTCCCAGTATGGCAACTGGATTGTGATTCAAGGTATTTTCTGTGTAACGCAGAAATACAATAATTCAAGGAGGTTTTTCTTCCTCAGATCCTTAGTTTCCCTGGATTCTTCTAATGCAGTACCCAAGTTATGCTTTTTCAGTCCTGTTTTCCTGGGAACAGCTGCTTCATTTGTCTCTATAATTTATACTTTTATGCCCTGATAGCTAGAAAACTCAATTTAGTCTCTGAAATTCCGGTATTAGTAAGATCTTATTGAAATTTAACACTTATTTCTTTAAATTTGCATCACTACTTTCAGAGTGTTTTCAGAAACATTTTCAACAATTAGTATGGGAATGTGCACAAAGCTGTTTTCATTGTAGCTGTGTATGCTTCGAAATATCAGGATTTTAAGAGATTTACATTATTCAGCAGTGGAAGTGCACTCACAGACACTGACTTTCACTTTCAAGGAAATAACTGTCCTGACTCTTAGCTAATGTAGGAAAAAAATATCTATAGTTCAGTATTGTACAGGTGCATATGCATTTCCCCCCACCACTCTTTGACAGCCATGCTCAATAGCATGCAATTTATACCTATTTTTCATTTTAATTAAAATCTGTGCTTAGCACATATTTGACTATATAAAACAACTGTTCTTTTCAGCCTTTTTATTTCTCAGCTGCACCATTCCCATATTTTACAATTACATAAAGGTGGGTGTGGCTAAAATGAAAGCAGTCAACAGTCTAATACCAATTTATATTGTATGTTAAGTAGGTTTTCCTTTCTTACATTTGATGTACTCCTTATTTTGAGATATTTTGGGGGAAAAAAATAATGTAGCTTAAATAGACCCTTGTAGAACTGCTTGCATTTTTCACCTTAGTTAAAATGTCAAACATTAACTGGGATTACTTGGCCCTGGAAAAGTTACATTTGGAGGAAATATCACATGAACTTTAAGATCTGAACATATATTTTTGTATTATATCAATAAGTGAAAGTTAAAGTTCGATGCTTGCTAGAATATTGCTTAGGTATACTGTGTAGCATAGTGTGTGGTTTTGGGGCTGGAGGGATTTTTTTGTTGTTTGTTTCATTTCAGTCTAATCCTTTATCTTGATTCTTAGGAGAAACATCCAGATAGGCTTCATGGTTTTTTCATTGTGGTATTTTTTTTAATTATTATTATTTTATTTTTTTTTATCCCACCAAGTTGTACTGAAAGTTTCTAAGAGATACCCTTTCATTTTATACATATAAATCTACCAAAGCTTGGAGTAACTCTGAGATTTTTAATTTTCAGGCATAATAGTAATTTGGAAGTGTGGCTATATATCTATTGTGACTTTTTCATGTGTTAGGGAAGTATTACATAGGAAGTTTGTTGTAGTAACATTTTAAAGGCAGACTATATATACGATACCAAGGTGTCATGGGATTCTTTCTCTGTTTGCTTGGTGGTTTGGTATTTTTGCTTAGCTTCTGGAATTCTGAACTCCCTACCATTGCATCCAAAACGTAATGTCATAGAAGGGCTTTTGCTGCTAAATTGTAGTCTTTATTTCTTTAATTATCCTTGTGACTAATAAGTCAGATTCTGTAGTGAAGTACAACTGGAACTGTGTACACACTACTTGTCTATGTCCATTTTGCCTCTGTACACTCTAGGGAAGGTGAACATCTCGTCCATCTTGAATGTCAAAAGCCATCCTAACAGGTGTATCAGTGCTTTTCTGCAACACTTACATATGTACAAGCACGTGACATTTCTTTACATAAAAAGTAGCTATATAACAGTTAACATTTCTTTTATAGGACCTTACTGGTTTTTGTTATTTGCATTGGTAAGCAATTAACTATTGAATATATAAGGGAGAGCTGAGAAGCTTATCACTATATTCCACGAATATGCTGCAGGTATTCAGTTTTGTAGATAGTTATCCACCCACACCCAAAGGCCCATTGCAAGTCATTCCATTAATTTACATTCATTATAAACTGTCAAGGTAGAGCACATCTTGGACTAGTTTTGACTGTCTGTGAAAGAAATAGGGAATGAAATTGTAGGCTTTTGTGTACAAACAAAAAATATTTTAATGATAAAGTTTGTAAAACTAAAAATAACTTTTATGTACACCAATGTGTTCTCCACAGGGTGGTCTTTTTTTGTGTGTGTGTGTGATTTTGGGTTTTTTTGTACATATATCTTATTATAAGTTCTAAACACTTAACATCTAACACTGGAACCTGATCTCAAAAATTATGATCTTTTCTATTATCAGTAATACTTGGAAAATTTTGTGTGAACAGGCTACCCAAATTACTCTTGTACGTAGTCCTCTGACTCTTCTCACAGCCATCTATTTTTTTAATAGAACTAGTAATGTATTTTAAGGATAGGAAAAAAAAATTATATGCCCCACAAATACAAAGGGGACATCAAACAGAGTGGAGATGTGTAGCCACAGATTTCCGGTAAATTTTTTTACTTGGTGAAAATGTTGCTCTGCAATTTTATTTTTGTTTTGTGCATTATTGGCAGGAGTTAGTTAGAATTTTGAGGTAACTGATGTGTTAATACATAACAAGCTAGATAATTTAGTTTTCAAAAGGATCCTTTTTATTGAAAAATACCTTAATTTTGGATACTGGACAATTTCATAAATGGTTAGAATGAACTAGGAATAAAAATTTCTGCCCATGTTTTATAGGGTGTAAGGCAATGTCTGTACTGATTAATTTTTTTAACCCTTTATTGTAAGTTTTTTAAACACTCCAATTCTGATAAACTTTGGGCTATATCTATTAGTAGGCAGTTGATAGTACCACAATTGAGGAATAGTTTTGATCTTAGCTTCGTATGTTGTCATGTGAGAACTCCAGCAGGCTTGCATGAATATTAGAGAAGGGAAGCAGAACTTGAGTTATACTACAGCTAACACTTAAAGTTTGGCAAGTTTTTTACTTTAATATTTGCATCTAACAATATTTTATGTACCATTCAAAAAATAGGTTCTCTTTACCTGGAATACTAAGTTTTATAACTTTGTATAATTCTAAACACTTTTCTGTATCTCAGTAATGAACAGTTGCTAGTGTATAAGGATGACCTCACACACACACATTACCACGTACACACAACAGTAGAAAATGTAAATTATGTACATTTAGCTTTTATTTTGTTAAGTTTCCTGAATTGTGTTCTAAAACTAAAGATGATATTGTTATATTGCTCAAAACTGAAAAGTAGCAGTGACTTTCAATGATCGTTACTAATGTCTAAAGGAAACCACTGTTACAAATAGGACCCCCCCACACCCCGTGACTATTTAGTTTGTTTTCAGACACTGCAATGAGTGTATCCACAGTAAATAGATTATTAATAAACTTTTCAACATTGAATCTAGTTGCAGCTAATTATTTTATTTAGCATGAACTAAAATTCACTGGAAAATTTGGTCTGAGAAAAAGGTAATTGCACATCGAATAGGGCTTAAGCTTGTATTTTCATTTTAAGTGGGTTTATGTAAGTCCAGTTTCGATATTATATTAGTGAAATCTCAATATAAGTATGGGGGGGATTTTCAGAAGAACTTTTGTGTTTCTGGTGTAAGAACAGAAACTTTTTTTAAAAAGGTGAAATAGAAGATATATGGAAGTCATGAAAGTAAAGACAAATTCCTTTTTCTTGTTAAAGCAGGGTGCTTATTTTTATTTCATAGCCGTGAGGAGGGTTTTAGTGTTTTCTGGAATACACTTAAAGAATAAAGAACAAATTTATGGAAGTATTTGTAAACAGGTGACCTGATCTAGGCATCTGCTACTCATTTATTAGGCATAGGATGTATTTTGTCATGGTATCTACAGTGAAAAAGTCAAAATAAAGTCAAAATAAATTTAAGATTTTGGCTGTGTGAATGCATGGTTTCCTCCAGTAGAAATTTTATTATGGTTACTGTACTTACCAAGTTGTACTTTCTTCTTACCTGATCATGGCTAATTACTCCTGGGGGTTTTGTGTGTGTTTTTTTTTTTAACCTTTAAGTTTTGAAATTTTATATCATCTCTCAGAGTGTGCTATATGACTAGAATATTTCCATTATATGTTTCAAAGTAGCAAATATTTGTAGGCTACATCTTAATAAAGGCAATAACGGTACTGCCTTGAAGAGCAAAAAAATTTAAATTTCTTTAAAGAAAAACAGTGGAAGTTAAATGCTTTAGAGTCTGTAGCATATTTTGGGAAATACGGCAGTTGAAATCACACATCCATTAAGTAGTTTATACTTACCTGCTTGCTTGTTGGAGGCTGGAGAGAGAGACTGGGGGCAGGGGAGACACTCCACCCCACCCCCCCTTTTTTTTTCTTCCTCTTACTTTCATCTTAAAATGCTGTGGGAAGAATGAAAGCAGAAGCATGCTAATCTGATTTGTTTCAGGAGGCTTCTGATAATAAAGAGGCATATCACAGGTGTTCCTAATCAAGTCAGTTTGGTTAAAAAAAAAAAATAAGTATTTTTAAAATTAGGATTTCCTGTAATATAGACAATGCGAGGGTCAAGCCGATGACCTACATCTATGTTTGGGGATCAACCATGAAACTGTGGGTGTTGGAAATATGTTATAATACATGACACTTTTATTGCAGGTTTTGACCTTTCAATAGAGAGCTGATTTTGGAGAACGGCTTACTCCTGTGATTGAAAAACTCTCTCTGGAAGGTTGATGGAGCGTGAGCATGGTATATATTATATTAATGTTTCTTTTATTACGTATGTTCTTTATTGTAAAAAATGTATACAGCAGTATAACTTATTCAGATTATTCAAAATAGGCCAGTTCTGTTAGGTTTGTTCAAGATTTTTTTTGTTAAAATAATTCTTCTTTACACACCTTCTGTAAAATTATTAAAGACAAGTAAAAGTATTTACACAAGCTGTGCTCAAAAGGAAATGAAGTAGCTAAAAATATGTATAAAAGGCTGGGTTTGCAACAGCCTTGATCATTGGAGTTACATAAATTCTCCATATAGTATTGTTCTCATATTCTTGTCTTAGGAATTATTCCAACTGAAATGCTGCTAATCCAAAAACTTAAGTATGGATGATAAAAGTTATTTTAAAATAAACACTATATTTTTCGGTTGGGAGGGTGTGTTAAAGAACAGAACAGAGAGCTAGCTGAGTGCATTTCAATGTACTGTGCAAAATTTGTTTTTAAAGGCATTAATAACTAGCTACTTGACAAGCAAAGAACCAGATAACAGGAAAAAATTGTCTTCAGAGTCTCCACCTGTACCAGAATAGCCAGAAATTTGATTTATTTTATCTATTTGCTAGTAAATAGACACTATGTAGTAAACCAGTGAACATTTAAGAATAATTAATATGGAGTATGCTACACTCATATTGCAAGTCCTGCTTTGCACTAGAAGTACTAATTTGGCTGAAACTGAGAAATCCATTCAGAGTAATCATAACCTATCTACTTATATGTGAATAATCTTAACTAACCATTTGTATAAACAATTGAAATTAAAATAGTAACTGCTCTTGGATTGAATAAACTTGTTTAAATACTAAATGGAGTAGTAAAAACTGGAAGACTTTATCTTCAGCAAAATATATTACAGTACAACAAATTTTATGAACATGTCGTGACTTTAGCAATTCCAGCTTTCAGCTGGAATCCAGTTTTTTATCCTTAATCAAATCTGTCTGTCTTCAAGAGCACATTTTTTTTGTAGGAAGCAATTGTACCATAAAATAAAAGAAGTTTTAAAACCCAAAATTTTAGATTATCCCAGTAACTGTTAATTTATACCAAGCAAATCCAGTGAGGTGTAAATTTCATATTTCCTCATTGTTGTAACTGATGGCTAGTGTAACTGAAAAATTGCTGGCTTTTACCAGTAATACACCTCCTGTTAAAGAAGTATTTGAGGCAGACATGTTCTGAGTATATTTTTCATATAATGCTATGATTTTAGGGTAGTTAAAACCTCGTATGGCAAATTATCAGTTGAGAAACAAAACTTTGAATACAGAAAGTATAGGAAGTGAAACATAACTATTTAAGCTTATATTGTGATTAGTGAGTAAGTAATTCTTTAATTTCTGATCCTTTCTTTCTTTCTGTGATTAAAAATTACAGTAAAAGGATTTTTATTAATGCTGTAACAGTGTTTGAGTAACATGCCTAATATGCTCCCAAATAAATAAATATTTAACAGTCTGTCCAGAAACTCTGCTCTGAATGTACTGCATTTCTGGTGGTTTTCTTTTTTTTTCTTTTTTTTTTTTTTTTGCCTCCTAGTTCTCTTAGGAATATATGGATTTCACAGAACACGTCTTTGAATTTGTTCATTATTTTTTTCTGTACAAAAGCAATTACATTCTTGTTAATGAAAATCAGGATTATATTGCAAGGCAAAGGTATCTAAGGCTCCCTTGTGAGATATTTAAAAGGTGAAAGTTTGATGGAGTGTTCCTTGGTCTGACACAAGTTCAGAGTATTTCTCATGGATTCTTATTCAGCAAAAAAAGGTGGTTTCAGGTTCACAACTGTAAATCAAAGGGATTTAAAATTTAGGGCCTAATCCAGCAAACTTTTAAATACACAAGTAGTCCTAATGACTCCCTATCATGAATAAGGATTTGTAGAATCATGTTCTCATTAGATGCAAACTTTCTTTCCTTTAATGAATAAAAGATATTGGAGTATTTTGAACTTAGACAAGTCTAATTTTTATAAATTCTGAAGAGAAGAGGTTTTGCAGTAATTGTCTTACTCATTTAACAAGCTCAAAAAAAGTGCTGCAGTTGTCAGTTATCATTAGAATCTACTTTGAGTGTTGATTTGCTGTACAACATTTTAATGCTGAAATTTGGCCCATATTATGTGGTTTTTTTTCTAGAACCGCCTTGCATTTAGTAGTTAGCATGGCTGTTTCATGACCCAAAGCATAGGTGAAACTTTCAAGAGATGTGGTGTGTATTCTATTGTCTTACTCTTAGCCTCTGCTATTGTAGTTCTTAGTTAGCAAAACTGCCATTGATTTTGTTGGAAGTTGAGTCTGAAATAAGGGCAGCAGTGTTGGCCCCTTAAAAATTGGTGTGGCTATTGCAAATTGTACACTTCATAAACTATTTTGCAATATCTAATTGTAGTGAAGCTGAAAAGATAAAAATGTACAGACTTCTTTGCTGAAGTGCTTCTCATGTAACTTTTCATGGTCACTTTTACTCTTTGTATTATAGGTATACACTTGAGGCTCTACAGACCTTGTTGACTGAATCATAATTTGAAAGCTGACAATGAAAGCTTATTGCTTATCTAAAAGAACTGTTACAGATTACTTTGTCAACTCATTTAGGCTTTTTTTTTTTTTTTTAAGGACTTCTCTTGCTTTTCTAAGGCAACTTAAATAATTTTCCTGAAACAGATATGTAGCTATAAATGTAACCCATGCCTAGTTATTACATCACATGTAAAATCAGCCATTGTATGAAACCCTATGATATCTTAGGCATGGCTGTTACAAGTTTTGAAATCTGAAACAACTGAATTTTCTGGATTTTGTTAGTTTAAACTAGATCCAGCCCTAACATTATTTAAAATGGAGTTTTGTATGCTATTAGATTTAAATAGATGTTAACTTGCATTATTAGATTAAGCATTTAATGAAACGTGTATAGGAAGGATTTAAGACTGGCATACTTACACCTCATTTTTCCTTATCTGTTGATAAAATGGTCTTGCAAGGCAATAGGAAAAGAAAAACAAATGACATACAAATTCTTTAGGAAAAAGTTAAAATATGCTAATTGGGATATTTAAATGCTTATTCTTCTCACTCAAATGCAAATATAGGAAAGTAAGGCATTACCCCTTTTTTTATTATTTTTTAAAATTTTTTTTATTTCTTTATTTCAACAAAAACCTAAGTAGAAATTCATGTAAACCCATACATTTAAGCTGTGGGTTGGGGAATGAGAAATGTAATCAAAGTTCTTAAGTGTTCAGCTACTGTATTGATGGCTTGTTAATCCACCTTGTTTTAGACTGTGGTTCACACACTAACATGAAGAAGGAAATGTATGAGGATGCAGTTGCTAATTGTGTAGTGTGTTTGAATAAACCACTGTGTCTAGCTCTCTTAATTTTGAATTTGCTTTAAATCCAGAGGTATTCACAGTAAACTTTTTTTTGTGGTTGCTGGGGGCAGGATTTTTTTTATTCCAGAGAACAAGTTTTTTCTGTTAAATTATGCTAAATTTTTACAGCAATATTTTGAGGAAATGAGTGTTTTTTAGCAAAATATATTACTAAGGTAATCTATCCAAAGCAAGAAATCAGCAGTATCTGTTTTTTTAATTTTTTTTAGTACTTAAAAATCTTAGTAATGTGCAAATATCTCTAAACTATTTACACCTTTCCATTAACCCACTAAATTTTAAGAGTCTGCTTTTTATTTCCTGTGAGTGTCTTATGGATTTTTTGTTTTGTAGGTTTTGTTGGGGTTTTTTAAGCCTTCAGGCCAAAGATTTTCATTATTTTATCCATCTATTTCTTGTTTGATATGAAGAATGAATTTTTTTTTAATTCCTCCTCTCCCCACAGAAGGAAATGGATTTAAGTATTAACAGCAAAGTTAACATAAACGTTTTGAAAGTGTTGTAATTATGAACATGATTATGATCGTCCTAATTTTAACTAAGAATTTCCTACTTCAAACCAGATACAGCATAATATAAGTCACTTTTAAAGTTAGACAGGACTCCCAGTGGATCTGATAAATCAGAACATTTGATTTAGAATTTCTATGTTTAGAGGCAAAATTTTCTTTTGGTAGAATGGGTAGATACTGTGGTCTTAAGTGTGTTACCACTTTAGTAATTCTGAAAACACTTTGCTTCCTCCTGTTACAAGCTAGTCCATATTTTAGTCAAGATCAAGAATTAGAAAAGGAGGATGCTCCATCTGTTGTGGAATGTTGTAATTGGCTCTTATGAGAAAGTCTATCTCTAAATCAAAATACATATTCAAAAGTCTATTGCAGAACAGAGTTCTCTGTTGATACTGTCACACTTGTGTCAGTATCTTGCACCGGGGGGGGGGGGGGGCGAAAAAACCCTCCTTGTCAAAAAGAATGGTTATGGACTGGTTACCCTGTCCTCATGTTCCACAAAATAGAAACATTTTTTTTCCCAGCTCCTCAGGAGAAGAGAGAATGATGCTTTTAATGCCAAGCACAGGAGTTGTAGAAGAAGCACTTAAATGTGTATTTTTCTTCATCTGTTTTATCACCTCACTCTTAACAATATGTTTCAGTTCTCAGGCAGAGTGAACATTGGTGCTAGGGACTGTAGTTCTGTATGACCAGAGGGTTTTTTTTTTTTTAAACAAAGGGTCATATGCTCATTTTTAATGCTATGTATGTGGAAATCCACAGGCTGTATGAAATGCAAGTTATCTACATACATATGTAAGTCCTAAATTCATGGCCTCTCTAATCAATTCAAGGGTAGATAAAATATGGTTTGAAATAAGCTTACAGGGAAATGCTTGCACTTTTCTATCTGGAATTACCAGGTTCAAAATCTGGATTTTCATTTGCATCGTGCCTGTTTTGCATCTAGGTTTAGAGTGTAACTAGGAGACTCTTGAATTAGCAGTGAGAAAATAATTCCTTCCAGGGTACGAGTACTGCTAGACTGTTTTCTGTTTTTATACCAGCAACTCTAAGGTTTTGATCCCAGCTATGACACTGTAGTTACAGTACATTTAGCTGTGGATATTGAGTGTTTGTTTCAGAAACTGATATTTTTATGAAACCACATAAGAAACTAATGGAAATGTAAAATATAAGAATCTTCTTAGGCTATCTCTTAAATTTATTGTCCTTGACTTTTTTTTTTCTGTTCATGTATATGGATTTCTTTTTGGTGTGTGTTGAGTGGTTTTTTTGTACATTTTTGGTAATACTTAATT
This sequence comes from Falco biarmicus, assembly GCF_023638135.1. Taxonomy (NCBI): domain Eukaryota; kingdom Metazoa; phylum Chordata; class Aves; order Falconiformes; family Falconidae; genus Falco; species Falco biarmicus. Next base: position 30,496,552 of record NC_079289.1, read on the forward strand.
TGTCAACCTCACAGTCGTCAGACCTGAAAATGATCATTGGAAGTGCTGTTAATTTTTGTTTGTTTGTTGTATGTTTAGATTAATATAACTTATATTGCTGACCCAATTTCCATTATATAAAAACCTGAACAAAATTTGTCATTGAAGTAGGAATTCATGAAAGCTAACGCTAGAGGGCAATTCAAAGCAATAGCTTACCCCAGAACAGCTACATGTGCTGTGGCCCTCTGAAAAAGAGGGAGCCTATGGACACTTTCCCAGGGTCTCCCCCAGGCCAAAGCTGGTCTTTGTGATTACTCTACGAAATCATTTCTTTAGTTCGCTTTTTATATCCTTGAGTGCTCTGCTGCATGAGAAGGAAGATAAGCCAGTTCTTACACTTGGCTGAATTAGAGGTTAAGATGCATCTTCCACAGTGTCTTACCTTGCTCACTCTTGCTACTGTCAGAAAGGTGTAACTTATTCAGTGGTGGGTTTTGTTTGTTTTTAATTTGCTCTCGTGTGCTACATCAAACCCTTTGTCTGAAAGGTACTGGGGTTTGGGAGGTAAGATAATGTTACACTGAAACTTAAATGCCTTTTGTTAAGTATCAAGGAAAATGGAATATATGGTGACTAAAATACATTCTTACAGATTTCTTACAAAATACTACAAATTTATGCAAATTAATGAGACAGTATAAATAATACATTTCGTTAAAAAAACCAAATCACACCACAAATAGGGTAGGGCATCAGACAGGTACTTTGTGTCCATAATTTTATCAAGGAAAATACAATATGTGAAAAGGGGCAGTCAGTGCTATATTTAACTGAGGAAAAGAGATAATCTTTGTATATTGTGCAAAACTTAAAACAATTTATGTAACAGTGCATTACATAATAAATTACAGTTTTCATAGTTGCAATGTTCATCATAGATTTACAGAACATCTTGAATGCTTGTAAATAATAACCTCTAATGCAAATGGTGATGTCGTGGTTCTTGAAAAGCGCTCAAGAATTCTTATTTTAGCAATGCAAATTCTCTCATTATATTGAAATGTATGCACCCGGCCATGCAAATGCTTGTGCCACAGTAAAGATTTCAACACAACAGCATTTTATAAGTGTGTATATGTTTATACCTCTCTCTCATTTTATATACCAATATATATAATCTATTATCGTTATGTGTAGCTTATATAAAAAAAGCTAACCTAAGATTAAAATGGGATGATTGTTCCAACACTCAGTACCAGTTTTTCAAGTAGTATTATCTTTGCATTCTTTTGCACAACTTACTATAGATGCCTGAAACTTATTCTTGCTTTAACTGCTCTCAAGTGCGTTTTTTTTAATAAAGAATACTTACAGTCATTCTGGCAGTGCCACAAATCAATAGAAATACTACAGTGCATTGTTACAGTAAACATTTACACCTGTTTTCTGCAGGTCTGATCAGCAACTCCAGTGCAATTTGAAAATATGTAATCTGCTGGCAGTGATGTGCCCAACCTTAATTGGTACTGGAGCCTTTGGAAGAGAGATTCTGTCATCGCACAGTATATAGTCCAACAATGACTGACCTTGATGAATCTGTGAAGGAAGAAAATAGTTTTCTCATCTCTTATTTTTCAAAATGAATTAAAAAAAAAAGGGGGGGACGTGGAATTTAACCACTGAAGTTGTTAGATTCTCTGGGTAGGTTTTTGGTTTGAGGTGGGGTACATGCTGAGAAATTAGTGATAAAGAGGTCTTAATCACAGGCATCAACTCTTCATTTTGAGAATGCAAATACTTTTACCAAATCTAGCTGCATTACTCAAGCATACATGTAAGCTTTTAAGGAACTGAATCTTTAGCCTTTTGCAGGTTAAGACACTACCAATTTAAGAATAAGCATTTTCATGCAAACATGACTGGTCTCCTTTTTTTATTTTTTACCAGCTTGATTTCTTGCCTAAATCAAAGAGATAAATTTTGTTGTTAAGTTAGTGTTAAGGCTGTCTTCAGAATTTTGTTTATTTGAACAAAGCAAGAAAAAATGTGTAAGTACAAGCAGTGTGCAGACCAATATTGCAGTATTGGTCTGTTCTGTCTTTAAGCAGGTGGTTTCATGTGGCAGGCTGGAAGAGAGACTCTTTTTCTTCCCAGCTTTTGACAAAAAGATGACGCATATGACTCAAAATTAGAAGGGGAAATCTGCCAGTTTGCATCAGTTCCTTAACTTGTGGGCTGCTATTCACCACAAGGAAAATCAGTATACTTGCACCAGTGCTTCTTGAGAGATGAGAAGTGATCATTTCTTTCAGAAAGTGTAGGATGATTGGAGTAGGCCTTTCACATGTTACACTAGGCTTTTCCTATAATAAGATATTTTTCGATTATATTAAATGTTTAGAAAGAAAAAAACCAAATACTGTTCTTAAATGCTACATTTAATGTTTAAAATAGGAATCAGATATGTTATAACTTCCTGCAGAGTAAAAGCGAAGGAATCTGCTTCCTTTTGAAAATGTAAAACTTCGTTTTGCTGCCACTGAAACTCAAAAACTATTGTAGATCTCCACAGTTGAAAGGTAAGTTTTTTAAAATTTTAACCTAATTCCACATATCTGAATCTCCAGTTCCAGCTTTTAAGTAAGTTAGTAGGACAGTTCAAAATTACCATATTTAATTTTTTTTTAAGGCAGAAGCCATCTGTTATGCAGTGAAAAATAATTACTTGGAAGTAAGGAAGGTCTGATTTTCAAAATGTTATGCTTTTAGAGCTGCTAAAAAAGATAATGAACAACTTGGTGATAAGTCCTATTCTTTCATGTAGGTTTGGGTTACGATGGAGAGAAATTTCTTGCAATACTGATAGTCGCTTAAAGAACATACTGTCAACTAGCCTTTTATTTAAAAAGAAAAAAAAAGTCAAATACTACTGGTTCAGAGATTAGCGTCTTGGTTTTGATTTGTGGATATTTACTAGACAGTGTGTTAGGGCTGAGAGTACAATTTTGATTTTGGGGTTTTTTTGACTACTTCTGTGCTTTAGGTATTGGATTATAAATCTCTCTTCGTATATTAACTTCTAGTTAATTCAACATGGTTTTACTTTAAGCTTGCTAGTGAAATATTGAAAATCTAGCTTAATATAAAGCCATAAGAGGCACTCTGCATCCTTATGGGTTGGGTTCCCCCCACCCCCCCCCTCCAGTGGATAAAGTTCCTTTCATTTGGCAGAACTGTTGTTGTTGTTTTGAAAAAGCATATCCTAAGTGAAATTCATTTTCTAGCTGGAAAAATGAACTTCACTGCTTAGCAATCTGTGTCAGCCCTAGAAAACACTGTTTTATTTTGCATTACCTCCATTCTGTGAGTAGTGGATCTCACTGATGGGGAAACGGAGAACTAACCCATAAACATTTTGGAAAGGGAGTATACACGTCTGTGTTAGATGGTATCTTTTCTATTAATATTTCACAGAGGGGTAGGGAGAGGATTAAAGCAGCCTTCTGAGTTGCTGCTCCTGCATATTTCCTCAGCTACCGTTGAATAAACAATAATCAAAGTAGATAATGTGACTAGGAATCTACACCGTAAAGGTGTTAAGGACACCTGAAACTTCTGCTGAAGCAACTAATTAAATAATGAAGTTGTAGAAATACAGCTAAGGATTGGAAAAGCTACAGCAATTACTAGGAGGTGTTGCTCTGCTCTTAACAGTGGATTAACTAGTGCATTCCCTTAACAGTTGACTTGATTTCTGCTAGTAGTTGTTTCACCTTTCCTAAGCCATACAGTTGTCTGGCATTTTATAGAAGTCATGTAGGGATGATGTCAAGGAAAAGACAAATTTACTGTCTGAGCCAGAAGGCAGGCTTACAAAAAGCAACTTCTTTCAGGACACGAAAAGCTCTTTGTTCTGTGGCCTTGGTCTTTTTGTGCTTTGACCCTTATTTTATAGCATTGTCACTCTGACCCTAAATCTTTGGAAGCAAACGTGCAGCAAATTTAGCCCTTCACAAGTGGGATTGCATTCTGAGCTATGGGCCTGGTTTTTGTCTTTAGGCATTATAATTCTATACAGTGCTGAGATGTAACAAAATCAAAATGTAAGATTTGTGGGTTTGTGTAGTGCAAGTAGTATTATTTACATATCAGGCCAAATTATTTTTTAATATATTGCTGTATTATTGTCCTATGATTTATTATTATTTACCAAATTCAGATAAGATAACAACTAGGAAGGCAGTCTGGTTAACGCTGACTAATGTATTTTCCACTTCCCCAGCAGTACTTTGGAAACTGATCCTGTGCACAGGCCACCAGGGTTCCTGCAAAATACTACCTGAGTATTAAAGTACTGTGTAAGAACAAGAAATGCTTTGCAATACGTTATAGAGTTAGAAGATTTAAACAGCAATAGCATGGCTTTCTTCCTTAAAAGACTGGGTGCCAGCTTAGGAGAGCATAAAATTTTACACTAGGTCTGTGACTGCTTCCTGGGCTAAATGAGCAAGTCTTCTGAACTTAATAAAACTAACATTTTTTTTTTCTTTTTAAAAATCGCTTAAAAAGCTAGAAATGAATGTAAAGAACAGAAAACTAATACTTGGCTGGTATGTTTTGAATATTTTTATTTATATTTTTTAAGAATGATATATTTAAGAGGGGAACCTGTTTCCCTATCTTAATAACTTTCCATTATATAGCTGGTTTGTATTGTGTGGTGTTATCATTTGGAGAAAGGTTGTTCCATTTTCTCATTTACCAGCAATGATTCTGTATACTTCAGGTTTTGTAAACTTGAACTATAATCACAGGATAATCTTTTTTGAAGGTAATGGTGTAATAATCTAAGGATTTGTTTATTGGAGAACTTGAAAAAATGTATCTTTATCTTTTTAGGTTTTTAATCTGAAAAGGTGTTACAGAATTTTTAAAAAAATAATAATATAGAAATTGTAGTTGTATTTTAAGGCAGACCTGGCTTTCTTTTTGGTAGATCCACTAGACTGAGTATTAATATTTTTTTGTGGTAAAATTGAGGGAAAGGCACATTTTAGTGAAGGCTACAATGAAATATAATACTTACTTCATAGAACTTAGAAAATAGCTTATTCATTTTTCTTAATTTTGTATGTGTCCTTTCAAGCAGAAAAAATGCTGGTACAGATTGAAAGTGTTCACACAGTTTTCTTCCTGTGTGTGTGCCAGAGGTGCGGGGAAGACAGATTTTTAAAAGTTGTGTGCAAGCTATACCGGCGCAATTGAGAGGGTTCTGGAACGCTTTTCTGAAAACTCTGTTAGAACCCCAGAGCTTGTTACACTTTACAAGTTCCCTGTAAAGTATTTCATTTAGCAGTCTAGTTAATGCATCAACATCTGACAAAACACTCTTTAGAAGCTGGGAAAAGAGGTGGGAGGAGTTAGTCTTATTCAATTTTATTTTTAAGCTAGAGTTGATATTAAATATACTGATGATATACTAAAGTATACATTGATAATATTTCTGTGTTGTATCAGCTTCCTTTAGTTCTGCTTTTTTAGCTAGCAAGCTAGAAAAACTGTTTGACATACTTTATTTGTTCAGGCTAGAACTTGCTACCTTTTAGTATTTTGCCTTCCACACAAATCCACTGCATTTTGGTTGCTATTCATCACTCCAATAGAAGCATCAATATTGCAGTACCAAATGACTGTCTTCACTTTGGTTTGTTTTCATGACTGCAATGGGGAGGAGAGGGAAAAAAAAAAAACCAAAGTGCAGCTCATACAGCTGAATATGTGAGTCAGGCTAGTATAAGCAGTGGTTAGAGTGCTGAGATAAAGCAAAAAGGATGTAAAAATTGAATTTTATGCCGGTAGGCCATAACTGCACTTCCAAATTTCCAGGTATTTTTATACTTCTGAATTTTTTAATGGTTCTACTTCCTGGGTTTTATTTTTAGCTGGCTTTGTTATTTTATGTTTATCTTTTGTACGAGTTCTCCAGCTAATCTAAATATGTTTGTCCATGTTCCTGAGAGAGGTGGCTGGACACATGAGATAGATTCTCCAAATTTAGTAACAGTAGATTTCAGTAATCAACAGTTACCTGCTTAACTTTCATTATTAATATTTTACATTGCAAACAACTTCTGTAGTTTCCCCAGTCTTTTGCCCTGGTTATATGGGGAAAATTGTTGACATGATTGGGAAATAGTTAACAGACAATCCCTTTTTAAACAAAACTTCTACACTCAAGCTTACCCATAATTTACAACCAAAACTCCAGATTAGTGCTAGTTATCTCTGTTCGAATACTCATCTTTCTGTTCAGAAAATTATCCAAAGCATTAATTGTGACTTTTTAACACAAATTGATAATAGTCTTAGAAATGTTCAGCTGCTTGGTAGGAGGTATGGGAAGATCTCTTATACATGGAGACTGTGCATAAGCTCAATCCTGAATGACTGGTTTTTGAGGTGAAGTGGGGCTAATTTATTGCTGGATTACAGTCATTTCATTAAAAAAAAAAACAAACAAAAAACAACCACAAGTCAGCAACAACAACAAAAACCCAAAACACCAAACCTAGCACAGAATTACTAGGTTAGAGACAGATTGTTTTTTAGAATTGCAGTCTTAAACATGAGTTCAAAATCTTACTGTTATTTCAGGAGAATATTTTTTAGGGTGTATAGTTTATTCTCTTAATTCTTCTTCCTCTATGACCACAAAGTAGCCTCAAATAAGTTAAGTGAATTAACTGAGTATCATAGGTTATATCTGAACAAAATAGTAATGCAATAGTAGCCAAGTAAACTGATACCTTTAAAGTAATACCTTGGAATATTTCACTCAACTCTTTTCTCCTTTTTAAAATATGTGCACATCACTTTAAAGACTGCTGACACTGAGAATTAGGAAGAATGAGGGTTCCTTAACAGAAGCAACAAGAAGGCAGGAGTAAAAGACTGTACTTCTAAATGTAAGTTTTAAGAATGAGCAAGTTATAAATTCCAGTGTGTTGGCAGTATAAATATTACAGCGTTGAGTAAGCATATGACAAAAATGAAGTGAAACTACTATTGTTTAAACTGGTGGGGGTGGGGAAGTAAGCAGTGTATTATCAAAAATACAGCTACAGATCTTACAATTTTGATGTTTGAGAATAGAATTGTTTAGATTTCTTAATAGTGAAATGATACTATCTCTTAATTCTCTTTTGTCCAGATGAATTTAGTGGGGGAAAAAAAATATTTGCAGCAAGAGGTGAACTGTTAGTGTGTTTATTCTTATTGGATGGTGAACCAGCAGTTGTCAAGAAAGCTGTCGCTGCAAAATGTCCTGTCTACCATATGAGTAAGTTACTCTCTTCCTGGAATGCACAGAACAGGACACACTTGTCAAAACTGTGCCATCTGAGTGTAAACCCTGTCTCATTTCTTGTTTGAACCAAAGCTAAACTGAGATATGGAGATGTACTTTCTGATGTCTGTGCTATGGGGCAGAGCAGCACTGGTGGACAAATAGTGTAATGCTCTAGACTTGAAGAGTCTTTCAGTGTCTTTCACCTTCAGATGTCTAAACTGAAATAAAGTTGAGAAAGGGTCACAATGAACAGTGAAAGCGGCAGCTTTGCTTTCGTAGTGTATCTGTGTTGCTTTGCATTGATAAGTACGTAAAACAAGCAATGGAATATGGTTGTGTGCAAAATGGTGTGTAACACTCAATGAGGAAGGTGTTTTGGCAAGAAGTATCAAGAGAGTGCTTTTGTTGAATGAGGAAAAAGGCACAAGGTGAATGTTTAATCTTATGTTCTTGGGCATCCAAGACAAAATGCGTTACTTAATAGAAAGGCCTTGATACGTTTTACTCCAAATCACTGAACTGTCAGATTGCTGGCTAGTGGTACCTTCTTGGATACAGTATGTTACTTAGAATTTAAGGAGCTTATTAGTAGTTATAGTAGCATTTAAGGAGCTTCTTAATAGTTACAGTAGCCAGAAGTTCACTTGTAGCTGGTTTTCATGGGGTTAGAAAGAGATTGAGTTGGGCTTGGTGTTGTCATAAACTCTTAACCATAAACCATTAAAACCTGAACATATTTTATATTAGACTTGGTCTTTGATAAGTCAACTAAAAAATACTGAAATCAAGGAAATGCTCCTTCCTTGATTGGGAACACCCCAATCACGAAAGCACACACCCTTTTTCTTTTTATTTAAAAAAAAACCCACAAAAAACCAAACAACAGCTTTAATTGTTTTTTTATGACAGCATTCCTGACTTCTCTGTGTGTGTAGAGAGCCTGCTTCTATGGAATTTCAGTTCTGCATCTTCAGAATCCTTGCATCTTTCTTAGCGGAGCTCTCGCTTCCAGGGGCTTGGGGGGATCTAACGGAGCTCCTGCATACATGATTCCCAGCTTTTGCTGAGGTCTCCTCTGTCTGTCTTCCACCCACAGACCCCATCTTAAAACACAATGATAAAGGTAGGAGAAGCACTCTTGATAGCATGACTGTATTAGCTTTATGACTAAAACATAGAGATACAAAGTTTTGTGCAGACACTTCTGGATTTCAGTAGATTTCTGGCTTAGCTATTACTATTGTTTTTATCTTGGACTTCCTCCTTTCATCCTTTTCCTGTTCTTCAACCCCTTCTCTCACATAGGTCTTCAATTTTATGTGAAAACTGGCATATTCTCCTTCCAGATAAAATTATTTTTAATAGCAACATAGAAAATATACAGTTGTGTTCTGTTTGATTTTGTTTGTTTAGTTTAGGGGCAGTTTTGGTAGTAAAGTTTTAAAAAAAAAAAAAATCAACAACCAAAACCACACACCCCCCCCAATCCTGTAATGCATGTGAGGTTTTGTGTTCATGTTGGGGTTGTGTGCATGAATTACCTGCAAGCTCTCTTACTAATGTACTTTCTGCAGAAAATAGCGTAATCGTTCTGTCAAGTCTTCATTTCGTGGTGTGTGTAGTTTAATTTTAGAGTGATTTACTTCTGCAACAGAAAAAAAGCTCCATGCTTAAGCTAGAAGCTAAAAACAACAATGCAATTGAGACAGCAGTATCTAGTTAAACACACATAGTTCACAAATGAAGAATTTGGCCTGAACGTACAAATGAGAAGTGTACTTCCAAAGGTACTAAATGTTGTAGCTCTCTTATTTAAATAATTGCCTTTCAATCTTTATGGTAAATCTACAAATAAGAAGCAGTATTCTGTCTTGCTGGAGAGTATCTTTCATAGTATTTTCCCAGAAACGTTAAAGGAAACTTTACTGCAGGCTAGCACTTTTGCTTGCATCTATCTTTTTCTTAACCTTTGCCTTCCACACTATGTATATATAGTGGATGTTTTTTCTTTCTCTCTTCCTCTCTTGGATTATGCCTAGCACAGTTTCTTCAGGGGGTGACCAACTGTCACAGCATAACCTTTACAGTTAGGTTTATTTTGACTTTGCATTCAGGTTTTACTTCACCAAGATACTGGATGAGTTGTGCCTATATAATCTAGTTTGCCTGTTTTAGCTGTCTGATTTAAAAACCAAACAAACATAAATAGGAGGGGGGAAAAATGGTAAATTTAGCTCTGTGTGTATAAAATATACTGGAAATGGCTTTTTTTGTAGGGTTTGTACCTAGATAGCTATATAAAAACCTAAGTGTTGCTGCAGCTACATGTAAACTGAAACTGGAAAACCTCACTTTAATTGGCACATTTGTAGCAACAGACCCTTCTAGCAGAGGTCGTCCTGCTGTATTATTGTAGGAGCAAAAATAGGAAGGAAGAAAACAAAAACTCACCAAACTTTCCCCCTTTGTGACCTGCCAAACTTTTTTTGTGCTTACAGACAGCCCTGTTAATTTACAGAATTATTTCTTTTTTATCATGAACTGACTAGAAGGCTCGTTAAAATGGAATGGAGTGCTTGGGTCTGTTCTGTATAAGTAGCTTTTGTCTTAATAATTTGGTATAAAAACATTAAAGAAAGCATAATTCAACTTTTTAGGGAACCAGTAAAAGTCCTGTACACACTTAAAATGCAGGCACACTTTGTAAGAGGAGGATACCTGACAGGGATGTGAGCTCTTGAGTTTCTTGCCTACCCCTTCAAGGAAAGTAGAATGGTCTTTCTAGGCTGGGGGCAGATAAACTCCTGCTCTTAATAACAGGTAAGTTACTGTTCTTGATAACAATCATTGTGGGTTTTTAAAATACCTTTCTTGCCCTGAAATGTATTAAGAAGCACTTGTAAATCTGCCTGCTCAAAAACTGTGGCTTGGGTAACCTGCAGAGGTAACAGATTGCTTGAGGACTGATACTTGACAGAAGCTTACTTTAAAATTAGCTTTTATTCTCTTATATATGAAAGTTGGGGGTTTTTTTCACATCAGAGGTTTCCAGATGATGATAAGTTAGGTTAGAAAATAACCCAGACTTTTTTGTTTTGTTTTGAAGTAAACATCTGCATAATCTTTAGTTCCTCTGATCAGACACACAGTTGTTCGTGTCCCATTAAGGTATTATGCACAGTTGACAATAAAGTCCAGAGCTTCACTAAATAAACAGTCAGCTTGGCAATTGAAAAATGTTTTATAAACATTTTGTAGTTCATTAATACAGCTGATGTCAGTACATGAAAACTAGTGTTCAATAAGAAAATTCAGCTTTCAGCATATGTTTTTTATTTCCTTGCAGTATGGTAGACACCTTGGCCTAACGTAGCAGCACATAATGGTTTGTGGGTTTTGAAAAGGTGCAGGCCATATTGTGCTGCCTCAAAAATACAAGGATTTCATCATCCTGAAGAGAAATATCACTTATGAATTAGTCAATCTTGTGATGCTGATGTCTGTCATACTTTAGCAGCACGTAAATATTGGTGTTAAGACTGTAAATATCTCCAGTATTAACTGTGCTGCTGAAGTAAGGCTAGCCACTTCTGCATGTGAGTCATGAAAAAAAAACATTTAATGTATTTCCTGATACCTTTTTGTTGTTATAATTTATGTGCTGATTGATTGTGAACACTTTCTTGGCTTTTGTTTATATTTTCACCTATTCATAAACAATATTTAGGACTTCATAGTATCTGATGGTAAATACAGAATAGATGTATATGTATATAATTTTGAATGCTTTGGCTTACATGAAAGCTGAATTTATTAAAGGAGCCATCTCAAGCTACACCTGTCTAACAATGCCTTGGTAAGTGCATTTATTTATATAATACATAAAAAATGGTGTTACTTTAAATGTCAGCATTTCTTTATTAAAAATCTTGAAACTGTGTTCATTTTTACAGCATGTTCTTAATGAATGGAATTGGGAAATGTTTTGTCATGTTTTTAGCAAGTGAGCACATAAAGCGAAAGTGTCTTCCAAAATTTTTAACAAAAATTATTAAACACTTCATTTCTTAAATCACTGTCTATAGACAGGTAACAATTTTTATGGTTAGAAGTTTAAATTGTGTATCCGACTGTGAATTTACTTTTTTTTTTCCTTATCTTCCACTAAGATGTTTCTCTTGCAGAGGAATCTTTCATTGAGATGATTGAAATCTCTACAGTGAGAATGGAAATTAATTGGGCTCCTTTCCTTTTAAAAGCTGCATGCAAGAACTGTGCGGTGAGTCAAATGTAGACTAATGGTTATGTAAATGTCACTAATTTTAGATACAGTCAAGATCTGAAAGTGTGTTTCCTTTTAAGATTTTATTTTCTTCACTATCATGACTCAGTATCACTTGCTAATCTCATTTTATTAGCCCTGGTATATTTTACCATTAAAATACACATGCCTTCTTCAAGTAAGTGCTCATAGATTTAAGTTTATACATCTTATAGATGTTTTAAAAGGCAAAAAAAAAAAGCTTATCTGCACTGGGGGGTTGTTTTGACTTCAGGCTTCACAGGCCTGCTACTGGTGTAGTTGCACAAGTATAAACATGATGTAGATAAATATTAATCCAACATATGATAATTCATAAATCTGCATTATTTGACTGCATAGAATTTCAGCCTGGGGTATGTGCTGTTAAAAATCCCACTTTTCTTGTCTGCCCCTGCTGTGGATTTGAACTGGTGAAATTACTGATGGCTAACATTTCCAGTTTGGTTCAAACCTGAGCAGTTCTCAATAGTAAAGCTATGCAGTATTAGCTAGCCTGCAGCTTTCCATGAAGTAAACGCTTCTGTGTCTACATTTACCTACTACAGGTCTCTTAAGATATGTGGCCAAAATGAGGTTGACTGCTCAGAAAAAATGTGCTATCTGGCTCAAAGTCAGAGCTTTCTCACTGAGGTTTCTTTAAGTAGCACTGTGTTGTATTTCCATATCTACAACTGCTTTATACTAAAGACTTGCATATGCATTTCAGCCATTTGAAACTTGGACATGCTTGGAAAGACCAGACTCTGTGGGTTACAACAAAAAAAGACATTCTTATTCCACTGTTCTCCTCCCTTTAAATGTCATTGATTTTTGTTAGCATGCTGCAGACTACAGTGCTTGCAGAGGGCCATCCATCCTGTTACTCTTGTAAATAGAGTATTTTAATGCATCTAGGCTTTTATGAGTAAGTGTGAATCTAAAGAGCTTATCAGAAAGATTTGAGAGCATGCAACAAGTAAGTCGATTTGCATGGCTTTGTCAAAGTCTAGTGGCCAAACCGTTTGTTCCCAACTACTTCGTTGTGCCAGTGCAGTCTTTTGTGTGAGTAGTGAAACAGACTGCTTCCTTCTGGTTCCTTGTGCAAGCACCTAGAGCTGGCATAAGGGAGGAGGTGGCAGGGAGTGGGACAAAGCAGAAGGGGAAAGGTTGGACTGCCTTGCTTGGTGGCCTGAGCAGCTTAGAACAGTTCAGTGATGTGATAAAAATATCATTTGAGCATTTGCAGAACCAGAGCTGAACTGAGGAACCAAAGTTCCTGTCTGAATTAAGAAGATGACTTCGAGTTCTTATGAAGGCTTGGTCAAATTATTCAGTTCCTAAACCTTTGAAAAGAATGTCGTATTTCTTGCATGGTTTTCACTTGCCTTAAATAATATTAGCAATTGTGTTTTCCAGAGGTTTACTTGCATGGGCGGTGCCATGGCCCATGGCTGAATGGAACTCCCTCTACATTGCAGCTCTGGGGTCCTAAGGTTTGTGCCTGATGTAAGAAAGGGAAGCTTGCTTTTTCCTGTTCAGGTGCTTATTTTCTGCTAAGCTGAGGAACTGTATGGGGAAAAAGATGCTTAAATTGTATAAAAGGGAAAGAAAAGATAGGCCTGTATGAAAATAATCTGACACTAGTAGCTGTATAGGAGTGAAGACAACTAGCGAGAGGAGCATGTCTAAGAAAATCCAGTGTTGGAGCTGAGAACTGACAGCGGAAGGACAGATCTGATGAACTGGAAGGTTGGAAGGAGTGGGACAGGTTGGGTAAGTATTGCGGGGTTTTGTTTGTTTCTTGAAATTGGAAGAAGCAACAGCCTGACAGAAGGGATCTGGCCTGAGGCAAAAAGAATGAGTCAGGCTTGGGGAAAGGGGCTTGCACACCTCAGATCATTCCTAATATTCACTAGAGCACTCTGCACTTCAGATCCAGAAGGGAATGCAGACTGTTAAGTAGTGGCTTTTGCTGTAATCTGTGAAATCACTGTTAATTTTATCCCCCTCATTGTATTCCCCGCAGAAGAGGGCAGTCTTATTAGTGCTCTCTGCTACTTCATTAATTTTGGTCCTGAAAAAGAATTCCAAAATATCAGAGTAGTTGAGGTTGGAAGGAGAGTTCTAGAGGTAGTCTAGTTCAGACAGGGTCAGGCAGAGCACATTTCTTGGACTGTATCTAGTGAGGTTTTGAATATCTTCAAGGATGGAGACTCTGCAACCTGTCCTGTTCAGATAGCATTTCTTGCGTTTCATTTTGTGCCTGTTGGCTTCTGTCGTGTCACTGGACAGAACTGAGCCTGGCCGTGTTGTCTTTACTCTCCACTGGCCCCATCAGCAGGTATTTATAAACTTCAGTAAGATCACACATACACAAGTTGTTTGTTTTTTTTCTCCAGGCTGGAGTCCCAGCTTTCTCAGCCCTTCTTCATGTGAAAGGTGCTTCAGTTCTCTCATCATCTTTGTGGAAGTAAATAACATGTTTCAACTAATATGGGAATTGGAGCTCAAAGGGGGAAATGCTTTGGGGGGGGAAAAATAAAACACAGTCTTATAACTTAACTGTAAAAAAACATGAAGATCACAAACCAAAACACTATTCAGTTAGATAGATGAGATAACTCCTGCTTTAAGATTCTGCAATCTTCACTTGCCCCCTTGTGTTAGTGTACTATGAAGCAATCTTCATGGTCATACAGAACATGTCATCTAATGATAGGATTGGCCTGGTGTGGTGCTGAGCCAGGGAAGATGTTTGTGGGCTGTGCAAGCAAGAAGCTTGATGCTGCTACAGGTGCTACACAAATTAATTGGTAAAAAATTCTGTAGGCAATGGAACAAAAGACTGCAAGTAGAGAAAACCATGGTCTTCATGGTTATGTCAAATGAGAATTCCTAGCCAGAAGTGATGTTTATTTTTCTGCCCTTAGTCTCATATGATGCTAAACAAGTTACAGGCCATTGTTTTTGCAGTACTTGTACTCCTCACTTCAGAGGTGTCTGACTTGTGTCTGACAGAAACACTGGCTGTTAACATTTACAGCTGAGCTTCTTAGGAGTTGTCATTTGAATTAAAATACTATGTATTGTTATGTCTGTTGACAGTCTCCTGTCTTAAACAGGGTAACTTAAACTGTTGCATACTACTATAATTTCTACATCTCCATGTCATATTAAAAATAGAGGTAATAGACACTTAACCTTGAAGGGGTGTTGGGTTTTTTTGTTCAAAAAACCCCCACATTTGTTTAGTAAGTGTACTACAGTAATGCATTTCCTCATGGAATTTTCTATGGCATTTATTAATTCTGATCTCAGAGGAAGAAGTGAGTATTGTGCATCTTTTAAAGACCAGATCTACAATCAGCTTTCCTTGTTACCAGCTCAAGCTGAGAAACCTGAGTTTCAGTGTTGTTGATTCATGACCTGTTTTGACCAGTCCTGTAAACTCCAAAGTACTCCTGATTTGGTCTTATTTTGTCACTGATTCATTTTGCATATATAGCTATTATTATTAAACACTTGTTTGTCCCATTTTTGGAATGTGGTTTCATGAGTAACACTTTCAATATTCTGCAAAATCTTTTATACACTAAAGGTAACGCTTATGTTTGAACTTCAGCATATTTTACAGTAATTTACCTGTAAAGATTTATGTTGCAGGAAGAATGTACTAGTTAAATTGTAACACTTAATTTCTTATGTACAGTGGTAAACAGTGCACCTTGAAAAATGTAAAGTGACTTACACCTATGTATTTAGGGCTAATACAGGCCAAATTCCAAAGCAGTTCTTCAAATTCCAAAGCAGTTTTCTTGGTACCGCATATGGCACACTTCACTGAGTGAGAGTGGTTCTGTACTTGGTATTTAGGTATAGAGACCTGAAAATGTTTCAGCTTTTCTTTTAATCATGTTATCTTGTTATGTATTGAGGGAAGTCTCTCCTAATCAGGTAGCAATACTAGCAGTAATGAATGAAGTTTGAAATGTTAGACTCCCTTTATGTTCTTCATCACCACCTCCTGCCACAGAAGTCAGAAGAAATGATTGGTAGAAATATTGTGAGCTACTATTTTACCAGTTTAATTTGAAGCAGAGCAGCAATTCTTTTGAACAAACAAAAAGTTTCAAATGTGTTTGAAGGAAAACTTAGGTCTGAGATGTATATGAATCTCCTTTCTAAGTGTGTATCAGAAGAAAACGTTCAACTATAAACACAAATAAAATTATGGAGAAAATTCAGTGGCACAAGTGAGATCATTTATCTTTCTATGAGGGGGCTAATATCACTTGGACATTACTTTTTCACTCTGAACAATTTATTTCTGTTGAAATCTGTTTGATGGCTCTCAGGTGCAACAACTCAATATTTTTTCTGATTTTGATGCACCTGTAATAGCTTAGAGTTAGTAAGTCTAATGAAATTTATCTAATATTTCTTCCATCTCGTAATGTAAAATTTGAACCCTATGCTCAAACGTTCTGAAATTAACAAATTTAGTTATAGCAGAATTTATCCAATTTGAATCTTCAATCTTAAGTATACAGTGCTGAGCAGCTAGAGATGACTGACTTAGCTGCTGTTGAGAGATGGTAATAATATATCCATAATGTTTTCTTCTGCTGTTTATAGCCATAGGAGACAGCCACGGGTAGAAAGTTCACATTTCCCTATGGTTTTTGCAGGGCAAGCATGTGGCTTTCTTACCTATAAAGGAACCTTCTGTCAGCAGCTTTTACACTTTTAAGTGGTTTTAAAAGTAAAACACTTCGGAGTCTCTCATAAAATACTCAAAAAAAACCCCACACCCTTAAGTATGATAATATTTGGACTATATAAGGCATAAAATAAAGAATACAAAGTCTCAAATGTATATGCTTTTCTTAATATTTTGTTGAAATAAAGGCAAAAGAGAAGCTTGAGGGGTTACATTATTGCACCAGCTAGAATAGTCAAGAATAATACACGACTATGGTTCTACAGTCCTGTGTGATTCTCAAGCCAGAGGAGTTTAGGACTGACAGAGTCTTCCTCTTTCCTTCAGTATTAGCCCAGCTCTGATATTTCCACCGTGATTTCACTGATTGACTTGGGGTTAGTTTTCGGTAGACTCAGCCAGCTGAATGTGCTTGCTGTGTGAGCAACAGTACTGGCACCAAGGAAAAGTTCCTTCTGCTCTTGAGAATGGCAGTCCAGTATTAATTTCCATTGCTGAAACCAATGTAGGGAATATTCAGGGCCTTATTTTTCTTTTCTTGATGGTCCTGCAGACAGGCTTTGTCTAGCTGCTGTTCAAATCGGTATCAAAGGGGCTAAACAACATCTTGGTCTACCTCTTCCCTTCTACAGAAGATTGGTATCTACATATGACACTGACACAAAAATTCACATACAGGTATAGCTTCTTAGCATATGGAAACAGCTGTGACAAACCTTTCCCGTCATCAAGGCAACATGAAAATCTTCCTCTTTTTCCTATAAGCAGTATCTGTTATTTTCAGACATACCAATAAATATGTAAAGTATATTATCTGTTTATATATAACAAAACTTAAGACGCAAAATAAGAGCTCTCCAATAGTATCGGACAAAGATGAGAAAGAGCTCTACTGTTTTGCAGGTGTGAAATCTGTTAAATGACCTGTGTGACAACCAGTTTTAGGAAGTGTGTGTGGCTGGTAGGTTGTACAGTCAGAAAAAGGATTTCACTGCAGGTTCGCTAGCATCGTGTAGCCAGACAGCCCCCTGTTGGTTGTGGTGGTGTGGAGGTTCCTGAAATGAATTCTGCTTGAATTCAGTAATTTATTGCACACAACAAGCTACTTTTGTTTTCATTCCCATATCACAAATAGAGAAAACGGGGGGAAATTGTGTGCACTTATAAAAATTATCTTTCTATCAAGTTTTATCCCTCTTGTGTATCAAATAAATGTTAAAGCTTGGAGTATCTGCACTGTTTCTTAATGTCTTTGTAGAAGCTTATTTTTGAAGAGCTGCAGCAAAAATGTAAAACAGTACTTTGTCCCCGTGATCTAAACTTTAATGCCACATTTACAGCCTGGCTAGTGCAAAGTATTTCGATGAATTTCTATCAAGAATGCAGGTAATAGTCTTTAAAACAAAATTTGTAAGATAGCAGTGAACTAGCCCAGATAGAGGCTCCAGGCTTATTTAATGACTGGGATTCTTGCAGGCACATCTATGAGAGCCTCTACTATTTAGCAAGGTACAGTTTTACCAAGAGGCTTGGGGGTTTTTTTTTATTCATGTTTGCTTTGCTTTAATCTGTTCTTTGGTATGTGATCTAAGTTGCTACCAAAGCAGCTAGTTGCTTACTTCCAGTTTATGTTTGAGTTAACAACCCATGTGTTAAGAACCCAAAATTCTTGTTCTTCAAACCAGTCGTCTAAAATATTGGAAAATTGAAGGACACTTACGAAGTATTTTGTTGTTTTGATTTTTTTAAAAGTGTTTTAAAGGGAACCTAAAATCTGCCTTGCAGTCATTGTATATTAGTGTGGTGATGGAATGTTCCAGGTATTGTATGAATGTATGCAAGCAGTTATTGTCTAGAATCTGTCATGTGTCCGTGATTAAAAGGCACTGTTTGTGGGGGAAATGGGTGACCCAAGGAAAGTTCCCTGGAAGGACTGTCCTGTCGTAGAGGCACAGGGTCTTCTGCTCTGAAATAAACAATACAGAAGTGATCTCTTTCTGCCTCAGGTATGGCCTAGGTAGTAAAGGCTTATCTTCATTTGAGGAATTTGTGGTGGAAAATCCATAGCTGTAACAGTAGTAGAGAAACGGATGTTAAAATTAATCTTCTACCACAACACAGAACAGAAGAGCAGCATGATGCCGAGACAGCCAAAGTGCTTAAGGACTCTGCCTTCCCCCCCCCCTTCCTTTGGTACACATAAAAAAACTGACTGTAATCAGATATCTTAGAACAGTTGGCAAAAACAACAGAGGGTAAGGATACATGCTGTGATTGAATAGGAGGGAATGGCAGAGACGGGGACAGGCCAAAGAGCTGCTTAAAAAATGTGATGACTTGCTGAAATCCATCAGAAGAGTTTAAGAAACTGGCTGAAGCAGCCTCAAGGTGAGGGGACTTTTCCACAAAACAGAAAACAGAAGCTCGAAGGGATTCGGTTCACATCTTCTGGTTCTGAAAAAGTGCCCAGTGGAAGTTGCCCACAGATGTTCCCCATCTTTCTTGTTAAATCAAGGGTATGTGGAAAAAAGAAGTCACAAAACGGTTTTGTTCAAAGATTGTTGGCAGTGATAACTCTTGCCATTAGCAGATGAAAGCAAGCTGCAGGTAGGATTTCAAAGGGTAGTGGAATTTGCTTTTATTGGACTAACTGTGCTGTTCCTTGCAAGTTCCATATTTTCCTGAGATGTTTCCTGAAGTAACAGTAAAACGCGCATACAATAAATGTAAGCGCCCATTAAAGCTCACTAAAGGAATACTTTGTGTTTCTAGTAGATGAACACTGAGATAACTGAATATTTGTGAATTGCATCACAGGCCTCTATTATGCCAAAGTTCTGGGGTTTATTGCTGTAGAGAGCACCAGTAAAGGTGGCTTTAAACTGCTTTGTGCCCCAACTTTCTCTAAAACTGCTGAAGAGGGAAAGCAGGGAGCAACTAGCAGCGTTAAAGAACTTTATGGCTGTTCGGCAACCAGCAAGGGGATTCACCTTTTCCTTCAGTCTACCCTCAAGCTATTTTTTTTTTCTATGCTTAAAGAGGCACTCTGAGGTTTTTGGGGTTTTTTTTTGACAGGAAGGTTTACAGTCTCCCTCGCAAATTAGTGGCATTGATAAGAGCCTATTCTGGGTTGAAGAAGATTCAAATAACTTACCCCGATCAGAAAAATTACCACCTTTTCCTTTTCTTGGGAGTGGTTACTTACTCCATTTGCAAATTAGGATTAAACTGTAGCACTTCCTCATGGTTCTTGTCTAGTAACTTAGAATAACTTAGAACATGCAGGTTGCTTGCAGACCTGTGATATTGTGATACCGTTATTTTATGCTTATTCAGACATAAAGTACCCTGAGAAAGGCCCTACCTTATGCTATCTCAGTCTCCTCTAAAACTACCTTTTTCTCTAGCTGTGAGCAGTCGTCCAGGACAGTGGATATTTCTAATGGTAATTGACAATTTCTTAACTGTATCTCTTTATTTTTTCAAATTTATTTCAAAGTTCTTGTAAAAATAGCACCTGGTCCTGGTGATTTGTAGTGTTTGAGTTTCTCAGGCTGCCAGCAGGCTCTTTTGAGATGTCTAGGCTTGGAAAACTGATTCCCCATAAAGCATGTCCTTGCAATAGGAATTTCTCTGTCACCCTCTGTATTAAAACCAAATAATTTATATTGAGCTGCTTTATGCCAGTTTCTTCCATCCTCCTCTTGGTGGTATATAGATAAAACCAAAAAACCTCCTGGATTCTAGTATCTTTAAGAATACTTGGAATTATTCTCCATGTGTGTGTTCATGCACTGGCACACAGGCGCTGCATGTGGACGCTGGTACAGCTGATACTCCGCTATGGGGGAAGTTGTTCAGCATCACCTGTGAAAGCCGTAACTGCGTGTCTTTGTGCAAAAGCAGTGTTAATCCTGCCATCCCCTCATCCTTCACACTACAGGTGGCTACAGATAGAGCTTTTCATTAGTCAATGATCCACCAGGTAGTCTTTCGTTATTTGCTAATTTATACCTTTATCAACACTTATATAGTGGTTCAGATGGGGTTTAGTTTTAGAAATAATAGCATTTTTGTTATTTTTTTGTCGGAGAAAGTACTTTAGCCTAGGAAGAATTCCATATCGGTGCGTACCCCATGAATGAGCATGACCTCCCTAGGATTCAGACACTGTGTGATGTGGTAGTGTCATGAAAGACTATCCACACAGGATGCATTTTACTTGGCCTGATGAGCATCGCATGAATCTTCTCGGAAGACTGAGCAATCAAAACATCTTGTCTCAAGATGTCACAAGTGATACAGACACCTGGCCTCTGGTTCCAGCTTGCCTGAGCAGGAACACTGAGAAGGACCAGAACTCTTTTGCCACTCCCACTGCTGACAGCCTAGGGCCAGAAAGTCTTCTAACATGGCTAAACCTTGATTAGAGGGTGACAAGGGACAGAACATTTGCAAAGCATCCAGATTTTCTCCCACATAAATTCTTCTGAAGTTAAGCATAGCTCAAACCGGGAACGCCAGGCTGTCCAATGATGCAGAGTTGAAATTACCTTGAATATTTCATGGTACCTGGTCTGCAGTTCTTGGATGCCTCAGCAGCCATGATGCTAGAGGAGAAATTATCAGGAACAATGACAGCAAAATTAATTTTGACAAGATAAATTAGCTTTGGATCCTTCAGCTGCAAACAGACAGAGCAATCCAGCATCCTACTGTCAAATCAGGTTCAGAATCACCCCTTACAAGCCTCCATGGATGTCCAGCCTTCAGTATTGATTCAACCATTCTCTACTGGTACTGAGAGGTCATTTTCTGAAAGTTTCCAGAATCCTGTAGAGCTAGTTACATAGAAAATATTCTTGTGGTTGGTCAGAACCAGAAGAGGACTGAAAGGTTCTTCTGTAAGGTTCTCTTTAGCTGAGCATCCAACACTAGGTAGGGAGGTCAGGTGTGGTTCACACCAGGGTAGCTTATAGAGATGGGAACTTCCTGTATTTTTCAGCATCTCTGTATTCTCATTAATGTTTCTTGAATGCCAAGGGCCCTTGAGGTGCCACCCAGACCCTCAACTTCAGCCTTCAAGGAAAGCCTGTTCTTGCTGTGTCACCAGTTATCATAGTGGCATCCATGACCACGTTTCATGCTCTGTTTCTCACCAGAAGGCAGCTCCTGACTCAATACTTGCATCCAGTGAGTACAAAACCTTCAAAGATCCAATGGCAGGATGGGTTTACTAAATACCAAACCTGTTACTAAATGCCATCAGACCAGAAAATTGTCTTGAGACAGCCTTCTCTGGAAAGCAAACTGCCCCCAGTAACAGCAAAAATTGTCACTTAGTGCAAAAGGAAGATGTAATTTTATCTCTGTGGCAGAAAGAGCTGGAAATGAGGGTCCCAAGTGGGGTATTATTAATTAATATTGCAAATACTAATTTAGAATTATAAAAATTGCCATGGACATCTAGGGAGGAATTTAGATATAGTGCAGCTGAGACCATTTAAGGCAATAGCTATGTTTGCAGAGACAGACGTCTTTATAAAGGCAGCTTCTTCGTGCATTTTCTGAAGTAGACAAGGTTGTGCACAGTATTCCTAGGTCCCCAAGAGAGTAAACACAAGTTCCCAAGCACAGGCTTTCCAACAGACAGACCTACACGTGCTCCAGCAAAGCAGCACAAGACCTAAGGGGGAAAAAAACCCAACTTCTTTGTGTGTAGCAGTTCACCTGCTTCTTTCATCAATGTGGCAGAGAATATACTCCTTTACCTATGGAAAAGAGGCCCCACTTTATCTTTTAAAAAGAGAAGGGGAAAGGTGGTAGTGACTCAGTTCCAGTACAGTGCTTGCTTTGGCTGTCCGAGATGATCCAAGATGATGTCCGAGATGGAATACATCCATCTGAAAGATCAGATACGGGTGATGTTTTCAGCCAGCGGGTTTTCATTACCAGGTTGAAATGCCCTGCTCCGAGCCTTCAGGACAGTTATTTCCACAGTGTTATCTCCTCAGCCGGAGGGAGCTGTGTGGTCTTTGTAGTCGTTGCCTCCAGCAGAAGACCTGTGTGCTTATTGCCACTTGTTTCAGAAGAACGGAAACCCACACATTCATACCCTGAGCACTCCGTGTGTGATCCCCTGAGCGCTGTCGTTAGATCCTTCTCTCATGGCTGTATCTTAGTGCTGGGGATAGACAAGAAGTCAGTATAGATCCCTCTGCAGAGCATAGATGATCACAGCCATAGCAGGCAGATGTCCCACTAGCCTTGTGTGACCACGTGATGTTCAGCTTTTCTGTTCAGCCTCAAAGCTTACCTCAGAAGTGCAGTGAGAGCATGGGTCAGGCTTTCAATAGCTAAGCATGAGAGACTGCACAGCACAGCTTATACGGGCAAGCTACAGCCAGCGGAGCAGCCGCACCAGTGCCCCTGTGCCGGCTGGTGCATTTTCCAGCCAAGTTCTGCAGGCAGTCTCTGAAATGAGAGATGAGTCTAGCAAAAAGATGATCTTTTGCCCATCCTTTTCCACTTGTATCCATAGAGATTTCAGGACTGAGTATGAACACTAGTGAACTCTGGGTTGCACTAGCACACTTGTCAAAGAAAACTTACTCAATAACAGCAGAAAACGTGGTTAGCCTAACCAAAGGTGGGAGGAGGATCTCAGTTACATCAGGGGCCGTGCAGTTGCCGTTTTTCATTTACATTCTTGACATGGCCAACTAATCATTAAGCCATTAATGTGTCCCAGGGATCCACAGTTTACTAAGCCATCTTCAGATGACAATGTTTTGAACAACCATAGGAAAATTATGTGGCTTAAGGATCAATTTGGAGATGGAGAAAACATAATGTAAACCAGTCTGTTCCAGAAGTTACATTTCCAGTTTGTGGAAAATCAGGAGCTTACTAATAGGGTTACTGTTCACCATGCTGCAACTGGAATTGAAGCAAAGGCCACCAACAGGACATGCCCAGTAAGTACCTAGGCGTGTAACCCCAGCGCCGCCAAAGCAGTGCTGGTGTTCTGATCTTCAGACTTTGTCTATTCGGCCACCAAAAGCTTAGCTTCTGTTTCCTGATGTGAGGTATCGACATGATTAACCCATCTTATGTCTGGATCCTGCAATGTTTCACTTCATAGCACAGACACAGAAATGACCTCCGAGAGAGAAATTTTGTTCTTCAGGTATGCAAACTATCGATATATGAAACATCCCTATAGTCTCATGAACTTTTATGTCTCCCATCTAAGTCATTCTGTGCCTTTTCTGTGTTCCTTCACCAGATATCACCCACCCATTCATTCAGCCCTGTAAGATGTGCTTTTCCTTGTCTGGTGGCGTTGAAATTTATGACAGCTCTGTTAACGATCCATCCTTCAATAGTTGTGTCTCTTCGGTCCCGCAAAAGCAGGGACTCTTTCCAGCCAAATTTTACTCATTAACCCCCTCTGTAATGGGAAAGAAGTGAGTTTGCTGCCTTCTGTGGATTCTGCCTGTCCTTATCATGGAGCCTTTTATGCTGTTCCACCAGCGACCAGGCTGAGGAGCAGGCTGAAGGCATAGTAGAAAGACATAAAGTTTAAAGGACAGAAGGATCAGCATGCCTTCTGTTTGTCGTGGAATACACCATCGTAAACAAAACGCTATGTCAGCAATTATTTTATTACTCAGTTTAGTTATCACTGGGGAACAAGACCAAAAGCCATAGACCAGCCTTCTCTGAAGGCCTTCAATGAAAGCTACAAACTGCCTTTGAAATTCAAAGAAAAGCGTTCCTGCCTGACTCCAAAGTACTAGTAAAACCCCCAGACTTGGTGTTTGCAGTCTATTGCTTTTTTTCCCAATAGAGAATCAGGATGGAACAATGTTGCAATGTTTAATTCTTCACAGTTTCAGCAAGCACTGGGCTGGCTGGTGTAGCAGAAACTTGCTTAGAAAGCAAAGCGCTAAATTCATTCTCTACACCAGACTTCGAACGCCTTACTGTTTCCAACCTTTAGGGCTACATTCATCATCTTTCTGACCAGAAAGAAGCCACCAATTATTGAACCATTACATTAGAATGGAAACGGAGTAGAGCTGGAGGAAGGAATCTTGGAAAAATTTACACATCGGATCACACTTCAGGGGGTTATTTCAGCAGAAACTACGTGACGGTCTAGAAAACTGACATTCTTTTTTTTTTTTTTTTTTAATAGAAGTCAGATTTATTTGTATTTTATACGATGACTAGTGATTTACATCCCACCCACCCATTTGAGAATATTCAGGGCTCCAGGCATATCTCCAGCCAGTTCCAGACTATTCAAATCATTGTTGGTACGTCCATTTACTAGTCACAACAAGGCCTTCTGTGACTAATTATGGCCTGACTGCAGCAGGAGAGGCAGCTTCAAAGAATGGGAATCTTCAGACACACTAGCAGTTCCCTTGGTTCCCAAATTCTTTATTTATGTGGATTACATTGAGTTGACAGATTTAACTGGGCTGTTGAAGATACGGTCAAAGAAGCAGAGTCACTCCCTTCCCTTTTATTGTTTTCTGAAGGCACAACAGTCATACGCATCTGTCACTCGAGAGAGGAAGTTCTCCATCACTGGGCTTCGTTTGGGCTTTTGTATGCTGTTCCAGTAGCATCTGGGAATGGATCAATATAATATTGGGTAGGGAGTCGTAGTGCCTTGTGATGCACTGTAAATCTTTTATTGTAGATACTCCTACCATTTATTGTTGAAAATCGATAAAAATAAACCTTGTAAAGTTAAAGCCTGGCAATGGTTCAGCACAAATCAGAGGGGAGGAGTAAAGAGGCAATGAGTCTCCCTCCCCCTCTTGGATAGCTCCCAGCTTGTTTCCCAATGAATATTCAATAACAGTTTCCAGCAATCTGGAAACAAATTATTTTAATTTTTTATTATTATTCAAAGTTATGAACACTTTGTTGTGATCTCAAGCGGGACTTCTGATCCACTTTGGCAGCGTTCTGGTCGCGAAGTCAGCTGTGGATCAAAACAAAGTATTGCCCACATTGTGTGTTGGATTTACTTTAGACTTGCCTTCCTGAGACAGACAAAAGCACATCATCCTTGCTTAGCTCAGATTAAAAGAGTTACTCCTGAGCATTGGAAAACTGTAAACCAACTAAAATAGGTAAAAACAAAATAGAACATCCCAGTGTGGTGAAATGTTTCTCCAAAATCAGAACAGAAGTTACTACCCCTGTTTGCAAGCCTGTAGAAGCAGGGCAGGATGCAATTACTCCAGCATCATTCTTTTGCCTTATGGCTATTAGTTCCTTATATACTGCATCTTCGTGTGGAGTCTTCTACTATTTCCATGCGATTCAATTACGCAGGGAAGTTAGAAATGGTTTGGAATTATTTAGTAAAGGGGAAAATGTCCCAGTACTATGGCCAGCACTAAGAGATAAGTCTTTTTTTAGTCTAAACATAGTACCAATTTCAATAGCTTTATTTAAACATCTATTCTTAACCAACTATATAATCTTACGAGCACTGACTGCAGAATCTATGAGTGCAGTGACTGCACTTCCTAAAAGAACTAAAGAAAAAAAAACCCTCATGAATTGTCATATTGACATCCATACCAAAAAAACAGGAAGGTATTTCATATCAGACTCTCTCCTTCCTGGTATCAGCAGGTTACTGAAGAATTTAGGGGGTTAAATAAATGACCTGTCACCAGAAGAGCTAAGAAGGACATAAGAGAACTTTCCATTGTGTGAAGAAGCAGAAAAAAGTTACTCAAAAGCACAAAAAAGTAACAAAGTACTACAAAAGGAAAAAGAACACGGTGCAAGAACAGGGGTTGGAAGAAGTGTGGTGTCTCCATCCCGTCGGGATATCCAGCAGGCATCACAAGATTGCATTGGTAAAGCCCTTGACACTCTTGTGTATAGAAATACAGGATGAAATTCAACTATAAAGGAGGGAAAAGTGATTAACTTAAGAAAGAAAATGTAAGACAAATTAAGTGGTGTCTTTCTGAATCATCTGCCTTATGCAAATCCAGCAAGTCATCATTTCTTTCTAGATGATCTGCTTCTGCCATGTGAACTGCCCCCCATGTAGGACGGAAGGATGGTGTTACCTTCCTGTTTAGTTTCCTTTCCCTCTAGTGATCTTCCTGTTCTGGCAGTCTGCTTGTGTGTTAAAAAGCCTGAGAGAGCTCACCGCTCGCTGTAAGTGAGCGACAGCACTCCGGCAGTCAGTTCCTAGCATCTCAGGCAGCGCAACAGTTTGCTGTACGCTTTTGCTGAATCCAACGAAAAATAAAAAGGCAA
Organism: Falco biarmicus; assembly: GCF_023638135.1. NCBI lineage: Eukaryota > Metazoa > Chordata > Aves > Falconiformes > Falconidae > Falco > Falco biarmicus. The sequence continues at coordinate 30,523,213 of NC_079289.1, forward strand.
ATACAGCAGTACTGAGATCAGCAAATTTTGCAGCTTCCCAGGAAAAAAGAATTCTCTTGAGAAAGTTGGCAAGGACTTGAAGAAGTAGATCATGTCAGGGATCACAAGATCCAACTTCATTAGAAAAAATGTCTGAATTTTCAAAATCCCATTCGTATTTAATCAAAAATAGAGCTAGATGTGAGCAATCAGAGCTCCTGGTTCTGTCATGTAAAAGCATGACCAAGCCGCCTACAATACCCTTCTAATCCAGCAGAAATCGTGTGGTGAGACACCAGAGCTGACTTGCCTGCCAAGATTTGGGTGAAAGGACTCAGTTTAACACGTAAAGTGGTTTTGACCAGAAGGCTTTTAAGGTCACTCAGACTCATAGCTAATCTGGGCTCCCGTCACCCAAATTCACTTCTACTTGTACAGCCTCTACCTTCTGGGGACGTGCGGCGGTGCGAACCGCTCTGCTGCTGCTGCAGCACACAGCCTGCTCTCCGCTGCATCCCTCGGGACAGGATGGGCACCTCGGGAGGGAAGCGTAGTGAAAATACTGACAACTCTTTCTTCCAAATAACTGCTCCAGTGCCTGTGGGATACGCTGCATGCCACTCCAAAGAGGGCACAGAAAAATTGCCATCCTGGTTCAGCAACACTTTATGGTAACATAAATAATCTTACAGCAGCTACTTAGGCCAGCTGAAGAACCTCCTAGTAAACGTCCTATTTTTACATTAATTCACCTACAAACAAACATACTTGCACCCCTTCCTCCGTGATTACTGCCATTTAGTTGTAGCTTGAAGCTACAACACCTGTAGCTCTACTACCGCTGCTTCCACATTCTGTATGAAGAAACCCAGGAAGGTGCTTTCCTTTGAAGAACCAGCTTAATACCAAATTATCATCAATTAAAAGTCACTGTTATCCTACTGGTCTTAGTCAGCCACTCAACAAATTTCCATCAGGTTATCGACACAAATGCTCTCAAACTTATTCAAGCAGCTATCAATTTAAAAAAAAAAAACCCCACACATAAAAATAAAGCATTGTATAAGAGCCTAGTCCTGTTCTCTGCAGGTACACAACTGACAGGAGGTGGCATTTCTCAGTTCAGTGCTAAGTAAGAATACAAACTGGAAGAACTTTGAGAACCCCGATTTGCTGATGGTCACGTGCTTTGCTTCAAAAAGACACATAGTCCCACAGTGCGCCGTTACACAAGGTGAAGGTAAAGTACGGATGGTACTTTACAGGACAGGAACTTGCACTGGTATAGTTTTCCAGAGTCAAAACATTACGTTTATGGAGTTACGTTTGTGCTGAATAAAAACTAACCCACAAGGGGAACCAGAAAGTGTTCAGCACTGGCCCATCACAAGTTGTAACTGAAACAGTTCTACCAAATACTCATTTTGCCAAAGCCATGGAGCATGAGTGATGGCATAGGTTAAAAGTCCAGGACTTTTTAAAAAATGGAAATATTTCATATTTTCTTTCACTTTATTTAAAAAAAAAAAGAAAAAAAAAAGAAAAGAAAAGAAAAAGTAATCCAAACTTCCGTTTTTAAAGTGGCTGCTACAGCAAGGAAAATAAACTCACTGTTGTAGGTGAAGTAGCCTAATTTTGTTACTACAAGGCATTCTGAAACTAGTCTCACTTCGTTTACACTGCTGCTATCAGCAATCATTTAAGGTGTGATGGTTAAATAGAGCTTCAAGTTCATTTATTTTTCTTTCCTCTGTAAGAAGTTGTCACTTTTGTCTTGTTTTGTGTCTTGTCACTTTTCTTGCTATTATTCATCTCTTCATCAACAATATTCACAGTCACTGGCTCACTCAATGCTCAGCTTTATCGGTTTCAGTTTTATCCCAATTTGAGGAATGGGAACTTTTCTGGTAAGGTCAGTACCTGGACCTTCAAATGAACTTGGAAAACAAGTAGTGTTGTCTTTGTAGTACAACAACCTGTCTGGACAGTCATCCCATACAGCTTGTCTGCTGTGTCACCCAAATGTGACATCAGCAGTTTGACCTCAAAGTCCACCATGACAGGCCTTCTGACACAGACCTTCACAAAAGGTGTTCACAGCAACATGGAAGAGGCCAGGCTGGAAGGAACCTCGAAAGATCATCTGGTCCAACCTTGTGTGGGAAAGGTAGCCCAGCTGAGATTATCTAGCACCCTGTCCCATTGCATCTAGAAAACCTCCAGAGATGGGGACTCCACCACATCCCTGGGGAGGTTCTTCCAGTGAGCGAATGATGGTTCTCACTGTAAAAATTTCTTGTATCAAGATTACTATGAATACATTGACACTATTGACCAAAAAAACCACCCACATTTGAACTGAAAGCATCCATTTTTATGATCCTTAACATTTATTACATTATATGACCTGTAAGCAGTTTAGGAGATGTAGTCCCATAATGACATTATTCTCAACTCAGAAAGCTCAGGAGCAAGAGAAGAGGACCTCATTGGTGCCACAGTCATTTCTGAACTTGTGTCGAACTAAAATGCACTACAGTGGTAGCAAAGAAAAGATGTCCGGTAGTGGCACCACCAGTCTGAGAAGATAGCTTTCACTGAAAACTCCTAAGGGCAGGAAACAGACAGGTGATTCCCACCATCCACCCCCATTTTTAAGTGCTACAAATAAAATAATAAATTCACGTTTAAAAGCTAATAAGAAGCCAGATCTAATCAGTCAGCCAAGCAAGCCCAAATGAGCTCTACTTGGCTGTTCGTAACTTTGGAAAGATGATGTTTTATCAACAACAGAAGTCAGGTTCAAATAATGAAACCTTGAAGTTATTGCCATCATCTTTCCTTGCCTTGAAGGAATGACAAGATTCTTAATTTAAAAGGCCTCATTAACTTACCTCTCCTGGTACATGAGCTAATTCTGGCATCTTACAAAGCATTGTCCAGGGCTAACATTCCCAAGGCTTTTAAAGCCACTTCTGCTAAGCCTTCCTCCTAAATATATTTTGCATTTAACAAGTGTTAAGAAATCTTTCGTATTATTTCGTTTAGAATTGTACTAACTCTTCCATTTGAATGACCGTTTATCACATTTTCATTCTTTTTATAGTTAAAGCTCTAAAAATTAGCTGACCATTTGTTCACAAAGACCTCCATTTGTTCACAAAGACCTTTATAATTTAATTCTTGGCACTGAAGTTTAATACTTCCGGAGCAGGAGGAAAGGACAGAGGAATATTCTGCAAGAGACAGTAACACGTTATTTCACAGACACTAGTGGTGACTTCCCAAGCCACTTTCTCATGCCTGGAGCCACACAGCAGCACAACTTGGGATGTTTCTGTTACGTTGCTTTCAGCTAATTGCAAGAGAATCCGTGTACATGTATCTTTTGAAAGCAGAATCAATATTCAGCCACTGAGGCTTTCATTCCTCCTCCAGCCGCTTCTCCAAACAGGGGGGATGATAATTGTGTCAAGCTGTTATTTCTTCATGTATTATCACGTATTTCAATTTTACTTAAAGATTCACACAGAACATAAACATTGTTTTCTAGAAGAAATGGTTGATTTTTTGCGAGTCCTAATATAAATTTTAGCCACAAAGCAAAACAAAAACAACCCTTGAAAATGCTGGAATCTGGTCCATAAACCCAGTATTGAATCTGTGGTTCTTTTATTTAGAGTTGGAGAGGGTGGAGTGGTAAAAGGCAGGAAAGCAATTTTTTTTTTTTTCCTGAATACTGGGGGGGGCAAATTGTTTGTTTGTTACTTCCCTCAATAGTTGCAACTTCAAACAAGCCAACAAAGAAAGGCCACTACTGCTGACACACCCCTTTTCCACCTTCAAAAGATGAAAGGAAAAGCCTTTATTTCCCTTTCTGTGCTTGGCTTCTCTTTGCCTGTGTGACCCCGGAGCTCCCTGGGGTTTGGTCCACTGTGATGGTAAGGCCTGCTGGCCTCTTCATCCTTTCGAAACTGTAGCATTCGACTTTTTCTTCATTGGAGACTGTCCTGGTGCTTATGAGGCGAAATCCATCTTTGAGTAAAGTGTCAAGCAGCAGCCCTAGCACATTAGTACCGTTAATCAGCTTTCTATTATCAGGCTGTATGGAAACATACCTAAAATAAGAAAAAAGCAGTTACAACACACTTTAGTTGCTTCTTGAAGGACGGAATGAATATTTTTTTTGAACCAAACCAGGTCCTCAGATGGTGCAGGTCAGCACAGTTGCACGGGTTTACAGCAACAAAGGTACCTGGTATTTTTTTCCTCCTTTGAGGACAATTTACCTCTTTCCCTCATTATAAGAACAGTAATTCTCAGTTCATCCAGTTACCCGTTGGGGAAGAAGCACTCTTTTCACCCCCACACCAAAACTTACTTTTTAAAGATACAGCTGTGATAACCTCCATCTCATTTAATTTAACGGAGATGAGGTGAATGGCATGCTCAATATAATGCTGCAACAGTTTTTCGGGTAAGAGTAAATGATGGAAAGGGCAGTGAAGTCACACAGACCCCAACAGCATCACTTTTCATTACACAGGATCTCTCTCTACAAACAGTGACATTTATTGCGATGTTACCTTGTACAGCAGATTGTGTGGTAACAGGTATGAAAATCATTTTCCCATTGCCTCAAATGATTTTACTTGATATAAAGTACAATTTAAGAACCTACCCAGATGTTTTGAGGAACAGAAGTCTGGTAAAAATACTATTACAAAATACATAAGCTGACAGGGGTGAAACTGTTCCACAGTTCACAGGAAAGTACACCAAACGTTCACGGAAAGCACAAAAAAGGCAAAAGAGTCCCTGTCACAACAAAGACCAAGTTGATAGAAAATCAGCAGGCAACATTATCAAACTCTACTTGTTTCATTACTCAAGATAAGATTTTCTATTGATCTGCAGAAGAAAATTTTTACCGAGTCTGAAGAAAAAGGAAAGTCAGGAATATTTTCCCCACTATTGAAGTTGCCATAACCTACTCAACCAATTGTTAGTCCATTAAAATCAGTAATACATTATAAAGTTAAGGTCTGGCACATAAATGCCACTTCACAAATGCGAGGTACTTTTCTTCTACTTGCTTAGTTAAAGAAAGCTAGAAGAAAGATAAAATTTATTCATCTTTTTTTAAAATAATCAAAAGACTGCAGTGTTGATTCATATATTCAGATAGAATAAACCTTTTGGAAATATTTCAATGAAATTTCCATAAAATTCCAGGAGTTCTAACAGCCACAGACGTCGAATTAGGTTACACTTCCTTATACAGTAAGAATGTGTCTCCATACAATAGACATCCAGCAAAAGCTTGTTTAAAAAATGTAAGCTGTCATTAAAATACAATACTGCTATCACAAAAATCATTGATATACAGTAATCTTAATAAAAACAGAACCTGCCTCTGAATTCAAAGAAAACCCACTGAGTAGCATACAATTCAGGGGTCCTCAAACTACGGCCCGCGGGCTGGATACGGCCCCCCGTATTTACAGACCCCCCCGCCGGGGGTTGGGGGGGGAAACCAAGCAGCCGCAGATGACTGCCTGCCACTGCATCCGCACGCCGGCCCCCTGGTTAAAAAGTGTGAGGACCCCTGGTATAGTTAATAATCTACCCCTTCTCCCTCCTCCCAATAAAAGGCTCTACAAAAGCTTTCCAGCGTGTGAACTGCTATCTTAGTTCCACTGGTGTTTTGAACCCTATTTAGCCATTCTCTTTTCCCTCTTCTCCTTATGAAAAGTCTTTTGGACCATGAGCTAGCGGAGATTTTAGGCCTCCCCAGTACTTCACTCCTTATTTGTTTTGTTTCCTTTGCTTCCTTTTACTCTGTGTTTTTCAAGTCCTCTAGAAGGTCACTGATGTCATGAAATTCTAAAGCCTGGGAGAGCGAGTGAAGAGGAAAGGGCAGAAAGACCCAACAGAACTCAAAAACAAACGTCAAGCACAGCATTTTAGAAAGCTGGAACAGGCAAATCAGTGCAACAGAAACGAAACTGGATATTTGAGAACTATAAAAAGATAACATTAAACTAGCAGAAAGAAGGTAACATACTTCTCTCTTCTCAGAGAGCTGTCCAATAGTTTCTTTAAAATTAGCTTTGCTAGCACATAGCGTGTTACTTCATGAACTAGAAGTCACAAAGACATTTCCATAATGAGGAGTCACACAGGGTTAGTACCTGGCCACAAACTGGTCACCAGCAGAGTAGTCCGTACCACACTGAAAAACCAGGTCATGATGAGAAGGTCTTTCCAAAGGAAGTGGAACGAGTGATTTCTGAGAAGGAAAAGGGCTGTTCCAGCTCCGTCCGGACTGCTGCCCTGTGAACACAGTGATCTGTTCAGCCAGTGTCTCAACAGTGGTACTGCAGGAACCAAAGATCCGGAAAAAGGCCTGCATCTCATGGAGAGAGAAACGCACTTCCAAGACCTCCAGCCTTGGCTTCAGCAAGTGTTCCTGGCTCAGGAGCTCGGCCAGAGTGTAGAGCCCATAGAATTCTGCTTCTCTCTGCAGCCTCTGATAGTCTGAGAAATTAGTAGGTAAGGAGACCTGGAGAGTCCTCAAGCAGTCCATGATGTAACTAAACAAAGTTCCATCTCTGTCCACAAAAAACTCTCCGTTCATCAGTTTAAACTCCCGGTCATTATTGTTCAACATCCGTGCTAGCCTGGACTCAGGGAACTGCTGCAAGGTAGAAGCCCAGGTTACAAATCGCACACCTCCCACGCTCAGAACAACCACCTCTCGATTATTCATCGCCGTCTCAGCCACTCAAGAATTTTAACTCTCTGATCTATGTGTTTGTGACTTAATCTATCCTAAACTGCAAGGTATCTGCAGCTGCAAGAACCATTCAGTGCTTTTAGCAAGCGTTTGGAGTGACGTGTGGATCAGTAACAGGATTCCCAGGCAACAAAGACGTAAATATCATGTACAATAGTTTTGTTTACAGGGTTTGGTTGCTTGGAAACTTTGATTCTTGGAATTTAATGGTTTATTTTTGAAATGAACAGCTTACAAGGATTACTGGAAGACAGTGAATTGATCACCACAACTTACTAAACCATGAGAGGGGCCAATGAATATCCCCAAAGTACGGCATGCATTATGTCTGTTATTCAGAAATGTCAACTAAATGTTTGCATTCTATATATTGCTGTTCATAGGACCGTTGCAGAAGGAGGTTAGATGTGCTTCAAGCAATACGTTTAAGTATCGTAATCTGTCAAAGAAGGGCACTTCAGAGAACGCAAGCTTACAGTTCACTTTAAATCACTGTTAGCCTACAGCCAAGTCAATACACCCAGAAAATTCAACTCCTAAAACAAGGTACATGAAAATACAGTTAACAGTAGGAAAGCTGATATATGTTTCAGTGCTAAAGCCTTCCAAACACCTACAACATCCATACTCCTGTCACGTTATGTATTTTGTTCCAAGGAAGCATCCCATCATTTTTCCTGGCTTCTGGAATTACTATCCAGAGAGACAGAGAGGGACAGGAGAGAAACTGTTCTACCTGCCACCTTTGCAGGGCTAGAGCACAAGCTGCCTTGCTGTGGCTGATCTGTGCGTGCCTTTCACCGCACTGAACTGTTACCATTCAGGCCACTTTCTTAAAAAGTGTGGCTCCAGAGGAACAGATCTAACAGGACAGCTTGGTTAGTCACCCCAACAATTTGATGTTGGAAAAGTAAACTGCAAAGTATGTACTATCTTGCAGCTTGTTCTTCTCTTATCAACCTCAACTGATTTCTCTTTACCCCTAGAATTTATGCTTGCCCTGAAGATATATTTTTTTACAGAACCTGTAAACAATAACCAGTATCTACAGTAATCTGAATGTACAGGATAATTACTACATTTTGTTATACAAAAAATTAGGGGTATCTATTTCAGTGAGAAGTAACATCCTCAGATACAAAGCGGTTCCAAAACATGAATGCTGCACTCTGTACTGTGCAGTGGAAGAGCAGTCCTCAAAAAGCCTCTCAGTACTGTGCTCTTCTCAATCACAACTGTTCTACCTCCTTCCAAACCACCTCCCCGTCAGAAAAAAAATAAAATGTAACTATGACCTTTTAGGAAGTGAGACTTCTAATCTTATTCTACAATTATATTAACATTAAACTGAGAATGCAGTTTGGCCCTGTATCTTGGTAAAAAAATTATCTGCAGTGAACACCACTGAAAGAAGAATCCAGGAACAATGTGATTTTCAAAGCTCCACTTCATCTTCCAGTTTATCAGCGCTCAAACTATAGGAACAGTATAAATGTTTTGGAAACACTTTGAATCTCTGAATGTTTTTCACTGGAAGTCTTAAAAAAAAATTAATTTTTAAAAGTTCTATGTCTTCTTCACCAGATCTCTCTTAGTTCTTTTATTTCAGCAGGGACTTCACAACAGTTTATATTTGCACACAAACTGTGCAACATTATCCAGTACAACCAATGTATAGTTCTTACACTTTTCTCTTAGAAGTGAAGCTCCATCTGTCATCTGTTCCCAGTAGAAGACTGCATGATCTGCTATCTCCACTGTATCTGCCAAGTAGGACAAGCTAATTGTAAGGAACTGAGACTTCCAGCACTGTAGATTGTCAACGACTGACTCCACAAAGGACATTCTGGTGACAGCAAGAATAAGCAAGCAAATAAGAGAGTTCACTATAAATCTTCGTGAAAAGACTGAGGGAATCTTGAATTTAAGAGTGTTGTTTTCCTGAGGCAAGGAAAGTTTGTCCACATCAACTAGTTTTATTCCATTCCACTGGCTGGTATCAAAGCTCTTCATTGTAGGGGTGATGTCCACACTGGAACAAGGTAAAGGAGTTTCTTTGAGCACCTTGATTTTTTCCCTGAACTCCTGCATCTGTTGCAGAAATATAATGGGTTCAGACACATCTTTGAAGGCCTCTGCAATGTTAAAAGCCATCCGTTGCTCTTGCAGAATTGTGTTCAGTTTATTGATTTCCGGATCGTAGGCCTGCATCACTGCAAGCTTCATGGTCTCAAAGTCAGAGAGAATCTCATTTCGCTTCTGCTCCAGTGTGTGCTGCAGCTTCTCAAAGAACTCCTTCACTTTGTCAGAATCTTTGGTCAGCATCTGCAAAGCTTTCCTCTTACTGGTTTCTAAGGTATCCAGCCGTGAGAGGGCATCTCCACAACGCCAAGTTTCAAAGCCCTGAAACAGGGTTTCAAAAGCCCGCTTCTCCTGGGAATAAGCTTCTTCAATAGAACAGAAAAGATGCTTTGTATGGTCACCACGGGTGGCACAAACCCCGCAGATCAGCTGCATGTCTGTCCGGCAAAAAATGTTAAGGGGTTGCCCGCTGTGCACTTTGCACACAGGCATTTTTGGAGTTACTTTGATTTTGTTGTACTTCTCCACGATACCTTTCAGGGAATAGTTGACTTGCAAGCTGTTGACTCCAGTAACAGGAGTTTCCTTCCTGCACGTGGGGCACTTGAAAGGGGATGGTCTCCAAAGGACATTCCTCACATTTCCCTCAAGAATTCCTTCCAGACACTTTCTGCAGAAATTGTGTGAACAGGGCAGGACACGAGGATCATCAAACAGGCTACAGCAAATGGGACAGGTGAGATCTTCCTCTAGGAGCTCCATCATATCCTAGGAAAGAGAAGAAAGATGGTAACAGGACTTACAAAATTTATTTCTCCTCCAGGAAAACCACGCAAAACCCAATCTCCATCTGAGACACAGCTCAGTGAGAAAAGCATCTACTTTTTCCTCCAGTGTCATTACGACAGAGCCTCAGCTGGGTTTTTGCAGCCAGCCTAGTTAGCTGTAGTATCTGGCCACCAGATGGCAGGCACAAGAACGACCCAGTGTTCAGACAGAACCATTTTTGGACTCTCAACTACAAATGCTGGAAAAAAACGCTTGCCAAACCCAGCAAGGGCTCTGAATGAAAATAACTCATGTACTCATAATAACAGTTCGAGATTTACATCCTTCCTCACTGATGCAATACACAGAAACTGGATTTTCACAAAAAACACCCAGTTGGTATGCTCTGCTAAGATCTGATTACTCTCCACTTGCTCAACTCACCCAAAGCTTACCATTTCAAACACCATGCACTGCCACCATAAGAAGGCAATCTTAAAGGTGACTGAAAAAGCCCAGCTTCAGAATTTCTTCAGCTACAGAATATGTGATGTGGCTCTCTGCTCACCTGCAAAGCCAAAGGTGAGTCACCACTCAAAGTTAGCTTTTCTCTTGTTCCTGCAGTATTTTTAAATAACCAAGGGAAGGTGTTATTGCTGAACTATTCAGCACAAAGTTAAAATGCTTCAAAGAACAGCTGCCCATAATTCTTGATAATTCATCATGAAACAAAACTGTTAACCATTTTCACTCATCTGCAATCTGTATTTCCAAATCCATTCTCACAGCACGCATGCCGCAGCAATTTCTTTCTGTGGACAGGACCTGCAGGAAGAGGATTTATCATGTAATCCTTTCTACTGGAAAGTCTCAGTGAAGGGACTCTGTGCACAACCCTCCCAGTGCCTCTAACCAAAGCCAAGTTCTCAAATGCAGGCACCTTGTAACTTACAGCATGCTCTAAGAAAACAAGTAGCTAATAAAGACCAAAATGGGTGACCATTTGTATTAGCCAAATCTCTCACACACTTAAGTTTTGAGCTGTAATTAGTGCTTCCCTTGTATAAATTCCTTCCATATTATACAATACCTATTCATACATACATATATATATATGATAAAATTCCTTTTATACATTACAAGATGTAACACAGCAAAGAGCATCAAGTACTGCTGTGACAGCAAGGCATATAAATAAGGTCTTTTAATTAGTTTTGATGTTAGTACTAAGGTTTCTGTCCCCTCAAAGAAATATAAAGCAGAAAATGTGGGAGGCAAGAGGGGAGCTGCAAGGGAAGATCCATGCTGCACAGGACAAAAGCAGCAACAAAATCAGTATCGCTGATCTGAGGAAAGTAAAGATCACTACAGGGAACAAAGGCAAGGTCGATTCTGAGTTTCTTTCACAGGAGGACTGATACAGTCCCAGCAAGACTTCACAGTAAAAGCCATTCTGGAAAGGTGTAAGCAAACCTCCCATGCCTTTCCAGTGACAAGGGGGAGGAGCATTCTCTGTGCTTGTTTGAACGAGGAGTTTTTAAAAAGTTGCCAGCTTTCCTACTCAGCCTCAGGACTGATGCAATCAGCCAGAAGAAGCCACCATTACAGCTAGGGACAAACCCCAAGCGAAAAGATCTAACGACTCCATTTACCACCTAAGGTCTTCTGTAAGACCAGAGATCCCATTCAGAAGCTTCATTTTCTGTGAGAAGAAAGTGATTCTGAAGTACCCGTCAATGCTAGGACAAGCCACGTTTCTTTTCTGTCCTCTTCCTACTGCTAAAAAGAATGGGAAGACAGGAAGACGATGATTTTGCCCCTATACTCTTGAGTCTTCCTCTTTATGAATAGTTCTGTCTTTCCAACTTGTACTCACAGCTTTTAGCTGCAGTAGGAGCACAAGGATCAGTTTTGCTCATGCGTTAAGAGGGTAATAACTATGTAACTAAAATGACAGTTCTCAATCTTTTAGGAAATGGAGATTCATGATACAGAAAATATTTGCTCTGATCTCTCTCCTTTTCCAAGGAGGATTTCACGTCTTAGTTAGGGAGCTGGAAAAGCAGCTTTGCATGCCTGACGGTGAGAACTGCAAACCACTGCAGAAAATGCTTACTACAACATGCTCCATGAAAATTGCAGGAAAAACATTGAAGACTTCCATGCTCCTAAAAATACAAAAAACATACACAAAAAAGTTTCATGATCCAAATAAAACTGTCCTGTTGCATTCCAACTCCAATTACCCAACTAAATAATTATGCTTTATAAATATAAATTATTTCAAACCCATTATATGACATCATTAAAACCCTTGGATTTAAAAAAAAGAAATGGGCAAGTCTATCAGCTCACACACACACACCCCCCCAATAAAACCAAAAATGCTGAAAACGTGTATAACTGGTTGGGACAGCTGAACTTCCATCTTCTTTAAGACATTACTTTTGGAGAGAAAGTTGCCTGTGGACTGAAAGATCCCTTTGTATTAGCAACTTGTTATTTGTGTAAGGAACTACAGCAACACTTCAACTTCTCCATTGAGAATTTCTCTGTGTTATTTCTTATCCAGGCTGGAACGGCCCACTCGTAGCACATGGGCTAAAAGGCACAGTGGTTTCTTCCTTCACCTGAGCTACATAAACTCTCTGGGTACAAACCCAGCAGATCCACGCATCAGAAAAAGCAACTCACAGTTTTACCATTAGGAATAAGAATGGCAAACCAAGTCAAACCATAAATGCAAAACCAACCACAGTAGCTTTTTCCCCACACTCCAGAGAGAAATTAATTTAGCATGCTTCTCAGCACAGAAGTTGGATTTATCAGCCAGCAGCAGGCTGAAAGCAAAACCAAAATTTCACCAAGCTTCAAACAAAACAAAAAGATAGCTCTTGAATTACAAGTTTCCAGCAATGGCGTGTAAGTGTTCTAAATAAAACTTGACCGAGTCAGACTGCATTTCCACAAGCAGCTGAGCTAGTCAGGAGAGGCCTTGTCTCCCTTCCTTGGCAAGGACCCCAATCCTCGTCAGGACCTCCTACAAGCAATTCCACCAGCCTTCTGCCAGACTGGTGTGATGAATCTGCCCCAAAAAGGGTCCCACGCAAATAAGGCAGGAGGAAGGGAGATGGGAGCTCCTCTTTCCAGCAGCAACAGTCTTAACTCTGCTCACCTTCTTGAGATGAACTGCAACCTAATGGAAGGTCAGCGTAGACATTCTAACGTGGAATGACTGATCTCCAGGTGCAGTAAGTATCCAGGCGGTCGAAAAGCGCTGAGGAAAGTGGCCGCGCTTTAAGCCTGTTATTTCCTGGCCGAAGTTTTTTCCAGGAGTACCCGGTAGATCCAACAAGTTCAGCCTTCAGAGAGCCAGGAAGGCCTGGAGAAATAAGCAATTCCGGTTCAGTGCAGCTGCAAGCCCCGCCAACACCGTTTCATCCGACGTGGTTCGCCAACCCGCGGGGCCGCGCCATGGCAGGCCCGGGCGCTCGCCTCCTTGTCCCTCAGCCCGGGCAGGCGCCCCCTCGCCGCCCCTGCCTGTGGCCCCGCTCCCGCCGGGGGGCCGGGCACCCGCCCCGCCGCCCACTCCCGGCCAGGCCCGGCCCTGAAGCCCCGCTGCCGGCCGCGGCCTCCCGCCGGCCACGGGCGCCCCGTCGGGCAGGGCCGATCGGGGCAGGGCGGCCCCGGGAGCCAGCCCGCGCCTCGCAACGGGCAAACCGGCAGCGGGGCTTGTGCGGGGGGAGGGCTGCCAGCGAAACCGGCCCGCGACCCCCCGGCGGCCGGGCGCTGCCCGCCTTGCCACCGCCTCGCAGCGCCGCGGCCTCCGCTCGCCCAGCCGGGCCCGCCCCTCCCGCCGCCGGCGACCCCACCGCCCGGGCACGGGCCGCGCCGCCGCCGGCCCCCGCTGCTCACCACGCCGGGCCGGGGCTAGCGGACAGGCCGGGGGAAGGCGGCGGGAGCGGGGCTGACTCGGCCGCCCACACCGCGCGGCGCCGCGGCCGGCCGCAGCCATCGCCCCCTCCGGCCCCGAGGCTGCCGCCCGCCGCTCCCGCACCGCCGCCGCCCGGCCCGGCCCGGTGCCCCCCTCTCACCTCGGCGAGCCGCGGCGGCGCGGTCAGCGGCAGCGGGCGATGCCGAGGGCCGCCATGCGCTGGCCGCCCCGCCGCACGCCCCTCCTCGCCGCGCCTCGCCGCCGCCGCTCGGCCAGGGGGGGTGGGCAGGCCCCGGCCCGCAGGAGCGATCGGCCGGGAGCTGCCGCCCGCCGACCCGGACGGGGTGCGCCCACCCACCTTGGCCGGCGGCCGCTGATCCTGGGGCAGGAGCCGCCGCGGCCCTTCCTCCCCCGTGGGCCTGCGAGCGGCACGGCCGGCCCCGGGGCTGCCAGCGGGGAGCCGCGGGCGGCACAGCCGGGCGGGGATGGGGGTGGGGTGCGCCTGCCTCAGGCGGTGGCCGAGCTCCGCAGCCCAAGCAGGCTGCCTGCTCCCCTGCCGAGGTATCTACGGGTTTCTGTTGCTCATTAACTCTGCCTAAATCTGACTTCAGACTGCAGCTCACAGGCGCGCGTTGCCGAGAAGCGCTGCTGGGTGGCAATCCTGCTGAGCATCTTCCACCTCCCGAAAGCACTTACGAAAAAATATAACATCATTTTAGCTAGATGACCTTATGCACTTCATAAAAGGATAGAGACACATTCCCATGTGCTTTAATGCACTGGCTGTACCAATTCCTGCTGGTGAATCTCTTGGGGAGTAACACAGCCCGTCAAGCCTATGCAGGTCTCCCACAATAATGCCGACTGGCCCCAGAGAGATGGAGCAGGAGGGTTCCCGTGTCCCCCTGGGAGGACCCTCCGGTTACAGGACTACGAAATTTGGGCTGGAAGTCCTGAGACTGCAAAGATCCTTTGTGATCTTTTTTCCAGTCCTTATGTTAGTTCTCAGTCAACATCACAGGTCTCGCATCAAAGCCAAACTGAACTTACTTTTGAGTTAGACTTTGTGAAACACGGCATCAAAAGCTGTTCCAAAGCGCACGTGCTGCATCCCTGGCACTGCCCTGCTCTTCGCTCACCCACTGCAGTCACCTCACCCATCAGCACAGCAGACACTATGCACGTTCAGGACTACCCACACAAGTAACGTCACAGGCTGGACAGTATTTCTGTCGGGTGAAGCTCCCACACGCATCTGACATCTTTCCTCCAATTGTTTAGGAATCTGGATTTAAAAAGCCATTCAATAACATGCTGAGGTTGTGGTTCCCCAATTCACTGCAGACAGAAGAGGAATTCACCTTCCCTCCTGCTGCCTCCACCTGAGCAGGCCTGCCCTCTCTGCTGGACTCAACAGGAACAGTTTGATCATGGACAAGCATTTTGAAAATCCCCTCAGGGTGCTCACACACTCGGGCATATCATGCACTATCTACTGGAGAACGGCCTCAGAAGGTAGAGCTGCTGCACAAATGCAACCAAGACCTTCAGGTGCACTTCAGTGTCCTGCTTGTTTCTTCTTAATTGTCCAGCATCTTCTTTTGCATTTATTAAAAACAAGTAATTCCAAGTAGTTTCTGAAAAATGATAGCTTAATCCATCCCTCAGCTACCCAAATTGTGTTCAAATGATATCCCAATGCTTGCACATTTACATTTTCCAAACACTCCTCATCTGCACTTTCCCAACAGCCCTTTTAATATATTAAGAATTTCCTGATTCTACTAATCTTCTCTGTAATTTTATGGTTAAAGCTATTAACAGCAACATAGCATTTTAGATTTCTCACTCATTATTAAGTTCATCTATTTCTCATATCACTTTTTTTCCTGCTATATTTTCAGAGTACATTTTATTCTCCATTAATTCTTTGGGCTGGTGCTACTTCGCCTCCTTATAGATGAAGGCGCCATATGGGCATAAGAGTGGATGTCTGCCCACCTGGGATATCTGTTCTTCCTTAGAACCATCTGAACATGTTCTTGTCCCTCCTTGCCTGGGCTTTCTTCTGTCAAAGATGAAAGTTTAAAACTTCTGGGCAAACAGCATGGGATTTCTGTGCTTGGTGCATATTAGTGCCCAGCCAGCACCATACTTGGAGTGTACCATGGCTGTCCTGCACGTGAGCAGATATAATTTGGGCATTTTACCACTTCTATCTGACTGATAGAGTTGCACAAAACCAACTTTTTTGCACACATGTGAGTCCATTTTCCTATACTCTTTTAACTCTGTTGTTTATAGAGGTTTTTCAATCGCAGTTTGGTTCCGAGCTGGTGTTCCTGCATCTGACGCACCAAGTAGCATCAGAGGCCATTTGTTGAAGCTTCAGAGAAACATTCTGGCTGATGGAAAAGAGCATTAGTAATTCTGTGGCAATATTTCCCTATTTAATAAGGGAACAAACCCAGGGGAAATCAAGGCTCAAAGGAGAGGCGGCCCAGCTTGAAGGGAAGTATTAGGATAAATGTCATTTACCCATGGGAGGGTTGAAAATACAAGGGTAGGAGTTTGAAAGCAATTACAAAATAGTGGCAAATTCCAGCTTTCTGAGACAAACACCACGTTTGTTGTAAGACAAAGAAATAGCACCTGTTGTCATCTTTAAACTACAGAGAGAACCCAGATCATGGTTCTTCTACTAATGTTATGACAGAAGATTTCTGAGACTGCAACTGTATGCTGTGGTTCAGTCAGTGACCTCAGAGCTGACTGCTGCTGTCCTCCTATCCTGTACCAGCTCCACCAGCCTTGGCAGATGCTCTACCGAGCTGATTCAACCCTCTAAGCCAGCAGAACTGCTATTCCCTTTTCTTTGCCAGGATGCTGATTCAACAAGTTAAACCAGTTTGTTCAGTGCAAGATTAGACAATCACCAGGTCTAACATCAAAGGAGTGAGGAAAAGAGGAACAAGATTTTTTCCTTTCTGTGGAAACAAGCCATTAATGTGATTCAAGCTGTAACAGGTAATTTTACCCTGAGAGGTAGATTCACGGGGGATGCTAAGCCAAGCCGAGACTGTGCTACTGGCAAAAGAGATAATTCCTCCCTTTTCCCTTCCCTTAGTCACGCTTTCCTGATGCCTCCGCTGGCTCTGACATTCATGTGGCCACATGTTAGGCTAGATCTGCTTGCCAACAGAGCTGAAAGCTAATCCATCTGAAAAAAAAAAAAAAGTTTTCAGCAGGATCAATTTTGGCAGCCAGCTGATCCCACAGCTGAACGAACACCAGTGCCAGGATGAGCCAGCGAGAGGGCCTGTTTCGGTGGCAGCCTGCACACATGTCAGCATAAACCAGAAGTACTCTCACAGGCTGTAATTTCACAAATGCTTCCAGCCAGCTATTGCCGGCACTGCTGCCAAAAGTAACACAGCATTGCCCTTCGGCCACACCAGCTGCTCATTCTGAGCCTCAGGCACCTCCTGCACTGTGCCGGAGAAGTTGTCTAACACAAAACTGATCGATAAATGTAGCTGGAGTTAAAAGCAGCTTCTTTCCCGCACCCCGCAAACCCCCCCCCCCCCTCCCCCTCCGGTTTGTATTCCCCATCAGTAAGGCTTCTCTGAAGCCATGCTGCCAAAGACCTGTCAGACTGTAATTGTCTCCTAGGGTGAAACACCAAGGAAAAGAGGTGAGTTGAGGGCATCTTCCAGTTTAATCCTCGGCTGCAAGTCTGCCTTTTACTTCCCACTGAAGGAGGTTAAGACTTCACATCCCATTGCTGAGGTGTCAGAGCACACACAGAGTACACTCTGGTGCTGGGACAGTGACTTCTTCAAGCACGCTACTTTATTCAGCTGGTGTAAGCATACCCTCAAATGGAGAGGGACAATCTATGATGTAGTCACTGTGGGGACCTAAATATGGAAATAAATCTGCAAGAGCTTTGATGCCAATAGAAGCTTGGTAAGAAGATGATGTAAGGTAACACAAATAAGAAACTATTCAAAACATGTATCAAACACCTTAGTCATGTATAAATGTTTCACAATTTACCGTATCTGACCACATTTATTCTCAAAAGATGCATCTGGACTATATTAAAAACTCTAAACAAGGATCAAAGAAAGCCATTTCTTGTTATTGTTCCATAAAAGCTACTTTTAATATGCATTGTAGAAATACCAGGCATGAAAAATCCATGAAGGATCATCAGCGACTGAAATGATCAACTGCTGCTTTGAGGTCTGAATATCAGAGATTGCCTAGATAACTACAGGATCTTCAATGACTATTTTAGCAGTACTAAAAAGCTCTATAGGTTTACATTCAGAACTTTGACCCAGACAGTTAACTAATATTCAGCACTCTGCCACATTCTCCTGCAAGGAGGGGTGGAAGGGTGGAAATCGATGAATTCAGTTAGCTCCTTAGCATAATCCTATTTATTTACAAAGAATGTACAGCCACGTCCCATTTCCTTGCACACAGAGGAAGCCAATGGGAGGGAGTACTGTGCGGCAGTCCAAGTTTGCTGCTCTAGCCAGGATGCTTGCCCAGAAGAAGCTGTCCCTTGGCTTTTTCTCAGGGCCATACACCACTGCTTCTCCCACTGTCTGCTGGCTCTCGCGTGGTGTTTCCGGTCCTGGACATGCACACAGGCAAACACAGCTGCAACCAATCTATGCTCTTGCTGCCGCGTTTGCAAGCGGTCCCTAGAGAAATCTCTCTGACTTTCCCCAAATTAGTGCTTGCTCATACAAGTCACCTCATCTCAGCACTTGGCCACGCAACCCTGTGCCGTGGGCAGCAGTTCCGAGTTTTCAGCTGTCTTACGCCATAAAAGAACTTAATTGCTCTTTCCTGAACAAAGCATGGACAGCATGCCTGTCAGTTTTAATGAGGTTTGTGATTGCCCATAGATCAAATCTCTGCTCTACTAGGTTTTGCTTATATTGCATAAAAAGGAAAGGAGAAGTGACCTCAAAAGTAAATAGAATGAGAAACAAAATTAATTTTCATATACAATTTCTTCTATGATTTGGCAAGTGTGAGACAAACTGTATAAAACAGAATACATCCTACAGAACATTAATCCTCACAAGAACACATTATAATGAATATTTCAAAAGTACAAGCACAACCTGTTTTTCATCTGAGACCTTGTCTGTATCATCTTCCAAACCACAGGCCTGACCCTGGGAGTGGAAGGACTGCTTTCAATAAACAAACCTTGATTTTCCAGTCCTGCACCATCATTTACTTCTGTGCAAGTTGCATGGAGACGTTACTAAATCCATTCCAGCATATTTAATAACTACTTTTTAAATTGGCTTTCACAGGTGTAAATGCCTCCACAAAGCCTGTGGCAGCAGAGAAGCAAGTTCCAGCAGTTTTTACTAGCCGGGCAAACAGGAATTGTATTTCTGAGAACTGATTAGTTGTGTTGTGTTACATGCTGTAACAACGGGAGAGAGCTCCCCTCCCTCCCATGGATTTGGCGGTATCAGGGAATCTTTCTGAAACATACTTGTCTGCAGCCAGTATATCTACTTTGCAGGGCTAATGAGAGATAGTGGTATTTTGTGAAGGAAACCCTGAGCTAGAGAAGAAAACAAGTCAACGACCATCATTTTCTTTCAGCAGGACCTCCAAATACGCCTGCATTTGTGAAATGGATGGGACTGGTCATTTTCCTGTTCTAACATGGTTCCCAGACAAAATGTCTCTGCTGCTACTGTTCAAGGAAACAAAGTTAAAACCCCAGAGCAACAAACATGTTTAGGCATGCTGAGCATTAATTTTCCTTCCACTGTGGGAGGGTCCTAAATACTTGGCCTCCCCAGTGAAAGAAATGCACTTTCAAGAAAGGCAAAAGCTGAATTAACCCTTCATTACCAAGCACGATTCTAGTTCTAAATATTGGAGCCCAATCTTCATTTTCTTGGGGCAGTTCTTTGTGCACTGTAAAAACATTAGTGTTCGAATATCTCTGAACAGGCTGACAAGCACATTTACAAATACAGCACTATCCTGCTGCAATCACTCACCTCACTCTCTAAGAAAAGCATACGAATAAGCCATGTTTCTTACCAGCTGACCAGATGACTTTTGCCTTACTTCCACCAGACCAGCATTATCTGCTTGATTTTGTCTGGTGCCAAAGCCTTCGCTCAGGGCATGAGTACATCTTTGCTGCTGTTCCTGCACAACCCATTGTGACACCGAGCTGTCACCAGCTGTTTGTCAGGTGCTCAGCAGGCACTTTCTGCACCTGGAGGGAGGCAAGATGGGCGCAGGGAGGAGAGCTGCACTGACCTTGGTCCCCTGAGGCTTCCTGCCTGCCAAGCACATAGCCACTGGAGTCAACGTGCTCCAAAGCAGCACCAGGAACTTTCCCAAGCTGTGGCGTGCACTTCACCCAACACGTGGTGCAGTCTGTTGGCCTGTAAAGCCAGCCTCTCAAGTAAAGAAATTAGCGGAGCAGGAAACTGGCAGGAAGCTCCCAGCTCCAACCACTGCTCCCCAAAGCCCCATCCCCTCGAGTTCAACTGATCTGGCAAAGCTGACTTCATGTGGTGAGATGTGTTTGTATTCCCAGTGCTCATTTTGGGGAAGAAGGGACTCACTGGGGCTCAGAGAAAAAAAATGAGATGGGGAATCATTTGGAGGTTGAATCTTTTTCTGAGTTGCTTTCTTTTATTTTTTTTTAACTATATTAACATTTGTCTTTTAGCATTTACTGTAATAAACCCACAGCGTGTGACAGACAATAAAAATCCCGCAGTGACTTAAATGGGACTAATTATGTGAACAACAAGCTACCAAGGAGAATCACGATGCCCTCTGTACAAAATAAACAAACATCAGTTTCCATCTAATA
Source organism: Falco biarmicus (assembly GCF_023638135.1). Classification (NCBI taxonomy): domain Eukaryota; kingdom Metazoa; phylum Chordata; class Aves; order Falconiformes; family Falconidae; genus Falco; species Falco biarmicus. The sequence continues at coordinate 30,543,661 of NC_079289.1, forward strand.
TTTACTTCTTAGAAGTTCAAGACTAATCCCATTTGGCATATTTTAAGGAAGTGAGCTCTTGACCCCAAATGTTTATGGGCTGTAACAGTAAGTCCAATAAAAGAAAGGAAGCATACTTTAAAGCTGCTCTTAAAATCAGATTGGGTTTAGGTACAATTTTGAGAAAGACAGCATTCCACCTCATGTTTCAAGTAAAGGATGTGACTGATGCAGCCCATCCAGACCAATAAAGTATTTCTGGCTATGAAGATTTCTTCTAACGTGGGATTTTTAATATCTGTTTAACCCCTTAAACACCCCACCCCAACAAATAACTTTGTACTGCATGGGTTATATTAGTTGCATCATATTATATACTGTAATAAAATGCTAAGAGGGCTTTCTAGGTGAAATGCCACAAAATAAGACACCAGCTGAAAATCATGAGAAACCATTTAATCTCAAATTGGTGGGCAGATAAATAAGCCTTTAAATACAAGTATTGAAATTATCTGCTGTCTGCAAAATATTTTAGAGCAGCAGTTCATGGCACAGCATTTATTGGATATTTTTCTGTAGATAAATAAAAATGTGAAGTAGGTACAGGTGGGCTTCTATAGCCATGTTATTACTATTTACTACTATATTTGTTGGAGCCCGGTTTGTGGCCCCTGTTCTGGATGCTGTGTGCTGCAGGGACAGCTCTAAGGTTTTTGCCAAAGAAACACTTGCGTAACCCAAAGGCCACGAGTCAAGCCACAGCTTTTTAAATTATGTGGCATTCTGCCTCTATGAAAGGGACACAGAGCTGGTCTTGAAGTGTGCTTTGCAAAAAAATGGTAATAATAGGATGCTGGATTTTCACTGTAGCATTCTTTACAGCAGGATTCGCCTGGTCCTGAGTAAATCAGGAAAACACTCTACCAAAGCTTTTGAACAGATTAGAAAATACTCTGTAAGCAAACAGGATCCAAAAACTTCAGTTAAGACTCAGTAGCCGGACAGCTCTGGAATACGAGGAGAAAGGGCAACCCACAAGGAGCAGGCGCCGTGCGGGCAGGCGGAGAGACCCTGGCTGGGCCCGGCTGCGTGAACCTTTTGCTTCAAGGAGCCCTGTCTCTCCTGCCTTTTCCAAGAAAGAATTAAAAAAAAACAAGGGGGAAGGGAAAAAAAAAAAAAGGCAGAAGATAAATAGGTTCCTTGTTACTTGGAGCCAGGAATAACTGACCAGTAAATTTCCACAAAGGAGTCTCTTCCCACATGGCCCAGCACTGTGGAGTTTGTTGGTGTGATACCTACCACCTGCCCACCGTGATCCCTTTCGCCTTTTTTTAAAATATGTATGTACATAAATTTTCCCTTTTATATAAAAATATATACACGTGTATTGTCCTTTCTGTGGCTGCGCGCTGCCGGCCGAGCACGCCGCCGCCTCAGGCCACCACCACGTTCAGACCCAGCTCCTCAGCTCCGGAGAAGGCGCAGGTTTCCGGCTGCTCTCGTTTTAATTTAAATTTTCACTTCCTGAGGGAAGATGGGGTTTTAATGTGATTTTCTTTTGAGACCGTACTCGGTTTCACGACACGCCCGGGGCCGAGCGGCGCGCCACAGGGCGCTGCCCGCCATGTCCCACCGCCCCCCGCCACGTCGCGCCGGGGCGGGCAGCGGGGCCGGGGCGCCCCCCGCTCCGCCGCGCGGCTCCACCTCCCGCCCGCCAGGGGGCGCTGTGCCCGCCCGCGCCCCCCGCCTGCCCCGCCGCCCGCCGTTGCGTCTGCGCGGCGCGGCGGGCTCCGGCCAGTCATGGCCGCCTCCGTGTTCTGCTGCTTCTCGTGGTGCAGGGATGGAGGCGCCGGCCACATCCCGCTGAAGGAGATGCCGGCGGTGCATCTCGACACGCAGCGCATGGGTAAGCGGGGCGGCCCGCCTGCCCTCCCCCAGCCGCCAGCCCACCCGTGCCAGGCCGGGGCCGGGGGGCGGGCGGAGGCTGAGGGGCGGCGGCGGCGCGGGCGCCTCCCCGCGGGGAGGCCGCAGCCCCGGGGCGCGGCAGGGGGTCGCCCGTGAGGGGCGGGCGGGGGTGCGCGTCCCCGGGCGCTGTGGGAGGGAGGCTTCAAGGCGGAGCTGACGGGTTTCATACGGTGTAGCCCTGCCTGCCCGGGGGGAATGTGCGCCTGCCCCTGGAGTTTATCCTCTCCTCGGTGAAACGCGCTGGCAAAGTCGCTTTTTGACTGCTTCTTTAGAAGGATTTGGCAGTTTTCAGGAAAAGAAATGTCCCTTTGGTTTAAATTCTGTTGACGCTCATCGGCAGAATGAGCGTGGGGAGGTGTGGCTCAGTGTCGGGGGGTGTCTGAGGGACGCCGCGGGTGTCGGTCAGCTGAGGCGAGGGATGGTGGCCCCGAGCAGGGGAGGTGAGTCCTGGCGATGAAGGCTCAGAGGGAGCCGAGCCATACAGCGCCTTGTCCATACCGCTCTTCGAGTGTTATCCTCAGGACGAGCTATCCACAAAACCGTGCCTGGGCTTTGTGGAGCAGAGAAGTGGTCTGGGCCAGCTGCAGCAGAGCCAGGGAAAGAGCTAGGAGGAAAGCAGTGTGGTTGAACCAGAATCTAGTGCTCAAGCACAATTGCTAGTCTGTTTTTATTCGGTTTTATCAGTGGGTTTTGACTGTGTCTCATGATCTTGACCATGACAACAGGGCCTAAAGATGAAGTCTTCCACTGGAGGAGGAAGACTTAGCAAAGGATTTTTTTCTCCCTGTATTGGTAGGCATGTTTCTAATAAAAGGATTTTTTCAGGGAATAATTAAACACCTTTCAATTCCATCAAAAGTTTCTACCCAATGTGTCTTTCCTTCCCTTTGCCGAACATTTTTTCTCCAGTGCGTAGAGACAGGGTACAGGGCTGTGGTCTCGCAGTGAACCCTTTCTGACTGAATTGTAAGTTATGCTTCTGATGTGGTTGAGCAAAGGTTGTAATTGACATGGAGCCATAAAATGCAAGAGGCTAAATTAGAGCAGTGTATAGATTTAAAATTAATAAACCCTATCTGAAAGATGAACTGGCCTGTAAACAGCTTTGCTTTTCTTACTTCAAAGTGTCACCTGTCATCATCATTCTCAACAGACTAATGAAGCTCTTACTTGGGGCAGAAAGAACAAAAACTGTTCTCAATGTTTAGGACTGTTAAAGTCTGCTTCTGGACTTCTAAAAATATTTTGATATTTTGCGGGGTTTTTTTCTTCTTGCAGGGACAGATGTTGTCATTGTTAAAAATGGCAGAAGAATATGTGGCACAGGAGGCTGCTTGGCCAATGCACCTTTGCATCAGAACAAGAGCTATTTTGAGTTTAAAATCCAGTCCACAGGTTAGTCAGCAAAAATGTACAACTTTAAACTTGGAAGGTATGTCAGATTGTCTGCTGGTGGTCATATCTCAAATACCGAGCACATGCATCTTTCTAATTTCATCCTTGAACTTGTGAACATCGGAGAGTTTTATAGGTGTCATTGTGTAGAAGGAAATTAATATATTTTTTTAATTGTGGCTCTTAAATATTTGAGAGTGGTAAGTATATTACTAAGGGAGTGGAAATACTAAACCACTGTATTATTTTGTATGCTGTTATGTGCATGTTTTTCAGTTAGCATATTGTAGGAAAGTTTTTTTGTAAATAAATGCTTATGACCACATAAAACACTGTAGGTATGAAGTTGGGTTTTTTTTAAGCAATGCAGTTTATCCAGCAATATTTGTAGCTATTTGTCTACCTTCATTTGCTTTTAATATGCACTGTGTTTGCCCAAGCAAGGGTAACACTCCTTGTGTTAAACTTTGCTGTTCAAATCAAGTAAGTGTGGCACTTACTCTGACACTGCCTTATCAGGAGGAGTCTTTCAACACCCTGTTTTATTTGTTTTGCACAAATATAATGCAAAGCAGCTGAAAGTGAATGAAATTTGGAAGCATTATACTTTTACTAATAGTCAGCTTCAGTAGTAGAGTGCACTCCAGTTTTGCCGGTATTCTAACATGAAAAATCAGACATGCATTTTTAAAAACAACATACACTGTGAAAATGAAGCTCTTCTTCCCTCCACCTATATCCCTACACACTTAGGGAAAGAAGAGAAGTGTTAGTCCAGAGACAGGCCATATGATACCAGCTGGAGCGTGAAGCTGGTGCTTTTTGGGTAAGGGTTGTTTGCGTTCAGTTGAATTGGAGTGCAGGCAGCATGAACACAAATCTGTCCAAAACACTTTGCAGTCAAACTGGTTGTTTAGTTTTGAACTATATGTAAACCCCAGATCAGTCTTAACTTGACCATTTCGGTATCCTTTATGTTGGGGGAAGAATCCCCCACAGCTGTTGTTCATACATGGTCATTATTCACACAGATACAATATCCATGTTCTTATACTTGAGAAACACAGGAAATTGATACTCCTGGTCCCTATGAGCCGTGTCTTTATTCCTGTGCCCCAAGGCAGGAGAACTGTAGATCACTTAAGTTAAAACTTCAATTCCCAGAAGTGTCCCTGCACAGTCTATTAGGGATCATCTGTGGGGTCACCCTGACTATTGGAAAGTTTTCTGAAGTTTTCTCCTTTGCTAATTAAGCACTTTCTGTCTTTACCCACAGGTTTTCTTGGGTTTACTTTTCCTTTCCTCTTCCTCTGTCCCACTGGGCCTGTGGGGGAAGCGAGTGAATGGCTGGGTGGTGCTTAGCTTCCTAGCAGGGATAACCCACAATAGTCTTGGTATTTCCAAGAGATACTTACTACTAGTACTGCTATGGCACTAGCTAAAAACACATTCTTTATGCTATTCTGCTTCAGTAAAATAGTCTTCAAACTAATGTTTTTTTTCTTGCCCTGTTAATGGCACGTTTTAGGGATTTGGGGTATTGGAGTTGCAACCCAGAAAGCAAACTTGAATCAAATTCCGCTTGGTCGAGATGTCCATAGCCTGGTGATGAGAAATGATGGAGCTCTCTACTATAATAATGAGGAGAAAAATAGACTACCAGCAAACAACCTTCCTCAGGAGGGTGATGTGGTGGTGAGTTTCTTAAGCCTTCTTTACTCCCCTGGATTCCTCTTATTTACAACTCTGTGGTCAGGCTGACTGTTTCAGTCAAATTGTTCAGTTTGCATCTCCCAGTTTGGAAAGTGCTGATACCAACTCCTGTTGTGTTTGAATGGATCAGCAGCCTGCATATCTGTGGACTTCATTCTCAGCATTGATACGTTTCTGAATGAGGAAGAGACTTCACCAATGTTTGAAAAGTAGCCTCTCATGCTTGGTTGCAGTATCTGCCTGACGGATAACTCCCACAACAAGGATCCTACACTGTTTGAGATAGGACCTCCCTGAACAAATAATGTCTTGGAATGCATTACATAGCTATGCACCATACCCAGCGGAGCTCAAGATCCTGTAGCTAACTGGTTAATGATTAGAAGGACAGAGCTGAGCAAAGACAGGTCCTGGATGATAAATGAATTGTATTTTTAGTCAAACTTTTGTAGGGAAGGAGAGTTAGTAAGTGGGGAAGGGGAGTAATGCTCAATGGGAAAATTATTTAAGAATTGAGAACAAATGGAGAATCTTAAGATTTTTTGGTATCTTACTATTCCAGGTTTCTCAAAACATCTTTAAGTGACTTTGTTCAAAGGGTTGTGTTTTATTCCTGTAATTTTCTTAATGTCCTGTTAGAGATGTATTTTCAAAAATACATGGGAGCAATGCAACAAAATTGAGACCATTTATCATCACTACTTTTTCTTGCTGGGTAACCTTGCCTCTATGTAACAGCGGTTAGAAATTTCATCTTTAGAAGCCCCAAAGAGCTAAGGTTGACTACTCCATCCTTTGCCCTCAGGTACTATTATTATTTTTCTAATCCCCTTCTGAAATTGTTTTTTTGGACAGTTGCAGACTGTTTCAGGGTTTGGTCAACCTGTGTCATCTGAACAGCTTCAACTACTCACAAAAAAGTAGCTGATGTGTTACTTCTAACTCCCCAGTTTTCAAAAGTTTCAATTTATTTTGTTCTGCCATTAGGTTGCTGAAGTACTGAATGACAGCACAAATTGTCACACTCAGCCATACCAAAACAGTGAGAAAAATGATTTAGCTAACAAATAAGTAACTTATTACCTTGTTAGCATTTGCTTTCTGCACTGCAGTCAGCATATTTATGGCATTCTGTATGAAACCATGGTCTGTTGCTGCTGGCAGAGTGAATGACCTGAGAGAGGTTTCCATATGGAAGTATGGACATATAACTTTAATAAATAGTGACGCTCTGAATTAAGTTTATTTCCATGAGGAGGTATAAACAAGAAGACTGCAAACTGCTTAATATTTAAAATCATGATAAACTTTGTGTTTCTTTAACATGGTGAAGAGTAGTTTGGAAATTTGTTTTCTAAACTTGGTAGGATGCAGTGTGCAGTACTGTGATGCATCCAAATTGTATGAGCGTTAAGGAATCCTGACTATTTGAAAATACAAATGTTACCAGTCATTTATTAACTTCTAGTCCTTTGCAGGAATATTTCAAGTGAGGTTTTCTAGGATGCTGTGGTTTGCGTAATGGTGTTAAAATTTGCCTGTGGCTAAGAAAGCTAAATTAAGTAGCAATCTTACATGTATAAACTTGTTGATGCTTTTTTGTTAATTTTCTGTACTTTGTAGGGTATTACATACGACCATGTAGAATTAAATGTATATTTAAATGGGAAGAACATGCATTGTCCAGCTTCAGGAATCCGAGGGACTGTCTATCCAGTGGTCTATGGTAAGTCAGAGATTTTCACTGTTTCACAGTATGGACAGTATTTTTGTACCAAGTCTGTCTTGTGAGCTATGTATTCTTGCTTAAATGGAAGACGCGTCAATCATTTATTTTTGGCAACTACATTTTGCCAAATGTACAAATTGCATGAAAATACAAAAGTATATTTTCATCTAATTTTTAATGCTTAATGGTGAAAAGAAGTGCTGTTTACTGACAGCTTACAGTGTCTGCATCCAACCAGCTGGGCAGTTACTGCACTTGGTCTAAAAATTGCAAGGTGAAAAACCTGTGAAACAGATGAGAAAAAGAAAAACAACAAATTCAAACTTATGTAGACTTGTGGGCTAATCTGATTTATCTCTGAAGCTTGGTATTTATGCCTGTTAATTTCACATACTTTATAAATGCATTCAGTGTTAAATACAAGTAGATACTGAATTGCTGTTTATATTTTATTATGGAAGTCATAACTTTAATGTATTCCTGCTTTTGCTATATAGTGGTACAGCTCTTTGCTGCCGTATGAAATTGGTGCCCAATTCTGAAACTCAGCAGTTGTGGTAGCTGTTGTGCCAGCAACCATCAATACAACACAGCAGTTTTGAACAAGAAACAAATACCATATCCAATTAATCCCTGCATAGGCAGTTTAAGGAACAATTGATGAATTATGGAAGGTGGAATTTGGCCAAGACATGTGTTAATGATTTACTCTTCCAGAACTTGGTGATCGTTTTGGAGTTCCCAAGTAGTTAGAATTCTGTTTAACATCTCATCTGAAAGGCAGCATTGCCCTTGGCTCAGTGCATAATCAACACTACACCCTGGGCTGGCCTGTAATTTCCAGCAAATGATAACTGCTCATTGGATTCCCAGTATTATACCTAACCCATGTCCAGTTTATTCCTGTGTGAGCTTCATCTAAGCAGTAGCTTCTTGCAAAATCGTTTTGCTCTTGAGATACCATTAGCTATATGATGTGGATAATTGTTTCATTTCGTGGTTGGTTCCTAATGAACTGTTGGCATGTTTCCGTTTATATCTTGATAAATTTGTAATACTGAGTTTTATGAACGGGAAGAAAATATTATATATGTGTTGTAGAGCCTCTGAAGCCTATAAATGTAGCTGACAAATTACAGCTTTCTAAGCTACTAGAGTGGCAATTGTTTTACATAGTCATACTGTGATGTGTTCTTAGGCCACGTGATGGCGCTGGTAAAATGTTGTGGCAGACAGTGGCTGCCCTGTAGCACTGCAGGATCTCCTGGTGCCAAAAGCTTCCTGAGCAGCGGGAGGAGAGCTGCTGTGTGATAGTTGATTGTTGCATCTTCCCTATATTTTGGAAATAGTGTTACATAACATGAAGAATACACGTTGCTTTCAGAAAACATTTGGTGGCATGTTAGCCTACTGTAAATCATCTTTTTCTCTGACTAAAGAAGTTCTGTGCCTGAGGAATGCAGTGACTTTTTTATTGCCAGGCTCTTATTGTCATCTTCCACAAGCAGGCATAATTTCGTCATAATTATCATGTCTCCTACATGTAGCTATAACAATTGAAGCCTGCAAATTGCTTTCGTGTGGTACTTACTTGGTATAAACTATAAATGTCCTTAATTTAATGTGAACTTCTAGCCATGAGAAGGGATTTTACCATAGAGAAAAGAGTTTCTTAAGCATTTACCCTGTCCGTAATTCAAACTGCAACTGTAGGTATCTTTTTAAAAGAATCATGATAGAGCAGGCAAACACGGTGTCAAGCTTGAGAGCGTAAAACAGAAAAACGGACTTAAAGGTTGTTCCCTACAGCAGCTATACCTTGGGCGCTCTTGCGGAACTGAGATACAAACACTGCGTAAGTACTACAGAACTGTACAGATACACTGATAGGAGTTTTATCTGAGCCTAGGAGGGAAAAATTCCTACCTTGGCTCTCAGATATCTAAATTCCAAACCAAAATATGGAGATGAAGCTTTTCTGTTTTCACCTGATGTTGCTAGAGTACCAGGTTTGTCTTGGAAGTTGTCTTTGAAAGATACCTGGCTTTTCTGACTGGTTGGGTATTTCAGTTTGCTAATGCAGTACATGAAAGCTTTGCTCTGAAAATGCTCAGCAGTTTGTTGTTTGTATTCTACATTGAAGGTAGTAACACTTGTGTCTCAGATTATGCAAGGGCTCTAAAACTGGGAGAAGTATTGTAAAAAATCATTAACTTCCAACTTAGAGGCAGTCAAAGAAGCTCTTTTTGGAGCATACGCTAAAACAGATGGTCTGACACCAACCACTGCAGACATCTGAAACCTTGTAAACCTCCAGAGAAGTCATTGCAGATAGCTGACACTCCAGCAGAATGAGGAAGTGGACAGAAAGGTACGCAGCTGAGGAGGTGACAGCCCTTCAGCATGTATCTGGTAGTGTCCTTAATCTGTAGATTTCCAGAGAAATGGAGGAGAAGATTTGGAGGGAATTACCTGAAGCCCTGCTAACACTCCCAGTGAAGTCAGAGGTAGTGTTCTCATTGACTTCACCAAGGACAATTACCAACTAAAGTAAACAACAGAAGAGAGAGATGATTTGCCGTCATGTGTAGGGCTTTAGCAAATTTGTTGAAGAGATTTCTTTTAATTGTATTGTATGTATGTAGTGGATGTGTTTGAGAATATTCTTCATGGTTTGAGCATAGTATATAATCTAGTAAGATGGTGTAATAGAGGATCAAACTGTAAGTATTCCTTATCTAATTCCCTCTGTTTGGTTCTTTTCTGCAGTTGATGACAGTGCCATTCTGGATTGTCAGTTCAGTGAATTTTATCACACACCTCCACCAGGGTTTGAAAAGATCCTCTTTGAGCAGCAAATCTTCTGAATGTCTTCATACTGAAAATTTGCACCGTGCACTATTATAAAAGCTTTGTCATCTAAATAAAGCTTCACTTTACTTTTAGGAAACATATCTGTATTTTTAGTAAGTACTTGTGACTGTTGTCTGCAGATTTAATATGTTAACTGCAACACCAGGTAACTGTGTTGCAAATACGAGATTTCTGACAATGTTTTGTGATTGAAATTGAGTGTTTTGGGACAGGGTTTTTCTCTGATTTGTACTTGATCCCTAAGGAGACTAAGGGATGTTATTGTCATCAGTATTACGTTCAGTGTTTTGAATAAACTGGAGCTCTCTAAAGCAAATAGTTCTTATGCATATGATAGCTATGGAGATGGATACTTCTCATGGTTTTTTCCCCAACTTTTTTCATACAGAAGTTACGTACTTTGTTTAAAGGAAGCACTGTGTTTCTGGTCTGTGATTTGGAGTTGTGGTGTCCCAGTTGTGCACAATGACTAATAATATGATGGCATAACTAGTAGCTAGATACTTTTTTTTCACAAGGTGTAATTTATTCCATTCCCTGAATCCTAGGACTAGCAAATATAACTTAATCTATTTCTCCTAGCTTTTCATTTGCTTTTATTGTGAAGCTTACTAGTAATACTTTTTTTCTTTAACCTTCCAAAGTAAACCTGAACACTACCTGTGTTTTTGAGGACCACCGTGCTGTGTTGCTCCGGCAGGAGAGTAAGTACAGATCACTCAACTTGGGTATGCAAAGAGCCAGGTGAAGGGTATGAGATGTTATGGTGAAGCCTTACATCTAAACTGTAAATTACATTATTCTCTTATGGAATAGCATATTTAATTTCTTTGTGAATCGTTTGTAAATGATTAATGGCTAAGACATTGTTCTAAAATGTGATGCCCTTGAATATAAATTGTGAGATGCTTTTTTTCCCCTCTTGTCATATTTAATATACTTCCTAGAAGAATTTTTATTGTAAAGAAAGTCTTCATACTGGATGTTTGTTTTTAGTTTTTGGCTCTTCCTGGGTTAATGCATTTGCATAAATGAATAATTTTACTTAAATATTTTTAGAAATTATCTGATTCTGAAATTTTCAAATACAAACAGCTTTCTCAAAGCCTTTCACCTTATGATTTTCTGCATCTGTCTTTCATTCTGAGTGGCTTGTGTTTTCCTTCCTTTTAACCTTGCTTCCCACGACAGTGTTGGGTAGAACTTTCCACTTCCAGCACCTGCATGTAAGCAAGGAAGTGCCTACAAGGCACCATTATGGAGAAATCCCCAATGGCTGAGTGGCTGGGCCCAGAGGGAGGTGATCAGTGGCACGAAATTTAGTTGGAGGCCAGTAGCTAGCAGTGTATTCCAGGGGTCAATGCTGGGTCCAGCCCTCTCTAATATCTTCACTAGCGATCTGGATGATGGGGCAGAGTGCACCCTTAGCAAGTTTGTGGGTGACACACAACTGGGAAGAGTGGCTCACATGCGAAAGGGTTATGCTGCCATCCAGAGGGACCAAAACAGGCTGGAGAAATGGGCTGACAAGAACCCTGTGAAGTTCAGCAGGAAATGCAAGGTCCTGCAGCTGGGGAGAAACAACCCCAGGCACCAGTATGTGCCGGGGGCTGTCCGGCTGGAAAGCAGCTTGCCAGAAAAGGACCTGAGCGTCCTGGTGGAACGAGTTGAACATGAGCCAGCAAAGTGCCCTTGCAGCAAAGAAGGGAACTGGTATCCTGGGCCGCATTAGACAAAGTATTGCCAGCAGGTCAAGAGGGGCGATCTTTCGCCTGTACTCAGCCCTGGTGAGGCCACACCTGGAGTGCTGTGTCCAGTCCTGGGCTCCTCAGCACAAGAGAGACGTGGACATACTGGAGAGTCTGAGGAAGGGCCACAAAGATGATTAATGGACAGGAGCACCTCTCCTGTGAGGAAAGGCTGGGAGAGCTGGGGCTGTTTAGCCCTTATCTTTGAAGGCTCAGGAGATCTGATTGATGTATATAGGTACCTGAAGGGAGAGTGAAAAGAAGATGGAGCCAGGCTTTTTTCAGTGGTACCCAGTGACAGGCAGAGGCAATGGGCACAAACCAAGGCACAGGAGGTTCCCTCTGAACATCGGGAAAAACGTTTTACTATGAGGGTGATTTGAGCACTGGCAGAGGTTGGCGAGACTGGTTGTGGAGTCTCCATCCTTGGAGATATTCAAAAGCTGTCTGGACATGGTCCTGGGCAAGTGGCTTTAGGTAGCCCTGCTTGAGCAGGGTGGTTGGACCAGATGACCTTTGGAGGCTGCTTCCAACTGCAACCATTCCGTGATTCTTCCTTTAGGTGCTGTTACTATACTAGTTAACATGTACTATAATGATTCTGTAATTGTTTGTCAGCTCTTCAAACTGGAAATTATTATATATGCATACATACATATATAAAATATTAAAAAGGAAAGGGAAGGCAGGTGTCCTTTTTCCTTTTGATATGTTTCAGCAATGCCTTCAACAATGGTTCTTTGCCATGAAAGGCTACTGAGATGGAGGTGCTTCTTGTGGAATTATATTTCCATGTTAGTGAGGAAAGGAGGAATTATTTAAAGAAATTCTTATCACTTTATCTAACTGCATCCAGCAAACAACTTTTTTTGAAGTCTGCTGTGTTTAAGAATATTTAACAGTAAAAGCTGCTACTTTGAGCTTAATATACACTTGCTTTAAAAAACAGAGAAGGCTGTCTTCTTCGAAGCTGTGTTTGAAATGGAAAACATTTTGGTAAATCTAAAATATTCAAAATAGCTGCCAAATTTACCAAAAACATGAAAAGAGCCTGCTTTTATAGCTCAAAGCTGCTAATTTCTCATCTTAAACAGAGTGTGATATTAGGTGTTAGAAAGAAATTCTTTCCTTGAGGGTGGTGAGGCACTGGCACAGGTTGCCCAGAGAAGCTGTGGCTGCCCCATCCCTGGCAGTGCTCAAGGCCAGGCTGGATGGGGCTTTGAGCAACCTGGTGTGGTGGAAGGTGTCCCCATGGCAGGGGGTTGGAACTGGATGGTCTTTAAGGGCCCTTCCAACCCAAACTGTTCTATGATTCTATGATGTATTTGTAATACTGTGCAATGGAACTACACCTCTTGCATAAAAATCACGTAACTTCTTGTTCTATAACTGGTGACATAGGAGAACTCTATAAAATAAGGGGGGAGGGGTGTGAATAATAGATTATTACCATCTACTTATCAAAATGGAAAGAGAGCACAGTTTTCACCTGAAAATAAGTTAATAAGAGAAATAAGGATACAGTTAACTCCATTGCACAGGTAAGATGATGTGCCACAGAAAGAGAGTGTGAATTAACCTGTGTCTCAGCATGTCATTTCAGCATCTGGCAATAAACCTGAATGTTTTCCCAGTCCCAGCTTTGCTCAGAGAAATGAGATGCAATACCTCTTTCTAAAAGTTGTACTAGAAAGTAATTTTCCGTTTAGATTTAGCAATATATTACTAGTAGCAAATTTGTTTTAGTAAGAATGAATCATGCTTCCCAGTGAAATGGTTGAGGTATTTCCACTAATTGTTCGCATTCAAATGTTTCCTTAATCTTTGAATGTTACAGTTTGGACACCCCATCTATTTGAGTGCAAAACTTTGTAGTGACTAATCCTGTATGTTCTCTGATTCCTTTTGAGATTATACTGTGGCGGCAAGATACAAAGCCTGAACCAGGCTTTATTTGTGCATCCACAAATCAATGGAACTGGCAGGGCACATAATACAGGTGTCCTATAGATCGGTCAAGTTGTTATTTTTATAATACCGGAACTGTTTGTGGTGCTTTGGAGGTAGGTGAAGTCAGGTAGTACTATTCCAATGAGCTTAAAATCTAATTAGATACTGTAAATCTAGAAATACCTGTCAAGAATTACCTGAAAAGGTACCCTTCCACAAAATAATCATGCCAGGATACGGTAACATAGATGCTCTGCAAAAAGAAGCTTTGTGACGTGTATTGGGTGCCTTTAATCCTATTGAGAGCACTTTTACTCCCAGGCCTGCAAAGAGCATTCAGAGATGGTATTCAGGTGCAGATGTTCACGAGAATACAGACTTCCATGAGTATTCACCACTGTTTTCCCTTTCTGCAGGCTTTCTTGGGAATGCACTGCCCTGCATACAGCTGTGTGCAAAAATAGAAGGAGCAGGGTCCTAGTAATTGATGTGAATTTCTTAACTTTATCTGAGTGAGTTCTTAAATTATTTTTGTAGTACTCGCTCATCTTCGTTATCAGTTTGTGTTGATGTTGCTTTGTATAGTGACAACTAATCAAGCCTGTGGCTGAGATGAGCTTTCACAAAGGTCCACAAGTGAATCGGCAAAACGTAGATTCTTACCTGTCTCTCTGAATCCAGGCTTTAAGGCCCAAGGATCCAGCCCTGCCCGCCCCTCCAGATACCTAATGTGTTACGGGCCAGTGTTGCTTTTGGAAATAGGATTAACTATTACCTCTGCTGTGGCAAGGGACCTGGTTGCAAAATATGCCAAAACTATGCTGCTAAGGTATTTGCAGAAAGCCTGTGATGGAAGATTTGGGACAAATCTAAGTGCCTCTTCGCTGTTCCTTCCCTTGCCTAGTTCCACAACAAAATACTATTCAGGTTATTAACATCTTGGATATGGATTTCTAGACAAAAACTCAGAGGGTTAGGGAGAGCTCTCAGCTGTACAGTGGCAGACTTTTTCTGTTCTTGAACGCTTCATGTAAGCTCCCCTGTTGGGGCAAAGCTTGGTGGCTTGAATGTTGAATTTTTGCATGTTGAATATTTGCAGGAACAAAGAATTGGTAGGACCAATTCCTTCATGAGCTGTCGTATGAGAGCCCCTTTTTTTTATTTTATTTTTTTTTCGCCATCCAGATATTTTAGCTTTTCCTACCCCCTTTTCTAGCCCTGTGTTGGACCTAAGGAAGCCCACCTGATCTGGCTGCCAAGATGAATCAGCAGAAGAGCTCTTTATCTCCCCACACGGTCCAAATGTCTGACGCTTCCAGGGAAGAGGCATAGTTGCTTAGGCACTGGAATTTCCTTTGCTGCAGTCAAGAGAGGTGGGCTGGGGATTAATGGGGATTGAAAGAACATTCTTTCTGGATGTCAGTGGAAAGTCAACTGCAGAAATGCCAGAAATTCAGTGTGAAGAAAAGAGCATAAATAAAACTAAGGTCACTTTTCCCTAATTCCAGAACATGTCAAGAAAAAAAATTTATATCTTTGTGTATATGTATTTAGGTTGCATTGTGCCTGCAGTCTAATTCAAGACAATACAAGGAGAGCAAAAATAGAAGCTAAGTCACATCCATGGAAAACTCTGGCACGTTTAGCAGACAAGACAGCCCCTGGTTTCAAGAAACATGAAGACTTGAGTCATATTTCTTGGATGCGCTCATTAAATTGGCAAGCGGTACATGTTAAAATCACCATTGTTGAGAAATCTTAAATTCCCTTTTGCCTTAAAATATCTGTATCAGTATAACATGGCTTATGACCTTTCCAGAAGTGAAAAAGTATTACACTGAATAATGATTGCAGTAGTTCAGTGAGGATTTTGTGTGGAAAAAGTGCAGCTCATGGCCAAAGTAAACTGGCAAAATCGAGATAAATTGGTAGAAGAGGCTTGTTTCATGCAAGTTCAAAGTCACCTTTTCCTGTATGTAGGATGGAAATAGTGCTTCCCGCTCTGGGGGAACATCGGGAGAACACATCTAGGGAGTGTGAGGCAGCCGGGACCATGTTCAGACTGCTTGTACCCTAATGCCTGTCACAATGCCATCTCTGCATTGTCTGAGGAATCGAGTCTGAGCAGTCTGAATCATTCATGACTAATCTGAATGTAGTAGTTATAACTCCTAAATTAAGCTCCCCGAGTAGGGGGTGTGAACACACCTTCAGACATTACAGTAGAGGGAGGGCCATCTAATTAAGTTTGTATTTTGCCAGAAATTTCTTTAGGAGAGAATTGGGCTGTTGTAGTCGTCTTCCTCGCTTCTCATCTAATTAATCAGCTTTTCTTCACCTGCTCTAAAGGACCATTTTCCCACTAGTATTAAAACAAATGTTATGCCAGCCATTTATTTGTCACAGGCTGACAATTCCCAAATTTTGGGAAAGTTTGTCTCTGCTTAAAAAGCGATAGTCGACATAATCCTGTTGGCTAAAGCCCCTGTGGGAGATGCATGTCATGCAGCAAAAAAGCTCTGCTGATGCTGCTTGAATGGTTTCCTCGGGGTGAGCAGCAGTGACAGATGGCCTTTTTTCCTCTTCTCCACGTATTGCGTGGAGCTTTTCCTTGCAGAGACATGCTGGTTGGAGGCTTCGCAGCAGCATCAGCACATTGGAAGTTGGGACTCCAGGGAGAGGAGCCAGAGCTGGATCAAACGGTGAGGGCAAAGCCAAAATCCTCAGCGTTTGCTGCCTTTGCTGCTGCTGTCCCAGTAGGGTGCGAAGGGAAGTGCAGTGACTGTAACTGGTGGGAAAGCACACCTCTCCCACTCCAGCAGGGCTCTGGTAGAGCTCTACCCGAAATATGTTGTCCCAGGTCACACAGAAAGTCTCAGGTGAACCAAGCCATTTCTATCGGTAAGGAGAGGGAAGGGCTGGTATGCCCAGCTAAAACAGCCATGCAAGTGGGAAGGAGCTTCTGGGCTAGTGAGTGTTAAACTGTAAAAAATGTTGCTGGTAGCTGCATTGCTGCTCACTGCATTCAGGAGGGTGTTACTTCGCTAAAAAAAATTTCCAGTTTTACTGAAATAGCTCTGTCCTCACTAGACATGCTTTGCAGGATAGCACGCTGCTATTCCGGTACTGATAAAGCCATCCTGTTGTGCAGATAGCCTTCACACCGCTGCTATTCATTCTCCTCTGTGGAATGGCAATCATGATATTTCTCTTCCCTCACCCTTCGTCTTCATCCTAAGAGCCAGGGATGTCAGATCCATCCTGGGGAAATGGCCAGATCCCCCAGGTTTGCCTGTCAATTTGGCTCCGCATCCGTCGCTCCACAATAAGCCTCCCACTGAGGACGGTTGTGGGGGAAGGTAGACTATGACCTTGTGTAGCAATGAACTGCTTAGCCGTGCTTTATTGTTTAGTACCTCATTGTTGCTTTCAGGATTGCTCTGTAAGAAAGTAAGTTCCCTTTTAGGGCCATCTCTGTTTCTGCCCTTTGTTTCTCTTCCTTCCTTATTTTCCTGTCTCTGAATGTAGCAACCCACATGATTTATACCAGTGCAAACCCTGTTGCATTGACGTAGAAGGATCTGCAGCTGCTGGTGTTAGCCTGACTGGTGAGTTGCTTGGTGGCTTGGACTCCTCCTGCAGCCTGGAGTCATTTTGCCCTAGAGTAAGTTACGCTGCAGCAGTTGCTGCCTAGTTCCTCTCTTGGTCTGCATCACCTTGTCTTCATGGGGAGTTGTGCTGGCCTGCAGCCAGACTCCAGGTCTTTGTGTCCATGTCCTTCAGAAAATATGTCTAACATATTCTCTGAGTTGGGCTGATGCCCTACCTGGTCACAGCTGGCCTGCAAGAAGGCGGAAAACCCCCTGACCCAGTCACAGCTGGCCTCCCCGCCAGTTAGCCTCTTGCCCAGCGTGGATTTCCTTTCCCTGTGCCCTACATGTGTTCCTGGTCACATCAGGTTAAAATGAAGACAGCTTGCTCTAGAAACATGGTTACCCAAATCCAGGCATGCCATGGCTGTGTTACAAAGCACGTGATATATTCCGATCCCATGAAGAGCGCATTTAGACAACAGTGTAAATCAGTAATCAATAAAAAATTTAGACATAGTTTCTGTTTAGCATGTCTCATCAAAGCCGCCTGTTGTTGTTTTAATTGGGAGAATAAAAAGCAAGGCTTTTTATTTTCCGTCTTTACGAGTTTGAAAAAGGTGCCTTTTATCAGCGCTCTCTCCCAATCTGTTACCAAAACCCATAGTGCAGCAATATACAAAGTCCTGAAAGCAGTGTCCTGAACAGCACAATGTTCAGGCACTAAAAACTAACTCGCAAATTGCCTACAATGCATTGCAAACCAGCATTAATTGCTTAACAAACCTAGATGGTGCCATTAGGCAATGGTTGGTTGATGCCAGCTAGTCAGCAGCAAATAACTGGCAGCAAGACTGGGCTGGGGTGTTGGGGTGCTGTTCCCTTGAGTAGGGGTAACGTGTATTTGTTGAGTCACTCTTAGCCTGCAGTGTTAAATTGCCTGCCAAAGTTAAAATACACTCATTGGCTTATTTACATTGATGGCAGCATGTAAATCATGCAAACCCCTTCTACCAGGCTTTCAGTGGGACAGGATCTGGCATACGCTTGTCCACTCATTATACCTTTCACCCAGAGCTTTGGTGGTTCTCACTTAGGACATGATGCCTGAAGGTGACTCAGGGCATCCTGAATCGCTCCAACTCTTCTTTTAACTACCAGTAACTGCCCCATGTTCTTTTAAATGCTATGAAGAAGAGTTTTTTTTAAAAAAAGTAAAATGTCCATACTGGGTGATGGCAAAAGTCTGCTGAGGCCAGCTTGCAGCCTCCAACACACTGTCCAACGGGAGCCATAAACACAGTGGTCAAAAGTGGATTTGTAAGGAAGACCACAGCAGATGGCAGGTGTGTGGTGATGCTTTCCTGAATGCTCTGTAATTATCCAGCACTTGTGTAGGGCAAATCACAAAACAAGTCTCAGCATGAGACCCGAGATGTGAAGTGACCCCCCTGCCCAGAGAAGGAGCCTGGTTGTTAATGGATTGTCCTGAAGTAGGTGGTTTGAGACTGCAAGCTGTGGAAGAGCTGGTTACCCATGTCCTGGTCAAAAACTGTGAGTGCAAAGCCAAAGTATAAATAAATAAATAGTGCAGGCAACATAGAAGAGGCGTCACCACAGCATTTCCACCCCAAAGCAGTAGCGGTCAGCTATGACTCATGCAACTTGCCAGAAAGCATCACTCAGTCTGCGGCCCATTCCCAAGGGAAGTCTTTGGAAAAGGGCATTCAGTAGTAGCAGAGGGAATAACTGTTTCAATCCCCATTCCTGGAAAACAGGCAAGGGCATGTGGTGCTTGTGCAGTAATTTCAGAATCTTTGGAAAGTCTCAAGAAATATTCAAATAATTGACTTAAAAGTCCACATTGGCACCAATAAGAGTGTCCATGCTCATCCTCTTCCTCACGCTGGCGCTAGGCTTCCATAAAATCTCACAAGCTGTCCAGACCGGGGACCAGATCCAGCTGCAAAACACTGGGGATAAAGTATGATCAGCAGTTACGTTGGCTTTGAGGGGAACGAAGAAAGAAAAAAAGGATTCTTTTTCCTAGACTGAAGCCTAAAGTCCAGTCTGTACACCTCTTTTTCTTTTGTTCAAGAAAAAGGCTGTGAGATTTGGGAGGCGAGTAGAGTTTTCCTCCAAAACTCATACAGAGGTGTAATTCAGGATGGCATGCACAGGTACTTTGGCATAATAATGTATTTCCCCCTTTTTCATGGACATAAATTACACTACTACTAATTTTTGTCTGGAGTATCTGCTTCCACACTCTGTGAGGAGAGAAAGAGGTGTGGGGACTATACAGTCCTAGGAGGAAAGTGAAACAACTTTTGTGTTTGGACAGGGCCTGAGTGTCTGTCAGGAGCAGCAGTAAATCTGGGAAATGTTTTGCAGAGCTGCATGTTTTGGACTAATTCTAGGCTGTCAATCAGTGCAGAGATAGCTTTTGTTATTTTTGGCAATTCCTTTTCTAATGTGTTTCGAGGAAGCAAGGTCCTACAATTGAAGGCATTTTGCTTTTCAATCTATTGAGAAAGCAAAATGTTCCTAATTCCAGTTCCAAGAGGTCTAGCTTGATGGCCACATCTTTCATCTTGAAAAGGAGCAGGGACAAGCTGCCTGCCTTGCAGATTTGTAGAGTGGCAGTGGTAGGACACATAATGCATCCATCTGTCTTGTAAGCCACATGAAACCCTCTCTCCTTCACTGACAAGTACCTGTGTTTTCAATGCAAAAATGAAAACAAACCAAAAACCATGCAAAAAAGAGGGACTTGAATGCAGGTGCAATTGCATCATTTTAAACACATTCATTAGTTGTACCTAAAAGCTTGGAACAAAAGTTAAAACTTGGAACAAAAACTGGTTGTAATTTTTTTCAGTACAGTGTGAACACTGGGGCTGTGCAGGTAAGGGAGGATCCAGCTCTGCGGAGAACCTTCAGTCCTGTAGCTCGGAAGGAGTTAATCTCAGCAATGAGTTTCAGGACCCAGCATTGAAAAAAGTCCTTCTCCCCTCCTCAGGAACTGCCTGCACAATGGCAGCCGGCTTTTCTCCTGTGGTGCAGGCAGAGGCCAGCCTGGGAGTTAGTTGGA
The DNA here is from genome assembly GCF_023638135.1 of Falco biarmicus. Taxonomy (NCBI): domain Eukaryota; kingdom Metazoa; phylum Chordata; class Aves; order Falconiformes; family Falconidae; genus Falco; species Falco biarmicus. The sequence goes on from NC_079289.1 coordinate 30,563,698, forward strand.
AATATGAGTACTCCTGCCAGCTTCACAGGCAGATGGCAAGTGACAGCGGCGAGCAGGGACTTGCTCCTTCTCCAGCACTTTGCTGCTACCTGAGGGCCAAACCACGTAAAGCCCCAGCTTCACCCGTTCCCCAGGCACTGCTCCTCCCACGCACACCTCCCTCCGCTGCATCTCCTTGTGGGACTACAGCAACATGCCCTACCATGCATAGAGGCATTATTCTAAATAATATTTAATAGTCATAAATGGTATTGTGTATAGATCTGTGGTGCCATTTGAATACATCGCTATTGAAATTTGATATCTAATACTGTTAATGATGTTAATGAACAAGAAAAACTTTTATTTTTAATTGCAGGAAACAAATAGCAATCATCTCTGCTTTCAGATTGGTTGTAAGACCTGGGAAAATAGCTACTAGTAACACTATTTGCATTTGCAAGAAGCATTCCTGTTTTTTTCCAGCGTATTCTAATGAATTTTTCAAGTCATGGTAACCCCTTCGTAAATATCCCACAGGGTGGTAGCAGCATTGTAATCAGCAAGCTTTGGTGGAAGGTGAAATATCCCAGTTAAGTGATAAGTCTGAGTATCAAGTGTTCTGGGCAAGAGGCTGTTTTGGGACAGGGTGACCTTCACAAGCACTTTTTGAGATGAGGCCCATAAAAACCTTTTTAAAAATCTCTGCAAATGAAACGAGCTAACGTAGCAGTCCGCAGGAGAGGATATACTCTCAATCCGATGGGAACAAAGGCCACATGAGAGGAAGTACAACTTAGTGGATGCTAATTTGCACCTATAAACTACTGTGTGCAAAAGCAGTGGGGATTGAATTCCCTGTTCCTTTTTGGCCATTAAAGGCATGACAAAAAAATTGCAGCAATAATGACTTCATTACCTTTCCATAAAGGCTCCCGCAGGGAACTGAACAGGGGCAGGGGGAGAAGAGAAGCCCCAGGATGTAAATCTAGCAGCAGCACCAAGAAGTCTGGCTATAGATGCCCAGGAAGGTGCTATGCCTCTGCTTCTGCTCCCACCGATACTATGGTGCAGCTTCGTGGCAGAGCACACTTCTGCTTCAGCAATGAAAGGCACATAATCAGTGAGGAATCTTGCTAAAACCTTGGTCGATTACTATTATTATTATTATTGTGGTTGCTTTCTGATAAACCTATCTTAAGCACGCCAACCTCTCCGGTGTGCATACCGGGTGGACACACTCGATGTTAATCTTAAGTGATACATTCCTGGGTGTGTTTCAAGTCTTCACACCAGTTTGTTGCTTGGAAAGGAGCGGGACACTTGAGAAGGTTGAGCTGCAGTCTGCCCCAACCCTTCACAAAGTTCAGAGGACTTGCGGTGCTGGGGTTCTTACCTCTGACAGGTAGGCTGGCTCGCCAGCTCCTCTCCCCTCCTGAAATCTGGCTCATCTTGGACAGCAATCAGTCCTTTCCATTTCCATGGTGAAATTCCCTGTAATGGCTTCAGAGCTTGGATGCAAACACCTTTGTTTGAAATGCAAGATGACAGCAGCAGATGCCTTTATAGACAGCAAAAGGCTTGAAGAAGGGCAGAGTAAATAAACAGCAAAAATCCAATATATAATATTGCCACACAGAGAGGAGCTTTCTCTTCAAAATGAAGCAATTAACATGTATGGACTCATTCTGCCAGGCTGGGAGGAAGCAGGAGGCACACTATTTAAACGAATTGCCATGTAGCCCGTGATTATCATTAGGATTCATTCAAACCCAGGCATTCAGTAAAGCTTCTGCTCTGCGACTGGCTCTCTGCTGCCTCTCTATCAGTACCTATTGTTTCATAATCTCACCATACTCGACGCTTTTTTTATCCCAACCAAGTCTGCCTTGTTTTTTACCCTCCCCAGTGACTAAGCCGAAGCGCGTTAACAATGCACCGTTTCATTTGGCTCTTTTTCTCGTGTTAGCTGAAAGAGAGATGTCTTCTCCCCTAATTGCAGAGGATCTCTTCAGCTTTTAATTTCTGTATTGAAAACTTGTTTAGGGAAAGGCATGGGGATCTACATAAACCTGAGAATTCACTGGCAGGGGAGGTAATTGCTCTTTCCCTCCAAGCATGACAGAGTCCTCCTAAACAGCTCTGCACAGGCAAGTTTCCGCACGACAGAGAGGAACCTCAGACATGGCTCAGCAGCTCAGGCTCTCTTCCTCCATCCCAGCCGGATGGCTTCCCTCTTCTAAGAGCACCACAGCTCAGGTGGGCTCTCCAGGGCCAGATTTGGCTGTTCCCGGCCACACTCTGCCCAAGCAGGTCCCACGTGGGGTCTGCAGCTGAGCAGGACAGGGGATGCGCTGCCAAGGGCAGAGCTTGCCCTTTGCACAGGCACCACCACTGCATGCTTCCCACAGGGAAGGAATAACTTTGGGGCAATTCCCCCTCTCCCTTGTGAGAAGATGGGGCTTGGCTTGTCTCAGATACTTCCAGGTTTAAAATGTTTTTTTCTCCCTCAGTTCTGATTCAGAACAAAACCAATGTCTTTTTGTTGCTCTGGAAGCATTGGCCTGACTGAGGGGGAATATGGCTTTCCAAATGCCAGAGGGAGCAGCCTGCTCATCTCCAAGCAGCCCCAAACCTTGCATGGCCACCTGCACTGCACTGCACTGCACTGCACTGCCCCTGCACTGCAGAGTCCTGTGGCAGCGGGGTTCCAGCACCAGGAATTCCACCCCTGTCCAAGCTCCAGCTTGCTTAAGTCTCCCCAGGCATCTTCCCTCACTTGTTCTCCTCTTCCATGAATATCTATGCCTCCCAGCACGGGTGGAGTGCATCTAGCACCTGGACCACCCCACTGCACAGACACCGCTCACCTCTCTCCTTCTCCCAGAAACGTGCTGCAAAACCCTCATTGCTCCTGCAGAAAGCTGGCCCTGTTGTCTTCCACAAAACCTCTGCATCTCTCCTATTGAAACCTCAAAATGGTATTTTCAGGAGGAATTTGAAGCATCCCTCGGGGTGGATTAAACCGATTGGAGCGGGGTTTTGCTTTGCCTTCCTGCACACTGTGTTTCAAAGATGCACTCTTCACAGCATCCAAGCCGTTCCACCCACAACTGAAAGTAAAATGCAGCACTAGGTACATAAAATACAAAATGTAACATAAACAAATACATATTTCATATCTAATGTGTCTATATAAATAAAAGCTATATAGATTATATAAATCTATATATGCACATGTAGAGCATTGATATATGAAACATATTGATACTGTATAATAACCAACACAAATCTATACTTCTGTACTATGTTCATATATTTATTTATATTTATAAAGATATATTATAGGTATGCAATGTACTTGAGTCACTGTTTTTAGCTCAAATAAGATGTTTCTCTGACTAACCTTTTCCCACATGTCTGAGAAGGGAAGCCTGCACCCAGAGTTGGATGCTTGTGGCTCAGGTACCACAGACGGGGATGGAGAGAGGGTCTCGGAGGAACTTCAGCACAGTGAGCAAGAAGACTTCAGAGTAGCTGGGCCACCATCACACAAAGCAGGTGTTTGTGCCTCAGGCCCCCCAGGGTGGGCTTGGCTGTGCTGTGGGCTGCTGGCTCTTGCTGCTTCTGCATCCTAAGCATGAGATGCATTCATGCTGTGTTCCTAAGTCTGAATCCTCTCCAAGCTTCAGCAGCAGCTTGTGCAGGATTTTAAAGTTCACAGCTCCGGATTTAAATGCAGGAGCTGTGTGCTGAGCTAACCACAGCCATTAAATCCTCCTCTGGAGCAGGACAGTTGCATGGTGCACCCCAAAAAGTACCTTCCACTGCAAAACAATCACTGGCTGCTATGGGACCCTGAAGGGACCTGGGGTTGTGTGTGGCATGGCAGCTGGTCATGGGATCCACCCAAAGGTGCTGAGGGAGCTGGTGGAAGTGCTCAAGGAGCTACTTTCAATCATTTATCAACTGTCCTGGCTAACCAGGGAGGTCCCAGTTGACTGGAGGTTGGCAAGTATGATGCTCATCTACAAGAAGGGTGGGAAGGAGGATCCAGAGAACAGAGGATCCAGGCCTGTGAGTCTGACCCCAGTGCCAGGGAAGGTTATGGAGCAGATCATCCTGAGTGCCATCACATGGCATGTACAAGATAACCAGGTGATCACGCCCAGCCAGCGTGGGTTTATGAAAGGCAGGTCCTGCTTGACGAACCTGATCTCCTTCTGTGACAAGGTGACCCACTTAGTGGATGAGGGAAAGGCTGTGGATGTTGTATACCCAGACCTTAGTAAAGCCTGTGACACCATTTCCCGCAGCATTCCCCTGGAGAAATGGGCTGCTCATGGCTCGGGCAGCTGTGCTCTACACTGGGTAAAAAGCTGGCTGGGTGGCCGAGCCCAAAGAGTGGTGGTGAATGGAGTTGCACCCTGCTGGTGGCCGGTCACCCGGTGACAAGTGGTGTTCCCCAGGGCTCAGTGCTGGAGCCAGTCCTGTTTAATATCTTTATCAATGATCTGGATGAGAGGATCGAGTGCACCCTCAGTAAGCTGGCAGATGACACCAAGTTGGGTGGGACTGTTGATCTGCTTGAGGGCAGGCAGGCTCTGCAGAGGGATCTGGACAGGCTGGACCGATGGGCTGATGCCAATTGTATGAGGTTCCACAAGGAGAAGTGCCGGGTCCTGCATGGGGTCACAGCAACCCCAGGCAGCGCTACAGGCTGGGGGCAGAGCGGCTGGGAAGCTGCCCGGTGGGAAAGGCCCTGGGGTGCTGGTCAAGAGCTGGCTGGACAGGAGCCAGCCGTGTGCCCAGGTGGCCAGGAGGGCCAGTAGCATCCTGGCTGGTATCAGGAACGGTGTGGCCAGCAGGACCAGGGCAGTGATTGTCCCCTGTACTGGGCACTGGTGAGGCCACACCTCGAATCCTGTGTTCAGTGTTGGGCCCCTCACTGCAAGACAGACACTGAGGTGCTGGAGCGTGTCCAGAGACGGGCAGCGGAGCTGGTGAAGGGTCTGGAGCACAAGTCTGGTGAGGAGCGGCTGAGGGACCTGGGGCTGTTCGGCCTGGAGAGGAGGAGGCTCAGGGAGACCTTATCGCTCTCTGCAACTACCTGAAAGGAGGGTGTAGGCAGGTGGGGGATGGTCTCTTCTCCCAACTAACAAGTGACAAGACAAGAGGAAACGGCCTCAAGTTGTACCAGTGGAGGTTTAGGTTGGATATTAGGAAAAAATTCATTAGTGAAAGAGTGGTCAAGGATTGGAACTGGCTGCCCAGGGAAGTGGTTGAGTCACCATCCCTGAAGGTATTTAAAGATGTGTAGATGTGGTGCTTAGGGACATGGTTTAGTGATAGATTTGGCAGTGCTGGGTTAATGGTTGGACTTGATGAGCTTAAAGGTCTTTTCCAACCTAAACGATTCTATGATTCTATGTGCTCACCTGTGTTAAATCAGCAAAAATGCTGAGTTGTGAGAACCAAAAATAAACTCAGGTGTCTAACAAGGGGTTTTACCTTCAGTCTGAGCCTTGAGAGTGCAGCCAGCTGTGCTAACCCAGCCTTCCTGTCCTAAGGCTGCTAGAGTTAATATGGGTAGATGAAACGCCTAAATAGAGAGTGAGAGAGGAGAATGTTAAGAACCAACATATCAGCCTTTTGCAATTTCTGTTTTCTGAAGCATGCAGACATACTAACACAGGCATCTTAAGTCTATACTCCCTTCAGAAGAGGAAAGCCACAAAAAAATACTAACAAAAGTGTCTTATCTTGGCTGAATGTTGATTTGCCTACTCCTTGTTTTCTCATCTCTATCCCTTGTGAATTTTGAAGTTCATTTCCATATTTCCTGAAATTTCTGTGTATCATCTGTAACCAAATTTCATAGCAATTAACTCTCCGGGACGTATCAATTATGGAAGCGAAGCCTGAGAAGTAAGCGCAAGGCATTCCTGAAGGTGAACATTGCACAGCTAATGATTAATCATAATATACATAATAATAATGATAGTAATGATCATGATGGCTATGTGAAAACTAACATATGGCAAACAGTAGCATAAATATTCCTCACTCAGCCTTTTGCTTTTTGTTTTGATACTTGTTTTGCTTCTTGGAAGGTTAATGTTGAGAAAGAATTAACTAACAGATTAAATTACAACTCCATCAGTGAAGAAGTATTGTGTTCCTGCAATTCAGATGTAAAAAAGATACAAACAACTTCCTAGCTAGTTATTTTAAAATATTTAAATTAAACAGCAAATAGGACATAAATCAAACACTCCAGTACTGATTGATGTTAGCTTATCCAGGCTTGAAGAGATTTTTCTTCCTCAGATAAAATGAACACTGCGATGTGGTGTTGCTGAAGTGGGGGCTGACTATGGTTTCTTTGGCACAACTGAGGCAACCTGAGTTCATCTTTCACCTTCCCCAATTACTTGCACAATCTCAGCTCCTATAAGGGATTAACTGCCATTCCATGTCCCAGCATCTTGCTTGGGGCCACCTGGCTCTTGGCATGAAATCCACAGCCCTACACACTTCGGTGATGCTCCTCGTACCTGCACAAACCTGTTGGAGCTCACCTGATACAGCAGCTTGTGACCTGGTGTGGCTCAGCACATCAGCTCAGGGTATCCATGTTTCCCCGTAAGACCTGAGCTCTGCCCATCTCTCCCTTTGCAGTGGGCCAGAGCAGCACCCTTTGGGGACAGGCATGTGGCACCTCGCAGCCAACATAACACATCTCAGGTCACCAAACTGGCCCCAAACTGGCCACCCAGAGGGTTGGCCCTTAGTCCCAGCATGCTGGAGAGGGCAGACAGCACTGTAAATCCTTGGGGTGGAGGTGCCCAGCTCTGGGGCAATGCTGTATTGCATCCAAATAACTGTGAGTAGGATGGGACTGGAGGACTGGTCATGGGAACAAGCCAGGCAGCTTGGGGCAGTAGCTGCCACTCCACGGAGCGCTGGGTGACCCCTGTAAGCATCAGCCAGGCAAGAGGCTCCCTGCAATGGCAGAGGCTACGGAGACCCTCCTCCAGCTTAAACCAGAGTCGCCTTCTTCAGCACAAGCTCGACAGGGATGCAAGCAGTTAAACCCCTGTGACTTTCCCAGACAGAGCTTGATTTTACACAGCCCTGCCCTCTCCTCCTTTCTACCCCACAGCCTTAAGATCATACAGTTTTCTTTCATTTCAACTTGGGGTTATTCAAAAGAAAAACAATTATTCTCTAGCCAGTGCAAACAATTGTCAAATAACCTGCTGTGACCAGGCAGAGAGGAAAAATGTGGAGGGAAAACTACCCTGCCCTCCCCTGCCAAGTCACCTTCCCAAGCAATATCTGCTCCTCTAGCTGATTACAGGTGTCAGGTTGCCTCAGGATCCCTTGGTGATTTTATAGGATGATCCATCAAGGAAACACATTACACAACTCTGAGCTCATAGGTTTATCCGGGCGGCTGCCAGATACATGCACGCAGAGATATAGCCCGGGTCGTGGCCCCCTTTCCTACAGCGGGGTGACTTTGCTGGGGAGCTGGGATGGGCTTTGTGGCCCACGTCCTGCCTGGAGACCTGTGTGGCTGGAGCCTCTGCCTGGGCAGATGTCCTGGCACTCATGGGGAGAAAACTTCAGAGGAAGAGGTAATGATTTTTAGGGCAGGATCCAAGGAAGGATGTTAATTCACAGCAGTGCGGAAACCTGGGGAAGGTCCTTTTTTCTTGGATAAACCACAAGTTCTCAGCTTAGTGAAGATAAGAGATGGTATGTAGTCATCAAAACACGTAAAACTATGTGATTTTTGCATAACTTTGGTTTTTGTCACCCTGAAGTGGCACAAAAATGCAGTGGCTTTTCCCCACTTTCTTTCCCAGACATACTGACATTTGCTGTGCACCAGAAAGGACCCTTGTGCTTCAGTGTCTTCCTTGTATGCTCACCTAAAATCCAATGTTGTCAGCAGTTTGCCATGTCCATCACCAGGAGACAGTACACTGAAACAGTCATGCTGTTGTGAAATGGCTTTGGTATATAATTCCACAAGCGTGGCTGCTCATTTAACCTTTTCATCCTGTGTTGCGCCAAGAGCCATGAATGATTTTAAGAGGGTGACTCGCATCCCTCAGCAATTTCCAAGGACACTGTCTTCTCTTTAAAATCATGAATACATGTTTCATGGCCAATAATTTCACCTTTTATATGTGCTTCTCTGCTGGGTCGAGGATATTTAAAAAGAATTTGGCCCCAGAGTATATGCATCTGTGTTAAGAAGCTGAAGGTGATGAGCACAGCCCATACCACACATGCTCATTGCTCAGACAGGCTGGTGTGCAGTGGCTAAAGGAGACAATCTTTAGTCTTCCTACTTTCTCCCCACTTGAAATCAATACCAAAAGCAGAGGGGATGCTTGTGTGATTTGGCTTAAATCTGCTGCTGATCTGGGTAAGCTGAGTCAAGACCAGGCATTTTTACACCACAGCATGTGGCTTCTCACATATGAACGCTGGCATTTCAAGGACAGGTTGGAGAAAGGAAGGGAAGGCAAGGAAAAAGCAACAGTCCTGCAGTGACAAAGCCATTCCTGTGTTTCCTGGGGAAATATGCTATGGGGGCCCATCAGACTGTTCCAGAAAACCCCTACAGCAGCCAGCCTCACCATGAAGAAACCTACATGCAACAAAACCAGCCACCAGTGCCCTTTACAGGACTTGTGCCTGCTAAATCTGAAGACAAGGATGATACTTGGAAAATTAATTATTTGAGCCTTAATTGGGTTCTTTGCTGTCCCCTGTGTTTTCTCCCTGCTGTTCAAGACGAGATTTGTAGGACCAGGGCATGAGCTTTGCAGAATGCTGCAAGCAAAATACTGCAGATGAGAATGGCAAGCACACAGGGTCTGCCAAGGTGACAAAGAAGGGTCCCTGGTGCCACCAAGTGCAGGGCAAGTCATGAAGCACAGCAGACGCTATGCCTTCAGAGCCAAACTGTAGTTAAAACTCATGGGGCAGCATTCAGAAAGGAACTGACGTGGCATTACCCATTATTTTTAAGGGTATGTAGGAAAGGAAAGGTGGTGGCCAGTCTAGGTTTGAAGCAGTTCAACTTGTGGCCCCTGCTTCGTTACCGGCAGACATCTGTAGTGGGTCTTTTCCCCATTTCTTGTCTTCTCACAGGTGGGTTAAAAAGCCAATTCCTTGAGCTGTGGACAGGGCTGGCATCTTGGGAAATCACTGCTGTAATAGACTGGTTTGGACCTATGCTTATGACATTTATCCAGGTTGCTGCTGGTGTTTCACCGGCCCATCACTGTGGCATCTTTCATCACTATGACTGGCCTTTGCAGAGGTCTCCTGGCAATCTGCCAGAAATGCAACCTGGCCAGCAATTAAAGAGAGCTAGTTGATGAAAGGCATCTGCCCTCTAATTCATTGTTTCACTTCTTGGCATCCTTTTGGGGGATGAACTGAAAATGCAGATGCTAAATAATGCTTGCTATGAGGGATTTATTGCTATTTTAATGCTATAAGTAACTTCCAAAAACTACAGCTCCAAATAACATGTGCGTATTGGTCAAATATATCTAAGATGTGAAGTTTTCATAGCTGCATTCATCTTCCTGAATTGCATTTCTACTAGATTTACAAAATGTAATTGTATTTCACTCTCTGCCTACCAATACGGGTTTCTAATGATCTGCACAGAAATCTTATCATTTCTGCCTTAACTGTTAAACGTCAGTTAAATGTAAAGGGAACGTGAAGAGTGAGTGGACTTCTTCCCTCATAATCTGCAAAGATTTCTCCTCCAGCTTCAGGACCCCAATGTATATTCCCACTCTTTGATACCACTTGAAAATGTAACAGCAAGTATTAGCAAACCACCACCAGCACCCAGACATATTAGCTATCAACCCAGGTATTTACATCTAACTGCATCTCAGTCTTTTGAGCCTCTGTAGTAAGCAGAGATGTTTATTCTGGCACTTTCCCCATAGCAACCTACAAGGTTTCAGATATAACAGCCATCAGTCAATGCAGGTTGAGCATATTTGGAGCAGAGAGACCCCCTGCACTGCTGTCACGGCTGTAAGCTTAAATTGAAAAGCAGTTATCTTTCGTAGCCTGGAGCACTGTTATCTCTTCAAATACAAGGAAGCCCTGTCCTTTTACACTGATGGAGCAATGCCAGGGATTCACCAAGTATGCGCTACACAACATTTAAAAAAAAAAATTAAAATCAGTGGCACTGACATAATTATCTGAATTCCCTTATTACCTGGAAGGACAGAAATCTAGTGGGAATCTTGGCAGAGCTGGCGCCAGTTTTCTGCCTGGGAAGGAATTCCCCGTAGCCAGGAGAGTGGCTTTCAGTTTCTCTTCCACTTGGCCTCCCTCTTGTTTTAATATCGGCTTGCTGAGTGCTGACAAGGGACACAGTGATGTGCGATGTGCAGAGCGGAGGGGGACGGCAGCTCAGCATTTCATGCAGCAAGCAGTGCTCCCGCCAAGGGGCAAGCGGGAGTGCGTGGGTCTGCCGAAGGGCTCTCTGAAGGGGACCCTCCCAGGGGTCCCTCCAAACAGGGGCCCCCATCGCTACCATTTTTCAAAGTGGGTGAAGAATTCTTGCAGGGTTTTGGGGTTTACCACTGTTGTTTTTCCTCTCTGCTTGTATTTACCTTGGCAGCAGGGGAAATACCAAGTCGCGTTGCAGCAGGTTTGCTGGGAGGCCCCAGTGGTCTCTCACTTAGTAGCTGGCTGAGGGCAGCGAAAACAGCCTGAGAAAAGAAAAAAACCCCACATGCTTCTCTCTCCCTTTTTTTCTTCCCCTCCAGATCAGTTCTCTGACCTGGTTCACTACCAGCCTGCCAACCGCCCGTACTGGCTCGTGGCAGGGGCCATCAGGAAGCAGAACTGGTGCTGGCGGGTCCCAAGAGGCAGCACCCCTCTTCTCACATAAATAAATTGGTACAAAACGTCAAATTCAGCTAAATTTCAGTAGCCACACCAGGCTGGCTGACACCCAGATTTTACATCAACTGTGTTGAATCATCATAAAACTATCTACAAACAAATGCTTACAAAAAGCTCCCTCCCCTCTCAATTACTCTACAGTCACATTTTTTATTTGTATTATGTTGTCATTGTCATGCTTTGGCTTAGATAGAGCATTGCCAACACTCATGCTGTTTGAGGTTGCACTTGCAACCTCAATCCACTGCAGCTTGAAACAAGCAGTGAAGTAGGAACTACAGTGCTCCTTATTAGTTTTCTTTTGTCCTTTTCCCTTCCCTTCCCCCTCTCCTCTCCTCTCGCCTTGCTTTGCCTATTAGTTTCCTGCCTTTTCTTGCTTCTACCTGCTTTTTCTTTTTCCTTGCCTTGCCTTGCCATTTTCTTGCCTTGACTTTTTCTTCCCTTGCCTTGTTCCTTACCTTTCCCTTTTCTTTGTACTGATGAAGAAAAGCTGAAAAATCCCTCCTGGGCTCACCCTGAAGACAGCTAAACACAGGACTGGCTTAGCTCAACACCCACTGCTGGAAAACAGCAGTTGCTGTATTCATTTCACCAGTGGGTCGGGTGTCCCTGCCCTGGGATGACAGCATCTGTCAGTGGACGCTAGGAACAGAAACAGCAGCTGGCTGCATTGGTGGCTCCAGGCTGCAGCCAGATGCCCCATGCTGAGCTCGGAGGTGACAGACCACGATGTCCTCTAACAGGGCCCTGGCAAATGCAGTGTGGCACCTGGCATTGCCCCATCCTGGCCACTGAGCTGTGGGACCTCGGTCAGCTCAACTGAGTCTCCCATGGGGATGCATCAGGTTGTGCCAGCTGGCCTGCAAAAGCCAAGCAGGGAGCTGAAGGCACTTGCACTTAAGCAAGCTCACTCGCAGCTGGTGAGATGCCATTGTAGCAAGTGGTTGTTGTCACCCACTCTGCTGGTTGCAATAATAAAAAGAGACCATTTAGAGCTGTACAGCTCTGACTGGGAGCGTTTCCCAGCTCCTGGCTCTACCCCTGCTTCTCAGCCATGCCCCAGCTTTGCTCTGTGTTGTGCACAGCCTGAAGTGTCTCAACCTGTGCCACATTAAGAGCTCCAGACTGCAGCTCTGCAGCTTCCTTGCTGCTCTGTGTCTCCCTCTGATGCTGCTGGGTTCTCTTGAGCCCCTGGGTCGTGGTTTTCCTTTGTCAACCCATGTTGGTTTTGTCTTATTCTCATGGCACTGCACCTGCATGTCTCCCATGAGAACTGATGGCCAGCAGCATAAGAACCACCTTCCTTTCCCACCTCTTTTCCTATTCCTGGGCTGTCACTCTCAGCTTACATTAGGGCACCCAATAAAATGCACACACTGAGCTTCACAACCAGTGTGCCCCATCAGTGTGTGCTCCCATCAGCACTAACAGGTTTGTAAGCAGGAACAGACAACAGGGGGTCAATGCCACACCCCACCTCAAAACCATACATCTGCCTTGTGAAATTTTTCTGCAGGGAGGGCATTCACACCACCAGAGAGGATACCCATGGAAGGACACTCCTCTGGGGACCTCCTGTTCCTTCTCCTCCCAGCTGACCATGGGTGTGAGTTTTCCTTTCCCTTCTGTTTCTCTCCTTTTACTTTTTTATCTTTCCCCAAAAGCAGCTATTACCTTATTACCTCTAGAGTCAATGCATGCTACCAGCTACAGTCCCCATGAATAAATCTTTGTACTGTCTCAACAACACAGCACAACAGCTTGGGGGAGGCTGCAGGCAGCTGAGCTCCAGCCAGCAAGCAAGCACTGACAGCAGTGTCCATCTTCCTGCAGGACCTGATGCCCACCAGATGCTGGCACTCCTGCATTGGAATGACACAGGGGACAGGCTCCAGGAGTGATGTAGAGCTGGGCAACCAGAAGATGAGGTTCATATGATACCTGGTGGCCTGCAGGAAGAGGTCCATCCAGGCACAGCCCTGCTGGAGCACCCTCACAGGACCAAACTGAGGTCCACCAGAAAGGCAGAGCGCTGTGAGCAAAGAAACTCCACATGTAGTTGATTCTTCCTTCCTTCATCATAGACTTTTAAGGCAGCATCAAAGCTGAAAACAAATTCCTATTCTTAGCTAAAGCAACTCACAAGGCTTCCCATTTTGATTAACAGCTCCAGTCCAAAGGGCAAACACATGAATATACAAAATGAGATTAGGATCCATTTTCCTGTCTCTCCTCTTCCGCGGCACCATTTCAGTGGTATTTCGCTGGGAAGAGTGATGCCTAACAGGTTCCCAGTTCACATGAATGCCATCAGGTATCATTAGAAAGCCATTCAAAGAGCTGAATGCAGGCCTACTTTGAAGTGACAGTGTAAAAATAACGCTCCCTCACTTGACATATCCTACCAAGTGGAGCGGATCTATACATGCACTTGGAAAATAGCTATTTACTTTTATGACCAAAACGAAAACCTCTCTGTGCAAGCATGCACCCATATGCTTAGCCTTACGCATGTGTGGTGCCTGTGTTTTTCAGTCAAAATAGCTGTGCACATTGTTATTTTCAGGATTTGAGAAGCTATTGCCATGGGGACTGAAGATCCAAATAGATCCTGAGATCAGATCACGGGATGTTTTAAAATAAAATTGCCGTTTCTGCCAATAATCATGTGAAACTGGCTTCAATGTGTAAGGGTGGGGACTCACCGCTTTGGTGACTTCTTACAAACTGGAGTTACTGAAACAAGAAGAATATTTTATGTTGTTCATAACAGCCTGGTACCAAATGTATAAGCATTTGCAGGCTTTAAATATGCAGAACATCTCCTCAAATGAGCAGAAGATGGTGGTGGTAGCCAGCTGTATTAGGTCTGTGTTGAAGTGTAACTACATTTGGATTTTCTTCCATCAAGGTATACGAAGGGAAATGACTCTTGTTCCAGATTCACACAGCACTGCATCTGTGGCTTTCTTATCTCTGCAGCAAGGCAAGCTATTATACAAAGAGAGAGAGAGAGAGAGGTAATAAATATACTTATATATATAAACTTACACAGCAGTACAAACTTAAACTTGTTTCGCAGAACAGAAGTTATTTGAATCTGCCTCTACTTCTGTGTAATCTCTGCAGCAAAGCGATCTGAGGCTGTGCTATCAGCTCTGGCAAATGAGGCGATGTCAGGGCAGGTTAATACTTGGATATGAGAACACAAAAGAAAATGCGCCTTTCTAAGGATGCTGTAACCAGAGCTGCATTAACCAGGGATGGAGACAGTGTGCTCTGGGTGTGTGCAGGGAGTTGCTGGTTGCACAACGTGCACACCATGTGGAAATGCACATCGCATTGCTGCGACTCAGGTGGGGCAGGGACCAGAAGCCCCCCAAGTCCACTTCAGTAAATCTTTCCCTTGTCTGTCATAATTATTTGCATTAAATTGTCTTTGCTTATATAAAAAGTTCTTAATCTGTTAGTGAAATCAGATCAAATCCAAGTGAAGGCTCCTGATAACCTTTAAAAATGTAAGCACTAAAGATGCTTTGATGTCACTGCAATTCCAAGTCAAGATACTTCTGCTAAAAATGCCTATTTTCTGCAGTGCAGGTGGAAGTCCTGCAGCTCTCAGCAACTGCGTTTAGAAGAGAAAGTGTATTGCTAACATGTGCCAAAATTTGAAACAGGTCATCACACTGTGATGGTGTGGTGGGTTGACCCTGGCAGGACTCCAGGTGCCCACCAAGCTGCTGTCACTGCCCTCCTCAGCTGGGCAGGGGAGAACTACGTGACAAAAGGCTCCTGGGTCAAGATGAGGACAGGGAGGTCACTCACCGATTACTGTCACAGGCAAAACAGACTCGACTCAGGGAAATTAATTTGATTTATTGCAAATCAAATCAGAGCAGGATAATGGGAAATAAAACCAAATCCTAAACCACCTTCCCCCCACCCCTCCCTTGTCCCCGGGCCCAACTTCACTCCCGCTCCCTCTCCCCGCTCCCAGCAGCGCCGGGGCCGGGAATGTGGCTGGGGTCAGTCCCTCACAGGCTGCCTCTGCCGCTCCTTCCCCTCAGGGGCGGCTCCTCACACCCCTCCCCTGCCCCAGCCGGGTCCCCCCACGGGTGCCGTCCCTCAGGCACAGCCGGCTCCAGCCTGGGTCCCCCCGGGGTCCCCAGCCCCGCCAGCAAACCTGCCCCAGCCCGGGCTCCTCTCCCCGCGGGGCCACAGGCCCTGCCAGGAGCTGCTCCAGCGTGGGCTGCCCACGGGTCACAGCCTCCCTCGGGCACCCACCTGCTCCGGCGTGGGGCCTCCAGGGGCTGCCGGTGGGGATCTGCTCCTCCGTGGGCCTCCCCGGGCTGAGGGGGACAGCCTGCCTCAGCGTGGGCTTCACCGCGGGCTGGGGGGAACCTCTGCTCCGGGCCTGGAGCCCCCTGCCCCTCCTGCCTGCCATGGCGGCTGCGGGGCGGTTGCTCTCACCTGCTCTCACTCCTCTCTCCAGCTGCAGGCTGTTGCACAGGTTTTTTCCCCCTTCTAAAATATGTTGTCCCAGAGGTGATACCACCATTGCTAACAGTCTCAGCCTGGGCCAGTGGTTGGGTCCATCTCAGAGCCAGCTGGCACTGGCTCTGTCGGACAAGGGGGAAGCTTCTGGCATCTTCTCACAGAAGCCACCCCTGTAGCCCCCCTCACTGCCAAAACCTTGCCATGCAAACCCAATACAGATGGTAAAGTGCTGGCTATTCACGTCTGTATAGTACATCTAAATACATCTGGCTATGGTGGATCAAACCATCATTTTCCCACTCACCCATGGACATTAACATGTGTCAGTCAACGTATATCACTCAGTACCTGTTCAAAACAGCAGTGTCACAGCACCATGGTGTTTAGGAAGCTGGCAGTACGGCTTTGCATTATGATTTGGAGGTGATGAAGGTCACTCCAACCACAGAACTCCAAACCCACAGTTAGATTACCGCAGAAGTGATCCTCCAGTGCCACCAAACCAAAGCCTACAAGACAAAAGCCATCTTCTTCCCTCATGCTGCTAAAATACAAAGATATGTCTGATGTGCATCAAAACTTTATTACTTGGGGCTGTCAGAGCAAGAGTGTTTGCAAACTAAGGCTTGACCAGGCAGACTACCAGTGCTCCAGAGACATTTTAAGCATTCACTAAAACGAGGTTTTCCCGTCTGGATTGCCCCTGGGAGACCAACCAGAGCCAACCAGGTCTCTCCCGTGTTTCATAGTCCAACCGTAGCCCGGAGATGGGTATACAGGCTGGTTTGCAGGAGCTTCAGTACCTCTGGGGAGGACAGGCCATGGGCCCGCATCCTGCCAGCCGGCAGGAGTGGGCTGTGCCAGAAGAGCTGCCTGTCCACTGCTGACCCTCACCAACACCAGGCCTGGCCAGCACACCCAGCTCTGCATTGTCCATCTCGTGCACACACTGTGGCCACACAGAAATGTGCAGTATCATCACCCTGCTGCAAGTGATGCTGATAATGTCTGACCACAGAGGATTGCCCCAAGCTCATCTACAGTCTTCAGAGCGAGGCCAGATGGTTCATAGTGGGTGGATCCTCCTCATGCTAGAGATTACAGGCTGAAAAATGCACTGTGGCTGATGACAGTTGTCCCCATGAGCCCAGTGGCCACCTCCTCATAGATGGAGAGCAGCAACTTTCAGCTGGGCCCGTGACTCTTGCAGGATGGAGTACAGGGGGCTTTGGGTGGCTGACCCTGAGTCCTAGGGCTCCAAAGACAAGCTTTCCCTCACCTGCTGTGACACTTCCTGCCCTGTCACAGTGTCCACAGCTTGCATGAGGGCTTCAAGGAGCCTTTTTGCCTGGAGGATGCACCAAGACATGGTTCCCCTGGCAGCAATGGCACAGCCTGGCACTGCCACGCCTGATGGACCTGATTCCCTGGCCAGAAGGGACATGCGGGAAGCCATGGGTGATCATACAGCTGGCATGAGGCTACCTGCACCATGCCCCCAGCGTTATAACACAAGGGCTTGCACCACTAAAGATGTCACCCAGGAGCATTGACTCTCCCCTCCTCTTTGCCATGACACAGAAGCAAACCTCTCCTGCTCTAGACAATGAGGAATGTAGTATCCCATGCCCTGTGACTAGCATGTTTAAAGGAGATCTTTATTACCCCAGTAGTTTCCCAAAGAGGATGACATTATTTACCTGGTTGCAGACTACTTCGGCAGCTATCTCGCTCCCAGACATGCTTCCCTCTTGCTTCTCTACTACTGTATTCTGTGCATCCATAATGAAGGGAAGAAAGAAGACTCCCAATTATGCCAATTAAATTATCCACTTTGAAATACAAATTAAGAGAGCCATCCTGCGGACAGTCACACCCAGGTCCTCAGGGACCTTTCCTGTAAACTGCGTCCCTTTGATATCTCCTTCAGGTGCAGCACAGTCTGTGGCAGGGATTTCCTGGCCCTTTTTGGCTCTGGGGCTGGGCTTCAATCGGTGCATCTCTGGGCTGCCTGTGCCGAAGGCTCTGGGCCATGGAGCAGACCGCCTGGAGTTGTTACTACCAGAAAAACCAGCGAGCCCATCAGGTTTTGCTGTTTGAGGCACAGCCCAGCACAGCACAGCCCAGCCTCCTGAGCACCCGCATCCCCAGGCTGAAGCCTAGGAGGCTGGTGGACCCATGGTTCTGCAAACAATGAGTACCTCAGGAGCTTTGCTTGGACTGAAGCTCTGGGCAGGATGGCATTCTGGCTCCTGATCACCATCTGCCTTAAATCTGGGAAAGCTGTCCAGTCCCTGGTGTAAGTCTCCGTGATCTCTCTGGTTCTGCGGCAGCCTGGAGCTCAGACATCAGAAGAAAGGGATGTCTCCAGCTCCAGGTGGGTGCCCGAGCCCTGAGCACAACCCCATCCTCCTGGGGCCTGGGCTGCCTGGGCCCAGGGCCAGCTTTGACAGTGCAGCTGCCTGGCCTTGAATCAAAGAGCTGTTTGAGAACAAGCTGTGAGGAGCCTTGGCGGGGACTCACTCCCCTTATCTCGGTCACTGCTTTTAAGCAGGGCTTTTGCCCTTGGTCTCTGTCTGAGCTATACTACAGCTATTTCTGTACCTGGCTATATAACTTACTGGACCCTGACGTGACCTGGGACCTGCCTTATCACTATGGTCTTGCCTGGTGATTGGGCTTTTGACTAACCTCAGCTATTGTCCCCCAAGCAAGCTCTTCTTGCTTGGGTACCATGGCGGCAGGCCCTCGTCTGTGAAGCCCCTATCTCATGTCCACCTTGCTGTCACCCTCAAGCCCAGGTAGCCTTCTTGTGTGGAGCTGCCTGAAAGAGGGAAACAGCAAATGAGGCACTGGTGTGTACTTACTCTGGGGATTCTTGTGAGAATAGCAGAGGAGAAAAATGATGCTCTGTCCCAGGAGGAGCTTTCCCTAATTTTCCTCCTGGTCAAAGTGTGGTCAAAGATGCTCAGTCAGCAGCTTGGCTCGGACTGAGCAAAGAAGGCCTATGAATAAGCAAAGGTTCCTCCTTCACTAACAACATCCCCCAGGTTCTGGAAACGCTAGCAGACCAGTCAGCTGCTCCCTCAGTGCTTCTGTTTCTAGCCTGCAGATAATGAGGCATTTATAAATCCTGACCCTGGGCTGTTCACTGGCTCTTCCAAAGCCAGCCTTGTGCCAGCTCCTTCACCAGCTCTTGTGTTGCCCCCAGAAGTGACTTCTCCCAGCAGCAAGGGCAGCTTTCTGGGACTGCTCCTGGCACAGATGTACTGAGGAGAGTCTTAATTCCCCTGAGCCCTGTACCAGTCCACACACCTCCTGACAGCCCAGGGTTGCTGCCTGTTCTTGCAAAGTGCTGTTGACTGTGCTGCCTATGGGTAGTGGGATATGGTGTACTGCTGCACAGAGGTATTTAAGACTGCCAGGTCCATTGAGACACTGTTGAAAGACCAGGAAAGGACATCAGAGAGCCAAATTTGATAAGGTATATAACCCCACTATAGCCAGGGCAGGGTTTCCCTGTGCACAACATCCTAGCTAGGGCTTTCTGCCAAAAGAGCAGCTGTTTTCATCCCACACTGGAGTCTGGTACAAGGTAAGCTGCCTCCAGGGTGGGTGAATGGAGAGCAAAGCAGCAACAGGACAGCCTGGTGACAACCATAACCTACTGCTTTGAAACTGGAGGACTACACTGTGCCCTGAGAGTATTAATTCATAGTGATGTCGTTCACTAAGCACTAACTTTCTGCTATAATTATAAGGACTATTGTGGGTCAAACCAAAAGCTTGTCTTATTCAGTATTGCATCTCCAATTGTCATCACTAAATGGATGTCTTAAGAAAAGCAGGAGAACAGGAAAAAAGGTGATGCTTACCCCAGCACTTTCCCCAGCTTCCAACCATTTTCACATCAGGGGTTTCCTGACCTCAGGGTGCGGATCTTTGTACACAGCAACTTTCCGCAGGCTTGTCTTCAGTGAACCTCTCTCATGTCTCCTTGAGTGCATGTTACCTCTTAGCATCCATGATAGCAGCCTTTGACAGACCTGGAGTGTTTACCAGGATTTACCTCACATTCATTACTAAGCCTTAGTTACCATGAGGTAAGAACATAACTTTTCCTATGAAGACAAATTTTTACATCACTGATGGAGAGAACTGCGATCATGCATTAATAGTCTCACCAGAATGGTACATATATCCTAAGGGAAAATGAATGTCAAAGGCATTGTTTGTAGGGGACTTTGCCTTAGTTTATGTTATATGCTACTCATCCCTTTTTGTCAGAGAGCAACACCTGATGAGACACTGCTCAGCTGGTTGCTGGAGAGCTGTATGTATGGTGGGGACAGCTGCAGGTGATCTGGGCAGGGACCCCAGCTGCGTGCCATGTCTAAGCTGGTGCCAGTCATGCTGCCTCTAACAGACAAGAGGAAGCAAGGCATGAGAGTTAACGTCTGCTGAGAGAGAACACACAAAAAAGCAGCAAATTTTGTAGAAAAAGCTTTCTCTCGCTCTGCCATGCCAATGGTAATACACAGTTAAAGCTGTTGCGCAACTCAAGTAAGAGATGCTTAGGCATCCCATTTTGAGATAAGCAAGCAAGACACAAAACCCATGAATGTTTAGGTTAACTTAATGGCTTGAGCAACAATCCTTGTACTGTTCTGTGATTACAAGTTGCATGATTTTACAGACTATTGACAGGTTTGTAGCCAAGTTTAGCCAGCAGTGGTTTAAGATGATACCACGTTGCCATCTGCCCCGCTCCTTTGCTGGGGAGGCATCCACACCTCCTCCACCCCACAAGTCTTGGCTTCAGCTGCTCATCACTGTGAACAGAGAGATTAGGGAGCTGATACATGTTTTATTTGCCTCTCCTGTCTCGCCTTCTAACATCCACTAGCAGGATAGGACTGACAACAGGTACCATCTTAAAGCACTGCACCTAAATCTCCCCAATCCTTCTTGGAGGGAATACCAGCAAAAGCATGACTTAGGCTCCTTGCATTTCTTTTACGTTCTTGCATCTGTATTGTTCGGTGGATATAGACAAAATCACTGATATAGATAAAATCTCTGACTGCAAAAGGACAAGTGACCAGCTACTACAGGGTGAGTGGCCTCCGACTCTGGAGCTGCAGGTGGGTTCCTGAGCTGATCACATGCACTTCCCAGAATATGGCAATATCACCTGCTGGGTTCATTGTGTTTTGCTGAAGCCAACAAGTCATCCCAGAAACAAGGACAGCTTGTTCAGTAATGGGACACTTGAAGAGTTGTTATTGTCCCACGTATTTCAATTATGAAAGATCTTTCCTCCCCATAGCTCTTTAAGCTATGAAATTTATGTTGTCAGGGCACTGAAGGCTCCCACAAACCTTGCTGGCCCTAACTAGCCTCTTTTCCAACCCTTCACCCCTTCCCATCACCCAGGAACCCCTTTTCAGCCCAGCCAGGACATCAGCCTGTGCATCTGGGCCAGGGCTGCAGTGGAGGTGGAGACTGCCACTGCTGCAGCATCACTGGGGCAGGGGGCTAAAACGGAGTGTGGGGAGGCTGCTCAGGGCCAGTAAATTCTATAAGTGTGTTCATGGCCTTGACATGTATCTTGCAGGTCTTGGTGACAAGAACACTTTGATACGAAGCTCATATGATGAGGAAGAATGGCTACGCTTGACCACATGTCATTCAGTTTCCAAAGTAGCGAAGTACTCATTCTTTATATTTTAGTAGTGTCTGTTAATTACAGTGCCAAAAAGTAGTATTTGCTTAACTACATCAAAATGTTTTCTCTTTGAGTACATGCAAGTTTAATTATCTAGTCAAGAGCTCCACCAAGAAGCTTTTCTCAGGCAGTAAAACTAATCAAACTTCCATTTAGCTCTGTCTAAGAGGCATTCAATTCCTGAGTGTCTACTAAGACTAATGAAATCGCTATAGAAACTCTGAAAGGCTTATATCATGGATAGGAAGAAATGGGAAAGAAAAGACATTGTCACCATTGTATGTATAAATCTGATCTAGTAGAATGTGTATAGATTTATGGATTGGTAAATTGAGTTGTCCCAGTCTGGAGACACTCCATTTTTTATTTGCAAATTTTCCTTTTACTTCACAGATTACACTGGATGGAGCTGAACAAACTCTTTTGTTTGTGGTAATGGTGAGCAACTCCTCCAGAGGATAACTGCAACACCCCAGCCTGGCAGGGATCGGATCGGCATTGCTCTGATGTCCTACCAGGCCTGAGTAAGCCACAGCTGGCAGCTATGGCCACCTTCCCTGGCGGGCAAAACAAAGTTCTCAGCCGCTGAATCTGCTTTAGCAGCTCTCTGAAAGACAGCTGGATGACTGAATCCAATTCTCCTTCAAAAAAGCAAGTGCCAGAACTCAGAAGCCATCTCTGACATTAGCAATCTTGACAAACAGTGGTCACATTGGTTGTGCCGTTTGGGCTTTGCCTGCTCCTGGCTCCTTTTTCTCTTCCATTGCTAGCAATAATGGTCCAGCACACCCAGAAAAAGCCGCCGGGAAAAGGCACAGAGGAATGTGCATTGGAAGCTGAAACTACTTGGATATGAGAAGGATGGAAATGCTACATTGATCCCTCAGATAAGAACATTTGGCACACAGCTGAACGACAGTGAAGAAGAGCATGAGTCTTCCAGATTTTTATTCATCTCCATCAGGCTGCAAGCTTTGTTTTGCCAGAACCGTGAGTTACAAGTTACAGTCATTTGAATGCTATAAAGAGGGGTTGGGGGAAGGCAATTAAAAAGCTGAACTGTCAGTTAGAGGGAGAGACTTTTTAAGAGAAAGAGGTCTGTGAACAGCTTATATGTAGCTATAAGGGTCTGTTGCAGAACCTGATGTGGTATAAGGTGACCTGGGCAGGAACATTACATGTATTTGTTATTTTGGGGTTTTGGTTTTCCTGGATACTTTTCTTCCTAAGAAATTATGCTCTGCTTTATGGGAGGTATAAGATCACTGCTTACCACCCTCTACATTGCCTACAAATTACAATTACCTACAAAGGCCATTTGTGCTCTGCATTATGGTAGGTACAACACCCTGGGGATGGCCTCAACTGCCACATGTACTTGTGGTACGAAGGGCATGTTCACAGAGTGCTGTATTTGCTTTCCAGGTAGGGGCTGCTTGCACGGCAGGCGAGCTGAAGGAGATTAAGGGCTTCCCAAACACCTGGATTCACCAGGTGATTTGTCGCACCGGCAACATATAGCAGTATCAGTGCACTCTTCTGGAGCAGAGCAAGGTGTGGAGCTGTAACCCCAGTGCACCCTTGGCTGGGGAGCTGTGCGAGGCCGGCTGTGAGGGTGAGCCACCAGCGAGGTCACCACACAGTGCATTTGAGGGGGACAAGCCCGCAGCTGACAAGGCCGCAGGGGCTCAGGGAGCCTACTGGAGGCAGGGGGGACCCTGAGCCCACCGCAGCCCCTCTGCGGGGTTGACCCCCAACGGGGCAAGCCGCGCCCCGCGCCCCCCCCAGAAGCACGATCGGCGCCCCACTGCCAGGCCCTCCCCGCCGGCCCCGGCGCTCCCCGGAGCCGCACAGCGTCCAGCACCGTGCCCGGCCCACAGCTGAGGCCGGCGGCGCCCCCGACCGCCCCGCAGGGCGCGCTCCCGCCCGCTCACGTGCGAGGCCGCCGCCCGCCGGGACTACAGCCCCCAGCGCGCAGCGCGGGGCCCGCCGCGATGCAGGACGGGAAGCGCAGTCCCCGGCCGCCGGCCCCTCCGCTCGCTACGCAGCACGGGCGAGGCGCGGGGGGCTGGCCGCGCCGCGCTGGGATTGGCTGATCCCGCCCCGCCGCGTCACGTGCGCTCGCGGCCGCTCGCCCCGTCACTCGGCAACGGCGCGCGCGCTCACCGCCCCCCCTCCTCCTTTCCCCCCCCTTCTCCCCTCCTCGCGCTCGTCACGGAGCGTCCCGCTTCCCCCCGCCCCCCTCTCCTCCCCCCCCGCCCTCCCCTCGCGCGAGCCGCCGGGAGCCGCCGCCGGAGCCGCCTCGCAGGAGCTGGGAGCCGCCGCCGCTGGGAGCCGCCGCCGCCGCCATGGCCGAGAACGCCGCCGCCGCTGCCGCCGGCCTGGAGAACCACCGCATCAAGAGCTTCAAGAACAAGGGCCGCGACGTGGAGGTAGGTGCGGGGCCCCGGCCGGGCCCGGCCTCCGCCTCCGGCGGCCGCGAGAGGAGGGGCCGGGGCCTGGCCGTGCTGGCGGCGCCGCCGGCGGGCGGCGGGAAGGAGGCGGGGAGCGGCCGCCCGGGGCGGGCGGGCGGCGGCGGGGAAAACGCCCGCGGGGTTTTTTTTCGCCTCCGTCATGCGGGCGCGGCCGCCGGGGGGCGGAGGCGGCGGCGGGGGGAAGGGTTGGCGCGGCCGAGCCGAGCGCGGCCCCGGCGGGCGGCGTGCAGGCCCCGCCGCGCCCCCTCCGCGGCTTGCCGGGCTGCGGGAGGGCCCGCTGGGCCCCGCGGCGGTGGCCGTGCCCGGGCAGGGCCGGCAGGCGGCGGGATGCGCCACCCCCTGCCGCGGCTCGCGTCCCCGCCGCCCGCGGCGCTCCTCGCTGCTGCCCCGGCTGCCTCCCCGTCCTGCTCCCTCTGTGCTCGGCGGGGTCGGGGCTCGGGTGGGGTGGACAATGGTGCCGGCCGCCTTTTGTGCCGGCCCCTCTGGGCGGTGGTAGCCCTTCCGCTGGGGCCGGGGGCTGCCCGGCCCGGCCCCCCGTGCCCCGCTGCGCCGCTGCCGCACACGGAGGCCTGCGCTGGTGGTAGGGGCCGCTCCCACGCTCCGATGAGTCTTTTTACAGTGTGCCGTGCTGGCTGATTTTGGTCCCTCTACTGCCTTAAATCAACCTTTTATTATTTTTTTTTTTTTTCCTTAAATGTTGGTAGGCACATAAGTAATGGCCTGCTGGGCGTCTTCATCTAAATCGGGAAGGAGTGTGGTGCTTACTGAGGCTAATGGGGTAGTAGTTTACTCCCCCGAATTTGTGAGACCACGGGCGATTAGAAGCTTTTTTTCCCCTGGAGCTATTCCGAAGGTCTTCTGAATCTGTGTGTCATTACCGGGGACATCTTCAATTCCAGTCCCAGTTGGAAAGGAAGGAAATCCCGAATCTTGTGTTCGAGTTTTTGTAATAGGAAAGGAAGGGGGAGGGAGTTGTTCTGAAATCAGACTAGGATTGATATCGGATTAGGATTTGGTAAAGTGAAAACCTGAATGTGTGTCAGATGACTTACACTTCACCTGAAGGTGTGTTCTATACTTCTCTTGATTTTATCACTTAAATTCACTTCTGTAATCAGTAGGGCTGAAATTTTGTCCTTTGAAAAGCGTGTTTTGTATCTTAGCAGAATTCACACCTCTGCTGCTATTGTTTGGGTGGAGACAATTTTATGCAGGTCAGGCATAGCAGCAGCAGTGTCTTTAACATGACATTCAGGGTCTAAACTATTCTTCATGTTAATTTTTCTTTAACTTGGTGATGGTGGATCTTTCTCGCAGAAAATACTGTACCTAAAGAGTATGGTAACTTCAGTGCTTCTGGCTAAGATAGGTAAACGTTAGAAAGTAACTAAAAATTGCCCATCCTTCTGTTTAGCAGTTCCTTTTCAGGGTAAGGAGGAGGTGCGGTGGGTTTCTTTTTCCCCTTCTCATCTAGTGAAACTCTTCCTGCTGCTCCTCATTCATTTTGTCCTTGTCTCATCTCCCTGTGTTCGTTACTGGCTTTGTTGCTGCTTTCTCAGTCACTGGCCTGAATCCATCAGAGCTCCAAACAGGGAAAGGTTAGATATGTTCCTGCCTAGTGTGAACTGATCTGTCATCCATACTTGCTTATATTATAGCACGCCCGAGACTAGGGGAATTAAATATCTGCCTCTGTGG
This sequence comes from Falco biarmicus, assembly GCF_023638135.1. NCBI lineage: Eukaryota > Metazoa > Chordata > Aves > Falconiformes > Falconidae > Falco > Falco biarmicus. Next base: position 30,589,045 of record NC_079289.1, read on the forward strand.
GGAGTGGGGGTGGGGGGAGAGGGGACTTGACTGCCTAAGCTTTACTGAAATTAGTTATACCAGACCAGCTAAGGTAGCTTAGCTTTTATTTCCTGCTGAAGGGGAGTAATTATTTTGGAATAGGGTATTTGCTGTTACAGAGAAGCATATCCCCTCTAGTGTTATCTTCCAGTGTGCTGACTGACTTCCTTTTGTGGCTCAGCCTAAGACTTTGGTATACAGCTCCACCAGTGTTAATGTGGCTAAAGCTTTCATCCATGCTTTTGAAAAAGGTTAAAATCGAAGAAGCATCTTTCTTTTGGGGGCAACAAACAGGTGAAACGCAGAAGTATGTAAAATTTGTATACCCATGGAGATATGTTAAAATTAAATTTAGATTCATTTAAAGGATTGTAAAAGATTAGAAATGTGTCAGTGTCATTCAGTACAGCTCAATTTGTATTAAATGTCTGAAATTTTCTGCTGCATCTTGTTTTTGACTTTTTTCTGATCATGGTGCTAATTTAAAAGTTTGTGTTAGAAGTACCCTTATAAGTAAACTTTAACTTAGGTCTCTAGAAATAAAGCAATGTAAATTAAGTTTATAGGGGAGGATGAAGGAGCACAGCAGTGCTGTATAGTTGCCATTACTTACTGTGCTTCTCTTGAGATACTGGTACACAGATTGACCTGCTGATGGGACAGTTTGTATTTAGTGAAAGTTATGTTTTCCACAATGTTTCTTTTCTAAATCAAATATACATAATTCCCAACTGTCACAATTAAATACACTTGCTTTGGTCCCTGTGCTTCAGTGAGGAGTTTTACTTAAGAGATCCTGCCTCCAGTTTTCTGTACTTCAAGAAACATCAGTGATGTTTCATTGGCATTGATTTGCATCCACACATTTTGTCAAATTCCACCAAAGAGAAAATAAGTGGTTTGGTTGGTGGAGTAATAAATCATGGTCTGGTATCTAGATTATATCCTTTGGAAAACATAAAATATTCAGAGCCATAGGCTCTCAAGTTCGGTTTGAAAACAGTGGTGCTTGAGTCACCTTCTGCCTGGAAACAGTCACTGCCTTTGAACTCATCAGGCTTGAATACATTCTTTAGTAATCTTGCTTTGGCTTCTAATAAATACTGGTGAGTTATTGATCCCCTCTGGGTACAGACTCTTTTGGCAAACCAAAATACTTACTCCTTTAATTTGTAGTTAACTTGTATTTTATTACTGGGTTTGCTAGGCCATATAATTCTCTTTCCCTTTTTGTTAATGCAATTTTTAAGGGAAATGAAGGATGAGTAAGTACTTTTCTGTATTATGTTAAGACAGACCTTGGTACCCTATGCAACTTCTCACTATGCTGCTTTTCTAAGAGCAAAGAAACTGATCTGTTGAGCAGAAGTCAAAGCTTCTGAATCCTTGATCTGTACAAGTTCACTCCACTTCTCCTAGTTTCAGGTTTGGGTGGAAGTTTCTTACCTTTTTGTTGGGTGCCTCTGTTGAGGTAGAGTTGTGTATATAGATTTCTAGGGTTCTGATTTTCAGGTATTACAACTTTTAGAAAGTATTTATCCCCCAAGAGGGATAACAGGAAAATCAAATGACAGAAACGAAGTGTTACTCACTTCATATGAGTTTGTGTTCTTGTTTTTATTAGTGAGACTTCTATTTTTGTAGGTACTGATGTGTCATTAGCAGCAGAGAGCTAACCTGAACCTGCAGTGATGAGCGATAAGGATCCAAGACACTAGTGGCTTCATCTGGACAAAAAAGTGCCAGAACAATTTTTCCTCACAAACTTCTGAATTTGATGTTTTTCAGAGATGTGAAAGGGCTTCTTAAATTGTCCCATATACGAAGAGGAAGCTTTCCTGTGTTGATCGTAGGCATGTAGTCTCAAGCCTCAGTGGGTTTCTTTGAAATGTATGACACTGATAATTCCAATACAATTGAGGCTTTACAGGGCAAGATTAAACAGTTGCAATCACGTAATTTGTAATATCCCTTGTAACTGCTGTGTTTATTTGTTTATATTGACATCTAAGCTAGCCTAGCTTTAGAAAATCTAATTTGAGCCTTCTGATCTTTGTTTGCAGTTCTTCAGCTTCATTCTTTACCTAGTAACATCCTTCTTAGTTTTTTTTTACTCCTCTGACTTCTTGGCCTAAGGTATTACTTACTCTTTATTACAGTAGCAGACACCTAGATGTTGGCTCACTGTTCTAATGTTTGTGACAGATCAAACAATTCAGCTTATGTCTTTTTGTCAGCATCATTAGTCAGCATCCCTGACTAAAACTGAGGGAAAAAGGATCCATTTTTATTCTGTACCTTCAGCATCCTGACCCCAGTTCAGGTGGAGGAAGAAACAGCTTAGCCCAGACCTCCATCGTCAGCTCTGGTAGCTTCAGTGTATTTGCTGTTGCTGCTTTGCTAACAGTGTGGGTTTAGTACTTAAGGATGCTTAAATTTATTTGCATTTTTCTGTCATGCTGCCATCAGGTTTTTTTTGCAAGTGGAGGAATATCATTTTGGGGAGGCCAAATCTCGTACAGTCTCTGAGCATCTGAGAAGGGTATAGGTTGACTTAAACCCGTGTTCCCATCAAGTGTCAAAGGCTTATTGCAGTGGAGGTACCATAGCTGTGCAGTGTTAATGAATGATCAGGCATGCTGCTGCCAGCTCATTTCTTGATGCTGTTCCGTGGACTGACTAGTGTTTTTGCTGTCTCCCTCAAACAGTACATGAAACAAGGTTTGTAGCAATCCCAGAAAGCCTCTTACTCCTAGCTACTTTGCAACAATCCAGTTTTCTTTCAGGAGTTCACTTTTACAGATTGATTGGCTTTCTGCCTTTCACTTTGCTGGCACAGGGATGGATTCTGGCAAAAGAAGGGCTGGGAGCAAGTAGGACTGTAACAGCTGATTTAGGTTGGTTTAAGGTAATTCGCTGGCTTGGTGAATCTCAGTACTTTAAGTGAAAACACAGGTGTTGGGTAGCTTCCTGTTGGGAACTGGATTTAGTATAATATCCAATACTGTAATGCAGAGTTTCTAAGCTCTGACTCCTGCAGCTTCTTTATTACTCTTTCAGGCCAATGTATATACTCTTGGGAGAATACAGGTGTACGTGTTGGTACCTTGGAAAGAATTACATGGGTAGGAAGTAAGGTGATGATGTGGGAAGCCTCCTCAGTTGCTGCTGTTACGGAATTCTCCAAACTTTAGTTAGTCTGCAAGAAACAGTACAACTCTGAAACATTTCACAGCAGACTCTCGGCAGAAAACAAACAGCATAAGTCCATTTAGATGTACTGTCTTGTATTTTCCTTGTGAGGTTCAAAACCAGTTGAATGCATTGCATTTTAAACTGGTATCTTAGGCAGTCATTGTTTATTTCAGAAATACCTGTGGAGAAAACAATTTGGAGACAGGATCTCATGATGAACATAATCTTCATAAGCTGATTGGGATCTGTGCTTGCTATATTGAGGCCCAGATATTACTGGTTTTTTTCTTGTGATATACCAAGCTTTCACTAATCTTCCTGTAATTGCAGAGTTTGTTTTTCTTCATTCTTGTGTATTTCTTACACTACAGCACGTGCACTGGTATCTCTAAAGCTTCCTCTATTAAAAGGATTGATTTTTAACTTGTAAACCGTCAAAGTTGGTAGCAGTGTAACTGTCACACTAAAGAGCTCTTTAACTATTTTTACCTGATTTCTTTGAGGCTTTTGTAATATTTGTGTGGTTCCAGCAGAAATCCAAGCAGGGCATTTTGTCCTCTAAAACTGTTACCTGAAAAGACGGCAATTAGGAGGATGTACCAGCTACAAGTGAGTGATCAGATTTGTATTTATTGTGTGATTGGAAGTGGAATGAGGCATCTAATTTATAAGACTAGGCTAGAAGAGGCAATGAACTGGTTGAAGCTGATGGGGCATGTCATCAAGTAATAAAGACAAATTGCTGAATGAACTGACTTGAAATAAAAAAGAAATGTAAAACCTATATATTTTCCAAGAATAGAGTTGTTTCCAAAATACCCAACACTATGAAACTCTGATATCGAATTCCTGATTAGTTCTCTAATAGCGGAAGCTGTGGGCTTTGCATTCCATTTCACAAAAGTTGACATGGGTAGCCAGAAGAGTTAGTATCTTCCAAAAAGTTAGTCCTGCATCAGAACTGTCTGTGCCTTGGAGTAAACTAGTTGCAAAGCTCTTCAAGTTTCTTTAATTTTCTGTTCCCTTAGCTTCCTGAGCCAGCCCTTCACATCTGTAGAAGACCAGTGGTGGCTCAAAGAAGTCAGTGTGAAAGGGAGGAGGTGTATCTTGTCTAGTGATACTTCACTGTTGGATGGTTACTCCTTCACAGTGAGATTGACACCACTAAATCTGCTGGGGAAGTTCCATGTTGTTTGTTTTAGGTCAGCTGACACTTGTCTCCTTTCTCAGGTTAAGCAAATACAGTCAGTTTTAAACTTGATTTTTCTGTGTGAGTTTAATAAATACAGCAAGTACAAAGCAGGATTATATACTGTATGAATGTCTGTGGAACAGGAGACAAAATTAGTATCTTCCCTATTCAAACACCTATTACTGAATGACTTGTTTCTTTTGTATTCTGTTATGTTTGACCAGCCGAGGATCTCTTCTTCTGCATTTTTAACCTTGGTTGGTGTCAGATTCGGTAACAGGTGGACTTTTGGAGGTAGTGGTACAATAAGTGATTTGCAAAATCAACTTGTAGAAGTTGGGCTTCCTCATATTTAGGCTTGTTAGCCTTGATGGAAGTGTATTCTAGCGAGTGCTCAAGCCCTATTGCAAACTTGCCGGTGTGGAACGTAGTCAAAGTTCATCAGCATGAGGAGAAGGTGCTCAGAGAGGATGATAGGGTGACCTGTGGCTAGATTTTCCGAGGTGCAGTAAGGGATTCCTGGTCAGATGCAGTGTGAGATTTCAGGTTTGCCGTTCTCAGGACATCCTAGTCCTTGTTTTTCCTTAGTCAACTACAGTGTAAGTCAGAAAGTTGATGAAATTCTGCAGAGAGACATTGTGTCTCTTTTCTCAGGTAAGCTAAGGTCACCCTAACCAGCAGATAACTGTCTTTGCATGCAGGTTTTTGGCATTAGGGTCTCTTGCTTTTTTTCATGCACACAAATGTTAGATGCAGAGTCAGTGTTAGTGATTTTTCTGCACCAAAAATCTGATTTGCAGCCAGATACAGAGGGGTTTCCACATCAACAGAGAATCCTGAAACGAGAGCGCCCTGCTAGGAGTCAGCAGGATCCTGTTAACCAGTGTTCGTGAAGTGTGCAAGAAGAATATGGACTGGTAATAGGTAGTATTCATGACAGTGGAGAAACAGCAGCGAAGAGCAACCTTCCGAACAAGAAGAGATGTTTAAGGAGCTCTGACACAGGCAATCAATGTGACAGCACCTTTGAGCATCATGAGCTGCCAGTGGCAGTTCAGAACCTGGCAGTACCCTCTTCCCATGCCTCTTGCCTATAGGGGTATAGCCCACTATACCTCTGTGCTTAGTATAACCTTTGTTTTCCTGGGCCCTATAGCTGTGAGGTTTGAAGGAGTTTTGTATTGGTTCTTGTTGATCAAAATCAGACCACTTTTGGTGGCTTAAGCAATGAGTTAGGGCTAGCCAATACCTTAAGTTTTCCAAAATTCTAATTTATACATCCTTCCATAAAAAGGGTATCCTCAAGGAGAGAAGTGTGATATCTAAAATGTTCAAATGGCAGAAGCAAGGAGTCAGGGTTTATGTCATGTTAAGAAGTGATCTAGAAGCATCTAGAATTCATGACATTGAAATGATTAAATCAGAAGGATTGCTGACACGGTTCATAAAAAGATCGTGGGATGTTACTGGTGTGTATTTTCTAGTTCCTAATGCTCCATCTTCTTCCTGGTTTGTCAGCTGGGTTTATTGTTTTCTCTTGCATCTTGAGCAGAATGATCCCTTCATAGATTTGATTAGGCAGCTAGCACATGTTTAATCTTTTTTTGCCTTTTGATTATATCTTTCAAAAAACAGGAAAAAAAATCTGATTTCATTTGAGCCATGTAATATACCAAAAAAGCTTGTCGTGGTTGAATATAGACTAGCTCTCTAGGGACTTGATTTGTTGGGTTTTTTTCATGGCACCCTGTGAATGTATGCAAATTGCAATTATTATTTCCCATTTTATAGATCGAATAATAGGACTTTTTTTTTCTTATTTCACAGGGAGGTGCTTATATATCGTAGAATGATTGTCTGAGGCACTTTGATATTACAGTTGAAGACTGTTTAAGTGTCTGGAAATGGGGTGTCTTTGTTCAAACAAACTGCACAATAAGGTATCTGGCTAGTATTTAGCCTAGTAGGTTTTCTTTTTTCTTTTTTTCTTCCTAAGGGAAACTGGTATAAATATTTGGCAAGTTTAAGAATTTCTAGTCTTCTGTGGCATTTGCCCCAGAGTTCTGTGAGGCGTTTCTGACCAAACACTTATTTTGTAATTAGATTCTTGAAAGTAGTTATCTACAATTTTATAAAAGCTTTTACATTTAAGAGAATTTAAGTCTTTGCGCTGATCTAGAGATCAAAATTTTAGTCTGGTATTTGCACCTATATACCATGAACAGCCATTTTAATTTTGCTCTGCTGTTTTCTGTTTTCATGGCCTGTAAACAAGCAAAGACGGTATTTTGGCTGCTATGGCTTTAAAAGTGTTGGATTTGGTTTCTGGTAACATCTGTTAGAAAAAACTGAACCTATACCTCAGATGGGGTCTTCTAGACTGCAGAAGAGGAGAGGGACTCCTGCACTTTTGCAGTGGCAGTCAACTCTTCTGCTTGAGTAAAAGGGTCAGTGTACTTTCCCTCCTTGGTAAGGGAATGGGAGGGCTGCTTGCTTAGAAATTTTAGGGGAGGATAGAGGTGGTGTCATGTCTTGGGAGAGTTGTGTAGGTGCATCAGTTGTTCTCCCTCAAGGACAGGATAAACATGTTTCTGGGAGATTCTAAAGCATCTGCTACACTGTTTGTGCAGTACAGGGAAATAACATATCTTTTTAGTGTTCACACATCTGAACAGAAATTTGTGTACTGGCTAAAGCAGATTCCTGTGACGTAAAACTACCAAATTTCAAATCCTTGTACGTACCTAGAATGTGTCAAGAAGCCTAATCTTCTAACTTTAAAAAAGTGTGGATAGGAATCATGTAATTAGGCTATCTTGATTATCTGCTGTTCTTGGTGCTTATTTAGCATATCACAATATTCAGATAAGGCAGAGCTGGCATCATTATAAAATACAGTATGCCCTTCTGTTTCCAAAAGGTACAGGAAAAGAAGAAAGACTTGATACAAGTATCCTTCAGACCAATACTTTCTTTTGGGCTGTAGCATAAATGAGCAAGCTCCACAGTTAAGTTCTTCAAGGTGGGCCCTTGTCAGAGTGGAGGTAGGATTGGCTGTATCGCTGCTGTTCTTTGGAACACCATGTGGACAGGTTCTTTGTCCTGTTAGGACCACAGGACAAAATGAGCACTTTTGAGTTAGTGATCCAAGGTGATCCTTGCTGCCTGCCTTACTGGGTAGGGATGAGTTAGCTTGCGTTGCTGTGGAATTACCTGGAAACTTCAGTCTGACTTCAGCTGGAGCCCGTATGGCTTGCGTTGTGGTCTTCGGTCTGATGTCAGGAAGGTGTGATTAACAGTGTTAAGACAATTGAATGGAAATGCTGTAAAACTTTTGACTGGGCATAAAGTCCTTGATTCACACAACAGCAGTAACTGGAAATGTATGAGATTCTGTCTTCCCCCCGTTGAGTTTTGATGTTGAATAGACAATTCCAGCTTGCCTTCTATTCTGTATTACAGCATCAGATAACATGCTGATTGTAATCTGGATTGCTTTGTGTCCTTCAATATCTGTGCATTTTGTGTTGAATGCAGCCAATTAAATTGCTTCAGGTCCAGCCTCCTGAGGATTGTTTGAGAAGTCTGTACTTGTAAACTGGGTAATTGGTATGTGGAAACAAAACCATGAGTGCTCACATCTCACTGCTGGTCATAGCTCAGTATGCAGGTTAAACAAATGCAGAGAGGATATCGGGACATCAAAGAATATGCTTACAAAAGAGCTGGTAAGAAATAAACTTAGCAATTGCTTTTCTGCCAAGATCTTTTGGAGCAGTGGAAGCAGATAATGTGGCTGGGCAGCTTTGTCTGCTTCCATAGGGCTTTCAGGTGAGTCAACACCATATTGGCATGCATGTCTGACTTCAGTGAGTCACTACCCATCACTAAGTAAGAGTCATAGTGGATATGTCATGCATCCAGTTTGCTGAGACTAGCCAGGATCAGATATGTGAATTATCTTGCCACAGACTGGCTAACAGAAAGCAGCTGGTATTCATTTGGGGGGGGGGGGATTAAAAAAAAAAGTGTGGCAGCTCCAACTGCAAAAGAGCTAGTTTTCCTTCAGTGGCCTTTATTAACCCTGAGGAACAGAGTGTCCCAGACAGGTTATGGCATAAAATACAGCAGTGTAAATACTGCGTTCTGCTCCTGATGGAACTGGTACTGTGTTAAAGGTTACAAGACAAAAGGAAACTTTGTAATATTAAGGTTCTGCAGTACACAGAGCCTGAACCGGGTTCTAATACTTTCTGCAAAAAATAGAATGTTTCCCTAAAAAAGGAGCAAATACCTTTTGGGTCAAACAGTAACAAAATGAGAAAACTGTCTTGGAATCTTAGGTCAGGGTACAGGCACATTTTCAGTGTATTTGGCTGCTTTGGTACCTCATTGTTTGCACTGTGGAATCCATGATCCCTACCTGTATTTCTAACTGGGTCAGCATAATTTAATACAGAGCTATGATAACAAAGCCAGAAGTGAAGTTGTTCTAACTTTGTAGTCTACATGACTGAAAAAAATTTTACTGTTTTTCTTAGAAGGACAATTTGGAGGTTTATGGTAGTACTTGGTAATTAGGTAAATCTCAAAATTGGGTGTGGAGAAGAAGAGTCTGCCTAGAGCATGCACTGAGGAGGAAAAAAATCATGATGCTCGTAACTATAAGGAATAAACCTAGCAGGAAGAGTCAGTTTTGGCTAAACATTTGATTTAGTTTGACACGGATGTCAAATCTTTTTGCATGTCCAAAAGAAATAGAGGGGATCAGTGTGCACAACATCATTGGTTTTAGTTCTTTCAGTTGGGATTGAGTTGCATTCAGACCATCATGATATCTCAGAACTGTGATTTAATAGTTCCAGAATTTTTTTGTCCCGTGTTGTGATTTGCTTGCAGTTCTTGGAGTAAGCTATAGGCACTTGGAAAGTGAACAGATACAACAGCAATATCACCTTGTACAGTGTCCCTTTATCTCTGTTTTTGGCTGAAGCCAGATATACCAGAACAAGTAGAACAATATAATCAGTCTAAACCTCAGCTTTACACATACTAAGAAATTATTCCTATGCAAGTATGGAATATTTAACTTCTAAACTTAACCAAAGATAGGCTAGCTGACAACCATAATCTCGACCATTGTATACAAACAAACACCTGAATTTTTTCTGCCCAAAACCAGTCCAGCTCCTGACGCTTTTGCATTTTCATGTGCATTGCAGTATTTCATGCTTATTAAAAGGTGTCAGAGAAGAAATAAAGAAAAAAGGCTAGTAAAGCAGTTTCCAGGGAAGAATGGTGTTTACTTCATGAATGCAAACACCTTCTCCTTTCACTGTGTTGCACCCACACCTATGTTGTAAAGTATTTAAACTATATACTCTTGGGTATGCTCATATGCAAGAGGGGAGGTATTAGTTAAATCCAATCCAGCTGTTGGAACTGAACCATTTTTTTTCTTTCAGTTAGGCAGGTGGAAGTAGTCTGGAATTGGCTTGCTAATTTCAAACTCTTCAGGTACCCTGTATGTTTAATCAAGCTACTTTACTATCCCAGCTATGTATTCAGGGTAGCTCTTTCCTGTAAGCGTTTATCTTCTGGGTTTCTGAGACCAGATCCTGTAATGTTTAGAGGCAAGAGCAGAAATGAAGAACTTAAAGGACCAGTTATCTTGTAATGAAGTTCATAGATGCAGAGGAATTAGAACGTCAGTGAATTTGTTCTCTTTTCCACTTAGTAACCAACTTTCAAAAGCAGCTAAATGCACATCTTACCAAAGTTCCTGAAAACTTACCTTCTGTATCCACAGAATAGCCAAAACTGACATTGGTGAGATGAACACCACACACCAAGCTGAGCCTGACTTTCCCACTTCCCACTTCTGTGGGCTACATGGAGGCTGGGTGGTGTGTGGGAGAGCAGGGGTAGCTAACTGGCTGCTTGTGGGGCAGCTGGCAGGCCAGGCACACTGGCAATATTGATACACTGGCTGGCATAAAAACATCAGTTTCCTGCCTCTTGATCTCTCATGTTTTCTGGACTTGTTCCAGTTGCAATGGAAGTGGTGTAAATGTGTTGATTAAAAGATGACACTACTCGGGTATACCCCTTAATGAGGTGGCTGATGTGGGTGAGCACCACACCGGGCTCCAGATCTTGCTGTTAGAATGGCAGGTGGATTTTTAGTCATTAAATGATGGTTAAGTTTTAGTCTTCCTTCTGACACAATTTATATAGCTTAAAATGTTTAAAACCACTTACTGTGCAGCATTGGGTTATTTTTTCTGCACAGAGAATTACATTATTAAACATCTTGTAGATTCAACTTCATTTTTATTTTTAAGAAATCTTTATCCCAGCATAACAAAGGCAATGTAATGACTTGAACTTCCTGCTAGTTGTATCATTCACACATTTAAATAGTTTTGGTTTTCTGATTTGTACTTTAACTTGGGATGAAGTAATCTTATCAAGTATCCAGAATTTCTTGTCTCTGAAAGTGATATACTTAAGGGACTTAAAAGTGTTTATAATCAATTAAGATTGATTTTTAGATATGAAATAGAAATTTCCAAGTAACAGAAACCCTGAAACTGGTTCCAGTATTTCATTGTGAATGAAATCGTAACTTGCATTAAGAAATACTAATGTTTCAAGCAATGTGTTTGTAAATAGGACTGCTCAGACTGCTTTGTCTCAGATGTGATTTGTCCTCTTAATTAGCCTTTCTACTCACTGTCTTGTATAAGTCTGGTAGGGTGTTCTTGGGGTTTTTTGGGGTGTGGTTTTTTTCTTTTTTTTTTTTGGCTCGTAACCACCCCCAACCCCACCCCCCGAAAAATGCACTGTTATGTATTAGCCACAGAGGATTTTGGAAAAGTTATGATGTACAGCTGATTGTTTTTGGTATCCCTTCAGGGTTTTTTTTTTTAGTTTACAGAAGCTATATGAGTTGCTTTTTCAGGTAGTTTAATGTATTATGCATTTAAAGATTTATTTTTTTTAGTGTTAAACAAAGTCTCAAGAAGCCAGAGAAGCTTGCTAGACTTAATTCTTTCCTTAGAATATCAGTGCCATTCAAAACTTCAAAGTAATCTTTTTTTGTTTGTTTCCCAAGAAGGTGTGCATGGGTTGTCTCAACATACTACGTGCTAGTGTTACAGCAGTGATACTTACTGTTAAATATGTAGTGAGCGTCTTATGCACCTTTGTACAGGGTTTCACCAACGGTACTTGTGAAGTCTCTGTGGTTGAGCCAGAGGGTCCCAAATGTTTAGTCACTCAATAATTCTTTGAATGTGCTGATGGTAAAGGTTAATGTTATGCTGGTAATTCAGAATTTCACAGGGTCATCTTTCACAATTACTTTTTGATAAAAAGAGTTTTATGTACGGTGTTGTGTTCTGTCATAAACCAAATATCAACTAAAAAATCAGGAAGACACTTCCTTCTCCACAGATGGCTCTGAGTCAAATTGAGGTTGAGTTTCTTGTCAGCTTCTTGTTGGAACAGAGATTGTAGAGCTGAAACACTGATCTGATGAGGATGGTTGGATTCTGTGTCACTTCTGCCCCTTGGGTGTGACAAAGGCAGTTTTACATGGGACTGTGGCATTCTTTGAAGCCTTGTTTTGGGCATTGACTTGAAACTTGCTTTGTTTTCAAGGTCTGGGGTCCTTAAACCTCCTTTGTCAGCTTAGCATTTTTGTGTTTTGTATCACTGTAAAATGGGGGTTCCTTACAGCCCCTATCACAGCAGCCCTAATGTGTGTAGTGATTTTCTTTATTGGCATGTGAAATTAATATAGGTTTTGATACTTTGAGGAAACTAGGGATTGTTTTTCTTTCAATTGGAAGGTGTTAGGGAGAGATTCTTGGCATGTAACATTTTGTGCCTAGCTTTGGAACAGTATTCAGAAATTCAGGGTAGGAATGAGAACACTGATTTATCTAACAGCTTCTAGTAGATCTTTTGGGTTTTTTTCTGTTTTATTTCATAAAATAATAGCATGTTGAGGCACTTGAAATTAGAATTACTGCTGAATATCTACTTTTGACTTGTTACAAGACTTACAGTACTTGGTGTATTACTGTGGTTTTATCAGCCTGTCAAACACACTGGTATGTAATTGTTTTTCACAGATGGTGAACTGGGAAGAGGAAATCTCTTGTTACAAAAGCCTTATGAACCTAAAGTCTGACTTGTCATGTATAACAATTGAGATGTAACGTTGTAGCACAGTTTGGCAAATGTATGTTTTTGTTGCTTAATAGTACATGTTGACTGATAGTTACTCATTTTTACTTTCTATACGTGGTGTATGGTGCATTAATACCTTTAGTTAGGAGCAGAGTCGGAGTTCAGATTCTGCAGGAATAAACTCATCTTTTTTGTGATTTGTAGAATTTTGTATATTCAGAGTTTCTGAGATTTGGAGTCTGGTTTTAGTTTTTTTTAATTTTGTTTTGTTTGTTTTTTTGTTTTAATGCAGTGAAACAGTTCAGATTTTTTCGGGAGAGTGATTTTGAGATGTGCTGTTGCAATGTGACATGAAGTTACTTGTTTGAGTATATTAAGCTGAGAAATGACCATAGTCAGATGCTGTGAATGTCAAACAGTGTTAGATGCATTGGTAACATCTCGCTAGGTTTTAACTAGTGCTGCATATCTAGACTTTAGTGGATGGTTGTCTTCCCAGCCTGAAAGCTGGTAATGAATCCGTGGGGTTAAGCTGCAGAATAATTTTGTCACTTCTGTTTGTTTTAGCAGACCTGTTAGCAGGGGAAAATGCTTTAACCTTCCTACTACTGTATAAATCTCTTGTAAATGCCTATCAGTTCCCTATGTGCTGAGGCTTGCAGGTAACATAAAAGCATGGTATTCTTCTTACAGTGGTAATGTTTCCTTAAAGGGAGGCTTGCACAGGTATTTAAGATCACTTCTTTTATATGCTGTTGGATGATAGTATGTTTACTTCTTCTGAGGCTATAGGAAGGTGCTGATAACCTGCTGTATTTCTAAAATGGTTCACCTGAACACAAGCTTTAAATACCTTTTAAGAAATGCCAAATCAGGACAAAAAATTAACTGAATCACTTGTCTGTTTTTTGGGGAATAAAATTTGAGCTTTGCCATGCATCCACACCCTTCCACCAACAGGTAAGATTAGAAATTGCCCCTGTCAATATGCAAGTTTTAAAATAAAGTTTGCAAAAGCCCAGCAGGAGAGTCCAGTATATAGCATGGTGCTGTATGTATACCTGTATTTTCTGTAATCAAATGAGGCTGAAGCAGGGTCTCTCAAGGCAAGGATATCCAAACTGCAGTTCAGAGGTCTGTCATGGAGCAGTCTGTCACTAATGTATCAGCTCCCTTGGTAAAGAGAAAAAAATAAAGATGGAGAACAGCCTGAACAAATCCCAATTAAGTAGCAGGCATAAAACTAAGAAATTGGCCAATGTCAAGCGCATGCATATGTTTTTTCATGTACAGTCTATAATTGCAACAATTGACATGTATGAAGTAGAATCCATGGTCTTAAATATATTGGTATGCAGTGGTCATCGCATGAAGTGTCAGGTTAGAAATGATGTCAGCATATATCTAGCTGAGAGCACTGGTCATGATGTGACTGTGGCAACCAAGTTTAACTGCCAGAACGCACCATAGGCTCTTTGGGAACTTCAGTCACATGTACTTGTGGGAAGAGTCTAGCCCTAACACTGTATTACTGATTCTTGGATGATCCTGGTGACCGCAACATGCTGAATTTTTAAAGATGCTGTGCCAGTAGGAGATAACACTCATTGGTTCTGTGAAGTTAAGGCTAAGTGATAGCCCCAGTTATCAACCTACTTGCTCCATGAATGGAGAAGTAGCTCTGGACCCTGGTGGTGAGGACTGCATATTCAGCCTGTTAAAGGAGGGAGAACAAAGCAAAAATGTACCAGAGTTGCTTTGAATGTGAAACTATATATAATAAGTTTAAGTGAAAATATAAAAGAACAGCTAAAAGGGTAAAACCCAGGTAGTATGGAGATTGCCTAAAACATAAAGCTTGTAGAGTGTATACTACTAGTCAGCAAAAATGCCTGTGTAGCTGGTAACCTTTTTTGAAGAACCTTTCTAAAGAGTGGTAGCTCCCTAAATGAGGAAGAGATGGGAGATTCTTGCACATTAAATGTAGAACCATAATGGGATGGTCAAATATTTTGAAGATAGCTTGATAAAAGCAAAAATCTAGTAAAAAAAAAATTGAGACAGAATTGTAATAGGGTGGGATCAGTGGGGCTGAAATAATGGAAGTATGAAACAAAGATAAAACCCTAATTGAAAATCTGAGTGAATTATTTGCCTTTAGAAAGAAGCTTAGAGTCTTCCCAGTAGAGCCTTTATGGATGGATGACTCTGAGTAGCTGTATTTAGTCAAAGCATTGTTAGAGAAGGTTTTAGAGTAAATTGATGAAATGAATAGTAATGCTGTGTCTGAGACTGCACTGTATTTGGGTTTTTTTCTAAACCAAAAATATGAGGCTGCTGAACTGTTGAGCACAGCATATAGTCTTTCTTAAATCTGTCTTGCTACCAGGTGGCAAATGTAATAGTATAGTTGTCGGCTAAGGAGCTTCAGATTTGGTCAGATTTTTCTGCTCAAGGGAAGGTGTTATCACATAGACTTACGTGTTTTTCATTTGAGTAAGTTGTAACTAGGGAGCGAATATAAATTATGCATTGTATCAGTTATATCGCTAAGCACATACAATTTTGGGGGAGAAGATGCTAATGGATATGCAACTGATTTGTTGGGTGATGGGATACCCCTTAAAAACTAAGGTAAAAGGTTAGATTTTAGGGGGAGATGGGGTTGTGTTACTAGTGGAAAGTTCTGTAAAGATCTTTGGTATCTAGCACATTTATAATGATCAAGAAAAGGAGATTTTACAGCAGGAATCTAAGACAGCTGTGTCTATGTTTTTCCATTGAACTGCAGAGTTATCATGGGGAAGAAGTATTGAAGAACTTTTTTAGGCTATTTATTGCCCTTAAATTTGACACAATTATTAAGATTATTCAAATATGAATGAGAAACTGGAACGGCTGGTCTTACTAGTTGCATGCAGTGACTTTTCTCGTTCTTCATTTGTCCATTCCCTACCTACCCAGTGTCCTCCCATTCCCCAGCAATCCGGTCATATCATACTGAGCTTTTGCAGCAGGCTCAGATGGTCACAAGAATCAAATGGTTTAGCAAGATAATGGGGGTGGGGTGGGGAAGTGTAGTTCTGATAGATATAGTACCAGTGTTCTCTTACTGTAATGAGGACTTGCTTTGTTTAAAGTGGTATAGTTCATGCTTGTAGATGTAAAAGGAGAATTGTGCCTGTGTTTACTTGAGTGAGTTGGTTAATTAAACTGTGGGTAGGAAGACAAGCCTTCCTTACTCTCAGGTCAATCTAAGATAATTAAATGATGCTGCTATGCAAACGAATTGAAACCAATGAAGCTAAGATAATGTTCTAAGTACTGAAACTACGTCCTGTATAGATTCATGGTGTGAAGTCTGCTCACTTAGTTTACCTGTGTTTGAATTTAGCATGTTCAGTATTTCCTTAGATAACTAGACGTGGAGTGCTGGCGTTTTCTGTACACTGCTGGTCTTCACTGATACTTTTTAGCTCAGAGAAGTTATTTGCCCTAACTCAAAAGGAAAGTGATAGCGGCAGTGAAGGTCAGTACAAGGATAGGACATAGAAAGTATTTTAAAAGGCTCATTTTAGTTAGTGTGGGTGATCTTTCTAGGCTGCCAGCGGTCATCCAGTCCTGATTTTCTCTGAATTGCATTCTGATGGTGCAAGTCTTTTCCACTGATTGTAAAATGAACATAGAGAGATTGGCTTCAGTAGGCTAAAATTGTTCTTTTTCAATCTTCTCATCTCTCTTAGCTAAGAGGTATAGCAGCATTGTAGGGGATGTGTCCTGGGTGCCCAGTATCTTTTAAGGAGCAGAGATGTTTATGGGCTGATTTTCCTTTACACTGTTCAGTCTGTAGATCCTAAATAGACTCAGTACCACTGTACTGCTTTGTTTCCTTTTGCCACATGCCTTATCTGTCTTGTTTGCATTGAGCTTAGTAATCTTCTGTCACTCATGGTTGATTTTGGCCAGATAACTGGCATAAGTTAGTGTTTAGGTTGTGAGTGTGATCCTATGTGAATGAGACAGTCTAACCTGTATTTACTGCTTCTTTTGGCATGCACATATAAACACCTGGAGAGTCATTCCAGTGAAGCTCCCAAGGGAAGTCAATGTGTCAATGTTTTCTGCCTTTGGGATACTTATTGTGGTATATGACAAAGCTTTCTGTAAGGTTTATAATCGTAAAAAAAATCCCCAAACAAAACAACCAAAACCAGCACAGACAAAAAACTTGTGCATCTTGCTAGGAAAGATTGAATTATAAATTATGCACACTGTTTCTCTTATCTTTTGATGAATAACTGAGCTTTTGACCTAGAACAACTGATTCCAAAACAGAATACTGCTTTCTTTACATACAAATAATTCTTTTATTTTTTTACAGACTATGAGAAGACACAGAAATGAAGTCACAATTGAATTGAGGAAGGTGAGTCTGCTTTTGTTTATCAACCGTGTTACTTTGCTAATAATACTCTGGTGTCTTAGCTAAATATTTTGCTATAAGCTTTGCTTTATGGCCCCAAACTTACATAAAAAAGTTTTAAATTTGTAGATTACTACTGCAGATTCTAATGTTGGTTTTATTCTCCAACTTAAGCTCAGTACAGCAGCACAGTACTGCTTTACTCCAGTGTATTGCTTGGAAATAATCCATATTCAGTTTCTGTACCAGTTCTCATATTATTACAGTGAAAGTGTCAGCTGTTCAAATGTTTGAAGTCTCTGAATGGGAAAAGGGAGAGTTTTAGCATTTGGAAAGTGTGGATGTTCTTTTGTTTTCTGGAAAATACTGCTTCTGGGCTGTAGAGAGAATTAATTTTAGGGTCTGATTTTGGTTATGTTGGGTAGATGCCAGTGTAGCTGGGAAGATCATGAGCATGAGAGATGATCTAGATCAGTGCTTTGCCTAAAACACAGCATTTGTTATACCCTCGTCATTCAGAACTCTTTCAACAGCATTTCGAGGCACCTTAAAGGCTTGCTGCTGCAGAATATTTTCACAAGCTAAACTACTTGAGCTATGTGTGTAAAGAGAAGGGGTAAACTTTTATCTGCCTTTTGGTACCTTCAATATATTTGATGACTGATACTGGCCCCTTGAGTTTAATCCTGTTGAGAGAAATTCAGTTATTCACCCTTTCCTTGAACATTCTGTTTTCTAGATTTGACTTGTTGCTGCTCCTCACATCCAAATTGCCTGTATCTTTCTGGAAGTGTAGAAGTCTGGAAGGATGCATGCCACAGTTTAAATGGGACAGTGAAAAACAATTCTTAACACAGTATTCCTATTTATCTTGAGTATGTTGTTGACAGGCACTCAGTCTGTGATCCATTATATCCTTTGGGCACTTCTTGCAGTACTGCAAAGCAAGAGTAGTTGTTTGTTCTCTATTCACGTAGTTTAATAAATGCAGAAATTTTAAAGACATCGCTTCTTGTCTTTTGAAATACATCTGCTTTTTCCAGACTTTCTTAACTTGAATTCTCATTCTGTTCCTCAGTATGCTTCAAGGCCTCCTCAGCTTGCTGTCACCCATGTTTTCTAATATTTTCATCAATGACTAGATGGAAGTGTGTGCTTTCAATATGCTAGACGTAGGTCAAGCTCCTTTGAGTCTCCCATTTAATACATGTCTCCAGTTTGCCAGTTGAATCATTGACAGTCTGAGAGGTGCTTGCTTAGGAGTGCATAGCCACTCAATTTCATCTAATTTTTTTTTCATTATTTCCAAACTGAGAGGGGAGACCAAAGTCTTGCTAAAATCAAAATGAAGGGTTTGTAAATGAAGTTATGTCAATAGAAATTAGCTTAACTTGTTTTTGAGGAATTTTTTCAGCACTTGTCACCGGATTGTGTAGGAGCTACCCAAAATCCTGTGCTAATATTTTCTTGGGATCCTTCTGCTTTTCTTAAAGAGGCTTTTTTGTTTTTTTCAGGTCTTAAAGAAAAACTTCTATATCTCATTGCAGTATAAAAAACGTTTGTAAGATTAATCCCGAGACTATAAGAATTAGTTGAAGAAACCTAATAGGACCCAGATGACTAAAAAAAGAAAATGAAATCTTAGTACTTGTGCATGATGTCATCTAAAATTTGTTTAATGCTTTCATATTTTCCTAATCAAAGAAACCAGCTGAAGATGTGTGAATGTGTAGCTTAAGCTGGCTGTGGCCTCATTGGTACTGGCAGAGGATTGAGGGTACTGGCAGAGGATTGGGGTGTGGAGAAAGCTACTTCTACATACAGTGAAAAATGAAATTGCACAGTTTTTGCTTAAGTGAGATTCAGGTAATTTTGATATCTGAATTATCAGCAGTTGAAGTCTATGCTGACATGTTAGGAGCCCTCTCTGTTCAGAACTAGTGTGTTGATTCAGTGTAAAACTAGCTGTAT
Source organism: Falco biarmicus (assembly GCF_023638135.1). Classification (NCBI taxonomy): domain Eukaryota; kingdom Metazoa; phylum Chordata; class Aves; order Falconiformes; family Falconidae; genus Falco; species Falco biarmicus. The sequence goes on from NC_079289.1 coordinate 30,608,046, forward strand.
AACTGTGAAATCTGTACTGGGAAGAGTCATTCATAGCATTTGGGCAGTCTATGCCTGCTGGCAAAGCAGTGTTGTAAAAGATGGCTTAGCTAATGCAGCTTATCCTCATATATCTTGTTAAATTGAGACTGCGTATGAGCAGTGCAGTCTTTGGAGAGAGCTTTGCAGTGCAAAGTGAGAATTTGAGTTTTAATTTAATTCTCATAATTGGTTTTTGTAACAGGTCACAATTTCAAGGCCATTTTATAACAAGCATGGTGTGGAGCAAGTCATGCACTTGAGACAAGGCAATGGAGTGTTCTCTGTGGAAGGAATCTGGTATATGCCAGTAATACATGAGTGAAGATAAGGAAGAGGAAGCCTATGAGCTGCTATTGACTTTTCACTGAAAACTACACATGCAGAGATGAATTATACGTTTAGAGAAGCCTAAGCTCTGGGTGTAGGTCAGAATGTAAATCAAGAGTGAACAGCAGCTGCAGAACTCATAAATACAGGAAGTTGTGTTCTTCTGGAGTATTTGTTGGAACGTCTTCCACTGCAGAGACCAGTGGAAGACATCTCTTTAGTGTAAGAGAGAAAGCATGTGTCCAAGTTGTTGGTTTGCAACAGCTGAACTGGTGCTGGTGGGCACCTGGTTTGCTGTTGGAGCTGCGTGGCAAATGTCAGGCTGTTGCTTCTGGTGGAGAATTGGGACTGAAATGTAAAGGGATATATTTTATTCAGTGGAAATGATAAGCTATAATATCAATTTGTCTTCACCTTTACAGCTAACACAGCTACCCTAGTATGTGTGCCAAATCCAGGAAATGTGTGTTGGCATGATCTTAGTAATCCACCAGTGCCTCTTGAAAACCAAGAGTTATCTTCTCCCTTATCCCAGCTATCCAGATGCTGAGTGTACACCTGGCTTTTGAAGAAAATAGGCAAATTGAACATTCTTGATCTCTACAGTTGAAGCGCTACATAGTCATGGGTTTGTCTTTTGAATCAATGTGTGTATAAATATTAAATGAATGGATCTGATGAAGTTGCTCACATTTCTGTTTTGTAAGATGGAATAAATCAAAACAATTCACAGCTTTGAACAGTAGTAAACAATTTCTGCATGCATTAGTGTGAGGTGTTTATTCTTTTGAGATTACAGACATCAAGGTGCATTTGCAACACATTCTGTATTTCAAGAATATGTTAATCTCTATTCACTATCTTCACACCACAGCTCTTATTCAGAAGGAAACTTCCCTTCTTTTTTCTTTTCCCAGTCACTTATTATTTGTTTAGGAATTGAGCTAACAACGTTCTCTCTGATATGAAAGGGTAGCTAGCAGTCATCTGGCAGAGACACAGGTTGGCACTGTGAGCCAGTCACATGACACTTCTGATGGTCAGGCGCCCTTTTTGATTCCATATTGGTCTTGCTGAACATGAGTTTTACGCATTTTGGGAATGGACCTACTACATTTCTGGAAAGATGGTCTCTGGCTATATTGTTAGGGCAGCAGCGGGCCTAAGAGCTTAAAAAGTAGCCATCTTTCTTTGCAGACAGACAAGATAACAGTGTCAGTGTTGGCGATGGAGACTCTCGGGATTTAGAAATTAAACTTCTCAGTGTAGTGCCTTGGCAGAGTCTGATTCAGAATGTTTATTTCTTAATTTCAGCATCACAGAAACCTGAAGGCGGTTCTGTTAAGAAACAGGAACCCTGGAATGAATTGGCTAACTTAGCTGATTTGTCTCACTTCTAAAGGGCAGTGGGATGGATGAATAATGGCTAGGGTTCCGTTTAAGGTTCCGTATCTGAATGAAACCTGTAACTATTGCTGTGAGAGATCCTTTGGTTCTAGGTGCATGGCTTTCTATGAGGAGGAAGCTTGACTTGGGCTGCTTATGTGCTTTAAGAAAGGTAGTCCTTAGCCAGGTCAATGCTATCATCATTGAGTTAGATGCCACCCTTCAAAGGAAGCCTTAACACTCCTAACCTCAGCAGAAACAGAAGATCTTGTCCTCCTTTAAGGTCTGCTAACAAACTGGAATCCTAAGAACTTCCAGGATGTCTCACAAGGTTTATTTTTTACTTTCTTGGCAAACTCAGCTGCCTCTGAGAGTTCATAGACATGAGCTCATAGACATTAGCTCATGAAAGCTCTAATTGCCAATTAAAAGTTTGATGCAAGGCAAAACAATTATTTGCTAAACAAGTGGTAGATTAAGGAGCCGTGGGCATACGTCTTTTTTACCTGTTTCTCTGGCATACTGTATTTGATGTCCCTGCTCTGGTCTTTCTTAAGATTGATGACCTCCACAATAGCTCCTAAATAGTGAGTCTTGAAGAAAGGAATTTTGTCTTCATGTTGCTGGGAGACCTAGGGTGGGAAAAATCTTTTTCTGATTCTCAGGAAGTCTGAGAATGGGGGTGGGGGAGAAAAAAAATGAAAAATTCCACATTTTCAGGTTCAGGATAGTAAAACTTGCTTTGGTTACACAGCTTTTCCAGTACATCATGAATGTATAGCTTTTCATTTACTGTAAAGTGTGGGTTTTAGGTGTATGTCTACCCAGCTTCCAAGAAACGGCTACAGTCGCAGGAGAGTGAAGCACTATTAGTATGTTCTTCTGGAGGCTTCCCTGTCCAGTGTTAGTAGTGCAAATTCTTGGGAAAGAACTTACATCTACCCTGCCTTGACTGAGTGCTCAAAAAAAACCCTAATAAAAAGACCTTAGGAGGAAAATTCTGTTCCTAATGTATTCTTCTGGAGACTTAGTTGAAGCCCAACTTAACAGGCCTCAGTCTTTGCAGCGTGTGCTTCGGGCTGTTGGGCCACACACTGATGTACACTTACGTGTCTACTAATTTTTAGTCAGCCTGCTTATCTTCTGTTTGGCTAGTGCACATCTTTCTCGGGAACCTTGTGACTGCTGTCTGTTGTCTCAAAGGTGAGCTAGCAGAACTCAAATGTAGAAAAGTAGCCTGTCTTCTAACTGCGTATCTGTAGCTATGCTCTTTATCCGAAGAACAGTCGTGGAATCTGTTTGACTGCCTTTGGATGCAAGGGACCTAGTTTGCTGAGCATGTAGGATACAATTTTATTATCCGTGGGTTGTAGGATCATCAGATTGACCTGTTCAGTGTTTTTACAGGTTTGCACGGTTTCTTTAAATCTGTCTAGGTGTTAATGGGTTCTAAGACAGTGAGTGTAGGCAATTAATGGTCCTTTCCCAACCACTGAAGAAATTGAATCTTTTCCCCCCAGGTTTGTATCCAAGAGCTGTTACTAGAAATTCACTCAGGCTAGAAATGCCCCCCTAAGAAAACTTCCATTAAGAGGATATTCAGTAGAGGGTTTCCGAGCATCCCTTTAACATGATGAGGCTGGACTGCTAGGCATTTTCTTTTTCTTCATGATGGACTGTGGCAGGTGCTCTCACTCCCCATAGCCATAACTGGAAATTACATGTAAGTGAAACCTAGAAGCTCAGCTCGGTCTGTCACAACAGTGGTAGCTTAAAAGGGATGTCCAGACAACCTGACTCATACCTCCATCGCTAGCCTGATCCTTTAGTCTTTCCTAGGATGTAAGAGCAGAGGAAAGAGCTGCTTGTTGTCATCTGTGAATACAGCTAATGCTGGCTAGCCCTGCAGTTCCTAATATTGAGATGTTCTTCAAGTTCTGCTCTTCGTCCCCAGAGAACTCAAATATCTTGAACTTTCATGCTAAAGGAACTTCTTCCTACTAGCTGCTGAGTTCCTGAATTCTTTCCCTGACCTGAAGAGTCATGGTGTTTGTTACCTCAGGGCAAAGATCTTCTTGTTTATTTCTTTTCCCTTTTGATCTTGATGCTTCCCAACAGAGTTGAGACTCTCATAGTTTTCCCATGTGTCAACTGCTGAAAAGCATGTATAAATTTATGGTGAACACCTTTCATAGCTCCATTAGAGTATCCTATTGGCTGTGTCCTATAGTACTAGGTGGAATGCAGCACAGAGCTTGACAGGCATCCTCTTTGCCCACAAGGATTCTTGTGCTATTAATCAGGTTGTCTTTGAATCTTGTTTGCATTGATAGGCATTTTTTTGAACCCTGTGGCCATCTTGCAAGAAGGTAGACAAGGAATACTGGGATCATTTGCATGTTTACTGTTCATGCAGCCTGACTTTCCCACTGTCAGTGAAGCAGATGATGGGTATCTGTCATCAAAAACTCTTAACAGATCACCACACTGGACAAGAAAGTGCACTCATGGTATCATTACTGTTGTTTCTAATCGCTTGGTATTTTTGCCTGGTGTATTTGTCCACGTGCCTTTTGTTCATTTGGAAACCTCTGTAGACTGTTGTAGTGGGATCTCTACTAGAATGTTGAAATTCCTATAACCAGCAGTCAGATGCTGTTTATAAACTTCTAGATTTCATTGTAGTAGCACACATTGTTCAGGCGGTGGTTGAGGATCTCCCCCCTTGAAGGAGACCTGCTTAGTTTTGTTAGCGGTAAGGTCTTACCCTTCATCAGGGATTCCAGTCTGATGCCTCTCTCCTTGAAGGGGCTCTCTCACTGGGCTTTGAACAGGACAGCTGTACCCAGGTGGGCTCATTTGTCTTCATTTTTACCACAGGAGCCTGCAGAAGAGGCTAGTGCTATGATTTAGGTAAAAACATTGGAGTTTGTCACAATACGACAAAATGCAAACATTTTAAGGTCATGCCAAGCTGCAAATCTTGTTCTTTTACTTAATCATTCACAGGGGAGTGGTTGGTCTATCAAATTATTGTATACAGTGGTTAAGCTGTCCAGGAATTAGATGCTTTTGCAAGTGGACAGAGCTGTTTCACATAGCCTTAGAGACGCTTTTGAGACTGGAACGTTCTGTGAAGACTCTGACTTTATAAGAAATGCTAATGACAATGGCTTTTCCTTAGTAAGGAAGTTTTAGTGCCTCTTGGTAAATACTAGCCTCTCTGCTTGAGGCTGCTGTGGAAGCACCTCTTTCTTGATAACTGTTTTTCAGCCCAACCATCTGCAAACAGTGAGTAGCTACAAGAATGTTCTCACTCACTCTTACTTTCCCTGGCTGAGGTCAGTTTTTATACGTGATTACTTGTACTTACTTTGGTTAACATTAACATTAGGAAGCGTTCTCTTAGGCATACTCATGTTGCCAAAGGGAAGGCGTAGTTGTATATGAAGGTATAAAAGGCTTTCTAAGGAGCTGTTAACTTGCTTGCTGGAATGGGAGAGAACTAGACTCTTGGTTAGCTCAGTTATGGTGTGTGTTATGGCCACCTTTAGCATGCAGCTACAACTGGAAGGCTTTTTGGTGTTACTCAGTCTTATACTAAGATTTCTAATTAGTCTGCAGTTTTACTCTTGTCAAGAGACCCTGTTCCATAGTAGAATTTAAACCTACTTGTTTGATGGGCCAGAATTTGAAATGTTGTTCCTTTTGTTACCGTCCTCACCATCGGTCACCTCCCAGGTGAATCAGTGTGGATAACAGTTCTTATGTCAAGCATACTTTAGAAAAACCCTGTAAAGCTCTTTCCCTGCTTTTTTTTTTTTTTTTTTTTTTTTTTTTGAGCATGAGATGTAGAATATTCAGCCGAATATTTTGGGAGGAACAGAATTGGAAAACCCTGCATTACACCATAGTGGTTTGCTGCTAATGACAAGGAAACTTCACCCTTCCCAGTAAATGATTTAGTTTGAAACTTTTAACTTGCTCCAGCAGTCAGTGGTGACAGTTGTGTGCTAAGACCCCAGTTACGTCAGGCTGCACCTTTTCTGAAGACAGGGAACGTCTGTCTGAGGCTGGACCAGTGTCTGCCACCCTCATAGCTAAATGTCTTCCTGTACTTTCATGCTTGTGTGAACTTGCTCACCACCGTGATCTGTGGTGATACCTTTAGGTGGGAAGAGGACAGTTGACTGAAGACATCAGGACCTTTCTCCAGCTTCAATCCCTTCTCCTAGTATTGGCTTGTTTTACTATAACAGCACAGCTGATCCTATAGGAGCTGTTCATTCAAGGCAGGAAGGAACTGCTTTCTCCTCAGGTGGATGTGTGTAGTAGCCGTGTACTGGGGAGGGAGGCTGATATGGTCATGGAGAGGGCCTCTGGAAACTGGGTCCGGTCCCTGTAGCTGCTGAAGTATAGGCTATGGTTTAGACAAACGGTAGGAAAAGGAATTGTACTTGAGCAGAGCTAGGCTGAATGATGTTTGCTCTTTGCTTAAAATGGCAGTGCCAAGTACTTGGGGTGGAAAAATAAGATAAATACATTATAGGTTTTTATGGTGAATCCACTTATCGGTGTGTGCCTGCCTGATGCAGTTTGCCTGCATAGCACTGTTTTCTCAGCATTTAACTGCCAGCTCATTTCCATCTCCCTTTTTTCCAAAAGCACTTGATAACAAAATACCTTTAGTGCTTGACTCTATGAATGTGCTCAGAGTATGTTGCTGTTAGCGTACAGCTCTGGAGAGGCTGCCATAGCTAATCTAGGTGACCTTCTGCACTCTTTGAGGATCTAGTTTCTGTACTTAGACTTGAGAAAAATTAAATTATGCTAAGTTCATGGAATGTTGTCTTCTGCATTAAAGTGTTATTTAATTCTGGTGCTTGTTTATTATTTTAGCATTCTCTTATCTGAAAAAAAAATTTAATACATTGCTTGGGAACCTTTAACTAAGGCTGGAAAAGCTGTTTTAAATTATTTTTTTTAAATGTCTAAAAAGTAAGCATGTCCCAGAAATTTTGGACATGAGTTTGGTGTTTTTTTTCTAACGTAATAAAATAAAACATTGGGGACTCCCTCAAAACATGATTCTGTTTAGAGGCTTTTTTAATATCTTAGAAGCAAGGCATGATATAATACAATCTCTGTGGTCAGTACTGTTTAGGTATCAGATAATTGGAGACTGAAAAGCCTGCCTTTCCTTGCTAGTGTAATAGATTTATTTTAGGTGTTACAGCTAGCTGTTAACACCTTTTCCAATGTTCTGCTTCATTAGAGATTGATATCTTAATGTAGTTGTTTAAAAAAACAAACTAAGCAAAAAGGTGTTCGGATATATGTGCTGCATCATCATCTTCCACTCTCCTTTCTATTTTTGTACCTTTAGATGTACCAAGCAAAAGATAAATTTAGAAATTTAGAAAAATTTCTAAAATTTAGAAAAGACCACATTTTAAACTTGTAAAAAAGTGCATTTGGATACAGTTACAATTGATGATTTGATGTCTGCTTTTTTAAATTAGGGCTTTAGGAGTTCAAATATTCTAATTAAGCAAGGTAGAAATGTTAAATGGGTACTTTACTACTGAAAAGGTAATTTCCCCCCCCAGTAATTACTTAAAGGAGCTGAGGCTGTGGAGGGTGCTTTAAGTCAGAAATAAGGCTAATAGTGTGAGTGGGAGATATTACAGGTGTCAGTGTACATAGAGCATGCTGCTTTACACACAAGATTAAAATGGTGTAACCAGGGAACTTTGAAGTAGGTTTAGCTGAATATTAATCTTACACTGGAAAATAATTTCTGTTATGTGTGGCTAAATGTTAATGTTACACAAATATATTTATATTGTAAATGTCTGTTAGAAAGTTGATCCCCAAACTGTCAGTTTTAATTAATTCGAATGTCATGGATTGTCATAGTTCTGTGATTAGTGAGCTGCTGGATTCTTACAGCTGAAATACTTCAAATTCAATGTGCAGTTATAAATGCCTTTTTTTTTTAAAAAAAAAAAGTAACGTTATCTAAACTTTTCTTGTGAAAGTAGCCATTATATTGTCACCCTGTACTAATAAGCATTAAGTGTCTTTATTTTTTGTCATTCTTTTACAGAACAAAAGAGACGAACATCTTTTGAAAAAAAGAAATGTTCCCCAAGAAGAAAGTTTAGAAGATTCTGATGTTGATGCTGACTTCAAAGCAGTAAGTTCCTTGATTCTGGAATTATTTTAAAAACTTTGATGTCTCAATATAGTCTGTTCTAACTTTTAACACTGGAAGTCTTGAGTTATTTTAAAGCAAAATTATGAACTTACATGCTGTTAAAATTAGTTTGATTGTGTTGAATGTTTAAAAAGTGTAATTTAGCAACAAAATTAATAAAACCTCTTTTTTTTTTTTTTAAGCAAAACGTAACACTAGAAGCTATACTACAGGTATGTTTTATTTCACCTTTTTTTTTTTCATTAGAAGTGCATGTTCTGTGCTTTTGTAATTTTTACAAGCCTAGGTTTTGTTTTGGGTTTTTTTTTTTTTGTTGTTGTTTTTTTTTTCCCCAGAATGCCACAAGTGACAACCCAGTGATCCAACTGAGTGCTGTCCAAGCTGCAAGGTAAAAATAAAGGCATAGAAATGTACTTCCAACACTTGTTTCATGATGAAAGTTACTTATTTTACTTCTGCATTTAATTTCACAGAAAACTCCTATCCAGTGACAGAAATCCACCTATTGATGACTTAATAAAATCAGGAATTTTACCAATTCTGGTAAAATGCCTAGAAAGGGATGATAAGTAAGTATACTTTTAAGAATGTTCACCTTTATGAAAATCTGCATACAAAACCCATCTCATTATTTCAAATGAAACTGAGGATTCATAGCACCATATAATCTGGCACAGTGGATCACATTTCATGATGATAAACTGTAAGTTCTCCAGGAGTATTTATCCTGCTGCTGAAACATCATTTTCTTATTTAGTGCTTGCTTGAGGATATCCAGCTAATGGAGAAAGAAAACCTTACTAAATTTCTCATTGGTTTTGAATTTCAGACTTTTTTGTTAACTGTAAGAAACCTGTCTCGGACTTACTGTGTATATTTGTGTGAAGGCAGAGAACATGCCTACTTGTGAACAGGGCTCTTTGCCAGAATACACTTGTCTTTTTCGTTAAGGTTATTAGCTTAAGTTTCTAGCTTTTTTTTTGTTCTTGCTGTGAGGTGGGTTTCCTTCTGGCTCTGTACTGTTCCCTCATGTGATGGTACAATACAGTGAGCATGCTCCCTGGTATGATTCTTTTTGGCAAAACAAGAGCTTCAGTAAAGGAGGTAGAGAACATTGAGCATGTAGCTGTAAGAATTTAATGACATGTAAGAAAAATGCCATGTTCCACAATCTGAGCCCCTTACTCAGGTAGATGGGGATTAACACATCTGAGGTAAATTTTTTAGCCTATCTTTGCTCTCAGGCAGCCATAAACGTATTTACGTTATTTGCATTTTTAAGGTTATTTCTGCAGCCATAAGGGCTAGAAACTTCAAAAATGCAAATTGGCATTTTGGGTATAATTTTGTGGTTGCAAAAACATGAGGCATGAATAGTTTTGTTTCTAGCTTGTTTAACAAAATGGTTGCTTAGAAAGCAGCTGGCAATAATATTCAGATCAAGATTGCATTTTAAAGTGGGTCATGAATGCCTGTCTGCTCTAGAAGTAGATGATTCAGTGCTGTGAAAATTCTTCTAATTTGAATTTTCTGTCTAGTTTTTGTATGATTTACCTTTGTGTATGTTTAATAAGCCTTTCAAAACTGAACTGAATATTTTCTTAAGTCATCCTTTTAATTGTGATTGCTATATAATGTTTAGTAGAGCTGAACTCTGCAAAGACTTTCTGTAACAGATTGTTAAAGCTGTTGTTCATGTTATCACCGAAAGCTTAGCACAAAGGGAAGAAAAGGAGGACTGACCTAGAACTAGAATTTTAATGCATTTCATCCTACAGTGTAAAGGTTTATAGATGAGTGCTGACAGATACTATTTATTTTCACAAATCCTTATTTACACATCTTGGGCCCTCCTAGCTAATTCTTTTCCAATCCCATCCCCGATACAACCTTAAAATGCTTTGGAAACTAATGGACAAAAAAAGCTTAAAGGAAGCAGGTACTATGGGTATAAAACACAACTGATAGACCCAAAAACATGGAAATGAAAAATAGTCACCTAAAAGTAAATGTTCTCTTCTCCTCCCAAAGCCAAATGTTTGTTATACTAACCACCATAAGCTGTAAACTCTTTTATAGCTTCTAGAACTCTTAATCTTTAGCATTTGCTTGAAAAACGGTTTTCATGCAAACTGTTTTACTAAACTGCTGTTGGCATAGAAAATGGTTCACCAGCATCTTGGAAGAGGTGTTCCCCGAGCTTTTATAATATGTGTAACTGATTTTTATCTGCATTTAATAAGTCAGTTTTAATACAGGTATGATGCTGTCTTTTGATAACGATGCTAGATCTTTCCCATCTCTGTGATGGAGCAGAAAAATATCTTTATCCCAGTATACCAGCTTATGCTTGATCTGGGATGTAATGTTAGAAAGGGCCAAGTTTTTATTCATTATGGTCAGACATGGTTAATCTGTTGAGACCTACTAATGGCAGCAAGACAGTTGCACTTTCTTCACTATGTATGAACGGTGTTTGGATCAGCTGGATGTGAAGAGGTGTCTGTTACCCATTAGAGAGGCATAATTAGATTTTGTGATGAGTGCTAGAAATGTTTCATACAGGAGATAAGTGGACTAGAGCAGTGGTCAGCTTCACTGGTTGGTATGTGCTTCCACAAGTATTACTACTTTTTATTTATTATTACTAATAAGAAGTCAGAATGATGGGTGGTTTACAAAAGGTCATAGAATGTAAAAACTTTTCTTTCTTACAGCTTTTCCCCTGAGATGTCCAGGCTTAGATTTATTTTTTTTTTAAAACCCAACTTTTAGCCCAGTGACACTGCTTGAATGTGGAGTGTCTCAGAGTGATTACAGCTAGTAATACTGAAATGAACCTTAAAATAATCTGTAGATCATGTTCCAACTTACTACTATGAAATTATTTCATTACAGTCCTTCATTACAATTTGAAGCTGCATGGGCATTGACTAACATAGCATCAGGCACTTCTGCACAGACTCAAGCTGTTGTACAGTCTAGTAAGTATTACAGTTTGGTTTTTGGGTGGTGGTGGATATTGTAGGTAAAAGGGAGAAGGAGGTATTTGGTTAACATGCCATTTGTTATCAAACCCATTAAAATAATAAATGCATGTCTGGTCTCTTTCCCCAAAAAATTCCACATTTGATCTTAAACATCCATCTGCTTATATCTAACAATATTAAGGATTCCAGACCTGGTTTTCCCATAAAGATAATGACAGATGATATAATAAGTATGACAAAAAAATGTTACTCCTTTCTAATTCTTGGGTTAATTTCTGAAACCATATACTGTTAATTCCCTGATGGCTAAAACTGATGTTAGGAAGTAATTCTTTCTACCTCAAAGGTATGTTCGTAAATCTTACTAAAGTTGTTAAATACATACAATTCTGTAAGGTTGTTCATTTAAATACAGAGTTAAGAAAACTACCATCCTTTCCTTGACCTTATGATTAGTATGTCATACACACAGCATTTGTTGTGCTGCCTTCCTTTCTTGCTTAACCAGCCATTGAGACTTCTAGTATGAGAGGAGATAGGAAATAAACTATAATGTTTATATAAGATAAATTATTAAAATTATTTTTTCAGGTTACATGTACAGCTTTTATGTATCAGCATGCTTATCTTAAAAACAAAATATTATATTTAGCATAAAAGTGATTTTTTTAAGCAGGAGACTATAGATAAGCAAATATATAATAAATTGTCTTGGCTTATTCATATTCAGTGTTTTTATATGGGAAAATGGTGACAGTTATTTGTGGTTTTTTTAAGTGTATGCACCTGCCTTTCAAATAAAAATGCTGGTTTGTACATTTTTATAGCTAATATAAAGTCTCAGTGTGTTTGGACACCTCTGGTTTTGGATTGCTTTTTGTGTGTCTAAATATCTTTGCAAATCTGTTCCCAAGTTTTTCATTCTTCCCAGTTTGCTCATTGGTTAGTCACAGTTTTCTTCCTTTTTTAAGTTCCACAGTGTTGCCATGTTTGAGTGAATGAATCTAATGAAAAGGCTGTTTTATAGTATTAGCTTTGCAGAAAAAAATCTGGAAAGAATCTCAAAGCGAAAGTTAGAATGAAAATATGTACAGCACAGCCAGAAGCATTGCTGTTACCTGAACCAATTTCCAGAAGTTCAGGCTGGGATATGTCTCTCCCAAAGTCTGTTTAGGTAATGTGCTTGAGAAAATGCGATAAAATTACTTTAAAGAAGCAAAAAGCATTTTTCAAGCTTTACTTCTGAAGAGAAAATGGAAAAAGTTTAGTCTAAAAGTTTTGCTGCTTTGGCTGGGACATGACTGAGGGAAAACAGCCTCCCAACTCTACTCCCTTCAGATAAGGGGTGGTTTGAGGAAACAAAGCCATAGACCTTTGCAGCTGTAGAAGGGGCTGGTGCAGCCTCGGCCTTCTGCAATCAGGAGGGAAGATGGCAGTTGGAAGGCCCAGCACAAGAGGAGAAGTACTGTATACACAGAACAGATCTTGGCAGGAGCCAATCTGGAGCAGAAGTAATTAATTTTTTTGAGAGTAGTAGATCAGATAACCTGCAACTCATGATTTCTCAGACCGTCCTCCTGCCTGAGTGCTGATACAAAACAATTTCATTCCTGCTTTTGAAAGCATACCAGGGTCGCAATCTAATGTAAACTACATACTTGACCCTTCTCTCTGAAATATGTTGAATACACATATGGCTGAAGCGTAATCTCAGTAATCACTGAGAAGGAAGGCAGAATGTTCTACTTGAGGTAGTGGAAGTAGGATGATGTTACATGAACAGAGAGACTGTTCTTCAGCAACCGTGTATTGCTGTCCCTCCTGACTGGTCAGTTACAGGCAAGTGTTGAATTACTCATCTGGTATGGGGAAGGAATTTAGGTTGTCTTTAATTTTCATTGCTCTCTTTTCAGGAAAATGTATCAGGGTTTTCTAGCTATTGTCACATGTTACATTATCAACAGAATATTGATTCACAGTTGCTCACAAATTGTGTTGCATTTTTAAAAAAATTCTGAAGCTATTTCTACAAAAAAAATATTATTTCCTGCAACAGTATGTAAATTGATCTATTTTACTTTCTCAGACAATAGGACGAGTGTGATCATAAATAGATTTTGAAAATTGCTGCAAGAATTAGTCTTTCAAACAGCACGAGTTGTCTGAAGTAGTGCATGGTAATAGTAGATGGATGGTTTCTTAGCCCTATTAAATGTCTGCAGTTCAGCAGAGACTGATACCTAAAATCAGTACCGCTTCCTTAATCTGGTATGTTGCCTGTGTTATACAAGAGCAAATTAAAACGTGTCTCAGGACTGGCAGATGGAGGTAAATCTTCACTGCATATGGAAACTAACTATAGCCACCTCTTGGGAGGAAGCGATTTTCTTAAAGTCAAGATTTGAAGCACATTTGTACGAGTAGGCATGTCATTCTGCTACGTATGTATTGTGATCTTGGATAGCTGGAAAATCTGGATTATCAGGACATGAAACCTCACACCTACGTACTTGAGGCTTTTGCCTATCACTTCAAGAAATATGGGGAACTGTTTAAATGTGGGGAGCATTGTTGTTGAACTGTTGCTTGTTCTCAGGGCTATTTTCCTCTCTCTAGATACGTACAGAAATGTTTAACTGAAGTTTTTTTTATGCTCTTCATAACAGAAACATGTACAAGGCATGGTTGAGAAAGGTTTTTGTATTAAGGAATGAAAGTAATGTGCATATACCACGTTCTGGTAAAAACAAATCCAATCTTTGCCTTCTGCAGATGCAGTACCCCTCTTCTTGAGACTACTTCATTCACCACACCAGAATGTTTGTGAGCAAGCTGTATGGGCTCTCGGAAATATTATAGGTAACTCTTGTTGTTATGATGATTTGAATTCAGGGAGCGTTTTACTTTAGAATTTGACTTTTTGAACGCTGGCATTATCATGAGACTATGTTTCCTCTAAATTCTGTGGCTTGATATAAATTTTCACGTGGCTGGAATTACACGTGTACATTGTATTTTTTTTCTAAACAATAGTTTCACTTGCTACACAAAATACTAACGGGAAGGATAAATTTTGTGTCTTGTAAAATATACATACCTATCTGTATTGTATGTATATTTAATTGAACACGACCTTTTAATAGTAGTCTCTTGGTGAGGAAACATAGAATTTCAGAATCCCAACATGTCATTGCATACATTTCAAGATTTTCCATTTTTAATGTAATTTCTTTTACAACAATTTTCATTTCTGTAGGTGATGGTCCTCAGTGTAGAGATTATGTCATATCACTGGGAGTTGTCAAACCTCTTCTGTCCTTCATCAATCCCTCCATTCCCATCACCTTCCTTCGGAACGTCACATGGGTCATTGTAAATCTCTGCAGGAATAAGGACCCCCCACCGCCTATGGAGACAGTTCAGGAGGTAAATAAAGAATTACGAGACAGATAATTTTTTATACTCTGGGCTAGAGACCAAATGTTTTATATTGTCATATTATGAATTTGTGCATGTTTTTTGTCACTGTCTTGTGCCGCTTACCATTGTTAAATGAAGTAATTTGACCAGATTGATCTTCCTAAGGCTGTAATAAAGGTATTTGTAACATCTGAAATTGAGTAAGACTGATCACCCATATATTAAAATGGACACAATAAGAAATTAACACTAAAAAGTGTTAACATACTCAGCATTTTAGTTTTTATCAAAAATTTCCTACAGATGTGATTCTGTATATAGAAGTATTCAAATGCTGATTATTTTCAATAAAAGGAAGTTAAGTAAACTAATGTACGTAGTGTAGTTTGTGTTTCAGCTAGTTTTGAGTGTGGAGTCAATGTCAAGCCCCAGTTGAGAAGCACCTGAAAATCCTTTTAAACTGGTGAACAGAGCAAATGTGGTGTTCATGGCGTGGGCACAGCTAGTAAAGTGATGCTATTTGGCTAGAACTATAGTTGTAATGTACATAAAGTTCTTCGTTTAAAGATAAATTTCAAAGTATAGGTACGTTCTTTGAAGCCATGTGAAGTACAATATTGTTAGCAACTAAACTCTAATGAAATTTAAAAAATGAAACTGAGAATGTGGAAACTTCTACAAGCAATACTTTACCAAATTAAAAAAACAGCTCTTCTAAGCAGTCTTATAATGGCTCATTTTTATGTTTTCTCCATACATTACTGCAAAAATAAAATTTTACTTTATTCCAAAAGAGGTTTTTATGTTGTTGTTAGGCTAATGATTTTTATTCTATTGTGTGGTAAAAAAGCTTTAAAAATAGCAAGGGGATCTCTAGTCTCTGTTTGCTTGTTTTCCCTCTAAATGCAGTCTGCTCTCATGTGTCTTTGAAATATAGTAGTCTTGTATTTTTACAAATTTTAAATACTATCTATATAGATTTTTGTACATACTTTGAGGGAATGAGCAGCTGCTGGGAAGTGTGTGAATGCAATATGCGAATGCAGTTTCCAGCTCAGCTTTGTGACTGCGGTACTTGAATTCATTATTGTACAGCCAGTTTTATTCTGCTGTAATGACTGATGAACTTCTTTTCAGATTTTGCCTGCATTGTGTGTTCTCATTTACCATACAGATATAAATGTAAGTAATTTCTAAAGTTTTAAATATTTAGATTCTTTTTCTCTAGAGAGAAAATGCTGCAAGATTATGTTTAAGTGGAAAACTTGGTTTTGTGTGTTAATTTTTGTATAATAAAGTAATAACTGCACAATTAAGTATGAAGACTAACATAATTGTAGTCATTCAGAGCATGAAAAGTGCAAATACCATTTCTGAAATATCTTTTCTAAATTTTTTTTATCCTTTACATTAGGATTTTTTTTGATGTAGTTCCTATCTTGCAGAATCGAGCACTAGAAATTTAAAGTGCCAACTTTGCTATCAGCTTCACTTTAATTCTGCCACAATTTATAGTTTTAATAGATGACATATAATGCATGTGTAGAAAAAATGTTTACATTTACATACCAGTCCAATCAAACACTGATCATATGGGTAAATCTGACTTCTGTAACCTATTGGGTGCCTGACTTTGCGACCTGTTTAACTAAGGAAATGGCATGTGAAAATACACTTAAATAGCAATAAACTGTTATTTTGTGGCACCTTTTGATAACTTTTCTTCAGGTTTTTATGACTGTTTCTGATCCATAGGTTTATATGTATTTTCTGAGTAAAGTCCTAGAGGGGTGGACTCCTGAAATTTTATATTGGGGGTTCAGGAACAAAGATCTGTGTAACTATGGGATACTGAGCTGCTCTTCTCCTCCTCCTCCTGTCAGGACTTTGATGTCTTTGACTTGCTCTCTATAGTGATACTCCAATTTAGGGAAGCCAGAATTGAACCCTTGTGATGGGTCTGGGCAAAAAGCATAAGATTGGTGGAACTGTCTTTCGTTATTTCCATCCTGTGCTAGTGATTTTTTTCTGCTGCTCTTTTAATGCTGAAGTGGGCTTGGCTCCACAAAATATTTGCAAACAGATTAATCTGGGATTTTGCCAGGGTTTTCCCAGTGTAATGTGAGTGGGAGACAGCACATGGTGACTTTCCAATCTGTAATTTGGACAAACCTGAATGGAAATTCATAGCAAAACCAAACATACTTCTAACCTGTAGGCTTTTTTTCCCTGTTGAATTTGAAAGCTTTTGCAGACAATGATTGTGTGAGAGCTTCTTGAAGTAGATACGAGACTGTGATGCCAGGTTTTGACTGATCTCAATTAGGGTGCCCGTCTTTTTGGTCCTGAGAGTCAGGTGCTAGTTTGAAGGTACCAGTCTGGTCCCAGCCTCTCCGTACTGGAGCAGCAAACCTATCTTTGGAGATGAGTCAGTGATGCAGGTAGGTCAGCCCACAGTCCTGTGAGAGCTTCTGGCGGCTGCTGCTCTTGTCACCAACAGGGCTGTGGGGCAGCAAACTGGTGAGGCACCATCTCTCACTGCTTCTGCTGCAATACTGGCTCCACTGCAGCACGTTCTGCTGTCCCAATGGCATTAGCAGGTGAGGGCAGCAGCAGGCTGTGTCAAGAAAGCATTACGTGTGTGCTGTCTAATCCCTGGAGCTGGATAGAAGCAGCCTGTGGGTCAGGACTTCAAAGTCCTTCCTACATTTCAGTAATGGAGTACTTAGCTATCTTAACAGCTGGAAATTTTATATGGGTGTCTGTTTTAAAAGTAGAGTGGATCTAGGTACCTCAACAGATCATGTCCTCAGTGTGGGGTCCAGATTTCTCTTTCTGCAGTTCCTAACATCGTCTCAAAGTGATGTGATATCCCTCTTTCTGCTGGCTTTGTTTCTGCTTCAGATACTACCTTTCAATGACTGTAACTTTTGTACCCTTTTTTTGAGGGCTCTCAAATCACCTTACCAAGTCATCAGTGATTTAGTCTTTATTTTCTTTATGATACTAAGATTGCCCTGCATGATAGTAATTTCTCTGCAGGTTTTTGCTTTGCTTGAACAGTTGCCACCTTACAATAGTTGCTAGTCCTTTAGTTGGTATAAGAACTCCTTTCCTTTGCTGTGAGTTTTGATCTTAGCATGAAGGCAGAAAAAAGGCATACATCCAGAACAGCTGACAGTTCCGCTTTAGAATGGCATTATGGATCAGAAAACCTAAGGGTGTAGATAGATGGATTGGAGACTAAGGGAACATACATATTCTGTAATCAAAAGGTAGCACAACTAATAAATTTATAGCAGTGCTAGGAGGCTGGGTTGGTGTTTTCTGCAGAACGTTACTAGCACAACTACTTACCTCATTGCCTATCTTTGAAATACAAATCAAGCCCAACAGTTTACCTTTGTGAGATGATGTATGCTGTCACTTTACGCACCAAAATGTGGTACCTAATTAAAAAAAGTTTGAGAGGACTTATAAAATGGTTATTATGGAACAAATGGCCCCAGTTTTCCTAGTTGTACGTAATAATCTAACATTTTACTAATTACATCTCATCATAATCATGTTTGAGTTTTTCCTGTAACTAAATTGCATGCTTCTGCACTGACATAAGGAATGTTGATCACTAAATTAAGCCTCCATTATGTGGGTTTTACTGATTCGATGTGTAAACCATGTTTTTTCCAATTTGTAGATTCTTGTGGACACTGTTTGGGCTTTGTCCTACTTAACAGATGGTGGAAATGAACAGATACAAATGGTGATTGATTCAGGAGTTGTACCTTTTCTAGTTCCCCTTTTGAGTCATCAGGAGGTTAAAGTTCAAGTAAGTCTGGTTCCATTGCTATCAAATAGCCATTTGTAAACTATTTTCTAAAAAATGTGCCTTAGAGTATTTTATTAGTGGAGTAATGAGATGAACATTTATAGCCACATTTGTTACAGGTAAAATTGAACAAAAAGTTACCTACGCTGGGGAAAAAGGATTATTAAAATGAAAGAAAGCTCAAACAGAACAGTTCTAATACAGTTTAAAGTGACAGATTAAACATTAACTTCCATTGTGTGATTACCAGGGGTGCCTGCCTTTTGTAGTCCTAAAATATTTAGTGACAGCAGATTTTACATTTCCCAGAATTGAAGTTACATGCGCTCTTTTCTATTGCTGCACACATGGTTGTGCATATTCAGTCTGAATAGCTCATGGAAATCAATATTTTGGGACCTTTTGCATATTAAAGTATTTGCAGATGCTGAGTACTTTTAGTAAAGTAAATTTCTAATTGGCTACAAAAGGTAGGTTAGCTGAGCTTGTTTGATTAATTTCAAAGATAAAGGGAGACTGAAAGTTAATGTGTGCTTGGTTTTTATAAACCAGCTACTGTGTTTGGGAGCTCTTTCATGTATCTGCACATTTGTTGTTTATTTAGTTTGTACTTCAGATGAGACTTGACTGTCTTGAAATTTGTCAGAGCAGTTCTCTTGACAAAAAGGAGTCTCTCCAGTATTCTGTTGCTTGTAAAGCATTTACTAACTAGTACATAAAGAAATACAGTCAGTTTCTGAAAGTCAGCTGAGAGTCAAGAAAAGTAGTCATGGGGTTTTAAATTCTGGAATGGAGAACTGAATGGAGAAGTAAACAACCTTGGCAGACATAGTCAAAACCTAGAAACAGTTAATGTTATTGTAACTCAGATCAGATAAATGATGAACTATTATTTTAGTATTCTTTTAATTTCTAATTTTTACACTTCTTGAGTTGAGCTGCAGTGCATCTGTTCAGTAAAATGCTGTACTGTGTGTTTCTGTTTTGATGAAACAGTACCCGTTTCTAGGATGTAGCTCAGAGGATGAAGTGCTAATTTGTATTTTGCAAATTTATGAAGACATGTCTTAAAATGATCTTTGTTTGAGCATAAGTAACAGCAATGTCTTTTAACATGCAATTTTTTTTTCCTTCCCACTTTGGATATTCAGACAGCAGCACTGAGAGCAGTAGGCAACATAGTAACTGGTACTGATGAACAGACACAAGTTGTTCTCAATTGTGACGTTTTGTCTTATTTCCCAAATCTCCTGACGCATCCAAAAGAGAAGATAAACAAGGTATGGTTTGTTTCCTGACCTAATCTTTTTGTTTAAGAAATAAAACAGCAGTCTGTAGAACGTTACAAAATATTTTTTTACAGCTATCATTTCTGGCATGTGAGCAATTTTATGTGAGGCCACAGCCTTTGAGGCAGGTGCTTAATTAGGGCTAAAGCCGAACAGGAGGATCCATGTGTTGGTGCTGATGCCTAGTACTCCTTGGGAGGACTGGTGGTTTGTGCTTTGGAGTGTGATACTTTTTTTCATTTGCAAAGTGAGTAACTGGCAAACCTGCATTATAGTGTTACTTTTGATTGAGTCCAGTGAGTTGAGTAAGACTGATCCAGTTTTTCCACTCCACCTTTTCACAGTGGAGTTTGTTTTCTTGTCAATCTTCACCTTCAAGGAGGTAGAGTACCACCACTGTCCTTTTCTAAAAACTGGCCTTGCATTTCCTCTCCTTCCTTTTGGTGGAGGTAACTTCACTAATGCAAGGACCGGGTGGAACAGGGGGAGTTTAATAAAAGCGATCAATGCCCTCTTTTCCAGAGCTGTATTTCATGTTGTTTGCTTTTTTTTTCTAATCGTGCCATCTTCCACTGCAAAGATGGAGCTGGCTGAGGAGGAGGCTTTTTTGTTTAGCTTATGTGAGTTCTCCACTTAGTGTACCACTGAGGGAAAAATATTTGGGAGGAATCTCTGTTTCTTCTAGCCTTGTCAACAGCTCTGTGGAAGTTATTTTTGACAGTTCAAACTGCTGTGATTTGTTTCTGCCTGCCCTTCTAGCTCTCACAGAAGAATGATGAGGAGCTCTTTTTGAATGCCAAGAAAGGAATTATTTTTGTATAAAGGGAGTCTAGAAATACTTTGGGTTTTGTTTTAAGTGTATGTTGTGACAGGCAAGTATAAATAAAAGCAAGATACACATCCCTAAAAAGTGGAACCCATTATGGTTTTTTTTTTCTGCAGTATTTCATAATTGCCTGCTTGCCGTATCAGTTTGTCTTTTGCTAACGATTAGAGCCTTTTTAAAATGTTCTGGATTGCCTTGACAAGTATCACCCCTTTGTAACCAGGAATTTGTAACTGCCATTAGATAGATGTTAGCTATGTTGATGAACCACCTGGAGGTAACTGCTGAGTAAAGGCTCAAGACTGAGAGTCCTGTCTGATACTTGAATGAACTTTGTGAGCTCCATCCACTTAATATTTCAGGAAGAAAATGGGAGCTGGGGTTGGTCTTCCTTGTGTCAGCACAGAAAGCTGCTACTGAGCTGTCAGTAGTAAGTCAGGATAAATCCTTTTTTACGTGAGGCTTTACCAGTTTTTCTATTTTCTTTGGAAAACCAATTGAAAGTTTAAAACATGGCTGTGACTACAGCAGTGCAAAGTGAATATAAGGTTTAAGTCAGTATTATTCCTGATGTATGGTGACATTCATTGGGTAAGTAATAATCTGGCCCAGTGAATTAATCATATCAATTTTACATTGATTGCCTGCATGTTTGGCTTTCACAGGGCAATAACAGTTTGTGTGCTAGAAGTGCTACGGGGGAGGAAACCTGGAGGTTCTCTTTAGTGATTGGTCATGGTATGATTTTAGGTTTTCAGGTTGTTTGGTTTGATTGCTTTTTTTCTATCTGTTGACTGGTTTTAAGTGTTATGCTTTTGTTTTTTGTCCAATTGTAGGAAGCAGTTTGGTTCCTTTCCAATATCACAGCAGGAAACCAGCAACAAGTTCAGGCTGTAATAGATGCTGGGCTAATCCCTATGATCATACACCAGCTGGCTAAGGTCAGTCAAACTATAAGCTATGCAAGTTGTCATCCTCTTTTTATAAATCTGACATGAGGAGTCTGTGATTTTTAATAAGCTTGACAGATGTTTCCATGCTGATTTTAATGAGCTATTAATTTTATTTTTTCAGGGAGACTTTGGAACACAAAAGGAAGCTGCTTGGGCAATTAGCAATTTGACAATAAGTGGGAGAAAAGATCAGGTATGTGTAGTGGGATTTCAGATTATCACTAAAACATTGCACATACAGCTGTTTGTAAGCAGCACAATGTTGAAAGCACTTTTTTTTTTGGTGCCATTATTTAGGTTGAATACCTTGTACAGCAAAACGTAATCCCACCATTCTGCAATCTACTCTCAGTAAAGGATTCTCAAGTGGTACAGGTGGTGCTGGATGGTCTGAAAAACATCCTGATAATGGCTGGGGATGAGGCTAGCACAATAGCTGAAATTATAGAAGAGTGTGGAGGTAAGTATAGACTTTTAAAAAATCTGATTTGCTGGATATTATTCAGTCTTCGCCTTGCTGCTGTCAATATTCACTACAGCATTTTTTTTACCATGGGCTATCTGAATAAGCAAGTGAGACTTTTGCAATGAGAGAAACGACACTTTTTTTTCTGTTTCATTCAGTTTATAGATGATCATGTTGGAGGCAGTGGTTGAAGGAACTTTCTGTAGCTTGGGTATTTTTAGGTTAAAATGAGAATTGTACTACTTTTCATTTGATTAGTGCATGTGCTTTTTTCTGTGGTAAAACACACAATTATTGCTTTAGTTCATTGCCTTAGAAGCAGCTGTTAGGATCATAATTTCATTACAGACCGAAGCAGGATGAGGAGTCTTTAATATTGCAATCCAAGTTTTAACACATGCTAATTAATGTATTATAGTAAAGTAGCAGTAAAGGGAAGACGTACTATGCTGGAAGTTTTTCCCTTATATTATTGCATATCCAGTTTGAAAATGGGACTATAGCGTTTTAAGCCGCTTCTTGTGTGCGGCTGTGTCGCCTTGTTGTTTTAAGCTTGTATGCAACACAGAAATGTAGCCACTTCCTTTGGTGATATACAGAAAGCACTATGACTAAAACAGAAGTCTTAACAAAAATTAAATACAGAGAATTTTATCTAAAAAGAGAGAAGATTTCATTATTTTTTGTTCATAAAATGGAATATTCCATGGCATGCAAAGGTTCACAGACTACTTCTCTTTCCTCTTACAGACAAAGATAGCTACTGTATAGATAATATTTGCAAACGGAGCTACGTCTTTTCTAGGATGTTTCACTAGTAATGTTTCAGTATTTTTCTTAGTTTTTTCAAACTAGTCAGTAACCAGTTCAAACTTTATACAACTTTTATCTGTTTTCTTTTATTCAGGCTTAGAGAAAATTGAAGCTTTGCAACAGCATGAGAATGAAGACATTTATAAACTAGCATTTGAAATCATAGATCAGTATTTCTCTGGTGATGATGTAAGTATGCTAAAGATTGAAGAGTATATATGCTGTGCTGTTAGCTTAGTAAGTACATTGTTATTGTTCCTCCCTGTCTGGGGGTCAGTTTTCCTGCTCTCTTTTCAGTACAGTTTCTCTTAATTGAAAGTCTGAGTTTCTCAACACCAAGGAATTTCTTTAGCAACATCAAGATGACTGCTGTGGTTTTGCTTAATAAATTGATTGATGCTGACCTAATTTTGTTACACTGACATGTAAATTGACAGGTAATCACTTGTGATTAGAATCTAAACGGTTCTCTGGCTCTCCTTTCTACATACTCATCAGTCTTTGGAGGGGGCGGTGGATCCTTACTGTCAGGTAGATTACTGTATTTCAGCTCTGTAATTGCTCCATCTGGATTCCGCATTGAAAAAAGTCATCAAAACTATTAACACTTTTTGGAGCTGATTGATCTAGACCATCTGATATTTTGTTGCATGCTGGTTAAGTATTTTGAACCTTTGGGTTCTAGCTCTTTCTGCTACTGGCTGCTTGTGAGTGCCTCGGAAGCACTTCAACAAGCTATTTGAAGATGAATAATAATTATCTTCTCTAGGCCATCCAGGGTGTCTGTAGTTCTGCAGCATAGCAGGACTATGTCTTCAGTTCTTCTCTTAAATTGAACTCTTCAGATATCAGCTCTAACTTTTGGACTTGCTAATTTTCAATTCATGGGTCCATCATGTGATTGTGACGTTAGTTACCAAGAGTTAAGGGAAAATTCCCTATGCTTGTAATGATTCTGTGAGCAGCATTTAATAGTCTCCATAATGGCTCTGAAACTTCTGTAACTAACTGAAGAGCATGGTCTAGTTGGTGTGAGTGGAAAAATACCTCTTTTGAGGTTAGTAGTCCCTTTTGTGCATTTACTTTTTACATAAACTAATGCAATTTAATCTATGCCTGATGTGCTGAATTCACCTCCTTTACTCAGGAGCAAGACTTCATTTCAGATTACCCTTTATACTGTTACCATGTTTTCTGGGGCTTGTGAAACTTGAAAGTATAGAAATTCCATGATGGGGAGACAGGAGTTAAAACAAAATCAGACACATTTGCAGGCAGTAATTTTAAGTAGGAAAATAACCCTTGTCATTTGAGGACTGGTGGAGGAAAAAACAAAACAAACCCCCAAAACCAGGAAAAAAATTCCAAATTGCCCTAGGGAGACAAGAGACTGGTTATGTTAGCAGTGTTAAGATTGACTACCCAGGAGTATTCCTGCCTTCTTGTCACTTCAGGGTCTTCTGTACTCTCGTGAGATGTTGCTGGCTACCAGATACCCCTTCACTGTTAATGCCATCAGCCTTTGCTGAGCCCTGTAAAGTGCACAGGCATGTACTTTAGGACCAGTACTAATGGCTTTCTGACTTTACTGTGTTAAAGGCGTGTGAACTTAGATAATGTTACTTTTGGTACCCCTGCAGAAGGCAGAAGTGCTAATTTATCAATTCAACATTTTGCAAAGCATTCTGAAACCAGATTCGATTTTTGTTTGGGCATGACATGTCCCATTCTTTCCTCTACATATTGTTACTGTCACCAAAGGCCTTAATCTCTCTCCAGTTTAAGTATTGTCACCCAAAGTAAAGAGAAAGAAAGATTTTAGGTGAGTCAGTTCTGATGTCTGCACTACTGCGAGGCCAGATCTCAGAAAGCTGTTTAGACCGTGCACGAGAGCTCTCGCCCGCTTCAGAATGGCACATGGTTTGAAACGAGCTTTATGGTTCCTGCAGCCTGGTCCCTAGAGGCGGCATGTTCAGAGAATAGGTGCAGCTGGTGATTTGGAGGAGTATGAGTAGGGCTTGAAGTTGTGTGTATTGATGCTACTGTGTTATTTGCTGTTCCTAGAGGCAGAAAATACCGAAATTCTAACAGCTCTGAGGAAGCTGCGTGAAGTTGGATACTGATGCCTTTCATTCTATATCCAGAGAGTAATGAAGTACTTCTGGTTTTAAAAAAAATTCAGATTGCACTTAAGAGAGCTATATAAAACTGCTCTGAAATGAGTAGTTCTAAATCCTTCAGATTCTGATAGGAGATACTTAGTATTCTTTTAAGCTTTATATAAGTGTTTCTATCAGCTGCCAATAAAAATTATTTTCATGTTGAAAGAAAAGGGGAGAAAGTACAAAACTAATTTTGGAATTCAGAACTAGTGATTAGCCAACTCCAGAAATACTAAAAATTGGCATTGAAAATTAAATCAGACAGCTAAAATAGCAACTGCTTTGACCAAGCAGCAACCCAGTCTCTAACCATTAAAATTTTCTGTTTCCCTAATGGTAGGACAGATTTGATGTGGTGTTCTTTTTAAACATATTTGAAGAATTGATTTGGAAAAACTGATGTAGTTTTATTACAATAATATTGTTTTTAAAAAAAAGTTGAATGTTTGTGAATCTCTTCTATGGGTACTGAACTGTGCAGAGGATTGGCCTCTCATGTATCTTTGTTGTATTTTATAGATTGATGAAGATCCCAGTCTCATTCCTGAAGCCACTCAAGGAGGTACTTACAACTTTGACCCAACGGCCAACCTTCAAACAAAAGAATTTAATTTTTAAGTTCAAAAAAGTGCAGCTTCTCTGTCCCACACCAGTATGAAGCACCACCAGATGGCTACCAAGTGAAGAAACAAAAGGCTCCAAGACACACATGCCTCTTCGTTTTGATGCTTCTAAAGCAAGCCATGTATCGGTCACTTTGCAGTTGCCAAACATCACTATCACATGGACTGTAAATGCATATGCATGATCTCTTAAACTGTTTCAGAATTCTTTTTAACAGTCCCAACTACCTTTTTTTGCCTTTTTCCTGGTGCCACATGCTGACAACCGCAATCTGCAGTTTTGTTAAGAATATTCCATAGTGGTGGCACATTGGCTTTCCACGGAAAAGTAGCTTCTTTGGAAAATGGTGCGCTGTGGATCAAGACACTTTGGTATGATGCGTACATTTTGGAAGACTTCACAGGGGCTCAGTTTGCTCTGAGCCTCCATCATCGTCCTCCACAAACATATTTTCATATACTTTATGTGGAAGAATAGATTCAAAAATGCAAGCCAAATGAATTTCATTGGTGAAACTGAAATAAAAGTAACTTAAAAAAACAAAAACAAAACAAAAACACTTGGCAATTGATTAAACACTTAAGTTTAAAACAAAAAACTACTTCAGCTATCAGTAATTGATGTGTGTTCATTAACTGCCTCAGAAACCAGGGTTGGAGAATGAACTGTAGATTTGGACTGGTAAAGCTTTTGCCATTATACCTAATTTTTGAGAACAGCGAGCCCTATTTGACCACTCACTTCAGCCTGTGTGTTCCTGCTGTTTTGAAGTAATCAAATGCTGTGCATGGTATTTTACCTGAGCTACAACCTGTTATGGACTTGAACTTCTGTTTAAGCTGAAAGCAAGAGTCCCAGACGTAGGAACAAAAAAATTCTGTCCAAAAGTGTATTAGTTAAAAAGAATCTTGCTTTCAACTTTCAGTAGTCAATATATTTCGTTTTAAATTGATAATTGGATATGGTTGATTTATATTGGGTTTAAACTGTGGAGCTTTCATGTTTACTGTAATTTAGTCTTAAACTATTTTTTACTTAGTAACCAGTGCTTATGATGATGTGGTTGGCAACAAACCAGCAACTACTTAGAAGCGTCATAAAAGCTTCATTCTTGGAGTATTGGAAGAGTAATTCAGAAGTTAGTCTCAAATCTTATTCACGTAATTAAAAAAGATACAAACTGGTTGATGTGTGAGGCTGTGTGGAAGCTGCTGTTATTCAGCATAAACCTGATGTGCAGCGCACATTAAATAACTTTACATAAGATATGTGAGGTCATTGCTTTTGGAAAATCGTCTGACCCAGTCATTTTCAAAGGGATTTTGGTATTGCTGGGGTGAAGATCGATAATTTTGAAATTGTGTAAGCTATCACACAAACTGGTTTTGTTGCTGTTGTTTACTGGGTGTAATTTCCCAATGCATTGATGTGAAGGGATAGAAAAATCTAAACTAATTTAGTTGTTGGATGTGGGTTGTATTTACTGTGATGAAGATAAGGACAGATGCCATCAGAGCTTTGTGGATCAGCTGTTTTTCCACTGATGAACAACGCATAGCAAGTGTGCATTCATTAAATATATATCTGCCAAGGTGGAGCCACTTTAAAGAGTGAGTTGTCTTGTATCTCAACTGGATACAAGTGTATGTTTAAACTGCAAGATTTTTACTTGCTAGATAATCTGTTTTAATATAGTGGTTTGGCCTCTGATTATTTATAGGTTTTATAAATTTTAGAATCAATTTCTCTTTAAGGTGGCTCAGATTTTTCAACTCTTGTGCACATAAAATTGAGTTGAAGTTCATTGTGCCTTTTTTTCTTTTCCCAAAAGTTGAGTTGAAGCTTCATATGGTAACTGCATCCTATTCACACACTATAGTCTAAAATCTTGAAACTGTGTGGTGTTCGCTAAAAACTAAACAATAAAAAGTCAAAGTTAGGTAAGGTCACAAAGTTTTTGTGAAATTAGAGTTCCAGCAGGTGTTGTTGTGAACAAATATTTCCCCCCTTCTAATTGAATTTAGTCTCCCTGTATGCCATATAGACTGACGGATACCCTGTTCAGCCTGCACTCGCTATTGTCCTAGAGATTACATACAAATTGATACTGAAACAACAGTTTTCCACTACTGTGAAGATTTGATCCTTTTCTTGCACTCAATGCATTACATTAAAAGTGAACATCAGAGAACTGGGTAAGGCAGGACAAAGCATTTGCTCAGTTCTTTCTGTTGTGACCTTATCAGCTTTTGATTGGGATTGCACCATTTCATAGTTAATAAAGGAAACAAAGTATATTGCTGCACTTTTACGTTTTCAGAACAGTGTTTAAAATTGCATTGTTTTTATTATTTTTTTAAACTATCAGTTAAAATAGACTAAAACGTTCTTTCAAAGAGGCATCTAAATGTGTTCCTAATTTTGTATATGGGCTTAGGTTTTGTAACCAATAAAAAGCTGCTATCAAATACTATAAAAAATTCAAGAACTTATTTTGAAGATTATGAAACTGCTTAGTCTTCATGGATTGACTTAGGGGTTTTTGTCTTTGACTAGATATTAGCAGAACTCCGCATCAAGGTTTGAAGTATGTTACCAGAATGAATAAAGTAAGCTAATGCAGTCATCTGAAACTTTGGATGCTGTTCCAGTACGGACTTTCATACTTTTTAAGGAGAAGTTTTCCAGAGACGTTTCCAGGAGGCCGTGGTAAGTGGGCTGCAGCTGATCCACACAACTATTAAAACAGTGACTTCAGTTTAAAGGTTTCAAGATGTCAGGGAACTTTCACAGTCTTTTTCTATCTCCAGAAACATCCTTTCCAGGCTCCCAGAGCTAGGCTGACTGCTGAATCAGCACTAATTTTAAGGTCTGTTGGGAGGGGGTGTGCGCCAGGACCAGCTTTAGGTGGGAGGCTGGGCCTGCGGTGGCCCTCCCTGGCTAGGAGGGGGTGACCAGCATCCCTCGCCTCAGGCACGAGTGGCCCCGTTGGGGTGCTGGTTGTGGATAGATTGGAGCTGTTGGGAGCTTGAATTGTCCAGCAGCCCCCTAATTAATGCAGTCGTGCTTTAATTACAAGACAGCACCAGTGGAGGAAAACCTTTCGAAGGGTGCTTGCGACTGCTTTGCCGTCTTTGCTCTGTGTGGGTTGGGTGAGTCAGCTGGAGAAGCCCTTCTGCCTCCATGAGTGGGTTGGTGACGGAGGTGAGCTTCCAGTGCTGTATTTAAATCTTTACAAATGCTCTTCCATGGGCACATAAAGGATAAAGATTTCAAGAGAACCCAACTCCCGTTTCCAAAGCAAAGTTTAATCTTTTTGGTTCCTTCAGCTTTCAGTTGGCAAAATGAAACTCGAATTGTGTTGGGTTTTTGCAACCTCTTAATCATCCAGCAGGTACTACCTAGGTGACTTCAAAGACTACATTAGAATGAAGGATGCATTATTTCAAGATTACTTAAAAAGAATGAAGCCTAGAGGATATCTTGATGTTCTCCCAAACTTCTAAAATTACAGACACTCATTTTGTTTGCTTGATCTGCTAAACAGAAATGATCCACTGACAGGCATGTTTTTGTAAAAAATTCTTAAAATCTCAGTAGACTTAATGATAGTTCAGGCCCATTTTGTTACTAATCTGATCTATAATGGCCTCTAGGTGCCGAGTGCGTTTCAAACTAGTCATTTCTACCAAAGCAGCTTACTTGTGTTCCTTCTATTTTGTTGCATTAAAAAATACTCCCTTTTGTGGCATAATTATGCTTCTCTTCAGATGTATGTAGGACAACAAATTACACCAAGCCATTACAAAGAGCTTCTCGGGAAGAAAAGGAAAAAAAACAGTAGAAAATTGTGGGCTCCAAAAGGCAAAGCCTTGGGACATCGTGCTGCAGGGGTTTGTCATGATGGCGGCTGTCAGCTCCACGGCAGTGAGGGCAGGGTGAGCTGAAACCACCTTGAGTTGCTTGGCTGCGCTTCAGGGTGGTGTATGTTATCTCAGACTGCTCAGGGAAGATTGCCTCATGTTTAAAATGTGGAGTTAAGAACTAAGGCAGCTTTGCCCTTACCTGATTCTGTTCTGTGCGTGCATTATCCTGCCGCAGAAGCTACCGCAGGCAGGTCTGATGTGTGCTGCTGGCTTAGACCTGGAGATCTTCAGCCACTGCTGCAGCAGCACGAGCAGCTTCCTTTTCAAATGCATTCATGAGACCTTGAGCAGCGTATGAGTTTATAAAGGAACGTAAGAGCTGGGGGGTTTTCCAACCTCAGTTTTAAAAAAGTATGTTGGGAACATTACAGCCTTCAGTATCACAGCTAAGAATATTAAAACCATGATTCTTGTGTTCTAAAATGAAGGCTAAAGTCTTTACTGCTTTCTGCCTTCAGCAGGAAAGTAGGATGAATGTCACCACACAACCTTAGAGCAGAACCAGCAAGTTTTGTGAAGGATTTAGATACCCCACAGGAATTCAGTTTGCTCAATGTGCATTAAGTAGGGCCCAGGGATGCAAAAAGATGTGAAAGATGAATTAACCTTTCTCTTTACTAAATGTGGAAAACTCTGGTGGTTGGATTTTTCTAATGTGCTGTAAATGAAGCATAAGGGAGCTCATTCATGTCTGCATCTTAGTTATTTGCAAGCTGTTAACTTTAGTGGCTCTTTTTTTTTTTTTTTTTTTTAACCCTGCCTCATGGAGCTAGATGATCCCCTGTATAAATTCTCTGTCCATGCAAAAGGAGGATGAAATGGAAATATTTTGCCAGTGGCTTCAGCAAGTTCAGTGCTTGGTTTGTGCAGGGAGATCCTTCTTGCCCTGGGATTACACCCATCACTGTTTCTTTCTGTTTGATGCAGTTAACAGCTGGTTCCCCCTGCATTTTATACTTCTGCATCCTGGTAGGGCTCCCTGAAATCTAGATACAGCCTGTATTTTGTAACATTGAAAATAAGGGATAAAGTCCATCTGTTCCCCTTGCTGTGGTGACCCCAGCTTACAGGAAAAATAACACCAGTGAGGTCTGGCCCTACTGTAACAGAGTATTTGACATTAGTTCTCCGGGAACGGTTTCTGTGGTCTTGGGTTTTGTCATTTTAAGCACAGCATCAGCACATAGGACATCTCAGGGGATGAAATGTGTGTAGGGGGAGTCTTTGGACTTGACAAATTCTTGTGTTTAAATCCAATACATACAAAATTTCAAAAAGTGTAGCTTTGTCAAAAAAGGCAGTCTTCCAGTTTTTGCATCCCTCAATCTCTTGTCAACGTTTCACATCTCTGAGCCGTTGCCTTTACTAGTTTTGAACAAATATTAAAAATTAAAAAAATAAGTACTTAAACCCCCTTCTCTTCATGTTTGGAAGGAAGAAAAAAAAAAAAAAGGAATTGCTGCTAAAACGCATGCTGATGCTTGCATCTCACATGGAAAAATTTCCATCCAAAGGGCTTGTTTGTGAACTCACAGAAGGAGCTGGATGTTCCAACGCTGTGTCAGACACTTACCGATAACACTCACTTCCAGCTCTGTAATCTCAGCATTTCAGGGTTCTGTGCTGAAATGTTTAACCCTTTTGTGAGAAAAGGGCGCAGTCCAAGGGGAGTGTTTGGCAAGGTGGCATCTTGCCTCTGCAGTGGGAGCATGTTCCTGCTTCCCCTGTTATCAAAGCGCTGGGGTTTTAAACCTGACCTCACGTCAGCAGCACAGCGCCAGGTGTCTGCACTGAGCTTTGCCTGGCTGTCCAGAGCCAGGGGGGTGTTTCTGGGGAGCTGAGCCAGAGGTCTGTGCTTGAAATACTGTAAACTGATGGAAAGGGAGGAAATCGCTGCTTGTAGTGGTCACAATTTTCTCTGTGTTTGGTACTTTAGTCAACATTTGAGCTCTTGAAATACTCCAGGAGTTTTATTGGCCTAAGGAGTTGCATATTACCCTAAATTTAATAGAAGAAAGATTTGGCCCCTAACGATGGGAGAGAGAATTTGAAAATGTGAATCCTACAGGTTTAGATAATGGAAGTTTATTAAACTCAGTGTTTCTTCTTGACGTAACCTGGGGACAGCTTCTCGTGTACCAGTTGCAGGAATACTGCTGTAAGTATTCCTCAGGGCCCCTGAGCGCATCGGGTTTTTTCTTCTACCCCAACTCCCATCGCCTACTCAAAAAGAAACACCGCAAGCATTAAAGTGTTGATACTGAGAACTTGGGGGCTCTTTTCTTCTCCCCTCTCAGAGACCATGAGAAGAGCTGGTTGCTGAACTGCATCAGTATTTCTCCCAAGCTAAGTTTGTGTGAGAGCTAGAAGTGCCAGAGAGGTAAAAGCTCCTCACTGGGCAGGTTTTGCTGCCAGCTTCAGGCTCCGTGCCCAGGGACTGACCTCCCAACTCAGGCTGCTCCTCTCTGTTACACCTGAGAAACTCACTGTGTGAATAACTCGCTCCTGACTGACTTGGTTTGGAGTTGCTCAGGGTTGCGCAGTGGGTGGCTGCCTCGAGGCAGGCTCGTCCCTGGGAACCAAACAACGGATTTGAGGTGGTTTGCTGCTTAAGAGGCTGTTGGTGGTATTTGCACTTTGGAGAAGGTGACTGATAATTTATAAGTGGTTAAAAACTGTCCCTTTGCGACATCTTATGTGGGTGTATCACTGCATTAGGCACTTAGGTTACTGTCACCAGATTTAGTCTGGTGATAAAAGTGGAGCTGGGAGTTTAGCTGGCCTCAGCTCATGCAGGACTGCTACAGTTAGAGCTCCCGTGTGCACTTCTGCTTCATTTCACAGATGAAAAACCACCTGGGAGAAGTAGCTCAGTGACCAGCTGTGTGCTATTGGGACAGGAGCTCTGGCTGGCAGCTGCCTTCCTCCTCCATGACCTGGCTCCTTGGTTTCTGCTAAAAACCCAGGAATAAACTATTTGACCTATTTTGCCTTTGCCAGGGGTAAAGGTGGCTACTTGGCAGCAGTGGACTGTAAGTTGAAATCTAGCTTCCCTTTTCGTAACCTGCTGCCTGCTTGTTGGCAGGTATTGGGGCAGGACACCTCACCCCCAATGTGTCCTGGAAATCGTTGTCTCCATGCGGCAGCCTGAACAGGTCAGGGAAAATCTGCTCCTTGGTGTACTTTGAGTAGGTTTCATTTTGTTTCTTGTGTTCCCAGCAGAAGGGAGGTGAAGAAAGCATTTTGCGAAGCTTTGTACAGTTGCTTCGTACAGTTGAGCTTTGGGTTTGAGGGTCACAGGTGAGGTCTGGAGCTTCTCATGGGGCTCCTCACCAGGGGAAGCCTCCTAGTGGCATCTCCATACATGTTTGAGACACTGCCTGTTCTGTTAGCTTGCGGCTTTGTAACAGGCACTTCCCTGCGGGACAACAGCAGCTTGGGACACTTACCAATGAAGTCCTTGGCCTCGAACGCTGTACGGTGCAGTGCATCGCCCCAGCACCAAAGACCTGCCACCTTCTAAAGAGTCCAGAGGTCTACCTCAGGGTGCAACAGCTTCCCTCCAGCTCTGTAGGGATCACTGTGATTATCAACGCTGCTTCTGGAGTGTATCTCCAGCTTTCCAGCACCACCAGCTCTGCTGGAAAACATCCTTCCCATCAGCTGGGTGAAGAGGTTGGAGCAAACTCCAACAAGAACCATGTCCTAGCCTATACCTCACGTTCTACCTAAACTCAGGGTTTAAAGCCTTTGTAATGCATATGGATATGAATGTATAATATCTATGTGTGTATAATGTGTATATGTATGTAATAAGTGTGCATAATATGTAAATATTTATCTATATGTAACGTATAATGTCAGAAGAAAATGCTGAGTGTAGGCTTAACATTTTAAACATACGAAAGGCAGCTGCAAAGCTGAAAAGAATAGATTGGTCCCCATGCCCACCAGGAATGAGACAAGAAATGCTGTCAGCAAAGGAGTCTAGATGGGATGCTAGAAAATCTGCTATGGATAGGGTGAGAGTCACCAGAGAAATACACCACCTTTGTCTTCGCCCCTGTTTAAGGACAAGTCGGTGAAGTCCCAGGGGAGGGAGCGGGGGAGCGGCTAGCAGACCTGGGCATGGCCATAGCTTCTTGGTGTCCCCCCTTGCCTGGTGGGTACCAGGAGTTGTGTTTCCTTGGTGTGATGGGAGAGGAGGCCAGTGACTCCTCCAGTCTGTGGCCTGACTGTACAAGCTGGGCAGAGAACCGGCAGTTGTGGCCTGGCTGCAGTACAGAAAGATGATGTAATTTGGGAGGGATCTCTCCCCTGTTTATCATTGACCTGTCACACGTATTACAGTCATGCCTTTGGCCCACAGAGCAATGCCCAGATTTGCTAAAATGGCTTGGAGTGCTCAGGGGAACATCAGTCTGCAGGCTGAAACCCACCTCCCAGGCAGGAGCTTTGCACGGTTGCAGCAGAGCCCAGCCCCTGCTTCCCCCTACCTCCCGGCCACCCTGGCGGGCATAATCCCAGCCGCTCATTCCCCAGCCCTCAGTGGAGGGCAGTTTTGTGCGGCCTTGTAGGAAGCAGGGGGACATGGGACAGACACGTCTGGCCTGTAGCACAGCAGCCAGGCAGGCCAGCTGCTTCAGAGGCTTGCAGGGTGGTTGCCTGGAGGCTCGACCCCTCCGAACACGCAGGGCATGTTGGATGGAGAGGTCCCCTTTTTTCGGCTCCTGCATTTCATATCTCTCCTGCAAAAGCAGCTTGAATTTTTCCCCTCTTGAAGCAGGTGCTTCCCAGGGCTGCTCCTCTCTTGCAGGCTCCCACAAGTCCCACTCAGGTGTGGTGTCAGTGCGGGCTGTGGCACAGCAAGGTAGCAGGAGGGGGGTCTGTGCCCACCAGGGCAGCTGTTAGGGCAGGAAGGGTTTGCCAGCTGCTGCAGCACCCACCTGCACCCCTCCCTGCCACCCGCAATCAGGACACCCCTGTGCTGCCCACTTGCTTTTTTTATTCCTTTCATCTGACTCCCTCTGCCAGGCTTCATGAGATCTCCTTTAGCTCCGTCGCAGATCAAATGCATTTCATCCTGAGCAGCAGCAGTTGTTGGCACGGTGTTTTGGCTAGGGCTGTGGACAGGCCAACGCACGCTTCTGCAACAATTCCTGCAGTGTGGGAATCTCGGTGTCATCAAGGTTTTCTGGAAGTTTGCTCCTCAAAGGGGTCCCTTGGCTCAAGAGCACCTTGTACCCAGTCCCTCCTGTTTGCTGAGGGCATTTGCCCAGCTGAGAGCAGGTGTTAGGCAGGATGCTGCCACTGAGCAGCTTGGACAGGACAGCAGGGGAAAACCACGTTCTTTTGCTTCCAGCTCATACAGAACAAAAAAGGGGTTCTCCTTACACAGAGCCGGCCGGGGCTGTGCTCCACCAAGTGCTAAACCAGCGTGAAGGCATGGCGAGATTCCCACCAGCCATTCCTGCAACTGACTCAGGTGAGCATCACCTGCACATCACCAAAGCTAGAATGACAAAGTCTCCTAGAAAAATTGCTGTAGCTTTTAAAAATTAGTTTTATTTCGCTGCTTCTAAACAGTTAAAAATTAAAATGAAATTTTTTATGGAGCACTGATAGTTTCTGCTTCTGGGAGGATCTTTGTCCTGAAGCCACAGTGCGGAGTGTGTACTGAGGTATCGGCTGCGGCTTATTCCCTGGGACTGAATGTGCTGGGTTCAGTCACTGAATACAGAGATGCGCAGTGCTGGGAATACAGAATGCTGTGGCCCGATCTAGGTATAAATAAGCCAAAATCCAGGCAGGGCATGACAAAAACAGTCTGACTCCAATTTCTTAATTTTTTTGATTCTATAGTTGATAACTTTAATGAGGCAGCCTGGTTTGGATGTAGCTTTTGTTTTGCAGCTGAGATTTCCTGCACTGTCCCTGGTTTTCAGGGTTTGGGGGTTTATTTTGAGTTTGTTTTGGTTTTGTTTTTTTTTTAACAGATGTGTTATTTACATTGCTACTCTATCTTTCTTCCTTTTTAAAAGGTTGACGTGACTTTTAGTGCAGTACTTGTACTAGCATCAGGGGTATAACATGCAGCCTCAAAATTCACTGCATGTTCTCAAAAGCTCTTTCCTTGTGCCTATTTTCTTTCGTGGGGCACCTCACCTTCAAGAAAATGGCATGAAGCTCGCTTAAGTTCCAGCATCAAAATGAGACTAAAATAATTTAATTAGGATGCATCTCCCATCGGATGGATGGCAGAGACCGTGAGATGCTCCTGCATGGATGGCGCGTCAGTGGCCACGAACCGAACCGGGCAGCTGGGGGACCACCTGCCTGCTGGTGACAAGATCAAAGTGACAGGCAAAAGCAGGGTGAGCCAGGGCCAGCCCTAAGGACACAGTAAGGCACAGCCTTCCCCAAGCCAGTCTGTGGCATTTTCAGCTTCTCCCTCTGGCTGAGGCCCTGATCTTTCCCGTAAGTTAACACTCTACGGAACTGACCGTTCTCCTGCGGTTTTCTTGCGTTAGTGCTGTCAGCAGTGGCAGGCGAGCTCCCATGCAGCGGTGGAGGTGGCTAATGGGGTCTTCAGCTGTGCAAAGGGGAAGGAACAACACGGTTATTTGTTACCTGTGCTGGTGGTGCTGGGGGGACAGATAGCAACGTGAGCAATTTTCTTATATGGGATGAAGACAGGGTGCAGAAAAGAACAACAGGAATATTGAGGCCGTTTTCCTTATTGACGACAGAGTGGCATCTGATTGAAGTAAGTCACAAGTGCTTCTTCCCAGGGAGAAAAGAGGGGAGAATAAAGGTCTCTCTAAGGGAGAAAGCCCAGGGGGAACCAAGGGGCTGAACCAATGCCTTCCTGCCAGGCCACGGTGCCCACATCATCTGAAGCCCTGGGGTTGCCTGCAGCCACCTCCACCAGAACATGTCACCCACCCTCCTGATCGTTCTGCCCACTGCCTTTGAAGAGCTGCTTTTTCTCAGGGGCACAGTAGATTTTGTCCTCATCCCTCCCAGGACAGCTCTGGAGGCTTGGGACCACTTTCCCGTGATTGCAGCCCAAAATCTGCTCCTCCTTGCTGAGCTTGCCTTGCTTTGCTGGTGACAGGTCCATCCCATCTTGCAGAAATGGGTCATCCTCAGGAATGGTCTCTCATATTTTGCCTCCGTATTGACCTTCCCCCCAGGAACAGGGGGAAGCTACTTCTCCATCCTTGTGGAAGCTCAACCCTGAGGCATGCTGAGCAGATACCTTACAGCTGGTGTGGTGCCAGCCTCCTGCTCCAGCTCTGACCCAAACCTCATGTCTTTGGAAATACTGCCTGCGTTGGGGGATGGACTTTTAGCTTTGGTCTTCATTTATGCTATTATCAAAGAAAATGGCTACTGTTAAGTGCTGTCAAAAGCCAGAAAATAATGAGGCCTAATTGTGTGTCTTTATGAGCAGAACAAGCCCTGGCCTGAATGTATGCCCCTGGGAAATGACAGCCGCAGATCTGCTCTCAGCTGGCAGTTTTCTTCCCAAGGAAATCTTCTGTTTGCTTTTTCCAAAGTCCTTCCCCTCCATTATCAAACTT
Source organism: Falco biarmicus (assembly GCF_023638135.1). NCBI lineage: Eukaryota > Metazoa > Chordata > Aves > Falconiformes > Falconidae > Falco > Falco biarmicus. The sequence goes on from NC_079289.1 coordinate 30,644,884, forward strand.
CACGTGGGCCCGTGCTGAGTTTGTCCTTGCACTGCAGAAACCAGCGGCTTCCCGGCTGCGCCGTGGTGTGGTTAAAAAGCAAATACTGCTCCTACACCCCAGGCAAAGCAGAGCGTCACTGCAGAGCCGCCCATCACCAAGCAGGTTTTTTGTTTGTGTGAGTGGTTGTGGTCTGTTGAAAAAAACCTAAAACCTCATTGCCACATCCGAATGTGGTTAGCCAGCACAGGCCAAAAAAAAATTAATAAAAATCTGAGACCTAAGGGAGAATTTAAGAAGACTTTATTAGCTTCAGGAGATTGTTTCTCATGGCAATTAGCGGCCAAGATGTTGATGGTGCCGGATTGATGTAAAGCACTAGAGCTTTGGAGGTGACGGGTGTCGGACTGGGTTGGAGCAGAGGTTTATGCTTCTGGTCCGGCCGCAGAGAGGCAGGCAGGGGCGTGGGCAGAGGGGGACGCGCTTGCCGCGTCCAGGTTGGTATTGTCTTTCATAGCAGTTGGCTAATTTATCGTTGGTTTTTTTTTTCCCCTCTCTGCATGAATTTTATACAAATCCCATTGTGTGAAGTATGAGGTGGGGGGGTGTGATATGTTCCCAGCCATGGATGCATCGCTGAGATCCTAACCCGAACACCAGCCTTCACCTGGTATTTTTAATGATACCCAGATGGCAAGCTCAGGGCTGTGGCTCAAGCAAATGCATCATGAAACAGTCAAGTATTGGAACGTTTAGATGAAGGCCAGTTAATTAACCCTTTGAAGGCTGCAACGCCTTGAACTGTAGTTTATCATTTGTCTCAGTCATAATTGCATGCCTGGTGTTTAATACAATTTGGCAACAGTATTAGTTTTTTTGAGAGGTGGTGTCACACGTGGTTTTGCTTCTTGTTTTTTTCTTGGAGGGTTACATGTGATGAATCTTTATAGGTGGTATTTCAGAGTTTTTTTAAGAGGAGGAAATTAATTTACAGCTGTTAGGTGCGTTAAAGCACCGATTAAGACATTCCACTGCATTATACAGCCCGTTTCCTAACAAAAGGGGTTTTTTGCAACTTTTTCATGTTGTATTTAAAAAGAAAGCTCTTCTTGGATTTTAAAAAATTCTTATTGACCTTTCTTCCTCCAGGTGTTTCCCAGGTCTCTGGCTACTGCCCTAACACTCCTCTCCCTGCGCCACAGCCGGTCTCACAGCTCCCTCTCATGCACCCCGTGGTTGCCCGTCCCCTCTTTAAATAGTTCATTGGCAACCGTTCCTGCCCTCGCCTGCAGCCCTGGGACCATGTGGTTCCCCTCTGATCTCCAGCCCTTCAGCAAGACCATGGCGAAATTCGTCAGAGAAGCCCCATCAGTAACTGCAGCATGTAGGTCCATCTGAAAACAAAGAAATGGTGCCTAGAGCAGAAATCAGCTAATGCACGAGTAGAAAGCATTTTGTGTCATGGACTGAGCTATGGAAGTTGTGAAGAGACTGGTGGAAAGATGAATCATCCTTCCTGCAATGGTTTTACCATTGCTTGTGTTTTTTACCAGCTCGCTGCTTTCTTTCTCTCTGCAGGTGGATGAAACCCTTCTTTTCAGGAATTAAAAAATAAATCTGTGCTGCGTTCATAGTAATGAAAAGGGTTTGTTGAAGCTGCTTTAAAAATCATTCCCACAGAAAGGTTAATAAATCAATGAGTAATTAGCTATGTCCTCTCATAAATGGTGTGAAAGATAACTGAAGTGTCTTGGTGCCGTCGAAAGAGTCAGCAGGACCTGGAGGCAGCTCCCGCTGCAGTGATCCCTGCCAAGGAGAGAAGGGATGGGAGGTCACGGGGCTGGAGGAGTTGATGGCCCTGGCCAAGAAGGCTGCTCTGACAGCTCCAAGCAAGGGCAGATTCTTACCAGTATGGCTCTTCTCAGTGGAGTGGTGACTGGGAAGAATAATGCACAATTATGGATTCCAGTTACATTGCTGTAAATGTTAATATATACCAGAGTGCCTCTAAAGGTGTTGGGCTGTTGAACCTCCATCCTTGGAAATGTTCAAAACTACTGCACAAGGCTTTGAGCAACCTGATTTCAGCAGGGTTTTGGACTAGATGTCCTTTCCAAACTTTGCTATCCTCTGAGTCGGCCACTTTTGCCAATACATTTAGCTCATAGATTCAGATTCAAGACCATGGAAAAGCAGACCACATAAACAACTAAATACTGACCAGGCCAGTTAAAAAGAGCCGATAAAGCTGTAGGAAGCTACTAGCAGAGTCTAGAGGTAGGACGCAAGCTGTAAGAAGAAGGGTGGTGGTGGGGAAAAACAGCAGCAAAACCATTCCCAAGCAATCCTTTTCCTCTCTAAAGAGAGCCAAGTAAATGCTTCTTACTGGGGGGTGGGGGTGGGGAGGGGGGTGGGGGTGGGTGGGGGGACACGGGACACAAAACCAAAAAGGAAATAAAAAGAAACATCCTGCTGTTCCAAACTTCTCCTTTTGGATTTGAGACAGCCAGCACCAGGGATAGCAAGTGGATGGACTCAGCATGCAGAAAAGCTGCTAAAAAGGGATCTTGAGCAACCAGCGTGGGCTCTGAGGCCAATAACTCAAAGACTACTTTAAATTTCTGAGGAACCTGAAACAAGGAAGTGTCCTAAGGATTTTTCTTTTGCCTGCAACTAAGAGAGAAGCAGTGTTATTTTAGAAATCAGCACAGAGGCTGTGACATCTATCACACACCCAGGAAGATGGAAACTGCCAAGTTTGAGGGTGCCGTCCTGGCTGGAGTCCATAAGCACAGATGTTTAAGACCTTAATACCACTCTGTGTGGCCGAGGCTTTTCTGCAGAATTACCAAGAAAAAGAGGTAACAAACTTCCCCGCCTTGAGCTGGCTTCTTCCTGCAACCCTCCATGTTGCTCCCTCTGAACCAGGCAGGAGTTTTGACACTGGAGCATTTAAGTGCTGTTGGGTGAGCATCCTGCAGGCATTAGATAAGAGCAGTGCAGGGCTCATTAGATTGACTTGTTTATCACCCTTTCCAACGCAGGAGAGAAGAGAAAATAATTAGAAGTAAACTCTGTGTTGCTGTTTCATATTTTATGACCCATCATTGTTTTGACAGTCTCTAACAATGGCATAAATGAGCTGAGCAATGTGACCAAGTGTCTAGCAAAGCCTTGTTCCAGAAAACAAGGATGGTAAATCACATGATGCCCTGGGAGACTGGGGTATTTTGCCAAATTACTGCTTCAAGGGAAGTGAGAACACTTGCAGCAACTGGGATGTTGCTTCATCAGTTTCAGGAATCCAGGGTTCCCGCTGCCACAAACGACCCTTTTTTCCCGCCCTCTTACCTTGCTATTTTAATTTTTAATTGGTGGTATCTACCGAAGTCTGGCAGTTGCCTCTATTTGCTGCCAGAGGAGCCTATTTTTTTCTCTTTAAAGGGCTTAAAAACTACCCACAGGGGGATGGGAAGGCTTCAGTGCCTTTTTTAACCACCAGCAGACAACCATGTAGAGCCAAATGCATGCATCAAGAGCCAATTATGAGTAAAACATCATCAGGACAACCCTTCAGTCTGTGTTGAGTTTAAACTATTCCTGATCCCCCACCTTAATGTACAATACTCTGCTTCGTACCATGTGAGACACAAGACTGAAACACCAGAAGACTCAGTAAGGAGAGTTTTTTTGGCCTGGCAGCGCAACACAGAGCCTTTTGCATTGTGCCTCTAGGACAGCTGTTCAAAATGGCCAGAGGGGTCCCTGAGACGTGGCTCTTTCATGTACTGGCAACTGGGTTGTACAGATGACCTGAGTTCGTTCCTGTCTGTCTAGGCATTAGCACTTGTGTTGTCTCACAAGAAATGCTTGGCCCAGCTCTGGCAGTCAGATACCTGAAACATGCATCACAGACTTGTGTGTTGTAAGCAAATGATGACCACTTACAACAAGTCAAAGGCAGATCAGCCTGCTTATGTTAACTGCAAAGATTTAAAGACAGGATTTTTGTCCTCCTTACCATGCACGTAAATTTGTCGTGCCATTAATTATATGATTCAGCGCTGTTTAAGTATACTCATAACCATGATCACTTAGGCCGGATCAACACTGGAGAACTATTTTATAGCAGTAATAGTTCTTCTACATTAACACAGCTAAAAAAAAATGTGACTTTTTCCATGGGGAAGGATTTCTTTTATTAAGACCTTCCTCAAATGTCAGATTCTGTTTCTTCATGATCATTTAAGCTCTCTATTCCAGCTGCTGCCTTCTATGAAATGAGTCTAATAACAGCACCAGTAACAGCTGGATGATTTATTCCTTAACAACTGTAAAATGCTCTGGTATGAACAGAAAAGGATTTTGCCATGTATTTCTCCTTGGTGTTTCTTCTTCCTTGAAAGCAACTGACTTCTGCTGCCTGAAAAACTTGTGTCCTTTCTCTCCTGTTAGCCCACCACTTTCATTCATTTCATAATAAAGTAGAAACCACTATGAAATGTCTTAATTTTAACCCTGAATAACAGAATTTTGGGTTCAGGGAGCCCTCATGCAAACACAGGTCTAATGGTAGGTTGAGCAGGATTGGGCAAAGACCGTCAGTGCCACAAGGGACACGGCCCCGTTGTGAGCTGCCAGGGGCATTTCAGCTGCTCCAGATGCAGCTGAGCATGGAAAGCCCTTTCATTACCAACCTGCCTGTGCCCATAGGCGCCCATAGGTACCAAACATTGCCTGTAGAGTCGTCTCATCCAGTTTCAAAAAGTCTGAGAGTCGGGGCTTTGTCTTGGCTGTTCAGGCCACCATAAGGATATTCAGAGGTTGACTGGCCATGCAGATGCATTTCCAAGCTTCCTGGAAATTAGGTTTGTTTTCTTTATATTTAAATATATTCCAAGGAAAATGAGGTACCATTTTCATGAAATCAGTATTTGATAAAAAAAACAAATGGAAAGGAAAGACCCAAAACCAGAAATGTGGGAATTAATACATACACATCCTCAAACTGCATTATGCCATCGAATCCTGGCTTGTTTCCATGACTTGAAGTTTATACCCATAGATGCTGCAATAAAACCAATTAGCTGTTGGCCATTTCAAGCCCTGCGCTTACGCTGCTCCTGTTCAGCCATTCCTTTTAGTGGCTGCCTGCTTTTCCAGTGGATGAACGTATGATTCGAGCTGAGAGAAAAGCGGCAGGAGGCACATTCAAACATCCCCCTGGGGACCACGCCATCAGGAAAGCTGCATCTGGGCTGGGAGCTGCAGAAAGAAAACTTCTTCTGTCCCTTGGGCACATCTCTCTTATAATTTATATTGCCCTGGCAAAAAGCATCCCTGCTGAAGCACTGAACATGCACAAAATGGATGAGCAGAGCTGGTGACAGCAGGACAAGCTGCAGCTGGTGATGAGAGTCCAAGAGATGGGGCCAAAAAACGCTCCGCGATGGGAGTTTTGCTTGGAGGTCTTTGTGGTGGGTTTCAGTGGTGAGCAGCTGAGTGTTTCGCAGCACATGCCAGCTGCAGGTCTGCTCATTTTAGGGGGAACCTGGAGGCTGGGATCCTCTGTGACAAACCTGTTGGCAGCGATGAGTGGGAAGGGTCCACTTGAGGATCAGGTTTGCTCTGGACCTTGCCTCCTCCCTGCCGGCCCTGCAAGGGGCTGCTCTTGGGATGGGGAGCTCTGCTTCAGACCGCGTAGCAGCTCTCCCAAGATGGCCAGGGCTTCCTTCAGGCCTTGGCCAGTGTAGGCACTGCAGCCCTGGAGCACCCAGCGGCGCCCTGCCAGCCGCCCCTGCCGCAGCCTCTCCCCCAGCTCGGCAGGAGCCAGCGCTCCTGGCACCTCCTGCTTGTTGGCCAGGAGGAGGACGGGGATGCCAGCCATGCTGGGGTGGCTCAGGGCTTCCTCCAGTGCTGCCATCGCTTCGGGCAGCCGGGCTGTGTCTGTGCTGTCGAGCACGAAGATTAGAGTACTGGTGTCCTCCAGGTAGTGAGGCCAGCTTGCCCGCAGGCTGCCTTGTCCACCAACGTCCCAGAGCGTGAAGGATACATGACAGGGTGTTTGCAGGGACTCCACGTTGAAGCCCACCGTCGGGCAGGTCTCCACAGCCCGGCCACTCTTGAGTTTGTACAGAAGGGTTGATTTGCCAGCAAAGTCAAGCCCCAGCATGACAACTCGAGCATCTCTTTTGCGCTGGCCTTTGGAGATCAGCTTCCCCATTCAAGACGCTCCTGCAACTGTGGCAAAAAAATCGCAGCCCAAAGGAAAGAAAACGTATCGCCTCAATAAAGTCAGCTAATAACAGTGTGCTCAGTCCTGCTTCTCCGAGAGAGAATCTTAGGTTTGGTGAAGAAAGACACAGGCAGCTGGCTTTTGCTTCACTTCGTAGCTAAAATGAGGTGAGAGCTATTATTTATGAGATGTGGAGCAGAGCCAGGGAGCGCCGTTCAAAACAATTTCTATACTCCATCTCTGCTGCTGCTGCTCAGTTCTGTTTTCATTTGTGACCCGAAGTGATCAGTGCAAAAGAGAGCACAATGTTTCACAGGAAGAGGTGGGGAGATGGTGGAGCAAGTTTCCTCCTCACCATGTACAGACATAAATGAGCTTTTGTTCATTGGCTTCTCTAGGGGAAATCCACCCCCGGCAGGGCAGGACAAGGAGGAACCTGGGTTTCAGACCAGGGTTTACTCTGGGAATTTGCTGAATCACAGCTCAAGGGTGTGGATTTAAACATGAGCAACAAGACAACTGACATTTTTTCTGCCAGTCTTATGTTAAAAAGCTCAAACCCAATCTCTGTAGCATCAGCTTTTGCTACCTGTTGCACAGACGGTAATGACAGCAATTTAAAAAATGCACATGAGCATGCTTTCTTAATTTCTCTGAAATATGACTAGTTGTATTTCACCTTCCCTGGGGGTGAAAATCTACAAAATTCTTTACATCAAGGTGTTTGCTACATTTTTACTTTCATAAGTGAAGCAAAGCCAGTCATCTGTGGCTGAGGGGGTAAAAAAGTCCCTTGAAAGAAGGGAAAAATGTTTAACAGGACAGCACCACTTGAACTTTACATGCCGGAGGCAAAAATGTGCTGTTGAAACAGCTCCCAGAGTCACTTGTGCAAGAGCAGATGATGGCAGCCAGGCAGAGCTCCAGCAAAGCCGGTATGTACCTTTTTGTTTGGTTGGGTTTCACTCCTAAAAGGATGCTCAGAGGTGTGCAGAACTGAAAGTGGCTGTAGATCTCACATCGTGGCATTAACACAGAGCTGCTCTCCAGCCACATTTATTTGAGAAGGAAATGTGATTCATCTGCGCTTCCCTGGGACTGCAGGGGACTTCCACACATCTGCGGGAGATGTGTTTTTTCCAGCAATGATCTCCACATGACAGCTCTGTGTCACAAGCCACCGTTGTTGGGAAAGGAGTTCAGCACAGCACATGGAATGGACTGTCTGATTGGCAACCAGGTCGCTGGTGGCCGACAAGAGGCATATTTCTTTCTCTGGGGGCAAGATGTGTCAGTTTTCCATCTTTTAAAGAAAGATGAATGAGAAACAAAACAAAACAAGTAGTCCAGCCCAGACAGGTGGCATGGAATTGCAAGGTGTCCTACCAACCGTGTTTTGCAAGATATTTCTGTGATACATGTCTCTCTTATAGTGAACTCGGAGAGCTGGTTGGCATCAAAAGCCTCCATGAGCTTTGTGCAGCTTGTGGATGTGTAAGACATGTTCACAGAATCACAGAACACCAGGTTGGAAGGGACCTGAAAGATCATCTGCTCCAACCTTTCCTGGCAAAAGCACAGACTAGACAATATGGCCCAGCACCCTGTGCGGCTGAATCTTAAGTGTCCAGTGTTGAGGAATCCACCGCTTCCCTGGGGAGATTATTCCAATGGCTGATTGTCCTCATTGTGAAAAATTTTCCTCTTGTGCCCAATCGGAATCTCCCCTGGAGTAACTTGTACCCATTACCCCTCGTCTTTTCCATGTGACTCCGTGTAAAAAGGGAGCCTCCATCTTCTGTGTAGCCACCCTTCAAATACTGGAACACGGTGATAAACCTTCTTTTCTCAAGGCTGAACAAACCCAGTCCTCTCAGCCTTTCCTCATATGGCAGGCTTCCCAGTCCTTTGATCATCCTTGTGACCCTTCTCTGGACCCTCCTCGGCCTGCCCACAACTTTTTTGTATAGTGGGGACCAAAACTGAACGCAGTATTCCAGGTTTGGCCTGACAAGCGCTGAGTAGAGTGGGATAATGACTTTTTTTATCTCTGCTGGTGATGCCCTTGTTGATGAAACCCAGCATCCTCTTGGCTTTCTTTGGTGCAGCAGCACACCGTTCACACATATTAAGCTGGTCCACCAGGACCTGCAGGTTCCTTTCTACAGAGCTGCTCCACAGCCAGGTAGATCCCAGCCTGTGCTGCACTCCTGGGTTGTCTTCCCAGAAGCAAGACCTAACATTTGACTTTGTTGAACTTCATAATGTTCTTTTCATCCCATTCTTCCTGCCTATCCAGGTCTTCCTGCAGGGTGGCTCTCCCTTCCAAAGTGTCCACTTCCCCACTCAGTTTGGTATCATTGGTAAGCTTGATAGGTGGTTGTGGTACATATCTGTTTTATCTGACCAGACATTCATAGAACTGTAATTTATTTTAAGTAAACTAAAATATAGATACAGGAAGCAGGGGTGGAGATTCTACAATCTGATGAATAATTGAGTATTTGAAATATGATGTGATGGAATCTTTATCGCATTGATCTCTAACATGTTACAGAAGTAGGCTGCTTCTGTAAAAAAAGAAAAGAAAAAGAAAAAGAAGAAATAATGCCAAAATAAATAATATAACTAGGGTACAGTTTTATTGAAGATTGCTTTCAGGTTTTCTATGGCACAGAACAGACTAATTCATGGGCAAACAGAGGCAACTCTGTATTTTCTTCTTTGTACATTCTCATACTCATAGCTGCAGCCTATTTTCTTTCTTTCTGCCAATTATTCCAAATATGGGGTGCAAACTGCCTACATAGAGTCTGTTCCACTCACAGCTGTGTTATAAAAGAATAGTATTTCCAATAAATAATACATAGGAGCAATTGCAAGTCTGTTTAAGAAAGAATGAAAGAAAAGAAAGTAAAAGCAGATGAGATGAGCTCTGAGTGAGCCTATTGCTGGAACAGAAAGGCCAATACACTAAATAATTCATAAATCATGTTCAGAGACCAGGACAGCTCCTACCCCAGCTACATCTCACATGGGCAGAACAAATTTTCTTGCCTTGTGCTTCATGTCTCTGAATTCACAGGAGCAAAGCCAATGGTCACAAATTCTGTTTATAATTTCATAAATTTCAATTTATTTGTCTGCTGTTTGTTAGGCATGCATTTCCCTATTTCTTAGACATTCATCACAAAAAGCAATAATCAAGACCAGTACTATAGGAGAGAACCCTCCCTCCTCCCCATGCCCTAAAAATTCCAGTAACTGGAATTTTGTCCCAGTAACTATATCCACTGTCAAAGCGCTCTGCCCTCACTTCATGGGGTGCAGACAGGAGGGGTAAAGAGACTTTAAAACTGTAAGAAGTTTGTATTGGGCATAAGGAAGACATTTTTTATGATGAGAGTGGGGAGACCCTGGCACAGGTTGCCCAGAGTAGTTGTGGATGCCCCATCATTGGAAATGTTCAGGGTCAGGTTAGACAGGGCTTTGAGCAGCCTGATCTAGTGAAAAATGTCCTTGTACATGGCAGGGGGGTTGAACTAGATGATCTTGAAAGGTCTCTTCCAACCCAAATCATTCTATGATCCTGTGATTCTATGACCTGCAGTACGACATGAGACACAGGCTTTGGAGAACAAGCCAATAGTTGATAGTTCCCTAAGGAGACCACCTCATTTCAGGGTTAGACCACAATGCTCTTAGCATGGCTGTCAAGGTAGTCTTCATGCCTGTGATGCCATATGCCAAAAGAGGGTGAGCTCTGAAGTAGGTAGGTCTAATTCTAACCAATTCACTGGAAATCGGTGTTAATTATGCAGCAAAGGTGGAGCTGAGTCCATCAGAAGCGCTTCTCAAGAAGGCAATGCCCCTTACTACACAGTACCAAACCACCAGAAGTAACTCTAATGCAAGGCAGAAACTTCCAAGAAAACTGTGCACTGATCCTTCCCTTTTGTAAGTGCAAAATTCCCATTAATGGCCTCACAGGCACTGCGCGGCCACTGCTGCTCTGTCTCTTCCATTAGACGCGCAGTAACCTTTGCAATCAAAGAGGTAATTAGAGGCATGTGAAAGCTTAGCTCCCCTTGTCACTGAAACCAAAGGATTATCTTCACTAAGACCATAAGCAATGTTTCATCCTATATAGTTTTCATCTAAAACTGAATTTCTTTGTAGATAGTAAGAGTATAATAAGGGTCATTTCTAAATGACCTCACAAATATCACCCCAAAAATATTCACAATATCTGCATGAATGTCAAGGCACTAAAGGGCCTCACCGGCTCTAACCAGCCTCCCTGGGGGGTCCTTACTGTGTCCTTAGGCAGTGTCCTCAGAAGTGATGCTGTGGAGCTCAGGAGATAGGTGCTTTCCCCCCAGCACACTCCTCCAACAGGCATGCCCCATGCCCCAGAGGGCACATCCCTGTCCAGTGGTGGGAAGAGCCAAGGTGGGGGTCTGATCCAGCCCATGTCACCTTTTTGGAAGGCAGCTCCAGGGAAGACAACCCTCAGCAGAGCCAGGAAATAACAGGAGTAGATCTTAGTCCTTACCACGTGTGTTTGTCCTAATAGCATTTGCTTGGAGCAACAAGAAGATCTCAGCCCAGCAAAGGCAGAGCAGGCCTCACCACCCAGACTTGCTTGTGTCTCTGAGGAAAGACACCAAAGCCACCGCTCAGCCAGCCCTGCCATTGTTTCCTGCAGGATCTCCTCACTATATCACACACTATATCCACACACGTGGAAGGACCACTGACAGAGGGGATGTGCAGACTAGCAGCTGGTGAGAAAGCTCGCTGGGAGCTGAAGGAGGCCCTGGACACAGGTGGATGTTGACCTGGAGAGCCCACCTGTCTACCTGCTGCCAGTCATCTTGCAGGGGACTTCTTTCAAGTCTGAACTGTGAGAGCTTCTTGTACACCTGCAGAGGACCACTGGATCTGACCTAGCCAGGATCCCAAACTAAAGCCACAACTAAGCCAAATGCGATGGTTCAGGCTTAGAGAAATTTGGCCTTTCCCTTTTCTGCATCCTGGTCCATTCCTCTTGTTCTGCCCTGCCCTGATTCCCATGCCCACAGAAAACTCACCCAGTGCTCTCCTGCTAACGGACAATGCTGGTTTGCTTGGCATGTGCCTGGGGAGCTACCTGTCCCATCAGGGTCAATGGATAGCTGTGAAAGCCTGCAGCTGAAGGCAAGCAGCTTCCTTCTGAGACAAAGCCCTGGAGGCTTGAAAGCTGGCTTAGCCTACTCTGAAAGCTACACAAGAACAGCCACAGCCTTTGACATGCCTTAGAAAAGCCTGCCTGTGGTGACATCTCTTGGCAACATATGACTGCTCAAAGCTGTTGACCAACTCCCAGAAGTTCAGCGTGACAAAATTCACACAACAAAATGCACAGCAGACGCTGCCCTTCAGGTGCCCAGCAAGCACTCTGGTGCCTGCAGGGCATTCCTGGTGGGGTTGGAAATAGGACATTGTTGCCACAGTTCAGCTCAACCTGTGGTCTCCATTTTGCCCCTGCTTCTTGGGGCAAACATTTGACGAAGGAAAATGCTTTTTGGTAGCATAACTGGCAGTGGATTTGCTATTATGCTATTGGCTTTGTGCTTGCCTTATCACAGCTAACTCTGCCCAGGAGTGTGTTACTCTAGTTGGACAGCCCAAAAAGTCACCTGCTATGCCCTCACTGATGCCATGTCACAGTTTTCAAAGGTGAAAGCTTGGTCCTCGTTTCTGCTTAGTCCCCGCCTGCCTGGCCTGCTACGACCCCTGTGTTGAAGGCTGACAACCACTAGGTCCCTGCTCAACACGTTTGGATACCATGAAAGGGGCTGGGTGTTTGCTTTCCATTTCAGAGCACCCTGTTGTCAGCGAGGCAGACTAGCTGTTGCCTACCTGTTGCCCAAAGGTGTTTGGCCAGGAGCACTGAACTGGCCGTGGCTAAGGTCTGAGCTTGCTTCTGAGCTCTGCCTTGTAGAACAAACACGTTTCCCCCCATGTCACAGGTTTGGATTTGAAGAATACAGAATGGGAAATCTCAGTCAAACTTTCCCTACATGTGGCTATGGTCTCCAACAGCTTCCTGCTGGTGTTAAATTCAGTGGCACGACAGCTCAGCTTCTTCTGTGGTTGTGCTCAGTGTTCACAGCAGGTTGAATGGATACAATAAGCTGGTCCTCATACCTGAAAATGTCAGAGTGCCCGGAACGTGTCCAAACAGTCTCCATTTGAACTTCTGTGAGCAGTGTTCTCCTCATCGTGACCCACCAGCACTGCCTGAAAGTCAACCATGGCATAGTGTTGTTTGTCCTCAGCCCTCCTGAAAGGACATGGTATACACTCCAGGGTATCTGGAAAAGGTTTGATGCTTTTTTTTTTTGTGATGTTTAGTGAACGTTTCCCTGTTGTTCAATTCCTGTATGCCTCATACAGCTGAAACAGAAAGTTGTTGAGAAGATGTCAGAACCCTGAGGGTCTCAGCCTGTCCCCTTTCTCAGGGAGGTGCCTGATGCCCAGGGCTGGGGCTGTCCCTGCATGCCCCCCATCCTGCCTGCTCCCTGGCTGGGGACAGTGGGACAGGCCCTGGCTGCTAGACCCTACACTGACGCCCTGTTGGGAGCCCTCGTTGCACCCTGACAATGAGGTAGATGTGGAGAAATATGGCACAGAGCAAAGACTTTTCTTTTATGTTCTCAGCTATTACCTGGCAGGTGTTGCAAGAGCTGATGAGGGAAGGAAAAGTACTTACCTTGCTTTGATTTCTATTTGAACTACCATGCATTTTTGTATACAATTATGGAATATTTCTTATAAATATTGGTACTCCAATCTCTGCATTCGTAATTTCCAAAGCTGTTTAGAATTTTACCGGGATGCAGGTCCTCTCTGTAGACTCCTTTATTCAAGTGCCTCCCAAATAGTTTTAGTTTTTCCCACATCAATTAGCAATGCTCTTTACTCTTCCATCTATACCACTGAAATTCTCATTCCAGGATCTTCTTATGTCTTAAATGCACAGATCTCTTCCTCCTCGACTCCTAACATGTCAGCTTTGTCTCCTCAGAGCAATTCAAAACCGAGCTTCTTTGGTTTCCCTATCTATCCCAACACCATCGCTCCCTTTTCTGAGATTATTCATTAGCTCTTCCTCTTACAGTTGGTCTCTAGCCCAGTTTAGGTCATATATTCATCTACCCTACATATTGCATACATTCTATTTTCACCTTAGAAACTAGTTAAAATACAGCTCTGACTATCTTGAAATGCTTTAATCTCAGTTCTTCTGTTATTCTTAATGTTTCCAGTTGAAAAGAAAAAAAAGAGGAAAAAATGGGTACACTTACAAAAATATCCGTGCTACCTGTGCCAAAAAAGGCTTTTACTCATCCTCTCATGTATCCTAGTATTTGTTCCTCCATCTGTTGAATGTAAAAGGTATGAAGCAAGGAGTGGTTTGGATTTATTTTTTATACTGTTCCTTCAGTTGCTCAAAAAGAAGCCCTACAGAGGCTAATGCTGTTTAACCATACTGCCTACCTGCACTATATGTAATATAAGTAATATATATAATTATTACTATATTTATATATAATATAATATAATATAAATATACTATATTTATATATATTATATAATATTATAAATATTATATATTTATATATTACTAATTATATATATAATTATATATATATACATAATATAGGAAATACCCGTTACTTCTATGGGAAGCAAAAATCACAGCTTGGAAGTATGCTGACAAAGCTCAACCCTCCATATCAGTCTGGAGGAAATCCTGCTTTGCAATATACCAATCCAGTCCCCCTTTAAGGGGACTCATTCCCTCGTTCCAGACCCGCAGGAAGAAATGTGATTAAAATGACAGTGTAAGCACAGACCTGAAAATGCATTTTGTACTACTTGCCAAGTTCCAGAGCAACAGTGGAGCCTCGTTCTCAGTGCTCCTCAGATTCAGGGGTTTTGGATGCAAGGTTTTATTTGTTTTTAGTTTTTGCCTTAGCTTACATGTTTAGGACATTTTTATAACAATAAAGGAAATGTATTGAAAAGATACTGGAGATTATTAACAAGAATGAAAGCTACAAACTGGTCTTTACTACCTTTCTGTCTGGTAAAACAGATGAAAGCAAAGAAAATCTGTGCAAATTCAGAAGTTGCATTTTATCTGGCTGGCCACAGAGTGTCAATGTTACCCTACACATTTCTCAACGCAGAGGCTATCTCCAGCAGAAACTGAAGATGTCGGAGCTCCTGTTTTGACTTCGGGAGGACTCAGGGCCCTCAGGCCTTTGGCACACTTTTGAAGCAGGATCACTTTGAAACGGGTTTTGCTGAACAACAGCTGTACGTATATTTTGTGTACCTGTTCTTTCACATCCATAGAAAGCTGATTGTGAGGACTCCAGAAGAGCTGGAATAAGATGCCAGCTCCAAGCAGGTGACATTTAGCTCCAGATTGTTTTCATACCAGATTTAGCTGGCATCGTACCCTACAGCTCTGCAGTTTCAATGAAAACAGTTACCCAACTGATGGAAAAAAATAATGCTGCATGAGGAGGAGAGAAACACTTTGAAGAATACCCTTCAACAAGTCACTGACAGTTGCCATCAGGATTCTTCACTGTTCGTGGTCACTTACAGAGCTATAGATACTGAACACACTTTTCAATCTACAACTGACAGAATTACAAATTCTCCTAAAATTGGATTTATTTATGACTACACGCACCTTTGTGATCTCTAGTTTCAACAATGTATACCTAGGAATGAAACTGCTGATTCAGGTTGCATTAGAGTTGGGGGTGTAATTCCATGCCAAGCTATTGTCCTTTTCAAATCTCAAATGTTCCCAGTTTGATCATTTGAGAAAAGCACTTCATAGTCACCTGCTACTGTTATTGAAAGAGATGTAAACTGAAACTATGAGTGTAAGAGACAGGAATTAGCATCTAAGCTAATCCACCAAAGTCAGCAACGTTACACACATTACCTATACTGTCTTAAGTAATAATTCCTTTTTTTCTATAAAACTTGTCTCTGAATATCATTGTTTTGCCTGGTTGGCCTTTGTAATGCTTTCATAACATTTTCAGTCTGTCATAACCTTTAAGATGGATATAAGGTTTCATATCCCTTTTCCTTCTAGAAAAAATAATGGGGGAAAGTTGTTTTTTTGTTATTGTTGGCTTTTACAAAAGCCAAACTGAAAGCAAAAGAACTGAAACTAGTTATTTTCAAGATTATAAAATTACTTCTCCTCCATACAGAGCCCTTTTAGCTGTTTCAGCTAATTGTAAAGCTCAGACACAGTACAAACTGCCTGCAACTACTATGTAAGGACTTACTGCATACAGTAAAAACTACCTGGTGAAACTAACAACAAGAAACTTAAATCTATGTGAATAAAAATCCTGACTGGGGGCTTGTGTTCCAGTACTTGTTAAAACAACTGCATTTCTGTATATTGTAACTAAAGCAGCTCAGTTCTACAGTACTCAATAGGATCAAAGTTCTGTTTACACAGCTCCACCTTTGCACCATTTTCTAGCAACGTCAGGAAAGGCAGTTGCTCTTGACAATTCCTCTGCAGAGCCATAAACACGAGCTGAAAATAAGTGTTGTATATGTTCCCTTTCTGGCTCTTTTAAGGCTTTCCATGGAGGCTCTGATTGACACTTTTCCACCTATCTTCTTATTTATGCTTCTCTTTTGGTTGCTCCAGAATTTGCACAACCTATTCAGCAGTGTCTTCCTTATGCCAGCTAAAGTCACTCAACAGTGCAGTAAGCAGGAACTTGGCAGGGGAACAAAAAAAAAATATCTTTTTATCCTGGACCTACTGCTGTGCTTTCCTTGCCACATATTCCAGGGCAGAACAACTTCAGCATTACCGATTCCCTCCCAGAGCAACCAATCCACACTTGATTCCTGGGTACTGACAATTAATTGTTTTTTTCCCTTTAATTATAATTTCTTCTTTAAACAGCTTTCCCCTAAACTGACCACCCCCAAAACAGATGGATGCTTCTAGTGGGCTCTACGCTACTTGCTTTATATTTCAGCTCCATCAGCTCCCTACTCACTGCAGACTCCAGCTGCTTTCTGACCCCCTGCACAGTCAGGAAAATAAATACATTTTAAGAAAAGCAGATGCCATTTCCTGGTAATAACGCCGTGTAACAAAAGAGCTCTCTTGGGAGGGCTGGTCTCCAATCTTCCTTTTCCTGGATCCTCCCCCACAGGTCTGTCTCCTACTTGATCTGAAGGTATAGACACGGGCAACTGTAAAGAGACAAGATTGTGTCAATGCTAAATTCTAGCAGGTACTTACATACTGGCTAAAAACCTTTAAATGGAGAGAAGTCTTCTGACACAAGAAGACCGTTAACACCACCCCTAGAGATCCAACTGGTTGCAGATGTTACAGGCGCTAGCCTGAAGCATAACAAGCACAGATCTTGCCGCAGCCCAGCGAGATCCTGCTTGATCGCGCCCAGGACAAGACGGGAAGCCCGGGCTGGCCGCAGCCCCACCTCATTCTCCCCTCGCCTTCACGCCCATGAAGATACGGGGGCAGAAAGGTGCCATCCGGCGGTGCCGCCGCGGGGAGCGCTGCCCGTGCCCTGCGGCCCGGCCCTGCTGCGATCCCACCGAGCAGAAGCAGCCCGCGGGGCCGCCGGCCGGGCCCAACCAGCCACGGAGCACCGCCCCGAGGCCTCACACGGGCCCGCGGCGCGATGGGACCGGGGCAACCCGCCGGGCACCACCGAGCGCACCCAAGGCGATGCCTGCGGGGGGCCAGCCGGGGCTGCGCCGCAAAAGCAGCCGCAGCTGAAGGGCCAGGAGGTGCGGGCGAGCCCTGCGGACAGGCCCCCGGCACCACCCGCTCCCCCCTCACGGCGGTGTCAAAGGCCGCCCCGGTGGCGGCTCCACGCGTGAGGAGAGAAGCCCGGCGGGCGGGGTGTGTCACGTGCCCACGTACCCCCCAATCGACGGGGAGGAAAGGCTGGCAGGCCCGCCTACCGCCGGCCACGTGACGCCCGGGCGCGAACGGTCAAGCGGGCGGGGGCCTTCCCGCCGCTCGGCGTCACGTGACGCCCGGCTTTGCCCTCCCCCTCCCCGCCGCCGTCACGTGCGCGGCTGCCAGCGCGCGCTGCGCACCCCTTCGGCGCCCTTGAGGTGCGGCGCGCACCGGCGGGGCTAGGTGCCCGGCGGCCGTAACGGTCCTAACGGCCATAACGGCAGCGGGCGTGTCGGCGGTCGCTCGCCCCGGCGCGGGGGCACCTTGGAGGCGGCGGGCGCGGCCGACCCGCCGGGCGGAGGGGCGGCGGGGAGCCAGCCGGGGCATGGCGCAGGGGCCGGGTGAGCAGCGCTCGGCGCGGCACGGGCTGGGCGGCCCCGGCGTGCGGCTGCGGGCTGCTCCCGCCCCGCGCGGCCCCGTCAGGGCGCCCTGAGGGCTGCGGTGTGGCGGGGTGGGGGGCGGCGGCGGGGCGAAGGCCGCCGCGGGGACCCCGGTCAGGGTCTGTGGGGCTGGTGGCCCCGTCCGGGGGAGGAGGGGGGCGGTCTGACAGAAAGGGCGCTTGGCTGGGGGTCCTCGTCCGAGCGGCTTGGCGAGGCTTTCGCTTGGTCTGAATGTCTCCCACACAGCTCCCTCAAAGTCTCTTCCTGCCTGGCGCAGCTCGCAGTATGTTCTTACAGTTTTTGTTGTTTTTTCTTCTGATTCACGGTGTTTCAGTTCATCCTTCCCTTTGTTGTCTGCTTCCTGAAGGCTGAGATCTAGCTTACCGAAAAAGCAGGGCTCTCAACAGTGTTTTGGGTTTTGCTTTTTGTTTTTTTCTTATTGAGCTTTATTTGAATAACTAGCGTTTCTTTAGGTTTTAATACAGTTCTTCTACA
Organism: Falco biarmicus; assembly: GCF_023638135.1. NCBI lineage: Eukaryota > Metazoa > Chordata > Aves > Falconiformes > Falconidae > Falco > Falco biarmicus. Next base: position 30,663,020 of record NC_079289.1, read on the forward strand.
TTAAATGTTAAAGGAATGTCTACTTTTTAAAAACAACTTTCAGAGTTCTAATTTAGACAGCTTAAGTGATCCCTTTTGGAAAGCATGTTGTCACCTACTGAGGAGAGGTAACATGGACTTTAATCACTTAAACCAGGAGTGGAATTATGAGGAAAAGATACTAAGCATTATAAGTGGAAGTGTGTTTACAGCACAAAGATTTTTAGGAGAAACTGTTCGGAAGATGTAGTAATTCTTTAGAGCCTTAATATGAATGTTTTCCTTTGAATGCTTATCTCTGTATGCATCAGACTAAAATATAGGTATTGCTTTAGAATATGTCCTGTGTGCATGGCTTCTTCAATAAACTGCGGTAGTGCTCAGCTTAAAAAAAAACCAAACAGGCATATTGTTATTATAGTTTTGTTATGGTGGTTGGATGACTGTCATGCTATTAAGGGATTTTTCCTATGGCTGAAACAGTCTTATGTTCAATAGTATTCATGTGCATGGCATTTTTTGCTTGCTTGTATCTCTTTCAGCTGGTTACTCAAAGCAAATAGGAGGCCTGGTTGTCAGTTCTTAGATCAGCAGGTTTTTCTTTCTCTGTATTGCACATAAAAGGCATCCAGAAATAAATCATGCAGACGTTTGAGCACACAGATTTTGTCACAGAAATCTTGCCTTATGTAAGGTCTAAGGAAAGTAAGTTAAGGCATGTGATTTCAGGGAGTGCAGTATCTTTTTGCTGCCAGGAAGAAAGCCACAATAACCTCACTTGATTCACACATCTGATTAACGTTAATAGTATGGATTATTTCCACGTTCTTTCTCAATACTGAAATATGAGATTAAAAACCCAAACATAAACTAGAAAAAACATGGGCAAGATTAGCGTTACATCTAGGATTTCACTCTTTCTTGGTTGAAGTGTATGTAAAATTAAAAAAGGATCAAGTATGCCAGTCGGTTCATGTTGTTCTAAAGCCAGATATCCCAGCTTTTGTGTTCTCACTGCTGTTTATAATTCCTGTAGACAATTAGGATAAATGAAGCCCTGAGCCTGCAGTTTCTTTCTGTGCAGACTAAGTCTGCCCAGCTAGAATAAACGGCAACATTGGAGCCTGAGGAAAGAGTGAAACAAACACACGCAATTTCGTTCAAATAGCCTTTATAAATAAGGGGATAATATTTGAGGAGTTAACTATAGCTTTTTTGTTGAGATGACAATTGGTACTGTTTTCCTGGTAGGATGTTGTGTTAGGCTATTGTTCTCTCCAGCATGGATTTGTTTAGCTGAACTATAAACTCTGTAAAACTTTTATCTAAAATCATTTAACAAAACATTTTGTAAACACTGTTGTGTTTGTTGTTTTTTTTTTTTTTTAAGGCATGGATTCATGTTTCCCTACATGTATCACTGAGAATCAATCTGCACACCTTTTCTTTAGAAAGCAAACTAGTGAGAAGTTGAACTCATAGGCAGCAGTCTAGCACAGAATATTTGAAGGACTTGTGTCTCTGAAAGCATGTGACATTTTTAAATTGTGAGCAGATCTAGATTTTTCCCCCCTAATGTTGATGATTGCTCAGAGTTCAATTTCTTCTTATCACAATATGTGGCTGGTTCAGTTTCCTTCTTTACAAGTCATCCTTTCTTGCTTATTTTTAGCCTCACTGAAATTCAAACAATCATCTTTGTTTCTGTTCCTGTTAGTATTGTATACTGAGATTGTTGGACGATTTCAAAGATGTCAAAGCAGTTAGAAGAGGTATTGTTGATATAAGCTCCCTCTGCTGGTTAGTTCTGCGGTAGAAATAAAGCTGTATGGTGTATAGTTGTTTATCACTGAATCATGTGGCAGAAATGAAGACAGTTGAAAGTAGTGACATACAGTGTTTCTAAAAGCAAGTATCTACTGGAGCACCAAGTTTAAGTTTATGGCTTTTAATTGCAATTTACCTAAAATCTAGATGTTGATATGTAAGTGACAGATCCTCCTTCAAACTGTTGCTTGCCATGTTGCATGCAGAATCTAAATAGCTTGAGAGCTAATATACTGAGACAGCCATCTGCAAACAGATTAAAGTAACTTCATTACTTTGGACTCCATCTGCTGCTATGTTATACTTACAAACTTTCAGTTAAGGTGCACTCATAGCATGTCATGTAGTGGAGTCCAGGCCTGTAGGTGAGTATCAGAAGTAAGCAATAGCCTTAGATAACTTATTGATACAGTACAGGAAGGGTGAGTGAAGGACACTGTTTCTTTGTGCCACTGTTGGCAATTACATGACTGAAGTCTTCTAGGTCAGCCTTCTGTAGCAAGGACTTGCCCATAAGAAACTCTGCACATACCTTCCCCGCTCCGTGTTCTGACAAATGTTGTGCAAAGATGAAGTTTGAGTGATTGGTGTGAGAGATCAATCACTATATTGCAGTGTCTACCCTTTCAGAAAGTGTGCAGTGTGTCTTAGAGGATGCTAAAATTAATTGGATTTCTGTTTTGATAACACTGAGTTACTTTACTGACATCTCCATTTACAGTACTATATATAAATAAATACTCCTCAAATACTTTTTCCCCAATGTAGACCTCCCCCCTCTTCCCCCCCTTCTTGTGGCAAATAGAACTTTTATTGAAAAACTAGGAAATTGGTTAAGGTTGTTAAGGAATCCATCTTTAGAGATGAAAAAGGTGGTGCTTATGCCTAGGTTGGGCATTTCTTTTCTGTGGGAAATGGAGAATAAGTAATCAGAACAGCTTTCTATGCACAATTAAAGCTAAGAAACAGGTATCCATGTATAAGCCCCAGAACTTTCAAGTTTGTATGTTATTTCACTCATTTAGACATAAGTATAAACAAAAATAGCTGTTGCTACTGTAAAAATGTTGCCACTGAATGATGATAGGTACTCCAGCGAATGGCAGCATCTAAGGACAATAGTTAATATTTGTAAAGGGGAGGGGAAAAGGACTTGTGTTTGGGGGGAAACAGTACGTATTATATAAAAGGCAGGAGATGTTTTCTCTTGGTTCCTTGTGTGAGTTTTTTTGTTTTAAGGATTTTTGTGAACCTTCATTGGTTGCTAAACCTGGAGAGGGTTTAGGATTGAGATTTATTAAAGAAACCTGCCAGTGGCAGATGAGTTGTCATTAAAAACCTTTTAGGGAAGACTCTTGAAATAATTTGTAGGATTGTGGTAACAGTTGAAATTGGAAATATACTGAATTGTTTTAGATAAAGCAGTGTTAGACGCATCAAAAATTGTAAGAATCTGCATCTGTGGGTGGAGTTCATTGCTTATGTCTTCAGCGTGGAAAGTCTTGTGTGCTTGAAAGCTTTTCTTTTACCTACTGCTATTAGTTTGTCTGACAAGAGACCCAGTTGAGCTTTGAGGTATGGAAATGCAGTGTAACTCACATAGATTTTGGAAGTACTTGGAAAGGTTTTGTCGAAGTGGAGTGGTTAACTGAGTCATACAGTAATGGAAAATAAGCCAAGTGGATTAAAGACTTAGTGCAAAGATCAGAAAGGGAGAGAGAAAGTAGCGTATTTAAAACTGATTACCTTTAGAGTAGAATAGGTTCTCGGGGTGTGGTAAGAATTGTTAATGTTAATTTCCTAGGACATTCTCCATCAAAATAACATTTTTCTTCATGTTTTAAATTGACAGGATGCATTGGAAAGAACTTCAGTGAAGAAAATATTTTTCTTGATGTCTGGTTTATGACACATTTGTTGTGTGGCCAATTTTATGTTATATGAAGCATGTTAAATAGGTAAAGGCAGAAGCGATGGTTACTTGGTCTGCTCAAAAGAACAAGTCATCGCTGTCTTCTTTTAATTGATTGATAGTGTCATGTGTTAAAAGATTTACCAAAGTGAGGTAATAAATCTTAGCAGCTAACTAGCCGGAGTTTGTAACTGGACTAGAAATTAAGAAGAAATGCATTCACATCTGTTTAGCTGTGTAGAATGTGCTGTGGTCTTGGCATCAGGTAGACTTTCAAAAATTATTCTACAAATTTATTATGAATGTGCCATCTGGAGACTTCAGGTGTTTTCAAGACCTGCTTCAGATGTGAAATGTAGAGTGAAGTCAGGCTTGTAGTGAGAGAGGTACTTGTAGAGCAGACCTGGGTTTGTTGGAGCATGGTTACGAAATTTGATAAGGAGACAAGTCTGGGTTTTGTTTGTTGGCTTTTTTTGTATACCTACTTCCTGTGTGACCTCAGTGTTTCTCAAACTTTTAAAAAATAATAAACCCCCTCCTTCCAAAACACATCTGCACTGAGCAACCTGTATTTTAGGATTGATTGTGGGTCTTAAATAGCTTTCTGAAGCTGTGGCTTGGTTGTCAGCACATTTTTCAGAAGCCAGCATCAGAAGCAAAGGAAAGAGGCTCTCTTGTGTTCTCACTGTCGTCCATATCCGATGCCCGGGCATCAAGAAGAAGCCTGACTTGAAAACAACAGCACAAAGAATAGTGGAATGGGATAGGACTGCAGCAAACAAATTAAAAGGAAAGAATTAAATGTTGGTGAGAGCATGGTGTCTGCATTTCTTACCCATTGAATGATACCTTAGCCTGCTTTTTTTAAATCCTTTATTGTCATTTATATCATGTCACTGACACTCTGTGGAATTCTCCATCTAGTGCTTTTCACATCTCACAAAACTTGCTGATATCCTTGAGAATGGGTCATCAGTTGTCAGTGGCAGACTCCCTTCAGGGTATAAGTGATGTTACAATTTTTATGTGCAGGACTGAAGGCCTTGATAAGCTCTGTATGTTTGTGTTGACTGTCAGCTTTTTTCCTGAGCTGATGCAATCATCCTGAGGAAACTGGGAAGAAGGAGCATTGTGGAAGGATGTATACATCTGGGTTCGTTGATAGATAATATCTATACCCAGTCATGTTTCCAGCTTTTAATGTGGTCCAGCTTGTTTCTAAGTAATGGATTATGACAATTTTACTTACTCGCTTTTCTCTGATGTGTTTCACTGCTTAATTGTATGAACTCATGAGTTTAGCTCACGCTTTTGTGCTCTCACAAATAGCTTTTGACTATAATAGCAGCTTTTGATTACACAAGAGGTGGCAGATCTGTGTCATGTGCTTAACAACCCCAGCTTTGTTTTTATGTGCACGTTTTACATACGCACCAACAGCTTGCTTACATGGCATATATAAGTTGTAAGACTACAATAAAATTCTCACTTGTGAAATTTTTTAAATAGGAATTCCAACTGAAATTCCCTCAGGAATCCCCTCTGCCACCAGTGGATATTTGCTAGATCAAAAGCTTTTAGTAACTTTGCTGGTAGAACTTTTTTGTTAAAAGTTCTGAACATTAGTGAACATATGAAGCAGATGTTCAGTTGTACTGAAGTCGAACCAAATATGGTTTACTTAAATATCCTGCTAAGAAAAGGTCTGCTTTTCCGTTGTCTTACCAGTGACTTGCTATTTGTTCGCCTTAAAACACAGAAACAATGATTACATATTGCGTATAAAATAGAATGCTATGCTTTCAAGCCACAACACATGCCTTTTCTGTCATTTAAAGGAAATTACCTTATTGCCTGTTGATGAAAGTGCAAAATACACTTTTTAATAAGCTTTTGGTTTTATTACAGCAATGTCTTCTTACTTGTAGAAACATCATGACACACAGCAGCATCATGGTGGATGTAGGCAAGTGGCCAATATTTACCTTACTGTCACCTCAAGAAATAGCGTCTATTCGGAAAGCGTGTGTATTCGGTACATCAGCTAATGAAGCTATATACATAACACACAATGATGAGGTAAGGCTGTAATAAAGTGGAACATTACAATTGGTTGTTTTCAGAGTCCACTGAATAGCTGTAAATTAATAGCTTCTCAGAAGCATTGTGTGAAATTTGTCAATTTCAAAACATGTTGGATATAACTTATAATATTTTTTTTTTTTTTAGTCTTGTATGGGGAAAATATAGATGGAGTATGTAGAAAACTTGCAAATGGCAAAGGCCAGGATGGATTACATGCACTTTTGAAGGCAGTCAGAATTCAAAAGAAGTTGTAGTAGCTTGAAATTAAGTGCAAGCGCTCCAGGTATGAAGATATAAAATGAGGTTATGGCTTGCTAAGTAACAATACAGTAGAAGATTATCTGTGGATCTTAATGATTCAGTAACTCAACACGAGTTAGTATTGTGCCTCTAAAAGAAAACAAGCCATGTGTTCTGGGATGTATTAATGGGAGGGTTTCTGGTAAGACTGGGTAGAGTAGGATTATCTTTTTTTTTTTTTTTTTTTTTTTGCCCCCTAAGACCTATGAAAGCTGCCTGTAGGATGAACCTCTCGCAGTACAGCTGTGGCTGCTCTTTACAGAGGCCTTTTAAAAGAAGGTGGTGTCTTTCACTTTCACAGTTTAATAGTTTTTATCATACGTTTTCTGCAAATAACAAGTCTAGCTTTCAGGCCTGCACAGATGTGGAGAATTCTGAATCATCAGTTAACACAGTGTCTCTGTGCTGACTCTTGAGCTTGTTAAACTCCATGAGGGAAATCTCTGGCTGTTGAGAGCCCTTGGCAAAACTGTCCTGGATTTACGAAGACCTGAATATTGCCACATCTGTGCATACCTGAGTATACATCACTTGAAATGAGTATGCCTTTTTTTTTCAGGTATTTGTTTTTGGACTGAATTGCAGTAATTGTTTGGGAACTGGAGATAATCAGAGCACAATAGTACCAAAGAAATTAGAAGCCTTATGTGGAAAGAAGATTTCCAGTCTCAGTTATGGAAGTGGACCCCATGTTGTACTTTGCACTGAAGGTAGAAGATTAACATTTAGTATAGAAACATAAGTCACAGATTTTAAGTTCTGCTTGCATTTAACAAGAATGGATTAAAGTGTAATTTTATTAACTTGTTAATTAGGTAATATACACTAAAGGGTTCTCATTGCTTTTAAGTGGAACTAAATGCATTTGTAATAGGTACGGTGAGTTTCCATTTCCTGTGTTGCAACTGTAGGGTTTTACTCTGTCATTTTTGACCTGCTCAGTCTTATCTGTGCACTTTCATGTATTTCCACAATTAATCTAGAGGTTATATTGTGATATATAAAATAGTTTGTATACAAAGTATATAATTTTTTAATATACAGATGATTCTTGTAATAGTTTCGTTGTTTGTTAATGTCCTTCTACTTTCATGCTGGCATTTGCTAATTTCTTAGAATTCTGCCTGTCTAACTTCCTTGGAATTTTTGGTGGGCTTTATCACAAACTTAAATATTTTTGCAGACGGTGAAGTGTATGCCTGGGGTCATAATGGTTACAGCCAACTTGGGAATGGCACAACCAATCAGGGCATTACTCCTGTTCAAGTTTGCACAAACCTGTTAATAAAGAAGGTGGTGGAAGTAGCCTGTGGCTCTCATCATTCCATGGCACTGTCTTTTGATGGGGATGTAAGTTCAAATCTATTCAAATCTCTTAATCTTCTTCTTGAAGTGAATAGTGCAAGTGGTCTTGCAGTCCGAAGTTCTCTCTTTCTCTACAGTTTCGTTATGATACGACTTTTCTCCTGTTGCCTCAAACTAGGATGTCCTTTTCTTCAGAGCAGATTTGAAAACAACTAAATAAATCCCCTACTCACAGACCCCATCAAAAAAGCCACCCCAACCCAACCACAAAAACAAGGGAATAAAAGCTTAGTAAACTTTTATCTTTCATGTGTTGTATGTCTCGCAGGGATGAGACCGGAAGACTTTGCCACTTAACAGGTGAAAGAATGGTTTGTAAGGTGCACAATGTAACATTGTTATTTGCTTGAAATTCTGTTATTTAAGAGGTAGATAGTTATTTGTATTCACTGGTTCACGTTTGATTCATTTCTCTTGGTCTTCATGATTGCCACACTGGTACTGTGAAAGAATGTTGCTCTGCACACCTCTGCATACCTTGTGTGTAGCTAATGAAAGAGCACTTGGTTTATAGCCAGGTCTGCTTTATTCTATTTGTTTATATGGCTTAAGGCTATTTATTATGGGAAACACATACAATTAGTTTCCAGTTAGTCAGATTTGACCAATGTGTGTGTATCTGTTTTGAGTTGCATGTTACTGCATGGAGGAAGGCCTGGTTTCAGCTCTACTTTAATAAAAGAAGAGTTCTAATTTTAAAACCTTCCTAACAATGAAAACGGAAACTACAATTCTTTCCATCCTGGTAATTGGAGCGTGTCAGTGTTAGGGTTCACTATAGAGTCATAGTGCAGCTGTAATACAAAGTAGCAAATTGGTATTTTGAGGGTAGGAAGGAGACCTTGGGTAAGTTTAAGTGGTTTGTGTTGTATCTAAAAGAGAGCCTGCACTTAGGAAAGTTCTTCATGCTGTCACATTTGACTTGGTTAAACTATAAAATGTAGTGTGCTGGCAGGAAGGAGTGGATGTTCGTGTGTTAAACTAGTGGTGCCAGCTGCTGTGTAGTAGCTGCCTGTGATGGCCGTGCTGTCTCTTGTAATAAATGTCACACGCTTGAAATCTCAATGGAAGTGGGGAAGTTTCTTTGTATTTACCGTGGAGTTGATATTTGCAGCTTGCTTGCCATTGTGGCTAGTTAATGTACTATAAATCTATCCCTAGCGTACCTTGCAGGAGCTTAGCCTATTTGTATCCTGAGATTTTATCTGTACCAGAGCAGATTATACTGAAAGCAGCTAAATGTGTTCGGTAGAGTTTTATTTGCAGAAAGATTTGGCTGCAAAAACCCTTGTAACTTGATATAGCTGGAGTTTTAGAGAGGCATAGAAGTTGGAAGTATTTGTGGAAATGCTTGGCATAATTGTTTTGTACAGTTGGTTCAGTCCAATTTTAATGCAGAGCGAATTAGGAAAAAAAAATAGGACCTTAATGATAGACTTAAAGGACAGCAGATGTCTGTACTTCTCTGAGAGAGGAAACTGATCAGCTCTTCGGCATTTTGATCTACTTCCTGAGATTCTCTACCTCAGTTGTTTGTGTGTGTGTTATTGAAATGAAGATATTTTATAAAGCATCTTCAAATACTTGGTAGGAATCAAATATCCAGTGAATGTGAGTAACAAAAGCAAAGGACTGCTTTCTTTTGTTTTGTTTAATGTAAACATGGCAAATGCGTTGTTTTAGTGGGAGGGTTGTTTGTTCTTGTCTTTTGTGGGATTTTTATTTGGGTTGTTTTTCTTTTGGTGGCAGTGGAGGTGTTAGTTTCTAATAACTGACTTTTGGTTTGGTGTTGCAGTAAACAGGTGGCCTCTGGCACCAAAGGATGTGCAGACTTCATGTTAGGGTATCTGTCAGTGTGCTTTTATTAGCCAATGACTGGATATTTTCAAGAGGACAAACTTTTTAATTGGGTGAAGTGCCAGAAAATGAACTGTCAGAACTAGTTTTATGCCAAACTATGCATATGTGTGTGTCACGGTTTAGCCCCAGCTGGCAACTAAGCACCACAAAGCCACTCCCTCCCTCCCTGCTGTCACCCCCATGGGATAGGGATGAGAATCAGGAAAAGGTAAACCTTGTGGGTTGCGGTAGGAACAGTTTAATAATTGAAATAAAGTAAAATATAATAGTGACAACAAGTGTAATGAAAAGGAGAGAGCGAAGGATAAACCCCAAGGAAAAACACGTGATGCACAATGTAATTGCTCACCACCCACTGACTGATGCCCATCTAGTCCCTGAGCAGTGATCAGCAACTCCCAGCCAACTCCCCCCCAGTTTATATACTGAGCATGATATTTTATGGTATAGAATATCCCTTTGGCTAGTTTGAGTTCTAAATATATATAATATAATATTGGAATAATATTCTAATATTCTGTAATATTCTAAATATTACACTAAATCCAAAGCGTAGCACTGTACCAGCTACTAGGAAGAAAATTACCTCTGTCCCAAGCATGCATATAATAAAAATTGAAGGAACTGAAAATACAGAGATATAAATATTTTTTTTATACCAAACTACTTCCCTGTCTTCTGGAATTTTAGATAAAAGGAAGGAGTATTTTTTGGTTTTATTATCATTAGTTTGCTACTGACAAACTTTGAACTGTCAAAGATGGTACTTTTTTGCTAATGCCGTTGTGTAAGACAGTTTTGCTACTGTGAAACGTGGGCTGATCTCCTTTCACAGCTTTTGAAAGATACAGAAGAGGTATGAGTGTCCAGCAGCAACCTGGTTTAGAGTTCTGTGAAGAAAACTAAATAGCTGTAAATTGGGGGGGTCAGCTTGTCTGGGAAACAAATTACATTCTGTTTTGCATTCCTTTTTCCAGTGTCGTGAAAGTATAAAGATATTCCACTTACTAGGCTCTTATAGTCTGACATATTTAATATGGAAATAGGTTCCTTTTTGTTTCCTGTTATAGTCAGATGCTCTGATTCTGTAGCAAGACACTGAAAAAAGTACCATGTTCATATTTGCTAGATCAGTCCTATTGCTGTTTATAATTTTTAGCTGTTGAAAATGAATTTTAAGTATTTTAGCTTGTTAAATGGGATAGTTTACCCAATCTGATGCTGACGACACTGAGATAAATTTGTTACTATCGTTACTATTATTAAGGCTTAAACTGCAGGTTTTTTGTTTGTCTGTTTTTATGGACAGCTGTATGCTTGGGGCTATAATAACTGTGGTCAAGTGGGATCTGGATCTACAGCAAACCAGCCGACTCCTCGTAGGGTTTCGAACTGTTTACAGGGTAAAATGGTAGTTGGCATTGCTTGTGGTCAGACCTCCTCCATGGCTGTAGTAAACAATGGTGAGGTAAGCATTGCTACATTCTCATGTTTTCTCTCTGTTACCCAGACTTGAAAGGTTAATGTCTGAACATGGGGAAATGCTGAAAAGGAGTCCTCAACTTAGAGTTGTATTGATAGAGTTATATTACTGTTATATTGATAACTTCTGTGAGACCACTTCAAGGAAAATTCTGCAATTAACTGGAGATGCTGTCTTTACACTGAACATTCCTTCTTGTGGCGAAGACTGTATTGTAACATAATTCTTATTCATGTCTGCAACTGCAAGAATTTGAACAGTTGTATTAAGCATGTCTGTCTTCATATTTCAATAGATTGTTTAACATATGTCTTCATTAGATTTTTTTGAAAGTGTGCACAATTAAATAGTTAGTCTTTCTGCAAGAATACACTGACTGATCCTGGTTCTTAAACACGCTGCTTAATTGCCAGCAACAAAACCAAACCAATCTTTTGAACATTGCACTAGTATTGTGCAACTGTTTGTTTCACGTACATTTATGGTGCTATCTTGCTTCTAGGTATGAACTGTAACCTCAATTTTACTACATTTCACCAAACTTGGAGTGTAGGATTTCTTTGAGACTGGAAGGACTGTAAAAGTCACTGAGGTTGAGATGAGCTTTCATTGTGCATACTTTTGTCTTAATGTGCCCACTGTAACAAAACTAAAGTAAAAATTAGAGCTAAACTGGGGACTTCAGTTTAAACTAATCCAATAGCTAATCAGCTGATCAGAATAATTCATTGTCTTTAATGAAAGAAAAAATAATAAATAGAAAGGAAGTTGTAGAGGTCAACTAAATGTTGACACTATGGGAGAGATTTTGCTGTATTGTTTATTGCAAAATTCCTACTGCTTCAAAGACAAATATATTTTAACCTTCTTTAAAAGGTAAATGCAGGATTGGAAAGTTGAATACAGTTAGTCATTACAGTATATTTAATATCTTTCACCCTTCCCTGTATTGCTCTTGAAATAGCGTACAGTTTTTTAATAAGATGTATCCAGCACAAGTCAGAAAAGTACTAAGTCTTAAATGTTCTGTACTTCTACAGAGGAGTGGCTTAATTTTGTTTTCCTTTTACAATCAGGTTTATGGCTGGGGTTACAATGGTAATGGTCAGCTAGGTCTTGGAAACAATGGCAATCAACTAACACCATGCAGAGTGGGAGCGTTACATGGTGTGTGTATACTCCAGGTATGTCTAATGTGGAGATGAAAGTGTGGCTAGCATCTGTTTAAACTTTATCTTTGGCGTCTTATACCTGCTTCTGGATTTCACAGTTCAAATACTGATTTTTGTCAGTTTCTATAAATTACATTAGGCTTATAAAAAGTGCAAGTAAGCTGTAAAATACTTGCTTTTGTAAATGTTCTGAGTGATTTAAAGTTAGCTAGTGTAAGTAAATTATACCACTGATGCAAATTGCATCTTTGTTACAAAGCTGAATGAATGAAATGCACTAGGCAAAGACAAGAAATGAAGGGGAACAAGATGTTCAAACTAGATTCTACATCAATATTCCTGTTAGCCCTTCAGAAGTGTGGGGAGAGGGAAAATGAGTCATGGGTGTGGATTTGGTTGTTTGGTGATGGGGGTTTGTTTGGGAGGGCTTTTTTGCTGCTTTTTTTTTTTTCCTGCTAAAGAATAAAACTAAAATTTAGGATTTCCTGGGGTTTTAGTAAGGTTCTGTGGAGTTTCATGTGATAACTTGGGTTGAATGATTGTTGGTTGTTAAACTGCAGCTCTTGTAGTTTGTATAGTATTCAAAATAGCTAATTCTGAAAGTATTTCAGAGTTGCAAGATGTGATCAAGTTCACTGTTCTTTGTGTGAAGAAACTGCAACTGAAAGCAAGTAAAAGCTAGGGAGAGTTCACAAAAGTGCAGTAAATATTTAGGAGTAATGAATGAACACTAAATTAATGAAGTTGGAACTTTTCCAGTACCTACAGTTAATGTATTTTGTGATAGCTTTAGGTACTGAGAAACACATTTGTAGTGCTAAATGAAGAATACCTGAGATATTTAACATCAGCTAGACAAAGGTAATGTGTGCGATAATTTTGTTTCTCATCTCTGTTTTGTTTAGTAGTAATGCTTGTACATTTACTTACAGATTGCCTGTGGCTATGCGCACACACTAGCACTAACAGATGAGGGTTTGCTCTATGCCTGGGGAGCTAACACTTATGGGCAGCTGGGAACTGGCAATAAAAGTAACCAGCTAAGCCCGATGCAGATCATGATGGAAAAAGAAAGGTAATCTTGCTGAAGCTGTTTCTGGATTGATAAGTCTGAGCATGTGTTATGCAGTTTCTAGCACTGGAAGCATGCATGTGTAGGGCTTGGTGGATTGTTTTTGTATTGCTAATGTTAAAAGCATAGGAAAGGATGATAACTTACAGTTTACTGTAGGCTTGAGTGCTTTCTGCTATCTGTAATGATTATTGAAAGTAAACATTCTTTGTATTTACCTTATACTGAAAGATAACGAATGACTAAGTGTTAGGTTATTCTAAATATGGTTCCTTTGGTTAAAAATTTGGAGCTATGAAATTGATAAGCCAAGCTTTTAAGCTGCACTGAGGCCTACATTTTGGGTGGGAGGGGAGGGAGAGGGGGAAGGAAGCACCACCTTTATAAGGAGTGGCATGTGAGGAAAAACAGATTTTCTCAAAGGCTGACAATAGCCAACCACATAAACAGAACTTGATTTGCAAGGTTGCTAGAGCTAAGGGCAGATAATACCACTTTTATTAGTGGTACCAGTTAGTAGTTTCTTAGTTTCCTAGACTCATAAAAGAATAACCCTAACCCTTCACCCTTTTTCAGCACCCTTGTCATCCTCATATTTGGGATGGCTCTTCTGATATTTACCTACAAACTTGGACCTCAGTCTCATTCTCTGGGCCCATGTGTATGATTAACATACCTCAGTTTGGAAACCTCTTAGTCTATAAATCCCTTAACCTGTAAATCTCTTAACTTGTAATCTCCTCTTAACTAGGAAACAGTTTTGGTTGGTTTTTCTCCTCCATTTCTGAACTTTCTTTTTGGGAAGTCGTTCCTATTTTTTTCCTGTTTCTCACACTAAACAATAAATTAAAAGCTGCACAGTGCTGAGATTATTTAAGAGCTTAAAAAATGAGTGGAGGGAAAGAAGAAAGGAACCACCACAACAGAAACCACTGAGGTGAGGCTGGCTTGTCTGTGAAGGAAGTGACATTAGCAAAGCAAAAGAAAATATTCTTTAAAAAAGCACTGGAAGAGAAATGTGCGTGTTTGCAAATAAATCAACTTTGTTTTCTTAGCGTTCTATTTCTTGAGTAAACTAAGGGGAGCTGTTGCATTTAGAACTGTATGTGAACTCAAGCATGGGATTATAATAAAACTGGCATTTGTTCAATGGCTAAAGGAGGGAGATGTCGTAGAACTTCTGCTTGGAATCTAAGGGAGAGAGAAGTCACTTGAACTTATTAATATTGCTTCACTTGGCTCCCTTGGAAACAGTGCTGTAAGTGGGTGAACTGTCATTTCCTGTGAGGCATATTACTGCTGCTTCTTCTGGTCTTTTAATTTATATAACTCTTTTGTCATTTATATGTAATGCTGGTGACAGTTCCTTAGGAGGTGGTATTTGATGCTATCTTGGAGAATATTCTCCAAATAGCTTATAAGGAGCTTCTAGACGTGTTAGTTTGGAGGAACAGCTATGAAGGCCAGCTTCCTGAATTTTAATGTTAAGTGTCTGCTTAACACATTACCCTGTATGTGTACTCTAAGTATACTGTACATATACATGTATTATAGTACATGTTCTTAAGTATACACTTCTATAGTATAGTTACTCTAAAAATAGGAATCTGTTCTGCTAAGGAAAGGAAGTTTGGGGAAGGTAGTAGTTTAGGTGCATAGCTATGATGGAAAGCAAGTTGTCTCTAAAATAATTACTTTATGATGTCTCTTGCAGAGATGCTGAAAAATCTCAATGTTGCATAGAGGTTCATAAATTGATCATGGTGTAAACCAACCCATTAGTTTTTTATCTGCCAGAAATTACTGATACATACTGAAAGTGATTGTAGGTTCTTTCTGTGTTTGATCTTGAAAACAATTTTTGCACTTAAAATGTAAGCTTTATGTAAAAAACCCTTTTTTCCTAAAAAGCTAACTCTTCATGGATATTGTTGGGTAAAGGAACAAACATTTTTACATGTATATTTTTAGACTGCTTGGAAAGACATTTATCCCAGCTGATCTGTTTCTGGCACAAAGGCATGAAATCCTCTGATGTATTTTTTTAGTGTGGAGAAAAAACAGGAAAGCGTAGCTTTTGTTTTGAACTGACACTGGCACTTCCCCTGGTTTTTGCTTATCATGTGAACAGAGACACTGGAAATGTCCTTGCGGTCCTTTTAATGGAAGTGTGATTCTTCTTAGTTATTGTAATGTTTCAGATAGCAAGATAGGGATTGTCTGAGCAATGGGAAAACAGAAGAGATTGTGTATCAGCAGCTCTAATATTTTAAGGAACTATGTGAGGTGGGTGAAAATAATATATAGACTTTATTTAAAAAACAACCATAACTTTCCAAGAACGTGGAGTTAAGTGTGTGTATTCACCTCTTCTTAAATGAAGCACTGTCCATGTACTGTCCTGAATTTCAGTGTTGAGGCTTTCAACAGCAAAAGAAAGTGTTTCCTACAGGTAGTAGGTCAGATCTCTGTCTACATACAAAAAAAACAGATTAAAAGAGGGGTAGAAAGGAGGGTATATTGAAAAATACATAGGAACTTAATCTCAAAATGAGATAATTTTTGTAATATCGATTTGAAAGAAGTTCTGAAAAATGCTTTGCAAAACCCTTAGTAGTATAACCTTCTTGTCTGTTCCCTAACTGGAGGTTTCATAAGCTCCATAAGCATTTTTTCTTGAGAGTAAGTCTCATGTGCATTGGTTTTAAAGGGGAAAAACAAAACTTTGTTTTTCTTCATTCCTTTCCCATGGTTATGGAAGAAAAAGAAGGAATGTCAACTGATGAGAATGACAGAATGCAGTATCTGATTACAATAAAATCTACAAGCAATCTGAAAATGCCATTTCAGTTTTTAAATATCCATTCAAACAGTATCTCATTTGCGCAGGACAAAGAAAGAAGTACAGGAGTGTAGATGCATAGTTTGGTTGGCTGTTACTTTGGTGAGACATTTGGAAGGTCACTTGGTTCTGTACCTTACAAGGTTTCTTCTGTTTGCAGGGTTGTGGAGATTGCAGCCTGCCACTCTGCTCACACATCAGCTGCCAAGACCCAGAGCGGCCAGGTGTACATGTGGGGCCAATGCCGTGGGCAGTCAGTGATCCTTCCCCACCTCACTCACTTTGCCTGCACCGACGACGTGTTTGCTTGCTTTGCTACTCCTGCTGTTATGTGGCGTCTGCTGTCAGTAGGTAAGAACAAGCTCCGGTATGGCAGCCAATGCTATAACCTCTGTGTACATATGTAGTAATTAGTACAGGATACCACTTCTATGTCAGGATGGTTCCTGCTTTAAGCAGAAGCAGTAATTAAAACTAGCTCTTTCAGCTAAGTTTTTTTTCTTCTGAAGAAAACAGTCTACTTCAGCAGCTAAGGGTTCAGCATAGGGTTAACAAGATTGTTTGTTTACCAGTATACATCTGGAGAGAATCCTTGTTTACCATCGTACTGTGAATATTGTCTGTTTCCAACCTTTGTATTGTTTGAGCTCCAGCCGAGGACTGGGAAGGACTTTTGGATCATTAAACATAACTTTTTTTTCTCTTGATACTATTCCTACTTGGAAGAGTGCTCCTGATGCCTGTTACTTTGCTATCTAGCAACTTTGAATTGTAAGGGTTATCTCTAGCTTTTCCTCCTTAGTATTTACCCTTCCAATATGAATATGAAGGGGAAAATCTCACTCATATGCTTCATGTTAGGAAAGTAAAGAATTCCAAGTTTTCATTTTTGAGATTATTTCTCTCATCTCAGTTTAGTTTGACTTTCCCCAAAGACAGGCAGGCTTGTCAATAGTTGTACCTGTAAAACAAGACTCTAATAGAATTGTTTTCTGTGTTGGAACTCTCTTATATTGCCTTGGATTACATTTTGGGATGCAGTCTCTGTGACCACCAACTTAAGCCCAAGCTTTTCTTCTTGATTATCTTTGATTCACATGCTGCTAATTCTTATTTGACCCCAAATATAAACAAATATTAATACAGCTATAAAATGCTTAGCTTGCACTAAGCAAACACTGAGGTGTTTTCATGTTCAAAACGTGAAGATGTTTTCATCTTACATCTGTTGCTTCAGTTCTTGAGATCATTTAGGAGATCTAATCTGTTTTCACATTGACAACAGATCCTAATTTTGTTAGTCCCCGTACAAAACTGGTTTCATGGAGGCATCACATCCTAAGTAACCTTTCTGCAGACTCGGACTTCATCTTTGTATGTGGCTCGTCCTAACCCAGCTTCTCCATCTTAACCTGTTATTTAGCATGTTGTCACATTTCTAGAGGGCATCTCATCTATAGAGGAAAACTGGATAGTTTTACTAAAGACAGAGGACTAGCTTGGAGTGATCTGCTTCTGGGTAAACTCCATCGTGTTTTATCCCACCTCACTTTCTTCATTCTCTAATCCTCTGTGATATGTGTTAGTCTTGCCCTCTGTAGAGGTCTGACGGTTGTGCAGTCTGTTGCCTTTTGCTAATAGTGAAGGTGTTTTAAATGACATCTCCCCAGTTCAGTACCTTTCAAGTTCTTGATTTTTATGAGGTGTTCCCAGACTGAGTATAACAAGGTATTTGACCTTTGTACTTGCATTTTAATTCCTCTTAGCCTTTGGGGTTTTTTTCTCTTCTTATTTTGATAATCCTACTTACTGAATATTTAAATCAAAAGCATTAATTCTGGGGACATTTTTAATCTTCATTTTCCATATAATTTTTTTCCTTCACTTTTTTTATTCATATAGGTTAAAAACTTTTTTCTTTTTTTTTCTTAGTGAGAGCTAACTCTGCATAAAAGTTATTGTTCTAATTCTGATTTTGATGGCTTTGCCAAAAAAATTAATCAGTCACTCAGGATTGGCTGTGGTGAAGTACAAATATTCAGCTGTTTTTAAGGAATGAACTTAAGGTATTTGGAGTGAAAGTTGATCTACTGCATAGCTTAAGCTAAGCTGATGACCTAGAAAAAAAATCACATGAGCAAATGGAGGGGGATTGGAACATGGTTTAGTCAGCCCTGATGAGATGCAGGTTCTGTGGATGATCCGTGTAAATTGGAGGAGTGTATGGTCTTTTGTGGCACAAACATGATTTGTCTGTTACAGAAGTATTTCATTTTAAATACCAGCTAATTTAGCTGTCCCTAATGGTGAAGAGGGATTTGTGGTTTGTATATGGATGAACAATACGCAGTTCTGTGGGACACAAGAGACAGACCACATCCTGTTACAGTAAAAATCTACTTATTTATCCTTTCCATGCTGTGCTTCTGAGAAACCATGTGTTTTGAAACACACTTTTAAGATGTATGAACAGAAGCCTCAAGTAGTGGGGTTAAATTAGATTTTCTAAAACTTCAGATTTCTCAACTTACCGCAAACCTTGGCCAACTTGTGCTGCAACTCTTGTATGATTTCTAGAGGTACAGAATGGGACCTCTGTGGGACCAGTGCCATAGGCCTTAATATACAGAACTGTCAAAAAGCTGTAATATCTCAGCTCTAATCCACTTCCAAAATTGCTGAAGTCCTGTGTCCTTGGTTATACCAAGGACACGGTGTCTACTGTCTCTCTTCTTCAACAACACTGCTGTTGGGTTTTGTGTTGTCATAACTGACTAATAAACTGAGTGTAATGGTGTCAGTGATAGTTCTTGTTAGCGAGACCTGGCAAAGACCTTAACAGACAACCTGCAGGCTATCTCTAATCTGCCAGCACAAAAAAAGTGGCCAGCTGGTGACATGTTTTCTTGCCCTTCAGGCTCAGTTCACACCCTGTCAGTGGGGCTGAAGTACTGTACACCATGTTTCAAGTGAGTTGCAGGTGATGCTGCAGGCTCCCGTTACCAGTGGCCTGCAGGTTATCCACAGGTTCTAGTTTGCAGGTTGCAGAGCTGAGCTGACCCAGCACTAGCACTGAGCTGCCAGCAGGCTGGTTTCCTGGGTGGTGCCCAGGCAGAGAATGAGAAAGTTCTCCAGGTACCTTCCTTGGTGCTGTGCTACCTCTGTGCCATGAGCTGGAATGGGAAATGCCGACCACTGCTGCCTGTAGCTGTTGCGGAGCAGCCCTTGCCAACAGGAAATGGTATTGGATTAATTCATTGTTACCATTTCACCGCTTAAGCCAATGGAGCCCTGATAACTGACCTATTTTCCTTGGTATGCTCTTAGTTGAGCTGCTAGCTTTAGCTAGTGGTGTGTGTGTTCTATTTAATATGTTTAATGGTTTTTTTTGTTTGTTTTAAAAATGTTTCTCTAGAGCATGAAGACTTTTTAACAGTAGCAGAGTCTCTGAAGAAAGAATTTGACAGCCCAGAAACCTCAGACCTTAAGTTCCGTGTGGATGGAAAGTACATCCATGTCCATAAAGCTGTTCTGAAAATCAGGTAGTGGTCATGTTTCACAGCTGCTGTTCATGCAGAATAACCTCTCAGTATTGCACCTAAAGGGGGAAAAAATGTAAGGGGTAGGGAGGGACCCCTAAACCTGTAATATATGGCATCTATGTATCCATAATCACTTTAAATGAAGCGATTGTGAAAAAAAGTTGGATCAGAACTCTGTCTTAAAATGGTCCGTATTAAATTTTCACTAAGCCTGTTTGTTGTTCCCAGGTTAATAAATTCTGTTAAGTTGGCCTGAATGCAATGGATACACAGGTGTTTCTGTAGCATAGATCAAGTAAGAGTTTTATCTTGATGCATAACAATGCCCACAGCATTAGGAACCAAAATGTGGACCACTGGCTGTGATGGAGTATGGTAAAATATTAGTGAATATTGCAGACTGCCCCAAATACGTATTTCAGGGGGACTGTAATGTAACATTCCATGTGTTCATAAAATAGTGTTCCAGATGATGTCTTTGTCTCTTAGGTGTGAACACTTCAGAACCATGTTCCAGTCGTACTGGAATGAGGATATGAAGGAAGTGATAGAAATAGACCAGTTTTCTTATCCTGTGTATCGTGCCTTTCTTGAGTACTTGTATACAGACAGTGTTGACCTTCCGCCTGAAGATGCAATAGGTATTGCTTACGGTCCAGTTATATTGGAAAGCAGCATCCAGAAAAACTGACACGGGATACAGAATAAATGTATTAATATTGGCTTCTGGTCTAGCCTATAATGCATTTTACTGCTGATTAATTAAGCTGTCTTTAAAATACTGTTGCAGCAAACTTACATATTTAGAAAAAAACTATGAGCTGTTTTTTTCAAGCTTGGGTGAGAGACTATTTATCTGGGTTAAAATACTTGCATGTTTTACTAAATTGAGTCGATGTTTGTTTAGGATAAGGTCAAAGAATCTCAGCAGATCTAATAGGGAAACTTGGACAGCAGAGCAAAGAGCAAGCTGTAATTCAGGCACAGATTTTTATAATGGTAGGGGTTTTTTTCTCATGTTGCAGTGCCTGTTTTGTGATAGTTCCACTCTTGCAAGCAGTTAGATATGCAAATCAGTGGAACAGCTTGCGTATTTACAGAGATTAATAGGATTTGTGTCATGAGGTAGTAAAAGGCCTTTCTTCCTGTGTAATGGTAAAATGCATTTTTCTGAGAAGTAACCTACTTGGAAAAAGCATGTTATAGAGCTATAGAACACTGCATACAGAATACAGGTGCAGTCTATGCACCAGGAGCATAAACTCCTGTTGAAAGAAGAGATCATTACAGCTGACTAATACGGTGGCATTTTCATTGCAGGGCTTTTGGATTTGGCTACTTCATACTGTGAAAATAGACTGAAAAAACTGTGTCAACACATTATCAAGAGAGGAATTACTGTGGAAAATGCGTTTTCATTGCTCTCTGCTGCTGTCAGATATGATGCAGAGGTAAACTTCCAAACTTCAATCTCTTAAATAGGTGGCTGCTTTCTGACAAACTATGGAGAAAAGCAGCCAGTTATATTTTCATATAAGCTCTCTCTTGCTATCAGATAATACTACTTGCCATTTTCAGAATTTAAGAATGCTGGACTTATAAAAACTGTATTTGCTGTAAGAGATGTATTTTATTTTTTTTTCTATAAACCAGTACTGGGAAGGTGAACTAGTACAGATATCTAAAGATGCCTTAAGTCCCAGGCTGAGACTCAGTGTCTGTAAATGTTTGCATTGCCTTATTTAATGGTAAAAGGTTAGGATGCTGTGCCAAGCTTCATGAATTACTGTTTCTGGGGTGAAAAACAACACTAAGAAAAATCTCTGAGGAGGAAAACACTAGCTCTGAAACAAGGGAAGGGTTTAAACACAAAGAAAAACTGTAACAATAGGAAGAGCAGTCTTGTAAGCTTTAAGTTACTTATTTGTTGTGTGATGTCATATGGTAGTAGGTTTGGGGATTGAGTGCATTGGAGATTTTTTTTGGTTGGCGGGGTGTTTTTTGTTGTTTTTTTGTTTGGCTTGTTTAGCTACAGTCAAATACACTTTCAGTCTTCACAGTATGCTAACTAATGACACAGCAGGATAAGAACTGTTCTATGGACCTAATAAATGTTGAAGACAGAGAAAGAGTGTGTGAAAGGTGGGGGGGAAGGCTAGCAAAGCTTCCCTGTTGCATAATGGCTGACTTCACTACTAGATCACTAACATGCTGCTTCATGAACTAATTAGGAAGTATTCCTGGGCTTGCCTCGGCTATTTATGTTCAGCATAGTATCTGTGCATCATGTTTGCAACTTTGCAATTGGCTAGTTTTTAACTTGCTACTTATGCTCTTAAAGCAGTTTTGGTACTTGGTAAATCAGCTCATTGCTTTGCCTTTTACATAATATTCAGCAATTAGCATGCAGGTGCCCTAACTTATTTCAGAGCCTTGTGGTGCTTTGCTTGTTTGGTATACCTTACCCAAAGGGTTGTGCTAGTGTCTGAATTGTGGCTTCAGCTCTACTGTGAATAATGATTTCTTTAGTGGGAGTTCATGGAAAATAGGAAGATTTCCATATTTTAGCCTCAAAAGACTGTTAGCAGGATGGGTCTTCAGTGTGTGATTGATTCCACTTGTAAAGGGTAGAAAAAAATCCAGTTACTATGCCTTGGGTTTACCTCACTAGCTAAATGAAGTTAGAAATGACAATAGAACTGTAGGCTGAAAGGCTACATCAAGGAGATAGAATGGGTGACACAGAGGGGTGGCTTTTTTACTAAAAATTTTAGTAAAAATTGGTTTTTACAGGCTGTAATGCTAGATGGGGGCTTGAAATTGCTTGGGTGATGTTCATTCAAAGGACTGTGCATCTGGAAGACAACAGTTAAAGGAAGCTGCTTTCCTAATTTAAAATAACTCTGTGACTTGAAACTTTCCTATGCTTGCTTTGGGGGACTGACTGACATGGCTAGAATTAGGTCAGGTCTGGCTTCTTATTGCAGCTTTTAATTATCATTGGATATATCTTGTGCTTTTATTCACTTCAGTCTGTATTAAGTAGTTTGCTGGGAGTGCATCCATCTGCAAATGAAATTCAGTCTTTTTTTTAAACAGAAATTTAATTTTTCCAAAGTTACTTACTAATAGTACAGTATTTCTGTTTATTGTATGCTTTTGTTGCATTGACTTGGAATATGAATTTTTTAATAAAGCAGTGCAAAATATTGTAATGTGTATGATGTAATTTTGTTTAAAATGCTAGCTCATGCTCTTACTTAGAAAAGAAAACCATCAGTGTTCAGTTCTAATAAGCTTGTCTTTTTTTGTTGCACAGATGCCACACAAGTCAAGATCTGCAGCTTCAGAATGCCTGGTTTTAGGCCAGGATATATTTTTATATTATTGTTGTGTCAAGAACTCTCACTGGCACACAGTTGCTCTAGCTTCCTTAAGTGAAAACATGAATATTAATCAGTCTTCTTTCGTACCTCATGGCTTAAAGAGCTCTGCAAATTTGTTATGCCTTACTGCAGCACCCAGTCTGCTGAGCAACTAAGGAAGGGTGTGTTCTCACATATGAAGTATTAGTTCTACAAACTTAAAAATTAGAACAGGGTGGGCAGTTGCTATTTTGCAAGGGCTGCAGCCTCCTCCTTATAGCAGCTTAGATCTGCAATGCAAAGAGTAGACTTTCTCCTCAAAAGAGGAGTTGGAAACAATCTGAGTGGGAAGTGTTCTGTGATCAACTTTACATTGACAACAACTGTGTCTTGTTTTTTTTTTTTTTAGACATCCTTTCTCTCTGACATCATGCGGGTGCAATGATGGTTGTGAGGCTTTTCTAATCGTTAAATGGAAGGCACTTCCAAGTAGACTCAAATATCCAGAGCCTACTTTCTGCAAGAATTGCTATGCTGTATTGTACTACAGTACTTCCTTTGAATAATTTTTGGGACATCTGTGAAATACTTTGTAATGCGGGTCTGTTTCTAATGCACAGAAAGGCTGCCTGCCTAAACCTTGCTTTAAAACTCTCCACTCAGTATATGCTTGGATCGAGCCTGACACGCAACTTTAAGGTTTCAGTGAAGCCCTTAATTAAGCAGGAAGTCAAGCAACCTTATGTATAGATTTGAGTTTATATTATGGAACAAAAGAGCTGAATTTTCTTAATCCACAGTCTCAGTTATGTATCATTACCCCAAGTTCTCCTGTTTATATTGGGCTTTAATAGCTGTTAGTGAATGCAGGTGAAACTCTTAAAGCGGGAAAACTTTTAACAAATTATGGTTACTTTTCCCCTTGTAACCATGTTACGTGGGCAGAATTATCATTTTCTGTTGCATTTACAAAGTGACAGTGTGTGGGAAAACCATTGAGAGCCACTGGTTAGCCATGTATTTGTCTAATTCTCTGCTAAAATAAAGCATATACAGGCGCTTGTGCCTGAATGTAATTTAAAGATATAAAGATAATAAGTTTGTTTGTTTTTTGTGTTTTTCTCTGTTTAGGACTTAGAGGAATTCTGCTTTAAGTTTTGTGTCAATCATTTGACAGAAGTGACACAAACCACAGCGTTTTGGCAAATGGATGGTCGCCTGCTAAAGGAATTCATTGCTAAAGCCAGTAAATGCGGAGCCTTTAAGAACTGAAATGAGGCTGTAAGTTATGGGTGTTTGTAGGGGTCTTTTGCAGTTACAACAGTATGTCATAACTGTATGGGTAAAAGTGAGTCTTACCTGCTTCCTTGTAGGAGAAGATGTGAAGGGCCAGAGTGAAAACATGTTTTCTGTGCTCGAGTGAACTGTTGCAAAAATGTCAAGTGAAATATTCACTTGCATTTAGCAAGCCTGGATGGTGGAACTTGCTCAAGATTTCAGACAGAGTGAGTAACTGCTGCAGTGTGCAAAGGACACCAGCTGTGTTAAGGACTCACCTTTTTAGCCTAGGAGAGCTCCATTCTAGCACCACCTGTTCGTATTTTCAATTTACTTTTTGGTGTTGGAGAATAGTCTGACCTGAGCCACTGAATGATGTCACTTAAATCATTAACTCCCTGGGGTTATAGAGAAACAAATGGCATGGATATCTCTTACTGCATTTGCATGATCATGGATGAATTTGCCATTTGCTGTGTGTAATTAACCAACTGTATCTGGTGCTTAGAAAAGTGTGCAAAACTATCATATGCTCAAAGCCTATGCAAGTGACTTTGAAGAAAGGCATAACTAGCAAATTTAATTGGAAGTAAATCTCTTATATTTGAGTATACCTTAATATTAAGTTGTAATGTGTACTTTGTGTAATCTGTTCAAGCAATATTTATAATGGTTAATGGAAAAAAAATCCCTCTTCAGTGATTACATTGGTTCCCTTGGAGAGGAAGAGATACACTGTTCTGAAAGCAGTGGTTTTGCATTTGTGTTGTCTAAATCTAAACTATGTGTAATAAAATCCACTTTTTTTTACCTGTTCACTAGCAAACTTCTTTGGACTATGGAGAAAATGGCAAGCTTTTTGTGTTACATACCGTATATAAGCTGCTTGATTTTAAAAAACAAAAAAAGCAAAGAAAAAAGCACCAAAAATCCCAACACCTCCCCCCCCATGTATTCCTGCACCTTACAGATTTCACTGCTTGACAAACACCTGTGATCTGTTTCAGAAACAGGGAATTTATTTGTAGGTGCTAATTCAAACCCCAATGACTACAATCTATGGATCTGATTTTTTTTTTCCACTAAGTTGATATGTGACTGTAACCTTATAGCAGGTGTGTACAGACATACACACCTACTAATGCTATTGTGTGCTTTTAAGTTGTTACATCCACATCAAATGTGAGGTAGAGCAGAGAACTTGGGAATTTTAGATTTGTAGTTTGTTAACTACAGGTCTAATTTTGGGGTTCTGACTCTGCTGAGTTTTGCAAAGCTGAGGATGTTGTGTTGTTTGTAGAGGCCAGGGAGCTTCTGCAGCACGTTGGGCATTCAGTCCAGGGTAGTCTGAGACAAAATGCTTCCAGCTGTGTCGTAACTGTTTCTACACCTTGTTTTGGATTGTGAACTCCAGCCTGAAGATCTCAGCTTGGCAGGGGGTGGAACAGAAGAGTACAGGACTTGTCCTTTAAGCTGTTCTGAAGCTTGTCAGTAATTTGCATTGCTGCTATAGGAAAAAAGGGCCCACAGGAGCTTTTATGTCTTTGTGATGACAGTGGATTTGCATCTTCCTTTGTTCCCTAAGAACAGAGAAATCCCCACTTCATGTCAATACACTTTCAGTTTAAGTGGGGGTTTTCTAGGCAGAATAGCGGTGAGTGGTGCTCGGGTCCTTGGCTTAGGCAGGAAATGGGTTTTATTTCTAGTCCTGGACACCCAGCAGGCCTGAACTGTATCAGCAAGTAAACCACTCTAGTTTTGTTCTATGTGGCACAGCTAATAGTTCTACCCTAAAAGCTTATGTTTTGGAACTTGTTACTTTGTGCTTATTGATTTCCACCTCCATGCAGAACAAGCTCAAGTTACAAACTTTTACTAGTCAGGGAGAGAGTAACAACTCTTTCAACAGGATGGTGCTGCAGCCTCTCATGACAAGTGGTGTTTGATATCATCATTTGGGCGCTGGATCGCTCGTGTCCTGCTCTACTTGTTACTGAGAGGCAAGGTGTAGTTAAACTAGCCCTTGGTTCAGCATAGCTCCTCCTCAGCCATGTCCCATGCCCAGTGGGGTGAGTGAGCATGACAAGACACAGCTTTCTTAAAAACATTTTATTTCATTAACTTACCATTTTGTAGCTAAACAAAGCTTTTCTGTATTCATACAAATTTGTAAGACTAAGCACATGGAAGCCATATCCTTTCTTAATGGAGAAAGGAAAACAGGCCATTGTTTGATCACATTGTTGAAACACATTGTTTAGAGTATGATGCCCAACCATCTCTGTTCTGCCTGCAAACACTGTTTCACCACTGCCATTACAGCAGAACTAGTTACACATTAAGCAATCGGGAACCATTTAATTAAAAAACCCACAAAATCCTGTTTATAATTCAGAAGGCTTCATTGAGTGCAAGTTCTGCTAATTCATCTTCTTTGGAAAGCCAAAGCAGCAATGTGATCCTTAAAACATCACTGTCTGCGTGCGGCTACCGCACACAGTCAGAAGAAGGCTCCCACAGTTAAAGTGACTTTAACGTTCTGTGGCAGATGATGCTCCTTTGTCTTTGAGGAAAAAAGTCTTCATCAGAGGGTTTTGTTGAGCTTTAAAAAAAGCTAAATTTGGTGTATAACACTTACTGATCCATAGTAAAATTTAAAGAAAGGGACAACTTAAAATTATTGCAACAGTGAGGTATAAAAATGAGTAAAACACTCACTTCTTGCTTGTGTCCCTGTCTTGGGGGGGGGGGGTGGGGGTGGGGGGGCGGGGGGGATTACTTAGACACTGACCAGACGTGCTCTATGGTTTCTATCATTAGAAAATCCTAAATACTGACACCATTAACAGACAGACTTGGGGGTTATTCAGACATCGTACTAGATGTACTAGCGGTGTTCTCTGGGGTAGGAAGGACGACTTCTTTTAAGTCCTGCAGTAGCTCAATCTTGTTATCCAGTCTTTTTCTACTTTCCAGAAGTTCCTGGATTTTCTCCTCTGTTCCTATTATGAAAAGGAAAGGGATAAAAGCTTTTATTCATATGTAACTGTTATTAATTCATGTGCAATTATATATTAATATGTGCATATATATATTAATGTTGTATGTGCATTAACACTGCAGGGGCTACCAGTGCTTAGTTTCACCTACAGTGAAACCTCTGCCTTTCCAAAGCAAAGCCTTTAGCCTAACAGCCTGCACGCTTGGTCTCTTCGTAAAGAGCCAGACTGTGTGTTGCATGAAATGAGACCAGCGGAAGCATCAAAAGAAAACACTTGGCCGTCCATATGCTGTCCTCTCAAGACTAGCCACATTATACGTTTAATTTAAACTGTCACAGCAAATATAAAAATTAGTACTTTAGTTACTAATCGAATGTTGCTTAGCCTGTGAGCTTTAACAGTTCCATTTTCAGAATCCATTTGTATAGGGGCTCTTCCAATAAAGGTGCATTTTAAATCTTTAAAGATAACATCTCTAAATTAAACACTTGGAGCAAATTTACAAGCCTAATGGATTCTAGCCAACAACAAGATTAAACATAAAAAGAGATGGTTTGGACAACCATATTCAACAGCTAGAGTCTCAAAAACACAACTCAAGAGCATTTAATGTTACTGCTTCTAGCAAAATAGTTACTGCCAGTGTGCTGATGGGATTTAATCAAGTTGTTGACCCTATTTGCAAAACCTTGCCCGACTGCGTTTCTGCTCTTCCCTACCACTTCCATTTTTCTAATGTTAAAGACTGGTGAAATTAGTGAGAGCTCAGTACACAACTTGCTGGAATTCAGAAGCGTTACCATCACCTTACATTGTTAATTGCAAGTTTTAAATGAAGTGCTTGCTTAGTTCAGTAGCAAAACACACAGAAGCATCAGTGACCTCTGAGCAGCATTGTTAGCCAGTGACCAACAAAAAATCAGAATTAAAATTTTAGTAAGAAGCACAAGGTGTTTTGTACAAACCTGAAGAAAATTCCCTCTTTTTGGGGGGGGAAGACATTGAAGAAGGTCTCCAAAGCTGTAATAGGCAGGGTGGGGAAAGCAGCTCCAGACATTTACCTCCGTTTATTCTGAATTACAGAGCCTGAACCATCCTCAATGGTGATACTTTTTTTTTAAAAAAAAGCACCTTTGACCTTCTGCCTCCCTCTGCTTCTTCCCGTTTGTTCAGAAAGCCCATCACTGCTGCTCTTTGTGTGCGTCCTTGGACGATTATGTACATGCGCACTCTTTTGTAACACGTTTAATACATTACCCAATGAGCTTCAGTGTGGATGTTGAAAAGGGGCAGCCAGAACAACGGTGGTGTCCGCTGCCTGTTGAAAATTTTGGGTAGCGCTTCATTAAAAGAGGGGCTTGCTGCCTCACCCTAGCTCTGACAGAAAGCAGATGACCCCTCTGCTCTCTGCTTTCCTCTGCAGTCAGGCAGCG
This sequence comes from Falco biarmicus, assembly GCF_023638135.1. Lineage (NCBI taxonomy): Eukaryota > Metazoa > Chordata > Aves > Falconiformes > Falconidae > Falco > Falco biarmicus. The sequence goes on from NC_079289.1 coordinate 30,691,537, forward strand.
CATATATTTGACAGCACGTCCCATCCCTGTCCCACCACGGTCTGTGCCCACCGTTTCACTGTCGGCGCAGCTGTTGACAAGACAACTGCAACAGAAACCACTGTCTTCATTGCCTGCCCCAGGCAGCCTTCCTGGCGTTCCCATTTGGTATCAAGTCTCTGTGGTTCAAAGAACTAGTACGCACATATTTCAAGAAAAAGCTGGACACATACAAGTGGGAGCCGAAGAAAGACCACTCTGAGGATATTTGGATACGAATCAATAAATAATCAGAAATAAACAGAACAAAGAGCAAACATGACAGCTGTGTTTGTGTATTCAGCGCATGGGTGCCCTACAGGTGGAGGACATACGGCTCCATTCCCCCTCTGCTGAAAGGACATGGCAGAAATCGGAACAGCCCAGAGAAAGGTGTCAGTGATCCCAGAGAAAGGTGTCAGTGATGGGAATGACTGGCCTGTGGGATCGATGCCACAGGAAGGCAGATAACAGATCAGGAACCTTCCACCTCATGCAGATGACCTAAAGGGACACAATAGGTATTTCCGTAAAACCAGGAATGGCCTCAGGAACGCGGACCTGGAATGATCACACAACAGTTTTAAAATGAAGTATCGCCGCCTTTGTCTGCACAACCGAATTGCAGAATTCACTGCTACAGACTCCCTGAAAAAAATGCTACCAAGGAGCTAAAAAGCTACTGCACAGGCTGCTGCCCAGCAAAGAGGAGATTAAAGGTGACTGAGGTATCGCTCCAAGTGGGACACACCACAACCGAACAGAAGGCAAAACTAAAGGAAGTCACTTTTCTGTGAAGGAAAGAAATCTGAAACTGCTGTTGAGGCGACAGCAGGTCCAATACGAAAGTTTTAAATGCAGTCAAGTTTGCAGTAAAGCTGCATGCTGCTGCCAGATAACTGTTTATCCCTATATATAAAGGGGATTTCAAAAAGCACTCTCAGCAATTACAGCTCAGAGTAACCTTGCTGTGCTGGTGCCTAAGGCTTTAGAACACGTTTTGCGTGATGATCCAAATAAAAAAAAGATAAAATGAAAGAATGGATTTTAGGTAAAGCAGGTCAGATGACCCAAAATCATTAGTTCCAGGAGAAAGATCAAAAACACCACAGTATTTATACTAGTTCTACTTTATCTAGTCCGAGACTTTATATGTCATCACAGAGACTTGCTACCTAGAGCATGGAAGACAGATTAGGACAAAAAAACCCCCAAACCAACCAACCAAAAAGAACAAAAAAACCCGCCACAAAACAAAAAAAAGCTGGTGATTTCCTTCCCTCCCTACAGTTTCACTCCAAATTAACATGGTTTTCACCCCTTTCTCACTGGTTCACTTCAAGAGCTCCTCTTGGCTCTGTTTTGGAACCAAGCTTGATGGATGTTTTTGGTATTGACCTTGAAATGAAAAGTAAGCTGATGGTATCAGAAAAAAAGAATGTGTGATACCAGAAGAACTGAGCTGCTCAAGTAGTGGGGAATTGGAGAGGGGACAACTTTTACACATGAGAATCACATGGTTGTGTGCCTCTGAACAAACGGGAAGAAGCAGAGGGAGGCAGAAGGTCAAATACCAAGAATTTCTCCTGTAAGCTGAGAAGAGGATGAGGTAATTGATGCAGCTGTGAAGAAATGTGTGTGATCCAAGGCTGGCTGTGTCACACGAGGAGTTTTGAGCAGAGATGTTTTAATGCCCTCAGATGAGGCACTGGTGGAACCTTATGCCAGATAACTGCAACACCAGTCACTCTCATTTCCAAAGGAGGAATTTAAATGTGAGAACAGGAGACTGAAGAGAGGAACCTGGCTTTTTCAAGTGAAGGGAAAACACCAAACATTAGCAAACATCACCTTCACACGCTGAACCTCAGTGTTACCTAATTAAAACCCATTTCCATTTTCACAGGGACAAATCTAAAGCAGAAATTAGAACAAGGCCACTAACTGTTAGAGGGAAATAGAAGCAAGAGACTTGCCTATCTGAAAAAGAATTTTAACCTTGTTGCTTCCAGCAGCTGAGGCTGGAGTCCAAGCCCCAGAGTTTCCTTCTGTACCGGTGGACCCAAGCAACTGCTCCTGCCCTTGTTTTCATTTCACTTGGAGCATTTGCAGCTTGTTTTTCAAAGCACACTACAGTTGCCATTAGGTCCAGGAAGTTCTGCCCATGGCACTGAATGCACCTAACTGAAACACAACAGCCAGTCTAGACAGAAGCAGAGCTGTAACGCAGGCAAGCTGCTAATGGGAGGCACTGAGAAGGAAGGGAAATAAATAACCTGCAGGAACAGGATGGGAGCACACCCTGCGGGAGAGGGAAGTTCCTCGGGGGCAGAGACCCTCTGGTCTTCTAAAGCGGTGGAACTGTGACTCGCCTCCCCCTTCAGGTCAGCCAGCCAGATCTAAGGTACTGTCATACTGACATACTATAGAAATACCTAAAGATTCAGGTAGCAATGCCTTTTACTCAATTGCTTATATAATATTGAGAAAACAGTTCCTTGGAATTTTTATTTTAAATGGTCATTGTATCAAAATGCTCAAAAGAATAACCTCAATGCGAAAACCACACCAACTGCTAGTGTTCCAACAGCTTTTTTCACGTACCTGAATGAATATTTGTCAGTATATTTTCAAACAGTCCACAGTCAAAGAGTGACATTACTGTCTCTTCATACTCTGTGGAAAGAGATAATCTGATGTAATATAACTGAGTAAAAGTTTACAGAACCCTCACACTAATGCAGAGCCCCACAGAAGTAGCGCAAAACAGTAATTACTTTATATCACACTGATTGCTTGAAGTTTTAAGATGCCTTCCTTCCCATAATCTATATTGAGAAAGAAGGATCGATTTTTGAGTTCTGCCCTGGTTTTAGTTTCATACAGAAAACAGGAAAGGGGACCTGCCTGTAATTCCCTTTTTGGGTCTGCACCACGTGAACAGCCCATTTTAAAAAATGAGCAATACACTTATGTCATATTTCATTCCACTGTGTCAGGACTGTTGATGGCAGGGCTGACCGTACCAATTCCTCTTGACAGATCATGTGACATGTGGAACAGAGCTATCGCTGTTTGATGTTAAAAACCAGCCCAGAATTATGCCTCAATTTCATAACTGAGGCTTCCATTAAAACAAAATACAAAACACCTACAGAGAGTTTGCACGACTGTTAAGAGGTCTGCTTAATGGTGAAGCCTTTGAACCTCTAACATATCCCCGACTTGGTTACTGCTTCCAGCTGCTGTCATGTCACACACAAGCTGCTCGTGAGGAAGATTTAGCTAGGTGGGACATTTCACCTTCCATGCATCTGCTTCAGTTACTTTGCATAAATTAGCAGTCTTTATCCAAAGGCATTGTAAAGGCTTTTTAAAGCAGGGAGGACAACAGGAGAAAAATGCTTGAAATTTTCTTTAACTGTGTTGTGGACAAAACAACAATGGTCTTGGAGGATTCTAATCCAAAGTGCTCATACAAGCTGATACTTAAACCAATAAAACCCCCAAATACACACTAACAGTTGACAATGAAGGTCTAACTCATCATCCAAAGACCTAACATGTTCATACTCAGGGATTTTTCCCTCAAAAGAGAGTGCTGATATTAACGGATAGTTGGTCCCTCTTGTGAAGCTGTAAGAACAGCACAGACCAAATAAAACCTTCTGTTTCTCTTCAGGAACTCTCTCTTCTTTAGTGCCCAGGAGAAGAGGCCTGGCCAAACCTACCTATGTTTATGCCAACAGGTAAAAGGTGGCTTCAGAAATTCAAGTTAGAAGGCCTTACTAGAGCATGCTGAGTTGGCAGCTCTTCCCCTCTACTGACACAGGTATACCAAAAAGTACTCTCCACCTGCTGTGCAGCTGCAGACATAAGACAGGACCCAGTCATTTAGCATGACAGAAGTATCCTCAGGAAGGTGACCCAGGCCCGAGCGCCGGGCACTCGGATCAGTGTTTCTGCTGAGAGCAGAGTCCTCCGCGGGTCTCCATACCTGTTTCTGAAGTGTTGTCATCCATCAGTTTTTCCTGTGCCAGGTGAAGCGTGTCCAGCATTTCTTCAAATATGTCATCCAGAAGCCCCGCTTGCTTGCATTTCCTAAGGAAGTCTATTCGGACTGTTAAAACACAAAACCACACTCTTACATAGAGGTAATCTGCAAAGTGGGCTTTACTTGCTCACTTCAGAAACTAAAACTTTGGATGAAGTCCTCTTTGCAGTAACAAATACATATGCAAATCTCTGGCTGCTCCAGCTACCCACTCAGTCCTTTCCAGTGGGAATAAAAACATGGTCAGGCAAACATAAGCATTGCACTGGGCGTAAAATTACCTAAGCTCTAGATTTGGCTTTAGTCATCAAAAGCAAATAAAATACAACCCTAAATGCACCACTCCTAAATCCTCCTGATGCCCCCTAGTATAGGAAAGCATTTCTTATTGCTAAGAAAATTAAGGCTCCAAGTGATTTTACTCCAAGTGATCCAGGCATTAAACTTGTTTATTACAGCCCGTTTCATATGCCTACTTTGTCAGACTTGGATTGCTAGAGAAGTAACTACCTATTTTTTCCTCATCTCGGAGCAGCAGGTCAGTGACAGGGTTCAGTTCAATGGGCTGTTCAAAAGGAAAGCTATCGGGCAGCTCACAAAAGTCCGCCGGTCTCCATTAAAAACAATGCTACTTTTTACTGGAGACGCTGTGAGAAAAGAAATGCCATTTCACTTTCGCTCGACACCCTACAAGTATTCCAGGATTCCGTATAGGTTCCCTGTTCTTTAGAGTGGTAGTAAAAAATCAGAAAAAACCCATCAGGCAGCTACCTACTGTTACACCACCATGCCATGGGAAGGTGAATAATCACACCTTCCAAACTTCCAAGCAACAGCGTAATCCGGACAAGCAATTGCAGCAGGACTCTCGGGGTAACATGAAAACTGCAGCGCTGAAGGATGGGTCCAGCGGCTGATCTTGCTGTTGTAATAGCATCTTTATGCAGTAAAATACTATATTGTGTCAAGCGCCCAATTCAAAAGGTAAGATAAGCATGCGGTGGCCGCAGTAACAGTAGCAGCAGCGTTTAGCCAGCCCCATTCCTACCCAGCAAGCTACAGAGCTCCTCTCTCAGTGCTGGGCTATCCTTTGGCCCTCTCTCCTCACAGCACCCCCTCCGCTGAGCCATCCAGGGCGCTGCCTGGCAGAAACGCACCTCTGCCCTTCAAGAGGGGCTCAGTGCAAGGAGACCGAGGTGAAGGAGGACCGATTCCCTTTTAAATTCCACTGTACTGATATAGAGGAGGTGGGGGGCAGGCAGAGGCACCCCACTGGAGACACACAGCTGAACACAGCAGCCAAAGAGAGCAGGGGCAGGCCCAGGTGAATTCACCGGCTCGCATCACACAGCAAGTCTCAGCCACAGCACAGATTTGTTTGCTGCACAGTTGTTAAAACCTGCACAGTCATTCCGCAGATCAGACTTCTGCTCCCTTGCCAGAGCTTGGAGAGTCAGTCACTCGTCTCAGGAGAGTAATACGCGTTTGCAGCATTGCTGCTATCAACCAGCTCCAAGCTCTGAACTTCAACATAACAGATCACAGTTATCTCCTAGCTGTTCTATAAAGTGAGGCGCACCTTTATGCCTGTTGTTTTTCCTTTTTAGTATTTGTAAACTGTTTTCTTCTGCTGTCTCTTCTGTGCTCTGTAAGAAAATCAAAACAATGTATTTTTACACCATACTGACATTCACAGCTTTGTTTTCATTATCTTACCCCTGTATTAGCAGAAAGTTAAAAAGCAGCCCATATTTCTGTGAATACAGTCAGCTTCTCTGCACAGCTCACAATATTCTTCTCCAGATATTTCATTTTTAAAAAGGGAAGCAAAAACTGCTTCAAAGCAAAAACTCTTTAGGAAAAGCCCAACACCTGGGACACCGCCCTCCTTAATTACTGCATTTGCAAACAGCACAGATGTTAACAAATGCCTGCTGCTAACTCCCAGTGCAAATTATGTTTAGTTCCCTAGACCTGATGATGTCATACTAGAAAGGATTTGAGAAGAGAGGGGGAATATTTTTCTTTTCCTTTGGACAGGACACAGTTATTTGCTGCTGTTCCATGTCATACCAGAGCACTACAATTCTTAAGCTCTGTCACAAAACTCCAGCAGTGTAAAAATGCATTGCTTACACAACTGTAAACAATTTATGCTGCATCGAAAAACACTGGAGTCCTCTCAGCTTCTTATTTGCAGTGTCTGCATTGATTTCCAAGATAGGGACCACTGGAGAGCAGCTGAAACAGCGCATTAATAGCATGGGTAACAGGTCAAATGAATCTTGGTTACAATACCAGGAACATAAGTGGATTTACTGCTGAGAAACTCTTAGAGACAAATAACCTACCCTTATGAGAGTACGCCATGGTTTAACCCTGGCCAGCAACTAAGCACTACATAGCTGCTCGCTCATTGCCCCGCAGCGGGATGGGGGAGAGAATCAGAAGGGAAAAGTGAGAAAACTCATGGCTTGAGATAAAGACAGTTTAGTAGGTAAAGCAAAAGCTGTGCATGCAAGCAAAGCAAAGTAAGGAGCTCATTCACCACTTCCCCTGGGCAGGCAGGTGTTCAGCCATCCCCAGGAAAGCAGGGCTCCAGCATGTGTAACGGTTACTTGGGAAGAGAAACCATCACTCTGAACGTCCCCCCTTTCCTCCTCCTTCCCTTCAATTTCTACACTAAGCATGACCTTCTGTGGTATGGAATATTCCTTTGGCTAGTTCGGGTCAGCTGTCCTGGCTGTGTCCCCTCACAGTTTCTTGTGCCGCTCCAGAACGCTCGGCAGGGCCCAAGAAACTGAAAAGTCCTTGACTTAGTACAAGCATTACTTAGCAACAAGTAAGAACATCAGTGTGCTATCAGCATTTTTCTCACACCAAATCCAAAACACAGCACTGCACCAGCTACTAAGAAAAAAACTGTTTCAGCTGAAACCAGGACACAGTACTACACAAAAGCTGCAAAAGATCATCCACGTCCCCTCACATGACCTGCGAAGGACAAAGTTTTCCCCAAGGAAAGCTGTATGCTAATTCCTCTAGAAAGGGGAAATCCTGACGCCCCCAAGAGTCAATGGGAGTTCCCATGCATACTTCTGTGGAGCCAAGAGAATCGCCTCAAAACTTAAAATAAGCTGTATTTACAGGCTAACAGCCTCTAAACCAACACCCCCTGCAACCAGAGGGATGCTCTGCTTGATAGCTCCTGAACCCTTGGTAAGGCCACTTTCACCAGCAGAACTGAGAACTGCCTGACCTGCCAATGAAAATCTGCCACGTTTCCCACAAGCACAGGCTCACAAAACAAGTGCCCGTTTAAAAGGCCAAGTGACTCATCAAAAGCTGTTTTTCATGGAAACCGTGTCAAGCCCTAAGCAAATCTGAGAGAAGTAGCACTTCCAAAGAAAAGGAGCCCCCAAAGGGAAGCTCTTGCTGATCATGTCAAGATCACAGCCACCGAGTCAGTCTGGTTCAGAGGTTCCTATCATATTTGTGTCACATTACCCAAGGGCAGCATTGCTCTGCCTGAAGCAGCTCCAAACCCAAACAGTTCTGTTTTGACAGAATGACAAGATCAAAACAAGGCAGCTGTAAAGGAAAAGTTATGCTTCTGTGAGGAAGTCTCTTGCTGAATACACTGCCAAAATACTTCACTTTATTGTAGCAGATGCAGGTTTCTGTTTTAGAACTACTTAAACTCAGAATTACCATTTGTTCCGTGATGGTGGAAGATTTCGATAGATGTCTTCTCCTCTTAGTAGCTGCATCTAGGAATCAAGAAACAACAAAGTAACCAATGCTTCAATCTCAGACTGATGATTTCACATCATTCAACTTATCTTTTTTTCCCCAAAGAGCTATAAAAGTGAGGCACTTTGGGTGGCAAAGTAAGAGTATGTTTTGGCTTTCCCAAACACCTGACATTTCAGTGGAATTCACATTATTTCCATGTAAGAAAAATTACAAGCTTGAACCATTAGGAAGAATCACTGTGGTATTAGAAGTTTGCCTTTAAACCAAGTATAAAGTGACCCTAGTTTTTAACGTAAGATTTTTGACTGTGGCAGAGAGAATCAGAAAGGAAAAGTGAGAAAACTCATGTATTATCAACAGATAATACAATCAAACAGATTGATTATTCTCCCCGGCAGTAGCAGTACCTCTAGGTGGTAAAAACTTCAGGCAAATTTATGAAAGATGACCATTTTTTCCCCCGGTAAATTCTTGTTTGTGTTAGCACACCCTCAAAACTAAGCCTACATAAAGAATTATTTTAAGTGTCCCAAAAGACATACAAATTGCATTCGGTTTTTCATCAATATAATGACCCTCCTAGAAAGCCTCCAGAAACAATTTGACTTGTAAGTTGGCTATCATATTATGCTACAAAGTGGTTTTAGTGACGTGGTATGAGATCTCCACAAAACCATCTGCTTTCACTCTGTCCTCTCTAGCAGCCATGCACCAGCCTCTCTCCAACACCCTAACTGGCAGCCGCTGAAAACAGCTACATCACAAGCAGAGAACAATAACTCTGGCAAGGAAGACATGGCAGGAGCAGAGAAACCTAGTGAAGAGCACATCCTCCCACCCAAACCTGAGGGTTTTAAATGCAGTGGGGTTATATGCCCCCTTCCCGTTTAACTCTACATCCTTTGGGCAGCACTGAGGTTCTTCCTGTTAGAAATCACCCTATTAAGAGGAACAAGGAGTTACTGTTGGTACAGGAAGGCTGTTGAAAGAAGTTTGGGGTTTGTGTACCGGTGCTGTACATTTGCATTTTTCATGGCCTGAAAGGAAATCATAACCTCTCACTTCGTGTGTTATAAAGCTGGATGGCCTAATTTGGGGCAGTCTAGGAGATGCTGCTGTAGGCACAGTGCTCCTTGCTGTCTAGCATGACATCCTGACCTGTGGCAGGATTTTCTCAGCTCTTCCTGGTATTTGCTGTAGGTATGCCTTATAAAACATGAGGAACAGTCCAAAGGCCAGCTCAGCTCTTACCGCTCCCCACTCTTTTGCATTTGTCAGCCTTCACTCTGGGCACATCCAACATTTCCAGTGAAGCGGAGGTTAGAGCCTGTTTCCAAGCCCAAACTGCCCTTCCGTTTGTGCTGCACAGAGCTGCAAGGAGAGCTTCTTGCCCCTTAAGGCACCCTGTCTCCTTCCAATCACACAGCAAAGCCCTGACATTTCAGCACAGGAATGTTGTCTGGACCAAGAACAAGGGAATGTTCCTTAACCCCATTTTCTCCAAGCTACTGGGGGAAACAAGCCTGGAGAGGCAGCCCTTTTGTGTCAGCTCCTGCTCCCACACAGCCCAGCACTGGCTCGGACTGCCCCAGAGAAACAGCTGAGCTACTTCACCCGAGTTGGATCCTGAAAGCCAAAACTCTACCATGGAGCCACAGCGCTCCCATCCCAGCCTCTCTCGCTCCCCACCCTGTGCAGACCTGCAAACACACTGGGCACAGGTGTCCCCTGCCTGCCCAGGTGGGCCAGGAGTGGGCCTGACAGAGTGCCTGCTGCTTCAGCCAACTCACCAGCAGATACCCACGGCTATTCTGAGCGCCACGCATACATCTGAGAGCTGCTCTCATGGGGCACGGGTAACCAAGTGTCATTGACCCAACTCAACCAAGTGTCATTGACCCGACTCTCACAGCTACTCTCTCAGAGGTGGGAGAAGCTCGTTCAGGAAGCGGGGCAGACACTGCCAGCAGAATCCATTTACCACTCATAAACAGAGTGTCTCCAAATGAAGTGCCTCTGGAAGGTCTCCTCTAAGAAAGGACTCTCTTCTCAGCAAATGGACCATACATTGTATATGCAGCACTTGTTCAACCTCGTAAGATTTAAGCCATCCTTATGAAGGAGGTGGTCTATAGGGCTGGACCTAATACCTTAATCTCATCTCATACCGGGAATGAAGCAATCCTGGTCCGGTCTAGTACTTGGGCAGCAGACCACCTGGGACCCTGGATGAACCAAACAGACTGACAACTATTAGACCACAGAAATAAAATTAATGAATTTTCAAAAGGGAGGGAACGTCAGGCCTCAGAACTACAGATAAATAAAAAGCAAAACTACTACGTGAAATAAGAAGCTGCATTTGGTTAGTGAACCGCAGCAATATCAGATGTTAAACGGACCGTATGTCTGGCTAAGACAGACCCTATGTCTGCAAGTTTAAATGATAATCACCTAACCCACCCCTTGAGGGGCATCAGGGTGGAGCCACACTTTGCCAAGAAGATTGGCCAAAGTTTGCTAGACTTCAGTGGGAGCACACCACTCTTAGCATTAGTGCTCACCATTCAACTGAGCTTAACTTCAAAGAAAAGGCCAGTGGAGGACCCACTCTGTTTTGAGCAGGACCGTATACATTAGGTTAATGAAGTCAAAGCTTTGGTTAACTCAGTGAGATTCCTGACTACCTCTGAACCAGCAAGGATCAGGACTGCCAAATGAAGCTGCACTTCTGTAGCAAAGGAAGCAATCCTTAAATGAGGGTTGTATAACCCTTTTGTTACACTTAAAAAGCTCTTTGGGATCCTTCAGAATGAAAGGCCCTATTTAAAAAACTACTGCAGTCAATACAGAAAATACAAATGTGAACGTTTTAACATAGGTAAAAATCCCAAGACGACCTCTCCTGTAACAGCCTTCTTTTGCTAATCAAGTGCAAGCTTGTGCATCAAGCCACCTTTAGCGTGGCTCTCCTCTCTCACATGGATCTTACAAGCTGTTTGGGCTTACCTGCCCACACCGAGTCAGAATAATTCCATGAAGGATCAGGTCCACAGTGTTTACAGCAGTTTTGAGGGAGATTTGGGGAAGATTAAATAGAAACATTTCCTATTTCAAAAAACCTTCTCAATTTTTGTGCATATGCATGGATCTCAACCAAACCACTCCTGCAAGATTAGAAATCCACCGCTCAATATAAAGGCGGAGTAACATTTATTTTGTTCAAATGAGTTATTGACTATAGGATGCAAACTTTTAAAACAAACGAAATCAATGAAGCCATTAAAGAAACTCACCATAGTGATTGGTCCTATTGCCTGGGTCATGTTTTGGGCAGAACACTCTAAAATTTAAGTTCAATTTTAAGAAAAAGAGAAAAAGTATTAATAAACAGAGTTATGCTGACTGATTTTAACAGATATTTTCCCATCTTTTCATTGAACGTAAACTGAAAAACGCTTAAAAAAATTATCAGGATTTTTGTTCAGCATTACCCACCTATGAAAGCGCCTGCTGTAAAGTCACATACATGCACAAGCTTGTATTTGTACTTTCAGAGCCTCAGTGAACTCTGAACACCAAAGCTCTGAATTATCAGTTCCATTACCCCACTCTGTTTCGACCTGCTCACTGTTCAAATCCTGAGTCAGACACATTTTATCTGATGTTGCAGTCACTGTGGCAGAGGTACTTTTATTGAAACTCCTTATTAGAATGAGATTAATGCCGTCAAGGTGAAATACCAGAGTACTAATACTGCTTGATCATAGCTACTGCAGTTCTGCCCCGTTGCCCTGTACCACTCGGGCCAGGTCCAGAACCTTTTCAGACGTATCTGCTTACCAGTCAGCTTGAACTTATAAGCCCTGCACGATGTGCTGGCATAGCCACACAGCACTGCACCAGTTACTTGCTTGGAGATCTCTGTGCCCCTTCCTTTCCACTGCCCAGTGCTGATGAGGTGGTCCCCAAATCCTGAGGAAGTAGGGCACCTTGTTTGAGATCCAGTAGCTTAAAGATGCTCAATCCATTTGTTCCTTAAAGACTTTATTAGTATGTGAGATGGGAATATTCTCTCTGGTTCCAGAAGAGCAATGTGAATTCCATGGAAGAGGCAAAAGGTAACAAATACAGCTGGAAACATTCCTTATCTTCTGGATACAATAATGTGTAGAGAATGTGAACCAGCTTCTATAATATGCCTTTCTTACAGAAGGATCCCAAATCACTTTTTAAGCAAAATTGCCCTGTCAAGAGTGTGGTTTAGCTGATCTCTTCATTACAAACCTATTTGCCAAGACTAATGCTCAAGTGTTTGGAAGCAAATTTTAAAGGGAACTGCATTTATTAGGACATATTCTAATTACTGTCATTCTTTTATTTTAACAAAATAGAAGTACTGACCTTAGAAACACAGTCTGTTCCCTTGACGAGCCAGCTTTTTTTCAGGAAATTTCATTGTGATGCACAAACCCCCAGATTTTACACATGCCTAAGAATCCAATCAGAAGGCTACATACTGGAGACACCTTATTTACATTCCTTGCTTTTTAATATTGCCCTTCGGAGGTTTGTTTTTTCCTCCTCTCCCTTTAAGTCTACTGTTTCCCAGTTAAACATAACCTTCCTAAGTACAAGAACATCATATGAAGAACAGATAATACTTTTTACTACTCAGGCCACTTTATTTGGAAGCACCTCTCTACTATCATTTTTTGCAAGATGGCAGTACAAATTACACTTATTTCCTCACCTCTGCTCTTATTAGCCACTTTCATAGCAATGTATACCTTCTCTTTTTGATCTGCTCTGCTCGTTTTGATAATCACTGCTCATCATCACAACGATGGCAACTCAGATTTTAAAAATACCAGCTCTTTCTCTCTCGAAGGAATCCTCTCTTTTTGATATGCTTTTCAGTATATTGTATTTCACCACAAAAAAGTGCAGTGGGCCATCAATCCACGTCCACTGTTTTTCAAATCTTGTTTGTCTTCTCTCTAATAATTTCAGGCTTGTTACAAATTTTGTGCTTTATTTATGCCACTGATACTGTGCATAGGTCTTTGGGTTCAAATCCCTGAAACCTGCCTCTCACCACCTTTCTCTAATCCGGTCCTTTTTCACCTCCTCCAAGCAGGTTACTATAGCCTGGTTTCCTGCATTTCTATATATGATAAGCAACTAGTCTCACAACTAGTCTTCAAACAGTGACTCAATACGAGGCATTTTTAAGGCTCCCACTTCTAAACCTCCAAAGTTACCAGCTCAGAAAAACACCAAATCAAACTATATATTCAACCACTTCTTTACCACTTTGTATCTGGACTGTTATCATTCCCGTTCATCTTTCAACATCTTGAGAGGCTGGTCTTCTTCAGCCTGAGGTATCCTTTCTAAAGCTATATAATGAGAGCCATTTATTCTGCCATCATAGAAAGTTTCCATCTTCCCAGTTATACTCTTTCATGAGCTTTGCAGACTCCCGAAGATTTTATAAGCATGAACTAAACGTATCGTCTTTGCTATAAAGCTGGGCTTACAGCCTTGCAGGAAGACATACTTATTTTGGACCGAGAGCCCTAGTGAAGCAGCCAGGAGTGCCAGTGTTTTGACACAAAAGGACCCATCTTGCACTGCTACCAAGGACTGCACTAGCCCACTACTCCCTGGAGCAAGTAGCGATTGGTCCAACAGATTAATCTAAGACTAACATGGTCTGTGATCTCTTTGGCCTTGCGCAGAAACAGACATCAAGGGTTTTTTGCACCCCAGACCTTACTATAACTTCAGCACTTCAGTCCCTAAAGTCCCAGTTTCTCAACCCCTTCATCTGCATCCTCCAAACAACTCGTTCCATCTACTTACTAACAGCAACACAGGCAGCCCGACGGCAGTGGACAGCAGGACTAGCATGATTGGGACAGAAAATTTTCTTCAAGTCTGTTTAATCATGTTAATGCTAGCAATGTACTTGAAACATAAGAAGGTCTTTGGTGACAAAGTTCTCTGCTAGCATATCGTGGAAAATTACCAGAATTTGCCTAGTGTGAACAGACTTAGAAGTGCTATAGCCTGCTCTGTGCTCAGACCACATTTACTGAAGCTTCTGAGCCAACAGAAATGGAGAATTTGAGCGACATTAATAAAAATCTTGGTCCTTGAAGACTAGCTACATAGCCAGTAAGGACTGACTTCCACAGTTTTGGCCTAGTGATCTTTCAGGTGTGTTGCAGGCTGAAACACTTAATAGATTCTTTCCCACTACTGTGATGTTTTCCTGTGAAAGGAAAACATTTCCACTATTGCTTGTAAACAGAGGATCAAGCATCACTTTAACAGAGAACATATCTCTTTTTAAAAAAAAACTTTTAAAACCACACAATTTTTAAGTCTCTCTTCCTGACAACACCACAAAAAACCTGACAACAATGTTAGAAAATATTAGGTTCAATACCGGTAGACTCCATTTACTTCATCCGTTTCTATGGCTGCATCATCACAGAGTGCGCAGAAGTAGTGGTAACTTCTGCGGCAGGCTCTTTCCTCACATCCCACAGTGGCTCCTTTCTTGCGACAGAAGTTGCACACCTAGAACAGGATGAGGTTTAGCAGGTAAGCATTACAGACAGCTGCTGAAAATCTTGCCATACAAGGCAAATACTATCCCCTGTGGGAAAACCAAATCTTTCATTGCAGGTCACCTCTGTATAACTCATCAGACAAATTCACTCCTGCAAACTCCTACCCTGCTCATTATTTCAGCCACCTTTTTGCCATCTTACCTCTATTTCATACTGATGAACTTGTAAAATTATAGAAAGAGCCACGTGAGGGCACTGGGTGATGCTGCCCCAGCCCGTCCCCTAAATCTTGCCCAAGGTATTTCAATACCTATTGGTATTAGTGCTTGTATTTCTGTTTTCTAGGATAACTTGGTAATGAACAGAGCTCCAACCCAGGATGTAAGGGAGGAGTGCAGCTGAAGACAAAACCAGTAAGAAAATCTCACATAAATAACCTACCTTTTGCTAAAACCAGAAGGTGTTTCCCTCTACACTTATGGATTGCATAATTTTGTTTCAGGCACTAGCTTTACAAAGTCCTTTACCAAAGCCTCTTAGGAAACTTAAGGCCTTAAAAGGCCAGAAAAGCCAACACATTTTAATACAAAATGTACTAAATTTCACCAGATATAATGTCAAATCAATGTTTCCAACTCTAAATCTGTAAGTTCCCTAATCTTAGTAGATCAGAAGGACCAAGCACTTCACACTTTTTTTCCGAGCACAAAACAGGCCAGACAACCTTCAGTACTATGAAATAGGACTAAAAGCAGATTCAGAAACAAAATCCTTACCAGCCGCTTTCCTCTCTTCAGTTCTTTCAACACTGATGCCACATCAAACCTTATATCCAGGTTATCCGGGTTATACTCTTCAGATTCCACAAACCCTGAGGAAAACAACTGAAGACAAAAGAGATGATATTAAGAATTAATACAGAGACTGAGTCACCAGTGCAGAAAAAAGAAGGGTTCTTCTTGCGCTTGCCCTATCAAAGAAGGTTAATTTTTCTGTGGTTTTTTAAGAGGTTTCACCTACATTGAACAAGGAGCTGTGCTTAAGCCTTTTTCCAGTCAAAAGAAGTTCCTCTGTCTATATAGGAGATTTCACATGACCTGACGGTGAACTAAGAAAAGATAAAAAGGTGAGAAAGTGAACTTAGTAAGAAGTGTGAATGATGAAAGTCTGGAAGTCCAGGCTGCCCAAAGTAAGGAGGAAAAGCTCTTCAGCTGACACACTTCCCTTGTTATCTGCACAGTTATTCGGCCTTATAGCTGGATGCAATATTTCTCTGTAAGATGCTGACACCAGTTGACTGCATGATAAACCTTGTACAAAGCCTGGGAGAAACCCACAAAAAAAATGTATACATGCACATTCAGGCCACCTTAATTCCCATAGAAGTGCTGAGCCATCACAGTAAGTGAGGCAAGAGAAAGTTCTTAGTAACTTTTTTCGAATCATTATATATAGATAAATTCAGCTGGCACACACAGTCTGTCTGCTCAGAATGTCATAACAAACTGCGAAAAAACCCAAACAGCACAGAGAAGCTTAAGGCAGAGAAATTAGTAAAGTTGTTGCGGGGGGTGGGTGGGGGTGGGGTGGGGGGCAGGGCACGGGAGCTGGGTAGGAGAGAAAAGAGAGTTTCCACATTGGAGCAGCATTGCAGCCCTAACAAAACCTGTT
The DNA here is from genome assembly GCF_023638135.1 of Falco biarmicus. Lineage (NCBI taxonomy): Eukaryota > Metazoa > Chordata > Aves > Falconiformes > Falconidae > Falco > Falco biarmicus. The sequence goes on from NC_079289.1 coordinate 30,707,620, forward strand.
TCAAACAAAACATCCAAGTAACACTGTAAAAGAGATACCAGAGGTTTCTGAAACTATCTGCTAAAAAAAAAAAATAAAAATAAAGATGTAAACCTAAAACCTACAAGAATAAGAAGGCTGAACAGTGAAAGCCAAAATACTGTTCCAGCAGTAGATGCATCTCCTGCACTAAGCAACCCTCACTGAAGGGAGAATATTGCATCTGTAATTGATTCTGCCACAGAGATCCCAGAATAAAGGGGAAGCATTCTGACAGCAAGAAAAGTAAATACATTCTACCATCACAGCATGCTTAAGGGCTTCACAGATATTTTTATATAATCAACTTCTGATATTTTTATTCCTTATTTTATATAAGGCATAGACCGGGAAGTTTTTTACCTTGATATGTCAAGTGATGTGAATATTTTCCTGCAAAGGTTTAAGTAAGTACACAACTTTCTATAGTCTCAGAAACCTCATCCAATTAAGCATCGCAAGAACACCTATTCCTACTGCTAGACCCTATGTGTGTCTAGAACCACGGATCTGGAATATGAAATGCATGAAAGCACCACAAATGAACATGTCCAGCTCTGCAGCCGTGTACTCCCCCTCTCCAAAATTCCGGCCAAGTCCTGCTGCCTTTTCATGGCTTTTCAATCTAATACAAGCTTGCTGGTTTGGTAACCAGCCTTTTAATTCAGACATCATTGTGCAGTCAAAAATAGACAAGCAGTGGAAACTTCCCCTTTAGCCCTTCTTCTTTATTCCTTTTAGGTACTGACCAACCAAAAGCCACTCACCAGACAATCCTGATGAGCTGCAACATTTTGCTCTTTGGCAATATACATTACAGAACCAGCCTCCCCTTCTGAACAAAATGCACACGTTCTTCTCACCATCTTCGCCATTATCTGGAAAACACCTAGAGTAGGAAAACTGGGACAAAACATAAAGCAATTGCTGCAACTATCATACACCAAGCAGGAAGAACAGGGGAAAGCAAAGCTTACTAGCACTTGTCCTCCAGCTGCTCCTTCACCTACATTCCCTGAACCTTGGTGCTTTGCTCCTCCCACAACAACTACTAGTTGACCAGGCAAAGCCTGCTCTTGGGACAGCAGTGGGATGGAAACCAGCTTGCAGGAGCTCCAGCAGTTGGAGCAGGAGGAAAACTGCTTTATTTCCTCTTGTAAAGTCAATAACAAGTCATAAGGGGCAGGTAATACAAGAATTTTCAAGCTTGCTCGGCAATATCTGCTCCAACAGGCCCAAGGGCAGGCCAGCAAGTCACACCCTAGATATGAAACCCCTTTTATTTGGAGGAGGTCAATTATTCATAGCAGTGCTTTCCTAAAGCTAGTTCTGCCACATGTGGGTCTGCAAGTCAACCAAGGAATGAAAAATAGCTGTCCTCAAACCTCTCAGTGCCTTCCAGGAATTCACAGAAAAGAAGGAAGAAACGCTAATTCCATACTGTAAAAACGATGTAGCAAAGAAGCGTGGAGAGGTCTGCAAGTAAAAGGGGGCAGAAGCCAGAAACAGAAACAAGAGATTTGAATGTTCTCTTTTAACGAGGTGAAGGGCTAACATGCTACAAAATTTTCTCTGTACCCTGGGATTTACCCCATGGACAGCTCTTCTCTTTTTCTGGCCATATCCACTCAAGTTCTTATTCACACAGCCTCTCTTTCCCCCTCAGAAGCTGCAAAATTTTAAGGACTGCTACTTATCTCACAGAACAGTCTAAATGCTTCTGGAGAAGCCTTTACCCACATCCCCCACCAGTACAGAGCATCACACCATATACTAGTAGCAGAAGTTTTACTTTGCTTGTAGTTTCTGTGCAAATCCACTGCAGAAATCTTCAACAACTTCCTGCTTCTACTAGGTGTGGTACTCCAAACTGCCCTTTGCTGGAGACGTCACCTCTGACAGCACAAACTCCTGTAGGAAAAGGGTAAGAAAGGACTGCTTTTACTTTCAAAAAATAAGATTTGAAGTTAAATTATTATAGTGAGAGAGAGGCAGTAAGGTCCAAGTACAAAACAGGCAGGAAATCTCACCATCCAGCAAATCTCACAACCTTTCTGTGGCTTTCAACAGCCAAACTCTGTTTTCATTAGTTCCCATCTCCTTCCCATAAAAGGGAGGGTGTAGTCTCAAGTGAGAACACCACCAGAATGGAAGGGGATTATTTTTTTTTCCTCCCCCTCTGGCCCTGCCACTGAGAATTTACTTATTCACAGCAAGTCACTGTGCCTCCACACACATCTGGTTGTTTTTTTTTTTACCCCTATCCTTCTATCTCTTGTAAAGAAGGAAGGGTAGGGACTGATTTTCAATATCTATCTATGCAGTGGCCATCAAATCAGTCTCATAACTTAAGCATTAAATAAATAGAAAAGTATAGAAATAGAAAACAAAGACGGAAAGAAATTAAAAAGCAGATCAAGCTAGACTTTGAACGGTCTAGAACTCAGGAAAAGTTCTCTGCAGCAAGCTAATACCTGGAATCCATGCAAGATACATAGGCCCTGCCCAGGCCCAGTCAGAGGATTCAGCTCCAGGGGCTCTGGGAATTTTGGAGTAAGAGGCTAAAGGTGGAGTCTACAGTCCCTGGTGTTCTTACAGGCTAAGGAGAAATCCTGGTGCTACAGGAGAACGGAGGACACTCAGTCAGTCAGCCTTGGGGTTACTCCAGCACCTTTGCAGGAACCTTGAAGCGGTGGAAGGACAGCTCTTGACTTAATTCTCACAGCAGAAGCAGCCAGCCTGCACCCACTGCCCCATTTAGCTTGGTATCCTGTCCCACACAGGAGCACTGCTTCGGCCCTGTGCTCTCCCCCAGCCTTCTGCTACAGATGACTGCCAGGTAGAAGATACTGAGCTAAACAGGGCAATGGATCTGGCGGGCTGCTCTCAAGCAAAAAGGGAGAGGCTAAGGGCATGGTTCCAGTTCCAGTTTAATTACATTTTGCCTAAACAATCCCTTAAGCTTGCTGCTCACGGATTCCACGTGACACCCCAGGATCTATCTGAAAAGGGAAGAAATCATTGTTCCTTACTCAGTTCCTTCAGTAACACTCATGACAGCATATTCTTTCTCCTACTGTCTCTTTTTAAAGTTGAAGAATCTGAAACTATTCAGTTGTTCCTTGTACAGAAACTGCTCCACATCTTTGATCATCCCTGTCACCTCTCAGTCCCTTCTCTACTCCTGCTATGTTTCAAGAGGAGCAAACGACATTCAAAAGGGTGGGCTATAACTTATAATACAAAGTCACAATGGCACGCTGTATTTTTCTCTTATTTTCTTAATAATTCTTTATATTTCAATCACATTGAAGGCCACTTCTGAGCATGGAGCTGACACCTTCATAGAACTACACATTACAGTCCCCCAGATCTCTTTCCTAAGTGGTATGGAGGGCATCAGCATTAGCATTATTGCTCTGACACATGCATAATTTTCCACTTATCAATGCTGGATTTTCCCCCACTATTTCATAGTCCAGTCACTCGCTGTCACAATGTCCTTCTGCAACTCTTCACAGTCAGCTTTCACTTCCACTGCCACAGAAGCAGACTATGGGAACCTAAGATGCCTAATTAGTCTATAAGAGTTGGAGGCCCTTACACTGTGGTGGTTTTTGTTTTTTTTGCAACAGTGACAAAATGGAAGAAAACAGGAAACAAAACAGAAAGTAAAAAGGGACAAAACAAAAAGTAAAAAAGGACAAACAGTTTTGGCAAGTGCACAAGGATTTCACCATTTCCAAAGAAATCTTGCTGAAATATTACCAGTTGTCTAATTCTTTCCTCTCCAGAATCAATTCTGAAAGCACCCTTGCACGTAAATACACACATTTTACACAGGAAGAAACGTAAGGCACAGAATATCACTTGGCATATCTGTAGGAGAGTAAGGAAAAGAACCCAAGTCTCCTGACTTCCCAGCGTACTACCACAACCCACGGCCCTAGCTCCTGCCCCACTCTCCTTTTCACCCCAGTACAGTGAAGGATTTGATCTATTAAAGTAGGGGGAAAGAATGAAATTACATGCCTGTTACCCCACGCTTACCGTGTCCTTCATTTACACTTTGTGGGGAAAGAAACACTGCCTGTCATACATTAGCTGGGTATGACCTACGCAAGCCCCCTCCCCACTCTCCCCGAAGCCATTAGCAACATAAACACACCCAGCCTTTGCAGGGCTTTCACAACAAAACCAAAAATACCTGTATTTCTGATTACCTTTCACTTGCTACAGGGTAAATACTTTTGAGGATATACAAATTTATTTTTTTTCTTCAGAAAGATATATTTTGACATATCAGATCCAAGTAATGGGGGTGACTGAAGATCTAAACATTGACCTGTTCAAAGGCTCACAGAATGACAGACTGGTTTGGGTTGGAAGGGATCTTTGAAGATCATCTAGTCCAAACCCCCCTGACACAGGCAGGGACACCTTCCACCACACCAGGTTGCTCAAAGCCCCATCCAGCCTGGCCTTGAGCACTGCCAGGGATGGGGCAGCCACAGCTTCTCTGGGCAACCTGTGCCAGTGTCTTACACCCTCAATGTAAAAAATGTCTTCGTTGTGTCCAACCTAAGCCTACCCTCTTTCAGTTTAAAACTGTTAGCCCTTGTCTTGTCACAAGAGGAGCTGAGAAAAAGTCTCAGTCTTTTTTACAAGGCCCTTTTATATTGAAAGGGCATAATAAGGTCTCCTGGGAGCCTTCTCTTCTCCAGGTTGAACAACCCCAACTCTCTCAGCCTGTCTTCATAGGAGGGTGCTCTGACCATTCTCACAGCCCTCCCCTAGACCCACTCCAACAGGTCCATGCCTGTCTTGTACTGGGGAGCCCAGAGATGAAGGCGGTATTCCAGGTGGGAGATGTTTGGACTTGTGTCCTTAGAAGTTCTCAATCACTCCCTGATGCACTTCACAGAGTAACACCTTACCCTCTACTAACACACCGCTTCCAGCATTCTAAACACAGCAGTGCCATGTTTTAAGGCTAATAGTTATTACCTTGCTACAACCCCACTACGTGCCACACGGCAGAACTTGAGGAAGAAGGATGCGGATGTACTCTCCACTGATCTGGACACCTGAGCGCTGAGGCGGGGCGGGGATTGGGCCTGCTGAGGTGATGTCTTCCCTCACGTCCCTGTGCTTTGAGGCCTAGCGGGGCAAGCTCTCACCTGCCTAGGCCTACCTAGGCTCTGAGCCTCCCGGGGCGGCTGCCGCCCCGGGAGGCTCAGGGCCGAGGCAGGCCCAGTCATGGTGGGGAACCTTCAGGACAACGGCCTCCGCCACTGAGGGAAAACGGGGTCGCCCTCACAGCCCCTCCCCCAGCCCCACTCTCCAGCAGGGACCATTTATCGTGACTTGGGGGGGGGGGGGGGGGGGGGGGAGAGATGGCACTGAGGGGGCGCTGAACACCGGATGGCCCTTGTTTCCCCCCCCGCCCCGTTCCCGCAGTGACTTACCGCGGGGCGGCGGGAACCATCCACTCCCGTTCCGTCCTCACCGCCCGCCCGGACACCGCAGCCACTTCCGCACTCGCTCGGGGCCACCCCCCCACCCCCCCCCCCGCGGCAAGTCTCCCGCGCGGAAGTGGGCGTGCCCAGCCGCCGCACAGCGCATGCTCAGTGCGCGCCTGCTGACCCCCGTGCGGAGCGCGTAAGGGAGCGGGGCGCCGCGTGATGCATTTCCCGGGCGTTGATTGGCTGCGGCTCCGGCGTGGAGGGCGGAGGGGTGGGTGGAGGTGCGCCGCCGGTCACGTGGCGAGGGAGCGGCGCTCGGCCCATCCCCCGCGCCTTTGGGCGTGGCGGTAGCGAGGCCCCGGGTTCGATACCCGCGCCAGGCAATCCCAGTGGCAGCCGTCGGGCAGCCCTTTCTCGCGGGATTTCCCTACGAGGAAAGGAACATCCTCCATCCTCCCATTCGTTGTTGGAAGTCCCTTAACCACGGGACAGGACGCCAGGTGAGGGGCCTGGTATGGGTAGGGGTGGTGATTAGCGCCCAGTGCTGGCAGGGTGATATCTTATCAAGCATCTGATCCAAGAGATAGGCAGGAAAGGCCAGGACGTCGTGGCGGGCCCTCCTGGTGCCTCTGTTCAGTCGGTCCCTCCGTGGGGAAGGAGGTGGTGGCTGCAGTGTGCTGGCTGCACGCCCAGCCACGGTGGTGCTCACCCAGAGCACGAAGGACAGGACGGTCCTGTCCCTGTGTCGCTGGGCAGCGCTTCCCCTAGTCAGGCGATGCCAGCCTTGGCCTCAGGCTGCTGGGGATACAAGACCTCCAACTGCTGAGTGGTTCTTCCTTGCTTGTAGGCTTCACTGTTCACATAGGTGATCCCCTCCAGCTGCCCCCATAAAGAGATGGCTGGTGTGCACCAGCTATGCGCTGGGCAGATGTGGTACAGGGAGAAGCTTGCTGCTTTGCAGCTCTTAACACGCACCATCGAGAGGTTTCCACACCCTGCTTCACAATGCTTCTGAAAGCTCTTTGAACAGCAGTGACCCAAGGCTTGAGGCAAAACTGTGTCAGCAAGACCAAGCTTTAGGCCTACATGAAGTTCCTCTGCTATTGTGTGGGGTAATTAAACCCCGATTTCCACCCCCATACAGCTCACCAGCCACAACAGGTGTGTTCTGGCCCGGCAGCAGGGTGCACCAAACACAACATGGAGGTTTTTAAGATCAGCTCCCTTTACCAGCTAGAGCAAGCTTTGGCTTTTCAGCACTGCTGGCGTTATTCCAGCTGGTTTCCCAAATCCCTTTGTGCCTGCCCAGATGTAGCATTTCAGAGCTAAGATCAGCCCCTGTGTGGAGGCTTGCGATTAGATTGTATCTATTAGCCAGATACTGCTATGCAACACCAATCCCACATCTGTTATCTAGATGGCACTCAAACGAGTCGAGTCAACTGAATTCAAGCACCCTTAAAGGTGCCTAAGTCTTAAACTATGGAAATTTTCCTAACACAAGTATGTTCTTCAACACAGGAAAATAATTCTCTGTGGAGAAAAAAACAACTGCAGATCCCTTGTGATCTCTTCTTCCAAGCCCTGCTCTACAGAGCTGTAGAGTTCTGCTGAAATAGGTGGAGCTGGAAGTTAGTGCTCAGTAATTTTCTGGCAAAACAAAAAAAATCACCACCACCACCACAAAAAAGTTATCAGTGTAACATGCTCCAGTCCAGTTTCTTTTATACCTATGCCATAGGTGATCTTCAGCTGTCTTTGCATTTGTATGTTCACCTTGGGCACTAATGTTTATTTCCCTGTAGGTCATGGAGACCTTACAAGTCCTCACATCCCTACTGTCCTTCTGTTGGTACTGTCCTGCTCACCACAAGAAAGTCAAAAACTTCCACACTGTGTGGCTGGATGACACCATTTCACAGGCACAAGGTACGACCCTGAAAAAGCCTAAATTGGTTTCAGAATTCCCCTCTGCTGATCATCCTTCAGTGTTGTAAAACCTACACTCACGTCAATAGAAACTGATTTCAGGCACCTCCCAAGTTCTGCTTCATGTCTCAATGTCACTAATTCCCCATCAGGCACTCCTCTTTTGATACCCCTGGCAGGCTGACAAGAAGTCCCAAATGTGTCCTTCCACAGTGCTTTTGAGTGTTTCACTTGGCACATTTCCACCTATTCTTCCATCAGTGGTTGTGCTCGGTGCTTTCACATGATACTTGCTGTAGCATGGGTGGCACAAGGGATTATGATTAGAAATAACACCCATCTCTGAGCTATGTAAGCACAGGCAGAGGAACTGACAGCTGAGCAGAGAGCAAGTTCACATGAGCACCTTTGCAATGTCTGTTGAACTGGCACAGCCATTATCTGCAAAGGATACTCGCCAGGCACCTTCAGCAGAATCCCTTCTAATAATTACAAAACCAGACAGAAAACATACCTTGTAAGGCAAGTTTGCAAGAAGGTTGTTTATGATCTCTGGTCTGGTACATCAGATTCACAAACAGTGAAAGCATCAGACTATAAGGGGACTAGAAGCTGGGTCGCAACCACTGTATCTAGTGTATCCTCACACGGAAAAGGAGAATGAAGAAGCACCAGCCTGAAGACAGACCTGATAAACACAGCTAGCCAAAAAGCCCCCGTCTCATACACATACCTATTGTAAAATCCAAGTTGACAGCAGGCTCTTGATAGTTGCAGACCACACAAAGCAAGTAAGTGCTTTATCTTTTGAAACATCAAGTCTGTTTTCTGCAGGAAGAGAGAGCTTTTTCTTGTACCATAGATCCCAGTACCATAATTCCCATCACTGATCTGGAAAATATAATCAACAGCAGTAAAATGTCTTTCCCTCCCCCCTGCCGCCTCCCTCCTTGATGCTTTAATGACATTCCCATCTGCTTTTCCACAATCAAATTGAGCTTGGACAGGTATTTTCTGCAACCTCACTTGTTTAAAAGGCTTACAGCAGTGCTGGGTTACCAGTGGGCTTGCCATGCGGTTCGGTATCTCTGGAGGTTTTTACACCGCACAATATTACCCTAAGGTGTAGTCCCTCTGAGTACAGACAGATCTTCAATGAAGCAACAAGCAACTGAGCTGAATGCCGACTGCTGCTAACATGGTGGTGCTCCTCAGTGACAGAGGGGTGGAAGGGCACTGACCAAGGCAAGAGTGGGTGGCCCTGAGCCTTTGAAGGGGTACTGCACTGACACTGGCAGTAACCCCGCTCTTCCACATTTAGGCCCGAAGATGCATGATGAAACCACACGCAAACCCATAGTGCAACGACTGGGACAAAAGCTGAGGATGGCTTTGCTTGATGGGTATTGTCAAGCTCTCAAACAGGGCTGTGGGAAAGAAGAGCTGAGGTTTTGTTGTGAGCAGAATGGTTCACAGGCCTGTTATCTCCATTAATGGTCCATTTGTAACAGGCTTAAACTCCTCACGCATGCTGAGACTGCCGAGAAATTAGACAGCATTGTGTGTTGCAGCACAAACCTGTGTTTTTTAAGCTTGAACCATCCAAAGCAAACTCAAAAACCAGCTCAGGGCCAGAGGTACCACGTTTGTCCACAGTTACACAGCACAGATGCCACCCAATTAAAAGAGGGGTAACCCCAAGCCGTGTGGACATAAATCATCCATTGCCCCTCAGCCTCAGGGCAGAGAACAGGTTCCTGCTTGTCTTTCATTTTGCAGTATAGCTGTAGGCTTGAAATCTTTACTCCCGTGGCCATGGCAGTCTCTCACAAGCATGTTTCATTCCCATATAAAATTGCCTAAATCATCACTAAATATTGCAAATACTACCTCCTCTCTGCTCTGTAAAACAGGAAAACTAGTGACAAAACCTACTAATGGCTGAGCAAATACCAACAGACAATCCTGCATGATCTGCCATGCACAGCTCCCCACAAATTCAGTAAGTAAAGATAAGGAGAACTGCAGGGCCAGCTTTCAATCTACCTGTGACAGATGCACTCTTGACCAAACTTGCAGTAGTTTGGTTCAGTCTCGAAAAGAAGCAATGGCCTTGGCCATAACTGGGTCCAAACCTCTAGTTCCAACCTGTTCTTTGAAAACCCGTACAGGAACAGGGTGACATGGTGAACATCAATGCATATGGGCTTGGAAACTGGAACATTGACCATGTGATTAACACATGAATAGCAGGTGATTCTTCCAAGACTCATTTATCAAGGAACAAAGAAAGCTGTGAGTACAAGGAGTCTCATATTTACCTTTTCCACCTCATGCAATTTGACTACAAGCCAAGCACTTTATTCCACAAACAGGACAGCCTGAGGGAGCCACCTTTAAGCTGTTCCTGTTAAGCAGCTGACTGCACAGCAATGATCTTCCCTTGAGCACAGACACCTCTCAAGGTTACTCCTCAAGGCTGAGGCACCCCTTACCAACTGCAGATCATTGGTAAGTGACCGATACTGAACATAACTTTGTATTATAGTGTGCTAAGTTTTGTACTGGTAACTTTGAATCATTGCTATATCCTCTGCAGTAATACAGTGAACCTTCCCTTTGAACTTGTAAGTCTCCTAAGTCTCACTTTTACAACATCTTACTTCAATAAACCCACATTTGCCGATACCTTTGGCAGCAGTTCTTCAAGCAGTCTAAACTGCCCTTCTGCGACGTCTTCTTTGCACAAGGCTCCAACACATTCAAAAGCCACAAACCTGCACACTCGTCCCTTGCTCCGTTTCAGAGCTGCCTCCTGCATCTGCACTCAGTGTCACCTAATATAGCTTGTTTCTCTTACCAACAAACCACATGGCAAGGACTTCTGCAGCCCTCCTGTCCCACACCACACAATATGGCACTGGAACAAAGGGCACCAGATTTCTCAAGGATTTCTCTGTGTGTCACAAACATGGGAGAGGGATGCAACCCAGCAAAACCCAGTCATTTCTCTCCTGCAGCAGCAGGACTTGCCTAGCTAAATTTGTAGCACAAACACAGTTCTGCAAAACTGTTTTGATTAATCTCATCTCTGTTCAAGACTGTCTGTCCCACTGCATCCATTATGCTTAGGTATATTCTAATAATTCTTAGCCTCCAAACAGGCAAACTTGTATTCATAACGAGTTTCAGAAAACAGAGTTTTGCAAACTCAGCATTGTGGAAGGGCACAGAAAACATCAACTAAGCAATGCTCTGCATCAGTCATGTCTCTGCTGGAGATGGCACAGAAGCTTGAGTTCTTCCAGTGCACTGTGAACTTTGCTTGCAAATGAAAAGGGGTGGGGGAGGAGACTAGGAGCACAGATATTATCTAGGAGAAGTTTGATGCCTGTTCTTATGACAAACCTTTCTAATTCTGTAAACTACAAAAGTGACATTTAAATGTAAATTTTAAAAAAAACAACAATCAGGTGAAAGGCATTTTGGTTGAATTTAATTAGACCACAGATGTAAGTGTGCTGTTCACTGCGTAGTAGTCCCTTCCAGCATATACATCCCCAGGGACATCATGTGTTGACAACAGGAAAGCCTTGGCTATAAGGTTTTTTTCCTGCACTTCTGAACTCCACACTGACAGGAAATCTCTACCTCTGGCATGCTTCCAGCTTCATAACCGTAATCCCATGTAAGTTCGGTTCCAGCTTTCACATGCCTAAGAAATAAAACACTCAGTCAATTTGTTTGAACTAAGCGAAACAGTACTGTGCTTACAATTTGTCATCAAGGACTCAGAGGCAAACCCTGAAATTGTAGGGGGCAGGGAGCATCAAACATGCAGCTTGTTGGGAGAGAGCCAAGAGATAAAGGAGTCTCTGGCATGTGCATGCTGCTTTGCCTGCCAGAGCTATAGTGCACAAACACCCACAGCTGAGAGAAAATAATTTCTCAAGCAGTGCGATAGGTTCGAAGTCTAAACAACCTGCTTTAACTTTGAGGCAAATTCTGGGAAACAAAAATCAAAGCAAAAAAAAGGAAAAAAAACCCACCTAAGTGAACACATTAAATTATAACACACACTTGTTATTTTTACTACATACAGTGCATCACTGAGGTTTGAACAGATCATCTTTGGTCTGACAAGTGATGTTCTAATGCAATTACGCTACCTGTATGCACAAAAAATTAAACATATGCTCCTCATGAACCAGCCACTCTGACAGTACATGAAAGAGAAGAAATTTCTAAAGTAGGAAATTCATTGCCCAAAATAAATGCCAAATTAAATACCTGAGCTAAGACACTGAGGGGTAACTGAGGGAAAATACAATAAAATGTGAGTGTTACAAGCAAGAGACTGATTCTCTCATATTTCTCACTGGATATGATATAAAGGACAACCAGTGAATTACCAGGCAGTAGGCTGAGAAGAAACAAGGAGGACTTTTCAAATAGCACATAATTGCAACCTGGGACTTGCTGCCTTATGATGTTCTGGAGGCCAGAAATGTAAAACAAATAAAAAGATGACTGGGCAAGTTCATGGAAGATACTTGTTGTAAGTTGCAACTTACAGAAATGTTGTAAAAGGTGATTGCCAGAAAGCAGGAGGGGCAGCCAGGGAGACTTCCCTTCAACAGTCTTCTTCCCTAAGTGTTTTCTGCTCATCACTATTACCTCTCTCCACTGGCCTCAGTCCCCACTACACACTTCTTTACCAAGTCCCTGAGCAATAAAGACTCTAGCGAAAACAAAATCTTTTTTCTGACACACTTTAAAATATTGTCTTCACAGTTCTCGGAAGCCCTCCTTCACAGCACAGTCCACAGCATCTGTGTCAGTATGAACCAGGGTTGCAGGGCTCTGCAGAGGATCAGTGTTCCCTGAGGCCAGTTTGGAAGGAATTCTCTATTGTAAGTTCTCACCTAGTACTCCTGCCGTCACTAGCTTCATTCATACAATTAATTTTTTTCCCTCCCAGGTTTAGTTGCCACCTTCTTGTGTCTCACTGGCACCAGCTCTCTGTACCTCCCTTTCTGTCATCCACTAAGGGAAGACACACATCTCTTGCTTTCACCTCTGTGTATCCTAGTGCTACCTCACCAGGACATGCTGGGCTACACAGGCTCCTGCTTCTCTCGGTAGCTGCAAGGAGAAGGCCTGCAACCAGCTTGTTTGGCCCACAAAGTGTCTCAGCCTTAAGACCCTATAGAGTCCAATCTTGGTCTATGGGACCCAAATCTGCTGGCCATTCCTTGAGACAACAGTAGGATCAGTGAATCTTGGCTTTCAAAATGACCACACTGAGTTATATTTTTCCACTGAAGAAGATTATCACTGAAATGGTCGCATCAAAATTAAGCTTCCCCACTTTACATTTCAGTGAAAAACTGAATAAAAACTCATTAGTGATAACCAACAGCTGTATTTCTTCAGTCTTTAGTGTACAATAAGAAGTCAACAATAAGAAGGTACTTTTATGGTTTCATGATCTAAGCATCTGCCTCTCTTAGCACAATTATTTCCTAATAACAAAGCACTGCTTTTTTCCCCTAGTGCGTTAAATGAACAACATTAAATTTGAAAAAATTCACCTGTTTGTGAAGAACGCCACCCATGGGAAATTTCTGTTGTGAGTCTCTACAAACACGCTCTGTGCAAAGAGATTTGGGCAGCAGCTGTGCTGTGAAACAGAATATTTTAATTAGAAACAGGGAAACACCTCATTGTTGGCCGAAGAACCTATTTTGTCAGATATCTGTCACTAGTAAAGATAGCTTCTTCCTTCCATTCTCCAGCCCATACAGAATCTGTATTACTCAATGCCACTGCCACTTATTTTTTGCAGTAACTATGTCTCTTTAAAGTATTATTTCCATCATATTATGAAAGTACTTTTGCCTAAGCAAACCAAGTTCTTTTATCAAACTCCTCCAGAAATTTATGGTGAGAATTCATCTTAGATTCAGGATGCACCACAAATAATCAGTACGTGACAGATGGATCTCGCTGTCAGCCAGGGCAGCAGTGCCAGGGAGCAAGCAATAGAGTAAATGATTGTGTATGTTGGCAAAGAGATACGAGATGTGAAAGGTCATTCAGGTACATGTAGGAACATGTGTTCATGCTCATGGATGCAGAAGAAAAGTTTCAGCAAGATGCAGTACTAGTCTTAACACCATATTACCTCTGCAACGAAGAACAGCTTAAACATATGCATGGATTTGCTGTAAAACACGTATGCCAATGAAAAGCAATGTTACTTGCAGAGCACACGCAGACGCGTCTGTGAACTACTTGTCTTAGTTGGAGGCACTTGGTAATTCATTACCCTTTCTTGGCAAGTCAGAATTGAGAGACTTATTTAGCAGATATGTACACAGTATGACAGACCACTTTCTGAACCTATAATTGAACAGTAAGAGAAACTTCCTACAGTATCACAACATTTATCCTAAATCAGCATGAGCTAGATTTTACAGTGGTTGGGGAACAAAAAACAAGGCTGGGAGAAAGCTTGTGGTTCAACAAAATATGCCATTTGCTCTCTGGACCCCCAGAAAAGGCTGTTCAAAAGTTCAGGAGAAAGATGTCATTTATTACTGGGGAATATTTCGCTCAGTAACCTAGTGGTGCCAAAACCTGCAGCTAGTACATAGTGTGCATCATCTTATGGAGGCGCTGACAGCCAGTGTGACCCAACCTGGGGTTCTGTTGCTTCAGAGTGCAGGGAGCACCATGTAGCCTGCCTTGTCATGCACCTACCAATATATGGTTTATGCAAAAAAGCTTTCTAATTTACGCGAATATGTAATTTATTTATTTAAGCTAAGACAACTAAGAGAAGACATGAAACTTTTTACTTACATTAAGAAAACGACCCACATTTCCTTCTTTGCTGGCATCCAGTATATAAATATTTTCTTCATTAGCATTCTTCAGAAGCATCCTGTCATCATCAGCCTTCTGACAAAATGTGTCGTGTTTTGACTGCCTGTGTTTTTCCTCTTTGCAGTGGTACGTTCCTCCTTTTAGGGGTACGCTTTTGGATGGCCTTGTAACAGATGTGTCATCCAGCACATCTGCCCTGTCACAATCAACACCCTGCAGAGACAGTCTCTTTCTTTTGCGTTCTGCACTGTCCATGTCAGCAGACTCTGTCTGTCCAATTTCCATTGGATGTTCTTCCTTCTGCTGCTGAGTGGATTCTGTCAATGGACACGTAAGTTATTTTTCGATGCCAGTTTAAGGCCAAAGCCTTTCCCTTGTTTGGCCCAGAACTCTTATCCACCCACCCTTTGTTCTCCAAAATCTAAGCAGCTTCCTTGCTATTTACAAGTCTATAATACAACCACCCTTTTCCATCCCCCTCATCAGTCCTTCCACAAATGACTGTTTCCTGCTGTGGTGCCTAAAGCACTCGCTCAAGTCTCCTGTGAGTGACCTAGTCTCTTGTTCTTCTAAAATCCCACTCCAGACTGATTTCTTCCACATAGCATTTTATCATCATTCTCCACCTTAATTCCTGAATCACAAACTTCTGTAATTAAGACAGGAACAAGATGCACATGCAAATAGCATCACTTTCCCACTGCTTCTCCAGCTTGAGGTCCCCCCACCCCTGCATTAGATTCTGCTCAATTTTTGTTGACTGGAACATGTATTGGATGTGATACAATAAGATTTATAAACTGACTTTCACACAAGTGCACTGTATTTGAGAAGCTGCTGTCAGGACCATTCAACATGTCCCAAGATTAACTTATCAGGCAAAAGATTGCTTTGCACCAGTTAATGCACTGTCTTAATACAAGACAGCAATAATTTCTGTACTGCTCAGCTCTCTTAAGACAGCCTAAGCATTATGTGGACAACAGCATTCTACTCTGAGAACAGGCCTTCCCACATCCAAGGATCACTTTCTGCATTTTGTGTCTATCACCTGATGGGACACAATTGTACTAACAGTGCAGTATTTATAGCTCTCAAAACCTACTTTCTTTTCCTTTCTTGGTTCCACTGGTTAGTTTGCTTGACTGATGAGTCTGAGAACTATTATCTTCATCCGAGCTCACAATGTGCGCCAGTGTATCATTTTCCTTTAAACAGAATAAAAGATAATGAAAAGGCTGTGATGTATTGTTGCTGTATGCAAACCTGGGTCAACACAAGATAGCAAGTGGCTTTTAGGACTCTAGGACTGAAGTTTCAAACCTACTGTAATGCACAGCTATGGCTGAGTTTCAAAAGTTCATACATTTACTGCAATGCAAATTCTTCCTAATTTCAAGTTATCCTTAAGAATAACCTGAAAGAAGCTCCCCACTCAATAAAACATTTAAGTGTGGAAGTCCCAACAGTTTCACCAGAACTGAAACATATTTGTGTAACTGGCTCAAACATGCCTTTTACACAGTTTCAATAATATGAATAAATGTGGCAGGATTTCTTCGACCACAAAAAGGCAATTAGTTATGGGAGCTCCAGAACAGACAGCACTGCCAAATGTTAGCATGAAAATACCATGTGCATTTCTTAAGTGCAATGAAACCAACAAAATCTACAGAGTACATTTACCCCAGTGCCTCTCCTTTGCATCTATTTGCAGACAAAACCTCACACCCAGATCAGATTAAATTATCCCGTGTCACTACATGAGAAGACTGTGTCCAACTCCTGCGATTTCCTTCTGTCCCTGCTATTTCAATTCTCTGAGAAGACATCACAAAAATACCACTATGATCCCCTAACCCTGCAGTTAGCTACAACACGGCGTGGGGCGGGAGAATGTTTTCTTAAAGCTCTCAAGACTGGAGCGTAAGTGAAGGGTGGAGAAGGGAAGGCTGTGCGAGTAGTTAGTGCTGGTCTCAGGGAACATGTTGAAGGACCGATAATGGAAAAGGGATGGGGCATAGCTTCCAGCACGCCAGATTAGCTCACAGTGTGAAACAATCTCATGAAGAAAGATCATCAGAACTATTTAAATGTATAAGATGAAAGGTCAAAATTAACATACGTATTCAGCACAGTGAAAAATGAATCTATTAAGGCCACTTATTATTACCATTTTTAGCGGGTGATTATGAAAAACAACCCTTCTAGTTCCAGGCATTCTCGCGGTTGCATTACTTAAATTCCTGGGATGAACCCTGTACAGAAAGGTCAAAAGGAAATTATAAAATACAAAGACACCCATAAGTAACTCTCACAACGCACATTTCTCTAACCAAGTCAGTAGTTCATAAGAACAGACTACACCAGAGCCTGTAGTAGTCTGGCCTTGCCTCAAGTTCTGTGACTATTTTGCCTTTAAGAACTGAGAACCAAGGTTCGGTTCTCAATAGTATTTGTAAAA
The DNA here is from genome assembly GCF_023638135.1 of Falco biarmicus. NCBI lineage: Eukaryota > Metazoa > Chordata > Aves > Falconiformes > Falconidae > Falco > Falco biarmicus. The sequence continues at coordinate 30,724,387 of NC_079289.1, forward strand.
AAACTGGTTGCTCATACTTTTTTTTGAGAGATCAGCAACTGCTTTCACATCCTTTCCCAGTTCTGCCAAGAACCAAAATCTCTGTTGTTTTACTATTATTATATCTGATCATCTCAAAATAGAGCACCTATAGACAGAGGTTTGCCTTTTTCCTGCTACCAATTTCAACAGTTTTGACAGTGCAGCTTTCAAACAGGATAGCAAAGATGCTGCAGGGACAAGGGATAGAAAGACAGGCAATATATGGCAGTACAGAAAATACTCTCCAACAAAAGAACGAACGTCACTCCATATCAAGAAAAGGCAGGGGAAGGATGGGAAGCAGTATCAGGCATATACATTTAAAACATCTAAATGATATTAATTTGGATTACATTTGAAGTGCAGTAGAAAACACCAGTTTCAAAACTACCCTTAACATCTGTACAATATCTAGCATCAAGTAACAGCTCTTATTCCAGAAAACTTTCAACATCGAATGTTTATATAACAGGAACAAAAGCTACTCTTCAAGGCTTTCTTAAGATTTAAATCCCTTTGTAAATTCAAAAGGTGAATTTACAACAAAAGAAGTTGTGACGTTATTACATGACTACTACATTGTTTGTCCTGTTAAAAGCAATCTGGGTGAATGACATGTCAAGCTTAGCACACCAATTTCCTCTCAAAGGTTTCTCAGTTCAGCTGGATTGTAATTTCTTAAGAAGCAGAATAACAAAGAAGAGGCAGAACAACAGAGTCTTTTTGTCTGTGGTGGGTTTGTTATTGTTTTTTTTTTTTTTTTGGAGGGGAGACTGGTTTTTTGTTTGTTTTTTGGTTGGTTTTTTTTTTTTTTTTTTTAAACACAACCCATGCATGAAACATGTTTATTCTCAGGAAATGAAATTTATGAGATTTGAGGTAGCAGTGCAGTGAACACAACTTTAAAACTGTGCTTCCCTGCAATTTTTAGCAACAGCACTTAGTAGAAGTAAAATCTAGCTGATTGCTGATAATTATGTAATTTACAAAATCATGAATTCATTAGGCTTCCAAGACACTGAAATGCAAGTGAGAATACATGGCAGGTATTAGAGTTTCCATTTGTAATTTCATAGTGCTTCTCAAAGATCCACAATCATCTTCTACTAAGAAATGAGCAAGAATTTGCAATCATTTATGACTAGTGCAAAGAAAGAGTTTACAGAGTAGTATGGCAGAGCAAGAATAGTTTAGGAAAACAATCTCCCAACTTCCTTCTGAAAACACTACAGCATAAAGCCACATGGTTATTTTGCAGTAATTTTATTTTAGGAATACTGATAGGCTACAAGACCTTGACTGTAGAACGAAAACAGGACCAGAACTTTTGCATATTTCACTGCAAAAGCAAGGTGTTGTCAGACTCCTAATGGGAAAGGTTAAGAATCGTAGCAGGGAAGGTTATGTTACAAAGAACAAGACCAGGAGCAAAGGACAGGACAGTTAGTGGCTAATTTATTAAACCCTTTGGTGTCATCAATATCTTTAAATCATTTATCTCAAGTACTTTATATTAATTATTTCAGGTTAGCATAATGATTAATACTCTGAACAGATCACGTACACCCAGGAAATTAATTTGATTTCTAGAAAATGCCAATTAGTACAGACAATAAATAAAATTAATATAGAGAAAAAACTGTCCTACGAGAAGAAATAATGAGGAATTAACAAAAAAGTTGAGAAAGGAAAAACACACCCTCAGCTGAGGACATTCAGTTATACTTTAAGTTAAGGAATTTCTATAATAGCAGAATATTAGTTTTGTCATGCTTAAGTTTGCTTTAGTAAACTTACAGGGTTGATTTATTTTCATTATCTACAGTCTGAGACAAAGATTCCTCCTTCTCAAGAATGTGACTTCTGCCAGTCTGCACTCGTCCAATCACAGTCTCTGAACAATCAGTGTGAAGTTTTCTTTTTTTGGAAAAAAAGCCACAGACTCTGCCACTCACAGCACTCTCCTCTCTCAGCTCCTGATCATCATCTCCCAGTACTTGAACTTTAGCTCTGCTCATCAATCTGCCTGGAGGAAGAAGAAAAGTTGGGGTTTTTAAATTGTTTGCTAAGATGGGTCACACTCAGTACCACAGTTCAAACTTTCATTAAAAAAAATACAAGAACATTATTTGGGAAAGAAAAATATGAATGCATTTATACTGAAGGAAAATTAGCCCTGGCACAGGATACACAGGCCTGTGAGGGAAAAATCAAGTCTGAGACAGGCTTTGCTCCAGAATGTTTTGTTTGTTTGGCATCATTGCATTGCAGTTCTTCAAGGTTCTTCTGTCCATCTGATCATCTTGCAAGTTAAGATTATATTGACTCACTTTTCTTCCAACCCTGTATTTCCCTGTTTGGTTCTCCAAAAATTTCCAGGGCCACAGGCCACAGGCAAGGGAGAATTACGCTATACATCTTCCACAGGTCATCTGTTACCTGAGTAAGTACAAACAAATGTCCCCTTGTCGATATCATCTAGGCAGCGGACACCCCAGCCTTTCCTCTCCGTGTTGAACACTTGCAACCTGACTTGAATGCCATGCTGTACAACTCTGTTTTGACACATCATCTTGTCACACCTGCACAACACACTACACTCATAAATTCTGTCAAGAGGAAGCAAAACAAAACACAATATAAAAGAATGCATTGCCAAAACAAAGTTGCTATTATTCATTTCCCTCCTGCACATTAATAAGGCCATTGACTGAAAAGATTAAAGACTCTGGCTAAAACTGATTGTGCAGCAGTACTCTGAAGCCCATGACTTTCTTGATTGCCGATTCATCAATTTTAAGAGCCTGTCAGCCAGATTTTGGTATAAGTAGACAATAAAAATAAATGAAATCTTTTTTATTTTACACAGAAGCAGAAATCCCTACATGAAGCACATCATTCTATGCTGGAACAGATTTTACAAAGACAACCTGTCTGCCTGGACCACGCTGTAGCTGTCATGAGTTTTAGGATTTAACAAAACATTTCTAGAAGAATTCACCATTGTGCTTTTTTTGTTCTGCATTTGTTTCTGGGTTCACTGGCAGCTTTAATTTTCCAGGCCAGCCATAAATTAACATCACACAGCAACAATGGACTGAAAGGAGCAACTTCAGCCTGTGGGTGCAGCCCTTGGCTGTCGCAGAAAGCTACCTTGCACAATTCCTCTCCTACACACCTGAGGTTACTGGCACCTTCCCCAGGCCACATATTAATCCACAGGCGCTGAATAAGAGAAAGGGAAAGGGTGAACACTTGCAGCACTGGGACTGCTTTGGAGACTTGCAAGAGTCACACATAACCAAATCTGGCAATAGCAGCTGGCTGATACTTCTTTAGGACTCTGGTCCTACAGAGCAAACGGGTGGACAAGATAGAGGGCAAAACCCACGGGTGGCAACTGCTTCCCACTTCTTCGGCTGATACATGGTGTGATGTTCTTGTGATAGACCTCCTTCCCTTGTGGCAGGTTTCTTTCCCATCTCCCTTCTCTCCTTGGCATGCCTGAATGAACCAGCGCATGGGCCAGATATGGCCTGAGCTCCTGGACCGTGACTCTTAAGTGTTAACTGGACTGTTACTCTTAACACTCTTCTTGGACCTTGAACTAAGCTGTGAAAATTGTAGTATCTGCAGTACAAAAGTAGTTTTTCCTCCTATTACTCAAGTCACATTATTTTTTAACATCCTGATCAGTCAGTAAAAATGTGACAAAAACTGAAGGTTTCAGCATCCAGAAACTGCAGTTATTTTAGCTCTGTAGCACTTACACTACAGGATAAAAATAAAGAGTATACAAATAAAATAACAAGCTCACGTTCAGTCTTTCTTACCCACTAGGAACAGGTCCCTCTAGTCTTTTGTAACTGTATCCATGGGATGTTGCACTACTTCTAGAAGTTCTACTACAGCCTCTTGCAGTTAGCTGTAGGCATGCACACTTTGACCTAAAAAATATCAGTAAACCATCTCAGAATGTATTTGGGGCAGCATAAATAAAACATACATCTAGACATTTTAAAAATGTACTTGACTATACACACCCCACCACCACCCCCCCCCCCGCCTTTTTACTTCACAGGGCCATTTCAGGCACCCTGCCCTTCTCTGTCTCTTGGCTGGTTATGTGCGTTTCATAATAATCATGTTCTCTCCACCCCAACCCCATTCTTCTGCCAAGCTCCATAAAGGCACATGCAAACAGCTGAGGTACAACAGAAATTTATTATAAACAGAACACTGTCAAATGGATTGAATGTACGAATGCAAATCATCTGCTCTGGCATCCCAGCCTGTTAGACAGTACTTCATTACCTTCCTCCCACTCCAGCCCCTAGGAAGCAAAGAATTTCACATGTGGAGCAAAGAACTCGAGCAATAATGCTGGTCTTCACCATCTTATGTCACAATAACTCCAAAGACCCACAGCATTTGCACAAACAGCAATAGACCAAATCTTGAACCCCAAAACTGCACATCAAAAGCATCTCAACCTTTGCAGGAACTCAGTGCAAAAGAAGCAGCATGCTATGTGCTTGCTGTTCCCCACCACTCAGCTGAAACTAAGTAACTTTAATTAATGAAGCTTCATTAGATTAGGCTGTGATTTCAAGCTTCTGTTGGGTCATGGGCAATTATACTGCACACCAGCACATGCAACCGCCCTAGCTATTAATAATACAAAACGGATTCAATACCAAGTAACACCTACAGGCACAGATCAGGTCAAAGACAAAACACCCTTGAAGAAAGCGGACAAAATTATCACCAAAGTCGCCTGTGTTAACTGTGACAGGTTCCCACAGAATAACATACAGCTCAGAGTTACTGTGTTTTAGAAAGACAGCAGTGAGCAACACCATTTAACTGGTCAGAAAATAAATGTGTTCTGTGACCACAGGGTTTCATAGTTTCTGTTTAGAGAAGGGGAAGGATGGGATGTAGAGGTTGTGAAGGGGGATGTTTCTTCCTCTGCCCTCTGTAACCTTCTAAGTTCCAAATGATCTGATCCCTCCATGCTGTCCCATGCCATCTCCAGGATAGCATCCCAACAGAAGAGCTGCAGCAGTTGTCATGCAGGATCCTTCCCTGCCTGCCAGGAAAACGAGCCTGCCTTTGCTGGCACAAGCCTCTCCCTTCCCCACCCCTTTTCCAAAGCCCAGAGATCTGCTTGCCAGCTCCACCTGGAGGACAAGCACTGCCAATTTGGGAAGAAAGGAAAAGGAACACAACAATCCACCTGTTGATTGCTTCCTTCCCTACAACACAGGCTGGATGGGTAGAAGCACCCAAGTTCTGGGGAAGACAAAGACACAATGGTGTCAGTCAACACCACAGAGCATGGCACAAGACAACTCCAGTTGTGCTGGTCCTTCATTATCTGGTACTGTTTGGTACTGCACATCTTCACACTTAGACCACCACCCTGCTATTGAGGCATCATGCGTCACTTGTCTGGGATTAGGTTTTTCTACCTACCTATCAATGCAGCCATCTGTGCAGTCACATGAATCAACAAATACGCTAGAGAAATTGTTGAGATAATATCCATGCGGCCACGATGTCCTCCGATATTTGAAATAAGGTAATCTTGCGTGGTCAAGATCATTACAGAAGGAAATGGGCACAGACTCTGCTCCATTGCTGATATCAAAATCAAATACGAGGGGTTCAGGATTTACGGTACTCCTGCCTAACAGTACGTATGTGTTGAAGGAGAAGTGATCAACAAATAAGAAATTGCACTCCGTTTGAAACAAATAATTTTGCACATCTTGAAAGCTTCTCAGACTTCGACCACAAGGAGCTTTATAATTCACATCCAGTGATTTTGAAAGGCAGTCTGCTTTTGCATGGCATCTTTGAAAGTGAAACAGGATTGGTATCTTAAGAGGATTTTCACCCTTGTAGAAGCCTGCCGCTCTGTTGGGAAGACATGCACTAGAGCACTTGTGGTTCTGATACTGAAGGTTTAAAGGTAAATCTTGAATTTGAAGAGATGCTTCTTTACTCCCTGAACCCGTTTTTGCCATCTCCTCCTTTTTGCTATTTGGAACAAAAAGAAAAAAAAATAAGAAAAAAGAGCAGCATCTTAGATGAACCAGTAAGAAACGGAGCGTTTTACTGGTTCAATATTATTAGCACAGGAAAGAAACAGCCAATTGCTAGAAGACCAAGGGTTTCACTGAATCACTGTTTGCATTGTGTTACTGACCTAACATCATATGAAGACATACTCAGTGGCATAAAAAAAAAAAAAAAGGCAACAGCTTCTTCCCAGGAAGCACTTACACTAAAACACAGAAAGGACATAAAAAAAAAAACCAAAGAGAGAGAGAAGAAAGGAACAACATCTTTACCCACATCTTCCAAATCAGTACCTGAGGCTAAATACAGAAAGACTAAATCATGTGCCTGACAATCTGCACAGTCTATGAGAGCCTGAGAACTGAACTCAAAAATCGTTAAGCCCTAACCCTGATAATCCTGGTGATACTCCGGGATCTTTATTCATAACCTAATGCCCTATTTTATTCTGCGATGTTCTCGCATGGTAAGTTAGACAAGGTTACTCAAAACCTCAGGTCTTCCATGTAGGTCAGGTTCAAAATATTTTCACTTTGAATACTGGCAGGATTCAAAACTGGGTTTAAAATGGTAAATTTAGAAATACAAAAAGAGATATTAAAATCTCTCTCAGATGCACTAAAGAGTATGCCAAATGAGAAACTGAAATAAACTATTAAATACCCTGACCTGTGAGAACCTTCTACAGAGTTTGCAGTGTTGTCATCTGTAAGAAGACGTTGCCATTTAGGTTTGGTTTCCTGTATGCCATCTCCATCAAATACAGCACCTACTGAAAAAAATTTGAATGCAAGCAAAAACTCCAGCAATCCACATTTCAACCTACAATCAAACTTCAGTTGCTAAAGAGGTAATTGCCAAAATACATTAAAAACAATGCATTGCTATGAACTACAGCTAACAAAGAGCATGCTAGCAAGCACCCTACTAGAAAAGGAAGCTGCTTTTTGGAACTTAAACAAAAATCACGTGCTTGCATATAGGTGTGCAAGTAAACAACCAGCTGGCACACGCTCTCACACTTTCTCTCCTGCTCCTCCTCTCCCTCCCTCTCTTCCCCCCTTCCCTTTCCCCAAGGGTGAAAAACTTTGGTGTGCATTGACAAACTTGAGGCAGAACGCATCGTGAAGATTTACCCTTTTCACAGACCACCAGATGATTTGCACATTACAACTTTCACGTAGCTTTCAAAGTGTATGGAGACAACATGCATATGAAACACATATACAGATTTCTCTTAATTATTTGAGGTAAAAGGAAGCCAGGGTATCACAGCTAGTGAAGCCACACACAAAATGACTCTGCTTGCAGCCAGCTCAGGTTCATCAGGGCTTACTAGTTAAACTCTCTTCACCTGGTAAAGGCCATATACACATACATTCAAACCACAAATGTACAAACGCAGGCGAGAGTCCACAGTCCAGTACCTAAGGAAACTAATAACTATGGGTTTTCCCTTGTAATGCTAAGAGGCTTCTCAGATCTATTTTATTGATTTTAATGAAGGGAAATAAGCTCCTAGTGAGTAAACCAAGACAAATTAAATCCACATGCCAATAAATACAACAGAGATGCACATACCATTTGTCAAGGTTAAGAGATCACCTAGATTAGCTTCATTCACCAGTACCGAAGCCTGACAGTATTCTAGGCAAAAAAAACCAAAACAAAATGGATACGATGTCTAATTTAAGTAATGATAATAGGGAAAACAAGTCCTCCAGAGACACCAGTTTCCTCACTATACTAATCTAGAGCATTGCAAGACTGATAACATTAGAAACCTTTTGCACCACAGACCTTAATAGACACATCTGCAAATTACAATAAAATTACAGCTCATATTAGTAGTTGTGAATCAGCACTGAATATCCTCCAGCTTTTGGAAAGCTGCTGGGATGTTTCCAAACACACAAAACCAGTAGCCTCCAGTGGCAGTAGTGCACATCAACACAATTTAGTTAAGTTTCTCTTTGTACTTTCTCATCAGACTAGTCATCTTCCGGCTAAGAAGGGCTGGATCTTGGCAGACCAAATTAATGCTACTCCTAAATTGGTGGAAACGGCCTTCAACTAGTAAGAACACAAAGAAGAGACCAGTTCTATCTCAACCTTTTACTCCACGCAATAAATATTACAGGTAGAGAAAAATATTAGGAAAATCCATGTTAATATTTTAGTTTGAAATCTTTACAGAACAAAGCATAGAAAAAAATCAAACTTAACTATGTCACAGATTCATTGTGTCATTTGGGGATTCAAGTTCAACATTTATCTACGCACTGCTGTAATGTTTTGTCATAAAAATCAAGATGTGGGAGCTCAAGTATATAAAAAAACTGCACTACTAATTCTGAGCAAGCAGTACAATGCAGAGTGTGTGGCTATACCTGTTTAAAAACATCTGACACTACTGTACATTGTTTTGCACAAAAAAGCAGTAAGATCCACAGATTACATTTACATGCATGACAATTAAAAAAAGTAGTTTTCCTGAACAAATTAATAAAAAGAAACCTGTGCACTGCTCCAGGCTTATCGGATTTCTGATTTTTATGTAGATAAAGGACACTGTTCCTGATTTTCATGGAAACAAATCTTAAATGCATTGCTGTCACATTTTTCTACTCATGTTTTAAGTTATAATGGTGTCTCTGACATGAAATAATACTTACAAAATTATAATCCCACCCAAACCCATTCAGTTCACCAAGATCAGCTTGAAAGGCTAAAACTTCTGTCAATAAACAAAACACAAGGCACAGCAGGTATTTCATTACTTCTCAAGAATAAACATTTCAGTTCCACGTACTTAAGAGCCACACATTGTTTGAAAAAGTATACAGGCAAAATGAGAAAATGGCAAAATGCACCTGAAACAGTTACTCTTTTTTTAAAAAGTGCTTAAAAACACCAACTACAAAGTAATTTAAATTCAGAGATATCCAATTTGTGGCAGATACCACATAGCCCTACACAAAGCAGGCCACAGCTCCCCTGCAGTCCCGCTTAACTGTAACAAGGATTTCAAACCTTGGTTTGTCGCAGTTCCATTCTTGATCTTTTGCTTCAGCAACAGCAGTACATTTTGCATCTGTTCAAATATGATGTCCACTCTTCTACCTCCCAATTGTGCCCAAATGGTCTTCAAATCAGCTGAAATGCAAATCTCAATTTACAAGTCTGTACAACTCCCAGGAAGTCTAAAATATCCAAGTAGTTCCTAGTGGAATTTTCAAAGGCTCCCACTCATTTCATTGTGAGGCACTTCTGAAAAACCAGCCAGAACTGCTGTCTTCTTTTGCAAGCTTAAACCTTAAGAAATCTATTCCTAAACTTGATTATGAAAGTGAAACAGAAGCCAAGTGACAAACTGGAGTAGCTTTTGATGGCTCATGATGGGCCTTCAATTAACTTTTCATGCATGTCTACAAAGAGTGCTGTGGAATCCTTTCTCAAAACACCAGCAATTAGTCCCACTATAAATTAATCACCACTGAAGCTCATAGAAGTGACACAGGAGAATACTTTCAACTGAATGAACTGATCATATTATTAAACAAAAGAACTTTAAAAATATTTTTATAGCTGTAACCTCCCTTAGCTACCCGAGCTGACTATGCCAACTCATCAATATTTTTGTACGTTTTCTAGGGAAAAGTGTTCAAAATATTCTCAGATAAAAGCATTTTGATAAATTTTGTTCACCAAATTTTATCAGTTGTAGTAATTAATACACTCCTTGTATCGTGTTTAAATAAATGTTTTTTAAGCTGCAGGTTCAGAACTTCTTCTCTTCCAAGAGTATGTACCTTTGAGGTACTAAGCCCATTCATGAAAGCTCTTGTTAAAACATTAGCAGTGCATCTCTGGCATGGACTCTGAAAAAGAACTACGGTTTGGTGTGTCAAGAGGCAATGCCAGAAAAAAGAACAGGCTCTCTCTCATGGTTAACGTTTTTCTTCAATGACCATGCACAAAAGAACAAGTAAATCTGTTTTCCTACTCTGTTTCTAGAGGTAGAGTCCACTGTCACCATACTAGGTTTACATTTCACTTTCAGACAGCAAACCTGGGTTGGCAAACGAGCTGGGGTGATACCTCCTTGCCAGTCAATACAGCGTTCTTTTAAGGCTAGTAAAAAAAATTTACTTAATTTCTGACTTAGCAGAGAATGACTTCTGTTGCCCAAGACACCAGAAGCTAAGTGATGCTATGGCAGTACAGAGTCTATGGTTACTCTCAAAAGCATCACATCATGACAGCAGTGAAGAAAGTAACAATCTTTTGCCACCACAACTCCACTGCTTATGCCACCAGCAGCTAAGAGCATAACACTTAGTATCAACAGGCAATGCTGAAAGTACTTTATCTTGTAAAATGACTGATTTAGCACTAGCTCTCATCATTTCATGAGCTTTTATACTCACAGAAATGTTTAAAAAAAATGTGGAAAGGTCAAAGTCCTGTAACAAAAAATGCCCACACCACTTTCTGGAAACCTACACTACTGCTCTGAGAGACAACATGTGCCCTGTGCCTTTTCCATCCTTTGCTCTGTGTGACAGTATCACAAATTTAAAATATGGAGAAATAAGTGTATTTAACAACTGTGTTTAAAAATACACATTCAGAAATTCTAATAAGAAATTCCACCGCTGCAGATTAAAACTGTTGTGCTTATTTCTTATCCAATTTCAGGTATTTCAATATATTTACTGAGCCTGGATAGATTACTTCACAGGATGGGTGACAACACAGTTTTTCATTTCTGGGTCATCAGTTATAATCTCGTGCAGGCCAAAAGGCAGTAAAACATATAACACACTGTACAGCGCTCAGACCACTCACTTGACTTGCAAATGCTTCCCCAATTCTCACGCTGCAGTGCCCCAAACATTCTAGCAGTAAAAACTTGGTTTTGCGTGGAGAAGCAAAGACTGCATATGAAAGTTCATATCCAATTTTCATTTCAAAAGAGACAGATGTCCACATCACTAATCCCTCCAGTGTTAATACTGTTATCATCAACACTAGCCAGGAGAACAGGGAATGCATCTACCTTGTCAGCATTCATGTCAGCTGATGGACTGGCATTTTGCGGCAATAGCTTTAAACCTGGCCAAAGCCATCACCTCTGGAGGGATTTTCTTCTCCCTCTATAGAATCCTTGTGGCCATGTATTTCTTTTTTTTCAGCACTGCACAGGAGATTGATGCTAGAGCAAGAAACAGCAAGCAGCCAAGGCCAGGGCTACTTAGGCCAGCTGCTGGAAAAAAACCTTGGGTGCATGTTTCTTATAAAGGACCTGTAGAGCTGCTGACTAATATCTTACATATGTGCCATAAAAGGCAAAACTATTGTCTTCCGGTTATCATTTTGAGACCAGAAGTAGTGTCAAATATATACTACCTTCCCATTTCCCTCCATAAATCCAAACTATACTACCCTCAATCCTCTCCTCCCTCAAACTGGCAAGGTTCTCCACTTCAAAGCAGTTGCACAGCACTGCAAGAGGTGCAGAATGGACAAGCAAGAGATGAGGTGAGAAATTAAAATGGTTGTAGCTACTTAGTTTTTTAAAAATTATACAAATAAACACTATAGCAGGTATTAGCAGGAGCACTGTAAGAAAGCATTGCAGTGAAATAGTCATCCCACTTTCAAATAGTCAGCCCATGTCTTATCAAGACCTAACTGAAGAACACTCAAATGAAACAAGCTGTGTGAGGAAATTTTTTTTACACAAGTAATTTCTTACTATTCCTCAAGCATGAAGCTGTCATGAGATGGCCCAGAATTTCCAGCATATTCAGCGGAGCCTACATAATCCCCACTTCCTATTAGCTCACATTTCTCTCTTATTTTTTAAATTAATGCCGTCACTACAGCAGTACTGCAGCTAATTTGTTTAGGAAAAAAACGAAGGCTTTTTTAGGTAAAAAAATTACTGTTTCTGTTTCTCAACAGATGCAAGATAGCTCTACTTTAATAACACTAAGGAGAAGTAAGGCAGCAGCATTCTTTGTCCACATTGAAGATACCAGCACTAACGACCCAGAGAACATAAAACATACCCGACTTGCAAGTCAGCTACTTAGCCTTTTCATGCTGTAACTGAAATTTTGAAACATTCCAGAAAGGAAACTCCTTTTTACGTCGTGAGAATACATCAAGCTGTAGCCCTATATACAGTACCAAATTTACAAAACCCCAGAAATTTTTATTTGGTTGACTGGGAAAAGAGCTTAAGGGAAGACTGCTCAATCTTGGAAAAGTTTCTCACAAGACCTGACTAATTGCTGCTCGAAGCATATTTACTTATTTAGTTATTTTAAAGGCTTACTTCTATTCTCTTCCATCTTCCCGGGTGGCTGCGTGGAGGGCTGGTAGGCTGGTTGGGTCCGGCCAGCGCCAAGCTCAGCTCAGGTAGGGGAGCGGCGCGTCGGTCACGCTGCCCTGTGACACGGCCACGTTCAGCGCCCGGGGCCTGCGGGCAGGGGGCGAACCGGCGGTGGGGGCCAACCTGTGGCGGGGGAGACCCTCCCGCGGGGGGGGGGGGGGGGGGCAGTCCCTGGTGGACCGGCCCTGCGACGCCGAGTGGCCTCGCCTCAGCACCCTTCACCCCCCTCTGGCCAACGGCTCACAGCTCATCTGAGGAGTACCGAGAGAAAAGGGTTAAGGCCGTGCGGCGCCGGCAGCGGGACGCGCCGCGGGGCTGAGGCGAGGCGCGGGGTGACCCGCACCCCTCCCGCCCTTCAGCCACGCGTTCCGCGCGGCGTGGCGAGCAGCGGGACTGCGGCCCAGGGAGACCGGGCCCACCCCCGCGCCGGGTGACGGGTGCTCCTACACGGCCCCGTCTGCAGCACCCGGCGCTATCTACCGCCGCAGGCTGGAGCTTTGCTGAGGGACGGCGCGACCCCGACAGGGCCGCGACCCCGGCCTCGGTCCCGGCCAGCTGCCCTCACCTTCCTCCTCCTCCTCCCCTGCTTAACTGTTACCTGCAGGCGGCGCTCGACGACTGACGGCCGGGCCCAGCCGCCCTCCCCCGCACACGGGCACGCCCCGCCCCTAGGAGCACGCGCGGCCCCGGCACCGCCCCCCGCCAGGAGGCACCGCCCCCCGCCAGGAGGCACCGCCCCCCGCCAGGAGGCACCGCCCCCCGCCAGGAGGCACCGCCCCCCGCCAGGAGGCACCGCCCCCCGCCAGGAGGCACCGCCCCCCGCCAGGAGGCACCGCCCCCCGCCAGGAGGCACCGCCCCCCGCCAGGAGGCACCGCCCCGCTAGGGAAGCCCGACAACCGCCTGACGGCGGCCGGAGGCGGGGACGCACCAGCCGGGCCTGCGGTACCGCCCCCTCCCCTTCGGCGCAAGGCGGGAGGGGTGTGTGGGGGGGGGCAGATAAGTGTGTGGTGATTGGGCGTCGGCTTTTCCGGGTTATAGCGTTGCGGCGGCGTCTTCTCGCTCATACGCATGCGCGAGGCGGGGCCAGGTCCCAGGAGCGAATCGCCGTGCGCGGGAGGTGGGCCGCTCCCCTGGGGACGAGCGTCTTCCTTTGGCGCGATTGGCTGCGGCGGGGGCGTCCGTGCGCGCGGCGCTTTGGTGGGGGGGTGGGGGTGTGCGGAGCCGAGAGGCTGGCGCTGCGTCCGCCATCTTGGGCCGGGGCTGGCTGTAAACTCTTGGTGGTGGAGCGGGCTGGGTGCGGTGGGAGCGCCGCCATTTTGGCACAGTAGCGCTCGGGCGGCGAGGGCGAGGGGTAAAGGGCTGAGCCAGGCAGCTGATCCGCTTGAATGAGCGGTAGGCTGCGGGGATGGCTCCGGCTGCTGTTTTGGGCCTGGTGTGGCCCGCCCTACCTGAGGGGCTGGGGGATGTGGGGCCGCTCATAGCGTGTAGGGTGAGGCCGTCTGCCCCTCTGCTCGCGTCTGCGGGGCTTCCCACACCCCATGTGGAGTCTAGGCGGTTGCTAGGCCCCTGGGGGAAGTTGCCTTGGTCAAAAGGGTTCTGGCAGCTGGCTGAGCTCAGTGAGGCTGCAGGCACACGGGTGGGGAGCATTGGAGAATGCAAGTGTTACTGAGGGATGTTTGGGCCTTTGATTCCAGTCCTCCAAATCAAAATACTTGGTAGGTGAATGAGTTGCTTAACTTGACTGCTGGCCCTTGCAATTTGCCTTTGCTGATTGCAGCTGTATCCTATTAAGTGCTGAATTATTACTGTCATTTTGATTCAAAGTGTGAAAATAAAAGTTTACGTTGGCTTTAAAATTTTCAGCGGTATTACTTTCCAAGTGTTTGTGTTATGGCTAAGTAAAGGGATTTTTCAGAGGCAAAAATGTAATGTGCTTTTAAAAGATGGGGAGGGTGGTTTGTCATTGCTTTTTTATCACGTCTTTTTTTTTACCCTCATGTTAAACTGTAGAGGTAAACTTAACACACTCCAATAATTGTCAAAGCATTTCCAATATTGTGGCTGTTACTACAAGTATTTCTTTAGTTGGGTGAGGGATAGAGATTAAATTTAAGTCTTGGGGGGAATGCAATGTTTATGTAACTTGGAGCTCTGGTCAGACTCAGGATTCTGCAGCAGATTTTGATGCCCAGCATCTGATTTCTACTTCTATAAAGCCTTTTAAATGTTTACATAGGGATCCCTACATCTGTGCCTGTGTTTGAAGTTCATTGATTAGTGTATGAGTACTGCCTAACTCTACAGCGAGAAATGAGACAACCAACAGTAACATTGTTGGGAACAGGTGGTTCAACATTACTGATGCGCTGACAAATCTCTCAATAAAAATAGTACTTTTCAAAAGTGAGATTTCTTTCCTGTAATTGTTTATTTAAAAATTAATTACAAGCTTTTCTTGCTCTGGGAATATACTGCATTATGAGGTGATGATTGCAGGTTAAGTAATTTCATTTTACTGAATTATTAATACATGTCTGTGCAAATTAATATTGAGTGTTATGAAACACTTGTGTTACAAATTGTATATGAGGAATATATCAAATACAGAGAAGATGGAGCCCAGCATCATCATAATTGTATTAATTGTAAGTTATTTCCTCATTAAGTTTTCTTTCCTTAAATGCCTGCTAAATGACCTCCTGGGTTTGTCTGCATGCTTTCAAACTGTGTGATAAGCATTAATCAGCAATATGGGGATGATACACTAATCTCATAAACAATAAGTATTGTTAAATAATTATGGTTTGGTAATGGGATTGTATATGTCTGCTTGCTTGACATGGCTAGGGTGATGGTGTGATTGGGTTTTTGTGATGATAAAGTTGCCATATGCTTCATGGTCTTGAGCAGCAAATGGACTCGAGCCTTTTTCCGGCAATAATTCATTGAAATATAAGTATTGGGAATCTAACCACAATGACGGTTTTACTTGGAAGCAGTCGGTGGTGTTACCCGGCAGCACTGAGGAAAGCAACCCCTTTGCTCTGAGCAAGCCACTGGAGCTTATTCTATCTGCCATAGCAGGATCTTTTGCCTGGCACTTGTCAGTGAACACGCACTGCTGCGGTCTGTGGTGGTCGCTCATGGCGAGGCCTAGCTCTAGAAAAAAGATGAGGGAAGTGCCAAGACTGTCCTTGGAGGTTGATGCAAGGAATCTACTAAAATGAAATTTAGGACCGATTGGTATCAGGATTTTGCATTCACACATATGCAAATGAGCTATATGTCAGTGTGGTTGGAAGTGCGGTTTTCGGTGTTGTAGCAAGTGACTGCGGAGGACATGTACTGAAGAGGGTGACACTGGTGTAATCTGTGTTACTCCTTATGAAGTGCTGGTAGCGCTCCAAAGCTTTTATTAGCAGCTGGGAGGGATGGAAGAAGCTGGAAGCACATGACTGCACGCCTCTAAGACAAAAGAGAAATTAGTAATATATTCTGCTTGTTATTTGAAGCAAAAGGAATGGGAAATATATCCTTTTTAAAACAAGTTTAATAAGGAGGCAGTTTTGAAACTTACTTCTTTCCCTGTTTTTGCTTTTATCTAGAAGTGTAAGATAGGCGTTCTGCAACATAGCAGCAAATTCTGCCAGTGAGCCAGTAAGCTCAGTTCTTCCCGAACTTGTTAGGTGGCAGAAGCTCACAAGCGATACTGATGACACATCTGAACAACCTGCTGGCAGCACTCCTCTAGCAGCCGTATAAGCTTCTTGGGGCTCTGCAGTTTAGACGTGGACTGACTTAACTGCATCTAGAGGTGAGGATAGCCCATTGCACATGCCTACCCATTTGCTAGGTGCACCTTTGTTAGGGTGACAATGAAAGGGCTGACTGTCCTGGTGAGTGACTGAGTTGCTGAATTGTGCTTTTGTGTTACATAGTTCTGGTTGTATTTAGAGACTTCAGATGAACAATTGCTTAGGCAGACTGCAAATGGCTACTTTGAGTGGGAGGAGATGAAGCTAGTCCAAAGTTGTCTTCTCCATGGATGTTTTTATTATTTTGAATGTGGTGTGAGGATTTGGATGTTTGCTCATATGGCCAGATAGGCTTGGGTGAGGTACAGAGACTCCGGTCTGACTCCAGATAACAGCAAAGCAGTCAAAGCCATCAACTTTGGAAAGCCATGGGCATTTGGAGGATGTTTTATAATTCTCATTTAGCTTTTTGCCCTTTTCTGATGGGATTGGCTTATTGCGTTATTGACCCTTTTCTTCTTAAAGTATCATCATATCAACTGAGTATTTTTACCAGCTTCTTCCCTGTCACATCCTCCTTGTTATCCTTATTGATTTAACTTGCTCCTTTATAGGTAAGTGCCCATACCTCATTCTTTCAAAATGCAACTTTTATTTAATGTTCTGTTTTATTGCATGATCAGTTTAAGTATGGTTCCTTTTTCACATATCTAATCTATCTTGGGTAAGATAACAGATCAGAGAACTGGTAATTTTATACAGATCATAGATAATTGTTTCTTTACAAAATGTGTTCAGTGTGGCATCTTTTGGTTTATCTTAAAAAATTTTGATTCATTATGTATGAAGACACAGGGTAATATTCCCTGTAGGTGCATTGCTTACTAATCAGGTTTGTCACAGACTGTTTACAGGCCCTCAGTATGTTTTGTAGTTCTGTTGCTATTGTAGATATGTCGTTTTAATTAGGTTATTTGGATATTATTTTTTTCCAGTTACTAAAGAAAGGGGAGATTTGGGATCTCTGAGAAGCCTGTAAAATGATTTTTGTTCTACCTGTAATGAAAAGCACATTTGTATTTTGGGCAACTAAAAGTCAAACAAATTGTCCATTTGAAAAGTGGAGCTTCTAAAATCATAGACTGTTATGGCCCTAAGGGAATCTTAAAACACAGGCAGAGACTGGCAATGAAAAGGAAAGGAAAAATTTGTGTCATTGTTTAAACAATACAGTTCTTTCATGTGGAGGACCGAGATGTCTGTTAATTACCAACTGGCTTGAGAGTTTTGGAGTCTGGCCCAATAGGCTGAAACTGTTAACCATCCACTAGCTGGCATATCCTTCAAGGTCTGCATTTGGAGGCTGGTAATGTAACGGGTTTCATCTTTATAGATGTTTCTGTAGTAGAAACATTTTCAGTTTTAGCTATATTTCTGTCTTACAGTCCCAGTATTCATTGCCAACATAGATTCCAGACAGTTGAGTGAACACAGAAAGCAAGGACTGGTTTAAATGTTAGATAATGTCAGACCAAGTTGAACAGCATGCGTTGTCTTTGCTGTGCCACGGCCCCACCACAATACACTGTTCAAGACCTAGAACTGTGTCCTCTAATTTGGATGACTTGGATGAATTGACAAGTTCTGAAAGCCTGTGATTACAGTTGCACTTGAAAGGGCCTGAGGTCTCTGGAAACCAGGCAG
Source organism: Falco biarmicus (assembly GCF_023638135.1). Classification (NCBI taxonomy): domain Eukaryota; kingdom Metazoa; phylum Chordata; class Aves; order Falconiformes; family Falconidae; genus Falco; species Falco biarmicus. Next base: position 30,742,358 of record NC_079289.1, read on the forward strand.
CAGATGTCTGTGATGAAAGGAACCCAAAATAAATGGATGCCTAAAAACCTTTTTATCTTCGTTTCTCCATGGGAACATAACTATATGTTTATCTGAAATAAATGTTCAGGGGTATTTTCGGAAGTAAAGCTAGTGGTTGTAAAGTATTCTGACTCTTTTGATGGACTCTGTTTGTGCGTTTGCATGCCAATTAAAGTATGTGTACCAAGTATTTTCATTAAATGAAGATGTTGCAGACAAAAATTTCTAAGCAATCTTTAAGAGTTAGTGAACTTGTGGTGTTCCCACTCATAGGAGATGTTCTGTGGAGTGCTCCACAACTTCTTTTTGATTTGCCTTTTATTTTTTAAATCAAAGTGTAGAGGAAGCTGTCCTTGTGATGCCAGGTGATGTAAGGTTGATTGGTCAGTGCTGGTCTTGATAGCAGCTGTACAAAGGCAAGGGAGTGAATGTGTGGCATAGAATTGGACCTGACCTAATAAAAGCCATCAAAAGGAGGCATATGGCAAAAACTTGGAACTCATTATTGTGTGTAGATGGAATAACTGCATTCAAATAAAACTGAAACCTGTAAGATTTCAAATATACCAGCCACAGAAAACAGGGTAAATATATGTCGTGATGTAGGGGCTCAACAATAGGGCTCTTGAAATGAATATTCTGGACTAAGTAGTCCTTAGTTGCAGCCTCCTGTGGGAAAACTAATTTAGCTGAAGAAAAACCCGAGGGTTTTTTTAGTTGATTGCTTTTCGTGATCCAGTTCACTATGCCACATTAGCAGCTGGTTTGGCTTAGCTTTATAGAGATGTGGAAACTGGCAGTAAGGTATGGAGAACAGGAGGAGCAAGGATGTGAGGCAGTATTGTCCTATTAATGTTTATTGCATTTGGTTTTGTTAATAAGCATTATAAGGGGCCAGGGAAGCCACAGTCCCCTGAACATTTTAAATTGGCACTGGCAAAGAAAGAAACAGTTCTGTTCACCCTGTGCTGTTCAGCCTTCTCTTGTTCGTTTGTGTCATTGCTCAGGACACTGATTGAGGTTTGAAAAAAAAAGGTTACTTATTTGGCTCAGCTAATTTTATCTGAATAACTTTCCCCTTCTAATCTGCTGTGCAGCCACTTCGGTATTTCTTCTTCTTTCAGGGAACTGAGGGTGTACTAGGTGCAAAATGAGCATCTGGAGATAGATTGCTTTTTAATTTGATTGTTGGTGTCATTGATCCCAGTTTAAAGTGTGTGTGCAACTACTTCTTCAGTATAAGCGAAGTGGTGGCATGGGCAAAACACTTCCTGTGGATGGTCTTCATCGCCCAGCAGAGCTGTCCTAAGCCTGGACCTCTCTGCATCTTCAGTTGTGCCAGACCAAAAACCCCTCCTGCTTTTTACAGACAGTGGAGGTGAATGGGTTTCTTTTGGAGGTGACTCAATTTAACTTTGAGTTAATTTCTGTAAAATTCTTGAATGTCTGGAATCAAAGAAGCTATGTTGGAAATGTGCAAGGCATCTGTTCAGCAGCACTGAATGAGAGAAGTGAACTGTGGGTCCAAACCTTTGCAACCCTTTTTCATAAGCAATGTTACTTAAGTGACTGTAATATATGAATTATGCACTCCTTTCACAGAAGTGGATACATATGCTCTTTGTTACAAAGTAATACCAAAACAAATTTATATTGCATGCAGATTGACATTTAAAGAAAACACAACAACAAACTTTAGTAAGATTGAGTGCAGCTAGACAAATACATTTCGTGTGTATCTGCCAAAAAAAAAGAAAGAAAATGTCCACCAAATACAACTGGTTACCTTAGTTTAGTATGCTGATATGGTTTGTCAATGTGATGAACCAGTTATGTGACTTGTAGTTTGGTAGCATGTTTTAAGTGCAGGATTATTTTTAAGATTATTCGATTTTGTTAATGAATTCATAGCAAGGTGCTATAACCCTTACATTAGCAGATCAAGAGGTATGGTTGCAGCTTGTGTGCAGGAGTGAGGATAAAAGGATGGGATGGTGGGTTGTTTTTTTTTTCAAACTGTTTTTGCCACCACATATTCTAGAAATATTTTAAAATTGCATCACCCATCCTCCAAAAAGGTATTCATGGATGGATGGATTGTTTCTTTTCTTTTGTTCTTTTAGTGTTGTAGCCTGGATTGTCCATGTTAGAAATGATTGATAAAGGTAGTTCCAAAGATTTAAAATCTTACATTTAGTAAGACCCTCCACAGTTCCTCTCACTTCTCCAAAAGCTGCATTTTTATCAAATATAAGAGGGATTTGGTTTTTTTCAGCTGTTAAATTTTCAGGGTGTCTAGCAGGCTGTTCTGTCTCCCTCTTCAGTTGTGCTGTTCCTAGAACTGATTCAAGGGAGGTGATGGCAGTAAGGGCTAGACTTCCCCAGAGGTTCTTGGGGTGCATGGAAGATAACTTCCTGACACAGCTGGTCAGTGAACCAGCCAGGGGAGATGCCCTGCTGGACCTGCTGTTTGCAAACAGGGAAGGACTCGTGGGTGATGTGGTGGTTGGAGGATGTCTTGGGCACAGCGATTGTGAGGTGATAGTTTTCAGTTCTTGGAGAAGTATGCAGGGGGGTCAGGAGAGCTGCTACCTTGGACATCTGTAGGGCCGACTGGCCTGTTTAGGAGCCTCGTTGACAGAGTCCCTTGGGAGGCGGTCCTGAAGGGCAGAGTCGTCCAGGAAGGCTGGGCATTCTTCAAGAAGGAAATCTTAAAGGCGCAGGAGCAGGCTGGTCCCGTGTGCCAAAAGATGAGCTGGCTTAGAAGACCAGCCTGGCTGAACAGAGAGCTTTGGCTGGACCTCAGGGAAAAATGGAGAGTTTATGACCTTTGGAAGAAGGGGCAGGCAACTCAAGAGGACCATAAGGATGTTGTGAGGTTATGCAGGGCTAAGATTAGAGAGGCAAAAGCCCGGCTAGAACTCAGGCTGGCCACTGCTGTAAAAGATAACAAAAAAATGTTTTTACAAATACATTAGAAACAAAAGGAGGGCTGAGGGCAGTCCCCATCCTTTATTGGATATAGGGTGGAACATTGCCGCAAAGGATGAGAAAGAGGCTGAGGTACCTAATGCTTTATTTGCCTCAGCCTTTAACAGCAAGACCAGGTACCCTCAGGGTACTCAGCCCCCTGAGCTGGAAGATGGGTATGAGATGCAGAACGAAGTCCTCACAGTTCAGGAGGAAACAGTCAGTGACCTGCTGCTCCCCTTAGACACGCATCATAAGTCTATGGGGTCAGATGAGACCCAACCAAGGGTGCTAAGGGAACTGGCAGTGTGCCCAGGTGGCCAAGAAGGTCAGTAGCATCCTGGCTTGTATCAGGAATGGTGTGGCCAGCAGGACAAAGGAAATGATTGTCCCCTGTACTGGGCACTGGTGAGGCTACATCCTGAACACTGTGTTCAGTTTTGGGCCCCTAAATTCAAGAGGGACATTGAGGTGCTGGAGCGTGTCCAGAGACGGGCAGCGGAGCTGGTGAAGGGTCTGGAGCACAAGTCTGGTGAGGAGCGGCTGAGGGAACTGGGGCTGTTCAGCCTGGAAAAGAGAGGCTCATTAGAGACCTTATCGCTCTCTACAACTACCTGAAAGGAGGGTGTAGGCAGGTGGGGGTTGGTCTCTTTTCCTGAGTAAGAAGTGATAGGATGAGAGGAAACAACCTGAAGTTACACCAGGAGGGGTTTAGATGGGATATTAGGAAAAATTCCTTCACTGCAAGGGTGGTCAAGGATTGGAACAGGCTGCCCAGGGATGTGGTTGAGTCACCATCCCTGGAGGTATTTAAAAGACATGTAGATGTGGTGCTTAGGAACATGGTTTAGTGGTGGACTTGGCAGTGCTGGGTTAATGGTTGAACTTGATCTTAAAGGTCTTTTCCAGCCCAAATGATTCTATGATTCTATTCTATTATTCCCTTTTTGGCAGCAATGTAAACTTAAAACAACTCAATTGTGAAACAACATCTTTAAATTTTTTTACAGCATGAGTTAAAAAGAAAACTTCTTACATCTCAGTAATGTTTGTGCCTTGTTTCCTGTTGCAAGAGACTCTACTTACAGTGAATAAAGTACTGCTCCATAACTGGACTTTGAAATGTGGGGACAACTGAGTGACAACTATTGGATTGGATGGTCTTTAATAAAGACCCCATGTCAATCTAGCACAAAGGCACTAGTATAGATTTATACATACAGATTTATTGCAGCAAGGAATACAGTTCACTTGCTTTTAAGTGTGGGAAAGAAGTTGTGTGGGGCTTTTTAAGTAAGGTGACTGGAGATTCCTGAACACGGAGATATTAAAATTATGTGGAAAGAGAGTTCATTTCCAGCAGCCATAGCGATCCAAGCAACATGTAACATTCAGCTCTTTGTTGTGCAGGGAGGCACGACTTATCAGCTTTCCCTCAAGCATACCTTTTAATTGTATACTCTCACTTTCTGCAGTGCATTGGCAGTCAGGCAGCTCACTTTCACTTCTGCAAATAAGGAAAAGATTGCCAGTTCATGGTGGTCATTCACTAGGTGTTGCTTTTGGATACAGGAGAAGCTGTCTGCAGTATATGGTTTATTTGTTGTTAGAAATAAGACATCAAATTGAACTTCATAGGGTGAGGGCAGGATTGCAGGGTGGTTGTAGACCTCTGTTAAGGCAAATATTGTGTATATCACATAAACCCTGGGAAAAGTCTGTGGGTTTGGGGTGGGGTTTTTTAATAATTTTTGTTTGGTTTGTTTGGAGTTTGGTTTTTGGGGTTTTTTGACAAATTGGTTTAAGCAAATGAGCTGAGTAAGACTGAACCTTCTAAATGCAAGCTTATTACATAGGATTTGTGCTTACCTTTGGTCCTACTCCTCCTCGTTTGCAGGTCATTAATAGGTCTTGTCTTGTACATTGCAATCCGTGTTTAAGTTTGTAACTGCCTGGGACATCTGTACTGCTCTATTGCAAGCATCGCACACAGCCTTGGGCAAAACAGGAGAGTAAAAGACAAAGTGCTTTGGTCAAAGGCAGTTTGAGTGAAGACAGGTTTGAATGAACTCTGAGGTCAAGTTGGCTTGGTAGTCTTTAGGTTGTGCGTTGTTTGGAGAAGGTTTTTCCCTTCAAAACCCCAACATTAATGTAAGGAGATAGATGCTGCTGCAATTCATCTGTGTTCCACCCTTTTGTCAGAGAAAGGAAGATGTTGCCAGAGGATTTCCCAAGATACCCTCATGCTATTCTAGTTTCTTGGGCAGGAGTTAAATGCTAAGAAAACATTCACAGAGATGTTGCCCATTGTTTTTCCTCTTTCACTGAACTCCCTGCCCTGTAAACTGAGTATCTCCTCATCATGGTTCATAAGGTCTCGTTGCAGTTCATAAGGTCATGGGAGAAGATGGCTGCAAAACTATGTGACACATCTTTGAAGACAAAAACCGTAAGGGACTAAGCAAATTTTCTGTTCTGCATGATGTGATATGCTATTACATCACTAATATACTTCTAACATTGCTTACAAGAGTGTCTCTCAAACTTGGAGAGGAAAAAATATGAGAACACGTGTCTATCTAGAATGTGCAGAGCTGAATGTGAAAAGATAGTTTAAGCAAAGGAGGGGTCCTGTCGATTTAGAAGTGGTTCAAGGGCAGCAGCCAATATATAGGAATAAGTACTTTTTTATAAAGACAATTAAAGAAAACCTTCCAGATTTTCTTTAGGATCTAGGGCTAATAAGGAAACATTCTAAAAATACTGGGAACAAAAAGAACAGCAACATATGTCTGATGGCTGTGCTGAACTTGTCAGCAACAATGCTGAAAAGACAGAACTGTTACGTACATCTGCCGTGAGAATGAAGCTGAATATTACAAATAATCATGTAACCATGAACAAATCCATCATATTACAGCAGTAAATAAAACCTGAACTTTTGTGTTACAAATTTGTGGAGACTGAGGAATTGGTTTTTTAAAATGGCTAATGTAAAACTGTCCAAAATTTTAAGGATTGTCATGTAGCAAATGCTATCCAAGATGATGAATAGAAAACAGGTATTATGTCTAGTATATCAATTAGATTTGTATATCAGTATACAAATATATATTTGGCTCCTGAGAATGTTACACTCAGTGAAGAATCCTTGAATTAAGATGTATTTTTGTGATGTTCAGTCATTGGATGTTTGCAAAACAAACCCAACCCCAAATGAATGCACAGTTGGAAGTAAATGCAAAATCCTGACAGTTTTATTAAGGCCATGTAGAGTAGAAAAATGATATGATGGCAGAGCCTCGTGTATTTGATTGAATTAAAGAGCATGTTAGCTGACTCTTTTGAAAGATGGACTCCAAGCTTTGGAAGTTAATCGCCATGAAAAAAGACTGGGTGCACCTTAATGACGAGGAATAGTATCCAAAAAAATACTGCTGCAAGGTATTGAGACTGACAGGCAACAGGCAGTGGACAAGACACTCCCTGTAGAAAAGTGAGCCTGACAGTAGTTGAATACAATGAATGCAGAATAAGAGATTTCCTTTCCAATATTATTGACCCCACTTCTGGAATATAATCGTTTGATTGATTCACCTGAAGATATATTTTTAAACTGAAGTCAGTACGTGTTGTAGGTGTTGGAGAAATGTATCTACACACTTGACAGCAATGAAGTAAACTCTGAGTTTGAAGTTATTTGATTATGTACCTATGCATGAACAAAATAGAGAGCCTTCAAAGAGCATCCATTTGCAAATACAAGAGTTACGATGGCAGGAAGCGGAAAGTAAAAATAATGCAAACTTGTGTAAAAGCAAAAAATACTGGAAATGGTAACTGGTTAACTATTGTACTAGCTTATTGATGGACTATATAGGTGCCCCAGCACTTGAAATTAATGTCAAGATCCAAGATCTTTTAAAAAGCTGCTCTTGTTCAAGGAGATGTTGAGGTACATCAGACGATTCATTTTTTGTGTGAGAGCCGGAGTAGATCTTTCAATTTTTAAATACACTTGTTGGTAGTACCAACATTCATTTCTTGTTTTGAGAAGAGGCAAAAATCTTCCCATTTTTTTTCCAAATGAGGTCTTATTTCATAAGTCTATAGGAAGCATATAGAATCTGTCTTCAATTTTGAAGAAAAGCAAGTTCTATGTAAATTGTCACAGATTCTTATTACTTGCTACTTTTAAACTTCCTAACCATATCATCTGTATTTTATTTAAAATAAAATAGTAAAAATAGGTAGTGTGGGTTTTGGGTTAAATAACAAGGTATTAAACAGCTCTAGGTTTTATGTCTTTACTCGGCTCATACACAGCTGTTTGGATACAGGTCTTTGTGTGCAGAAATCTGTCAACTGAAGTTCTTATGCTTATGAAAGTAATTTCATCCCATGATGACAGCTAGTATAGACTGTCTTGCTGGACTGGCATGGGAAGTTGAACTGGCATGACTCTTGCTAGGTGACCTTCTCATGGGATTCGGCCTGCTTTCAGAAAACTGGCCCTTTCTTCTCACTGGTACTTGGGTAGAAAGTCCAAAATTGGCAATAGTTTGCTTCAAAAAGCACTGCTGTTTTTAAAAGAAACTATTTTGGGACTTTTCTCTTTCAATTCTGTTATCAGGCCTACAGCTCTGACTCCTTGGATTTGGGAATCTCTGTTTGATTTAGTAGATAGGAAATTTTGTCTCCTTGTGAGGTTAGGCTTGGACACGACATTGAGGAATGTCATATGAGAGCTAGAGAATTGAGGTCCTGAATGCATATATAATTTTAGACAATGTGTTCTGCAGGTGTTCAGACTCAGAGAAGTTCTCACTATGATACAAGATTGTTTTTGTTTTGTGGGGGGGTTTTGTTGGGGTTTTTTTCAAAGATACTAGATAACTTCTCAAGTCTGGGCTGGTAACAGCTTGAGACTTTTTTTCGTTTGTGAGGGGCTACACCTCACTTTCAGTGCTAATCATGACTTTCTGTTTTTTATTGGACAGTAGCAGTCTTACTCTTCAGAAGTGTAGATTTTGATGGCAGATAAAGTTATTTTGTGAATGCACGCTGCAAAGGCACACCAGAGAAAAGTTACCAGTTGTTCCCATAGGAAGAGAGGAGATATGTAAACGCCTATTAGTGTGAAAAAAATGTAATTTCTTGAGCTGTTTCTGGAGGGTGTGACAATGTAAGTGTAGATCTGTGTGCTGTGTAATAAAGGAGCTGTCAGGTTTCATTGAGAGATGTGTAGAGGAGTGATGTTTGCCAAGATTTTAATCAGTATTTTTGACCTAATAGAACCTATATATCGAGAGCTTGCCATTTATGTCATGTGGCGAGTTATTTTCTTCCAGGTATCCAGAGCCTGTCAGGGACCTTCAGTGTAGAGGCTAGCCAGGAACAGAGTTGAATTAAAGCACACCGATGTACCTCAGCTGCCCTCCCTCCAAAACAGAGACTGTCCTGAAGGCAGGCACACTGCTGCATGTTGGTCCTCCTTTAGGGCAGGCTTCCTGCACTAAAAAATGCCAGCCTGCAGCATGCCTGCTGCCATGTAAAGCATTCAAAGAATGACCCTGGTTTATTAATTAAAACAAAAGGAACTCAGCCTTTAGTTGGACACTTTGTGGTTGTATGTGTCTATAATTAATTTATAATGTTAGCTGTTGGGCAGCACAGATGAGGAGAACAGCGGATGGCTTTTTAATAGGGTGGGAATGTGCATGGTTAGGTTTTCCCCATCAGGAAGTAACAGTATTGGACTCCATAAAATACCATAATAATTGGCTCAATGTAGTCAACTTTTAGCCAGGCTGGACTAACTAGCTCTTTAGGGAGGCACTGGAGGCCTCCCTAAATCTGTGATAGGGGATTTGTGACAGCAGGGACCGTTTATCATCTAACAGGTTGGATGATCACATTACAATCATGTTATGATCCTTATTGTGGGACCAAAAGTGCAAGCATCCAGGTTTGCACTGACTGACCGTCTGTCCGTCATGTGAAGGCAAATAGATTTGCAATCTGTCAAGTGATGAACGTACTTAATTGTTTGTCAGGAGGAATGACTTTGGGGTACTTGTGAAGGCAACGTCTCCATGTGCAACTTGAGCTTGATCAATTCTCAAGGTTCCCTATCCTAATCCAGTATGTTAAACTAATTGCAGGACAAAAACTGGCAAAGAGCAAAACTTGAGAAGACCTAGGTTCTCTTTCTCCAGGGGAGCAGTGTTGACAGCCAGAGATTTTCTGGTGTGACTTTGGGCAAGTCAGTTTAGAGCAACACTTGCTTAAATGTAACAGCCATTTTTCATTAATTATAATAATGCTTAGGCTTCATTATTGGAGACTGGAAAAAATTGTAGTTCTTAATCTGAATTGAATGAACAATGAAATGAATGAAAGCACAATGAACAGTGCTTTGGACCCTCTTAGCCTAATATTATTCAGTTTTTGGTTCAACCGTTCTGCTTTAGTAGGATTCTTAACTTGCATGAGAAGAGACTCAGAAGTTTGTTCTGTCTGTGGGAATGGTTTCTGGAGATGTACATCACACAAACTGCAAGATTGTCATGCCAGTCTGCAAGAAAAGGACACAGCAAACTGGGTGCTGCCTGGGGTGTTTGGTTCCATCACTATAGTGTCAAAGCAGCTTACGGTTTTGAATGCATGCATTTTCCAACAGGAAGTTTTTCCAAGATCACATAGAAATGTATGACACAAATGGGAACTGACTCTTGGTTTCTTTGGTCTGAACTAATTTCTTCATTGGTACAACACCCTAGCTCTAGCTCTGTGTGGGACTTTCTGGTAGTAGCTGCTCTTTTGTCTGGGGTAATCACTTGAAAAATACAGTGGTTCTGTGGGTAAATCCTGGCCTTTGCTGCCCAGAACAGAGAGCTAACTGGATTGCAGTAAATCATTGATGGCGTTTGATTTCTTGTTTGATACCCCATCTAGAGAAAATAGTCTCTGAGCTCTCTTGGCTGCTCAGTCTTGAGTGTCGGAAGCAATCTGTAGCAATCTGTTGTATCTTAAGTATTGCAGATAGAACTTCAAAGCCCCCCAAGAAGAAAAGTAGTTGGTCTTTTAAGATCTTTGAAGCGAATGGGTGTGGAGCCATTTGTAGCTATTTAGCATGGTGATTTTGGATGATACTTCTGGAAACCTCAAAGATGCTAATGGCCTAAAGCAGAAGAATAGAGTGGTCCTTCTTCTGGTACATATTTCTTCTTCTACTTCGTGCTTGGTGTCAGCTGCTCTTGGAGGTGGGATTTGATGGAGATTTGTCTGATCTGGAATTACAGTTCCTATTTACTATAATTCTTCAACTGTACATTTCAGGGTGCACACCTTTGGGTATTTGCTTGGTGCCATCTCAGTTTCCTCATATGAAAATGTGTGTTACGGTGAGTAGTGAGGAATGTTTAATTTGTGTTTCAAATCAAGCTTGATTTTTGTTCATTTGCAAGTCGTCTTGAGAGCACCTGATGAAAGATGCTTTAGACTTCTATAGTAGTGGTCAGTAGAGGAAAAGTCTTAATCTCAAGCTGCCTTGCCCCTTGTCAGAAACAGAGACACACGTTATGTATAGAGAAATTACTGTCATCAAAAGGCAGTTGATCTGCCTGGTATTTTCATTGCACATCACCATTAGCGAGATGAATACGCACTAATACAGCTTTCGGCTTCAAGCACTATTGGGAAGTTTAAGGTTTTGGTTAGGGATGCTCCATTGTCTTTCCCTACCAGGGAGGTTGTAGGGAACATACATAGGGGTTTTTTGCGTACGTGAGCATGTGGGAAGGGGATGTCTTAACAAGCAGTACCCCATGCTGTCTTGCTAATTCATGCTTAATATTAAGAAAATTGCTTGCTGAAGTTACATGGAAACCAACAGCTAAATTCAATATTTGTAAGAAGACTAAATGGTATTAATATTTTTTGAATATTTCAGAAATGGGAGATGGCAGATAAATACCTTACACACATGAAAGAATTGCGCAATCTAATGAGGAAAAGTGTTAGCAGTGATGCAAGGACTATCTTCCAGCATACTAGATAGTGAGGGCTTATTTGGCCCTATATAACTTTTGTTTGTTGCTACTGTAAATGACTTTTTTTCTTTTTAGTGTGCTGCAGTGCGAACTGTTAAGATTGGGCCTCCCATGGTACATTTGTGTTGAGAGGTTATATTTTAGATCTTCAGCAAAGCTCTTTTTGTTGTTCCTTCTGAAATGAGCTTTCCTTTTCACGTTTTTAATTCTGTGAATGGACCTTAAGCAAACATGGCCACTGAAGTGGCTGACTGTACAGAGCTGTGATAGAAGCAGTTTGGAGAGATGAAGGCTTTAATTATATTAAAAAGCCTGTTCAGCTCTTCAGGGAGTTACTGATTTTGGAGGACTAGTTTCTGTTTGCATATGTCCACGGGTAAAAAGCATGATGTTGTCGTGAGTTCACTGTTCCTCCACTCATAAAAATGGGAGTGTGGCTATGGTTCTTAATTGTGTTTTCTGTTGGGACATAGTAGATAAGGGATGTGATTAACGTTTCCTAAGTGACTTTTCAGAGCAGGCATAAAATTCTAATCTGTTTCATTTTTCAGCTGTTGGGCTTTAGTTACCTCCTGTTTAGATGTAATTCCTGTTTGGGGGTGGGAATGTGCAAGGAAAGGGATCCATTTTAGCAGACTTTCTCTAAGGATGAAAGTTGATGGATGCCTTTAAAATGAGTAAAATTTTAAATACGCTGGCCTGAACATGAAGTATTTAATACATAAAGGTTTCTGGTAGAAATGCCAGTGTTAGTGTGTGATTGCTGGAATGATGCACATGAGAATAATATGTTCAGTAAAATCTCAAGAGCAGTTTATAAGAGTTAATACGGTTCTTTAAAAGAAAAAAAAATCATCTTACCAACTGTTTATTTGCTTTAAATAAAACATGAAGGAAAAGGCAATATGTGCTTAAAAGCACTAGAGGGAGCCACGAGGAAGAAGAGGGGAAAAGCACTGAAGACATGTTTGCATTTTTAGGAACATCCATTTAAATCCTCCCCCTTGCTCCAGCTAAAATGCAGCTATAGGTCGGTCACTGCCTGTGGCTGCTCCCTGCTCCCCCCCACTTCACTAAAGAAATTTCAATTTTCTAGTCTGGAGAGAAGCTAGAAGATTTGCTGCTTTCTAAATGGCTGTAGGGAAAACTACCTGCCCCTCCTTAGACTGTATCCGTTTTTTTGCTTTGTTTTGTATTTGGTTGAGCAGCCAAATTTTAATTTGCCTTTCAGTGCTAGTGGCTGTTTTGGGGGGATTGGTGTTTAGGCTCAGTTCTGATCTTGTGACCCTCAGAGATTATATGGGTGAGAACGAGGAAAAAGTAGGTGTGTTGGTACATGTCTGTATTGGGGATTGATTAGATGAAGAAGAGTTTTAATGGCATTAATTTGGAGCGGCCACGTTGCTCTTGCAGGGGATCAAAGGAAAGTGAGTATCTGCGAGCTTGTAGAATAAAATAGAAGCACAAAGTTACTGTAAAGTCTTTCTCATTTTATGAGGTTTTAGAACCTCAGGTTGTTGGGCACACTTCTTATATTGCTTTGTCATAAAGCTAAACCCTTGAGTTTAAGTCTTAACAGCTTTACGATGTAGATAAGTAATTTCTTTTTAGCTCCTCTCCACCTTGATAAATTGCTGTTCATTTTGATATCTTGTGATCTGTAAGATTAGGATGAAATCCTGGGAGTGGGGGAGAGGGTTCTTTAGTTTTCAGGTTTTGGAGGGTGAGGAAATCTTTTTGGTATTCTAAAGTTTCTCCTCTTGATATCCATCATTACACAACTAAACCTGTCGTGGTGGTGTAGTGAATTTTGATGGCCTGGGGCCTTGGCATTGAGCAATTTTTGGGGAAGGAAGGATGGATGATGATGATATTATTATTATTGTTGTTGTTAGTAGGGCTTTGGAATGCTGGAAGTAATCTTGGAGGAGGTAGACAGACTGGAAATGGGTGATTAAAGGAGCAGAATTAATATGTATGTACTGTGTGTTTTATCATCCGCTGCTGTTGTTTATTGCTACCACACTCATTGTTCAAACTCCCTGATTTCTCTTTTCCACTTTAGAAAATAAATGGAAAGGGCAGAAATAATGGACTGGAGTTTTCTTCCTTTGGTCTTTATTAGACAGAATGATTTTAAGTTATGAAAGCGAGGACAAACATTTCTCAGAAGTACTTTAACCATGCTTTAGCCTGAGGAGTCTGCTCACTTTAAAGGAAACAAATATAATGGGATTTAATTATGTGAAGGCTGGAGTCCTTTAGCAGTGCACAGAGGTTTTTGTTTTCAGTATACTTTGAGACTATAAAGAATTGTCGACTATTTATAATTACCTCATCCCAGATTTGAGATGGCTACAAATTAAGAATTGAAGAAAACATCTCTTTTGAAATATTTAATAACCGCTTTGCAACAAAAAAACCCAACCCCAAACAGGTAAGAGCACTAAGTAATTACGGCGTACTTTCTGTTGGATGATTCAGGGCCTTTTCCTGTCATCTGAGAATTAACTGCAGTGAAGATGAAACAGAGTCTTGGAATAGCAGAGGATTTTTTCTTTCCTGCCCCTTTAGCTACTCTGCTTTGGACTGTTTTTCCTGCTGCAATGCAGGGATGGGGGCAGGTGTGTTTCTGACTCTCCTGGTGAGTAGCAGGCTCCTATAAAGCCCAAAAGTTATTTCCTCAGGTAGAAGAGTGGCAGAGTTGAGCAGTAGATTGAGCAGATATTCAGTTTATTCCTTAGAACTGGGAAAACAGGTATGTTTACTTCGAAGCAGAGGATAGTGATTTTTCTAAATAAATTTCTTATGCTTCCAAAGGGCTACTTGCTCAAAACGGTCCAGGAATACTTCAGGGAACTCAGTAATACACGGATTATCCAGTGGACCCCCTTAATGTGCAACTAAACCAGCTTTTTTTGTGATTATTCAACTGCAGGGTAGCACCCCCCAATGTTGAACTCTACAGGGCAACAAAGGGGGGACTTTTTACCTGTTGAAGTGGTGGTGGATGCACTGATGCACTATGGAAAGGCTCTTTCCCTCAGGAGAAGGAAAAATGTTATTCTCTTAAAAACACACAGTGGAAATTAATGATGTGGTGTACTTAGACTTCTGTGTTGCCTTAGGAAAAGCCGATACCTTCAGTAGTAGCCGCAGGGCAGTGTTTTTGTTGTTTGTATTTCACTATGACATTTACCCAAAGGCTGCAGTATCTGATAAAAGGAACGGGCCAACCCCTGAGCGGGTATAAGGTGCTGCAGGGCACAGTGCCCGTTCCCTCTCCTCACTGAGCTGGAGCAGAGCAAGGTGCCCCTGAAGTGATGTCTAGCACCATTTTTTCCCCTCCAGGTCCTTCATATGGCGAAATGTCAGCCTGTGCTGGTTGTCCCCGTGCCTGCTAAGCTTTGTAGAGAAGGACGCCACTTCAGAAGGTGGCTTGTCCTGCTCTGGCTTGGCATCCGTGGCATCCCTCACTGAGCTCTGGCTGGAAGTAGCCTAGGAAGGAAACCTGGCGAGGGGTGTGCGATGTGAAGCTTTTCGTTCCACACTGCAGGAATATTTCACTACAGGTTTAAAGCAGAACTTGCCACTTGGTGTCACTTGTGGCAGGGCTTTTGGGTGCAGCGGGAGCAGCATTAGTGCCTATTCCCAGTACTGTTCAGGGCAGTCCAAAAGCATGGGGCTGAGGTATGATGATGATCTGTTAAGGTGAAGTGTAAGCACAGAGGGTGGTGCACCTCAAGCGAAGCTGAGAGTGCAGAGCTGCTGATCTGAGGTTGGCTTGGCACCTCCCATGCAAGTGCAGGAAGGTGGAGGGAGCAGGGATGGCTTCTGCCTCTCTGAGGCCAAGAAGGATGGGCAAGGTACTGGTTTTTGGCTCTTCAGAATGAGGATTTGGATACTCCTGTTTGCCTCAGTTAGGCTCCGGGATTGCAAGGCGGCCGTTTTGTTTGTATTCCTCAGAAATGAGGTTTCTCGTGCTTTTTTTGTTGCCTTTAATGTAGGGCTGTGAATTGCTGCTGCAGGTGAGCCCTAAATCAAAACCTGATGCAGCTGTAGTGCTGGTATGCGGTGGGGGCCAAGATTAGTTCCCCAAGCAAATGCAGCGTACAAAATTATTTTTAAGAACATAGGACTTCGGCTAGGCTTTGTCCTGAGGAAGAGAGGACAGGAGGTGAAATTCCCCCCGGCAGGTGAGCTCAGCAGAAATACATGCTGGGCTTTCAGTCAAGATGTGGGTGAAGATGAGATTTAAATCCCGTCCTGCAGTGCCCATGGTGGCTGGTAAAGCATCCTCCTTTCCCTGCTCTCAATGCCTGTTAAGACACTTGGGGACAGCGAGGGTGAGTGTGGGGGAGGGCACTTGCCATTCCCTTTGGGAACATGTGGCGCTTGCTGAGCGATAGCTGCTGAGAGACAAAAGCATTAAAAATTTATTTTAATTGCATTTTGCTACATTTGTGTGCTTGATGATAGCTGGTAGTACTTGTTTCAGAATACTTTAACTGTATGATTATTTTCCCCATCACATCAGCTTTTGGAAAAGTACTTTAGGCTAATGTTTTTCATCGGTGGAATTTAAATTTTGCTTAGGGTATGCTGCAGGATTTTTTTCCCCTCCAGCATTGTAGAAAAGTATTCACGTCTTTATATTGTAATATATAGGCAGGCAGGAAGCAGCTTAACTTCAGCTTCTCTGGGCAGGACTCCACTGAAAGATGTGGTGCCATGAGCATGTTGATTTTATTATTATCTTGTAACAACAGCCCGCTGTTGGGCTCCCTGATTTGCATTCTCAGCGGGATGGCAAGGTGAATAATTTAATTCCAGCAGCCTCCACCACGTGATGGTGCGAGGAGCCATTGGTGATGCCTCCCCTGCACCAACAGACTTTAGACGGGAATGGAAACTTACAGAAGTGATGCGAAATCGTCGCATCTCCTCCCTTAACCCTGGAGGAATCTCTCGGCGGAGTGATCGCTTCTTCCTTTGCTTTTCCAGGCGCTCCTCTGACGTGGAGTTTGGGGGGGGAGGGGGGGGGGGTAGTGTATGTGTGCGTGTGAGCCTGTGAGCAAGACGAGTGAGGGACTAGGAAGCAGGGAAAATGCACACCCAGCCACGGAGCTAGTGGGCTCAGGAACGGTGAGGAACCGGAGCAAAGCCGGGAGCCCGGTCACAGGCAGCGGGGAGTGGAAATTTACAGCAGCTTGTGAGCGCCTGTGCGTGTTCAAGCAACCCTTTCTGCTAACGCTTTTCCAGAGGTTGACAGTTGCTCGGCAGAAGAAGAGCAGGAGGCCAAATCGTAGGATCCCTTGTCACTGCCACGTGTCAGGAACTGGCAGGGGGGTAATAAAGTGGAATTAAATGGAAGATAACTGAAGGCGGCTGCTGGCGGCTGGGCTGCGGGGAGGCGGCAGAGCTGTCTTCAGCACCTGGCCATGGGGCTGCGCAGGGCTGCCTAGGAGCCCCCACCTTCTCCACAGTAAGTGTCAGCTGAGATGATGCCCTCCGAGTGACAGAAAGTTAAGTGATTTAATGAAACTTTTCTTTTTCCTGTTAGCACTGGCCTTTTTGTAATAAACTGCTTGCCTGCTTGTTCTCTCGGTAGTTCCGCTGTTTGCTTTTTATAGCTTTGTAAACTGTGTTACCAGAGTAGCTTTTTAAAGCAGGCAACCCTAAACAATGCTCCTCCTGTTACATAAGGCGCTGGCTCTGCGACCAAGCGCTCCGTGTCCGCGAAATATCTCTGGAAATGGCTTTATTTACAGTGTGGTTTCCAAAAATAAAATATCTGCAATATATCATTTCTCTCACTCCGCTCCGCTGACTGCCTGCAGCGGCTCTTGAGATGCAGAGGAATGAGAGCATGGCCACTTGCATAAGGCAGTGCGGAATGGTTAGGGATGAAGGGAGGATGAGTGTGTATGTGGTCTGTCACAAGAAACGGCGTATGTAAATTAACCATCTCATTATTTATAGTCAATAGGTCTTGTCAACCTGAAATGCTAATAGCAATGGGCTCTTCACAAGTCGTTATAAGGCAGTACTTTCATTGAGCTTAAGGGAAGTTGTTTTTCTGAGCAAAGAGTCTGTCTTGGACTAATGTTACTAGTAAAGTGAAATTACTGCTGTAGGAAATTATTTTAATGTGTTATGAAGATACTGAAGGTAACACAGCAGGCTTGCTAAGAACATGGTCAAGTGAATGCTGTGTAGGGAGGTAACCTTCAGTAATATTGAACAAAAAGCAAAAGTAGTATTCACCTTCCTCCCTAATGGGTCCTATTATATAGGGAGAAGTCCTGTTCCCTCTTGGCTGCTGCATATGTTCTTTAAATTTTATCACCAGTTTCCATTATTTCTACATGAAATGGAAATTTAACTTGGTTTCCCTTTTACTTAAGTAAATGGAAAGCTGTTAAGGGCTGTTCTGTTAGAATTGTGTGTACTTCAGAGACGTTAGTTAAGAGACCTCTTTCTGTATGACTGAGTTCATGGGAGTTTTGCTGTAGACTACAGTTGGGAATGGAATTGAATTCTTAATCTTTTAGATTTGACAGACCTCCATGGTGCCAAATGGAAATACGGATCCCAAATATTCTTAACTCATCAATCCTGCGAATTTGGTGGCTGTAAAACTGCTCAGTTCTTATCTTTCTAGTTTTATTCAACATGAAGGAATAACCTACTACTTACAGCTAGTTCATTAGCATGGGTGGGACAGCCTGTGTAATCCTGTGGTACAGAGGTGATTGGTGCCGGTGTGAATATGGTGCTGCAGGACGCCGCTTCTGCATGGGTTTCAAATCTGAATGTTACCTGGCATTGCAGTTTGCAAATGCTGTTTTGTAATAAATATTTTCTAATAATAATAGTAGATGTGGTAGCAGAGGACTTGCTGCAATAAAAGGACACTAGGCAGCGAAGTCAAACATTCAAAGAGTTTAATTCTGGCATTTATCTGTGTCAGTGTAGTGTGTTCTCTGTACTCAAGATACTTTCATTAAGTTTGTATCATCACACAATTTATACCCCCTTTCTCATCATCACTGCCTCATTCTGGGTTTGGTTGGTGAACACCCGAGATGTAGCATCAGCAGCCCCATCTCTCTGTCCTCCTGCCATCCCCTTCTTCCCCTCATGTGCTGGTACAGCTGTTTGTAAGCCTGTGGGATTGGAAACCCCTGTGACCTTTTTTCTCCCCGACTGGGCTATTTTTTGTTAACCTGGGTCAGTTACCTGACATAGCTCACCACATAGCCCTGCAAACAGCTGTACCACTCCAACAGAGGCTGTAGGGTTGTGAATAATGTGGAGCAGGGTGTCACTGTCACGGAACAAAACATTTATCAAACTGTTGCCTCAGTGACCAGATCGCTATTCGGTGTTTCATTTTATACCCTGTGTTTGCTGAGAGGCTGTGTAGGCTTTTTGTTTTTTACTGAATGGGCATTCAAGCACTCAGTTAAAAAGAGAATTATTAATTTCTTTTGAGTGCTTCCATAGAGTTACACCACAGCACTTGAGTGAACTATCACCGTAAATGCCTTCAGTTTCATGACAGTATTGAACAACTGTGTGATATTACTATTCTCATTCTGTAGAGGTGATCAGATTAAGGGCAAAGCTGCCTCCTTATTTTCCATGTCTGATCTTCAGGATGGTTGCCATCTGTTAAAAAAGAATTATGTTTGTGGTGATAAGTAGGCATTACTGCAATATTTTATGTGTTCAGGTGAAGTTTCAGCCATATCCACCTTCATTCCAGGTAATGCAACAAGTAGCCAACAGCAAGGCTTATGAGTAAATTCTTGAGTTTTTTGAATAATTTTGTTGCCAAGCAGAGATGGCATTCATTCACCCTAACCATAATGCTGTCCTCTGTTCTGTTAGTCTTGTCTCATTTGCAATGTACCTTCCAAAATACGCAACTTGTGAATTTGCAGAAAAGTTACTTGTTGTGTAGCCCTGATTCCTTCTGCCTATCAAATGAAACGAGGGTTGTGAGGGGACTGCGTGGGCGAGAATGGATTGGGCTGCTCTGAGTAATCATCACACATGGGGGCTTCCATCCCCTCGTCTGAGTTCATGACTCTGTAATTGCAACAACTTTCCCAAGTATGGCAGGAGGGAGAATGGAGAGATAATAAAATGTCTCTTCTATTGTGTAGGGACTGAATTAGGTAAAATTATGAATAAAGTTTGCTAATTCAGGCCCCAGATATATGGGTCTTGGGCACACTGATTTGAATGAAGGTCTCTTCCATTCAAGAAGCTCTCACCCAGTATGAGGTATTGAAATGTTTTGATTCCAATTAATAAGTCGATGAAGGTTTGGAACTAAGACAATACGGTTGTCTGATACTTGAAGGGAAGGCTTTTTTTCCGCTCATTTATTTTTGAAAACCAAATGACTTGTCCAGAGGAACTTCTGTGAAGAGCGCATGGGTGGGCTCAGGTGCTCTCTCCCATTCCTGCCTTCCTGGGCAGGGGGTGTTTGTTACCCAGCTGCTCAACTGAGTCACTTCATAGTGGGATGGGCCAGTGAGTGGAGTCGTGTTGTGGTCTGTGTTTTTCCTTCATCATGCTTACAAGCTCAGTCGTGCTGTAATCTTTTGAGAAAGTGTATGATTAAGAGCAAATGAACTGGGGAGAGTGCCTATAAACAGAACTAGATCTCTTACTGTACTTTGTAGCTGTATTAAAGAGCTCAAGTTGCAAAGTTGCACTGTTTCTTTTTATTGCATCCCCTTTATGAGCAGATAAACTGGCAGAAGAGATACTTTGAAGACTGATAAAGCGTAGGCTTTGGTGTCAAATGGTCTAGGTTTCATTTCTGACAGAGCCACTGATCTTTTTTTTTTTTTTTTTTTTTTTTTTTTTTGTGGCCTTGGGTGAGTCTTCTAATCTTTCTGTGCTTTATTCTCCCTTTGCAGAGGGGGCAGAGTAATAGCAGGTATGAAGGTTTTTGGAAGTGTGTTTTCCATCTTGGTTAAATGTTTGCAGAGCTGGAGGCCCTTGAGGGAAGGCACATCCTGAGTATGAAGGGATGTTACATTAACTTTGACAGGCTACTGAATACCCTAAAACTCATGTCTTGTAAACATCATCCACCTCTGGATTCAACTCACTGCTGTAGTCTGTGTGATACATATTTTTTCTTTTTTTTCTGACTGAAACAGAAACAGCCAAACATTTAGAAAGTGATGCTTTAAAATTGCCTTTTTGTGTTTCTGTCACTTACCTAAAATAAAATCACTGCCATTTTTTTTATTCCTGATGAACACAGTATTATATTCCCTGAAAGTATTTTTGTAAAAGTAGGGCTCAGTAAATGTTCTGGACTCTCCAGCTCTGGCAGCTGAAATGTCCTGTCTGTACTGATGGCAACAGTGGGCTTTGGAAACCACCATTGCTCCTGCAGCACTGTCAGGGCATTTTCCCCACAATGGGGGGAGGCAGCCTCCGAGGCCAGGAGAGTCAGTCCGGTGAGATACAGCTGTTTCTTTCCTTGGTCTCGTAAGCTCCTCACAAGAGCACTGCTGAAATAACATCACCACAACTAAATGCTTCAGAACTTGGCTGGTCCCCCATTACGAATTCAGGAGTGTCCACAATGCATTTCTGCTGTTATAAAAATGTATGTTGAATAACCATTAGGTGGAAAAAGTTGTCCTAAAAAGTAGGAAAGAAAGGGGCTCATTCAGCCCTGTTCCTTGCTGCCAGACAGCACTGTCAAAAATTTATGAACAGCTGCTTTGTAGTGCGTCTGGTAGAGTAGGTCATTTCAAAACCTCAGTGCTCCAATGGTTAGGAACCTTTACATTTTCAGCTTAAGTTTATTCATTGGCAGTTTACAGCCATTTGCTTCTGCATAAATAAAATGTTATTCTTATTTGATCTGAAATAACTTCTTCGGCTTCCCTGTATTTTTATTCTAAGCTTCCCAAGGCAAGCACTATTAGCCTCCTGGACATGCTGGTCTTCTGTTTTTCTGGCCAGCTGAGGGCCCTTCTTTGCACCCACTCTAATCTCTGTTGATTTTACTTGACTGCATGTGTTCAGGATTGTGTACCATGTTCCATTTGAAGGTCCATCAAGACATTTTTGTACAAAGACATGAATACTTTTGTAGTTCTACTGGCAATTACTTTCCTAATTCATCACAGGTTTGTGTCTGTCTCTCCTGTCTGTAAAATATGGGTGTAGTCATCAGGTGTCTTGTCATTTCTCATGGTAAGTCGTCAGCTTGAAGCAGGTATTCATAGAATCTTAGACTGGTTTGGGTTGGAAGGGACTTTTAAAGGTCATCTAGTCCAACCCCCCTGCCGTGGGCAAGGACATCTTGTACTAGATGAGGTTGCTCAGAGCCCCGTCCAACCTGACCTTGAATGTTTCCAGGGATGGGGCATCTGCAAACTCTGTCTCTTCTGCCATTTAACATTATCTGATACTTTATACTTTTACATTTTATCCCATTTTTGTTATCTCAGTGCTTGAGGCAATCCAGTTCCTCAGGTAATGATTTTCCAGTCCTCTTCTGTGTTGATAATATCTTCCTATTTTGAGTCATCACAATTTTTGGGTAGACTCTTAATTCCTATGCCTCTGTAAATACAATCCTGTCCTCAGATTGCTTTTATCTTCTTAGGCAATCAATCTCCCTTTACATGATAATTTTCCTTCAACTGGTTTATTTTCTACTATATTCAGTTTAGTGTATTTCCATGCTAGATGCATGGGTTCTACTGCGTTTTCTCTGTCTGAAAATAAAGGATTGTAGTAGGAGCTACCTTTGGTAAGCCTGTGTTTCTACCTTTTCAGCTGTCATTTATCTTTGTATTTCAGTTATTTTTAGACTGGTTTCTTAAGAAAACGAAGCTTAAGTGGTCACACTGTCCACCTGTCATTCTACTTTTCTTCTCATGGTAACTTTCGAACTTACTGGCCAATTTCAAGCAACCTTGACAGAGAGCTAGATGCCTGGAAAATACGGAGTTTAAAAAAAAAAAAAGACTGAAAATGAGTGATGAAAGAAATAGGGAATTTAAACCAAATGAGTACCTCTACTGAAGAGAAGACCTTCCAAGCAAAGCTGGGAGAGCAGGGAGCTGATACAAGGAGGAGGACAGGGCAGAAATGCCCAGCTGTAGCAAGCTTTCTTTGGTGCTGGAGAACCCAGTCATGAGGAGCAAAGCTGGAGGAGAGGAGTCCTTGTTTTGCCATGTGCTCTGTGGAATAGCCAGCCGTAAGATAAAGGAGTACAACTCCCAAAGCTCAGTAAACTGACTTACCCGTTTGCTGAATAGCACATACTTCATAGAAGATTCTTGCATGAAGTAACCTGCAGCTAGCAGTATGTATTTTCTGGAGTTATGGATCTTGTTTTGCCAGATGCTGATGGGTTGAAAACTGTGTCCTGAAAAGGGGTAAATCCAAAAATGTGCTTTGATGCACATCTGAGGCTGTTCCCCTTTTTCTCTCTATCTCCCTCCTCTTTGCATGCAGCAGGTGCTTTGCTTTGTATGCAAGACTCATAAATGAAATGAAGCAGAGACTTTCTGTGTTCACTGGAGGGATGAACTAAACATTCTCTTGGGTCCCTTCCTGCCCTGTTCTCTGTGATTCTCCTGTTGTGATTAGGGTACTGCCGGGATATGAAGTGAACAGAAATGTATTTTGTCACTGAGCAGTGCTGTGGTGACTTGTTGGTGAGACTGTAACTATACAGTGGAAAAGTGCTAGCCTGGTTGTTGGAGGTTTATGTGTTATTTAAATACAGACTCCATACTCTAGACAGCTATGTAACTTACTTTTTGGGAGAAGAATGTGTTTATAATTTATAGTCAACATTTCAGTTAGAAATGTGGGCTTCATTTTTTAAAAGTCTCAGAACCTCCAGCTCATGAGTACTTCCATTTAAAAATCAAATTCTCTCTCCCTTTGCTTTTCCTTGTGTGGAGACTTCTAAAAGGGGAAGATAAAGGCATGGCTTCAGCAATCTGAAAAAATCTGCCCTGCCTTGGATAAAAATACTTCTTGTCTGAAATGCAACACGTCTGTTAAGCTCCTGCTCTCAGACTCTTTCTCTCTTGCATCTTTACATACTCATGCCATGTCTTCACAGATAATAAACCCATGCAGAATCAGGTCCTTTTCAAAGTGTGTTATGAATTATTAATCTACTAATAGCAACATGTCCAAGCTTACAGGGTGCTTGGCGCTTCCTAGCAGCATTTAAACAAATTTATTGTATAATACTGCCATCCCAGTCTTTTCTGGTGCTTGTAAGTAGCTGAGTGTGCCCAAATGAGGGAGTTGTTAGTATACCCAATCTTCAGTCTTGCACATTGTCAGGTTGAGGTGTGAATCTGCTCCGTTGCTAGCTGGATGGTGCTGTCAAAGCTTGCAGTTGCGAGCTCCATGGGAGCAGGACTCTGCGGTTGAGAGCTCAGCCAAGGAGTGAAGGTTACGTAGCCAAAACTGCAGAAATAAAAATGAGTTTGAACTGAACCATGGGAAGCTTGAGAATGGAAGTCCGGAAGTGGTGAACTTTCAGACGCTGAACATGAAAATATTCCCATAGAACTGACATAGCGACAAATGCGAAGCTATATACAAATTCGCCTATTCTGGACACAATAAAGGAACTTTTGATTTAAATAAGGCATTTAGAAATATTTTCTGTGTGTCATAGAAACTGTTCTTGTAAAGATAATCTGCAAAAATATTTTGAATTGTTTTTAATAGACATTAGGACAGAGTCTGTGTATATTTATGATTATTATTATTTTAAAGGATTCCTCTGTGGTTTGAATTTTGTACTTGGCTGTTTTATATGGTTGCTATTTAAAGTTGTAATAGAATGTATATCTAATCTGGGTATTAATTCCATAGGATATTTAGGGATTAGTAACACATTGATGTATGGCACAATGCGGTCATACTTCCTGATGGATTCTGCAGCATGTCAGTAGTAATGACAATGCAGGAGAAGGACCACTGGATCTTCTTGTTTATACTGTGTGTATTGTGCTTGTTTAATTCTCTCCTTTAAAACCTCTTGTATAAAGCTATTTTTTTTTTTTTTAGTTGTAATAGTTGAAGAAGAATAAGATTGGAGTGGTTTGTGTATGTATTTTTTTTCACAGCTGATCTTGCAAATGTGTGGGGAGGGAATGGTGATGGTTGTCTTTTGTTGTGGAAAGGGATGAAAGTTTGAGGTTATTTATGCCTTTTTTTTTTTCTTTTTTTTTTTACCTCTTTTTTCTTATCATACAAACTGGAATGCCTTCCAGAATGGTGCTATGGTCCCCCTGGAAAGTGGTACTGCCTTAACCAGAGCATATTCCCATCTGTAGTCTGTCTGTTGACTTCAGTAGGTCTTTGTATCAGATCCTCAGCAAAAACAATGGCAATTTTCAACTTAATACTATGTAGGATCAGAAACTAAGCTACTTGGTTTCTTTCATGTATAAATACAGTGATGGCGGTATTTGCCTTTCTGACCATACAGAGGAAGAATGTTTTAAATTAAACAAACAAATCCATTTTCATTAAAAAGTTCAGTCTTTCTTTTAAATGTCATGAAAACATTTGTGTCCCTATTTGGGCCTGATCCTCTGTTCCTTATTTAATTCAGGCAATGTTTTACACAAGTGAGATCTGACCCACAGATTCTTGAAGTCAGTCAAACTCAGGGGATAGCATGTACTGCTTCCTCTTGAGAAGCTTTAGTCTGAAAAGGAAAAGCAGCTGAAGAAGAAGGAGCGATGGCAGAGAAGCTGGGGCCTTATCTTGCGATGCTCTAAACAAAGGACACTTCTGGTATGCTGGTGTCTACAGTTATGTGCATCATGATGAAGCCAGTGAAGTTTGGCAGAAACCCCTGTCAGAAATCCAGTGGAGCCTGCCAGATACACGGTGTCTGAAAATGTTGGACATAGGCGTAGACTTGCTGGAGTATTGACTTGTAGGTCAGGGGCTTTAGGAAGAATCCAGCTCCTGCGCAGGTGCTAGTAGTTGCTTTCCATGTGCTGATGGTGGCTTGTGAATCCTGGATGAACTTATAATAACTGTACATGAGAACTTTTACTGCTGTACGGAGCAGCTGAAGCAAAATATAATGCCTGAGGCATAACCTTTTCTTGTTCATAACATCTTTGTGTGTTTTTATTGCATTTTCATATAAACCTTAAAAGCTATTTTTGTTTCTTGTTTGATTTAAGGCAGTCCTCCTCTATCCTGAAGGAAGAAATCCAGGTGAAGAAAAACCATGCCTTTGTTTAGTAAATCACACAAAAATCCTGCTGAGATTGTGAAAATTCTGAAAGAAAACATGGCCATATTGGAAAAACAAGAAAAAAAGACAGACAAGGTATGAGGTAATGTTGTAGAAGACCAGTAACATTTTTATTCTGGGGAAAGAGTAGAATAAAGGGAATAAAATTGTATTTACTCACTGCTCTGATTCTGCAAGCGCTTGCACATGTAAGTAGCTTTGTGTTTGAATGGTTCTGCTGAAATAGGGGGGCTTTTGCAGGAGAAGTGGGGGTCAAACAGAAAATGTTGAGAACCAGGAGCCTCAACCAAAACGAGGGGTGATCCACTGTTTCAAATAGTAATGCTATTTGCATATAATGCTCCCAAGCAAACGAAATGGCTTGGGAGGCTGTTTAAAAGGCTCTTATATAGTTAATTGTTTTAGCAGACTACCAAATGAGACTGACAATGTGTAGATACATACAGAGCAAAACTTAACTTCTGATGATCAGAACATTGTTTGCACAAAACAGCAAACCTGTCTGTATTCAAATGTATATAAAAGAAATCTCAGTGTATCGATCCTTTACAGTTTTCTGGGTGCTAGTGCTTCCTAAATGAGCTGTGCTACTCGTGTTCCAATTATAGTGCTATGTTTTTGCTAATACTGTTGCTCTTCTCTAACTTTGTGACACAGACCTGAGTTACTTTTGCCACTTTTCCAGTGACCAGTGGAAGCGATGCACCCCAGCATACAAAATGCTCCCAATTAGAATTTGTGCTTACATAAAATTATTTTTTTTTTTCCTCTGAGACACTGGCCCCCTATATTATTACTGTAGTAGAAGTATATGATTTTAATTAACAAACTAATTTTAGGTTAAACCTGAGTGTCAGTGGAAACAGAAATAGCTGATAAGTCACATCAACACAGTTTTCAGGCAGCTGATGGTTTGCCTGTGCATGTTGGGCTTCCCCTACCTTGTACAGGAGCCTGTATTAAAACAAACCCAACCCAGAAGGTAGGCATGGAGCCATTGTGCCCTTAGTGAAATCCTCTTGAAACATTTTGGTTCAAAGCAAGTAGGTCAGAGTGTGTTAATTATGTAAGATCAGTCACACGGATTTCAGGGAGGCCTCTGGTATTTGATGTCTCATGCTGAAATACCTTCAGTTAACTGAAAAACACTGAGAGAATTTGACTCTGAACTAAAACTTAAAATAAGTAACAAAATAAACCAACAGAATCTGCCCTCCCCTGCTGAATTCATTCTTCAGAGTCTGATTAAAGAAGGCATTCAGAGCAGAAGTTCTAGGCTTGGGTTTCTTTGCAGTTTGCTTTGCAGCATGCTTCCTCTGGGTTGTGGTTTGGAGGATTTTGGCTTTGAGCTGATTTGTTTATTTGGGTGTCCGTAACAGAGGAGGAGAAATTCAGACTTCTTAGAAAATCAAGAACTTAATGTAAATTTTTTATAGAAGCCAGAACAGCTGGTGTTCATTTTCCTCACAAAGCAAAAGATACAGGACCATTCCCTCAGCATGTTCGGATGGAAACAGCTCGCAATTTTAATGGTGACGCTTATTTTACAGGAGGCGGTTGGTTTTCAGTATTTTCTGCCGTACTTTATTGCTATAGGATGGAGGCTGTTCCTGGGGTGAATGTGGGTGACTGGGGGAGAGGAGGGAGGGAGGACAAGGCGGTCACTTGAGCAGCAATGTGGAAAGTGAAGAAAGCAGCCTTTTTTTTGTCAGTATTTACACATACACTTTACGTGGTGTGTTGACTCAGGACTTTGCGCTGCAATGTAGGGGAAGCACATAGGGCCTTTGTCCCTTCAGAAGGGAAGATGCGAGGCTACTCAGTGATGCTGCCTTTCATCTAAAGGGTTGTACTGAGCTGTCCTGAAATAAATACCTATTAAAGAAATAGCTGGATTCATTCTCCTGAGTTTAGGGAAGTAGATGTAAGGAATATCTTCAATACTGTGACAACAATAAACTTTAAAAAATGGCAAGAAAAATAACTCTTGCAAAAATCTCATCCCATCTCTTACTATCCATACTGGTTTGTGGGCTTAGTAAAAGCATTTTCAAGTGTTTGCATTTTGAATTGGAGAAGAAAAGACGATGGGGAGACTTTCAGAGGCACACGGGTTTTTAAGAATTACTCACTTAGTAATACTACTGAATAATGTCTTGGTTTTTTTCTGAGTATGATCAGAGAAATTTAACTGAAAACAGAAGCAAAGAAAAACAAAGCGCAGTGCTGTAAACCTGGTGAGGTTTTTAAATTTACCTCTGATTTAATTTCCAAAATGCGGTGAAATGTGTCAGACTTTCATAAAAGGGCCCAGAGGTCCGACTCCTGCAAGAGCCAGAGACCCTGGGTATCCCAGAGCTGGTTTTTGGACCCTGTGGACCTGTGAACACAGATGTTTGGGAGTCAGGGCTCTCTGGTTTTTCAGGTTTCTGGCTTCTTGGCTGCTGCAAGAACTGGAGGGGCACGGTTGTGCCTCACCATAAACCTGAGGTTCCCAGGTCTTCTAGGATGTGACTCCTTACCATCCCTGATTTTGCTGCATGCAGAATAGCTTCCAACTAGGACTGGCCTCAGATTCTTAAACAAGATTTATCCTGTGACAATTGAACTGTTATTGTAGCACAGCCAATGTGGTATGTGGGCTGAGACAGCTAAAAGCTGCTAGTACAGCCAGAATTGGCAGAGAAGTGTGGCAAAACCTAAATTAACTGCAGGGCTAGCAGAGAACCTCCTTGTTTCCTTTCCCAGTTGAGAAATTTTAAGTATGAGATGAAGATGCCCTGGGCAGCTGCGGGGGTGTGAGGTCAGACAGGGAGAGGCTTGACGCTTCTAGTACAACTTTGTGCAGCTTTCAGCAGGAACCATCTGTGCCTCTGAGGGGCTGTTTTAAAATAATACAGAAATGATGGTTCCTACCAAGCTATGCAGTATACATGTAGAGGGAATTTTTCAGCAGATCAATTAAGACTTTATGAGTGATGGGAAGAGGGGAGAGGAAACAACTTGATAGATAAGATGCAGAGAAGCCACTTGTAAGTAAAGAGGCAATTGTACATCTTTTCTGAGTCACGTTTTCATATACACACATAATATATAGAAGTTTGCACCCTTTCTTAATATGCTTTTTGTTAGTCTTAGAATAGGACCCATTCAGACTTTGACTGAACTCAACTGACTGCACTAGCATCTGTCGTCTTAGATAAGGATTGAATTTGACCCAGTTCCTCCATGTGTCTTTTTTTCTTTAAACTATTAATGTGTGTAGTGTTGCCATAATGCTTTTTAAACACACTCAATGGAAAAACAGGATAAGTTTGAATGTTTGGTTCTTATTGTATGGGTGGATTTTTTTGTTTGTTTGATTGTATGAATATATATGTGGGCTTAAAGTTTTGCCATTTTCTCAGCTACATTCTGATGGTTAATAGACCACAGAGAAGTGTCACCACTTGTGGCTCCTCTTCCTCTCAAGTGCTGTTCCTAATACCTTATTCTTATTTTTTTTAAAAAAAACCCCTTCTGTTTTAAAGAAGGTATTTCAGCACTGACAAACCTAGTGTAGCAACTGGGAGATTAAGTAGGCTTAATCAGAGCTGGAGAAGTGGACTAAAGCCTTCTTTATCAACCATCCTCCTCTCTTCCAACATCTGAAATAAAAAAGGCGTGCTTGTGGCACATAAAATTGCTGACATCCTGTTTGGGCTCTGATATGGTGAAGAACAATTAATTACATTTTATTACAGAATTCTATAAATGCCACAAAAAGTTAATCTCAGTCATGTAGAACCAAACTGTGCTTGGATTTAATGAGAAATACCCATTCTGGCATTAACTAGAAAAGCAGGGGAGTATTTTAATACCTAGGAAATGAAGACTTTAGAGCTTAGACTCTCTTCCTTCTTTCCTGTAGCGTTTGGAGGATGCACATAAGTAGGGAGCAAGAGAGGAGAGATCCTTATATCAAGTGGACGTATCTGTTGAACCTGAGGAGGAACAGTCAGCATGTGACACACTGGTCATACTGCTCCATTTATTACTGATTCGCTGCCATGGCTTTTGCTGATGGGTGTTGTAAAAGAACATTAATAGAAAGGATACCTGACCCATCTCACAAAAAATGGAGGTGACATCCCAACTTCTCAAAGTCTCGTATTCGGCCGCTGAGTCTGGTTAGCACAAAACAGTGCAGGTGGCATCCAGTGTGTCACTGAAGGGTGTCACCGAAGGATGTCCTTGAACACATCACCCTCTCGCTGCTAACTGAACACCTTTGCTTGCGGCACCAGTGACTCAGTGCCATCTGCAGTGCCTACAGGTTTGGTAACATTTTCTGAATCCACCCTGCAGCAAAAGCATTCAGACTGTCACAGGTTTTTAATTTAGTACAACAAACGGATCTGGGGATGTTTGAAACTTGGCCTCATCTTTGCACTTGACCTAGATGGGCTGAAAGATTTGCAGTTTCAGGTGTAGCTGGTCCAAGACTTGGGTTTGTTGCAGAAGATGAAGCCAAGTGAATTAGAGCAGGTTCAGGACACTGTGCTGTGTGTTTTCCTAGCAAGCAGAACTGTGGGTGCAGCACCTTTAGTCAGTGTTCAGAAACAGCGAAGCTAGACTTAAAATAACCTGAGTGTCTAGCTTCTGCCCTTTCACTTAAATATATCTAAGGAGATGGCTTGTTTGGGTAGGTCACTGTAATCTGTCCTCTGTTTCACTGCCAGGTACTGTAACAAATTTGGTACTGTTCAGAAGGATCAGGAGAGCAGCATTTTATCAAGGCTACAGTTAAAAGACTTTAAGATTTCTGGAACAAATATTAGTATCAATAGATCCTGCTTTTTTTTACATAGCAACGAGGCCGTTATCAGCTCCTGTCCACCTTGCTCACTCATAGCGGTGATAAAGCGGTGAACTGGTGTGTGAGGTGAGGTGCTTGCAGAGGATGTGATGTACATTTGCATGGAAGGATGGTTGCGTGATTACTGTGAACATGAATACCCATGGGTGTGATTCTGCAGCTGCCAAAGGCAGTTGCAAAATTGCCTTTGACTTCGTTGCTACACACTGAAATGGAGGGAATGAGATAAGAAGGGCCTGGCACCCCTTCCTTCTACCTCTGCACGCCATGGGGTTTTGTGGAGTGTTTAATGTTTCGGCTTCCCCGTTCTGCTAAGGCCTCTTATTGCCCTAGAGATGGGAGAAACTCCAGACGCTGTCAGGTGCTGGTGCCAAGAGTTTAAAACCTGTGTCTTCTGATTGCTTTTTAATTATTATTTTTAAGGACCTTACAACTTTTAGTTCTGTCTTAAGTGCAGGATTAAGTGGGAAAGGATTTTATGTTCAGATGGGGCAAACTTGTCTCTTGCATTTAATCATCTGTCTATTTAAAAGGTGTTTCCCTGTTGTGTCTGCTTGACCAAATTGTCTTTGCCAGCTTGCTTGAGTACTAGGCCATAATATTTTGCTAAATGACAGAGTTCATGCCTCCTGATCCAAAACGTCCACAAATTGTTCCTATATATACATTCATCATGAAATTGAATCACGAATAAGTCAGCTGGGATGATCCTGAAGCTACACAGACGTTGAATTCGGATTCTGCTAATGGCTGTTCTTGGGACTCCTTGCAGTTGCATGTAGAGTGAGTTGCGTTGGTGCTGTTCTTTTAGGAGAAAAAATGGTTTGAATCACACAGAGTATTTTAAACAAGATAAAGCCAAAGCAAGGAGCTTTATGCTTTTGGTTGTGATACATAGTATGGAGTACTGGCAGTTCACTGACTCAGACGTCGGAGTATTTAACATCACGCTGGCAGGCATCTGTGTGTATTGCTGTCTGCTGCTGTGCAAGACAGCAACAGTTTAGAAAGAGATTTTTGCCCTGGAAATACGCTAGGTACACAAACAAAAGCTGTATGATCCAAATCACCATATTCTTAAGAACAATTGAGGATTTCCTGATTGCTATGCGGATGCCAGATGTCAGGCATCCTATATTTTTCTTAGGTATGTTTGGTATCTGAGTTTGGATAGGTGGAAAAAGTTCATGCAATCTGTTTTTTTCTTCACTGTTATGGTTGGTCATAAATGTTATATTAAGTCCCTGGATGAATAAAAGAAAGAATACACCCTTCTGACCCGTTATGTATGTACCTATGTATGAAACCTCTAACCTGTTGGTGAAACAGGTAAAATAGAGACAACCCACTGAAACCTTTGAAAAGCTGCAGTTCACGTGTAGGAGCTCAGACTGTTGATGATTCAAGGCCTGATACTTTTCCCCTTATGGTTTTTGTAATCTCCCTTGGAGGCTAGTAAAAAGAGATGCGATGGATCTACATTGCATAACAGGACATCCCTCTTTCTCTCTCTCTTTGACAAGCATAATAGGTCTGGATCACAAGCAGTTAATAGGCACTTTTAAGATAAGTGTGAAATTGCTGTAAGTAGCTAAGGAGAGGGGAACGCAGCATTAGTAAGTAGAGAGGTAGTTTTTATTAAGCCACTTGGAACAGCTAGAAATGTAATTTGCTGAAGCTGGGCAGTCTTGGTAAATTATCTCTGTGCTGTGCTATCAGTTTTTTTAAAAAAACTGCCTGTATGAAGTTTTGATCTCTGAAGCAGCAGATCTGCTTTGTTTGTTTTGCTATATCATGCACAGGCAGTGTTGCAAAAAAACCAACAGCTTTGAGTATGGAAAGTCCCAACCCATGTAATTATGGAAATAAACATTCAGCTTTCTGTGTGAACAACAGATAAGACCTTTGTTTTAGCCTTCTGTGCTACTCTTTAATATCTCCCTGGAAGATTTTAGAAGAACAGAAAAAAATTAAGACTTGGAAGATTTCTTTGTAATCCCTTAATGAAAAAACGAAGACATTCCTTATGGAACTGTCTTGCATAGTTGTGAAATACAGAGAAAAATTAACTGTTTTGCAGCATTTCTTAATGCTAAATTACTGCCCTAAGAACACTGTCATGCACTTTGGCCTTCCTTTAAATATCAGTCAAAAATAAAAATAGATAAAACTTAAAATTGTCTTCTAGACCTGGCAAAGCAAGTTCTGAAGAACCCAGTATTAGTGCTGTGGGAAAAGAATATCAACATTGCTGTATGGTGATATTTCAGTATAGGCATAGTAATGTTGTCTGTTCTGTAATAAGACTAGACCTTTGCATCAAAATCGGCTGGTCTCCATGTGTGTGTTAGACTGCGGAGAGGAGAGTCTTGAGGTCTTTCAGGGAAGATTTTTTTCATCCAGACTTTCAAGGAAGAGCTTCTTCGTAAGCTCCTTTGTGTTAAGATCCTGTTAAGTCAAGAATGACAAGACTTTGTTTGATCTACAAGGAAAATAAGCTTGAGACAAGTATCTTCGACTCAATCTGCTGGTAGGTTTGGAAAGACACATCTATGCTGAAAAAAAATCAACTTTATAAGCTGGAGAAGTTGAACACATTTATAATTTAACTTAGAGAAGTTATATTGTCTTATCTACATTGTCAGTTTTCCAGCTCCGAGGCTATTGTTGATCATCTAGTCCAGTAGAGTTAGCAGAGTAATCCCAGGTTTGTTGGATTTCAACATCTACACAAAATACTGTATTTCAGAATGGACACAGCAACTCTTGTGGGTTGCTGGTCACTATAAACTATGCTCTGTGGATAAAGAGTTATTTCTTGTAGAGAAGAAATAGCCAACGTTGCACAAACTGCCTTTCATTGCGCAGGGGGGTGTGGCTGTGCTCACCTTCCCTCCCTTACACACCTATTGCACATCAACCTTCTAGCTCATTTGAGACTTACCCATGTACCCACCCTGAATTTTAGTGTTCTAATTGTATCTTCCCAAGTTTGGATGTTTTGGAGGTCAAGATCCTGATGTCTGTGTGGTGACAGCAACACAAACACTACATTAATGTGTGTGCTGGGGATCAGCTTGCATCTTGTGCTTTGTTGTCCCTGTCTGCAAACTTTAACTGTCCAAAATTCAACATATCCCACTTTTAACATTTGTATGTAATATGTGTAACACCCCCACACACCCCCCAGCTTTTCCCCCTTCTTCTAAATATAATGGCTTAAATGCAGTCATGGTGTAAAGGACTCGAACTGTGAGAGTAAAAGGAAAATCTGCTGGAAATAAGATTGTGCTTAATTGCAAGAATGAGGTAGATGGCTTAAAGTGCTTAGATATTTCATAAAACCTTTTCTTTTGCTCTATAACTTCTGCTGAAGTGACAGTTGCAGCACTTTGCTATTGTTGCTGTTGCCAATGATGGAAAATACATAGATTTACAGAAGTCATAGTTTTTATTACAGAGCTCATAGACTTTGAGTTTCTAGCAAATCTCTCTCTCTCTCTTCTTCTTTTTTTTTTCCCCCACTGAAATTCTGTTTGTGGCATCGTTGGGCGGAAGGGTGTCCTGCTGAGGTTTTGATGGGGTTTTTTGCTAGTTTTCCTAAAGAGGCTCAGGACCAGTCTGGCTTCTGACAAGCTGTTCTGTAGCTATGTTTCTGTCATCTTGTATTTTCCATGTATTTGAGTGAATGTATTTGCTTTGTTGTTTATTTTGGATGCATCTTAGGTCTTTGGATCTTGGAATGTCTTTTCCCCCGTGTCCCCCCCCCGCCCTGTGTCTTGAGCAAGTTTCCATCCCAGAAACAGTGCTTATGTACTTAGGGTATTATTCTAAAAATGCTGTAAGGTTAAGTGGAAATGTCAAAGTGGAGGCTAGAATTGGTGTTAATTTAAGAATATGTGTTCAGGATTATGGTTTTCCTCCAGATAGATTATGAGGGATAGGCACTGAAAAGCCGCCTTAGATTTGACTGGGAATAGCTTTTGGTGGCAGGTTGAATGTCAAACCACAGAGTATCCAGAGGATATGAAGGGGGGAGGAGGTTGAGCACGAAAGGTAAATTGCGTGTAGAAAAGCAGAGATGATGAGCGGATGGCATGGCAGATGATTAGAGAAATACAGCTGTGGTCCCTAAGTGTGCCCATCAACACTGCGGTGTTCCGTAGTTTTATTTTTTCCTGCAGTGCTTTACTTTTTGGCCTCCTTTTGGAGAATTAAACCTAAAGCGGAGTCTTGCAGAGATTTTTCTACATATCAGAAAGGAGTACTTATACTTGAAAGGAAAGGTATTAATTCTTTTTTAACCCACAGAATACCAGAGATATTCGCACCCTGCCCAGCAGAATGGGTGAAAAGCCAAAAATATATGGGTTTTTCCTTTGATATGAAAATATTTTCACAGCTCTTATAAAGATTTAGAGCTTTAGTTTCCAAGATAGCACCCCTGTTGTTAATCCCATCTGTACTCTGTGGGATATCTCTAGTGACATACCACTAACATTTGAGGTAAAAATAGGCTCTTCTGCTGGCGATGGTAAGAAACAAGACTTCTGCTGTGGTTAAAGTTATCACATAGTCATATTCATTTACATGCTGCTCATGCTGACCTAACTCAACCAGCAGAAAACTGGGATTAGATACAGACAGACTGGGGGAGAACATTTCTTTGTCGTGCAAAATCAATGCTTGAATCTTCAAGGTAGATGCAACATGAAAGTGGCCTTTTATTGGGTTTGTAGGATTTTAATGGCTTTTTAGGATTTCTAGGCTTTTTCTAGTTTTTTTTAATTCACTACTGTGAATAAAATCGGTGATGTAAATCAGTATTGGAAGTGTTGGGAGATCAGCAGCAATTGAGAGATACCTCTCTGAAGCAGTTATTTTATGCAGATTGATGGGTGGTATTTGAGAACATGACATTTTTTCTTTCGGTTTCTGAGAGAGAGAGATTGAAATTACTGATTGAGCTTTGAACATCCGTTAATGTCCAGTTAGCTTTTACAAAAGAATCTTGGGTTTTCTCTGCGTGTCGTGATTGCTCCCCTGCTCTGCTAAGCTAATGAAGGGCTGATTTCAAGTAAAGGTTTTGCGCTATAGATGTGAAATGCTGTCCTATCTTCAACATCTTTAACCATCCTCAGCTTTGCTTTCAAACCTGTCCCTTATTTCCTTCCCACTCCCTGCCAAAAAATCAAACCAGACTTGCTGTGGGTCATGCATGTATTAAACGT
Source organism: Falco biarmicus (assembly GCF_023638135.1). Classification (NCBI taxonomy): domain Eukaryota; kingdom Metazoa; phylum Chordata; class Aves; order Falconiformes; family Falconidae; genus Falco; species Falco biarmicus. Next base: position 30,777,797 of record NC_079289.1, read on the forward strand.
ACCCCGACCCAGAAGAAACCATTGCCTCCACAGCCCCATGGCTGGAGCAGATGGCGTTTAAAGCATGCACAAACATGGGAAAAAATATCACCTTTGCTCCACAGAGTCTTCATTTATACAAAGTGGAGCAAACCTGGGAGGAGAGTGTGAGCCAGAGCTGCTATGCTGTGACCAGCGGTTGTTTCCCTTGGGAACTGGGACGTTATCGTTCACGTCTGATTTAAACCTGCTGAATGCCACAGATGCTAGGCTGTTACGTGTTTATACATGTTTCTCTTTCATTTTCCTGTTGTAAGATTTCTGGTCAAGATACTTCATCAGGTAATCCCTGATTTGTCCTCTACATTTGGTATTTGAAGCATTGCACAGACACACTAATGTATAAGCTAGGTGGGAGCAAAAGCTGAAGGACTAATTTTAGTTTGCTTGGTGGCAGATGTGGAGCCTTACTATAGCAAATTGTTTAATTTAATTAATTTCCCAACCTGAGACTGGAGTGCCTGTGTTCTCAGTAGGCAAATCCTTTGCGGAAGATGCTGGCTCAAACCGCACATGATGAGGAGACTTAGGTGGTGGCAATGCAAAGCCAGCAGGGTGTCCTGGTTTTGGCGGGGATAGAGTTAATTTTCTTCCTAGTAGCTGGTATAGTGCTGCATTTTGGATTTAGGATGAGAATAATGTTGGTAACACACTGATGTTTCAGTTGTTGCTAAGCAGTGCTTGTACTAGGTCAGGGAATTTTCAGCTTCTCACCTCACCCCACCCCACCAGTGAGCATGCTGGGGGGCACAAGAAGCTGGGAGGGGACACAGCCAGGACAGCTGGCCCCAGCTGACCCCAGGGCTATTCCATACCATACGGTGCCATGCTCAGCATATAAACCAGGGGCAAAGCTGGCCGGGGGCTGCTGCTCGGGAACTGGCTGGGCATCGGTCAGCGGGTGGTGGGCAACCGCATTGTGCATCACTTGTCTATTCTAATTGTTTTATTTATTATTCTTTTGGTTTCCCCCTTTCCTTTTCTGTCCTATTAAACTGTCTTTAACTCAACCCACAAATTTTACTTCCCCCCTGCAATTCTCTCCCCCATCCCACTGGGGGGTGGGGGGTGAGCGAGCAGCTGTGTGATGTTTAGCTGCCTGCCAGGTTAAACCATGGCGCAGGGGTGTAAGGATTTATCTGGGTTACCAGTAAAGGAGCTGGGACACTCTATCAAGAAGCAGTTGATGGGAAATCTGCACAGCGGCCACCTTGCAGGCAGGCAGAGCCAGACAGTTTGGTACCTCCATCTGGCACCTCCTGCCCCACGTGTGTCAACGGAACCCACTGGGGAGGTTGGAGGGAGCAATGGTGAAAGTGCTGCTGCTGCTGCAGGTCAGCATCTGTCTCCAAACCCAGAAAAGATCTTGCTGATGCCAGTTGGTAATTACACTCCCGCCCTTATTTTATGCCTGTGGTCTGTAAGTGAATGCATGCTATGTTTAAATTGAATATGCTTGTGTACGACCTGCAAGATCCAGTGTGGATACTCCAGCCTTGGTGATTTACATAAAATTATTAAACCATTTTAATATAGATAACGATCACTTTAAGTATGGTTAGAAGCTTTTGTTTTGAACTGCTTGTCTTTAAAATAAATCACTTTTTCTTTCTTTTTTTCTTTTTTTTTTCTTTTTTTTTCTTTTCCTTTTTTTAAACAAAACCTGTATCTGCTGGCGAGCAGGCATCAGAGGAAGTGTCAAAATCTCTGCAAGCAATGAAGGAAATTCTGTGTGGGACCACAGACAAGGAGCCACCTACAGAGATTGTGGCTCAGCTGGCACAAGAGCTATACAACAGTGGCCTTCTAGTGACGCTTATTGCTAACCTGCAACTGATAGATTTTGAGGTAAGTCAGCATCTCCTTGCTCTCAGTGCTGTCAGTGAGTAAAGCTGTATTCTTCTGAAGTCTAAATAATTTTATTGCATTTAAAACTGTTTTTTACATGCTGAAGAATGCACCTGCTGTAGATTGGTCAGTGTCCTGATAGATGTGTTTATATACTGGAAGTAAATGCAATGGATCTGATGACATTTTTTTTATTAAAATAAAACCAATAAAGAAATATTACCATGTGTATCCAAACAAGATAGGAAATGATGCTGAGAATAATGTTTATGACCAACCTTGTAAGCTGCAGCGGTGAACCTCTTTGGGATAGTACAGCTAGAACAGACCACTGTCTCTGAAGGGGTTGTCCAATTTAGAAGGGGTCCAGGGACATGGATTAAAAATACTTGGAAGCATGGGAAAACCTCATGCTACAAAGACTGAAAAACATTAGCATGGTTTAATTGAGAGGAAAGGAGTTGAAGAAAGTGTTAAAAACTGGCAGCAGGTAGCAAGCTAGATTGGGTTGCCCCCACTTAATTCTTTGGATTAAAAGAAGAAAGGAATATAACTTTTTTTGCCAGCAGAAAGATTAATATGAATATATATGTGTATTTATTGTTTAATTTTGTATATTTGTGTATAAAATTATGTATTCTTTGGAACTCCTTGCCAGTTTTGTTGTTAAAGCCAAAAACTTAGTAGGCAACTACTAAGACAGCTGAACTTGCTTATAAATAAGGAGAAGAGTTATGGTAGAAAAGATTGCAGTAAGTCAGGATAAATATAGACCCTTTTAATTGACCTTTGACTGGTAGGAACTGGAAAGAAACTTTGTCACTGGCAGGTCATTATAGTATTCCTGTGGTCTACGGCCAGCCAGGATAGTGGTCCTCGGGGACTGCTGTTAGGAGTCCTGTGATTCCTATGGCTCCTGGGCACTGGTGGATCGTCACAAGTGTATGAGCGTCTCCGAGCAGTGAGAAAACCCCAGTTCCCAGGAACCAAACCTCCACTGCTGAGGTCTGAAGCAGGAGTGGTACCCAACATATAGGGCTGGGTGGCTGCTGAATTTAAAAATCAGTTCCCTAGAGAGATTGTCTGATGCTCTCAGAGCCACCTTTTGTGGGAGTTACTTTCTTGTAGAAGTTTTCTCCCTTATTGAAGTTATTGTTAATTTGCTTTTCTTTCCATATTGTAAATGAATGAAAGGGAGGAATGATGGGAGATTTATGTTTTCTTTTCCCCCTCTTCCCTCTCTCCCCTGACCTCAGTAAAGCCAGGATTCAAGGGACCTATTTATTTATTTTATATTAATTTTTGAAAATGTTCTCTTCCTCAGGTCTGAAGTTCAGGAGATTTTTTTTTTAATGCTCGAATTTATTGAGATCCTTTCATTTGTCTTCTCCCTGCCACTCCAGCTTACTGGTAAATGTTTGGGTTTTTTTTACAAGAAAACCCCAACCAACCAAGAAAAAAAACCCAACCCCCCAAAAAAAAACCAAAACCCCCCAAAAAGCAAGCAAGCAACCAACCAAAAGAACCCTAACTCAAACCCCTAAAAATCTGGTAATTTATTTTTTTTTAAGAAAAAAGGAGAGGAAGGAGGAGAAGATATTGTTAGCAAATACACCACAGAAGGGAAACTACTGCCTTTTTCTTTTGGTTACTGACAGTCTGTATTTCTTTTGTTAGACAAAAAATCTGTGTGGACATATTGAACCCGCAGTCTTCAAATGCAAGCACTGAATGAAATACCTAATCTGTTGCTGAATAACGGTTCTTGCAAACAATTCTAATAACTCGTATTGCAAAACAGATTTCTCCATGATAAAACCTTTTCAGTCTTGAGGAGAGCTGTTATACATACTCTTTTGGCAAAACAGTAGAAACAAAGTGTCATTGAACAAGAGGATAGTAAGAGCGCGTGCTGCTTTGCCTTCGTACTCTCATTGTCTTTTTCAGTTTATCAACTTTTCTGCTTCTATTTTGTTATATTGGTGGCCACAGTTGGCATTTAGGTTTCTTGTTGTATAAGCCATGTCATCACTTTATAACATGCAAGTTAATTTTTTGATCTGTATGTAATGGTAGAAAGTAAAATCACAAATTACTTAAAAATTTAATATCTGAAGGGAATAATGTTTATGTAGGTTACTTTGTTCTGTCCTGACTCCCTGTCTCCTCCTCACCAACCCTGCTGCCCACTTTGATCCCAATTTTGCACAGCTGTACTTCCCATTGAGGATGTATTTTCAAAGACTTCATGGAACTTGATGAGGAGTGAGGCCAGAGCTGATGTCCCCACTGAGAAAAAGGCAGAAGCACAGACTCAAGTCCTGTCTCATTTGTGCTCAATCTGCCAGCACACTTACAGCACGTGTGGCTGGGGGCGAGCGGGTGTGTAGGGGAGACTTGCACGTATCCATCGCACAGCTATACAAAACACAGGTTTATTGGTTCTGCCACTCAACAGACAAGATGTAATTTTGGTGATGATGTTGTTATGAAGCACTGAAGTTGAGTTTGGGCAGGAGCCCAGAATCAAGATCAGACTAGAATTTTGGAAATCTAAAATACGAAATTTATTGTTGAACTTTAAAGAACTGATGAAAGTGTGCATACAGAAAAAGTCAACTAAAAAAATAGATGTTAATAACTCCACGTAAGCTTAAAGGTTCACAAGCTGTAAAGCCACTAAAAGAGGTAGTAAATAACCCACGAGCCCCGGACTGGTGACAACAGCAGCTTTCCCTTACTTTGTCTTGAAATGGGAGCAAAATTATGATATAGGTATCATACAACTTGTTATTTACATAATGGCATTCTTTGCAGTTTTTTGTTCTTGTCTAGCCACTTTCTCTCAAGTGCTGCTTTATCTTGTGCTTCAGTGGCCATATGTATTTCATTATAAGGCAAAACTGAATCATGGATCCAAATAAGAAGTGTTGCAAGAGTATTCCTACAATTTTTATAGATGTCAGGTGGTAAGGGAAGTCTGCTTTGGCTCCGTCCTATCTGGTTCCATTCCCTCCAGGAGAATCCAGAGAGACTAACTTCTCTGGCTTTCACTATTGCTGGTTTCTACAAAATTGAATATAATTGGATATATCCAATTATATTGGATATCTCCTCTCTGAGATAAATATAGATATATAAGTATCTCTTCTCTGCTATTGGATGTAATGCTGCAGTGCCACTAATATTAAGTAACGTAAGATTTGGCATAGCAGAGAGGATCACTTAATTTTTGGCCATTTTCACCTTGCCCTTTCAACAGCTCTTCTCTGTCTGGATTGTTTTTGTCTTGGAGCAACTGCTGCAGCCACTGGGGATCACAGGATTCCAGGCGTACATTATGAGTGTTGTAAAGACAGGGGAGAATGGGATGACTTTATAGTCAATTTAGCCTAATTAAGACAATGTCCAAGGGTCAAAAGTGTTGCAGACAGAGGCAGATGGACTGGCCTGCTCTGACATGATTCTCCTATTGAATTCCCCATGTCTCCAAACCAGCTGGATTGGAAAGAGCAGGAAAGCAGAATATTTTGTGTTTCTCAGCAGTGATTTATTTGTAGAGGTGAAACCAGGGAATTTCCCTCTGTGTGAAACTATCTGCTCCTTGGCTTCAGACATTCGATAAGTTCTCCACCAAGGAATGTTTGCCCTCTCGAGACAGATCAATGAGCACGTACGGATTATGAGTAACCTTTAGCTTGCCCTGTGCATAGTGACCCGCTGTAGATTCAGTGCCTTGATTACTGCTCATTAGTGCAGCAGTCTCCCCTCCTCCATTAATTTCACACATCAATTTGTCTCCTGTGGCCAAGGCAGAAAGCAGTGGGGGAGGAAGAGGACTTCTAATTCAAGATGTATTGTCAAACCCTGTGGCTGAATAGAACATACTTTCAAAAGACCTTCTGAAAAGCTACTTGCACAGGGAAGCATTCAAAGATAAAACACAATTGTGCAGATAGATACCTGTATACAGGAGAAAATTAGGACAAAGTGAAGGATCTTCTTGTGACTAAAGCAGAGATGTGATGCAGCCATTTTGTCAGTAGTAATTCGTTCTTCATGGTGAAATATTGGCTGCAGTTTTAAATTGAATCCTGATTTTCAAAAATGCAGTCACTGGCTTTGATTGCATTTGAATAATGAAAAGCTTTAGCTTTGTAAGTTTAGGCTGTGGGGCGATGTGCTTGGTGCTAGCTTGACAACTTCAGATTTGGAGGCTGTGGGAGCAATAATACACACTGCAAAAGCATGTTTGTCTCAGAGTAGTGGCTTGCGCTTTTTTGTGTTTGAATGTTGCTATTTAAGATAACCAGGGACGTGCTTGACAGAATAAGGGGGGATGCACATCTACATTTAGACAAAGAAAGGTGGAAATGGAGTGGGGGGATCATCAGTGGTCTTCAGAGCCACCCAACAGAAGAAGCCTTCTTGAAGAAACAGCAAGTACGAGGTGGTGGGACTGTAGAGAGTTCAAGAAAAGAGACCAACTTGTTTTGTTTTCAATTTCATTTCTGCTTTAAATAGAGCTTATAGTAAATGGTCATTTGGTCATGTTTTTCCAGTTGAAGATATATTTTGCTTCTTTAACAGGGCAAGAAGGACGTTTCCCAGATATTTAACAACATCTTGAGAAGACAAATTGGTACACGCAGCCCTACTGTGGAATACATTAGTGCCCATCCACATATCCTATTCATGCTTCTAAAAGGGTGGGTGCTTTAATCTGATTTTTATTAAAGAGCGTTACCTGGCACATGCTGGCATTGTAGTTGATCTCTTCTCACTCTTAGTTTCAAAAACAACAACAAAAAAGGATTTTCAGATTGTGTTCCAGGTTAATTATTCTGTTTCTTTCATATTGACTTTCCACTTAACTCTATACTGGATTATTTTATTTGGCCATTATTTCTTCTTCAAACCTGGCATTAGAATAACTATGTGCTGATTGTTTTTGACTGCTCCCCACATGATGTGTACTTCAGTTCTTGCCCTAAACTCTTGGGTGGCATTGTTGATGACTGCCGAGTTTCATTTAGACCTTTTTGCATTGCAGGAGTGTCTTATAGTGGTGTCTGTAAATAACTGGAGTCAAACTGCCCCCCTATGCGGTAGAACAGAGAAGCAAAAATGCATAAAAGAATAGTTGTGTCTGTGGGACAGACTTCTTCAATGCTTGTAGCCACATGTGAACTTCAACTTTAAATTAATTCTGTAATGAACTCCACAACTTCCAGCATTGTTTTTGGGGTCTTTTAACCTTTGAAGGAGTCAGTGCTCAGCTGTAACCCCATGGTTTCCAAGGTAAGTTGGCCAAGGAGGGGGAATAGACTACTGTGTGGAGTGGACATCAACTACAGTTGCATTCAAGTGTGCACAAGTGTTGGCCTAAAACACTTGAGGTTTCTGTCCCCTTTACTTTTGACTGAAAGCACCTTCCATTCGGTGAAAAGCTTTGCTTTTCCAGCCCTTGAAGTCTACAGTTGTCTGCTCAGTTTTCTTCTGGCTTTAGGATTTTGTTTACTTTTCCCCTTGTCGTGGTTTAACCCCAGCCAGCAACCCAGCACCACGCAGCCACTTGCTCACTGCCCCCCACCCAGAGAGGTGGGGAGGAGGATTGGAAAGGAATGTAAAATTCGAGGACTGAGATAAGAACAAATCAATAATTTAAACAGAATAAAGATATAAGAACAACAGTAATAACAATAAGGATGGAAAGGTGGGGGAAAAGTGTAAAATCCAAAGGAAAAGGGAAAAAAACCCAAGTGATGCACAGTACAGCTGCTCACCCTCTGCTGACTGATGCCCAGCCAGTCCCTGAGCAGTGATCCCCCCCAGCCAACCCTCCAAGTTTCTGTACCAGGCATGATGTCCCATGATATGGAATACCTCTTTGGCTGGTTCAGGCCAGATGACCTGGCTGTGTCCTCTCCCAGTCTCTTGTGCCCCTCCAGCATTCTGGTGGGCAGGGCCCAAGAAACCAAAAAGTCCTTGATTTAGTATAAAAATTACCCAGCAACGACTAAAACCATCAGTGCGGTTATCAACATTGTTCTCACAGCATAGCTAAAACACAGCACTGTACTAGCTACTAAGAAGGAAAATTAACTTGGTCCCAGCTGAAACCAGGACACCCCTAAGGAAAGGAGAATATTTGTGATTGGGATTAAATAACTGATGTAGAAGTAAGTGCATGTATTAGCTAATTGGTATGAAACAAGTGGACTCTCATAGTAGTTTTATGGTCACACTAGTAACAGCCATTCAAAAACATGATGTGAGCCTTTTAAACTAAAGACTCATAAGAGAATGAAATGTTTTTTAAGTGTCTGTTTTGCTCTTGAGGTTGAAGAGCTGCATTTTTACCATTTGCTCCACAGCCAGAGTTAGGAAAGTACTTAAGCACCACCTAAGGTTTGTGCATGACAAGGCTGCAGCCCCAAGGGTAAAATTCCCTTCAGTCAGCGTCCCCCTTCTCCCAGGGGCAGACCCCTGCCAAGAGAGGGATGGCCATGTGAGTCCTCGAAAATAGTTATTTCCTGCAAAACTGGCCTCATTCCAACACAGCTGAGTAGGGAAAAAAGTGATCAAGAGAACTAGTCAGTCCCAGGGATTTCAAGAACTGTGAGCTTGTGGTTGAACGTGGTGGCAAGGCTCTTGGCTGCTGCGATAGATGTGGACCTGCCGCCTTCCTTGCGGGCAGGGCAGTGGGGAGCCTGCGCAGGTGGATGGGCTGAGCTAGGTCTTGCTCTCGCAAGTTTAGTGATTTGTTGTGGTTTAGGTTTAATTTTGAAACTCTTGACTTGTTTAGTGTTACTAAACACCAGCTTCCTCAGAAAGGAAATCAGTAAGTTAGTTAAATGGACTTTGGTTTCATTTGTTCATTAAAATTCACCATTTATATAAACCACAAACCAGCAGTTTGGTGATGATAGTTCTCTCAGTCATTACGTTGTACAACTGCTTTCAATTTCATACGTAGATAGAATATTTTTCTTCCCTTTTCTCTGTCTTTGCTTTTTTGATTTTTCACTCATTTTGTTTTTGCACATTGTGCATGTTATCGCTACCATATGTCTAGGCTTTATTTAAAGCTAAAAATTATTTTTGGATCATGTCCCAGGTATTCTTTGGCATCTGTAATAACCAAGAATATTAGGACAAGGGTAAAGATTTAATTTTATGCATATGTACTGCTGACAGACATTTTACTATAGGTGACCTGAGCCAATGGATGTATTTAAATGTGTTTTTTTGGAGATTCCTGCTGCGTGCGGCAGCGTGTCCATGTAAGTTTGGTCCTCAGGCTCCCTGTTCTTGATTTCTTGATTTCTTGGCTATCTCTCCACAGCACTGCACTGTATCAGAATTGCCATTTCTGGAGTTTTTTGTTAGAAAGCGCTGTTGAATTCATCAGCAGTAGTCCAGAAGACAGCCCTGTTGGTTTCTGAGCAGCTGCTGCAGAACAGCATAATGATGTCAAATGCAATGCTGCCTTACCTGCCTGTGTCCTGCTGCTGACATTGTCTAAAAATGATACTTAAAATATGTGTCTACAGCAAAGGGAGGCACCTTTACTGAATACGTTACTGAAGCCCTGAATATTGCTTGCAGCGTGCAGCACTTGTCTGCAGTCAGCTGTGAGACTGTGGAACGTGTGCTTCATGTTAGACACCACCACTTCAAAACATGATTTAAGGACGCATTTTCATAGTTATTTAATGCTAAATTAAATACGTGAAATCAAAATCTGCCTAAAGGAAAATGGATTTGGCTGGCTTGTACCATTCCGTGTTTGTTTTATGACATTATCTGGAGGGAAAATGAAAAAAAAAAAAAAATATCTGCCATGTATAAAAAGAAAGAGTCCAGGACTATTGTGAAGGCTTGTCATTGTTTCACTTGTATTGGATGCAAGATTTCCTCTGCCCCCTGACAGTCAGTTCCCAACAGCATCAACAAAAGGTTGCTTTTTCGTTGCATAACGTGAGCTCTCTTGAGTGGGAAGGATCCTGAATCAGGGCTCCCGCCCAGTGTTTCCTGCCTAATACTCCAGCGGCACTGCCAGCTTGAGATAACTGTTCTTAGCTTCTAGGCTTCGTTTTGCTTGTTGGCTACTTCCTTCCAGCTTCTCAGCTTCAGAAAAACATACAGCACATACTTCACTACTTCTTTTTTTTTTTTTCTTTTTTTTTTTGGTAGGTTAATTGACCTTCGTGGTGCCTGAGGACTTGCTTTAATAGGATCTTATTTTGTGTGTGTGTGCAGGCTTTGTGTACGAGCGGGATTTCAGATGAATGCAATGTTTGGTATATATAGAGTGCTGGATATATTTGGGCCAATTTTTTTCTTTGGTGTCAGCATATTGCATTAGTCCAGAAATAACTCTGGTTCTTTATAATTTAAATTCTTTTCCCTCTAGTACAGTGACTGTAGGGGACTTGAAGTTTGTGCCACTTGTTTCTCACAAGTGACAAATTTCTAAGGTCTTTTGTGAGTTTATATCATGCCACATGCTGTTTCTGATGTACTCGGTCACTGCCCTGACCTGTTTTGTAATGACCTCCTCATATCGCAGTGCAGTTAAAGCTTTAATGGTATGTTGGCTGAAGTTGCAGAATTCCTTTTGAGTTTATCCAAGGATAAACTCAAGCTATGGAAGTTAGTGTAAAATCAGATCAGAATATAACTGTTTGCCAAGACTGTGTCTCCCAGGCTCGATGCCTTCCTAGTGTCCTGCCTGCTCTCCTTGTACCATCTTCTGCACTAGCCATGCAAGTATGATTCATTTTGCACTGAGATGCATCCCTGCCCTCAGTCTTCCCTCTTTCAGCCTTCACAATAAGCGTTTTGAAATATGTCAAGTCCATTATTTCATATTCTGGTTGCCCCCAGTAGTCAGTACGTGGGGGTTTCTTTAGGCTGTAAGCTTATCTAACAGAGAAGAACTCAGTATTTTTTTTTTCTGCTGCGGGAATACGTCAGTGTAGAGCACTAATTGCTCATTAAAAGCGATTTTGAAAGACATTTCTGTCATTCCTGCCTGGTGGCTTTGCATTTAAGTGTGGGTGCAGAGAACATGCCGGTTATGACTGGGCAGCCTGTAAACTTCTTCCAGGCATATTCTAGGAGCCAGAACCAGCTTCCCTCACTGATGTGACCAGCCAGAGGTCCATAACCCACTTCCAAATAATGGAGCATTTGACTAAGAATGATTCTGTTGATACTTATGTTTTAAAAAGTTATTGTGCTGGAAACAATGTAATTTGCTTTTATTCCAACCAAAATACTCCTCAGCCAGCTAACTATTAAATATTTTCCTGGCTGCACTCCTATGAGCAATTCCGCCTCTTTTCCCCTGAAAATTAGTATTCCTGTTAATGGAGTTTAGGAGAGGTATGCCTCAGCGGGAAACATCAGTGAATTTCAGTTGTCTCAAGACTTATAAATTCATGCTTGCAAATGTTTCCCAAAAGGAAACAAATAGAGGCTTGAGTGCCTGCATTTCCTTGAGGGTGGGAAGTTTCATTTGCCTGTTTGGAATTGTAATTCATTTTTCATTAAGCCAACTATTGTTGACATCAGGTTGAAGTATGCGGCTCTGGTATGCTCACAAAACACTACCATTCTTTTAAATTGCAAGCTGGTGGTAAAATTGAGGGCCCACTCACAGCACAGATGGCATTTTGTGGTTTTCTTCTTCTTTTTTTTTTTTTTCTTCTCTTTTGGCCTAGTGATAGGAATTAATTGTGCAAAGAAAAATGATGCTGATAAGCTCTGGGTGATAATACACAGTTCTGATATAGTATAACCGGCTTATTGAAACAGAGCGTGCTTTCTGTTCCCTTGGATTTCATCACTTCACATGACTGAAAATTGCTGGAAGAAGTTCATTTTAAGTCTTTCCTGACTGTTGGATTTCATCTTTTCTTTTTTTTTTTTTTTTTTTCCCTCTCTAAATTGTGTTTCTACCAGTTTTGTTTCAGATTGATTTCAGCTTTAAAGAAATCAAGACTTTATAGAAATAGAAAACGATCTGAATTGCCTCCCTTTTTCCTCCCTCTCCGAGATCGAGAAGCGTGCTGGCTTCTGGCTATTGCAATGCGTGTGCCATCACAGGGTTGTAACTTGAGGAATGAATATTTGTCTCCTGATCAAAATTGTGGCCTCTGCAGAGGAGGGATTGTGCAGAATTCCTCCTAAACTGCCAAAAAGATCTTCAGAGCTACAGAAAGCTTAATCCTGTGTAGGCTGCCTGGATAGACTTTTTCTACCATCCTCATTAGACATTAATATTCTAGAGCGACTTTCTCTAGAAGAGGAGTGGGAGGTGATGGATGGTCATGAGATGTTAATATTTTTCTTGGATAAACTGAGGAGCTCAGAATTAAATCTGAAAAGGGAGATTGTTATATTGTATGGGCTTTGCTTTCTCCTAAATCTAAATGGGTAAAGGAGCTCTGTTAAACATCAAGCCCTCCCCATAGTCTTTCCGCGGAGATGAGTGTAATGCACACTTAGGCTGAGTGTTTTGGCTTGGGAAGACACAGGATTGCAGTGGAAAACACTGGCAGCCTTATTTGTGTATCTGCACCTTAGCTGTGGGCTGGGATCCTGAAGCTGGGTACAGTGCTGTGGCTAGGAGCTTTCTCTGTGTATGTCCCCTCTAGCACACACATTCCCCATGTTAAAAAGTTCCCCGTTGCTAGAAAAGTGCCAGTTTATCTTTGTTCTTCTATGTTGTGATCTTTTCTGTTTCTTTTCATTCTTCAGATATGAAACCCCAAATATTGCCTTACGCTGTGGAATTATGCTGAGAGAGTGTATCCGGCATGAACCCTTGGCCAAAATCATACTTTTTTCAGAACAGTTCAGAGACTTTTTTAAATATGTGGAAATGTCAACATTTGATATAGCTTCTGATGCCTTTGCTACATTCAAGGTAAATTATTTATATAAAGTGCATCATAGTGTTGTGTCAAAAATGGTCCTTTATCAGTAGTCATCACTAAATGTTGTGTTGCCTTTAAACTAGGTGGCTTTTTTATTGTTCAGTAAAGGACATAATTAATCCTTGGTCTGATTGTAACAGGATTTACAACAGTGGTCAAGTCTGCAAAGAATCTTTAATTCAATACAGATTTACATTTCAGTAATGTTCTTCATCTTGATAACCCAAGGTCTTTTATGCAACCATTTAAAACTCAAATTAATCACATTACATACAGCTCTTGTAAAATGCATACCCTTTTTCTCTCCCTGTTTTCCCCTGCAGAAAAACCACTACCCATCATGACCACAACCAGAATAGAAGCAATCATTTAAAACTCACTTTTGAAATCCTTGTAATTTTTGCTGTCCCTTCTGAATTCAGCAGTCAGATTTGGATTAATGTCATGCTCGCTGCTTATTTTACAATTTATTCATATGCTTACTTTTGTGACTCATGGTTCAGTGTAAGGACCGCAATGCTACAAGCTAAGTAGGTGGAAGCACTGCGTAGACTCTGTACAGAGTCTGTGTTGTATTAAAAATGAAGTTGGGTGAAGCCTGCCAGATTTCTTGGAGTTTGTATGCGACCGTTCTCTTTACCACAAGGTGCTAGTATAGTCTTTGAGCAAAATTTGGTGCCTATGAGCTTAATGTACAGGGAAGGTAATTAATTTCTGAGAAATAATTTAAGAAAGCTGGGAAAAATTCCTTTCAGGTAAAGACTCTTCTAAATATAAACATAACTCCTTTTTTTTCTCTTTTTTTCCTCTCATTGTTTCTTGCTGTCATAGAAAGGCATTGTTTATTCTTTTGTCTCAAAGCTAATTAGAAACATTTAGATAGACCATAGGAATAGCTGTAAGGAATGTTAAGAATTCATCTCAGCGATTCAACACATACTGAAACCTGGCCTGGTTTTACTAACCTACTGAATGGGGTAAAGATTTGCACATTGGAGCAGTGTTGCATTCTTCAGTACTGAGTTGAGCAGGATTACCAATTCAAACTACCCATTAATCAATAGCAGCATCTTTCAATTGTTTTAAGTTGTGCTGTCATGGTGTTCATTCGGTAAATGTTATGAAAGTGGAAGTAGTACAGAAACACAGACAAGTACAGTGTGGGACTGTATAAGAATGCAACATAACAGATATTTAAATCTTCTGTCTCTGGCATTTTACCCTGTGCTCAGAAGAGTATTTGTCTCTGGTCAGAAAAAGTGCTCCTGGACTCTGTTCCTACTTTGACAGAAGAGATTAGCATCTTTTCCCCAGGTCCTGCTTTGAGCATGACAGCAGAATGTGTTGTTGGTGATGGACAGTCTTCACCCCAAACAGGAGGCAGGATGGGGACAAGGGTCAGTTAAGCTGTGGCAAGGACCACAGACTGCTGCAGCTCTCCCCCAAAGAAAAGAGATTGATGTTTGTGGATCTACATCTGTGGAACTTAACTTCTGTCCCCTGTGAACCAAGTATATTTTTAGCAGGATTTAAAAATAGAATTCTACATCCTTACATGCACTGGAAAGAAAGGGGTATGAGGAGTTCATCCTCAGACATAGGACAGAATTCACCTTTTAAAATGCAGGGGGAAAGTCCATAAACTGCATTTTTATTTTTATTTTTTAAATTGCCTCTTAGCATGGTCAGTTCTCAAAATAAACCAGCAGCTCGTCTCATCTCCTATTATTTCTGTTACTCTGAATAGCTGGCATAGAAAGTAGTGATGTGGAAGCAATTGAATCATGAAATATGGAGCTACCTGATTTCTAATACTGTAAAAATAGCGCTATGATTACTTGCTGGCTGGATTACTGAACTCACGTTTTCAGTTCTGTTGCCCCCATGTTGGGTTTGTAGCGTTGCCACCAGGGTGTCTGGTTCAGAGCTGAAAGCCTTGAACAGTCTATGCACCACAGGAGGGCTTAATTAAATGTGCATTAAAGTCTGAGGATATTTATAGTACAGAAGTATTGGAATTTTTGATGATCTGGAGATGTACTACTTAATTAAATTCAGCCAGGTGCACTGAAGAGAGGAAACAGGGCTGTTAAAAATGCAGAGGAAAATGGCTTGTATTTGGAGATATAGTTGGCTATGGAGGGTACAGGCAGCAGATGGAAAGAGTCCTGATAATATTGCTGCTCCGTGCTCTCTTGTGATTTTCTGTGAAAAACTCATTTTGGATTATATTCCATTTGTGCCCCCTATTGAAAAATGTTGTACTTGCCTCCTAAGTGCCCTGTGTAAAAGCTTGTGAATCATGTTTGTTGCACTCAGCCTTTTAAACTGCTATCATGGCAATCCTGCTAAATAAAGGAATGTATTAAAAATATGTACTGGATTTTACGGCGCTCTGCTTTCCTCTTATAACTGATGGTAAAAATAAGTTAAAGGATTAGTATCTAAAGGATTTCTTTTCTTTGTGATGCTGTAGAGGATGTGTCTGTGCATCTGCTTCAGCTACTCATCAGCTTCAGTCTCTGACTGGGTAGGAAAACCAAGGAAAAGATAATGAAAAAGATAGCAGAATCTGATTCACCAAAAAAATACCAACATGAATGGACTTCATCAGGCTTTTATTGTGATCAATGTTATGTTTCAAAAGAGGCAGTAAGATAAAAATTAAACTTAAATGCCTCAAACTGCCCACTTCATTTCATAGCTATTCATCTAGTAAAGAGACTTGATTTTTCCTGGAACTGAACATTTGCATTTCTGTCGCTGAGTTCTAGCATGCCCATTCGATGAGAGAGGTTGCTTTAATTTAACTTTGAATTAGTTGGCCTTTTAGCATAGGAGGCATCCCAGCTGGCATTCTAGAAGGTCTGCTACTGCTTCTGTCCCTGAGCCCACCTTGGGCAGAAAAAGAGCTGAGAAGGGATTCATCCCTCCTACCTGAGACCCCTTTCTGGGGAGGGAGTGGCTGTGGAGGGAGCCTGGATGGCTAGCTTAGATTGGTGCCTAACTTTCAAGCTTTAAATAAATAAATAAATAAATGTATATATACAGTGGTTGAATTTGAGTCTTCCTTGTTGTATTCTTGGAGATGAGCCATAGCAGTTGATCGAGCTTAGCATCATTTCCAGCTGTGGGGTAGCAGGTAAACCACATTTGGCTTTGTGACCACAGTTGATTCCTCCATAAAGGGTTAATTTCCTTTCTTCCTTTCCCCTACCCCAGTTTATTGTAAGTACTGTGCACTATGACCACTAACCATGAAAAAAAGTGGGAGGGAAAAGGAATATAAGGAGTATTAGAATAGTTTTGTATCGATTCTGTTAGCATTAACTGAGTTCTCCTTAAAATCCTACTAAACACACAATGCAGCATTGTTTTTAAATGCTTTCTATCTATAGAAATAATGTTGTAAATACCTTCTAAAAGATGGCCTGGTCAAAAAAATACTCAAATGCATTTGAGAATCATGGGACAATCAAATAAGCACACTTTCTCAGGTAACCTTTTTCTCTTCTTCTCCAGGACCTGTTAACACGACACAAATTGTTGGTAGCAGAATTTCTGGAACAAAATTATGATGTGGTAAGTATAAACACTAGAATATATATTTTTTTTAATTTGTTTGTGCTTAGCTGGGAAAAGTGCACTTTCGATAGCAGAGGATTTCATCCTCCACATAAAATGATCACACAGGACTGCACAACTAGGCATTGCTTTTACTAAAGTAGAATCCCCACAAGGCATTTGAAGTACAGGTACCCCCTCTGCACACACCTGGGGATACGTGCCAAGGTGTCAGGAGAACTCCTAGTTTAAAAGCAAGTTCTGTTCCTCTCTGTGTGCATTGTATCTCGTATGTGAGTGGAACTGCAGACTTTGTATGTAAATAGATTGTGGGGAAACAGAGTGCACATTTTTTAAACAGTTTTATGGTATTCCAGCACTGATAGACCTGAAATGGCCCATATATAATACTTTGGGACAGAGGGGAAGAGTTACTAGATGAAATTTTAGCATTACAGGAAATCTCATGTACCTGACTGAGGGACTGAGGTGTGAGTATACCTCTTACCACGCTAAGGCAATTAGATCCTTGGTTAGCTGCCATTTTTCACTTTGATTTTTTGGCTCAGTTTTGAACCAAATGTGGGTCAAAAAATCCATTGGAATCAACTGAAATTAGTCTAATTCCATGATCCCTATTAGTCCACAGGTTATGTTCTCATGTCACCTGAGGTATTCTTTATTTCATTGCCAAAGTAAAAAGGCCAAAGACTATTTCTTTTATTGTAGTTACCAAGATGGTTAAATAAAGATCAGGCTTATTATTACTGGGTCACAAATGCAGCTTAACTGGAGCAAAATTAGTGTCTCTGCTAATCTTTTCTTTTAATACTGAAGTACTGCACAGGAACAGTCCTCATGCTACATTTATTTAATATTTAAATTTTTGAAGTATGAATTCTGGAAGTGAGCATTTTTTTAGGTGATTCATGGATAGCAGTGTTGGGTTTTTTTGCTAGTTTGGTAGATGGTCTGCCCATAGCCTTCTTGCTCAGTCTCCTTTAACTACAAGGTTCCCTTGGCCCGATCCTGCAAAAGCCAGCCTGTGCTCGGCTCCTAGTGACCCTCGCTGGGCAAACAACTTTAACAAGCGAGGGTGCTGAAGGCAGGTGAGGTGGCACCTCACAAAAGGAGCTTTTGATATATGCCAGTATGGGGTGCACCGTCACCAGTTTGGGGTATTGCATGAAATTGCACAGCGAGTCATGACCGTGAGATACGAGTGAGTCGATGTCACGTGCTGGACCCACGTGTCCTGGCGGCAGATCCACCCTCCCGTAAGAGAAGGCTGCACAGGCACTGGCTTACTTCTGTCCTAGTTGGCTCACACCAGCTCCTGCTATGTCCCGTCCATATGTGGTATTCCCCTCTGCAGTCTTTTGAAGAGGAGTCTTCCTGGGCATTAATTCACTGCATGGTAACCAGCCAAGGAAAACGGGCCGTGAGCTGGGCCTGGCATTGCAGTGAAGGGTTAGAGGGTGGCACTGCTGTGGCCTCTGCTGCTCCTCTGGGGTGGTAAGGACCAGGACGTAGAAGGATGGACATGAATTGGATGCATTTTTGTTTTCTTGTTGCTCTAGATCTTTGAGGATTATGAAAAGCTCCTTCATTCTGAGAATTATGTAACAAAGAGACAGTCTCTGAAGGTAAAGTCTCTCGGCACTTCTCTTCTACATTTGAACTCCACATTGTGCAGAATATCAAGAGGCATGTGTGGCAATGAAGCAGACACGTACTTTCTAACAAAAAAGAAATAAGTGCTTGGGATGCTCTTCTTACAACGCACAAGAGCTCACTGTGTCTTTTCTTTCCTGGATCTCTGGTGAAGCACTGGGCTGTCTCTATGAAACAAACACTATCATTTTCCTCTGACCGCAAATCTGTACTTTGGTTCAGAACGTAGATTAAAATGAACTTGAGAGTAATGTGATAGTCTCGGTTTGTCTGGTGCTGCTTGCCACTACAGCACCAAGTCTGACATGACCTGTAGATGGGACTGGATAGGTGTGTTAATGTGACATCCAAATAAAATGAAGGTGTCTTTGTGGGACAGAAGAACTGCACTTGCTTCTGTCCTAAATGACTCACACCAGCTCCTATTACACCCAGCCCATATGTGGGATCCCTCTCTGTAGTATTTAGAAGATGAGCATTACTGGGCATAAAGTAACTGACTGCATGATAACAAGTCTAGTTACCTTTTTTTAAAGGTAGTGACACTGAAACCTCTTAGGCAAGCATTAAATTATGTTGCTGCTTTCTTTGCATTCAAAAATCTTGTGGTAAACTGAAAAAACTGGGTTTGTTTGTTATTGTGCCTGTAGCTGCTGGGTGAATTGATTCTGGACCGACACAACTTTGCCATCATGACAAAATACATAAGCAAACCAGAAAATCTGAAGCTGATGATGAACTTGCTGCGAGATAAAAGCCCCAACATTCAGTTTGAAGCATTCCACGTGTTCAAGGTGAGCTAGTATAAACTGTAGAGGTGGCAAACTCTCTCTTCTTCTCATAAAAATGTCATTCAAGGTGGGCAAGAAAAAGCCCAGAAAACTAAGGCCGAGGTTGGGGTTTACTACAGTCACTTCCAGCATTAGAGGATGTCTTAATTGAAAACTTTTCTATCAATCAGCCTCTGAATTCTATTTGTCTTCCTTCAGGTGAGATCTAAAGCATCATCATTTTGGCTTGGGCTGAGGGTAGTCAGTCAAGTAGCAATGAGGCGGATGCTACAGGTAACAAAATACACAGCTTCTAGGCAGTATCCAGGGTACCTTCCCCAAACTCTTAGGTCATTTTACCATGTGATTCTGGGTAAAGAGATGAAAAAAAAAAAGTCTTAAAACTCTACATTAAGACTAAAAGTAGATGGTGCTGGCACTGTGCATCAGTGCAAACACAATTTGCTTTTAAAAGCATTAAAAAGGTTTGGTAAATCTGATCTTGAAATAAACTTAATCCGTCCTTTTGCAGTGATCATTAATGCAGTCTTAAACAATTACCAGACCCAGCCAGTGTCCCATTTTTCATGATGACTAATGTTAATAAGTGAAAAGTTTACCATTTTGCTATCAAAAAAGTTCTTTGCTCTGGGACAGAGGGATTGTTATTATGTAAAACTGCCTTTAGTTGGGAATGAACACATTAGTTTCAAACTATGTAAATAGAGTTAATGGTTTTCAGAAGAGGAACATTGAGCCTGTAAGGATATCCTTCCCCAAGATGGTTAAGAAAGATACCAGATCACACCAAAAGGCATGCAACTGGAAAAAAGTTACATCACCCTCCACAAATTCAGGGTGACTTGTTGAGCTTTGTACTTCTGCCATTTCTGATTTGGAAAAAAGCTTTCAGATCTTCAGTGTGGAGGCTTAGAGGATGTGTAGTTTCTCCAAAAAGCTTTTTGTTTCAAAAAAACCCCAAACCTTCAAGAAGGATTAAAAAAAAAAAAAAATCCCTTCCTGAAATAAGTAGCTTGGTAAGCTGCTCTCTTGCTGACTTCCTCTGTAGTCAGCTGAACCACTGTAAGTAACTTGTACTCCTCCTCCTTATCAGGAGGCATGTGGCTACAAGATAAGCGAGCAGTCAAGCTCCCAACACTTGCAGCCTTTGAGATGTTTGTGGAGGGAAGGGATCAGAAGACTGGCTCTCTTAGCTGCTCTGAATAAATGCCAGATTTTTGTGTATGAAACACATGAGTTGCTGTTCCTGAATTAATGATAGGCATTGCCCAGGCCTTGGCAACAGCTGATTTCATTTATTTTAAGGGACATTTGAAAGGATTTGGAATAACTTGAAAGGATTCCAGTGTGCAACCATGTCATGCATTGCTGTCGCTCCCATTCTGCCTTCCCATTCCTCCCTTCCTTTCCTTTTCCAGTACTTTGTGTCCCGTTCCCAGTTAAGAGTGGAGATATTGTAGGCTCAGCCTTGCTTGACCACTTGCAATTGCTACCACGTGGACATAATGTTGAGGCCTTGGGGTGCCCAGCAAAACAGGGTGTGGGGGTAACATTCTGTCTCTTCAGTTCAAAGGGCCAGACTCTGTCCTCAGGTACTAACTTGCATGGGACGCTGTTGTTTTTTTCGAGTGGTACCAGTCAGCAGCATTTAAGAGGTGCCATGGCATTCCTCATGCTACCTCATATGCATAGTGATCGTTTTGGGGAAATTGCAGACCCAGAGCAGAACCTGATCAGCTGGAAATTGCTCATTTATAACCACAGCAGCACACTAGAGTAACTCTAGAAGTGCAGCAGAGCTTCCCCTTTAGGTCCTCACTGAGGATCTGGGTTAGCTGGATGTAGAAGCATTTAGCTTCCCTGTGGGCAGAGACAATTGCATTGTGAGTTAGCTTTGTGGAGTGGGTCAGAGAAGATTGTTTTCCGATTTCACTTCTTAAATTGAATTCTAATTTCTTGAGAAATACCAAAGGAAATCCTTAAATATTTAAGAGAATGGGTGAAAATACTACTGACTGGTTGTGCCTGGTTCTGCAGCGTCCCTGTCTCCTGTTTCTGGGTTGGTGTCCCTCAGCCTGGTTCTCTTGTCAGCTGTAATAATTCCGTGCTAATGTAACTGGGAGAGGAATCTTGCCGGCCGCTTTTAATCTCATAAATTTCAAACTGTGCCTGCATTTTTAAACTATGCTTGCAAAATACCTGTGCAGTCCTGGTTGAAATTACAGTAGACTGACCACAGTGATTTGAAATCAAAGGTCTGTTGAGAAGTGGATACTTGGGGCTCTGTCTGAGCTGCCAAAAGATTTGGGTTTAAATTACCTGATTTAGATGTTTCACCAGTTAGACACAGTGGAAATGAAAAAGTGCTTGTTTTGCAAGCATTCAGATTCCAACACTCCCATGCCCCAGCTGACCCCCAAAAAAGCCTGTGACTCTTACTTCCCTGCGGCCATTTTTGATTATTGAAGATTCAACACTAGAATCTAGACTAGATAATTAGAATGATAGAGATGAAACACTAGAGATGAAAATGGTAAGCACCTCTAGTGCAAAAATATTTTGCAGTAGCACACCATGGCTGAAAACGACAGTACCCCTTAAAGCTCTGAGAACATTTCACTCATCCAGGATGCTTTGGGTGGGAAACTGAAAACAGAGCACCCACATGGAGTGTTTCCTTCCATCCTCTATTTGAGGAGTTGCTTGATCTTTCTCCTAGCTCCAGCTCCTTCTCTTCTTCTTGCCTGAGCGAAATGGAGCTTCTGCCTTGTGGCACCATCCTAAAGTCCTGTGGCTGCTTTGTAAAACTGGATGTCCCAGACAATGTGTGCATGAGAGTTAGCCAGTATTTAATCATCAGGAAAAGCTGACACAGGTCAGCGCTTTCCTCCTCCTCCTCCATAAATAATCCAACGGGGTCACCTAGATTTGTAGGTTCACAGGTTGCTGGTTCTTCTCTGTGTGGATTTCAGTGGAGGTGTCTCAGTCCTGGGCATGCACACTTTGAGGACCAAATAGTGGGAAGGGGTCTCCAGCTCCTGTGACAGATTTGTGACACTTAGTAGCGGAGCTTGCTTTGAGTTCTCCTGTGGGGGAGACCAAATCTTTCAGATGTATGTGAACATGGTGCAGGTATTCCTTTGACCTTACACATTTACGTGTTATTGGCTAATAACAAGCTCTTTTGGTTTCCATATAAAAAAATCAGATTTTTTTTTGAGGAAAACACCCTGAATTGGTTAAATTTGGATTATGCAACTTTCTTGTTCTTAAGCAGAAATTTAGCAAGATACATTTTACTGTTTAAATCTAAAAATAGAATGAGTACACTGTGTTTGTGACCTTAGTTTCATTTTTCCATTCTCTTTCATGCACATTACAGAACTACCTCCTGCAGCTTGCTCTGCAAATGGTCTCATGTAATTTGACTGTACTGACAGTTTCCTCTTGGTACAAAGCTGAAACCGCATTTGTGGGGATGCATCCTCTCTGTCTGGAGATTTTAAAGGGCAAGTCTCCACTTGCCCTTTAAATTTTAAATTTTATCTTTTTATTTTAGTAATTCCAAAATTAATTATTTAGTTAATCAATCTAATTAAATTAATAAAATTTAATAATTCTTAACTTATAATTTATAAAATAAATTAACAATAAATAAATAGCTTTTTAATTAATTAAATTACTTTAGATTTTAAAGCTGGAGAGTTTAAAGGCCAAGAAGTGTTACGCAAAGCATTATGCTATAAGCAACATGGACCTATAAGGCGCTTATGTGTGCAGTTTCCTGACACGGTAAGATTGTGCATGACACCAGAATAAATCTTAAAATATCCAATACAGAGTATCCAACCTCTGTAATCACTTTTGCTGTGCTGTAGTCCTAGCGGGTGGTGATGCCTGGTTATTTATTGTAAGGAAACAAGGTCAGATTCTCTAATCAAGTGATTTTGGTATTTGTTTGAAGAAATACAGTGTATGACTTTAATGGAGAAGAGAGCAACAGTTACGCTTTGGACAACTTTTGAAGCTTCAGAGTTGATTTTAATTGCAGGCCTTTTTCAAATATCCACAAAATGGAACTGAGCTGAAACAGCTATTTTTAGAGTTGGAATTTTAATATGAGTACTCTCTTTATTTTGGGTCTCTCTCTCTCATCTGTCTAAATTAAGTGCTCTAGAACATGCAACCTTTCATAATAAAACCATACATGAAATAAAGCTCTCTGTGAAGTGTTTTAGCTTCAGTTAAGTTTAATTTTAGTAGGAATGTTCTAGATAGCATCTTGTCGGCTATGACAATACGGAGTTCTGAATGAGGGGGGGTCTTTTAAAAGTAAAGTCTCTTGGTGGTCCTAATCCTGGGCTTTGTGAAGCTGATTAGTTGATACTGGCAGAATTGATGTTGTTTGCTTAGCCGAAGTATTGAATAACATTTCAGGAATTTTCTGGTCCTTTAACATTCTGTCTTTATGAGTCCCTGTTGACACTGAGCAAGACTGGCAGTCAGGATAATTTTTGTTTGAATGTCAATTTGATGGTTTTGCAAGGGGTAGATTATCATCTATAAATAATTGAGCAGGAAGATAAACAGGATGTGATGTCTTCTATTAAACCAAGTTCTTTAATTATTTGCTATGGTAATACAAGTTGTAGGCCAATACGAAATGTTAGTGTTTACTAGGTTTGCCACTAAAACCTTCCAGTTCTGTTTGATGACCAGATAGCTTTTACAAGAAGAATGATTTAGATTTCTTCATTTTGAGAGTCAGCCTTCACCTATCTTTATAAGGGTGCCTAATATTCATTGAAGGAAGGTGTTCAGCACTTCAAGGTCAGGCCTTCTTTAAAGGATTCCATTTGCATTTTAATCAGATTATTTCTGAAAATTTGTGTCCTGCCAGCGTACTTGATGGTTTTCTTCTGGTCGCAAAGGGGGGACTGATCTCCAAAATCAAAAACCTTTAAAAAAGGTCTGTAGTGGTTACTTTGCTCGTCCCTCTCCATAAGCTTACATAATGCTTTTCTCAAAAGAAGCTTGTTCTGATGACTGGGGACTTATCACAGTCTAAATCCTGGAACCATCCGGCCTCCACCAATGTGATGACATGCTGTAGGTCAGCATATGGGGAGCTGCATCATGGGGCTGCTCGAGCTGAGAGCATAAACTGCCACAGCCTCAGCCAGAGCCAAACATTTATACCCACAAGCTTTCAAGATTTGTGTTCCCTAGATAAGGCACAGACTAGAAAGCTGTAAAGTACGTTCATTAGTAATTTACATCCCCAAATCCTTTATTTCCTAGTCTAAGGGGAGCCAATCCATCAATAGTAGCATATCTTTGTTTGCAAAGGAGGGGTTATTGCTTTCAGATGCTGCAGGCAGCAGCAGAACAATCAGCTATTGACAGTCCATCGTGTATAGTGAAAGCTGTGAGCTGGCTGTCCGACCCACTGATACATGCGTCCCTGGTAAGATGTTGCAATTCAAGTGCTTGAAACATTGTGCGGGAAAGCTGTTAATTTTAGAGTGGCTGCTCTGAAGGGTTCCTTGGGAGCTGGGGCTGTTGATGCTACTGTTGAGAAGTTTTATGTGGCAAGTAGGCATAAAAAAACATTATTTGAGATTATAGCTCAGGGTAATCAGAGAAAGGTGATGTGGAAGCCTGTGCAAAGACAGTGTTAATAACTGTAGATGATATACTGTCACAGGGACCATGGCCTGGCCATTAGATCAAGGAAAACTTTAAAAAGCCTTGGGGCCTCCTGGGAGTGTTCACCCAGCATGGCAGAGGCTGCAGCTCTTTCCCCAGAGCAGAAGGAAAAGTACCTTGAAGCAGGGACTCCTAGGAGCAGCTGGAGGGGGGAGGGATCCAGAGGAGACAAAAGCACAGGCAGGGATTAGGGCTCTTACGGCATCAGGATGCAAGGGTCTGAGTAGATGCTTTGCCTCACCTTTATTGAGTAAAAAAATAGTATTACCTCCCTGTCTGGGCAGAAGTACTTAGTGTGGCACTGTTGATGTGTGCTGAGCCCCATTCCTTCCATATATTCCCCACATGTGGCATTTTCCACACCACTTGTAACATCCCCTGATTGGTGAGTATGAAGCCTAATGGTGGGTCCAGTCTGAATCCTGTCCCAGGCTTTACCAGGTGGTGTTCCTGGGGGCAAGGGGCTGTAACGCAGCCCTCCAGGACTATGTGTGTGTGTGTGTGTTCCCATCATGTAACACAATGCCTCCATGCACAGCTGGATGTGGCCCAGGTTTTCATGTGGGCAGATCTCAGCAGGGATAAATGAACCTGCAGAAGAGAGCCTCAGGTCTGGACCCAGCAGCTCTGGGGCTGGGTGAGTGGTGGTGCTGCCTGTGCTCGGCTGGACAACATGCCATTCTGTACTGTCAGCAGATGTTTGTTTTCGTTCTGGTTTGGACAGGCTTGGAGGGAAACTGGATGTTTTCCAGTTCTGTCCATCCTTAATTTCTTCTCATTGGGTAGAGAATAACTCAAGTTATTTATGTCGTTGCACAAGCACTGGGGTGGTGTTTTGTTGACCAGCCATGGCAACCTCGGTTGGAGCCAGATGTGGGAGCTCCTCCTGGGCTGGCCAGGGTTGTGCTGTGCATCTGCTCCTACTGCCAGCCCCCGGTCCCATCTGCCCCTCCCAACTGACATCCACAGAGCCTACATGGGTTCCTGGGAAGAGCTTGTCACCAATGGCCTTTACAACCAGCCTTAATAAGTTTCCTGTCAGCCAGCACATAGGGTAGAGAAAATGTTACAGAAACAGTGTTGCAGTGTCAGGGGTCATGTTCAGAGATGGAAAACTCTGCAGCTTTAGGCATCATAGGAGGAAAAACTGGAGCATGGCTAGTTTTATCTTTAAAAAATACTATTTCAGACCAGTAAGCCCACAGTGCTGGGCTGGCTGTGCCAGATGAGTATCAGTTTCACGTCACCTCCCTGTGCTGCCACCCTCCTCTGCTTGGCAAAGGCAGCAAAGATGCTGGGCACACCATGGTGCTCCCGCTGCTGGAAATTTCCATACTCCCATGGATGGATTAGGCAGAGGGAAGTGGAGACTCTGACATATTTTTCCAAACCAGAACAAAGCTGGCAAGTCTAATTTTAGGCCTGGTTTAGTATGGAAATGATATCAATACTGACACAAAGCTTTTCCATTCTCCTGATAATTTCTGTGTATTTAAGTCTTGCACATGGAAGAGGCTGAGAATGATAGCTTGCTCTCAACAGCTGGGTTTACAATCAAAGACTTTTATCAACAAAGAACAAAATTAAAGGGAAGTGATACCACACACATAGGCGTAGCTTTGCCTCAATTTGCTGTTGAACCAACATGTTTGTAACTCGTCTCTCTCTGCCTTGGGACAAGGTGTGTAGCAGCAGAGTATCAGCCTGCCAGACTGCAGCTGACTTGTCAGAAAATAACTTAAGGGGATATTGTGACTGACGTTCCTCTCTCTCTCTCTCTCTCTCCCTCTCTCTCTCTCTCTCTCTCTCTCTTTCCCCCCTCCCCGTGTCTGGTTTTCTTTGCATGTTAGGTTTTTGTGGCCAGTCCAAACAAAACACAGCCTATTGTGGAGATCCTGTTGAAAAACCAACCCAAGCTAATTGAGTTTCTGAGCAATTTCCAGAAAGAGAGGACAGATGACGAACAATTCACTGATGAGAAGAACTACCTGATTAAGCAAATCCGAGACTTGAAAAAGCCAACGGCATGAAGAACTCCTCTCATTTTCCACTGTAGGCATTAATATCATTTGTTAAGTTCCTCTGTGTCCCTTAAACGCCACAGTAGTGCTTGAGAAGGCACAGCAAGTGCCTGGTTTTTATTTTGTCTTTTTCCTAGATGTCAAGAGTATAGGGGTTTTACATGAAAACTAAAAAACCAAAAATCTAGAATAATATATTATTTTTAATCAAGACTATAATTATTTATGTCAGTTTAGAATCTCTGTAATAGAAGCTGATTTGACAGGTTTTCGTTTGTGCTCAAGAAGAATGAACCTCTTTGCTTAACTTTATCAGCAAATTCAAGCTGTTGGTGAGTGCACGGAGTAGGTTTCTGAGGAGTGTAACGTTCCTTTGCACCTATAATTGTGACTTTGTTCTAGTGCTGCACACACACAAGACTGTGAAAGAGTACTTTTGTCTCTGGAGTTAGCTGCGCTTATAGATCAGGTTCTGTAGTCAAAGCAGTGGGAGATGAAAAAGCAGTAAAGGTCACGTTTTTGCTTTATTTTTGTGTTCCTTCATCTTTAAGTTCTCTTTTCCCCTAGATCAGAGGTTTTCTGTTCAGTGCTAGGGAATGGATGAAGACATCAGCCAGATGAGCTGTTTTAGCCTGCCTCCCATTTTCCCATACATGTAGCCCTACCTTGGGCTACAGCACAGGCTGTTCCCACCAGCTCCCAAGCAGCCTGATGAGGAACAGCCCCAGGTACGTGATGACCATGTACCCCGTAATGGGAAGAAGGTAAAAGCAACTCCGCTCCATCAAGGCCTGTGCTGTATTCCTCGTTGAGTGGTCCTGCACCTACTAAGATCAGCAAGAATTCTGTCCCCAGTTTCAGTGGGAATAATATTAGGTGGTGGCCAGAGCTATGCGGCTGAACTGCACCAAGCGCTGAGCCCCAGCACCAGTGTGAGAGGAGGGTCCTCAGCATCTTCCCATCCAGGTTCAAATCCCAGCTGTGCAAGGCAGGGTTGAGCTGAGTTCAGCAAGGGGGTGCTGAAAAGGCCTCAGCCCAAACTTCTGAGCGGCCTGAGGTCCCCGAGTCTGCAGGTGCTCTCAAAGCTGAGGGCATTTATTGGGTAGCTTAACCAAGTGTGGGAAGGTATGTAGCAGCCCCAGGCACCAAAGGCTACTTGTAGCCTGGTGCTCTCTGTCCTTGTTCATCCCAATGTGAGTTCAGGTTCTGCATTGAAGTTGTAGAAAGGGAAATCATTGCACTGTTAATGTTTTAAGTTTAATAAGCTCTGTGGTCCAAACAGTGTTTCCCAGGTGTGTTTGAAAAGTTTTTGGGGTCTTTAGTTTTCCAGCAGGAAATGAAAATGTTACTCTGATGCTTTATTAGGAAGTGGAGTTTGAAAGCAGGGAGTGGAAATTTCTTGAATTTTTCTGGACAGCCTATGTTCTGAGTTTTTCTATTTGTTGTAAGACAGTTATCTAGCTAAAACTCTAGCTAATGCTTCAGATGAAAAGATGACACTGAACTGTAAAAACAGAACAAGACCTTTTCCTTCATTAAACTGTTGTATATTGGGGTGACTGATACTTTAATTTATGTGCTTTAGAAAAAAGATTAAATGGAACAGATTGTGGACTCATAGGGTGGGGTTTTTTTTCAGATGTCAGATATACACAACAAATGTACATCTTAGTTGCCTGGAATAAAAAAAAAATATTTACAAGTTATTAAAAGCATGATTACTGATGACCCTTTATTTATATCTGTTTTTTCCCTTCTTGCCTTTCTGGATAGCCAGACTCTGTGCAGTGCTAAATTCTTTCTCTCCTTTGCCAATTGGTTTTAGCAGATGGAAAGAGAGAGAGGAGCACTACCGTCACAGCTAACACGCTCTGCAAGCATCGCATCTGCAGCCCTGTCTGGCAGGGGGCCTGGCAACTCAGGTGGCAGTCCAGCTTAGCCTGGCTGCAATCTTCACCCCCCAGCTCCGGGGGCAGGTCTTAGTACCAGTGGTAGCTTGTGGGCTGATAAAGGACCCAGTCGATAAAGTCTCCAGCATCGCAGTCCTCAGAGCTAGTAATGCAAGTCTGATCCTCCCAGATCTGGAGCCTGAAACTGAAGGGTGCTTGGCTGTGCTCTGAGCTCCTGGGGTGGGGCTGGTCTCCAGGGCTGGATTAAGGAAGAGACACATGTCCATTGCCTCAGCCTCTAGAGTCACATGAGAACACTGGGCTTCCCGCCCATGCTCGGAAAAAAGTATCTAATGGTGTATCGCTGGGTAACGCTGTCCTTAACAGTGTGAGTGTAACCCATGTAGAGGTGCCCAGCGCATCTGTGGGGGTGGTCAGCGCTGTGAGCTGCTCTTATCTGCGTGGTCTGGACACAGAAGGGCACTTGAAGACATCAGAACCTGGCTATAATACTAGGAGCGAGGTTCCAACAAACACCCCAAATGCTTGGGCAGAGATGTGGCAGGCCAACAGGGAGCAGGGCAATGGCCCCCATCCCTGCAAAGGCAGCCTTCTCCAGCGCAAGCAGTCGTCAGAGCACACAAGTAAGTAGTAAGGAAGGTTTGTAAAAAACAGGGTCTCTGTGCATGTGTGTCTGCGGGGGGAGAGGGAGTGGTCTTACAATAAAATGACATGTGCCAGGCCCCTTGCAGCTTATCATACAAGAAGCTGGTCTTGATACTGCCAATGCACATCAAAGTAACTGAGTCTTCCCCAGGCTCAACTTGTTCAGCAGTTTTAAAGATGAGACAGTAAAAGAAGCAGTGAAGGTGAAATTAAGCGCCATAATTTTTCACAGTGGGTGGGGACACCTCCCTGTTTAAATGAAAATGAGGTCTGTTCTAGTACAACTTTGAAACAACTCAATAGAACTCCCGATTTCCTTTGCATTCAGTCAAGGCGCTTCTTCTGCCTAAGTGACTGCTCCCACCAGGAACTCACAATTTCTCCAAAATTAGGATCAGGGGGAGCTGTGTGACTGCAAGACACAGTTCATCAGAGTGAGGACAGGAAAGAAGATTGTAGTCTGGAGCGAGAAAGAAGCTGGAGGATGCTTGGGCTGCAGCCTCTCCATTCCAATCCCCACCCAGCATTCAGGGGGGTTTGGATCATACGACTAAATCTTTGCCAACATGCGATGTATGATCCTGCACATAAAACCTTATTTGATACAGCAGAGTGCCAGGGATCTTTGAACCATAAGCTTCTGTGCTGGGATTTGGGCAGCTTGTGCTGAAATCAGAAAAAACTGGTTGGAAGCAGCAACAGTCTCCCCTGTCTGTAACAGCATGCACGCCAGCAGGTGTGAACCCAGGGGGAGGATGCAAGACTGTGGCCTTCAAAAAATGTGGGTGTTGAGACTGCTTGAGCCTTTTAATCTGCGTGCTCCGGGGACAAGGTCAGATCAGAAGGAAAGAATGACTTGGACCTTATAATCTAATGATAAAAGCATTCACATGAGGGAGAGGAGAAAGGGATCTCATTTGCTCTCTAGTGCATGCTTTGCTCCTGTCTATGAAATCGGAGCAGGCCTAAGAGAACCCAGGCCTCTTTCCAAAGGGCACAGTGATGTTTGGTCAGTAGAGAGGCTTTTTCTCTGGACCAACAAATGCTTCACTTCTCTGTTTGAAGTGGAAGCACTTCAGTGTTTTGGCCTTCTGCAGAACACCTTATGCCTGGCAGTGAAGTCTGTTACGAGGCAGAGGGAATATGATACGGGTTTTGGTCTCTGTGACATGAAAGGGAACTGTACCTGGCTCTCCCCCCTTCTT
Source organism: Falco biarmicus (assembly GCF_023638135.1). Taxonomy (NCBI): domain Eukaryota; kingdom Metazoa; phylum Chordata; class Aves; order Falconiformes; family Falconidae; genus Falco; species Falco biarmicus. The sequence goes on from NC_079289.1 coordinate 30,808,152, forward strand.
GACTAAGCACTCTTGCATAAATATATAGGTTATCATGGCCTTCCACCAGTTTTGGACTTGCATTTTGGCACCTGCCACTTTACTTGTGTGGAGCTCACGCTGCACTTGCCTTGAGCATCACCCACTGGACCTGTACACACTGCCTGCAGCTGAACAGCATCGAGCTACTGAGGGATTATGTAGAACATAAAGATTTGTTGCATTTACTGCCAAGCAGTGAAAGTCTGTTTTATCGCTCCTGTGCTGATGGACTTGAAATGGCCAGTTGCTTTCCCGTCAGAGCAGATAGGTAGTGGAAATTCTGCTGGGCTGCAGTGCTGCTGGGGCCTGAGTAGGAGACACCCAGCACTCACTGATGCCCAGTGATGAGTGCAGGCTCCTAAGGACCTTCACTGCTGGAGCCCAAGTCCCAGAGCTGCTGGTATATATCAGTTTTTGGTGTAAACGCAGGCCCAGCCTCATGAACAGACAAGTTCTTTCTTCCAGCCAGCACCTTAACAGAGAGCTCAGCCAGTCTTTCTACCTGTTCAGAGCAAATCCAGCACTCCTGTCCCACTGAGTGACAAACGCAGTGAGCTATGGAGTTACTTGATCAGGCCCGCTGCACATGCACTCCATACACATGCACCAAGTGGAGCAGCACAAGCTGTTAAGACCGGGCGTGAGGTGTCCCCCAGCCTCTAGTGGGACGTCCGGCCCCAGAGGGATAGAGGCAATCCTGCTGCTCCGAGCTGCTGTGGCCTGGGGAAGAGAAGAAGTTGAAGTCCCTGCCACCCCAGCCCACGCTGAAGAGGAGCCTTGCCTCCAACAAAGGCTCCAGTCCCTCAGCCTGCGGTGTGTGGAGCCACAAGGTAGCAGCAGTCCAAGCCAGCTCTGAGCACGGTTGGTGCTGGGCAGGCAACATGGGACCAGGCTAAGGAAAAACCCAGGGCAAGGTCAGCAGTTTTGGCTGTGTGGTTCAGCTGTAAGCCAAGCATCTCACAAGGCTGTGACTTGGCCCAGCTCCCTCAAGAGCCCCAGGGAGAGGCAGGCAGCGAGCCCAGCCCTCTTGACTCATGGTTCTGTTCCACAGTGCCTGCCTCGAGCTGGCTCTTCTTTCCAGGAATGTGAAAGGAGGAAAAACAATCAACCAACCAATCCCTTTCCTATGACATCGGTTGTGAGTGGCTTTGCAAAGCCACAGTAAAAATAACCTTTTCCACCTCAGGCTGTGTCACAGTGAGTGGCAGCATGGGGAAAGCTTGTGGCGCCTAGAATGCATCACCAGCTTAGTTCTGGCCAAGCCATGATCATGCCCAGCTGTGCCACAGTGGGGAGGCAGTTCCCCCTGTCCCCCAACACCCGCACTTATCTGGCTTAGTATGGACTGGTGTACTAGGGATGGGGACAGAGGGTGTCCCAGCACATCCTATGAGACAGTGGTCTGCCTTGCATCATGCAGCTGAGTACTGTAATTTGCCATTGCAACAAGAGACCCAGGTGTTTTTTGTCACCATATGGCACCGGCAACAGCTAGGAGGGCTGTGTGACTGAGCCTTAGCCCCAGGAAAGCACTGCACTGCCCTGGTCATCTGTGAGACTGCAGATATCTCTGCAGTGCAGCACATAAGATATGGCTCTGTGTGTGCTCTGTGTGTCCCATGACCTCTCCCTTCACTGGTGTGCCTGTTTTGCTCCTTGCTAGTGATGCTCACAGGGCAGTGGGATGGTGTGTGCTTTTCTTCAGATCCTTCCTCCAAGTGCAGATTTGGGAATTGTCCCATGGCCAAACAGGTAACCTATGTGTTTTACCTGTCATGGCATGCCAGCAGGCACCTCCGGCATGTTGAAGTTTTTCAAGTAGTTGGACACAACAAGCACCTGGCCACCAAGGTGACAGGTATGAACAAAGTCTTTTGGCTACATGACAGGTACCAGTGCGGTCATAGCACCATAGCCCAGCTCCTCGTAGTTAAAGAAACAAAACCCACCCAACTCCCCAGTGCAGCTCTTCTGGGGAGAGCTACCAGTCTGGTAATGAATGGAGCTACTTCTTCTGAGGGCACAGAGCAGACAGGACCATGTCTTTGGGGCCATGAAGTGTCTTGCTCAATTCTTATGAACAGAGACCCTTTCTTTCTAAATTGCTGGGTACTTTACCTCTGCTAACACACAGCTTTGGCAGTGCCTTTCAAATCACTCGTAGAACAGCTGGCTTGACAAGGGTTTGGAGTGGATTTAAAAATACCCCTGTCAAAGCAGAGCTGGTTGCATCTGTTCAGAGGTTTATGCAAACACACAGTCAGGGTTAGCTTTTCAGCGGGCGGCACACCCAGGCGGCAGCTAGCAGGGAGCAAACAAACCTGTCATTTGCTCAGGCAGATGGTCAGATGCCCAACGGGCTCTGTGTGTGCAGGACAAGCAGGAGCCTGCAGGGAGCAAGTCGCTCAAACTCCATGGGGGAAGCGGAGAAAAGCACCTCCTCCCCGTTTTAAAACTGGGTGTGGGGGAAAAATGATCTTCATAGATGGACTCGCCTTGTGCCCTAAGGATTGTCAAGGGCAGAGCCGCAATTAGCTCATGGGACAGGGCAGGTTCTTGCTGTGGGCTGACAGCAATGGCCCATGCTTCCTGTCAAAGGCTCAAAGGAAAGCAACACCGGGGACAGGCCTACTAGCAGCCAGGAAAGTGGTGTGTCCCAGGGGATGGCAGGCATTGCAAAGGGAGGAGAGACATATGTTCATTCCAACAAAAGATCCAGCTCTCCTGCTAATAAATACCACTTCTAGCCATGCAGCTAAACTCCTCTGTTTCGTTGTCTCTAGCTAAATCTGTCTTGCCCCACAATGGGAATGAAAGAATAACTGCAGGTGAATGTACTGGCATTCATACTGTCTTACATACACCTTTCAGGCATTTCTGAAAGGACATTGGGGAGGTGGGGAGGGGAAATGTGGCTATGCTGGTATTTGCATGACATGTCCCTAAGGCCTGGCTTTTGCTACAGTTATTGTTCAAATTCTTTATGGCTTCCTCGGGCTTCTTCAACCCCTTATTTTTCCTCCAAGTTAGAAATTTAGCTGCCCTGGGGGAAAATCCACTGGCAAAGCAGTGAGGTGACCTCACCAGGGCCAAAGTAAAGATAGCTGAGCAGTGAAGGCGAAAAAGAAGAAACACAGGCAGACTGCGAAGGCTTTGTGGTTGCTACTGCACCTCTCTGGTGCCAGTGGTTAACACCTTGCAGCCGGGCCGTGGCCATCGGAGCTGGCACAGACCCACCGCGGCCGCAGCGGTGGGAAGGTGGGAAGGCGGGATGGCGGGAAGGTGGGAAGGCAACCAGTGGGAAGGCAGGAAGATGTGAAGGCGGGAAGATGTGAAGGCAGGAACGTGGGAAGGCGGGAAGATGTGAAGGCGAGAAGGCGGGAAGGTGGGAAGGTGGGAAGGCGGGAAGATGGGAAGGCGGGAAGATGGGAAGGCGGGAAGATGTCAAGGTGGGAAGGCAGGGCCTGGCTCCTCGGAAATGTGAGGTGGAACGTTCCAGGTACAGACAGCAGATACACTGGGAGTGCGGAAGATAAATGTCACACTGCAAAAGCACCGCTGAGAAAACGCCACCTTTCGCCATGCTGGGCCTCGGCCGGGGCGAAGCCGCGCCCTGCGCCTGCACGGCGGCCGCGCCAGCCACAGCTTCCCCCCTGCCTGCCGGCGCGCTTCCAGCCCCGCGGGAGTTCTGGCATTTATAGCGCGGCTCTGCCATCTGCTGGCCGCGGCAGCAGGCGTCCCTGGGTGCTGGCTGCAGTACGGGCGGTACAACACAGGGCCGCCGCGGCAGGGGAGCGCCGCCGTGCCGAGCCGAGTGTGCCGAGCCGAGCCGTGCCGAGCCGTGCCGAGCCGAGCCGAGCCGAGCCGAGCCGAGCCGAGCCGAGCCGGGCGCGCTGCCTCCCCGCGGCCGGGATGGCCGCGGCATTCCCCTCACCACAGCGCCCCCTGGCGGCCGCGCCGCGCCCTGCCGCCGCCCAGGGGGAGGAGCTCCTCCTGCCGCGACTGAGGCGAGATGGCCCCGGTTCGGAGCCAAGGGACCGACCTGAGGAGCCATCTCCGGCTTGGGCTGGCCAAGCCAGCCCCGGGACCAGCACAGCAGCCCCTCCTCACCGCCTCACCCGGGGCTGCAGGGTGAGCCTGACAGCGGCCAGCCCTGCGCGCCACATCGGTCCGTCCCAGTCCCAAAGAGACACATTTGGCGTGTGGCAAAGGTAAGGACCCCTGCTCTTGGCCCTGCGTGTGTCCCTCTCATTGCCAGGAGGAGGTGGGCTCCGGTGGCAGATGTCCTCTGCTGGCAGCCCCTTTCCCCTTCAAAGAGGGAAGAAATTTGCAAAACAAATGGACAGCACATGTGGGAATGGTTAGGACCAGGTGTTGCCTGCGTTCGCGTGCCATGCCAGCAGGTGACACGGTGTGCAGGGCTGGGGGGAGGGGAGGATCTCGAGGAAGATGAGCAAGTGTTTGACAACAGCTCTCTGCAGTCGCCTTTCTGTGCAGGATGGAGTTCAGCTCTGCATGTGTGGCACTGTCACTGTCAACGACACAGCCGTGGTGGGTTGAGCCTGGCAGGACGCCAGGTGCTCACCAAGTGCTCTGTCACTGCCCTCCTCAGCTGGGCAGGGGAGAACAGTGTGACAAAAGGCTCCTGGGCCCAGGTAAGGGCAGGGAGGTCACTCAGAGTTACCATCACTGGCAAAACAGAGGCAACTTGAGGAAAATTAGTTTAATTTATTGCCAATCAAATTGGAGTAAGGTAATGAGAAATCAAATCTTAAAAACACCTTCTTCCCCCCACCCCTCCCTTGTCCCCGGGCCCAACTTCACTCCCGCTCCCTCTCCCCGCTCCCAGCAGCGCCGGGGCCGGGAATGTGGCTGGGGTCAGTCCCTCACAGGCTGCCTCTGCCGCTCCTTCCCCTCAGGGGCGGCTCCTCACACCCCTCCCCTGCCCCAGCCGGGTCCCCCCACGGGTGCCGTCCCTCAGGCACAGCCGGCTCCAGCCTGGGTCCCCCCGGGGTCCCCAGCCCCGCCAGCAAACCTGCCCCAGCCCGGGCTCCTCTCCCCGCGGGGCCACAGGCCCTGCCAGGAGCTGCTCCAGCGTGGGCTGCCCACGGGTCACAGCCTCCCTCGGGCACCCACCTGCTCCGGCGTGGGGCCTCCAGGGGCTGCCGGTGGGGATCTGCTCCTCCGTGGGCCTCCCCGGGCTGAGGGGGACAGCCTGCCTCAGCGTGGGCTTCACCGCGGGCTGGGGGGAACCTCTGCTCCGGGCCTGGAGCCCCCTGCCCCTCCTGCCTGCCATGGTGGCTGCGGGGCGGTTGCTCTCACCTGCTCTCACTCCTCTCTCCAGCTGCAGGCTGTTGCACAGGTTTTTTCCCCCTTCTAAAATATGTTGTCCCAGAGGTGATACCACCATTGCTAACAGTCTCAGCCTGGGCCAGTGGTTGGGTCCATCTCAGAGCCAGCTGGCACTGGCTCTGTCGGACAAGGGGGAAGCTTCTGGCATCTTCTCTACAGAAGCCACCCCTGTAACCTCCTGCCACCAAAACCTTTGCTAGGCAAACCCAATGCAACAGTAATGCGCATCTATTAGAAAATGTCACGCACCTTTGCTTTTCTAGTCTCCAAGCAGTGTTGCTTACCGGAGCTAACAAAATAAAGCCAAACAGGTTTTTGAAGGTGGTTTGCAGGCAGAATGGCTGAAACAAAAAAATCTATTTAGAGGACTGCAAAGCTTTTCAGAGTAGTCCCCACATGAAGCATGGCTCTGGGAAGCCTGTCCTATTGCCAGCCTGGCTGACTATATTCCACTTGTGTGACTACAATGACATTTCAGTTCAAGAGTGCTCTGAAATGCATCTCCCATCTGTCCCCATTTACTGTGTGTGGCTCCGTGGCATGAGCTAGTCTTGGAGTGCATTGAGTAGATTCCTTTCAGATGAAGTTAAACGGTCCTGATGCACTCCTCTGGCTAACAGGCTTTCAGTCCCCATGCCCGGGGCTAGAGCTAGGCTAGAGCTGGACCATCAACACTCCTGATGGGTCAGGCCTTCAGCATCACCTGCTTCATGCTACAGACTCGCTCCCCTTGAGCCACACTGCTGACCAGGACAACCATGTGCCCCGATCACCACAACAAACCCCTCTCTGCAGTGACTACGGATCAGGATGCCTGCGTGTGCCCATGCAGGCAATGCAGGTCTGCAAGGCAAGAGATGCAGAAGGGACCAATTTAACTGCTGGTGGTCAGAGCTTTGCCCACTTCTATCCTTTCCAGCCAAGAAACAGGCTGTGGAGGTGGTACCTCATGCAATGTTCCCCAAGGCAGTGCTTACTCCCCAGAGGAAGAGGGAATTAATGCTCATTAATGCTGGCAGGGCTGAGGGAGGGGATCCCAGCCCTTCCCCCGGGCTGGCAGGAAGCAGTTTCATGTTGAGACAAATTCTTCAGGCACAGCAGAGGGAGGCGATGCAGCTCAGCAAACAGGAGACACTGCAGGAGCAAGTACAGCACTGGGCTGGTAAAGGGTGTGAGCATTTCAAAGCACTCTGTAATGTTTCTAATAACCCAGAGCACTTAAAAATACACTTCAGTACTTACTGTCAGATTAATTTATTAGCACAAAACATGTTTTGCTGTAAGGCAGACAATTAACAGAGAAATTCTGTAATTCTCAGTCAGGAGGCCAAATTATTATAGTTAATACCTGCAATTAAAATGACTGCTCTGAAACGAATGGGAGAGACATAAAATGCATGTGGAAATTTCATACAATATATAAAATATAGAACTTTTACATTTTTAAATTTTAAATACACTGTAGCTTTTATGTAGGAAACAAACATCCTAGAGTTCATTTGCAAAACAAGCGCTGTGGCAGATGTCCAGTCTTCCGTGGCTCTCCCTGGTATGCAGGTGACATGCACAGCAGCACCTACAGAGTCCATGGGCTGAGAGAGAAACCCCATTCACATTGTTCCTGTTGGCCAGCATAAAGACCCTGCCTGGTAATCCCAGTAAGAATTAAAGAAGTAGGGTTATACTGATAATCACAGCCTACAGAAATTTGTGAGCCTCTGGAGGAATCTGTAGATATATGACAAGGCAGAAATAAAGCCAGACTTCCAAGCCTTCAGCCTTACAAGCAATTCCAATTTTGATGGAAATTTTGTACAAAAATCCTCTTTTCAAAAAAGATAAAAGGTAAAGGTAGAGCCTTAACTCCTCATGAAGTACAGGCTACCAGCAGCACTCACTGCAGTGTTGTTATTTAATATGTGTGACATTTGATTTGTATCTTGATTTACTTCTCCATGTACCCAGGCCACCTATGATGTTTCAGGGACTTTTCAATTTCAGCTGTTCCTATAAATAAACAGGCTTCTTTACTGATTTTGATACCAGCTGAGTGATCAGTATAAAACTTGAAGTGGCCTTAAACTTGCCCCTGGTTTTTTTCTCCTGCTTCTACCTCAAGTGAAAGAGCATTGCCTATGAATTATGGAAACAAGAAGGTTTCAGTGGGTGGAGTGGGGTGGACTTTTTACTGTAATCCAGTGTCCTTCTGATCAGTAAAAAAAGCCAGGAGTAATTACTCTAACACAAGATGCTTAAAAGAAGTGGGGGAGGAAATATGTCAAAGTAAAACATTTATGACTTAAAACCAGATTATAATCTTTCTTATGAAACACCAACTTTTGACGTTAACCTCATATGGAAGTTACAAACAATGAAACTGTATCATCCTTGATGAGAGGAAAAAACTGTCTTTCTGATGGTTGTTCACCATGCAGACAAGTAACTTAATCCCCAGGCCCTGGACTCTGAATCTGACAGGTGAGGCACAGAGCTCTTGCAGATGGATCTGTTGGTCCTAAATTCAGGATCCAGGTTCCTCCGCATGAGATTACAAGACCTGGTGAAGTGGCAGTTCAGCAATTTCCTCTTGAGCTACTGTGAAAAAACACTCTTTTAAGGTGTGACGCACAAATGGATTTCACCATCCTTCCTTTAGCTGACAAACAGGGTCAGATTTTTCTCCTTCGCTGGGTCCTGGTCCCGGGAAATGAGGCCGTATGCATCCTGCTTAGAAGACAGCAGTGGTGCAGGAGGTCAGCCAGTTGCCTGATGAGATTTTTGCTGCTAACTGCACGCACTGCAACTCAACCAGTAGCCCTAGAGTAACCTTCAGTCTAACTAGGCTCAGAGAAACAGCAGCTTCTGCAGCTCCAGTGAGATTGAATCCTCATGGCAGTAAGAGGATATAAGCATTCCCCAGTTCTACAGGCCAGGTACTCAACAATGAAGTTAACACTATGAGCCATGGGGAATCACAGCTCCTCACTGCAGCTCCAAGCATCAAGAACACTACCTTAAGCCACAGTACCAGTAGCCAAATGGGGTGAGAACGGACTCCATATAATTAATGCCACATTACATATGCTTTGCGCACTATCCAATTACAGCTTTAAAAGAAACAAACAGAACCTACGGCAGCTTCTAACAAGATTCCCCTTCCAGCACTTTAAAGAGGGCAGCAAAGACAAGATGCATGAAAGAACTGGGAAGAGGCTGTTATATATCCTGCCAGCAGCAGCAGAAAAAGGTTTAAAGTGTTTGCACTTGACACTCAGCAGAGGAGTGAACAGAAAGTCTTGGATCGTCTGCTAAAACAAACAGCTAGAGGTCATATTCAAAGCAGCAAACAGATGGGAGTAAGGACAGTGATCTCTCAAAAGATTGCTGGGTACAACTCTCTGTTCCGATTACCTATTATCTACCCAGCACCCCTCAAAACTAGCAAAAATATTAGACTGCCATTTCACTGGCTGTTTTAATGTCACCCTTATTCCACACGTAGTCATCCAAGAGACTGGCACCTGAAGAGACTCAGGCTATTGCACTGGTACAGATCATCCTATCAAAGAAACAACAGGATATCCGGCACTTTATTAGCTTCTGTAATCCTAGAAGCCTGTTAGCGAAGTATTAACAAAACCTGAACACTAGCACTCTTCACATACTATGTGCCAGTGAGATGAATACAGCCAAATTCTTTCAGGCCTGCATCCAGAAGCTGAGAAAAAGCAAAGGTCGTCATCTACATTAATTCAGGTGGGCTGCACTTGAGGAAGCACACAGCAGCAATGCAAGTGCCACAAAACAGAAGAGCTCTGCTGCTATGGTGGTTGGAAGATGGTACGTATGAGAGACAAGCTTGATTTCCAAATCACTTACCTAGCAATGACTGCCATCCCAGTATCTTTGTCTCCTTTATACAAACAGACTGAGGAGCAGAAGCCACTTTCAGCAAGAGGAATAATTGCTAGTGATTATCTATCTACCATTTCCTAGAAGATTCCCTTGATGATTGTACTTGAAGAACTAGGGCTTATTTCTGCATTCTGCTATCCCAGAATTTAGAAATCCATTCCCTCAATCCACACAACAAGCAAAAAAGATGTCGTTTTATTATCATTCTGATCTACCAGCAATAAACTCTCAGTATTTTTTTTTAATGTGTTAACAATGATTAACCACCCAGTTACTTTCACAGAAAATACAAGCAGCATTTTTTTTGCCAGGAACAACTAAATTAAAAAGACCTTCAGGTAATTCCATAAAACATTAAAGACATCATAAATAAACTTATTCTAAAAATTACTTTCCAAGCAATAAATAAAACTCTTCCTTATTTGAAAGTGCAAACAGGCTGCATTATAAAAAGTACAGAGCAAGACTGCAGAAGTGCTCAATTATTCAGTAGTGACCAAGACACAGTTTCTTGTTTTGGTGCGGCTGGTCATCTAGCGATTTTGTTTTCTGGATCCCATCTAAAGAAAAAAATACATGTGAAACATTAATACAATAGTAAGCATAGCTTAAATACTCAACACATACAGGCACACTGGAGTAACACTGGGGGCAGGGAGGGGGATGAAGATTGTCTTCTTACTTTTACAGAGGAACACACAATAATCATAGCAAGAGAAATACACTAAAGAAAGCAAGCACCTTAAAACAGTTCAGGGTTGAAAATACAACAATGAAGAAAACATTGTTAGAAAAATAAGCCCTGTTAAAGGTTGTCAAACAAAGTACCCCAGGATCAATCTTTCTACAGCTCAGCCAAAAAAACATTTAGCAGAGAGAAGGACAAACAAGCCCTAACATTCTGCAGTGACTGCTAACAACAGAAACACAACTTTGAGCCCTTTCCTCCCTCCTTTCCCCTGGTCCGTAAGAAAATAGCTAACAAAGAGACTTCACTAATCTAGCTCAGTACACGTTAGGAATTAGCTTGTAGTATGTGGCTATTCATGGTACTCTATGCTTTGAGTAACTGCCAACTCCCTATCTTTATGCTTCATATCTTCATGCTTGAGGCACAAAAATTATTTAGCTGCTTCTTCCACATTATCTTCCCCTGTGGATGAGAAACATTTTGAGGACTGGTAGATGACAGTAGATGACAATGGTGGGTCACTTTTGTAGCACAAAAAGGCTTCGACATAAGACTCATCTAAACTCTGCTTTCAGAAGATAACAGCTCCCTTGCTACAGGGGGGCAGGCTGACAAGGAATTTGTGGCCTTTGTGTTAAGTATGTCTATATATACACACAAAGATAAATGTTGATTGAAAAGCATTGGCATAGATTCTACTTCACAAAAGCAGCACTGAAGTATTCTGCAGGACATATTTAAATGTTGGAGGAGTCCAATTTCTATTGAAAAAGAATGACACTATGGAACACAATATTAGAAGTCTTTATAGAAAAAATTTAAAACATGATAGTCTGAAATAATCTATGTGCAAAACATGATATTGTTGACCTCGATAACAGCATTACTAAGTTTTGTAATGTATCTGCTAAAGCCAAGCATTTGTTAAAACAAGCTCATTTTCAACTTACCATTAGTTCATCTAAGCTCAGAGAAGTTTTCACAGCAAAATTTAACTAATTGAAACCAAGATTAATTAAGACTAATAAATCCCAGAGGGATTAAGGTTTGTTTAAAACACCATCTCACTTACTGACTTCATTCATAAAATGAATTGATGAAAAAATACTTACTTTCCCTGTCTGTGGGGTCATGGAATTCAAGGGCATTAGTGTGCAATGGATTTATTTGCCACTGGTAAAAGAAGAAAAAAAATGTTTACTTATTTCGGAAAACAGAAGAAAGCAAAAGGAGAAAGAAGTACCCTACAGTCCTTCATCGTAAGGCATAACTAGGGGTGAGGTAGGAAATGAAGGGCCCCCCCTTCAACACACACTTGCTTTTAGGATGAAAAGCTGTTAAGAGATGCATGGCTGTTTACTCCCTTGAGAATGAGAAACGAATCTGCTCAAACCAACAGTGCTGCAGCTTCTCATGGTGAGCACCTTGAGTGCAGGTGCACTTGGCCACCTTCAAAACCTACCACAGCTCTTTCCTGCTGAAAGGGCATACAAAATCACAGTGATCTCCCATGTCAGCTGCCATGCTGTGACAGGGAGGCTTGGAGAGAACTTCAGTGTGAAGAGACCACCTCAAACAAGAGCAATGACTTAAGAGAGAAATCTGCAAGGCAATTACACAAAACAGAAACACCTGGCCCCATCATATGGCATATGGCACAGCACTTCTCCCCAGTGTGGGGACAGAGCAACCTCTCAGTTCCACTTGACTAAACAGCACGAGAAAACACAGCTTCTAGGCTGGCTGCAGATGACTGCTCGCTCCACCCTCCCCAGACGCTGCCCAGAGTTTTTAGAATATAGTATATTTAGACACTTACTGTAAATTTGCTTACACCCTCAAGTTCACCAAACTTCATATAGGAAATGTCTGCTTTCTTTTTTCCAGCATCAACATCTCCTGCATAGATCTGCTTGATACCAGCCCCTTTGATTAATGGGACACATTCATCACACGGACATTTTGTCACAAATATCATGCTTCTCTCATCTGGTTTTATTTCTCGACACCTACAAGCAGTCAGAAAACAGAATTATATCTTAATAGTTATGAATGCCAACAAACTAGATAGCTCACAAGAGCAAGCAAAGTGTTACATACTCTCAGAAGCAACTTATTCTTAACCAAGTGCACTAGTACACAACAATACCTGGTTTGATTTTACTATCTGTGAACAGAACACCCATCCCACCTCTCCGCACATATCATTATTGGAAGCCTCAACAATTTAACAAGTTACACTTCCATTTTTCAGGTTATAGCATGGTCCCAGCAGGAATCGGAGGCAGTGGCTTGTATCTGAAGGATAGCTGGTGTGCACTGGAGTGAGTAATTTTTAAAACCCAAGTTCACTCATGAAGTCTGAAGAAGCCCCAGAAGCTGACTGTGTCCATGCACATCCAGGTTATGCACCATAGGCATAAACAAGACCGTGACTGCATTCCACACTTCATCACAGTGACATCATGCATTTGTCATGGAACTGCTTCTGAACCATCTTACTCTTTTTCTGTAGTAAAAATAAACCCATTACCTGAATGTTAAGGCGTTCTGCTCCGCATGTATAATGTATCTGAACTTTCTGATTTCCCGATCTTTTTGTTTATCATCCATGTGTGGAAAATCAGCATATTCAGATCCAACAGGAAAGGCGTTATAACCACAGCCTACAAAATACATTGCTCCTGTTCCATCACAGCTTCTCTGCAACAGTAAGAAAGCATCAAATTTGGGGACATTTAAACTGAGTACTAAGTCAAAGTGTTGTGCAATGTATACTTTCACATTATCAGTTCGTGCCAGGTTACAGCAGTTAGAACTCAGCTCTTGCTAACCGTGCCACGTCTATATGGAGCTTTTCTACTAAGTTCCTCCATAGGAGCCGCATGGGCAAACTGTAACACCACAGACAACATGCTCCACAAGACTTCAGAAGCTTTCCTTTTAGCAAGTAATACTGACAGCAAGAACAAAAAGTATTAAGGATTTAGTCCTTAAGCCTTTCTGCAATGTACAAAATTAAAGACAGCTGGGGTTAGTCTCTGATGTGCCAGAGGCTGTGTTTCACCTGCCTCTCAACAGAGCCAGTGACCAGTGGGCTGACCAAGTAGCAATCAGTAACTGAAATCAGAAGAAACCTAACAGCAATAAGCAGCTGCTGACTGAAGTGCTAAAAACAAATGAAGAGTACTTTGCAGCTGCATGGAGGATGAGGCTTCCTGGGATTAGTAACATGCATAATAAGAGACATAAAGAAATAAAAACTTTATGTTTGGATGGGAAAAAGCACAGTAACAATATCTGTAGAAAAATATCACTTTGATCCAAAAAGGCATCTACTAAAGCCAGTATGGCATTTCAGCTGCAATAAAAATCATCAAGAGCTTGTCAGCCTATGATTGCATGAAGACCTCTCCAAAAAATAGCTGCAAAGAGGGACCATACACAGTAGGCACACACTGCCTGATCAGCAGCTGTGGCAAAACTTTTTGGCCAGGACACCTGGAGTAACTGACAGTGACTAGGGAAGCAGGCACGCTTAAAAGCTAGACAGACACACTGTGGTAGTTACTAAACGCATTTATACTCCCCCTTCATCTTGACAGCCATAATAATGAACTCAGACATTAACATTGAACTAAAGAATAAGAAGTGCAAGCCTTCTACAGTGCTGTGTGCATATGAAAAATGCACGTGTATAAACATAAAGCAAACAAGCTCAAAGCAGACACAAATTATGAATTATGAGTCCAAGGAAAAGTAACTTTTTCAATACTTACTGATTTTTCTTCTGCCCAAATAATAGCTCCAACTCCTGTTTTATGATCCTCTAAAATACATAAAATTTTAGCAGTAAATAACAAATGAAGCACTTCTGAGTTACCTCTACATTAACATATGACATCCTAGAGTAATGAATAACATTAATTGTTGCTTCATGGACAGAAGAAAAGAAAAGCTGAAAGATTTAACAGCTTCAAAGTCGTATGAGTCCACTGCAAAAGCTGGGTATGCTTTAACTGCAAGGCCAGCCAGTCTAAGACTTTGCTACGTACATTTGTTCACAATGCTAAGAAGCAACCAATAAGAAGCAATCAGATAAGAAAATGTGTGCCAGAATATATATGGACAGGTTTGCTGAGGTGAGATGACAAACTGATAAAAACCTTCTCAGTTATCAACTGCTTAATTAATTACTTAATTTCTTCCATTCTTTAAGTGAATTCCTTAAGTTTATGGTTCTGTGATCTGAATTCCTATCAAAATTAGTTGTATTTTATACCTAGGTCAGAGACAAAATGTTAACAATTGGATTTTAGGGGGGCCACTGTTGCCAAGACCACAGGAAAACTGGAACAGAACTTTCACTATGTGACCTGTAAGATTTTTATGGAACTTGGAAATCTTCCCCAGTAGCTATTGACGGGAGTCTTGACCAGTTAGAGCATATCACAGAGAAAAAAATGTTTCAGGCTTCTAGCGATTAATATTGTAGAAGGTGCTGTTTCAATTAACCATTTCCATCATCTCTGGTATCACTACCATATACAATCACTCAAAGAGGGTCTTTCCTGCCAAAGATATGTTTTATGAGGGCTGGCTTTATTTATGTTCTGCATATTTATCAGTCACTGATGTATATTAAGCCAGCACAGAAAACATCCTGTGATCTTGCTCCTCTTAGATCCACCCATATAATAAAGTAAAGCATGTAAATATATGTGTGTGTGTGCTGTTATTTATTTTAATTTTATTACAGGAATAAAGTGGAATAAGAGTTTGCTCAAAAGCCAGGCCTCAGTACAGGCTAAACAGCACAGATAAAACTGAATTTTGCTGCCCCAAAAATAAGTACTCAAGTTTGGTCAGTCTGTCTTGTTCTGTGAAACTGTAGTTGTACAAAAACCTCACAACTGGTTCCATGAAATTTCTGAACTACTTCTAAAAACACAATCTCCTCTGCAACTTTTGGTGACCAAATTTGTGGAAGGTACCTGACAAAGAAAAAAAAAAAGGGGGGTGGGGTGGGGAGGAGGTTCTAAAATGTGACGACTGTTCACCTTTTCAAACAACAAAGTCAAAAGTAAGTCAAAAGGCGTATCGAGCTCCTGACTTGATAGGTTGGATTTGTGTGTTTGGGTTGAGGGATTAGTTTTGGTTTAAGCTTTAAATGTGTACTATTTATTTGTTTACAAGTGTTTTAAAAAAGCTACTATCCTATCTAGATGAAAAAACCATCCCTAAGAAGTACCACCAAGTTTTAAGTCTTCATAAGTCTGTTCTCTGGAACACTACTGCATTGATACACAGACAGAATAAAGCAGCTAACAGAAGTCATCTGCATCAAGACAGTCAGTAACTATCCTTCCATCCTGAACTCCTGTACATCAAAACTCCAGCATCTTTGCAAAGAAAACCCCATCAGATATATTAACACTTTGACTAATAAGATTAGTACTAGGAAACTGAATATAACTGTACTTAATGCCCTACTGAAAGGATATATTTCACTGCCTTTTTTCTGAAGAAGTGTACATAATCTGCTTGAAATATTGGCATTTATTTGATAAGAGCAGCATCTTGTGAAACCTCAGTAAAAAGAGCCTTAGAGCAGCTTGAAGAATTTAAATGTCATTGTATTCTGTGTTCAGGTAGGTGTTAGACATGTTGGCAGGACAGGCTTTGCTAGCACTGTATGTAAAATACCTGCACTAATTTTCTCTTGGCAAGCTTGCACACACAATACTACGTACCCCTGTGGAGTTTTTACTATTACTGCTGCTCCTGTTTCACAGATGTAGGAATGGAATTCGGCAGCATCCTCAAAGTATTTGGAAGAGTAAGACTGAAATCAGGAACTCGCTTTACTCATGAGACACATTCTTCCCTCCCCTACTGTAACAGCTCACCTGTCCGATATGCAAGTAGTCTGGCTTGTATCATACAGTGCCTTGCAATTTCTTGGGGCAAACCCTGATGGTCTGTTTCATTTGTTTGTTGCGATTCACTGTTGTAAAATCCAAAGCATCCAAAGACAGGGACACTGGCAGCCACTGTCGCCAAGACCAAGACAAGATCTTTCATATTTTGCCTAAGGTTGCTGAAGTATGGATTTTCACAGAGGTTCTCCAGTCCTATTGTCATCAGTATTTGCTTGTGCATTTCCTCATTTGAAATTAGGAATAAACTTTCATACTCTTTTATTCTCTCTTGTCTACACGCAGTATAAAAGTCAATATTACAGTCAGTCTGAGATTTTGCTATTTTTTGAATAAAATCAAACTTCGTGGAAGTTTCTTCAACAAATTGCACCATATAGCACACCAAGGGCTGAAGCAACACACACACACGAGCACGACTATTTGACTTCAGTCTTTCTACTGCTTTGGCATCTAGCTTTGCATCATCCGTAGTCATGGGATTGGATGCATCATTCTGCAAGCTGATTTCAGGATCTGCAGGCCAGTAAGAAATCCTGTTCACCCCAGCTGGAAGAGAAGACAATGTAGCAAAAGGAACCATACGAGTGCAGTGGAACATAAACCTCATATTCAACCCACTATTGCTTAACCCTGGTTTTACTCCTTTAAGGCACCGAGTACTGCTTAAGGAGCACCTGGACAACAAAAATGCTAGCTGTTACGAGTACCAAGAGGTTATCTGATTTGATAATCAGACTACAGACAAACATTGGAGTTTTCCAAGTTCTAAAATCTTTGTCACAACCTAATGTTGTGTCTTACCTACAACAGATACATTAACACCACGTAGAAAAGTTAGCACTAATAAAAGTTGCTGCTGAGATTAAAAATCAGTACTTGCATAAGGGCTGTACCAGCAGATGCCATGTCAGGAAAAGAATAATCTGACTTGTCTTCATTTTGCTTGGGAAAAGGAAACCCTAAAGTACACACACTTCCTCTGGTGCCACTAACTAGCAATGGTGGGGCAAGGAAAAATGTAGCAATCTACACCTCATCATCAGGCATAGGGCTGCTCTGGAAAGGTGCAACAGGCATGTCAGAATCTCAGCAGTGCATCCCAACCCAGAGACAAGTACCACCAATAAGAACAGTTGCACAGAGAGATAAGGTCTCAGTAGTAAACCCTAGTTTCTTGATCACCAGGTCCAGGAAATGTACATTCAGTATTATTTTCAGCCTTGTGGAAAATATCAGCGCAGACTATGCAAGTTAGGGATTGGCATTCACAAGTGAGACAGCCCAAAGAGAAACAGGCTTTCTGATACCACCAATCACAAGCATAACACTTTTTCCTACTCTACTACAGTCATTGCTTACCGTTTACAATCATTTTTAAACAAGTTGAACATGGTTTTCTGGAAAAATAAAGGTCACAGTTTTTAAGTCTTGATCCATGTTTTATGAGTGCAATTTGGCCAGCATGTAAATCTGTACTGGAACAATGAAGACCAATAATCTTCATGTTTTTCACCACAACTAGACCACTCTTCTTCACCTACAGAAAAATGTGTTACTATTATTATTATTTTACTTTTTTTTCAACATCAAGTCCGTTGAGATGTTACGCCTCTTCCTTGGGTAACAGTAATCAACTAGGATCACAGCATATAGCTCTTCAATACAAATTGCAATATGAATCTTTACACAATCTCTGTTATACTTCCCCTAAGCAGTTATTTCTTTTTTACATGGTTTCTACATGCCTGCTAATAACAAGAGTGCTGTGCCCCGCCAAACTTCAAATAGGGACTTGTTGCAAATTCCTGATTTTTCTGGTCATTGCTTTGCCCATAACAAAATCGAGAAGCAGTGTAGAAAATTCTGTCAGTTACAGCTGAAAACGCCTCTGGATCATCCAGCATCTGGAAATGCTTATGAGTTTAATTTCTGTCTCAAGCTTGACCATCCTGGCAGCCAATAGCTTCTCTAGCTTTATTTCTGTCTCTTTACTTACAGAAATGAATCCTGGTTCTAAAGAATCTTCCATGGAAAAAGTCTGCGTACCGCAGACGACCTCTTACATCTGGATTCCCATGTCTTGTGAGGAAACTGGATACAAGCTAGTTTGATGAAGCCAGTGGAACAGATCTCATTATGTGATCCAGCTGCTACCAGAATACTGTTGCCTTAGATCTGTAAATTGCTCAATTTCTTTGCGGTTACAGAAATTAGGCTGTACTAAAGCCCTACATATAACCCAAGTGCCATTTCTAACTGAATTACTGAATTTGAAACTGCTTTTGAAGTTTATATGGTGTTGCTCATCTGTCCCTCTTTCAGATCTAGTCTGGGACATACCAAGCTCTGAAAATCAGGCCTAATTGTCACTCACACTATTTTCCTATCTTTTCTTGTCCTGGCTGATACATGTGCTATGGATCTTAGCAGATGGGTATGCTCTGCATGAAGTGTAATAACAATTTTAAAGAGCACAATAAGAACTCTGATCACAAAAAGAAACACCCTGTTCCAGGACACTCTGAAAATACCCCTCTACTTTGAAGTGTAACTGGCCACTATTTAGAAGACCCATTCTCAAGACTGGTTTCTTTTCATTGTCACTAAAGTTATCTACAAGTTCTTGATCAGCAAACATTTCAAGTAGTTCTGTGCACCTCCACGATAAAAAAGAACTTGTCTGCAATCATGACCATTGTAATTGTAAAAGAATATTGCTACACCATCAACCGCGCTAATTTTAAAGTTACAATTAGTATATACTAAGAAATGCATGGTATACACCATGCCTTCTTTGTTATGCTCTTCAAAATACCCACCATTTTTCAGTGTTTGCTTCACCTGTCGAGGGTGTACCTTGCCTTTCAAAGTTTTTCAGAAATAGCACACTATTTAACTATTTTTCTCTCACCAGCGGATTTTTTTTCTACTTGTAAGAAATATTTGAAAAAGGTTTACCAGCTTTTTTCTTCCCCCCCGCCTCCTCTGGACTATCTGTTGTGTAAAGAGCAGTTAGAGTAAATTCACTGCAGGAGCTGTTCAGAAAGACCAATTAACAGTATGCATGGACATATTACCTGTGATTTTTTCTGTTGCTCAGCCGAGGGAAAGAGCTCCATCCAGAGACTGAACAAAGTAAAAAGATTGACCTTAGAAAGTCTTGGCATTTGTCCTGTCATCAGAAGAAAAAGAGAAGTATTTATTAAAGAATACTTATAAAGAAGCCCCACATTGTTGAACAATATTTTTGAAGTCTTCTACACCACAGCTGCTAAGAAGCTAGTTCATCAACCACTTCTGCTATTATCGCAGCTAAATCCACACTATCCTCTTCAGGGCAGCAGTTGTCAACTCAGAATGCTGACATCTGGATGCAGAGATCAGATTTGTGCAATGAGAGAAAATGGTGCAACTTTCACTGAAATTCAGTGAGTTAATTCTACTCAGAGGTGAAGAGCAGAAATCACAGATTGGATCCCACATAACTTAATGTGCTTAAATGATTCACAGAAATTTGAAACACAGCTTCTGATTCAGCTTCAGGCTCACCACAGAAAATATCTAGGCACACATCATGATCACTGGATGGTGGCGTATGATAGCATGGACTTTGTAAGGATGGTGATATTGGCTAGCCACAGCTTCCATAAGTTTACACTCTGTACATGCGTGGTCAAAAGCTTTACCATTGGTCAAACTCTACTCGTCCATGTGACCAGCTACTGCCACCCCACAGGCTATTCTTGGCTGTGTCCATGTTCTCTCTTCGTCCTGTGCTCTTCCTCCAGCCAGCCTCTCCTCCTCCTTTTCTCTGCTTCATCTAAGTTTTTATCTAACCACTTTGCTGCAGGATCACAGCTGCACATCATCAAAGCAAGGCCACAGCTGCACACCAACATCAAACTGTCTTCGTCCCCCTACACTGGATCACTGACAACCACAACAAGAGTGGATGAGCTGTTGTGAAACCTTCCAGTTACATCAGTTCCAGAGAAACCTACTTCTGGATTTTTACAGTTTGCTTAACTTTTGGTTAGATTTTTACAAAAGTGTAAGCCTATTGCTCAGGCTGTCACTTCTGACTGAATAACCAAAGAGGTAGCAAGGAATCGCTTCTCGGATCACCACCTTGTGCTGTGTTGTGCTTCTACTCAAAATCTGAACATTGTCCTGTGAGGGGCAGCGCTCCGCATGCATGAGTGCCCCACAAATGAAAAAGGAGGAAGTACTGCACTGCTCACTAATGCTTGCACCATTCCAGATGTAAAGCTGGCGTGCTTCACACTTGGCATGAAGTTAATTAAGTCTTCGAAGAAGCTCCAGTCCCTGTTTCAGGGGTGCTTACAGAGAGCTGCAATGAAGATATATTCCTCTGCAGGTCTCATGTGCCACCTGACAATAGTATTTCTGTTTTTATCCCCTCCTGCAAATGCCAAAGTTTTTGCAAAGGAGGAAAAGGCAAAGGCAAGAATAGAATAGAGGAAGGCATTTCTTGAAGTAGTTCCAGCAGTTTGGAAGAGATACAATCAGATATTAAGATTGCTTCCGTGCGAGAGAGGGTTAGTTTAATGACATGTCTGTGAACCCATACAATTAGGACAGCAGATAAACATATGCAATCCATGACTGGAATACCATTTTCAGACAGCATTTTAACAGCTTTTTTTCACACAGATGTGTGATCTTGGAAAGCAACTATAGACATCTCAGCAGCACCATCTGATGCTACACTGTCTACTACTCCTTAGGCTACCCAGCTACACTAATTCCACAGTGCACAAGCACTGCAAGGGACACATGGTTAGCACAGATATGTGTGCTATGCTTGCAGCACCTATGAATCTGTTATCACTTGTACTAAAAACAAATTGTAAAAGAAGTCTACAAGTCACATCTAAACAAGTAGAATTTGTTTTCTTAAATGGGCATTTGAGTTCACTCTCATTACAGCCCCTGTTCACTCCTGTTGTAGCACACACGTGTACAGTTCCCAAGTGGCAAGCTGAAATAAACAGTGCAATTTGTATCAACTCACACATACACCGTCATGTTTTCTAAAATAGATTACAATTTGGCATACAAAGTATACTTAAAACAGAATATGCCAAAACCAAGTTTTAATTACTGTTTGTTTTCTTTGACCTAATCTGAATGTGACCTGTCAAACACATGGGAAACAAACTGAAGAATGTACCGATCACAATGCAGTTGTGACTTGACTTGAATTTATAATGAGAAGCAGGAGAATATCATGATGAAAAAGGAGAGACCTGTGGTCACTATTATCTATGTATCCACATCTTCAGTGACTCAGTACTTAAATGTTCCCTTAAGTTCAACAGAGTGAAGAGAATACTGATTAAAGTGGCCTGGAAAAAAGGTAGAAGACATCTTACAGAATTTAAAGCAACTACAGAAGATTGGGGAAGAAAAGGAATCAGGCTCTTAGCTACTGAAAGCAAAACTGCACATGAAAGGAGCGCTCTTTTCAGGTGCATCAAGTCCTCACACAGAGGTACGATTTTATTCCTCCAGGTTAGGGATCTCACTCTGGTGAGGCAAATCATGCTCCAGGGAAGCACACGCTGAAGGCCAGTGTCAGAAACTCTGCTACTCCTACACCTGCAAGCAAAAAGGAGCAGGACGCTCCGGACATGGCTCAGATACAGGATTATGCCATGGCTGCAGCATAGGAGTCCCTAGTTCAAAGTCTGAAAGGCTTGTAAGAAGTTGTCTTGACAGTATGAAACAAACACTTGTGCTTTGCTTTCACACCATCAGGAGGAGGAAATCAGTGACGTCACTCTCCTGTCTGGGAAACAGAAACTAGAAACCACTTTCAGAGCTCATCTTGGCTCACTTGGAGGCAGGATTTTCAAAAAACTGGGATGAAACAAAACCCATTTACCCATCAAAGGGGACCTGGCAGCCCTGGCATGGTCCTCAGTGTGAGAGCTGTAAATATACGTCCATGGGCAATGAGTTTGTACACACCACTCCCCTGGGACAGCAGCGACGGGATATGTGAAATCCATCAAAATCAGCTTCATCTGGGCATCCCCAGCCCTGAGAGAAAGTTGCTGTCTACAAAATTCATACATGGGCCCTGCTATAGGGGTTAACAAGAACACCCCTCAGAAGGCAGGCATTTTTACGCACATTACATTTTACACACGTGAAATATACATGGTGTAGAACTGGAAAAAAATAATTTTGAGGGTGGGGGGAATGCAAAATACAAGCGTATGTTATCAAAAGGCCTTATGAATAAGAGCACAGGCGAGCGAGGGAGGGGGGCCGGACACGCACACACCGTACCGCGTTATCTGTGCCGGCAGCACCCTGGCGCAGCAGCCGAGGGGAAGGCTGGGGCTGCCGGCACAGCCCGCGGAGGGCACAGCCCCGCCAGCGCCCTGCGGGCAGCGCAGACCGGACGGTTCCGGGCATTTCCTTAAACGCCCCCAAGCACCCGGTGGGCGAGAAGAGACCCGCGACACGCCGTCAGCGTACCAGACCCCTCCCCCCCCGCCGCCTCAGCGCCCGCTCCCCAGGGCGGCGGGGGTCGCGGCTCCCTCACAGCCGGGGCAGGCCCCGGCCCGGCCCCCCCGCAGCCAGGCCCCCCGCGGCGGGCACGGGGCGGCGCTCACCGGCCATGCTGTCGGTCTGCGTGCTCGCCGCGCTCACCCGCGGCCCCCCCGCCGCCGCCGCTTCCTCTGCGCCGTGCATCCGTGCCGGTGCGGGTGCGGGTGCGGGTGCCGGTACCGCCCGGTGCCCCCGGCCTCCCCCGGCCCGCCCCCATGGCGGCCCCGCTCCTCCCTCAGGGCGGTGCCGCGGTGGAGGCGTCCGCATGGCAACTGCCGCTGATGGGCGGGCACCTCGGCCAATAGGCAGCGGGAGGGGAAGGGGGGGTGGGGCTTGTCGTGACGGGGCGGGCGGTGGCTCCTGGCGAGAGGCGGGGCCTGTGCTCCGTAGCGGGATTTTAACGGTGACACAGAGCCCACCGCTCCGTTCTCCCCAGCGGGCCTGCACCGGTCCGCGGAGCCTGTGTGCTGGGCGGCCGCCCGCTGCCGTGTGGCTGAGGGGGAAAGCCGCCGCCACGCGTCCCCCCCGCAGCCGGCCCTGGGTGGCCTCCTGGGGAAAGTACAAGCTCGCGGGCAAGAAGGGACCCGGCGGCTGGGCCCCTCAGCGCAGGGGCAGCCTCTCCCTGCGGCTTGCTGAGCGGGTG
This sequence comes from Falco biarmicus, assembly GCF_023638135.1. NCBI lineage: Eukaryota > Metazoa > Chordata > Aves > Falconiformes > Falconidae > Falco > Falco biarmicus. Next base: position 30,831,298 of record NC_079289.1, read on the forward strand.
GCTCGTAGCCGGGGATTTCGTGCCGGCTGCCATCATCTCCCGCGCCCGCTGCGTGTTTTGGCAGCTCAGTGCCTCCGTCGCGCGTGGGGAAAGCCGTGTTCCTCCGGGCCCCGGCTGCGGCGCGGCTGCCCTTCGGGAGAGCTGTCCCGCCGGCACGGCCCAGCCTCTCACCCGCGTGCCCGGAGCAAGAGCGGCTCCGCCCGGGGCCGCGCCGTCGGCACCAGCTGTGTCTTTCCAGGGCAGAGCCGTTATACGGCGATTACACCCGTGTGGGAAAACGAGCAAGGCCTTGGCGGCGTACAGGTGAAAAACGGTCTGGTTTTCATCTTTTAACGTATGTGTTGTGGCTGCTGCGACTGGGCCAAAACTCTTCATCGTGTACGGATTGACGCTCAGACCCGGGAAGACCGGCTCTGGGATTGCTGCCCTGACTGCCCATGGTAAGGGAAAGGCTGGATGAAAGCAGAAAAGGTTTGGGGCTTTTTTTGTTCGTTGGTTGTTTCTGTGTCCTTTGTTGTCTTGGGTGGGTTTTTTTTAAACAATCTCTTGTCTTGATTTGAGCCTATAATTCAGGGTATGTTTCTCTCCTGGACATCAAGGCATTGGGCTCCTGAAAGATGAGCCAGTCTGAGGGGATTTGGTGGCCTCCGTTCACAGGCTAACGGGTTCATGGAAGTTAAATTAGAATACACCCTGACTTCATATTTAATATCTTTTCTTCTGTGAAGAGAATGACTTGTAGTTAACTGGATAAATCTTATTGATTACAAAAGGGGCTGTAGTATGCAATAACCTCAAGACTGGAAACTTACTACAAGGGGAGGTACTTGATCCCAAAACTGTACGTTTATAAAGAAACTACTAATAGTTTGTGGAAGGTATGTGATGCATTTATGTAAAAGTTTCTCTGTGGTTAAATTTTTGGAGATAAATCTATAAACTGCTGTCATGTGTTTAAAAAAAACCCACCAAAATAATTATTCGGAGCCAGTGACTATAAAATCACATCTTGTGGAGTTTCAGAAGCGAGTCCGAGACAATCTAGACTAAAAGGACTAGTGACTAAAAGGATTCCTGAGGACGTGACATAAAGCAATACAGAATCTTTCGTGAGTCTTGAATAAGGTCAATATAAGCCTAGAAACTGAATGAGAGCATGAATTAGCTTATGAATTGTTTCTTTTTGAGGAGTCTTTCATTTCCTATATGGATGCAAATGGATTCCTTTGCTGTGCAAGTTACCATTATCTAAGATGAACTTTTTCCCTATTTAGAAAAATTCCTTTCTAGACCATGTCTTTATGAAAGACTACAAAATTATGTGTGTATTTGCACTTACCAATCTTGCAAATGTGTCTGGACTATTGCTGAAAGCAGGGGAGAGACCTTTTATGTTAGAATAGACCTGCAGCAAGTGAAAGGGTAACACCTTTTGGTATGATCATCCCCCGGTATCCCAAAACCAAACCAACACTTGCAAGAAGTCTCTCTGCTCTGTTAAACTTTGTGGTGTTTTTTCCACTGTGCTGGAGAATCAGCTTCTCTCACCAGTAGCTTGTTGATTCATGCCACAGTATTTGACTTGCATGCCCTAGTGTTTCCATGTGCAGCCGGGCATGGAGGTGGGGTTTTCAGGGGTCAGCAAGCCCAAAGTAAGTGGAAGTCAAGTTCACAGCAACAGTCACCAGTGAGTTGCAGTTACCTCACTGTGCAGGAGTCTCCTTTGTAAGAGGGAAGGCAGCACAATTTATAGGCAAGTCCCACCCTATGCTGGCTTTTCATCTAATTTTAGTCTTGAACTTGAAAGCTCTCAGTGGACTGGGACTAAAGGACTTTATAATCCTCCTTGCCTTCTGCTAAGAACTAGAGGGCAGTGGATGACAGCATCTGAGGAGAGCGTTCGTTCACTCCAGGACCAAGAGAGACAACGTAATTCCCTAAAATCTGGTCGAAAGGAGTATGGCACCAACCCTCATCCAGAAAGCATCCTTGCTGAGGGAGTAAGTGTGCTGCTTTTGGCAAGATGACAGTGAAGAGGAGGATGGTAGAGGAACGTAATGAGGAAAGGGGGCTCTTGGCCCCACTGTCCTTCTTATGCACAATTCAAGGCAATTGAGCCTTTCCAGTTAACCAGTGTGTTAGCCTCTGAGCTGCCATTTTGAGTATGTCACCAGCAAGAATTTCTGGATGGGCCTCTTCTGCTTGAATCAGACCTGCTGGAAAAACCTACTACTTTCCTCAACAGCTGCAGTTTGTTCCTGCAGTTGTCTTACAAACCCAATTCATTCAAGTGACTGATTGCTTAACACCCCTTTCCTCCCTCCCCTGGCCCCCTTTTTCTTTATTTAGCAGACCCATTTGCTAGTATTTCTCATTCTAAGCACACCAGAAGGCTGTAGTCTCTGATATGTTGTTTTGATCTGGTAGATGACAGAAAGCTCATTCCTAAAGCTCACTCTGCCAAAATGTCCTTTGGAAGTTGTTACATCAAATTGTCATGTCACCTGCATCCTCAGATTTCTGGTATGTTTCTCTTTGTGATGATACCCTGTGATACCCGCAGTGCTGTGAAGCTGCGTGATTGTCTTTGCTGATGAGCTTAATAATTGAATAGCCATTCAATATAAGAGTGTTTACTGAGAAATTACTGAGCTGCCTTGCTGGGCTTTTCTGGTGCTTCTTGTATCACCATCGGTATATTTTTACACCCTCCATTTGATGGTGTCTGTGGACTGAGACTCTCATTCCTCATCATCACCTCTTCCATGATTTGATAAGATGACTTATTCCTGTGTCGCAGTGACTGGCTTTGCAGTGTCTTTCTGCAGCTGAGCTCTACAGGTTTTAGATCCTGAAACATGGTTTCCTACGCTACCATCACTCTCTTAATGCAGATGACTTTACACCTTACCCCAAAGTCTTAGCTGGAGTGTATTGACATACAGCGAAGCTGATCATCTGTTTCAAAACTAGTAAGAAGAGCTTGCTGTGCTTAATTCCTGGGGTTTGAGATTTTTATTCATCACTAGTAGTTTCAGTCTGACCCTTGCTTCGCCTTCTGGGTTTTAAAAAAACAACCCACCTGTTAGAAAGTTTTAGCAGAGAACTATTAAGTGTCACCATAACAGCTAGGCCCATCAGTTCATACAGGAGATATCTGCTCATTGTTTGTACTGTGCGACTACAATGAGCTTCTCTCGCTATCTCTGCAAGCCATGTTGAAGGAGTTTCTGCTGGTGATGAGTTGTTTTTTACAGCTCACTAGAAGAAAGCTTTTGTGCTGCTGTCAGGCAAAAGCAGATACATCCTTCAGCCTCATCAGTCTGTTAAATATGAAAAAGTATGTGCTAATCTAGTAAATGAAATGACATCAAGCAAGTAAACAATCAGGAATTATTTATTTTCATCTCAAATATTTTAATTAATCAATTTGTAAGTACGATGGCAATTTCTTCCTTCCAGTGCATTGCATTAAGGAGGGGTCGCATGTACTGTCCCACTGTTGGAGGACAGGCTGTCACTGAGGGACAGAGGCATCTGCTGCACATCAGCTCAGCTGCAGCTTGGTGCTGCAATGGGATGTAAACCTGGGAGCTCTGACTCTCTGGACTTTGCTTTAAGTCTGCTGGTGTTCTGTTCTCTGCAGCTGCTGCGCTTCACCTCTGTGGGAGAGGCATTCAACTCCTTGACCCAACTTCTGGTAGTTTGGTTCAGTCTCCAAAGGAAGCAAAGGCCTCAGCCTTTGTAACTGGGCCAAAAAATTATACAGATTCAACCTGTTCTCTGAAAACCTGTGCAGGAACAGGGTGACGTGGTGAACATCGATGCATATGGGCTTAGAAACTGAAACGCCAACCGTATGATTAACGCATGAATAGCAGGTGATTCTTCCAAGACTCATTTATCAAGGAACAAAGAAAGCTGTGAGTACAAGGAGTCTCATATTTACCTTTTCCATTAGATGCAATTTGAGTACAAGCCAAGCACTTTATTCCATAAATATGACAGCCCAGGTAACCCTTCTCTGAGCTCTCCCTGCTTAGCAGCTATGATCTCCCCTTGAGCACAGACACCTCTCAAGGTTACTCCTCAAGGCTGAGACACCCCTTACCAACTGCAGATCATTGGTAAGTGACTGATACCACACGTAACCTTGTATTATAGTGCACTAGGCTTTGTACTGGTAACTTTGAATTGTTGCTATATCCTCTACAGTAAGTAATACAGTGAACCTTGACGTTGAACTTGCAGGTCTCGCTTTTATAACATCTTAGTTCAATAAAACCACTTTTGCTGATACCTTTGGCAGCGGTAATTTAAGCAATCTAATTCCCCCCCTCCGTGGCAACCTCAGACATGTCTACTTCCCTGTGAAGCTGTCCATGTGCATAGTTTGTATCTCTGTTGAAAACAGTAGAAGGTAGACATTGCTATATAGTGAGGATGTCTTTATTTAGACACAGTAAGGACCTGGTGTTGCTCTGGCATCAGAAAGGCAATCAGGTTTGGGTCACGCTAAGGTTGTGAAAGACTGTGGGGAGAGAGGCTAATCCTGCATTCATGCCCATGCAGTGGTCATCTGGAGTAGCTGCTGCCTTAGATGTCCAGAATTTATATATTCAGCAGCTAGTAACGATCCATTGTTTCACCGAGCCATATTAACTGGCTGCCTTTTATACCCATGTTATGCATTTAACCTGCAGTGCTGTCTAATGTTCCTTCAGATACTTGCATGTGCGTACACATGCCTTTACATATATGACAGGAACACAAGAATTTATTGAGGCATTGCTACTGTGCATTGAATCTATGATGTTAATTAAAACAAATCAACTTTTTAATTGCAAACAAACACTCAGTGGTGTCCTAGACATCAAAATGTCAAGACAGGGGTTTACGTTACAAGCTATGGCTTGGGAAGAGATAAAAATACACCTTTTAGAAGTTGCTGGGATAGATAGTAAACGTTTTCTATGTGTTTAAAATCTTTAAGAAACTTTGTATAACTGATACAGGCAACAACCTGGATATCACACAAACAAAACCTGTATAAATGAACTTGTAACAGACAGCAGAGTGCTTGCTTTATAAAGCAGTGTACTGAAGTACACGCAGTGGAAACGTAAGCATTTAGAGCACGTGGTGGCAAGAGTGATTTGTGACAGCTGAGATGCTGTGCAGGGAAACCTGCCCTGAGCAGGAGCCCCTCTGAGACGCCAGCCCTGAAGATGTTACTGTGGGAAGGTGATGGGGTTTCAGCCGATCTCGCAGGGGACAAGTCAGGGCCTGTAGGCTATGCCTAGATTGCAGCATAAAAGCAACCTTTCAGGTGGCTGTAAGAAGAGTGTTTTACTGTTTTTGCAGCTTCCATCTATATAGCTGGGCTATGGCCTTTGCAGGTAGCTGTGGTGAGGGTACTGGCATGGTGGTTGTTGCTAGACACGTGGGATCCCAGGTCCTGTGTAAGCCATGCCTGCTATAGGCTTTTAATATAGTGTCTGGTGTTAAGCGTGGCTGTCTGTAATGCATCACAGGGCTTGGACATCTTCCTGGCTGCTCCTCTACCAGATGTCACCCAGCCTGGTTTCCATGTTTTCACCTGGCTGCAAGAGGAGACTGAGGATGGTAACACTGAGGTTGAGGTGAGAGATTCAGGTCTGAGGGCTCAGCTCCTGAAGGTGCTTCTTGGCCTGTGGTATTTCAGCTTCTGAAATAGTTGCTTCACCAGGAGAAGGTGAGGCACTTCTCTTGGGGCTTGTCCCGCTGGGCAAGCTTCAGGGAGGGTAAAAAGGAGGGAGATGAATCGGAGACCTCCTCCAAAAGCTTGGGCTGTAAGTCTCTATCAGACTCTCTTTAGTGCTTGCTCCCTTTTTCATTGCTTTGAAAAGCAGCCAGATTAGGAACCATGTAAAAGTCAGTCTGACAGCCACAAGGACAGTATCTGTCAACTCCACAACATGGAGCCAGCAGAAATGGCCGTGCAAACGCTCCACCTCTCTCCTGCTGTAGAAACCATAGGCCCTTGTCCTCCCTCCCTTGTGAGGGGAGAGTCCAGCATCCTGCCGTGCTGGTGGCACGCGGCACTGTGGATATCTGGGTTATGAACAGCTCTTTCCACACCGGTCACAGAAGGCAGTTAGTGGTGCCTCTTCCTCCTAACGGGGCCAGGTTTGTGCTGACAGCCTGGAAGTGATTGCTTCTGCAGTTACGTACAGATACTTGGGGCACTTGCCTGGTTATACTTTCTAGTAAACAACAAGCCCTAAGGCACAGCAGACACGTTTTGTGAGGTGGTGAGCATCCCTTGGCAGTGTTAGGGTTCCTGCCAAATGGTGCCGAGCACTAGCGGGGTCCTTCGGGTGCTCAGCAACCACTCCAAATTTGCTCTGCTGGCTTCAACTTGAGTGTAAGTCTTGGGCACACCCATACCACTGTGCCCTGTGGGTCTGACCCAAATTCATTCACAATCTAACTCACTTGAGCTCAGGCATGAGATTTTGTTCCTGTCATTTGTGTGATAAAGCTCACAATTCTGTTGTGCAAATATCCCAGAGGCTGCCCAGCACAAAACCAGCACCCTGTCTGCAAGCCAACAGAGAAAATTTCTTCTAAGGCTGTCTTTTTGGACTTCAGTTGTAATGCAGTGATGTGTACTGTCAAACAGTCAGACTTGGATTTTTCTCCCATTCTGTAACAGAGATAACCCGTCAATTTTTCTTATTGTTATGTGTTTCCTTTGACAGGTCTTTGGGTTTCAGTGATGAGGAGGCAAGAATTCAATTTTGTTTCGCTATCTGGGAATAAATGCAATATTTCCTAGATCCCAGACCAAAATGAAATACATTTGACACTTCCACGTGGAAAGGTGTCCTGGAGACAGATTGCTCCTTGCACACACATGCACTTTACAAAGCAAGAAGTGTCTGAAAAGAAGGAAACAAAATGAAAATGAAGACTAGCTATCACAAATTCCTGACAAGAGCTGTTGTTTCTCACCAGCAGCTGTGAAACGGACTCTGGGGACCAAATCAGTAAACGGAGAGAAAGTATGTAAGTGGGGAACAGAGCATATAAGAAAGAAATGGGGCTGGGTGGGTCTGTTCTGTGTGGTAGCGGGGGTTCTGCTCTGTGGGATCACCTCCTGCTGCTCTTCTGCGTTTTCCTGTACCATTCCCAGGCTTGTCTCAGCCAGGGTTGTTCTCGGGCAGCTCCGTCCATCCCTGCCTCCTTCCTGTTCCCAAGCTCTGCAGGAGGGATCTCCCTTCACAACAAGCAGCATGGGAAGGAGCAAACATTACTGTGTTTTGTCTGTCCCTTCTGCGCCTTTATGGTAACTTCCCGAAGGCGGGGAAGATGGGTCACCACTCTGCATGGGAGCAGCTTGTCTTATCGCAACTCCCTTAGCCCAGCTTCTCGGTGCGAGGACTGGGTCTGAGGGCGTGGATCCTGCAGACCTGCTCTACTGCAATAACTGTTGGACAGGGATCGCTCATTTCTGTCTAGGGGTGTGTTTTGTGATGGTCTCGCTGAAAGAAAGAGCCCGTGTAAGGCAAGGTGTGAAGGCTCCCTGCCGTTCTCCCTCGGCTGCCCCTCCATCCTCCTCAGCGGCTGAACGCACCAAGCCTGCCCTCCTGCCCTGCCCTGGCCAGGTCGGTCCCTCGGGCTAGGGTCAGCACACAGGCTTGCTCCCCGGGAGCGGGGGGTAGCTGGGTGAGACGATTCCCTTGCACAGGTACAGCTGGTTCAGGTCAGTCCAGCAGGTTCTGCTGAAGTCTGTTGAAATGAAGCACTGTGAAAAGGTAATGACTACAAGCCTTCAAATAACTTCCAGGGCTTGGAATGCTGCCCGGCTTCGTGTCAGCAGAATTGAACCCCTGGATTAAGAAAATGTTCCCTATGCTGTGCTCAGCTGCTGCAGGAGATGGGGAAACTCAGCTTCTCTCCAGATTCCTCTTCTGGGGTTGTGGACAGCCTCTACTTCCACAGGGTCAAAACACAGCTTGCCTTTGGGGTGTGTTTGCACAGCACAGACAAAGAGCAGACCTAAATTTAAATTAGGGAACAGATTTCCTTATTAAGATGGGCAAAAATTGTTGCATAGGAGCTACACGTTTGTTGGACCCTATGCTTCTCTTCACGATCAGTTTAGCTGCAGGCTGGTCCCTGCTGGTATCCTTGATTTATAGCAGCAGTGGAAGCCAGGCTGACTTTTTTGCTGCTTCCAGAGACTTCCTGGGGTTGTATTGCCACCTCTGCAGAGCACAGAAATGTTGCCGTGTCCTGCAGTGTATGAGTACCCCTGATACAACAGCAGGCAGCTACTGAGTCTTGTAGGGCTGTCATGGGCTCCATGACACTTGCTGAACAGGAACGTAAGTGTTTGTATTCATCTGATATCGTAGCCGAGTTTCTGAGACTGCTGACGTGGAGGTCACTTAGGACTTGCATCTGCTTTGGTGACTATAAGACCCCTTAGTGGCTGCTGCCTGGGAGGGCAGGGTGTGAGGGTGCCTGGATCCCACCATCCTTTGTGTTCTGCCTTGTTGCTTCTTGTCACGTAGAATACCTTAAATGAGGCGGGGGAAAGTTACTTTTATTCTTTTGTGGCTTTTTATCTTCTACTCTGGCCAGGGTAGCTGTCTTCTCTGATCCGGCAACTGCACCACGCTCCAGAGGGATCAGAGTGCCTTGCGCAGCTTCTATACGCTGGCGGTGGCTCTCCTTCCATTCCAGGTAAATATGCAGTCTCATCTGGCTTGTATTTCTGCCACTCCATACTGCTTTTGGTGACTGGCAGATGATGCCTTTCAGACTGGTTCCCTGTGCTGAAGTTGGGCCCTTTGTTGCTAATGACAGTGGTATTTGGTGAAGCCCCAGGTTTAGGAGACTGTCACGTTACATTATATCTGATTTGTACCCAGCTCTGGCTTTGGTTTAGAGATTTTTCAGTAAGCATCATGAGTAAGGTGAGCTCTTAAGGAGAGGTTTGAAGGATGACTAGCTTTGAGGGCATTTAGGGGGAGACGTCTTCCCAACCATGCAAGCAGGCTGGGGTGCCCACACTCTAATCTGGGAACTCCTTCTGACCCCAGCAAATATGGATATGGAGATGGACATTGTGGGATGCTTGGCAGCAGCATCAGCTTCTGAAGAGCAAAGAGATGACTGGCAAGGACGGAGTGAAAAAATTTTGCATCTGGGAGAAGGAATCCAGTGGAAGAGGGCAGACAGGAGGGTGAAATGATCTTAGGAAGGTGCTGGTAAAATGGTCTTTGTAGAAACTTTCTGCATGGACTGGATTCATGCAAGAAGCATCCAGATGAAAGGAGACATCAAGAAGGAAGACAGCCTGAAAGAGCCTTGAACAAGTTTAAAGTTTGAGCTTTTCATGCCTTGTGCTTTTGCTTTTTTTTTTAATTTTTTTTTTACTTAGCGTTTGCATTTTCAGTCCTCGGTCCCCATCGGTTTCGTTGTAGATTAAGCATGACTTATGCCTCCACATCTGCCAGGGTGACAAAATTTCTTGGTTTAAATTTTCTTCACAGCACTTTAGGGGCTCAGTTCTTGCCCACTTAATTGAGGTGTATCTATTACCTTTTGACTCTCTCACAATCATATAAATAACCTATTGCATTTAAAGTTGTCTGAGAAATTGGCTGAGAGCTTCTCACATTTTTGCTGTGCTCGGGGGATGTTTCATTGCTCTCCGAGGATTCCCCAGAGGGTCCATGGAGTCTCAGAGCATCTTTCCTAAAACTATGTTCTGCCCGGTTATTTCTTGATGTATCTCAAAGTACAATCATTGAAGAAGTGGTAACCCAGAGTTACAGGGTGTCCTATAGTCAGGACGACTTTCCCTGTGAGGCCAGACAGCCCTTCTTTGAGGAAGTGAGGGAAGCCATGAGACCCTTGTCTGTCATTGGGGCTGGTGAGTTCAGCTGTGCTGGCTGGGAGGGAAAGGAGACTGAGGGCCTCTGAGCCTTGGGTACCTCAGGATGCTCCAGCTGGCTTCTCACAGCATGAGAGCACGAGGTGAGACCTCCCCATGCAGCAGCCGGCAGCTGGGATGCTAAGATTCAGCCTCTGCTGGACATTAACCTTGTGGGTATGTCCCTTGCTGCACCCAGGGGATGTGCTGGGGCTTGAGGGTGGCTGTGGGGTGGGGCAAGGAGACGCACAGCTGTTTGTCCACTGGGGAGATCCTAGAGTGAGATATGTTTAATTTCTTTTTAGAAAGAAAAATGGGTCCAACGAGTCAAAGTGAGTGACACCGAGAGTTAAACCCAACAGGTTATATTGAGGGAGGCAAATCTGCTCCCAGGAGGAGTCCTGAGTCTGTGCTCCTTAGTGCTCTGTGCTGAGACCTTCTGGTGACAGAAAAGGTGGAAGCCCTTGCTTGAGACCATCTGAGTCGAAGGGACTTTGCATGCTGGCCCAGAGTTTGCTTTGAAGTGTCGCGGGGAAAGGGAAGACACTGAATTTCATCTGCTGGTGACAGCCAGTGTGGCTTCACTAAGGGCAAATTGTGCCTGACAGATCTGGTGGGTTTCTGTGATGGGGTTGCAGCGTTGATGGTAACCAAAGACAGGTGCAGACATACCACCAGTGATGCTCCTGTGAGTCACAGTCCCACTTCATTGATTCTGGTCCAGATTTATATCGCTAGAGCCAGGAAGGCAACAGGTAAAATGCACAGGTGAAATGGCCCTCTGGAGAAACCGATACTGCAGCTCCTTCTAGCTCTTTCTCACAACAAGGCTCCTTCCTAAATCATATAGTTTAAGTTTGTATTTAAAGTCCTTGGAGCGAAGGTAGTGAACTGGTTTTTGACTCTCAGTGCAGTAAGTCCTGGGTGCAGTCCAGCATGTTCAGTGATGGGGCTTGTTTGTGGCGAGATTGTTAACTTGGTGTATTATTTGTAAGTGCAGTACATAGCGGTATGTCTCCACTGCGTTACGTTAACATTTACCAGACACTGTGGGTCTATCACGAGGAAGTGATCAGGATTATCTAAACTCTTACAGATACAGGGGATTGGTTGCTAGTATATAAATAAGAGAACTTACTTGATTGCGTGGGTCGGACCAAAAGGATTAAGCCCAGAGGCTGCTGCACGGAGGATGCCCTTTCCCAAGGGAAGAGTCAGTGCCACTACCTGGGAAACTTCCCCTTCGTGATGACAAGACCAGGTACTAAAAACATATGCTCCCTTCTTACAAGGATGTTCCAGGTTGTGGGTGAGTTCTTTTGCATCCATCTCCTTACAAGGCTGTGTTTTGTAAAATCTTGTTTATAAGAAAACCATTTTAAAATGCAAGGGCTGTCCGAGAGTTTTACCCATTACTGCACCTAAGGAGAGCAGCTACCTCAAACTCCCTCCTCTTTTGGGGTCCTTGATGTTATGATTTGTAGAAAATACCAGAAACTGCACAGAACACATGTGATCAATGACATGTAATAAACTGAAACCACAGTTTTACCGGCAACTTAATCCAGCTTTTCCTGCTGAGTTATCTTTCATGAGTTGTGCATCATTCTCACTGCTTTATGGTCCCTGCTTGCTCTGTTAACAAAAATACAAGTGGTTATAAAATACCACATGCCCTGACAAACTGTCCATCCTTTTGTGACTCTCCTGTGAAAAGCAAGTTCCCTTCCCTTGCAGAGAATGCTGGAAAAGTGTGGGGCGCAGTCTCAGAAGCTGGTTGCGTACTCATTTCTTGTGCTAGTGCTACTCTCTGTGCAGCCGCCAGTGTCTTTTGTTACCATGAAAGCCCTTTCCACAGCTTGGTGTGGCAATGGCAGCTTGTGGGCTGCTGCCCTATACTTCTTTGAAGTGAGGTTGTAGAGGATAGGGTTGATGGATGTGCTCAGGTGGAAAAGCTGCAAGGCAAATATATTAAAGTACTGGGAGAACAGCATCATCCTGGTGCCCTGGGTATTTATAAATATGATCCTGCCACTGTGGAAAGGCAATCAGCAAATTACAAAGGCCAGAACCACCACCACAGCTATAAGACAAAATAACACATGCAATAGTTAAGGAGTGAGTTAACTTTTCAACCATCCAGTAATCTAAATTTTACATGGCTGATTTTGCAGGTTCTTCTAACTGGTACAAATGTTACATAGAAATCATGGTTTTCCAACAATTTAGTGCCATTAAAATGGGAATAGCATGAAGTCTGATCGTTAGTCTTTTAATTCAAAGATAACTGCTAAAATCTTCAGCCAAACTGTGAGATGAGTTTTCTGAGAAAAATGTAAACAACTGACAGTGGTATCACATCCGTGGAATAGCATCAGGCACAACAAAGATTCCCCTCAGCAATGTCTGTAATGCTGTGCATGTGGTATGAAAATGAAAGAAGAAAAAGATGTGTTTTTATGGGAGCACACAGCAGCTCCATTCGCTACAGAGTTGTTCTTTAGCATATCTACGTTAATGAAAAAGACTAGTCTAAATGCTGAACATGTCGCCTGAGCTCCCACTGAATTAGCACTGCTGTAATGGGGTGGTTGCTAACGTAAAGCATTGCAGTGCTGTTGGTCTATTAATTTTTTTCCACTGAAGGTCTTACATGTATCCCCAGTCACTGCTGGAGACAGATGTTTGACTGGACAATCTCCAGCCTGAGGCACTCCAGCTGTTCTTGTAGTCTGGTGCATTTTAGCACATACAAACAAATCCAAATACAAACACTCTTGCAATGGCAACATAGCAGAGGCAGATGAGGAACAATAAAATAAGCGTATTACTGTATCCATCTTTTAATTATTTTTATTTATAAATGCACACAAGTAAAACAAATGATCATTTATGGAGCATCCCGTAAAGTTTAAACAAAAGGGATATAGCCAAAGCAAGTTTATGCCTGAAATACATCACGTACATAGAGCTGCTGGCTCTGTTAGGGGGAACTGGGCTGGTTCAGTGGATTCTGAGGGGATCGTGGATGGGTGTTTCTGTTGGAAACCCTCCTGCCTACTCCAATGTAAATACCCTCCTCAAGTAAGTTAGCAAAATGTACTCTCCCAGGCTTATTAGTTTCTTCTCTTTGTGCTATGCTGTTTCCATTCAGCTGATTACATCCCTGGTAAAAGAAGTAGGAAAAACCCCAAATGACCAGGGCATTTTGTTTTATGCTTATTAATCAATAGTTGGATTTCTTTTTTCTTTCCTTTTTTCTTTCCTTTTTTTTTTTTTCTTCAGATCAGTGACTACAAACTTCAGTGCCCTGGGGCAGATGTAATCTCTAACTTTCCAGAGCCTGACACTAGGCTAGTGAACATAGAAGTCAGAAAAATGAACTGAAACCGAACAGCATCCTACCTCAGCCAGAAGCACTTTGGTGTTACAGGATTTGTCTGCAAATGGCTCGGAAGGGTTGAGCTGCCGTTCCTCAGCCTGCTTGGGCAACCAGGGGGTTTAGCCCTAGGAGAGCTACATAAGACTGCTAAGGAAATCAAACTTATTTTTCAGAAGCACAAATTTACTACCCAGAGGTGTTGCTGCCCACTGGAAGAGACCACTGATATTACCCCACTTTTTCTGAAGTTGCAGACTCCCTTGTACTCAGTTCTGCCCGGCAAAATTCAGGAAAAGGGCATTTCTACAGAAGGCAGTCGTGCTGCTGGCTGCGCAGTGCTGCACCAGGGGACGTCTCAGCTGTGAGAGTCAAATCCCGGCCACAGCAGCGGCAGGGAGCACCGGAGGGCTCGGTGGTGTGGCTGCGATAGTCCCCTTGTGCTACCCCTACCCCAGCCGGGAGCTGCGGGCACTTCAGCGCTGGTCCTGGCCCCAGCCGTGGCTCCCCAGCCCTGGTCCTGGCCCCAGCCACGGCTTGAGGGGGGATGGAGGAGGGACTCACCCACCACCTTGACCATCTGGCGGTGCCCCTTCTTCCAGAGGACGCTGCAGGTGGGTGTTCCTCTGCCACAGCTCCAGGCTGACGAAGCTGTACATGTTGAGACAGATCATGGCCAGGATGAAGTAGGAGGTGGTGACCCAAACATGGTGGCCAGCAGGCCTGACTCCAGGGCCTGCAGGGTGGGCTTGCACTCGCGGCTGAAGTTGTTGTCAGGCTGCTCCATGCTGACCGGGAAGGGTCTGGCGGAGAGAAGGTGGAAGGCCCAGAGGGTGCTGATGGCAGCCTTCACCTGGCGCTTGGTGACAACCACACTGGCCTTGAGGGGGAGGCAGGGAGCTGTCCCTGGTGAGGTGATGTGGAGGGCGGTGCAGCAGGTGCAGCCCTCGCTGGGGCAGTGGGAGGTGGCACAGGTCAAAGGGCAGCGGCAGGAGGATGAGGAGGTCTGAGGCAGCCACGCTGCCCAGGCACAGGTTGGTGGTGGTCTTCATGTAGCAGTAGCTGCAGCTGACCAGCACCATCAGGACACTGCCCACCACGCTGACTGCACAGAGTGCCAGGCAGGCGGCTGTGACAGGGACAAGTGCCCACAGTGGCAGCGCCAGGCACAGCCACTCATTGCAGGGCAGCAGTGGCCACAGCTCGCCCCCGCTGCCACCCCACTGCCACCCTGGGTGGTGCCAGGGGACATGGCCGCCTCAGCCCCTGCAGCTGCCAGGCGGGACACGCACCCCACCGGGCAGTGCTGCTGCCCCATCCCCATCCCGCCCCGAGGGGACAGCAGGGGTGGCTGTGCCCTACCTGGGCCACCAAGCCCACCCTGTGCCCCACAGGGTCCCCGCCACCAGCACCGCCGTGGCAAGGGAAGAGCTGTTTTGTCTGAGGCTCATTACTTACAAACTTGGCTGCTGTTGACGAAGTGTTGGTGCGGCACGCAGACAGGACGGACTGACCACCACAAAAAAGAATGATACTTTTATTTTCCACAGATTTTTAAAGATACTTTGCTACATAGTTTATGTATTTTCTATCAGACTATACAGGTTCGTCTTCATGGAGTCCGACGTTGTACAATTGTAAAGTGATATGTTTGGTAGTGTATCTATAACGTTTTAAAAAGTTTAGAGTTTTTCTTTTTTTAATTTGTTTTTGGAATGTACAGTATATGAGGTAAAATTAAGATTACATTAAAAACTGTCTTCAATGCAGTAATATGCACTGAGGCTCAAATGGCAAATACACTATTAAATGACTATCAAAAATAGGAGCTCATTTGAATTTTACTATGAAAAACATAAGTCACTGCAGATTAACTGTAGTAACAAATCTTACCGTTTTAGACATTCAACCGTAAGAAATCTCTGGGCTGTTACACGCAACCTCATTTGCACTGCCAAACATGGCACTTTTAAGAAGGTTCTAGAAAACATCAGTTATCGCGGTATCCTGCGGGAAGGTATCAGCCTATACGTACAAATGACAAATTCAAAATAAAATGTAAACATACAGTACATTTTAAAGACAGATCGTTCTCACCACGTGGAGGCCAAGTTCTTTGCCATTTCTTTTTTTTTTTTTAAAAAACCAAACAAAACTCGGCAACGTTATTCTACAGCACAGATCATTGGACGTATAAACAAGTACGATACATGCCCGTTCTAATATAAGAGAAATTCTTCAGAGATCTTCAAAGCACAAGACAGAGGTTCCTTTTTTTATTATTATTAAGACTGACAGAAGTGTTTAATACCATTAAAAATGCTAAACTGAACACAACTAGAAGTCATTAATGATCCACTATCTTGTAACTCAAATAAATTAAAAATAGCTAATTACAAAGTGTATAACAAATAACGTAAGTGTGATGAGACAAGGATTTTTTTTTTTTTTTTTTTTTTTTTTTAAAGATAGTTTCACTACAAGCTTTGTGTCACTGGCAATCGTTGACATCCAGCAAGATGTTCAATGGGATACTTGAAAAATTCAGTCTGGTCATTCAGTAACTCACAAATGCAAGCTCACAAAACATTGATGAGTTATGCAATTGCAAAGTGCTCTAATGCAACATTAACCACATGCAATCAACAATTTGGTACAGTATCCAAAGAGACATTACATTAAACATTAGGATCTCAAGAAAAAAGCAGCTTTAAGTTTTCTGGTGCAAATTACTACACTTCGTCTTTGATTTGGTGCCCCAAAGAAAGAAAGACAGAAAAACGAAAAAAAGGCAGTGCTTGATTCTGGTGGATATGGCAAGTGAATGCTGGGGAAACAACAAAAATTCAGTCATGAATTTTGTCTCAAAAACCTATTAACTAGCCGAAATCAGGGGGCACAGACATCTGTATAAACTGCATCCAATGAAAGGTCAAGTTCGGAAATGTGTTTTTTCAATTTAAATAATAAGTCTAAGAAGTTCTGTCATACTCTCCCCTTCCATGTTCGTTAAGAAGTGAAAGAGGCCATTTTTCTAAGTAAACATCAAATCCTGGGGGTAAGATAAACCACTTGTGCCATCCCCTTGCAGTCTTTCGAAAACATCTACTTGCAGTGAAGAACTCCACATTTATCAGATAAGAAGCTTCCTTCATGCATACTCTTCCATCCAGTTTATTATTTGCTGCCTGAGAAAAGCCCCTTCTGTTTTTCAGCATAGATCCTGCTTCCCAAATAATTAAGACAAATGAGGAGGTAGAAATACAGCGCTAAATTGCTTTCACAGCATCAGATTAATATTGTATACAGCACAAGTTTGTTAGTGTAAGTTTTAAATGCGATCTACACATTCTTCCCTGTTATGGTAGCAACCCTTAAAAGCATGGGCCAGGAAACCATTTTTACACTCTTATTTACTGGTCAAACCCTTTTCAGGAAACATTGCTTGCCTGCCCCATATAGAGTTTGTACTGCAAGAAGGCATATTAAAGAAAAGATTGTATCTCTGTGGCTTGCGTTCTAGTAACACGTGCCAGCCTATACCTACCAGTAAGCATTTTCAAGTGGCTGAAAAGGTCTGCATCAGTCCCAATGCCGGTGCTAAATGCCTGTTTTTCGTAAAAGCAAGAGAACAGAATTACTTTTAGATTATGGGAAAGTAAAATGTAATGGGCAGCATTCTAAAATAAATCTCTTTTCTTCACTTTATTACAAAGTACTGAATGATAACAGCAATCAGAATGGAAAAGATAGCAAAAAGTGCAAGGATGACAGCAGCACACACTTGGTCGCTCTGCGACCACTGTGTCCTTGTGGTTTGCACAGTGTCCTTGTTGGTGCTTGCCGGCGGTTCAGTCCTCTGAGAGATGAATAGCACTGGTGCACTGTAGGGGCCTACCAGGTCCTGATGGCCGACTGGCTCTTGGCACTGTCGAATGGCACATGCGCGGAAACGGTATTCACAGTTCAGCTGGAGGCCTGTGTAGCGGAACGACCAGTCCGGACCCTTATAAATCTGGCAATAAAGGGGAGGCAGGGGAGGAGAAAAAGAAAAAAAAAAAAAAAAAAAAAAAGAAGAGAGACAGACATTCAGTACAAATGTCCTACATACACATATGTATCTCAGTACGGTTCTGTTTATGGTGAAGGTAACTGTAAAAAGGACGACTCCTCACCAGTGTTCTCACTCACGCAATGAGAAGTGGACAAAGAGCTCACAAACTCAATTTAAATGCCAGATAAAGTCTCCAGTTCTTTTGGTGAAACACAGGAAAGAACTACTGCAGGAGCGGGCTGGAAACTAGGACCATGCGTGGCAATCAGTTAGCTGAGGGGAATGTGCTCGAGCTTGTCTAGACAACAATTAACATGATGAGGCATGTCTGCAGAGCACAGGGGAGCGGGAGACGGATGGCGCCAAGGATGGCACCAAGGAAAGGTAACACCTTGCTGTTAATTGATGGTAATTAACCACCAATCAGGGATTGCCTAGTATGCAATGCTTAGCTTCAAGAACCAATCTGTTTAAAACGCGCAGCTTCTGAAAGTGTATATAAACTCGTGCTTCTGTACAATAAATTGACATTTGCTTGCATCAAGCTGCGTCCCGTCTCTTCATTCGCCACAAACTACAAGTGCTTTTATGGCATAACGAGTACACACCAAATAACCTCTGTCAGAAGCCCCAGTGTTGAGGTGTTTTAGTGACCACTTAACGATGTGACTACTACACCATGGGATGTAACGTACAATATCGTTATCACAGAATTTTAGGTAATCAGCTCTGTATAGAGCTACTCCATTAAGTCTAATCCATTCCAACACACTCTGTTGTAGTTAAGATACTGTGTGTTTTAAATACTATAATTTATCCCAATAAACACTGTATCAGGAAAGCCACAAGTCCTCTCTGTGAGTCTTAATTTCATCAGATCCGAAGACACAGATGACTTCTTAGGGTGCTCTCCAAGGGTCTCTCTGCTGGCTGGTTGAGTTCAAAACTCTTCAGCATGGAGTGCCGAATTCAGTGAAATCTAAATGCTGGTTTCTCAAATTAATTAATTTGCAGCTACATAAAGGTCCTGTAAGAGCCAACAAAATCCCATGCAGGTGCAATTTCCTGTTTATAGGTATACCGATAGGTACTGAGCT
This sequence comes from Falco biarmicus, assembly GCF_023638135.1. Lineage (NCBI taxonomy): Eukaryota > Metazoa > Chordata > Aves > Falconiformes > Falconidae > Falco > Falco biarmicus. The sequence goes on from NC_079289.1 coordinate 30,849,756, forward strand.
ATTAGGTGGGTAGCAAAATACAATTTGATTTCTCTCTTTAAACCACTTCACCTATTCTCCTGACACCCCATTATCTGGATTCGCTTTATTTGATTGGTAGCAGGATACAGAAATCCCACATCGTGCAGAAGCATTCCCTATGGTTATCATACTGTTAGAGTGCATTTCACAAATGCAAGCTACCAACTGCTACAATGAAAGAGGCAGGAGATCGCTTCCAGTTCTGTTGTTTGACAAGCTCTTGCTGTGCTTGTGGCTACTTGTAAGACCTAGAAAGTCCTCTGGCAGCCAGGCAGCTGAGCTTTGCTGGAATCTACAACTCGGAGACTTTTCTTTCTCTCAAGAAAGTTTTCCCACACTGACACAGGGCAAATCCTCACAAGCGTAGCCTCCTCAAAATTCTGCTAATTTGTATCATGCATTTGGTCGCCATCAAACAGGCCACAGACAAACATCCTACTGTAGCTACAGCTACTCCAGCTGGCATGGGTTGCTGCCCTCAGCTGCTTGTCCCCAGTGCCTTGCCAGAAGCTGCCTTCCCCTCAAATCTGTTTGCTGGGGTATTTATACAGTTGCTTACTAACATCTTCGAGAATGTATATAGCTGATGTATATAGCTCAACAGCAGGTTACTAACTTACTTTGTCTGAAGCATGAAGGGACCAATGACATGAGCAACTTGGCTGACTGATCAGGGAGAAGGAGGAGAGTGAAGTTTTGCAACGGAAATGGTAGTAAACAGCTTCGAGTGGACTTCCAGGCAGTTTACCTTTTGTCCGCATCAGAGAAAACTGTCACCATTGTGTCTAAGTATCTTAGACTGTTCCCATGGTGTTTACTTCTTGACTGTTACAATTTTAATTTTTGCAAACTAATCTTCTCATTTTATTTCAATTTACTGTGCTGAACTGCTCTGGAGACGCAAAAGGAATCACGCACCTCAGTCTACTTTGTTTTTTCCAGGCTTAAAGTGTAACCTTTATTTTCTTGTCCAGCTCCTTTAGCAATGCACACTGGTAATCAAAGTGTGATTTGACTCCATATCTAGAAGCAATGCTTGACCATGCCCTACTTATATATTTAATGTTGCATTTACAATTTTCAAGTTACAATTAAAGAATGTTCACATAGCAAGGTAATGAACACCTTGGATTATGGTTCACCTTTCACTGAAAAATTTAGCAAATGGACATAACAAACACAGCACAACACTGAAAGTTTGAATTATGAAACTATTAAGGCCTATAATCTACCAAAGCATAGGCAAAACTTATTTAATATTGACCTACAATAAAATTATAATATACCAGAATTAATTGTGTTTCCTTTCTGGAAGGAAACCTGCTTACTTAATAGTGTGAAACAGAGCTTCCAAGGGGCTAATTTCATGTCAATTACCAGACTGTTTATAGGGAAGCAAAATTAGCACTGCACATCCTCTTATAAATGCACACTAATTTGTAGCTTGGCGTTTTGAACTGCATGTTTAGATAATCAAACCTGAAATTAAAACACGCTCTCAACTGCTCACCTCTTGTTGTTAAACTGAAATGGTCCTATGGTAAAAAACTAATTGCTGAATTACATTTAAAAAGTTTCTCTACACCTGAATGTCCACCTTGCATAAGTAGGAGGTCCTTCCTATCTGCAGTTCTCTGTGCAGGAGTATGACTTTGATAAAATCAAAGCTTTTACAATATTGTTCACTGCCATCAACCAGCTGAGTGCAAAGAGAATCCTTTGTTCTTTTCCTTGCAAGTCTCAATTCTGTACCATTGGGTGGATGTTTCCTTTTTGCCAGTTCTTCCCATTAGCGGACAATTTCCTCACCACTTGAGGGATCAAGCTGTATCTAGTAAAGATCACTGTAGGACAGAGAGCCTGCAACTTACTGCAGTAAGTATTTCTATTAAATAAATCTCTTTTCTCTATGACAATGATTTTAGGAGATAATACCTTATATTATTTAGTAAAAAAAGTTAGCATACTGAAACACAATAATCTTTAATCTAAACTAGTTACCACAAATAACTAATCAAAGGAAAATACAGTAACTTAAAAACATCATACCTGTTTGAATTCTGAGTCTTTTCCCACCATGACCTGAAGACAGTAGATAACCGGATCACCCTTCATGGGCTGCAGAACCTCCCATGTGATTTCACAAGTGTGATCGTTTATTCTCTCTATCCTTGGTGCTGAAGGCAGAAAACACAGAAGTGACAGCTAGCTCAGCCTTCCCCATCACTTCATGCTATATTCTAACATCTTGTAAAATTCCGTATTCTTTCTGCTATTTTGTCTCAGAGAAACAAAAGATTCATTCAATTGTGTTCTTCCTACAAAATTTTCTGGAACAACAAATTCACATAGGTCTCTATTGCTAGTTTAGGTATCATCCAAGAGAAAGCAAGTAAAATTTGGTGACTGCAAGTGTATACTGTATGCCCGCCCGCCCCCACCCCCCAAAAAACCCCAAACCCCAAACCACCAACCACAAAACAAACCAACAACAAAAAGCTGCTATGTTTAAGATTATTCTAAACATGCTAGGGAGAATTTTCACCTCAAATTACCGTAATAGCCTGGTCACTCTCTCCTGGTAAGCAAGGATTCAAAGTACAAACCTTATAACAAAGAATGAATCAACTCCAAGTCTCTCATTTTTGGAGCGAATATTTTAGGCTTTAGGCAATTACATGAAAGGAGCATTCCCTTACTATCCCTACCTGCACTTGGAAAAGGGGTTAGCATTCTAAATACCCCAAGTACAACAATACCGAAAACAACCAGGCATCCCCCCACCCTCCAAAAGAAAGAAGCAGCACCTTTACCTTTTAGGGCAGCTGGAACAGATTTGGGAGTAGTGAAAACATATTCTTGAGAAAGGGGACCTTCACCAGCTTCATTACATGCCTGAATACAAAATTTGTATGACGTAGATTCACTCAGCCTTTGTACTTTGTATGTGTGACATGGTCCTCTGTATAAGGATACAAACCTGAAAATGGAAAGAGTAGCTTATTTTAAACACAGAAAAGGACTTCCAAAGTAGCTACAGAATTGTCTTGCAACCTATTCCCATAATTTCCCAGAATCTAAGGAGAAGTCCAGAAATACTTATTTCAGAGTTAAAACAATGTTCTGGCATTATTATAAAACAATAAACTCACTTTCCAGCACCGAATTTTTATTTCCTATGTCATCTCCTTTACACAGAGTGCTACGGATTGTGTCTTGGCAAAAATGATCCTAAGCATTTTCAGAAACCCTTCAGTGCTTGAAACAGAAATGGGAAAGGACAGCAGCCCTGTCTCTCAATGAGCTGCGTACACTGCTTCTTTTTGTGTGCTATGTACTCCTCCAACACCTTTAGCTTTTCAAAAATCAGGTAACTAGGTTTTAGCTTTTTGCTCTTTGCAACACTACACCTAAGAAAGGGTCATGATCCAACTGCTCTTGTTCATCCTTGTCAGAGATGGGTGACTGATGAAGCTCACTCAAATCTGCACAGGAGGCCAGAGTCACAGTTGTAGCACAATCCAAGTCCCATTCTGAGAGCTTTGTAGACCGGCCACTTTCCTTCATGTTACAACTCTTACGAAGACTGATCTTGGCAGCTCTCATTTCATTTTCAGTTTTGGTATCCCCAGGACACAGCACAAGTTTTATCTCTTTCTGCAGGGGTTATCATCTACTTCAGCTTTTTCTTTTCTTTTAAATTTAATACAGGTACCTGCACATGTCCTAGTCTTTGGTAATGGCAATTAATTTCTTTCCAGTTAAGAGCCCAATTTCTTTTTCTCCTTACAGCAGAGCAATTTCACCTAGCAGATCTATTTTGTCTCACTGTCAAGCTAAAGCTAGTCAAGAGATTTAGACATGAGACACAGTGTAGCAGTACTGTTCATTTTACCATTTAGGCAAAGGTATTTGCTGTACCATCTCAACTTACATTCTGATTTAACATGAGAGAAGGGATCCCTTAAAATAATAAAGTATACTATGTGAGTTTTGTTTTCCACTAAAAATAATTGCGTATAAAGACAACAGAGAGTAAAGAATTCACCCCTTCCAATATTAAGTATGTAAAATCCACGAGACTGATTAGACGAGACTTGGACAAAATACTTAACCAAATGCAGAACAGAGAAAAGTGTGCTGGTACAGAACAATTCATTGAACTCTTCATATTGAACTATAAATAAAAAATTATGAAGTTTTTAATCTTGTACTTCCCAGCACAGATCTCTAGAGCTCTTCTTGCCTTGCTAGACGAGATGACCTCCTGTATCTGTTGCAAATTCAGCAAAACATATGGAATTTTGCCCTTTGCTGCCATCTCCCAAGCATCAGACCAGAGCGATACAGGGCAGATTAAAGCGATGCCAAACCAACCTTCCGTTCTTATCCTCCATTTGAAGGTGGTACTGAATGGAGTCAGTTAACGCTTTTGCAGTTCCCTCTCCCCACTTCAGCTTGAGAGTCTGAGAACTGTATGCAGCACATTCCAGGCGAGGTGGATCCGGGGGGAGAGGCTTTGTTTTCAGTTTTATGGTGTGGCTGAAAGGACCCGCTCCAAGACTGTTTAGGGCTTGAATTCGTACTCTAGTTGGGGGCGGCAGCCATAGAGAGGGAGAGAAAATTAACTTGAAATTATTCATTCTAAAAAACAACTGATCATTTCCACCATTTACATGCAAGAGATTAATGGTACCAAATAGACGGTACTTTCTACAATGAAGGTTTTTATCAGCATTATGCTTTGATAGACTGTCATGAATATGCAGGAGTATCATTTTCCGTGCCACGTTTTAAGGAGCTGGATCAATTCAAAATAAAAGTATGTTAGCAATTTGCATCATTCACATTAGCGAAAAGATGCAAAAACTCTATCAGCTACTTCAAGAGTGGACCATCCTCCTGACCCTGCAGGCCTTGTACCAAAATTTTTGATAAGACACACTGGAGAGATGAGGGAAGGTAACGCCCCCCCCCCCCCCCCCATCCAAAAGAGGTGAATCGGTATCTTTGGCTATCACAGCAGGTGGGTTCAAGGATGACTACAGGAAAGTTTTACAGGCTTTTTGAAAAAGATCCAATTCATGTGAAAATAAAGTGACGGTGCCCAGCCACCTCTCCTGCTGTTTTCACTGGTAACACATCTCTGGGTGCCTGCAAACACAAGCCATCTTGGGTCTGTTTGGAAAGGGAGAGGGGGAAACTAGAAGTCAAAGGGCAAATGGCTTAGGGTCTGTAGAACTTGAAATTCAGGGATAATTTTTTTTTTTTTTGATACTCCATGGAAAAGAATGCTGGAATTAGGTTTACAAGTAAGAATTAAAAGAAGTAGCCAAGAAATCTATTTCTAAAAGAAAAAAAGCAGCAACGAGAGAAATCTGAGACTCTTCACACATCTCACATGTAGCCATAGAACACCAAATGTGCCAAATCTCATTTTGCAGACTAACATTTTGTCTAAAGTAGTGTGTGCAGGCTTATGAATAAATATTTCTCCTTCACTACTGTAATACTGAATGTTATGTTACCTTATTATAGAACAGAACTAAAGTTAATAATTGCAATTTTTTATTTGCATGAAGAGTTGACAGTGTATCCTATAAAAGCACTTTTGTGGGTAGAAATACTGAAGTATCTGCAATAGCAGCTTCTCTTTTTTCAGTTTGTTGACACAGAGAGCAATGGCTCTTCAAATTGCTGGCATTATTGTTAAATACTTGTAAGACACAGAAACACTGTAGTCTTACATACAGCATTAAAAAAGTAAAAATGCATCTTTAAGGATTCAGAAAAGTTCATAGCTAGATGATATCCTAACTATACTGAAATAAGCGTGGGCTTAAATTCTGACTTCAGTGGGACTGGCATTCTCCTCTAAGTTTTAAAACTGAGGACATGTTTTGGTAACAGGAATGTAGAGTACCCTCCAGTAGAATGATTGATTTTTACACTCATATTTTCCCATAACCATTAGGCCAAACTAAAGGGATGATTTCAGCAAATAAAATTCTTCAAAAAATGTAATAATGATTGACAGATTTTCAAACCACCACTCTTCATGCTGACTGTCATACAAATACTTGCTACTTCTGCAGAAAAGGCATTGCAAGTTGTGATGAGCTGCCATTACATCAGACAATCCAGTCAAAGACTGGACATGGCCCTTCCTTGGATGGATTTTATCTTGTCAAACAGATTAGAGGTCATCTATCTATGAAGCAACCAGTCCAAAAAAGTTATGAATCTGAATCTGTAATCTGAATTCATTTAAACCGACACATTAATAAGACAGGCGCAACAATACAAAACTAACATAAACTGTTCTTGAAAGCAAATAAAACCAGCACAGCTCATCTATTTATGATGATCATCATTACAAAACTTCCTTTTGCTCCATGCCCATGTACTAATGCTTCTCAGAGAGTAATGCAGAGAACAAAAAATACAAGGAAACAAAGAAAGACTCTGCTCTGGAGGAAGAAACAGTAGGCTGTCAAGTAGCTGTGCATGGCATACCTGTAGGTAGTATCCGGCTGTAAGCCATCTATAATACAGGTCAGAACCTTCCCAACAGTTATTGGCTGCTTATCTCCAAAATCTATGCTGTAGCCAAGGATTTCAGATCCATGGTCACAAGGTTTTTCCCAGCTTATAGCAAGGCATGTGGAAGGAGAATAGTGCGGACTTTCAACTTCATCTTCACTCAGTCCCCGAAGACAAGTCACAACTGCAGGTACAGAGGCTGGAGTCATACACGCCACTACTTCACTGAAAGGGCCCACGCCTGCAACATTCACTGCCTGCAAACGCAAAGGAGACCATGTTTCCACAGCAGGGTCAATTCCCATTTCCCAATGTCACTAACAATAGTTTTACGCCATACCTGAACCCTGCAATAGTATATAGTGGCAGGCGAAAGCCCTTTCATTTCACAGCTGAGCCCAGGCCCACAGTAAGAGATCTGCATGCATCCTTCCACACCACCCCACTCCAGTCGATACTCCGTGATGTCAGCTCCATTACTTACTGGAACCTTTAAAATGGATATAAACAGTTAGAAGTTAAATTCACTGACTGAAAAAACAAACAAACAAACTGAACTCTCCACATATTTATTGTTTTTTTCCCCCACAGGAATGTTACTCTCCCACTTCTTTGCAGATTTTTGATTTAGTACAATACAAATAAATCAGAATGCACTACTGGCCTTGGGTCACCTATACTTTAAAAACACTATTTACCGTTGCAGAGACTACTCTATACAAAGTTAATTGTGATTTCAGTTGTTAAATACAGGAATCATTTGGCATATGGCATTTGGCTTAAGAGCCTGAACAGTCAATGGCAAGAGATGGTCTTCTTGACAGGGTGATTTAGGGTACTGGAGTTTTCACCGACTGGGTCTATTGGGTCTATAGCGCAGGGATGACAATATGCAAAAGCACACTGCAGAAACACACAACATGCAAAATCCTTACAAGATTAAAGGACTCTTCCTTTGGAGCGTGTCATGGCTCTAGTGCATAGAAACTAGGCTGCGAGCACAGTGGGAAGCATTGTGCACTCTGCCTTTTCCCAGGATAGAGCTGTGAACCAACTGGGAGAGACACCTAAGCAACACCACAGACCTGGACTGAAACACCTGCTCCAGTAGCCTGTTTTTCCTCACTACCTGCCCCAGGAATCCAAACAAGCCTCCCAATTTTGGGAGTTGAATGGTTTTAATACTCCTTATAAATAATTAACTGAAGTACAGTTAAAATCACATGTACCAGTGCCAGACTAAGATACAAGACTACAGAAATGTATCAGCAGTCAATGAAATCATAAAGAAAAAGCCAACCAAAAAGCCAAACATTGCCCTGCACCCCCCCACCCCCACCAAAAAATTTCTTAGATCCTGAAGGAAACAGGAAAAAAAATGGTGCTGCTGTTTTGGATTAAATATTCCAAGATGGCAATCACACCCAGGTGCACATAATAATTGTTCCAAAACATGTTTTTTTTTTTCTTTACCCTTCTCTTAAAAGAAAAGTATTTGCTATTTCCAGCCTTAGGCTTTGTAAAGCTAAGTGACGGAATACAAACAGCATTTCAAAAGATAACAGTTGATGCTCTTGAGCTGTGGCTGGTAAGGACTCCCTTCCCCTTCTCTCATTTACAACGAGATGTGTTTGGCGAGAGAACTAATGCAGCTGTGGATGGCTGTGCAACTGTCAGTGAAGACAGAGTAATTTCTCTATGTTACCGCTGTTCCTGCTGTAGATCCAAAGGAGTTTATCTTAACAGAAGCAGGGCAATCCAAGCCAACAAGTGCAGAAATGACAACAAACTGGGGGAAAGCATTTCAAATGCTGAAGGGTATGGCTACCAGAGGAATTTCAACAAGCAGCATTTGATACAAACTTCAGGAAGTTCAACTAAGACAAAGGCAACACAAAGTCCTGGATCTGGCGTAGAACGGTACAGGCTGAGGAGCAACTTCACCAAAAAAGAACCTCTGTGTCCTGGTAAGAAAGCTGATTGTGAGTCAGCAATATATATCTGATGAAGGTGAACTACATACTGGCTGCATTAGCAAAAGAGCAGCAGGAAGGCTAAAAGGACTAATGATTCCCCTTTGCGCAGCACTTGTGAGGATGCATCTCCAGTACTGTGTCCCATCTTGGGCTCCCCTACACGAGACAGACAGTGACGTAATGGAGTAAGTCCAGTGAAGGGCCACAAAGGTGGAGTGCAACACACAACAAAAAGGTAAGGCTTATTTGATATTAAGATGATAGGGCTAAGGGGAGATCTTACTATTGCCTTAAATGACTTACTGGAAAGGTACAAAGAAAATGTCAAATTCTTCTCAGAGGTGGCACAGTGGCAAGACAAGAGGCAAGAGTCATGACCTGCACTAAAGGATACTTTGAGTAGACATAAAGGAAAAAAAATGCTACAGCATGAGAGGGTTTGCCCAGAGATAGCTTTACCAAGCTGCAGAATCTTCACCCTTGGAGATAAGTAAAACTTGACAAGGCCCTGAGAAATCTGACCTAAGTGGAAGTTAGCTCTGCTCTTAGAAAAAGGTTGAACTAAATGACATCTAGAGGTCCACCTCAATTACTCCATGATCTATAAAGCAGGCACCTAACATCAGTCAAATTAATCCCACCTGAACATTGTAAGAAACTTCTTCAAAAACCTTTGCCTTGTAGACATTTAAGGAGAGCTCCTCTGACATACCCAGTAGAAAGCATGAACTCTTATCTTCCAGGTAAAACAGTTTAATCTTCTTTTTCTGTATAGTTCTGTAACTCAGATACTTCAGTCTGTCTCAAGCCACTGAAAAGCTGTGTTTAAACAGTATTCCCAGGCAGAATCTTCCTTTTTACAAGCTTAATTTTTATGTATTGCATTTTTTTAATCAGGCATCTAAATACTATGGGATTATAGGAAGTCTGTGAGGCTTTTGCTACATTATCACTGATGTAATTATATAGAATCAGATCATATTATAAAAACAGCAAATGCACAATAATCTATTGTATTATGTGGAAATATTTGCCCTGAGGAAAGATAACTACATTACAGAAAAATTTTAAGAAGAGCCTGCATCAATCAGAAATGCAGCAGTTGTAGCAAATCTCTTACAACAAAAGAGCAAAGTAACATCTCAAGTACCTGCAGACTGCCAGCTTACAGCTGTCATATAATTGTGTGATGAATTACGTTAAGACTTTACCTACTGAGAATTGGATAATCAGGTAGGTACGTTTAAGAATGTGATCAAAATACAGTCTTATGCTTTTAAAGTTGAACTTAATAATATGTAGAAGACAATTGTGTTATGACAGGTGTAACGTGGCATTCTTACCTCCCACAACACCTGAGCACAGGCAGCAGATCTGCATGCCACTTGAGGGGGCCTGCACTGATCTGGTGGTCCAGGTGCCGTAGTTATTTCACATTTTTCCGAGTAAGGTCCAAACTATTAAAAAGGGAGTTGATACAACTAAATTGTAAAAACAAAATTACTACTTTTTAAATAACAGTTTACCATAGTAGGGACATATAACAGCAACCTGAAAATTTATATTACTTGCTTATAAAATAAAGCTTTGCAGACTGTGGATTCAGGATTTATCTCAGTATCTGACTACTCTCCAGAATAGCCGCAACACTCTTTCTTCTCTACACCAATATAAAATAAATGAATAAGTTTGACACTTCAAACTCTCAGGCAAAACAGGGAAGTGCCGTCCAAATCCTTATTTTGAAGTTACATGATGGCTGCACTGTAACATAACACACTTTGTAACTGCCTATTTATATCTATCTAAAAGAAATAAAGGATTCAAACAATGCTTGAGCTATAAATCACTCTTTGCAGGGGGCAGATAAAAAGTTAGGTCAGTGCTTCAAAGCCTTAAGCTGCAGACCTCTCCACAGCATCAACTGGTCCTGATAGTTTTTATGAAGAAAATGTTATTGAACAAATGCAAGCAGATGTGCCTCTCTGTCTTTGAGTTAGGACTTTGGATACATAATTAAATAGCTTGTTCTACAGCAACAATTTATTGAAACACATTTAAGACTCCAAATAGAGAAAGTAGTCTTGTATCTGACAGAACACGTACTCAGAACTTAAACAAAATTTAAAAAGCAGTCAGGAAACGCCAATTATTATGTTCTAGAATACCAACAGCCGTAAAAATGAATGTCAATCAATTTACAAAGCTGTATACAGAAAACAATTTACTGTTTTACTTCACATAAGAATACTAAAGTTGCAACAATGCTTTGATAAATTACTTGGCATATCCTAACCACTTCCCAATGCTATTATCCAGATACGACATAATTAGCTATTTTCTTTTCCCTTCATTTAAACCCCCTCTTATTATAAACTGTTTAACTAACTGTTCTGACACACAATAAGCTACATGAATCAAATGAATACAATGGGAAATCCCAATTTTAGAATTACTGTTAAATGCTTCTTTTAAAAGAGAAGATCCTTAATAGTAATTGCAGTCTCTGGAACTAATTTCGTTTCAGACTGCCTCCTTACCCCAGCCTTGTTAGCTGCTCGCAGTCTGAAGTTGTACATCCTCCCTGGAAGAAGGCTGCCTATTGTGCATTCAACATCAGAGCCTTGGTAAACTTCCCTGTGTTCATTGGTTTCTGTCTGAAACATTTCCAGACCATAACAAGTAATGGGTGAACCACCATCTACCTGAGGTGGTCCTAAAAATAAGAAAGAAAGAAAGAAAGAATGAAAAGCTTGTTTAATTTTAACACATAACACATTTAGATCCCTTACACTCTTAACAGTTGTAATAGAATTACCCCAGCGCAGCTGAATTTCTCTTGCTCTTGGTCTACCCTGTAGCCTTGGAGGCTGGCATGGACCAGGAACCACTGCTGGTGTCTGCACCAATAAAGAATCAGATGCCTACAAAGGAAAGATAGATTAATGAAGTCATCTAGGCCAAAACAAACACTATCAAATTACGCCACAAGTAAAGGCAAATACTTGAGTAAGAAACAGAATCTTCCATTATTTGAACTACATCTTCAAAATACATGAAGATGCTTAAGTGATCTGGTATGTATTTCTCATGATACTTACATAAAACATGCTACAGTAATCAGAGAATATACAGAATTCACTTTTGCTTTTTTGTTTTGGCACACAGACGGGGGGCAGAATTAAAAACAGTGGTTAATTATTGGTGCAAACGTAGTATAGATGCTTGAAATATGACTTGTTCAATGTAAACTCTTCTCTTTTCCATCAAACTGCAGTTTAATGATTTCTAAAACTTTAATCTAAGGGCTGTATATTTTCCATGCAATAACTCTCAGAAAGCAGAAGTGGGCAGAAATGTCATTCAGAAGAGATTAAAAAATGAGATTCCAACTTTTTCATTGCTTAGTAATACTTAATGTGCAACAAACTTCCACCTCTGATTTGAAACGTGTGCAAAAATAAATAGCGTAACAACAAGCAGCAGATGGCACTGACTGCTCTGGATGCAGACAGAAATGAGTCAGAGACAGTGCGGGGTTATTAGCTTCAGTGTGATACAGAAGAAATGTGAAGTTAGTAAGCCTTTTAGTTTACAAAAGAGATGCATTGTAGAGTCTCATTTCACAACTTTCTACATATGCTTCAGAAAGAGTGGATTGGAAGCTCTGCTGCTTTTCAGTTCCTTTGAAATGTACTGTTGCACTGAACAACTCATTCTACTTAAAAAGCAGAATGTTTCTCTGGAGGCTTATGTCCATGACAAGCTACAGAAAAGTTTAATTACATCTTTATTATTCTTCTGTTGATTTCTGACACTTTCAGAAAGTATCAGGACTTTCTGAAAGTTATTTTCTCTTGGGTACTCAGTAATGTTTATTCTAAATTAATGGGGTTAGGCTGCGGGGAGGGAGGTTGGCAGAGTGAAAGTCTCCAACAGCATACATGCACTTGTGGTTAGGTGGCTGGGAAGTATACTGCCTTCTCCCTTCCCCAACAACAGCGAGCTGAGCTATGGTGAGGGGAAAGCATCGCAGCTGAGCCAGCACTGATGGAGCCCAGATTTACTCTTAAGACAAGGTGGCTGTGGGCAAGGCTATCTTTGCAGGAGACTTCTATGCGGAGGAAGATACTAAAGGGGGCTGGGAAAGAAATGGCAAACACCAAGATTTTCAGATCAGCTTGACAGTGAAGCCCTGCTGGAATTCTGTAGAGAGCCAAGGCTAGCTTTGTTACACTTGCTGCTGGGGAGAAGAGAGAGAAGAATACAGCATGAGATTTTGGCACCGGAGGCTGAACTACACCACAGAAGTGCCAGCGCAAGTGTGTGTGTGTATGTAATGTGTATATATGAGGGAGGATAGTATGACACGTCAAATTGCCTGGAAACAGTGAAAAGTAGGACAATGTAAACATTTTGACGGTGGCTAAGGCAGCACGGGAAATGCCCACGGAGCACAACCTGTGAAGCCTAAGGAAACACTGCCCTCCCCTGCCTGCTGGGCTGGCTTGGCTGCTCAGACAGGATACTCCACTGATCACATGGAAAATACTAAATTTCCATTGTTGTCTTGGGTTAGGCGTTAGGAAATGACATTCTATCAATGTATCACATAGTAAAAGACATAGCATCTGTTTCTGTAAATAAGAAAAATCACTTTAAACAAACTAGAGTATCAGAGAACATTCACATTTAATTCTTTAAGAAGCGGGCAAAAACTTGAAACACTGTGCATCAGTACTGGAACTTTTTTTAGGTACTAATTATGGCTATTTTCCGAGGCATTTCTGTACAGTTTTTGCTTATTAACTAGTGGACCAGATTTTCTTAAAGAGAGAAATTTATTTAATACAAATATTAGCTCATGTTACCGTGCTTTGTCCTCCTTCCCCAATGCAATATACACGTAACCGATAGGAACAGCCAGGATTTAGTCGGTCACACACATGTTCCCTCGCAGCTCCGCTGTAGACTGTATCCCATTTGTTTCCTGAAAGGTACAGGAGTAAGTTTGCCATGAACCAAGGTGTAATTTGCCACACTTCAGTACCAGACACAGCAGGTATCCTTGCTTCATTAAGTAAGTGTGTGCCTGATGTTTATAAAAAAAATTAAGGCTTGCTTTGAGTTTCCTGGCAAAAGAATCCAATCATTTAATAAAGACAGTTTCCTAGGTAAATTTATGCAGATATTCTGAAGTGAAATTTCTTCATTATTTGTTTTCACATTAACTAGGAGAGAATGTACTTTTAATGAAGTAGTTATTACTGGGCCAGTAAGCACATTCAAACATCATAACCAAACGGATAGGAGATACGAAAGCAAAATCTTCCACGGAAAAGAAGCTTTTAATTACAACATTCATTTTGCAGACTGTAACTACAGTTTACAATTGATAAAATTTGTTTTATTCCTAAACGGCCTAGCACCATCTGAAATACTGATTTCATTCTTTCTTACTCAGCCAGACTCTTATATGAGAAACTTTGAGCATTCTCTCTCTTATTAAACAGATTAAGCAGGGAACCTGGGGACTTTTAATTAGATCTCCAGCAACTCAATACGTCACAGAATTTGGAGCGCTGGGAATGAAATGTAATGCACAGCTCACTAAACCTGCACGAAAGGCTCTATTAAGTAATCCCAAAAGTGACTTTATACGGACACATGATGGAGTAAGGAAAGTGATAGACTAATTATCCGAAGAACCACACAGGCTGCCATTACAATTTGGGGACAGTGCGCTGTCTCAACCAGAAACAGCACTGGAGAAGCATAAACTTGCATTCTCAATGTGACTATGTTTCTGAAATCAATGAGGCTACTGAAGAGGCCTGGATTTTTAAATAATTTAGCTGGACAGCTTTATGTCCAGTTCAGAAATATCGTTAATTTCCCTTCCGTAAGAAAGGACAGAAAAGCAAACAGCAGAAACAGTTATCCCAACTGCATCACTGTTCTCCTTTAAAAGTGACAAATGAAGCACTAGTTTTTCTTTCATCTGTCATACAACCAACAAAGCTACATGGCCCTGTCATCTTGCCCTAAAATGTCTGTAATGTTTCATTTCATTTCTAAAACAGAATACATCTAATTAATGTCAGACATGGAGCATCTCTTTTGATGCAGAGTTCTGTGGCATCCTCTTTCTAAGCCAGAGAAAAAGAACCTCATGTATATGAGCATCATCATTCCTATTTTTTTGATGGCACTTCCTTGCAATAACTTTCCCTATGATAATACACATTTTACTCTTCCCACAAGCACACACATGCAGAAAAAACCACAGCTGATTGCAACAGACGCTCCCAATGCTTACCATTTAAGCCTTCAGACATTTCCACAACATACATATTTATTGCTGCTCCTCCATTGTCTTTTGGCGGATCTATAAACAACAGCAACATTCCAACTAAGTGATGTAAATTAAATGGTTTTGTAGCTTTTGGAAAGAAATTTACCAAAGGAAAAATCAACAGCTGGCTGGAGATGGGTGATTGTTTAGACAGATAGCATCCTAGCTAGCCCTAGCATCCCAGTTCAGGACAGCCACAAATCACTTATTCTCCACTACGTGAAGCTGCCAGCTCACAACCTTACTGCATACTCCACAGTGAAGAGTGACAAGTTAATCAGGCACCTGGGAGATGCCACAGCAAACATTTCCATTAGTCTGAAGTGCCATGGAAGGCCGCCTGATTAAGGTTTCAGGGACATAGATCTTAATGGTCCTGTAATATGGATTACAGACAGGAGACTATTATCATACTGATTTGCATAGAAGAATATTTCAAAATTATTTAAGGACAGGATTTCAAAAACTTCAGTATTTTGGGAGAGAACAGAAGCCAGGAATTCTACACTGATAACCTCTTAAATTTTTAATGCATCACTAGAAATTGAGTGCAATATCCTCCCTGGTACAATATTCATGTACAAGATACGAACTTACAGACCTATCTTTGACATATAATCCTACTACTCTTTCTCAGAGCTGACTTAGAGAGCAGCAGAATTAAAATGATGTTGAAAAACAACATTCTAAACAAACATGAAGACAGTATGATACTTCAACACAGAAAGGTACTGCTGCCATGACATCACATTATGTATGTGCTGGATGAAACGGTGTTGGCTCTTAGACAAGGGTTACATATCATATCACACCTGCTAAATAAAATGAGACTTATTATATGGCACACAGCCTCTTCTGGTTGGAAGGTAACAAATTACTTGAAATTATATGGCACACAGCCTCTTCTGGTTGGAAGGTAACAAATTACTTGAAATTATATGGCACACAGCCTCTTCTGGTTGGAAGGTAACAAATTACTTGAAATTAAAAATAAAATTATAACATTATCTCACAAAAAAAAGTGTTACTGTTCAAAATAATGACTAGTAAAGGTTTTATACATAAATAGGCATTTTAGACAATTTTCAATTTACAAATTAGGTATTTCTAATAACTTCATATACATTATACATCAGTCATAAAATATCAAGCATCAGGCCCTAATGTAGCAAAGCACTCTGGAAAGATGCAAGACTGGACTTGCTGAGTATTACTTATACTCTGCAAGTAGCTTTCCTATTATTAATGCAAAATAATTAAACACACTATTAAACAGAAATAGGTAAGCAGTTTAATTATCTGTGACAATAAATAAAACCTTTAACCATTTGATCTTCTGCTCGAGTACTGCATCACAGAGTACTGTTTCACCTTCTCCTATTTCACAGCGTAACACTAAAAACCCCTGAGCCTAAGGAAGTTTCTCAAGATCCTTAGCAAATAAAAATATTGATCTATCAAAACCAAACACTTTGAATAGACAGGTTTAACTTGGATCTTCTCTTTTAATAAAAACCCAGAATGTTGTGGCACCTACTTTTTGTGCACAAGAAACAGAACTTCTTAGCACACAAATATAACCCCTGCAATAACAGTCTCTATTAAAAATTGTGTATTATTCTTCCCACACAATTACACTATTATACTGCCACCCTAAGTATTGTGAATTTATATTCTCCTCTTAGTTCTATAAGTGAATCACAATGGCTCAGCTGACTGAAGTGTTACTGAAGTAAAACCTGGCCTTCTGTATAGATCTATATATATAAAATATTTTTTTATATATGAAGTACATATTCTAAACAGAGCTGGGCAACAACCTTACCCCAGGTTATTTTGAAACTCTGTGCATGAATTTTTCCTTTCACTGCAGGTTTTGAAGGTACTCCAGGCTTGTCTGGACAAGTAATGTATTCTACTGTCTCACTTGGACTGCTTTTCCCTTCTGAGTTGTAGGCAATGACCTGCAAATACATTAAAAAAAATTACAAACAGAAGAAACACACTGGCTAGTGATATGCTATTCACTGTTAATGGTAAGATCAAACTAATTTATATTTATACTTAGACAGATAGCTACATATTAAATTATCACAAGAACTAAAGCTATTTTATGCCTTCTTTTTCATTTTCATTAGTCGCATAGTTAGACAACCACTCTACCATAATTAAAAATTCCTGCAAATTGCCAGCAAAATAAAAAATCTTTAAAGAAAACAACCCTGGTAACTGTGAAGTTGAAAAAAAAGGTATTTCACAAATCAAATAACCTTCTCTATCCCCTGAGTTTCAAATGTTGGTGCAGAAAGTTACGCTTCTACTTAGGACACTTAAGAGCTGCCTGGCCATAGAAGGTAATCAGGACATGCAAATCTCAGTGACGTTAATGGAATCTGTGGGTGCTCAGTATAGCATGAGCCACTTTATTTCAAGTCAAGGATCTGAAAACTTCGGTTTTTTAAAACCCTTTAAGATACTCAGAAATTAGATAGGTCCAAGAACAACTCTTTCATCGGAGCTGTGCAATTTATTGATAATGAAATACATGCGTGAGGAAAAAACCTTTATAAAAGCATGGAAACAAAAGATGATGAGAAAGACATACTGTGAAGAGGCCACTTTTAAACTTTCACTGGAGGAATATGGAAGTATTAAAACTTCAACTGCAATTCCCTTCCCACTGAGATAAAAATATTTTCAAGTAATTGAGAGCAAAAAGTGACGCTTTACTAGCTGCTAAAGAAACCTGGATAATCAGAGGTCTCATACTACTGTATACCTTCTTTTAAGGAAAAACTTTCAGAGATAAAGTGTTTACATGAGTAAGTAACAGCAAAGGTGATATAAACTCTTCAGCCCCAGGGAAAATTATGGCAAATGTTGTCATGGAAGTTATATACAGGCACATAAAGCACAAGAAGGTAATTACATTTATCAAGGGTAAATCATGTTGGAAGGCACTCAACGTTGTTCAATGATGAAACAACTTGCTCTATAGAGGAGGGGAGAGCTGTGGACACCATCTGCCCTGATTTTAGTTTGACATGGTCTCCCACAACATACATGTAGGAAAACTCATAGGATATAGCCAGAACGGATGGATCACAAGAAGGATGTGGAAAGCCTGACAGAACGTCAGGCTTAGGTGGTTAATGGTTTGAAGGCAAATTGGCAGCTGCTCATGAGTGGATTTCCTCAGCAGTCAATACAATGTCAGATAATATTCAGTATCTTTAGCAGTGATCTGGATGACAGGAGTGACTGCACCCTCTTCCCCAGGTTTGCATAAGGCACCAAACTAGGAGCAGAGAGAGATCTGCTGGAAGGAAGAGCTGCCACACAGACTTCGACAGGCTGGAAAATTGCATCAACAAGAACTGTATGAGCTTTGACAAAGATCAATATAAAGTCTTGCACGTGGGACAGAATAATCCCAGGAGCAGTAGTCTGGAGTCTGACTGGCTAGACAGCTTTTCTTTTTTCAGCTTTGCTGAGAAGGACCTTGGGTCTCCAGTGGAGAGCAAGCCGAATGAATCGGCAAAGCACCCTGGCAGCAGCAAAGCCAAACTGTTTCACCTGGGGTGCATCAGCAAGAATTTTGCCAGCAGAACAAGGGATGTGATTATGCCACTCTATTCAGCACTTTTTAAGCCATGCCTGGAATACTGTGTCCAGTTTTGGTCCTCTCAGTTCAAGACAGACACTTGGAAACTGCAGAGAGTCCAGAAGAGGGTCAGCACGATGATTAGAGGGTTAGAGAACCTGACACAGGAAAACAGTTGAAGAACTTGGGTTTATTCTGCCTACGAAAAAAGAAGTTTCATTGCAGGGAGATCTAATCACAACCTTCCAATACCTAAAAGATAGTTACAGAAGAGATGAAGATTCTGCCTTCACAAGGACTTGTGATGATGAGACAGACACAGTACGCACAAAGTGTGTTAGTGAAAAGTCTAGCTGGATGTAAGAAAAAAAATGAATCACCAGGAGAACAGGCTGCCTAGAGAAGTGGTCAAATCTCCCTTGCTGAAAACACTGAAGTCTCAGCTCAACAGGGCTAAGAGTGCTGAATTGCCTAACCTAAGGCCCTGCTTTCTACACGTTTGGCCCAGATGATCCCCCAAACCCCCTTTCACTCTAGACTCTTCTGTGACGCTAGGAAAGCAAATTGCTGCTATTCTTTACTTTCTAGTTGTGTCTGCATTTAACTACATATTCCTATTTGTTCCTAGAGAAAAGCTGAACGACCTAAAAAAGGGTTTTTAACTTTTACATTTCTGTTAAAAATGAGCAGAATCAAAATGACAGCAGCAATGTTAGTACAGACTGAGAAAAGGGAATGTGAGCTAACATGTCTCTCAGATACTAAGTCACCTGATACAGTTTACAAGATTAACAATCATCTGGTTGTCATTGTGCCCTTATAAATGAAGTTAAACAGGCACAGTTAGAGTTTATGTATTACAATAAGGTTTCCAATGGTTATAAAGCTTCTTTCAAAAGCCTTAAGGAATATTACTACTAATTAAGTCTCTCCCCTGTACAATAAAAATTAAAGACCTGATTAACACAACATTTGTTTCTCCTTTATGCCTTGTGAATGAGTGAAGAGAGACTCCTGTTTACTGTTTTGTTAAGAAAAATAGGGTAGAAACATTGATTTTTTTATTTTAATGAGAAACCTAGGATGTTTAAGTTAACTATGTATTTACTAGAAATGTGTGTCATTAACATACAGGATTACTTTAATCAAGTCCTGTAAAAGCCAGTTTCAAGTTAATCAGCTGTTCTTTAGTTTAAGCTCAAGTATGGCCATAACAGTCCTAGCTTGGTACAGTTCTTGGAATACACTATATATTTAAAATTATTTAAATATTAAGTTCTGTTAAAAATCCCCAAGTACTCTAAGATTAATTCCCACCATAACCTATTCTGCTTAAGAAAGTAATCACATTCATAAGTGCAAACTATCTCCTATCATTTGAAAAGGAGTACTTACATGTTTTAGTGTTAACTCAAAACAAACTGATCAACCCTTAAACTTTCATATTGCAAAGAGATGCTGTTCTTCAGCAGTTCCCACCTTCCTTATGAAATAGTATTTTTGGTGTATACAAGCAACAGCTATCAACATTTTTTCCCCTTGTAGACACAGATGAGATTATTCTGACTCTGCTTCATACTGTGGAACATGCCTTTAGCTTTGTTCCAAAACCCAAGCAACTGTTCAAGAGTGACTCTGAACACAGAACAGCCCAGGTTGGAAGGGACCTGAAAGATCATCTGGTCCAACCTTTCAGGGAAAAGTGAGCCTAGAGAAGATTATCTAGCATCCTGTCCAGTTGTGTCTGGGGACTGGACCATGTCCCTGGGGAGGCTGTTCCACTGACTGGTTGTTCTCACTGTGAAAGATTTCTTTCTTATACCAAGATGAAACCTCTCCCAATGCAACTTGCACCTATTGCCCCTTGCCATCTCCATGTGGCACCTGGTGAAGACAGCGTCTCCCTCCTAACTGTCCCTTAAGTACTGGAAAACTGTGACAAGGTCTCCATGAGCCTTCTTTTCTCCAGGGAGAAAAAATCTCATTCCTTTAGTTTTTCCTTACAGGGCTGGTTCTCCAGCCCTCTCAACATCTTCATGGCCCTCCTCTGAACCCTCTCCAATGTTTGGTGGTTTTTTTTGAACTGTGAGGATCAGAACTGGACACAGCACTCCAGCTGTGGCCTGGCAAGAGCTGAATACAGTGGGTGATCACCTCTCTTATCTGTGCTAGTAGTGCCCCTGCAGATGCAGCCCAGGACCCAGTCTGCCTTTTTTGCTGCAGTGTTGCACTGCTCACAGTCAGTTTGTCCACCAGGACCCCCAGGTCTCTTTCAGCAAGGCTTCTCCTAGCCTACACTGCGCTGCTTGGTTATTCTGACCCAGGTGCAGGACTGGCACTCATCTCTGTTAAACTTCATACTGTTCTTGCTAGCCTACTCTTCTAGCCTGTCCAGGTCTCTCTGCAAGATGTCACCTTACACAGATGAAGTCATCTCATCTTCTGGTATGTTCATCTCACCACTCAGTCTGGTGTCACGAGCAAACTTGGTAAGGATGCTTTCAGTATCATTGTTTAGATCATTTGTGAAGATGAACAGCGTGGGGCCCCATATTGATCCCTAGGGAATCCTACTTCTGCCAGGCTGCCAGCCTGAGTAAAAAACATTGAACTTCACCCTCAGTGTGGCCTGTTGGCCAGTTTTCTACCTATCTCTCGAACCACCCATCCCGTTTGTATCTTGACAGTTTGTCCAGGAGAAGGCTGTGGGAAACAGCATCGAATGCCTTGCTGAAGTTGAGGTAAACAACACCCACTACTCTTCTCAGGCCAACTGAGTGTTACTTTGATGTAGAAGGCAATCAGGCTGTTCAAGCATGATTTGCCTTTGGTGTAGGCTCCTCCCAATCACCTGCTTCATTTGGCTTGTAATAGTTTCTAGCAGGACTCTTCCATTACTTTCCCAGGGACTGAAGTAAGACCAATTAGCCTGTAGTTCCCTGCGTTCTCTTTTGGGCCCTTTTTGTAGCTGTGTATGACATTTGCACTCTTCCAGTCATCAGGGATATCCCCTGATCTCCATCACTTTTCAAATATTATAGATAGTGTCCTTGCAACAATGTCAGCCACTTCTCTTAACATCCTGGAGTGGATTCTGTCCTAGCCCATAGATTGATGTGGGTTGAGCCCTTCTTCCACCACTGGTGGGTTGACACAAGCCTTGTCGTAGCTACTTGATCCTGTGACCTGGGGTCCAGCTATGATGGTAAAGGCAGAGGCAAAGGAGGTATTGAGAACCTCTGCCTTACTGGCATTATTAGTAACTTGCTTCCCTGCCCTATTTAGCAATGGGCTCATGTATGTCTTCCCTGTGTTTCTGCTTACTGCTCACATACCTAGAGAACCCCTTCTTGTTCTTGACATTTCTGGCAGATTTCAGTTCTAGCTGATCCTCAGCCTTCCTGGCTACATCTCTGTATGTCCTAGCAAGGTTCTTGTAGTCCTTGATGGCTATTTGGCTGCCTTTCCACAGCTGGTACGCTTTTTTTTTTTTTTGCTTTTAACCACACCCAAAACCTCACTGTTAAGCCAGACTTCACCCTGAGCTAACAAGTTTATCACTCAGGACTTAGAAGAATGGGCTCGGCACCATGGTAATATGAATGAATTACTAACTTGAGCTCAGTGCTCATTGACATGATTTTTTGATCAAGGTTGCTCTTTACCCCAATACTTGCGGGCATGTTTAGAGTCTATCAAAGAACCCCATAGCTGGACTAAGTAATATTACCTGTGTATAAGCAACACTGAAGCCAAATAAAAGAAAAAACAACTCCAAACAAAAAACCTGCTAAGAACATTTACTTATGACCTGGAATTTCAAGATACCTGCAACTGTCATGCCCTTGCAGCGGTTCTTACTCCTGCAGAGATGATTAATGAAGCAGGTGTTTTGAGATTGAAATTTTAAGAAACTGGCATCAAATTTGGCTTTCCTTAAAAAAAGGCCCTCCCCACTTCTAAGTCAATCTCAAGTTACTCTGGTGCAAAAACCCAAACCAATCCCAAAAGCAAATATATGAAAAAATCTTACCCTAAATTTGTATTTTGTACTACGCCTCAAATTCTTCACCGTATAGGTAAGATCGTCACCATCATATTTTGGCTTGAAACCGTATCCCTGCAGAATTATATAGGATTACTTGAAACATTATATTTGCAGACCAGACCACGTAACATACTTCATACAAATAAGTTTCTGTTTCAGACCATAATTATTATGCTCCCCTGACAAAGTAGTAAGTGCACCTTCAATTACTTACAAAAACACAAGGTATTTTTTTGGAGAGGGGGAAACTAACCATTCTCCCATCAGAAAAGGAGAAAAAAACAATAAGAAAAATATACACAGTGTAAACAGGAACTATTCAAAACATTTTCAAAGGTAGAAGAGGACTCATTTTAAAACAAAGGTGGTTAGGCTGAAATGACATCTACAGGGACCACACTTCATGATGCAATTACTTTGATCTTACAAGCTCTTGTAAGGCTTAATTTTCACATGCAAACTCTAAAAGTCTTTGCAGGATTGGAGCTTAATAACACTGAACAATTACTGTCACAATAAAAAGGAGAAAGCTATGTGGCTTGGTCACAGCAACTGCAAGTCATTAGCTTAATTTCAGAAAATACAGTTCCTTGCAGAATATTCTAGCAAAAGTAATCACTGTTACACCTAATACAATAATAAAACAAACAAGACACATTATAGTCTCTTTAATTATTGAAAATAAGTATTCTAAACTTACTGAGTTCTCATCCTCCATCTCTAATATATATGAGATTCCTTCATCTGATGGTGTTCCTGAGGGTTTTGTCCACTGTAGGGATAACCAAGTAACTCCAGCATTAATCAGCAAAGGACTTGCTGGTGTGGTTGGGGCAGTGCCTGAGGTATGATACAGGACTTCTTCACTAAAACCACTGTTTAAAACAGACAGTATGTAAACTAAATAGACACAACAATATCTAGAAAAACACAATTCTTACTAAACACAACTAAGACAGTTTCTTGGACATACGCACAACTGGAAATCGCAGGCTGGTACATGAAGACTAAGCTTGCCTATGAGTCTGTCAGTTACAAAAGGTCTGAACAAGGTTAACATGTTCATAATCGAAAGTTTCCTTTATATGATATAGTTACAATGTTTTTCTAACAAAAATATTTTGCTTTTTCATGTTGTCATTCATCTGAAACAATGGAGTTTTATATGCAGTAATGTACTAATACCACAGTGTCCACCCTATTCAAAATGAAAACACGAGAACATAAAAGCATATATGGGAAGACCTGAAAAAAAATTTTGCTTCCAAGGCAACAATTATGTGCTTCAAGTATACTGTGAAGTACTAGTTTCTCTAGTGATTCAGAAAACAATAGAATAACAACCTCATTCAATGTTATTTTAAGAGTTGCCAATATGAAAGTCTTATTGCAGAACAAATTAAGTAGTGTACACCAGTGAATTTCCTAATACAACTGTCAACCTTATCTGATGATGCTTAGATACGTGTTGAAATGAAAACACATAAAAAGACCTACTGTGGAACAGAAGGACGCAGAAGTCAGTATACAGGTACTGTGTTTTCACAGATGGTCTGATATGTATCCAGCTAGACTAAAAATACCCCACCTGTTCTCAGCTGGCATTTGCTGCTTCTACATCAGGTCTGAAGAAACATTTACAGTCTTATGAGCCAGTCTAATTTTTTTTAACTACATGAAATTTAATGTCAAAGATGTAATTTTAATCTAAAAGCTAGGTATTACCTAAGTGAGCATCAGGAAGCCCTGAAAACAAAATTCTCCGTCTGGCTTAAACAACAGCACCAGTTAAACATCTTGTGTGCCAGAACCTGACCTTTCTGAAATAATCTCAATATAAAGATAACTCAACTTCACTTTCTTTCCTACCCAACCTACATTATAATAATGCACAAGCTGTAAATTTTGGTCTGCACTAAAGTCTTTTTGTCATTAAAAAAAATAGTAATATTTTAAAAAAATCTTACAGACAACACATTATCAAGTGTCAACAGCATCCAAAGCAGATATGCAGTCCGTGAGGACATCCGGACTGTGGAATAGATTTGTGAAGCAAGAAGAGAAGAAGCGCAAAACAAGAAAAAAGTTTTTAAATCTGGGGGGAATACTAATTTTTTTTCTTGCAAAAAAGTCACAAGCAAGAAAATCTCCAAAATGAAGATTAAGTGATGCATACTTATGCATCTACACAATGTATCTACTAATTTCAGCATTATACAGGTAGGTCAGAGAAAGCATGAAGAGATGCTATACAAATACTAAGCCTATCTCTATTCACGACAAACAATTGAAGGAGTCATCTTACAAGCAGATACAAGGTGAAAAACCCCACACCTTAAAAAGATTTATTATCTTTACTTGATTGAACCACTCCAAATTACACTGAAATCAACTAAGACTTCCAGTGACACCCACATTGGAATGACTCTTAATGCATTTAGAAGTACAATAATGCTATCTATCTTTGAAATAATTTTATTTTTCCAGTTTTCTTTAGCCACTGTTTCATATGTGGTTAGAATTAAATATAAAAATATGACTAACTCAAACATAAAATATCTGTTCTTGTCAGTAAAATAATTTAGACAAAATTCTGCCTCCAGATGCCTAAGGTTCTCAACATTCTTCATAAGGAATGATCTGGCACTCTACCCTAATAAGTATTATTTCAAGAGACTTCTTAATTAAATAATACCATAAAGGCAATACAAATGCATCTTTACAAGGCTATGAAATATTGATTTAAAAAATCTATTTGGCATGATTAGTTTAAGAAGGGTACTTAACTAACCAGTGTCTTCTACCAGCTTATGCTGTAGGAATCTATAGTACATGTAGGTATTCCTAGAGGGTATATTTACACTCAGATGTAAAAGGGGAGTGGGAAGAGAGCCCAGGCACTGAACCCTGCTTAACTGCCAGCGGACTCAGGTTTTATTTTTTTTTAACAGTTCCAACTAAATCACATCGTCAAGGCAAAGCAACTCAGAGAATAATCCATTCCAGAAACATCATCCAGAAGGCAGTAACATAATAAAGACTGTGTCTGAGCACATCAAAAGTCAGTCTAGCCCACTACAAGTGTCCTCTGACAGTAGCCCAAAGCAGGTGCCTAAGGAAAGACACAGGAACAAGCACTACAGGCAACACATTCCTCAAGTACTCTCCAAAACCTCCCAACACACACCTCATCTCCTGAGCCAGCTGTGGTTTTCACATACGTAATAGCCTGCCAAAGATTTCTTCCGCCCAGCATGAGCTACAACCCCAGGTCTGGCTCCTTATTCTTTACACTGTCCTTCAACACTGTCCAAGCAGACATTGTTCCCGCAAACACCTCCTTGTACACGCAACACACACCCTCTATTTCATGCTATAAAACCACCACTGGTGAGCTGCATCATAATGCTCATAATATTTCAAACACTAAATTAAAAAAAATGCAAAACAGCAAATTTAGGCTGATGCCTAGAGAAGCCCTGTTTTTATGCCACATAGGACCTCAAGGTCCAAGTGCTTCTAGGTAGCGTGGACACTGGCAGTCTGCTCTAGAGATGATGAGCCCTGGCAGTATGACTATTAGCCAGGTTTATTTGATTTACCTGAAGACCAAGAAGCATTCCCAACAACTAATGCACCCAGTAGTACAAGTGTAACTTGAGAAACCAGTGATGATTTGTTTTTTTTTCCTCCAAGTTCTTACATATATTCTCTACTGAAGTCAATTGTCATACATTCAAAAGATCAAAATAAAGTTGGGTACTCTGTAACTTCTGAAAAGTAGCAATTTAAAGAAAGAACCACATGCCCTAAGCATTCACAATAAGCTCTAGAATGTTGAAAG
Source organism: Falco biarmicus (assembly GCF_023638135.1). NCBI lineage: Eukaryota > Metazoa > Chordata > Aves > Falconiformes > Falconidae > Falco > Falco biarmicus. Next base: position 30,876,147 of record NC_079289.1, read on the forward strand.
AATTCAGTGTTATGGTAATGTCATAGTCTGTCCATTTCCCAGGGTAACAGGAGACTGACACCTTAGATAAAGGGACATATCCAAGTCACAGGACATGTCAAAGAGCACAATACAGATACACCTAACAGGTCACAGCGGGGTTCCGTCTGACTTACTTCCTGATCCAGCAGAGTTACTGACACCTTTTCATACTGTCACCACTACAACTCTAAATTAAGGAAGGACAATAAGCCCTAGAAAATTGCCACGGCAGCTTCAGGCGCTAACCTTAGATCTAGCACCATGTCAAACCTCCCTGGAACCAAAAGCAGCAGAGAGCAAGGTACAAGGTACCCTCTGGTCAGCACAGCAGCAGCACAAGCACTGCAGCATTTAAACTATTCATTTCTGGTCCTCTGGCTGAGTTGCTTGTCTTTTAGCACTATCCCCAGAATTTTAGTAGAAGTGCTTATTACATCAGACACAAAAGCCACAACTGCAATGAATGTGTGAGTCTCTACAATATAGTGCTTAGCCAATAATTCTATTACGAGAACAAGCAGCAGGAAACATGTCCAAGGTAGCAACTTCAGTGATCAATGTAGGTCTATAAAGACTGAAGCTAAAAACAAGCACAGCCTGAGCTGATTTCACATGAGAGCAGCCGGGTTGTCTGTGCCATGCTTGTGCTCCCCATTCCAGGAGCATCGCATACAAAAGTCTGAGGAGCTCTTCAGGAAATGAGGCCAAGTCTGGCAGAAGTAGCTGTATTATCTGCTTCTAAGAGGGGCTGAGATTCGCACAATTTCTACAGTATGTATGGATATACGTAGTGGTTTTAGTATGTAGCCATTCCATGCCTGGACAAAACGCATTATGCTGGGGATCACAGAAGAGCTGAAGTTGGAAGGGATCTCTGGAGGTCATCTTGTCCAACCTCCCCTGCTCAAGCAGGGTAAAGTGGTTCATTGTATGCAGCTAATCTGCAAACGAAATAATCCAATCACATACTGTGAATTAATTATGTAGCTGGACTAGGTGATCACTGTCAGTCCCTTCCAACTAAATTATTCTATATTCCACTTCATTCCAGTTAGACAAAAGACCTTTTTCTTTAAATGCCGTAATATGTTTCTCCTAAACAAGCACGCACATGCACATGCATTCCATATTTATATATGTAATAGTAGTATTTACCTCATTCCCATGTCATTTTTGGCTGCTAGCCTAAAGGTGTACCCCATTGCTGGTGATAGTTTAGTAATCCTATACTGCTTCTGTTGGCCATAATAACACTGGCAAAACTCTCCATTTCCTTTTCCCTAAAAAGGAATAAGTTAATCACATTATTCACTCTATTATCTATGCACCCATCAACTAAAGTAACATACAAATGTGAAGTAAATTCATTTTTTGAAATTAAACATAACTCATGGCTCTCCCACATAGTGAGGTAGTAGCGTATGAAAATTTGTGTATATATTGAATTAGAGGTTTTTTTCCTTCCTTTCCATTTCCCAGCTCCACAGGGCTGGAAGGAAAAAGCCATGAAGCTTCTGCAGCTCTGCTATTTCAGGATAGCAGGTAGGGACTGGAAGATGCTCAAACAGGCATAGCAGATCCACTCCCTTTGTACAAAAGAAAGACTGTTAAAGGAAAATGATCCTTTGGTGTCAGCTCTTGAAAGAAGTATTGGACTACAAGTGAAAAAGCCACTATTAAGAGCAGCAGAATCATGTCCTTAAGATCCTACTATTTTATATTCCCCAGGAAAGAAATTAGGCAATAATCATATTTTGATAATTGCTTCAGGAATTACGTATTTTTCACATGCCTCCAGACAGAAGTCATAATCTTCATACAACTTCACGTGCACAGTCACATACAAGTACTTCTAAAAAACCCTACAAAATAAAAATAAAATAGAGTAACTTGCTTACTTCATCCCATTCTAAAAGGTAACTGTGGATTTTAGAACCATTATCACAAGATGCCTGCAACAGGAAAAGAAGAAAGTTAGAGCTCTAACTAGATACAAGACCACTTAAAGAAAAAATGCATGTATGGGGCAAATCATGACAAGACCAGCAGACGGCAAATGACGCTCCCCTTATATGACTGTTTCTCTTCCCAAGACAGTCCTAGTACATTCTCTAGCCAATGAATGCTTGTACCATGTTTATGGGTTTGGTTTTTTAGACTTTGAAAAAGTATTCTGGCAGCAATGTAAAATGCTGTAGTATTTTTCTGAGCAGCTAGATTGCAGGCAGGTCAGCCCAAATCTCAGCCTCTCCAGACCACTCCATTTGGTTTGCACAAACAAGCCTATGTTCAATGACAGGGAAAGGAATTGATTCCACAGTACAGCAGGCAACTGGAACTCATCAACTTAATCTACAAAGGTCCCTTGCTTTTCTGGGAACGCTTCTCTTTTTGCTAAAGTCCCCATTTAATCCAGTACATCTATTTCCACTCACGGAACTGTGACTGAAATAGGTATGTTTGACAAAAATGTTCCATTTCAATGAACTGGCATTTTATTGACAGACCTGAAACAATTCTGAAGAGTTTAAAGTATTTATTTTAAAGGCTGTTAAGCAAATTCTTACCTTCCACTGAAGAGTAAGAGAATTTTTGGTCCGATTAGTTATCCTGGGCAGATTTGGAGTCTCAGGTTCACAACTTGTTGTGGTAAAACTCTCTGCTTCTGAAGGGCTCCCCTTTACACAGTTGCATTCTACTTGGATTCTACAGTGGCAAAGAGCCAATTAACATTTTGCTTCAAAATCTGTGTATACAGTTTCCAAAGAAAACTGAGTGTTCAGAATTACGTTACTTGTCTTGCTACCTCGTTATTAAAATACCACTGTTGTAAACAAATAACTGGCAGAAGCACCTTGGTCACTACAAGTAACACAAAAGAAAAGAGTCCTTTACTTTGGACATACATCGTTACCGTCAGTCAGCTTTAGTTTCACAATGACATTTGAATTATGTCTGTTACTTGCTGTACTTTGTTTGGGAAATAATGGTAACATCTTGCAGGCTCGTTATCTGTTATAGACATATTAATTGATATTATGAATAATTCTTCTCCTGCAAGTGCTTTTGTCATGTGAGCACAGTGAAGCTGTTGATACACTTACAGAGTATCCTCTGCACTCCTTCAAGACCTTGCTGAGTCTGTTCACCCTGTCCTTTCTTTTAGGAAGGCTAACTCTCCATGTACTTCAGCAGAGTGAATTCTTGCTTCTGTCTCAAAAAGAAGTGGTTTGTTTTTCTGACAGCTTGTCTCCAAAAGGAAATACAGGATTATCTTCCAGCCTCACCCTGCTCCCCTAGCTGTGTAGCTATGCCTTGTCTCTTCCTTGGGTGAACAAGCACATTAATTTCTTCCGATTATCTGTTCTTTTGAAAGAAAAAACATAAAAGCTAAAAAAGCACTTTCCTGTGATCACTGGTGTGAGACCTAGGTTGCCTGCTTGTGAAGATGCAAAAGTCCTTATATGTTCTTGTTGCATGAACAGCAAGTCACAGGAAATTTGGCTTTGTAGATTTTGTGAACAGGGAGACAAACATTTGAACAGTGACTAATGACGCACACAAAGCTGTGCTTGCATACAGTTGCAAGTATGTAATTTATCAGTTATCTTCACAGTTTAGACTTCCTGATCTTCACTATTTCGGGCAGTGTTCACAACTGGCATAATTCTGCTTAGGAAGAGCTTACATGGCTAAGCCGCCTATTCCCATATATGACCTACAAAAACCAGAACTAAACAAGGAAGAATCTGAACGTAGCCTGATAAAAAAAGGACTTACATAGGAAAAAACAAGTCTTAGGCTCTGACCCTTATGGTCCATGCATTTGTTGGGTAAAGTGCATTAAAACTACTAAAAATAGGAACAAAACCACAGGGAAACAGTTGCATACAAAAGAGCTTTGAGTCAATTTACCATTCATCCTTCTCCTTAACCTGTGCTGCAGACCATACAGGAGCCCAAATCAAATGAGGGCTGTGATAATAACAGACCTTTTTCCTTCTGGTTCGGCGACCAGGGCAATACTCCAGAAAACAGCACTAGGAAGTGCAGAACCCTTCACACCAAGGACCATGAATGTAGCTCTCCCATACTTCAGCCTTCTCCTTGTCTGATGTTACCAGTTTGCCAGTTATGTTCATTGGGGGGTACATGTTCTTTGCCCTTCATTTTCTTGCTGACATACCTATAGAAGCTCTTACTATTCTTTGCGTCCCTTGCCAAGTTCAGCTCCAGATGACCCTCCAATATTTGAAAATGGAGGGAAGAACACCAGCTAACAACATCTTTCCAATTCTATGTTATTTCTTCAGTATGACGTATCGAAACAGCAAATTCTGCTAGAAGGGTAGAATTACATTGAGCTAGGCACGTATTTTGTAGTGCATATGAGGTCAGATTCACTGGTCTACTGGAGTAAAGCAAAAACAGCATAAGGTGACCTTCAGGTGGCCAACAATGAGCATCTTCCTATGCAAGGTACTTTGCTGCTTGTGGAAAATTGAGAGAAAGCACGTAGTATCTGTACCTGGCTCAAAGGACAGTAAAAAGTCACTATGCTGGCATGAAGGAAAGAGCATGGATGTTGGATGGTGGCACAACAATCTTCTCTTGTGTTTCCCAAAATGGACTGCGTGGCCAGCTAAGCCAAAAATGTTGATTTGTGACTCAAAGGAGGGCGGGAAGTGGTAAAGACAATCTCTGAAGACTTATGCAAATACACAGATACAATGAAACTTTTAAAACATTTCCACTGAATATAATGAGTAGAAAAAGAGATACTCACTTTGCATGGTAATCAGTTGCTGGCCTGAGATCATTTACAGTAACTTTATTTTCTTCTCCACTGGAGAGAGATACAGTTTTGTTTAAGAGACTTTCAGAATCCCGTATGATTATAAAAAGACACATCATCTAACCTATTCGCCTAACACTCCTAAGAAATTTATTCGCTAACAGTTTGTCTCTGTTGTTAAATATAGTGAAATGTAAATGCATTTATCTTTGAACTTTAGGGGTTTCTTGTGTTTGATTGCTGTTTTTTTGCCCTGGTGGTTTTCTGCCTTTTTTGTTATTTTGTTTGTTTGGTGGTTGTTTTTTAACGAAGAATCCTTACTTTCCTTTTTATGCAGTAAGACCAGCTTCATGTGTACACATATACATTATTACACAAAACCCACTGAAGTACCAGGGCCTATAGAAACTCGGTTCAGCTTTGCAAGAACGATTATCTAAAACTGTACGTGACTGCATACGGATACTTGTTAGCACCTAGTAAACAGAAAAGGTGCCTAAGTAACATCTATTAGACATCAACTTAAGTTAGCAAAGCTCGTTTCTTTTGCTCTAATTTCTAGGACAGGGACATCCAACTTGCAATTCAGGTACTGCTCCTAAGAAATCCATGGAAGGTGACTAAGATAACTAGCTAGATACAAAGACTTACAATAATTAGAGAGCTCTACAAGCTCTACACCCTTAGTGGTAAATTTTACTGTTGTATTTCTCCAAGTTGCAAAAAACTGATGGAAAAACGTTGTGTTAGGAATTAAACAATTGAATTGTTTTATTTGTTTTGCTGTTGTTGGAGTTGTGTTCTGTGTGAATCCAGTATTTTCATATCGTAAGACTGTCTCTTACTAAGAACATTTTCAGGGAAGGGAGGTATAACTTTACTGGGAGTAGAAGCATGTGCTCAAGTACATAACTACAAAACCAACTGCTATTTCTCACCAGTCTATCTCACTACTTCAGAACTGATAGCTTCTAGTGCAGCTGGTTGAAATACATCTAAGTGATATTAAAACACACCAACATCTAAGAACAAGGTCTTTACATTCTAATTGATGGTAGAGACTTTAGTAATAAACCAACAAATTCTACTAAAAAGGTTGTTAATTCCAAAATAGAAGTTAAAACAAAACTGCTGATTATTTAAATCTCCAGACATGAGACAGATTTTTAATGAGGTTTTAAGCCACATAATTCAATGCAACAGCAATTAAATAAAAATAACGAACACCTACATGTATACAGTTTTGTACTTCCCATCTTTTCCGGTATTTGAAATCATCACTTCGTAAGTGTAAACCTCTGGTACATCGTTTTTGTCAGCATCTTCTCTGGTATCGCTGGATGGAGGGGACCATGTAAGTAGTGCTGTTCTTGCCTGTATGTCTGATACCTGTAGAAACAGAACTTTTGAGATCTCTGCCATTTAAATGCTATTGTATATAAATGCTGCTTTGCCACACAGGACCAGATAAAAAGAGAACAAAATCATATACCAGTACCATATCAGATTATTTATACTGATGTAATAGCTACTAAATAGTTTTTACAGGTAAAATCAAGCTAGAAATACAAGAAATTTCATGAGAAAACTAATCCTAGGGCACAAGGCTGAGTGCAAAGAAACTTCTAAGTAATGAATGCCACCTAGTGGGCTATAGAAAACCGAACGGTATCATTCGTGAAGCAGAAGAGATGGCAAGCATATATCATTAAATCAGTCATTTCATTAAATAACGTTTCAGGCATTTTTTCCTTTGATATCACTGGCACTAAGACTTTTTTTTAGTACTCTCTTGGTGATTCGGTTTTCTTATGAAATACATAGAAAACTCAGGAACTTCTCCAGAATGGCTGGCATTACTCTAACAGGTACGTGAAGAAACTCTGCTTTGGGAATTTAATTATGACTGTGAAAAGTAGGTTCTCCCATTAGATTAGAACCTATTTGGTTAACTACTCCAGCACATTTGGGTTTTTTTATCAGGATATTAATAGGGATACAACTATGTGAGGTTCTAATCTAGTACGCTAGGGAACAGAATATTCTAACATATCTCAATGTACTTTGAGCTCAGGCACTTGTGCTGAAGGCATGCTTACAAGGTCCGTGTGCATTTACACATATATACATAACAGGCAACATCCTAAATAATTCCTGTGGTGGTGCTTGCCTGCACAGCCCACCCTTTGCAGAAAGGCCTGAGTAACAACAGTTGGTGTGACAGAAATATGAGTATAAACAGTGTGTTGCAAACGCAACACCTCCAACTGTCTGAGAAGTGTCTGCCCCAGCAGACTCATTAGGCTAAAAGCCAGCAGCACTCTGGTGGATTAAATGGTAACCAGGGAATCACAAAGAGACTTCCAAAATGAAGAAGTAATCAGCTTTGGAAGTATGAAAGCATCACAAAAAATCCTAACAAGAATAAAAGATGCTGGGGTGGAAGAAAGCAATGATCAAAACCTGGCCTGACAGTACGAGGAATTGCCCTGCCACCATCGCCACCTTCATCCAGGTCTGATGGATACCACAAGTAGCTGCACCCCAGCTGGTACAACAGGATTTCAGGGTGCAGCAGGCAGGAGCTCACAACTTGGGGGGGGGCACATGTGACCTGGTAGAGAGCTTTATCAATGGCTTGTGGATTAAAAGATTGCAGGGAACAACAGATTTTAAGGAACAGCACAGTTACATGCAAAGCTAAAGCACCACCATCTCTCAGAGGAGACACGCACTTAGGGGCACCCATGCTCCCAGAAGAGTGGGTGCTGCTCCAAACCCACACATGCTGCAAGGGGTTGCAGATGCTCATATTTCTGTAGGTGAGTGCACAGGTGCATGCATGTGATTACAAATTTTTAGGATCCATTATAGAAGGAAGTTTAGAAATTTGTGTTTATTAATATTGCATGTCTGTTGTTGTGGTTTATATGTTGTACCCACCTATTATTTCCAATAATTTCATAAGAGAACAGAAAACTTTTCACTATATGAAATTACTAGTTTTACAATATGACTGTAATATATATCTATTTTGGGAATAATTGCTTTTGGGAATCTACTACCAGAGTATCAGAATCAAAATGCTATCTTCACAGCTGGTGCTCAAATTGCTATCATCTACTGAACTAAAGCCTGAATGGGGCAACTTCAAGAATGCAGCAGAGAGGAGATGACTTACTGAAAGTAGACAAGTAGAAAGGAGGAGGAAAATCAAAACCGATGAGCCTCAGTGTCTTGGAAATAATATCACTAAGCCCTTATATGCTAACAGGACAATAAATCACACCCTGAAAGGGATCAAATGCTAGTAAGATTACCCATTGAACTTCTTGGAAACACAATTCAAAGTTCAGTAACAGAAATTCCACTATAACCTTGATGTGGTCACAAACAAACACTCAAATCACCTCAGTAGAATGCTAGCATTTTTGGAAGTCTTTGGAGTTACGGGAAGCATCTGGGGTGGTAAAAACTCACTCTCAGATACTCTTAATCCCTCCCTCCTGGATTGCAGAAGGCAGCATGGGATACTGATGGAACTGTAGGTTTCTGGAGGACCAGCTGTGCCCCGGGATCAGTAGGTCCACTGTAAGATGATCTATTCCTATGTTTAGCTATCTTAGCAGTTGATATTTTTTTCCTAAAGTCGAGGGAGTACCTCTCTCACTATCAACTAAGCTGACTAGTCCTAGCCACCACAGAGCTGAACATCAGATCTTCCCTTCCTTTCTGCAGTATGTGTTTGAAGACTGATAGGATTTGTGTCTCCCTCCACTTATCTAAACCTCTGATCATTCTCACTGTTCTCTTTATTTCCTACAGTTTTATTACCTTTAGTGCTTTGCCCAGAACTGCACATAACATGTTATCTGTCACTCTGCTAATACCAAACTGCCTTATACACTTCACAGATTACATTTCTCTTCATATACTTTAGTCTGTCTATCTTCTTTTACACCAGAGAAGGAATGTGATTGGTATGAGTGAAAGGTGGCTTGGTACATAATTGTACTGGGTTTGCATGGCGTGGCAAGGTTTTGGTAGTGGGGCTACAGGAGTGGCTTCTGTGAGAAGATGTCAGAAGCTTCCCCCTATGTCTGACAGAGCTGATGATGGCTGGCTCCAAGACGAATCCACCACTGGCAAAGGCCGAGACTGTCAGTGATGGTGGTAGCATCTCTGAGACAGTGTATTTAAGAAGGGGAAACACACCCCCAACAACAAAAAAAACCCTGTGGAAGACCAACAGCAGCCAGAGAAGAATGAGAATGCATGAGAGGCACATCCCCGCAGCCGCCATGGCAGGCAGGAGGGGCAGGGGGCTCCAGGTTCCCCCCAGCCCGCGGTGAAGCCCATGCTGAGGCAGGCTGTCCCCCTCAGCCCGGGGAGGCCCACGGAGGAGCAGATCCCCACCGGCAGCCCCTGGAGGCCCCACGCCGGAGCAGGTGGGTGCCCGAGGGAGGCTGTGACCCGTGGGCAGCCCACGCTGGAGCAGCTCCTGGCAGGGCCTGTGGCCCCGCGGGGAGAGGAGCCCGGGCTGGGGCAGGTTTGCTGGCGGGGCTGGGGACCCCGGGGGGACCCAGGCTGGAGCCGGCTGTGCCTGAAGGACGGCACCCGTGGGGGGACCCGGCTGGGGCAGGGGAGGGGTGTGAGGAGCCGCCCCTGAGGGGAAGGAGCGGCAGAGGCAGCCTGTGAGGGACTGACCCCAGCCACATTCCCGGCCCCGGCGCTGCTGGGAGCGGGGAGAGGGAGCGGGAGTGAAGCTGGGCCCGGGGACAAGGGAGGGGTGGGGGGAAGGTGCGTTTTAAGATTTGGGTTTATTTCTCATTATCCTGCTCTGATGTGATTGCTAACAAATTAAGCTAATGCCCCCAAGCGGAGCCTGCCCTGCCCGTGAGGGTCACTGCCGAGGGATCTCTCCCTGCCCTCACCTCGACCCACCGGCCTTTCCTTACATTTTCGCTCCCTGCCCAGCTGAGGAGGGCAGCGGTAGAGCCGCTTTGGTGGGCACCTGCGTCCTGCCAGGGTCAGCCCGACACACGTCTTATTGGAACATTAAAATATTACGAGGTTTCAACTGTTCAGTACAGAGAAAGCAGGAAGAGTGGGAGCAAGATCAAAGACAGCATTACAGACTATTGAGTAACAGACAATTCACAGGACTTTGACTAGTAAAATTAAACCCAGAGTATTAGTGGAAATCATTAGATTATCAACAAGCATTAACTGAGAACAGGGTGAAATGCTCTTTAATCTCTAACTAGAAGAAAAATTGTTATCCCGAGTTACTAGCCCAGGGCAATATTTGTTGGTCAACTCATGTAAACCTTCCATAAGGCTTCTAAAATAATCGATGAAAACTGTTAACACAGTAACTATATCACAATGAAGCAGTATTATGTACCCACCCAACAATCAGCAACTAAGTAGGTTGTTCCGGTTGTTTCACTTTGTGTAAACAGAGTATGTGACTAAAGATTAGTATGAAAAAGCTTTGCTTTGGCAAATTTGCCAAAACTTTAAAGCAACAGTGCGTGGAACTGAACATGATCAGAAATGCAAAGTGAAAAATATTCACAGAAGCTGAGAATTAATGACATCCTCATGGTGCATAAAAAGCTGCAGTGTATAAAGACCTATATAAATTCTCTATGCATACACACGACACACATATGCATAGGGGAAAGAGGATAAATATGTTAGCCAATAAGCTATTATTTAACAGAATTTATAAGAAGTTAAAAGATTCAATGAAATAAAAACATCTAACAGGTTTAAAGATAAAACCCTTTTTTTTTTGTTTTTTAAAAAGGAAAATTATCATGGAAGGCTTCAAGTCAGGCACTGATCTGCTATTGGGAAATGTAGAAATTGAAACTGTAAAATGTTATTTTCATCCTGCATTTGCAGTATGGCAGAAATCCCTATCCGTCTTATGTAACTCTCTTGCTGGACTAGAAAATTTACAACCCACACCCAAGTCACTCAGCCCTGTAAATGGTGCCCAGTGAGACTCATGGGTCTGCAATAAACCAGGTCAAGTTAAACCACTGGTTACCCATCAGTGATGTACACTCACATTAAACAAAGGAGTTGCAAGAAGCCAAGCCTAAACTAGTAAGCCCTGCTGAGGAGCACTGGGGAGTGAACTACTCATGGAACAGCAGATGTAAGAGGCAGATACTGGAGGGACTGGAGGGCCTAGGAGAACAGGCTCATGGGCAGAAGAACATAACAATAGGTTCAACACTTAACTCTTTAGCAGGGATAAACACTGGAAATGATTTTCAGACCTGTTCCTCATATACCTGAATCCCACTGAAGTTGCTACCTTCTTTTCTGCAACCTCAGATAACGGCAGTGGGGGAGTGTGAGGACCTTGTGTGAGGGGTCAGTAATCAGACAAAAAGAAGAGGGGCAACAGGAGTGGGACTGGGTAATATCAAGGTTTTCCTGCTGGACCTACACTTTATATATTGTTACGTATTTCGTAACTTCTGGAGCTTTTCAGGAAATTAACATACAGGTGAATGAGTATATTCAATCACTCTCAGTTGCTAAAAAAAAGTCACAGCTGCAAGCACTGACAAGAGAGAATCAGAGAATATAATTTAAGTCCTTTTTAACTTGTTTATAAAACATTTGATATTGCTTTTCAGATTCAACTTCCAGCTAAAAAAGTAATTCTTAAAAGACAGTTCTAGGTTCAGTTATATTCTTCCTCACAAGACTATTAATAAGGGACAAAAGCAAAATATTACGAGATTAAGTATTGCTAAAATTAAGATTTCCTATTAAAAACCAACTTTCCCCTATTGTGTATATGCACAATGGCAGTCTTACTATTACATTAGCATGTACTATCTTAACACAAAAACTCCAGCTTCACATAACGCAATCATATGACAGTAATTTCTAATTTCTTCACTGTCCTTTATCCTTGATGTTCCATAAAATCCCAATATTTGACTTTTTGAACACTAGGCAGAGCTCTATTATAGAAAAGAGTTACTAAAGTTTCAGAAACTCCTGTCAGTTCTCAAGCACAAAACACTAGCATATTTTCAAATAATCTCTGCAATACAAAGATGAAAAAAGCCTTTCTGAAGAACAAATACTAAGATCAGAAGAATCCACTACACGTAGGTGCCCTGAGACACTCAGGAGTAGCTTTTTCAGAAGACCTGGCATTATTTATTACTTTGTATGTTTATTCAAGCAGCTGTAATTGGTTTTAGTTGCACTCAACTCTGAACACTGTGTGCTTCTCCAAAGCACAGTACAATACTTGAGTCAGGCCCCAGCACCGAGGAAACTAAGAAGTGGGCATGTTTTCATTAGCAGTCCAGCTTGTGAAAGTGAATCTCCTTATTAAGTATATTACACATGCCATTTAGGTCAAACAAAAGAGCAGTTCTAGCACGTGCAAACTGGACTGTGTTCAGTGACACAGGGTGCGCTGAAACAGTGAGGTCCATCACAACCTAAAAGCCTGCAAGCATACATGGAACATGCATGAACCACAAAACAGGATTTACACACTACATAACCAGCCCTCAAATTTTGAGTTCCTTTTGCCTCTCATTAAATACACAGCCTTGCACTTCTTTCTTAATTTTGCTTTTGCCTTTTCAGGTCCCCTTGTCTTTTCTTCTATTTGCATTGTTACTTAGTTAATGGACATGACAGCTGGTGAGGACTCTGCTCAAATGCTGAGGACTCAGCATGGTGCAATCTGCAGAACCACTCCAGCTTACATATGGATATAAAAAGTTCAAGACCACTGTTAAGTAGAAGGGTCATCTGGTGGCAGTACCATGTTATAATCTTAACACTGCCACGTATGAAAAGAATGGGGGATCCATAAAGGGAGAAGTTTAAGAAAATGAGAACACTCATAAAAGCACCTAATAGGGGTCTGGAAGCAGCAAAGTTGATGTTCCCCATACTGCACAGAATTCATCAAAGAGATGCGTGAGCGAATGAACACCATAGAGTCCACCACCTGCTTCAGATGTGCATGCTCTTGGCCTGAGCATTAAGAAATGGGACAGCCCAGGACAGGTCACAGCCTTCAGCATTACTCCCGATTTTCTGGAACAGGATATCGTGCAACGGAATGTGACCACCACAGCCAGTATCCAGTATCGCCTGCACCAGCGCAAAGTTCGACCAGGGAACAATGTACTGACGATCCATCAAGAGCAGCACTGTGGCACAATCCCCGCAAGGAGTGCTTCAAGCAAAACATTAATCAAAAACCTACAGGAGTATTTCTGATGAGAACTATAAACGGAAGGTGTGAAAAAACACAATCTCCTGGTTCACTTGTGGGAGGGTGAGGAAAACGTTTCCTTGGAGAACCTGTGGGAGGGTTGCTTCTGATCCTCCAAGGCCTAAGTAGGTAATGCTGCCTCCCTTTCTCTTATCACTTCACACTCCCACAAGCTGCAACATCAGCTAGTCTTCCACCCACCCACAGCCCTGACAATCCCTTGCCTTCGCAAAGTGTAAGCCTCTCCAAGTGCTGGGAAGTTTGGCTTTTTGCCTTCTGTACACTAGTCTGTAGCAGAGTACTACTGCCTAAGCCTGTGATGTCTTCTGAGGTCTGCAAAGAGATCACTTGTAGGCACAAAGCTATGTGCAATGATGTTCAAGTAAGGACATGGTGGGGAGGGAAAATAACATGCTTGCCTAAAAGGCATGGACGATTGAGTGTTGAGGGTGGAAGGAAGTGAAAGAAAACAAAGCAATACTGGCACGCTATTGCTGCTTCTTATGTCATTAGCAACACAGCAGAACACACAACCTGTTGATCATACTTCTCACAGTCTCACTCTAACCACCCTAGGAAGCTCACAGTTATCACTCCCACTGGTGGTGCAGCCACTGATGACATCTGGACTTGAATGGCATCCTGTATGCCCTGACCACTGGCAGAAGACTCTGCATTCTTCTAGAGAACTGGTTCCTGTACTTTCAGTCAGGACAGAAAGGATCATCCACATTTTCATGAAGTTAAGAAAGGGACAGCAGGCACTCATGATTTGAGGGCTGCTGAGAAAGCTGTCGTCCAGCACACCCCAGTGACAGCACTATCTTGCAGTAAGCAAACCTTGCAGCAAAATTGTTTTCTGCATCCATTCTGGTACAGTATGTGGCTAAACTAGGCACACATTCCCTTGTTGGGACAAACTCTCATTACTCTGAGCCAAAAGGGGTCAAAGACACCAGACCCCTTAGCTACACAACCCTGATCCATTCCCAGAGCAGGTATGTTTTGTACAGTGAACAGCAGGGACCATACAGAAAGAACAGCACGTTGCTGTGTTAAAAGAAAACAAAACCAAAAGGTAATTGTAATCCTCAACACAATGGGCCAGCAGTAGTACAGAATCTTTCCTGCTTCACTTTGAGAATGGAATAGAATTCTTCTAAAAGTATTTTGATGTGTAGTTTCCTAGGAAATGTGTGTGTGCATATCTATTATTCATATTTTTATGTATGTAATTTTTAACAACAAATAGCTCCCTTAAATTCTTTCTAGCACCATCGTAAGTTCAGATTGTCTCTACTGCTTGATCTAACAGAGTAAAAGCAATAAGTGTTTCCCAACATCTGTGGAGATGAGCTGCATAGCTGGACAGTGAAACAACAGGCAGCAAAACAAAACCTCTGCTGGTAGGACTTTACAAGTACTTGCTGTCAGAAGAAAGATGAGATGTGGGAAATCTGGATTACATTCCAGGTCCTGGATAAAGATCAGTGCTGTCAGATGTAGACTAAATTTCTTATAGCCATAAGCCCTTTTCACCTTTTTTCTCCAGCTTCGTGAAGTCTGGTCCTAATCACCAGTTCTTCATTCCAGTCTGTACTCCTCGTTTACTCCACCCAACTTCAGCCCTTTAGTCTCTCAGTAAAGTTACGGTATCCTTGTCTCACCGGTCTTCATCTTTCTTGGGTCGTTTCAAGTCAGTCTCTTACTACTACTGCCCACTATCCCCACTACTCTCAGTCTTATTAGTAAGACGTTCAGCCTCCCATCACCCTTTCATGATCAGTTTGCTTGTAAAACTAAAACAGAAAAGCTACTTGCTCTCCATCTTGTTCTTCCAATAGTTCACACCTAAAATTCTGTTTGTTCCTGGTCTCATTTTCTTATCTTAAGACACCTCATGTATTTTAGGATCTCTCAAGTCTTGATTGTCCTTCAGACCGGTGCTCCTTGTCAGAGAGCTCTCTTCTTCACTCACTCCCTTCCTTCCTCACACTTTTATCTCCCTAAGCTTTCTTTTCAGTCCCAGTTCCTCCTCCAAAAATTCTTTTTATTGCCCCTCCACTAGCTCCCATCACCAAGGTCACCCTGTTAAACGCTGCTGAACTTGACTGTCCCAGCTACTATCTACACTACAGCAACAGCTAGATCAGCCAGCTTCCACCTCCATGCTGCTTAGCCACCAAAGACACTGGGGCACTGAAGACATGTTAACCCATTCTGATGCTTGGACACAGCAGGACAACAAGCATTCAGGACTTCCTCTATCATTCATTACAATCCCTGCTCACCCCTTGAAACACAGAATCACAGAATGGTTCATGCTGGAAGGGACTGCTGGAGGTCATCTAGTCCAAACCCCTTGTTCAAGTAGGGTCATCTAAAGCCAGCCAGCCAGAACCACGCCCAGACAGCTTTTCAGTATCTCCAAAGAATGAGTCTCCACAAACTCTCTCGACAACCTGTGCCAGTACTCAGTCATCCTCACAGTAAAAAAGTTTTTCCTGATGTACAGAGGGAACCCCCTGTATTTCAGTTTCTGCCCGTTGTCTCTGGTCTTGATGCTGGGCACACTCAGAAGAGCCTGGCTCTGTCCTCTTTGCACCCTGCAGGTATCTATACATACATTGATAAGATCCCCCCCGAGCCTTCTCTTCTCCAGGCTAAATATTTCCAGCTCTCTCAGCCTCTCCCAGCCAGGCTGTAAAGCAACATATGAAAGAAGAATCAAGACTGGAGCTCTAAAATCAGGGCCAGCCTGTCTGGGAGGTGGAAGGGAGAAGGTATGTAGCTGGTGAATGGCAGTGTTGGAAGTCCAATGATCATTCAATCTGATCCTTTTTCCTTCTTATCTTTTCTCTGTATGTTCTTTCTTCCATAAAAGTTTACTTTATTAGTTACGTGAAGCATGTGTGCTGTGGTAAGCTTAGGACTGACAAAGGATGAAAAGCAGGGTGCCTGATTATGGAGGAAGTAGCTGGCTGACTGGACAAACCCATGGCAAACTCTTCCTGGAGTTTCAGTTGCATAGACTTTTTGTAGTTTACAATAGGGAACGCAAACTGTTTTTACTCAGGCAAGCTGGTGGCCTCAGGATCGAGATGCAGATTTTTGGAAAAGCTGTGTAAATCCTCACAGAAAGGACCAGGGAAGGCCCAGATGATGAAAGAAAAGGACACAGGCCTGCTGTCAAATGCAAGAAACTACTGAATTTACCAACAATGCTTTAAAGAGTACCTATGCAGAATTATGGATTACAGCTTTACAAACTGCAAAAAAAAGTGGTAGATTTTTCAAGCAGGTAGGTCAAAAGCCCACTGCTGACAGTCACCTTCCTTAGCAAATTTTGTGTCTCTTACCTGAAGGCACCAGAGACACTTAAAGAGAAATCTGTCATAATTTTTCTTTACTTTTCAGATAAGTTTTCCAAAACTTCTCCCATGTCTAGAGATATCCTGGTGTGTGAAATCGCCTCCTGGAGTTAAAACTAAACAATGTTACAGGTCATGGAGAACAGATTTTACAGTAAAAGATGGTGTTAAGCATCATCTTATGTTAAGCATCAGCATTGTGTTACCGGCAATGTTGCAAGCTCTTTCTCTATTTATCTTTTATAATTCTGTTAATGCTGAGATTTCAGAGTGGCCAAGAAGAATTTCACATAGCTATCAAGACAATTTGAGCTTCATAAATGTTAAAATACTAAAAATTACTTTGGTCATTTACATTTCAGTGACTGGAAGTAAGCAAGTTTTCTGCAAGTTTAACTTGCAAGTTAAGCAAGTTAAAGATCCTTTAAACTTGGAGAGAGAAAAGGACGTATCACCGTGTAAAACAGCAAAAGATACATTCTAATTTTATAGAAAGCTTTATTTACTTACCACTGGTTTGGCTATATTAGAAAGAAGTGCTTCAAGTGCTTTTGTTTCTTCATCCTTTTCTTAAAAAACAAAATCAAAGCAAACAAAAGGTATCCATGAATATTGTTCAGCACCTTTACAGTGAAATAGCTCTTCAAATTCAACAACACATGGACTGAAGTATGTATAAAATAGAACACCTTGCCAACTTGCATTCATCTAGGGCAACATAAAACCAAAAAAGCTCCCAAAGAAGCTGTTCATACAAAACTACTTCTAAATCTGTTCTGTGATTTATGGAATACAGAAAGCTTGGTTATCTTTTATTAACATATAACTTTAAACAAACTACTGCTATGAAGAAATTAAGCTTTTGGCTGAGGTATTTCCTATAGATTTCACTTTGGATGTAGATACAGTCAAGTTCCAGTAGCTAAAATACGTTACTGCACATCCGCTGGAAGACTATTGGTAACACTATTGGCCTCCTTCAATTGCAAGGGCAAACCTTAGCTTAGCCTTCAGTTACATCTCCGGGAAAGAATCTAAGGTGTTTTGTTTCAGCTGAAGGTATAGTTGAGCTTTACGACTCAACATTTATAGAAGGTGGTTTATGTGCTTTCTCCCACACAATATTAAAATTTTATTATCTCAATAGTGTAAGTGAACAGGCTACTTAGTTTTTAAGATGTGGCCATGCATTTTTATTTAACCTGCCTTAAACTACAATGAAAAGAAAAACAAAGCCTGGTAACATTGTTTAAAAAAACCCAATGGGTCAAATCAATTTACAACGTTATATTTCTAAGATTATTTATGCTGTTGAAACTAAATGCATTTTCTGACTTCTGTTTGTTGTTACAAGTCTAAGTCACAGCACATAGTCTTCCCAAGCGTCTTTTGAATTAACTAGTTTTGAAAAATGGACTTTTCAATTTTTCATATAAAATACTTCTAAGGAACCATTAACATAATTTTCCTAAAATGTACTGTTGCTTACATATGTTATGACCTGTGCTTTGGTAAAGTTAGCTCACAGATAAGTAACACCCAACAAAGCAAACTGAAGCCAAGACAAATGCCACTCTGGAACTATAGTGACAAGTATTCATTGAAGTCTGGAGCACCAGTTCTCAACTTCTGAATTCAGGTTGTATCTCAAAGGTATCCCTTGGTACTAAGATTTCACAGGGTATCATCTACACAAGTTTTGAAACAGCTCTTGTAGGTTGCAATTTCCTAGTCTTGGTTACCTGTATTTTCTTCACATTCCTTTATGTTTACAGCAGTCTAATATATGTTGGCACAAAATCATCACCTCAAAGTAAACTTCACTGAGTTAAGAAAATGTAGTTTCCCTCAGCATCACTAGTTACAGATCTCTATTCTGAGAAAACTGTACTTGACTGATGACCAGTCTTTCACACTGTGCTCTGAATATGAAGTGCTATGCCAGTGACCTGAAAGTTGCACAGTGACACATCATCAGATTCAAAAATTACTGTATGACCAAGACCGAGTGAATTCAGTCCATTTATGAGATCACAAGCTTTCCAGTGAAATAAAGGTATTAATAATAAACACACTCCCTATGGTAGTGTCTTAGAAACCATGAACTCACATGGACTAGTGCAAGGACCAGCCTTTTTCTACAAAGGCTTTTCAATAATGAGTTGATAGGGATGGACATTACATGAGTTTTATGTAACAACAGATCTCTTTTACAAAATATTCCTCTTCAACAAGTTGATTATATATTTCCTGTGTCAGACACTTGGTTCTTTTCATGCTTTCTTCAATATCAAACAGGCCACCAATACCCAGCAATTCCTTAAAATATCAGCACCACTAACTCTGGACAAAACAATTTTCTTTAAACAGCTTTATGAAGTATGTTTAGTAAGATTTGCTCCAGTCTACATGAAGACTTGCACGTCACTAGTTTTGTTCTCTTAGGCCCATTGTTCTGATGTGACAAGCATGTTGATTGCCCTTAACTCCATTCTATGTAAGTCAGGGCAGTTACAGGCTGCCATTTAACTTCAAGGTTGTCAGTGTGGTGTTCTATCTATAAATGCTGTGCTCAGCCTGACTCTGGACTTGCACGTGTTTTTTTAATTATACACACACATATATATTTATAGTTTTTGTTAATACTTACCTTCTACTTCTGTATCTGTCTGAGAATTACTTCTTCCTTTACCCAAAGACTTGCTTTTGGTGGAACCTGTGCTTATACCAGCCGCATCCTGTCCTTTTGCAAGTCCATTATGTTCGCTTGTGGGAGAAGGACATTTCTGAGGAGATGATGGAGGACTGTTTAACTTATCCTTCTGAGTTCCATGTCGATCTTTCAATTTCTTTTGCAACCTTTCATATGTTTTACTAGACCTTTCATCTCTAAAGTTGGATCTTCCATGAGCAGACAGAGTATCTAAATGAAAGTAAAGAAGAAAAAAATTAAAAATCAGAACAGAATGTAATTAAAAATATATTTAAAAACGCTCTGTGTGTTAAGTGCAAATTTTTGTGTAAAATTACATCTCTGCTTCTACTGGAAAACTGAAGTTGACCAGCAGACGAACTAATACACACTAACTGGATATTAACAGTGCTAGGGAAGAAAATGTAATCTTTCCTTCCCACACTTTTTTTCTACTTAAAAATTATTCTTAAAATGTTTCTATAATCTTCCTTGAGCTGTACGCTACATGGTAAAGTCAGCACACTACTGTATTACATGGGAAGAGGTTTGCTCTAATGCTGAATAAAAAATACAGAAGTTTTAAGTTTTGGAATGCAACTAGAGCCCAATTACTCGACTGGTGCTTCAGCAGAAATCAACAGGGAAAAACCCCACAAAAGCACAGTGCAACTGAAAGATACGAGAAGACTGAAGATAGTATGGCTAGGTCTTCTAGTACACTGTATCTGTACACAGCAACCAGAGGTATTGCTGCAGTATCACCAAAGTCCCATCTCTAAGTCTGAACATGGTTTTGGTAAAAAGTCAGTAGCAGACTAATAAAACTTAAACTGCAGATTTGTGAACTTTTCTATCCCATTCTAAGGTTTTTATCCATTTCACCTTTATGCTGCTCGTAACAGCTTACTGACTCAAGACTTTAAAACAGTGTACCACATGGAACCAGCTCCTTCCTCAGTGTAACGCTATCAATGACAAATGAGGAAAGCTTTCAAAAAAATACATCCTTCAAAATCAGCATAGAATTTGTGTATTTTGAGGTAAGCTGGATTACTTGGTCTGAAGAATGAAGTGCATTATTTGTTACTTCTTATGTGCTAGGAAGTATAGAAAACAAGATCAAATAAAAACATCCTTGCAAGAAGGATAGAAGTCACAAAACTAAAGAGCTTTCCAGTTTCTGTTTTTTTTGTGTGTCAGCTTAGTTCCCAGAAAATTTGGCAAAGGACTACTAGATAAGCTGCGACCATTTAGAAATCTGATTTTCACTACCATTAAAAATTTAGGAACTCTTGTAGAGAACTACCATGCTCTAGAGTGCTTCTGGGTTTGTTTTTTTCCCTTAAATTCAGATTCCTCATACAGGAGCATAACTGTGGGCTTTACTTCTGAAGGCCATAGCCAGCGTCAATGGTCCAGAATTAAATACAAAATCTGTTACAAATATGTAACAAATTACAGCATCCCTAATCCTCTCCCTAAATCCAAGGACATCTTACACATATATTTAAAACAAAGCAAAACCAAACAATCCCATTTTATCAACATTTTTTTGCATTAGCAGTTTAGCAAATTACCACTGAATTCATATTTAAAGGGATATAACCTAGCAGCAGAAATCTAAAAAAATCTTATTCCATTAAGAACTACCCTTTATCTTTTATGCATTTAATTATCATACTCCAACGTCTCAATTTAGCAAACTAGAAGCAAACAACTGCCGGCTACAGGAAACCAAGAAATTAGTAAAACTATAAATAAGCACTCGAAGAATATCTAATTATGTACTGTTACCAAAGTAGTGTGAGAAAGAAATGAAGTACAACTTAAGAATACAGAAACACTAAGAATTCCATGAAGATCAAGACATCAGTATATCCTTATCTGACAGCTTTGTAAATCACAAGTATTTAAGCACAGTAACTAGCTGGCAGATATTTTTAGATGATTTTAGTAGTATCATAGAATGCTGAAATCTACACATATGCAGTGACATGACAAAGCTGTGTTTAATCTACTCCTCCACAGCTTCCAAATTCTTCCTCTAAAAACAGCAACCTGGTGTTGCTCTCTGGAAGTTTTTCAAGGTCAGCATCCACCTTATAACATAAGTTTATCTAAAGAAAATCAAGTCTACCAGAAATGTAAATATTATCTAACAACATAACCAGAGTTAGTACACACATACACTTTGGCACTAAAATGTATTAAAGGCAGATGTCAATAGCACTACCAAAGACAGCTTCAACTACAGTTTGAGTTTAGGTTGGTGGCACCTGATTATTCAAACTGCACTTCAATATGGACATTGGACTAAATGCATACAGTTTTATAAAAAATAGAACACTTTTTTTTTCAGAATCAATACTAAGACCTCTTGTTTCATGCTTCAAACAGGATACTTGCAAGATATGAGATCTCAGAACAGTACTCAGGTATGGATTTAAACACTGAAACTCAGGGGAAGGCATCAGCATCACTACAAACACTTCGTGCACTGCTTTCCTGGGCAAACCTATAACTGATACACATAAAAAATAATATGCATGTTTAATGGATCACTGAACTGACAAGTCTAATTTATTAAAATAACTTTTTGTGGGATAATAAGCTTCAGTAAACAAAAATGGTATCCTCATAAAACTTTTTGTATAGCTCTCATTCAAGCTGTAAGTCTTGCTTGATAAAGCCTGTATATCAGCATAACAGATGATGGAAAAGAGTACAGCATTATTTCCTTTCATAGAACTTGCAATATTCAATAAGCTACTTACCCAGCTCCCCATATACTTGTGAGGTGTGATACTGTGGAATGTACTGCGTTGCCATGTCACTAGCTCCGGTCACAGGTGAGTATATATGACGTGGTGGAGGGGGTATCATGGCTGGAAGTGGAAGGAAGCCAGGCAGTGGGGGATGCGGAGGCCTGTGTATCACTGCGTGACCACCAGGATGAAATTCTGGAGCCTGAGGAACCACCACAACCCTTCGAACTCCGTTATCCTCAATAACCTGTACAATGAGAGAAACCACACAACAGAAGAGAAATGACAGTCTGAAAGGTATGTTTCTACAGATACTTAAACAATACCAGGAATAGTAACACCCTTCACTTTGAGAAAAGGAAAACAGGAGAGCATAAGAAAAAAAAGACAGGACAATGAAAGGGCTACCTCATTAAGTGTATTAACTGCAACAATGGCATTAACTTCTCAGTGTGAAAGGGAAAAATACTGTTAAAAAAATCTGACTGTAACATCTTATAAGCAACCAGTTATACTTACAGCATAAGCCCAGCTTCTTCCCAGGGTCCTGTTTCCACCCTTAGTCACACTGCTTGTATGCTACACTATGTGTGTTCTGTATGTTCTACAGTGCAACGACTACCTTGGTCCCTAAAAGTGATGTGGTGGGTGGACAGACCTCACTCCGCATAAATGGTGAGAGGAAAGGCACAAGAGTCAGGTCTTTGCTCTGTGCCCAAGGCAGTCCACCAACACTACCCCAGGAGGCACTTGCCATACTGCACCTGCAGGCATGCAGCAGCCATCATCTGCATCAAACTGTTAAAGCAAAAACCTAGCAGGATGGTGGCCAGCCCTC
Source organism: Falco biarmicus (assembly GCF_023638135.1). Taxonomy (NCBI): domain Eukaryota; kingdom Metazoa; phylum Chordata; class Aves; order Falconiformes; family Falconidae; genus Falco; species Falco biarmicus. The sequence continues at coordinate 30,898,910 of NC_079289.1, forward strand.
TCAAGACTCCTTCACAACTCAAGGTAGTTTTTATAAGGAATTTTTTCTTCCTTTTCTTCCCTCACCTGTTAAAACGTCTTGCACCCTGAAGGAAGCCACATGCTACTTGGAAAACAGGGCAGGGGCCTTTGCAGCCGCCTTTGCCAGACTCTAGTGTGCAAAGAGGCTTGTGCAAAGATGGCAAGCGGGAGATGTGACAAGACAGCGTTCGTCCGAGGGACCCGAGCGCAGCCCTTAGCAATGTTACCAGAAGTTCAAAGAAACAAATGCAGCATATGCAATCCCATGATGAGAGTAACTGTGATCACGTAAGATGTATGGAGCTGAGGCATGCTGTGCACAGTACATGCAGCATGTCTGGGGTCTGTAGCGTGTAGGGGTCTGGTGGAGAGCAGGCACGAAGGCATGTACTGTAGAAAGTGCTGAAGCAGATAATGCTCTTTCACAGAATGAGGGCCATCATCAACTGGACCAGAACCAGCGGTCTCTCCCTGAAGCACATCACAGACAGGGAAGACTGCCATCATTATCCTCTCTAGATGTTTGTATCATTAGTGGCAAATTCACAAAAATACATGACTGCTGGGAATATCCAGAGATGATCTTGGCATAATTTGACTATTACGCATCATGCTGTCACTAACTTTAGTGTCTGGGATGCCAATTAATAAATTGTTTTCCACTTCCTAGCAAAATGCTGTAAAGTAGTGCCACAGCAGGGACTGTAATACAAGGTTTTGGATGAAACATTTACCTAGAAAACAGGGAAAAGAACAGAATCTGGAATGTCATGGCTACATTCAGAAGCAGAGGGCAAGGCAACCCTATGACATTAAGTTTTCACTGACATTTGAAATGAGGTAGGGACATATACATGTACACCAATGAGTAACCCAGTACAACAGGAGCAAATCAACAGATCAAAGCACTTGGTGCCAAGCTGCTTTCAACACAATCTGGAATGGAGTTTCTGCTTTTGTTTTCTCTGACAGCAATCTAATTTGTACACCCCAAAATTATCCTGCTAGCTTAATGAATGCAAGGTAAGGGAGGCTGGTCTAGGAAATTGTTTCAAAACATCACTGCTGTAGTGAGAAAGACAGTATGTGGACACAGCTGTATGCTCCTGGTGTAACAGCAGAATGAAGATTCTAGGCATATGAATAACATTCAGAAGCCATAGAAGTATGTGCACAATGGAGCTGATCCCCCCTTACTTACCTAATAGAGAGCCAGAAATTAATATAAATAATCCAAGTGAACACAGCTTTAACACACCTACATACCGTGTGACTTTAAAAAATGGGTTGACTATTTTCAGTGTACAGAAACTGTCCCTTGTTGGGACAGAACAACCACTCTTATAGTCTGTGCAACCATAGCTGTGTGGTGTCCTAAAGGGAGGATATATTAACAGCAGTAAATACAATTAAAACTTCTGCTGTCCAATGAAATTCTCTAAACACTGAAATGTAGTTTTAATTAAGTCCTTTTTGCTTACAAAAAAAAACCCAACCTGCAATTTATCATGATTTTATAAGCAGATTCAGATTATGTAGGAAGCAGCTTTTATTAAAAAAACCAGACTACTTAGTTTACAATGTATTTGTTTTCTTGGGTCTGCTAGTAGCCTAAGGAACTCAAAAATATTCATAGCAGCAGGGACATTAATAGTGTAAAATGAAGAGTCTGGCAAGTCTGTAACTGTGCCCCTAAATCAAACATGAATTCAATGTTAGGCCTCTACCAGGCAGCTACACAGCTAAAAACCCTCCAAAAAGCAGTAAGAGATCATGACAATCATAAAATTTTAAGTTAAAAAAGTAAACAAGCTATCTATTATCCTAATTATGCTAGCAAAACATGCAGTTCTGGCATAGGCCTGTTTGGTTGAGTGAGCCAAACAAACATCACTGGAAAACTCACTACAGACAGGGAATATAGACAGCTTAGAGGATGAATGAAGATGTGCTTTCAGAGATTTACAACTAGAGTTCCAAAAGAAGAGGAAGGGAAAAGGAAATCAACTTATGAACTGCTTTTTATTTATGTGATATAAGAAGAATAAATATGCTTTATTCTGTAGTTATCCCCTACTTCTAATAGAGGACAGTACGCTGTATCACTGCCAAACAGGAACTGAAGCAAGCAGATGCGTAACAGAACTAAATGAAAATGGATAGACAAAAGATGGTTATGCTGAAGGTGTTCTTTCAGACTGATGGCTTTAGACATTTAGCTGGTTTCTAATTTCTCTCAAGATACATCTGCAGTTGCTGTCATTTAAAAATTTACTACGGCTGAAGAAACCACAGAAGTTCCTTGGCTGGGATTGCATTAAATCTGGGATAACTCTTAGCTCAATAGTGTTAAGACCTTCCTGTTTGCAAGACTACTATCAAATCTCGCTTGTAACAGGAGCTTCCACCATAAACCTCAATGGCTGGTATGTTTTGTCAACAGTAAATACTTCGGAAGTCTTATAAACTACAGGTTTCCCTGGACTATGATACTTTTCCTCAGATGAAAACAGCAGACATGAGCTCATTCCACCTGTACTCTGAGCTGGAGAGATGTGAGGCACCTTCAGTTCAAAAGTCAGAGAGGTGTGTTAGCACACCACCTGCTTGCCCTAACAAGCTCCAAGGAAAGGCTAACAAGCCTGCCTCAGCAAGGCCCAGTCCTTCAGCCTGTCTGCTGCAAGCGGTCCTTGAAGGATAAATTCATTTTATAAATATTATTCAGATTGGCACAGGTTACCCAACTTTTTAAACATTAAGTACTTCATCAACTGAGATTAAGTACTCAAGAAATACGGTAAAATTCAGAATCTCGCTTATGTCAAAAATTCTTTTGGTTCTTTAAAAATGAATTCTAATAGGAATCAAGACTTTTTACTATGACCTAAAGCTAAATGGACTTTTATGATTATTTTTAATTAATTTTTCTTCTGCTTGTTTGGGAATTCAACTATGGAGGATACACGAATCAACTTATGAGCCAACTTTCAACAGAGGAAACTTAGAACCACATGGTATTAGACTGCCCAAGCCAGTAGTTTTTTCTTTTGCTAGAGGACAATTTTTTAATGCCATTCAGATAATTAGTCCAACATCTGCTAGACACTGTGGGTTTTCTGGTTGCATTTTATGTGTTGTAGTCTCTTCTCAGTATACACCATGGGATGCATGCTGAGTCAGAAGTAGGCTGGTCACAACAACAGAATTTAATGAGATGTTCTTTTAAGTTCTTTCTCAAGATGTACATCATGGAGAGAGCTATTCATCTGCTCTAACTTCCAGGTTGACCTACTAACCCTTAGACTTGTTCTATAGCTGAGGGAAAGAGATACCACCTAGAAGGTCACACCCTCTCATTATAATACAAATGTCAAAAATAGCCAAGAGGAATCACCCTTTTAATCTATTTTAAATGCTGGCCAGGTAATCTAGCTCACATTTAATTTTCAGACATCTAAATTAGGAATCGCACAGCAGTGAGAAAACGAGAGGCCCATTTTCAGATAAGCTGTGGAAACATGTATTATATGGTAATTTATTCCCAATGGACAGCTGACATTTTTTCCATCCTGTTTGCTACACTTTTTCTAATGGACCTGTTTTTACTCCTTACCTGCAGGGAACTTCCCAGACATGAACTATGTACATATATAAAATTATATCAGCAGAAAGAGAAAACATCTGCTAACACAGAAATCAGCACAGGTCCTGCACAATGAGCTATCTGGGTCATGATTGTATTTTATATTCAAAGGACATCTAGTACATTGGCATCCTGAACTCAGTAAGGAACTGGGCTTGTATTGTCAGGTAAGCAGTAAACACATAACTAAACAGACACATACACAGCATGAGAAGTCTCCCATCACAGAGATACTATGGGACATCTCTCCTTACTTGCTTGCTTGACCACAGTGACTCTGAAACTTGACACATAAATTTACTGAATTAGCTATTATGGTTCTACTCCCATAATCTGCATCAAAATAAAGTAAAAATGAAATGAAGGGACATACCTGTGGGGCATATCCAGGAGGCACATAAATAGTAGGCACTGAACCATTTGGGGACATCATTGGAACCTGAGCAGGACCTAAATGGGTTACAGAAATACTCAGTACAGCACCATATAATCATTTGACAAAGTTGAAAGAACATACTGAACTGCAATATCTCTGTGAAAAATATTCAAAATAACATGGATAAACAAAGGCAACAAACTGTACAGATAAAATTATAGCAAAGGGCACTCTTGGAAAAAAACACCAGAAATGAAACTACAATAATCCACCAGCTGTATTTCTCCCTTCTCTGTCAGTAAGCTCACAGAAGAGCTTATGTAAAAACTTAAGAGGTAACAATTCAAAAGAAGTATCCCAAGATGGAAAGACAACAAAAGAGACTTTAAAACATAAACAAAACAAAAAAATATTTGAAACAAATTGCTGAAACCAGATAGTATTTAGTTAAGAGTTGTAAAGAAAATTACAGAATTGCTGCTCTATTATTATAGTCTTATCACCTGAAGTAGTCTCAGTCCCACAGGAGTGGCAAACACAACACTGACTTAAGGTCCCAGGGGAAAGCCAGTGTATTACAAACCAGTAAGTCTACTCCTACTAATGGGAAAAGCTGTGATACCCTGATGATCCTTCTAGCATGCAAACCAGAAAGAACAGAGTTCGTAGACACTTAGATAAGTATGACACAATGGGAATGTGTTAAGGTGGCATTGTGGATGAAGTAATGCCTGGAAAATCTGATACCTTCAAAAAACAAAGGGATGCTGTCACATACCTGGATTTTCCAAAAGCTTTTCACAATCTCTCTCAAAGACTCTTAAAGAAGTAATGCTGTCTTCAGTTAAAAAGGGAAAAGGGCTTTTAGTGAATAACTAACTAACTGGCTGGAGAACAGGAAACAAAGAGAAGTAAATGATCAGCTTTCTAAGTGCCTAGAGTGACCATCGGAGTCCCATGGGCACACAAAGAACCTGTTCAATGTATTAGCAAACTGGAAAAGGAAATGGACAGCGAGGTAACAAATTTTTGGTATGCTCTCAGAAAGCTAGTAGAAAAATCTCACAGTACTCAATGACCAACTGATAAAAAAGCAGCAGAAATACTGCTGGTAAGTACCAAGTAATGTACCTGGACAAAACTAGTATTTATTTACAGTGATAAGCCATAAATTAGCTATAAACAAACACACTATGAAGTTACTAATATATTTCTAAGGAAGTATCAGCCAAGCGTTGGTCAGTGGCATTTGCAGAAAGAAAAAGAACATTAAAAATCGTTACTAACAGAACAGAGAACAAGCAGAAAACATTATGCTATGGTATAAATCCACGCTGTACCTCAATACTTTTGAGCGCTATGTTTGTCTCCACCTTTCAAAAAGAACACACAGACCTAGAAAATGACCCAAAAAAAAAAAAAGTTTACAGGCTTTTCTCCTGTTTATCAGAAAAAAAATCAAAGACACCAGGATACTTCCACCTGAAGATAGTTAAAAAACAAAAGGGCTGGCAGCAGAGGAATAGTAAAAGACCTATTAAAAAAACCAAACTGCCTAAAAATGGAAAGATAGATCATTTTCAGTTTCTCATGTGCAAGGACCAGAGATATTAAATCACCAGGTCAAAGATCTAAAGCTGACCAAGGAATTTCTCATTCCTCTTCAAACACACAGCTGTGTAACACACTGCTTTAAGAACATTGTGGAAACCAAAGGTTAGTTTCAGGAGAAATTAAACACACTGCAAGAGGTAATCCATTAAGAGCTGTAAAAAACAAGTATTACTTTTGGTTCAGAAAGCTAGAAACAAGAAAGCTATTTCTGTGTGCCTGCCCTATTCTTATGCTCTCCCCCTTAGTATTTGATACCAAGCCTCTATCAGAGCAAGCAAGCTGGCACAGGCTTCAAGAGGGAGAGCCTACAGATATTCTTAGATTCCTGTATTCAAAAATACATAAGGCAATATTTGCTGAAGTTTAATTATCAAAGAAAAACTGAAACACAATATAATCTGACCAGGCTTTGTGGCAAGTGCATAAGGTTGGGATTCAGATACTCCAAGCTACATCCTCTACATTTCCAATTCAGTGTAGTGATGCTAACCAAAGCACCAATCCAACTCTTAGTGAAATTTCTGTAATGCTTCTGAAAAGGGAATTCACAGTTACATGTTAATGTTTTATAAACTCAGTTAAGATCTGCAAATGGAAAGTACTAAGTAAATGCGAAGTGCAGCATATAAGATCAGCATACATCATTTTGGTAAGTATTACCTTGACAGAAAAGGAAAGACAACTGTCCAAATGCCAAGAGCAGAGAACCAGAACAAAAAGCATTCTTTAAAAAAGTAGCATGTAATCCAACTTGATTACACGTACTATAGGGACTTATTTAGAATTAAGATATGGAAGTTTTGAAATCTACTACCTAAAAAAATCACATCTTTATTATTGACATTTTAACCTACAACTGGGGGAGAGGCTGAAGAGACTTTTTAAATAATAAGGCCTTAATTAAAAGATTAACTGAACTGTGTAACAGCAAAAAATATAACGACTACAGTAAGCTATAAATTGAGAACCAAACGTTCTTCAGGTCTTTTTGCTCAGCTGAAACTCAAAAATATTTCAGTGAAAGTTTCTCCCCGAGTATGAAGTACTAAAAAGAAATGGAAGTAAAAAAGATGTGAATGAGAAGCTGAAAAAGTGCTTCAAAGCATTAGCTTACAATAAATTAAAAAATGTCAACAGTAATGGGAGCATATTTATTGTAAGCTACCATTCAACCAAATCTCAGTTTACATTCTTACATAAGAACACAGCTTGTATCTTGTATTGCTTACATGTAGTTTTTCCATAATGAATACAAAACATTGTGACTTTTAGTAAATTCACAATTTTGAACTATATAAGGTTCAGGTAAATTGAGAACTAAGACTTCAGTTACTTGAACTTTTTACAGCAAACTCAATGTCCTTGGGGGATGAAGGAACTCTAATATGAACAGCCTGTTTCTTTGTGGACTGGTGGATATTTCTGTCTGGCTTTTTTGTTTTGTTTTGCTTTAAATATCTAAAGAACAATCTTTTTCAAGTTTACTTATTTAGTGCTTTTAATCTAACAAACAAAAAAATCCCTACCCCAGTTATCTACGATCCAGTACAAAGGTTGATCCACAAAGCCATTATCAGTATACCCATAACGTGGCAGTCACAAAAATAAAACACATAAAGGCAATGTATGAACCTAAAAAACTACTGCAATGTTAGAACAGAGTCAAATTAGTAGTCTGAAAACTCACATTCCATCTTTAGCACTTTGAAGTTCCAGAATTAATGAAAATATATTAAAGATCTAAGGGTGAACTCCAATTTACTTCTGATTAGATTTTCAAGTGGCTGCGGAGTGAAGTTAGATTGCAGAGGAACAATCAAGAAAACAGAAAGCATGGGAAAAAAGTTGGCAGACTTTATGTATTTTAATGAAAGCACCATTTTTACAGTGAAATTATCGATTTCTTGGCAGAAAGCATATTACTACCTGCAAAAATTTTTAAAAAACCCAAGCTTTCCTGTAAAGGTAAAATGCTGTAAAACAGTGTAAAAGCAGATTATTTTTTTTTTCCTTTTAGAAACAACTACTGTGAAGATCTTGTTCTATTTCAGTGAAATACACTGCAAGAGGAATTTTCATGCTTTTAGGTATCGCTACACAGGTCCATGACAAAGCCGGTGTGTTTTACCCTGAAGTGAGACCGATTGTAAAGAACCAGCCAACAGCAGCATCAGGAAATTTGTGTTAAGCAAACAACTAGTTGTCTATATTGCACACAAATGGAAGTGACTTAATCCAAACCACTGTATTATGGATGTTGATGGCTTTTGTAAGAGAAGGTCTCAAACCTTTTATATATGTTCAGGTATACAAGTTCTCTTATGTAAGAAGTGGAAAAGCAGCATTGTGGGAGAGAGAACAAACATTGCAACATTTTGTTTTATTCTTCAAAAATGACTCATCAAACACAGGAGAGGTTTACTAAACTCAACTGAACCCAAGAAACAGCTGTTTCACCACACTTTGTTTATTATTGTCCTGAAATCTGCTATTTCGCTGCTATGAAAGGGAAAACTTGCCTTTAGGTAAGCACTGTGTCCTAAGTTAAAAAAAATAAAATATAACAACTCAAGGCGCCTATCAAAGATCACACAAAACGTAGAACACGTGTCCTGAAAGAGGAAATACGTTAAAAAAATTTCCCAGCAACGGAGGAATACCTCCCCTTCACCAGCAGCAGCTTAACTTCTCCAACACGTTTATTTGAGCAGCCTGTAAAAACCTCGTCATGCTTCATTACGGGCACCATACACGTGCAGCATAATCAACAGCACTGCACGCTCGCTAGAACCGTGACAAACCGATCTAAACATAGCAACACCTGAACATTTGAGGATGCCGCCACCGCCTGCCCGGCATCCAGCATGGCTCCATTTTCAGTCGCTCATAAAAGGGCCTGGGCGGCGGTGACCCCCCCGCGCTCCCGGCGCAGAGCAGCGCTCGCCGGCCGCCTGCGTGAGCCCATGCTCTTCCGGGGCAGTCACCGCCCACAGCCCGCTCCCGTAACGCCCGGGCTGGCCACGGCCTGCCAGGGCTGCCCGCTCCCGGCGCGGCTCCGGGCCCGCCCGGCCCCCGGCACGGCCGGCCCCCCTCCGGGCCCGCGCACCGCCCCCGGCGGGGTCGGCAGCGGTCGGGTTCCCCACATCTTTCTCCAGCCACCTCAGCTCTCCCCCATCCGCCGCCGCCGCACGAGCGCCAGCCGCGGGGGCCGCCTGCAGCGCCGCGCCCTGCTTTTGTGTTCCACCGCGGCGGCCGAGCCGGGCAGCCGGGAGACCTTACCGCTCATTTCGGGCTGCGCTGCGCCCGGGCCGGGCCGGGCCGAGCGGGCGGGCGGCTGCTCCCGGCGCGCCGCGGCAGGCGGGGCGGGGCTGGGCGGCTCGCTCAGGTGCGCGGCTGCCCGCTCCGCCCCGCACCGCCGCTCCGCCCTGCCCGCGCCGGGCCGCGGCCGGCAGCCAGACCAGCGGCCAGCCCGGCGAGGAAGGCTCCCGTTAGCCGTCCCGCAGGACTCCTGTGCTCTCTCTTTTTTACTGTAGCCTACCGATTGGCGTTGGCTGGTGCGATGCGAGTTCTTCAGTTGAAAGCTTTTACGTTAATTAGCATAATTAAGCTATAAAGGATTACTTCAGCCTGATCCTTCTGTAGGATTTACCTGTGTAGCTGAACTGCTAATCAGCTTACACCTAAGAAAAGAGGTGCACAGACAGACCTGGCTGCAAACACACACTTTCTGGCATCCATCACATTTGGAGAGCTGCAATGACTTTCATACTAATCCGCGTGGATACTGCGGCTCATGAACGCTGCTATACTTAGCATTAGTCTAATGTGAACAGCGATGAATCACTGTTATCCCCAGGAGGAAACAGCATTCAGGATTTACTGCAGCGCATTAGGTTAACTATGGCTCTATAACCGAACACCCACACTTTGACATCACACAAGCGATGATATGCATCACTGACGCAAGCACTGACAGGATCAAACACAAAGGCCACCGCAGCTGAAACAATAGAGTGCACAGCTGACGTAGCAGCACGGCCCTCCAACACCACCAGGCTGCAGCAAATCAATAGTCCCAGATGCCACAAATAGTTGCACCACTCTGTCTTTTACATAATGGCTAAGACTTCAAAGTTTTATTTTGGGCTCCCAGCAGCTACAATTAATTACAAAGGCCAGTAACAACAGTCACAATTGGTCTACATTTGGTTTGTAAGCCGTGCCTGGGAAATACTTCCAAACTAGTACTTTAGGTTAAAGGGCGCTAAAACATTGTCACAAAGCATCAGCAGCTTTACATTGACTAGGTGCAATGTAATCAAAGCAAGTACTGACAAAGAAAAGCAAACGCAAGACTTACTGTTAGGCCTGAGCTGGGGCAGTGGCACAAGAAGGAACAGTGAACGCTGCAGGGACACAGGCCATCAGAAGACTTCAGTTTTCAGTACTGTCAGTTTAGCATATTCCTTCCGCTCTAAATTAACCTTGACAAACAATTCCTTCCCCCATCCATGCACTTTTGCCACAAAGGCTGGGAAATGGCAACTGACAATGCAGCAACATCCATTTACAGGTATTAATTGGCTACAAAAATCTATCAGTAGACTGCAAGCTGGCAAACGCAAGCAAAAGCTGAAGGTAAAATGTTCACATAGTTCCTTTCAAAAGCAGGGGGGAAAAAAGTATCAGTTTCATCCATAGAGGCTTTGGAATAATGGATAAAAGAGCAGAAAGCTATGAAGCCTAACTACAGTTATTTCTAAAGATTACATCCTGAGGAGATCCTGATCTTTCCCATGAAACCATACATACACTTTTGAGGGGTGGGGGGCGGGGGGAAGGACATGAAATCCCTTCTCATAGGCAAAGTGCAGAGATGACAGGTTCCTGTAACACTTTATCGTTAATACAGCTATCAGTTTTCTTTTATAATGGCCTCACATACTTTCAAAGGAAAAAGGTGACAATGGTTTCTATGTTCAGATGTTAAATGTACTTACATTTCACCTGTTTCTAAACAAAGACCACAGTGCAATTTTGTGATTAAAAAAAGACTGCAAGTCCATGCCTTTGCACGGTGCAAACCACAACACAAAGTTACACTTTGGAGCTTGCAGAAGGATTTTAGTTCTTTTGAGATACTCCAACAATAAAGTTTTCATATATTCTTTCTGAAGCAACTGTGTCGCACAGGAATTGACTCCATCCTACTTTGTTAAAAAAAGTACCAATGAATCAAAGATATTAATGTGGAAATACAACACAGACTTTGTACTGTGCAGCCTAGATTGTTAAATTGTTCTGTTTTGTTTGCTGTTTTAGGTTTAGACTTAGGGCAATTGTTTAGTAACTATGTGGAAGAGTTATGTCAAAAAATTGTTCTCTCTCCCTCATAGTCTTCCAATTTAAATATCAGGTGAACCATAAATCATTGCAATTCAAAGGGAGTCAAATATGACACACTATTCTTAACACAGATACCTTGACAAAAATGTTTTTATTCTTAGCAGGAAAAATAATCTGCACTCATTCTAATCTAACTGCACTGCGTATTTGCTTTGCTTTTTCCTCAAGGAGAGCCTAAATACCTAGCACTTAAGCTGAGCAGTACTGATCCGCAACTTTTTCAGACTAATATTAATTATTTGTATATACTGGTTAATCATGCTCCACTTGATTGACAACATTCAGGATAAACTGCAATTTAATCATCCAACAGTTGTTACCACTAGAAATCGTAGTTTTTCCGAAATGTATTTTTTATTCATAACAGTTGTTACCACCCCTCCACCCCTCACCCCCATATAACACTGTAACACTGCAGCAGACTGGGAAGTTAAAAAGTTAAAGCACTTCTACTGATAGCTACTCTACTTGTGGTTAAGCGTCAAACAGCCTAAGTGAGTCTCCACAGCTGGCAGTTCTTGGTGCGTAGACAGTGGCTTCTACAAAAGAGCATGTTGATTCAGAGAAGTGAGATCTTGGAAGGAACAAGCATTAACCTCAACTCCCTGCCCACCCCCACCCCCTACCCCCCCCAGCTGTGCTAAAAAATGAAATTACGTAGTATAATTACTTGTAAAGGCCTTTTCAGTATCATTATCTTCAACTTACGACACTAATGAAGTTGGTTTTTCTGTGCATGCTTACCTGGCTACATTGATTTGAAACTAGAGTGCAAAATTATCTGGCATGTTCTGCTGTCTCAGAACTGGCATTCAGAGAAGCTCCCCGCCCTCTTGTGAAAATTTCTTAGTATTTTGCCCCAAATTATTATACACAGACATATGGGTGTGCATATATACCTATGTACAGATTATGACTTGAATATGACATGTTGAATATTACTTATGTAAATGTATTTATATACATTTATAATGTATATAAATACATATATGTAAAATGATGTATTGATTAAGAAAATCAATAGCATACATATAAATGCTGAAACAATTTTACCAAATTCTAGGGTAAGTATTTTAAAACCATGGATGAAAATACATAAAAGACTGTGGATATAATAAAATCCTGTTTGTGCAAACTGTGACTGAGTATTATGACACATAGTGTCAGAAAGTCAAGCAAGAAATTAATACCAGAAAAAACTGCCAAAAGAAAATTCAGTGCCCAACTCAGATTCTTATTTCTATCCAAGGCAGATACCTCTAAAGATGTACTGCTCTGAGTCCCTGGAATCTACTAGTATTGTGTACTCTAATGTGAAAACCTCTGAGTTGTCTAGGCTTCAAGCTAATTATATAAACAAATACAATGCAGATTCAGATGTCCATTTAAAATAAAACCAAAGTAGAACAAAAATTATTATTATCATAAGCAGCTGAAGTCCTTCTAGTATCTAAAATAAATACCACACATATTCTTCTTCAAAGGGACCAATTTGGGAGTGGTCATTCCTAACTGGAAGACATAAAACTAAATTAGGAGGACATGGGGTGTCTCAGCTTTCCAGGAACCCCATAATCCAGGATTCTACGTGATTCAGCAGAAAGAGAGGAAACTAGGTAAATCTAGAACGACATTGGCTCCACAACTAGAGTACCTCCAGGGTGCAAAACCAGGGCTAAATATTGTTCTTAAAGGTAAAAGGTTAATGAAAACTGCTGATTTATTAAAAAAAAACACAAACCAACAAACAACCCCAAACCCTCACACGGAACAGATCTGTCCCACAGAAGTTTTACTCTCTTAGATGCAATTCTTGCATTAGGTGAGTGAGTTTGCTGTTCTGGTCAGATGAAAAGGTCTTCTGTAACAATGCAAAGAAATGGAAAGAGAATACAGTCCTACAGGACTTCCTTTCTTCACACTCACTACATAAAATTATTTTTATGTCTGTATTAGAGGTGTTCATTTAAATCTACCAACACCGACATGCAGTTTCACAAACAAAATGTTCAAATGTAGGTTTCTAAGCTATGAAATACATTTTGAAGTAACACTATTACACAGTTATCATGAGTGAAGAAAACACTCCCCAAAGCTGACAATTCAAAAGGTGACATTTGATAATGCAAAATCCTTCTGTTATGACACAAACTGTAGGGAACAAGCCTGAAGCAAATTACACAATCACTGCACAACAAAAATGAGACATAAGGCCAAACTGAAAACTGATGTTACACACCTTACACTTTGCAGCATCTAAGGCAAACACTTGGCTTCAGCGGGGTGATTCACTGGCTACCTCCAGAGTACAACACTGTGCTTCTGCACTTTTATCAGGGAGCCACCTCATACCAAATGACACAAACCATTAAGCACACACAGCATGCCCTCAAGTGGGTACCTGGTTCGGGCTTGCTCTAGTCACTCTTCTGTCCAATTTCAGTAGAGTACATGAAGTTTTCTGAGAGTAGATTCCTACTGTCGGGAAAAGGTCTTCTGTTCAATTAGCAGGTAGGCTAAATTCTTGCTATGCTCAAGCAGATTAACCCCACAGCTTGCTCCTGTCTAGGAGAGTGCTATGAACACCACACTATGGAATAATCTGGGTCAGCTCTGTTGAAGAGAGGCCACTAGAAACCAGAAAGCAACACACTAAGCTCCTGTCCCTGCTAGAGTCATTTAACTCCTTTAATCCATGAGTTTCTAAATGGAAAATACAGAGCTAGCCTTTAAAATAGGAACCAGAACCCAGGAGTTCACCTAAATCATACAGCAGTCCCCAATACATCAACAGAAGATGGCAGATTGCCTTCCCGTGTAGTTTCCCCTCTAGAATATTTTCTTTTTTTGAGGTGAAAACGCCCATCTCCCAAAAATGACACTGAGAAAAGCCTAAACTCCAATACCCTGAAGCCTCATGGCTAGGGGACTCTGCTGGAAACGGGGAGGTACAGGTTCAGATTATGTGGTACATTCAAAGAGCTAAAAACCTCAGATGTCAGTTCTGGGCAAGTGCGTTAACCTATTTCCTGCTGCTGTTACCATTTGCATTTGGGGATAAACAATATAACCCAAGTAAACAAACAGCCTTTCTTTTTGAAGAGAGAGAAACGTAACATTTATATACTGTCTCTATAGTGTCTCTGCTCTGGCATGTCTTTGATGTCTGGCTTCTGGCTGTCCCACTGCAGCCTCATGTTCTGTTCAATTACAGGTATGTAGAGGATTCCATGGTCAAAACAGGAGAAGCAATGATTGAGTCAATGTGCTTGCTCGGATTATGTCATAATTCAGTGGGTGACCTGGGCTGCATCTGAGACTTCTGCAGCTAAAAGCTTCTGAAGCTAGAATGAAGGTGGAATTCAAACACCCCGAGCATGATGCCTTGTGATTATAGTTCATTTCACAGACGTACTTTTCTTCTGTCTTTTCACCAGTAACAAGACAAGCCTATGAATCCAGCTACAATAGGAGATGCTCCGAAGACAGTGAAAATGGAAGTTTGACTGAAAAATTATAGCTCTTGAAAATTCTTAACATTGCAACTGACATGATAAATATTTAAACATTTAGATTAAGACTTCTGATTTTTCTAATGAGTTAAGGTCAACACACAAGAATTTTCAGGTTCAAAAAGCTTTGCAGAAAGTTTGGTCCCAAAATCATTAGCCTACAATCAGGGTACATATAAAAAAGAACATTCTCAGTCAGACAACATAGAAAGGCACCATGCTTAATACCAACACTGGCAGCCTCTTCTGTAGTGAAATGTTTCTACTATCATACAGATCACTAAACACCCTCAACCAACTCCTACTGCAAACCTCACGTTTTACCATTGAAAACGATTCAAAAGGGTTTTTCAGGATCTGTGTTAGCTTAAAAAAAATTGTCACAGGCTAACTAATAAAGACTTTTAAGAACGTTATTTAAATCTTTCAAACTTGTTTTAGCTTTTAAAATTTAAAACACCCAAAAGATCAAATTTTATGTGACAAGGGTTCCTTGATTCTCCACAATAAACTCTACAGATCACTTCAACAAGGAATCGTTTTCTCTAAATCTCAAGCAAATTACCACACAGGGAAAGTATGTAAGCTCAAACATTAAGAGCATCTATGACAAAGGTTGTTGTTGATAAAAAGCTTTCAACAATGTTAATAAATATGTATTATCAGAAAGAAAGTATCTGATAAAGCAGTAAGCAGGGACCAGACACAAAGATAAGCCTATGCCATTGCAGTGCTGTCTTCAAATTCAATTTGCTCTGTAACCAAATACATTTTAGAAAGTAACGTACCCACTGCTTCAGCAGCCAAAACGTACTCAGAGCCAGAAAGAACTATGAAAGGAATCTACTTACCTGTGCCAAATAAAGAGGCCAGGAATGAAATGACTAACCTGGCTCAGACATACAAAAGTTGTCATTCCAAACCAGAACAAGGAAAAGACACAGGCATATGGTGGAGCTCCTTACCATACATTATGTATGGATCAATATATCCCTCTACTAAGGAGCTGAGACAAGAAAATTGCTTAATGGCTGGAAAGTAAACATGTCCTTCGTGCAGAGACCTTTTTAGTACTTCACTACTGTCTGGAGGCAGGAGATCTAAATTTTCTGCTGCTGGACTGTCAGGGCTCAAGGACTGGAACAGACCTCATGAATCAAGTCTATTTGCCTGCATTTGCAGCTTCATTCCTCTCCTCCATTATCATACATCAAGATCCATCATAAATGGATTCTACATAAAAGCATCAGGACCAATTTTAGTTGGTTCTTTTACCCATACATTTCCCACTGGAGTGCTGTTCTAGATGTAGCCAGGAGGTTTCTTGTAATTAGATAAAAATTATTCACAACCATTTGACATCCAACTGGGCTCTAAACCAGCTCTGGCATTAACTATTACATTTTTTTTTACATGATTTTTTTTTTTTTAAGTCCCTGTTGTTTACTTACCTAACAAAACTCATTTTTAGCCAAACCAACCAAGCTCTTCTACTCTCCTTTTATAAAATAGGCTCCTTATTCTCTTGAATTTCCTAATAGCTCTTTTCTACAACACCTGAAATTAGTTTCATTTCATCTTTTGTAAACATGAATTAGCAAATTACAGAATCCTGTAAAATGCTACTAAACAACCCAAGCTGTACTAGCAACAACTGCCCTGATGCATTTTATGATCACGGTAACCTTTACAGATACATTATATTGGAGATACTACTTATCTTGTGAGTCAAATAGCTTGCCTGCTTCTTCCTCCTCCTTATCAAGTTTCAAGTGAAGAGATCCCCATTTATTATTTATTAATCTTATGCACAGCCTTGCATTGTGTATAATTGCATCTCACTCAGTTCAGGGGTACCATTCAAACAACACTCCTTTAGACAGTTAATGCATGTTCTCGTTGATTTTTTACCACTTCTGGAATACAGATTTCTCATTGGTTGTTTGGATGATTAGCTTTGCTGAAATGCCAAGTATTTCTGGAATATCTTGATAGCTGAAAGATACCCGAGTGCATTGCTTACTGAGTGATTAAGAAGGGATATATTTACATTCAAAGCTAGGCATGCATCATGCTTTAGCATTCAGCCCCTTCCTAGTTCATCCACAACTTAGAACCTTAAAAAAAAGAAAATTAGTAAGGTTATATTGATTCTGCTGAAGCTCTTTAGAGATAGAGATCAAAAACATTCTGTACCATGCTTTGAATTTTGCAGCATAGAGACAACATGCAGGTATCTGGCCTCAAGACTCCACTGCATACCTGCAATTCTTGACACCTGCATTCTCCAGTCCTTCTATTTATTTCCCACTGGCTTTCATATCCTCCAAAGCTATATCCTATATAGATATACCCTTGTGTGACAGTCAGCCTCTTTTTCTGTGTGGCATGTTCCCAGAAACTTCAGACCTCTGTTCAGCTCTCTGAAGCTGCACAGAAACGTTTACCTGCGAACATACTGCTTGTCCAGACCCAGCAACACAATGCCACCATACAACATGATCCAGCAACATACATTTACATGCTTCTGAACAGAACCCGAATCCCAACACCCTTCTATTTAACTGTTGTCACCAACATGAGACTAGATTCTTTCCCATCAAAAATAATGGATCTGTTTTTCAGATTAGAGGACAAGGCTCAGTAACTGGGGGGGAAAAAAAAAAGTGACACCACACTGAAATTCTATGAACATAGCAAACAGTTGGAATGCTATTATTGGCAAATCTGTGCTCTGGGTGGTATTTTAAAGACCTGACAGAGGATGAACTGGGGAAACAACCTACAGATAAAGCTGTGGGGGCATAAGAATAAAATTCCTGGTCTAGTATGTGTCATACCTCTGCTGGAAAGGAACATAATGAAACTTGAGAGTGTATATATAGCTGCAATTAACAGAAAAGATAGGGTATTTCCAAGGTACATTTTCCTGCTTTTTATGCAGTCTTTCTTTGTATACAAATTAGAAGGGTGCAGTAAGCATAAAACCACACCTTTTACAAATCTTTTATTGAAAAGTCTACATACACATCATGTCAGATTTAGAACCTGTGTAGAAAAGCACCGTTCTAACAAACACGGGCCAGAAGTCCACAGTAAAAAGTCATCAAAACATCAATAATCAATCTCAAAAACCTCGTGCTTGCTAGTCCTCTTGTATCCAGCAGTACAAGTCAGGGAAGTGAGTGGAAGTCAGGCTTACACTAGCCAACCCCTCTGTGTCACTGTTGAGTATTTGCTGATACCCATTTTCATTTTTCAGCTCTCTTAGGAAGTGATTTTTAAAAATCATTCATGCTGGAAGAACGCTAACTGGTTCCAGTTGCTCAGACTGCCCTTGTAACTTTCTAAATACTTTCACTTATTGGTGCATTGCTTAGTCACCAGATACTCCTCAAAATTGCACTGCCAGTAGTGTCACACTAAATCAGAAGTAGTCACTCTGCTTTTGACCACTTACGATCCAATTCAGAAAAAAAATTGTTTAAGGAAAACCAAAAAGTTTAGCTTCCTGAATTCCCAAACTCATCTTGGCCTTTAGGCACTCCAAGGATCTGCCGCCTGCAAGGCAGCTTTATTTGTATGTACTCTCTTTTGAAAAATAAGAGTAGGAAGTCAGATGAGATTTCAGATTTAATTGAATTTAAAAGCTAGATAAGATTCAACTTACTTTTTAAAAAATCTAACGAAACAATTTTGTCCCTGATCACAAAATATATGGAAAGCATAACAAAAAGTAAGAATAAATGCTAACTTTTGTATGTTTCATACAATTTTCTAAACCTGCCTGCTTCTTAAAGAGTTTCACTGAGATGTCTCTTGGCTGCATAAACCATAACAGCTAGCGCTGTCAAGAATGGTGCCTTTCAGAGCTCAACCTCTTCAAGGCTAAAGCAGCTGAGGATGTGATGTAACACAGTAACACACCACTCACACGCTGTCTTTGGAGAGACTATCTTAAACACAACTTATGGGGAAAACAGAGAAAGGCTGACAACTCCCTGTAGACACATCTTTCTCCTTCTATCTGTCATCTTCAGCTTACTTTCCGATTCTTGGAAGAGAAGGCTGCAGTATCATTAAATTACAGCTCCTGGACCTAACGGTTCTTTCCATGCCCTCTTCCTGGGAATTTGTTTTCACCTGCTATAGTTGTTTGGTTTGGTTTTTTGGTTTTTGGAATTGGCTTGCTAAAGCTGTGTTTTACAAGTAGGGCTTTCCCTATTTTAGGACTTTGACTCAGCCCCATGGTCCTGTTGTGGTCTTTGTTCAGCACAGTCCTCCTATTTTAAATGCCCTGTCTGTATCTCATAAGATTTTTCTAGGGTTGTTGCAATACTTCATAACAAAGAGGTCATCACGAGGAATACTCACTGTTCTACTCACAGTAATTTACTCACATCTTGTTGAAACTTGAATTCCATATTAAGTCCTTTTAAGAATTATTAATGAAGCAATAATAAAGACTATTGGTTTGGCATTTATAGTCCTTGTTGCAGCTCACCTTTTGGTTGTCACGGAAGGCACATCCATTCTACCTTTGAATACAACTGTCAAGATCATCCAAGGGAAACCCAATATACACGGTGTTCATGAAGATGGCCCATATGTAGAACACCAAAGGGAAAGGATAAGTGAAACTGCTGGTGAATGGCCTACTGAAAAAAAAATTGACAACAGGCACAGGAGATGAACCATATGCTCACAGAATAGCTGATTAATCAAAAGGGAAGGAAGGTGCAGTCAGCTTCTCTAGCAGCGCTAATACTCAGGACCCATCTACAAGTTACAGGGTGCTGTACAGCCATTTGAAAAAAATCTGAGGCTCTTTCGATGGTGGTGTCCTGGGGCACCTGCTCCAGACAACTGCATTTTCTAGAAGAACTGGAAAGCCCTTTGCACTGTGAAGCTTCTCTTTCTCAAAAAGAAAATAAGAACAGCACTGTGGATAGCTGTATTTAAGACCGGTGAATCTGGCTCTTCCAACCTTGAAACCCCATGTAAATTACACTGTTTCTTAATGGCTTTAAGTGGCTGAACATAGTTTGTAATTGGTCTTTAACTCACATTACACAGTAGCTGTTTATATTGCTGCACAGCTAGTCTATGTGTTTGTAATGACCTTGCTAGCTTTCTCCTCTTCTTCCTTTCCCTCACTTGGATAATGAACTGCTTTAGATGTAAAACAGATTGCTGCATGTCTGCAAAAGGAAGAAGGGGAGGCGAAGTTATATTACCGTGGTTTTAATGAAGTTGAAGAGTGTCATGATCATGTAAGTCATGCAAGCTGACAAAATCTCAGCCATTTAACAGACAGTCAAAAAAAGACAACTGTAATCATTTACTATTAATAACACATACACAGCCGTATCTATCAAGCCATGCGCTGCTGAATCATCCATTAGAAAAAAAAGAAAAACTAAGAACAGGATAAAAAAAATCCCGGTATTCAAAGTTGCAACATTCAGTTAGATATTATATTCTGGCAAGAAAAGTGTACCTGGACCCACGCGTACAACACAGTAGCCTTGCACAGATGAAAATGAAGGAAAGGAAGACTAATATCCTGGTCTCTTCCTGTCGCTACCTTGGTGCTCTGTCTGCACCACAGCCGCGGAGGCACAGCAATGTCAGGCCCTGTAAGCTGCTGGCATGGCTGTGGCAGCCTGGGTGTGCATGGGGAGCTTGCTCCATCTTGAGGAACTTGTGGAAAAACAATGGCTGGGAATGCTGCTCCACAGCCACGAAGACAAAGACTTCGGTTTCCTTCCCTGTCCATCTGCCACCCTTCACATGCCTGACGGTGATCCACGAGATAAGGCAGCCACGGCTACTTTTTGGAGTACAACTAGAACAAGAGTAATTAATTCAAAGCTATTAATTCCTTAACAGTAATTTTTAATAGAAGCCTGAATACTTTCACAGCTACAGCTATACATCAAGGTTGTAGTAATACAACTTGAATCTCACAAGGTAGAACTAAAAGAAATTTCCTGGGGTCTCATTTAACAATCTGCAGCATTTTCCAACAGATGACACACCGGCATGTATTCATCCTGTACATGTGGTGAAAAAGGATCTAACAAAAGAAGTACTTTATGCACAAAGTTCTAGCCTTTCCATTTTTTTGAAACCCAGTTCCAATTCTACCTAAGAATAGGTTTCTATAAAACAAAAGCACTATTTGTTTTAAAGAATCAGATAATTAAATTTCAAACCTTCTATTTAATAAAATAAGTTAGCATGTTTTCATAGCATGAAACTTCATTATTTCAATCAACCAGATTGCATCCAATACAGAAAACGTTACCAGCATAAGTTATTCTAAATTTTAGGATATTAAGTGAAAATTCTAAGTAGAATCTTTTTTCAAACTCCTCTTCCTGCATCTCTGATTTAGCTCAAACTGATTACTTACACTAGAAACCAAGAAGAGATCTTACACAAGTTCCCCCCCACACCACCACCCCTGTAAAGCAAGTAATACAGGGCTATTTCTTTCCCGTCAACAGCATAGTCAGGGACAAAATCTGATGAACTTGACTGCAGTGCCAGGGGATACCAGACACAAACCTGCCAAGCTTAACATGCTTCATACAAGACTCATCCAACTGATTCCAGACTCAGTCCACAGCAGCACCTGAATCTCAGCATCTTGAGTTAATACTTCACAGGCTTGTGGGCTAGACATGACTGACAACAGTCATGGAAACCAAGATTTAGGGGCATTCACTAGCTGCAACTTAGGGCTGTAACTCCGTTCCCAACACGCACCTCCAAGTACTGGTGCCATCCTTGTGAAATGTGAGATGTTAGATGCTCATAGAAATGGATGAGTTCAAAGAGTTCAAATGCCTGAGGACAAAGGCATTCACTGTAGGTAGGACTGTGAAACACCACACTCAAATGAGGTGTTTTCAGGATGCAGCCTTACTTATTTCAGCTTATAATAGCCAGGCTTTAGCTCCAGAACGGAGACATCTCATTTAGGTATCTAAAATTACATGTCTGCATGCAAGTTAGGACTTCAAATTCCCATTACAGCAAGTGGAGATCTAGTCAGTACAGACAGTGGAGCCTGGAGAGCTATTCGGTGCAAACTGATGTCAGCTGAAAAGCACTGTCTGTACTATAGCTAGTGACTAAATCTTCACCAGTTATAATGGCAGCTTAGATCCAAGGCCACATATAGAAACACACATTTAAACACCTAAAATTAGATGTCTTCAGTATGCAGCTGAAGCACTGGTATTTCAAACAAATGCCTCCAGAATCTTCCTGCAGTCAGGCTGGGTTTGCAGTGTGGAGCTTGCAGTGCAGTCCAAAGAGGGAATAGAGGAGGACATTGCAGAAGATACAAGGGAAGATTAAACGATCAGAACATACAGGAAAATGAGGAAAAGGAGAACCTGAGTGAACACTTTGTAATGCAAACAGTAAGTTATGAACTCATTCACATCTCAAAATGTATGAAATAAGTCAAGACAGAATAAAAGTTAGAAAAATATCTAACAGAAGAATGAGAAAAATAACACGGCAAAAATGTTATAGACATGTTTTGTCCACATAAAGATAATAGATCTATCTAACACATTCTAAACAGAAACCAGTAACAGAAAATGAAGTTTTCCCTAAAACGCACTACAACCAACATAACAAAAGGGATCTGAATTAATGCATTTCCCTTTTAATGTTGTTGGGTTGTTGTTGTTTTTTTCAATTTGCTGCTGCAAAGGCAATAAAACAGGTCTAGTTTGCTTTTTAATAAAACTTTTGCCAAGTTGAGTTTATGCTGGGAATAGCATGTTTTAGAAATCTAGTATTTATAATTCTAACAGAGTGGGCACAACAGTAATGCAAGCTGCTCTGGCAGAAAAGCAGCATGATAAAGCAAGCTTTTCCAGCAACAGATTCTTGTATCATTGCTGACTGCCTCTAGGGGCTGGAGGAGATTGGGACCACCAAGATCTAGTCAGTTATCAGACTTAACAGAGGAAAAGTTGTCAGTTCCCAGAGAAGGCTGAGGGAGCTCCGTTATGAAGCTAATTATCATGGCCACTCACAGAGCAGAAAAAAGTTGGACCTAACCAACAGACTTCTGGATTGCTGTTTTATTCCAGTCAGAGGAGTGACCTTGTTTTGCACTACTTTGCAAGTTTTGTTGAGTTACTAAAACAAATTTGAGAGATGGTCCTGAAGAGTGAAGAATGCCTCTGCCCTATTGCAAAAGGAACTACAGAATCAAGTAGACATATCTGTGGCAGCTTTAATCCAGCACAGTACTAGCAGTAGTACTAGAAAAGCTCCGGCAGCAGGGCTTACAGGCAAGTTTTACCTGCCAATAGCACTTGAATTAGGGACTAGATTTCTCCTACGTGTCAAAGCCAATACATGAGCATTCTACATGCACTCCAGCAATGGCTTAAATCCATCATTATTTCTTTACCTTATCAGAAAGGTATTTGCCATATCTCCATCCAACTTTTCTGCTAACCTACGTGTAAATGCAGAATGGTAAGTCTGACAAAATTTGCAAGGGCATTCATGCACCCTGTTTATCACTCTAAGCTATAAAAAGAGCAGCTCCTACTTAAAATTATTTTGAAATAAGATAGCTCCAAATCAAGCTGCTACAACCACGCTTCATGGCCACTTCCTCTCATCATCATCCTGTTGCAATCAGAAGAGAATCAAGTCTCCTCTGCAGCCATACTCCTATATAGCTGACCAATACCAATGCTTTTATTTAGTTTGATTGTAACTACCTACAAATACAAAAATCTATAAAACAATTTCTAAAATGTGTATATTGAAGGCCATTTCCAAACAGAAGTGCTTTAAAGTTAAGCTACTCCTAGACTCAGCTCTGAAATTCTACGAGGACAACCTCAACCAAGAGTTAAGTGGCTTGAAGTCACTGTGGCTTGCTGTGACCTCAGCTGACATGCCTTCGCTTTCCTGAATGCCTTTTATGAAGGTCCTCTAAATACTTCCAATGGAGATCCTAAGATCCTAAAATTAATGTGGAGGAGGAGGAGGTTAACTTAAGTATCCATATGCAGCTTCAGCCTTGCATATCATGTTCAGCTTTCTACAGCACTCACACAGAAGGAATGAGCAAGACAAATGAAATGATTTACCATTTAGGGTGGGGGTTGGTTTTTTATTTTAGCTTTTTTTTTTTAAATGAACTGATGTATAAAAACATGTATCTTTGTCTTCAGAAGGCTACAGTGGAGAAAAACTGTAAAGCGTCTTTCAATACCAAAAGGAAAGTAAACTTACACATCATCGTGTAACATTTTAGTACTCAGAAATGAGAAACAGGTAAATGGAAACAAGGATGAAGACCTATTTTCTTCTTAGGCT
The DNA here is from genome assembly GCF_023638135.1 of Falco biarmicus. NCBI lineage: Eukaryota > Metazoa > Chordata > Aves > Falconiformes > Falconidae > Falco > Falco biarmicus. The sequence continues at coordinate 30,922,850 of NC_079289.1, forward strand.
ACGGAAAGAAAATATCATCTTCCCTGGGTGGCTCCAGTAAGCTGTTCTTAATGGGAGCAGGAAAACTAGAACACTAAAAACTTTGTAATACCCATCTGTGTTTACATGTAAGGTTCATTACCCAGGCTCTTAAGCTACCTAAAAGACTAGATGCGCTCAAGAAGAAAATTATTGTTAATAGTGTCTTACTGGTTTTGCTAGTTTGTTCCATTACTACAGACCTCTCTATTTAAATAAATGTTTTTATTCCTGAACTTTGCCCAGTGCTAAGAAGGATAACAAGTTACTTAATAAACAAGATGCAGTATTTCTAGAGGTGATGTGATACCATAAATTGACTTCAAGGGTGACGACTGCAGTGCCAGGTATCCTAGTACATTCTAAAATCACTACAGAATGACAGCACACACTTCCCCCACTTAACATAATGGCTTCAGGATTTGATAATAAGCTGTGGTCTTCTTGTGAAAGAAGCACCTTCTAATGACCTTTGCAACTATCCATCTGCAAAGCTACCCCACGCAGCCTGAAAGAACTCCAAAAGTTCCAGGCATTGTAGGATTCCAGAAAATAACCAAAACTTAAAGGCTCCCAAAAACAAAAAATGGCGAAGCGCTCCAAAAAGCTCTCCAGGGTGGAGAGCATCCACAAAAGTACCAGAATGAAATGCCCAAAATATCCAAATGTTGAAACGGTTTGAAAAAGCCTGGGGTGGAGAGCTCCCCAAAGGCCCACGGCAGGGACCTTCTGAGGGGCAGAAGTCCCTTCTGAGGGGTTTGCAGCAACTTGTACAGAATTTACGACTGGTCCTTAAACCACCTCCAATATTAACAAATTAGTTTTAAATAAAACTCAACACCGAAGCACTGGATGATACTGAGAACAAAATAAATCTAGGGTGTTTTTTTTCTTGGTTTGGTTGCTCTAACACAATCTGAAAACAACCAAAACCACGTGAGACCTGGCAGCAGATAACAGTAGGTAAGAGACTGAAAGCAGCCCTGCAGAGGACTTGGTGATACTGGTGGATGAAAAAGTAGACACAAGCTGGCAACGAGTGCTTGCAGCCCAAAAAGCCAACTGTATCCTGGGCTGCATCAAAAGAATCGTGGCCAGCAGGTCATAGGAGGTGATTTTGCTCCACTACTCCACTGTGGTGAGACCCCACCTGAGTACTCCGTCCAGCTCTGGGGTCTACAGCACATGAAAGACATGGGCCTGTTGGAGTGAGCCCAGAGGGCCACAAAGATGATCAGAAGGCTGGAGCACCTCTCCTGTGAAGACAGGCTGAGAGAGTTGGGGTTGTTGAGCCTGGAGAAGAGAACGCTCCCAAGGAGACCTTATAGCAGCCTGCCAGTGCCTGAAGGGAGACTACAATGAAAGCTGGAGAGGGGCTTTGTACAAGGGCATGTAGTGACAGGACAAGGGGGAACGGCTTTGAACTAGAAGAGGGTAGATTGAGATCAGATATTAGGAAGAAATTCTTTCCTGTGAGGGTGATGAGACACTGGCACAGGCTGCCCAGAGAAGCTGTGGCTGCCCCATCCCTGGCAGTGCTCAAGGCCAGGCTGGATGGGGCTTTGAGCAACCTAATCTAGTAAAAAACGTCCTTGCCCATGGCAGGGGGGTTGGACTAGATGATCTTCAAAGGTCCCTTCCAACCCAGACCATTTTACAATTTTCTAACAGTTCTATTTACACAATATTCTGGGTAATGGGTAAGTCTGATGTTGCAAAGCTTAAGTTAGTCTTAGAACAAACTAAAGTTTGTGTTTCACAACTGTAGTCTCAGAACTGATGTGATCTTCTCTTCCTCTTGACTTCCTTGAAAACACTTTTCAGAAGTATTTTATTCCTTATTTTAAAGAGGAAAAAATGAGTTTAAGATCGCTCAACTTTTACCCCAGACACTAACCTGATACTTCATGCTATGAAATGAAGTATTTATGACTCATTCTAATTTACATATTTTTTCTTATTTTATTAAAAAAATTGCAATTTTCCTTTGCAGAGACATATAGAACACAGTCTCTCTTATGTCAAGTAACATTTAATAGCCCTTAGCTGTAACTTGGGACTGTTATAAAATGTGCTCAAGATGAGTCATCGTCATTCATTTATTCTGCAATAGGATGAATTCATGAATGAGCGATCTGCAGTAATTCACTTCTACAAAGAGAGCCCATTCATACATTTCAAACCTGGTTTTCTGATTCACTGCAATATAGCTGATTATTTCACTTTAAACAGAAGAAAATTTTGGCTTAAGGAAAGTTTCCACAGAAGTTGTGAGGATTTCTAGTATTTAAGAACAGTTTCATAGATTTTAAAGTGCTCTTCTGAAAATGAAGATTTTGGTCTAACACATGGATACACAGACAGGTATCTTCCTATCTACCTAGCAAGCACAGTGTCTTTGGAAAGTAAGAGACTGACAAATGGTTTACATTGAAATTGCATCAAGGGGGAGCAGAAGTCATTGCTATCAGACAAACCACTAGGCAACCAAAGAAAATATTTTATGAAAACAGAAAAATGGCCATTGGCATACAGAAGTGCTCACATGAAGCTGTATTTAAGTCAAAATACATACAACCAATTAAGATCCAAGATTGCTAGCTACAAAAATATAAAGCAACCACGCTTCTTATTTTGCAGAAAGATAAATGTAAGATACCAAGAATAAAATACACAAATTATTTTAAGTCATAAAAAATCCACCAAAACAAAGGAATGGGATTCACCAAGAAGGAATGGTCCCTTCACCACCACTGCTCTTTTGCCAGCCTTAAGAGATTTCAAACCCGAAGAGTCTATTCACCCCATCTTAACTGCCATGGAAGAGGCCCACATTACGAAGCCACCTCATAGTTCCAAAACAGTCAAAGCTTTACGTATCATCTGTGAGAGTTATACCAGCAAACAGACAGTAAGTCAGTACAGAGATCTGAGTATAAATACAGCATTTTCTTCAGAAACTTAGTTCACAGAAAAAGCACTGTGTGCTTTTCCATTAATTGGTGCTTTAAGTTTTCATTACTTCATTGATTCAAGGACAGCTCTAAAATAGTCACTTTATTCACACCTCTCCTTTCTCCTGGAGAGGCACTGACTCTCCTTGTTTTCAGGATGAGAGGTTTTTACCTTAAGTACAGAGTATCCAAAGTAAGGATAGTTCTATTTACAAATAAAATAACTGACAAAAGCAGCACAAAGATTGATGGAGCATCTCAATGTTTCCAGCAGACACGGATATGATGCAAGAAAATACAATTAACATTACAGTGAGATTCATAAACACTGCACACTGACTTCAGCAGACAGTACAATCTCAAGGTGAACTGACCAGCAATAAAGCACAAGAGAGATCTAGAATTATCCAAGGAACAGTGACTTACCAAATCACCCAAACTAACATATCTGGGTATCAGTGCTCCTATTGGGTGCATCCAGAAGCAGCTCACTACCTCTCAACTTCCATTCCTCCTTTTTAGTACTATAATTACATAATTTCAATTAAAACATATATCCATGCAAATTGCCTTGCAAGAACCTAAATTTACATTTTATTGTTTTCATCTTTGGTCGATGTATAACATTTTAAATGCTTGCTACCCTTTGTAATCTCAAATGATTTCTCTTTTTCCTTGCGTATCTTTTAGTAAGACTTTACTCCAAAGAAACAATACTTTTATTAGCCATCATTTTGCTAAGTATAAGTTAGAATCCAGACTTTAAAAAGTAGTACTTCAAAATTTTCTGTTCCTTAAAAAAAAATTGTACTATGTTCAACACTGAACTGAAGCCCCTGTATTTTTCTAGAATACTGAACTTCCCACAAAATACAGGATTAACATGAATTAAATAAAGTTCTCAGAACCGGTTCATTCCAGAAAGCAAACATCAGAAACTAAGAGATATTTGTTTGGTGGTCACTTACCATTCTATCACAAATAATTAAGTGTTGTGAATTATAAATGTAAGCTTTGCAAGCCTCATTTTGAAAGGGATAAGAGAATGCTTGTAACAAAGTACTAAGTGCATTTCATGAAAAGTCTTTGCTTGTACTAATGCTTTTCGTCCAGGTGAATTCTGAGTGTGATACAAAACAAAACATTAATTGCAATATATTTGTTGTATGTAATTACATTTTTCTGTGGGCAATATGTGCTTGTGGTTTTGCAAAGCAGTATACACATTTTTAACATGCAATACTACTTCTTTTTAGATAATACATCACAGAAAAAGCTGAATATGTATTTTTTGCAGACACTTAACTCAATCCAGTCAGAGAAGAGTATAAAGATGGGTAAATATTTACAGGAAAAATTGAGATTGGAAAAAAGAAGAAACATTATAATTACTAAATTAATCCCACTGATTGCATCTCCACTGAATTTCAGCCATCTTTACTTTCTTCATGCCTTTTTAAAATAAGCATCTTTGCATGCTTATAAGTTTTTCTCCAAACCATACTCATTATGTATTTCTGCATTTTTAACTTTGATTTGACCTAATAACTGAGCACACACAGTGAAGAAAAGAACACGGAACTGATGTGAGCTTGCTTTCTTTCGAGTTAATGCAATAGCCTCCTGTGGCTGTAACCCATTTTGCAGACTGGTCATCCATTTTGTAGTCAAGTCAAGGTCAAACACTATGTTTGAGAAGTGGCAGGGCAAAAAAGGACCACTGGTACCAAATCACTCGCTACAGTGTACACTATCTGATACTGCTCACTTTAAAGAAATACCTACACAGAAAACATGAAAGGTGACATGCCTCATTAGTTGCAATACATATAATTAAAAAGGTACAGCATCAATTACTAAGGGGATTTTTTCTTTAAGACAGACAGACCCAAGAAACCAAAAGGTAGAAATATCTGTTGGCATAGCACTCATAAAATACAGAAATGTCTCAGGAGGGGCAAGAATACACCAGAAAAACAACATTCATGTGCAACTCAGATTCTGTACTAAGGTTAGTGAACATACAGATATAAAAACCCTCTATGACCCCTGTTTTAGTACCAACTATAGGTCAATATTTTCATCTCCTGGAAAGGGGAAGGACCAGAATGTCTGTAGGACAGGAGGTTTGCAAAAAGCTGTGGAACTAATTTGGGATGTAGGTTCTTAGATTGCCAGTGCCACTTTTCAGGAAAGTTGTAAAGACCATACCTCAAATTACATCTAGTGACTCCCAGGAACAATTGTCTGGTAACTGCTCACACTCACTTTCATATTTAAAGCATGAAGAAAACAGCAGCTGAATCAAATCGCAATAGCAAGCTGGCTATTCAGGAAGCAAGAAGGACCAAACAAGGATAAAACCTGTACCATGAAAGGTTAGAACTGTATCTATAAAGGTAAGATCTCCATATTTTTTCAGTTCATCACACACTTCCTGCTTTGAAGATGATCATGCAATGAAAGTGTCAATTCACACACAGCCCACCCCTCCCCTAAGCCCACCTGATAAATCAAAAATTGAAACAAAAAATGCAATGCATGTCACTCTGCTTGCTATTTTGTACAATAAAAGTAAAATATAACTTATCTGTTCTTGAACTTGAATTGCAGGACAAAAATCACTATGTTTCCCTCAGATATTGCCAAGTAATTATTACACAACATGTTTCAAATAAACCCTACAGAACTGTGAGCTGCTGATCCATTTGTGGTTCAAAGGAAGCAACAATACTATGCAATCAGCACAAAGTTTTGAAAAATGGTGCTAACTGACTTTAAGAACTGTCAACATAAACTTAATTACGGTCCAAGGTCTCCTTTCCATCAGTTAAAAGGACCTGCCCACAACACTGGAAACCAGACTCTCTTCTCACACTGGAGAGAGGGGGGAAAGGAGCTGGAAAATACTTACTTCGACTTCCCAGAACAGTGTCTGTTAAATATCTCATCTGGGCCAACATCCAGAAAGAAAAGAAGGTAGGATTCATTGGCCCAGAAAACAACAAGCAAAAAAGTGACCCTATAGCTGAATCTGCGGATATTCCCTTATAACACAATAAAGTGGTATTCTAAGCAGCAGCCAACAGCTGCTGCTCATTTCTTGCAGCTGTAGATAGGCTTAACTGCTAGCTGTTTTCATTCAGAATAGAAAACAACATCCAAACTGATCATTGCATACAGGGATGCTACGCTTAGACGACATATTTATATTTTGAAGGTACCCTTGCTAGAACTCAGAAAGGACAGAATTTGGCCCCTAGAGATAATGAAAAACTAGTAGTGGGATAACAGACAGCTACTGTTGGGACAGGCAAACAGTGTCCACACGACAGTAGAGAATAAAAAAAATAAACTCAAACCAAGGTAACAACCATAGCTTTTAATCTGAGGTCTGTATAATAAATGAGGTTAGTCAAAAGTTGCTACTACAGTGCTTCCCTATTTGCCTCGCAAGCTGAAAATGTGTTGTGCCCCCCCCTCCCCGTGCTTCCCCTCCCCCAAGAAATTTAATTTCATCTAATATAAGAAATAGTACTTTGTTTTTTGGTAGTGAAATCTAAATCCAATGATCCTTAGCACATAATCTTTTAGGTCTTTAAAATCATTTCTGTCAGTCTTACTTTCAGCAACACAAATTGCCTTTTATTAATCCTGATGCAGACTCAGGAAATATTAAAATAAATTTATCAGCTTTACCTGTAATGCACTGAAACTGTCCATCTTCTCTTCTTATTGTAAATGCTTCCCCTGGATTAACTTGCACAAGAATAACCTTAAAAATAAAAGAGTGTTTACAACCATTACACATGAGTATGTTACAAAAGTCTGGTACGTGAGAAAAAGAGAAGTTTTACTGGGAAAAAACAACTTTCTTTTTTTTTCTGGTTAGTAAATACCTTATTTTTCACTTCACACTGTTTGCTGCCGTCATCCCACAGAGAAAAAGAGATAAGAGCAAGAACAAGTACAGATATTTTTAAACAAGCGTTTTTCAAAGAACCAAGGAAAGAACAACAGAGTAAAACAGTACCTATACAAATTTTATTTTCTCAACTGCTTAGTATAATTAAAAAACTATTTGTACAGCTTAAATGATTTCAACAAATTACATTAACTTCGGCATTAATCAAACCATTATATAAAGTTTCAGGAGGAAGCCTAGAATTCCCAGTGTTTGAATTTTCATCATAACCATTTGACAAATAGTTTTCATCATAAGGGAAATATGGCATTCATTTCCTTCTTGACATGATCCAAGCACGTTTTTACATCCATTAATGATAAAACATTATTAGAAGTCATGAGAAAGTAAGCACACCAGATGCACAGCATGAAACAGTATGTATGTATAGTTTTATTTGTGGAAAACTGTTTAGCCTAATTTTGTAAACCCAAGCAATACAGAATTGATAGCAAAGCACACTTATCAGCCAAAATAAACAGAAGCAAAGCTACCATTTTAGACTTCCGTATTCTCATTTGAAACCTGACTTTCTGTAAGAGAAGTTTGTAAACATGAAGAACCTAGCTAAAGTTATGAAGAAAGGAAAAAATAGACAGAAGAGCAGATGCATTTCATAATTGCCTTTCTGGACACATCTTTCTTCCATCTCCCTTGCATGTGTCTAAATACGCTGTATGTCCTCCTCCTAGTGTGAATCAGACACAAATCTTTATATACACAACTCTTCAACATTATGGCCAAAAATTTACTCTGTTAAATTGCTGAAAGAAAATAACATTTGTCTTGCTTACAAAAAAAATAACACAAACAACAAAAAACCAACCAAACCCCAAAACACCACCAAAACAAAACACCACAAACCAGAAAAAAAATGAGTGTTACTGGTTTTAGGAACACCAGAGAGAAAGAAAAGGGTGAGGAAGAGGCAGAAATCATATTAATTCATCCCCCTCTGGTAGAGCAACTTTCTAAATTAATGAAAAGATAGCAAGTTCTACCCTAACATATCTGCAACTTCAATGAAATATGATAGATACTCACTTTTTCAAACTTGGCTCATGTGATTCAATATTGATTTAGGTCATTTTTCAGCATGGGCTTTAAAAATACTGTTACTGGAGGAAGATGCCTCCAGAAGCTTTAGGTTCTTTGAGAAAAAACAATGAACTATATCATTATTTACATTTTATCATGCCAATACATTTTCCAGATCTCCTAAAGTGTGTCTGAACATAAAATTCAGTAAGAGTTAGCATTCACAATAAAATCTAAACTTAGAAACAAGAGGATTCTAGACATGAACTTCAAATAAGACTTACAGGTCTTCAGAAAATATTGTATTGTCAGAGTTTATTCCAAAGTGTTTCAGAAAGTGACAAAGGAGAGAAATATGAGAGGATGACTTCTTACACTTTCTTTTTCAGACTCCCCAAGCAGGCATAACATTTAGAACATGTATTTCATTGATTTACTTTCTCCACTCTACTACAACTGAAAGTTTCAGCTTCCAATTTAGACTGGAATAAAAATACCTAAAAGTTGTTCTCATGTACTCCTGAAAAACTTTCTGTCTCTTACGCGTGGGTTGGATAACCACATTTGCCCAAGCATTTTGGCTGATTTAGTATGCCTTAACGCCTCGGAGGAGCCATTCTGGCTACGGCTGACATGTCAATCTGTATGATTTTCAGCTCAGTATATTCTGTCTCCACTGTATGAACTATAAGAAGCAGAAAAGCTGCAAACCCCTCAAGTTTTAGGGCAACAGCTGGTATAACTCCCTGGATTCCTGCTTTTAAAGTAACAGGGAATGGGGTTGACTGGTATTCCTGCTTTGTTCCCATTTTTTCCTATGTGAGTGCCTGAGGTTGCTAACCTGGGTAATAATGTTGCCTAGGGAACGCGCCTGTTTTCTTCCTCCAGACCTCTGCTGCATGACATCCGAACTGGAGACTCCAGCTAGCAGAGCGGATCTGAGCAGGGGAACTGGCCTAACTGCAGCATGTGGGCCCTCTGCTTCCCAGTTTTCTTTTATCGCAGTTTCTCCCGTGTAAGAATCATTGTTCACTGCACAGTTTGAAGGTGAAGGCTCAGCACACAGCGAGAAGGGTCACTGTTCAGCAGCAGCCATGCTGCGAGGCAACAGGCCTCCTGATGGAATCCAGCACCACTCCGACACACAGGATTTCATCAGATTTTCACATCTCTGAGGACATCTGACTTCCACTCAAAAGGGTGGGGAGACTCATGGACTTAATGCAGTTTAATTAGACGCTCAGTTCCCAGGAACAGGAAATAGAGCCTTTTTGTCAATGGACTATTAGTCTGCTTGAAGTCTGATTGCATTTATTTCACTGGCTCCCACTTTCAGCCTTGCTTTTATGTTGTGCACTCACATTTGTATTTTACAATTGTTCCAAGATAGGCTGCATTTGTTGCCAAGTGTGCCAAAAGAGAATCTGAATCAGGGCTGAAGTAATTTCAGAAGTTTCAAGAACTGCTGGCTTCAAAAGTCTTTGTGTTGGGGTAACCTGTGTCAGTGTGACCAGCAATAGTTGCTGGACCAGCCTTATCACTGCTGAACCCCGCAGGAAGCGACTGCTGCTTTGAGAAGGACTTTTTTGACACTTACCACCTCCGTACATAAAATGTGAAATAAGAAAAATGAAACCTGTGCATGCGAAGAGAGAGACTTGGGTCTTTCTACTATGAAGAGGTATTACCAAAGAGAGACAATCACTTGCAGAGATTCCATCTTATCTAATAAGTCTGTTGCACATAATCAAAGATGCAAGAAAATTTCTCTAAAGGAAAAAGTAACACGGATCTTTCACAGCATCGTGTGTCAGGCCACTAAAATCTACAGGTTGCTTAGTATTTATAGCTCTTTCATTGCATTCTAGGTGGCTTTGTGCAGGCTTGGACATCTCATTGTCCAGCGTGCTGCTTCATGAACCCTGACATCAGCACTTACGAAAACCAAGGCCCTCATCTTTCACACTGAGTATTTCAGGCCTTCATCTCCTCCTTCTGGGTGAAACTTTCATGTTGGCTCAAAATAAGTGAAAAGTTTTGGAAAAATCTTATGGTTCAGCCTCTCCTCCCATGCCTCAACTTTTTTTGCATTGCTTCACTCACAGCACCTAAAGCTCTGCTATCCAAGGGCTAACACACATTATTCTATACAGCTTTCCATTGCCTGCTCCTCTAAGATAACTATGATAATCTGAAAAAAATTGTGATGTATCAGTCTCAGTGGAAGGTATCTTCAACAAAGCCACTTTTCAGGTGTCATTTCTGTTTCTAAGTCATAGGATGGTTTGGGTTGGAAGGGAACTTTAAAGATCATCTAGTTGCAACTCTCCCTGCCATGGGCAGGGACATCATCTACTAGACCAGGATGCTCAAAGCCCCATCCAGCCCGGCCTTGAGCACTGCCAGGGATGGGGCAGCCACAGCTTCTCTGGGCAGCCTGTGCCAGTGTCTCACCACCCTCACAGGAAAGAATTTCTTTTTAATATTTAATCTCAATCTACCTTCTTCTAGTTTAAAGCCATTTCCACTTGTCCTATCGCTACATGCCCTTGTACAAAGCCCCTCCCCAGCTTTCCTGTAGGCCCCCTTCAGGCACTGGCAGGCTGCTATAAGGTCTCCTTGGGAGCCTTCTCTTCTCCAGGCTCAACAACCCCAACTCTCTCAGCCTGTCTTCACAGGAGAGGTGCTCCAGACCTCTGACCATTTTTGTGGCCCTCCTCTGGCCTTGCTACAAGAGGTGCATGTCTTTCATGTGCTGTGGACCCCAGAGCTGAATGCAGCACTCAAGGTACGGTTTCATGGGAGTGAAATACAGGTCACTACAAAATCCTTGACCTGCTGGGCACGCTTCTTTTGATGTGGCCTAGGATACAGTTGGCTTTCTGGGCTGCAAGCACCAGGCCATGTTGATCTTTTCATCCATCAACACTCTTCCCAGCCTGTATTTATGCTTGGGATTGCCCTGACTCATGTGCAGGACCCTCGGACTTGGCCTTGTTGAACTTCATGGGGTTCACGTGGGCCCACCTCTCAGGGATGTCAAGGTCTCTCTGGATGGCATCATTTCCCTCCAGCATGCTGACAACACCACACAGTTTGACATTGTCGGCAAACTTGCTGAGGGCGCAGTCAATCCCACTGTCTGTGTCACCAACAGTGATGTTAAACAGCACTGGTCCCAATACCAACTCCTGAGGAATGCCACTAGTCACTGGTCTCCATTTGGACATTATGCTGCTGACCACAACTCTTTGAGCATGACCATCCAGCCAATTCCTTATCCACCAAGTAGTCCACCCATCAAATCCATGTCTCTCCAGTCTAGAGACAAGGATATCATGCAGGACAGTGTCAAATGCTTTGCCCAAGTCCAGGTAGGTGACGTCAGTTGCTCTTCCCTTATCCACCAACACTGTAACCCCATTGCAGAAGGCCACCATAGCTGTCAGGCACAACTTGCCCTAGTGAAGCCATGTTGGCTGTCACCAATCACCTTAGTGTCACATTTAAAATACCAATTAAGGACTGCACAAGCTTAACAAAATATGTGAATTTTAAGACACCAAGCCCTTAATACAAGTCCCAGAATCATATAAGTGCCTTTAAAGCATAACCAACTATAACAGAACTTAATAAAATTTGGAAGTGTAGTTTCTCAATGCTAACACAACTTTGACTCAATGTATTTTTCTCTCAAGTTCAAAACGTTACGGCATTGCTATTAAGAAATCAAAGTATTAGGTCTACAACTAGTTTTGTGTCATTTCCACTAGGGCTATAAATTGTTTCCTTTAAACGGTTATTTAATGATGATCCACATGACCTCCATATAGTTCCTTATGAAAAACAGTACACAATCTCTTTTCAGAGATTAGCTTACAAGTTGAAAATAGAAGAGTGCAGCTATACGTTTATGCTAAAAACAGTTCTTGCATAAATAAAACAAAATGACCAGCCCAGTGGCTGAAGTATGAAACACCTGAAACATCAGCTGCCAAAGACTGTCACAGTTTTAACAGTGAAATTTCATACTTTTCAATGTTACTTAATTTATTCTACAAAGGATATTTTTAAAGATAAATCCAGATCAAATGAACAACACACAAAGATTTGTAGTAATTTAATTAAATGGGTGTGGATTATAGAGTTTTCTTTGTTGTGCAATATCAAAAGCAAAATCCATCCTAAAAACACAGAAAGGCTTGCAAAAAGGAATAGTCTTCATTAAATCCCCTTCTTAGCATGGAACACTATTTTCCCTGATTTCAAAACATTTACTTCACTCCCCATCCACCATCAGTTCAAGATACATAGCCCAGATAGGAAGCTGGTGTTTGCCAAACAAAACTGAATCATGCTATATATGAAGAAATATGTTTTTCCTGAAATTGCCATTTAAACTCAGGCAGCTGCTCAAGCCAAATAAAAACATAAGAAATGTCCTCATGGTCTGGGTCAGCAGTCCATCTAGCCCAGTACTTTGTGTCCAATATATCAATTAAGATGCTGTTTAAGGAAAGGAAGTAAGCCAAGTCACTTTCTGCAGTCCACCTCTGTTTTTTGTCCATGAGTTTGCCTAAACTCTTTTCAGTTTGCTTAGACTAGGAATTGCTGCCTCAACCTCCTGTGGCAGCAAGTTTCTGAAATTCACCTTTCAGCCATTTTAAAACCATATCCTACTATTTAAACATTCCCTAGTTTCTGTGCTATGGGATTTGCTGAACAACAGTTCTGAGTAAGTTTCACCCACCTCCTTCAATATTTTTTAAGCCTTGGCGATTTCCCCTTCCTTGTCTTCAATATGCGGAAACTGGGAGGTCCTAATATTTCTGATCTCTCCTAGGTGAGCTGCTTCATCCCCTTGACCATGTCAGTGGTACCTAAACCCACATCTGTATTAGCAAAGTAAGCAGTGCTTAGGAACATTCCCAGGTGCTGGAACAGTCACCACAACACAAGTTAATACCAACAAGCAAGCTTCTCCCAGACAATACTGGAAACCATTCCTGAGACCACTCTTACCAGGCAGTCTGCACACAGACACTCTTTCTGGAAGAGAACATGGTTTACTAGAACTGACTTGTTCCATGACATTTGGTCTCAAACTCTGGGAACATTCTTGAGCACACTTAAATTACTAATATATAAACAATTCCCAACAGTACCCTGAAGGAGTATTACAACATTTTGCCTTTTTGAAAGCCTAGTTAAGGGGCATCCTCCTCTTAATTAGGTTTGAAAATCTATTCTTCACCTTAAATCACAATTTGAGCTGGTCTTAGAAGTACACTCTTAGAACACAACAGTTCTATATAAAACCATTTTATAATATTCTCTCCCTAAAGAATTCCAAATGAAAATATCATTTTATTGTAGCTCAAGTAGTATGAACACATCCTACAGAGACATGCAGCATTGATTTGGACATGCTAGAGATATAACGATAGTTTAACAATAATTTCATCTGAAGATCTCATATACGATTTAGCTTTACTACATCAGTGTGAATAGGATGAGAAAGTACTCTGATTTTGCATCTAAAAATCAAAGGCAGTACAAACATTCAAAGAGGAGAATGTTCAATGTTTCTTACTTTTATTCAGTGAACTTGTCACTATCTGCAAGAGAAACTACAGGATGTTTCTGCAGACTGAACCAGGAAAGGAGTTTAACTCTAGCTCATTTCTAACGCTGAAGAAATGAAAAATAGCTGGAGTAAGAAAAGAAATTATAAGACTAAGAATACAAACAACAAAATGTGGAAGGGAAATCTGTGCAAGTCAGAGCTGCAGCCATCTCAGCTCAAAGGGTTGCGCAAAAAAAAAAAAAAAAAAAAAAAAAAAAAAAAAGGGAAAACTGAAGGCCAAATGTTAACTTATCTCCAGAAAGGTCTAGAAGTAACTTATCAGCAAGAAGCAGAGGCTGCAGAAGCCAAAATAACAATCTTAGAGGTATTTTGCTCCACCAATATTGTCACAGCAATGCCTTTTAAAAGCAGAACAGCAACAATACAAAATGTAGCAGATTTATAACTTAATAATCCTTGTTTTTATGGATACAGAATACTTTCATAAGCAGCCCAACATTTTGCTTGTGCCAGTCAAATATGCAGGTTAAGGTATTTCTTCATTGGAGTACAGTGAGGGACATAACAGAATTTAAAATACAGAGCTAGCTAATCTTGCTTTGAATAGGTTTGTTTGCATAATTAAAGCCCAAAAGCCCCATTAACTCCACCAAAATAACAATAAAAACGACCCTTTATTCTGTCAGTAAGATACAGACTTCTACAATCATCTCTACTTGCGCTTCCATTCTACCAACAGAAGTAGTGATGTACCAGCAGATTTCCAGGATTCAAAATAATTTCAGCTTGCTGATGGGAAAGAAAGGCAGATCGGAGTTGTGGCATCATCACAAACACGTATTTACGTTACAGTAAGCAGGGGAAAATTTCCCCAGTGCTCTCTAGTCACAAAAAAAGTCAAACTATAAATAGACTTGCCCAATTAATGACTGTTCTTCATCAAGTGGTTAGTAAGCAAGACCAAAATAAAACCTACAGACATTATTATTGTGAAGTACCAATACCAAAATTGGATTTACCCTGATAAGAACCCTAGATGAGGTGAAAGACTTGCAGAGCAGGAAAACAAAAGCACTGAAGACTAATCCGCAAGCGTGTTACTTTGCTGTTTTAAGGCAACATCCTTCTGTAGCAGAAACTGTGAACAGTTACAAGTCCAAACTACTTCTGTCCTTATGGAGGTAAAAAAAAAGCACGCCAATAAGTAAAACCTGAAATAAGTCAATAAGCTCTAAAAACAAACTTTAAAAATGCCTCATAGAAAGTTTGACACGTTTTTCTTCCTTTTGCTCACCATTATACATGTGCAAAAGCAGCTCTCTGAATAAAACTTCAAGGATAAAGAACAAGGCTCCAAGCCCAAATACACACACACACACAATACAGCCACCTAAAAAACCCAGTGCCTTAAAGATATTTTGGTCACTTCTATCAAGTACATATGCAGCGGATCTGCAAGGGAAAAGAGATTTCATTTGAAAAAAACCTACCCATGCAAAATATTATTGCTAATGTATCACATATATGGAAATAACATTTTTAATGTATTGCTTAAGTTCTAGAAGTTTAAAATCAGACTGAAGTAGAAAAATCCAGAATTAAGACAGTTGCTAACCTTCTCCACCCTGCTCCATAAAGTTAGAAAGATGTACCTAATTTGGGGAAATTTTTGCAGATCAGATTTGAATAAGGCTTGTGGAAGAGTCTGTCTTACCCTTACCACATAAGGATGCTCTTACGTATTACAGGTTTTATAGCCACAGTTCAAATAATACCTGTATTTCTACAAGGACAGGACTGATTTAAATCTCTTGATGTTTGTGCTGGCTTAGAGTTAGAAGTTGTATTTTATTCAGATAAAGTAAAATTTTGTTTACAAGTTTGGTATTCACAGCCACACTTTCAGATCTTTTGTAGTAGGTAAAAAACTGAACCGCCCAAATGCATGCTTTTATACCTAAAAGCTTCTCTGTCTGTAGAAGTTATTAGCTACTGAACACAGAACATAATTTAAAAATATTTAGTCTTCCTAACACCTATGGTTTATTTCTAACCAGCAAAGTCTCAACTGAAAGATTGAAACTACTGTTTTAGAGTTACTGGGATACGAGAGAAATATTTTTGAACTCCCATTAAAGAAAAATCTATATACATCAGTCTCTCAAAAATACCATAGCTCTTAAACAGATCCTTCAGTATCAAGGACTATGAGCCTTCTGAAGAGGAAAAGAAGGTTAAATATTTTAATCCTGACTGAGGTTAAAGAAACCAAAATAAATTATCGTGTCATGTGTGAAGTTGTGGGATAAGCCCACATGAGAACTGGCACTCTGTTCTCTCCACAGGCTAGCACTGTCTACTGCCACAAAGGCAAGAAAACCAAAGGATCTGGATTGAATTTCAGTGTAAAGGGATATTTGGAATCTTTCCCTCTCCCCAGTCATCCCCCACCTCCCACTGAAGGGGAGAGGAACTGAATGGGTTACTTGATATCTTCCTCTAAAAGAAGTTACGCTTGGTGAATTTACATATTTTTCCAGAATGAGTGAAATCTGGGACAAATTCTCCAACCAAGTTAAAAGCCTCTGTATATATGTAACAAGAATGCCAACAGATCTGTCACTCAATATATCATAACAAATAAAGAAATGCAATCCTTTAGCAGTAAAGCCAATTAATGCATAGTCTGGCATACATATTAAAATACTGAAAAAAGTGGAAAAGTAAGAATGCAAGGAGAAAGTGGGGGGGAAGCTAGGGTATGTTATATTAATTTTACTCATTGCTGAAGTCTTAAATAATACGAAGAAATAAGAGTAATTATATTACAACTGTAGTTAAAGCATACTTAAATAATGTAGTAAAAGAGGCTGCTCCTGTACAGTAAGAAAAATTACAAATTGGAGCAAAATAGTACTACTGAAAAGCAGAATTCTGTTTTTCTCTCATTCTGGAGTGGTTTTGGGGGATATGTGATTCTTTTGGGGTTGTAGGGTGTTTTGTTTTTTTCCTCCAAACAAACTTTCTGAAACCAAGAGGGTAAAGTGTTCCAAAACATTTCCGTGAACCTCTGAAACCACAATTCAAAGAGAACCTAATCAAAATCCATTTCTACACTAGCAGAAACGATGTTATTTTCTGGTATGTTTTACTGGAAAAGAGACAAGAGCTTCAGGGTTGGGGTTGTTTTTTCAGTTTTGTTTCTTATTAATCTGAAAACATCTATATTTAGCATTATATGGTTATAGGGTGCTGAGTCGATAGCAAATGACTGTCAAAGTCACAAACATTGGATAGACTTACCAAAATCATATTTCTAAATGCACTAGTAATATACATCAACATAAAAAAACACAGTAGTCATTTGTCTAAAAAGACTGTAACTGAAATAAGCTCAGCAGTACTGATGAGAAGATTTTTAGCCAAAAGGACAAAGGTAAATTAATTTTTGAACATTTTACAAATTTAGGAAAATGCTGCAGCTAATGCTCTTGGTCATTCTTACTTCAAAAATTTTAACACTCAACTAAACCTGTTAAGAGGGTGGTACAGCCAAGCTCTTTGTAAGATGTACACTGTATCTTTAACAGTCTGTCTGCAATAAGATTAAAAAAAGGTGCATTTCTGGAAAAGGGCGAGTATAACACAACACAACTTCCAGGCAGAGGCACATTTATGCTCTGTCATTAGAGCACATATTCAGAACAATCACATTTTTCTCCACTAATAGCTCCAATCAAGATATTAATTAGTGACATGCTTTATCTCGCAACCCATTTGAAAAGCCTTAGCACTTTGACTTACTGTTGCTCGCATCCTTTTTATTTCTCTCATTCAACTGGTGCTACCACAGTGACAAAGGATGAAGGAAGATTCAACAGTCACCACTCCAGCTGCTCCAATCTGTTCCATTCACTTAATACTGAGGTAATCTTCGGTGATGTGTTGAGCATCGCCCCCCCCTTCTTTTAACAGGGCACCTTAACCTAAACGCCACGGAGCATCTCCCTTTACCTTCCTCTATAGCTGTGCATCCACACAGCATGTGGAGGCAGGATGTGAAAGGTAGGATCAATTAACAATATAGTCAGCAATACCTACCTCAAGCCTTCCTTCCTATCAAATTAGCCAATGTACAGTGAGCTTCCTGCTGTACACAAATGTATCATGTCACCATAGCAACTAAATCAACAAATAGCTGCTGCAGCATCTGCTTCTGGATCATCTAACGTCAGTCAACAGAAGGTTCAGGTTTAAGAGAACAAAGCTTCCAAATATATGCCATTTTATAACTGCATTTTTAATTTAGCCTCCCAATTCCCAGATCGGATACGCTAACTCAGAATGAACCAACTTCTGACTTCATAGTTGAATCTATTATGCAGCTTATGACTTCAGTTTGCAAATAAGCCAGAAAGGGGGGGAGGGGGGGGGGGGTTGGGGGGAGATGGACACGGACAGGGGACGACCCACTTTATAAGAGAATAAAAAGATATAGCAAAGAAATAGTCAACTGGAGTCTGTTGCACTCTTTCTTAAATACTGTGTTATTCTACACTATGCATTTATTAAGAGGCATGAAAAGAAAGAAATTGTTTCCCACACTTTTTTGTTTTGCTTTGTAATTTTGTATGTCTGCCCTAAATATTACCACAACCAGAACTGTCTTATATGTTATTATCTAATAAAAGGTATTTCAGATGGCTGACAAAAAAGGTTTCCCTCTATTAGTATCCACTTAAGAACTGAAAACATCCAATATTAGTTTCTGGCAATTGCACGTCTGCAATCTTTAATCCCAGCAATAGGAGGGACCCACTGGCACACCCTCACCTGCAAAAAGACAGCTACCAAGGGCAAAACACTCATCCCTCCCTACTTGTAAGAAATTACTTCAAATACCATACATGCATCCCTCTGGTTTTAGTCCTAATGCATAGGCGGGCAAGACATATGAAATTGCTTTGTAACAACTTGGTATCTGGAATGCCACAACATAAGATTACCGATTAAATGTTACCTCAAGTATACACAATTAAAAAATTTACTTGGACAGTAATGACTTCAAAGGTAACAAGCAAGTGTACATACACACGCTTATGTAAAAGGACTCAAACCTACAGCCTACTTAGAACATGAAAGTAACTTTCCGCTATTTTATCTTGAAGTCATAATTCTAACGTTTGATCAACATGGAATTTTTTACCAAGTAAAAGCTATCAGTTATTCATATCCAGTATATTTCATTACTGAACATATTTAATTTTCAAAGTGGGTGGTTTTCCATCTATATACAGTTTTTTGTTACATTACATTAGGTTAGCTCCATAGAGTGGACCAGTGAATAAGGAAAACCAGACACAGACTCAAGATGCTAATTCTGCTGTGGCTCTGTCGTGGACTTACAGTGTTTTGTGGGTTTGTTACTTCACCCATGCCAGAGTTTCCCTGTTTGTAGGACTAGTACAACAGTGTATGTATGTTTGTGAAAGCTACTGTTCAAAGATCACTGCAAGACTTGAATGTTGTTATTCATTAGCAGCACAGGAATTGCCAGATGAAATCACATGTGTGGTCCAGCTAAGGTGATGTCAGTTACAAACGCAGCACAAGTT
This sequence comes from Falco biarmicus, assembly GCF_023638135.1. NCBI lineage: Eukaryota > Metazoa > Chordata > Aves > Falconiformes > Falconidae > Falco > Falco biarmicus. Next base: position 30,942,026 of record NC_079289.1, read on the forward strand.
ATTTTTCCATTGATTGTGTGTTCAAAATCTGCTGTCATATCATAATGATGCTAATGAGACTATGAGCTACTGTTTTCTGTGATCAAACCCACTAACACTTAAAAACTGATTAAATGGAAAAATGCAAAAGATCTATGATATGTAACAGGTATTACAGACAAGAGTAAGATTATTAAATAGGAACAGTTGACATCAATAATAAAAGCCGAATTAAAAGTGTCTTAAACAATTTAAGAAATTCAAGATTGTGAGAAGTGTTACTTCCAATTAATTATTCCTTAAAGTAATCTTTCATAAGATTTATTTCCATCTTCTTTTAGACTTCCTAAAGATTTCCTCCCTTTGTGTTTATGTTGGCTAGTAACAAAGAGTTCTGAAAACTTTAGGTTGAGCTCTGTACTATACCATACCAATTCATAGCTGACTAAGCACACAGCACTTCTGTGTTATCTATAAGGAAAAGTAACGTCAGAATTTTCTTTTTTGCCTCAAATTACCTTCTGTTTTTAGTACAAATGACAAGAAAACAGGCTTCTCATTGTTATTTATAAAAAAGTGTCCTGTAGACATTGATCTTTGTCCAAGTAACACAATGCAACGGTCTTAACACTAAAGTTCTAAAATCTTTTCTTTTCCACCAAATTTATTTGAGCAAATTCCAATTAACAGGTTTTCCACAACCACAGAATCCTCTACCTTAGCATCTGCTAATACTGACTGATAATCTAGAAGGATCTATCTGCTCCATATATGGAAATTAACATCTTTCTAATGAAGAACAGAAAAGATCTGGATAGTAAAGGCCATTAACATATCTTAGTTTTCAGGACTAGGGAGGAAATCCATACAGAATTAACTGTTACATAACACATTACAGTAACAATTTATATGTTTTGGATTTTGACAAAACCACACACAATCCAAACTATTTCATCTTACACAGGTAGTAGCAGCATGTCCTGAAGAAAGTGACAGAAAGCAGACATTTTTTCAGCGATATGCTCCTAAGGCCTATGTATATTTTCAGAAGAGGCAAGAGTAAGCAACTCTGCACTGTTTTTCTAGAAGGCAGCTGACAGATAGTAGAATTGGCGAACATTTCATCTTTAACCACCGCTACAAGACACTGTCAGTAACACTGAATGCACCTAGATGACAATAACCCTAGACACAACTGGAAACAGCAAGGTTGGAAAGATGACTAGACTTTTCACTGGCACTGACATTCAAAAACGATAGATTTCAATAAGCTTTCACTGCTTTTTGTAGAAAGGCAGGTTGGAAAGATCTGAGAATTGGTGATTTATTTTTTTTCTAATTCCAGCTAATAAATTGATTTTATTTATGAAAAGGTTTTTTTAAATCCTTACTGTACTCGTTTTCCCCCCTTCTCTTAATGTGAAAGACAATCAGCAGAAAGCTCATCACTGGGCAGGGGGGAGATGGTTTGGATCCTTGTTTTGTAAAAATGTAAGGTTTTCTGAGAAGAACCAGTAAAAGATAAGCATTAAAAATCTGCATCTAATCTCACTGATAACTGTTCCAAGACTTGTTAGTGTCCACACGTAACACTGTCAATCACTGCATGTTTCCTGATTGTGTCTGTCTCATTCTTTATTACTGAGAAATACTTAGAATTTTCACCTACTTGTTTCTGCTTTGTCTCGTCTCTTTTGCATTCTCAGTTCTCACAACTTGGCTAAGCAAAGTTTTGTTTGTCTCATTTACAGCAAACCCAATGTTTCATTAGCATTGACACAGTCTGTGGTTAGCAGATTGTGCACAGAAAATTTGCTATTGAAATAATCCCACTAATATATCTTTAAATCAGTAAAAGTATAAACATAAGGATAACAGAAGTGTTTCAAATAATCTGGATAATGCAACAGTCAAACATTTATGCTTCAAAATTTTAAGCTAATCCTTGTTTACAGGGAGTTAGAAGGATGCAGTGTTAGTGACAGTCACTGAACTCTGGAACTTTGAGGCATCTGGCACCGGCCAGTGGTTAGACCCATCAGCTTCTATAAACAAGAACTAGAAGACTTCAATCAGATTATTCTCATTTCACAATGATTTGTTGTTTGAAGTCCACAGGACTTCAGCTTTACAATGCTGAGCAAAACTACATGAGGGACAGAGCTCATACTGCAGAGAAAAGTGGTAGCAATGGCTAAACTTTCACCTAATACTTTGCAGGGGCTAGTCCCCTCAGTAGACACTTTCCCTGATCAATCTGCATACTTGCCAACAGTCCAAAACAGAACCAGGGAGTAAGTTTTCATTTACATTGTAACTAGATGATAACTTATAGGTAGACAGCCAATTTAATTTTGGGAAACTAAGTAATTTAACAAAGATTATCTTACGTGAAAATTACAATGAAAAAACCACAAACCCCCAGTTGCTTAAGATGCTACTAAAGCAAATCAAAAATCTCATTTATAACAAAAAAAAATAAATCTAATTAAAAAAAATCAAATCTAAAAGTTCTGTAAAGTGCTAGATGTGGCATTGTCCAAAGAAAGCCAGGCACTTTGAAGAGTTTTGATTTGCAGCAGGTTTTTAGATATCGTATCTAAAATAAATAATAAAACAAATAATCTGCTCTGCCTTCAGTAATCCTATTTTCTTCACAACACCTGTGGAATCAAAATGCCCTTGCAATTATTTCAATTAAGTATCCAAACTGAAGACACTTTTCACCTGTACTTAAACTGGATGTACTTTGAAGTTAGTGTGCTTTGACTGCATGCTGTAGCAGCAGTTGCCATGAAATACTTTTACTTGGTGTTTCAGCTACACAGAAAAAAACCCACCCAAACCTCCACAGACTGCGTACTTCCAGGTTCTCTGAATCTGCTGTGAAGATTTCAATGCTGAGAAGAGGGGAAGAATTAGTTTCCTGGTTATCTCACATTTGAAACAAGCTGAACAGCTGTGCCATTGTTAACGAGTTCTGCTAGTATTTTCCTTCCACATAATACCTAGTGATAAATGAAGAATCTTAGAAACATTACAAAAGCTAGCCAAGATGAACAAAGCACTGTGACCAGTTAACAGATTTTCAGCTCAATTGTACTTTACTTAAAATAATTTCTTTGCCAGTAATATCTTCACATGTCTGAAAGTGTGTGCAACCAGTCAGGCATCCACTAAGAAACAATATTTAACATCATAAAGTGGTCATGATCAACTTTTGGCCTAAGAGACGAATACATTATTTCAGAAAGGTCATAAAGCTACACTTGATTCCCTCTCTGCAGGCTGAGGCAGAGCCCTTGCAGCCACCGCCCTGACTTCCTTCACCCTTCTGAAGTACCAAAAAAAATAAGAGGACCCAACAAGCAGGTTAGACATGCTCTTTCTTTCCCCTACAACCAGTAAGTGCCATGAACAGCACACTAGCAGTGGAGATCTTCAGCAGCTGAGCTCACTTTGGCTGTGCAGCATTCTGTAATTTCTAGTCATTTCAAGGGCTGAAGTGATAGGTGGGAGAAAATGGTACCACCTTCTTATTTTTTTCAAGAACTCTGCTGAACAACTCAAATCAAAATTTATAATATCCTTTAAGAACAATCCCCTTAATGAAACCCAATTGTAAGAATTAAGAGGAAAAATATAGATCAGCAAGCTGAAACTGAATTTGGACATTCAGTTCCTGAAGAGTTTAGAAGATTTAAGAAATATATAAGCTGTTGATTCTGTTGATTTAGAAAGTATATGGACTAGAAGACAATTTGATATTTTCCAGCATTGCTTCTGATGGCTCAGACTCCTGTTTGGTGATATAGCAAGTTAAAAGCCCTTAACATTTAAGACTGATGGATGCGTCTTTAATATTTCTACCTTAAACAGAGCAAAAAAGGAAGTGCCAAAGGAAAAACTGTATTCTGTAGTTATTTCATATAGCATTTAATTTAAAAAAATAATTAGAATGCTAGGAGTTTCAATAGCACTTCTAAAGTAGCCTTTTTCTCCCCGACAAAGTGCCCTATTCACTCAGCTTTGTGCAAATCTGAGCATCACTGTATAAAAACACTGTGTGACAACATGGACCTGAGCCGGAAGAGAAATTAAAGGCTACATCCTCAATTTGATCAGATTGGGAAGGCTTAGTCAGTGCTGGAACAAGGGCTTGGTGGGAGAAGTCTCTAAAACCTCAATTCTTTCCCATCTGTTTTCTCTTCTACTTCAAAAAGAAAGTGAGAAAAATTAGAGCCTAAGGCCTTTTTTGCTATGGTGTGTAAACCCTGGTCTACCTCTTCCTGGAGAATGCCATTCTGGCTGCTCTATAAAGCGCATATAATTCTGTAACATGCAGAAGGTCAGATGGACTTTGCCCTGTTATAGAGAAATCTCTCTATCACCAGGCAGTAGAATAGACTGAACTATTTCAGTTGGAAGGGACCTACAGCTGCCATCTAGTTCAACTGCCTGACCAATTGAGGGCTGACCAAGCTAAAGCATGTTATTAAGGGCATTGTTCAGCTGCCTCAAACACTGACAGGCCTGGGGCATTGACCACCTCTAGAAAGCCTGTTCCAGTGTTTGACCACCCTCTCATTACAGAAATGCTTCCTTGGGAAAAAACAGGTTTCAGCTAGCAGGGGACATCCTTTAGATTACTTGTTCGCAAAGTAATTCTCACATATTTTAAGACTGGAGTTTCTGTAGTTAAAAATGTGAATTTGCAAAGCAGTTACATTTTTGTCACAACTTAGAGAGAGAGATTACAATTCCTGTCCTCTGAGGAAACGTATATAAGCAATATGGATGACTTCATAGGTCTTGGACTCTGGCATTTAGGTCCTGGCTTACTTGGCATTAAATGTTCCGCAGCACAGAGGAGAGGAGAGAAACAGACCAAGGAACATGCCCGAGTCCAGGACGCTGCTTGGACATAACTTTACCCTTCCAAACCTTACTGGTAGTGGAGCACACAGACTCAGGCACTAGGTCCACTTGCAGACTGCAGAAAGGAATTGGGCTAGCTCAGTGCTTATAGCTCCAGGCAACTTGCACCTTCTCATCTCATTAAAAAGAGGAAAACCACAGATCTTTAGTCACCTTCCTAAAACATAAAGGAGATCATCTTCTGGTCATGCTTATTTCTCCCCATTGATTATATGAGCAACCCACAGCGACTGTCTTCAAACCCCATTTTCACATGTCAACCAATTCTCCCAAATGTCAGTTTCTGAAGAGATTTTTCAACAGGGGAAATCTTGCCTCAAGTATCTTGGAAAGAATTTACCATATCGGAGACCAAAATTAATCTAGGATTCATACCACACCAATGCAAAGAGATATTTTAGAGACAAAGGAGGGAGGATTACTCAGAGCAGTTTTAAGAGGATACTTAATTCCATGAACTTTCACATTAAATACAAGTAGGAAAGGCTATGAACTATACAGCCTTCACTCTTGTTTCTATTTTCAGAAAGTAAATATCAAAATAAATATACTTGGATGCTAGTATAAATTGTGCAATAAATCTGATGCTGCTTTCTGCTAACCAAAAGCAGCATAGTATTCATACATAACTATACAGCAAGGATTTTTGAATCCTCACTTTCTGTTGAGAATGATGGCTTCTTCTAGGAAACTCTGCAAGTTTTCAGTGCATCTGCAATCAAGGATACTGTTTAAATACATAGGAGAAAATTCTGATGTCTGTGGCAAAAAAACCCAAGCCAAAATACCACTTCAGACAAAATGTCATTCTTCCTGATTAAAAAAAAATATGATTAACTCAGATACAGAAAGAATCTAATAACCTTGTGGCATCAAAACTCACATCCTCGTAACTTTTTTTTTTTTTGAGTGTGGTATGTTTTTTTAAAAATTATAGCCATCAACCAGTTAAAAAGTCTATGGAAAATATTTTTTTTGTCCTACGTAAGATTGATTATGCTTTTTCCAGGGATGGTTGCTACACAAAAGTACTAAACAATCCTGGAAAAAATACAGCTTGATAATCAGCTTCAGTAAGCTGGCGCTGCAGCATTACATGCAGAAGAGTTCCAATGGCTCCAGTGAACACAGTTCTGGTGTGCTTCAATGCTATGAAGTCACTGAAGGATGGAAGAATAATTGTCAACTTTAATGAATCTCTGAAAGGAAAAGTTAGATGCATCTGCTAATTCAATAAAGCCAAAGGGGAAGTACAGGAAAAAAAAAAAAAAGAAAAAAACACCGAAATAAAGACAGCAGCAGCCATGCATGTACCCTGTACTCTGAAATCAAAACACAGATAAAAAAGGAAAACAGCACAATACAGAAAGCAGTGAAAACAATTATAACAGTACATGTTGTTAAACAACTTTTAACACCGATTCTTTTTCTTGTATAGGAAAAGATCATGAAATACACACAGTGCTAGGCTCATTTTTCAGCAGCAATGCAAAACCAAAGCAAGCTGGAACTTCATAATGTACCATATGCTTTTCAGAAACAGAAGTGTCAGAACTAACACTAAGGAAAAGCATTTAGTAATCTAGTTTACACCTTCACCATTCAATTTCTGTGTGACTCCATGTATATAAAAAATGTGAAAGCAAAAAAGGGGATTCTCAGAATTATTTCATTCATTTTTATAGCCATCTATTACTCTGCTGACTGAAGACTTCTGGCCATGATAACAGGTTAATATCAACTTTGAGAGCAGAGGTTTAAATATTTAAAGAAGAAATTGGTTTTAGAAATACTAACTTGTAGACTTGATGCTAAGTTCTATTTCAGTTCAAAGAATTTGCACTTAAAGTCACACACAGTATATATATATATACACACACACAACGTATTACATATACACACACAGAGACACATCCTACATATGTATACATACAGAGTGGGATTTTTGGAAAACCCACAGGCATCTAAACTTCTAAAAAAAAGTTTAGAGGGTAAGATTCTCAAGCTACAAATATTACTTCATCACTATACCTTCCTGAGAAATAAAGTTGACTGAAGGTCAAACACTATGTGTCCCATTCCCCAAAGAAAAAGAATGGTTAACAGGTACTGGGCTACTTTGAGAATGCTGTCTGCCTTTTTAGTAATAAATTACACCAAGGTTATACAAGGATGTCTCACTTTGCTACTGTTAGCTTTAGTGTGGTAGGTGTGGTGTGGAGAGGGTCCAGAACTTCAGGGCTGCTGCAACCTCGTGTCAGCAATTTACTGATTTGTCTTGGAATAACACTGGATGCTATAGAAACTTTCCAAAACAATTTAACATCAGTCTAATATCAGGAAAACAAAGCCTGCTAAAGAAAGCAGTTTGAACTCTTGCCTCCTCATTTCCCTCTCAATCATGAATTTACCTCCTCCCACCGAAACAGGACTCGTAACCAAGTACATCCTTCCTGTCCAGCCTTGGCAATAATCAGTAAAACCTCACTGCAGTAGTTACCCTCACATGAAAAACCCTCAAGCACTTCTGTCCTCATACCACATTTTCTCAGTGTCACTTGGTTTGTATCAACTCCTATGGATTTTCTCCATACATTATCCATGACCTTACTCACCACCGAGATATAAGTAGTATGTTACCCAGTCACGTTGAACACAGTGATGAGAAGGTACAAAAGCAGTACTTCTGTGTTTAGTAGAGGGGGAGGAGCTAATGGGCTTGATCTTTGCTTTTCCTTCTCACCAATCTTGTCCTATGAAACTAACAATAGCCCCTTGTTCTGTGGGGACACAGAACAAGGCAGTCTCCCACAGCAGCACTGAGTAGCATATGAACATCCACACAATTTAAGTTTCCCATGTTTTCTGCCTGAACATGCACATTCCTCTAACTTATGTGGATCATTTTGTTTTAACACATGGTGGAAAGTTACAGCTTTGATCTGATCAGACACTTCCACTATTTGAAGCATATGACCTTTCATCTTAACATGTTCAAATATTTGTACTTCTATTTCACATTTTAATCTATTTCAAATACTTGAAGTTCTGCTAGCAGTTATCTTGAAGAGACAAACTCCTAGAGAATAGTACTGAATGGTCTATATTCATTTGGTAACTCAGTTAAGCAGTATATACAAAAGTCTCAATAATCATAATAGCTAATTCTGGTAAGATGTAAGGAGGGGAGAATTGATTAAAAAATCCTCAGATATTTTACAGCTGAACAAAAACTTGCAAATTTGGGATAGTGTTAACTAGTTTTATATGTTGATATTTCTGATGTTAGACAAACTACTTAAAGAATTTACTACTAGGTTTTCAATACCTTTTCAGTCAGGAATGACTAAAACTAATCAAAATAGCTACAGTCCAACCTACACACTATGAAGACAGAGGAACATATACATTTATTTACACAAACAGCTCTGAATTTTGATTGCAGGAACACAAGTTCTATAACGTAATCTGTAGTGCTGACAGATTATGCAATCTACCTCCACAATGCTGTTATGAAAGAAACTGTAGATGTAGTTTTTGTCTTTCAAGGAAGTAACCCCTATAGAATGCATGTACTGTAGCTAAGCAAATAGGACAAAAATTACCAACTCCATCATGGAGGCAAAAGTCTTTACACCTCTTGTAGCTTCAAAGATACAAGAAAAAAACCCAAACCCACGGAACACAATGAACTAATACTCAGGCTAAAATATTTTTCATTGGGAAGTATATACCCCTTTCATTAACATACCATGTAAAACAAACAAATAATTTTAAGACACTTATAAATAATAGCCTGCCTGACTTTTCTGTGGCCTAAAGTCTTAATTGGGTAACGTTGACAGAGTAAGCAGTACTTGCAATTCTGGATTTCCCATATTTCAGATACACAAAGTATTTTCTATTTAGTGATGGCTTTTAAATCACCAGATGCAAAAGGGTTTCTTGTAAAGTTTTCTGCCACTGAACATATGCATTTGCAGATTCTTCATGAGTCATGTATCAGATGCAAATGAAGGACAGAAAATTAAAGCCACTACTTCCACTAGACACCATGGAACACAGAACAGTAGACAACGTGGTGCTGTAAGCGCTAGTTGTCATGAAATGAAGAAAGAAACTGACTTCCTTTACTGAGACTGAGAATCTGCCCAATGCTTTCTGAAGATTCTTTTTCCTTTTTTAAAATAAACACTACCACTACTAGTTCTACTTTAGACAGTATTCTTAATGAGCTGCTTTTTATTTTTTTTAATGAAAAAGGACACCAACAGCATATATGATGTTTTTCCCTTAAGAACATGAACAGAAACCCCCAAAATTCATTTCTTTGAAGAAATTCTTTGCTTGTTTTTCTGTTTTAATCTTGCTTGGCAGAAGAAAAGGAGACAACATTTTAATGAAAAAATATCACCAAAAGAACATTTAAGCTCCTATCAGACTCAAAATTTTGCACCATTACAGAGTAAGCTTGACAGCACAGCTTGATAGTCTTATTTTTGGGAAAGGCAGAACAAGTAATTCAGTCTCAATGATCTTTGAAAGGTCACGGTGATTAGGAGAGGTTCCCAAGGACTAGAAGAAAGCAAATGTCACCGCAATCTTCAAAAAAAGGGCAAGGAAGAAGATCCAGGGAGCTACAGGCTGGTCAACATCACCTTCAGCTCTTGGAAGATGAGTGAGTAAATCTTCCTAGAAGCCATTTCCAAACACATTAAAGAGGTGATTTGGAATAGTCAGTATGGATTCACAAAGGGGAAGTCATGCCTAACAAACTTGGATGGCCTTCTGCAATGAAATTAGTAGCTCGGTGAATGAGGGGAGAGCAGCAGATACCGTTTATCATCACTTTAGCAAGTCTTTTGACACTGTCTTACGTAACATCCTCACAAAACCGATGCAGTACAGACTGAACATAGACATTGAGGTGGACTCAAAACTGGCTGAACTGCCAGTCTCGAAGGGTTGTGATCAGCAGTGAATGTCCAGCAGGAGACCACTCACTAGTCATCTACCTCAGTGGTTGATATTGGCGCAGGTAACGCTTACTATCTTCTTTAAAGATCTGGATGATGGGACAGAGTGCACCACCACCAAGTTTACAAGTGATAAAAAGCTGGGAGGAGTGGTTGATGCACTGCCATCCAGAGGGACCTTGACAAGCAGAAGAAATAGGCAAGCAGGAATCTCATGCATTTAAACACAGGGAAATGTGGAGTCCTGTACCCAGGCAAGAATAATCCCATGCACCAGTACACACTGCGGGCTGACTGGCTGGAAAGTAGCTTTACAGAAAAGAATGGCAAACAAGAAGCTGAATGTGTCAGCAAGGCACTCTCAAGTCAAAAAAAAAGGCAACAGCATTCTGGGTTGCATTAGGAAGAGCATTGCCAGCAGGTCAAGGGAGGTGATCCTTCCACCTACCCAGCACTGGTGAGACAGCTGGAGTTCTGGGTCCAGTCCTGGACTCCCCAGTAAAAGGAGGACATGGACACACTGGAGAGAGTCCAGCAAAGGGCTATAAAGATTATGAGGGGACTGGAGCATCTGACTTGTGAGGAGAGGCTCAGAGAGCTGGGACTGTTCAGCCTGGAGAAGAGATGTACCAGGGGAGATCATATTATCAGTGTGCATGAATACCTGAAGGTGGGGAGACCTTCAAACAAAACCAAGCCACACTCTTCTCAGCGGTGCCTAGTGAAAAGACAAAAAGCCACAGGCAAAACTTGAAATACAGAAATTCCACTAAAATGTAGGAAATATTTTCGCTGTGAGGGTGGGTTGAATGCTGGGGAACAGACTGCAGGAGAGGCTGTGAAGTCCCTTATCCTTGGAGATACACAAAAGCCAAGTGGACATGGTCCTGCGTGACTTGCTCCAGTTGACCCTGCTTTGAGTGGAGAAAAAGCTGGACTGAATCATCTCCAGAGGTTTCTCCCAACCTCAAGTGTTCTGTTACATATCCATAAGAATTTTTAAACAACAAGAGTAAACAGAAAGAATATTCACAATTGGGTAAAGAAACATCAGTGGTATGTTTGACTCTGCATAGATATGCTTTGTTCTTCCTTGTTTGCAAGGCTTTAAAATTGAACTTTTCAAGGCAGAACATGTAAGGGAACAGTAACAGTTCCTCTCTTGCATGTTAACATATTACTACTTCTAAACTGTCAGTATTTGGAAGAAGAATCAGAAGAGAAAGCAAGTTTGGATATTGCTTTTTCCTTTTTTCTGAAATGTTCTGTCCACACATCTATTAAAAGAGATTTATCAGCTCTTTCTCTGTATTTAAGCGTCCCCTACATTGCAAAGATCCCACTGTAACCCAAATCTTATCTCCTGAGCTGTTGCAATGCATTCTCCAGTCTCATTTTAGAGCTCTTGTCTGTGTTTTCACCCTAGAAATTAACTCCTCTTTATGAGAAATAATTTCTTCTGCATAAAGATCAAACATGGGAACAGCAAACTGTAAGAGACTTCCCTTGATCAGCAAGAGACTGAACTTGATATTACAGGCAGTGATCTCTCAATCTATTCAGATACTTCAAACCACCTAATTTTTCACTCATTTTCTCCCAGTAGAAGCTGCTCCAGAACTGTGCTTATGGGGTTAAAATATTCTCCCTAGGTTAAAGATATGGAGAATGCATATGCTTTTGCTGACACTTTTTCCTTACTGGAGCTGACCTTTCTCAAGTGTTCTGAAACCATAATCATAAGTTTTTCTATCACCTTGACTGGTTTTGTCTAAAAAAAAAAAAAATAATTAAAAATTTGAAGGAGTGTCCAGGCAGACATTAACAGACAAAACCATGTCCCATCATTCAAGATACCCAGTTGCAAGCATCAGCCTAGAGGCCACAGAGTTGTTAGCGTATGTTGTGCCTGAGCTAGTAAGCTCTACCATAGGGGTATTTTTATTAACCTTAACAAGGTCATATAGCTTCCAAATCAAGACTCAAGCATGGCTAGACAACTTGGTAGCTGTTTGATCCCATCCTTCCATGAAGATGTTCTTTCATGAGACAGGTTTTCTGCTTCATACTCCTTATACCAATCTCTTATCTGCACCAGTTCTACCTTCACCTCAATCTCTAGAACACATGCATGACCAAAGCTTCACAAAAATACTGCAAGTGAAGGATTACTGTCTTTTACAGTGTTAATGATGCTGTTGGAAGAAGAAGAAGGAAAAAAAATATATATATGTATTGACATTTCCTTACCTGTTGTGCTCCATCCCCACTAACAATAGGGGAAGTTAGTAGAGGGATTTCACTACTTATAATCGAAGTGGTATCCAGTAATGGTGGATGTTCTGCCATCATTGATGGTACACTAATTCACAAGATCACCTGTAAAGAAAAGTTACTCAAATGATTAAACTATATAAATATTTCTGAATAATTATCCCTAAAAATAGCTTCACTTAAAAAAAAAAAGATTATGAAGTTAGACACCTTTAGAAAGTATGTTTCCATAACATTTCAGCAATCATATAAACTTGTAGATGTGTGCTGCCAGCTAGTATAAGCCTTATTTACAGAGGCTGGTTTAGACCCCCTCTAGTGGCTGAACGTTAGAAGACGACACATCACAGCCTTGGAGCTAACAAACCTGAATCTTTTAATTTTGATTACAAACCAACATTTTGTCTAAGTGACTGGCACTGCTGCCAAAATGCCTGTTGAGGTGGGGCAAGGGAAAGAAGCAGTTGCCTTAGAACTTACATATATACTATGTATGTAAGTTTTTGTTTATATGAAACTGGTAAAAACCTGCAATCTATGAACAGGGACATAGTTTCTTTTTCTAATCACCAACCCACTTTTCTAATATTGTAACAAATGAGACATTTTATGAACATCTAGTTACTAGTAAATGTCCTAGTGAGACAAATGAATAATAAAAAAAAGTATCTTCTGAACAATCTGACATTTTTTACTTTTAAAATGTATTAGAGACCCCGAATTAACTGCCGTGCTGTTTTGATAACCAGTGGCCCTTTAATAATTTTATCAGCAGCTAAAACTGGTTGGGGGTGGGGGGTGGGGAGGCAGTGCCTGCACACAGAATTATAATCCTTATAACTATACTATGAAAAAGCCATCAGTAGCGCATACTGTAAAGTTACATGAAATCTGAAGACAAGAAAAAAAGCCAGGCAGACAAGAGGCCCATGAAAGCAGTGATCCACTTCAACTCTGACGAGTAACAGCACAACAGAAAGCAGAATTCAACCGAATATTCCTTTCAATTACTTTAACAAGTTGTAAGTAATGTGTTTATAATATTTTGCATGTTAGTGCTATGTGAAGAGTGGATGGAAGAATTAAGACCAGAAAAGCTTAAGATTACCACTTTTTCATGCTGGAAATATGCTGGAAACTGCAAGTCTAATAAGCTGCTTTTGAAATTGTATTTCATTTTCTTACAAAATAACCAAAATCACTATGTTATACTGGTTTAGTGTATTGGTTTAACTCCATCCCAGCAAGACTCAGTACACTTAGCTTTCAGGGGAAAAAAAAAAAAAGATCAAGGAGAATTAAGAAATTGATATTTCTTAACAAAACAGAAAGACAGATGGAAAGAATCCACTAGAGGTGAATGGTACATTTAGAATTCCCACAAGTTAATCACATTTTGCATCTGAAAACAGTGCTTAACATCAAACACAGGCATAAAGATTAAGCTAAGAACAAGCCTGTACAGTATTTCTGAAGCAGAACTGCCTCTCTTAGCCAGTACTCACAGTAGCCTAGTGAAAATAAGTAGGTACATCTTTAAAGTTACACAGCCTGATGGTCAGTAATATTACAGGTTTTTAAATCTTTGCCTTGATACCATCTGCCTAATGAAACTCTCTACAAACACTTCTACACTTTTAACACAGATATACTGTCTGCTCATAAACAGAGATGCTTACTAGTTACAGCTTGTAACTTGCTTTAAATGAAGAGATACCTGATAAAATTCAAGGAGTGATAAAGTCAGCTAGTTCTAGACGTTCTAGAGATTATATTTGGTTAACTTAAAGAGCTGACGTCAGAAACATTCTCTAAGCTATCTCCATCCCACCCAATTGACTGCTTTTACTTGTTTGCCCCTTTAAGGCAGATGATACTGTACATCTGCTGTGGGTTGAGGTCTACAGTACAGTGCTGTCAGTACAAGACGACTCACGCAGAACAAAGGCTTCACATTTTCTAGAAATTGCGTTAACAGAGCACTATAAGCCTCTTGTACAGCTGTATATAGATAGCATGATTTAGCTATTCCCATACTGAAGGTTGTCCTGTTATAAAAGTATGAACTCAGAAAAAAGTATTCTGAAGTTATTTTAGAGGTTTCATTTACTTTCCAGGTATACTCTGCAAAGATTAAAGTTAGGGGTGGGGAATATAATCCCTTAGGTTAAAAGACTTTGAAACCTGGCTGTGATTACTTAAGAATTCATCACTGCTTATGCCAAGTCATTTACACCTCCTTAGCCAGACTAATTAGTCTAACCAAGCAATTGAGGACAGAGTTTTTTTATATTCCTACCTTACTTTAAAAGCTTTCTCACTCATCAAAAAAATCCTCCAGGCTACAGTCAGTCTCCACCACTTCTGCAGGTGGCAGAGGGCTGATGAAAGTTACTTGGATCATCTTTCAAGCTAGCAAGTTTGATGATAAGCTTCCCAGGATATTATCCAATGACTGTTTGATTTAAAATGAATGTAGAGCCTGGAAGCAGAGGTTAGAATCAAGACATCCCTTCTTCCCACAATAGCTACAACCAGGCTTACTCTTGTGCCATCTCTTGGTCTTTCAGCTCCAAATATTTTGCACTCCTATCTGAACTGTCACAGACAGAAAGGTAATTCCTATATTATAATACAACATATAATTCCAGGCTATAAAACAACATACTCCCAGACTAAGCTGGCTTGAACTTCCCCAGGTTTAAGTTGAATCTGGCTCATTATCCCCAAGCCACCACACCAACGACTAGTCTCATAAGAAAGCACTAACCTTTTTTATCACATACAATGACTTTTGACTGAATTTATAACATGATATACTCACTGCTATCACCATTTATTAGGCATAAATCAAAACATATCTATCAAACTGGACACCAGTAAGAAATAAACATAACCCAAACTGACTCAAATACAACTGTCATGACAACTTGTTCAGCCCCTCCAAGACACGAGTAGCTCTGGACACGGACATACCAAACATTGTGTCTCAGGTTCGTTCATAGAATCATTCAGGTTGGAAAAGACCTTTAAGATTAAAAAGCCCAGCCGTTAACCTAACGCTGCCAAGTCCACTACTAAATCATGTCCCACACCTACGTGTCTTTTAAATACCTCCAGGGATGGTGACTCAACTGCTTCCCTGGGCAGCCTGTTCTAATGGTTGACAACCCTTTCAGTGAAGAAATTTTTCCTAATACCTGATCTAAACCACCCCTGGTACAACTTAAGGTCACTTCCTCTTGTCCTATTACTTGTTTTCACTCTTCATCAGCTTCGTTGCCCTTCTTTGGATACGCTCTGCTATCTCAATGTCATGATAGTGAGGGGCCAAAAACTGACACAGGATTCGAGGTGCAGCCTCACCAGCACCAAACACAGGGAGATAATCACTTACCTCGTCCTGCTGGCCATACTATTTCGGATACAAGCCAAGACACTATTGGCCTTCTTGGTCACCTGGGCACACTTCTGGCTCGTGTTCAGCCAGCTATCAACAAGTACCCTTGGGTCCTTTTCCACCAGGCAACTTTCTGTTCTCTTGCACAGGTGTTTAATGATTTAATTTGTACAAAAATTAGGTTCTCACAGGCACTTGAGTGCTTAGGCAGGTAGCCCACTTTTGGCACATAGCCTTCAGTGCCTTAACTAGGACACAACTAAATTCCATGTTGTGATGCAAGTGTTTGATTTATTCTGAAGATGAAGCACACTGCTCTTCGATAAACCTTGACAGGAGGTACTAGGTATAGTGTTATTCATGACACCTTCTACCACAAAAGTGCTGCCTGTCAGACTGCATCGTCAATCTAGGGCAAAAAAAAAAATAAATCAATGCTTTCTTGACAGCACATTATTAGATTTCTCTGCAATGTCACTGAACTAGTCTTGAAGACTAAAGCTTTGAACTTCACACCAATGTGGGTCTATGCTACATGTATCATCAAAAGCCTTTTCAATATAAGTAGTCAAGAGGCAGCAATTTGTACAAGTCAGCGTGCATAATCTGGTCAGACAGTAAGATACGGTATGTCTGCCAGTTGCAGATGCCTTTTCTTTTTAGCTATGAGGACTAACAAAGAGACAGGAATTTGAAAATGGAGAAGTACTGTGTGGCGGAAGAAGTCAGCCAAAATGGACAAAAGGTTGGCCTCAAAATAAGCAGAAATGCTCAATAAATGTATCTTGGAAATAAATACATTTGATGTAAGGATATCAAATGGGCACAGACAGAGCTTTTAGATCAGCAGATCCAGATAAGCTTGCATTCAAGACTTCGGGAAGAAGAGATCTATCCAGATCTTTGAAAAAGACTTGCAAGTAACATGAGTCCTGTTGAAGTCTTGGAGGTCTGGAAGAAAACCAGAAGTCTTGCATTAAATACTCTGCTGAAAAAGGGTGAATGGAATGATCTAGGCCTGTTAGCAAACAGTGATCTGAGACCAAATAAAATTTAATAGTTGACACTGGATGTTATTTGTAAAGAATTAAAAGACAAGTATGATTGATGGAAAAAAGCTTATCCAATTAACTTGATGAGATTCTTCTGGTGATGGATATTCCTGATAAAGGTACTAATCAGAGAACTGGAAAAAACAATCTTAAACTTTATTTAGCAGCACACAACATTTCTTTTCAATGAAAATACAGAAGAGATATTACATGGATTAAAACTGGACAGACAGCCCTTTAGTAACAGTAAATACAGAGTTGTTGAGTACATGAGTTTCCAACAGGAAGAGAATGTATCAGTTCTTGGCTTCTCATTACAAAACATGTTTTTAACTGAGCTGTCAGAGAGAGTGGGGAAAAAAAAAAAAGGAAGTCAGAAGGAAGTCTGGAGATGACACACCATGACAATGATAAGAGACAATGATAGGAGTCACTTCACTACAATGGCATGAATAGCTTAAAAAACTACGCATAACAAAAGGTTTAAATACATAAAGGTAAAGCTGTTCTTTCTAAAACAAATAATTAACTCAATCCTGTGAAGAGTTGATTCTGAAAAGGATAAATAATAGAAATGGACAGCCAAACAAAAGCTCCTCAAAAGGCTGTATCAATTATACCAACAGCTATACCTCACTTAGCAACAAGGAGGATATTTTCCCTGCCTCTCTGCAAATCACTATCTCTACTGGAGTAACATAACAAGCTTGTCTCCAATTTGCTGACAAAGTTGTTGTTGATACCTGTTCAAAAGAAGAGTACAAATTACAATAACTTCTTGAAAATACTGAAAGTGAAGTATATGCATACCATAATTTCAGCCTTACTCCACAAAAAACCACTCTGGATGATATAACTGTCTTCTGACTATCTAGTTTCCCAACACACTCAGGATTTAGTGCCATCTTGAAAAGGACACGAGAAAAGCAACTGGCATTTGGACAACAGGTAAGGCTCAGCCTGCAGAGCCACTACAAACAATTCACTAGGCTATTGTCAAGATTTGCTACACCACCAAAAACTAATAGCATGCACAGCCTTCAGAAGGGGTTAAATAACACATGGGATAAATCTAAGGGTTTATTTAAGGCCAACTCACTCCATTCTTGTGGACATGTTAAAAGGGACCAGACAAGAAAGATGACACATTCGATGAATAGATAGGTAATACACTGTTGCTAAGCACAGAAGTTGAGAAGTAATTTTCTACTGGTGGTGCATTAAAGGCACAGTTATTTAGAAATCTATACTGACTTGTGCACAGCCACAACTGCTGTATGAACAGCTATCTCATTTCTTGTCTTGCTACTGAATATACTGAACTAGTCAGAGACATTCAAAGTGTAATTCAGGATTGCTAACTCAGCTGACACTGTTCTTTCAGAGTCTGCACTGAATCTGTCCTAGGACGCAAGGTAAGTACAAACCCGAGATTTCAATCAAGTTGGGTAGGTTAACACTTTGTACAAGACTTAGGTAGCAAACTACCTATTCCCCACTACTCCCAAATGAACTGCTATTCATTTTCCTTATTATTTGAAAAGACTTGGAAAGATTTTTCTGAAGACTATCAAAGCTGAAGCAAAGTAAAGGTATCTAAATTTACTGGACATAGTTCATTTAGACTCCAGGGCTTACGCCTGAGGAACCATGAAGGAATGGATTACACTAACAAGCCAAAAGGCTAAATGCTGTTAAGGCTTAAAGACAGAGTTCCACTCAATAGTTCAGGAAGCAAGTTTGCCTTCCTGAACTGTAATGACAATTTAATTCAATCCTTAAATGCTTTCAGATTTGGTCCTTTAATGTTTCTGTAGCATTACTCTCATGTTCTAAAGATATACAGGACTCTGCTTTTTCCTCAGTTAATTGTTCATTAAGGGTTAAGGAATATTGTAAGGCTGAGATCATTGGGCAGCACATTTCCTCTGCACATGCAAAGAATCAGTGTTTCCATCTCCAAGAGACTAGCAGCTGATCTTAACGAAAGCCTCTGAAAAACACATCAGCATTAAATCAGTTGGATCACCAAGGTAAAACAACAGGAGTCAGCAGCACGCATCCTCATAGCAACGCAGGCTAACAGCATACTGGGCTGTATTAGCAGAGAAGCACAGCTGATGGGGTGAGGGAGGCAATTGTTCTCCCCTACTCAGCATTTATAAGGTGTTATCTGGAACACCGTGTCCAGTTTTGGTCTTCCCAGCCACCACCTCCTCCCTGGTATAAGAGGGATGCCACAGACTGTTACTGGGCTTAGCCCATGAAAGACAAGGAGAAAATAAGAGCGCTACAGTAGCCAGGGTGCCATCAACTTGCTGGATCCCACTACCTGAAGGACGCTTGTTGAGAGCCTTACATCAAACTCTTCTTAGAGGTAAGCAGCAGAAGTACAAGAAGTGATGGACATATGCTGCACCACTGGAAATTCTGTCTGGCCATAAAGGGAGGGGAATGGATGGACAACAGACATCTTCACAATGACAGTGGTGGAGCACTGGCATAAGTTGCCCTGCAATGCTGCAAAAAACACAATCCTGTAAATCAGTGGTCTCCAAACAGGGGTGCATGACAATCCTTTGGGGTGTGGGAAGAAAACAGGTTTCATCATTGATAAATAAAACATACCATTAAATAGTGGTTTTCATCTTTATCTCATCCCTTCTTTTACGTGTATGCTTTATAGCATATATACTATATTGGTAGAGTACACATATGCATATAATTTTTAAAATGTACATATATTGGAGGTGCAAGCTCAAAACATCTTTACTGATGGGGTGCATGATCGAAAAAGTTTGGAGACCACTGCTGTAGAAAGTCAAAACCTGACCACGCAAGGTCTTAACAAAGGGCTGAAGAAGGCAATCTCCAAAGGCCCTTTTAAGCAGAATTCTTCTGTGAATTCCAGAGTACTAGCCAACCAAAACACAACATGCAATGGTATATGTATATATAATGTATGTAAAGTTAAATGGTTTTCAGTAGATTCAAATCCAGAGATGGACAGTAGTTTGTGACAGTAGAGCCCCCAAGCTCTTAAAAACTGCCAGAGTCTCAATTCAAAATTTCAAGGTAACAATGACAGTGCTAATCAAAATTCAAAACTCGCAGACTTTGGAAGACATACTCGTAGAACTGTCTGTAACAAAATTACTTTATGCTCTGGCCATTCTCCTAAGAAAATTAAGAAAGCTGCATTACAGGATAATTACAAATTAAAAAGTTATACTTTTGTATTAAGCACACAACACAAACAGGCTTCCCATTATGGTTGGACTGCAGGCACTACTCTGATAAATGTAGTGACAGCTAATAACAATGCTGTGGGCAAAAAAAATATTTAAGGACTCCTCCTATCCTAGAGATTCACTGCTTCTGGTTATCGAGTTTGATACAGAAAACAATTAATTGTTTTTCCCACAACTGAGGGACTTACAAGGCCACACTCTACAGTGGTACATCTGATGCCTACTGAAGGAGGAGTTTGCACTGCTGCTTTTTCCTCAGTTTTTGTGATTTACAAAGTGCTTCTTCTCTATCTACCTACTTATTAACACAATACTTATAGCAACTTGATACTCTTTCACATTCAAATTCTGTCAAATCTGGTGACCAGATATAAACAGATTTATTACTACAGGGCTGTTCACAAGAGCCTTGATTGTATACAACACGAGGATGGAAGTTTAAGCCAAGACAGAAATGCCTAATACAGAAAGGTGCAGCATAAGGAACAGGCTCAATGAAATCAATACTGAAACATTTCCAAACTGCATGTTGCTATTACATGGCAAGTGGACAAAAACTGGGCTATTCCATGGTTTCTTTGCCAGTAATACAGTTTCATACATGCTTCAGCCTGTATCACATTACAGCTGCCAATTCAAGGTTGCCATAAGGTGTGTTTTCCCAGTGGGCTCAGTACAGCAGAGCAGGTGTGCATTCCTCCTTCACCCAGGTGCTCCTGCAGCTACGCTTCCCCAGGAACCACAGGCAAGTCTCATCCTCATGGTCCATAAAACTTCCAGTAAGAAGGAAAAGCTTCTCTGAACAGGAGACAACACTTTCTAGGTTTTACCAAAGGCCAAGGAATGAACTTACAGAACCAAAACCACCATAAAACCATCACCCAATCTTAATACGGGAAATGCTTTGATTTTGTCTTCTCCAACATGAAGATAGCAGGTGCACTTTAAAAATAAATATCTTTCAAACAGCTGAAGTAATAAAGCCCTATTCTACTTAGATTAGAGCCTCACTTCTGAGTGACTCTTTTCAAGAAGATGCAAGCTACTATTTAAACATTTCCTGATTGAGGCGATTATAAGTACTCACCATGTCCATTCTTCAGTGCCTACTGTGAGATAAATTTATTCTTTCCTACAGTCTTTAAAAGATATCTCTTGCCTGCCAATTTGAGTCTTGCAAAAACTATCACAATTCCTTCTAATCTGTCAAATTTGCCATTCAGTTCAGAAGTCATCAGATAAGAGTAGACAAAGGCCCAAGATGTACAAATATGCTAAAACGAGGAAAATGCTAGAAAAAAAAATGCACCGATGCATCCCTGCAGCGAAGAGGAAAGAACAAAGCATATGCAACAGATGTTAGTCATATCACTTAATGCACTACCGGGAAAATGTCAGATACAGTGATGTAGCTGGTATAGAAGTGTATTAGAATATAATTACCCAGAGATCCATAAGGTTGTAGCTGAGCTACTGAAGTTATGAAGCATGCTGAAGAGTTTTGTGTTTGTTTTTAAGAATCAGAATTGAGCAGAATTATTGTAATCCCCCCCCCAATTTACCATATTTTCTAATCACACAGTTTTGGATGTGGCAATTATGGTATGGTGTTTTTATTTTTTCAGTTCTGAACTAATTAATATGTAATCTATTTAAAACACATGCTTTGTTCCTTATAAAGTATTTTTCCTGTTTTAGAAAAGTGTTTCCTGGAAAACTACATAAAACATTTTCCAACAGAATAGAGAAGTGTTATTTTTTGTTAGCCGAAAGGTGTATTTCTTTTTCACTAATGTGGCAATCTCCTTTTAAGTAAAGTGAAACTGAAATGGCTATTTCCTTCAGTCAAGTTCATAATACTAAAGTTGCAGATAGGCAATACAGGAGAATTTAAAAATCACAGTTTCATAAAGTAAATCAACAAAGTCAAAGTCTGACATTACTAGAAACTGTAAATCATAACAGTTAAAAACAAAGATAAGCAAAATGTTTTGATAAGCACTGGAACTCCCTATAGGAAATAAGAAACTGCAAACTCTAGCAAAATATGGAAATACTTCAACTGTAGCTCTCTAGCGGTGTCACAGACACTAAACACAATTTCCAAAGAAGTCTGAGAAATGCAATACACATCTCTGTTCATACTATGTTACCACTGGAAGGTGAACACTAAAAGTTGTAAAATTAATGCAATACTAATATGAAAAAAAACACTGATTGATGAGAAAATGCAAGTTGCACTTGAACAGCCAAAACGGTTCCTGGATCTAACTCACCCCCAATACTTACTGCCTGTTCTTCTCAAAGCAAGAATGGCCCAGCTACCCAGCAATACACCTCAGCATTGCAGGAGTTCAGCGTGTTACAGTAAATTAATACTTATTCAGCCTACCTTCATATTCCAGGTTGTGAACCACAATGATTTAGATGCAGCTTGAAATGCAGTTCATGCATTCATGTCATGGGTACTATAACCTATATGAGAACGCACAGTAGATAATTGAAAACATTACAGCTGTTCAGGTTTAATGCGTTTGTATTTACGAGCCAACAGTTTTTGAACCTGTGCCAAAGATGCTAAGCTCTTACCTGCAGCTGATGTAAAAACCTAAATTTTTGAAGGTCAAGACTACACAGAGAAGAACTAGACACTGATAAACCAGTCACCCTGAAAGGCACAGTACATTCACGGACACTTGTCACCTCATCTGGTCTGGTACGACTGTTAAATACTTGAGGTACATAACAGGACCAGTGCAATGGAGACTGCCTGAAAACACTGCATTATGGTTTTACTGTTGCTATTATTAGATTCTTAAAAAAAACCAACCACCTACAGTCCTTACCCAGAAGAAGTATATGTAACTTGAAGTTGTTGCATAACAATTCACTACTTACTATTTGCCCCTCCCTCCTCAAAGAGAAGAATCCTAAACTGGTTTCATAACTTTTAGAAAGTGGTAAGTGCAACCATATCACAAATCAGAATTATTAATCTGTTCATTTTACTCAGTACTAATTTGATAGTGAGCATTTTAAAATCAATGATGAAACGGACAGCACCGGGGTGCAAACTAATGCCTAGTCTTTTGCAGGTACAATCAGTCTGATTCACTGCCACATGTTGTTTGTGAGCTATACTGTAGCCTCCTTTGCCTTGCAGGAACAACTTCCTTTTAGGTACCCTTGGGAAGCATCCTCAAAAAGAAATGAGGAGAGTAAACCACACAGTGTATTTTCTGCACCGCTTATAAAGATCTCCAAAGCAATTTCAGTTTATTTATGCTACACTGATCTAAACTATGAGGATGGTTTGTTTTACACTCCTGTTACTCTCAAAAACTTCCTTAAACCCTCCCACTTTTACTTTTATACCAGCTAAATTACATTCTTCTAAGCTTCTGCCAGGATTGGATTTCCTTCAGTTTATTTTCTGCAAATCACATGGGTTCAAAACCAGCTTGGCTCTTCCCAGTTAACCATTACTCTTGCTTTCATTTCCGTTTAAGAACATGCATTTTTTTGAGAAAACAAGCCAAGAATCAAGCTACTTCCCCATTTGTTACTAACTCCCCCCTTTTTGGTAGCTATGAGCAGGAAGGACAAACTTGCAAAGTAATTTTTTATGATTCCTTTAAGGCAAACTAAAAACATGGATATATTTTTATTAATGTGATGCAACTGGTCAGTGAGATAAATTTATTGCAGAGACAGCTGATGGTGTTGTTGCTACAAAGTGCATGAATCAAGTAGAACAAGCAGCTTTTAAAGAACTCTTATAAACAGATTTTTCTTGCTCATTGTGAAAAATGAAAACTATGCTATCTAAATGCAAAATGACATAGGATCAATGGGGCTACAAGTCTAACAGATTTTAAAATTTCTCTCCACTGAGTTATTTTGGAAAGCCTATAGGTCTCTGCTTCCATAAGGAACAGGATAATAGCACAGAACATGACAAGACAAGACAGGCATATAGAAACTACTTCCCAAGAGCACAAATCCACCAAAAAAAAAAAAAGAAAAAGTGTTTTGAGGCCTCACACACACATTTGAAAGATGTTCTTTTATTAAGACTTTAAACTGCTGTGAATCAGTTCTGCTAAATTGTACTAGCGGCTCCCACTCGCACCACTGCAAGCAACTGGTCAACACCACAACAAATGAAACTGTAGGACAGACATAGTTTAAAATTATTCTTATAAAAATCACAGTTTTAACATAAACAGTTGCCTGATCCATTTCACTTATGCAAATACACAAGTGAATGCCAAGCATAGGAATAAGCAGAGAGGACCTGCTTCTTCCAGTGTTAATGCACAGCATTCATGAAGCTACAGACCACAATAGTAAAAAAGGTCAAGAGGCAGTCACCCTTCACTTCCCTAATACTAAACTTAAGTCCCAATGGTACTGAAGCAGTTGCTTCCATACCATAAAAAAAAAATTAAAACAGGATAGTCAAACAGCATCTCAAGCTAAATGCAACCCTTGAAAACAGAGTATGCTACTTATGCAAGAGCTCTCCATTGGAGGAGTCTGCAGCTACTGAAGGGGAAGACAGAAGACCAACAGCACAAAAGCAGGCTTCTCAGACGATACCAGCACTCCTTTCTCCCAAGCTCCACCCCATCCTCCAAGAAAAGTTTTAGTCAGTCAAAACACCATGGGACCAACTAGTCTGATTTCTCAATCAAGTCAAGAGGACAAAGCTGCTCTCAGCCTCCTATTTTACATATGAAGTTGCAACACTGAATAGTTGTCAATTCATTAACAAAAATGAATAGTTGTCAATTCATTAACAAAAATGAATAGTTGTCAATTCATTAACAAAAATGAATAGTTGTCAATTCATTAACAAAAATGAATAGTTGTCAATTCATTAACAAAAATGAAATAACAACATGAGAAACTAATCTGTTTGGAGCTGTATCGCCATGATGTACATAATTAAATGTGCTGGAGTACTTTTAAGACATATTACTTGAATTGGGGTAATTTATCCTCACCATTGAAATGCCAGAGTGGAACGTGCATATATACTAATATCGTTACATGTGGGCTGTCAAGTTATTAGCAAGCCTGAAGAAATTTAAACAAAGTACATTTCAGCTGCAACTAATTGTCAACAATCACCACTCCTGCAGATTCTTCTAGTCCTCATTTCTTAGTACTTTGTTACAACATCTTCAATCTACCTTCACACTAGACAAAATAGTTAAATAATTTTCTTAAAATACGTTTTTTTCTATTTACCTTTTTGATAGATTCTACAGGATTTGCAGAGGCATGGCAACTCTCGTGGCTTATGATATTTACTCTTACTGTAGGAAGTCCCGTAACAGCTTATCAAAAGATACTGTGAAACATTAGTGAAGAGTTACAGTTACAGTTCTCTCTCACTGCCAAGGCACTGCAAGTCAAAGTTTTTCTGTTGGATCTTATCCATTAAATTCTTGCTTACAGATTAGTTTTCAGCTACATGCACACTTTTTGCAGATCATTACTACCACCATCTAAAATGTCTTCCTCTGCCCCAAAGTAAAACTAAACCACTTGATATTCTGTTGTTTGTGTCTCAGTTTCCTTTGGTCAAGTCATCTAGTATATACAGTTCTTCCAGTCAAAAAGAACAACAAAACCCTGCAATTTGAAAACTGAAAGTTAAGAGAAAGCTTTATTTTGTAATCAAAGGAGTAAGAGATGGTATTGTGTATACTATGTTAGCAAGGGGAAATGAGACAGCAGCTTGGCAGTAGCCCATGCTTGTAGAATCTTGTATAAGAACTTGGACTTTGTTTAGCACAAACATGGATTTGCACATTGGGGAAACTCAGTAACATTCACAAGACAGGATTTGCACTTGTGAACTACAGGGTTTTTTTACTTTATACTGTAGGTAACTTTAAAGTTCTAGGTTTGTTAATTTTCACCTGAAGCTATTCAAGATCAGAAGACATTAAGAACTGAGCTTCACACATTTAAATGCAACCAACATACAAAACCCCAAAGCAAATTAAAAAAGAACTGCAATGCAAAAGGTAAAGTTAATATTTCTGCATCACATATTCCTCTTCACTCCCAGTTACTGAAGAAAGTTACTATCTATCCACACCTTTACAGTATTTTTGGACCTTGTCGCTTTCCCTGTGGACAATTTCCCAGACTTTGATGAATAGGTTTTTTTTCAAATCATGGTGTGCACTGGTTCAATTTTGTCAGTTTTCACAGTTGTGAAACAGGTTTTTGGACACTATATTATAGAAACCTGTATGTTGCCAGGAATTGGAAGGCATTGTTCTAGTGCTTCTGGAAAGCAGAAGACATTTATCACATCTTAGAATGTGCTGTGCTTCTCTCTTACTAATGGATTATAAAAATGAGGTCTACCAGTTAAACTGGGATTAAAACCTTTTAGATATTTTCATTTTTGACAACTCTTTATGCCAAACATAATTAAATATATAACAAAGTACAACATTTGCCATTGCCTATAAATGAAGAGCAGTGCATCTTTTCATTTGTCCTAAATGCTTCAGAACAATTCTTGAAGCAAAGCGGGGTGGGGGTGGTGGGGGTGGTAAACTATAGGTTTATTCAGGACTTCTGCAAACTGCCATTGGGATGGTGTTTGGCACCCAAGATACTAAACTGAAAGAGAGGGTACCAATGTTAGCCTGGGTGATGCTTTGCTTGCAGAACAGTATGACCAGAAGAGGGTCCAGGCATCCTGAGAAAGCAAAAACTTACAGGGAGACAAAAATATAAATTCATATGTGTATGGTACATACACAGGCAGGTCTGGTGAGACTGATACCAACAAATGTGCTTGCCTAGACATAAATAGTGAAAGTTTGTTTGGAGCTATGAACACAAAGAGGGCAAAATATGTCCAGTCAAACTCAGTTTGAGAGATACTGTGAAGACATCACCAATGATCATGGTGTTAAAAGTTTAAATAACAGGTTTGGAAAACACAAAGATATTCTATTCCTGAGGTACCACAACTGTAAACAGAAAAGCATTCTAAACCCGTACATCCAAGAAGAGTACTAACATAGTCCTCTACACAACTGTGCCATCAAAATAAAGGCCACCAGTTTCTGCAGCACTTATTCTAACCAAAACAGACACTAATACAACCACAAAAGGGTGCATGACCTAGCAGGTGAGTATAAAAAGTATATAGAAAAAGAACATTATACAGGGCAGTCCAGCATGAAAACAGGAGCTAAAAATTCTATTTAATTATTGACAAAAGGGCATAGCAAATTCTACTTAAATTTACACTTTTTTAAAGTCATCTATGACAGCTTAGCAAAGAAGTCTGAAGATATTCACTGGTTACAAGCTCAAGAGTATGTAAGCAGCTGGAACAGGACCAGATCTCTGGGGGGCAGACAGAACAACAACTTCAAAAAAATTTGTTCTATCTGAAACTAAATGTAAATTAACTGGAATAATTAAAGATCACAACCTACAAAAAACATGTAGTAATATTAAGTGTTACAGACATTTTCTAAACACCCTTCTGCCCCATCAACCCTACAATATACAGGCCCTGGGATGGCAATCCAAAATATTACCAGACATAAACAAAACCACTAAACTTTATGGATAGACAAGTTTAAGAAAAAGGCTAATAATGTTTTTCTACTGGCATCAAGTGAACATCAGCATTAAGGAAGCTCAAAGCTTACTGTGTATGGCAAAGAACAACCAAAAAACTGGTCATTTCTGTAGCTCAGGAAACATTGGCCCCATGAGCAACATAAATATTGTTTGAGTTTGCTGAACAGAAAAAGTAGCAATGTACTCATTCCAAACTATTATCACTTTCCTGAGATACAGACAGTATCTTTTAGTTAAGCTAAAGGGTTGACAGTCCAAGTCAAATCTATTTTTACTAGATCTGGTCCTACAGGAAAAGCAATGGTTCACAATTCAACTCGTGCGCTATAAACTACAGCCAAGTTGAATTTTGCTACAAATTGCCTGGGAATTTCCCCAAGCCAAAAATCTTAAAGAATGGATTATAAAATAGAAGAGTGCTATTGACAGATATAACTGAGATATTCCAGTTCATATTTTAGGTCACAGAGACACGCTGATGAAATAAGACCTGTTACCTGTAGACATTTTAGCAGACACTGAACTAGAAATCCCTTAACAATTAGAAGCTGGAGGTCAAAAAAAGGTACAGAGTTGCTGGATGCTGGAGGAAGATAAGAATTCCTCAGGTTCCAGGAGGTACTGACAACAAACATTAACGGCTGCAGACAACACCACTGTCTGGGAAGGGGGCCTGCAGCCTCACAAAAACTGTCTTCTTTAGCATCTGTCTGTCTGGGAATGAACAAGACTGTATCTTTGCCAGTTTCTCCCATCGACCCAAAAAGGGGTACTAGGCTAGGTTATAGGATTTGCCAGTTTGACAGAGGTGTCAACAGACCATCAGAACACCAGCACTTAACACCTTCCAAGCATCCAATTTTTCCAGAGACCAACACATTTACAATAGCATACACTATTTCAGAACGGACCTGCCAGCAAGGTAAATTAGTGCGTTGCTAAAAGCATTTAGAAGTTAAAACCATTTAGGAAACTGTATTGACAAAGATGAAAAATTGTACCTCTCCTGAAGTCAGGCTTTAAGGGTTTTCCTTCCTAGTAAGTCCTAAGACAGAACACTGCAGAAGTACGTCCAGTTAAGTAGCTAAAGTTGCAAGAATAATTATGAAGGATCTTTTTGAGGTATCTGGAGCCAAAATGATCATCGGCATAACACTGTATTAGCTGATGTAAGTCCAAATTCAAGTAAAATTAAATGGCCACAAGGCAAAGAATAACAAAAAAAAGCATCCCAAGATCCACAGGACTCACAGCGCAAAGAAAATGAATTATTAGCCTGAATCATAATTCAAAGTTCTGCAATTCCATTACATTATTGCCTATAAAAATCAAAAGCTTCTGAGTTTTAAGTTCGCAAACTAGTCGAAACTCCAAGTTGAAAAAGGTAGAAATGCCACTAATGGATTGAAATCAGATACTCTGTGTCACATGTTACCTGAGCATCACATAACTCATATACCTAGAGGTTGTTATACAGCAAAAAGCCTCAGAAGACCTCCATCTGCCCTGAAAAAGCAAAGACACTCATCTAATTTTGTTTTAATATTATCACATACAGTAGCCAGCATGTGACACTGTTAAAAGTAGATTGCCCTCATCTTCACCAACCGACCTAAACAAATCATCACCATGTCCCGGCCTTTCTGAGGACAAGGATCTGCTCTTACCTAAGGCCTTATCGATGACAATCAATGTCTGATGCTCCAATGTAACTGATTCAGCATGTCAATTTCACACACACCCACCCCCCAAAGTCACCAGAAAAAATATGCTGGTGTAGTTTGCCATAACAAGTCCCAGATTAAGTTCACATATGTCAAGATGACTTGCATACATTCTATATATACAGAATAAATCTACAACTAGATGCTGTCTTTCCAAACTTAATCAGCATCCTTCCTGCTCCTCCATGCTTAGTAGGAACATAAGCTATTAAGAACTCTACCCAATTTTTAACGTTGAGCATTATAGACACTCAGCTACTTCTAACTTTCACATACATACTCAGCCTTCTCCCTATCTGAATGCTTGTTAACCTCTCCATTCATCATGTGATTAAATTTCATAATTATTTGACACCACTTCCTGAAAAAAAAAAAAAGCAGAAAAAATTTAACTGACTGTACTTTCTGGATTTTAAGGACTGCTGAGTTGCTGTAATCCATACTATTTCACAACACAGAATATAAACACATCTGTGGATGCAGACTCACATCATGGCTACAGTTAAATTTCTATGCTGCATAAAGCAGAAAGTTACCCATTGCCATAACAACAAAATAGCTTCTTCTAAGGTCAGAGTTTAGCAGGAGTGGGACCTATAGCTTCTAAGACAGAAGCTACCAAGTATTCAGCAGCAAAAAATTAAGATATTTGAAGTCTTCATACAGTTTAAGACATTTATAATGTCATTTATAATACAAATACAGATATGTATTTGATCAAATGCAGAATTAAATTCTAAAAACAAAAAGAATATTTAATGTAAATTACTTCATGACGTGAGATGCTCTGGAATAACATGCGACATCCAAGGTAGTTGATAAATTGCGTTTGACAAGGTTAAGCAAATTACTAACATGTCTTGAGATGCCAGTCATAAAACACAACTTGCTTCTACCAACATATTTTGCCTTGTTTCTACTGCTAATTTTCTTTACTCTGCACAACAAAAATCAGCTGAAAAGTTTCATTTTTGCTTTTAGTTGGTTTCACTTTCTCGTTGCCTGGAAGCAACAAAAAGTTTCTGTTTAGGTTAAAAACAGTCTTGGTTAATACTCGGGAAAGGAGGAATCGAGCACGAATCTCGCTGAACGAATGCCCCTGCTAGCACTCGGCAAGACGATTACGGTGTTTTTGGGAAGATTTTTTGTTATCTAAATACAGAAACACAGGCTCAATCCCTTCAGCTGGGAGTTCCGAGGGAGCCTTTACAGCTTAGCAGAAGGAGAACAACAACAAGAAAAAGAAAGAGGTGTTGAAAGCCACCACTTCCTTCTCCTCCCCGCCTGTCACCGCCGGCTCAGCTGTTCTGGTCGCGCTTCGCAGCTGCTTCTCCCCAAACAACCGCCCTCCTTACGCGGCCGCCGCGTACAGCCCTGCCCCGCGGAGCCCCCCTGACAGCGGCACCGCCGCCCCGGCCGGCAGAGGCATCTCCGAGCGGCGGGGAAGCCCGCGAAGGCAGACAGAAAGTTTCTTCAGCGGGGCTCCGGCCGGCGGCGCCGGCTCCCCGGCCCTCCTCGGGCAAGCGGGGGCAGAGGCGCGGGCAATGCCGTCTCCTCAGGGGTCGGGCTGCCCGCGCTGCGCCCGGCACCGGGGGCAGGTAGAGGCGCTGCCCCCCTCCCTCGGAGCCCTCTCCCCACCCGGCTGAGGGGAAAGGGGCGGTTTAGCTGGCCGCCTCGGGGCGGCGAGCGCGCCTACTCACCGCCATGGCCCCGCCGGCTCTCCCGGCTAACGGTTCGGTCTCCGCCACCGGCGGGCAGCGGCACCAGGGCGGGGAGCTGAGGGGAGTTCCCGATGGCGCAGCTCGGGCAGGGGCGGCGCCGCGCCGGCCGCTTCCCCCACCCCCTTACCCGCCCACTCGAGGTACCTGCGCTTCGGCCGCCGCCCCTCCGCCGCCTTTTCCTCCCCTCCTCGCACCTGTCACTGTCTCCCGCGGCCGCCACCGCTGCTGCTACTACTATTGCCGCCACACTCGCCTCGTCGCCTCAACAATCCCCACCACCTCGCCCGCCGGCGCGCAGCCGCCATCTTTGTGGAAGGCTGGGAGGGGCCGCGAGGGGGCAGTTGCCGCCGGCACGCCGGGCGCCTGCGCGGAAGCCTCCGTGCGGGGGGGGGGGGGGGGGGTGTGTCCGCCGGCTGGAGGGGCGTGGTCAGGCTTGTGGGCGTGGCTGGTGACACGAGGCGGGGCCTGCGGGGAGGGCGGTGCGGGAGCCGTGCGGGGGCGGAGCCTGGGTGGCGGCTGGGGCCTGGGCCTGGCCTTGGCCCTGGGCTGGGCTTTGGCCTGGGGTTGGAGCGTGGCCTTGTCCCTGGGGTCTGGGGTCTGGGGTCTGGGCTTGGCCCAGGGCCGGGTCCCGGGCTGGGGCTTGGCCCAGGCTGGGCCCTTGCTGGGTAGAGTGAAGGGTAGGAAGGGCTGCCCCTTCCCTATACACTGAGACAACCATTAACACAGAAAAGTCAAAGGGCTTTCAGGCCACCTGCCCTGAGGCCGAGCAGAGCCCCAGGAGTGTGTCCATGACTGAGCACCTGAGGCGTCCCCTGCCTGCTGCCCAAGCATGTAGTGTCCAATATCTGAGGGGGGAGGGGAAGGAATGTGCTTTTCCAGGGGCTTATGCAGGGAGGAACCATCTTCCCTCAACACCTGCAATGTTCAGCTGATGTCCTGAATACTAATTTGCAATTATCCTTTGCTTAATGTTTGTCCTTTCAACCATTATGGACCAAATTTATTTTACTACAGTCTTTGGCTTAATGACCTTCTGCAGCAGTGGACTGAACAGAATGAGATGTTGTATAAAGTGGTTTTGTTAATTTGCCTTAAAGTTCTGTGTTATTAAGATAATAAGGTGCTATTTCTCTTGCTTTTCAGCAGTGTTCGTATCGTTCTTACAGCTCAACAGCGCGCAGAAGGTAGCTCCTATCAACAGAGGATGCACCAACCGATGTTTTGCCATCCCGGTTGCTCGCTATAGGCCCCCTTTCCAAAACTCATAATTTCACTGGTGAATAGCAGTCTAGGCTATGATATGTCAGATCTCAAAAACTAGAGAGACTTGGGCCTGATCAATATTTGGATGAGCTACCTCGTTAGGGACTGCGGAAAGTGCTGCTGGTGATTCATTCAGTGGCATTCGTCTGTCTATGAGTCAGGGCTGAACAAATGCCACTGCACAGCATTTGTGGGTTGTACCATCCATGGGCATAAAACTGGAGATCTTTGCCAATTGCAGCTGTTAGGAGATCACTGATTTTCCTACCTCGCTCCAGTGTCAATTCAGGTTTTGAGAATTAGCCAGGCGTCCTGGTGGAATATAGCAAAGGATTTCAGCCGTTGCTTTTGTCAGGCACCACTCAGTGGTGGTGGGGTCAGGAATGGCAACGGCAGCAGTGGCCGTGGAGATTGTTGTAGGCAGCCCCACATCCTAGCTTTGTGTCAGACCATACAGTTATGTATTGGTGCATGTACTGATTGTACATGCCCTGTTGCCTGAGAGCTCTGGGAGAGCGTGTCCTTCATGCCTTCTTCTGACTTCTCAGGGATGCTGCTCCCTCACAGCCCTTGCAGGTGAAATTAAGAAATCTGTGTAATGTCTTGGGTGTGTGGGTGCAGACGTATAGCTGGGACAGGGAAAAGATGCGAGTGTTTAGGGCTCTTCTCCCCATACAAACACTGGTCCTAGTGGTGTGTAAGTTTGTATTGCATGACACAGTCCTTCACCTGCTTCCTTCCTTTTTAGGTCATAGATCTATAAATAATTGTATATAAAATTCCATTTTCTGCTGGAAACCCAATTAAAGTCACCTGGAAATCATTCTGAATAATATTAAAAGTGGGTGGAAGGCATGGGGGAACCAATATAGTGACCTCTTTATCTCCTTTTAGGGGCTCATGTGTATAAACAGATTTTTCTAAAAAAAGAACTAAACTAGATTGAAGTTATTTACTAGTCTAAATTGCCTGTACAGATCTCAGCTACTTCTAGATGACTGACCAAATGCTCTTGCTTTCATCCATTGCAGAACTTCACAGAAGGACTCATGGAGAGAGAATTTCTTTACGGTATCATACCAGATATACATCCAAGTGCTAATGGTAAACATTTAGGAAATTGATATTGTAGCTACACCCAGTAGAGGAGGAGTGAGGAGAGAAATCCATCAGGGGAATGTTTTGCAGACTACCCTCTTAAGTCATAGTTTTGACTGTATAGTAATACGCCCCTTACTGTGGCTCTCATTTGTTCATTCAAACAAAGGTACTGTCTCCAGAGAACTGTGAAGAACTGGTGTTATAACAGTCATCATTTCATGTTTGCATTGAGTTGTATTTACTCAGCAAAGTATGTAGCCATGTAGTGCTGGGATCAGAACTGGGCAACTCATGCTACTTTTAAAATCTACATCAATTGATCCAATTATCTGATTCTCTCCATCCTTACAAGATGACCTAGACCTGGAAACATTCAAGGTCAGGTTGGATGGGGCTCTGAGCAACCTGATCTAGCCGAAGACATCCCTGCCTGTTGCAGGACTAGATGACATTTAAAGATCCCTTCCAACCCAAACCATTCTATGAACCATTCTGTGATGAAAACGGGAAAACTTCTAGTTCTAAAGTTAAAATAATGTGGCTTAAGTAGGAAAGTGTAGCAAGTCTACACACAGCAGCACCCTCCTCCACAGTGAGTGACCTGTTTTTACACCTCAGCTGAATTTGTAGGTCACCTGTAGTACCTGTGCCAGAAGGGAGAATAGAGACTACTCTTGGTAGTCGTGACACAGAGCTCCCCAAACCTGTAAGGGCATTAGTTGCCAAATGCTTGCTGATCAGCAGACCCACAGTCAAACTTTACAGTGTCTTGTGTACCACCAAGAAACATATTTATCATTCAAAAATCATCTGGAAACTCTACTGGGAACATTCACCATGGTCTCACACACCACAGGGACAGCAGTTTGGACTACGGACTATGAAAGCCATAAGGTCAGTAGCACTGCTGTCTTCTACCAGAAAAGTAGCATCTGTGTAATACAAAATGATTAGAGAAATTATGTTTTATTTATTTTCTAAAACAGGTACCTAATGCATGGATATAGTTCCCCTAAAATAAAAAAGCTTTAAAATCATAGTAGCTTTACTATGAGTGAGGTTTCATTTTGATGTATTGGTAAAAAATTACAGAAAACTTAATTATAAAAAAATTGAGTTACTGATTCCTCTATGTCATTTCAAGTATACTGTGTCTTCACTTGAGCTGCATAACACTCACCATATTTGTCCAGATTGCTTTCAAAGAGTCTGCCAATCAGTATAAATTGTTTGCTGGTTTCTGGTTTGTATGAAAGGAGTTGAACTCTAAGAATCCCACTGTAATATCAAAATGATGTATCAAAATCAAAGTTTGATGAGAATGGTTTAAAGCTAGACATGCTTCATTTCAACAGTAAAATACATGTTTCTGGGGAAAAAGGAGCCTGAGATTTAATTGATATGATCAGCTGTGTTTTTACAGAATTTGGAAAACTAGTGGAACTCAAAACACATTGAGCAATGACATATAATAAAATATTAATCATGTCTACAACTATTTTTTGACACTTTTTAAAGAATAAATATTGTATGATATATTTTACCATTTCCTCAAAATGCTGTTGGACACCTTAAATAGACACAAATCCACAACTCTTTGGCTTTTTTCCCTGCTTTTCAGGACACAGATGATGAAGTAAATCATTCTCTGACAGGCTTAAACCAGCGGAAATTTTAAAATGATGGTACCAAAATGAATGGAAGGATTAAATGGATAAAAATGCTAATCCCATCAGAGACAACAAAATTCAATCATTCAGTTCCTGCATTACGGTAGTAATTCTAACACAGTATCAGGAATTTGAGGGAAATTGCAGTTTGTTGAATTCAGAGGAGAGCTGGAATCTGTCATTTCCTGCTTTCTGATTCGTCTCATTTTCTGGAAGAAATTCCACCCATTTCAACTGAATTACTTACAGAACTGGGTGTTGCTTAACAAGAACAGGCATGGCAGATTGCTCACGTAATATGTTCAGGTGCTAAACCAAACCAGACTCTATAAGAAATATTAATTAGTTAAAAATTTTCAAACTTGGTGCCAAGATTTAGACTTCAAAAACAGTACCTGGAACTGAGCTGACAGAGCAGTCTAATTATGTGGCATTTAATTTATGATATGTTTATTTGCCAACTGAAAAAGCAAAATAGAGTCAGGGATTACATGCACGGGAAGAGGAACTACATGGTTTAGACCCCAAGTTCATTTATCTTACATTATTAAAATGAAAAAAAAAAAAAAACCAAACCCAAAAGAAAGAATGTCACAAACCTACATGTTATAATGTTACTTTTCAAACTCAAGTCAAAAAACCAAAATAGAAATGGTGAAAAATGCCCAACAATGATGTTCACCTTGACATTCTTGCAAATGATCATTTTATACCTTGCAAATCTGTATTTGTCGAAATCAGTCACTAGTTGGATTTTTCCCACTATGAATTAAAGCTGTGATTTCATATTATCTACTGCCTTGAAACAATACTTAAAGCAGTGGTTGTAGGCATTAACAAAGCAATATTTATTGGCAGCCTCATCACTTCTAAAAACACACTGTGTTTGTTTTGGCTTTGTAAGCCGAGATATCTCTGAACTGTCTTTAGTGATCTCCTAGTTAACAGTTGGCTTGCAAAAGACAAAACTGAGTAATCAGTTAGCCCTGGTTGTAATCAAAATGTTTACCAGGAGCATACTTTGAATTTGTGCTTCTGCTTGGAGTTTGTTTGAAATAATTTTGTAGCCTTCCTTTTCAAAACATGGTGAAAAGTTAAGACATTAAAAGACCAATTGTATGGAAAAAGAAAGACTTAGAAAATCAATATGCAGAATTTAAGTGACTAGGTTACTGTTCCACATTTATTTAGGAGCTTTTCCCTTCCTAAATATTCATGAATATCATACCCAAGTTGAGATTTTTCCAGGAGATTTGCTCTCAGGGTAAATGGTAGCTTTCATCTGATGGGCCACTGAGAGTCAAGTGTGAATTTTCTGGAAGATCGACTTTCTTTTGGTGAAAAAGCTGTACCTGGCAGAGTTTAGAATGGAGTAACCATGCTTAGGACTTTTTGACCTAGTTGAGTAGCAAGGAAGTTACCTGTCCTATTTGAGCAGCTCTGCCTCTAACTTGAGGAGTTTTGAGACACACAAGATTTCCATTATCTCATCCTGAAATGCTGGGCTTGGGGTTTCTGCTATGACTCTTTTTTTTCCAGCCCTTTGAAATACCAGGCTCATGTTGTGCTTGCAAACAAAGAAGTTGAAGAAAGTTTTCATCAACCTCTTCACATAAGGGTGTATTTCAAGCTTGTTCAGTAAAAAGGCCTCGCAGTGCAAGTCCTTGTCTGGCAAGATAACAGCCAGAGTTCAATGTGCTTATGGAATACTAATTAGTAGTTTCATTCAGATTTTCCTGTTTTCTTCTTTTCTTTTGGATTATTTTCTCGCCCCCCCCCCCCCCGAAGACTGAATATTTAGCATGTTGCCAACATTCTCTGTGGTTTTCTGGAAGAATTTAACTGCTTTGCAGTGGCTTGGAGAAAGCTGGTTCCTCTCATATTTATTTCAAGTCTTTTTCTTCCAAATGAAGTATCCAGACGATGTGAAAGCATCATCTGTGTGTTTAGACAAATATTGTTTGCACCTAAAAACTCCACGACAGTGGAAATCAAGTATACTTCCCTAGCTTCAGAATAATGGAGCCATTGAAAAATCTTCAAACCAGGATGAGCACAAAGAACAGTCTTGTTTTCTGAAGTTCTGTGCAGGAAAAAGCTCAAGTCATGGTTGATGAGGTGTCTCAGAAATGTTAACAGTGTCAAGCAACTGGCAATTGGTTCCTGTGGCAGGAAATAGCAGAGGCAGCTCAGTGCTACAAGCAGTAGAAGCTGTCCTTATTGTTGTTGGAATTGTAGTTTCCTCCTTTTTAATCATCATGTGTTGTAAGTGAATTTGTTTTAGCCCCTGGAGAATACACATTTTGCTTTTATGTGGTCTCTGCTCATTTGGTAAGAATGGTACTGGCTAATGTACACACAACTCTTGGGCAAACTGAAATATTTAGCTGGTCACTTGGTTTATGCAATTGCCTTTGTTGCAGAAAAGTTTGGAACATGGCAGGATGAAGAAAGGGAATAACCTATGTCATGAAAGGCTATTAAAAACAAAGGCACCACCTCTGGCTTAGGAGTCTCTGAGCCACGAATTGCTGAGGGCTGGGAAAATACTCAAGAGAAGTATTACCATGCAGTTGCCCATTGCATTGCTCTTGACCATTGCTGGAGACAGGAAGGCGGGCTTTTACACTATGCCTGTTCTCATCTACATCTGCTTTTATATTTTGTCTGTGCAAAAATATTGTAACAAAGAATAGGCTATAAAGAAATTAAATTATGTTGTGTTAGTCTGTAAGGAAAAACTACCCCTTTAAAATCAAAGGCCCCAGCCAAGGTTTTGTGCAGTTCTGTATGACATAGTTGATACAGTTGGTAATGAACATTAGTATATGTGAGGCATGACCACAAAACATAAGTACCTGCTACAGTCTTAGATTCGTGCCAGGAAAAATTGCTCAATGAAGTGAAATCCTTTTGTTTTCCTTGAAGCATCTCTTTGGTTCTAGCTGATTCTGTTTTAACACTGAAAGCTGTTTAATCCTGCTTTCATTTTCCCCAGGTAACCTGTAATCTTTCCACACACTTCAAGCAGAGATGGTAGGTAGTTAAACCTTGTGCGTGCCTGATTCTGAATACTACTGCAGATACTTCTGTGCAACTCAGGACACAACTGACTGTAGAAGGGAGCAGCTTCTGTTTATTTTTGCATGTTCCTAGGAAGAAATATACAACTGGCAAGTGTTCCCTAATAAAGTATTAAAAATAAGAAACATAAAGGAATAAAAAGAAATAGTCCAAGCTTCTATTTAATATTTTTTAACTCAAGTATTCTTTGAATCCAAGTAATGGATATGTTCGGTGATCATAACTCAAGCAGATTTCTTGTATGCTGGCCTTCCAAATGATAGCAGTCTTGCGTTACCTGGAAGGATCTATTTTTGGAAATGAGGGTCACACAGCTTGAAATGATGATGGTGTAAAAAGAGAAAATGGTATTTCTTCTGCATGGTCTAGGAATCACCCCTCATTTGTTCTAGGGCAGATGAGCACCACTCCAAAGGCCCTGGCAAGTGAGAAGAGTCCAGAGACACAACCTACAAGAAACAGCAATCATCTTTTACATGTTTTCTCCATGAGTGGTTTTTTTTTTCTATGGTAAGTACTTCAATGAGCATTTGTTAAAATATGGACATAGGAACTTCAAAAATATAGAAACTTCATCATTATTATAATGCC
This sequence comes from Falco biarmicus, assembly GCF_023638135.1. Lineage (NCBI taxonomy): Eukaryota > Metazoa > Chordata > Aves > Falconiformes > Falconidae > Falco > Falco biarmicus. The sequence continues at coordinate 30,980,682 of NC_079289.1, forward strand.
TCTTAAGTAATGCTCCCCGCCCTCCCTCTGGTTTTCATCATTGTTTAAGTTTAAGTTTTAAATGTAAGTCCATGTTCTTCATACCAGTAACTGATGTGGAGCATCAATGTCACACTTAAAATGAAAAAAAAAAAAAAAAAAAAGATAGTTTGCTTCAGACTTCTTTTCATGTAGTATTTTGGGGTTTTCATCTTGCTGAGGGTATTAAAGCATGGTCCTTACTACAGAAACTTTATTCTGGAGTGAGCAATTCGTTTCATGCAAAATTTGAGATGTCTGGGGAAATGTTAATTTTGGGTTTCCTGGTAGAAGGTGTGAGATTTATGTGGATTTTCCCCATTTCAGATTTTAGTCACATCATGGCCTGTCATCGTAGACTTGGTTAACTCTTTCTCCTCCTTTCCTCTAGGATATTGGGTCTTCAGTCTCAGATCAGTCATGGATCCTTTCATTTTGGTATCATTTTTTGTACCTTTGGTATAGACACTATTCTTACATTTTATTTTCAGTGTGGTGCAGCCCACTTCATTTTTTTTCCTATTCCATGGGTTTTTTTCCCTCCGACTTTAAATGAGAAAAGGTAGAGACCAAGTCCACCCAAGCTGGCTAGTGTCAGACATAAAAGTCTCTTACAGTCTTTCTTTCCACTGGTACTTACTGACTGAAGTTATAGAATGATGCAACGTATGACTCTTTTTTTGTTGCCTTCTATGTATCTGTAGAGATTCAGCTCCTCTGGGACCTTCACTTGTTTCAGTCTTCAACTTAAGATTATTTTCTTTAATTTCTTTCTGCTGCTGGCACAATGGCACGTTCATTAACCACTTCAACCCAAGGTGCTTGGAAGAAAGCATCTTTATCTGGTGACACAGGTCCAATAGCTTTTGCCTAACAGAATATGTGCTTTTACAGAGCTCTTCCCCTGATATTTTTGTGTGTCTGGACAGAGAGCCCGCTGAAAGGTATAACTGACTGCTATAGGGAGAACGGTTTGGCTGCAAGATAAGGAAAGCAGTCTAGACAGATCTGTCTCAGCACACATGATAAGATTGTTCTGCCTATCTGAAGTTCTGTTCCAATCGTTTAGTCCATGTTTAGATTTTTAGTGATGACATGCTATTTCTTCAAGGATTTTTATGAGGAGCAGTCAGACTCCTCTAGCCTCACAACCTCCTACAAACTGTAGTTTGTTTGGAATTTTAGGTCCTGTACTCAGGGCTGCTAGCCTCACTAAAGATGTTTTCTTTCAGTGGAGGAAGGTTTTATGTATTCCTTCTAAAGAATTTTGCTGTGCAATAGCTGAAGAATTTATGTTTATTCTAGTATCAGGTGTTTTGACATTTCAGGCTGCAGGGGCATTTGATGCAAGGTGTGTGACAAAAAGATGTGGGGCTATGTCAGGAATACTAAAGTCTATGATGTTATGATACGATGTTGTTGCAGAATCAATCAGTGCCTCTCTTGGGTTAGATTTGTGCATACCATGAGAGTAACCCCCAAATATCCACAAGACTAGACTTGTGGGCTGTTAGACAGAGAACCTGTCATATAGTCTTACACACACCTCTTAGACCACTTTTTCACTTTTCCAGGCACATTTTTGTTGCCTGCAGACAGTCTGCCAAGGAGTCTTTTTTTAGTGCAAGGGGAGAATATGTCCAGCAGCATTTTAGAAAACCTTGTTGGAAAGTGATAGAGTCACCGTGTTGAACTCTGATCCCCTCTGAAATAAGAATACAGCAGAAAAAGTTCTAGAGGAAGCAACAAAAATAGGCTGCAGTGTGAGGCAGAGACAGAAAGGTCAGGCTGTTGGATGCTGTGAAGAAACAAACAAGGTATGATGCGGTAGGTATATGCAAACTCTTCCTTAGGTTCTGCAAAAGCATGAGCTCAAGGGAGTTTCTGGTGAGGTTAAAATGGCAATACACCTCAAACGGATTAAATGTGTCTCTCCAAAAAGCACAGAGACTTTCAGAACTCATTACTCAAGCAAATGTTTAGGAGGAGTCAAAAAAGAATTTCTGCTGATACCTTAAATAGAAAATAGCATGCAAGAGGTTATAAAAATTCATGTTTCAGGATGAAAGTCAGCCACTTCCTATTTAGGGTCAGGAAGACACTTCCCCTGGAGGTACACTATTAAGGATTGTCTACTACAGGATTTTTTTGCTTTATATCTCAGTCCAAATACTTTCAGCGACAGTGTTTTGCTAGATGAACCACTGTTTGGTAACTGCAGGTCTACTCTGTTCTAAATTTAAACCACCTTTTCAAATGTCTCAGACCATGCTGTCCTAAAACTATTTTTTTTTGGTCATATATGAGCATAAGAAATAAGAGGAAATAATTTCCCTGCTGATCTGAATACATATCTATTAACTTATTTAATCAGAGCTTTGTGTGTAGAGGAGACAGTTTTCTAATAGTTTTTTTCCCTAAAATACTGTAGGCTAAATCCTGTCCACCCTGGATAACAAAAGCCAAATTGAAGGAACGGTCCCAAATTTAGTACCAGTGTATTGGTACAACATCTGAGAGCAATGAAACACTCCTATGTTTTTGCTGTGGCACTTATCTCATGAGTGAGCAACTGACTCACCTTCCTGTCTGCCCTGACTTGGGGAGATAGAAAGTGGATGGGACATTGTCAGAATGGACAACAGCAAGTGAACACCTCCTGATAACCCATGAATAGGGCATCAAGCAGCCATCAGTGCAGAAAGTGGAAAAACACAATTAATCCTCTAAGTATGAGAAAACCTGCTGTCTTTTTCCACAAAATATCCCCAACTGACTAAAAATTGCTTCAGCTGGTTTTTAAATGGTAAAATATTTAGTGCAGTCTTTCAGAGATATTAACTCGAGATCTGCTTTAAGGGGTAAATATGAGGGCTATGTTGTGCACCCTCTCTGAAACACTGGGAAGAATCTTGTTCACAAGGAAAGCATCCTCTTTTCCTTGATCCTCTGTATCAGATGATTCTTATTTGCCACCACTATGTTAGCAATAGCACATACATTTTGGGCTGCATGGCAAAGCTTGAGTCATGAAAGTTGAGGTATGTGGTAAGAAAAGGCTTTGGTACACCCATAAAGCTGTGTCTCTGGGTGGTAAAAGTATATGGGATTTTATCTCTTATTTTATTAGGCAGATTAATTACAGGGTTGTAGCTATCACCCCACAGTTAAATCACAGGAGTCTTATTTTTTACTCTCTTGCTCAGTCCTCTCCATACTTAAATCTCTCTCAGAGTGGATTTATTTTCCACATGAAACATTAAAATGAACTCTCCTGAACCATTATGCTGCTTGGAGAAGTAGCATCTCTTTAAAAATATAGATATATTCCTATGGGTTTATGCAGTCAATAACTCAAAATAGCTTGTGTTCACCACAGCACAGCTATCGTGGACTCAGTCATTCACACAGAGGGTCTTTGTTACGTTTGAAAAATACCGATTTTGAAATCAAAGGATCTGGTTCTTATTTACATGGCTGTGCCAAGAGGCCTTACAGTGGTTGCAAATGACATTGCACAGACCTCCCGGTCTCAAGTGCTGAGGCATGAAACTTTCACAACATCACCCTGCTCAGGCTTCCCGCAGTGCAAGACCCTTCCTCTGGCTCGGGCACAGCAGAGCCCTGGGGTCCATTGCCCAGGGTGCTGGGTGGAACCCACCCATGGTCTATGGGCCCTTTTATGAAACATCTCAGCTAGTTTCTCCCGATAGCATCATGTGTATTTGTTTACATTTTTAATATTGTCTCACCTCCTTGTTACTATCTGATTGACTTTTCTTGGCAGTGTCTGGGTTTGTCATGATTTCGATATGGATATGCATTTGTATTATTTTGGCTCAAAATGCTGAATCAAATTACCTTTTTTCACACTCAGAGAAGAAGTTGCTTACCCAGTTTGTATGCATTGGGTTCCCACTCATTTCCAAGCGATGTCTCTTCAGTGTGGAGCAGCACTTCTCCAAAAAGTGTGAGCCAGGTCATTAGCTGCAACAGCAATTTTCATTTCTCAGTGGGGGTGTTCACTGCTCCAGCCATAACTTACAAATAGAGATGCCTCTCATCTGCAGCCCCCTGGAACAGGAGTTTTCATCCTATACCTCTGATACCTACTTAAGACTACGTGAGATGAATTAATTCTGAGAAGGGCATAGATATCATTAAATAAACACTTTTAGGCCATTTGCCCACATGCTAACATGATGTGTTGTGGAGTGTTGCCTGCTTGTATCCCAGCATTTGCCACCTAACTGTTGGTATATCAAGATACATCCCCAAAATGCCTGACTGACTTTAAAGGGGACTTAAAATGCCTGGCTGCTTTGTGGAACAGCAGCCAGATGATTTGCAATCAGATTAATTACAATTGAAATGGTGACAGGTACATAACATCACACAGAGACCACAAGGCCTGCCTGCACTTGGGGCCTTCTTCCTCTGCTTTGGAGGATGCAAGCGCACACGAATATCCCTGGAGACCAAAAGAAATCTTTTGGTTTCATGTATTAGGTATTCCTTGTTATAAAAGAAATAAATAAACACATTTCATAGAATAAATTATTTAATCTGGCTTTCAGCTTGATATCTGTTTATATGGTGACAATTTCCTTCTCCACTGTATTCTCTTTCAGCTGTAATATTTTCTTCACTTTGCAGCCAACTTATTGAAGTCATTTGCCACAGAAGGTTTTGAAACATTATTTATGGCTCCAGTCTGTCACCCACAGACAGCATTCTGAGATGATGTAATACAGCTGTACATACCATTTCTGTATTTTTCTTTGCTTTTTTAGTTTTTTCTATACTTTGTCCTTTAAAAAAATTTACAAAAGATAATATTTATTTTATCTTGTGTTATAATTCTGTAGGAAGATACGTAAAAGCTAATAGAAATTATCTTTTCTGTTCCATTTCTGAAGTTTTTAGATTAATTCCTATAGTGCAAAAGTGCTAACGTTCTGATCAATTCAGCTGAGTGTATCAGCAAACTCCAGACTTCTTTGTCTTTGTTATATCTGGATTTGGGATTTCAAAATGCTTTTGAGACTATTTTCATTGTTAGGAAGGGAAGTGGTGTTTTTTTAGAATTCTTCAATGAAAGATTTCACAGTTAGCATGACATATGAGACTCATTTCCTCATTTGTTACTATTTTAAACGTATACTTATCCTCCCACTGTTCCTGAAAAAGTTCTGTTTCTTGTAAATTTTCCACCCAAAAAACCCTACAAAAACTAAAGTAGGTCCTTAACCTGGGAAACAGTGGCCAGTCCCTTTGAATAATGAATAGGAACGGTTGATGCCTCTGAAGGTCACCTTTCCATGGATGTTTTGATAGGGCTCCCTTTGACAATGCTGTGCTTATTGTACACACCAGCCAGGCACTCCAGGTTTCCTTACAGTCAGTGGAGAGGAATGGGCACTTCATCGCATTTCATCCACATTGAAGACAGAGGTATAAAAGATGTGGATGGGTTGCACTCTAACTGTAAAAGGAAAGTCAAGAGTCCTCTGCCTATGAGTTTCTCTCATTCCCTGATCCTGAAGTCAATCCCTGCCCAGTTCCTGGCATAGCTCAAAACCCCTCAGAGCTGTGATACCTGCCTACAGTTTTGGTACAGCATCCAGAAGTGACTGGGGTGCAATGCCCAGACGTTGTACTTGCTGGGAATAGACAAGGAGTCGTTACAAAGATGCATTCACCGGGTTCATGGCTTCCTCCCTCACCCCAAGCTTTGCACCACAGGTATGCTGAAATGTAGAGACAATCTTGCACTTAGATGATTTGTAAATGCTTGCATGCATTACACTGGTTGGAAACAGAGTGTATTTCATCCCACCTGCCTCTGCTTTTTCTGTCAGTGCATTTGTGTGATCTCCTGGACTTCAGAGATTTGCATATGTAAAAACTCATACCCTGGGTTTAGTCATTCTTATAAAACTGTCAGCAGTCACAATATATGAAGAATAAGAAGTAATGAAGTAATGAAGAATAAGAATACTGATTTGCAGAGTGCTATTTAATGCAAACTTGCCAAGTGTATCTTCTTTTAGACATCTAATAAAGACCAAAGTTGCTTGTGATGACCATATAATTAAAAGGGAAATGTTCTCTTTTCTCATGGTCGCTGATGTATTGATATGATCAGTTGTGGTAAATTAAGTTGCATCTGAAAATTTATTTCCTTCATCATGTTTGCTAGGAGACCAGCACAGAGCTTTTTAAATATGTTTCCTCATTTTAACTTTAACTGAGTTCTTTTGATTTCTATTACCTGTGGTTTGTAAAATCATTCTGGTTAGGGTTTTTTATTTGCTTTGAATCTCTGATATGCTCCTAACCTGAATTAAATCCACAGCATTTTATTCATCTTACTTTATATGTAAATCATTGTTTTCTCCAATTGTCCTTTTAGGGAAGTATCAGGAAAAGAATGTTTAACCTCTGTAGAAAACCATCTCCTAAACAGAGAACTAATTTCTGTCTTGCAGACAAAATAGCTACTCTCCAGTTGCTTTAGTGCAAATCTAGTTATACAGTCCTTCTAGCAATTTTTTGCTGACAAAATCATACGTAAAATAGTGGGTTTGGTTCGAGGAATTTCTAAAATAGGACAGTGATGTTTTTCTTTCTCCTTCACAGCTTTTATGGGGGAAAATTTCTCCCAGCAGGGAAAAAAAAAATCAAAATTTTGATGGCTTTTCTATATTTTTTCAAGCAATGCTTCTGCTCATAGTCTCCCATATTGATTTTTCAGTCCAGACTCTCTCAGTGATAAATATACTTGATAGAGTTATTTGGCTAAAATATAGTAATTAATAGGCAAGATGTTGTTTTAAGATTTAGCAATTGGTTAATTAAATACAATTGTCCACTAGTTAAGTCATAAATGATTTTACTATAAACTCAAATTTTTTCTGATTTATCTTTCCCTTGTTGTATCTGAGTGCTTAATTAAAGCAGTCCAGTCTGGTTTGGGTCTAAACAGGAGATACAGACAAGTTATGAGGAATGCACAAGTCCAGGCTAAGCTCAGCTGCACCATGTTGATTGCATAGAGTATGGTCAAGGCTTCCTGGTGATTCTCCTGTCTAACTGCAAAGAGAAAGATTTGGGGATTTTTCAGACCTCGTGCTTTGCTGGTCTGTAGGAGAGCTGCTAAACATGTGAATGGAAGCATCAATACTGACAACAGTTTTGCTTTAGCTGTAAAACGTTCTTGCGTCTTTAAAATAATTTTTCAGCGCTGGTGGTTTAGGGCAGTCAGGTTGTCAGGTTATTGGTGTTGCAGAGACTTCCTCTCCAGGCAAGAAATTAGAGGCAAAGAGAAGAGAGGCAGAGAACCTGAGTGTGGACATCTGAACAAGATCTTCATCTTCCTATACAATTAGTGAAGGAGAACACGCCTGAGTACTAGTTCCTTACTCTGAGTTGTCCTTGGGAGTGACTTTCCCCTTTCTATTGACTGCCAAGGGAGCCAGGGAGGCTGGTTTTCTAATTTAGGCACCAAAGTCAGGTACCAAAAATTGGTAAGACAGGAATGGTGACACAGTAATGGGTTTGTTCTTGTGAATTTGCCTGTGAGATGTGCTGGTCAGTAAATACTTACTGGCAGTGGTGTTGATGAGAAATCGTCAAGCTTTGAGCAGGAAATTGGAGCTGACATCTCAGGCCTACCAAACTCTCAGATGCTGAATTCATGGGAATTGGTATTTCACCCCTGTGGGTGAAATGCAGCAAGATATACACCCATCCCCATGGTAGCCTTTCTGATCAGGTGCTCTCTGCCAGCACTTTGGAGCCTATAGGGAAAAGATGCTCTGATCCACAAATTGAGTTTACCCAACTTGCCTAGGAGGAGATTGCTTATCTCCATTACTGTAGGGAAGCACAGAGGTGGATGGAAGACATTACTAAGAAATGAACATGGAAAGCAATTTTCCATTTTCATTTTCAAATCTATATGACAATGATACTCTTAATTGAAAGCTGTGTTTTCCTGCAAAAGAAAAAGAAAGCCTGTCTTTTCTACCCTGCAAAGTTCATTGTGGTTGCTAGAGAAAACAGTCTTTGAAGACTTCAATGACTATTAAAGTCTGCGTTTACTGAGAGTTTCCCCTAAATCTCTCACAATACAATTAAATGGTGGTCTGTGTAACTGATTACTATTAGCTATTGCTGGACATATCCTGATATTTTACTTAAGATCAGAGGTCACACACATGGGTTTACCAGAATTTTCAACTCAGAGGAAGAAAGTTTGCCAAGGGGTTTGGCTACATCTGAGGGCATGTATGGGCTGTTCATGGTGCTAAAAATCCCTGCCTTAGGTCTGTGTAGCTGGGTACATGCACGGGGACCAGTGTGATGCCAAGAGGAGACATTAGCTTGAGGCCCAGAACCTGCAGTGCTACCTCCAAAGTGTCTTGTGCATCTTTTGGAACCAGTGTTGCAGGTGCATCTACCCTGTTCCTTGCTCCAGATGTGGTGTTTTCAGGATTGCTTCGGTGATCCCAGCACCAGAATCCCCTATGCATGTAGCCGCATTGTGCAGAAATATTATCCCCAGGTTTTTAATGTAAAAACATTGGGTAGGAGCTAACAGAAAGTGGCTCACCAGGTTCAAAATGATGCCTTGTTCCTTAAGAGTTGGAAACAAATTGTAATGGAGTTACCCAGCAACTTAAACATTACCACTTGACATAAGGGAACTTGCTTACAGATCTTGCCAGGGTGGGTAAAGAAAGAATAAGACAGCTGGCATAAAAAGGTACACAGCAGATGGTCTACAAACTCCCGTGAACCTTTACTCCAGTCACTCTCTAATCCTACTGCAGCTGCTGAACCCTGACTGCATGTAAAAACAAATACACCTGAGGAAGAGGGATCAGCTACTGAGAGAGACTTTCTTTCCCTAATTCTGCATTTGTACCTGCCAGTGCTGTTTTGGCTGTCATAGCAAGGTGAGATCAAAGCAGCATCTTCCCTATATCCAGGAGAGATTAGCTGCTGGGGGTATGTGTTTTTTTAAAGTAATTTTTTCCCTGAAGTTGACTTGTATGAGTCAGTCAGACCCAGAAAAGGGAGAGTGCGTGGGTACGAGAGGTTTGCACAAGATTATTACACTCTCTCAATATTCTGTGTTTCTTGTCATCTGTCTGTAGTTTCAGAGAATCCAAAAGTTAACCTTGGACAGGAAGCAAAGCACAGCTCTTAAATGCTTATTTTTCTGGTGTCTTTTTTTTTTTTTTCTTGTTCTGAGGTGCTTTTCTGGAAATATAATTAAATGACTGGCTAAAAAAACTATGTGAGACATGATTTATACCGGGAGGATAGCTTGAGCTCCTCCCTCGGAGCACCCTGTGCAGAAGTGCTGTGTTTGGCTTGTCTTGCAGGGCAACAAGGACGGGCGTTTTCATCTTCTTTCTGGTGAAAACCCACCATGTTGTTACCATATTGTAGGGAGGGGTGGCTGTGTGGTTTGCTCAGGAGTCTTTAGGAAGGCTTTAAATAATATTAATTATTATTTAAAGGTGGCCACTGGGAACATGATGAGCAGCAGCTTCTAAAAGGAGGAGGCAGGTGGAGATACCATTAGGTTACTGACAAGACCACTGTAGGTAGAAAGGGAAAAGTAAAGTTGCAGTAGAGAGTGGAGTTTCCCGAAGGTGAAAGACCTCCGGAATGTCTTAGCAACTTCACTTACAATTTAGAAGTAATTCAGTGGCAAAAGAATAATGTCAAGCTGCCAATACCAACAGGTGGGATGAAGGACAGGTTCTTCCCTGCACCATTGTCCAAGGAGGAGGAAAGAGGAAAAAGCTTCAAACTCTCAGGCAGTTACTTAGGGACATGGTGAATGCCAGGGAAAATGAACTGGGAAGTGATAGTGGAGAAACAGTCTGGAGTATGGAGTGATGGGGAAGCCATGTGAAAGAAAAAAAGTTTGGAGCACAAAAAGAGACAGAAGACACAGGTGAGAAAATATGGGAGGATGGGAGAGGTAGGGAAAGGGACTTAAGATGTGGTTACTTATTTTCAAAGAGGGAGAAGAAAGGATAAGAGCAGAAATGGAAGCAGTGAAGAAAGAGGCTAAAACCAGAAACAGAGTTAGAAGAAGAGGGATTTTCTAAGAAAAGTAGGGTTGAAGAAATGTTCTTGGAGATCAAAAAGTAAGTAAATTTAGTAAAGTATTAAAAAGAAAAATGAGAGAGTGAAAAAAAAGGTTGCAGAAAGAAGAATTAGTAAGTAAAGGAGAGTGAACAAGAAAAGGAGAACATAGTCAAGGGAAATAATTTTTATGCCCTAGCAAGCTTGATTCTGACCTATTTTGCTATAAAATATCTTTAATATTTATTGGACAGACAGTACCAGGGGAACTTTGAGGGGACTGGGGAAACTAATCTGCCTGACCCTAGAAGTCAGTGGTGCTGGCTGAAGCTCTGCAGCAGGAAGGGGAGATGCTGGCTCTGAATTGGCAGTCCCAGCAGCTAAGCCTCACTGACCTTTGCAAGCTTCTCTCTGCCAGCGCAGGGGCCAGGTTTCAGGTTTTAAGGTACAAAAACACTTTCTGAAACCACAACTACAAGAGAAACGCAGTGAAGTCAAATCACTGCCTGGGCTACATACATTGTTTGCCAAAGTAGGATGAAGTCAATAGGCTTACCAGGATGATATGTACTGGCCACAGAGAAGGAAAAAGAAGGGTAAAAGTAAAGAATAATAAAATAATTTAAATGGAAAGGGGCCTCTGCACACCTCCAAAACACAATCAGTGCTCCGACCCCAGACGCCTTGGTGATGCTCTGCAGGACTTGCTCCAGCGTATCAGTGTCTCTCTTGTACTGGTGAGACTGAAGTCACTCACAGTACCCCACATGAGGTTTTGCAGCAGAGACACAGGCTTTGCAGCTTATGTGTGTAAGAGGATAAAAGAACCCTGAAGGTTACCAAGACAGTGCAAATGTCCAAAAATCTCTGTAGCTACTTTGTTATTAAACTTTCAAATTCTAGGCATTTCCATTTTAGCGTAACTGCATTCAGTGTTGTAACTCCAGTCCAAGAAAAACCCTTCTAGTCTAAAAGCATGCAGTTTAACAATGATGCCCACTTAAGAAGTAATTTCTTTCATTTGGTATTTAACTGCTTCCTTTTTCTCAGATTCCAGAGGGCTGTGCGGAGGGAAAGGAAGTTTTGCCTGTCACGTGGCTAATATTGTGGAGATTGAAAATAGCAAAGTATACCAGCCAAATTTGGCATTACCCTGTGCTCAAGTAAGCTGCTGCTTACCTACTCTTCTACTATGAAATAATGCAGTTTAGTATTATATATTTATGATTCACCTGCTTTTGATCAAACAAAATCCTGTCACTTGAGGCAAGAGAAAGGTCTATTAAACATAGACACCAGGTGACTTAGCATATGTGTTGTTTTTGAGGATAATGTTAGAGCATGAAACCAAAACTTGGTTCAGAGGCTGCCCTGAGGCCTTTTGAGGTTACATTTTTTTAAAAAGCAGCCAATAACCCTCACCTCCAGAATGACAAAACTAATTTCACTGACTCATATTTCCAATAACAGTCACATCATTGTTTTGAAAACAAGCAAACCCAATGACCAAATCCAAACAATTTCATTGAATGGAGTGGCAGTGAGAGGCTGAGCTTTTATTTTACCTACTAGCTCTATAGTGACAGTCAGATGTACCTGGAGGGGCACTTCAGAGGGCAGGAGAATGCATGTGGAATAAAATTGTGGTAGGTGCTACCTTATGGAATGAGTATCCATATACCCTTAAGCAAACCCTGCTGTTATCACAGGGAACTTTTGCCACGCATTACCCAATGCATACCATTTCCATTCCAAATACCCATTACATAAATATTTGTCATCCTTGCTTGTTTTGCTACGAGCTGTGTAAGCTCTTTAAGGCTGTACCTCGTGATCTGGACACTGGGTTCATTTAGTCATGTTTGGTTCCACTTCCCTACGACTTCTTCCGTGAGTTTTGACTGTTAACTTACTGGAGTTTCTCTGTACTTCAGCTCACAGCTCATAAAATAGGAGCCAGGGCTCTTGCTGGCCAAAGATAAAGCACTTAACTCTTATGAGGGTCTTCCATACCCAGGTAACAAGGCTGTGTCCAGGGGATTTAGCAGGACCACTAGATTAAAGAGCTGATATATTGTGTAAGGCCAGACACAGCCCTCTCTGACTGGGGATGTCCCTTTAACAAGGCACACACATATCCGCCAAGCAATGAGAAAATGCATCTTCAGTTTCTCTCTATGAAAATATTTACATGCATTTATCAGGCTGTCTCTCAAAAAGTTATAGAAATAGCCACTTTCTATGTCTTCTGTGGTCCAGTAAATACTTTTCTGAACACTATAAAATGTTCCCAATAGAAATGTTGCAAGGTAGATACAGGGCAAGGTAGGTATGAGATTGCACCCAATTTTTTACATAGTCCAGTGTACCTAAAAGATCATCATTAACCAAAGAAAAAGATGAGATTTACTACAGGCAGATCAGTAGATGTGGTGTTGGCATATACACCTAAGGATGAGCCACTACATCACAGGAAAACCTCTTTGTAAACTGGTCCTGTTAGTATGTTTTTCTCTTGGCCTTGTAGGAACTGAATAATAACCTGTCTTACAGAAAGGATGCTGTGAAGATACAGTTTTTTTAACCACCTTCACTAATGAATACAGAAGATAAGATGGTATCTCACACCCACCATCAGTGTAGCAGAAATCAATGAGCTTACATTTCTTCACTGTGGTATCTGCTAGCACCAAAAGAGGACACAATTGTTACCTTCTTCTGAGTTGACATCAGCGTGGACATTTTCACAGCGACATTCCTTGAGGAGCAGAGAGATGATTCTCAGGGTATTGATGTCTTTGTCATCATTTTTCTTTGCTTACAGATTTTTCTTTGAATTTGGAGTTCACAAAGTGAGGGACAAGAAGCACCACCGACACATGGGGAGAGCAAAGGCACTTTTTCAGCCAGGGTCTTTCTCAAGATATTTTAGGATCAAGATATTTTCAGTACATGGCAAAATAATTGGAGGTGACGTTTTTCCTTTTTAGAAATTTTCAATAGGGCCTATTTCCATAGTGATTAGTTTTAGAACTGAGCCAATTCCACACAGAAGAAAATTTAAAATAAAAGTTTCTCTTTTTTCTCAGTGCCTATTCTTTTCTAGGATTCAGGAGGGATTGCTTGGAACTTAATGATTTTGCAGATGGCATGAGCATTACGTCAATGTTGGCAACGAGATATGATATCATTATTCCTTGGAAGGTGTTTTCTTTAGGCTGTTTGTGTTCCCTTGCAGTGCACCTTCAGTCCCTACCCATACCTGCTTCTGTGTCTGCTCTTAGGGATGGAAAGATTGATTTTGTCCAATTTTATCCCCCACTCTGAAGCTGTTAGTTTATAACATCTACTGAGACTCTTCACGCCAGGTTTTGTGAATGGCAAAGCTGCCTAAAAGCTAGCTTCTTAAATGGTGAGCCCCTTCTTTACAGAAAAATCCCTACAGAAAAACAAACAGATCACCCGCTGAACTCACTATACATATGGTGGTGGCCTATATGATCTATTTCATTTTCCTTTCTTTTTCTACCCATACACACACATTTGTATGCACACTCACATTTTGAGGACTAGCAGGGAAATTCAATGTTGTAATTCTTATCCCTTCTCTGAGCTGAGAAATTGTTAACGATGCTGACAATTAAATATCACAGGCATCCGACTGGGCACTCGCTGAAACTAAAATTCAAAAACTTCATTTCCAGGTGCTTTGCTAACTCCAGCTATTTCTGCATCAGGCATCTACATTTCATTTTTTGAGGTTGTTCCAAAGCCACCACAAAGAAAGACTTTGAGTTTCAGAAAAGAAAATAATACAAGATATTTTTGAAAAAAAAAAAAAAAAAGTTTATTTGGTAATGAAATAAAAAGTCAGAGGCTGGAGAGTGTCTGTGGAATGTATCTGCGTCCAGGTCCTGTTCTGTTTCCCTTGGGAAATAGAGGTCCTGTTGTATTTCCCTAGAGCTGTGCTCCACACTGAGCAAAACGTTTCAGCCTGGTAGGAGCTGCCTATATGTCTCTGTGCAGCCTGGAGAGATTCACAGCTACAGCAGCCCTACTCCGGGTGCCCTGGCTTGTAGGACCCTGGGGTCGGTTGCCTCTGGCTCCCTGCTGCTATCCTACTGGTGGCACTGCAGGAATCCCCTCTCCATCAGTTTTTGGAAGCTGCCAGACCTAAATAACCCTAGAATTGAATGAGAAGGGAACTGAACACATACTGAAGGGCTTTATGATGTGAAGGCTATTCAGGCTTGCCTTTCCCAAACTGAATTTGGTCAGTACAAGGCAAGTTTGTTAGAAGTGTCACAGGATATTTAAAGGGCAAGTATTAGTCACACTGGTGCAGAGCAGTGTGGTAAGACTAATATGAGGCTTGATTCATAACCTGGATTAACAGAGGGTACTTTTCAATGTGAAGGTAAAAGGGACAGCTCTGACAAGAAAGAGTACACAACACTTAACTGTTCCTCTCCTGCATAGAAATCAATTTGTGGTGTATGAAACTGAATTAAGATGACAGTGCCCCTCATCATGTGAAATAACATGTGACTCAATGTTGGAAATTATCTCCATCATGGACAGAGTCTTCATACAGATGTTTTCTCCTTTATGGAAATCTTAAAGCACGTGAAGTTGGAAAAGATGAATAAAAGACTCTACAGCTCAATTTGCTTTGCAGAGGAAGACTTTGTGCTAAAACTGCTGGCCTGAATGAGAGATGAAAAATAAAAATGGCTTGTTTCAAAGCTCTAATGTGAAAAATGCAGCAGCTTTGCCCTGTGCTTTGACCATTTCTACAATGAATGGTGACATTTGACTGGCTTCTCACTGCGAAGGGAAATTTAACACAACTATGCTGGCGTCTTAAAGGTCAACTGTCCCTCTCTGACATTCCCTTCTTTAGTAAGAGAGCTGGCATCACTGCATGTGGGAGCAGTCATGGTCTTCTCAGGGTCTGTCCCTAAACAGCCCTCAGTATTGTGCACAGCTGCACGAGTCCACTAATACGTCCCTCTCAAATGCCCATCATTTTAATTTAAAGATCATTTAAAGATCAAGTACACTTCCATCTCATGCAAATCTGCACACACTCTCATTTTTAGTGTGGAAAATTCTTTGCGTCAGAGATATACTGAGGTTACAGGAAGAGCTCACAGGACCATAGAAATGTTGGTTGCAAAGGGCTCTAGTCTGACTTGAAGCCAAGTATATCATCAATGCTGGGTCACATCACTCATAGCTTTGTACAGGCAAATCTTGAAAACCTTCAGGTCTGGAGATGCCACTGTGTCTCTGGGTCCTTGTACAAGTGCTGCGCTACACTCCCAATGAAGCAGCTCTTTATGCCCGAGGCAAGAAATCCCATAGCAACAGAAGTTCCCTGTGTTAATGGGACTTTTTCTTTGCTACACGTGTGGAGTCCTCCGTTTGGGACACACTCAGCTGACTGGTATGAGTCGACGTTGCCTTTCAACAGTCTGAATTACAAACCTGGTATGAACTTAGATGGCAAATGTAAAGCCTGCAAAAATTTGTAGCAAACAAATTAGCTGTGCAATGATATCATTAAACCATAGTGAGAACTTTTGTTTGCCTTTCATTGCATTAAATAGGTGGGAGTCCTTGAAAGGGAGCACTGAATGACTCATGAAGTCATTTTGTGCAGTGTGGAAAGCTTAGGGCTGTTCCAGTTTCTGTTGCAGGGGAGAGAGGGGTGTCTAACTCCCTGTCTCTTTCTCAGACCTTTCACTGGGCCACTGTTTCCCTACAGAGCAGAAAGGTGGTTCTTTAAACAGGTGTCTAACCAGGACCCTGAATATAATCTCCCTCGATGGCTTCATTAATTACCATGTATCAGCTGAGCTGGTGTCATCTATATGCACGGCTATATCCCTGACCTTGTCATCTTCTGCAGTGAGGTGATATGACCTAGTTGTAGCTAATGCTGGGTGGCATTACTTGCCAGGGGAGTGGGCCAGGAGCATGCTGCAGTCTCACAGCTCTTCTGCTGTGCCGTGGTGTGAGAAAATGCTGGTAGCTCTACTGGAGATGCTGGTAGCTCTACTGGCAGTTTTACGGAAGTGCGTTTCATTTATTATCCGAGGTCATGGTTAAATGTTGCTTGCACTCTCAAGCAGCTGAAATGCAAGAAGGCTGTGTTTCAGTGCTAAGTGAAAGGATCTCTTTGTGCAGCTAATCTTGCAAAGTGCTGTGAAGTTTGTCATGACACATGACCGCTATCTAATGCAGTTGTGTCAGTCAGCATAGTCCATGGATGTTTAAATGCAAAAGTTCCATAAATACTTCCTCTGCTCTGGAGAAAAAAAAAAAAAAAAAACAAACAAAAAAAAACCCAAAAGAAAATGCATAAAGCCATCTAGTATCACTACATGAAATATAAACCTTCCCTGTCTGAGATGCAAAAATCGGAGCAAGCTTTATTTATTGCTTGTTTGCATCTACATAGTTGTGTTTGCTTCTCTATTAGGGGAGGAAGTGCCAAACTGCTTCTGCTGCCTGGGACTGCCTGTGGGGTGTCTGCTGCACCTCTCCACATAGGAAATGGTGCAAAATCCCTCTTCTTCTGAGGTGTCAGGCTTGGGGTTTTGCACACATAAGATCTGCAAGTCTTACTGTTGGCAAAAAGCAGTGAGGACTGTGATTATTTAGTCATCGTAGAGTTCAAACCTTTCTATTTTCCCCATAACTTGTGCTTTAACACTCTGTTGATGGGCTGTGCCTGCTCCTGGAGCTGCATGTGCAATTCCTGTTGACTTCAGTAAAGACTGTACGGGATATCTGAGACAGAAGTAATTTCGTAATGTTGTTTTCCTTTCTGCTCCATATTGCTGTATTCTGTAGCATCTGTTTAATAAGCTTCTTTTTGCCACTGGAGATTCTCCTCAATCCACAGTGGACTGATGTCTGCAAGCCAATAACTTTTTTCATTCAAAACATTTTAACTGAATATTTGGGTCACAAAGAGTGAGATCCCAGCCATGATTTTGCTTTATAGATGTCCACCTGCCTCCAGTGAATTCTTCACAGGATCCAGTTTGCAGTGATCACCTGGAGAGTCCATGTGGTCCTTCTTCTTTTTGTTTTTGGTGTTGGTTTTTTTAATGGCAGGAGGCACAGTTAAATTCCACTTAAAACTGAGCCTTAGGCACCTCTAGAGCAAAAGCTTCTGATCAGATGAAATTTCTCTGTGGTCCACACCATGATTATCAATGTGGGCTACAAACATAGGCTGGGTGGACACCATCAATTTTCTTTCTCCTGGGGCACACCTCTGTGGGAGCAGCTGTGGCATAGAGGTGCTCAGAGACAGAAATGATAGCCCCTGTGCTGTGATCTCTGTGTTAGGCAGGGAGCAACAGGGGTGTTGAAATGTCAAGGGGCCTGCGGTCAGGTGGACACGCTTGCCAGAGGTTGGTGCATTGCCACTCTCTGTGGCCCCTGCTCTGCAGTCCCCTTTGGGTGGGTTTGTGCCCAAGACATGCAAGGAACAATTATTCCAGTATTGAGTGAACAGCTGGCAAACGCTTCAGCCAAGACTTCATCAGGAACTTCTTGTTGTTTTGGGGGTTTTTAATTATTATTTCCTCCGTTTTTGAGCACAGTAGTGCAGATGTCCATTTTCAGTCATGCATCAACATGGGCATCAAAGTTTAAGGATGTGTTTGCTTGTTCAGGCTTGTTTCTGTTTCCCTTCAGTCCTGCCATTCCTCCAAAAAGCCTGCTGTCCTTGGGTACCCTGACAGGTTTTGCTGGGCTTCCTCTAGAGGGAATGTGTGTGTAAAATCATGGGAATATAATCACTCCTTGGGGCTGACCTCTGCTAGCTCAGCTGTTGCTTCCCTCAGATGGCAGCTCTTTCTGGATTACTGTTAGTGGACCAAGCATTTCCTTCCTTTTTGGCTCTCCCATGCAGACCCACTGGAAGCAGAAGACAACTTCAGGATATCAGAAACCTTCTCAAAGACAGGTGCTTGCTGCCTTGGGCATGAAGCAGGCTGTTTTTCAGTGAAGGCTTCACTGATGCTCACAATGAACAAAAGTTCAGTTAGAAGGAGGCTTTCCTTCATATATAAGGAATCAATTGCTTTTTAAGTTGCATTTATTTTCTATGGAAATGTCATTTCTAAGGGTAAGTGGCTGACGATGCCTTTTCATCCTTCATGACTAATCCAAACACTGCCCACATCTGTTGTGACTGAACATTTTACCAAGTTACTGTTGCTCAGTGACTTATGTTAAAAGAGCCTAGGTGATTCATTTGAAATGCTAGTGACCTCGTGGTGAAAGGTAATGCCACAGTTGACCTCAATGAAGTGAATTACAGTAGGGGTGGATCTATCTTCTGGAGTGATACCTCCGATCGAGGACTGCAAGTAGCCTTATAGGGCAAGCTGAGGGAACTTCTGATGCCAGCGTTAACACCAGATCACCTGCATAGTCCAGAGGATGGTGTTAATCCAGTGCCTTCTATATGTGTTGTGTTCAGACAAAATGATGACAAAAACGAGCCATTTCTGAATGGCTTAAGCGGGGCAGTGCAAGGCCAGGGATTGCACAGTGATGAGTCTGTGCCCTCCTTCAGCCCCGTTTGAGCTCAAGGAGGCTGCTTATGCAGGCTGTTTGCAGTCTTCCATCAGAGGTGTGGAGCTGTGAGAAACACAGACCTTTCTTAGCTGCATGCCAGATAACTTAGCATACAAAAGGATTTATTTTGCTGTGTAAGTCTGGAATTTGTGTTTGCTTAGAAAAATAATCAACATAAAAATGATAGATTTTGCTTAACCTATGAGACAGCTGAGATCTTTATTGAATGCTCCACGATTTGCTGTACTTTGTCATGGATGCTTCTTCAGGTGCTTCACAGAGGCTCTGTCCACAGCAACCAGTTTCCAGAGCTTCATACAGGCTTAACTCATCACCTTAACTCTCACAATGCTTTGATGCTGAGAAGTGTTAATCACTAGTTCTGCTGGATCTCTTTCTTAAAGGTATTTCAGCCCTGGGGTAGATTACCTTGGGTCATTTATTTACTTCTATGTGCATAGCAAAGGTGTGATCATGCACCTGAGCATGTGAGAAACTGTATGTGGGTAAGGAGAGGAGGGAATGAGTGTCTCCTTTATTATATGCCAACCTCTAAGAATTTCAGGCACATCTGCTCAGCAAGGAAAGGCAATCTCATGCCTCAGGAGTGTCTGGAGTTGCTGGGATTACATGTCAAGTCTCCTCTCCTATGTTGCACTAGTTTTGTGCTCGTTTAAGTACTCTCACATGTACACTTGTGCAGACCTGTCTCAGGAAGAGTCACAGGAGGCAGTGCCTCCTGTTCTGAGCTGTGTGACCTCCTTTATGTCCAGTATTTTCCTCCAGGTTTCATACAGTATGAGGTGATTTTGACTCACAGTTTAAACTCATAGAGAATGGAGAAAACCTCTTGTGAACAATATGTGTAATCAATATGTACTGAGGAAGTAGAACAACTTCCTAGCCCACATTTATTCCTAAAGAGAGGGCAGGAGTCAGAGACAACCCACCAGGCTTTGCTTTTGCTAGCGGTGTAGGCAAAAATAAATGCTGGCAGGGTCCTCCTACAGAGTCGAGAAGGAAAAGGTGTGTTGCAGATATATTCCTGCAGTATATTGGCAGTTGGAATCAAACGAAGTGAAGAGGAGGAGGATAGGGAGTACTGCTGTGTTGCCACCACCACACCATGACACCCCAAAAACAAAGCATGGGAGTCCCTGACCTGGGAAACCCGGAATTCCTGCACGTGCTGCTCAAGGTCAATGTCTATGGGCGGGACTGAACTGTGCCTCAGCCTGAAAAATTATCAATGCCCACATTCCACCCTGTAGATGACTGTAAGCATTTTGAAAGTTAATGGCATCATTCTGTCAAGATCATCTGGCCTTCAGATCTAGGCCAGGCCTAGCTAAAGCCCTGTATTAGGATGCTTAATGCAAGGGTGCATGGGGTTCTCTTATCGACCCAAGGAAGTCTCTGATGTGGTTGGTTGTTATATTTTAGTGATGAAAAAACGACTGTAGGACTTTGACTAAGACTTGATGTTGCTGAGAAACATGTTTATCTAATTGCTGTCAGGCAAACTCTTGGTATAAAAAGGGCAGTGGACTGAAATATCCCTCTGCTGGCACCCCAGCTGTTTAGCTCTTACCCTGTTATTTTTAAAATTTATTTTGTAACCAAAGCAAAGCCATTGATTTTTCTGAAATCATTTTCCTGACTAAGCAGGGAACTCTGTTATCTCTGAGCCAGGGAAGCATTCAGTCGGTATTCATTCTGGATGGCGCAATGATTCATAGATGTTACAAAAAGGAAAAAAAGCTCAAAGTGAGCAAATTAAGTTAAATTCACAAGAATCAGGCTGAGCTAGCTGCTTCAGATCACTAAGATGTTGATGTGTTGCTCTGTGTTACTGAATTGATGTATCCCAGTTTTAACACTTCCACACACTCCTAATTTTATCGTTCCTCCAAACCAGAACCACAGGTGCCGCCTTTGTAATGATTTCTGGTAGAGTTGCTGGGGAGGAGATGTTCAAAGTGCAGAGCTGACTGTATGGCTCAGTACTGTGTTTAAGATCTTGCTTTTTAATAAGCTGAACAGAAAATTGAGTCTATTTATTTACAGACCCTAAAGGCTTGAAATCCACCTTAAAATAAAGGTCTTAATTTTGTGGTTCAGGCTACTTCCTGACATGGTGATCTCAAGAATTGCTATTTAGTAATTATATTACATGAGTAGCATAATGGTGTTTCTTTATTATCATGAACATCTAGGACCAGATGTGTTCCTTGCATTACTTGATTTTAATTGACTTAACATTAGGAGCAGGGCTCATGTGAATTTGCCCCAGGTACTTGTAATCTAACTGTGAGACTTAAAGGTTGTAGCAGGAGCATAACATTGATTTACATAAGACACTTCAAGAAAAAAAAGTACAGGGGATAAAGGGAGACCTTCACGGTGCCCAGAGGGAGAAGGCAGCATCTCCACCAGCATCTTCATGTTATCTTGTGTTCCATGGGCAGCAGAGAGTCCTCTCCTCAAGTCTTCTCTGACTGGATGCTGGCAGGACACGCTCACCTGCTTTTGTGGCAGAAATTAATTCCCATGTTGCTTCATATGAGCCAGCAATAACTCCCCTCTCTGTCTTAAAGATCACCAGGATGCTGAAAGCTGTCTGTAATTCTCAGTGTGTGGCAGGCTTGCATCTTTGAATGCCCACTTGTTTGCTGTGTATCCCTTAGCAGAGACTGTATCTTGAGATCTGTATCCACTTAGGACACCCACAGTCCAGGTGTCAAAACTCTGCCTCTGCACCACCTCTACAGCTGACTCATTACAGGGAAGGTAAACAGAAATTTGTAATAGGTCACAGCAGTAACCAGAGATTTCTTCCACTTCTGAGACTTGCTGTTTCATTTGAGGATGGGTAAAACAGGGATTTCAGCTTCCAGAGGAGCAGATGTAGAGTGATACCCAGACTTTTCCTCCTGTTTTCCAGGAGCAGCTTCAGCCACAGGTAGTCCCAGGGTCATTCTCAGGAGCCCATCTAGAGTCAGGAGCCAGCTGGACCACTAAAACTGGAAATCTTTGATCCAGCTGACCTGTGGTCCCCTTTCTTGTGATCATGGGTCAAGCATGTCTCTGCTCACCAGACAGAGCCTTGTATTTCAGTGCCCTTGTGCCCTGCCTAGTAACAGCAGAGAGGAGCATCTTTGAGTCTCCCTGCCCTCCACATGCAGTTCATTGTGACAATCCTTGCTTTGTGCAGAGTTCAGTGAATATCACAGCTTATCTAGAGAGCTGAGCATATGCAGCACTTTTCAAGGTTAGTGGACTTACAGTGTTCAGCATTGCTGAGATGGCTGTTTAATGCAGATTTAGAAGAACTAACTTTAAATCTGGAATATATTTTCTCGCTGCATCTATACATTGTTATTTTACTGTTGGACAATAATAATTTAAATCACTATAGTTTGCTGAATAGGTTTGTGTGAGCCACAGGGAGAATGAGTCCCCCTGTTAGGGGGAAGAGCCGTGCTGGGATGGAGTCCCAGCAGCAAAGCCCTGGCACCTGCTCTTCCTGGTGCCACCAGGCATACGGGAGATGAAGTAACTTTAGAGGAGTCCCATCTTGCCTAGCAATAGTCATACATCCACACATATGTACATGTCTCAAACTTCAGCAGCGGTGAGCCTAGGTTTCCAAAGCTTTTTTAGTAAAAACAAAATGGGCAGCAGGATTGTGACCATTTGTGACTCCCTGCAGTCTGCTGTCCTGGATGACTGCTTGTCTTGGCTGCCAAAGCTTGCTGTAACTATGGACCACCTCTGACCAATGCAATAGGTATATTGATTAGTATGGACTTACTCCTGATGATTTTGCACCTGCAACAGAAAACCCATATGCAGTTCAAGCTGAGGGCTGACTGGTTAGACAGCAAGCTCTTCAGAAGAGGACCTGAGGTCCTAGTGGACCCCAAGATGAATATGTGAGCAGCATACCCTTGTAGAGATGGATGAATACTAGACTACATAGCAAGAGAAGATAGCATAGCACAGCCAACAGACCAAGGGAAGAGACTAGTCTCCTCTACTGGGCACTAGGGAGATTACATATCAATTACTGTGTCCAGTTTAGGGTTCCAGTACAAGAAAGATATTGAAAAGCTGGAGCAAGTCCAGCCGAGGGCCACTAAGATAGCCAGGGGGCTAAAATTAGACTGGGGAAGACAAAGCTAAGGGCCGTTTTCCGAACCCAAAAGGGAATTGAGCCAGACAGTTCTCTGGGAACACAAAGAAAGATGAAAATCAAGTTGCAGCAAAGAAAATTCTGATTAGACTTAAGGAAAAATTTTCATTGAAGGTGGTCAAACACTACAGCAGGTTGCTCAAAAAGCCCACAAATCTTTGCCTTTGAAGGTATTCAAAGCTTGACTAGATGAGGCCCTGAGCCAGCTGATTTAACTTGGAAGATAACCCTGGGGGGCTGAGGAGAGAAGTCAGCCTGAGTGACTTCCAGAGGCCACTTCAGGCTCTGTTCTTGCATGATTCTGTGCTTTTTTTTCGCTTTCCAATGTCCTGGACACACTCATGTGCTCTGTGCTATAGGCCAGTATATATTTAGACAAGCTGAGTGCAAGCCCCTATGAAAGTAGCATTCCCACAGTGTAAGAGAGAAAAGTCCTCATTCATTTCTACAAGAAGCTCCCCAGTGTGCTGAGGAAAGGCAAGTTTATGTCATTCTCTCCCCATCCTCTTCGCTGTAGCTCTCTAGCACAGTCTAACACTTACATGCTAAGTTTAAAGGCAACGGGCTAACTTGTACTTATTTATTCTAGAAAGGTCACTTCAGACGTCGTATCTGGATTCTGGGAGGTCCAGCCATGACTCAGTCTTCCAGCTTCGTTGATTTAGGTAGCAAGAAGCCAACTGCATTGCTCATGTTCACACATCCAGCATGAGTCAGTAGTTTGGCTTAAAGCTGTAACTGCAAGAACCTGGCTGCCAGAGCTTTAGTCTGTCGCCGCCTGATACCTCCTGTCTGGTTTGCCTTGACCCCAGTCCTAACTTGGTGCTTTCAGAAACCAGCCATAGCAGTGTGACCTCTAATACCTTAAACCTGCACGATCCTAGCGGCTGAAGAAACTACGGATCTGCAGCAGGCTTCCCAGACACATGGGGTCTGACCGGGGCCGTGTCCCTCCAGCGTGCACTGAAAGCCCGTTCTCCATCATGCCCTCAGCACTGGGATAGCTCACAGGGGGCCCGTACCCCTCACTGCCGGGATGCAGCAAGCACCCGTGGCAAGGGAAAGGGGTGATCACCGCACCATCTGGGAGAGAATCCAGGCAGGTCTGGCAAGCTCAGTCCCAACAGCGTCCCAAGCGCTGGCTTGAAGAGAGCAGTCACATCCCGGATGTGACTCCACTGACAGTTCCAGGTAAAGAGCTTACTTGTTTGTCATGTACAGTCCTTCCACTGTGCTTCATCACGGACCAAGTACAGCCTGAGCACAACCCTTCAAGACGTGCTGCTTGCCTTGCCTGCACAGCCCTGCAGAATGGCTTGGGCATGTTCCTTTGGGCCATTATCTGAGGGCACTTGATTTGTCTAGTCAGGAACAGTTTTAGGATGAATTGATGTTTGTGTCTGTGAAACACAACCTGAAACCCTATGTTTTCATCAAGGCAATATGCACTTCTCCTAAAGCAGATTTGTTGTGATTTAATTTGTCCAACCTTGGAGCTTTTGAAAACAGATTTTATATATTTAACATTTGTTAAAATGAACATCGTGTGCCCAGACTTTCCTATCTCCCTTTCTGTTCCTATTCGAGCGCTCAGGAGGGAGGGATTACCCTGCAGTGGTAAATAGGGATAAGTTCAGGGTTATGTTTCTGGGGAAGCTGCCTGAGGAAGCATAGCTGCTACAGACCCACAGTGTGTGGATGAGGTTGAGAAATCATTTGACTGGAATCATCCCTGTGTTTAGCCACTGGTAGTGCTCCATCCACAATGGGCAAACAATATGATATGTGGTTAGGAAGGCTTTGCTTTGAGTTTTATTTTACAACCCAAACCCACAACAATGGTCACATGCAGTTTCTGTTTCTTCTAGACTAGCAAAGTTTTGGAAAATAAAAAATTTGCAGGTTGGCACCATGAACATGAGATGAGCAGCTGTATTCTTCCTTTACAATTTTTCTTTTAAAATAGCTGCCAGAAGATACTACCTTCCACCATGGCTCCCAAATATTCTGTTTACTAAGTTTAGTAGCTTTTTAACCAAATCTCATTTTGCAACCCTCCTTTAAATCATCCTCTTTCTGCACAGGCTACTGTCTCTTTCTTTTATGAATGGCTGGTCCCCCTGATGATTAAACAACAAATACAATTTTCTCATAGACTGTGTAATTGCTGTGCAGAAATGGAAAGAATAGAAGAATAAAATGGAGCTATGACTCAGTGCTTGGCAGGCTGTGGATGGAAGAGGGGTGTACGAGAAGTGATGAACGTGTTGGGGATTTCTGCACAGAAGTTCAGTTTTTAAATACACTTAGCTGATACAATTAATTAAAAGATAAAGTGCTTAAGTACTTGACTAATCTAACTGGGACAAGGGAATAAAGCAGTTTATATTTCTTTAACAGTTTGTAAGTCAAAATAGCAGTATCTACCACTATAGATAAATGCCTTGGCAGAATTCCTGTGATAACCCTGATTCCTAAGGCCTTCTAAGTCAGCTCTTTTCCTTTTTATAGCACGTAGTCAGCTGATCCTTGTGATCTTTTTAATCCAAAATCCATTTTTAATTAATTTCTCTCATTTCTAGGAACCAACAGCCACATTTTTCCTCAGGTATATAAACATAATTCCTATTGATTTCAATGGCAGCTGGCAATTATGGAACTGAGAACAATTTGGTCCTATTTATTTATATTTTTTTTAAAAAAAGAAGCTTTACATGGAGAAGACTGTGTCTAGATGAGGCTACCAAAAATGCTTTGCTCATGGAATTTCATTCTCAAAGTTAAAAAACTTCTTTTCTGAAATAAGGAGACAGCTACTGGTAGAAGCACTTAACTTACTGGCTGACTTTAGTAATAAAGAAATGAACACTTGTTTCAGGAATTTTTCCCAGCCTGCTAAAACAAAAATGCCTCCAAGGAAGCAGCTGTCAGTCATTTTCCTTTCCATAAAGCCATAACCAGAGTTGGTGCCTTTGTAACACTAGATGAGAGCTAAGCCAGTGGTGGAGTCCCAGGGCAACAATAACTGCGAAGACAAGGATGGTGTGTTCAAACCAAGAAAAAACATGCTGCTCAGAATGAATGAAGCTAAAGCAAAGGTGCAAGATGCTGTGTGAGTCTGTGAGGAGAAAGATTATGTATCAGTAAAGACTCACCTGGAAAAAAACCTAGAAAGGTAGACTTAATTTTTTGTCTTGAAGCCATCCACCCATGAAAAACTGTTCACGGTTTGGGTAGCCAGAGCTCTGGGAGATGTCCACCTCCTCTGTCATTCTGTGGGACGCTGTGAGCTTGCACTAGGAGACTTTGCTGGGAGTGTCTGCTTGGCTCATTCAAGTGCCTTACATGTGCTCATACACAATTCCTTGTGTATCAAGCCAGTGGTTTGTGGGGTGGAGCTGAGGACATTGCCCTTCTGACTTCATTTTAAATCCCGGGCTAAGCTTTGTGCAGCCACCGAAGAGGAGGATCATCAGTGAAGGGCATGGAGGAAAGATCATTTCAAATAGCTCCTCTTCTGGGATGAAGGACTTGTCTTGCTCCTGGTGACCTTGTGTGTTGAGTCTGCTCCTTCACCCTGGGGGCAGGTGGGTGCACTGGGTCACCACCGTGGTGGTGACTGCAGTCATATTAATTGACATCATCTGCATTGCTCCTGAAGTCCCCATACACTCAATGTACTGCTCTCAAATCTCTTGTATTATATTGCTTTCATATAGTACAGTGACTCTTGTGAGGACTCAATGCCCTGAAATACCCTTGGAACATGTGGACTCCCCAGACATTTTGAGAAACCTCTGCAACTCATATTTTCTGTGAGGCTAGGAATGAAAGAGGGGCTCCTGTGCCCGGTGGCTCCTGTTCTTCCACTGCACGGAACTGGAATTAGAATGGGAAGCACAATTAGTGACATGAAGTTGTCAGGAACGTAATTAGAGAAATTTCAGCCATGTGTGGAAGTAGCAGAGATGAAGCTTTGCGTGAGGTGTTATGGGTTTGTGTAAGTTGCTATGTGACATGGAGAGCAAACATGAGGTTGTACTGGGGAGCTCTCAGTTTCAGTCAGTCCAGCAAGATATTAGGATCATAGAACAGTTTGGGTTGGAAGGGACCTTTAAAGGTCATCTAGTCCACCCCCCCTGCAATGAGCAGGGAAATCTTCAACTAGATGAGGTTGCTCAGAGCCCTGTCCAAACTGATCTTGAATGTTTCCAGGGACGGGGCATCTACCACCTCTCCGGGCAACCTGTGCCAGTGTTTCACCACTCTCATTGTAAAAAGAAGTCTTCTTTATATCTAGTCTAAATCTACCCTCTTTCAGTTTAAAACTGTTACCCTTTGTCCTATCACAACAGGCCCTTGTAAAAAGTTTATCCCCATCTTCCTTATAAGTATTGATAGGCCACAATAAGGTGTCCCCGGAGCCTTCTTTTCCCCAGGCTGAACAACCCCAACTCTCTCAGCCTGTTTTCACAGGAGAGGTGCTCCAGCCCTCTGAATGTTTTCTGGCCCTCCTCTGGAGCCACTCCACCAGGTCCATGTCTTTCCTGTGCTGAGAACCCCAGAGCTGGACACTGTACTTCAAGTGGAGTCTCACCAAAGCAGAGTAAAGAGGCAAAATCACCTCCCTCAACCTATTGACCATGCTTCTTTTCATGCAGCTGGGGATACGGCTGGCTTTCTGGGCTGCAAGCATGTGTTGCCAGCATATGCCCAGCTTTCCATCCACCAGTACCACCAAATCCTTCTCCTCAGGGCTGCTCTCAGTCCTTTCATCTCCCAGCCTTTACTGATGCCAGGGGTTTCCCCAACCCAGGTCCAGGACCTTGCACCTGGCCTTGTTGAACCTCATGAGGTTCACATGGGTCCACTTGAACTTATCCAGGTCCCTCTGGACAGCATCCTGTCCCTCAGGTGTGTCAACCACACCACTCAGCTTGGTGTCATCTGCAAACTTGCTGAGGGTGCACTTGATCCCACTGTCTATGTCACTGATGAAGATATTAAACAGTACTGGTCCCAGTACAAACCCCTGAGGGACACTGCTTATCACTGATCTCCATTTGGACATTGAACCATTGACCACTACCCTCTGGATGGAACCATCCAACCAATTCCTCATCCATTGAACAGTCCCTCCATCAAATCTACCTCTCTCCAGTTTAGAGAGAAGGATGTTGTCAGGGACTGTGTCAAAGGCCTTACAGAATTTCAGATAGATGACATCCACCGCTCTTGTCCTCTGATGTAGTCACTCCATCATAGAAGGCCACTAGATTTATCAGGCAGGATTTTCCCTTGGTGAAGCCATGCTGGCTGTCTCAAATCAACCTCCCTGTCCTCCATGTGCCTTAGCGTAGCTTCTGGAAGGATCTATTCCATGACTTTCCCAGGCACAAAGGTGAGGCTGACAGGTTGGTAGTTCCCAGGGTTTTCCTTTCTACCTTTTTAAAAAATGGATGCAATGTTTCCCTTTTTCCAGTCACTGGGGACTTCACCTGACTGCCATGACTTTTCAAGTATCATGGAGAGTGGCTTGGCAACTCATCAGGCAATTCCCTCAGGACTCTGGGATGTACCTCATCAGGTCCCATAGATTTATGTATGTTCAAGTTCCTCAAGTGGTCACGAATCTGATCTTCTCTTAAGAGTGCGAGGGACTTTGTTCCCTTACTCCCAATCTTGCAGTCCATCTACTTGAGAAGTGTGGGAAGAGAGTCTGTCAGTGAAGACTGAGGCAAAAAAGTTGTTGAGTACCTCAGCCTTCTCTTTGTTGCTTGTTACCAGTTTGCCAGTCTTGCTCATCAGAGATGTATGCTTTCTTTGACCTTCCTTTTCTTGCTGTGTACCTATAGAAGCCCTTATTATTCTTTACATCTCTTGCCAAGTTTGGCTCCAGCTGTGCCTTGGCTTCTTGACCCCACCCCTACATGACTAGGCAGTGTCCCTATACTCTTTCCAGGATACCTGTCCCTGCTTCCACTGCCTGTGCATTTCCTTCTGGCCCTTTAGTTTGACCAGCAAGTCTCAACTCAGCTATGCAGCCTATTACCTTCCTTTCCTGATTTCTTATACCTGGGGATTGAGAGATCTTGTGCTCTATGGAAAACATCCTTAAAGGTCTGTCAGCTCTCTTCTGCTCCCTTGTCCCTGAGGGCAGTTTCCCTTGGGGCCCTATTGACTAACTCCTTGAACATCTAGAATTTTGCTTTCCTAAAATTCAGGGTCCTGACTTTACTCTTTGCCTGACCCACATCCCGCAGGACTGCAGACTCTACCAGTGCATGATCACTGAAGCCCAGGCTGCCTCCAACCTCGACATCACTAATTTAGTGCACTTGTGTTGATGACCAACAGATCCGGTATTGCATCCCCTCTTAGGGCTGTCTATTACCTGGCTTAAGAAGCTATCCCTGATACATTCCAGGTGTCTCCTGGATTGCCTGCAGCTCACTGTGCTATTTTTCCAGCAGATATCAGAGTGGTTGAAGTCCCTCAGCAGGATGAGAGCCTGTGAGCTTGATGCCTCCTGTAGCTGGAGTAAGAGGCTTCACCAATAGGCTCCCCTTATCAAGTGGCCTGTAGCAGACACCAACCACAGGGTTCCTTTTGTTGCCTCAGTCTCTAATTCTTGCCTATAGCTGTCAACCTGCTCATGGCTATCCTTCAGAGACAGCTCTTACACTCTATCCAATTCTTGATGTAGAGGGAAACCCCTCCACCTCTCCTTCTTCCTCACCTGTCCCTTACAAATAGCCTGTAGCTATCACTAGCCATACTTCAGTCACGGGATTTGTCCCACCAAGTTTCAGTAATAACAACTAGGTCCTAGCTTTCTATCAGCATGGTGGCTTCCAACTCCTCCTGTTTGCTGCCCATGCTGCATGCATTGCTGTAGAGGCACTTCAGTTGGGCTGTCGGCTGTGTCATCTTCTTAGAGGAACACTTCTTAATTGCTTTGAGGAATTTCACTGGTGTTTCCCTGTTGCCTCCTGTTATGTCAGAAGCCCCTGGCTCATCTTCATAAGACATCAAGCATGCTCCAGTGTAGAAAGCGCATCTCAGAGCAACAGGCTGAAGGCCCTTGCTAGCATCCTGTCCCTCTAACCTTGGTGTGTTGTCCCACAGCTTGTCACAGGCAAGCCTCATATTACTCCACTCCTCCTTCAAGCCTAGCTTAAAGGTCTGTCAGTGAGTCCCGCTAGTTCATGAGCAAAGAACCTCCTTCCCTTTTGAGAAAGGTGAATCCCATCTGACCCCTGCAGGCTTGGTGCCATGTAAGCCAACCTGTTATTGAAAAATACAAAGTCATGGTGGTGATACCAGCCATGGAGCCATGTATCAATAGACTGAGTCCATCTGTTTCTTCAGATGTCACTGCCCACAACTGAAAAGACAGAGGAAAAATAACCTGTGCTCCAGATTCCCTTACCAACCATCCCAAGGCCCTGAAGTGTCTTTTGATTCCCCTTGGACTACGTGTTGCAGCTTCATGGCCACCCCCATGAATGAGCAGCAATGGGTAACAGTCTGAGGGCTGTACCAGGTTAGGAAGTTTCTTAGTGATGTCCTTAAGCCAGGGCCCAGGGAGCAGAGGCAGCAGATGAATGTTTCTAGAACTTTTTGCTGGGATGGGATGTCTATTTCAAACCCACTTGTATAGTAGAAGATAGTGTGAAAATCTATTTTACAGTATTTATGCTGAGGTTGAGGGCTTGGAAAAGGCTTGGTATTGTGTTGGCCAGCCACTGAATCTGTTTGAAGGAGGCAGCCTTTATTAATCTTCCAGCTATGAGACCTCTTCTGTAATGTTTTGGCATTTGGTTGGCATGGCTGTTCCTGTAGTATTTGCAAGGATTCTGAATAATACTGAAACACTGACAGGGCATATGGACATTTTCTATTCATAGTGGCTTCAATGAGACATTCTGCGTGCTGTATTTGTATATGTCATGTGTCTCTCATATTGAGGATCGGGAGTGTGGCATGGTGGAGGAAGGCATTTAACTCTCTGATACTGAGAACAGCCTGCTACATACCTTTGCCCTAGGAAGCCAGTTAGGAGAAAAGACTTCTAATTTAGGGGAATTTGGTGATTTATAGTCATAGCTGTTTACATTGTCTTTGCTTAAGCTCTTGTCAGGTGCACTATAAAAAGCACAGGGAAAGTAAATTTTTACTGGGGACTGTTTGTAACAGGGTTGCATGTGTGGAAAGAGCACTTACTAGCATCTACATGGGCATTGCCAAAGTTTTCTAGGATGTTATGAATTGCCAGTTGTTTCCAACTGGGATAAAGGAATAGGAAAGGTGGATGAGACTGAAATAGAATTGCTGCTCTTGACTACAAAGTCCCACCAAAACATGTGCTTAAGGACATGGCCAAGGCTGCAGAGACATCAAAGGGGCAGGAGTCTTTCCTTCTCTGTAGTTTTCAGTATTTCCACACTGGCTCATATAAATGTTGGCAGGACTGCAGTCTTTGACAGTGCTGCAAGTGGCATCTTTTATTTTTTCATTACAAGCATGAACATTACCAATAAATGTATAGTGACTAGAGAACTTCTCAATACAGAAAGAGGTTTATCTGTCTTCTTACTGAATAACACACACTTATCTTTTAATTTCACTATAGTGTATTAGAAATGATGTTTTAATGTTACTGATGTGCTGATCAATTCATATTGGTCTCTACGGCAAGCTTTGTCTTCCTCATTACTTACTTGCCTGCCTCATTACTTACCTGTTAGTCAGTGCTCGGCTTAGTCATAATTTTTGCCAACAGTGATTGTAGATACCTCCAAATCACTAATAAAGATTCTGAAAAAAACTACCCCACTCCTTCGCACAGAAATATGTATCTGCTCTCTCTTTCCAAGATTGTTTCTTTTCCATCTTTCCAGGGGAAGATCCTAAGAAGCTTTAAAATGGGATAAAAACATATTTATTCATCCTGGCCCTAAATAAATTTGCCATGATCTGATTCTGAAAATGTCAAAAGGAAATAGAGAAGCTTCATGTAGTAGCCTAGTATTTTGCTCTAGAGACAGAAACAAATTAGTATGGACATCTTTACGTTTGTTTGTTAGGAAAAGACAAAAGCTCTGTTTTTCTTCCCCATGAAAGAAACTGATCTCTGAGCTAATGTACAAGAAGGCCGGTTCCAGTCCAGTTCTCAGGAGGCTCTCACAGAACATTTTCAAACCTCTGTGAGATGTGGGGCAGGGTGTGTGTGTGTGTGAGGGGGGAGAAACATAGATACTAAAAATGAAAAGAAGATTATTTCTTAGGCTGATATCTTCCGAGATAAAACAGGCAATGATACTGATATTAACACCTACAATTTGAAATTTCATTTGTTAATCTTGTTAACATGTTATTTTCCTTCTATTTCAGTTAATTAAAAAAGACAGATCTGACCTGACAATGGTCTCCATGGTGCTTGTAATCACACTTTCCTAAACCCTGACACACTGCTGTTTGTTATCATGTTTTCTTTGGTTTCCTGTTGTTTTTCAAGCCATTTTTCACAGCTGAATAAGAGCTGATAGGAGATAACATGCCAAACAAGGTTGTGTGAGTTTTTGCTTTGAAAGCAACAGTAGTGAGAAAGCCATCGTTTGCTAAGATTGCTGGTCAAGTGTTTCAGATAAGCATTTAACTGAAAAAATACAGGCTGATGGAGAATGAAGTTGCCTGCAAATGTATAGAGAAAGCCAGAGCTGTTGTATCTTTCAAGAAGCAAGAAAAATCCTTCCACTGATCTATTCCTTTAATCCAACACAGTAAGAAGTGGCTTTCCAATCTGAGTCCTGATGTAGTTACTTGCGTCACTGTTTGTAAAACAAATCAAGCAAGAACTAAGGGGAAAGACCTCTCTGTTAATCCTCACAGCCTTGCAGTTTTCCCTTGACTGATTATAAAGTTCTTTCCAAACACTAATTAATCATGTTAAAAGGCCACATATACTGGTATTCTGTCAATTTTCAATGCCAAATATCCTTGCTGCCAACAGGCAAGAAGAAGTTAATGAATGGAAGAGATTATGTATAAAAATAATACAACTGGTACAATGATGAGCAAGGAAAAACTGAGACACATGAGAGCTAAAAAGAAAGAGAGGAGCATTTTTAGACCTTGATGAAGATTTCAGGTAGCATTATGGCTAAAGTACTTTTATTAAACAGTAAATAGGTCTCACCTGAAACAAAGTTAAACTTCTGTCTTCCGACTAGCTTGTTGAAGAACTCATTATTAGTGGTATGGAAATCACCAGCATAAAATTTCTTAAACTATATAGTGAAAGGCAGCTTAACAGGGTGATTTTGACTCTTGCTCAGTATCTGAGGTATCCTGCAAACTCACAGAACTGTTGAGCCATAGGAAAATCTGGGTTGGAAAGGGCCTCTGGAGGTCCTTTTATCCAACTCCCTACGCAGAGCACATCCGGTTATAGCATGTTGTTCAGGACCTTGTCTGGCCAAGTTTTGAATACTTCCAAAAATGGAGATGCCACTGCCTCTCCAACACCTGCTCCAATATTTTACCATCCTCATCGTGGAAATATGTTTCCTGAAATATGAATGGAATTTCTGTTTTTGCAGTTTGCGTCTGTTGCATCTTGTCCTATTGCTGTACACCTCTGAGAAGAGTTTGTCTCCATCTTCTCTGCATCATACTATTACATAGCTGGGGTCAGCAGTAAGATCCTCTGTTGTAGTTGTAATCCAAATCAGTTTGCCTCACACAGGGCACCAAATGTTACAGCACAAGCAAACTAGCAAGCTGCAACAAGGCTTTTACCATCAGTCAGATTCTACTGTCTGTGCTGTTTCTCCTTCCTCCAGAGGCCAGACCACACTGCTCCTCCTTCATCCAATCTCTCCTTTCACACTCCTCAGTGCTATTTAACCAATTAGTGGGAATGAGCTACAGCTGCACATCATCCATGTCAATCAACCCACTGCCTTCATTCCTCTACAATCCTCCAGTCTTTCTCTTCTTCACATTGAACAAGTCCAACACCCTCTTCTGTGGAGGTTCTTCCCAACCTCCTCATATATCCACATGCTTCTTCTGGCTATCTGCTTTCTCAGTTGACTATAGTATAACCTTGAGCCCGGAATTAGATGTCTGAACACCACTGGAATTAATCTGGGTCGGCCAAGAGAGAGGACAAAATCAATGGTCTTTGTCCGTAATTTGAGACTTGTGAAGAAAAACTGATTCAGAAACTCCATGGTAAAAGAAAGAATAACTGACCCAGAAGAATGCTGTGTTTTGTGGTGGCAACAGAAGAGGCTCTATGCAAGCTGAAGGGACTCGTCCAAACTAAGTTTGTCTGGCCATGAAGGCTTCTGCCTAATTAGCAGACTTCCTCATTCTTGGATCATTTTGTTGGCTCTAGATGGTTAAAGTGTCCAGTGGTGAAATGGTTAACTCCAAAGTAAAATTCCTAGCAAACAGACTTTGTGTTAACAGCATTAAGAGTTCATGACTCTTGGACAGCTGTTGTTTCCCTCTGTATAAAGATGTTGTATCCAGAAGGCAGCAGCTGCAGCCCTGAGGACTGGAACCTTTCTTTTTCAATGACAGCACAAGCTCCTCAAACTCTGGTAAAGTATGAAGCTTTTGGTGGGAGGGACCACTAGGTATCTGATCCATTGAAGATTAGCAGAATCAAAGAGTATTAAACTCAAATAACTTCTGAAAAAGCTGAATTAAAAATGCGTAATGGGAAGAATGGCTTATGGAAACAAATCAGAGTAATTACTTCTGAACTTGGTAACTTTCTCGTAAATAGGAAACAAACGTCAGAACTGAAACCAGTGGGTCATCTTACTGAGATCTGCTCTAACAAATGACCATGTACACTTCTTTTCATTATGTGACCAGAGGGTCAGACTGGTCTTATGACAGAAGGATTTTGAGAAGAGGAAACAATCACTGTCCAGAATACCCCACAGCCATTGCAACAGAGCTGTGACCCAGAGAACAAGAGGCTGGTAATCAGCCTAGGGGTGAGGTAATGGGCAATAACCAGATTATGCAGCAAATTTTTTCAAGTGACATCTAATATACAGACCAGCATGATTACTCCCTCTCCATTTTTCAGTCCCTGGAAAATGCCTTGTGATGCATCAAGTGATGAGACAGTGGAACGTGACACCACAGACAGATTTGCCTGTGACTCTGAAGAGCTGTTCAGAGCTCTGCAGAGAGAACCTGGGTTCAGGCACGTGGCCAGCAATCACTAAAGATGGGGATGAGAGTGTTGTTCTGATGGAGGTACCTAGTACAAATTAAAATGGATCCTTTCAGCAGCAATTTATCCCATTTAAACTAAGCAGTGATTACTAGTTTGTAATCATACAGATGTCCAGGGACTAAGGTGTTTCAAGGGCCACAATTAACTGAACTCAAAACTTGCTCCCAAACAAAGGATTGACTAAAATTCCCAAGACCCCAAGACCTCTGAACTTTGCTGCAGAGGAAAATTTGGGTCCAACACGATTAAAAGTGCAGTGTCCTTGCTCATCCAAGAACTTTAGAGGAGCACAGCAAAGCAACTACTTTATGTACATTTTCACTTCTTAAAAACGGTGAATTGAGTTCACTTTAGTGCATCATATCATGTGCTTTTCTCAATGACAATGAGCATCAACCATCCTTGTGCATGATGTTTTATCTGGGCTTGCATGGGGATGACGGAAGGAAGTAACAGGGAAAGAGGTTCTCCTTTTTTTTTGAAGTGGGTGAGATACAGCAAGAGTGATTTAAAAGGAGAAAATCTGGCATAAAGAGAGAACTGCTTGTGCCTCTGTTCTCGGTGGATTTTTGAGTCATTCATGCAGTGCAGTAGCTAGGGAGCCTGAGTGACTCATACATTGCTAACTATGGAAAAAAAATATATTTTCTGAAACATTCAAGCATTACTCACATTTTCACTTAGTATCAGCTGATTCTAGTAGCCTCATTCCACCTTTTGGGATTTAGTACAATGGGTTATATAAAAGACAGATTGGGCTCACACTGCCTTTAAACTGATGTGCTAAATACAGCATTGGGCATCTTGCCTAGATTATGAAGTATTTTGAGTGCCCCTCAGTTCAATATGGAAGTTACCTTTAACAGGGAGGACCTGGGAAAATTGCAAAATTCACATTATAACTGACTTAAAAGCTCTTGATAAGTCTTAACTTCCCTTTACTTACGGGCTGAACTCTTGCTAGCACAGCTCAGTGTTTGGCTGCTCTTTCCCACAAGGGCACAAACTGCTTAGGAGTACCCAGTAGTGATATGGCATGGGTCAGCGCGGATGCACTGTAAGGCTGCGCACCGCAAAGATGTCCAGGAGATCTACATATGTTAGGAGATCTATATATGGTCACACTGTCCATAATTTCATCTGCTTTGTAGAATATTTGGTAACCAGAAGTCTGACATAGAATTCCTAATTTATTAGATAAAAATGAGTCATTTTGGTTTTAAAGAAAAGTGAAATGATGTAGACCCTTTTTGCAAATAGTCTTGAGGTCTATGGAAAAGTGCTGTGTAAGAGCTATGCATCATTTGCGTAGGCTTTTTGTGAACGTTTGTGTGAGGTAGGTCCCTGCTACAAAATTCTGCTCCAAAGCAAACTTCAACATTTGTGCTGCATTATTCTAGGAACTTTAATATATCATTGTGGCCAAGCATTTAGTATGAATCCAAAGAAAACTGGATTTTTTTCAGGATAATGTGCATACTTAGTTTTATTAGCAAAGATTACAAAATAAATAAAACCTTTGTGAGTTCTGGAAAGGTCGAGGATCCTCAGTATGAGGCATGTTTGTGCTCCAAATAAATAGAAGCAAAGGAGTGATTTCTGTTAGACAGTATTTCCGCAATGGTCTGATGTAATTACGTGCTTCTTCCTCTGAAGTCCCTGACAGCCCAACTCAGAGACAAGACATTGACCTCACACTGGGAAGGTGTATTTCACGAAAGACCACTGAGAGACTTCCAGTGCCTCCCCATGACCCCTTCCTCTACCCAGGGAGGCAAAAGCATTTTCCTGCAGTTGAATGGGGAAGAACCAGAGGTGCTCAACTGTTGAAGCACAGAAAAACATGGATTTATCTCTTCTGATGGCCTAGCAGAGCACACAAGGAAATATAGGCATGGATGTGGACACAGCAAGCTTGACTGGCTTTGCAGTGTACTAGGATAGATGTCAATCACCAAGGTTAACACTACCATTAAGCCTAATTCCAACTCATGACGCATTTGCTTAGATGTTGTTCCTTTTCCAAATAAATAAATAAATACATTTATTGAATTTAATTTATAATTTTTAATGGATAGGACTCCTTTCAACATCTGGCTAATATCTATGAAAACAACAGGTGTCTGTGGGGTAAAATAGTGCTTCATCCTCAGTGTGGTGATATCCAGTGCTCAGGACTGTCACAGGGGAGTCATGGGCCACCCCGGGGTTCAGTCAGGCATGCTCTGGGGTGTGCATATCTCAGATAGGGACAGATGGTTGTTTGCTTACTGGAAATATGTAGGTTAATTCCCTAGAGGAATGTAGGTATCTTTATCTGATTGCACTACAGGGGAAAGTTGGGCAGAAAAACTTCAATGGGAATTGTGGAAGCAATGAAAAGTCACATCACAGTTTCCTGTGGATTGAGACAGTATTAGGCAATGCAGTTTGAAATTGTTACCAAAAGTCAAGGCAGTGTTACTGCACAAGGGCTTGTAGATTCTGTAAGGTAGTTTTTAGGAAATTAATCAAAATAGGGCAGAAAATGTTGTTGTATTACTTAATGAGCAGTGTAATTGTGAATACAGGATGTAGTTCTGTTCCGCCCGTCTCAGAGCTAGAAAGTGTTCAGAGAAAGACAAAAATGAGTATAAAATGTTTTCCTAACTAAAAGAATCAAAGTGGGCCAGGAGTCTCCACCTCAGGATACAGGCAGCTGAGGGTCTATAGAGAACTATATATCCTGTCAGGGTCCATCGTATTTGGGATGCCATAGAGAAGGTGAAAGTAGAGGTTCTTCACAATTTCTCACACTGTAACTTTTAAGAACCAGAGGGACTCCAGCCACCAGCAAATTTGCACAAACAGAAGAAAGTATTTTTTCACACAGTACCTCTAAAATGATGGAACTGATGGCTGTGGTAATTGTGAAGGTGGAAACCATACAGATATTCAAGGTAGACTGATCAAATTACCTCTGACTGTGATTATTAAGTGTGATATTGCAGATAAAATCTCCTGCTTAGGAAGTCCGGCAACCCCTTGTGTCGGTCTGACCCTGGCAGGATGCAGGTGCCCACCAAAGCGGCTCTACCGCTGCCCTCCTCGGCTGGGCAGGGAGAGAAAATGTAAGGAAAGGCCGGTGGGTCGAGGTGAGGGCAGGGAGAGATCGCTCGGCAGTGACCCTCACGGGCAGGGCAGGCTCCGCTTGGGGGCATTAGCTTAATTTGTTAGCAATCACATCAGAGCAGGATAATGAGAAATGAAACCAAACCTTAAAACGCACCTTCCCCCCACCCCTCCCTTGTCCCCGGGCCCAACTTCACTCCCGCTCCCTCTCCCCGCTCCCAGCAGCGCCGGGGCCGGGAATGTGGCTGGGGTCAGTCCCTCACAGGCTGCCTCTGCCGCTCCTTCCCCTCAGGGGCGGCTCCTCACACCCCTCCCCTGCCCCAGCCGGGTCCCCCCACGGGTGCCGTCCCTCAGGCACAAGCCGGCTCCAGCCTGGGTCCCCCCGGGGTCCCCAGCCCCGCCAGCAAACCTGCCCCAGCCCGGGCTCCTCTCCCCACGGGGCCACAGGCCCTGCCAGGAGCTGCTCCAGCGTGGGCTGCCCACGGGTCACAGCCTCCCTCGGGCACCCACCTGCTCCGGCGTGGGGCCTCCAGGGGCTGCCGGTGGGGATCTGCTCCTCCGTGGGCCTCCCCGGGCTGAGGGGGACAGCCTGCCTCAGCGTGGGCTTCACCGCGGGCTGGGGGGAACCTCTGCTCCGGGCCTGGAGCCCCCTGCCCCTCCTGCCTGCCATGGCGGCTGCGGGGTGGTTGCTCTCACCTGCTCTCACTCCCCTCTCCAGCTGCAGGCTGTTGCACAGGTTTTTTCCCCCTTCTAAAATATGTTGTCCCAGAGGTGATACCACCATTGCTAACAGTCTCAGCCTGGGCCAGTGGTTGGGTCCATCTCAGAGCCAGCTGGCACTGGCTCTGTCGGACAAGGGGGAAGCTTCTGGCATCTTCTCTACAGAAGCCACCCCTGTAGCCCCCTGCTACCAA
Source organism: Falco biarmicus (assembly GCF_023638135.1). Taxonomy (NCBI): domain Eukaryota; kingdom Metazoa; phylum Chordata; class Aves; order Falconiformes; family Falconidae; genus Falco; species Falco biarmicus. Next base: position 31,019,902 of record NC_079289.1, read on the forward strand.
AACCTTGCCACACAAACCCAATACACTCCGCCTTTGGCAGAAATCACCAAGAAGACGAGTCTCTTGTGAATGCCCCCATTTCTACAGTTCTTCACATATTTTCCATACTTCCCACCATCATTCATGGGGGAGCTGCCTTTGAGGAAAGCAGTTATGCAGGTTTTTTTGGACATCCTTGTGTTTCTTCTCATCCTGATCCTTTTGCTGGGGATTCTTGGGCTCACAGGCCAGCTGCAGAGAGCTCCTTCTCTTGGCTGCATGAGTCTGGCTTTGTGCATGGGGCAGGGAACAGTATATTTAATAGGAAATGAAAGAAATGACAGGTACAATGTCCCTTGGGTAGCTTGGACCAGGTGGTCACACAAAACTTTGATTTTCATTAGTGAAAGGGGAAATGCCACCTGGGCAATCTCACCAGGATTGTTTTCTTAGTGAATCACATTCTTCTTTTCAGGGAAGGGGGTGGACCTATGTGTGGGATCCTTGCTTCCTCCTTTCACCCACAAACACACAATCTCTGTGTGCCTGTGCTCTTCTGCCTCAGATGGATACTCCAAAGCCATAAGTGAAGGCAAAGCTGGATGTCTCTGCTGGGGGCAGATTTGGAAGTGCTGAAATGTGAAAAGCCAGGGCAGTGTGGTGGTGTGCTGGAGAAGAACAGAGCCTGCTGTTGTCTGGGTGACACCACGGGACTAGCTGGGAGGTGGCCATGCCCGCCAGGACTGCTGCGACACATGGGAGAACATGGCATTTTGGGGAGTCCTGTGGGTGGTGGGACATGTTAAAGGAAGGGCCACAGGGAGCCAAGGCTCCTTAGGGCACCCTGGAGAGAGACAGCCTTGCAGGAGTTGGATGGGAGACCTCAGCCACTCACCTGTACGGTCCTCATCTCCCACCGCCCATAAAGGGAGCTCGTATCTCTTTGCGTGGCACTGGGGAAAATCACGTTATCTGCATGTAAGGACATTCAACACCCCATCCCACCCAGGCAACCAGCATTGGTGTAGTCAGTGGTGTCTCAGCATGGAGGTCTCCAGCAGAGGAGACCAGTAGTGCCAGGACCCACACTTGTCCTCCCAGCCTCACCTCTTCTTCAAAACCCACTCAATGGCAATGACACAAGATGCACTCTGTTCATGATGACCCTCCTGGCAGCTGTGCCCTGTGGTGTGACTAGCCCTTGTATCCCAGCCTTCCCAGTGATGGGGTGCTCCCTGGCCTCTCAAAGCTGCATCAGGCAGAGCTGCCACTTTCAAAATGGCACGTCTCATGTCTTTATCCATCTCTTCCACCTTCCTCCTTCCTCTGTGCTGCCTCATCCAGCTACTCAGCAGGGATGGACATAAACACAGTGGAGACTCCGGAAAGGAGCTGTGCGACAGTCCAGGCTTTGCTTTCTCAAACGTCACCAGGCGCATACTGTGCAGGGTCGTGTGACGGGGGACGGAGGGCATCCCCTTGTTGCTCCAACCTCTCCATCACATTAAGCCTCTGCTTTAGAGTGGAAACTCTGGAGCACACACTGCCATTTCCTATTACTCTGTGCATGACTTGGCACACTAAGGCCCTCTGTGGCACGTCTCCAGGAGCTACTGTAACTCTCTGTATGCACCCTATATGTTCAGGAGGAATCATTGGGGAATTAACACTGCTGTTTCAGCCTGCTGCTGTGCTGCATGAATAATCATGGAAAAGATTTGCATTCATTCAACAGTGTGTGGGAATGTTTAAATTATAAAACCCACTTTCATTTCATTAAGGGGGAAAAAACCAACAAAAAATCATCATCCATGTTAGATAGTCGGAGATCCTTAATTAGCTTTAAATGAAAAGGTTGCTGTCAGTTTAGGTTCAGTTTAGAAAGATGAATGATTTGTTTGATCACTTGAGAAACAGGAGGTCATGTTGCCCAGTAGTTTGTTATTACATTTCAGTAGTAGTGCCCTCATCCGAAGTTAACTAGAGTTACAGAACTGACAAAGCACCACACAGCTGTATCTCTGGCTTTATGTCCTTTGATAGTTACTGCTGAAGCAGAAGATATCCTTACAATGAGACACAAAAATATGCAGGAACCATTAAGAAAACCTTTCTCTTGCACTTCTGTAAATCCAATTCACATTTAAGTGAATCAGCTGTATTTCCTCTGGGGGAAAAAGAAAAAGGAGAAACTTAGGAACTCGTAGCGGCTGATTATTTTTTGACCAAAGAAAGGCCTTTAGGGGATATTTTCATTTTTCTTTTCACAGAAAACCAGAATCTACCTAATATGGAGACTGTTTCTTCCCTTTGCTTTACTAGACTGTACAGTGTAGGTCAGTCACATTCCCATCCCTCAAGTGGACAATGCCTTATTTAGAGGAAGATGCCAGGTAAAGGCTTTCTGGGTTCCTCAGATGTAAGGGTCTGCGGCAAAGTGATGGATATGCAGGCCTGCATCAGCACATCCACTTGTGGAGGAAGATGTGTCAGAGTTGTGGGACATTGGTGGGGATGGCACTGCATAGGTCAATGGTGGTGGGGCACACTGGTGGTGCCTGCAGATGGGACCCACCTCTCTCTTTGCACCTGCAATAAGCAGGATTTGCCCATCAGCTCCCTTCACATTAGGCATAAATGCAATCGTAGGCTGCAGGTCCTCTCCTCCTAAGGTAACCTTCTAAATGCATTTGGACCTGTTCCACCCTAAAAGCACTGCCTGACTCCCAAAAATCTGTGGGTGACCACCTCATGCCCTGTCTGCAACAAGGAGTCCAGGGAGGGTGTCCAGTTCTGCTTGCAGGTTGCATGCCAGAGGCAGACACAACATGCTCTGATTCGGGGTGAAAGAACCTTTTCCCTGCTTATTGCCTGGCCAGCTTGGCATTTACAGCTGGGCAGAGGCAACAATGCCAACGGACTACAGCATGTGGGCAAACTCAGACACTGACCTGCCCTTGCTGACAAAGCACCTTGTTGGCCTCTCTGAGGGCCCTTCACACACAGGTGATAATAAAGCAACACGTCACCACAGCCTCTCCCTGTCTCCTCTGTCCTGTCACGCAAACAAAAGTCAGTCTGGGAAAGGCCACAGGTTTCTCCCTAGGATCCATGCTCGGCTGCTCCCTCCACCTCACCCCCTGCTGCTGGCACGGCACTGCCGCTGCTCCCCATCTGTGCACGTGCCACTGGGATGTTGAAACGAAAAAGTGGGTCTTTAGTTTCTAATGGGAACTGCCAGTTTCTAGGAAGCGCATGCAATGCCCTTCCTGATCACAAGCAGTCATCATGGCTTGGGGAGGGACCGCTGCTTAGTGCTGGGCACTTTATTAACTAAAAGAAAATTTGTATGAAAACCTCAGATTCTGGGCAAATCTGGGTTTGTATCCACTGCCAGATAGCCACTGCAGTAGGTCCAGACCAGTGCTGCTGATGTGGTCACGGGCTCCAGAAGCTCCTTCAGGGCTTCCCCCGCCATATTCTCCTCCATAGCACATCCTCTTCAGTCTCCTCAGGTGGCTCTACTCCACCCTGGGAAAGTCCTCGACCAACACAGCACCTACTTGTCATACCTAAACCCTGGACCAGGAATTTGTCATGGGACCATGAAATCCCTTGTTGATACTTTTTTTTTTTAATAATCCACCCCAAATCCCACAAGGCTGAAACCACCACACTGTGCCCTCAACTAAACCACTTGACTTTGCAGGTGCAATTCATCACACCTAATTCAGCCAGATGTCTGGCATCCCAAGGTCCTTTTAGAGGTGGCCTAGAAAGTGTTTCATGTGACATGTTGTACGCTATATCTTAGGATGTGAGGACTACTCTCTTGAGGTACCTATTTGTCCTCGTCCAAATGCTTTAATTAAATTAATCTCTCTGTTCCTGCTCCTATACCATCTCTTCACCATTTTCTTTCCCTTTTCATCACATTTCATCCATCTGTAGTGCGCTGATGTGTTAACTGGTGAGCTTTTCGCAGCACAGACTTTATTTGTGTTTTTACAGCACCTTCTAGATAAGATCCTTCAACCTGACCCTTTCCTCCTTTCCTCCAGTCAACAAAACAACCACAAAACAAACTGCTGTGGAGTGTAAGAGGGAAAGCAAGGTCCAGCTGCTGCCGTTTGTGGCTCAAAGGTGCCTTCTTTGATCCACATCAAAATACAGGCTGGTGCAGCTTGTGTGTTCACTATGCAGCATGCACCTGACATGCAGTAATAGCTGTCTTCTAACAGCCTGCAGGGCAGCCCTGGGGCTGTCTCCTCCAGGCACCGGTCAGGACTGTTATGCAGCACTAACACATAAGCTCTGTTGTTGCTGTGGGTTTCAGTGAGGTGGTGACTGTTGCATGAAAAACTGCCTCTTGTCTCAAGGAGCCAAGTGAAAGGCTGATAAGAAAAGTCATTGTGCAAGTACTTCCTAGCATACACAGAATGTTTTCTGGTTCTTTGCTCACTGCTATTTCACCCTCAGCCTCATTCTTCATTTAAGCCATCTTGCAACAACCAAGGAATTTTGACCAGTGAAGTAGTCTTTCTCTTTTTCTAACCCCAGCACCATGCAGGACAGGACCTCGCTCCAGAGCAAGGGGTTAATGAATTGTTACACTAGAAATATCATCAGTACCGCAGATAATGAAAGGGTGCAAACCCCTGAACCAATGTTTGTGAGACTGGGTTTCAGAAACATGGGTGGTAGTCCAGCCTTGGCTTCCAAAGCACATTGTCTGAGAGGCACAGTCTAACTTTTTGTTTCAATTAAGTTGTCCAAGAAAACACCACAAATTCAGGCTGGAAGGTGGGATGGTGTGTTCAGTGACCAGGTAAAAAAGGCGCAACTCAAGCTTTCTGTTAAGTAGGTGGAGTGAAAGAGCAAACCAGCCTTGAGGAAGGTGTATGAAAGGAATAACACAATGCAGTTGGCTGAGATAGCTATCTGTTAGGCCCTATGATTCACATGACATTTGTGACTTATTCTCAGCTTCTCAAACGTCTGTCTCCTACTGTAATTATTTTTAGCTTGGTTTGTTAAAGCAACAAGGTTGATGTGATGAGGCTGCCCATCTGCCTGGCTGTCTATTGGTCCCATTTGTCCCTTCTCCCCAAATCCCTGTGAACCTGCTGTCCTGTTTCAGTCCAGTTTGATGGCGGGATGGAGGTCTCAGAGTGAATTATGCTACAAGTGCTATTAAAATTGGCTGCCCTTTGGGGAAGGATCAACACACCTCTTGGTGGAGGAAAGGGCAGGGCAAATCCAGCTGTTGGTACCCTGTGGCAGCAGACAAGTGGGTGGTGGACATGCACTTACTCATCAGGTAATCGGGACGTGGGACACTTGAAACCTGAAACAACATGTGCTGTCTCTTGCCTGTGGGAGGATCTCCTAAAGGGCACTGGGAAGCTGGGCCACTGCCATGCAAAGGCAAGGGGAAGAAGGACACATTTGTTCGGTTAAAGCCGCCTTCCCTGTGTCTGCAGCTCACCTGGCAACACCTGCATCTGTAATCCTGGTAACTCTCCAGATAAAGGATTCATCTCATGGTAGGTGGCTGATTTTGCCTGTTACCTGCATCCTGATGTGAGCTACTTCAGACATGGATTTGATGTGACTACTGAAGCTGTGCATGCCTCTGTTTATTCTGTGCACCTATCCAAGTGTGAGAGGAGATCAAGGCCCCTTTGGGAAGCTTTGCTGTTTGTGCAGGAGCACAGAGTGATCAGTCCCAACCCTGGGTTTCTGGAGATGCTGACTTATCTGTTGTCCATCTTCCTACACTGCCGAGGTAGCATTTAAGCATGCAAACAGATGCTGTAGTCTGGCAGGGAGTATATAAATGCATTCTTAGGTTTGTCTGTTGGGGCTGCTCAACTTCTAACATTAACTGTGTGTCTTTGCAGGAATGAGACTGCTCTGTGCAACAGTCTAGGGCTCTGAAACCTTTCGATACTCTTTGTGTGTCCTCCCTCTACCAAACTCTCTTACTTTTCCTTTTTTATAAGCTGATTAATCAGGACAAAGCTACATCTCCTTTCCTGCAGGGTATTTCCTTCCTTCTCAGGTCTTTCCATAGTGCATCACGCACACTTCACCTTTTTGCAGATATGAAATATGTAATCCTGCTCAGGTGCTCCCAGGATCCCTGTGTGACTGGCAGCTGATGAAACATCCTGTCTTTTCATTTTCATGCTTCCTTTCTTCAAAGTGACTCAACAGCCTCTGCAGCTCCTAAGCTTCCCTGCCAAACGGAGTGCATCTCATTTCCATGCCTTTTTAAACTTACCAAAATAAAGAAGTCCACGTGTTCAACAAGGAAAACGGTGCAGGGTTACGTCATGGCAAGGACACTACTGGCAAAGGCATGGCCTGGGCAGGGAGCTGACAGAGGGGTTCAGCTCTTGCCCAGCTCCTGTTTCATCACTTCTATTAGGATCCCACTCTGCAAATGTCATGCTTAGTGTTTTGATGACTAAATTTCAATTGAAACCATGTGATCTGCTTGTCTATAAGCGAAAGACTTGCCTGGTTTCAGAATATGAATTACAGTCATGAATTCACCTTTGGCTAAACTTCATGTTTATTCCTAGTATGAAGCTATGAACTCTGCTCCTGCAGAGAGGAAATCATTACCCACGTCAGTGCCCTGAAAGAGGAGGGCCTGAGGAGGGAGAAGCACAAACATCACAGAAAAAGCCTATCGTGCTCATTATGAATAAAATAGCCATCCCAGATTTAATCACGGAACAGAATGGCTTCAAACAGCATTGGAGGCCTGGTTTAGAGGCATAGGACTGATATTTCCCCCCTACCATAAGAATTTTATTTCAAGTGATAAAACCAAGGAGAAAACACTAAAAAATCAGGGGAAAGTGGAAGGATCCTTTGCAGCACGTGTCAGTTTGCGTCTGTGTGGTGTGGAACAGAAAAGCAGTTTCGCTGCAGCCTGACCTCACTAAAACTTCCATTCCCAAACGTGGACTTTGCTGACTGTCAGAAATAAGCTGCTCAGAGGGGCCCAAAGAGACTCCTGCGCCGAGGCAATGCCAGGCAGGGGACTGGCAGGGGACGCTGATGCTCCATCCTCCTTGGGTGCTCCCTGCATGAAGCGGGGGCAAGCATCCGAAGGCACCTGTGTGCCACATGGCCTAGGATTCCCCTCCGATAGGGAAGTCTTCACTAGTTTTTTTCCTGGCACTGCTAGAGGACACGTAACTACCATGTGTGACATCCACAGGGACACTAAAGTCCTCTCATTTACAGGAAAGGCTGAAGGGGAATGTATAAGCTGTTAGGGAGCAGCCCAACAGAGGCAAGGCTGTCCCAGGTCCAAGTGCCCAGGTACAGCAAGTAACAAGGTTGAGCGTGTATTCCCCATAGGTACACACAGAAGCACGCATTATAGAACACACACACACATAGCTGGATGCACTGATCTACCCAGGCAGATGTGGCCAGCACTCACGTAAACACAAACAGCACCAGTGGCCTCATCCTGTTCCCCTCTCTGGCTGAGCAGGATGACAGTCCAGCAGTGGATATCATACATATACAGTGCAACAACACTGGATATGAATTTTTTGTTCAATGTAATATTCTGGGGTTAATACAAACTGCTTTGGATGTTACGGTTGACATAAGGAATACTGAATCTTCTCTTCCCTTTCCAAGGTTTTTTTTTATTTAGCTGGGAAAAGTTTTTAAAATACCCCAGAGCTGTCTCTGTTGCACACAAGCCTCTGTGCACCACTCCCAGCACTGTCCCAGCACCAAGCAACATTCATCCTCTGCTTCAGAGCCGTGTTGTTTGTGGCATCTCTTCCCAAAAGCAACTGCATCTGGGTGATGGTGAAGGCTTGGGACACCTCCAAACAGTCAATTCACCCCTGCTGTTCTTCAAAGGACAAGCAAGGTGAAACGATCCCTTTCTGGTTTTTTTTCCAAATTGGCATTTGTTCTACGGTAATCTCCTTTATTGTATATGAAACAATAATGAGCGTTGGTAAATTACTTTAGTTATCAAACTCTTGTTTTATTTTATGGTTTAATACAGAAACTATTAATTGCCTTGTGTACAAAAAAGAGATTTTCCCCTGATCATTTAATAGCATGAAGGACAAACACTTTTATGTTTCCAGTGCATTATTTGGTAGGTTTCTGGTGAGCAAGATTTTCCTCAGTCACCACTGGGTTGTGGTGAGATAACAGAGAGCTGGAGCAGAGCCTTGGGTCAGCAGCAGCTAAATAACAATGTCCTTCAGTGTTCACTTGGCAGCACTGGCTGGCCCCAAGTCCTTTCTTATCAACAGAGAGAGCTGCAGCAACACGTTGAGTAGTATCTGAAATCAAAACTTGGAGGCGAAATCAAAGTTAGCACTCTCTGTAACATCATTAACTGGCCTGGTTTCCATCAGAAAAAAAAAAAAGCTAAAGCTAAAGCTAAAGCTTTTACCCAAGCCCAAGGAAACCTATTGCTGTTTTGTTCTTTTTGCTGCCCTCAGGTCAAGACTAGTCAAATACAGCTGCTGCACGGAGTTGAAAGACTTTTGTACTTGGGACAGCCTTGCCTTGGCTATCCAGTCATGGTGCTGCACTTGGGAAGACAGTCATTCTCCTGGACAATCTCTGTGGGCTCTTGCTGAGTTCCAGTTTCTGATACCTGCATGATCTCACAGGTAAGTCAGTTTGGGAGCAAGGGAAAAGGCAGGAAGACTTTCCTTGGAGCATACCACACAGCTTGCTGGCCATGTGCTCCCAGCTGCATACCTTCAGCAGCACACTGTACTGGCTGGAGCGGTGTCCCCAGTCTCCATTAGTTAATGAAGCCAGCAGCAGTGGCACATTTAACCCTATAGATCTAGGGGGAACCAGAGAACTTTTGCTTGCTCCATGCTTGCCTGGCCCCAGACCTCACACCCCGCTGCTGACTAGAAGGACAGTCTCAGCTGTTAGTTCAAACGTGCCCAGTTATGCTAGCTAGTTTCCTCATGGATTTAACATGTCCACAAATACTATGGCCTATTTGCATGAACATGTTACCCATAGCTGTAAGCAGACTAAAAACATCACCTCACCAGTTTAATATCTGTCACTTGTGTTGGCAATAGCAATGATGAGACCTGGTCAAAACCCCACTGAATTTCTCAATCAACTCTGGTAGACCTCAGATCAAGATGGTAAGGAAGGATCCAGTGATCCACAGCCAGCATAGCCACTAAAGGAGATCATTTCACTGTCCCAACAGTGCCTTTAAGCACCTTGAATTTGTACAAGAGCTCAGATTTATTAAAGATGCCTAATACTCAGAGGCCTGACAGACACTAGTGAGTAGTGAACATCTCCAGCAGGAAGAAAACTCTTAATCAGATGTCTAAATCTGAATGTTGGCAACCGTAGAGAGGGGGTCCTCTTTCATTGTGCCTCTTCTACCATGTGGGAAGGTAGAGCACCAGCAGGGCTGTCTGCCAGCATGCAGTGACCACAGGGATGGTGCTACAGCGTAGGCAGGGATCTCTGGCTCTCCCATAGACATTGCTGCAAAGTGCTCATCAGTACTCTCCCCACTGCCAGTACTGCTCCTCATAAGACTTCATGCAGGTGCTACACAGATAAGTCGTCCACCTGCATGCCAGCTCCCTGCTTCCCCTTCTCGATATCATGCCTTGCTGTTATGGATGAAAGCAGAGAGGTGGGGTTTTTTACCTCTGTGAAATTAGCTGTGAAAAAATCATAAGAATATTAAGTTTCTTTAAACATCCAGTACAAATATTCCCTTTGTTTACACACAAATCCATTTCTGGCCTTATTTCAGAAATTAACCATTGTGTGTATAGCATCTTTCTCCTTCAGCTTAATATGCAGAGAAATCCTGTTCCCTATCATCAAGGTTTCCTGTGTTTGCACTTTGTCTTTTTTATATGACAAGTTTGTGCCTGGATTACTGAAACGATTTCTTACAATTTCCAGTGCTGGGAGATGAAATAGGTGAGTAGGTTCAGGATTTTGCTTTCCACCTCCTATCTTTGTGTGAGGCAACTTCCCTGTGTATATGCCTGAGTTACTAAAGCAACTGCTAGAGTTGACAGTTCCTGCCACTTGACACAGAGTTGTTTGTTGAAGCATTTCTTTACAAATGTAAAGAAAATTCATTCCTGTCTGGCACAGTGTGAGAAGAGAAGTGATGCCTTGAGAGAGGGGGCTGCACATTCGAGTGGAAGGTGCTGGTACCCACCAAAGGCAGCGTGCTCTGCCAGACCAAGCAGGGACAGGGATATGCTCCACTGGCCTCCTGGCTCATGGAGTACCTTGCCATTTTCCCTTGAGGAATTACTGTTCAAGTAATCAATCTGTAAAATGGGGATAAACTTGACTCCCACAGCTGTTCCCAAAAGATCCAGTAATGTTTTCCCCAGTATTTTCAATCTCTGGAAGTCCCTGGATATACCCCAGGACCTTGCTCATGGTCTCAGCACCCAGCTCTCCCAGCAAAACCTTCATTTCTCATTCGGCGTAACCGTCTGTGACTCAGCTCTGAAATACAGTGTTTTTCCACTGAAGCTCTGAAATACAGTGTTTTTCCACTGATAATTTTGATAAGTATAACCTTAAACTGGGCTACATTACAGATGAGAACCCAAGAACATTTTTAATCTCCTGTTATTTACTTGTAACATCATGAATCATAGCATTGCACAGTGTACATGATACTCCTTGATGATATAATTACGGTGGTCTCTATATACTGAGCTTTCTTAATTCATTGTATTCAACATGCACCTTTTAGCAAGGTATGTTTTAATTTTCATGCACATGATTCAGTTTGAGACTAAACTTACAATTCAAAACCAAGACTCAGAACAGCCACATCGTGCCAGCTGTGTTTCTGCTGCATTTGCCGACCTCCCACTGCAGCTTTGCTCCTGTCCCACATGTGAGCAGCACTGGGTGGCTACAGGACGGGTACAGCAAGATGACTGCTTCGAGTAATGTGTGACTGGAGCTCATTCTCAGCCCTATCAACTGTGACACGTTTACACAACAAGACATACCTCCGTGGTCGTTGTGAGTTGCTCATTCTGAATGACAGAGGTCTCAAAGCTAAGTGCTTGCAGCAGTGGGTGAGGTAGGGAGTCTGGCCAGTCCCTCACTGGTGCCCTTAGCTCATTCCTCAAAGGCAGATTAGGCCAAAAATTTTGAAGAATACTAAAAAATCTCCTCCAGTGTCTCTACACAGTGTGTCCTTTAAGGACAAGCAGGGAAGGGGAGGGGTTCCGCAGACTTAGAGGGCTGGAGCTGTGGGTGTCCAGGGCAGGGAGGAGCCTGTCACCCCATCTCCAGGCATGGCACAGACTTCAGCAGGATAAGCAGGGCTTGTACCCACATGGATGAGCTCCCATCTTTCCCCAAGGATTGCTGCTTCCAGGCCATTACAGCTGGCCTGGATGCTGGTACTGTGCACACCCAGTGCTGAGCTCAGGCACTTCACCCTCTCCCCCACCACTATCTCCAGGTCAGTCCCAACTCACATCTCTGCTGTGAAGTTTGCCAGGAAGGAGAAGGAAATCAGCCTTTCCAGGTCCAGGCTGCATGGTCCCTCATCTACTGCTAGTTCAAGAAAGGCTGAAGCTGCTTGTTGAGGCTCAGTGTTAGATTTGAGACGCTGCTAGTTACTGAGATCCAGTGGATCTGCCTGGAGAAAACCCCTTGAAACAGCAAGCAGCATCACCTCCAGACCTTCCTCCAAGTGTACAAGCAGTCTTGTACAAGGCCATCTGAATCTGCATTGAGCAGGGAGCTGATACGGAAAGCTTGCTGCAAATTCCAAGGAAATGACCTCTGCTGAGGTAACCTTTGCTGAATTGAGCATCACTGAATAAGCAGCACTCTGGCACCCTACCTTTTTGCCCCATATTTTCTTAAAATTGTGCATTCATTATCTGCTGCATTCCCAGCCCTGCCTTAGCTCTCCCTTGGTAGTTGCCGATATAAAGCTTTGTCGACAATGTGTCTCTTTCTGTGCCACCCAACCTTGCAGGGAGGATGACAGTAATTTTCCAGGCTTGCCCCCCCCCCCCAGTTCAGCTGACACCAGCTGCTGCTGTGTCACTGAGGGGGCCACAGCCACGACAAAGGTGAGTAAACAAGCGCAGGCTGATGAGCAAACAGCCTTACAGGTGCCTTCCCATCACGGAGTGCATCCTACAAAGCCTTGGATTTTCTTTTGTTTCCTTTCCTTCTCCCACGTCTGATTTTCATACTTATGAACATGCAAATGCAACAGGGAAATTTAGGAAATCTGTTACTAAGGCAACTGATTAGGTGATGATGCAATTACCTTATTATTTGAAAGTCAGGGTGTCCTGCATTGCAGTAAGCTCCTACCAAAGGGGAGAATGGAAGTTTTCATACTTACCCACTCAAAGGCAGCATGGCCCTCAAAATGACTTGCCTTGAGAATATACCAAGTGTCAGAAGCCAACAAAATCCGACTGCCTTAGCTGTAGAGTGAGCAGAGGCAAAATCTCCTCATTGCTCCAATACCAGCAGGATTGGGGAGGGGACAACTCACTGTCAGCAGTAAATGTCACGCAGCCCATGGGAAAAAAACACTTATGTGATGTGAGAAATTAACCGGACATCCACTTATAATTACATTTAATTTTAAAGTAGAGAAATCAGAGCAGCAAAGATGCAAGTCCTTGGACCCAAATGTTGTGCCTAATGCAGTGATACTGATGACAGGGGACTGTGGTTCCCCAAAGCAGTTAACTTGGGTTAACTTTGAGAGATCATTTTCCTGCAGTTCAGCCTGGGCCAGTTCTGCTGTTGCAGACTCTGTCTTTCCCCAGTTTGACCTCCTGCAGCTCTATCACAGGCTTTTCACCTGCATTTTCCTTCCTCCTTCGTGGTGTCTCTTCACACGTTGCCTCCCACCCTTCCATAAAATCTTGGGCCCCTGCAGCACTTCTTTCACTTGAATGGTGGCCAAAGACTAGATCTCTGCATCAGACCTTTGCTTGGACCTCAGCACGTGCTGAGCTGGGGATGGGAGGGGCAGGAGCCAGCACAGATGATGGGGACCTGATCAGCCCCTAGTGAGGGTGATATCTCCTGCCTCTTCCTCCATGCCCATCCTCAGCACACTCAGTCTCTTCACAGCCTGCCAGCCTGGAGCCCCAGGACTTGCAGCCTATGTACCTGCTGCTCATGCTTCATGCAGACCTCTCTTAACTGGAGGAGTCACCTCAGGTCTGCTGTGGCTCTGGGACCCCACTCAACCCAGTGACACTTGCAACTCAGCTGCCTCTGCCAGCTCCCACTGTGAGTTTCCATGCTCCTCTGCACAGATCTGGCTCTGTCCTACATGCTAGCAGACACATCCTGACCTTTTTTTTTTTTTTTTTTTGCCTCTGTTTTCAAAGTTTTTCCTAATAAATCCTCACACTGCTCCTTTGCTTACAGGCAAGTCACAATTATTATTTCTGGGGCCCCAGAAATGGTGCTGGAAGAATCAATAAAAGTCAGCAGATAAGGATCTGGAGTGTTAGGGTTGTCAGATGCCAGTTGTGGCTGTTGGGGCTTCCTGAGGGCTGCTGGGGGTAGCCAGAGGCAGGGAACCTGCACCATTGGAGAGTGTGTGTGAAAGGCAAAAAAGATAGAGGAGAAAGCAATGCAGAAAGCAGCAGCCTGCTGCTTTTGGTCCAAGATACCAGGAGCCTTGTAAAGGAACAGGAGATGTCAACCTGCTGTCCTGGACTTCATATGGCCTCTTTAGTCCCATGTTCCTGCCCTTCTGCAGCTGCGGAGATGGCATTTGAAGTGATGATTTTGAATAGCTTCAAAAGCAAAAACCCTCCTGAGTCACGGCTTGCTCAGTGAGTCTGGTTTTGCACAGCACCACATGGGTCCTGAGCTCTGTGTGTGGCATCAGTTAGGCTAGGTAACACAGGCATTGTGTGCCCTGCAGAAAAGTTGGAGGTGGTAGTGTCCAAAACACTGTAGAGAAATATATTCCGAGGAACCAGGCAGGAAGAGGACTGCAGAAGACCTGCTGATGGTGCTTGCACTGCCTGGCTGCTCAGCGGCTTCCCAGAGCCAGCCCCGTGTTCAGAGGGTGCCACAGCAGTGGCTGCACGCTTGAACTCCACAGCTGTCACCTTTACCATTCTGTGGATCTCTCTTCCTTCCCACTCCTCACCCATGTAGTCCTGGTCACCTCTTGTCTTCCAGGTATGGTGCTGAGAGGGTGCCAGAGCTGCCACTATGCATCACCAGGCAAAACCGGCACTTGTGGGAAATCTTGCAAGTGGTGCCACAGTCCAGGACAAGCTGCTTTTCTGGGAACAGCAGCTGACCTGAGAAGCCAAAAGATACTGTTCCTCCTTCTCTGTAGGGAAGATGCTCCACAAAACTCCCCCAAAAGCACAGGGAAGAGATCAAGAGGGCTGGATACAGCCTGAGGTCTAGGCGATATGCCGTGGCTTATGCTAGCAGAGGAAAGCTACTGCATGATCTTCTTGCAGCCATTTGAAATGGGGCCTGTATTTGGCTAAATCTGCCATCTCCAGAATTTAATTTGCCGCTGAACATTTTTCTCACAGGGGAAGGTGAAGCCTTTGGTGCGAATCATCCAGGATGCCCCCGGTCCCTGGCCCTGGGGCAGGGCTGGCATCGGCCGCCCGCCGTGTACTGCGCTTGGGCGCGTGTGCGCAGCTGTGTGCTTTCTGCACTGATTTCCCAGTGGGCCAGGGAGGAAAAATGAGAAGTAAAATGAAATTGAAAAACTACGTCTGCTCTGTAGGAAATGCTCAGGTAATACAAATAGCAAAGGAGACAAGGCCACCCCCTACCACTTTCTAAATAGAGGCAGCAAGCATATGCAATACTAGTGAAACTAAAATGATCATCACCTTCCTCTTGAGGAATTCATACAGTTCTGAAGTTATTTTCTTGACTGTAATATACTCTGCTTTTTTCTCCTGTTCTTTTTTTTTTTTTTTCTTTATAAATACAGTATCTTGTAACACCCTTTTACAGCAGGGCTTAGGGATCACAGTTCTACAAAAGAGATGGCAGCCTAACTGCAGCCAGTCAGTACCTAGATGCTTGAATCCAATACAGCAGGCAGGGCCACAGGAAGGTCCTGTGGTCAGAAGCAGAAGTGAAAAAGTCAGCAAAAAGTGAAAGGGTGGTAAAATAGTGGCAGGGGAAGGGATGAGGGTGGCTAGGGAAAGTGGTCCTATGTGGGCAGCCTCTTTTATGTTTGTTTCTCCCCAGGCAGCCCCTGGGCTCACATGGGAGGCACTCAGACATGATCCCCTTAACGCCTCTGCTTCTCAAAGCCCCCGTGCCTCTAACCCCCTGCCCAGGGTTTACTTGGGCTGTGTTTCTGAAATGGCTTTCCTCTGGTGACATCCTTCTGAATAATATGGATTTTGCAATATGTGAGATGAGAGCAGCTGACTCATGTCTTTCTTCTGTGCTCCCTGAAATGAGAGGGAGCTCATGCCTGGAGGCAAAAGCAAGGTTTGCTTTTAGCTACCTGAAATAAGCCTGTTGACTTCATGCATTGCCTGTGGTGTTTTACCAAGTGCTTTATGCTGCTTTATGCCAGAGCACAGAGGGTGCAAGGCCATGACCTTACCACAGTGTTTCCCACCCACGCTGTGCTGGGAGTCAGAGCAGCAGAGAGAGGGGCCCACTGGAGTTCTCCAGATGTGCAGCTGCTGCGCACATCTGCCACTGGCCTTACGGGCAGCTGGGATGGCTGCTGACACCCCCACATGCCTGTGCTTCAAGCACTGCATATTGCTGAGGAGGGGGTGCACCCCACCACCAGGAAACACAGGCTCCCAGCACAGCTCAGAGGGCCACCTCCACCTCATAGACCATGGGAAATCCAGGCACAAAACCAGTTTCATTCAAGTCTCTCCAAAATGGTGGATGATGTCAGAAATTTCCTCTCCTTTCCTCAGTCCAGCTGGAAGCTCCTGCCCTCACATAACCCCCCTCAGCAACTTGTTCGCTTTAGCCACAGCGAAGAGTTCACTCCTAAAGCCACTATTTTTTTCTTCCTAGAGGCAAATGTGACTTGACTTTTTTGCATGCTTTGTGGGAAACTTTGACTTCAGTTCAGCTCGGAAGGGCTCTGAGGTGCCTTGGCAGATCATCCCAAGATGGAGCTCCCCGTAGGGTCCAGTCAGGATTTCTGCCTTTACAAATTTATCTACGTGATTGTAATACACTTTTATGGCCAAAATCAATTGGAGGATGCTTTTAGATAGAAATTGTTCTTTATTTTTATTGTAGTATTTATTTATTCATGGCAGTAATTAGGGGTTAATAATGATGGTCTGTCTGCTTCCAACTTTTTGCTCCTGTAACAGCTTCCTTATACAGATGTACCTGTGTTGAAGCTCACTCTGAAGGGTATGGCAAAACTGTAGTTATAGGATTTTTGATGTGCATTTTTATGCTGCTCTGGTGTCAGATTTGAACTGAGGGTGAGTAATAGAAATTCACTGACATTGAAATATCTGCTAGTGCTGAGCCCTTTACAAACCCTCCTGCTCACCTCTGTCTCTTCTACCATTTCATTTGTTCCTCTGGTTTTTAATCCAGGAGTTGGTATTTGCACTGGGCTTTTGTAACAGTATTGTACAGTATCGTGAGTGCTTTCTGTGAGAAGGTACTGAATAAATACAATCACAGAATCACAGAATGGTTCAGGATGGAAGGGATCTCTTGGAGGTCATCTGGTCCGGATGTAGTCCATGAAGCCTGGCTGACAGACCAATAACATGATCCTTTTCCTGGTTGTGGCAATGTAAATCAGGAGTTAGCATTTCCTGTCAACTCTAGGGTGCAGACCCATGGTTAAGCCTGAGTTGATTTGCTTTGGAAATGGGCTTGGACTAGAAGGCAAACCCCAGAATTCCCCAGAGAATCTCAGAAGTAAAGCTTGACCTATTCCCTGGTGATCTGGACTTCCAATTAGGATAGGACTGATTTGCCTTGCAAAATACGAACTCTTATTTTGCACAGCAAGGGAAGTATTACTGAGCCAGAGAAGCGCTCAGGCTGGGGCAGACCTCTGAAGCACATCCTCCCAATGAAGTTCCTTGCCATCCACAAACTTGATGGTTGTGCAGTCTTACCCCCTTCTCTGGGCCACTGAGAGGTATCCAACAGGATGCTTACAGAAAGGGGGAAAACACCCAAGCATGGACAGGACATCAGTCTGAAATCAGGAGTTATGTCAGCATAGGGAAGGAGCAAACCCAAGCCAAGACTTGAGGTAGACACAGCCTGGCCAAGACAGCCCCCCGTTACCTGCACACAGCGGCAGCACACTCACCAATTGCCAGCAGCAGTGCCAAATCCTATTTTCCAGGTCATCAATCTTACCAGTCATTGTAAAACATTATATAACTCAGCTCTACTTGATATTCAGCCTGCATCTTGCATCTTGCTCTGCAAGGCTTAAACCAAATATCTCAGCAGATTTTGCAAAATCAGATCCAGCCTTATGGTTTTGTTGTTGTGGCTTAGTGTGTACTGCTCCCAGCCCTGCAACACCATGCCTCGCCCACATGTGCTGTGCAATGACTGCTGGGCATCACCTCAAAAGCCTACTAAAGCATGCTGCCAAGCTTAATGTAGTGGGCTATCCAGTTAAATGCCTGAAAGACGCAAATATACCCAGGTGAAGGAACAAGTTGCTCAGCTTTGCTGGAGTAGCTTCTGTAGCATTGAGTCTGTAGCAGGACTGGCACTGGCCTCCAGTGCTTCAGCCCTCCTCTCTGTCCTCTGCTGATGGGATAGTATGCAGCCCAGGGCGAAGGATAACCAGGGAGGATACGCTTGAAGGAGGAGCTCATCGCTTTGCAACCCCCAGGTAAGCCTGCGTGCCATGACAGCGCATTTCCCAGCACATTCCTTAGGGCTGTGCACAACCCATGAGGTCATTTTTTTGCTCTCTGCACCAGTTTTGCCTAAAATACCAACTTACATCCATTTCTGGTCCCTCTTGCAACCCACAGTCCTCAGCCCAATGTCACCCAACCATGCAGAACTCTACAGTTCCCTGTATCTTTTCTCCACATTTTCCTACTTGGAAGTTTTGCAAGTGGCAGAGGGCAGTTTCCAGATGAGACAGTCCAAGAGGGAATAAAGACAGCCTTACTGGGCCAGACCAAAGGTCCATCTAAGCAGGAATTCCAATGGTCTCTGGATGGAGGAGGAAGTGGACACATAGGAAAGAGCACAAAACCAGGGTGGGAGGACACAAGGGTGCCAGCCCCTTGTGCAGCTTCTCAAAGACAGAAGATTTGCCCAGTTGGAGGCCATAGCAATCCCACCTCAGCAAACAACCATCTAAGAACACAAAAGCAGGGATAATCAAAAATCTTCATACTCCTGCGTTCAAACTGTATTGCTGCCTTTTTTCCCCCAACATGCTGTGTCAGTATAATAACTAAAGCCTATGAAAATGCTGAAAGTAAACCCCCCACAAAAAACACCATGGGTTCCTAATGCAATTCTCTCCTATGGGACCAGCTGGGCGAGGGGACCAGCCACACCTGACAGATGTGACAGCACTCAGATCTGGCGGAGATGAGGGCCATGGCTGGCCCTGCCTAGAATTTAGATGTGGCTTCTGTTGGCAAAATCTTTCCTGCCTACTCTCTGCTGGCATTTAATATCTGTGCAGTTCATGCTCACGAACGCTCTAAAGCCCTAGCCAGTCACCACAGGCTAACTGCATTTAAATATTTGTGGAGAACAAATATCACTTTATGTGTTTGGGATAAGAGAAATCGCTCTTTGCCTTGAGTTGGCTAGACTGTATGAATCACAAATGTTACAGTCCACTACATAATTCCAGATTGTGCATGGTGTTACAGCACATGGTTATGTTCTCTGATTTGATGGCTTATTTAACTAATCAGCACAGCAGGAGCAGTTCATTTCAACTATTCCAATAAATGAGAGCTCTGTAATTTGCACACGCAGCTGTAATAGTTGCAATGTTTCATTCCTGCTGTGCTGCTTAGTTACATAAACGATCTAGTTGGAATCAATACTTATTTACTGTACCTAATCAACACAGTTTGAATTACAAACACGTGGAATTTGCATATAAGCTGAGCCGCCAAGTTTTCCCTCAGGTACGGGTATCTGGCAGTTTCTTAATCCATTCAAAAGGGCAGGAGAAAAGGATGTAAAAAGCAGCGGAATAACAAACAGCCCATGTGAAGGCTTTGTTAGCTCTTTTCACGGGAAACAGGGATTTGACATTCATAACAAGAGGCTGCTGGAAACCACAGAGGAAATCCACAAGAGCAGCCTCTCCTCTGCTGCAGAAACTTTGACTACTAATTTCCAGGCAGCTTTCTTTACCAGCGGATGGGCTGATGGGCTGGAGACAGAAGGAGCAGACAAAGGTCCTGGGTCTCATCGTGAAGCCCAGTGGCATCCACCAGTCCCTGGGCAGAGAGGGGCTGGTGAAAGCCTCCATGCCGCATCAGGGCTCTCATATCGCAGCTGGTGAACAGCGCTCCCAGAGGAGTCCTGATTTAGAAACAATCGATCATGCTCATTTCTTACCTGATGTCTCTAATACACAGCAGCGATACAGTGTCCCTACCTAAGGCACACGGGGCTTGCCGTGTGTAGCGTCGCTCCTCTTTATACACCCTCGAGGCTGAGCTCTCACCAATACTGGTATTAGCAGTGAAAGATGGCTTAGGGGATGGCTGGCCACCCACTTCACAGCCTTTTCTAGCATCCTCCTTAAAACGCTGGCCACAGTGTCCCCCGGGTGCCAAAGGGGTGAGCTGTGCTGGAGGCAGGGAGGTCTCTGCTCTCATGGGCAGAGGGGCTGCTGGGCCAGGTGAGAGCCGGGGCTCTGCCTGCCTTCCCCTCACAATGCACACCTTGAAAGATTAAAATAGCACTGTACTCTGTGTCCATTTGAAAAGGAACTGGACTGTCTTGATTCCAAAGATAATTTTCCCCTTGTATAGAAACTAATGGCAGGGATGGGGTGAGGGATGGGACAGAACTGGAAAGGAAAAGGACTTCATCTTCAAAAATGCATGGTTTTGATCTCCCAGTTCTCAAACAGGTTTGCATTCTCATTTTTGTTTTATTTCAATATCAAGATTAAAAAAAATACATTTTCCTGGAGGAGTGTACAGCCAGTTTGTCACAAATGTTTAATGAGAGTAGATGGAAAGCAAAAGCTGGTGATTCTGAGTTCATGTGCCTTCATGTGGTACATCTGGGGTTGTCTTCCAGAGCTGGCTCTGGACTTCATAGTGCTCTATGCAAAACTGCATTTTGCTGCCCAGATGAGGTGGATGAAATGAACTTCCCTGGGGAGGCAGATTTTCTGCCCTGACTGCCCTGTGCTGGGAGAAGAGGTGGTCTCTGCTAGTGTCCCAGCATAGCCTCTGCCCCCTTTGGGAACAGCAGGGTGGGGAGCTCTGCTTCTTAGGGTACCCAATGCCTGGTGCCTCAGCCCTTGAGCTGAACACCCTGCTTAGCCCACTAACATAGGCACTGGATCCTGTTTTCAATGTCCCAGCATGTCTGAGATGTCTCCTTCGCATGACAGCAGTGGCACAGGTCACAGGGCAGAAGTTAGGGGCAGGTCTGGTTCATTGGGGCATCTCAAATGCTCTTCTATTAAGCCCCAGCTGTTAAAACAGGGATAAAAAGACTTCCTGACAGGGAGATTTCTAGGTGTTGTATTCCTATGTTTGGAAAGCACTAAGATACAGGGAAGGAGCATGTGGGCTCAAAATATTGTATTCAATTAACTTGCCCCGCTACTCTCCCCGAAGCAGAGTACCTGCTCTGGCTGCACCATAAAGCAAAATATCCCAGTACCACAGCACCAAAATAGCTTGCAAACCACAGCCCTTTGGGGATCAGCTTGCTTTATGAAGCTCCCTCTTTGGTTTTTCTAGCAGTACTAAAGGAAATGACAGCAGACGTGACAGCCTGCTCCCCTAGGCTTAGCAGAGTAACGTGGCAGAGCCCCAAAACCAAATCAACGTGGCAGGTCCCTGTTAGGCATGAGGGCTTTAAATGGGGGCTATCCCAGCAGACAAAGGGCAATGCCCCTGGTATCAGGGTGGATTTTGCCCCCAACCTACTGAAAGACACAAGAAGGCACAGGCATGGCCTCTGCACTGCGCGCTTTCCCCGGTAAACCACACCAAGACCTTTTTCCTAGCACAAAGTGAAGTATATGAGCTCAGAAACCTGTGATTGTAAGGCAAATGCAACACCTCAGTGAGCAACCGTGAATACCTTCTAGGAATAATTTTAAGAACAGCATGTACAATACTATGTCCCAGCTACTACTGGATTTTTTTAATAAAAGCTGTCCTGTGAGGTACCTGGAATGACCCTTGCAGCCCCCCCGCCCGTAACTGCAGAGCATGTGCAATGTCGGACATCTGCTGCAAAATCCAACAGAAAGCCCCTCAGAGCCTGCTGCTTTGTTAGCAATAATTGCACCATGGCACTTTGTTGCAGCATGCTTCTCACAGCGTCCTGTAACCTGAACGCACCTCCTTGGGCTTCATGGGATGCCAGACAAAAAAGAATAATTTGAGCATGTCTCAGATCTCGGCTTGCTTTAGTACCCACCAGTGTTTTAAACCTGCAATCAAAAGAATCAGATTTAACATGAGCCCAGACAGATATTGCACCAACAACTGCTTTTTTTAACTTCCCAGGATCTTCCTTGATGACCTCTGCATGAATTTGAGGAAAAGCTCTTGGCAGGTTAAGAAAATTGAACCTCAGTATCACTTTGAGCCTCAAAGGATCCACTGCTTTAGGATGCAGGTGAACTGGTACAAACTGCAGCAGGCAGTTATCCTGATGTGGAAACACATTCCCCAGCATAAGTGCATCCCCACAAATACATGTTTTCTCAGTATATGAATGTGGAGGAGTCTTGGTCCAAACTGCCTGGCTGCGTGGGTGCAAAGCCTTGAATGCGGAACAGAAGGCGCATGCCCCTTCATTGCTCCCAGTTTTCCTTATTTCTGATGATCTTCTGCACTTGCCAGTTTTGCAGCATCACAGAGCCCCGCAGGCTGGTACAACTTGCTTAGAACGCATTGCAGCTGCTATTGCATTTGCATTTTAAGTCCAGCCCAGTGCACTCAGGTCTTGGCTTTAGCACTTTGGCAGGTGGGTTCTGTTCACGAAATCTGTGTGGTGGGGCACTTGTCACCCTGTTCAGGTTGTGTGCGGGAGCTGGCAGAGTAATGCAGGCATTTACCCTGTCATTTTTTATTTCACTCAAAATGTGTTTTCAATCCTTATCTATTCTGTGTCCATGAGCATTTTAAATGATTGAGTGGATGTGGATGTGCTCTGGTATTAGCTCCGGCCTTGTTATCTGCCTCAGATTTTGCTGGGAACAGCTGAGACAGAGCTCTCAGAACCCCTGTTTCAAGCCATGCCAGAAACATATAAAATAATAATATTAAATAATAAATAATAAAATAATAATTATAATAATACAAATAATAGAATGTCATAACTACAAATACTATAAATAATATCAATAATATAAACAGTATATAGCTATAAATATCATACTATAAATAATTAATATATAGTATGGACAGAGTCTGACCATTTCTCTGATGCTTCTGACATGTCGGCACACAAGCACTTACCATATGGGAACAGAGCTGGATAAAGTTGCAGTTTAAACAATTAAGTCTTCATTTTTTAAATCTTCCTGT
This sequence comes from Falco biarmicus, assembly GCF_023638135.1. Classification (NCBI taxonomy): domain Eukaryota; kingdom Metazoa; phylum Chordata; class Aves; order Falconiformes; family Falconidae; genus Falco; species Falco biarmicus. Next base: position 31,042,659 of record NC_079289.1, read on the forward strand.
TCTGTTTCTTCCTAGCAGGATGATCCTCCCATTCCCTCTGTCAATACTCAAGCCATTTTCCTGATGAACAGGGCCGTGCTCATCACAAAAGGGAATGGGAGCAACACCCTTGACCAAAACTGGCACAGCCCAGATTCTCCATAGAGCATCAAGTGCTCACCAGATCCGTCAGCTCCACCACTTGAGGAGCCAGCCCAGGCAGATTAAGCAAATGTGAACCATGAATAAGTTAAAAAACCATATTGTTTAGAATAAATAAAAAAATACAGAAAAATAAATGAATAAATGAATAAAATGCAGAGGGTGACATTATTCATGGAGTTCCTGGTGGCTGAGGTGGTGGCCGCCCACACCTGACCTGTCCAGGTCTGCAGCAGACTGAGGCAGAGGGCTGGAAGCAAAGGGGGCTTTGTGGGTCCGTGGGTGTCCATGGGAGCAAGGCCCCCGATGGGGCCGGCAGTAGCCAGCAGAGGGCAATGCCCTTATGTCTTTTACAAGTGCTTAAAAGGCTGGAGGATTTCTTGCTCCCAGGCGCAGGGGGTGGACGGTGAAGAGAGAAAGGCTGCTGGGACATGCCCTGACCAGCCCCAGCAAAGAGATCTTCCCAGGCCAGGCTCTAGTTTCCCGTCTCTCCATGGCCACGACCATGCAGCGAAGCCCAGCTCTCAGCGAAGGCAGCTGCCCCCGTCCCCTGCCCCTTTCATGTTGGCACCGTGTGTTTATTGCAGTGCGCGTTATGGTGCCTTCTTTGTGTGGCTGCCTGTCCTGCACATTAGCTGGTTTGTTATGATCCCGGTAACAAAGGCACTCAAACTCTGTGAAGTATCATTTAAAATGCTATTTATTAGGCCTAATAGTATAAAGAAAAAGAGAATAGTATAGATAACCTGACACCTCTTTAGATGCTGGGGACCTTAAGTTGTGCAGCACCAAACTGGCCTCCCATCAGGCACAGCACGATGTGCACACCCTGTCTGTAGAAAGGGTTACCCCATTCTGGTCATTCAAGCTATTACAGGGTTTTCTTACAAGAAAACAACCTTGTTGTCATTTCTGCCATCCAACAGACAGGCTGTTCACATGAGAACTTGTTGCTGTACTGTCAGAGTAAGGCAAGGCCATGCAGGTGGCATAATCTGGTATGGAGTGGGAGCTGCCTGCGGGATCCTCTGCTGCAATGACCCAGCTGAGTCTGTCCTGCACTGAGGGATATGTGCAGCAAGGCACAGCCCTGGAGCCATCTGGTATGTCTGGATCACCCACTCTTCCCGCTGGAATCACTACAGGTGCTGTCTCCCCTCTCCCCAGTCTCAGGACTAGTCGTCATGTTGGTGCTTGGGTTTACCCTGCAGATTCAGATATAGACAGCTGAAAAATAAGCCTAGGAAAAATCAAAGCATTAAAAAATGTTTTAATCTTTTTTTTTTTTTTTTCCCTCCCACAACAAAGGGCATTATATTTCCCTGGTATGCTGGTCCCAGTTTTTAAATAACTGTTTTTCCTCCTGACAAAGCAGCAATGCTATCAGTCTGAAAGATACTCCCTTCATTTTTATTTCACATTTCTGCCAATAATCATATTTGTACCTATATTTAGGTCTATGTCTCTATCCACGAAAGACAAGAAAACAATTCTGGCATGAATGTACTTTTTCACATGCCAAATCTCCATTTGCTTGAATAAAATTCCTTCTCCAGACATTTGTCTACCCATCCACCCAACTACTCATCCATCCACACAAGCAGAAAACCCCCTAAAAATATTTGCAGAAAAACAACCAAAAAGGAGTACAGTTGCAGCTGTAATAAACTGTTGATAGTAGAGAATCCTATTTTTAGATTTTTTTTGACAGCCCTTTCCTCTCTGATTTATGCTGTATTGCCAGTATATTTATGATGGGACGACTATATGAAGAGGACACACACCTAGTTGTTGGCTGAGCGGTTTTTAAAAATTCAGTTTGTTTTAGTGCTGCTGTTCACCTTTTGAAATATTAGGAAAGAGTCAGAAAAGATAACTTGGAGGGAAATTCTGCTGAAATCTTTCATCTGGTGTGTTTTTTCAAGCAGGTATATTAAATAACAGGAAGAGAGTTCTGCTTTCCAGCAGAAGTCATGTAGATAAGAAACCTAAATGGTTTAAGATGAAGTTTTGATCATGGATAAAAAAGTAATCTTTTCACTGCTCTTACAGCTCAGGGGCTGCAACCAAAAAAGGCTGAACTTTCCCCAGGAAGCCTATTCCAGTTTCACACTTGTATAGCTGGGACCTTAATTCAGTATATGGGGAAGACATATAGGCTGTTTTTCAAAGTCCTTCTTTCCATGAAGCTGGTGGCTGTGTCTTCCCTTCTTTAGTGGTGCTGAGCCCAGGGTTTGGAAGGGAGGTGGCTCTGTCCATCAGTCTTCCATTGCTGCTGAAGTTTGTTGAGTTATTAAACATTGCTATTGAATTTTTATCCTAGCCCAAGCTTGTAACAATGAAGAAGAAACTGCAGACCAAGTGAGGGAAAAGAGCGTCTCAACAGTAAGATCCATCTCTCAGAGTTCCTCAGGATGTGTACCACAAGGATAAACGTGGTGCTAGCAAATGGTGGAGGGAAGAGGTCTGCATTAATTCTGCTCAGGTGGATTATCTGGTTAAATCTTCCAGGTGCAACTTCTGTGCTCCTTTAGGAGTCAGAAGTATATGTGGGAGAGATTACACAATATTAAGTCTGACAAATGAGTGTATCTGAGGAGAAACATTTAAATAAGACTTTGCACATTTACTGCTTCATGTGGTTTTGGCACTACAGGCCAGTAAATCTTTTTGTGAAGACATTATAAGTAAATATTTTCTTTTCACTTGATCCACATTTCCATTCACTTGACTGGTTGTGTATTTGCAATAAAATATGGGATACCCCAAGAACACTTAAACAGTGCCAAATAAATGATGTTGGTATAAAACTATCCATTTTTTTTGCAGCAACCTTCACCATCTTCCCTGCCTTCCTGCATGCCTCATGATTTCTTAGCCGCACCTCCCCCAAGAGCATGACCAAAATTCAATGGCATTACACTCCCTACCTCTCACCAGGCCTTTGCTCCTTTAGCTTCTCCTTGGGCTTGATGGGTTTTGCCCAGCAACCTCCCTGCTCTCCCAGCTGCTTTCCAGCTCTTTCATGCAACACTGAAAGACTCTTTCTGTTTCGGTGGTCTCTGCTTCTCCCTTGGGTTCAGCAGGAAGGGTGCAATAAAACAGCAAGTGAGGGAGCTTGCTGGGGGAATTTCCTCCTTCATCAGCTCCTCTGAAGCCTCTGCTAGGAAGGGTCTTGGTCAGGCCAAATGCAGAAGCATTTGCAGTATAAGCCCCCACAAAGAGGATCTTCCACCTTGTTTAGGTAGACCTGACATCATAGGGACCAGCCTTACTAAAACCAGCATGGGACACGCCAAAATACAATCCTGAGCTTGTGCTGCTCCCTTGTCCTAACAGTGGACTCAGGAGATTTTCCGTGATTTATTCCTTATAAACCAATGCCATTGGGTTATTGATATCTCCATTATAAGGAAGTGTTTAGATTCCCTCATGGCTCTTGATACCATCATTAATTTAGAGGTCACTTCATGTGCTGCATGACAGCTGTGAGCATCACTTCTGCTAGTCCCCAAGGGTTATGCCTGCCCTGGGCTGCTCTGTCTTGAGTGTCCTCATTACTTGAGGGAGGGTAGCTCATCTGTTGAAGCTCTAGCACCACACAGATATAAGTCAGCAGAAAGGAAAGCACACAAAGAAGGAAAGCAGAAAAACCCATAGGTGATTAAACTTTAGTGTCTTTGGTTTTGACATTAAGACTCTAGCAGACTTCAATACATGTGCCTTATGTTGCCACTGGAAATGTGTGTTGAAGTCTGTGGGCAAAATAATCCTACAGTGTACTGCAAGTTATTCTCTAAATTAGAGAAATGAGTTAGTTGGGGTATAAAAATGGAACATGGTGAGCTAACACAAGGGAAGTCAATTCCCTGACAGTTCCCAGCATTTTCAGGGCAATTTAGGGTATGCACATTGCAGAACCCAGCTGTGGGGAGAAAACAGACATGTTACCTTTGGTACCATGCCTTTCAGCTTCCAATAACAATGATGAACTCTAGCTAAAGCAGTTGTTTGCGAATTTATGATCAATCAAGGTTATTGGGTCTTGGCCTTAGGTCAGCAGTTCTCTAAATGGTCGTTAATCTCTATGAAACACTCCGCATCTCTTTTTTTGCTGTTTAAATGATGAGTAACTGTGAATTACAAGAGAGTCATTGCCATATATCAAGTGGTTCAAGGTTGGTAAATCTGAAATAAATTAACAGTGGTAAACCGAGCTCTAATTAGAAGTTTGTTCCCGTTTACCTGTACTTTGCTGTTTCTGTTGTAGAGCTGGTTGTCGGGCTGTACTGAAAGCTAATGTGAAATTAAGCTTGCAATGCTTTTCAGAAAGAGTTAAAAAGAGATACTGGAAAATACAATACACAATTATCTTCTGCAATGCACTTTATTAAACAAGGTCTCTAGCCTCTTGTATCTGAGATACACTTTATATTGGCAGCATGAGCCTTGGAGGAGGGCTGAGGCATAAAAATAGGGTGAAAATAATGAAAGAGAGAGCATACTTTACGTAGTTCACATCTGCAGCAAAAAAAAAAGAAGAGAAAACATGAAAAGAAACAGTCTCCTCTGTTGAACAGGAGACATTCAAAACCTGCCTGGACGTGACCCTGTGCAACCTTCCCTAGGTGAACCTGCTTCAGCAGGGTATTGGACTAGATGATCTCCAGAGGCCCCTTCCAACCCTGACCGTTCTGTGATTCTGTGTGAAGCAGTTTTTAATAGATTATGCACTCTCAGTACCAAATAAAACTGTTCTGAGAATTCCTAACTTTATGTTAAATTGGCCACAATGGCCAAAGTGATATTTATAATATAATTTAAAGGAGAGAAAAGAACCAGTGAGAAAGGGAGGCTGCTGTGCACCAAAAGTATTATTTACTAAAATGAAAGTACAATACACCTCTCAGGAAAAAGCTAAGGCAGTATTTTATATGTAAAGTGCTTATGGCCCTAAACTGATACCCAATTTCCCAACAATGGGTGTAAAAATCTGCCCAAACCACCCCTCTGCAGGGCAGCATTTCCCTGTGCAGGTTTGTTAGACTGGACGCAATTTTGCAACTAAGATACCACTGACCTCTGCTGGGAGGAACCAGAGGAATTAGGCACGTTCAGCTTTTGTTGTGGGTCCTGTGCTGGTCAGATGTGGTGGAGATTCCTCTGGCAGGAACAGACATGTGTATATATGTGCATGTGTGTACACAAAAAATATACATGCACAATTATGTGCAGCAGCATGCACATTCCCTCCCTGCTGTCGCTGCAGTTTCCCAGGAGACAAAACAGTAAAATCCATCCCAGTACTTACAAAAATAAATCTACTTTGCAGTGAGGAAGACTTAAACCTCCTAAAGGGAAGCATCTCTACTAGTTTTCTGCAGGATATAACATCATACATATGTAAATGTATGAGATTCAGGGATCTTTGGGCTTCTAAGAGTTGAAGGTGAGGATGGGGTCCTAAAGAGCTGGCTTGTAAGTGATGTGACTGAAAAGCAAAGGTGTTTGTGATGACTGGCACATCTTCCAGGTGGCTCCTACTGAACACACTGCAAACCCACTGAGCACGAGCAATAGAGTTTCAGATAATTAAAGGTTTAAATTGGCAATGCACAAAATACGTGGGGAAGAGAGACAGATTGTGCACACAGAAGAGCTCAAAGAAGTAGCATAGAAAAATCCTCATCTTTCCCATTTGAGCACGGCTAGCACTGAGTCACTTTGCCAGTAAAGAAAGAAGACCTTTCTCTTCATGTAGGCATCTCCCATCAGTGGCTCAGAGAACACAAGCTGGGAACAGTCCATTGGGGAAAGTATTTAGATGGGAAGAGTCAGACCTTATGAGCTGAATTAATTTGTTCGCATATGAGTGGCATGAAATTACTGTAGAGCAGAAAACAGATCAGATGACTCTGCAATGGAGTAGCAAAGGACATACAAGATACCATATGATATTTTGCTCAATGGTAGCTCAGGTTGAAAGTAGTACTGACCATACAATTAACAGCCACACAGAATAGGACTGTGTCTGAGGTCTGCTTTGTCCATGAAACAAAGTCAGTTTATGATGGAGCAACAAATCATTCAGATTGAACAAAAAATATAGACCAGCAGGATTTATTCCCTTACTGAAATATTCTAGCAGCATTCCAGCTGTCAATCTACTACAGGAATTTATTGTCACAAGGACAGAAAATGAATCAGGTGTTAAGACTGGAGATAGAAATTAAAAGACTGATCTTGATTATATTAAAAAAGAAATGACAAGATTTAATGAGACAAGATTTAGTGTGGTTGAAGGAGAGAAGAGTCCAGATTACAAGACAGAGAGAAGAAAATGGAGTTGTCCACAATGATAGATGATGCAGAAAAGGCCAAAGGGAAAAGATCTGCGTTTCATCTTAAAGACTTTGCATTGGGATGGCGGCTGGACATGCAAAAACAAATGTCAAAGGAATTAAATGCAAAGTTGAAAAGGAGTTGAGCTGGGTTTGACGCTTGGCCAGAGAAACAGTATCTGAAACTCTGGAAGAAGGTACAGTTGCCATTAGAGAATATACAAGAGGAGAAAACCGGGAAATGAGAGAAGAAATCAGAAGGCAGGAAAAATCTGTAAAGGAAGGGAGGATGCAGCCGTTAAAGGAGGAGAGGAAGAAGCCCTGTGGCTTTTTCTGTTCTAGCCATTCAGATGATCTGGGAATGTCTTCACCTAAGATGTTTCTTAAGTATAGAGGGAAGCTGTTAGAAACAGAGGACGCCAACAAGAAAGGGCCAGAGTTAAATAAATAAATAAATAAACTAATAAATAAAAAACATGCTGGCTGGACTGAACCTCCTGTACCTCGAAGTGCAGCAGGAGTTAGTCCCATTTTTAGACAGCAAATAAAGAAAGCACCAGCTGGGAAGCATTACTGATCAGCCATGGAGGTACATTCTGCACTACCTAAAAATTCCATGTGACCTTCAGTCGCATCCTCATGCAAGGCTGTTTGGCACTCTCCAGCGGGGAGGTGGCAGAAAAGACAACTGTGGCAAGTCCCACATAAGAAAGGAAAACCAAATCCTTGGTGCTGTACAGTGAGAAAAGGCAGCGGGCTACTTCTGCTTCCTTCAGCCTGTATGGGTTTGTCTATACGCAGCTCGGCCTTTGACAAGAACCAACTGTGGGCTGTCGCCTTGTCCGTCCCAGCTGCAAAGGCCATCCAGCTGCTGTAAGCCTCCCACTTCCACCTCTCGGTGGGTGACATGGGTCTCCACTCAGGCAGCAGGACAGGGTCTTTCTCCCAGTTGTCTCATCTAAACACAAACTACACTTCAACATCTTTGTATATTTTTGGTTATTTTTTCATTTATCTGAGGGAAAAGACACTCACTTTAACCCTCCCACTGCTGCAAATTCCTACATTATACTTCGGCTCACCCTTTCTGACTCTGAAGGACTTTTAGACATGGTCAAGGAGGCAGTTAAGGGCAAGACTGTCCTGTGCAGGCCAGACTATTGTACTTTTTCCCCCATGTATATTTTTGTCGTACCCCATATTAAAGACATCCTTAGAGAGCTTTGCATGGCCACGGTGGCCCGACTCAGTGCAAACGCCTGGGGACTTCTAAGACCTGAGGAGTCCCCTGAACAAGACGGGAATGGATTTGCTATGTGAGCTTGGCAGAGCCATAACTCAGCCATACAGAAAGTCACTGAAGGAAAGATATTTTGCCAAGAACAGGTGCACATAAATATCTCCCACTAGACTTTGACTGTGCTGAAATACTGAACCAAACCCTCCTGTTGGGTGGTAATTGTGGAGCAACATAACTAGCACAAAGTATCAGCACCAAAATTTTAGCACAAAGTACTGGGATCACAATTTCAGCAGAAAGCCTGATGCTTATGAGTATAAAACTTGATATTACTGTACAGGCAACATTATGCTTATTAATAACAGGTACTGAGAGTTAGCAGGGGAGGAAGACAGGACTAGTGTGGCAAAAATTATTTTAGATATGTTTATTTGGTCACCTGGAATAAAGTAAGGGTAAAAACGATAGAAGCTTTGTACAGGCAGAGCAGGGTAGGTTGCACACATCAATATTAAAGCAATTACCTATACAGATGTAATATCAGTGATTTGTTACAGTGATTGAAATACAAAATGTGACTATATATTGCTATTATGTGCTCATCTCCTCAAATGACATGGGAAGGATCCTGGATGGTCAAATGCCAAAACCCTCTGTTCACTCTTTGTCTTAGCAGGTAATGGCTCAATTTGCCAATCCAATTTGGTGGATTTTAATTTGGGAAGGATGTAATAAAAGTAGTAAAAGAAAAAGTACTTGATTGAGCATCTTCTGGGTTGAATTGAGGCCCTGCTGATATTGATTAAACTGTACTGAAAACTGGCAGAAGTTGCAAATTTCTTTGTGATTTAAATATCTGGGGGGAATCCAGATGCAGTTTAGATTCCTCTGCCTAAGCGTTGCCCTGCTGGCAGGCTCATTACCTGGTGTGCAGTGCCAATTCACACACCAAGTCGAGGTATTTCTACTCCTTTATTCTAGTTTGCACAAAGTAGGGAGCTGGGAGGTAACCCACAAACGCCTAGCTCCCCAACTGTCAAAACTTTACGCTATATATACAGTTTAGCATACAGAGACATCATCCTTCATTGGTTACAAATTACCTAATTCCTTCGTTACTTAGTACTCAGTTTCCTATTTGTCAATTATTCTCCTGCTTCTCATGTTAATTAGTTTGCACGCTCAGTCTCAACTTCTTTTTGGGTCTGGGGGATTTCTTGAGTCGGTGGCCAATGAGTCCAGCGGTCGAGATCTCCCCCTGCCAGACTTACCTTCCCCTAGCTTTTGCTGAGCTTATTCCTCATGGTGAGCTTCCAGTCAGCTCACCTATCTTGTAGGGGTGCTTCCTTTTGAAGTGGCTCTTTTGGACAAAGGACTTATCGGTGCTTAACGAAGCGCTTAGCAGGATATACAAAACTGCTTACAACAACTCACTTGTTTCAAATACACAAATTTACTTATATCTTGAATTAACTATTAATAACTCATTTGTTTCAATTGTCCTAAAGTAAAACTTTTAACAATAGATTTGATTTTAATTCCCTTAACCATTTGATGTCATAGGTGCCTATGCTACCAGACCCAGCCACGTGCAGGAGTCACCTGGTGCCACCTGAGATGCCCTGTGCTCCCACGACACTTTGTCAGAGCTGGCAGATATGACAGTAATAACAGTAGACCCATGCCCTGTTAAGCCAGGCAGGATATCTTGCACCATTTAAAACAGCACCAAGCTGACACCACAAATAACTCCATAGGGATGTTTGGACAAATGAAACACAGTTCCGTGTCAGTACAGCCAGAGAGGCCTAATGAGTCACTGAGTTGACCAGTTGTGAGAAGGGGGTCTCTGCTAGCATCCGTCATGCCTGGTGCCATTCGGGATGAGCTTGGGTATCCCAAGACTTATTGTCATGTCTATTAGCCCCACAATGACGTTGAAAGACCTCTAAGTGGCACTAGACCCCTACGTATGGGTGACTAAATTGACCCTTGTACCACCACTGTTGGAAATTTAGACCTCATTGACATGGAGACACCCTTGCCTGGTTGTATTAATGATCTGCATTCTACCCAAGCTGTTTCTGAGAGGAGGAGAGCACTGAGCATGTGTGCACCTGTTAAGAAAGGGGGCTTCCTGCACCCTGAGATCTTGGCAACCCCACATGACAGCTCTATGACCAGGCAGGTGAGCACCATCAGGCTTGTTTAGGAATGGGTTCATGCCTAGGAGACTTTTCTCCTGCCACTGAAAAGTCTCTGGCAGGCCAGGTTTGTCCCATGCCTGTCTTAGACATGGTAGTTTGGAGATGGCTGTGCAATAAGAAGTGAAATAAATGCTTGTAGGAAACCTTTTGTCTACAACAACTTTTTCCTAGGCATCTCAGACTTCCTTAGCTCAGTCCATGTGGCTGGTAGGTGCCCAGGGAAATGGCTGGCTGCAGCTGGAGTGCCCAGCCGTGCCTGTTTCATGGCTTGCTCTGCTGTGTTCTTTCCCTCCCTTGTGACTGGCAGTGCACTTCCCCGCTGTAAGGAGGTAGCGTGCACTTGTGTATGGACATTTACATGAGTTCACTCAGCACCTAGAAAATCCTAATATACAAGAAAGGTTTGCAGCAGCTTTTCAGCTTGGGTGCCACTTCATCTGCCAGGTGTGGTGTGATCTGGAGCTGTGAGTTCCTTCACATATAGCAATTTTTCAAGTTAATGAACATGTTGAATTATCAAGTACCCTTTTCATAGCAGGTGAAGAACTTACCTGGGTATAAGTATCCATAGAAAAAGCTTAGCTGAGCACATTTGGACATTTTTGGTTTTTTGATGCCTAGTTCACTTGTTTTATGCAACCAAGATGTTTCCTTGGGAGGTTAGTGCTTCTTAATCTGGTTTTATAAATTTAATTTGGAAGTCTCCATTAATTCTACTGCCAGGGCATGTATACATGTGTACATGGGTGTGGCAAAAGAAAAAAGAGAGAGAAATAGCTGTGAGGCTAACATACAAACATTTCTAAGAACCAGGGAATTCTCCTTTGAAGAGGATCTTATTGATTACTCTCTCTGTTTAGACCACAAACAAATTATTCTCTTGAATTCTTGAGTTTTGGTCCTTGGAAGGTGGGCAGGTCTTTGCAAGATGGAACATACAGAGACATGCTGAATGGCTGAGGCATATTGAGATGTGTTTGACTCTAACCATACACCACAAATGAAAAAAAAAAAACAACCAACAACCACATTTTGAACTGTCACTTATGAGACCTTAGTTCTGTGTATGTATGTCTATATATGAACGTGTGTGTATATGCTGGGGAGCAAGGGGAGGATTTGAGACCTTGCCACACTACCTCTATGGAGAAACTCCTTCCAGGCTTCCTCCACCCACCAAATCCAGTGGCATCCCAAATAAGCAGGAACACATCCTGACTTTCCACCCAATTAGTTTTTTACCAGGTAGTCGCTTTTCCTTGTACTCTGGGGAAACAAGAAGTTTTATAATAGGAAGAAACACTGATTCTCTGTTTTTCCCGTGGCATCTACAGATTCCTGTACCCCTGCTGCTGTTCCCAGTACAAAAATCCCACACCCTTCTGTCTCCCTTACTATACAGCATGTTGATGGTCTAGCTGGCAACACAAGTGACTGCTCAGCCTCTGCTGCAGCCTTTTGCTCCATGGGGCAGTGAATCTGGGTGTCTCTCATCTCCCCGACACCATTATAAAACATACATGCCTTTAATATAAAGACCCATTTCTTAAAATCTTCATCCCCTGTTGCCAAATGTGGTCAAAAGTGGCTTTCACATTCAGAAGTTATTGCAGGGAAATGACAGGCTGATGACAGGCGGATGATACGGTCCTTTAACTTTGTTTTCATAGTGAAGCAGAGTAAAAATACACATGATGGTAAGCACATACTGGGCTGATACTGCTGGGTAGAAACAGAGGTGTTGGTAGTACAGTCAGAGCAGAAAAAAAATGAGCCCAAAGAGGCTGCTGGGGGATCCCATCAATAAGTCTCTTGGGTCCTCTGCTTGGATCATCTCTGGAAGTTCCTGGGATGCAGTTACCAGCTGCAGCAGGTGCTCAGATGCCTCCTTCAGCCCGCTGCACCCTCCGTTAGCTGTGTTCAAACACTGGATCATCTTTTAAATGAGGTTCCAGCTGGGGAGTACCCATGAGTATCCTCAAAATCCTTAGACTGTGAGCAGGTAACAAGGGTCACCTATGAGCAGCTGAGGATTTGTCCTTCAACTCTGTTTCCTAACATGCTCATCCTGTTCCTCTCTCCTCCAGGGTAGTATTCTGTGGGTAATGGGATTTGTCTGTGATAACCAGTAATTCATTGCCTTATACATTTAAGCTGTATGTCTTCCTGGCAGAGTGTCTTAGCATATGACTGAAAGCACCAGAACAAAATGACCCCAGAAGGGACAGTAACAGTGCATTTCTCTCCCCCATTCACTTAATTTTCCGATGAAGATTCTTTATTCACCTGGGTGCTTTTCCAGCTATCGGCCTATTAAGAAATCCATCACTAATAAGTTGAAAAGTATGTTTTCTCCCTCCAGAAACATGTCAGCAGCTCCCACGTTGGCTCCACCGGGCAATGGCTGACGCAGCTAACCCTAGTTTCCCCCGCAGGCAAGGTCACGCTATATCCCTTGCAACGAGTTGGTACTTAATGCAGTAAATCACATTAAATGGCGTCTCGCTTCCCTGTGCAGCCTCTTTCCCTTGTGCCTGACTCCCCCATCCAGTCCAGTTCCGCTGCTGCTGTTTTGGGAGCTCTGAGATAGCAATGAATGGCCCCCAAAGGCAGCCGAGGGACCTCAGCTGTGGACACATCCCAGCTTATTGGGGTTTTCCAGCGCCTGAGTTCCTCTTTCTGCTGTCAGTGGGGAGCTCTGGAGATTTGTGCTGCTCTTTGTGGCCAGAGTCCTGTGGACTCTGCATCTTGCCTCTGCTGCAAATCCTGAAAGGCTAGGACAGGGCACAGGGAATTAATTTCTTTATATACAGACATATGTATATGTGTATAGATACATAAAAGAAGTAAAAGAAAGCCATGTCAGGCTAAGGTGCTGTCCTGTAAGTGGAAGGTCACATTATTGATGCCTCTGGCAACCAGTTCTGCTGAAGGATGGATTTTGCTCATTTCCATGTAAGGCAAAAAGGCCATGCACAAGCAGACAGGGTTTCTTAGAAATAAAGCCTGAACATAATGGTCCCTCAGGATTCAGCTGCTGGTTACTGTGGAGGCTGCTTGACAAAACAGACCAGCAAGGTCTCTGGCCTCACAGCCTTCCAGGAGTTTAGCTTCTTGGAAATGCAAGCAGGCAACATGGAAACCCAGGCTCTTCAGGATCCCCACAGCACCCTCGCCTAGATATTTTGGGTCCAAACCTCATGGCACCTGGTAGTCCTTGGATTAGGCTGCTGGGGTCAGCTCTGAATGTTTTTGCTGGATAATACCACACCATCTCACCTTCCTGCTGCTGCACGGGACCATTTTTACAGGGTGTGCCTGGACAGAGTCCCTGTTCACTGAGAACTTATCTGGGACAATTTTCTAAAAGAAGCAGCTTATAAATCCAAGCCAACACATGCTGATGCTGTGTCACAGGAAACTATGATGCTCATCCTCCATAGTCATCCTGAAAGACCTGCCTCCTCAAATGTGGCCTGAGTTTTGAGTCCTTTCTGTGCATTTCAGCTCTTTTTATCTTTCTGGGTGCATTGACATTTCCAAGTCTTGTGCTGTGCAAGGACTCTGACTGACAGCAACTACCTCTCTTCTTGTCCTTTCTCTGGAGTGCTGGGGACTGGAAATGCAAGAGCTCAGACCTCCACTCTCATATGTCACTGTGCATCAGCATCATCCAATCACCATGGAATTGCTCTAACATAGTGAGAGCTGCAAGAGCTCGGCAGAACCTCTTGACAGGACTCATAGATATTTTTAATTGTTTAAGAGCATCACTTTAACAGCCTTAAATCAGTCAGCACTGGCACAGGACTGTATTTGTCTTCAAGTCCCAGAGGGCTCTTTCTGCATATTAATGTGTAGTTTGAGTGTATGCTATTTGCTGGTGCAGTCTATTTTTAGCAAGAAGATAGGCTGTTTTGTGTTGGCTCAGAAAGGTGAAAGTTTATCATTTAAAGAGCCTGGTGATCTGTACCTAGGGATTTACTTGTATGAGTTTGCTTGTCAGCTGCTGTGTGATGGCTGCATTTGAAAAACTTGCATTGCTTCATTGAAAAATCTATTCAGCAACACCAAATTGCATGCAGTGGTTATTAGTATGAAGTCTATCTAAATGTCTAAGTGATGGAGCAGGATTTGCTTCATTTTTATTCATAATTCTGCAAGGCTGCTCACATTTTGTATTCAGTTCTACCTATAGAAATCTGAAGCAGTCATTGACCTCTGTGGAGCTACGCTGAGTTTATACATTGGTGCAACAAGGCACCAACAAAAGACCAAAAAATTATTCATACTCTCAGGGCTCTACTTCCAGCTGAAATCCTCCAAACACTGATAAAACCCTTTTCACCACACTTGCAGATTAAGAATGGGAATATTACTGTTACAGCTGCTGTTTTAGGTAATGCAGTTGTTCACAGTGCTTGTTACATTTTATTTATGGGGGTGTTGAAACACTATAAGTTTAAGTGAGTGGCTTAAGGTCACACAATGGAGAAGTGTCAGAGTTTTCTCAGTGCAGAATAGTGATGAGTATAGTCCAAAGTAGGCTGCCAGTGCACCAGGACAGCTTCATCTCTCCTTACTTTAATATCCGTTGTAACCAGTACCTCAACTCAAACCTTTCCCAGATGCCACAGATCTACCTCTGTGTCAGTAAAGAGAACAGTTCAGGGTCTCTTGTTTCACTCTGAGACCAAGTAGTCCCCATGCTTAAACTCTCTTCCTCTTTGCTCCTATTTGAGCAAACCCTTTTGGACTAGTGTCTCAGACTCTCTTGCCCTCTCTACCCCTCTAACATGCAACCCTTTCCCATCATGTAAGTGCTGAGTTATACAGGGTTTATGTAGCAGCCATAGTGAGACTGACATATATTAAGCTTCTCTATACAGCTTCTCTAACTGCACCATGCATCGTCCTCTCTGTCACTGAATGGCTTTCCTTCTCGGACTTCATCAGTAAGATTTTCTTTCTCTCTCCCTTTATGTCTCTCTTACGTCCCTTTTCTTTTCTTTTGTTCATACTTTTCTGTATCGCCCATTGTTTCTTTTTTTCCCTACTTCTCATTTCCATGCCTATGTATGGCACATGGAAGATACGCTTTCCTTCCCTTTGCTCTTCGAGGCCAGGTCCTGACCCTCAGCTCTCCCATGCTGCCAGCAGTCACAGCGAGGAACCAGGGTCTGCCCGGCCAACTCCTCACACTTCCTCTCCTGGGACAGGCCATTCATGCAGCCTCTAACACCCATTTCTCATCTGGCAAGACTGTGGAATGCCAAAGAGAGCTGTCCCAGGGAAAAGTCCAGGCCTGTTATCACAAGCTGGCTCATGCTATGGTAAGTTATTCCTCTAAAAAGTTTCTGTTTCTGTTTTCTTTCCTAGTTCCCCCTCTCCTCACCACTGTTTTTTCCTATCTTGAATGTTCTTCTCTTCCATTGTCCCCTGCTTCTCTGTCTTCACACCGTTTATTTTGTGCACATGCTGGTACAGCAGATGGGAAAGTCCCCCCTCAACATTGCTGATCATACTGGTCTTCCCACAAAGCCAGTCCCTGCCAGCTAATTTATAGACCTGTTGCTGCTTGAACTTATTTCAGGCTCCTTAAGTTGGTGTGATGGCATCCACATCCTCTGATGTCACTTGCAAGCAAACAGCCTTGGTATTTCCCTCAAGCTGGGGAACACTTACTGATCAGCTCTTGGTCAGTACCGCTACTTAAGAGGGAGAAAAAGAGATGTAGGTAGGCGGAGCTAGTGAAAAACTAAGTCATTTATCCTTCTCTGAAGAAAGGTCACAGCAAGTAGTGCTGGAGGAAGGAGCTAGAAGCTGGAGAGAGCTGTACTGTGGGTCCTCCAGAATCAGACCTGAAACTCACCCTGTTTTACCTTATT
The DNA here is from genome assembly GCF_023638135.1 of Falco biarmicus. Taxonomy (NCBI): domain Eukaryota; kingdom Metazoa; phylum Chordata; class Aves; order Falconiformes; family Falconidae; genus Falco; species Falco biarmicus. The sequence continues at coordinate 31,058,476 of NC_079289.1, forward strand.
ATTGAAAATCTTATCGCTAAAAGTAGGCACATGGTAAAAAAAATAAAGCAAAGAACTCCTGCGTCATGTCAAAAAGCCTGTGGGAAGTGGAAATCAGAAGCAACTTCAGTACTGCAAAACATGAGACCACATACTCTTTTGAGTATCTCCACATTTCTAGATAAAAGAAGTCTGGGCTAAACCCAGAATCTGATTATCTGCTTCTCTGCAAGCCTGTTATTTCACTCCCAACTGCATTTTGGAGGGCTCCAGCTGGTTCTCTCCAGGGCACTTCTACATGATAGTGGATGTGAGCTGGTCCAGCCTGCTTGGCCTCATCTTTATCCAGCCGCATAGGCATTGCCATAAAGCCTCATGACAAAAAGCAGACACATGACCCTCCTCTGGTGGAAAAAAATAAAAGAAAGGGTGAATAGAAGTATCCTAGCTAACCACAGGGCAAACAAATATGAGCCCCGGGAGCACCATGTAACCATGAAAAAATCCAGTGTTGTTTGGAGATTTATCAGTTCCGTAATTTATCATTCTTCCCAGTAAAGGCAGGAGAACTTGCCATTGTTGATTTTTATTTCACTTGAGCTGAAACAGAATGTACAGTCCTGAACATGCACGTACAGCAAGATGCACTCAGCCTCAAATGGGTGCAGGGAAGGATGACCAGGGTGATCAGGAAACTGGAGACACTGTGCCAAGAGTATGTGATGTGTTTAACCTCACAAAAAAAACCAAAATAAAAATGTTTCCCCTCGATAATATATCTTGGCAGATAACCTTCAGATGGGGAAAACCAGCTACGCAAAGCACAGGGGAGTGTCAACACATGAATGAAGCAACCATGACTACATGTAGATTGGAAACTGGAAAACTGATTCTTGCCATCAAAGCACCATCATGTGGAAAAAGACTGTCAAACCAGTATTTTCCTGTAGTAGTCTAGCTGCTTTTCAGGTGCCTCTGATCAGTTTGCTTACATGGACATACGGTGATGTTGTTGTGAGCAACAGAACAGCACCATTTCCCAGCAGATCTCTTCCGGTGCTGTGTCCCTGTGGTATTCATGAGCAAGAACTGAGAGACTGAAGTTGGGATTTGTTTTGCCCAAGTGTAGCTATACATAAGAAAAAAGGACTGAGCTAATTATGCTGAGCCGCCATTAATGTCAACAGGGGCAACTCATACATCCTCTACATTAGGGTGGGACAAAGCAGCACTGGGAAATACCTATCTCTTTCTGCTAATTATGTAGGGAATAGAGAGGGACATGCCCAGATTTCTTCATCTCCCTTGCAGGCATCTGAAGCCCAGTGAATCCCACTGGTTTCTCCAGTCATCCCACAGTAAGCCAGTACCCCCTTCACAAGGTGTAGTCAGAGCAAAGAGTTGGGTTGGACTCATTGATCTTAAAGGTCTTTTCCAACGTAAATGATTCTGTGATGCCATGATTATGAGCTGGTTTAGACAGGGGCTCTGCAAAGAAACTATCGCTAAAGTCACCCATCTGCAATCACCACTGCTCCATGGCACAACAAAGCAGGGTCTGCCTGTGGGCTGACCTGACAGAACAGAAAGAGTTCATGCATCACGGTGCTTCCAGAAGAAATTTTCTGAATTACAGCCAAATGGAGACAGCACTGCTGATTTTCCCTTAGCTTACCAGGAAACCACCAGCAACCACAAATATTGGAAATACAGACAACTCTTGAGCCTTCCTCTTGCAGGATGGCTCACGGAGCAGGTGGAGACATCTTGACTGACACTAGTGCCAACCTAATATCTGTCCCTTGTAGCCGGTGTTTGCACAGGAAACCTGCACCAGCTGATAGCGCCGGGGAGGCTTGGCTGGCCGAGCAGCAGCCACGGGGCTGCAGACAGCGCAGGGCAGGCAGCAAACCTGTGGATGGGTGGAGGAAGGAGGAATCAACCTCGACAAGGACAGAGCAAAATCCACTTGGAGGGAGAGACCTGATGTGAAGCAGTTCTTGCAACGAGGCACATTGGAGAAATGTCAAGGAACTGGAGCTGGTTTCTTGCAACGCAGATCTGGGGGAAATTATTTCTGCCTCATTACGTGCTATATTTTATGGGAGGAAATGATATCACGTTTAATGTGCTGAATGTTTTCTTAAAATATACTGGGGCTTTCTTCACTGCCCTCCTACTTGGGACACAGGTCTCCAGCCAAGGTTAGCCAAGATGAATCTTCTGTGCTGGAGTTTTGTACCAGACCATAGACAGATGTACTTGGGATGCTTTAAATGTACATCCTCACTATGTGACCTCGTTATATTTCTCTGAACTTTGCACTGCTATGATTTCTATCATAGCGTGGTTTGTAAGATGGAAATCCCTGTTGTTTAAGGTAGCGTCTTGCTGCTTGCTACACAGTCCTGGTTCAAACTTTGGACTTTGCCTCCACACCCATCCCATACAGGTTTATTTTACACCACAGTACAGTACAGAAATACTGAGGTCTAAATAATTACTAATTTTAATTAATCTTACTTAGGCCAGGAAAGCATCTGGCCTCACCAAGACATAGCTCCATGCACATGAATGTGACCTTCTGATAGTCCTCATACTCAGTTCTCCCCCTACTCAGATTTACTTTTTTGCCTGTCTTTTCCCATAGAAATTAAGATAATTATTAACATCCTTTTTGCTGTTGCCTGGTTTGGGGCACTTAACTAAATACCCTGCTTGGACTTTGAAAATATAGCATCAGTGCAGTTTGCATCGTATATTTTTCCACATTTGCTAGAGGCAGCTGGGCAATCCCACAGTGCATGAGCAGAAGTCCCCAGAGCAGCAGAACAATCCGACTGTGTTCTATTACAATCTCCACTTATGGCACATCTTTTCTGAAACAATAAAATTTGATTGCTTCTTATACATTTGCATATGGGAAGAAGATATAATACTGTCTTCTACTGGAGGAAGATTATATAGGCCTTCAAATCAATTTCAATTTCTTATGAGTCTTCAATATAATTTTATTTCATATTTATTTTTGAGTATCACATTTTCATCACTTCATTCTACTTTAAAAATTGGAATTCTCCTGATGCCTTCCACAATGATAAATTAGTTGTAATTGGGAACATTGCCTTTGATGGGAAAGAGTGGGTTTAGGTTAAAAGTCCTAAATATTTCAACAGAATCCCTTTACTTTCTTTGGTGTGGTATTGAAAGGTTTGACATTTTCCTAGATCTCTTTCTTCTTGTGACACAAATGGCAGTGCTCAGGAACCCAGCCAGGGTGCGTCACTCTGCAATGGAGCTTGCATAGAATTCTCAAAACCTGATGTTCAGCCTTGCTGCTTCTACACTCTTTGTTTATGCATGCTGGTAATGCACGTGCTGAACACCGGCATTTTAATTTGGGGAAGCAACATGTCCACATTTGGGAATGATGCTTCATGACAGCTTTCTGCTTTCTTCTGGAGCACCCAATAGCACATTTAATCTGATTGACAGCAGATCTGATGTTTTTTCTTCAGTGCTGTAGCCTCTTGGAAGGACCTATGGATCTCACCGGTCTGCACACCATAGGGCAAGAAACATTGTTTTACTATACCAGCATCAGGCCAAAAGTATGTTCTTAATTTCACAGCTGTCAGCAGAGATTTTTGAATTTTTTTCCACATGGTTTTCATGTGTGTGAAAAATAGACAGCTTGTCAACTTCTTAAAAAAGACAGCGTGTCAAAGGTTTTACCTATCACTTCAGGCCAAAGTGGGAGTCCTGATGAAACTGGAAGTAGAAATTTTATTAAAGATAAGCAAAATTTAGCAAGATGTAGGACAAGATGTTTTGGGGTTTGTTTTTGTGTTTTCCCCCAGTGAGCAACTGGGTTCACCAGAGCAGGTACAAATTTTGATACAACACTTGGGGACTAAGTTTTGCTTTCTTAATAATTCAGATTGACATTGCAATTTCATTGTGAAGTAAGATTGGCTGTCTAGTCCTGAATGTGTTCTTTTTTGAAATCCATTACTGAGATATTAATGGAATAGGGTTATATAAGACATTAGTTTTGAGAAGTTTGGCACTGATTACCAAATATATATTCACTGACTTTGAAAATTAAGATCTATGGTCATGTATATAGATATATAAACATATAAAAATAAATGAATAAATAAATGTGAGTGTGTGTATGTGCCTGCATATGTATGTATATACACACACATATAGGCACATGCTTTTTCTTGATGCACTACATGACTGAAACTCCTCTTAATTATTATGGCTAAGGTATTTTAATTTTCTGCTGCTGCCTTTAAGTACTGGATGCTAAATATAAAATCTAAGATTAATAAATGTGTACTGAGTAATTAGGAATCGGGATGGGCACTCTGAAGGCAAATACATTCTAGCACCATTACAAGCCAGAAATTGAACATCTTGAAATGTAATGAATATGAAACATGAAGAACGTTCTTGTCTATGAGGCATGGTCCAAGTGACTGGGACATACTCCTTTGTGACTTCTGAGGCTTCTTCCTGGTATACTAGTCCTGAAATAGAGCTGTTGCCATGACTATCTATTCTTGGTTGAGATTGCGTAAGTTCATTGCTTTTTGCTGATTTCTGAGAAAGTCTTTGGCATTATTCCCCTTACTGTTTGTTTCTCTTTGCCCCATGACCCTGGTTCCCTATGAAACTGGCAGTTGTGTGCACTTTGAAGTCAGTGTTAGTCACGCCTGGCTTAAAATCTTCCCTCTGGTTCTCCAACCATTGGTCTGTCAAGGTAAGAAAGTTGGCACATGCCTGTTTGGGTGGGGAGTGGCACAGGGAAGATAGGCAGATGTCAGGGGCTCCTTGGCCCCACAAGCTGCCCAGGAGGTGCAATGACTGCCATCCTTGCCCGTTATCTTCTGACCAGATACAAACCCTCTGTCAACATGTGTCCAAAGCCATGTCTTCCAATGGGCCCTGTCATTAGATGGGGTATAAACTGTAGGGGTGGAAACAAGGTGTACTAGCCCAAGAGAGGACATAGGTAAGGGGGCATTTTGGTCTGGGAGCTCCCGTTTATGGGTAGTTTTCTCTACATTGATCTTACTGGTTTGGTTGAATGAGTAGCTGTTTGTGCAGTCTTGCTTTAGAAGAAGACTTGAGAGGGCACAATTGCCTAAGAGCTTTCATGAAGAGATCCTGTGCTTTTTAAAGGCACTTACTGCTGGGGAAAAAGTCGTACTTAGGGAGTAGTGTTTGGAAAGGCTTGTTTAGATGCTGTCTGTCCTTGTATCAGCATGCTGGTGGCCTTAATGTCAGCACAGTTGGTGATGGGCTAGGAGGAGCATCCACCCAGGGGCATTTGAAGTGCTGCCTTAGCTTTAGGCCACGGGAGAGCTCTGTGGTAGGTGGCTTTGAGGGACTGCTTTTTGCTCATGGCTTTGGAGAAGCCCAAGATAATTTGGGGGGAGACAACAATAACACTTTTTTGCTCTTGCCAGTGTAAAATGGATTACTGGAATTGGTGTCTGAGGAAACTCCAGCATTGCCACATATATACCCTCCCATAGCACAACCCAAGGAAGACATTCTTCTCCCCATTTCCAGGCTGCCCATGTCACACCCTTATGTGTGGCTGAGCTTTGCTGATTTTGAGTCAGATCTGCAGGACCCCTCCAGAAAGACAGGGCATGCAAGTTTTAGATCAGGTGGTCAGAAAATAGGAGGAGGCACTACAGCCCACGTCAGCAGACCCTGAGCTCATCTTGCTCCTTTCAAGCTTGTAGATAGATTCTTCCTGTGAGAGCACAGGCTGCTATTTGAGTTGTGATGACCCTGAAAGTAAAATAAGAAGAAAGTAAAATAAGAGACCCTGGAGAAGGTGGACATCAGCCTCTCTGTTTTTGAGCATTGCCTTGAATGTCCCATTCCTCTAAGAATGAAGCAACATGTTCTCCTATGCCACCCCCAACTGGGCCATCTGCCCATCCACTCTTACACTTCCCAGGGCAACTTCCACCTACACAGCCCAACTAGCTCAAGCGTAAATTACTACCTGAGCGCAATCAGAAATTTGAAGGGAAAGGAAGTGGAAAGAGGTCAACATCAACTTGTACCTGGTACTAACAACTCAGTGAAGTAGTATGCCCAGACACACCACTTGGGTGTGCTCCCTTTGTCATGCACGTTGGTGACCTGCTGGAGCATGTCCTTCCCACCTGGTCTCTGCATTCGGTTTTCCTTTCCATGGCAACCAGGACACAAAGGTGTGGGAAGGGCTGATGCACAGGCTGGGTTTGTGCTGGCATGGAGTCAGGTGTAGCTGGAGTGTGTGCCCAGGGAACAGGACGGTCCACGAACATGCATGCTCCTACCCAGGCCCACAGACTGCCCAAGTGACTACGCACCTGTGAAAGGCTCATGTAGCAGCACTGAGCTGTGTCCTCTCCACACCGCCTCCACTTTTGGAGGATGTAGGTGTGCCTGTGCTGCTGCTAGCAGCTTTATAAAGGGAATTGTCCTTTACAAGTCTTCTTTCAGGTCAGTGAAATTCAAAATTAAGAAAGAAAAAAAATAAAATGAAAAGCCCATCTGAGAGCACTGTACATACTCACATTCCTCTCGTGGGTTTATATTTTCTCTTTTAGTGGTGAGTGACCACCAGAAGAGACTGCTCCAGCTGCAGTAATAAAGGCCTTCAGAAGACATATGATGGCTCTTGAGCTGGATTATTTTTCTCATTCTTCCTACATTGTTTGTCCATGTAGTTGACAAGAAAAAATAAAGCTAACTTGCAGCATACGAGCAGTATCTCAGCAATGAGCAAAGCACCCTTAAACATCCTGAAATTTTTGAGAGACTAGTTGCAAGGAGAAACCAAGCTTAAGAAGGGATTTCTCTGCTGTGGAGGGCTTTCTGGGATGGACCTCAGAAGAAGCCTGGAGCTGGCCTGGCCAGAGATGGTCAGACTCCCTGCCTTCAGAACTGAAAGCTGGCAATAATGTAAGAAAAATCTACACAGAGTGCAGATCCCTCTTCAGGGATTTCCTTCCCCAAAATTCTGTAAGTCATGAAACACAGCTCCATTTTGAGTGAATCACCCCAGCTGCATCTACCACAGCTGCTCAGAAGAAGACATAATATCATCCAACAGTTAACATGCTCAACATCTCGATGTCTGGAAATGCAGACAGCAAACATGACAAGCAAACCTGCCAGCCCCTCCTCTGAGTATTCAAGCCCTACATAGGGTGATATTAGTGGTGGACCAAGATTCAGAGCTTTATTTCTCAGCTTCAGAAATAAAGGCTCAAACTTTGCTCCTGTGAGCAGGAATCTGACTTGAGTGACCAGGCTTTGGCCATCATATTAGACAGCCTTATCCTTTCAGCTGTAAAATCAAAAGGAGGAGAATTGGTGGTAGAAATCTGGCCGGTTTTTCTGAAAGGAGAGAAGGGAATCTGGGACAAAGGAAGCTATTTAATTCCTTTGACCTCCTTAAGCTGTTGACTGGTAGATGAACAGATGTAACTATATAACATCAGCTGCATGTAATTAAATATATTGCTTGTCTTTGCAGATGTCCAGAAAGATTCCTGTATATACACAGCACAACTGTGTGAGAGGTACAGGACTGCATAGCCGCAGGGGGACAGTCACATCATCTGGTAGGTCACAGTTGGTGGTGGCTGGAAAGCTGAAGTGTCTCAAACAATACTGAACTTCTCCCAGAGAATCTGCGCTTGCGCTTCATTTACACTGCCTTTTAAACAGGCCTTTGCAAGGGCTCTTTCTGAGAAAAGGCTTTGTTCATTGTCTGGGTGCCTGGTTGTAAAGTGATTATGCCTTAAAATGTAGTGCTCTGAACTAACCTGCAAATCAGTTCTGTGCCCACCCGCCTGCAACGAGGGGCTGCCCAAAGCCTCCCAATGGGGGGTGTGCCCAAAGCCTCCCACAGCTTAAATACTGACCTGGGAAGAGGAGAGCTCCTCAGGTGAGCATGGAGGGAGCAAACAGCTCAGCGGTGTGTGAGCTGGCTGCAAAGGTGCTCTGCTGCATGTAAGCACATTCTGGGGCAGAATTTGGGTGGATAAGTGGTTGTGTATAATATATAACCAGCACTTATGCATGCAATAAAGGATCTCACTTGGGGTCTGTGCCTTCATATGCCCCAAATGGCACCTGAATAGGTATATGAAGAAAAAGAGAAAAGGGAAGAAAACCCAAACAAAACAGTGGCATAGTCCAGCTGAACCAGAGAAGGTGGGTATGTGAAGATGCATATGTGAGCGCTCTCATCCCCACTGCAGTGTGGTAGGTGAATGGCTGAGAATCATGGGTCAATTATTAATATGGGAATAGAAAAATCAGGAACAGAAAAATCATAAGGATGTTTGGACTGAAACAGCTGAAATCACCCCCACCCACAGATTCTGCTTTTTGGGCAAAACTGAGTGAGTTGTCACATTCTGGTGGGTTGTCTGAAATTAGTCTTTTGAAACAAACATTCCCTTGGTAATCATATTTATCCTCTTGCAACAGTAGGTTATCATATCCAGTAGAGGCTGTATGAATTTCATTCATGTATTTGCAGCAAGGAGCAAGAGAAAAACCTGAATCTTTTCTGTGCTGTTTTGCAACTGTGATTCGATCTGTAGGTTTAAATTGTACTATGCATTTTATTGATAAAGACCTGAAGAAAGACTTGAGCTGAAGCAGTTCTGAAAGCAGGAGAAAGAGAGTATAATACAGTGCTTTAGATCAGTGCAGACAGGAGGCTACGCAAAGAGAGGTGTGGAATTATTCAGTGCATTCCCTGTTCATTACCAGGTAGAGCAACAAATTGTGTGAAAACAACTCCTATATGAAGCTGTAAAAGAACTCAGATGCTCAGCCAAAGATTTTTGGACTCAAATCGGCATTTACCGTGAATTTGTACACTGCCATTGCAGAAGGATATGTTATGACCCCATATGATTGTAAAGCTCTGTGTTATATGACGCTTACCTCTATGCAGTATACAGTTTGGGTAACGGAGTACTGGGACTGAGCTACTGTGCAGACAAATGATAATTTATTGAACGTGAAAAATATAGAGGCCCTTGGTGGATCCTCGCTCTGCTCATTCGACCAACTGATCGCAAGCATCCTACCAATGATGAGCCAGAGAACAAGCCAGAATAATGTGGATCTTCCTGCTGCTTCTTTCCTTGTACCTGGTGTTGCTGCTGTACAAGCTTTAAGCACATTGAGTAAGTTAGGATGTGATACAAAAAATATTGATGTGTGGGTTTATTATATTGCTAGGGGTTTTGGCCATTGTTATATGTATACTGTGTTTGACAAACCTGATGTGAGCCATGATAAAAGGCTGTCCATCAAGCTATGATGGTTCCAGTTCACACAGCCTTAACCTTATCCAATATAACAAACAAAAAAGGGGGGAATTGTAAGGGCCCTTTCAGGTAAAAGTGGAAAAAAACCCCAAACCAACCAGGCTGTAGAGTGATTATGCCTTGAAAAGCAGTGCTCTGAGCTCACCTGCAATTCAGTTCTGTGCACACCTGTCTTCAATGGCGAATGTGTCCAAAGACTCCCATATCTTAAGTATGGGGGAAGAAGAGACCTTCTCAGATGAACATGGAGGGAGTAAACAGCTTGGTGGAGTGTGAACTGGATGCAAAGGTGCTCTGCTGCACGTAGGCATATCTCTACGTGGATATCCTTGGGTGGATAGTGATTGTATGCAACCAGCACTCACGTATATAATAACGGATGTCACCTAGAATGTGTGCTTTCATATGACACAGGCCATCATTTAAACTGGCTCAGGTATGATACAGGAAATCAAAATATAAGCCCAAGGATAGTATCACTATTGAAACAGCATCTGCCTCCTCCTGACTATGTTTAGATTTGGTTATTTTTGATGAATCTTATTTCCACTCCTATCAGCTGGAGGAGAGCAGGTCATTTCTATCTTGCCCATCCCAAAGGACTAAGAGAAGCATCAACAGCCCTCAGACAGGGGAGGAAAGTCTGATGCCTGCTCTGCTGCCAGCACAACATGCAGTTGTAGCATAGAGGAACATGCACCTCAGAAGGAGATGCTGAGCAGCAAAATGTATACCCATTTCTACAGACACTTTTAGGAGCAAAACCAAAATATAAGTTATGGTAACAGGAGGCATGTTGAGGAAGACAGAGGATATATCATGAAAACGAATGGGAAAATGCATTGCTTAAAATAAAAATCATAGAATCATAGAATGGTTTGGGTTGGAAGGGACCTGAAAGATCATTTAGTTCCAACCCCCTGCCATGGGCAGGGACACCTTCCACTACACCAGGTTGCTCAAAGCTCCATCCAGTCTGGCCTCGAACACTTCCAGGGATGGGGCATCCACATCTTCTCTGGGCAACCTGTGCCAGTGTCCTCACAGGAAAGAATTTCTTCCCAATATCTAATCTCAATCTACCCTCTTCTAGTTCAAAGCCATTCCCCCTTGTCCTGTCACTACATGCCCTTGTACAAAGCCCCTCCCCAGCTTTCCTGTAGGCCCCCTTCAGGCACTGGCAGGCTGCTATAAGGTCTCCTGGGAGCCTTCTCTTCTCCAGGCTCAACAACCCCAACTCTCTCAGCCTGTCTTCACAGGAGATGTGCTCCAGCCCTCTGATGATCTTGGTGGCCCTCCTCTGGGCTCACTCCAACAGGCCCACGTCCCTCTTATGCTGGGGGCCCCAGAGCTGAAGGCAGTACTGCAGGTGGGGTCTCACAAGAGCAGAGGGGGAGAATCACAGTCATGTGATGCTCCCCTGACTGATGCAACACCACTCTATGAGGCAAATATAGTCACACATCAGCCTGAACCAAGGCTAAAAAGCAAATGTGAAGAATGTCTTTTCCTTGTGCTGAGGGTCAAGTGGTTGAGGCTGCAGTGAGGTTACTTCAGAAAACGTCTCTATGTCTCTGGTATAGCTTTAGACTTTAAAAATTACCTTTGCCTAGGAATACCAGGGCTTCCATGAGTGGCAGGAAAACACACATATGAAGGTAGAACATTTGCTGTAGCTTAGGGGTACCAGCCACTTGAAAACTCAATTTCCTGTTCTTATGTCTCCTTCAGTCTCAAACATTTACAGTTACTCTTACTTTCTATGTGCATGGCTATTCTTAGATTTTGTCTCCTGGAAAACTGAGGAAACATATCAAAATACTTTTTAAGGGGTAGGTGGTCCCTTGAGAGACCTAGAGACATTGCTAGTACTTTAACTGTCAGGAGGTTTATTTTTCAGAATAAATACGCTGTCTATTTTTTTACTATATTTTTTACTATGATACTTGCACAGAGAAGAACCCTGGTCTTCAGTTCTGTGAGTAGAGACATGCCAGGATACCAAATGGAGAAATGGCCGTAAATGGGAATGTGGCATGTTATGCAAGTGTTGTTAAAGCTGCATGTGATGATCACTAACAAGGATGGTCTTGAATCCTTTTGCAAGTAAATCATAATTTAAAAATCTATTACTTTATCTGCACCACAAAGTTTGGCTGATGTTTCCCCCTATTTTGTTGGTGAAGTAAAGATGGCAGTTGGATGCTCTCACACCTCTAAAAACACTTTTTTGTTGTAAAATGATGGCCCACTTACAGAAACTCAGTATCTGTTTCTTGGTCTTTTTCCCCCTGCACTCTGAGGAGCTTCCTTGTTAGCTGTGCAATCAATAAAAAACATATCTTCAGCCACTAGTAAATCTAGTTTATTAAAACACAGGTTTGACAGTGAATTCAATTGCTAACAAAGTTGTATTTTGGTCAATACAAAGAAAATGTGACCTTGTGAGAGACTTATATCCTCTAGATGCAAAATTATCTGATAATAGGGTGCACTGGATGGATACAAACAAAAACACGTTAGTGAGATTAGACTGTGGCTAGTATTTTCCATTCCCTTTTAGTATTTAAGGTGTACAGTATCTTATCAGAGGCTCCAAGACTGTCACTTATCCCTGTGCCGGTCTACTCCTGACAGGGGAAAACCACGGAAAAAGTTTGCCCCCTTCCTTCCAATTATTTGTCCACTATCTCTCTGCACAGTCTGCCATCTCGATGCCATTCCCATTGCAAAGCAGTGGTAATATTTCCTTTTCCTTCAACAGCATGGGACCAAGCACTGCAGGAGTTCACATGGCATCACTAGGTCAGCTCTCAGTATGCCACTGAGTTATTGAAATAAGGATTTGGAGCATTAACTTTAGTGAAGACTTACGATAAAATTTAGTGCTTACATCAAAGCAGCACAAAGTGAGCAAAATAGATTGACTCTGCAATTGAACATAAGCCTTAGATAACCAAGAAAAATGTGACTTCCCCAGTGATGTCAAGTACTTTTTCACCTGACCAGCAATGATTTGTTTTCTACATATTTCAGACAGAGCTGAAAATAGCTAGCTACAGTTATTTTTGTTTGGGAGCAAAAAAAAACCCAACAACAACAAAACCCAAAAAAATGTGTTTGGGGTGTTCAGTTTATAAAGTGCTTTCTCTGGAGAAGTTCAGAGCATTGAGAAAATATTTTCACAGACAGAAGTCTGGATGGACTTCCTAGGGAGGGAAGGCCTTCAGCATTTTTGTTAGTTTTCATATGGGACAGGCTGCTTTCCTGGAAAATATGACAAAACTTCTTGTCTTTTTTTATTAAAATGACATAAAAATGAAGTAAATAAAACCAAATTCTAAATGTGGTCAGACTGAGTTTGGAGCCTGTTTTCACTGAATTGCAAGCAGTCTGATTTTTAGGAAATGTATTTTAGAAAATATTCAGAGACTTAAAAATGCAAGCAGCCACGTGGTGAGATTTTTCCAAAGTACACATAGGTGTAGCTCCCCATTGCTTTCCAAAACAGCCTCCCTCCTCCTCCTCCGCCTCCTCTGCTGCCCATCTTTCCTCCTGTTCCTGCCTTACTGCTTTCCCCATTGCATTGGTGCATGTTTAATGTCAGGGTGTTCAAAGCAACTGGAAATTAATCCTAGGGAAAAAAGGGATCTGCTCCTCCTGGGAGCAGTCGGGAAGTGAGGGATTAGGGATGCCTTTAGCAGCAATTTGCTGTCAGGCTGGTTTACCTGTGCAGAGGAAGCCACTCTGTAGCTACCTGTTTGGACCAAAATAATTTTAAAGTTTGTCTTTGGATCCCTGCATGGGAACCGAGCTGCCTAACCTCAGCTTTCAGAAGAGCACTGGCAATGATGAGCATAAGCCCAAACGTGCTGACTTTGAAGGAATCGGCACAGACGTGAGCAGCTGCAGGGTGCAGCCTGGTGTTCCACGTGCCCACATCCTGCCCTTGCTGCCAGCAGTCATTTTACTCATAGGACTCCACGCTGATGCTGGGTTTTTTTGAAATCATTATCTCACTTGATAATCAGTGAAATGTTAAGCAAAATACCTTGGTGGCCTCCTCAGAGCAGAGAATTTAGAAATATTAATGCCTTCTGAACAGCCTGAGCTTGAGCCAATGCCAGCTCCTGTTTGGCTCTCAGCAGAAAGTACCAGCGATGCTTTACATTTCTGTTATGCACAAATCTTTAGCCAATGTTCGCAAAGGGAACTGACAGGGTGCTATGAATCTGTTGGGTGTCACAGTGTCTGATCCATGCACCTCTGCACACAGAGGGAAGCGGAGCACAGAGAGGTTCAGATGCCATCACTGAGGTGGTCAGGTGAGCCGTTTGCCTTCAAGTCTCTGGTTGAGTATTGTGAAATGAAATAAAAGTCCTCTAGTAGCAAGGTAAATCCATTTCAATTCCTTGTCCTGGGGAGGGTGAACACTAGAGGTATATCTACGTTGCTAAATAGAAGAGGACCAGGGATCACACCCAGGGACCTGACCTCTGATCATCCTGCCTCAGTTTTGGCCATCCCCAATGAGCTCCCTCTAAGACACTTTTGCTCGAGAAATGCCTGTTGCTGAGCAGCACGGCCACAGGCTGGCTAGCACCACACAGCCTCTGTCATTGGATAGAATGGACTCTGTCTAGATGTCCCATCAGGACTGCATATACATATATAATTTTGCAATTCTGCATCAGCTACCTGTGGTACAAACTTCTGATTCTTGCTTTGAAGTTTTCAGCGGCAAAGTAATAGAGGATGGGATCGAGGCAGCTGTTCATGGCAGCAAGGCAGAGACTGACCACCACTGCTTTGTGCAGGTTGGCCCAGCTGCAGCTGCCGTGCATCAGGTGGACAGTTCGCAGGATGTGATATGGCAGGAAACAGAGGAGGAAGAGGATGAGAGTGATGATGATGGTTGACAGTGCCTTCTTGTGACAGACTGCCTTCTTGCGCTGTGGAGTCTTGGACTTGAGCAACACTTTGATGGCAAAGATGTAGCAGACAATTATTGTGCAAAATGGCAGAACAAAGCCCACGATGAGGACAAAACCGTTCATCATCAGAAGCCTGCGTGTGCTGGAGGGGTGGAGGTCCAAGCACTTGACTGGGTTGCTGTACCCAGCAATTCCCTTGTCTAACAGAGGGCTGGAGGCTGCCAGCACGAAGACCCATATGGCTGCACATATTATCCTGGCATACTTCATGTTGGTTACTTTGCAGTGTTTGAACGGGTAGACAATGGCTATAAAACGAACCACACTGAGCACGGTGAGAAAATAAATGCTGCAGTACATGTTCACGTACAAGCTGTAAGTCATGATCCTACAGATGATATCACCAAATATCCAACGTGATCCCAGCAGGAAATATGTGGCCCGAAAGGGCAAAGTGCTCACAAACATGAGATCTGAAACAGCTAGGTTCTGCATGTAAATGTTTACTGAGGTCTTCTTCTGCGAAGGCTGGAAGAAAACATAAATGGAAAGGACATTTCCAACAGCACCCAAGAAGAAGATAGAGAGATACATGATGGGGTAAATGACTTGCTTGAAGCTGTCAATCGTACAGTTGAAGGAGTTAGTGAAATTTTCATCTAGTGCCATCTTGGAAATATTCATAGTCTAGAGTCAGGCTCTCCGTCTTTCTGCCAAAGTAAAAAGAAGTGGTGTGAGTGCTAGGTTACAGTCTGGGCAGGGAGTTGGGTCAGTTGGGACCATTTTGCTGAGGGCAGAAACTGCAAGATGCAGACAGCAGTGGAAATTAAAGGTTCATTAATGAGTAATTCCTTGTGATGTACCAGTAAATACACAACTTGAGGTGTAAAGCCGCATGTTGGCTCTAAACAGTTTTGGTATTACAGCAGCTGGTTGTTGTCTCAGCCTATGAAAGTGCTGCCTTTTAATGATGAGTGCTATGTGTGTGTTTTAATGGCAGTTCTCTAACCTGCTCTGTGCAAAACAAACCAACTAGCTGTCAGCTGTTTCATAGCAGGGAGGTTTTGAGTTCCCAGCTACCTGCCACAGAAACATCAAAACCAGTCAGAGAAGAGATCACTGTCTGCATTTCAGATTAGGATGAAAAGCCAAAAGAAGTGGATTTGCCCTTTGGAACTAGTGAAATTTTTCTGGTATGTTGTTGGCAGCATGTTACTGAACTTTCCTGAGCAATACAAAAGGTATATTGGTATATGTCAGAATGTATAAATTAAGGACATTTTGACCTTAAATACTGCATAAATACTGTGCTAGTTATGCATGGTTCCTTTCTTAACTCCTTCCTCCTTATACTGTATTTTTTCTTTCTTCTGAGTTTTTCATGGCTTTCTATGTCTCTTTTTGTGGGGCATTCGCTGCATTTGCCGCTTTCTCAACCTCTTTAGTGCCCAACTGCTCTGCATCAGACAGTCATCTACACACACTGCAGCTTCCAGGGCAGCCCTCATTTACAGCACTAATGAAAATGGCCTGTGAAAAAATGGGCTGTATTCACAGTGTGACATTTTTCCTCCTATGAGGCTGTAATTCAATCAAATCAAAACGACTCATCACTAAAACACTCTAAATAATATTTTTTTTTTCTGATTAGAAACCATTTCCTTGCTGAACTCCTGATTTCTTCCCTCAGCTGACCCGCTGCTAGCAGTATTTTGAAAGGAAGGTTTCAGTATTGCTGCTTGTTTAATAGTGGGACCAACTCCCTGTCTGCATCTGCCAACATATTCTAAAGATGGAGCATGAAAAATTTTTGCCTAGAATCCACAACTACGTAGCATTTCTAGATGCATGAAAAAGAAGCTTTTAATTCACCCCAGTGAGAGTGAAAACAAGCTGATGATACCTGACTGCCTTTCTTATTCTGAACCTCACTGGCTTCACAAATCTAAATTAATTTATTTGCACAGGTGGAGTCTCCCTAGGGGGGAAAGTGGGCTCTAGATGTGGGTGCTCTGGACTCACAGTTACTCAGTGCTGTATTCCCAGTGTGCTGTAAACGGCAGCTGATTTAACTCGAGCCATGCTGTGGGAGCCTGAGCTATGTTCAGAGCAGCCCATGGTATCTCCAGCGTAGCGCCTCAGAGTCTGTATCCCTTAATATAGCAACCAGATGTGTCCCAGCAGTCGCCTTTTATCCAGCCCAACTGTGACAGGGAGCATGGGAAGTGCATCGCCCAGACTGGGTTCCCAAGAAGCAAGACTTACCCCTCCCATCATGAGATGGGAGCATGGCAGCTTGGGAATGGGGACATTCACTCACACCAACATCATACCCATCCTTGCAGTGCCTGAAATTAACTCTTCAGAAAATAGTCGTATCTATTGAGCTTAAGAGTGCTTAAGACTGGAAGTGGGCAAACTGGATATTGGGTCTCAGCAAAGCCCCAGGCTTCGTAACATGTGCTCCTAAAGGAAATCCTATTTGAGATCCTTTTTCCTCATGGAAGGGAGAGACAAGGTATACTTCCTAAGAACAAACCCTTTGTAATCAGAGGAGATTGGAATGGGTTTTGGTTTTGTGTACAAAGCAACTGTCTAACATAGGTGTTTTCTGTGTGGGATCAAGGAGCAGCTTTTCTCGTGATCGAATCTGATCTCCCCATTCTGCAGGGAAACATCACAACCCAAAGTACTACAAAGGGAAGAGTCCTGACTGTGTCAGGACTGTGTTGGAAGCATCCTTGCCTTTAGAAACTCCAAAACACAAGAAAATACCAGTGATCTGCCACCTGTTGAAGCATTCCTGTTGTGTGTGAAACCTGTGACTTAGAGGAATCAAATGAGGATGAAGAACTTGGAGCGTGGATAAATTTAAAGCCTTGCTGAGCCCTACGAGTGATGGCTTGTGGCCTGACACTGTCTGCTGAAGGATAGGATTAGGGCAGTGAAAATGCAGTTGATGAAAATCCCTTGGGTCCCTGCACCCTGGGGAGCGCACTACAAGCACAGAGGCTGAGGCACTTTGCTCAGGCTCTTCATATGAGGTTATCTAGCTAACAACTACCATTAAAGCTACTTTGTGCTCCTTGTTTCTCCTTCCAGCTAAAGACATTTAGGAAACTAGATGCACAAGTGTAATTGAGAAAACACAGCACCCTTAGACCTAGCAAGAGAGCCAGTTCTCAGACTCCCCTCCAAACTGTCCAAAGAAAACTTTCAAGCTGTTATGGGATGTCTAAGAGAAAGAAGCTGGAGCCCTCAACAGAAAGCTGTTATCCACCATGGTGCCTGCCCTCAGTTGAGGGCCAAGAACAACCCATGCAATTATATGTAGATGCTTCTATTAACTGTGTTATAACACCATCGTGATTTAACTCCAGCCAGCAACTAAGTACCACTCAGCTACTTGCTCACTCCACCCCTGCCCCAGCAGGATGGGGAGGAGAATCGGGAAAAAGGTAAAACTCAAGGGCTGAGATCCTAACAATTTAATAATTAAAATAAAAATAAAATAATAATAACAACAACAACAACAACAATAATGACAAGTGTAATGAAAAGGAGAGAGAAGGGGAAAGGAATAAAGTCCAAAAGGAGGGGGGAAAAAACAAGTGATGCACAATACAACTGCTCACCACCCACTGATGGATGCCCAACCAGACCCTGAGCAGCAATCAGCAGGCCCTGGCCAGCTCCCCCCAGCTTATATACTCAACATGATGTTCTATGGTATGGAATATCCCCTCAGCTGTCCTGGCTCTGCTTTCTCCCAATTTCTTGTGCCCCTTCAGCCTTTTCACTGGCATAGCCTAAGAAACTGAGAAGTCTTTGACTTAGTATAAGCATTACTTAGCAACAACTAAAAACATCAGTGTGTTATCAACGTTATTCTCACACCAGATTCAAAACACAGCATGGCACCAGCTACTAAGAAGAAAATTAACTGTATCCCATTGAAACCAGCACAAACACCCAGATCAATGTAGAAAGGAAGGTGCAGTGAAAGATACATTTCACACAGGAGTACCTCAAGCACCCACAGAGGGGAAGGGGACAATGTTACGCCTCCTTGAAGCCAAGAGCTGTTTACTAGACAGCTAAGGCTAGGAGATGACTCCTACATAAACAGAAGAAATTACATACGTAAGGACAGGCAATAAACTTTGTTTTCAGCAAGTGTCCAGATGGTCTCCTGGGTGAGGAATGAACAGGGTGGGCTTGAGGTGAGAGACTGAAACTATAGGGTCCCTCAAAAGAAGGGAGATTGGTGCTAAGATCTAACGGCCCTCTGAGGAAGAGTGTGAGAAAGGAACAATCTGAAATGAGAATCTCTCTGAAGTGGTACTGCAAGATTTCTCTGATGGAAACTCTCTAGCAGTAGATTTTTTCTATATATGAGTTTTCCTGATGGAAACTACCAAGTAGAAGCAGCTGATGCATGTCCTGAGGCTCTGACAACCACCCTGACAGGAAAGAGAGAGCACATCAGCTAAGCAAGGAAAGGGGAGGCTTTTCTGAAAAAAATGCTATGTAAGCAGATTAGATGTGGAGTTTGGGTGGGATTTTGTCTTTTCTTCACCTCTATGAAGTCTTTTAGAAATATTTACAGCTTGATTAGTATGAACTTTATAAATAAATATTTACCTTTCATTATAAATTACATACATATTATCAATCATATACTTCTTATGAAGAAATATTTTGTCTTTTATCTTAGCCTGGCTTGAGTGTGATTTAGTTAGGGGATAAGAGAAAGACATTCCATGCCTAAGGTGAATCCAACACCCTTAACAAAGAGATGGGTGTGCAAGCCAGCTGGGGAACCGATAGACCAAAAGTAAGAGGAGATTTGTTTCATTGGAGGAGATACTTAACTAATAAAGGTGCCTCAGAACGACTGTATTTTAAGCTAGGGATGCAGGTAGCAGTCTAGCAGCAGAGTAGGGGCTACCCTGTAAACTGCCTGGCATGTGATGTGTATGGTCGCCCCTCCAGGCCAGGTTTTGTGCATGTGTGTGCAAGGCGAGGGGTGGAAGGACAAGGCTGGCTGTCTCCAGGCAGGAGTGGCTCAGCAGGAGCAGGCCTGCCCAGGGAGCAGACCTCATGAGATGTCTGCGTGGATCGCTTGGGGACGCAAGAGAGGAGCTGGTGGTGGCTGTGGTCATCGTGGGCACCGAGGATGAAGGTGGGTTCTTCAGGGCTCAGCTATGAGGCAAGACAGAGGCCCAGGTCAGACCCAGTGTTTCAGTGCATGGATGAGGCAGTAGAAGGAAGAAAGTTAGGTGTGTAAGGAACTGATGGATCTTTTTGGATAAAGGCAAGCGATACAGCAATAAGAGACTGCACTGTACCCAGAGTGGATCCAAGCTGCTGGTGCTGCAGTCTGAAAGGTCTGCAGAGGAGTATTTAATTAGAAGCAACAGGGGAGCTGAAGGGCATGGGAGAGCAAATGGCCAGGACTGACAAGACCTGCGAGAGCAGTGAACTCAAATCCAGTGCACCTCTGACAAAGCCAAGAGGGAAATAAAGCCCAACTGCAATAACCAGGGAAGGCAAATCCAACGGCCCACAAATCCAGACACACGCTATCTTGAGTGACTGATCAAAAGCAAATCTTACAGGTAATTCTGCACCCATGCTCAAATCTGAAAACGAGATAGGGGAGCTGGCAGACTTGGCATGAGACAACCCTGGCGCAAGGGGAACTTCAGAGACACACAGGAGAGAGAATAATCAATGGGAACCTGAGTTGCCATGCTACCAGCTTTATGGTAATGATAGTGTAGGATGCACAGGTGGAAGAGTGCCACTGTGCATGATGCACTATGCAACTTGCAACAGCATAAAAATATGGCTAAAGAGAAGCACTACAGGGTTCTTGTAGGCAGACACCCCTTACTCCAATAATGAAAACATACCACCAAACTCTTCATCATGATGAAGACAGTAATTAGAAAATGTTAAGGGAGAGCAGGAAGCCGAAAGCAGGCAGCAATAGCAGGAGATTTTGTGTGCATTTATAAAGATGCAATGCTGCTGCAGAACAGTAAGTAATGTCCAGATGCAAAAAATGCCTGATTCCTAGAATAATTGGTCCTCAAAATAAATCCATAAATTAAGATGCTATTCTACATTTTGTCTTTAGTGCTGCACCAGTCCTAGTTCAAGCAGGTTTTGGTGGAGACAGCCCTGTGGTGGCAATCACAGTAGAGCTAGGTTTGGCAGTGTTGTGGGACAGAGAAGAAATCCCAGAAGGAAGAAGCCTACATAATTTTGTGGGCTGTTTAGAAAAACAAATGGAAAATCCAACAGAACCTGTGTTAGAAGCCTACATTCCAAAAGAAATAGGTACTTCAATAAATATGAAGCCTGATGTCCATATGTCCATTAGTAGAACAATTAGCAAGACTGTTATAGGGAAAAGATCACCACTTAGAAAGCAGAAGATGTGTCCAAATGAGGAGAACAGGGAAGCCTGCATCACGGCAGATCAAATATGGAGAGGAAACTGAGAGCATTAAAAAAAAAAAAAAAAAAACAACCGAACATGAAGACCACGTGGTAAAGGATGATCAGGCTGACAGTGAGTTTTGTAAGCCCGCTGAAAGATGAAAGACTGTTAGGGAACTGACAGAGTTTCTTGGTGGCAAAAGATCTCTTAGGGACAACAAGGCTATAGCAGAGAAACTCGGTGAATTCACTCTTCCCCACCAAAGATGTTGGAGTATTTTCACGTCTGATGCATCAAACAGGTCAGAGAAGCCAGCTCCACTCAATGGATGTGCACAGGAATTATTAAACTGACCAAATAAGGAGAGGCCAATAAGTAATCAGGACCAGATGGCATCCATATGAGTATCCTGAAGGATCGCAACTGTACAACTGTCGGCCAAGGCACATAACCCACCATTACAATCAGGTGCTGTGCCAGGGGACTGGTGTGTCACCACCAGAGAGTGCAGCTCTCATCTACAAGAAGGGCTTGAGAGGACAACTCAAGGGCTATCAGCTGGTTGTCTCAGTGCTGGGAGCTACTGACCACTGAGACCAATTTCCACCTCTGGTACATTGTGGGGGGTCTCTAGTGAAGAATGAAGGCACTGAGCTCATTGAAAGGCCAGTATGCTGAGGAAGAGTCGGCACATCTTCTGAAAAGGGAGATCCTGCCCCACCCGCCTGCTGAAGTGCTGTGAGGATGATGGATGAAGGGGGCTCCATGGTCATTTTATATTGTATATACGGATATGTATGCATTTATACAGCCACATTTGTCAAAGCCTTTGACAAAGCTCTGCACTGGGGGTTTCTTAAGGAACTAAGTTGCCAGAGACCTAGAAGGCATGGTTTTTTTGTGGGCTGAAAGCTGGCTGAAGGGTAAGAAGTGTAGAGCTTAATGAATCAGCAATGGGGTCCTATAGGGTGTGGTACTCAGACCAGATTTATTCAATATCTTTATCAATAACCTGTAGAAGACAGTTATCCAGGTTGGCAGATGCCACGCTGAAGGAGTAGCAGATGAGAATTAGTATATTTTAATGTAAGGTGATGCATGCTAGGAAAAATAATCTAGACCATGCCCACATGATATGAACTTGAAACTGGCTGTTACATTTGGAAAGGGCATTTGGCATTGGCATTATGGACTATTTACTGAAGTCATTTCTGCATTGGCTGCAGCAGCTGAAGCAACCAAAAATGTCAGCAAAATGAGGGGCATCATCAAGAATGCTATAGAGGAGAAAGTAGGTTATCACCTTGTATAAAATCTCCATGCATCCCCATAGTGAGCAGTTTTGGTGCCTACATCCAAAAAAGAGATTACGGAGTTAGAGAAGGTACAGAGAGGGGCAAGTGAATGATCAAGGAAACACAGCAAGGACTAAAAAGCCTGAGACTCTTTGGTATGGAAAGGAG
Source organism: Falco biarmicus (assembly GCF_023638135.1). NCBI lineage: Eukaryota > Metazoa > Chordata > Aves > Falconiformes > Falconidae > Falco > Falco biarmicus. Next base: position 31,080,677 of record NC_079289.1, read on the forward strand.
GAGGCTGAAGAAGGATGTGGTCAGGGTTTACAGAGTCATGAAGGTGGTGGAGAGTGTGAATGTGCACTGCTATTTATAGGGTCTTGCAGTACTGAGGCGTGGGGTGCTCAGCAGAGTTGTTGAGAATCTGCTTTCAAACAGATAAAAGAGGGAAGAGGAGCAGGCAGAGTTCGGAGCTCACTGCAACAGCAGGCAGTGCAGACAGGTGGCTCAGCAGGGTCAAAACAGGATCAGACAGATGCAAGGACAGTAAATGGGAAACAAAAGACCGGGCAGGGACGTACTCAGTGCCCATGGACAGTAGTGAGGAAGCTGGGGAAATGCAAGGGGAAAGCACTCTGGAAGGTGATCAGACTCTTGTGTTGTCTCTAACCAGCATTTCCCATTGCCACCATCAGAGACTGAATACTGGGCTAGATGGACATCAGTCTGAGCTGCCAGCACATTCTTTACAGTCACAATTTGCTCCTAATTCCCAGCAGTGTAACAACCACGGTTGACTTCACTGTGTTACCTCTAATTCCTACTGGTGAAGTGAAAGCGATGCCTGTAGTGATATTAATACAGAGATTCCAGCCTGTATGTCAAAAAGCTATTACTGGGAAAGTGGCAATTGTCAGCAGCCTTGGGCTACCCCCAGTTCTAGTGGATGGCAGTCAAGTCATCCAGCATCTCAACAGACAATAGGATCGATTTCTATGCCATGCCTGGAGAGAAGGACATGCTTCTTTTGAAGACATGAGGTGGAGGGGTGCTGCTGCTGAAGGTGTAAATATGAAAGTTTCCAAACTCCTGATCTTGGGTCCACTTCTCTGAAACATTGCATTCACTATAACACCAGGAACTACCAAAGAACCTATTTTTAATAAAGTGTTCTGCATATACAAAGTAAAATAAGGAAATCAGGCTGTTAATTCAAAAAATAGTTCTTTGCTATGTTAAGTGATAAATATATACATTCTCTTGTATGCCAGGAAAAAAATAGTCTCTGCATTTATCACAATAACCCGTTGTCTGAAGAGGATGCCAGACACCACAGTCTTGTGTTCATTACCCAATAGGAATATATCACTGATATATGTATATCTACACAGACATATATATATGTATACATAAACGCAAGGAGATCACTTGCATTTGCCACTACACTTCTGAAAAAACCCAGAAGTTGTCATTTTTTTAGAGTTCCCATTGGCTTGCTTTCTGCCATTCACCTTGTGTTTCAGGAACAGCGTTACCAAGAGTAAATGTAACAGAAGGTAATATTTAGAATTAACTTTAAATTCATCAAAACATAGCATGTTATTAACCTTTCTACATACACAATAATAGGGGGGAAAATCAAGAGCCTGACATTTAACACCTTTTATTTTAAATCTTTGCCATAAACCAAATATATATTTTTCACCTAGTTAAAAAACAAGACTTGCTTAATCACATCCACAACTTGATTGTTATCTTCCATCTGGCAAACATTTCTAGTTACATAAATCCACCCTTTTATCTGCCAAAAAAAAAACCTCAAGACTGGCTTTGTCATAGAAGTTTAGACAATGATTGCAGCTTCTGGCAAGGAAAAAGCTTATTGCGAGTAATAAGAAATATAAGTAGATTGTATTTTAATCATTGCAACCATTTTTACCTACACGAGAAGAAGCAGACAAATCTTGTCCTACCTCAGCTTGTGTGCCTTCTGGTGTGTTCAGTATTTCCTTCTGCTTGCTGTTGCTCACAACTTTTAGTTTTGTTAGTGGAAAGGAAAAACCCAAAAACTTGATGCAAGACCCAAGTGCTATTTATGCAGAAGCCACAGAAAAGCAATGAGTGGTAAGAAAGGGAAGTAAATTCTGATTAAAAGATCTTAGATCTTCTTAAAAGAGAAATGTTCTCAGCTCAAGGAGTGGTGCTAGCAATCACATGGCAATCTTTCATAATTTTCATCCAATGAAAGGCTCTGCAGCTACATGGTATGTTGGGAAGCTTTCTGGATGTCTGTATTTGCTCCCACGCTTCTTTATATCTGCTTTTAATAATCAGGGTTGCTCAGAACATTAGAGGGCATCTGTGTATAAGCTTCACATGAATCATTAGAGATATCGTTCTTGGAATTATGGAAAGGGCAAGTTCTGGGGTTATTTCCCAGATTTGCCATGCAGAAATCACAGGAAGAACAAAATTGGAAGCAGGTTCTAGGAATTGGTGTATAATCTCATTCAGCTCATAGTGTGAGGCTGAGTTTACAGAGCTGAGGGACTAATTTTCCTTTTATTTTGATAGGAACAGAATACATAGCTCTGTTAGGCCATAAGCAAGCAGCTGCAGTGAACACTTTATTCCCCCTTAATGTTTTACCTCTCAGTGGAGCAACATTGACTTCACAGATGAGTGCTCTGAGCCCGCTGCAATTGTGAAAGAGGTATCTATACATACTACAGGAACAACAGCTTGGTTATTCCTCCTCCATGCTTTCAAAACATGCAGGTGGACCAGCAGCAGTCATGTGCTTTCTGGCTGCTCTGCTGTATTTCATATCAGCTGCAGGTTAGGACTCCACAAACGGCTGCTTACCGCACCTCAGTGGATCGGCAGTTTCCAAAAAAACCTTCTTGCCACCCACACTTGTAGTTGTCTATGCCCCAAAGTGCTTCAGATAATGATTGTAATCTCTCCTCCATTGGCCTGATTCTCATCTATCACTCTTCACTTTGGTTTTACACACGGATTTGAGAACAGGCAGAATAGTTCTCTAGGTGTGCTCCTCATGCAGGGTCATGGTGGCAACATGCAGTGGCTGCAAAGACTTGTGTCACCAGAGCTCCCAAATCCCTGTGCCCACAGAGGAGGTACATGCAGCTTGCAGGCGCTCGAGGGGAGGGGGTTAGCATGGGCATAAAAAAGGACATAGGAAACAAAGCTTAGCTAGAATTAGTCTAACACCTTCAGTCCCCAGGGTGAGCACAAAATCCATGAGTGGTCTTTTTTGAAAATTTGCCTACATTTGCATCGACAGAGCAAAGTAAGCTTAAAAAGCTCCCTGATAGAGATCCACCTCAAGTGAATTTTCAAGATGCAGTGTGATGGTGAATTAGGATCCTCCTGAGACCACAGGTACCTAACTTAGATTTTACCAGCTGTCATGGCACCTAAGCCCGTAGATAGGTGTCCTCTTCCAGCTGTGGTTGCACTGGCCACTTTGGTCACCACCCCAGCTGTTCCCCTACGTGCCAACACCTGCCTGCAGAGTGGCTCGTGTGTGCTCACTAACCCAGCCCGGTCATTGAGGTAGGTACCATAGACACCTGAAACGGGAGGTCTCTGCTCACCCAGCCCATATGGAGTGCAGCAAGGTAGAAATGACCCCATGAGCAGCTTGGGGGGCAGATTTCAGGGGCAGAGCCCTTTGGGAGGGAGCTGTGACGTGTGGCACACAGCAGCGTGGGGTGTGACCGCCTCACTCAGCAAGGCCATGGCGGAGGACAGCTACGGCCTCTGCATTCGCTTCGGAGATGCCCAAGTAACTCAGACCGCATCTTATCTGCAACCGGCAGAGGCTAATTTAGGCATTGCAGCAGCAGTCTGATGACATCTCCATAGCATGGCACACAGCGATAATCGCTCTGGGACTGATAGGCAGGCTGTTTTCAGTCACACAAGGTCAGTCACAAAAATGTGTGGAAAAGCTAGACATTGATCACAATTTATTTTCCTGAATGTGTTTTGAGAACATCTCTTTCACTGTATGATATGGTTATCTTTGTTGATTAGATAATTCCTCACATTCACTTTCTTAAAAGCCCTGCTTTCTGGACGGTACTGTTTCCTCTCTTTTATAAAGTAATTCTGTAGTTTTTCTTTTACACTGGCTTTGAATAAATGAGGTTGGCTGCCAACTCACCCTGCACCTGACGAGGTAGATCCAGAGTGACTGCTTGGGATTTTTTTGAGACAGTCACTAGATGACTCAGCTTCCGAGGGGAGTTTATTACATTTGTTACTAATAAAAACTTCAGTAATTCTGGAAAAGACATCTCAGAATATCATGAAAAATCAAAGACTTTCATCACAAGACGCAACATGCATGTCGCATATTCAACAGCTAAGAGCCTAGATTGTTTCTGAATTTTGAGTCCCATAAAGGGATCAAGGACGCAGCAGAGTGCAAACCACCCCGCTGGGTGCAGCTACTCTCCATCTTGCCTCCGTTTCTGTTCCTTTTTACCTTACTGGCTCTATGACAGCCCAGTTTCAAGACAGGAGGGGATGACTCATACTTTTTCTTCCCCTTTCTCACACTCTCACCTCCTATCCAGCCCTGCCCAGGGGCACTGCACCACAAAGGAGGGCTCCAGCCCATGGTGGCAAGCAAAGCCACCACTGCAGGCTCCAAATGCATGAAGAAGCCAAACTTCAGATCTGAAATAAGCACTCCAGTCCAGGTAGAAGCGAAAATTTAGACTCTCCTTCCCCTGTTCAGCACTTCCTATAGGCTAGTTCAAGTGTCCTCATGGGCTGAACACTACCTGGTGGGAGTGCCAGTCAAGGAGCCTGTCTCCCACACTCCCTGTATAGGGCACCTTGGCCATCACAAACACACATCATGCTATGATGTACTCCATAGGGCTGGGCCTCTCCCCACAGCAGTACTGTGTCACCCTAAAGTCAGGTGAGCTGCATCTGGGGACAGTCTGTTACCTGGAGCATCCCTCCATCATTGCAGTCTCGCTGGGCAGGTTGTCATCCACTTCACAACTCAGCAGAGGGGGGCAAGAGCTGCCTGAAAGACTCCCAAGTCTTGATGCATGTGCACAGCCCAACAGACTCATGTAAGCTCCTCAGGCCATGTGGCACGGATGCATCTGCACACCAGCTCAGGTAGCTCAACAGCCCCACAGCCATGGGGACTGTGCATGGGAGACATGGCAATCCCCTGCACCAGGGGAGCTGCGGTGAGACACCAGGCAACCCAGATGAAGGAGCCTGTGTATTTTTTCCAGTATTTTTTTAGTCACTCAATCAATGTTTTACTGTCTGCAGGTACAAACTTCCAGTGGCAGAGTTTCACATTTTTCATGCCAAGATATTTTTGGTAAAAATGGATCTGTCAAACAAACAGAAGGGATTGCCTCCACTGAGGATTTTAGTACTGCACGTCTTCAGCACGGCAGCTTAGCCTACTAACACATATCTGTTTCCAGAGACTAAAATTACAAAGCTGACATTCATTTTCTGTGCAATCCAGAAAAAAACAGCATCCATGTTAGTAGCTCACCTGCTGTCAGCTATAAGGTTGGATAGATGGGAAGATGAAAGTGATGGCTGCATGAAGCAGGGGGGAGAAGAAGGGCCAATTTTAAGAGGAAATATTCAGAAAGGAAAAGCACAGAAGGTTTTCAAGCTGTTTCTTTTGCAACGCTAGTAATGACACCTTTTTTAATTGCCTGTGGTCCTTTCTTAATTGTTTGCTGTTTCTCATTACATACTGTTGAGGGCAGAGGAATGTTAATACATAGGTGGGATGGAAAAAGACATCTGATGTTGTCTTCATACAAAATTAACTATTTTTTTAAGTATGAAGTACTAAAACTGGAAATGTTTTTGCCAGCCCCTCCAAAGGTGGCTATGGGCCTTGGGAAAAACTGATTTTTTTTCCAAAAGCTGTGAGGCTGATGGCAGCTGGAAGCATTAATGGTCCTCCCAGAGAATAATCGATCCAACCCTTGACTCTGAAAAGACTGAATCAGAGCAGGACAAAACACCATACATTTTCTAAGGCCTTCATCTAAAGTCCGTGGAAGTCAATGGAAAGAATAGTGCCTTTTTTGATTAAAACCTAAATAAGACAGCCTCAGAAAGTGTGACTGGAAAAAAAGAACTCCTTCTTTTTTTCCTCTTCAACCAGCTAAAAGCATTTTAGATCTAACACGTGCAAGGCTGTCAGCGTACCATGTATACTCTATCTTCTCTGTGTAGTGTACCTTTCAAAACCTCTCTCTCTCTGCTTCTGCAGCCATTTCTTCACCTACTAACCACCATGATGCCGAAATGACTTTCTGCTTGCATTATGTATTTTGGTTAACTGCACAGTCTGCAATTGCAACCTGTATTATTTCTGGTTTTTGTGTTAGACATCACAGGATTGCAAACTGATGGGATAATGGAAGTGCATAATTTTAAGGACTTGGCAACAAATCTAGTTATCTCTATCTTAAGTTTTGGTCTCTTAAAGACTTGTAATTTGCATATGTAGGCACATGTATGCAGTTCTGCATTTTCCCATGCACACAGCTTTGTGGTTTGGTCTGTGTTCATGTCATATTAAATGTTCTGTGAATCCTGCGTTATTCTGTTGAACTCTCCATTCATACAAATACAGAAACTCAAAGCAAAACAAGCTTTCTTCCTTTTCTTTTTGCTGACCCTTCTACAATACCTCTGATCCAACAGCTGGATAAAAACCAATCACAACATTCTAAAATCAGAATGGCCAGATGTAGGTGCTCTGCATCTTATATCCAATGACTAAACACAACTGTAAGATAGAACTTGCAAGTCTTTCCACATAAACTCCAACAACCACCGAATCCACTTTCATATCAATGTAATCATCATTAATACTTAGCAAAAACTTTACCAGAGACAACAATGTGCCCCGCTGCAGCTCCATTCCCTAACCCCAGCATCTTCATGCAATTCTCTTTCTTTCCTGTAGTCCTTTTGCTCTCTTATCCAATGCGTTTCCAGTGCTATTACGTGCTCTCTCTGTAGGGGCAGGGGGTGGTGGTGGTGGTGTTGGAGTGTATGTCCATATACAACTGGTATAAATGCAGCTGCATGTATGCGTTTATATGCATGCACTCACAGAGTGCATTTAGATGCAAGCACTTACAGAGAACCCATTTGCATGCATGTGCATTTATAATATAAATGTATATGTACATACACATGCTCGATAAAAAGGTTGAACTTGATCATCAAGGCTGAATTGTGTTGGCCAGAATTTAGGGACCCATAGGAATAAGTGGGGGACACAAATTCCCTGCTCTTTTCATCCAAGGCTGATGGCTTTCATCTGCTGGAGATGCCTCTCCCTACAGCACATGGGAGGTTCTTCCTCCAGGCACTGGCTGTCCCTGACACAGTAAGTTTAAATTTTTGTCCTGTATTTTAACAAAGTTTCTTCAAATAAAACTCAGGTGGGGTTAGATCTCACTGGCCACATTTTCTATTCTACTGGCTTTGGGAAATGGTTTAAGGCATTGTGTGCTATTTGATACTTTTAAAACTGTATTTTAAAATGCCATGTAAAGATAGTCTATATATGTGATTTTGAAGAAGATATAAATATGACCTTTTGTCCCTGTTTTATGCTCAGAATTTTAGGGGAGTATCCAAGTGCCCAAGTATAAGGGTCATTAAATATGTTGTAAAAAATGTCCATTTATAAATGAAATTTCCAGGCCTGAAAACTGCTTAGATTAGATGTTTCTTTTGTAATTAGTTTGCAGCTAGTGTCCTCCCACATAAAAATGAGAATTCATTTAAGCTCATCTTTGTCACAGACTGGATGCTTTTCTGGCATGACTTAATGGAATCCTCTTTACGGGCATATACTGAAAAGAGAACTGTCTGAGCAGGGCTGGATGCGGTGGTAACGAGGGTGAGAGAAGGAGGGGGAAGCTCTGCAGCAGTGGGTTCCTCCACCGTTATGGGATGGGGATCGTTCAGTGCTGTGGGGATCCTTCCCACACACAGCCCACCCTACCGCGCACACTGGAATGCTGCCATGCTGAGCTGACGAATGCAATTGTCACCTTTTACCTTAGACGCTCAAGTCTGTACTCTTGGTTTCTTTGCAGAACACAAGCCCAGGCTGTGCTGTCAGCCCACTATGTGCCCAGGCACCAAGCCCAGGGGCACCTCAGCTCCCATCTTTGTGGCTGGTTGTCACCAGGTGACTTTGTTCACCAGCACAGCTAGTACTTGGGACCAGTCTGGGAAGTTCTGAGCAGCATGACATGAGCTGGCTATGCAACTGGGTGACCGTCAGTCAAACTTGCATGGGTTTTATAGCAAAATGGGGATATAGCTCATTCCGTCTTGATTAAACTATCTCATGTTTTCCTTTCAGAGTCCTCAGTGCAATGAGGAATAAGGACAAGCTGGGCAGAGGCTGTGGTCTTTTACTGAAGGAAGAAAATGAAGGGAAATACATGATTTAATTCAGTTTTGTTCAGCAGAGATGTTTCTTCCACTTTGTTGTTGTTGCTACAAGACCAAAGCTGTAATTCTCCTGAAATCCAGAGCATGCCACCAGAGAAGAATTGGCACAATGGTTTTAGTTTCATGTAATATTCCCAATACTCAGCAACTAAGCACTTTAGAAGAGAATAAACAAAATTAAGTAAGCTGTTTGTTCAGCATGTTCCAACACCCGTCCATCTGCCTCCCTTTGTACTCAAAGTCCCTCAACCACAACTTTTCTTATCCGTTACTGTCAAAAATATGACTCATTTTTCACATAATAGACTGGGGGAAAAGTACAGAAGTTTTTACACACAATAAAGCTTTTTCTTGTCCAGGATCTCCTGCATCAGCTTTTATTTAACTTCTCATTAAAAAGAATGACACAATGAAAATGTACTTTTTCTAGCCCTAGTTAGCTGCAGCAGGACTCACTGTCTGTGCCACAATTAGCGAGCTGTGCTTGACTCTCCACAGAACCAGGCAACTGAAGCTTTGGTATAGCTAATTTTAGGACAAGGAATTTATCAAATTCCCAGGCCATAAGGGTACTTCGTGAATTTGGTGAATGGAAGGAAGTCTCCTCCCCTCTACCCAGGCACCTCATAAGCCCAGCTACCACGCTTTCGTGGCTGCAAAGCAGAAGCCACTCCAAAGTGGAGACATGGGCCAAAATGTCTTCCTGTGTGGCTCCATCACGTTTGCAATCTGTGTTGCCTCACCATAAAAACCACATCCCCAAGCAGATGAAGTGGTTCCCATGGGAACGGTCAGTGTAGTCTCCCCTACTGGTGACATCTTCTGTAACCATTCCTTTTCCATGGCATCATGCTGTACTCGGCTACCAACAAGGCTGATACTGGATTCCCGGGTTAAGGCTGTGTTTGCCTAGCACATTTCTTCCCACCCTTGCTTTCCACATACTAGACTGGTTTTAATAACGCCTTGCTTGGTTGGTAGACACGAAGCAAAATACACAGCAGGTCATCAGCAGATTTCCAATTCAGATGAAATCTCACAGCTTTTTTCACACAAATCTCGTGCTTTCCTACAATGATATCCTCATATGCATCAGACAAGCATTGCTGCCACAGGAATCTCTCATGTGTTAGACTGATTTCCACACAATGAGAACATCACTTGCCAAGCAGATGTGGGGAGAGATCCATCAAACCCAGAGGTCCCCTCCCAAGTCTGCTGGGACCTCTGGCCCACACGTGCTACATGTGGCACTGTGCTGGGGTGAGGAAGGTTCTTACCAGTGTAAATTATGTCTCAGACCATCAAAATGATCTTTTGTATTTCTCAGTGCTGAGCAATGTAATTTTTCTTAGTTACTACAATCACTAGTACCCCTGCCCTGGACAGGAATGAGACTGAGGTCCATTGTATCTGTTTGAGATGCTCAAACTTCACCAGGTTATTTTGTGATGCTAAAAGTCACAGGCTTATGTAAAGAGGAAACAAGATAAAGTTGATAAGCTTTAAAATCAAGTCATCTACTTACCTTCTGGATCTTAACCTTAGGCTTAACATTGATAGAACTACATGACACACTCTCTAAAAAAATCACCCCAAGGAAAGCTCCAAAGAACATCTTTAATAAGTCTTTTGCACTTAATTTCCTCTATTCTACACTTCCATTTCCTAGCATCTCTTAAGTGCATTCAGTAGGATAGTAAGTATAATTCCTATGAGCTATCTAAATTACTTCTAGCAAATTTGTTTCAGCACTTATATCACATTAGCATCATTACATTACAATTTAAACCTTTGATTTTACCACTAATCAAAGGCAATTCTAGCAAATAACCCAAATGTTCTAATTTAACAATAGTATCATGTCTTACTTTCTTTTTTGGTAATCAAGCATGGTCACTATAATCTCTGTGGGCTATAGAGTAGTTTCTTCATATCAGTATAGCAGTGCCACACTCTTTTGTCAAGCTAACTTCCCAGGTCTAAGTATCTTCTGCTTGCACCTCTGTTTAAATACTTCAGTAGGGTTAGCAGCATTATGTACAATATCACCCAGACACATCCCTAGAAAATTTGGCCTCCCTTTGCAGACAATCCTGAAAACATCTGCTAGTGTAAGCAAATTGGCTGTGGGAACTGCATACTCCCCCTTTAGGGTTGTTTAATTATTTTTTTTTCATCTCTTTAGTGTACAGATCCATTACTTGTACTGTTGAAACATAGTAGAACTGGAATTGTGAGACTAAACTGCTAAAATTAGCCAAAAGCTGAAAGCACAGTTTTACTACGTCAAGAGTTTGCAAACTGGCGATAGGGGCTCTGTTCTGTTTGACATGGCAAATTGTAGTAAAGCTAACACAATATTTTAAAATGAAAGCTTCCTTTGCTTCATCATAAGAAATGTTAGCCACAGCTAGGTTTCACATCTATAAAGATACCATTCAAATTATGTTTGACTGTTTCTTGAGATAAAATACAACATGTTTGCACACCACAGCTGTAGAAATACAAATAGTTTGCTTCCTTTATGCAACTATTCAATGGAAGAAAAAAAAAAATGGAACTAGTGATGAAGAGCTGGCCAATATGTATCAACACACTGTAGGGTGACCATCAGACCATGCTTGTGTTCACCAGCAACATGAAAGACCATAGCTAGAAAGCAGTGACCAAACTGGTAATGCACAATGGTAGCCTTATTTAAACTATGGAGAATGATAAGCTGTACAATAAGAATTAGACTTGCATCTCAACCACTTGTGTATACCTTGGAAATAACTCTTCCTGGTGTCAGAAATTAAACTGTAAGAGCTGATATAGCCAGTATACTGGTGTCAGCTCATTGTTTAGGAAACAAACAAAAGGTCTTGGAGGCCAGGTCTTGGAGGATCAAACCCATGGATGTACCACACACATTCTTCACATCGTTGCAAAAGAAAATCAGATGCCAAGAAAGGCAACACAAAATCAGTCAAAATACTCACTTTGCCTGGCACCCTGCCTGTGACAGGGACATATCAAAGATGTCTGTGAAGTAGTTCAATAAAAAGTCAAGTATGTAGTGATGCTTCCCCATAATAGTCTTTCTGCTGTCAACAATTCTTGCTTAGGGATTTGTGACAGGAGAACTGCCTGGAGATTTAATAACCCTTGATGGGGTTTTCTTCAATGAATTTGCCCACGTCAACCTTTAGCAACCACATCTTGCACAGAAAAGTTCCTTTTCAGAAGTATGTATAATAGAAAATATGTGCTGCAGAATTAGATCATGTATGTTAGACATATGTACATGGTTACATTAGAACTACCTGCATGAAAATCACATCCTTTCAACTTTGTTGAAACTTTTGGCTGTTATGTTTCTTTGAGACTTCTTATTTCTTGTATTGAAGAAGGGCAGGAAAAAATTGTACCTTCCTAGATACAAAGAAAATGTTGGCTGGTTCAGAATGAGGATATATCTAGAGCAGCAGCCAATCTCCAGCGGGGCTGACAGAGAAGCAGAGGAACTAAGCAAACTTACAAGCTACTTCCAAGTATTCTCCCACCTTACAACTGTTTTTAGCAGAGCCAATTTTGTTTGTTTATTCTGAACATGGCTCCCACTAACTTCATTTGTTGGCCCCTTGAGCCTGTACAGAAAAACACAGTGCATTTGGAAGACAACATACAGGTTTCTGGCATTACCATACATGAAAGATTTCCTTTTATTTGCAAACTCAATGTGAGTACAGTCAATGTGTATTCACCCTTTCCAGGCCACACGGATTTTTGTAGACCTTTGCCACATCCCTGTGCCATCTCTGGCAGGCTGAAGAGTCCCAGCCTACACATTAATTTCATGTATGGATGCTGGGTTGTGCATTTTTAACTGTAAATCTTATCCGAGTTAATACTCACTGAGCAGGGGAGCTCAATACTGCACAGAATGTTGAAAACACTGGTGCATTATAGATTTACAGAGTGGTATAGTAGCATGGGGTTTTTGTCTGCTCCTGAACTCTAAGTTGAGGTCTTCATACAATGAGCTCTCATTTTTGAGAGGTAGCAGTGAGCTCAGAGCTCCCCCCCCCGCCCCCCCGCCCCCATCTTATTTTTAAAGGTAAAACTGCTGGACAAGGAGGCTTCTGATGTGAATCCTTTTGCATCTGTCTCTACTAAATTTCATGTGTCGTTTAATTGCTCAGTTATTCATACTTCTATGGTGCTTTTGCAATTCTTCAAAGTCAACCCTCATCTTGGGTTTTCTACAGAATAGCAAAGTATCTGGCATATCATCTTCAGATTTTACCTCCTCACTTTTTACCTTCTTCTCTAGATTATTTAATTATGTGGAACAATAAAGTCCCAGAAAAAACCTCTGAAACACACCAGTAGCAACCTTTTTTCGCTCTCAAAATTGATCATTTGCTTAAAAATTGATCATTTGCTTCTACCCTCTCTCCTGATTATTACACAGGGATCTTCCCTTCTATCCAATAGTTGTTCAATGCTTTAAAGGTTCCTTTAGATTTAGATTAGTATTTTTTGAACATTGCCAGGTATGCTGAATCCAGATCTCCTTTATTCTCATAATTTTTCATTCAGAGGAGTCCAACATATTTGTGTGACAAAAATTCCCATTGTAAAATTTCTTCTTCACTATAAAAAAAAGTTCTTCCTTGCTACAAAAAAGTTCTTCCTCCCTATGTCTGGTTTATGCACCTATCCACTAATTCTCAGTGGTTCCTTAATAGCATTACGAGTAAATTGCCCAGTACACATGCCAGGTTTCCAAATTAGTGGCTCCATTTTTCACATTAACTACCTTCCATTCCTTTGGTACTAAGACAGCTGTAAGTGCAAAGTTATACATTACAGTGAGAAATTCAGCAGTTTCTACCTGGAGCTCCTTTGGTGCACTTTGGATAAAAAACATCAAGTAATGCGGACTCAATGATGTTAATTCTGTCTGCTTGTTCCAAGACATCTTTAGTTAAAATTGAGACCTGTCCACTGATAAATCCTCTGCAAGAAGAGCTATCCAGGCTCTTCCCTAGTGGACAGAGCCAAAAAGTACAAATACATTTGGGTTTTTGTCTGCTGCTCTTTCTTCCCTGCATCTTCCACATGGCTCCACGAGGAGTAAATTGTACCTGACAAAATTGGTGGCCTTCTATGATGGAGTTACAGCACTGACAGATGAGGGAAGAGCAACTGCTGTCATCTACCTGGACTTGTGCAAAGCTTTTGACACTGTCCCACATGACATCCTTGTCTCTAAACTGGAGAGACATGGATTTGACAAATGGACCACTCAGTGGGTAAGGAACTGGCTGGATGGTCACACACACAGAGTTGCAGCCAATGGCTCGATGTCCAAGTAGAGACCGGTGATGAGTGGCGTTCCTCAGTGGTCCATATTGGGACATGGAGAGTGGGATCGAGTACACCCTCAGCAAGTTTGTTAATGACACCAAGCTGAGTGGTGCAGTCGATAAGCTGGAGGGAAGTGATGCCATCCAGAAAGACCTTGACAGCCCTGAGAAGTGGGCTCATGTGAACCTCATGAAGTTCAACGAGGCCAAGTGCAAGGTCCTGCACATGAGTCAGGGCAACCCCAGGGACAAATACAGGCTAAGCAGAGTGTTGATGGATGAAAAAATCAACACGGCCTGTCAATGTGTGCTTGCAGCCCAGAAAGCCAACTGTATCCTGGGCTGCATCAAAAGAAGCATGACAAGTAGGTAGAGGGAGGTGATTTTTCCCCTCTGCTCCACTCTTGAAAGAACCCACATGGAGAACTGGCTTCAGCTCTGGGGCCCCCAGCATAAGAAGGACGTGAGCTTGTTGGAGCAAGTCCAGAGGAAGGCCACAAAGATGATCAGAGGTCTGGAGCACCTCTCCTATGAAGACAGGCTGAGGGAGTTGGGGTTGTTGAGCCTGGAGAAGAGAAGGCTCCCAAGGAGACCTTATAGCAGCCTGCCAGTGCCTGAAAGGAGACTACAGGAAAGCTGGGGAGGGGCTTTGTACAAGGGCATGTAGCGATAGGGCAAGGGGGAATGGCTTTGAACTAGAAGAGGGTAGATTGAGATCAGATATTGGGAAGAAATTCTTTCCTGTGAGGGTGGTGAGGCACTGGCACAGGCTGCCCAGAGAAGCTGTGGATGCCCCATCCCTGGCAGTGCTCAAGGCCAGGCTGGATGGGGCTTTGAGCAACCTGGTGTAGTGGAAGGTGTCCCTGCCCATGGCAGGGGGGTGGAACTAGATGATCTTTCAGGTCCCTTCCAACCCAAACCATTCTGTGATTCTATGAATATCCAGAAGTGCCTGCCAGCCACAACTGTTCTGTGATTTTATAATGTAATATTATGTGATAACATTAATATACCAGAAAATAATGTAATATGAATATAACCACACTCATAATATGATTATATATTACATGCTAATACTAAAGTTTTTCTTCATAAACCTGGATTTTAATCCACAAATTTTCCATCTTGCTTTGTGAACATTTAGTAAACATGATTACAGTTTTCTGTAATATAGAGCAGAGCTCTTCCATCAGCGCAGGTCTCCTCAACTTTGAAGAATACTTTGCCTCCCATATCATCATGAGTTCTGTCAGTTTTCTAATATACCTATTATACTGATATCCTCATGGAAATTTTCCACCCTAGCCTCTCAGTCCCATTTTCCAGACTTCAGTTGTTCTTCCACAGTTCCTATTTGAATATTACAATATTCTGTCCTGCCCTTTACTGAGTAACACAGAGTTCCCATGACTTTTCCTCTACTGGATCCTACATCTCAAACCATGTGCACTTCCATTTAAATACAGATCTGTGACCTTCTTAAGTGCCAACAGCACTATTACCATACGGTTCAAATGACGTCTATCTGTCTGGCATGTGCTCCCTTTACTCTAGAAGTATCCTCTATTCCCAATGAATTTTTATGCTCCCTCTTTATACCATTTTCTCACACAATTATTGGAATTACATCTCTGCCTCTTTCTGGTACATCTCTGCCTCTTTCTGGTCTTGCACAAGGTGCCAGGAGCATTGTGGAAAGTACAGCCAGAGAGATCCTGATACTTAGCTTCCTACCAAACATAGGTCACAAGTACCAACACCTCTCCAGTATTTCTTAGAAGCTGATTCAGATGCATTTTGAGGTTCACTGGGCAAGCAAGTCCCTGCTATGAGCTCAGCTGTCTATATGGGTGATGAGCAAACTGACCACTGCTACAGCAGTTCCTCCCTATAGCAGGTTATCTCTGCCCTAGCAGGTTAACCTTATGCAAACAGTCTAGTTCTGAGATATACAGCTTGGGGAAGGGAAGAGGGGGAAGGCACCTACTGCCTTCTGCTTAGGAAGGGAAATACAATATCAGGGCACCCCTGGGAAGAGATTCAACTTCTTGTGGTTTCCACCTTAAAATAGAAATATTTCAGTATTAAGTTACCTCTGAAGGATTTACTTAAGGACTTAATAAAGGACTTAATTCCTTAATTTAAAGGCCAGAGGATTAATTTTAACCTAAAAGCTGTATGTCTGATGCAGGAGAATCTCTTTTTATAGAAGCACTATTAGGCCACACCTGGTCTGTTTTGGAAATTAAATGCCTTCCTAAGTGAGGTTAAAACTTCATGGAATAAAAGGAAGGAAGCCATGAGGGAATTTCTGAAAGACAGGAGATTTCTGAAAGGCTGCAGGGGGTCTCCATGAAGTGCAGGAAGAGGCAAAAGGGATCAATGGAAAAGGGTGTATTTACTTTTTTTAAAATAGCACAAGATGATTAATTCAGACATGTTTAGTAATTGTCAGACCGTAACTGGAAGGGTTTGGAAGGTAGGCAGGTGTCTCTTCCAGGCTGAACAGTAAAGCACGCAGATCAACACTAAGACCTGAACTGACAGAGAAGAGAAATTCTCTTGTAGGAATTATGGTTTATTCATAGCAATGATGCCCACTTATGTTTGGAAAAGTTTGAATAAAATGCGGACAGCAATAGAAAGAGGTGGACTGCTGCTAACACAGCTATGAAAGATTATTGCGATTTCAAATGCTTGTTTCTTTTCCAGGGCCTAGGCTGGTGAAGCTGGGCTTGGCAAAACCTTGGACTCTATCATGAAAAATAGTCTTGGGGGAGGATGAGGCCTTTGGTGCCCAGATTAATCCATAAGGAGAAAGAGTCAGGTCCTTTGAAGGTTGTCTTGCATTTAAGCATCTGTTTGCTGCACTGGTAAAATTCAGCCCCCAGGAGGACAAGACCCAAGGCATGTAAATGGTGATTTGTGACTTCTTAAATCAGGAAACAAAGGAAAGAATGGTTTTGTTAATGGATTTCATCCAGTTCTGGGAAGGTAGTCAAAGAAAGTCTGCAACACATAGGCAGAAGCAAGAAAATAGCAGCTAGGCAGAGACTAGCAGGGAAGGATGTCTGCTGTTAAAGGAGGTCCCGACAAAATGTGATGCCCAGTGGGGAGAGAAGCAGAGATTCATTGGAGAGAAAAGGAAATGATCCCCTTGCGTTGACTCCACCACCACATGCTAGATGATGGTGTCGCTGACTGGCAGTGGGGGCACATGTAAACTGGACAGGACTGGGTACACTGGGGGAATCCAGTGAGCGAAGAAATATCCCCAGCTTCTGAGA
Source organism: Falco biarmicus (assembly GCF_023638135.1). Taxonomy (NCBI): domain Eukaryota; kingdom Metazoa; phylum Chordata; class Aves; order Falconiformes; family Falconidae; genus Falco; species Falco biarmicus. The sequence goes on from NC_079289.1 coordinate 31,097,541, forward strand.
CAGGGGAAGACTGACAACAGGGTCCTCAGTGTACTGTGCCCCCTGAAAGCCATCCCTGGGATCTTCTCAAATACAAGGATGAGGAGGTTCTGGCAGCAATCACCAATGGCTCTGTGTATTCAAGATTTAAGAAAAGCAGTAAATACTAGTAGTTTTTACAGTAGAAAAATTATAAAACTTAGATGTTATTTACTGGAAAAATCCCCACTGAGGAATATGACAAATAGAAATCCCTAGGAAGAGCAAGAGTCTACGAAACTGCTATTTTAAGAAATATAGGCTACAATTATGAGTGAAATAACGCATACACAGAGATGTTCTCAGACACCAGAAACGTTCCCAGATGGTCTACAGTATTCAATGGTTAAAACAGTCTGGTACTGGGAGTGCCAGCCTGTGCTCTCCCTATTTCCATGCATGATTTGGAAGTTAGTAGGGTCATTGCAACAGGCTTTTTGGAAAAGACAGAAAGATTGAAGGGGTTAAAGTTTTGTAGAATGGACCTAGGCTATTCAGCTCAGCATGAGAGAATGGTTCAGCGCATGTATTACTAGTATAGCTGTAGCCATGGGAATTGCAATAGGTCCGGGAAATGAGCTAAAGAATAGGAATGATTAAAGCCTAATATAACAGACTCATCTTCTCTCGTAACTCAAAGATTCAGGACAAGAATTGAAGCACAATCTGGTTGGTAAACAGCAGATTTCTGAGTAAATAAAAAATGAGTTCTGAGGAAACAGGCAGATCTGAATTGAAGGAAAGGCTCCTTGGCCACAAAACCAGTTTAGGGTGGCTCCTGAAGTAAAGGAAAAAGGTATTGAAAAATGTACTAACAATTGCCTACCAAGCAAAGGCACCAACACTAATTGTAAGAAACTGAGCATTCCTATTTTTAGTATGAATACCTTGCCCAAGGGGTAGTTTACAAGGAGATTTTACAAAACCACTGCCATCAAAACCACAATCAGTATGCATACTGATTCAGCAGTAACAGGGGTTGAAACATTTCCTATTAAAGGCAAAAGAGAGAAAAGCTATGTGGAGATGTCCAGGAGAGGAGATACTCAGCCAAAGCTTTTGTGGCAGACATTAATAAATTGCATGTCAAATCAATGGTGATGAATGAATTAGTGAGTCCCTATTCCCTTTTACCCTTAGTGCAATGAACTTGTGGAGACCACCACCAGGGCTATGACCTTGTTTGATTCCATTGCAACAAAGAAAACAACAATCTCAGGATACTGGTAGACAATATGCCTGATAATATAAAGGGTGCCTGGTTTATACTTTGTTTCTGGTGATGCACAAACAGTTGTCTGTTGACACAGGGCACTGCTTGGAGTCTAGTTAAAGAATAATTTGCCTGAGCCAAGGTAACCTGTGGAGCTGGGGTGAGTAAGGTATCCCAGAAGTACTAGTAAAAAGTGCACAAAGGAAAGTAATGGCTAGACTTATAACCCATCCATCTTTGCCTCTCCAATCTGAAAGACCACATATTTTATTGATGTAACATTCATTTTGACTCCAGCGCAAGGCTTGAACTAACACTTCTGTGCCTTGTCTTTGTGGCTGCACCTCTTGTCAGGTGATGGAGTGTTATTTCACTAATCAGGGTACGTGCAAAACCCCAAGTTTACAAGGTGCAAATGACTTTCTTACATAAATCATTGTAAAATTCCCCAAAGAAGCTGAAGGACCAGCCTCAGTTATTTTAGAGTGCATCTGACTGTGAGGAGCTGGGCTACCTACTCTAAACCAAATCTTTATCTACTGAAATCCACCTGGATGTTTTTTGTTTGAAGGCTGGTTGTCCTTAGCAACTTATTAGCAAAAGCAACAAAAAGCCTTCAGGAAACGGCTTAATGACTTTGATCTAAGCAATCAGAAAGCTAAAACTCTGCAGATGTCTAGTGTATGCATGGCTGAACAGGGAAGGCTCTCTTTTTAAGGCAAAATTACTTACCTATGCAGTAACACAGGTTCTTTGAAGTGAATCAGTATGAATTCATTTCTGGTACACTTGAACATCATGGCCTCACCATATGAGAAAATAATGAAAGTCAATAAAATCTAAGGTCATTAATTCTGGAACAAATTTGGACTGTTGTCTCATTATGGAATCATTTAGGTTGACAAAGACCTTTAAGATCATCAAGTCCAACCATTAACCCAGCACTGCCAAGTCCACCACTAAACCATGTGCCTAAACATTGTATCTACACATTTTTTAAACACCTTCAGGGATGGTGGTTCCACCATGTCCCTGGGCAGCCGGGTCCAATGCTTGACCACCCTTGCAGTGAAGAAATTTTTCCTAATATCCAGTCTAAACCTCCTCTGGTGTAACTTGAGGCCATTTCCTCTGGTCCTATCACTTTTCACTCAGGAAAAGAGACCGACCCCCACCTGCCTACACCCTCCTTTCAGGTAGTTGCAGAGAGCAGTAAGGTCTCCCCTGAGCTGCCTCCTCGCCAGGCTGAACAGCCCCAGTTCCCTCAGCCGCTCCTCACCAGACTTGTGCTCCAGACCCTTCACCAGCTCCGTTGCCCGTCTCTGGACACGCTCCAGCACCTCAGTGTCTGTCTTGCAGTGAGGGGCCCAACACTGAACACAGGATTCGAGGTGTGGCCTCACCAGTGCCCAGTACAGGGGACAATCTCTGCCCTGGTCCTGCTGGCCACACTGTTCCTGGTACCAGCCAGGATGCTACTGGCCCTCCTGGCCGCCTGGGCACACTGCTGGCTCCTGTCCAGCCGGCTCTTGACCAGCACCCCAGGGCCTTTCCCATCGGGCAGCTTCCCAGCCGCTCTGCCCCCAGCCTGTAGCGCTGCCTGGGGTTGCTGTGACCCCATGCAGGACCCGGCACTTCTCCTTGTGGAACCTCATACAATTGGCATCAGCCCATCGGTCCAGCCTGTCCAGATCCCTCTGCAGAGACTTCCTGCCCCCAAGCAGATCAACAGTCCCACCCAACTTGGTGTCATCCGCCAGCTTACTGAGGGTGCACTCGATCCTCTCATCCAGATCATTGATAAAGATATTAAATAGAACTGGCACCAACACAGAACCCTGGGGAGCACCACCTGTGACCGGCCACCAGCTGGATGTGACTCCATTCACTAGCAGGGGTGGGGAACAAAAACTATTTCCTTGGCTTCTCATTAATTTTTAGGGCTATACTGTGTCTCCTCAAGGGCTGCTACACAGGATTTTTGTGCCCTAGGCCTATGAAAGTGCTACAGCCACACTGTAAAAGGCCACTCAAACCTGCCACCACTAAAGATTTCTGCTACTTCACCCCCAAATGGGCAGCCTCTGCCTGTAGCACATACAGGTAGCAAAAGTTCCCAGCCAGATCTGCCTTCCCTGTATCTCTTTCCAAGCATGAATCAGCCAGTTTGAGATGGTACTGGGAGCACAGTCTTGCTCCTGCGCTGGTGCTTCCCGAGGCAGACATGAATCTGTTAGATGAAGTCAGTTGTTACAACCACAGTGTTAAAAAAAGATCCTGTGTCGCTGAGTATTTGGTGGTTGCTCTGTGGTGGAGAGAAAGCTGTCTGAAGCTGTGTAGTTCAGGATGTGTTTTAGTAACAGTGCAAGTATATACCTAAACTTAATATGTTAGACTAGAAAAATATACCATCAATAAAGATATCGAACAGGACTGGCCCCAGTACTGAGCCCTGGGGAACACCAATTGTGACCGGCCGCCAGCAGGGTGCAACTCCATTCACCACCACTCTTTGGGCTCGGCCACCCAGCCAGCTTTTTACCCAGTGTAGAGCACAGCTGCCCGAGCCATGAGCAGCCCATTTCTCCAGGGGAATGCTGCGGGAAATGGTGTCACAGGCTTTACTAAGGTCTGGGTATACAACATCCACAACCTTTCCCTCATCCACTAAGTGGGTCACCTTGTCACAGAAGGAGATCAGGTTCGTCAAGCAGGACCTGCCTTTCATAAACCCATGCTGGCTGGGCCTGATCACCTGGTTATCTTGTACATGCCATGTGATGGCACTCAGGATGATCTGCTCCATAACCTTCCCTGGCACTGGGGTCAGACTCACAGGCCTTTAGTTCCCTGGATCCTCCTTCCCACCCTTCTTGTAGATGGGCATCACATTTACCAGCCTCCAGTCAACTGGGACATCCCCAGTTAGCTGGGACTGTTGATAAATGATGGAAAGTGGCTCCTTGAGCACTTCCACCAGCTCCCTCAGTACCCTTGGGTGGATCCCACCTGGCTCCACAGACTTGCATGTGTCTAAGTGCTGTAGCAGTCACTGACCATTCCCCCTTGGATTATGGGGGCTTCATTCTGCTGCCTGTCCCTGTCTTCCAGCTCAGGGGGCTGGGTACCCTGAGAACAACTGGTCTTACTATTAAAGACTGAGGCAAAGAAGGCATGAAGTACCTCAGCCTTTTCCTCATCCTTTGTCATTATGTTGCCCAGCGCATCCGATAAAGGATGGAGATTCTCCTCAGCCCTCCTTTGTTGCTAATGTATTTATAGAAACATTTTTTATTGTCTTTTATGGCAGTAGCTAGATTAAGTTCTAGTTGGGATTTGGCCCTTCTAATGATCGTATGCCAGAAGAAAGTAGTATTTGAGGCACTTTGTAGAGCTTGCCTTTCCAGACTACCAGTGGAAAGAACTTCTACTAAATGGTCATCCTCATAAAGGTATAGAAAAAAAGTCTGGAGAATACCAAGAAATAGCTAAAATACATCTATTTAAGGAAGTATCTAGAAGACTTTTCACTTACAGCACTTCTTTCCCACAGTCTGGTGTACTGGTAACAGCACTGCCTACTTGAAGTATCCAGGGAGATGAAGATTATAAAGTACAGAGATGTTAGTTAAGGTGTAGGGATGCTGGTTCTCAAATGCAGTATTTTCATTTTAAATGCAGGTGTTTCTGGTTATTAACTATGGGTAAATTATATGGCACCTTAAATAGTCCCTCCAGTTCCATTCTATTGCAAGTAATTTTATAAAATATAAAATATAAAAAATATAAGTGTGTCCAACATGTCAGCTCCCAAGCCATCACAGTGAGACTTGAGGGCAATGTCACAAACATTTATTAAGTGTTTGCTCTCTCTCCTTACCAGGTGCTAATGAAGAGTGATGGGCTTTGCTAGTTTTATTGTGGGTGAGATATTATATGTCAAGGATGATCTGAGAGGTGACAAGTCTCTGACTGGCAGAAAGGACAGTCTTCAAGCCAGCACTTTCTACTGGTGTCAGAAAGGAGCCCAGGAGTCCTGCAGCCCCTTGAACCCTCAACAGAGCTTGAGTGCTCCAACAAAACTAAACTGTGGCAGTTTGATTTTAAAGGGCAAAAAAGGTGGATGGTGGACTTAATAAAGTGGTGCTTGCATTTCAGATCTCCAGTTCAATAATATCTCCATGTAGGCAGAGGGGAAAAATCTGAAAAACAAGTCTCCATGCTGATTTGAGCAAAGAACTAGAAGCAGTGTTATGATTTCAGGAGATGTGTTTTAGTATATCTGCAGTTTTGTGAACTAGCAAAATAAACATATGCAGAGACTGCACTGAGAAGTACTTCAACACCCTCTACAGGAACCAGAAATAAAAAAGAATTGATACCTGCAGTTAATTCTGATGAAAAGAACAGACAGCCTAAAACAATTTTTGGATTACTCAGGTAGTCCTGAGAACTCTAATTTTCCTGACCTGGTCAATAAGTGCATTATATCCTAGCAGCTATTACATGTTTTGGTTTTATCTCAGAAAAGATGTTGACATGAAGAATACAAACCTTCACGTTTCCACTTGTCATTGTATATTTCTTCTTTCTTGGTTTTAAGAATGGATTGTTACCATCATGCAGTTTCTGAAGAACTTTATTGTCGCGACGGAGGGAAGACACAGTCGCTCAATATGAGTGATCAGCAGACTTCGTTTATTGTCCCTTACAGTCACCTTTTATGCCTTGTTATAATTAGCTCATACATATTACAAAAGTTAAGCTCATTATTGGTTAGTTGCCTAAATACCAAGCCCGCCCCTTGTTTCTCTTCTGTAGTTATCTGTTCCCACCTGCAACATTCTTTTCCCACCAAAATCTTCCTGTTACTGTGTAACAAGAACAGCCAAAGACAGTTATTTTTGCTTTACTTCAGATAAGCTGAGAGCAATGTGCATTTTTGTCCAGCCAGCTGGACTATGTCTATGTGACCCTTTTCAGCTAGTCAGTTATCCACAATTCCCCCGTTTTTATTTTGGGCGACATAGGCTTGGTTGACCATTTTCAATAACAGCATTTTAACACAGGAAAATACACAGCCAACTTATAAAATCTCAGTTCAGAAGTATAATTCCTGAAATACTTGAAAAATAAAGTTAGCTTGAAGCTTTGATTTAGATGCTCTTTCTGTTCCAGTGATATAAAAAGTTTAAAAAATTCAAAGGTAATTTTAAAGTTCTGAACATGGACTAATGCAAGCTCAAAACCCAAAAAGAAACCAAACTGATGTTTGACTAGGAATATTTGCAAATATTTTAGTGGAAAATCCCTGACCATTAACAATTTTCTGTCCAAATAACAACTGCCCTTATGCAACCAACCAGTCCATACATTTTCTGAAGAATTCCTCATCGATATCAAAGAATTAACAAAGGGAAAAAATTAGTTCTAAGCTATATACATTCATAAGTGTTTTTTTCAATAGTTACATACAGATTTACACACTAAGCCATAATGGCTTGTAGGTCATACACACAAGAATAGTACGTTGCTTATCTGTCTGAATGTCTATGCTAAATTTGACAACTGTGCCACAAGCCAAGCCTACATGGGTGCTGTATGTTATGCACGTTCCTTAACAAACAGAAGTATAATAGACAAATTCCCAAGACCTAGTCCCCAACCTAATTATATTATTTTATAGCCAATTAAGGAAAATAACACAAATGTGCATATCTGCATGTGCACACACCTTTTAGTTCAGAACCAATCTGTGATAAAAGGCCTTAGCCTTATGGCATCATCGAATCTTAACGAGTACAGTAATTAAAAATGCAGTCTTACTGTAAGTGCGATTTATGCTGACATTCCCTCAAATGCTACACGTGAGTATTTCTCACTCAACTGCCTCAAGTTAAAATAGTAGTATTTGTTAATATGTATTAAAAAAAATCATTAATTCTCTACAATAGCAGTTGACTTCCATAACACTATGTAAGCAAAAGAGGCCTAAGATGGGTTTTCTGAATACTAACAATTTATTTTAGACTGTCTAAACTCAGGTCTTGAAAGATTTCACTCTGCCAGACGTAGAAACACTGTTGCACTCCAGTTGTGATATCCCTTTTCCCAAGTTGTCACATGCACATCTCGCTCAAGCAACATTATTGTCAAAGTTTCTCTCTGCTACATAAAAGCATGTTGCACTTGTAGATATAAAAGACAGCACTCTTACTTAGATTATTACCTTATTACCTCATAACTCTTAGTATACCTTGTATCTCTGATTTCATCACTTCAAAAATTCACCAGAAGCAGATAAAACCACAGTATCAGACTAAACTACACCTTAACTGCTGATTCAAATAAAGGCATTCTCTTCAGATATGCCTAATGCTTACAAATAATTTTGGCTGGTTTTGATCAAGAAACTATTATTACAATAACGATCAAAAATAATAATCCCGTTTGCAAAATGCCTTTAAGCCAGCCTCCTAGTCCCAACCAATTTCCACATTCAGAATACAGCATAAATACAGAATACAGAATAAATTATCTCCATCAAGGCAAAAAGGCTTCTTTTTAAACACAGAAATGTTTGCTAGTTCAAGGCAGAAATCCATTTCTTGTAGGTGACATCTGAAGCTTTTTTTTTTTTTTTTTTTTTTTTTTTTTTTTTTTTTTGGTGGGATTGTAATCAAGTCCGTATTTTTCCTTGAGAAGCTTAAGCTGTTCCTCTTGTTTCAGGAGTGTTTCCAACTCTGATTTGTCGACTAGGTCCATATTTCCCAAAGATATCATACATTTCCTCCGCTGTGATTTTATACGGCAGGTTCCGAATATAAAGGGTCCGATTGACCTCTGGGGGCAGCCAGATGTCAGCTCGCTTGGCCGCTTGCATCGCCATGGCGCCGATCGGAGCGGGGGTGGTGGAGGGGGGGGGTGCAGCCTCGGAGAGAAACCGCGGCCGGGACGGGGCCTGCCGGGCCGCACGCCGCCGCTCGCCGCTGCCGCGGGGGTCCCGGATGCTATCCCATACGCTAATAACCCGAGTAATTCCTTTTTACAATCTATGTCCCGAACGCTCCGCTTTTCTAAAAAGCATATGAGCGAATCGTACGTCGCTTGTCTCTCCATACCTTCGTCAGCGCTGTTGCAGCCTTTGCGAGACTTCGGCGACGCGTGGCCGGCGGGACCCTCTATAGGTGCTCCCGGGCGCGGGGACTGTGCCCTTCCGCCTCCTGCGCTGCTTTCAGGACCGGTACCCGAATCTCCGTCGAACCGTGGCTCGCAGGTTCAGCCCTCTCTAGGGTCCCTGTCCGGGCGCCATTTGTCGCGACGGAGGGAAGACACAGTCGCTCAATATGAGTGATCAGCAGACTTCGTTTATTGTACCTTACAGTCACCTTTTATGCCTTCTTATAATTAGCTCATACATATTACAAAAGTTAAGCTCATTATTGGTTAGTTGCCTAAATACCAAGCCCGCCCCTTGTTTCTCTTCTGTAGTTATCTGTTCCCACCTGCAACATTCTTTTCCCACCAAAATCTTCCTGTTACTGTGTAACAAGAACAGCCAAAGACAGTTATTTTTGCTTTACTTCAGATAAGCTGAGAGCAATGTGCATTTTTGTCCAGCCAGCTGGACTATGTCTATGTGACCCTTTTCAGCTAGCCAGTTATCCACACTTTATAATGTCAATGTTTGAAAGTAAATTTAGTCCAAGCTATATCTAAGAGTCATGTGCCTCTTGTCCAGCATCTACTAACATAATTGATAAAAAGTGGGTACAGCTTCTGAGTAAAATTTTAATACGTAACTTAGTGCTGGAAAGTGCGTAATCCATCCCCATTAGCTCATATTGTGCCTCAGCACACCAGATCCTTTTTTTTTTTCACTGAGGTGGCTTCCTGCTGTCACAGAGGAGAGAGAACTCAAACTTCACAGCCAAATCACCAGCACACTGATGACTTCTTCTGACATGGAGTAAAGGCCTGGACGCTTTCTTCCACAGAAGGAGCTTATGAGCCTCAGACAAAAGCAGCACAACTCGGGAGCACCCCCAGACACTACAGACCACTCGCCTAGGCTACAGGAGAGGGGGGATGACTATCCTTGGGGATTTATACTTGGGTGTGAGGAAGGAGCAGGGCAGGATTTGGGAGCTCTAGTACAATGACTCAGGATGCAAGGCACACGTAGTCAAGCCACACACATTTATTTCTGCTTCTGCTGCCAGGCTTAACACCTCTGCTGTCCTTACTCACAGACGGTGCAGGCAAAGCTCTCATAGGCAGTCTCCTGAGAAAGCTCTACAGAAGCCTCTGTGTGCAGCCTGGCATCCTCAGACAGCGAGCACACAAGGGGAGCTAGCCCAGGGCAATTCAGTAGGAGACAGGTAATGTCAAGAGAAGCTTTGATGGCTACGGCCCGACAGACCTCACTGTGCCCCTCCAAAGAGAGATGCACGCTACCCCGTGTGCCCAGGTGGGATATGCAGGAGACATTGGATAGCCGTACACCCAACCCACACACAAGTGGAAATCATCAGGGCAAAATCAGGGTTTCTTGTTAAGATTGTCCTTGTCTGGGTTTTCTATCTCCACGTGTCATCTAAATCTGATGGTGTGCTGCAATACTCTGTGCCCCAAAGGACAGTCTATCCATCTGGGCTGCTCCTGCCAAGATGCGGGAAGGGTGATGACACACATTCAAGCCAGGACAGGCTGTGGCTGTGAACAGCAGCTACTCAAGCATAAAAGCTCTTCAGGCACATACCTGTTGTGAGATGAATTTGAATCCCTTGGCACTGAAGCAGCACTGAAGCAGGACGTGCTCTGGCAGGGTGGTGCAAGGTCTGAGCACGACCAGATATGCCAGCTGTGTCCTGCCTGGGAAAGCTTGTCCTTGACAGAAGGAGCTGGGATCTCAGCCACCCTGGTGTGTGGCAGCACTGGGACAGCAGGGATGGGGCAGGGTTCAGTCCGGGGTACTGCCAGCAGCATGGTACCAGTGTAAATACAGCCAGAATGCCTGCACATGCAGCCACAGTGCCCATGAGCCTAAATATTTCACATAAAATTGGATAATTCATTAGCCACAAACCTCTTTCCCCTTCTTATATCTGGCTTTAATAGCTTTTCTTAACAGATTTCATGTAATGCAAGCCACAGGATGGCAAAGCCTCTGTTAGACAGATCTGTTCATAGTGAAGCTTCAGTTCATCTTTGAAAAGGTCAGACTCCTCCCTTGTGTGTTTGGAAAAAGGAGCGATCATGTTATAAAAACACTAAAAATACCTAAAAACTGACTTGGAATTACTTCTCCAAGAGGTGTCAGTCCTCTTGCAAAGTGATTTGGTCTTGAGTGAATAGGGAGAGCAGAATTACAGACATGCTGGTTCTTGCACTAGCTCTTAATGAGTTCTTTGGATGCCTATTTGTCATATAATTTTGCCATTTGCTATTTGATTAAGGGTTTTTTTAACCTTTCCAGTAATCTACTGAATTCTGTGTGAGTTCTGGGTGTGAGCATTCTTTGATTTATATGTACGGAGTTTGCTAAAGTCCCCACCAGTTCCTGTTCAAGGAAGAAAGCAAGTCGTTACCTGTAGACTGGCTTATATGACACTTTGTAGTCATTTGGATTAAAACAGCACCTTTTGTTTACTGAAGTAGCTTAAGGAGTAAAATTCCTCAATGAAGCCATTTTCAGTTTGAACTCAAAACTACCTTTTATACACATATGTATTCTCTCTATATATAATATATGTCAAAAGAGAGACCAGGGAGTCATGTTATGACATACAATTGGGAGCAAGTGGGCTATTTTTAGGGGCATCACAGTGTTGCTGCAGGATGGTAGAAGACTGTAGGTTCCCCATGTTGCACAAAGGATCTTCAGAGAGGTGCACATGCAGTTTTATTTGCAGGGTCTGCAGTTGATGGCTTACATCCAATTTAATGCTGAAAGTTACCTTAGGAAGAAACAAAACAAAATGAAAAAAAAACCACCACAGGAGAGAGCGAGGGGGGAAGTAAAAACTCTCCAAGTGACTGGCCAGAAAAAGCAGTGATGGGGACCCAGATGAGCATCTTTCTCTGAGTCTCTTATTGAGTGCATCAGGTGGCAGCAATGATGAATGTGTTATTTCCCTACAGCTACACACACGTCATCGAAACCCACTTGAATACCCTACTACTACTTGTTTCCATTCATGAGACTCTTAGTGCTGACGGGTATATGCCCATTAGGTGCAAGCATTGCATGTATATTATTGGACAATATTTACTGAGTATTCAAATTACTTCTATCTACTTCATTACAAACTATTTTTTGGTTTTCTTTAACATAAACTAAAAATTCACAAAATGAAAGGTAAGGAAGAGGGGAAATAATGTGGCAGTGTCACACCAGTGGTAGTTGTTTCCTGTGAAAAAACTGTCATAACAGTATCTGGGTTTGAAGGTGCAACGCCATGAAAAGAGCATGAAAAATAACAAAAGCATGAGACTAACAAGGGAAAACCACTGCTTCAGAAGCTCTGAAATATGCTGCCACAACAGCTTTGGTGAGAGGTTGCTGAGCTGTGAGTAAAATGCAGGCTGCAGGGCTGCAAATAGCAGACCCTCAGCACTACCAAAAATGTGGTATTAAGATATTGAAGGTACAGAGCAACACCCACCCTAGAAGTCAGGCAGAAAAGCTTCAGGTCCAGGGCACAGACACCCACTCAGCTCCTGCCACCCAGGCAGCTGCTTGCTGCTGAAACAAATCTCAGCGAGTCACCAAAACAGGGAGTCACAGACAGGTGTTTTCAGTTCAAGGTTGCCAGTGAGATCCTGAAGGAAATCAAAATTATAAAAACTGTGATTAATTTTCAGGTATGCTGCAAAATCCTCCTTCATCTTTCAGCATTCCCACTTGAAAAGCTAGAAAATCCCAGTTACACAGAGGGCCCTTGGGGTTCTGCATGATTCATGCTGTAGAAAACCTTGTGACAGATAAGGATGTTGACTAGCAGAGCAATATAACAAAAAATCGGTTAGCCAGGGTGGGTAGAACAACAGAAAAGTTGGTCTAGACTTGACAAAGCAACAATACCATTGTAATAAAAAGTGTTATTAAAAAAACAGCTCTTTACACCTAACAGCTCCTTTTATTGGGTCTTTGCATGATGCATCTGAAAGTAAAAGCCATCAACTACTCTTGAAACAGCTGGAGTGTGGGAAAAGTAATTTCTTTGTAATGAGAGACATTTGTCCTGTAGGAAGAACCAACTGACATTAGGCATTTTATTTAAAACAAACAAACAAACAAACAAAAAACCTACACTGGCATATAGAAGACAAACTGAACAGCACCAGCTACATGTGAAAGAGCACCACAAAACATCTTTTGTAGGGAGGTGAATGAAGCAGCATCCCTGATTTCTTCCTTACACATGAACTGGGATGCCTTGGTACACATAGGCTCTACTCTGCTCTTAGAGAGTGTCTGTTACTACAGGGTTGCTTTCCTGAGGGCCCAGGAGTACAGAAAAATTAGAGTAAAATTAATAATCTTCTTTTGCATTTCATGTAAACTGGCATGTTCCATATAACAGTAATAAAGCATAAAACAGGTGTGAAAGACATGAAAAAAATAAACATCTGTAAAAAGCGTCTCATACCATAAAGTCAAGACTGTGTGAAGAATAATAGCAATTGAGAAGAGTTAGCATAAAGGGATGCAAACCCGGGTCTTGTTTTTTTAGTATTTCATTGGTTTTACACAAGCAGTGGTTAAAATAAAATTATGAAACTAAGAGCTATGAAGAGAAAGGCGTCGTCTCAGTAATGAGACACTGGCGCCATCTAGAAGAGGAATAAAACATGCACCCCAAAAAAGTTCAGTGGAGCATAAAAAGCAGCTCAGCCTAGTTTACAAAGTGTAAAAGGGCATTTCTCATATACAGGATTTTTATGAATTGCAAAGACACATTTCAATGAAGAGTGCTCTCCACTTTTCCAAGCCTTGATGATACTAAAAATACTTAAAAGTGGTTTTATCCTGGTTTTATTCATATTTTTCATATGACCTAGTCCCTGAATGAGGTCCCCTGATGATCAGGACCGACTTAGGCAGCTGCTGCTCACCCTTTCCCTGTCTCTGGGAGGGCCACAGCAAGGCACTGAGGGTGACTGACAGAAGCGCCCTGAATTACAGTGGGGTGTGTGACTGTAGCTTGTTGCGGGGTATGCTTCGAGGAGGGAAAATGATGAGGGTTTTTTTCCTTTGCCACATGCAGTAGACATGTAGTGCACATGAGAAACCATTTCCAGATGGGAGAGCAAAAGTGGGAGACTGCATTGATCTGGCTGGCATGTTGAGAAGTAACTCTTCACAATACCTTTATTGTACTGTGGGGTTCATGAACATTTTGGACATTATGAAACCTTGTATTTTGACACAACAGTCACCACTCAGGTGTATATTGGACACTTGGAGTCTCTACCCGTCACTTAGGAGGGAGATGTTGCATGACATTAGTGCAACAAGGAGATACAACAGCTGCAGCTTGTCCTGTCTGCTAATAGAGTGATACAGGAGAAAGATCAGACCAGATGAGCCACAGCATAGCTCAAACTAGCCTGATCATTAGGAACCAGAGGATCAGCTATCTGGGATATCCCAGATATTAGCTGGGAATCCCCATCTGTAACTGCCATGGCTTGAAACTATCTACCTGAGCTGTGTTTCTATACACACATCTCTAATTCTGCAGTCCTCTCTTCTCCTTCAGGTGTTGTTTTGCTAAAGACTATAACTGACTGCTCTTCTCAGCTCCACCTTCAATACAGAAACCATCCTGTCTTTCCACTGTAAAGAACTACGTGAGGGCATGAGACTTCAGCAGATGCCCTCTCTCAGGAAAGGATCTCAATTAAGGTTAATCTCCATGTTATGTTCACTTGGGTTCAAATGACTCTTGGTTTGATTCTGTTTCTTTTGTGTGCTTGTGTCAATAAATATCATACCTTTGGTAGAAAGTCTTTAGTGTGTTTCCACGGAACTAGACAGGACATCATTTTTGAGCTCAAAATCTGCCTGCGCATCCATGCTGCTGTAAGAGTATTTGTTCCACCAAAATTAACTCAAAAATGGAAAAAGAAAACATAGGACGTTAAAGTTCTAAAATCTACAGTTCCAGTCCAGAACATCCAGACATGATGTCCTAAACAGGGAGTTTAAAATGCCTATTTAACTGAGGGCTTATGTGTGATTTGCACGCCTGATTCATTCATGGGGAGAGTGAGCAAATCCCAGGGCAGAAGCCTTGAACAAGGTCATATAGGGTCATATAGGTTCATTGAGTCAACTGGTAAAAACACCAGGGCTAGTTTTACTGGTGATATGGGTGAAGCTGAGTGAAAGTGTGAAAGACTCATCTGCCTCTGTGGTTGCCACATCACCAGCTTGATAAGGCTGTGTCAGTTGGTCATCACTGTGGCGCAGTGCTGCTTGAGAGGGCAAGGCGGCTGACAGCTTACTGCAGATGTTTCTAAGGGAAGTATTGATGAGCTACCTTTGGAACAGAAGAAGGCATCTTCCAGATAAAAGGCAAGAAAGTTTTGTGATGTAGTGATTTCTCGGTGTGGATGGATTTAGAGAGAGATCACAACGTTTGACACTGAGTGATACAGAAGCTGTGATAATGCATTTGAGAGTTGGGGTGGCTGCTGCACCGGCTGCTCTGATGAAATACGTGTAAGGTCACTGGGACCTTCCAAGATTTTGGTATAGCAATGCTATAATGACACAGATATAAATGAACTGATGCTTGACCAGTGGGACACGTAAACAAAATGTACTGTAAACTAGACTATTTGGGATTTAAAAGGCAAAGACAGAGGCATGCTTTTGGAAATGCACCCCAAGCTCATTGCCTCCACATCTATTCTTTCTCTTCTTCTGGCCAGAAAAGCAGGTTGTGAGCATGAAAAACATAATAAACTAATATGGAGTTGCTCTTTGTGGTATTATATATATATATGTATATTTCAGCAATTGTAAACATTAACTCTTCCTCTTGATTTCTGTCTAACTAAGCTTATGACTTCAGTGTTATCTTCTTAGGGTGAGTGATCCAAATCATTCCTAGCTAAAATAAAATAACAGTGTTTATTGGCACTATGTCCAAACTCAGTCTAATCAGATGGAAATCTGTGTGTTTGATTTCAAGAGCAGTGGGTTTAAATTAAAATCCAAAAGCATACTCCAAACTTTCTGACCTCTGAATTTTCAGAACATTCAGACTTGAGTCAAAATGTTGATATGGAGAACCTAGAATGTAGAAAAGCTGGCAGTCATATTTGATTCTACCTCTGAACTTTGAAGCCTGGAATATTTTTCTCCCTGTGGTAAGTGTAAGTAATAGCACTCATGGCATGACACAAAGACCATAGGGCCAATATTTTAATGAAGTCAGGCTTTTCTTTGGAGGGGAAACCTACAAGCAAAGCCAAAATGCTACAAGAAAACTACTGCAAGTGCAACGTGATTTATCTGAATCAGAGTCCCACCACGGTGCTGGAGCCGACCTATGTTTTGCTGGATGCGCTACCTTTCAGTTTAGCTTCAAACAGAAGCCAAGATGGTTACTCACTGCCAAGACACCTTCCTTAAGGAGATTCCTGTAAGGAGCTATTTTTGGGAGACCCTTCCACTGCACTGAGGTAGCTGAGCAAGGGAAGGTCCCTGATATGTCTCAGGGGAATGAAAGCCCAGGCTGAGGTAGCTGGGGAATTGAAGGGCATCAAGAGGAAGGGAGACATGGAACAGAAGCACCTGGACTAATAGAAAATGTGAGCCAGACTGATGAACGAGGCAAGAGAAGGAGAAGATGGCTGTGCAGTTCAGCTGACTGAATGCTGCTGAGAGAAGGAGACTGCACCCTTTCCAGGAGAGAGCATCCTGAGCGGTCCTGGCTGGTTGCCTGCACTGGACCACTCACAGGGGCTCATGAAGTGCACTTTTTCTGGGCTTGTCTGGAGTACTGCAAGCTGATCTGGAGATCATGTATCTACACAGAGCTACAGCCAATAGCAATGACAGTTCCCTCTTAATCCATGTATAATGCAAAGTACACCAAAATCAAAATTGGCAGATTTTTTTTTAATGTTACTCAGGGTCTCAGCTTTCAACAAACAAAATAGAGTTGTGTTATCCCCTCATTTCAGAGGATCTTGGAAAAAAGTTATGATTTTCAAAGCATTCAGACACTGAAGTAACATGCATCATGGCAAATCACATATGGAAATTACACATTGTTTTGAGAAGAGGAGCAGAACAAGGCTTATGGATCTGCTTTATTCCACCTAAATAAATACTCACTTAAAGTGCACGATATAGGCACTTATTCACCTTAGGCTCCCCACTGCAGCAAAAAGAGAGAAAGAAACACTTCCAGAACTGGAAAACCCTGAGGAATGCTAATGTCTCTCCACTGACCCCAGAGGGATCTTTGGACAGCTGTCCCCTAATTCCAGGGCCAGTAAACTAGGCCAAAGGCTGAAGGCTGAAGCAGGTTAAAACAAAACTTCTGAGGAGCAGCTCTTGAACAGCCATCACTCTTCCTTTTTGTGCAGATTAAAGGCAGAAATTCTTTGGAGCAAAAATAGCCAGGGAACAGATAGCTAAAGACTGTACATTAACGTGCCTGTACAAAGGGGAAAAATTAAGGTTGTCAGTGTAAATTTTTTCTGGCATTTCCTAGCTTTTGAGAGCTTGATTCTAAAACCTTCATGCTCTTTTAGCACAGCTTGGTGTGCAAGATGCGCAGATACCTCTCATTTATTCAGGGTATCTCCATTGCTAGACCTAAATACATCAGTCTTACCTTCTTGGCCAAAATGGTCATCAAAGACTGGTAATGGACTTTGCCTTTTTTCTTTTTGTTACTTTTCCATGTTCAGTTTGGGCTGGATACAGGATTTCCTTAAACTTCAGAAATGCTTAATGAACCTGTGAGTTAGGCTTTAGATCATGCAATCTCTTATTTAAAACGCAGTATGCTTTATACATATATATATATATATATTCCAGTTTTCCTTCAGGTTGTGTGAAAGGAAGGGACATGGCTTTGACAGCCCCTTCCCCCCTGTTCTGCACCGGTGTTAAAGGCAACCCAGACACTCCCTGTGTACAACTGAAAAAGAGGTCACACATGAGCCCCCTAATTCAAGTATAGGCTGTTTCCAGAAAGGATGTAAAGTACATCTCTAAAATGTGGTGTTGAGCACCTTCAAAGAGAGCTTTCCCAAGAATCACAGAAAGTTCAGTTTGCAGCAGCACCTCACAGCAAAATGCCTTTAGCCAGAGCCGTCGATGAGGTACCACTTCTCATCCTCCCCCTTTTCTGAAGCTCTGGGTGGAAAAGCCACATCACAGCGTATCTGGAACATACAGAATTCTATATGGAAGTATTATTTATAGAATATAATTATTCACTGTCTTTGGCATGGATTGCACACAGCATCATTCCTTCTATAGTCCTCTCTACTAAGGGATTAGCTGCTGCAATGATTTACACATGAGTATGAATATTTGAATTAAACCTTTGAGTTACTAATGTTATTTTAGGAAAACAGCCATGTTATACTAAGCTATTCTGGTCAAGTTTCACTGGAATAAAAGATACTTTACAAACGATGATTTTGTTCCCATTTCCAACATCTCCCATCATATATAAGTGAAGAGGGTTACAAGTTATGGCTATTGACACCTGACAACACCCAGAGATGGTAGAGCAAACCGGGCCATCTTTCACAAAGCAAACACGACATGCACGGTGTCATACAACCTGTCTTAGGCTCTGTCTTGTGCTCTTTCAGGAACACAATGTGAATTATCAGATTACATTCTCTGTCACCACTACTGTGCCTCTTCTGCAAACTATAGGTAATTAATTAAAGGCAATCTATAATACAATCTCAAATTAATTATACACTTGAAGCTTTGGTAAAATTAAGGCTGCCTCCTTCCTTTACTTTATTTTCCAAATCTACATCCATCCATGGTCTGTCAAAATTTGTCTCCACAGTCTAATTACTGGCTAGTTTGTGGCCAGAAGTCAAACTTTGAAACCATTTTGCTCCAACTCAGTAATTTCTTCCTTTGCAGTACCTCTAAGTGTGGGCACTGCTCTTTTGTTTTCAGTCATTTCAGAATGAATGTATTACATCCATGATTTGATTCCATTTATATAGCATTGGTTAGGGTCACAGGAAATGTTCAATGTGCCTTTTAATTCAAACTGGTAAGTCCCATCTAAACAGTACCTTGATGTGAATTCCAAGAAAACTGGAAGACACTATTATAGTAATATCAAAATTTATAATTTTGTAGTAAGGTGGCACTATTACTGAAATAGAATTCCTGCTAGTGCCAAATTGTATATAGCTTACAATCTGTGTCGTTTTACTTTATGATATACTTTATAGTAAAAGAAGGTAAGCAGGCATGCCTAAGGCTGCGTATCTGACTTTCTTCAGACATTAAAAAGGAATCATGCCCCAGCACCACTGTCCCTCTCTAGTGACTCTATGTCACAGCTAGCTCAGACATAGACATTGACTACCCAAAAGGTTTAGCATAAAGAGCCACTATATCAAAAGCTTATACCTAAATGACAATAAGGGCTTTGATTGTGCCTATATAACCTGCTGAGAGCACAGGTGGAGCGTGGGTCAAAGGGACAGGAATTGGTTGCTGTCAACAGGGCTGCTCCTGACTGCAGCGACACAATGAGCTCCCTCTTTTCTCCTAGGTGCCACAGCTGCTTAGATGTGTGAACCCATGAGATGTGCCTTTCCACCCCTTCCTGCCTGTTTGTTCACCAGCACAAACAGCTTTATCACTCACACATCATGGTATGAAATACAGAAAAGCCAGAAAGGCTATTACAGCCATGGTCTTATTTTTCTTTATGTTGGTTCATGGTCTTGCAGGAAGAAACCATTACGTCTCCTGGATTACCTGGAGGAGTTTAACACTAAAAAATTATCTTCGTGTTCTTATACCCTATATTGATAAATTCAAACCAGGTATTGATTTCAGAGCTTCTGAGAATCACCACCAGTTTAAAACCTTTTCTTCAAAGAGCAAGCATATCTGGTCTGATTTTTAGGGCCAATTAAAAATTGAAAGAGGAAAACTCTCAGCAGCAGCCAAAATAAATCTTTCCTCTGCGATCACTCTTGCCTGCAGCTAGTCAGTATTTGTTCTTAATCATATTTTCACACATTGCAGTATCTTGTCCTTTGGAGAAACATATGGAAACAATGTCCAGTAATACTTTCCAACAACCCATATTTTTCCTGCATTATGGCACATACAGCTTAATAGATGCATCTCTGGCAGGGAAAGGGTCTGTCAGTGAAATTGCTCACAGTAATCGCATGCCCTGCAAGTCTGGTTATAGCTGCTGCTGTTTGACTTGCGGGGGGCTTTGGAGCTGACCTGTGTTGATAAAGGAAGACAACAGAGGCAGAAGGTGGACAGCCACACGGCAGATTCCTAACACCGCATCTGCTTTTCGACCTTCAGTCATCCGATCAGAAATCAATCCTAATGGCACTGTTAAACTGGCTTAACGACTACTTTTTGTCCTTGGGATGGAAAAAAGCATAAAGAGTCCTGGGTGTTTTTAGCATATATCCTTTATATTTGAAGTGACTAAGCATCTTGGGCATAAATGCCATCTAAAACAACCTCTATAATTATTTTTCACTGGCAGGGGGCCTGTGAGACCAGAGATGATGAAATAGCTTGTATCTGATGTATTTTGCTATGAACAAATAAATTAATAAATGTGTGATTCTCTTGCTCACCAAACCTGACATCCCTAAGAGAACACAGGTTCACAACAAAATTGAAACAACTTCCTAATTCCTTGGTTCACTCTCAACACATCTAAAATTAGCCTGTAAACTGCTTTAATTTTCAGTAAGAAGCCAATGTCAGCTGTACATTGCAGGAGGGGGACACAATTCCGCCGCTCCCTGAAAATAAAACTGCCAGCACAAAGAGGTATTGAATTAGGAAGTTTTCTCCAAAATCTTTCCACAATTCTAAACAGACTAATCCACACTAACTCTTTCTTCTAATTTTGCCTTAGGCTCTCTTCTAACCCACAAGATGGAAGTTTTGAGGTCTGAAACCCATTCAGCAAGAGGAACACAGCAAATTGTCTGCCATGGTTCACTGCAGTTTGGGTTTCCATCAGTCCAAACACAACTATCTGCCTTACAATTTGTGGTTCAAAACATAAAAGACTGTGACGGCTGAAGTAATTATAATATACATGAAACTGTCTGAAAAAAATAGCTAAACTCCATTTATGGAAAAAACCCCATGTTTTTGTGTTTAAAAATATTGTACGTACATATAGAAAAGAACAATAGGGAAAAGGCAGTTAACCTTCAAAGTTCAGCAGCACTTTATTGAAAGATTGTGTTGATGCTACTCAGCAAATAATTCGGTCCACCCCAATACCAGAAAATGTAGACAGTGAGGAACTCCAACAACATAGGAACAGAGAGAAATAGCACTAGGATTATTATTAGCATGACCAGAAAAGAGAGAGTTAGTCAGTAACAAGAATCGATACTAATAATTAGACCTTCAGGTTTAAGGATTCAGAAAGCAATCTGCATTTTAAGTAACCCAGTACATAATGAAACTAATAATATCCAATGTCTTTTTTATTTTTGATGTCACTAAAGAGAAATCAAGATTATTTTACTTATGTTGTTTAATATCTTAATTGTAATTTTAATGTCCAGAAAAATTGTTGATTTACATTTAAATGTAAGTGCTCAAAGACTGTGTTCAGCTTTTCCAGATAGAGCCAGAGATCAGACATTTCTAATTCTTTGTACAAATCGGAGTAAAAAAAGAACTGAGTGTGAATGAAAGTCATTTGCTCTGATGAAAATCAGCTGAAAACATCACGTATCATGGGTAGTTCACAACAGTATTATGGTATTTCTACATACACCTCCAAATGGACAACCTCAAGTTATAATCATCAAAAAATTACCCAGTAGCTCAGTACATTTCAGCAGGTTATCCTGCTGTTGCTTTGTAAGCAGCCATGTGCCCATGAAGCCCAATAGTCAGCGATGGATTTGCTCCATCAAACAAGGATTTCTGTGCCAGTCACCATCCTAAATTCCTACCATAATCAACAGAGAGAAAGGGACATCACCAGGATTTGTTTCATCTTGTCCTACAGCAAAAATCTAAAATAAAATAAATCACTCCTCAAAACGATGATTATTCTCCACTGTTTATAAAGGATACATGGATGATTGTATATGTCTACCCTGTAGATACCTAAAGGTAGGAAAGATGCTCCCACCCATGATGCCTGCTTGTGTGGGGACTGGATCTGGCCTCACTGAGGAACACAGACGTTTCTCTCAGCTCACATCACTATAAGTTCCAGTCCCTTTTCACAGCATGAAAGACAGATTTTTTTAGATTCATTAAAAAGGGAAGATATCTGTATTTCTGTGAAGCCCCTTGCTTTTGGGAATCGAGCCAGACTCCTCTTGGTATCCCACATTATGAAAAGACTCACTTTTAGCCTGGCGCTCTTCGCATAGCTTTACTTCTACCCATATTTTTTTTGGCTTATGTAATTTTCACCTGTCTCTGAAACATTTTCCCCTAGAGTAGATGCAAAGCATGCATCTGCTGGGAAGATTAAAGTATGATTTGAACAGTACTTTTTCGTTCATAATTTTATTCTTAATTATCTTGCTTCATAGAACTCCATCCTATCAAGGTTCCTGTTACTCAAGAAGAGTAATGAGCAAACTGAGGCTTCAAATATAATTTAAAACTTCCTTAATTTAGACTGTGACTCTAAAAGTTCAGCTGCATCCTGGGTTTATTATCTCCAAGGGCAAACTAATATTAGTTTGGTTTTCTGCTTCACTGTAACTGATTTTTTCCAGTTAACTTACTGGTTTGATCAGTCATTTGGATACAAAGAACCAGGAGGAAGGAGGAAAACAATGTCAGAGTTTTCTTCTCAGAGGTTGGATAGAGTATAGAAGAGAACTGGGTTAGATAGGATTGTAACTATAGCTCCTCAGAAAGAAAGAAATTCACTGAGAAGGAGTAAAAGCCAAAGAAAGACCTTCTGAAGAACAATTCTCTACATATGAAGCCCCTGCAGGGGACAAAAATGCACAAAAGAAATACTTTTGGTAAACTGGAGCTGGGAGAAACTCCTCTAGAAATTTTGAATAGTTCCACCCCAGTGTTCACAATATGAAGCTTGCACCCAGAAGCCCAGATGGCTTCCAGATGAATAAATATCTATTTTGACCACACCCCATTTAGCCCTGTTTTGCTTGGTTTTCTGTTCACTGAACTGTGCTAATCTGTACCCTTATCCCCGCTGCATGCTCTGTCACTTGTCAGGCAATACGCTTAGAAGTCACAGGCCTTGCTTCAGTCCCCTGGCAGCAAGTCAACCAGTCAGCTGGCAAAGCTGGATAATTACTGCTTAGCCCTAAAGAGCTTAACATTTGTTTGCATAGACTTGAGTCCTGGCAACACCAAGGCACTGAACCAGAGGGCAAAGTTCCTTTTCCCTCAACACTTTCCATAAGGGAAAGGACACAAGGGACTTTAAGACAGATACAAAATGGTAGTTACCAAGAAGGATTACTGGGGACTGAGAGATGTGGACTATCCTCTATGGTTAACTTGCTGTCATTATAGTGTAGAAGAGGCAGATGGGCTTCATTATTCCTTCTTTTACACTTTTATGGAAAACTGTACATGTCTCCACTGGTCTAAAGGTTTTTTGGGGATAACCTTTGCAGAGGTGCTTAGAAGAAGACCTGAAAAGTAGACTGTGGTAGAGCTGAGAAAAAAAGCAGCAAGGAGACATCAGTTTACATGTTCCAAGTAAAGCTGAAGTTTTCTGTTTATTCAGTGCAACTTGCTTATGACAACTTCTGGCTTTTGAGTTTCTCCTGATTGTTATTGCTGATTTTCATGGCTGAAGCACCCTGGCTGGCTCTGTCTGGAAGGAATAACACTAGTCAGGGTGATAAGGAAGGTGCTTAAATAAGATTGAGCCACATTAAGCGCTGTTGCTCTACTGACCTGACTGCAGCCTTTCCATGACATCAGTGTTCAGTGTGTAGGATGCTAAACTGGAGCAAGGATGGCAGCTGCCGAACGGCCACCCTACATGTCACACTCATGCATGAAGTAAGGTGATCCTATGACCACAGAAGGGAAGTCTTGAAGGACTTCCTTGGTCACTAAATCTTGAAAATGCTGGCAATCAGGTTATACAATCCTGTTGGTGGTCTGAAAGTCGAAGTATCAAAAGAAGCTTCAGTATTCAACCTAAGTACCCTCATTCTTCAGTTATGTTGCTTGTACTCCCATTTAACTCCAGTAGCACATTTGCATTGCACCCTGGTAAGCACTGGGGTGATTTAAAGCTGCATTAAACATGATGGGTGCAGAAAGACAGAAGTAGCAGGACGTTTTAGAGCCCAGTGTGAGCATCATCAAAATAGCGAGGGGAGCTGCATCCTACCCCATTAGTCAGCACTGCTCTGCAAGAGCAAACATAAACCCAACTTGGAGCTGGATTTACTATCTGTTCATAATAACCTGTGAAAGTCTTCAGAGGCAGCCTAAATGGTCCAGGGAAAACCACACCTACCTTCTCACGGTGTTCTCAAGGTGTTTATCAGTCCTATGAACCAGCCCTGCTATGCCTGACCTCTCCAAACCATCTCAGTTAGATGTTTACTAAGCAAACATCACATGGCAGAGAGACAAACCAGTCCATGGTCCTTCCTGGAGGAACGCTGACTCTGCTGTCAGCCAGGGCAGATGGGAAGCATAAGCAGCCTTACACTGGGATGGGAGAAATGTGAATGTTCAGGGAGAGATTTCAGAAATGCTTTAAGCTTCAGGATTGCAGCAGAAACTTAAGAGATCTTTAGTGGGTTTTTTAAGGTTTTGAGAGACTGTGGTTTGGTGTGCACCTCTGAACCTTGAGACTCAGGTACCATAAATACATCTTTTATACAAACTTATTCTTCAAGTATATTCTACCTATGTCCCCTGAAATGTCAGTGGGGTCACAACTGTGAGGCGATCAGAACCTGCTATCTGGCAACTCAGCATCTCATAGGTTGGACTGATGACTTAGAGACACTTTGTACTTAGCATGTTTATATGACTGTAATGTGCACAATCCTTGTTCTGTGAAATTCCAGTGCAAGCTTTATTACAGTGACAATACCAATGGCTGCTTGCAACATTACTGTGTTTCTCCATTAACAGCATGCTCCTTTTTTCTGTTTCAGGTGGGGGCTTTTTTTAGAAAGGTGTGTGAGAGGCAGTTGTTGCATTTTTATGGATAAGCAGTACATAAATCAGTCTTCCAAAACATAACAAGACATCTTTTGAAAATGTGCTAAGGGTGGTTCTATTTTCTAATTACTGATGTGCTCCCTTAAATCTGTCTAGAAAAATAGATGACATCTTAATAATTTTTTTTTTGTTTACTAAGCAAAGCCTGCAACACTGGTATAATCCTGTTTTATTCTCTTGGCTACTTAAACTATAGCAGGAAGAAACATAAAACTATAGTGCTTCCATTAATGATGCATGGGAAAGAGTAACAAGCACTTAACTTTGAGAACCTCAGAGGACTAATGTACTGAAACCGGGGCCTGGGTGGAATGTAGGTTCCTGCTTCCCCATTGTTACGAAAACTGCCAGAAAGCCACTGCCCAGCCTCAGACATGAGCATCCTGAGGGAATGAGCTCAGCTGGATAACGCCCTGTTGAAAGGCCTGGGTTCTCATTAGTTTTTTCATCCTGACCAGCATTCATAGGGATACAGACAGACTGGTGTGCTCTGCACACTTGCAGATGGTCATTTTGGGGGTTCTTTGGGTTTGCTTGGTCCACCTCATCTCAAAAGGGAAGTAGCAATGGACACCAAAGATGGACAAAGTCTGGTGCTCTGACATTGGTCTCCAGCCTATGCTGCCCTATACTGCTCACAAGCAGACCATCTCTCAGGTGCTAGCACACAGTTAGCTAGCTGGGATCGGCTTTGCCCTAGGTGCCAGTGCACTGAGAGCCATTGGACCCACAGGCATACAGATCTGGAAATGGCATTTGGATACAGGTTGGGAAATGCAGTCAAGCCCTTGAGAAACTAGACCTTTGTGCACATTGAGAAGTTATTGAGATGCAAAAAACATCTTCCTACTTGCCTGGGGATAAGGAGGGAACTGCTGGGCTGGTCATGAGAGAGTTTCTCTAGCTGAATACGCAAAGAAGCCCCAGCAATTTCTGGCTACTGGCCACTGTCCAAGTGAGCCTTTCCATCTCCTACAAGGATGGAGGCCAGAAGAGCATGGTGGCTGTGACTAGAGCACAGCAGCTGGAGTGGGGCACAGCTCTATTGCTTATCCCCTTTCTTCCAAAGGAGAACTTTGCATTTCTTTTCCACTTGATCCTGCTGCAGCTCATCCACCCAGACCCTGGGACTTGGCAGGAAGGAGCAAATCAAGATGTGCTCCAGCTGCGCCCTGATGTTCCTGGAGGGACGGGGTTAAGTAACTTCAGGGCTAACACAATGCCATGGTGGTGCACCCCAGCTGCCTGGCAGCTGGAGTCCTACCATCTGGTTGCACATGCTAGCTTTTATATACATATTTTTAAGTTGTTCCATTCCCCGCGCTCCCCAGTCTGTCCCTCTTAAAATTATTTAATGACCTGTGGGCTAAAAGGTTGTTCTGTCATTAAAGTCCTCCTTCACATGAACAGAATACCTTTAGTGATGATACACCTGACTTGCAGGTAAGAAAGGTTTGGGCATGGAGCAGTGACACAAGTTTGCCCTTTAAAAACTGAGTCAGCGGAATGCACATCTATGAAGTGAACTTCTGAATCTCATAGACTCAGAATGTGGCGTATGAGGCACAGACTTTGCAAGGGTTGTGAAGCAAAGACATTTATTGTTAGTTAGTTACAGCTTGTATAAGATCATACGCTGTACGGCACTGCTAAAAGCTTTATTATTGGTCCAACTCTACTGCCCATGTGGCCAGCCACTGCTCACTATAGGCTACTCTCTGCTGTTCATGTTCAGCAGGTGAGCTCACATTCCTCCTTTGTTTCTGTCTCACCCGGGTTTCTTCTCCTACTCCCTCAAAGTTATTTACCTCTTTGCTGCAGGATCACAGCTGCACATCGTCAAAGCAAGGCCACAGCTGCGCATTATCAATGTCAAACAATCCACTGTCTCCGTTTCCTACACCAGAAGATCTTACGGATTTCTGTGCTAAGTTAATTGGATCCGTTACCCAAAACTATCCTACTTTGCTAGCCATCTTTACAAATTAATATGTAGAACCAACATCCACATAACCAAGCAGTGTGCTAGATGTTGATAACTCTCTTCCGAAGTTAGAAAAAGGGGAAGACTGAACAGTCTGTATTTAAGACACTGAACTCTTCCACAGGAGGCCTTTTTTTATTCTTGGTCATATCTCAAATCCTTTGTGATTTTGCCCAGTGCATTTGTAGTTTAGTCCCTGCATCAGTTTTGAAAAAGAAGGGAGAGGAAATATTTCTTAGTGAGGATGTCTAACATTGTAGGATCTAAATGTTTTAGATAACAAGAACTACTAATGCACTGATGGAGAATACTTAACTGTGTGTGATTAGACTTCTGCCAGAGGATCCCAATTCAGATACATTTCTTGAACAGTCAGGACCAGTTGGGACCCTTCTGCCTTTATCTCAAAACCATTAAAGAGAGACCACCACTAGCCATCAATAAAGCTGAGATGTACACAAAGCTGTGTGACCTCTGGTACTGAAAGAAGTGGAATTGACTGTCATTAGGAAGTGACCTGTATTCCCTAAACATTGGTTTTGGAGAGTTTCATGCCCCAGACTTTAAGTTTATACCGTACAGCATGCTTGTGCATGATGCTGAGACCAAGAGGAAGTAGCAAAGAGGAGCCACATCTGAAATAATAGTAACTGTGTCTTGGTGCTTAATTACAGGTCTGGGGTAGGCACTCTGCTGAAGAATGTGATTTACATATCAAAAGTGCTTCCTGGACTTCTTCATCTGTTCCTTTTAAGAAATAGGTTTTGTATTACAGCAGAAGGATTAGAGCCCTGCTTTGGGCACTTAACAACTAGACTGTAGGCAAGATTCGATTGAAGCAATTTCACCCCATCTGTGAGAATTTCAAGGAAGACACACAACACTTGAGAGGAAGGGGGCTGGGTGAAAGAGAAGGACAAAAATACTGTAGAACATGTGTATAAAATACGTAGCAGTAATGAAAGAGAAAAAAACATAACCCTGAAAGACAAACAAGTTAAAAGAAGACTTTTAAAAAATTGATGGAATTAACTTTTCATGCAAATCAAGAATTTCAGAGGAACTATTCTGTTCCGTTGCTGAATTCTAAGGCACAATTCATATCTACAACTTCAATAAATTAATTTTACTTAAAGGGTTTTGACTTTAGGACAAAATGAGCATTTTGGCAAAACTTCTTTATTCTTCCAGTTTCTCTCCCAATAGCAAATGCTCCCCTGAATGGCAGGGCTTCGCTCATGCTTTTTGGAGTAATTTTCATTTTTCCATTGGAAGAGAAACTGACAGGGTAATTGATGAACCATCGCACACCTTGACTTGCAGTTACAGAAACATGAAAATGCTGTGAAGTACAGTGTGAACTATTCCCCAGTGTATAAAAAAGAACATTGAAAACCTTGTGGTGGTCCAGACACCCTTGTCACTGGAAAAGATTGAGCGCTTCAGGAATATTCTAAATGAAGCTGAGAAAACAGATTGTCTGCGGCTGGTCTGAGGAACTCTGGTTTATAGTTCCAGCTTTTTCTCCCGAGCAACTTGTTTATTTTTTTTTCCCAGGTATTGTGAGAACTAATGGTTACACAACACTTTGGGGAAAACAACATGAGTTTAAAAGCAAATAATGAATTCTATTTCTATATCACATTTCCTCCAAGAAGTGCTAAATACTGTATAAAGATATGGACTCGACAGCCATCTGCTGACATTGAACTATTTGAATTAACTAAACGTTTTAAAGTATGCACAGAAGGTGCATAACAAGGCACATGGTTAAGGTATACAAAATTAGAAAGGTAATACAGCAGGCAAATTTTCTTCGCCTCTTCATGTGTTCTCAAAATGCAGGTTAATAAGGCTATGAAGAAGATGAATGAAAACAACTTTAAGGTTGATAATAAAGACAGATAATTTAGGGATGTTCACTTCCTCAAGTAGACCCAGACTTGTTGCTTAATTGATCTACCTTCATTTCAAATTCTTGTTTTACTTTTTGAAGTTGTTTAATAAAGATGACCATCTATTTCGCTCATGTATGGCACATCTTTAGAGCTGATATACCCTAAATCAGTGCAGCGTATTCAGTGTACAACTATATATGGTACACATACTCTATAATGTGTACATAGTATAATACTATAACATTTCTGATGGCAATATAATAATTTACATTTGTACAGACTATATGATATCCTTCATTTTTTTAAGCTATTCATTTCTATATGTTTCGTTACAGTATATATAAAACATGTTCAATGTTGGATTCAGTGTGGGTTTGGTATGTCTGGCTGCCCAGCTAGTCTTGCATCACATTTCCTATACTAGTCCAAAATCTTCAGTTCCTTTGACTTTAATATAGTCCTCACATCAACAAACAGCAACGTTTCCGTTAAAAACAAAACACAAAAAAACCCCAATCCCAGAAAGCATTGAGCATTTCCTCACAGGAAGTAAGAAGTGCATGTCAGTGTTATCTCAAAAGCTAGACGCATAATTAAACATCCTCTATATAAGGACACAGAATGGTAAAAGGGCCAGAAGGGGTCAGGCCAAAGTTTTACCAAATTCTCCTGAACACTAACAAAATCTGTTCCCTGGCAGAGAGTGTTAGAAAATAACAGGGTAAGTAAATATGAAACTTCCTTTAAATATTATCCTAGCCTTCAAACGTTCATAGCTCAGAGACTTCTGCAGCTGGAGACTCTTGAGCAATCTCAGTTGATCACTCTCCTTTGACTTGTTCATGCAAACTTTTAGCACTTACAGAATCTTGTAACGGGAAATTCTGTGGGTTGAACTGCAAGGGGAAAACCTCTTTTTATTTGAACTCTTAGGACTAATGCTGTGAATTAAATTAAAAAAAAACCCACAGTTTTATTTCTTCTGACAATTAGTTTTACATGTTCACATTTTGGTAGTGATTGTAAACAATATAACATTGCTCTTGGCTTCTGATAAAATGGGATGCTTCTATCATACATACCATTCTTTTTAACATGTATTTAAAAAGCAATTGCTTGGTTTTGTTTAGCTTTCCAACAGCCCACAGAGTGACTTGCAAATTACTGCCAGTGAAAAAAAATGCATACTGGTTTTAAGACATTTGTGTCAAGCAATATAAATCCCACAAAACCTGAGATATCAATGTCATTATCTAAGGTTGCTTTATATGTTCCTTGCCAGAAAGCTAAGACCAATGATAAAGCATTTGGCTAAAATTAGCACTTACTTTGTCTTTCAGTAACACAGTTACAGAACTAAAGGCGATTTAGTGAAAATTTTACACCTCATCACATATATGCCACCATAATTTTTACATTTTAAGTTTAGAAACTTAAAACTGCTTTATTCATTAGGGCAAAGGAAATGTCTCTGAGGTGTCTGCCCTATAGAAAGCAGATGATGATAATGGATATGATACACTATCCATAGATAGCTTTCATACTGCCTCTCTTATTATTTATTGATAATGTCCAATAACGGAAAATTGATCTATTTTATCCTTGCCATTACTAGATTCAGTGTAACCAATTTTGTTTTGTTTTGGAATTATAAATCAAGTATGCAAGTGGATTTTTCTTTTCCACAAACATTTTCACACACATCCTCAGTGAGTGACACAGATGATTACATCAATGTCACCTTCTTTCAGATGTCTGAATAGCTTGTATAGTCACCACTGGGTTGCATGACTTGGATCAACTTTTTGCAAGAATACTTTATTCACTCTCTTCCAGCCTAATTTAAAACAAAACAAAACCAAACAAAAAACTTTCACTCTGTTTCAGATTCTGTTTCCTTGGATATTTTTCTGAGGATATGACCAGGATGTGCATGCAAAATATACCTATGCACAATACACCAATAATCATTTTTTTTCCCTCAATTCATCCCTATGCATGTAGGTCTTTGCCTAAAGCCTTGACCTCCAGATTCTTCTTTCCTTGGACTGTTCCAACAAAAATAAAACTTAAGACAAAGCCTTAAACCCCACAAACTCATCATACCTGGACATACAGCCTGAACACTTGACCTCTGAACATCCAGACTGCCTGTTAGCTGACTTCCCAGCAGACTTGGCTTGTGGTAGCTAGGGCAGTTCAGGGATAGTGCACACCAAGCACTGTTTCCGTTAGGCTCTATGGACAACACTGCTCCAAGTCTGCTCCCTACAGACTCCCTCAGTGCTATCTCAGCAGGCTTTGCACCCTCAAATACTACACACTTTCAGCAACATGCCTTAATTTTACTTTTCTTGAAAAACTGCAGGGAAGAAGACTGTGGAGCTGAAACTTTTAAACAAAAGGTAATAAACAGTCACTTTCAAACACAATGAACTGAAAAAAACCCCACAGACATCAATAAGTATTACGTCTGAAGGCCAAAGGATGTTAAACAGCACAGATGAGCTCCAGGGTCAAGAGCTATGCAATGTCGTTGGCCAAGGTCTGACCTTATGGAAAACACAGCCCTACATAATCTGGAAATGAGTCAGGGTATGCCTCTAGGCTTCAGGGCCAGAGGCTGCATCCTGGCCACCTACTCTTTAGTAGAGGTATAGTCAAATATGTCCTCGATCTTTGTGTGAATGAGAATTAGAATCAGCTGTGCATAAGTTTTACTTACTGCCTGTCTCTTATCACCAAAGTAGGTAACTCCAAAAATGGCAAAAGTGGTTCTGTTGACTGAAAGCATGACATTTTGCTAGAGTAAAATTCTTGAATATAGTCTCATTTTAATATTACTTTGCAAGAACAATGCTTTGAAGCTCTTTAGAAATTGCCAAATTTCTTCTAGGTCAATTCAAGTCCAAGTTTGCATCGAACAATTAATTAGACCCACCATGAAGTCCCACCTTCTCATCTAAAGCTATTTTAGAACCTTATTGAAATCACTGAGACAACTGCAAATAGTGCTTTATTTGAAATATGGAGGAACTTGCACCTTTCTGGGAATTCCCAGTTCTCAGTGCTTCATGTGTATTGCTATTTCATTTATTGCTCCAGACGAAGTTTAAATGAAGGGAAATGGACAATATAAAATCTTGCATCACATTATAGCTAAATGTCTGACTCACTGAAACCTTTGTTTAACAGGATGAGCACACTTAGCCAGATCACATGTGCATGTTAATTATAGCAAGAAAGACAACAAAATGTCAATAGCTAAAACAAATCCTACCAACAGGAAATGGTTATCAAGCTATGATAAAATGTTTATCAGGAAATGTTGTTATGCTATCCAAAACATTTCCTGCCTGTAACATTTTTTGTGGGAAAAAGAATGTCTGTGGTGCTAGAAATAGCATCTTTGCAAGGAATAACAGCACTTATAGAAAATGGTCATAGTCACAGTTCTAGTTTCTGACCTGTTTTGTTCTTTGTACACAGTATGAATTAACTTAAAAAGAAAACTGCTTTCAGAAGTTACATGGGCATTCATTAAAGTTTGAACTTCAAAATGAACAAATAATTTAATGCAAAATTTTCATATGTATTGTCTAAGCAATGTAATAATTCAGGAAGTGAAGCCCTGCTCCTTCTCTCACTGAGATTGATAATGAAACATTATTTCTGTTAGTATATCTCGAAAAGATCAAAAAGGATTAGACTGATAAACAGTACTATTGAAGATGTCAAAAGAGCTTTACTGAAGGGGAAGAGGAGCCAGGGATTATCTATTGAAATGTTTACTCAAAACAAAAAACATGAAGAATTCTATTTCCATAACCATGACCTTTCAAAACCAGGAAAATCCTGATTTGTTGTAAGCATAATGGGTATTATCAGAAAATTGCAACAAAACTGACATTTTGATGTAAACAAAGATCTGACAGGATCAACCTATAAGACATTACTGAGTATGGAAGCAAAATACGCTTCTACACTTGTTGCTCTATCAGCTGTGTGAAGACTAACTTGTAGTCTGTCGTTACATTCTTAAAAAACTCCATTTAAAAAAAAAAAGTCAACTTCAATGGATTTTTAAAGGGAATTCAGCCACTAAAACTGTGTATTTTGAAAAATTAGGATATTGTGAAGTCAACTTTTTATTAATCAATAATACATGAAAGACACTTTGCTTTGATTAGAAACTGCTGTTTGTTCCTATTTTAACTACAGAGTGTAATGGAAATAATGATAGAATCCTAAAAGTGGAAAGGACCTCAACATGTCATCTAATCAACTTCCATGACCTGAATTAGGATCAACAAAATATGTATTTTATATTAAATATATATTTATATATATTAAAAATATGTATATGTATTACTGATATACAAACTCAGATTATGGAAACTACAACCTCACTGAGAAATCTATTCCCAACTTCCTTACTATTTCTGTGAGAGCAGTTTTCCTTATTGCCAAAGCTGAATCTCTTTTACTTCCATCTTTCTCCTGATCATGTACCTCTTTGCAATAGCATTTTTCATCCTCTGCAGTGTTCTTTCCCCTCAGTCCTTTCCTCTTCACTCTAAGGAGCCCTATTCCTTTAGTCCTTCCTCAGCTCTGTTTTGTTTATTAAGTTTTACTTTCCTTGAACTACTTACAACTTTCTTGAAACACAACTTTCCACAGCTGTTCCACAGCTCTCCGGGGCTCACATACCCGGGGGTAATATTTCTTTGAAATGTTCTCAAAACCAAGAAAAGGGCAATGTTTCTTTTCTATCTTAAGATACTCTTACTAAACATCCCGGTATGATGTTTATCACTTTTGCGATGACATGATGCTGCTGGGATAGCTAAAATTAGACTGCCTTCCAGTACACTGCCAGTCCTTCCCAGCTTCATATAATCAAAAAATGTAATGACTATCATCCAGGTCATTAATGCAAATACTGTAAAGGACTGGACCCATGACAGACTTTACAGTGTTTTATTAAATACATTCAAGTAGAGAACCATTGCTAACTACAGTGAAAAAAGTTACCACCACATATGGCAATGAATTTTTCCTTTCTGTTATTTGAGTAAGATCCACAGCTATGAGTGTCTATAATGA
Organism: Falco biarmicus; assembly: GCF_023638135.1. NCBI lineage: Eukaryota > Metazoa > Chordata > Aves > Falconiformes > Falconidae > Falco > Falco biarmicus. The sequence continues at coordinate 31,131,206 of NC_079289.1, forward strand.
AAGACATTCTCGTGTGAAATGTCCTACATATTATCAGAAGCTATGGAAATACCTCCTCTCCTCTGTATTTGACTGGTGCAGCCATCAAATCACATACATCTGTCACTTAGAAGGTTAAAATCAAATATAACCAAAGAAAGGTTAGCACTACTAATTTTACACTACTAATGTTCTTGCTAATTTTATTTATGTTTCTGGTAGTGGGCTATTAATAAAGCATAGATTAACAAGGCAAGTAGCAAGGAACAAAGCAGGGCAGCACCAAGATAATGTAATTAGAATTTTAGGGATTGCTTGGATCTTGGTCAGCTGGAGAAGAAAAACATATTAAAAGGCAAAACTGTCAAGATAAAGCTACTTAACCACAGTAATCCGTTTTGTTACAGTGAAATGACTTGAGGTATTGATCCATAGCGACTATAAGGTACTTCATGCCCAAGTCTTCCGTTGATATGAGGCAGGGATGTGGTCAGAACACAAAACCAGACTTCACGAGTTTGAAAATTCATGAATCCACCAGTATAAGTGAGGGTCCTTAGCCTTTATCTGCTAAGATGCTTTCTACTAGCAGGAATGTACCAACCTCAAAGCACATCAAAATGTTTCATTGCTTTTTTGGACCTTTGTCCAACAGAAGATGACAACTCTTTTAAAGTATCTGCTTCTTGGCAACTTCCCACTCCTTTAACTTGCTGTGTCTGCTTCAGTTCTAACAACTTTGTATAAACCCAACCCTAAATCTCTTAAACTTCCTCCCATCTCACGTCTGTTGACAGAACTTATCAGCGTACAGTTGCCTTCCACTTAAATTATTTTGCTTCCACAAAGGTCACAATGGTCGTCTTGTGCTGTCTAATAACTCTGCAGACAACAGCAGTTTCCCCTGGTGTTCATAACTGAAATGTCATCACCCAAAATCACAACACAAGTAATGGAAACCCTGCTCCTGAGGTCAGAAGCTGGTTTTATTTTGACCTGAAAGGACTCCTAGCTTTCTCACTTTCTTCCTGCTGACAGACTCGCTAAGAAACAACACAACAAGAAGTTTACACAGCACCTTTATTTTATGACCAAATTTAGCAAAGTAAGTCTGTACCTCTGCCACCTCTATCCAGTACAGTAGTTGAGCTCAGGTACAGAAATTGTAATTACTGAATGAGAACTACAAAAGCCCATATTTTTGTAGCAAGCCCCGAAATGATATGCCAGTCCAAAGCTTTCTTGTCATCCAGGAAGTACAGACACCCTTCCCAATGCTTCAGATTCTGCAGGGAGATCTATGAATGAATGTGAGTTCAGTCTGTCTGTAACCACATTTGACAGAGCTGGATGGGTGCCAGGGGCAGCATTCAAGACAATATGCTTTGGCACGCTCCATCCAGAATTTTGAGCATCAAACTGCTATGAGTTCAACATGCTGGGGGCAGGTGACAACTCTAGATGGTACTGTGGGAAGACAGTCTGCATGTGGGAAGAGATGATACTTCCAAAAATACAGAGCTACCACTTAGATGTTGCAGATGATAATTTTCTTCAATGTTTTTGAACAAAAAATATTAGTACCTCCAAATATCTCCACTTTTACCAACTGAGTCTCTAAAAAAACCTGATCCGCTCTCTGCTTACTCTCTATGGCTTCCTTAGGTCCTTAGTAATAATCCCTCCATCCTTCTCCTTGTGGTATCATGATTATACCAAGGTGTAGCAGACTGACTACTATAAGCCAAGGGTTTGGAAGCAAAATCTCTCCCTGCGTGAACTACTTGGTCTAAGCCCTTCCTTTTCTTTGTAGTCCTGGAGAACATGGCCATGCTCTATGCTGCTTCTGGTTTTGTAGTCACAGAAGAGCATGATCTCCGAAAGCCCACATGGGAGTCTGCAGACCGCTGCACCATGGCACTCACGACAGCTCAGGCTGGCCTACAGACCTGCCCAGTGACTCCTGGTGGGCTTGGAGAATGCACATGCTGTGAAGGCAAGCAAAACTGCTTGGAGAACTTGCATCCTGAAACACCACTGGTGTTCTGAGCTGGTGCTTAGATATTAAAAAAATAAGCAACTTCATATGGAAGACACAGTACTGAAGAGAAGCAACTGAAACCTTGTGTGGAGTACCTTGGTGCTTGGACTGGTAAGCCAGTTCACTGATTTACAACCATTTGATTCCTGCTATATTCTTATTTATGTCTACTTATATTTTTGCAGTGTACAAAATAAACCTGCCAGATTAAAGCAAAATAAACATTAGCTAATCAGAAAAGAAAATTTGGTCAACTTCAATCAAGTTATTCTGAAGACCAAAGGGAACTGCAGAAATTCAAGCGAAAAGTAAATTAAGAGGAGATACGAAGCTCAAACTGCAGCGGCCAACAATACATTGCTAGTGGGAAAAAAGGAAAATACAATCCTGGTGTGTACTCACAAGAGTGTTTGTAAGATGAGAGAGGCACATATTCCCTTCCATTCAGTGTTGTTGAGTTACAAATCTGGCATTACATTTAGGAAAGAAGAAAAACAAACTGGAGACAGCTCAGATGAAAGAAATCAAATAAGACAGGTGTGGAACAGCTCATATGTAAGGAAAGGCAGAAATAACTAGGTCAGATTTTTACTTGAAGGCATAAAAAATAGAGACCATTTTCCATCTTAACTGTCAGAAATTTGAGCTCCATTTCTGATTTGAATTCCTGTGGCTTTAATTTCTCTATACTGCTTCTTGTTATGGCTTTTTCCTTTAAATTAAAATGCTGCTCAATACCTAATATTTACTCATTGTAAGGAACTTATAAACTGTAATCACCTTTAAGCTGTTTTTAATAAACTAAACAAATAATCTCTTTACCTATCACTTATTTTCAAACCATTCATCATCTTTATGCAGCCTTACCCCATTTTCAACTTCTCTATCAAAATGAATAGTAGCATTATATCCAGTGTCCCACTAGCTGGCTTAAAATACTTATTACTGGAGGCAAATTACCTGTAAACTACTGTTGAGTCCTCTCTTTGTACATTCAGGAATGACATTAGCTTTTTTCACTTCTACATCCTCTGGCATTACACTTTCAGTTGTTGTTCACTGATCTCAGTCCTTTATCTAAATGTTCCAGAACACAGTTTCTCTGCTTGTAGGTCTACATCCATCGCTTCTAGATTTAAGGACTTCATTGTATTGAACTGTACTTTGTTTCAGTGGGTCAAATACACCATCTGTTCCACTGACTCTAAGTGTGACCTTCAGTCTAACGCAGTACACGCACTTCCTTGAGTTAAACAGAGCATAACTTCTATAAAAACGTCCAATTCTGTTTTAAAATGTGCACTGAAGAATCAATAAACAGCTCACAGCCCAAGATGAAACTTTTTTTAGGGGACAATTACTCTTTGCTTTACTGCCAGTCTGAAAATGGACAGCTTCAGCTTTCACTGGGTCTTGTTACCACTATCTGCTTGACCGAAAATTTTGGGTGTATTATTAACATTTACACATGCATCTGAGATCCAGCAAGTTTTTTCCCCCTGTATTGTGTTCAAGAAAACAGAAAACTGAGAAAGAAACATGGAAACAGACAGTAAGTTGCTTTGTGTTATAAAGTGATCACTTTATTCTGCATAAAGAGAAAACAAAACTACTGGGCACCACATATAATCCTTACTGAGCCCAGTGCCCTAAAAAAAAATTCATCATCTTCTGTCCCACACTCTATACAAATCATTATGGATACCTCTTTTGAATGAAGAAACCACTCCTAGCAAAAAAATACTCTCCATTTTATCTTGGAAAGAACCAAAGTGACTGAGCCAACAAAAAAGAAAATGTACACCCTTTGCAGATTACAATGCATTCAGATGCATGCACCGGAAGTTGAATGCATTTTGAAGTGCAAAAAATACTGGACAAACTTAAAAGGAGATAGTGACTCCACCGACCACCACAGTCAGTGGCAGAGAACATGCATGCATCAGGGACATCAGGAAAGAGCATTGGTAGTTGGTATAGCGATACAGGCACTTCATGCATTAAAGAACAGGATGCAAGGCACATGTAGCCTATCGCATGACTGTCATATAACACAGCAAGTATGGAGACCATGTTGTCTATACTCCTTCGGTAACTTAAGGACAAGTTCTTGCTACTTTAGGTACTTACACAAGCCTCATTTTTGGACATTCAAAGTCTCATTTTTGGACATCCAAAGTTGTGTATCTAAGTATATCAATCTTTAAAATATCAAAGCATCCTTATGAGGCTGTCATTCCTACAAGAAAAACTGAGAGCTCCCCTAGGTGATAAAGGAATTCAATTTTCAATAGAAAGTTAGATCCCTAGCCCCAGAGCAAACTCTTTCTTTCTGCATACAGTTCCCACAGCAATAGCCTGTGTCACTGGGTACCAAAGCAAAGGTCACTGAACACACAGAGCAAGATTTCAGGGTATTATCACACCCGAGGTAAGAGCCATAACCGAGTGAAACAGCCAGGTTGTTGGTTTTAGGTAAACTTTTCAAGGCTATCCTCTTTGGCTTATCCACTTAGTTTTAAACATACATCTCAGCAGAAATAGAAAAATACCTATATCCTCTCACTTCCTTTGGGGGGTGGGAATATTGCACGTCGGAAGAGCAGAGCAATACTGACACTCCCCTGACAGCCGCCTGCGACCACGCGCCTCTCGCTGTGCTGCGGCCCCAGGTGCTGAGGCCCAGGCCGCAGCCGCGGCTCGGTGTAACGCGGCGGGGGCTCCCAGCGCTCCCCAGGGCAGCCCCAGGCCCAGGCGGGGAAGGCCCTGCCGGAGCAGGCACGCAGGGCTTCCCGTGGCCCCTGCGCCTCAGCTCAGCAGCAGGGAAGCGCTCTCCGGCAGACAGCAAGCGGCTGGCGCTCAGGGCCAGCCCTCGCGGGGCAGCCTGCCCAGCCGCCCTACCTACGCCGCGCCCGGCGGGCCGCTTCCCAAGCTGCCGCTGCAGTAGGTGGATCCCTGGGAGGCGCTAACCCCCTTCCCTCCTCCCTCCCTCCCTCCCTCCCTTCCCGCCCGAGGAGGCGCCTATGCGCGGCGACGCCTTCCCTTGTCTCACTGGGGGGAGGACGAGCCGCGGCCCGCGGGGAAGGTAAGCTGCCGAGGAAGGGGATCGCTGCTGCCGCCGCCCCCCGCCCTGCGCGCTGGCGGAGCCCTGCCCGCCGCCCCGCTGAGGAGAGCGGCGGCCGGACCGTCGCGCGGGGTCTGGCCCCCGTTCCCGCCCCGCGCCAGCCGCTGACGGGGAAGGGGCGGGGAGCGCGGGCGGTGCTTCCCAGCCGGCGCCCGGCAGCGTTGGCTGCGGCCCTGCGGCGGGGCGGGGCGGGCCGGGCCGCCGGCGGCCTGCCGGGTGTGCCGGGCCCGGGGCCTGCGGCAGCCTGCGCGGGGGGGGCCTGCGCTGTGGGGGCGAGGCCGAGGAGGCCGCCCGGCCTTAGGCTGCTCTTCGGTCACCCCGCCCGGGGCCATAGGCGGGGAAGGGCGCTGTCGCCTGCTCTGCTCGTGCTGCGTTCGCCTGGGGCGTCTTCCTCTGGCACCTGGTGTATAAATGGCTGATAACGCGGGGGTTGCAGCTTCTGGCGGCGAGTTAAATTTGCGTCGCATGGGAGAGCCCTGTCGGCAGGTGTGCGGGCCAGGCAGTGCCTTCGGTGTGCTCGGCCGGGTGGCCAGTTACGGCTTTAAGGATGAGAAAGAGTACTTGGGACACCAAGGGTTGTTCATGCGTGGGAGATGGGAAGGTTGCATTGTATTTCCTCATGGAGACGAAATTTCTAGCATTGGTGATGAAAAGAGAGGGCACAGTCAGCAAAGAGTTTACTGGAGATTATGAGTGGAGCAAGGTGTGCAGGCGGTGGTGGCCGTGCATCCTCAGCAGTGGTGGCTGTGCACCATCGGGAGCCGTGTGGGCTGCGCTTATGTTGAAGGATGTGAAAGTAGACGTGGTGTGAGGGAAACATGTAGAAATCATGACCCTGCTGGATGTGGGGTAGGAGAGCTAATACTGTCCAGGCATGAGAAATAAATGTGACAGAATGACACAGGATGTGAATGGTGTGATGGACTGTAAAGTAACAGGAAGAGATTGTGTGAATAAAAAACCCCTGAAGCATATCGTTGCTTAGAGAAAGCAAAATTTGAAGAGCTTTTGATGGTGTCTGCCGTAGACCACAAGAGTTGTATTTGGATAAGGATATTGCTTACTTAGAGGTACTCTCAGGGATTATGTCACAGGTGGATTTCTTTCTTAGATACAGGTAACAGCATCATTTGGGAAGGGCATAAAGAGATTGAGTTCTTACATGCAACTGCTGTAAGCTTGCCAAGTAAGCACTGAATTGCTTCAGACTTGTTTTCAGTCGATACTGTGAAAAATTCTGAGGAGAGCCGGTTTATTCGTCAGCTTGTGATCTTGGATCTCATTTTTAATTAGATTAAAGAAATAGGAATAAATTAGAGGACTAAACAGAGACAGGTTTGAAATTCCCAGTTTTAGAAGGGTTAACTTTGAAAAATCAAGAGGATTAATCAGCGATGTTAGTTGTACTGGAGTCCTGAGGGCCTTGGAAGCAGAGAAGGTATGACGCTGTTTTATGCCAAAGGTAGAATCTATTTGGAATTTATATCAAAAAAAATGAGAAAGGTCTTTTGAAAAGAACTTTTACCCATCTCAAAAAGGATTCTGGGAATAAAGACTAGGAAAAGGATGGGTAAGCAAAGAAAAATATGAGAGAAAATGCAGCTGTAAACCAAAAATTGACAAAAAACATTTCTGGGTTAGTTATAGGCAGCTGTTTTTTAAAGCTTCTTTAATCATGTAAGTGAAAACAAGAATAGTGGTAAGACCACTGAGTGGTAAAGCTGAGGTAAAATAACCGTGATGCATATGGTCTGTTGCAGTTTGGTGGAAGCTACTGCAGCAGGTAGATTTAATACTAGATGCTTAAACTTGCACCACAAAGAATAACATTTTGTCTCTTAATTAATTTTTAAGAATTGGGAAACCTCTATGTGTTATGTCTAATCCAATGGTCTTGCCACTTAACATTGGTCAGTTCCAGTATCGGAAGGCTGTTAAATACATACCCAAATGGGCAGTTGTGCAGTCATTTAGTCACAGAGGAAATGGGTGAACTTTTCTTTCATATACACATTCTATTTGCTGTTGTAGTTCTCTCTTCTGTATCTTTCTATGCAGACAGCTATAACTATAAAAATTTAAACTATCAGAATTCTCAGCTCCAGGTATGTAATACCTGTTATGTGTGTATATCTTCATATTAGGTATGTGTTTATGTATATGCATTTGATGTATATACGTAGGTGAATTCTGACTTTGTGTCAGGGAAAGATTGCACCATCCTCCACCTGCCCAGGTGCTGCATTTTGGGTTCATGGTAAGTGCTCTCGCATGTGCCCAGTGTTCTAGGGAAGCATAAACTACAGCCAGATTCATGCTGGAACCGTGCTAGACGTTGTCTTGAAAAAACTCTTCTCTTGGTGACCCAACGTGTAGCCCTTTTAGCTGTAGGCAGGAGCCCTTATCATGGACAAAGGCCCCAATGTGCAGAAAGACCATGCTAAATGGAAGCAGGCAAGGAATGTAGAAAAGAAAGCCATGTGGTTTAGTAATGTCTGAGGGGGTTATTAGGATTTAGAATGTTTTAGAGGTTACATTTTATAAATTAAAGCTTTTAGTCTAAATGAGGCTACAATGACCTTCCTTGGACATCTAAGACAGTGTTAGAAGTGTAGAACCTTGAATATTTCTTCTTTAACAGCTAGAGCAGATTGTGAGGTCAAAGATCCATCAGCTAGACAGCTCAGTGTTTGGCTGGATCGGGTAACTGCAGACTGCTAACAATTTAGGCTAGGTGAGATCTCTTGAGAGGGGGCTTAACAAAATGCGTGCATTCTCATGCTGTTTTTCTCTTAAATGCAATATAGTAACTATGATTACATGGTAACAGAAGGGGTCTTTCCAGACATGCTCTTCCTGTGGCATTGAACTGATGTCCAGTCAGGCTCCCAAATGCAGGTGCAATGACACCTAATATGCAAAGCTTGTACATGGTTTATCCTGAACAATTTCATGGCCTGTTAGTGTTTCTTAAATTCTTAAAGCTTTAATATTTTCTGTACTAAGATTCTTTAAGTTTATACAAATGTAATAGTTATTACTTTCACATATTTATTGCATTATTTTGAATTATTTTGCTCTGTTACATTAACACTTTTTAAAAGCTCTTCTAAAAGGAAATCTTTGGAATACTTTTATTTCCCTAAAGCTGATTCCTTGAACTCTCATGTCAGAAGGTCAAAATGAAGAACAAGTACAAGTTTCAATTCTGCCAAATCATTTATATGGTAAATTAAATTTTATGTAGCATTTAAAATAAAGAAGAGCTAACGATTGTTCCAGTTGTGGTTTAGTATGTTTATGTGTATATATGGATTACAGGAACTGAAGTGTGTTTAGAGTTTGGCTAACAATTCAGCAAAGAGACAGCTTTTCAAGGTAATTTTCTGAAAATCTTGGATCAGCCACATTAAAAAATGTGAACAAATGTTTTTTGTCAGCATCTCAGGTTAGATTTAGATCACATTAGGTTAGATGTAGATAGAAGAATGACATTCTGTTCCCAAGAGACTGTCTAACAAAATGTTTGATTATTTTAACACACTTAAAGGTCTGGTGATAATGCTCATTATATTTTTTTCTTTTACTGCAGAAGTAAACTACTAATTATGTGAAAATGACTCCAGCGGCCTCCTATAATGCTTTTCAGCATTGAAGGTAGTTCTTGCATTGTTGCCATGATCCGAAACACTTGATTGCCTTCAAAAGGTATTTTTGCACTTGTAGAAAGAGGTATAAATATTTTTAAGTGAAAATATTTTTTGATTGACACCTCTTTATCAGGCTTTTTTAGCTGTTGACCTTGACATTTCAGTAGGTCTATTAGAGGCATAATTTTAGTGTAAACTTCATTACTATTTTCTGGTCTTTGTATTTCTGGCTTTCATTAGTTGTTTGTTATGTAGTTTCTCTTCCTTATTAGTTGTTGGTCACATTATTCAAAATCTTTGTGTTTTTTCAGTCAAGTAGTTGGATAGCCAAAGCTTTGACATTATTTTTTCAGGGTGACTGAAGGGCTTGTAGAATGAGAAAAGAATTTGAGATCTTTTTTTTTCTGCTGCTTTGAACATTTTTCCTCTGGTGGGTGACGATGCATTTTTTTTTTCAGTCACTTCTATTCTTGTTGCTTGCTGGTGAACAATACGCCATTCTACATCAATGATGATGATAGACAGCAGTTCTAAGGGGGACAAAACTAATTGGGATAAGAATTGGAGAAATAAAGAAACTTAATATGAGTAGTGTGTTATACTCATAGGACTTTTAGAACATCAACTATGATTTTTTTAAAATCAAATTAGTCAAATTTGTCTTGCTAACCCAAAACCCCAAGGTTGGTTTTTCTGGAGGTGAGGGAAGGGTGTCCCAGAAATCTACATATGATTTTTTCAAAGCATTTTTATCACTTAGGGCAGAAATTTCGCACCAGACCCTAACACTTACCTTTAAACCGTTGGAGAGTTGAAAAATCATGCCCTCTGTTTTCTTTCCTGTCTTCTCACTTCTTCCAAAATGTTTTTCCCTGATTGTATTTGCTCTTTATTGCAGACATGTTGAATCTGTATTGAAGGATGGTGCTAAGCAAGGGTAACGACACAGTGTTCTCACTGTCTTCCTTGCTTTTCTTGTGCCCATGTTTTCTTTTGTGTGTTGTTTGCATCTTATCCTTCACTGCTTTCATTTTTGGCAGCCAATTTCCTTTTGAGGCTGATGATGTTACTGAAATAAAGGCCTTTGCGAATAGGTTTCAAGCATGCAGCTCAACTACAGCATCCTGCCTATAGATGAACCTCTGAAAACTTCAGCTGAGGTCCATCCCTGGAGCCAACAAATGAAACTGGATATCATGCAAAAGAGAGGTGGCATCTGACAGGATGTTTTCACTCAAGTTTTGTCTCTGGATATTGAGACAATAAAGCTGTTTTATCTCAGATAATTTCAATTAGAAATTTCTGTAGCAGTTACCTACCTTGCAAGGTCAAGGATTCACTCTTTCAGACTGTAAATACTCCAGCCTGTCAGAGTTTCTTGGATCTAGCCTCTAAACTGCATGTAGATTTGCTCTTGCAATTAGTAGGCAGCCAGTGGAACTTGCATCAGAAGAAAAGTCACAGTCTGGTGTGAGAAAGCAAGAAGGGAGGGAGAGGAGACTATGCTTTAGATGGAGTTTTAACAGTTTTTCAACCAACCATTTACTGTTTCTCGAGGTCTGCAATTTCTTGGTAATGGAAAATGCTGCATCAATGGAAGAATGAATGACAAGAGCTGAATTCTGTCAATTTATTTTCAGCACTGGATGGAATAGTGACATTTCACTGTACAAGAAGAAGGAAGATAATTATGAAAATAGTCTTCCTAGAAAGGGAGTGTGACCTGTTCAATAGGTATTAACTGTTAACAGTATTACTGGTCTGTCCTCTCCTGCTAGATCACTTGGACAAGTTGGCATCATTTCATTACTACTCTGCTAGGGAACTGCCGAGAAATCAAGAATATCGGAGAAGGTTAGGTTCCTTTTTTCCGTGATTTTTTTCCTCCTAACCTTTCCTAAGCCTGTGGTTAGACTCCTTGGGGAAGAAGCTCCAGACAGACCTTTGATTCAGCAGATGAGATTCATAAATGCTCAAATTAAGTGGGAGGAAATACCAAGTGGAGTTCTGGTTTTTGTTTGCTTGCCAAGTTCCTAGAGAGAGAGTGTCTAGGAGAATGTTTATATTTGAATGAGTCAGTGAACCTCTTTAAATATTTAGGATTAAATGGTTTTATACTGCTAATAGAACTTGGCTATTAAAACTAGTATTTGTGTTCCTTAATCTTATCTGTACGGCAGAAGCATACGTATATGCCTTACCCAGAGACATGTCATGGCTGGACTGAAACCAGGGTCAGAACTTTCAAATTCCAAGACCTAAACTCAGACTGCCAGAGTATGCTGTCCAGATTCTTAATTGTACTTGGATTTCAGACAAGAGATTTGTGAAGGTTTAATATAAATATTTTTGTATTAAAATGCTGTGCACTTCCTCAAGAAATGGATATTTACAACAATGAAGTTTTCTCCTTTTGATCTGTACTTTAGAATTTTTTTGGAAACACAGCTAGTGAAAATATATATGAAGTTTTAATACATTAGAAATATTTCATGCTTACCTTTTTTACTTTCTAAAGTAAGAATTACACTTTTTTAAGAAAAATGTGGCTAGCAATTCTTAGCAATTATACACATATTATAAAATTTAGTAGATGAACCTCAATAACTTGTCTGAAATAGCTAGGGTATGTTTTTCTTCTCTACCTGAAGTACTCAAATATACAGGGTTTTATCTTTTTAATTTTTGATTAAAATACTGTTTTTTCTTTGCTTTACTCTGTGTGTACAATTTTTATTTTTATGGAGGCAAAATTCCTATGAGTAGGCAGGTATGAACCATCACTAGTATTTTAAAGGTATACGGATAAGAATTATTTGTAGGCTTAATGATTTTATTTTTTGTGTGTCTGTCTGTATTTTCAGGATCCCAGGGTGAATATTTACTCTTAAATCAATTACAGGTTTTTAGAAAGAACACCTTTGCAGATGCAGATATGTGGCAATCAGTATGTACTTCTATTAGAATACGCGAGTTTGCATGGAAGAATAAATTGGTGTCATTTGAGCCATCCTATGTACTCCTACAGGGCTGCTTAGAAATAAGGTGTCTATGTTTGCATAACAGCCTGAAGAATGGAGTTGCAAGGTGATTTTCTGTAGGGGAATTGTAGAGGAGTTATAGAGAAATGAAGGCAGGTTAATTAACATTGATATTACACAGCTGTGGGCTGGCTTCAGGGGCGGTGGGTTGGCTGATGTGGATAAGGTGCAGCTGTCGCTGGTTCCTGCTAAGTAGTTAAATAGCAATAAGGGGTATGGAAGAAGACCTCTGGATGAAGAGAGACCTGGAGGAAGCAAAGAGAGTGCCCTGGATGTAGGAGAGGCAAGAAGCAGGGTGGGCTGGCCTGAAGAGGATGAAGAAACAACCTGGACAGTAGATGAACTGTTGAAACCCTGTGGGGGATTGGTGGCTGTGCCCGGGCGAGGTGTGGGAACTACTTATTGACGTTAACGTGGTATGTGGTGGTAAAAGCCTTGTTGCAGCTGGCTAGTTCTGGTAGTGCTGCAACAATTTTCTCTTAGTTATATATAAGATAAAACTTGTTATAACTTTCTGAATTGTGATGACGTATAAGTGATCTTTGGCCTTGAAAATTTAGGGCAGAACTGTCTGCATGTCTGTGGGACTCTGAAAAGTAGTGGGCTGGAGAACCTTTTGTTAGGTACCTGAGATGGTTAGATCATAATGTTATCTTTCTTTATGCTAACAAATAAACTGCTTTTTAAAGTCAAATTATGCTTTTGTCTAAACAGAAGCAATTGAATTGAAATATTGGAACTTGAAGAGTCATGGGTGTCAGTTATGTATCCAGTGGCTTGAGGAAGGAAATAACAGATTTCTACATTAATTTAATTTGGAAAATACACAGTTAGTAGTTATTCTCTTGGGGGCTGAGTGTAGGCTAAGGTTGGCCAAGAAGTGGGTAACACAGGGGTCCTCAAACTTTTTAACCAGGGGGCCGGTGCATGGATGAAGTGGCAGGCAGTCATCTGCGGCTGCTTGGTTCCCCCCCCCCCCCCCCCCGCCCCAACCCCTGGCTGGGGTGGGGGTGGGGGTGTGTGTGTAAATACCGGGGGCCGGTTTGAGGACCCTGGGGGCCATATCCGGCCCGTGAGCCATAGTTTTAGGACCCCTGGGGTAACATATCAGCATTGCTAGTGAGTGCTGGAAATTGATGCTGCAAAATACTGGATAGCCTTGATAATCAGTTTCACAGTAGGACTCCTCAGGTATTTGAAATTAAATGTTTTGGAACTTCAGTAATACAGTTCTGGACAGGCTGTGCTCATGCCACAGGCCTTAATTGGGTGAGTTTTTTCTAGTTTAAATAGAGATAGTGTACACAAAATCAACTGGTTGCATTCTTGTTGTTTGAAAAAGTATGTTGAAGAAAATAAGAAAATTACAAATTGCTTAACAGCAAGAGCTTAACTGTTACCCTATATCCATTAAGTTCTAAAGCATGGTAAATGGCTGTGTGCCTTGTTGTTCTTAGCTGCTGCTCCAGCATGGCATGGATACCCTATAGGTCGCGTATCATATCTGCCAGCACCATTTGGTGTTGGGGATCCCCAAGGTCATCTCAGATAGCAGGAGGTGCTAATGTGTGGGCAACTGAATCGGCCCGTTAGCCTTTCCTAGTTAAAAGGGAATATAACTTAGCTTCAATTTATTTCCGTTTGGAAAGCCTTAAGCTCAAAGTCAACATGGACAAGAGAGTAGCTGGACTTCCACACGTGAGCTGAATTTATCATGTAATGTCTCAGACTAAGTGTATAAAATACAATGTGTGTATGTAGATTTGTGGGTTTTGTTAAAACATAAGCTTAACAGTGTGCGTGTTCAGTATAGTTAAGCTGCAGCAATTGTTTGGATTTTATTTAAATAAATACATTTTTGTTTATTCAGTAAATTAAGTTATTTTTTAAAAATAATTAACATCTATAATATTTAAATCATATTAATTTCACATATTCTATATTCTTGGCCTAGGTCTTAAGACATGAAGTCTTACGTAAGAGGCATGTTTAGTAGTAAGTTAGTCTTATAAAGCTACATTTGATACTTCTTTTACTGTGGTATTCCTCTGAAAAGTAACTAAGTAAAATGGTACCTTCTTGTTTGTTGGATGTTATTCTGCCTGTAGTCAGAATTTTGCAGACATTTAATTTTACATGAAACATAAACAGATTTTTAACCTTGGCTGAACCAGTGTACCTTAAAGAAAATTATTATGTACAACTTTCTCACTTGTTGAGTAAAAGAAGCTTGCACAGCTTCAGAGCTGTTTACTCATTTTTGCAGTTTTACTGAAAATGGAGTTGCATGGCTTTATGTTAGGAACTAATTTAAGGATAGTAGAGTCGTGCATATTTTATTTGTGAAGAAACATCTGATCTGAAAATCTGTTTCTATTGATAATGCATGTCATAAAAATTATACAAGTCATTTGCAGGGTTGGCAATATTTTCTGAAGCAGAGTGATTATTTTAACAATTTTAAGTAAACCTGAAAAGACCCAAATGTTTTTCTAACATTGCTTCTCAGAATGGAACTGGAATAAGGGCATTTGAAGGCTTAAGCCAGAAATGGAAAGCTCTGACGCATGTGCTTTTCTTCACTGAAAGAAACGTCTTGAAAAATTATGTCAGCAAGGTTCTAAATTTATTCTTCCTGCAATAAAAAGACATTGGAGTATTGTGTTTAATGAAACTTCTTCCTTTCCAATCGCACTGATTAATTTTGTTACTTGTTTTAAAAAAAAAAGTTTTGTCCAAAATTTCTTATGTAAGTAAGAATACAGAAGAGCAGAGTCTAACTGATCACTGTACATTGAATATAAAACCAAAGTTAAGTGAGCTTTGTGTGTGTTGTTTTCTCCCTCATGGATGCAAATAGTTCTGGCTTAATATTGTGTATTGTTAGCGTTGTTGCAGCATTATGATATGGTTATTTTAACCAGCTCTCTTTCTCTGCAGGGGGACACAAGCACAAATCCATATGGAGGATGAATCTCCTCCTCCTCAAGGAGTCGGTGTTAAGGTCAGCGTGTGAATTTGTATTGAGAGTTCTGTACTGCTCTACTCAAAAGGAAGAAGTTTGGTTCCATTTTGCAGTACCTTAGTATTTGCTAGTAACTCTTAAGATAAACAGAAAACTAAAGCTATAGGTAGAAAAATGATACTGGCAAATGAAATGTTGCTTATATGAGTCACAGAATATTAGAAGAACATTATATTCATTTTAATTAAGTTGAATTGCTCATTTGGCTTAAAAAGCTAGTTTAATTTAGCATAAAGTTCCAAAGTTACATCTTCCAGCCTAATGTTTCAACAACATAAACTTGTTAGAATAACTTTTGTAGCATAATTTGTGGCAAAAACTTCCTCCCATTTTTCCTTTTTATTTTCTTTAAACACTCTGTGTATAAAACTTAATGAAACATCATTCAGATGTTGAGCTTAATGATGATGCCTTTTAAGGTGGTCTGTGTGACAAATAACTGAATAACAAGCTTCCAAATGATCAAATGAACTGTAGAAGTTTTAGATTCCTTAAGGCATAACTGATACACATTTGGGATAGGTAGATGGACCGTATGAAATCTCAGATTCTGGTCTATCTTTCATGACATTGTGCAATGCAATGAGAGAACTGATCACTTATGAGACATAAATATTGGCAGGCTGATAGTTCAATCTGTTTTTCATATTTTGGGGACAATATATAATGGAGAAAATCTTGAAAGGTGAGAGAATATCTCTTACATTGACTGTTGCTGGTAATTCCAGACAGGATTTAATGGATATTCTTTGGTGTGATAATGTTTATTTCTTTTGTTTAAAAAAAGTCAGTATCAGAAGTGTTTCCTTGGGTGCTTTTTATAATAGTAGTTTGGGTTTTTTCCTTCAGTGTATTATTTTAGTGTTAAGAAATGTTACAGTTTGGGGGGTTTTAGCCTGCTAATTATAGAAGTAGAATATGAGTGCTTTGTAGAAGGAAGTTACAGGAAAAACCTATTCTATTTAAGATGAATGGGTTCTGACCTACTGTACACTCAGAATTTAGAGCCCTTATATTAAAGAAACTAATATATTATTTCAGTAAGGGAATCTGTATAACTGAAGGACACACTGATTGTGGTTTTGAACCTCAGGCTTCGTCAGTCTTGAGCAAAAGCAGGATGCAGTTTTGTTGGTGCAATTGAAAGAGTGATCAGTGATGCTTTCAGCATTCATTGTTATATTTTTAAAATCCTCCATAGAATTAATGCTAACCTTCTGACATAAAACAAATTGTGCTGCAAACAGCAGGTGAATGAAGCCTGATTCCATGTGGATTCGTGTCCTTTGTCTCTTATAACCCTGTGGTGTCATGAAGGACAGCATTTGCTAGGATAGCTTGGACCTAATTGCTTACTGACTTATCAAATAACATACATGTCTGATTATCCAGCTGCCTACTGCCAAATAGGTGGTGTTAGCAGAATCTTACTTTCCTTCCACTTACAAATCTGGCAGAAATTGCTCAGTTACTTGGTGTGAGGAGGTGGGGAAAGAACTGGTGTGATCAAACCCACAACTTTAGTGAAGATGACCAACACTTCTTGCCCTTTCTCAGAAATACATTATGAAGGAATGTGTGATTAACAGATATTTGTTTAACGATTTTAGTTCAGGATTAATTCAGGGTTTACCACTGTAGTTTCAAATGTTATCTATGTTTCTGTGTACTTTTTTGTATTAAGTGATACTAATCAAAAAAGCAATACTCTTCTGACCAGCATAACATGCTTCAGACTCCAAATTAGAATTTATTTGCATCTTTGTTTCAGTCAGAGGTAGAAAAAATAAGGTTCTGTAACAGATCATTTTGCAAGTCTGGTACTTGCTAGAAGTAAACCAGGAACGTTACATGGTAGGCTACATAATGCCTGTGATAGGCAAAAGCTGTTCTTACTTACCTTCTGATCTGGCAAGTAATGCCGCTTTTCTTTCACATTCAGAGCCATTTTAATTTCAGTAAAAAAAATTTGATGCATGCTCTGTGCAAAATTTGCCATTAAATTTTGGTACTGCAACATTTTTCTGATTTGTGTATAATAAAGCGGTAGAAATGTTGCATAAGATCCAGACATTAGCTTGACTAGTTTTAATGTCTGGAGAGACTTATTATTCTTTCTCTTTAACTATAAACTTGTAATTTGTGCTTGGATAAGCTGGAAAATGTTCAATTATCTTTTTTTTTTAATTATATGGCTACTTACATAAAATGCAGATATTCTTAGGAAGTTCCCAAAGATTCAAGAATTGTTGAAACACAAGTAAATTTCAGAAGTAAAGGAGAAAGGAAAAAGTTTCTCAAGTTTTCTCAGGTTTCCATTTTCAATGTTAAAAAAAGAAAGTGTATATTTCTCAAAGATACGTGTATCCTTGGGCAGATTTTTTTATGGTTTCATCTTTTAACGGGAATTTTAGTATTGGAGAAAAAGACAAATTAATTTCAAGTTTTGAATGTATGCCTTACAGTTTATGTTAGAATCCTGTACATTGAATTCTGTAAACTAGCAGTTAAGTTGTATGAATGCAGTGAAAATACAACCTCACCATTTAATCTTATAAGGTACTTTTCTCCATGCATATAGATACTTTTTTTCTGGATCAGGATATAGTTTATTTTAATGGCTTCCCTTCTAGAATTAAAACACTGGTTTGTGGTTGAAAAAGTAGAATTTTTTTTCCTTTTTACTGTGCAAAGGTATACATTTCTTACTGTTTAGGTATTTTATATAATTTTTCATAATATCAGGTCTTGGAGGCAACATTATTGTCAGCCCTGAAGATGCTGGATGTTGGGAAATGGCCCATTTTTTCTCTCTGTTCCCAAGAAGAGCTCAAGTTAATTCGTCAAGCCTGTGTGTTTGGCAATGCTGGTAATGAAGTGTTGTATGCAACTGAAAATGATGAGGTAATTGTCCAAGAATGTGTACGAACATGACATATTTAGTCATTTATGTATCAAGTTATTCTGAAAGCCAGTACTATGATAGTATATCTAAAAAAAGTTGCATGCAAAAATGTCTGATTGTTTTGATTGCTACTAAAATATTTTCAATTCAAATAAATGGCTTCCTACCACAGTCAGAGCATAAAGAGAAGGTGGTGTTAGACATTTCTTCAAGGTGCATAGTGACAGGAGAAGAGGCTGAGTCAGCATTAGGGAAAAAAAAATTACTGTGAGTGGCTAAATCCTGGAGGGGTTGTGAGATCTTTTTCCTTGGAGGTATTCAAGACTCTACTGGACATAGCCTTGAGTCAACTAATCTCTTTAGACCTTTGTGGAGCTGGGGGTTGGTTTAGTTGACCTTTAGAGAAGGTCCTCTATTCCAATCTAAATTATGATTCTGTGGTTCTTTTATAACAGGTTTTTGTGCTTGGCATGAACTGCAGTGGGTGTTTGGGAACAGGTGACATGCAGAGCACTATTGAACCAAGGAGGTTAGATACTCTGTGTGGCAAAAAGATAGCCTGTCTGAGTTATGGAAGTGGCCCACATGTTGTTCTTGCTACAGAAGGTAAAGTATGATCTGAATATTGCTTTTCCAGATAATCCACTTTACTTAATCCAGCAGGTGTGAAAGGTCTGTGCTGGTAATATGAGAGAATTGGGATAGACGTTCTGGGCTATCAAGTCCAACATATTTTCATTGGTGAATGTGATGTGTCAGCTAGTTCTGTTATAGCTAGTTCTTTTCAAAAGTTTTTCAGGCTCTCCTTTAATCTTGTTGCCACTTTGGGAAGGTTTTAATTTTTACTTTGCAGTTTGGAACTTTTGATTGCTTTTGAAATGCATCAGTGGCTATGTTATCCCCCTATGTTCTTGTGCCGATGTTGTCCTTTTGCTAAAATGTATCTTTTCCCTCCTGTACCTCCTTTTGGATGTGCCTAAAAGACCAGTTATATCGCCTCTCAGCCTTTTGTTTTCACTTGTCTTATTGACACACCGTTATCCACATCATGCTAGTGGCCCTTCTGTTCATAATTAAGCACATTATTTTCGAAGACAAATGACTAATACTGTGTTCCCAGTGAGATTCTGTTAGTCTGATGATGTTAACATTTGTCTCTTTCTCCATTAATGAGAATAAATCTTTTTGAGTAGTCTAAATTAGATGATGAAGGGTAGGTGAGAGAAATCATAAATGTGTGACTGTTCTTTATATTCAATTACATTCCACTGTTTTCTCCAGTCTTCAGGGTGGGCCATTCTGAATGCTTTTTATATATCTATCTACATTCTTCTGAGCTTTGTTGCTGGCAGATCTCACTGACGCTCGTACTCCTTACCCAGATAATAAAGTACTGCGAAAGAACAGGTCCAGGACTAGTCCTTGAGGATTTTTACTTGTAACGCCATTCACATGAATAACTTCCATTCAGCACAGCCTTTTTTAACCCACCTTTCAGACAGGCATTATGTATTTCACAATTCTTGTGTTAATTACTATAATTTCCAGTTTATATTGTATATTTCTATGTGGCTGTTTCACTTGTTTACTGAAATTTATATTCTCACGTTGGGAAGGAAGGGAAGGTTGTTTGCTTTTGACAGGATAAAGTAATTAATCTAACCTGTTACTGTAGACCAGAAATACTGGCTTAATGTAGCATGTTTTGCTGTGAAACGTCAATTTCACTCAGCTCCATGCTCATGTACCTTCTGAGCATGCAGTTCCAGCTAGCCTTACCGTCTGTGGTCCCAACCCAGGAGCACTTTAATGCGGATAACCTCATCTAACCACAATTATAGATCTTGATACAGATGCACACTTTGTAGTTCTGAGGGAATCCTTCTTCAGGATAAGGAGATCCTGGTAATCTCCTTAGAAATTGGATGGATTTGTATGTCAAACCTAGCTCTCATACAATAATTGTATGATTTAGGTTTAGAAAATTAAGATAATGCTCATAATAGACAAGATGAGTTCAGGACAGCTATTCATCATCCTGCACAACTGTGACTAGAGGACACTTGATTTAAAACGGGTGAAAGTGAGTACGAAAAGGTGTTAGCTTCATGGATAACAACAGAACCAGAAGTACCTGGTAATATCTGTACTCTAGTGATTGTAAATGCTTGGGAACTACAAAAAGTGACCAGGCTTATGTTTCTCTTGAACAGCAGCTTTTTTCTATTGCCAGTTGGAGACAGAATTTTGCATTAGGAGGACCGTTGGTCTAACCCAGTCATACATTTCTCGCATTCCTAATTTTACTAGCATGTTTCTCACAATAAAGGACGTGAATAGTACATTTGAATAACAAGTAAATAATGTTATGTTTATTAATACGTAATAGGATTTTTTTCTCACAAGCATCCTCGTGCATATTGTCAAGGAGGGAAGCTTGTTATTTGAATTTTCCAAAGCGGGAAACAGTGCCAACATGTAGACAAGAAATTGTGATTGATCGTCAGTAACAAAGAAATTGAAATGGGGACACTTGACTGTCATTTCATCCTTTTCTCTTCTGTATTGCACTATCTCCTTTCTTTTAACTACATGATTTCCTTTACTAAGATTATGGTGATACTATCCTTTGGGATTTGTGGTCCATGCTATGCAAAGGTAGCATTAGCAAGTCAATGCACTTGAGCATCAAAGGGCGCGCATATATATATACACACATACACGCTTAAATATGTATATTGTTATTGAATTTGACTTTTCAATTGGGAAAATTTTATTTTAGAAGGAGAAGTGTATACGTGGGGTCATAATGCTTATAGTCAGCTGGGCAATGGCACAACAAATCATGGTTTCATCCCCTGTCAAGTCTCTACTAACCTGGTGAACAAGAAAGTCATTGAAGTTGCCTGTGGCTCTCATCATTCTATGGTGTTAACATCTGATGGAGAGGTGAGAATAGCTGGAATTAATCTTTTTTCTTTTTTTTTTTTCCTCCTTCTCTTCATGAAATTCATGTGTGTGAGAAACAGGAAACTATTGTGTACCTAGAACATTAGACCTTGCTTCTTGCTAGCCCTGCAGTGCTGATGCAACACAAATGTTTGATAAAAATGGAAAACCTGTTAAGGTCTAGCTGCTTTGAAGTGCATGCAGAACATTGATTTTTGTAACACATCTGCTTGGAATAATCAATTATAATTTCTTTACAGAGGGCAGGTAGTTCCTTCCTATGCTATACTATACTGTAGATGCTTTAATGGCATTAAAGCTGACAATAATATAAATCACATTCATCTAAGGAGTTCTGCCCACCAAAGTAAAAAGTTTTCTGTCATTTACTTCAAAGTGCCATTTGTGTCCAGTTAGCTATTCGGGTTCTAGAAAACTAGCAATGGACTCTTCCAGCATAAACGTAGCTGTCATGTTGCCTCATACCTTTAATTGGAGGAACAGAAAAGAATGGTATAGTTATATAAAATTGAGTTGCATATTTTTGAAAGAAACAATTAAACTGTAAACCTGCATTTCTTCCTAGATCTTCAAAAGGATAAATCCGCTTGAACTCAAAATGTTTTTTTATGCATATAACTTTTTTCCTCTCTTACATATGTATTTTGAACTGTATATTATGTAGCATTCTTTTATGACAATTCTCTTACACCAGGTATACACATGGGGTTATAATAACTCAGGGCAAGTTGGATCTGGTTCAACAGCTAATCAACCAATTCCTCGAAGAGTTACCAACTGTCTACAAAATAAAATAGTAGTTAATATAGCTTGTGGACAGATGTGCTCTATGGCTGTGGTGGAAAATGGAGAGGTAAGAAATTTTAAGTGTATTTTCTGACTTAATTTTATTTGATGTAGATTATTTCAGATCTGTCAGTAATGAGCTACTACTCAAAAAGGAAGTGTACCATTTCAGACTCCCTCAAATCTACCTGCTTATACTGCTTGTAAAACCCCTTGTCATGAATAGTCCTGCACATTCTGACATATTTAAGCACATCTTCCTATCCATGCTGATTATGGTTTCTCCTTTAGAAAGGAGGTAGAGTGAAACAGGGAAAATTATTCACTAAAATTTGGTTTAGGGCTTTTTGGTTTATGAGATTACTCATAAAATTCAGCAGCTGTTTCTATTTATCAGCTATTGAAGTTGGCTTTGAGTTGAAGGAATTCAAGTATCAAATTTCAGGTTTACTTGAAAATACAATTCTGAGGTAAAAATAGCATTGTGAAGGTCAGGAGAGTTTTATAAATTTGGGGATTAAATCACATCAAATCTATATATGTATACTTTCCATTTCATGCTAGCTTCATGTTCTCATATGTAAAAATAGTTACATTTGTATCAGAAACTTACTGATTTTTAGAGCTGGTATTATATTCTAGCAAAAATGAAAGTGCCGATTAATAAGTCATCCTACTGCTGTCTTTAGCATTCATAGAAACATAAAATACATAGGTAGCGAAGTGAATATTCAAACAGAAACTAGAATATTAAGTGTCAAGAGTGTGAGCATAATCTGAATGCTATTTTAATTTTCAGTGCTCATATGCACACTTTGTCAAGAGAAAGCAGAAAATAAAAGTACATTGCATATATTTGTTCTGTTGCAGTACCCTTTGAATCCCTCTAGTACTTTATCGTTGCAAAGATACAAAGAGGTTGTTGTGTTCTTGGTTTAGTTCATGTAAACTGAAGATTTTGGGCAGCCTACATCCTCTCTAGCTCCATTACTCCAAGCATTTCAGTTTAGACCTAAGTAGCTATTGACTACAGTAGAACATATGTCACTTAAGAAAGGGAAGTACTGAAGCCTGATAATTTATGTTCAGCGTAAAGCTATCAACAGCCTGCTCAATCAAACTGTTGTTCATAGCTTCCAGTTTATATTTGGTTTAGTGTGTTTTCTTTTCTGTTAGAGGATTTTTGAATGAGAAATTAGCTCTTTGAAAAAGAGTATTCATGCTGAATTTGCTCTGTGCTGGGAAACAGCCACATGAATCACTTATTTTATACTCTTCTTATTAAAATGTTGTAGTCTTACATAATCTAACTCTTAAAAAGCAACACGAATATGAAAGTTTAGAATTTTAGATGAGCATGCAGTTGGTATTTTAAACAGAAACAGCATTCACAATTTGCAGTACAGAACAACATGCACATATGTATGTGTATATATATAGGTATGTTTGTATATATGGTTTTTTGTGTATCTACGTATGTAGTACAGATCCTAGAGGTGTGGGGATGGAAAGTATTAAGGAAAATTATCATTGTAACTCTGAAATAGTTACATTGCTTTCAAAAGGAGTAGATAGTAGCAAGCAGTTAAACTCCTTGTTTCTGTTTTTCAGGTCTATGTCTGGGGTTACAATGGCAATGGCCAGCTTGGGCTGGGCAGCAGTGGCAATCAGCCAACACCATGCCGAATAGCAGCTTTGCAAGGCATTCGTGTACAGCGGGTATGTGTGTGATGCTCCATGTCAAACCTTTTATGAGAAAATATGCTAAGGCATATTCTAAAGTTAAAGGAAACAGGTCTTTATTTAAAGGGCCATTAATCAGAATAAAAACATGTATCTTAAAATGGACCTCTTGTCAGTAGGGGAGGAGCTGTGGCCCTGTGGAGTTCAGTGGGAATTTTGCCATTGGCTTCAATGAGGTCAGGATTTTACTGAAAGAGGATGAGGCCATTAGAAATGTTAGGTCTTTTTTTTTCTCCTGTGAAACTTAACAGGGGTTTTGTTTGTTTGGGTTTTTTTTTTTTTATTTATTTTAGTTAATAAGAAAGCCTTTGTTAACCCCATTCTTCATTTAACCCCCGTTGTCTTTTCTGGGAAAATGCTGCAGTTGAGCATTTTGTCTTTCTGGCAGACTGAGTATCACTTTTAGAATTGCAGTCCAGCCACAGTGACTAAGTTGTATTTGGAGTCTGAAGAAATTGTCTCCAACTGCTTTTGGTCAACAGTTGGTATGATTCTATGGTTAGTCTTGATCTTGGGTGGTTATTACACTTTACCAAATAGCCTGCCTACAGTGTAACTAGCGAACTGATAACCTGTTTTGACTGATAAGAAATATTTAAAGTAACTGTAGAACTTTTCAGTTCAGTTTTTAATTGATTTATCCAAAATAGAGGATACTGTCAGGAAAATGACACATTCTGCTAGAAAACATAGGGTTTGTAACCAGGTGAAAATTTACAGGACTAATTTGAACTTTGGATTTATAGACTTTGGATTTAGGGGAAGTCTTGGATTTTATAAATCTTTTAAAATAAACTCATTTAATGATAGTTTTACATTCAGTTCATACAAACAGTAGCTTTGCTGGTAACAGTCGGTGTTGGAGAGTAACATAATAAAGGGAATATTATTTTTCCCCTGTATTTATTGTCCTGTTTAGAGAGTGAGTGCACCGGTAGGTTTGACTTGGATCCTATTTCTATCCACTTCATTTGCTTGATACTGATTAATACCAAGTTGTATACCTCCAATCAGTGAATAACTTCAGGATTTATCTCATCTAAGCACATCATATGCTTCATGGATGTCAGTGGACTACATGTACTTACAGTATATCTGCTTTACAGATTGTTCAAAACTAGCACACATCTTCATATAATGTGAATTGATAGCCATCTAGCTATAATGTTATATTAATTCATGCAGAGCAAGAGTGTTGCTGGTAATTTTGCCATTGTGTTATCTGTATGTGCAGCATGTGCTGCATATATAGGTCGTAAAGTGAATATTCAAGCAACCTTGTGTGGGGTGCCTGAGGAGGCAGCTCAGCAGGACCGAGTGGGTTTCCACAAGAAGGTATGAGCTGACAGTTGTGTACTGCCATCAAGATGAAGAGTTTCATTTCTTCCCTCTTTCATGACTGGCTGCTCCTGTTGATCACCTTGTGTGGGCACTGGTGGTCCTCAGGCTCAGCTGTGGAGAGTTTTCTTCCAATGATGTAACTCATCTCAGCAGAGGGTCCACTGGAGCTGGCACAGGGAGCGGACAGTTCTGGGTGGCTGGCAGTCAGGGAGTAGAGGAGCAGACAGGGAGACCTCACCTGTTTTTACAGGCCTGTAAGCTATTCATGTGGAGCAGTTGCCCATAGAGCAAGGTCAATACAAGACTGTCTGCCTCTTTCTGCATGCTGTTCATATTTGTCATATAGTTTTCTTTCTTCCTCGATTTCTAGCTATTCCTTTGCTGTACTCTTGAGATGATCTGGCAGGGTTCCTCACTGGTACCTTTTTTCCTCAAAGTCACCTCATCTGCTTTGCTTCCCTTTTTAATGAATGTTTCTCTATTTGTAATTATTTTTAATTTTTACACTGATATAGAATCAATAACATTAATGTATAGCATAACATGTAACTATCTGTTATGTATTAACTTACTGTTACATAAAAATGAGATTGTTCTTTTTATTATTCCTTATAGGTTGCCTGTGGCTATGCACATACATTAGTGCTAACAGATGAAGGTCAGATATATGCCTGGGGAGCCAATTCATATGGCCAGTTAGGTACTGGGAATAAAAGTAACCAGTCTTATCCTACAACAGTTATGGTGGATAAGGACAGGTAATGCTTACAGTCTTGCAGTCAGACATTAGTTGTCATACTCTCAGAAGAGCTACAGAAAAATTATGGCATTTTTAATCTGTTTTTTGGAAGAAATGGCCTATAATTTTTTGTAGTAGTTCTTCTGCTAAATGTGAATGGAATTTTCAGTGAAAGTGCTTGAATCTGCCCCATATAACCACCCTTGTGAAAGAGAAACTGAATGTTCTGAGCCTGAATGTGCTATTTTCTGCTTCGTCTCACACCGTACTTTATAGGCCTTAATTGCAGTTTCTCTTCAGTGGTGTAGTTTCATTGTTTGAAGTCAACGATAAAAGCTTTATTGTTTCTGAATATAAATTGACTTTTAGTATGCTACTTTCCACAAGAAGTACACACAGAAAAAGTAAAATTGGACACCTGGAATTTGTGTTATTTCTGCTGTTAAGTCCAGCTCATAACCCAGGAGAAAAAGAGAGTTCTTGGTATTGTTGCCTGAAAATTAAGCTTAGATTTTTCAGAAGTTAAATATTTTCCAGTAAGGCCTTGATGGTTAGTGGGTGGTTATTTCTATTGCTAATGTAAAGCTGTGTATATATGTGGCCAGAAATTTGAATCTGTTCCTTACTACTAAGGTCTTGATTTTGGCTTTCTGTTGTGAATGATAAGAAAAGTGAGATATTCCTCTTAAACTTATCTCTGTATACAGTACTGTAAGAGGTAACTCACTCCGGTGATGAGACATGACCTGTTTTTAAGGTTTTGATTTCTTTGTGTGTTTGTGCTTTTGCTTAAAATGTAGCTGATT
Organism: Falco biarmicus; assembly: GCF_023638135.1. NCBI lineage: Eukaryota > Metazoa > Chordata > Aves > Falconiformes > Falconidae > Falco > Falco biarmicus. The sequence continues at coordinate 31,157,356 of NC_079289.1, forward strand.
TTTTTTTTTTCCAGAATTTTGGCTGCAGTTAAAATGTTACCATATTTTAATACAGGTTTTAATGTTGTTGTGACTTTCCCTTTTGTTGGCCAGAATATGTATTCCTGGTGTCGGTGAGAATATTACACTCACTACAGCCTGCAAGATTTGTACGTACAGCTTTAAGCAAGTTGCTTCCCAGCCGTTTTCCCCAGACAGCTGGGGAAACAAGTAAACAAGCAGTAGTTCATGCTGTAAAACAGTGGATTGTGTAATGTTGTACACGGTGTAAGTTTTGAAATCCTAAATGAACTTTTGGATTAGCAAGATAGCCTAACGTAGCTGAAATACACTTAGAAACAGCTTTTAGTGCTGTTTGGTTCTGATTTTTTATTTTCAAAATGAAAGTCTGTTAAACATCAGTAATAGTAATTGTGTGAATAATTACATTCTTTTAATTAAAAGTATGTTTAAATTGTTGGTTTATAACTGTTACCGATAAGCAAGCAGGAAAAAGTTTTTCATTAACTTTCAATTATAAGCCAAAATGCAAATTCCCTTTTTTTTTTTTTAAATGTCTCCTCATTTCCTCTTCCATCTTCTCCAAGTTCCTGTTCTCTACAGCTTAATGCAGCCACTCACCTCACTGCTTAGCACCACCAAGGACGTTCAGAGTCTTGAAACTCAGCTGTGTTTGAGGGAGCTAAGGGGCTCATTAGAGCATGTGCTGCAGCAGATACAGTGCTCTGCTGCAACAGTGTCTTACCACTCCCAAGATGCTTTTTCATTGAGAAACGTTGAGCACGTGCCACTTGAAGGAACATTGATAGCCCTTTTAATTTTGCTACGTATGATAAGAAAACATTCTTGCAATTGGAAATGCATGCTTACAACTGTTTTGCAACAGAGGAAGACAGGAGGTAGTGAGCTTCACTTCTGAGAGTGACTTGCCTTTTTCTTTGTTTGCTTGTAAATTCAGAGTTACAGAGATTGCGGCCTGCCACTCTGCTCACACGTCAGCTGCCAAGACCCAGAGCGGCCAGGTGTACATGTGGGGCCAATGCCGTGGGCAGTCAGTGATCCTTCCCCACCTCACTCACTTTGCCTGCACTGATGATGTGTTTGCTTGCTTTGCTACTCCTGCAGTTATGTGGCGTCTGCTGTCAGTAGGTGAGCTTAAAAGTATTTTTTTTTGTTCTGACATCTTCTAAATAGAATCATTAGTACATAAAACAGTTGCGTGTATTGGAAGTCTAATCTTAATTTCTTGCAAAAATATACACTGGGAAGCATAATCATAATCATATGTTACATATGTGTAATTGGCAATATGGAATTGTAAAAATTGCGAAGGCCTGATGGCAGTGCTAAACAATTGTTTTATTGATGTAGTTCATTTCTGTGGGGAAATGCCTTGGGTTTGGGGAGGTTTCTTTTTTTGTATAACCACTGAATGTTGCTGTGAAGTGGCCATGGGTGGAGAAACTGAGTTTAAATTGGGAGACTTGAGGGAGCCATGCAGAACATTTAGGAACCCTGCAGCTTTCCTTGATGCCCTTTAGTAGACAACTGAGAAATGAGGGAGCCAAATTCCCGTGTTCAGAACTGGCCACAGGCACTTAGTCTCATCACAAGTGATCATGACCTGCACTTCTGAAGAGACAGGTTGCTGGATCTCGGATATTTGGTTAACATTAAGGTTTGTCTTGCTGGTCTTGACTAAAAAGTGTTAAGTATATAGCACTAATGGAGAGCTCATTCCTCAGCCTCAAATTCAATTCTGTATGGGTTGCTACTTAAGTTACTGGCTTTGCTGACCTAATCAAAGGTGAGATTCTTGGGGTTGTTTGTAGGTATCATCTGGGAGCCTATGCTAAATGCTGGAATGAAGCAACTTGTAATTTGTAGTTTGAGCTGTACTGAGTCCATCATGCTTCTATTCCACTTCTGTACTGCCTTTGCAATAGCTTTTGTGTTGCTGTATGCTTTTGTCTGACCATTGTAGAACACTTGTTTCCTCGGTGTTTTCTGGATACCAAGGTAAGGAAATTCTGTTAATAGTATTTGTATTTCATCTTTGAGAGACTAGACAATTAAATGGAGAATCCTGTTGTCAGGAAACTGCTTCACCAGAATTCATGTTTTAGGGCACAGTCTGAAGACCCACATAGGTTGAGGCACTTGTGCTTTCTAGGGTGTCTTGTTCAGAACTGTAAGATATATGTTTGATAACTGTGGAAATTCTTAATATTCCTAATATTTGCCTACTACTAGATCAGATGTAAATTGTGTTACTGCATTAAAATCTCAGGCAATGAGGTTGTTCATTCCATGTAAATATGTGTGTGTTGTTGTCAGTTCCACATAAGAGTATCTGTAGTATATTATTCAGAATTTTCTTCCATAAGAACTGGGTATTTTTATGAAGGAAATGGGACATTATTAGTATATGTAGCTTAATAACAAATTCAGTTACATGTATCCTACATACATTAGCAGGGTTCTGGGGTTATTCAGCTTCCATTTCTTCTTGCCCTGTTAAAATAGTACTTCATACTATAAGAATTTCCTTTCTACTTTTTCTCTTGCCTCTTGTTCTCAGTTTAGTGCAGAGTATTAAGGAATTTTTCAAAGGAGAGTGGAGGAAGACGGGAAGCAAAAACCACATCATTCCTTATTTCGTTCCTCACAGAGGAGATAACTGCTTAAGTGTGACAGACTGTGTTACAGTTTTTCAGTACTCCTTTCTGCAAATTCACCTTTTCTTATCTTCTACAAATGCTATTTTAGGTCAGAAATGCTAGGTTAGCTAAGAATCCTGAGTGTTATTATATATGCTCATTCATGTAATTACCACCTTTGTGCTGAAGATTCCAGGTAAACCATTTATTATAATAAGCATATTGCTCATTAATACTCATAGATATTCACTCAGTTCAACACCACATGGTTAAGACTACATTTATGACTCTTTCCCAGCCCATCTTTTATCCTCACCTTCATTGTCACTGTGAATAATGCACTCTGCCTCCCTGCACTGCTTCACATCTTGGGACTTGTTTTTGACTGTAGTGGCTCCTTTTGTTTTTGTTTTTTTTGACCTTGACTTCTTGGTCCCTTTGGAAATAATGTTGCAACACTGTAGCAACATTGTACCAAAGCACAAGGTGAATCCTTACAGGAGGAAAACGTTATTTTATTTTTAAACAAAACTCATTTCAGATGCACTTTCATACCCACGTTCTGATATGTGCCAAGTGGTTTGTCCAGCATCCTGGCACTGAAAAATGTGTTCAGGTGGTCTGAGCAGAGTTCCTTGTGATGACACAGGACAAAGGATGCTGGCTGTCAGGCCCTCATCATGTCTTCTGGATTCATTTTAGTTAGGTGACTCTCTGCTGGTTTCAGATGTGCCTTTTTGCACGCTCTAGGGGCTGAGAGTGACTAGTCTCTTCATCCTGTCCCACCTTGGCAAGGCGTCAAGACTGACTCACTGATGTTTGTCTCCTGATCTACATGTGGTTAGAATCATCAGGCAGCTGCATCCTGGGATCTTAACATCTGGTGAACTAGGTGCTGTGGACATCTGTCACTTACAGCCCTTCTGTCTGTCTGGCACTTCCCCATCTATGCATTCACATTCGTTCTGTTTGTGGCAGTTCTAACATTTCTATTACAATTCTTAGTACCGGGTGCTAAGGATTTTTCTTGGCTTTGTGCCTTGTCAGTGTAAACTGCCTCTTCGTTTCCTTCCTCTGGTCCCTTCTTCACTGCTGTAACAAATAAAAACAGCTATCATTCTCTCTTGAGAATTTCATAACTGAACCCCACTATATCCAGTTTAACTCTGCTGGCTGTAGAAGTCATCTGGAAACGTGTATTGGTGGACATCTGAATTGCCAGTTAACTTTGAAGAAGAGCTTCAGCTTTGCATTGGTGGCTAAAATTATAACTTACTTGGATAGCAGAGGTCTGAGTAAATAAACCGCACTGTACAAAATAAGAACAGTCAGTCTTTTACAGTGTCATTGTTTCAGAAGGATTTTTTATCATTACATTGGGTTTCTCCACCCCCCAACTCCTTTCAACATCAAGATACTTTGATGATTATTGCCCTAATTGTGTATACCTGAACATAATTGACAACATCTAAATGAAATGAAAAATACCATGCTAAACAAAGTGTAACAATATCAAACTGTGTTTGTTGAGGTTTTTTGTAGAGCTTGTGGTGAAGGTTTTTCCATTTCCAGCAGAATACTACTCTTATTTCTAGCTTGGTAGGTTACAGGACCTAGCATTTATGTAATTTGCTGTAGAGGAAGTCTTATTACTGACCCACAAAATTTGTATAAACCACTGATGTGTATTTATATGGTCAGAAGACAAAATGTTTTCTCGGTTCAGAATGAGGTTTGGGCGGTTTAACTTTAGTAATATTAAAGAAGGTAGTTCTCTGAGGTTACCAAATATGATGGGAGATTTGGAAACAGTTCAGGATTTAAAAAACTTTTATGCAGACGACGGATGACTTTTCAAGGCTGTCTAGTAACTTTATAATGGCAAGTGTCAAGTGCAACATAGGATATACATACATATGACAAACATGAATATGCAGACATTCACATAGTGCTTCTAACACCATAAGTCTATGGAAAACGCTTTTTGAATAGACATGTAACTGTTGATATTTACTTTTAGGGTTATTGTGCTGGGCAGTTTCACTGCAACCAATATGTTGGTTATGTAATAGCTTTATTTATGCTGTAAGATACTGTCTTCTCATGGGAGTATTTTAGAAAATCGTATTGTGGTTTTTTTTTTTAATTGACTTTTTGGGTATCTTATAATTAACACTTTGCATTTAGATTAATTTACCCAGTAATGACTGATGGCATTTGCTATCAGGTGCAGCATTAAACTTCTGAGACTGTTCATTTTTTTCCTGGCCTTATATAGATCAGAGGAATGGGACTTACTTTTTTTTTAGTAGCAGTATTTGTTTGGAGTAGGAAACTAGTAAGGACTGAAGAAAGCTGCCATTTATTTGCTTTTCTGGGGTTTCATACTGAACACATTGTCTGCTGAGTTGTTTTTTTACTAGTCTTTATTAAAGAGATGTCGTATTTATTAAGAGTGTTAATTGCTGACAGATACCCAGGATGTTATCATGAGAGATACCTGTATGACTATTAATTCCCCTTTTCTAGAGCCTGATGACCATCTAACAGTAGCCCAGTCATTAAAGAAGGAATTTGACAACCCTGAAACTGCAGACCTGAAGGTTCTAGTGGATGGAAAATACATTCATGTTCATAAAGTTCTTCTCAAAATTAGGTAAGAAACAAACTGTAGAGTTAAATATAAACTAAACTGTACAGTGTACTCCACTGTCCTGAGTCATTACTGCTCAAAATTTTTGACTTATTCTTACAAACTTCCTTCTCCCTCAGCCAAGGGGTTTACCTGCTACCTGCTGTTCTTCGTTGTTACTCTTTTCTTCTTCATTTCCTTGCTGCTTGGACTTACCAAACATGCTGGCTACTACCAGCCTTTTCATCACTTTGCTCCATCTGACATGTATCTTCCTTCATGCCACCTGAACAGTCTTGACCCTGATTTCTAAAAACCTTTTCCTGCTGAGGAAAAGGCTCATTTCTTTCTGCTGCCTTCCCAGTTGAATCAGTTTTTCCTCCTTTACATGTTTGGGTTCCTCCACTAGGATGATTTGAAGGGTTTGTGTTCATTTTTGCCTTTCTTTCCTTTCACAGGACCCTTCAGTTGTTTCAGCAATTTCTACAGATGCTCTTCAGATTGTATTTGTTTTTCCTTTTTTGTCGCCTACTTGGTTTAAACCTTCTTAACAATGACTTTGAATTTTAAGCTGGCTTCTCATTTTGACTTTACAGCTTTTTGCAGTTTAACACTTTACAGTGAGATTTGACATACGCAGTTCTACAGAGTAATCGCATTGTTATTAACATGCAGAGATTAGTTTGTTATTGCTGGCACAGTTTCTACTAGGATATTCTAGAGACACTGCTTTAGATCTCTTCTGACTTGCTAACTGCTTCTGTTCCACCCTCCTCATTGTTAGAATAACTTTTGCTATTTTCTTTCACAGAATACTTGGCTATCTCATCCTGCTCATCATCACTTTTGTCTTCCTACTTTTGTTCCTGAGTTCCATTGGTGATTTCTTGTATATTACCGCATAAAATTAACATTTCTTTTTAATTCTTGCCTCCCTTTTTTTGGTCTTTTCTGCTCTTTTCTTACTACTCTAGTTACCTGTATTACTATTTTCTTCTCTGGTTTCATTGCTTGTATATTACACTCTAGCTTATAGTCTACCTCTTTGTTTGGAACACCACGTGTCCTTCATCAGATACCACTTCAAATCTTGTGTATCCCCAAAATGTTTCTGAAGTTCTTTTTCCTGATAATCAAACTATTTGTACCTTTTCCTTATTTCTTTTTTCTTGTTCTGCTTTTCTCAGGTTATATGGCATTCTGGGAAGCAAATGTGTCTAATTCTGAAATGGATTTAAATGTATGGCATTATCAAAATAACATGCAGGGATAATAAAGCATCGGGCACAATCTGTAAAATTAATATTTCCTTTAAGCCTTATAGTCTCATGACGCAACTATCAGCGGATAATGTTTTTAAAATGGTATTTTGCAGCATTCAGCCTGTTCCAGAGCGTTGTCATCCATGCAGTGCTGGTAAAAGTTCCTTTTCATTACAGAGTCATTACTTTACGAAGACTTTTTTTCCATCTTGTTCTATGCCTACTGTTTAACTAGATCATATTGTTGGTAGTATTTGCTTGTGATGGTGGTGAAATGGCAGGGCAACACCCAGCTCAGTAAGAGGCTGCCCCAGCAACATACTGCCTGCAGAAGCAGATATGTAAGAGTATGTCCATGGGATTTGTCTGCTCTGCATTTAGCCAGCCAGATTTAGGTGTCTGCTCTGTCTCTGCTCAGAAATAGAAGGGAGAGAGGCACTCCAAAGGATAAGTCACTCCAAGGTACTTTGCAAACTGAAGGATGAGTACCAGCTGATTTTTAGTTATTTACTTACTTTTAAGGGAGCAATGTTTACCACCTTCTCTCTGACTTTTTGCTTTTGTGTGGCGGCACTGGTGCAACAGATTGTTCCCAAGGTCTGTTCCACAGCTGGATGGATAGCACAGTCACCACTATTTAACATGAGGCTCTGGGAAACAAAGCAATGGGTTTAGTCTCCCTCTTCCAAATCCAGAATGTGGTAAAAGATGTGGTGGAAGCTAGATAATAACTTTTAAATTCTTTATTCATTTGACTTGAAATTTATTTATTTTAATAACAAAATAAAATACTAAGAAAAAATCTTTAACCAGTAAAAGCAAATGTGAAGAAGTTTAATAAAACAAATAATTGTTTTTCACTTGTATTTAAGTTATGCTGTCTTTATGGCATAGACTTGTCCCAGAGACATTAAAAGGAAAGCAACCTACCTTTTACATAAAAGTTTTAGTAAAAGAAAAGCGAATTCTGACGTGGTGGGAGAGTTAGAAAGTAAGTAGTGCAGTATAAAAGAGTCCAATTACATTGTAGCTGTTGTAGGAAAAGTTATCTGAGATGACGATGTTCATTTACATCAGCAAAAAATTTGAAAAAAATGCAAATATTACAGTGGGGTTTTTTAGGGAGCAGTAAGTTACAATGACTTGTAAGTTAATGTGAACTGTAAGTTGCAGAGTACAGCTATCAAAGGCAGTGCTTTTTTCTTGTCTGTACCTTGTCTGTCACAAAAGTATTCAGACTTACAAGAAAAAGCTGATAAAAGATCTGGGTGAGAGTGTCTTTGCTTTAAATATTTTAATCCTCGAGTATAATGATTAAATCTAATGCTAAATTGTGTATGGACTCTGGCACTGGAATAAATGCTACCTAAAATAATAATAATTTCTTTCCTCACTAGATCATGTTGGGGAAAGCATGTTGAAATGTGAGAATTGTCTAGATTAACTGTGAACTTTATCTGTTGGGAGCCAGGTAATAGAATTCATAGTTAAAGTAGAATATATTTAAGAAAATTACATCAAAAACACATGGACCATCCTTTAAAAATACTGTAAGGAGAAATGGAGCCTAACATAAAACATCAGTAACAGAAATAAAGGTAAAATCTGAATTTTATATATATGTATAAGGCTTAAAAGCCTTATAAGGCTTAAGGAAATGAACGTGTTCAAACCAAGAAATCGGGTAACTAGAGTTTATGGGTTTGTATTTGGCCTGTTATGACTGACTGATGATTATTCTTTTACCAAATTCTTGGTGCAACTCATCTTTCAAGCTTAACTCTTTACAGTATACAGTCTTTGTTCTTGTTTTGTAGGTGTGAACGTTTTCGTTCCATATTGAATAATGATGATGAAATTATAGAAATGAGTGAATTTTCTTATCCTGTTTACCGAGCCTTCCTGGAATACCTGTATACAGACAACATTAGGCTGCCTCCTGAAGATGCAATAGGTATTTGCTATAAATGGAAATAACTCCAGGTTACTGTTTCTGAAAAGTTCAATTTGTGTATTGTAACAGAATGAGGAAAGCACGGCTTGTTAATTTTCATTTTATTAGCACTTAAATCTTGAGTTTAGCAGTGACAGGAAGAAGGAATGCAGTAGCAGGAAACATGCCCAAGCAGAATGAGTTGTGGCGATGCAGTAAAGTCAAAGATGAAAAGTGTTCAAAAAACTCCCTGTTTCTCATATTAAGGACTATTTTTTTTTTTTTCCTTAAAAAGGCAATAATGCCATCCTAAAACTTTTCTGTTTGAGTTGCTATGGTGATTTGATCATGATTGAAAAGGGAGCTGTTCCCCGCATGAATTTAAGAGGATGTTAGTCACTAACTGACACCTAGAATGAGATCCTATACAGTGAACAAGATGACGGAACACCTGCATGGTAATAAAAGGGTCCCTTACTGATATGTCTTTTGAGGACCTTTAAAAATGTACACATCATCTAGAGAGAAAAAAAATAGAACAGGTCTTTGATTAATTCAGCCTAAAACAATAAGGTAATTGATCAATTTGAAAAGAAATTGGTATGTTTTGCGCCAGGATAGTTAAAGCTGTGTGAATTTTCACAGGACTGCTGGATTTGGCAACACTGTATAGAGAAAACAGGTTGAAAAAGCTTTGCCAGCAAACGATCAAACAAGGCATTTGTGAAGAGAATGCCATTGCTCTTCTTTCCGCCGCTGTCAAGTATGAAGCTCAGGTAAGGAGGACTTCTCTTCAGACAAACAGTTGTTTTCTGAGAAATTAAACTGTTTAATATAAACATAACTGCATTTGACTGATGAGGCATGATTACCGCAATTTCCTGTTCTGGCTTCTCAGATGTTTGTTTTCCCCTCTTTAAGCTATAAAAAATTGCAGCTACTAGTGTTTTCTTCCTGACCCTTTTGGCTTGCACCTGTGAGTCGGGACTCTTAATCTGCTTCCTGCCTTGTCATCTGGCACAGTTCAGCATGGCATGCAAATTTATCATCGCCGTTTAGTTCTCCACCTTTGGATTTTGCGTTGCCCGTTCATTTCCGGAGTTCTCCACCTGATCATTTTGTCTGGTACAGTCATTCTGGTACCCCCCTTTACACAGGCAGTGGGAGAATTGCCCTGTAAAGTCCCTTCCTATTTAGGCTTGTGCTTATATTAAAAAAAAAAAAAAAAAAAAAATCCACTTATCCCATGTTGTTTACAATGAATCATACTGACATACAACAAATTACCTATTGTTATTCCTCTCCCTATATCCTGTCATCTGGTATGCCCTTGGGTCTGGAAAATTTCACTAGCACTCTACCTGTTACCAGTAGTACTGCAAGTGGTTTTTTTGTAAACAGACAAATACCTTAAAGTTTGCTTTTTTCAACTTCTTAGTGCTATACTGATTGTGGAAATAATGATGTGGTGGGTTTTATTATTCAAGAAATCTGCATATGTATTTGAAACTTAGTAGCTGTTGTTATAACTGAGCATCTTACTTGAGAAATCCTCATCTTTCTGTTCAAGATTTCTTCTGCTTTACAAGAATAAAACTAACATAGCCAAACAGAAGATTACCTATTAGAAAAGCCAAAATATGTAGTTGGTAACAATGTTTTTTAAAAATACTTGGTTTTTTCTTTTGCCTGGCCATGAAACGTAGGATGAAGTTTTAAAGGAGGAGAGGCTAGAAGTGTAATACAATGGATTGATAAACGGTTCCAGGTACAGGATGAAAGTGGAAAGAAGGGACTGAAACAAAACTGAGTTAAAGTTGCAGTAGTCTGTGCTGTGTGGAGGCCGTGTACTTAATGAGATGAATTTGTGTAGGAACTGCAGAGAGGAGGACAGAAGTCAGTGACTTTTGTGAACTGAAAGAGAAGGTATCGTTACATCAGTAGATGAGATTATCAGCTGCCAGTTTTAAGGCAGTTGTAACCACGGTATCAGTAATGGAAGGCATGAACAGTTGAGGCAAAGAGGAATAGTACTTTCAATGTGTTGTAGTGGTAGAAGCCGAGCGTATCAGGGAAGACCCAATGATTTTATTCTCCTAACAGCAGAAATTTTCATTAGAAGTTTACTCTGGAGTTTCTCCTCTTACAAGCTTTTCAACAGTTTTGAACATCTTCAAAGCAGAAGTACCTTTAGTTGCCCTGTGTCAGGTGAAGTAATTAAAGAGCAGTTAAAGATACATTTAGGTGTATTGTGAAATAGTAAAACTAGCCTGGACAAAGTACTAGAGTTTATATGGCTGAAATACCATTAAAGGGTTTGGCTAGATGACTAAACATACGTTACCCTCCTCTTCCTTCTATGATTCAGTGTTTACTCTGTATACCTAGTATTATTTCAAAACATGCAACATTTTAACACTGTCATCAGATGATGGATTGGTTCAACTGTCCCAGGCACAGCGTGTGCCAAACTCAGGGCTGCATTGTTGCCCTCCTCCCTTCACCCACAGCTCGGGAAGGGGTATCGTAGAACTGCTTCAGAGAAAACGCAGCACAGTCTCTGTCTAAGGAATTGTGAAGTAAGCCTGGATCTTTTAGCATACTACATTAATACAGCAGAAATCTGTTTGAGAACCACGTGCAGTATATCAGCACTTTGGTAGAAAACTGTTCAAAGAAAGATTATGAAAGAGGCCTAGTATTCTGGAAGTTTGAAAAGACAGAATTGGGTTGTTTTTTTTGTCATTAAATGTGAAAACTGGAAATGAAAGATTATAGTGCTGTGTCATCTGCCATTAACATATCAAATAAACTGAAGACTGACTTAGCTGCTATATGCATGTTAGGACTAAAAATTCTTGAAAATATTTTGTCCTATCCTCAGAAAATACAAAGAGTTGCTGCTACAAGTCATTTGCTGTAGTGTGTATCACAAATATGCTTTAAAATTTTAGATTGATCATCTTCCATGTAACAGAATTAAAAGCCAGTATTTCTTGAAACTGCAAAATTAGTGACCAGGATTTTATGGTATCTATGGTTCTCTTCATAGATCAGTACCAGAAAAGGCAGCTGCTATTCATTTTTAGTGTAAAAATTTACACATTGACTGTAAAACAACCCAGGTTCTGGCAGTAGCATTTCAGAGGTCTGCTGAAACTTAAGCTGTCACTGTCTTTGATAGTCTACAATTTTTATTTCTTCTTCTATTCTCATTCCTTTTCTTGCTTTTCCAGTATTTTGATGAGAGATACAATGTACTTCTATGCATTGTTGCTATCTTATTTCTTTTTAAAGGATATTTTATGCTGCTTGGCCTCTCTTAAAGCTTTAGCTGCATCTTGACAGGGGCAATAGACTTGAAACATTCAATCTAAGGAAAAGGTTTCAAAGGGAAATGTAAAGCTATTCTGCTAAATTGCTTTCTATTATTAATCCCTGGCTGCAATGTTTACGTAGTTAACATAGAATGAAACTGGTGTGGAATGAGAGACCTCTTTCTACTGTAACCCTTGAAGAGTTTATATATCATGCATCATACTGCCAATTGAGATTTGTCTTGCTGCTGGCTCCAGCTCTGCTTGCTGCAGAAAGTAATTAATTTTCCTTTAACAGCAAGCTGTTGCATAAGAACCGGCTACAGGGGATTGACCCAGTGCATGGAGAGAAGGATTGCTGCTGTTGTGAGGAATGCGAGTGGGCAGAATTGGCTGTGTGAAGTCATGGTTGTGCGGCTTAACGGCTTGTACCTATCCTATGCTGAACATGTGAACATCCTGTTATAGCAAGACTGGGACAAGACAGAATCATTTTTGCTATTTTGGATTCCCAGTTCCTAGACAGGGGGACACAATTCCTAGGTTTGCCACGGAAGACACACGTATCCCCACATCCAGTTTGTGTTCAGCAAGCGTCACGCAATATTACATCATGTTTTGCTTTTATTTTCAGCAATACTAGGATATCTGCTGTTTTTTACAAGACCACTACTGAATTCAGTGCAGGAAGGAAAAGGAAAGAGTTACTGATGCGCTAGTGGTTGTATGTTGGGAAAGTTGATGGGTTCACTTATACTAATAATTTTTCTAACGAGCTCAGTAAATGTGATGGAGTCATATAGTTGATTTAGATGGCTGCTACTCTTCCCCCCCCCCCCCCCCGAGGTGGTTTATTGAATAGTTTGTACTAACAAATTTCGTCATTATTTGTGATCTGAAGGGGATTGGTAATGTGAACAATCTGGTATACTCTCTGCTAATTAAATGACAGATGTGAAACAGAAAAGTAAAAATAGTAAGTTTCCTACCAGTCATTCATATTACAAGTTAACTCCATTTGTTCCTAGGACTTGGAAGAATTCTGCTTCAGATTTTGTATAAACCATTTAACTGTTGTCACACAAACTCAAGGCTTTGCAGAAATGGACCATGACCTCCTGAAAAACTTCATTAGCAAAGCAAGCAGAGTGGGAGCATTCAGAAACTGAAGTCTGACTACCACCAAGCTGCAGAGCATGTCCTCTTCCGTCCTAGAAATACTTGTCCTTTGGAGAGCTTATCCATGGTCAGAATGTGCAAAGGTTTGGAAAGACAGACTGTGTCCATCAGCTTAGGAAATGCGTAAAAGTCCACTAACATATAGGTTCTGTAAGGATGGCTACAGCATAGGTGTACGGTGGGAGTTCATTGCCAACAGTCAGAATTTAACAGCAGGAGTCTAATGCAGTAACAAGACTTTTGCACTTGGTCAAGTAATCTAAGCTATCATTATCTTCTCTGTCTGTTTTGAAGCTTTTGGGTTTTTTCTTTTTTTTTTTTTTTTTTTTAAACAATCTGCATTTGGATTTTATGGGAGAGTGACCTGTGTGCTGCTGAAACTTCCTTAGTATACTTCTATCACCAAACTAAGTTAATATGCCAGTGGGCTTCTTTTTGCCTGGTTTATCATCCAATGAAGATACAAACTTGGTTTTCTGAACATATGATAAAGTAATATAAATTCTTTAGGATGAGAGGCTTTCTGATTAGTAAGAGAACATGTCTTGGTGTTTATTTGGAGAGTAAATACATCAGCCATTAAGTGTTTCAACTGGATATTACGTTTTTGCATTCCTGGTGCTTATGTCCATTGTTCTAGACAGAATGAAAAGATTCTTACTTTCCATTACATGAAGCATGTTCCCTGGCACCCCAGTGGGCCAGGAAGCATTCACAGTATTTTTTCTGGACTTGAATTATTGTGCTATGTGTTTTGGTACTGAGAGAACCATCTGGTCGCTTGTTACCAACAAAATGAAGCCCAAAGAAAATCTCAAGGGAAGGGAAGTTCCACTTGAAGTTTGTTAATTCCTGTCTTACTATCGATCCTCGGATAGATCATCTTAAGATAAATGGAGAAAAAGATAGTTCTGAAGTGGTAAAATGGGTCTTACAATTAAATCCAAGAGTGACACTCAGTCTTTTTCACAAGGCAATAAGGACACCTTGTCCAAATGCATTGTTTCAAGTTCTTCGGTCAGTGCCATGAGGCAGGCCTGTTTGAGGTGAGAGGAGTTGCCGTCCAGACACGTCGCTCTCATCACTGATCATTGAGGGCACCAGATGGCTGAGGTAGAGTAGACTAATTTCTGACCGACTCTGTTATGGTGAAGCCACACCTAGCGTGGCACAGAGGGAGGTTTGCCCCATTGCAGAATATGCTGAGCTCATGAAGCACTTACTTGAATTTTCTAATAGGCGTTGAATTAACCCTGAGAAATTACTACTTTTTTAAAAATTTTGACTGGGTGAAGTGGCTTTAAGTGCCCTTTGTAGTATTTTACAATGGAGGTGGCAAGAAGCTGGATGACCAGGCTCAGTACACTAATATAGTTAGTCATGCGACCTTCCTTCAGATCCTTGCCACGCTACAGAATTCTTCGATACTTTTTCTTTTAATCCTCAAAATGTCTTTTCGAATTCCCGTAAATGACTGCGGCCTCATTTCTAAAGTAGAAATAACTGTCCTTTTTTATACTGGAGGATCATTTCTCAAACAATCCTGTTCCTTAAGGAGAAGGAAGAGAAGCACATTCTCAGAGAACAAGGTGAGAATTAGTAGGTAGTGCCTCTCTTCACATCAGTCCCTGCAGTGTGAGTGGAAGGGTGAGGCATGCAGGGAGCAGAATTTGCTTAGGAAGAGGGCCATAAGCAAATTATTTTGGAAACGCTGTGGTTAAAAAATTACTTCTCTTTGAGATGTGCCGCAGACTCTCACTAGAAATAAACTGGATCATCTACTTCTAACAAGTGTGTCCTGCCACCCCCTCGGTGATTAGTACCACTTCCTCCAGCAGCACAAGTCCATACTTCAGCAGCTGTGTCAGTATTTTGTATTCAAACAGAACTGGTCAAAAACTTTCCAGTACATAATGCAGTTTCATCAAAACCACAGCTTCGCTGGGGCCTGAGATCGGTTTTGATACGTTTGTGTTGAAAAGCACGACTCTGGCACACAGAGAGGTTAATGTAGACAGTAACGCAGTATCAGGGTAGGGCATGACTTGCCTGCAAACCCTGTATGATACAGCCCAGCAGTAATCACACTGAAAGCACAGACACCCGTACTTCTATGTAAGCCAAGGCTGGGTAATTCCAGATGCTTTGGTTAAGCCAGGGATGACTGGAGTGAACTCTGCTTCTTTCGGCTCTGGGCACAAAAGCTACCAGGTTCACCTGCCAGCATTTTCTTAGCCCCAGCAGCGCACTTAGAGGGTGTACTGCCAAAGCCCAGCCTCTGGGTAGCGGCTCGTACTGGATCCTGCCCCACGTGCACGGCGCTGCGCTGGCACGCAGCCAGCCTTGCTAGGAAATGGAGCCAGCTGGGCACCCGTGCCATGCGTAACAGCCTTGCGGTCACGCCGGCCCTCCCAAGCAATGTACTGTAAAAGGTCTCTCCAACTCTTTCTGTTGCTTTACTTAAAGAACCAATCCAAAACTGTCAATGTGAAATAATCGTTTTAAACTCGCTATCTGATCAGAAATGTTCTCTGCTCAATGAAGAGCCTGGCTCCCTGGAGACACCGCTCCACGGAGTGATAGTGCTGGGGAGTGATACAGCTCTTCTAAGCTGCCTCAAGTTCCTAACACAGTAATTCAACAACTACTGTAGTCACAATGGCATGCTTTCTTAGCAAGGCATTTTTGACTTCATATAACCAATGGTGCCCTTTTTTTTCCCCCCCCAATTCATTTCTTTCCTGTTCATAATTTCCAACCTACTGTGCAATTTCAGAGTAATTGACAAAGCCTGTAATGTTGAGGAAAAAGCTTCTCTGGACTGAATGAGGGTGGTTCTAAAGATCCCCTGTGTCAGTGCTGGCTTTTATTCATGCTATATGTATCATCTGACCTGGATGTGATAGTATTACGTTCATAGAGGCACTTATTTATTTAATTTTTTAAACTTTCATTGCATGCACTTTCCTTGGCACTTAAAGGTCAATGTTTAAAAAAAAACATACTGGCTTAGGTGGTTAAATGTGGATACCTGTATATAAATATGTGCTTGAAACCTGATCACAGGACATTTTAGAAGAAATTAGGCATGCATTTTACCATTGTGAGATGGTCTGCAACAAACTTAAGTTTGTGGATCTTGCAGGTTAAACACTTAAAAGTATTTAAGTATGTGTAACTCTGTTCTAGGACATCACAGACAAAAAGGTATTCATTAAAAAGTGAAAATAATGTCAAGTGTAAACTCATCTGGGGTTTAAACAGAGGGACGTTCCACTTTGCAGAAAGGGAACCAGGTGGGTAACTTTCTGAATCAAATGGCATTTGAAAGAAAAAGAAATTACAGGAATAGGGTCATTCAAAGCTTCTCTTAAGTTACTGAAGCTAAGAGCCAGCATTGTATTGTCATCTAGTACCTACCCCTAGAGTTCTGTTACAATGCCTGATAACTATGTAAACTGCTGGGTGTATATGATCTGAACAATTTCTGTGGGGTTTTCCTCATAAGACAAAGCATTTACTTACTCCATAGAGACAGGACTCATTGGCTATTGCCTAATGATGTAGAACGTTTACAACCTGAACATAAAACTATGTTTTCATTTCCTGTTTCTTTATAAACTTGCCTGGTTTTAACAGACCATTAATAAAAATGCTGTAATATATAAAAAGTACGAGTGGAAGTTTTTTCCTTCCTTTTCAGTAAGTGATGCTTGTAAACAGAATTGACTGCTTAGTAGCGTGGGGGGAAAAGAGAGATAAAACATATTTCAGAGAGATAGTTTGAAGACTATTTGTGTTCTTGAGAAAGTAACTGCCACCAGATAAAGCATTTGTATGCAGAATGAAAACTGAGACACAAAAAAAAAAAAGCTGGAGAATTTGCATAAGTGTATTTCCACCTTTCAAAGAAATTAATGCCCTTGTGACTTAATTACTAAAACCATCCTCAAAACACCAATAATTGTTTCTGAAGCAAACACAGCCATCATCATCTTCAGCTGTTTCACATTTGACACAGGTTATCTTCCTCCAGCCACTCGTGCACTTCAAAAGACGCAGTTTACACATTCCCTGCATCTGTTCAGGTACCTGTGAGGAACTCGCTATTTACTACAGCCTCTCTGGACCAGCACTGCGTAATACCTTATTATGAAAAGCAGGGTGGCGAAATGATGGGAACACTTCTAAATGCAGGCACCAGCTTCTCTGCGGGACTGCCTGATGCGCCTCCACGAGGGCTGTGCCAGCGACCCAGACCATGATAGGGGCCTGCATCAGCCAGAAGCATTACCAGTGGTGACCCTGAAACAAAAGCCCTGGTGAGAACAACATTTCCAGAATGTCCTATGGACACTCCTGAAGGTAACTGCAAGCCCAACCTGGACCTCTGCACCAAGAGGGAATTACTGGAGATGGAGTGACCTCTGCTTGTACCAAGCTGCTGAATCCTGGTGGAAGTATGACAGAAGGACCTCATTACCATATGACGTCACCTTCTCTCTAATAAAAGAAAACTACTACCAACTATAAATCTTTTTAAAGCTATTTTATTTACCTTGAAAGGAAACTGATTAGTTGTATAAAACATTATCATACGTTTGTTGTAAAGCCTTCCATCTGTTTGAACAAAAAAAAAAAAATACATTGTCACAGTAAAATAATAAATCTTGTTTAGGTACTAGACTCCGTAATGTCACCCCTGTAGCTAAAGGATCATGGAAGAACTTCAACTGCTGTAACAGAGCTTATGGTCAGTGTACCTTAATGTTAACATATATTCTGTCTGTAAAACTCTGCAAAAAGTGAAAAAATAAAACAAGGTACTCTTAACACTTCTGTACATGTTGCAGGAGGAAAGTTGAAGCCATACAGAGACTAAAAAAATATTTTTATTTTAAAATTCACTGACAAATCAAGTGTGCTGCTTGTCGATATTTTAGTAGCTCTAGGATTAGCTCCCATTCAACACAAGACATGGTCTTTAAAATGTACTACTGTGAGTATTCTAGGATCAGCTAAACAATTTCTAAATAAGCTACCCAGAGAAGACTTCGTTTTAAAATGTTTGTGTAATGAATAAATGGCATGCTCTTCTACTATAACTGTTTTAAGTAGCTGCATAAGCTAAAATTCATAAAAATGTGTAATTTTAAAGCAAGACTAAATTTGTTTATTTATGTTTTAATCCACTGGAAGTAAAACATGTGCTTTCCTTAACAGGCTATTTTGTAAACACTTGCCTTTGCAAGAAAAATTCCAGTATCTGGAATCAGTAACTTAGAAATACATAAGATGAAAAGGGTTTGGGGTTTGGTTTTTTTTGCTAGTTGCCACGAGTTCACAAGTTGCCTATTTAAACTCTGCCTTTTCAGTAAAATAAGGCAGACTGATTTTTCCTAGTGTGAGCTCATCAAGTTCAGCTTTTGTGCAGACGCTGCAGTAAGGCCAATGGGAAAGGCCCTGTGCTTTTACAGACCAGGCTACTCTTACCTGGAACCCAACTGGAGCCACCCAGCTTTCAGCTACAGGAAAGAGGTTTGGTGCCTGTTCCTCAAGGTGTTTGGATCGGCTACAGCAGTTAGGTGAAAATTGGAAGAAATCAAGACCATTCTGCATAAATAGAATTTTGAAATCTTGCGCGTACGAGGTGGGATTTAGGGTTGGGGTTCTTTCTTTTGTCTTTTAAAATAATTGAGATCTTCAAAGATAAGAAAGTGCACATAAGGTACTCTGCACATGAGAAGAAGCTTCGGCTTCTGGAAAGATTCTCTGTGGGATTCATATTCCATGAAATTCAAGCTGATGGACAGTGGCCCTCTAAAAGGCCACTGGGGTGAGAGCTGGGGAAGGAAAACTACAGGACGCTAAGTATTGGTTTCAGTAGTATGACTACATAATGAGTTCACTTTGAATTCAGGCTGTACTTGTCATGTGAGGCCCTGACTCCACGAGGCCTACGACTCCTATGCAGTTTAAGGTAGTGGGAATTTGATGCGCTAATTATATACAGAGACAGAAATCTTTGCAGTATCTGGCCCCTCGTTTTCAAAATTTGCAAGTAATGAAAATCTAGAAATGAAATCTAAGAAACAAAATTAGTGCATTTCAAATCATTCTAGCTAACATCTTGTCTTTAGACAGACAAATTCAATCCACGTAGACTGAATTGGCCTAAATCAGTAATGTTGCAATAGGAAACTAAGACACCTTCCAAGTCTGTTTTTTAAATCCTCAAAAAAAATATAAATTAAATTCAGTGGCTTACATTGTATATATGCTACATCATAAGGCAAAGTATCATGAAAACCATTTAAAAATTTTAAAAGTCCAAATGCTTTCAACTAGCAGTTCAGCATAAAAAGCAACTAAAAAAGCAATTCCATTAATAGCGGCTGTAAAACAAAATCTTAGAGGGCCTGCAGTGCAGCCCCTGGTCCTGAGAAGAATCTCACTTTTCTTCACTGGCTGAGGTATCATTTCCATCATTCAGTTTCTGTTTTTGCATTCTTGTTCGAGTAGATGCTAAAAAAAAAACAAAAAAAACCCCAAATAAACAAAAAAAAACCACAAAACAAACAAAAAAGAAATACTTTCTTCAGAATTACTTTGAATGTGATTATTGTAAAAATTTGTAATGGCGCGAGGAATAGAAGTACACCATTTAAATAAAAAAAAATCCTCATTTTAAAATAAACACATAATTCTGAGTTGCTTCAGCAATTCTTGTTCAGTCTCACACATCTTAAGAAATTCATTCCACCTGTTCACTCAAGTTGTCACTGCTTCCGTACCCTCACTTGGTCTGTTTTCACCCTCAAGGTGGGCAGATGGACTGCATCACGTAGGGATCTCGTGGGCTCAGCCCAGGCAGATGCCGCGGGCTGAGCAGTCCCTGCATCCCAGAGCCCACCTGCCCAGGAAATGCCCTTTCCCCACACTAACACAACAGGACATGTGACAGAACACCCCCTCCTCCTGACCTCTGCCACGAGTAAACACTGAAACATCTCCCCTACCCTAAAACAAACAACACGTGCCTGGATCCGTACTTATACCTATCTTGATGAGCAAACAATTGCTAAGTAAGAATTTTTAATGAGCAACTCTGCTCAGCTACAGAGCTCAGATTCCACCAGCGAGTGAGAATGCCTGGTCAGACCAAGCGTGTTCCTTCTCAGGAGTGGAAAATGCAACTCAGAAGTGGGAATGGGGCTGGTTTGCCTTTCATGAGCCACAATTGAGTTTCGTTTGAGAAACAGAAAAGTGATCCTATAAAATCTGAAAGAAATGCTGATCCACAGTAGAAGAAAAAGCAGTCTCAGGCATTTTAGTATAAAAGACAGCAAAGCAACACACACAATTACGTACAATTTTCCTGTGTATATAATTTTCCTTTACTATGCCATAATCGCCTGAAAAGGTGTTACGGCCCACTAAATGCTGCTGCAATTTCCACTGATTTCTACCTGTGAGCTCTCAGCTAAGGGTCTGTCATGACAACAAATGGAAAGCCTTGGCATGCACTGAATTCCATTTCAAGAATTCCAGCGTTTAGGAAGAATGTGTCATGCTCATTTTCTTATTCACATGTAATACAGCATCGTCTGTGCTGCTGTGCCATTTAACATCCTCAAAAAGGCTTCTGAGGATTTCCATTTTATAATCTGCTTTCTCAAGATTAAATGGAACAAGTACAAAGAACTAAGCAAATTACCAAAATGACATCAGTGGTGAGGGATGTTTTTATCTGAGTGAGCACAAACTGCTTTATGCAAGGCACTCACTGCTGTGCAGATAATGAAAAAAATAGTACTCACTCATTTCTGCAAGCTTTTGTTGGAACTTGGATTCCTGGGGTAGGTGTTTGCTGCAGACAGAAAGCATATGATTAAGCAGAAGTTAAAACCTTTTTATTCTCATAACCTAACTTTAAATCAAGGTTAGTTCAATTCAGTGCTATCGCCTCTTACAAAGATGCAAACTCTTTTTTCATCCACACAAAATTCAAGAGTTGCTGATTTCTCATGTCTTAGATTTGGTTTTTGATTTTTAAAAGACTGACTAAAGACAACAAGATGGTTAAGCGCTCAGCTGTAACACTGGGATGCTGGATATATAAGCACTGAAAATCATCCTTGCTTCTGAGACCAAAGCATCTAATTGAGAAGCATTATGCTACCATCCCTCACGTAACGTATTTACTGAAGTTCACAAATGAACAGAAGTTAGGATGTCAGGAAAAAGTTGAAGGCCCCGAGAACCAAATATATGTAAGATCAGTGAAAAGCCAAGAACAATTTCTCACCTTCCATCTGCTTCGTCTTGTCCTTCTATATCAAAGCGCAGCCTCTTCAGTGGCTTAGGAGCAGCACTTACTTCTGCGCTGCGTTTTAGCTGGCAGTCACTGTTGCATACCATCTGGTTTATTTTTTGAAACTTTTCAGAAGTCTGAAATGACAAGAAAATAAGGAAAGAATTTCCTATAGATCCTGAAACTGCTCAAACTTTCCAGATTATCCACTAAAAAAATTAGGAGTCCTAAAACTCTGTGGCTTAAGAACTCTATTTTCTGTCAAAACAACTAAAATAAAATGCAAAACATATTAAAAGTGAAGTCTACATATTTTTTTGAAAGGAGTTAACAGAACACCCCTGTAATCTTTGTGCGTGCAGATTCCATAAAACAATACATTAATTTAGAGGCACTCACTGGCCAGTTCTACAGGTGTCAGCAAGCTCTCCCATTCCTCCGAAAGTTACATGCATTCAAGACCAGACATTAAAAATGTTAAAACTCACCCCAAATGATTCACCAATTGACACCAAAATTCTGCCAAATAAAGAAGAGAAATGTTTAAGATTAAGCTACATTTAACAATGACAGAAGCATCCACTGATTTGCACAGCTTATCAAAGTTAACACAGTCTTCCTCCCTCTCTGCATTAACAGTGCAAACCCACACTACGCTTTGTTGTGTTGGGAGCATTTACGTTTCTATTCAGGCCAGTGAATGCTGAATCACCAAATCAGCCGTACCATATAGACAGAAAAGAAACTGTGGCTTGATAGAATCAGAGGCACTCGCAGTCCGTCTCTTATCAGCAGGAAGACACTTCAGTGCTGGGTACCCAGATAATCATTCTCTCATCTTTACCTTTAAGTGTTTGCTCATCAAAACCGTGCGGGACTTCAATATAAAAAATAAAATAATATTTTAACTTTTGTACACAGTGGGCCAGGTGCAATGGGACTCACTTGATCCTAGTTTGAAAAGTCCGCTGGAAACTGGCACATTTGCTGTCATCCTCGCCTGCTAAGAACTAGCAACCAGCAGTTTGAAATGTTCTGCGCAGTCAACTAAATGCTCTGGACCATTTTGTTCCAAAAAAGTATGTTCTCTTTAAACAAGTGTACAAAGCTCATCTATGTTTTTCAGGAGTGTGATCCAGAGTCAAAGCCAACAACATTTAAGCACCTAGGTCAGAAAACCCCTCTTGGATGTGACTATTCAAAAAAAAAGAAAAGGAAAAAAAAAAAGAAAAAAAAAACAAAAAAAAACTCCTTGAGCACACTGACTAAACTGAAACAGAGAAGTGCTCAAATATGAATAAAGATTCCAAATACAGGACACAAACTTTTAACCAGAAAAGATTTAACCACCACAGACCACTGGCAAACTAGACTGTGTGGATTTCTTTTTGCTTCCACTAAAATCCCCTAAATACCTTTAATTTACTCAAAGAAATGCCTGTCAACAACCTACCTAGACCTTGGAGTCATCTTTGTGGGCGACTGAAACCCATCAGAGAATTTGTATGGGCTCTTCAAGGGCGAGATGTAGATGTTATTGCCAGCAGGGACACGCCGAGGCGAGTTGGAAAACTGGTAAGGGCTCCGAGGAATGTGTGGGATAGGTGACAGAGTGGGAGGCTATAAAAGTAATAAAATAATCACAAGGTTTTACTGTCTCTATATTCCTAGTCTATTAAATAATGAATACGGAACACAGCTAACAGCTTACCCTGTTGGAGGCATACTGCAATATGTTTGTTTTCAGCTTCTGCATAAACACTAAGTTGTAGAAGACTATAATGGAGTCATACTTTTCTTCCCTGATAAGAACACGTTTGAAAGTCTACATAGGGTGAGAAAATCATACACAGATTTAAAAAAAAGATTAAAAAAATTTACATTTGACAAACTCATAAAGCCATTCATGAAGTCTGTGTTAGATAACAGCTAAAATGGCACGTGTATTGTATGCGAGCCATTTTAACTACTATTTAGAACTGTCCTAAATTGTTGGGTTTTTTTCCTAGTGTGTATGAACAGCAGCAGAAAAATATACTTAATTAACTGGCACAGCCCCTTAGTGCAAACAGTTCATCAGTACTTTATCAACATTTTCCAGATTTAAGCTCCATTTACTTCCACACACACAACTGTCAAAAAAAGGCTTCCCTACTCTGCATGCCTTGGAAGGCTAAAAAAAATCATTACTGAACTGCTGTGGCTAAAATAATTCTTTACACATTTGGAGACAAAAGTCTGGAGTTTAGCCAAGGTGCACAAACACACTATAAGAAATTCTGTTACTAAAAGGATGCCCACGGTTCAGTTAACTGTTTGGTGAGCTTTTTTTCTGTTGATTTAATCACTGTTTTGTGCAAAAGTTTAAGTACAGTAAGGCCCTTAACAAAGAAAGGAACTTCTTAATGTTAGAATTAAGACTGGAACACCTATTTGATATATAACCTTACATGTCTATTTGATATCCAACCACATTTCTATTGAAAGCTGGTACAGAAAGTTATCTGCTTCTCTCCCCTTAATGCTCCATGGAAGTAGGTAACTCTTAAAGAAACTTGGGTTGCTTTTGAAAATCCTGTTGGCTCTAGACCCAAGCCTTTCATCTAGTCTCCAAATAGAATCATAAACCATTATTTAGTATCTTAAAGTAAAAAGGTGGAATGAAGTCTACTTTCTGAGGAAAGTTACCAAACTATTTGTGCGAGATGTTTAAAGACACATTTAGTATTAGAGCCAGTTTCCTCCTCCACAAAACAGAGATGCAGTGAAGCAGAAGTTTTCTTTTGTATGGTCAAGTGTAGTTTGGTTTGGTTTGGTTTAGACAGAGAAATAACGAGTTTATTACATTTTTATGGAGGGATAATGTTAAACAATTTCCATACCTCTTGATTTGTGTTGGGGAGCTCCTTGTATGCCGAAACTATTATTTTAAATCTAAGATCTACATTCTTTACTTTGCATATGCCATACATGGAACACATCATGATCTATTAAAGAAACAAGACAAGACAACTAGAAATGCAGAAAATTAATTCAGCTTCTTCATTTCAAGTCAAGAAATCAATTGATGAGCTTTCTACTACTGGCTGTGCTCTAGAAACTAGCATGCAAGGTAACTTCGTAAGAACTTCCAGAATACAACTACTGTTCACTCCATTTCTATATGACAATCAACTAATTTGAGCTGGTAATATCGTCTCGAACTCATCTCACACGTTGCCGTTTTAGGGTAGAATAGCAATACATTTATCAGCCACACATGTTGTCTTCCCAAAGAAAATCAGTATTTTCTTACGTAAATTATTAGAAGATTTGGTGTGTCTTCACTATTCTGAAAATAGCTGTAAATGGTGTTTGAAGATCCCAAAATAAGTAACTGCCAGTACTTTAAAAGACCTGAGATGACAGACTTCACTCTAAATTAGTTTTTCCTTTGAGTGATCAATACAGAGATAAAAACTCAGAAGACAACTTCTAATGGCTAACAAACACATAAGGAACATTTTGTTCAGGAGAGTCTTTTTAAACTTTTTAAAACGTTTTTGTTAATGTTACCTGGTCCAAGTGCCTGTCTCTCATAAGCTCATACTCATTCTGCAGTGTGTGCTGGAAGAGGGTCCAGATCAAGGGTTCCAGGTCAGGATGTTCAGAGAGAAGCCGAAAGAACAGGGTACGCAGTCGTAGATACGCCAGTAGATACACTTCAGAAACAGAAAAAATACCAAACCGAATTGTAATAATAGGGGTAAACAAAATAAAAGGAACATGATGAAAGATGGACAGCAGCTGGACGTGAACCATCTCCCAATACAAAAACTATAAGCCATCAAATGAAGGTAGTAAAAGCCAGGTTCAAAACAAATGAGAAAGATTCTTCGTACAACAGCCAGCGGACCCACAAAGCCCACACCAAACGATACTGCACATATTTATCTACGTTGATTCCAAAAGAGTCTGAGGAAGCATTTGGAACATGAATCTACTGAGAGTTACTAAGCAGACACGTCGCAAAATGCTCAGGAAAAACCCTGAGTTGGAGAAAGTCAGAGCTCGGGAAAGATTCAGGGGAAGCACCACATATGCTTGCCCAATTCTTAAGCTTCCCATGAGGTCTATTTATGATCACTGCTGGAAAAAGGATGCTATAACAGAAGAACTCTCCACCTGAGCCCACATGGCTATTCTTACAATCAGTAAGTTAGTTTTCAGTTTGAACTTGCAGTGTGTAGAGTGTACGCATTAACTTGCTGGCACTGTTTTACTGTTTCTTCCAGAGGCAGCTGAGGGTTTGCATTGTGTTTACTACAGATTCTACAATAATCTCTTAAGAAATACTGAGCTCCAAAACCCAAAAAGAATCTCTAACAAGAGAGAACTTCATAACTTCAGCAGGTACAGAAGCAACAAACCTTTTTTGTAGAACAGAGAGAGGGAGGTAGATTTCTGTGGTTTCTGTGTTTGGGGGGTCACACCTGGTGGAGCATCTGGAGTGGAAGTAGCACTTAAAGGAGGTCCAGATGCTTTCTTCTTAGGAGATCTCACAGGAGAAAGATAGCTGGAGATTCAACATACATTAAGCATTTAACATCACAGGTTAAAGGAACAATTGTCTATGAATAGTACTTGCAGGAACTCTTCCCTCTTCCCCCATAAGAAGAAATTAATTTCTACTGTAACCTGCTATTCCCTTATCAGGAATTAAACATTCAGGTTCTTGATTAAATACCTGATATAGGGACTTACTTATTCCTAGGCAAGAAAGGCAACAATTTGCAATTACAAGTTTGATAGGGCTTGGAAAAAAATATTTCAGAATTTGATTTAGTGAAATGTACATGTGTAACAAGCAGCAGCAAATACAACAGTTCAACATAACCTAAGCACCAAGCTTAACAAGTACAAAAACAGAATACAAGTGGATTTAATGATTAAGGGTGATATTAACTTCACATTTTACCAGACCTCAAGCATGCATAGCACTCACAGGTCTGCTGCGGTGTGATTATGTTGGAGAGGCAGATTAAGAGTGGAAGTGGGCTCAGGCTGGTCAGTTTGGCCTTCTCGTTCTTTTGACTGCTTGATTAGATCAAACAGAGGTGACCCCTAGAAAAATGACAGTAACAGTACATTGTACTGAGAACAGACAACGACATTGTATGGATTTTGTTCCTTCTCTAAAAACAACCCCCAAAATATGAGCCTAAACAGAAGACTAATGCTTTGAAATACTTCAGAACACTCACATTTTGCCAGAAAAAATTAAACTGTCTGACAAACTCTAACAAATTAAAATTCTAATCTACATTTTAAATACACCAAACGATTTCTATTTCAACAGCACTTCATTAGATACAGACTAACTGTTGAGACACAGTTGTGTTCTAGAGTCTCTCATTACTCCCTATTAAATAGCCATTCCTGAAAAGAAAAGCAAACAATACAAGACAATACATAAATAGTCATATTTCAAAAAAAAACTGAAATACACACATACGCACACAAAAAAAACAAAACCCCAAAACCCCAACCAACCTGTTGGTGACTGAAAGTTCCTGCTATACCTAGTGTCAATCCATTTCTCCTACAACATCTACCCAATATTTTACATACAATGACATACGAACCATGGTCATAACTCATCTAACTGCACCTGGGACTATTTCAGTCTCTGCAGTATCATGTTCTAGATCTATCTCTGCCAAGAGTTACAGTCTGTTTGAATACATTTAAGTGTCTGCCCTCACGCCCAAACACAAAAAAAAACCCATTTTGATTTTAGGTCAATTATCAGTACTTTAGGCAAGGCAGCTGGAACAAGTGTGACCCTACTAAGATGCAGATGCAGAGAGGATGTAAGCGGAATGGAGAAGCTTCTGGCTGAAGCAACGTTAGTACTACTGCTGATGTTAGTAATAAAGAGCACGCTTGCAGAAACAAGATCTCGGGCTTTTGCTGCTTACATGTCACGTACAAAACGGAATTATGCTGACACAGCAAGAGTGCATGGGAAAATATTTTGGCACCATATTTATAATTAATTTTGAGAAGTCAGAGTTGCTGGCTTCTGGGTTTTTTTGTTTTCTTTATACAGGCAACTCATCCTTGAGCACAATGTTGCCTTCTAACCACGCAGCATCAGTACTCCAGAAGCAACACAAGAACACTTCGTTAGCAAATACCCGCATTTTCAGGGGGAAAGCAGTATCCGTAAGACTGGGAATGAGGTGAGCAAAACCAGACATTCAGCATTTTCCTCCAGATGATCCTCCAAAACACAGCAGTAAAATCAATCAGCTCAGCACTTTGTACATAAAGCATCGTCCAATTGTACAAGGTCTATTTGATCCTACAAATGCATGTTACTAATTAAAATATGATAGCACAGATGACAAATCCATAGCTACAATGATAAACAGCAGAGCACACATGTAAAGCGACCTGCATCACCAGGCTAAGGCAGTAAGAAAAGGCCTAGTAAAAGTAGACAAGATTTACTAGAATTAAAACTAGCATTAAGGCTTTCCTCATTTACACGTATTTCTAAAACAAGAACAACTTTTCTCTGAAGTGCATCAACTAAAAATTCACAGCAACAAGATGAGAGAGATATGAGATTTAAAATCTTTCACACTGTGCAATTTTTAAATTACTATTTTGGCAATACTGGAGCTATATCTTCTATAATAGAAAAAAAATAGTTAATGACTCATAACCACACAGTTATTTCTCCATCATCTCTCAACCAGATTAGCTCTTGAGCTGGTTTGCATCATCTTTCCCTGTACTTAGCAGTGCCTGCACTTCTCACTTGTTTCTTTCAGTGCTGCCCTTGCTGGAAATGCAGACAAGACCGTCTCCATTTCTCATTCTTCCGGCCACTTGGCCTCTTCCTTTTTATTATTCCCATCAGCATTTCACTATGCTCTGAAGAACCGAAGCTTCTTTCCTAGAGCATTCGCTAATTCGTTGCTGAAACACCACTTGATTCCCTGACTAAGAGTGAATCCTAATTCATTCAGTTCACATTTTAGCTATTAATGACTGGGAAAGTATTGTTTCTAATGAAGCATTAGTAATAGGAAAAGGGGTTGATAAAGGGGAATGAAAGGTCAAGAAAGAAGCAGAAGTTATATTTTTGAAGTTACCATTTGAAACCAGCAGTTCCTGGTCCTCTCAACCCTGCTCCAATTTTCACTACCCAGAGTGTGATTTCATTAGATAAGATGAGGGGACACAGAAGCTTGCTACCTACGGAAGGGACCTGCCTACCTTTGCATCATTTCCACTCCTCCTCTTCTACTTGCCAGCCTGGAAATTAGTCGACCTCCACATAAGTAATCTGATGCACTAAACCAGCAGAAAGATATCAGAGAAAGTAAAACGAGATTTAAGCCAGCTCTGCAGAGCATCACAAGCGGAGCCAGAACAAGCATTAACACAGGGCAGCAACACCATGGAAGCTGGGAGCAAAGCAGGAAAGAGCAGAAAACGGGGAGTACGAGATGTCCCACGTTTAGCTACCACAAGCTGTTCAGTCAGCTGACCGGCGTGCAAAACTTTACCCTGCAACAATTTAGGAAACCTACTGCTGCTTTCCATCCGTTAGATGAACTACAGTTAGCAAAAGGCTATTCCTTGTGTAGAAACACCTACTTATAGACATGAAGTAGCCAGACATAGAGTCCAATACATCTTTTTTGGCTCCCAGAAATACTAATTGACACTGTGGTTAAAAATGTGGTAAGATAAATGGGGTGTTGTTATCCAGCTGGCCCCCAGTAGCGCAGACCAGCCAGCATTGGCAATGGTGGGATGCTGGAAGGCACCAACTGAACCCATGCCCTTGGGCAAACCATGGTCACGTCGCCTAACCTGACTGCAGGAACTTTGTTAGCGCTGTGGTTCCACGGGCAGGAAAAGGTTATTTAGTTTTCCAACCTGGTGAAATTGAAGGTGGGTGTTTTGCCGATCACAATTTCCACATTACACCTGAAAGGACTTTAGATGAAGCACTCCGTGCTCTTTCCCCAGAGACCCCTATCACTCCCACTGGTAGCTTTGCAAATACACAGGCACGCAGTTGGAGAAGCAGGTGTTACACTGAGGAGAATGGTGCCTCACAAAGAAATGAGGATGCCATAACGCAGAAATACACAGAGACAAGTTTTCTCAAATGCATTTACCCCCTACCTTGCAAACCTGATGGTTTCATTCACATCCTTGCCTCCTTTCTTTATACTTAAACATGAAAAAGACTTCTATTTAGTGAATCTGAAGCACATTCTGCAGCTTGCAAGGAGTTTTCAAGCTTATCACAGCAAAGTCTGTTCAGCTTCCATCCCACTATTTGGTATTCAACAATCTACCTCTCACTCGAATGAGCAAAATACAATATCATTAACCAGACAACTATCAGTCCTCTAATAGTCACAGAAGAACTTTAACACCCGGGTCCAGCTTTATCAAACAGGAATGTTTCTCAGTAACTCATTTCTAAAGCAGCATTATGCACACCATCTTTTACAAATTGCATATTCCTTTTCAAAGCTTTTAAGCCGCACTTCAGGTCCTCTCCAATGCATTCCTATCATATGAAAGGAGTTTTGCAGGTTTTACTTGAATTTAATTCTCAGTAAGTGATTAATGTTTCTAGATGCAGACACAAAATAAATTTTACTGATTAAGTGAAATGCTGCTTTTCACTTGAGACCTCCCTGTGATGCCTAGAGAAGCCCCATTTTATTAGTGCAAAAAGGGAGAAAGCAATTAAGGCCTAAAATTTCTCAGGGTCAAACAGCCACTGGCATCAGAATGAAGAGTAAGACTGAAATTTGACTCAAGTCTCTCTCACACTACTCGGGACTTACTGTAACTCTACAACGCTAAACTCCCATGAAATAAGCGGAATTTCATTAAGTGAGCTGCAGGGTGCTCCTCTGCAGCAACACCAACATCGCGCGCGCCTGCAGTGGTTTTTCCCAGTCTGAAAGCTCCTTCCATGGCCAGAACAGGCAGAATTTCTTGTTGGCTAACACTTATTTGGCGATGGTGAAACTACAGGACACACATGTGCCTCCCAGCTTCCTGATCTTTACACCAGCTCTGTCCCAACAACATGTTTAACTGGACTTTGGCTTCCATGAAAACGTTAAACAAAAGACAAAACCCCCTGAATACAGGGAACAGCCACCCTGGGGTTTGGGTGTATCCCACTGACTACAAAGGCAGTCCCGGAGCAGCTTTACTCTGGGCAGTGCTAATTAGCAGTTCGTAGTTTTTAAAACTGCTTTTGTCTTTGTTTTCTATTGGTTTATGTTTCTAATCTTTGTAATGATTCCCTAATCAATTTTCAGGTTTTAGTTATTTGTCCACAATGAATTTTAATGCAGTGTTTATCACTAAACGATGTATGTATCTCACTGCCACGCTCCCTTGGGGTTGTTCTGGGGGTTGTTCATTTCTGTGGGTTTTTGTTTTAAATAATTAACACCACCTCAAATTACTGATTCAGTCAATACAATACATGACATTAAGAAGTGTTCTTCTTGATAATATGCTAAAGGATGGTTGTGATTTTGCAAGGCAAAACAACGCCTATTTAGCATTGACACCTTTGGCATGGAAGCACAAGGACTGGATCGGCACAAGATATTTCCACCCCTTTTCCCATGACAGAATGCATGCTCAGAAAGTTGACTTTTTCTTGCAATTGTATTTTTGAAAGCTTCAAGTGACAATTAGTATTCAGAATTCTGAAATAATTTAGGCCTGCCAAAACAAAATATATTTCACAGTCTACATTTAAATAGTATTTACCATGAAAAAACAGTAAGATTAAGAACCATGTTTTAATTTCATACATAAGAGTTGTGATATATAAACTATGCTCCTACTGGGGCTTGTTCTTACCAAATTTATGAAGAAAAACATTAACAACTTCAGTGTTAATGATATAATTCATATGAGAATAGTGACAGATCTGCTTTTAACTCCTTAGAGCAAATACATGTTTAACACAAATCCTATTCCTATTTTACTCATCTCCAGCATTTAAGATCAAGTAATACTGTCATCAAGCTTTGTGAGGATCTCCTTTTACCTAAACGTGTAGTATCCAGAGGGAGAAAAAAAGGCAGAAAAGAAACACTGACTTAATTAGTTCTGGTCATTTGACAGCAATATTTTGACAGGCTTTTCCTCCTCACACAAGAGGCTTAGAAAGTCAGAAGCTACAGAGGAAGTGACAAGCACATACTGATACACATCAAAATAACACAAATGTGTTTATCTGAAGTCCTTGACGCAAAGCACGTGAGCAGCTGACCTGAAAGCAGATGCCCTAGCCTCAAGTCTGTTCGGAATTTTCAAGTTCAGTTCTCTTTACATTCCAGTTTCTTCTAAAATTTTAAAAAAAAAATAATTATCGCACCAGAAAAAGAGTAACAGCTCCTGGTCTGGCACACAGGACCTGTTGTGGAAACATGGAACCAATTCAGGCAGTCTCTAGTGAATATAGATACTTATTAATATGAAATGAAGCATCTCTAATGGGAGAAACCGAGATTTCTTATGAAAAGCTGTCTGAAGGCCTAATGCAAAAAGGAGTTCAAATCTGTCCAGTCAGAGAAGGAAAGCCAGGTCACCACAACCTGGGTACACACCTTAAAAGTGTGTTGCTTTAAATGATGCTGCAAATCCATTCTCTTTACCATTTTGCAATAATTTAGTCTTCCTCAAAAGCCTCTGGAGAGACCTGGAAAATCTTGATAAATTTTATACATTATTTCAGAATAATTAATACCACAATTTTCAGCCCCTCCACCCCCAAAACTGCTCGTCACCAGATGGTTTTTCATTAACCAATCCTCTATGTTTTACCCGGTCTCTCAGCAAAGGTCCACAGGGCCACCTCACTGCAGCATACAGAGGCATCATCAAAATATGCTTCCTAGCAATGGAGAAGGATGTATGTGAAAACAGCCATCAAACTTCTGAAAACCCACCACATGTGTTTTCCCTCGATATTATGGGAAGGTGTGGGGACAGATGAAAAAAAAAACAAACAACTCAAGCAGCATATCAGAGCAAGATAAACAGCTGACAGGCACAGAGAGAGATCTGGAGTGATAGCTGCTTTTAAAAAACAGCAGCAACAAAGTTGAGATAAATTTAAAAGTGAAACAAATTTAAGACAACCTGGGGGTTTCATCAACTTCAATTTTTTTTTCTTCAGTTTTTAAATTTTAACCGTAAAGATGACAGACCTTCTGTGTTGACAGTGACTAACACTATCGGTATGTTAAAAATTATAACAGACTGATGATAACGCTCTGCAAATAGGGAAACTACTGACACAGTTACTGCTTTGTAGCTCTGCAAACTAATCACCAGCTGAATATTGAAGAGCAAAATAAACCATGGTCACCAGGACTGCTCCTATTTGCCAAGTCTGTGAGACTAACTTTTTAAAGTTAAAGTTCTAAAAAGGAGTTTTCAAAAGGCGTCAACAAGCGGAACTACATTTTGATTCAACTGTTTTGTTTAAACTACTCGGGATGACCCTGAGAGGACTGCTACTACATGGCTTGCAGCTGGCTCTTGCACCACTTCAGTAGTTCATCTGCTCAAGACTCACACAACTTACAGCGCTTTTTATAAAGAAAATTTCCTTTTCTTGCTAAGTAACTGAAGAGTTAATATTCAGCACATTAAAGCCTTAATTACACAAATACTCTGAGTCAGTACAAGCCAGTCATCCACCAAGAGACAGTCCCAAACGTCTCCATCTACCTGCGCCTGCTCTCCCTCCTCCCCAACATCCCCAGTCCCTCTTCTGTCAGCACGCTCTGACACCTGGCCAAGGGACCTGATGTTTTGTTGCTGTTTTTATTTAGTTGGAGGTTTTTTGTTGTTTTATGTAAACACATTTGGCAGGGGAGTCCTTAGTTTTACATTCAGAGCAGCTCCCCTACCCAGTTCACCTTTGGCGATGCAACTGTTTGCGTTTTGTCAAATGACAAGACAGGAACGAGCTGCTGGAGTGTAACATCAGACACCACCTTTCAGTGGCAGTACCAGGGCAGAGAAAGAAGACATGCCTTGCAAATTCCCAGGTTTCTCCCCTAAAGCAGTCAATGCACCTTTGAATGGGGTGATCCTGCAGAAGATCTTCAGATCTGAGGCTCTGACAGGGTCGTTCAGGTAAGGCTCTTTAAAGTAAGTGCTGCCACAGGGCAGATGCCAATGCAGTTACTGGCTAAATGACAGCTATTGAAAGTACGAATAAATGATCAATTTTCACAGTGGAGAGAAGTTATGAGTGAAGTCTCATGCTCTCTGCTGGGACTGCTGCTGTTTAACATTCACAAATGACAGGAAAATCTGGTGAGGCAGGGAAGACAAAAGTGCTAGAAGCACAAAATTATTTTTAGGAAAAACAAACACACTACATGATTTTCAGTGACCAGATGAGAATGATAAAATTGCTGTAAGTGTCAGTGATGATAAAAGCAAAAACAACGAAGAGGGGGAAATGACCTTAACTTTACATTTTAAAAAAGGGCTGTAATGTTGCCATTATTAAAAAAAAAAAAATTTTTTTCAGGGTGAGTACGTGTAATTCTGAAAACACCAACTCAACACTCAAAGGCCAAAGCTTAAAGAATTAACAGAAAAATAATAAAACAGTTATCATTATGCCAGTATAGTAGCCCATGGATTATTAGAGTCACCAAACGAAATTATCAAGCAATAGCCAAAACCAACTACTTTATTGTACAGCTCAAGTGTTCAGCTGTGGAAGTAACCACTACAAAATGCGAATGTGGAAAATCCACTTCGCCTTTAAATAAAACTGCACATGTAGGTCCACAAAGCACTACAGAATACAAAAACCCTTACTGTGTATTGTTTGCTGAACATTATCCAAGAAAATAGCATAGTAGGCTTGTCCTCCACATGTTTTTTTCCCCAAAGCAATTGCTACAAGCCTCTTCCAGATGGATCTGTGGTCTGCACTAGCAGTGGTGCTACCGAAATAATCTATATCTGAAGTAATTAACATGTTTATTACCTAGCTTCCCAGTGTAACCAGGCTTCAGCGTGACTAATTCTTGGACAAAGTTTACTTCTCAAGACTTTTGGGTGAAAGCCAAAGGTCTCAAAAACAAACCGAGCTGATACTAGTTTTCCCCCCTTTCCACGCAAGAAATCACATACAATATGTAAACTAAAACCTACCCAATGTGAATCATTTAACTGTCAGAAATGATACTTCATCAGTCAGCAACACAATGTCCTGCCAAATGTTTTGAGGTTGAGAATTACACCAACAACCTTCAACTAGGAAAACATTAGAAAGTGTGAAGACTTTTTCGTACAGGAATTAGAGAAGAGATGCTTTGGAGAACTATTACGTTAACTGACATTACACAGTATTAAGAAAAACCACTTCTGTAGTTATTTCCACAGATGAAAAATTACACTCAGGCACAAAACAGCACTCAAGCACTTACTTTCTTCAGAAGAACTCTGGGGTCACAAAATGCCTATCTCAGTAAAAAGTATTTCTGTAATGGCTGTTGTAACAATCAAACAGATTGCCACGGTATCACATCAAGCTTTCTAGAAGTTTCATTTCTAATTGACTTACACAGCCTTGGCTCCCAGAAGAACAATAAAGGGCAGTTCCAGGAACTATCTTTCAAAGTACAAGTGCAGACATGACAACAACGAAGTGCCTCTGAGATACTTGGTTAAAGCCAGTGTCGTGGTTTAACCCTGCAGACAGTTAACACCACACAGCCGTTCACTTATTCCACCTCCTCCCAGTGGGATGGGGAAAGAATTGGAAAAAAAAAAAACCCCACCAAACAGTAAAATTCATGGGTTGAGATAA
Source organism: Falco biarmicus (assembly GCF_023638135.1). NCBI lineage: Eukaryota > Metazoa > Chordata > Aves > Falconiformes > Falconidae > Falco > Falco biarmicus. The sequence continues at coordinate 31,192,550 of NC_079289.1, forward strand.
AAGACAATTTAATAGCACAGAAAAGGAAGGGAAAATAATACCAACAACAATAACAATAAAGAATTAGATAAAAATAATTAGACAAAAGCATTCTCCCCGGCTGCACTGTAAAGATTACTTTTAACACCCTGTCCTGCCGGGACTGGCCCAAGGACTATTCCATACCATACGGTGCCATGCTCAGCATATAAACCAGGGGCAAAGCTGGCCGGGGGCTGCTGCTCGGGAACTGGCTGGGCATCGGTCAGCGGGTGGTGGGAAACCGCATTGTGCGTCATTTACTTTGTATATTCAAATTCTTTTATCATTACTATTTTCCCTTCCTTTTCTGTCCTATTAAACCATCTTTATCTCAACCCATGAATTTTACATTCCCCCCCCTCCCAGTTCTCTCCCCATCCCACGGCAGGGCAGGGTGGGATGAGTGAGCAGCTGTGTGGTCCTTCGCTGCCTGCTGGGTTAAACCACAGCCCAGCTGAAACAGGACAGCCAGTAATTCAGTTTCAAGTCTCACGTTCTATCCAGTTTCTCATTAGCTGGACAAATTTAGGTACAACATACCACCACCACCCCTCCTAATCCAGCTAAAAGCGGCAAGTGTGCCAGGAAACTTTGTAGGCAGCAGTTTCTGAAAGAGCAGGATGGTATCTTTTACCAACATGACCAAGGAGTAAACATACTATGAACAGAAAAGGAAACCAACTGACAATCTAAAGAGGATGTGGATGAGCTACATGTGCAAAAAGACCAATTCTCCAGATAAAGTAATATTAGCTAGGGGACGGTACATGTCCTGAAACCATTAAGAACAGACCACGATATTTAAAAGCAAAAAGACTATCAATATCTTGCAATGTGCTTCATATAATCTTAAAAACAGGACAAAGAAATTGGAATTCCAAAACTAATATGCCATGTTTCATAACAAAATATGGCAACATGAGCATGAAAACTGTTTTATACAGTGGACTTAGAAGCTCTGCATATGTTTCTGCATTGAAAGCTGAGTGCAGCATGATGACTGCCAGGTTTGTCTCCCTTCAGCAAATACTAGGTATAAACCAAGGTAACAGCTTGAGATATTCCGTAAAGGTAGTCACAGAAATATTGGCTCAAATTTAGATCAAAACTCTTTTATGGCATGGGTTCATGCCCAAGATGTTGTCACACTGATAGTTTTGTCACAACTTTAGTTTTTTCTTTCTTCTCTTCGTCATGTGTGATTTTCTTCAGATTGAAATGTTTTCTAAAAGTGGCTGCTGAGTGCTCAGTTGACAGAATTTAACAAGATGTCTTCAGTTAAACACTTCTGCCTTACAAGCAGTTATTTCATGATCAGACAAAATATAAGAGAGGTAAGGAGTAGTGCACTGGAGATCACATTAACAAAAGATGATTAAAAAACCCACTTGGGCTATTGTGTAGTCTTCATTAAAAATACATTCTTCCCAATCTCACAATCAATAATTGCATTTTGACAGCGTGATACAGAACAGTATAAAAATCACTCAAAATACCCCAAACTTTTCAATATCCTTTCTGAACAGATCTGAAACAAAAACTTGGAAGACACTGGTATCAGTATTTTTTGATGTTACACCAATTTCATACTTATTTCTTAGTAATTTTACAAATCTAGTATTTGAACATTTCCTGACTGTTGTTCCTACTGTTTCGTCTCGAAGTGTTGCAGCTAGTTCTGAGGTAGCTATTACAGTGCTCATGCCACCCCGCTCCTTGAGGGCAATTTCACTGATTTACAGCATTAGTCGGCTTCCTTCACTACAAACTGTAAATTTGTACAACCGTGCCACAAACAGCTCTCAAATTAGTATGTCAGCACTGGCTTTTCATAGATCTGAGATGGAAAAAATCTAACTAATTATGTCAAACATATGCGTGTCCCTTAGTTAATGATAAAAGTCAGAAGTATCTTACTCTAAAACACGTGGAGTATCCATGGAGCTACTCTAGGATCTTTAAAAAAGACTGAAGAAACCCTAACACAATGTAATATATCTGCTTCAATTTTTTTCTAACAACAAAAGATGTAGCTGAACTAGCAAAGAAGGGCAAAAAAAAATAAAAAGGGGAAGAAAATCTGAACAATTTATACAAGATCTGAGTACATTTACCTGGTAAACTAGCTACAGCTATGGTCACTTGGACCTCAGCAACATCTGCAAGAAGGTTGTGCTAATACTTCCCCAAATAAAGCCAGTATTATTTTTCGGAAAATACTATAAGACATGATTTTCAGTGCCTTTTCTCATGTCCATACACAAAAATCTTTTTTGAAGACTGATCAGTAAAGACTAGCTCAGGCTCTGCAAAATATGCTGAAAGGCAGAACATTTCCCCCTTAGGTATTCAGAAAAGGAGATGCAGGAAATTATTGATTTATACAGTGCTTTACAACACTTTGTTTCTAGTTTACAGCATAAGGTCAAGCCTAAATGCTTTTATATGTAAATAAAACAGCCTAATACGAAATGTCTGACTACTGGATGTCACAGAGGACAATCGCTGGCCACTACATTGTATAAAATGCGCTACTTGCATTCACCTCGGCAGTTTAGGGAATAGCAGAAAGCATGGTTGCAAATAACGGCACACCATCATTCTGAGTTATCTGACTAACAAATAACAGATAGGGCGCTGCAGCACAGTCAGGTGGCAGTACCATAAAATTTTTGTTGCCAACTTAACCTTCTCATGTTTAGCTTCCTTCAAGCTTGTTAAAAATTAGACTGAGGTTGTTTTGGGGGGTTTTTTTTAAGCTGTCTGAATTACATAACTACAGGACTAGAATGTAAACGTAAGTAACTTTAGAGAAAATGTGTTTGTGAACACAAGTGTCTGAGTGCTGAAGTACAAAAGCAAATTACATCCTGCTGATGCCCAGGGAAAAGACAAAAATTTGCATTTAAAACTCAGTGCACTTTTATCTAGATAACTTCACAGGGATCTAGGAAGGCAAGTTAATCTGCTTCAAGTTTTAAAATCAACAGTTACAAAAGACAAAGATCATGGGGGAGGTGGTGGGGGGTGTGTGTGTGTGTGTGTTCTGAAATACCACCCACCATATCCCCCACGTCACATCTGAATAGCACCGATGCAAAACCTTCCCTCCCCATGGGAAGGCCTTGTGCTACACACACAAGCAATGAAGGAACCATACTCAGCATCCAGCCTTCCCATCTGCAGCCCCTCTGCCCACCCCTTCTGGCACCTGAAGCCAGAACTGGGTTTGGAGGCTCCTTGTAAGACCCACGAGGGCAACCAGCTGCCTCAGAAGGGCCTGGCAAAAGCCATGCTGGTCAAGGAGCACGTGCCCAGCTGGGGACCTAAAAGCAAGGTTTTAACCTTGCTGAGACTCGGGCGTGAGGGTCTTGGGTCTTTAGGAGGATGATGAGGAAGCTAACCTTCCTTTTATAACTGCAAAATTAAAATAGCAGCATATCTTAAAAGTAACATATCATAAAAAATCTCAAAATTTTGAGAACGCTTTTGATGCCTAGATACTCCTGAGTGTAGAGAGCAGATGTGTTTATGAAAACCAAGAAATTTGCGTGGCCTCTGCTGTCTCCTTCCTCTGTGCAACACTTACTCCTTGACTGCTTATCTTTCTATTGGCCTATAATGAAAAACAGCAACACGTACAGAAAGGAATGTATGTGACACTCCCTGAAGCAATAAATCAGTGACATTAGGCAATACTAAGAGCACCTATCAACAAAGCAGTAAAACTGACTTAGCTGACAAAGTACATTGAATTACAAAATTATCAAAACCTGTGTTTCTCTTGATCTCATTAAATTACAAATATCCTGCTGTTTCCACAATTGCAAAACCCTTCAGTAACAAAGTGCTTTTCTATTCAAGCTCTCTGAATTTTTATTGTGAGAAACTCTGAGTAGTTAGTAAACAGGGCAAAACCACAGTTTCAATGTTTCTGATGAAACCACTATGTTTTACATCCTACTTTGAGGAAACTGAAGTCTTTTGCTCCTAGTTTTACTTCCTGAAATTTAAGGAAAATTAAATTAGCTTCTAAAGTTGTTTAAAAAAAAAAATCAGCTGGCTTTTTTGGAAGAAATTTCACTGAAAATTATTACTACAGAAACCTTACATGTTGGCAGTATGATTTCTGACAAAAAGCATTTCAAACCCTTTCTGCTAGTCCTACAATCAAGTTGCAGTATCTCTTTTAGTGATTTCAAAGTAGAAGATCACTGATCGGTGTTTTAAAAGGCGTCATACTAATTTTAAAACTTGATCATGCCATGAACTAACATCGTGCATGACTTAATTGAAACGTTTGAACACTTTTACTGAAGTTCACACAATCATGTCAACCTTGGTACTGTTTATTTCCTATGACTTGAGCAAATGCAGGAAGGTTGGGATGACCTGGAAGCTTTCCTCTCCCTCCAAGGAATTTTAAATGGCCAGGCTCATAAAAGCCCCCCAGAACGTTTTCCTTCAGCTCTCAAACTCCAGAGTGTGTAAAGGTCACACATTACATAGAGAATGATGCAATTTGAAGCCTGTTGAATTTTACAGCTTCTCCTACTATTTGCACTAGAAAAACAAACCTGAACCAAGCAGCTTAGCCATTTCTTCCAAACCCACCTTGCACATACTTTCTGCTGTGACCACTTCCCGCCATCAGCACACCGTGCAGTAACTGCAGCTTAGCATGCTTAGACTTTGTAGGTGTGGAGTAAAACCTGCCTCTTACAGGCATGAAGGCTTGAGCTACACCTACGGCCTTGAGCACAGCTAGCACAGCCACAGCAAAAGCAACTAAAAGCGCATTGTGATTGACAGGTCTGTGCAGGAAGAAGAGTGCTGATGCACAGCATGTTCAGACGATTAAATAAACAGTTTCCAATCCCAGTTATACAGATCTCCAAACACCGTTCTCCCTCCCACCAGAAACTGAAAATAATTTCAAAGAAAGGCTGGGGAACAGAAACAAAGGGTTCACTTAAAAAAAAAATAAAAATCACACTGACTGAGGTACATACATTTAAGTTGTATGTATCTATACACTCTAGATTTGATATCTCAGAGGAAGACAAAGAACACATGGAAATAAATGTCAAATTTAAAGGAGCTCCTTTGGTTTTCACTTTTGGCAATTTCACTCTGCTGTCTTCACTTTCACTGTAGAGAAAATGCCCATTTCTGCTTTTGGTTAGTGTGGTATCTGTTATGGGCATCTCCACTGACTTCACTACAAATATACTGATATAAAACTCACATAGAAACCAAAGTAAATACACAAAGTATTACAGTCCAGTGTGCGCCCACAAGTACAGCAAAACAGCAGACAGACGCCTTACATATAAACGTTCCTGTTTAAGAAAAGCTTGTACAAGGCACCTCAACTCAGATGCAACAATCCATCAGTAGGACTTCTCCTATGTAGGCTTCTGTTCCTTTTTTTTTTTTTTTAACTTAATTATCTAATGAGTCCCTCATTTGTCATTCAGTGGGGATCCTCTATGGCTAATCTGAAGCATATAAATTAATACCTAATCCACAGCAAAAACAAGACAGGTTTTACCATTCACTTCTAATAAAACCAAAGGCTGCAAATTAATGCACTTCTGAAGTTAGACCCAAAAATGACAATCTCAAAGAACCTGAATTTATCTCTCTGCTACCTGACTCTGTTCTGTCTGTTTTAACTGCAGGTGATGTGAGGCGCCTGTAGCATATTTGACTGTGATTTTCTAACTCTCCAGATTAGTTGAAATGAGTCCTTAGACTGTGACATGATAAGGAAAATGGAAACCAATACCAATACTGAAGACAGTTGGCCCTAAACACTCATAATCCTGACATCAGTAAGAAAATTTACAGCACGTTCAATTGAATTCAGATCAGGTATTTGCCTTGCTGTCATCCTTTATCATCCCTATTCATCTCAAATAGGAAAGCATGACCATGCACAGTATTGTCTGTATTACTGCTCATTTTTATCCTCCTTTGTGGAAAAATTAATAAAAAAGACCTATGCATGCCTGTTTATGTTATAAATATCACTATTTCAAACCATTTACATGAAAATAGATTAGAGGGTAGTAGACCAGAAGCATAGATCTCACTCTTGAGCTTAGCAGAGGCTTTTAAACCTCACAAAACCAACACTAAGTTAACGTCTGGCCAAGAATCAAAAAAACAAAGATTTGAAAGCCTCAAAGTTGAACATTCTGCCCACAACACTTACAGCTCAGTTTCACAGTTGGGCTTACATCAGTTTAAGTGCACTGCAGCTTCTCTGAGTTACACAACTGCACTTCCTACTTCATCCCCTGCTTCAGTGTCAGCACAGCTATGACTGTGGCAGTTACGAATTTGTTATGGTTAGTTTCAAACCAGAGTTCTCCTCATTCAGCTGAGCACGTATGTATATGCACACAGCACAAGGGAAGAAGCAGAGAGAGGCCTGAAGGGATGACAGTAGGATTACTTCGGGCAACAGCCTACGTTTAAATTGTCAATCATAAAAACCGTATCAGAACCTCAGATTCGAAGAACTTGCATAGCCGAAAGTTAACTTTTTCCATCTACACCACTGAACCACTAAATCACCACACACAGCAGCTGAAAAAATGTGACAAAACCCAGAAGCTTGAGTGAGGGGTATGCATGCCACAACCTGGATCTCACTGCAAGACCACCACTGCAAGTACCTGGAGGAGCCAAACTGTGCTGCATGGCAGCTCACTGGGAACTGCAGTGGAAAGCTTCTGTTCCCAATGTAGTGCCGCCTTCTGGTGCTAAACACCTTGTTTCAGAGGACTCACTCTTCCAGCAAAAGGATGAGGATCTCTCATAATGACAGCACTTGCTCAGAAGGTGAGTGTGGGTTCCAGCATCCCCTCTCCTGCCAGGGTCAAACTAACGTCTCCCAAACACTTCCAGTAAGATTATTCACAGATTCAAGTGAAAATGGCTCATTTGTGAAAATGTTCTTTCAACCAGCCTTCAGACCTCTGCAGAACTCAGTTGATGAAAAATGGCTTTTCCTTTTCTAATGTACACTATGTCTTTTGCGTTTAACAGCCTCACTCCACTCCTTCCAAGATTTCAGCAGAAAATTCTAAAATATCACAAGAAGCATGTCCTTTGTCCCTCCTCCAAAGTTTTGACATTTCCTTTCTTACATTCTAGGTATTAACTGATTGCCACACTAAAAATACAACTGCTAAATGTGGTCAACAATGTAATAATAAAAATGTTCATAAAGTATTGAATTTGTTTCATAAAACCAGGATAAAGGCTAGAAGGAAAAAGAAGTTGGGGTGGGGGAACTAAGCTGAAGTATTTGTAAATGATATGCTAAATAATCATTGAAGTGATCTTACAATACAGAATTTAAAGAGGTTATTTGCTGACTTACACATTTAGAACATTATAGTTCTTCACATTAATCAAGTCCAAGTTCTGCTTTTTGGCAGCAGTTCTCTCTTGACAAGCATTTTCATGTCAGTATTTATCTACACTAATTAGCTTACCAGCTTGAAAAACTTGTATGAAACCTTTTTTTCCCCCCTAACTTCTTACATTGCAGTTTTGTGAAGGAAACCAAATTAATACCATAGGTTTGGGGTTTTAAAATATATGAATTCATATAAATCTTATTGAATGACTACGGTAAATTCTTTCAATAGCTTCATAATGTTATCCTTTATAAAAAAGGGACTAGGAATGGGACTGTGGGCTTTCTGCTGTGCCTGACAAGTAGAGGTTAAAATCTTCTCTTAGAAAGTGAGGGGCCTCCATTCAGCCAAAACTGCAAGAGGTTGCAAGCACTTGATGTGGTGGTTGCAAGTAATTTGGCATGGAAGTGAAATACATCCTCAAGAGCTATGTGGATAAAGACCAGTGATCCTGACATGGAACCAGCCTACCTCAGTATTGGCCAGAGAATGTATCTTGGGCAAAAACTTAAAGACCTGAAAACTGAAAAGTAATTGCCTTAGAACTAAACAAATTATAAATGTATTTCTACAAGTTCTGTCCCCTGACCCGTTTCATCCTGTATGTTTGGAATAGCTCTAAAATAATTCATGACGCTTCTTCCATTTTTTTCCTATCATTCCTAGTATTTGCTTACTACAGCAGCAGATTTCTTTCTTTTTCTGAAACAGTCATGTTTTGCACTTGCAGAGTATTTTGAATAAGAATGTTTAGTCAAGGAACATTTGGCAAACTTCTGCCAAGTCCAATTAAACTTTTAATTTCTAATCCTTTAACTTAGAAAGTATAAGCTTGGGTATAGCCAGATTTGCCACAATGTTAGGGAAAGCCATTTAACTTATGTCCTGCATATAAGGTGGAGAGAAATTTCAAATACTGCCATTATTTCAATCATGTTTGCAGAGTAATTGAATAAACTTTATCCAAAAAGTTTGAAAAAATCCATGTAAGAGTTCAGGAACTCAGGTATTTCGTTCTAGTTAAGGCACCTCTCTTCCTACCTGACATTCTAGGAATTCCCTTCATCCTATTCCTATCCATTGAAAATCATGTTGCTGAGATTATTTATTGATCCTTTTTCCATTTTTCTTTCCTCTGAACAATATCAATGTCCATTTCTCAAGCTTTTCATTTTATGATCATTTACTTTGCTTTTTAGCCCATCCCTTTTAAACTACTCAATCCATTAAAGCTCAAAAAGACTCCATGTTATCCAACCTCTTAACAAGCCTACTCTAAGATCAACTAGACTTACATGTCATAATCATCTGATGCCTAACATGCACTTCTAATGCTCAATGCCATGCTGCCTCTTCTCCAAGGGAATACACTGCAGAGCACAAAGCTTTCCTGAATTAATCTATAAAGCACAACTCTGAACAGCACCTCAGGACATATCTGGATAGCTGTTAAAAACTGCCAACTCTCCATGTCACCGTCCCGAACAAACCTCTGTACAACACCTACCTATTCATATTCTAGGGCCTGTGAGAAATACTGCACTACACAGCAGCAGAACCATTTTTGATCACCTTTCATGAGCTCCTTATCTTGCCAAGTGGCCTCATCAAATTACTCCAAAGATGCAATGGAAATGGTGATTTTGTCCTTTGTCCAAACTAATTTCTCCCTTGAAGTGAGACTGTATAAAGCAGGGGTCCTCAAACTACGGCCCGTGGGCTGGATACAGCCCCCCAGGGTCCTCAGTCCGGCCCCCGGTATTTACAGACCCCCCCGCCGGGGGTTGGGGGGGGAAACCAAGCAGCCGCAGATGGCTGCCTGCCACTGCATCCGCGCGCCGGCCCCCTGGTTAAAAAGTGTGAGGACCCCTGGTATAAAGGGTCAGAGGCTTAAATCAGCAACCCCTAACGCACATACACACACGCTATTCATAACTACAGAAAATGAAGAATTTAAAAGTTGAGGCTGCAGGGAGGGGTAAGTAGGTGTGGCATTTCTTACCTGTTCTTGTTGCATATATTAGAGCGAGGTGAGGGTCACCATTTTAAAATGTATCAGATAACAAGTGGCGGTAACATCTTACCCAATTCTTGCTTGCTCCCTCTGGATACCTTTATAATCATGTTCTCAGAAAAATTTACTTTGCACATCAAAACATTTGAGAATGTAAGCAAAACCTGCTGCTGGGACTTTCCAGAAGTTACATAAAAAACGTAACTCAAGAACCTTCATGCAAATATTTATCAGTCATCTGTTAGCGGCCTAAAACACTGCTGTAACTGCTCATGTGTATTTACAATGTAAACAACCAATCTGCATATTCCATGATACCCTTTACATAATTCCAGGTAAACCTAACATGTTCATTAGCATTAACTGGACCTTTGAGATCACAAAGCTGCTTTTACCATTAGAAACCGCACATTTCTGTTTGTGCTATAACAAAAACTACTTTCAAACTTGCAACTATTGTGCTTTAAAAAATGAATCCCATATTTTTAATCTCTGTCTCAACTACTGTGGTCAACAAACCAAATAATGCCAAGAACAAGCTCTAAAATGTAAGCAGAGGGAACATATAATACTTTCTGAAATGAAATATTCTAAAAATATCTTCAGAACTTGGATGACAAACTCCAGGACACAGTTCTGCACTTTTCTCCATCACTGTGCATGGAAAGCTTTTCCCAAAACCCTGCTTCAAAAAAAACTTTTGTGCAAAATCAAAATGAAAGCAGAAAAAGAATGTCAAATTAGTAGTATTTTTAAAGATTCTCCCATCTTCTCATTTTCTTAAGAACTTGTCCTGTAAATTACAGAGTATTCAGAAAGCCTCAAGTAGACTTGTAAGTATGCTGAAGGATTATATTATGCTAAGGGATACTGAGATAACTGAACACAGTCCCAACAGCAGCACTTCAGATCTGAAATTCCCCTTCACAGGAGAGGGTTCCAGCTAGGAAAGCAACAGAATATACTTACTTGGCTCTTAGTTGCTTGAAAATTATTCACCAATACATCTTGGTTTTCCTTTCTACCTATATCAGCTTTTACATGGCATTCCTTAAGTAAAAACATATTGTCTGTAGTCCACTTCTCTTTGTAATACTAAGTATATAAAGGACAGTATAGGAAACACCAATGAAGGGACTTCATAGAACTAATTCAAGTTCAAAGAAACTGCTTACTCACACAAACATACCACAAATACTGTGAAGATGTGTTTCAGAACTAGAATTTGACTAAAAGTAGCATTTCTTAAAGTATGATTGTTCTTAATAATATGTGCAGTGAATAGGACAAAGAACCAAAGCAATCCATTGTTTTCAAGTTAGAGAGACTGCAAAAATAAAATACCTTTGCTATAAATGTATGTGGGGTTTAAAACCCCTTCCCTCCATGAATCCAAGGCTATGGGGGGTGGGGGGGGGTGGGGGGGTGTAAGGCCCTAGCAGCCTGAATTTATACAAAAGGAGAGAAATTTTTTCCTCTTCCTGCAAGCAGGAGAGGAGCAGTAAGCAGGAGAGGAGCAGCTGTGTTTCCTATAAAGGAAATTGAAACTATTATAAAGAGAAGAGAGAAGCATTTCAAACGCACAGGAATTAAGACCTCTCATTTTCTTTTGAGCTCCCTTTTACCTTTTTAAGCAATTACACACATAGAGAAACTATTTTGACTTAAGAGAACCTAACAGACTCAGAGCCCAAATACTTTAGATTCTCTTGCTTTTGGCTTTTTTAATTACTTTTTAATATTTGAAAGATTTTTGGCAGCTGTGTATTAAAACATAGCTAGTAAAACAAAAACTACTCAGGAAGACTGGTTCTAGGTCAGTCAAACTTTCAGCAGAAAATATTTACAGTTTCCTTTTAACTTTTACTTACAATTTGTAGATGTATCTTTATTTGCATTAAATTAACAAGTTTCCTGATACGGAGGAGTCTTTAACTGGCTATGCAATAGCTCTGCAGGATTAGTCTGGCTAAATAAAAATAGTCCATTCACTCTAAGTCTAAAAATGCTCATTTAAAGACTTGCCTACTACGCTGGAAACTTTTAAAGGGGGGGGAAAAAAAAAAAGAGAATTTCAGTGCATTAACTACTTCACACTGTCTCTGTAAGTGGACACCATTGCTCCTTTTTAAGAGGGCAGGAAGCCGCTTACCAGGGGCAGTCTCGCAGTGACTGACGAGTGTCTGCAAGGCAGTGCCTGGAAGGTAGCTGAGAGGGTCAAAGTTCCCAGCTCTGTTTTCTCTGCACCTACTTCCCCCATAGACTTACGGAGTTGAATTAAATGAAGTCTCTCAATAGGGTCCTTTTGCTTGGCAAGAATCTAATCTAAAAATACAAAGTGTTAATCTTCCTACATTTTTATGGCATTCACTAGCCATTGTAATTATCTCAATATCCTATTTAATAAAGGGTTCTCCATCCACGACTTCAACCTATATTTAACATTTAAGGTGGCCTCACACCCCGGTGAGGAAGTGAACAACCTCTTACATGAAGGGAAGCTAAAAGCACAAAGTCATAGAAAACTTTGCCAGGATTGGAACAGAAAATCTGTGGCGCAGCCAGAAACAACTTCCTGACTCGCAGCCCTACTTCTCAACCATAATAAATTCCTTCCTGTACATACACATGCTCAAAGAGAAACTCCAGTAAACAGACTAAAAATGCTAAAACTCATGAAAATGGTTGAATAAGTAATAACATTTAGTGCAAAGAAAACATTGTCCTGACAGGATTTGTCTTACTGAAACAGTAGCACTTGTTGAGCTCTTTTGCCTAAGCTTGCTTAACCGGAGCAAGAACAAATGCCTGTACCATGATAGCCATGCTTCTAAAAGCAGTAATATTAGTTATAGAATAACGGAGTTATATACAGTGTTCTGCGCATTTGACAACCTTCTTTTAACAGTGCATACTCTGGCTTTGGAAGCATTGTAAGAATTTATTATGTTATTAATGTTGAAGTTGGCTTTTTCCTCTAAAGTAAGAGCTTTTAGTAGTATCATCAGTGCCAGACTAAATGCAGTACGAAAGAACAAGTTCAAAATTCATTTCACCTTTGATTACAATTCTGTTTGATTCCAGCACTGAAGACTAGGGTAGTGCCAGAGGAACACAAAACACTGGCCAAAATAACTCCAAAGGTTTGGAAAGCCTTCCAGTACTTGTGTTGTTTCAGTGGAAATATTTCGTCAGCACTCAACTTGGACTTCGGAATTTAAGGGACCCTGCCCCAGTGTCCTAGGTAACAGCAAGTACCCAGCTCTGTAACTCTGTGGCATTGAGGGGTAGGAGAAAGCAGCAGCTGTGGGTTGGCAGAGCATCCTACAGCTGCTTTATTAGCACACTGTGAGAGTTGTAAGGACTTTTCCTCCTGACCCCCTGTTCAATGCAGGAATAGGTTTGCCACACAAATCCAAGATCACTCAAGGGTGTAAAGAGTCCTAGATATCTAAACCTGGATATCTAAATTAATACAAGCAGAATTAAGTGGGAACTGACTGAAGGAGTGTACAAAATCTGTTCGCTGCTGAAGTGAAAGATGATTTCAAGCATCTCATCAGCTCTCAGCTTTAAGGAGCCCAGGAGCCACAAGAAACCTGTTGATACAGTCTTTGCTCATTTAGCACTAGCAACAAATGACAGATCCTAACTCATTCCCGTCTCTGATGGAGAAAGGCAGACAGACTTAACACAGCATTTCCCTGCAGTGGCAGCTTTGTTTCCTTTGGAGAAAAAACAACCCTCAGTGTACAGGTCCCTCCCTGCAGCTGCTTCCTCCTGCCTACAGCCCCTCCTCATCACAAAGGAAAATCTGCTGGTGGTGAAGGAGCATAAGCAAGGTCATTATCACGTCAATTCTTCCTCTTCTTTTAACTTTTTACAGTGTTGGGGCTTACCAACGGCTTTCCCAAATCTGACAGCACAGAACCCAACATCTTGAAAGATGATCCCACGAAAGGAAAGCATGCGATGAGGTTTCCTCTCTACCCACGCAGGAGCCCGGCCAGAAGGGAGGCTGCTCTCAGCTCCCACGGCTCGCGGTGCACTAACGCAGGTTCTTCAACTCTGAGCGGTTCACACAAATTAAAACACTGCTCGATAACATTCAGGCACATCAAATTCAAGAAAACGGGTATGCAGTTCACCTTTGCCATTCACGCTTTCGCACTAAAATGACTCAGACTGCCTGCTCAGACATATACCCCCTCACTGAAACGCGATACAAAGTAAAAACCTGTCAACTTGCAGTTTTCAAATTTTCTTCTGCATCTGGAAAAACCCTGCAGTTCAATGCTATTTCTGGAAGTACACAAATATCACTTGGTTCTTCGCTTACTGTAAAGTGCATGTACCGTTCTGCACCAAAAAGCTGCAGGGGCAAAAGAAGGTCCTAAAGGCAATACAAGCAAATACCCAAGCCCCTAAAATACAGCTCCAAGTAGTGCCTAAGTTCGTAACAGGAGCAACAACAGGGCCACAGCAAGGCAGGGGTTCTAATGGACAAAATGAAGGCTGAGGACACACCTTTACAATTGCTCTAAAGCACATTTACCGCGGTAAAATGGACAGCGTCCCTGGTCAGACATCCCTGCTCTGTCTCTATGCACCCACACCTTTGCCCAAATGGAAATTCAAGTACTAAGGAATATGAGAGACACACTTCCATTAGTTTCACTCTCTAAAGGTGAATTATTGATTGAGGTTTTGACATGCAATGTCAAATTTCTGTACTTCAGGGATTTTCACTCCAGTGACTGAGCCTGCCCCACACAATTTTCCTGTGCAAACGAAGCTGGAGCAGGAAAACAGAGCTCAGAGCTCAACAGTGCAATGCAGAACTCAAGGACTCTTGCAGGAAAACCCCTTTTATCATGCAAGGCTGCCGGGAATAGACACAGAAGTTAACCACATGTTATGACTGCTTTTCTGATGAAAGCCAGGTAAGGCAACTTGATGCTAAGGTACAAGTTAAGCTGGACACACAAGAGACTCTGCCATGCTCACATTTTCATTTCTTGTTGCCTTCAAGTGGAAAATGCACTACACTTTACAGTTGAGCATGAATTTCAAAAACAGTCAAAAAGTTTTCTTGTGGTTCTAGCCTACTGAAGTGAAGCTGCTTGATTTCACCACAAAATTAAGGTGAAAAGAGATTCACAGAAGAAACCAAGAAAACTTGAAATAAAATAAGCAAGACCCACTTCTGCATGTTTCTGATTTTTGTCTGACATACCTTACACTAAGAAACTACACCAAAAACGTGTGAAGAGCTATTATTTACTCTTCTTTACAGCAGACTAGAAAGGTTTTGCCCAGAGCCTTGCTTAGGTACAACTGATTAAAATCTAGTTCAAAAGAACCATGCCACCCAGTCAGATACGAAGAGATTTGTTATTCTAAGACTTAGAAATAGACTGGTTTTGATGCCAGAAGTGAGTCTACCCAAGCTGTTGTTAAATAAATGAATCTGTCTAAACAAAGATTTATCTTGTATCTGCCCCTAAAGGCAATAAGAGCTTCTTTTTTTATATTTATTTAATTTAATTAGTTGCAACATCATTTTGTTTCATTAATCAGTGACCAATGGGAGTAGTTTGTATATGTGCAGTAATTGGCCCCCTTTAAATCACGAGAAACAACTGCATAGCACAGTATTTATTTTGGTATAATAATTCTGTGCTTATCTATTGAAGAAAATACTTTTTTTACCACAAAATTTACAAAAACAATTTGAAGATTTTTTTTAAAAAAAAAGAACCATCTTTCTGATTAGAAGTACACCCTGGTTTCTAATATGGAACGAGTTAAAATTTTCTCCTCCCACTGCAACGCATCTCAGTCCTGGGAACATCCAAAAGCAACCCACAGGTTCATAATATTTATGCTTCTCTCTTTCAGCAATTATTTTGCAAATTTATTTAATTACCTATCAATGTTATTTTGTCCCTCCTGAGGTGTAACTGAGGGAATTGAGATAGAACCACTCAGCTGATTGCTGGTGAATAAAATGTTCTGCATTGTGAGCAAAGGTATCTGTCAAAAAACTTAACGTTAGTTCAGTCCCACATAATATGTAAAATGACACTACTATCTCCAAAGCCAAAGGGGAATTTCAGACACTGGAAAGTCTCCTCACAACTGAAGAAAAAAGATTTTTGTGATGAAGTTTTTGGACTCCAGCACTGCCGACAAGGCCCTTCCAGGGAGTTCGGAAAGAGTTAACAGGAGGCTGCAGCAGCAGCGCTCTGCTGGTGACTGCCTGCAGCCTGCAAGGTACAGCCCCAGCAGACACGCTATCAGACCGGGCAAGGCAAACAAACTGAACTGAAACCATCCTTCAGCCAGCCCATCCTCTTCCTCCCGTGATGTCACGCTACAAATTGCCTGAGCTCTCTCCTCTCCTCCCCAGAAGGAGCCGGGCTGGCGAGAGGCTGCAGGGGCGCGGGACGCCGGGGCCGTGCTCTGCAGGAACAAACACGCTCTGGAATTTAATTTCTGCCCTCACAAGCAGCTTGCTTCCCACCCCGTGGGGCCGGCCAGCCAGCCAGCCAGCGCTCGGAGCAGCCAAAAAGCTCGTTTCACAGAAAGAAGGCTGAGGGAGAAACCCAAGTGCCGACCCTGCGTGGCATCGGGGAGAGCGTTTTCTAAAGCATCCGAAGCATCCGTACCCCACCGACAAAACTCCAACACCATGATCCGCAGCCGTGAACAAGGCAGAAAGTTCTACAACAGCTTCATCGAACTGAGGGAGCAAAGGGAGCTAAGCAAGCTTTGGGATGACCTCATCTGCCACAAATTATATGGGTTTTGACTTTTGAAGCCTGGCTATGTGATTACAAACACCACTGGGAAGAGAGGAGCGACCTCCTGGTGATCACTGCTGGAGATGTACTCCCCTGCCACAGAGATTATGTTTCTCCTCTGAAGCTTTACCCTGCAACAAACTTACTAAAGCACAGGGTTCAAATACATCTGCAAGTTCTTCTGGAATTTAAAAAAAGTTGCGATAAAAATACTAGAGAAACCTCCAAATCACAGGACTTTTTAAATATACCATTATAATGGTAAGCTCTAATTGCTCCACTGAGGACTCCTTTAAATATACTTTATATGGATGTATCTTTAGCATGGTGTTTGTTCTTGGCCTCATAGCAAACTGTGTTGCTATCTACATTTTTATTTGTACTTTAAAAGTGCGAAATGAAACTACAACTTACATGCTGAATTTAGCAATATCAGATCTGCTTTTTGTGTTTACATTACCCTTCAGGATTTATTACTTTGTAGCGAGAAACTGGCCTTTTGGAGACATTCTTTGCAAGATTTCTGTCACCCTCTTTTATACAAATATGTACGGGAGCATTTTATTTCTGACTTGCATAAGTGTAGATCGCTTTTTGGCTATAGTACACCCTTTTCGATCTAAGACTCTCCGAACCAAAAGGAATGCAAAAATTGTCTGCGCTGCAGTATGGATAACAGTGTTAGCAGGCAGCACACCAGCAAGCTTTTTCCAGTCTACAAACCGCCGCAATAATACTGAACAAAGAACATGTTTTGAAAACTTTTCAGAGGACACATGGAAAACCTACCTATCTCGAATTGTTATCTTCATTGAAATAGTTGGGTTTTTTATTCCACTCATCTTGAACGTGACCTGCTCCACCATGGTCTTACGGACTTTGAATAAACCTCTTACATTAAGTCGGAATAAATTAAGCAAGAAAAAGGTACTCAAAATGATTTTTGTCCATTTGGTGATATTCTGCTTCTGCTTTGTGCCTTATAACATTACCTTAATACTTTACTCCCTTATGAGAACACAGACCTGGATTAACTGTTCAGTGGTAACTGCAGTCAGGACTATGTACCCCGTCACTCTGTGCATTGCCGTTTCAAACTGCTGTTTTGACCCTATAGTCTACTATTTTACATCAGATACAATTCAAAATTCCATAAAAAAGAACCGGACCACTAGGCCACGGGACATCAGATTCTCTGAAAGGCCAGTTTCTGAAAACTTCATTCAACACAGCCTTCAGACCATAAAGATGAAAATATTTGACAGTGACTCTACAATATAAACTGTATTAAAAGACTACTGGGACTAAACTGGAATTAGAAGCCTGCACATTTCTTCAGCCGTGGAAATATGTTCTGATATGTAAATGTTACGCTTCCTTCACATCAGAAAAGTTTATGAGTGTAAAAGTGTTAGGCATAACAGTACACAGAAAAAGTGTTTTAAGAATTTATGTCAAATGTCTTTTCTGACAGGTTGTATGTTAAAAATGAACTTTCGGGGTTGGAATAGATTAACCAAAGTCTAAAGACTGTCTATCAAATCAAACATAGATGAAAAAGTAGGTGGGTTTTTTTTCTAAAGTTAAAACAACTGCTAATTTGTAATAATGATGTCTGTTTCCAAGTTACTGAGGATGGGGGTGAAACTACCTGGTTTACACTGCAGGTTCCAGCTGCTGAGGAAAACAGCACCACTTCGTTCATACCGCCTCAGCTACTGTGCCTGCTCCGGAGTTTCCTCTGTCTTACCCTTCCCTCCTGTCTTTTCTCCTTGCAGCTTCCTTCTTAGGAACTATTACGTTCATATGAGGCTTTGATGACTGGGCTACACAACTTCATTTCTCCCAGGTTTATCTGATAAAAATACATTTTCTCTGCACAAGCCTGGCCCCCATAAAGCAATTAAATCTTCTGGTAGTTGAGGGCATCTGCAAACAACTCAGACAAACTGGTTTTTCTTCTCACCTCTGTCTCAGATGTCTGTGTAATTATAACCAAATAACCTTTGATGACTGAAGTTAGTGCTTTAGGTACAGTAACACTTTATTAAACTCTTTTGTGAGAAGCTCTTCGACTTAGCACAACTTCTGAGCAAAATAACATCCTCCAAATAAGGGAATTCAATCTCAAAGTGGTAGTTTCTTAGAAAAACGTGACCTTCGCTAACTATCAATGAGCATCTGTATCAACCCAATTAATTCTAGGAAACTCTTTTATGTCCCATAAACAAATTAAAGACATGGTAATTTTTAGAATGAAACTTCCTCTCAAGTCTTTGTGTCCTAGAAACATTTTTAACATGAGCATTGAAAATTTCAAATGCTATTTTCTTGCAAACTTTATAAGGTATTAAAAATAAACTACCTGGGGCTATGTGGTGGCAAAATCAATCAAGACACTTGGAAAAGTCAAAGCCATGTAAAAGGAACAATCTACGTACATTACTGTTACAAACCAGAATATATAGAGAAAAGTGCTTTAAAACGTCCTGCTATGTATGTTTCCCAGCTATTAGAACACTGTGTACATTTTCCTCAAAATTAACATTACAGCAAAATAAAATAAATATTTAAAGGGTAAAAGTAAGCAGTGTTGGTTTTTTCCTCCTCAAAAACAATGGAGTGAGTCAAGAATGAAAATGGAGTTAAAAATTAATTTGCACTTTGGATTTAAAGTAGTCATCTGCAACACAGATAGAGCACTGAGGCATTTTTACTTCAGAGCAGCATACAGAAGCATGAATCAATGTTGGAGGAAATGCATATTGTGCTGTCAGAATACATGGCATGTTACCTGTGAGTTTCAAAGTTTGCAAAGCTTTTGCTTAATTGTTATAAATCAACTGTACACTGCTTACTACTACAGGAAACCTGAGTTACTCAAAGACTGCTAGAAACTAATGCCAACTGGATTTTAAATTTAACAGCATGCTAAATTTTTATGCACACAACCTATGAAAGGAAATTCAAATAGCATGAGCTTAAGCTACAAGGATAGTCAGTGTCTGCATTGTATCTGAAAATAGACAGTTATCTAAGCTGGGCATCCTAAACTCTTCTGATTCATATCAGACTTCAGAAAAACACATGAAACTCTCAGCATGAATAGAAACTCTTTACATTTTCCGTATGCCACTGACAAATCCTACGTCACTGACAATTCCAAAGTTCAAAAGCCAGGCACTCATCTCTGACATCTCAATGCATCTATCTCTAAAAAGCCTGTTTAATAGAAGACTCCCTCTAAAGACTTTGAGACTAAAAGTTCTTCATGTCACTGCTGGGCTCTTTCTAGGCTACTACTCTTCCCAAGCTTATCAAAGCTGTTACTTGTCTGAGTGACAACTTGTTCAGCAACACCTCTGTATTACGGCAGCAAGCACCCCGGAGCTTCACCCTGGTAAACAGAAGCTACTCCTTCTGAGATTACAAAACTCCAGAAAAATGAAAAATAATCACTGGCTTAAAAGTAGAACAAGCAGATAGTCACATGTATGGGTACCCCCTTTTAAACTAGGCTTTCCTTGGTGTATTAGCTCAAAGAGCCTGGGGAAGCATGGAGAGTAGCTCTTTCTGCTTGGCGCTCGCTCTCTAGGACTGTTGCACTACACTACTGCAAAAAGCAGAAGCTACTCAGTGCAATAGCTTTCCAACCAGTTAACAGCTTGATACCTTGAAACTGTTTGAGGAAGCTTCGTATTTTTAATTATTAAACATACTTCACTCTTTCCACAAAAGGAAAAACAAAAAACAAAACAAAAAAAAGCCCCAGCAAAAAAGAACACAGCCAAAAAAGCAACATCTGTAATTTAGAGAATCTGACCATTACTTGAGAAATTCCTGATCAGACTGATTCAGAAGAGGGGGAGCGAACCTGTACCTCCCACAACAAGCCACTATAAAGCCAAGCTACCAGCTATTCAGGACTGGACAAGGTTTTCTCCACCTTTTCTGGTTCTGCAGCAGGATTATCCTGGAGAGCTGTGGATGAAGCAATGCTTTCACTGGAACATTCCTGAACAGTTGCACTCCTTTCGCTCTGCTCCTGCCATTAGTATCAACTCTTCTGTCTCTCTGGTACGAGCTTATGCCAACATTTAAATTTAGATGAGGGGATATGCTCCTAAGTCGTGTCCAGGCATCTCAAATAAAAAAGGCTTATATTATCAGAGCTCCTGAGCATGTGAATTGTTGCATCCAGTACTTCCCTAAAAGTACATTATTTTTACTCATATGCCTATGCAGAGGGGGTTAGGAGTTCAGTTTTAGTTACGAATTTGTTCTTTGTAGTCTGGTTTCTTCATCTACAGAGTGCAGATACTGTACACTTACCATAAAAATAAAAGCAGTGGAAATGTAGTTGATTCTAAGCATTTTTCTCATCTAAAGCAGGATAGGCAGCCATTGATAACTACATAATTAACCAGCACTTTCAAAAGACAAGGAAAAAGAAACAAACTTTCTATCACGATCTCTGATTTACCTCAACATACCATTACTTTAAAAGCAAAAGATTTCCCGTTTTATAGTTTTTATGTTCGACTTGAAATTTTAATTTCTGGCTTTCTCAGGAACAGAACGCAAGTCAAAGTTTGTTTCATTCAGTATACATGACTTGACATTTAAAGAAATACCAATACTAGGTCAAATATATCTTCTATATTTTTCATCTAAAAGTGCTTAAAAAAAACCACACAGGTTTGAATTGCACTTCAGGCAGGTGAAACCCTTAACTGAAATCGGCCTCCAAACTTCAATTTCTTAAGAAAGTAACCTCAGTCATAGGAATGCAAAGACTGAAAGAGAGCTCCCAAGATCAGGTAAAAGATATGAATGGTTTTACTGGATCAGATTCCAAACATTCAGCTAATCTACAATCCTGCCTCCAACAGTGGCCAAGGCTGGATGCCTGGGGAAGAAGATAACAGCAGGAGAGCATACAGGGCTTTCTCCTGTCCAAGTGCTGTCCCACTTCAGCTGTATCTCAGGACTTTCTTTGTCAGATGTGTGTGTGATTTCGGCAACACTAAAATTTTTCTTCTGTGAGCTTGTCCCGTCTCCCTTTGAATGCACATAAACTTTTTAACATCCACAGTATTCTGCAGTAAAAAGTTCACATTGCATGTGTGTGTGTGGGAAGCAAAACGAAAAAAATAAAACAAAACCTCCTGTTTCAAATCCACTAGTTTCATTGCTCCATCTTCATTTCTTTTGGAAGAGGCAAGTAACACTTGATTGACACTCAGCCTTTCCATATCACTCATGATTATAGTGTCTTCCACCACCCCTTGCCAATGAGAAAGTGATTTTAATTTGTAATTTCAACCAGCATCTTTGCCAAAGATGACATTTTCAGAATTACATAAAGAATTCAGCTAAAATTGCAACAAACCCAGCAAGGTTCACTTTGAGATTGGTAACTTTGAAAATTCTACTTGAGCATAGTATCCTCTAGAATTACTTATTCTTTTATTTTCTAAGAGTTTTATCAATGAAGAGTGATTTTTCATATTTTTCCAGCAGTAAATGTAATACTGTAAGGTTCTTGTACCTGGGTAGACTCGTAAATCCTGACAAGTTCCCTTTGTTGCTAGACCATTACCATTTATACCTCAGGGTTACTGGTATTTGAGCATCACTGACAAATGAAAGAGGATACATTTCAAGAGCTAAGACAAAATGCAAACAAGAAAAATTCTACATCTAGAAGTTGCAAATGTCTGGGCTGCATTTGTTATCCGATTATCAGAGTGCTGAAAAACATTGTATAAATGCAATTGACAAACACTGAATTAGCACATTTTCAAACATATTCAGTAGAGCTCATTTAAAATGAATGCAAATTCAGAAAGATATACTTGCACAGTCTAATACTTCTGCAAGAAGCTGGATGGAGAAGTCTGTTCTAATCCTGCTTTGACACTGAAGCCTTTCACATTTTTCACCTCCCCCCCATCCAGTTCCTGTTACACAACTACTTAAAAAGTAAGCCCAGTTTTTCCTGTAAGAAAACTGAACTTACCACAAAATTAAAACAAATGAAAAGAACACTGCACATATAATCTGGTCTTACCACACTGTTGGAAAACTAAAAATTCCAGAACTAAGCATTTAGATTTTAAATTATTATTCCTAATTTAACAAGCAGTCTTGTTCACTCCAGTTATAACAAAACTAAAAGCTGTCCTGCACTAAGAAGGGGTAAGTTTTCTACAGTTTAAGCACAAGCAAAGGCCAGCCTCTAACAAGAAGTTCCTGTCTTTTCCTGAAGAGATAAAAGAACACTTTTCCGCACACATAGCTTTAAGATTTGCCCTAACCCCCCTTTTTTCAAACACTGAATTGCTGCCTTAATCTTAAATAACAATGCTAGTAATAGGAGGTATGCAAGATTAATGCTGTTATCTTGGGAATATTATCAAGCTTATCTCGCATGAAAACTCTTCTGCTTTTCAAATGAATTCTGCAAAAATTGCTGCTTTATGAAAGGAAGTCAATTGTACACATTAGTTGCAAGTCTTCACCCTTCTGTAAAATTATGCAACATTAGATCTACTAATTTTTGGAAGTTCATCCTGGTAAGTACTTTCTAAAAGCAGATATTAATGTAATAAAAACTGAAGATGCTCCTGGCCACTAAGAAGCAATACTGCATTGCAAAAAATTTACTATTCATCACAGCAACAAGAACTACACTTGACTAAAGTTGAAAGTATCTAGAATAAAACTGATGCTTTTATGAGGTAATGCAAAAAGTACCCACAGCGTTGCAGGTATTTCTTAATGGAGAAATTTGTTAAGTATATAGCAATACATGAAACTGAGAATACGGATGGTATAGCAAGTACTGAAATATCTGCCTTTTCAGCCCCAACAAAAACACCTTTCAAAAAAATAAAAAAAACCAAACCTCTTTGTCTACTCCCTTACTAAAGTTTTTTAACACTTCTTAGGTGTGAAAGAAACCTTCCCATATATACTGCACACTCACATTGTGTTTCACATGCTCCTGTAGGTGGGTAAGTGCAAAAAAAACCAAACCAAAACAAAACCACTCCCAACTAGCAGACAAGATCTGTGAGTTCCTCTAAGCTGCTGGAAGGTGCAACAGGCACAGACAGAGCATGCCAAGCACAGGCTCTGTTCTGGGCAGGCTAACTCCCAAATGGGAAGGACAGGGCGATGACAGTTCAGGTACTTAACTAAGCCAAGTTCAGACTAACTGGGTGGCCCCAAAGTCTCTGCTCAGGGGTTCAGGTGAACACGATGCACACAGATCCAGGCATTAGTGGCACAGCACTCAGCCGTACCACAGGCACCTACCTGTCTGCATCTAACCCATTCTGACAAGCAAACCCAACCCAAAGGAAGAGCTTCAACAAAACCTAGAGGGATTCACTTTCTGGAGGATTGTGAACACTATGGCTACTCAACAGTTGTAAACAGGAAGATTCTCATCCCTGACAAGGACTTTTTATTACCGGAGTAAGACATTTATTCAGTGATACGAACATATAACTGAAATACTGTACATTTATACAGTATAAAAGCAGGCACAAAAGCACTTATTTAGGCTCCAAAAAAAAATAGTAAGAAACCAAAACAAACCAAACCCCATGCATTTATGCATGCAGTAACTCAGAGAAAATGGAGCAGAGAGACAAAAACCCACTGCCAAGGACATATAATTTGGCAGTTTTGAGTTTGACAAGATACTGTTAAACCCTTAAGAGCTTGAAAACTGAGCATATAGCTGCAAAAAAACCTCCACATTAGACTATTTGTTTGGCACCTACTTTGCTTCCTAACAGAAGCCAATTCCTTCTTCCACAGAAAACTTAACTACAGAATGGGTCAAATAACACAGCAATAAGGATAGAAAGAGCAATAAAAGCTTACGACAGTTATTTGGGACTGTGGCTCAGACAAAATAAGCAAGATCAAAACTAACTCCAAACAAAACAAAACAAAACTCCATTCTAGTAATTTCACCAGTTTTGCTTCACTACAATGATTTAAAAAACTGCAAACTTAAGAGAGCATAATCCCATCCCACTGTGGTATGACCAACAAAACATTGGACAATATAACAAAAACCTGAAAACCAGGCATTCACAAAACACTATTTCACTGGGTTTTGTTAAAATGTTACTAATAATTAGGGCAAACTTAAGAAAAAAAGGACTAAAAAAAAAGTATATCACGTTAAACAAGTCTTATTTCTGTGGCTAACTTTGTACTTGGGACCAATGTAGACATAGGCACGATATCTTCACACTACACCAACAAAGCTGGAAGCTCCACTGAGCACAAGCTCTAAAATCCAGATCCCCATTTACAGCTGTACATCCATGGCCAGAGAGATCATGACACATCCTCAGCTTCTGTAGCCATGCTGGTAACAGTACGAGACCTCTACATAAACAGAAACCACAACAGTGACTATAAGTGAAACACATAGCACCAGTAACCACCTAAAGCAAAGCAAGGTGTAATTAACTTCCTCTTGCTAATGTCCCCTTAATGCTGAAAGGAAGGGGGAAACATCGTTATGAAAACTAATATTAATCATACGATTCACTTCTACTAACCTTAACTCACAAACATTATACATCTAGTTTAGTTTTGTCATTGAGACAGATGCTCTCTACAGTCAGTGGAGAGAGGTATCTTGAAAAAGCGAATCATCACATTGTAAAATACATAATAACAAATTAAATAGAATTAATTGCTTATTGGAAGTACAGCTGTTTCAAGTATAGAGGGAGCCTAAATACCTATTTTATAGAAGTCTAACAATGCAGGACTCACATTCCCCTACTAAGAGAAACTCTACTTTAAAGCAGTAGATGAAGTAGAGGAAAACTTAAATCCTTAATCAAAATCGGCATCCAAATTTCACAGAATGAAAACTCCACATAGTTGCTGTGCCTTAGGTAATCCCTTCAGTCGTGTTTGTACTTGAACCAAAATAGCATCTTAAGGGTTGGGCTGACTTGGGTCTACCTGCAACAGATAAATCCATTAATACTGTGCTAACACAGCCAATACCTTACAACCCTAGCGAGTGTTTTGTACACTTAGTGCGTGCCTACCAAGAAGTGAATACATTGCCAACACAGACAAAAGCAGGAAACACAGGACCTCAGCTTTACGTGTTCTGGTTTCTCTTCCAGCAGCCTAGAGGATTTGCTTGGATTGTAACACCCAAGCCTGAAAAACAGCTTGAGTCATCCTCACGATAAATAGGAGTGGCAGGGAAGATTTTCAAAGTGATGGTGCAGACAGCGAAGATTATCATTCAGATAAAAGTTTCAAGCTTCAAAAAGCACAGCATGATTTTCATAAAAGGAAACTCTTCAGGAGTACAAGGGCATGGGAGAAACACTCATGTATTTTATTTATGCATTTATTGAAAAAGTGTGTGTGTCTATATATGCTCAAACTAAAAAAGCATATAAACATACATAAATATGTTTGTATTTATATGGTATTATATGGTGTATTCACAAATACCCAAAAGGCAACCATCTTACAGACTTCTAAGAATGTGCCTTGTATGATAAAGGCAAAAATCACAGAAGGCTTACCAGCCACAGCTGTGGCAACTGAAGTGTCAGAGCTAATTCATGACCTTAAAAAAAAAAAAAAAAAAAAAAAAAAAAAAAAAAAAAGCACACACAGCAGAACCAGTGTGATCCTTTAGCACTATCACGCCAAGCAACAGTGGTAGCAGTGACCTCCCTCTCATCACACACGCTTCTGGAACACACTCACAATGCAAGCAGAAATATATTTAGTATGTACAGACAGAAAACCTCAAATCAATTCTCGGTTCCTCCTTTAAGGTTAAAGCTGCACCATCCTAACACTCCTTCTTTGAAAGGAGCATGGCAAGCATGTGAAATGGCATAGTTCGGTGACCCTTAGCACACTTTTTCCCCTGTATGAAAAACCCTATAAAATTCCACATTAAAAATCTTGGTCCACAGCAACCTCCATGCTGAGACCGGATAATAGGTGCCTAAAATCCAGAAGATCACAGGACATAAGTGATGTCTGCAAGAGCAATCCGATGCCTGCAATTCCTGAGCTGCCTGTCTTTACACCGGTGAAGTCCCCTATGTAGTTCTTATTCTGCCAGTGACCGTGTTTGCAAATACCATTCTGGATAAGCTGAGCGTTTTTTTGTGCCTAAGGCTGTCCCCCATTCACAAATTAGGTATTCCCATATCTAAGGAAAGCCAAATGTAGTAGGTATGAAAAGAGTATGTCTGACATACACTAGCCATTCAAAGAGAAACCGGCTGCTGTGCAGAAACACATACAGCTCCTGGAGCCTACAGCAAAGACAGTAAAGGAACGTGTGACTCATTTGCCAGCGCTGAAGTCACTCGTGGCTGAACCCACAACTACATCTGTAGCTGGTAACACAACAAGCCACGGCCGGTCCCAGGCCTTGAGGCCAAGCAGCAAAGCACAGCTTGCACCCACACAGCTGAACGTTCTCAACTTCTAATCCATGCCAGCAGTTGAAAATAGTCCCTGAGCTGCATCATGCCCCAAATTTTGCCTAGGCCTTGTCCAGAGGACTGCTGACACATGCCAAAACATGCCAGGGAACACGTTACCAACAGAACACCACTGATGATGGTGGGGCAATACTCAAGCCTGAACTATTGTCCCTTAGAGGCCAGTAGAACAGATGCAGTCCCGATACCCGGTCCTTCAACAAGGTTTTAGCGTCATTCTTTTAATACAACAGTAAAGTATTTATCCAGTACCCCACTGTATAAAATGTTGATGGCATCACCATTCCTACTTCGTCCAGATTTAAAGGAAATGACTTAAGACATCGAAATCAAAGACAAGACTTCAAATTGCATATAGACACCTACCCTCCAGGAGAGGTGTAGGACTTCAGACATAAACAACAGAAAACACTACTGAGAAGGATACATACCACAGGAAAATACATCAACTCCCATTCCTAGATGCTTAATTCCTCCTTACAAGGAGCACAGAAACCTCATTTAAAATCGTACACTGCATGTGAGAAAATGGGCACTAAGCACTTGAGTACGGTGAGCTCCATTGTGTCCTTGTACAATCAAAGACCAGGAGACTGCATAGTTAAGCTTGTACCACACCAAAGCACTAAGGAGTACTTGCTTACCTGTAACTTCTTACAGCTTTAGACTGACCTGGATTTGTCTAACACTTTTTAAGCAAATCATAGAATCATTTAGATTAGAAATCTAAATTTAAGATCATCAAGTCCAACCATAAACCTAACACTGCCAAGTCCAACTTAAACATACCTGTTTAATATTTTTCTCCCTGCTGCACGATCAAAATAGGTCTGCTGTTAATCCAGCTCAGTGAGTTTGTCATATTTATGCAATAAAATGTATTCTTTGGGAATACATGATTTTCCTCAGAAAGGCATTTCTGCCACAATGACCTGCATAATTTAAAACCAACAGAAGTCTTTGGTGTGGGATGAGGTATCTGAGTATAAATATTAACTGCATAGTTAGTCGACAAATACTTGTTGCAAACCCTGAGTCATGTTAATTCGACACGTGATGAAACAGTACTGTAGATTTCACTGCAGATGTTTAATTGACAAAAAAAAACCCACAGAGAAGAGGGAGCTGATAAAGGAGAAGCATTATGAAGCACAGTTTAGGCAATGCTACAGGGAAGAAGTTATGAATAAAGCAAAGCACACTTGTCTACTAATCAAATTTTAACCATTAAGAGAGGTAGCCTTGTAGAGCCATCTTTATCTTGCATCAGTCATTAACACTCCAAACCACACTACAACTCTAAATCGCAACAGAAATCAATACTGGTGTTTCTTTCTCCTTTGAAAAATACAAATACTGATTAGGATAGCAAGTGTTAAAGAGCAATACAATCAAATAAGGCTACAGCGTCAACAGCTGTAGTGCAATCATTACTTTGGTTCAATATCTGTTTGTCCCTCACACATAAACAAACACCAAAAAACCACAGTTGTAGCTAACTGAGCAAATCAGACTGTGAATTACTCCTTTATAGCCCACCACAGTGCAACTCCCCATTCTGTTCTGGGCTGTTGTGGGGGTTGTGGAAATTGGTGCAGCTGCCTCTCATCCCTGTTAACAGCAAAAGCTACCACACAACCTTTGAAAACTGCAGTCCAAAGAGGAATTAATATCCCTTGGACTCCTGGCACTCATTTGGATGAGTTAACAAGTTAACAATGGAGCTTTTTACCCTCTGCAGAGCTAACCAGGAAAGTGTGGCTGTGCTTTCTCTAACCTGCCATACAGGGCTGGCATGTACTGCCTCATCTTTGGACAAGGTTGCATTTGGTCTGCAACTCCCGTGAAGCAGAACAAGACCCTTTCATTACTTCAGTATTGGGCAGCTGAAGCTTGACAAAGCAGAAGGGCTTCACACACCTCTTCTCTGACATCCCACCAAAGGCTGGCTTGCAGAAGTGGTATTTTGTAGCACGGCCCAAACTATTTTAAGTATGCCTAATGGGAGGATTTAGAACGTGTACGCTCCCCACTCTTTCACCTACTGTACATGTGAAAAGGCATTTGCAGGAAGCATATTCTCTATGCAGCATTATGAAAGAAATCTAATACCTTGCTTGTTCCTCCCCATTCACAGCTTATGAGCAGAATGCAAGCTCATGAGAGGAGGGGAAACAGAACTGGGGTTGCTTTGCAGACACAAATAGCAAAGGCGGATACTCCATAGGTGTTTGCTTTCTTAAATGAGCCAGCAAAAAATCCACCAAACCTAAGTCATGCTGTTCCCAGAAACAAATGCATTTCAGATATTACAGCTATATCACTCTTAAAATAGACCACGAAAGTTGATAGACTTTGTATCTGATTTGCTTACGCTGAAAACCTTGCTCTTCCTTGTTTCTTCTCAACATACTCCAGTAAGCAGCAACACTTTAGTCAAATACATGACATGGCAGTTGACAGGGCTTTCTCTAAGGGAAGTTCAGATCCCGGAATTTGTTCACACAACCTTCAAAACAACTCAAATTCATTTGATTTTCAAATTTGATATTCAAAACAATTACTTTTTTGGCTTGCCACAAGAGAGACCAGTTTGACAGAACTATGGAAAAGACTGAGCATGAATCCCAGGCTGGCTGGTAACTATCTCTTTTGTAGAATCACAGAATCATTTAGATTCTGTGGAAAGGACCTTTTAAAATTGAGTCCAGTTGTTAACCTAACACTGCCAAGTCCACTACTAAATCGTTTCCCTAAGCACCACATCTACGCATCTTTTAAATACTTCCCAAGATGGTGACTCCACCACTTCCTGGAAACAGATTTTAACCATGCCAAAGTTTATATCTTATTTATACAACTATGCTAAAAATTAAGCAAAGGCTATAGACATCTTTGAGTCTAAAATAATTTCAGTTCCCTTTAAATAAAGTTGTGAAATTAAAATAGTGCCCAAAATACTGCAGTGAGATGAAGCACAAATGTTCTACAGTAGAAAAAGAATATTATACAGTATATTTCTATTCTGTTAATAAAAACTATGTAGTATTATTAACATATTCTGAACTGATCTCCACATAATCTGCATCTGGAAGCACCATAACCTCACTGGTAAATAATATTTGAGTGGATAAACGGCGCTTCTCCCTTCAGGGTTCAACAATAAAGATTTAAGGAAAAGGAAGTACTTTCCACATGATTTACTCAGTATGAACACTTGCCCCTTTTCAAAACTAAGAATTATTGAGAGGAACCTTCAACTTTTTTCCACCCTTTATTTTGCGTGCTTATGCTTTTTTTGTTAAAAGAAAGGATGACCTAGAAAAGTTTCATCTTCCTCTTCAAGCACAGATGACTAAATCAGCTAGCTATGCAAAAGCAATAAATGTATTCACAACGACTAGCAAAGGAGTGATATATTATCTTCAGGTACTAAGAAACAGAATCCTTCACATTCATTCAATACAGCCTCCAAAGTCAAATAAAGGTCAGATGCATTTAAGATTCTTTTCTTCAGAGAACTTATGCAAGGCAGTTTTCCTCACAAAAGCTCTGTGACAAGTAAAACTAAAATAAATTCAAGCTATTCTGTATTCAATTGCTCAGTTCCTTTAAATATCATACTGAAATCCTGATTCCTAGAGCAGTCAGGAGAACGAGGAAAGACTGGATAAATACAGGCCTGACTTTCCAAAGAGCAGACAAGCCCTGTAATGAAATGTACTACCTGTGGGGGAAGGTAAGAACAAAACAAAAAAACATGGCAAATAACTGGAGGAAACCAAGTTGCATTATGCAAATATTTATAAACAAACATTTTTTCAAAGGTTTTTATTCTTATTTACCAAGCTAGAATTTCTTTTTTGCATAAGCTTTACTCATGCCATATTTTTCAATTCCCTACATTTTAACACTTTTCAAAAAAAATACATTCTCTAACTGTATTAGGAAACTTGAACCTTCTTGAGATTCCATCTGTTTTGGATTATCAAGTAGTTTAAGATTAACCCAAAGCAATCACTTATGGTGAGATACTCTTCATGACTAAGCAGAAGTCATCTGGCTTGCCTCTCCTCCTTTATTGAGTGTTTGCAGGTAAGAGAGATATACTAGTATGAGCTACTCCTGGTATGAACACTTCTCTAATTGCGTGCCCCTTCTTCAGGGAATTAGAAATTAAGCAGACACTACGTAAATCTTGGACACCATTACGTGGAGACAATATGCAGGTAATGAACTGCAAAAGAATACGGTAAACACCACTCCTTCCTTCGCTATCTAAACCTGTCTGGGACATCTGACCTCAACAGCCTTGCAAGTCAGCCCTGGAAGCATTTTTCTCCTGTTGCTAATAACTTACACTTTTCAGACTAAACCAGCCAATATTTAGATGGGAGGCACGGGGGGATTTTCTGTACTAGAGGACTCAGGGCTTTATATTTCTACATGCAGCCTTATAACGTACGGGCCTTGGGTCTTTCACTGCAGTGGCCCACAGTCCCTGCAAGACATCTGAACATAGATAATGTCCCACTACTTGTCGTCTCCTGAGCCACCGCTATGCAATCTGCTGCTTACACCTCACAGCTTTTCCCTTACGGCCAGCTGGAGGCAACGGAGGCCAGTGCAGAATCACAGGGTGCCCGCACACAGGCTCCAGCTGCCTGTAGCTGTCCCTCAGCTGTTGCCCACCGCTGACAAACCCCTGGCAGCAGGAGACTGCACGCTGTCCTGCACCTGGGGACATCAAGGTGAGACATGAAGCACAGGTCAATGAAGCAGAAAGGCCCTTGGATAGCTGTACTGCACGTTTCTTTTTATCGCCTCCACTGCGCTCCACTCCACATACCTCAGTGGCACTAGATGGTTGTTCTAGGTCCCTTCCACCTGAACTATTCTATTAACACTCAAATCAGCTATATCAGCCACCCCAAAACAGTACCAAACATACCTCTGGAAACTCAAGAAGATAGATTCAACACAGTAAAATGCATTCAAACAGAGCACTCAGAAAACAGAAAATAATCCTGTGCTTGTTGATGATGTTACAATTTATTTCACAAAAGCCTGCAACTACGCCCGTATTTTTTGAAAATGCAAAGCTTTGGATTTTCCAGTCTGAAAGCCCAAACCCAAATCAGGTTATCTGCACGCAGTGCTTGAATTACTGGGTGGAAACTGGTAGATATGGCTTATTGCTGATCAGTAAGCTGACTTCAAACTGGTTTGCAGAAGGTACCAGGCGCCACTTTTTGCTTGTAGAGTCAAACTTTGGAATCTGTACCTCTGTCTTTTGTCCTCTGAGTGTTACAACTCTCAAATAAGCACTTTTTATAGGCCTGCAAGCTTCTTAAAATATTGCCTGCCTCTTGAAATACTGCCTTACTTTCCCTGTTTCTGTAAGCTCTTGCGTGCTTTTAGTGGTATTATTCAAAGAATGGCAAAATCATGAAGAAATTAATACAGCAATGGAAAGACCATGTGCATTTCCCAAGACAACACACAAACATGCAAAAGCATTATAAAGGGAAAAATTTACACTCTGGTACAGCTGCTATAGCACTGCACCAGAAACCCTGGGGCACATTACAGTGTTGTGGTAATGAGCATAGAGCTGGATACACACGCCTTGGGTCCCCCAGTGGAAAAGTCACTTGTAACACGGCATATTCAGAGCGCCACATGTGCCGACTGACTTTGTCCACAAGGAAAATCCAGTGGCAAGAGCTGGCTGGTACAAGCTGGTCCACTAAACTCAGCTTGAAGCATGGCAATTGCTGTCATACAACCCTGAGTCAGCATGCTGAACATGGATGGGGCACTCACTGCTCAGGCACAACAATCCTCCTTGAATCCAGAAGTATAACCCCACAGCCTGGTAGAGTATCACCCATACTAGAAAACTAAATTTTTCACTCTGAAGTCATACACAAACCAAACACAGATTATCCTGAAAAGAAAAACTTGCTTCACAATTAAACTACCCATCAGCTACAGCACACCATGTTTTTTAAACTTCCCAGAACTGATATGGGATAGGCTCTTAAACAGTTTCTTTATGTCTCTCTGGTCAAACTTACCTGTCTTGATAGCCTCCTGTTTTGTGCCGTAAATAGCCTACTTTCGGCTTATATGTAACACGCAGTTCAAAGAAACAATGTTTGATTTATTAAGATCCAGCCTAAAAAACATGCCAACTGCCAGCATTTTATTTTAATGGTATCCAAAAATACCGAAGTGACTGAAGCACAAAGGACAATGCGAATCAATATTTTAAAGCACTATTAACAAACATATCAGATGCATAGAACTAAGGCCCTATTGCCAAGTGGGAATAGCAACTGGATAAAAATTAACTTACAAATAAAAGCACAGAATTTATTGCCTTGTCTTTGACACCGAAATACCGTTTAAGGGTATTACCCTTATGATTCAGGCCAGACTAGTAAGATGATGTTGGCTTACAATCACATAAATCAGCAGAGCTATGTCACCTTCTTCCTCTTATGTACTCCTTTTTTCCAAAACCTGAAGACATGCCAAAACTAAGCTTGTTTTGCTCTTGTAACTTATTTTGCTAGAAATAAATCTCAGCAAGACCACAACTTATTTGACAGAGTTAGGCGTGACTTCCTTTTTCTAGATGTGCTCACTGTATAAGGACAAATACTAGTTTAAAACATTACTTACAGATTGCCACGCAAGCGACTCCATAATTCGATGTTCACAGTGTTCTAGATGCTTTATCATTTCCCTTGTTAGGCTTGGCTCCGCTCTAATAAAGCTTTCAATCACCTTGTAGAAGTCAAAAGCTTTTAAATCAAATACATCGAGTATCCACGGGAAAGACAAGTCTGTTTCAGCACTGGTACCATCACTTTGTGAAGCATTTCCTGCAAGGAAAACAGACTAAAATTGTCAGGAGTGCTACATTCTTTCACTTCTGACGTTTTTTCTTTTTTGTATTTATTGAATCACTGCTAGTTCAGAACTTTCAGCAAGCACTTTTTTATTTTTTGCTGTTTACTTCATGTGTTAGAAAAAATGGCAATAATTATCAATAAAAAACAATGCTATTTAGGACTTTAGATTCAACTTACTACCATATGTCGCCATGACAACCTCAACAGCACACGCCAGAAGAGATGTGTGGAAGATGTTATCATTCAGAAGTTTGCTAAGGAGAAAGAAAGTTATTAATACTTGTCCTAACAATAAAATAGAAGACTTCATTAACAATTAGGGGCACATACCTGAAATTCTGCACTGAAAGGCGCTCTTCCTCCTGAAATAAACCAAACTTGTGAATATTCTTTGTATTTGTAAATACAGTGACAGTACTAAGCTACCAGTACTAAACTTACCGACTTTAGCATAGACTCCATTACTCTGTAATACAGACGTACTCCAAGCTTGTACCTCTGTTAAAAAAAGAAGAAATTGAAGAACATTACAAGAAGTTTTAACAGACTACAATACGCAGACTCTCACGTTTTAACAACTCAGAACATTTCCATTTTTTGGAAGAACCACAACAAAGAAGTCATTGTCCCCAGTTCCATTTGCCAAAAGCACTGGAGAGGCTTCAAAGGCTACTAAGGTTTGTGACTCTCAACCACATGAAGACTTAATCAAGTGTTTATGTTGATTCACAGCTAACAAGATAAAAAGCGAGGCTGACAGACAGGATACTGTCAAGTACAAATGTGGTTGGATTTGTTTTCCAAAGTCCTTGCTGGAAGCACAGCTGGCCCACTGATTTCATAAGGAAGTGAGTCACCTTCTGCAGTTCTAGGATGTTACCTTAACAAATGCAAATACGTTTCACTAAATGTATTGTGCCCATTTTCCCACTCTTCATTAATGTATTTCCCACATATTTCCACCCAGTTCCTATTGCTCCTTATATATGAAGAATAATTTGTTGAATATTATCTTTACAGTGCTTTAGAAAAAAATGCCACTCCATTCCCATGGTTGAATACAATATTGTTACTTTCTACCATTATTGATCTGTGCTGAAGAAGGACAGTCCGTAAGTCAGATCTCACATTAGCTAGTATCAACAGAGGCCAAATGAGTAACACTCAACCAAAGTGCTAGTTACCTGTGAGCCAATTTCAGCACATCCCTGTCCAACTGCTTCAGCAAATTTCTTTTTGAAAATGCGGTCAAGACTTTCCACTCTTTTGAGGACACTATCCTTAGGATTCACTGTGCAATTCTATGGAGTACAGAAAGGAGGACAGAGGAAGGAAAGGCAAAGAAAGAACATTTTACTTCAAAAACATTTTAATGATTTCATCATATGAGTCCTGCTTCACTTTGTAGCATCTCTCTTCATACATAGGAGTATTTAAAGAAAGAGAATCATTATACACATTCAACAATTTCCAGTAACTACAACTTCATGTCTCACATGCAACCAGCTGCAACTAACCCAGCTAATATGCGAACAGCTTACAGTAACATTGATGTTAATGTCTTTAAATTTAGAAATATGCTTAAGTTGCTGCATGTAGACATGAAATCCTGTGAGTACATGCTCCTTCTCTTTGTTGTCTCTGTTTTATATTCCCTTCTTTTTCCACCTGATACATACACAAATAAATCTTAATATTTAGTGCGGTAACAAAAATTATTTAAAAACTTTTAAGGTTCTAGTATGCATCAGTTAGAAGTGCTTTCTAAAATAATCGCATTTAAACCATCCCAGTTAAAATGTACCTCTTCAAAAAACAGTTGTTAGTAAAGGAGTTTCCCAAAACATGTGCAACAGATCTACAGATGTATATTCTACTTGTGTGATAATTCCAAGAATCTTTCACAAATCTTCCTTCTAGTCACTTACATTGAAGTACATGATGAGAGTATCCGATGGTTTATCAGTTGCTGAGTTTAAAATCATAATCAATTGTTGAATGTTATTCATTGCAGCTCTGGAAAAATACAATGCATAAAATGCATAATAAACATTAATGTTGGCATGACAGTTTTCCAGAAATTGAACAGCAATTCTACAAAAGAAAAAAAATATTATTTTAGTTCTTGCCCCAGTTATCAAACAACCTGCTGGGAAAAAACTGTTGTACTTTGTTAACCATTGTGAATTCTAATAATCTAATTTATCTAATAATTTAATTATTTGAATGATTACAGCCCATAAGTAAACAACCAAAAGAATGTAAATTAAGTAATAAACACAAACAAGCAGTTTTAAAAGCGGTAAAATGGTGGAACTGCAATCCTACGTGAAAATATTCAGTTAAATCCAGCAACTCCCAACAAAAAGAAAACGCTTTGGCTTTTGTAGAAAAATAAGACGCAAGACTAGTAAATGAAGACAGCTTTTATGTTTCAAGTCACCTGTTCACAAGTGTGATAAGTAAGATGTAAGTAAAATATGACAGCCACAAGAAAATACTGACCTGTCAGTCTCACCTCTGCGCCTGGGAAGATCATGGCACAGATCCTCCTAGAAACTATGCTAAAGCACACGGAGGACAGGGAGGCGATTCAAAACAGCCAGCACGGCTTCACCAAGGACAACTCCTGCCTGATCAGTCTACCGGCCTTCTATGATAGAGTGACATTATTAGACAAGGGAAGAACAACAGATGTTGTCTATCTGGACTTCTGTAAGGCCTTTGACACACTCTCACACAACATAATTGGAGCTATGGATTTAATGGAGGGACTGTTCAGCGAACGAGGAATGGGTTGGATGGCTCCACCCAGAGGGTAGCAGTCAACAGCTCAATGTCCAGATGGAGACTGGTGACAAGTGGTATCCCTCAGGGGTCTGTATTGGGATCAGTACTGTTTAATACCTTCATCAGTGACACAGTGGGATCAAGTGCACCCTCAGCAAGTTTGCAGACAAAGCCAAGCTGAGTGGTGTGGTTGACACGCCTGAGGGACAGGATGCCATCCAGAGGGACTGGGACAAGCTCAGGAAGTGGGCCCGTGGGAAACTCATGAGTACAAAGTCCTGCACCTGGGTCAGGGCAACCCCCCATATCAATACAGGCTGGGGGATGAAGGGATTGAGAGCAGCCCTGCAGAGAAGGACTTGGGGCTGCTGGCAGACAAAAAACTGGACACGAGCTGGCAATGTGCGCTCACAGCCCAGAAAGCCAACACTATCCTGGGCTGTGTCAAAAAAGCATGACCAGGAGGTTGAGGGAGGTCATCCTCCCCCTCTGCTCTGCTCTTGTGAGACCCCACCTGCAGTACTGCCTCCAGCTCTGGAGCCCCCAGCATAAGGAGAACGTGGACCTGTTGGAGTAAGCTCAGAGGGGGGCCATGAAGGTGATCAGAGGGCTGGAGCACCCCTGCTGTGAAAACAGGCTGAGAGAGCTGGGCTTATTGAGCCTGGAGAAGAGAAGGTTCAGGAGAAGACCTCATTGCAGCCTTTTGGTATGTAAAGGGAGTTCATAAGAAAGATGAGAACAAGCATTTTAGCAGGACCCGTTGTGATAAGACAAGGGGTAATGGTTTTAAACTAAAAAAGGGTAGATATAGACTAGATATAAGGAAGACTTGTTTTGCGATGAGGGTGGTGAAACACGAGAATAGGTTGCCTAAAGAGGTGGTAGATGCCCCATCCCTGGAAGCATTCAAGATCAGGTTGGACGGGGCTCTGAGCAACCTCATCTAGCTGGAGAGGTCCCTGCTCATTGCAGGGGAGCTGGGCTAGGTGACGTTTAAAGGTCCCTTCCAACCCAAACTATTCTATGATTCTATGTCCTTGTTTGTTCCCTTTATCATTTTCCCCTGAAGACATAAGCCTGTCTCTGGTGAAGTGAAAGCCTTGCCATGGGCTAAAGCCTGAACCTCATTCTGGTCTTCATTGCTGCAAGTGATGTTCCAAAATCACTCATCAGTCAAGAATGGCATGGGTCTGAGATGCAAAACACTGATTTGCCTATTCTGGTGTATAGATTCCATCAGTCCCCCAAACACTCAAGTTTCAGGTCCAGAAGAACATCAAGTATTGAGGTATGCCTCCATATATGAACTTATTAGCAATACTTTACAAGTACAAAATAACCAATCAAACAAAAAAACCCAATGACATCAAAAGTGTTTCTATCTCTACTTAATGCCTAGAATTTTCTTGCTAAAACCAGATTCAGAGCCACAAGTAATAACCATTGATCCATATCCAACATCTTAATGTAGAAAACTAAAGCTAACCCAAAGTAACAGTAGTATTTCAGAAAAGCTGTAATAATTTAAAGAAATAAGAATACGTTGAAGACAAGTGCATAGGATGCTGGGTTTTATTGCACAAAGTTAAATGCCTTTTTAGGGTGAGTGGGTACCTCTCTGAAGAAAGCATTTTTCAGTTTCTGTTCTATGACTGAAATACTAACGATAAACATTTTTCATGACTTTCGGGATCATTATGTTAAGATAACAGAACATGGCCTCTTCTCCAATAGCATGAATTATCCAGGAGGTGACTGAACTATCCATATGTGGGAAAATAAGAACAGTAATGCCCTCATCATACGGGATAAACAGACACATGAGCTAGCATCTAAACAGCCCACATATCCAGCTTCTGAGGATATCATGTATTGTTCTGCCTTTGCTATTTACTATCAAATCAGGAGGAACAGAGGTGCTGGAGCATGTCCAGAGACGGGCAGCGGAGCTGGTGAAGGGTCTGGAGCACAAGTCTGGTGAGGAGCGGCTGAGGGAACTGGGGCTGTTCGGCCTGGAGAGGAGGAGGCTCTGGGGAGACCTTATCGCTCTCTGCAACTACCTGAAAGGAGGGTGTAGGTAGGTAGGGGTCGGTCTTTCCTCTCAGATAAAAAATAATAGGACAAGAGGAAATGGCCTCAAGTTGCACCAGAGGAGGTTTAGATCGGGTATTAGGAAAAATTTCTTCACTGCAAGGGTGGTCAAGCAGTGGAACAGGCTGCCCAGGGAATGTGACAGAATCCCCATCCCCAGAAGTGTTTTAAAAAATGCACACATGTGGCACCTAGGGACATGGTTTAGTGGTGGATTTGGCAGTCCTGGGTCAACAGTTGGACGTAATTATCTTAAAGGTCTTTTCCAAACTATATGATTCTATATAAACAACCAGATACAAATCCACTGATGAAAAGTACTAGATTCTCAACAATTTCAGCGGGCTTTAGAGCAGAGCCCAAGTGTCTAAGTCCAGAAAGAAGACAGTATAAGAAGATTCAAAGTAGTAAGTATGCTGTTTTCAACACAACCTATAAGGAGTTCTAATGCACAGCGAGTTAACGATACACTTTTCACTCCACGCCGGTGATCAAAGGTTTACTGCCATCTAGTGACGCTGCTGTGGCTTTGTGAAAAACAGTTTCTACAGCCCAAGTCACTGCTGGTGAGTAAGTCTTCACACGAACCGTCTCTAAAAGTCACCAGTTTTGGAAAACTCAAGAGAACAGCCCAAGTGCAGATGGAGAGAATCTAAGTATCTCACTAGACTTCCTCTCAAGAACAAAGTTGGTTTAGCACATTTCAAATTTTTAGCAATGCAGAAACTTGGTACTCCCCAGCTTTCTTAGTAAGACTTCCATGTCAAGAACTTCAATCATGCTTCTTTCTCAGCATTAGAGGGCTTTAATTCCAGTATAATTGAAATGTGTCAATAGTTACCCATATTTGTCAAAAAAAGGGGTTTGTTGTCAATGGCCTTCTTGTTATACAGACTGCATGTTGTACATAGTCTAGTTCCTGATAGTGCACATTCAATCTGGGAACTGAAAGGCAAACTTGCCTTTATGGGTAAAAAAGCATCACTGACAGTTAAAGATTTGAAGCATATGACTAAAAGGGACTACTAAGGCAATCAAATAAAGCCTTTCACAGTCACAGGTCATTAAAAGTTCTTCCATATACTGATCAATATGTCTCTTCAGCTGCATGTCTTTTTTTTAAGAAGCAGTTTTTCAGAACCTTGCTGCTCTGTTGGCTAGAAAACAATTAGTTTCCACAGACGGCATTTGGTAGATGTATAGCAGATACACAAGCCCAGTGCCCAATCCATTCTTCTGCAAGCATATAAACGCTGTAGAAGCATTTTTAATAAAAACAAAAATTTTACTCATTGGAGAAAACTGAAGTAATAATATCTTAACTTCTGTCACCTCCACAGCATGCTAAAATGAAAGGTATTTATACAGCAACCATGGAACAAGAACTTCACTGTCTGATTTTATTAAACCCGATACCTTAAGAATGACTGCCTGTGCAGATGCTTACTGTTTGTCCACAGAGCACACGGCATTTCAGTAACACAGTTGGATCGTTCTTGAGCATCCAGGAATTTCCAAGCGCCATCATGCAAAAACATACCGATTTTGTCAAAAAACTCAACTGTGTGGCACAAGGGAAAAATGTTCCATGCAAATCTCCTTTCCTTTGTTAACTGAATTCAAGCTTGCAGTTCTTCTGCATTTGACTGTAGATCAATCTCCAATTAATACCACATTTCTACCACATCTGTTCATTTTCCCAAGAGACCAAAGTATGGTGGTACTCTGAAATGTTAATCTTCCCATACAGAAAAAACAATACTAAGAAAAAGATCATGGCAGAAGAAATGTGTGTGCATATACAATTTGGTACCAGGGAAGGAAGCCAGAAGATACAGAGCTAGAGTGGAAATTGGAAAGGAAGGTGGATGTATAACAAACAAAACTACTACCATAGAAGTATGAAGTTGCATTCTCACAAGAACAAATACAGTAATCTATTTTACAGACATCTTGCACTTCTTCAACAACTCAATAAAAAGCTTTCTGTTTTCCAACTTCAATAGGAGCTGAGGGCATTCAGCACCCCCTCAGTACATGCTCAGTGATCATTAGTGACCAGGACTACGGTCTGTTTTATGAAAGAAAAGAATCCCCAAAGTCAATTGCTTTAAAGTTAAAATAACTGCTCTAAAGAGGAATATTTCTAGTTAGGATATTAAACAAAAGAACACAGCTTTTAAAAGAAAAACTCATACCGAACAGGAGTCTGTGGAAGTATAAGATTAAGTTCCTCATCTGGATTGTTTTTTAGTGGTGTCCTCTCCAACTGTGAGCTACAGAAATGGAAAATAAACTTATGAAGAACTAATGTAATTCAAAAGAAGTATGTTTTCTATAAAGACTTGTAATCTGAAAACTGTGGAACAGATTGTTAGAAGAGCTACATGCCCAACCACTCCAGCTGTTAGAACAATGTAATTTAAAAACCCAAGTAGACCTGCTTTGATTAAGATGTTGGACTAGATGACCTCCAAAGTTCCTTTCCAACTTTTTTTTTCCCCCCTCTAGAATTCTATTTATAAACAGCCTAATTTCTATTTACAGCTAGTATTAGCTCCATTTTAATCCAATTGTAATGAATGTATTTTTCTAGTATAAAGTCACAGACTCACATCAAGTTACAAAAATGCTGAATTGTCAGGAACCACTGGAATTTCAGTGAATGATGAAAAAAAAATAATCAAATAGAACAAGAGAATAGCTTTGGTTGGAAGGGATCTTTAAAGGTCATCTAGTTCAACCCCCCACCCTCCCAGCCCCACAATGAGCAAGGACATCTCCAGCTAGATGAGGTTGCTCAGAGCCCCGTCCAGCCTGACCTTGAATGTTTCCAGGAATGAGGCATCTACCACCTCTCTGGACAACCTGTACCAGTGTTTCACCACCCTCACTGTAAAAAGAAGTCTTCTTGATATCTAATCTAAATCTACCCTTTTTTAGTTTAAAACCATTACAACCCTTGTCCGACTGCAACAGGATGTGCCAAAACGCCTGTCCCCATCTTTCTTATAGGCCCCCTTTAAGAGCTGAAAGGCCACAACCAGGTCTCCCCAAAGCCTTCTCTTCTCCAGGCTGAACAAGCCCAGCTCTCACCCTGTCTCCACCGGAGAGGCGCCCCAGCCCTCTGGCCATTTTTGCGGCTCAGCAGGTCCATGGTTCCCATATTACCAAGCAACACCAGGCAGCGTGCCAGCGCACAGGACCGTTCGCTCTGGCTAAACCATCAACGGCACACTTATGTCCCGTGCAGGCTACCATCACCCAAATAACTCATGGGTACAGGTCAGAAGTCAGAATGGGCTGAGGGCCACTCCCAGTGGGCAGCTTCCTAATGTCACCACGTGGTTTTAGGCAGGAGAATCTTTTAGGCAGGGAGGACGTAAGCAAGCTATTCCACGGCAGCTGGCCTCAGAGCCGTAACACTGTCTCAGGCACATCTAGCCAACTGACATGACATGGCCTCTGCCTCCTCCTCACGATTCCTCAGTTTCCCCTGGACAAATGGGGTTTGCACAGAGTAAGAATTAAAGCAGAGCTTCCAAAGCATTCTAAGTTGAGTCACAGTCATATATTTTCTAATTATTTAAGGATAATATAAAGTAATGCCGGCAATGCCACAAATACCTTCCTGAACTATAAACATTAGAGGTCAACAGGACAGAGAGATCCGCATTTATAACATGAGGAGGCAGAAAACAATGCAAGTTCACATTTTCTATTATAAAATGAAAGCAGTAAATGGAAATATTACCATGCTATGACATCAGGCTGTAGAGTTTCATCGTGATCCAGAAATAATCTTGCATCTATGTCTTTGTTTTTGAGATACA
This sequence comes from Falco biarmicus, assembly GCF_023638135.1. Classification (NCBI taxonomy): domain Eukaryota; kingdom Metazoa; phylum Chordata; class Aves; order Falconiformes; family Falconidae; genus Falco; species Falco biarmicus. The sequence goes on from NC_079289.1 coordinate 31,234,996, forward strand.
GCTCGTTATATTGTTTTGAGATAACCTCAACCTCAAAGAACATTGGGAGGAAAAAAAAACAAACCACACAACACTTTATTTTATAGGAACAAGTTTGACAATTTCCTGAATAATGTAAGCTAGTCCTACCTCATTAATACCATGCTGAAATGGTAAGAGAATTAATTACCTTGGAGCTCACAAAGCCACTTTTTAACAGCAGCTGAAACACACCCAGAGGAAAATTATTGTTCCCACACACAAAGATAATCTTTTATAAGAGAAAACAATCCATGATCATGAGATTTTTTTTTCTGAAGAAATGTAGGTCTTGACACTGTAAAAGAGCTAAAAACAGCTAGAGTGGGAGAAACAGACTTGCAAATCAAACTAACACTTCCAGGCTTTTATATCTCTCGTTCCAGAAAGAAGGGGTGTCTCCAGCAGCAGGAAATGTAAAACGATTGTTCTTAGAACAGCTGTTGGACAACTGGCTCGATCCCTGTCTCTGCTAGTTTGGAGATGAAGGCCAAGACCCGAATTCAACCCTTGTTCCGAGTTTAAGAATTTTCCTCATGTCATATTAATATCTGTACTGGTGTAGCTCTTGAGACATGCCTATGACTACAAAAACATAGACCATTATTTCATATCCACATTGTCATTTTTAACGTTACTGTTAAAAGTCAGTTGATTAGATCCATATTGATATGACTTGATTTTGCATGGAAAAGTTTGTTGGGTTTTGGTTGTGGATTTTTTTATATTTTTATTTTGAGTGACTAACATTAACTACAAGTCTGGAAAATTTTTATCAGGGCCAGATACTAGCCTCCACTTCAAATGTGCTGCTGTGCTCCTGCAGAAGTAAGCAATCACCTCAATTATCTGTTTCCTATGCCCTTAAACGTGCTAAATGATGCTGTGCTCTGGCAAATTCCTGCTAGAAAAACAGGCAACAGTGCATATGAACCCAAATTAGTCCCTCCCACTCCCAAGAAAGAGCAAGCTGCAAATACCTCCTACACAGCTTTGCTCCTTATCCTCTCTTACCACTGCTAAATAAATTTGCTCCAAACTGATCCCAGAGTTAAAACCTTGAGATCAGGACTATGAAATCAAAGATTATCTTTCAATTCCTATTATCACTATCTTTTTTTATTTAAAAAGTTTATCATCTTTTCATTATCTTCCTAATGGTTTATGCATTCTTTTTGTCCAGAATATTTCAGTATTTCATGGATTTCTAGAAAATTCAGATTCTCACTGCAAAAAACAGCAGCTCAGACAAAATGGCTGTATCAGGCTAACTGGGAAGAAACCTTCAGCCAAAAACAAGAGTGCTGAATCAATCTATTCATCAGTTTATAAAGCCTTACCATCAAACACATTGTGAAAACAAATGAAATACTAACAGTAAAAACAAATGAAATACTAACATTAAGCCTCAAAAGCTTTTCTGACTTTAGAAACGTAAAAATTTAGCAAAAGCTCAGTAGTTTTTTATGACAATGAAAGTAAATTTCAGTGTCCCATACTACTAGCTATTGTACTGATGAGCTCAGCTATGATTGAAGGGTAGCTGAATTACATACATGAACTGGCTACCTCTGAAAAATAGCTGTAACTTTCTGCTTTGTTTTAGAACATCCCCTCAGGCACTGAACTTTCAGAAGCAAGGATCATATGACTGGATTTTTCTTCAAATGCAACATTTTATAGATTTCTCATCAGCAGAGTCTTAGACTGCTAATTTTGATACTATGCTTAAATTGAGCAGCCTTGGATGAGAACACTCAATCTGAGATTAAGCTGCATAATGACCTTTGCTTAGAAGTTCACACAGGGCTTCCTAGCTATACCCATAAACGAAAAAGTTTAAACAGACTACTGATATCCTGAAATTAATTTTGGAAGGGATTAAGATCTTTAGCAGGTCTCGTATTTTGTCCCCCACCCAACACACTATGAAACCGAACAGAATATATACTGGGCTGAACCTTGCAGACCTTCAGTCCGATAAGCTTCAGAACTGCTTATTTTCAGGTTAACGCATCTATTGGCAACAGACAGCTAAACCTACTCTTTTAGGAATGATTAACGTAAATATATTGCAAGAAGTTACCTACTAAGGTACACTCTTGCATGCCACTGCACAGAGGTAGTCTGCTGCAGCCAGGCTGTAACTCAGATGAAAGTAATTCTGCACGAACACAGCAGTCCAAACTCTGCCAGCTGTGAAACTGAGCCTAATTTTTGGGTATCTCTCCAAAATGACTACAGTAACATGTCTCAATTATAATTTAAATTAAGTTGTGTAATTTAAGGCTATATATATTTATTGACTGACTTCAGACACCTGATATTGTAATAATTTTAGACTAATGGCCTCACCGAGATTGTGGATATGTAACTCTTATGTCGTGTTTCGCTTTGAGCAAAAGCACTGGTTCAGCCTCAGGAAATTAATTTAATAAAATTCAAATGTGAAAGCTAAATATACTCCATGAATACTGGAATCCCTGCTAAGACACATTCCTGAAAAACAATGTCTGTTTCTAGATGATTTTAGGAGAACCTATTAGAACTTCATCGATGCGTAAGGGGAATCTTAAATGATTTAGCATGAAGTAAAAACCGTTGTTGAACTGTCTTAAATTCCTCCAATTACCTCTGGTAGTCCATTTGCAGCTACAATACCCACAGAATTCAAGAAAGGAATAAAGCTTGTGAAATACACGTTTTTGACCTAAAAGAAGAAAAAACATAACATTAGCAATTTATAAGGCAGTCATGCATACATTACTTTCATGTCTTTGAATCAAGAAACTAAACTATACATTTTTGTAATACACTGTGGTTTGTTTTCAATAAAGTACAAGTGAAATTGTTTATATATCCAAAACATAGTGATATGTAAGCATGCAGAGCATAATCCATCGTTGGAACATTAAATGACTAAACTTGGAAAAAACTGCATTCTTCCCAGCCCTCTTGTATTTCTGCTTCCATCATCTGTTTGGATATTCAAAAAAAATCAGTCCTTTTCACACAGAAATATGTTTATCAGTGAAGGGAAAGGGGAATGAGATCTTTAAGATCCCACACAGAAGCAATGTGCTTGTGTACATTTTCTCATCACGGGATGCAGCTGCAAAACCCCATCAGAGCAGCCCTGCATCCACATGCCACACACTGTGATCAGCCTATAAAATTGTACTGCATTCTTCACAGTTCATTTTCCCTAGCAAAGTTATCACCCATACCAAAGGGCTTGTTTGGGGGTGGTGTGGAGTGTGTTGTTTGTTTGGTTTGGGTTTTTTTCTAAACTACCTACTAGAGAAATTACAGAATGGTAGAATACCTTTGCTACTGAATGCGAGGATGACAGAACAATTAAGCAGGCACAAGTATTGAGATTTAAGAAGACCACTGAAATAAATGCATATTCCAGATGGGGTTTAGCAGCAAGATCAAACAGATTCTAAAACACAGGCTTACCTCATCTAAATTGCAATCATGCTCTTTACAAAGGACTTCAATAACTTTTGTATCGGTATCAATTTGCTTTGAAGTCCGTGTACTCCTGTTCTGACCTCTTCTTGGAGTTCGAGCTGAACCATTAACAGTCACTGCAGTCACAGCAGACTCTGGAAAAATTGTTAGAACCCATCACAAAGTTAGAGCCATCTTAAGAAAGAAGATATTTAAATTTTTAAACCTAAAAATTTAAAATTTTATATGATTTTTCAGGTCCTCTTCTTAAGTATTTCCTTTTTCATCTGTTCAGCTGGGTAAGAAACCCTCATTACAGAAAACCTACACAAAAATAAATCTAATTTTTAAAATCCTGTATCAGTATTTGGACATTTTGTTTTTAAAAAGCTATCCAACACGGAATGCAATAGCATGGCTTTTAAAGTAGCTTTGAATAAGCAGCATCTGTTTCGCAGAGCCAGGAAAGCCTTGTCTTGTCACAGATGAGTATTATTTCTATTTTTATGGAAGTGTAAAACAAGGAGCTGAAAGAGTAACTTCACTTTACGTGTCTGAAGGTTAATAAAGTCAATGCAGGCCTTAAGTGCTGGTGGGAGCCTGCAATACAGTCCTGCAGGGGATTTTTCCTTTCTCCAAATACCCCCAGGCAAACAAGCAGGAACAAGTAAGTTCACCTTGAAGAAGATACTGAAAAACCTTAATTCAATGAGGTAAAAAGATTCCATTTTGTTAAGCTCAAAGTAGATGGCTTCAGTATCGTCAGCTTGAAACATGAATGATATTAATAACATATGTTAAGATCATTAAACGTTGTTGGTTTAAAACTGACACTCGAACCAGCAGGCTGTTCTCATCTGTAACCTCATTTGTATTTGATAACTGTTCTGAAAAAGTCTGACAAACTACACTGCTCGAGTGGTTGCATTTTAATCCCCTCAGCCTTAGTCAGATTATAAAGCTTGACATCATTCACCACAATGTGAAGCCTCTTGGTCACGTGGGCTTGAACAATACATTGTGTTGTTTGCTAAAAGAATGAAGTGCTGTTCGACAGTTTACGCAGCACCTGCACATATCACACAGCTTTAAGTTAGAAATCAAATGTTTTACATCTATGACAGTGATGTGATACCCACGTTTGCAATTCAGTCTGAAGTGGTAGCATTTCTTTTCAAAATACAGTAATACAATGCATAAACCCAAACTTTTTCCAATAATGAGCTCGTAGTCTTTACAGTTTCACTAAAAAAAACCTTTAAAAACAGAGTTCAAAACCCGGTAGTTTCAGTTCAGTGTTCTTAGAAAAAGACCTGCTTTATAACATATGAAATAAGCAGTAGCATATGCTTGTCCTGCTATGAAGGACAAATTTAAATTCAGAATGATACAGGAGGAAGGCAGGCACTTGCTTGCCAAAAGCCCATCCTCTCCCACCCTTTATTTGTATTGGTATTAGATTAAAAGTGAGGTTATTTGTTCTTACTTGCAACAAATAATTACTATGTCAGATAAATATCCTCCAAAACATGTACTCATTACTATATTCTTTAAATTCCATCTTCTATGACGTTATAACCCAAGTGGATATTTATTTGTGAAACAAAAGAAATAAAGCAAGTAGATTTAGGCTATAAATCCTAGGATCATAGAATATCTCAAGTTGGAAGGGACCCATAAGGATCATCAAGTCCAACTACCTGCTCCTCACAGGACTACTAAAACTAAATCACATGACTAAGAGCATTGTCCAGACACTCCTTGAACTCTGAGCACCACATCCAAACCCATCAGAGGATAAAAAAATAGTATAAAAAAAACCTGTTTTCTACACACTGTGTCTCCAAATACTTCAGTATATTGATTCCACAGCTTGCAGAAGAAAATATTCAACAGCAATAGAATCCTATCTTTGAAAGTTACCATAAACGCTTACTTTCTCTACCTTTTAGGGAGCTTTTCCAGGTATTATGTATAAAAACTGAATGTACAAAAAATTACTGCGGAACAGAAGTTTCTATAGTGAAGACCCATTATATATTTTTTTACTTAAAATAGAGATACTAGTTAAGAACAAAGGGGATGTAATAAAAGCTAAGCTATCTACATTTTATCTCTACCATTTTATTTTGAGCTACCACTGCAATTAGGTTTTCTATCCAGCGTGTATTTGTTTTAAATGTCTGTATAGTTCAGTATCTTGTACTTTTCTGTTGTCATCATATTGTTATACGCCAATGCAGTAACAGAGTCATAGCACTATCTCTTCCTTTCGTAACTCAAAGCAAACCTCAATAATAGTTCTTGTTCATCATCAATTCAGAAGCTGAATTCGTTTACCAAAGTAAAACCACTGTTTTAACAAGCCCCTGAACAACTTGTATGGGCAAAGGACATAGCAAATGGATAGCAGCAATAGAAAAAAAAAATTATACGACATACACTGCCACTTTCAGATAGGTAATCGTGAACCTGGATTAAATTAAGTTGAACTAAGCCCCTTTTAATAAGCTTAAGAAGTTTTATTATGTTAATTATGAATGGCAGCATGACTCTAATAGAAATTTAACCAATTTACTTTCTACTTTAGAGAATACGGAACTAAAATCCTTACTGTATGGTTCCTTGAGCATAGCAGGAGGTGACAGTTTGATAAAATAATCTAAGACACACAGCAACAACTGGAAAGAAATCACCAGGTCATCTTCCACTTGCAACACTTTACCTGCAAACATTTAAAAAGGTAAAGAAAACCTCTGTAAGATGTTTGACTTAAAAGTAATTTTGAAAAAATAAAATAAGTCGACTTAATAAAACACTACAATCAGAATTCACAAAGCATCACACAGGATGCCAGTGTTCTTTAAAGGCTATTCATTTTAAATCACATGGTGCCCAAGAGGTTTGTTGCTTTAGATATACCATATATATAAATATACTGTGCAAAGAATTCTTACCTCTCAGCCCTCCTTCCTGATTTCCTTTGCATTTTACTATAGTGGAGTAACTGTGTAGACTATTTTACCTACATGTACATCTTATTTCTGTGCAATTCTTCCTCACCTTCGTTTTTGTGGTCTTCCATTAGCTTTGTGTTCAGAAAGGAGGAGCTGCTGGTATATAGTGAAAAGAAATTCAAAACGTGCTCTCACACTACATGCTCAGCCTGTCAAATTTATATGAAATTACTTAAAAGTCACAAAAATATGAGCATGAAGAGCACTTTTTAAACTACGTTATTCCAGCTGTTCCCAAATTATGAACAGCAGCCAGAGAAGATCCATGTAGTGATTCCAAACAGCTACAGACCACTACACTGTGCTCTATTTACACATGCAGGTTTTGTATTTATTTCCTATCAGAATGAGCAAGCATCATTCAAGCTCTCCTGTGACTTCAACTATTTGCTGGTAAATTTTAGCTTCCCTTACTCTCAATGAAAAGGCAGGCTAGAAAAGTTTTGTGGGTTTTGTTTTATGCTTATGCTTGGAGAATTCCAGTGAAAAAAGCTCCACAAAAACTCAGCTGATCCAAGACCAGTTTTGATGGCAGAGATGTGTACACTTCACTGATAACAGATCTGGAGTAAGTAGCAATTATGATACACAATTCAGTTCTTCTTGCAGTAGTGCAATGAGACAGGACTCCAAGGACTAATACAATTGTTTCATCACTCAGCTTTAAGTGGAACTTCTGCTTCTCAAGGAAGAATTGTAGCATTCAAAGAATAATCTCAGGGACTTAGTATTTTGTATTTTATTTATAGATTTTATATATGATATATATAAAGCCTATTTTAAAAAAAATCTGCCAGTCTTTTCAGGTAATCACCCATTATTAAAATACTGGCAGACTATAAAGCATCACAGAATACACTAAAATACAGAATACCAACCTTTAAAGTAAAAAAAAAAAAAAAAAAAGAAATCTTGGCAAGCTGAACAATATCTATATATTTACATGCAGGAAGTACTACCAGTGAAAAGAATAGCCAGATTACATTTAAAAAAAGAAAATATTAACTAAGTAGTTACAAAAGCCACACAATCAAAACAGTCCAGGAATGATGCTAGTTTCATACTGGACATTTAAAACAAACCCATAAAACCACCTCAACAGTATTTATTAAAATAACTATCTTTTAATCAGAACTCACCTTTTGCCAGCAAAAAAGTAATCCAGTAATTTTTTAGGACTAATACCGAACTGAGTTCAGCCGAAATCCTGTAGACACACAGAAATAAAGACTTTGCATTAACAGTTCTGTAATAATAATGTAATAAAAACATGCTTCAGTCTATGGAACAACTTAAGACAACGTGTAACATGTCCCATATAGTTAGGTTTATTAATAATCTCACTCCATTCCCTATGTAATTATGTAAGTCTCTGTAAAGCTATTCAAGAATCAGGAAATATCTATATTGTCCTTGGAAAATAAAGTGAATGCAGGTAATTCACTTAACAGTTACAAGTTGTTTTCTCTCTTATGCCTTTGACTAATGCCCTATTCTCCAGTCACAGCATGAATTCAAGCTCATTTGGGAGTTGCTAAGGCACCTTTTCATCCACTCATTTGCTGCCGTGATTAGGAAGCTCACTCTCCAAATGTTCCTTTCCACCATGCTGAGACACCTGCCACTGGGTGGCGATCCTCCATGGAGGAAGCGATCAAATATATATCTCATTTCTGCCACCCTCATCATCTCACTGAAATTCAAAGTCCACACTAAACCCCAATTAAACATACGACATACTATGACTTCAGTCAATCTTAATGTAAAAGATAAAATGCTGACACATTTTACATCTTGACAAACGCTCAAAGAGAAACTCAAACTTACTCACTACTAGGTTGTTCCAAATAAATAAGGCCACAAGTCCTAGAAAATTAAAAAAAAAAAATCTTATTTTTAAACACCTTTCAGAAAGCAAACTATGCAGTATCTTTGACTTCAATGTAGCAAAAAATACGCCAGTTCAAAAAAACATTATTCTAACTTTAAAAAAATGCTGACTCTTGATGAACAGATTAACAAAAGACCAACTACAGCCCTGCCAGAGCTGAACTAATGCTGTTGCTTGTGTGTTTAGGTCAAAGCTTAAAAAGCGAAACAATCTTAATTTGGTATAATAAAGTTTGTTACTGTTTTCTTCCAGAAAGACAAGATTCATATGTACATTGTTACTCAGTGGCTTGTAAAACACAGCACAATAGTGCTACAGCTGCATGGAACATTCTATAAAACAGTATTTTAAAATCTGTACTATTTCTGCAGTGTCACTGCAAACCTTGTGGTGTAATGTTGCTTCTTAATTATTCTAGGTACCTGCAATTTCAAGAAATAAATTCAGTTTATTCAAAAACAAAGCAGGGGAAAAAATCTTTCAAATCCTGTTTGAAGAAAATTGTTACTGCAATTCAAGTTTGAAAAAAAGTAAGCAAGTGAAAAAGAGCTAGAGGAGGGACAAAACTCAAAAATGTGCCTGTGTAAATCGCAATGACACTATTACAGCACAGAAGGACTTGCAATTAGTAAAACCAAATTATTTACAACTTTCATAGAACTTCATAGCTTTAGGGCAACTACAAACTTCACAAAAATAGAGATATAAACATTACCCAGGATAATGCTAAGTATGACTGATTAGACTTTGAACAGACAAATGAAAGTTCTATCACATTTATGCCTTGATTCTACAAATTATCAAGAGGTGACCTGCTTTCAAGGGTAACTTAAGGGACATAGGAGAGTCTTTTGTGGTTTGCGAGGCAGTCCTGTAGGTGAAAAATACCACCACAGCATTCTGAAGCAATGGCATCAAGTAATACAAGCATCATGGAATAATGCTTCAATGTTTCATAATATGAAACAGTTATCTACTGGTATATGCTACTGAGAATTTGAGACTGATTAAAAACTGCCTCAGAGGATATCAGATCTGGCCAATATGCATCTGTGCTAGCACATATTAGCCTGTAAAAGGACATACAGTGCAGCAACCTATCACCTTAGAGTAACATCAACTCAAAAAATATGCATTTGAGAATCTCCTGATTTTCAGTTACACACAGAAAGCTCTTAGCAGTCTGACAGAAGTACATTCAATTGATTCTGTACAAAGAGAATGCCCCTCGATTTTCATGGTACAGTCAGCGAAAATACTTGGGAAGGTTTACCTTGATTACAAGTGCGAACTACTAATAGAGCAGGCTCTGCAACACCCCTAGACACTTGAAGAAACAGCCTTCAGTTCCAGATCTGAGAGAAGACCCATCTTATTTGTGCTTTTTTTCTTTCCAAAGCTCCTTAGAAAGAAACTTCTGGATTGAGATTTAGGGAGGGGTGGGCAAGTGGAAATGTAAAGTCTATTATACACAGTATTAGATAGTAAACCAATCCTCTTTATATCTGTGAAAAGATTAATGAAGGGACTAGCAATCACTTGTCACGCTACTCTTACTATTGTTTGTACTGCAACAAGGAGATTGTTTAACAAAGCACTGTAATAGTTACGGAGTAAAATGTAAGATATATTTATTCAACATATGTAAACAGTTCCATTTCACTATTCTGTAAATATTAGTGCACAGTTTAAATGGGCTCTTCTAATATACAGTTTGAAAAATCTAAATACTTAAATGTTGACAGCCATAAAGAATTCATAATTTCAAAATGAAAAACATATACTACCTTTCAAACTTGTGGTATAGTGCAAGTAATACATCATATTTCTTTTTCAGCCTTGATACAGTGCTATCAACTTTAGTGCTTACAGTATCCATGTTAACATCCACCTCTTTCAGAAACTGAAAAAACGTGCATACACTGGTGAAAAAAAAAAAGGAAAAAGATGACAGATTATTATAACTCTGAGAAAGAGTATTCTGAAACAGCTCTTCAAAAAAACCAAACCCACTGCCTTACTTCACTAGACTCCAGCATCTTCTTCCTACAGCTAGCAGCGGCTGGGAAACACTAAACGTTTACCTTGAGCCCCACCTTTACGTTTTCCAGATGTAGGAACACTGGTAACTAGGTGGCAGAGGCATCTTGCGATATGGGCTCTAGACCGAAAGATAATTTTCTTGGCAAGCACAGATATTATCCTTGGCAATCAGAATTTGCTAACTAGACACATCTTTCTTCCTTGCCCTGCCAGCAAAACTACAAATATCCAACACAGACATCTCAATTCCTTTTCTACCTAAAAGTTCTGCTTTAGAAATGTCCTTACTATTCTAAGAACATGAACCTTGTCTCCATCCACATTAAAGAGACACCTGGGAATGAAAACTGAGATGAATGCATTGAATTATATGGAATTTCAAGCCTTGCAACAGATACTGGGTGCAAGGGCATCTCTACCCTTTAGAAATACCATTACACAGGGGACCAAAGTTTTCCCTACTCATCCATGTAATATTATGGCCATCAAGAAAGCATCTTATTGTTATGTTCATAACCAAAATGAGCAGATTGCTAAAAATTAATGAGGAAGCTATCAAATATGTTCAATATAGTATTCTGAGAGATTTTTGGATCTTTGTCAGATTAAAAAACAGAATATAAAACCAGTTCAGAAGTCGATTTAGGAATTCTTTTACTGTGGAATGAAAAATCTTTCCAATATATCTGGGTGACTCTAGAGGATAAGAAAATTGGTAGAAATCTCTGCCAGTTTGGCTTTATAGCTGACGAAAAGCCCAGGGCTAACAAACAACTGAGTATTGCTAGAATCAAAATCAGAGTAACAGCTTAACTCTCTGAAACCCTAAGGGAAAAAAAATCTCTTTCAGTTTGCAGCACAAGTTGGTCTGTACTCAGGTGGAACATGCTGATTGTTGCTGCACAAATGCAATTGGATTTCATCCCTGCAGTTCCAAGTCAGTCAAGGAAGAGATGAAGTCTAAACACAGGACCTGACCACTGTGCTGAGATTGTGCAAGGCAGAAGAGGTATGGAGAAATCTAATCGTAACAGATGACTTCCAGGAAAAGAATATTCTGGCCCAAGTCTGGGGCTACTGCCATGATGTGCCCAGCATTCTGCCTTAGCCCCCTACCCTAGAGCATCAAAAAGCTCTGCCTCCTGCACATGCTTTTGACACACGGCAGAGTTATCAGGCAGACAGCACGGGAATTCTTTTCTTAGATAAATCTAAACACAAGGTATGCCTATTGCTGTTGCTGCCTAAATTTACCTTAAAAGCAGATACTGTCCTATAATCTTAATTTCTGTATTATGAACTTAGTGAATGTACAATGTAACAGTAACAATCCCCTAGCAAAAAGCATGTACAAAAGTATGAAAGTTAGAGTGGTATTAAAATGTTTGAAAAAGAGCAGCATGCTGGAAAACTAAAGAGTAAAGGTGTGGTTTTTTCCCCACTTCTTGATTTAGCCTAAGCCTGATGTTGGAAAAAAGGTTTTTACAGGAAATCTTGATACAGGGAAAGAAAGGAAAATATTTTAAGTGTAATTTACACCAAGTTCAATTGATGAAGACTTTAGGTTAAACAAGAACAATAATCAGCCGTGTGATGCAATCAAAGCCAATCATGGTTGAATCAAGCCAAGTACCATTGCTCCCTCAACTAAAACATGACAGCAAGACTCACTAGTTTATCGAAGAATTCAGAATTCCAATAAGTAACCTTCACTTTATAATCAACTAACCTGTTATGCACAAAGATTTACAATGCTTTAAAAACATTCTCTGTATATATAAATTCACTTACCTTATGCTTATACTTTTCAAAAGCTCTGTGAAAGTGAATGTCATTTCATCCAGGTCAATTGCTACAATAAAGATACAGACTCCCCATGTTTCCTTTTTCTTTTTGTTATAAGCCTTTTAGAAAAAGAGAAAACAGGTTTTATTTTTATTATGCAATAAAAGTGGGTAATATTTGGAAAGCAATCATTTGTCCAAACAGGATTAGAAACGGTAAAACAGAACACCCTCAAGCCAACACTTGACTGTAATAGGCAATTATTTGATAACTGTAAACCATTAAAAGTTTCACATTACAGATGAAAGACCAAGCACTTCAACACTTATTCCTAGAGTACAAGATCAATTTTACCCATACAATTCAGCAAAACTTTGAAATAGAAGCTTTGGTTCCACTAAATGTTTATGCAAAGCAGAAACCATGACTGTTTTTTAAGTCACTATATTTGACCATATAAGACACTGACGGTTGAGGAATCGGGAGAGAAGCCATAAGAAAGAAAACCAAAATCATTACAAGGGCAGGCAATACGTACTCACACACTTCCTTCTCCAGCTAGGTCTCAACCACTTATCACAGCTGAACCACAAACCAATCTCTTTGTTTAGTAAGTCTCTTTGCTTAGTAAAGCCTGATAGTAACAAGCACCTTCAGGCATTTTCCTACCATACATCCGCACTTAAGGTCTGTCTTCCACTGCTTAGAAGTACAGGCTGTCACCGACCATCCTTCACAAAGAAAAGCCACCCCGCAGTGACAGGCGTGCCACCCACAGGGAGATCACTCTTGATGGTTCACAAGCTGGTCACTTGGCATCAGTTCTGATTCCAGTACCCTTCCAAGAAAACAGCATCTCAACAGAAATCCTCTAGAACGCGACGTTTTGCAGAAGCACGGAATTAAAATCTTAAGCAGGTATATCACAGGTTTCAGAAAGAAAGCTATTTTGGAGACAGACTAGGTGTGGGTGCAGCCCTGCAAGACTCCTAGAACAGAAAACTCATAAAATATTCTTCGGACATTTGGCATCCTTGTAAAGAAACCTCCAACACCACCCAGGCCCACAGCACTACGGCAGAGGAGCGGCACTTGAGTATGTCCTTCAGCAGCAATAGGTCAGATGTGACATCTGTTAGAGGGTGCGGCTGAAACAGACCCCCAGAAATGAACAAGCTGAAATACCAAACTTCTATGCTTTTCTATGCTGCTTAGCCTTAGCTCACTCCCTGGCCTGCTTTTTTTAATCCTTTCCCCGATTGCTCCACCTAGCTGCCCCCTAGACAACACCCCTGCAAGCCACAGGGGCCAGGTGACTAGAAAATACGCCCAAAACAAGAATAAGACTTCACCAGACCTGGCTCCCTCCATCTTACGGGGTCTTCCAAAACTAACCTGAAAGGCTCTGCTCTTCAGCACCTGATCATGTCCTCACTTACTCAGAGGTGTAACTGTAACAAATAGCTTGCCATGCCCATAGATGACACAACAATTCTACTAACACCGTCAACAACAGTTATATTTTTCCTCAATTGTTCTGCTTCTTTCTTGGGACCACTGTTTATACATCCATGAAGACTGGCTGGGGCCTCCTCCAGAGAATGTAGTTTTATCGATTTGTGCAATTGATGAGTTATAGTACAGGCTTCAATGCTAAAGTAACGAGCCACCTTCAACAACATGGTAACTGACTGTTATTTAAGTTACTACTTTCTTCCTGCATTCCAACACGTTGTACAACAGAAAACGATTTTGAAAGAAGCTATTAACAGACAGATGCATTTGATAATACATAAAGGAATGGATATTAATATCCAAGTCACTGTCTCTTTGTTTATGTACCATCACATACCACCAGCAACCTAAAGATGAGGCAAAAATATTGCTCTCGAGGGGTCTTTGCACCGAAGAAAAACTTTGCTAAGAAATGCACTCCCGCAGTCTCAGCCAGTCTCAACAATCCTTTGCTGACAGGTACAACAAGCTACCAGGCACGCAAGAACAAAAAAACGTTCTGTAGGATGAGGATGTCTTGTCTTCCTGCATTAGTGTATCTGTGACATAATATAAAAAGCGTTGAGTGTTGAAGCTAAGTAATGACCTACTGAGAAGGAGGACAACTACTTGCTTACCAAGAACACCACTGCCATTGGAGTCGGTTGACCTTGTTTAATAAATGTTTCCTTCACTTCGTGCTCCTGCAAACTCGGACCATGACGCCGCTCTGTAAATCATCTCATAGGGCAGAAGGACAGAGTGCTAGGAAGCAGTGAAACTGTTCCTGGTTTGCTGCCTGTTCAAACAAGCCTATCTCTGCTAGGCAGCTTAGCTCTACCCTGGAAGATGAATGCTTGAAGGCTATAGCAATGATTTATTTGGTAAGAGTGAGGTCTGGTTTTGCAAGAACAATCTTTAAACTCCTTATCCAGTATGGTCGGGGGTAACACCTCATTTGTTTCTACCATTAAACAAGACCGCAGCCCCAGAGGCAGCCTGTTACTAGATTCAAACCATTACAGCGTACAGCAAACCAAACTCGTATTGGGTCTACTCCCATACCGACTGCTGGCGTTACAGGATGCTTTGGGCACCTTCTCAACCAGACAGAAGATGCTGAATGACTGCTGGCCTAACAAAAAAAAAATAAATTACACAGAACCCAGGATAAACAGATTAATTTTTTTTTCTAGTAGCAAAGAAAAGGTAAGCCACGCCTAAGCCTGCCTGCTGCTTAACATCAGCTGAGGCAGCGAGGAAAGCATGAAAAAACACCAGACTGGGACTATCCCATCAGCTACTGCTGATTAAAACATCCAAAGATGCAGGTGAACTGCACGTTACTCAGGAAACAAGATTATCTGCCCATACCTGTGCATAAGGATTTCAGTGATTTTTAATATACAAACCATAAACATCATGGGGTAGAAGGGGAGAAGAGCTAAGGAGGTCTTCCTGAGTATTCTCTTCATATCCCTTCCCTCCCAAAGCTCACAGACATTTCTCAAGTTCTTTCCTACAAAAGGAGTTAAAGCTGACCACAGAACAAAAATGCAGCAGCATCACTCCACTCAACTATTTTGCCAGTGTCATAACTACAGGGGAGCCAATTCTGAGACACAAATTAATAGTTTTTAATAGTCAAAAAATCCACCCCAGATGGACTTGAGGGCATAGGAATGGACGTAAGACAAACTCACAGCGAGAAATGCATTTCTGAGGGTTTTTCTCTTGACCACCGCTTGACTCAAGATCTTTGTTGATAAAGCACCGCTACAGAAAACTGGCAGGACAATTGTTCAACATTTGCCCTTGACTGTCAGTCAGTTTCAGTTAAGATGACTTCCAGTGACCTTATTTCAAATCAAAGCCTACCAATCACTAACTCAAATATTATTTAGTACCTAGTAGTCTACATAGTTTTTATTTCAGATTCTGGGGAACCAATGCTATAACTTTGGGCAATGTAGCTCAGTTCTGTTGAAGCAGTACAGTTTTCTGTAGGAAAAGATCTCTTACAAACTCTTTCGAAGTATTTGTTTCTCATTCTGGACTTACTATTACTACTATTTAATCCATCAGATCGCCAGTTTGCCTAAATCTAGTGAAAACAACCTGCAGGAGTCACAGGCTTAAAATGCTCAAATTGAACTATTGTGAATTGGGATTCTTGCAACAACGTCTGGAAAGAAGAGGCAGGGTGTTAAAGGCACTGAGAGAAGTAACTTCCGTTCTCTCCTTCAAGAGGTTCTCCAGTGCTAAACCACTCATGACGAGATGGGCACAGGAAGTCTCAGTTCTAATTTGCAGTTAAAGATGTTTATTATTCTGCCAACACTGATAACAGTTTTGATGTCAGCCTGCAAAAGTGATCCAGGAATAGGAACTTGAAATGACGATGCGTAAATGAAAGTCAAGAGAAATGTACATGAGAAACAGCAAACACAGATCCGCACTTGAATTAAATGGGATAGAGGATGTCACACTATAAATACTAAAAAACGAATTTTTGAAGGGGAAGGTGTGGAACTTGCTGACTTACTGAAACCTCAGCTACCACGTCCCTATCAATATAGAGAACTAGCTAGAGGATACAAGAAACATTCACAGGTATGTTTATGATTACAGGGCAGGAAAGATGGCAGGAAAAAAGAATCAAGAAGCATTCACGACAGAAAACTGATCAGAATTAAAACTAGCATGAAAAAAATCTTAGTAAAAAATTCTGAAAGTGAATACTGTATGCACCACCTACACATATGAAGTTCTGCGTAAAGACAGTTAGATCCTCCACTTTTCAGCAAGTATGGATTTAAATTTTCTATTGAACATTGTCTAGAATGGAAGATTACTATTTGTTTGCAGCAGTTTAAATCAAATTCAAATATAATACTAACTAATGGAAGTCAACAGAAAGTTTTGAACCAATGAAACTAGTTCTTCCAATATGAAAACTTCCCATTACACTTTTCTTCATGTAGCAGGATTGGAGGGTACATCAGTCTTTCCCCAGGACAGGCAGAAGATGAATAAAAAAACCCTGTAGGCCAGTTAGTTATGCTTTTAAAGCACAAGGGCACAACACATACAGGCAATACATCTGCTTCGAAGATACTGAGTATGACCAGCAAGAGGCCACGGTGATGATTTATGTTTTCTTTGGGACTTTCAGTAGCTCTTTCTTTAATAACAGAGGATCCTAAAATACATGTAATTTTGGTCATCCATCCAAAGCTTCAGTGGAAAAAGACAATTCCTATGCATTTCATGCTTTTGCCAAAAGCCAGAAGCCTCTGCGTGTCTTTTAACATGAGGATAGGTGGTTTACCAGCTACAGTGGTTTATTTTTCATAAGAAACTACAACCAAAAGGAACTGATTTAACTTAAATGTGAAATTTTATGGATTGGGAACATTTGACCTGCTGATCACAAACTTTTTGGTCTATACAGAGCATTAGGAACTAATTATTTCATTCCTCCACTTAAACTACAGTTCATCTTTTAAGTTTTCTTCACTAAGACCATACTTCAACTCTTGTGCAAATCAAACACTCTACAGCATTTGCATACCAGTGTAAGTCACCAGTTAGAGAGAACTTCAGAATTTAAGATGAGCAATTAGAAAGAAGGAAAGATGACAGAAACATCTTCAGATGCTAGAGTCTTTCGGGGGGGTGGGGGGAAGGGAGCAATAAATTCCTCACAGCCACAGGGTACAGAATAATCGCCACTGGCTTGAATTACAACACAGAAACAGATGAGTGTAGTACTTAGGGAAAAAATTCATGAGCAAAGGAAGTTAAACTAGGAAGGCCTAACTATGCAGACTGCACATCTTTCATTATCAGAATTTTTTAATAGTGGGTTAGACAGACACTTAATAAAAGTGACTCAGGAATTCATGAGTCTGAACAGCTGAGCAGCAGCAGGACAACAGCGGGCCACACTTCCCGAACACTGCTATGAAGAGCAAACAACAAAAGGAAGCTCCTGCCCACACACCACATGCTACAGCAAGCTGCACTGAGGAGGCTGAAGCACACCAGACCCTACGCCTCAAGGTCCTTGGCAGACTAATTTCTATCAATTTCCTAAACCACTTCAATTTTGTTTGCAGAAGTTTGGTTCCAATTTAGTCGCCATGTCATATGTTCCTCATGTTGGTTCTTTCCAATGTATTAAACAACAATTCACTCACGTTTCTTTTTCCTGCTTACATCACCCAACATGCTACTTCAGATTCTCCTTTTGCTGTTCTTAACCAAAACAAACAGTAGCAGAACGTAACAAATGCCCTGAACTTTTTCCTAGCAGTATTAGTATGGCTTCCTGGACCTCTCCTAGTCTTTTACTCTAACAATCACATGTTGCTCAAAGTACACTAGTAATTCCTCTGAATCTATTCACTCCATCTAGAGTTTACAGGCACTATTGATTCATAATACAGATTTCAGGACAGTTGTAAAAAAAATAAAAGTACAACAGCAGCAAGCATCAGAGCCAGCTGTTAAGCCAACAACTGTCAGTATGCAACAGTTTTGAAATTAAGACAGTAAGAACTGCAACTTTAAGAAAACATTTTGTTTAACTAGGTAGCTTGGTTTGGTAAAAAAAAGAAATGAGAGAAAGAACAAAAGTCTCTGTACAACATTAATGTAAAAGCTCTTATTTATATGTACACTTCCAGGGTTACAATAAACTTGTGCAGGAGTTCACCAGATTTAAAAATAAAACACCTTCCCAATCATGCATCAGATACCTTCCTTCATACCATACACCAACAGCACTGATTCAGTATGACATTTCTGGAACTAGCATTTGGGGTTTTATCCAAGAGATTTTATTTTATTGTAGAAGTGTGTCATTAAACTCTCGCTGTCACAGAGGGAAGCTTTATGTTCTACAGCTACAAAGGGAAACACCACCATATTTAACAGATAGTTGTATTGTTTTAAACAATCTCTCTCTGCAGGTCTAGTTTTTCCAACTACAAGTCAGCCTCATTTTCCAGAAAGACTGCGTAGCCATCTCTCTCCTGTCACCTTTCTCCTCCTCTACACCTCTCACAGGGGTTCAGCTGTTTTAAGGATTCAAGTCCCAGCTGTGATAAGGTGTAGCTGTATTATCCTCAACCCAAACTGCTGCAGAAACAGGTAAGTTGAGAGCACAGTAAGAAAAGCTACAATGCAGAGCTATGCAAAGTAAGAAAGATATTTCAGCGAGAAGTAGGATCATCAGCAACTCCAAAAGAAAAACTATCCATGTGGAAAGATGTGACATCCTGAAGGAAAAAAAGACAGCGAGTCAGCCAGTTCCAGCGGCACCAGTGGCTTCAGCGGGTGTTGGCACAGAGGATTCATTCCAGGGAGCAGCAGACACCAACCTTTCTTCTCCTGACTGATGCCCACCTGGCCAGCAAAGACTTTTAGGTGTCTGACTGAAGTGCAGGCACACTTAGGCTGATAAGTTACTACACTCTAACAATCTTTTGCGTATGTGTGCCAAAAACAATTGCTTTATACTTGCAAGCTACATATACCTTGCTTGCAAAGTCTCTTTGCACATGATTACGTGTACCCTAAGTGACCCAAAAAGTACTAACAGATGTTTTCACTTTAAGTCACTAAATATTCATTGAACAAGGATACAGCAGGCGTTCAGACTAGGTCTAAGCCCACATCTGCACCCTGATTCTCTGCCAGTTACCACTGCACCTAATGTCTGGGCCACACCACTTCCTACTTAGCACTGCAAGTCTCCTCCACATCCTCAGAGGCTTGGCAAACGCAACTCGGAGATCAACCACAAAGAACAAGGCCAGTGCACCAGGTAAAGTAAGATTTCAGGTCTTTATGCTCTGTAAACGGCTTGAGAGTGGGATCATTAGATGCCACCTCTATTCCATCAGCAGTCTGTTGATTTAAGCTAACCCTGTAGCTGGTTTGACTTGAGGAACACAGACATGATCTTGTAGGTATTTGGACAGCTGGCATCCTGCTATTTCCCTTGTTGCTTGAGAACAGAAAGTTGCTGCATAATCAGCCTCTGTTCCAGTTCAGAGGTGAACAGGTTAGCACTGAACCATGTTGATTTAAACACATACAGCTGGTGCTTGCAGGACAAACACTGGGACAGCCCCTCCAACACAATACCTTTACCAGAGGGGAGAAAGGAGTAGGTATTTAAACACAGCCTCCTCTCATGAGTCCCTGCAACATGAACCAGAGTGTCACCCTGAGGAGCTGGGCTCCCGGTGATAACAGCTTGACTCTGAAAGAGAAGCAGCACTTAATCAGGCTGTTAATTTACTTGACTCACCAACACTCAAGGGAAGCCTGCACTGGTCTCAGCTAAAGCAGCAACTCCTATGCCTGCCAGGTCCCCAGGGAAACACATGCTTGCCAGCTTTGTCATTTCAACACTTTGCTGACACTTTAGAAAGTTTGAGGAAAAGGCCTTGAACCACAACGTAACACAGATTTTTTCCTATACACTGAAAGGCTCTTAGCATAGTTGAAATAGAAAAATGAAATTGCATTTCAACTGCAAGACAATACATATTAGCTATATGTCATAATGACTATCTAGTCATTGCCACGTTTGAATAGGTAAAGGAGGTCATCTTCAGATGCTGAAAGGAAGGGTTTCAAATGTCCTCTGTCTTGCTTGGTCACCACTAGGTAATGATCAGTAAAAACAAAATTCCGCCTGCAAGTGAAGCTTGCAGAATTACACCAACAACCTGCCTTGTTTTTTTCACTCAATAGAACTGAAAACTTCTAATTTAGTTCATACAGAGGAGCTTGACTATGCTTTTAAGTAAATGTTCTCTGGGAACATCCATGGTCAGAAATGTACCTGTTACTGAAAGAGCTGTACACAGTCTCCCTCCCACACTGCTACTGTATTGCATTGTGAAACCCAAATGCCCCAAGAGCTGGTATACCCACACTGCGGTTTAAAAACCACAGACAATAAGGTATTCCTAGTGACAGCATAGCTGTGGCAGGTCAGCTCAAGTTGCAGAAGAATAAGCAGAGGTCGCAACAAATACATGGATGCTGGACCACCCAGCGCAAACACTACCCCAGCTAAGTATTTTAAATCTAATTCAGTTCTGTATAACAAAGCTTTGGTCATGATTTAACTCTATTGTAGCTGTTCTCTGAGTCAGCACTAATACACTGAGAAGAAGGGGGGGCGGGGAATCAGGAAAGGGCATAACACTTTAATCTGTTTACACATGCCCAATGACTAACTTTGAACGGAAATACCGCGACAGTAAGTACGTACAGATTAACATTATGTAGTAGAAAGAAAAAAAAAAAACAACAGTTTAGCATACAAACATCCCTTTCTCTGCAATAGCCTTCTCCAGACCCCTTCTGCAGCCTCATAAAAAAGGAAGAAGAAATACACAGAAAGAGATGATGAGATGACCTGTAGAAAGTGACTCAGACATATCTGAAATAACTTGCGGGTCGAAGAATTTGCCGATCACATGGTGGTGACGTCTACTGTCATTTAGTAGTAACCTACAAGAATTCTAGAGTCCAGACCTTTAAGGGAAAATATTAAAAGGGAGATGTATAGAAACCAGTTTATACAGATACGTGCACGGCACCATCCAACATCAGCCTAACCGCCCTTGGAAAAAACAAAGCCATGCCACAGGAGCCCTGGCTGCGAGGCACTCGTCCCCCAGCCCGGCCGGGTCACAGCTCGCTGAGGGGGCACAGGCCAGACGCGACAAGCGGGACGAGTTACACGGCGGTACTCACCGGGGCGCCGTCCGCAGCCGACAGGCTCTCGTAGGTCCGCCACGCCTTCTCCCTCGCGCCCTCCGACACCTTCAGCGCATCGCAGAGCGCGACGAAGTCCGCCTCGCCGACCTCCAGCCTAGCGAGAGCAAAACCCGTCACCAGCGGCACTCCGGCCCCACACCGGCCCGCAGCCCCGCGCGGCCGCGCCAGCTGCCGGGGGGCGCCCCGGCCGCCCCCGCTGAGGAGCCCGGGGGGGAGGCACAGCGCGGACCCCCGGGGGCGGGGAGCCCCGGCAGCACCCCGGGCCCGCCGCCTGCCCGGCCCGCCGCGGCCCGCCTAGCTCACCGGGGGGCGGCGGGCGGCGCGGAGCCGCCGTCGGGGCTGGCGCGCTGGCTCCTGGCGGCGCCCGCCCTGCGGGGGGACTTGGGCGGCATGGCGGCCCGCGGCCGTCGGGCCCCGCCGTTCAAGCGCCCGCCGCGGGCGGCAGTAACGACGGGCCGCCGGCTACCGCTCCCCTGCCCGCCGCCCAAACCGCGGGAAAACTGCGTCACCGCTGCGCCGTCACTTCCGGCCCGGCTGCCGCTCCCCCGCCTCACCCGCCGGCGAGGAGCCGCGACCGCGCCCCCTCGGCACCCGGAAAGAGAAGCTGCCCGCGCCAGCCGGCTCAGCCAATGAACGCGCGCCTTTCTCCGCGCTAGCCAATAGGAGCCCGCTCCGCTTCGGGCGGACGGGCGACCTGGAGTGAGGGCGCGGCTCGAGGGCGGCGGCGGCGGCGGGCGGGGCCGGGCCGGGCCCCTGAGGGAGCGGCGGGGCGGGTGGGTACCGGTCCCGGGGTTGGGGCTTCTCGCCCTCCCAGGCTGGGTTCCGCGGCTGGG
Organism: Falco biarmicus; assembly: GCF_023638135.1. Lineage (NCBI taxonomy): Eukaryota > Metazoa > Chordata > Aves > Falconiformes > Falconidae > Falco > Falco biarmicus. The sequence goes on from NC_079289.1 coordinate 31,257,342, forward strand.
GTGACTCACGGCTGAAGAGGCAGCAGGAGCGATGGCATCTGACTGCCACAGGTGACAGGTGACCGAGGGAGCAGGGACGTCGTGGTGAGGTGCTGGGCGCCGCCTCCTCGCAAAACGAGCAGTTGCCCCCGCGGCGGGGCAGGCCCTTCAGGGCCCTTCGGTCACCCCAGGGACGACAATCCGGCTATGGCGGGTATTTCAGGTGCTCAGCAAGCTGGAGGCAGCCGGTAACATCTCTTCTGTAACGTGGGAAGAACCAGAGCCCGTGCATTAGAAATAAGTAACCGGATGGGTGTAGAGCACGACAGAAATTTCAAATCCTTTATAACCATCTCTCACCCTGAAATTCATCCAAGTCCTAAATAAAATGTAACTTTTAACGCTGTGCATTGCAATTACATTTAATGTAAAAAAATCTCCAGGCTTTGGGCATCTTCTGGATTTTAAGCCAATGAGATTCAAATCCCCAATGCCCCAATTCACAGATCTTAAAAATCTACTCTGCCGTCTGCGCAGTCCATGTTTAGAAGGCAGATTGCTGCTGCAAGCGAGCACATTTAATTTCATATTTTTATGATTACAACTTCTTGGAAGAAGCAAAAATATTTGTAAGGACTCTTCCTACATGCACGTATTTTTCTTTCGTCTGTAAAGCAACTAGTTTTAGTGAGGTTGCTGTCAAAGCTTCAGATTTTAAAAAACAACATGAGTACAACTATGGCATACAATAAAAATTCGTTAGTATTTAAAGATTCACACACTTTATTCATTTGTTCAGGCTTTTCCTTTATATTCATTAACTTAATTTAAAATAGGAAACAGTATTTTTCTGGTTCATAATTAGAATTAAAGCAACTACAGTAAAGTGAGGACAACAAATGGGATTTCTGAGGCAAATCAAAGCACATCAACTCCAAATTAAATGTCTGAGTTGTAGACTGTAGTGGGATTAGACATTCCTTATTATGATTCTAGTAAAACTGTGACAGTAACTTTACCCTTCTTCTAAGCACATTTAAATAATTCTTGTAATCAGATAATACCAGATTCTGTGAAAGGTTTGGAGTCTAGAAATACATGTAATCTATAGCTGAACCACAGACAACGAGGCAGTTCTACCAGCTTGGAAAAGTGAGCTAAAACCCTAAACCACAGATGAGTCCATTGCCATCTCCTTCCAACTGGCTGAAAGAGCACAGATGAATTTAAAATGAGAGCAAAGCATCTCAGAAAATGGTCACAGCCAGCGGAGACCCTCCCAGCTGTCAGCAAGAAGGGAACACACCCTCCAGGATATCTTCCCTCACAGCTGCTTTAACATGCTTTTAGAGCCAGGCCCTAGATTAACCAAATGATAGGCAGAGAATTTGTGTTGCTCTTACAACACCCTGTGCATTAATGCTTAGGGAACATCATATCCTTTGAAACAGTTGACAACCAGCCTCAGTGTAAATACTAATTTTCTAAAATAGTTAGTCGGCCAAGCACCTTCTCAAGTCAAATTTTAGGCACCTTTTTTCATCAAGCAAGGTATTTCGGGCTCCCCCCTCCATAAGCAGGTATAACCAAAACAATCTCAGAATGCTTCAAATTACAACTGGAGGGAGAAGAAGGGAGGCAGCAGATGAATCGAGCTCAAATAACCTTGAATCCTCTGTCCCAGAGCCTCACATGTAGTAACTACCTACACCTAAACTGTAGTGAGACTTAAAATGTATGTATGTACTTCCAAAGAAAGGCACATGCATGTCTAAAACCATATGTAAATTGCTACGCTGTTTTTCTCCCCCCTTGTTAGATACACTGATTTGAATGTTTTAATCCTGTATTCAAAAATGTTTTTCTTTTAAATGGAGCCTTTGGGCTTTTGGAATAAAATGACAAAGGAAAGAAGAAAAGCAGCTTCTACTGGGGAAAAAAAAAGAAACACTGCAAAGTTAAATATAGTATTAATGATTATTTCTCATCTGATCTGACAATATTCTAAACATCTTGCTGCAACAGCTTTTAAAGTGTAGGTCATAGACAGATGGTAATTTGTGAAACATTGCCCAGTCAAACAGTCCTGACTCATTGTTTCCAGCTGTTACACAGTCTTAAGTAATTTTATTATCTTAATTTTTCCCACTTAAAACTGTTGCTATAGTTTCTTGGTAATTGCAAGTGGGAATAGAAGTCATGCTTTCACTGCAAATGAAACTAAGCCTTTTTATTTTTACTTTTACTGCTCAGATATGATAGAAGCTTGCTACTTTTTTAGTCTTCATAAAAATGAAATATTTGTGATGCAGGGAAAACTTTATTTATTAAGACCTCAAGACTAGCTGCTTATTTCTACATTATCACAGACCTCTACCACTTAAGTTGCAATTATAAGAAAATCAGTTCTGGAGATGGATGACAGAAATGTAGGCACTAAAACCGCTAAATTGGGAGCTTCTGGATATTAGTCCAAGTACTGCAGCTTGAATAAAGCCCACAGGCTGTAAAATTCCTGGACTGTAAAAACATCTGCCTGAATCACCCCTCATTTCCCTGCTTGTAACAGGCAGGATTAACCAGGGAGAGGGTGTAAGCTCTCCTGGCCAGCCTCTTCTGTGCGCGGACATCCCTTGCACCATGCAGCAGCCATCAGCCCCCTGCTATCAGTGTCATCTAGAGCCCACCTGTCCCTCTCAAAGCCCCAGCACAAGTGCTAACAGGAGTAAAGTGGTGATGGACCTGCCCCATGCCCTGTGGGGCAGCTCTTGTCTGGCTGCCGCCCTACAGGCCCCAGGCCTTAAGAACAACTTCCCTAGAGTACCACCTAGAGCAACAGATGGACTTAAGTGACAGTGTCCCTTCAGGAGTGCCTCAGGGACACCAAGGCCATGGTTTGAACCAGGCCTTTTCCACCTGCTGCCATGCTCTATGATTCTGTGAACTCCGCTGGTAACACTGCCTTGCGATTGCACTGGCATCAGCTCTGCCTTTGAAACTGGAAATGGTTTATGGGTGTGATGGGGCAAAGCTGGCTGGTTGCACCCCTTGTTGGTCAGCCTGGCCCCTAGTATCCTACATAAAGACCTTGTTCAAAATATGAAGGATAAAAACCATTTCTAAAAGTTCAATCCATTTCTTGCTAAACAGAGGTATTTCTTAGATATTGCCTCCCCTAACAGTTCAAAGCCTAGATATATATTATATATACACACACAAACATTATTAATAAAGGGTATTTTCATTCCACGTTTATATGCACCTGTGATATGCTCTTCTTAGAACATTACGTAGTGAACTGCTGGAATCTGAGATACTGCAGTGATGAATTTAAGGCAGGAATCTTTATCAATAGTGTTTGACCAAATTGCTAGTGGGATCTAAAAGGACACTGTGACTATTGCTGCTGGATGGAGAAACGCTTGCACATATGACGCCTATATGCAAAACTTCAACCCAGGCCATTGCAGGGATACTTCTAGTTCTCTCCCTCTGAGATGAGTTTAGAGAGGTTTCTGCTGATTGAAGTTTTTAGACTTGTCATTTTTTTCCTCTTTTTACTCAGATAAGCCTATTTACCTGTTCATAGAAAAACTGAACTACTTATAACTGTGTAAGGACCTTACACATTGCATGTTCTTTGTAAATGAAAATGGCTGTTGGAGTCATGTCTATTGTACAGAGCTGTGCTAGCACTAAGGACCAGGGTACTAAAAAATAAAATCCCTGGCTGATGCAATTCATCAGGTGAAGCCCTGGTGCAAGTGTAATTACAGCAGAAAAACCTAATCATTCCTGTTACAGCTTTCCTTGCTTATGGAAAGTTTCCAAACATGAGTATAAAACATACCTTTGCATGCACAGCAGCAATACACCATGTGCTCTGTCAGGCAGGTAGTCCTGCGTGTCCCCAGCAGGCAAAGCGCTTCTAACCCCAGATACATTCTGCCCCTGGGGTGTGCAGGACATCCTGTGCCCCCTCTGCAGGGCAGTTCATTTCGGTTGGTACTGCCAGCTGTTAATGAAATAAAGGTCAACAAACAAACCACAACCCTCTTGTTGGTTGCAATTACAGAGTCACATTAATGACCCCATTGTGATCCCTCCCTTCCCGTCCTGCTCAGTCCCAGGTTCTGCTTCCTCTCGCTGCTTGAGAAAGTGTGCACCGGCACAGGCAACACCCTGTCCTGCTGCTGGCGGTCTCCCCAGTGAGGATGTTTCCCATGACTCCTCTTCCAAGATTTCCTAAGCCCACCAGAAGCAGAATATGCTCTACTGGAAGCAGCTCTCAGGAATCAAATTAATCTTAACCAACAACCTGAAAACCAATTAAAAATTAGCAACCGTAGCCTGCAGTGAACAGACATACACATTTCTCTGAACTAAACCAACCTGTGATGTTGTTTTTTTCTTTTTAGGAGTGCACCAAAGAGATTACATTTTTTACCAAGCCATGGCAGTGAAATATTCTTATTAAGTGAAAACATTTGTCTATAGTACTCCAGAAAAACTCAATAGTATGACAACAGCACTATAGGCTTTTCTATGTTGCTCCTTCCATAATAGTAAAATGTTCTCCTACGACCAGAACAAGCAATGACAGTGAAAGTACAGCTCTGCTAGTATTTCCAAACCACAAGCTTCTGCTAGCACAGACACGTCAAGACTTCCATCCTCCCACCCAATTCATATAAACAAAAGCGTGCACCCACCTTTCTGGAGGACAGCGTTGCGCCAGATAACCTAACTCTTGCGTTTTCTGTCTTGCAAGCCTTCAGTATATTCTTCAAGCCAAAACTCGCCCTGTGGCTCTTTACTAAAGCTGCAAGACTTCAACTACAGAAGGAGGGAAGACTCAGAGCTTTTATTGTGCTTTGCAAGCCCAGATCATACACACTGACTGACCACATCAGCCATACATGTGCGAAGACCCACTGAACATCAGAGGCTGCTTGGGACCCATGAGAGTAACACAGCCCCCTCCACCAAATAAATACAGTAGCATAGGATAGCGGCACTATGATTTTGCTGCTTCAGTGACAACATGTGTCCCAGCATTAGGATTGATTTTCTTTCTTACAAGGAGTTTTAGAAATATTTGCAAAGATAATTGTCCAGCGAGGTAATTTTTATACTAACCCTTTTCTGGAATTCATTGGGCTAGAAACGTGGCTTTCTTCAGTATAGCATAGCTATGTTTGTTTATTACACTTTTTTTATATATATAAAAAATAAAAAAAGGAAAAAAGCCCAAGCAGCTCCTAGAGCTAGTTTTTTCCATGGATTTGTGTCCTATGCTTCGACTTCGTCTAAGAGGGCAGAAGTTCCAACGAGAGCTTTTCCTGCACTCAGGGTGTTTTAAGTCTTCTTCCCATACAAACTGCCTGGTGTTTAATAAGATGTGAGCACATGCTGGGAGCTTTCCCTCCATGCACACAAGTTTCTCCCTCCTTCCCCATGCTTATTTTCACACTACTGATAGAAATAAATTTCCCTCTACCATCCGACAGGCTCAGAAGTTATTAGGGACACAAGCATGCAGCATGATCAAATAAACCTCCTGCCTGTAAGAACAGATCTATTCCTCCCCTGCCCCACCACCTCTTCAGCAGCCTCGTTTGCTGGTGTCTCTGTTACAGGCCACACCACAGGTCACAAAGTTTCCTACTGAGTTCTATTTTGAAAACAAGTTAAAGATTATGCAAGGCTTACATAAAAATTTGTTTCATGTTTCACTTACAGAAAGCAGCAACAGTACGCTCATCAAAAGGCAGAAAACATAAAGTACTTCAGCATGAATCTCATGTCATACAGGGCTCCATAGAATGCACCAGTAACCCTGTCTTGACACATGCACACAATTGCAACATCCTGAACGTCTGTAGCTGAAGTTTTCCCAGTGGATTTGCCAGCTTGCTTACATGTATAGTGAAGTGTAGCTATGTAAGTATAAATTATATATGAGCATCTAACTTGTACCTACGTGAGGTTTTATTTGATATCCATGACTGCCATGCACCATCAAAGAATGGATTAAAGAAGTCTGGCCTTTGGAAAATAACAATTAGACTTTTCATTTTATATATAATGCACCCACACTAAGACTAAACTGCAAACTAAGCCAAATGCTGATGGAGAAAAAAAATCTCATGTCTTGTGTATTTAAGAAACTTCCTTTAAAACAAATTATTTTATCTCGATCCAGACATTCACAATAGCAGGAAGCTGGATGATAGCATGTTTAAAATTGTATAATAGCTCCAAAACCAGTAAAGCATCCTCCCACTATATTAAGAAAAGATCCTTTAAAAGATGAAAAATAAGATTAGTCCAAAACCTCTTGACTGAATTAATCCAAGACAAAAGATTTGGACACCTATGGTGCATATTATTTTAAAATTGCTTTAAACGGTAGGGGGGGGGTTTGCAAACAAATATGCAAATAGTCTATTAAACGTTCCTACTTTCCTGATGAATCTATGCTCAAAATTTGATCAGAAAGACAAGTCAGTTCCCCTATCATGGAGGCTTAGAAGTGGATTTTGGAGATTTTCCAGCCTTGGTTTTGAGTGCTACTCCCTTCTTTTCTCTCCCATAATTTTTCTTGCAACCAGCTTCAAAACAGCAGGTACTATGATACAACTTACCCTACACTCTCCCCAACAAAAGCTGCCATTATAAAAATCCCAATCCTATGAAAAAAACCCCAAACTTGCTTTAAGAATAGCAGTTTTAAGTGTAAATGGCACAATAAAGAACAGTATTAGCGATATTTGAGCTAGCTCCTGATGAACTGGCCAAGCTCAATCGGACATACTGACAGGAACACCATGAAGCTGAACAAAGGGAAATGCAACGTCCTGCTTGCAGTGAACACTCCCAGCTCTCAGCTGGGTCAGCCTGAATCATGGCATGCTCTAGATTATGTACACCATTTGACAAATACCCAGGACAGGGATATCAGATATTAACAATATATTAAGTAAGCTCTGAATCTACAGTCTAATTCTAATTATTGTGGAAATACCAACCCGGAATTTAAGCAAGCAGCAGAATATTGCCTTTAAATGAGAAACAAACAGAAAACACACGCTTCTCTGCTCGTATTTCGTTTCTCAGTCATCACCTATTCTGTTTTAATCTTCTCACTTTTCAAGATCGCACTGCAAGCAAGAAGCATTGATTTTGACTTTAAATTTAATCCTAGTCCACTCCTCTAAAAAACCCACCCTGGGTAACAGCAAAAGAAAACACAAGAGTTTTAGACAAACAGGTTTATAAGGTTTATTTTCCATTGCACATACATGGATTATATACAAGTTAGTAACATAAGTTACTTCTTAATTTTCTAAAAGATTGTTACAGCAAACACTTGCCATTTTAAAACATCAAGTCAGAAATCAATCTTAAAAAGGTAAATATGACAGTATTTTAAAACCAAAACAAATTGCACTTAGGGAGAGTCAAATACAGGTTTGTCTATACGCTGTAACAAACTATATAGCAGGTAATATTACAGTTAGAAGTAGCTCTTGCAGTCCATTTGTACATTAATAATTCTTTTCAATTTTACTTAATTAAAAACTGGTGGATATTTTGAAGACTTTCTCTTCTTCCTAGTATTCAAGATTCATCACATGAAATGCACTAGCAACTAAGTCTTTATACAATTGCTATTCAAATATAAGAAGAACACCACACCTGAAAATAAGGAAAAAACTAAAACATACTGATTTTACATGTATCATGAGATGAAAAGTATGGAACATGTTCAGCAATAAAGCCCTGTCCACTACTTACATAAAAGAAGATTTTAAAAAATAATCACTGCACACAATACAAAGGGTGGGGTCATACTGTAGTTTTTAAGTCTCCTGTAACAGTAATATTCCTCATTACTGTTCACAGATGACTGTTTCCATAGCAAACCTGTTCTCAAAGTGTCGAATCTTTCGGCAATTAACGGCTTCACGCTTCTGAATTCCTGTAGTAGTAAAGAGCAATGGAGGGTAAACAGAAGAAGTGATGAGGTGCATCACAGACATAATAGTAAGATGTCACCCAAAATCAGAACTACCGCCCTCTCTGATCCCCCTCTCAGAGGAAACACACACGGGCACACATTCAAACATAGGAAGTCAATAAGCAGGCAATGACCCTGAAGGTGTGGTGAACCAAACTGCAGTGTTAGTTCAGTTAAAACCAACCTGCCGCACACCCCCCCACTGGCCAGTCTTAACCCAGATCAGTGCCCAATCTCCCTCTCTGTGTATCTGTAAAAATGCCTGTGGGGACGTGAAAGAAGGAACAGCAAAGGAATAAATGCTACAGGCAAAATGAGTGGACTAGAAGTATTTAAACACCACCACCTTGGATTTGCAGAAAGACAGAATTTAACCCAATTTTAGCTAAACTAATGCTCACTTGCCAGCCTATGGTCATCCTTTATTACCACAGGATCAGCATACTGAATGTTGAATTGGATTTTGCTATTAGGATGTTTTACTTTTTAAACATTTTTCTAAATTATTTTTATAAAATGTACTTATTTTCCATCTTTTCCCAAGCAGTCAGCTCCAACAATATGACTAAAGCAATTAAACTGCTTCAGTGTGCATCACATCACAGAGTTTTTAATTTATTTAAATAAGTCTGAGTGAAAATTTTAAGGCAGTATTTAATAGCTTGTCAAGATTCCTCCAAATTATGTTTTTCAAACATTTTCCATGAAGGAGGAACAAGCACTACAATTCTCCTGCAAACACAACTCTTACTCACATTTCAGTGATGCAAATAGCAAGACGTGGAACGATTTATAGATTCCTTTAATGACAAGAAGAACCTGCAATTCTGTACTTGGACTACAAGGCTATGGCTTCTCATATATTAAAGGTTTTTTTGGTTTTGGGGTGGATCAAGAAACAAGATTAAAGCAAAGCATCAACGAAAGCCTGAACCCCAGAAAACAAACCCATGCATACACACACATTCTAGCAGCTCCTAGCTCACTGGGCCCTTGAGCACTTTTGCACAATAAAAAGACGTATTTCCATACCTACACAGAAAATATCAGATGTACTTAAGCCCACAGAGCTGGTTACTGCAATAAGCAATGCTGGCTTTAATAAGAGTCATTCCTTTCAACACAATCAAGCCTATTTATTGAACTCGAGTGGCACTGAAATTTCTGCCAACACAAAAGATCGCAGGAGGAACATTTACCTTTCATGGCCTCTTTGCGCTGTAGTTTATAGGTTTCCTTGCCACGGCAGAGGCGGTAAATAAAGAATCCCAGCTGATCCACGTTTTCAATACGATCAGTAACAATCATCTGTTCATGAATCAAATAGGACTGAGGCAAGTATGTTCCAGCCTGTTGAACAAAAATGTAACAGCTCTGTCAAAAGCCATCTCTTCATAGTCTTAAGTAGACACGAAATACTTTGCAATGTGTTTCTTGAACATGGCTGTGACATGTTTTCTTTGATTTTTTTCAAAATATGTATTACCTACAGAATTTTCTTCTAAATGTGCAAACATGACTGCACTGCACTACAGAAATATGTAATGATGATCTTCAAAAAGGTCATAAAACTTTCGCTGATGCCTGTGCCTACTGCCCTCCTGCTACAGTAACGTCAATCTTCATCAGAGAAGAAAGGTTTATCTCCCAGGAGCACCCACTGTCATGGGTAAGTCCTGCACTTAACATCCAAACTTCTCACTTAATTAACAGCCCAACAGATCTCAGTGGGAACTATTCCCGAGTTAGCATAAACACGTTCTACATGGAGACACCCTGGCTGATGAAGCACGCCAGCTGCAGTGTACTCCAGCCGCAGTCCACAGGGTTTGGGAAACCTTGAGCATATTCACAGCTCTCAAGCCAAATGCAAGACAAGACTACCTAGCTATTATGTCGGCTCCCACAACTGTTTATACGGAAAGGTATTAGAGAGCCATAGCGGTATACCAGCGTTAAGGCAATACACTGAAAAAGTGAAAAGCCATGACGACATGCAAAGGCTTCCCAAGCCTTTTCTAGTCCCTTCAGGGTTATTTTGCCACAGCTGAAATGATGGAGCAATCCGTCTCCGTACACACCTCACCATACACAGCTGAAGATGCACATTCTTAGCTATCAGCCAATTTCCTAATACTGGCACTGGTAAATAATCATCAACTTTAAAAAAATATCACTTAATTTAAGAAATCCTGTAGTGTGATTCTAATTTATGGCAGTAGAGAAGGTGTTGCTTGCTTTCTAAAAGTAAAATGATCACTTATTATGGAAACAAATTCAGCTTCTTCAGTGAAAGATTGCTGTATTTTTTTATTGACAATAAACACTTGAAATTTCCATTGCAAAACAAGACTATCTTTTCAGTCCAAGCAACATGTTGAGAAGAAGCTGATTAAATGCTATTCTTTTCAGTAAAGAAAGGATCATATAAAATTCACTTTAGATTATGAAAATTTTCTTCAGCGCATACTACGAGGAAAACAACAGTAATTTTTTTTTTTTTCTTTAAATGACAGCTTGGAAGACTTCACACTCCCGAATTATCCCATTCGTTACTTGCTAATTAAATCATTGTAAATTACTGTATCTTAACCCCTAGTCTCTTCAATTTCAGGAGGGTTCCCTGAGGGAGCCCCAAAGAAACGCAGCAGTGCAGGGCACCGGCAGGGTGGGCAGTGGTACCGAGGACTTAGAGCAGCCTGCAAGGACACTCCTGGGCTCCTGCTCTCCAAACCACAGGACCTCCCAGGATCTCCCAGACCATCCTGTGGACCTGGCCTTCTCAGCCCTCCCTGAGGGTACCAAAGGAAAGGGAGCTCAGTGCAGGAACCACCTCTACCCACCTGCTACACGAGCATTTACCCAGCGCTGGGACCCAGCACAGCCACAAATACCATCCGTCACCTTTGAGACATCCTGTGCATCAGATGCGGTTAAAATCAACCGGTTGGCTCAACAATGGGAACAAGGTGGATGAACAGATAAACCTGGGTTTTCAGCCTCATTTCCCAAGGAAAGGAGGCCTTTCACTGTCTGCACATTCAACCAAACTGCATCAATACACAGAAATGTGGTTCTTTTTTTTTTTAAAAAAAAGAGGTCAGAGCACCTTCATTTGCATAAAATGTCCTCTGCATGTTTTCAGAGCTCATTTGAATGAAACAAGTCCTTTAATTCATGCATTTTTCTTCCTTGTGCAACCAATGTGACTGCAGGACAGTGAACAGAAATTTACTCACTTTATGCATCTGCAGAATAGTTCCCCAAATTTCAGTTACAAAACATTTAGCCTGATTTTGTGAGACATCAAACGCCCACCAGTTTTTGTTAATACAATAAGAATTAAACAGATGTCTCACAAAATTAGGGCACTCACTGCTGGGGACAATGATCAAAACAGTTTGCTTTTGCACAGATTTTCAATTAAATGCATGATGCCTGGTTATCCCTCTTACTTGCAATCCACAAGCATATTTGATTTAGTACTAATGACAAACCAGGAAATTAACAGATTTTAATACTGCAATTTGTGTGAACTAAAAATGGAAACAAAACTGCATACACAAAGTAAAAAAATAGGGGGTCACTGTGTGTTACAGAGAGTTACCACGTCATCCTCATGTACAGGAAATTAAAGTGTGGTTAAATCTCAAAACAGGCAGCAAAATCTCATCTCAAAACCGGCAGCAAAAAAGCAGCAGAGGCCTTACTTGTGAAGGCATTTTTCACATGGAATTTATTTATATACACAAACCACTCAGAAATGGCTAAAATGGTTCCTGGAGTCCTAATTTCAAAGCCTTGTTTGAAAGATTCAAACCCAAGATGTTATAAACAATTCCAAAGTTACAAAAGCCCAGTAAAATAAAATTTAAAACTCTCCCCCCAAATCTTACACACAAGTTAGCTTATTAGCTCTCTTCCCCACCTGGAGTGTTTTGCTGTTCTGGAAAGAAACCAGAGGGCTGAAAAACAAGGTAAATACTATTCAAATCTGCACACATACGTAAGTTAAAAAAAAAAAAAAGGATGATTCATACTAAATTAGTAAGAGACCCCATTAGATTATCTGCTTGGGCCTCCTCAATTTCACAGGCCATTATGTTTCACCCAGTTACTACTACTAACAGAACAGCATGTCCCTGTGGTGGCAACAAGCCAGCCAGCACCAGCACCACAAGCCCAGCAGTAGTGTTCAATTATCACACTCTGCTGGGAAGTGATTAGGAGCTCCCAGAACATCATACTGCAAATTCGTGTTTGGTTGTTCAGCGATTGTGGTACCTCAGTCCTTTCCACAGTTCTTGTTTTTAAGGACAACAAACCTTGTTCTAAAGGTCTGGTTCTTGCAGAACCAGGAATCTGGCTATACTAAAAACCCTCTTGCTTAAATGGCCCTCACTAATCATACAATCCAAATCCTGATCACTCCTACAAAACCTCCCAAGAAACAGGAAGATCCATCTTAAGGCTGCTGGAAGCCTCAGGAACTCATGCAGTGCGAGTCCATCATACCTAGTGCCACATCTGACTTGCCTGAGCACACAGCGCAGATCCAAGACACCTCACGTACACTACCCTCAAGCCACGGGAACAGTATGAAGTGGGGGCCAACGCTAGGGACCTATGCTTTTAGACAATGCCCGTGTCAAAACAATTTCCCAGTATATCTACTTCAAGCCTCTCAGCTAACCAGCCTAAGAGTCCAGCGCATATATGCTTTATGGAAACTTCAGTCACAATGCGTTATAAATTAAAAACCACACAGACTACTATCAAAGAGTCTAAGTACACCACATTTACGCAATTTTGTCAGCCAAATTTGTAGCATTGAAGAATAAAATCAGGTTTACCTTCCTCTGAATTAATAACTCCTTCATGATTGTAGTTCATTAACTAAGGTTATAGACTTTTTTCCTTGCTTTGCAAAGATCTCTAGTGATTAGTTAATTTTCTAACACGTGCACCTTGTGTGAAAGGTACAGTTCAGGGGCGGGGGTGTGTGTGTGCAGAAAAAAAAAATATCTCCTTTTTCTCTGTCTTAAGAACAAATTACTTATGATTTAACCATACCTTGATGTTGATGAGCAGCTCCAGGAAATTTTTTGGTGGCATAACAACTGAAGTGTTCAGAGGAATCACATAGCACTTATCCAGGCTAAGGTCAAGATAGGCAGTGAGCCTCTGTTGAGGAAATATTTTAATCAAAATTACATGAACATCCCAAAATTCACACACAGACTTTGCTAACTGCTATTGCCTCATGTTGTTCTTCAGATTATTGTTTTGTTCCCTATAAAGTCTGTCCAACAAACTGCAATTTTGAGAGTAGGTAAATGCAGAAACAAATGGCAGTCTTGACGAGTTTAAATCTTTTTTTTTTTTTTTTTTTTTCCCACAAGGCAGCAGGCAATGAGTACCTCAAATACACTATAGTAATGAAATTACAAAGGTGTATCTGAACTGTTACGGAATCCAGTACAGTATTCATTTATTCCTAGTGCCTGCGTTTTGAAACAACAGAGCAAAAGCCTTGCTCTAATCTCCACACTTTTATTGTTGTGTAAAGGGGAAATGCTGCTGGTAAGAACAAAATATAGAAAGAAAAAAAAGACTGTTACACATAATGCAATAAAAATCCTTTTATTTTCAAAAATATTACTGACTTGAAGTGTTAACGATTATTCATAGCTGAATTATTATCTTTATAGTACCTGAACTGCAATATTTGTCATGATGTGATAAAAACAGAGACATAAAAGCACAGGGAATTATCCTGATGAATCCTATGACTCTGTTCAGTGAGCTGTGTTTTACTGCATCTGTTCTTGCTAAAGAAGACATTATCTCAAGCTGCTGAAAGCTCTAAGGCTGCGGACATATATGAAACACTGAGCATCAAGAACCCAACAGTCAAAATAGTACCAGGACAGCAACCATCAGTGCAACTAATCTCATTACATGGAAGTAAGTGCTGAGCCTATGGCAAATTATCCTCACACTGACCTTTAGAGCAAAGCCTTTAACCCATTAAATCAAAAAGTAAATTTGTAATATTATATTGTTCCTGTCCACTTCTTAAGATACTGCTTTTTTTTTTCTCTGGTTTTCACTCTTCAGACTCTTTGCTCTTAACTCTTAACAGAAGCTCCCTAAAAATATTCAGGAATATTTTTAAATTACATAGCTTGAGCAAGCAATGTTTTCCTCCAAATCTGGTTATGAATATTTGATAGATAGCACTCATTTTGCCTGGAAAACTTTAAACTGAAGCTTGCATAAAAAAAATAGGATGCTTCCCTATTCTTCTTTTCCAGCCTTGCTTAAAAAAGCTGTTCAGTGAAGTCTTCAAACATTCACAGAAATTTAGCTTTCTGAAAACCAGCTGTAGAACATTTCATCGCTATCAGACAGCTTCCATCAGGCTGATACAGAAAAGAAGGGCTTCTAATTGTTTTACGGCTGTCGTTAATACCAAGAGATGTAGGCCTGTCAACTGCCTTAGCAAAAATTCATTACCATTGATTCTTATCAAGTTTTCTACAAAAAAGGAAGAAACTACTAAAAATGCTTTGATACCCTAGTTCAGTGCCTTTAGGAACACAGGAGTCGTGCACAAGATAAAATGAGCTTCAGGTAGGCTTCCTACAGCATCTGGCAAACCAGCTCTCTTCCATGGTCAGTCAGCCGGTCACTTCCTTCCCTTTCTGCTGCTGCTTTGGGGTTTTTGAGCCACGCTAGGACAGCACCTCTGGGGGTGCTTCAACACACCCAGTGGTGTCAGACACAACCAATCCCTTCCAGCTGAGGTCAAAGCTATGACAGCCCTTTCCAAACTTTCCTCAACACCGTAACAACTGGTCAAACTCTGGCTCAGTGGACTTAGCACAGCAAGAATTTTATTTTCTTTACTTCCCCATACTAAGGAAAGGAAATACCTCTAAGATTTCTCCCTTTCTAAATCCAGAACTGCGTTTGCAAATGGTGATTTACATACTACCTCATGACGACTCTATAATGCTGTACTTTGTATGCCCAGTTAATAACTGCTTGCTGCTGATCAAAACATTTCTGCTGCCTCCTCCACCCTCTGCTTTCCCCCACCACAATAATTAAGGAGTACATTTAGCAGCATGACTGAGGGGGAACATTTTTCAAGTTTTAAATGCTTCCAACTTTTTCAGAAATATTTCTTACCCGGTGGAAGTCATGGACGATATCAGCAGGATCGCTATCAGCAAACTCGGGGACTGGCACACTGATAAACTCAACATCTTCCTCCTCCAGGATCTGAATATTTTGCTCAATCGTGTGGTAGCGAGCACTCTGAGCCTCTGCCCCAGGCTCAGGTAAACTTAAGCCATCTTCAATGTACTTTATTCCACAGAAATACACGCCACCCTGCTAAAAAAAGTAAACAACCAGGCAAGAAAAACATCAGTCGCCTAGGAGTTTAATATTCTCAAAGCACTGTGGAGACGAAAAACTTGTCAGACTAGATTAAATGTTTTCCTTCTAATTTGATTCATACACCAAAGTAGGAGCCAGTTGCTATCTACAACAGGACCATGAGTAAAACCTTGATTGTATTGAACCCAGAGGGAGTCCTTCCCTTTAATTCAAAGAAAACAGGATTCCAAAAGCCGGATCTTAAAATCTAGTCTTCTATTTTGCATCCATTATCTGTGACACACTGTATTTTTCTTTTAGAAAGACAATGAAGTTCCTACATCTATATGCATGCATATTATTATTTAATATATTATAATTTAATTATGATTAATTATAAAATATTATTTAACTGCAGTCAATAATTACAATTTAAAAGATAGAAACCGGTCA
Source organism: Falco biarmicus (assembly GCF_023638135.1). Taxonomy (NCBI): domain Eukaryota; kingdom Metazoa; phylum Chordata; class Aves; order Falconiformes; family Falconidae; genus Falco; species Falco biarmicus. Next base: position 31,273,186 of record NC_079289.1, read on the forward strand.
TCCAATTGACCTTTAAAAAGCAAGTCTAACTCTAAATTTGGTCCTCCTTGCAGCAGTGAAGTGATGACTTCAAGAGTCTTCTTCCAACCTCAATTATTCTGTGAAGCTGCTTAGTTTTGCAATGCTTCAGAAGTTTTGAACATTAGTTTCTAATTTTTACCAGTTTTAAACCCCAAAAGGTAATAAAAAGAAATTAAACCAACCAATTTGTGTCCTTCTGTCACAGTACACATGGCAAGTTACCTATGTGACATGTGAAGTACAGTTCTGTGTCATAGATAGGAAGTCATAAACCAAATTTATAGGCCTGACAGTTTTAGAAACATGCAGCTTACACATATGCATATGCACATACCATTAATTTGAAGTTTTGCATTGAAAACATGTCTTCAGTGCAATATTAGCTCAACTCCTGAACGTTTCCTTCAACCCAGATCTGACTCATAAACAAATACCACAGGTTTGAATTAAATGGCACTTTCAGGTGGATGGCATGTGAAAGGTGGAGCACCATGGTTCTAAGCACAGCTGAAACATGCATTAGTAACACAGCAGGCCTTCAGCTACTCTCATCTCGTTAAATCCACCAAGATACATGCTGTTTAAGCATCGTTTGCAGCACCAGTGCTCCCCTGTAAATTATGTTAACATGATAGCCAACGAGACTATAAACTGCAAGTTCAGCTAGAATTTCTCATGTCTCACTTTGCCTTCCACATCAGCAGCTACTAAAATGGAGAAAAATAATAATCCTGGTAGCAGGGACAAGAACACAGAACTTCTGTCTTATAAGTAAGTGCAATAACCAGTGGGCTAGAGGGATTTATGTTTTGCTTATACTCTCCCTTTCTGACCCCATGAATCTTGTAACCCCAGCAGTTTCTGAAGGAGGGAGGGTGTGCTTACGCCATCTGGGTGACAGCTCAGCACATCCAGTGCTGCCCAGTGACAATTCACCCTGAGGAAGACAATATTTAACTGAGATCTCCCATGTTTCAGGTAAATGCTCCACTTCCCTGGCACCACTGCCTTCACAGGGCTCCTCCTGCAGCAGTGCCATTTGTTCAAGACTGAAAATACATTTTCTCAGAGGTCTAATCTTGTCAGCATGGATTAGACTTGACAGAGCATGTTTAACTACCTTGACTGTGCTTTCCCAAGTCCCCTGCAGGGCCTGTATTTCTTATCCCTATGGAAGTCGGGAAGGAGAGCCAAAGCACTGCTGTAACAGGCAGTCCCTTTCCTGTGCATGAGCAGTACCGCATGCATCCGCATGCGTCCAGGAAATCCGGGATCAAACAAGGAAGCTTTGGAGGGGTTAATGCACTTCCAATATGCAGCACTTTGAAACAGGAGAGAGAGCAGGTGAAAATCTGGGACACCACTGGAGTTCCTAAACCCAAGTCCTATTTAGATATAATCCTTTCTCTGCAAAGTAAGGTTTTCAAAAGTGCTTTTCTTTGCCAGCTTTGCTCCTGCCCTCACCTGCTAATAGGTAACTTCAGAGCAGGCCATCACTTTGCCTTTAGAAAAGCTGAACTTTTTTTTTTTTTTGGTGTGTGTGTTGGGGGGGGGGGAGTAGAAAGACTATCTGGTTTAGTCTGTTGCTCCTCTTCTGAATGTAAGGCATAACAGAGAAAAATACAACCATCCTATAACAAAATGTATTTGACTTACCTGGAATGCAAAATATTTGTACAGATAGGCACCACCCAGGATCACACCAGCCAGCATAAAGGCCAATCCAAAGCACATGCACCAGCACCAGGCCCTCCTCTGCCCAACAGGCACAGCATCCTCAGGGTCCTGCAATGCACCGGAGAAAGACCTTCAACACACTGTTCTCAAGACACGTATGACAGCAAATGCTTCAGGCCCAGCAAGTACAAACACTGCATCCATCAGAAAAAGCTATATGCACTTTATCACAATTGGTTGGAAACTTATTTTATTTGGTAAAGTTTAAAAAAGATCTGTTCAACTTGAGGTTTACGAAGACTTGTACCAACATTCACTTTTAATGCTATTGTCACCAACAAAATCAGCAGCCTCAAGGAAGAGAAAAATCTCCCAAGACACCTAATAACACACAGTGAACCACTTTACAGATTGCAGACAGAAAAATATCCATTCTCAGGCAACCTCCATGCAACAACAGCAGAGCAAGGAAGTCAATTCAGAAAGGTCAGATTATTTTTTATCTTTGTATATGCAATTTAAGTGAACTTGAAGAACCAACAACAGATCAAAGGTAATAAGAGCAGCAAAGTATAACCTTTTCTATGTTTTCATCAGGACGAAAGAGACTTTACCACCTCTTTGCTTGCGGAATAATATGACTGGGAATGAAAAAAGTGCTTTTTAAGTTGTTGTTAAGGTAGCTTTCTGTTCTAAACCAGCATTGGCCATGCCTCTATCTGCTGTTTGGTTAAGCTAAAGGAATGACAGGATGTTTCCCCTTTGGGGAACTAGTTTGCATAACCATGCAGTCCCCACAGGCATCCTAAGCAATGAACTGCTGCTTGCAAAATCTTTCCTCTATCAGCCACATTACAATGCTCTTTCTTCCCCCAAGTGTTTGCATAACTTACATCCGAAAAAAAAAAACCCAAAACCCACGACCAAAAACAAAGTAAACCTTATCACTGAGTCACCCTCTTCCAAGCCATGATAATCCTGCGAAAATACAAGAGTTAAAATAAAGACAAAGCAATTCATTGCTCCTTTGCAACCAAAAAGCCAACAGGGTAGAACGATGACCAGGGCAAAATCATTATGGCCAAATAAACAAAAAAACCCAAACCAGAAAAATGGCTGTCAGTGAATGTTCTGCCTATGTGAGGCTTTTGCCATATTTGTTAATTAGGGTGATTTCCCACTTAAACAAAGTAGTGGGTGTAGTCCCCACACTGCCTGGGCCCCTCGGGGAAGGGATTCCCCCTCATCTGACCGAAGCCATCTAAGCAAATCTGACACCAAATGGAAAGGGGCCCCTCCCTGCAAATGGTGGGGATAAAGAGGAGCTTCCCCAGAGCGACTCATCCCAACCACCCCTGAGAGGGACAAGCAGTCTTTTGGAGGGACTTACTTTTTTTTCACGGATTATCGAGGGAAATTCCGTGGTTAACAAACCAGGTAAATTCATATGTAGCTAAAATTGAGCTATGCGAAACCCACCTTTACAGTACACTGCAATTATCTTTCACGCAGAAGTGGCAATGCAGCTTCTTTGCCAGGCAACAGCTGCCAAAATCCGATTCAGAAATATTTAGAGTCAAACTGAAGATACTCCACAGATTTTGTTTTACATTAGCGTGCAAACTACCACAGTAGATCAGATTGTAAAATCTCCATCTTTGGAGGTTTTCAAGACTCAACTAGACAAAGCCATGGGTGATCTTGTTTTGGCAAGCATCCCTGTTTCTAAAGGGATGCTGGACCAGGTGACTTCTAGAGGCCCCTTCCAACCAACTTTTCTGGGATACATTACAAGGCAAAGTGAGCGTGGCTAGAAAACAATTGCTGTGGACTGACAAGACAAGTAACAGCTGTTAAAATTTTTTACACTACTAATTATTTAAGTAATTCAGCGTAAAGAATTACAGGATTACTAGCTGTGTGGTTTTTAACCTGGCTGTTTGCAAATAGGACATAATACCCATGGTAATCTAATTAACTTTCAGGTCAGGTTAAGATTCACTGTGGATTCTTCTATAAATCACCTCAATTATAAATCTAAACCAGGTAAAACAAGGATTTTTATTTTTATGTTGCCCTGTATCATTAGGTAACTATTTCCCTAGATATTTCAAAGCATAAAGGACACCCGACTGAAACTTTTTAAATAGCTGTCATTAAAACTGTTGTAAGTTAATGGCAGAAAACAGACTGGCTCCAGGATACAATGCCAAAATACTCCCTAGTGAAGAATATAAAGAGTATCTTTATTCTTTCCCAGTGCTGCTTTTATTCACCACCCCCCACACCCCCACCTTTTTTCACTCTAAGCAGAATTATCCATTAGTGGAATAACTGCCTCTTCCATTTTTATATCATTTTGTAAATTCAGAAAGACTAACAAAACATGCATCTGGGAAATGGCGCAGAAGGCACAGACCAGTGTGAACACCTACCTGGAAATGGGAATTAATGTCAAATTAATTTTGCATAGGCCACAAAAATAATCAGAAAAAGGAAAGTAACTTTTACCATGTTAGGGGGAACCTGAAGGACAGGTTTATCAGTATTCCACCCCAAATAATTTTGCTTTGATATACGAGATGACAGATCTACACAACAAGTTTAATACAACTCTCTCGTCCTTTACCGCTATTTCTGAAGGCATCCCTAGCAGTGGCATGTTAAGCTATTTTGTATTTGTAGTTGCCTGTTGCATTGATTTGTCCACAGCCTTCTGAAAACAGCACACCAAATTTAGAGCAAGAGTTCCAACCCAGTTTAGCCTCTTGCTTAGGAGAGTGCATGGAAGTTCTACACCTCAGTACACAAGCATTAGGTAACCCTGAACACATTTTATGCTGTTGAAGGAGAACACTGAATTGATGTCATCTTCTGAATCTGAAAACTAAGTACATTATCAAGCATTTTAAAACCACCTTAAATTAAAATATTATGAATAACCTACTAAAGCTAAATTACACTCTTATTAGTAGCTGTGCTGTGGCTAAGCTTGCTAAGCTTTTGTATTGTTGTCATGACAGCTTAGTTTTTGGGCTGAATTGACCCAAAAGAGTAATTCATCCCTCGCTATATAAATTTGACCCTCTGCACTGCAAGAGAAGAAAGTGCAATGGACACTCGGCCTCCTTCCAGGTGACTCATGTTCTGAAAGAAAAAACTTGAAGTGAAAGTGGATCCCCACTAAGAGGGACAGTGCTGAATTAGCACCTTTCCCCACATAGTTTCGACCCCAGTTTGTTCCCTGATAGCAGCGCTGGCTTCTGAAGCCAGAGCACAACATGAGACTGCAGCCTCACTAATATTTCTCTAGGTCAGCTTTCCACTGCCAGAAGTGTCTGACAACAGAAAGCATCATACACTTGAAGTGAAGACTGACCTCTACAAATACGCCTCTCTACTTCTGTAAACAGTAATAATTAATCATTGCTGTTCTGGTCCTTTTCTTTCCCCTCTTCTGCTTCATCCCTGCCCCATGTACTTCAACTCCCTGGTGAATCCTCAACCTTAAGATGATGCCACAGAACTAATCTCCTCTGATGCAAAATGCCTTAGGAGGAACTGGATGTAAGCCCAATACTGGCTTGTTTCCCTTGATGAGATGATTGTTCTAATTGGAAAACATTTGATTAGCCTGTTTCCTATGGACAAGACATGAAACAGAAGCATCTCTCTGCCACTTGTACACTACATCCTACAGTGTTAAAATTAAATGGTTCAGAACTTCCCAACCCGAATAGTTTCAAGCTCCGCAGGAACAATCTTCCTGCAGACAGAAAATGAGAAGTATTAAATTCTCTATTATTTGAGATTGGCAAGCTTCAAAACTGTCATCTTCTCACAAAGAAGTTAAAAGATAACTGTAGCTTTCAGTAAAGATTCCTTCATCAGTGACCACAGCAGCTAACGTAAAGCTGCACTCTGTCTTGTTACCGGAATCATGAAACACTTTGGAGGTGGACAAATAACACAAACTATTTACCAAAGCACCTTTCAACTACAGAGAGATCTTCACATGAACATATTTATGACAACTAACATTAACTGTTCTGGAGTGAATCAAAAGAAAAAAAAAGTTAACACACACCCACACACACCCACACACATCCCCAAATCTGCAAACATTAGCAGTTATCAGTGGGTACTAGCCATATATTCTCTTGCGCTTTTCAGTTCAATTTTAATGCTACTTTTTTTTTTTTTTTTTTTTTAATAAATGCTGAAATGTCAGAAGGACCAAATTCATGTTTGGGGTAATCTCACAAAATTCTTCTGTTAAGCTCCAATACTGAGCCACAAATGTGTATAATTAGACTTGGTAATTACTTAGATTTTCCCCTTGTGGCTTTTTGTACATAGTGGAATATAATTGCTTTAGCATTTTAAAAGTAAAGCAAGTCTAAAAACTTACAAGGCATATGTCTAGCTCATACTAAAATGGGTGAGAAGATTATCAGACCTTGTTCCTTTGCAGAAATTAAGGACACATCAATTATATGACTAAAAAAAATAATCATATGGATCAATTAGGTAAGAATCACCTAACCAGATACGGTGGACATGCTGTGGGGAGTCCAGAATATTCTATCACCATCACTATTCAAAAGATAATGGCCCAAATTTAAAAATAGGTAACGACAGCAATAAAAATAATTTTGAGAGGAGGGAAAGTCTTTCAGAACCAACACACAGTCCTTGATTCACAGAGAAACCAGATGCAGAGTGTTACTGAGCATTATAAATATTACTAAAAATGTCTGCAGCATACGACACAAGCCATCCATAATTATGCATCTGAGAGTAACATCTAATATATATACACACGCGCATATAAAAGCTTACAATTAATGTGGGTAGAACTGGCTGGAAGCTGTTCAGAACAGTTTTCTTCCGAGGTGCTTTAGCTCACATGGATGGACAGAATGCATTGGACAGAATGCACTGGGGCAGACTTGAGCTTCCTAAAGGCAAATGTTGACCAACTGCAGCTTTAATTAGTGGAATGGGGAGAAGGGAAGTTACTGATGATTCCCTTAAAGTGCTTTTTAATGAGGGAGGCTAAAAAGTCTTCAACTAAAGTACTGACCAATGGCTGCATAAACTGAATTTTGTTGGTCAGGCTTGCCTCCTCTGACTTGTAAATCTGACATCTGTAGAAAACCCTCCTAAAAGACAGTGAATTTAAAATGAACTTATTTTAGAAAGAGCTCTGCATTCCTCCCGTGGTATTCCTGCCTGAAGACTGCTCCAAGCCGGGTGTTCTATTTATTACTTGTTGCAGATGGGAAATTAAGTCAGGCTTTTGCAAGACTCCTCACTTAGCAGATGCTGTGAATCTGGAAGGCCATCATACTGATCTGCCCCTCAAGCAGCAATTTTACGCTTCCTAATAAAATTAAATTTAAGTTTTAAGTACAATGATCTTTTAACTTGCTAGTTGGAAAAACAGACTCTATATACAATAGATGCTTCAGAGATTTTTCGCTTATCACAAGGAGTGACGTACTTTTTCTACTCAGATGATGAAGCCTGGAAACAGGCTATGGTTGTTTACGTGCAGTTGATATCTGAACACTGCAACCCTTCTGTGACAGTACTGCCAGTTCCTCTTCTGTCAAGACGGACAGGGACTTGTCCATCTGGCCAAAGGCTCTCTGCCTACAGAATATCATGAAAACCAGACCTCAGTTCTGGTTGCCTGCTGTAGTCACGTAGCCTGGATAACCAAGGAGATTCATTAATTAGAATTATCTGTTAGGCAGCTGGTACTATTAACCTCTTCCTGCATTTCTAGTATCTGTGTGTGTTCAATAAAATAATATTGTAAATACAAAGTCTGTTGTACAGCACTAGGAAATCCAGCAGGGAAAAGATATACATTCCAAGAGCTTTCCAAAATCCAAGGTCATTCTGATATTAGTTGAATGCTACCTTTCACCAAATAACCGGGGTGTTTTATTAAAAAATGAGGTGTCTGTCAAATTATGCATGTCATGGTTCAAACATCATAACCATCATGGAATAAAAACATCAATATAAACAGCCAGGTCAAGATCATCTTTAAAAGGGCATCTGTGCTAGCAGGTAGGACAGCAGCTGCAAGTATTGGGAAAGATGGAGGCAAAGGGTGAAAAACAAATTAGAAAACAGGTGAGAAAAGGGAGGCAGGAAAAACTAGAGAGAAACGTGATGGAACATGAAGAGTTCCATTTCTCTGCAGGAAGTCAAGAAAGATTACAACTATAAAGTGAATGTAAAGGATATGAATCAGTGTTTACAGAGCTACACGCTAGTGGGACAATAAAAGAAGTGCATCTTGGAAAAGTAATCCTGCAACTCTTTACTGATGTGAGTAATCCCGATTTACCTAAACGCTGCCTTCAACTTCAGAGGCAAGAGATTACGAAACTTGTTAGCAGCCAACAATTAAAGAGGATGGGTAAAGGAGGAAAAGAACTCTGTTTAGTCTGCTGCTTTGGTTGAAACTGGGAGCAGTATTGGTTTTGTTAGCTTTGGTCTTACATGGGACAAGAAAGTGGGGGGAAACAAAAAACCAAACAAACAACCCACAAACCAAACATACTTATTTAAATGGCCTGAAAGTTCTGTCTTCGCAGACCAGGCAAAGACTCTCTTCAGGTGATTCACACTCACAGCTTTTGGCTATATCCTCATCCCAGGCTGTGTACAGCAATTGTACAACTAACCCACAGATGATACATTACCAGTTTTCTTCAAACTGTGTTCCCCAAATCGTTCCTCTTTTCTCTGCTCAGTTCCAAGACCCACCAACTCCCTTCGCTCACCACCAAGCCCGGTGGTTTCAGGTCTTGCTGTAATTTCCTTCCTGCCCTGTGTCTATGCCCCCTGTACTTCTCCCCATCCCAAAGCAGAGTTCTCTGGTCTCCGCCACATGCCAGAGTACCAGGCACACCTTATTTCCATTTCCTCCCTTCATTACTGCTACAAGATAAACCGTATCAGTGTCCTACGTTCTTAGGAAGATGAGCTGGGCTGTGGCCACAGAAGTGCTTTATCCTGCCCACCAGCCAGCACTCCCGTGTCTCTTGTCCTGCATTTTCACTGTAAACACTCAGTGCCAAGGACTGCCTTCCTTTCTGTGTAGCAATTAGCACAAGATCTTATTACCCTCTTATATGCTTTCTGAATGTGAGGAAATACTTTTTTTACTGTGTGACCAAGCACTGGCACAGGTTGTCCAAGGGAGACTGTGGAGTCTCCATCCTTGGAGATATTCAAAAGCTGTCTGGACAGAGTCCTGGGAACCAGCTCTAGCTGGCCCTGCTTGAGCAGGGGGGTGGCCCAGGTGACCTCCAGAGGTCCCTTCCGATCACAGCCGTTCTGTGATACACAAAGACGTTTTTTAAGTAACGCTGATACTACAACAGGCAGAGAGTTAACAAGCCTAACCACTTGCTTCATTTAAAAAACAAAACCCCAGGAGCACTGGGTCTCTACTAGACAAGTAATAAAGCTCCATACATGCTTTACTTCTTTTGGGGCTTTATGATTCTTCTGCCTTCTCCCCCACTGGCCCCTTGCCCCCAAAATGAAACGTCAAGAAAACCTACAACACTTGGAAGAAGTGTTGTCTTTAAATGCCCAGATGCTGAATTCAGAAGTTCTTGTGCCTCTAACAGCCACAGAAATCTGCAATTGTCACTGTACTGTAACAAATACAAAAAGTTTTCGTAAGCTTGGCTAGTGAAAAGGTGGTGGAAGCCAGATTTTTTTATGATACATAAACATTGATGAGTTTACCTGTAATTTTCATAAATTAGAATGATGGAAACTTGTTCTGCATTCCACGCCTATTTTTCTCAAGTATTTTAAGAAGAGAGAAGTGTTCTGGTGCAACACTTTCCAAGTCATAGACCAAAACACACAGATGAAAGCTTGCACAGATATCTGGCAAAAGGTGCCAGAGGGTTATTTATTTTTTAAAAACAAGAAACTGCAAACCTAAGAGGTTATATGGGATGTTTTTCAGAATGCATTCTGATTTTAGAAAACAAAAATCGCTACACCCTTTATGGTTACAGCACCTTAAACACGGCATTTCATTAAACTGTCCAGTTTTGAAAAATGCTTCATTTTTTACACATTGCCAAAATAAATCCTTTTCTCCAGCTGCATTCTTTGATTTATAATCAACTTGCATTCTACCATACTTATAAAACCTACACTAAATCAATCTGTAACTTTAAATGCAATATGCCTCTCGACTTTATCCTGAATTAGATCAATGTTTGAAAACAGGAACCTAGAAGGTTCCTATTCCACTTAAAATGGATCAATACTAAATTATCTTTTTGACCTTGATCGTTCCAGTTCCTGTCTCTTCCTTATCCTGCTCGCTTATGTCTGAAATTTCTCTGCTTTTTTTCCCTGCCTGAATCTCAGACATCAATATGATGGAACGCTATGTGAATTTAACCTAGATTTCTCTCAAGGCTATTTTCCCAAGCGGTGTTGGCTCTTTCACCCAAGAGATCTCATTAGCATGCACATATGCACCACTGAGCCTCAGAATTTAATAACTCTATTCCCAGTTCAGCCACAGATGGTATGTCATCTCAAGCAAGTTACAAACGTCGTGTCTCAGTTTCTCTCAAGAGCAGAGTCTAGCATCACAGAAACCACTGGGGAGGTCTCTACTCCAGCCTCTTGCTCAAAAGGAAAGTGGACTCTGAAGCCTGTCCAGGTCGCTCAGGGCTCTTGTCCAGTCAAGTTTTTAAAACCTCCAAGGACTGACACTTCAAACCTTCTATGGGTAACCTGCTCAGCGTTCAGTTCTCCTCATACTGACAAGTATTTTGCTTACACTCAGTTAGAAGGTCTCCTTTTTCAATTTATGGCCACTGCTTTTTCAGTCCCCTCCCCAGGTGCCAGGAGGCTGCTGTGAAGTCTACTCACAAGCCACTTCATCTCCAGGCTGAACAAGCCCCATGCCCTTGGCCTCACATATGCTGTCACCCCCAACCATCGCAGTGGCCCCTACTGGACTCACACCAGTTTGTCAATGTCAGTTTTTGGATTGGAAAGCTCTCAGCCTTCAGCAATACCAGTGACTAGCACCCAGCTGACTGTCCATCAGGAGCCCTGGGTCTTCCTCAAGCAGAGCAGTTTCCCAGCCAGGTAGTCCGCATGCTGTCCTGATGGAGGGCATGAGTCTGCTCCAGGTCCATGACTTTGCATTTTTTATTTCTGAAACTCACAAGGTTTTGTTCAGTCCCTTCCTGTAGCCTGTCGGGGTTCCTCTGAATGGCAGTTCTGCCCTCAAACCAACACACCTTACTAATACATATATCAGTGAATTAAGATGCGTGGTACCTATACAGCAAGCAGAGCTCCCCAAGTGGGAGCCATTCTGCATGCAAATACAGAATAGCATTTAATTGTAGCACTTAGGAGTATCAGCACAGAAGAGCTGACCTTGAAAGGCTCACATTTAATTACGCTCTCTTTCTAAAGGAACTGTTGGAACAATCTAAACGGTTTCACTGCAATTAGACTATTCAAAGCCTGAAGTGGACGCACTCCACTACCCAGCACCTGGAAGCATCACACCCTGCAGAGACACAGATGCTGGCCAGTGTTCAAACACCTCAGCAAGAGAGCTTCCCAAAAACCTCAGGCAAGACAACTCACCGCATTGTGCGGCAGCCTTGGAAAGTCATGTTCAGCCTCCCGCTCTGCAAAGGGTACTGCGTTTTCAAACATGTAAATGCAAGGGTTTTTTACGTAGATGGTATCTTTTAAAATAAATAAATAAATAAATCTTTGTGATTCAGCAACCACGCAAGATCCACCTGACAGATATAGCCCCTTCCCAGGTATGATCTCCGTGTGCTTTTTTGCCAGCCATTCCATTGCCTCATTCTACCCTCAAAACAGCAGAAAGCTGCCATCAAAAGCAGGAGTTTACTGAACCCGAGGAGGAAGACAAACACAAATTATCCAAGGGTTTGCATTCAAGGAACTCTACTCTTAAAATGCCTGTGGGTTTTATTTTTCTGTGTATATATATAAAAATACTATATACTTAATAATATATAAACTTTATAAATATACTTGTGTACACACACAGACACTACAGAAAGGACAAGCAAAGCATCTACTTATTTTTTCCACGACCTCTATAATAACTGTTGGGCAAATGTTACTTGACTTTTTTTTCATGGTCAATGTCGTACGGCAGTTGCACAAAGGACCCTTGCTTGTAAATGACGCATGGATCGCTCAGGAGCTACTGTCTCTCTGTACGTCCATTGTGGTCCAAACCCTAGGCCACGTGATGTCTGCTGCAAAACCATTTCTGACTTTATTGCAGAGCTCAATCTTATTAATTATCTCATTCCTTTGGTTTACCACATCTGTAAAATTAGGACAGATATCTGAGTTTTATAAATTAGCATGCTTTTCATCTGTAGATTCAAAGTAATTTCCACTGAGGATAAAAAGCAGCACATAAATAGTAAGAAAATGAATGTTGTATAATTCATATGGATCAGGAGACTAAAAACAGATAATGCTAACCTTTGTCAATCATAGCCGGGGGGTGGCAGGGAATAAAAAAAGGAACTTATGCAATAAGTAACAGAACACACCACTACTTATCCCAGCTGTAGTTATGGTTTTGGAAGCACAAAATAAAGAACATTTAAAATTAATAGGACTTAAAAATTCAGTGTTTGCTTTCGAAGATATTTCCTGAGAGTCACAGAAAGAACTATTTTCTTTGTATGTAAGCTCTGTGGTGCCTGTAGCTAGTGGCTACTGGATAGAAAATATGTATAATGCTGACAAATATTCCAAAACTGCAACTGCAGAAGAGTTAGCTGAAAACATTACTGGAGGCAAGTATGCTTACCCTTCTTATACCTCCCCTCAAATAACCATTAGCATCAAAACTTGTTAAATTGCTGATAAAAAAAATGGAAAGAAACACCCAAATAACAGAGAAAATTTATTTGAGTCTATAAAAAAACAACTGTTAAGATTACATTTGCAAATGTAAACATTTCATTACAATACTTAACAGGGAAAAAACCCTATATACACATTGTATTTTGAAATTAAACTTTTCTGGAAATAGACATTCATGTGTTGGATTAAATATTCATTATAATGGAAGGAGTCTAAACCATTTCCCTTGAAAATATTGGTGATTCCGGGAACATTTTCTTTCAAATGTTTGTCTCTCCTGTAAAGTTCAGCATTTCATCTTGATCCACATCTTCAGAAATGAATTAATTTAACTTTTCCCACTGAACAGAAATTTTGGTTCCAACAGCCTCTGTTTAAGTAGTATCCTTCAGACCACTACGCAATGTTAATATCCAAACTAGTTTCTTGAAGCTTATCAGAAAGAAGAGTACTGTAGCGCAGAAAGACAGGAGTGAACACAAGAGAAGTATTTATGGCATTAACTATACATTACAGCACAGGACAGTTTTTCCAGATATTGCACTGTATATAGCTTCAACTAATTACAGAGTTTTCCACATGACAATGTTGAGGAAAACAAAAAATTCTCCAAATACATTTTTTAGGGCAAGGAGCCTCAGCCAAATATAAATTTGTTAATTTGAAAAAACAAACTATTTAGAACTGCATAAAGTATTTGCATTGTCTCTGTGTTCATCCCTGCACTGAATTCATATAAGCTGTAATGTACAGACACCAGCTCTTGCTCAGTCAGCCAAAACCACAAATGATACAAACAACTGACAAAGCAGTTATTACAAAGGTCTGGTAGAATGCATCCTGTTTGAAATATTATTCTTCTGTGAAATGGCTGTATTTCCCAACCAAAGTTTTGTATTTGTTATTCAGGTTGGGAAGCGATGAGAAACAGAAAAGGAAATGAGATAGGGATCACTGACAGAACTCCTCTGTCCCACAAGTTCATTTCCATCACTGGGGGGATGAGGATGACACAAGCTCTTCCAGATCGCTTTTTGGATTTTCTAATTCCAAAACTCGCTTCAAAATAGTAAGAGATTCTCAGAAGAGTACCACAAATTTTTAAAGATCTTGGGGTTTTAGCATTGTCCTCTCAATTACCAGTAACCTCTATGGAATAGCTTTAGGAGCCAAATGCCTCAAGACCACAGCCATCTTATTTTCAGGAAGCTGCACTACTTGGCCAGTAGCACAGATTCACCATGTAAAAGGATGCAGGGGGTGACATCAGCCACAAGGCTTCTTTTCTTAGGAAGAATTCTTCATCAACACCTGCCACAGATCTTCTTTACATAAGCTTTGTTTCCCTGAATTTATGCTTGCAGGTACCCATAAAGCCCAGTAAGTAACAGAATCCTGGGTACCCTTTGTTTCTGAAACTGGAGGGTTTTCATTTGAGGTTTGGTGGCTTTGCATTAAAATCTCAGCGAAAGTCAGGGAGGAGAAGGGAGAGAGAATTAAGTTTGCTACGATTTTTTTTTTTACTTCTGGTCCTCTTTTAAACAATCATGCCTTAATCCAGAATCCCCTGACAGACAGCAGAAGCTGGCTGGTTTAATGACCCACTTGCATGACAGAAAATACAGGAAAATGCAAAGACTGCTCCTTCCCCAACGGCAACAGATGAAAGGCCTATAGAAAATCTGAGTGGAGGAAGGCTATAAAGGGAATAAGGAAGCTCCTCCAAGAAAAAAAGAAACCAAAACCAAACCAAACAACCCCAAAGCCTCCATCTGCAGACATATCCCATGAGGTGAGAAAGGCTGCTTCCCTGACAGCAAAACAATAAAAAAGTCACGATTTATTAGTGTGTATACTAACATATATAGCACACATGTTATATAGTATTTACATATTTTTACACACATACAGAGTATAGCAACTGTAAACATAATACCTTCATATTAGAAATATCTAAGGTCAATTACACAAAATCTAAGGATTCTTCCACATTGAAAAATAGTGCTCATCAGTTGCTCAACAGTATTTCCTAAGTGGACCATCTTACTCTTTGATACAAGTGCCTATTTTAGTATGCTTTAGAAAAGATTAACCTAAACTGAAAAAAAGTAAGATTAGAGTGCAGAGTAATAATGTTCTCATAAGGAATAAACACAGAAAGCTGCTGCTTTCAGAATTCTTAACACTTACACTTTCACATTGAACTCTCTGCAGACCCAAAGGTCAGATATGATACATACGTGTGAATCCACAGCTTCTGCATGCAAAGCTGTATTTGGCAAGTATGCGCCGAATTGAGCACCTCAAGAAAAAAAAAAAAAAAAAAAAAAAAAAAGGTTGCCATCTACCCCAGCAGAAGGGAGCAACTGCCTGAGAGTTACTGAGTGCCCAAAGAGCTTGGGGGAGGACTTAAATCTATTGAATGGACTCTGCAAAATGTCTGGAAACTTCAACTATGCTCAGAACCATCTTTGGCTCTCCAAAGATCTATTGTAGGAAGAAATGTTAAAATACCATACATGGTTTGTTTGTTGGGAAACTGGGTCATAAAACACCCTATTGTACTGACAATGAGCAAAGTGGAAAATTAAATGCTGCCTGAAAACCTTCACTAAGAGTATTCTGTATTTTGGCCAAGACTTAAGGCACAGAAGTATCACCCCAACAGCAGCAGCAGAGTTGTAATGGCTGCCTACAGTATGAAGCCAGTTTCACAACACACAATAATACTGACAGGTGATTTATGCTGAGATAGGATTAGCACTCTTGATTTTTAAACTCCTTTTTAAGTAGCATACTCCAATGCATAAGACCATTGCCTTTTGCAAAAGCTTTATTAAGCTCTTGTTCCCCTGATACATCCTGTACTCTTCTCCCATGTTCCTCTCCTCCCTTCCCCAATTAATTTCCTATTGGTGTCTGCATCAGAGGTTACTGGGCAAATTTTGCTTGAGACCAGAGTATTTATGTGGCACATCATCAGCATATTTTGGCCGCAAACACTGTTTAATAAGCCCTAGGAAGATTATCTGCTTGACAGTAATCCCACGATGGCAGACAGAGTAGCAGTCTTCATAACACTGTGCTGGGAAAAGCAGCAGAACGAGGCTGTTCAAAGGACTAGTCCAAAAGCTCATTCCACAAATCTGTTTTCTGGATGCTTCAGAGTATTGGGCTTTATTAATTAATATCTCTTGCTCAAATCTTTGGAAGTGATTGATGATAAAATTCTGAATGTGCAATTCTGCCTATCCTCTTCCATTCTTAAAGTTTTCCCTTTACTTCAGTCCAGAATGCCTCCCAGGACTTTCATCATAAGATGTTGTAATATTTTTTCAAATTCACACTTGTGATCCAGATCTATTTATTGTCCTACAGATACAATGTTGGTAAAGATACTGGAAAGGGGAATTCACTCTTCTATATACATCCTCATATTGCCTTCAAACCTCACCTGAGGCTCAGGGTTTTCCAGCAATGAAGTGACATGGATCATACATTTGTTAGATGTGGTTTATTTTTCCCCTTCCCTCCGATGAACTGCATAGGCAGTAGAAGTTCCTTGTGGAGGGATGGGAAAAGATTTGTTTCTAATGCATTTGCATTAAAGAGGGCAAAGGTCAAAAGGCATATCTTGCACTTCTCTCAAAGGTGTATTTTACAATGGCCCTCAGTTCCATTTTTTTTTTGTCTGAGATCTAAGAATAAATTCCCAGACTCAGAGGTTCAAATACCTCTGCAGCTACATGACATGAGCTGTTTCAGTATTGTCAATCCTGCACAGATTGCATAGCCTTTTCTACTAAACTACAGATGACGCTACTGTACTCAGATCTGCTTTTATTTACACTCTAAAACACGCAAGCTGGAAAAAAGCTTATTCAAGAGAATTCTGCACACTGGTAGGTAAAGGTCTGCAGTTCTGCTGAAAAAAAAGACGGAAATGTGTCAAAGAGAACGTCAAAGGCTCGATGTCCCTTAAGAGCAGTCATTTGCTTTTGGAATTTTCATCTGTACAGAGCATCCGCTCCTAGCATGCTATTTTAGGACTGTTTTAAGCCTTGTTCATGCATGTTCATCCCCTGATAACAGTGCAAGAACTTAGAAGTAGCTACTGTGAGACCAGACCACCTTTTGACCTGCTTAATAAACGTCTGCAAGTCCCACTGCTAGGCAAGGAAAGCAGTACCAGGGCAAAGTTAAGGCAGATCCTGTATCTTACCCTCAGCTGCAAGAATTTACAGCTCTGTGTTAAGGAAATCACAGTGGAACAACACACTTCCATTAGTATCTGGACAGGGTCAGGAGGATTTGCTCCCCAGTGTACAATTAGCCAGATGTATTTTGTTTGTTTAGCAGTTGGAACACAAGCCAAAATTGGTAGGCTATCTGGAAACAAACATCATCCAGGGCAGATCTGGATTCCAAGGTAGTATGAAAACCCCATTTTCTGGAACTTGTAGTCTGTGTCTTGCTGACGTGCTCAATGTCAAACCAATCACCAAAACTAGGGTCAGGAAGAAACTCCAAAGCTCAAGCTGGGCTCAGGGAATCCATTACCTTCAGGAGAAGGGCACTCCCACTAGGAACAGTTAGGCACACAGATCACCTAACGGATTTCCCGTAATTGCAAGCAATTTGAGTAATGATACCATCTCATTTATTGTGGCACACCGTTCTAAGAACTGAAAAGCTTTGCCCCCAGCTTTGTAAAGTGCCATACCACCAGTAGAAGCATGAAATTTAACCACCTGCTGTGCCAGGAATATATCACTAGAAAACATCTTGTGGTTCCCCCCTTAGCTTTGAAAGGACAGCGGATTGTGCAGGTTAAGAACCTGGCCCCATCACAATCAGAGGAAAACCTGCACCAGGGCACAATTTCATGCCAAAAAACTCAACAGCTATTGTCTTCCCATGCAGAAGTTAATCACAAAGATTTAGGAAATTAATTAACACTACCTCTTTTGCAGATCCAGTCAGGTAATTCAGGAGCCTGATGCACAAAAGATTGTGAAAACAACTGAAAACAGCAAGGCATGCTGTTTATGTGCAGCTGGCCATTTTTCAAGTTTTCATTCTCTTTTCCAAGAGCTTAGAGCAAATTACGGTACTCTTAATTAAAAACTGGTTTGATTATGGGAGCACAGAAATCACAACCAAAGAACTTTACATTCTGGGCGGTTTTGCACTTCAGAAACTTTAAAAGCCGTTGCTGTTCCGAGGCGCGGAGGGAAGGCGACGACGACTGGACTTTGGGTGCCGTTTCGGGGGCGGGGGCGCAGCTCTTTGTTTCTTTATTTAAACCAGCCCAAGTTTTCCAGGCGAAGTTCGCCGTCACAGACAACCACCAGGCTCCGCAAACACGCTGCGGCACAGGCACGGCCAAGCCCACCTCCGACTTCACCCTCGCCAAGCGCTCTCTGCCCTGAAGCCTCTGGCGTTCCCCAGCTCGCCCGCCGCACTCAGCCGCGGGGACTAACGGCGGAACGGGGAGCAGACGCGCCCCGCCGCCTCCCCGCCACACAACTTCCGCGCCCGAGCCGGGCGCGCCGACGGGCCGTCCCCGCCTCTCCCCCCAGGCAGCGGCCGGGCACCGGCTGCGGGGCCGGGTGGGCGGCCGGGCTCGGCGCCGCCGGCCCGGCCCCGCGCCCCCGCCCAACCGCGGTGGGCCGGCGGGGCAGCCCCTCGCCGGGCCGGCCCCCACCGCTCGCCGCGGCTCGGCGGGTCTGGACGGGACGCCTCAAAGGAGAGGAAAGCGCCCTAAAAGCCGAGCTGGACGCGGTCCAAGCGCTGTCGGGCTAAACCCCCCCCCCAAAAAACCCAAAAAAAAACCCCAAAAAAAGCAAACCACCAAAAAAATCCCCGAAGTAGGGAGAAGCGGAGCTTTAATAAAGCTCGTTCTCCTGTCAGCCATTTTAGAAGCGTGAGCCGAGAGGGGCGGCGGGGCACGCCGCGGCGCAGCTTTCCCTGCTGGCCCGCCCGCGGTTCATCGCCGCAGGGGGGGAGGCACATAAAGAATAAAATCGTCCCCAGCGCGCGTCCCTCCCCTCGGCAGCGCCGAGCCGCCCAGCGGAGCGCAGCGGAACCGAGCGGAGCGGAACGCAGCTCCCGCCGCCGCCGCGCAGCCGGGCCAGCCCCTGCGGCTCGGTCCCCCGCCGCCCTCACCTTGGCGTCCGGCGGCAGGATCAGCACCTGGCTGTTCTCCTCCTCCTTCTTCGCCGCCTCCTTCTGCGCCAACGCGGAGTTGAACGACACCTTCACCATGGCCGCTCACCCGACACCCCGCACGCAGGAGAAGGAGGACGAGAAGGAGCCCGAACCGGCGGAGCTTCGAGCGCTCCCTCCTGCCCTGCCGCCCCGCCGCTGCCGCCTCGCCGCGACTGCCGCCCCCGGCCCCTTGTCAGCGGCGGAGGAGAGGAGGAGGCGGCGCCTGACAGGGCGGGCGGGAAGGGGGGAGGCGGGGGCGGCGGGGCCTCGCCCTCCGCCCGCCCCGCCCCGGCGCGGTAGGGGGGCCGGTGGCTGGGCTGCCGCCCCCCGCAGCTCCCCGCCCGGCCGCCCGGGGCTGCGCGCCCCGCGGGGACCGCCAGGCCGCCGCTGCCTGGCCGTGCCCTCGAGCGGCGTTGCCTGCAGCGGCCCAGTGCCCGTGCCCTGGCCTCGGCGGGGAGCCCCGCGGGGGCCCGGCCCCCTCAGCCCCGGGCCCGGCTCCTCGGTGAGGCCGGGGGGGCAGGCCCGCGTCCCCCCCAGGCTCGGCGGCGGGCTGACGGGCCGCAGGGCCTGCTCTCCGTTGCAGCCGGGCATGGGGGTGCCACCTTCCCCGGGGGTCTGAGGCTGGCGCTGTGCGGTTTGGTTCACTCGGTGCAGCATCGGCATTTCTGGCGTTGCCGTTTTAATATAGGTTTTGTTACAAGAAGATTTGTGGGCACTACAGTCAGGAAGAAAATCCCAAAAATCCTATAGAGTTAGCCTGAAGGTGAAGTCCACCAGCTCTTAAACCCTTTGGGCTTAACAAGGAGTTCTGGGGCAGTGGAGGCGTGACCTGCCCCCTTCCTCTCCGACACAGTGGGTGTAAGAAGTCAAGTGAACCCAACGCACCA
Source organism: Falco biarmicus (assembly GCF_023638135.1). NCBI lineage: Eukaryota > Metazoa > Chordata > Aves > Falconiformes > Falconidae > Falco > Falco biarmicus. Next base: position 31,292,931 of record NC_079289.1, read on the forward strand.
TGCCGAGTAGGGTGCTCCTCAGTAAAACTGCGACGCACACAGTTGAGTTGTGGATGCGGTTATAGCCTGCTCCGAGGATTTCATTTTGGTGACTCAACTGGACAGAGTCGATTTCCTGGCAAGAGCTTGGCAGGGTAACTTTTTTGTCGCTCTCAGTAAGATAACCTGGCAAGCATAATGCAGTCCTTGAGCTCGGCGGGTGCTCTTCTGCTGACTTTGGCAAAATCTGGTCTTTCCCTCTAAGGTATCAGATGGCACCATGACTGAATTGTCCTTATGCTGTGTGCTTGGTCATCTGTGTCCTTTAAAATTGTTGACCTAAAATGACTGGCAGAAAAGCTAACAACCTGATTCATGCTTTCCTCCTAAAGTATTTTCACCCGGAGATCTATGGATAAGTAAAGGATATTTTTTTTCTGGTAAAGATATAAAGTCCACAAAGCAAACCATGATAATTTTACATGATCTCAAAACAGGTGATGGTACAGCTTGCACCAAAGACTGCAAATTGCCCCAGGTATTCCAAGAATTTAGTCTAACTACCTTAAAATTCATCAGAAGTTAACTGAATCATTTGCAGATATTTCACTGAAGTATAGTAAGTCATTGGTGCCAAGGAAGACAGAAATGGAGATTTCACTAGGCACTTTCTGACCATATTTGGTATGATCCTGGAGGTTTTGCTTTAGTAGGAACTTTCGTTAAAAGTATTTGAGCATTCTACTTGAAAACCATCAAGTACTTCAATAAGGCTACCATAAACTACAGTTTCTGAGGCTACTACTATGGCTTCTTTTTTTCTTTTCTTTTTTTTTCCTTTTTTTTTTTTTTTTTTTTGTTGTATGTGGTACTTTATTGTCCCATTCCTGGATTGAGAAAAGCAATGGGCGACACCTCTGCTCCTATTTCAATGGGAATCTGTGCAGGTGCATTGTGTATTCAGGACAATATTTAGCATGCAAAAGCTGCAGTAAAGTTTTGCTTTGCTTTGTTCTCCTTAATGACATCTTCAGATATTCCTCACAGAAAGGTGGATATGCAAAAGACAGTCAAGGCTAAGGCATGCCATTTTATTATCTGTGTCAAAGTATATCTAACTCTTTCCCTGGGAAGCACACACTCTTATCTTTCCAGATCAGATATACTCTGTCTGCTTCTTGAATCATGTTTACAAATCATGGCGGCTTACTGCAGCTCTATTAGAGCAGCACCCTTATGGTGTTGCCAGTTCAGACCTTTTGATTAGCAAGAATTTAGGATATTTGGGGTTCTTTCTATTAGAGAACAGAATAAGAAGCACCAGGAGAACCTCTCGGCTTGCTTTCAAACTGTGCTTTGCTTCTACAGGCTTGCTTTCAGGCTGTGGTTTCACCGGCAGCTGAGCCAACTGGATAGCTGTCGTCCTCCAAAAGGAAATACTGCTTCATCTTCTTCCTCCTCTTGCCTTTCAACTTTCCACTCGTCTCACTCTTTGTACTCCTCTCCTTCCACTAGCAATCCTACCCAGTGCCTGTACCACATGTATCACCCATGTGTATTTAAGTTTTTCTGGGTTAGTTTTCTGCTGGGCTGGTGATTTATGTCAGTTCACAGAGATATAAGGACCAGCACCAGTATAAACAGTGGGCTTGCAAAGGCAGGGATGGGGAGGAGGGGGGAAATCGGGGGGAAGTCCTCCCCACTTCTGTATAGATACAAGTATCAAATCAGCCCATCACATCTCTCAAAACCACAGCCTTGTTTTTTTCTCAGACAAGTAGGTGCATCTCAGTTTATATCTGGACAATTTTCTCATTCTCCCTCACATTTCTGGCCCTTCTGTCTCATGTACAAGGCTTCGTTTCTTCCAGGCCCCTGCCCCATCGTTTATCGGATATCGGGACCCTCCGCTATGAGCAGATGACCTATGCTGTTTAGATCTGTGTGTTTGTGTCCTTGGGCAGACGTTTTCCATTGTTTCAGCTGACACTAAAAAGGGGGCATCTCATTGATTCCTTGTTTACCCTGAGTGGAAAATAGCTATTATATCCATCAGAACTGGGAGTCACTTTCTCTTTCTGATGCTTCTTTTAAAATGCCATGATCCTCCAAGCTGTACCTCTGCTTGCCCATCTACAATTCAAGATCAGCCTACATGCTGTCTCTTATACCGGGATCACAATTTTCTAACGCCTGTACTAGACAATCTGTGAATTCAAACACGTAAAACTGCAGGGGGTTTAAATAATGATACTGTCTTCCAACAGAGGACACTATTCTGAGGTGACAAGAATGTAGTTGTTTTTAACGTTTCTTTCATAAAGCTTTTAAATGCAACTGAACGTGGAAAGTTCCATATGGTGTCATGGTATTTTTTAATTGTTTCTTCTAATCCTTGTTTCTTGTTAACTGCATGACATTTTGATATGGTGTGTCTTACTTTTCCCTCAACCACTCTTCCCAGTTTTATGTCTATACCTATCTGTCTATCTCTCTCTAGCTGTATATCATTCTCATTTCTTGGGGCAGGGGGAGGGAGGAGACAAGCACAAATTGTGTCTGTGACAGACATTTCTTCAGCTTCCTTTCTTAGCTGGAAGTTGATATCTATTTACACTGTTTCAAGGCTTTTCACACCATGGTTGGCTGTTCCTCTCTGCCCTGTTCTGCCTTCCGCCTCCCCTTCTCCGCACAGCCCCCTCAGCTCCACCTGAAAGAAGTCTCATCTACCAGATTCTTACCCAAATGGCCCACAAAAAGCTTGTTGTCACACTGTCCCTTTTGCGCAATCCCTGAATTAATTTGCAAGAACTTGTACTAAAAGTTGACTTAATCTTAGACATGTTAGTACACAGGTAAGACTAGTACTTTTACCTGTATAATTCCAGTGACAAAACCCTGCACTAGGAATGGCAGTTGATCAGCAAAAGGAATTTTTTTTGCCATTGCTCGATGCGTTGAGCTTGGAAATTTTTTCCAGATAGTTTGTTTTGGTTAGATGGCGGAATATGGCCATGGCAGCATTTTTTTAGCTTTGTCCCAAGTTAAATCTGCTACTACCTCCAAATCTACCTTTCCTGTAACAACTCAAACAACATAAATTCCTGATGGCTAAAGCAGAAGTGAAAAGATGACACTTACTGTTGTAAATTGGATAGAGTAGAAAAGAAAACATATCAAAAGGCATCTGAGTCTGTTAATCAGCCTCTATATTAATATCCCTGAGCCTGCTGAAGTTGGCAAACTAAATGGTACATAAATTTTTGCCATTCTTTAGCTTGCAGTTGGGATTGCAGACTGTCGGTGTTCTCACACATTTTGGGACCCAACCATTTCAGCAGAATCCCCAATTTTCATTAGTCTCTAGGCAGTATTGTAAGCTAAATCTTAAAAATAACATAATTTACACAATCTGTCTAAAATGTAGCCACTACAACAAAGCATGAAATAAGCTTGACGAATCTATTTCAACTTGGCTTGTGCCTCCCGGCACCTCAGTCATCCCTGCTGTGAATAAAGCCCATTAGAGTGCGTAAGTGGCACCACAGCAATGAATTATGCCATAATCCAGCAAGCTGCTTTGCATGGCCAGCTTCTGCACCCACGTGGAACCCCAGGGTCCACCAAGACACAGCAGCTTGCCTGACTGGGTCTGTAGTTTGTCTGGTGGGAAATTACCGTATGCAGTATGCAGAAACGTACCTGTGTGTACAGTACCCAGCTGCACACTCTTTAGTTTCAAAGAATTGTTTGCAACATGAGCCAGATCCTCCCTCTTTTGAAGGCAGTGGAAGGACTCTCACGCTCTTCTCTTAAAGCTGATCCTGTGCTCAGGTTCAATACAAATGCTTTTACTTCACTTCTAAGTAGGTGTGTTCTATTAAGTGCCAGACTACAGAACGGCAACCTTTATATTAATTTATCAACATTTTATTTGCTCATTAAGCACCAATGATTCTTCACCAGTGGTGAAGAAGACTCAAATTAAAGACTATTGCCGCCCCAGGGATTTTATAATCTAAATCAGATACAGAAAGAAAAAATTCTCAGGGAAGCTAAGGGCACAGAATAACTTTGAAGGCTCACTCTCTTTTCCCTTAAGCTCTTTTCCATTCCTCATTTCCGTTCACAGAAATAAAAAATATGTGCAGGCCCTTGTTCTCTAGTATCCTAGCAGCTGCCACCTTGTCCTTACTGGCCCAATAAATGCTGTTTTCCCATTTTTTACACATCAAATACACGCTGCAAATATCTTTTGTTTTTTAGGCTTTATTGAGCTGCTATTATCACTCCTTTTTGCTTTGTCCATTAGCACCCAAGACTGCCAGATCTGTTGGGTGCAGGTGGTTAATTTACCCCAGGACACCTGCTTTAGGAGGTTAGAGATTAATCCAGCTTGCTCCATTACAATCTATCCTAGCATGGAGAGTCATAGTCTCAAATCTGTGTTTAGGCTTCAGGAGTTTTTCGTACGTGTTCTTTGTCTCCTGATGCATCAAATGCAGACTTCCTCACCTGGCCTTCCAGGCTTTCCCTGGCTGGCACCTGGCCCTGTCCATATTGGTCATTAGATTTTATGGCAGGTCCTACAGATCATTACTGGTGCAGACTTTCTTTGGCTCTGGGTCACATGGAAATAGCTGTCCTGTCCATCAAACCCCATAATATTGCTAAAGTTTTGTGTGATCATAGGCCAACAGAAGAATCACATCTGTGGCAGCTGGGTCACCACACATTTGTGAGGTTGCCCTTATCTCATACTTCCCAGCCAGATCACTAGGATCTCACATATTTGCACTTAATGCTATAGCATTGCTCTTGCTTGGGGCAGACAATACAAACAAGAAGACGAAGCCACACTTGAAGCACTGAGTCTGCTGGATGGACCCACACACTGTGAGACCCTACTTCTACTGTTCCTCTGCAGCCCTGGGACTCGGGATACCAACTCCTGTGCGCCGATGTGCAGATAAGATGAGAGCTCTTGCTGAGGTGAAGTGATAGGCTGCTCATGTCACTAGTCCAAATCATTTTATCATTGCTCTGCACCCTTGTTTTCACCCCTTTGCCCCCCATTTGCTGTATTTGGCTATGTTCTCATGGCTCTTCTGGGCCTGCGATTGTCTTTTTATAGACCCTGTGTGTGAGCGTGAGCACAGTGCTTTCTGACAGCAGCTAGCTAGCCTGGTACCCTTAGGCACTCTTGTGGTACAAGCCATTCAAATAGCATCCTTGCTGTTCCTTTGGGGGTTTGAAGCAAGCAGGGGGGTGGAATGTCAGTGGTGTGGGATTGGAACAAAATTCTCAGTTATCAAATTTATCAAAATTTCTATTAGTCAAGGTTGGTTTGGGTTTTTTTTTTCCCTTCCCTAAAGCTTCTGTTGGCTTTGTTGATTTTCAAATCTCTTCTATGCTTACCAGCATTTGGCAAAAAACTAAGGAACTGACCTTTCCAGCCTGATACTGTAAGATTAGTTCTACCTAGCAACTTGTGCTTTTTCGGATAAAACTTCTGCAAAGTTGCATGAGTTACACAACAGAAAGCCTGAAAGGCTTGGTCCTGTTTAAACAGGTTTCAATGTGTTTGGCTCACAACACTGCTCGGAGACAGCAAATTTGATGTCTTGTGCTGAAGGGTTAATTTCTTTGCTTGCTGCTCAGCCACACCTAAGACAAACCTTTCGGAACATCAGGAACATCAGAACATCACGAGTCAGAGGCTGCACCCAGCGGTGCCTGTTTAAAGCATCACCTGAAAGTAAATTTCAGACAACTGTGCATGTCTTCTGCTATAGTGGCACCCCCATTGCTTCCTGTAAGTCAGGCCTTGGTGTGGTCCTAGATAAACTGGACCCGAGAGTAAAATGCTTCTTTTTTTTTTTTTATTACTGCATTTGCTTGGTCGATGAGCTTGCACCGGCCCAGCTCTGAGCCACGCACCATTCAGCTGCACAGTCCCTAGAGCTGCCTCCAGGGCAGCAGCCAGAGCTCACTGGTGGGGAAGGAAGGGGAGGGAAGGAGCAGTGACAGGGCTCCTCGCAGGCAGCAGCGCAGTCACTTTGCTTTATATGTAATACAAACCTCACTCAAATGTTGGAACAACTGACATTGTCAGCCTGGTAATGAAGATGGGGGGCGGGGGGCACGGAGTGAATGGGCCAGATGCTGAGATCTCTGTGTTCATCAGTTCTTTTTCTGTCTTCCTCATAGGCAGAGCGTCCTGGAAGACAGAAAGAGCAGCAACATGAATTAAGAGGGGCTGCAGGAGAATACTGGTAACAGAGGATGTGATCCACCAGTTGTCCCATGGCAGTTGTCAGAGGTATCCCTACTTGCATTTGAGGTAAGTTTTTAAGATGCTTGGACATTTAGTTATCTTTCTACTCAATTTACAGACTTGTAAAATAGCCCACCCCATTTTATATATTTTAAAAACCATCTGTAAGTTCAATAAGATCACCTGGCTTAATAAGAACAAGGAAAGATTCCCCAGGAATGCTTGGCATGAAGGAAGTTTCCTTCATGATATGGTAATTCTAGTAAAGCAGAGCAATAAGCATGTATCCCCTGTCTGTGGCTTGTTCACATCATACAGCCCAGCCAGACTTCTCAGTATTGCTCACAATGAGGTGAGAAAAGGAGAAGGGAAGGGAAGGGAAGGAAAGGGAAGGGAAGGGAAGGGAAGGGAAGGGAGGGTGTAAACCATGTGTTGTAACAACAGCAGAATTTGGAGTGGGCTGCAGCATACTGCTTGTTAAGTATTGTCCCTGAGCCAAAGAGAGTTAGGTATCTGGTAATAATTAAATTATTAATTATCTGGCCTGTTTTAAAAGTTCCTTCAGGAAAATTTACTAAAAGACCACCTTCTCAAATCCTGAATGGATTTGTGGAAAGATATTTACTACATCAAGCCTCATCTTCTGCCTGATTATAGAGACAAAAAAAATAGTACCATGCAATCTGTCCCCTACATTTTTCTCTTCAGGATTATTTAAAGCTAACAAATTGAGTTTCCCTTATATTTTTGAGGCTTATTAGTGGGGTAGTGATATGATTATGAGGATGAAACACTGAAGAAGCTGAAAGAAATGTAAGAAGTATTTCCCACTGTCTCAGGAAATCCCTGTGGTCTGTTGCTATGAACTTCTCTGTATCCAACATTGTTAGTGCATTGTTAGTGCATTGACTGCACTAACGCAGGGTAAAACAAGCGGCGGCAAGGTGACTACCTACTTATTCAGGATGGCTCAGACTCTGCACTAGGGAGATAAATTATGCAGGAAAAATAAAGGTCATGGTAATTTATAAGGAAACGCCAAGATTCAGAGAGACTTCCGGCCCCTTCTGAGTGGAAACCATTCATAAATTCATTACATAGATTGTAAGTGGAAACATAGTATTTAACTGGTCGTCTGAAATGAAATCTGAGGTTACTTGTATATTGGTGATTATTTCTACCAGCATGCAGCTTGCCACAGAAGCAAGATCCTAATAGGAAAACCATGGATCATTTCCGTTGCCTTTTGCCCAGTAAGACTGCCATTTGCTTTCAATAAAGCATTGCCTGAGTAAAGACAATAGAAGCAGGTCCCATATTTGAAAAACAAGAACAAAAACAAATAAATATGAACCAGGAATGATGGAGGAGCCAAAAATAAATAAACCAGAGGAAAAAGATCAAGAGAAATAGCCAGTTGAATGAGACTGGTAGTGCAGAGATTAAGACAATTTTCATGCTAGTTTAAAACCCAAATTAAGAAGAAAGTGATAAGTATTTTATTAAGAAAAATGGGTAGACATGTTTTGGCATATCATGCTTTTTTCAGTATGCATGGGGGTTATTGCCTTGTTTTGGTTTAGGAGGCCTAAAGAGATGTTCTTCACTGTGAAAACATCTTTGAATAAATCACATTACCATATTTTCTGGAGTCTGTGTTTTCTCCCCTGTTCTGTACAAGTTATGGGCTGATTTGTGAGCCCTGCACTCAGCCTCATACTACCTTTGTCTTCTCTAAAGCAGCAACTTCTGAACACAGTTTCCATTTATTGCTCAAGTTTCAGGGAGTATTCTTGGCACAAGTGGGAAAAAGTCCCTTGATTTTAGTAAATAGTTAATAATGAAGAAGGAAGAAAAAAAATTAAGAGGGCACAGAGCTTTTCCCTGATAAAACATATTTATCAAAACTATAGTCTCAGGCACTTTTGTGTAAGTGTATAGTGAACTAAAATTCCATTAACAGCTTCCAAGATAACAGTGCCCATCCATCTTCTTGTTTGTCCTTTGAATACAGCTGGGACTCACCCACACTTTGATTAATTCCCCTCCCAGACAGAAAAAAAACCCATAACAATAGTGGGGGGAATGGGTATGAACCCAGCCCTGGAGGTAGGGAGGTAAGGAGGTGAAAGGAGCCTGAATTAAAAGAAAAAAAAGTCCTTAGCACAGAAAGAAAGAACATGAAGTCCTTAGCGTAAGGAAATTAGGGTCATCTGAGCTCTGAGTAGGAAAATGAGAGGAAGACAAAATCCTTGCACTGCACAGGAGGGTAAATGGCAAGGGAAAATGGTATGGACAGAGAGCCTTTGGCGTGGGAAGAGAACTGAGATCCTAGCAGAAAAATTGGGGTACGGTGGTGTGTGTGTCTCTGTGGAGGGTGGGAGGTAGGGGTGATCATGGTACTTTTTATGTAGAGAGCAGGTAAAGAGGGACACTGAGCTACCAGCAAGGTGGTAACATAATGACCATGTGATGTCTTAGGTATGAAACATGGGACTGAGGGAACCCTGAAACTGAAATGGGAGGTGTCACATAGAAAGGGTTTTTGTGTGCAGTGTGAAAGGTGGCTTTATAAGGAACAAATCTTACAGATTCATAGAGTGAGGCAAGACAAATCAGGGTTCCAGTCCAGCTGGATGTTTCCAGGAATTGGCTCCTCTGAGGGCCCTTTGCTTTGTCGTAAATTCCCCCACATTTCCTTAAGGTGACTGGGGACAGAGACCTGCTGTCTTCAAAAGGCTTTTCAGTCACTGGGGTGGGAACAGTTCCAGACAGACCCTCATGCAGGACAGTTAACCCTAGCCACTTCCACAGCCACCATGAACATGAACTTGCCTCCTGGCTGTCCATCTCCTCCGAGGAGCCATGTGTCACTTTGGAGAAGGGTAAGCAAGGATGTGCTCTGCTAGGGCAGCACATGCTCATAGCCTGAACAGAAATTTTTTATGAGCTATGGCAAGTTGTGTTCAGTCTGTCCAGCACTATCAGGGTGCATTCACATGACAACAGAACGAACAGATGCTGAAAAGACAGTTTGAAGGGAGCAATTTCTCAGTACTCCACCACACTAGTAACCCTGCACATATGGCCTGTCTATCCATACTCCAGTATGCCCCGGTTTTGTCTCTCTGACAATGTAGAGATGTTAGTATCTTTTCAAGATTCTTTTGCATTACTGTCACACAACAGTTCATATATTTTTCTAGTCTAACATATTAAGTTTAGGTATATACTTGCACTGTTACTAAAACACATCCTGAACTACACAGCTTCAGACAGCTTTCTCTCCACCACAGAGCAACCACCAAATACTCAGCGACACAGGATCTTTTTTTAACACTGTGGTTGTAACAACTGACTTCATCTAACAGATTCATGTCTGCCTCGGGAAGCACCAGCGCAGGAGCAAGACTGTGCTCCCAGTACCATCTCAAACTGGCTGATTCATGCTTGGAAAGAGATACAGGGAAGGCAGATCTGGCTGGGAACTTTTGCTACCTGTATGTGCTACAGGCAGAGGCTGCCCATTTGGGGGTGAAGTAGCAGAAATCTTTAGTGGTGGCAGGTTTGAGTGGCCTTTTACAGTGTGGCTGTAGCACTTTCATAGGCCTAGGGCACAAAAATCCTGGTAGCAGCCCTTGAGGAGACACAGTATAGCCCTAAAAATTAATGAGAAGCCAAGGAAATAGTTTTTGTTCCCCACCCCTGCTAGTGAATGGAGTCACATCCAGCTGGTGGCCGGTCACAGGTGGTGCTCCCCAGGGTTCTGTGTTGGTGCCAGTTCTATTTAATATCTTTATCAATGATCTGGATGAGAGGATCGAGTGCACCCTCAGTAAGCTGGCAGATGACACCAAACTGGGTGGGAGTGTTGATTGCTTGGGGGCAGGAAGGCTCTGCAGAGGGATCTGGACAGGCTGGACCGATGGGCTGATGCCAATTGTATGAGGTTCCACAAGGAGAAGTGCCGGGTCCTGCATGGGGTCACAGCAACCCCAGGCAGCGCTACAGGCTGGGGGCAGAGCGGCTGGGAAGCTGCCCGGTGGGAAAGGCCCTGGGGTGCTGGTCAAGAGCCGGCTGGACAGGAGCCAGCAGTGTGCCCAGGCGGCCAGGAGGGCCAGTAGCATCCTGGCTTGTATCAGGAACGGTGTGGCCAGCAGGGCCAGGGCAGTGACCGGCCCCTGTACTGGGCACTGGTGAGGCCACACCTCGAATCCTGTGTTCAGTGTTGGGCCCCTCACTGCAAGACAGACACTGAGGTGCTGGAGCGTGTCCAGAGACGGGCAGCGGAGCTGGTGAAGGGTCTGGAGCACAAGTCTGGTGAGGAGCGGCTGAGGGAACTGGGGCTGTTCGGCCTGGAGAGGAGGAGGCTCAGGGAGACCTTATCGCTCTCTACAGCTGCCTGACAGGGGGGTGTAGGCAGGTGGGGGTCGGTCTGTTCTCCCAGGTAACAAGTGACAGGGCAAGAGGAAACGGCCTCAAGTTGTGCCAGGGGAGGTTTAGACTGGATATTAGGAAAAATATCTTCACTGCAAGGGTGGTCAAGCATTGGAACAGGCTGCCCAGGGACACGATAGAGTCACCATCCCTGGAGGTATTTAAAAATGCATAGATGTGGTGCTTAGGGACATGGTTTAGTGGTGGACTTGGCAGTGCTGGGTTAATGGTTGGACTTAATGATCCTAATGATCTTTTCCAACCTAAATGATTCTATGTTTTTGCTGCTCTGAGTAAAATTTCATACTCATTTAGGCAGTGGGAGTAGGATTACACAAAATATGATTAAACATTAGAAGTGGAGAAGAGCAATTGGGATCAATCAGAGTGCATGCATTTTTAGAAACATGAAACAATGTACACAGGATACCACAGTGCTATGTGTTGTACAGACACAAAACAGAAGGTCCCTAAGTCTCAGGACTGAGCAGTTAAGCTTTAAACTGGAGACAACAGACTAGAACAGACAAACCAGACAGGACAACAACGCAGGCATCATGACAGACTTGCATGACAGTCTACACACTGTTGTCAGCTCTTCTCAAAAAGGATTTTTTGAAGAGTGTAATGAAGTACCTGAGGGATAGTGTAAGATGACAAGCTTACTGATGTTTCTCCCTTCCCAGGAGAAAGATGTGAGGGCAGAAAGCACGGAGACCTCTGTCTAACTGAGCCACAGCATTAGCAGATTCAGTGCATACATTTGTTATGGCTGTTGTAGCTTCTTTGAAGAACACCTGAACTAGCTTTTTGTTGGCCTAATCAGTTGAACTGATGATCAAAAAAGAGGTTGGATGGAGGGAGGTGGGAGGAGAGAGAAAGAAGAAAAGCCACATCTGCTATGTAATGAGAGCCATGCCATGGGCTGGTTGGAAATGTGGCAGCGTATTGCAAGTACACACTACGCCCCACTTTGAAGCGATCCCATTTTTTTCCTCTGTGGCTGAGATCAAGGCTGGATGGGGAGAGGGAAATGGACCTTTGCAGAAATGCAGTGTTTTGCCTGTCTTGTGACCAGGCACATATTTAGCTCTGAATCTGGGTAGTGTCAGTCAAAAAAGTAGGATGTGTTAGTAAATTCCCTGCTGGAATTGCTTTTATTCAATCCACTTCAAGTTCTTGCATGGTACCCATTGACTTGATGCTGAGTGGCTCTGTGGTAAATGAAGCGTTTTGCATTTCCAACTTGGGACATGGCAGAAAATAAACAGGTTTTGTACTCAGAAAAAAATTTAACCTTGTGCAGGAAGGAAGGACATTCTGAGCAGTCCTTTCACAATATCTCCAGGCAAAGAAGGGGGCTGGTTCTGTCCCTTAGCACTTCTCAGAGCTGGAAGCCAGCCTTGACCCATGGGACCCCCTTTAGTCTCCAACTATTGATTAAGCTTGGATGGACTCTTCCCTCCAGTTTTCTTGGGATGCCACAATTGGTAACCACATGTTTGTTGCCCACTTACCATGAAAAGGGCAAAGACTGGTCATGATGGGGAGATGCTTGTGCGCCAAAAGTGATGTGTGAAGTACAAAATAAATAACAAAGTATGCCTACATAGCACATACAGAGTATGCAAACTTTTTCACTGCCCCGGATGGATCACCTTGAAGGAATTTCCTGATGTAAATCAGCTTCTCTTGAAACATCCCAGAAAAAAATGCCAGTCTGCTGCAGGGAAACTGAAATACTTCTCATAGATGAAGAGTAATAACAGAAATACAAATTGAAAAAAAACGTGATCTATAGGTGAGTATCAGGGACAGGGAAAATGTGGCTGTAGAGAGAGGTTATAGATTAACTGATCATAGGAAGGAAATCTGTTGGTTTCTCAGATTTACTATCACAAGTTGCTTTCTAAAAAGGAGAGATTAAATTGCACAGAGTATTATTCTGCAACTGTAATATGAATTTGTAATACCATAGTATCCAGGGTAGTTCTGTGGTGGCAAACAAACAGAAATGAAGGAAAGAATGGTTCTGGAATAAGACAAAAACACTGAATTATTTTTTTTTTTTAAAAGTGCCCTGGTTCTATATTTGCCAGGAAGTTCCTTGACCCAGACCCCAACGCTAATGGAAGTTTTTCACCCTACATATCTACTATAATAGGTGACAGGCAATGTGTGGGGTACTATGTACGGGTTTCAGAGTGTGTCCCTCCTCTGTCCTTCCCCTTCCCTGTGCTCACTCTTGCGATCCTTTGCCTGTCCAGACGGAGACCAGTTGGAGCACTCTGTAGAGCCTTCTTTCCCCATACACCTGAATTTCCTTCCAGGAAACCAGTGGAAACCAGGATGCAGGAAAGGGGAAGAAACTGTACATCAGAACCTTATCCCCATATGCAGTTACAATGTGGTCAGGGTACATTTTGGGAACTGAAAAGTCTCAGGTCCCACAATTTTAGACACACCCAGAGGGTACAAGTTGCCTGATAAGAGCTTTCAAAAATTAGGGATTAAACTGTGTTTCCTACTGCCCTCCTCTGTAAAACAGGGATAATACTTTACAGCAAAGCAAGGAATGCTGACACCAGCTCTTTTCATGATCAAACAAGTGCACTAAGAGAATAATTGTTTGTCTGTAAGCACTTGATTTGCAGGTAGCTTCAAAATTACCAATGAAAGGTTGTGTTAATATAGATATTCTGCACAACTAAATGTGAAATGGCTGCAGTTACAATTAAAAGGGCAAAGGAAGCCATCAGAAAAATGATAGGTAAATGTCTGGCTGAGATTTCTCTTAGTTAAAGTGTGTAATTTATTAAAACAACAAAACACAGTGAACTGATTCAAGACCATCTGTCTATGGTAATCATAAGTATATATTCATAGTATTGCATCATTTGAGTAATAACCATAGTTGAACAAACATTTTGAAAGAAAGATAAACCTATCAAATGTAAATCCTTGGTGTGAACAAAATGAGGACCCTAGTCCTCAGCCAGGACTGGGCCTCTAGATGCTTTGACAATATAAAAAAATAGCAATAAAGAAAGGGAATGAAAAGTAATTGAGGATTACTCAGCAGGTTTTAGCATGTTTAAAACTGTTGACTAATATACATCTATGACTAATAAAAAGCATATTTTGGCTTTTTAATTACTCATCTTTTGCCCTGCTTAAACAGTATTTTATTATTTTTCACTTTTCCTCCACAGACTTTTACCACAAGCAGAATAAACAATAAACAAAGTATATGCTCTGGAATGTTTTCCTTTGGGGGGAAAAAACTTAAGAAAAACATCTTTTTCCTATGACAGTGTTTGAATTTTAATGTAAAATGCACTCTGAGCTAATCTTCTCTTACACAGGCTTGTTCTTGCATTGAGAGATGACAGGCTTTTAAATCTGCCAAAGATGAGTTCAGGCCTTTCTCTCCGGCTCTGCATTGTTTCTGCAATACTGTCTGACATCACTGCTACTTAGGGGAGCATAGGGAGTCTACCTTCGTTTAAGGGTGAGCTGTGGAAACAGGAAATGCTGACAGCTAGGCCTCCAAGGTGAAGGAGGAACCGATGTTAAAACCATCTTTGAAAGAACAAAATGGATAAGCCAAAGTAGCAAACAATTAGTCAGACTTTAAAGAAGATTCTTTCTATATTCACAAATTCAAATTAGCTGTATCCATGTTAGCAACTGCAAGATACTAAGTCTGTGCCTATGCTAGTAAATGAAATCTGCTCATGATCCCACCGAGGCTCGCTGTGACTACCTATTTTGCAGAAATCTCTTATCTCCCAAAACAGGGTGGCTGCTTCCAAATCGCTTGCTGTGAATGGTCCCCGACTGATTACCACACAGCTAGGAGCTGCGTGGGCAAGGGCTGCACACCCTAGGTCAAGTGTCATAAGATCTTTCTGGCAAGATCGCTTGCCAGAGATTCCTCTTCCAGTTTAATAGTCTGGATGTTCAAATTCTCGTTCCAGGGGACATTCACTGTGTACTTCACCGGTATAGAGAGGACAGTGCATTTGTCTAACATGAATAAACGTGCTGATGTCAACAGAATAACTCGTACTAATGAAGGTACAGGGCTAGTATGTTGCACTATATATGTAAAACTACAATATGATTAGCAATTATTACAACATCGGTCTCTGCATGCTCACATGTATTTGTTCTGTGAAGCCACAGACCTCCAAATACTTGTGAAGATCTGGTGGTTATTTACATGCATAGAGTTACTTGCATACTTAAGGGTTTGACATACTGTGGCTGAGACAAAGAGAGACAGTAAAAGCCACCAAAAATGCACATTATAACATTTACTTTATTTCTTTTGGCAACTGAAATTTATATTATATTTTTGTTAGTAATTCACTATGTCCTGATTTAGAAAATTGATAGTATGAATGATTCAGTTTTGGGAAGGTAAAGCACTCACCACAAGATAGGAGATGTATGGATTGTTGAAAGTAGCTAGAAGCCTACCAGAATTTTAAAGCTAGCACAGTTTTATTGTGTTTCTCTCCAATAAAGCCTTTTAATTCACCTATGGGGATACTATATTTTATCATTTCAGAGATTAACTTCATAAACATGCAGTGGCCTGCTAAGATCTAACCAATGTGGGGTTAAGGGAAAGATGTACAAGACCATGGGAAGTAAAATATTCCTTGCTCAAATTCAAAGGATAAGTTGCATGAACATTCTCTTAAAATTAAGTCTTCTGTGCATAGTTATCAACCCTCACTTCCTGGTCACACGGGATCTGGTTCTATATTACACGCCTGCAGCAAAGGAAGCAAAGCAAGGGAGCAGGCAAGAGTGGGAGACAAAATTAGTATTTATTTTTTACTCTCCCAAGTAATCAAGTATTTCCATATGCCACATATGAAACCACATATGAAACCATATGAAACCTGGTTTCCAACTCATTCTCATCTGATGGTGGGATCCTTTGGTGTTGCTACCTCTGATTAAAACTTTTCATGAGGGTGGGACATAGAATATTGCTCTCCTGTGTAGATTCTTTCATGCCTAACATGGCTTGGGTCGATGGTATACATTTTCTTCCATATAAGGCTGTAGGCTTTCCCTCTGCTATATTCAGTTGCCTGCTTTCATGAAACATGTAGGGACTCAGTATGTCTGAAGCTGCTAGCTTTAAGTGAAACTTGGCTCAGAGTGGCTAGGAGTTATTTGCAAAGGGCAGACAGACAGACAGACACACAGGAGCACACACATGCTCTGAGCATGACTGCATCATTGTAATTTCCATAGAAGCTAGAAATAAATAAACACAGAAGTCTGATTTTGCTGCACAATGTCTTCCTTGATTAGAAAAGTTCAGCTGGGCTAGAAACCGAGTTAACCACATTTTAATGCTAAGCATATCTGAAGACTCATGCTGCAAGCCTAAGGCAAGCATGTTGTCAGAAGGCAGGCTCCACACCAAGCACTGAATGCAGCCACAACAAATCATCCTTTGCACAACCACATCCTGAAATGGGGTGCAAAGACCACGTACACTGTGGCCTAAGTGTGGAAAACCAGAAAATGCAACCACCTTCCTGAATGAAAACATGGATGCTTTGCTGCATCACCGATGACAGATCTGCTTCCTTTGCCCCTATCAAGAAACCCGGGACACCTCCTCTTCAGAAATCCCTGGCCATGTTACTGAAACACATGCACTTCCCAAATCCTGTCAGAAAGTGCACACATCCTTTTTCCAGATCTTGGCTGCATAAACCGACAGAAATTGAATGATTTTGTAAGGAATAATCTGCAGTCCGGGGTTCCTATGGCTCCATTACATACTCAACAATAGCTCGGCAACAACAGATGCTGTTGGTAGGAACTCGGTGTATATACCACACAGAGGAATTTTCACTGAAGCAAATTGTCTTCAGTGTAAAGGATGTTGGAAAGCTCATGTTGTTCATTGTGTGGGAGGGGAAGAAAGGTTCCCATGTCTCCACCACAGCTTCTACCAAGTCACTGTGGGTCTCAGCTGCTCTGAGTGGATTCTGTTGCCTGGGTGTCTGGGATTCAGGGACAGAGTCAATTGTTTTTCTGTCCAAGGAATGTGGATGACTTTGTAGATCGTAATCACTCAAACTGGATCCTGTTTTCGGAGGGGCAAAAGAGCTCTCCTTCCTGCTTGACTCTTGGTCAACTGAAATCAGTTTTGTTTGGAGAACAGGGAAGGGCCAGAACTGTGACCTATGAAACAGATCTGGGAATCTCTTGGTTTAGAAATACTAGCAGAGAGAGGCTATGCCCATTATGACAGCTGCCTGTAAAAACTGTGACCTGACAGCAAACAAAACGTCAACTCCTCTTAACAAAGGAAGCCCTAGACTGCTGCTCAAAGAGAGGAAGTTCTCAAGTAGGTATTTTGTCATGTAAGTGTCATTCTTCCCTACTGCATGCAGGCTTCATCGCAGCATTTCCTACTATTGTAGCCTAGCATCTGGATTACTGCAGCTCCCCTCCAGGGGGCTGGTGATACACATTCTCCAAAAGCTTCAAGCACATAATTAGATTGCTCCCTTAGTAAACAGAATTTCCCGGAGGGGAAGCACATTGCAGCACTGTTCCACAACTTGCCCAAGTTGCCAGCAAGAGTTCTTGAATCTACAAGGATCTGGAAATTCATTTGGTCCATAATGTGTAGCAGTAGAAGTTTGGCAGTGTTCTGCCACAGAAATTGCATGCATTTAATAATGTGCTTTGGATAGCAAAGTCTGAGAAGAGCAGGGCTGCAATTTGGCAGGAAAGTGAGCCAACCTAGCAGCTTGGTGTTGCCAGCCAGCTGTGATCCTACTCCCACCTCCCTCCACACCCTCCTTCTCCCAGCTGGGCCTACCGGCCTTTCCCTGGATTGCTCTGTGCGATGCTCATCCGACCAAGCCTGGTGATCAAGAAAGCTGA
The DNA here is from genome assembly GCF_023638135.1 of Falco biarmicus. Taxonomy (NCBI): domain Eukaryota; kingdom Metazoa; phylum Chordata; class Aves; order Falconiformes; family Falconidae; genus Falco; species Falco biarmicus. The sequence continues at coordinate 31,310,557 of NC_079289.1, forward strand.
TTCAGCTCCTAAGCCCAGTGGACCACTCACTTTTTTGCTGGCTTTGTTTTCTGATGTGGTTAGCAAGACAAACTGACCCACTCAAACTAAGTGCAAGATGAACGCTGGAGTTGGTGCAAGGCAAGCATTAGAGGCATGTGCCTGTGGGGGAGGAAATGCAGGAGAAAAAAAGAAGAGCAACCCTCTTTCAGCAGCAGCAAGCTGTTAAATTGCATTCAGCATCACATGAAACCCCACCCTTGGGCCTGCTCATTGCCAAGTCTTTTTTTTTTTTTTTTTTTTTGAATCACAAAACCCTACAGTGGGTGATATTTAATCTATTTTGGGACTCAGTGTGCAGTTCAAACAGATTTATTTTACAGGAGGTATGGATGATGGCAACCCACTGGGCTGATAACAGCCCAAACTGTACCCTGGAGTATGATTCCAGCACAGCATAAGCTGCTCTAAATTTGGGCTACTGCTGCCTGGTTCCTTTCCCTCCTCACTCACATTTCTCCCTTTCCCGCATGTTTTGGCCTCATGTCTTGCATGGCATTGGTGCCAGTGGAACCAGAAGACAAACCAAGCTCAGGGAGCTAATCCAGCTACAATCTAACCTGTCAGAAAGTGGTTTGCTTCCTCAAGAATCTGTTTTCTGAATCGGACCACAGCACAAGTCCATCTCATGCAAGGGAAGGGGTACAAACATTTAGCTGAAGGCGTAAACAAAGGAAAGATAGACACTTTGCCTTTTTAACAACCTTTTAGTTTTTTAACATGCATCGTAGGCATACTTTCAAGCTTAGGCACTAGGAACAAAAGGGGAAGATCACAAGGGATTTAGGCTGAGTATTTTGACTCTAGGCAGGTACTCAAGGACTGTAATTCATGACCTTGATTTAGGCATCTCTGTCCCCTTCCATGAAGAGAGGGAGTTAGGCAGCAGTGCATCCTCTTCATAGCAACAAAACCTCTGAATAAGGGAGAGCAGCATCTGTTGAAACCAGCCAGTGGGAAATGAGAAGGCAAAGGAGAGCTGAGAGTCTTCCTTTTCTCAGATTTAGACTTCTGCATGTGTGAGACTGGAACATATTTTGAGACCTCCTTCCTTTCATTCACTTCTAGATTTAAGTAACTAGCTTCTGCCTTGGGGAACAAAAGTGTCCTGCTGAAAAATGGCCTCCACGGAGAAATATGTAATGGTTTGTATATCCACCCAAATAAAAAGAGATCCGGGTTTTCCTCAGAGGGATGGTGTTCAAACCTGCAGCTCCCTTCTTCTCAAAGGGCAGCTGCTTCTGCTGGAGCTAGAAGACTAAGCTGCATGAGTCTTCCCTCCCACAGTAGAGACCACCGAACAAAAAAGCACTGAAGAATCACAAAGGCAGGAAAAGCACAAGCAATAATAAGAAACCCAACTCTGTACCTTAATTATAGAAGTGCTCCCCTGAGAGATAGAGATCTTGGGCGCCAGACCTTGATTCCAGCATAGATTACATATTTTTATCTAGTGACTCCTTGAAGCAAAACGCATAAGCAAATCCAGGGTAAGGGCTATAGTGAAGGTATTCATTCTCCTTACTCACTAATTCCTTTGATTTTTCAAAACACAAGACATTTGTACAGTTGCTAATAACACTCTGTAAATGCCCAACAGCTCCAAACAGGAGAGAGAATGAATGCTTTGTTATTCTAGGAAAATAGATGCGGAATTTTACTGTAGCCATAACAAAGAAGGCTTCAAGCGTTCCTCTGCATGCCAGTTGGGTTGGTTTTCTCATCAAAGATATTAATCTCCCTGCAGTCTGCAATGTCTTTCTGTGTTCACATGTGATGCATTCTGACAGGTCTTTTACAGTTAAAATCTGGTATTTCAAGAAATCCATTCACAGTCTGGCTTTGGATATAGCACGTGAAGTTACTTTAGCTTCCGCATCACTTTCCATTTTATTTTCAGCAAACTTCAGTTAGCATATTCCTGTAAATGTGTGAAACTTCAAATTGGAAAGGACTTGTTTCAGTTCTCCTTTTTTTAATAGAAGTTTGTCATCTCTCCAAAAGATAGAGGCAACAGGGTTTGAATGAGTCTTAGATTCCCTTCCTACATACTGTTAGTTCTGGAAAGTTAGTGCATGTCAGGTGTTTGGAAGTGAACATCTAATGTTGTTATTCCACCAGGAAGTAGGATTGCCAGAGGTCAGTCTGAAACTAGGGTCATTGCACAGCTCCCCCAGCTAACTTACCTCTGATGTTCAGATGTTGAAACAAATCACAGCATTCTGTTTTGATAAAAACAAGCCTTGAGGTAATTGGGCACATGGGATTAACAGCAAATACTTGTATGAGGACTACAACAAACAGACACTAAAACCATGTAAAAAAGAAAAACTAAAATCTCTTTGCAAAAGTTTTAAGGTTTAAAGATTTTAAAGAGTGGAATTTATCAAATCTGAAATCTTTTTTCTCACTACCTATGTCAGAACAGAATTTCTATATTATTTCCTTGCATAAATAATCTTAAAAACTTGCTTTGAGTCCTCCTCTTGTTTACAAAATCCTGTAGCATTAGGCTACTATTTATAAAAGATCTATTCCCTCCTTCAAATTCTGCATTTTTTGTTTCCTTGACACCTATGTTCAGACCACGAAGAGGAGCTAGGTGAAAAGGAGAGTTATGGAGTCAGGATCTGATCTCTGCGGAGTCTAGCATGGTCCTCTCTTGTGAGGCCACACCTTGGTACCTGGGTTGTGTGTTTTGGTGAGACAGAGACAACTTTGCCTAGGAAAATGACAGACCAAAGGTGTGTGTGTGAATTCATAAGACAGGAGTTTTATGTGGGTCCCTAATGAACCATGGACACTTTTGTGAGGCATCTGATAGCCTGAGAGAAGCAGAAATCCCAGTGGGATAGGATAACCTTTTCACAGAGACAAAAGCAAGCTTGTTTATGAAATACCTATGTTTCATGAAAAATAAATTTTAAAAACCATATTGCAAGACAGGTGGTGTGAGTTAACAGAGAAGGCCTTAAGTCCCTAAAACAACACAGGGCATGTGGCTACATGCAGAATGCAGGTCTGGAATACTTGACAGTATGTTCCCTGCTTGGGGGTCTGGAAGAATGTGTCACGGTTGTCTTTTAGCCTGAGTTTACTTCCCATAAAACGAAGGTGGGAAGAAGTGGGTAAGGCAAAAGGAAAGGTTGGTGCACACCCAAGGCTCACCCTGACATACCAGAGGCATGCGTCTGGACTTGGGACTACCATGGAGTCACTCCTGGGTTCTGGAGTTTAGGCATACCCCATGAGAGTCTCTGATTTCACTTGCAGCTGCACCTAACAGAAAAGTATAGTCAGTGCTGTCAGGGAGTGTACAGTATAGTGCCATCTCCAGCACTAACATATAATCTATACTGGTCGTGTAGGGAGTTTGAGCTGTTGGGTGAATGGAAGGATATTCTCCTGTGACAGGGGAATGGTCGCATCAGCAGCAACCCAGTCAGTCCATACAACTGCCCACAATTCCGTAAGCATCCTGTCTGCATCCATGCTGGACGCAATTCCATGCTTGTGGAAATGTTCCAGGAACAGTAGAACTATACTGTATTTTACAGGACAAAATGTCACGGCTTGGAAAGCAAGGTGTATAGAACCACTTGGCAGAGTTATCAGCATCTAGAATAAATGTATTTGTGCAGCCCTAGCACAAATGTGTCCCCAAGTACTCTGTTCTGCAAGACTGGAATCTGCCAGGTACTACATACTCAGGCCACAATCTACCAAACAGCTTTAACATGTGCTTAATTGCAAGCAAGAGTCCAAAGCTTAAAGCTAAACACAGGGATAGGCATGCTATTGAACTGAGGGCAAAAAAGCTTGGCACTTCACAAGGTCAGCCCTTGGCAAATGTGAACCTTAATTTCTTGACGTATCTTAATTGTTCATGTGTCTTTGAGGCTTGAATTTGGAAACGAGGGTGACTCTTATTTCAAGGTATATGATTCAGGCCCTGAGCAACCAGAGGCAAGGGAGAATTAGAAGCACAAGAGATACTGTGAGGAAGCAGCAGACGACTGAGTAAGAGGGTTCCCTGGGGTGAACTCCTTGCCACACTACCTGCAAATGCCTATAACTCACTGCTACAACATCCTTTTCATTGCCAACTTTATTACCAGATAATCTAAATGTGTGATTTATGAAGCACCTGGGGACAAGCATTATGTGCGATCCCAGCCTGGCCACCTTTCCTCCTATTGTAATGACTATATCTCTTACTGGGGTGGGGGCAGGGCAGGTGAGGGATTATGAAAGGAATTTGGTGAGGTTAAGAGAAACAACATGTAAATTATTTTCCTGTAATGACAGTTGTCAGGGTCTGTAAAAACGTGACAGATTGTGCTGGTTGCTTTTCATATTCTGTATTCCACAGTGCATTTTGCATATATATGCTTTATGTGCCCAAGTTCATGCCTACAAAGCGGCTCTTAACGAAGCATTTTCCCATGCTAGTGTTGCCATATATATAACGTATGAAATTCTGACAAGCAGCTTGCATCTGAGCAACATTCTGTGTCCTTACAAGGCACAAGAGACAATTCCTGGCACAAAAAAGCTTAGATTAACAGGCAAAACACCCAGAATAATTTCAAAATGCCCTGAATATCAGTGATACATATGAACTCTTGGCAGATTATTTTTATTGACTGCCACCTATCTAGTACAAGGTGGCATGATACGACTGCATGGCTTTGAATGATCTCATGTCAATACTATGTTGCAGTTTGAGCTAAAGAGGAAATAGGACTCACGTAAACATGAACTGTAGTTAGGATTTATCTACTGGAGGGAGGTTTGGTGTGAATTTGAGCTGCTGTCTCTGATTCTGTACTGACGATGTTGCTGAATGGCTTCATCCACTTTGGAAGCAGATGAGGTGACTCTAAAGGCCTCTCTTGGCCACCTGAAAGCATCCACCTAAGTCACTAATGAAGAATGGCTGTTCAATGTGCTTTCAGTATCTATGTTTATGGATGATCAAAACTACGGAAATAACTCCTCACTTGGCCCCACCACCAACCCTTGAACAACTCATCTACAGACATCATAAATCTACCAGCACTTAAATGAAAAGCAGGGTTTGCTTCTGCATGATCTATTAATGTCCAAACAAACGGCACAATCCTGAAGTAGAGATGCATGCATGTAATTGTCAGGCCTGCTTCACACAGGACAGGCTACTACTGATCTTAATAGGCTTTCCCAAGCTTAATAGCTATGAACTCGCCCCTCATTTCACATGGAACTAGCATTGTTAGTAGTCTGTAAGATTTTAGAATCTCCCATGGGATCCTACTTGGCTGCTGAGCATAAGACATTCTTTAATTGCTTTTGGAATAGTTTATCATACTGCTTTCCCAGCTGCCAATAAAAGCCTGCCCCACTTCTCCCAAGACTCATCTTTCGCAAGGAGTTTTACCTCTATCCATCTCCAACTGCTAGGAGAGAAACCGCTTTTTTCACTTCTGCTCCTGTAGGTTCCTAAATAAATCTTCCTTTATATCTTCATCTTAGAACTCAGTCCTCACAGCTAATTTAAGCCAGCCACCTCTGTTTCTGGCTGGTGTTCTGCTCTTTCTGAATCTCATGGGCAGAAGTTGATGTCAGTTGCAGGTATTTGAAAACCTGTCTGGAAGCTGCATTACTGTGAGGCAGGTGAAGATCTGAGTGGCATTTTGGAGATCAGAAGATGAACTCACCCACTTAAAAGACAGGTGACCTAGTCTAAATGGGAAGAGATGACAGCTATATCTTTAGCCGGCAATGGGGTGCAATAAAAGGATGAGGGAAGTGTGGGAAGGGATTCGTCCTAAGCGAATTACAATTCCGATGTGCCTAGCTGGAATTCAGCATACGGGAGAGCAGGGACTGCTGCTGTCATCACTGCCCTTGGATTTTCTGTGAGGGGAAGTAAACAACTCTGAAGTTCAGCCTGGCTTCTATAGAAGCTTGTGTGGGTGTCCCAGTAGTGTTTGGTAAACAGGTTACAGCAGGAGCCGCAAGGAAAATAGGGCTTTTTTTCCAAATAAACAAGTTTAACTTAATGAAGACTCAAAATTAATATGTGTTGGGGGGTGACCTCAGGAGTCTCATTATCCCTAATTGGATGTTTTATTTCATGAAGTAGTCAGTGTTAACTTTTAGCTTGGTGAGGGAAAAGATCTCATATTTAATTGCTCCCAAATTTTCCTTTATTCCTGGGAACACTTGGCAGGATTGCAAGTATCTCTAGTGGCCAAGCTGTCAAACAAACTTTCCCTTTTCAAAGGACATTCTTCACGCCACCCCCCACCTCCCCTCACTATCTGGGGCTAGTTTTGATTCTCTCTCCTACTCAACACCTCCTACTCCATAGGCAGCTCTGGTCCCAACAAGCCCTCGAGCAGACTGAAAGCCACAACTGCTTTCTGCCTGGGTGACTTCCTGTCTTGAGGGTTCTGTGCCCAAATTTATAACAGCAGAAATAAGTGTAACTCAGGTTTAATATAGCTCAAAGCAGAGCTAATTTTGTGCTGGAACAGTCTGGAATGGTGTACCACACTCTGGTTTTGGCCATATGTACTAGTGTTTCACACTCCTTCCACAAAAAAAATAAGCTTTGGCTCATAGTATTATCTATTTTTACCTTGTCTTTAACCTATTCTAGAATTACACCAGCTAAGCGAAAACACCTTTTCTCTCCTTTCTCATCTCATTGGTCTAAAATCGCTATCCAACATAAGCGAGCAGGGAAATAAAGCTTTCTTTTTAAATAGAAATAAGAAATGGATGATTTATCAGAGGCATTTGAAAATATTAATGGTGTAAAGATGGCTTGAAAAATAAGGGGTGATTATTCTCCTCTCCACAGGACAAAGTACAGCTGTGGCATCCTTCCAAGCAGTGCTCAAGATGTTTGATTCTTATTTTAGTTGATATTTGAAAGGATTTTATTTTTACACTATCTAGGGGAATTTTAAATGAGTATTTACTCTGTCCTTTTCCCTGCTTCCTCTCCTTGCTTATCCTCCTGCCTTTTTTTTGCACTTTTTGCACCTTTGCACTGTTTGCAATGTTTTATTATACGTGGTCAGACACGTGAGAGCTTTCAGGAGTTACGTATCTTCTGTAGTCAATGTTTTCTGTTATTAAGGTGTGGTATACCAAACACTTACCAACTAAACACTTGATGTTTAGTGTCTGGAACATATAAACAAGACAGCTGAAAAGCAGTGTAGCCTGGAAAAGGTACAGGCTGAAACTGAAACACCTATCTGCTCTGGGACTCCTAGATGAGATTCTCCACAGCTCAACTTCCAAGATCTAAAGTGATCCTCTAGCTCATGAAAAGTAATGTAGGAACACCAGGAGTTAAGAAATCACAATGGCATACTGGAAGAAAAGGCTTTGCACCAGAGGAATCCTAGGCCTGAATTTCACTTAACTAGGAATAAGAGTAGCATGCTTCTTTCCCTCCCCTGGCCACATATCCCCTTTGTGTCTAGTGACCTAGCAATGGCTAGCCCTGAAGCCAACTGCTGCAACGAGCTCATCTGACAGAAAACAAATCCACCAGAAAAATAATGGTTTTCTGTTGAACTTGTTTGCTCAGCCGATTCATTCTGTAGTCTCATAGTCACTGGACCTCATGTAAGGGGCAACAAGATGGAATACATGGCCACAGAGAGATGGAGAAGACTGCACTTTTCAGTACTAGCCCACAGTCATACTAAACTAGTTGTAACATAAAAATGCACTGTCAAGGCATGGTTCCATACGATGAGGTTAGGTTTCACTCACTAACCCAGAAGGAAATAAACATCCCCTCCCAAATTAAATATTACTCAGTCTTGTTATTGAGTTGAAAAGGCTCAGGGAAGCATATGGCAAACACCACAGAGGAGCTAAGAGAGGGTGAAAATCTGTGGTTGGGAGACAAGGAGTCAGCAACATCTCAGCTTCTCAGTGTTGGTGAACTATTACATCAGCTCAGCTGTTCATGGATCTGTCTACAGGAATCAGTTTGCTCTGCAGATTATCACTTAAAGGCCCACTCTGGAAGAGACAAGACTTAACTGAACAGGATAAAATAAGCTATTTTTACTTGTGCTAACAGCTTCCTAGGAATACATTCAGTATACCATTGAAAAGACAATCTGAAATGAGAGAGCTCTGAAATGTCTAATAGTCTCATTGTGGACAGAAAGATACGTTCATGACTACACAACCTGAAATGTTCTCAGACTACTGAAAAAAAATGGAGAATTCTTGGTTATTGAGGAGGGGCATGGGCTTGAAAGCAGATCTGGCTCAAAACCAACACAACTGTGAAAAAAGTTTACACTAGGGAGACAACACCAGAGGTACTGAAGAACTGAGGGAATAGAGGAACGAAGACTGGGGAAACAGAGGCTCTGTTGTTTTGTATGGGAGTGTTTCAGAAGTCTATTCAGCAAATTATCCACTCAGTCTTAAAGCATTGGGCCCACGGGGCAAGTTTGGGGCATGAGCCCATGTCACTGAGCCTTTCCCTTTGTCTTGAAGGAGATGGCCCCTCTGACATAGTCTGAATGACTTTCTGTGTCTTGGCACAAGCACACATTCCCTGATGCTTCTAGTCTCACCCTGTCCTCCACCCACATAGATGCAGGAGCACAAGTAAGTCTCTGCCTATGGACCTGCACTTCCCAGCCACTGCTGCAGCCCCAGGGCAAGGACAGGGGAGGACTGGGCAGTAGAAAGCAGATAGATGTCCATGTTGCCTGGAAGAGGGGCAGCAGTTTGAGAAGTGGGGAGAGAAGGGCAGCTGCTCCAGTGGTATTGGCCTGATTGGGTGGGAGTAGTATTGCTGTCAAAAGGAAGGGAGGGAACAGGCTCCTGGGCACATGGAGAGGGAAAGATCAGCCTACAGGAAGCTCCTGTGACCAACATACACGCAGTGGCCGGTCGAGTTTGGGTGTCCTATTAACACCACAAGCTTTTAGGTCTAGTGAAACTAGTATTAAGGCCCTGAATTATATCAGAAGTACTTCAGGTCTAAATAATTCAGATGTCACAATGAATATGAGGAAGAAAATGATTTAGCAGAAGGATTGCTTTGTTTTCAGAGTTGCTATTTCTTTCTGTTATTGCACCCATACAAACACTAACAAATCAGTGAACTGGATGCACAACCAGACAGCATCGCTGATTACGTCTTTTCTTGAACAAAATCAGGGAAACGTAGCGGGGGAAAAAAAGCAAGCAAAAGTTATTTAAAGGGCAGAACTATTTGATGAGATTTTATCTGCTATGTAGTTTAAAGAGAATTCTCAAACTCTCTACAATCAGAACACTGAGGGTTGTTGTATGTTGTAAATTAATTTTAAATAACTCCCGTTGGCAGAGTTATCTTCTCAGGGTTGCCAGATCTCATTGCTTTATCACAAATCTCACAATGCTGAATCGCTTATTTAAACTACAATTCAAAGAATCACTATTTAATTTCTTGCCTTTTTTTTTTTAATTTTAATAAGCGTAAATTTCTCAGGGACATACTGCGGAAGGTAAAGAGATAAGCAGAGTAAATACCAGAACAGTCAGGGATGTCATCATTCATCTAGTGCTTTCTCTAATCAGGAGAGAAAAGAATTGCTGTTTGCTGGCAGGTTTTGCAGCTGCCTGTCGACAGAAGGGCCTGGGATCTGGGGACTCCCTGCTCTTCTGTGGGAGTGCCTGCCCCGGTTATAAACCCTGGCCCCAGATTAACTTTCACTCCGTGCTCCCTCATCTGCCCTCCACCCTGGCTTCTCTCTCAGTTTCTTCACGTTACTGAAACTTTCATAAATATAAAAAATTCCACTGGCTTCACTGTGACCCCACCCAGAGGCAGAGGCCCGCTTACAGCACCAGCTGTAAGGACAAGTGTTCCATGTGCAGGAACACTTAAAAAAACCCAAGCACTACTTTTTAATTATAGCTCAACTGCCGGTAGGATCTGGGGCAGGATTTGCACCTTGTAACCTGCCCTGATAATCACGTGCAGACACCTCCAATGGATGCAAAGCCGCTTTCAGCCTCCACGGGCAGGGTCTGGAACAGGGAGCGGGCGGCTGAGGCAGGTCACGGCCGCTCCACCTCACAGCCCGGTGAAAGCTCTCGGCTCTGCCTCATTTGAAGCCCGGGTTTTTTGCTACCAGTATCAGACACCTAACATTCTTCAGCCGTTAGTAAAGCACTGTTTCATCCTGCATCTGATAAAAAGCACCTAAGGGATTTCTGGACATCAGGACACACAAAATATGTGTTAACAAACATGCGACGTGATTTAGTCGCGAGCCCTTTCCCTGCACTTCGTTTCCTGTATCTGTAGCGTACATCTGCGTCTCGTTTAGAGGCTCTTTTGTGGAAACCCGGGGGCTGGGAACGCGTTCAGAAGGGCAACAAGCGCCGACCCTTGCGTAACGACCCGGCTGCAGGAGCGGGCGGTGACAAACACCGCATCTGGCCACGCCGAGGCAGACGTGACCTCTTTTCCCCTCACACCCACGGCCCCTCGGCGTCCCCCACCGCTCCTCCCCCGCGGCCGCCGGCCCCTCGCCCGCCTCACGGGAGCCGTTACCGCCGCCCGCCCCGCCGCGCCGCGCGCCCCACTGGAGGGCGGGGAAGGGAGGGGCCGCCCCCCGGGGGCCGGGCCGCCCTGCGCATGTGCCCCGCCGCCGGGCCGCTGCAGCTCGCTCCTCCGCCGCCGGGGGCGCTGCTGGACACCCGCCCGCGCGGGCCTGGCGCCGCCGCCGGGACGTGGGTCGCACTGGATTCCGCGCCTGGCGCTGTGATGGCGGCGGCGGCGGCGGCTGGGGGAGGCGGGGAGCGGAGCAGCACCCGGGACCGGCTCCTGGCGGCGCTGGAGGATCTCGAGCTCTTGGCCAGGTACCGCGCTCTGCTTTCCGCACCCGGTGCCCGAATGGGCGCGCCCGAGGGGGCGGCGGCGGGGCGCCGCGGGCGGGGTGAGGGCGCTCGGCGCTGTGCGAGCGCGGAGCCTCCGGCGGGGGCGGCGGGAGGAGCGGGGGCCCCGGGGGCGGTGTGGAACTGACCCGAGCCCCGGTGGGCTGCGGCCCGGCCCGGGCACCCGCGTTTTCCTGCTCCCCTGCGGGTTGCGCGGGGGCTGGGCCCGGCCCGGCGCTCTCCCCGCGGAGGGGGGGCATCGGCGGCGCTTTATTCCCCGCTCGCAGAGCGGGAGGGCTTCCTTGTTCTTCCACTCGCCTTCCGTGGCTGGCGCCTGCGTTTCCCGTGAAATGCACCCGCACCCCCGGTTTTAGGCTTTTTATTAGTCACTAAAAATTATGCTTAAGTCAGAAATTCGGAGGTGGTGTTGCGCGGCCTACGCCGTGCCGGTCGCTGCCCGTATGAGCGTTACGCCCGCTCCGAGCAGGCTGCGGGGCTCGCCGGGAGCGGTGCGAGTGCTCGGGTACCGAGTCCATGCTCTTAAAGCTGGGCTGATAACCTTCATCCAAGTTGCCCACCATGTTGTGGAGGCACAGCTGGCAGCGCAGTTGAAGGCGTTCCTAATTACTTTCCTCCTATTGAGGAGAGCAGAAGCTTAGGAAAACTTTTCCAGAGGGAAAACCCCGTACTACCGGTGTGCCTGGGCACTGTGCGATTACCACTGGTAGGACAAGGAAGATATATTGGTCAGTTGCTCTTGTTTCTGGTTAGGTTTTGTTTTCAGTCTTAGATTTTATTGTGACATATGGGTTGCTGTGTATTTAAAAAAAAAACCAAAAAACTTGCTCTTTATTTAAACTTATTTTTAAATCTTGGAACTCATATTCTACCATTGTGGATGCAGAGCCACCCTCAGAAACACTTAGTGAATCTTCCTGTTGAGCAGCAATGCGCCGCAGCACTGAGGAGCTAGGCCTTTCACAGTCGTGACACTGGGCTCGTGGTAGGGACAGAAATTAAGCAATGTGTCTGATCTATAGCCTTCTTATAGTTTTGTGTCTGTGCAATACCTGGCTAACGCAGGACAGTTAAAACCCTCCATGACATCCACCTTGGTGGTGGTAGTTGACATTCTTACAACAGATTTTATTTGCTACTGCTCAGCGTTCTTCAGGCGGAATAAAGCTTTAGTGATAATGACAAGTTTCTTTATCCTCTAATAGTTTTAAATCAGTTTAGTGTTTGGGAGTGACCAAGAGACATAGACTGAGATGCTATTTAGAGCTTCACGGGTGAGGGTTTTTTTCTGACATTTTGAAAGAGTACCTGCTTTCATTTTAAGGTTCTGGTCCCACTGCTGTATTAGTCCTACATCCCACTGAGCTCCTTGCACTGGACGAAGCAAAGAATCAGTACTCTTCCAAGGATGATGTCTTCAGATAGACAGTTATTCATTCATGGCATTGAGCTGCCATAGCCTTAGAAGCCAAATAAGCTGAATTTACAGAAAACACCTTTTTGCATTGTGGTCTTGTTGCTTAGCGAGTCCCCCCTGGGGTTCTTCGTGACTTTTCAGAGTGGTGACAAAGTAAATGGGTACCTGGAAGTGTGATCAAGAGGTTTGTTTGATAAGTACTTCTAAACTGGCACCAGAATATTATTAGTTTTATCGGTATTTTTCTGTGTTTGATATGCAACTAGTATAATATGTGGAAATACTTGTTGTAAAAGTAGTTTCACAACAGACTCTAGGTGTTTGAAAGGATAGATTTCATTGTGTATGAAACTAGTTCTGTTGGGAAAATAGAGAAGTAAAAAAGTGAAGACAACTTTCATGCCCTTTTACAACAAGCAAAGGCAGTAGAAGTAGGGTATGAATGCGTTTCATTGTGCTGTTTCTTCTCTCAGCTTCTGCTTATGTCTTATATATTTTGGCAGGAACTTAGCGCATTTCATGAGTAGAAATACATGAACACTTCTTGAGCACCAAGAAGAAAACATTCTCCAATTGTGAGACTTATTCAAGGAATTACTCTTAGTTGAGAAATCCATGCCAACACTGTACTATAAAATACTCAAGTCCATGGATACCTTTGTAATTATATCAGTACTCAGACAATTTGGGGGTGACTTGATGTGGTTTACAAATAATGCTGTAGAAAATTATGCAAACACAGAGTTTTCCTTTCAGGGAACTGATTGAAATTTTGGCAATTTCTAGAAACCAGAAGCTTCCACAACCAGGAGAGGAAAGCCAGGTAAGCTGACTTTCTAAACTGTATTTCTGTGGGTAAGCACAACGCTTTATTTGTAATTTTTTCCCCTTTTTTTTTCTTTCTTTGTCCTTGTCTATACTCAGACTAGTGGTGATGATGGGATTTTGGCTGCATTACAAAGGCATTCTTGGTCCTCATGTTGGGTTTTTTGTTTGTTTATTAGTTGTATGATTCATAGGCTGTTTCTGCAAACTGAGGAAGAAATTTTAATTTTTTGTGCAAACAGAAATACTCCAGTGGATGTCAGTTGCTGTCCTTTGCAGCACAATTGCGGGTGTGTTGTTACTCTAGCTAAATTAAGTTCTACAAAACTCTTGTTCAATAGATCCTGGAACTGCTGATTCAGAGAGATGGTGAGTTTCAAGAACTAATGAAGTTGGCGGTTGATCAGGGGAAAATCCATCATGAAATGCAGCTTTTAGAAAAGGTAGTAGAAAAGAGGGATAATGATATTCAGCAGCTGCAGAAACAACTAAAAGAAGCAGAGCATATACTGGTAAGTTCACAATGATGTGTTTGCTTTTGAGCATCTACTTGTGGTTGTTCTGGAGGAAGTGGTGTGTTAAGTTGCGAAGATACAAATATTTAAAACTTCATAAGAGCTTAGCATTTGTTTTTTTTTTCCAGTAATCAAATACTGTTATCATGCTATTCAGTTTTGTTTTATAATGCTAATTTTCTTCCAAACCTACTTTGTGTATTTTGAAAATGTTCACTGAATAGTGTCTCTCTTAAAATGCAAGTAAATGCAAAAAATTATTCACAGAACTGACTTTATGTAGAAATTTACAAGTTAAAGATGCATTGAAGATTTGGTTTAATTTGTTGGGGTTTTTTTACAACTAGGCAACAGCTGTTTATCAAGCAAAGGAAAAGCTGAAATCAATTGAAAAAGCAAGAAAAGGTGAGTATCCATGATTGCACATACTACATAAATGCAGTTGTAAAGAATGTTGCAAGTGAGCTGAAGTTAGGGTTGTTTTTTGGTTTGGTTTTTAATTATCATCACAGATTTTTGGATGCTTTATGTGTAAACAAATTTCTGTTTCATTATGAACCTATAACTCAATAAAGGCAGGAATTTATTATTTTTTGTGGCAAGCATATCTTTAATATTAAATTTAAAGCATTTCAGTACTCTTCTTGGACTGATAATAGTGTATCTGGTTAACTTAAGTATCTCATCAAATCACCTCAGGAGGTTACTGAGGAAAGGGAGACAATGTTGGTATGCATATCCATTGTATTTGAAAGACTGGCTAGCTGGTGACTCTGGTTTGTATTTGTAGCAATTCCTGCCTATCAAGTGAAACTGACTTTTTTCTTTTCCTGTAGGAGGCCTTTTCTTGGTGTTTTTTTATAGTGTCTTAACATTTTGTATATTTCTTCTAGAAAAATCAAGAAATATGTAAAATTTCTCTTTACTGTAATACAGGCATATATTTAGAAGGGCTGCTACCTGTATGCTCTACATTTACTAGACAAACACATTTCTTTACTATGGAAAATTCCATAATAGAGCAGGTCCTGAAGTTTTCTTGCAAATTGCGCTTGTCAAGTACGCTGCTTAGGAGACTGATTTGTTTTTTTCACAAGGTTGAAAAACTGCTGACGTGGCTGTAAAATCAGTTCACTGAAGCTCACGCTTACATAGTCTAAGAATCCTCCAAGCAGTCATTGTCAAACGTTAAGAGCATGCTTCAAATACAAAAATACATTCCCAATCTTTTAGATATTAGTGTGCAGTCTTCTGAAATAATATAATGATGCAGTCTCCTGACAATATGGTAACTTTTCTTCCATTCTTCCAGGTGCCATTTCCTCTGAAGAAATAATTAAATATGCCCATAGGATCAGTGCTAGCAATGCTGTTTGTGCCCCTCTGACGTGGGTACCAGGTAACTTACCATGTTTATGACAACAGATTTTTAAACTTTTTTTATTTCTAATAATAAAGCATGGTCAGTATCTGGTCTTAGGATGCTTATACAGTGAAAAACACTGGGGTTTATTAGAGTAACATTGTTTTCAGCTGTTCTATCTAATATTTTCAACAAAAATGGATATAAAAGTCCTGTACGTCTTCAAAAGGATATGAAACTGCATGCTTCCATTAATTGACTGGCCTCCTCTGCTCTCCTTTGTTCGCTTTTTTCCTCTGAACGTTGGCCCCAGTTGTAAGTTAGAACCAAGTATGTTGAAGTCTTTTCCATGTGCTTGATTGTTTTCCCTCCTGCCCCTTATAATATTTTCTTCAGAGGATGTTAGTAATCAGTGGAGTCAGAAGCAAGGCTTTCGTTTTGTCAGGTTTCAGTTTTGGGAACTATCCTCCTTGTCCAAAATGGGAATGTGTTTTTTTTCTAATCTCTGCCCTTGCTGTTTAGCTGTGAAGTAGCAGGGAAAGCAAAGATATCTTCTAAATGTGAGGTTGGTTTTGTTTTGATTACTTTTAATGTGCTTTTTATGC
Source organism: Falco biarmicus (assembly GCF_023638135.1). NCBI lineage: Eukaryota > Metazoa > Chordata > Aves > Falconiformes > Falconidae > Falco > Falco biarmicus. The sequence continues at coordinate 31,326,241 of NC_079289.1, forward strand.
CAAGTTTGAATGAACAAAGAAGGTCTTAAGTGGAAGACACAGGTTTGGATTTTAACAAAACAGGTGTGATGCTCATTGCTGATCCAAGCAATCAGAGTATGTTTCATTTTGGGTTTTGTTTGGTCAGGAAGCTAGGCACTGAAGAAAAAATTGATGTCTGCAAGACAAGTAAATATATAAACACATCCTTTTGCTTTTCTTCTTAAAGGGGACCCACGTAGGCCATATCCTACAGATCTGGAAATGAGGAGTGGGCTCTTGGGTCAGATGAACAATCCGTCCACCAATGGAGTTAATGGACACTTACCAGGGGATGCACTTGCAGCAGGTAGACTGCCAGGTAAAAGAAATTCAGTTTTATTTTGCTTTTCTTTCTTCCTTGTACAGTCACAGCAATTACACATTTCCCTTAGCAAAGGCAAATCAGAGTTAAAATAATGAAAATTACGGCTAATATTGTTCCTGAGCAGTGAAGATCTAGTAAATAAAGTTAACAATTAGAAATTTTATGCTAAATCGTGCTGCAGACACTACAACTATATCTATATAAACAAAACTCACTTCTTTACCCTTCAGTTATTTTGAATTGCTGTAAAGTAAGTGATAACAAATCATGTTAGAAAGAAGCATTTTCAAAGCAATCTTTTCTTAGTAGTGATGACAGAAAGTATGGAATTGTGAAAGCTGTATTTGGAAGAAAAGAGGTTTATTGTCATCCCCTACGTTTCTTTAAGTCTACACTCTGTATAGCAAGACTGATTAGTTCTGGATTGAAGAGGCATTGCAGGGACAACTGGTGAGGTAGTACCTTGAGTGTAGGAACTGAGCTTTAATCTATTAATTTGCTTAGTGAAATGGGTGCTTCCGTTGACTTTAATGGGATTCATTCACTCATGCTGAAATAGAATTTGGTAGTAAATTGTAGTAACTGAATCAAGAATTCAGTGGTTCTGTACTTGTGCAGTATTAGTCTACCATGGTTAGACTAAAATGTGGAAAAATTCTCAGTTTGGATTTATAGGAGGCCTGTAACAGTTCTTACCTGTCCGTTAAGCCACTTGCAGGTGTTACAGAAAGCTTGTGTTCAAAAATTATACTGAATCTATTAAAAAACCCTGTATTGTAACTTCACTGGAGAAATTGTAAACTTGGATCTGATCATCTGTCTAATCCTATTGTCACCTCTTAGGAAGTGACTTGAGGTTCTGCATCATACCGCTTTCTAAATCTCTGGCCTTGGATAAAATGGGCCAGTAAGCTGGGTAGGAGTGGGACCCTGACATCTGTCCAAAGCAACCTATCAGGGGAATGCTGAGCGTGGGCCCACGTATCTTTACTGTTCTTTTGGAGTACGGTCAGAGACATGTGAAGGTTGTGGCTTCCTCATGGAGTTTGAGCATTTATTTGCATAAGTAGAGCCCGTTTTGGCTGGCTCCTCTGCCTTAGGGGATGCAGTCTAGCTTCTTTTACTTTTGAGTGCTGTCTCTGTAAGAACTGAAAGCCCACTGTTTGGGACTTTGCCTTGAGAAGCTGGAAAGTGTGGGATTTTAAACTCCTCAAGTAAAGTTGTTAATTGAATCTGGGTCTCCTATGTCAGGGTAATTCTGTAATTATTGGACTGTCAAGTAAGAGGGAAACACCAAAACTTCATTTAAAAGACAGTAGAGGCTGCCCCAGTGTTTTGTGTAGGGATCCTGAATCTGTTGGTGTGTGGAGGCATGTTCTGAGAATGTTAATTGTGGGATTTAGTCCTTTTAGAGACTTGTGCAGAGAGATGTCCAGTTACTGAGTCCTTACCGAGTCTGCAAGGTAGCCACTGCGCTGCATTATAGCCTCAAAACTCTGAGCCTGCTTAGCACACACATTCAGCCTAGTTTAATAGTGGACTGGTTCCAGTATTGAGTCATGGTCACAGGATGTAAAACACTGGTTTAGATTCTCAGCTGGTTCAAATAAAGTTGGTTAGCTTCACCACAGCTGGGATGAGACCACTTGGTACTGCTGTTGGTCTTCCTAAAGTGGGGCACAGAACTGGCATGAAGGCTGCATTATGTTCTCATGTTTGCTGGTGGGTTGGATTTGTACGCCTAGGTAATGCTTCTGGTATTAGGGGACTGTGGCTGTAGTTCATATGTGGAATCTCTGGTGTCTCCAGACTCGAAGATCAGAAGCTGCCCTGTGTGTGTAGTCTTTGTGCTTCCGAGTTAGGCAGCACCTGAGCGAGAGAGTAAGTCTACCATATATGACCCCCTGCTTAGACAGTGCCCGCTTTCTGTGCTCCAAGTCCCATGTGGGTGGGCTTTTAATGCTTGCTGTAAGTGGGAGACAGCTGGTTTCTTTGGGATGGACTGATCTACAGTGCCTGGTAATAAGTGGAGAAGAACTAAAGCAGCAGGAGCATAAATTAAAAGGAAGGGAGCAGAAATAGCATATAGATGTGTACTGCAGCTTTGAAATGGGAGCTGTTTTCCAGGTAAGGAAGGAAGGGAGGGACTCGGAAGTGTTGTGGGTGGAGGGTAGGTTGGTAGGAAGTACGGTATGGGATGGTTTTGGAAGTAGGAGAAACAGTGAATGCTCAGAGAAGTCAGAGGCAACGGGCTGGCCTGGCCTGGGGCACAGTGGGGCATTCCCAACCCTCGGGTATCTGTCCGTGCCCCTGGTTTTGTAGTAGGACACTTCTCCTTTGCACTTTATGTACTGTTTGCCGATAACCAAGGTGTTTCAGTCAAATTTGGATAAAACCTTTTACTCTGAATTTATATGGTCTACCTTAAGTACTTTTCTTGATCTAATGTTTTAAGCTATTTTTGCATCCTGATAGGGTGACCATTTTCATTACTGACAGTCGTCGTGAATGTTCAGTCAGTTAAAACTGTGCTTTGAAGGTGAAAAGCTCTGTATAAATATATCCTGTTTTGAACTTACAGACACTCTGTAAGTGGGTGTCTCTTGCAGAGTAGGCTTTTAAAGGGATAGAATGGCTCCTTCATGAGATTTTTCCAGCTGTTACTGGAGGCTTTCATCTGTCCAAAATTAAGGAAGGATTTTAAGATTTAATTTTAAATTGGAGTTCTGGTTGAGCTGTCTTGTTGAATTTGTTGATGTATGAAGCTGATAGTTTGATTATGCCCCTTTTTTCCAGATGTGCTTGCTCCTCAGTATCCTTGGCAGTCAAGTGATATGTCAATGAACATGCTACCTCCTAATCATAGTAATGATTTCATGTTGGAGCCTCCAGGACACAATAAAGAGAATGAAGATGATGTAGAAGTTATGTCAACAGACTCCTCAAGTAGCAGCAGTGACTCAGACTAGGTACAAGAGGGACAGTATCCCTAGTAGACCTTTCCTGTGGTGAAGGTGGGTTGGATGCTGTTCATTGGAAACGGCTATATCATTTTGTAAAGCTGGTGGCCCATGTGTAGGGAGAAGGTACCAGCTGGCTCAGAAATAGGGTGACTAACTTAAAATCTGGACTTCAGAATTTTTTTCCATTAGATGTTCAAGTAAAAGGAGGCTTTCTGCTGGAGGAGAGATGTCAAATTTCCCGTGATTATGTAAATGTGTGAATGTGTATGTTTGAAAGAGATGTGTGTATATATATATTTACTATACATTAGATGAAAAATGTTCCTGGGAAAAGAGGTGTAAGGGGAATCCCCTTGTATGTTTGTTAGTCACTTCACTCTTTTGCTGATAGCCTTTTCTATGACACAGAAATGAGATGTGAAATTTGTAATTTTAATATCCTTTTTTTGTTACCGGCTAAATCAATGTTTTTGGTCATCTGTGTGCCGAGAACAAAAATATGGCAATAAAGTGTAAAAAAAAAAGTTTGTAATTATTGTAATATATCATGAATGATTTGTCATAAATAAACTCAGCTTTGATGTAACTTCACGTTTCATTTTGCAGACTTAAATCTTAGGTGAGTTACTGTGTAACTTCAATACTTAGCACATTTTATCCCAGTATGTGGCTGAATTCTGATTGAATTTCAGAAGTTTGTGTTCCATTTTCCCCTTTGCAAGATCCCAAGTCAGTATTGGAAGCAGGTGAGGAGTCAGGAACTGAAAGTATTCCTTTTCAACCAAGCTTTATCAGGTAGACACATAACTGGGCAGATCCTGAGGCAGTGATGTAAAGTGCCCATTCGCAAGGCTTCACCAAATACTTTGGTTAAACATCCTGGGATGCTGGGGCTGACAAGCTTTGGGGCATGCTGCAAGTTCAGCTCCTTTTAGTTCAAAGTGCTCACAGTCTTTATTCTTGTCCTCTATAATTTTTTCAGTTCTTTGAACCTACTAATCTGTTTACTTCAGCAGTTGTATTTCTTGCCTCAGCTACAATATTCTTTCATCTTTCCAAAGGCACTTCGCTTGGCTTTCCTTCCCTTGTTCTGTTTTGCTTAAGGAGTCATTTTATGACAGCCATTTTTGTCTTAAGTAACCCTCTGATCAAATCAGAAAACTAATGTGGACGGTTACAGGTTTCTGCCTTGCAATGAGGCTTCCTGAAGCAGAGATCACAATTCTCTTCACTGTTCCGTTTTGTAGATTCCTTATAGGAAATACCTGATAAATCAGGTACTTCCTCATTTGCTCAGACAATCTTTCAAGTATTGCTGTAGTAATGCTACCACATATGACCAACATATGTACAAATCCCATAAGGATATTGAAATGAAAAGGACTTCGGTCAGGTTCAATCACGCAATACAGGGCAGTGTTTTTTGTTTTAATAGAAATGTGGAATTTGGTTTTGTCTCGGCTGTTCCTTTTGGAAGTATTTTTAGACTTAGACTGCAAAACAGAGGTGAAATTTTACTAAAGTTATTCATATACATATATATTTTAACCTTTATTCAGTATCATCTTTTTCTTTGGTGTTTACCCCAACTGTCTTTATAGAGAACTGTATTTCCTCTTTAATTCATGTTAATTCCAATATGCCTGCCCTGTCTCAATCATCCTAGTTAACCTTGGCTACCCCTGTTCTAGTTCACATTGTTTTTTCTTAAACATGTGCAATCAGAATCATACACAATATTGCAAAATGCAGTTAATGCTTTTTACTGTGGGATTAGTATTTTCTTCCCTAAATGCCCCTCTCAACACATCTTAGCACACAGCCACAGCTCGCTAGTCTCTTTCGTCTTCTCATTTATAAGGATGTTCTTTTCTTGGAATGAAATACAAATGGAGATAATTAATTAAGAGTCATGGAAAGTGTAATGTACAGTCTAGCCAAAACTCTTGCATGGCTGTATCATGTGATACACTAACTGAAATATAGTGGAGGTGAGTGATGGTTTCCAGACATAAGTAACAGTGAACAGAAGCAATGACCAGTTCTTTTTCTGGATTGTTTGTTAGTCTATTAATGGGACCAATGCATTACATAAGATGTCGTCTCTGCCTGCTGTTCTCTTAGCAGAAAATCAGATGCTAGGTGCAAGATGCACCCTAATCAGTTTCTTTGTATCAGTGCTCCAAACTATATGCTGTTCAGGAGTATTTTTCTCAATGCTGGATAACTATAATGCCATTTTAAATGAATTCTATTAAAAGCAGTTTAACAAATGACAAATTTTTAATTGCGTGTTCTGTTAGTGGCTTAGATCTGTTAAATAGGAAAATCTATTATATACACAAGTACTAAAATCAAAGTAAATGTAACATTGAGTTGAAAGGACTGTCTTAGCAGCCAAGAACTACAGAGAATCAAATTTTTGGGTGGGGAGAGGAAGTATAAATGCATGACACATACAGAACAAGTTATTTAATTTAGGGATTGCTGACAGCTGATTGCAGTAATGCACTGTAATCATCAAGAGTCCACTCAGAAAGCACACAGAAACCCTGACATATGGAGATACTGTTTGTGTCCTCATTTCAGTAACTACTTGTGTATTTACAACAGACAGAACAACTAAAACCATTAATGGAAACCAAGAATTTAGTGCATGACAAACCATTTTACAGTGACCCATGTTTTCCCATCATGAGCTAGATGCTTTCTAAAATTGCATTAAAATATTTTAATGTTTTTTTTCGTTACTATTTGGAACAGACGGGCAGGACATTTGTCAACTCTTCCTACAGCCTCTTTGTTGACAGCTGAATGGAATAACTTTGTGTACATAAAGTTGCTTTCAGGAAGAAAATCTCCACTTTTGAATAGAAAAAATAAGCTTTTTACAAAGATACAGTAGTAAAAGAATTTTCAGTGATGGTTCCCATTTCAAAGCTGCTTTATAGCGTTATCATCTTTCTTCGCTTCAGAGAAAGAGTATCTGTCCTAAGGGAAATTGTGTGTAGTTAATACTTCAAATTCTAAACAGGAGGCTTGCTATCATCAGTACCATCCTTCTAACTCGCTTCACTCTGCTTCTCAGCAAATAAAAGCCATCTCCATTTAAGAAAATGTATGTGCCAAGTAAAGAAGAGCTTTAAATTCTTCAAGCTCATTTCTTTGAAGAACTGACAATTCAATTCATAATTTCAGACAATTTTAATCTTTCAATATTGTGCTTATGTTTTATTCAAAAGAAATTTAAGTTCTCTCAGAATATTTTGTTCAAGGGGTATATCTAGATGAAACAGGCAAAACCTGTGTTTTAGAAGAACTCTGAAGAGGGGAAAAAAAGAGCCAATTGGTGGTTTTTTAAAAGCCACATCGTAAAATTAATTGATGTCCTAATGACTACATCTGGATAAGAATCAAATTTGGTTACAGATTCTAGAAAAATTGAACCCCCCCCCCAACTCATTGGTTTTGTATGTATCTTTGTGTGTACCATGATTTCATTCGCTACCAATTCAATCATTTAGTCACCTGACAATGCTATCCAATCCCAGTAGCCATACAGAATTACACCCGTCTGTGCTGTTTTAATACTGGCAGCCCTCTTCAGCCAAAAAGTACACCTGTGCCATAGAGCTACACCTATACATGAGGTTAGTTTGTACAATGCTATTTGTGTCAGCCTAGTAGAACACTATAGGCACCTTTCCATTAAACTATTACAAGTTCAGTAACACGATCAGGCATTCAGATCAACTGCAGAGATCTGAAACACTTCTGTAGATAAATCTGAATGTAACTGTGGCAGCAGAGAGAACTTTGCTATGAAAGGGGGTGGCAGGAATGGTTCAGGATTTTTCATTCCTTGCAACAAGCCACCACAAGCTTTTCATGTTTACCATGCCCTGATTTTCAAGTATATACTACTGTCTGCAGGAGAATGAGGTGTTTGTAAAATGTGACTTTTGTTCATGACAGTGCCTTAACTGAAGCTATGAGTCAAGGCTAAGTTTAAAACTTGGCCCAGGATTTATAATTACAGAAAAGCAGCATGGTATACAAAGTAGTTTTACACAGAAAGCAAGACAGTAGTTTAAGGAAATCAAGTTTCTCTTGGGCTTGGTGCTGGAACTGTTTCCAAGTGAGTAAGCTTCTCTGAGTAGTTCTGACATCCGAAGGGCTATTCATCCATGTAAAGGTTAACCAGATAAAACACTATGAGTTTTCTATAAAAGAAAACATCAACTGTTAACCACTAGAGCTAGAAATAGCTGTGGAATGAGAGACAACTGTCATGTGAAACACAGTAAGAGCACTGAAACATTTTGGCTTTGGGAAGGGTAACATTTTCACATGGGCAAAGTGAGCACAGTACATGCTTTCCTCATTCACTCAAAAAAGCAGGTCTGTCCTTGGGTTTGTTACGTCAGTTGGTGACTTCCAGTGTACCCCTTCAGATGATCGAGCTCTTCCGAAAAGGGATTGTAACCTTGCTCCCTCAGACAGCGCAGGGCCCAGAAGAGCTGATCCGCTGGAGGAAATTCATCCCATTTAACCCATTCCCAACCTGTAAGGTAAAAAAACCCAACCAAACAAAAGATAAAGCCCGAGCATAAGATTAATCACGTCACAATCCTGCCTCTGCAAGTCTGGGTGGATCGTGCATAAGCTACCAACGCGAATTCACATTCTCTGGGGCACACGCAGTTGTTTTCTAATGTTTCTTTCCTCCCCTTAGTCCCGACCCTGCGGGACACGCGCGTTCCCTCAGACCCGCGGCCACCCCTCACCTCGTTACCTCAAAGCCCGCGCAGGCAGAGGCCGATATAAAATAAATTAAGCTATAGACGTGCTCAAGCCACCGTTCGGACGCGCCCCCTCACCCTCGTTCTTCTCGGGCTCGCGGTTGCGCGGCTCCGCCCCCGGCTCCGCCTCGCCCTTCATGAGGACAGTGACGTAGTGGTAGCGCGCGGCGGCGCACACCGAGTTGACGGCGGAGGCGAAGCGCACGTTGCGCAGCCGCAGCGCCGCCTCCTCCAGCGTCTCCCGCGCGGCGCACTCGGCCAGGCTCTCCCTGCGGGCGGGGCAAGGCGGGGCCGCCTCAGGGGAGGGGGCGGGCAGACGGCTCTCCGCGGCGCCGGCCTGCGCGGCCCCGGGGCCCGCGGCCAGGGGGAGGGTCGGGGGTCCTACCCGAACTCCAGGTGGCCTCCGGGGAGCTGGTAGGTGCCGGCCCCCACCGCGCCCTTCCTCTTGCCCAGGAGGACGCAGTTGGGGTGCGCGGGGCTGGTGACCACGACCCCTACGCCGATCCCGGGCCGCGGGGGCTGCGCCGTCTCACCCATGACAGCCGCGGGCGCTACGGAAGGCTCCTCCCGGCTCGGCTCGGCCCGGCCCGGCCCGGCCCGGCAGGGCGGCAGCGGGCGGGGGCGGCTGGGCTAGCGGGGCCGCGGCCTGGGTTCGGGAGGCCGCTGCCCGGGGGGCGGGGAGGGTGCTAGGGCGCGCGAGGTACGCACGCGCGCCGCCGGCGGGTGGGGCGGGGCGCGGGGGCGGGCGGCGGCGCGGGCGCTGTTCGGGCCTGGCCGGGGCACTCGGCGCTGAAAAGGCGTTTGTGCGAGCGCGGCGGGCCTGACGCGGAGCCGGTGGGGCGCAGTCCCTTGGCCGCGGTGCCCGCCTGTCTCTGCCTGCAGGTTTGTTTGGCACTTAGGAGCGGCCCGTAGGTGAGCCCGCGGTGCCAGCGGGGGCGGCCCGGCTCTGGAGAGGCACTTGGGAATTATTAAAAAGAAACTACAAACTTGGCGAAGCAGAGCCCCACTAGCAGAATGGCAGCTCCTGACTGATGAAGGAACACATCAACATTCCTGCTAGTAAACATTCATTTTCATTTTCACTTTTTTTAATTACAGATATACGATTATATAGAACATAAGGTACAAAAATTCATGTTCCTTTTAAACAACTGTAAAGTTTGTTAGATTTTTCCCTTCTCTAGCCTATTAATCACAACACAGATACAAACTATTATTCCTTTGCAAGATTTTGAAACCTTACAAAATATTTGGCTACAGATGTTTTTATTTACTTGTGAAGGTCATAGGGCCAAATTGTGTGAAGATTAATCACTGCTTTTTATGTGATAGTTTTCTGAGGTTTAATTGCCTGAACTTGTGCAGTGTCAGATGAGTCCCAGTGGCATGAAGGCAACATCAGGAGTGTGTGGCTGGGCGTGCTGGAAGCAATGCTGCCCTTTGCTGGTAGTTGGCTGTGCTGTGTAGCTGTAATGTCAGCCCACACCCTGAATTACTGACATTAGTAAACAAAAAAATAGAGTCTTGGACATACTGCCCAGCTACCTGACTTCCTGTAAACCAAGCTTATTCATGTGTATCTGCCCTCCAGTACAGCTGGAGTAACCTAATCTCCACATTAAACAGCAGTCAGTTATGTCACTTCTGTATTTACAATTTAATATGACAGTGATCTTACAGAAGTCTTATCAAAGACTCGTCCTCACCCACTAAGCTCATTCTGGTACAATATATTAAAACACCACAAGGCTGTTTATCTGAACAATGAAAAATTCTGCTTTCTGTGTACACCATTTTCCTGTACCTTATACCAAACAGCATTTACAAACAAGTCTGAGGGTGAGGGTGGCCCACTTTATTTTAATATTTATACAGTTGTTATGTTGTTAGAATGGTAGCAGGATACAATTTCTTACATTATATGAAGTTAATTACGTAGCATATAATTTTTTCTCGTATTTTTCATAATCATCTGTAATACTTGTCAGTAGGCTAAGATTTACCCTTTTTCGCTACCATCCTATTTCATACAAGGATGCAAAGTATTATTCCTTTTCAGGAATTTAAAATAATTTTTGTTGTATCTTTTGATATCTGCTTGTTTTGAAATCTGCTTTTATTCTGATGTATTGGTTCAATTTTTTCATCTTACATTTGCAGTCATTAACAAAGAATACTGTGTGAAAATAAACCATACTTTGTTGGCTGAATCTGTTCTCATCAGTTTTGCTTTAGGATTTATTTAGGACATGGGTGTGCAGTTGGATTTTGCACAGGTTATGAAGTAAATGTAGGCCACTATTTCTGAGTTTGATAGTGAACAGACATCCGCTGAAGATGAGAGTAAGCCAAGAATGAGAAGGTAAAAATGCATCTTCTACTATGGTAGTATGTTGAAAAGCTTGCAAGGTTATGCTTTATGTGCTCTTATAAACTTGTTTATTAATACTTCATCTGACAAAGTATTTTTGTGAAATAAGCGGCTAAAACAGTGTGTTTGAACCAGCATGCATCCAGGCTGCTATTGAAAGAGAGGCAAGCACTTTTCAGGCCCAAGCACTTGTTCATTTTGCTGGCACTGTTATTCAAGTGGCTGTGCAGTGAACTGGATGAGCAAACGGCTCTGCCTCAAAAAAAATTATTTTTAATGAGATCTTTTCCTAGTGTGCTGTGGGCAGCACAGGGAGAGGATGGGACAGATTTAGATCAGATTAGACATAGCATGAAGCCAAACCTAACTGCAAACTGGGAGGAAAGATGATTTTTTCAGCAGGATTGGTTTCCCTGCTACGATTTACAGCTCAGGTACACAACTATTGAATTGGCACAAGGGAGGCAGCAAGTATGAGCAGCTGGGATCAAGAATGATGGGACTAACCATGTTAGTGACAGGCCAGATTTATGTCAGATTGAAATGACTACACAGCCATTCCACAGCCTACACAGAGAGAAAGCAGGTCAGAAAAGCACACAGTGTACAGAAGCTGCTTGAAAAGCAGCTACACAGCCAGAAAACATCTTTCTGAGAATCTCATGCATGCAGTTCCCTGGCTGTGGAATTTACTACATATTCACATTTGCTTAGCAGAAGTATGAGCTGGAAGATGTAAGGATTATGTTAAATCTTTCACATATCAAAGCTGGCATTCAGAAGCTGAGTAGAATGTGACAGCAGTGCATGGCTTCAAAGTCCTGCCAGCAGGCTGAGTGAAATGTGAGCTTGGAAGATACATGGTTTTTCCCTTGCTTACATTCAAGCAGCTGGTAGTTATCCTGAACCCTAATACTGAAAAAATAAAATTCAACATTGTTAACTGTTTCCTCACATGAATTTTAGCAGAAATATTTCTGTGACACCTCATGCTTCCATTAAATCAATTTTTATTGCACTTAAACGGGAGGGAGAGGATGCAACTTGGACGGTAATTGCTCTCCTGGGCTATGTTTTTGATTCATACTCCAGCTGCTGGGTCATAAGAAGCGGTTGGAATTGCAGAACAGATCGAGGGATTCCCAAGGGAGATGTCAGCTCTACCTTTCCATCAGATGAGGGACTGAACGGGGCACTTGAGGGAGCTATTCACCTTCCTGTAAAAGCAGTGAGGAGAAAAAAATCTCCACCAGCCTCTAGGAAAAGGAACTGAACGAAAAGAATAAACTTGGGCAGAAGTGACAGTCATTTGTTTTAAGGAAGACCAATGCTATTATGACTCTGCAAATAGAAGCATTTGAAAAGCTCAACATGACCCGGCCATGTGCCCTTGCAGCCCAGAAAGCCAACCGAACCCTGGGCTGCGTCAAAAGAAGCGTGGCCAGCGGGTCGAGGGAGGTGATTCTCCCCCTCTGCTCCACTCTGGTGAGACCCCACCTGGAGAACTGTGTCCAGCTCTGGGGTCCTCAACATAAGAAGAACATGGACCTGTTGGAGCGAGCCCAGAGGAGGGCCATAAAGATGATCAGAGGGTTGGAGCACCTCTCCGGTGAAGACAGAGGCAGGGTGAAAATCCTGCCTTTTTACTACAGTAGGATGCTGTATGGCAGGAGCTCTTGTCCCCTTTCTCTGCTGGGCTGTTTTAATGATACTCGGCTTTAGTTTAGTCATGTCTCAGAGCCTTTTGCATGAGGATGGCCACCCTGCTTTATGCAGCTGTGGTTCTGCACTGACTAGGTAAATATAGCGAAGCACCACTCCAGCTAGCTATGCCACTTCTAACATTAGGAAAGGTGGTAATTAGGAGAGGCTGGTAATCTACTGCTTCCTCCTATGGGACAGTATGATTGATATTTTTCCTTTTTTTCTCTTCAGGCTTGCTATCTTAGAAACATATGAAGTGGCACTAGAGAGACACATAATAATAAGGATATAAAGCTTTACACTTGAAAGTGCTAATGCAAATCTTACCTACACATTTAATTTGTTGGTTTTTTTCTATATGGTGTCTGAATGTATAGAGTAGCTGCTTTAGACAAAACAGGAGAGAAACCAAATGCAATTTTTTGGGGCTGTCTTTTCCATTTAGATTCCATCACTAAATTGTCCTGATTCAGCAGGAATAAATGCTGCCACATTTATAAGCGGAGTCTTGCATGAAGTTGGTAGATCTATCTTCTACTAGGGTATTGTGCAATAAGTGCTTTCGAGATTTTAGATAAAACAGGATTCTCCAGTAGAGTCTGGTTCTACAACAGTAAAATGGACTTTGCTCTTTGCTCTCACATAACTTAAGATAACTCAGATTTTTGCAAGATATGTCTGAATATTTTATATATTCCTTGTGTAAAACATCACAGAGTAGCCGACAGGAGTTATTTTCTATTCAGTAGCTTGTCATGCAATTTCTTAAGCCAAGATACACTACCCCATGTAAAAATGTGTTGTCTTTTGATCCCTAAATCCATGCTTTTTTGCCCTCTTCTATATGTGGCAAACAACTCTTGTGATCTCTAGATTTTTGACAATACATCTATTCTGCTTTAGTTTGCCTTCTTATATTTGAGATCTTTTCACTTAATTTCCTTGATATTAGTTTTTTGCAATTGCAAATATGCTTTCATACTCATAATTTAGATTAATTGCTTGTCAAATAATTTTTGTTTTCCCTTCAGTTTATAAAAGATTTGAAATCTTGTAAGTCTCCATCTGGAATTTCCTGAAATCCACAAAATTCATTTTAATAGTAATAAAGAAAAATGAAAGAAGATGGGGGAGAAAACAGGTTTTGCTCAACTCTTTTCAAAAAAGACCCCGAAACCATAAGAAGTAATACCTTTTGGTTTTAGAACTTGTGCAGGTCTTCTGTAGTAATGTCTTGCACTGATTCTTACCTACAAATAGACAGTTTACTTTAGCGTGAACAGTGAGCTGTTGAATGTTGACCCTGAGCTATGTACCTCAGATCTGAGTTTTCAGAACTTAGATGGGATTCAGACCTAAAGACGTAGTCAGTGCATTATGATGCTAAAGACCAGCTTCATGGTTCAGTGCTGCAATGCTTATCCAAGTTTCACTGCAGGAGGAGAAATTAATTTGATCTGCCTGCCTGAACTTATTGGGAAGTGGAGGAAAAGAAAGATGGGTTGATGTGGTGAGGTCACTGGTTAGGTCCCATGTGGCCTGACTTCCTTTCCAGGCTTTGCCTCTAAACTTGGTCTTGTTTTTCCCACAGCTGTCAAATAGTATACTGCTGGAAAGCATCTTCATTAGGAAATCTGTGGATAAAATGTAGGCAAGGGTTCACATTACTCCCAGTGTGCCACTGGCCTGTCTGTCAAGGTAATTAGTGGTTTGATGGAGTGACCAACAACAAAGCTATGGAGAATACTTATATGGAGAATATGAGTAAGGAAAAGAAATAAAGACTGCTCACCCACAGCTGAAATACTGGAATTTCCACAAATGATCCTTCTACTTAAGAAAAGAGTTTTCAAATAACAGAAAGGAAATTTTGAAGAAGTTAGCCTACTTTACCTTTGCATATGCCCTGACCCTACCTTGATTATAAATTTATGGTCTGCATCATTCTCCACCATCCTGGCTTCACATTGAACTCCAAACAATTTTTTTTCACTACCTTTTCATATCAGAATTTGAGACCTGTGAGTTTTTCTACATTATGTAGTTTCTTACCATAGAACAGAAAACCCTTGCTTTTAATATCATACTTCAGAAAAGGCCTGGCTGAGGAAAAAAAAACAAAACGTTGATTCCTGTAACTTTCACTGACTATCATAAACTCCTGTAGTTTTTTAATACCCGAATATTCTTTTGTATTTCAGTGATGGAATTATCATTCATATCTGGTTCCATTAAGAGTACTGTTTGTCATCAGGATGTGCTGTCAGCCCAAAAGTGGTCACTGTCTTCACAACACTTCATAGAGAATAATGGTGAGCATATGCAAGAGCAGTAGGACAAATTTGAGCTGTACTGTGTTGAGAGTTCTACTGTCTTCATTGCTTGTTAATTATTTCTTTGCTCTGCTGTGTACAGACAAGACTGAGTCATCAGAATGAGTGTAGGTGGTGAGACATTTCTGTTTTATTTGTAGCTCTGCCATTAATATTTTATGTGACCTTGGGCAATTCATAGGCTGCCAAAGATGTATTATGCTCCAGCTTCTATGAAACTTCTGGGTGTGTTCAATCCCAGCACAGACCGAGACAGAAGAATATAAAAGTATCCATTAGCTCAGGACAAAAATCAGTACTTGGTGATCCAGAGTGGATGTCTGGAATACAATCAGCAAGAAATCATGGCAGGGCTTTCAACTACTCTTCTACAGCCATCTGTGGCTCAGTGACTTCTCAAGGCAGAGGTGGCTTCTGTGTATTTACTAACCCTCTTCTCATTTCTCTTCTTTTTTAAACCTACCAAGACTCCTCTTGAGCCCATGTAAACTTCCACCATTTGCAGCATCTATGGCAAGGTGCTCCACAGCTTAGCTATGTGAAAAATGACTTTTGCAAACAAAATCCTTTTGTGTACGTTGGACCTTTCACCTGCCAGCCTTCCCTCGTGTTTCCCACTTCTTGTATTAAGAGAGATGGTGAGCTGGTGCTTAATGTTCGTACTGTCCCCTGCAGAAAACTGCAGCCATCCAGACCTGGCAGCGTGTACATTAAATGCCTGTTGCAAGGACAGGTGAAGATGTCAGAGTCCTTGAAGGAGGGACACTGGAGCACCTTCAGGCAAGGACCCTGGATTGCCTTTTCTGTATGACAGTCATCAGGACAGATGGAATAACCTGCTCATATTGAAAATGGGTGCAGTGAATAGTTTCATGTTATTAGGTGCTCCGGAGTGTTTGCTTAGCAGCCTGCAGTTTGTCCAGAGTTAATCACAATGGTACTTCTGCAGACAAGCAATGCAGAGAGAATTCACTGGCTGCAAGACATGCTATGTAAAGCAATGTAGACACCACTGAAGGATTATTCTTACTTTGCTTCAAGTCAGATTCTTTGCTCTGACCTTGGCTGGTCCAGCAGTTGAACCGGTTTACTCACCTACCATACTGAAACAGTGAGCTCCTCCCTCCTGTCTTCAACTAAAAGTGTTCTAGAAAGCTCAGTGAAGTTTTCCTCACAGGTACTGGGATGCTTTTTAAGCACCTGCTAAATCTCTTCTTTTTTTCTTGAATTTTTTCTGCCCTCTAAACTCATGACCTTGGCAGAGGCTTTGGCTTTCTCTGCTCAGATGTCCTTCTTGGCAAGACTCTCTGTCCTAATGTTTTTCGACTTAAACAGCAACCAGTGGAGCTTACAAGGGCTGGGAAACAAATTGGGTTGTACCATTGTCACTAGGTAGATGTGGTAACTATGTAATAAAGCAAATTCATATCTATTTTACAATGCTTGAGCCTTCTGGGATGCTTTATTTGGCCTCAAACAGCTATCTGTCTGTTAAAACATCTTTGCTCCTTCTACCTCATTTGCAATGTACCTTTTTCCTCCTTCTTTATAGCTTTAAGTACAGCTTCAGAGAGGGCCTTGATCCTTGTTAAAAAGCTTACTCTGACTTCAGCAAGAAATCTCACTGTTTTAAACTTCGAATAGGAAGGAACCTGTATCTAGAATTTTCTGGAGATTAAGCAAAATATCTGGATATCTATCAGAATGCTACGGCGCATTCCCCTTTCCTTGCAGTCTCCCCTAGTGTAGGTCAGGGATTGAGCTAGGCTGAGAGTATGCAAACCTGAGTTAGTTTAACCGGGCCCACTAGGAATTTGCCTGGGTTTAGCTGAGATTGTTGTCTTTTCCTTTTTCTCTAAGAAAGCAAAAACAGGTGAATGTGTCATTTCCAAGAACTGATGTTTTTTCAGGTTTGTGTTGCATTAACTGCCGACTGTACTGACAGTCTGAGCCAGATGGTGGCACTGGTGATCAGACAGACAGAAATCCGTGCGTTTTTACAGCGCATCACAGCTGGATGAATTCTCACAGCCGAGAAGGAAATGGGACAACGCAACATCCAAACAATTAAAGCTCTCCGTATAGCTGTGTATCAGACTAGAGACAATGGCAGCAGCTGCCAATATTGCAAGACCATTTGTAATATGTCTTGTATATGTAACATTTCTTCTTTTGATGTATAAGGTAAAAACCTGCATCTTCAAACGGGAAGGAGAAGTCATGTGTAGTGAGAAGAAAATACAATAGTAGTTGTACTCTGAATGTCTTACAGCTCTTTGCTACGGCAAGGATGAATTATAAGCTCAGAGATTTGTCCATCTTTCTTGCAGTAGTGAGCAACTGAGTCAGGATGTAAGTTCCTTCCTGACTCGCAGCCAGTACTTGTTTCTGAATAGTAGCTTAGGGCTTTTAAGCTTAAGGTTCTAAGTTCTGCCAAGCTTCCTTACATCGTCTTTGTAAACTTTGTTGCATGCCCTTTTTTGCCCCTTTCCAGGGGGGAGGTCATTTTGGAGAGTCTCTCAAGAGTTACAGTAACATTTCCTGAAGTTTGTGTAAGTGTGTACAAGTACTGTCCTGGGACAGAGCTGCAGGCAGGGTGAGTAGCGCAGAGCCAGTGTGCATGCATAGGAGAGGAAGAGCACAAAGTGTAAGTGCCTTTTTTTGTTTTCTTTCCCATTGGCAGAAGGAAGCCTTTCTGTCACCTGTGGTGGAAAAATTTGGATGGACTATCAAAATTTTGCAGCTGCTTACAGGTTCGGTGACATGTACTCCTGCATTGCATGTCTGGATGTAAGAGGTGCAGAGGGAAGTGCACTGCTGAGCTCGCTGCAGTGCTCACAGGTGACAATAACACTAGGACAGCAGAGGACCAGAAGCAAAATAACTGAACCATGGCTAGTTACTCTCTCTTTTGCAATATTCACCCAAGGAGAAGCTATGCAGTATCATAGCTGTAAGTGCACTTTCCGTTTCAGAACACAAAAAATGCAGCTTATCTGGTTATTAATTATGCAGTAATTTGTTACAAAACTCAGGAGGGTAACAGCTCTAGCATGGCTTTCCTTCAAATCAGATCTAGCTGTGATGTTCATGGTATGTGGAAATAACTGCATTTTTCCTCATTATGGGTAGAGGACATTTCCCGTTCTGTTTTCCCAGGCCACTAATCTTTTCCTAATTACTGTCTCCTTTGAAAGGAAAAAGCTTCACCTGCTTGTGAGTCACAAGGCCCGTTCACTGGTTTCTGCAGAGATGTCTGTCCCCTGGTTCGTTAGTGACGTGATGCAAGGCCACCACGGTAAATGCACAGGTACTAAAGCACAAAGGCGGAGGCGCAGTTCTGGGCTGTGAGGCCCAAGGGCTCTCCTGTCATGGCGGGGGGAGCCTGCTTGGGGGGCGGTGAAGGGGGTCTGCAAAACGGGTGCCTAGAAATACAGGGTCTTCAGTTTGATAACGGACATGTTTGAGTTGTTGCACGGAGACACCCCGAAATACGAAAAAAAAAAAATAATTCCTCACAGTAAAGATATTCGCAATTTTTCCATTTTGAAGCAGCACTGGGCTGAGGGGGGCGGCGGGAGGGAGCTGGGGCCTGCTCCTCGTGCCTGACGCACACGGCGCCAGCCGAGGCCGGCCTGTGTGGGACGGCAGCGAGTGGGTTACGGCCATTTTTAGGGTCCCTGCAGAAAACAAACGTTGTTTTATTTAGAACAAAATAGTTGAAAACCGAGAGGCTGGGAAGGCGGTCAGCTCCAGCGCGGCCGATGGGCGCGTTGGGCGGGGCCCTGGGAGACCATAGAGCCGCCCCTCCCCCCGTCCCGCGGGCGCCAGTCGCTGAGGGAGAGGAGTCGCGCGAGCGCTTCCTGCCCCGCCCCGTCCCCTCTGCCCCGCCCGCCCCGGCTCGGTGGCGGCGCCTGCGCGCTGGGAGGGGCGGCGGAGGGCGAAGGGGCTCAGCCATGGCGGCCTCCATGATCTGCAGCCGAGCGTCGGCCGGGCTGAGGGGCAACGGCATCCGCGCCGCGCTGGGCACCGCCACGGCGAAGGTAGCGGCAGCTCGGGAGCGGAGCGGGGCGGGCCGGAGCGGGCAGGGCCGTGCCGTGCCGGCTGGCGTCGGGGTCGCTCCTTGCGAAGCGGCGACGGAGGAGCGGCTGTCCCCTGCCGGCCCGCCGCCGTCCTGCCCTGCCCTGTCGCGGCGGCGGGGCGGGCAGCCGGGTGCTCGCCTGTGGTGTACAGTTTCCGCCCCCCGCCCCCCCCCCCGCCCCGCTGCTGCTCTTGCTTGTCTTCCCGGCGTGGTCCTCTTTTCCTTCCTTTTCACACCCCCCTCCCCTGACTTGCTTGGAAATCCCAGCGCTCCCATCTCCGCCGTCACCTCACTCGTACGGGGGGTCGGGCCGTGCCGGTCAGCTCATCTCCCAGCCTCCGCTCCTGTTTTCCCTGAACGCCTTTTCGGCGTGCGGGCTTGTTTTCGGTTGCAGACCCCCCGGAAAGCGGTACAGGCAGCAGAGCCGGGGAGCCTGGAGGTGCAGGCCCTCCGTGCGCCTTGCCTCTCCTTCCACGCCCGGGGGAAGGTCGCGGTCGCCGCCGTCCCCCTCTCGTGTTACCCTGCCGGGCCCGGCCGTCACGGTGCCAGGAGCCGCAGCCGTCAGCGCGGCTCGCTGGGGTTTCATGCCAAGGAGGGGGGCCTCCTGCTTGCAGAAGGAATCCCTTGGAGGTTAAATAGGTTCTCTCAGTTAGCTTGAAGTGCCCTGGTAAAGCTCTTGTGTCATCTGCGTTCTGACTTGATTTTAAATGAAACAAAACCTTAAAAATCCTGTCTGTGTGAAACTTCCAGATGCAGACTGATTTTTGTGGTACTTGTGCCCATGGTACATGCTGAAAAAGTAAAAATAAATGCAGAGTTTTGCCTGTATCTAAGTTTGGTTTGTAGTCTTTTTGCTTTGAATCTCTCAGTGCTAGTTTATGTTCATGGATTGGCTGAATTCAGTAGGTTTGCTGTTCCGTATGTGTATAAAATTAAGGTCTTGTTCCTATATCATGAAATGTGAAAACTGCAGCAAATATTTTTTACGTATGTTAATAGTTTTCTTGTTATGAAATACAGTTACTTTACAAGGTACCCTTTGGAAGTCTGTCTTGTCTTAAAGTCCATGAGTATATGTTCTTTTTAAAAAGTCATTACTCCTGTAGTAGTACTACTGGTGTTTTATAATCAAAATCAGTTTTTCTCTTTATACAAAATATATATCAGAAATTTGTGGAGTTCTGTATGTCAGTTCGGCAGGTGAAATAAAGACTCATTCCACACTGGAACTTCTTGTATCGGATATTAGGCATGTTATATTTTACTTGGCATTTGAAATGTTATTTTGCACATTTGGCAACCCTCTGATTCAGTGTAGATGTTTGAAACAAGTCATAGCTAGTTTTCTTCTGTTTCATGATAGTCATATGAAGACTAAGTAGTCTGTTCTGTAGCAAATTAAATTCGCCAGGTACAGCCAGTGAAGGTGGTCTAACTCTGCTACCCCTCCTCCCCAGGTCTTAGTTTTTTAGTTTGATAGACAGAGGCAATCTACCAAAACTTTTGAAGAAACCTATTCTGTGAGCTTTTCTTTGTCTCTTGTGCTTCCAAATGTCCTCAAGGTTCTTTTCCCTACAGATACATTCCTTAAAGTACTTAAATGCTAACCAAATACTTAAGGGTGTTTTAACCCTGCCAGCCCTTGTCAGTGCTAGCAGCTTCACCAGCAATTTCCTGCTGCCCCAATAAAACCTCACAAAACCCCATTCTAGACCTGACACGAGTAACTAATGTGGAAAGGTAATGCACAAGTGTAGGATTATGTGTTCAGGTGTTTGGATTGGTACACTAAACTGTATTTGTTTAATAGGTAGGCTTTTTTTTTTTTAACCTAAACAGAGAAGGTATTTTTTCACATCACAGTCACGTTCTTTGTTCTTTTTATTTTCTGTTCTTTTCCTTCAGGTACTTGGTGGAAGTCCAGGAATACTCAATAATCATGGATTCCAGGTGCAAAAACAGCAGCAGAGGAGGCTGTCACTACATGAATACATGAGTATGGGACTGTTGCAGGAGGCTGGCATTTCTGTTCCACACGGACTGGTTGCCAGGACACCAGACGAAGCTTACAAAATAGCAAAAGAAATAGGTATAATATTAAAGAGAACATATACAATATAAGCATGGGATTGATACAAGGTGTAACTACTTGTTCTGTCTTTCCTGGTAAGACATTTATTGGTGTTCTGAACATACCTGCTCTTTAAGAGAGCCTTTCCTGTGATGCAACTTTCTTGCAGATTTGAGTGTTTACTTTTTCTCAATGTGAAGTTTTCTAATGCTTAAGGTTACCCAGTGCACAAGCACGCGGTGAAATCAGTGAAGTGACCTAATTTTAAAGACACTCTTGGTTGTGTGTTGAGACTTGTTTGTGAAACTAAACTGTGTCCTTGAAATTCCTTTAACATAGGATCAAGCCCTTCCCCACTGGATGTGAAGGTATATTTCAAGCATCGTCATCCCTGTATCCCAGATATTGCAGATACTTTTCCTGTAACTTGTGAGTCTGGGTTAGAAGGAGAGGGACAGGTATAAATTGTATTAGCCCAGACTAATACAACTACCTAAACTTCTTTGAGATGAGTAATAGACTCTACTCTGCGCATATTCTGGATTTCTTTTTGCTCGAAAGCAAGGTTAGAGGAAATCTTGTATGAACAGCTTCAGTGTTGGTGGCAGGTAAAGCTTCTGTAGTCAAAGATTTCATATAGAACAGAAGATACAAATGCAGGAGGGGGGAACTTTGCCTTGTAGTTATATGCTAAATTCCTGGCTTGTTGATGAAAAAGCAACCAATCTCCTTTGCCTGGTGCTTAAACACTTTGCTCAGAGGGGAGTCCTATAGCAAAGTAGGTATGTCTGCTGGTTTATAGCAGTTTATATAGCTGTCATACGTATGCCTTTTATTTGGACCATGTAACCCTGTGCAATTTCTCGGGGGTCAGAAAAATGAAGTTGTGAAATGTGTGAGTCAGCAACCTTTAGTAAGCTAGAATAAAAGAATTTGGGGCTTCTGGCTGTCAGACATGTACTCTGTTGAAGCTGGTGTGCATCTGATGCTGTGGCTTTCTTTGGTACTTGAGATGAGAAAGGGAAGACTTCTGAAAAGGAGAATGCACTAAAGGAGCTTGAGTTCTTGAGACATTGCTCGAACGTTGTTCAGAACTCATTCTGAATGGTGGCATATTATCCTTTGCTCCAGTGTTTTGGATTTTTTTGTTATTGTAGCAGTTTCTCTATAGTTTTCATTTAGTATGTACTTCAATCCAAACCAAACAAGCCAAATCTCTAGCAGAATGAAAAAGGTCTCACTTTTTTTGTCCACCTGTTCATTGTTTATTTTTGTTGTGTAAGAGCTGCTGCCAGTAGATACCAGTTTATCCTTTGCTTCCTTTTATGTGTTAAACTGGTTTTTCAAATGTTTGTCTAAACCGCTACAGAGATAGTTGGAAATACTGCTTGCTCTGTCTCCCTAGTGCTGATTCACATACTCCTGATAACCTTTAGTCAGAAACCTGCTCTCTGTAAACTTGAGTTTGGCATTGGAATTCTTTCCTTTTGCAAATACCTAATTTCATTTAGGAATGGGTAACTTTTTATCTCAATGTATAACAAATACAACCTTCTCATTAACAGAGATTATCATAATTTAGCTGTGGCTGTAGCTAAATCAGTGTAACCCTGTTATATGAACAAAGCCAAAGCTTAACCATACTGAGGATTGTTATCACTGCTAGGTAACTAGTGTGTGGTAAAATCAAGGTGAGGCATATGAATGTTGCAGTTTGTCATGGAGCCTGTTTAGAACAGTGCACTAAATATTCTTTAAATAACAAAATAATGAAATTTGTTAGAATTTCGTTTGTAGTTATGCTTATCTTGAGGTCTAAAGTTAGATGAGGTCTGGAAGCTAGAAAGGTTGCTTCCCCTTCCCCCAGTCTTTCTTGTACTAAGTACTTTTTCTTTTAAAGGCTGAAGTGTTACAAAAAGCGCATATTGTTTACCCCATGTGAAGTACAGTATTTGAGCTTGCATTGTTTTCTTCCCTATTACATTTATCTGGACTCTTAAGGAAAAAAAAAACTGAATTTTTTTTTTTTAAATGTGATTTCTGCTGCAGCTATCAGATTTCTTAAAGTGCTGTTTTCAACTCAGATTTCTGTTCAGGCTGGATTCTGCAAGTGATTATTGTTTTGCTTCTGCTTTTTAAAGTCTCTTCTGTTGTGCCATGGGAAGTTGGCTGTTGTAATTATTACAACATCGGTTTGCCTATAGCTTTTTCTTTTCATGTTTGTCTGCCTGTTAAGTAATAAATCCCCATGACTATTCTCATCACAAGCAACTTTTCCCTATAAAGAACCCTCCATCTCATTTCAAGTAAATTGTTACTACATACTGGTTCATGAAACTATTATGCTTTTAACATAACTCCTACAGTGATTTAGTCCCTGGGAGTATGTTTAGACCTCATGTAAGTGTCACTGCTTGCTTGCTTTTCCTCCAGTAGTTCACTGCCTCCATTCAAGACCTCTAGTTCTCACTTTTGCTACTCGGAGCTGAGAAGACTTGCATCTGATGAAGTCTTTAAAGACTTCACTGATTTAAAAAAAAAAAAAAGTCTTTTCAGATATTTGTGGGCTTTGCAATCTGTGGCTTTTCATATTTTACGTGAGCATTTCACTTAAACTTTGAACAAGTGAGCTGAGTAATTCTGTTTCACAGCATTGGTAAGAGGCAGCAGGATCTCTTGGTTGCCTCTAAGTTTATGGTTTACTCTTAGCCTATGTGTACATTCCAGTTAGCACTGTGACTGGTGCTGATTGAGAGGTTGATACTTGTTATCAAGAACATGACTAATGAACCTAAAGACTGTTTCTTGAAGAACAGATGCTTCATCAATATGATAGCAGATAGCTTAGCAGAATACACTCTTTGAAATGTATAGTATTGCTGTTTGTTGAGACAGCACCTATGAAAGTGTATGTATTGCTGTAACTGCAGTTTCGAAGCTTCCTGACACTTCCTTCTGTTAGTTGTGTGGAAGGGAGTGACATACTGTGTGTCTGTAGAAAAGTCTGCTTTTCTTTCATAGCATATATTTCCATTCATGATTATTTGAGAGGTAAGACTTCTGAAATGTTTAATATCTTGAAGCAGCTCTTCTGCTCCCGTAGTTCTGTAGGATTTTAATACAGTGCATCCCACAGCTTTACGCTCGTGGCAGACAGTCAAATTTTGGTAAAATAAAAAGCTGTTCGGAATAGGAACTATTGAGAATCTGAGTGTGTAACATTTTACCTTTTTACACCAGAGTTCTTGCAAGAAGACTGAAAGCAATGGAGTCTGTGGTTTAAGAAGTTTAAAAGATTTAGTCTATTTCCTTATCATTGTGGTTTATAAGGAATGATCTTTTTTGATATGCTTTCTATGGTATGACTCAAGTAATTGGATTGGCTGTATTCCTGCAGACAGTTTCGTGATTAATAGATGTATCTCTTCAGACCTTTCAAGTTCTTTTCAATGTTACTGTTTCATTTTTCTGCCTACTGCTCAAACATACAACCTGTATCTGTTAAGAAAAGTAAAATATATAAACCTGGATAGATTTATAAATAGATTGATTGATCTTATGCTTGATTTAGTCAGAAACCAAAGTTTAGTACAATGTGTGCAGTGATTTTCTTAGGTAAAGTACTAGCTTTTTCTTCAGTAGCTCTTCAAAAGAATAGGTGTTTCAGGCAGAAAAGTTTGGGGTGGTTTTCTCCTTAGTGTATGCCACGCCTTCCTCGGTAGTCTGATTAAGTCTTTTTTTCCTTTGTTCTGTGTCACACTGAAAGCTCCCATCTAGCTTTTTTGTTCCTAATACTTTGTGGCTGTTTTGCCATTATCAGTTTTCTCTGTAAATTACCTGCTTGACTATGTTGAGTGATGTCTTTTAGGTTATCTGTAGAGTCTGAAGCTCCAGTGTTTGCTCAGATGCTGTAGGTAGGACATGGATGATGATCTAAGGTGGCAACCTTGTGCAGAAATCTCCCAGGTGTTTAAAAAAAACAAACACAACTGCTGTAGTGGTCAGTGTTAAGTAGTTCTTTTTCTGATTATGTTCCTGCTTCCCTGGTCAAAATCTCTAGATAACCAGCAGTAGTAGTCTAGAAACCAAATGCTGACTTGAATTCTGGTGAACGCTTCTTTTTTGGCATCTGAAGCTTACATTTTTCTTCAACCTTTGCTTTCTTCTCTAGGACTTCACTCCTCTGAAGTTCTAATATCAAAGCATACTGTTGATAATAATTCACTAATTAAATAATTCGTCTAACCAGCACATTCACATTCTGACCACTGTATTTTAATCGCTTAACTTAAGCTATTGCCAAAACGAAATCTCTGTTGTGAGTTGATGAAAAACTTGATGCAGCTGATCAATGTCAGGAAGTATTTGTAGTAGTGAAACATCTTGTTTGCTATTTTCTTATCAGCATCCTGACTGTCATGGTCTTTTCAGTGAAAGTATGCAGATTCCTGGCACGTGATTATTTCAGTAGTCATACTTCTGATTTGCACGCAGTGATTCTTCTAACAGTTTCAAATGCCGAAAAAAATGTAATTTTGAAGTTAAATTCTAAATAACTATACTTATTAACAAAAAGCAGATGGTATACTCTCAAGTATTGGCAGAGTCGGCATACTCTTTATGTTGAGACTTCTGTTGATAATATGCTGTTAGTTACAAGCCCATCTTTTCCCTCCCTAATTCCAGTAAAGACAACTATTTTGTTTAAACTTAAGAGTTTTTATTATATCTGTGCAACAAGAAAAAAAAATGGTTTCCCTTATAAATGGTGAGATGTTCTTCCTGGTATTAAAATCTTGTAAATACAGAGTAACTGAGGCAAAAGTTATGCGTCTCTGTCTCTCTCCCAGGGTAAGTTTGTAGTTAAGGTAGTTAAGAACTTGATTGGCACTTGTGTAACTAACCTATCACTGCTTTTTATTGTTGTCTGTTTTGTCAGAACACATTAGGCTTGCATAGTTACCGAGAAGGTGTTTTTAGTATGTGGAAAGCAGTAGTGCTACTACAGTCAATACTGAGTAGAGAATTGGCAATTGAAATGATTTGACAAAAGTTGGAATGGAAACTTGTAAAACAGAACATTTTAATAAAGTTTGTCTGCCCCTAGTCATCAGACTACCTACTTGTACAGAAAACTTCCAAGATAGAACAGAACAAAAAGCCTTCTTGCCTTTTAATAAGCTTATTATAAGGTTGTATTTGATGTAGACCAATGCGTGCATGCAAGCAGAAAGAGACCTTTCTCCCAGTTTGAAAGCTTAAGTTATGGAATCAAAAATTGTTTGTTCCAATGAATAAGTATCAGTTTTTCTAGAAATAAAGATTGGGCTGTTTCCTGACTGAATGACTCTTCTGCTGTCTAGTTAATAAACCATTGTTGAAGGTGTTAGTATTGTATAATTTTTCTTGTCCTGAACAGATAGATACTAACTCAGTGTTCTGCTGATTTCAGGCACCTGTTTTCATTGGTATCTGCTCTTAATTTTCTACATGTGTTCTGATTGTTTTCAGGCTGTTTTGCTTTTAGTGCTAACTGCCATTAATATGGAAGTGCAGGCCTTAACGAATACTTGTTCTGAGTTTTGTGCATTGGTCTGTGGCTTGCTTGCCTGAGACATGAGAGCTGTCCTAAATGTTTGTTATTTTGTTCCAGTGCCCTGTTAGGGCTTTATGGCTGCTGAAAGATTTCCTGCTTTCTGTCCTGCTCACTTCAGTATCCCTGTGTGTGTGCTTGTCACACGGTGCACGGGCTTGCAAAAGGTTTTTGCCTTCAGTGGAGTCACTTTTCTGATACGCTTCAAGGCATGATTGTACAAATGTTTATGCTGGCACAAGAAAGAAGACTGGAGTGAAAAACAGGGAACAGGAGGCAGGACAGGACTGTTGCTGTGGTGTAGTGTTGACTGGTATAAGCTGTCTAACTTTGTACGTGGATACCTGCTCATTGAAACAAAAACCTAGCAGTATTTCAAAGCAGTGTGAGTACACCAGAAGGGCACAACTGTTGACACCCAGTAGAAAACTATGTTATCTGCTGGTTTCCAAATTTTTTCTTGGGTTACTGTCTCTGCTGTGTCAGGTTGTGTGATAGTGCTGCAGCTGTAACACTGCAGGTGAGGTGTGTGACCAAACATTTCTATCCTCTGATTTTAGGGTCACTTTAAATAAGAGCTGTAGGAAAAAGGGTTTATCGAACAATAAATTTTCTGCATGAGTTAAGGTTTTCTCAGGACATGTTTGTTTCAGGTACATCTGTGCAGCTTAATTGCTTGTAAACATAGCTGGTCAAATAACCCTTGAAGTGTTTTGTGTTTATGCAGTCAAGCAGCTAGTTAGCTTGCAGTGCTGTAGGAAAATAAATTGCAAATCGTTTGTCCTGCTCATTTAATGCCATGATTGTTGCACTCTGTTGCATAAGGGATAGTCCAATGACAACTTTGTTATAGCCAAAACTGACTGCAGGAAGTTTAAAGTTGTTTCTCACACACTTTTTTTCCGGGTGTTTTTATATGTTGCCAAAGTGTGATCATGCAATTACATTCTTGAGAAATATCCTATGTGATCAGGGCAGTGTTTCATCTAGCCCAATATTCTGTCTCTCATGGTCATCACAAAATAGCATGCTATTCAGGGAGATTGTTAGCTTGGCTGTTTTCTGCAGTTCATATCCCTCATTTCTCCCCAGCATCCTTTCTAAAATTGACTTCCCTTGATAGGTGGCTTTTGGTTTTGGCTGGTGTAGAGCAGGAAACTGAATATACGATGCATGTGTAGTTGTGTGTTCTTGCTATGTCCCTCACCAGGTATGGTGGCTAAAGACCATAATCATGTTCTTGCATCATTCTCCTTTGATAGATTTAAAGTAGTACCAAGCTCTTGTAAGAGAAGCTCTTCATTTCAGTGATCATCATAAGTAACCAGTCTTTCCCATTGAAAATTACATTTATCATCACGTCCAAAGCTAAATGTAATGTTCCAGCTGAGATTGTACTAGAGCTTTAGTCGGCATCAGATTCTGACTTGTTCAGATTCTGGTCTTTAGTGCTAGGAGGAGCACTACAAAGAAGGTGCCAGTGGGTGAACTTTATGGCTTTCCTGAAAGCTTCTCTACAGAAGCAGCTTTTGCCTTCTGGACTTAGTGTAGGAAAGAAATAGGACCCTCTTTTCTGAACTTCCTAGTGGACTGCAAGTTAAATCTTTTAGTCTTTATTACTAAGTATATCAGTTCTGAATCTGTCAAATATAAAACTTATGTGGAAAGCTCAAAATAGTAAAATAATGCTGTTGTATTTTAAATCTTAAATATTTGAGTCCAGATCCTTGTAAAGGAGCCCGGGTGGGATCCTCTGTGAGCAAGGGAGTGTGTGTGGTGTTTTGTTTACGTGGGTTTCTTTTTTGGTTTGGTTGTTTGGTTTTTTTTTAATCTCTTCACAGAAAAGAAAGTATTTTCCTATCTTTTATGCTAATACCAAGAAGTCACGCTCCTCCAAATTTTGTGGTTGTATGTATGTACAAAGTAAATTGTATTCAAATTGATGGAATTTTATTTTTAAGCTTGCATGTTTGAGTATGTGGCTTCATTTCTCCATGAAGCTACTATTTATAATCTTAATCATACCTGAGGCTTAGTGTTATCTAAAGCAAGCTTTGTACTTAAAGTAATTGCATAAAACTTAAGTCTTGTTTTGTGTGGCTTCTATAAAGCATGTTAACTTACTTGTTCGCTAGCACTTAATAGCTATAAAAAAGTTATCTTCAGGAACTGAATTAGATAATAGACTATAGTAAATCAAAATATATTGAATTTTATAACCTTCATGCTTCTTGTGCCAAAGAATTTCATATCAGTTGTGATTTCAGAGATCTGTTGTTAGTAGACAGTCAAGAAGTAAAATCTACAAGCAGCTAGTTGGGAATAGTAACTTGAGCATTCCCTTTGCTTATAGCCACCCTAGCTTGTGATGTTATGCAAGTTAATTTTATCTGACCAGGCAGGATACAGGTCAAAAAAGGAATCAACACAACTTTTTTGTTTCTTCCATAATCTTTTTCAGTATGCATAGCAGCTAGTTTTTCTTGAGTACTGTAATTTTTCTTAGGCTTTTCCATGGTTGCCTTTTCACATCTAAGAGAACAGCAACTTCTTTCTTTGCTCAGAAAGACCAGAGTAGCTCAGCTAATGGTAGCATGAGAAAAGATGGGATGTGCCACACAAATGTGAATGGGGCAGCTCTTAACATCTTGCAGTCCATTTGTTCTCTGCAGTGTGTTCAGTGTAATTGAACTTGAATAACAACTCAGGGCTTTGTTTTTCTTCCTTTATCACCTTAAATGACTTTAACTTTTCTCTTTGCTTTTTCTCTTTTAATGACACTTCAGAATATTGCAGTTGATTTTGATTATATTTTCGTACTTTACTTTTTAAACCCAAATGCACATTCTCCCCTACCTGGAAGAATATTTTGTAAAAGATTTTTAAACAGTTAAAGCCAACTAAAGGGCTTACTCTGCGTACTGTGGGAAAAATAGTGGATTTGCTTAGGTCTCTGACTTCTGCAAAGCACTCAAGCATATGCTCAGTGCTCTGTTGAATGGAAACTGTAGCGGACCTGCAAGTTGGCTTGGGTAAGTGCCTTAGTTACATATCATTGCTGAGAAGATAGTGGTTACACATATGGGGTATTTGTACTTGATTGAGGAAAATATTTAATTATAGTATGTCACATATTCAGTTTCATCTTGTTAATAGTCTTTGAGATACCATTTCTTACTGGGTGCTTAATCATTTGTGATTCAAACACATGCTAAAAATCAAAACACTCAAAGTGTCAACACTTTCGGATGCTAACTCACCAAGGTTTGTTCACAGAACAGCCTAAGCTGTGCTTTGTGGATGGTTTGTGACTCTTGGAATAAGCTCTGTGAGTTACATTACAGTTTTGTATTCACATATTTGTGTTTTGAATTGGGGGGTGGGTGTTGGGTGGGTGGGGGCAGAGGAGGAGGGATAAAATGAAACCAGCCTTTATTATTCTGCCTGGAGCAATTCATTTTAGTAGTCGCAGATGACAAATTTTGGGTTTTCTTTCATTCTAGGTTCAAAGGATCTTGTGGTTAAAGCACAGGTTTTAGCTGGTGGTAGAGGAAAAGGAACATTTGAAGGTGGCCTCAAAGGAGGAGTGAAAATAGTTTTTTCGTAAGTTGTTTCTAAGTATCTGAGTGGAAAAACATTCTGATTTTAACTTATTGCTTAGTTTAAAATCAGTGTTTTAATTATTAACCTTAAAATAACAAAAATGAGATAAGATTTTATTTTATGCTACTTCTGTTTTTCCAGCAGTTTCTTTGTTACATTCTGAGCTTCTTTTATTCTAGTCCAGAAGAAGCAAAAGATATCTCCTCCAAAATGATTGGAAAGAAGTTGTTTACCAAGCAGACAGGAGAAAAGGGCAGGATATGCAATCAAGTATTTATCTGTGAGCGCAGATATCCCAGGAGAGAATACTATTTTGCAATAACAATGGAAAGGTCTTTTCAAGTGAGTAATATCAGAAATAGAAGTAAACTAATTAACTTGTTATAGCTGAATTAAAAAAAAAAAAAAAACCAACCAAAACAACAGAACTGTTTACTGTACTGGTAACTTTGAAAATCAGAAACATGCATGAGCTAAATTTTGTTTCCTAGTATCTCTGACTATGAGTGCCTTAGTGTTTAAATGCTTTAAAGATGTAGTGCTACAGCTTAAGGAATAACAAATGAGTATTGATAGCCCCAACTGAAGTTCAGGGTCATATGGCGGAAGGGGAGATGGGTGGAATGAGGGAGTTGTTTTCATTTTGGTTTTAGTTTGCACTTATCTACCAGATGCTCATACTAGAATTTAGTTTAAAAATACAGCTATGTGTGTGCATGTACATGTACACACCATTTAAGAGTGTCAGGAACAAGATAAGTGAAAGTCTTTTGGAAGAGCCAGTGGTCTTGGATAAATAAAACATTCCTTTTCTCCAATGTGTGACAGTTCCTAGAGGTGCACAGGTGTGTCCCTTAGTTTTGAGAGTGCTGGTAGCTTTCTTATGCCAATACTCTGCAGGAACTGGTAAGAAAGTTTAGGCCTAGAGATCTGTCTTGAGAGCTTTTGGGAGGCTGAAAGCCAAAGTGTCTCCAGTTTGTACATTCTGTATGTGTGGATATATAGATTTTAGGCTACGTTTCAAACCCAGTTACTTAAATGTGTCAGTGTGTTTTCTGACAGAGTAGTATTCTATTATGGAGCACAGACTGTGAATTGCTAAATAATTTCAACAGAAACAGAGTAAAGCAGATCTTGGAACTTTTTTCCTGAAGCTCAACAAAACCTGAGTTTGGTCTGTCCAGATGCTTAAGAGTTTGCAGAGGCACTGTTCTTGGTAATTAGAGGAGTATCTCTGGCATGAGTATGAAATAATTTTATGTGGAGGAATGAGTAAGCTAGTCTTACACTTCTATTTTTCCCTTGCAAAATTAGGAGTGAAATACTGTATTTTTTCCTTACTCTTCCCTCTGTAGCATTCTTTTTGATGTGAAGGTATCAGTTGTTTTGGGTTTTAGTACAATTATGTGACTGGGGCATCTACATTCTGTTGTACTGTATTATAGAGCAGGGAAGATCCAAGTGTTACAGTATGCACCCCAGGTTTACCACAAGGTGGCATTAAAATACTGTAAATGGCTAGATTTTATATTCTTAAAATTGTGGTATCAATAAGAAAGCATCCTTATGGAATTTACTGTAGCTGCTTTAAGCAAATTAGATAAAGAAGGGAAACATATTTTCCTGACTTGCTCTTGCTCTTGTGTAAAAAAATAAAAATAAAATAAATCTTATTAGTGTATATGGAGCATAACTGTGTGGATTATTGTCTTTTGATAGGGATGTGCTTTGCTTTTACTGCTGACTTTAAGTCATGTTTTTAGATGTGCTTGTAATTGCTTTAACTTGTCTAGGATGCTTATGGTGAGGAAATGCCGCATCGGTGTGAAGGCTGAACAGCATACAGTGTGCGTTTCTGATGTTGTTGCAAACCTCTTCCTTTAAGGGGGGGAAGTATGCAAAATAATTGAAAGTGGAACTTGCTGTCTTGGATGTTACTCACCAATGGGGGCAAGACCACTTAAATTTTAAGCAAAATGGTTCACTTATTTTTCTAATGTGTTTTTAGCTTTCTGACTGTTCAGGATATGAATATCCAGAAACGTTCATTGTGTTGAACCTTGCTATTAGATATAGGATAATTTGCCATCTATGTTTCCATTTGGAAGGATGGTGGTGGGAAGGAAGTGCTGTGGTTAAGCGTGTTCTTTGAACCGGTGTCATGCTTTCTGTAATTAGTCGTCAACAGTTATAAGGCTGTTTAATGTTTAAGACCTGTGTTGATATGAAAGGCTACCTTAGTACACCAGCTATCATAATCCATGCACCAGGTGGTGATAAGGGAAGGTAGGTTGAGACGATACAAGTGAGTATGTCTTTACTGTAAACTGGAAGACTGTTCCTATGGAGAGAGATTTTTAGGTTCCGTGGTAGCGAGTCCTTGGAGACAGATTTGTAGGTTCCATGGTAGTGAGTCCCTGGTGCTTTTGTTGAGATAGCTGCTTTTTTTTTTTTTTTTTTTAATCTCTGCAGCAAATGTTACCAATTCCGGTTTCTTAATTTCTTTTATTGAATAAATGGGTGATGTTTTGTCAGGACTCTGTGACTTGCTTTCCCTGATGGCTGTAGTTGTTGTGATTCTACTGAACAGGAGTATGCAGTAATTTGTCACTAGGTTCCGCAGATCTAGGTTTGTCCTTGGAGCTGAAGCATGGCAGAATGAATAAACGAGTGTTTGGCATTCGATGTGTGTTTGTGTAAGGGTGAGTGGAGAAGAAAGGGAGATAAGGCTGTTCTTTTTCTGGTGACAACCTAGAAAATAAAATGCATGTGGCTGCTAAGTTGAATCTTTCTATCAAATTTTAATAATATGTCTGTGTTAATTGATCTGTTGCTACAGTGTATTCAAAGGAAAATTTTACTTGTTAAAAGAAATTGGACCTAAGGTACACCTTAAAATTTGGAAAGTATTACTATAAGGTTTTATATAGATTTATTGAATAAATAGTAACGTTCTCCTCGGAGCATACAAGTAAAATGCCAAATAAAAAAAATTCCAACTAACAATAAGATTTTACTTCTGTGAGGTATATTATGGGAAAAACTAAGTTTCAATTGTGGGGTATTAAAATTACTTATGCTTTTTTTTTTCTTTTTGTTCTAGGGTCCTGTGCTGATAGGCAGTTCTCAGGGTGGTGTTAATATTGAAGATGTTGCTGCAGAGAATCCTGATGCGATAATTAAGGAACCCATTGATATAGTAGAAGGCATAAAAAAGGAGCAAGCTGTTAGGGTAATTGTTAATGTGGAAAAGTACACATTACTGAGGATGGGAGGGTTGTTTCTAAATTTTGTTAAGTGTGCATGTATTCAACCCGCTGAGTTGTCTTAAACCCTTTTGACATTTTGAAATAGTTTTGAACTAGATATTTAAGTATTTGCAGGTGATAGTCAATGTAATTCCAACTGTGCATGGCAGTGCTTTATCTAGCTTTTATACAGCTTTGTGAAGGCATGGGGTAATGACTTTTTACTAGCTCATTTTTAGGATAAATGTGGTGTTTTATATTGAAAACAATCGTTTGAAATGGAAGAGTTACATTTTTCCTAGGAGGGCAGGGGAGGTGCTGCGTTTATAAATTCAGTTGATGCTGAAATAATTGCTAAGCTGTGAAATTCCTAATTTGTAAATAAATCAAACCCTGAACATCAGTTAACAGATAAACAATTTTTTACTTTCAGCTTGCCCAAAAAATGGGATTTCCTCCTAATTTGGTGGATGAAGCAGCTGAAAATATGGTCAAATTATATAATCTCTTCCTGAAATATGATGCTACTATGATAGAAATAAATCCTATGGTTGAAGATGCATCAGGAGTTGGTAATGTTTCTTCTTCATATTCTTCATGTAACAACCTGATTTTTTTGTAAATCTTAGTTGCTTCACACTGCTAAAACTTCAGCTGTATACAGTAAGAATTCTTAGCGTTAATGTGGTATGTTGAAAACAGAGTTTAATAAAGCATATAAATTTGAGAATCTAGGCATAGTAGATACCTGCTCTTAATTGCTAAGTAGGATCTTAACTTTAAATAGCTTCCTTTTTAAACTTTTCGATTTATTTAGTAAGAACACATCTTCTACTCTTGAGTGTTTGGCTACCCAGGATAAGGTATTTCTGGAAACTGGGTCTTTGCAGAATCCATGAGTTGAAACTTGACCCATCTTGTGTATTCAGAGTTGGTACTGAAAAGATAACCAGAGGAGCAGCATCTTCTAGAATTCTGCCTTTGCTACTCAGGCATCAGAATGACTGCTTGAGTTTGATGTTTGATGTATTGAAAGACTATAGGTGCTTTAAGTAATATCTTGATGGTTATCAGGTTTTTAGCATATCCAGTTGCAGAATAGTGAGTTAATATTCAATCACAGCCAGTTGCCCTCTCACCAAAGAATACATCTGTGGAGAATATTTGTACTTGATTTCAAGTACAACAGTGTTAAATTTAAGCGTGAATGTAGCTCCTTTGTCAAAGCTTACCGTTAGTCTACTGTTACTGTTCTTTTATTAATATTATTTTTGAATGATACTGCTTAAATGAACAGTATGGAGCAATCTCTCACATCTGTTTCCCGTACCTTGTCATTTTTATATCATCTGTAGCGAGGGGTAGAAATGAAGCCTTACCTTTGTACAGACAGCAACTTAGTTCTGAGGTAAAGAATACTCTAGGGTTTGGATGTCAGCAGTGATATCTAAGTGAAACTTTTGTGTGTATTCTTCTGACACCTTTTCTTCCAACTCGAACATTTTTTCAGTGTGTTTCTGTGCTTAAATGCATGCACGCACACACTATATATATATAATCTAAAAGCAGAAAACTAAGAGGGATTAAAAAAACCCAAACCAGAGCCCTTCTGTAGAGATTAATTTTATGCTAATTACTGAAGCAAAATTTGCCCAGATTTATCAAACAGCTCGTTGTAAGCTGCTTTGTTCTTAGAGTGTCTCAAGAAATACAATTATCTTCCCTTTTAGTGCAGTTAAAGGGACTTAACATTGTGTGGGTAAACTGGAGAGAATCTTGTATTTACATGCAGTGCTAGGTGTGTCTTTTCAGCAAAACTTTGGACTGCCTGAGATAGCTGCCAAGTTTGACTTAACGTACTTCTCACATATTCATGTAGCAGTTGAGCTATTATTCTAATACGAAATGATTTTTTTTTTCTTCCAGTGATGTGTATGGATGCTAAAATAAACTTTGACAGTAATTCAGCCTATCGTCAGAAGAAGATCTTTGATATGCAGGATTGGACACAAGAAGATCAAAGAGACAGGGATGCTGCAAAAGCAGATCTCAACTATATAGGATTGGATGGAAACATAGGCTGCTTAGGTATGTTTAATTTAATGAATTTTAAATGGCCTAGTGGATTTATAAACTGAATTCCTAAATGTTATCTTTATTCTTACATAGTCAATGGTGCTGGCTTAGCTATGGCCACAATGGATATAATTAAACTTCACGGCGGAACTCCAGCAAACTTCCTTGATGTTGGTGGTGGTGCTACAGTGCAGCAAGTGACAGAAGCCTTTAAGCTTATTACCTCTGATAAAAAGGTGAGGGAAGAGTTGGCATACCAAGGTCCTACACAGTGGTAAAATGTGCTGCGATTTGAAAGACAGTGCTTCGTGCATGTTCTTCAGAAAATGTGTTTTTATGAGCATAGAATTAAAAAGAGAAGAAAATGGAGATATTAGCTTAATCCTGGTGCAAATGAAGGTAGCCTGAAAACCTGTTTCATTTTTTTCCCTCCTTATGTAAAAATAGGTTCTTTGGCTGTGTACTGAGTAGGCAGTTTTGCATCCTCCAGTTAGTTACAGCTTTGAATTTGTTTGTTTTCATCTTTCCAGAAATCTTTGAGTCAGAAATCACTGTTCAGATGGGTTTTGTGTTTGGTGGTTTTTTTTGGTTTTTTTTTTGACTGGGTGTTTTGTGCATAGAGTTGTAGAAATGAATATTCACTGTGCTGTGCACAACCAAGTTTCTAAGGTACTCATTATATGTAATGTAAGGTAAAAGAACCTTGGGCTTGGAAAGGGTTTATGTTTCATGCTAGCCAAAGTTTATCAGAAGTGTTTGAATATTATTAAAATAACAAATTGGTTGAAACTAGAGGAGGAGCTTTACCATGCTAGAATGACAATGTAAGGACCGGATTGATGGTCTATGTAGAGGTGTTTGTTTACCCTAGTGGGAGCTTGATGGGGAGTTTTGGACTTTTTAAAGAACAAAAAATATGAAGAAGATGTAACTGCAAAAGGTGGGAGTGACTTGCAGGATCTGGTAATGGTATGCCGCTTTTGCACCAGAATTTCATGCACCACTTGCTCATCTTTGGAGAGGGCCAGAAACAAATGATGAGTGATGTTACAGAGGAGTTCAGAAAAATCTTGGAGACATTTTTGTTAACAAATGCAGAGTCTACCACAGTCCAAGAATGTGTTATAATCATAGAATCATATAGGTTGGAAAAGACCTTTAAGATCAAGTCCAACTGTTAACCTAAGACTGCCAAGTCCACCACTTGTCCGTAAGGACCACATCTACATGTCTTTTAAAAAATTTCCAGGGATGAAGATTCCACCACTTCCCTGGACCACCTGTTCCAATGCTTGACGATTCTTTCAGTAAAGATATTTTTCCTAATCTCCAGTCTATACCTCCCCTGGCACACCTTGAGACCATTTCTTGTTGTCCTGTCACTTGTTACTTGGGAAAAGACCGACCCCCACCTGCCTACACCCTCCTGTCAGGCAGCTGTAGAGAGGGATAAGGTCTCCCTGAGCCTCCTTTTCTCCAGACTAAACAGCCCCAGTTCCCTCAGCTGCTCCTCATAAGACTTTCTGTCTTCCCTCGCTTTGCCGAAAGAATGTGAAAAGTGAGGGACACAGGCACAGAGCGCCTGAATTACAGAGAGAAGAGAAGACGAATCAAGGAAGAATCTAGGGGCTGTTGATCTGGGACAGGCTTTTCCAATGCCAATTTTCTGCTGATGGTAGGTGTCAAACAGACTTATTAATATATTCTTTCCTTTTTTGCCTTCCTTCAGCTGCACATGCTTTTATCAAAAAACAGTGACTGTAGCTGGGATTCCTGGTGCTGAAATTCAAACAGTGGTACAGCTCACTGGTGTCATGGACTGCACTCTGACTGGCATGATGGGCTCAGTTTGGGGGTTGTTTGGAACAGCCTGCTGGGGTGCCAGCCTAAGTTGCTGCTACCCATTAGTAGCAGGAGCAAGAACGATGCCACACAGATGAGCTAGTCTAATTGCAAGATAATGAAAACCGAGCTACTGTTAATTAACCAGTTGCACATTAATGTTTTGTCTTTTTAAGTTTATTCTGCCCTCCAAGGCTGTCTACCTATTTTTGCTCCTACTTTATTTCATGTTTCACTATTGACTGTGATCTTTTTACCCCTCCTGCCACCACTTGAGTAGGAAAAGACTTCCCCTTAACCTCAGGCGTAGTGCTCCTGATTAAAATATATTTCAGATAGCTTACCTCTAAGCATGCTAGCTTTTAAGTAAACTGTATAAACAGTGTCTTGTGTATGAGTTTTGTAAAATTTTGTGTTCTTTAGCATGACTTCTTCAGTATGTGGACGTACTAGTGTGGGAGGTACCTTTGCCGGAGCAATGTTGTAAAAGGAAAGATAAACAGTTGACAAATTAAGTGATTAAATTACTGAAGTTTCGTCTGTTTGATTTGCTTGAAGAAACTCAAACAGCTCTCTATTCATCGTGTTCAGAATATTCTGAAATAAGATACATTGTTGGCTTTGTACAGAAGATGGGTGTGTGTCTTTCCAAGTAGCTACACAGAATACACACTGAGTAGGAGAAATGGCAATTGTCTGCAACTTGTGCTGAATTGAAGGACAGTGTGCAAGTTTCCTGGGACAGGCATTTTTGCAGTACTGTTTTCCTGAAGTAACTGTTTTGTTGTATGTGACTTTATAGAACTGTACTTCTGTGACTGGTGTTCTCTAGAACTGTATTTCACAGAGTCCCTTATTACATTTATGGAGCTTGATTTTTTTCTTACGCTGAAAGGCTGAGTGGTGCTTTTGTTTGATGTGCTTCTGGCTGTTTTTAACAAGAATATTGTTGATTCTGTAGGTACTGGCTATTCTGGTAAATATATTTGGTGGCATTATGCGATGTGATGTGATAGCACAAGGTATCGTTATGGCAGTAAAGGATTTGGACCTAAAAATACCAATTGTGGTTCGGTTGCAAGGTGAGTGTGCTTCAGTACATGTTAAATATATTTCTGTCCATACTGACAAATGTTCTTGAGCTTGTGTTGCATAGCAAGTTGCCTGTAGGATGAAGGCCGTGGGGAAAAGTAAGGCAAACCTTGAATTTAGTTGGTGAGGATTGGCAAGTTAATAAAAAGAGATCTCTTGCTTTTATAACTACTAAAGTTGTTGTCTTTAAATTTATTTGCTAATTTACTTTTGGAACAGGCTTCCTAGAAAATATGAGAATTACTCTGGTAGTAGGTCAATAAGAGCGGCATTTTCTCTGTTTCTTAAGGTACACGAGTTGATGATGCCAAGGCTTTAATAACAGCTAGTGGCCTCAAAATCCTTGCGTGTGATGACTTGGATGAAGCTGCAAAAATGGTAAGATAGCTGGCTCTGAATATTCTTTTCAGAACATAGCATCTGTTGCAGAATATTGAAGAGTTGAAACTCTGTTCATTCAACTAAAGGTAGCTTAGGATAAATCACAGTGCCAGTTACTATCAGGGCCTGAAGCAAATGTTTTATAAATGAGTAAGTGCATATTTTATAAGGAGAACTATGTAGTCAGAAGCTATTATACTCCAGAAATTTCTGTGTTTGGGACTTCTTTTTTTGTTTGTCTACCCCCATGCCCCACCAAAAGGCAGGTTAAAAAACACCAAAAAATCCAGGCAAAGGACAGAATCAGTCACTCTGCTTGGTAGGGGCATGACTAAGAGCTTAGCTTTATTAACTGGAAGAAAATACACTGCATTTTTGAACTACCTCAATTTAACACTTCCTTTGATAGACCACTGTATTTCAGTGTGCATGATTAAAACCAAGCATAGTTGATTATCCTGTTGCCTCATGAAGTAATTAGATGTTCAGACAGGTGGTTTGTGTTTGGGTGGTGTTTTTTTCTTTTGCTTTGTTTCCTGGGGTTGAAGCTGTAGAAGCAGCTGTGGCTTGCCTAGAGGAGGAACTTGCTTAGCTTGACTTTATGGCCCTCTGTTCTCAGGAATAGTATTAACTCCTGCTAGGCTGATCAAGCATTGGTTAGGTCAATGGAAATCTTCCCTAGCAGTATGTGTGGGTCTTTAAGCTGTCTTGCATCTACGTAACGCATCTTTTAAAGCTGCTGCTGAATCTGAAGTTCTCAGCTGAATCATGGAGCCATGCGAATGGAGTTAAAATTAGTTTTATAATCTTAAATTGTCTGTATCTGTAGAAGCACTCTTTGAATGGGTTATAGTTGTTTTTGTATGTTGTCCTTAGGTAGATTAGGTTGTCCTTGAACAGATTTATGTAAGATGATACTATGAATGAGATAAACAAATGGATGAGGATAGATCAGAGTAATGAACTGAGCATTTATAAACTTGTTATGTTAAAGTATTTTTTTCTACCTAAATATTCAAGAGATGTCTGTAAATAGTTCTAGATAACTAGTATTTTACTGAAGATGAAAATTTAGTGTAGATAACAGTGAAGATGAAAAACTTTCATCTGCAAAAAATTAGAGGGCATCTGGTGGATTTTGTGTCATAGGGGAAGTTACGGTTCTGAATCTTTTTTTCCGAAAGTCAGTTACAACATTTGATTCAAAGCAGGAAATAATTCGTAGCAGTTCTGAGTTGTTATGCAAGAGAAGCTGAGGCTCCATAAGGTATCAAAATAAGATCCAGAGGTGCTTGCAACAAAAATTCAGAGGAGAAATAGCTTCTGGAGATATAGAACCTCTTGTGAGTGGGTACCCCAGCACCTCCCAAGAAAAAAAGTGTCATGAAGTTTAAAACTACTAACATTTTATCAAGATATTTAGTTGTAAATGAGAACCAGACATTGTGTAACTGTGTGAGAAGTTTTCTAAAAGACTTGACTGATCTTTCATTTAAAAACAATTAAGATGCACTTGGACTAAGTAACAATTCCCCCCCACCCCTTGCCCTTTTAAGATCTTGCTAATGATTTTCTGATTCTACTTTGTTTAAAAAGATTGGTCCAGCTCACTCAGGTTAGGATTGTTTTGAAATTAAGTTTTTATTTTTTGGTTTTTTTTTTTTTTCAGGTGGTGAAACTCTCTGAAATAGTAACCTTAGCAAAACAAGCACAGGTGGATGTTAAATTTCAGTTGCCCATTTGATCTGAGAAGTGTCATGCCAATGTATAACATGTTCTCTGAAATACTGTGTTCTGTGGGATATTTTTCATCTTTTTATGTGCAGAGGTTATGATTGTTTGACAGGCGCACAAACTGAAATACCTGGTCTTTAATGTTAACATTCAGAATGGTCAGAGTTCTTGTAAAAGTCTGTATTGCTGATATTTAGTCCTTAGTTGTTCTCAAGCCTCCAGCTTCTGCTGCAGAATGTCACTTGCAATATACTTCTGCCTTGTCCAAAGTAAAGCTTCTGGTTGAAAAATAATTTTTCTGAATAAGTTCTGAAGTTACTTTATTGTAAATTTGTATTAGCCTTGGTTAAAAGTAAATATGACTAGATTATCTAGTTGTCCATATGGAGAAATGTATTGAAACGGTATTTTATATTGGAGACAGTTGTACTTAGCAGTGTAATGGACATGAGCAAACCAATCGTTATTTATGAACAGGTGCATTTGAACTTGATCAGAAACATTTTTAGAAGTTCCTCACTGAAGTGGCTGGTAACTCTTCTGGACAACATGTTTAATCACTACAAAATATACTGTAGCACTTAGATTTTCACAATTTCTGGTCCTTACAAAAAAGGCATTGTGTAGTTTTATATATGAACAAGCATTTACCAAACTTCAAGGAGACAGAATACATAGAGAATTAAAATGTCTATTGTACATTGCTAATAAAAGAATACATTAATAAAATGTCTCCCAAAGCTTCTACTGTCTTTTTCTTTATATGTCACCATTTTGATAAATTGCATATACTCGTGGATTAAACCATGATTTGAGATAGCAAGCTAAAAGCTTTTTAGGAGTAAATTTACAATAGCACATATATTAATTTTTTCCTCTTTGAGTTGCATTGCATGATTAAAATCTTGTGAGCTCACTCTGCATAGAAAAGCTTGGGCAGATAGCATGCATATGGCATACTACTAAAGTGGCCAGAACTGATCTCTGCACAAACAAATACACAGGAAAATGTTGCTTTTTGAGGAAATGCTGCTTCTCTTTACAAACCTAGTATCAACCATTAATTTTTGTCACCTTACAATGCCATTGATTTTGGCATTACATAGAACTTGGATTATGATCCATTTACCACTTAGTTTCTAAACAATGTTGCTGCTACTCTTTTTTTGATTGTGTTTTGTAGGGTGTGTTTTTTTTGTTTAAAATGCTGTTTTCTTGGCTAATGATAGCATAGTTTTATCAGGAAGTGATGAAGACTTTTCTACAGTGGAATTTCAAAATGGGAAATAATGAACTAAGGACTTAAAAGGATTATGTAGAAGTGTGGGGAAACTTAGTTAATCATGTGCAGTTTTGAGGTAGTTAGTGATAAATGAGGAAAGTTTAAATTAATCATGTTGTTAAATAGTTTTTTGGTGTTACTAAAGAAAATCAGCATATATTAAACTCACTCAATTTGAACGGGATTGTTTTCGATCCTGGTTGGTCTCTCACAGCTGACTACTGCATGCTGTTGATCCAGCATGCTAAATTGGGCTTGTGGGTATGCTTGGAATTGCTTTTATTCAACGACCTTGAATGGATTTGCAGAGATAACTAGTTTGAATATATCTGTTAAGCATTGAATAATTTAGAGAATGTAATTAATTTCTAGTATGTGGGTTTGCTTCTAGCCTTATTTTTTTTGTTTTTAAAAGCTGTGTGGAATGCTAATGTTCCAGGTTCATAAGGAGGTAATTTTTTTAAACGTGCCTAAATGTACTGACCTAATACTTTCTAAATCAGAGGGAGAAACAGTAAGTCTAAAGTGACTTAAAAATGACAAATGTAGATTTTTATTTTTTTTTTTTTTTAGTACAAATATTGGACTAGAGTTGAGACAAAGCTAGATCCTGGTGCTAGTTCAGAATTTCCTTATCCCCTGCCTTGAACTGTTAAATGTAGTTGAGTAGGGGAGAGGGAGCCAAGGCAACGTCATTTCTGTCTTTGAGAGGAATGGAAAATATGAACATTCTCAGCAACATATTCACAAGTAATAAGACTTGACAGAAAGCAGTGTTTTGCCGTTAGGGTAATCCTAAAGCCTTTAGTATTCCTTTAACAAAGGATGGAGAATAGGCGTGGGATAGGAAGGTGGCTGTGTACAATTTCCTGACCAGAGTGTTCAGAATGTACGAAATCACTCAATGCTAAAATAACAGTCTGTAGAGTGGAAGATAGTTGCTTTAAGTTACTTCAACAAAGCTTACCATTTTGTAATCCAAATACTTCCTTATTAGAAAAACTTGAATTTCCT
This sequence comes from Falco biarmicus, assembly GCF_023638135.1. Classification (NCBI taxonomy): domain Eukaryota; kingdom Metazoa; phylum Chordata; class Aves; order Falconiformes; family Falconidae; genus Falco; species Falco biarmicus. The sequence continues at coordinate 31,368,777 of NC_079289.1, forward strand.
TTTGGAAACAGCAGTGTGTAAGGGACTGAATATGGTGTCGCAGATAGGGTGGGAGGCCTGGGAGGAGTGTGAACAGTAATATGAAGGACTGTGACCAGGATGGCATATAAAGGTGGCAGACATCCCCCTTTCCAAAGACTAGGGGTCTGGAAACATTATTTCTTTTTATTTCACTTGATGAAGAAACAGAATTAGTGATTGACTGATTTGTGTTAAGGATCTTGGAACTAAGTAGGCATGTGGAGATTGCTTTAATTATCAAGGTACCGGAGTGCTATTACCTAGTCCCTGTTACTAGGGACCTTTTAATTATGTGTATCTTTTAATTGTTCTGCAGACTGTTTCACCTAAATCAAAGTATGTTGCCACCAAAACACGTTAATTCATTGTATGTGTAGTTCATAATTTAAAGGCCCAAAGCTGATACAGGAACTATCTGAATCTACTTAAAGCCTTACAAACAATCTCATTATCGATACTGTATTGCAATATTAATAGTCAAAGATGTGTAAGAATGGAAACTTAAGAAAATTAGTCTATACAGCCAAAGGTAAACAAAGTAAACAGAACATGAAAAAATGTATAAACAACTCCTTACGAAGAAGAGCTTCAAAGGAGCAGGAATTTTAATGTCAGTAAAAGGAGCTTGTATTAGATAACAACTGCATAAAAGGCAACAAGTTACCAATGCAGACTACTGTAACTGTTTCGAGATGCCTTAAAAGCAAATGCCTCTGTGTAAGAAGAGCGTAACCACTGGAAACCTTGACATTCAGAAATCAGTTGTTCCCAAGTTCCACAGCTACCTCAAGTGTTAGGCTTGTGACGCGTTGCAGCCAGCGTGCTTGAAGACAGCTCTGGACGTGAAGGGTGAATCTTATTCCGTAAGTATTAGAAAAAGGTTAAGTCTTATTTTATTTTTCTTAAGGTTATCTACTGAACCAGTTTCTATTCAATGTATCAAACCACTTTCTACTGTGATACTTCAGTGAAATAATTGACCTACAAGATTCTAAACAGTATTAGTATAGGTACTATTGGTGGACATACTCAGATATGGTTAAAACAGTTCTTATGCTAGAATTGTAATGTTGAACAGTTTGAAAGAAAAGTAAAAAAGGAAGCTCTCAAAGAGCTGGGAAAAAAGCTGTATTTCAGATTATTAATAGGTCTAATGCGTTAAGTGTAGGGAAGGCCTTTAGAATGACCCACTGAAGAACACCCTGCAGCAAGGAGAGAAACTCCAGTTTCATGAAACTGCTAATCTTCAAGTAGCTAGCTAGCTTCTTACCTTGTGCAGGTGAAAGAGTAACCCTGGATTTAATGGAGGCTTAGTTGCAATCTAATAGTACTATTTTAAAACAAATATTTGAGCTCAAATGTCAAGCTGATACGAACAAATGAGAAGGTCGATGTAGGATGTGCATGAAGCAACAGCTCACCTTTGAGCTGTGTAGGGACTGTAGGCAGAGGGTAGTGAATTGCTGCTACTCTGAGGTGGGGAACCTGTGTCTTGGTGTACCAAGGTTTGCTTCTAAGTCGTGATGTCAGTCTGCCCGATTGACCTCTTTGCCTGACAGACTGTCGCAGCAGATGGTATCTTTAATAACTGCTGTATCCCAATCATGGGAAGCTGCAATGTAAGAAAACTTCTGTACTGCCAGTGTTCCATGAAGAATGTGCCATAAGGTTTTCATCTTTTGAGGGGAGGTAGGGAAGAGAGAAAGCCCAGCTCGACCCCCCTGGGAACAGAGACTGGACCCAAGGGAAGGGAGGAGACACCAGCTACCTGTTCTTGCCAGCAAGTTACGTGGCAGTCAGCTGAAGTACCAAGCACCTGAGAAAGAAAGAGAAGGTTTTGATACTATTACAGTTTGAAGCATTGCTGTTCCAGCCAGCCTGGATAGACATCGGCAGCCTTGGCGTGTACTTGCTGGCACAACTTTTTAGTATGAACTGTAAATACCACTGATACTCAGTTACTGCTGTTCTGCATGATGTGGACCAACTGCATGGGTCAGGTAAAATGTTCACCTTGTAGGGCATGCCTGGGAAAGGCATTAGATCTGGATATGTAATAATGACATCTCACAAATATATTCTCCCAGTCAGCAGCGATTTGGGGTTTGGAGTATTGTTAGTCAGAGGTAGACACAACTGAGGCAGAACCACTCAGAGCTGGCGGTGGCGGTGCCCTGGAGTTCCTGTTCTGCAGGTGAGCTTTAGCACATCTCAGGTGCATTTATTTATATTGGAGGTGAATAGCTGAAATACCCTGCAAACTAAACTACTTTTTTTTTTTTTAGTTAATTGAAATAGTTTTGTAAGATGGTATGTCATAATTAAGCAGTCCTTAAAATGTAATGAAAGGTTTTCTTCAAGTGTGTATTAAAGTGTAAGGAACCTAATGAAGGGCTTATACACACAGGTGTTCAACTGCTTGGTTTGTAGCTTTCTTCCTCTCCCGTTTACAACTATGGGCAACATGCTCCTGTAAGCAGGGAACGATGAGGCAGTCAGGTGTGTTTTCCCATGAAGAACAGAGGAGTAAAGTCACTGGGGTGTGGTGAGCGATAGGAGGCCAGTAAACATTTTTTGCTCACAAAAATAAAATCTAAAAGACAGACCTTACTGAGAATGGACTTCTTGACAAGTGTTTGTGTGGTTTTTTTCCTGATTCCAAATTTCATGTGTTAAAATACCAGAAACTCTACAGATGTCTATAGTGACAGAGGGAATGGTGTGTGAGCAGTAGATACACAATGACGGGGATAGTTTATTCCTAATACAGAGCTGTGGTCTTTCTGTGTCTGCAGGGCATACAGTTTCTGGAATGCTCTTTGGTTTCACAGGCTGTAATTAGCTCCTTGGCTGTAGGAAAGCAGAAAGTCAAAGTGCAGGAAGAGAGCCTGAGGTGCTGTGTATTAGACTCTCCACCTTTTCTAGTAATTCAGTTTCCTTAAGGGGAATTAAGTAAATTTGGTTTGGTTTTGATTCCCCTGTCCCCTCTCACTTTCTTCTGAGCTTGTGTCATGCTCCAGACTAAAATGATCTTGTTTTGTCTCCATGTGCATTGAAGTTCAAACCCACTGTGAGCAGCCTTGTCTGTGTCCCTGTTTCCCACAGTTTCTGTCTCCTGCTGTAGCTTCTGCTGCTGCTTCAAATCTTCCCCTGTCCTGTCCTTCATAATGGTGGCTGATTTCTGCAGATGGTGAGGGGCAACGTGGAGGGAAATGAGAAAGATCTGAGTGGGCACAACCTGAATAAAAGACTTGACTGTATATACCATGATACTACCATTTGTATTCTTTTTGTAATTCATCCAGATGCTGAGAGAGCATGCCAGTAGTTTTATATGTGTGTGTATATGGTATAAATGGTAAGTGTTCTCATTATTCATGGCCCATTTAAACAGAAAAGGTGTATTGGTTGGGGGAAAGAACCAGTATTGCCTCTTGTTTTGAGCACCGTTTTGAGCACCACCTAAGAGGAAGAGGTGATGTACTGTGGCTGTGCTGTGCATCTCTCTGCTACTGCTAACTTTTATTTCCTGTTTTAAGTGCTGCTCGCAGAAGGTCTGGGTCAGCAGCGCTGTTGGTAGCTTTGGGAGCAAGCCATGCACTCGGCGCTTAAGTTCAGGCTGTAGAGAGAATGGAGTTGTGTTCATTGAAAAATAATACCATAACCTGAGGGACAGAACCAGAACCTGGGGGTCCTCAGTGCTATGAGCCTAGCAGTAAGAAGGCTCTTTCCTCTTCTTTTTCCACCCTTCTGACCTTTCCTATGCTAGGCAATGCCAAGTCCTTTCACCTAAAGGAGCCACACCAGGTGTGGAATGTGAGCTGATGTTGTGGCTCGCTGTGGCAGAGCAGGTAGACAACATTCATGGTCCTTGCAAAGCTGGCTGATGATGGAGGGACCAAAGCTGCTTCCTAGCTGGCAGTCTTCAGCAGCAAATTTCAGACTTCGCTAGCTGCTTTCCTGTTTTCTCTGAGCTAACCATCTAACTTTTTCAGGGGAATAGCAAGTATGCTTCCTGTGTTTTCCTTATATTCTCTTTTAATTTACCATGTTCCCAAAGGTAAGCAAGATGCAGCATTCCTGTTTACGATCCTAAAAAGCTTGTGGTGCTGTCCTCACATTAGAAGGGACAAAAAAAAGAAGAAAAGAACATACATCAGGTAAAACCTGCAGCTGTGGGATACTGGATGGCGCCCTCATTGCTGTAACGAGGCTAATGTACCCTTTACCTTCCAGGCATGTCCTTGACCTGTCATTGCCATGGCACATCTGTCGCAGTTCAGAGCAGCGCCATGACCAGTGTCTGCAGTGATCAGACATGATTACCTCTGATACCTGCCATTTCCTTTCCTTCAAGAGCAATTGTGGCCATGACTTGTTATCAGACGGGGTCCTTGAAACACCAAATCACTTGGAGCAAACGCATTTCAAAGAAAATGGATTGAAAGCAGCTCCTGTCCTTGGTGTTCTTGGAAGGAAACTAATGCCAGTACAGCGCAGCTGTCTGTCAGAGACTTCCTGACAGCTTGATATTACCCTTCTTTAAAAAAGGAAAACAAGAAAAACCTTTCTGTCCCCTGACTTTTTAACCATGTATTATGATTTTCTGGCATTAGTTCCTTGCATCTGGAGCAGCTTAGCTGCATTTTCTGTGTTTAAAGCTGACTGCTCTCCTTTACTCCTTTTCCTTTGACTTCTCCACCGCTTCTTGGCAGCTTGCCTATACACATCTACCGTGTTGCTTTGCTAATTGATTGTTTCCCCCCCCAGCTGTCTGTCAAGCAGTGCTTTCATACATGAAGTCTAGTACAAGTAATGACATAATCCCACTTTCTGAACCATAGCATCATTTGCTGGTTAAGGAATCCTTGTATATATGTCCTTAGGTAGTACCTAATTTATTGTTTTCTGCAAAGGAGTTTTTAATCTAATGTTCCTGTTATTAACACATAGCGGGCTGGGCTGGAGTTAACTTTCTTCAGAGCTGTCCATATAGTGCTGTGCTTTGGATTTGTGATTAGAAGAGCGTTGATAACACATCAATGTTCTGACAGTTGCTGGGCAGTGCTTGCACAGTGTCAAGGCTCTCTGTTTCCCACTCAGCATCCCCCAGTGAGCAGCTGGGGATAAGCAAGAGGTTGGGAGGGGACACAGCTGGGACAGCTGACCCCAACTGACCAAAAGGATATCCCATGCCTTATGATATCATGCTTGGCCATAACACTGAAGATTTTGTCTTCCAAGCTGACTGTTGCTCCAAGACTGGGCATTGGTCTGCTTGCGAGGGCTCTGGCACTGTCCAACGCAATGTTTTACTGTGCAAGGCAGAGAGCTTGGTTTGCTGAAACCATTAGCAGCCAGGCAGGCCCACAGTCAGGGAACAGCGGTTTGCTGCAGTGTGGGAGGACCCTGGGTGTGAGGTCATGCTGTGGTCTGTCCTGGATCTGACTCTTAGCTGGTGTTTTCCTTAATGGCATTTGTGATGGGAGAATGTGCTCCTTAAATGTGTGGATGGCATAAAGCTAGGAGAGGCAATGTGTGCACTGGAAGACAAGAACAAAATTAATTTACAGGATGAAATGTGAGAGACAAAATGTGAGTCTGAACTGTGGTAACAAACATCAGGGAACCAGTGGCCAGACAGCAGTTGCCGAAAAGATGAAAAGGAAGATAGCTAAGGTGTCCCTGCCCATGGCGGGGTGGTTGGAACTAGATGGTCTTTAAGGTCCCTTCCAACCGGAACCATTCTGTGATTCTGTGACTATTGTGAAAAAGTAATACATTTTAAAGGGGTGAATAAAGAGGAAAATTGCTCAACTTGGTATCTTTAATGGAGTAAGACAGGCAGTTTTCAGCATACATGGAAACATGTAGTTTGGTTGAAGAGAGTAAGGAGGAGGCCACCGTGAGTGATCTGAGGTCTGGAAGGCCTGACCTTGGAGGAGAGAGAGAAACACTGAAGCCGTGTTAGAGAAGAGGTGGCTGAGGGCTGACAAACGTTACAAAAGGTTACAAAAGGAAAAGGTTTAAGGAATAACCTGTTCTCCGTGTTTGAGGCAAATAGGATGAGGAACTCCAGGCTTGAACAGTAACCTCTCTGGTTGTGGTTAGACACTAGGGAGAGTGTCCTTCCAGTGCTTTGCAGTCCTTGCCCTGAGGCACTGCTGAGTCTTCCCTGTAGAGGCCTGTAGGAACAGGGTAGAGGGGGAGGCAGGTTAGACCTCACCAGATTCCCTTCAGCCCTGTTTTTCCGTGTTTAATTGCAGTGAGAAACCATTTTCTTGCTGCTGGTGGTGATGCAATCCCCCACTGTTCCTTAGCTCCCTTCTTTATGGGATGTGGGGAATGTTCTTAGCTGTGGGGGTGGATGTGTGTCTATCCTCCAGACGAAGCCTGTAGCACAGGTGGGTCTTCATGGTCTGGGGTTGAGAAGCTCCTGAAAAGCCTCCTGATGAAGCTGTGTTTAGTGTTTTCTGGACTAGCTTTGTTTTCCAAGAACTGGCATCACTGAAGACAGCTTGGCCTCCATGGTTATGTCTGTGCTCATAATTAAAAGTCAGGGATATGGTCACATTAACCCTTCTTTGGGCTGTTTTTCTCCAGGGCAGATATGTCATGGGGAAAGCTGGTTAGAGCAGTCCAAAACAGAAAGGCAGTGATCTAAAAAGTAATCAGGGTGGGCAGTCAGGGGTCCTCAGCTTGATCTGGTTTGCTAGAACAGACGTACATTAGATCTCACTTCTTCCCTGAAACACATCCCTCCTTGTTCAAAAACGCTTCCTTGGTTCCTACCTGGCAGGGAAGCCCATTGCCTCCCTCAAATTTTTAGTCTCTTTGACAGCAGAAATCAAATTTCTTCAAGTCCCCTGAGACTGCTGCTCTCAAAACCCCAGTCTGCACTCCCTAATTAAAGAGGATTTAACAGGAGAGAGAACCATTGTGATGTAAAAACAGAATAATACTGAAAAAATGGAGAGAGGGGACTGCAGCTGCAGCTGGATGACCCTTGGGCTTAGCTGCATCATATTTGAGTTGCATTATCAAAAGTTTTATGGAAGTCTTTCCCACTTTCCCGGCTCGTGTTGCTCTGCTGTCCTTCACTGTGGGAAGCTGTGACCTTGTCTGAGGGCTTCTGGCTCTGCCCTGGCACTCTGCCTCCGCTGCCACCTCTCCCTGGCCACATACCCCTCCGGACAGCATGGCTGCTGGGCTCAGTTTTCCCGTGTTCAAGCAGCGTGCCTGGCAGCAGAGCGTGGGCTTGTTGCATGCAGGCAAAAGAGCAGGGAGAACATGACATTATTTTCTATCAGCTAACAGTCCAAAAGCTGAGAGGAGCAATTGATACATGAGGTGGTTGTGGTACCATCCAGAGGGGTCTCTACAGGCTGGAGAAAGGGGCTGACAGGAACCTCATGAAGTTCAGCGATGTGAAATGTGAAGTCCTGCACCTGGGGAGGAACAGCCCCGTTCTCCAGTACACACTGGGAGGAAGACTGACTGGAAAGCAGCTCTGCAGAAAAGGCTCTGGGGCTTCTGTTGGACAGCAAACCTGGCCATGAGCTAGCAATGTGCCCTTGCAGCAAAGACCAGCGTCTTCCTGGTGTTTGAGCTGCATTAGGCAGAGGATCAACAGCAGGTCGAGGGACCTTTCCCCTCTGTTCAGCACTGGTGAGGCAGATCTGGAGTGCCACATCCAGTGCTGGACTCTCCTCGGTACAAGGCAGATGTAGGCTTACTGTAGTGAGTCCAGTGCAAGGCCATGAAAACGACGGACCGGAGTATCTGTCATTGAAAGAGACAGATAGCTGGGACTCTTCATCCTGGAGAAGAGAAGACTCAAGGGTCTAATCCGTGTGGATGAATGCCTGATAGGAAGAGTGAAGAAGAAGGAGCCAGGCTCATCTCATGGTGCCTAGGCAGGACAGGACAAGAGGCAATGGGCACAAACTGAAACACAGCAAATTCTCTTCAAGCATAAGACTTTTCTTTACAAAGGAGGGTAGTCAAACTCTGGCACAGGTTGCCCAGAGAGGCTGTAGAATCTCCAGCCTTGGAGGTATTCAAAACTTGCCAGGTCATAGCCCTGAGCAACCTCTAGGGTTGTTTGGTGAAAGGGGTGTCTGTGAAAAAGAGTTATTGACATGCTGGTAAATTCAGCTTGAAATGAAGAATACTTTTCCAATGAGAAAATGGCTTGCTTTTTTTAGCAGTATTTATTTGCCATATCTATTTTGCCAGTTTCCTACTGGACCAAAAAAGGTTAGTATGAAGTACGGGATTCTCACACCACTGATGTCTGTAATGTCACTTTTCACAGAATAAAAACTTCCAAAATGAGGCATAGAAAAAGTAATTGAAATTAAATAATAATTTAAAGCATATTCTTTGGGGATTTTTGCCTATTTAGAGACCTACTCTTCTTCTTTAAACTTCCAGATTTTTGGATGAATATTTTCCTCATTTTTATTGCACTTAAACAGGAGGGAGGGAGAGGGTGCAGCTTGGACAGTAATTGCTCTCCTGGGCTATGTTTTTGATTCATACTCCAGCTGCTGGGTCATAAGAAGCGGTTGGAATTGCAGAATAGATCGAGGGATTCCCAAGGGAGATGTCAGCTCTACCTTTCCATCAGATGAGGGACTGAACGGGGCACTTGAGGGAGCTATTCACCTTCCTGTAAAAGCAGTGAGGAGAAAAAAATCTCCACCAGCCTCTAGGAAAAGGAACTGAACGAAAAGAATAAACTTGGGCAGAAGTGACAGTCATTTGTTTTAAGGAAGACCAATGCTATTATGACTCTGCAAATAGAAGCATTTGAAAAGCTCAACATGACCCGGCCATGTGCCCTTGCAGCCCAGAAAGCCAACCGAACCCTGGGCTGCGTCAAAAGAAGCGTGGCCAGCGGGCCGAGGGAGGTGATTCTCCCCCTCTGCTCCACTCTGGTGAGACCCCACCTGGAGAACTGTGTCCAGCTCTGGGGTCCTCAACATAAGAAGAACATGGACCTGTTGGAGCGAGCCCAGAGGAGGGCCATAAAGATGATCAGAGGGTTGGAGCACCTCTCCGGTGAAGACAGGTGGAGAGGGTTGGGGTTGTTCAGGCTGGAGAAGGCTCCGGGGAGACCTTATATCAGCCTGCCAGTGCCTGAAGGGGGACTACAAGGAAGCTGGAGAGGGACTTTTTACAATGGCACCTTGCCATCTAGTGATAGGACAAGGGGGAATGGTTTTAAACCAGGAGAGGGTAGTTTAGATTAGATTAAGCATTAGGAAGAAATTCTTTCCTGTGAGGGTGGTGAGACACTGGCACAGGTTGCCCAGAGAAGCTGTGGATGCCCCATCCCTGACCGTGTTCTAGGCCAGGCTGGATGGGGCTTTGAACAACCTGGTGTGGTGGAAGGTGGTTGGAACTAGATGATTTTTCAGGTCCCTTCTAACCCAAACCATTCTATGATTCTGTGAAATACATAAAGCAAAGATGTGCCTCAATGTTCTCTTGCTTATGCTGGAGTTAATACTGTAGTAAGCCTAAATGTTAATGAGTTAGAATATATTCGTTACAGGTTTTTCAAATCTGCTTTCAAGATGTTATGGCTTTTTGCACAGAACTGTAGTTTGTACAGCTGTCTATACCTGCAGGTAGACGTCATACTGAGAGAAGGAATGGATGAAAAGCTAATTTCAGTGGCAGTAGGCCAGTTTCTGGTTCTCTTGATAATCAGAGGGGAAAGCTGGGCTTGATCAAGGGGAGCAGCAGCCTCCCTCCATGTTTTCTAAAGGGGCCCGAGATTTCCCAGGTCAGGCCCCTGTCCTAAGTTTGCGCTTAGGAGGCGCCTGTCTCTACTGATGAGAGGAGATACTGTCGGCATTAGGCTTAATGACTCTTGGATTTCAGAAGCTACTACTGCCTGGCAGCATATTTGGGTAGGCAACTACCTTTCACAGGTAGACCCTTTGCGCCTTCTTGGTTTCACTGTGAACAACACGCAATTGCTGAAGAAATGTCTGGTCCTTACTGGGCGTAGGGAACACCAAATACCAGAAGCAGAGGTAATCCCTGTGGATCATCCACCTAGGTGGAGACATAATGTGGTGCCCTTGGATGCTTGGAAGAGACCTCAGGGGCTTTACACGATCACTCTCAAAAGGCCATTCTCTCTGCTGGTGGAAATGGAATTAAATCCCCCAGAAGCCAAACCAGGTTTTAGTTAAAGCAAATAAAAGGAGCTAGTTAATGACCTAAACCAGGGAAGTCTGTCATACAGGTTTATAACAATATGTTAGGAAAACAAAAGAAAACTTCATTTTGCTGATCTATTCTAAGATTGTGTCTCCTTGGCCATGATTGCTTGCCCAGTTCACTCTTCACTCTCAAACTGATTAAATATGCTAATATTTAAACCCTTCTTCAAGGTCTTCATGGAAGCCCCTTTGGATTTAAATCTTTCCCAGGTTCCCCTTTCACCCCCGCTTCTGATGGATCTTTAACCCATGGCAAAAGTCATGCCTTCTCCATGTGGGAAACACTTATGTTCCTGTGGCAGATCAGGTGTCCTCTTAGGTTCTCAATAAGGTTATGAACAATCATTAATCCACTAAGAGCTGAAAGGTTCTTCTGTCCCTGAGAAGGCAAGGTGGAAATAGCAAAGTGAAACTTCTCTAAGCTCTCAACCTTATGTTTTCTATTACTGCACAAGCTGTCAGGCATACCTGATAGAAGGAAATGTGACTGGTTTATTACTAGTTTCTGGCTCAGACCAGGCATCATGGTACCCTCTAGCCCAGGGGTCCTCAAACTACAGCCCGCGGGCCAGATACAGCCCCCCAGGGTCCTCAGTCCGGCCCCCGGTATTTACAGACCCCCCTGCCGGGGGTTGGGGGGGAAACCAAGCAGCCGCAGATGGCTGCCTGCCACTGCATCCACGCGCCGGCCCCCTGGTTAAAAAGTGTGAGGACCCCTGCCTAGCCTCATGGAAGTAGCGTCCATCTAGGGCTAAGTGACTTCTTGCCAGGCCTTCTCTGTCTCAGAGAGGTATATACCATGATGGAGGGGAACAGGGAGAGGATTGGGGTGGCTTTTTCTCCTTCACAGTGCAGCCCCAGTCTTGGGAGGGCCTGGGAGACAGTGGTGCACCATCTGTCAGGTGGGGACCAAGGATCTGTGCTGTGATGCTGCAAGAATGAAGGCTGGGAATCAAAACCCACTGAGGCAGATGTGTGTAAGGATGCTGGAACTGTGCTCCACTGGCGTGGAAAACAGGGGCAAAAGGTTAGTTCGTCAAAGAGCCAAATGTACTGTTTTCTAGACAAAAGTAATTTCTCGGCTGTCAGTGACAGCTCCTGTTTAGGAGGATCCTGTTTTGTAGATGCAAATGAAAAGAGCTGCTTGGCAGCTGGCCAGCAGCACAGCTACTTAATTTACCAATGAAAACTTTGATGAAATGGAGAAAGTTTGCTAGAAAGCAGGTCTGTGATACAGCAAACTGTTTCTCCTTCATGCAACAGAAAATCCAAGAAAAATTTGAAGATGCATAGAAATGTATTTTGTGTACCCAGATTTACTGAACCATACAAGATCTAGCTGCTAGAATAACTAGTGTGCAGAATAACTCTGCATTTACCTTGGTCCCTCCTCTCCTGAGGTGCCTTTTTGTCTGTGACTGACAGCCCTTGGGCCACCTTGGACCTCCCTGGCTTCAAGGCAGTCGGGCTCTTGCCCTTTGTGTAAGAGTCGACTAGTTCTAGCCTGCTATACCCGGGGCACTGCCAAATAAATACATACATAAAAGGTAATTTCCTAAATGTCTCCTGCTGGGATGCATCCCATTGCCTGGAGAGTGAGTGAAAAAGCTTCTCTGCAGCAGATCTTCAGTGACTGGCTGTAAATACACAAAGACACCGGGGCCAGCTGCAGAATGATGATTGCAGTCCTGTGGGCAAATTGTCTAGGAGATAAAACCTGTCAGATCATGACATTGCGGAGAGCTTGGAGGCCACGTCAGCGGGGCACTGATATCCAAGCAACTGGGAAGGGACCATTTTATTAATGATAATCCTTGCTGCTAGAGCATGCTTTCTTTTGGAGATTCTCCTCATAAAAATTGCCCTTCATGCTGCCTGCTGACACCTGTCAGCTTCATGGACTTTGAGATGGGTCAGCCACCGAACTGGGCTCGGAAATGTAAATTTTCATTGAAACAGTAATCATTATGTGACTCGAATGACAGACGTGTCAGCTGGCAACCCTCCTTAAGCACAGCTCACGGGGCACTCCATATCCTCCCAGTATACCTCAGCTTACCCCAGCTGGTGGAAGAAAGAAATGATGTGGGTTTTTGCCCCCCTACCATTAGCCTTGCATGTTGTTTAATTACTGGTGATTTTGGAAGATCCACGTACCAAAGTTTTCACTCCACCCTCCCACAGTTGCCCGTGCCTTGCATCCCCAGCAACTCCAGCTGTCCCCTCTTCACCACCCACACCAATACCCAGTGGTTTCTCTAAAACTTCTGTAAAGTTCTTTGGTGTTTCTAGCCCGAGATTCTGCAGCAGAAGGAAAATTAAAATTTAGGGCAGCATTAAGTTAATTAAACTTACCATCAAGTTAATAACACAAGGAATACTGTTCAGACTACATTATTCATTTTCATGTTTTATTCAGTAATAGCTACATTTTTAATGTGCTTAGTGTTACTGGAGGATTTCTACCCTACTTTGCTAGAGTTTCATGGCATACTGGGTTTCTGGGGTCCTGTATATAAAGTCAATGTAATTTTCACTCACGTGGTGAAAGATTCACAATTCATAAAATAAATAAGAAATACCTATTTTCTGGGAAAGAAAAAAGTAGTCAAACATGGGAGATCAAATTCCTATACAGTTAAATTAATTAATTCTAGTTCATCAGCTTTCCTGTTAATCTGATTTCCTAGAACTCCCACTATCTCCCCACCATCAGTTTTGTCCATCAGCAAAGTGCCAATTCACCTCTTAAAGGTTTTTCTAAGGTTCTTGGTGCTGAAGCCTCGCTACGTCATTGTGGCACATCCCAGGTTATCTGTACAGCTCTGCTCCTGACCGCGCTGCAGGAGGTCGTTATTTATGAATAATGCAATGAAACACTACATGGCATGAGGTTAGGACTCCAAGTCTGTGTGCTCCCTCGGGTTAGTTTTTTCTTTAAGTGCAGCCAAGCCAAGCAATAGCTAGATAAGATGGTTCAAAGAGCTACAGCTCTTCCATTCCAAGGGGACCGTGCATTATGGTCCGAAAGAACTAGCACAGAATGAAATTATGGGCACAATAACCCAAAGCATGCTTTGGAAAGAGGCAGTGAGAAGGTAACTTCCCGTGGAGAAAGAAAGGAAATTAATGAAAACTGAAACTGGCCCACAGACAGCATTATTAAGAAGGAAGGCATAAGGAAGGAATTATTTGGAAACTTCCAGCTATTGCTGCAACACAGCACAAGGGAGAAAGGGAGATCAAATGAGCATATTAGGTGCTTCCTTGCTTAATTGCTACATTTATTAAACAATATTATTGTTGATACAGGAATGGGTAGACCTTGAGGAAAAGCTGCTGCTGCTGACAATGTTTAACTCTACCTTGTTGCTCAAACTTAGTGCCTTGCCTGGTGCAAGGTGCAGAGATGCAGTCAAACTAGCAAAGCCACCTTCTTTCTAAATCCCTCTGCTTAGGGGAAGAAGGGACCGGGTAGCTCAGTCTCTGTAGAAAAGCACCACCCAAACTCATTCAGATTGCTGTATCTCCCTATGAACCCTGATATTTTCTTGTATGTGAACCTTCATTCATTCCTCTGAGTTTTTCCAGATACCATCTAGGTTTGACAGCAGGAGAGAAGAAGAAAATCACTCCCTTAATAGTGCATGAAATAATCTGATGCCTTACTATTAAAATATAAGTGTTTTGAAAGACAAGCATGCTGAGTCTCTGGGTCAGTGCTGAACCTGCTGGGGAAGAGATGGCTGGGGGGAAAGATCCCCGGCACTTGTGGTGGGTGAAACTGGAAAAGGAGAAATACTGTTGTTGGGATCGGCTTTCCCCCACCCAGCTGCCTGTGCATTTGGGAAGCTGCTGCTCTTATCAGTGCAGCCAAGGAACTATGATGGCACCCAAAGAGCCCTGGGCACAGTGGAGACCCTTCCCTACACCCTATCCAGGCTGCAAGGTGAAGAGAGGCTTTTTCAATACTGTTCTGCTTTCAATCTGCTCTCTCCACTGGGGCTAGATTATGGGCCATTTGTGTCTGTGGAGAAGTACAAAGGTGCTGTGGAGACTCCAGCAGGTTTGGATGGTTTTAGGGGTGAGACTGCATCAGATGCTGGATTTGCCAGAGCTGGACAAAGGCTCTTTGTATTTGCTGCAATACACGTCCACGTGAGTGCTTACGCACAGAGCCTTCTGCGTATGGACAAGAAGACATCATGTTCACCTCTACTTTTCAACTTTTTCTCCCTTTCTTCCTTCCTCTATCTCCTTCTGCCACCTGCCCCATTCATGTCCAGAATAGTCTTTGCATTTACAATATTATTTTCCTGACAGCTGGAAATAATGTCTAATCTGCATTTTAAATCTGCATTTAAAAAAAAATGCAGCAAGAACCCACTCACCCAGGAGAACTAAGGGTATTCTTCTAAATCAGCTTCTTTATTTCCTTTTAAAGCAGAGTCTTGTCTTGTTCTCAGCCACTTCATGAATTTTTATCTTCTGTACTGGCATCCCTGTAGCATGAAATTTGGTAGACCTTGCCAGCATACTTCAAGTCAGAAGCATCTTTAGCATCAAAAATAAAAATCCATGGCTGTTTGAAGAAAGGTGTGAAAAGCGGACTCTCAGTGTGATATCAAAGTGCTGCAGTACCCAGAAGAGAGCTGCTGTCTCCAAGAGGGGAATTCACAAGGCTGAGTGACACATAACTAGTGAAGAAGGGAGACCTGGGTGCCTCAAAGCAGGATTAGCATCCTTCATCAGTCTGAGTGGGGAAATGAAAAAGAACTGGAGGTATTCCTGTCTACCTGCTCTTTGATATGCGTAAGTTGGGGTCTTCTCCTCTTCTCTTTAGAAGAGTGGGTGTAAGAAAAGATTGGATACTTCTTATTAATTTTTTTGAGTCCTTGCTCAGGAAATAAGAGACCTCTTTAACCTGAAAACCTCTAAGTCCTCTTTAACCTGAAAAGGCTGGAACCTATGTTGCCCCTTTCTCATTTTCGCTAAAAACTTGCAGTCAACAATAACTAAAAAAAAAAATCCACACAACGCTAGCCGTTTACCCCATGGAAAAGGCTGGCTCTGAAGGCTGCATTATGATGATGTTGCAACTGAAATATCCTGATATATAAGGATATTTCAGGAGATGGAGACCTGTGATAACAGGAGACAGAAGGTGCCTTCAGGCAATCTCCTCTGTCCTGTGTTCTCAGCCAAGTACAGACCTTCCTCAACCTGTACATCCAACAGGATGTTTAACCTAAAACCTCAGGGCTGTCTGTCCAAAGGAATAGGACAGGATAACTAAGCCATGGAACATAGTACAGGGTACAATGCTGGAATGGGGGTTTGGCTCAGGAGCTGCCATGGGTCTGAGCAGGAGCTGTTGCCTTGCATGACTGCAAGCTGGACGCTTGCACAGAAGGAAGATACTGCTGACAGCTGCTTGGAGGCACTGACCCTGATGCAGGAACCTGCTGGGGTCAGGAAGGAGGAGGAGCTGGGAGGTTCTCGTGCATTTGCAGCTGCTGTGCCCTTTGCTGGTTGTTCAGGCTTGCAAGGCTCCCATGTAAAGGGCAGCTCTTGTCTTCTCCAAGTACTGAGCTCCCTCTGAGTAGAGAGCACTAGTCACATCCCCTGTCAAGAATATTTGCCTGAAAAGCAACAACCTGACTGTGGGTAATACAAGGAAGTGGTGGTGCAGCATACACCATATGCTGGCTTGCTTTGAGCACTTACACAGGCCGAAAATTTGCTATTGAAAGGTAAGATGAATGTAGCTAATAACACTGATGTAGTGTCCAGGGCTTCTCAGCATCTTGTGCTTGAAATCATTTGCATGAGCATGCCTTCAAAACAGAGACATATTACGCAACAACAACTCAAAAGGATTATAAAACCATGTTTAGTTTCCAGTGTGCTGTGCGGGCTCACTGACTTGTAACTCAGAGTGATACTTCTCATTCCCATGGTGCAGGTGCCTCATTGAAGGACATGAGTACTCTTGGCTTCTGTGTGTTAGTTCATTCCTCAGCACGGCTTTGTTAGGGGGCTGAGGGAGATCTGCACCTTCTGCATCCAGCCCGAGATGAGGCTTTTGCAACAGCAACAGCTTTGCCTTTTGCATTGTTGTCTGAGAAAATTCCAAATGGAGACAGCTCATGGTCATGAATTATACAACTCCCTGTTTTCACATTAGGACTTTACAGCAGCCATGGAAATCCAAGGCTGACAGTTCGAGGTAACTCTCCTGTGTCTCTTTTGTTGCAAACATGGGAAGAGAGGCAATGTTATGTACTCAAGTGGGCTGTTGGACTGAATAAATAGATGCTTTTAGATGCAAAGTTCATACAATGGCATTTGAGGATGTTATTTAGTAATTAATTCGGTGAATAATAAGGCATCTCTGAAAGCATTCGAAAGTCTACATAGTAACTCGAGATGAGGGTGTTGAAAGAGACTTGCAGCAATAATCACAAATGTCAGTACTGGTCTGGGGAGGCAGGCAGTGGAGGAATGCCAATTGATAAGCTCTGGTTTTGTTTTTCCAATGCTTACCTTGTTTGTTTGGGTTGCCAGGCTGAGATTCAAGAATCAACCAGCAAGCTATAATGGACGTATTTTCATTATGGCACAATGAACCTCAAGTGTCTTTCACTCATGTATTATTCACACAAATGGATGAAGAAATAAGTGATCTACTAAAGCATGCAAATCCCAGGATATCTGCACAGCTTAAAACTACACTGAGGTCCAGGCAAAGCCTCCACTGTCCTGCAGTTGCCAAGGCAAGACTAAAATTTTGGGTTACTGTAGAAGTG
This sequence comes from Falco biarmicus, assembly GCF_023638135.1. NCBI lineage: Eukaryota > Metazoa > Chordata > Aves > Falconiformes > Falconidae > Falco > Falco biarmicus. The sequence continues at coordinate 31,385,848 of NC_079289.1, forward strand.
TAACCACTTGCCACGTTCCTTGTAAGTAAAGCACTGAGAAACTACTGGACACAGAGATGCCAAATGTGTGTGTGCTGAGAGGCCTTTGAAGTGTCTCCAGGATAGACATTAAGATCCTTTCCATCTCTAAACAGTTCAGGGGACATGGTCTCAGTGCAAGAACTGAGCAGTCACCACTGAAAAACAGAGGATGCTTATATTTGTCTGCCAAAGAAAAGAAATACGGGTGCTATGCTCAAACTACCTGTTTGTGTAACAGTGGCTGAGGCTAATGCTATGTGAGGAACCCAGGTAGAATTATTCCCAATTATTCCCATGTTTTCCAAATATTAGAAGTGTTTCCCCATTTTCATCTGTGCAATAAATGTTTATCGTACCAGGGAACTCTATATTCGCATTCACTGAATGTCAGCTGGGAATGGTTTATACGTATTTTCCAGGATTTCACATATAAAACTTGAAGACGAAATCTCTGCAATGCTTCCTGAAAAGCTCATAAAGACACATCTATAAACTGCATTTTACAGGAGACGTTGGCTGATGTGCAATGGCCAAAGCAGGGAGCACACAGCAGCAACCTCAGTACTTCCTTGGAGAGCTGCCTCCTGACCCTGCTGCTGCCGTAGATGCAACACGTGAATGTTTTTCAGAAGAGCATCTTCCTGCTCACATGCTCCTTATTTTCTGGATAGCTGAACTGTGACCCAGAGCCTGCATGCGAAGAGCTGAAACTGGTCAGTGGGAGATGGTTTTTTGGACTGTGCATGTAAAGTGTTATTTAGTGCCAGCCACTCAAAGATCCAACTCTGGGTCTCCCAGCCTGAGGACATGGAATTTGCGATGTCCCCCAGTGTCTTGTCTTGTGGCTTCTCCTCCCACCTGTGAAATGGGAAAATGCTTTCTTGACACAAAGGGGCTTTAAAGAGATCAACGTGGCAATGATGGGTCCATACAAACATCTTGGTGGTCAGAGCAGGGCTTAAATATTGCGCTGTGTGTCAAGGGGTGAGCTCTGAGCAACAAGAAGAGAACAATACATTGACTCGCTGTTCATAGGCTGCATGCCTTCCAGGGTATGTATGCAGTGAGTGAGGTGAGTGTCCTAAGGCAGAAAAACCCCAACGATAAAATTTTGTGATTAAATACTAGCAGGTGAACAGGATGGGTAAAATGCAGCCTGCACAGGGCTTCCTTTGCTGTGTCATTTGTCACAACTTCCCCAGGACACTGCTGTATGTCCCCTGGCTGTTCTCCCTTGGGGCAGCAATGAGGCTTGAGGAAATGAAGTGTATCCTGAAACCAGTTTCCGGGTTTATTTACTTCGTGTTGACTTTGTCTGTGTTCTTACAGCCACGAACAGACTGACAAGTTACCCCATATGTCTTTGGTTTTTTTGGACCCACCCACATCTGTAAGATTTTTTCCCTTAGAACTGTTCAGAGGTTTTAGTTTCCTTTATGAACACACTGTGTATTTCTTGACCTTGGTGACTTTTGTTGCTCTTTCCTTTTCTCAGTCGCCATGATGGCACAAGGCTAAATCCTACTGAATTACTGTTTTCTTTGTGTTTTACAGCAAGTCTTGACTCTCCAACTAAGGAAATGAAAAGGGGAAAAAGCTCATGGTTTCCATCTGTTGTAAAACTCCTCACTAAAATTGCTGCTCTATAAAGCTGCACCAGGTGACAATTTGCTTTGAAACACTGCTTAAGAGGGGAGGAAGAAACGGACTGCTTCCTGTCATTAAGGAAAAGAAAAAAAAAAAAAAGACAGATATTATTGCAGCCAGGTGTAAAGGTTTGACCCTGATTAAGGGTGGGGTGGAAGAGTCCACAAGGTCCTATGCCCCGGCCTTTACAAACTGCTGTAATTTTGAAATGTTGCTCTGCAGTACACACCAAGATAGTCTAATTACTTTAGAACTTACAAGTTTTATTTCTATTTTTAATGCTTTTTTTTTTTTAAGGTTACAAGAGTAACAGGGTGGGATGAGAACCGGACCTGCCCCTTGATGTCACCAGCAAACTGGGACATGTCACTACCACTGCCTGACCAGTCAGACCTACACTGGGATGTCAGGTACCATTCTGGAATCAACATCTTTTTAAAAAGGTGCTGGAAAAAGGTATCAGAAAAGAGTCTCCTCATTGGGTGTCCACTTCACTAGCAACCAGTGACCTCTGATTGCTCTCAGACCAGTTCATGGGCAGATTGGACTGTCTAGGCACCCCACACTTTAAAAGGGACTTTCCTAACATAATAATCCAGAAGAACAGTGAGCAAGGCAGCTAAGAAAACGCAAGATCTAAGACCTTTTTCAACTTTGTCTGTTGCCTGTGGTGACAAATCATACTGGTTGATGCATGAATTGCTACTTCTAAGTATGCATCCAAATGAGTTTGATAGTCTAAACTACTATTCCTCAAACTTTTTGCAAGTCTAACACCTTTTCCACCACAGCTTTCTTCTTGAGATGACCCTGCAACACCCTCTACATTTCTAGTTGCTGGCAGTAGCTCCATTCCTCAAGATGGGATAGGAGAGACAACTGCAGAGGTGCACACTTGTTTCCCTGCTCTGGAGCAATACAGCTGCTACTGGCAACCACTCAACACAGTTTGGCTTCCTTGGTTTTCTTCTCAATGTTTTAATGACATGAAGAAAAATAATACTTTAGTAACTGGCATGCATACATTTTATGACATCTCAGAAGTTTTTCTTAAGATTTTTCTAATCTGTGATTCATTTTGAACATATTTTTTTTGTGGAGGCCCTCAGGATTGCAAATCAGTGCTTCACTTTGCACGTGCAGGGCACCTGCACTTCTTGGTGGGTCCCAGCCTCAGACAGTTTCCATCCTTCCTGAAACCTGCTCATTCAGGTTTCAGGCAGTCCTTTCTGCATTCCCTGACATAGCAGAGACATGATGCATCCATCTTTTATAGCTCAGACACAAAGACAGATTTACTAAAATAAGAGAAATTATTCAAAGTTTGATTTTTTAAAACTAGTCTGGCTGGTCCAAAATATCTCTATAGAAGTATTTCCAAGAGAAGACTACAACAGTTTTCCTCAGGCCACCTATGGCGTATGAGCGCCAGACCAGATAGATTGTTTTCCGTTATTTAATTTTGAAAGGTTTCTCACCAGCAGTATTCACGGAAGGGTTCATCCTTCTCAGATTGCCTGAAACCAAATCAGAAGCTACTTTGTTGTTTAAGAATATTACTTTAATTTCCATCTCACATAAAATACATATTTACTCTCCAGTGGATCAAACTTAAACAAGTATAATGGAGTTTGAAGTAGAAGAGCAGCATGAAGCTCATAGTAAAGCCATACCAATTCTGTGGAATCATCTTTTTTGTTCAGGGAGATGGCTTGTGTCCAAATAAAAGTAGCTTTATTATTTTATCTTTTAAAAGCTGGTTGTTACTAAAATGCAATTCACTCTTCTCTTCAGGAAGCTCAGTACTGCAGGTCACTAAGCAGTGCCGTATTAAGACAAAGCACTTGTGCTCCTCAAGGAAACCTAAAGGTTAAAAGTGTCAGAGTTTGAAGCACTGTCTAGGGCAGTCTTCCTTCCCTCCCATGCCTCTCTTCTCTCCCATATCTACCTTGACCCTTTTGTCAGTCAGGGCATTCATGCTGCAAGTTGACCCAACCCTTGGAGATATGTCCTGTGTGCCGAGAGCTCTAGATCCTTTCTGAGCCTGGCTTAATTGGCCTCATCCATTTCCCCTCCAGTTCTCCATTTGCACAGAAGTGCACTGGCAAGCCCTGTGCCTAGCGAGAGTTGCTGCTCTGAGCTGATTTGAGGTGAATGTCCTTATCCTGTGCCTTGTAGCCATGTGAGCTGGGCAGACGTATCACCAGGAATGGTGCACAGGATCATAGATGATGCAGGCTGGAACAGACTTCAGGAGGTCTTTAGTTCAGCCTCCTTTTCAATGCGTGGTCAACATCGATTTCATATTAGACATGGTTTAGCTTATTCTTAATCTTTTCCTTCACTGGTCATTCTTCAAAACCAATTCTTTGCTACTGTTGAGATTGGTCATCTCCTCTGCATGTGTGGTCAAGCATGCACAACAGCAAAAATTAACAACTGCCATTCAGCAGCTATTTCCACTTCACGGGTTAGGTTTCCTGCCTGTGACCTGCTTTTAAAGCAAAATGTTCACATCATAGCTGTAAGAAATGTCTCAAATTGGACACAAAGAATTGAGACATCTGTGATAACTACTTGCTTTTGAAAATTTTGCACATCTCTACCGTAAAACTCCTATCCTCCGAGTTACTAGAGATAAAATGCTGCAGGTTATGTCAGGTCTTTTGTTTGGTTGACTCCCACACAGAGTGTTCAGAGGTGGATTGCAAATGGAGATTCAACTGTGTCTTACCAGTACAGGTATAGATAGTAACTGTGTTGAAAACAGGTAGCTGATTTGATTCTGGATCCCTTACACTTTACAAATTGTACATCTGAACTGCAGGATTCTTACAAACCTGGTGGGAAGAAGCAGCTTTGATTGTATGTAGTCACGAACAGTGCCCAGTAGAAAAAGGAGTTTTGATGTATTATGTTGTTTCTAGCAGGCAATCTATCTCTTATCATAATCCTAAGACATCTACGTAATGAGGTCATGTTCAAGTATATGACCCTGTCACTTCTGCAAATAACTGACAAAATCCTACGCATGCTTCTGCCATCTCTCATTCAGTGGGGGGCATTCCTGGTTTGATTAACCTAAGAGGTGAGCACTATTATCTCGGGGGCTATTGTGCTATTCTGTATGAGGAATTTTTCATTATAGGTAGTAGATAATTTTAAAGACAGACATTCTAATCAAAAGAGAAAAGTAATATTCTTTCCTCTTCCCTGTAACTTTTTCAGAAGGCACAATTACATCCTTAACTATACAATTCCTTGCATTGAATCATGGCCAAGACACATGTTTCCAAAGGATGTTGCTTCTAGAACAAAAAAGAATGCAAGAGACTCCACGTAAGACAATGCTGCACTTTTTTTATCTCTCAGATTTGAAACCCAAAACCTTCCAAGATGCAATTCACCCTTTTCTCACCACATCTGCCAAGGTTCAATAATAAAAGTGATTCAAATGAAGTTGCTTTCTCTTTTTTGATTCAGAGCCAGCTCCATTTCAAGAGCCCACATACTCTTTTTTACTGTACCTTGTTGGGGTTTCACTGACTTGATCACCTACTAGCATAAAAACAGGAACAAAGTACAGATGTGGAAAAAGATTAATTAACATTTATGTATACATTGTGGAGTGTTGCTTTCCAAAATCTCTTGGTAGCATACAAGCATGCAGATGCAATACTTCACTAGAGTTACAAGAGATAATGTGCCTACCTGGGATGACAGTGGGAATTCATGCCTACGTGGCTTTGCCCAAAACACCTTGGCTGTGATTTTCAGTGTACACCAGAGGACAAATACAATGATTTTGTAAGTAGGTGGGCGAATCCTCTCTTTCCTGAAGCAGAAAGGACCTGGCCAGCATGACAGGACATCAGTTGAATGCAAACCCAGAAAGGCTGTTCTGCACAGCAAGGTGAACTCACAGGGTGATACTCAGCACCAAACACTGCAATCAGCTTCAGAGAGGAGTTACCCACCTACTTAGAAAATCATTTTATTTGTCCTCTGGCATACACTGGAAATGGCAGCCGAGGTGTTATGGACAAAGCCATGTAGGTTTGAGTTCCTACTGTGATCCCAGGAACTCTGTAGGTTTTTTTATTAGTTTCTAACCTTTTCTGCTTTGGAATATCCCTGGTGCCTCTGCCAACCTGTGCATCCTCCCTAGTTTGCTGCCTGAAGGACAGGTCACAAGCCCTCCTCTCCGAGGTGCCCCCAAGAAAGTCCCCATGCTCCTCTCAAGGACCCTCTAAGCAGGATCCAAACCTCTCCTGAGAAAACTCCACCTTGTCCCTACCTGGGCAGAGCTCAAAAACATGTCCTACACGTGCATTACTCTCAGTTGTTCTCCTTCATTTAACTGAAGATATATGCAATGCTGTTGAGGTGTCATTGAATTGTTCTTGATTACTGAAGCTTTGTGGTATGTAGTTGAGAGAATAAGGGTGAAGAATAGCAGAAGGGTCTTGCTGGAAGACCAGTTAGTCGTCGAGTCAGAGAGATGAGAGCAGTGCTGAGGAATGAGACTGATTTCTTGCTTACTGACCTGGGAAGCCAGAGGGTCAGAGAAAGCGGAGAAACTGAAAGCGATAAAAAAATAGGTTAGCCCTGATTTACTTGCTAGCTAGGTGCAGGCTGGGCTCCTATGCTCTATCCCAGCGGAGCCAGACATAATTAACAGTAGAGGTGTGACCTTGTACCATTACATGCATCAAACACACCTATAATGTCTTTATACAATAAATTCATGAGAGAAATGGCATTGCTAGCTTTTCTCTTTGTACAATAGCGTATGGTTAGCACTGTTGAAAACGTTCTTATATATCTGAAATTCCTCAGGAGGAAACTTCCTGCACAAATTCACAACATTGCAATGACTGGAGAAAGAGATGGAGTGTTTCAGAGCTCATCTGCATTGCTAACAAATGACCTTCTTTGTTAGCTAGTTTAATAAGACTGACAAAAAACAAGATTTTGTGCAGCTTCCCTACTGATAAATGCATGGGAAAAATGTCAGTGGTTGATGTGTTGTGGCGAAATGAATTAATCTTCGTCATAAGCCTTGAGCTGCCAGTCTTTTTCACGCACAGCTTGCAAGAACAGATTTGATTACGTGATCCAAAAGGTTCAAGTTACTACCTTAGTTTCTTTTCTCATGACTTTACTGAAGTCCCCTTGCTCACGAGTAAACACAAATAATGAAACTGCCTTTTGAAAGGCATGAATGGCTAGGGCCAAATGAGTGATGTCAGAACACAAGAACAAAAGCAAAGTATGAAAAGATGCATTTAATCACACATTGTAACCAGCCTCCTTGGACAGGCCCTTTTCAGCTTTCATTGAAGAACTTTATTCTAACCAGTGACTGTCATTTTTTATATTTATGCCTGTTCTTTCTTTCCCCCCTCCCTGCCACGAGAACAGAACACCTAGAAAGCACGTTTATTTTCTCTTTAAAGTTTTTGCATGTTCCTGCCAGCGGGAAGCTGTTAAAAGTGAAGAGTTGTGCAAGTTCAGGTTTAGGACTTCATCACTTACCTCATGTGGATGTCCCTGTAGGATTCCTGGCTCCATTACACAAGGTGCTATGTGAAACCGAAGAAGAACAAAGTAGTCTTTCTAGTTTACAAAATAAAAACCTATGATCAGCTCGTGAAGCAGTCTGGCTTTTGAGTACCTTGTGCACATATTGCCTTAGTTGTAATTATGTTCCTCTGAACAGACACCTTCCTCTCTGCTCCCCACAGGTAACTTCTGGATGTTTAGCAGTATCTCAAGGTAGGTAGAGCAACCGAGGCAGGAACAGCCTTTTCAGGCAGGCCACTTGTGCAGAGACACTGTTCTCTGTAGGCCAAACAGAGATTGTACCAAAGTACTCTTGCGAAGAGATTCAAAAAGCCCCAAAGGTCAAGTAATATTTTAATCTGAGGATCTCCAGAGGGATATTACCTCTGCCTGCCGTCAGTGCCGATTAAGGCAGGTGTGGACAGGCAGACTCCTCTTCCTCTGAAGACCTTTGAGGACACCTACCTCATTCTCTGTGCTCTAGGTGGGGAGCTCTGGCACTTACTTTAGGGGGCTAGTTCAAGCACCTAATGATCTGGATGTGAAAGGGATCCTTCCACAGCTTCTGTATTTATAGCCAAGGTCAATAGGAACAATCCAGCTGAGTCATATCCCAGCAATATGAACTCTGCTTCTACCTGGCAGTCTGTCTTGTTGCTATTTTGAAGCAGGTCAGATCCTCCTGGAAGCATTTCTACGGCACCAATCACTACGCAATTCTGCAAGTGAAGGCTCGCAGAAAGCACTGTGGTATTTCAAGTACTGTGGGGGATTTCATTTCATGTCCAATATAACATACAGAGCATTTAAACAAGCTGGTAGTTTGTCAATCTAACATGTGACTAATTTTTGTAAACTGTGTATTATACAAGTCTGTGCTTTGATTTAATTTCTGTGCCTCATTAAGGATTTCAGACTTCAGTCCTAATAAGAACTGTTTGTTATTCTTTGAGATGATGTAAGAAAATATTCAGCTCTTGCTGAGGAATTAGGTAAGAAAATAAACCATTTTCCTGTTTTCCTAGTTTGAATAGATATTTAATTAAAGTGACATGCCCTGGGCAAAACCTAATTAATTCATCATCTCTTTATAACAAGAACTAATGGAAGGCTTATGACTGCTGAGCTGCAGAAGGGACTGAAAATTACTTTCTTGTCTTCTTACTCATTTTTCATCTGACCACACGTCATTCATTATTTTCACATTGGAAGAAGGCAGCTTTTTTTCCAGTTATTCAATTTTAATGAGCACTGATGGATAATTCCCTGCTAGCTCCACCGCTCCACCAACTTTTCCATTCTGATAATTTCCATTATGACTTGTAGCCTGAGCAAATGGTATGGTAAGGCTTCGCAGTGGAGGCAGTAGAGGCCCAGTTCAGCCAGTGCTTCCTCAGACAAAGAGTTTTCATTGTGGACGGTTCACCTGTGGGTGTGCTGACCAGCGTGTGGGACGTGCTGCCTCCTGCCCTCTTCCAAGATAGGATACCTGCTGGTGTGGCTCCTTGGGTTCCTGAGTTTCCTGAGGAGTGCAGGGCATAAAGCTGCTGGGAACTGCAGGATCTCTTGGTGAGTTCATGGGCATCGATGGGAGAGGTGTTAGGCCCTCTCCTTTGGATGGGCTTGTAATAAGCTGAGAGCAGGGAGAAGTGTATGTCCTTCTAGCAAACACAGTGGCCATCTCATAATGAGGCAAATGAACATGAGCATCTTTACCCCTCCCATTACAAGGGTTTTCTCTTCCTGCTGGGGCACTGGAACCAGTAGCACCTGGTTAGTAATTAAGATGACAGAAGGTGTCACACCCTCATCACTTTGTGTGAGGTAATGCAGTAACTATTAATACAGTCACACAGGACACATTGAGATTGTGGATGAAATCCTTTCCTCGTGGGAAAAACCTCATCTAGACTTTCCCTTCCTTGCACGACATTTTTGAAAGCAACAGTTTTGAAAGCTTCACCACCAACATGCTTGCCTGTCTTTTTTTCATCCTCTTCCTGTTCTTCCTAACTCTTGTCCACTGTTACCATTGTTATGACCAGCCTTTCCACCATTCTTCCCTTGTTTCTGCATGGAGTGAGCTCATCTCCTTTACAACAGTGAGACCATTTTCTTGTTTCAGCTTCTTTGGTGTGATACACTGCTGTCAGGATGACTGTATCAAACCCCACTTATTTATTGAAGTGACATGTGTTGTCTTCTGCAGCGTTGCTGCTCTGTCCCTCAGGTGCTTTGTTTCACCTTCTGCTCCTTGAAGTGGTCTGTAAACTCCTCAGACCGATGATTTTTTCCATCTGATTTAATGTTCATGGGCATAGAGAAACAGGAGCTGATGGTATTGACATAAGTTCAAGACCTGCCAGGATGAAACTATCCCCACAGAGTGGCCAGGTGTCGATGGTAGGCAGTTGAGCTAGATTCATTGTGTGCTGGTGCTCTGCAAGGATTCTGCATAGAGGCATGCCTACAGTGGCACGGCAGGAAGCCTGTGCGTGAGAGGGACTGGGTAGGAAGATGGGAAAAGTGGGACATTAATGAAAGAAAAATGGAGAAGCTAACTTGCGTTGCAATATGAAGGGGTCATGTCTGAGGGTGAATGACAGTGAGTGGGGATGACACCGGCTCCTGTTTCTGTGCTTGAGGAGAGCTGTTGATTTCAGCAGGGTGGCAGGAAAGTGGGGGGAAATCATGAGTCTTTTCCCCTGCCTTGCAGCTCATGGGATGACAGAAAAAGCTGAATTTCTTCAAACTTCTTATTCTCCTCAGAGAGCCGCCTTATTCTTGTTGTTCTGGGATTGATCAGTTCTGGGATTTCTGGGCATATAGTGGCAATGGCTGTGGAGAAACTTTCCTTACTTCTCTGCAGCATTGCATCCTGCACCTCTGCCTGTAACTCCTGTTTCTTCTCCATGTGAGCTTCATGAAAGGAGGAAGTGTATTCCCTAGTGCACACGCCCATAAATTGCTCCAAAGATCCTTGTTCACAAGGAAGAGGGACATTCAGTCAGAGACCTCAGCTTTCACAGCAAAAGGAAGGAGGACGGGAGCAGAGAGGCAAGTATGGGAACAGAGGAAATTGGAGATATCTGGCAAGAGAAGTAAATGGGTGTGAGAAAGGAAGGGAGGGAAAGGGGGAGAGAAAGAAGGGACAAGGGCTCACAATCAAACACAAAATCAGAAACAGAAAATAGGGATGTAAGAAATACTAAACAAATATGCTGAGGGCTATTGTAGCTTTTCTTATTATCACATTTCTATCTCATGCTGACAGCAATACTTTGTAGTGAATTTGTTGGATCATTTCCAGACAATAGCTTCTAATCTGCCACCGGAGATTTTATGAAAGCTTGTGCTATTTCTGCCCCTCTAGAGACTGAAATTCTCTTCAGTGAAGGTCTGGATTGTCCTCTAAAGAGCCTCATGCCTTTCCATTAGCTTCCTAATTAAGGAGACTTAAGCTAGCTGGAATGAATTTGCACCTGAGTGATGCTTCTTATTGAAGAAGGAAAATAAGGTTGAAGTTAGTAAATCCTGTGATTTAGGATTTTTTAAAATGAAGTAAAGCATCACTGATGGGTAGCTCTGCAAGCATCAGGTTGGGTGTTTCACACAGTTTTATCCACTGGATGCTGTAAACCATCATTACATTCTCCTCCTGGAAGCAATGTAATTTGCAGCTAAATCTAGCTTTTCTGCCTCATAGGGGAATTGGGGTACCTTGTGCAATGTGGGACTTTGGAAAGTTTAGTATTAGTTTCACATTTTCTTCCTGGTTCCCATGGCAGTCAAAGCAGGGCACTCTTGTGCTCCGACTTCTGTGGCACACCAACTTTTTTTGGGTAAAATTTTATATATGTGTAACATTTCTCAGTTCCTGGATCCCAGAATGGGTGTGAAACATTCAGCATATGGAGAAGCAGAATTATTAGCACAGCGAAAGTGAGAGAAAGGATTGTTACTCGTCAAAGCTTGCAGGATTAAGCAATGGGTGAAGTGAATACTGATCAACTCCAGGGCTGGGTTTCTGCAGTCCAGAAGGCTATAGACATATGGATGGAGTCATGGGCATCTCTGATGCCACTCTCATCCTTCTTCCAGGATCATAGATGTGCTATCCTAACCCATCGCAGAGTGGCGTGAGGTACTTCACACCCATGGTACTACATAGATCTAGCTTCAGAAAGTGCTAATGAAAAGCCTATTTCTTCCTACAGGTGTGACCAGGCAGGAAACTAGAAATGGCCTGAGAAAAGCCAGCAGCAGTGAGAGAGAGAAGAGGTGGTGAGCACAGTGTGAAAAATCTGAGTGGAGCATGCGGAGACCCAGAGAAGGGAGAGGAGAAAAATGGTGTCTTCAGCATCCCAGGGAGGAGGGATTGCCCTAGCCCCGCAAGCTGCAGGCAGACAGGCAAGAGGGAATTTGGCATTCCACAGACAGAGCTGTGTTGCACATACCTTGTGGGTATGGCTTTGTGGATCTGCCTTCAACACAGCCCTTGCGTTTATTTAGCAGCATTTGGAAGGAGCCGTGGGTTAGGATACTGAAAAAGACCTTTTTCCCCAAGATAATTTTCAAGTTGCATTTATCAATGTTCATTACTGTATTTCCACTACAGCATCAAACCTTCCCTCTCCCTGACCCACCACATGGCATGAATACGTATTTCTCAGTTCGCAGTAGTTCGAGCTGTGTCCCTCACTATACAGCTAACAACATATAGCATGCCAGGAAGAGGGAAATATGCAACTACTTTAAAACCAAGATGCAACCATTCACAGCAGATTCTGGCCAGGATGCTGTGTTATGCGTTGCAGCATATATTATTGCTGGAGCAGTGCTGCTTTTATGGGTAAAGGTAGTACTGAAAATACACGTACGGCTGGCACACGGCTCCATAGTCCCTTACTGACCAGCGCACCCAAGTCAAGAGGCACAAGCTAACTTTACCAAAGCTCTGTGTGCTTTCCAGTCTGCTGGGGATGGGGTACAAGGTGCTCTCCAGCATTGCAGCTGCAGATAAACCTTCGTGTAGTCATGCATTGTCATGACCATGGCTATAGTCAGACTAAGGTACCATGACTTCTGCAAGCTCTGGAGTTTTCTGACATGCAGGAAAGAGCTAATGACCAATAAAGACAGAGGCTGTCTCGCCCAGCCAACTCTTCACCTAAGAATCAGGCATTTGCATTACACCAGTTCTCTCTGTTTCCTCCATAATCTGTGGCAGAGGTAAGCAGTTGAGAAGTCATCCCTCCTGCCTTGGGATATGAGGAGTACTCCCTACGTGGATGTAGATGATTGGTGTAGACTGAACACCTACTTTCTAGATGGAGAAAGATATGGGGAAATGATCTCAACCTGATTTTATTTTTTTGTTTGCAGATTTTCTGTAGCTGGACTGACCTTTATAAATGCCTTGTTAGGTGTTCAGATTTTTTTCCAATTTCCCTGTAAAGATTCTAAACTGTAGAATCTTTAGCAAAAAAATTAGCAAAATTTTTCTTTTTTTGGAGAAGTCTTTTGAGGCTTTATACTTATAACACGTTTTGGCTTGCTGTATCAGTTATTAATACCTAAACAAATTGAGCAGATGTAATAACAAGCATTGCTTCAGATACATTGGCTGAAATGAACCCCGTTTAATGACTGGAAAATTTGTGCCAGTCAGTGTGACTTTCTTATCCAAAACAAATGCAACTCTGCACAGCTTTATGACCTGTGACTGTCCCACACATGAGTGCATCCCTCAGGGCAACTCGGCCTGGGTGTGAGGGCTGTTAATACCGAATGACTGCAGCCGAAACTGCAGCTAGAAGGAACAACGCTGTGGTGCTGTGGTGCTGTGGCTCTGTCTCTAGGGGATTCAGTCATCGCTGTATCCGAATGGCTCTTTCTTAACAGGCAGGAGGAAACCTGAGCCCCTGGCACATTTTCTCCTCTGAATCCTGCTAGCTGCAGTTAGCGTGGTGGAAACCTTTCCAGTGTCTTAGTCATTCAAAGTGCTGCTTCATCCCAAGGGGCTGTGGCAGGTGATTTCTTAGATTCAAATGCATAAACATGAACTCTGCAGTGAAATTAAACAAATAAAGGTGAGCTTGGCTGAATTTTGGTGATCTTGTTCCCCACTTCCCAGCCTTGTCTGTGATGCAGAGACAGTCATGGTGCTAGCACTGAGTTCTGTGAGATCAGCTGGTTTCCAGTCCCCAATACCCAGGCACTGGGAATGTATTTCCGCAAGCAATCAAAATAAAAAGAGTTTCCAAAAGGGGCTCTCTGTGGGGCTCTGACACTCCAGCACACATCCTTACTCAGGACTTCCAATAGGAAAGGATTTCTCAGTTTTTCATGGCAATTGCAGAGGGAAGGACTCCTTTTTTGCCTAGCTACTCTATACAGTAGGAGGAAACAAGCTATTTGGATTTATAAACAGAGGGATTTGACTTTATTTCTAATATTGAGTCAATAAAAAAACTTTGTATTTCATGATCACAGCATAGGATGAATGCAAAGTGCAGCAGGCTTCAGCCGTATCAGCTTTGAGCATTACGTGGCTGAAGGCACCAGCAGTTCAGGAGTCTGACATTCATGCACAGGGTGAAGTCATCTGACAGACTTCACACAGGAGAGAACCTTTTCTATCCCTGTTTGCTCAGTGCTTGCAGGATTTTTCTGATCATCAAGCTGTGCCCTTCAGTATTATCAGAGAAATGAGCACTTGGATAACAGCAGAGGGTTTGCTACACATCCACACAAAAAGGAAGCCTTCAAGATCCTTTTGGCATATGAATCATCCAGTGCCTTTTCTGCTCAGATTGTCACCAGTCACAGTTTAGCAGGCGTACCACAGGCTGTGCTGTGAGGAGGAATGGGCGCCAGTGCTTCCTTGTGCTTACAGATGTACAAAGATGTCCCCTTCCTCGCCCTCCCTGACTTCCAGCTTCTCTGGAAAATCAGTGATATGAGAGGACAAAAGATCAATTATGAAGGCGTGAGGCAAACACAACTGAGGGCACTCCGAGTGTTTTTTAAGGCATTTGTTTTATATTCCACCCCTGTGTGTTAGTAACCAGTGCTGGAGTATTGGCTCAGCCAGCACTCTGATGGGAAAAGAGATTTCTGGCACCAATGCCCTGAAACACTAGGAAAAAAAATCTAACTATCCCTAACAGACAGTGCCAGAGGCAGAGGTTTGTAACAGAGAAGGGATTCTGTTTACGATGCCGTATTATTTCATAGACAACCTAATCTCATTTGTTTATGGCAGTGGTACCACCCATCAGCCAGGCTTCAGCTTTTTCCTAACCCTGGGTCTCAGCTACTTGTAGAAATCGCTACTGGATGGTAGATAACTGGATATTTTGGCAGCATCTCTGCTACCCCATACTAGATTAATATTCTGGAACATATCCTCTGCAAACTGCTATTTAGCAGAATTATTATGTTCTGTACCAATGCACAGCAACCCCTCCACTTCTGTTATGAGAAACACCGTGTCCAAGGCTGAGCCACACAGAGTGGGCTGTGTTTCCACGGGCTGAAATGTCTGGAAGAGGCTCTTATTCTGCTTTGTACTGTTGAGAAGAAGGAGGAAAGTGATACAAAGCCTTCTTCCTTTCAGACACAGACCTGGTACTTGATGCTGCACAAATGCTTACTCCCAGGTTTGCTCAGGGAAAGCACCGAATGATTTCACCTCCGGGGTGCTGGTTTCATACTTTTCCAGAGAAGCCTGCTCCCTGGTGAAGTGTGGCTGACATAACACCTGGCTGGAAGTTACACACCTGAGCACCTGGCGTTTGTCTCTGTTTTCATTTGGACCCAAAGCAGGGTCTGATCCTGATAGCTGCATTTCCCAGCCACGGAGCTGCGTACAGCTGGAAGCAGCAACATGGCTGTACACAGCCACCGAGCACAGGGTACGTGCCCATGTGCCTCTCTCCATGGCTGTTTGCAGAGAGGTGCTGGCTTTCATTGCTCTGAGTTTACTTTTTCCATTAAAAACACCTTCTGCTTTTGACCCCTCATTTTTGAAACTGTGTCTGTGTTCCTGCAGAACTCCTAATAGAGAAATAGTTTCCTGGCTAAGTGTACTAAATGTAAGTAATTACTTTCTTTTCAGTTTAGCACAGTTCTTAGGATTAAGATTAATAAAACACTGACTCTCAGCAAAGAAGCTTAAATGAAGGATGGGTACTTCAAGCTCAGCCTGCTATATTGATTAGATAGCTCCATTTATTTCCCCCTGTTCACCAAAATAGTTTGAGGCTGTTGCATAGCATAGGCAACCTCTGTCAGCTGTGCTTGAGATGAAGGGTTTTTGACTCAAACGCCATTGCGATTAAATTTAAAGGGTTGTTATCTAGGCATCACAGGAGGGAATAAAATCCAAAGTGTAAGCCCTAAAGTAATACAGACAGAGAGCTGCCAGACACGGAGCAAAGAAGGAGAGCTGGCTCTCTGATAGAGCACATCTGACTTGTGCTCAGCCTAGCCCCATGCCGCCATAGGCTGGAGCAAGGTGATTTGAAAGCAGGAGGAAAATGCAGGTGACAGGATTGCTAAAACCACCAGAAGTGAGAAAGAAATACTCATGCCAAGGTGGACACGGAAGAGTCTCTGACTGGATGAGAGAAATGGGTTCTGCAAAGCAGTTAGGAGCTCATAAAGGGCAAATGAGGAGGACAGGATGGTGAAGAAGATCACCCAATGATACACCGTGTTGGAAATAGCACAAGGATACGGCCTACCATGAGGTAACACTTTTTTATTGGCACAGACTGATACTCTTCCTGGTTGTTTCTTCTGCTGTATAATTTTCAGCAGTAACTGAAAATGCATTTTCACCACTTTAGCAATTTCTATCTCAGGGATTAGGGAGCAGCTAGCAGCTGAAGTCGTTCCTCTGCTTCTCTGACCTTTTCTGACTTTCACACTTTTATTTAAAGAGGTTGTCTGTTTTCCAAATCTCAGTAGCAGCCACATTCAGAGGACATCAAGTGCACACCATGCACATCATTATCTTATGTCAAAACCTCACAAGTTAAAATGGCTTAAGCGAAAGCATGCAGATACAAAGCATGACTATACTCAGAATAACTGTTAAAATGTCCCGTGCTCTACGGTGTAGTGCAAAGTGATTGCTAAAAACCTGGCATGAAAATATTTGCTGACATTCCTGTAAAAGACCATTCTGTGGACCAGGGGGTAAATGGCCATTTATTTCAAGTTTACTCATCCAATAAGTAGTGTAATTTGTTCTGTCATGCCAAGGGTTCACAGAATCAGGGAGTCACAGAATGGTCAGGGTTGGAAGGGACCTCTAGAGATCATCTAGTCCAACCCCCTGCTAAAGCAGGATCACCTAGAGCTGGTTGCATTCAGGCAAGTTTTGATTGTCTCCAGAGAATATCCCACAACCGCTCTGGGCAGCCTCTTCCAGTGCTCTGTCACCCTCAAAGTAAAGAAGTTTCTCCTCATGTTCAGATGGAACTTCCCGTGTTTCACTTTATGCCCAATGCCCCTTGTCCTGTTGCTGGGCACCACTGAGAAGAGCCTGGCCCCGTCCTCCTGACACCCGCCCTTAAGATATTGGTAAAATCCCCTCTCAGTCTTCTCTTCTCCAGGGTACACAGGCCCATCTCCCTCAGCCTTTCCTTATAAGAGAGGTGCTCCAGTCCCCTCATACGCTTGCTAGCCCTCCGCTGGACCCTCTCCAGTAGCTCCCTGTCTCTCTTGAACTGGAGAGCCCAGCACTGGACACAGCACTCCAGATGTGGCCTCACCAGGGCAGAGCAGAGGGGCAGGAGAACCTCCCTCGACCTGCTGGCCACACTCCTCCTAATGCACCCCAGGGTCCCACTGGCCTTCTTGGCCACCAGGGCACACTGCTGGCTCACGGGCACCTTGTTGTCCACCAGCACTCCCAGGTCCTTCTCTGCAGAGCTGCTGTTGCGACGGAGGGAAGACACAGTCACTCAATATGAGTGATCAGCAGACTTCGTTTATTGTACCTTACAGTCACCTTTTATGCCTTGTTATAATTAGCTCATACATATTACAAAAGTTAAGCTCATTATTGGTTAGTTGCCTAAATACCAAGCCCGCCCCTAGTTTCTCTTCTGTAGTTGTCTGTTCCCAGCTGTAACATTCTTTTCCCACCAAAATCTTCCTGTTATTGTGTAACAAGGACAGCCAAAGACAGTGTATTTTTGTTTTACTTCAGATAAGCTGAGAGCGATGTGCATTTTTGTCCAGCCAGCTGGACTATGTCTATGTGACCCTTTTCAGCTAGCCAGTTATCCACAAGCTGCCTTCCAGCAGGTCAGCCCCAGCCTGTACTGGTGCGTGGGGCTGTCCCTCCCCAGGTGCAGGACCCTACACTTGCCTTTGTTGAACTCCATGAGGTTCCTCTCTGCCCAGCCCTCCAGCCTGTCCAGCTGTCACTGTGTGGCAGCACAGCTACTGTGTTCATCTTTGAGCACTTAATTTCATAAGCTATCCTAATCTCATCCCATCTTTTTTGCCATCTCCAAAGCTTTTGAGGTGTACTAAGACTGTAGGTTATTCCTTGGGGACTTGAAAGGGAAAAGCAGAAACACCATGATGTGGTGTATGCCATACTGAAACCACGTAGAATAGTCCACAAGCTTTCTCAGGGAGGATTATGAGTGAAGAAAATGTTTTAACACCACTGGATACCAGTATTGGATGATTTCACCCTAAGTTTATCATTTTTTTTTTGATGTGAACAGTTATATTTGTCTATGAGCATGTAAATAAGTGTGTGGGAAAAGTTTTTGGACTGCAAAAGTTCAGGTCTTTTCAAGCGTCTGCATCCTTCTAGGAGAGGATAATTTGGCTTATTGTTTCTATCTTCATTTAAAAGTGAGATTTGAGAAAACAGAACATAAAATACATGGTGCTTTAAAACCTCTCACAGCCCTGTGCCCCCTCCAGGGGTACAGCCAGAGCTGCCTGGCTTTGGTCAACCTCAGCCTCTTAGCACTGGTGCTGCTGTAGATGATACCTGGAAGAATGAAGGAAAGGTTTTGGTTACCCTGGAACCACTAATTACCACCAGCCTGTATCAATCCACTGAACTGCTTTTGCATCACAAAATAATTGTGAATCTCCTAATCAGAAGAAATTCTGAACCATCAGGGTTAGGAGCAGGCGTGAAGGCTGCGTCTTGTGCAGAGTTTTTTTTGTGACACAAATGGTAGTGGTTGCTGTCAATCCACTTTCCCTTCTTCCTTGTACCTTCAGCAGGAAAGCAATTTACTGGCTTGCTTCCCATGCAATGTTTTGACAGAGCTGCTGAATAAAAAAGAAGCAGGATTGCATTTGGAACTTTTTGCTTTTGAAATCCTGGGTGCCTCTGCAAGTATTTACAGCCAAGGGCATAGCTGAAGGCAGGGAGGAGAGAGGGGCCAATGAACTTTCCCTTTCTCAGTGTCATACCTGGGTTTTCCCATACCACGGCATTTTTAGTTTAAGGTTTTGAGTGAGAGGTTAGAACTCAGGCACATTAGAAAAGAAACAGCGTGCACAAAAGACTTCAAAAGCTGCCAGTCCACTATTTTAAGGGTCCACGAAGTGGGAAACTTCCCAGGCCAAGGAAGAGCTCAATGCAGGAGCCATCAGGTGCATGCTTTTGCTAACACGTGCAGCCTGTCAGCTCCTCTCTCTCCCTCCCAGCTACTGCTGGTGCTTTTTTTAGCTGAATGACAGATGATGGCTGAAAGGAGAGGGATGAGCTGTGTCACATTTCTCACAGTGCTGCTTGCACACATAACTAAACGCCTCTCTCTTTGCCATATGACAGTTGTGCCAAAGCATGCTGGGCGTTGCACTGTCTGAAGATGTAGAGCAGGGATAAAAGTAGAGAGACAGAGAAGATGAAGAAGATGAGGGAATAGTGTTAGTTCAACAGGAAAGCCTAGGCCTGGGAACGGAGTGCAAATCACCAGCTGGCAGGATGGTGCTTTCTACCATAACCCCTGCATCCCAGCAAAGAGTTATTAAAAGTGACTGAGACCGGATAGTGGGGACACATATCGTGTTGTTTCCCATCTCATTAAATGCTGAAGCACCTGTATTGTTATATTATTGTGAAAAATTTGAGTGGAAAGTACTTTGCTTCTTCAGAAAGTTTGTGTCTGAGCTTGGTCACTAATTTTTCCTGAAGACAAAAGAACACAGCAGGAAAGCACCATGGATGAAATGTAACTATGTCATAATAAAAAGAATTTAAACCAGAGGCTAAATGGATTGGAAAAGATTTAATAACAGTCTCACTTGGAACGTTGCATGTTATTCTTATTGAGATTGGTCTAGCACAAATACTTGCAAGTTGCTGCAGTTGTTCAACATTGTCTTTGTCCCAGCTCTTTGTAGTGCAGACCTGCTTAGAATAAGCACCTCTTTTCATCCACCAAAAAGTCATACTTGAAATGCAGGTGCAATCAGGTCAGTGGCTTCAGCAAGACCAACATGAACCCAAAGCTCTGACATGGCCAGTCCACAGGCTGAACAGATGTTTGCCCCCCAGCTCTGTACAATGTCCCATCACTCATCCATCCTTATTTCATTACTGAGCAAGTACTTGTTCTGGTTTGGCTTTCAGCAGTGCTGTTGAACTGTTTTCTTGCACTCCAGAATACATGCCTTGACTATAATGATCAAAACAGAAATTAACCTTCATCTATTATCCTGTTCCAATTTGCTTTCTCTTATATTGAAACCTTATAGAAAGCATTTAGGAGTGCCCCTTACTTAGGGTTTTGGGGAGGAGAAGGAACAGCCTCTAAAGACAGAAAAACCTGAAGTATCACAACATCCTGCCTGTCAGACAAAACCTAGGAAGTGTGCATAATATACAAGCAGGCTGACATTGTCAAGGCCTATGCTGGGATGAACCAAGAAAAGCTGGTTTTGACTGAATTTTACTCCTTTAAGGAGTTAAGATGTCATCAAGCATTTTTCTGCACGAATTGTGGGACATCTCAGGGTTCCCTATGCGTGTGGATGGAGAAAGAGTGGGCAGAAAACAGCAGACCAGAGAGAAACAGTGCATGTGGAGAGAGGCAGCACATGAAAGTCTCCCAGGTACCAATAAGCTCTGGAGACTTGTGGTCCTGTGGGATCTGCAAGAACTGACAAAATCAGGACAGCAAGAGTTGGCCAAATCTGTACAAGGCCACCAGTCCAATTTCAGTTGGTAGCTTGGACCACATCCAGGAAGGCAGTGGCTGCTATATGCAGAATACAGGACTACATATACGTATACATGTACTGAGGAAGGAAAGGACCCCATGGGGATTTCTGAACACCTGCCTGGAAGTCACTGGCATACCAATATGGCCATCAGCTTCTGAGTGAACTGCTTGAGTCAGCCTCTCAAATGATGCTCCAAATAAGATACTATGAGTGATTGTGTGCGCATTTATGAACGAATGAACTGTGTGAAGAAATAAGAGAATGTACTGAATTAACAGGTAGTTGCTATTAGTAATAGCTTGACTAATAAAAGGTTTTTAGTAAATACCAGTTGTTATCTGTGTCTCCTCCTGACTTGATAACCTATCAGAGGAAAGATAATTTACAGCAAAACCAGACAACCTTCTTGGTCCCATGACAGCAGGAATTCTCCCCTCTTCCCTAGACCATACGTGCACTTTGGCTCTATTTTGACTCCTTATCAAGATGGGAGCCAAGTGTTCATGAGTCTATGTCATTGTTTGAATGACCTGAGATGGCATGACCAGAGCATGAGAAAACATTAGAGCTAAGTTGAGAATCCACGTGAAGCCTTAAGTTTTACATATTGTATAAGCTACAGCAACTTTTCTTCTGCAACTGGAGCAGGTGGTGAGATCTCTTCTTAATGCAGCAGGGTGTATACTGGTGCATGGGCTTATTGCTCCCCAGGGGCAGGACTTGGCACTTCCCTTTGCTGAGCTTCATGAAATTTCTGCTGGCTCAACTCTCCAGCCTAGTGAGGTCCTCCTAAATGGCAGCATACCCATCTGGTATGTCGCTGACAGTTTCTAATTTTATATCAGCTACAAACTTGCTGAGGATGCACTCTGTCATTCAGATCATCAGTGAAGCTATTACACAATATTGGTCACAGTATGGATCCCTGGTGTACACCAGTGACTGGATTTCAGCTAGACTTCATGCACAAGTCTCTGGGCCTGGCCATTCAGCCAGTTTTCAGTCCACCTCACTGGCTGCTTATCTAACCCATACTTTATCAGCTTATCTATGATGATATTATGGGAGGTGGTGTCAAAGGCTTTAAAGTCAAGATAAACAATATCCACTCCTCTCACTCACCAAAGTAGCCACCTCATCATAAAAGGTAATCAGGCTGCTCAGGCAGGACTACTCCTTCACATATCCATGCTGACCACTCCCAATCACCTTCTTGTCCATCCTATGTCTGAAAATCTCTTCCAGGAGGATTTGCTCAATTCCCTTCCTAGGAATCAAGGTGAGGTTGACTGCCCTGTAGTCCTCTGGATCCCCTTTCTTGCCCTTCTTCAGTATAGGAGTGACATCTGCTTTCTTTGAGTCTTCAGGAACATTCCCCAGTCACCTTGATCTTTCAAAGATGATGAAATGTCCTTGCAACAACATCAGCCGGCTTCTTCAGTGCTTGTGGGTGCATCCCACCAGGTCCCATGGACTTAAATTTGTCCAGTTTAAATGTTCCCATACCTGATCCTCTTCCACTAATGGTAAATCCTCCTTCCTCCAGACTTTCTCATTCATCTCAGGGGCCTGCAATTCCTGAGGCAGGTCTTACCAGTAAGGACTGAGGTGAAGAAGTCATTCAGTACCTCACCTTTTCCATGTCCTTTGTCACCAGGTCCCCTGCCACTTTCAGCAGCAGGCCCATAGTTTTCCTTTTTCTGCTTATGCACATGTAGAGGCACTTAATTGCTTTTCACATCCTCTGCCAGATTCAAGTCTATAAGGGCTTTGGCTTTCCTAATCACATTCCTGCACCCTAGTGCAGTGTCTCTATAGCACTCCTGGGTGACCTTTTATGTCCAAGTTTTGATAGGAGCTTCTTGTTCATCCATGTAGGCCTCCAATCACCTTTCCTTGACTTCTTGCAGAAAGGGATGGACCATTCTAGAAGCTGTAGAAGGTGATTTTTGAAAGTCAATCAGCTCTTCTGCACCTCTTTTCTCTTCAAGATCATCTCCCATGCGATTCTTCTGAGTTCTCTGAATAGACAAAACTCTGCTACCTTGAAGGCTAGTGTTGTGGTCCTATTTGCCTTGTTCTCATCTTCCAGGAAATTAAACTCCACCATCTCACAGTCACTGCAGCCAAGGCTGCTGCTGATCTTTGCATCCCCAAACAGTTCTTGTTTGTAAGTGTCAGGTCAAGCAAAACACCTTACCTTGTTGGCTCTTCAGTCATCTCTGGAAGTTGTCATCAGTCCAGTCCAGACACTTCCCAGATTGCTTGTGCCGTGCTGTGTTGTCCCTCCAGCAGATACTGGAGTGTTTCAAGTTCCTCATGAGTACTTGGGCCTGCATACCTGATGATTTTTTCTGATTTTCTGAAGAAAGCCTTATTTACTTTTTCTTGGTTAGGTCACCTACAACATACACTCATGACAACATTGCTCATGTTGGGTTGCTATCCAATCCCAACTGATGTGCAACTGGGTCATGATCCATTGCTAGAGAGAGCTTCACTCATTCCTACTGTGTTCTCACATAAAGGGCAACTTCCCTTCCTCACCATCCCATACTTCATAAACAGCCTATCCATCCACTGCAGCACTCCAGTCATGTGAGCTATCCCACCACATCTTTGTGATCCCAAGTTGATCATAGCCCTGTAATCACAGACAGGCCTCTAATTCCTCCTCTTTGTTTCTCATGCTGTGTGCATTACTGTACAGGCACTTCATAGAGGCACCCAGTCATTCCAGTCTCCCTGAAAAGGTACAAGACCTTTCCACATAATGCCACCTCATAGGCATTACCCTGTCTGGGTGCATACACTTGGTGTGGGACTCCTTCAGCCCTCTTTTGTTAGAAGGTCTGTTGTCCACAACACCCTTAACTCTTTGCTTGCTATCCTGGTCCACCACTTCCTCTCTTAACTTTAGTCATCATCTCCCTCTGCTGTTGTTCCCAAGTATGTAGCTCTCCTCACCATGTTCGGCATCCAGTTGGAAAAGATACTTTTGCCCCACTTAGGTGGATCCAATCTCTTCTTTTTAGCAATCCTTGATCCTTAGCAGAGGGGATGATGCTGCTCCCTGAAGCTGGGAGTCTCCTGTTGCATCACTTGCAGTTTCCTTCTGTCCTGGTTTTGGCTGCGATAGAGTTAATTTTCTTCCTAGTTGCTTGTGTAGTGCTGTGAATATATGTGAATAGGATGAGAATAATGTTGATAACACATTGATGTTTTAGATGTTGCTGAGCAGTGTTTACACTAAGTCAGGGACTTTTCAGCTTCTCACCCCACCCCACCAGTGATCAGGCTGCTGGGCACAAGAAAGTGGGAGGGGACACAGCCAGGACAGTTGGCCCCAGCTGGCCCAAGGGCTATTTCATACCATATGGCATCATGCTCAGTATACAGAGCTGGGGGGAAAGCTGTCCAGGGGCTGCTGCTCTAGAACTGGCCGGGCATCGGTTGGCAGGTGGTGAGCAATTGCATTGTGCATCACTTGTTTCATCTATTCTAATTCTTTTATAATTATTATAATCTGTTATGGTTATTGTTATGATTATTATTATTATTTCCCCTTCCTTTTCTGTCCTATTAAACTGTCTTTATTTCAATCCACAAATGTCACTTGTTATTTTTCCCCAGCTGTCTCCCCCATCCCACCTTGCGGGGGAGTGAGTGAGCTGCTGTGTGGTGTTCAGCTGCCTGCCGGGTTAAACCGTGACACCTCCTGATGCTTCTTTCTAATGGCAGAATTCAAACAAATAGAGCTGCAGAATAATTCAGGTTGGAAAGGACCTTGGGAGGGATCAAGTCCAATCTCCTGCTCAAAGGAGGGATAGATTCAAAGTGAGCTCAGGAACAAAATACTGGTTACATTAAAAATAACACATTACAGGTTTCAGTTAGGGAGCAATGAATGTAATTCTTAGTGTATGCTGTGTTCATAAACTTTGAAAGGGAAAGAGAAGGAGAAAACACTTTAGAAAATAATAGTTCTATTTGTCACTTTCTTCATTTGAATTTCTCTTTCTCAGCGTGAAAAGGCACCTGGCCTTGCCCTACCTAGAGATCTGGAGGCAGTCTGGACTTGAAGAATGAGAAGGTAAGGATAAACTGGATAAACAGCCTGAAAGACAGGATAGGTGACTTGGTTTTTTGTAGACAGAAAGAAAACAGTGGAAAAGGACCTGGAGGGAGGGTGTTAAGAAACCCCATCTCAATATGACATAATTTCAGTTACAGGTGAGCAGACCTGCCTCTTCCCCTCTCCAGTGAAAGGGTTCAGCAGAAGTCTTCAGCAACCTTGCAGAGGAGAGAAAGCAAAGATAATAATACAACCACTGTTTTCATTGTGTGTGGGTAGGATGTGCATGTTTTATAAGGTCCTTGATAGCTTTTGTCTATGATAGGCTCGTTCCCCAAAGTATGATTAGAGGGAAGCATCCTCTTTCAGAAGTGTGATTCACCCAGCCCTCAGTTAGCAGATAAAGTACTGTAATGATTTATAACTTTATAAAGGTGGGATAATTTGATATCGAAAGCAGTCAAGTGTGATTGCAAGCACTGTGGGGTAGCCAACAAGGCTGACTTTGACTAACTCATCTGTATGTGAAGGCAGCTGGTTTTTTTGTTGCTGCAATATAGACCACAACACAGAGAGTCATGAGTACCAGGGGCTTTGTCTGAGCTCAGATCATAGCTGATGTGAGAGGAACAACAATTCTCACTAGTTACTGGAAAATTTGCAGCTTGTAATAAAGGACTGAAAAAATGTAATCTGGACAAAAAGAAGCCAAAATTCCAGGCTTTTAGTTTTGAACTCTATTGATTTTCATTTTTATTTTTAGTGCTCTGAGTGTTAAAAAGATATTAACTTTGTTACTTCTTAATGTTCAACAAAACATTAATAATCCTTTTTATAGGGTAACATTTCAAGCTACAATAAAGTGCCGTGTCTCTCTATCCCACTGATATAGAAAATTTTCTAATTCTATATATTTGTATTTTACATATATAATTAACCTTTAAAAGTATACCTTTTTCTAAAAATATATTTAATAAACACGTTTAGAAAAACACCCATCAGCATTTCTTTTATTTTTAGTGGGTGAGCTCTGGTTCTTAAATGCACATCCTCCAGCTGCTTCCACACTCCTTGTCCAAGTAAACTAGTTACCAGGCTCTGGAGATCAGTTTATGCTTCACAATTTATCAGTTCACTGCCAGAGCCTGGATAGTCTCTCACTATGATGGTAACAGTGGAAAATATGGACTTTAGGTGTGGATTAAACATCAAGGACATTCCTGAACCGTATTGAAGTCAGGTCCCAGTTAGGTACATGGCTGAATCAAAACTTCAGCATATGCTCAAGTGTTTTCCCGAATTGAAGTCTCCGTGTGAAGTTAACAGAGATCCTTCTAGAACCCTTAATATACACACATATTGTTGGAAAGCTCTGTGTATTCATACCGAGAATATGTTATTGTATATACGTCATTACAGGTTGTTTCTAGATGCCCAAGTCTCTTGATGGGAACACACCCAATCTCAAAACTCCAGCTGTGATTAAATTCTTAGTATAGATCTAAATACAAACTCTTTCCTGGCATTTTAAATTTACATAATTATTTTCTAGTAAAAAACGGATTATTTTTTATCACAACAATTAGGGAAGTTAAATGATACAATAAGCAATTACTACAAGTTTATTATACCTTCTAAAGAAGAAATGTAGTACTTTTATATGCTTCAGAAATATAATTAAAGCACAAAATTTTCTCTTGCTCCCCTAGATTTTAATTACTGCTAAAAGCTGATTAGCAGAACACAAAAAGGCATAGAGCAATAAAGGATGTTAAAGGAAGAAGTAAACTGTTAGAGCAGTATGTGAGTTGTAAATGCACTTGCTTTTCACTTTGCTGAAACGCATTGGAGCTAAATTTTAGCAATAGTCTGGTCATTTTCTGAAACAATTTGTAGCAATTCCCATGTACTGCTCCACTTTAGGTAACAGAGCAGTTTTACGTGCAGCTGTCCGGGTGAATTGTTTTGATGTCTTCTTGGAATTACTATCTATCACTTTACTGAACCAAGGGATATAACTACATAATTCATAACTAGCTGCATAGTAAGTGAAAATTACAGTAAACATTTAGATATTTTCAGTAATGTCGTCAAGAGTTAGGGCAATTCCAGGTCCATTCCCTACACTTACTACCTAGGAGATGCTGTAACTTTATCCAAAGCAAATAAGAAGGCTGACAAGGCTGCTGATTGCTATTTCTGATGTGCCCTTTGATTGCGATTCCAGACAGAGAATTTCCAGGTGAAAACATTTCCAAAGTAGGTCACTTCTCCAGCTATAGCTACACCAACAACATTCACTGCACAGTAACACACCAAGCACCACCCAACATTAATATTATATATTATGACTCAAATTTAAACTCCCAGGACCTGGTCAGCTTGCTGAAGACTGTTTCCCACCCTACTTATTTTCCTATGAATTTTGAAAAATTCCTATAAAATTTGAAAAGGTAAAATATGTTTTACCTTTTATAGGTTTTGTAATTGTGAAAGTTGTTCATGCTCTGTAGTGTGTCTCTGTGTTGCAGCTACTAATCAAATCCTATTGTGGACCAAAACGATGTCAACAGCATTTGAAATGTGCACACCTCAAGGGTTTTTATGTTTCTTTGTCTTAAATGTCTAATTACTTTAATGAGGGAAATGTTCAGGGGGGTGCTAATGCAGTAAAGCAATTTCCCCAGCCTGCTTTTTGGCAATGGATGTTGTTTCAAGTGCCTTGCAAGATAAACAACTTTTCCTAACAAAATACTGCTAGATACTGTAGAGGGTTTTTGAGCTGGAAATGCAAGAATTTCTTGAAGCGCCACAGTTACAATAAAGGGCCTCCTTGGCTACATATTCTTGTTATCGATTAAATAAAATGACACCATTGTGAACAGTGTCTGCACACTTCATGGATTTCTTTTGACCCAGCTGAACTATGGTTGCTTTTCCTATTTAATTGTAAATATCAATTTTAATCACTTCCTGTCATTTCTTGTTTGAAAAGGCTGATATTAATAACTCCACATGGTGGAGAGTGACACGTATATATTGATTACACCATGATTATATCTATCCACCCTTCCTTTTTGTTAAAAACGAGCAGGACTTTGTGTGTCCACACCTTGGCGCAGGCAGATGTTGCTAGGCTACCACTGTGCTGGCTGGCACACTTGGGCAGCATCATTCACCTGTGAGCATCAACACCTGAGATGCCAGCACATGTGGCTGTCTCCTTCATGTACGTGGCTGGGGTGATGTAACACTTGGGGCTCAGAACGACATAAAAGGCATGGAAGGATAAGAACAGTAAAAAACAAAATTAGATACTGCTGTTATCAAAGTAGTCGTCTCTGTGCATTGCCCTGCCCTATGTCCCCAAAGACAAAAAGTGCTTAGACTGCAGTAATCTTACATGGTTAGTGAATAGTCCTTCTTCCCAGCACTGGGACAAGCTGATCAAACAGCAAGTGAAAGTGCTGCTTCACCAGTCACCGAACCTCCCAAGCAGAAAAGCCACTGAAGACCTTAGACACCCCAAGTGGGACTTGGGCAACATTTTTATGCACAAATCCAAACCCACGTGCCCCTGGTGCCCAGACTGCAGCAGCCCTTTGCTGGCGGTGTCTCTGGGTGCCGCTAAGGGTCCCCAGTGGCCCCTGATCCCATGGGATGAGACCATGTGTTGTACTGGCTGGCACCCAGGCCAGACATGACGTGGCGTGGAGCTGCTCATCCATTGTGGGAAATCCAGAGAAATCTCCTTCCTGCCCAGCTGAGCAGCTCCAGCCTCTGTCCTGAAACTGTAAGTACAAAAAACACTCTGCCAAAATACAGCAGACCTTGCACAGAGCTACTGTAGCTGAATACGTAATTTAAACAGTAGTTCAGTGATGGAAACATTGCTTTGGTGGCTGTAGCCCCAGATGGCTTTCGGGGCAGTGCTGTTACTCTGTTACATAGTGAAGGGTGAGCTAAGCTTGGAGTAGCTTAAATTGACCCTTTGAAACAGGAGCAGAAAGACTGCAATTGACCATGTAGTAAACAGTCCTAACTGAGCAGATGTCAAGCCACAAAATCCACTTGCAACATGTTTGGTGTTGGCTAACAGAGCATATCTGAGAATACAAACTAGTTAACCTAGTACTTAAGAATTCACCAGGCACGGTCATTTGAATGCAACTATTTTTTAGTTGTTGAGAGGTCTCATTAGCAAGTTTAAATCCCCAAGGAAGGCATCCCAGACACTTAGTCACTAATAATGCAACTAAAGATAGCAGCAATCACAAGTAATTTTATTACAAAGGGCAAGGCATCCTCCTTTCTGTTTAATGCATCTTTAATCTGATACACAAGAGAATACAGACATCCACAGCTGTCCCAGCCTCAGTCCCCAGGCCCAAGATCTCACCAGTCTGCTTGCAAGTATTCTGTCACCTCAGGTTCCTGGGATCCCTCTACTCAAAAGCCATGTGAACATTCAGCTGCTCTTTGTAGCAAGGCTTTGTAGATTTTTGTCCACTATTTACAGTGTTCCCATTTCTTTGAGGTTTGTTGGAGTTGCATTTCCTTCCCAACTTTCCCAACCCATCATATTTCTTGCTTCCTCAATATTTTTTGTCCCCTGCTTTTCCTAAAATTGCATAGGGGGAGCTCCTTCTCCTGTTAATTTTGAGTGGGTGTTCAGTGGTAGATAACTTACGCTAAGTGTTGCTGCTACCTGTGAAAGGGTGCTGCATAGCAGAGAAAGACCTGAATTTTCTTCCACCTTGTCCCAAACACAGAAGCAGAGTTACCAGCCTCATGTGCGCACTTCCAAAGACGTTGCTTATATTATAAACGATAACAATTAAACCAATTTTATTTTGGGTTCAGTCAATTTAGGTTGAGAAACAATAAGCAAAACCAGCTCTGGGTGCGCGGAGAACTCAATTAGCTCCCACCACACGCACACCTGAGTCCTAAAAGCAGCGCGTTTTATACCAGCATCGTGACCAATCCCTTCTCGCCGGGTGTCCGTCCTGCCCTTTCCCTATTGGGCCGTTAGGGTACGCCTTCTCCTCCTATTGGCTCTCCTTTGGCGGGCTTTTGAGAGCCTCAGGGTCTTTAGTCTCCTTTGGCTTTGGCGGGCTTTCTCTGGCCGCTTTTCTAAGTAGCGATTACCTCAGGGGAAGGGGGAGCTTTTACGCTGTCTTAAAGGAGAAGCACACGCGCCTATTCATTACAATTGTGATACAGGTTATAGCGGTCACAAACTATTTTAGATTTGCACAGGATACAACAATTACACTTATGACACTATATTCTATTTTGACATGAATCATGACTGTGTTTATCACACTTATTCCTCTACAGTAGCTGGGGTAGCTTAAGCTAGTAAGATGGGAATGCCAGTGATACAGTGGACAAGGGACTTGTTAGAGAAATGGCTTGAACCACAACTCTTTGTCCAAGTGTCTGCTTGGGATTATCGTAGAACCATAGAATTGTTTAGGTTGGAAAAGACCTTTAAGATCATTGAGTCCAACAGTAAACCTAACACTGCCAAGTCCACCACTAAACCATGTCCCTAAGCGCCACATCTACATGTCTGTTAAATACTTCCAGGGATTGTGACTCAGACATTTCCCTGGGCAGCTTGTTTCAATGCTTGATAATCCTTTCAGTTAAAAAATGTTTCCTAATCTCCAATCTAAACCTCCCCTGGCACAACTTGAGGCCGTTTCCTCTTGCCCTGTCACTTGTTACCTGGGAGAACAGACCGACCCCCACCTGCCTACACCCCCCTGTCAGGCAGCTGTAGAGAGCGATAAGGTCTCCCTGAGCCTCCTCCTCTCCAGGCCGAACAGCCCCAGTTCCCTCAGCCGCTCCTCACCAGACTTGTGCTCCAGACCCTTCACCAGCTCCGCTGCCCGTCTCTGGACACGCTCCAGCACCTCAGTGTCTGTCTTGCAGTGAGGGGCCCAACACTGAACACAGGATTCGAGGTGCGGCCTCACCAGTGCCCAGTACAGGGGGACAATCTCTTCCCTTGCCCTGCTGGCCACACTATTTTGGACACAAGCCAGAATGTACTGGCCTCCTTGGATTACATGCATCTTCCTTTTTTTAGTGCTAAGGGGAATGGAGGCACCCTGCTCTGAGCATGTAACTTCAGCTGATGGTTTGCACCTTTTTTTTGGGCACACTGAGTGCTCCTAAAATGCTTGCCATTTGACTTTTCCTATCAACCCACTTCCAAATGAGGTTCCTCAGTGCCAACACCATTGGTTTATCAAATCACAAGGAAATTACTGTTTCCTTTGTTAGCTTCCCAAAATCCTTGCTAGACTGGTGCTGTATTGGGTTTGTGTGGCAAGGTTTTGGTAGCAGGGGGCTACAGGGGTGGCTTCTGTGAGAAGTCAGAAGCTTCCCCCTTGTCCAATAGAACCAGTGCCAGCTGGTTCCACAATGGACCAGACGCTGGCCAAGGCTGAGCCCATTAGTGATGGTAGTATTGCCTCTGTAATAACTTATTTAAGAAGGGGGAAAACCTGCTAGGAACAGTAGCTGGAAGAGAGGAGTGAGAGCAGGTGAGAGCAACCGCCCCGCAGCCGCCATGGCAGGCAGGAGGGGCAGGGGGCTCCAGGCCCGGAGCAGAGGTTCCCCCAGCCTGCGGTGAAGCCCACGCTGAGGCAGGCTGTCCCCCTCAGCCCGGGGAGGCCCACGGAGGAGCAGATCCCCACCGGCAGCCCCTGGAGGCCCCACGCCGGAGCAGGTGGGTGCCCGAGGGAGGCTGTGACCCGTGGGCAGCCCACGCTGGAGCAGCTCCTGGCAGGGCCTGTGGCCCCGCGGGGAGAGGAGCCCGGGCTGGGGCAGGTTTGCTGGCGGGGCTGGGGACCCCGGGGGGACCCAGGCTGGAGCCGGCTGTGCCTGAAGGACGGCACCCGTGGGGGGACCCGGCTGGGGCAGGGGAGGGGTGTGAGGAGCCGCCCCTGAGGGGAAGGAGCGGCAGAGGCAGCCTGTGAGGGACTGACCCCAGCCACATTCCCGGCCCCTGGGAGTGAAGTTGAGCTCAGGAAGAAGGGAGGGGTGGGGGGAAGGTGTTTAAAGATTTAGTTTTTATTTCTCATCATCCTACTCTGATTTGATTAGTATTAAATTAAACCAATTTCCTTGAGTGGAGCCTGTTTTGCCTGTGACAGTAACTGGTGAGTGATCTCCCTGTCCTTATCTTGACCCAGGAGCCTTTTGTTGTATATTTCTCCCCTGTCCTGCTGAGGAGAAGAGTGATACAGCAGCTTGGTGGGCACCTGGCACCCAGCCAAGGTCAACCCACTACAGAGGCTAGCATTTATTTCCATACATCTGACAGATACACACGGCACTTTATAAGCTTTTTCTCTCTGTGCCCGAAATACAGGTGCATCAAGACAACTGACTCAGCTGTCTGAAGAGAATGTTTGGTGCTTTTGTATATAATCAGCTAAGACACTTAGGAAATGACGGCAGAAACAGGAATAACCTCTCTTAATCCCTTTTCTGTCTCCATTTCTACAATAAAGAATGTGTTCTAAAATAAGTATCAGACAATGTGATAGCACAGCTTGTATACGTAGGTTAGAAATACTTAACCTACACTTGAAAATCTCTTGAAGTGGGAGATGTAAACAGAGGAAAACATGTAACTTTGGCTCTCAGTAGATGCTTTTAATATTTGATTAACTGCCTACATTGCTTCATTACCCTTTAGACATGATAGTTCAGCTTCAGCAGTCATTTTGGAATGGGATCTGAGGATAAAGCCCCAGGATTTGCCATTGTAACACCATTTTTTCTCTGCTGCAAATGATGAATTTGTCAGTGAAAAAGAAGACACTGTTTTGATTAAGATGGTAAGCTATGGCTTAAGACCTTGGATTCTATTTCAGTTCTGCAGGAGACTTTAATAAACAACAGGAACAACCAAATTTTTGTGTCCCTGTCCTCTATTCATATATGAGATGTCCTTTCAGCATTGTTGCCTGCTTCCTCTCTCTGCACTTTCCCTAATGTTTGTATTTCAGTGTGTTTCACAGGGGCCTTTCCTCTTGGCAGGGCTTTTAAACATCACTATATAGAGCAACAATAAAACAGAATCAAACCATGAACATCCTGAGAAGGGAAGTTGCAAAGCTGAAGTATGTATTCTATCCAAGGCAGTAGGCAAAAATGTACTATCTATCATAAGAGCATCTCTGTTTCTGTTGTCTGTCTACCTCTGTCTCAGATTTACATCACTGTGGGTAATTTCTTACTCCTAAAAAGCACCCGATAGATAAAAAAAGAGTAGATAAAATAATTTGCATGCTTGCCTGCACATCTCTTTTGGAAGAGAGTTTCAGGAATAGCTCCGTGTCTGAGTGCATACTCCATAGTAAGAATAAACTTGGCTACATTAGGGAAAAGCGTACAAAGTTTTACCCCAGATTTGCCCTGTTCTCTCTGAAGCTTCATGAACAAAACCTGTGACTGTTTGCTTTAGCTAACTTTTTGCAACCTTAAAGTACCCAGCTCACATCTCAACAATTGCAGCACAGGGCTCGTGCGGACTCCAAAAAAACATGTAGGGTCGCCACCTGCCACAAGCACCCCTCTCCCATTTGTCACTATTTGTACTTGTTCTGGCTGCTTTTGTAAGACTTTACTTCATCCTGCAGAAATACCCAAATCCTGGTGTAAAATGGCTCACTGATGGCTGCAAGGAGGCTTCATGGTTTTACTGGTGACCAGTGCTCTGAGTGTGGCTCCCTCTTCTGTGCCTATTGAAAGATACCACATTTGGCCAGACATCCTAAGAGTCTTGGTAAATACCATTTAAATAGCCTTCCCTGTATTTACAAAAAAATACAAGATGGAGACCCATCCTCACTGGACCCTTTATACCAGCCCTGCAGAGCTGCCTTTGAAAGGCACTTCTCTTAGAGCAAGACTGTCCACTGATGAATCTTCCTAGGTAGCTTCTAGACCAGTTTATAAATAGCTGAATGAAAGGTTGGAGTGTAAAACACTTGGACTGAACAAAAGTATTTGGTTTTCAAGGGCTTTAGCCCTATGGATTTCCACCATCCTCTGGCTGCTGAACAAAGTAATAGTGATCAGTACAGGACTGTGGTAGTCTCTTCACAACAGGCTACCAGTAAACTCAGATGATTATTTATAGTACAGCTGGAAAAAACAGGTTGTTTTCCTTAATGTGGTTTTTTTTTTTCCTGCAGTTGACATAAACAAAAGTACAAGCACTCAGATTCATTTACAAATATAAAAAAATCCCCAAACCCTAAAATTTTTCAAGTATAGGCTTAAGTCAGTAAAGCTGGTGTAGATTTCAAACCACAAAAAAAAAAATCAACTAAAATATTCCTGCTAACATGAGCTATTACATAGGCCTATTGTGCATCAATTCAGAATTATGCATCAAAATTGCATAAAGCACAAGGGTTCATTGTACAGCATTGTCAGCACTGGCTGACTGAACCCAGCATTGTCTGGAGCCTTTCTAGATGTATCTAGATCAGCGTGATCAGGGAATGTCTTTTGGGAGCACTAGCATCTTCAAAATATTCCTCTTTTCCAGATTATTTTTAAAAAGATGGCTGTATGATTACTGACAGTGATATTTTCCACATTGCCTTTTCTCAAGACCTGCAGCCCAAATACTGCAATATATATACTGCCGTGACTTTAAAAGCCAGACATCAACTTGAATCAAATCCAAGATGCATGCAGAGATGAAATTCTGACTTAGAGGCAGATTTTATTACAAATAGTTGGGGAAGTCTTCATGTGAGCAAATATTGGGGGACAGCATGTTGTTGTCATCCCTGGACAGAGCGCTAGGTGAGCAAGTCTTGCATGGAACTGGTCCATCCTGGACTGCTGCTTGCTTGAGTTTTCATACCTATCTAAACCCTTTCATGCCTGGCTGATTAGCTGATTAACTGAATCACCACTTTTCCCTCTCAGTTTGCAGGAATATGCTGTATTTCCCTTTAAAGATGAGTTCTGTATAAATTCATGGTTTAGATCCAGCAGAGAAAATAATCTCTTGTGAAATGATTAAGTCTTCAAGTGAATTGCACGGTTAGTTCCATTTGAAAACTATCTTTGCTGTTCACTTCTCTTAACTGTTCATGCTTACAGGACACACTTATAAAGCTGCGGGTTTAGATTAGGGCATTTATCTTAGTTTATAACTGTGCTGCTGTTAATTATGTTAATGGTAATGCAGTCTTACATTTCTTAGGTTTTGTATGCGATGGCTATTATCCTGCATCTGTTCTTCCCACTTTTTAAATGTTTTTCTCCCCTATTTGTACCTCATTTTGGGAATATATGCCAGCATAATGACACACCATTGAGATCAGAGCCAGGGCTAATGAGTTAGAGACAGAATTTGCCTCACGTCTGCATCTGACCTCTTGAAAGGACCAAAAATAAGATGGACAAGAAGGATACATGACCGTTTAGAAGCTGGAGATGCAATGTCCCAGAGACTTGTGCTTGTGCCATCATTTCAGTTTGGATCAAAATGCTGGCTGGGGCGGCAGGTCTGGGGACCCTCTTTCTAGTCATGCTGTAGATTTACTAAAAATCCTTGCAGGAATGTGATGTCCTGTGCTTTATCTGTGATTTCCTCATGCTAATAAATATCTGGTTTATTTTGATGGAAGTCTATTTGACACACTTTTGTTGAAAGGGTTTTTTTACCACTCAGTTATGACAAAATATCATGGTTTAACCCCAGCCAGCAACTAAGTACCACTAGGAAGAAAGTATAACTCTATCCCAGCCGAAACCAGGACACAAAGGAATGACAGTTGGGTTTATTTTCTTGTTGAAACATAGAACAACTAAGATTATCTGTAGCATTAGTAACAGATAACTACTTCTTCCTTCTCTTTATAACCATGGGGGGTGGGAGGGCTTTTATTTTTGGACACTGAAGATGTTCTCTTCCCTTTGGGTTACTGGGGTTAAATGTCAGCTTGGTTTTGATTTTTGATAGTTGTGTATCATTGCTCTTCTCCCATCTTCTCCGATCACTGCCAGCTTTTCTCCTGATAGGTATTACCACTTTGGGCATCAGAGAAGCACAGAGTATGAAGAAGAAATAGAAATGAATTGCTTTGTGGATGAAAACAGCCAGGGATCATACATCACGGGGAAGAAGGAACAAATGCAGTTGTGCAAGATATAGTCAAGGTAGGAACTTGCGGTCTATCTCCACTCAAGCCAAAGCTAGAAAAACACCGAGTCTGAGCTCATTCTTAGCAACATGACAACAAATAGCTTGATCTCATTTCCTGAAAACTCAATGAGCCATGCAAACGATTTTGTTATAATCTGTGGATGAGATAACATTTCAAGACCCAATTTGAATTTCCACACTGACAGAAGTTGCCTTGTACAGTACGTCATTGTGCTGAATCAAGGGTAAGGCCTTCTAGGTTTAGGGCTGATTAGTGCTGCAAAATAGCTTCTGATGTTTTCAGTTAAGAAAGTGAGATAAAGTGGCATCTAAAATCTTATACCATTAACTAGAAGATAAAATGTACTGAAACAACCTTTTTTTTTGGAGACAATTAGACTCAGTTATAGCATTTACATGTATTTCTGCCATACAAGCAGATGCATTTACTTAAAAATAATTTGTTAAAGATGAAGGCATCATTCTCAGACAAGAGTCCAAGCAGAGAGGTTGCTTGTGGTAAAGCATGTGTGTCACTTGCTTGGCTAGCCTTGCTTCATAGTATTCTTGGAGAGTAGAAGTCAGATCACGAAAGGCAATAGATTGGCTTGTTTCCATTGATGCCAATGGAATCCGTGGGGTGTTTTTTTATTCCCCCAACACTGGCCATAGGTCTATATCTTCTTCACTACAGAAGTTTTTTCAGAGGCCGAATTTGAGAATTTTTGCCCCCAGCCAGATGAGAGGCATTTCAAACCTTAGAGTGGATGCTGCCTCTAAACCTAGCTAAGCTCTATACCTAGCTAAGCTTGGAGAACCTCCTTCCCCTTGTCTCCCCTCCTCAGACCACTCACTCCACCTTAGTGGAATGCAATT
Organism: Falco biarmicus; assembly: GCF_023638135.1. Lineage (NCBI taxonomy): Eukaryota > Metazoa > Chordata > Aves > Falconiformes > Falconidae > Falco > Falco biarmicus. The sequence goes on from NC_079289.1 coordinate 31,422,450, forward strand.
TTCTGTCAACTCTACCTACAAGCATTGGCCACAACTGTCACATGCTTTGTACCATATGAATTTTAGAAGTTCAAATAACGTTTAAGATGGCACAAGAAATGCAGAATCTGAATCAGTTTCTTGGGGCTTCCTGGATCTTGGAGGAGTGCTGAAACAGTCATGGTAGTTTCAGATTTGGGAGCTTCACAAATACACTGGAGTAGGTTAATCTGAAGATAACCCATGCTTAAGTCTGTAGGTGGAATTACCCTAGAGACACATCTCATCTGCCATGGCCCTCATCCAGTAAGGTATGTAATCATATGCCTAAATTTAGGCCAATGAATAACTTTTCTTCAATCAGGCTGTTTCTTTGAAGCTAATAGGGCTATTCATATCTCCAGATTAGGCATACACGTTCAAATATCTTGCTTAACTGGAGTCCATGATTCCTTATATTGGCCAAGATCTAGGTGAAAGGATTTTATTAACAATGAAGCCAAAACTACATATTTCAAGTTCCTTTCATTATCTCACCAGGGAGCATTTGTATTGTTAATTAATGAAATTATTATATCAAATCAGCTTTAACAGTGCTTGAGAATTTTGCAAGTATCACAATGTAAGTATAACTAAAAAAAGGAAGAGATCAAATCTGTTAGTATAGCTAAACCTTCAGAATTTATACATTAGAGCATAGGGAATTTAATTTCACATTCTGTAAAGAGTTCCATGGATCTTTTTCTGCAGGATATTTTTTCCTATCCATCTATTTTAGAGCTGTGGTTTTACACTTCTATTCTAGCTAGTTCATTTTTATCCTTAAAGGCACATTGTATTTTTTGATTTCTGAATCTTCCTCACACTTTCAATTCCAAAACTAGTAAAAAACTTTTCTTGAGAAATAAGTTATTTATTTTGCATTTGTTAATATGAATGAGTTAATGAGTTAATAATTCATCATAGTGTTACAACTAATACCTGTGGATATGTCAGCCCCTGTACTGGAGAAACAGCCTGGTTTTTAAAACACTGTAAAAGGTAGGAGGCCTTCTAAACTCCTGGTTTTCCTTCTCAGGCTTTGAAGACTCACGTGCTTTTGCATGCACGGGGACAGGTGTTGTACTACTCAGCTAACCCTGTGCAAAGTGGAGTAGCTGATGGGGGAAGCTGTTTGCAAGTCTCTCTTGGTTCAGGTTTCAGACTATCTGATCAAGCTGTGTTGGCTGGCTGTGTCACACAGGGCCAGACTCAGAGGCCCTGGTTTGTAGGTTATGTGTATAATTTCCAATTATGAGAGTGGATTTGAAAAAGGAGGAGTCAATAGGGCAAATATTAGAATTTTTTTTCCATACGCCTTTTTGTTGGCTGTCTTAATATAGCCTTTCTAGCCCCAAGGTGTTAGTTTAGACAAGTTTATATTTGGACTAGAAAATGAATATGCAGTGTGCATGTTGGCTTTGGTGAGCAACGAGCTTTGTTCTTCACATCTGCAGGTGCCTCATGTTTTCTCTGCCTACACCATTTCATTTGGTGTCTGTTCAGATAACAGGCTGATATCTCCTCCCACCTGACAGTACTTCAAGCTTCCCTTGATATATCCCTTCTTGGCTTCTCCCAGTATGTGTCCCAGTGGTTTTGATATTCAGCCCTTACACTGCTTCTCCTCCGTGAGATCACTCAAGCATTCCCCAGCAGCTGTCCTCATAAACCCTTGGCCCATGAGCAGGGCTTTCAAGCTCTCCTTGTGTGCCCTGTAATGTTGCTTAATATTTGGTTTCAGCAAGCTAGTATGGAGCATGCTGGTAGCCATCACTTTCTTCTGGAAATCTGTGTGTTTCTGACCAAGTTCCTTTCTCTGCATGTCCATGAAACTTCAAATAGATGAAACAAACTCTTCTCCCAGCATTGCTTTCCTTAGAGAAACCTACTGTAGTTGAAAGCCCTCAGGTTATAAGTTGTTGTGCCTCCGTAGTGCATTTGTAGCATGAACGTACTACAAAAAAGTCACAGAACAAGAAGACATCCCTATTTTCAACTTATTGAGAGGTGAGATAAATGTAGCACATCACATGTCAGATTCTTGATTAGCCATAAGGAAAAAGAAATCCCAGACAGTACTGGCTGGCTGAATGATGTCCTCCCAGAACAGAATTAATTTTTGCTGTCCAGCTGAATTGACTGATAATGGGATAGCCAATATATGATGGGGTGTGGCTGTCAGCAGTATGTCAATAAAACACAGCCATAAGGGACAGAGCCAGCGCTCAGACAGCTGAGCAGCATTTGTAAAGGTAATTCTAGAGCTTTGCAGTTCCTGAAACTATGTGCTCTGATATGCTAAATTAGCACGTAAGCTCAAAGCTTACATTTAAGACACTCAGTTTAAGACACTCAGCATTGCAAAATAGTCTAGTGGTATTTTGTAAATGGAAATGACCTCCAAAGGAATAGCAAGAGCATAAATGGAACAGGACAGACCCTTTTTTGAGAAGAAAATGTACCTAGTGATGGCATTTTTCAAGGCCTTGTGTCACATAAGGTACATCCAATGAGGGTAAATGCTCTCTATTATCCCAAGTAAGATGGCAGATGCTGGAGAAAGACTCAGTCTCACCTTGCAGCAACTCACTCCAGCAGTCACAGCACTGTAGCTGGGGGCAGGCTGCCATGTCTGCCTGTGACCCTGGGCACGTGCTTGGCAGCTTGTGTGTGCTGGGCAGGCAAATGATGCTGGGCCATTACCCTTGGAAGTAGCTGGTTGTTTAGATCTGGCATAGAAGTGATTTTTGTTTCCCCTACCTGTGGATCTAGACATCCCTGGAGGAGTGGAAAGAAGTGCATGCATGGACATGCAAAAGTAAATTGTGAACTTATTGCTGGGCTCCAGACCCACCTATTGGATTTTTAATGGCCAATTTTTGATGAAATGCTTTGAAAAACTTACTGCCGGTGCTTTCTGATGAAGTGGTTCTCACAGGCCTCACTTCAGCCAGGCATTTCAAGATGTATTGAAATCCACCATCCTTTAGAAAGGTACTCTGAAGTCAGCAGTTGTAAACATGTACTTAAAGCTTGAAGACCCAAATAACCAAATCTTGTGATGTGGTGCTTCACATTGTAAAATATCTGTATGTGACACACGCGACTCAGCTGCCCAGACATGGGTATGTAATGCTTTCTTTAGATTCCCCTGAGCACCCAAGACACGTGGCAAAAAGCCTATAGAAGTCTTGCATCCATCTGTGGCTGGAGGCCCAGGGGTGTATGTTCAAAATGCATGTGTGAATTCTCACCTCCTTGCACATTCACGGTGGTATAAACTTAAATGAATAATAAAGTGGGTTGAAAGTGGATTCTGAAGTTAGAAGTACTCATGAGGTTATATTTCCATTGCCAGCTCTTAAGATGCTTTTTGGATATATTTGTCACTGTAGATCTTGGTATGTTTCTAGGCAGCCATCTCCTAACCCCCTAAAAACTTCCCCAGCTTCTTGTCATGCTACTGTGGCTTGCAATAAGCTAGTAGGGGAATTTGCTACCATTTTCTGACAGTGTTACCCTGTTTTGTAATATCAGAAAATGTCTGCACCTGCCTATTCTGCCAAAGAGCCTGTAAAAGGCTCAGAAAACTCAAGAGGGGAACAGCACTGACAATTGATGTGACAAGGACAACTCTTGTTGAGACAGAGGGAAGAAAGGCTTCTTCAGTTCTAAGTAGCTTTCTGCTCTATTTCAGGAGAGAAGTGGTGGAGGGAGATTAACACTTTACTAGTGAATAGAGGCAGTTGTACAAGCAAATAAACACTGAAGGTCTTCAGTGACTTAAGAGTCTATCTCTTTGATTTTAATCAGTGCTGATTATGCCACAGTAATCAAGAGAGAGCCAGTGTGACAAAATGAATGGTTGTTCACACTTTCCTACAGTTCAAGGTTTCTTGAATTTACAATGTTTGAAGCACCTCCAGGCAAATTACATAAAAAACAGGCAATGTTTGCAAGATGGTATAAGATGCTTGTTATCAAAACAAGGGAAGAAGGCAGAGTCTCACAGTTTGTGTTGTTCAGTGATACCCTCTAGATCCATGCTATACCCACCCATCATTCTTACATAAAACACAAGCAATGAATGGATGATGATATCTCTGCTGAGCAATAGTGATGATGTGAAATGAGAAGTGTCACATTAGCAGGCTGAAGCATTCTTTTGTTTAAACAAATCTCAGGAATGGGCACTCATCTGTATAACACTTGCTTCTAGTAATGCTTCCACTCATTAAATACCTCAAAGCAACTTATACAGATAATTTATTCCAAGCCCATGTGCAGCCAGCTCTCTGAACCTTCAAGGCATTTGAGTCTTCTTGCAAGACTGGCATACTTGTTAATTCTCTTTTAAGGTACTTTAAGGAGAGAAAGATTATTATCTTCACAAAGTCATTTAGGTACTGGCAAAACAGCAGAATGGATGGGGAAGAAAGGCACTTGAGCAAGTATGTGGGTGAAAGAGTGGACATTTCCTAGGGTAGCAAGCTCTCAAAAGTTTCTGGAGGGCCCTGAATGCCATCAGTAAAAGTTCCATTCACATGGAGTCTCAAGTGTACTACTCTTATTTTCTTTATATGCTTTGTCAAATGTTGTTTATCTGGTTTAGATAGGAAGAAATTTGCTACCTTTCCACATTATGAATATAAAAGAAGAACCTGGGTATGGTTTTGCTCACTGAAGAACTTACTGGTATCTTTCAAGCTCAACTTCTTCATTTATAGAGAAGGATATAAGAGGACTTACAAAATTTACCAGAAATTTGCTCTTTACAGCCATATGTTCTTCATACTTCAGTCTGGTTACCTGTGCAAGTTTGTTGCTCCAGTCTCATGTGACTGCATCTTCTGTTGTAGAAGCACATTTCACCAGCCTTCATTTCCACTTGTCTTCATTGCTGGGAAGTCACAATAAATATACTATTCCCTGTCAGGCCTGGTGAATGAGTTAGCTGTGGGTGTGGGTTAAGTACACAGCAGTGCATGCATTGGGTATGCTAATTCTTAAAAAAACGGGTCAAGACTGTACCGTTGTGCTTCACAATCCACAGAGAAACAGCTATTGCACCGAATGGTGCACAACGTCTGAGAGGTGTGTAGGAATCGGTTTATAGACACCTCAGAAAGTATCTGTTCTGTCAGTTTGGTTGTGATTGGTCATTTTCCCATAAATTAATACAGAACTTCCAAAAGAGAAATAAAGCAAAAAGATCTGATAAAATTTTGTATTAACCTTGCAGGTGAGCTTTAAATACAAGGAACTAAAAGGGGTCAAAGTTCAGGGTAAATTGCGTTAAAAATGCCTAATGATTCAAAAACGGAATTACAGAAGTCTGAAAAGAATCATAAGCAGATGTTGAAGTCTTAAATGGAGAAATGCCTGAAAGGACATGATTTCAGGGCCTTATGCAGGCTCCCGCCTGCTTTTGTACTGAGTCAGTGACACAACCATGTGGAGACCGCCTCTTGCTGAGGAGCATTGGGGCATCCATACTGCCCATTCGTACACTTGTATACACTAGGTGAGTCCTGTGTAGACACAGACCATTTCCTTACACATAAAGATAAGATGCACAAAAATATTGGGTGCAGGGCAGGGGCCATGGACTGTTACAAAGACCTCAGGGATTTCATTTAGCCTGCACCAGAAACCCTTCATCACTCAAGCCGCCTTACACCTGGACTCTGCTGGACCTCAGCTGGTAGAAGGTAGAGCAGCTATACCAGGGGTCCTCAAACTATGGCCCACGGGCTCGATATGGCCCCTCAGGGTCCTCAATCCGGCCCCCGGTATTTACAGAACCCCCTGCCAGGGGTTGGGGGGGGGAAACCAAGCAGCTGCAGATGGCTGCCTGCCACTTCATCTGCGCACTGGCCCTCTGTTTAAAAAGTTTGAGGACCCCTGAGCTAGACCATCTGATGCTCACATAACCAGGATAACTTAAGAAACTAACAACTTTCTAATTGGTCATTCCCTTGCTCTGTGAAGAAGAGGAGGAAGTCTGCCCCAGTATCCAGAGAAGGCAATGACAGTGATGGGAGACCTATTGTGCACCTTCCATAACTGAACTGGTTTTCCCTGGGGTGGAGTTAATTTCCTTCATAGTAGCTCCTATGGCGCTATGTTTTGGATTTGTGACAAAAACAGTATTGATAATTCAGGGACATTTTATTTTATGCTGAGCAGTGCTCACACAGAGTCATGGTCTTTTTTTCTGTTTTTCACCCCACCCCACCAGCAAGGAGGCTGTGGGGTGCACGAGGAGTTGGGAGGGGACACAGCCAGGACAGCTGGCCCCAACTGACCAAAGGGATATTCCATGCCATACGTCATCATGCTCAGCATATAAAGCTGGGGGAAGAAGGAGGAGGCAGGGTATATTTGGAGTGATGGCGTTTGTCTTCCCAAGCAACAGTTACATGTGCTGGAGCCCAGCTTTCCTGAGGATGGCTGAACACCTGCCTGCCCATGGGAAGTGGTGAATGAGTTCCTTACTTTGCTTTGCTTGCACACATGGCTTTGCTTTACCTATTAAACTGGCTTTATCTCAACGCACAAATTTTCACACTTTTATCCTTCTGATTCTCTCCCTCTCCCACTGCAGGGGAGTGAGTGAGAGGTGGTTTCAGGCTGAACTGCCTACTGGAGTTAACCCACAACAGTAACAGTCTTCTGAGAGGCCTTTGCCAAAATATAAACCATGTAAATGGCCATATTTTCCACTTTTTATCCAGTACAATATATTTCAAAGGATTTGCAGAAACATCTGGAATTGTTAACAAACTCAGTTTTGAAAGGCTTTCTCTCTGTACTGGAAACCTTGTGTGCTGGCTGCTTTCTTCAGGAATTGTAGAATGGTTAGGGTTGGAAACAACCTTTAAAGGTCATCTAATCCAGGAAGTCCAACATCATTTAGTCTGAGAAGTCATAATTCAGTCTTCCTATTTGCTTTGGTGAAGCCCCCTCTATTGAGAAGACATGTTATGAACAGCTCGGGCAAATCACTGATTAGGAAAGTCTAAACTGGTGAACTTAGTGCTGGTGGTTCTCTAACATCTGGCAGCCAGTACCATGATTGCTTTGGAGTAGGAATGAAAAACACCCGGTGCTCAACAAAGGTTGTTTAAGTATTCATTAGAATCTCAAACAAACACGGTGAAATATTTTCTTGTTAAAATATTATTTGCAGTAATTGCATATTTTATCTGTAACAGCACAGTGTGTTTGTTACCTGCCTGATTTTTTATTCAGACTTGAACTGTAACATCTTATTTAAAACTGCATTTATTATTTTTCCTATGCAGGCTGCATAAATGAGTGTCAATACTAGCAGCATGGAAATGAATCAATTTGTAATTGCAATAGCATTAAATATATTTTCCCGGTGTCTGAATGGAAAACATTTCAGATGAAAAATTAATTCCACCCACTTGAAACAGGAAATCAAAAGTTGTTCTTTAGTCTTTGCCCTTTAAAAATAGCTGCCAGTCAGCTTTTTTTATTTTCTTTTTTATATTTCAGCTTTTCTGTGAAAATGAAAGTCACTGCTATTTCTCTAAAATGGAATAATTTAAAGAAACAAGAATAAGGTCTGTGTCAGAAATATTTAATACAATACTTCAGGAAGATTTAGCTTAAACTGCAAAGCACTGGTGAATAAGTTTAGTTAGTGAATATACCTGAAAAGAATTTCTCAAACAACAACAAAAAAAGGCAAATGAAGTGCCCATAGGTATTTTGTGTTGTTATCCATGTCTCATGACTTATGCATTTCTTCTTCTTCATGTGACAGACAGGTAATTGCAGATGCAAGTTGTCATTTGAGTGCTTAAGTGTCCAGCTATGCATGCAAGTATGAGGGAACAAGAATATGTGTATGTTCATATATTCATGTACAGGCTGTTCAGCTGCTTGTCAGGACAACTGCGTGCTGAAAACCCCCATGTTAAGAATATGGACTAGGAAAGACGTAATAGAGGAACCTCTAAAAATAATGAGGGAAAAGACTTAATAAAAACTTTTAGTGCCAAATCCATCCCAATTTCATTAGCAAGTTGCACATAGGCTGTCTGTAGTATTCATTGGGCGATAAATGTTTTGGATATAATAAGCTGTATGTACCATAGTTGCTTAGGCATAGTATGAATAGAAAGAAAAAAATATCTTGAAAGTCATGACAAGAACGCAAATAAAAAATGCTAGAAAGAAAGAGAAGAGCCCAAGAACAAGGTGATGGGGCAGATGGGGTAGTGCCTTGTTTCTTACAGTTTGCACATGGCATCTTGAAGCCTGGGTGCAGACAACCAAGTTGTATGAGGGTGAAAAACAGCTAGGAGAGACTAGTCAAGGCCACTTTAGCATATCAGAGAGAGAATAAATCCATGTCTTTGGCTCCATGCTGGTCCTGGCTGCCTTAGCAACAGCAAAATGAGAGAAGTGGTGCTGGGAAGAGTCTGCAAAAACCTGCCTTTGAGGTGGGCTGGGGAATAGGGCTTGCATTATTTGTTTTGTAAATTACTTAAGATGCTGAAGTGATTAAAGAAATACATCATTGTTACATGAAGTCTAGAGAACCACTTTCTATTTTAGGCACTTACACTTGTAATTAAATTTCCTAATGTGAAATTAGGGGTTTAACTGTTACCTTATTACAATAAATTAATAGCTTTCCTTTGTCTACACATCTGGAGTCAGTGTCATGCAAACACAGGCTATTCCACTCTTCTGTGTTGCAAACCCAGAGTAAATCCATGCCTGCGTAATTTTCTGCAGAGCTCTTCTCTTCATTGGTGGCTGAGAACCCTGGCCTCTTTGCAAGAAGCAACAGATGCTTGAAGATGGAATCTAGCTTGAAGGACAAAGGATAATTAAGATGATATGAATAGTAGCATAAAATTAAAATAATTTAAAAAAATAATTTAAGAACTAAAATATCTTTAACAATTAATTGTCCCAGGTGTGTGAAGGTGAGGTCTGGCTCAGCACAAATGAAGGAAAACTGATTTTGTTTCCTGAGATTCCCAACTGAAAACATCCTCCAAGGGCCAACTCCCAAAGTCAGTTTTTTGTTGTCACTGACAATATTGCGAGTTTTTCATCACACAATAATACAATAAGGGTGTCAGAAATGAGACACTCAACTGAGGACACTGAAACTTTGGAGTTCATTAATGTATTTTTAATGTTTCCATTGAAATGCTATCTGAGGCAGTCCCATTGAAAAGTAGCAGAGAACCAGATTGATCTTTTTGTAGGAGCTTTCAAAACGTTAACATTTTCTTTAAACTAAAGCTGTCAGTATGTGACACTTCCCACAAAAATAATTAAGAAATGTTTGGAAAGCTGCTTCCGTGTTTCACTTTAGTGATAACACTAAAATATTTTCAGTAACTTTTGCTTTTTAATACCATGACTTTACAAAAGCAAATGTCATGTCAAGCTGAAAACTCAAACCTTGTGTTTTGAAAAGGATTGAAAGAACTGGATTGGCAGAATGTCCTGAGAGGACTGAAATTTTTTTTTCTTTCTTTTTTTTTTTTAATATGAAATTTCACTGCAGGTGATGTGTGCCTGCAGAAAGGTTCTGTTTTGTCAGAGTATTTTTTTCAGTGGAAAAAATATTCTGTAGGAAAATGTTTGACTGGTACTAGTCCTCAAGACTTGTTGATCAGCAAAACTTTAGGTGTTTAAATCTTATGTAACCACTGCATAATGCATGATTTAAAGAAGATAAGATTTTACAATTTTTTAAGACTGACAGAACGAACTGCAGAGATAATAGGTGTAGCCTGAAAATGCTACTTCTATTCACATACCATATGCCAGGAATGTCTTCCCTTTTCTATTTTAGACATGTATTTCTGGCCAGCCAGAAGGAATGGATCTATTGCTCTCATTCCTACTAGCTTGTAGACGGCTTTGTTTTTCAAAAAGGAGCCTTCGTGGCTCCATTTGTGCCCATATGAATTTACATGGAAAGCTGTATTTTGAGCATTTTTTTGTGCTCTCCCTGTGCTTTGGCAGCTATTTACCAGAGCTTCAGCTGCAGCAGGCTGTATCCAGATCGCTGCTGAAAGGAGCATACCCTTTTTTGTATGAATGCAGAACCCAGGCAAAGGTACTGAAAACAGTATGTATTGAAGACAAGCAGCCACTTACATCAATGCTTATTTGAGATGAAGTTCTCAAAAGCGTCCATTGTCTTACCCAGATACTGATCATTATTCCCTGCTTAGTTACTCAGGTGAAGTACACAGGGGGAAGGACACAAAGGCTGTTGCACAAAATACGTTCTAGCTGGTGAAGTTTGTGAGAGGCATCAAGAAAAGGCTGTATGAGTGTAGGAAAAGGAAGGAGACAAGCATAGCAGGTGACATAGGGTAGGCTAATGCCTTCAGTTCCCCCCCCCCCCCCTTTGTTTTGTTTTTTTTTTTCTTTGGTTTCTCCCAGAAAGTTAACAGGGAGTGGATGCTTAATGTAATAAACTATAACATAAGGATACAAGTTTACAGCAGAAAAAGAAAAGATCATGATAAAGAATATTTATATTCAAGTAAATTGGAGGCAATTTAGCTGGCTGGTCCTAAAGAAGCCTTCCCATGGGTATGTAAGCAGGAACTGCAACAGTCTGATCCACTTGCAAGCACCTCTCGGAGCTACTGGCAAAGGAGGGTCAAGGGGGCAGATGAAGGATATTGCACAGGTCGCCAAGAAGGAGGAAAAAGAGGACATAGTGAATAAAGCAGTTTAAAGACCCATTCAGAGAATACGCAAGTTAATATGGATTAGTCAAGAACTAATCATGTTAAACAATCTTTTTGGATGATTAAGGGGAAGTAAAAAGTGTGATGATATATCCTGACCTAAGTACAACTTTTGGCACTGTCTTGCATAAGAAAGTTAGGGAAATATGATTCAGATGAAATGATGATGATTTGAGTGAATAATTACATTAAAATTGCTCTAGAAACTGTTAAGAATGATTCCTTCTTAAATCAGCGGCACATTTTAAGTGGAGTCCTGCAGAGGTCTGTTTTATTCAGTACAGATATTAATGATGTAGAAGATGGAATATGGCAGATGCTTATAATCTTTTCAAATTAAACAAAACTAGTAAGAATTGAAACCACTTTGAAGGAATTTTCCTTTTTCTGGTAAAGAAGGTTGGTGAGCAGACATGACAATCATTTCCAGTGATTAAACTGGTACAACTAGAATGGTAATCATTCTTATCCGTAACTGGGTGGTAGGATAGGAACTAATGAGCTTAACTAGCAAAAAAGAGGTTCAGGTGTGAACTGAAAGAGACCACTTCTGGAATTTGTTGGGTCATTGTCTTTGGACAGTATTGCAGGTACTTCAAGCCAGTGCCTATCACAGAGGCTTTTCTGGTGATTAGTTGTACCTATGAGGGATCAGAGGAGAGTGTTGAGTAACATGACTTATGGAGCATCACCCAGCCCTGTTTTTGAATGATTTTGTTGATTAGCATTACCTCATGGGGATACTCTGCTGAGAAGAAGATTTTTAAAGATATGTTAATAGCCTTCTTATCACACAAGGTCTGAACAAGCGTGGGTGCCTGCAGGTAAGGACCTTGGTGCATAATGTTACAATACCTACTGCTTGGAACAGATGGCTGCACAGAGACATGGGAGTGCACTGTTCTTGTCTGTCCACCTCAAAACTGGCACAATCTCTGAGACCAGTTGCTTTGATTGTGCAAATTCTATATTTTAACCAGGACAGTTTTCTTGCTCAGGTTTTAAATTAAGTGACTAGAACTGGGCTGTGTAGAACGAAACAATTTTTGTCACAAAAAAGTAATCGTTGCGAATTTCCTCAGCTAAAGATAATCAGATATTGCATAAAAAGTTCCATCAGCAAACTGGCATTGTGAGTTGCTAGCAGGTACGCACACAAGGAAAAATATATTCTTTACCTTGTATGCTTCTACATCCTGTGCTGAACAGTCCTACCTTTTGCATCTGTGAAAATATAAGATAGGTTTAATTTCCTTTGATGAGGCTTCCTTACCAGAGAGGTAGTGCCAGGTACATAGGGATATGCCAGACATCTAATAATCATGATGGAAAGTAATAATTCACAGGTAATAGTGGCATCAGTTGGTTTTAAAGTTGTCAAAGCCTGAGGCTATTATATGATGATAATGACTTGCCTGAAACTGCAGCCCTGCCTTGCTTTTAGTGTGGTGCAGTGGTCTTTGCTGCTGCCTGGGAGCTGTACAGCTTCTAGCAGCTTGCAGTGCAAGCAGCATTCATCTGAGTGTGGGCATAGCCTACCAGGACTGTAACAACTGAAAAAAAAGTTCATAGGGCTGGATCCTGCTTCTCCGTAGTAAGGGTGGACAGGTCAGCAGCTGTATCTATACAGTGCGATGTAGAGTACGAGAGCATGAGAGTCCCACCTAGCTCTCCTCCCACTGTAAATCCACACTTGTGAACCTCTGTGAAATAATAGCAGGACTGTCACAAAGTTCTGAAGACTTAATGAGGATCTCTTAGGTTGCAGTTTTTTAGGATAAAGGACTTCTGAACTTCTGAACTGTTTTTATTCAGTCTAGAAACAGAAATCTGCCATTCCTCACAGTCCTTTATAGGAATACGGAGAAGAAAACATCTACAAAATGGTTAAACAAGGAAATCAGAAAGGTATCGACAGTAGACAGAGGAAAGAAGGAACAACTCCATGAGAACTGACAGGAGTTTCACACTCCTGCTAACTGTCCATGAGAACTGACAGGAGTTTCACACTCCTGCTAACTGTATAAACTCCCAGTCCACATAAAAATTACTGGGCAGGTGACAACAGGATTTGTCCTGACAGCCTGCAAAGTTAGTGGCTGGTGTTTGTACCCTGCTGAAGAGTGAGTTGCTGAGTGGAAGGAGTGAAATTGCAGTCATTAGAAGGAAATTAACAGGTTTAGATGAAGCAAACAGGTGCTGACCAACACTGACACTTCTCATTTTGGTTTGCACACTGGTGCTTTGAGGAGTCTACTACTGAGTGGCAACGTAGAATTGTTTTACTAGCTAGCTAAACTTTCTCAGTTTTGGTGCTCTAAGCTGTTTCATTAATGGTGCAACAGATACTGACACTGTTAGTATTTATTAAATAAATTAAATAAACTGGGGATAGCATTATGTAAATTATTTTTTCTATTTTCCTCCATCTCAACTGAAATATTAGTAATTTCCAGGAACCTTTAGCAAATACTTAGCATCTCTTAACTCTTTATTTGTAGGGTTGTAAATGCCTACATTTTCATTTGCTGTGTTTAAGCTCTCTTGCTCTACCTCATCTTTGAAAAGTCTGCTAAGGTAACTTTAAAATATATATCCTTCAAAACATATTTGGAATGTCTTTTACTTTCTCGCTTTTCTATGTCTTTTCCATCCTTTCAAAAAATAATAATTTTCCTACACTTCCAGTTGCTGATTGATTTGTTTTTCTTCAGAAACTGTCTGAGGACTGTATAATGAAGCTAAAATGAATGCGTTTCAAACCCTTCCACCATTCTCACTTCCCTTTGGAATCTTATCACTGTTGTTGTATTCACTTCTAGAGCTTTTGAATCTAAGATGGAAGAAGGTTTCCAAACAGTAATTCATCTAAATGTGTCCTGCTCCATAATTTCTGTGTTTGTGCTTGTCTCTGCCTCATACAGTTTACACAAGGGACAACTGGGTAATGTGTCTGGAAGCAGAAGACAGATTTTTTTCTGGACAAAAATTTAATATTGTACACAGTACCTTCTGTACTTTCTGTAATACCTAAATTAACATTTAATTTAAATTACGCAGAAGCCAGTGAAATCTAGGAGTAAACCCCCCGCACTTGGTATAACAACAACAATGCAAGTTATTTCTTACTACTGTTGAGGCAATAAAAGTAATAATGATGGATTAGTTTGCAGTGCTTTGCAGATATACTGCCTGCATAAAGTATTATAACTATTGTTTTCGCTGTTGTTTTGAATACAAATAACAAGTTGTCACTCTTCTTAACATCCCCCTTACTCTACAAAAGTATTTGTGGAGGACTGTAGCATTCAGAAATGCACATGGGAAAAGTTCACCCTCCTCCCAATTTTCAACCGTGAATATATAGATCAAGGAAAAGTGCTGAGTTTTGAAATGTAGTAGGAAAGAAAAAGCATGAAGGTGAAAACCTCACCTTTCAATGATGCATTCTTTTTTCCTTTGTCTTCTAATTTCAGAAATAGCTCTGGAATTCTGAAGACTTTCTTTTCAATCAGGAGTTCAACATCCTCCCAACAACAACTGTAAGTGACGTAGTTTCGTAGCAGAGATTTTCATGGTTCAGAAGAGGCTCTTCAGCCACCACCAAGTCTGAGCTGGCACCTCTCTGCCAAAGCTAAACTTATAAGACCAGTGTAGCTCCCAGTGGAAAGGAAAAAGACAAGATAAAGTTATCAGGCCAGTCATGGGATTTGCAAATAAAGACCTTTAAAGTGATTTAGCTTATTAGGCAGGCAGTGAAGAATATGAAGTGCATCTTTAATTTATGACTTTGATATCTTTTGCTGAGCAGGAATGTATGTCTATGTCATATGTATTTCAGCAAGGTCTTCATCATGCATCCACTAGGAGCCTTCCAGTATTTTAATCTGAATGCAGTTTGCTTGGTCCTTGCCTATTATTAATGCTCTGGTTTATCAGATATGTCAGTTTACAGTGTGTTGTTCCTGGAAGTTCAGGAGCTCAGAAGAGAGCAGAATGAATACCCCATATCCCATAATGCTTCTTCCTCTTAGGAAAGCAGAACATTTTTTATGTTTGTCATTCAGATGTGATCTCTGCATGAGCTGGGGTGGATCTGGGTGTCTGTGGTTTTAGATGTGTTTTTCCTTTGCTCATCCAGTGAGCTATATGGGATAAGACACAGCATACTGAGTGCAAGAGATGGAGTCTGGGGTCTTCACCATACAGCTTTTCATCATCAGTCCCTTGCCTAGCAGCTGCCCACATATGTTAGTTGTGAATGATGATAGCCCTGAGCTGCATGGGATGCCCCCAAATCCATCCATACTTAGGGGATATGACTCGTTATCTGCTTGCTTCCCTTTGAGATCACTTGGGGAGGGAAGAGCAGGATCAGCTAAATGCAGTCTGGTCTTCTCCTTCCAGGCAGTCCAGGCAGCTTAATAGACAGTGACATAGGCTGCTGCCAGCTCTGATGGTGTTTACCATGGCAAGTTGAAATTTAGCTGAAACGTGGAAAATAGCTTATTCAAAGCAAATCTTACTGCAAAGAACACTGTCTGCCAGAATGTACAGCTAAGGTACGTCACAACTTTACATCTGAGTTGGTTTTTTTTTTTTTTTTCCCCCCCCAAAAAATGTGTTCTGCTTCTACCTTCCATCCTTTCCCCAGGAAAAAGTTACAGAGGAATCTTCCTGATAATTTGGGAACAAACACATCAATCCATCTGTCAACCACTCTGACCAACATGTCAGAACATGGAAAGAACAACATAAAGTGGAAGCAGCGTAGCCAAAATAAGTGTTAGTTTAAAGGGCATGAGTGGTACATCCCCATAGAAACATTTTGACTTCAGTAGCCACCTGAAGCAAAGAAGTGTGTTTTTTTCTAAAAGCCAGCTGGTAGTTTGCAAAACAGATCATGATGTGAATCCCCACATTCATTTTAGTTCTATCCAGTGACCAAAATAGGGTGATACACCCCGCATTCTGCACTGGCCCCTTTTTTTCTCCATATTTTGTAGTAAATAGGATGAAGAGGTTCCAAAGTTGGATACCTGGCTCAGTCAGGTCTGAAGAATATTCAGCAGAATCATGGAAATGGACTAAAGAGAAGCTTGCAAGCCTTGTGGAGGAGCATTCAGAGAACAGACTAGCAGACAGGAGGTCTGTGGTCTTTCAAAGGATTAACAAAAGCCTATCAAGCTTTTGTGCTTTGCACATTGCTATTTTGCAGTAAGAAAACACACTGGGAAAAGTCTGAATATGACATTCAAAGATGTTTTGCGTGAACTGGGATGTATGCTGAGACTGCTAATGCCTACAGATATGACAGAAGGTGATAACCCATAGGAAAATGTGTAATAGTTGTACCTTACGGGTTACCAGCTTCTGTCTAAGGAGTTACTAGAGAACACACAAAGGGGAGTGTGGCTTGGGCCTTTTGGATTCAGGCAGCTGGATCCTGCTGGGACTTTTTTGTCACCAATACGCAGTGGCACACTGTGACATGCTCTTTGGTCTTGACAGCCTGTTGGAGTAGAAGACCATACATCACAGAGCCTGTTTTGAAGGGACGCTTTGGCTGAAAAGATGGTAGTGAGTTGGGGTGGTGGGAGAGGCAGAGTCTGCAACAGTCACTACAAATATTCATTTTCAGATGGAGGAGGACCTGGTAGTGATTGCTGTAGGGCAAGTAGTGGCCTCTGAAAAATGCAGGCACTGGAGAGAGAAAGCAACCAGCAGCTAATTGACTCCTGGAGCTTCCCTGGTGGAAGGATGCTGGACAGCAGGGTATCTTTCCTTACTTTCACAATATTGATAAACTGTCGAAGCTGGTTCCCAGCAGAGTCCACAGCATGGTGCTGCTGATTTGACATGAACAGATCTGCTACAATCTGGGAATCCCCAGGGCCTCTAGGAACGCAAATGTGGGGAGTCAATCTGTGAATTTCAAAACACAAATAATTAAACATAAAATAAATAGTAACAACTTTATGGTAAACAAACTGCTTCTCTGTTTTGTCTTATCAGGGAGCTATGGCTATGATCCATAGCAACACCAGTAAATCAACACTGAGGCAAGTCTGTAACTTCCAGGGTTTCCATTATTTTGTTTAAACTTTTGTTTAAAATCCTGGGTCAGATTCTGCAAAGCACCATCCTGACAGAGGAGTTCTGCTGGAGCAGTGCCATGCAGGGGACAAGGGAGGAAGCTGGGGTAGCTCCAAAGATGATGCAAAGCTCTGAGAAACCAGGTTTTATTAATTCTGCAGGACGTAATACTGTGTTTCTTCAGCTTGCTTTTGCCTGCCGTGGAGGAGGAAATGTCATGTTGTTTTCTGCCTCAAAAGCAACAATGCCTTCCTCCGGTTAGAAAAAAAAGATTGCAGAGCTTTCAGAGAAAAATGTGAGACCTTCTGAGGACACATAGCAAGCTCTAGTTTCCTCCCAGATGCAAAAGCAAATTACTTCTGCCCCTTAACATCAACATGGCTGACACAGGGAGGAGTAAAATATGGTGGAGATCTTGCATTTCCTTTTTTCAGTGAAAAATATGGATATCATATAATCTGCTCGTTAATGTAGAACCAAACTGTGCTCTCTTGCTCTGAGGGAACGGGGCTGGTCCCAGTTGAGTTTTAAAGGCACACGCCCTCCTAGTGAAACCTGAATGTGTTGCAGGGATGGATGGTGTGTGCTCTGTGCCTCTCGGAGCCCTTCGTGAAGGAACAGCTGCATTTAACTTGGGTTTGGATTAATTGGAGATTTCAGCACAGCTGCTGCTCTCCCAGGCTGGCTGCTGTCAGTCCACAGGGTTTTTTAGAGAAGTTGTGAAGAGAAAGAACTTTTCCTGAAACTAATTGGTCAAAAGATTTCCAGGTCCTCTCTGGAAGTATTTGGGCTCCTTTTGCAATAGAAATATCACGTCATTTTCCTCCTCAGTGGGTCTGTTTGTACAAACAGTTCAGCTAAGAAGTAGTTATTTGCACTGCGCTGCCGCACAATTTACAGCTTGCCCCCAGGGTTAGCTCTGACAGTGGTCATGCTTAGCACTTGTTTGAAAGAGGTCAGATTTGGTCTGCTACCTTTCCACTGTGTGTGAGGAACATTAAAGGATGTCTTTCAGAGTGGGGTTAGTGTGTTTATAGCTCATAGCACAGAGTGACTTATGACTGGAAGGATAACAGCCAAGGGAGGTGCTGCAAAGGAAGGACATAAATGGAGATCCAGTGAGAAGCCAGATCCTGCTGGCAGAGATAGGAGGCTACAGACACATAGCCTCCATTGGCTGAGGTGAGAACCAGGTAGTAATTATTTTCCTGGACAGAAGTGGTGGGAAAGTGGGAGGAAGAGACAGTAAATATGGTCAGTGACACTGGATGGACATGGAGTCTGAGATGAGCTTTCATTGCATGCAGTTTATTATTTTTCTTAAAATCTGTCAACTTTTCTCCTAACTACTTGCCTTTATTTCTCTATTCTCCTTCATGCTGTGTGTGTGTGTGTGTTAGACATGTTAGGCTACGTGCATGAACTGTAGATAGCTCAGGTGGAATGAGAGAGAGAACATCCCACTCATTTATGTATGGCTTAAATTAAACAAAAGCATCTAAAGTCCTTAATTAATAACTTGCACTATCAAGCCCCTGGTTCAGTTGTATAACTCTAATTGTTCCTTTTCTTCACATGTAACTTTCTCTAGGTACTTGCTTGTCTACTTCTGACCAGATGTACAGATGTCAGGTCCACACAAAGCTGCAGGTCCATCAAGTGACGACCCTTTCTTCTCCACTTAACTCCACAGCTTGGGGGTTACAAGACTCGCTGGGGAGGGCAGTTTTCCCCTCTGCCTGAAGGAGTCCTGAGCCTCCTCTGCTCCCTGTACACCAGCCCCATGCTGAGCATCAAGCAGAGTAGTGATGGAACACCTCAGAGCCATTAAGGTTTGCACCTTCCTGAGAATGTTGTTGGAAGGGGATGGGTTCCTTGGCTCTGCCTGGGAAGGATGGATCCCCTGTGTGCCTGTCCCTCTTCCACAGGCAGTTCAGGACAAAAAATACTAAAAAAAACTTACTGGCAAAGGGAGTGCAACCCAGATTTCACTTTGTCAAGTGCAAGTCAAGCCAGTGGATCTCTCCTCCCTGATTCAGTGGAAATTTGAATGATTCCAGTCAAAGCGCTTCATAATTTAACTACAATAAGTGAATAAACCATGAACTGCTGGGTTGAACAAGACTGCTCACCTCATCCTCTGGGTTTAATGGGGGAAGAGCAGGCATAGACAAAGATGGGTATGAATATGATACAAATCCTGAACTGTGAAAACTGCAGCTGATGAAAACTGTCCCTCAAAAACTTGCAGGTGATGGCCTGAATCATGCTTGAAATGGGAGGGGAAATCCACATCAGTACTGGGATAAGCAGGAAACATCAGTCTCTTTTCCCCAGACTTCTGTGACTCTGCAGATTCTCAGAAGATTTCTATGACTTCTGTTGTTCAGATCATAAATTCAATGTTTTTTTCTCCTTTAAAGATAACCCTGGCATTCACAGAGAAAAGCAGTATTTAGTTCAGCCAGTGTCTTTTCCTTGCTAGCAACAGCTGTCAAACATTATGAAAACAGATTTGGATTTATATTTTTGTGTAAGACAAGTCTGTTCTGAGCTTTCAAAGCAATAAAAATACAGGGAAAAAAAAGCACAGGTGAGAAAACCACGATCACCCACTCTTTTGATGGTGATTAGAAGTGGCTGTTGGTAATCCTAGAGAAATGAGCATTTATTTTTTGGTCTACAGTCAGATTTTTTTGCCGAGTATTGGTCAGAATTTGACACTGATGACTCACAACAACATTCAGGTACATCTGATGTATATGGACTGTTTAACAGCGCCTGTGGTGAGACTGGCATCTTGTAATCTGGTAAATCTGAAGATATATACAACTAATAGACATATAGAACTAATAAACAACATAATACAAGCATTCAGTTTCATGGAGCAGCTCTGTAGTTTCTGGATGAACTTCAGAAAACCTTTTAGAGCAGTAAGTAAAAAAATTGCTATATAATATTTATATCTAATTTTATGTATTCCTGGCACTATTTTAAAAAAAAATTAAATGGCAAAAGAGATTTTTTTTCTTGCATGGAGAAATTTTTAGGACTAATGTAGCATTTTCCACGTTGAATCTTTTTGGTAGCTGTGTCTTGTTTTAAGAATTTTTCTCCATGCATTGCCAATTTCCATAATCTTATTTCCTTCAGTAGCAAAGTTACAATTAAAATGAATAAATGAATGAGTTTCTGCATTCAGGTTAATGGTATTTGTCATCCTTTTTAAAATCAGTTGTTAATACTGAAATAATTTAAATTTAGCAAAACATATTCGAATGGGTGGTGCTCATGAACTTTGCATTCTTTGTGCTGGTACAAATAGCACCTTTATCACTTTACGTATAGTAGTTACAAATGAGATAATGCTGTATATTAATATTTGAACACCCTTTTCAATATTTAGATTTGCTTTATTTTACTAACCCTGAAATTTCAGAGGACGTTTGGTACCTCTTATCTCTGTTGTCCACTGTTATCTCTACATTTGCACATTTTCTGCTTCGTGTTGTAGGTGAGGGAGTCAGCCTGAAAAGCCCATGTACTACACTCTTGCATTGAACTTTTACCTCCACAAACCACCAGGAAAACCATTGCCATCTCTGAATAAGTAAAATGCTAAAATCCATGCTGGAGTTTTCCAAAGACAGGTGATTGTAGTTAGGATCCTAACTGCATATTTAAATACCCAAATAACTCATCCACATTTCAGAAGCAGGTATGGGCACCTGTTGACATTACTGACCGAAGCTCCTGGAAGTAACTGGGGCATTTCTCTGGAGTATGCCAGTGTTGTCTACAGAAAGCAGGACATTATCCAGCAGTACCTCAGAAGGCTGTACAACTGCAGTGCAAGGACACATTTACCTGTCTCCTCCTTGTTGGCTTTTTGGTGCTCCCTGCGGTTGTTCTTTGGCAGCAGGTACAGAGTCAGGGCCTCCCCTATACCTATCATCTTTGTGCAAGTGCTTCAGAAACAGTGACTCCAGAATAAGAACTGTACTTGCTTAATTTATTAGGGGTATCCTAAAACAATCACCTGACTCAGTAAGAGCTTGCTAAAGCAAATTAAAATCCTGGCTGCAGTGAGCAAGGGCAGACCATACCCCATGGAGGCCCAAGGAGGGGACCTCCTTTTCTGCAACTCCCTGCTTTTGCAAACAAAGGTCACAAAGATCCCAGCATCTCCTGTGGGCTCTTGGGAAATACAGGTTGGTCTGGGGACAGAAGCAAAGGAGGATGTTTGTTGTGTTCAACTCGACTCTACTATGTGTCAGGAGAGGCTGGATGGGCTGGAACTGAGGTCTCTGCTGTGGCTAGCTTTCTGTAACAAAGCTCCTGTTGGCAGAGGGTTTCCAAGGAAGCCTTGGGCAGCAGGAAGGGGTCCTCTGGCATGCAGAGAACAGGGCTGTGGGATGGCTTTGGGATTGAAAGGAGTTTGCAGACAAACCCACCCTGCTGCAGCACTGCAAATGTTTTGGAGGGGAGTGTTAATTGTAACTTACCTCAGTCACAGAGTTTAGGTGTCAAAAAAATGGAGGTTCCTCTATGTAAATCTGGAGCACTTCTTTTCCAAATCTCCAGGATGGAATTTCATCATAAAATAATTAGGGTTTTTTTGTTTCTTTATCAGTGCTCAGCCTTGTCTGCTTCTGAACAAGTTCAACCTATTTTCTCACACTAAAATTAGCAGAAGGAGAAATAATTGGTGGAGAACAATCCTTTTGTTATATTTTTGCCTTTCTTCTGGTCGAGTTGTCTTTGCACAAATTATAATATTAATAGGTCTGTTCCTTATAAGTCTGGGTGAATGTGTGTACAAATACATTTTACCCTTTAGCTGCTTCCGGACTAATTATGACTACTAAATCAAGACTTTTCCGTTAGGTTTGGGGAATCCTGTTCTCTGTGAAGTGACTATTATTAGAAGGAATATATTTATAATTTGTTTAAAATATGAGTTTAGAAATGTCTCTTATCTTTGATGAAGAGCATTTCTGGAGGTCACAGCAATTCATACAAACTATCTTGAAGATCAGTCACATAGGTATGCAAATAACGCTACAACTAACACAGCCTGAGGGAATCAAGGTTTTTAATGCAATTTGCATGGTGAAAGAGGCAGCAATGATGGAACCAGGAGTGGAATGACCAGCCCAGGGTGACGTAACACGAGTGGTCAAGCTGAGTCAGACCCAAGGTCCACCTAGCTCAGTATCCCATTGCTGACAGCAGACAAAAGCAGATGCTTAGAGGAGACCGTATGGGCAGTGGAACATATATGGCCTCCTCTGAGTGCTATTCCAACCTTCAACTATTTGTTACTCAAAATATGGTCCTAAATGAGCTCTGCTCTCCATGATGTGGGCCCATAAGCAGGACTAAGAGTGTGGCTGGGTTTTGTGGGTATGAAGGCTACAAGCACAAGTATCAAAAGATAACTGAGAAGAAATTCTGCATTTCTTGCTGTTCATGGCAAGATTTCCCCTTACTCTGCTAGGCTCAGAAATT
This sequence comes from Falco biarmicus, assembly GCF_023638135.1. Taxonomy (NCBI): domain Eukaryota; kingdom Metazoa; phylum Chordata; class Aves; order Falconiformes; family Falconidae; genus Falco; species Falco biarmicus. The sequence continues at coordinate 31,444,844 of NC_079289.1, forward strand.
CTCTGTTGGCAGTCATTTACATGTGTGTATGAGACAATAAGTGGGGGATATACGATAAATGGTTGAACTTGATGAGACAGTGGTCTAGTAAGTTGGTTTTTTTTCAGTGGAGAAGTCTCAGCTCTAGTCTGCTTCTACAGCCTGGCCATCCTGCAGAGTGTGAATTGTATTACATTAGGTGCCACTGGCTTTGTCTCATCCATAAGGAATCTAGTTCATACACCCTGAGATTATTGTGCAATGTAGATCAGCATGAAATTTGCTTAGAAGTGCAATCCTGCCCCCAAATGCTAAAGTAGATGTACACTGATTTTGCTGGTGTTTCATACAAGTTCCATCATCCATAGTTTTAGAAAAATTGCCTGCTATTCAGCATGATGTTTTGCATACACTAACCATACCCAAGCAGTATGTTATCATAAGTAATATTGTCTTGCTTTGAGTGTTTTGAAGGATTCATAATATAATCAAATGCAGTTTTGGCTCTTCCCTTCTACTCTTCTTTTTTTTTGGTAATTACATTTTTTTGAAAATTATGGATGCTAGATATTATGAGACAGAATATGCAAAATTCATAAAGGACGTTACAAGCTGAAGCTCAGAATTTTCAGTTTTGGCAGTGACTGTGATGTATTTAGAAGCGTTGCCAATATTCAGTGAAAATCTTTTACTTAAGGAGAAATTAATTCACCTGGGAAAAGAGGGGATCTGAGAAAATCTGTTGACCTCATCTGGAACAAAAGGACAATCCAACTTTTCTCCTGTAATTCTTAAATACTTCTAGATAGAAACTCTTTAGCCTCACTCTTGACTGGGCTTCTGACATTGGTTTGAAATTCTTCCCTCTGTCCTGAAAAGTTTCTCTGCTTCCACTGCACTGGCTTTTAGCAGTTGGACTGGGAGATTTCAGGATAGATAGGCTTGAATTTTCAAGATTTTAAAAACACTATCAGCAACAGGCTGAGAACCCACAAGATCAGGCCAAGGTTGGTTTAAGTCTTCTCTGACATGTGGGCAATCCCAAATGTCATCATTCTCAGCATATGATTACCCTCAGTTGGTAACTACTCTCTCCTTACTATTCTGTCTCCACAATCAGAACCAAAAACCCAGCTTGGTTTTTTCATGAGTTGGCAGCATCACTCCAAGGCTTTTGCTACTCCTCAGCAGTCCACACCTGTAGTATGAATTATCAAAGCTCACATAGTTTCTTTTAGGATAGAAAGACAGGGTTTTGGAAAGAAAAATAATTTGTGGGATACAAAGGCAGGAGGGAAAGTGCTAACTCAGAATTCGGGGATGGTTCCCAGCTGTCGTGCATGGCTCTGAGGCAATATGGGACTGATGAGAAAAGGAGGTTTAACTGACTGTTCCAAGGCACCAAGATAGGAGGAGGGAATTGTGGCTGTGCTTTTGTGTACATCCATTCTTACTTGACTCAGTCGTAAATATCTCCTTGTTAAAAAGTAAATTCTAATTAAAAAAAAAAGTCAAATAGCACAGCAAGAACATTAATCTACTGCTTCCAGACTGCTGCTGTCTATCTACCAGCATTAAATTTTATCCACAATGACTGTTTAAAGGGCTTCCCGTTAATGTTATAAACGATTGCTGAAGAAAAACTCATCTATTCTAGATGATACTGGATTTGAGCAGTGTTTGGGACAGGTGAGTGAACGGTGTTCTTGGTCCTAATTCAGAATCTAATCCTTTTCCTGTGAAAGCTGTTACAGGTTTTTGCTGTTGAATTTTATGGAAAGAGGATCAGCTCTCTTGTGGCGGGTTGGCAAGAAGATTAAACAAAATCAGCATCACTGGTTTGAAGGATTTTTTTTCATTGCAAGCATTTATTTTTATCTCAACAAAGTCAAGTAATTTAAGACATTTCTCTTTATAGTAATGGCAAGATACCTTCAAAAGACAAGTCAAGGTAATAACATTCAAAATCTTGCTGGATGCTAAAAAGATTTGGGATCTATGTCATATTATGGTTTTCCTCCTCCCTTGCCCTACAGTGTCTCAGTGTCCTTCAGGTAATAATTACTAGGTTTTCACTCTGCTAACCTTACTATCTTTTGCTAATATTCCTTCTTGACTCTGCAGATACTAGCCACCTTTAATCTGAGATCACCTGTTTGTTTAATATTAGCATGTTAAACTTAACAGCAGTTGGTTCCAGCCTGTGCTTTGCTTGAAGCTTGTGGCTTCTGTCTGGGATAGGAAAGGCAGCCTGTATGCCTGAAAGCTTTGCCGTATTTTCCATCTGCCTAGTAAGATGACTTACCTCTCTCTACAAACCCTATTTTGCTTCTAAAACATGGTGGACAGAAGTGTTCAACAGAGGCTGAAAGGAAACTCCTTTCTGAGCGAGGTCTTGTAGGCACGCCAGACAAGTCTGTTTCTCCAGAGCCTTGTGGAAAGCATTTCCCATAAAGTCAGTGTGTTTCAGGTGGATGTGAGAAACCCAGCATCTGATCTCCAGATAACCAACTCCCAATACCACCCACAGCTCCCACAGCCATGTGCATCCTCCTATGCACACGGTGCATTTCTTGAACAGGGATGTTCCTCTGCGGTTCTTGATGCATGCGATCCCTGATGCATGGGACCATCAGCCCTGAGCTGGGGGGGAGCAGGCAGCGCATGTGAAGGAAGCCTTGACCAACCCTACTTGTTAGGCTGTGTCTTACATGTGGATCTACCGTGAAATGTATTCTATTGAGATTTTTATAGGTATTATCACTTAGCATCTGAATGTCTTCCAACAGCACTTTATGCAATATGAATAACATCTGTCATGTCTTGTTTGTTCTCTCTTCCTTTCCGCACTTGGGGAATGGAAATGAATGCAGTGACATGTCTTGTTCCAGAAGGGAATTTAAAGAAAAATAAACATATATTTACATGTATTTATATAAAGAGAGATGACAGAGTCAAAGCAACCTGCTTTGTCTGGAAGAACCATGTGCCAGGGTTGCAATGGTCCCTACCTACTAGGGTATTTCACTTCTTTACCTGACTCAGCCCCCACAGACACTTTCCTGCACAGACAAGCTGGACTCCTTTTCTAGATAGTTGCATGACCCCCTTGAACATAATTTCCAGCCACAGCCTTCATCCTGAGAATTTTGGAAAGTCTTTTTTTTTTTTTTTTTTTTTTTTTTTTTTAGAGCATTGAAACCTCAGCAGAGAAATCAAAAGCACTGCTCTGAGTGAACAGAAATTGATTTGTTGATCAGTGTTGCTGAAGTGTAATGTGCAGTTGGTCTTGATGTATTACTACCTCCATTAAATCTCCCTTTTGGGGAAAAAAATAGGTTATTTTTGATTTAGGCAACAAGATATAGGAACCTTGTAGCATGAGGTGACAACAGTCTGCCAGCTGACTTACCACCTCCATTGATCCTCAGCCAGCTGAAAGAGGATCTAGGAACACAGACAATTTATGATAACATTGGACTGAATCTGTCAGGAAAAAAGGATTTTTTACCTTTCTTTCTTTCTTACTTGCTTTCTTTCCTGTCTCAACAGACAGGACTGAAAAAGATTGGCCCACTTTTGCCTGAGCATAATTGAGGAAGGTGATGCTTAGGAAGACTAAGCTTCACACAGAGATCCTGCATCTGTTTTTTTAGTCCCATTCGGTTTTAACACACTTTCCAACCAGCCTGGAGGAAGGTGGATAAAAGAAATCTGGAGGGATCTTCTGGGGCTCCTGTAGCTTTCCACATCAAGCTGGAAGGGTGTGGAAAGCTACAGGTCATCAATGAGGACAAGCCAAGCTCCTGTGATCTGTAGGACGAACTGATCACTGGGTGAGCACCTATCATGGAGATAATGCTGCTTTCCAGTGTTAGACTCAATCACTGTCTTTCCTCTGCCCACCACTGGCATAGAGACAATGCTGAGTTTTGAATCCTGCTTACTCTTCTTCCTCCGGCTTCACCTTGCCTCAGCTTTTGTTTGGTTTGGTGACAGAAAATGTCTGTGTCTCATGGTGGGTAAAGCTGTATCTTCCCTGCTTATTGCTGGTGTTGGGCTCACTTGGTCTACCTAGTTTGCTCAGGGTCTGCATATGGCTGCTAAGAAGGATCAGAAAGTCAGCCAGCCCTTCACATTTCTGCAAGGGAGGTGCAGGTTCAGACCTCTGTGAGCACCTGGTTAGATGACATCAGAAGTGCTCAGTCTGTTATACCTCTTTACATTAGATTCCCATCACTTCTCCTGAGACCTCACCCATGTCAAATGGCCCAGGAGGGTGAGAATAGATACCAGCCTTCCTCATGGAGGAAATTCCTCTATCACTGACTGTGATCTGATTTAATCTCCCAATGCTGCCTTGAATCCAGATTATGTCAGGACTAGAGGACTAGATTTGGTTAGCTCTGTGTGTCAGCTGCCTTTGGCTGGTTTCTCTTCTGCTGTGCTCAGGAAGAGGAGGTATTTAGTGGGAACCTGTCACCCATGTGGCTTTCCGCAGTGCTGATCCTTATATGGTACACTGTTCCTTGACAACAGATGATAAAAATGAGAAATTACTATTGAATCCTAAGTGTAAATAGATGTAAACCAGATGCTCCTAGACAGTGCGTGACCATCTTTCGTTTCTGGTTTAGCCAGTCTGTCTAGTCCTTGCTTGTGCATCATGACTTCTTACTGGAGTGAGCCTCAGTGAGGCATGAGGGTTGGGTGGGCAGTAAGTGGAAGGAGGACTTGGGTTTTGAGCATTTATTGGTTGCAGATCAGTTATCAAAAAAGGCTTGAGTCTGGGGCAAGCATACGGAAAATGAAAAACGCAGCAATTCAGCCTTGCCTCTCTTGTAGAGAAAGGAGAAACTGCTTACAACTTCTTAGCTTGATTTAAAATCACTACAGTTACATGGTTTCCCACAAGGATAAAAAGGAATGTTCAATGTGTTTTATTATTACAGTAAAGAAAGCTTATTCTGAATACTAATTCAAGTCTTTTTTCAAAAAAGTTACATATGTTTTGGCATTGAAAAGCATTAGCACATTTTTTTCCCCAAAGAGCACCTACCTTGCAGTCATTTCACTAACTGGGTCTTCGAGGGTGGATTCATTACAAAATGGAAAAAAAACAGTGTAAATTTTAAAGACTTGACTACATGCAATCATCCGCATTTGTATCAATTGCTATCACAAGAAGGATGCAAAGGTCAGACAAGAAAAATCAGCATCCCTTTGTTAAAACACTACTTTTGTGTCAAAGAGATCACTCCTCCTACAAATTTGACCTGAAGCTTATAGCCCAATTATACTGCTAAAAAGGTGCTCTTTCGTAAAAGAAAGATAGCATTTAGTTTCTTTTTTTCTACTGAGAAAATGGGCCTGCATTTTGAAAAGTATAGCACTGAAACTATTTTAATGACCAGCCATGTTTGTCAAAGCGACATGTTTGGAAGAAGACATGTAACTTTCCTGCCCAGCCATGAAGCTCAGCCATGAAAGAAAGGGTGATTATTTTCCACCAGTTTTGGTGAATACTAGAAAACAAAAAAAAGTACTGAATGTAATTTACACTCTGAAAAACTGTTCAAGTTTTTATAAAGTTACCATAACAAAAAAAGTGTCTGGTCATAATGCTGATGTTTGGACACACTTTCATAAATGCAATGAAATCATGGCAGAGTGTGAGACTGCTGATCTTGAAGGATAATGATGACATGACACACTATAATGCAGAGCTACAGTTTCTCTTAATGGAACCTGATTGCTAGGAATAAGAAGAAGCCTCATGAGAGCAATGATTTGGTTTTGAAATCCCAAGCTACGGTCTGCAAACACCAGGAACTCAATTCAACTGTCTAAATGTCATTTGAGGCATCCAGGAATAGCCTGGCAGGGAGGGGGCTGGTGAACAGGATGCAGAACCTATGGGAGATCTGTGACCTTCTGGGCTAGCAGCAAATGGCAAGACAAGATAACCTTGGGCGCATTCAAATACTTCTGTGGCTTAGTACAGGCAATTTTATCTTTCTGTATCTCGCGGATGGGCTAAACCTCCGCTGTATTCGTGAAGTGTCATCTTGGTGGGAATCATATAATGGTTGTCTTTTGGGGGCAAATTAATTCTCCCAGCACTGTCTGGGTCACAGACATGTCTAAGCTGTATCCGGCAGTCTGTGACCATCTAGGAAATGTAAGAGAAATACATACAACATTTTTGAGATCTGCCCCTCAATAGTAGCTTGAGGGAGATTACCTTGCATTTTCCCACAAGTCAAGAGAGCTAGTGGTGTTCAGAGTGGTGCTACTGGCCCAGGTGGGCTGAGATTCAACTCCACTGTGTAGGCATGTTAGTTCAGATGTCTAAATAGATGTGTCTTGTTACAGTCAGTGGAGGTTCAGTTCCCTGCATTCCATCACCTTGGATATCTGAGACTTCTTCAAGGATCTAGCAGATATGACATGGGAACTGCTGAAAATGTGTGCCTTTCTGGAAAGGTAGCTCCAAAAAGTGGCAGCCAGGTGGAATCTCCAAGGTCATCTCAAACAGTGCTAGAACCTTAAACGTGAGGAACTAGTCTGAGTTTGCCGGACAGTTTACAGGACAATTCAGCTCAATCTGAAGTAGATACACATGTGGTCATTGGCTTACCAAACTCCACTGACAGCATTGCTCTTACCTGATAAGCTCAGTGCATATGTTAAACAGTACTTCACCCATGACATTTCCCACTTCTGTAGGAAATGACTGCAGGTTTTGGTACTGGAAACAACAAGGAGCTCCTGAAAAAAAAAGAGGATGGATTGGGCTCAGATAATGGTGCTGAACTCCATGAAATGAATAAAATTTAGTACTCTTCCTCACGCAGGGCTGTCTAGCTGCCTGCTGAGCCTGAGCCCCTACAGCTTGCAGACACAGATGCAGATCGACATCTCAGGCTGTTCTGCAGCATGTGTCGGGGTTGCACGCGAAGGTTACATTTCGCATGTGAAGGACTACACTGAAGAAACCAAGACACTCAAAGTGTCCGAAAGGAAGCCAAGCAAGCTCTTTCCCTCCAAGCAGTTATTGCTCGAGTTACTTTTCTATTGAAAAATTAGCAGCACAGACATCTACGCAACTGCCCAGAGATGGAGAAGCTTTATTCCCTTCACTGTCTTCTGGCATGTTTCTTTTCTTGCCAACAGGTAAAGTCAGAAAGGGCTTGAGCACCTCACCAGCTGGCCTATGGAACAGAGATGGCTTTAGCCCTTGATTTTGGGTCATCACCAAAATGGTAGGATTTGAAATACTGCTAAAGTCAAATCAGTCCAAAGGCCTCTGAGGTGAAAGTTTGAGTTTCCTAGAGTGATAAAAAAAGGCCTCTTTTGTTAGGACAAATGACGGTGGGCTTTTTTTTTCTTTCTTTCTTTCTTTGTCTTGAAAGCTGGCCTATGATCCTTGGAAAGATTTCTACAATTTTTAGGAAAAATGGATGTGACCTATCTTTAGTTTCAAACCTCATACCTGTTCTATTTCAGAATTGCATAGATATTGTCTCTGTGTTTTCACCATAAAAACACCACCATAAAAACATAACACCAAGAGCAATTTTTGAGAAAAGCTCTTTCCACTAGTGTATGACAATGCCACTCACAATGTTAAATATTTTGCTTTATTTATCTGCTCCTTTCCTTCAATTTGGAACATGCATCTCCAAGGTGCGTAATGCGTGGTGACTCAGTGTCATGTAGGGGACGGACAATGGCAAATGGATCTCCAATTAAATTCAATTACTTTTCAAGGGCTGCTGCCCTTTCTGCTCAACACTTTGAACAGAGTGCATGGGTGAAAGTTTGAAGTACTGCAAATGCATGTTTTTAGAATCGTTATTCGTCTCCGTTAAAAGTTTCGGCTCCTATCCCCCCACCTCCCTTCCCTACCACGTCTCCCTGTGCCACACAGCAGTGTGGCTCTGGCTGCCTTGGAGCTGCCAATGGTAAGTGAAAGACAGTGCAGATCCCACCAGTGACAGCAGCAAAATTCATCATGGCAGTGGCTCAGTAGGAAGGTACATCCTGTGTCAGGAGGGTTTCAGAGGGCCAAAAGGTGATATGGAAAGAATTAGTGGAGCTCTGGGAGGTGTGAGAGGAAAAAGATGGAAGGTGCTTTGGGCAGGGAAGCTGAATCTCTTAGTATACTGGCTCCCTGACCTTCAAGCCATCTGCTTCCCACCTTGGCTCTCAGCCAGTTTGGTATTTTTGGAGAGCTGGGGCCTGTTCCTAGGTAACTTCATGCCAGAAGGGCTCATATTCTGGTATACTTGCTCCTTCAGTTCCTGTGTCCCTCTGAGATATGAGATACCCTATGCCCCTGGCTCACACCTACCCTGTGCATACATTCAGCCTAGCCATGCTCTCCCACGCTCTGCTTGCCTCTTCTAGCCTCCCTCTACCCATGCATGAAACCTAAATTGGCTGGAGAGGAGCTGCCAGGTCTCAGTACAACTCCAGGACAAAATCAGGAAGAACAGAGCCGGGGTCACAGCACAAGGCAGCCATATCCCCTGACCCAGACTTGAGAGGGTCCTGCTTGGAAACTTCTCTGTATGCTTCGCACATTGCTCCCTGCACGGGGTATTATAAAGCAAACGGAGTGCATGTGCCACGCTTTCAGAAAAGCATGTTTTGTTTCACAGCTGATGGAATGAGATGGATACTTACCTTCCATGCATGTGTCGTGATAGGTGTCAGGTCCTGGCTATGAATGCTCATATGGTTCATTGCAAAGCATTAACTGGAGGACTGTCCATCAGTCCATTACTACACTGCTGAGCAGAAATCCAAATCTCTCAAAAATGTCAGCCCATTTCAAAGCAATGCAAAAAAACCCAAAACACAACCAAAAACCAACCAAAACCCAACCAAAAGACAAAGTTTTGGAGAATTTCCATTGCCTAATGCAAATATCATTAATGCTAAAAATAAACCAGGTCAAGCAATACCCAGCTTCACGTAAAAAATGATTTTTCCAAACTGAAAAAGTGATTGTGTAAAGTAAGATACAATCAAAATGCACCTTCCAAGGTGGGAAGTCATTCTGTCCTACTCCAGCAAACTTTTTTCTCAGCTCTCCATACAATTGTAACCTTAAAGTCAATAAAGTGCATAGAATGACAAACACTTCTGGTGAGCCCTCTCTCAGCAATGCTATTGAAACGTTCAACTCATGAAATATTTTAATGAAAGGCAAACAGCTTTTGTCAGAGTAGGCTAATTCTCCATGAGAAATAATGTTTCAGGAGACTGAAGAGACAAGTTGGAGATCAAAGGAAATGCCTAATGAAGCAAGGTGGCTGAAAAGTGACAAGAATCGATTAAACAGCTGAGTGTTTTAACTCTATTCTGTACAAACTGCATGCTGGAAGATATACTTTCTAGTTCTCATGAGGTGGCAACCTGCCACCAAACTGCAAAGATAAAGTGGGTAAACAACTTAGAGGAGAAAACAAGTGTCCAGTTACTTTTAACTGCGGACACTACATTTGGACCAGTCTTTATCATGGAGAATCCTGACTAGATGTCTTTCCTTCTCTTCAGAATCAAAACAGTACAACTCCAGAGTTCAGGAAGATGAGCAAAAGCTTTGTGGCTGTTTAAGACAACTGGGAAGGCTATGGGAGGAATCCAGGCAGGTTTAACTCAGCCTTTTCTCCACAATGAGTAGGGACAGGGAGGATGTTCTAACAGTCACAAGCATGACTCCTATATTTCTCACTGCATAGCATGAATGGCATATGCTGGGATAATTTGGTGCAGTTTATTTGCAAACTTCTGTGCATAACCTCACTAAATATTGCCTAGTGATGTCAGAAATTAGTGGGAGGTCATGGAAAAGCTCCTTTCCTGGGTTTTAGCTCATATCTTGTCTTCCCATATTCCCCGCCTCCTCCTTGTCAGATTTGGTTTGCCTCATTGTACATCATTACAAAGTCTCCAGAAAAGATGTCAAAATATATTTAAAAAGCTAAAAACCTAGAAATTCCAGTTTATAAGAAAGAAATGAGATCGACAGCTTGTGAGGTCGTAGAGAGAGGATAAGGCAAAATTTTTGTACTAAGTGTTGCTCACAATTTTCCAACTTGTTCTCAGTAATTTATTTCCTTGGTTATTTTAAGACAGTGGCATTGATCAGTGAGGAGAATGGGATATCAATGTGAATAGGGATGAAGTTACCTGGCATACAAGTTTTTCATAATTCACAGAGAGGAGGCAATGATACAGACATTACCCACCTCTAGGCTGGTCAGAGATTAGTCCTGGTTAGCCAGAGTTGAGGATTTCTGTCATCTCAGCAACTGTAGCTGGACTACAGATCCAGCTAACTAGCTGTGTAATTCTGGCCAGCCTTCTAGGCTGAAGGCAGGGGATGCGTTGCCAATTCCATAATTTCTGCAATTGCTTGAGTGAGTTGTCTGAGTGCAAACTGTTCTGCCCTGACAATTGCTTTTGCGTTCCCTCATTTCATGATCTCGTCATTAGATGTTCAGCAGTGAGGCCAGAGGAATAGATTGGGATCGGTTATTGCTTTCACGAAAACAGAACAACACGTGCAATTTACTTTTAGTGCATTTCCAGCACGTCTCCTCAGTGTTACTCGGCTCTTGGTTAAATCCTTTCATGTGCAGGAGATGAAGCATGCCACATACAGAGAAAACATTCTATTCTGCATTGATGGTGGCAGTGTTTATGAGTTGTACTTTTTCGTAAGTTATTTCCAAGAGGCACTCTAACGTCTTCAAGTCTTTCACACCCAGTTTGTTATGGGGCAGCACATCAAGTTTTTTATCTCACATTTTAGTAAAAAAGCAACTCACCAGTCATCATTAGATACACTGAACCAGATTTTGCAATGTGGCAGAGGCATGCGCGGTGCAAGAGAGGAAGGGAAGGTTCATGAACCCACACAGAGTGGTGATGATAGTTGCTTGACTTCACTGGCATGGGTCCTGTGAGACCTATGGTGGAGAGAGACAGGTAAGAAAGCTCTGCAGGTCTGCTGGAGGGGAGGGAGTTCCTTTTACAGAGGCTGCGTGAAGACAGGTAGCAGTGAGGTCCTTTCTCAGGTGCTCTGAATTCCGTTACATATAAGGACCTAAAACCAAATAATGTGAATACCCGGGCACAAGAGTATGGAAGAGACACCAAAGTGACTCCGCAGCACTAGCCAAAAGCTCAGTGTAAGGGCGACCTTGCAGGTTTTGGGTTGAGGGATTAGCTTTAGGCCAAATGTGCATCTCTAAAGCCTTCAGGAGTAACCCATGAATGTATCCCCTGTCTAAAAATGTGGCTATCCCACCTTAAAATACGTTAAGAAAAACCTCATGCATTAGCACGTTTCATTGTGTTTCTTCATGAATCAGAACAGCCCTGGTTGGAATTGACCTAGAAAGATCATATAGTCCAAGGATTCATGGTAAAGGGAGCCTAGATGAGATCATCTAGCATCCTGTCCAACTGGATCTTGGAAATTTCCATTGGTGGGAACTCTACCACATACTTGAGGAGGTTTTTCCAGTGACTGATCTCACTGTAAAAAATACCTGTCTTATATCAAGATGAAACCTAGCCTGATGCAAAGTGTACATGCTGCCCCTTCTCCATGTGGGTTCTTGTGAAGAGAGCCTCCTGCTCTTTGTAGCCACCCTTTAAGTACTGGAAAACTGTGATGAGGTCCTCCTGAACCTTCTCCTCTTCAAGGAGAGGAAATCCAACTCCTTCAGTCTTTCTTCATAGGGCATGATCTACAGCCCTTTGGTAGTCTTCATGGAACCTCCTTTGGACCCTCTCCAGTCTGCCTGCATCTTTCTTCAGCTGGGGGGGCAGAATTGGACACAGTAGTCCAGGTGCAGGCTGCGAGGTGCTGAGTAGAGCAGGATGATCATATGCCCATCTCTACTAGTGAAGCCCCTGTATTCCATCTTTCTTCCTGACTGGAACTTCTGTTTTTTGGAGTTAATGTGTACCAGATAGATATGAAGGGGAAATTGAAAAAGTTGATGAAAGAATTTCCCAGACTTGTGTTGTAACCTTTCACATGACACATTACTTTTAATTTCACGTCCCTAAGAGTTCTCAGTAATTTATTGTAACAAGTGTATAGTTTTCCAGTGAGATTTATCTTTTCTTTCTAAGTTAACCTGAAACAACTTGAAAAATTTATTTGCTGAATCTCAACCTCAATGCTGAGCTGGGTTTTCTGGAGCCGATAATCGGACAGTGGCTGAATAATGAGGATAATGGATAATTAGAAAAAGCATATGGCTTCCTGCAACTTCGTTACTCATGCCAGAAAATCACTGGGCAAACAGTGTTAGTCCAATATATTCCCTGACCGCTACGTGAAACATAGCTAAATCCTGTGCAGTGCTCAGACCAGATAGAACGTGGGAACAGTAAAGAAAACCCCCACAAATGGCACCAATTCTACGTAGGAAACAGCAGCAGTGAACTTTTCTTAAGATTATCTACCACACCCACTCTCCAGCAAAAACCCAAGATCTGGATAGCAATGCAAAACTCTTCATCATGTCATTCATTCCTCGTATGCTGAACCTGTGTTGGTTTTCAGTGGGGACATCCCCTCTGCGACAGACGGCATCTCAAGTGGATGACCAGACACACAACAGGTAACATTTGGAGTGTGAGGGACCAACACATAACTTGTCTTAAAGGGACTAAAAATGTTAAGAATGAATGGAATGACTCTGTGGATCTGTTTCTCAGTTTCTCAGTAGATCTGAAATCATCGTTGTCACAACATGTCAACATGTCATGAGGTTCAGAAATGCAAATTCTGCCCTTCTATAAGGCAGTGGGGATAACATCTCTGAGTTCACCTTATTTCTCCTATTTAGGTCCTTGGACTACTTTAATGTTAAAGGAGTGCTGACATCATGCTTAGTAACAAGATGCAGGGCACTGTGTTTGTCCTCAACCGCTCTTGACCCTCTTAGCTCACCAGGTCACCTGTTCATGTGCTTCACTGCTAAGCAGATGTGTAGCGTTTGTTGTAAGTCTTGCTAGAATGACCAGATTTTAGAAATGTTTGTCAGTGGGGCCCCCATTTCTCCAGTGTTATTTTTCTGTGTATTTACCATTTTCTCTTAAGCATAGCTTAACTGTTCTCTTAACCACAGCTGTTAGTCAGTGTGGTAGTAATTGAGAACTTTTGCTGTTTTGTAGTCCTCTTTCCTCTTTGTGATGTTTGGTGTCAGCCTCTGATCCCCTACAACACACAGTTGATTGCATTGGACTTTTCAGACATACATTGATTTCTACAAATTTTGACCTCCAAAGTGTCTTTTGGAGAAGAGATTACAAATGTCTTTTAAAAAAGAAAATCTAGTGGTTTTCAAGAGCATCTGCTAAGGAAAATGAAAAACTGCAAAGAAATCTGAAAAATCACATCTTAAAAAAAAAGGAGAAAGAAATAGCTTATGGATACATGAACTAAGTGTGTTAAATAGCACATGTTGCTGAGCAATTTGAAAAAAGTTAATCAACACCCTTTGAGTATAAGCCAAACACAATTCACAACCCACAGCTGTGACTCAGAAAGAAAGTTCTCTATTAAAATGTCAGCCTTGTCATTTATTCCTTTTGGCATTTAATTAATTCTTTGAGGAAAACTTTGTTCATTAATGCTGTTCATTACTTTTGGTGGCAGTCGTGCTCTGGTGAACACTTCTATTTGCATCCAGTCCTGAAATTTGGACTCTTATGAGAAGTTTACATATGATCCTGGGCTGCCTATAGTGTTTGAGTCTATGCAGTTTTGTATGTGTGAATAGCCACAGCACCACACAACAAATAATGAAGGTAAAAATAAATACCTGGTCAAGCTCTTACCATGTTCAGGAAGAGGAGGAGAGCAGAGGACAATGAAATGATCTTGGAACTTACCTTCCTTCTAAGAGAGTCTTCAGGAACACACACATTCAGGACTTAAACAGTAAATATATAACAAAGCTGGAGAGGATCATATATTAACACTGGCGTACACACTATATTCAAATTGACCAGGGAACTGGCAATGATAAGAGATAAAGACAGGGACAGAAAAGTTACTAAAAATTGCCCCTTCCTCTTCCCAAGAGAAGTTGCTGATTGCACTGAAAAGTTACACAGGGACTATTGAATGCTCACTGCAGCTATTCATAGCAAAGAGGGGTCCTCAGATTATTTTGCCATTTTCTCTGAGCCAGAGCAGACATTGGTGGTCCCTGTGACTTTTTAGATTTTTTTGCAGTTTTTAATTTTCCTTAGATAGCAGATGGTCTTGAAAACCACTAGATTTATGTATTTCTTTCTTTCTTTAAGGCAGAAGAGAAAGGCAAAAATGGCATTAATCCTGAAAACAGTGATGTTTTTCCACTAAGCTGGTGGTAGACACAGAACCCTCAAGATCCATGGAGATCAGGGGAGCAAATCTGAACTGTTCCCTGCAGTAGAAAATTGCAGCAGAAAAGACGGAGATTCTCACCATGTTATTTCCTTACAAAGAAATTTCCATTGGCTTGGGTGGTATAAGTTATTGAACTTGGACATATTTGCACCTAAAAAATAATGTGTGCTTCCTGGGAGGAATGAACACTGTGGTTATGCTTCTGTTATCTGTATTTGACAAGAAATATCATGCTCAAAGGTACAGTGCATTGTTTCTATAAGCCTGATTGTGAGTGACACCCACTAGTCACCTTTCAGATGAGTAGATAATTGGAAATGTGCTCTTCTGTCATCTGTGACTGGGCCTCTCAGGAAATCGATTATCTCTCTATTATATATATATCTCCTTTAGGAAGAATGGAGCTGCTTCTCCAGCTTCCAGCAACTGTGATGAGCTACTTACTCCGTGTTGCTTTACTGTACGGATGACCTCTGCTTCAGTCCTCAGAGCTACTGGCAGAATAAGGGGCTGCTCTGTGTGAGCAGCGGTTTCGTAGTCCACCCCATAATATTTTCCCAGGACACACAACAGCTCTTGTGAATTAACATGCCTCCACTGACTCTTCTGTAAAATTGGACCTGCAGTGGCTGGCATCAGTCTGTCCTAGCCTTCACATATGTCCTTTGCTGTACTGCACCAGGGGCTCCTTCATCTCCTTCCCTCCACAACACAACCTCTCCTCCTTTTCTGTTTTCTTTCCCAGAGGTTGCCAGACCCTTTTCTCCATATTCCCCCATCCTGGACCACTGCTTCTTTACCTTACCCTGGCCAGCTTGTAGCTCTGGTGGTGCCTGTGAAAAGCCCTTGGTAACGCCATAGCCCGACCCAGCTGGCTGCACTGGGACATCACAGAGGTTACCAGCCTGAGCCTCACTCCCTGTCTCGCCTATGTATGAAAAGCATCAATGGTTGGGAGCTGTGAGCTCTTGACACCTGGGAGGTTGTTCAGAGCAGGCTTTTTGGAGGGCAGGCAAGAGAGCTCCCTGTTCCTGTGAGGTTTCCACCACTGCCACCTTACAGGGGGGCTGTGTGCTACTTTCTAGTGGAGAGAACCCCTCCTGGGAGACCTCACTTGCCCCTGCTTTGGTCCTGACACACCAAGTTGAAGGCAGTAATCATGTGCAGATGAAAATGAGACTCAAATGCCTTAAAGTGGGGGCTGGGTGGCTTACACAGAGCAGAAGCGAAACTGTATTAATCTCCAGTTTCTGACGGCCACCCTGGGTGCTGAGCTGAGTATCCTAATTTTGTAATTATAATTCACTGGTTTCGGCAAGGTACGTGTAAACCGTGCTGTGTCAGCATGTATTGACAGCATCACGAGGTTACCCTCTGTACCGGAAAAACTCCAGGGAAGCAAACATACTTAATGTGTTTGTAGGTTTTCAGTAAGGAGGACGTTTAGGAGATTGCTTTGTACCCCACTAGCCGTTCATAACCTGAACCAAGCACTTGATTGCATATATGTGAAAAATAATCTCTCACTTTGACTCCCAGAAGTATCCCTGTGCTTTTTAATGGATGTATCCTGCTCAGGTGTTTTTTTTATTTTTATTATTTTTTAACAAAAAGGGCTGGTGAGAAGAAACAAAGACTGACTTTCATCTAACTGACGTTCAAAAATCTTCCTGCAGACTAATCTATATTTCATTAGATGAAGTACAGAAAAGGCTGTATCCCTCTTGATTTATGAGCAAAAGTTTTATGAGAAATATGAACTGTATAACGTAGCCAATCCATCACTCGGAGATAAGTATTAGTAACCCTAGCCAAAATGAAAATTCTCCTGGGCTGCTATCCAGTGATTATATGAGATAATTTTCCAGAGGTCCCAGAACACTACAACATGGGTAAATTGGCCTTCAGACCAAGTGCTACACTAGAATGTGTAATTAGGATCATTAATCTCAATTTTGACCTGAATTAATATACTCCAAGTATAACAACACACTTTGGCTTGAGATTTGTGTATAGTAACAGAGAAGATGACAGGGACTTAAAAAGACTTGATAAAGGTTTTGCATTCTTGCATGCAGTAACTGGTCTAAGAGGTGATGTCACTTCTCCCTAACACTGTAAGTTATTCAGACCACTATGGCTACAGCAACACACTTGCTATTTCCAGATATGCAGTTTGTAAGGGAAGCTGCCCTGCTGCTGAGGGTTGGGTTAGGACACTCTTATATGGCTTCAGGCTGAGACCTCTCTGCCTGCTGGACAGCGGCTGTGCAAGGCTGCTTGTGCACCTCCTACATACAGCAAACAGAGCAGGCATCACTGATGCTGCGTATGCCTGGGAGGAGAACGGCCTTTGAGATGGACAGATCTATGCTGTGGGTCACAGTTGCAGTGATGGTTTTGGGTTGGGGTGTGGATTTCATTTTCTAACCTCCAGTTCCATGGGGACTTCGTGCAGGCAAGGCAAAGCTATGACTCACCTCAGTAGCATTCCTGGATTCACTTCTTGTTTCTCACTAATGTACAATTTTGTCCAGGGATACTTTCATACAGAGTGCACAGCTGGAGCTGGAGCCCCAGACACCCCCTCTGCACATGGACCCTGAAACTGGTGGGTCACAGGGTGAGACTTCGACATGCGCTCACCTTCCAGCACCAGAGACCTCATGTTCCTATAACACAGGCAAAAATGAAGGCTGCCATCTTCTTCCCCTGCTTACTTGCAGTTCTGTGCCTAAGGCACTACCTTGTAAAGAGAGGAATACAGGAATCAGCACTTTTTCATGGTGGTACCGTGGCCTGTTTCTTCCCAGGCAAGGGAGAATTTACTCCCATCCTTCATGGAAATAGCAAGGATTCTGCCCTCCAGCCTCTTCTAAAAGACTGAGGCAGTTGTCAGTCCCTGACCTAAAGAGACCCCTTTGTGCAGGTACCTGGTGGGAATCCTGGCTTCATGTAGGTGTGTGGATCTCAAGGAGGATACATACTCCCCTTTGGAATTTCCCACTAGTGATTTTGTACGCTGCCTCAAAACTTGGTGTGCTAATTACTCTGAATCCTGCTTTGAGGCATTGCACTCTAGCTCTCCCTGGGCATGGTTTTTAGGTGCCAGCGTCCCTTTCATGGCTGTGGCCCAAGGTGGCTGTTGAGAATCTCACAAGGAGTAGATACACTGGTCCCAACAAGTGGCCACTGCTCTAACTCCTGGACTGCAGGCTTCCCCTTCTCATTTACTGTGTCCTGTACTTGGCTTTTGTTCTGCTTAGGCTTTTGTCACCCTTCCTATCACCACAGGGTCCTCCACATCCCCTAGGAGCAGCCTAGAGTACTGCTCCTCCTCTCCAGTGGCTCCGGGACTGCAGCTATTCTCAATGAGGAAGACAACAGGGACTTCTTTCACAGTCTGTTGGTGCTGTGCTGAAGCTGATGCTGCAGAGCAGGTCAGCCTCATGCAGGTATTTCAGAAATCCTAGTGCATCCCAAATGGTTCTAGGCACCTAGGTTTGTTGAGCTTCTTTCTGCAATTGGTGTCTACAACCTGCTGCTGAATGTCATTTCAAAAACTAGATGAGATACACCTCATACAAACCAAGGGCCACATGACAGCTCTTCCATTGACTATGTGTCGCACCATCCTGATTTCCTCATAGATTTACAGTTCTCATATTGTTAGTGAATTAGCCCTCAGTGCTGACTATGGTTTTTATTTCTTTTCCTCACACTTGATTTTCAAACATGAAAAGGAAAAACTCTGATTGTCAACCTGGAAGAAAAGTGAGAAACACTCCTGAAATTCAGCCCTACCTGATACTAGTTTCTCTTGCAGTATTGAGCAGTTCACTTCCTTCATCTCTCTATATGTCAGAGATTGGTGGCAGCATCTGTGAAATGGTTATGATAATGGTCCCAAGGGTTTCACCAGGAAAAAAGTGATTAAAGTAAGCTTGTTAGAGCACCTAAAAATGTAAAGCAGGATCTCACTGGTAAATTACTATTCAATGATGATGTTAATTGCACAGAGCTTCAAGTGCAAAGAGACAATGCAGAATATGGACAGATAGGATTGATGGGCAAAATGAGGCAAAGGTGAACTTGTGACTTTTTAATAGATTCATTGTAAAAACCAGAGAGGACTGAGATGCTTTGACTCATGAGAGCTCTGTGAGGACCTGGGTTTGCTCAGTTCAAAATCTCCCACCACTGCCAGATGCTCCAAATCTAATGAACCAAAAATAAACTATTCTTCTGGCTTCTGATCTCTCTTATATAAAGGACATGGACCTATAATACCATCTGTTCTGAATATATTAAAAAATCCTGCTGGATCTTCATAACACTGCATCTTGACAAACTTCTACATTGCATTGAATCTGCTTTTTCATTGCACCCTACATTACAGAACAAGGTTTGGTTTTATCATGTCTGTACATAATGAATTTAATCTATTTACAGCAAGACTTCTGGACAATATATATAGCTATATATTTAGAAGAGAAATTATTCATCTACTATTTCTTGTAAATGTATAAGATGATGAAAATTTAAATGTCATTGTAGTTGTTGAAAAGAGTTTGCAGAAGATTCTTTCTGTTCTACTTCTGGTTGCATCTTCAGAATCAGCTACTCGGAGGCAATACTTATGTATTATTTTTTGCCTCTTCTGAATGTTGTGTGTAATGGTTCATTTTTGTTCAATTACATATACACTTTAGTATTCTTGAAAAAGATAAAGCTTGGAGAAAATAGTAACGCTAAGAAATAGTAGAAACCTTTAAGAGATCATTAGTTTTTCCATGTTGCCAAGGATCACGCTAATCACTAAAGGCATTAGTTCTTATGCCATTTCTGGGGAGTTAGTATTGTCGTTTTTATTAATCTAGGTCACCATATTCACAGAACATGTAGAAGTATTGCTTTTTATACATAATACTTCCTTTTTGGAAGAATGAGAGCAAAAGCATGAAAACAGGGCTTAGCTAGATGTCATTTGTCCAATTCAGTAACATAGTCGGTTAAAATCACAGATGATTCCCAAAACACTGTGAAGTTTGTTCTAAAAAGCTTACCTCTCTGCTGCAGTTATTTATTCTTCCAGAAACTTTGGCAACCATTTTTCTCTTTATTTCCCTGAATGTCTGGTCAGATTATGCCTTGGCAGTTCTTGCTGTTGGCTGTGGCCCCCAGACAGTTACTACCTCCATCTTAAACTCAAAATAAAGGGGGTGGGGGGTGGGAAAAGCGAGGTAGCGTGTGTATGTTTATGGCTTTTCTAGTGTTTCTCTAAATATCCTGAACTCTTTCTCCCATTATATAGTGATTTGGTACTTAGAGAGCCGCTCCCACCTGCAGAGCATGAACTTGTACACAACATAGAAGAAAGAATGTTGCAATGGCAAGGAATACGAAGGTGAGGAGCACAGAAAAGTATCAGCATCACCTTAAGTGTAAATGGTGACTTTGCATACTTTGTTGTCTTGCAGGCACTTTCATGTTGCTACATTTTTCTTCTCTTCATTAAAATAATAATAAAAAAAATTAGTAACCCAGCAAAGTCTGTGTTGCACACAACATCTAGTGTCTATATACATTAAGTAGCCTTTATCTGACATAAATTTAAAATAAAGCTGTTCACATTCAAATTACTTGCCTAGGCTCCCTTTATAGCCAGGACATGAGTATAATTTTAGGATGTGATTCATCTCATTTTAAAATAAATGTCTGTTGTTGATCACATGAATTGTGTCTGAAAAGTACCTGTTTCCCTTTGCTGTCTGTAAGAGGACCCAGGAAAAATAGTTCAGGCACAGACATCTCTGCACTGGAGACTACAGAGACTTTGGTTCTTACCGACACAGATTTTGAAAGGATAAACTCAGACTGCCTTCCTAATCAAACCTGAACCCAGGCTGGGTGACCTGTCTACCAGATGCTTCAGATGGTTTTGGTATTATTTTATACTTCCAGACTTAAGCAGTTCAGTACTGTTGCTGTTGTGCTGTTAATTGTTGTTATCAACCAGATACTTACACAACAGGCAGCTCCATCTCAGTGCTGGGTAAGGTGACCTCTCTTAATTAGTTTCCTTATTATGCTGCAAAATGTTGTGGGTTCCTTTGGGCTGGGAGTCATTAGATACATACAAGCTATTATTGTTTCATTACCATTTTTTTCTCATCATTCTGTTTTTCCACAGGTTTCCTTATTTTGCCATTTGTCCTAGTCACTTCTGAGCAGAGGTTGACAGTGCAGCTACCAGCCTTGATTATCCCTGCCCATTACCATTCAGGACGGGTTAATTAGGGTATATCTCCCTGATCTTAGATACTGATTCAATCAGAACTGTATTCTGTCCCACTGTGTTTCACAGTTTTACAATAGATGGTCCCTCCCAGTGGAGTGGCCAGATCCATTTCTGTACTTCTGCTGCTTTTTGGTGTCTGCCTATTAGGATCTTTGGAGTTTTTTTGGGAGGGTTGTTTTCTTATTTTTTTAAGGTATTTTAACCTGTTTCTCTTAGAGGGATTTTCTCATCCTTCGCTCTTTTTTATGGTGGAATACCAAGTATCCCTTGGTAACATGGGAGCCATCAGATTTCATCTAGGCCTGACATTACATACATATTACCTACCAACTAACCATGCAGAGGGAAAGAGAAGCGGTGACTTTGCATTTAAAAGATTTAAGATGATCTTTCACTTGTTTTCCCAAGAGTCTGGTGATTTCCCAGTACTTAAACTTGAACAGTGCTTCATTTCATCTTGTTGCTTTTCATTACAACTTGATTACGTTCACTTAATATGCCCAAGAGCACTGATAGGGATTAGGGCCTGACATCGCTAGCTCCTCCCAGGGACACAGCAAGAGAAAGCCTCCCTCTCTGAAAGCATCCTGCTTTCATCCTCCGGCTGGGGATGACATTTCAGTGACAGCTTCTGCTTTCTGCACTGGGCAGTGCTAACTATGGTGGCTGCCATCAGTACCTGTGTTGTGGGAGGTGGGTGCTGCCCACTTGGCAGGCAGATTCCAGTTCATCCCTTCCAGCCTGGGGTGCCCAGCTGCAAGATGTCTCCTCCCCTCCACTGAGGCAGCCTGTGCTGACTGTACTCCTGGCTTGGGCACCTCCGTTAAGTGCCCATACTGGAGGCAGGGGTGAATGGGGACCGATGCCTCCAGGTAGAAAGTTTGAAGCCCCTGTGCCTGCTTGGTGAAAGGCCCAGTTGTACAACAGCCCTTCTTATTTCTGGGCCTTGGCTGGATCTGAGCATCCCAGCTCACCCCAAGGGACCAATATTGGTCCAATTCCACTTGGCAGGGCAGGATTAGGGAGTTTTTCATTACCTGCTCTCCTCAGCCCCCGCTTCCTTCCTCACTCTTCCTTTGTCCCTGCTCATCCTCTGCACATCTGGGGGCTGGGGCTCCTTTTCTCTTCAGTTGACTTTGTTATTACTATCTTCTTTATTATTTATGTAGAGCTGCTGATGGCCACAAAGGTCGGTGGTAAATGGGGTGTGACAGATAACTGTTACCTTGAAGGTCTTAAAATTAAAGGTAATGCATCTATATCCAAGCAAACAGAGGAGAAAAAACAAGTTTAGTCACAGACTAGGGAGGGGTACATTGCAGTCAATATGCTTTTTGGAATATGGGCCTTTGAATGGTACTAAGAAACTTGAAGAACATTAAGTAAAAGATACTTCAGACACTTAAAAGAGATTAAATATGTTTTTCCTTCCTTTTCTTTATTCCTCCTTTCACAGCTACTTTAGCAGAAGGTAGGTAGTCAAGGATGGAGAGCTCATTGTTAGAGCAGATGATGATATGAACATTTGTCCCTTCTGGAGAAATCCCTCTGCAGGGACAGGCTGGTCCAGGGAGAGCCCAATCTCCTGATTGTGGAAGCATCACTCTGTTACCAGATTGTCTGTAGGTCCAGGTGAGGTTTAAGCATCCCAGGGCCTGGTGATTTGTCATTGGTGGAGAAATAAATCTCTTCATTCACCATTAACTGTTCATTTCCAGTCAGGGCTTGTCAACAATTGTAAATTTAACAGCTTTCTGTCAGCAAATGCTATGTGAAAGAAATGAAATGAATGTGTCAAAATATTTGTGGAAAATTACCAAAATATTTGTTAGAGAAAAGGTTGTAACATTTTAGTTTATCATCACACTCATTTGTTTCAGAGACAGCTGATATGACAGAGACAGAAGATATGAAACAAGAACAGTCAAAGTGAAGTATTTTTTTTTATTTTTCTCTTATGATGTAGGATGAAACCAAATGCCACTGCCTTGAAGTCCCCCCCAGGATAAGAAATCTGAATTTCACCAGCTTGTATTAGAATACTAATATCCCTTCCTGCATAAGTAGCTTGGCTTCCTTATCTGTGCTGGAAATCAAATGACAGCGAGACTTCCTAACATTGGATCTGCACATAGAAGAGAAAGAGGGGCCATTTCTAAGTAGGTACCATATACTCTCTTTCTTGCCCCATGCTACATACGATTAGCCCCAAACTGTGTTTAAAACCCACTTTGTCTGCACCTTTAAATACAGCTTCACTCTAGGAATAGCAGGGAGAAAGCTGTCTTTATGTAGGACATGTCTTCCCCTGCCAAATATATAAACTATCCAAACAAAATGCAGCAATTTTTCTTTCATTTAATGATGAACATTTGCTCTGATATTTGTTCACTTTTCCAGAACTGTCTTAATTAAACTGCCTTGATCTATGTTATCATACCAAACATGGTGATTTCATTATTCAAAAGACACAGAGCTGGCACAAATTCTGATGCTTCTGAAGTGAGGGTGTATTATGGAAATGAAAACTTATCATTTCTGGAGGCACATAACAAGAATTAGTGTTGTTTAATGCTGAAATATTTCCATCCAAAAATGCTGCTGTTTTGTCTCCAGTTGAAAAAAAAATCACAATACTATGTGAACGACAGTAACATGCTTCTCTGTTGTTTTACAGTCACTGGCCAGAAAATTTCAATCCAAATGCAAAGACATCAAACAAAGTCCATTGCATGACAGGAAAATTCCTATCTCTTTTTTAGCTTTTTGAGGGTTGTCTGGATCAAGCCTTGCATATCAAGGTGGAAGTGATGGTAAAGAAAACATCTTCATCATTTCTGCATCACTGAAAAGAAGACATTAATCTCTAGGAAAAACAACAGCCTAAAATCCACCTGAGCCTGCTCATGTCAAACTTCTTTCTTCCCAGCAGTCCTGCCTGGTGCCTAGATCCATCCTGGAAAACATCCTAGCACAAGTCTGATTTAAACCATAACCCCGTGAAACAGGATTCCTCACGCCTCTGTCAGGCGCACACCTGTTAGCACACCTTGCTATCAGGGCTCTTGTTTTTCCTCCAGCCATGAAGATCCCATGTTCCTCTGTGACAGATGCTGTGCTAATGGTATCATTGCCATGGTGGATAGCACTTGGGTATGTGTTGTCTTGTGGAGTAAAAGGGGCCTGATTCAGCTGCTCACTCCTGTTTTTCCTGTCTTTCATCCCCATAGAGGCTGTATTCTCATAAAGCACAGCTCTACATGGATACACCTGTCTGCACAGTGTACCACAGCGGCACATCAACACCAGCACAGTGTTGCCCTTGAGAATGACCCAGATGCTGTGGTGGGGCTGCTACCCTCGCAGTCACTGAGCTGAACGAATGCGTTTCATTGATGTGTGCTTGGAAGACTGATTGTATCAATGATTTTATAAGGAAAACACTTAAACTCTTTCAAAATTACCACCAACTTTGAGAAGTAGGGCCTCTACATTGCAAACATGTATTTACTTTTGAGCCTAGATAATTAAATCATTAACCCATGGCCATGTTTGGGTTGGTTTGGAGCCCAAAGCTAAACCATTAACCCAAGAGCTGTGTCGGAGCACAGTCTGGACTCCAGAGGGACTCTTACTCTATGGAAAGTCTTACTCCTTGCCATAGAAAATTCACTCCCTTTTGCTATCCTAGCTTCTACAGGGATAACAGGGTGGTTGGATACCTCAGAATTTGGGGCTGCCTGGGCCTTTCAATAGCTGTAGACATAAACAGGTAACTCCTTTTTCCCACCAGAAAGACACTCACTAAAGCAATTTGTTGATGGGCTCTGGACCACATCACTAAGGAATTTTCTAAACTGCACTTATTTCAGTTACATTTTCTAATACTATAGTTAATGATCTTAGTAGTTTAGTGCACAGGGAACCATGCAAGTCTGTAAGCCATCATGAGATAAAGCCAAAGGGTTTATCTCAATGACTTTAAAGTGATTTTTCCCCAAATCAGTGCAAACCACAGATGGTTCTGCTGCCTAAGAGGCCACAGAGAAAGTGAAAACTAAGAACAGTTTTGCATTGTCCTGGGGAAATGAAGAGGAGTTCTCCTCTGATTTTGAGCCTTCAAGGCTGGTAGGAGAATCAAGTTTGGAGGAGAAAGTGGTGCCAAAATCAGGCACATATCTTGGGTAGTCTAAATCCACTGCTAACTATGGACACACTAGAACCATAGTAAACATGCAGTTAGCTATTAAGTACCAAAAGATCATGGAAAGATGCATCTTTCCACTGCTGGAAGTCTGGGAACTGGGCTGGTTTTGGCCTTACAGATCTTAACTCAGGGACAGTCACTCTTAGCTCCCACTTTTGCCTTGTCTCTGGTTCAGTGCTTTCAAAGTGTCTCCAGGATAAGTTATAACAGGGCTGTGGACTGATTATACACAGGTCCTTCTCTAGTATCGTTTCTGATTTTTCCATATAGCAGATAAATCAAATGGTTTTGGATGCTTAAAGATACTATCTTATTTTCTGTGAAGAGTCTTAAGATTAAAAAAAACATATTGAGGGGAATAAAAAAATATATTGTTCCTTTGGAGCACTTCTAGAGTGCAAGATGTGTACCGCATATTGTCCTGTAACTTCCTGCCTGGCACCTTCCTGGAGTATAGCCCACATTCCCTCCAACCTGCATGCCTCAATTTTTCCTTGGAGAAATCAGTACATGCAGCAGGGTCTAGTGTGTTCCCTGCGTTTAGATCAATATGAAGGCAGGAAGTTAGAAAAAAATCAAGAACGGCATAGGAAGCTGGATGAAACAAACTGACCTGGGAGGCTTCTCCCAAGCATCTGCCTCTCAGGCCAACTCACATCACCTTGCATTTACCAGAAGCTGACAAGTTTCCAAGGGCAAGCATCAGCATCCCTTGACCAGAGGGCAGCAGTCCAGAGAGCTTGTGCTCTTTCTGTTCCCCATTTCTGGGTTTGGAGGTCAAATGCAAATGAATGGCTAAGAGGCAGAAGCAGTTTCCTAAATTGTCTCTCAGCAGTGATCCCATTCAATTTGAACTACAAGAGAACCTGGGGAGCTTCTGGCATTGAACTCTGGCAGCAAAGCCCCCAAGATGTACACCACAGAACTGGAAGTGTGTGAAGAGTTTTACAGTTTGAAAATGGGAGAAGCTAAGGGCTAAGCCCAGGGCCCAGCCCTGCTTTAATATGCACAGGATATTTCAGTGAGTGTACCGGATCAGATTATCTCGCCCCATGTGCCTCTAGGAGTTTTGCAAATAAAGTTGTGGTGTTTTGTTGACATGAGATGCTACCCACATATTGATAAGGCGCTTGTGAAAAATTATGAAGTTTCAATGTGGAGGACTTGAAGTGTGTTTGACAGTATCCTGGAGAGCTGGGTGCCTTGTGCTGATGCAACAAGGTGTGTTTGGTGCTGCTGTCTCCTTGGGAAAGCGTTGTATGGAGGTGCCCTTCCAAGTGTAGCAGCAAATACGCTTACCCCACAGTGGGTGTTGTCTGTGTGGACCACATAGTTGGCAGTGGCTGGCTGAGGCTAGTGAATCAAAGTCCTTGGCCACTACTCATAGGAAACAACTGGTATACAACTGTTTGTCCAGTGCTACCCTGTTTTCCATGTTTCTCTCATCAAACTTCCTCATAGGCCTGCTCTTTATGGGGTCTGCTCACTTTGTCCTCATCAGCCGGGCATCCTCTTGCACTTCCCTTGGGGTAACAGCTCCAGCAGCACTCCTGTTTCACTTGCAATGCTCCTGAGTCTCAGCTCCAGCATCTGGGCATCTTGTTTCAGAGCTGCTTGGTGGTGATTTGCAAATCTATCCCCTTTGAAGCCTTTGATGCCCATGACCAAACTCAACACTTCCGCACAGCCACCAAAATCACAGATCTGTCAGTGGTCTTGAAAATCACAGGAAAATTGATGTAGCTAATCAGTGATTCCTGCACCACCCAAAGATAGCTGTGATGATGTGTGTGCCTGAACTACACAGCTATCGCTTATGGGTATGTTGATACTGATGTACCTGCAAGAGTTTTTCTTATGCCATACAGCTTTATCATCTTGGAAATAACATCTTCCATGTTTCTTCCATGTTTCTGTCCTCAAGGTGAATGGGTAAACTTTTTTTTTTTTTTTGACAGAACCTATAAAAGCTTCTCCATGAGAAAAAAATCGAGCATTATATATATGTGTTTGTATATCTATCTATCTATCTATCTATCAATCAACCAATCAATCTATCTATCTATCTATCTATCTATCTATCTCACACTGTGTGTATATATATACGCACAAGAAAAGCTTTTGTTGCTATTTTCCCACTTTCTGTGGTGTGGTCTATGTTTAATAACTGCTCTGGTGGTATAAGAACGGCTAGTAAAAACTGAAGGAGTCTGCAGAGACTTATCTTGTCCTTTACAAGCCAGGTGACATTTTGAGCTCTCCCTGGCCATGTATATGACGCTGTAAAAGCTTTCTCTTTATTTTTAAAGTGCTCTTTGAGCATAAAGGATTTCCCTGGAGAAACTGTGAGGGGTAGGATGAAGGTCTCCATCTATCCTACATAGTCACAGGCTAGGGTGCAGCTCCCTCCTGGCTGTCTCTGGGAAGTGATGCTGTGCTCCCTTCACCCAAAGCCTGTGGAGAGCTGCAACATCTCACAAAAGTGAGGGGTTGTGTCTGTTCCTTGTGTTCTCTCTGCTTAGGGAACCTCTCTTTTTTAAACTGATCTCAGCATCCTTTGCATGTCATGGCTTTGGGCTTTCTTGGCAGCCCCTTGGGGCAGTGGGTTACCCCTGCAGCCAGAGCAGAAGTCAGTGTAGGTGTGCAAAGTGCCCCTCTCTGCTGAAGACCAGGCATGCAAGCAGTTCACTTGTTTGAGGAGATGAAAAGTATTCTACCATCTTCTCCTAAGGGGCAGTATGTCCTAGACCAATGAAGTTTTGCAATAACCTGTTTGGTGTGCTGGTAAAGCTGTCACAACCAAGCCCAACAGTACCACTACATCTTGGAAAGATAGGTAGGCCTAATTACCCTATTTCACCTATGTATGAATATTGAAGTTAAAAGATTCGCTCCAAGTCCAGAGAAGGAACCAGAGCAGGAAAACAGTTCTATTGTTTATATGGCACACCCCAAGAAAGTTTTGAGTATGCGTGTACAGCTACAGTACGGCATGGTGCTGCTCCTGTCCTAAACATCAGATAACCATTTTGCCTCAGTGACACTCTATTAATCACATCTCTGACCCACAGTAGAGCTAACCAACTTGGATTTTTTGGTGCTTCACACTGTCCCAAAGCCAATTCTAGCTAATGGACCTTTCTCCCGCGGTCCCCCGTGTGCTGCAGATGTATTCCAGCAGCACTTTCCACTACCACCCTCATCTGCGCCCAGTGTAACAGTCCAGCCTCGCTGCCACCTGAGCTCCTGCTAAGCAAGCTTGCACCACTTTGCACTTACAAGTTGAAAGAGTGCATTTATGAGAATAACTGGCTTCCCAGAGTTAATGGGTCAGTGAGCATCCTCATTTACGCACTCTCTCTCTACATTACATTTCTTGTAAGACTCTTTCTGCTGAAGAAACCGGAGAAATATGAAGTCCCCTGTAACCTCTTTAATCAGGTTCTGGTGCAGCATCAGTAAGGTCCAGAAGATAGATCCCCATGAAGCTTCTCATTTTCATTGCTCTTTTCATCTGCTTTCTGGGTATGGGCTTGAGAGAAGGATTTCTCATCTTTCTACAGAGGTAGACTGTAATTAGACTGTCAATGATTGGTTTGCGTGTGCTCTGGCAATGTAATTTAGCAGGTCATCAGTCTATAATGAAGGCTTAGGTCCCTTCTGGCATTTTCATTCATTGGAGATGGCTGAGTGCTTTGCCTTTTTTCTTTATTGCATGATTTTCATATAATTGTTCCAGCTTACACATAATTACATTAGATCTGCTATTTAAATGTCATATAGTGCCCTTCTTTATTCAGAAGCCTGCTGCTGTTATCAGACTTAAAAGAACATGGAAATGTGTGACACTGTCACAGAAATAGTAGACTTAAAGTTTTAGTTACCCTTTTATACTTTACTCGCTCCATAACCTGAAGCACCAAGTGCACAATCATGTACCACTCACAGCTCTGAAATTCTGCTGCAGTGAGACAAGGCTTAGCAAGGAAGAATGAAGAAGAGGAATAAAAAATTGTCATCTCTTTTCTTAGCTCTTACTATTTATATTCAGGTAACCACTAGCTTCAAGCTGAAAAGATGAGTGTCAGTGTAGTACCTTCTAAAAGTAACCACTTTCGGGCTTGAAGGATGTTGCCTTCTCTTTTGAAAGCACTTCATCTCACAAATGGTTTTGGATTGTGCTCTGCTCATGGATTTTTATGGCACAGAGATGATGCTTTTAAGCCACTGGAACAATGCTTATATCCTCTTGAACTTGCAGGCACTCCTGTCTCTTGTATTGCTCCAGCCTTATTTCACGCATCCCACTATTAATTTGCAGAAATTGTTTTTCCCCTGAGCTGAGGTTATTGCTTGTTTTCTGTTAATTATTTATTGTTCTGTTGCCTCCTGTTATTTTAAAAGGGATTCTGAATGATGGTGCTCTGCGTATATATAATTTCCTTAAACAGATAATTTCCTCCAAGTGCAGTTTCAGGCTTTAGATTTCCTTGTGTGCTGCTGGGCACCAAAGCAAGTCAGGAAGCCAGCAAGCTAAGCAGGGTCCTAGTGAGAGATTGTTTGTTAAATATTAGCATTCGGCACTCCATGAATTGTTTATCAAGGACTGAGGTCCCAGCCTATGTGGGATTACATAAAATGGTATTAAGAGACATTCAGAATAAGCTATGGATGAAACACATAAGTACTTTATAATTTGTCTGTTGGAGGGGGAAGGATTAGAAATGATGGTTCTTCTGTGTGCTTTGAATGGTTGCAGTCAAATTGGGCACACACCAAATGCATAATTTTAGACAGGGCTGATGCTGTGCAGGTTAATAGAAGTGCCTATGTTTCATGCTTAGACCCCATTTTCAGTTGTTTCTTATGTTGACAGCAATTAACTATCATATGAAGTGAAGCTTTGCCTGTCATACCTACTTAGATGGAGTAACAAAGAAGTTTTGTTTCTCCTTTTGATCAGCTTACAATTTGCGTTGAAAATATGTCATTTATTCTTCTGGTGAAAATCTGTTCAAGTCTTACCGCTTACAACTTGTTGAAAAACAAGTTTGTATATGCTCAAGAGGCACTTGCTACAGTTTGATTTTCCCTGTCTTGCTGTTTTCAAGAGTTGACACTTAGAGTCTCTAAGGCAGTCTCTGTACCATCCATGCTTTTAAATGAACTTAAATGATGTGTAAAGTGATTGAGAACCTCTAGCACAGTGTAGATGGGACCAGAGCTTTTGTCTTGAGTGCTCCTTCTGAAACACTGAAGCAATCTTGGCCAAATCTGCTGATTTTCCCACCCTATGCTTCACGCAAGGCTAAAGGATGGGGCAGTAACATAGTCTCACTTCCAAGGCTTCAGTGACCTTGATTCCTATTGCAAATCTATGGGCTGTTGTAACTAATATGGTCCTTTCCAATCTCATTGATGTCTTGCTGGTGGTCAGATTATCTGGGTGCAAGAAGCTCTTAGGCATGTGACCAGTTTCTTTTTTTTCTAAGAAAAGGTGGGAAAAGGATCTGTGGGAGGAACTCTGCTGCCAAAATCCTTCAAAAGTCAGTGCAAGAGGCTTTAGGATTGCTCTCTGCTACTACATCAGTGTTAAGCTATCTGAATAGCAGTATGATCTATCCTCATAAAGAGACACCCCCCCCCCCCATATCTATTCACTTGCCCCCAAAGATTACAAGACTATATTTGAAATCCTCTACTTCCACAAAATAAACAAAATTATGTCTCCTTTTCTCTCCTCTCTGCCTCTGACAAGTTCATCTTGCCTGAAGCTCACACTGTGACCACTAATACATTTTCCTAAGTAGAATTAATGACATTTTATACAACTGTACTTGCAGCCAGATGACTCTCCCTTGTACAAGGGAGCAGTTGGTTTCAAAATCTCTTAAGAAACACGTTACAAGAATTGTGCATGTGTTGCAAGGAGAACTTTGCATGAGACAGAGAAGGAAGATCTCAGCGTTAAAATGCTTGGAGTATAATGTAGTTCTCAAAATTAGACTCTTTGTTTGATATTGAAATAGCTTTCATGTGTGACAGGAGAGAATTAGTCATCTTCCTTTAAAATGAATCGATCGCCAGCCACCTGCTGTTCTAGCTGTCACGAACTGTCCTCTGCTTCAGTTTTAAAAGAACAAACCAAAACAAATCTGTTTTTAGATTGTTGGAGCTTAAAAAATAATAATCAAGATGAATAACCTCTTGGTTTTCCACTGCCATGGAAATGACATCGGTCACTCACTGATGCCAGATTTTTATTGTTAGCCACATGTTTTTGGCATGGTAGTCACTGTAAAGGGCTTCATGGCTCCTCTGGAGAATGCTGGGGTTCTAGCACACAGTGCAGATTCACCTAAAAAATTTTTCTGCCATAATTAGGCTCATGTTTAGGTGAAAACTTTTGCTCAGAGACATGTGAAGCAGGTAGAAGTCTGAGCGCCAGAATCCCGGGTCTGTCAATGAATGAGATGAGGACTCGTCCCTCTCTGCAGACTTGGTCTTGCTGTGACCAGCCTAAGGCATTCTCCTCATGGGTGCTGCTAATATTTTCCACTATCTGGGTTTGTCTGCTGAGTCTTTAAATAGTAAGAATATCAACATAATTCTTGAATGTTAAATATTGCTGTGCTAGTCAGACAAAACTAGCTAACTATCTCCTATGGTGCTACCAGAGAGAAGCAAAAAAACACTGTTACATATAAAGCAGGTGAAAATGAGAGTGACTTACTAGAGGGCATCAACTGCTAAACATCAACAAGAAAATCAGCTGCTAGCTCATGAAGCACACAGTAAGTGCCCTTTGTGGTCCTTCCCCCAAAGTAACCCTGGCATTCTAGTATTAAGAAAAATGAGTTAATCTGATAACTATAGAAGATTTAAATAATTGAATGTAGTTTGGAAGTGGCAAAAAATAACAGCTATGCTGCACTCCAGAGCTGGTGCTGTCCATGCCACATCTTACAGTGAAGGGCAAGAAGTGAACGTACTCCTTATTTGCAGTTGGTCAGGCACAGCAAATGATCTTTCAACAACTCCAAGAGCTGGTAAGCTCCTCCAAGCATTGTGCTGTTCATGGCACTGCTGTGAGTTGCCTCTTTGGTCAGAGAGTTGCCTCTTTTGGTCAGAGGCTCAGAGCACATGCTGACTCTCCTGGTTCTATCCCAGATTATTCTTAAAGAGGCAGCAAGCAAAAAGGCAAACCAAGAGGATGCAGAAAGAAAATCACACACAACGGAAAGAGAATGTAGTCTTGTACGCAGGTGCTCCTCAATAAGTAGTTGGAGCTGATGGCTGTGGCTATATATCAGGTTTCCTTTCTGTGCTATAGGTAGGAAATATCTGAGGAGAGGAGGACCCCAGGAGACCAGGGGCTAGCAGCCATGAGGGTAGTATAAATAATTTCTTCAGTCCCTCTATGCTTCGGCTTGATTTTCTCATTTGATCTATTTTTAAGGTCCTCCAAAGAGGAGGATGGCATTAGACCAATCCCTCACTATTTTGCTCACTCTATAGGTCTAATTTCTGCCACAGCAGTTTTAGCTCATTATTTTTCAGTTTACTGCTCCTCTTGTTTACCAGACATGTTTCTTTGTGCTGTGTTTAGGACAATTTGTCTTATACCTGAGCTTCACTCAGAACAGCAGGAATAAGTGCAGCAGAGATCATCAGCAGCCAGCTGCTCGAGTTACCCATCTTCCCAGAAAGATTTTGAAGCTGTTCCTGAATTCTCAGCTGCTACGGAGGTGTTGTTATCAGTATGCCACCTAGCAAACAGAAGGCCAGTTGGGTTACATCTGCAAGGTGGTTGCTGGAGGGCGGCTGCGTGTAGATACACTCTAAGGGTAAATGCCTTAGGCAAAGAGAGGTCCTTGCAGCCAAATTCTTTGATGCAAGTGGCAGTCACTGACACTATTGGCAGTAGCACAGGATGCCTTCTGCAGGGCTGAGCCCTTAGTTCTTCATCATTACAGACACTGCTAGCAAAGGAAGGGGATATTTTACCAAGCCCAAGCTCTTCCCCTTTAGCCCATGCACTTTGGCAAGCTCGGTGCATCAACAAAGAGGGAAAACAACTCTGGTACTATGTAAGACAGAAAAAAAATATCAACACCACATAATTATCAACAGCTCCAGCCCAACAACCAGTATCCTGCACCGCATTAGAAGCAAAATCATAGAGCCCAATATTGGAACATCAGTGCCAGCTGAATATTGCACATAGGAACTTATGTTGTCTTAGGTTTCCTCTGTTATTATTTCCTGTACTGTTTGTTTTAGTAAGGAGAGAGCAAGGAAGATGCCCAGTTTGTCCTATTTTTCAGCAGTTTATTAGTAAGCGGCACTGCACTTCTGACAGTGGCATTACAATAGCTGGAGCAGACAGCAGGCAGGAGGGGTCCCCCTGAGCCTCAGAGCCACTCTCTTGCTGCAGCCATAACGTATAGACCGATCTAGCTCTGTCTTAGCTTTCATTAGGTTTTGTGCCCTGCTTTGACCAAAACATTGTTCCATAAACTTCCTCCTCTGAAGGAAAGAGACCTTCCCGTTTCCATAGTAAATGTGTGCACAGTCATTTTAATGTAATGTTTAACCCACTTGCTCTTAAACCAATAGACGGATCTTTTCTCCGTGTTTGGGTTTAACCTACTTCTCATCCTTCTCTCTGAAAGAATGCACAAATCAAGTTTTCCTTTTTTTACCCCAAGATAAAGTACCTATTGCTTTGGCCACCTGAACAGTGCTGTTCTGCATCTGTTTAAATTTCAACTCAAATTCTTGAATATTGATTACCAGAATTTTACCCAGTTCTCCAGTCTTCTGTAGAATAGCCACCTGAACAGTGCTGTTCTGCATCTGTTTAAATTTCAACTCAAATTCTTGAATATTGATTACCAGAATTTTACCCAGTTCTCCAGTCTTCTGTAGAATACTCCTAGCTTCTTTTCATGTCCTTCTCCATTAGGAATTAGTTAGATCCAAGTGAACAGCAGAAATATTTGCAATTAGTCACTACATAGACTTGTTCAGCATCAGGTGATTTAATTAGTTTCCTTCATTTCTAATATTGCTCTGTCTTCAGTGAAGAACTTGCAGACCTACTTTCACATGCTCTTCCATTTAATATAAATTCAGCTTCTTAGTCTTTGGGGTTTTATTTTTAATGATCAAATCTTCTAAAATGGTTTCAACAATTACAAGGCCAATAAAAATAGCATACAGGCTGTTGGGTTTTTTGTCTGTTTGGTAGGGAAATCTGCCACCCATTCCATCTAGAAGTAATCACACTTATTCTATATTCTTTATTTAGGACATTGAAGTGTCCCTTAACGATGCAGTTATTAGTAAATCTCTCTTTCTAATAACATTACCTAAATATCTATAACAGCCAGACCTCATAATGAAATTATACAGTGGTTTCTCAGCCCAGTAAAACCTCTTTTTCTTTTTTGTCCCCAGTGATATTGAGACACATACTGTTTTGCCCATGCCGTTGTTTCTACCTTTACACTTTTATGCTCAGTTCCTTTGTCGATGCACCCCACTGCCTTTAGCTTAATCTCTGTCTTTCTACAGACTGCTTTTCCTCAATGCATCTGCTCTAAATGTGGCTGCTATTTTACCACATGCTGTTATCCCTTATAGTGTCTGATCTCACATCCTGTTCCAATAGTTCCACCTTGCCTGGTCTGTTTGCCAGGCCTCCCACATTAGTGCATGATGGGGAAGCAGTTTCTTACCAGCCACACTCAGTAACCCAGCTGGGAGAGAAACAGTCCCTTAGAAGCTCTATCAGCTACTTGACTTGTGTTCCTACCGGTATGAGTTTCCTTCCTCAGGCTCCATCAGCTGTTGCCATGTTTTGGTTACTTCATTTGTTATCCCTGAGAACTAAAGCCATGCCTAGTTTCCCCCTTCATTTTTTTCTAATCTTTTTTATGATCCATGTCAACCCTGTTTTGTAGGAAGTCAGGATTTCACTCAGCAAGCTGCATCTTCTTTCCATGACTGCCTCCCTGCAGCAAGTTTCTCCCAGATGTTCTCAGATCTCCTTTGTTCAGTCTTTACTTTGCAACAAAAGCATGAAACCTGGTAGACTGAACCTGAAGGTGTCCCACTGTGCAGGTAATGCAATAACAGTTTGGCATTCACTATGGAAGTATTAACAAACACTGATATGATTGTCTTAAATGCCGTGTGATAAACTATAGCAAAATCCCTTTTGTGCAACAGCCACATGAGTGGAAGTTAATTTTTCCAGAAACATCTTTTATCCAGATTATTTACTCTGGTCCCCAACCTACCAATGTTCAAAACAATTTTAGCTTCTCTTCCTACTGCTGAAAACTGTTGCTTATAAAATGTCAGTCATTTATATTAAAGGCATGTCTTTACTGAAGAGTTAGCACTCACAGTTTTCTAGTTGTGTTGTTTTGTGCACTTCAATGCTGCATAAACCCATGTCTTAGGTTTAACTCCTGCCTCTGATCACAAGCTGTGCCAATCTAAGATTAAACTGGTATTGTGTGAAAACCTGTTTGGAAGTGCCATTACCCTTCTGGTTTAGTAAACTAAGCCAGCAACTGGAAGAGATATGCTATTGTGGCAGTGAATGAAAGTCATGTTCCAGGAAAAAAGGATGCTGGTGGCTTTTTGCATTGATGCAGGAGCATGTCATGTTATGGAACTGCAGGCAGTGAAGACAATCAGCAAAATCCTCCTGAGCTGGTCAGTTGTTATTTTGCAAGGCAACCTTGAGCCCAGACTGGCAGTGCCACACAGTAAATTGAGAATAACAATCAGTAATTCAACTGAAGCACTATCAAACTGACACTGCTGATCTGTCAAGTGCTGAGCTGCTTGCTTTGGTCATCGTGAACACATTTTTCAGTGTTTTATCTATTTCCCATACTTAGGATTCTCTTTTGTGAATCCTTTTGTTGTTGTCTGCTTAGAAATTCCAGAGTTTCTGATTTTTGGTGTCTTCCCAAGTGATGAGTCTTACTGATCTCCTACCAAAAACATTGTGCAGGTAACGTTAAGTCCAGGCATGCAGTTCCTGTTCAAATGTGGCACAGGGGTGGCAGAAACATGACACAACAATGGGAAGAAACTGCATCTGGTTGGAAATTAAAAGGTTTCAGACAAGCTACTTCTGTTTCCAGTGCACTGTACTGGGCCTGGAGGATGTAGCGGGGTCATCTTGAACCATCCAGGTCAGGTGTGGGAAGAGCAATGGATGATATCATCTCTGCTGGTGATAGACTCAGGGTACTGTGGTACTACTTTGTTCCCCGTATTTATCAGATTGCACTACATTTTTTCTGCCATCACAAAGGTCTTTTTTTCTCTAGCTAAGCAGGGAAAAAATAAGTTTATGCTTGATATTATTCATGTCTTTCTTCATGAGTGGAAATATTCTTGGTGTCATTCACCTACACTAACTTCAGATGTCTAAAATTTAGATATCAGAGTTTGAACGAGTCCCATAGACAACCTTTACCTCTGATGAAGAGAGGGGGCACAGCAGGACGTGGTTTGTCTTACTGTTGGAGATGCTGGCCTTCTGATGAGACCAAGACAAACAGCTCTTTTCTGGGGGATGGTGGGATTTATACCCTGTTGAGACTTATTGGGCTCCCTACATTTTTTTTCATTCTTTCTTAATAACCATATTAGAATGGTAATTTTTTGTGTTCCAATGTAAAGCAACAAACTGTTCTTATCTTCTTAATTACCTTGATAATTAATAAAGCTTATTATTTTTGTTTTGTACAATATTATTCCCTTAAAACTCCATGTGTTATATATGTGTGTGTACATGTACACATGTACATACAAAGATCTATTAAAAAAATGTCTGTAGAGATTGTCACCAGCTAGAAGGCATTAGAGCCACCAGCATGGTGACTTTTCCCCAGCTATGAGCCAAGGGTGATCAGCTCATAATTAAATATAACTTTTAAGTGATGAAGATGTGGCAAAAGAATTACACCTTAAATTACATCTGATTTACAAGCAAGCAGTTTATTTTTAAATAGCGCAGTACCTTTCCTATAGTGATTCCTATATTGGAGTGTGTGATGATGGTGGTGGGAGTCTTTTACTCTCCAACTCTACCTTGACGTCTGCTTGATCATGAGAGTTTCTGCAGTTAAACCTCATGCGTGGCTGCATAAGATGCCTATCCTTTCCTTGCCATGTGAGGAGTGCACTGACTTGATTCTTCCATTTGTTAGTTCAGCCTTTTGGTCATTTATAGTTAAATCCTGATTCCCTTTACTTACGTCAATCTATCATTAAGTTTATTTTCCAACTGGTTTAAGGGGTGAAGAAAGCTTTACTTACAGCTCTTGCTTCACTGTTAAGTGGCAAGATTTCCAAGCATCTTAGAGTCTATCACTCCATATTTCAACAATAACAGTATGCTGGATGGTAACAAGATTTTACCTGGAACTGTGAAAGGGAAAATCCTAACACAGATGTATGACTAAACTATGTGACAGTACATAAACTGCATCCTAAACTCATTATTATGTGTACCTCCAAAATTTTACAATACACGTAGGTATCTTAAGCTTTCCTAAGCTCTTAGACTTTAATCTTAGTTTATAGCACATGTTAGTTGATGGAACTCAAGCTTTTCCCAGCAGGCCAGGAGCAGCCTGGTGCCCTGCTGCAAAGCACTCCCATGGGTCCCTTCCCCAGCCTTTGCACTGGCGGCATAATTTAATCATTTCATGCTCTTTCAGTGACTCAGATACACTCATTGGGTTTGACCATCTCTACAGAGATTTTCTGTTGGCACCACAGTCCCTGCAAAGAGAAGCAGCACATAATGGACTTCAGTGTAGCAAAATCTGGTTTAAGAGCAAGAAATTCCTGAATGCTGCCATGATATCCTGTGGCTGATGTGTTGGATTATTTTCATGGACCTGATTCTCAGAAATGCAACAGAAAAACACATGCATAATTAACATGTGAAATTACCTGGAATTCATTCACAGTTCCCTGTGAGTACTAGTAACTATCAGACATTGCTCTGGGGGCATGTGTGCACTGGTACTTCCAATTAGGAAGTCATCACGAAACATGCATGCACATTTCCGAAAAAACTCAGTTCTGTAGTAAGTGGAGTTGGCATTGCTTACTGGCATTGCATGCAAAGCTGTTCTGAAAAAAGCTAATTGCATTATGCTTTGAATATGTGAACTGATGAAGTTCATTGATGAATGTGCCTAAGCTTATTGCTTTACAGATATTAATATTTTTTACTAATGACATTGTTTACCACTGTTTGTGCAATGCAGCTCTGTTTTTCACAATATTTACTTAGCTGCAATTTGGTTTCAGTGAGGCTTCAGCAGATACTTAGATGTAAACTGTACCAAAAGTGCAGGGCCTCACCATGAACAGCATGAAAAGGCAAATACGGTTCAGGGAATTCAAACCACCCTGAAGCAAAGCACTGGTAAGGTGACTCCGTGCTGGAGCAGTACAAGACTTTGTTGTAAGGTAGGTTTGTAATTACAGTCCCACACTCGATATTTTGAGGTTGCAGACACCAATTTTGTGTGTGTTTATTTTCTGAGGAAACCAGTGGTTCTGCTCTACATTCACACCACCACCAGGACCCTGATTTTCTTCAAGTGGATCCAGGCAGGCAGACCTCAAAGTAAAGAAAGCAGAGCCCTTATGAGTCAAAACTTTGTGGGAAAACATGTTGTTGACAATTTTTGCCTCCACAAAGGAGTTATAACTAACCAAGAAACCAGTCTAGAGATCTGAGGGATTAATGTTACTCTCCCTCAATTTTTGCAGAATAAATGAATGAGCAGGCAAATGAAGAAAATGGACAGGATTGCCTAAGTCTAGTACTCTGTGAAAGCTCTGGGTGGTTTCCAATACAGTTTTCAAACCATTCAAGATAAAGAGACAGCTGATGCTATCATTTTGACCTCATAGTTTTGGCCTGAAGCTCAGACATTTATGTGATATTGTCATTGTCTCTTTCTATCATCCAGGAGATTAAAAAAATTCTAATTGATGCTTGCCTGTGCCTGGAATGCTGTTAGCTCAGCACAGCATGCAGGAGTTCATGTGCCAGTAGTTTTGATATATAAGAAGCATTTATCCATGTAGCTTTCTGCATTTCTTAAGACTATGGATTTCTTTGTTACATGCCAAAGCTGTCACTCTGCATCAGAGCTGTGGTGATTCATTGGCTTAATGCTACCAGAACCAGAAGCAATATTCACTTGCAAATTTCAATTAAAAATCAGAAGAGACACAAGATGCACACTTCTAACAGGGAGGGTGATTCATTATTGGGAAGGAACTAGCCTTGGAAGTAGCAAATTTTTCATTTGCATTTGCAGATTATCACTAGAGGTCTGGAAGATACGCTGTAGCCAAAACCAAGCTATTGGGTCCAGTACAAGGATAACTAAAGGAAATTAGGTGACATATGGTAGAAGAATGGGCTACATGAGAAGATATCCTTTTCAGTTCATTTGTCCTATATGCAGAAGAATAAAGTCCCTAGAATCAGAAAATAATAGTTTTCTCAGGACATGGGTTACCTCTGACTTGTCCTTCTCCAGTCATCTCAAACTGAGAAGGATTCACTTTGCTGGCTTGGTGCTTGCCTTTGATAGAGACCGTGGGCACAGCACTGATTCAGCGCTGAACCTGTGTATTTTTGCTGCAGGGGTGGCTTCAGAAAACATGAGACCACCTGCAAAATCAGCCCATGTTTTGCATGGGAGATAAACAATGTGGCAGAGTGTGTGTGTGAGGAGTAGGACAGTCAGGAAGATCAAATTCATCATTTTCTGTCCATAGCAACTGGAAAATGTAACCATCTGTGGTTTTGTGGCTTTGAAATGTTCAGTGAATTTGAAATAAATTGTGTCATGCCCTGAATATACCTTAGTGTCAGGGCTACAAGTAGCACATGTTTGGTCTCACTGTCATGGTTTATTTATGTCTCTGAATTTGTTCACGCAGGTGGCCAGATCCCAGGAGGTGCTTTTGCTCGCAGTCTCTTTTTTGAGGCCATTGTGATCTGTCATTTTCTACCCTGGAAAGGGTCATATTTCATCTGTAGCAGTAACATAAATTCATATGGTAATCAAGGCCTGGATCAGGCCTCACTGAACTGCAGGGGGACAACATCTACAAGGTGATGTGCCTTCATGTCATTTTTTTTGCTGGGACAGTGTAGACACTTTCATTTTGGTATCATTTTTCTTTCACATTTCCTGGTCCTGCCTCTAATTTATCCTTCAAGATTTGCACTCCCGGATGGCCG
Source organism: Falco biarmicus (assembly GCF_023638135.1). Classification (NCBI taxonomy): domain Eukaryota; kingdom Metazoa; phylum Chordata; class Aves; order Falconiformes; family Falconidae; genus Falco; species Falco biarmicus. The sequence goes on from NC_079289.1 coordinate 31,485,081, forward strand.
CTATTAGACGTCAAACTGAAAAGAGAAATCCCACAGTCCTCCATGTGCTCTAGAGCTCATGTCTCTTATAAGTAGCAGATTTATGGGAACTGAAGAAAAGATCAGGTATTGGCAGTAGCTTGAAGTGCATACAGTCAAAACCCAAATCAACACAGGTAAGCCATCCCAGCCTGGTATAGCCAGCACTGCACACACACAGGCTTTTTCTGACTTTAGCTTCGTGAAGAGAGGATGTGAGAGTGCACACTGTCCCTGCCATGTCAGCCTACAATCTTGTATTCAAGTGATAACTTTCTGCGAGATACAGCTTCGAACCACCTCAGGTTTTTAACATCTGCCGGGTGCTGTAATGCTAAATGGTGGGTAGGTAACAGGTAGAAATTGCTCAAACCACTCCCAGCACCTTCTAGCTTTTGACAGAGGGAAAGCAGCAGCCAATCCATTTTATAAGAAACCTAATGCTGTCTGTCCAGCAGGTTTTGAGAGTGGTGGCCTGGTGGGACACATGACATGGGATGGGCTCTTGATCTGGCAGAGTTCCTGGGCTGTGTAGGCCTGGGCTCACTGCAAACATGAATTGAAGCTGTAGGTGCTATGAACTTTATTAAAAATAAGATGGAAGTTAGGTGGCAGATGACCTTCTATCTGTTAGCGGAATACTCCATCTTAAAGTACTTTAAATACAGAAGTCCTCTTGGGTCCTGGCCCTAAGTAGCCACTTCTTGGTACTGATTTTCTGTAAAGCATTTGACCTACGGGCTTATCATTTGTTGGGTTGTTGTCTTGAGCACACCTCAGACTACTTGTCTGCACTGAAAAATTGGTACTTAATAACCAGTCACTGTGAGGGAGGATAGAGTCTGTTCAGCAATGAGGGTGTTAAAATGTGAGAGATCAGACCAATATCTAGATAGGGTGACAGAATGACACATTCAAGATGAACTCTGAATATTTCAGTGGTCATGAAAAGGAAGGCTACATTAAAAAGCCTTGCTGCTAATCCCTCTGTCTCACTGTTTTCCAGGAGGACTAAACAGGAGCATGCAGCAGTTCTCTTTGCTGCATTTCCTTCACACCAGCATTTATAGAATCACAGAATGGTTTGACTTGGAAGGGACCTTAAATATCACCTAGTTCCAACCCCCTGCCACGGGCAGGGACACCTTCCACTACACCAGGTTGCTCAAAGCCCCGTCCAACCTGGCCTTGAACACTGCCAGGGATGGGGCATCCACAGCTTCCCTGGGCAACCTCTGCCAGTGCCTCACAACCCTCTCAGGAAAGAATTTCTTAATTATATCTAATCTAAATTGACCCTCTTCTAGTTTAAAACCATTCCCCCCCGTTCTATTGCTGCAGGCCCTACTAAAAAGTCTGTCCCGCTACATCGGTCTATATATGTATGATTTTTTAAGTTGGTGAATTACCAAGCTAGTCTGTCAGACAATATCCTGACTTCATCGGAATTTCACACCCTGAGTTCAATGGTTGTGTTATGTTCTCTTATACTTTTCATAAGGCTGTCATGGCAACAAAAGCACAGTGAGATTTTCTTTCAAGTCCTGCTTGTTTGTTATCCAGGTGAAGTGATGGTGTGCCTCTGGTTATTACATGTAACTGCCCTTATTAAACACCTTCCACATGGGCATGTCTAACCAGGTATTTTCTTAGCTTCACTGTCTCCTCCTTTACCCCCTTCTGTGGAGAAGTGTGGAAAGGGAGTTTGTTCTAAGTAATCACAACTTTATAATAACAGCTGACTCCACCACCTGTTTTGTCACAGGGTACTTCCACCCTCTCGGTCGAGGCTACCTCTGCCAAATCGTCTTTCTTCTATCCCAGGCAGGGTCAGCCAGGGGCTCCAGCATGCCCAGCATGGTGAAACCCCAGTATAACAGCCCTTCCTCCATGTGCTCTGCAGCATGGACATGGACACCTTGCCTCCTGCATGAAACTTCTTTGTCCCATTTGTGCCATTGCTGTCCTGAGCTATGGAAACTGAAAGCAGTAAAGGAAAGATGGTTTAAGTGTGAATGGAGAAATTGCTGCAGACTCAAGTCTGGAATATGCAAAATTAAAATAGAGGGATAAACCACCCCTGCTGCCAGGCAGCACAGTATAGTTGCCTGTGAGATTTTGTCTTTGCCTCTATTTGTTTATGGCAATTTCGACATCTTATCTTTATAGACTTCACAGCAGCTGCTTTATCCCCAATATTTATATTTTATTTTCCATTGCTTAATTTGTTCTTCTTGTGGCTTTTATCTCCTGTGTGGCTGAAGTAGTGCCTTTCCCCCAAGGTCTTTGTGGTAACATCACCTATTGTCATGGTGTAACCCCAGCTGGCAACTAAACACCACACAGCTGTTTGCTGGCTCCCCTCCAGCAGGACAGGGAGAGAATCGAAGAGTGAGAAAACTCATGGGCTGGGATAAATACAGTTTAATAAGTAAAGCAAAAGCCGCATGCGCAAGCAAAGCAAGGAGCTCATTCACCACTTCCCATGGGCAGGCAGATGTTCAGCCATTCCCAGGAAAGCAGGGCTCCAGCACGTGTAACTGTTACTTGGGAAGACAAATGCCGTAATGCTGAATGTCCCCCCCCCCCTTCCTTCTTCTTCCCCAGATTTATATGCTGAGCATGACAACATATGGTATAGAATATCCCTTGGGTCAGTTGGGGTCAGATGTCCTGGCTGTGTCCCCTCCCAACTCCTTGTGCTCCCCCAGCCTGCTTGCTCTGCTGGGGTGTGCTGAGAGGCAGCAAAGGCCTCGGCTCTGTGTAAGCGCTGATCAGCGGTAACTAAAACATCCCTGAACTATCAACACTGTTTCAGCACAAATCCAAAACACAGTCCCATACCAGCTATTATGAAGAAAATTAACTCTTTCCCAGCCATAAACCAGCACAGCTACACAAAACTACTGAGCTTCAAAAATTGTTCATTGTGCTAGTAAAGTCAGTCAGAAGTTTCCCTGTGAGTTACTGAAAACTGATCACAACCTTAATCTCCTTTTACAGACAGCCTTTTTCTAGGATATGAACTTTAAAACCTACTTCTTAACAATTTGCTATAATCATGAGACAAGGTTCTGGGTATTGTGGCATTCAATTTATTTTAAGATTTCATATTACTAGTCAGGAAAAATGGGTGCAGACCATGAACTAAAAATTCCATCTTGCATGCTCCCAAGAGATTGCTTTTCTTTGTTGTATTTGAAAGGCAATTTGAAAATTCATGCATAGAAAAAAATTACATTATCCTGGGTAATTCGGATCCAGCAGAGGGTGTAAAATATGTCAATAACACATGAAAATTGCACCAAATTAATTAATGCTAAAGCTAACTGTAATTCCCAAGGTATTGCTAGACAAACATCATTACAGTAATGTGAACTGAATTTATTAAGATTGTAATCACCATGGATTTCTCTGTTAAGAAAGGATGCACTTGCAAACACTGTGTTTCATCTTGTTATTTTTGCACATGCAAAAGCAAATACTCAACACTTGAAAAGTCACATTGCCCTTTTAAATAAACTTCAGAAGTTTGTCTGTAAGTAGTCATTTCTGTTTTGTGATAAATTGCTAATGCCCTAGGGCCTTCCAGAATATTTATGCAAAACAGATAATCAGCCAGACAGGAATTTAGGTCTCTTTGACAATTTCTTGCAGTCATTTCAAGAACAAATCTTCATCCTTTGCCTGCAGATGCTGTTTTTGAATAATTTTCATTTTCCTTTGTTTTCTTGAGTTTCTGGTATTTAGGACTAAATCTTCCTTCATATTTTGAATTCTCTTTTACCTTAAGTCCATTAAACTCAACAGTGATGCTCGCTCAATGATTTGGATTTAATTTCACTAGTCATTTAATTTATATCGACTCTTCAACAACTGTCAACTGCTTTCTATGAAAATACCTTGTAATAATGTCTAGTATTAGCTCAATCTAGTATCAAGTTGTAATATTCCTGTTACCACCTTCCTCTGCCACTGTCTTGCAGAGTTTCTATAATGTCTTCAACTCAGAGACTTCAGACTTGTCTCTCGCTCCGTGTCCCTAAGTAACAAACATACCAGGGTGGAGAAAAGGTGTGACTCAGAGCTGGGATGATGAATGTTGTATGGGACGATGGCTTAGATGTGTTTCAGCCTGCCTCCTACTCTCACCATGCCTTAAGGTCACAGGGGAACTCAATCTGCTCCTCTCATTTACATCATGGCATCCACTCATGCATGTGTATGTTGAGGTGAAATTCAGAAATCCGTGTCATACAGAGCAGGGGAACAAGAATAGAGGTCCAATTTACTCCACTTAAACTTGGGGGCTCTGATCCTCTGGACCATAAATTGATACCATAAATTGATGCCAATTTGTCCACAAATCCCAAATTAAAGTCACCCAGCCACCTTCGAATGTGCAAATTAGGTGTGTTCACACTGACACTACTCCACAGTTCAACTTCACCCTGCAGTAAATAACATCCCTTACTATACCCTAAAGGATAATCAGGGCTTTAAAACAGTAGTAGGGGTTTTGTACTGCAGACAATCAGCTGTGGTCATTGCAGGCTGGGCACTCCAAAGTGAAAACGCTGGAAGTCCTCAAGCACTTCTGAACTTGTTGTCCCCTGTACCTATGGATTTATGCTCTGCCTTCCCCGCTTCCACTGTAATCCAATGTAGCCAATGGCACTCGGTGCTTCACGTGGTCTGCTTGACAGGATCATGTCCAAGCGGAACAGGTAGAGATGGAAATTACATAAAGCTAAAACGGTAGGGTAGATTATGGCACAGTCAGGAAAGTCAAAGCACAATATTGATTAAAGGCATGTCGCTTCAGTACTGATGAAGAAGCAACAGAGGAAAGAACCCCTACCTCTGAAAACAACAGAGAGAAATAATTCCATGGCATTTTGTCTTTCCAGACAATAAGGTCAGCAGCTGCCCAGTTTGCTGTCTGTGAGAAGATGTGTTGGCAGAGGGAAAGCACAGCAAATGCACTGTCATATTCCCCTCTGAGCAGAGCCATAACTGTGCTTCTGAAATCTTATCAATGCAAAACAGTGTGAGAGTATGAAAAGGTGGGAGAGCGGCATTACTGGTCTCCTGACAACGTGCTGTGAATGAGCAACAGATGGAGCCTCCAGCATCACCAGCCTTTTCAGTCAGGCTTGCTCACATTGCAGGCTTGTTAGGTGTTTGAAACTGCGGGAAAGACTCTGATGATGAGGTTCCTAGCACCCATATGCAGCCTCAATTCCCTTAAAATGAAAGCAAAAGTACCACTAGCAATTTTCCCAGAGCACTGAATATTTGTCCTTTCACGGCCTCTCCTAACACTTCATACATCCCTCATCTTGTACATACAAGGGATTTTGAGGGGAGAGGATGGATGAAATACCTCAATACATGGAGCTACTTGATAAATTTTGATACACTAAGGTTTCCAGTGGAGCAACATGTCTGACCGTGACTGGAATCTGTGCCCTGGTGCTAAATGGGAGCTGTGAGTTGACTGTTCAGCTAATATTTTAAATCCACCAGCTAATATCCATCATCCTTGCTGCTGTAGTGCAACAGGTAGTAACCAAGTGAGAGTACAGAAGCTGAATTGGTCCAGAAAATTCCACATGCTCACAAATTACAGATGACAGGTAGGTAGAAGGCAGAGGCACCAAGCTCCTCTGGGCTCTCTGGTAGAGCTGCTTCTGGTACACACAATGATTTGTTCCCTTTCCCAATAAAAATGAGTGGTAGTGCCTACCCTTTTCATGGCCTTATATTGAGCCTGAGGAAGGGATAATTTTGACTAATTTGTAGCTTTTTTTTTTTGTTGTTTGCTTGTTTTTTGTTTTACAGGTTTAAAGGTTTAGAACTTTGCTTGATTTTTTGGCTGGCTTAAAATTTATGCTTCCTTTATTTCCCAGATGGAATGCCATGGCTGATGGATAGGATGCTATTTTAATGAGCTATCAGTTCTGAAATACCCCAAATATACATTTTGTATGTAATTAAACATAGACATGATGCAGAGTGGGGGAATTTTTCTGTGAAGGATGAGGACTGCCTGTGATGCAATTATCTTTCCCCCCAGTACTGTACAGCAGAAATAGTACTGTTCACCGGAATATTAAGGAGACAGCTACTGCCCACAAGACATCTGCTGAAGTCAAAAGTAATAATAAAAATCAAGCACATTTGTGCTTTTATGGTTTATATGGGTTGTAAGGCAAATAACCAGAACACCCTCTGACTTGTGTGTGCTGCTCGGTGGCTGCCGAGTGGGGCTGGTGGGATGTGGCCATGCTGCTGACAGTGGGACCTGCTCACCCAAATGCTGAGGGGCTCGGTGTCAGCATATTGCTGTGCTGTGGCTATCACCAGGCCTTGTGTTTCTACAGCTATTCTCTTGCCTTTTTTTCCCCTCCAAAAAAGAGCACCGTTGTGCCAAACAAGACAGAAGGAACAATGACTTTGAAGTGTATGCTGAAATGCAAATATTCTGGCGGGGACTGAAGCGGCAGGAGTGGGACAGGCAGCAGCAGGCTGTCATTCAGAGTAGTGATTTTCATCGCATACTTGTGATTGCCCTGGAGACTCATGCTAGCCTGTAGGAATTCACAATCTTCAAAAATATTTTGTAGACCGTTCTGGTTCAGATACATTCTTCATGTGCTGTGTTAGTTTTTGCACAGCATTGAAATTATTTGAGAAAAGCCTAGAGTCCTTCTTAGGGAGTAGAAGAGGAGGCTGACTCAGGAGAGAAAAAAACCAACACAAGTTTAAGGATTGAAGGCTTCACCTCTCTGTGCTGAAAACAAGTGGTGATCAGAAGGGAGGGGGTTTGTGCATGGGGTGCAGCTGCCTTGTCCACTCTGGAAGCCCATCCTGTCCTTGGGGCACTCTGTCCCATGTCAGCTCTGCTTTTCCCCAGGAGATCAGATGGTGTGGAAGGGAAGGGTGGGAGTGTGAAGGTGGCAGCATGAAAGTGACATCCCCCCAAAAATTCACTTTGGTCGATAGGAAAAAAATCATTCTTTGATGACAAAATTCCCGTCCCCTGAAACTGTCCTGTATATGCACATGCTCTAGCTGTGTCAGCTCATGCTTTGATACATCTGTATCTGAACCAGTCACCCTGTTAACCCCTGGGGTCAATACAAAGGGGAATGTCAAAGAATATTTTTTTCATTGTCTGTATAGATCTGTACTGGCAAAACTAAATTCTGGAAAGGGGACAATAAGTGTCTTGGAAAGAAATAAAGAAAAACTTTTCCTCATACCTTCACAGAGGATGGTATTTTCATCATTTTTCTATATCAAATGTCTTCAAGGCCAGTGTGAATATCTGTGATGAACCGAAATGTCAATGCAAAAAAAAAAAAAAAAAAAAAAAAAAAAAAGGTGCAGCTTCTCCTACTTCTGAACGTGCAGCCATCCCTGTCATGGTGCAGTGCGCTGGGCACCACAGCAGCAGGTCCTGGGCTCCCACAGGGGTTTTTTTGCAGTCCTGGAGCAATTTGAACATTCTCACATACCTCACCCACTTGGATGGTCCAGGCTGTCTGATCCCAGTTTGTGAGCCCACGGGCAAAGTGGTTCAGCTTATGGTAATCAGGATAAAAAGCTGGTATCTCAGAGGCTTGCCCAGGCCATCTTTCTGATATTCTGCATGTAATAATATCATTCTTCAAATGGCAGCTTGACTATGTGACCTGTGGCTCTGAGTCCAATGAGATAGTAGATGTGTTTAAGTGTGCTTCCTCCTTCTAAAGACAGCGTCCTTCCATAGACTAAAGACTACATGTAAACTACCATATAATGTTCATATTACCATGCAGGGCCTCTCTGTTACATAGTTTTTTTCCTTGGTGGTCCTCAGCAGTGAGCAGCGCTGGGCACCACTTTCCCTTTGCTCTCTGTTCTGATTATGGGGATTGCATGGTGGAGTTGCCTGGGGAAAAGGCACAAAGGGAGACATATCTTCATCTCCTGGTTGATGTTGCCTGCTACAGCGTGTCCCACCTGCATGCCTCTTCAACACAGCTCCATCCAGCTGTGTGTGGCACCAGTTTCTGCACCATTACACCAAAATGCCTCAGCTATTTCCTGGTCTCACATAAAAGAAAAACTGGGTCCTTACGGCTAGATCCTGCATTTTGCAGGCAGAGGCACGAAAATGAAAGGAGGAAGTGTTCTCTGCAGCCTGCCAGCTGCCTTCTGTGCTGTATCTCTTTACTGAATAGGAATAAATAGGGCCCAAATGGGCTACTTAGAATCAACGGGTGTCAGGATGTGTGTACATCTTTGTCAGTCAAGTTGTTCCATGTCAATTGAACAACTAAATGGTTTGGGGTTCCGCTTGTTGTTCCAATCTGAAATGCTTACTAAAATCAAGCTAGAAGTTACACATTTCAGTATTTAACATTTTTAACCAGAGCTGTTTTCTGTGGCATAGAAATTCAGCCAGATTCTCAGTCAATGCTTTGGTGTACAGTTTGGGTTCCTCTGTGCAAACAAGGATACCAGTGCAAAGTGTATTCACTAACTGCATGGGTATTGTTCAGTGTTTTTATTGCTTCTGCAGGTGATTCAGGAAAAATCAAAGCATTTTCAGATTGCACATATCTTTCCAAAATCTGCATAAAAGAATACACCAACACAGCTCTGACTGCAGATTTGTTATGATTACCACTTGGAGAATAACAACCATTGTAAATTTGCACGTAATCAGACAAAGATGTAATTTTTGAAAGTGCTATTCAATCCTTGTTTGAATCTCTGTTTATCTCTAGCTGTACCAACAAACATATTTTGTTAGGTATTGGGGTTTTTTTGGTATTTTTTTAATTAACATTCATTAATCCTTTTTTAGAAAATGTAGTTTTTCAGGTAGGTAATAAACAACGTTGTTATATATATGTGATATATAACATTAGAAAGGGTGATCAGTGAATTCAGATAAATATTTGTAAAGTCTATGTAGAATCTATCTGACTTTTACAAACTTGTTAGGAGATATTCAATTGTAATAGCCCACAAATAGCCAATGGCTTTCCCTGTGTACCACACTCACAAGGACCAGGGTTTATTTCCACCTTAGACGTCTGTGTTGTATTTTTGCACATTGCTTTTTTGTTAATTCCTTCCAGGAAGTGAACAAAACACTGTTGTTACAAAATTGAGTCAAAGCTTTCTCTAGAAAGGAAGCATAGGAATTCTCTCTATAGTCTTGGAAGATCTCTTGCTGCTCGTATTCTCTGGTTTGTATGTTTTTGGTAGATTTTGCTTGTGCTCAGCAAAGCAAATAAAATGTTGGCAAAACATTACCCCTGTTGTATTACGAAGTTGTTTTTTCATTCAAGTCTCAAGGCAAAAACCCAAGCAAACATTATTTTTCTTGTATGCAGCCAGTTCACAGGAACTCCCGTGTAAAAACATGCGCGTATACTTAAGGCTACAGGATAAATGTTCTGACTCAGAGTCCTAAGAAATAAGTGGTTGTTGTTCCCACAGCAGGTAGCTGCTGCTTTACAGCTGAGACAGGCTCTGTTGCCTCCATCAGTTCCCTGCCAGACACGTGTACAAACCGTCTTCTGTCTTATGTCCTAGGTTTTGTTTTTCTCTAACGATTTGTTTTTGCTATGTGTTTCTTCTATGACTAGGAGGAAGCCATGGTTCCTTCACCAGGGGTGACACAGCTTGCACAACTACTGGCATATCTTATTTTACTGTCAAGGTATTCTCCTTTCAACTCCGTGTAGAAACGTAGCAGCTTAATACACATGCTATTTTTTTTTTGCAAAGAGAGATATGGATTCAGTGAACATGGGTGTGACTGAATTATTTTAACTGCTAGCACAAATCAGGCTTTTATGATGTCTTTAGCTAAACTTGGGTGGTATTTTCCTCTGGTATTTGTTGATCATTTTATTCTGGCTCTGGTGCTTCTTGGCATGCCAGCATTCTCCAAAGCATTTTAGTTTTACATTGATGATCTCTCATTTATTTCAGGAACAGAGACAAGAATAATAACCATAGATCTCATATGCAAAGCTGAGTTGCCTATTGAAAAGACGTATATAAAGCTTAAAAGCTGTTCCTAATTGCAGTGCAGTTCAAGAAAAACATCATCCAAAATCCTTCCTCCTCAAAAAAAAAACCCCAAAACCAACCCAAAATACCAGCAGAGAGTTCTTTGTCACTCATAACTACTACTGTATTCAGCCTCAAGTTGACAAGGTCTAATAATAAAGACAGGTTAATGTCATCTTGCAGTTGAGAAGCCCTTTTGCTATACTAAAAAAGCAATTAGGTCAGCTCATCCTCAATATTAAATTTCAGCAACTCTTACAAGTTTTTAGAAAGATTGGGTAAGGAGCATGCTAGATCTGTTTGAACTACCAGAAAAAAATAGTTCTAAACCAAGGTTTACCTTTCTTTTGGTGATATAAGTGGTATGCTTCCAAAACCTCACTTGTCTATGCAACATTTTCGTCTGGCTGTTCTTCTTTATTTCCATGAGTATGTATAATTTCACCTTTTTTCTTACAGAAAAGAATAGTGATATTCAGGAGTTTCCTGACTATTTTATTTCATGGAAAGTGATTTTTTTTTCAACATCTACATTTTTATGCCAAAATGTAAGTGGTTTTGATTAGGTTTACATTTTATGTGGGAATTAAAAAAAAACCCAAACCAAAAAAAAATCTAGGAAATTTTTTGAAAGACCTACTGAAACCCACACATTTCAGCTTTCTGAATTGATAAGCTCATTCCATTTTGGTCAATCAAGTGTTTATATGTATTTGCATGAGAACCTGCAGTGCCTTACAAAACTAATAGACCAGATATGTACAAGTTCTCCAAGTCCCTTAGTGATTTTTCTTCTTGGTTGGGCTATTCCTCCAGAACAAAGCATTTTGTACACATTATTTGACCATCCATAGTACCACCTCATCGGTGATATGGTTTAAACGTGGCTTGAAACCTTTAGGAAGAATAGGAGACTAACATGTCTGAATTACCTGCAGGGAGTTTGCTATAGCTTGAAATGGACGTACAGGCAATACTGTCTTGAAACACGCTGTTGAAACAGTGTTTTCACACAGAAAACGATAAGGAAACAGTGCACTTGGAGAAAAACATGTGCAGTAGAATTCAGTCCAATGCTTCCATATTAAAAGCAACTCCCTAAATATCTGAATTTCCCACAGGCTGAAAATTTTGATACTTCTATTGACCCTACAAAAAATGCAGGAGTTGGTCTGAAGCTCACCTGGGACAAAAAATTCCAGGCAAATAATATTAAAAATACAAGCTATCTTTTCTGAAGCCGTGTAACTTTCAACAGCTCTATGTGGCCTTAGGCACATTTGAAAGTGAAACCATTTTTATAGGCACCAAATCTATGCTCAGAGGCCTAGAGGGAAATAGCCAGTTTCAAAAGTCTTGCTTATTACACTTTATAATGTTCCAAGCTCATGTGAAGCCATGAAACCTTCTGTAATAATGAGCCACTTTGTTATTCCTAAGATGGTGAATTTTGTTTCTGAGTTACACAGTACATGTAACTGCTCAAAGCTACCATAGCTCAGCCATCCCTAAAATCTTCAGCTCCATCCTCATTCCTAAATGCATTCTAGGATGGGCTGAATATCGCATATCTGAAATGAGGATGGGAGCAGCACAGCCTGATGAGTCTTACCTGTGCATCAAGTGGTATTACAAAAGACTTGTCAATAGATGCTATATAGTGCTAAGTTTCAATCTTGTCCTAGTTCAGCAAAATATAAGGAAAACGTACATACTGAAAAGGATGCTGAAGATTAGTCAGGCATTTGAAAAATTCTGCAGAAATGGGGCTTGCAAAGTTGTCTCCAGTCACAGTCATGTTTAACAATGAGAAGAGCTTTGCAGTAAACAAGTTAATGTAGTTGTCAGAGTGTATTTAAAAGGTAAGTTTTCCCATTAAGCTGGTGGTGATGATTAACAAACCAAAATATTTTATGGCTCATTAGTTGTGGATAGAAAAATTCCTTATACGAATAACAACACTTTAATCCTTTACCCAAAACAAACATTGAGATGATAAAATACTTTAAATAACTGAGCTGTTGTTATTAATCTCTGTGCACTAGCAGGGGTCTAGAGCAAATTTAGCAAGCATATTGTGTTCTTCAGAAGACCAGAAGCCAAATTTATGTGCACATTCACTTTCCTGAGGTTTCCAAGCAGTTTTGCAGGCCTGGAGTGTGCATATGTGCAGTTGCATGAAAGCTGGATGCCATGGCTTTGTCATTGTCTGTAATACTGATGGTACTTGGGAAGATGTAGTCCAGGCAGGTGAATAATAAATTTCTAAAATGAGCTATAACATAGTAGAAACAATGGCCTCCCCCCCCCCCCCCCCCCCCTTAAAAGAATGTAAGCGTTATGATTTATTTCCTAATACTTTATTCACAAATGTTTAACATTTGTCTGGTGCTGGCATGTACTGATTAAATGTTCATCCGAGAGAGAAACAGTATTAACCTTTCTGCCCTGTAGTCAGAAACTTTCCACAGGCAGTTTGATAAGGTTGTTGGAGAGACATGCAAGATCTGTTCACTTGCCAGAACACACCCAAAAAGACTCACCTTCCAGTAACATGGAGGTTTGTTTTCCTCTCTTTACGAGCAAAGGTGACGGCAAATATTTTGTGTGTCTTGTTCAAGAAGTCTCTTTGGACAATACACTTGAATTGTTCTTTAAAGGTGTCATCCCTCAGCAGGGTATGAGACTGCCTGGCACGTAGCAGGGCAGGGCAGGCAATGACTGCTCCTGCATCAGTCACGGGGTAAAATGGAACAGAATCCTTAAGGGAAAAAGAAACTTGGTCAAACTTTGTAACTTAACGCTGACCTTTGAAACAGACCTTTCTTCCTCGTCTGATGGCAGACAAGAAAAGCGGGATGTCAGTCAAATGCATTTTGTCCTTGGTTAGCCTCAGTTTAACCAGCACACTAAAATACAGTGTGTTCCCAGCCTTGTCCCATTCATAGATGCCAAGGAAATAAATAACTTGTGCCACCTTCTTCAACCAGGAGTCTCTTTTCCCACCTTTGAAGTTATTTTGTGCCACATGCTACAAGTCCTAAATTCCTGTAATGAGCTGGAAACATTGTAACTGATTTACCCCACACCAGCAGCAAACTTCCACCTAGCACAGAAAAAACCCCACAAAACAAGACATTTACTCTCTCACCGAACAGCAGAGCAAGCGCTCCTTAAATCTGAACTAGAAACCTATTTATGGGAAACATGCCATTAGGAGACGATGGCAATACATCAGGTAGACTATTCCAAACCGGGAGCAGATACAAAGACTGCACTGGCTACTGCCAAGCAGTTGCTTTCTTCAGGCAGCCCTTATTCAGCACTAGCTTGAACCAGAAGCGCAGGACTGCAGTGGGATGAGCATCGGTACTGCAGCACGTCACCCTGACCCTTGCCTCCTAGCCTGCTCCTGGCGGGGTGGGGGATAGTTCAAAGAGGCAGTTGAGCTGCCATGAGTGCGGTGCAAATGGAAACTTTGTGAAGAGCTATTTTAGACCATACCAGATGTAGCACAGAAACAAGCCCCTTGCTACATGCTAAAGACACATTTTCACTAGCAGGAGTTCAGGATTTCTGTCTTTGCACCGAGAGTCATCAATCAGGAATCAGAAACCAGAGGTATGCAAGGGAGGTAAATACCTCAGACTTACTGAAATTTGAATTTGGACTACATTGAAAATCCAGAGCCGTTACTGTCCAGAACTCCAGATGCCTCCTTGGGAGCCTATTACTATAGCCAAGGGTAAAAGATAGCTGAACACCCAACATGCAGAGGAGTCAAGGGCTGATCTTTGTTTGCAGCCGAGTCCTTTTGCAGAGGCAATGCAGGGGATGTGCAGGAGTGCTGCAGGTCCACTGTGATATGAAGCTGACCAAATGCACACTTGGTGCATGTTTACAGGTCTCTGAGGCAGGGGCTGGACTGATGCCTTGAGTGGTGTGCGGGTCACACAGCCGTCGTGCCTGAACAGCTAACCAGCACTCTGTAAGATGGAGAAGGTGCCCATGTGGAGACAAAAAAGTCACTTCAGAAGAAAACTACATCTTTCAACACAGCTGGAGATAAAATAAGATGACAGGCTCTGAAACAGAACAAGGTCTTGAGAAAAAAGATTAGTCAGGATGAGTTTGGTACAATCCTCTGGGTGATGCTCTGTTTGTGCTGAGAAAGGAATGTACTCTGAATAATTACAAAAGATAAGCTGGGCACCTGAAGGAGATAAGGAGACCATCAAGTCAGGAAATAGCTGAACAAAGAAAGTTGAAAGGTCTATTCTACCTAGATCCCACCTATTATGAATGGAATGATTGGGTGTCAAAATCAAATGAGTAAAGGTGTTGTAACCTCTCACAAAAACTGTATAAAATACCTAAGTTTTCACTGAAAACTTTGGAGCTAGTTTGTCCAGTGTGAATCAGCTAAATCCCCAGCGTTGCACGAAATAAATACTTTTGCTGCTTAAAGACGAAATTGGTCTCTGAGCAGTTACTCTGCCATTTTGGTATCAGTTCCTTACCTCAGCTACCCAGCAACTACAAGGATTAGACCTTTTCTGAAATTCTTCCTGATAACAGTGTCTGCTGAGGTTTGGAAATTCCTTGCTTTTAGCTCATTCAAATGTAGACACAGCCTGTTTCCGTGTCCTGATTTACAGTTGCAGTATGAAGGAGCCAATCTCACAGCCTCTCATCATGCTTGTAATCCTTTTGCTGAAACTGAGTTTGAATAACAACTTCATAACCAATCCACAGGGGCTAAAATATAACCTGAAATAATTGCTCAGGACAGAGAGCCCTTGAAGCTTCTTTGTCTACTCTCCACAAATAAGTAGAAGACTGTGCAAGTGGAGCATAGTTGCAGGATACTAGCTAAAACCGTCCTTTGTGATTAACAATATAAAGCTTGCTTCCACAAGTGATCTTAGAGTCTCATAGCAGTGAGCTGCTAGGTATATGGGTGCCTGAACACTACTTCCCAGCCTGTCTGAAGACAACTTTCTGTTAGGGCCCTTTCTGAGAAAGGCTTTGTTCATTGTCTGGGTGCCAGGTTGCAGAGTGATGATGTCTTAAAATGTAGTGCGGAAACAACTAACACTACATCTGGCTCTCTGAGCTCCCCTGCAAATCAGTTCTGTGCCCACCCGCCTGCAACGAGGGGCTGCCCAAAGCCTCCCAATGGGGGGTGTGCCCAAAGCCTCCCACAGCTTAAATACTGACCTGGGAAGAGGAGAGCTCCTCAGGTGAGCATGGAGGGAGCAAACAGCTCAGCGGTTTGTGAGCTGGCTGCAAAGGTGCTCTGCTGCGTGTAGGCGTATTCCAGGGCAGAACTTGGGTGGATAAGAGATTGCATATAACAAAGCACTTATACATGCAATAAAGGATCTCATTTGAGGTCTGTACCTTCATATGCCACAACTTTCCAGCTTATGTTGCTCAGGAATTTGGGCTGCATGATCAAAGCTGTCCCTCTGGTCAAAGTCTGCTTCAACTAGAAAGTTAATGTTTTTCTGATTGTTTCTTTGATTCTAAATGTGACTATATGGTTTGTATCATGTGAAGCGAGAACTATTTTTGTTGTGACTATCCCTTCATATTAACGGTCTGATACAGGAGCTGCATGAATGGTGTTATAGAATCTGCATCCTTGGGGATGCTGAAAAATTGACAGAAAGTCTTGAGCAACCTGATATTACTTCAGAGTTGATCTTGCTATGAGCAATGACCTCCAGAGCTCGCTCCTAACCTAAGCTATTTAGGATTTTATGATTCTCCGGTCTAGACTATTAGGATTTTTGATCTTGGATTATTTTGGAGGGTATATAGTCTGTTAAAACAAAAATTAATTATTTCCTGGAACCAGGTTGCCTAGCATATGCCTTATGTATCTACATCACTGAATTTGCCTTACATTCTGGAAAAAGAGCACATCTGAAATAATCTGAACTGTTGCAGAATGAGAAAGGAAAAAACTGAAATTAAATTCCAGGAGAGGACTAGAGTGTCTAATATTGCTAAGGAAACAAAATAACTACAGCATTTAATAATTTGCTAAGTAATTCTTCTGTACACAGAAAAGTTAGGCTTTCTGCTTGTTATTCTGGTAGAAGCAGTTTCAGTTTTTGTTTGTATAAACTTCTGACCCTGAATTAAGCCATTTTGACTATGCAGGGTGAACACTCTCCCCACTACTAAGGACCAAGGTGCCTTAGTTTTGTGAATTGAAATTTTAAAGATCTTAATTCTTAGTCTTCAGTCCTCTCTCATGGGATTAGGACTCACTGTCATGAGAAGACCCATTGAACCTGTTGAACTATTATTGTTTGCTCTCAGCTGTGCATTAATTTTGCCTCTATCTAGGGGATCAGTGCAAATTCCATGTATTCCAAGTGACTACCTGTGCTCCCAACACGCAGTGCAGAAATACTAAACCAGACCTGCTAGTCTAAGGCAGACATTCTTACAGAGATGATGAATGAGAGCTGAAAGACCTAGTTAGGGGAGACAGATGTGTGTAGTAAACCTCACATTGTTACCCAAGAATCATTACAAAGTAGCCATATTAATGAATTTTATCTTACTATTCAGGGAAAGTAAGATTTTTATGGATGTGAATATTGGTAGTGATCCTGTTGAAGTCCCTCAAGTCCGTGCCCATTTTTTTGAATGGTTGTATCTATGACTTGCCCAAATGTGCTCTAAACTAGACTTGCTAATAATTTCAACAATTGCTTTGTCAATTCAGAATAAATCAGTCATGTTTTACTACCTACATGCACTGATTTAGGTTGGATGCATTCCAGAGCCCAAACAAGTACTCGAGTATATTTCACTCACTTTTGAATTTCACCTGATATTTTACCAGATATGGAAAGCTTCTGGCAAATTGTGAGTCAGCATTCTCCTTTCATATTATACTACAAAAAATTTAACCTGAGTCAGATAGAAACACTTGTGCTTTAGGATCTGCATTGCAATGGGCTATATATCACTTGCACACAAAACAAGCAGGCTGATGGTTGGCTGGAGCAGCAGTGTGCTCCAGCACACATATTAGAAACAAATTTTCTCCTGTGATTTTGAGGGGGTTATAGTGTACTGAAATTGCTGCCTCTCTGTAAGGGGTGATGTGGTCCCTCTACAAGTAGTTCCTCCCGGTTGTTTTCGGCACTGCAGGGGACAGAGTTAAAATTTTACCCAGCCTTTCCCAACTTCTTGGCATTAGAGAAAGAAAACACTGTTTGTGAAAGTTCTTAGATGGTGTGGCTCAAATTCACAAGGATTTTCATGCCAAATCTCCCATGTTTTGGTGTGCTTGATATCCCCGTGAACTCTCTCTCTGAACACCTGCAGAAGTGACCAAAATCTAGCAGTGAATGGGCCAGGGATTTTATTGCTTTCTTTTTGCGTAGATGCTGATAGCATCATCTGACAGCCCTCATTAAATTTCTGAGCTACCTGAGACCTGCTTCTGTACCCTACCCTCCCAGGGAAGCTGCCACCTTTGTCTGAGCAGCTCTAAACCATGTTCATCCATACACTGAGCTGTGATTATTTAATGTTATTTCTTATTGTTAGGAAAACATAATATGAACTTTGGCCATGTGGCCTATGAATTTCAGCTTGATCCTTCTTTTGAAAGGAATCCAAAATCTCAGGAGGAAATCACAGTCTGATCCCATACCCAAGTCCATCAGGCTTTTGCGTTAAACAGAAACTCCCTCCAGTCTATGTCTAAGTTGCTCATGAATTGCTGGCAATGCTTTATGAATGTATTGTGAGCTTGTTTGGACTGTGAGGCATACCAGGTTTCAAGTGTGGCCTGAAAAAGAAAAAAATGGGCATTATTGCTCCTCACTAAGCTAAGCAGTGTTACGTTCCAGTTTCCAGATTTACATTTTCCTGGGGTGCAACTTATAAATGCTGGTTTCCCTCCTTTGTTGCAGATCCTGGGTGTGGTGGGTTAGTAAAGCTGAGCCTAGAGGGACAGAAGATTCTAATTTTCTGCAGAAATTTCAGGCAGGGTTAGGGCAGGAATGGAGTGTGTGGGAGATAGGAAGGACAAAAAACTGCCTTTTTTACCCCAGTGAGAACAAAGAGGAAATTCATGAAGGCAGAAGGAATAACCTATGGAAATCTAGTCTTGATTTAGAAGGGCTTAGTATTTTTTCTTTTCTTTCTGTAGATATTTCTTAAGGGAAACTAAATTTTTTTAACCTCTTTACTAAAGTTATTGAAAAACAGTCCTGGACATGTTAACTACTTTAAGTAGGTTGTTTCAGGAGACACAGTGCAGATGCGAGGAACTGTCTGCCCAGGGATATTTGAGTGCATGAACGTGTGCATGCTTACACACCTACATACATGTATAGTGTGGTTGTGATAACCTTCATGAGGTTATCACACTTTTTCTTTCACTGTGTCGCAATTCACTTTTTCTTCAGGACTTTGTCCATTGTTCCCATATCTAGGATTGAATGAATAGTACCACACTGAAGAAAGATTGTTAAAGAGCCTGTACTTCACATCAGGCAGGACTGGCTGAGCTCAAAAAATCTTGTAAGTGGCAAGGATTTTACCATTATCACTTTGCATTTCTCCATCACAACATATACCAGATGTTTCTTTTTTTCAGGAGCAGTCATTAGAACTGTTCAGTAAAGGGGTAGAAAGAAACTGAGGCTACTCAGTGCACAGCTACAAAACTCCACCATAATCATTACTTATTCCCTATAGGGAAGGATGGGAGAAACAGCCTTCAGGGAAAGCAACTCATATAGCTGGGAAGATAATTCATTCCAAGTTAATCCAGACATACCACAGAAATATCTCTGTTGGTGACTGTTCTGCATAGATACCATTCTTGACTTGTGAATATCCAGCACCAGGGACTGGGGAAGTGTCTCATATTGACTCATGCATTCCTTCATGGGTTATTCATAAATAAGTGATGCTATCTAATTCTGGCTAACAAAAATGCCTTATGTAAAATTAATAAAAGCAAACCCCAGAAGGATCTTTCTGCATTAAGAATCTGTCCCTCAAAAGCACTTGCCCGATAAAACTTAAAAAGACATATCCCTGACTACTCAGGAATCTGTGCCTGCTAAGGGAAAGTGCTGGGCACCCATAATTATGAACTACTAACCTTTCATTCTTTGTTACTAAGGATGGAAGAAACAATAGTCCAAGCAGTGACATTCAGAACATTCTTTTCCACCATCAGTGTACAATATATCAGCTACTGAGACATGGCATTTCCTTCTTTTTACTTTTATGTGATTTGCAAGAAACACGAAAGCATCCAGAATCCCAACGAGCTTTTATATTAATAATATGGATATTCTGTGCACCTCTGAGCAAAGCTGAGGGAAAGCAGTTGGGGTGAATCAGATTTTGTGTAATGCTAAAACTGACACATCTCTAGGTCAAAGGGAATGAATATCAAAAGTGCAGACCTTGTGCTTGTCAAAGGGAATCACCTGGACAGCATCTTTCACTTTTGAAAATGAACTCAAATCAAAACAACGTATCTGCTCCAGATACAGGTAGTCTAATGATTATAAAGGGACCCTAATGAGAGAAACATCTGTGACTGATGGTAGCCTTCAAAACTTCTTCTGTGACTGGCTAAGACTTGATTACAAAGAAAAGAACCCCAAAACCAGAGATTGGAAGAGGGCCCTGAGAAGATGCTGAGGGTAGGGATCAGACACGTCTCTGGGGTGCGGGAGCCTTGGTTGCTTTCAGAGTGTGTGTCAGACTTAGGTCCTTCACACCATGAAGCACTAGATAAGGGGGGAATCCTCTCTTCTATACTTTTGTGAACATAAATCAGGTCCCATTCCTAGTCTTGTATACTGCCTTACTAAAATGCTTGGGAAGATGAATACAACACTAATTTTACAACCCTTTTTCTCTTTGGTTCCACTTAAAACTCCAGGAAGGTTTAGTTGTGAGCCAACATGTGCATGAGTGCACACATACACATCATTTTTTCATTCTGTGTTTGGGATGAAAAACAAATGATTAAGACGGCTATAGTACTGATCATTTCCATAGCTGGTCAAGCTGTAGTTTCTGCAAAGCATGTGGACCAATTGCAGCTGAGGCAAATGAAGGCCTTAAATGGCCAATACATGAAGAGGACACTCAGGGTAGCATTGCCATGAATTCTTTACTAGGGCTGAACTTGAGTGAAGGTGGTAACCTGGGAAGGTTCCTCTTGGTCTTTATGGCATTATATTAGTAATAAACTGGGTGAAGTGCATAAACAGGAATGGTATTCGTAGATGAGTTAATCCACTGATGGATGAAGGCAATGGGAGAGCCTTACCATGGTATCTCTCTGAAGGTCCCACCTCCCCTTCACCAAGACCACACAGTGACAAGCACAAATTCCCCTGTAATCACCATGACTCGGACAAAAGAGTCAGCTTTCCCTGCCCAGCTCCTGACTCAGCACTGGATGAACCAGGGGCAGGAGCCCAATGGGACACCTGCGATCTGTGATGGGCTGCCATAAATTCTTGATCTGTCTCATAAAAATGCACTGACAACACTGTCTCACTGAATGAGTGCTGAAGTCAGTCAATGCCTCAGCATTATGCCTGCAACAACATGTTTTTGGGAAACTGTGGCAGTTTCTAGAGCAGCTGAGTGAGCGACGTGCTAATACCTCACTCTTCTGAACCCCAAGCAAGCACTTGCAGATAAAACCCTGTTCAGTGTCAGGTTGCTGAGCATCCCTGCTCCTGCAGATTTGGCTGCTGGCGCTCAGGGCCATCCCAGAGGAAGCATGGAGCAGGGCTCCCCACTTCTTACTAGTGGCCATGGGGAAAGTCTTCCAAAAGTGCTGTGGGGGGCCCACGGCCAGCTCCTGTGGGAGCTGCTTTCAGCTGAGCTTCTCCCATTTGGTTCCTGTTTGGTCCTGCTGTGTCAGGCTGTGGAGTGTTTTGTGTGCTCCCAGCTGGTATGGGGAGCAGAGAGACCAGTGAGCACTGCCCCCTGGTACTGCCTGGAGCTATCCCACACACCTGACCTGTGCTGTTGTATGGCTCTCCTGTCTAAGTTGCAGCAGCCATACTGTTTGGATCACCTTCTGGACCTTGTGTTTCCTCAGTGGATTCCAAGTGCACCATAAACCAGACCCAGAGATCCCCAAGTGTTGCCCCGTAACATCCCTTGTTTATCACAAATCTGGCATTTGTACACTTCCAGGTTTTGACCGTGCCACATACTTTGTCTCCTTCAAGCTAAGGTGCAAACCACCTAGGGCACCAAATGCTGCTCCTGTTTTATGGCATCCTCCAATGGTAAAAAAGGCCAGTACAAGTCTGTACCAAGCTTTTTTGGCCCCCATGGGAAACATAAACTTATCCGTGTCCTGTTCTGCATACCTGGGGTCAAAATTTAAATATAGGTCCTACCTGATTTTACTCAACAATGTCATGGCTCATACCCACCAGCCAAAACCCAGTATTCTCAGTTAGTGAAAGGAAACATGCTTCAAAGGGGAAAAAAAAAAAAAAAAGGTCTACCTAATATCCATCCTAATACATTGGTTTAGCACAAGCCTTTCAAAAAACAGTGCACAAAAGAGCTGTAGAAATGGGGGCTTTTTTTTTTCTTTTTTTTTTTTAGGTGGGGAAAGTCAAGGGAAAAATTGGGTGATGTCATACATTTAAATAAAAGCATAATATTACAGGGAATAGAATTTAAAGTAGTGCTGTCGTAACAGCAATGACAGAACACACCAACAACTCCTCCTGATTAATTACATGTTTTTTTCAGTGCATATATATACATATATACATGGACCATACCCTGAGTGATAAAGAAAGTCCAACCCAAATTGTTTCTTTGTTAATTCCATTCACTAGTGATGTATTACTGGAAAAAGGATTAGACTCACCAGCCTTTTCACTCATCACTTGAAACAACCCATTTGCTGTGCCCCGAGGGACAGACTCAGAACTGCTGTGACTCTGAGGAAAGGTTGAATTGCCTATGAAAGGCCTTTACACCTGATGTCCATGCATGCAAACAAGCTAAGTGAAGGCAAAAGCAGCTCCTCTTTCCCAGCAGCAGTAGCACAATACATCTTAGATATCTCACCTACAACAAGGAAACTATCTCTCATCTGATGCTGTCAGCATGAAGAGCACTACAGGTAACTATACTTAATTGTGCCAGATGAAAAGGCATAGGAAAGGTCAAGCCATGCTCATTACCGCTTCAGAAACTGCTTTCAGGCCCATTTCAAAACACAGCTCTGATGGTGTCTTCCAAAACGATCTAAAACTCAGTCTGTTCTGATTTAAACTTCCATGATCATGTTCTGCACCGTAACTCCTGTAATTGTTGTCTCTAGAGGGAAATTTGCCAAGGTTCCAGAACAGAAGCTGTGCAAACAATTGATTTTTTCAAGCTCTTCAGCTAACCTGAAAAACTGAGATCGAAATGAGTTGCAGCCTGTCAAATGGCAACTTTTTTTTTCTCATTTAAATAATAGAAAAAATAATTGCAGAGTAAAATCCATTTCTGGATTCAACTTTTGCAATGTTTTCCTTTGGTTTGGGGATTTCAATTTGTTGAAAAAGCTTTAAGATTAAATTTTTAATGTGTGTTTTTCCCTCCTGGGAATGAAACTACTTGCTGAATTATCTCCTATGTGAAAGTAGCTATGTCCCCCTTATCCCTTTGTCCTAGTTACATTTCAGGTTAGAGAAATACTTCTCTCCCCTTGCCAAGATGCCTGTGCTCTTCAAGGTGGCCAGAAGCCCATTACACAAGGCTATGGTTTCTCAGTAGTATGAATCTAATCCAGATCTCCTTGTTTTGTCACCTAAGCATGTCTCTCCTAACCACTGTTCGAGAGAAGGAGGATGCCTTTGAGCCATAGCTGTCAAGAGTGTATGGATAGCATGATTAGCAACATGATGTCTTCATAGCAGCCTTCACCTAAGGAAGGAACAATCTAGGCTATAGCTGAGAAAGATGTTTTCTGGTGAGCTAGGTCTGATGGACTTTGTCTCTGGGTTAGCGTAGCGAGCAGGCTGAAGCAGTGCCTGAATGGGCCCATTATCAGTGACTACAGAGGAATTATAGAGGAATGAAGCTGAGCTAATTAACATTGATAATATACTGCTGTGGGCTGGCTTCAGGGGCGGTGGGTTGGCTGATGTGGATAAGGTGCAGCTGTGGCTGGTTCCTGCTAAGTAGTTAAATAGCTCTAAGGGGTAGAGAAGAGAGGGACTGTATAAAGAGGACCACTGGATGAAGAGAGACCTGGAAGAAGCAGATGGAGGAGAGAGAGCGCACTGCAAATGTAGGAGAGATAAGGAGAGGCTCTAGGAGAAGCAGGGGGCCTGGATGAGGAGAGGCTGGCTGAAAGAGGAGCTCAGAGAAGAAAGAATCCGGATGCAACAGAGGCAAGAAACAGGGTGGACTGGCCTGAAGAGGATGAAGAAGCAACCTGGACAGTAGATGACCTGTTGAAACCTTGTGGGGGATTGGTGGCTGTGCCAGGGTGAGGTGCGGGAACTACTTATTGAAGTTAACTTGGTATGTGGTGGTAAAAGCCTTGGTGCAGCTGGCTAGTTGTGATAGTGCTGTGACAAGTGACAGCTCCTGGAGAGTGGCTGAGGGACCAGAAGACTGAAAAAAGACATAAATGGAACATATCTTGCAAAAGAAGGGCAAAGGAACTGAAGACACTTTAGAAAACCCCAACCAGTTATCTTAATTAAATTATTGGAAAAAACTCTAGAACAAAACAAGCAAAAGTGAAACTGTAATTCTCTAAGGAGAGACTGAGTTACCATCAGTGTAGATTAGTCAGGAGCAAACTATTTGAAAGTAGTGTATTTAATTAACTAGAAAAACATTGGTATAACACTGAGTGGACAACCTCTCTGAAAAAAGAAACTGTTGATGGTTCATTGTCAAAAAGGTAGAGGTTTCTTGAAGACTCATGAGGTCTGAGGTAACCAATGTTGTTTTTGTTACGTGGTTTTGCCTGTTACTTGGATGGTGGCAGAGAGAATACAGATATGAAGCTGGCATATAAAACAAATTCTGAGAGACTGTGAGACAGGCTTAAACTCCAAAATAAACTTGACAAATTGGAAAAGTGGTCTGTGGAAAAAAAAAAAAGAGGGTGTCTAATGTGATGAGGACACATGAAAGATACCATACAGACAGAAATGCCAAAGTATGGAATGGGAGACAACTGGCTGGGTTAATCAAGTGATATTTTACATTGTGTCCAGATGTTATCTTTAAATAATACTGAACCCATGGAAAAATCACATATGCTGAAGTGAGTATGCAATAGGAGTTGTTAGTAGTTATGTTTTCATAGACCATAATTCTAACAACAGTAAGATGTTGGCACTTCAGCTGCATTGCAGGTGGACCCACTTCCAGAAGTGATACTGCAGTATAGCAAGAAATGCTGCAACTGTTGGACTGACAGAGGTAATGGTTATTTTGATGCCTACAGGTTTCCATGGGGAATGAAATGTCACCACAATTTTGAGGACTTTTGCTCTCTATCCTATTTAGGCAAAGTGAAGAGGAAACTTGCCAGTTACCAGCATGCAAGGGAGCTTGTGGTATGGACTTCTTCCAGTTTATTCCCCTGCCCCATGGCTGTGAAAGAGACAACTGTGTCCATAACATCCTGAAACAGATGAGTTTAACTCATTTAACTATTACACACTCTCCATGAGTGGGAGACTCCTTCACTACAGTAGCAGATAGCAGTACATGTTTTGAAATACAGCTTCACATGATGGCTTTTCTCCCCACTTCGCTCAGCAGTAACCTCCACCTTGCATAGCCCAGCTGCCTACTTTCTGGCTGCAGTAGCAGAATGGATGCCACCCTTTGTCCCCAGCTGCCCACCACCCTAAGCAACCGGCTTCATTGCCTAGATGTAATTCCAGATCTGTTAGCTGCTCTGACTTGCTCTGAAATTCTTGGGGTCCAGTGCTAGCATAGCTTGTCCCTATGCAGAAATGCCGCCTAAATAATTTGCTGAGAGAAATATACCCAACATGTGGAATACTGCAATCAAAATGGAAATGCATGCAACAAGTAGAAACTCCTGAGAACAATAGACTTTATTTACTGACAATAGAATACGTGATAAAATACTGCAGCAGCAATGAAAAACAGGAAAGGCAGACAAGGAGATAACAGCTAGTTAAAGGTACTGGTGAGAAAATGGCAAAGGGTGTTATGCTGCATAGTACCTGTGGCAAGAGATTCCAGCGGTATCTAGGGGTTTTAGGAAAACATGGCACATGTTAAATGATGTGCAATAAGTCAATGAAAAGGATAAACTCCATAACACTTAGATACCTGCCAGACTTCCCAAAGCCTTTTGAAGGCTTTTCGATATGTTTCCCCTTACTCTGATCTGTTACTACTTGTTGATGCTCTCCATTACAAGAGCGCACACAGGAAGTCTAGGAGTGCGTGCTGGATAATTTTTTCTCATTCTTGCTTAAAAGATGAGGAAAAGTGACCTCGTGGGAAGACTGGTAACACAGTAAAGTTTCCTGGTGTTGTAGAAAAAACTATATGAAGTATATCTCAAGACTCAAAGTTGCTGGATCAATGCAGTCCTAGGCGAAAGGACAGCTGGAGTTAATTGCAGGTTGTTAGCCTGGGACTTCTCTTTGCCAGGCCACACTGGCATAGACAGAGGGTTTTCTGCTTCTGCCTCAGCAGAAATGACCCTTGATTCAGGGATTCTGCATACTTAGTTAAATGACCACAGGTCTGGAAATAACAGTTAGTTAAACAATGACTAGCAAAGGAAGCTTGCAGGTGGTAATAAGTAGTGTTTGGAAAGTAACAGGTGTGTAGAAGCAACAGTTTTGGATAAATGCTGCAACTTCTGCATTTCTGTCACATGAGAGAGCACCTGTCTGTGCTAGTGTTTGGTCTCATCCAGTAAAGGTTGGGTGCTGTGCTGCCTAAAGCTGGGCAAGGCAGAAGAAACCACTGCCAGCAGTTTCTTCAGCTGCTGCACTCAGTCTTGATAAAATCCATGCAAGCCTTACAATTGGGAGCCTTGCAGAGGCTGTCAGGTGGGGGTCTGGCAGTGCTCCTGCTACTTCAAGCAGTCAGTCTTTTTCAGCAGAACTCACTGCCATTGATGCTCTGCATACAACGTCCCTCTTCCCCTCGCTTACAACACAGTACAACACAGAGATATAGACTGCCTTCAGCGAGGCAGTGTTCTTCCTCTTTGCCTTCATTTTACTTGGAGACCTGTTTGTAGAAGGTAAGGACTTTTTCAACCTGCCACTCCTCGACGAGGACGGGCGAGTTGTTTGGTGATGCTGGCTGACAGCTGCTTCCCCTCAGGGGGATGCACACAGAGCACCCCTCAGAAAGGCAGCTCACATTGAAGCTGCCTTTAGAATGCACATTTGCATTTTAATGCAAATACGACATGTTAAAGCCACATTGATGTTCTTCTGGACCTGAAACTTGAGTGCTTGGGGGACTGATGGCATCCACACACTAAAATAGGCAAATAAGTGTTTTGCATCTCAGACCCATGCCATTCTTGACTGATGAGTGATTTTGGAACATCACTTGCAGCAATGAAAACCAGAATGAGGTTCAGGCTTTAGCCCATGGCAAGGCTTTCACTTCACCAGAGACAGGCTTATGTCTTCAGGGGAAAATGATAAAGGGAACAAACAAGGACATAGAATCATAGAATAGTTTGGGTTGGAAGGGACCCTTACACGTCACCTAGCCCAGCTCCCCTGCAATGAGCAGGGACCTCTCCAGGTTGGACGGGGCTCTGAGCAACCTCATCTAGCTGATCTTGAATGTTTCCAGGGATGGGGCATCTACCACCTCTTTAGGCAACCTATTCTCATGTTTCACCACCCTCATCGCAAAACACGTCTTCCTTATATCTAGTCTATATCTACCCTTTTTTAGTTTAAAACCATTACCCCTTGTCTTATCACAATGGGTCCTGCTAAAATGCTTGTTCTCATCTTTCTTATGAACTCCCTTTACATACCAAAAGGCTGCAATGAGGTCTTCTCCTGAACCTTCTCTTCTCCAGGCTCAATAAGCCCAGCTCTCTCAGCCTGTTTTCACAGCAGGGGTGCTCCAGCCCTCTGATCACCTTCGTGGCCCCCCTCTGAGCTTACTCCAACAGGTCCACGTTCTCCTTATGCTGGGGGCTCCAGAGCTGGAGGCAGTACTGCAGGTGGGGTCTCACAAGAGCAGAGCAGAGGGGGAGGATGACCTCCCTCAACCTCCTGGTCATGCTTTTTTGACACAGCCCAGGATAGTGTTGGCTTTCTGGGCTGTGAGCGCACATTGCCAGCTCGTGTCCAGTTTTTTTGTCTGCCAGCAGCCCCAAGTCCTTCTCTGCAGGGCTGCTCTCAATCCCTTCATCCCCCAGCCTGTATTGATACGGGGGGTTGCCCTGACCCAGGTACATGGCCTTGTTGAACCTCATGAAGTTCACAAGAGCCCACTACTTGAGCTTGTAAGTTGATGTATATTGATGCATGCTTTTATTTGTAAGATGATTTTTCTATACTATTTTTTAAGTGGATATTTAAAAGACATCGGCAATTACCCAGCATCACAGTAAATGAAGTTTCATTCCCACTGACTGCATAAATATGTTACTAGCCCAATGACAAAAGGCAGCTGAGCCATGAAATGATGGAGCACACAAAGAGGCAAGCAAAGGGGGCAGAATGGTAATTGCAGAGATTTTAGCTGAACTATGACAGGATGAGGTATGTGAACTGGAGCAAACAGAGCTGGAGGATATGTTTGTGGGACTATTTTTTTTAATGCAATGCAAAATATCCAATGTCAAAGAAGGAAGTTACGCTTCAATGCAATAGAAGATGATTCAAACAGTAACAAAGGTCAGATGAGGAGAATCTGGGAAAAGCTATTAAGACAGATGCCTATGTGATTACTTTTATCAAGTCCTTGGTTGACTCTGAACAAAAAAAAATTAAGAAAAAGGAGCACCTCCTTTTGGGGTGTGCAATTTGAAAAGTTGCCTAGAGTAGTCTAGATCTCAGACTGATGACTAGGAGGAAAAAACCCATACTTGCTGTGACACTTAGCTTTTAATGAGTATAGGGAAAGTTCAGCTTAATGACTATGTCTAATCAAGGTAGCAAGTCTAGATCTGGAGTTCATCCCAGCCTACTAAGGTGTCTAAACCATGTTTGTTCAGATAACATTAGGATTTTAACATTGTGTAGTCAGTAGCAGTCAGACTTGAATGAGTGTCCACAAGCACTGATGGATTAGATCTCCAAAGACAAGAGCCTGTGGCACACCCCAGAGTAATCCTTTGTGGGGAAGTCAGAAATAGTGTCCAAAAATGAGCATGTGGAGCTTTAACACATGCTTTCTTGTCAGCATTGGGAGTAATACTCTTGCATCTGCCACATAAGCATAAGAAAAACAGTCCACAGAAGCATGAGGCATGAAGATAAAAGAAACAAAGGAAATGCAGTGTACATTTAGAATTTATTGTAACTCTGCTCCAAGGCCTGGTGTCAGCTAATTTCATACAAACCTTTCACCCCACAGTACCATCAAAATGTATGGGGCAAAATACAAACCACTTCTAAATTTTTTTTTGTTGCTGGCTTCCTTATCTATTCAATATCTGAGCACTTGTATTTTCTGTAGTATCTGATTAAGGAGTCAGGACCAACTACTTCAAGATTTCTTTGTCCTTCTCCTTCAATTTTTTTTTTTTAATAGAATCGGAAATTTGTCTCCTTTGTCAAACTATGTCTATTTTATTTTATTCCAGCCATCAGGTGAAGGTTGTCCATGCTACCAGATGTTACAGAAAATAGACATCCCTGTCTCCTGGAAGGCATGAAGGGCAGCCATAACATTAGAATTTTCATTTGAATGACAGTTAATGCCAGCATTTGATTGCATGAGCATGCCTATAGAAAAAAATTATTATTTTTCTTTCTAGACAGGGAAATTGGAGACAGAGGAATTGTCAAGGAGTAAATGTTCTAGAAGGTCCAGGGTCCTAGGGCCCACTTTTTGCAGTGGAGAATTGCAGCCACAGTTTTGCATCTACAGATGGAGATATTAGTTGTAAATACAAGTGTTGTTTTCTCTCACTGCATGAATCACATTGTATTGAAGTTACCAGCCATACAAGTCCAGCAAATATCTCTATAGCTGGGGTGTATGAGTGAATTTGAGGTGCAAAGGAAAAGAAAATAGGGCCACCCTCTTTCTGATCCCTCTGTAGGTATTTAAAGGAATAGTTAACAGGTGCCAGGTCAGGATGCTTTAGTCCCAGCTCTCCTAATCTGAGTATCAGTGGCTACTGCCACAGTAATTCAGTGCTGAACAAAGGGTGCTTGATAAACTTCAGCAAGTCACTCCACCTTTCCAAGCTTCAGTTTTGCCAGCTCTGAAGGAATCATGTCTTTATAGAATGTTTTTATATATCGTGAATTAGGCAGGAGGTGGAAAATCCACATTAGAATGATGTGATGAGATCTTTGACTTGGAGAATTGTTGGTACATACTAAACTTGCACAACATTCCTGTTTTTAAGAACAGGATCCACTTGGAGTAGCTACTTTAAAGTTCCACAATAATTAGCGGAAAAGAAATAGATTGATTTAGGCTGCTAATCACATCATCCTATTAAAGACATCTACAATGTACTGGAGATGGTGATTTATGTGCTTCATGTACTAAAGTACAATCTGGAGATGGTGATTTATGTGCTTCATGTACTAAAGTACAATGTGCTTTAAAATGGTGATGATGGCAATTCAAGGTGACAAGCTCAGACACAGCCATTACAGGTTATGAGAGCAGTTATCCTCTGACTGATACTCATAGCAAAAGAGTCAACAGCTCTGTGGACTTCACATCAAAGAATCCTTTCAGTTTTTCCTAGCATTCAAGACGAGAGGATCTGACAAGCTGGAACTTAACCACCAAAAATAAAATAAGGTTTAGGCTCAGGGTTGGAATACTGCATAGATTCAGTGCCAGAAGATAAAAGCACCTGGAGAGAGACATTTTCTGAGCCATAGATGGAATGAGGAGCAAATGATGGATAAGGATGGCAATGAAAGAGAAAAGGGTTGAGCAGAGAAGCTCAGTGTGGTCTTGACCACATCCTTACTGTGGAAGTCAGCAGTGGGACTTCAAATTTAGTAAACAAGTGACCTTAAGAGACTGTTGGGCTGGGACCCAGTGAAACACCAAGGAACAGAATCACAGGTTGAAATATGTGAAAATAAATGGTGCCTAGTTTAAAAAAGAAGCCCCGGTTTGAAAGGGAGATGACACCCTGTTGGAGGCTGTGGGCCCTCAACACTGGAGAAAACTAGGGACAAGGAGGATGGTGCAGGAGAAGGAGAGATCAGCAAACTCAGTGAACAGGCAAACTGTAAACGTTTGGCAGTAAGGGCAGAACTGGTGAGGATCAAAATGGAGTCCACGTTTTGGACTTTGTAAAGTCAGCTGCATGGCTCAGTGAGTTCAACAGACAAAAGGATCAGGGTTATTCCCAACAGGGAAAAGGAATGGGATTATTCCCAGTTCTGAAGCTGCATCTCTAAACTGTCTTTAAAGATCAGGACATAAAGCTGCAGTTTTTCAAACTTCAGGGAGATCACCCCTGAATTAACATGGTAAGGGATTCTCAGCTCCTCCAGCAACACCCAATCTCCTGACCCAGGGCTAAACAGAATAAATCAGCCTTTGCAATAGCAATATCACGTACAGTTTCAGTTGTCATCCTTTAGACTCTTTGCTACTCCAGCAAATTAAAAGTCTCACAGTTTCTCCAAAAAGATTGCATTCCCATTCAGCATGCTTGTCACAGAGGCAGGAAGGCAGCCCTGCATGCTAAGGAGCAATCTAGTTCTATTAAATAAATGCATTTATAATTTTGTATTATCCTGGCTGTGCCAGATGCCCCTATTCATGACTTCATACAGTATCTTGAGTCTCTCATCTCAGTATCTCTTGTTTATAATTATTTTCCCACATCCTATGCATTATTAAAGATTTTCATGAAACATAAATCTCACATCTGTCCATACAAGCACCAAGAATTGTTTGACTCATTAGATGAATGCGGCATACCAGATAACACCCTAGAATATACTCTTGTATAATTTGTTGAGGGCATTCAGGTCAATACTGAAGAACAGCCTGAAACTTGCTGAAGCACATTTTTAAGGCTTTCCTGAACCAGGGTCACGTTTCTCAATCTTCAAGTCATTATTTTAAATCATAAATGACTAAAGCCAGTGGAAATCAACTGTTCCTGGGAAAGGAAGAGTCCCATAAAGCAGAGAACATGCTACAAGTTGATGTCTCTCTAAACCATTGTCTTTTCAAATCTACTGGTGCTTTTTAATACATATAACTGCACCAGTGATTTCAGAAGTTACACTTTTGTTTTAAAAGCTTTCAAGGCACCTTTGGCCTATGAAAAATTAGAACAATACAGTTGTGTTCAGGGAGGCATTTTCTAGTTCTGTGTTTCAGGCTTTGCCTGCATAACATTGCTTTCTTGATTTGTTCCCCTTGTCTGTATGGATGGTTTCATTCATCTTGTTCTGTAAGACATAGGATGTGTGATGTGTGTCCCTGCTGAACTGGCTCCCCTTTCTCTAACCAGCTGCATCAGTCTTGTTTACTGTTACTACACTAGCAAATGAGAGCTACCGGTGATCTCAGAAATTTATCTTCTGTGCTTTGCAGGCATGAAGAGACAGTGGGAATAGAAGAGACATTAATGTTATAGCCAAAGGGCTGCTTTCTACCTATCTGATTTTCTGCTCCCAGCAGAATGATCCACCAAGAACCTCCGCAACAGTTCGTGTAACACCCAAACAGGTCACAAAGTCAGCAACAGGTAGCATGGTATTCTGGTTTGTACCGCGTAACTAGGATGTGGAATACAGACAATGAAATTTAGGAGAGACAAACAAAAACAGATTGGCAAAACCAAAAAACTGCTAAAGAACTGAAAGAACAAGCAACGTGCACAAGGAAAAATATGACTACAGCTATTCAGTCAGAAAAGAAATATTGGTGGAAAAGCAAGATTAGTGCCTTATCAGGGTCCCAGAGGAAGCTCAGAGAAGTTCTTTCTGTTTCTTAAGACCTGTGATTGCTGCCTGGGAGCATGTAGAGAAGTGCTAAGCTATGAGTCAGGCAGGATCAGTCGGACGTGACGGACCTTTTTTGTGGACTTCAACAAGAGTCATCAGCTCAGCAAACAGTACTACTAATAAAAGTGGGTC
The DNA here is from genome assembly GCF_023638135.1 of Falco biarmicus. NCBI lineage: Eukaryota > Metazoa > Chordata > Aves > Falconiformes > Falconidae > Falco > Falco biarmicus. The sequence continues at coordinate 31,517,513 of NC_079289.1, forward strand.
TGTCATGAGCAGCAAGCATGGTGACACTGCTCAGGCTGCTGTGTTCAAACCCCACAATGTGACTCTGAAGATTTTAAAGCTTTTTTTTTAAAGGGTGGGGGTGTTACTTCAGCCCCAGTGCACTCTCTTATATTTCTCTGGCTTGTTGGCAATCTGCCTTAGACAGCCTTTAATTCCATTCTTGGGTCCCATTGGGTCAGAGTGACCAGAGAGTCAAAGCACAAAGCACTAAAAGGTTTACCGCTCCATCATTCTATATTTTAGGTGGTAAAAGTTATCTGCAGCTGGGGATTTGGTGTTTGTTTGGCTGCTAGGCTGTTCGATGAGAGGACCCTGCAGGTTAGTTCACTAAATTTGAATTAATTGGAAGACTACAAACTACTACCATACTTTGAAATCAAACCAGTCAGATACTGTTGTGGCTTACTGATAAAAGAAAGGCAGCTGAAGGAGGACAGGGAAAAGGTCAAGACAGAGAAGGGCAATCATTGTTTAGGCTTCAAGAAAGCGTGTGGGGGCAGCACCTGGGTTACTGGGGCTTAGAGAAACTGAAGCAGCAAGGGGGCTAATCAGCTGAGCTCATTAATGGAAGAAAAACAGAGGGACAGAAAGTATGCCTGCTGCTAGGAAAGACTTCAGAGAGAAGAGACTAGAGAACCTGGAAAATGTCATGGTGTTACTGCTGCCATTAGCTCTCACTCCCTGCCTGCCTGCAGCTGTGGGGAAGCCATCCAGAGGAGCATCCCTAGGCGGCGAGCATCTGCAAAAGCCCTGGTCTTGGTTTTCTGAGACTATGACAAGCACAGTCCCACTGGAGGAAGGTATGCAGTATGTGTGTTGTGGTGCAAAAGGCTGGGGTGCTCCTCTTTGCAGTTGCAGGGGAAGCTGGTCCAGGTGTAGATTGACCAAGGACACCGGGACTCAATTCAGAGGGAGCTTACTGAGCTGCTGTGTGGTGAGTCAGAGGTGAAGGGACTGCCAGCAATGTTGGGTGTTGATGTCCCTTATCTGGTTAGGTCAAGAGTAGCTATGGGAGTAGAACCATACTATCTGATAACTAAAAAAGAGAAGGCAAAGATTATTCTGTAAAGATTTCCTTCTGATCTGAGCGATGGCTCTGGGAGGCAGTCTTTGGCAGATCGCCAAAGCCCAATGTGGGGTGCTGCTCAATAAATAATTTTTCATCGGGGTACAGCCAAGTTGAATGAAAAAAGTCTTGCAAAAGAGCAGAATATGGCCACAAAAAAGACTTCAGGTTAGGTCTGGAGCTGGGTAGACACGCAAGCAAGGCCAGAACCTTAAAAAAATAGTTGTCCACCACTGTGGTTAAATCTAAAATTGGTGACATACTAAACATTAGACATATTTGGCTAAGATCATGGGGAATGAACAGGATCAATGTATGTTTTAATATATAGTAATGCACTTGATTAGTGGATAGGACCCTGGATGTGCCATCAGGGTACAGCCATAAAGACTAGCTGGAATAAATCTTAAAATAGACTTGGAACACTGGTGTGGAAAGGTATTGCCTCTTCAGGAAGGATTTGCAGGGGAAATCGGGTGAGAAATTGTTGCACTGACCATAATGAATGAAACTCAAGGGAGAAAAGCAGGCTTGTTGAAGAGTTCAGAGTGACAAGAGAAAGTACCAGTTGCAGTGGGGTGCAGGGTCGCTGCAGTTTGGCAGAAGGATTTCCATCTCTCCCTGTCTGTCTTCCCTGGGCCTCAACACCCTCCTCCGCCAACACTACATGTCTTAGTCATTCTCCTTGCTCTTCTGTGTTAGAGTGCGGTACCAAGGGTATGGATGAACGTAGGGCTGGGGTGAAAAATAGTGGCTTGTCAGTGTGTGCAGATCACTACGGGTCAGAGAGACATGAGGGAAGGTGTTTGAGGAATAGAAAGTCCTGTGAAGAGTTTAAATAAAAATAATTAAGATGATAAGCATAAGAGAAAACAGCACACGGAAGAGCATAAGGAGGGAAAGATAATGAGAGAGCCTGAGGGAAGGGAAATAGCTCCGAGGGAATTGGGTAGAAATGGGGAAGCACAGAACGGGGGAAGCCAACAAAGGAGGCAACAGAGGGATGGAACAACACTGCTGTTTGGGAAGCAGGTCTGAAAGAAGTGAGGAAGAGGGGAAACATGAAACCCAGATACAAAACTGATGAAATAGTATGAAAGCTGAGGAATGAAACAAACACAGGCAGCTCTTAAGGCATTTATTAAATTTTGTCCCCCAGAAGAGATGGTATAAAACTCAGTGCACAGAAAAGTACATGTGTGAGTAGGGTGGCGTTACCCTACTTTTACTTCCCATTCCCAATTTTACCATCTGTGGTATCATTCTCCTTCTGTGATGCTCACATGGTAACAGGTGACAAAATTATATATCTAGTTAGAAGATTTTGTACTTCATATTCTGCTAATTTAACTTTATCCTTAGAAGTTCTTGTTTCACTTAGTAAAAGAAGTCTGGATGACTAATACTGTAGAAATCAATGATGAGGTGAGGCACGATGAATCCCATCCACCTTACAAGGTTTAAAAAAAGAAGCTTTCTAGTATAGGAAATTGAGAATGCAGTAGACTGGCATGGCAGAGCAGTGGGGACTTGCCTTTTGCACTGCACAAAAGTGCAGAGAAGGCACTGTCAGTATTGCAGTATGCAAAGTCTGAGTGAGTGTGTGTATCCACAGAAATTACGTGGGCTCACTTCAGAGCTGATGTTACAAGGGCCAAAATATTTTCTAGCAAGCAGAGGATCTCTGTGGCATATACAAAGGTGGTGGGTAGAACATGTGCATCCCAAAAGCCCTGGAGGAGTTTATAACAGCTGAATTTCAACAATCCAAATGAAATAATAGAGTAAAAGAAAAAAAAATGCAAAACCAATGGCTCCTTTGCTGAACTTCACCTGAGAGGGAAAATTGCCAAGAGCTGACTTGCAAAAGGAACCTTTTGTGTGGGTTAAGTTTGGAAAGGAAAGGGAAGCCAGCAGGAGTTTTGTGGGAGGAAGGCATGTCTCCCACATGTAATTCCAATTGAAGCTCTTGTAGAGAGGGCTCGATGAACAAGTCTGCTCAAACTTGGGAAGGGCTTCAGTTACCAGCTCAGGAATGGATAAGAGGCATTTATATTGGTGGAGGACTTAAGCCCCTACTTCTCTCAAGAACACAACAGACAAATGCTACTCCTTTTTCACTAGCTTTTGCCTTCATTTTGTACCTTTTATAAATGTCTCATCTTACCCTCCTATGGCACAAGCAACACTTGGCGCGGTGTGTGGCAGTGTCGGCTAGATTAGAAAACTTACTATCATTTGAACTATGATAAGAAGTGACAAGAAAAGAGATAAGATTTCATTTATATTGTTTTTAAAGTCTTGAAACATTTTTTATTAAATTGGTGAGAAAAACAATGTAAGAGGATGATCAGCCTGACTTGAAGTTCTGTGCAATTTTTTATAAAACAAAATATACCATTATTTCACGTTATAAACTACAGGAACTGATGACAAGCCTCACGAGGGAATCAATACAGATAGTGTTTGTAATAACGTCTTGGGAATAAAATAATGATTCTTCAGTGAAAAAGAAGGTGTGTGGGGCGTAGAAGAATGTGTCATGAAGAACAATAGAAAAGCAAGAGCAGAAGACACTGTACTGGACTCAGAGGGTAAATAGCTTTAAATGTATTGTTCCTTAATTTATATTACTGGGTAATGGTTGGTTGCGTCAAAAATATCTTTCCTATTTCTTTATCTTTTTTCAGGACCCTCCCCTGAGCTGAATGAATCAGAATATCAGTGAATATGCTACAAGGCCATTTGTTCCCTTCTGAGAAGCAGAGGGTCTCACTGAGTAGGATCTTCCCTGCAGGAACTCCTCTGATGGATGTCCTTGCCCTGTGGAGGCCCATGGCACACAGCAGTCAGCCAAAGGATGAAGGTGAAAAATGTGCTTCTCTTATCCCTGTTACAGCCACTGTTGACAGATTGCAAAGGTTCTTATCAAGACTGTAACTGACCATCTGGTAGGAGCTATCTATATTAGGACCCAGGACAGCCATTTTTAATTTTCTTGATTATTTCCTGAGAAGATAACTATAGTCGGAAGCATGTGGGGAGAGGGTCTGTTTCTCCAGCCTTCCTTCTCCTATGCTCCTCAAAAGAATTTTAAAAGTAGAAACATGAGAAACAATGGATACGTTGTCTGGTTGTGACTTATGGTGATACCGCTGACACAGGGCATGTATTTCTCTTCGTTGTGGCCCCTGCAGTAACATCTGCTTTAGAGGCTGAACCCTGCTGAAGATGTCAAAGTTAATTATGACCCTTACAAGATCTACTGTAAGGTTTTTGTGAGATTTAGGTGATACATGTCTTCAACTCAAGGTGTAGCTTACTCCATCACTCGCTGAAGATACAGGCCATGTACACTTCTTTTGTACCAAACATACTGTGGGCAGAACACTCTTCTCCAGCACAGGCTCCCAGTGGCAGTCCTTCAAGCCCAACTCTGACTTGGTTTCTAATAAAATCATGACACTGGAACAATGTTTTGGCTGCAGAAGACAGAAAAGATGTTAGTCTAGCTGATTAGTTTTATCTAGAAAATAATAGCGCTAACACTTAGGACAGGCATTTAACTAAAGATTTAGTTAAAAATTCTAGACGTTCAGGACCTCTTAGTGTCCTTGGGAATAAAATAATGATTCTTGGGTGAAAAAGATGTGTGGGGCATTGTGTACTTGGAATTCTGGATCTTTAAGAATTTTTCATACATTAGGGGAACTTTTTAGGTTTAAATATGTAGAAAAACATTACAGTTTTAGTATGTGTCAGATGTCAATAGTCCCTCGCATTCTTCAGTCATTAGAACCAGACACAAATGTTTTGAGATCCTATGAAAATGAATAAAAAATTAACCAGGTTTGGAAATAGTAGTGATCATTGGCAGTTTCTGTGAAATTTATTTGTTTGCTTGTTCACTTTCATTTTTCAGCTATTGCATGTCTGGAATGTAATTGTTTATGCTTGTGTGGAAAATACAAATAAAAAGATAAAGGAAAATCAATGGATTTTAATACATAAGGTAGGAGAAACTAAGCAGAAGGGTAGTATTGGGAAAGAGAATAAGACAAATTCAGACTTTTTGCTGTATATTAGACAGACACAAAAAAGACCCAATGTCTATTGAAGAGATTGATTTCAGTAGATATTGGCTTAGGCCTAGAAACACTTAGTTTGATACCAAAGAAATTTAGCATGAAAGCTCACTAGAAGTCTTTGGCTTTCTCAATAGCAGTCAAACACCCGAAAGGTGATTTTCCAGTTGGCTAGTAATATTAAAATGTCATATTTTTAAAAGACCTGTCCTTGGGCCCAAAAAAGATACAGCTTTTCTCATCTTCGGTTAATGAGCATGCACAGCTGTCCTGAGCACAGCTGGATTTTGAATTCCATATGCACATTTAAGGTGTTAAAGATGCTTCCTTTCAGCCATAGGAGAAAATTAACAACTTTCACCAGGTCTCCTGAAAAGGCAGAGGGAGAGAGAGAGAGAACAGATCGTGCTAAACAGAGAACAGACTAGTGGTTACAGCATCTCCAAGACTGTACGAAAAGGTAGTTGAAATTTGCTATTTGCATAAGTAGCAAATGAAGCTGTACTCCACTTTTCAAGTGAGTGCTGGCCTACTGGTTCTTCTCAGGAGGAACCAAATTTATCCATTCTGCCCATCTTAATAGCTATTCTACTCTGCACAAAGAAATAAAAATATCAAAAAAAGGCTAACAGTTCTACCCCTTTCCCATATTGCTGAGAGAGAAGGGTTGATTAGCTAGCTCTATAATCCAGCCCACAAGAGCCTTGCCCAGCCTGTGAGACATACAGATTCATTTTACTCCCTCATCTGTTATTGAATGGGTTATACGAACTATAAAAGACATTTGACCTGGGATAGCAGTGGGTTTTTCTTTTCAGAAACAATGGAATAAAACAGAGTTAAGATGTTGTTGAAATGACATTTCTGAATCTTTATGCCCCTCAGCTCCCTTTTCTCACATGCAATCCCCTTTCTTCTTCACCAGATGTAACCAAATAATCAACTTTTTGCCAGCATAACCCAAGGCAAAGGCACAGATCAAACCTACAGAACAAACAGAAAAAACTACAGCACCATAAAACTGAGATACTTTTTCTTCCTTGTATGTGTGTTCTTGCTGTTTGTTTGCTTGCTTTTAGATTAGTACAAGATATATGTAAAGTTTCAGGGCCAGAAAAGGTTTTAGTGGAAAGGGTATGTTTTACACCATTGTCCAGAATGAAAGATACAGTTAAAAATCTTGTTTGTTGCCTTCAGAAACATAAATATTTCAAAAGAAATCAGAACTTAAAATGATGTGGGAGTTTTTAAATACTGTCATTTGTAAAAAAAACTTGTAAGATGGGCTCATTCTGAGTTTTTCACAAGCTCTTCTTCATACCTGACTCACAGGGACATTACTGCTGTCTTGAGAGGAACATCTTGAATTTAAAGAGTTGAAATATCCATGTCTTTAAAATAGCACAGAGGATTTTTTTCCTGCAGTCCCCAGAACTGATACTAGACAGCTATTTTTATGCCACTGGATTTGCCAGCTCATCCTCCACTTTCTCAGTCAGTTTCTTGGTATTCTCAGAAACTCCTGACACCAACTGAGTCATTACGGAGGTGTCTGAGTTACCCAGACCTTCCAGTGTCCTTTTGGTGGACAATAACTTCCCTAACAAGAGTGTCTAGGGTTTCTGTGCTGCAGGAGCAGGGGCCTTCCCGCTGTTTCTGCCAGGCAGTGGAGAGCTCAGACTACCCCACCTTTGCAGAACTTCATGCTTTATTTAGAAGACCACATTTTAACTGGTACATTTGTTTGAGAACTCATTTGGATGAGCTTTGGACTCCAAACACACTTTCCTCAGCTGCTCATATCTTTTTCTGCTTTGCTCAGAGAATTTGAAACCACATGGTGGGAGAAACTCTTAATGTTATTTTGGGAGACCAGTCATAGGTTACCAGCATCTGCCAACTACTTGGCAACTATGAGCTGTTTGGCCTAGCACACAGGCTGGATTGCCATTGGAAATGGGATTAACTATTTAAAGATTCAGAGCAATCATCTAACAGTGTGTGACTTGAGAGCTTCAGAGTGAGACTTCCCTGTGAAGAATGAGTGAGTATGTGAAAAGCAGATGGAAAAGCTCATTATTCCTCAAGAAGATGGGATCCCACACAATTTATGCTATGCAAGGATGAGGAGCTTGATGGAACAGCCAGCTGTGAATATGGGGCTGGAATATGTCATTCAGAAAAGTAAGGACTGGATTAAATTAAAAGAGCTGATAAAAGAATCATCCTTCTCATCTCCTTCTGGCTTTCAGAACCTCTTACAGGGAAGATGACTCACAGTCTCTATTTTCAAGAAAACCCTGAGGGGAATTATCTTGCTCAGGTTGCACTGAAAGAGAGAGCTTTGGGAAAATCTGCAAGTGCAGAAGGGTGACTACCTTTTTGGTTTCCAGTTGTGTGAAATACATGCAATGCAAATCCATAGTGTGTGGCCTTCAGTGATTTAATAGCAACAGTAGCTGAAGGTTCTCAGAGTTCAGAAAGGCCAGCAGGCACTTGGCAGAAAGTGCTCCAGACATGGATTTAAAAAAGACCAGTCTCCTGGCTTGGACCTTTTTGTATTTTTGTAATAGTATTTGATATTCTTTCAGTGATTCCAGGACTAGGATAATAACTCTCCAAGGTGAAATTTTCTCTGCTTTTTTAAGTTATCCCTCCCATGTTATCCCTATTCCTAGACAGACTGTGTAGCATATCTCAAAGGGATGTGCAACATGCAAAGATCTTTATTTGGTGTGAAGTTTCATAGGCTGCTGTGAAATGTCTTCAAAAATTCTTTCATTCAAACACTACTTTCCCCTCCCTTCCTAATGTGAAAACAACCCATTTCTGCTTTATGATTTCATTTATTGTGCCTGAAATGATACCTTAACTGAAGGAAATTTCTCTGTACTACTTGGCTCTGTGAAAGCAGTAGATGTACCAACATATACCATATGGAGTATTGCCTACTGGGAGGCAAAGGAGTTCAAGGCACCAGTTTCCCAAACACTCAAACCCCCCTAACTCTAAAAGAACTTTGCTGAACACTTTAATTGTCGAAAACAATGGGAAAATTAAAAAAAAAAACACATACCACCACAAATATTGCATCAAAGGATGTATATGCAGTGTAATTAAACAGAAAGAAAACAGTTTTAGTAGAATAGTAATAAAATTCATATACATCAGAACACAGGCCAGCGTATCAGAGATAAATCTTGCCCAAGCCTAGATTTTAAGCACAAAGTAGCAAGGTTTCATTTTACCCACAAGTAATAACTTCAGCCTGAGCTCGAGCACAAGGCCAAAAGAGCACTGTTCAAAGACAGAGACCTTCTTTTATCTAATCACCAATATAACTGTGGTAGTATACTATATGCTCTATAAAACTACCTTGCAAAGACAGAAATTAGAAATACTTAACCTTGTATCCAGACAGACTAGATCTAACTTTTACCTTCCATTTTGTACCCAGTGGTGATGATATTCAGTAGTGAGTCCTTGCTGAGAAGGTGAAAAGCTCTTCTCCGCAGCCCCTTCCTTGTCTATGGCCTATGCCTTACCTTATAAAACCATAACTCACACATTCTCTGAGCCACTTAGAGTCTTCAAATGTTTACTAGTGCTACCACATCACCCCTTTAAAATGGCCTTCTCTAAACACATTTATTATTTTCTCTTTAGGTCAGGAGCTGTCTTTTGTTGTGTATAGTCTCCAGTGCCACGGAGCTCCTGGGTACCACTGATGGCTCACTATTGCTAATGCAGCTAAAAATAACCTGATTGGGGTGGAACACTGCTTCATTGCACCCACCTGCATGCAGCTCAGGTGCCCAGCCTGGGACCACAGGCTTATTCAGGTTGCCTCATAGTCAAAGGAGAGAGAAAGGAGCATCATCAGAGAGGAGCTCAAATCGCCCTGCAGGGCAGATGTCTCACTGTTATAACACTGTAGGACTGAGAACACCTAGCTTAGGCACCTCGCTTTGCTGCTTAGCAGTAAGTAATGAGCCTGATCCTGCACCTCTCATGGAGTAATCCCATGTGTCAGGATTTCTGCTGTACTAGGAGTTTTTTACCTAAAAGTTGGTGGTTCATTCCAGGAAATAAGAAGGAAATTCAGTCATGGATTGGATCATATTTCAAAGTATTTCAACACAATGTTCACTATTTGTACAGACTTTTGATGCAAATACTGAGTGCATGAAGCATTTATCATAGCAGCTAAGGAACTATTCTAAGAACAGACTGCAGGCTCAGTCCAAAAGCAGAGGAGTGTTGAACAATATGTCATTTGTCATTTGTGAACAGGCAACTAATACAGTGCAGTTTGCTAAGATGCAGTAATATGCTTGTGTGACTGAGAATGAATTTAAGATTGTTGCGAAAAATAACCAGAAATTTGTGACAGTAATCCAAGTGTAGCTTTGCATGCCACTGAACCAAAAGCAGCTTCCTAGGAGTGGGGACAGGGCAAATGTATGGAGTATGAGTTATTTCCCATGTATAGCAGTATAATGATCCTCTTTACCTGTGTTTAAGTTAAAATTAGTATTGTTAACACTTTTTCAGCCCAGTGAGAAACTCAATATGCACCACTGAACTTGTGGGCTCAATGCATGCTGGTGTGACCTCTGTGCGCCCTGCAGTTATAAGGACCTTGTAGCATTAGGCTGCTTTGGAGGAGAAAATCCATCATTACAGTCACTTATGATTAAGCTTTGCAGACCAAAAGTTTAAATAATAAAGAGAACAAATGATCCACACAAATGCAACATTTATTTTTAGTTTTCTGAAATGGCTGTTACCCTCAAAAACACACTTAGCCATAATGGAAAAATTATCTTGCAAATGTCTAATAAGATTATATGTATTCAAATTTATGCTGTATTTAATTTAGCTCTGCTCAGAACTATTGTTGTGAGTCATTGAAAAGGTACTTATACGTGGGAAATATTTTGTATAATTAAACAAGCCAAAATGCAAAAACCCACAAGTCCCAAACTCCCTTGCAGCTTAAAGCCAAGTCCATGTCTTATGGTGAATATTTCTATGCTAGTAAACCATGACATCAGCCTCAGAGAGCTGCAAATTAACAAATTTCTCCCAAATGCTTCCTCCACAGAAGCTTGAACAGTGAGCCAAACAGTTATACTGCAGCTGGCATCATTAGCAGTAGCTAATGCCATTACCAGTGGGTACATTTTTACACCCAACTTTCCACTTTGATCCTGAAGGGTACTAGCTTAATTTGCGATGATACGTATTTCCCAGCAGCAATCAAGTGCTAATTAGACAGTGGCATCACTTCTAAATGGTTTAAAGGAGCTGGTCTTGCTCTGTTGGTCCATTTACCTGTCCTTGTAGCCTGAAAGGTATTCTTGTTACAGGCAAGGGGATTCTTGTGCAGTGCAGAATGCTGACTCCAAGGCAACACCACAGATTTGTTTCAGCGTTTTCTATTAAAAAGTGCTATTATGTTTTACTTCTACTGTTTCCCAAGAAAATTCGCCAGACAGATTTCTTTTCATGTTAAGCATAGTTCTCCTTCCAGACTCTCATTACTCAGTCCTACACACTCTTCCATGCAGTTAGAAAAAGGGGTTTGATATCCAAACTCAAACCAAAGGTCTGACTGGTTGTGGTAAGGAGTTTCACAGAATCCAGTACCAGATGCTTCAGAAGAACAGAGGAAAAATAGTGAATAATAAGTCAAAAGACAACTGTCCTCTTCAAGTATGTGTATGCCATACATATACACAATGTATATAAATAGATCAGTGTTATTCTGTTGCACAAATAATGGTTACACATAAACCCTCAGCTGTATAATTGCAGTCATTGTCCTCTTGTAAACTGATAATTCTGTTTTCAATTTCATGCAAGTCTTGGCCTTCAGAATAATTTGTGGGAATGTGTTCCCCTTTATAATTATGCCTTGTATTTGCAAGTATTTAGCTGATTTAAAAATGTGTCACCTTTTACTTTCAAAACACAGAGACACAGAGATGTGGATTTAAATATTTGCAGGCTTTGAACTTGGATCTTTGTCTTGCTGGTGAGCATTTTCACCATGAGGATGCTAAGTAGAAGTGTATGAACCACCAAGTACCACCATCTCTGCAACCCATTTTAGTTTACTGAAAGGGCTGCTCCTGTTTGAGCATGTGAAATAAGCTCAAAGCCTCACCATGCCTCTGCGTTATGAGAAAAAAGGTGGTGGTGGGAGCTCAGTATACTTTTCCTCTGTCACTAAACTGTGTTTGCACCCACAGGACTCAGCTTGTAGCTTTCCCATGGGAATGGAGCTGGGTGAAATGTACCAAGGTCTGGCCTTTGCACAGATGGTAATGCCTGAGCAATCCTGACTTTGCAGCTGAGTGGAGAGAGGGGCTAGCCAATGCCTCCTCATTGCCTAGAGCTCATGCCTGATGAGGATATACTCACAGATGAATTCACCCTCCTCCTGATGCTGGAGCTGGCTTTTCATGGAGGCACTCGTGGTGTCATGCAAGACAGCCAAAGACAAACCCAGAGTAAGCCCTTGCCCAATTCTAGGCCACTAGACTTTTCTGTCAATAAAAACCCCATGAAAACAAGACAACGAAAGGGACTTGTAACAGTGGCTCACATGATTCACGAAGTGTTTGCTAATTAATGCCATCTTATTGATGAGGTGGCATGTGCCACTTCAGACAGCAGTTATGATGCCTCTGAGCTACAATGCAATGGGCATTGCAGCCCAGGCTGGCTATTCAACAGCAGATTTAAAGGTACATCTTCAGAGCAAAATATGTAAAATATGCAAAACTGTACATCTCCAAACAGTTGAGAACCCTACTTACTAATAAATGACCCTGTTTTACTTAGGAAAAAAATGGGGAAAGATAGACTTTATTAGAACAAATTGCATTAGCAGATATGTTTGTCTAGATATGTTTCTCTTTGCAAGTGAATCAACTACAGAAGGGAGGTTTCCTTCTGGTCAGTAATCTATCTATCAAAATCCAGTGAGCTGTATTTTCTCTGGGTGTTTTATTAAATGATTTGTGTGTACACAGTAAGGAACCTAAGTGATGGAGATGCTTTAAAGTTAGTACTGCTGGATACTCTACCAGTACTGAATGTAAAACCTCATCAACACAGAAAAATCTTCCAACAAACTCACAACTCAATTTCAGCTACATCTGTGCTACCCTACTAGTTGTTCCTATCCTATATTTTATAATGTTTTAAGGATATCTTCCAATCATTTTTTTCTAGAAAGAAAAATATATTGTGATGCTGTGTCCTAATTTTCTGAAAATGTCTTTTTCACTTTTCTTCCAAGCTCTCCTTATCTGCAGAGGTGGCCAAAATCCAAAACGCTTGTGTCCATATCACTGGAAAATGTAATGAGGATGAAACCACTATTTGGTTTTGTGTACCACTAGTAGCCTTTTGGGAGATCAGAGAGATGTTGCACAGCATTTTTCAACCCTTTTCTTCAGAAATGCAAGCAGTGTCATAATTCTTAAATTTTGCTTAACACCAATCAGTCCTTTGAGCCTATAAAAATAAATGCTTTTTATATTCTACATTGTATTTTAAGGTATCTATTCTCAGTTTCTGCCTCTTCTGTTACCCCTTAATTTGTTCTGCTATGTACAGAAAAGAAAGCAACAGTCCTTCATTACCCTTTCCCACCTCTACAGAGAGTCTAAAATTCCCTTAGTAAAGAAGAAACAAACCAGCAAAGCATGATTAATTCTGTAACAGAAATAAAACAAAGCTAAGTTTTAATCTGCCAAACACTGTTAGCTTTTGCTTTTTCCTTGTGTGCTTTTTCTACTGTAAGATCTTTGAAAACAGAACAATGTCTTCCAGTGTGCTGGTTCAGCACATAATACAGTAATGATTGTCCAGAGTAATTCTGGACACCAACGTAAGATCAGGCAGCTGCTAATGAAGGTCATTCCTAAGCATCATTGCTCATAATGGTTCTAGGGTCTGGACAGGATTTTTTAATCTTCCAGTGCCCTCACACAGTTCATGAGTTGCACTACAAGTTCTTCATGTTGGGGTAACACAACCTGTTTCTTTTCTGTACTCCTTTTCCCTCATTCACTGTTTGAAATCTTTTAATAAATTGGTTTTGACATGATGACCCAGTTATTTACCAATAACTATTAATCCCAGGTGGTACAACTGTCCTAGAATAATTAGATCACATGATGCAGAGCTTCACACTCCGTGAATACGTCAAGATATTGGACAAGAGCTAGGTCACTGAGCACAAATTTATACTTTTCATCCAGTGCCTCTCCCATAATAACAGGAACTTTGTCTTTTAGAAATTTTACCTATTGCTACCAAATCAACAAGCAACAACAGTAAGGAACAGGATGTTTTTCATATTATTTTTGGACATCTGCAGTTGCAGAAATGTCCCACTTCATGTTCAGTAAATTGGTGAAACCTAATGTTAATGCAATGAAGTTAAAAGAAAAAATGATCAGTTTCTCCTGTTTAAATAGGTTTGTCATTTGATGTTACATGGGGACAGATGACACTGACTACTATGGTACCTTAAAAACATCTGCTAATTAACATTACGGCACTAAAGGTGGTTGATGGATTAAATTCTCTGCAATCAAGACTCATTGTACCTCCAGCTGTTGTAAAGTGAGAAAAGTTTGTGAGGTTTACTCACTGAATGAGTGTAGGGCACTTACTAACCTCTAACATGTCTTTTTCATGAGATACTGCACCAACGATACAGCGTTTGTGAGTGAGACTTGTCCACAGCTCTGACTTCCCAGATCATCTGATGTCAATAGAAGCTTTCACAAGGACACAGAGGCAGAAGTGGAATTAAAGCTTAAAGAAGTTTAAAGAAACTAACCACCATCCTGTGCCATGATTTAACAGAAAGAAGGAAACTGCCAGTGTGCCCTCGGTAGGCAACTGTGCAAAGGGATATGTCACAGCTGTAACTCAGCCCCAGTTCTAGCCTCCACCGTGTCACAGATTCCAAAGGGATGTGCCTTGAAACGTCAAACAGCTATTTCTGAAGAATATGGATTGAATGGCAGCCAATATCTCAAATTTGGAAAGACTCCTTCTAAAGACAAGGCCTTTAGAGAACCTGTGCAAGGGCAAGACCCAATAAAGATCATTGGCTAAAAATCTGGAAAAGAGCAGATGACGGGCACCAGACTTTAAAGGATCTGAGCAAGAGACTGGAGTACTTACAAAGACAATAATGGATGGGGTGGTTAAACAGAGGGGTAGGTTCTTGTGAAAAGGCAATATTATGAAGTATTTTTTAAAAAAGAGAACATGTGAGGTAAGGGGAAAGCAATTATTTCCAAAGTCTGGATTTGTCAGATAACCTCATGCTGAGCACAGACCTTTCAAAGCTCAGTATTCTCTTCAGTTTCTCCAGGTTTTTGAAGTGATGACATTGCAATGGTGACCTGGGGGGCTACACAGATCTTGTCTTTCTTGTGAGACATCCCCAAACTTCCTTTATATACATTTTGGTTCAGACCCTCTTTCATGCACCCCTGAAAATAAAGGGCAAGGCCAGTAACTGTTCCTACGCTGATTATCTGCCTTGGTGAGACTAGCTCACACTGACTAACATTTATTTGCTCATGCTCATAGCCTTGGCTATGGGCATGAGCAAATAAAGCTAACGCATTACTGAACAAGGCTGACATTGCAGAATTAGACTCCCTTTCTTAAGGACTTAATTTTGTGCAGGACATCAGGGGAAGTAATCTTTTCCTTTCCTAAAGATCTAAGAACTTCTAGTCTGTTTTTCTAGCAACACAAGTATGAAACAGCTCCTCCAGCTATGCAGACATGTCATTCTGCTGCTGTCAAAGTGTGTGTCTGAAATTTATCTAGCCATAGAATGATGTGGTGTGATCATGGTTCTGCTGACTTACATAATTCTATCATGAGCCACCCTTATATTTGACCTTTTTATTAGAACTTCGAACTACTTTTAGAGATTTTTTTTTGTTAATACTAGTTGGCAATTTTGGGCTGCAGTTTATGCATTTCAAACAGTCAATATCATGATCACTATGTTGATGAGAAAGCTCCCAGAAGACATAAATCGGAAGCAAAACAGGATTTTGATGAATGAGGCAGAGGTTACGTTACTCCTCACAAGACAGTTAATGCCCTGTTGACTTATACTGATCAAAAAGCCCAAGGTAAATGCCATGTTATCTAGATTGAACTGTGAGCACAATGTGATGTCAAATCATTTCAAACCCACACACTGCAGCTGGTGCAAGTGAACATGTGGGTTCACTTCTTCAGACATGATCTTTCCATAACATAAAAAGCCAAGAAAACTTCTAACTAGATCTCCCTCCTTCAGTACACTGTCTGAAATTATTGTAGGAAGGGAAAAAGTATGAGGCTGGAATAGGAATTTAATTTTCTAATGCTATAGCTGGGACGCTGAAAAAGTTGCCTGAATAAAAGAGGTCCTGAAAAGCAGAGGTGACAAAGGCTCTGATTATTTATAAAATGCTTACTGTACAAGCCCAGGAAAAAAGCAACAATCAACATCATAGATGAATCCAAACTGAAGTTTTTTGTCTTGCATCCTGTTCCCTGGTTTCTTCCAATAAAACGCAATTGTCACCTTTGATGTTTTGGCTGGAATTTTGCAACACTTCATCTCGACTTTGTAGATCTGTTTTGATAAGTACCCATTCATAGTAATTTGCTGGATAAAAGTTGCCGTGGCTGCCAGTAAAACCGGCTGCCAGATAACAGGTCAATATCCCATGAAATTGGTGGTGTAACTGCAATACTGTGGGCAAATGCTGGTGTTCTAATGTGGGACATTGGCTCCCATTCTCAAATATCAGAATAGAAAGTAGTCATCTTCCAGATTTCACAAGGAAATGCTAGAGGAATCTGGCTCATCAGCAAAGCAAAGTTGTTTGCTAGAAAAAGCATATGGGTTAGAATTTCCAGAACAACAAAACAACAAATGCAGAATACTTGTAGTGTGGTTGACAGAAAACACTTTAGCAAAATATCTTCTGAACCCAGTTGTCCTGATGATCACTACATTTCTGCAGCAAAGGGAAAGGTACATGCATACCCAAAGCAGAACAGGTTGGTGAAACTTACAGGACATTGCTTTTCCTTTATTGTTGCACACCCCTCTGTACCTATCCCAGCATAAAGAAATGAAAATAGTTGTGAAAAGGTGGTTAAAGGAGTCAAAACCAGCCATTCTCTGCAATATATTGTTTGTACCAGTCACAAATTAACTGGCAACTTCATGATATTTTCGTGCTGCTCTTTGCAATATGAAGTTCCACTCAGGCTTCTCTTTCCCCTGGTGCTGTAGCAAATGTCCAACCTTAGGGCAATTGTCAATCACAGCACATGCAATCACTGTTGAGGGAGAAGATGCTGCTGAGATCTTGACCTGTCACACAGATGTCCTGACATCTGGGCCAGGATCCCCAGTTTATTCTCAGGCTCTGCTGGACTGTAGAAGCCAGCCCTGCGCTTCTGCTCTGCTAATATTTAATCCTCCTTCCAACTTCGAACAGAAACAGCAGCTTGAGTCACTGGAACTGTCCATCCTCTACCTGTCTGAGCTGAAACAGCAAAGAAATAGGGCGAGAATTTCTAGCTGTGAGGAAATGCAAAGACAATGCTGAGGAGTTTTCATTTATAAAACACGAACACTAACAGTTCAGATTCTGTAATTAAAACCTGAATGTAGGCAAGTGTTGTGGTTTAACCCCAGCTGGCAACTAAGCACCACACAACTGCTCTCTCACTCCCCCCACACTGGAAAGGGAGAGAGAATTGGAAGAGTAAAAGTGAAGAAAACTCATGGATTGAAATAAATACAGTTTAATAAGTAAAGCAAAAGCTGCATGCGCAAGCAAAGCAAGGAGCTCATTCACCACTTCCCATGGGCAGGCAGATGTTCAGCCATTCCCAGGAAAGCAGGGCTCCAGCACGTGTAACTGTTACTTGGGAAGACAAATGCCGTAATGCTGAATGTCCCCCCCCCCTCCCTTCTTCTTCCCCAGATTTATATGCTGAGCATGACAACATATGGTATGGAATATCCCTTGGGTCAGTTGGGGTCAGATGTCCTGGCTGTGTCCCCTCCCAACTCCTTGCACCCCCCGTACCTCCTCACTGGTGGGGTGGGCTGAGAGGCAGCAAAGGCCTTGGCTCTGTGTAAGCGCTGATCAGCGGTAACTAAAACATCCCTGAATTATCAACACTGTTTCAGCACAAATCCAAAACATAGCTCCATGCCAGCTATTATGAATCAAATTAATTCTATCCCAGCCAAAACTCCTCCCCTGCTCCAGCATGGGGTCCCTCCCATGGAAGACAGTCCTCCTCAAACTTCTCCAGCATCAATTCTTCCCATGGGCTGCACTTCTTCAGAAACCAGTCCAGCATGGCATCCTCCATGGGCTGCAGGTGGAGATCTGCTCCTCCATGGACCTCCCTGGGCTGAGGGGGACAGCCTGCCTCAGTGTGGGCTTCATCAGGGGCTGCAGGAGAACCTGGGCTCCGGGCCTGGAGCCCCCCTGCCCTCCTGCACTGGCCCTGGTGCCTGCAGGGCTGTGCCTCTCACATATTCTCACTCGTCTTTCCAGCTGCAGTTGCAGTGCACATTTTTTCCCCTCCTTAAATACATTATCCCAGAGGTGCTACCCCTGTTGCTGATAGGCTCGGCCTTGGCCGGTGGTGAGTCCATTTTGGAGCCAGCTGGCATGGGTCTTGTCAGACATAGGGGAAGTTTCTGGTATATTCTCACAGAAGCCACCCCTGTAACCCCCTGCTACTAAAACCTTGCCATGCATACTCAATATATTCCACCCATTGCCCTTGTGTTTCACATATTTAAGAATTATTAAAATTCACATTCCTCACACAATCTTTACAAATGTCACACACTTTGTTCACATCAGCAAAAAGGATTCCCTACACCAAAATCAAAATAACATCATCACAAAACCGAATGAAAGTGGGAAATTTACACACAATCCACCCCTTGTCCCTTCACCACAATTAGAACAACAAAAATTCCTCACAATCATTAGCTCTCTAACATTATTCAGTCCATGTTTTGCCTGTTACCTCCCCCAATTACTATCCTTATCTCAGATTCCTTACGGCCCAGGCTGGGTGTCAGAAAGGGCTGTGGTGAGTTGACCTTGGGTGGTGTCAGGTGCCCACCAAGCTGCTTTATCACTCCCCTCCTCAGCTGAACAGCAGAGGAGAAAATAAGTTGGAAAAAACTCATGGGTCAAGATAAAGGCAGTTTAATAAAATAAAAGCAAAGGTTGTGACTGGAAGCAAAAAACCCAAAAATCTATTGTTTACTTCCCATCAGCAGGTGATGTTCAACCACTTCCCAGCAGGTAGGGCTTCAATGCTTAGTGGTTGCTCTGGAAGACAAATGTTGTAAATAATGAATGCCCCCCTCCTTTCTCTTAACTTTGATTGTTAAGCAGACATCATATGGTATGGAATATCCCTTTTACCATTTTGGTTCAGCTTCCCTGGCTACGTCTCCTCTCAAGATCTTGCCCACCCCGAGCCTTCTGGTGAGGAGGGAAGGTTGGAGAGACAGCCTTGATGCTGAGTGACCACTGCTCAGCAGTAGCCAAAACACTGGTGTGTTATCAACACCTTTCTAGATACCAAAAGAAAGCACAGCACTGAGGGCTGCTGTGGGGAAGATTAACTCCATCTCAGCCAGGCCCAATACAATGACAAATAATGGTTGCAAATAGCATGGCACAGGAGGTCTACTGGGGTCACAAGACAAATTCTAGGGACACAAACATTACAGGACATGTAGGTGGCTCCCATCATGAAACTTTAAAGGAAACGAAGGTAAGAATCAACAATGTATTGATTTGTTTGAGAGTCTCAGGCAAACAATATGCACAGAAGAGCTGAGGCAACGGAGCCTTAGTACATGGCACAGCCAGGGACATTTCCAGTGCTGTCTCTAACAGTGGTAGTGGCACTTCCAGAGGGATGCATGCTGGTTTACCCAACAGTGAAGGGAGGCTTAGAGAGTAATTAACAATTGCTTTCTTTACAATGTCATGTTTAACTTCTCTATTATGGTTATTATTCAAACATGAGGCTTGGGAAAGCAAATATGGGGATGTGCTCTTGGTTGTGTCCTTAGCACTGACTGTTTTGTTCTGCAAATAGTCTTTCTCAGAAGCTCATGGGGATCTACAGAATCCATGCGTGGTCCCCAGCCTCATAGTGCATGCCAGACAGGTGTCCTGGCTATTTTCCTTGACTGTTTCATCAGTTCAGCTAGCTTTTTCTTTCAGGCTACGCTGGATGCCACATAATGGTGTGACTAATTGAAGTTGTTTCCCTACTCCTTCTCCAGATCTCTTGATTAATATTTTGTTGTATACCTTAATTAGCACATTTCTGGCTTCTGGCTGCTTGTATCTCTTAGAGCTTTCTGAAGAGACACTAGTAAAACTTTACACATTGTATTATGAAAAATATTGCAGACACAAACTCTTCACTAGATTTGTAATTATATCATGCCCACAGAATTCTATTAAAAACCCAGCATGACACTGCTGATGGTGAAATGAGGAATGGGCTGCTTTCTGTATGCATGGAATTAATTCTGGTAAATCCCATCATAATTGTGTTACGAAGTCTGACCATTAAAAGGAAAATAGCAATTGTTAACCTTTCTAACACAGTTTGTATTTTCCAGTGGGTTTATTTTATTGGATCAGTTTTCTGCCAACTGAATCATGCTCTCAGATGGAACTTATATACAAAGACACAGAGGAAACCAGCTCTGCCATTAGTTTTCCTGTGAAAAACATTCATATTAGCTGTAAGAAACAGCCATTATAACAATGTATCTCAAAGAAGTTTAAGATGTTTTCAAGTTCTGCTTTTGGCCTTACATACATGTAAATTTATCCCTGCTGAGACCCAAGGCATCTTCACAATGGATGGGAGAGTTTCAAGTTTTACACAGTTTTTAAGTGTGTTAGGAGGAAGATGGGGTCCCAGACTTGCCAATCTATGATCTTCTTTAGAGGCAATAAAGCCTGCTGCAATTCTGTGCCTATTGATATAAATCAGATGAAAAGGGGCTCCTTCAAGACTCTGTGTGAACATGGCTGCATAAAAGATTGCTTACTTTAAGCACTTTGCATACCTTTTGCTTTCAGTTTGGGGGGGGGTGGGTGGCAGAACACCACTCCTACAAATTTATTTGATACAACCCCTTTTCTTAACTTTAGACTATTGCTTTCACATTTTAGGTTGCTAGTGAAAATTCACATTTTCTGGGAAAGGGTAAATTTCCTGTGTTTTCTGTGGGTATCTGGCTATACAACTTGTATTAATACTGGGATAAACCCATGGAGCTAAATCCATGTGAGCAAATCAATTTCATTTCCACAAAAAGGAGAAGGCAATGACGCAGAAAGACAATAAACTAAGTCCACTGCTCTGGGCATGTGATCCTTGAAGGAATACTTACTTATTTTATTTATATATTTTTAATAGAGTTGCAGGCTTCAAGCATTGCATCACTTGCTTGGAACAGGGATTGTGGGAACTGAGATTTTACTGACATCAAACACAATAATATAATCCATCTACACTTATAAGAGAAGAAAAACATCAGTAAGTGAAACAAGTGTGCATGCACTCTTCCTATTGGATAAAGCCTGGTTTTGAGAAAAGATGCTTGAATAGTGCACAATAATTATCTGTCTTTCTATAAGGGCTGTCACTCTGTGCCTTATAAAAATTAAATAAAGCAGGCATGTAGAGCCAGATGGTTATTTCCTGTTATTAAAGCTTTAAGGGACAAATTAATCTTTGTTGTAACTCCATTGACTTCAACAGGGTCTCTATTGACTTGAATGAAATTACATTGCAGATGATTTGGATGTGGGCTCTGGAAGATGGGGACCATTTAAGGACTCATCTGTACACAGCTTCTGCATCTCATTTAACTGTTGTGAGTTGTCTGCTTCTTTGGATACAACTTCACCAGGTAGTTCCTTGTACTACTAATACAGCAGCTTTGCACTATACCATGGAGCATGATGCTTGGGTTTTGGAAATAGCGTAGTGGACATAACTGGAATAAACTGCTCCAGTGTTGAAACAGCATTAAAGTGTTGCTGGGTCTGGAGCAAGTTCAAATATTTCTGTGGAACTATGTAGTGTAGATGTACTCCAAGGTTCACAGTTGTCTTTTACTGTATTACCTTCCTTTTTCACTTCCACATGCTTTTAATAGAAAGCCATTAGTTAAGTGCTATGAACACCTGAGCTGATCCTGCAACTGCAGACCACAAGAGGAAGAAGCTTCATCTTACCACTGAAGCAGGTAGTTGTGCTTCCACATCTTAGCCCCACTCACCTGGACTGTCTTGTGGACTGGGAAGAGTGAAAAGACTGGAAGGAAGAACAGATGGAGGCTCTGGAGGAAGCAGAGACTCTGGTTAACAGATGCTTTAGGAAAAAAAGTACTTCCTTTTTGGGGAAGAATTATCTGTCTCACTGATAAAACTAAGGGTGGGACTACGTTAAATTCAAGTATCTAAAAATTGCACATCTAGTCTAAGACAATCATAATCTCTTTAGACAGTGAAAAGGCAAGCACCTCCTGTGCCTAATATATTCCATCCTAAAGCTTGCATGCAAGGAAGATGGGGTGAAATGCTGTCTGGAGACAGCCCTTTATCTCCATGGACTTTAGAGGGAAGTTGCGTTTTCAGCATTGGCTGTAAAGTGAAATGAATCCAGTGAGTTTGGGCCAGAACATTCCAGGAGGAATGTTACAGGTAAGCATGAACTTCTTAAACAAACTCTTGAGATGATACAATTTGCTCAAAAACAGTGAGAAAATGGATGCAGATATTCCTGCATTTCATGCCTCTTTATGTCTACTGTACTGCCTATATTTTTATGATGTTACAAAGAGCCATCTGTGTGGCTTTTTGATTATTTTATGTAAAACTACCCACCACTTTGAAACACTCAAATAAATCTAGCAGGTTTCTTCCAGGTGTACTTAACTCACAAGAGTGGTATTGGGCTCCTAGGCTTGCTCAAGACATAGTAGGAAGGAATAATGCTGATCTGGATTGAAACTTTGCAGCACCTCAGGCACCAAATTCACAGCAAATGTATAAGACTTTGTCTCACACCTAGAGGTGTAGCCTCTGTGCTTAATTATTGAAACTGTGCCCTTGGGTGGAAAGAAATTGACAGTCATTTGGCCATGAAAATACATAGATGGGAAAATATCTTTGCAGTTATTAAAACACAAGTGAGAACTGTGTGTTTGAGTCCTTTCACAGTAAAAGAGGGGGTTTAACTGTTTTTTATTGTCCCTTTGGCGGCTGCCTGACACATCCATTATCACATAAAATAAGATGAGAGCAGCTCCTTCTTCAAATACATCACAAGGAAACAGCGAGTCATGACCAAGTTGCTAGAAGAAAGACAACAGTCAACTATTCTCAGTCCCAGATGTGTAGATGGTATTCTCCAAAGCCTTGAAAGGTACACTTGAAGCATTTCCTGCTCTCAGCATTTATTTTTCATTTGTTTGTACCTTTGAGTTGTGCTGTGCTCTGCTTGCACATCGATGTGCCCAGAACAACTGGGCTGGGTGTTTGTTATGTAGCCCAGTTTAAGGACCTTCCAACTCTTCATACCTTGTAATAAGGAGTTTCATCTGACGAGCCCCAGCACCAGCACAAGTTGATCCATTTCTCCCCTGAAAAACAATCACTCTCACTTGACCTTTTCTTCCCAAATATGAGTCCGGTTTCCATCACCTGGTTTCAAGTAGTCTGGCCTGCAAACATCCAAGCCAGTGCTAATAAGATGACTCAGCAGTGCTGAACTGAACATGGCACAGGCTTTCACGAGCAAAGAAATGCTGCCTCGAATATTCAGCTGTGGACAAAGACTCTTTGATTCAGGTCCTTCAGGCTGGGTCCATGAGGGGACCTTGGCATCACACCGAGCGTTTCCTGCCCAACAACAGGCTGCCCTCCTGCTTGCAGTTCATCCTAATCTAAAGGACCTATGAAAAGATTTGTATACCCTTGCCTAGGACTGCTAAATCAGCACAGATGAGGAGGAATCCTTTAAATAGCCTGCGAAATATAACAGCTACAAGGACCCTGCCTCATCCCTAGGTCTCAGTCAATTGATCATTTGTATTTGTTGTAGATACAGGAGCTTGTCACCTTTTGGGCTTCTCAGCTGTGAACTATCTCTTCGAGTCTGCAGGTAAACCCAGTTAACTTTGTTTTACAGAAACCAGGAGCAAGTGCCTTATAGTGAGCAATCTGGTGGCAGTGGCACTCCCAGGATATGTTCAGGAATCCCACTATGGGTGGTGGTTTAAAGGAAGGTCTCAAATCCCGCTGCCATCCAATCAGAGGGAAGTAATTGCCAAGATCGAGGGTCTTCCAGGCTTAGCCTTTCTCAATCCCTTCTTCTGAACCTGTGCTATCTATTGTCTAGTCACTAAATGTTAAGAGAATAAAGGTCATGAAGTTTATTTTCCTGTCGACTGGGGAGCTGATGTAAAGACTTTGCTGATTTTCCATATGCTGACCAATCAGAACTTAAATTACTTCAGCACTGGTAGCTGCTTGGCCGGGGTTTTGAAGAACCACAGGGTCTGAAGGGCTAACACACACCCATTGCAGCCTTATACTCTACTAACCCTGCTCTGCTGTTGCTGCAAGAAATACTAGAGAAGGATGATAAGCTGTACAGCTTTGACCAGCAGGCAACAAGCAAATTCCAGTACTGCAGACTGAGGAGTTAGCTGTAGTTATAAAATTTTGGGGCTTTTCCCTCATGAAATTGAAACATCAGGGATGTTAAAATAAATCAGATGGTGAAAGGATTCTAGAGGAAAAGGTTCTCTAGGTAAGAAACTGTTCTTAGTATTTCAGAGTGTTCTTAAGTGTTCAAATTTTATATCAAGCCTATTGTGTTGTTCATTAAATATTTTAGGATATTAGGGTGATTTATTTGGGAACATCGGATGCCAGCTGATTAATTCTGAATGAGACAGTGAGGATGTTAAGGATAAAAAGACTATGCCTTTTGCCCCAGAGCTTTGAAGGGCCATCTTTCATCAGAGATGAAATATTAACTTTAGCAAAGAGCTGGGACTTTGTGAAGTAAACTCTGGGAGAAGGCTTTGTGCTGTCCCTACCACTGCACTAGGGTGCCCTGGGCATGGTCCATGCTGCACCCCAGGCTGCAACCAGTGAGGCTGGACAGAGTCTGTCCAGTGTCCACATCTGCCTCTCAGCACAAGCAACCAAACCATGATCCACGTGGGATCACTCAAACTACTGTAATCTCTAATACTATAGCCCAATGGAGGTATTAGACCTCAATGTAATGTGGGTATAAACCTACATTAGTTGAAGATCTGTCCAGATAGGAAACAAAAGAATTCTCACAATTATTTGTTTTTATACAAGACAACACAGTGATGCCTTCCATCAGTAACGTAGGCCATCCTGTATTATCCAGGAATTCCAGTGTCAGAGGATGTGTGACAATTTGAAGGGAAGTTGTTAACAGAAAAACATGGTTTTGATCTATTTTTCCTTCTCTATAACCAACGAATGTTTCACTGGTTATAATGAAGATGAATAACTTCATGTCTGTGGTTTGCTCTACTCTGGAGATACTGAGAAGCAAGGAACGTGATGATTCCTCTTCCATTTAAAAAATTGTTTGCAATATGCTTAATTAGTCCCAGTAGAAACAAAAGTGACAGAAATAAAAACCACAGAAGGAGTTCAATCCACCTTGAATGTGCTTCACTTGGAAATAGTGCAAATTGTGGCCAAACAGATCACATGCAAGCAAAAATATTTTTACCTTCCTTAGTTTGCTTGAACAAGTTATCTGAGTGGAGAAAAAAAGTAAGAATCTTCCTTTCCCTTTACCACTTGGAAATAACACTGGGAAATCAGAATAGATTTTGTTTATCCACTTACTTACAGCAGCATAGTGCTCTGCTGAAGCCCTTACTGCTGTTGAACACAAATGTTGGAGGCAAAGGTATTAGCCGCTGCCTGAATGTGCTGTACATTATGTGCAGTGGCTACAAATAACTTGGGGAAAATTGAGAACTCATTAAGTAGTTGGTATTTAAAAAAAAGCAAACCCACGGAAAGTTCTCTATTAAGCCTAAACAGCTGCAGTTACGTATGTTTTTCCAGAATCAGTAAGATAATTAATTTTGTTATTGGTTTTGTCTGGATGGTTTTTTTTATTTCATTCTAAAATATGACCTGAATGTAATGTAGTTTGCCAATGTGATCAGACTGCCAATAATTAAAGTGACTGCAAACATTAGAAATAAGAGTTATGGGAATCTGACACTTACTTGGATCAAGATTTTGAACTCAGGAGTTCAGGTTTGGAAAACAACAGGTCTTGAGCCAAATTTCAGGACTGTAGGTGTACCACTGGTTAAAACATAAAGTGGCAAACCTGAAGAATTGACATTATGATGGCCATTTAATTCAGCAAGGGCTTCACTGCTTTTGAATGTGGAATGAAAAGGCCATTGCAATGTAGGTATTTGCCATAGAGAGCTGTGTGGGGAGGAAGGAGGGAATGTTAGAAGAGGTAGAAAACAAGCTGTTCTTGGCTTGCTTAGGCCATTAACGTGACTAATGCCATGAGGTGAATAACCTCAGGCCTTTGAGCAGTGCTTGTTTTCAAAAGTGTTGGAGTATGCAGGTTTTGAAACTCAGGCCATTAGAGTTATATTTCCATTGCTGGTGAAGCACAAGTCAAAACCTAACTGCAAACTCTCAGGATCATACCTGAAAGTCACTTAAGCCTGACTACTAGTGTGGAACAGCCCAGGTTTGCAACCATGTCACCTGGATGCCATGTGAGGGCTCAGAGCCCAGGCCACCCTAAGTGGCTAAGCACCAAGTAATTTCCAAGGCTTCATTACAAGGGAAAAATGAATCAGAAAAATTGCCATGGTGAAGAACAACCTTTTGCCTGTGTTGCCCCTCACAGTGGAGGCTTCCCCGACAGCCCTTCTGAAGTTACCACAAAACGCAGACACGAAAATCACTGGTTATTTTGGGACACCTCAACTTCATTAACATCTCCCAGAGAAAGCATGAGTTGGAGAGTTGGAGACTGCTGAGGAGATAGAAATTCATGTCATCCTCTTGTTAAGTCCTGTGCTATTTCTATTCTCCTCCTCAGGACAGTTTTGCTACTTAGAAATGATGGGATAAAGTAAACTGCATTGCTTGTTTTTTCTAAGATATAAGGCTTAACATAAATCGTGATGGCTTCTCTATGGTCCTACAAAGTCAAGCTTTGGCATCATAATCTTAGGATAAACATAAACTTCTGCTGCAAAGGTGTTCCCTGTGTACCTCTACAATGTACCAACATAGCACTAAAATAAATACAAATTGGTTGCAGAGCTGTTTCCTAGCGACTTTTGCATGTATAGTTCACTGAAATATTGCACTAATAATTCCATATGAATGCCTCCTTTCCAAGAAATACTCAGGAGTCAAGAAATGGAATCTAAGGTTGCTTTTGTTTAAAATATCAGTTCTTGCATTTGACCTTTTTTGATTATGTGATCTGACAGACCAAAATATCTTCTGAGAAGACTTATCTGAAAGCTATTTCCACAAAGATACATGACAATCTTTATCCACCTCTTTTCTATCACCTCAGTACTATTTGCAAAGCATTTTCCATTCAGATCTACATAATGAATGTTAAAATCACCTAGAGCATCTTTTTTATCTTCAATATTTAAATCTAATTTAGTTTTTCTTAGAACACACCCTAAAACAACACTTGATGACATGTTACATGTGTTTTCCTTTCAAATTAACTGACTTACTTAGGTGCAGTTCAGAAACGGAGTCAGTAATCTGCGGGTGACTTAATGGCTCTCTGGTAAAGCCTACACTGTTTTCCTTACTGTGCAATGTTTATTCCATCTGGGAACAGGGACAAAACCCCTCACACTAAGAATGATGAAACACTGAAAGAGAGACCCAAGGGAGTTGTGGAAATCTCCATCCTTGCTAGTTTTCAAAACTTTGCTGGACAAGGTTCTGAGCAGCCTGATTTAACTTTGCAATTTGCCCTGCTTTGTGCCAGGGGGCAGACTAGAAGACTTTAGAGGCTCTTTCCAAACTATCTTATTCTCTGAATCTATATTAGATACACAGATTTTTCTGTGGCCTCTCTCTGATTCCTCTGGGTGGAAAAAAAGGGGAATACATTATGCATAACACATCAGTGATTATATAAAAAAATAACGTATATATTCTCTTACACTTTGGTAATGATCCCAGAGTGTATAGATTCCTGGAGGGCATTATGAAAAGTAGTTTAAAATGCAGATTGGACATCCAACCCCAACACAGGAACCTTTTGCGTGTACTCTACTGGTTAGACAAATGGAGTAGCTGCTTTTACCATGTGGCCTGTCATAAGAAGTTTTTTTAAGCATCTGTAATAGGACCTTCGGATGAGACCTAATTTGAACTGTATCCTGTAGTGAGTTTTTCAAATATTCAAAGGTAAGAATCTGTGACTTATAAGTCAGCTAAGATTCTTAAATATCTTCTTAGAATCGCATAACTACTGATGAAATACCATTTTAGATTCCAGAATATCTTCAAAAACTTAATAACCTCTGCAGCTATCTTTGAGCTGGTCTCTCCAGATGTCATACAGATCTGTTGCACAGTAACTGAGTTCCATTTTTGCCTTAACCAGATCCTTAAGTCCTGTAAAAACATGAAAAATATATACTTTTTGTTACTGGTACAACTTTACACAGAGCCAAGGCTTTACCTCAAAATGGAGTTGAACTTCATTTTGATTCTGCTTTTGCTCTCCCACCATGCAGGCTCTCTGGGAAGGGTTATGTAGGAGCTGGAGGTGGACATGAGGCTCTCTCTGTCCTTGTCCCTGAGCGGTTACCAGCTTCAGGAGGCATTTGAACTTTCTCCAGGTCTCCAGCACCTTTCCAAGGTATCTATGCAGGGACTACAGTTAGGCAGCCAGTTAGGTTCTCATTTCCTGGGCTGAAGGGCATGCTGAGAAGGTTTGTTTGCTTTCTGTCTATGCTAGCTAACTTTATTTGTTGGTAGCAAAGAGCTACCAATTTGAGGGGCTTGTTTGCTCTTCTACCGAGTCATTACACTACAAAGAACTGCCCGTGGATGTTCACTTACAATGAACTCCCACCAGCCTAAAGTATATCCACACTTAGACAATGACCACAGATTATAGATAAGACCTTTCTACTTACATGAACAGTTGCACACTTGAGCCTTTCCCTAGGCTGGCTACCCCCAGCACCAGTTGTCATCCTGTGCCAGGTTTGGGCTGGCACTGGTCAGTGCTACATAGGAGCATCCTGGACTCTGAGGTGGGTTTTCCTTGTCTGTTTTATAGGATACTAAGTCAAAATCTTTCAAAATGAAAATGCCCAGTGATGCTGGGGATGAATGAACAATCCTGCCTTGGCTTCCCATGTTGTCAGGGCCATGTGGCATGGGTGCATTCCCCCTGATGGCTGAGTTGTTAGTGCAGATAACAGTCATGTTTGCTTGTGCTCTGTGGCAGGCAGTGATTTTCAGCTGGGAGTAAAACAGTCCAAGTTGAAAATTATCTTAACTGGACAAAAGTTACTTTGGAGTCTTAAGAGTGGGATTTCCAGGCTGTCAGATCACAAAAAGAGATGTTTTCGCAGAACTGTAAATATTGGCAGACTAGGTTGCCAGCATTCAGGGCATCCCTTCTGTGTGTGCAAATATCAAGAACATCCTATGTACTAATACACGGAGCACTTTAAGAAAGAAGTCACAAGGTTGTCAAAAGTACCAGTCCTGTTGCTTTCAATGGCTGCAGCTGATGGCTAAGCTGGGCACTGTCCCCAGGAATCCTCACACTTTGGGAGAGAAAATGGTTTCTTTTGCTCTCAGCAATTGCTTCTCCTTCAAGTCTTTCATGAGAACACAGAGCAATGTGTGAAAACACTAATTCTCTTTAAGTTGAGGAACAGCTTCTTAACAGTGAAAGAAAATGTGTGCTTTGTCTAAAGTAGCATCACATCATTCACCTGGAACCCTCCATTGCCAAGGCTGTAGGAGAAAGGCAGCTCGAGCCAAACCATAATTCTCTCCCTACTAAACGTTTTGAGCCCAAACTGAACTACCTTCTGTAAATGTAACAATTACCATATAAAACGCTCCATGATATCCAATTCTACATTTGTTCATTACAGCAAATAAAATGTGCAGAAATGTTTTATTATTTGAATATTTTTTTTAATTATAAATTTTACCATCTGTGTGTCCCAGAAATCCATTGACAACTCACTGAGAGAATTCACCCAGAAAGACTTTATGCTCTAGACATGACAAGAAGCATCATGGTTACTTCATTCTTCCCTGCCTCAGAGTCTGGACAGGTTCATTATCGTAGACTTTTTTTAAAGAAAGGATAATAGGCCCTTGAATAAGAAAAAGAGAGCTGTGTCCTAGCTCCACAAAGTGCTTGCTTACATCCATGGCTGTAGGCCTGCTGACTGTAATGGGATCAGAGTCCTCAGCTTAAGTTAAGCCCGTTCTTTGGAGCAAGGCTCTGTGGGGGCTTCTTCTATGCATCTCATGCATCCAAAGCCTGAAGATTTAAGCTATGGCTTTATGAAACGTCTGGATCATAATTTTCCAAGGTTAAGTAGATTTAGTTGGCAATATACCAAATTAATTTACAAGACTACATGAACACTGGCCTAGACACAGCTGCAGAAATTACTTCTCCTTTAACGTATATACATCTTGTGTTCTTTATAGGAACTTCTTATCCCTCCTACTCAATCCTTGTTATGAAAACCACACTTGAAATAACATTAAGGCTTGCATTTCCTAATGCCTCCTACTCCTCTTCACAGCCTAGTGATAATGAAGAGGAAGTTTTGTTCTGGTTTTTTTCTCAGCTTCTGGAGTACCCACATAACAAACATATGTGAAAATGACTCAAAAAGTCAAAGACGAAAAAAATATCACTACATCTGCATCTTTTTCCTAATTTCACATTTTTATTCATTGTTCATGTTGCAATAACCATCTCAGTTCCAAGATCATTAGAGCCCTTTAAATATCCTAAAAAAGAATTATTGTGCAATATTCATGTTGTTCATTCAACCACAAGTTATTTCAAAATGGTTTTAACTTATGACAAGATGCTGACAGGGAAAGAATTATCAAATTAGAATATTTCAAGAAAAAAGGATTAGCAAGCATCAACCACAGGCCAAATTAACAAGACAAGGGAAACAGTCCAGTTTTCCCAGTATAATGAACAAGTGCTAACAGTTTTGGAGGATGAACCGTATAACCATCTGATGTGTGCACACCTGTGCAGCATTGGTATGGGAGAGCGCACTACTAGCCCCCAGGGTTTCTTTGCAGACCTTGTGCAAGAACTGAGTTTGACTTTGGTTGTAAATCTCTCTTGATGGTTCGAGTACGTTTAAGTCACCTGGCATGCAAAATTGTCTGTGTTTTGACCATCAGCCGCTCAGCTTGACTGTAAGGACAGGAACAATGAGTATTGTCCTTTGACTGTAGTGCTTCTGTTTTCTCAGCCCAAAATAATGGATTTTGCCCAGGTTCTGCCCTTGAGGGAGGTACTCAAATAACCATCAAGTTACAGTCCCCATGTTTTCCCATTCTTCTAGCCTCTCCATTTGTCATCTCACCATTTCTCTGCCTCTCATTTTATTTTTTTATCACGGTTTTATGAAATGTCTTACTGTTTCCACTATATTTAATTCTCCCATTTGCTTTGCCTCTGCATGTTTTTATTCTTTTCCTCTCCATGCTGTTTGCCCTCTGCCTCTCACTTACCTATCTAGCACAGCACCTGTCCTTTTACCTCTCCTGAGATTGTTCTTCCTGTTCATCCTATCTGACTGATCCTTCCCAGAAGATCTAGTACAATTACTCAAAGAAAAGATCTGCACAAAGCAGAAGTCAAGTAGTTTTTACACTGCTTAATAACCTAATAATAACTTAATAAAGTATGTCTTATTGTGAAGAAAAGTGAGAATCCCAAAAGGTCCTGCATTAGACACTAACTCCGCATGCTGTCCTCATCTCATCAGTGAATCCTCCATTTGCCAAACAGGTAGGAAGAGTGGAGGCTTTGGGTGTTATTTTTTGGAACATTTCTTTAATGGTGGGTTACACTAAGTTCTGTTGACTCACAAGGCTTATGGACTACGAGCACGCACTGTCAACAACAACATCTTAGGCAAGGGAAGGGGTCTTCTTCAAAGAAGAAGCCAGGAGGGGATTTTCTTCACAAGGGTCAACTCAATTGTTCACAGTCCTCTCTCCACACCTCTAATAACTGGTTGGGTGTTTTGTTTATGTTTTGGGATGTTATTGTCATCCAGGTAAGTTGGAAAATTGGTAAGTCATAACGACCAAGCCCTGGAGATTTTGCATGAAATAGTCCTGTGTTGAAGTGTATGTGTGTTCTCTGAGTCCTTTAAGCACCACTGAAACTGCAGTGAATTTATCTGTTTTTACCCCTGTGGTGGTGAAAATGTTCAACCTATAGTGCAAGAAACCCCAGTGTCAGGAAGTTCACTGTAGCTGTAGCTCTAACTTTTTTTTTCTTCTTTTTTTTTTAATAAATAATCTCACCACAGTCACTCAAAAGTTTCAGATTTGTTGAGCTATAAGCATTTTGTGCTTTCTAGATGAAGAGTCCAGATGCCTGTGAGGAAATGACAACTTGATTAAGAAGTTAGATTATTGAATTCAAATTGTACATACCAAAGAACGTCCTTGCTAAGAACTAGCTCACTTTCTAAAACTGTTTGGACAAATAGCTCCCCATGGCATGGCTAAACAAGCAAGGCAGAATTTTTCTCAGTGTTTTCCCAGCTAATAAATAGTGTCAATAAGCTAAGTAAAAGTGCCTTTTTTATTTTTTATTGGTGCTTACACTGGTACTGAGTGCTGAACTGCATCTGACCTTGTCCAATATACCTCTACTGTGTTGCATTCCACCAGAAATGTTTGAAGATTGAGATCTTCCTTTCTTCCTTGATCTGCACCATACTAAGACCATTAAATTTTTGTTTTGCAACCTGGAAATTCAGATAAAATGCCAACTCACAAGGGTTTCTAAGGGAAAATTTCCTTCCTGACTATGTGACTGCTGAGAATTTATGATAAAAAAGCAACTTCATGATGAACACATTGGAAGTGTGAGGTTGGTGGTGATTGAGATGGTTGGAGAGGAGAGCTTGGGGGGGTTGCTGTCTTCACAATAGGCAGCTTCAAAGCTTCTGGATGCTTGGGTGGTGCAGAATTACAGGTACTGAAATTTTTCATCTCTTTTCCAAAGTTTATCTAACCTGACATGTTTTGAATAAATTTTAGGCTCTAACAAATGGTATTTTCCAAAGGAAATCTGGGAAGGTATTGACATGTAAGTTAGGCAATTCGGAGGGTCTCAATAAACTCCTTGAAAAGCCTGGCATTTCTAGAGTGCTTCCAAGCAGAACTATAACATACATACCCTGTGTTGTCCTCCTCTGATTTCTGTATCTCTCTAAAGACCCCACAGAGAAACCAGGGATGCTGCATTTCTAAGTCAGGTGCCCGAATTTTGTGCCCCACTGCCAGGGACAGCTTCTCCTGCATTTTCTGTGAAGTCAACAGCTTGAGAGCAGCGCACAAGGAAGCAAACTGTTCAAAGAGTAAGAGAGCAGAATATGATTGTATTTAAATAGCACAGAGAAAAGGCAGGGATGCTTTCTGTAGCTCAAATGTTGGAGAAAACTCAGATGCAGTGAAGGGATGAAGCTAGATGAGGCATTTTGAGCTTTCTAGTAGTTTCAGAGTAAAATGACTGACATCAAGATGTTGCATTGACAATATTTAGGTCCATTAATTGGGTTAACTTGGATCCTGAGTGTGAATATAACTTAAGGGTGATGGTGAGAACATGCAAATAGCTGCCAGCTCCCTACAAGGCACTGAATTTAGGATCCAGGGAAATCCTAACTTCCAACAAAAAGCTCAAAATAAGGGCTGGGCCTATGTGTGACCACAGACACATATAGAGACTATATCTAGCTGGCTTGGAAATATGCATAATACTATAGCTAGATTTATCTGCAAAACTCTGGGGAGAATTAACATAGGCTTACCCAAGAGAACCCAGTGCAGGGAGTACCTTATACCCACAAAGTTATCAGCTAATAAATATTAGACAGTCTGAAAGGTTTCTTCCTAAACTATCCTACTATCCTATCCTTAAAACCCACTACCTTCTCATTGTTGTCTTCCCTGTGCAAAAATAGCAGTCAATAATTTGCAGCAAGTGTGGACTTTTTTTTTTGTTTGGATATTTTTTTGCTTTCATAATGCTTTATGTGAAGAGGCTTATGTTCCAAAATCAGGAGTAGCATGAGGGAGGGGAAATTTCACCTGGACAGCAACATCAGAAATGAACATTACATAAAGTACTGGGAATAAAAGATTGTTCAGGCAACTGAAAAAAACCTGAACCAAATTTGTAGCTAGTATAAATGAGTCTGAGGTTTCTGGAGATAAGACAGGTGTACATCTTTCCACTAGAGGAGGACCTATTACTTTTGTAGACAAGTTTGGGCAGTCAGCTATTTAATTTTGTTAACTAGACACCAGTGGCTGTGTAGTCTCTAGTGCTTTTGCCAGAATCCTTTTGCCAACTTGCCAAAAATTACCTATTCCTACAGGAAAAAAAAAAAAAAAAAGAGTTTTTCCTTGCTTTTGGAAGCAAGTATAAATTAAACAGTAGGCACTGCCAGCAATTCTGTGTTTGGTTCCCACAATAAAAGGCATCAGAAATACAGCAGAAAGAGGAGTGGATCCATGGAGGTCACCCTTTTCAGAAAGAAGGGCAGATGTGGAACATGGATTCTGCCAAGAACAGAGCAAATACTGCATGCAGCGTTCTCCTGGATTCTTCTAAATGAGATTGAAAACAGCACACTGACAAAATGTCAGAGGAAATGTACCAGAACTGGAATATGTGGTATTTCTTTCAGAGCTGCAATTTCCAAGAGTTCATTGGAAATATGGGGCAGAAAAACAACTTTCATCATGCAAGGTAGAACTTGAAACTGTAAGCAACCCTTTAAACCTAGAGACACTGAAGATGTTTGAAACCCTTATTGCCTATAGAAGCTTCAGTAACAGCCAAGAAATATGTGGCTTCTCTTGTAAAAAAAGAGCATGGATATAAGAATGGAGATCTCTTTGCTTTGGAAACCTTTAAAACAGTCTTCAATTTGAATGTGCATCTTAATCACATACCTGCAAAGACAAGACCAAAATTTTCTTTAAGAAAAGGAAAAAGATGTTAAAATCAACAATATCCCAAGAGTTCCCAGTGGATCCTGAGTGTATATAATGTCCTTGAAAAAGTATATTGTACAGCTAAACATGGTAAAAAAAGTAAAATAGAGAGGATTTAAAAAAAAAAAAAGAGGTTTGACAAAGTGAAAGTTTTTCTGAGGTGCTTCTAAAATGTTCTGCTGGTTTTTACATTGTCCTCTATTATTTTCAGCAGGGGACAGCATAGTTCTCAGGCAACACAAAGGAACTGGGTTAATAACAGCAATTATACAGAACATTGGAAATAGCAGAGTAGAGAATGCTCATCTTGTTATTTCTGTATGTGTCATACGCAGTATGTGTCTTACATATGGTAAAGCTCAGATCTCTATGAAATGGGCAGAGGGTAAGGCAAAGAACTTTGTGAGGAGTCAGCTGGAGTGTACGAAGGAAGTAGCACTCCGCTGCAATTTTCTTCAAAACAATAAATTCCAATCAGTCTTTTTTGTTTGCTTACAGAGGAAGGATGCTGCAAAGACAGGACTCATATTAGCCAGGTCCTGGGAAATGGAGCAATGAGAAGCATTACTCTATGTTCTTAGAAGTGTTGCTGAAGTCAAAGAGTACAGTGTGGTCCAGAGTTGACATTCCATATTATTTGTTAAGTGGGCATGCCTCTTTCCTGCCATACAGAAAAGTGCTGTTTCTGATTTCTGAATATTTTCTTTTTTTCTTCTGATTTTTTTTAATTATTATTTTTTATTTTTAATTTGTGGTCCAACACAGACACCCTAAATCTCATGGGGCCAAAATGAACTTTGCTCTGACATGTGTACAGCAGTGAAAAATTTCAAGTTGGGACTGTTTTCTGTTGGAATTTCTCCACTATGTCTGCTGAGCAGCAGAGAAGCTAGTAGGATGCCCTCTGGGCTGCCTGCTCCCTGCTGTCCTGCCTTCCTGCTCCAGACCATGCTAGTGTGTGAGCTGCCAGGGTGTGGGAGCAGCCAGATCACCTGCAAGCAGTCTCTGCAATGTGGGGTCCCAGGGCTCCCTAGATTATCTGAGGTCTCCATATTCTGAGTCTTCTGTGCTACACTGGGGCCAGAACCCTGTTGTGGGGTTAACAGTAACCCACTGGAAGTCCAGGTCCAGAATAAAGAAAATAAGTTTTTCTGGAAATTTTCAGTAACTGATCAGTCTAAAATCCCTCATGGTGTAGGTTTTAGGGGCTGCTTTTACCTTCCAGTTCATCACATGTTGGGTGCTGGTTAAAACCTCACAGCTGAATACAACTGGTCTCAATCTTTTAAAATGAGAAAGGGGCCACATCAAGATTATCTACTGTTCAGTTGTCCTAATGATAAAAAAAACCCAACCAACCTTAAAAAAAAATTTACTACTGTCTTTCAAACTTCAAGCTTTCAAACTATCTCAAAATGAAAGACTCTTGTCTGGAAGTAGGGATCTCCATAGATGAATGGATCTAATAGAGCATTTTGGTAGTTGCACTAATGTAAGGGGTTTCATCAGTTTTGGGCTACGTCTTTCGTTAGCAATACACCCATATTTAAACTTGTGTCAGTCATCTCCTACATAAGCTCTAAGCTTGCAAAAAGTAGCAGAACCTGGGGAAAGCAAATTGTAGTCACAAATACAAGGGATCATTGTATTCAGTGCCCTATACAATCAGATGCTTTTATGGATCCATTGTGTTCAAATACAGTAATATATTTCCTCTGTGTTCAAGCTATATTCCAATTGGATTGGCAAATTGTGCATGCAAAATCATTTAGGTGCATAAATGCCAATAATTACAGTTAATATTACTGTGCTATGGATCTAATTCTTGACTATTGTAGATCAGCAAAGCTCTAGTAATGATGAATCAGGGGAATTATGCTGATTTATTCCTGAAACATCAGGCTGTATTTAAAATGATGACAAACTCTGACACACATTAGCCATTTCCCTGTGGTATATACCTCAAAGTACTATCCTCTTGATGCAATAATTATTTCTGAGCTATAACACTGCTCATCCTTCAGCGGATTTTATCCACAGCTGTGGTACTACAAAATAAGAGAATGAATTTTATTCAGAATCTTCTCTACATTAGCCATTCTACCGTGTTCATCATGAAATATTGCCTACATAGGAACTTCACAGGAAAATGGCTGTTGTCATTGATACATTTACAAAGCCTACAACAATATGTATTTGTGAGACTGACACAGGCTAATGGAATGTGTTTGGCCAAAACCCCAGAAACCATTCCGAACCTGTCCCTAAAGAATTTCACTGAGAACACATTAGGGATTAGTTTGCCTCCATATTTTTAAAATGACAGTGCTCCAATAGCTATTCCAACTCAGTTTGGATCTCAGGGTGATTTTATTGTATGAAGAATATTAGCCAAAAATCCAGTATTAACCCTTTTTCACCTACACTGTCTTGGAGTTGAGCAGGAATGTGCAGGGATATAATTATTGAAGGCATTAGGACAATTTCAATCAGAAAATAAGGGTCTGCATGTAAGCAGAAGCAATAGAGTTCTTTGGATTTTCATCTGCAGAATGGACTGAGGATACATGTCAAAACTAGCTGAGACTTCGTGCCTCAGCCTCTGGGTATGCAAGAAAGTGCAAATTTAGGTGAGGAGACACTTCAGATTTCTGAAGAAATTAAGCTATCACAGCTAATTGAATTAGTTGGATAACCATGACACATACACAGGAACAGTAGAGCTCTCATCTTGGAAAACCTTTGGATCCCTCCTGGAGAAGCGTTTCATATAATTTTCTCTCTTGGGGAAAAGTGTTTTGTGACAGGACCTAAAATCAAGGAAGTCAGTCAACAACTAGGCACTCACAGGGAAAAAATAATTATTGTAATCAGATATCCAACATGTTTGTTAAATTTTCAGGGAAAGAAAGATAAATAAAGGTGTGCAGACAATGCTGCTGCTGAGGCTACATTATTTCAGGGCGTTGGAAGAATGTCCAGTCTGCCTATCTAATTATACAGCTACTATCTAAATTTTATTGAAGGAATCCTACTGAATTTAGGAACTTCACTTCACTTGGAACAGAATCTCCCTCTGGATATTTCTAAACGCACCTCCTTCTCTCCATTGGCTGGGTATATAATACAGTCTCATTTTTTTAAGCACATTATTTTATTAGCCACCTGACATTTACATGGAAATTAGAGGTATTGGAACCCATCATCTGTCCTCTTTGGTGAAGGCATAAATGTTTTTATATTTAGACCTGATTAAACATCCCTACTGAAACAGGGACATAAAAGAAGAGCTGTGTCATCTCAGGCTGTATGTTTGAATATCCCTTGTCCCAGGTCCTGTGGTACCATTCACCAGCATGAGCTACCTGTAGATGCTTCCTTCCCCCTGCATGAGGAAAATTATGTTTTTAGGAATGGGTTTCACAGCAGATAGCATGCAGATCAGGAAATGTGACAGAAGATGGTGGACTCGGGAGTCATCCAGCAGTCACCTGGAGACGGGACCTGTAGGGACAGTCGCACTACACTGCAACTTCTGCCTGGGATGTGTACCCAAGTCCCCTTTCCCAGGAAACCAGCACACAGAAGGTAGGGTTGGCTGCCACCCAGATCTCACTCTGCTATACAGCTGGGATGTGACTGGCATTTGCACTGAGACAGGATCACAAAAGGGCTCTCAGTGTCAAGAACACAGACTAATGGCAGCACAGTTCAGCACTGGTAATAAAGACTGAAGAGACTAGCTTCAGGGGTTTTATTTGCAGACAGGAACATGAAATCACCATATGCTGCCTTTACACTCAGTAGAAGGATAGATATCTCTAGCGAGTGAGCCACCTGACCTATTTCTTATGCACCCTCCTGGCACCCAATTATATGATAGCTCTGTCAGTGATCAAAAAGGTTGAACATTTAGACATATGCAGATTTGTCAGGGGACTTGACTTACTGGGAAGCTGGCAAGGAGATCTTTGTCTGAAGCATACTCTTTGGCTTCAACCCAAGGCTGTTGCAGAGGTTTGCCGGATGCTGTCGGTGTTCAGAGCCTTTTGGGTGTAAGCAACAACATGGTTGCTGAGAACAAGTTTCTCCTCCTTCTTCATAGCTTGTTTCCTCCAAATCAACACCAATTTATAAAAAGGGAAACCGGGACATCTGCAACCTCAATTGCCTTGAGTTTTAAAGAACTCTGGTGATAGCACAAGGTGGTTTTTGGCAGATTATACTATGACACTAGACTTTGTGTGTGTGTGTGTGTTTGTGGTTTTTTTAATAGGATACAATTGTATTAGCATTGAGTACCTTAAATGTAATCTACAAGGCAGGACAGAAATAGAAATGACTGGTTGTGAAATTAAGTTAGTCTGAATGTTCTTTGGCAGCGTGTAATTTTATTTTTTTTTTTGTTACTAGAGCACTCAACATCAATACAGAGACAAATAATCATTTAATAGACATTGAAGCATTTAAAAATCCATAGGTTAGTTTCATCTTTAGTAGGAACAGTAAAATGCCTAGTACTGCATTCAGCTTCCTCTGGGCAGCAATTCACATGAAATACTCAGCAGCGGGGAGATTCTCCAGTGAGTCTGGTTCTCAATGTTCCTATTCCTCCTGCCTGCCCAGGCAAACAAGTAGGAAAACTGTGCAAGGTAATTGAACAACCGTAACAGTTATGACACTGCTGTTTTGAGTACTTAACAGGTAGTAGAAAGGATGGCAATAAAAAAGAAATGTTGAATGTATACTCATCTGTACAGGTTTGTAATGAAAAGCAGTGCTGTGGTAGGATGTCAAATGATGTTGCTATTGTGCTGAGCTCTCCAGTAAAGCATGGGATGAAATCCTACCTGGAGCTTAGCGTGGTTCCTCTGCCTTATTTTAGTATTCTTGTCCTATACAGAAAAGTGCTGTGCAAAAAAAAGTATAAGTGCCTTGTCTATGCTATTTCCATTATCCACTGTTTAAAAGATGGTAGGTAATTAGATGTCTATCCCTTGCAATAAAAAGGAAAGAGTGATGAATCAGGTGTCCAATCAGAGGCCGCATCACCTCAGGGGAGGGCGGGCCCCAAACACGGGGAGAGTGACAGCCCCAGGTGACCAATCAGAGGCCACATCACCTCAGGGGAGGGCAGGCCCCAAACACGGGGAGGGCGGGCCCCAAACACGGGCAGAGTGACAGCCCCAGGTGACCAATCAGAGGCCACATCACCTCAGGGAAGGGCGGGCCCCAAACACGGGGAGAGTGACAGCCCCAGATGACCAGTCAGAGGCCACATCACCTCAGGGGAGGGCAGGCCCCAAACACGGGGAGGGCGGGCCCCAAACACGGGCAGAGTGACAGCCCCAGGCATCCAAGTTTGTTACTAGTAAAAGCTATCTCTTTAAAAGACATTTAGTATTACAACTCTGAGATTTTCCTTGGTGACTTTAACGTGGACTGCCTAGTGGCATCCACACTCTTGAATTAAGGGTGTTGGCTGCCTGTACAGTGCACAGGAGCCATGCAGAGAGGACAGCTATGCTGGCAATAAATGCTGTGGGAGGAATGTCACTATTGCCTCTCAGGATCAGAGGGGTTAATGTTCCTGTTGTAAAGAGGTGCTTGTCTCTTTTGGATTTTTTAACACAGTGCATAGCTTGACAAACACAAGAGTGAGTTTCTAAATGCCGTTATTTAATGTACTGAAATTCCCAACTGAACTCCCCACAAATTAGTCATCTCACATGATGGCCCTAGAAACAAGGCTAAACAGAACTTTGTTCCCTTTCCTCCTCAACCCAGAAAGAAGGGATAATCATTCTGAGCATACACAGGAGAGCCAAGCAGAATCAGCTAAATACAGTCTCATCTTTGGAACAGGTTCAGGTATTTTCAGCTAGAGGGGAGAAATGAACCAAGACCAGCACAGCCTCAGAAGGTGTGTTGACAAAATTATCAGATACAATAGCAGCAAGTGAGAAGGAGAAAGCCTCACTTCCATTAGAGCAAAGGTCCTCATAGCTGTGCTCAGAAAACACCAACTGATGTAAGTGCTGAAGGTGGAATGAATATGTGTATGCCCTCATCAGGGACATAATCATGTAGCTACTTAGCACTAGTATGGTGGGGACTATTCTGATCATGCTCAATGGGAGATGTGAAAATGTCATAGGACCATTACAAATGGATGAGAAAGTCTGGGGAATAAATGCAGAAATGCAAATGTTAGAAGTCTAATTAGCATCCAGATTAGGCATATTCCATGTTCATAAATCCTTTTGTGATTCTGGTATTCTAAATATAATGACTGTTGGCATTTCTCCATTTTAAGTTTTTTTTTTTTAAAAAAATTGTCTATATATTCAATTTTTTTATTTATTCATTTATTTGTTGGCACCCTTACAGTTTTGTCCTCCCATTTCAAATTCTTCCTGAAGTCTCCCTGCTTCTGGGTACCACAAATCTAATATCTGTGACCCATGAAATCTTATCATTCTCTATACATCTTTTGTTGTTCTATTTAAGATCTGTATATGCAGGAAATGGAAAGACAGCTGTTATTTTGTTCCCAAAACATTGGAGACTGTTGTGGAGAGATATTGCACAGATTTCTCTCATTGCTACTCTCATGCTGTTCTTTCTGCTTGGCTTTTTCTTGCCTTCATCTTCCCTGTACAACAGCTTAAAATTAGAAACACTGTTTTTTCTCCTTATATATAAGAAATCTTATAAATTCCAGTACTGCATGAGGGATCCTTCTTTATAGACTACACATATTTTTAGCATAGTGTAGCATAATTATACCACAAGTTATTTAGTTAAAACAGTGAATATAGGGAAAACAATGTCAGCTTAGTTCTAGTGCATCAAATTCTAGAGTCTTCTTACTTGAAGCATATTTCTCCTCAGCTCTCTGTAGGCACTGGAGCATGGTAGGTACCTTCCCAGAGTGATTGATCTGCTCCTAAAATCTGAACTGCTCTTGGAGATGCCTACAATTCATCATGGGCAGCATTAAAATCTGGGACCTAGTGCCCTCAGCTAGATGTCTTACATTAGAGGAGGGAATTTAGATTTTAGGTGCCCATGATGCTAGCTGCTCCAAGCAGCATCCTATGTCAGTACAGTATCTCACTAGAACAGATGACCAGAGGTTTGCATGCAGACCTAGAGCCTTTTCACATTTTGCTGGTAAAGTTATGCTACTGTAGACAATAATGTAAACAAATGCTACAGTAAATGAGAATAAACAAATAACTGCAGAAACACAGTAGGTTTTCTCCCTGTTGGATAGCTAGCCAAATTTCATTTTCACTGGTGTTAGTAACAATAACTCCTTTCTATTCACAGAAATTGCTGTTGATTCAGCTTGATATAAAATAATCTGTCCTGTTCTCCAGGGTCTCCTCAGATTCAGAGATTTCAAAGAAATCAGTAGCTGCCATTATAATTTTCACACAATTTTCAACATGGCAAAATTATTTCTTACATAGCTCTGCAAATGACTGATTACTCTTACTACTGGATTTTTAAATGATAAAAAAGTATTTGAAGTTTTGCAAGTAAATCGGATAGAAACCGACAGGTATAATTGTTTTATAGACTTGAAAGGAAGTCAGAATCTCCAAAGTGAAGAGTACAGAACAGATGTTTTAAAAAGAAAAAAAAAAAAAGAAATCTGCTTCTAAAACATAGTAGCAGCTACTGTCCTGCAATTACCCTCTACACACTGGAGTTTGTGCATGTTACAGCCTGCATACAGACAGTGTTATCACTGTGCAATTTGCATTTAATATTCTAGCATATTTTTATATAGCAAAAGGAAGGTGTGAGCTCAGTCTCCAAAGCTGTGTTTGTGCTGGTGTGTACATGCATACGAGCACCAGAAAAAAAGCATTCCTGGTTCTTTTAACAGATATCCAGACTGTTTGAAGATACAGGCCTAAGATACAGAAAAGCTGGATGCAATTCCTTCAGACTCCTCCATACGGCTGGGACACTTAGCCCAAAACAGAGACAGGTCCCAAGACTGGTTTGACCTACCTCTGTTTTCAGTCAAAGCTAGTTAATAGTAGCTGTTTGCTGATTTCTGTTTTCAGGATTTCAAATGAGAATGACTTTGCCTTGTCTAAGCTGCTGATAACTCAAATGTGTGTTTCAACCCAGGGTTCTCATTTTCCCTCTTACAACCAAAATGCTCCTTCTTTAATGAAATGTGTATTGTACTTTTTCAGCTTCCAGTGTTACCAAGGACTGTTTGCAGGCATATTTTTAAGCATCACTGCAAAATTTAGGCACTTAGCCTATCTCTAAAATTCAGCTATGCAGTTGAGCACATTTAAAGCATCAGCCAGTATTGTTCACACAAAAGACAGGCATAGCACTTCTGCGGCCCTCCAAACATGTGTCTAAAATGGATACATAAGTCCTCCCTCGCAATGCCTTCAGGTCATCTGCCATAGATGCAATTGGTAAAATAGGTATTTACTTCAAGAAAAAATAGATGCAATTGGTAAAGTAGGTATTTACTTCAAGAAAAAAAAGCTTCCCTGTATTTTGGGTACACACTAAGGTCCCAAGTCAGGAACAAATGGCACCCCCTAACAGAGGCGTGCTCAGTGGCTGGGGGAGAAGTTGTGGGCAGCTTGTAGCAGAATCTCTTCTTACAGAAAGTTGCCCCAGTTCGGTTTTTGATGCTGTCAAATTCAGCAACGGTCTGAGCTTGGGCTGTGGCTCCTGAGGTACAACAATGCCAACACCAAATAATTTTTCATTTCAGTTTTGCTCTTCAACAGAGAGAGTTAAAAATGAGTATAGAAAGGCTTTTGATAACTTTGAAATATTAATTTTATTCATTACAACACAAAGGACAATGAAGAGCAAGGTGAAAAACTGGAAGGCTGAAAATTTGGCCTACAATGTACAACTGCCAGTATTGTATGTGGTATTCCTTTTTTTTTCTTTCTGAAGTGGGTGGAAGACAAAGTCTGGCCTGTGATACTCTCATGAATGCTGTGAGCAGTGGTTCCTATATGCTCCATCACTATTGGTTTAACTTAGGTCTTAAAAGAAGAGACTTAGGTCTCTTGGTTTATCTTAGGTCTCAGAAGAGACTTTAGGAATATTTAACCTTGGACAAGGAAGGGAATGTGTAGAAATACGGCTGCCTTCTGCGAATTTATATTATCATGTGTTGTATTCCATATACAAGAAGAGGGGGAAACTCCTCTTTTCTAAGGCAAACTTCTGTTTATTCATTTCAACACAAAAAAAGAACTAAGGTTCCCTAAACCCAGAGGAGCTGTCATCTGAGATGCTCCAAGTTGTGCATGACATTCAGGTGGGTCTGTCACATATGACAAATGCCAGCGGACACCTGTGCCGTATCAGCTGAAGTTGATACCAAAAAGCATGCCAAAAGGCACCACAAAAGCACCCTGTCCTTTCCTGATCACCATCATCTAGCAATTTCTTCCCATCAGTGAAAATCAAACCTGGAATGTTCCACCTGGGCTCTATGAACTGCAGAGGGCTCCTAAGAGAAAAGAAAGCAAAATGTGGCAGTGCTGGGATCTGGTGAGGAGCCAGGAGCTGGAGAACTGCAGCCATTCAAGGGTATCCTTAGGAATATTTGCTGCAATTTCTGAAAAGGAGGAATTCTACTTTTCAGAAATAGTTTAATTGCTGTTTCAGTGATGTTTATGTGTTATTTAGACCTTTCCATGTCTTGCTCATTATGTTGCAGAACCAGAGGATGCTTTCATTACATAGTGCTGTGTCAGATGCTTGCTTGAATAGTAATACTGAATACATACTGAGCTCCTGAAGTCTTTGCATATCCCACTGCTTTGATACTACCCACTCATCAAGAGTACTAATTAGAGAGAAAATATAGCTCACACCAGTCATTTATTTTTATGTAGCACCCCTCGGCACAAACTTCCTAATGTCCTTTTCTCTTATTAAAATCCATCAAACTAAAAGTATTCTTGATTAAGTGGCCCATGAAATAACTTCTTAATTTTAGAACAAAAGGTTATGAAGACTATTGCCTATTTGAAATACTTCCTAGCAATATACTGTGGAGAAAGAAGAAGTACTTGTATGTTCAAATCACTGGGGAGATCTTGGGGAAAAAAGACCCCAGAAAGGATGACTGGTGTTTCATTGTTTCAGTAACTGCTGTTCATTTCCAGCACACCTTCTCCACATTCATGATTGCAGATGTGGAAGAAGA
Source organism: Falco biarmicus (assembly GCF_023638135.1). Classification (NCBI taxonomy): domain Eukaryota; kingdom Metazoa; phylum Chordata; class Aves; order Falconiformes; family Falconidae; genus Falco; species Falco biarmicus. The sequence goes on from NC_079289.1 coordinate 31,562,399, forward strand.
AAGTGAAAATAAAAGACCGAACCAATGACAAGGAGGAAAAGTATATTAAAAAAGAAAGAACAAGGAAACAAGAGCAAATAAATGAGTCTTTGTTGATACTAGGTGCAATGACAAAGTAATTGTTTCAGAAAATGTTCCTGTCAGAAAACCTCATTGACACAAATGGAAGGAGAATGGGAAGAGAACTAGAGTTCCAGCCTGAATATTTGCAATCTTAGTTGTCAAATAGTCTTACTTGTTTTCACCTATGTAATGCACTCATTTAAACTTAAATTCTGATGTGGAAATGTGCAACACATCAACAGCTCCAAGCAGTGGTAGGACTTGGCTTGCTATTGCTGACACACCATGCCAGTATTTCAAAGAGGTGCATTGTCACTTGTGTGGTCACACAGTGAATAGGACAGTGGCATGGAAACACATTTCCTCTGCTTTCCTCCAAACCAATCCCTGTGAATGCCACTCTGTTTCCTTAAATCCTCTTTGAAACACCGATCCCAATTTAAAAAAGGTTCCTATTCTGTGAAAATGAAGGTTTTCACATGCATGCTTGAGGGATCAAAGACACCCTTGTTCTGGACTGGGTGAATTTACTTTGCTTTCCCTTCATGTACATTCCTCCGGACCATTAAGGGCTTCTCCCTGGCCTGGCTATTGCCTGGTGGTATGGATGAAGAGGAGATGTCACTTGAATTTCCATTTTTTCAACTGTGTTTCAATAATCAGCACATAAGCCTGGTGCTGGCTCAGTTGCAGGAAAGAGAGAATACAACTTGACTGAAATGCCTGTCTGTGCGGCCACACATGCCAGGCAGCCTGACAAACAAGGTCAATTATTAAAACCAGAAGAATCCATGTAGACAAGGCCTGCTGTCACAGTGTACAGCAATGGCATTATAAATGCTGAGCAGTAATGCTGATTTCTACCCTGCTTAAGAAGTTTAAGGTGGATTAAGGACAACAATATTCTGCAAGACTTTTCTTGTTGGGATCTCTAACAACAGGATCCATACAGCTGCTGACACTGCAATAGTCCTGTATCTTTCTTGTTTACAGAAGCACATCCAGCTAAGCTATTATCTGGGAGAGTAAGGAGGAGTTCAGCTGTCAGTTTGAGTGCTGGGTCCAGTCCTGGGCTCCCAAGTGCAAAAAGGACATGGACATACTGGAGCAAGGCCAGCAAAAGGCCACAAGATGGTGAAGGAACTGTAACATCCCTCATAAAAGAAGAGTTTGGGACTGTGGAGGAGTGGAGGAGAGAAGGCTCATGTATAAACTCCTGATGGGGCAGTAAAGAATATGGAGCCAAACTCTTCTTAGTAGTATCCTGTGAAAGGTTAAGAGGCAATAGACACAAATCAAGATGCAAGAAATTCCCTTTAAACATAAGAAAAAAACTTTTTACTGTGAGGGTAGTCCAGTACAGGATTAGGTTGCCCAGAGAGGCTATGGAGTTCCTGTTCTTGGAGATATTCAGATCCTGACTGGACACAATTGTGTGCTACCTGCTTTAGCTGTCCTGTCTCTGAGCAGGGGGCTCGACTGGATGATCTCCAGAGGTGCTTACCAGCCTCAACCTTTCTTTGGTTCTGTGAAATAGAGAACACTAAATATGCTCAATTAATCCAACATATGGACCCACTTGTTTCAGAATACAAGTATTTCTCCCTTAACTATAGAGATCTAAATGAGACAGCCTGGACTAGCTCCCCCCTCCTGGGGAGTCCAACATCCAAGATATCTGACCCTTGGAGCTGATCTGCTCTGAGTTCTTCACAGTGACAGCAGCAGACAAGCAATGAGTTTTTCCTCTGCAAAAATTTCAAAGAGGGGATTGGGCTAGGATGAAAAGGACCAATATCACAGTCATGGCCCTGGCACCGGCATCTGTACATACCACTCAGCTGCTCTGGATCCTCAGGAAGGCTGCAGACTGCCTGTGGTCTAACTGCCTGAGGTGGCCAACGGGGTCCTTCACTGTGCAGTGGGTATGAGCTAGTCACACCTGCCAGGGAAAAGTGAGAGCAAAGCATGGCTTCCTGGCTTTCCCACACCATTCCTGCTTGCAGAACACTTGTGTCTAACTAACTGTCTTCCCAGGGAAATCCCCCTAAGGATGAACAATTTCTTAGAGATACCTGGGCAACCCTCTTCCAGAAAAGCTGCTGGGTATCGGGCACTTCAGTAGGAGTGGAGGGTTAATGATTCTAAGCACCTGCTCTTACCCCATGATTGCAAGCATGGAGAAAAAGAAAGGAGAAACACAGTCCAGTTCTGCTTTTATTAGATCTTCACCTTTTTTTTTTTGCCAGGTTTTTAAAGGCAAGAGCCTTAGAGTGAAAAAGAGAATGAGTCACTGCAATAGCTTCTCATTAAACTAATGACAAGACGTATAAACAGAGGGAGCTCACTTGGCTAATGTCCCTACCATCCGCAGCGCTAAGCCGTAGGAAATTAAACCAGAAAAAAGTCATGTAGCATGCCTTGGACTGGGTGTTCAATTAACCTTAAACTGGAAATGTTAACATTTGATTTGAAAACAACAGTTAGGCATTTGCACCAGGTCCCTGTAGCTGGACAAGGTAAAAAAAGAAGTAAATCAAATATCGAGCTCGGTTGTTTGCACTTTTGAGTGAATATGTACTGGGTAGTAGCACCTCTGATGAACCACATTTCCGAAGTTGGAGAGTACCTTGCTGTTCTCATTGCTTTCTTTACTACCAAGGCAATTACTCAGACACCTCTGTGGGTTATGGTACGTGCTGAATACTTCTTAAAAATACGGTCTCGGTAAAAGCCATTATTTTGCCAGTCTGATTCCATAAAAATCAACCTGCCAGAAAAAAAAAAATCTGAAAAACCCCACACTAAAACCTCCTTTCAGAAAATCCTCCATTTTCAGTAGAGAAGTAGATCTGAATGATCCTACTCCAATTTGAACAGATTAAAAAGGCAGTAAGGGTCTGATCTGCAGAAATCATAGCAAAACTGTTCCAGGTCTACAGCATCAGCTACAGACTGCAGGAAGAATAAGTTCTTTTGGTACTGTGAAAATAATATTGAAATTGTTTTTAATATTGCAAACAATTGGCAGTGTTCAAAACACCCATTTTCAGCAGTGTTTCCTAACTAACATTTACTAATTTTTAAAATTGAAAATTTTAATTGAAATGAATGAAAAATGCAATCACTATTTTGAAATATTTTGATAACATTTTATTTTAAATGGGGATTGGCAGTTCCTGGTATGCTTGACAAAAATGTGGACATAGAGTATTAATGTCAACTAGTTTTTAACGAAAGATTTGAAGAACAAGTTTTTCTACTAACAACTCTATGCAATTGTGCAAGATCTCAGTCCTCTCTACCTGGTAATCTTAAAATTTAGAGCAATTCATGTTGAAGCATATGTTAGAGCTTTGGCAAAAAAACCCCAACAACAACTTAAGTTTTTGTCTCACAAATATCTTAAAAATAGCTGAACCATCTTCAGCTCCATGGATAATGTAAAGGTAATGAGAAAAAATGTTCATTTCCTCTCTTGTGTAAAGGCCAAGGTTTAACAGAGAAAGAATAATTTGGAATTTTAACTATGCTGTAGCAGGCAATTGGGAGAACCTCTCTATGCAAAGATACTTAGCAACAGAAAATAAAAAGAGCTGTATGTTAAAACCACTAAAAACTGTAGTAATGTAAGGCTGACACAGAAACAGCTCTACAAATTAAATTACACAAATATTGTATGTGATCAGTCCATTAAATTTATCCATTACACATTACACAACATTTCTATATGAGAAAACATGAGAGCTGAACAATCATTTATTCTTGGCATTGCTCAGCAGGCAGTAGAAGTACAAGCAGAAGAATGATTTTTACACTGAGCAACCCTTGCTAATAAACAAGGTCATTATCTTGGCAATAAAAAAAAAATTGCAAATAGTTGAAGTTGGAGGGGTGGCTGGGTCCAGGGGTTGCTGATAGACTGTAATGGAGATATTTTTGAGCCTGGAAGTACAAGTAATTTTCTCTACTGACTCCTAGAGAGAACTGTTTCAAAAGTGGTAGCTAAAGATAAAAGGACAACTTTATTATTAAACACCATCAAGCCAACATACATTTCTTTGCTAAGATACAAATAAACTTTTCATGTCACAGATTATGACTCTTGCTATTTTCAGTTCTTTGCCAAACATGGAAGTTTTGGGCCAACAGTTTTCACAAGAAGCAAGTACCTTAGTTTGAACACATTTGTTTAAGCTCTGTCTAATGCCATTCAGGCTTTTCTGAAAGAGTGATTAAAAAAAAAAATGTTTTCTTTTGCTCACCATAACTCTTATAATGCTTTTTAACTAAGAACTTCTAGCATCTCCATGTGACACAGCCAAGATGACATTCATTTACGTAGACCTGGTATCAAAACTGTTCTTTGTGCAATCCCTGTGCAAGTTTATCGCTATCTCAGTTTGAGTTTCAGATAAGGCTGATGTGTTCAATGCCTTCTTTGCCTCAGTCTTCACTGTATGTCTCCCAGACCTCTGTGCTTAGTGAAAGGGTTAAAGGAGGAGAAGGAACAGCAGTTCAGATAAGTCAGGGACTACTTGAGAGAACATGAGCAACAGAAGAACCTGTGTCTGAGAAACTGCATCCAAGGATGTTGAAAGAACTGTCTAATGTCCTTGCAATTGTACTTGAAAGGATGTGCAAACTGGGAGAGGTCTCCAGCACTTGAAGAATGGCACCCATCTTCAAAAACAACCAAAAGGAAATACAAGCTGATCAGCCTCATTGGAGTCCATGGGAAAATCTTGGAGCAAATCCTCTTGGACCACATTTCTGGTCACAAGAGCAAGAAAAAATGTGATAGGCAATATAGTCAGCATGGATTTACCATGCATAAATCATGCATAATCACTTCTGACCAACCCGATAGCTTTCTGTGCTGAAGTGACTGGGTTTGTTTATTAGAGGAGAGGAATGGATATAATTTACCTTGATTTTAGCAAAGCTTCTGGCAGTCTCCCACAACACTTTTGTGTCCAGGTGAACATACGTTTTGGATGAGTGGGCAGCTAGATGGGTATAAAAATGGTTGGATGACTTGGAGCAGAGGACCCCAGTTAATAGGTTGGACTCCTCCTGGATGCCTCTGACAGGAAAGATACTGCAGGGGTCCTCTCCTCTTGGGATATGTCCTATCTAACATCGTTATCAGTGACCTGGAGCAGGCAACTGAGTGCACTCTCATCAAATTTGCAGCCAGATGACAACAAGATGGGGACACCAATTGATATACTCAGAAGCAGGACTGCCATCCAGAGGGGCCTAGACAGGCTGAAGGAATGGGTCAACAGGAAACTTATGAAATGCCATGAAGAAAATATGAAGTCCTGCACCTGTGAAGGAAGAAGGCCCTGAAGAAAAGCAGACTGGGGGCTGCCTGTGGAGCAGGTCTGCAGAAGAGACCTGGGGGCCAGGCTAGCAGTGTTTTGCACAAGAGCCAAGAGTGAGCCATGGCAGCAAAGATGGGTAAGAGCCTTCTGGGTTGTATTAGCAGGATCAGAGATGGTAAGTTGAGGGAATGGATCATCCCCCTTTAATCACCACTTGGACCACATCAGGATACTGCATTCAGTTTAGTCCACTCAGGACAAGAAAGGCAACAACAAACTGGAGTGAGTTCAGAGGAGGCCACCAAAGTGATCAGGGGCTGGATCACTTGCCCTGTGAAGAGAGGTCGAAGGGCAGGACTTCTAAGCCTGGAGAAGAAATGGCTTCAGGTAGACCTCACAGCAGCTTCCCACTTCCTATGGGGAGTTTACTGAGAGATAGAGAGACAGGCTCTTCATTGAGGTGCATGGTGGGAGGATAGAGATGATGTGCCTAAGCTTAAACAAGAGAGTTTCAGACTGGCTATAGAGAAAATATTTTTCCCTGTTGAGGAAAATCCAGTTGGGGCACAGATATTCCATATGGTTTCATCTCCAGCCTTGGAGGCTTTAAAGACCTGACTGGATAAAGCCCTGAGCAACCTGCTCTGACCGCAGGGCTGGCTCTACTGTGAACAGGAAGTTGAATCTGAGATCTCCTGAGGTCCTTCCCAACCTGAGTTATCCTGACATCCTGTTCTGTGATCACCCTAAAGTAGACACTGTCATTCAGTCTGTTTTGTAAGACTCCACCAGCTGTATTGGCAAGACCACTATTGACTATAACGGGAACTCAGAAGGCTCCTAGCAGCCATGTGAACATCTACCTGAGACACATAAATATTTGTGTGTTAATCTTGAGCTGAATCCCACCTTTACTGACACAAATTGAGCCTGACCACAAGAGCATTTCCTCATGGACCAAAGGTGTATTTATGTTGCACCATAGGACTTTCACTGCAACAGTCCAAAAGGACTGTCTGTGTTTGTGCATCAAACACAGCATAACCAGCCAGTCAAAAGCGGTGATTATCCCACTGTATACCATGTTGGTGTGGCCTCACCTTGAGGGCTATGTGCACTTCTGGGCCGCTCAATTTAAAAAGGATGTGAAGGTCCTTGAATGTGTCCAGAGGAGGGCATCCAAGTTGGTGAAAGGGCTGGAAGGAAGTTCCTGAGGATTGGCGAAGGACTTTGGGCTTGTCTAGTTTGGAGAAAAGGAGGCTGAGGGGTGACCTGATTGCTCTCTGCAGCTGCCTGAGGAGGGGAAGTGGAGAGAGAGGTGCTGATCCCCCTGGGATCTAGTGACAGGACATGCAGGAATGATTCAAAGCTGCACCAGAGGACGTTTAGACTGATTGTTAGGAAGCATTGCTTTACCGAGAGGGTGGTCAAACACTGGAACAGGCTTCCTAGAGAGGTGGTTGCTGCCCCAAGCCTGTCAGTGTTTGAGGTCCTTAATAGCATGCTTTAACTTTTGGTCAGTCCTGAATTGGTCAGGCGGTTGAAATAGATGATTGCTGTAGGTCCCTTCCAACTGAAATATTCCTATTCTATTCTATTCTATTCTATTCTATTCTATTCTATTCTATTCTATTCTATTCTATTCTATTCCGTTCCATTCCGTTCCATTCCGTTCCATTCCGTTCCATTCTATTCTATTCTATTCCTTACCGGTACTGCTGTAGGTCAGTCATGGTGAGAGGAGTAAGGTCATCAGCTTTGGCTTTTTTGGAACCTGGCAGATAAAGGTGAAGATGATTTACAGAATGATAAGAAAAGGAGGGTGGCATAATGCAGGATGAAAAGGAAATAAAGGAAGGGGCTGGACTAAATATGGAGGGTAAGGCAGGGAGAAAGGAAGGAGGTCACAGAGGCAGAGACAGTATCTGGGCATGTATGGTTGATAAGGCAGGGAGAAAGGAAGGAGATCACAGAGGCAGAGACAGTATCTGGGCATGTATGGTTCTGGCTGGAGTCAGAAGAGGTTGGACAGGATCTGTAATTACCAGATAACCCTAAAATAGACAATGCTGTCCTTAATTGCTGGCACTGTTGTGCTGTCATACAACAGCCATGGAGTGCAAATATAACCTTAATTCAACAATTTGTGTATTTGCATTACAGTACAGTAGAGCAGTAGTCACCAGGAAGTTAAAGTCTGTATCACAATACATAAATGTAAGGTTGCATAGACAGTCATCAGTCTAGTATTTTCTTAGTGCAGTGTGCTTGCCATTACACTCTTCACCATTTTATGATACTGTTTTTGTAGTTTGAATTGATGAAGTCTTGCAACAAGAGTTGTGCCTTACTGAACTCTCAGAAAGGCATCCAAGTGAATAGTAGATCTGTATGGAAAACAGTTCAATATGCTCATCAGCAGAAGTTTGAACAGTAATGAAGTTCAGATATTGGTATTAAGAAGATAAAACCCCTTCCAAAGTAATTTTAGTTCCACCTGATTTGATACGAAAGAAATTACGCTGCTATTGCTAAAAGCCCACAACTTCAGCCTCTTAAATACCAGGGGAAAAGCGTGTTTACCTCCACTCACCAGGCTCAGACTCTCCACAGCAGTACAGATGCTCTTCCCCAAAGGGAAAGGAGGTTGACAGTCTGGTCTCATTCCAAAGGACACGAGACAGGCTAATGCTGAAGACAGTGCATTTCTCAAAAACACCGCACTCCATTATGCAGTGGGGAAGAACAGAAAGATGGAGTTGGAGGAAATAAATATGGAAAATTGACCTGAAGGCCCCAATGTGATAAATGCCAAATCCACAATCTTCTGAATTCTGAGTCCAAGCACGCATTTGCACACTGCTAAATCTGTACTTTGTCAACCAAAAGATCTGACCTATGCAAGTAGTTTATTAACAAGAGGCAGAAAAAACTGATGCTATACACTGAGTAATGCAGTTGCTCAATTACCCTTATTACCCAATGCCCCAAACAGGAGAAAGTGTGAAATTAATTGATAAAAAATCAAACTCTCTTGTATGCAAATATCAAGGCAATTGTTGAACAAGAAATTTACGATCAATAACCTCAAGTACAGCAGGTAGCTCAAGAAGAATCACTTCTAACAATTCTGAACTGCAGCAACAGTGACAATGTCAAAAAGGCTGACAAAAGCTTTCTTCTACCAGAAAAATGACTTAAAAATAAATGACTGATGGAAGTTGTATTGAATAATAATTGCAGTTAAGTAGTCTAATAAGACTAAAGACAATATGTTCTCCAGCTTTAGAATTATCTACTTATGCACTATTGTGAAATGACAAATTGGATCCAAAAGCTGTTTTTCAACATCAGTAATATTTATCTAAAAATAAGAATTCCCTAAGGTCAAAGTATGATTAACAATTACACATGGATTAAGCTTCTATAGGTGAAATCCACACAGGATTAACATTTAAAGTACACCAACCTTTTAAATTCTGGATGTGTTATTTAAGGTGAATTGGTAGATGAACTGAAGAAACACATATTAAACACATTCTTGATTATTCATTAAATTTTCTTATTGCTCTTAATAAATGTGATCACCTGGTTTGTGACAATTTGTTCATGCACCTATTATGGAAGCTCCTGTTATTTATGAACAATATTTCCCCTGAAGTTTTTCAGGTAATGAAATGCCGGGATTGGAAATTTCCAGAAATGGATTGACAAAAATTAGTAATCTGAGCTACAAAACATACCAGTTTTGTGTGTTGCTGTGCTGAATCCTTACATTGACTCTTCAATCAAAATATATCTAGTGGACTTGCAAGCCTGAGGTGGTTCTTGGTTGAAATTTAATACCCTTTCACAGATGGATTTTAAGAAGAAAAAGTACAATCAAGTTAATCAAATATTTGTGATGTAGTAGGTAGGGGAAAAAAGGACAGTAACATAACTGGATTTCACGTGAATCTGTCCAGATGTAAATCCCAACAGTATAATGACAGAGAAGCCAGAAGACCACCAAGTGATGCAGCATATCACACAATACTCACTTGTCACCATATTTGAATGCAAATGTGGACTTCATGATAGAATAGGGAAAAGAAGCTATTTTCTCTCTCTCTTTTTTGTTTGTTTGTTTGTTTGTTTGTTTTGGAATATTTTAAATTCTTCTACCAAACTGGGACAAAAGCCAAGAAACTCAAAGAGACCAAAATGAAACAAACAACCCCTTTCCCCAACAAATATTGCTTTAGAGCAGTGGAAATACTTACTTTTACATGTTGATCTTTTTCATTAAATTCTTACTTTTCACTGTAGTTACATTTCAGAGGGAAAGTATTTTTGAAACAAGAAAGCAGAGCATTTCATTTTGAAAACGCTGGAACAAGATATTAAACACATGTCAAATCTTTTTGACTTGGAAAAAAATACTGAAAGCAAACCCTTGTCATACAAAAGTCTAGTTTTGACAAATTGGCATTTTCAAACTAAAAAAAAATAATTTTCTTGTAAATAACATTCAGCTCTCCATATCTCCAGGATACGTTGCAGTGAACTAATTGTTGTGTTATTATGTATGTGCATTAGGAATGAAACCAGCTACAGGCTGATAGCCAGATGGCCTCTTACAATCTTTGGACTTCTAAATGTGAAAAATAACCAAAATTAAGACCAGCAAAAGGAGATCTCACATTGCAATATCCCATCCAAGAAGTTTAGAAAATGTTTTTCTCCCTGATTCTGGATGGAATACAACAGAGATGACTACCAGAAAATGTTCTCCATTAATTAAATTAATTGCCTGAGTTATCCCCATTACTTTTTATATATATATATATATATATATATAATATATATATATACATACATACATATATATTCAATTACACATCTATTAGTAGGTGTATTTCATTTGTGAAAGATTATACCGCAACTTGAAGAATTATGAACTGAGAGCTTAATCAGCCATCTAAGTAGCTGTGAATATAATTTGTAAGTATAATTAGTTAATTTTTTCTCCTTACTTACAGCTTTATGCCCCCAATAACTGCAGTGCTCAAGTGGAAATGGGACTCGCATGTGGCCCTGTACCCCAACAGCAGTCAGCGAGTCACATCACATTGCACAAGCGGCTGGATTAGCAGTCTCAGAGTGAACTGGCCTCTGCCTCATGCTGTTTGGTAAAACATCAAACATTTTAGCAAAATAAGCTAAGCATTTTAGCTGGATTGTTCTTGAAAAGGAAACCTGCAACCAAAAACTCTGCCAATTTTCCACCCTTCTGACCCTGGATCTCCAAGAAAGAGGTCAAAATACTCCAAACACAAATTTTAGAGGAGCCTAAATACAATGGTGATGAAGTGGTTTCACAGTCACTTCTTTGTTGGTGTTCAGCAAGGATATCTGCACTCCGGTCCTGCCAAACTCCGGTGTATCCCAAGGTAGACCCTCTTCCTCAGCAGGGATGGGAAGGGTCTGGCATAAGGCAAGCCATGCCCAGGGCACCCCTTCCTCCCTTGAGCCACACAGTACCTGGCTGTTTGCCATTCCCTTTCTATACATGCTGTTTATAAAATGTGACTGCCCAGGAAAATTGGATGTCAGTGGCTATTGCACTTCCATCTTTCTGCAGATGGAAATTCCTTATCAGTCTGATGCACAAAATGGCAGGCAGGGCAGCATGCTATCAGAGCTGGCAGGCTGAAGGAGCTGAGGGCATCTTATCATATGCCACTTTGGATGAGAGAGAAATGGCACACAATGGAGTGGTTAAAAGGTAATTTTCACATAAAGAACTTGGGGAAGGAAATCTGGCTGACAACAAATGCATTTGAGGTAGGACGGGATACCAGTCAGTCACCACAGACACATATTATCTTTCAGGAAAATACAGCTGAAGAGGAGGAGGGGACAGAGTACCAGAGCTTGCTGAGAGCAGAGCAGATGGCTCAGGCAGTGCAAGGGCAGTACCATTCAGTCATCAAGTGTGACACAGGAGGAGAATTTACAAGGTATTTTTAAAGTATGCCTTCACATTTATTTGTCCCAGTCATGTGATAAAATAAGAATAAACCTTTATTAGTGATGCTTTGTTGCCATTTATCTATGTGCTTATACAGCACAGCTGACACGACCTTATAAACAACGTTCTGTGGCCAACTACAGCAGTGATGAAGCTGTAAAATTTGTGCCAAAGCAACAGGTGAATTATATTTTTAAAGCCACTAAATCTTTCCTGTTGAGTTTGGATTCAGAACAGATTTCTTCTCATTGTTGTTTTTAGAATTATCTTTGTGACTATGACATATAGACGTCACAGAATAAAAGATGTCCTTTGCTCCACAGACGGTCACATTTTGAATTTAAGACAAGAGAGTATTAATAACACCAGAGAAGTGAAGAGGGATCTTCAATGAAACAAGTGCTAATTAGAAAGGTGAGTGCAGACATCAGGTTGCCGAAAAAGGACAAGCTCTTCCAATTTTTTTGTAGATATTATGTAAAAGAAAGTTAGAAGGAATATTCTGAACAACAGCAATATAGAGTAGAAGATGTTTATGGTATTACCTCCCCAGCATGAGTGAGAATGGAAAAGTCATCACAAATGTGATTAGAATTAAGCAAGCAGGAGACTGAAAACCATAAAGCAATCAGATAGGAGTGGTCTTTGAAGAGCTCAATGACAGGTGGCAGGCAGAGTAGACACTGGCCATGAAAGGCTTTAAAATAGTGATGTACTTAAATTTAGTGAGATAGGCAAGCAGGATTCAAAGACATGGAAAATAATAGGTAAGTGGCAGCACTCTGAACAGATAAGGGGAAAAATGTGTTTATCAAAACCAAGGCAAAAATGTTGCAATAGCTAAGATGAGTTGATGAGAGCTGTAAAAGAGATTTAGATGTGTGGATGGACTGCAAGCACATTTATGCAATACTGTTCAGGGTGAACTTCAGGATGTCCGGAGATGCAGAGAAGCTACAGATGAAATTGATGACCTGAAGGCTAAAGCCCCAGGAATGGGTATTACCTGAAGGAACTAATACTAAAAGGAGAATGGAGTGATAAAGCACTCTGGTAAGTATAGGTGATAGCCAGACATCTATGAGGAGGAGTCAGAGAAACAGGCTGAGATCTTGGTGTGTATCAATAGAGGAAGACTGGTTAGAAACATGAGCTGTCTTGTTGGGGACTGGAAGGAAATACAAAGGAATATAGTCACTGCAACCAGAGGAAGGCAAGGTTTTCCAAAGAATAACATGATGAGTGTCAAAGCAGACAGCCAGTAAGGAAGGATATTCCTGTAGCACAGATGTGGAGCCTCTCTGTGAGTAGTTGCTAAGGATTAGATGTGAGTGAGAACTTAACAGTGTAAGATGCAATCAAAATGGAGGAGTGAAGTTCTTGCCAAGGGGTAGGGCAAGGGTAAGTAGTCAGAAGAAGCAGGTGAAGTTGAAAGGAATGTTTTAAAATGGATGAGGTGGAAAGTCTTCTGCATAATAAGGAAGGAGGCCCATGGAAGAGTGAGAAGGAAGGGGAAGTGTATGTGAAAGGGTAAGAGTTCTTGGGAAACCAGCAAGGGCTTGCCCAGAGAAGTGAATGTTAGCATTGTCCTAGGTACTCTGGTCTGTCTTAGTAACTTATTACCCATGGGTTTGTGAGCTTATTAACTTGAATATTATCCAGTTTCTCCCCTGCAGAACAGAAAGAATCATAAATGTTTAAACAAAAAGTGGATGGGCAGTTTTGCTAACTTTTCATTCTGATTCAACGAGAAAGAGCAGTGATGGAAAAAGATTGTAGAGGATGGTGGAATTGGCAGGTTTGCTTGCTTGTCACAATTTAAAGGTCATCCATGATACTGGATTGCCAGAAAATTAGACCCTGCACTGGAGGAGTCGAAATGTTAAAGTGACAGCACACAGTGGAGATGACAATGTCTTCTGTGAGCAGAGTACCATTGCTTTGCTGTTGGCTTTATAAAAATGAAATATTTGGAGGAAGACATTATGAGGGCTTGGATAAATGACTATGGCTCCCAAATTATATGAAGGCACAGCTTTCTTGCTCTTGAAGACCCAGTGATGTTGTAATAAAGTCAGTGGGTGATTTACCACTGATTAAAAAAAAATATATATATTCCCTATGATCTAAGGTAATATCTGCATTTTAACACTTGAGTTGGTAGATAGATCCAAACAACAATACTTATCAACCTCTTTCAAGCTGGTGTGATCTTCTACTCCATGCTGACCTCTGCATCACCAGTTCTGGATCCTTGACTAAATGGGAGGCTGTCAAAGTAGTCCCTCACATCTTTTTATGTGTTCTGTAGCCAGGAAATCTCTTTAGTATGCTACAACAACCATCAGATATAAGAAAGCTGGAAATACCAGACCTAATTTAAAAAAGGTTCTGGAGATGTTTGCTTGTATTACCATTACTGATTGTGAAGCACTGTCCACAGATGAAACTCTGGAAAAGACACACAGTAAGTCACAGAATCATAGGATCATGCTGTAATTCAGGTTTGAAGGGACCTCTGAAGATCTTCCAGTCATTATCTAGAGTAAGTCATGGTGCTGAAACCAATATGATTTCTCCCATCAGTGTCGACAAGAGCAGGACCAATGACATCTTCTCTGAATTGCTATAATCTACTATGGGCTGTTTGACCTCAGGTAACCTCCAAATTCTTTAAAGTAGTGTTTTTGAAAGCTACCCTAGAAAATAACATGCTGCTTCAGATAACCCACAGAGCATCAGAGGTAGAAGCAAAGGCAATTACAGGCAGGAAACAGATGTGTTTGTGAAGGGCCAGGGAGGACCAGCCATGGAGGAGTAGCTGTAAAGAAACAGTTCAGGAGGAGAAGTCCAGGGATAAATTTCCCTTTGTTATCCACTTATATGTTTAATGTCCATTGCTATTGAACCACATTTTTAAAGAGATAATACATACTGCATCCATATGATATGTGTGATAATATGTATGACAACTCTGCCTCCTCTTGAGAAACTGAGATTAAAGAGCTGGAGACTGCAAATGCTCTGGATTCCCAGAGAAACATTCTTTTCTACGGCAATGAAGTTTTTCTGTTTAGCTTTCCCTGATTATTCCTTCCTGGGAAAGAAATCGGTGTCTTCCTAATGTTTGTAAGAAACTACAGAGAGCTAGGAAAAGTGAGGGGGAGATGACCTAAGCAGTGTAAGTGTTGACGCAGGATTTGAAAGAAAAGGTAATTTCTTGTCAGGTTTGGAGGGAAAGAAATCCAAACACAGGAGGGATGAGTAGAATAATGAGACAATTACAAATTGGAGGTATATTTTTTTTGCTAAGTGATAAAGAAAGCATAAATATATATATGCATAAGGATTTGTCTTAGTTGCTTTGTAAATGCAATTTGTGAGGACATTGAGGGAGAAGCAATTAGCATCTGAAAGAAAGTGAGACTGTGGGAATGGGGTGGGTAAAGTCAAATTACAAGATGCAAGAGCAAAGCCAGACAAAGTTGGACATATGGGAAGCTGGAACAAAGAAGATAGCAGAACACATTGATTTTTGGGGTGGGGTTTCTCATGCCAAGCTCTAGAGCATCTAGAATACACAACCATATCTAAACCTAAACCAGTCGCCCTGACTCTTCTTTTATAAGTCAATGGAGAGAAACAGGCACTTCCAAAGGTGAATTGCAAGAGGAAATACTAGACAAGGTCAAACTTTTAGATGTCTGCATTAAAGCAGATATATCCTACATTGTGGGTGTGAGTCCCTTACCTAAACATGTGTTACTATTTGAGATGCCCTAAAGTATCACTCAGTCAATTAGCTATTGGTAGTGAAGGGCTCCCTTAGGTTAGGTGTCACATTTGCCAGCCCTGATGGAGGTCTCTGATACTCTGTGATGCCTCAAAAGTCTCTAGGGCCTATGTGTGGGCAAATAAGCTGAACCCCTTTTATCTGCAAAGGAAGGGGATCTGGATCTTTTCTTTTGGGAAAAAATCTGCATTTTGAAATCATCATTTTTTTCCCTATTCATTTGCCCTGTCCTTTGCTAGAAAGAAATTTGAGATTTCTCCTTCCACCGACTGTGCTGGTTAGCTACAGAGCTAAGGGCTAAAACAAAATACGATGATATGATGCTTGTCATTTCAGCACAGAATTCTCGTTCTCAAAGTTTAGACACTTAATTGGCACTTCTGGAGTGTGAGTTATCTTATCCTCAGACAGGCCCATTCACTAGGTAGCTCTCTGGTAGTGCCTATTCCTGTTATTTGTTCATAAGAGGAGCGTATGTAGATACCCATCTTATAGATGCTTGTGTTGGAACAAAATAATTAAACTCATGGGTGGGATTCCCTTTTTCCATCTATAGAGACCTATGGCAGAAATTTTTATTTCTGAATTAATCACTTTAGACTCCCTTTGTGCTCAATGGGGAGAAATAAGAGTGCAATTCATTTGACCTGTTTTGGTCTAATCTTATTTGAATAAGATAAATTGTGTCTTAGAGGTGCCTCTTAAGGGAGCTTATAGTGACAAGCTCAGACGTAAATGTCTAGATTCTTGGTATCTTAGTGCCACACTTTTAATGTGTAAATAAATCTACACTGTAGCCAGATTTCAGAGATTCATTAGGTCATAAAGATCTGCTTTACTCCCACAGCCTGAGGAGTCTAAAGGTCATAGTGATTACATATATATCCCTCACCATGGGCTGGCATTGGGCATAGCTGACTTCTGAGGGTTCCCTCCGTGCCTCCTTATGGCAGGTCTGGTTCAGAAGAGGTGGGCAGAGGGACAGCTGCTGCAGGAAGGTAAATGGTGACCATGTCCCTGGTCACAAAGGGTATGATTAACATTTGCAGGAAGCTCACCATTCACTCCCACAGCCCTGCCAGTAGTTCTTACTGGCCAAATGGGAAGTGCTGTACCCCCATGGGTGGTATTTAGTGTGCCTGGGACAGTGGGGTAATGCAAGGTCTCTGGCTTGGGAGAGGGGAGAAAGGAAACAGGCGTTTCCTAACACAGATCTGCCGGCTGTGACAGACCTGTTCCAGGAGACTCTTGGTCTGTCCCCAGTTCTTTCCCCTCCCATTGGTGCTGGAGACGCTGCCTTTTCAGCCATGCTGGCTCCATTGTGTAGCTGCTGAGGGGCAGAAACCTCCAGCAAGGCAACAGCAGTGATCACCCTCCACTGTTTTTTCTTAAATCAATTACCATTTGTGCCTACAAGGCAAAATTAACAACTCCAGCTGCTAGCAGATGCAAGCTGGAGAAAGTGATGAACACATTAAACTTTTAAGACCTAAGCCCAAAAAAGAGAATTTAAACCAACGTAGGAAATCTCTGCTTCACATGGGACAAGGGTATTGATCTGGGTCTTCTTTCTGTGTCTTAGTCCTTATTGAATTGTAGGCCTTCTCGCAGTCAGAAAACAAGAGTGGCTTTGTATGAAAGAATTTGTCTGGAGCATAAGGAAGCACTTTGGGAAAAGCAGAGATTTTAGGGAGCTGAACGGTAACATTTGTCATGGAACTGTCCAGGGAACCACTCATTAATTGAAGTAAATTGAAGTAAAGTGCACACTCTTAGTGGTATATCTGTATAGTTAAATTGTATTAAGTGACTCCTACTTAATTACTTCAGAATTTTTCCTGCTGGATTTAGCAGAAATGTGTTTAAAAGGGAGTCATTAACTATGAAAGAAAACCTCAACCCACCAATAGAGCTCTTTCTGATTTGAGATAAGCCAAGCCAATAGTGAAGAGTTTTCGATGCTTCTCAGTATTTCTATGTAATATTTTTACATGCCACTACTTATATCTAATAATCAGAGATTTCAGATTAATTTCCTCACCTTCACACTTAGCAGAAAACCTGCTTTGTTTCCAGCTGGATCAGTCCCCTACACTGGGTCACTGTCCATGCTTGGGAGCAGGTCAAGAATGAGTGCTAGGTTTTGGTTGCAAGAGTGAGCCAGTTTCTTTTGGACAACTACTAATTTACAGTGTTAATTAAACTGCATCCCCATGCAGTGATCTCATGGCAGATTAGGCCAACATAAATGTGGGCTGCCCTCCACAACCCCTGCCACCATTCTTCAAGAATGGCTGCCTGAAACTTCTCACTACACTATGAACTGCAAGGTGTACCAGTCCTGGTGTGTGGGAGGTGATGGGGACAGCAAGCAGCTAGCAAATGGGTGGACAGTAGCCCAGAGTCACAGTATCACATAGATTGGAAAAGACCCTTAACATCATTGAGCCCAACCATTAAACATGTTTTTTCTGCCTGGTTTCAAACTGGTGACTTTTCATGTGTTAGGTGAATGTGATAACCACTACACTACAGAAACTCCAGCTGAAAGGGTTAAATTGCAGTGGAAGTGTGCTTCAGGGTAATCTGACGGTTGTGCTCTGATTTGGAGACATGCATGATGGAATATTATTACCAAGAAGTGGAAGAGTTCTGTTCTGAGTTCTTTGCTTTATTTTGTTTTGTTTATCTCCAGCTCTGAGGTTTCGGATGGGAAGCTTTATTTCTGAGGAAACCTCTGTGAAAAAATGTGGAAATGATAAAGTTTGTTTTCATCATAATTAGAAACATTGTTAGAGCTTAAACAAAATCTGAAATTCCAAATGCAGTTATTGTTGCTATTCCCATTTTTAATTTTCCATTTTTCTCATTATTTCTTCTATTTCTCTAACTTTCTCTCTTTCTTCCCTAAATTACTTAATATCTAAGCAGCAAAACCTGGAGAATTCACTGTGAATCTTTCCCAGGCCACCCCGGGGGTGTATGTGCACTGCAGACTGTCATGTCATATCAGGGTACCCTTGCTGACCTCGATTAGTTATCTCAGGTACTGGAGATGGTATGAGTGCGCTGCAGAAGACAAACTGCTCTCAGTGGTCACATAATAGCCACATTGTTGCAGTCTGCTACTAATAATTGTAATTAATGATACTAACTTTCATTTATCCTTCAATGAGTTTTGGAAGTAAGGGAGAGAAAGGTGGCAGGCAGGGTCCATAGGTACAGCTAGCAAAACTTTTGGAAACTGCCTGGGAGGAGACACTCAACAGGTTTTGCAGCTGGCTTCCCTGAGGCCTTGGTTCATTACATTAGAAGGGAACTTGGAGAGAAAGGGTCTTTTCCAGTTCAGTGGCTGCTTTGGAGAAGAAAAACATGACTTTCAGCTCCCGTTTTAGTTCCCAAAGAACATAGAAGAGAGAAAGAAGCACATAAGGGTTGCCATGGGAAAAGAAGACATGACAGATAACTCCCCTGTCACAAGGGCAAGTATGAGACTGAAGGAAAAAAATCCTCAGAACAGCTCACATAACTTATCCCTATTGTCCCTCAGCAAATTCATTCAATTTTAGCAGATTTTATTTATTTTTAGCTTTCAATACCCATAAAATTAAGGATCCAATTAGAATTTTTTACAATAAGCTCATCTGAAAGTGGTTATTGGTGTACAAGTTGGTGGGTCTTCTGGGGACACATAAGTGACCTGACACAAAAAGCTCTGTGTTATAAAAATGAATGGCACAATGAACAGGGTTAAGAGTACTACCCAGGCAGGCATACATAAACCTTCCTACTCTCCTTTACTTAAAAGCAGCATTTCCACTCTCCCTGGTAGAAGAATATTTGCAAATATTTCACCAAAATGTTCTTGTAGGCTGCTTTCATTGCTTTCATTAGTGAAGCTGTAAGTAAACGAGGGAATGGGTGCCTTTAGCACAGTGGTGGTACGTTCCCCCAGAGCACAGAGCTCTTGACTAAAGCTACAGTGTAGACTAAGACCTTTCAACATACCCTTTCTTTTGTAATGACTAAATCCTAATGTGCATTCATTGCAAATCAAACTTCTCTTTCCTACACCGATATTGAATCACTGAACTATATAAGCAAAAAAGCTCCTGAGTTTGTGTGCTAGAATTAAAGAGTTTGATTACTTAGCTTATCTTTGCTATCTCTGATCCTGAAGGAAAATTGCCAGGTAAAAGCTTCTCATCACTTTTTTTAAGTGTATGCAATATCTGCTTCACTTAACTATTGGTGATTTAGTAAAGTGAAGTCAGCTAAAGAAGAGAATCTCTGCTTTGTAGCACTGCACCAGATGGTTCACAAGGTATAGGCAAATTACACCATATGAACAAGGTAATTGCCCGTTTATTAAAATCTACCCGTATTTTTAGGGGGGTCTTCAAGAAAGGCAGAATGTAATTAATTCATATTACCAATGTTCACCAGTGATTTAGGTTATTTATACACATTTACATTTTAAAAATACATAGATTGCAATAAGGTATGCATTCAAGCATTCAAGCAAGCTGTGTAGAACTCATATGCCCAAAAGCCTTTTGGGTTTTTGCAGCTCGTATTGATTAGTCTGAGACACTATGACACCTTACCAACTAAGGAATAAAAGAACTGGCAGCATTTCTGGAAGGCATGCAGGCATAGAAGTACTTAGGGCAATTTCCTTCAGGAGCAAAGCTGATACATTGGCCAGGGAACCAATAAAACATAACCTTCAAATAGTTCCATTTAAAAGCTTTATCAAGATGGGAAGGTTAATATGAGCACCATGGAGAGGTCTTTAGAGTACCAGAGATAGTCCTGAGGAGGTAGAGCTCCTCTTCACCTCCATCTTTCCCTTGCAAGCTTTCAGGTTGGATGAATAACCAACATCCTGCAAGAGCCACAGGCATGGTGTGCCTTGTGGCATCTGCAGGACAAGCCAAGTTTGATTTTTCTCATGCAATCTGCAAGAGCAGGAGTTCCTCCTGTGAGAATGAGAAGCCTGAACAGACCGTGGCAGAAAAAGTTAATGGGAAATGGATAAGTTCAGGAGAGGCTGCAATTCTAGTTGAAGTTCAGGAGAGCCACAGGAGGTTGACTGTATAGCATTTCTAATGAAGAGAAGATAACAAATAACTGGATGCTTGGAAAACTGCAGACAAAACAATCTGTAAGACTTGATTCTCTTTCAACTTGATCATTTTTGTGAGTTGGTAGTTGAGTGTGCTAAAAGCAACAAGGGTCTGTGGCCAAGTGTTATCTGTCTTTGAAACTCAGCAGGTAAAACTCTGATACAACAAGTAAGGTACAACTGTGTTTTCTGTCGCTGATGAACACATAAATAAAACCATTATAAGGCCATAAAAATAATGAAGCACAAACTTTGAAAATGTTCCTTCATACAATTCTAACCTTTGGAGAAAGCAGCAACTTTTGAAGAATATTCCAGCAAAAAGACCTAGAAAGTGAACTCCCACAGTATGTTAATCTCCCCTGACTCCCCAGCCAGTATGGCAATTTAAATATAGGTCTAGTCATTGCGAACACTGAAACTGTGGGTGGGAAAAAGGACTGCTATGAACTGATAGAAATATTCTTATCCTGCAGTTGTGGTTTCATTAGGTTTGTTCAACAAATAAGTCTTTTGCAAGGTTGGTCAAAGCTGTATGAGTACTGCTGCAGTTGCAGAGCACTAGTCCCTTGGTCTTGCAGAGCTGCTTTCCTAAATGCTCATCTCTGCTCTGGGCTTACACATGCTCTACTACTTAGTGTTAATACTGTGGAAGTACCATTTGCTTGACTTTGCTACACTTGAACCACTGCCACTTCTAATCTGTCTCCAAGCACATGCCACAGTAAATCAATACCACCTGCCTTTGCTCCCTGCTGCTGTTTGTCCATCTCCAGAGATGTGGGTATCTCTGGACATCCCACCTCCCCAGGGTCTGTCATTATGGTGTTCCCAAACATAAAGCTTTCTAGCATGTTCTGACACTCTCCCTTGTCACTGGCACTCACTGTCTTGCCCCAGGGCATGTGTGGTTCCTATTCACATGCTGTATTTCCTATTTGGAGCCTAAGCAAAATAAAGAGCAGGCCCCCACTCCCTTGTAGAGGAAGGGCAGTTAGGTAAAGAGAGGAAGAAGCTGAGGGAAGTGAGATAAGGCTTGCACAACGAGAGCAAAACAGTCCCGTGAAAACCAGAACAAATTAAAATTAAGCTTGTTGAGGATTTACATTTTGAGGAAAATATTCCTGTGTGGATGCTCTGGTTGCTGAACTCACCCAGCAGTCCTTTTCTCTCCCAAATCCTTAAAACTACCCCTTCACTTAGCTGCTTATTTTCATGAGATACAGGGAGATTTAATACCCTTAGGAACGCCACTCATCTTTCCCATGTGGCTGAAATTAGCCAATTCCTTCAAAACACATTACCCAGAAAAAGGCAGACATATGTTGACAAGATTGTTATGTATGCCAAGCTTTCCAAGCAAATTGGGCTAAAAATAAATCGGTTTTTGCTGCATTTGGATATTTTCATACAGGAAATCTGGCTCATGTTGTTTCAAAGTTCTGTTGCCCAAGCAAGAGTGTGCAAAGGGGTGTGAAACTTTTCAAAACCTCAGTACAAGAGCTTTGGAGCATGTGTGTCTGTCCCACAAGAGTCAGTGCTCATGGAGGGATTACACCACCTCTCTACGCCCCTTACCCACCTCACAGGTCTGTGCCACTGCTGACAACTACTCGCTTTGTATTGCCCATGGGGAACACACTTTTGCTCTTATTCTATGCAGCAAGTGTGAAACCTGAACACTGAACTTCCCCACACTTGATTGCAATTAGTATGACTCATCTGGCCTTTGCAGCGCCCTGCGCGCTTTTATAGCCCCATGTAGCTTATGAACGGCCCATATCTTTCCTAATTCAGTTCAGAACTAGGCTAGTGATGTAGAAATGGAAGAACTGGCATATGCTTACTTTTGAGCATTGGTAGTGAGTCTTTCTGTGCAGAAGATTTCTGATAGTAAAAAGCCCCACAACATACCAGGAGGCCTGGCTGGAATGTACTTAGTTTCATAACTCTCTGGGTCCTAAATTATTATTGGGATATTTTGGAGAAATTATTTCTTTTGAAGAACTGACTGATAATTTATTTCAAGAACTAAGAATTCCAATTCCAGGAATAAACTTCTCAATCATATCCAGTAAAAGGAAGCTAACTCCTCCCCTTAGAAACTGTCATTACTATATATGGCAGTGCAGAGTTTGAGGACAGTAGTGTGAATGTCTGAAACTTCACACAGCATGTCTGCAACCATAGGAAACCACATCCTCGGCTCCACAACAGCCTTTAGCCTTTGGATTCCTTCATTTAGCACAAGCTACTGGCCAAAGAAGGCACCTCACTCAGTGGGTTAAACATAAGGGACAACACTCTTGCCTTCAGTTCAGTTCACATGCAAACATGGAGAAAACAGGCAAAGATCAAAGCATAAAGAAAGGGAGAACTGGGCTGGAAAAGATTAGGTCATTTCACTCATGAGGCCATTCCTCCATTAATTATATTAGGTGCTCTGAGGGTTCAGTCAGGAGCAGAATTAGAGCTGATGTGTGACAGAGATGCTGACAGCAAGTCAGTGAAATTACAGTTGGGTCTCTCAAACCGTTTCTTCCCCCATCAAACCTGGCCATCAGCCAGTCTATGAGGGACAACTTCATGCTCAAATAGGAGATAGTAATGAGTTGTATAGTTCCTCTGTCACAATTCTCAGGAGTGTATGCACTATAATTACTCATTTTTTTTGTAATCATTCAGTTTGTATTACTACTGCCATACCACTCCAGGCTGTTATTTCACCAACTAAACAAAAGTAGCCCTGCTGATCTCCATTTAGAAAGGAGCCACTAAGTGCTGGCTGATCCAGTAAAAACTCTGTATCTAATCCAGTAAATGAACTGGTGCCCTAATGTGACATAGTCCAGCCAAAACTCTTCTCTGTGATGTCTATGGACCATCCCTGGAAATTTGCTGTCTTTAACCTGCTGGTTTACTCAGTGCCTACAATATGCTCCTTCCTCTTGAAATGAGGGTTAGTAGAGACCTGAGTGCAGTTCAGGGGGGAGATCCCACCACTGTACAAAACAAAACTATTTTTTTGTTGCTCTGACCATGCATTTTTGAGGGAGTTGAGGGTGGAGGGACAAGTATCTGGCCTGATAGAAGAAAATGCCAGCAGCTCAGATTTCCCATGTCACCAGTGGAGTCAAAATGAGTATGGAAAATTAAGAAGAGGAAAGGAAGCTTGGCTAAATAAAATGCATTTCCCTCTGAACCTGGATTGGACTGGTTTGTGTGTTGGACATCAGGAAAACACTAAGTGCTAAAGGTAGATTTATTCAAAGTGAAGAAAGAAGTTCCCATTCTGAGTGCTTGGTGTCACCTCCACTCCTTGGAGGCTTTTTGCCAAAGTCAACTCTAGTGCTCTAGGTAAATTTCTATCACAGCAATGACACTCTGCCCAATGTCAGGTTATTCTGCAGTTTCAAGTAGATGTAGTAGTTACATTAATTCCTACCCTAAGTAGCTTTCTTTGTATTTCAGTGTGCCACTCATTACTTTAGTACTCTTCATTCGGAAATAAGAATGGGACTCCTGCATTTGTACCTACATGCCTAAAGCACATAAAGTCTCCTTTGGGATAAAGATCCTGCTGAAAGCCTCTATGTTTTCATTATTTCATTATATATTGGTCCTGCCTAGCTATCCACAGTGCTCAGATGTATGTCAAGAGGCTGCATGGTATGTCCCTGTGATGGCACCTGTCAGAAACATCCAGTTCACAGCTGTCACATGGTATATGCCATCTGCTTAGAGAGCTGGGCACTGAGCTGTACAAGAGTAAAGAAAAGGACAAGAAAAAGTCAATAAGCTCTCAGGGAGAGACTGAACTTGAAAGAATTTTCCCTTCTATACATATGTATGATACAGGAATACAAAAAATCATTTTAGGGTCTCCATCAAAACTGCAGGTTATTCTTTCATGCCTTAAAGTACTTCATGTGTGCCTGTATTCACCTGTCTTCAGCATCTTGAAGTTTACTGTGAGTAGTTTATTTACTCTTCCTATTTGATTACCTTTTCTAAGTGAATCCAATCAAAAGACTACTCCAATTTACCCTTCAGTAATAAGACTAAAGAAGTGGCACCAAAACCGCCTCAGTGAGAAACTAGCTGCTATTACTGGTTGAAAATGAATAAATTCTGGGAGGAGTTAACCATAAAATGCAGATTTCTTATGGCTTTGGCTACAAAATGACCCTTGGGAGGGGCTCAGTAGGTGTCAGGCATATGTAGAAATGACAAGTCACAACATTGAGGCTACTCTCCATGACAGCCTACAATAGCAGACTGCGTTAGTATCAGCAGCAAGACAGCACTGATGCAGTATAGGATCCACACAGAGTATTGCATATTGCTTGTCTGAAGTGCTTCTGACCTCTTGTACAAGCTTGAGCAGAAGGAAGTTGAGGAAGTCTTTGCATGAATATGAGGATTTTTTTTTTTAGGAAACAAGATTGGGTGTAAAACTTCTTCTCCCTTCTGTCAGAAATTGACATTAAAAAATAAGTCAAAATAAAGAAGAAAAGCCCTGACAAAAACCTGAGAATTCATGACATTAATTTTCAGACAAAATTGACTTTATAATTATTACTTATATCATTACTGCAAATAGTTGAACTTCTGACAAAAATAGGTCTTCTGGATTTTTTATACATTTGTGTCAGAAATATCTGACATGGGGACTATGTAAAATCTTCTTTCAAAGGGGAAATTAATAGATATTGACCTTCTTTCCTGAACAATGTTGCTTTTGCCAAATCAGAATTTTCTGAAAAAAATTGGCCATTGAAAAATGTTTCAAGTAGCTTTTCAAGGAACTTCTAAAGGTATTACAACTTTACACAGAGGAGGCCTCCAGTTTAACCAGATCAAACATGACATCTGGCACTGAAAACTGTCAAAATGTAGTTCACCTTATGGTGAAAGTGTCCAGATGCAGAGATATATTTGATTGTATAATGACATCTGCTATGCAAACCCATATTACAAATTTAGATCTGTATCTGTTAATTGGTAAGACAAAAATTAAGCTGAACTAAATGATAAGGAACAATTAAAGATTGCAGACTTAATTAAATGGAAAATAATGGGGTTTCCTCCTGAACAGTTGATTGAAAACTGGGATCTGATCAAAACAAAAATGCAAACACATTGACGTACAGGATTTAGGACAAATATGAGGTGAATCAAGAAAGAAGCATTACTTAGACTTTGCAAGGTGGATCAGTATGGATGCACCCTGATAGATCTCAATGACACTATGATATTTGCCTAAAGCTTTGTGGAATAGGTCATACAACTTAGGACATAAACTCTACATAAAAATGTTGCTAGAGGTTAAGACAAGTATCTACAATTTTATGGCTACAAATCTAAAATTGTAGCAATTAAAATCTACTTCTATATCAGCCTATGGAAAAAGGAAAAGACTAAAGCTGGGAGGATCTGTATAGAAAGCACATGCTTGAGATAGATCAGGCTTATTTATATGGCTTATTTACCCTTGTCTTTAATAATGGGAAAGATGAGAGGAGGCTTAACAGGAATGAGTATTTGAAAAGAAAAATTCCAACAGACAATGAGGAAAAAAATATCTAAGTTCAGTGTGTTGAAACTTCTGGAGCAGATTAATCTTCAGCCAGGAAGTACTAGCATGTGAAATAGCAAGTCCTGCAGCAAAGCTTTTCTAAATGAACCTATTAATCTGTGGCTAGCGCATTAACATTTGAAATCAGGAAACACAGCACTTGCATTTTGAAGAAAAATGACCCATGCAGTCACAGGACTATTAGCCTGGTTTCCACTGTATACAAGATGTTGGAACAAATTTCAAAGGAAAGACTATCTAACAAAATGGAGATAAGCAGAAAATGGGAAGCAATACAACCTGAATTTACAGCAATAGACCTTGACAGATAAGCTTGGTATCTTTCTCTGATATATTGGTCTATGTTTAGATGAAAGAATATGAAAAACACAACCTACCTGACCTTCTGTTAAGCCTCACATACATTCCAAGGACCAATTATTAATACTTAGGACAAAGACAAGGTGGATTATTACCACTAGTGTTAGGAAAAGATCTGGTTCCAGCGTAGGTAATAACAACTAACACTGAAAAAAGACAAAGCCAGTAAAAGGCAGGTTCTAAGTAGAATATGTTCAGGATCAGCCATTATGTCAGTTGTTCACAATACCAGGGTAAAAAAATAGCTAATAAAAATATTTAATGACACAAATCTGGGAGACAGTGTTAATTGAGAAGGAGGTTAGAATATCATATAGAAGGAACCTGATAATCTTGAGCAATGAAGCAATAAAAAACAGATTAAATTTAACAGCCTGAAGTGCCAGACCTGGCACACAGAGACTAATAAAAAGATTTGCTGTAAGCTGGGGGCTGAACTGTGATAATGTGAGGAGAGGAGAAAACCCAGACTGGAAATAATCATTCACAGTATTGGCCATGAGTCATCAACATGATTCAGCCACAGAAAGGTTGATGCAGTTGTACGATGTATCAGGAATGATATTTCCAGTAGACAGGGACAGATGAGAACATTAAATCAAAGAGGGTTATAGCTGGAATATGACACAAACCCAGCGATTTATACTCTATATGGTCACTCACTATAAATATCCTTGGGATAAGAGGATCGATATTGAAAGGTCTTGTTGACCAAAGAAGGAAAAAGTAAAAAAGGAACATGGAAATTCAGGCTGGAGATGAGTGGGGTTCAAAGATGCTGAAGAAGCTTGCAAAAGATCTCTGCCTGATGCCCTTGGCAAAAAAGGCTATAAGGCACACCCTGCAAGGCAGAGTCCTAGGGCTGGAGTACCAGGTAACACAGGAACAGGCAACACAACCCCTTCATGAAGAAGCATGACGTGCATGCCCAGAGCATCTTGTAATATGGCTACATGGTGTAGCAGGAGACCTCAAGGACCTTGCAGTCTCTCCTAGTAAATTCTTGTCCTTTACTCAGCTAAATCCACAGGTATCTGGAAGGAAACGTTGCCAGAGTAGGATTTGCAGGGTTTTGCTTAAAGGTAGATGGAATGTGAAATTTGAAGCTCTATTTTTCGTATCAGATACTCTTCTGCGAGCTTCCTTGGGAAGGGAGCATTAGCCATTCATTCAGTCTTTTTACCTCCACGAGAAGTGAGTGGTTCAAGAATCATAGCTCAAATTGGCTTTATCACATATAAGAGAGTTTTAAAGTTTTCAGTTCTTACTCTGAGAAAGCCAGATGTTCCCCTTCCTGCTTATTACTTAGAGGAGGAAGTGTCAGGAAGGAAATGAGATATACCACAAGGGGCTCAGAATAGGTCAACAGGCCCTCCTCCCTCTATCATGGAGAGTGGCCGGTGGGTTGGAGATGGAGATGCAGGGAGATCTGCACACAGGTCCATGCCAGGGTAAGCACTGCATCTGGCCAGCCGCAGCGATCCTGTACGCTCAGTATTCCCCTATGCGTGTAAAACACACATAGTGCTGTAGTTCACACCAGGCAAGGAATAAACATTTCTCTTATATGACCTAGTTCAACACAAACAAATAAATACTCATCCATCAGCCAGAGGCAGGGAAAATTGGGTTATGGAGCTATCAGAGCAACTTTTCATAGCTTGAGGAAGGTTTGTGCTCCCAAACTTTTCCCACGGGTGCCATGCCCCTCTGCCAGCTTCTCAGCAGAAAGTTTGACACGAAGTTGCCGTCAAATTGCCAATAATTAATTTTATGTTGTGTTTCCTAGACTTATTTTTACTCATTTTGCTATTGCAAGGAGTACATTTTGAGGTTCATGAGTGACAATTCTTGTCACAAGGAGCAGATCTCCAATTAATTCTTTATGCTCTAGATTAATTTGTGTGACAATCATTTGTGACAAAGATTAATCTTTCAAACAATTATTGTGACAATCTTCTTCACAGAGACAAGCCATCACATTTCTGCTGTTTTACTCTGACCTTGTTTTGTGACTTTGGGAAAGTTATTGTTTCCTTAAGATTTATTTTACTGATCTATGAGATCCATGTATGTAATCTGCACAGAGTAGTTACTATATATCTCAGGACATGGGAACTTAATAAACTGTGAAATGATCAAAGGGAAAAAGGTGATTGGAAAAAAATTTGGGATCTTCAATAAAAAAAGATAATAGCCAAAATTTCACAAATATTACAGTGAAGAGCAAACCACAACATTAAAACAAATCGCATGTACTTTTCAGAAAGCTTTTTGTTTGTTCACTTCTAAGAACTGAGGGTGTTTTCATAAAAAAACCCACAATTTTTGATGAAAACAATATCCAAAATTTCATAAAAAGAGTTAGTGATCAGAGCCCTCTCTCTAGCAAGTAAGCAATGTTAATAACACCAAACAAAGTTAGCCTGCCTCTTCGCAGGACTGCAATGCTAACTATGCAAACAGTATTTTGTAAAAATATTAAGCTTAAAAATATTTTTTTTAATTGAAATTTTTTGGCAACCTCTTATGAATGTTGGTCCACATAGTGACTTTTGAAGCATGCAGAGTCTCTTCTCTGCATGAAAAATGTATAATTTATAATGTAGAGAAAGGATTATTCTTAGAAAGACATAGTGTGAGCAGCATGACGGAGAAGGCAA
This sequence comes from Falco biarmicus, assembly GCF_023638135.1. NCBI lineage: Eukaryota > Metazoa > Chordata > Aves > Falconiformes > Falconidae > Falco > Falco biarmicus. Next base: position 31,591,348 of record NC_079289.1, read on the forward strand.
ATCTTCTGTTAACAGACTCCTGCTCTCTCCTTTATTTTTTATATTTGAATAAAAGTATATAGTGCAGCTGCCATTCCTGTTCAAACCCTTGCCGTCTAGAGCGTTACCCAATTGTCTACAACAGGTGTTGAGTCTGCAATACGCTACACAGCACAGCAAAGTGTATGGGATTCTTCTTTTAAAATTATGTCCACAGTATTAAGGATTTTCCAACGAGGGCTGTCACTTGCTGGAGAGGGACACCTCGTAGCTTGCAAATCCGGACCTAAAATGATTTTCTAAATCTGAGTTTCCAAACTATTTTCTGTTTTATAAAAGGCTGATTTCATTAAACTGCAGACTAGAGGCAGTGAGACCAAAGCTCAGATTAAAAGCTAATTGAGAAGAACCTAAGGGAATTTAAGTGCCCAATTGTAGAGGAATGAAGCTGGGTTAATTAACATTGGTAATATACAGCTGTGGGTTGGCTGATGTAGATAAGGTGCAGCTGTGGCTGGTTCTGTTAAGTGGTTGAGAGCCAATGAAGAAAGAACAGCTGAGGAAGAAGTAAGAGCAGAGAGAGCAGGCCCTGGATGAGGAGAAGGCAGCAGAGGGACTGTATGAAGAGTACGCTGGTATGAGATGGTAAAAGACCTTGTTGCAGCTTGATAGTTTGGAGAGTGCTGTGACACCCAAGCACAAGATACTTTGCCTTTCCCCTTGAAAAGACATGCACAGGATGGGGGCTTCCCAGGGTCTCCCCATGCCCTGGCCTTCAGGAGACCCCTGTTGGTGTTGTACACCCTGAGGGTGCAAGGCTTAGCCGTGCTTTCTTTGGAGAACAAGCTCAGCAGGAAACAGCATGCTACCTCCGGCTTCCATACAGAAGCCTCATGGTCAAGGCTGTCTTTAACCCAGGAGGGGACCCAGGTACAGCCTTCCTGCATGGCACACCAGCCAAGTGGGTCTGATGACACTTCCACTGCAGACTCTGCTGCTGGCAGATTTGAGTTGCTCTGCTTGTAGGTTGGCTGCAGGTCCAGTCCCAAGGAATCCAGCTGTCCAAGCCCTGGATAGGGAGCAGAAGGTCCTAAATCAAACCAGCAGCCATTCCACTCACAAAGAGGCACCTGAATGTAGATATTGCACAAGTCACCCTGTGAACCCATGTCTTGGTAACTTCACAGGGTCTCACCTGAAAACTTTCATGGAGATGACAGTCTTCTCTGGGATTCTGGAGTTCTGGGTAAGTGCTCCTTCCCTACAGGCACTTGTTAGCACTGCGTGCCTGCAGGCTTTTACTGGTATAAGGCTATCACTCCCCTGCAGTACAGCGTCATAAAGCTGAACAGGTACAGCAGTGGACCACGCTCTGAACAGCTACAACATACGCCTGCAGTTTTGTGTTAGTTGGCTGTGCAGTACCTTCCCGGGTTACATATGCTTATGAAGCTAATGGGACTGCAATGAAGTCAGAAAATCGTGCCTGATTACAAATGATGCAAATTGTATACTAATAACAGAAAACCATGTGATTTGTATGATAGAGCTGACACAAAAAAATAATGTTTTCAACAAACCAGAGGCTACAGTCATAGGGAAACAATTTCTGGATTCGGGCTGTAAGTTAATGAGCCTGATGCAAAGTGTGAGCAAAGAAACATGGTGGGAAATTAAAATACTTAAACAATCATTAAGTGCAGACATCTGGGTTTTCTAAAATTCATTTACACTAAAACTAATTTTCCAATGTAAAGCTTTCGCAACCACTGTTTATTTGTAAATTTAATCAGTAAATCATTTGATGCTGCTGATATAACAAAGGCACTGTAAATGAAAAATTTCCTTGTGAAATGTTCTCTTAATCCCTAATTCAGTTTAAAAATGACAAGCAATACATCTCATGCATCTGAACTTCTGCAAAGCATTGGACACTGTAGTTAAACTGGAGACTGCAGATTAATTCATGGATTGACAGAAGAAAGCCACAAGAGGAAATGTTGTCTGGATGGGGTTACTGATGGAGCTCCCCAAGAATCAGCCAGAAATAAGAGTGATCAGAGCACAATGCCCAGCCACAGGGTGACTCTCAGGCCCTTTGTAAGGCAGCCACTGAAAGACAATTTCAAAGCTATGTGGGATTCAGGTGTCTCTGGAAAAAGCTAGGGAATATCACTTCTACAGTTTTAGGCAACAGTGACACCCCTCTTGAATTTTGTATATAATCAGAACATCCATGCTTAAGACAACAAACGCAGAGCAGGTACTGCAGATTGTCCACATACAGACATTTCAGGGGAAGTGGCAGGCTGGGACAGTACTAAAGGTTCTTTACAATTAAAGCATCTGTATGATTGCATCCATACAAATGCAGGGTTTACAACAGCTAAATATAGATGTAGTTCATGTAGGATATCTGATGGACTTACGCTTTCATCCCACTGTACTGCTTAACGTAGACCTCAGTGTGTCCTGACCTGCAGAAGAGACTGGTCAATTATGTCATGGCTGTCATCAGCTACTTAAGTCAGTGGGATCCTTCCCAGAAGGTGGTGATCTTACTTGCCACAACATGCTATAGGTTTCGTATGAAACTGAGCTACATACATCCTACCTTGTCACACTGAGTGTGCAAAGCTTGGGGCAAGGAACACACCTTTTGTTAGCTGTACTTCAAGCAGTGTTTCTGAGTCCAAAAAAGTCTGGCATGCTTAGTCTGACAAAACAAAGGCTATTTTCCTTTATAAAGGAGAATACTTAAATGTAAAGACAGAGCTGAGACTGGCCAGACCTTTTAGCCTACCAATAAATCTTACAGGATCTTCAGTGACCAGAAAAGAGCCATTTGACTTAACTGTCATCCCGAAAATAGTTAGAGCAAAGTCATGTGTTTGTCAAGCCATGCAGTCCTCCTCACAGGCTGTCTGCTTTCATTTGCAGCTGTTAAAATGTTCTTGTAAAATCACCTGTTGTCAGTGATTGTACAGAAATAATTCCAGTCCCATTGAAGTTCCTCAACACTACAGTATAATTTTAAAAATCAATTACTCCAAGGAAAAAGCTTGGCTGTCCTAAAAAAAACACAAAATGAAGAGCATGCTATGTCACCCAGGCATAATTTGCACAGCCCTGGTTTCACTTGCTCTTGCCCAGTGGCTGGGTGTGCAGTTTCTTAGGCTGCTCTTTGATTCTTTGCTGTTCTGAGGATTTTCAAAGATACATGCCAACTTTAGAAGGAATATGGTACTTCCTACTTTTTCATCAAAGTCCATGAGAATAAGTCAAGATCACTGATTATTAGACCTGCTAATATCCCTGCGAAGAACATCCACTGTGGGAGACCATACCTCTAGTAGATCTGTAATCTGCCACATGGCAAACACAGCTCCATCACGGCAGTGCTTACTACAGCTTTAAGGTCACCCTTGAGTTACTGTTCTAACTATTTGGTCTCTAAAGCAGTTCAGCTGTGCTTGATTCCTGCCTGTGGTGTTTGGAGCTTACCTGTGCCTGGTAGATCATGGGTAGAAAGGACTTGGTGGTTCTGGTTGACAGCCAGCTGAACATGAGCCAGCAGTGTGCCCAGGTGGCCAGGAGGGACAGTAGCATCCTGGCTTGTATCAGGAATAGTGTGGCCAGCAGGACCAGGGCAGTGATTGTTCCCCTGTACTCAGTGCTAGTGAGGCTGCACCTTGAATACTGTGCTCAGTTTTGGGCCCCTCACATCAAGAGGATCATAGAGGCGCTGGAGCGTGTCCAGAGAAGGGCAGCGAGAAGCTGGGGAAGGGCACAAGTCTGATGAGGAGCGGCTGAGGGAACTGGAGTTGTTTAGCGTAGAGAAAAGAAGGCTCAGGGGAGACCTTATTGCTCTCTGCAACTACCTGATAGGAGGGTGTAGGCAGGTGAGGTGGGTCTCTTCTCCCAGATAACAAGTGACAGGACAAGAGGAAATGGCCCCAGGTTGTGCCAGGGGAGGTTTAGACTGGATATTGGGAAAAATAACTTCACTGCAAGGGTGGTCAAGCATTGGAACAGGCTGCCCAGGTAGGTGTGGTGGAATCACCTAGGTGCAGTGCTTAGGGACATGGTTTGGTGATGGACTTGGCAGTGCTGGGTTACTGGTTGGACTTGATGATCTTCAAGGTCTTTTCCAACATACAAGATTCTATGATCATGCCACAGTTCAGCTGTTTCTGGACCCCTGAGTTCTCTTTTCCTTTCTCTAGCACCCCTAAATAAAGACAAGCCCAAGGGAAAAGAGAAGCAGGGCACAGAGCAGGATGGCTCTGCTTCAAAGGCAGTAAGGGAAAGCAAGGTAATGCTTGGTGCCCTTGGAAGACCCTATTGTTCCTCCTCATGCTCCTCTTTCCTGTCTCCTTCATTGCCCACACTGATTCTTTGAAGGCCTGGGTGCTCTAAATCAAACCAAGAAAATGTTCTGACAAAGAAAAAGATTAAAAAAGAAGGGGTTTTGGCTTTGCTAGTTGGTATTTTAACCCCAGCTCATTTTGCTGATGTGGGTTGTGGCACAGCCCCCATAAAGGTAGGAGTGACTCCACTAGTGCTGCTGTGAAGGGGTTGGGGTCAGACCTACATCAAATAAATTTGCCAGCAGCCAAATATTCATGTAACTGTACCTTGAAGTTGTCTAAGCAATTAACATAAGAAAAATTCAGAGCAGTAGTTTCATACCTGTAAAAAGCTTAAGTTCTTCCTTTTTTGTTTTCTAATCCTAAGAAAAGATGTACTCTGCAGAAAAGCTTGTGTATTTTTTCCCAATTATACTGCTTAGTCTAATAAAAGATTCTCCTGCTCAGTAGAAAAGTGACAAAATTACAAAAACATCCCAGGAATCTTAATCTCTAGAAATCTTAAGGTTTGTTTCAGACCTTTGTACTCTTATTACTCTATGGGCTTTGTAAGAAATTACTGTAACAGAACTCTGCAAGAGATGGAAGGAAAAATGGTTTTGCAACACAAAAATCTCTAAGCAAGGCACTTTTACCCACTCCTCAGCCTTTCACAGGTTTCTTTTATGCACTTTCTGACCCATATACTCACGAGTACCAAGACACATGTGCCCAAGCAGTCTTGGACTGCTTGTATGCAACGCAGAGGGCAAAGGACATCAGCAGCTGAGGACTCAACATATATCTTGAGTTTTGTACTTGCCTTTTGTACTGTGTAGGAGTAGATGCCGGTTTGGATTACTTGTCTTGTGATTTTGATTCATCCCTTGTAAATGTTAGGCAAAATTCCTGAATTTCACAACTTTTATTTTCCTTGCCTGATAAGCTCTAGTCCTGTTCTTCATCCACTTGACAACTTTACCTCAGTTTGTTCCTCCTCTTTAGAATGAAATCACAGAAACAGCTCCGTGGTGATTAACACATGCCTCTCCTTTTAACCTTTTTTCTGCTGGTTCCTCCGGTGCTTTTGCACACAGGTTTCCATTCATACCAATCTATTACAAATTTCTGCAGTGCTAGTGGGGTCACTCCTAACTCGGAACATTAGAACGGACAGCTCATTTCAGTCCCCTCAAGGCATACCATATTCATGTAGTGAGAATGGGGCAGATAGCTACTGCTTTTTTTTTTTTTGTTCAAGAATTATAAAAATATCGAACATGAGCAAAATACAATGAATCCTATGCCTTTGAACTCACATAACCAATTATCTGATTTAAATGTGAGTACAGCTGTGAGGATACTTTGCTCTTGGTTAATACCGTGAGTGTTATTGTATTCACTTATAAATGCACCCACACCTTCTCTATGGGATCTTCCAGGTCAGCCACAAGGCAGCCCTGCTCAGCTCTAGTGAAGGAAGTTCACTGCTGCTGGTACACTTCTGCACTCACTGCTTCAGCCCTCTTCTGCATGACGTGCAAGCAGGAGTCTCAAGCAGCTCTTCTTAATCTCTGACAAAAATGTTTTCTCCTAACAGCAGGCTCATCAGCAAACAACAAAATGTTATTGACAAAATGATTATAGTGGGATGACAGAACGGATCTCCATAGTAACAAGTAAGTGGGGCTAATGATACCCCTTGCAGCATCACAGGCAGCCATCAAAGTTTCTTTTACTTTCTCAGAGCAGAATGCACAGAGGATCTCAGTTGCTGCTCTGCCCTGGGAGGTGAAGAGCCAGCAAATGCCTTTCATGGCTCCTTATTGCTTACCTGGGATGGATAATCAGACATCACAGCTATGAGTAGCACCTGATGTTCCTCAAAATTGTTTTAAAGGAGGTAGTAGGACATAATATTTCCCTTCATGAGCACTCTTCTATTCCTCCTCAATAGAGCAAGCAGAGTCAGATCCCCTGTAAAGTATACTTTGTATTTGCATTCAGTTCATTTTAGACAATTCTGTGTTTCATTTCGGAAGTGAAACCTGTTGAGTGGTGAGGAGATGGACAGGGAGCTTTTCCTGTTTTCCTAACCACAAATTTTATTACCGTCAACATTTTGACAACTGCAGATATACTGTGCTTCAGCAGCACTGAATACTAACTATTTATTCCTTGAAATTCATGCAACATGAACAGGCTGAAGTTTCATTCCTTTGTTTAGCTGAGGTTAGAATTTTGCTCTTTCAGTGCTGTTTAAATGCGTTGTTCATCTCCAAGGCCTTTAGCTAGTATAAACTGGAGTAGCTTTAATGATTTCAGTGCATCTGTGCCATTTAGCCCCCCCAGTATCTTGTCCTACTGTCTTGTTAGCTTTTTCTCAAGACTCCTGCATCTACAAATGCTTCTTGCAATTCCCATGACAAAGCTGAGAAATACATGCACGCATTAGGAGGAAATGTGTCCCTGGCACGCACAATTTGCCGCTCTGAACAGCACAACCAACCTCCAGGTGGATATTCTGATCCTAACACATACAAACCATTTCCATAAATGTCACTGATAGTGCCTGACTCATCCTTCAGGCACAAAGCCACCCTTCCAAAGTAAAGCCAGGATGACACTGAAGACCAGCACAAATCTTCTGCTAAGTACTTTCTTTATATTATACGTGAAATTAAGTTGCTGCCTTGAGACTTGATTCTCCATCACTTTGGTAGATACCTGCTGGGGCTAATTCTTGTGAAGTCGTGGCATTATATATCTTGAAAGGAGAGTATGCTCAGGTCTCCTTATGCCCCTGGCTTTAATGGAGAATGTGTGATGAAAAATTGTTAATGGTAGTCTGTGAGCTGTTAATATAACTCACATCCACAGTTTATGGCTTCTCCCCTGCAATCCATTACTTCCTCCATTTCCATGCAGTTTCTCAGGCAGAGAAGCCATGTGAAGAAGTGACATACTTTCCTTTCAACATGAACTTTGCACAAGTAAAAGCAAATCTGCTGCCCTGCATTTGCAGAAGTATTTTCAAATACATAGCAGATAGCCATAAAAAAACAGAATAGATTTGAGCAATAAAACTCGCAAGTGATCATATGCAGCTACTGAACTCAATGATGAAACTCCTACTAAATGTCTAAATTCCTAATCTGTATTTAAAACAACAATATTCTAAAGGACCAAGAAGATAGTAAAAAAATGTGTATATATTTTCATGTGGTATTTCTACTTTAATAACAGTCAGGTTTATTTTATAGGCAGTGTTTTTCACCTTAATAGTTGTCTGATATACTTTATGGCCATTTTGTGACTGTCAGTTGTGTGACTGGTATTAGGGTGCTCCTTCTGGAAGTTAGACTGTCTGACATCCACTTTTTCACACTACTGTGGGTGCACCTTATCATTTTCATGAGGAAAGTAGTGCTTTTTGTCATGGTTTAACCCAGCGGGCAACCAAGCCCCATACAGACGCTTGCTCACTCCCCCGCAGTGGGATGGGGAGAGGATCTGAAGAGTAAAAAGTGAGAAAACTCGTAAGCTGAGATAAAAACAGTTTAAAAGGTAACAGTAAAAGTTGCATGCAAGCAAAGCAAAACAAGGATTCACCACTTCCCGTGGGCAGGCAGGTGTTCGGCCATCCCCAGGGAAGCAGGGCTCCATCATGCATAACAGTTACTTGGGAAGACACCATAATGCTGGATGTCCCCCCCTTCCTTCTTCTTCCCCCAGTTTATATACTCAGCATGATGTCATATGGTATGGAATATCCCTTTGGCCAGTTCACGTCACCTGTCCTGGCTGTGTCCCCTCCCAATTTCCCGTGCCCCTCCAGCCCTCTGGCTGGCAGGGCCCAAGAAACAAAAAAGTCCTTGACTTAGTATAAAAATGACCCAGCAATGACTAAAAGCATCAGTGTCCTATCAACATGTTCTCATGCCAAATCCAAAACAGAGCAATTCACTTGCTACTAAGAAGAAAATTAATTCTATCCCAGCTGAACCAGGACATGATGGTTTCTCTTTTACATCTTACATTATAAAGCTGGACTCTTACATCTCTTTTAACTCAGTTTCCTAATGATAAAAGTGTAGACACTTGCCTTGTTTCTCTGCTGCTGTTTCTTCCAGTTCACATGTTGTGAACCCACTGGCAAATTTCTACCTAATTTGACAGCAAGTTTGACATGTCAAAGCCATAAAGCTTTTCAGATCTTCATGGACATTGATGGCTGGATAAGTGAGAGTCACCATTTAGTAAAGTCCCCTCTCAGGGTGGTACAAGATGAAGAATTCACGTGAGCCCTTCTGCCTGGAACCAAGCAACTCACCAGCACACTACCTCCAGCACCATCACAGAAATCATTGACTTTTTACTCACCTTTACATAAATCCCATAAATCCTGGAACAGGTAAAATTGAAGAAGTATATGGGACAAATGAAGCGGGGACTGAAGAAATACAGGTGGGTTTGGGAGTGCTGAAGCATGGAAAGAAAGGAAAAATGGAATGGAGATGAAAGTGTAATAAGAGGGGTGAGAATATGGAAGTATTATAGGGGCTGGCTGGGAGTTGGAAAGATGAGAACAACGAGATCTATTGTGCTGTGTCTGATAAAGGGTGTGCGGGAGATTGAGGTTATTGTTGGCAAAGGGTGCTTATAAAATGAAGCTGGAAGCATTACTCCAGCCTTATTTGTGCTGCTAATCTGATTCTTCCCTCAAGTCTGCCTTTCCAGGAGGCAAAGTTTGAGGATGTGTGGAACAGATTCTGAAATCTTCCTTTCTCAAAGAACCAATCTCTCTGAAGCACTGTCTTTCCTTTCTAAAGCTGTGATTCAGCTGCTATGGATGTCTAGCATACTCAGGTTAGCTCCCTTGGCTGGTACAAGAATGATGACTTTCACCTAATCTTGGTATTGCAGGGCTTCATTGGATTATATGATTGCCAGTCAATAAAACAGTAATTTGTCATCTGCTGTTGTTAACATGTATCAACATACCAAGAAACAAGAGTGCAAATATTTTCGAAAGAAAGGAGAGATCATATTGTGGCAGTATAATGCAAAGATTCTCCAAGGAAGCTCTCTGCATAAAACTAGCAATTTATATGAGCAAGAACTGTTCCCAGCGTAACACATCAGAAGCTTCTTAAGTATTCCGAGTGATGGGGTTACAGTGCCATTTTAAAAAACAGATGCATGTCAGACTTCTTAGTTACTGTTGCCTTAGGAAATAAAAAAAACTTCCCAGAAAACGTTCTGAATGAGAAAGGCTCAGAATATCATCAGAAAGATTGAGTAGAAAGAGATGGTGTCTGGAAAAACATAGTGAGTAAACATAGAACACAGTAATAATAATTTAGACTAACTATAGTGTGTCACACTGACTATGAGATGTCTGTACTTCCCCTTTTAGTAATATAATCACTGTTCTTGAATAAGTTTGTTTTTCCTAAATGAACTTTTTGCATGGATTCTCATAATTTTGTCATCTAATTGTAAGTTTAGTATCTCCAGGGTCTCATATTTGGGAATCTGTTCATCGGTAGCAGTGGGTACAGAAATACAGCTAATAGAAACATATTGAAAGAGGAGGAGAAAAGGATAGGCACAGAAAGAGATTCCTCATCACAGTACTATAAAAATGGACTGGCTCGAGCTGCTAGCAGGGAAGAACCTAGAGCTGGCTTCTCATAGCCAGACCTTTACGTAATTCTCATTTGAAGATGCTTCAAATAAATAAAATTTGCAGGACACATGCTCACAAGAAAGACACCCTTTACTTCACAGGGGTTTCTGTGGGATATTTATTTGCTAGGGCCCTTGGGGAGTTTTGAGGCAAGACTGAGACAATCCCAGCTCATTACCTTCCATCTGGAAATAAACTGCTCCAGAGCTGCCTTCCTAGAACTGTCTTCCCTAATTCTGAAAGGATTTGGCTATCTGTGAGCTTACCCCAATTTTCCTGACAGGCTGAGAAAAGAGAGAGGGCTCTCAGCCCTACGCTGCTGTGCTTGGGACTAGACTAATGACAACCACACTTCTGGGTTTTGCCCAGGCTTCATCTGTTTTCTGTGTGCTTCTCTAATTCCCCAGGTCTGCCTTTGCCATTACCCAGGGCTCTGTCTACCTCAAAGCCCCTGAATCTGGCCCAATCTGACCTTAGGGGGCCTGTGAGCCTGACATCAGCTAAAAATTTAGCCTGGGGTACCTCGCTGAGACTGCTAGCTCTTGCTTCCATCAGAGCCATGGAATTTGTTTTCTACCTTTTTTGTTAAAGCTATTGTCTTTATTCTCAATTAAAAAGAGAAGAGCTGAATACACCAGTTGGTACTGAAACAGAAAAGAGGACAAAACCTGTTAATTGCAGATAGCTCTTGAGCACAGTGTAAATCCTATTTTGCATGTTAAAGTGGGACTTTGGTGAAATAATAACTTTGTGCTGCTTCTCAGCACCAGGGAAGTTCATCCAGAGTGCTCCATTTCTCTGTCACCTGCACGCACAGCTCAAAGTGTCTTGGGAGCGGTCAGAAACCTCTTCTGGATGAAAGGAAAAATGTTTGTTGCATGGCTTTAGGAAAATGATCTCTCCATCTGTACAGGCTCTGTGTTGTACATAAGTCAAAATGACCTGTGCTGTGCCAAAGCCGAAACAGAAAGTTAAAGCTGTCTGGTGCTGCTGCTGGACCTTATTAGCCATGAGATTTTGCACAGATGGAAAGCTCGCCTTAGCTCTGTTCAGCCTGAGGTTTGTAAGCTGCTGAGCTTCTTCGCTCACTTCTCTTTTCTCAGCCCTGTCTGACGTATTTTTGCTCCATCAAGGAAAAACTTTCCATGTTACATCTGGGATATTCTGAGTAACAACCTCGATATATGTCCTGCAGTAAGCGCTTAGGAAGCTGTGTCCTTCAATGGCATGCAATATTAAGCCTGCATTTCCTAAGAGCTTCTATATGCAGGTTTTCCCTCTTCACTTCTTCCTGATTTACCTATGAGCATGATCCAGAAAGGCTCAGAAACAGCTGAGCCACTTGGCTTCAGCTTTTACTGTTTGTCATGGGACCCTTCAGAGCATGCAAAGAGAGGATTTCTCACCAATCTACCTTGTAAGTTTTCCAGTGCTCTGAAAACCAAATGTTTTTGAGACTTGGCTTCCTCACTTAGAAAGGAGAAGAAAATTTGGATGTTCTTCTAAACTAGAATTCACATTCAATGTGATAAATACATTTCATGCTGGCATTATGCCGTTTGAACAGGTGGGATGCAAGTACTTCGCTGCTCAGGCGGACCATTGTGAAAAGCCTGATTCCCAACCAGGGATACAGGAAAGCTGGTCTTAAAGGCTGTGTGCCTATACTTAGTGATGAATAGGAAATGAGAGTCTCTAATAACCCATCTCTGATTTGGGTTACTTTTTGTATTTCTAGTCACATCAGGCATGTTTGAATAGTATTCATTACAACGCAATGTCCCACTTACATTTATATGCATTACTTTGCAATACAATTACAACAGTTAAGGGCATGTGGTTGTGTGCCTTCGCAAGTTTTCTCATCCCACCCAAATTTCTGCAAGCTGGCCAACTGGTCTGCAGGTCATGTATGGCAGTCTGTGACACAGCTCGTGAAAAAACAGCAATGGGAAATGGGCAGATAATGATGTTGAAGAGCATTTATGTAGCATATAGGGGAATTTTGCTTCTCTGAAAGGGTGGGGGAAAAATTCTAAAAAGTTCCTGTTTCTGTGTAGGGTGGCTCTGGTATTCAGTATTGAAATGAGCTAGAGACCCTCAGCAAATGCATCACGTGAGTAAATGAAATAAGGCTTCCTCTGGGTCCCACCTCTTACCCACAGACACACTTGGAATAAGTGAGCTACAGAGCTGATGGAAGAAAGGAAAGGGACTACATATCTCTAACATGAAAGTCTTTCAAGTTATTAAACACTTCGTTAAGATAAAACTGTGAGCCCTGTGTTATTTTTCTCCTGAACATTCATGTGGAGAGTTTTCATATATAATACATATAAGTCTTTTTACTAAAATATATTATAAATATTAAATATATTTGCACGGTAGAAGAAATAATGGCAAGCCACCAATATACATCATCTATCAATCTTGATTGCTCACCTGTCCAAATCTCTTGCTTTTACTTCTGCCTTTGATGTTAACATGTCTTTCTAAGTGAGCGTTATTTCAAGTGACAGGGAATTACTGTAATTCTAAAAATAATTTATTATCTTCCAGGAGCAAAGGTCATTTTCACTTTGAAAAAATAAATGTCAAATAGTGGATGATATACAGGATAATAATGCATGGGGATACAGCCAGAGGAGATAGCTGTAATTAAATTCAAGTTCAGGATGACACAGAGAGCCAAGAGATGAAAATCTGAATGTTTTTAGGGAATTTATCAGAATCCATTTTACTGCAGGATGTGCTGTTATCTGATCCACTAATCCTGCCTGTGCTCTGAGCTGATCTCAGGAAACCTACAGGAAAAGGTGTCCTATAGGAGTCCCTCTTATCTGAGAGCCCAGGCAACAAACAGGCTAGCTTTATGTAAGGCACATGGTGGTGGTGGTGATTCATGTTCAATAGAGCTGCAACAATTTCCACCAGCAGAGAAGTGGCTCAGTGTCTGTGGAAGTGAATACAACAGGGAGAGAAGCATGAAGTGCTCAGGAGGACAGAAGCTCTTCACAGGATGAAAATTGCTGGATACTGTGGGACACATAGGCAGCTGTTTGCCTCCACTGTTCTGCCTGGTTTTTAATTTGCAGCTTCACTTGGGGTTCAGTTCAAGACTAAGGCATCCAACTGTAGTTTTGATAGGCAGATATCCAAGAGACAATGGAGAGCAAGGCTTTCATGCATTTGACCTACTTTGATTAAGCCAAATCATCCTCTTGAATTCATTAACTATGGGCTCAGTTCATGAGCCTAAACCTAGGCATTTTCAGTGCCACTTGGGATGCCCTCAGATATCTGAGACACCTAGCTGGACCTGCCTCTCTGTGGCAGATATGGCTGAAGACCTTCAGATGACCCACAGCCTTCAAAACAGGCAGCTGAAGGCCAGGCAGGATACCCTAGAGTATGTCAAAGCACTAGGCACTCCTGGGGTTTAGGCAACTGAATTGTTGCCTAGATATCCATTGACTTTAATAGGAGTGTAAACACTTGGCTCACAGAATTTCAGATTCACAGCACTACTGAGGCTGGCAGGCACCTCTGGAGATCATCCAGTCCAACTCCCTGCTCAGAGCAGGGTCAGCTACAGCAGGTTGCTCAGGGCTGTGGACAGTCAGATTCTGAGTATCTGCAAAGGTGAAGATGGAACAACCTCTCTGGGAAAACTGTCAGTGTTCAATAATTTGCTGTTTGGGCAGCTGCACACCACCTCCGTTCAGTACCATCAGCAGAGCTGAGGGAGAGACCCAGCTCATACACCAGGAGATCCCTCCCTGTCTTCAAACACAGGGCTCTAGGGCCATTCAAAATGTCTTTGTGTGTCCATCTGGACATCTATCTGCCAGTCCCAAAGGTCTCCCACAGGTCCTGTGTGCTATCTGTCAGCCCCCTGGGAGTACCTCAGATACCTGAAATAACTCCTAGGCATCTCAAATGGTTGTGGGTACCTCAGCTATCTGAGATACCACTCAGGTGCCTGAATTTAAACAGCAGAATTACTCTCACATCTTCACAGGTTGTAAGGGAGCTTAGACACGGAGCTGACCACATGTGTAGGCACCTACATGTAGGTGTCATTCTCATACTCAGTCCCTGTCACTACACCTGGGAGCTCAGGCACCAGTGTGCTGTTCTGTGCAGGCATATTCTGGGACTCCACTTTGAACTTACTTTTATAAAACACAACTAAATTCAGGAAATAAACTCTCAGTATCCAGGGCATAAAAAACATTTAACAAAGAATGAATTTCCTCTGATGTACTGTTCTTTTTTCCTCTGCTTTTGCATAAACATCTAGTATTTGTCAGTGCCACAGACAGTATTCAGAATGAGATAGCTGATTTGCCTAATTTAAAATGGCAAATGTTGTGTTGCATAGCTCTATTACTACCGCTGTAGTAGATGTCTACATCCCATTATTAGAGCTGCAAAGGGCCATGAACTGGAAAATGCAGGTTCAGATAAGGCTTGCTCAGGCATTTGAAGGCTTTTGGAGCTGGGAGGAAATGAGCCGTTGTTTACTGCATTACGTTACTATACAGGGAAAGGCTGTTTGTGAGGTTCACGTTTGCATCCAAGATATTTTGCCATTTAAGGATGCTCTGATCTAGGTTTTGATTCAGGCACATTTGTAGTCACAACTTGAGTAACAGCTGTCAGCCAAATAATTTCAATGAGTAATTAACAGAAAAGAAAGAGAAAAAAATAATAATCTGTATTTATGCAATAATGAGATAACTCTTTAGGCACAGGAATCTTTTCAATAAATTTGACATGACAAACTCACTTCCGTATTGTGGAGGAAAATTAAGAATTCTCAGCTTAAGTGAAGCAAAAAATAACTTTCAGAGAACTCAATAAAACCAGGTTTTTTCCTTTTATTAGAAGGCTGCATATTATATGATTGAATCATTCCTGGGACAACAGAACTCTGCACATGAATAAGCAGACAACTGCAAACTGCAAAGTAGATGTTCTACTGACCTCCTCCCACTGGAATCTGCTAGCTGAACTGGTAGCATTATTATCTCTTTCACCCATCAATAAATCAGCACATCAACTAGACAGCAACAGAGGAAACTTTTAACTAAGTGGGTAGAAATATAATTACACAATTCCCAATGGTGTTGCTAACAACTGGTAGTTAAAATGGGAAGCACACACATTGCAGAAGTATTGCAACTTAATCCTTATTAACTTTTATATAGTGTTCATTATCATTTGTTGTCATTCAGCACTTGGTACTATGAAACTAGAAAAAAGAATTTGGGACAAGTGGGGAAAGAACGTTTTAATGGTGAAGTTCATTAGGCTGAGGAATAATGCCCTGGAGAAAGTAGTGTAAGTTTTGTTGTTTAGTAAAACAGGAATTGCCTAGACAGTACATCAGAAAAATGCAAACAATAATTGTGAGTTCCTTACCCTGGTTCTCCAAAAGAAAAGGAGACTGGGTCAACCTGATGATCTAGTAAACCCTTCTAATCCATAATTCCTATGACACTCTTGTCCAGTAAAATACTTGTAAATAAAGCATATAGCTAAAAGTTGTGTTGGATATATGCCTATCTGATTCCATGAATATTCAAGATTGAGACCAAGAAAGTACCACAATCTATATTGCTTCTCCTCACTAATACTAAATAACCCTTGCAATATTGTAAGTACAGGGGTTTTTTACTACTTTGAGATTAATGTTAATTTGTGCTATGGTATTGATTCAGACTGCATTAGCAAGAAATCTTTTAAATGTACCCTAAGGTAACTAATCTGCTTTTGCATTGTATGTTAGTCATAAAGATCCAAAGGTGTTAAAACCACAAAGCCACCACATTAAGATTCAGTGTTGCATAAGAAAGAGATTTTGTAGTCTGAAGCAATGCTGTCAAGGTTGCTAACCATGAAGGCAGTGCTGAACATCTATCACCTTGCATACAAGCAACCCTAGGAGGGTGTATTTAACAGATACCATATTTGCATACTTGCCAACTGTTGCCCTTTTGCTTTGCACATTGAGCTTTAGCTGATTTGGCACATCTGCTTTCCTCTTGCTGTAGGCATTTTATCCAACAAGGTGTCAAAGCTGGTGTTCCTGTGAGTTAGACTCAATGGGAATAGATTCGAGGTGCTGGGACTTCATAAAACATTTTTGAGTGTAACATCTGTCTACAAGGAAGAAGTTTTTATTAGGAAGTTTTTATTCTGAATAAACAGATAACAAATTGGCCAAGGAAATAAAAACTGCTTGCTCTTCCAGTGATAGACATGCAAGATTGAGATTATGTGTTGGAGGGCTGTCACGCAGCCATATTCACAAGGGTTTTCTTTCTTGGAGGAAGGAGATCTTTATTTGTTTCAAGGGGGCAAACTATGCCTATGACTCCTCTGTGCTTCCTCCCCTTCTGCCCAAAGAATTCAGGTACCTCATTAAGTGGAGAGGAAGTATTCTTATGCTGAGCAGAAGGGGACTTCAGGGCTATGAAAGTTACTCTAGAAGTTGCTCTCTTGTTACCCTTTTATCTTCTTCATCACTTACAAGGTACAGAAATAGCCCAAGACAGCACAAGCAATGGATTTGAAAGCCCAGTGTTGTTGTAACTGCATGGAAGCTATCACATTATGTAAATATTCCCTCTCATTTAGTTGAACTATGTACAGAGGAAAGTGCACTGAATGCTGCTAAAAATGTCAGAACCTGACCTAGAATTAATTCCTCTATTACCGGCCATGAGATAATATAAAAAGCTCTGGATTTGTCTTGCAGTGAAGTGCTAGATAACCATCACAACACAATTAAGATGTTCATTTTATTAATGCCAATTTTTCAAATCTACATGTTTATATTCCTCACTTTGGGCTTATAAAACCTGTGTCCTGGGGCATGGGGAAAGGTACAGACTGTTAATAAACAGTTAATAAATGTCTTTGCTAGGTGAAGACCTCCTATCCCTATATCCCTTAGTTGAAGAAGCAACAGTCATGTTCTCCCCTTTTGTACTGAGCTCAGTATTTAACTAGTCACTAGTGTGTCTGTTGTACTGGTGAGCACTGAGAAGTGGTCAGAGTTCTGTCATGTCCTGTCTGAATGCTCTCCTCTTTCCCCAGGAGGAACACCCAGGTGAATTGTGCCTCCATCTTTCCTTGTGCATCACCTCTCTGCTGTTTTGCTAACGGGGTTGTGTTAACCCCAGATATGTGCTAAACAGTACTAGAATGAACCTCACCATGGTTTATAGAGGAAACCACAGAAGAGTTAAGAGTAAGGTTGGATTCAGTACTGGAGGATGTACTCCCAAGATTTACAGTGATCAAGGTTGAAAGAGACCATCTGATCTACCATGATCTGTTTCCTGAGCCAGTAGCTTTAACGCTGTTACATCCATACTAAGCTGGATCACTTGGGTCTGATTAAACATATGGTTTGAGAAGAGCACCTATCCTTGACTGCCAAAAATTAAGGGACAGAGAATTTATCAGCTCCTTTGTACCCAGTGGCTAATCACCCTCCCTCTTAGAAGTTTGCGTCTAATTTCTCATTTGAATTTGGCTTCCGTTCCAGCCACTAGTTCTTGATGTGCCTTTCTCTGCTAGATTAAAGAGCCATTCAGTAACTGGTATTTACTCCCCATGAAAGTTCTTACATGCTATAATCAAGCTGTCTTCTGATCTGTTTGATAAAATAAACAGATTGAGCTCTCACTGTTCTCTTCCCCACACCACCCCCCTCCCCCCGCCCCCTTCCAGCCACCAAAACATATCTGTGGCTTATTTCCCTATCCTCTGTAGTATTTCAGCGTGCCTTTTAAAATGTTGACACCAGGACTGTATACATTATTCCACATCAGTCCCAATTATGTCACACAGAAAGAAAAGTCAATTTCCTCCTCCTACTCACTATTCTGTTGTTTATACTGACAAGAATTGAATTAGCGCTTTTTGCCTCTGTATCATACAGGCACTCATGCTAGTTCATTTTCCCTTAGAAGCCATTGTTATTTTCAGTCAGTCCTTTCCAGGGTACAGAACTCCTTTCTGAAAGAACAGTCTGCATTGCCTGTTTTGAAGTGGATGATTTGGTTTGGCTACGTTTTAGCCTACCATACCCTAGAGATGAACATCTCTCTGGTTTTGGTTGTCCTGTTCTTCTCAACAGTATTTAGTATTGCATCACTAGGAATTTTGTATTAGCTTCCTAAACAGGTGAGACTATTGAACATCATGAAATTTCTCACCGAACTCTACAGAAACTCCTAGAAGTCACAGTGTCTGATAAAGACCACTGATGACAACAGTTTTCTTGAGATCTTTGAGACAGCCAGGTATTAAGCTACTCGATATGTACTTTATTGATACCGTAGAGAGCTCCTTTGTTAATCACCATATTGTGTGATACTAAACCATATACGTTCTAGAGGTCTGAATACTATCATATCCTTGCAACTACCATTGCAACAGAACTTGTAATCTCATAAAAAAATGAAATCTGCATTGCCTGATAACGGCTAGATCCTTAACACAGAATCAGAGAATCACAGAATGGTTTAGGTTGGAAGGGACCTTAAAGATCATCTGGTTCCAGCCCCCTGCCATAAGCAGGACACCTTCCACTACACCAGGTTGCTCAAAGCCCCATCCAGCCTGGCCTAGAACACTTCCAGGGATGGGGCATCCACAGCTTCTCTGGGCAACCTGTGCCAGTGTCTCACTACCCTCACAGTGAAGAATTTCTTCATAATATCTAATCTAAATCCACCCTCTTACCCTCTTTTAGTTTAAAACCATTATCCCTTGTCCTATGGCTAGAGGCCCAACTGAAAAGTCTTCCCCCATCTTTCTTATAAGCCCCTTTTAGGTACTGGAAGACCACTATAAGGTCTCCCTGGAACCTTCTTTTCTCCAGGATGAACTACTGCAACTCTCTCAGCCTGTCATATTGACTGCCGTTAATTACATTCTTACATCTTAATTCTTTATTCCTAGGTCAGCTGGTCTGTTAATTTGCCTGTAGCAGATGTACTTACACGGCTGTACAACTTTCAGGTCAGCCCACTGCACTTTTGAATATGGGCACAAAAGAAGCACTTTCAAGATCTTGCACATTCCAAACGATATTGCAAGATTTAGTAGGAAATTACACTGTTGACAAATGTAAAACACAGTTACCATCTCTTGATTGAAAGTAGCACAGGACTGACAGTTACAGAAATATTTGTCATCTATCATCCATTAAATAAGGGAATGCAACTTACTTCAACAACATACGCTTCATAATTCAAAGACCTCACTGTGCTCTTTCTGAACCAATGTAAATGGGTCAGAAAGATGAATGAACCAATGAACGAAACATACTTTTTTTTTTAGCATCTTTGCATTTTCAGTACTGCTATTAAAATTCCCACCTAGTACATAATCTATACCATTGCCAGGGCTTCTTTTGTTCCAAAAATATTAGTTCTTTGATACTGTCCTCTAATTCAGACAGATATACACTTCCCCAACGCCTATCACTTTCTACTGGTTGTCTGTTCTTGTCACTATATTGCATAAACTAAATGATATTGCATAGTTTATCAGTAGTACACATGAAAGCAAATTTCAGGAGCCCATAGAACCTCATGATTGGACCTGTTCTTTCAACAAGGTGATGAATGATGGCACATCAGCTTCAAATGCATACTAAAGTTATCAGACAAGCAATAACATGTGCTACCTGTCTATAGGTTGTGCAAGGAACCACAGCAAATGCTGGGCATTTAACTTAGTTTACCACCTTTTGACAGAGACTTTAGCTAACCTGCAACACATTGCCACATGGAATTTTTTAGTTTACTCATTAGACCATGATAATTTGATCAAGGGCTTGAACTGAACTAATTGAACTCACAATTAGGGAAGGATTCAGTTGGCAAGCATGATACTTGTGCATTGGCACATGTCCACGTGAAAATGTCTGAATG
This sequence comes from Falco biarmicus, assembly GCF_023638135.1. Taxonomy (NCBI): domain Eukaryota; kingdom Metazoa; phylum Chordata; class Aves; order Falconiformes; family Falconidae; genus Falco; species Falco biarmicus. Next base: position 31,611,327 of record NC_079289.1, read on the forward strand.
TCATCAAAGCTCCCAGCACAAAGGGGGCTGCCCATGCATTAACATCCAGTACTATTTCACATGCAGTAGCTGAGACACCTCCACAGACATGACACAGGGCTTTAGGGACACTCAGCCCTACCACACCAGTGGCCAGAGGCTGCCAGTTTACTCCAGCCATACCAATAGGCACCAGGTGCCTCTGTTCAGGTTACCACATGTGGGCCACCTCTGTTTAGTACTGCTAGCAGAGATGAGGGCAAGATCCAGCTCACAAGGCAGGACATCTCTCCTGGATGGACTCAGGTGACTCAGTAGGGATGTTAGTGCCATTTGAAATGCTCTTGTGTGTCCTGCCTGGTATGATGTACTAATCCCACAGATCTCCCATAGGTCCTGCATGATACCTGCCAGCCCCATAGGGTTGAATACCCTGGGGCATCTCAAATGGCAGTAGTTTGGGCAACCGAGTTTTGCCAGCTAGCTGGTCAGAGGAGTCACTCTCTGGGCTTCACCCACTGTAAAACTTTGCACTGACTGTAACAGGAGCTTAGACAACCAGCCTCTGTGTAGACATCTGAATTAAGGTGTTTTGGACATGGGCAGCTAAATTAAAGTGTCTTGATTTTGAACTGAACCTCACCCTTCTGGTTCCTTCATGAAAACCTGGAACTAGGGCTTTTAATTTCCTTATATTTATTTTAGAATCTTGTCCTCTCATACTGAGATAATTGCCAAGATGGGCTAGGTTTCTCAGGCAAAAGTGGTGTTTTTTAACTGTGTAGGCAGGATTTAGAAGCTTTGGTTGACAGATCTCTGTAGTCCCTTGAAACTCTTCAAACTCACAGTGATGGTGTGTTTTTTGCTTTCAATAAAACCTCTCATTCCCAATATGCTTTGAAGTATTTTATCTACTTACTTTTAACCCCAAGATTAAAGCAGTGTTAATTTTACCCTTCTCCAGCTCTACTCAGTCATGCTGTAGCACTGAAGAGATTGAGGCAAAGTCCTGTGACTTTAAACATTCAATTCAGTCTTTGTACCATGGCAGCAGATGTAGCTCAAAAAGACAACTATCATTAAAAGAGAAGTTTGGTCTTCAGTCCATAAGGCCACTGATTTAATGAAGTCAACACAGTCTTTTGAGAATTTTTCAATTCCAATCAAACCATAATTTTCAAATTATCTGCTGTTACAACATAATGCACTGGTGAAGGTTTAAATCTAAGTCCACTTGATCTTCTTGATGCTGAAAATATCTTTTCTGTTTCTTATTATCAGGCATCAATCTCATGTGTGATGGTCTACTAATAATCCATTAGGCAGTGCACTTTTTCTCTTGCTATTCCTCCTTTTTGTGTGCTGTTTGTTCCCATTGGTAAGACAAGAACTGAGCTTTGCACTTGGAATGGAGTGAGGTGTCCTGTGCAGTCACTCTGATTTCCTGCAGACTCAGTGCCTTGAGACCTTTACCCATTCCCTCACAAATTATGTCTTCTGTATGATGAATATCTTACTCTAGACACCTGCACTGAGGTATGAGAGTGGAGATACCAATCACATAGTATCTTTTTTGGAGTATTTTGTGTTCAGGTCTCCCTCAGCTCACAGGACTGAGCTCCTCAAAGGTCAGGATGCGACACTTCAAATACAATGGGACAGGGAATAAGTCTGGTGGGAATGTGATAGCCCATCTTGTGGGCAAGACATTGATTTGCATTTAGTATAGCTGCTGTTATTGAGGATGAAGGTATTGTGATCAGTTGAAATATGTCATGAGGCACTGGCACATGTTGCCCAGAGAAGCTGTGGATGCCCCATCCCTGGAAGTGTTCTAGGCCAGGTTGGATGGGGCTTTGAGCAACCTGGTGTCACGAAAGGTGTCTCTGCCCATAGCAGGGGCTTGGAACTAGATGATCTTTAAGGTCCTTTCCAACCTAAACCATTCTATGATTCTTTGTTGCTGTACTGGGATCGTATGTGATACAGCTCTGTATAAAAGGCGGGCTGTCACCACTCAGACGTATAGTGGAGCCTGTTACCTCACTGTATTTTCATAAAACAGGGTGTAACATCAACTTTTCATTTACAGGCAGATTGATTGGTCATTTACATTGAATTTGTAATGTGCACATGAAAGATATCTCGGCATAAGGCTCTGTGACTGCAAGATGGCACCAGTTTCTAGTTCTTTCTCCCACACTCATTACCTCTGGAAACTAGGCTTTGTCAATATAACTTCTATTTTGGTCTTGAACAAAAAATTAAGAGATTGCAATTGTCTAATGATGCATCCCTCAGAAGCAATAGGACTAGTGATTGGCAGAGTTTAGTTCATAATTTTGTGTTCAGATCTCAGTTGTGCAGCTCCAAAATTATATTTTAATTCTATGCTGGACACATCAAGTAACTCCGTAGGTAAACCACAATACTGGTATATGTACTCTGCAATGAATTGCTCTTCTCTATGATGTGTGACTCTAGATAAGTCCGTATAATATATAAAAGGGAGAATAATTATGTCTCATTTATTTACAAGTATAACACCTTCACCTACATCTGTACTCCAGACAAGAGAAATATTTGAAAAAGAAAAGACCCATTATGATCAATTGTCCTGGTTTCAACTGGGACAGAGTTTAGTTTTTTTCTTAGTAGCTAGTACAGTGCTGTGTTTTGGCTCTGATGTGAGAGCAATGTTGATAACCACACTGATGATTTTAGTCATTGCTGGGTGATGTTTATACTCAGTCAAGGACTTTATGGTTTCTTGGGCCATGACAGCAAGAGGGCTGGAGGGGCACGGGAAATTGGGAGGGGACACAGCCATTACAGGTGACCCAAGCTAGCCAAAGGGATATTCCATGCCATAGGACATCATGCTGAGTATATAAACTGGGGGAAGAAGAAGGAAGGGGGGGACATCCAGCATTATGACGTTTGTCTTTCCAAGCAACAGTTACACATGATGGAGCCCTGCTGTCCTGGGGATGGATGAACACCTGCCTGCCCCTGGGAAGTGGTGAATTAATTCCTTGTTTTGTTTTGCTTGTGTGTGTGGCTTTTGCTTTACCTATTAAATTGTTCTTATCTCAACTCTTGAGTTTCACATTCCTTTCCGATTCTCCTCCCCATCCCTCTGGGTGAGGGGGAGTGAGCAAGCAGCTGTGTGGGGCTTGGTTGCTGGCTGGGGTTAAACCACAACATCAATTTTAATGTGCATAAGATAGAGCTCTCTAGTGATGTGCTGAATATATGAAATAAAAACTGGTAAATCTCTGTTGAGGACTATTTCTAGTGAACCTCACTAAACCTAATATTTATTCAGCAGGTTGGTTTTCTGGATTCCCATGAAGAAGTCTCTGTTTCTCTGTCCCTGGGAGCCAGAGTCAGAGTACAGGTCAGAAAATGTATTATTTCAGGCAGTCATCTTTAATCACACATTTTATCAGTGTTCTAACTGGCTATTTCAGAAAAGACTGCATTTTTACCTTCATTCCCCTACATTTTAAGGAAAGCAATTTAATTTTAATTGTTTTCTCTAATGACTTTGTATGCCAACTGAAGTGACTAATACCACACCAGGAAAAAAAATTGATCACAATCGTTTACTAAATTAATTAATTTAATAATTTATTTATTTATTAAATAGATACAGTTAACTACTTGTTCTTCATTTCCATTTTGCTATCTCCATAGTCACAACAGAAAAGGTTATCAAATGTAGCCATCTAACCTTCCCTTTTATATTGACAAAAATGGTCCTTCTGAGGCTTCATTTGGCTCCACACTTGAATTTTGCTTCAAAAGACAAATTTACTTCATAATTAGCAGCACTTCAAAAACCCCTCACCTTTGTGATTGCAAACTAGGTGCTACATTCTGCATAGAAGTGGATGCTAATTAAGAAAACTTTTAACCTCCAAATCACATAAAATCAAAGTTTACAGGCTGGCTGGAGGAAACATGCCCACATGAGAAGACACTGATTAACACGAACTCTGTACCAAGCACTTTTAAATCTTTTATTCATTATTTGCAGGACTCTGGTAAATTTGACCTTAGAGTTTTCCCTTTACTTTCCAGGGGGAAAAGTAGACTTTTTCTCTGTATTTCTTACAGAGCTTAGGTTTTTTCTCACTTGAGTCATAGCATTCTTTGAGGGTGTTAAAAAATGAAGGAAATTCTATATTCTATATAGATTGCTAGCGTTGATATATGCCTACAGGCGATCCTCATCACAACCATTTTTCCACAGATTTAAGGTTAATAAAGAATGGTTCAAATAACCATGATTTCTTACACCTTGGCCGTGGTGCCTGGGAGAAGGAAGGGGCACATCCTTGTGTCCTGCCCATTCCCCGCCTTTCCTTCTTTTCTTTTGTGCTGCAAAACTGTTGACTGTTGTTTCTCTGTAGGTCACCCCCTGCTTGTTTTTTGCTGTTTGCACTTAACTTCTCTCTTTCTATCCTTCACCCAAACCTGCTGCTGTAACATTTCTCAGGCAATATGAAATCGTGAAAAAGGGATTCATGCTGTTTCACACCTTTCAGTAGTTTTTAAACAACCGAAAATCAAACCAAAAGCTTTTTCAAGTGAAAAAAAGCTAAGTAAATTAATTACATTTCTTCTTTTCTTATCTTGTTATTGCTCATGCAGGTTCTTTCTGTCGTTAGCTCTATTTCTTGACTTTCTCCTTTCTGTGTATACTGCCTTGTATTTAAAACTTAGGACCAAACTGTTGGTCTTGTTCACAGGAATGACTTTGCCAAAGTAAACTTTTTTCAGTTCTTCCAGATTATAAATGATTCAGGCCACATTTCAAGGCCTGGAAAAGAGCCAGCAGGATGTTTATAAGAAAGTAGTCAGATATATCCTCTCTTTTAGGCAGACTCAATTAAAAGAAAAATTTAGAAAAAGGGACCTCCAGCAGCATCTCCATCTCCATCATCCTGTCTGAGATGATTTCATGTCATTCTGGCCCCAGAGACCCATGGACAGAAGACCTTCCCTCTCCAAACCCCTGCAGGTGGAAATACTGAAAAAGCATCTCTTACCCCATGATGATATTGCGTTAATCATTGTACAGTAATAAACTATGACAGACATAAGCAGTTTGTCATAGTCCATTGCTGTGTCGCAATATTTCCAACCTATTCTTAGGCTTCCTCATGCTACTGACACATTTTATTATAAACTCTTTCTTATTTAAAATTTATACTGCAGTTCTGGCCTCTATCATGATTAGGGACACATGGTGTCAGACTCTAGCCTGAAAGCGTTTATACTCTGTGTATGAAAGAATTTATACTGTAAATTAAATATTTCAGTTGTAAATCCTGCCCCAGCACCTTCAGGCACCACATCAATGTACAGCTGCATTCTCATCAGTGCTGTTCTCTAACTTCTTTTTAATATAACCCCTTGAACAAAGCAGAGAGATGTGACAAGCCACAGCTTCTTAGCTGATCCTGTTGGATGGGATGAAAACTGCACTAGGCTTTCATTATTACGCATTTTCTTATGCAAAATTAAAATTATTATATTGTACACATTTTTCATTAAAAAAAATTAGAAATTTGGCTTTCCTACTGCTCCCCTCAACTGCTGAGTGATTACCTTTTCCTGTGGTGGTGAAAATAATGTGTGAAAACCTACTAAACATTCTCAGGAAAATCCCTGAACTGTTGAAAGAATCAGAGGCAACCCCCACAATCAAAAGAGCAAGCCATGAGCAATTCAGGCAAGATGAGCTCTTTCCAAAGGTAAAAGGAAAGTACCACAGTGCTTACCAGAGAGAGAAAAGTTCTGTGAGAGAGCTCATAGTAACTTTGATCAATCTAAATTGCAGTCGGTGAATAAATCACACTGAAACCTTCTGTCGTGGCTGACAGCAACATCAAAGACTGAGGAATGAGTATCCAGGATCTCTCCAGACAGACAGCACAGACATCCATATCCCATCTCTCAGCATCTGAGAAAATGAAATGCATTATCTCTGGGCATCCTTAGCAGGCAGAGTCCCTCCACTCACAAGCATTTGAAGCTTTCTGCAAAACAAGTGAGAGGGAGCACAGCTGGAAACTAAGGCAAGTACAACAGAACATGCTGTGTAAAGAGCAGTTAGAGCCTGAACCTTAGAGAAGGCTTAGCAGAAGTCCATCTCATGCCTTACTCCTCTGTCCTAAGGGTGTCTATGAGACAATAGCCCATATGAGCCATTTTGTGTTATCCCTTCACATCCCTTGGCTTGGATCAGTAGTAGCAGCTGCCTGCAACATTCTGAAGAGCTGAGCTAGTCTCTAAGGATCCTTTTCCTTGTCCAGCATGGAAACATCACCTTTAAAACACTTCAGTGATTCACCTTTTTTAATTTAAAAGTTATCTACCTCTTCTCCAGTGAGCTGCACCCTCATCAACACCTCTCAGACCACAGAGAATGTCTGAAACTGCTGATCTTTGCCACAGAACAAAAAATCTTCTCTCAGTCCTCCTGGGCATTGGTTATGTCTCTGAACTATAAGGATGACTAGACAGATTGTGAGTAGAGAGCCCAAGTTGAAAAAACTGTATAGTAGTTCTCTTCCCTTTTGATCATGTGGGGAAGTACCGTGGTGCTTGTCAAGCAAACGTTCAATTTGCATTGCCATCCACAATGTCAGTAATTAACTCCCTGGCTAATTTGTTATAAGCATAGCTGCAACTAATGGATGCAAGATGAAACTTATCCTTGCTAAATAATCAGTCGGTCTTTGATATACTTCCTTCTTACACAGAATCTGAATCATTTTACACAAATGCTTATGCATATAAATTCCTTAAAGGACAAAAATTGAAAGCTGCACACACAGATATTCCTACTTTTCATAAGCTTTAACGTGTTCCTACTGCGGCTCAATTTTCAAGTCAGCTGTATTACTAGGTGTTATGGATCCTCTCTTCCTATTCCAGTGGGAAAATATGAATGGCTTTGAAACAAAAAAAACACAGAAAGGCAATTCGGTCGCCATGAACAACCCAGAGTCTGACTCCTCATTGAGCAGCACAAATGGGAAGCAATATGATTTTTAAAGGTGCAACTAGGTCAGTAATAGCCAGGGACAGGAAGGGGCAAAACTTTCTAAACTAATGGGGAGAGACTCTTGATCCCACTTGTCATGGTATGACATTTCTTGGAGTATATACTTCCTTCTTTTTCCTGTCCCATGCACTACTCACCCCCCACCGCCACCCCCACCCCATCCCCACCCCCTGTGATAGATTTTACAATCAGCTACATAATTTGAGCCATAGCAACAATCTTCCTTCTCTCAAGACCAGTGGGAATCCAAGGGAAGGCTGTGTGGGTTCTACCAGCATTATTCCTGACAACATATGAATCCAGCAGTTGCTTCAGATGAGCTCAGAAAACTCAAAGAATAATTACACTAGTTGTCAGAGTCTTGCATTGCATTGTAAAGGACAGCCATAAGCAGTTTTCTCTTTAAATGCTGCTTGCGTGCCTTACGCCTTACAAATTAATTAACGGAGGCGCTTGCTTGCACTTCGGTTGTTCACTTCTTTACGTAAGTGACCTTAGAGGGTTGCATAACCCAGTACAACACTGTGATTCACTGCAATGCTCTACCATATTTAGTCTTATTAGCAGCTATTTGAGAAACGCTGCTGCTCACTCCGGAGAGACATCATTTATAGTGCTATATAAAGGTCTCTATATTTTTCCCTCATGGAAAGGATTACTGCAGCATTCTTATCTGTAATGCAATCCAGAATAGGAATCACTCATTGATTTTTGAGGAGGTGTTTTCGATATGGTGACCTGTTCCATGCTTTCATTTGAAGTGTAATTACAGCACAAAATACTAGGATGTGAGGTGTGTGTTTTAGGGGAAAATCAAATACATGGGGGTTTTGGCATTTACTGAGAAAAAAACCTTTCACATTCTCTAAATGTTAATGAATAGCATACACAAGAAGAACCAGTGCATTTCTTCATAGAGTTTAAATACCCACCAGGCTTACACAAATTGCAAGACAATATTCTGAAAAACAGGGTGAGGGCTGAATTTTCACTCCTAAAAATGTTAGCTCTTTTAGTGGAGATGAACAATCAAAAGACAGATCTGTACTGCATGAGCATTTTAAAATTAAAATTGAGGAATAGGTCCCTTGTTTCTTTTCCTACCTGCACTATAGTATGACTGTAATTTTCTGGATTTTGAAAAGCTACCCCCAGTCTGTCAGTGCAAGTGGCATAGGAGAAGCAAGCTTGGTGTTAGTGTTAGTCTAATTGCCAGAAAAACCATAATTTTTGCTGCTTTAACCTGTGCATTTTATAATTCCTTCTGCCTCCTAAAACATGAGAGAATTAAATTCATCAGTCTTGACACGTTACCAATTTTAACAGGAAATTATTTTTGTTGAAAAAAGTAAACCTTTCATTCTGGTCAACATGTATTTTTCATCCCTACCTTCTCCCTGGGGCTGGGCAATGCCTGTTTCCTACCCCCTCAAAGCAAGCCTCAACCAGGCTTTACAGACTTCATCAGAAACAATGTCATTTTCAATCTGGGAAATATTAGGAAAATCTCAGAAATCAGCGGCAAATTTCATATAAGACACAAAGCTCCCATGAATCTTTACTGCCAAAAGTCATATTTGAGGGCATCACACATTTCCCAAGAAGTAACCATCACCTCTGTATAGTTGGGCATATTTTCTTTGTAATTTTTCCCTTCTCTTGGAGAAAATGAAAGAGGAGGTAAGTATCTATATTGGATGCTTTGAAAATGAGTATTTTTTTATTCTGTATGATCAAGTTAAACCTCTTCTGCTGTATATGATGTACATAAAACCTAAAAGCCACAGGAATTGCTTGGTAGTTTTATGAAACTTTTAAAATGCAATATTTATATTTTTAAATTATTATCATATCTTTGGAGTGAATTATTCATACTCTTTTCAGTGTCACTGTTGTTTTTCTCAGCCTTGTGGAAGAAAACCAAAGTTAAATGAAAGGAGCTGGTTTATTATTATTATTTATTTATTTATTATAAAAGAGGCTGATCAGTTGCTACCCATTTGATATTGGGGTGAACTTGCAGTAAAAGATCTAGAGAATCTAGAATTCTAGAGTAAAGACCTCAACAGTACTGTCAATACCATGAAGATCAATGATGCTATTGTATGATATGACAGAGAAATGTCAAATAGTGCTGAAGAGCACACATACAAATATATTTTGGGTTTTTAGTCCCTCTGTTTTTAAGGATAATTTTGCTTCTAGGAAACAGATATACTCAAATCAGCAGGGCAACAGGGCTGTCACTGTCCTGATTGATCACAACGTTACAGCCACCTTCACTTACAAGATATTTTCATGTGTTTCCAACCATCAAATATCTACCAGATCTCATCTTCATAGTGTCAAGAGCTTCCTGCAGTCAAAGATAGCAGTGTGATAGCAGGTCTAGATGAGTCAGTTTAGGGCCTATAGAGATGATAGATAGGATAGAGCTCAGTTGCCACCCTTCATCACAGAATCCTATGAAGCAACTTGCCTTTGTTGTAACAGCTGCTGTTGCATCTTTGACCCTATATGCTAGTTTTGTTTGGAGAGACCAACACCCACCTCCATCATGATTTCTTTGTGCTGTCAATCTGAAGTGGAGACATCAACATCATGGGACCAAGCAAATGGGACTGGACACTAGGAAGTACTCTATTACTAGGAAAATGTCACAGAACTGGAACAGATCCCTGAAACAACTGCACAATCTCCACCCTTGGTGTTTTTTGGGGATTTGGCTGGATGAAGCCAGAAGTGCTAATTCTGCATTGGTGTAAGTCCTGTTTTTAGTGGGAGACAGGGCTATATGACCTCCTGAGGTCCTTTCCAATATTTCTGTGATTCTGTGAAATGTACTTTAAGCATCCCCAAGCCAAAACCTCCTTTTTCCACCCTCTTTCTTGTAATGGAATTGGAGTTACTCAAGTACTAATCACATGATGCCAAAACTTTACAATGCTGGGCTAATGCTTTCAAGCCAAGAACAGTGATCTCATAAGACTGTGTCCTTTTAGCTTTCAGTGACAATCTTTTCTTTGCCCAGTGCTGTGCTTATTTTAATTCAGTGAGGGTGAGGATGTACAACTGCTTTCTTCTTGCTGCAGACCTGCCTTTTTAGCAAAAACATCTGTTGAACTTCACTGTTAATTCAGTCCCCTTCCCACCATCCCTTAGACCTGCACATGAGACAGAGCAATCTATAAAGAGAATGGAAAATAAAACAACTGTGAGGGATGTAAAAAGAAGGTAGTTGCAAAAGCAGGTTTGAAGAATACACATTTAAACTGAGTCGAAAGAGTAGTCACCAGTGTATTTTCATCACACTGAAAAGGATGGGTCCCGCAGAAACCTGTCCTGACCCCCACAGACAATGTATTTTTTATGGACTATTAATGAACTGAAAGTACATACAAATTTGCAGATGACATAAAGCAGAGAAGTGTGTAAGCACTCTGGAGGACAGGTTCAATATTAAAATTAATCTTGATAAACTGGAGGGGAAAAAAAAGTATGAAATCTGAAAAGTAGAGTACTGTGAAGGAGAGCAAACTGGTCAATTAAGAAAGACAGTAAATGAGTGAGTCCAAAATGGGAAATGATGTAATGGCTAGCAGTACTACAGGGTATAACGGATCAGTAAGAAAATAAGAGTCAGCTATGTAAACTTGTAGGGTAAAAACCACAGCTCTAGATTTTTATTAACGGGGGAGTTACATGTAAGACACAGGAAGTAATTATTCTGCTCTATTTGGTATAGAGAAAGCCACAGCTGGTATAGCGAGTCCAGTTGCGATCCTTATACACTGAAGAAATGTAAAATTACTGGAGCTTACAAGAGGGATAAGAGACTCAGAAAACATGATTTAGGAGGAAATAATTGGGTTTATTGTATGAATCTTTGATTATACAAAAGATTGCTGTAGCAGTGGTGGTGATTCACTTTACTGTTTGCTAGGTCTCCACCAAACAGCTACTGAAGATGATTCAAGAAGATCTGATTCCTCCCCAGCACAGATGGGTGGACTGCATGGTATCTTTAGAGATCCCTTCTCTACCCTTTGAGAGTACAGTGGGTTGGACACAACTGCAATATGTTCTAAAGAGTTATCTTGCTAATCCTCTCTGAAATCCCTTAGCCAGTTTTGTGGATAATTGTGTGAAAGCAGTGTGAATGAAGCAATTAAAACTGAGGGCCAGAGGGCAAAGTAGTATTGCCAGAAAGCCTGCTCAGATTGATTCTACTAGCTCTGTTTAAATCCTTCTTCATTTGACACCTCTCACCAACATCCTGCATCACCCCCAGGATACATTATGTATTTCTGGGAACTGCTTAATTCAGACTGTCTAATTCCCTTCCCCTCACACAAGCAGCACATACTTGCCACGTGCTCTCTGATATCCCTTCTGCAGAATTCTTTTGCAGATCTAAAGTGGCCTCAGAAAAAGGGCATATTATTGTCAAAAGGTTTCCACTCTGTTGAATGAAACTATTGCTGGGTAAGCTTGGGAATGTGACTTCCATCAACACTGAGACTGTATAAAGATACATGCCATTGTTCTAGTTCATCAGCAATGAGTTATGATTTTTGAGGCAGCACAGAGATTGAGAAACCTGTGGAAAAAGAAATTTTTACAGTAAAGATGTAATCCAAATACTTGCACAGACCTCATTGCTGTGGTACTTCAGCAACCCAGAGCTTTTACTATATTCCATACTTTCAGTACTTGCCTGTAAATTGCTCCACCCCATGAGGGAGAAAAGCATTATATCTTTTTGTAGATTGGAAGTTGGGTTGGAAAATTGAGCAATGTACGTGACTCAGGAAATATAATAGTTGCAAGTCGCTCCAGCTGCAATGCTCTGCTAGCGTGCACTTCCCTGCCAGTGCCTACTAATGATGAATATTCCTTCCATTGTATTGTGCAATTCTGCCCTATGCAAAATGTCTTTCTTGATCTATTCTGTACTTACATGGGCATTCTCAGGGGCTATGGAGAGCTGCACCACCAAGCATCTGAATGTTATGCACCAGATAATGAAGCCAAAAATGTTCTCAAGCTTTTTTTTTTATTATTTTTTTTATTGACATGACTACATTTTAAGGACCAAGAGGCAACAGTCCAATTCCAGAACCCTTCTGCTCACTATTTATATGTTCATTTTCTTACTGCGAAGCCAGTGTTCCTCAATGCAAGCTGAAGATGCCCAGGGACAAACTCTCAGCAGAAAAATGCACCTGACTGACTCTGTACTCTTGACGTGGATAATTTTTGAAGTGTGACTTTGACTATCATCGATTTCAAGCCCCTAATTCTGGGGAACAGTTTGGTGAGTGCCATACTGGCACAGTTTTGTATATGTATATATTCTATTATATTCTTAATATTATTTTTAATATTATATAATATATAAATGATTAATCATAACTATTTGCTGCTTTATTAGCTATAACCTCTTAATAACTTGCAATATTTAAATATATACTAGCTGTTACTATTGATTACTGTTGCTATTGAAATATATATATATACACACACAATTGCTTTTCTGGTATTAATTTTGTAATAACTTTATATTTGCTATATATATGAAATATATATATATATGCCTTATTAATCATAAGTATACTTCCTTTACTAATGATATTTTTCAGTAATCTGTAATAAAGATATTTAGAAAATAAACCTTCCTTTTCATTGGGTATTAAGAAATTGTGCAAACCTAGTGTCATGGTAACCCCTTAAGTTGCAACAGTTACCTAAATGCAGGTCTACATCATTTACTACAAATACCAACAGGCTTATAACTGTGACCTTTCTTACTGTATTGTCTAACATGCATCAGAAAACTATGACTGCCAGCAGTGGAAGAACTGAAACATCAAGAGATTACAGAGTATGGCTCAGCTACTGTACCTCCCACTGGCTGCAATACCGTAGCTTCAAAACAGGCATCGGCAGGAGAGGAAACTAAGGCAAATATGAGAGATAGGAGAAGGTAGATATGAAGTAACAGCCATTCAAAGACACGTGAATGGGAAGAACAAGGAGCTTCAGACTGAAATACCAGCAAGTAGGGTGGGCTGTTGTGTCCAAAGGCAAGAGGAGCATCGCTGGGAAGGGGACAGGGAAAACGATCTCCTTCAGTCCTCCCCCTGTTCCATCCTCATTCTAACCTGGGAACACAGCAGAAAAGCCTGATCCAGTAGAACAATGACTCATTTCATTGCACACAGCAACACGGTTCTGTTTTCAACTGTTGTTGAAAAGTTCTGTTGTCCTAGATCTCCATATCTAGCTGAAGTGGAGATTTGCATCAGCATTGCAGGTCATGATACATGGAGAACTTGTACATCTCTAGAGCTGATGTCAAATAGCTGATTTCATTACTGTTAAGTACACACTGAAACTAGCTGTTCCATCAATAGAGAGCAGCTTTTCTTCTGCTCACTTGGCTTCTTTCCCTGTCTGTAGTGACATATCTGCGCACGCTGTAGTTCATTATACTGCATGGAGGTTGTGATACAGCTGGTCAAATAGACTATTACAATTGAGTATCTGTGACTGTTCAGACTGTGTCACCAACAATGTAAAGTAAAGGCTTGTAAAAATAGAGGAAACTGTTAAAACAGACTTTGATTCCCAAGTTTATCTGTCTGGATGAGAGGAGCCTAAGTATACGTGCCTCTTTAGTACAAGCACAGATTTTAATTTACTCATTCATGATTTCAAGTATTCTGGTCCCAACAGCACTATAACCTTGTCTGTCAGGACATGTCCTGGGCTTTCCTCTTTTTCAGTGCAGTGTGGTTAGTCCCAGTGTGTCACCAAGGTGAACCAGAAACATCATGATCTCAGCATGCAGAAGGCCACTCTTCTTGCTGTTAGATGGATAGTGATAAACTTTTCAATCAGACAGATCTCCTTTCACTGGTGAGTGCTCATCTTCCTTCCCACTGGTCTCATGCATAACCTAAGCACTTCTACAGTCCAGGCTAGTCCAGACAGAATGATATTTCCCCATGTTTTAAATGAGTCCACCTGGTAGGGCTTATAATAAGGAAAAATACGCTGAGTTGCATTCACTGAGAGCCTTCCACTGCTCTTTCTTCAAATTGTGTCACCAAAACTAATGAAAATTTTATCTGATTTCCCCTAGCTTCAGCTGACTTCACTTCATCCCCAAATAGTGCTAAATCATTGGCAGAAATTGGTTTAAGTATTAGCATTTCTGGAGGGAAAAAATTGTTTTGCAGTGTTGTCAGACCATGTTTGCAGGAGGGAGGTGTGAATGTATATATCGTGAGAGAGCACTCAAGGCTCCTCCCTTAGGTCCATGCAGTCCTGTCCCCTCATCCTTTTTCATGTGGCACAGACAACACATATTCCAGTATGCTAATCCAGGAAAAAATCTTCAGAGCTCTTTCTTTCCAGAATCTGGTCTCCCTACATATTTGGTGAGAGATGGTTGTTGGGGCACAAAAGTGAGGCACACAAAACAAAGATCTGAACATAACCATAACATCACTGAGTTCTCTCCAGTCCTGCACTGTCAGAGGCCACAGTTCTGCAGCTCTGGGAAAAAAAAGGCTTAATAGGTCTCTGGGGCTCAGATTTGGGAGTAGGCAGCCGTGCCTGGTATCGTCACTACAGCCATGGTTCTCAATGCGGTGACAAAATGGTTGTTTCTAAAAGGCAAGCACAAATGTTCTCACACAAGCCTTTCAATATGAAATTATCTGGTCGAGTTTTTCTCTATGCACAGGGGAAGCTGATGGGGAAGACTAGCTGAAAATTGTTTTAAGTAGCCCATACTGAAATGCTAGCAGCACATATATTTGCAAAGATCTCAGTATGGACAAATTATGTAGCTGCATTCTTGCTCGGAGATTTCAACCATATACCTAAGCCCTACTTTAAAGTATTTGCATGTGTTTTTGTATTTAGAGGTAGTCATACCACTGTGATAGGGAATATAAATGATGTTTTTGATTCTAATAAATTCCATTTTCATTCAATTTGGACTTAGCTGTCTGCTCACATCTCAGCCGATATAAATTTTGCTGGCAGGAATACATGCAACTTGAAATTGTGGGATCCGAGTTTGGTTTCTGCTTCTTTTTACCCCTTGATTAAAAAAACCCAAACTCACAGAGTAATCATTAGACATATACCTATGCTGATCATTAGGATCAGCACTGAAGTCATCTGCAAGGACTCTCAGGTACATATCAAACCTCTTACTGACACCACAGCTATCTACACAATATTCCTTATCAAAGTGGAGCTGTAATATGGCTTTATCACAGATGCCTTTTCTCTCCTTCTGGACAGGAGAGGAACCAAGACGAGGTCAAAAGGTGATGCTGGCAGTCGCCTTGTACTAAAACCTTCCACAGGGAGGCAAGTTCAACACACCTACCAGAGGAGAGGGCATGAGAGTCAAGGATGGCCTACAGTCTGGTGCTCAGTACATGGACTGAGACCAGTCTGGATGGCTGATGATTACCATAAGCCCACCTACAGGTCTATGAGCCCAATCCTATTCTAACCCCAGGAAGGAAGAGGGGGTCTCCTTCCCTGGTCAGAATAGGGTTGCTGGTCGGGGAAGAACTTCTAAACCAAGAGACAGTAGCTTCTGTCCAAGCAAGGACTTCCCCTTTCAGCCCTTGAGAAGGCTGAATGCCCCGTAATAGGGGAAAATAAATTATGGGAGGAGAGCAAGTGGAAGAACCAATCCTTAATGTTACTTTTTTTGTTTTTTCTTTCCCTGGATGGCTTAAGTAGCTCCTACAGCTGGGACATTAGGCATATACTGCACTACCTTTTACACTGTAGTGACTTAGTTCTAAGGATGCTTCAAGTCCATGGGTTTCTGTTTTATAAGCAAGATTTCTACAAGCTAAAGAACTGGCACTTATTGAGATGACTAGTCCCTAAAATAGGGTTGTGAAAATAGGTCTACCCCTCAGCTCTGGATGTATTATCTCAAGGAACTATTAAGGTTTATTAACTGCTGCTGAATCTTTCTGACAAAATTAGGTTATCACTTCATACAGATTAATTGATTACTTTGCTTCAACCTACACATGTCAGATTGCATTACATTCTCATATATTTCACATCAGTGAATATTTGAAGGAGGAAAGTACCGAAGATAACACAGAAAGAAAAGGTACGTGTTCAACCCAACATACCTCAGTACTGCTGGTGCCCCATAAATAGGCTGTTGATTAAAACTGAGCACTCAGCCAAGCTGAGCAGGACTTGGGCTGCAGTCTAGTGCATAAACACAGAACCAAATAGGAAACCTATTCACTCCCCTTAATATTAGACTCAAAATCCTTGTACTTGTCTCATTAGGTAAAATAAACTTTAAACCATTTTTAATATGACAGCAAGAATAATGAATCAAATAATATATATTTGTTAATTCAAATGACTGTTCTTGCATTTTGAAAAAATAGGAAGTAAGGATATAAAGAAAGTATCACAAGGCTGAATCACACCAGTTTGGGATATGATCACTGAAATTAAACTGCATTTTGGTAAAAAAAAACCCTTCCCATATTTGTCTTCGTAATATTTTAATAACAAACAAATATTTTACATAGCCAGTAGTGTCACTCTCAAGGTGGAGAAGCCAAGTAACAGACAAGTGAAATTTGGGTTTTTAATGGGTAATTACTAAAGATGTCAAGGGAACCAGAGCCTAGCTTTTTAAAGGTACAGATAGGACACCAGCTTGTGGAGCCAGCACAGAGACAGGGCTGGACCAGGGGTACTGTTTGGAGCTTAGACCCGCTTGCCATCTTTGGGACAGCTAGCAAACATGTCCGGCCCTTGATCAAGATATGCAAGTTTGTGTATGGGAAATCCTCGGAGATTCCCTAGAGCCTCCTAGAAATTTTGCACAGGCATCAGATAGGATCAGCTGTGAACCTTTTGTTATCCAGATGTGTGCCCCTTTTTGGTACCTCTGCAACTACACATCAACATAAGGAATGGAAAGCTTCAACCATGCACACAGACTACTGAGTGCGGCTGAGTTTACCAAACACTATCACAGCTCCAAAATGGAGATTACTCGGAAAATGCTCTCCCAGATTCTCTCCAAATAATTAGGCAAAGGAAATTACATTTTTCAGAGAGCTTGTCCTGTTAATGTCTTTCCAAGAGTGATAAACATTAGTATGATTGGATAAAACCTAAGAAATAGAGAAATTTAAATATCATAGAATCGCAGAACAGCTGAGATTGGAAAGCATCTCTGCAGACTGTTGAGTGCAACCCTCTGGGCAAAGTAGTGTGAGCTAAAGCAGGTTGTTCACACAGTGTCCAGTTGTGTTTTGAATATCTCTGAGGATGGAGACTTCACAGTCTCCCTGGGCAGCCTGTGCCAGTGTTCAATAACTCTTACGATTGAAAACTTTATTCCTATGTTTAAATTGAATTTTCCTTATTTCAGTTTGTGCTCATTGCCTTACGCTCAGTGGTTACCACTGAGAAAAGCTTGGCTCTGTCTTCTTCATTCCCTCTCACCAGGTATTTATCCAGATGACTAAGATTCCCTTCACCAAATCTGTGGCCCTGCACTGGACTCACTCTGGTATGTTCAAGCCTGTCTTGCACTGGGGAGCCCAGGATCAGACCCAGGACTCCAGATGTGTCTTATCAGTGCTGAGTAGAGGGGATTACATATGTAGTAAGTAGCAGAACCATCTTAAAAATCAGGTTCATCAAAACATCTCTGCAGCTCACAAAAATAGGAGACATTGTAATAAACATCTAAACACCATATTTATAATTATAAATTTTTAAATTTATTTCTGCAAGAATAAATGTTTGGAATAAATATTTTGAGGTTATTTATGTCAGAAGGAAATCTTATACTGAATACCATGGTAATATTATCATGAAACTGAAAAGTCAATATTGCATTGCCTTTCTTTTTCATAAACAGGAATTTAAATATAAACCACTTAAAAATTAGTACAAAAGGTGACCACTGGGAAAGAAAAGCACAGAAAAAAGAAAGTAAAACTTCTAGACTATTTCCTAAATATTGTTAAGTCTCTGAATGCTATTAGTCTGAATCACGGGCAATGAATTTCACAGCAGATGGTCCCTGACAATTCACATCCTGTTACCAACAGTATCTCCAAAAACATTCAATCTTCTGTTTTCTACAAAATCTCACACACAGATAGTTGCTCCCAAATCCTTGAGGTATCATGTTGGTATCAATAATATTTCTGAGACCACAGGGCAAGAATTTATGGTGGAAATTAATGATATTTCTGTACGGAACAAATTAATTCCTGTAAATTTTTGTCTACAGTAAAGGACCATGATGTATTGAAAGCAGCATCATAAATAACAGAAAGCTGGGAAACTAATGTCAAGAGGTTTTCATTTTAGTCAGGAGTAGATCAATGTATTTAGCACTTTAATCTTGATCAAAAGACAAGAAGAGACAGTCAGATTTCACTGGTTTTCACCAGGTAAGAAGAATAGAGGTTTCAGATTACTGTCCAGATAAAGGAGGTACACTTTGTAGCACTGTAAACCCCGGGAAGACAGATACTAATCTCCACATTAGCTATGAACACAGTTCTGAGCCACTATAGAGTTGCAGGCAGCTCACATCTTTGAGCAATGCAGTCTACTGATGTAGCTGAGGAAGACTCAGGCATATTCCTAGTTAGCTTCCTGTCTAACAAGAGGTTAAGGAGACCCCTCCAGTATTGTATGTCGTTGTGGAGCATAAAACAGAAAGTAGATAGGTAGAGACTGATAACTTAATCAAAAGATTCCTGAGCAGTGCAGTGCCTGCAATTTTTCTAGGAGAGAACCTCAGCTTACAAGTATAACATCCTGTCACTCATTTTTTTATCCTAAGATAAAAGAGCAACCAGATGAAATGATCATGTGGAATGGGCATAATGGTGCTTATTTAAGTAACTGCAATGCCCCAGAAATAAGCTACTAACCGTAGCTTTGAAATATTATGAGACACGAGACATAATAGCACACTCTCAATACTGAAAATCCTTTCATATACACTTGTTCAGTAAAGGGCATTCAAAGGTAAATGAAGGCTACCTTAGACAAGCCTATTCATTGCCAGACATCTAGTGTCATTAATATCCCCTAAGTAAATAAAATGAAAAATTATTAAACCTTCAATTAAGCACTGTCAGATACATTATAATTATGTGGAAGGAATACCGCACAAGATGAATTGTTAAACTGCTAATGGAAACAATGGATTAAAAAAAAATATTTAATAGAGGCAATTATGAAATTACAGATGATTCCATAAATAATAATATGTAGTGTATGAGAAAGCAGAGATGGTCAGAGGCTTCCTAAAAGGACAAGCTGCTTTTGTCCTCCCCAATAAAGGAAAGAGCTTGAGCATAGGGCAGAAATGTCTATATGCATTTTGAATTGTTCTTTTCCAGCACCTATGTGTGTCATATTTAATTCATTGTGCAAGAATTTCAAAGTTCTATAAAAATAAAACACTAATATAAATACCCAAATGTATACTCTGAAATAAAACTGCTCTGATTTGGAGCAATATTGATATGGTTTTGCCAATATTTCTTTGTCAGTGAGATGCAGACGGATATGCATTCAGCAAACAGCTGTGCTACTGGCATGTAAGACTGCTCAGGATCTTTCCTCCAGCTGTTCGAACCCTCCTCCTGCTGTACCACATCTCCCAGCAGAGCTGCTCCCAGCTCATTCCCCCAGATTTAATACAGAACCACAGATTCATAGAATGGTTTGGGTTGGAAGGGACCTTAAATATCATCCAGTTCCAACACCTGGCCACGGGCAGGGACACCTTCCACCACACCAGGTTGCTCAAAGCCCCGTCCAGCCTGGCCTTGAGCACTGCCAGGGATGGGGCATCCACAGCTTCTCTGGGCAATCTGTGCCAGCGTCTCACCACCCTCACAGGAAAGAATTTCTTCCTAATGGCTAATGTAAATCCACCCTCTTTCAGTTCAAAGCCATTCCCCATTGTCCTGTCACTACATGCCCTTGTAAAAGCCCCTCCCCAGCTTCCCTGTAGGCCCCTTCAGGCACTGGCAGGCTGCTATAAGGCCTCCCTGGAGCCTTTTTTTCTCCAGGCTCAACAACCCCAGCTCTCTCAGCCTGTCTTCACAGGAGAGGTGCTCCAGCTCTCTGATCACCTTCGTGGCCCATCTCTGGGCTCATTCCAACAGGTCCATGTTCTCCTTATGCTGGGGTCCCCAGAGCTGGACACAGCACTGCAGGTGGGATCAGTGTCGTGAGAGCAGAGGGGGAGGATCATCTCCCTTGACCTGCTGGCCACGCTTCTTTTGATGCAGCCCAGGGTCTAGTTGGCTAACAAAAGGTTATAATTTTGTTGTTTGTGTATCAGACTCTTTTGGCATACCCATGCCAGCAATTCTGCTGCTATATACAAGGTAGCAACGGGACAGGGAAGAGGTGAGAGGCAGATCAGGCAGGTACTTCAGACTTCAGTAGACACAACTGCAACATGAGATATCTGCCCATCATGCCTTACCTGCCCTATGTTGAAAGCCCTGAGCTTTATCCTTGCACAAGTGTGACAGCCCTTTGCCTAAGAGCAAGGAAATATGATGAAATGGGTCACTTCATTGAGAACTGAGCCCAATAATCAGGGCAGCGATCAAGCCTTCTTTTCTTCATGAAAATAATGCGCTTAACAGAGATGGCCAACTGCAGAATAGCCTGAGACTTTAGATGAGTCTCTTGAAGAAAAGTCACATAACTGAAAATTTTAAATATCCCCAAGAAACACACCCCCTCAAATGTTTAAGTTTTGTCAGGGTTTCTACCTTTGTGAAATATTTCCTAGGCCCCCAGTCAGCCTTTCATGTAGCAGAAAAGCAGTCCAAAGAAGCCCTGAAGCAGTTTCAGCAGGCAGGGAAGAAGGTGATGTCCCAGGCCTTCATGTTGCCAAGGAACTGGGGCAACTGGAAGCCCGCAGGTTCTCCATCTCTGTGGGGGTCAGACAGATCTGCTGCCTTCAGGCCCTAGGCATCATAAGCCTTCTTGACTAAATTGAAAGGACAACCCCAGCAACCACCCCGCCTTTAATTCATGGCAGTTCACACCCTGGGGGAAGTTCTCTGACCTAGTGTTTACGTTCAGTGTGTAGATTATCACCTCAGAATTACTTCCTTCTTCATAACTGAAGACAGAACCAGCGTTTCCGTGGTGTAATTAATCTCATCGTAGTGTATGCAGATGCACTAAGATGTATTGTGCCCTAAAATTGCCTACTTCTCTCCATTGACTGGAAGGAGAATCTAGAGTGTTCAGACGTACTAATCATGTGAGATGATTCACCCTACACGTGTAGCAGAAGCTAAAATGAAGATGGGACAAATCTATTGTGGTATTAATACTTGATGAGGTAAAGGTGATTTTTTTTTTCTAAAATGAGGCAAAAAACCCACCTCACCTTTCTATCCAGCCACCAAGCTCCAGAACGACATCTCCTTGCTTTCTTTGTGGCCCATATAGCTGATAACTTTTTCTGGTGTGTGACACAACTTGTGTGGAAGGTGAATACAGAGGCTGGGAGCACAGGTTTTCCTGTCACTGGTAGGTGCTTTTTTTACTTTGGTATTCCATATATGAAGTTGCATAACAATGCCCATAAACCATAGAAGGTCCTTAAAATGACCACAGGTCCCTTTGCAATGGAGCTGGTAGCGATCCTCATAAGAGAGGCTAACACATTCCATTCTAGCTAGACCCTTGGTGCTTTTTAAAGCTGCTTTAATTCATCCCTGCAGTTTGCAGAAACCCTTCAAAATTCAGAAAGGAGAAAGCCCTCAGGGTAAAGAAACACTTTGTCCCATCAAAATCCATTTAACTTTGGCTAAGTTATAAACTGTTAAAAAACACAAACTCCACACTAAAGCTTGAAATCTTGAGGAAAAAAAAAATTGCTGGCAAAGTGCCAAAACAAGTTTAAAAAGAAGGAAGAGGATCTACACATTGGTTTTTTGTACTGCCAAGCAGCATCTGTGAGTTCTGAAGGTCGTAGAGAATGGGAGACTAAGCCAGGTCTGGTTCATCTCGCCATACTTCTCCTTACAACTATACATAGACCCATCAGATTCTAGTACATAAAACAAAATCTGCTCAGTCCAACAGTGTCAGGTACCATTAACCAGCCTCTAAAGGTATGGCATTGGACACCAGCCCGCTAACTCCTGTCTGGGATGGCCGTCTTCTTTGCCCAACATCTAATACAGCAACTGGAGCGCTGGACCACTGAGCCAGCATGGCTGTTAAGTTCCACGTGATAACCTCCTCCTGAGGAGGAGATTATTAAGGTTATAGAGACAAAGATTTCCTCCAAGCTTTTTCTTTAAAAGAGAAAAGTTAAATTTATAACTGCCTGAACAATCTGGGTTCTCTGATTAATTCTCCATATCCATCATGTTACGGTCTACTTCTATTCCTCTGTGCTATTTTTTCCACCGTTGTGATCTGATTCATCCCACACAGTGTAATGATATTCCTTGCAGAGGGGAGAGAATAGTGATTGCACATGCAACCATATGATTTTTCCTTCATTTTTGTGGCCTTGTAATGCTGATCAGGGGTTTTTCTACATAGAAGGTACATGAAATACTGCTAAACATATGTGGATTTGATAAATATTCGTTTTCACTTTCTGACCCTTTTTTCCTAACTTCCTGTTTGTGATGGTATCAGAGAATTATTTTAATTTAATTTTGTCTACAAACTTCATTAAAGTCAGAAAACCTATCATGTCATTTAATCAATGCCCCTATCACCATAAAAATGTTATCATTACATTTTCCTCTCTACTACCAGATGTAGAATTGTTGCAGCTATCTTAAATGATGAGCTAAAAAATTTTATATTGTGAGATTTCTTCCCCCTCCCAGATTTTACCGATGAAAACCTTTGCCTGACAAAAATAGATTCTTTTTTTAAAAAAAATAAATATTCACCCATCACATTTCTGGCTTATATAATTCCATGCCTTTGTTACTAGGTATATCTCTTTAAAACACCTTCACCAGCTTCACTGCTTATAATATTCAAATATTGGCAGGCAAGAAATTTTTCAGTTTTTCAGCACATATACAAGTTAAAAACATTTAGCTCCCCAAATATTTTCTCCCAAGTACCAGGCATTCTGACAGTGATGTTGCAAGGTCTCAGACACTTCTGACTTCTAATGAACAATTAATCTGAGCTATATAATTTAGCTTCAGAGCATACGAAAAATCTGAATTAGTCTACAGCTGAGTATCACTGTAACCTGCTACAACTGTTAAAAATATAAAGGAAGATAGAAGATTATTATGGGCAATCGTAAGATGGCTAGTGAGCCCTTATTTTAAGATTTTTTTTCTCTTTCCTTTCTTGCATGAGTGAAAGGAAAATTGAATCAATCATCAATGAAACCTGGCCAGACCAACAGAGTCATTTAACTATTGATTAAATACTGGTTTCAGAATATAATCCAGCATCACAAAATGTAGCTTTTTAATGAAAATAACCACAGAACATACAAAATGGAAATCTGTGTTTTTCTAATATTGCTCTGAAATACACACTTGAAATTAAAAAATCATAGACGAGACTTCATGTTTAAGAACCTTTAGAACATTTTATGGCATTTATATACAACATCTCTCCACTTACAGCTCAGGTAGATTGAACACAAGTGAGAAACTTCTAGACAGGTCAATTAATGGTTATGTAAAGAGCAACAGTTGCCCCACATAAATTCTAGTGTATTTTATTGCAAAGATTTAGTAGAGTGTGTGTAAGGTAGAGCTTTGAACTTGGGAATAGCCCTCTTACTTTTAGAAGCTAGAGGTCCTTGGCAGATGTCTTACCAGAAATCTCTGGATATTTTCATCCAAACTTCTTCATTTTATGAGCAGAGAATGACTCCAGGCCAGTCAGGCTCTGTACACATCATGTCAGCCTGTCCTTGGCTGGTGAGAAGCCTGAAGCTAGGAAAAGAGATGGGTTCCCTTCACATTCAATCTCAAGGCAAAGCATGGCAGCGAGAACTGGGTGAAAGATGCCATGAAGAAAAAAGTTGGAAACTGCCTCATAATCTTGCTGCCAAATCAAGAAATCCATCAAAGAGTTGGGAAGTGCTGAGGGAAATATTGCACCACAGGGACTTCATACAACTGGAGTGGAACTACTTTTTTCTTGAAGATGGCTTTCATTTCCACAAGCCATACTGTGTCTGAGAGAAGGGCCTGTGGACGGGATCTCAGGCATCAGTTTACATCTGCAGAACACACTTAAAACCCAAAGATGTAAAATTTTCTTATACATTGTTCACAAAGATTATTCCACCTGCCATAGCAATGCAAAAAGCAGAGAACTGCAGCTGGGACTGTAATACACATGAAACATTCTCCTGTCTGAAGAGAACTTTATCCAAAACGTTTATCAAAAGTAGAGCTAACTACTGACTGTATCATATAAAGTGTTTATTTGCCCAACACTTTGTGGGCTGCAGTGACGATTATATCCAAGAGGGAATCTGCGCATTATTGATTTAGAAGTAGTTGATGACGATACTTCTTCATGTGGCTGATGATATAGTAGAGATTGTGATAATAGCATTTTATCAACAAATCAAGACACAGTCTTTAAGATGAAACAGAGGAATGAGCATTCATGGAAGGAATACAGAAAGCACTTCATGGCTCAGCAGAGAAAGTAATAGTTCCCATAAGACTTACGGTACTTCATAGTGACACGTTTTCTCAATTGCTTGTAAGCATGTAAATGATCATAATGATTCCCAACATGAGACAAAAGAAAACCTTTAAAAGATTTCTTCCTAAGGAAAGAAAATGTCCCCTACAGCACTCCACCATATATCACACACAATTTTTTAATGCAGATCACCCTAATTTGACAGCAAAATGAATAGTGTTATTCCAAGACTTCCAACAGCTAAAATGTTTTATCTTCTTAAGACAACAGCTTCAGGCATCATTCACAATGTATTAACTTGCCTTTCAATTGAGAAAGACTTTAAAGCCAATGTAGAAAATGAGAAACTTTTTTCTGTGGCCACTGATGATGCAAACCATGGAGATACGAAAATGTTTTTGATAAACTGGTACTACACAGTTGAAGGGAGAATAGTCCATTGTTTTCAAGACAGCAATAAAACTGTAAGAAAAGCTTGCAAACAGAAATTGTGTACTGCAGTCAGTGTCCTGAGCTTGAATTTGGCAATGTATCATTGTGACAACATATCATTGCAATGTTAATGATGACTTTGGGATACACCTTTCTGCCCACAGATAAATGGAGACGGATAATGAATAACTGCTTCTTGCTAATTCTCTTTGTCTATACAATACAGCAAAGCATTCAAAAGATAAATGACCAGAAACTTGGGGACTATATCACAGTAGTTCTGACAATATTTCTGTACTTTCCAGGTTTCAAAACTACTGAAGATTCTACATTCTGTCAAACTGAAGCAGTGGGGTAGATTAGCCTGCACCATGGCTCTTCCCAAGTGTGAAAGAATCTTAAAATGGTTTTGTGTTATAAGAAGGTCCTACTGAATGATCAAGAATTCCCCACTGACACTTTAAAGCTCTTTAAAACTGACAGAATTTAGGAAGATGGAGACATACTTTTGGTGACCTGTATTTCTCTCACAAGCTGAAGACTTTTTACAACCCTCCCCAAATTAAAATACTTAGTATGTGCTGGAGTTTATGACCTCACTGAAAAGTAAAATACCACAGAAACAACAACAGGTTTTTTGGTCAAGAATGCCATTCTTATTTAAAAGCATGACACGACAAAGCAGGTAAAAGTGGAAGTAGGCCATTATTCAGAGACATAAACCGCATCTGAACTTCTGTTTGAACTGAGGAACAACAGTATCTTAACTTGGTGTAGATCTCTTTTAAAAAAAAAGCATTGGCCTTTTTTTTTAGGAAATCATAAGCATTACTGAAAGACTGAAACCTGACAAAAGGCTAGGTCGTAATTACATATATATATGTATAGAAATTTTGTGTACTGAGCAATTCAAGAAGCTACTTCTATATATTTCAGGAATTTTATATTAGGAAATAGGTAATATTCCACCTTAAAATCTTGGTTATTTCAGTTTATTAAACCATATGGATTAAAACCCACTTTATTATGCCAGTCTTAACTCACATGCAACCCTTGCAATGGTATTTTCTTTATGCAAAAAGGCTGGGCGGATTGCAGAATCCTGCTAAATATTGATGGCCTTCTGACAGAGCTTCAAATTAAAGCTAATTTCTCTTACTCACATGAAGACCTTAATAAGCTTATCTCAGAAAGCAAAGAAATATTGAAGCATATTAAACCTGTTAATAAGCACTATTTTAATAATAAATTAAGTCTTTAACAATTTATTTGGATATTTTAAAATAGTAGAAATGTGCACTTGAGTCAAAAGTACATGACTTGCTGAAGGAAAATGGTATTTTTATAAGGTTTCTTTAAATAATAAATTACCTTGTTTTTCATGCCATTTCCCCGTATTTCCCTGAAAGATGGTAGCTGGCATATTCTGGCACCCTGTATAATTCTTGTTGAAAGGACAGAGAGCAGAGCAATGGTGTTTATATACTGCACCTGCCCTCAAATCCCCAGGGCTAGGTAGATAATACTGAAGGGCAGTCTTGCTGAGTTGAAGCTTTCTACAAGAACAATGAGACCAAAGATAGTGAGCAAATAAAAGTGTTCTACTCTGTGCCCATCTGTACCATCCTGTATAAAACCCTAACCTCCAAAAAACATTACTCAGGTTTGTTTGTATTTGAACTTGTTTACAGAGACCCTCAAATTCTATTTTGTTTAGTACTCTGATAACATTTTTGCATTCATAATATCAAACCCAACTTGACACTATTGCTTCTTTTTTCATTAAAGGTTCATGAACCACCCACTCTCCTACTGGCCAGGTTTTTCCGTTTCCCTGCCAGTTCTACGTATTTTTTCTCTCTTTTCCACAGCTGAAGTGTAAATCTAAGTTTTGCAAGCAAAAGAAATTTCCTTGCTTGATTTAAGGATTTAAGTGTATTCAGCCAAATTTAGTAGAGGTATCTACCAAAGATACATTTCTACTAAGTACAACAGATAGTGGCATATGTGCAGGGTCCTAAATACATACAATAAATAAGTAGACAGGGACTCTGTAGAGGAATTGTAAAGGAATGAAAGCAGGTTAATTAACATTGATAACATACAGCTGTGGGCTGGCTTCAGGGGCGGTGGGTTGGCCGATGTGGATAAGGTGCAGCTGTCGCTGCTTCCTACTAAATACTTTAAAAGCTCTAAGGGAGATGGAATAGGAGTTCTGGATGAAGAGAGATCTGGAAGAAGCAGAGAGAGAGAGAGAGAGAAAGAAAGAAAAAAAAAGTGAGCACCCTGGATGTAGGAGACACAAGGTAGGGGGCCTGGATGAGGAGAGGCTGGTTGGAAGAGGAGTTCAGAGATGAAAGAATCCAGACATGGCAGAGGCAAGAAGCAGAGTGGCCTGGCCTGAAGAGGATGAAGAAACAGTCTGGACAGTAGATAAACTGTTGCAACTTTGTGGGGGATTGGTGGCTGTGCCAGGGCGAGGTGTGGGAACTACTTATTGAAGTTAACCTGGTATGTGGTGGTAAAAGCCTTGTTGCAGCTGCCTAGTTTTGATACTGCTGTAAAGGATTCTATATATGATATGTAGGATGGTGATGGAGCAGGATTGTCAAGGTCATCAAGTGGTGGGGATGCTAGCTTTTTGGAGCTGATCACTACTGAAACATCTCAGCAAATAACTCCATGAGACTTAATTATCAATATGAACCTCCCAGTGTGCCTCTTCTGTATGGCTTTCACAATCCTGATCAGGTTAATCAGATTCAAACAAATGAATCAAGGCTGGAAGATGCAAAGACAGTGGTTAGTAGAGCAGGGTAGCAAACTGGTGACAGGACTCCAAAATGATGGATAGCAATGTGACAGATTTGTGGTGCTGTATATACAACTAATGAGCTTTATTTGTTATAGGGAGAATATTTTTGTTGTTTGAGACTACTCATTCACATAACACTCCCTTTCTCTCCAGTATGTTCTCAGGGAACCTTTGTTTGCAGACAATTACTGCTGCTTTCTTATTAGAGCTCACAAAAGTAGGTAGGTCTAACCAAGCACGATGTGGTGGCTGCTATCTAATACTAGTTACTGTAAGGCCTTGATAAATATGCAGTGGAGGACCTGCTACCCTGGTGCCTGGCACTCATGTTGCTGATGCAGAAATGGAGGAACTGCTGGTGTATCTATATGTGAGCTACACAACTTTGCTGGTTTGTTCAGTGCTTCACGCTAGTTCACAGGGCTGAAGATTCATTATGCTTCCAGAGCCAGCTCAAAAGAAAATCAAGTTTTTCTGCCTTCCTTCGGGAAACACCCAGTAGGTGGGTTGAAAGTAGGAACAAATCAAAAAATCATAGAATGGGTTGGGTTGGAGGGGACCTTAAAAGACTATATAGTTCCAACCGCATTTTCATGGGCAGGGACACCTTCCACTACACCAGGTTGCTCAAAGCCCCATCCAGCCTGGCCTTGAGCACTGCCAGGGATGGGTCATCTACAGCTTCTCTGGGTAACTTGTGCCAGAGTCACACCACCCTCACAGGAAAGAACTTCTTCCTAATATTTAATCTCAATCCACCCTCTTCAGTGTAAAACCACTCCATATTGTTCTATCACTAGTGTACAAAGCCCCTCCCCAGCTTTCCTGTAGGCCCCCTTCAGGCACTGGCAGGCTGCTGTAAGGTGTCCCCAGAGCCTTTTTTTCTCCAGGCTCAACAACCCCAACTCTCTCAGCCTGTCTTCACAGCAGACATGCTCCAGCCCTCTGATTATCTTTGTGAAGAGTCCTTAAATCTGAATCTGATAACACTGACCTATAAAAGCCTTTAGCACTGCCCATAAGATTCTCTCATCCGACAAGTGTTCTGACCATTGGGTATGTACATCCACTCTCCTACAGAAAGAATGCCAGTCTATGGGTGTGTATCCAAAGAAACACCTGCCAGGATGATCACTTTCCAAGTTATGCAGGGTTTAAGGGAAAACTTAAAACTGTTAAACTTGAAACAGAATTTTCTTCAGACCCACTTTTTTGTTTTGTTTCCTTGTTTCTGTTCCCCAGTTCCTGACCCAATGCAAAGGAAATGGGACAAGTGATCTAGATGCAATTCAGCTAAGTGAACGTCATTGTACAGTGCCAGTATACTCCAACAGAGTGGATCTAAATGCAGTTTCCACATCTCAAGAGCACATGAATTGAGCATGGAAGATTTTTTCCTGCCTCAAAAGTATCTGAAAATATTTATGCTAAAGTTCATGAGGCACTAAAAAAAATGAGGACAACAAGAAAATCTTGTATGGTCAGAAGTAAATGACGCAGAACTTCTGCTGTTATCACTAGGACTTCAATTAACTGCCTCAATGCAACCATTTATTGTCACTTAAAATAATCTGGTATACCAAACATACCCACATAGAGCTGGCAGATATGACACCAAAACTGCAGCTGGAGACAAGCCAAGGTATCCTTACTGGCAGTTGACCTATGTGTAGGCTATTTCCTCGAGTCCCTGGTCACAACAGTCAATGGAGTCTACAGGGAAATTCAGCTGACAGACATAGGTGTCAGGGAGACATAACTATCTTTTCAGATCATATCAACTGCAAGGATGGAACCCAAAGGTTGCTTAGGCCAGGCTCATGTTAGACACCCAAATATAGGCACATATGTTCTTGAGTTGCATGTCACACCAGGAGGTCCAGCCAAGCATTTATCACTAGCACAACTGCTGTCAGATTCTTGGGAATCTGTTCTTGGGAAGCCATGAGTTTTTTACCTCCTGACCACCTACTGATCAATCACGATCACGCCCAGCTTAAGCCGTACATAGACTAGCTCTTCTGATTTTGAGGGGGTTGTTCCAGTGACCTAGTTCCTTTCCGGTACTTGGATTCCCATTTCATAAACCTGTCTATCCTACTCTCTTTTTTGTTATTACCATCAGTAACTTTTCCACTAAGATGCCAGTTTATCAATTAGAAATATTGTCTCTAGGATCAAGGATTTTTTTAAGAAAACCTATTTATTTATTTTTCTCTGTAACACATCCTTTTTAGCCTTTCATTGCATACAGGGGAAAAAAGGAGCTTTTATGTGGACAGATTCTGTACGAGGTACTGACAGCTAATGGATTGTGAAGTGCACAAGCATAAAAGCAAAATTAAGCCACTAAAGTGGCCCTAAACACATGTGCTTATTTTGCTAGCATGTGGTTGGGAAAAATGTACATTAATTTTGACTAGCTGTACACAAAATCACCTGTTGCTGCGCAACAATTTTTAATCGTTTTTACAGCAATTGAGCTTTACATTCGCCAGTAACACTATCATGTTATTACTGTAGACAGTGTAATGGCCACACAGCTGCACACAGAAGAGAAAGGAGCAGCTTCTGTTGTAGAAAATTGAATATAAACAACAAATAGGATAACTTTCTTTCTCTCCCCTCCTACCCCTTCCTATCATAGATGTTAGCACACTCATATATATATGTGTGTAAAGACACATATATGTATTTCTCAGAAATAAAAATAGATAAAAGAAAGGACCTAACCTTGGACTTCAAATTTTAGTTCCTCTGAAGGTGTTAGCAAACCCCTTTCATCTCTGTTTCTCTGCTTTAGCTCTGCTGCTCAGAACAGAGCCCAGTGCTGTGTGTTGGGCCTGAGGAACAGGCTCAGAATGGTGGGGGGGGCTTTTCTTCCTGCCTCTTTGCAGATGCCACAGGATTCTAGCAAAACTGGCAAGAAAACCAGCTAGCATCCTATAACCATCTTTTATAACAGGCTTAACTTGATGACAGCCTCACAGAAATCATGCCTTTTCCCTAGAAGGACAGCTCTGGTACTAGCCCTCTTCTTTTAGCTGGGCTTTACTTTGTGAGACCTCTAACATCCAGCAACATTATCCTCCAAGTCCCTGACAGAGCAGGCTCCCCAAGGAGAACTTGGGTACATGTGCGGAGGAAAGTCATTAAGAACTGAGATTTCAAAGCTCTCTTACTTCACAGAAGGAAAGGTTTTGTATTTGCAGTTGTGTGGGGATTTTTCCACAGAAAAAAAAAAAAAAAGAAAGAAAATGAGAAACACATTCCCAAAATATGACAGTAGCCAGAGCTTGGACTTACTCAGGTACCCAGATGGGCAGATAGCAGCTATGTGGCTTCTTTTCAAGCTAAGGCCAGATTCTGTTTAACATGTGTTTGCTTGTGCAGCCGTGGTTTGGAAAAACAATACCTCCCTGGTCTTGGGATGTATGTTGTTGTTTTCTGCGTGTGCTTACTGAGACTAATTTGAACTGGAATAGTTGTTTCCTTTAAAAGATTCTAGCTAGTTGTACCCCAGACTTACTTCATGATAACCTGTAAGGGCTCTTTCTGAAATCTGTGCAGGCTTTTCCTGCTTGCTCCCGAGCCCTGGACGTGGAGATAAAGAAAAGGATCTGTTCTTTGTCTGGGTGCTAGGTTGCAGAGTGATGATGTCTTAAAATGTAGTGAGGAAACAACACTACATCTGGCTCTCTGAGCTCCCCTGCAAATCAGTTCTGTGCCCACCCGCCTGCAACGAGGGGCTGCCCAAAGCCTCCCAATGGGGGGTGTGCCCAAAGCCTCCCACAGCTTAAATACTGACCTGGGAAGAGGAGAGCTCCTCAGGTGAGCATGGAGGGAGCAAACAGCTCAGCGGTGTGTGAGCTGGCTGCAAAGGTGCTCTGCTGCGTGTAGGCGTATTCCAGGGCAGAACTTGGGTGAATAAGAGATTGCATATAATCAGCACTTATGCATGCAATAAAGGATCTCACTTGGGGTCTGTGCCTTCGTATGCTATAATAACCTAGGAACTGCTGCTTAACTGAAGAGGATTTAAGAGGTAAGGTGAAGGGTGATATAGGCTAATAGCTTGTAGCTGGTGTGAGAAACCCAGTTATTATCCAACATCATCAGATATGTAACTATTCTTAAGCTCACCCTCAAAAGGAAAACAAAGAGTACCCGCACAGTGTGATTTACCATTCCTTAGATAAGACAGAAGAAAAGGGGAAAGAAAGGAATATAAAAACTGGCAGAGGAAAAGCAGCTGCTGAGGTAAGCACTACCAACCTCAAAAGAAGAACTTGAAAAACTATAAAATTTATTAGAATGAAGAACCTGTGACACCTGGAACAGTGAGCTGAATGCATGCTCAGCCTACAGCTTAGTAGTTATGTACCCCTGGGCACCCCACGTACCCCAAGTAGCCACCCCTCTCTGGGCAACAGAGGGGCCAGGTGATACAGATCAGTGCTTAGTTTTGTACAATTTTATTTGTTCCCAGTGATTTTCTCTATTAGATTTGTACCATCTTCACTGCCAGCTGTTTGAGCACTTGTTGTCTGGGTTTATCCCTTCAGCTACAGTGGTGGGAGTGAAGCAGAGAAAAAACGGTGAGAGATCAGGAGATGAACAGCTTACATGAGGGCAGAGTTTCTTACTAAAAAGAAAAGTTGTAGGTGAGAAAATAGTAATAGTAAGACAATGTTCAGCCAGTGGAGTGTAGTTTTAAGTGCAAATTAAAGCCTAGAGGAAAGTGTAAGTCTGAAAGTGGGCTTGATGCCAATTAAATAGAAATGCAGCCTGAAAGTCTCTGGAAGAAACAACAGTTCCACAGCTCTGTCTGTTTCCTTCACTGCAAGATGCCTTTCTCATTAAAAAAGCCACATTGTCTTGTTCTCCTCTCAAGATAACTCAAAATTTTCTTCCTTTGGTTATGACTGTTCAGTTCCTTGTCATGGCAGGAAACAGAGTTAAATTGATGAGTTGCATTTGTAATTTTCTGGAATCAATTTGAGGTTCATGCAAGATCATCAGGGAGAAATGCATAGAGCTCTATACAGGGCATGAGGTGTTAGTGTTGACTCTGTGTGTGACATCACCTCTACTCCACACCTATCCCAAAACAGTGCAGAAACACACCAAAAACACTGCCAGTACCTACTACTATTGAACTGATGACTTTGATTTCTCAAGTAGTGACAATTGAAACGTTGTTAACAGTTCCAAAATCCAGCCTCCAAAACCATCACTGCTACTTTTGACCATATGTGTCCTAAATATAACTTGCTTACTTCTAGGAGAAGTATGATTAGGAGAATTGGTGAGCCTTATATTTTTAAAATTGACTCCAGAATTCTTTCCCTCTGTTTGCCACTTTGCAGCTTTTAGAGATTGCTGTGGAATGAATCCTCACTCACAGTCTAGGGACATTGTTATAGCTTTTTGCCTTTTAAGGTCCTGACTGGAGATTACACCAGGATATACAGCCATGTAGACTACGGAGCAGCTTGTAAACAGACCATTTGTTGGTGTGTCGAGGCTATATCTCTGCTAGCTGTCACTGTCTCTGCTAACAAAGGAAAGACACTACAGAAAAAGAAGATATCTGGAGGTTATAGTAGATTAGAAGCTGAACATGAGTCAGGAACATGCTGCTGCAAGAAACTTTGATACAATTGTGGGATGTAAAAACAGAGGTTTCCTAAGTGGCAAAGAATGTAATTTTTTCTGCCCCTCACAGCACTATTGAGAACCTGTCTGGAGTACAGAATGTAAAAGTAATGGGAAAACCCCAGAAGAGAGTAACACCGTTTCCGAGAGGTTTAGAAAACAGACATGAGAAATGGTTGTCAAGAATTTTGTTTCTTCCATCTAGAACAGAGAGACTTGAAGAAGGACATAACATAACTTTAATTAGTGAAAATACTATTAAAAGAGAAACAGAGTTCAAATGTTTTCCACGTACACCAGATGTCTTTCAATATAAACAGAGTTTTCATAAAGAGGACTGCAATCAATGGTTTCATTTTGCACCAGGTGTGGGACAGAGTTCTTTGCCACATGAGATAATCCAAATGTAAAAAAAAAAAAACACTTCTAAAGGTAGTGGTATGTGGAAACACAGATTTTAGGAATATTTGGCAATTTTAACAAGGCCACAAGCAGTGCCAAGGACATATGCTTATCTTTCCCCAGAGAAGGGAGATGGCTAAGAGGACTTCTTCAAGTCCCTTCCAAGATTAATAATTTCTGTAATTCATACTCAGACATGTGCACAACATAAATCCCACACAGTCAATTTTCAGAGTCTCTCACCAAGCTGCCCCAACATGGAAACAGCATGCCAAATGCAAAATAAAGTTATTGCCATAACCAGAGGCTCCTAGAGAGATTTCATTCATCAAATATCTGTTGTATTAGCTGCCAAGTAGACAGCTGTCATAGTAGTGAAGTCCTTCCTTTCATGGTTCCTCTCCTTTTATTGGTAATGTTTGCTGCTAGTCTGGTACAG
Source organism: Falco biarmicus (assembly GCF_023638135.1). Lineage (NCBI taxonomy): Eukaryota > Metazoa > Chordata > Aves > Falconiformes > Falconidae > Falco > Falco biarmicus. The sequence continues at coordinate 31,645,887 of NC_079289.1, forward strand.
ATTGTATATAACCACTGTTCTCTCTTCATTTCTGCTTATAGCAATTTTCTGTGTTCATAGAATTCAAGCACCTTTGGGTTTATTTTATAGTGAATATAATAATATACAACCACTATAAACCGTATGTTAAGCTGACTTTTACAACAGAACAGCTGTCTTGGACTTGGTGGGGTGGTTCAAAGAGGTCTCAAGAGCACTTACTCTAAAATCATTGGAGCAGGTTTGTATTCCTCTGACAAAGTCCCCATTAAACACTCAGCGAGCACATGCCTACTCATGATGTGATATGATCCAGGTGTTAAGAGGAAAGTAGGATGGACATCTGAATGGGGAGGTGCTGTTTTAGTAGCTGAGACTTTACTGAGATGTGCTTTTTAAGCAGGAAGTGTTGATGACTGCTTCAGTCCCAGACTAGATTTTAACAAAAGGTGGGCCACAAGATCATGTCACATGCATAGTATTTTCCCTGCTTTAGCCTTCTGACTGAAAATAAGATGAAATGAAAGAATAATTTGTAATGTATTCCTAATGATTTCTTCTGTCAAACTGTGGTACCCATGCTCAGCTGTTATCTATAGTCATCATCTGAAACCTCATATCACCTATAGTGCTTGCATACAAATTATATTCCCTTCAAAGTCTCATAAATCCTAATTAGCTTTAACTCTGATGCCTTAGAGTTTCTGATTAAGGAGATCAGAATATCTCTTTGCTGCAGGATCCCTCAAGAAGCAAAGTAGAACATTTGAAGAATAGTTCGATATAAAGTTAATAACCTACAAGCATCATGGTCAGACCTGATAACTTTAATTAAGAAAATGCCCATTTGGAAGTTGATAAGAAAGAACAGGAAAGATAAAAACATTTATGAGAGGAGAGTGGCCATTAAATAATGCAGTTCTTGTGACTGCCTTTAAAAAATATTTATATAACAAGTGTATTTTATACTTGTATAATTTAACATACAGCAATTTGAGATCTTGCATCTGAGTTATACCTTTACTAGTCTGTAACTGGAAGAGCGCTGAAGGGCTTACTGCATTTATAGTATGAAATCACAGAATCATAGAATCACTTAGATTGGAAAAGGTCTTTGAGATGATCAAGTCCAGCCATTAACCCAGGACTGCCAAGCCCACCACTAAACCATGTCCGTAAGCACCACATCTACATGTTTTTTAAACACCTCCAGGGTTGGTGATTCCACCACCTTCCTGGACAGTCTGTTCCAGTGCTTGACCACCCTTTCAGTGAAGAAAATTTTCCTAATATCCAATCTAAATCTCTGGCATAACTTGAGGCTGTTTCCTCTGCCATCACATGGCACACGTAGGACAACCGGGGGATCAGGCCCAGCTAGCATGGGTTTATGAAAGGCAGGTCCTGTTTGACGAACCTGATCTCCTCCTACACCAAGATGAACCACCTAATAGATGAGGGAAAGGCTGTGGTTGATGTCTAGATTTTAGTAAAGCCTTTGACACCCTCCCCCGCAACATTCTCCTGGAGAAGCTGGCTGCTCATGGCTTGGGCAGGTGTGCTTTTCATTGAGCTAAAAGCTGGCTGGAAGGCTGAGCCTGAAGTGTGACAGTGAATGGAGTCACATCCAGCTGGTGGCTGGTCACAAGTGGTGTTCTCCAGGGCTCAGTACTGGGCCAGTCCCCTTTAATCTTTATTGATCATCTGGATGAGGGGATCGAGTGCACCCTCAGTAAGCTGGCAGACAACATCAGACTGGGTGGGAGTGTTGATTGCTTGGGGGCAGGAAGGCTCTGCAGAGGGATCTGGACAGGCTGGACCGATGGGCTGATGCCAATTGTATGAGGTTCCACAAGGAGAAGTGCCAGGTCCTGCACTTGGGTCACAGCAACCCCAGGCAGCGCTACAGGCTGGGGGCAGAGCGGCTGGGAAGCTGCCCGGTGGAGAAGGACCTGGGAGCGATGGTTGACAGCCAGCTGGACATGAGCCATCAGGAGGGCCAGTAGCATCCTGGCTTGTATCAGGAATGGTTGGCCAGCAGGACCAGGGCAGTGATTGTGCCCCTGTACTGGGCACTGGTGAGGCCGCACCTCGAACCCTGTGTTCAGTGTTGGGCCCCTCACTGCAAGACAGACACTGAGGTGCTGGAGCGTGTCCAGAGACGGGCAGCGGAGCTGGTGAAGGGTCTGGAGCACAAGTCTGGTGAGGAGCGGCTGAGGGAATGGGGGTTGTTTAGTCTGCAGAAGAGGAGATTCAGGGGGGATCTTACTGTTGCCTGCAACTTGGGGAGCCAACTTTCCCTTGGGTTGTTGTTTTGTATTCCTATATCTAATTCTTCCTTAAAAGACACAAAACCCAATTGTTTCTTGTGGCGTATGAAGGCACGGACTCAGGTTGTTGTGCAACCAGAGACCCTTTATTGTGCAATGAAGGTCATATTTATATCTCTGAGCCCGCATACAAATTCCAGCGATATGTTTCACCAGGCTCGGGGCGGAAGCCATTCATGCAGTTACATAGCTATATATAGTTACAAACATGCACACACCTTTTGGCTAGATAACCATGTTTTTCTTTCTTACTTTCCTTCATAAGACCCAGCTGTTCTCTTACTTCCTGTCAGTAATGATCAGACATTCTCCATCCTCCTCTCCCAGTTTCTCACACCCTGCAATTCTTGCCTTTAAATATAACAGTCTGTTATACTCTCTGCTTTCTTCCATTCTGTTCTAGGCTTCTCCTTTATACCCCCAGCCTTTATGGCATGGCTATCAATTTGCTTTTTATTTCCTGCCTGCAAACCCCCACTTCTTGTTCCTTTTTTCACATATGCAGACTTACTCTGTTCCTCAGATATGCTTTTTGAGTGCTACCTTGGAAATTCGATTTTAGCTTCCTCAGTTTCACTTCACTCATTAACTGGATATTCCCAAATAGGTTTTCGCAGCATTACAGTGCCTGCCATCTTACCTCAAAGACAGACCTGCCTGGTGTCAACAAGAATAGCATCCATTTGCACCAATATATCTTAAAGCTAGAGTTCTCGCCACATCTGCTTGCACTGAGGCAAATACTTCAGAGTGATTTTGCCTTCTTGCAAACATGTAGAGTGCCATATACACAAATAATGATGCATAACAAGCAGTGCTGGTTTAGAAGTATTTTTCCCATAGGAAATGCTGACCAAAAAATTTAAAAGCAAATATAGTTGCAATTTTTAAAAGAAAAACCTCTACTGTTTGGATTCCTTGCCATCACTTTCCTCAGTTGTGTTCCTTCCATCCCTCTCTCTTTCCTTCTGATGGAAAAATATATGGAAAAAGAATGACTAGGAAGAACAGGAAAATTCCCCAAATGTTCTTCCTTCTAAAGAGTCTTATTCTCTGTTTTCTTCCTCTCTCTTTCACAAGAACACTTTCTAAATAGAAAGCAAGAAAGTAAAAAACTCTGAAAACACTTGAAACTTTTCCTTTTCTTTTTGATCTTCCCTATTCCTTCCCACTAAGAAGGGGGATAAACAACCAAGATGCATATATGAAATGAAGGGGGGTTCTATGTTTTCAAGGCAATCTGCTCCAAAGTCTTCCCAAAGTAAAGCAGCTTGTTCAGTTCTGATCATGGATGACTGTAAAGTTACAAGGTAAAATAAAAGTTTTCTCTTAGGTGGCAGTGAGGGACATGAGATCTTAGGTTATATCTGAAGTTTTCCTTTGACTTTGCTGCTGGTTAAAGCACTCTCCACTTCCAAAGGTGACAGAGAAACAGCAGCTGTGGGCAGTTTAACTACAGCTGACTCTGCAGTAGTCTTCTGCAGAAATCCGCCTGCCTTACATATTCATGCTGCTTTTACACTCTGCCTGTCTCTCCTCTCAACTCCAGTTTGCCCTCGGCTCTTTGCAGCATGACACACCTCTGCAGGGAGTTCACCTCTGTATTTCAGAGGGATATTTGACTTCCCTACATGCACAGAAATTGCATCTTCTCTGCTGAATCACAAGATACTCATGTTTGTGCATGAGACTGGATTTGCTGTGTGTTCAGTGGTTGCACGATGAAAGCTTCCAAAGCCGTGGAAAAGTAAAGGTCAACAGAGTCCATCTTTAGGAGAGCAGGGCAGAAATTTAACCCCAGTGATTTCAGGATGGGTGGCTAACACAGCTGCCTGCTTGTGGCCGCGTTATAAAGCAGGGAATCGCCTGTCAACAGGGCCACACACAGTCCCTGCCATCCCTTTCCCTATGAAACCTGCCTCTCTGCCAGCCACTCACTATGCTGGACAAGCGTATGATGAAGACTGGGAGCACAAAACCACTGAATAATTGAAGCTGGATTTTTATGTTCCCCATTGCCTGCAGCATCTTTAGTGTTGGGTGATGCAGATGTTGGGCAAAACACGGAGTGGGGGTGGTGGTTTGGGCTGCCAGGATGAAGTACAGTTTGAGGTCCCTTCTTCATTTTTCCCCAGAGCTTCCCACAGGATGACATCTGCCATCTCCCTGCCGAAACATAGGCATGTGTTCTGCTAGCCAGTGTCAGCGAACTGCGTGGTGCTGACTGCATTTCTCCTTACAGAAGCAGAGGACTTTGTCATAGCAAATGACTAGAGTGTTAAATCTAAGAAGTGTCATGAATTGGTTCGATCCCTCTGAAGAATTAGATAGATCTTAGTTTCTATTTGTCTTCTTACTTTGGGGAAAAAAATAGAAAACTAATGTTATTTCTTTAGCTGCAAAAGCAAACAGAAATGAGAAAAATATTTTGGAAGCTGAGAGGTTTTTCTTTTTTATAATATTGCACCGAAGTTTCTTAAACTAAAAATTTCACAGTGAAAATATAAGGTATGTGCTTCTGCTTACTATGTAATAAAGAATGGTAATTCCTCCCAGGAGAAGACAAGAGCACTCCAAGAACTTTTGCTGTCCTAGATACAACAGGATTTCAGCTATCTCCTGGCACTCAAGTTATACTTAGAAATATATTCCTTCCTATATTCAGAAATCTTTGCTGGCAGGGAAAGAAACAAGCTAACACCTATACCTCTCATGAGCTGGTGTTAGCACTTATTACTATGAGTTAATAAGAACAATGTGGTCCCAACAGCCTCGATGCTCAAGGTGGCTGTGGTTTCCAAGAGCTGAGGGGACTGCATGTCTGAAAGGGTCAGGTTTTGATTTACATTTATTTTCAACTCTATTAGTCTCTTAAGCATTTTTGCAACAACTTCCTTAGACCTCTGCCAACAGAAGTATCTTCTGCCCTATAAATGCTGCCTGGTTCCAGATGCTAGGATACAAGACTACCACCAGGATTAGGGATTCGAGATCTAAGGCTGAGCAGGTCAGAGAGGAACAGCCACCCACTGAACCACCCATAAGTGTTGCATTTCTTGGGAGCGGAGCAGCAGCAGTCAGGCCTGAGGTCCTCTTGGACCTGGTGACAGTCTGGGAACTGGCTGCAGATAACAGCCAGCTCTTCCAAACTGCCTCTAGCACAGCTTTGATTCTCACCTGGACCTGTGACCTGGTGAGTCAGTGAGTGGCTTTTCTTTGAGTCAGGACTGATCAACTGCCTTACAGAAGCAAGTACAGGAGCTGACATGGTCATCTTTCAGCTAAGCTCTAGAATAAGGACTTCAGTCACAGGAACAGATATTTCATAGCATCTTCCTAAGTGTCCTGGTATTGTCCAGTTTCTGCATACTGCACCTCTGGCAGTTTTATTTTCTCTGCGTGAATTCCTAAATTAAGTTTCTCATAGAACGCATGCTGTGGTTTTATATTTTTACGGTAATATCTCTTAAGACAGAAGACTACCTCAGTTCCACAGTAAAAGCAAAAAAACCTTTACAAAAATAGGTAAAATCTCCCCAGAGCCACTAATTCTGAAGTTAACCACTGAGAAATATATGTATGAAGGCTGCACAAATATGCTATATATAATAGATATATAGCACTATACATAGCATGCAGTAATATTATAAGTAGGACACTAATTTGATATGCACTAGGAAATGTAAAATTAAATTAGCAATATGTCATCAAATAGATTTGAAGAGATTTGACTTATGAATTAAATTTTAGTCTAGCCTTTTTGTTAGACTTCAGTTATCTTTTTTTTTTTTTCTTTAAGCAAAATGTACATGAGAGGTGGGCCTGTGCGAACATTATGAAGTTCAACAAGGCCAGGTGCGAGGTCCTGCACATGGGTTGAGGCAATCCCAAGCACAAGTACAAGCTGGGCAGAGAACGGATTGAGAGCAGCCCTGAGGAGAAGGACTTGGGGGTGTTGGTGGATGAGAAGCTCAACATGACCCAGCAATGTGCACTTGCAGCCCAGGCAGCCAACTAGACCCTGGGCTGCATCAACAGAAGCACGGTCAGCAGGTCGAGACGGGTGATTCTCCCCCTCTGCTCCACACTCGTAAGACCCCACCTGCAGTACTGCCTTCAGCTCTGGCGACTCCAACATAAGAATAGCGTAGGCCTGCTGGAGCGAGCCCAGAGTGGGGCCAAAAAGATGATCAGAGGGCTGGAGCATGTCTGCTGTGAAGACAGGCTGAGAGAGTTGGGGTTGTTGAGCCTGGAGAAAAAAAGGCTCTGGGGACACCTTATAGCAGCCTGCCAGTGCCTGAAGGGGGCCTACAGGAAAACTGGGGAGGGGCTTTTTGCAATGGCATGTAGTGATAGGGCAAGGGGGAACAGCTTTAAACTAAAAGAGGGTGGATTGAGATTAGGCATTAGGAAGAAATCCTTTCCTGTGAGGGTGGTGAGGCACTGGCACAGGTTGCCCAGAGAAGCTGTGGATGCCCCATCCCTGGCAGCGTTCTAGGCCAGGCTGGATGGGGCTTTGAGCAACCTGGTGTGGTGGAAGGTGTCCCTGCCCGTGGCCAGGTGTTGGAACTGGATGATATTTAAGGTCCCTTCCAACCCAAACCACTCTATGGTTCTATAATACATAGTAATTAGATAAGGAAGCATTTCTTTTGTTGTCACTGCAATTTCCCAGCTTTACCAAAACTTTCTGCTCTCAGGTACTATTGTCAGTCATATTCTATATACCTACATAGGTTATTTTGTAAAACTTATTTGACAAGGAGGGTTTCTTGGGGGGAAAAAAGGAAAAGCTAATAAAAAATCCAAAGCTAATTCAACCCACCCATTCCTCGTATTTGATTTCTGTAATAAAACATCAGTACCTCAGTTATGACCTTTGCTCTGACTCTATGTATGATTCAGAGACTACCCATAACAGCCCAGTTCATGTGTAAACAACTGTTAAAAGTTAATGTTGCAAAAAGTATGGAAGGATTAGATGCACAGTAAGTATGCTCTTAACTTTAAGCAGCAGTGCAATTGCCCAGCATTATGCAAAGTGTGAATCAGCATAGAGCAGGTAAGAATTATTTTTGTTTTCACCAACACTTGAAGCTCTAAATTGTGTTGAGTGCAGCTAATTATAGTATAGTTCTTTCAACAGGGAACAACATATCGGTGCACAGGAGTGTCTCTATTAATTATCAACTCTTGACAGAGGTTTCAAAATTTTGCTTGTAAAACGTTCACTAACTTCTAGTAGAAGCATATTAAAACTGTAAGAAGGTACCTCTTTTATCTCAGTGTGGAATTCTTATAGCACCTTGCTGTTGGTAGCCTTCACAGGACATCTTATGCCTGGGAGGAGAGACTGCCATCAGCAGACCAGGAATTCTTCACCATCCCTGAAGAGAAACAGTATGCCTTAGTGAAAAGAGATCCAAAACTAGGGTTTCCCCAAGTTTCATGGGACTGTGCAGGGGGAAGGAGATACATTTTGTGAGTGAGGAAAATGTAATACCAAGCTAACTTTGGTTTTGTCCATCAAGCTGGGAAGGTGCATAAAGAATTTGCCCAGTGTGAAGTCAGGAATATTGCTAGAATAACTGCTGGAATTGCAGGTTTTCACTGAGCATTTGTACAGTGTCAGTGCCTGGGTGTTGGTGGAGGGGCTGCAGGGCAGCCTCTGTGAGCTGCAGGTAACCACACCGGAGCAGATAACCACCCTGCAGCCCATGGAGGACCTCAGGCCAGAGTAGATATTCATGCTGCAGCTCGTGGAAGACTCTGTGCTGGAGCAGGTTCACCCTGAAGGACTGCAGCCCCTGGGAAGGACCCATGCTGTAGAAGGAGGAAAGTGTGAGGAGGAAGGCACAGCAGAAACGAGCTGCTACGGGCTGAGTGTAACCCCCATTCCCCGCTTCCCCTGCACCACTTCGGGAAGCAGGTGGTAGAGGAGTTGGGAATGAAGCAGTGGAGTTGAGCCTGGGAAGGAGAGAGGGCAGGGAAGGTGGTTTAGTTTTTTGTTTTGTTTCTTACCGTCTTATTCCATTTTTAATTGACAATAAATTAAATTTAAATTCCCCAAGTTGTGTCTGTTTTGCCCATAATGGTAATTGGCAAGCAATTTCCCTGTCTTTATCCTGACCCATGAGATTTTTCACACAATTTTCTCTCCTTGTCCCGTTCAGGAGAGGGAATGAATGAGCGACTGGGTGAGTGTTTGGTCCTTAACCAAGGTCAAACCACCACAGTGTTGCAGAGCTGGACTTGGGGAACTTGACATGTGGCCAACAGAAAGTCTGCTGGAGACAGTGTCTCCTCTCGAAAGCATGCAAGCTGATTATCAATTTACATCTGCTCAGAAGCAATTCATCCCTGTAGGTGATGACTAAGGTAATCATGCAAATACTTGCAAGTACAGATGAACCCATCAAGGAACTACATGGAAATAGTCAACTTTACCATTCAATCCAAGTTGAGCACTCAATTCCCAGCTTACCTCAAAGGCAGAAATTCTTGTTCAGTTCACCCTTTATTCAATACAATTATTTTGCTTTTCTGTCAAATGCAGCGTACTACTTAAGCCTCCACTTCAGTGGAAGGGCAATTTAATTAATTCACAGAGTTATTATTTTAATTGGGTTTGAGTGAATCAACTTTTGAGTGAAAGTCAAGTGACGGGGGTTATTGGCTTGGCTTCATAGATGTTATTCTTGCTTGCATTTCAGCTAGCCCCAGAAACAAGGTTACTTCTCTCTGAGGATCTCAGTCTGAGACAGTGGCATCCACTGCAGTTTTATTATTTTAGTAACATAAAAATGCAAGAAAATTTAATGTTAAAATCAAACTTTCCCCTTCTTACCACATTTTAACATGATGGAAATGCTAATTAAGCTGACACCAACTTGGTCATTAGGCCATATCTTCAATTGCCAAGAAAAAAAAAGAACAATGAAAGGGGAAAAAATTCACATTTTGGTGAGGAAATATTCTTGTCAGCTTCATCATGCAGCTGTGGTACTTGACCCACCTGAGCACAGGCTGGTACATGAGACAGAAGTGATGTCCACAGAGGTGATGTCTGTCTCCTTTGCTGTGCTAGGTAAAGCAAATTCAGTAAAACAGTGAAGAACAACAAGACCAGTATACACTAAATTAGCAGGAAGCTCTGTATTCTGACAGGACTAGCTAGCTGAAGTAACGCTATAAATGCAGGACTGAAACAAATAAAGAACTCTCAATAACAACCTTTAACATAAAACCACTGTATCTTCAGGTGGAATCAGTTCTCTATCAGCAAGATATGCCAAAGGAAGGATTTTTTCTTTATCTTTTGTAGTTGCAGTGAATTCCTGAGTCATTAGAAAGTGCATAGCTATCACGATCCGAGTTCCAGCCAGTAGGAGCTCCTAGATGGTTCCCTAATGCAAAAATTGCTTCCATTTCCTCTCCCCTTTCCTTCCTGATGCACGGGCAGATGGGAGTGGGCAGTGTGTGTTATTAGTGTTTGTGTTGATGTACCACGTATAAGCCTCAGCTGAGTCTGGCACTGAGTGTGGAGTCCCCTGATGGCACCAAGGATGGTATAAAAGTAGAACAGGACAAAGTTCTTGCCTCCAGAAATTTCTAATTCCAATGAGACAGGAAATACTGTTAACAGGAAAAAGAACACAAGGAGGTGAAATGATGTGGCCCAGGCTACCCACTGCGAGAGCTGGGAGCTGCCATCAGCTCTCACATGCCAGAGACCCTGCCTTTGACACTATGCTTCTCTTAAAACCATGCAAGTTGGTTTTGCACCTGATTCTACATGATCAGCGGTAAACAGCATCAGAGAAAGTTCCTCAGAAGTGGGACATTCAGCACTACCAAAGAGATTATGTATCTGAAGTCATCCAAAAAAAAAAAAAAACCCCAACCAAAAAACCCACGTCCCTCTAACAGGAATATATACAAAATTGGAATTCAAGTAAGGCAATGAATTCACATTCCATGGCTGCACTTGTAAACACCAAGGTAAGATGTTGACATTTAATTTTCTCACATTTATATTCCTAAGAGGAATTATACATTCAGTTTACACAGATTTATTGCCTTAATTGCTTAGCAGCATTAGGTGTAACATTAAGAAGGTCAAAAAAAATGTTTTTAATACCTATTGTGAGGTCCTGAGCCCCTGTGAATTACAATTCTAAAGCCTTCCGTCTAAAACAAAAAGCAGTCTAGATGTGAATGTGCACAAATTAAATGCCTTCAGAGGTGGGAGAAAAAAAGGAAAAATAAGTAAATACTGTTTTAAGCCACATACACAAAAGTGCATTTATGGAGGCAAATACTGTCTTCTCTGGTGAGTGGAAATATGTGTCTGCTGTTGCATCTAAGTCCTCAGCTCTGATTTTCTCATTGCCAGTTCCTGAGCAAAGACCCTGGAGGGAAGGGAGCAGCTCGTGGTCCTGTTTGTACAGTAGTCTGATGAGATCATCCACTCCCAAGCACTGGGACTCAAATGGTGTTTTCCATCCACACTTTGCAGTAATGGGAAAATCAGGGTGTTTATTAAACAAAACCTTTCTGCGTAAAGCTTTGCTGTCTTTCAAAGACTTTCAGATTCTGAGGAAAAACCTTTCCTTTTCTTAATCAAATATATATTTCTTTTTTTCCACCAAAATGTCAACATTTTTCTAACAAATTTTTTCTTTTCCAAACAGCTCTAGAAGATACCTTGTGTCAATTACTGATTATGTAACTGATTACCTTTTGAGGTGATATGATCTTGTGTAATTCAGGTTAGTTCTGTTGAAGTCTGGAGTTACGGCCAGGCAGCGAATTTTCCAAGATGCTGTTAAGTCTGCACCACTGCACCACACCGTCCTCTCTGTCCCTGCCAGCCAGTGAACCTGCAATGATTGATGCATCGAGACCTATACATCTCCTTTCCCATTCAGATCAGGGCTGCATGCTCTGCTGGCAATGCCATTATATGCTGGATGAGGGTATGGCCAGCAGTGTATTCCTTTTTCAGTCCTAAATTCCTTTCTGTGTTTCGTACATGCAAAGCTCTAAACAGCTTATGAGCTGCGCGCTGTGGCTACATAGGAAATTGGTTCAAACAATTTCCCACTCTGTGATGATGATACATACTGTAACTTCAGTGAATGACTCCTACTGCTAATTTAGCTTAATATGAACGTGCAACATCACAAAATCATTTGGCAACAGCAGTGGTAAATGCCAACCAGAGCTGTTGCCATGAGATGAATATTAGTTTAATCTTCTAAACCAGGGGGTGATATTTTAGTTGGAAATGCTACAAACTGTGAAGAACTTAATCTGAAAATAAGGATAAGGAGTTGTATACAATACAGCTGATTTAGGCATGTACTTTACCAAACCAGTACAACATTACACTGACCGTACTGTAGTTCTTATATATCATATCTTAATACTGATTGGTACATTTATTTTTAATTCAGCATTTCATCTGATTTTGATGGAAGAAGAAATGTCAGAAATCGGTATTCTTTGTGCTTCCTCAGACCAATATTGTTCTGAACAAGTTTCACTGTGGCAGTACAAGTAAAAAATACAGCAGGATTTAGGGTTTTGTTGCTATCTTCTAGACTGTCACAGTCAGAGTTGGATGCTAGAAATGCGAAAAAACCTCTCCAGACATTGAGTCTATTTCAATGCAAAACATTTCCTGTCATCTGTGTATTTTCTAAGATCCTCATTCACAAAATTCCCTGTGGTGGATTTCTCCAGAAAAGGAAGGAGCTAAGACGGTGAAAGAAAAATTATCTCTTGGCTTCAACCTGTTTCTGTTCACCTTTTCCTTCCTTAGACTTTGCTGTTCTCATTTCTTCTGTGTAGAATTCCCCAAATACTTGCTGTCTATCATCCTTCTTGTATACCTCCCCTAATAACCAACTAAATTGAGTCTTCCCTGTAGAGTTAAGCCCCTACACTTACTTGTTGCTTTTCTGGAGCCCTGATATGTTTTCATTGTACAGTAACAACAAAGTAGTACATGTTTGCACAAGGACAACCCATCTTCACTCTACACTGCTTCACCAGGTAGGAATGGAAACTAATCACAGAATTCCCAACTATTTCAACCAAACCAGGGTGAAAAAACACTATCAACCCTCAAACCTATATACGATTCCTACCCTGCTGTCACTATCAGTAAGAAGAGGCTTAGGAAGACCAGCCTGAACACAGATGAAAATTGAAAAAAATTTTTCCTAGGCCCTTCATTCCCAATCGCTCTATGCTGGATTTTCTTAGTCAAAAATGCCTCACTGCACTTTTGCATCAAATACCCAGCAAGGATAAGCTAGTCAGCACCTCTCCTCTCCCAGTAAGTCCTCAGATTGCATCCACTCAAGCTGTCTTCTCTCAGGGCATGTTCGGTGCTTTATCACTGCTGGCTCACAGTGTCTCATGTCCTCCTCAATGCTTCTTCAACAGCAGCAACTGCCATCGCTACATGGCTTGCAGGGTGGGCCACTGCTTGGTTAGTATCACTACAGGGAGAGGATGGAGTGGTACTTCTCTTTCCAACAATACTGCAGCCAAAACAGGTCACAGATGAAGGTCTTGCCTCTGCCTAGCCTGACTTCTGTCTGCTGATCTGCTGTTCTTCAGATCAGGCTATGCTAGAATGAAGGGACTAGGAATTTTAAATCCTTAACCAGACTTTAACTAAAGTTAAAGTGATTACCTCCCAAATACAACTTTAGGAAGTAAAATGTTCTCTGTTACTACCAGAGCCCTGTAGCTTGACCAGCTGCTGCAGACATAAGATGTGCTCCTCCTCTTAAGTGAGAAAAAGAGATTTTTTTTCATACCAAAAGAGGCTTTTTAAAATTTTATTTAAGACAAAGCCTAAATGATTAAGCTGTTCCAGTGTGGCTTGTAAAATACAGTACCAGATCCAACATAATATTTTTTAAAGAAATCTAGGAAGCAGAGATGTAGGACTCCTCACAATTTCAGGCCAGTTTTCAGAAGCAATTTCTTAAGACCCTTCTGTGGCAGGGAGTACCTGCAGGTAGAAGAACAGAGAATGGTGAGTGAATAAATGAAGGAGTCAAAAGTTAGGGTGGCCAAATGCACAGAATTCTGCAAGAAAAACATCTTGAGTAACATAAAACATACTGATAGGACTGCGATCAGCAGGTGCATCAAATGCAGATAAGAACATGTCACTGACCAGATGCTACTTGGGCAAAATCTGCCCTGTAAGTCTGCCTAAGTACAGGTTCATTTTTCTTCCCATAAGGCAAGAACAATTCAACATTTCTTGAGGTGCTGGGGTTTAAACAAGCTGTCAGAATTACATTCAGGAGCAGTCCTGCTTTGTTTTGCTCATTTATTTGTATGCAAGGATAGGATAAGCACCTACAAATATTTCCCTGCCCAGAACAGGAATGAGGATGTTTTCTGGTTCACAGCAATCGCTCACAGATCCTCAGCTTTGCTGAATTGCTTCACATGAAAGCTCCTGTGCTTAAGCAGGTATGCAGTTAACCCATATGAAAATGCCCATCCATATAGCATGGAACCTCCAGATGGACTGTGGACACAAAGCATCTTGAAAAATGAGGTTGCTTGCACCATATGAGACCCTGTCCAAGCACACGCAGCTGGAACAAGGGATGGTGACACCACTACAACTAATGAATGCAGGCCAGTAAGTAAACCTACCTCAAACTTGCTTAGTGTTTGGAAAATTCTATCATTATGCTTTGGTAAATTATATTCACTTTTTGTCCTGGATGCTTATGGGTGTGGCAGTGCCAAAGACCTAAAAGGAAGTATCAGGCTTGCTTAACACTTAAAATACTTGTTTGCTGGAGACTATTTCCAGCATGACAATCTGGATGGAACATTTAAAGAAATAAGCAGATATGTGGCTAAAATTCTATGAATAAGAGGGAAGCTGAAGAAATGTGTAAAAAAAATGCTCAGAAACAAAGCAAAACAATCATTATTTTTACATGCTAATCTGTTCCTGTGGGTTGATGATTCTCTGGCTGTCATCCCCTGGCAAATTACTGTGACCATTAAACATCATGTAGCAAAATCCAAACCCAACTGATGTACAAGGCTTCCTTATGCTAATTGCAACAGTGAATATTTCTCAGAATACCTGTCATTCTGGAGGAACAGGCAGAATCCATGAAGATGAGGTTGTTTTCACAACTTTACCCAAATATTGTAGCTCCAGCCACATTAGATGCACACCACTAGGCATCTCCTCTGGAGGGATGTTTCTCTAATAGCAGAATATTCCCCTTCTAGTGTTATAAACTAAAAGAGGACCCTTGACTAGAGGTTCCCCTTAGAGTTTGGGGTCCTCTTGCTCCCCTGAGGGGAGTATTATCATTGCAGCTCTTACCTCTGCCAGTCTTCTTTGTTACAGTGCCCTGCTATGTCAAGCATATGGTGGTGGAAGACTTTTCCATCTTAATACCTATTCATTCTGCTTCATCTTACCATGCTACAACATCCTATATCAAGATGTACTCTCAGTACAGAAGGTTTTCCCAGAGTAATAGCTCTTTTTGGAGGTTACAAATCCAACTTCCCCATGTTCTCTGCTGCACCATGAAGTCTGTTTTTCTCACCCTACACATCCAAGCAGGCGATAAATTTAGTCGACAGCGGTACTGCATCACTTCCTGCTCCCCCACTATCCCTCTGTCCCATGAGTTGCCACTGCCATATCTCTTCCTCCTGTCACCTCCTGCCTGCTTGGTTTCCCCAGTTCAACCTCCCAATGTGGTCCTTGCTATACACTGCAGCTACCCTGCTCAAAAGTGTCTTTTTTCCTAGTGGTGCTCACCAGTCCTCCAAAGCATTTGCCTTGCTTTATCCCCTTTGCCTGTCACCAACCTCCTCCTATGCCTGAGTTTTCCCAAACTTTTCAGCACTGACAGGGTTAATGATGGAATGAAACAGCTGTGAAATGGGAAGCCCAAAAGCTCCTAATTCACTTCCTCTTTTTTACCTTTCCCCCACCCCTCCTGTTTTTAAGGGAAAAAGCTGCAAACACAATTTCAAGGACTGAATGTGGCTGAAATTGCACTGGAGGGGACAATCTGTTCCAGCCCAGAAGATGGTGGGAAGAGAATCCAAAGAAAAGCAATTGTCTGTCTTCAGTTGTAAAATCGATGAACAATAGGATTAATTATCTTCCACTTTGGATGCAAGGATTTGCCAAACTTTTCCTTACTGCTGTATTACCATCAAAGCTGAAATGTTAAGACATACGCACAGTGAGAAATCGTAAAAGCAGAGCAGCAAAAAGGATGCGGGGGCTGCAGAAAGAAAGATTTAAAAGACTAAATATGCAAAGAACTGGGCTTAAACACATCTGCAAAAGAAAAGGGACACAGTGATTTTCTTATCAATATTTGAAGGGTCTGAACACCAAGGGGAGTTACGTCCTTCAGCAGAAAGGATGCAATTAGGAACGGTGGATGAAATCACAAGGTGAATTTAAACTGCCCATTGTGGAGAGGTAAAAACAAAAAGTCTTTACATAGGAAGATATTCTAGGAAGTGGGTGTCCCACTGCCTGTGGAGAACTAGGCTGGCTCAACAGAAGCACGCTGTTTGCAGCAGTCCTCCACTGCCAGGGACATGTAATAGATGACCTAAGGGGCTTTCTCATCTGTTGACTCCATGTTCTGGATTAAATGACCACAAACTCCAGATTTGTATGTGTTTATTAGCACAGTTTAAGACCGCTTCTTTGCGCTCTGTCCCACAGGCTGGCATCGCTTTGCTTTCCTCTGTTGCCAGCACAACCATCTCTTCAATTATTAATGAAGGAGTGGTTTTTTTGAAGCTTTTCTTATCCCAATATGTTAAATCTGTCTTGGAGTTGTACTACTGTGTAATTAGTTTAATGCATTTGAGTTGGAGGCACAAATAAGGTGGATGCTGTAGTAGCAGTGTAATGATGGGATTTCTCTCCAGCTGATGATACACCCAGTAGCGTTTCCAGTTTTCAAATTTTGAATCTAATGGCTCATTCCTGTTCTTTGCCAGGGAGCATGTGTGAGAGAGAAACACAGGGTGCAACCACTGAGCTGCTTATCTTGTAGAAGTCAGTTGCTCGCAGTATATGTGAAATCAGACCAGGAGCTCATCCCAGAAGCTTGAGGGGGGAGCACAGAAAGCAGGCTTCAGGTGGCAATTTGTTAGTTGGTTTGGATGTTGCACAACTAACTGCTGTCATTTGCCAGCACACATGGATGACAGGGACATTAAGGGAACTTGGAACAACATATTTAAACATCCAAAGAGCAGCAGCAGCAGGATGGGGAAATGGGGAGCCCCATCCCTGACAGCTGCAGGCAGGAGGGAGGCACCGTTCTCCAGCTTCATTTGCAATTCTCTGGAGCTCAGGGCCTTCTGGGATGGCCTTCCTGAAGCACCAGGCTGATTCCTAGTTTTTATGGCTCTCTGTGATAATTAATTGTCCATAGTCTGGACAATGATGTGGGTGGCACTGATTTGTTTGTTGGGGAACCACCTACTAGTCTCAGTAAGTATTGTGTCCCCGTGCCAGAAAACACGTTGCAGTGTAGCCCATAACATAGGCCTGGATCACTTCCTTTTAGTACTTAGAGTCACTGAGATAGTTCATGCATTTTGATGCAGGAACTCCTGCCCCATATTCTCCAGCTTACTTTTTGTGGAAGCTTGACTCTCCATTAACTTCATGTTAGTGGGAACATTATTGATTTCAGAGAATTCACTGTTAGGAAAAATAACTTGCTTTTACAATGGCTTCCTTTATTTGTCTTGGATGATGCTATTTTCTTTGTTCACCTACCATCAGCGCAGAATAATTCAAGCTGGATGCACTAGTTCAGCGGCCTGATATTTAAGCACATATTTACAGGAAAAAGGCATTAACTGAGCAGCCCTTGACTCAGGGCTCAGATTCTGCCAGGCTGGCAGGACCCAGGAGTTTCAGCCATTAGAAAAAAATACAAGCAAAACTCATCTGTTAGGCATTTGGGTGGGTGCCTGATTTACTTTCAGAGGCAAATTTCTGGCTTGAATCTTGCATTTTAATGCCACACGTTACATTAAACACTACACACAGAGCATCAAAGAAGCAATTCAGTGCAATGCTTGAAGCTCTCTTGTGTAATGTATTGATTCCATCTAGCATGTGCCAGGTATGTCTTGTAGCCTTGACATTTTCCAGCACCACAGAACATTTTGATTTCTGTTCCTCTCCTGATGTGTTTCTTGGGGATGAGGTATAAGGCACAAATGGCAGAAGTTACCTCTTTATAGCAGAAGTGTCTTTCCAAAGTCAACATGCTATAGGTATTTCTGTCCTTTTCGCTTCCAAACCGCCCTACACACAACTCTGGACTTCAATAAACAATAAGATGCTGATAAATGAGTTGTGTTCATAATAACTCTTCCTACAAAGCAACCAGGAAAGGTGATGCATTTTTTCTCCCGCCTTTTCTCCTGTGGATTGTACAGTCCAAAAGCTCCCTATAAATAAAACCAGACACATATAAACATGCAGCCTCTAACCTCTGCCAAGCAGTCCATGGTGGGACTCCCATTAGCACCAGGAGTGTACCTCTGCGAACAAAGATCATGAACCTCTGTTCTGAATTTGCTCCCCATTATAACCTGTGCAATTCATTACAACTTCTTGCCTACACATAATTCTGCTGAAAGTTCACCTGCCCATTCCAAGCCTTCCTTTACAAAGGCAGGCTTTCCATTGTTTTCTCTCAGACCATCACTGGATTTCCAGTGTTCAGGTATTAAAGGTCATTCTCAGACAGGAAAGCATACTGGCACAGCACCTTGGGAAACAAGAGTAACGAGATCCCTATGGACCAGATTCTGGCTCACTGCAGAACCTGGCACAGATAAGCTGTTTTCTCTCACATGTAGAAACACACTGGAGTGAAAACAGGAGATTTTCCATTTATATTGATTTACCAGTGGTTTGAAAGATACTGTACTCCACTGCCAAGCTCTCCTTTTCTTAGTCCGAACAGGGACAGGGGTCTAAGTTACTTGGAGAAGTTCTTCTTTCTACGGCATGCCTGACAAACACATGGATAAAGTAGTCGAAGAAGTACTGAAGAATAAAAAGGACATTAAAATAAGGACTTGACAGTTAGCCAAGAAAGGATTAAAAGTTTAAAGAGAGCCCTCCAGGACCCCAAAGACTTTTTTTGGAAAGAGATATCATGTTAGGGTTTTCTACTTTTTGAGGTTTTGCATTTGAAGTAACAAATTTGAAACCATGGATGTGGAAAAGGTTTATTCCTGGGCTTACAAAGGAATCTAGCTGGCCACAGGATATGGAAGGGAGTTTTTGACAAAGATTCACCTGAGTCCGCATACCTGATACCTGACTCTTATGAATCTGCATACCATAACTGACAGGTAGATCTTCCTTTCCTCCCCTTTCTGCCCTTCACCTGTCACACATCAAATCCTTCTCAGTCCTCACTTTCTATTCTTCAGGTCCTGTTACTTTGCAGCAGCATCTGTTCCTGGTATTTCTCCTTATCACCCTGATCTACTTTCACACCTGCATTAAAAGTGCCTTCCTTTTTGCCTGCCTCTGCTTACCATGTAAGAACTGTGCTACAGGTCCCAATTAATCACTGGAGCACTGGGGTTATTGCCGCCCTGTATCTGCCAGGACATCCCAGGAAACGCTGTCAGCCTAAAGGGCTCTCTTGGGTGCCTTCCATCCACCCCAAGGATGCTCATGCATCCTCTCTGCCCTTGCTGCAGTAGCACCAGCAATCTTCATGAAGTCTTTCCTTGACGGTATCTCACAAAGACACACACGGGATATCTGCCAAGGCTACAGCCATGTTCATGAAAGATACGAATGCTGTGGGAAATACTCTGTCTGCCCTAGTCCTAGACCTATGCCTAGACACATACATCTTCTCTGCAGTGGATCATGCCAGCATGTCTCTCAGGACTTTTGCACAGATGACCAGAGCAGACCAGCAGCTAACTGGGATTTATTGGTGCGCAAGAAGGTGATCTATACATGAGTTCAGTGACTCTGCACATACCACAGAAAGCTACAGTGCCCTATATTGTATTAATAAACATGATAAAAACTTATGGTTGGAAGAAAGGCAATCACTTTTACCATTTAACACTTCAATACTTTTAATGGTAATGACTGCTCCCTCATTCCTGCCTCTCATCAACAGCTTTCAAGGAAGCATCATTAAGAAGGCATATTCCAGTACAAGAGAGGCATCAGGTTCCATTCATTTAAAAGAGATATTTCAATAAAGCTAATTTAACATTCAGATCAGAGGTGCCCTCAGGGATTCCTGTGTCTACCCTACACAGCTCTGATGCTCAGCTGTAGCCCATGTTTGTATGATACCAGTGTGTAAGATAGGGAGATGCCCAGTGAGTGTGGATTTTCCTAAAAAAGACTGTAAGTCAGTCTTTTATTGGACTCCACAATACAGTGGTGTTCAGCCATATGTTAGAGTGTGGGAGGGTATAAACTGCACTACATAAAGCCAGCAGGTTCTCCACTTGTATTTCAACTTATAGTACTTGCACCCCTAGTAGAAACTGATAGAAAATTTAATATTAGATCCTCGACAGACTCAAAAATGAGTAGGAAGAAAATGGAAGTCAAAATGTTTACAGAGATATCAAACCCCACTGGAAAAATATTTTAGCTTTTGGTTGTATTCCATTTGTTTCCTTAAGTGATTCAGTGCTTTAAATAAATAGTTTTGATTGCCTTAAGTGTTCTAAAGAAAAACATTCAGATTCCAGTGGTATTCAGGAAAAAGAGCACAGATAAATCAGTCTATTAAACTAGGTAAATAATAACAGCTTCTTTTACAAATCAAGTTGTAAGTTTTTGTGATCTCCCCAAGGTCTTCAGAGCAGAATTTTACAGGCTCTGTAGAGAGTACCTGTTCACAAACTGCATCTAAAAAAGAAGGTGGGAATTAGTTGTACCACTAAGCCAAAAAGATGCTGCATTTCCTCTGGAACACTTAAAATTATAGTAAAATTATTCTGCAGAAAATACAGCATTGCAAACTTTGGAAGTAACAGCAAAGTCTTGGCACAGTCAGTTGAGCTGAGTCAACTAGTTCAGCCAGTGCTGCATCTAGATGTAAAGAAATATTTACATACCTGGAGGTAACATGATTCTTTTATTGTATTTTGCAGATCTGACTCAGCTCTCACTGTTTCAAGAATCAGATGCTATGAAGATACAATTTGTAGCCTGATCTGTGAATCACCACCTTACATGAAATGATTAAAAAGTGGGATCCAGCACAGCAGTCCAATGAATGAGTGCCCCTAAATTCACTGCCATGGAATCAATGGAAGCTTTTCCATTGACTCTCAATGGAGACACTCAATTACCTTTCCATTAAGGCATTTTTTTTCTGTGCACCTACAGTTAAGATCTATCTTAAACAAGCAGACTGGATCCCAGCCTACGATGCTAGCATTGTTGACATGCCACAGTTACAATACTTAAGGATTCAATCAGCCAGCCTGTCTGTTGCAAGTTTGCACCTTCTTGCAAGTTCACATTGCTGAACCAACCTTGATTTAATGCTGGACTATATTTTCATAGACAATAGCTTTGCCTGATTTCACAGAAAAGTAGACCTACTGGGGACTGCCCCTTACAGAACTCTTGCATGTATCCATTAAAGCTGTTCTAATCAGTTAAATACAACTAAACAAAACCTGATAACAAAAATATTAGTTTTGCCAAGGAGGAATAACTGCATGTTTCTAGAACTACAGCACACATTCGATAACAGACATTCATGCTGATGCAAATTCATGCACTGTGTAATGTTTTCCACTTTGATGGTCATAAATTACATACTGTAACTTAACAAGTTGGAAAATGTGCTATCCCAGGAATAAGAGAGGGAAAACATAACAGCAATCATCTGCCAGTTTAATAGAGAGCTGTAACAAATAGCAGCTATATTTATTTTTTTAAGATCATCATTTCAGGGCTGCAGCTGTTTTGTTCTGCCATCTTTAAAGAGCAATAAAGGTATGCATAGAAAATACATTTGTAATGTTAACTCCTGCTGGTCTGGCAGGTCCCCACCTATTTCACAGGTCTCTGGTAGTGTCTTCCATATGCTGTTGAACCCATGAGCTTCTGGGGAGATGGGAAATACAAACATATTTGGGCAACTCCCTGCCACCCCATAATGCTGCTAAACCAGCAGAGGTGACTCCACCTTTTTGGATTCAATATTGATATTTTTTTTCTTTTAAATGCTTCTCCATCCATCAATGTCCAAGTAGAAATGTAGCAAGTTCCTCATGGATTCAGCTTACTCTTGCTTTTCTGCTTATGTGCTGCTAGAGAAACAAGAAAGAAAAGAAAAGGAAAAAAAAAATAAAAGCCCAGAGAAATACAGACAAATCTGTGTATGGAGCACAATAAATTGAAACAGCTTTTGTTTTCTTTTTGTAGTACTGTACTGACCTTGAGAGGGAAAAAAAGTCTAATTTAAATATTGTAGGATCTAAAATTATGAGTAGACATCAGCAGTGAATACAGGGAAAAAAAACAACTTTATCACCTTTTACAAAGCGATGGAATTTATTGGAAGAAGGGAAAGGAATGAAGGATGAAGTGCACCCACCTTCTATAGTGTGTATTGCCTGACTAAAAGGCTAAAACAGCTCTTAACAGACATGTAAGACTCCCCATAGACGATGATGGCTTGGCAGAAAGTTCCCACAATGCCACCTTTGCAATATGGTGTGTGGTTTTGATCACCCCATTAAAAAGATGTTGTAAGATGGGTAAGAGCTGAGGTGATACAGGCTTTGGACGATGACCAGTGTTAATTGTGGGCAGCAAGTGCATCTTCAAGCAGCAAACTGAAGTAAATCAAGTGGAAAATGCTCACTGCTGCTTGCAAGCTTTAAATTGAGGAAAAAAATAGTGGAAGAGATTCTGGTACTAATACTGGAATATAGAGCTTTATGCTATGGGATTCGCACTGATATGTGTCTGGATGAAATAAAGTTTTACCTACAGTGGAACTGGCTCATTTGTAATTCAGAGGATCAGAACACAGCATAATATTGTCTCAGCACAAACCAACCTGCCAGCTTCTTCCTAGTGCAGCTGAAATGGAAATATCTAAAGCAAAATGTGTTTTAGTAAATCAAATGTCTGCAGAGGCCTCTGGTGATATAAAAGCTATTGTCAGGTATATAAATAGTTAATATTTACATCTGAGAGAAAGATGTAAAGAAGAACTTGTCCCTTCAGGTATCACTAAAATAAAGCATGGAATTTTAGAGATGTTTCTTTAAATAAGGCTGTAGCATTCCTCCTTAAAGCATCAAAGGCCATTCATCCATTCAGCACAAAAGGTTAATGGACACTCCCCAGCAGTTTTGACTCCTGTGGGAAATTAAGTTTCCGCGGGATCAACATTTATGCAAGAAAAAAATAATTTTGCCCAAAGCATTCAGGTTTCCTTTGGGAAGAATCAAAACAAAACATTTCCTTCACTACATGGGTTTGACCCAAATCAAACGTTTCAGTTTATTTTTTAACTGAACAAGAATGTTTTATTTCAGCTCAGTTCAACTTGAAACTGCCTCTAGGCTTGCTGTTACAGTGGATATAAAACGTCCAGGAGAATAAGGCAATTTGCATATCAGCCAGTTAGCTGTCTCATAAGAAAACATTTTTAATTCAAAAATATTAAAATGTTACCTTTAGATCAACAAGACTGAAGCAAAATGTTTGGGTACTTCCAAACTGAGGTTCTTCAGAACTTTTCCTCCCATGAAAAAATTTTGATGTGGTAAAAGAAATGTTTAAATAGCAAAATTGCACATGAGAAAAAAAATATCTGACTGATTTCCAGCCAACTAATCGTTCCATCAGTTTTATGCCACAGCAATTCAATTGAGCTGCACTGGAATCACACTGGAATCATACCAGCCTAAAAGAGGTCACCAGTGCAATGTTACTGATCTTGGTGCACAGGCTTAGGAAGATAAACAATGTACCTTAAGCTGTTCCAGGTTGTCTTTCACATTTACCTCCTTCTTTGGGCTGTAACTGGCAGATCCTGAAAGAATAACATGTGGTTAGAAAGGAGGACACCCTACAAATCACCAGGAATACTGCACATCTTTCCAAAACTCAGGGATGAATGAGGCAATCAGGCTTTTAAAATCACCTGGGATTGAACAGACTGTAACGAGCATTTGCATGTGGGATAGACATGAAAGTTTACAGTTTCTGTTATTTTTATATATATATATATGATACATATTTGCTTATTACAGATTTCTTAGTATATATTACACTTAGAAATTATAGTCAAACTGAGTTATTACAGCTTTGCTTTTAGCCTCAACTTCTAATATTCAGTTCTCATTCAAAAGCAGTCCAGACCAAATCAATACAGACAGCCAGTTTCACAGCAGAGACCCCCACAACAACACACCAGTTACTCACCACAGGTTTTCAGTCATCACGACCCGTGGCCCACAGGAGGACACAGGGTGCTGGTGCTACAACACCCAGCTTGCTCAGGATCATCACCTGTGGACGCAAGGTTGAAGGACGCTGCTCCCGCGTGGATTTCAGAAAGATCATGCAACCTGTTCTCATGTTACTGCAATGGCATGGGTCAAGAAGGCTGAGAGATCCAGAATGAGCTTGACTGCGGAGTGTGTGCCAAAAAAAGAACAGCACTGTTTAGTTATTTGTTCTGGTTTGCAATAACTAGCTTTTGATTCACATCCTGAGGCACCACAGTATTAACTGTTCCAACAATCCCTGATAAATGTACACAGAGATACAAAATGGTAGCTGTCTTGACCGCAACACAAATTATTCACATTCTACTTGCCTCACTTTTAGATGTCAGAGTGAGTGATTAACCTCTGCAGTTTACACATTTACTGATCACACAAGCCACTCAATACATAGGGCAGGGCAATGGCAAACTCAGAAACTGGGGATTTTTATACCTGAAATAATCCTGAGAACACCAAATCTGTGTTATGCAAACTAGTTTTTGTATTTCTCCTCTTTCAGATGAAATTGTTGAAAAGCAGCATTTCTAGGAAGCAGTTATGTGCACCACGCCAAGCATAAAAACCCTGCCCAAGAGGACAGATTAATGTTCTACATTTCCAAGCAGAGCTAGGAAACAGAGGAGGGGCTCTCATGAATCTGATATGTTGGTGCCTTCCAGAAATTAAAAAGCAGTATGTAGACGGTTCCCATGCCAGCTGTGTTTCTGAAGAATGCTCTATGTCTAATGCAGACTACATTATCACCGTTTTAAGCTAAGATTTCACTTAATTTACATAGACTGGGACAGACTGCAGCTGTCTGTTTTTAGTGCAGACATGCTGCCTGGGATTTCAGGTCACAGCATGTGAGGCTCTGCTGCTGTCAGAGTGCAAGCTTCTTTGTTTAAAAACGGAAGATCATGGGACCTACAGTTTTCCAGAACTACTCACCATTAGGAGAAGCAATAGTCAAGGCTGCCTTTAGACGTGACTAACCACCTAGGGGTTGTACCTCCCTGCTCTCTCAAGGCAAAGTACATGCTTAGTTCTGCGTAGAGGCGAAAGCACCCGTGGAAGCCCTGATACCTGCCTTTCACTGGGTTCAGCACAGAGAGGTTGGATATTTTTGCATTGCTTGACCCCTGTAACGATACCATATGGAAGGGAAGCCATTTTCAGGTTCTTGTGGGGGAGATGGGATGGTTGGGTTTTGCAGTCAAAGAAATCCTGAGACAAATAATACAACGTACTTGTGCTCCGTAGCACATCCAACATACTTTGCTAGAAGATATTGTAAGATCACAAATTTGTTTCTGACATACTGGGCTATACAAAAGTGGTTTGTGACTCATCCATGTTTCACGTGCAAACCTTAAAAAAGACATTTCATCTACCTGTGCCTCAGTTTCACATATGTCAAACAGTTTTATGGGGAGACAGAGTAGTGTTCAGAAGGCACTCAGACGTTGTGGTGGTGGTGGTGGTGGTCCACAGCTAGACCAAAGGAAATAAACGGTGCAGTGCTTAGCTGAAGAGCTTATGGCCATACCTGCAAAGGTCTTAGATGAGGCAACGTTCAGCCTGTTTGCACTTACCTTCTGCGTTTCTGATGTCCAGAGCAGAGCTGCAGTCTTAAATGAGTCATTGAAGCAGAGGAAGGATGAAGTATCTGTGAAAGTCATGCCATTCTAGCAAAAGGGAGATGAAGCTACTCTGTAAGAACGAGGAAGCTCCTTTAGGCATCTGCTTCAGGTCTACAGGGAGCTGGAGATGTGAAATCAGGATTCACAAACCTTTTACACACAGCCTATTTCTTAACTCAGGAAATTAGAAGACCAGGTCCTAAGCCTCTGTCCTTGGAGTGGGAAAAAAGACGCACAGCTCTGCTTGGTGAAACTGGGCTTTGCTGGCAGACCCACAGTTTGGGTACTCACCTGCAAAATAGTACCCCCCCACCTATGACTGTTACTTTAGAAATGTTAGAGCCCCAAGGGAACCAACTAAGAAAATAACAGGACACCTGGGTTCTTCAGAAAGGATTATATGTAGCCCTAGCCAAGGGGTCTTGTGCCCTGTTTTGCACAGTAGCCACGTTCAACAGAAGTGCAGCCAAACATCTGCAGTGGATCTGCACTTTCACGTCAAGAGCATCTTCGCAGGATGGCTGCTGAACCCTCTGGAACATGGATGCCAAATTCACTTGGTGAACACAGTAACCCATTTGGTTGTTGTATTAAAGGCAAGAGGGAAAGAGCCCCTTCTGGCTCCTGGACAAGACTGCCAGGGTTGAAACATTTCTTGCTAAATTCAGCATTATTAACCTTCTTTACCATCTTGTGTTGCCCGATAGTCTTCTGGCCTCACCTACAGGACTGGGAAATTTAAGCACTGGGATGACTCATCTCCAGCTCCCATGTGGGCATCGGTAGGAGCTACTGCCTGACTGCTCCGTCCTGCTGTGATGGCTGTTGGTCTGGGCTCAGCTGGGAGCAAAACTGGTTCCACAGGAACTTTACTGTGAAAGGGGTCCTGTAACAGTGCCTCAGTGACCTGAATGGGCTTTGGTGGGTGCTCTGAGACTTTGATCAGGTTTTTGACCCCTGAAGTGATTGGCACATCAGCTGAGCTGTTGTAACTCTCCCTGTGTTTGCAGCCCCCGGGAAGTGCAGCAGAGTTAGTGGTGCTGCACATAGAGCTGCGCTATAGGAGCACACGGCAGTTGCTGTGGGTCTGCCAGGACCCACCAGTGCCCAGTGACACTAGCATGTCTCTGAGCTCTCACTGCAAACTGCCTGAGCCTGCCTGTATATGCCCTCTACATGAGGGAAGTCTGCAGTGTATTTCAGGATGGGCAGGGGAGCGGTGAATCCACTCAGCTGAAATTTTGACAACTGTGTTTCAGAAAATCTGGGAGTAGGTTTTATGTTAGGTGGCAAATTAAAGAGCTGGCTACTTCCTCATCCACGTCCTGGCAGCAGACGTAGAAAGCAGAAATGGTGGAAGGCTGTTTTGGTTCCCCCTCTGCTGTATACTCTTTTGCTTTACTGAACTGCTCCATTTGGGACACTTACTTGGGACAGGCTGCTGGGGTTAATTGTTACATCCACCTCCTGACAAATGAGCATGATATCAGAGTGACTTCAATTTTTTATAAATATCTATTGCCAATTTGATTATCGTGTCAGCACAGACCAGGAGTTAAAACTGAAGGGGACTGGATGTTACTCCTTCATCTTAAGGCTGGCATAATTTTCCGTCCACATGGGAAAAGCTTCACACTTACATTTTTCACTAGTATCTACCATCGGGAGCCTTAGATTTTGTCTCTGTTAAGCCTGCATCCTGTAAAACACTGTAATTGCATGCAGCTGTGTTTGCAAGCCATCCTCTGCAAGTGGAAAGCGTGCATTGAAAAAGCACCCAAGCGGAGGACCTCTGAAATATAAGCTGCACAAGCTGCTAGTTTACCAAAAAGACCCCCTCTGGTCTGCCCTCCCCTGCCCTCCTCTGCTGTTGCTACCTTGCAGTTTATGACATCCAGACAGTGGGAGGTCTGACGAACCGAACAAGGCAGTGAGCGAGAAATTCCATTCCTGTCGAAATCAGTAATTCCTCCGTGCAGGCTGCTTTTTCGTGTGCATGTGTGTGCTTTCTTTTGTGTCACTTCGAGAAGGGCTCTGATATTATTATTACTTTAAATACAGCTTGCCCTGGGGCGGGGAAACGCACAAGGAAAGAGTCGGCAAGCAGCCTATCTCTCAGAAGAAAAGAGCAAGCCTTGCAGCACAGGAACCGGCTTCACTCAAGTGTGCAGTTTAGAAGTCAAAAAACTATTCCAAATACCACCATTTTGGAGGAGGCTGAAGAAAAAGGACACAAAACTGGCTAAACACAGTGAAGAATATAGTAAATCAGGGTATAAAGTGCACCTAATTGCAGTTTGAGAGTGGGCTCTGAAGTACAATGTAAGTCTTCCTTAAATTGTATTTTTTTTATGATAGTATCTTGTTGTTTAATTTCCATTCTGAAGCCAGGCTGGGCCAAAAGGTACAATTAGCTATAAAAGTCAGCATGGAGCAGAATGTGTAATCTCTGATATGAGGCTGAAGATGATGCTGGAATAAACAGGAGTCAGACACTATCAGCCATATCATGGAAGACAAACTATAAATAAGAGCATGTCTAATTATTTCAAGAGAAAGATGCTGGATGGAATCTTTAATCAACTTTCTTAATAGGGAAGCGAGAGCTCTGATGTTTTCTATGGCAAGCTATTTTAATACTGTTGTGTTTAAAATTGTGTGATTATGGTTACCAATAGCAATAAGATATGTAGTTCCAGAGGGGAGTCCTAGTGGCTGCAAAAGTTTTTTCTCTTTTTCTCCAACATTTTTGCTCCTGAAGCCTCAAGTCCACATTCTCTATCCTACAGCTTGGTTTTGCTTTTCAGCTGGATTTTCAATGTATGCCAACGCTGGACTTCCGATGGAACTGAAAACAAAACATTTCAGCTTTTGGAGTAATTCTGGTATGTTTTTCTACATCACACTAGTGGCAAAGATACAGTCGACAAAAGATTGTGCTCCCTCAACTTCTGGCATGGACAGCTGAGGAATATAAACCCTGATGGTGACAAAGGGTGATCATTTCTTATTTTTCACTACTTATCTCACCGGTTTTGGACTTAGCAATGGATATTCTTTGTGATGAGAAGAGCTCTGTGAACCCCACTGTAAACTCCTTAATACAAATAAATCATGAGAGAAGACTTTACAGAAATGTTTATGGAGCTGGAGAGATTAATATATCACATCTTTTTAACCTGACTGTCGACTCTGAAAACCTTACCAATCTTTCGTGTGAAAGTAACATGAGTCCACCGTGCTACTCTTCCCTGTTTCAGCTTTCACAGAAAAACTGGCCAGCTTTGCTGACAGTGATAGTGATTGTTTTAACCATTGCTGGAAATATTCTTGTCATCATGGCTGTGTCACTGGAGAAAAAACTACAGAATGCCACTAACTATTTTCTAATGTCACTTGCAATAGCTGATATGCTGCTGGGTTTCCTTGTCATGCCTGTGTCAATGTTAACCATACTGTACGGTGAGTATTAGCTGTGTAACCTACTGCATGTATTAAGAAGCTTTAAACATTGCATGCACATGTTGTTGTTGCTATTATTTCATTTAGTTACCACAAAAAAAATTAATCACTCTATACAAGTTGAAATATATGTAATTGGTTAATGGATGTAAAAATAGGTGAAGTATTTGAATCTTTTCCTACTTTCCATTTCTAGTTACAAGCATTTTAAACACAGTCCAGATCATCAGTTTATTACTTAGTTGCTGGATGAATTGTCTCAAAGTGTATACGAAGATGCTTTGTTCTTGCTATTCTTTCAGTTTTTTCCCTGGCTCATAATTTTCAATATTCCTAATGAGAACGTAGGGTCCTGTCAGTTACTTTGCTCTGCAAATATGCACAGAAGCACTAATGACTACCTTTAGATTCAAAGTAGGCAACCTCTTCAATTTTCTTGTTTAAGTAATAAAAATGTAAAGAATTTTCTTAACACCAATACCCTGCTTAGACACTTACTTACCAGCAAATGCTGGAATAAATATTGTGGGAGTTAAAAAATGGATGGGAATTAATTCTACCTGATTCTAAGTAAAATTTACAAATGCAAAGCTATGATTTCTTAAGAGTAGTTATTTAAAAATTAAGTGAATAATGACTTACAGTTCATAACCTTGCAGATGTTTAACAGCAGATCTCATTTTCACCAAAATCACTTCCAGCATAGCTCACGTAGAAAAAAAGCAGCAGCCTCTGTGTTCAGTACTAATATAGTCAGGCTGTTATAATCCCTAAACTTTGAGTTTTCCAGTGCCACAACTGAATTACTACAGTTCAAGGAGAAGCCAGGCAACATCAGGAGGAAAGTGAGGTTGTTTACAAAGATTTCTATTGCTTCACTATTTTGGGAATACAGGTCCAAGCACGAGCCTGTGACTTAAGAGAGATTTCATACAGAAACCTGGAAGTTTATTTCCCAGTTTCTGTATTTCTACACAGATTGCCCTCAGTAACATTGGCAAACTGTATTTGGCATCAGTGATGGTGTAACTTTGTAATTTATTGCATCAGTGATGCAACTACCTTTGGTGGAAGAAACAGCGTAAAACAGAGCTGTGGGAGCAGCAATCGTCCGATGGGTGAGATTAGCAAAAACCTTTATAATCCTGCATGATTCTCTGAGACATGCAACAGGGACTCCTGCTGGCCAGGCTCTGCTGCCAAGCAAAGAGGTGCCAGAAATCTGAGGCTCAGAAGTGGTTTGAAGGTTGGGACGCAGGATTTCCTGCACACAGCAAAGCCGAAACCGTTGTCGCAGAGGGAAGGCTGCATCACCCTGCTTTGCAATCACCAGAGTGGAGGAGCAGCCAGGCACCTAAAGCCATGGGGAAGGGAGTGTGTTGGCTTTGCCTCCTCTCCCCCTGCTTTTTGTCTTGCAAGGTTAAGAAGAGGAGGCCTTTGCAGGGTAGCTGCGGGTGAAAAATCATCTGGTGGTGCACACAGGTACCAGAAGAGCCATCTCAGCATGGTGCACCATCATCCTCCACAATGACCAGTGATGGCACGCAGGGAAACCTCACCTTACACAGAAGCATTTGCTCAGTCTCAGCTGCCCAGCTTCAGCCACATCACCTGCGTTGTCATCCTAAGCCCAAACTGAGGGCCTTTGCACTTGATTTGCTCTGCCGGGGCACCTCAGAGGCTATGGAACAAGTGTGCCCCACCACCCGCTCCGCATCACCTTGAAGGGGAATTGTGACTGTTTTGCTCAAAAGAGAGATTATTTCCTTCTTGAGAACTTTACAGCTACTGTGGAAACTCCCATTTGGGTGCCCAGTCACACCAGTCATGCACCTGTCCCAGCCTGCATCCTTTGGCCCAGGCAGGCTTCTCCATCCACCCAGCAGCACCAGCCTCTACTGGGAAAAGACACCAAGCAAGTCCTGCCAAGGTGGACATGCCCACAGAGCAGAAAACTCACAGAGCTGAACAACAGTGCTGGTTCCCACCCAAAACAATAGGGTGCTGGATGCTTGTTGCTTCTGCCTTGGAGACTTGTCCCATGCATAGGTGACAGCAAAAGTGTGGAGCAGGGGTAGGGATTATTGGCAGATGCTACATAACTCCCTGCTGCAGTGGAAAGACCAGGCATTTCAGAGGGCTCCTGTCCAGCCCAGTGCTGACCCCAGGCGTGGTCTCGGCTGATGTGCTTCTGAGAAGGCAGGACAGTGCACAGGGCCTTGTCAGCAACTGCCTGTGCCTACAGACTCTCCTTTCTTCTTTCCTTACAGCAATTCCTTAGCCTTTCGCTCAAAACAGTTTTCCTGTACCTCCTGCCCAGTCATCCTGGCCAGCTTGGCCAGCTTGCCTCCTCACCTGAAAGGCCTTGTGAGAAAATATTTATCCTCTCCTGGATATATCAGGAAGAAAATCTTATCTCATCCTAGGGGCTACCTGCCCTCCCTCTCAGTCTCTCAACCTGAAAATGTATAGATGACAAGCCTCATTTGCCTGTCCCTTGTATGGGACTCCTTCACACGAGCTCCTGGACCTCATGAGCTCTCATGGACCACATGAAATCCTGGACCTTGTAAAACTTCTCCTGCCTACCCAGTCTTTAAATTGCAGCCGTATTTTGTTTTGTTCGGTTCGGTTTGGTTTGGTTTCCCCTTGGATATATCAATGGGTGAATTGGACAGTGGTCAGAGCACAGCACAAGACAAAGGTGCCCTGCACCATGCTCCACATAAAATGTCCCAAGGTCTTCCTGGAGGATACTGTCTACACACTTCCTAACTCTTATTTCCTCCACAATTGGCTCCTCTCATGTACTTTTCCCTATCTTGGCCCTGTAGTCTCCAGCGTAGTTTATCTGATGGATGCTGTTTTACCCCTGCCCCATCCAGGTTTAGAGCAAGGACAAGAGATCTAGAAGGATATGACAAATGCCTTCCCAAAGGCCACTGAAGCAAGAGAACAGATGCATGTCGTCAAGCGTAAAAATACTTTATCGCTTTTCCCTTTGTAAACTGTCCTGGCCTGACAGAGAGATGCTGCTGGGAAGACATGCCCCAGAAAGCCTGCCCTCACGTAGCACACCCCAGAGACCAGACTCCCCACTGGAAAACCAGAAAACAAGATAAAACATACCCATAAATGCTGTATGGCTTGTCAGGATCAGCTCATATTACAGCAGTCCAAGAGCACCATGAAATAGGTCTCCTCAGTGCCTACCAAGACTAAAATCAATTAGGCACAGACCTCGCTTCTCTGCCTCTCCCTCTGTTCCTGCTATTGCAAATCGGGTTACTGTATCTTCCAAGGAGACAGGCACTCCCCCAAATACTAGCGTGTTCTCACAACACTAAATTTGGCATTGCCCATGACACGCTGTCATGGGCAGCTTGGTTAATATGCTCTAAATTAAATCACCACAAGATAAGGACGCAGATAACTGCAAAACTTATTTCAAGGAGAGTTTTTAGTGATTGCCTGCAGGACTAGAATGGCCTTTGAATGGGGGTCCTGCAGGGCTCTGCTTAGCCTGGATCTGCTCAGTATTGCCCCTAACAGCTTGGCTAGTGTGTAGAGCGTGAAGTTACACAGCTCTCCAATAGCACCAAGCTGGGAGAGGTTACAAGCACTCAGAGGGACAGGATCAGAATCATCAACAATCATCTGGACCCCTGAAGAGAAAATCTGAAATGAACAAATAACATTCAGTGAGGATAAATTCAAAGATAACAGCTAAGGAAAAAGATAGCAAACCAACTACTGCTGGGAAAGTTTGTCCAGGCTTCGGGAAAGCTGAATAAGATCTGACTGTCAAAACGGATCATAAGCTAACCATGCATCACTAGTATGACATTTTTATACAAAAGGCACTCATCATTCCAGGTTTTGTAACTAAGGACATTCCTGTGAAGCAATCTTGTATTTCACTTAGCAGTCAGGAGGCCTTTGCAAGAATACAAAGCCCTGTTTTGGTCACTGAATGACAAACAAGATGAGGATAAATTAAATAGATTTCAGGGCAGAGAAACAAGAAGCACAAAAGTTTTAAAAGCATCATCTGTAAGCAAAAGATAAAGGAATTGGCTTTGCTTAGTCTCGAAGAGAAAAAAAAAGACACAAACCAACAAACTAGACAAGACACGATAGCCATCTCCCAATAGCTTCCAGAAAGGATAGCAATCAATTATTCTTCAAGGCTAGTGGAAAGAACAAGGAAAAAGAGAAGGCTTAATTTGCAGCTAAGAAGAGGATTGGATATTGGTAAACACTAATGCTTTGCTTTGGATTGCTCTCTGTGGAGGAGCCTATCAATATTTATTGATACAGGGAATATGCTTATATAAGTATGTGGTGAGACAAATATCACTGGTATGCAATAAAATGCATTTTTTTCTTCAGCTGCCACTAAATCTGAAGTTTCAGTTTCACAATTTAGATGGCTTTGCATACCAGCAGGTGTTAATAATGTAGTAATTACGTGGATAAAAAGTCCTAAAACGAAATTGAGAGCTTGCAAGTTTACAATGACAAAATTGCTTCTCTTTCCATAGATTTGCTGCCAGAATTGGTTAATCATAACATCAAGCATTAGCATTATGCAAATAGAATAAAAGAGAAAAAAACTGACACTGCCTGTAGCCTGGGAAAGAAGCAGAGTTAATCCCAAAAGCTACACAGTTAGAAGGTTGCAAACAAATAAAAAAGGTTTCTTGATACAGCATCAGGCAGCTTCTGTTGAAGACATCACTTACTACCAGCTCCCACTAGAAGGATATAGGCACTAAGACATACGTGTCACAACAAAAGATGTATGACATGTTCTTAGCTGATGTCAACTTTCTCTTGTGCAGGATACACATGGCCTCTACCGACAAAGCTCTGTGCCATTTGGATCTACTTGGACGTGCTTTTCTCCACTGCCTCCATCATGCACCTCTGTGCCATCTCACTGGATCGCTATATTGCCATTCGAAACCCCATCCATCACAGCCGGTTTAACTCAAGAACTAAGGCCTTTGCAAAAATAATTGCTGTTTGGACCATATCAGTTGGTAAGTGAGGCAATATTTCAGCATGTAATTGCAGATTTCTAGCCTTTGAGAGGATTTGACATATATATTGCGGTCTAAAACTGTATTCTCTGCCTGCAATATTTTGCTTGCTACAGTCTAAGAAGTGCTGTAATGTAGTAATTACACAGTGGAAATCAAAAACAACAACAGGAAGTGTAGGAGAACTGACTACTGGGTTCGGGTTTGTCTTAAAGATGTGTTTATTTCCCATATTGATTATCCATTATTACCTTAATGTCTGAAAAGAAAAATTTATCTCAACTGAAAAAAAAATATCCCTGTTTTATGTAAGTCTATTGTTCCCAATTTCTTACTAGGGTAATTTGATTACAGATGTTTCATACATGCAGATCTTTTCTGCCTTTCTCAGTGCATATGGTGGGGTATTTATGCATCCTATTTAGGAGGCATTAGACGCTCTGCGCAAACCCAAAATGAGAGGAATTTCTCCACAGGACGGTTCAGAGTTACAGCTTAAAATAGGTGCTCTGAATGACTCACTAGATTAATCCCTCTTTGCACTAGCAAAACCCAGAGGCTCAAAACCAGACATGGGAGCATTGCTCTTCCATTCCCGTGGTGGCAGCACCCTTGGTCCAGGGCAGTCTCACAGCATGGGAGTTGGGAAGAGTTTGGTGACTGATGCCACCAGGGATTTCCTCACACACCTGGGGCAGTGCTTCTTAGACGTGTTGGAAGCATGGTTCCCTTTCAGCTCATCTGGTTTCGTACACCCCCTGAGCACTGGCAGCTCATTTATTCAGAAGCAGGAAAAAATCCCTCTTTGCCCTGGAAGAGATGGGTGTTGCCAGCAATCAAATGTAATTAGCTGCTTCCCTGGCTAATACAAATTATTCCATGTGTTAACTGTAATCTGTTACCACTCTTCCAAGGGGAAGGAAAGGAGATTGCTGCCAGCTTGCCACTCTGAATGGTCTCCTGGCCTCCCTCTTGATCCTGGCCCACAGTCTGAGAAAAAGCGGTCTAGGATTTTTATGACTTAAAATAGCTGTGCAGTAAGAAATAGCGGGAGCCCTCTTTCAACAGGAGGACAGTTCCTCCAAGACCTGATGAGGTTCAGCAGCACCACGTCTAGCTCTAGGGTGCATTCAGCTGTTCAGCTGTAGATGTTCGGCGCAGGCCAGGTGAACTCCACCCTAAAAATACCTAGTTACCTCTCAAATATGAAGGAAGCCTAGAGAAATTCAGATGTAGATGTCTTCATTTAGATTAGATAAATCATACCTTATATCTCTACAGTCACATTTTTATCAGTCCAGTAGAAAACATATTACTTTGTCCAGTTTTTCAAATCTTGGGCACTGCTGTGCCAGCATTTTCAGTGCATTCTCCATTTGATAGAAAAAAGTCAAGCATTCCTTAAGTTTCTATGTACTGTCTTTGTCTGCCTTTGTGAGTGGTGCCTATGCTTATTTTGTGTGAAATTATTGCCCTTTTTAAACACAAATAAATTCACAGAATGATCAGAACAACCATTCCAGGGGAAACCTAGTGATCCATGCTGCTCAGCATCTTTCCTCAGACATGGGCTCACTGTCAGAGTATCTGAATTAGCTCACTATTAAAATGAATCCACAAAAAATATTATTTAAGCCCTATTAGTTAGAACATGGTTTATGGTCCTGTAGCAGGAGGGCTTAGTTCTTTGACATCTTGATATTTCATTTCAAAAGTCAGGACTGTTCTTTGCAGTAATAACTGACAGCATCTTACCCGTTGTAAAAACACCTTTTCTGCTCTCTAGAGAATTTTCTTCTCACAGTGATCAGATGAGCCACAGATGTTATCTGTTATTACTATGGCAAGTGATAGCAACATGGTCCCTATTTATAGAACTCTGAAAAATACAACTTATTTTATTGGAAATAACTCAAGTGTGGCATGAGTGAAGAAGACGGTGTCCTGCTTTACTGCAGCTGAATAAGGACACATGTAAGGGAACAGTGGATGTCAGGAAAGTAAGTGGGCTGATAGGGTAAACTTCATGTCATTCACACATCACCTGTCCCTCAAGCAAGTAGGTTAAATAGATATAAATGAATGCAGGCAAGCACACTATGGTGTGCAGGAATGAAGCGGTGCTGAGCTGGTTTGCTAGTCCCATGGAAGCAAGGGGCGTGGGGAGACAAGCTGAAGGAAGACGAGTTGGTTCCCAGTCTGGCAACCATGTCGTGAAGGAGCTCTGGCAAATCTGATGTGCTCCAGAGGACAGACAGAGAAGCAAATAAATGGCAAGCTATAAAGAAGCTGCTGAGCTAGTCACTGCCAGGCTGGACTGAGTTTGCACTATGGCATATTGCTATATTAACAGAATAAAGAAAAATGCCAGTGTTATGAGGAACCTTGCTAGATCCCAGATCACCCATGCAACTTGCTGTCAGTCAGTCATTGACCCTGCCCTCCTGATCTGCCACCATTCAGCTCAGAATAGGTAGGAAATGGTTTCTAAAGAATGAGGTGCTTTCTGTATCATTTACTAACAGAAGCGCTTTCTGAACAGAGAGGTACTTTATGTATCATTTACCAGTCTCCAGGCTCTCAGTGCTACTTAGAGTGGCAGGGTTATAAATTATTTAATTCATTGCATTTTCACATAGCTATAGGGCTATAGGTGGCACAGACAGCACCGCTGTCAGGCACAACACGCTCTCCTCAGTGCATGGTGTGGCTGTTATCTCATTGGAGAGGCAGGAGTTTCTCAAGGGTTTGCCCTCCATCCTCAGTTAGATATCCTTTGGCTTCCCCTTGCTCCTGCAATTTGCAGCTGAGCTGGTGCACTGTGAACTTTCATGATGTATGAGATGGAGGGTAAAAAGCAAGAGAAAGAAATGAAAGATGTTTTGCTCCCCTGCATAGAGGCTCATTTTAGCAGGGGAAGAGGGTGGGAACCTGGTGATCAGAGACCTTCAATAGCTCCCTCACTGTCAGAATCCTTAGTCCATCCTCCTGCATAGCCCCCTTCAACGACTGCTTTACCAGGCTGAGTCCAAATCTAGTTATGTTCTGTTTGTATGGTAGTATCCTGTGCCCAAGTCATCTTTGTACCCTTCTCTGAATCTTTCCTAGTGCTTCTACACTCTCTTTCAGACATAGGTGGCCAGACCACAATATTAAAGATGTGGACACACTATGAATTCATGTAGTGTAGTAATATTTCCTGCCTTGTTCTCAATTCCCACTTCAATAAAACCTACCTTTCTTTTGATCTTTAGGACTATCCCTGCACATTGAGCTCACTAACTCCAAACTCATGGAATCAGAGAATGGTTTGGGTTGGAAGGGAACTTTAAAGATCATCTAGTCCAACCCCCCTGCCACGAGCAAGGACGTCTTTCACTAGTTCAGGTTGCTCAAAGACCCATCCAACCTGATCTGGAACTCTTCCAATGATGGGCATCTACAACTTCCCAGGGCAATCTGTTCCAGTGTCTCACCACCCTCACTGTAAAAAAATTTCTTCCTTATATCCAACGTAAACCCATGCTCTTTAAGTTTAAAACCATTGCCCCTTGTCCTGTCACTACGAGACCTGATAAAAAGCCCCTCTCCAGCTTTCCTGTAGTCCCTCTTCAGGCACTGGCAGGCTGCTATAAGGCCTCCCCGGATGGAGTCTTCTCTTCTCCAGGCTCAACAACCCCAACTCTCTCAGCCTGTCTTCACAGGAGAAGTGCTCCAGCCCTCTGACCATTTTCATGGCCCTCCTCTCTTTCCTGAGTAATGACAAATAGTTCTGCATATCTAGTTAGGGCTACCCCCAAACTAATGTACAACTGCTTCTCAGCACTGGATTTTGTTTGCTACTTTGCTGTTCATTAGCTGGGATTTATGAGGACCTTCTGCAATTCTCTACAGCCAACAGCTGCATGTTGCCAGCACATTTATTCAGTCCCAGTGTTCACACAAACAGGTCACGGATGGGCTGAACAGCGCTGATGACCACAGAGGGCTCTTGGATGTGACCTTCTACCACCCTCACTGTGGAAACAAACTGTTTAATCCTACCCTTTGTTTTCTGTCTTTCAACCCATCCTTTTTCTACAAAAGAATCTTTCTTCTTCTGACATTAGAGCTTAGTTTCTTTAAGACCCTTTGACATAGTGTTGTCAGAGCTTTCTGGAAAACCAGGAATATTATATCAGTTGGATCACCATTATCCACCTGCTCACTGACTCCTGCAAATACTTCTAGCTGATTTGCAGGGCTTGCAGATGTTGTCTTATTGCTTCCCATCTACCCATGTTTCTTTCATTATGACTTCTAATTTACCTAAGCAACAACACTTCCATTCACCAAATTTGTAATTTTCCTTTTATTCACTAAACTCACAAATTTATTCAGTCAATTTGTTCCAAAGACCAGTCACTCAGTGGTCTTCCTTCTGTTGGCTTCGGTGACATACTAAGTATGTATTAAGTATTTAAAAACACCATAAAAAAAAGATAATTTGATTTACTTGACTTCTGAAATCTTGACTTTCTTAGTTTAAACAAAAAATGTACTAATATATGGGTTTGCCTTTAGTGGAAGAAAAGCATTTAGCCAGCAGCATTTCTTTCGCTAGACCATGTAATGCCACAGGCAATTGGTTTAAAATTGATTCTAATTACTGTAACAGATTCTAATCGTGTCTTTAATTCTTAAATCATCCACTACCCAGAGTGGCTAGATAATTAGATTATTTGTAGCTGTTGAAGGCAAAAGCCCATTAAACCCTGAAAATTATTCCATTTGTTTTAAAGCACAGAGGTCATTACTGAGAACAGGTGTAAAAAGCCCAAGCATTTCCTCTTCCTAGAAAAATCAGAGCTGAATTTTGAATAGTGTTTGACTGGAATCTATAGAATTGTAAATAGAGCCTATGCTGAAAAATTCAGGTAAAGCACCTTTGAGTCCTAAGTGGACCTAAGAAATGTATTGCTCTGCAAGAGCCCAACAATGCCTCATTCTCTCATTTAAAAATCCTCGAAAGGGCCTCATAAAAGAATTACAGTCATGAATGTTAAGCTATTATATATGTAATTCCTCTGTCCTTATTTCTCTCTATTCCTCCGTTAATGGTCTAAGTAATGTGAGGTTTGATGAAGCCCAAATCCTCTTAGCTGAGTTTTCTCTTTATCATTTCTCACTCAGCCTACACATCTGTTCACTGCCTTCAGGCAATCTCTGCTTTCCCCAGTCACTAACAACTTAGATTTATTCAGTACTTTTCATGCAGAAAAAAAGTCCAAAGTGGAGCTGGATGAGGCTGGTGAAATATCCCCCACTGCATAACTCTCCAAATTTTTGCTGTTGCTTCCAAGGCTTCAAAAATAGAGAAATACCATAGCATGTGAAGCAACATTCTCCAAAGTGCAGGGTGCAAAAATTTACCACTGGTGCAAGCCCAGTGCGACTGAGCCCTCTGATAATTTGGCAGTGTGAAGTTTTATGCTGACATAGAGGCTTGCCCCTCCTTCCCAGGCAGCCTGCAACTTCTTTGCATGACTTCTTGCTGCCCTACAGAGTACAAAGGGCCAGGGAAGCAGCTGGGATTGGGAAAGTACAAGTCTCAGTGTCTCTGGATTGTGGTTTGGCCTTCTTCAGCTCACACCTCCTTCTGCCAAGGATAGCTTTCATTTGAAAGTCCCTTTACTGTTTTCAAAAGGCACAAATAGCCAAGGGGCTACAGGCTGGGGATCCCTGTTCCAGATCCACCACATCCTCCATCCTTCCCAGATGACATACTTGTAATTTGCCAGTTCATTCAAGCCTAATTTAGGGATGGCTTGGCATAGTAAAAGACCACTTGGTATAATATGGAATACACTGCCAAAATACATAAAATTGCAAATAATTACACACAGCACTGTATTTCGACAATATAGATTTAAAGTTGAGCATTTAAATTTGGAAGTGCTGGAGCTAAACTGGAAATATCTGCTACACTACTCTCTTTACCATGTAGTCATTCAAAACTTGGCTTTGCATTTTTAGAAGTATTTATAATCACTTCCTTAGTTAACATTTCTTTGTTTTTTAATCATACTCATTAAATCATCTCCTAGAGAGTGAACATACTGTTTGCTCTTTCCAGCTGGAGGATTTCAAGAGCAAACATTTTAGGTTTTGTGTTTGGGCAATCCTCCGGGACCTTCTCCATTTGTGGATGTAGCTGCCACCATAAAAATAAAATGCCAGAAAAATGTTGT
The DNA here is from genome assembly GCF_023638135.1 of Falco biarmicus. Lineage (NCBI taxonomy): Eukaryota > Metazoa > Chordata > Aves > Falconiformes > Falconidae > Falco > Falco biarmicus. Next base: position 31,686,167 of record NC_079289.1, read on the forward strand.
CAAAAAGTTGTGACACAACATATAGAGAAATTTGCATTAACTATAATGAAGGGCCATGGCACAAAATCTCATGAACGAAGTATTAGAGCTTCATCACCATTTCACAGAAGTAGGATTTTCATTTTGTTATTTTATAGAGACACAATATATGAGTTTTGGTAGTCAGTAACAATTATGCCAGTAGAAAGTTTATTGCCATACTAATCACTCCCCCAGCAGTGATAACTAACGAGTAAATGAGCACTTCATCCATAGGTTGTCCGAGGGAAGTTAACATTCTGTGCTGGGATGCACATTTCTGAGTTGGCTAGCACATGTATTCCGGTTATGAGACATTACTTAAATGGTTCTGAGAAAGAGACATAAATACCGTATTTACCTTCCTCATCGATGTAAATTATTCCCATATTTCCCATGTAACAGAATCCTTTGCTTCTTTCCAGAAGAGTGAACACATGTCATCCACCAGACCAACAGGTTACCACACGTACCTTCCTCTCATATCTGTGAAAGTTAAAAAAACTTGCATTTTGAACTTGTATATGGGTTTTTTTCATTATCTGACAAGGTGGTGTTACTAACCTATACTTTTCTGTATGCAAAAATGCGGAAAAGAATAGTAATGATTGAACTGCTTTCCAAATTCTCCAAATTTGGAAACACAGACATAAAGAAACAGCATAAAAATCCGTTGGGCCACATTTCCAAACTGGAGACACTGAGCAACCAAGTAAACATCTGGATGGGGAAGAATGCATTATACCAGCACATATGTGTTATCAAATGAAGAATAATTACTATGTATACGTTTACTAATTTCTTTGTGTAATTACCTGATTATCAGGAGGAGATGAAGGATTTTGCCTATGAAAAAGACACACTTTCATTTTGTGAGCACCTCTTTTGCAAGAAATATTCTGCTTTACTGGTACAAAAAGCAATGAGGAGTGGTCACAACATTCATGTGTGGCCTTTCTACTTCATTTTTTTTTTTAAAAAAGGCAAATTTTAAATTATAGAGCTGTATTTTTAATAGCGGAGCTGTGTGGAAAGAATCTGGTCAGTCAAGGTACTGATGGCAGAATTTGTTCGTTGTCTTTTTTTAAAAAAAAACACACTTGTCTTTGCCCTGAAGACCACAAGAACCATTCTTCCCCTTGAAGCTAATGGCAGAGAAGCATTAAGCTCAACTGGACCAGGCTGGTCCTATTGTCAGGTTTCTTCAATGAGTAAGTGACTGTTCATGGTTGGCAATATAACTTATAACCAGCCAGACTCTCTTTGTAGATAAACAGATAAACTGAATGTTTTAAGAAAAAAGGCAGTAACAGTACAGTGCCCCTTATAAGTTACTCCTCCTCTGAAAGGCTGTTATCTTTTAGCCAGTCGTGTACCCAGCACAGTGTGCAATACCTACAAGAATCCAGAATGGATTCCCCAGCCAGAGAGGGAATGATGAGCCTAGATCCTACCACAGGATACTCTTTTCTGCAGAAAGTATTATGTGAGGTGTTGCAAAATGCAGAAAGGACATGTTTGCAGGCCTGCTCTGATCTTTTTCCACTAGGTCTCTACAAGAGTACATGCTCAAAAGGTGATCTTATAGTGACCAAGAAATTACTTTAGCATCTCTTACCAGAGGAACTGGAATTTCCACATAGCAGAAGCCACATGCAATATAAATGAGCAGAGAAGAAGTGCACAAGGAATCATGTTGGGATTTATAAACTCTGTCAGCTGTACACTGCAATTGCATTTAATTGCCTTCTAAATTAAAAATAGTGTTGTTAAACTAGCACTACATGGCATAAAAGAAAATGTCAAGAACAAATTTCCATTCATTTTAAAATTATAGAGAGCAATTTCACAGCTTCTTTCATGTATTTAAAAAAAAATTATTTAAGCCAGATCTTACATTTTATAATGTTAAGAAAGAAATACATATCACAGAATTCTGTTTTACAAAAAAAAATCCTTACATTTACCCCTGTTAACAGGAACATTGCAAACTATTGCACACTTGGTCTGCAATTAACTTTCCCCATTCATTTCCCAGCCCATGCCATGGGCATCTTTTCTAAGTAGAAGTCCAGCTAATAAGTGTCAGGGGTTTTGTCAGAGATGACTCAACATATTTCTAATTACCTACAAAAAAATTTGGAAATACCTGTCAGCTGGTTTTGCCTATGATGTCCTCCAGAGTCACTGATGGAAAACAGCCTGTCAAAGTCCTATGACGTCCTAAAAGTAGGCTAAGATATCACAATAAAGGCTCTGTTTTTTGGCTGATCAAAATCAGAGCTGTGTATTTCACAGCATTCAGTCTGGCATTTATGTCACAAGTAAATCACAGCCACTGGGAAGACTTGTTTTCTTTTGGTAGTACATAACCCTTGTTATGATTCTGTATTTGATCTGAGCTTCCAAATGTCAACTTGACCGCTATTGCTAGGATCATGGACTGAGCTGAACCGAGCATAGTAAGAAAAATACTGCATGGGGTTTAGCTTGCAGCTTTCTTCTTACAAGCGTAAAAGTGCCCAAAAGTTTTAGGTTGTATGTTTCCAGGGTAAAACCAGACCTGCCTTGCATACCACTGCAGGACATGAGGAGATCCCTCCAGCACTCAGAGCAGCCAATTTTTGTTGCAAGGGCAGTTCATCCTGTAGATGGGATACATGGGAAGGCATGATTTATCGCTTTTTCATCTCTTTTTCAACCCTGCCATCTTCTAAATGTGACCAGGGCGCTGGCTGATTTAACAAAAGAACAGTTCCGTCAGGGTGAAGGGCATTATATACTGGCCAGGCACTGGCACATCACGTACAGTATCCTGAATCATGATGTTCAGAGCAGTGCAGGTCTCTAAGCTGCTTCTCATCCTGTTTTCCCTTCCAAATTATCCATCGCATGAGGGCATCTACCCCAATAACTGTCTGGCCATTGGCGCAGTCTCCTTATATAACTAGTTAGAAGCAGACTATTTGCTTAATCAGCAGCCTCTCTGCAAGCAATCACAAAAGGAGGCACAGAGAGACAAGATGAAGATCTGGATCAAAGTGGAAACTGGCCTGAGGTCTAGAAAATTCAGAAGAATTACAGTTTGGGTTGTCTGTGCCTTCAGACTCAGTGCAAAATAGTTGCTAAAATAACAACAACAACAACAACAACAACAATAATAATAATAATAATAATCTCATAGTTACATTCAGTCTCCTTTTAAACTATGCAATGAGGTCAAGCAGAACTGCAGGAGAAATCTCAGATACCAAAAGAAATCTCTATTCAGTTCATTGGAGGATTAAGGCAGAGTTAAGTAAATTACCAGCGTTCAACAAATCATACCCAGTAATAATTAAAATCCCAGAAGTATAAAAACAGAGATAGTAAAGGATCTTGCCACTCAGACTGCTCCAGGAGACATCACAGTAGTTACTTATGATCTGTCTGTAATTTCTAGCTTATTGCTACTATACATTTTTTTTAGACATCACTGTGTATGTAGCATGTATAGTATATAATAAGCTAGCCCTAAGGAGCCTTCAGGATCTTCATAGCTAAAAAGGCAGACTGATAACGTGTGATCTGGAAAGATCCTGTTACAAACGTATGGTATTTATTTCTTTCTCAAAGCACAATTATCCCCAAATCTGTTCTCCTAGGGGCCTGAACAGTGAACATTGCAAAGCCATCTGACATGGAATACAAAAAGGTCCTGCGCTAAACAAGAGGGATACCACAAGTGGCTGGAGTTGATCCCACTTAAAGGCTCTTTTCCTTTTCAAATTAATGTATTTACCTAAGCCAGTGACAACTGTAAATTTGTAACTTCTTTTGAGTAGAAATTAAACCATTGCTACAGGGAACTTAAAAACACCAATGCAATTTAAACAACATTAACTGAGTATACAAAAAGGAAAAAGGGTGTTTGACCTGCTTTGCTGCATTTTGCTGAGCCACAGAAGTAGCAGGTTTGTCCATCCAGGAGCTTTAAATAAAGAAAAAGCAGCATCTTGTCCCTCTGCATAGAGCTAGGCTGGAGACCTAGGGCACCTCTTGCAATTTTTCAAACTAAATATTCAGCTCTTTATCATAAGGTCACTCACTTCTAATCACTTCTAATCACCATGGACGATGTGGTTACACAGCCATCATCAGCCTACATCCCCTGCAGGAGAATATTAAGCCCAGCTCCCTCCCAACTCCCAGCTGACAGCAGGATTGTAGCTGCCATCTGGCTACCTTGAGCTTTGGCTCTGCTCAGCCAGCATCCTCCAGGCAAGCCGCTTCCTCGGCTTCCTGTCCACACTCAGCCAGACACCGCCTTACTCTCTACTCTTTCCAGACTCGGGAGAGTGATAAGCCTGTATCTCGCCAAAGATCAGACTGCAAATAAATTGGTATTGTAAATAATAATGCAATTAAATTACAGGGTGGGAGGTTTTAAAAGCCTTCTACTGTTACATTAGAAAACTCCCCCCCCCTCGATTTTTGCAGCTGCGGTTTGGTTTCCTCTAGGCACTGTGAATGCGACACGCCATCTCCACCCTACCTCCCAGCAGGTCTTCCTAGGTGGGGGGTGGGGATTAAAGTGGAGGCAGATGCATGGAACAAGCTGGAGTCCATGTAGAAGGGCTGGCACATGGGGCCACATGCCCTGTCAGTCTCACTGGAAATACAACGCCAGTGTCCCAGCTGGGAGTGCTGGGATAGAGGACCAGCGATGTATAGGCGGAGGAACCCTCCCAGGAGACTTCACCAGACCCATTTGAAGATATAAATGCTATTGACAAACTAGAGGGATGCAAAACTTGCAGAAACCTCCACTGCTACCCTACACCCTTTCTACCCTATGCAGTTGGGTGCTGGTAGGACATCTCCTTTGCGCTAACAGATACAGCATCACTGGCACGTTGTCAGAGCGCAGGCTAAAGGTGTCACAGCACTGGCCTTGCTGGTCCTCAGGGGACTGCCAATGTTTGTAACGACCTACTGACACTGTTGTCAAAACAAGGCTGATGTAAGTAATGGTGACTTCAGATCATGAAAACACAGCTTGTAACTCATTTAGAAAAGTTGGCAATCTTAGTTGAGTAGGTATGTGGCCACATGCAGATGGGTGTGTGTTTCTGTGAAATTAGTGCTTATTTTCAGCCCTGCTTCTTTTTATGTGACACGTGGTATCCACATGCCTTTAAGCCAAGTAGGATGGAGAGTACCCATGCCTTTCCAGTCCTTGTAATATTTCATACTCTCAGATTTTAAAATGCACCTGAGGCTGCAGGCAGGTCTCCCTGCCCTTCTCTTCTTCAGGCACTTCCCCATGAGAACGTAGCAGGAATAGCTGGCCTGAGGGAGGGCTAATGAGAAAAAGAAGCCTCTTGCCGGATGCAAATCTAACCTAGCCCAGCTCCCAGCAGAAGAAAGTTATGGCTTCCACACAGTTTGCTGGTATGTAGTGGGGTTTACCCTTCTCTGTGCTTTTTCAGCATTGCCACTGACACTAGTTGTCCGTGTGCTCTCAGCATAAGCTGGGAAACATGGGACTGAGCAGGACAAAAGACAAGCAATTTCACCTCAGATGTGACATGGCAATGCGGTGCCAACAACACTGCTGAATCCCTCCCATAAACACTTCTTTGTCCCACCTCTAAGGATGGGCTAAGTTTTCACATGGGGAACACAGGAATAATGCTTTCTCAGGTGGACAAGTTTGCTCTACGTGGCATGATGGCACACTCCTTACTGGAGGTCAGGCTGAATGGGTTCCTCTGGATCAGTAAATAGGAAAAGGATTTTTAGGCTCTGTTACTGGCTTTTAATCTCCTGGACTTCCTGGATTTAAACAGCTCTGCCCTCTCTTCTGCTGCAAAAGCCCAGATACCTTCTTGCCTCCCTCTTCTTCCTTGTAGATGCATTTATGGTGACTTGTATTTGCACAGTAATCTACACAAGGCAAAGAGATTTATTTTTTAACTGAGAGTTGACACACTTGCCGAGTCTAGGGCCAGGTTCTTTTGACATCTTTCTCCAGGCTTAACATCCCTAAAATATTCAGAATCAGACCATGAGGTCTAACCAAGCACAGTAAAAGGGAGATTCATTGAATTCATGGGAGACCTGTGGAAGAATCTGGCATGTGGTACATTACTTTGTCCTTTAGCCGTATTGTGCAAGAATTTATTTATGGGGTAGTCTGATATTTCTTACTTATTTAGGAAAAGCTCTGTGCCTCAGTATGTATAAATGCTGTAGTAAACAAGCAGATGGAATGTACGTGTGTGTCATCTAAAAGAAAAAATCTGTATAAATTGATAAAGTGTTTCAGTTTTACAAGGTTTCTACTGATCAAGAACATACACATATTTGCTGGCCATAGAGGTGAAGGTTTTACCTGCAGGTGTTCCATACAGAAGGTCACCAATGTGCTAACTCCAAGCAGAAAGACTTTTGTTCTACAAAAGACAGAAGCACTGCAGAGCTTCAGCTAAAATAAGGCAATATGCAGTAAAGAGCTGAGGACATTATTGCCTACAAGCACATAAGGAAGTTACTTTAAAATAAAAAAAATAATACTCAAATGAGATAGCAAGACTAGCTTTGGGAAGTGTGACTGCTTTGCTGCTTATGAAAGACCAGACCAGGCAGAACAGCTTTGTCAAGCAATTTCTCACCCCTTGAAGGCCTCCCCTCTGCCCACGGCAGTCGGCAAAAGATGAAGTCAGCCTGTGCAGACCTGTGCTGGCAGTAAACTAAGAGGGTTTGGTTGTAATAGCAAGACTCTCTATTTCAGCTTGCTCAGTTGAAACCACCAGGATCTGTTTACTATTGCTCCTTGCTGCATACACAAATGGCATGATCTGAAATCCCCAGTCCCTAAATCCTTTTTCAAAGTAAATTTTTTTGGACATTCATAAATATTTATTTATTTATTTATTTCTAGCTATTTGCTAAATGCAGACTTCTATACGCCTCTGTTAGACCCTTTAGCGACCGGGTAATCATATTACACAGAGGGGTAACAACTTCTCTTGATTTGACATAGCTGAGAGAAGCCAATAAGCACCTTGGCAGAAGCCTCTGCCCAAGCCAAAAATGTCATTAGCTAAAAAGCAAAGACTGTAACAGTGGAGAGGCTCCACTGGAAATTACTGTGCAAAAGGTTGTGTCTTCTGCAAACACTCAGAACAATCGGAAAATCCAACAAGGCAATAAGAAGGACCAGATGTGAAGGACACAGAACTTCTGAGGTGCGTGCAGGCAGGAACAGCACTTAAAGCCGAGAGCAAAGAAACCACTCCCTACGGTTGGATTCTTGCTGCCTCTAGGAAATAGGGCTGCATGCACATTTTGTAAGTGAATGAGATTATACCAAATCAGTAAGAAACTCCATCAGCTGTTTCCTCTCTCATAATTCAGCCCACTCTGGAGCCGTGGGTTTCTAATCATTTGAGTCAAAAAGGGACACATGTCCTTCATTTCTTGCTCTGTCCTCCCTGTAATGCTCCTTTAATTCTGTTTCTATTTAACTTATTATTGCATTCCTACAAGTTAATTTGGAGAGACACATCTCTGTTCTTGTTAGAAATAGGCTTCAGCACTGAGGACGTAAGTGAGAAACATCAGTAAGACACTGAGACTTTTCTGATTTTGTTTTTCTAAAATGAAATAGCTGATTTCTGGCATTACATTATTATAAGTGATCATTTGCAATCATTTTCTCACATAAAAAGAATTGAATATATCTCCTACTAGGCTAAATAACATGTTTCCTCAGAGATTTTCTGAGCTGCCAAGAACAAAGCCATTTCAAAATTTATAGAATAATCCAAGCATTACTTGGCACCCCCTATGGGAAGTTAAATATAATGTAGTTTTCCTTTCAGTTGTATTAAATATAACATGTGTGACGAAATTAAGTGTACCAAGGGAAAGATATAGAAAACCAGCTCTCTGTGTGCCCTCGAATAAAAAACTAAATTTGGCCTATAGACAGTGATAGGGAAAATGCCTGGATCCACTTTGACTCCAGCCCTGTGAAGATGGCCTCTTGGGATGCAGAAAAGAGACAGTGCTCCCCTAGCACCGTGACTCACTTAGCTCTTGAGGAAATCCATCTGAAAGCAAATATTATGTTGGAATTTATTATGTGGGGATGTGACAGAAAGCTCCTCATGACTCCTGCCTCCACCAACATGCGTTCCTACCGCTACAGAAGAGGTCCGTGCTTGTCTCACACGTGAGGAGAAATTCTAGCCCAGGATACAGGGGACACTGCCACGCTGTCTAGGAAAGGCAGAGGGTTTTTAACATTCATACTAACTAGATGAAGCCTCAGATGGTGATTCCCAATCCACCCACAACTTTTCAACATCCCCTCTCCCCAGGTGGAAATGTTTGCATCTACACTGCCACCCATCAGCAAACTGCACACCCTTGCTATTGGCAATGTGGCTGGCACTATTTGAGCAGCAATAAAATTATAACAGTGAAAGGTTTGTCATGACTGGAAATGGTCAGTTGGGAAATAACATTTTCAGGTGCATGCAGAAATCAGCTAAGTGTTTGCAGTTCTGTGGAAACCCTGACTCCCGTAACGGTGAGTGCCACACGCCAAGCAGAGACATGGAGCCAGACTGAGTGGTTCTTCTGCAATGTTTAAGCAAAAGCTCAGAAGTAGCTGTTGCTAAACTCCAGCTCCTGATATGAAGTTCAGACACATTTGCATCCTTGACACTCGGAGGAGGACAGGGTCCACAGCCCCCCTACAAGTGGTTCACTGTGGTATATGTTCCTAGAGCAACCAAACATCCACACAGGGCACCGTGGTAGCCCAAATGAATAAATATTCTTTTGTGTGGTTACTTCAATCCAAAATATTGAAATAATGTGATGGCTGTGTTGCACCAAGGCCATTTTTATACAACATGAAACTGAGGATATGCATTGTATGCATTTTATGTCTTGGGATGTAGGATGTGGATGGACATGGACATCCTACAAGTTTGTTGTTTGAATGTGCAGAAGTATCAAAGGAGGACATTCTCTGAGTACAGAAAGGCACCAGATACCAGGCATGGGCTTTTCTAAAGAAATGAGACAATATTGCCCCATTGAGCTGCCTGAAGGAGCAACTGGGCTTCTCCAAGCAGTAATTCTTTCAGAAGTCCCTAGTGTCACAGTGCATCTCTGTGCAGTGGCTCGTCATCTGGCCCATAACCCAAGTATGTCTGAATCAATGTGACTGCTAAAACTTGAGCTGGGGCGATTTTTTCTTTTTCATGCAAAGTTGAACAAAGGTGCTGAATTTTGTCGAGAAACTGTAATGACATTTCTAAAAGGTATTTCCTATTCCTTGGACATTTATTAGGGCACATAGTAATGCTTATCTGTATTCAAATCAATTGAAATGGATATATGTGAGGTGAAAGCATGTGACTGACAGCTTCTGCTTGAAGGAGACTTCACGGAAGGAACCTTGACTTCTCTTCATCCTAAGCAGCCCAAGTATGCTACCCTGCAGGGCATATTGTAAATTCTGGCTTTGATTCACTGATAGTCTCAGCAGCTCAAGGTAGCTGCAAACCCAGTTTAGCTGTCTAGTTAAAGTGGTTTTATGGCTGCTGCATACCTCTGAAGATTTGCGACCCAGCAATGTGTACCACTAAATCAACCTTTGTCAGTTTTACCAGGCTTTTTGAGAGAACAACAAGAAGGATGCTATTGTTTTACCTCTTAACCTTTGATGTTTTCAAGAGATTTTTGTCATTCTGAAGTTGTGCCCAAATGCTTGAGGTTTAATGAAGGATTTATTACTCATCTGTATTGTGTGAGTTCTGTTTTACACTTTATTAAAGTCCATAGAGTTTGAAACAGCCACCTGTGTATAAATCAAGCTACATGAATAAACCACCTTCTACCAGAGGAACATAATATTTAGGGATGTCCACAAGGGAAAATGTTCTGATATAAGTGGAAATGTCAACTGGAAACGCAGTGGATAATGTACCTCCAGGGCCTGAATGGATGCTCCCATTCTGTGGTGAGTGCTTCCTCGTGCTTCAGCTTAGTTTGGTTTGGAAGCAGAATAAGATAAACCATAAAAAAGCACTCAGGGGATGTCAAGACCTTTTCCAGACGGAGCTTGAGCTAGAGGGAGCCAGGGATGTGGCATGAACAGGGTGTGGAACAGCTGTTCTGTAACAATCCTGCCAAGTCGTTTCCTCTGTTTCTATTGTTTGCACATGCCCATTTCCCAAATACCTGCTTGTCCCTACCTGGTAGCTCTGCATGATCCTTTCCTGTGAAGCTGATTTTCTTCTCTTGATGTTTGAATACACAGGCACAGTTTGTGTCTTTTAAAACATCCACAGTCACCAAGAGTGGGGAGCTGGAAAGCAAGGACAGTAAAACCAGCAAGAAATTATATACCTGAATCATCAAGATGAAATAGATCAGTCAACTTCGATCTTTAAAGAATGAATTCAGTCAGCTGCAATAATGCTAATACAGCTTAGACCAGGACTTTTTGTTATGTGTCTACGGGACAAGCCTGATCTTGACCAAATCTGAGTGACATATAGGTGACATTCTTGGCCACGTATGATACTTCCTAAAAATTCTATCAAAATAGTGGACATGGGTTGCACATGGAAGCTCCTTTATTTATAGTTTAAACATGACTGCCTTTGAATTTGGTCCCTGTGTGGAATTTGCTATCCTCATGCTACAGAAGCCAGAAGCTAGCTGTTGAAGACGGACAAATTTTGTTTGTTTGGTCACAGGAGCAAAGAGTTTAGTCCCTGTAGAGGGATGAAAAGAGAAAATTGGGCTGGAAGTTAATTTATTCCATGCAGGAATGCCACAGTGTCATTTGTGGGACCCCTTGCATCAGCAGAACTTGGGTGTACACAAAAAGCAGGTTACAGCTGTCAATGTTCTCTGCTACCAAACCGTGGTACCTCTGGTATTTCCAGACTGCATACAGGCCAGTTACCCGTGGCTGCAGGGGAAAAACACCTTGAACGGTCATTCAGAAAAACTTACATGACCAGCGCCAGCTACAGCTCTGCTGTGAACTGCACTTTCGCGCTTGTTAAAAGAATGACAAGGAAATGTGAAAACTCCAGCTACAAGCTGAAACTCATTTCCATTTTTTAAAGCCAGAAATCTGGATTTAGATGCCAGTCTCCAGAAGCTGCTAACAACAAAACAAAGCAGGTGGAGAACTGCTGCCCTTGTATTTCAAGTGAGGAGTTGTAACTGACTTTGGCCTTCTACTTGAAAAAGCTTGCAGTTGTGCTAAAATTTTCCTTTCTAGTGCTGCTGCCTCTCCTCCCATGCCCCCTGATACAGCTGAACCATAAGGTCTGTAGTAATGAAAGGCATCTTTTTACTCTGTCAACGCCATTGTTTATTTTATCTCTGCAGCTCACACTAGGTCTTTGAATGAAATGAAAAAACAGCCCTGCTGTTATCAGTGCAGGGCAGAACCAGATGGGAAGCTTGTGGCATTGCTCTGACTAGTGCTGTGCCTCCACGCAGCTGGAGTGTAATGCTGGGAGGTGCTGGGTGCCTTCAGCATCTTTCAACTCATCCAAAAAAGAAAAGGAATGTCAAAGCATTCCCCATTTCCCTGGAGGTATTCTGCACCCCAGATAACTCATCCATGGCTGGGCAACATGGCTCCTTGCAGCTGACCTCTCCCTCTGTGCTGTCAGTCGGACTGACTCAGATTTTTTTAGGCAGCAGCTTTCCTGGCATCACTGGAGATTTCCATCAGTTCAATGCAGGAGCTGCTTGCACCTCACCCACTGGCTTCTCAGAGCCCAGGTTCAAGCATTTAGGGCTTGCGCAGCAGAAACAGAAAGGGCAATACCGCAGGGTCTCCACCAGCTTCTGCCCCAGGCAGATAAGAACAGCGCTTTTGTAAATTGACCTGTGCAGACAAAGCTACAGTGTTGTTAGAAAAATAAACAGCCATGGTGTTAGAAAAATAAATATCTTTGTAGAAGCTCCAGAAGCACCAAAGGAATGGAACATATGAAGAGAATAATAGCCTAATATTATTATTATTACTGTCATTATTACTGTTTTTTACTGTGCCTGGACTCCCCAGCCTCCCTCTAGGACTGGAACGGCTGTGCTGGGCACTGGAAATGTGTGAAATGAAGAGACAGCCTGTGCTTTTAAAGGGTTCCCTGTCTAAGCACCAGAGTGGAAAGAAAGGAAAGGAAGGGTCGTAGAGGGAAGTACCACTGAAATGCTAATGTTAGGGGATGAGTTTCAACTGTGAACCAGTAAGGACATTCTTGGGCACACAAGGGACAAGTTAGGATACAGCATCATCCTCACATCGTAAGAAATTCTTCCCTAATGAATTTTTTCTTCCTCAGAAGCCAAATACAGCATCTGAAATTTCTATTCAAAGATGCAAAGGGGACTGAAGCTCCCAGATGATGCTAACTTTCTGCAGGAGTCAAACTCCTAGTTGCTTTTATCCAGAGAGGGCTGCATTATCGCTCTCTGCTTCACTACTCCACTTTTGCTGTCTTCACAGCACATCATCTTTTTCACTGTCTGAATATTGCCTTACTTGGAGAGACAGTATCCATTTGGGGGGTGGGAACGAGACAAATATTGAAAAAAAAAACCCCAAACCCAACAACCAAAGCAAGAGCAGCTGTTTGATTTTGCTGAGACGCTAGCAGCATTTGCAGAAGTCCCTGAGGAAATGGCTGAGTGGGCTTGAATCAGACAAAGCAGTCCAAGGAGAACGGACTTCATCAACCTGGCCTTGCTGTTCATAACAGGGCAAGGACACAGCACATGCTCCAGGGGAAGAAAAAGTTTGCATGGCTGCTGTTGCCTCCGGGGCTGTGCGTTGAGAGGGCAGCCTGTAGCAGATGGCAATACCATGAATGGACCTTTGCAGTCCTGCACAGAGAACCACATCTCAGGCTGCCTCATCTGGTCTGTCAGTGCTTAATATATCCCTGTCATTCCTCTGGCTATTGACATGTAAAGTGCTGGGGTTTTTTTAGCATTTAGACTGTGTCGTCAAATGTATGGTGATTACAGGGAGAACAGAAAAAGAGCCAATGAAAGATTACTCTCAGAGATATGAGAAAAACTGATATTTCCTCTTAAAAGCAGTATTTCACAGCCTAATCAGAAACCAGTACCCAGAACACTTTTAATTCTCTTATAAACACAGCCCAAGACCACTCTCTAAGCCACCCCAGAAAAGACAAACATAGTATCATTTTGATCATAGTTAATAAAAGCCTTTGCCAAGGTGGCAGGAACCAAGAGGCAAGTCTGGAGATCATTACAGGGGCCCAAGGTCCAAGGGTATAAAGCAGTTTTTTATGCTTGTGTTGCTACCAGGTGTCATGGGACAGCTGGATGGAAGGACATGTGTTTTACCTGTGGCTGGGGTTTCTGTGAAAGAGAGAGGGAATTCAGATTAGAGTAACGGCAAAAAACCTTCAAAACTGTAACACTGCTCTTCCTCTGCCCTTCTTTGCTGGAACCTTGTAAAGGTGGTGGTAGTACAAATGTCAGAGCCTAGCAGACCACATTTAGTTCCTGAAATTCAGCATCTGCAGGATGAATGTTTCACACAGCATCTTTTCTTAGGACAGCCCCAGTAAAATGTCACAAGAACAGGACTAGCATTGTGCCGCTGCTGAAACATGAGATGCAATATAGCTCATTCCCCTGTGTCAATTCAGTTTGCTTTGGGATATCTATCAATTGTGGGTCCATCTGTTAGTGCTCATTTGTGTCCTATACCCATTTATTCTTTGAGAAATTATCTATATATAGCTAAGAGTGTGGGGTTTTCTTCTTGGAGATTGGAAATAGTGGGGTTTCTTACTGTGTTTAACCTCTTATTTTTCTAATCTACCTTCAGGTATCTCCATGCCTATACCTGTCTTTGGACTACAAGATGACTCCAAAGTGTTTAAGAAAGGCAGCTGCTTACTTGTGGATGACAATTTTGTCCTAGTAGGCTCTTTTGTGGCATTCTTCATCCCTCTAACCATCATGGTGGTCACCTACTTTTTAACTATCAAGTCGCTGCAGAAGGAAGCTATGCTATGCGTGAATGACATTGGCCCAAAGACCAAGTTTGCTTCATTTAGCTTCCTCCCTCAGAGTTCCCTGTCCTCAGAGAAACTCTTCCAGCGCTCTTTGAACAGAGAAGTGGGGACTTCTGGGAGGAGAACCATGCAATCCATCAGCAACGAGCAGAAGGCTTCCAAGGTTCTTGGCATTGTCTTCTTTCTGTTTGTTGTGATGTGGTGCCCGTTTTTCATCACCAATGTGATGGCCGTGATTTGCAAGGAGTCATGCAATGAAGAAGTCGTTGGAGGACTACTTAATGTATTTGTTTGGATTGGCTACCTTTCTTCGGCTGTCAACCCACTTGTATATACGTTGTTCAATAAAACCTACCGTTCAGCTTTCTCTCGTTACATTCAGTGTCGCTACAAGGAGGAGAAGAAACCTTTCCAGCTGATTTTAGTGAACACTATCCCAGCACTTGCATATAATTCGAGCCAGCTCCAGCTAGCACAAATGAAGAGTTTGAAAAAAGAGGCAAAAATGATGGCTAAGGATTATTCAATGGTCACGATAGGAATACATCATTTGGATGGTACCTCCAAGGGAATTATCAGCCCAGCAAACGAAAAGGTTAGCGGTGTTTGATGGTCAGCAGCTGCCATGAGAACCACCATGTGTACGCTGAAAATTTCACCTGGTTGTGAGAAGCTCTGATAGCTTAGGAAAATCAGCCCTGTTCAAGAGACCCTCCAATAACATCACATACTCCTCATATTATCCTGTGGTTGAAAAGCAGGGATGAAATGGTATCAAATGTGCAATTTTTTTTCATACAGTACTTTGGCTATTTTAAGCACAGGCTTTATTAAACTTATTTTTTTAATATTCTAAAGGATATATTTCTTAAAGAAAAAAAATGAAATTTCTGGTATTATAACATGAGCTGTGAAGAAACCTACGCATTTCTTTTCTCTTTGCAAATGAAAGCTAAGCTTTGATGCTCTTGCAGAGTTGGCTCCAGCTAGTTTGTCTTGCTACAATGGAATTTTGTTATCATCAACTGAATGAGCACTTTACAGAATTTTAAATAAAATGATGGTTAATTTACTAATATATATTTAAAATAAATTTTAATGTATTAAAGAAAAATCTATTAAAACCTGTAGAGATTAATTATATGGACATTTTGGTAACAGTGTTTTTATGGCTATATTTTTCTTCTGAGTAACCATTCTGAAATGTTACTGGGCTTTTCTGCCATTCATTCTATAGTGCGAATTAGCAAACTTCAAAGGTAAATTATACTTGAATGATTCTTTGTTTCCTCCACCACTCATAATCTTTATTTCATGTCTTGTGCTTTATCTCCATTCAAGAAGTTTCATCTGTTCAGCTTAAAACTTAAAAGTAATCTTTTCAAAAGTAATTGTTGGGCTTGATTCCCTGCTCCTTCCCACTGATGTTGGCAGGGAAGTGAAGTGAGAGAAGAGGGGAAAATCAGGCACAACATCGCTGAATGATTTCAGGAACAATTCCACATCCATGCCTCTGATTCCAACAGAGTCTGATTTAAGTAATGGCAGAGGAAATTTTGAATGAGTAAAGCCTTCAGTAAAAGGTTGCAGCAGAACCTCTCTCGTCATTTCTCTTCGGTTACAAAAGCTGTTATAAAAAATGTCCTTCTGGTTTTGTTTTAGTGCTTGTAGAGCCAGAATTATAAGAAAACTTTTAGTTGCTCCAAATTGTTTTCCATAATTTCACTGTTTCATTGTTATGGTAGATTGCTCAGGAACAGTAGGTATCTTGCACTATTAGGACTCAGCCTTAATGAAATATGTATGGACAAATGGAACCCACTTGAAAAATAACAGGACTTATAAGCGACACTGTATTTCACCTACATAGCTCCAAGGGCACAATACATTACATAAAGAATGTCAAATACATTGCTTGACAGGAATGCCTAGTCATGAAATTGCTTCCTTTTGGGCATCATAGACCATTTCACCAAAGCCAGTGGGACTCTGCTGGAGAGCAGAAACATAAGTGTCGCATTCACCTGCAAAATCTAGATCCAAGCATTTGATTAATTCCATTAATTTTGCAGCCACAATCATCAAAAGCAGGATGCATTCCAGTTTCAGATCCTGTCCACTCTGAAAAAAACCACTGCCTGGCCCAGATGCCAAACCCTAATGCCCTCATGAGTCCTTCTCTTGAAATTGTTCAGTTTTTAGAGACCCATTAAATCTCCACTAAGACAGAGCAAGAGAGAGACAGGGAGAAACTGAATCTGATTCTAGGCTACCAGCTGGGGGTCTTTGGAAGAGGAAGACTTCTAGCTTAAAATACTGATCTGTGGTAGAAGAGGATTTAAAACTTGCCTAGGTATTTTGGTTGATTTCCAAGAAACGGCTTTTATTGTTCTTTTGCCAGTATGATAATTAAATCTGCCAGTTCTATGAGCCATTTCCTCCAATGTGAAATATGTCAGAGCCACCATGCGCAGGTCACAGGAGCTCTTCATGCACATGGGGACACTGACTGGGTCCACAGCCTTCAGACTCCACACCTGGGTCAAAGTGTCATGTTGCAGCAATGCCACGTATGTCATCCATCACCTTGTGGCCATTAATGGTTTTCCCCCCAAAACTGGGAATTTAGGATCACCTGATAAATCAAGTGGTACAAATGCTGTGTTCACTAAGGTAGTTTATATGGTCACTGTAGCTCTGGGTACACTTATTCACCACAAAAAAAAAAACAAAAAAACAAAACCTGAACAGCTTCAGCAGAAGGAAAAATGGACTCACTGCTCCTGCCTTCCTATACACACCCTGCTCCCACTGTGCAGTGTGAGGCATCGGCACAGAAGGGATTTCAGGGAGAATCTGCTAAATGCAGCTGTGCATGAGGACCACTGTAGTAGTAGGTGGGAGCAGTGACTTTCCACTGTTTCCTGACAAGTTTGATACAGACCCTAAACAGGGTGTTTGAGCTAAGACAACAGTCAGATTGAATCATACAGGGCACCCAGGCAAGGGATGAAGCACTGATGGAGCACAAGTGGTCCAAGGCATCCCGTGAAACATGGTATTCAGGTACTTCCTGATGTCCAAATGTCTCCACTCCATAACTGGTGAGATGGTTTTGAGGATTCACCCTTGGGAACAAGCACCCCAGGCAAGAAGTAGGCAGTAATAAAACCAAAGGTCTTTTGAAAGTAGAGGTCTGAGGATCAGGATCTGCCACCATACCAGATTGCCTTCATATGATGAATACTGACACAGGATCGAAGGTCTCTAACCCTGCCTGCAAGGGGAAAGGAAATACCGATGCTTCTACCAGTGGAGGGAATTGCCACATTTTGTGTAGTTTGTGTCCATCTTGATGCAAGTGTCTCTGGCCTTGCAAGAGAAAAAAGCAAACAGGACAGATGGCTCGGGTCCATTTGTGCCAGAGAGCTGAGCCTGCCTGCATGCTGTACGATATATACGGCACCCTGCATTTCTCTGAACTCAATTCCTCCCAAAACTCCCAAGAGTCTGGTTGCTGGTCTGCGCAGTCTTCTTCACCAGCTTGCACTTGATAAACTGTTACTGAGCATTTAACGTCCATCGCTTATGCTCTGTTTACTGTCTGCATTTCACCCACATGGCACAGCAAATCATCCCCCCGTTTCTCTTTCATTTCACCTTCTGTTCCTCTTTCACAATGTCAAATTGCTCAGGTTGCAAATACTGACAGGGGATGTTTCACTACAGAGAGGGTTTCAATTACTTGCTTGATATTTCATTAGAAGATGACTCTGAACAATATTTTTTTTCCAGCTTATTAAAATAAAATCTATGTTTTGGACCTAAGAGACTTGACAGAATTTCTTTAATTGACAGGTGGAGGTAACATAACACTTATTTTTTGCTTAGAAGCATGGATATCTGCTGCCTGACATTTTAATTCTGTAAGCACTCAGATCAGTGGTTTTATTGAGTGATCGGCAGCTTTTACCTAAGAAGCCTCTCAAAGCCAAGAATGCACAGCAGATAAAGACCAATATTTCCAGCTCCTTATGGACATCTTTGACAGTTTAGTGATGCCTGATTCTGCCACTTTGCACCAAAATGTTAATAGATTTTTTTTGTGTGGTTTGCCTTAGTGAGGATGACAGAGTCAGTGCCTATATTTGTTCTACCCACCATGCCAGATCTGCGGGAAGTTGGTCATCAGAACATAGCAATTAACAGAGTCATTACACTGCAGACAGAAGACAAAGTTCAGCTGTT
Organism: Falco biarmicus; assembly: GCF_023638135.1. Classification (NCBI taxonomy): domain Eukaryota; kingdom Metazoa; phylum Chordata; class Aves; order Falconiformes; family Falconidae; genus Falco; species Falco biarmicus. Next base: position 31,704,523 of record NC_079289.1, read on the forward strand.
TTGAATGCCATTTTATAGCACTGGGTCCATGCTTGGGATGAACACTACAGTTTATTATGACCAGCTTCAGAGCAACCCATCTTGCAAAAAAATGTGAGTTTTTTCGTTATGCATCACAATGGAATGGAAATTTTTGTAATTTTCCAGGCAAAAAAAAAAGATAAGACATTCACACAGGCTAGCTCAGAGGTTAGGGCCTTTCCCTGCCTTACAGGAAAAGCATGCTGAGTCAGCCTGTCCTATCTGCATCCAAAAAACCTGCTTTGTTTGGAAAAATGTTTTAATCAACCATTTTTCAAGTAGATTGACATTCTATTACTGTCAAGATTGCATTTGAAAAATATCCAAAGACATGAAGCTCACCATGTATCTCCTAAGCTGGTGTGCATCCTTTATACACTTCAGGGTAAAAAATCCTATGTATCTATCCCACCCACCCAGCCATGCACTGTACTTATGTAATTATTGCCAGATGGTGAGATGCATTCTATTTTGAATACCTATATATGTTTGCTTATGTAAATACATAGAGAAAAATGTTTGCTGTATTTTGTAATGTTAATGTAAAATGGTGTTCCAATGCATTATTGCTTTGTCAGATCCCACTGCTAGTAAAGCAGATTAAAATATTTAAATATTTAAATGCCATCAGTTGTTTTATAAACTAGAGGTTTTCCTTAAGGAGTTGTTTTGGTTTGGTTTCATTTCTCCCATTCATACTCACAGTACGATGTCTGCTGAAGGCTAAAGTAATTTTAAATGTCTTGCTGGACAGAGAGAGAAAGCACGTTGTAGAATTTAGTTACCTCAGCGAACTGGTTCAAAATAAGCCATCGCAATCATTCTCTTTTGCTAAGGGCTGCCATTCTTCTACTGAAAAGGTATACTCTGGCTAACTACATATGGCTTAAGACATTTCACTCTTAGAAATGAAGTATTGCTATAGTAATAAGCCAATTAAATTAATTTCACTAAGAAGTAGCACTTAAGATTAAAATGAGTAAGCAGCTGTATTGGGTTTGCATGGCAAGGTGTTGGTAACAAGGGGCTGCAGGGGTGGCTTCTGTGAGAAGCTTCCCTGTATCCAACAGAGCCAGTGCCAGCCGGCTCCAAGATGGGCCCACCGCTGGCCGAGCCCATCCATCAGTGATGGGACAACATATTCCAGAAGGGGGGAAAAAACCCTCAGCAACTGCAGCTGAAGAGAGGAGTGAGAGCAGGTGAGAGCAACCGCCCCGCAGCCGCCATGGCAGGCAGGAGGGGCAGGGGGCTCCAGGCCCGGAGCAGAGGTTCCCCCCAGCCCGCGGTGAAGCCCACGCTGAGGCAGGCTGTCCCCCTCAGCCCGGGGAGGCCCACGGAGGAGCAGATCCCCACCGGCAGCCCCTGGAGGCCCCACGCCGGAGCAGGTGGGTGCCCGCGGGAGGCTGTGACCCGTGGGCAGCCCACGCTGGAGCAGCTCCTGGCAGGGCCTGTGGCCCCGCGGGGAGAGGAGCCCGGGCTGGGGCAGGTTTGCTGGCGGGGCTGGGGACCCCGGGGGGACCCAGGCTGGAGCCGGCTGTGCCTGAGGGACGGCACCCGTGGGGGGACCCGGCTGGGGCAGGGGAGGGGTGTGAGGAGCCGCCCCTGAGGGGAAGGAGCGGCAGAGGCAGCCTGTGAGGGACTGACCCCAGCCACATTCCCGGCCCCGGCGCTGCTGGGAGCGGGGAGAGGGAGCGGGAGTGAAGTTGGGCCCGGGGACAAGGGAGGGGTGGGGGGAAGGTGGTTTAAGGTTTGGTTTCATTTCTCATTATCCTGCTCTGATGTGATTGCTAACAAATTAAGCTAATGCCCCCAAGCGGAGCCTGCCCTGCCCGTGAGGGTCACTGCCGAGCGATCTCTCCCTGCCCTCACCTCGACCCACCGGCCTTTCCTTACATTTTCTCTCCCTGCCCAGCTGAGGAGGGCAGCGGTAGAGCCGCTTTGGTGGGCACCTGCGTCCTGCCAGGGTCAGCCCGACACAGCAGCACAAATAAATAGCAGTGCACCGTTGCACTGACATTTATAAATAACACCCGAGTCACAGAACCGCAGTGCCGCCTATTGGCAGTATTTCCGTTCACAAAGAGTATTAAAATAAGAAACCTTTTTGTTTTCTCCATTTTAAAACTAAAATAGATTTATTCTTCCAACTGATCTTACAGCACACATGCTCTTGTTTACAGTTGCAATACACATCGAAGTAGTATGGATGTTAATAAGACATCCTCTCAAAGCCTTGCTTTAATCTTAAGGTTTCATCAAGCTTTATAATGTGTAAAGAAAAGCGTACAGGATCAGAGAATGGTCAGGGTTGGCTGTTATCAGGAGATCCTGTTAAAGCAGGTTCACCTACAGCAAGTTCCACAGGATTGCATCTCCAAGGAAAGAGATTCCACAACCTCCCTGGGCAGCCTATTCCAGTGCTTTGTCACCCTCAAGGGAAAGAAGTTTTTCCTCATGTTCAGGTGGAACTTCTTATGCTGCAGTTTGTGCCTGTTGCCCCTTGTCCTGTCACTGGGCACCACTGAAAAGAGCCTGGCCCCGTCCTCCTGACACTGGCCCTTAAGATACTTGCATACACTGGTAAGATCCCCTCAGGCACACTGCTGGCTCACAGGCAACCTGCTGCCCACTGGAACTCCCAGGTCCTTCTTTGCAGAGCTTCTTTCCAGCAGGTCAGTCCCCACCTTGTGCTGGTGCATGGGGCTGTCCCTCCCCAGGTGCAGGACCCTACACTTGCCTTTGTTGAACTTCCATGAGGTTTCTCTCTGCCCAACTCTCCAGCCTGTCCAGGTCTCACTGAATGGCAGCGCAGCCTTCTGGTGTATCAGCCACTCCTCCCAGTTTTGTAGCATCAGCAAACTCGCTGAGGGTACACTCTGTGCCTTCATCCAGGTCACGGAGTAAGTGTAACAGGACTGGACCGAGTACTGACCCCTGGGGAACACCGCTGGATATAGGCCTCCAGTTAGACTCTGCCGCTGATCACAACCCTCTGAGCTCTGACATTCAGCCAGTTAATACAGTTAATACATAGACATATTTTTCAGAAGTTATCAAACAAAGAGAAACACATTGTTTTAGCTACAAACCTGTGAGGCACCATAGGGTGAAATGTGCCAAATAAGATCCTTGAATTGAAAATCCACTCAGCTTTAAACTCCACTGCACTCAACTACTGCACGCAGGCTCCGGGGTATCATAATTTCTTACGTTCTTTGAAACAGTCCTTGCCAGACTTGCCTGTTTTGACATACTTTGCACTGACCATTGAAAGCAAATGCATTTAGCTTGCCCTTCTGGCACTTCAAGCCATAAAAGCAAGGACATTTGGAAAAGAAGATATTTGGTCTTCAGATTTATAGTATAATCTTCTGAGGACACTCCTTGAAATATGGCAAAAGGGTCTGTGGAAATTTCATATAATGCAGTGAAGTCCTCTGATATACCTGCAGCTCTGACATGTAAGACCTGGCAAATAGGCACAGCAATTTGAAAGCCTCCTTGATTGAATCTTATTATGTTTGTTGTAATTTAATCACGGACATACCATGCTGTCTGACCCTGAAAACATTGCTAACAACAGTTCTGCAAACCACAATTAATTATGTCCAAAGTTATTTGCCTACACAAGAGCTTAACATTTTTCAGCCAGTTTGAAATCTTCATTTTAGGATAAAGAAAAGCTGGCAAAATCAACAGCCTTACTGAAATTCAGTGTGCCACTTTACATGAGTAAAGTTATCGTATTCTTCATGTTTTCGGGACATCAGCTGGAAGTAGCTGCATGTAAATTGCTTGGATTATAGCACCGTGAAACAAGTGAAAAGCCATGCAAAGTAAGTGATGGTTATAGTTGTGTTAGTATTTTAACTACCAAATTCCTACCGGAATGGAAAATTAAAAACTAATGTAACCAAGGAATTTTAGGTGATTGTGGGGAAAAGTTAGTGTTCATCATGGCCAGGTACTGTAATATTTCAAGCACTGGACTTTTTGGGGGTTTATCTTGAATATGCGAGGTAATATATTTTAAGTAAGACTGCTTTGCCACCCTGGGTGTGAACAGTGGGCACAGAGAATATGTCCTGGGATCCTTCCTTAGGACATATTAATATAGAAGCTGAAAAAAAAATCCTTTTTTTTTTCTTTTTTTATAAAATCTGTATTGACACTGGAGATGTTCGGGAATGATCCTATGCCAGCAGACTTCCTCACCATCATGTGTCAGATCTGCCTCAAATCAAATTGCCAGTAAAAAAAATAATGAAATAAAAGAGAAAACCATACTATTTAAAGGATGTAAATCAACCTGTGGATGAATTTTCTGAAAGGAGTCAGCATGCATGTGCATCAGCATAGTCCCTCATCAAAGGCTAAAGAGAATCTAACTGCAAATTGAGACAGAAGGTTCTTGCATGGTGAAAGGACCCCTAGGAGGCAGGAAGTGGGCAAGGCAGAATAATCAGTCTTCACCATGGAGTTGGCACACCAGTGAGTCTTACAGGAGCCTCCAGAAAAAATACATATCAGAAGTGACAGCGTGTATAATGGAGAACTGACTGCAAAGACCACATGATACTCTGTGATGGCTCTGGAAATGGCAGGTGAAATTCCAAGTAGAAAAAGCAAGGTGATGCATTTTTTTTTTTTTTGGGGGGGGGGGGGGGGGGGGGGGGGAAGAACTCTAGCTTTACATACAAAATAATATGCTCTAAATTGACCGTTACTACATGGGAATGAGATCTTTTGTGTTATGGTACTATGAAAAAAATGATCAGCAGTAATTAAAAAAGTATTTAAAGATAAGTGTAAAGGGTACAGAGAAGAGCAACAAGGACAATCAAAATTACAAGATGGCTTCCATACAGGTAAATATCTAAATAGATTAGGACTCTTTAAAAATTGGGCAATTTCATGAAGCCAAAGAGAACTCTTTTAACACAGAGAAGATAGACATTTCGAGCCAAGAACTGAAGGGATCTCAGATTGCTAGCTGTTAGTAGGTGCTCTCTGGAGCTGCTCGCCAAATGCTTGTCCTCTTCCTTCTACCATTTGTGCTACAGCTCATCTTCAAAACAGGGTGTTGGGCTGAATGGACCTTTAGTCTGCACAACTACAGCTGCTCTTCTGAAACTTGAAACAAAAAAAGTTATCTGTATAAGAATTTAATTAAGCTATTCCCCATTTTTCTGTTCCTGCTTTTCCGTATTTCTGCAAGTGCATTTGCAGTTGACCTAAAAATTGTCAAGGAGTTAATTTGTAAATTCTTAGGTCACTATCCACTAACAATACTAACATTAGTATTTTGTGAGTTCACTGTTACTCTTCCTGTTGTTAAGTGTCCCATAGCAGTAGAAAAGATTGCTAATACTAGAAGATGGAAAATCTTTAAATGGTTCGTCACTGCTCTCAGGAACCCAGTAATAAAAATTATGTTCATGCAACCACACAAGAGTTGCAGGAAACGGAAGCAAAGAAATCAGTAGTTAAAATGATGGCTGGTAAGTTTCCAAGCAAGCTTACAACACGCTTGTTTTATAAAGTCTCTGCTGCTGAATAGTTTGAAATGACAAAGATATTTGGGTGATTCCTGTCTCTTTGCAGAAAAAGCAAATGGGGTGTGAGCTGAAAAACTCTTTTTTCATTGAATTACTTAGGCTGGGAACTGCTAGGGGTCTGCTAGTCAAGAGTCCATGTCTAAGCCAGTTGACCCAGCTCCTAAAGGCAATGGAGAGAGGCAGCCTAAAATAAGTATTTAAGGCAAGTGGAAAGAATCACTCTTTGGATTTGCCTACTGGAGAAAATCTCAGTCTTCAAATCCCATGAGTATAAAATAGATTCATTCACTACTAACAGCAGTTATAACGTAGCCACATAACATTGCTTTTCAAAACTAAATAGTTGGGAATGATGGGGCTAAGGCTAAGCCTAGAGATATGGTATAAGGGATAAATTTCCCACTGTTAAGAGACTATTAACAGCCACATTTGAGTTCCTTGAGGGAGAACACAGGCTATTTGCTGAATGGGTCTTTTGAGCAACAATCACCTGAGAGAAGGTGAAAAGATGGAACTGTGCCATCTTCTGATCTGCACAAAAAGCAGGTGGCTGATGAAAGAGGAGCACACTGTGACATTTGAAGTGAGGTTTCACCTTACAGACTTACATCTAAGGAAAAAAAGGGGGAAAGAGAAACGCGTTAAACAGATAACTGCAGTCACTATCAGACTACATTCATATTTATTTATCATTACAATTCTTTTGAGGAAAAGGCATGCTGATGGGCAACTGAGATACAGTGAGATAAAACTGGCAAAACAAGCCACTCAGTGTGCCAGGAACAGAACCCGGAACTTAAAAGACATGGGTGAGGGTCTCCCCACTCTAAACCTCTACTTCCCAGTGCCCAGGGAACAGAGATTTCCAGAGGACATCTGGGAATCTGCAGTTCTTATTGACACATTAAAAAAAAAAAATCCCTAGCAACGTAGTTGAAATTTGCATGTTTGAATTAAGTCAGGTTTATTTACTGCAAATAAAAGCAGCAAAAGTGGGAAGCAAAAGCAGTTTATAAAGGCACTTTCTGAGCTGAATTACAGCAGTCATGAGACCCTGAATGACCCAAAGAAAGACAGATTATTCCCAAAGTTTCTCCTTGATACCTCCCATGAGAAAGAAATGGTAGTCATTTGGGAAGCAGCACATAGGGGCCTGAAAATTAATCCAGGGCAGGATGGATATCTGCTTCAGAAACTGGTTTGTGGAAGAGATGGAACGAGTCAGGGTCAAATGAAGGTGGAAAATCTCAGGATTTAGAAGCAGGCTAGTCCAACAGATACTTCACCGAAGTATTTTGAATTGCTGCATATAACTATGCATGAAGTCACGGCAGAAGTTTCCACATAAGCAAAGCTCATCATGGCTGGAATTTGGAAATCTGTATCTCCGTTCCCCACATGAAGTGTAGAAAACACTTTTTTTCTTCTTTGTGTCTTGTAGACAGTGAACTCTTCAAGTCAGAAGGTTTGCTTCTATAGGTTTTTGTACAGTGCTTTGCATTGTGGGCCTCGTCACTGTCAATGGCAATAACTTTTTTTTTTTTCTATGACCTACATTACCAGTAGTACAGAATAGCATCTCCCATCCTTACTGCAACTTAGATTTTTTTCTAACTCCAAAATGTTTCTGAACTGAAGCCTCTTCTTTTCACAAAGGTCTGTTATCCTTCTCTCTTTATCTCTGTCACTGCAGTGAATACTTTTTTCTTACCTATGTATCTCAGATTGTACTCCATCTCATCATCCAGGTCGTTAATAAAGACAGCCTTGTCCCTCCTATTGATCGCTGAGGGCTGTCACTTTGCCAGCTGGACTCTTTACTGCTGATCAATAGCCTCTGAGCCCAGCAATCCAGCCAATTTCCCGCCCACCTTATTGTCCACTAATTGAGCCCATATTTTGCCCATCTTGCTAAGAAACAATGATACTGAGAGAAGTTATTGCAAAGCCCTTGCTAAAGCCAAGGTATAAAACTTCCACCGCTCTTGCTTTATCCATTAAGGCAGACTTCTCATCAGAAGGCAATTAGACAATCAGGTATGCTGTGCTCTTGGTAAATCCATGTTGGCTATTCAAAATCACCTTGTTCTTTGTGTACCTGAAATGGCTTCCAGGAGGATTTGTTCCATTACTTTCCCAGTGATGGTGGTAAGGCTAATCTGACCTTAATTTGCTTGATGCTCCTTCACGCCCTTCCTGAAGGTGGGTGTCACATGATAGAAACATGATAGAAAATGGCTTTGCAATGACATTGGCCAGTTCTCTCAGCACCATCTAATGCATCCCCTCTGGTCCCATAGACTTGTGCATATCCACGAGTACAGTCTTCCCAAACATTGTTCTGGCTAATACTCACCTGACAGGCCAAACTTATTGGTGAAAACTGAGGCAAAAAAAGCAAGCCACTGAGTACCTTGTTCTTTTCCGTGTTCCTTGTCAGTAGCTCCCCTGCTCCATTGAGCAGCGAGCCCACATTCTCCTTGGCTTTCCTTTTGCTGTCAGTGTACATAAAGAAACCTTTCTTGTTGCCTTTCACATCAAATCTAGTTTCAGTACCAACGAAGCTTTGGCTTTCCTAACTCCATCCTTGGCATGCTTTAGAGATATTTCTAAGTTCTCCCTAGATAGCCCACCCCTGCTTCCACTTTCTGTAGGCTTCCTTTTTGCATTTGGCACAGTCATGAGTCTTTTCTTTATCCATGCTGGCCTCATGTATGTTCAATTTTATGCCAAGACTCTTCTTGTGCTTTGAGGAGGTTGTCCTTGAAGACCAACCAGCTCCCCTGGGCTCTCCTTTGCCTGCCAGGGCAGTCTCAAATTGGATCCTGCCAATAACCAATCTGAAGTTGAGGGTTGTGACTCCATTTGTTTTGCTCACTTTCAGACACTCATTATAACTAAATAATACCACATATTAGTAAGTGAAAACTTGTCCCCTTCAAGGTTTATTCTTTTCTGTTATTTCAGTTACTCAGACTGAATCAAATTAAATGAGGATATTCAGAAGACAACTACCTTCTGTTAAAATTCAGATCAATCAATTTTTTTGCTATTTCTTTTGAGGCAATGTGAGCATCTACTTTTACTTTTTAATCTTAAATGGTATTTGGAATCTTCTGACTCTTTCATTGTCTGTACTTCTCCTAGGAAACCTACATATTATTGAAATAAACATTCTTCTTGCCGGAGATCTTGCCAGTTGTTCCAAATGCCATCTAGGTATGTTACCATACTTAGTCTTTGACAGCAATAAAATACTGCCTTTTCCTCGGCATTTTTAAAAGCCATGCTCTTTAAAATAATCTCTTAAATTAAGAGCAGAAGCAACAAACAACAAAGAGTAGGCTGGCTGCAGCACATTTTTGTAAAATGCTGGTTATTTCCTAGAGATAATGTGACGTCTTGCAGCACAAAATGATGCTGCATGCTTTTTCTCTTTTAGCTTTTTCCCTCACAGGCACCTAAGCTGGTTGGAAAGGGATGCAGACCAAGAAAGAAAGAAAGTCCACTGTACCTGTATTACTTCAAGGCTTATGTAGGGATCAAGAAATCCTAGGAATGCCAGCTGGTGTTGCTGATCTTAACTCACCCCTTCAGACCTAAAGAAAAACCTATCTCCCAGGGAAGGACAACCATAAGCCTAAAAAAATAGCACTTATGTCTCCACATCTCCTTGGGGTTCCCATTAATAAGGCAAGCGCTAATGTTCTATTAAATTATTTATTGGCTGAAATGGAATTTAAATTTGTGCTTTGGCATTCACTAAGTCAGATCTTAACTATTACATTTCTGTCAGCCAGTATCTTTCTTTAGCTGCAATTATATCTCAGATTTCACTTGGATAGCTGAACCTAAAATATCAGCTTCAAAGGTGCAGTAAATCCAACATGAGGACTTTAGAACTGTATGTGGAAAAAATTCTCAAACAAGCAGACTCTTCATAAGTTCAAACTTAATTTGTACTAGAAAGAAATGGAAAAAAGACATAATACAAATATGTACAGTCAATTCACTATAAAAAAGCAAGACTGCTTAATTTTTAATTGTAAAGCATTAAGAGGAAAATACTTTCTGTCAGAATTATCAGACACATATACCTTACTGAATTTAGTATCAGTTGTAAATTATTATTTTGCATTTTTCTGAAATGATAAGGAATTATTACTAATATTTCTTACTCACATGACTAATAAAGAAGCCTGCTTGTTCTCTTCTCTAGAAATGTTTTCAGTGCTTTGACTGCTCCAGGGACAAATTATTTTTTCAAAAACCACAAACTTTTTCTAATTTCTTATCATAAATGGCTTATTTCTGCAGCTGTGAATCTTCTGTGTATATATTTCCAGCAGTCTCTCTACATGCCCAACCTCACAGCAGCTCAGAGCTGCTGAAGCCATTCCAGATCACCAGTACAGTGCTGCAGAAACACCAATACAAGATATGGCCAAATTAAAGAGATGCCAAGGGAGCTATACTGATAATCAGAATGATGGAAGACAACTGCTGATCTCGAAATCATCTCTGGCCACAGAAGAGATTTTGTAATTTGACCAAAGACAAATTCACCAAGCTGCTGAGGGAAACTTCTCCACTTGCTCATTCGTTTAATCAAGTTAGGGTCTTATTACAGACAGGATATTTTTCCCTATAGAATTAGAAAACTTGTAAAGAACACAAAAAGAGGAGGCAGCTAGCAGCAACACCACTGTAACTTGCATTACAGTGCAAGCAAGACCAAAGAACAACACTGTTTCCCAAAAAGACCTATGGACTCAAATGACACGCTAAGTCTCTAAGGAAATAATGAAAGCCAGAAATGGAACAAAGAAGGAAAAAACCCAATGTAGGCAAATAAAATAAGTGAAAGTGTGTGGTCTTTAGCCTCTGCCATGGGTTTTGTTGGCTAAGAAGCGCCTTGGGCAAGTTGCAGAAATGTAAAGAAATGCCTTGAAGGGACAGCAGTTGCACCCTGTCAGGACATGACAAGTTGCACCCAGGTGAAATCTTGACAGTATAGAAGGAAAGAAAAGAAAATACATTTTGGAAGGTCTAACTTCCATCTAAGACAAAAAGTAAGATAAATTGATGTAGTGAAGAAGGGGAAATAGAAAAATAAATCAATAACAATGAAGTGTCAAAAAAATCTCCCTCTCCCTGTGTAAAGTTTCTCCCTTGAAAAGCTAAAGACTTGAAGCAGATTGTGTCAATACAGCCAGCATGAAATATACTGAGGGATAATACTGTTACCATGTTTCTTGGAAATGACCAATAAGATGGTGTGAGACAGTTTAAGATGATTTAGACAAATATGACTTTAGAATCATAAATGACTAAATTATGAACACTGGAAAAGTTCTTTACAGAAAAGAACAACATACAAATAATCTCCCGGCAAAGTAGCCAGTGAAGTGTGAATTCAGTGCTCTGAATAATCAAAGGGAAGACAAGATCACGTACACAAAGTTGAGAAAAAATGACTGCAAAGCACTAGCAGGAGGTGGAATCCACAGCTATCAGGCAGATACCATCCTTAATTCTGACTACTGCAACAAAAACATTGGAAAAGTGTGTACCCAGATGCATGGCTGAGGGACGGACTGTACTTACTGAAAATAAAATAGGAAAGGAAGAATTTGGTACTATAAGCTTAAGACATGCAGGTTGTTTGCCTACAATGTGGAAGCTTCTTGCTGATTTATGGCAAATGCATTTGAGTGGGTTGAAACTAATGGAGTGTTTCCTCAGGCACAGAAAGGATGGTGAAAATGTGGTGAAAAGGCAAAACCCCTTCTGATAGAATACAAATCCATTCTTACAGATGCCAAAAGAAATGCTAGGCAGGTGATGTGAAATTGTATCTCACCGCTGGATTAGATCAGCAGTAAAATGGTTGTTAAGTATTGTCTGTGTAGGGGGAACATACAGAAAGTATATTGGAGAAGTATGTGTTGATAAAATAATAAGTAAGGCAAGAATACATAAGCCAAGAGATTTTTCAAAGTGACTGCCTGTCATTCTTGTCTTTTAATATCCTTGTTTCTACAGGTTGCCCTGCTACACCATATAAGAAGAAGCCATTAGAAGAAGGACAGGAAGCCCATTTCACACCTGTTTTTTTATAGATAATCTGAAATGGTATGCAGAATGAAACCAAAATGAATTCACTGGTGACTGGTGCAGACACTCTCAAAGAACGGATACAGAAATGGCATTACAGTTCAACAAACATGTATAACCAAAGATACTAGAAAGATCTATATACCACAGCACAGTAAAGACTGCACCAGCTTGACTCCCTCTACCTTACACTGTCCTCAACAGTATCCTGGTGTGTTCTTCACACATTATTACACAGAACACATACTCAGCTTTGTGCCACGAAAACAGCTCTCTGGAGGGCTGTGGCACAGCTCTCACATTATTTACCTATGCATTTACTTCAGTTGAAAAAACATAAAAAATAATGCTTTTATCTTGACGTCATGGAGACGTGGGGGGAGGCTAGTAAACTTATCAGCAGGCTGCCAGTTGGATCTTTCTGAATATGTCACTCTGAAATGGGAGCAATTTGGACAGAGATTATCTAAGGGACTCGGACAGGAGGACCGGGAACACATTAAAATCTTGTCACCATCAGTGCTGAAGTAAGCAGGTTTTATACTGACAAGACAGAAACAGCTAAAAACAATTACAGGTACCATCGAAAATGAGATGTGATGTGTGTAATGATAGCTGACTATATACAAGAGAAAACAGACTAACTAAAGTTTAGAACAAATAACAAACTAGGCAATATCTTGCTAGTGAGAGCTAGACATTAAGAGAGCTACAAAACGCACACAGAGAGAGAAGGAAGGAATAACTTGAAAACTGTTTTGAGAAATACTAGTGAAGAAACATTTAAATTTGATTAATGGCAAATTAAACCTGGCTTGCAAAAGAAAAACTGAGAAGAAAGTTTAAACAGCTTATAGGCTGAGCATTCGTACCAGCTACATCCAAGTACAGAAAAAGGACAGGGAAGCTGCTCTGGAAGGCAGGATGGCTGGCCCAGGTCCAGGGTCCAGCAGCCACAGTCCAAACGGATCTGCTGGGGAAGAGTAGAAAGTAACAGTGGGCCAAAGTTGTCAGTACTGCGCCTTGCTAGAATTAGGGATTAAATATAGAAATGAATTATTGCCACATTGGCAAAGTAACAGATCATCAGACTGCAGAATGTTACGGGCAAAAATAGTTACCGCTAATGCCATATGTGGCATGAGAATAGAAAGAGGGAGAGAGCTTTGCTGAGGACACTTTTTGAGCCACCGATGGGCATGTTTACGGAAAAAAAAAAAAAAAAAAGGAGAAAAAAAAGACCCCTTAACAACAGAAAGTGTGAAGAATTTGGGCTGTGAACAAGACAACAGCACTGCCAAGCATCTTCTTTCCTTTGTGGTCTCGCAAGTGAGGTGTCATGACAAAAACTACCTGAACTAGAATTTGTTGTTATTATAAAATCAGGACCTTGTCAGGTGGCAGCTGCCATGAAGCATGCTGAAACACTGAGGAGAAGTAAAAGATGTGAAATGCAATGCTGTGGCGGCCCAAGTTCAGGCCACTTCACTGACTTTTTTCCCCCCATGAGGTCTTGGTGGTGGAGGGAAAACAACGCTAACAGAAACCCTAGCTGCTTCGAGTAGCACACTGTTATCAGATTGTCTGGATTAACTTTATATTTATTCATTTCACAGTTTAAGATTTTCTTCTTTCCAGCTGGGCAGGTGACCACCGCAGCACCGGGCCGGGAAGGTGCCAAGGCCGCAGGCAGCCACCGCCCTCTGGCCCTGGGAGATGAGCTGGAGAAGCGCCTGCGGAGGAGGAGGACGTACAGGAGGAGGAGGAGGTAGAGGAGAGCTGCGGCCGCGGCCTCCGCAGACGCGAAACCCCCCAGCCCTCCCCGGGTGAAGCGCACCAAAACCCGGCGCAGCCCGCGGCCCCTCCGGCACCATGGCGCGCTGGCAGCGGCCGCCTCAGGACCCCGCCGTTGCCGGGGGCGGGCCGGCCGCAGGGAGGCCGCACCCCCGCGGGGGCCGCCCTCTCGCCCGCGCCGTCCGCCGCTCGGCCCCGCCGCGCCGCCGGGGTAAGGGAGCAGGACAGGGGGGCGCTGAGCCGGCGGCGGCAGCGCGGGGCGGGGGGCGCGGCGGGCCGCCCTCGGGCCGGGGCCTCGCTGCGGCGGGAGCGGGCCGGCGGCGGCTGCAGGCCCGTGCGGGCCCGCGGGCACAGTCAGCCGGCGGCCGGGGGGAAAATGGAGGTGCGGGAGAGCGCTTGGGTGCAGCGGGCAGGGCTGGCGGTGTGGAAACCGAAACGGGCCTCCAGGGCCGGGGCCCTGCGTGCAGCCCCCGCGGCCCTGGGCTTGATGCTGCCGCGGGGACGGGTGTAACGCGCCGCTGAGCTCCAGCCCCACGCGGGTGGTAGAAGGCAACGAACAGGCCCAGAGGGCTGGCCCTCATGGGTGGCTTGGCCCGCCATGCACCGTAGGAGCGCACAGGTAGGAGGGAGGGAAGGTTTTCCTTCAGACATTTGTTACCTGGTCTGGTGTTACCTCAGGATTTTCTTGTGTGGCTGCCCTTCAGACTTCCCGCTCTTTGAGCAGCCTAGTTGGCTTTACCTGCTGTCTCTGCAGACTGACGGTGTCGCCATTTGTCTCAACCTTGCCAAACTTCCTTAGAGTGTGCTACTGGCTGTTTTAAAACTCCTGACTCTTTCTTTGCTTGTATTTTTCATACTGTTTCCCATGGAAATAAGACACCTGCTTCTCTGTGAGGCCTGTGTTTCTGCCACCCCCCAGACTTGAGAACAAGGTAGTTAATTTCCATCAACGGTTTGTACAGCCCTCGGTGTTGTGGTAATTAGTGGCTGGATACTGGCACATGAGAGGTGAGGCATGTTTATATCCTGCACGGTCAACGTGGAGGTAGCAGCCAGGCCACTCATCACAGGCAGCTCCAGGCTAATCGCAGCACATGAGATTTCTTGTCTGGTAGCAGCATTGGTAGATGGAAGAGCGAGCTAGGGTTACTGCAGAGGTAGAGGTGATTGGAGACATGGATCTGTAGGAAAGCAGGAATGCTTTGTTGGTTCTGCTTGCAAGAGTTCAATTCTCCCCCCCCAAGTTTCTGTGGGGAAATAGATAGTTAATGAAAGATCAGAAAGTGTTTGCAGGAGATTCTTTCTTCTGAAAAAATGTCATTAAACAAAGATGCTTCAAGTTGTATTCAGCTTCTCAGTTCTCATAACTCAGTATAAGTCCAGGAATGTTTTATTTTATTTTGAGATTTAACTTGCTTTGGTTTTTTTTTTCAGTTAAAGCCATGGCACTGAAACAGGTTTCCAGCAACAAATGCTTTGAGGGTTTCCAGAAGGTGTTTGAACATGACAGGTAAACGCTATAAAAGCAACCTAGATGTTTAGCATGGGGCAGGTGAATCCATCTATCGTTGTCAGTGTTCTCAGTCTGCAGGAAAACAGTGAGTTCTTGCTGATGTCCCTGTTTCAGTAAGGAATGCCATCTGCTGCTGCTTTGGCTGTATTCTTGTATTTCAGTGTTAATGTTTAACATGTCTAGTATACTTAGTGCTGCAGATCTGAGGTGGGAAGCCAGTGTTTTTATCTTCGAAAATGAAGCTCCCTTATTTTTTAGGTTGTCCTGTTTGCAGCACAGAGAACCACCATGTGTACAAAGTTCAGTTCTCTCTTCCAGATACTTTGCTGCTATGCACTCTTAAAATAAATGCTGTGAGCAGACAGATGCAGTAGGTAGTCTTCTTTGATGAAGGTGAACAGAAAAAAAATCAGGGGTTTTTTCCATTTCTGAGACAAAGAAAAAAATCATTAGGTATGCTTACTTAAGATTTTATTGACAATTTTAGGTTTTAATATTAATTGGGCAATTGGTTAGTCTGTAGACTTAGCGTCTTGAAAACCTCTGTTGCTGGAGCATGCTGTACAGTGTATGTTCTGCAAGTCATGTGGATGTGTTCTTCAGTAAAAATTACTTTCCAATTTAATAGGCAAAGCTCGAGTTAAATATTGCTGGGGTTCAAAATTCAGTTTTTCAAACTGTTCCCAGTTAGCAGCACTGCAAGAGTGTGCCTTATTTGTAAGTCTCTGTTTTAAGAATATTCAGAAAAAGATAGGAAGGTTAGCTGTTGTCAATTCAAGAGGCTAAGGCTGAGGTTTAAAATTGCTTTTCCCTTTATTTAGTTTAGTATTTATAATTCACTGGCCAAACCTCTCTCTTTGAACAAAATGCATTGATTCAACTTTCTTTTTTTAATGTTAGTGACATTGTTAATTAAGTAGTGGTGATTAACAAGGAGTATTTTATTAATACAGTGCAGAGCTAAAATGCAAAATGAAATTTGGAATCTACTTGCCTCCAAAAGCAGAAACTGGAAAGTGTCCTGTACTGTATTGGCTCTCGGGTAAGTAACATGAATTTTAGTAACTGAAAAAAGATAATCTTAAGTATGGTTAAGCTACTGCACTACAATTACTGAAAACCTGATGTAGGGGTACTACAGTGGCAACTTTTGCATTCTACAAAAGATCATCTTATAGAACATGCATTTACTTTGAGTGTATTGTGATAAAGTTGGATGCAGTGGGCCTCAGGGGGTAGCCTTCTAAAATGCTCAGTGTTCAAAATGTTCTACCTTTTTGTTCTAAATTGTACATACTTTTTGTTCCAAAACATTTAAATATAAAGGTTCTTTTGAAAGGCATTCCCATTGGGACATCTCCTGCTTTCCTTTGTCTGTGACAGACTACTTCAGCTAACAGGATAGGGGGGAAAATCTAGCCCATGAGAGCAAATTTGTCCTCTGAACCCTACCTTATTGTGAGTGCTATTTTGCAGCGAGCAACTGGTGAACTTGGAAAGGGAGGTGCTATTAGCTGCCTTGGTGCTAGCACATCTAGAGTGAGGTAACCTTGTGGGATCAGAAAGGGCCAGGGGCTGAAGAGGGTTGTGTGGCAGGAGTGAAATTGTCCCACCTGCAGCATTGTTTCTTCATCTCTCCAGCTCCTGTGGTGTCCTATCCAGCTGCTGTCTTGCTGGATGTAAGGCAAGCTGGGGTGAGACTGTGTAGAGAAACGTGCTCCCAGTTATCCTTTGTTCCTCTGTCCTGTTCCTGTTATCTCCCAGAGAGCTGGGTCTTGCACCAAAAGTGCATAAGTAATGTTAAGGCATTGCTTGCAAAATGGTCAGATTTATGTTGGTGATGGCTGCAGGATTAATTAATTTTTTCCCCTCCCTGTTATTCAAAATTAAAAGGAGGAGCTCTGTCCTGTAATTCTAGGAGTTGCTTTATTGAGACTTTTGTGTAGGTGGTTGGAGATTTGACAGGTAGTGGGGAGACTATATTCCTTGTATGTATTCATTTCACAAAAACAGCTAGTAGGTCTGATTTGTAGAATGACAGTGGACTGGGTAAAAATGTTTATCCTTGAACCTGGAATCATTAAAATTGTCTGAGGAGCTCTGAGACATGTAGCACATTATTTTTTTTAATCTAAACCATGCTATCTTGGCTAGTTTATCAGTCAAATTAGGTTATTTGCAACTTCTCCTCGGAGAAAACTAGAATCATTAACCGCTTTCAAATAGCACAGTGAAAAAAATTTAAGTATTGGTGTGCAGTATTATTTATTTGTAATTGGACTTCAGTTGGGCCTGCTGCGGTACAAAAGACACAGATTACTGTGGATTTTGGAGCCAGAGTGCTTATAGGTCTCTATCCTGTCTAAAAGATGTAGGATTTGTCAGATGACATGTACCATTCTGCAATGCAAGCAGGTGAAATGGCGGTAGAGAGAAAAAATATAGTTGCAGAGTTAGATGTCAGTGGTTAACAAGAAGTTAACCTTAGCAACAGTGTCTGTAGTCAATGGATTTAAATACACAGTTCTTGAGGAAGCTGTGTGCCACATGAGTGGGTGCTCAAGCAGCTAGAGAGTACCCATTAACCTCTTTTTGATCAAATGTTAGTGTGACTAGGCGTGAAGGTGCAACTGTGTCTGTGTCTGTAGATTGTTAAGTACTTATTGTTGAACTTAGTGAAAAGACTTTCCCATATTGCGATAGGAATCCCTCTTGTTTTTCAAAACTTTTTCTGTCAAAAAGTGTTTTGAAACTGGTGTCCTGTGAGCAATGTGTAACCAATGATATTTTTATTTTTCTAGGGTTAACTTGCACAGAACAGAATTTTATAACGAAAGCTGGTTTTCATCAGGCTGCAGCTGAACATGGCCTTATTGTAGTCGCGCCAGACACAAGCCCACGTAAGTTTTAACAAGAGACATGGTAACAGTCCTTAAGCTGAAGTACACTCTGTCTTTAAAGTGCTGCAGTGTGCTACAAAGTGTGTTGCCCAGTTGAGTTAGAATATGGCCTCATCTCTATATCTTGCATGGTATGGCAGAGTATATTGTCCATATTCTTAATAACATGGTAGTGAAGGTTTGGCATTCGAAATTCTTTTATTGGCATGGCACTGAAACTAGATCAAAGGGGCCATTAAGTTCAGCATGAACAAGGAGAGGGAAGAAAAGGAACACAAGAGGCATGTGTTATCCAAGACACTTGCCTGCACTGTGTGGCTTGCTGAGACTTTAAAAAATCTGCAGAATTGTGTTGTCACACAAAGATGTAATGTTTACTCTTTATTCTGTCTACTAAAAAACAACTAAATACATATCTGCAGAGGATTTCAATACTTTGAAAAGCAAACCAGAAATCCTTGCCACCTGCAGCTGCAATAGTGTACCAACGAATGGCTGTTTAAAATGGTGTGCTATTGTTTGTATAAGGCTGAGCTTATTCGTGGTATGGGAACCTGAAAATGGTGGTCCTGCAGTTATTGGAAATAGAGTCTTTTGGGGGATTTAGTGTATTATGTTTAGAATTTGCTGGATTCTGCTAGTCTTGTGAGTGCTGTATGTTTACGAAGATGGCAGACTTTCAATACTTCCCAAGTTTTAGTGGGTCAGATCTGAACACAGGTAATATGGGAATGAAATGATGTTCTTTCCAGAAAGTGTTTTTCACGCCTAGGTTTTGAAGTTGCATCAGGTCAAGGAACAGAAATGCATGTTTCTAATGACGAGGGACAGAAGAGCAAAACTTGCGTATTAATGAACTTCACACTTCATTGTTACTATTTGCTGCAGACTAGAGATGGGCAACTAGCCTTTGCATTATTCTCATTGGGTAATTGTATGGGGACTTGTTCTTAGTTTTATGTGTAAGTTGTCTTTATCAATGTGGAACTGCATTTGCATAGTTCATTGCTTTGTCCATTTTATTTTAAAACCTTCTTTGCAGCTTCTCTCTTGCCTTTTAGTCTAATAACTGATCAGGATTGCTCTGCTATTTAAATGAATTTCAATATGTGTTTCATATTATACTCTTAGGTTTTGACTCTGAGACTGCAAATGTACTTAAATCTCTTTGGACTGGTCTGGAGAAACAAGTCAAGAGCAGTTCAAATGTAATCACAAATTAAGAGATCTGAGCGTATGTAGTGAAAACCCTTGTGCTTTTTAATTGTGTAGTTATGACTATGTGAGAATCACTGTCTAGGAGCCAGGAGATGTATCTGGATGGGGAAAAAAGACTGCATGAAAATATGAAATACCTGTCATTACAGACCCTCTGTCAGGCCGTGTTAGACTTTACTTTTCCTTCTTCTTAGCAGTTTGCTTTTCCAGACAGGTGTGCTGAGCAGTATTTTGCAGGCTCCTTTCCAAATTTCTTTTTTCAAGGCTTACCTTAAGTTTCTCTTAGGAGAATCATTGTTGCCTTCATTGCCTGGCAGGACTTGCTGAGTTTTTGTCTATCTCTGAAGGTCTGAAGATGGACTTTTTAGATCTTAACATCTTGTGTAAGCACTCCCGGTCCCTGTGACTGCTGGACTGTTAAGTCACAAAATCACTCAGCATTGAAGGGCATGTCACTGGAGCTAACTAAACTTTGATCCTTGTAAAAATCTGATTTCACACTGCGACAGGGTGGCAGGTATCTGCACAAATTGTCAGGAAAATTGTCAAATTACACAGGGGTTTGCAGTGTAATCTGACAGTGGTGAAAGCCCATATAATTTTGGATTGCAGAAACTAGGAACATTTTGGAGAAAGGGAGGCCGTTACTTCCTGTGACATGTACCTTGAAATATTCCGTTCTGTTCTGCAAACGAGGCTGGTAAATCACAGGCTAATCAAAGGGAGAGTGGGAGAGGACTGGATGGGATGTATTAACTTTGAAGGAGACATCTGCAAATTTAATTTGAAAGTGTAGCTGTGGAAAAGAGGATACAACCCTGCAGTTATTCATTACTTAAGTTCTACGGGAAGCTGAACTGAATGAAGAGCAATGAAATGAATTACAGAAAAGGTAGAGTTATATACTTAAAAAATGATAGGAATGGTAAGTGTCACTGTGCTGTGGAATCTTAAAAAGGGAGGTGTAGCAGACATTTGAAACACATAAACTGGTCTGGACACACTGTTTGGTGATACATCTCCTTCTGGGAGAAAGAAAATTTTCTACGGTTCTGTTCTCACATAGTTTCTTGTACTTGGTAGGATGAGGTCTAATAACTGAAATAAGCTGATAGCGCTGATTAACAAGTGCTAGCTTCTGAGGAAGTCCCTGGGTAAATTGGAGGAAGCCTTACAGTATTAGTTTAGGAGAGATCTGTGTCTTATATTTATTTATGAAGGGATACTGAAACAAGTTCAAAGTTGGATACATCTGTAGGGAATACGTCAGTGCCATTTTGAAAGCGTTGTTGAAAACACTGTGTTGTGAAAACACTGTGTTGATGAATGAAAATCTGAATTGTCTTATACTTGGAGGGGTGGAGATACACTGAGTGAGCAGCTTGTGTCCCAACTGTCTGACTTTTATTCTATTTATCTATCTAAATATTCCATATTTATATATTCTATATAAAAAATAAATATTATTATTTATGTTCAGCTCTCCAATGCTGAACAATCAGTAAAGGAAAGACAGTAACTATAGAAAGAATTTTTATGGTAGGTGGCTGCAATATTGAAGGAGAAGATGAAAGCTGGGATTTTGGCACCGGTGCTGGTTTTTATGTGGATGCTACTGAAGATCCTTGGAAAACAAACTATAGGATGTATTCCTACATAAAGGATGAGGTAACTTTGCTGCTGGGTTGTCCTAGTGTTTGGGGGTAAGATAAAGAAGGGATGCAGTTCAGTTATGCTCTTTGTTCCCAACACCAAAGCTTGCTTAAGGTGATCTTGACAGCTTATGGATGGCTTGTCATTTTCTTGCTTTCCTCTTTTATAAAAAGAATTTAGCATTTCTTTTTTTAATCCTTGATCATTTCAGTGATTGGATTTATCCAGCTGTTAGGCCTTTCCTCGCCAACAGATGCTGTAGTACTGAGGATGGAGGGAACCGCAGCACAGAGATGGTAATACCTGGCAGGGCTTGAGCAGGAACTCCTTGAGTCATCTTTCCTGCCAGAGGTGCTGCAGGGTTGGCCAGCACTTTTAGTCTTGATTTGTTAGTTGTGCAAACTCTGCTCTTGTCGAATCTCTGCTCTGCTGCTAGTTGCTTTGCTCATTTAGACTGTTTTCACTATCTGTCTTGGGAGGGTGGGGTGATGGTTTTGTAGTTTGGGGTTTTTTTTTTTCTTTAACTGGGTGTAAAAGGAGATCCTTGAGATATATATTAGAAAGGTGTCTGGCTTACTCTGCATATGGTGTGTGAGGTCTGGATTAAAACTAAAGTTGATGGGAATATGGGGAGCAAATAATGTCCCAGGAGCAGTGCATCATTACGGTCACTTACAGCAGCACATACATATTTATGTATCTATTAAAATAAGACTATGTTTATTAGGAAGTTCCCACATCTTGTATGATAGATTTCTGTAGAGATACTTTGTGTTACCTGTCAGATGAATTGTTTCCTTTTGATTTTACAGTCACGTTCAAATTGCTTTCAGGCCATGATCACAAATGTCAGGCTAGAACCAACGCTGTGTCTTTGGTTTCAGTGGGTTCCTGGCATTAAAACATGTTAGTTGTGTGCTTTTTTTTTTCCTAAATACACTCAGGTTACTTTAACGTTTTTATTAACACAGTTACTTCTTTACAGCTGCCTAAGCTAATAAATGCCAATTTTCCAACTGACCCTGAACGGATGTCTATATTTGGGCATTCCATGGGAGGTCATGGAGCTCTTATTCTTGCTCTGAAGAATCCTGGAAAGTACAAGGTAAAATATCGTACAGCTTATATGAGATATACTAAGGTTTATACAGATTTCTATAGAAGTGAAGAGAGAAAACATCATACCAAGTTCTGTTGTATCATTAAATGTATAAGTGGTTTTAGTTTAGCAGTTCATTGATAGCTAGTATTAGAATACGGAAAATTGCCAGAAACACCCCTCTGCAATGTATTTGAAATTTTAAAAAATCTGCAAATTTTAAAAGTTAAGGAAAGTTCACTTTATTTTGGATGACGCTACAGCTCTTCCAAACCAACTCTTATATTTAAATGTGAACAGGCTCCTTCTAGCTCTGGAGTTAATTCATGCTGCCAATATTGTCTAGAAATCTGGTTGTGCAATTTGCAGTATCTTTTCAAATCTTGTCTTGTTCATTTTAGAGCTTTTATTACTAGCAAACCTTTCACCACTATTATATGTGTGTTTGCTTAGAATTACAAGGTCTATTAAATCCAACTGATAGCAAGTGTAACTGTAAGCACCTGAACTGCACACAAATTAGTATCTGGAGAACATTCCGCCCCATTTTTTTCTGCCTCTGAGACTGGCATGTTAGCTTTCCTAACGATGGATTTTTAGAGTAATCAAGTTATCTGAAGTTGTGCTCATTTCTGTTTTACTTGAACCTAAATCAAACATTCTGGAAGTGATTTGCTTTTTCTTTATACTCATGAGGGTCAAGATAAATGTTGTTCTCTTTGGAGACATGCTTATGTAAAATGCGTTTCTGAGGGAGAATCAGGCATTGGCATCTGTGAGGTGAGGGGCTCTGCCTGTGTGGTCAGCCCTTTGATGGGCTGTCCTGGCCCTGCACTTTGGTCAGCTGCTGCAAAAATGGAACTGCATTTTTGAAGGTAGCTTAACATTTGCTCAGTGTCATTAGCTTGGCATAATAAGAGAGCTGAATGTAAGATAAAGGTTTATTTTTATCTCTCCTTTTATCTTTTGGAGGCAGTAGTTCAAATTCCATTTTCACTGTTGGCACTAACAGTTAATTGTATTATCTAAAAGAATTAAACATCACATTGAAAATACCAAACCTCAGAACTGGCAGTGGCTCAGATGGTTTGTTGCTATTTCTTGCAAGGCCTAAGAGTGGAAATATTGATGTCCCAGGGCCAAATTCCATGTATAATAGGGCTTGGACTTCAGACACCAGTACCTGGAGTTGTGATCTGAAATGTGCTTTTCTTGACCCCAGATCCTGGAGCTGTCTAGATTCATGAGACACTGTTGCATGCTTAGACTGGCTGAGCAGCCCCATGCCTCAGGCTTTTGTTGTGCTCTGCCAAAATCCAGTTGGAGGTGAAATGGTTCTGCACTCTGACTGTGCTGACTCAACAGTAGACTTGAGATCTTTCTCTGCTGCTTCAGGGAATTCAAGCCAATATCTCCCATCAAGGAAAGGAATGAGGCACGTAGCCCTGCCTTTTGTAGCTTGGCTGATGTGCCAAAAAGAAAGCAAAATTGTGGGGCTAGAAAGAGCAAGTAAGAAGGAAGTAGGATAATGGTTAGGGCACCTAGCTCGCAGGGTTGAGGAGTCCTGGATTCTGGCAGTAACTTCAGAACAATTGTTAAAAAGGGGTTTTGTTTGCTTGTTAGTTAGCCAAAATCACTTTTCTTAATTCATACTTTTTTGTGCTTTCTTTCCGAACAGTCTGTATCAGCATTTGCTCCTATCTGCAACCCAATTCAGTGTCAGTGGGGGAAGAAAGCCCTTGGTGGTTATCTGGGATCAGATGTAAGCAAATGGGAGGTATGTGTTGCATCCACAGTCCTTTTATAACACATGAATGAGTGATCTGTATATATATCACAGCAGGGGTCTGGAACAAAACCCTGGGGTGCCCCTGAGCTGGTACTGCTGTTTTACTACACCCCTAAGCCCAGCTAAACATTGTATGTTTCTGGTGGGTATGACTTTCTGGTGCCTGATGGTGCTTATAACAAGTGTAAATGAGATAGAAGGCTGTCATCAAACTGACTGAATTCCTCCCTGTTTTATGAAGTTCTCAAAGTGCGGGCTAAGAAGAATTATGAACAATCTGAGACTTTATGTAACACAGAGAGCAGTGAGCAGTTTAAATGTTGAGTTAGGCTATGGCCTGTTGCTCAAAAATTCAGATCTCAATATACAAAACAACTGTGTTTTGTAGTAGCCTGAAAAAACAGAGTGCTACAAACTGTTCAGAGACTGGTGAGTCTCATGGCATCTGCAGGGGCAGCCTGCTGGAGGCAGCTAGAAGAGGAACCCATTGGATACTTGGAAATTGGTATCCTGTAGAACAGGATTAAACCAGATAAAGTTAGATTTTTAGCTCCAAGGCCCTAAATCTGAACTAGTAAGGAGTTGTATATGAATGGCTAAGATACAAAAATGCTTCTGTACGTGTTGCTGCATTATTTGGGCAGCCCTTCGGTATTTTTATCTCGGCATAAACATTGCACTGTCTAAAATTAAGTTAGAAGGGATCATCATGACCAGGTACTCTGATTTTTTTTGTAAATAAACACAAGCTGCAGTTAAATCACTTGTAAATTGGATTAAAGTATCTCTTGGGAAGACATCCAGGTCTGATTAAAACATTACAGGAATGGAGAGCGCTAGCTGCTTTCAGAGCTGTTCATAAGGTAGTTTGTATATTTAGAAATCATCAGTTAAACTTGCATGCACTTAAGATAATTATTTGGGGAAAAAAATAAAATTTTTTCTGGCTGGTAACTTGCTTTGAAGCTCTTCTGCAAACCCAATCTAGTAGATCAACAGCAAGTGTCAGGATCTTGGATCTGCCATTGGCACAGACATACAACCTCTGATCCCTGTTTCTGCTTATAATTGCCGTGTAAATATGTGCAAGGATCACTTCATACCATGGCCGCAGTGCCTGGCTGAGTCCAAGCTCCTGTTTCCATTGCAGTGTTGTTTCTGGGTCTGGTGGCATCCTGGAAGCATGGCTCTGATGCCTTGGTGTAAAACTTCGCATTTTGCTGTCTTCCTCACTGCCTTAAACACTTCTCTGTCTTTTTAAAGGAATTTGGTCTTTTTTTGTTGGGTTTTTTTTGTTTTTTTTTTTTTTGTTTGTTTGTTTGTTTTTTTGTTGAGCATGTACCAAACACAGAACCCTACAGGAAACGTTCCCCATTCACAGTTACATTTTGATACATATATGTTAATAGACCTTAATTTATGCGCTGTGTGCCTTGTTTCTCAGTCATACAAAGTTTTCTTGGTCAAGTTATCATGGTAACCTTCAGGTTGAATGCCTTCCATGAGCATAGTTGTGTTACAAAGGTGTGTTGACCTTTAGCTGCCGAAATAGTTACATCAGGATACCAGGCTGTTTTGGCAGGATCTAGTTTCTGTACAAGCTTGTGAATCGGTACTAGATTATATTGCTGTTCTTCGATTCTGTATGAATGTAGCCCTGGGCTGGATGTTCCTTTTTGGTCAAACTACCAACTTGGTAACTGCTTAGATCATGCTATGTGACCCTTTTAAAACCTGGGTATTTTCAGTTGTCTGGCATTTCCCCAGTTTTTTGCTCTTCCAAAGTGTAATTTGGTGTCCAGATCACTGTCACCAGTACTCTATACGTGCCGTTCTTTTCTTGCAGTCGTCAAATTTAACCCAGTCTAACATACATAACTGAACGTTGTTTCTCTGTTACTTCTGCAGGCATATGATGCTACACAACTTGTGAAGTCCTGTCCAGATTCTCACCTGGACATCTTGATTGATCAAGGCAAAGATGACCAGTTCCTATCAGCGGGCCAATTATTGCCTGATAACTTCATTGCTGCCTGCACAGAGCGGAAAATCCCGGTGGTTTTTAGACTGCAGCAGGCAAGTTGCTTCCACAGTCCTCTATTACCGCGTTGTTGCTTTCTGATTTATGGTTCTATGTGGGAGGTAGTGAAGAGAGTGTCTCTTAATGGGGCATATATTAATTACCTGTGAGTCTGTCCCTGGCCAAGTGAGGAAGAGGGTGAGAAGTGATATTTTCCTTAATACCACCCATCAAGGAGTGCAATATCCGTCAGATTCAGCTGCATTTCACCACTGGGTGGGGTCCTGATTTTAATTTCAACAAGCTGATCCATTGATGGTAACTCAAGTTGCTGGTAGTTGGCTGAAGAAGCTGCATTAGTGATTTTTAACAGGTATCACAGTCACTGTACAAGCAAAGTGCCAGATGTACTTTTGCTGGATTCCTTATCTGTACTGTGGGTATTGTGTGTTTAGCATAAAACTTTGTGATTTAGCTTGCCTGTGTTTCTGTAAATCAGGAAAGATAGGGAACTGCTTGCAATCTTAGATTCCTTTAAAGACCCTGGTGAAGGATTGCTCTTTCCTGTAGTGCAGTGGTCCAGCACAGCGCTGTCCTGAGAGCATCAGGTTCTTTGTAAGCAACTGGCAGCTTCAGGCCAGACTCAGGGAGCGGCCCAGCTGTGGGGAATGAGGAATTGCCCTCTCTGACTTATCATGAGCCCTCACCAAAACATACGGTTAGTGCTGAAAAAGTGGAGTAGTTCAGAGGTTTAAGTGTCATTTTAGCATCATGCTGGAGCAGTAATTCAGACCTGGACTGTGTTCTCCTTATACCTCCTGTGTGTTTTACCAGTAGGACAATGCCAGTGAGGGGAACTGCTCTCTCAAATTGCATCTTGCTCTGCTACTGATGCTTGCTATGACCCATCTCTAACCTAAATGCCCAGATTAGGGCAGGTTAAGGTACTTCCTGTTTGTTCAGGTTCCTAGTGTTCATATGTACTTAACCTGTTAGTTAGGTATCCTTTACAGTTTTTATATATAATACAGGTATTTTTGATTTCTTGAAACAGATCAAACAGGAAGAGTTGTCAGTTTTCCTAGAAGAGAGCTTAGCACAGATGCTTTACCATGAACTACGTGTATTTGCTAACTTCTTTATTGTTCTTTTCTAGGGTTATGATCACAGCTATTTTTTCATTGCTACATTTATTAATGACCACATCAAACACCATGCAAAATACCTCAATGCTTGAACCATTTGGATGTGAGCATCGCCTGTCCAATATGAATCAAGGGGTAGAGGTGAACTAAACAAAAATCATTTGCTGAAGTAGTTTCTGTAAAATGGAGCTTTTCTGATTGTACTGCTAAGAAAAATAAAAGTCCCACTTAATTTGATGTGTGTGCTTTAGAGTAAGTATTTTGAATGTTTTTGCATGCTTCAAAAACTCAACACCACGAAGGTGCATGCTGAATTCTAGGTCAAAATGAGAATTAGCAGATGAGTCAGTTTCAGATTATGAATGTGGATACATACTTGGGACCTCAAAATAGTTTCTAGTGCAACTACGCAGAGACTGAATAACAACAGTGTGCCTCTTCAGCTAATTAAATACCAGGGTTCACTTCATCACTTAATGCTGAAGGAAGTCGTTAGTGGCACAACCAATCAAGCTACTTAATTAATCTGAAGTGGTTGGTGTATTTTTTCTTTGGCCTGTCTAAATACATTCTAAATACATTCCAAGAACAAAGTCTGGTGGAGAATAGAGACAGAAGCTTGCTATGCAGAGTGGTTTACTGTCCTATGCATTATTAACATCAAACAAATAATCTGAAGAGTATTTCATGGATAATACTTAAAGAAAAGACATCTTAAAATACATGTGGGGGAAGCAGTCTGTAGTAGAGGAGACTCCACTTTTTTTTCTCCACTTGCCTTTGATGTTGCTGAGTGTGAAAGGCTTACGCTGTGTTTCTGGGTTTCTTCAGCTTAACAGGACTGAGAGGAAACTGATAAATAGATCTGAAAAAAGCAATTCCTATCTATAGAGGGTCTGATATCTCATTGCTGAAAATGAATGTGCTTATTTTACAAAATATGGCAGAATTTAGGAGTGACAGTTGCAGATCTAAAGCAGTTCCCGGGGTATAATGCTGCCAGCTACCTTCTATAGGGCAAGAGGCAAGAACACAGATTCTTCAGCGAGCTGTTTATCTTGCCTTACGTAACTTCAAGCAATCACCTGTAAACTCTGCTTTCCCGTGGTTCAGCTGAACCGGCATTGTTGCTCAAACCTTAACTCACTCTTGCCGGAGGAAATCCTAGGGTAGATGTGGGGTTTGCTTTTGTAAGCAATGCTGAATGTTTCTCTGGCCCCTGCTAGACTCTAGGTTGCAGGGAGGCTGATGCAGGGAGCTTACTCTGTTGCTGGTGACAGGCTTAAATTATGTATTGACTTCTACCAACCTTGCATCTACCTATTTCTGAAGTAAGCTTAGAATTCTGCCTGGGAAGATACAACTGTGCGCATCCCAAGAGTTTTCTGAAGTGCTGATTGCAATTTTTCCACACTGTGTGGATTTACAACAGATACTAACTCCCCCTTTCTTACAAAGCAAGGCACTAACAAAAGTCGTAAGCCACAAGTGCTAAACATTTATATTTTTTCCACTCCCACAACACCAGAATTGGCTCAGAGGCTTGTTTAATGTGTGGCAGCTCTTTCTAGTTGTTCCTTCCCCTCAGCAACCAGGTAAACTGCTCTGCTGTCGCCAGCAAATGAATTACTGGGCTATATCTAACACTGCAGCGGAGCAGAAATGTGCTGGGCTGGCACTGCAGCCGTGTGCCAAGTGCTACGGGCAGAGCAGCAGTGGAGTTGGTGCTCGGAGTGGTGCAGGTACTTCTAATTGATAAACATTTCTATTTGTTATCTGTCAAAGCTAGTATTTTTGTCTGATGCATTCTGATAGTTGTATTTAGGGGAAAGATGTATTCTTTTTTCCATTCCCTAATAGTGTATGTGCTTGCATGTTATATTAGAGGAAATTAAAAAACAGGTTTAAGCCTGTAATTTACTGTAAGTGCCTTTAAACCACCATTTTAAAGCTGCTGGGTTAATGGTAGGAAACAGCTTGCTCTGCATGGGGGAGAAGCAGCCCTCTTTTTTACCTGATAAATTTATATGGCATAATTCTAAGTTTCCCATTACACTGCAGATGGTTGTAGGGAGCTTTATTTCCCGTATCCTTAATTTACAGTCCAGCAGGAGCTCAATTACCATAGCAGCTTCCCCAAACAACTGCCCAGCTACAATTTTGGAGCTGAAAATACCTGTTGTGTTGTCTACTTGGCACTCGATAATTGACTGCTTTCCCGCACCGTTTGCTTCCTTGATAAAACTTAGCATTTACGCACACTGCTGCCTTCCTCCTGGAGCGGGACTTTCCAGTCGCCTTGCTTGTGAGCAGGAGCAGATTCAGGTAAGTGTTCAGCAGGATCTTGTGAGTTGGTTTTACCAGTAAGTAACCTCGAGGCTTTATAGAAACTGCCCTGAGCTCTGCGCGACTGGTGCTAAAGCGCTGGCAAGGAAGGGGCCCTTGAACTGCCCTGGGCCGCAGGCTGCAAGTCCGGGACAGTGCAAACCCTTGAGAAGACTTGGGGGCACTGAATCAGTTGTGCAGGTGGTTACCGAGTGTCTGCGCCGTCCCGACGGGAATTGTGCGAGGCTGTCAGATCGCTGTCATTGGCAATACTCAAACCGCGGCTGGCGCTGGCCCTCAGCTGCCTGACGTTACGCACGCTCTGCTCTCAGTGAGGAGCAGCACCAGAGGACTGCTGCTGCGGGACTTTTCCTGCTGAAATCGTGCTGATTCCAATGCAGCAGTCTGCATGTCCTGGCTTTGTATTGCAACAGCCACAAAGGCACTCAAGCTTCCTTAGCAATCAAAAGCAGGATCTCCCCAGATTATTGCCGAAGGAGCCTCTCCTTCCAAAATCCACTACCAAACCTGAGCAAATAGAGCTACAAAACCACCTGGTTAAGGTAAAGATCCTTCGTTAGAAAAATTGAAGAATCCATACTTGGGTGATTTCAGAATCCTGCATGGGAAAGAGAAAGTGTATACTTGGAGCTACAAGCAGTAGTCCCTACTACCTGTTTCTGCAGAGACAGGAGGAGGGCAGAGCAGCTTGACATAGCCCTGACACTGTGGTTATCCCTAGGTCAGAAAGTCTTCCTGCATTATTGCCTGGATTCACTAGAATACAGACATCTGATGTTTGCTGAAGCAAAACCCTGCAGAAGGAGGGCAGGGAAGAGCAAAAGCAGCACTGTGCAGAGGAGCGTGAGCAGTAAGAGGAATGACTCCTAAGGCGCCGTGAGCAGGAGCCAGCAAACTGCAGGTGGAGTCTCCCTTCTCCCTGAGCTAAGCCCACCTGCTCCAGCCCTGGAAGCAGAGGGCAGGTAATTCAGCTGCTGCTGTTCACTGAAAGACCGGCAGGAGATCTTGTGCAACAGGAGCAGCAAAGTGGCAGGAACCAATGCCAACCCACGTTACCAGCTGGATCCTATGCCTAGTTTAGCTGCCAAAGTCCTTTATTTGCATCACATCATCATCATCTCCATCCCCAAACCCTTGCCCGCCATTCCCAGCAGTAAGCTCTCCAAACACCACCTCTCTTACAAGAAACTGTCAGTCACAGGGACAGTCATTAAAGGGTTTCTACAAATAATATAGTTTAATTGTAACTACGGTAAAGATTTTCTATATACATTATGTTCACTGCTTAGGGTATTATAGATTTGCCATGCATGTTTTATTGCACATATAAATAGTGTACAAAGATTCATGAAGATTCTCTTTTTAGCCGTACAGGTTAAGACTGCATAAAAAAAAAAAGCTGTATTACAAAATAGTTAGAGCTATTTACTTACAGCCAACTTGAAGCAAATACCGAAAGACTATCAGGAGAAAACCAAAACTTTAATTATGAAAAAACAAGATTTGTCAAAATAATAATTACAAAGCTTCATGTTGCCATATATACATTGTAAAAAAATACTCCGGAAACCTGCATTTTATCCCTCAAGATGCAGAAATCAATATTCCTATTTTTATACTTGATCTTTGAATGCTTTTAAAATTTGATAAACTCTGACTCACTTCTTTACATTGCTCGTGCTTTTTGACAAAACAGATATTTGTGCAGCTCTGTAAAATATTAAAATACATTTTAATTTAGTGTTAAAGTGCACAGTACATTTTATAGGAAACAATATGCTAGCTGCCAATCAAAATTACAATTTAAGTCAATGTTCCCTCTACAAAATAAACGCTTTTGCTTTGGTTGAAGTAACTGGATGTTCCATGCTTACTGTATGTCTCACTGCAAGTCCACTTTCCTCCTCCTAACATGTGGCTGTCAGTACATACCAGCCCATTGGCAATCTGTGGTATTAAAACACCTGGTCTGCATTCAAATACTGTATTAACCATTAAAAATCTGCTATTGGAATACTGGTGGTTTTAAATGCAGCATCTGTGAATGTGTGTGTGTGTGTGTAACTTTGCCTAGATACATAGTAGTGACAAGTATGCATCATCTTTCCAGAAAGTCTTTATACAATAGTTCTCTCCACATTTTCTTGCTTAAATATTCAGTCCTCCCGCTGCTTTGCCTGTTTTTCTTTTACTTACGCATTTCGAACTACCTGCTTGTATGCACCACTGACCCCTGACAGCTAGCCTTCTCACCACATGCAGCGTTCCTGTCCTGCTTGCTGAAGCGACATTGCTAGCTTCTCCTATGAAAGAAAAACGGATGTTCCAGATACTGTGAGAATCGCTGTGCTGGAACTTTTTCCTCTAAAACATGTGATGTTTTAATAATAAGTTATGCTTCTAAAAATCTCTTCAAAAAATTTAAAGTAGCGGTAAGAAAAAGAACCTTATTTCCTATTGCTGACGTGGGGTTAGAGGTCTGATCCTGCAACCATTTTCACTACAGAACATTGTGCTTAATTCAAGGGAAAATGATGGAGACTATAAGGAGAGGCACTGTACCCAGCAGGTTGTATCTGGAAGATCAGGTCTTTGAGACTGCCTTTGGCAATTTTGATAATTTTATCTCCTCTTGAAGGAATCATTGGGAAAAAAAAAAAAAAGAAAAAAAAATTTGGCTACCTGGTAAATCTTCTCATTCATGTTCTTGTGCTATTTTTTGTTCTGTAGTGCTGTAGTCTTTAAAAGAAATCAAGTTACAGTGCAAAATTATATTTCAAGACAAATGATGCTAATGCACATCGTTCATTTTGTTGTGGCAAAAGTTAGATATCTTGTGCATAGTAAAATAAGCAATCAAAAATATTTGTTCACATTTATTTTTCAAGTTTACAACCTTTTTTTTTTTTTTTTTAAACATCTATATACAAATAAAATGGGTGTGCTCTCAGTTTCAGCCAATTTAGTCATGGGGGGAAAAGTGCTACTGGAATGTAAAAAACTCCATGGAATGCAGACAAATTTTTACCCATGTTTCACAAATTCAAGAAAAAAAGAATGCCATTCCAGCTAGCTGTTCTTTTAATAAAAGCACCTATTTTGTTTGCTTTTTATCTTACATATTAGAAAACACAATTTACCGAGATCTAGAGCTACTGCACACCAAGTAGAATAAAAAATAACTAAATATTTATAATAAAATAAAGTGTTTAACCACAAAAAAGCAGTAATAAAATACAGTTTCCTAATTTACATTTTGCATCCAAAGGATGAATAACAACTCACTAATAAATAATATTTATATAAATATTTTATGTCTGGATATCTTTAAAAGGCAATAATAGCCTGAAGCAACTGCAGAAAAACCTAATGTGGTAGAAGTCTGATGTAGTCTCCCTCCTGTTGTTCCCCCAAAATGATTACAGCGATTCTTAGTTTAATAATATGAAGGTATCTTGCTGCAAGACAGCTGTGTACTCCACACATTTTTAAGAGGCAGAGAGGTGGCTGTTCTAGTAAGTACTGTACAAAGTGAGCTATAAAAGCAGCGAAGCCCCAGTTTGCTCTAGAAAATGTTTCTGTTTAGTTTCTGGTTTGTAGTTCAACGCACGTGTACAGTCTGAAAGACGATTTTGAAATCAGAAGTACAAGAATGCTCTTGGAGCATTGGAAAGCTGGGCAGTGTTTTGATTCTTGGATGGCACAGTGGAGCTGGTAACAGCAGAGATAGTAGTTTCATGTGAATAAAGGTTGTTTCAGTGTGGTTACATCTAGCAATGCTTGAACTGTTATGCTCACTTTTACCAAGCCCTTTTCTTCTAGGATGTGATGTGGTAGGCAGAGCTTCTCCTAGAAAAAGACAGAGAAAGGAGTAAAGATTAGGATACTGAATACTCACTGCAAAACCTCGCTTCACATCATCACACTTGGAACACAAAGCCCAACAAGCAGGAACCATTTCCTACTTTTAATTGAAAAGAACTTCCTGTGATTTTGGCAGAAAGTCTCTGATTTTGCTCTTAATATACCTATGAATTAGTGAGAGGAACCAACCTGTTCCGTGGTCATTACCCTATGTAAATGTCTTAACGAAGAGGGAGGGCTGGCAAAGTACACACTGAATTTTCACCTACGAAATGAGGTGTTATTACATTTAAGTGGGTTTGAGGACAAATGGCTGGTTTTATCAGTCAAAAAAGTTCTACCTCTGAGCTCTAACGGGTAGGTCTTGGTCCCAGGAGATACGCACCCTGAAAGCCACCCACTGGCATTTACAGAAAAGCGCGTATCATGTTGTGCATTCAATGGGCGAAGCATTTCATTGTGAGTACTTGGCAGCTTATTTTGAAATAGCCACAGATCAACTTTATTCCCCATAAGGACTCAGCAGTTGTGGCCAGGCTGAAACCTGCCAGCTGTCCACAGGGGCTGTTACACCAGAAGACAGGCAAACACTGTGTCTCCTACAGGTAACAAGACACCCCCCAGTGAATAATTACAGAAAGCCTTCCTCAGAGAGGCAGCCCTGTGTCATGAGAGGCTCTCTCTTTAAAAAGATGATTTTCTTAATGTAACTGGGTATTCCTGTTAATGAAATCCATGAAATTATGAAACCAGGCAGCAGGTTTATAATAAATAAATGAAAAAGCTAGACTACATCGAGTAAACCATAATTACAACTGTGAGAGTCATTGCCACAACATGGAAGCCAAAAGCATAAAGTGGGATGACAAAAATGTACAGATAGGAGAAAACCCAAACAACACTATTAAACACAAACACGTGGATACAGTGTCTGGCTCATGACATCCTTAAGCAGTGCGTGCCAGGTTGGTTTATTTTGAAAAGGTGCCATCTATGTGATCTAACCTTATGCTCTTTCCCGAAGCACCCATACACGACCATCAACAGACATGGGATACTGATATTTTTAGAAAGAGAGGGTTGCTTTGATATTCTCAGATTAAATCTCTTAGCTGTTCAATAAACTTTTAGCTTTTAAAACTACTGATGCACCTGACATTATATTTTAATTAATTGCCTGTCTTCTACTGAATATTCTTGCTTCTGTAATATAAGCTAAGGGTCTCTTATCTTTATGTAATTCATCGTCGCTTCCTCATATTCATATTGATTACATCTCCAATTTAAACATCAGTAGTGTCTTCATCCTCTCTTCTCATCACACATTTTGGTCAGTCCTAGTCCCTTCCCTGACCCATTTAAAGCCTTAAAACTAAATATAATATTCAGGATGATGGAAGCAGAACTGTACATACAAGAACAACTGTTACAGTTTTGTATCGCGTTCTGCACCTATGCTTAATTGCTTTTACCCCTCTGTTATCCAGTCTTTGCTGAGGAAATCTCCTCCAGTGGGCCACAGCTCCATCAGAACTGTACCAGTATTCAACTGCTGCTCCACTTCTTCTGATGTTTATGACTCTTTTTTTAATATTCCCTTTATGCACAACCAACACTTAGCCTGCTTAAATTTTTTGCTAAGTTCCTTACACTCCACTCCAGCCTCAATGAGAGAAAAACTGCAAAACTTACCTATTAAACTACTGAACCTAAAAAGCGAGACACGAACTATTCACAATCATGGCATCTGATACTGATAACTGTAATTTATCTGTATTTTATGTTGACATTTTATATTTACTAAAGTTGTTTTAATATTTATTAATTTATGTTTTAAAGATTTTTTAAACTTAATTTGTAATTTCTTTATTTTTTTTAGGTTTGTAGTTATAGCCCAGAACACCAAATGCTGTGGATTCCCTTCTGCACACACAGACCCAAGAAACAATTTCACACAGGTAATTTTCAAGGAGCTTGGCTGACTACGTCTGTGAGAGACGGACAGCACAGATTTCTCCACATGGAAGATGCTGCAACATTCTGGCAATCTGCTAATGCTGGGTTTCCACTCCATTGAGTTTGTGGATTCTGATTCGCATTGACCAAACAGCTGCGGCACCTGCTGCCCATTGCTGCCTGCTACCGAGGCCCCTCTGCTGGAGCTGTCTGCCCAGTCCGCACAAAGGAATATCCCCATCTTGCAGCCACTCCAGTTCATCACCCAGATTTCCATTCCAAACCTACCCTAAACTGGTCATTTAAGACACCGGGTTCTGCAGTTCATTCTTGTTTGCTCTTCTGGCTGCGATACTGACCTTCAAGTTGTCAGAGACTGTTCTCCGCAAGCTTTTATTCCTCTGGAAAAAAGTATCTTTTCCAGAGGAATATATAAATATATTCTAGGATGCAATCTCCTTAACTGATACTTGATTAGCACTGTAGTAGCTACAAAAGGAGGTAGAGATAATGATATGAAATAAAACTTAAAAAAAACCCAACACTGAAATATTTCTACTTCAAATGTATGATTTTTACCAAACATTTAGTCAATCTAACATCTTGGGACACAGTTCATCCAAAAATCTACAATGCTCTGATTCTGTTAATTTTTAAAAAAATAACATTCATCTATTTATTGAGAATGCAAATCAGACATCTGAAGTGAAATGTTATTCTCTCCACTCTTTTCTACTCCTTTCCAGTGCCCTTGCACAGTAGGCTCTTGTGGGCCACCAAGTCTGTGCAACAGTGTGCCAATATTTCATTAGTCTTCCGTGCTAGACAAAAGGCATTGAATAGTAATGCCTGCTGAATCCAGTGTCTGAAAACTAAGTGATCAGTGTTACAAGGCTGAAGGGTAAGGACTGAATCACAAATCCCAGCCCCAAAACAACCTACCTTGCTAGGTATTTATGTTTGCGAATATTCTAAATTATTCTGTTGAAGCCAAATTTGCTGAAAAAGCCACAGTTCGAGATGCTTCCTTTAGAAAATCTTAAGTTCTAAACTTACCATTTTTGTGGCACCTTACAGCTCTCAAAGAACTGTTCTGTCATGCTTTCTTGCTAGGAATTTTGCAATTGTTTATAAGCACATTTTCACTAAAAGCATAAAGGGGGTATATGCCCCATTTCATATAAAACCCCCATCCAAAATAATTTCTTTCCTTTTAAAGACAATACGTTATCTAATTCTTTTAAATCCATTAGTAATCTGGTTTGTATAGAACAACCTCTCTCCCCCTGCTGTATTTACAAGATGCATACTCAAATAAGGAAAGCTATTTAAGGACATCTATTAAAAATAAGACTGTACAACTGTGTTCTAGGAGTGAGAAGTTTCACAGCATGTTACTTTTTTATATTATGCAAAATTTTTCATTAGCCCTTGAAACATATACAATTGACAGCCTTCTCTTATTAAGCAGAAGGTGGAACTTGGTTAATATTTCATAATTCTGCAGTTAAACATGTGGCTATGATGAACGTTCCAGAACTGACGAGACCTACACCATCTCCTAGATATGACAGGCTTCACCTTAATGTGACACAAATCAATTCTCTTATTTAAGCCCTAATCACTAACTACCTCCAAAACTTTGTTGATGGCTTTCATCAAAGCTGCCTCAAATACTTCTCAAATTACAGCTTTAGAGTCATTTACTTAATTCTTCTCAGAATAAGAAAAATCAAATCCTGCCAAGGATGGAATTCAGAGCACACTGATCATCAACTCAGCTTTCTGCGTAACAGCAGCTACCTACGGCCAAGATCCCAGGTGCCTCAGTCTGCTATTCCTGCAGCGCTGTCCATTTTCCATGCTCTGTCTCACGTTCTAACCCACTGCAGCTGCTGTCTGGAAACCACTGACAGTAGAGCTGTGAAGCTGCACGCCATGAAGATTTCAAAACTTTTCTTAAATCCTGGAATTTTGAGACAATACCAACCAATTTTGAGCCTGACCAATCAAGAGAAGAACTCACCTATGACTGAGGACACTCAACCTCACCCACTTCTCCCCACCT
Organism: Falco biarmicus; assembly: GCF_023638135.1. Classification (NCBI taxonomy): domain Eukaryota; kingdom Metazoa; phylum Chordata; class Aves; order Falconiformes; family Falconidae; genus Falco; species Falco biarmicus. The sequence goes on from NC_079289.1 coordinate 31,741,584, forward strand.
TTGATAGGATTTCTATCCCTTTTACATTGGTATCAAACCCGTAACACTTCAATATAGTAGTATGAATCACCTCTCTAAAAACACCCTTGTTGAAACCATCACTGAACAACCAGAAAGAGAGACATTATAACTGGCTATTAATCCTCAAGACCAGCCTAAAAATCTTGAAAAACAATTGTGGAGGGAAGAGCTGCCACTCCACTCACAGCAGCATGAATATTTCTCTTCTCCATCTACTACAACGAAGATCTATTTTTTATTTTAATGTCTTTTTTTCTTCCTAAGAACACAGAGGAACCTAATTACTTATTGTAAGCAAAGCGCTTTCTACAGGCACGTAGCTATTTTGAATGGGTAGAGGTATTTTCAAACTCATCATGAAGCAAAAGAACAAGCTCCTTTTGATGAAGAAAAAAAAAAAAAGGTACGAAAAGGAGGCAGCAGCCAGGAGGCTGAGTCACAAAGCAACACAAAAAGACAGTACAACAGGTGTACCCACAAACATAGACGTGTGCACGTGCTTGGCAAAGCAAGTTTCTAATCCTGGAACAAAGCGTCTGATTTAGATGGTGTAGAAGAAAACCAGGAATACACAAGGACACTAATCCCACAAGGATAAGTGACACACTACACACACATATCTATTTGCTTTGACATCAGGTGACTTCAAAGTCAAGACAACTGTTTGAATTGGTTTATGCTTAGGCAAGCAGCTTGGCAATTCAGATACAGTAGTATTAATCAAAAAAGTAATTATTTTCATTATGTCAAATGGGCAAGTAGTGAAATGACCACATCATAACAACAGCAGGGCCCAGCTGTATTTGTCAGCAAAACCACAGAGCAATGGAATTGTACAATTTGGCAAGAGCCTTTATCTTTATTCCTTGTATTTGTAGGATATGGGATTTCAGATCTGGAGGTGAAAGAGACAATATATTCACAAAACAATGAAATACGGGAATGCATAGTTTCTCCAAGGACAAGTTAAAACAGTAAGTCATGTAATGCCCATCATTTACTATTTGGAGCCAACTACTCTGAAATAGGAAGTCAGTGAAAGAAACATCAGGGTCTTATTAAGTAAACTTATATGAAATTTTGTTAGGTCAAGGCCAAGTTTTCTTTCTAAAGAGCTGAAAATATAGAAAATATTTACTTTTTCACATATCTAAGGGAATTTGAAATTATGTCTTTTTATACATTTTTTCTTAACTACTATTACTGATGATGTCTGTATATGCCCTGAAGATACTATTTGAGGTGCAAAAGAAAAAAGCAGAAGATAAAAAAAGCACAGTAATTCAGGTTATAGGTAGATTTCATGATTCTTTTCTTTTAATTTCTGATTGAGAGATTAGTATATTTTGTAAAGTATACACATGACTAGACTTGAAAAAGCAAAAAAAAAAAGGAACAAAACCCAGACCTTCAATACTGGAGCTACAATTCTGTATTTGGAGTCGTAGCCAGTTCGATGCCTAAATATGTGCATCTTCTGAATATGTAATAAATTGCATATATTTACAAAACTGTATTTTTTTGTATGGCAGGCTTTGGACCCTTTTACAGATTCTGGCCTTGAGCCATAAAATTTTAAAAGTAGACCGTATATTTTGCCAAAATGCTTCAGTTTCATTATAACATGCTAAGAAAACAGTGACCTGAAACTGCAAGGAACAAAAAACTTAATAAAGACAGAGACACACGAAACAGTGAGAGAAAATATATACTCACAGGGGAAATATCAATTATACCATTACCTTAGATATTAAATTCTGAGAGATGATGTGAAGGAATGAAAGTGTTTTGTATCGAAGTAGAATGGGTCATTACCTTAAAGCAAGTTTATACTGCTCCTTCTGCATAATGCAGCTTATGTGCTAGAAATGCAGGAAATTGCAAAGGTTTACAAAACCTGCTCTACTGTTTTTTCTAAACCCGCACCTAGGACCGCTTTCATTATTTTTATATATATATATATAATTTTTTTTTTGTAGCAGTAATAAAATGCTAAGAATACTTCTTTTTGTGAGAAAAGATTACTTGGCAATAATTTGGAAACTTATTAATGTATACAAAATAGAACACTGGATATTTGCCCAGGTCTAATTCAATCCCCATTCACATTACATGTAAGTTTCAGAAAACCTACTAGGAACACAATAGAATCCATATGCAGCTTTCAGCTGCAAAAGCTTCCTAATAGACAAGAAATAGGCATTTGAAGACTACTACACTGCACTTGAAGATATTTATCTGTTTTCTTGTTCAAGGAAAAAGAAAGCCAAATCCTCACATCAAAATGCCATTTGTAATACAGTGCAAACACATTTTACCTGCATGTATATCCACTACAATATGTATTTATTACTTTATTGCAGTATGGATAAGATTACCTCCACAGGACAAAAGAGAAGTCAGTATGCTGGGCAGAGTACAGATTGGAGTAGATCAATTTATGAAGAAATCAGTTTGAAAATCTCTGATTATTTTCTCCCAATAGAAAAAAAAAACTGAATGGGGAAAGAAATGGGGGAGCAAATATTATTCATGTTATCAATGAATATGTGGGTGATCTACAATGTACACTGTTTTCAAACCCAAGGTCATCAACTCAATCACGTGACTGGCTGTGCGTGGTAAGTACCAATTGTATATAACTGAATGTCTCAATATTGGTATCTCCTCAAAGGTGAAGAACCACCAGTCAGCTGAAACGTTAAGTTTCCCAAGGACTAAAGCCACAAGAACAGCAGCACAGAAACAGGACTCTGCATTTAGCAAATAAGCCATTAGATTAATGAGCTACTTCTATGTTTTAGTTTCCACCTCCCCATTTAGTGGGAGAATTACTGGCTTCAGGGGTGGGCAGACATATTTTTCACATTCGCATTATGTTTGAAATATATTTTGAGAAACATTACTATATGCACACTTAGGAGAAATGTAAGGGTACATATTATTGTTCTTTACCCTCTAAGATTTATGTATATTTGGAAGTTTTAACAATAACCAGAAAAAAATACGAAACCGGATAAGCTTCATGTACGGTAGTAAGGCTGTGCTTGTCATGAAGCAAGTATGCTCGTTTTTCACAGTCCGGTTCAAGATGGCTTCAACTCCATAACTACAAGAAAGTGAAGAAAGTACTTGTAATGTTACACTAGTTACTGTATATTATCATAGTTGAGAACAGTGAGAAAATGTACTCTAAGTAACTAAAAGACAACTCTGTTTGCATAGTAAGCATTTGTAAAGTTAAAACTTTGGACAAGTTTGAGAGTTACGTGTCATTATGACTGGGACCTGTCAGTTGGTCTACATTGGCACAACAGTCTCTAACCCAGTGTCTAGTTTGATGAAACACTCAAAAACACTGAAGACATGAACTTCCATTTCTGTAGACTGGAAATGCAAGACACAGTGATCTGCTACTTCTCCCACCTCCCTCCCAAAGCTGGTGGATACAGTGGATAATCAGATACAATATTAGACAATAAGACAGATGTGTACTATTGGATGGTAGCAACAGCTTTGACCACCCAATTATCTAATTTCAAAAATGTTAAAATATACTGATACATGCAGATTGGTCCTATATAAGGAGTGGCACAACACAAAGCATTGACAGGAGACCTGTTTACCACTTACGGGAGCCGGAGTAATATCCCAGCCCTAGAGAAGACATCACTTTTGTCTCAAATACCAACACTGGATTATAAGGAATCATACAGTTGATAGATTCTGTACTGATTCAACCTTTACGTCACTTTCTCAGTTTCACCAGAAAAGCAACTTTGTTAAAACAAGGCAACCAAATAAAGACAAAGATCTGCTGAAAGTGGAAGCTTAAATGTCAGGCTCTGACCCTGAGTAAGCAAGTGTCCGGTGTTGGACTCACTGAAACCAGACACACCGTTAAAAGACAGGCATGTGCAGGATGAGGGCACAGGTCTATAGCTACACACCCTTCTCCTCAAGCGTAGAGACCCTAGAAGCACTCACTGAACTCATGCCTGGTGGCAGAAGACACTCTCTACAATAGACCTGTTATATGTATGCACTAGAAGCTGCTAGACACCAAACCCTTTAAAAACATTGGATTTACCCATAGTCTGGAATTAATTTTTCCATTTTAAAGTATCTAATTATACATTTCATCCTTTTTATATATGTATATATATATCTATATTTGAGCCATAGACCCCAGGAATAGAACCTGAATTTTTAAATAAAATTTTACAAGTATCTATGGAATGGGGATATTTATAGTATAGCACTAAATCATAACCATATGGACAGAATAATCAGTAACATACATGCTGTTATGCTAGTTATCCTCTAAAGGTCTATAGGTAATTTTTTCAGATACTAGGCAGTGAGAAATGAGTGTATGTATTTAACATACACAAAACTGAGATCCTTTGGTTAGCCAGCCTGAGACCGAATTACAAATATACTCAACAGCATCGAGGTCAATATTGCAGTGTCAATTATAGGTTTATATTCAAGGTTTTGTATTTTGCAATCAATTTTAATTTGTATACTTCATGTTGATAAGTATTTTAAAAAAATATTTATAAAACTTGAATAAGACAATATATATATTTAGATGAACAGAACACAGGAAGGGAAATGGAGGTCATCAGTCCAGCACTCTAACCACAGGCAGAGTTCAAACACCAAAACGCCTCGAGGCTAATGTTTGTTTAACCTATTCTTTAAAACCTCCTAGGATGGAAAATCTAGAGTGTTCCCAGATGATCTGTTTTTTTAGCTAAGTTGTCTTTGTTACATTCATTACACAAACAAACAAACATTACCTGCATTTTCACAGGTGATGAAACAGACAAGATAGTGACAGACTTGCTTGACGTCACACATAAGAATGGCAGATACAGGGATCTAACAGCTTATCCTCAAACTGTCTAATTGTATCACACTGTACTCCACAATCTTAATCCTGAAACATTCTAAAGTCCTTTGCGTATTATGGGTTGCTCATACCCACTACTAATTTACAATCATCTTTGGGGTATTACAGCAAGTGTTTAAAAGCAGTTCAACACTGCTTTGTGCAACAGAAGAAAAAGATTATCCTATGGAATCTGGAGGAAAACAAAATGTAAGTAGGAAAACGTCACTACTCCAGTATGGAATTTAATTGGAACAATAAAGATGACCAACAATCTTTAAAGTTACAGTACTCTTATTAATCTAAAGGATTAAAAATTAACAGTAATTTCAAAGCTAGTTCTCCAAGTGCTCTTAACACAATGTACGTTGAGATAATTGGCATCAACTCAGAAAATACTATCATCTGTTGAAGTGCCACCTCAGTTGCTTCAATACCTGCAGCATTCTTGGATCTTCACAAAAAGTAAGAGGCTCGGTTCCATTTCTCTTGTGATACACATCTAGCCTAGACCCAAAACGGGGATAAGAGTAGCATCACTGCTTTAACACATTTAATGTGTAGTCTAGGCAACATAAAAGAAAACAAACTATAAATAAAGAGGTACATAAGCTCTTAAACTAGAGCTGGAGGGGACAGAAGAGATGGGACTCGCCTTCAAGATGCTACTCCCTCTCTCCCCTATATCAAGAGATTAATAAAGATATTACACGGAAGGGAAGCAAGGGAAAGGGAGAAGTTCGCAAGACAAAGGAAGGAAATTAAGTACCTGTAATTTGTCAGAGACAAAGCAGAAAGTTTGTGTGCACATGCGAACAGGTTATGCTGTTAGCACATTCCAGTGATAAGTTATATACATCAAGACTATAAAAAGTATGTGAAAAAGACAAAAGCCTATTAGATCCCAGGAGCGAAAGGTAGAAGTTGATTGTGGGGTTTTCTCCCCGAGGGCGAGCAGAGTGTCAACAGTCTTTCGAATGTGACGAATATCCGACTGCAGGATGTCATACGGAGAGCAGAGGTCAGCCTATCCCGAAGGGCAGCCATTAGAACAGAAAAAAACAGTGCATAAAATTAAAAATAGAAAAATAGAAAGATATTGATAAATAAGTTATCATAATATTCTAGCATAAACATGTAGGAATAGTTTCTTCCTAGTACTGCCTTAGTCACTAGACATCCAAGCTTTCTTTTATTTCCTCTAAATACTGAAGCTATCATATAATATCAGAATGTTATGATAGAAAAGCTCAGGCCTTCAAATCCTTTCAAAATTATGCCCAGATACACAAGGGTGAGAAGGTGCATGGGATCCACTTACTCCAATGAGATCTGCACACCTTTGTCCACCTGGGCTTTATTCAAATGCTTAAATGGAACCAGTTCTAAAATCTAACTTACATAATAGCAAACAGTGGGTTAGAAAGCTGTTAAAAGCACAAGCAGCAGCAACATGAAGTCTCAAGAAAAAGGACTTAAAGAAATTGTCAGAAGTATGCAAAATTCTCTATGATAATAATCTAAAACTTGGTATTCAAATATCACCTTAAACAATTCACTGGGATGGAAACTGAAAAAGTCAATGTAGCATTTACTAGACTTAATTTTAATAAAGTTTCTAAACTGAAAAATTTGACACTAAATTCCCTAGGTAGCATTTTAAGTTATCAGCAGGCTAGATACCCATACATTTTTGGGAAAGTATCAATGACTTCATGTAGCCATTTACTCTCGACTAGCTATACAAGATGAAGTGTAATATGTAATAATAATATTAATATGCACACATAATATCTAACATTAAAATAAAACTAAGCAACAACTAGTACTTTCAAAACGCAATGTATGATATAACATTTCACACTGCAAATGAGGCCTTACTATCAGAGATGGTGAATACTTACTGAATAAAATGACACAAAGAAAGAGATCCCCTGTTTCAGAGGAACACTATGTTTCTTTAGTAGCTTTTCAGTCTCACTTGCTTAAGGAACTGACAGCACACCCAATAAATGAAGACATGGAAATTCAGATGTCTGTTTTCTGTTAGTGCAAAGTTTCAAGGTCTAGTTGGCAATAAATCAAACTTCAAAATATTTAAAAGGCCCTTGTATTCTGAAAAGTGACTAGCAAAACTGGAAGTCAGAACTGTCATTCATACACAAGAAAAAAATTATTATTATTTTCTTTTTCTTTTTTTGCTTACCATGACTGGTTCTAGCTTTAACAGAAATTAAAAGCTGCAAAATTTTAGTGTTGTTACTTAGACCAGCAGACAAAGAGAGGGGTAAAACCACCCTGCCTAGCAAAAACACTGCTATTTTAACTGTCATTTTTCAGAACTTTTTTCAACTTAAAATTCATTTAATAATGAAGTTCAATGCAACTCTATATGGATTTTTCTAAAGGATGAAAACTCACACACAGAATAAAATAGGCTGATCTTGTTTAAAAATGGGATAGGTCTAGTACTGTATTCAAGAACATCTACAGCCACAAGCTGCTTACCAGAGAAACTAGTTTTAGGGCAAACAAACTACTTGCGACTATCAACTATGTAATATATATTGCACTTTTACCAAAGACACCAATAGACCCAGCTGGGTTAATTTTAGAACAGCATACAAGACTCAATTCCTACTTGTTGCAAATACATCCCAAAAATAAATATCTAAGATGCATTGAGGTGAAATTCAGATTAACAAAATGTCAGAACAAACATTTCCCTCTGCCCCCCCCCCCCCCAAAAAAAAAACCCCAAACCCACAAAAACCCAACAACCAAACCAACAACTAAAACCCCACCAAAATCCAAGTTCCTACTGCAGTCAAATGGAGAAGGAAGTAATTTCAGAGTTAAAGAATGACAGCTGGTAATGGGTTGAATTTTTACAGAGTGAAGAACTTGCTAAGCAGAGATTAACATACTGAGCAGTGTACAGAAGCCAGTGTACAAAACCAGCCAACACATGCAGTAGGAATTTCCTATGGGAACTGCCATGCTGTGCTTTAGTGAAATTCAGTGAAACCTGGGGAAATCTGAGAAGTGTCTGATCATTTTTGCTTATTTTTGTGTGTTCTGTGACAATGGATAATTTGTTGTTACATTCACATCTTATTAAGTAAAATGTTCATATTGTATGTATCTCAAACTTCTGTAATGTAACTCTAGATAAAAACAATCCAACAGCTTTTCATTAATGGTGAATGTATTTCCATTTAAGTTACCAGAATTTTACAGAAGCTGTGAAATTAAAATACCAAACTAAAACACAACATCATGAAATAGTGAAAAAGTACATGACCCCCACCAAGTCTCAGAAGACAACCACCCACCCATCACAAGCACTGCCCTTCTCATTTAGGAGACTGAAATTATTACTACTAAGAACTTTTTAGTTCTTATATACGTATAAATACATATTCTTAATCACTATGTTTATGGACTGATTTTTTATGTCTATGAAGCTATGTAATTAAATCATACAGCTGCCAAAATCATGCACGCAGAATAAGCACAGTAAGTCAGAAGTGGAATGACAAAAGCATAACCAGCTATTTGTGTGTACAAACCACCCTCATTCTAGACGCTCCTGCAGTGACTGTGAACAACATTTCAAAAACCAACCTCCTCAAATTTTGACTCTGGTAAAAAAAAAGGCAAGAGTAAGTTTGCATAAGTGCATTAAAGAAAGAATGAAGTCTCTAGGGCATATGCACTATACTCAAAACACAAACTAAAGGGACCTCAGAATTACGTTTTCAGTACTCCAGCTGACAGCAGACCGAACCACTTAACCCCACACTGTAGGCCAAATAGTGTACATCACCGAGCCCAGAACAGAAGGGTGGAGGAAAGGAGTCATACCTGATAAAACTTACTGCAACTTCATGGATGTCTCATGATGAAACTATGGAGAAGTAACTGATTATGTGAATTGATCAGACGACAAGCATAAGTGGTAATGAAAATATACCTTGCATTAAAGCGAGAAACATGATTACCAGTTGAGCAACTCATAGGTGGATAGAAGGTAAAACACCTGACACACTCTGCTTGGTCGCTTTTTTAACTTTGTTCTGCCAGTTTTAGCATACAAAAGCCTCCTGGTTTTTTCTGTTTGTTTTACTTAACTGGCAATTCCTACACTAACACAAGTCATGCCAATTTTTAGAATAATTCCGGCTGACACTGGAATACAGTGGACCTAGTTTTCAGAGACGGTGTTGAGACACAGTAACAGCTCCTGTTTGCAGGACTCAAAAGTCACAGGAAAGGGCGCAGCTAAGCTTTTTGTGATCTGAATCTTCGTACGATGATTTGAGATCCAAAAAGCCATTTCTTACCATCACATTCCTTTTTGTTCAGTATGTGTACACCAAGTAGCTGATTGAAAATTGAGAGGTGAGGCAGAAGTCTCTTCATTCCCACTCGAGAAATAACTTATCCCACTAAATTGTGCTGCACCATTACTTAGCATGCTGGAACACAGAAGCTCAATAAACCATGCTGTAACAACTAGCTATGAAAGATCTCATTTTATCACTACCTTTTATCATTTTATCAATTACCATTCTAGTGTTAATCATGATAACATGTCTATCTTTTTTTCAAGCTACATGAAGACTGACAAGATGTGTCTGTGTATGTGGGGAAAGACTGTCTCCTTTTCTTAAAAATAACTCTACTTAATTTCTCTGACCTGAAGAGAACCCGTAAAGGGCAAAAGATGGTCAAGTGCCTAAACTTTTAAAACACTACATTAGTGTAAGTTGCAGACCATAAAAATTGTGTCTTTGTAAAAAGATAGCTTGTGCATTTGAGCTTACATTGAAAATACTTTGTTTAATTTCTTTTTTTACAAATTGCTTAGAAGGTCATACTTTTGATATTCTATATTTGTTTGTGATTGAGAGCTAGAAGATATGCAGACCAAAACTTACAACTTTTACCTTGCAAATAACATACTGCATTTACAGTTTTGTTTTGGTCTAAATCTCACTTGAAATAAAGTAAAATTCAGCTCACCATAAATCAATTACTTTTTGCCTTTTGACAAGAACATTTGTTAACATGATTATATGTGCATAAGAAAAAATGGTCTGCAATATGGATTACCAAGAATAGCAGCTACCAATAATGAAAGCCAAAGCTTAAGTTATTGATTTACAGGTTGAAATGGGAAAGCCTATTACTTTGATACTATTATGAATACATATATATATATATATATACACACACGCGCTACTAGTATGATTCTCATGTGGCAACTGACAAGTTGAAGAAATGTATACAAATACTTTCATCTTAATTTATGTATATCATTACTGGTTTTATGAAAGAGCAGTTGAAACCAAAATACTTTTTTAACTGACATACTTTACATAACTTTACATACATATTCATGTGATAACAATTCAGATTCTCTTGATTGTTTTTAATACATTTGGGATGAGATGTCACTAAGAAGAGTAGAACTCCAAATTGACAATTCAAAGGCCATACTTACACACAAAGAGAAATAAATCAAAAAAATAGCTTTATTTTTTAAACACAGAAAGCACAAGAGTGTGGGTGCAATATAAGTGGGTAAGCATTAAAGGTGGTGTCAGTAGTGGGTTCGTATGACACTGACAATCTACACCAGTGAATGGCACCACCCAACTGCTGCATGTCATTCTGAAAAATGCAGTAGGACAGGCACCCCCTACCTATCACACATCTACTGCCACTTGCTTATTCAGTCTGTATCAGCCAAAAATTAGGAGTGTTTGTCATTCTACTGGTATTACAGAGGGGATTAGGCAATTTGACAGTTTTTAGTTAGTGTAAAATAAGGTCTTTTGTACTTTTATAAGCAACACAGATTGTACCTTTCTTGTCATATACGTCTTGAGAGGCATAACAGACACGTTCTGAATCTTTAGTCTTTCAGATGGCTTATCTGCCACCAGCACTTTCTCACACTAAACAAAAAAATTTGTTTTGTCTCAAAAAATCATTCCGGGAAAAGCAATTTTGACCCAAGGACTGAATGCTGAAAACCACAGAAGTAAAGAGACCATGCACATCAGCACAACACAGTAATTGCTCAGCTGTTTTCTTGTTTTTGTTTTACATGATTTCGCAGGATATTATTCTAAACCTGTGGAGTTCAGGAAATAGCATGTACTCTATTCCATTCATAAATAACTGAAAACAAACCAACAGGAACTTTGACAACTTTAAATCCTTAAAAAAAAAACATGCAGCAGAATTTAAAATTAATTCTCAGGAACATAACATGGACGTAAGTATCACTGAAAGGCCTAATACCTATGGCTATTAGGATCCATAAGTGGAACCTATCACTTTCCCATAAGATGCTTATTTTTAGAAAAGGGAATAATTCACTGCAATCCTTTTACTGGTTTGTTCAGAGATAGTTAGGCAATATACAACTCATCAACCTGAAGCAGCATTAAACACACCATCTGTAGTTCTTTAAAAACTTTGACAGATGACAGTTATACTTACTGTCATACAACTTTGTATTCCTAATACACATCCCTCCAACACCCAGCAAAGTTCCACCATCTACCAGCCAGTTCCGCAAAAGGATGGATTTTCACAATATATAGGAAATACATTTGCAAATTACCAAAAGCTAATCAAAAAGAATATTTTCAGAGCACTTAAAACCTAATGCAAATTTACAATTGAAGGCTGTTCATTTAATGTTTAAGTGAATGAGGTTTTCCCCTCAAAAGCTTAAGTTAATGCTTGTTTAGATAGATATAGGTAATTTATAAATCAGACTGGTAAGATCTGGCCTTGTGCTTAAGGCTCTGTGCAGCTCTGCAACAATTATGCTTTAAAATAAAAAAATCCTTAGAATTTCTACACTAATTTCAATGGAACCATTAAAGAGGAGGTGTATAAATATATAAAAATGTCAATTCACAGAAAAGAAAAAGGTATTTTTCCAGAAAGCTTACTTATAGAAATTTAAAATTAAAAGCCTCAGAATAAAGGCTTAGCTTACCCATCTGTAATATGGCACTGCAAGGATCTTTATAAATATTTCTGTTCTATTTCCATTTCTGAAAGATCTCTTGACAACAATGAAAACAGGTCTTGGCCTTTTCTTTCCCAATAGACTATATCCAAAAACCCCCAACCTGTATTCTAATTAATTGAATAATTTATGATGCATCAGAAGACAATGAATTTTGGGGCAGCTTAACAAACGCTCACATCTACAAGCCTACAGCACTGAGATTTTGATCTTCTTTCAAATTTTACCTTTCATACGACATCATTCTAAGATCATAAATTACATAATTACAAGAATCAACCACTGCAAGTTAGAGACCCAGCCCATTATACTGAATTGTCAAATTAAATTTATGATGAACCATTCGTTGGAGCTGCAAGATAAAGTCTCTCCCTCAAAATTCCTACAAATAGCAAGAATGATCTGTCACTTTTGCTGTCCTCCAAATCAAGTGCTAATATAGATAAACTATAAAGAATTCAAACTGGAATTCTTCCCCAGTCTGAAATCCTTGCATTATTACCTGCTCCCCAAGGAGTGGTGGGGGACATACACACTAAATATCCTTTTGTTTCAGCATTCTTGAAACACAGACTAAAAAGAACTCAGCCTTCATTATGCTGCCATATGTAGGCAACAGTGACAATAAAACACGCAGTTTTCATGTATTCAGATTAAAAAAACCTTGTATAACACTTTTACCTTCTTTTGATAGTCATGTATTTGAAATTAGCTTTTCCTTAATAAGTATTTCTAGACCATAAGGGAGTCTTTGAAATATTCCCAATGCAACTCCAGAATTCATAACATTAGTTATAAAGATATTTTTCCTTACTAATATAAGAATAAATTACAGGACGAATGCTGCTATTCCTAAATGAAAAGCAGAAAATACCAAGAACTGCAGTGTTCCTATCGCCAGCTTCTGAATCACATCGACATTACAGAGCCTCATATATACTTTCCATACTTAACAGCGGTTTTCTTCACATCACTGCAGAAGTGTTTCAGTACAAGAGATGAGTATGTTATTAGTCAGTTTTATAATGCATACAATAGAGTACTTAACACTGTAAAATAATATATAACTAATAAGAATGAAGTCCATACTCTAAAAGCACTAGGTAAAAATGCAATTATGTTGCACGATGAAAACAACTGGTAAACTTCTGCCCAATTACAATATTACACATTACCTAATTACCACATTCCTTTTTTTTTTTTCCCCCTGGCAAAGATAAAGAGGTATTGGGATAATATTGAATTACTACTTTAAGACAAAAGTTGCAATTTTTAAGGGCTCTGGCATGAGCCACTTAAATGCAGTAAAGTAAATACCATTATTTACATATTTTTTAATTATATGTCTTTATTGTTAAAAAATTGTAGTTCATAAAGTTATCCTTCAGTTTTGAAGTAATTCACGTGTCTTGCATTTTTTCTCATCTAGAAATAACAGACTTAATTAAATTACCTCTGGTATCCCCAGTTTTCTACACGCATCCAGAAAGTTCTCCACATTTCTCCTGCATTTGGCCATGCTAAGTTTAGGCTGTAAACCCAAGAAAAAACAGTTTATGACAAAAGAAGTCAAAAACATTCACTCAGGCAATTCACCTATTGCATTATTCTTGTATTGATGCACTATTTTTGTTTTTTTCCTGAAAACAATGCATAAAATTCTGCTCAATTTTTTTTCTACTGCTCTAAAAACATCATGACTACAAATACAATCTGAGTACCTAAGTTGTGGATGCCATGTACTTTTACCTATTAAAGTCACCAGCACATTTAGTTCTCCACTTGTTCACATCCAGCTTATGAGGTTCTAACGCCTGACTCTTACAATAATTTGTGATAGACAACATGGATTTTCCGGACAGTAAGTAAACTGATGAAGGATTTTAACATACATCATGAAGAACAAACTTAACTGTAATTAATAGGCTCTTTTGAATTTTTTTTACCTAGTCACAAATGTATAGTAGCTATAAACAATTTTAGTGTCTCTGAAGGAGAAATTTCCTATTACTGTAAAACTTCAAATACATCCATAATTTGTCTCAGTCAGGACTAATTTACCAAATACTTACACAAATATCATGTTACTAAAAAAAAAACCCTAAACAAACTCAATATTCTACTTTTTCAATGCAAGATGTGAAACAACGGTAATTCCAGAATATCCACTAAAACCAAGAATTCACTATAATAGCAGGGACTTTAAAGAACTCATTTTCTAGGTTAAAGTAATTTCAAAGCTGTTTCAAGCAAGAGATCATCATCAATATAAAGTCGAAAAAAAGTGAAATTTGATTAAATATATTTGTTTTTTCTTACAAAAAACACCAGAATATTTTTATCAATTTAAAAAAAAAAAAAAATCAGCAACAAAACTTAAATTTTTGCTCCAGAAATTCAGGTTTGCATGTTTTTTGTGTCCTTGATTCAGCTGGGATAGAGTTAATTTTCTTGTTAGTAGCTGGTGCAGTGCTGTGTTTTGGATTTGGTGTGGGATCAATGTTGATAGGAGGACACTGATGTTTTTAGTTGTTGCTGGGTCAAGTCAAGGACTCTTTAGTTTCTTAGGCCCTGCCAGTGAGAAGTATGAAGGGGCACAAACAATTGAGAGGGACACAGCCAGGGCAACTGATCTGAACTAGCCAAAGGGATATTCTGTACCATGGACGTCATGCCGAGTATTTAAGCTGGGGGAAGGAGGAGGAAGGGAGGCACATTCAGCATGATGGTGTTCGTCTTCCCAAATACTGGTTATGCATGACAGAGCCCTGATGCCCTGGGGATGTGTGAACACCTGCCTGCCAAAACTAGTGAATGAATTCCTTGTTTTGATTTGCTTGCATGCACGGCTTTTGCTTTACCTATTAAACTGTCTTTATCTCAACCTACAAGTTTTCTCACTTTTACTCTTCTGATCCTCTCCACCACCACACTGTATGGGGAGGGTGTGAGCAGCTGTGTGGTGCTTAGTTGCCAGCCAGAGTTAAACCACAACATTTGGCAATATCTTATTTTTACTAAAGAGAGAAGTAATTTAAAATCTAGCAACAGCAAAAGAAACTCAACTAAGACCATCTGATAAAACATCTTTTACTTAGTATCTGTCTTCTTGGAAGTTCTTATAGATTGCCTCTGAAATCCACATGCTATTTCTGAGAATCAAGTATTAGGCTGTACACGGCAAATTATTGCCAAACATGTACATTAAAAAAGAAAAAAGAAAAATACAAAAGGCAGGTAGTCTAAAACCATACAAAACCTCTTCAGAACCAGAATGGTATCAGAAATCTGGAACAGTGATCTGTCCAAGAAAAAGACATCGATAAACAGAGAAGATACTAAGAAAACAGAGTTTCAAGAAATGCGCACACACAGATTACATCAATTTTATGTCTTGAAATCACCAGATCCTTAGGCTTGGCAAGCCAATATTAAATCACTACAGTGCATATTTCTAATCCGTTCTGTCTGCAGGTAAAAGGAATAATTTCCACATTTAACCCAACAGGAAGAATATGCTAAGAAGTGCTGTAAGTGCTTTAGTAACATGACACCTGCTAAGCCAGACATTGCTAAAGTTAACCTCATATTTTTTCAATCAACAAACAAGGGGCTAATTTTCTTTTAAAAAGGGTCTCCTAGGATAAAATCTTGCAATCATAGTTCTGTACTGTACTGAACAAAAAGGCCATTATGAAAAAAATCTGAACTGTTGCTAGATCAGAGAAAGGCAGGATGATTTTATTCACTTATACATGTGTGTGCGTACATACATACACTCTACATATATGCAAAATAAGACGTATAAATTAATGAACATTAGAATTTGTAATGTAAATGTTGCCCCTAACAGCAAAGAATATTCATTGAACAGCAACCTGCTTTCTGTAACCAAATATAATTTGGCAATGAAACAGTAATTTTTTAAACATTCCTCCCCCCCAACCCAATGCAGCAAGAAACATCCAACTCACTACTGCTGGTGAAGGTACATGAATACTTCCGACAGACCGAGGACGGACGTGATTTACTAAATGGCAAAGAACTACACCATCCATCAGAGCAGACCCCAAGTCTTCAGGCAAACAAATCTTTAGTCTTGTTTCAATGTTCTGCAAATGAAGAACACATGCACACTTTAATACACAAATGGATGAAGGGGAAAGAAAAGGGAATACATATCCTCATCTTCTCCTATGCTGTAGTGTAGACACAGCGCCAGTTTTGGAGTCTGGTTTACCAAGCAACACACTTTCTTTACATAACTTATTCTTTCAAAACTAAAAACCAACCTCCTCTGCACTATTGATCACTGAATTATGTAAACTTCTTCAAAAGAACACAACACTTCAAATGCTGCTGTCATAACATGCGGGGTTTTTTTATATACACATAGAAAAACACATATGCATGCAATTAGCCATGTGATTCCGCTACATGTGGCTCCTTCCTTTCACCATTCTCCCAAGTCTTCTACTTAGCCTTCTCAAAATTTCTTTGAATCAGAACTACTTTGTGTGAATCACTGTACAAGCAGAGAATAAAAGGCAATCTTTCCCTAGTAGCTTAAAAATTACTTAGGAAGCACTAGGGTGATCAGAATGAATTTCTGGATACCCGTTAAGTAAAACTGAAGTCTCACTGAAAATAATTTGATATTGCAAAATAAAACACTTTGAAAATATTTGAGAATCTTCCATAAAAAACACCTACAGTACAATTGTTACATATGATGAGTTTCCTAAACTGTGCTCCAATCTTGAAAACATTCCAACACTATACTTAGATATAACTCTTAGGTTAACTCTCAGAGGCAATAACTTCCATTATCTTAAATAGGTATTTCTTATTCCTAGTTGGACCTCCGTAATGTCATTACTCTCTATTAATATATTACTGCAATCTATGCTGGGTGATTTAGACAAAAATAGATTATTATCATTAGAATCAAGGGAGAATGTAGGTTGGAAGGGATTTTTGAAGATCACCTGGTCTAACAAATTGGAAGTGAGATCAGAGCTTTGGTTAGTTAAGTTCTGGATATCTCCAAGAAAGGGAGAACCCACAATATCTCTAGGCAACCTTATTCAGTATTTTACCACCCTTATTGCGAAGAATTTTCTCCTTATAGCTACTTGAAATTTATGTCTCTGAAATCTGTGCCACTGCCTCTCATTTTTCACTGTGCATCTTTGAAAAGCCTGGCTTCATCTTCCCTATTACTACCGTTCAAGGCAGCTGAGGACAGTTACATGATATTCCAAGCACTCTCTTCTCCAAGCTAAAGAAATCCAGCTCTTATTTCTTCCTTATAGATCCTTTGTTTGGGTGCCCTCACCATGAAGCAGCTTCCACAGAACTCACACTGGAGTTTCATTATATTTTCCCAGTTTTTCTCCTACTAGGCACACTACTCAAGTACTCACATGTATGGTCTCACAAGTGCCAGACGGGCAAGTGCATCACGTGCACTAATACAATGTTTTGTTTTCACCTTGGATTAATTCATAAATTAGAAACCATTTTTGGTATATGAGATATGTACAGAAAGAATTCATTTTGAGACTTTCCCCCACATCTGTTACAAACAGGTTTATAGAAATTAATGAATTAAAGTGCAGCTACAACACTAGTTCTATGTAATTTCCTGTTGGAGTTCATGGTTTGAAACTAGGTTTAATTAAAATGAAAGACTTCAAGAAGTGGATCAATTCTCTTTCAATTTCATCACCATTGAAGAACTGCTCTCTTTTTCAAAAATCATTCACACTGCAGCAGCAAATCGCTTCACTTAGCATGTCAGAACTATTGAATGTTTACCCTTTGAGTGGCAAAAATCAACCAGTATTTCTTGCTAGACTCTATTGCTCAAGTGTAAGTGGCAAATGACTCTAGAAATGACAACTGTCTGAAGTGACCGTGGACGTATACAAAATCAAATAGTGTAAAAATAAGTATGTCTCTGAAGCAAAAAGTTTTATGAAATGGAACATTTTCTGTAAAAACACATCATTCTAAAGAAAAGGGGGGAACGTATGGAAGAAACACCAATGTTCTCACAATATATGGCTCATGTGAAGCACTTGAGCTAAAGGTAATGGTGCATTTCAATTTCTAAATAAGGAGCCCAAGTACTGTAATAGTTCTTCCTTCTCGTTTAGCGCCCAGCTTGGTTAAAGATGCAGATTTTGTGGAGTCTCACTTAATTCTAACATACCATGAAACAATTCAAAAGGAAAATATACTAACAGATGGATAGGTTTATTCAGTAAGTATGAATTTAATGACTTGCGTGTTCTGAGCTATCTGCTTGTACAGTACATAATGAGATGTCCTGGAGATTACTTCTCTCACTAAAGGACCTGGCATACCAGAGTGAAATTTATCAATTCAAAAAAACCTCACTATGTGCTTCCAGACAGGGTCAATCTTCTAGTTCTTACCACCACTCCTTGACTTGTAATCAACCCCTTCTCACAAGAGACAACAGAACTTTAATTTCAGGACACCATGCTTCAGGGTAAGGGCAAAGGACAACAGTGCACAGAACTGAAGGTCAGTAACACGTTAAGCCAGTATTACTGGTAATACCTAATACTAATACGGTGTAGAAAGATCCTTATTAAGTCTCCATTATCATGCCTGATACGGTGAATAACCTTGTTCTGCTGTTCACTGTGAGGATTGACTGAACTAATGCACAAGACAGGAACCTCGAGGACACTATTTTTTTAGAAACAATTACTTGGGGACTTGCTACATACTTGTGGCAACTTAAATGTAAAAAGCTGCATTGACGGTTCCGACTAGACTACACTCAGATGAACTACATCATAGTGCAGTTTATTACTGCTACTTCTATTTTCTTCTCTGTTACCAGTAAGTCTCTCTCATCTAATTCCTGTATCTCGCCCCTTTAGCATCTTCCAAGTTTAGAATTGGAAATATACTACATTCAGATAATTATGTTGAATCTTCAACAAGATCTGTTCTGTTCAAAAATTCAGCAAGACGAATTAAGATTAATCTAGACTTAAAACAGGTGATGGCAGGAGGTAATAAAATAGAGATCTAAAACTCCTCATAGTTCTATATTAAATGAACCACTTTTTAAATGCTATTGGTAAGGAGGAAAAAAGTGAAACCTCCTGCTTCAAAATTAAAGAATAAAATACACATTAAAGTAAATTAATAATTTTGTAATTAGTTATTCCATGAAGCTAATGACATAAGAGTTAATCATCTTGTAATTTGGTTACAATATCAAAGTCACCTACCACACCTTCAGGATTTGTACTGCATTTAGGAGTGCAACAATACCATTTCTTCTGTTGGTAACATGACATAACTGGAAACCTTGACAGGTTCAGGCTCGCAACACACCTTGCAGCAAAAGTTGTCTTTTTTTTTTTTTCCTTTCTTTTTGACTCAAACAGGTTTCACACAAACAGTACTACCTACATATTAGCTGTGTAATATAGACCCTATGCAACGACATGCAGCAATTTTTGCATTAGGCTTTGGCTTCTATATTCAAGATAATGTACCAGGAAACCATCTTGTATATTCTTCAAGTGGTGAAATATTCATTTCATTTCTAAGAAAGCTGTTTCAAGCATTAGCCATCTGCTTTTTAAAAAAAAAGTTTCTAACTTCAGCTTTAACTAATAAATTTCATTATACCTTTTACTTGCTGTACTGAAGACTTCTCCAGCTGTTTGGAAACAATTTCTAGACCTCTCCATCTTTTAAGTGATCACTTCATTGCTTCTGATAAAATTAAATAAATTGCTAATTCCACCAGTGCAAGACATGCTGTTTAACTGTATGTCATTCAGGTAACTGCCATTATTATTTCCCATTTTTACAAAACCTTTCCTGAAGTACAGACATCTGACAGTGATAAAGCACTTCAGGAATAGTCTCATCAATGTGATTTGCAGAAGTAAAAAAGGTTAAATGAGGCAGTATAATATTCTCCTACTTAGACAACTTTCCAAAATAAAAATTAAAAAATACATTCCATTAGCACAAATGAATTCTACCAACACTCACATACCTCACGCAGCTGTTCCACAAGCTCTCTCTCTTCTCTCATCTGCTCCATTTTCCTTCGAATTGTAAATTGTGGGTCTATTGATTCCAAATTCCTTTGTGGTCTTAAGAACACTATGATTTAAAAAAAAAAAAAAAAAAAAGACAGACTTTAGTTTAAAAACTAACACCTTGACTTATTAATTTCTAAATGAAGCAAAATACTTAGGCACTGCCTCCAGAAAAAAATGTTAGAAAATTTTTCTGTCCTCAGAAGGACAGAAAAATCTGATCTGAGATTTTTTTAGATACTGCTCTGACTGGCATCCTGAACCATCAATGGAATAGATAATTTTTCAACCAAATCAAAACCTCAACCAGCAAGTTTTGTTAGATGATTAAGCACCAGCACTGTCCCTTAGAGATTCTGATCTGTACAAAACTTAGTGTGTAACATGGCAGGAAACACCTCTTTTTAAGTAGAACCCTCTCCTACAAGATGCTGAATTGTGCAACAAGCTGTGACAAGCATCTTCCAACACAGGACAAACTGCTTACTGGAGAAGGTTATATTAAAAAAACAAAAAACACCCCAAACCACCCACCAAAGACCAATGTAAAAGTTGTATTGCAAATGCAGCATTGCACAAACTATTCACAATACTCCCTCCCAACCATCCTGGAGACTGTATCACTTCGCCCACATATAGGTCCTTGAAAGTTACATGAAATCTCTGCATATATACACCTCTACGCTTCCTGTTTGGGTTTTTTTTGTTTTTGGTTTTTTTTTTTTTGTGATCAATGACTGTTTTGAATGATTCAGGGAGGAAAAGATGTATACTAAAAAGCAACTGTCACCTGTTTGCCACTTTGTTTGCCATTTTGTTTCCCAAAAATGCCACTGTCACCTGTGTGGCACTCAAATTATAGGCCAACTTGATTATTAGGGAAAATGATACCACTTAAAAGAAAGAAGTGTTTTGTATTACTACTATCCTGCCTCTCTCCTGAACGCAACGTAAAACCCTAAGTACCAATTAATGGAAAGTACAAAGCCTAGAAACCTCCATTTTTACATACAGCTACTGCTCAGTCTCAGTTTTGTTAATTTAAGGCCATTAAAGAAGAAGAGGATAATTTCTGGTTCAATAAATAACAGAATAGGAGAGAAGCCTTTTGTTTCCTAAAAGGCACATCAGAAAATTGGAAGTGTCTGAATTGCCAATGACACCTACTAGAGAGTAAAAAAAGATTAAGTACTCTTGACTGTAAGAAAGGTACACATGGGCATAATCACAGTAATTCAGATGTTCAATTAAAAACTGTGGCACATCAGGCATTTTATTGAGGTTGTGATTTGTGTAATAGGCTGAATTTTAAAAATCAGTCCTCAAAATATCTAACAAAATAAAACACTGAATCCTCGGTAGAAGGAAATTTCATCTACATTCTGATGAAAAGTAAACTGTTACTGAAGCCCTAGAATCAGTTCAGAGTCAACATACAAAACTGTACCCTCTGCCATCTCAGGCTCAGATAAACAAGATGAAGTTTCTGCACGAGAAAAGCTTTGAAGTCTCAGACAAGTCTAGTCACCAGAAATTGCACCTAACTGTATGCAGGTTAGTTAAGTAGCAAAATTAATAATATAAGCTACTTCTCTAACCAAAGGGACAGACATATACCACCTATGGCAGCTCAGCCAACAGGCAGCAGTTCTTTCCCTTATTTACTGAAAAGAGCTTAAGGCAACAAACTCCTTACACATCCTTAGGCTACTTATCTGAGGCACCAAGACAGAATAAACTATGGCCAGTTCCCAAACGTGCTTCCTTCTAATACTTGACTCACACAGTCATAGTTATAACTTTTCACAGACAACTGAAATCTACTACTGCTGCTAAATCAGTAATTTCAGGAAATGCCATATTAAAGGCTATTCGTTAAACAAAACTGCTTTTAAATAGAACACCTAAATATTACAGGTTTATGTTAATAAACTCTAACCTTCTTAATATCATCAGAAATCCCACTGGCAGAGTGGGAGAGTGTCCTGTAAAGAACATGCAGAACTGAGAACTACAGATACTGACTGCAGCTCAGTTCCCTTCTCCAGATGGACTGCGCAGCTTCACCAGTGCCACCATTCAGAAGCACCTACACACAGGTGCACACATCATAATAAAAACATTTTTTGACAAAGGTCAACTTTGCTGACCTCCCACACATAACTTGAGTGTAGCGGAGTCGTGCCTTCAGATTCAATAGGTCCGTATTTTATCTTTGGTTTTGGAGATGGCAAACTACAAGCTCCCAATAGAACTCTGTTCAAAAGCATGGTATATCAACAACTATGAGCTACTTAACATTTAGTACAGAGGCTATGACTGCACATACCCAAACACAAAGGTTGTTAACGGCTGTAACTGCTATTGTTATGAAGTATAACGATCTATATATCTGATTTAACCACACCATTTCAAAAGCATTACCTACTGATTTAGATAATTTAAAACTAATCAGTACATCGGTAAATTTCTGATGAAGGTACTTAAATATGGTGAAAATTAATTAACTAGAAATAGCTAAAATGTTATTTAATAAACTATATAGTAAAGTGTATAGTTTAGGACAGCTACAAGAACAACAAAGAAAATCAACTCCCAAGTTTTCAAAGTGCAGAAACTCTTTCCCAGGACTTCTATTAAATGCCAGAACTGTATTGTACTGAGTTAAAATTTCTGCATTAGCAACTCTGTAACAATTCACTGGAGACTGCTTCTAAATTTTTAAGAGATTAAATAAAAATCTCCTATTGCTTTTATTAAAAACCGTAGCTGCAACTTCTAGATTTTCATTTTAGAAATGGTTCATTGTATAACACTAATTGAGCTTTGGTGTCTCTCACAGATGAAATACCCAGATAAAACCATACTTGAAGAGTAACAGTAATTAAATTGTATTTAAATACCACTGTAGCTTTATTAGCAGCAGCAATATTTCAAAGGATTTCCTACAAAATCATTAGTTCATATTTATGTTCAATTTTGCAAGTATCAGAGAATTATTATGGACTTAAATTCAGTTTGGCCACACCTGTCTTTGCTTAGGCCTTTGCTAAGTCAATATGAATGTCCCAAGATCTTCCTTCCAATTTCAGACTACAACTGTTAATAAAAAGTAAGTAGCAACGTAACTTATGCAATTCCATTCACGAATGAGACAGACATTCCACCATGAGGAAAAAGACAGGCTAATCTCAAGGCTGCATGAAACTACAATTAAAAGTTTCTAAATAAAATAAGTTTAATTGATTAAAAAAAAACAAAACCAAAACACATACTCTCAAAAGCATTAGTTATAAAAGTTTCAGTTATATACTGAATTTAAAGGAAAATGTTCTAACACAGGGAGTTTTGGTAGTGCTGGGTATTGCTTGCTTCTCTGCACTCCACACTTTTTCCAGCAAGGGGAGCTCACACCTCACACAGCCCCGAAGGTCCAGGCTCTGCTCTCCACAAGTGTGTTTCTGCTTTTTGAACCCTTGGTGAGCCAAGGGTACTACATAATGCTTGTTCCAATATTATTTTTTTTTTAAAAAAAGTATTTTGTACAAGTCTCAACAAGTCAAATGGATAATAGCGAATAACACTGTATGTATTTAACATATCTCTGTCAAGGACAAACTCCCTCGTCAAAATTTTCATTTTTGTACTTACAGTGCACATAGGTCACTATTTATAGCACATCAAAGAATCCAGTGTCCAAAGTACTTAGTGTGACAACGTTATCCTTCAGGTAAGCAATAAAATTATTTAACCTGACTCTAAAAATAATAGACAAAAGACAGGCAGAGATGAAGTCAGGCTAAAAGTTTATGGTTAGATTTCTCTTTGTTCGATTTATTCAGTCCAAATTTAAGAGTGAAGTTGTTATACAGTATTTGCTAAACCAAAGCCTCCACAATGGTATGGACATTGGTCTTGGGAGACCTGTCTATTCCAAGCCTTATAACCTCCCAGAAATTCTAGACTTAGCCTCCACTGTTGCAAAGCTGATGCCAGATAGTTACATTAAAGATGATACGAAGTTAAGATGCTACATTGATGCATGGCTTTTCTACATCAAAGGCTACACCTATACTCGCAAGCCTGCACACATTAATACTGTGAACATTGCTTCCTGGTACAGTTTTGGTCAGTGCAAACCCACCTCTTTTCCACACAATGTCTAGGTATAGCTTGAGGAATAGCACAGGCAAAGGACATTACCTAAAGGTAGCTTAAATGCAGCCATCCTGTTTTGGAAAGTAAGAGTGCTTAGGTATGTGTTTGAATCATGCTCTGCCAACTAACCTCACCACCAGAGAATGGTCTTTGGTCCATTTTACTTCCTACCATAGGAAGATACACCTTAGATAAACTCTAAACAGAAAGGCAACAGTCTTGAATAAAAAAAAATTATAGTTGTAAAACCTGAATAAAAAAAAATATAGTTGTAAAAGCAGTTTTCTGTCTAACAGCCCAAGGTAACCACTAGTATTTGCATTTGGCTTAAGATTTGAATGGCATGAGACATTTATCTCTTCCAAATGCACAAGCACATGCTAGTCTGTACTGCTCGTTTTATTTAGAAGAACAAAACAATAGCAAATCCAGATTACAAATCAAATTCTGCACCAATAGAAGTACCTCTAGCTTTCTTTGTTAGAATATTCATCAGCGAAACATGAAGATGGCTTCATACCATCCTGAACTAAATTCAGTTTTTCCACTTACCATTATCACAATTCTTATATTCCATACGTATTTCCTTTACAAAGCCAATTCCTTACATACGCTGTCTTTTATGGGTTTATATACAAGAACACTCTGGCAATAGAAAGTACTGTCAAGTAATGGACTGAACTACGAATGCTGGTATTTATCATTCAAGATTTGTGGTCTTGGTTTCAATCTGATGCTTCTGACAGGTTCACTGACTTCTAATACCTAAACACCCTTGTAATTTAGGGCAACTGGAAGAACAAAAGTCCTACTTTAAAAAAAATAAATCATCTCCCTATCCAATAATTACAAACAGTTTAATTGTCTAGGGTCTGTTTCTTCCATCTGACATTTAAGTATTAATGCATTATAAGATCCTGATAGCCCAAACATGGCCAGCTTTGCATATTAAAGCCATGACTCAACAATGACACCCTGGAGAAAAATGAAACAAAAGCAGCAAAGTCCACTAAGGTACCTCGTCTTCACTACACATAGAGAAGTCTGACCGCTTACTAACAGATTCTGTCGGACAAAACCTACTATTTTTGCTTAGCTGATTGTTTCAGCTTTATTTCTTCAAGGATTTATCTTCTAATGAAGTTAGTTATGCATCTGCATCAAAAACTGCTGATGGGAGCAGGATATTTTCATTAACAGTCAGTACCTCTCAAAAAATAATAAATAAAAAAATGCAGAAAAGACAGCAGCAAAACTAATTGTTGTTTGAGTACAACTTTTATAAACGCTTGAAAATAAAGTAAGTAAATAAACCTATGTTGGAAATAGTTCTTGGAGCAGATGTCATGGGAAAAGTGTTTTTGCCAGACTTGAAAACAGTGACCCATGTCAGTCATTTAGTTTTAATAATATGTATTCTACAATAAATTAACATGCATCCTCTGAGGTGTTGAGTCTTATAAACATTCCCTCAAGAGTAGCATCTTTCATCCTTAGCCACATGGAGCATTTGCCATATATTCAGGTTTCTGGAAACAAAATTAAGTAAATTATATATGGAACACCTACCATTGTCACTGTCTCCTTCAGATGGGATACTGTAGCTAAAGTTGTCCCATGTTTGTGCCTGTGTAAGTGTGTTGAAGGAAATAGGAGAAAGACTGAGGGATGGGTCTGCTGGAGGGGAGTGACAGCCAGTCCAGCCACGGTGGTGTAAGGACCAGAGAAGGGATAAAAGTGGGCAGCAGCATTTCATATATGGCATTAGGATTGTATGGTAATGACAAAGATGTAATTCAAAGGTGATTAATATAAAATGTGTAATTTTTGAGAAAAGAATGAAAGATGGTGCAGAATAAAAAGAATGAAAAGTTATATGTTAGTACTTGCAAATCATACATTATATGCGCAGTTAAGGCTGTTAAGCTTAGCAAGTTCATTGTAACCATAGCCCTTCATACAACTTCTTTTCAACCAAGTTTTAAGAAAAAGTACCCACAGATTTTACATTATAGCTTGACAAAAAACCTTGACTCTGTGAATCAGGGGGTAAACATATCAGCTATGAAGTTCCGCAATGCAAAGTTCAGAGAATAAGAATTTTGGTATTTTTGGTAACCATGTAATATGAACACTTCCTCCCCCAAAGACAAGAAAATTTACACATCCATATAAAAATATTATTACATTACAACTTCCTAGTTGATTTTTATCAGTAGCAACTATATTATCCCTTGGACTCTCATTCTGTTGAAATATGTTCTGTAAGTACATGTACTACATTTTCTTTTTATTTAATTCACTTAATAGTACATGCAGCACTACTTTCATTTCTTGCTGACTCTCTCCAGCAATAAGTTCAAAGCTACAATGGGCCCCCCATCGAAGGAAAGTTCTGGTCCTCTGCAACTTTTACAGACTTTCCAGGGACAAGAAGTGACATACAAGAATTCCAAAGGATGATCCTGAGTCTGCACCATGAGCCTTGGCAAACCCGCACTGTAGACAGTCTTCTAACAAACGTGAGTTCAGTAATGATCCAGCTGGGCTCCATAAAGCATGTAGAATTGCACATTTCTACAGAAGTTGCAACAGAGTCTGAAGACTATTCACCAGATGACTGTAAAACAGTCATCGCCAGATGACAGTTCATGACCATCCATCAACTCATTATGGAGCTCAACTTGCACAGCAATACAGTCCCTATTCTCCATCCATTCTGCCTTTTCTCCTTCAACCAGTCATGACAACACCTCTTACTTGTTCCTCAAATCTTTCAGCAGACATTTTTATTCCTTTCTCATCTACTCTGCATTTCTGTCTCCTGTCTTGATTGTGGCAAGGATTTCTGCCCAAACTTTCCTCAAGCCTCCATTCTACAGTGTTTCAGAACTGGACACCAACATCCTTAAAATCTCCTCCCTGCTTGTCTTCAGCACATCACCCATCCTTTCAAAGCTTCCCCCTGGTTTCCTATTTGCTGACACAGAATTTAAGCCTCTCTTTCTTTGCCCTTCACAATGATGTCACACCTTAATGAGATTTTCCTGTATCTGATCATGATGTTCCTTACCACTTCTGCCACAAAAATTATGAACTCACTCATTTCTTGGTTTCCTACACGTATTTCCATGTTTTATCTACTGAATCCCCCACACAAGCAACAAACTGATTATAAACTACCTCTACTCTAAATGCTAAGCCATAACCCTAAATCAATTTAAAATGACCATGTAGATAAAAAAAAAAATCAGCTAAAACCATTTAATATTAGGAGAAACTCCAAGGTAAAGTTTCAGTGAGCACAGAATGTCCCTATATTTTACCATTCCAAACTAATAATCATAAGGAACTTAATCACATGAACTTTCTCCTTCCCACAATTCTGGAAACTGTATTAACATGATAATTCAGACAGTGTGGTATAAAACTCCACCTTGAAATTTTCTTCACACTCAACAGTTCAAGAGTTCTCTCTCTTTAGCCATCATACCTTTTTCCAAAGCCAGCTTTTTACTGCTTCTGGCTATTGGGACACCAGGTCAGCTGAATCTGAGAGTCAGCACAACTTAAACTCTGAGCAAAGTAAACAGTGGGTAACAGAATACAGATTCATGGCAAATGATAAAAGTCTTTAATTATGCTGTCAATTAGGATTCACGTTATTTTCCAAAGTACACGGATAGTGCAGTTAGGGAAGGAAACAAATGGAAAGAGTAAATATCCAGATATTAGACATTAGACAAACACTGGGTTAATGAGTAAGATTATGCTAAGTAAACAGTTGCAAGGGAACAACTTTTGATTTCACAATACAAAGTGCTCTGCGATTTTGAGTTTTGTCAGTGCTGCTTTTAGCCTCTGAAAGTACAATATTTTCATTTTTCTGTATTGCTGTCACCTTGTTCAGCAGAAACTATGAAACATAGTGACCTCAAAATGGCACAGAACATAAGGAAAAATATTCTTGAGTACTGAAAGATGTATTAGTAGATGTTCAGGCTTGAAGGTCTGGCATATTAAAGATATTGTGGCAAGAACTTTGTAACACTCAGTTTCGACAATTAGCACCACAGAACATTTTAATCAATTCACGAGTCATGCACAAAGAGTTTAAATTTATTAACTATTTTGAGTCATTCTTTTCAGACAGCAAAAGACCTTCCCAAGGGCAAAACTATAGTTCTAATAAAATTTGTAATCATTGGTTCCTTTCAATTGTAATTTTTTAAGTTTTTCAAAATTAACATGAATTTGAGAAGCCCATACTCTATGAAAGTATTTAAAATACAGGAGGAAATATTCTGAAAAATTAAGAAATCCTCTCTGTTTTTACCTGCTACATAAAGATCAGACCCTTGAAAATAATCTGTCAAGACATCAAAACATATTCATTACCTTTCAAAGCATTTTCAAAGCATATCTGATGTCAGCCATCAGATACAAATTTTCCCAGTGTTTTGCCTAACTTTAAAATGAAAGAATAAAAGGACTTGCAGTCCTGAACACATAGCAGTATGTACTAGCACAGAAGTTTAAGCCACTGTGGTTTATCCTCTGGAAGCACTTCCATTTGTGTGTGTACTTCAAAAAACCTGGAATCCTTACTAGAAATCTAGAACTGTTTACTTTCACCCTTCCAAGAGACATAAATCATTATGAAACAACGACGGGGCAGAGGAGTGGTCAAATAGAAAGCAACATTCATTCAGAAGAGATGAAAATAAACACAGTGAACATAAACTCTCCCATTTCAGAAAGGTACAGTTGCATATATTTTCATTGAAAATTTGCCACTATTTTTTCCACAGATTGTGATGTACACTTAAGAGTGTTAGAACACTTTAATGTTCTTTTTATCTGGCACTTATATTTAAAAGATTTATAGAAGCAAGTAATTCAAATGTAAGCGCTAATCAAGTTAAATAGCTAAAACTCATTTTCAGTTAGTTTTAAAGTTTCCCCTAAGGCCATGAAGAACTTAAACTACAAACTGAGCTGAAAAACTTTCCTGGATCACAGAATTGCTGAACCCCTAGACTAGCTCAGCTCTAGGGCAATAAAGCAGTACATAATTAATAAGTTCAAATTCAGACAGCGGTAGGGTGGTTCAACTCACACCAAACCTGCACAAAGTTTTAAAGGAAATAACAGTGAAGAAACTAGAGACATAGCAAACTAACCAGCTTTAATGGGAAAAACATGCAGGATTTAAACATACCAGTATTTTTGGTCATGTACTACTTTTACATGTAAATTATTCTTGTATGTTAGCAAAACTAACTTTAATGCTACTTTTAAAGTAATTCCAGGGTGGGAGCAGGAGAGGGAACAACATGCAGCTTCACTACCCCTTTCCAAGGTTTCACTTTGTTACATTGCGCTGCACAGCTAATATAGTGTCTTTTTATCTGAGGTTGGACCTAAAGTTTTACTGTTGGCATATTCCCCTGTCTTACTGTGGTATAAATTTAAGGTAAAATGACTGAAACTGGATGTGATGAGGTGAAAGATTGTGCAGTAATGGCTCAAGCATGGTGACTCTTTAATGTATAACATGGAAAGGAAAATAAATTCAGGTTGAGTTTTCTGCAACAGCTGTAACCAAAATACACTATTGTATTGGCATTCTCAAAATGATTCAAATGTATGAATTTGAATTGGTACAATGGAGGAAATCAACAGCTTATAACCGATTGACTTGGGTATTCAAAGAGGCTATATACAGCTGCAACATAGTGAGGGGAAGAACTGTAGTAGTTGTGCACATTTGGTCTTTCATCATGCGACTTGGAGGATTTGTTGCAAAGGACTGCAACAACCATCGCAATCCAGTCTTACTAGAAATCCTCTAAAAAAAGATTCACTAGGGTATTTTGCCCTGACCTATTAGAGTAATTAAGTATAGGAAATCTTGGCACACTGATATACCAACATTCAGAAGCACATGTTAAACTAATGCTTGAACGAGAAGCCACAGTCTTGCATTCTCTTGCACAGCACTGGTTCCAGTCCCCGGCAGCAGATTTCATTGGCAGCTCAGCAGAACATAGGCTACATCCTGTGAAAGCTGCAACATGGCATGGGCCTCTGCCTTCACAAATCTTGCAGTAATACCATCGAGGAAAATGCTGCCACTGGACTGTGCAATATTACTCAATGGATTATTTTTTTTCCAAATCCTGAAAGGACTCATTTGCTCATCATTTAACCCACACTTTAAATATATAAGTAGCAACATATCTAAAGCACCCGGAGCATACAAGAATAGAGCCAGAGTTTAACAGTCCAACAAACTAAGAAATACAAGTGATCTGTCAAACTGTGAATCATAAATGCGTGAGAAATTTGAAAAATCCTTTTCATGAAACAAGGTTGGTTCAATACCATTTTATTTGCTTTTAAAACCTTTTCTTTAAAAAAAAGATATCTATGGGTACAATTTCTTAAACATTCAAATATGAAACTGCTGCCATTATTGCCAAGACATTTTGTTATGGAAACTACAAGCTTGTAGTGGTTTACCAGCATTTTATTAAAAGCATTTGTGGTGAATGAGATAAAACAGAATTACAGTGTTAGGATGCTGGAACATACTGAAAAACCTGCAGTTACTCTTCAAAGGTGATGTGAGATGACTTAACAACATTGACTACCTCAGCACAGAGAATATAAAAAGTGAGTTTAATTGTGTAGCTAATTGTTTTTAAAGGAAGTTGTTATCCAAGCCCTCAAATACATCTATAGGGTTTTTTTGTGAGAGGGGTTTTGGTTTGGGGGGGGGGGGGGGGAATGTTGTTTGCTTGTTTGTTTTAAATAAACTGCTGCTTGATTAAAAGATTGATAGTTATGCAGATTTAGTGCACTGCAAATTCATTAAACTCAGCTGCTGGCTGAAGTAAACATCTAATCATCCTTACACAAGCATAACTACTGAAAAGCTCACTGCAATGAGCAATTTTCAGAGAAATGCATAAGCGTTTTCAAAAAGAGCCTAATTATTCACGTGTATTTATTCAGCAATATCTAAACTGTAAAGTAAAAATTGTATTTCAATTAGTATATGTCAGCACAGATGATATATATGCATATATGTGTAAAGTATGTGTATTTAAACACAGACACACATTTTTAAACATACATACATATAATTTTATAAAACATCTAATTATTCACAAGGATGAAAATTAATCCATATATAATGTGCCGAATACATATGTGTAACAAATTCAATCTATTAAAACCTATAACCTTAAAATATTCTAATCTTCTTTTAGCTGTTGTACAGAAAATGTTTCATTAGTGCCTTCTTAAGGGAAAAAAATACAGACATATATTAATAACACAGATGTAAAAAAAGAAAGAGCACATACAATATGGTTGATTTTCTTTCCCACATTACCTGAGCGTGGCTTCAGGCCAAAAGGGATCGTGGTGTTTGTAGTAGGAGACATTGTTGGACTTTTATCCTTGCTCTGTGTAATTCAAGAACATGAATCTAAGTAAGAGTAACATCCAGAAAATCTCAGCACAACTGACTATATAAAATGCAAAAGGTAACAATACTGCATGCTACAACTGTATCACCATAATCTGATCACAATATAGCCTCAAACCTATGACATTCTCTCTTTTTTTATTGCGTCCTATTCCTTTGCTGGAAAAGATGAGTTTCTGACCAAAGACTGCAAGATATTACCCCTAGCTATAAATAAGCTCAATTGTTTCTCAGTTTTCTCCCATGTAATCATTTGGTTCCATCAAATGTACATTTTTGTGGCATAGAACATTTAGAAAAACAAAGACATGTTTTTTCCTTAGTTATGTTTGTTTCTTTCACAGAATTAATTGCCATTCAGCATGGTATTTTCCATGCAACACTGAATTTCTAACTAAAAAGCAGAAGAGGACATTCAGCATTCACCTCAGAGCAATATAGCCTAGTTCAGGGTCAGGGGTGAACAGCTGCAGCAGGAGGAGTGGAGTGGTGGCATACAGGAGAACATGAGGTATAATCATACCACCAATGGTAACATAGGAAGAGTCCATAACCAAGCTCCATAATGGGAATCCTATTTAAAAAGTCATTCCTCAGGGAGCCAGAAACCACAGGAGTCCCATCACCAAGACTGGTAGAAGGTGGCTGGGTGGGTGCTCAAGAATTTACAAGATGCTCATACACAGTGCAGTGCAAAGGGAGAAGCTCTATTTCTGCACAGAAAATATAAAGATAAAAGATCTCCATAAGGAGCTCCCTACAGTTCCCTTTTTTGACCTTCTAAGATTTACACTGTGAAAGCAACAGAATCAGTAAAATCAGACTCCCCTCTGAAAACTAATCAAGAACATGACAACTGTGCAAAAAGAAATTTCGTTAAAACCAATAGAAAAAACTTCTGAAACAAGGAAGAGTCAAAAAAAGAAAATGTGGCAGAACAAACAAAATGTAAAAAAAATAAAATGTTTTATACTAAACTACATAACTCAGAAACAAGCTTATTAGAAAGTGTATTTCTATTCCCTGGTAAATCCTTACAACAACAAGAATAAACCACAGGCCAATTACTGATGAACTCAGTTATATTTTCTGTGATACTCAATTACATTCTTTGTTTAGTGTATGAACCATAGGCAGACCCATACGAACCAGGTAAAACCCGTAAGAGACAAACAAATGGCATTAGCATCTTACCTCATTGTGGGAGGTTTGCCCACTAGCATTCCAAACAATCAGATCATTCTGCATGTTTCGAAAAGGGGCAGGGAGAGGAAAAAAAATAATAAAATTCAGCAACTATATTAGTGGTACACCACAACAGGATATTTTATTCATGATACTCAGACATACATGAGTACTTAATTAATATTTTTTTCACTGAATCAATTTTCATGAATAATATTTTATTGCTAGATGAACAACATTCACAAAAACCTTGTGGAGATTAATCACACAGATTTGTCATTCATTTTTTAGTCTCAATCCTAACTGCATTTATAAGATGTTAACATATGTTGGTTCAAATGCAGTATCCAATTTTGTTTCACAGATTTTGTAATTGAACTATCACCAAGAGTTTAAGATGCAAATATAGATTTTTTAATATAGATTTGAAGAGAGAAGTATTCCGTAAGCAGCTCATTTTATAACTGCAATATAACATACCTTTTGTTACCACTTCTGCTATAGTTAAACTGGAAACATGTAAATCACGTTAACAACTACAAAATACAACCATTAATTCTGCATCAATCATAACTCAGCTGAAACACAGCTGGCATAAGTAAAACCAAATTATAATTCAATTCAAAATAATTTCCTTAGGGTCTTTTTTTTTTTTCTTTATCAATAACAAATGAAACAAAAGACAGCACTTGGAACACTTGGTGCCAACAGTCACCGAGCTTTCCAAAAGTTAACGAGATGGGATTACACTCATTTTACTTCATGACCTTTCTTGGCTCCTTTTCAAGCTTAAAAAAAAATTCTTCAGCTTATTAATCTTATTCACCTGATCCCAGCCAGCTCTACCTGGGGACTTCCATGCTTGAGCACTCCTGTGCTCAGGGACTATGTTCTTGTGACAGACCTGCTAATTATTCCTATGTTGCAGGCCTAAACTCTCTCACAGCACGTAAATCACTAGTCAGAATTTTGAATTTACGCTAAATTGAATTGATTGAGTATCACAAGAAGTAACAGAAGTGCTTACTGTACTACAGAGAATGTAGCATGATTTAAAAACTTGCCCTTGCAAGACATGTCTCAATTTCATGGAACACGCCTAGGGCTTTCACCTGCTAACAGTTCACATCAGACCCTCTGCAACTGTTTAGAAAGATTTCTTTTTTTCTTTTTAAAAGGTTCTTGAAAGTGAATCAGCAGTGTTCTTGTTAAACAGTTCATCAAAAGCGAGACCACACACAGTTTTGACAGTGAATTAACCTTATCTGTTAGTGTCAGCAATGTAGTAAGAACTGTTCCAAATAAAGTGTAGTAACCCCAACGTATGACAATATAACAAAAGAGATTAATCAACTCAATTTTTGTAAATTTGGTATTTTAAAGAAAAAAACAAAGACAAAATTAGGACTAACAGAATCACAATGATATCATAGGAATATTTGATGGTAATGATGATTATACTAAAAATATTTGAGAAGCATCAAGATAAACCAGATTCAGTCTATGTCTGGATAAGATAGACCATATTAAGGTACTACTAATTTAGACAGAACATATGTAATTTTGTTCTAAGAATCTTCTTGCAAGAGCAGCCACAAAAATCCCTCTACAAACAAGTTCTGAAGTAACAACATATGCATCAAATATTTATTTTTTAATAGTTATTTCTGGATCATTGCAATGTACACAACATTTAAGATATTTCTGAAACTAAAACTATCATCTCAACC
Source organism: Falco biarmicus (assembly GCF_023638135.1). Taxonomy (NCBI): domain Eukaryota; kingdom Metazoa; phylum Chordata; class Aves; order Falconiformes; family Falconidae; genus Falco; species Falco biarmicus. The sequence goes on from NC_079289.1 coordinate 31,776,235, forward strand.
CATATACAGTCTGTTTGCAACATTAAACATTAAAAATTAAAAATAGTGCTGTTAACAAAAACTTAGCAGCTTACATAACTATAACAGTATTTGGGGTGAGGGGTAAGAGGAATCAGGTGTTTCATTTTATTCAAGATCTAACTTTGAGATGACTTCTTTTTTTCCAGGGGCACACAGCCACTGCAACTATAGTAGTTTTTATTGGGAAAAAGAAAGACTTTTATCAGTTCCATTATATCAGGTTTTTTTCCTGAAAATTGGTCTTAACCATATTCCTGTTCACAGCCAAACCTTGAGATTCACGCTAAGGCAAAAAAACCCAACCTCAATGGACCTAAGCCCACTATTATCTCCACGCACAAACTGAGAGAATGCAATGATCCGTTCCAAACGTTTCCACTTCTAATGCATCTAGACACCTCCATACCTGATTCAATGACCATTTTTCACCCTTTTCACAAGTTCTCCCTTCCGGCTTTGCTTTCTCCATAATCAGCTCCTTCCTCCTCTGAAATTCTAGTTCCTCTTCAGCATTTTCTCTCTGTAAGAAAAATAACTCTTTAGACAGTTTATCACTGGAATTTTTTATTTTTTTTTTTGGCATAACATTACCTCAGAAGTATTTCTTACAAATACTGTGATGAAAAGCAAAGTAGTAAGCAGACACTATATACTTGCAGTTCCAGTGCTAACAGGTAAATAAATGGCTTCATAAAGAATACCAGGTCCACCAGTCAGGATACAGATCAAATAATAAGCAGCATATATCACACTGTAAAACTCATACTTTATATACTCTCTGTAACTACAGTGACATGCTCTGGGAAAACAATAGTTTTTAGTGTACAAAAAATTTCTGTGTTATCCTTAATGAATGTACTCTTCTCCTACACCAGAACAGGAATATAGCGGGGTGGGATGGTAGATGAGTATGCATAACTGTGCTGTGAACTGGCATACATGAAAGTCACACACAAGGGAGAAAAAAAATGAAATGAAAAATTAACTGATAAACCCAGAAAAAAAATTTATATATACACATATAAAAAAATAAAAGCAGTTCCATAAAAACGTTTAAGAAGAATTAGTTTTGTCCTCCAGCCTACTAAATTTTTCCCTTTCCTACCTGGTAGATTAATAATTGATGAAATTGTTGGCTCATTTCCCATGTTTTCCCCCCAAATATTTTGTAATGATACACTCAACATACCTGACCAAGGGAAGACATCTCCATCTGCATTTGACTGCTATGTATAAAGATAAACAAATGCAAATATGTGATTCATTGTGTCAAAACTTGAATATGATGAATCTAACAAATGCATTATTTTTCTCTAAAAAAGGTAGATAAACACACTTTACTGTAGACTCCTGAAATTCTAAAGCTGTTGCTGGTTCCGTGGGATACAGATTCACACCACTGCTCTCTGAAATATCCATGCTTAATCTGCAAGGTTTGAAATAAAAATATTGCACTGGGGTATAGCTTTAGTAACCATTCTGTTCAGTATTTAATTTCAAACAAAAGGATATATGAAATACTTTATTCTTATGGTTCTAACCTGCTGAATGTTATATCTTAAGAACTTTCTGAAATGCCTCCTTATGCTTCACTGTCACCAGTTCAGCCAAAGCACTATTAATGCTTTAATCTGTGAAATGACACCTTGAGCAATGGCTTGTATCAAAACAAAATGACCTGTTTGCTACAAACAACCATGCCATTATCTAGCAGACTATAAAGTTCTATATCCAACCTCTAGCACCCTGTGCTCAAATAGAAGCCACAGCCCTGGTTAGATATCAACATTTAATTTACAGTGGATGAAAATAAAGCAGTACAACAATAAATTCACAACAGACAATGATCTGAAAGAAAGCAGTGAATATAGGAAAGGGAATATAGGAATGTGAAGCAAACATCTGAAAATACTGAAAAAGTTTGAGACTGAAATATTTTCCCTTTCGAGAACTGAAATGCTGCTTATGTGCACATAGGGTATGCAAATTTGAAACTCTGCAGAACACTAGGACAACAGTAACTGCACAAGCATTTTAAAAGTTTAATAATCAAATACATTAGCAAAAATAGCTCCAATTATAAATATAAATATATATATATATATCTAAATGCTCTACACTGAGCTCTAGCCAGTGCACTAGGTGTGTCAGCATCACCTACTGTTTCAGCCCCTACAATGGTTTCTCTTTCTAACTCCTCAAAGGAGTGTGAGATAAGGATAATTCTGGCTAGCTAGTTATTTCAACTAGGTTATCCCAACTAGGTGATTAGAGTTATATTGATGCACAAAGGAAACCTCTTAGAAGAAAGTTATAATTTTTGACATGATCTAGGTTTAAGTTAAAAGCACATGAAAGCCTTTGTGCATCTTAAAATAGCAATGGAAGCATTTAAATTCCTTTGTGGATCTGGATAGACAAAAACTATTCAGTATGAAAACCACAAGTTTGTCAGTCTGCTTCATATAATGTCAGTATATACCAAACTGCCATGTAATACAGTAATTATTAAAGAAATTATGAAAAACCCATGGCCCAGAATATTGAATATCTACAGCATCATTTGGCAAATATTAGGCACCCAGGAGTATCTTGCTGGGTAAGTCTGGATGTTAACATACAGGAGACATACATTGAAAAGCCTATATAGTGCTCAGTAAATTAAAAATAATTACTAATTTTAAGGTTAGAATATGAAAGTGCAGCTACAACCACCCCCCTCCCAACAATATGCAAAAAAATCCAGTAGAAAGTATGGACATCATGACATGATTAGCTATTTTTAAAAGCCACATTTCAAATTTTCTGTAGTGTTACTAATGAAAGCAACATCTGAATATGCATGGAGAAACAGATTAATTTTCTGTATTTTATTGCCCTTTTAAATTTTATAAGAAAAACTATATATGTAGGAAATATTAGGGTAATATTTGACAAAAGAACAAGTGACAAAATTTATAAGGCTAACAACTGAAATTTTTTTTTAACATCACTTTTTTCCAAACCAGACTTTTTAATTGCAACACTTTTCCCACAAAGTAATAAGCCTCATACGAGCTGCAGAAGCAATGGTATACTATCTCACAGAAAGCACAGGAACTATAAAGTTTTCCTAATTTGTATGACACTTTATTAAGCAAAAATACTTGTGTTTCAAGTATTTAGTACATGATTCAAGAATTCAAGTATTCTTTATATGATTCAAAATACAGCCAGATAATTGTCTCCCTAGAAATTTTAACAGGAGTGAAATTCTGTTCTAAAAAGTACAAAGGTCTGCTAGGTGAAGAAGTGGTATCAAAATAGCCATTTAAACTGAAAAACAGTGTAGTCACAAGATCAAACAGCTATGGTAAAGTGGCCAAGGGAGGAAAGAGAAAAACAAGGATAATTAAGCCTGGAAGTAGAATCTTCAGAAAAATGAAGCTGTCAGCTAGTTACCTCACAGAAGTAACGAAGAAAAATGAGTTACCTAGCTTTGAAATGAACTTAACCAATTTCTGAAGGTGATTACACAAAGAAAAGCAATAGCAAGCATCTGGACAGAACTACCTACAGCATTCCTGTCAGTCCTCTGAAGTAAGACAAGTGTGTTTTGTTTTGTTTTGTTTTTTTCCAAATGCTTATTCCTTTGCTTATTCACAGATCCAGAGTCATTCCACCTGACTTTAGCCATTTAAAAGAGACACTTAAATTATAAAACCTTGTCTTCTGTGGTCAGGGGTAATCTAAAAATCTTTCTCTAGCTGCTTCTTCCTCTTTCTCCGTTTGATTTCAGAGTGAGACTAAAGAAACCCCACCACCATTTCAGACACTCCTTTATGTGCTCCACTGAGATGGGATGAAGATGGGCCAGAAGACTTTCTCCTTTCCCACAAAATACACCCAGCATGAGTAAGTAGAGGAGAGTTTATACACCCTACAAGAAATGTGTCAGTCCTAGACAAAACTTCAGAATATCACAGCAGTGCACATGAGATGAATGGTTAAGGGGTGTCTCCACCTCTAAATTTAGTTTTCTTTTATACCTGAAATCCTTCTTAATTTACTGGGAATCTTGTCTAGATACTCAGGGAGAGAATGCAAGTTTCCTTCTTAGCTATCTAAGCACCTCCTGAAAAACATCAGTATGCTAACAAAGCACCTCATAACTCCAGAGACCTTTCAATTATCAGTTAAAAAAGAACTCTAAAGTCAGTCAAAAAATTTTAAATACATTACATTAACACATCAGCTATTGTAAGCATACCTGTTGGGATCTTGTAATAAATCTACTGCTTCTCTTAGTTGTTCTATCATTGCTATATCAATAGTTTGTTCTTCTGATAAATTTATTCTATAACAGAAAACAAAAGCGTTCAAAAAAGAGGAACAACAGCAATTATCAAGGGTAGGCTGAATTTCGGTTTGTGAGCTGTATCTTTCAACTGGCTTGCAAACACTAGAGGGGAAAAAACAGCTTCTGTGTACACTACTATGTGCTGAATTTATGGAATTTCTTCTGAAAAAAATTCTCCAGCACTTTGTCTTTGACTAAGCCCACCAACCTAATGCATACATACATAAACAAATGTGATTAACTAAAACTTTTAGCATTCAATTAAACAGACTGGCTTCTAAAATTGAAAATTTATTTACCAATATTTGACTTTCATTGGCTGCACTCATCACATGTACTGTTTTAAGATAAGTACTAAATATTTTTTTTAATGGACCAGCATGCTTTTTTCTTGCTTTTCCACATCTCTAATTATTTTTTGGGGTTAGAAACACAGTCTCCTGTTAGTTCTATCAATAAGGGTCTTTCAGAAAGTACTTATTTTTCCCTTCTTTTAGTTTTTGTTTTTAAATCATATCAGACTCCACTGTTTGGATGACTGACAACTTCACATTACATTGTCATATTAAATCCCCTTTTCTTTATGCACTCCCCTCAGCAACTGATGTTCACTTGCTCTGCTCTTGAATTAATGTCTATGAATTAATGATTGCTTTAGGGTTAAAATTGTGACAAAAGGAAAAAGACTGAGGAATTTTTTCCAATTAAATTAATTATTTTAAAAAGCACATTAAATTTAGATCTTGCAAGTTTCAATAAAATCCTTTTTTACCAATGCCACTAACAGATTAAATATCAAAATACATAATTAAAAGGCTTGCATGCTACATAGGTAAAAAATATTACAGCATTGTTGGTGCATACAAATTAATTAGTTGTAATATATCACCCACTCTATTTAGCAATAATGTGTAAAACACTGAGCACACAAGAGCAGCAATGCTGTGCTTCTGTCATGTCTCCATGTCAACAAAACTATTAAATAAGGAAATACCAGTTCTAGTTAATCTAATTAAATGACATAGCTAATTACTCATAGATACATAAAAAATACTTACATTTCGTCTGTTTGCCATTGTGTGTCCTCTTCTATTCTCAGCAATTCATCACACTCTGCTGCTCTGCTCTGTAAGCAGACAAAGTGATATTGAGAACTAAACTTTGCAATTAAGTAGGCAGATAAATTTTGCTTTCAGACTCAGCACTGACCTCATTTATGTAACAGCTTAGGGTGGCTAGTGGCAGCAATCCAACACTTATGCTCCACTCCTCACTCTACCCCCTTTTAAGATATTGGTTACCAGATCTTCTATTCACTGTTCAGATTTTATTGAGGTCAACAGCCCTTACCCTCCTTTAACAGTAAAAAAAAAAAAAAAAAAAAAAAAAAAAAAAAAAAAAAAAAAAAAATCAAGCAGCATGAGAATTCTTTACTCTGTGTCCCAGATTTCACTTGTGCTTTCCTGGTGTATGCAAACAATGCTTCAATTAAGCACGACCCTAACTCTCCTCCTACTTGACCTCCTGCCACAGCCAGATTTGTTTACAGACAAGGAAATTCTAAATATGCAAATGGTAGCAACTGTGTACTCCATCCATAATTATTAACAGGATTCCTACTTGACAGTTTTAATAGCCTTGAATATATTTTTTTAAAAAACAAATCAGATCAAAAGCTGCATGCAAGAATTGGTATCAGAGCCAGCTATTTTGGGTTCAATGTATTGTAAATTAGAGCTCCCACTGTCCTACCTGTAATATCAAGTACTACTTATTAGAAACCTTGACTCTCTTTTATGCTTGCATTTGGTGCTTTACAATTTTCTTTTCTTTTTCATCTCAGATAGGCAGAAACACTGAAGTAGTTCAGTTGCTGGTAAAGAAAGAAGCTCTCTAAATGGATGTGCATTTGTACTGGTAGACAATGAACAGCAGAAAACAGAGAGGCTTATCCTCCTTTATGTCATGTGTTTGGCACATCAGTCGCATCACCCTGTACCAATAAATGCTATCCAACTCTGCCATGTGTCACTGAAGAGTGTGCCAGCTTCTCTAACATTCTCCAAAGATGGCCCATTTCGCAGTGCCAATCCCCACTAGAATGAATAGAGAGCCATTCTTTTTCTTCTCCTTACAGGAATGAAGTAGTGATTTTTCCCCAAAAAAAGGATGCACATCATAAGATGACAAAAACTGCAGCACTTATTCCAGAAGGTGATCCTCAGCCTCTGGGCATAATTATATAGATAAAATAAAGCCATACAAATTAGGACTAACATTTGAAAAATTACTAAATCCTCCAAGATTAAGCTTCTCTTTTGCACTGCAAGTTGTACTGATTTTATGTATAGTTTAGTTAACCAGAATTTCAATTTTTGAAGACACCCACTGTCCCAAAAGGCATTCTAATACATGACTAAATAAAAAAAAAAAAGAACCCAACAGACTCTGAAATCTGCACAAGAGGGAAAATGCCCCAAATTCAAAATCTTGAGAATAAAATGGATTTACTACCTGTTCAAGTCACCGGTTGTTGATCTCAACTGTCATAATATTAAGATATCAAAATGACAATAAATTAAACTGCTTACTCTGGAAATATTCTTATACTGAAACTCAATACAGTTATATATATTTTACTGAACCAGTGCTTGCAACACATTATTTTAGATAATATTATCTTACTATTATAGAGGACATTCCCAAGGGAATAGTCAAAGGGTATGCTACTGAAAATCAACATGATGAAATCAGAAGAACAAGAAAAGGAAATACAAAGTGTATACATAATATAATATATGGTCAGCTTCAGATGTGTGTACCCCTTTGTCAGGAGAGGATGGAAGTATTCTATCCCATTTTACCTAGTTCATTAACCTAAAATGTGCAAACTTGCTGAAAATCTGTATGCAGGAAACATACAATAATTTATTAACTTTTTAACTATCTAAAAATACTACTAATAAGATTTTAACTATCGGGGGGGGGGGGGGGGGGGCGGGGAATCCTTCAACCTTTTTTTAGTATGGAAGTCGCAAAAGAACAAGCCAATATAAGATAAATTGTAGTGTCCTAAACATCCAGCAACTGTAAGTAATAATAATATACACTACTGAATTCACATTTGTATTTGTAAATAGCAAAAACCAGTAATATGTATTTACTATATAAATAAAAATTTCTGATAACTACATGTCTTCAGTAACTATCAAAAGGAAAAGTTTGTTGGTTTTTTTTCTCATTTGTTCTTAAATGCTAGTCCTCTGCGTCTCCTCCCTCAGAGACTGCAACTAGCTAAAGATGATCTGCAAGAGTTTTGTTACTAGAAAAGACAAAAAAATTGCTCAAATAAAGAGATCTTTTGCAGAACCAGAAGTCTGTTTCCAAGAGGTTGAAAGGCCACATCCTTTCTCTTTCTGCTATTACTTCCCAGTACATTTTTTCCTATAAGGGATGGAAGTTGGAAGTGATAAAATGCCTCTTTGCACCCCTTAAGAATCTCTGCAGGAGGAGAAAATTAGTCTAAAAATATCCATACTAGATAATCCCTTCTGGCCTATAAATCAAGAGGAGACATCATGCTCACAGGAATGGTACAGTACTACTATCTCTCAAGTACCTTTGCATTATAAAGGATCTAGAAAAACTATTCAGCAAATAAATTTTCGCAGGAAAAAAAACTCTTAGCACTTGCTCAGAATTTCTCCAGAAACTTCCAAAAATTCCTCAGTCTACCTAACTACATGTAATCTATAAATTCATCAGTCAGTCCTTACTATATAATAAAGCAAGTGAATTTCATGAGTTACCACACAACAGCAATCACTAATGATTCTTAATACATTTCTATGGATTATTGCAGCTTACTCAGACATGTATGTCTAGACAGATTCCACTAAACCTAATGCCACAAACAGAAAAAAATGAGTAAATGACAACACAAATGGGAAAAACAAAATGGTACAACACAACAATTTCTAAAAGATCACTCATTGTGACAAGTAGTTCAAAAAGAAAGCCCATTTGATAGTTCCGTGACAAGAAGCCATATGCCAGGAAGATGCCACATGGCTGATAAGCACCTACTTATTAACCATGACAGAAAGACAAAAGTAATGGATTAAGCAACTATGATGTGTAACCAGCAACCCAGAGCTCCAGTGTTCAGTAACAAACATCTTAAGGAAACTGAAGTGGCACCCAGACCTTTACATATGAAAAAGACTGATGGGTACAATATCAGAGTTTCTTGTTATGGGTAACCTGTGTTTTCTTACATACTTCATTAAACACACATATATACATAAATACATTTACAATTATTCAAAAGCACTTTTCTATCACCTCTATCATCTACGAAGTTCATAACAGAGACAGTGTATACTCCCTAAACTCATCAAGAGAGGAAATCTTGTAAGAGGTGGGGTCCTAGAATAATGGATTTTATATCATTTGTCTTTACAGATGTCTCAAATTCTACTATAATTTTAAAACATTTAGGAAAATGTATTTTAATACCATAATGTTAATGCATAACTTTAGCCACCAAAGCTAACACGGAAAGTCTTGCTTTTTACAAATGTAATAAATGAAAAGATTGCTCAATTCAAAATATAAAGCAAACAGTACAGAAAATAACTGCAACATTTTTTAAAAGTCTTAAACATAGTTAAAGGATAACTCTCACATATATTAGAAAGCGTTATGGGTAAGCGGACTTCCTAGATTAATTATAATCATTTTAAACCTACCTGCTTATTTTTGCCTTCTGTATCTTTTATGACAATGAATATCAAATGCAGTCGCTTATTCATTAAAATGTCTGCAGTTTGTCATTCCTGTTTGCTCTATACTTACAAAAGTAGTGAAGATATTTCCCCCCCACTTAAAATTGTCACAAACTTGCCTTAATGTAACTCATGAATTCAGTAGTAAGAGTATCCGATTCATCAAACTGGTTTCCTGTTTCTCTTGACTTATCATTGACCATCAAGTGAGAAGATCCTTGATGGAATTCCACTAGTAACAACAAAAAAATATAGAAGAATGATTTCTGGTTCAGCTCAACGTGTTACTTAACATAATTTAAATGTATTAAATTATACAGCTCAAAACCAAAGAAAGTTTACATTTCAAGCATATTACAAACGTCAAACAAATTAAGACCTTTGCATTTTAACAAGTGATGCCAATTTGTTTTAAAATTGTAATAAATCAATACCCTGGGCTCATACATTTGTAGATCAGAAGCACCACAACAGGTACTGATGGAGTCAGTTTTGAACTGTACCAGGTATGTCTTGCCATTATCCATACAAGAACACAGCTGGACGGCTTCAGAATATTTTAAGACATTCAAATGTTTCAGCCAGTGATTTGCAGTTTAATGCAACTGCAGAGTCACTATGCTGTAACAAAAACTCAAATTCCTAGCAGAACTCAGACAAAATTATTCAGAGCCTTCAGAGCCTATGCCAACCTCTTGCTTACATATACTATTTCCAGGGCTATGAGGCAGTAATTTTCCCCTCTGTCTGAAGTACTCCGATCCTAAAACTTACCCTCTCTAGTTTGCTAATAAACACTATAGGATATAATGCTCTTACTATCTCACTTCATATTCTACTAAATTCTGATGAGTATCTCAACTGAAGTTAATTTAAGCTAGTATGTAACACTGAGGAAAGGCTGACCTCCTATTTATGTGGTTTCCATATGCAACTCACTGAGTTCATCCTGCCATTTTTCATTAGTATGTGTAGACCTTGGAGAAACATTGTTTATCAGTGCATAGATATGATTTAGAAATATACAAGTGACTTTAATAAAATCCAGGTAAAATTACACCTTCTTGTAAAATCTGAAGAGATTTACTTTTTGCCAGAGGTAATGCAGAGTTTGATTAATAAAGCTTTATATATGCATGAAGTCCAACTACAGAAATAGACTCTGCTTTTGTACATTGCTAACTCAGATTCTGCATTAATGTTTTTATTAAGTTATTACACTGGTTATATTACTGGTTGGGAAGCGTGGTTTAAACCAACTCTCATTTTTCTCCCCCTGGCCAGAACCAGAACTTTAATACTTGAGATAAGGTGTCACAAGTTCACTGGAATTGTTACAGAAAATAACTATAAGGATCTCGATTCATTATAGTTAAAAATATTCTAAGTAGCACACTTTTTTTTCTTTTTTACATGACTGCATGTGCATGCACAAAGCTTCTGGATAGGTAAGTGTTTATTACAAAAAAAATTAAATTGCACAAGGTAGTGAAAATACCTGTTTTCAACTAGAATATCAGCACGAAAAAAAATTTAATAAGGCATTTATCCAGTGCAAAATTAAACACTGAAAATTCCAAGGAAAAATAGCAGCAAATAAAACTGATTTCATTTAAAGATGATGTTTGTCGACCCCTGAAATATTGATGCTTGTTGGGCTGTGAATTTTTCGAACTGAATTTACAGTCTTATACATGGAAGTATCAAGAGAATTTCCCCATATTTAACTTCCACTGTTGCTACATTCCAACCTTTTCTTGAGTTAGCGCGGTGACCTGAATCTTCCTTTACAACGTGATCTTCTTCCATGATGTCCGACATCGGAACATTAAAGCTGATAGTATCTTCATCAGATGGCTAAGAAGAAATAAGAGAATCACTGGTTTCAGCTCAAACCAAGAGTGATAAAAATGTATATATTAAGATGAGTGCTCACTAAAGACTGGCAAACTAACATGGGAGAGGATACCAGAGCATCCAACATGACCAAATCCGGTTGTAGGAAGATGCAGTCATGCTGAATACATCCTTACAAGAGGCCTGCCAAGCAGCAAATTCATCTGTTCTCTTTTCCTATTGTCCTCACTGCACCAGTCCTCTCCTTGCGGTGACACCACTGTACTGTGCTGCTCCCTGTGCACTTTCCTGGGACAGCTGAAAATACAGGCTCCTTGCAGCCACCAAAATCTGCAGAAAAACTGAGCTGCATATTACAGTCTCTTTTTCTTTCCCTCCATGACTCTTCTCTGCTTTACCACTCAGCTTGTTAGTTTAACACCTAAAACAAGCAAGACTAACTTTGTAGGCTGAGGCAGTATCTTTTATTAGATTAACTGGTAGATCTGAAAAAGCAACATAAACTCCCAAGTAGACTAGCTTTTCTTCACCGACTTAAAAGTTCACCCATTTTTTCAGGTGTATTAACCGGTACATTGAAACACATCACTTCTATCTTTAAGCTTATCCTGTCTATGACGCTACAGGCTGTGGCCACACAAAGCAGCGCTGACGCTGGCCTTCACTTCTGTCCCATGCCACTATGGCTCTGCTGCTCTGCAGGACTGGCAGGCATCTGCTCACAGTGGGACCTGCTCACCTTCTCTCCTAGGTGAAGGTGAGCTGCAATAAAAACTGAGTTGAACTCAGTTTTTCTGAGTTCAGAAAAACTCCTGAGGTGAACTACAATAAAAACACAGTTTGCAGAAGAGGTCAAGTTCTTATTCTTCCTCTCCCGAGACGGAGAGCTTACCACTACAAGAGTCTCTCAGAGCTCTGCAAGCATATTTCCCAACAAACACACCGACATCGCTCATTCTTTAGATGCTCTGCGTTTCTGTTAACTTGCTACTTTGTACATATGTATTCCATACAAGTATTCTGTAATTATAACTGCTACAATAAATATATAGCAGTTTGTTCTATATCCTTTAAGATTATAAATTTCTAAGGAAATGGCATTTCTCTGTTTATCAGTTCAGCCCGCTGTAACACAACATATGCAATGGAATGGGAGATTGTTAAATACAATCAGTTATTCAGTTCCACAGTCTCTAGTTTCTGGTAGAATTATGCCATTTTTGCTACCTTTATATGTTCATATTCCATACAGAAATTAATTTTTAAAATCCTGAAGCTAAGGGTTGTGATAAGTGATGGAGCAAACCTGCTTTGCTCTTAAAAAGCTGTATTAAAGATACATACAGTTATTCCTATTTGCCAAGAATACCCTGGACTTAACACATTTTGTAGATGTGAACCACTATAAATGTTGTTCTTTATGAATAAATTGCATGTTATTAACTCTGTAAATTCACTGGCTGTATTCTTCTGCTTAAAGAAAAAAAATTCAAAAGAATATTTGGGGACTTGATAACACCTTAGCAAAATGATTAAGTTTTATAATGAAGTGAATTAACATCACAGTAATGTTCTTATTAGTCAATTTTTAAAATAAATGTTAAGTTTTTAAATAAATTTTATTTTTAAATGAAACAAATCAGTATCTCAGAAAATAAACAAACCACACTCCAAGTATTCTAAGCACAAAAGTCACTAGTTCTTCTAGATCTGAAACAATGTCAATCCAACAGCTTTAAGAAAAAAAAAAAAAGGACATGTGCACAGTATAAATTCATTCAGACAACCAAGGTTACAGTGAAGTTCCTACTTTCTTTCAGGTTGTATCTCATGTGATATTTAAGCACTAAATTTAGTTATTCTAGATCAAAGATTCATGTTTTGTTAATTTCACAACTATAATTATAAAATATTACAGTAAAATGTTCTTATACATATTATTACAAGTTCTGAATACTAAAACAAGCAGGATTTTTTTTTCTTACCTGAAGTAACGCACAGAACTTTTAGGAAAACATTTTGGAGTATTGGTGTAAAAAAAGCCATGGGTCATTGAATTTGGAAACAGAAAATCATTACTTTAACAGGCTATGTCTCACTTTCACAGCTTACAGAATTCTGCAATTGATTTTCCAGGTGTTTCCTGCCAGTGTACTATGAAACAGAAACTACCCAAAACAGCCTGCGATAATACAAAAGTATTGCTCCTTCATAGCTGAAATACTGTATCTCACTTCCTCTGTCCACAGGTTTATTTTTATTCAGCTAGCCATAGCAGACAATAGACATAGAATCAAAAATACCTAACGTTATTCCAACACTGAATTCACAGGATGCATTTTGAAAGAATCCTGATATACTTTCTTACTGGTACTACCACGTCACTGTTATAGGTAATAAAGCAGGGAGCACACCTGGATCTTAACAAGTACCCTCTTGTCCTAATGAATTTTAACTTAAGGAAAAAAATAAGGCCAAAGGGATGTGGATAATGAATCAAAATGCTACGCTGTTCCTAAAAGATGTACATGAGTACAATACCTGAAAGCAGAATTTGCCTTCAAGTTGCTGTGATCAATTCTACAGCAACACTACAAGATATCTTTTACTTGAAATGCCCAAGATGACAATATCTCTGAAGAACTGATCCCGCAATGATAGCACCAACAAGCCAGATGGACATACGTGAATTGTTCATTTCATCAAGTACTCCCTCCTATGTATATGGACCCAAAGCCAATTAGCACGCTTCTTAAACACATTAGTACTCAAACAAGTGATTCCTTTAAATTACTGTTTTGAAGAAATGCAAAATGACATTGTAGTATTTTCTGTAAAAGAACTGAAACTCAGCCAGCACTAGCTTTCAGACTAAACTGTAGTTTGTTTCTATACATCTGATGTATTTATAAAAACCTTCCAAAAACATGTTTTAATGATCACTTTATGACTGGTTATTTAATGTTTATCTGATGTTTGGTGTGTAGATTTCTGATTGTAATTAACAATGTGTATGAATCTATATTTGCAACATGCTAATATTTCTTCCAAAATTCTCACGTGTAACACAGGTGTTAAAGAACGCATCAGAAGGACAAGCGAGTGGTGAATTTACTACCAAATACATTTGGGATTACTGACCTTAGCATCTATTTTCTCCTTAATAGTAGAGCAGTAGTCAGGTGGGGATGGAATAAGTAAACAGTTTTCATAAAAAGCCTTTGTGCTAATAGAAATGTATTGGTTCACTATTGGTTGTCCTTAAAACATTTTTTGCAGCATTGGGATAGCTACTTTTTGATTACAGGAAAGATGATCTATTTTCCAAAGGTGTTATTTATAGCTAAAGAGGAAACTCTGGAATAACAGTTTCATTAATAAGGTAACTCAGCTTCAGGAAGTATAAGAATGGCAAAACAGTTTAGAAGTGTCTCTGAATGGACTGCATGCTCTTACAACTAGAGGGAACCATTAGAAGTCTGGCTGGAAACCACAATAATTCTGCTTCATTTCCATCTAGCAAGTAACTTGCCCAAACACTTGGAAATCCCTGTGGGCCTTTTTTTTTTTAAGTGCTTTTGTATTTAGAAGACCAATCAGTGTGTAAGTAGATTCATTTTCAATCAGCTTTTTAGTAACTACAAATTCAGTATCTAAGCTTGATTCTTTACACATTTGTTTCAAAAGCAACATAATCTCTTTTCATCCAAAGAGGACAGAAACACTAAAGAATCAGTGTAAAATTAAGTAGCAAGCAGCTCATTCTTTTATTGTGACCTGAAAATTTCCCATTAGGTCAGACCATGAATCCCATTATTTGTACATTTTAGAGAGATCATCACTAAATTATATGGCAAATTATTTACTTATTTATCATCTTTTATTGTTTCACTCCAACTAGTTTTAGTGCCCTGTTCAGCTAAGCAGTGCCTCAGAAAAAAGGCCCAGGAAAGTCAGCTCTAACTGCTTAGGACAACATCAGTCTCAGAAAGCCATCTTTCTCTTCACTCAATCAGACAAAATAGTTCAGAAAAAAAATCTGATGGCTTATTTCCAGTACTGACTAACTGCCAGAGCATGTAAATGCATTAAGATCTGCAGAGTTTCTGAAGTTCCTACACTACAGCAGACTGGCATAACCATGACACCACAGAACAGACCAGGGCTGGGCACACTGAAGTCCTGCTAATTCCTAAGAGGAAAGGGTCATCAGTTGGAAAGAAAACATATGAGAAGTCAGGCATGTAACCTGTTAGGACATTTATTTCATTGGAAATAGCTGATGTGGATTCTGGTTTGGTCCTCATTCTCTAGATTATGTAAACTACCTAAAAACTGCATCATTGGTAGGCTGTTGACCACTTGTAAGCAAATTTCTCACTGCCCTCTCCAGAAAGCGTATAGAGAAAAAAAAAATAATCCCAATCTCCTTTTATCTTGATTTTAGCCATTTCATAGCTAGAAATTCATGCCAAGTATGTGGTTGCACAGTTTTGATGGCTAAAAGCATATTCACATTGTTACCCAATTTAAAATAAAGTCAAAATACAGGTCCTGGAAGCTGGACACAAAATTCGGGTAACTTACCTCTGTTGCTGACAAGCGTTTATCACCATTATCGCTACCAACACCTGAATCTGAGTCCTTTTTACTTGGGTATATGTCATCAATGCTAGATGTGAAATAAATAAATAAATAAATAAATGAAAATCAATAAAAAGCCATCATAGTATTTACTGTTCGAATTCTGTCCTCGTTTCACTTAAAGCAAAATTCAAACCAGTCTCATGGTAGAGGGTGAAAGAGCCTAGTATGATCAAAACCTACAAATGTGCAATCTGGTGACAGTAAAATAGATCAGATGGAATGGCTGGTAAACCTAAGGATTAACCACACCAACAGAAAGAATCTGCTATAAAGCTTGCTTTTGTCTGTACACTAACTAGGCAAACATGCTTAGTTACTAGCTAAGTAGCACAGTAGTCTGAAGTCATTTAGCCATCAGATAAGCAACTAAACTACTTGAACTCAAACTGGAGTCAACTGATTTAATTGTAGCCACTGATGCATTAAAAATGAAATAGTATCTCCCTGGGGCTTGAAGTAATTAATAACACAGAAACCTCCTTTTGGTGCTTTAAAATAACTTTGAAATTTAGGTTTTTAAGAAAATTACTATAATAATGGCAACTGCTCTCTCTTCTGGTTTCATTACCTAATATGACCTCTACTTATTGTAAAGTACACTAATAGATACAATACTCTCATCACCTATTTTTTTTTAAATATGCTTTACTATACCCTCATTTGCAATTCTTAAAGCTGTAATCCTGAGTTCAGATTGACGCAGAAATTTAAAAAATAACTTTACCAGTCTGCACATGAATAAGCTATTTGATTAATCCTAACCTTAAATCATTTCTCAGTAAACACGAACGATTTTTCATAACCTGACCAGGTTATGTTTTTTCTTTAGAAGTGTGAAGTTATTCTCAAAATAAAAATTGGTAACTATCATGTGATAAAGCATTAGGCTGTTCATTACCGAGTGGTACTCTGTACCCTTACCCTAACCTGTATGCTCCTAGACAACAAAAATGTCATACACGATATGACATTCCTGTTAATTTTCTTGTATACTAAAAGAACAAAACAGAAAACCAGCAGGTGTTTCCCAAATGGAAAACTTACTCTTCATCCTGGATTCTCCCCACCTTTTGGCATTTATTTGATAGAAATTCATAAAGGTGTCTTCAAACATACATAGAGAGAAACAATTTGCTTGGAACCTTATCTGGGTAACTGAAAGGGAGATTCCGTAACAGGTTGTGGTGATTTTTTTCTGGGGTGTTAAGCATCACTGTTTGTACATACATTAACACTTTGTTTTTATTGGGTACTTCTCTCCAAAACCAAGGCATTATCATACTTTCTCTGGTTGGTTATATTATACTTCCCATTTAGCAAAGAAAGAGCTGGCTAGAAGGTGGTTTTCAATTAGTTGTGGAGATTCTGATAGAAAGGAGTTGCTTTGTATTTAGTTCCTGCTCTTACACCACAATACAAGATTACATTTGCTAGATGTTTGATGCAAGACATTAAAGATTTTGTCATTTATTTTGCTAACAAATTAGTACATATCACTTTAAAAGGGTCTCAGCACTCATGCTGTTTCCTTTGCTGGATGAGTAAGAAAAGCTTAAAAAAAGCTATGTGAGACGTGTAATAACATATAAATCACAAAACAACACAAGAAATGAAAATTTATTTAATATATTAATAGATTTACAAGAAAGTTCCAACACCTAATGATACTACCATCTGAATTATTCTCCATATATTCCAACATTCTACTAATAAGAGGCTAGATCTAAACTGAGGTTCACTTCTAAGCTTTTTCCTAATGTGCTGCTAACTTTAATCAGAACTGATTGTTAAAAATATTTTGTTCTAAATTCTCATAAGGATTTCATTGGAATAAAATATATTAAAGTAAAACAAAGCTCTGTTCAAGAAAGCATATTCTAAACAGCATCTAAACAAACAAAACTCTGGAAGCTAAAGATACAAATATATTTATATTTTCATACATACCTCTCCTCCACAGGTTGTGGCAAATGCTGTTGTTCTATGGCATTAAGATACAGTGAGTCTGCTGTTTTAATCTGACAGGCCTGTACAGTCAGGTATTTGAATATATGCACCTTACCCTTCGTACAAATCTGTTAAATAAGAAAAATAAGTTAGGTTTATAACTAGAATGAAAGAAATAATTTATTTCAAAAACAGATTTTATTCTTTTTTTTAAATTACTAAGAAGTACTTCAATTAATCAATTATTTCTACCTAAAAAAATCCAAATGAGGTTTTCACTCAAAGAATTACAATAAAATTTATCATATAGCCTACTATTAATCATAAATTGAATAATTATTTTCCAAAATTAGGCAATAATGACATTTAATTTATCAGCACAACCTTTATACTCTTAGTCAATTGTTTTTACTAGTGTCCAAGCATCTTTATAGCACATTTCACATGCATTTTAGAATTTTTTTCTTTAACTGCACACTTCTAGCTCAAGTGCTTGCTGAGACTTGCACCGTATTTTTTGAGTTTAGGAGCAGCATCACCATTGGTTATGAAATGCATTTCTCCAATGTAATACAAACTAAGTATTTCAACAGTTGTTGATCTAGAACAGTTGTAGCTTTCAGAGATGTACTTTGAAATTTGTGTCCAGAAAGGCAACAATGTAGTTGTCCTTAAGCAGCAAGCACAGGTTCCATACATTTGTATCATAGTTTCTCAGCATGGCCTACAGTTCAGAACAGGAGTTTGATTCGTTTGCATATCACAATCTATAGATTTACATTATAAAGTAAAATAAATTTCACATGGCTTTTGTTCTAGACCATCTGCATATTTTTAAGTTAATAATAAATTACTGTAGAACCTTCTAGAACTGGGTTCTTATTAACAGAGAAAATTTATCCAGGAAGTTTCTCCCCTCTCTTTTTCAAAATCATATATCTATTCCAACATTAAGTTTCATATGCAGATAGTAAAGACAAAAATAGACAGGCAGCTAATAGAATGGAAATCTTCTAGACTTACGTTGGTTCAAGTGGTGCACAGACTCATACACAGAACATAAGGTATTTTCTATGCCTTATTTATATATCAATAACTAATGTCTGTGATAACTGTATTTCAGAAGCCTGCAGTTGCAGAAGATGACATTTTATAGGCTATAACTTGTTATCATCTACCCAATATTAAGGCACAATTTAAACATATATTTTACTTACTTGTGCTGGTGGAGACTGCAAAGGATTATTCTCAAGCAGCAATACTTGTAACTGCACCATCTTTCTAAAACAAATTGGAATCACAAGCACTTTATTGCAGGAAAAGTCGAACTTTACCAAGGGAAGCTGTACTAGTTCTAGAAGTAACAAAAAAGAGAGAAAGTGTTTTATCTCTTTATTTTATTTTGCCATAAAAGAATAAAATATTTCTGAAGAAACCTTCTTTTGCTTTCAGGAAAAATACTCAGGCAGGTGTAAGAGCAACATTTATTCCATACTGGGAAGTTAAAAGAGTGTTGTTGTTATAGAAGTGACATTAAATTTTAAAATAAATACATGGAAATAATTTCTTTCCCCTGAAACTCAGCTGAC
Organism: Falco biarmicus; assembly: GCF_023638135.1. NCBI lineage: Eukaryota > Metazoa > Chordata > Aves > Falconiformes > Falconidae > Falco > Falco biarmicus. The sequence goes on from NC_079289.1 coordinate 31,795,422, forward strand.
AGTTCCCATACTATTCACAGGTAAATACCTGTGCAAATTAAAAGATGTCTAGAATTATAAAGATAATTAAAAACCCTCACACTTATATTTAATGAGTACCACTGAAGATTATATTCTGCAAACTCAAAAGGAATAAATTTAAACATGAAGTAATTACTACTTTTTAATCTTGTTTACTTGCATGATTGAAAAAAAATGTTCAAAATGCTAATAAAAAGAGCTGACTGTTTTTACCTTGGGGTAAAACTTCGAGGTAATTTCTTCTAACATTCAATTCTTTTAAAGATTTCAGCTGGCCTATCTGCTGCGGCAAAGCTGTGATTTCATTACAGCTGACATCCTACAGCAAAATAGTAATAATACAAATAAGGAACTTTTTGGCTCCTAAATGTTAAATAATACAGATGTGAAATTGCAGATAATTTGCTATTAGTGTTGTAACATTTTATTAACCTGAAAACACGCAAAGATTTATGTCCTGTCTTCACAATGCAAAACTAGATAAATGAAAAAATGTTTACACATTAAAGCACAACGTGAACTCTTATTTGGAGAACAAGTTTATTTTGAAAGTTAATTTAATTTTCATAGAAACATTCAAATAAATCCATTTGCTTAAGTTGTTCTACTTTTTTGTTCTTAACTTTTCTTCATATGAAGAACTCAGTACAATGTTTATATAACTAAATATGTTTGGATGAAAAGTGTGGACCTGATTTTTTTAAAAGGGTACTTGTTCTTCTGGAGGGAATACTTAAGCAAAATTGGAAGGGAAAAAAAAAAAAAAAAGACAGAGGAAGCAGCAACAGAATTCTGTAATGATGCCCAGGAAAGACATATATTTGATTATCCCATCATGTAGTAGGCCATAACAAAATAGAACAGGTCTTGGTTTAGTATTATAAAAATATTCAACATATTATTGTAAAAAGTACTTCTTAACTGCCTTGACAGGTCCTAAGCAGGTCTGATATTGATGAGTAAATACAACTGGTTTAATAATATGGATGAAATTGGAACCCATCCTCATTTCACAACTCTTAAAAGAGCAACTGCTGTAATGTTGAGTTGAAAGTACTGGGTCTGGCTATACTGAGCATAATTTCAAGCACATAGTTTATATACAGTAATATTAGTGTAATAAATATTACCCTTTAAACACTATTGCTAACAAACTGCTACAAATATGTACTAAAGATCAGCTTCTTGGATTGTCAGTCTAAAATGAGAGAGTTTTCACATACTTGCTATCATTTTTGTTGCCAAGCAATCTATAATTAATGTGAAATCAAAAGCATGTTGAAACCTCTGCTTACATCCCAGAAAACCTGTATATTTGAATCAAGTCCCAATTATGCTTCCATTCCTGCATTAAAAAAACGTTAAAGTATTTCAGAGTATGAAAGCTAAGTGGGGTAATACCAAATTTTCCTGAATAGCCAACAGAATACTTACAGGATACTCACTCCTATTCTTTAGATTGTTTGAAATTGATTCATAGTGTATCTGGGAGCTCTTAGACTACAAAATTTCTAGAAATCAGTCAGATTTCCAAGTCATCTCTTTGAAGATAGTTGATTTAATACTGATCAAAAGCATTACATTAATTCTTTATCTTCAAGTCTAAAAACTAGTTAACAAAAAATAATAGTAAAAGCAAAATGTGATCTGACAATGCTGCTTGCTGTATCAGACAATTTTCTTCATGTAACAGAATCTCACTGCTGCCAAAGCTTTTTTCCCTTACCAAAATACAGTCAGGAAATCATTCTAGCTTTTAGACAAGGAAATTAAAAACCCCAGTTAATGAGTGCATCTCTTGGCCAAGTTGCCACAAAGTATGGTTAATTGCACTGTTCCCAGGTAATTTATTTTTAAAGCTTTACTGTCCTATTTTTAATTTACAGGCTTTACACAGCTTCTTAATTAGATACTCAATTTTTAGAGCACAGAATTTAAATTTAATGTCACCTTGTGGCAGAGAAACTCTAGACCAAGTGCACTTATGCACACACATCAGAAGTAGTCAGGGAAAGAGAGAGAATTTTAAGGGAAGTGACAGGGATGGAGGGGGAGGCAGGGGGAAGGCTGGCAGTGTGTAGCCTCAAAAACACAAGTCCACTTACAACCTTCCAAAACATCCTCCATAAAACTGATGTGTTATGACAGCACGTCAGCATTCACAAGATCTCTAGAGACAGTAGTATCCTTTATCCTACTAAACACTGCAGTCCAACTTTTTTTTTATTACTTTGTTTGAATAGCCATGAAAAACAAAGACCTGTAACATTATTTCTAGTTATGCTCGTGACTATTATTAGACTTCATGAGCATGTATGCGACAGAGACAATGTTTATCTTCCCCATGACTTTGCAGTAATGGAAGCAATACTATCAAAGTCAAATGCCTATAGTTTTCCAGCTGAGATTTTTTTAAAGGAACTATGCAACCAGCAGTTTGGAACTTCATGGACATCTGCAGCCAATTGAAGTGCAAATACCTACTCAAGTTCCAAGGGGCTAAAGTTTGCTGAAGGTCAGACTTCTTGCATTAATTCTATTTTGCTCTCATTGGTTATGCCATATCCTGCCATGACAACACAATTTCTCAAGATTAGAGAAATGCAATTTAACATTAATTTTTGTGTCATGAAACTCAGTGCTGTGAAAAAAAATTAAAATTATCAACAATTTTCTTTTGTTTACGGTAAAGTTTAAATGGTCTTAAACCAATAAAATTCATAATATAAACAGAAAAATAAATATGGAACTGTAGTACCATATTAACATATTTATTCACACACACACTGTTTATCCAAACCATCCAAATTGAGGTAAACTTCCTCTTTACATCTACTTTAGAACTTGGGACTCCTGACTGAGCTATTATTCCTAAAAAGCACATTGATTCTGTCAGATCTTGTAACATAAAAACCATACTGAATGGTAAAAAGAAGTTACACAGTGCATGAGCACATGAATCCATTTAGGCAAAGCAGGCAGCAGGTCCCACTTGGTCAGGCTGCTGGCCCAGGTTAGATGAACGAGGTGAAGAACATAAATCCCAGCTGAGAGATTTAAAGGCTTTGAACATGAGACAGAAGCATCCCAGAGATGCAGAAGGCTGTTACCTGAAGAAGGCAGAAGTGCAATACTGCCTGATAGGGTGGAGAACAGAATTTTACTGTAGGTCTGATAGTTTGGGGTACAATTACTGAGCCATCTCTGCCTAATTACTTTTCTTTGATGGAAATTAAGTTTTAGTTTATCTTCACACCAGTTTTGCATTCATCCTTCTGGCTGACAGTAGAGGTGTGACTGAGTTACGCAGCTGCAAATAAAAGTAAGTTTCCCAACCAAATTTTCCAAGTAATTGTAATACATTCTGCAGGGAGAAGAATTAATATGTTATTTCAATGCTTTCAAGATAGCTGTCCGATCTATATAACCCAGAACTCTAAAATTTAAAAGAATACCTGAATATTTACTGTATGTAAAATCCAAGTCATTCTATGCAACAAGTGTTAAATTTATATAAATATATACACATGATCAAAAAATAACTGCCTACCCCATTTTGGAGGAGAGAGAGGGAAAATAGAGTTAGTTGTAAAGATCGGACCTAATTTGCAGCATACTACGCTTGTATCATGTGACTAAAGAGGTAAAATTTGTTTCAAAGATAACAAAATAAATAATCCATTTGCTATGTACACACAGATTTTACTGCATGCAGCCTATGAAACACTTTGGGAACATGAGGGTGCTTGGCAAAGTCCTGGTAATACAAAAACAGCATGCAGCCAGGTGGCATCTGTCACCCCTCAGGATCAATCCCCTAGGCCAGCTCAGCGCCAGCACTGCATATGTACCAAAACGCGAGCATGCCCTGGAAGAGGGCTGGATGGTGGTGCTGCTTGGAGGCTGCATGCTATTCACCCTGGCATTGCTCTCACACAGCTGAATGTTTTGTGTAACAACTGCAGTATGATGATCTTTTTTGTTTTCTTTTTACTCATTTTAGAACAATGATCACCTTATTATCTAAGCTGCATCATACTACATATGCCAATACAGATCCTGGCTCTCAATCCTACCACTATGTACTTCTCCCAATACATGACAGTTTAGTCATTTCCAGCAAAATGATGTAACTAATTTCACTGGAAATGTACCAAACAATCATGGTGGCAAGCAAATTAAGTAATCAGGTCATCTGAACAAACCATGCCCAATTTAACAAAAATTTATTACTCACTTCCCCTCCACCCGGTTCTAATCACAAAGAACTAACATCAGACCTTCTTCAGATTTCAGAATTCTTCTCAGCTACTGAAGCGACGTGCTACTATAGCCTCTCATTTGTAATCTTTTTAGAGTAGGAATTGTTGTGTTCTTCATGACAAAGGAGTAACACTGAAATTATACTTTAACTGGAAAACAATATGAAAATCCAGTATTGCAGAAGTTAATCTAAACATGATTTGTTTTAAAAAAACAATCTATCCCTACCTTCTTTGAGTATAATGTACATTTGAATTTCAAGCTTTTAACTTTTCAAAATTCTAAAATACAGATAATGGTTACTATTAAACTATATACAAACTCCTAACAACAAATGAAACTCTCCCAGCATCAGCAATGCTAGTTCACCTTACTGGCTGGGTCCAAACTTGAAAATGGAGGGAAATTAGAAAGTACTTCAGCAGCTATTTCCTGAAAATATTATCACAGGCATCAGTTAATACAACTAAACCAGGTGAATCTAACCAGACAGAATCAGGCTAAGTCTATCAATTATTTCACAAGTCCCTCACCACTAAGCTAGGCTACATTTAAGCTAGAAACAATCAAGACCTAACAGGTTCCAGTCATTGTTTATTGTCTATTCAGTCATCCTATCCCCTAAACTAGGATGTATTTAATACTGTTCAACTTTAATTATATATAAAACTGAAAACGTAATATTTTACTGAATTTACTTTAAGCACAACAGAAACAATGCTATAGCCTAACATTTTTTTTGAAGGTTAATTAACTCAAAATATTTAGATAATCTAATTAAACCCATCACACAAAAAAATTAAAATATTTGGTAAGATAAACCAATAATGCTCACCAAACAAAACAAACTTGGTAGTCTTTAGCTCAGGTAAAACCCAGAAAGGAAAAGGTAACTACCCCTGCCATCCTCATCAACAGGCAGATCATTGTAATAAATAATAGAAGCCTGATATCACAGGATGCTGTATAAAAAGAATACCAGAAGGAAAAAGGTCCTACAACTGCCACTTCACATATGAAGAATGTGTAGCGGGACTGAGGCCTAAAACAAGGTCAGTTCAGTTTCTATAACATAACTTAGTAGAAAACCTACTGTTATAAAAACGATGATATAATAAGCAGGCACTTTCAGGTACCAAAAAGTTGTGCAAGATAAATGCTGTCAATGGAGAATAACAGCAGCTGGAAGAAAATTCAAATATCATTATTTACTATGCATAAATTGCAATGTCAGAATGTAGTTTATTTGTCAATTTGTATCTTAAGAGGTCAAGGTGAACAGAAATAACCAGAAGACATAACACATATGCCATAGAGAATTCAGAGTCTCAGCCTACAATATAACAAAAGAGGAAGATAAAAGGGGGGAAAGAGAAACATTCCTTGAGATATATATTTCCCACACATAAACTTTGAAAAAAGCGTGCAAATAAATTAATTTTAAGTTATGGTACCAAATAATGTTTGCCTTTTCAGATTCTCATTTACTAGACTATATTCTATGTGATCTACTGCTTGCAGAAATGATGGTGTGGACAGCTTTGAAAACAAGAGGAATATATTAATGTTGTAAATCTGTTTAGATGGGTGTTCTATGAAAGAAAGGTTGAATGACAAAAATAGTGAAATAAAATGAAAATGTACTGATAAGACCAGTATCGCTAGTGGAATGCAATATGATAAGCAGATAGTAATAACAGAAAGAAAGGAAGCAGAATGGGAGGGTGCTACAGAGCTGGATACAGCTTTGCAGAGCCTATGACAGACCTATGAACCCCGTACAGCAAAACAGGGAGCCAGTGTGGACAGTGAGTAAAACTGGTAAAAATGATGACCTTAGAAGCTGAGTTTTGAATGAACCAAGGGCAGTGATATTGTTTTGAAGGGTCCTGAAGAACACAAAGGAAACTATTATTGTGTTACTACCCAACACACCTGAGAAGTTCAAAAGTTATTTTTTTAAGCCTGCATTATAGTATTAGCTGTTTGTTCAAATATATTTGCAAAGTGAATTTTACTATTTCTAGTTAAATACAAAGGAAGTAAAAATAAAAAAATAAAGAAAGATCAGTAACATACCAGTTCCATTAACTGTTTTAGCTGACCTATCTCTTCTGGAAGGGAACCTAGCTTATTGTTACTTGCAATTAAGACTTTTAGAGGAAGACCACACAGGCAAGCTGGCAAAGAAGAAAGCTGATTTCGACTGCAACAAAACAAAACAAAAAAGCCATCCATTAAAACCACCAGTGACATTCTACTGTATACTCACATGAAGTCCGAGAGTTGTAAAATTCCTTCATTTTCATCAGTCAGATTTTATGCAAATAAAATTTAAAATTTTCAAATAGCCATCATTAAGAAAACACTTGCATATAAAAAATATCTGCATTGCTGACTAAACAGTATTGTGGAATTTACCACTCTGGAAAAAAATGCATTATATCAGTTTAATAATATCTGGTTACAAGTCTGATTGTCACCTAGAACAGCTGTTTCCCTTCCTAATGAATACAGGAAAGCCAAGTGAGACAGTATTTTGCAAGGATTTAAACATTCCTACGGTTTTATGTGGCACTATAGTGGATGCCTTTTATTCCAACTAAAAGATAAATACATAAATTACAAATGAAATGGTTATTTTCTCAATTCCTTTAAAACACACTTATGGTTGAAAATTACTTGTATGATTCTATGATGTTAACTCAGGTAAATACAGCAAAAAATCCTGGGACTATCAATGGTTCATTTCTTTCCAACACTCATATTGAGCCATTTCATCTCGGTATCTTACTTTATCCTTTAAAAATTATTTTATCAATTATAAGTGACTGACATGCCATTTTATTCTTCACACCACATTTCTGAAAGAAAAAATAAGTGGGCAGAAGATTTTCATGAAGAAGACTTGCAAGGATAAGCAAAATTTGGTATAAAACTCTCAAAAGAGATTTAGGTTCTCATTCTAGTAGTAATTACTTCGGAAGCTAGAATTTAAAGATGACAAATGCCATGACCCTTTGTAATCTCAAGATGACTAAAAATATTAATCTCTTGTGATTTGTGGATCAATTCCCAGAAGAAACTTCAAGCACAACAGAATAACAGTTGAACTACTGTCTTTCCTAGAATATTTGAATGTTTTTTTAAATACAACTTTTCTTTATTATAGTTATTAATCTGTAGGAAAACAATGAACAGTAACTTAAAGTAACACCCCAGTAAGAGCCATTTCAGTTAGCTCCTGCATGACTGTTAGTGATCCAGAGAACGAGTATGCATAACTGAACTCTGAAAACAGATGACAAAAATTGTCCTATGTAATTTCAGTAACAGTCGCAGCATTGAATTCAAACAAAAGGAAACAAAAATTCAAATTCCACAAATCTCAAAGCATTTCTTCTTCAACTGCCCATCCAGTGGTCTGCTACAAAGCTGCGTACAAGATGTATATTCATCCTCCACACAACGGTTTCAAAACAGTTTATAGAGCAAACCATCATAATATAGAGACAGACAAATGAGAAGTCCAACTACTAATCAAAGTAGTAAAAAAAAAAAAAGAAACAATGCTTATTGTAGAGTCAGGATTCTCAATTCTAGAGTCTTTACAGAATCAAGTCACAACTTATTAAAAAAATAAGTAGAAATAACTTTTTAATAATTATAAATAAATTGAGGAAGCCTAGAATGTAAAAAAGTTACACTATGCAGCAGATCAGACACACCAAAAAAAAGTAAAAATCATTTTTAAGTTCTACAGAACTCAGAAGCAACCCACTAAGAGACAAAGAACAACACATAACCAGGGTGAGTAATAGAACATCATTAGTTTAAAAGGAACATCTTTAAATTAAACATGAACAGTATCCACCAAGGCCCAAACACTAAGTGTACCTCTTGGCATCACTTACTGATGTTATATAACATATGGGCTCTAACAGGCAGAAAAATATGGATTCTATATCTGTAGTATTTTTCTTGCCAAGCAGCAATATTTTTAGAAAGTCAAGGATATACTTCCTTTTTCTACAGACTGCTTATTGTGTTCAACTAACATGGTGGAAGGGCACATCCAAGTGAAACGTAGATTTTAAACTGAGGAAAATTATCTTACATAAAACATGAAAAGTTTCCTTTTATTTTGCCTAATTTACTGTGATACGTGATATTAACTCTGTAGTTATTCTGGTTTTGTGATGATTCACACAAATTCCACCACTAAATTGAAGTCTAATTCACCAGTTCACTATATTGAGTTATAACTGGGTTCATTCCAATTCCTAGATTTACTAAAATGTTTTATGTAAACTTAATAATTTAATCCAGTCTTAGTTTCTTTATATATATATATATATATATATATATATATAACAAACAGAATTTCAATATACCAAGTCATATCCCTTATATGTATGCAGAAACTCAGGACGCACTATTCTGTTTCAATTTTTAGAGCCAAAATTAGTGCTCCACAGCTGCCAAAACTATAGTACAGTAACAACACAGGAAGGCTTGAGAAATACCTCAGTGTTTATAAAACTGATGATCAGGCCTTCATACCTTAAATTTCAAAGCCCAAGAGCCACTTTGCCCCCTCTCAAACTTCATTCTTGCAAACATCTTCATTACTACAGTTTTTACATACTCAACTACAAAGGAACCTCCACACCTTGTCCCAACTGAAAAAGCTGACATGCCCTCTCTCAAAAGCAAATATTCATTCACCTGCACTTTAACCAGCAGCAATTCTCTATGCCAACTAGTATTCACACACTCTTTTCATTGAAAAGAGACAATTAAATAATTCTTTGCCACTTCCTCCTAGAAAAGGCAGTAACTATACTTTTGCATAATAAAAGGATACTAGTGATAAAGCATTACATTTTAATTCTTCATTCCCCATGAAAAAACATGAATCCTCTGTCTTTGCCCCTCCATCTTTTTAACCACAAAAAGTATGTCAAGTTTCACAAAATTCACCATCAGAAGGGAATTAAAAGAATCCAACTCTGCTGATGTGATTAGCATTATGAATTTCTTCTGAATAGAAGCATAAGAGAAAGAAAGGGGCCTTTACGACACCTTCATACAGAGCTGGATCTACAGCCAATGAGTTTTTGCATTACTGTTTCCAATAAAATGAAAAGTGGACTCTGTTATTCCAGAAACACATAAAGTGCAGACAAAAAAGCTTTACACATTTGCAAATAAACACAAAGATGTGGCAAAGTTAAACTTACCTCAAATTTAAGTAAGTTAGCATTTGCAAGTTTACTATGGCATCTGGTATAATTTTAATACAATTGTGGTATAGATTTAGTGTTTCCAGTGACACAAAATGGCACAACTCCGTAGGAACCTCAGTTAATCTATTCTTGGATAAATCTGAGAAGAGAAAAAGAGAAGGTACATTTTTGAGCCACCAGAAAGATACACTTCTTTATTAAAATAAATTAATAAATCTAATCCTACAGTAAGACAGCAAATTAAGCCAGTGTTTTTATTATGCAAAATAAAACTAGTGCTAACTTTTACAATCTTGAAATGGAATAGACTGCATATAAAAGCAAACATTCAATTAAAATTTATTCAGTTTAATAAAAAGTAATTATTTGCAGGACACAATATGCTGAGGAAATACTTGCCAACAGAACCAAGTGTAGATTCCAAAGTTCATCTAATATACCCAAAGATCTAGCCAATACACATCTAGACATCTGCAAATAACAATAGCATTTACAGAAATACAAACAAGGATTATATCTTTAATTTCTTTAAATAATAATACAATAGAAAAGTTATTTGGATAACTCTTCAAACTGACCTGTATGTCCTACACCTTAATCAATTATAAAAGAATGGTACCTATAATAATGGTGAAGACCTTCAGGAATGGATTTGATATAAGTGTATACAAGACAACAATGATGGATTCCAATTCCCTAAGTGAGTGCTCCTATTCACAGAACAACAACTTTTGATTTTTGACCAGTTATTCATTCCTTCTTATTAAGCACAGAGACACACAAAAAAACCAGTAGAAAGAAACGTTAATGAGCTTTGTTCCATAACAACCACAATACCAAAAATGAGGTATCATAATACTGATGTGAGCTTGAGTCATAAAATAATAATGCGTGCCAGTGTTCAACTGAACTAATCAGGTTCAATGAAATGATTAAAACAGTGTTGCAGAACAAACACCTATTATCATCAAAACCCACACAAATGCCGCCTACCCATACCACCAGACAGATAACCTGACCTGAAGAATGGTCACTTCTTGTAAGGTGGAGTAACAGGAACGTACATAGGCAAAAAGTGAAATGTCTGATGGGAAGGATACAAGGCACTTAATAATCTCGTCACTTCTTCACTGCTGCTATTTTAAGCCTCCTCCCTGACCCTTCAAAGAATATTTTGAAGCTTACTTTTTTGAACTACATAAAGGGAAAAGCAGCCAAAGTATAGCAGATACATTTCCAGAGTGCCAATGATCTGACTCCTCTCTTTAGGGCCTTAAAGAAATATTTGCTTTTGTGAACAAACAGGCAGAAGCCAGAAGATCTTTTTAACTTCCTTTGCAGTTCTAGCCTTGTCAGTTTGCTGCACAGAGGCACAGCTTGAGTTGAAAATTATCATCAGTAGTTCATCATTTTTATTTTTGTTCCTGTCTCCTGCAATGTGAGCTGAAATTCAGTGTACTCCATTCCCCTTGTCAGTTTCCAGTTTGCTTCACCCCATTGCTTCCAGCAAGAAGCTGGTTTCATTATTCCATCCTCGACCGAGACAACGGCAACAGCCTGCAAATGCATTGAGAGCAGCCCTGCTGACCCAAATTGGCAGTATGGTTGAATTGAGCACCTCAGCTGAAATTATTCACTTCTAAGTTACTAATAACAGCAATGTTTCAACTGCTTTGCTTTCTCTTACTAGGCTTTGATGGCAGTTAGATGCAGCATTACCCCAGCTTCTCCTTTCCTTTACTTCTGCCATCAAACTAAAGCATTCCCTACTTCAGTGAATGTTACTACTGTTTGAAAGGGAGAGAAAGTTCTTCAGTGTTCCTCTAATTTAGTGCTTTAATCTTCTACTGTTTTCTGTTTATCATGAGAGCACTTATTTACTAACATGACAAAAAAAAAATACCCCTGCTTCCCTCTCCTGCTGCCTTCCCAGCTATGTTTATTATCAGCTATTAACAGAGGACTGCCATGCTATAACTTTTGAATCATGTAGAGGATTTTCATATTTTACAATTTGATTGCAAAGAAGAACTTACCTTTTTTTAAACCACACTTTTCTGCAGTGACGTTGCCACATGCATACCACTAGTTTACCCCTTTAAAGCAGAAGGAATAGCAAGATCCAGAGTGAATTGAACTTCAGGCCTAGGCTGAAAACAACCTGCATGGCACTGCATGGTACACAAAAAGTAACACCTCATCCTTCATCTGATCCTTGTCAAATGATACACAGATCAAAAACTGGGAAGACAAAAATGTTACATGTTCTCAAGCTATTAAAACTGCAGCCTGCTGTCTTAACTCCATCTTCATGCCTCTTCTTATTTACCTTCGCATCGAATAAAAGGGACTGTTGCCACAACATTTGACTTACTCTTGAAAAATTCTAGTACCTCAAAAAAGTGGAACAGCAACTAGATTGACCCTGCTCCTATAACAGACATTACTATGACTGTAAAATGCCTTTTTTAAAAAAAAAAAAAAAATTACTATCCTTTGTTTTCAAGGGCTTTGTCAATCTGAAGAAGGACAAAACAACCACAAATGATAACAGACAGATTCCTTCCTGTCATCCTCAGGATCATAGGTTATAGGACACCCTACATACACAACAAAGGAAGTCAATTATTTGTTATTATCTAGTTATCACAGTGTAAGATCATTTCAACACTTTTATCTATTGTTGCTTCCTAAATAATAATAATAATAAATCTAATCACAGCATGAGAAATAAAAATTATACGTTGTATTTAATAGCATTGCAACATAACTTAACAGAAAAAGCAGAAGCTTGTTACTATAATTTACTGATAAGAGGTACCTTTAATACCAAACCTGAACGTATTTGAGATTGAGAAACAGAGTATTGGAATGGAATCTGACATACAGAATGTTCATCATATTTTTTAACTATAGCAATATTTTTTGCCAAAAAACAGCCTTCCCTGATCAAATGGAAGCAAAAGAAGAAAAGAGATTCAATAAAAACAATCCTAGAATGAATGTGAGCCTCTGAACATGATGCAGTGTGAAAAAAGCCTAGCAGCTTTCAGATGTCTCTGGAAATTCCATACAGAAAAGTGCATGTCTTCAGAAATGAAAACAGCCTGCCTAACAATTTTGTATTGCACCCTAAAAGAATAAACATGTACAGAAACCTCTGAAGGTTACATAGTTATTTTTTTATTACATTATATGAAAGTACTTTTGCCTCAGATTACCGCATCTCACAATTAGTCTGTATGTATTTCAGGTTTACTCTGGTTTTTAAGTTATAGAACAAAATATCAGGGTTAAGCCCCTACAAAACTGCAGAACCTTTTGAACGCACTGAGAAAACCAGTACACATGTATCTCGTTTCTGTCAGAATTCATAACCTTTCTGAAAAATATTTTGCAAAGGCTTTCTTGGCTTCATTATTTAGGAAAAAAGAATGCAGAAACCAAAGTTTTAAACAACTTCTGAAAATATTTTAAAAATACATAAATAATTAATTGGCAAACCTTTATTGTCTCTCTGTAATTTTTTAACTCTGCACTTCCCAAATCACTAAGCTACACATTCCCCTTGCTTCGTTAATTTGAAGAATAATGCTTCAAAGTAATTAATAATAATGAAGTTACTGTACAGACTAGCTTTTGCTACAAAATAGAAACGAGCGGAGGGATGGAATTTGCTGGTGTTTAAAGAAATTTTGATTAATTTTCTTATACTGTCTAACACAAAGGAGATCTAAGAAATTAATGAATTTATGATGGCAGAAGTACATTTCATGGTTGCCAAGACACCATAGGTAGCTTTCACATGAAGTGACTATTTCCTTTAACTTCCATCGTGAAATAGGTGTCACAAGTATCAACAAATGGAGGGGGGTCAGGGAAGGCCATGCACTGGGAGCGAGCTTTTTGTTTTAAATGAAATACACTATTCATTCATTATTTGTGACATCAAGACATTTTCAAACTACATCTGGCTTCACTTCATCTTTTCCTGCCAAGAACAAGTTTGTTATAAATCCAAAATAAAGCAACAGAACACACAAAAATAAGCAAGCCGGTATAGAAAAATATTAGATGGAATCTTGATCTTTAAATCAGCACAATTCTGGCGCACTGACATGGCTTTTGTATGGGAAGTGTTACTATGTTGGAAGCTAGACAGGAACTACACAAAATAAGCACTTCCTTAGCTGGGCGCAAACAATAAAAAGCAGAAAGTTCAGACTGGTACGTAAGCATTTAACAGAAGACTCCAATCTTTGTTTGGTGACTGGCACACACACCAGTGATAACCGACCCCATCCTTGGGGCAAAACGTTTCAATTGCTGAAGCTCTGAATATGCCACAATGAAGTACCACCACTGACGAGGATCTTTCTGACTTCATGCTTTACAGGTAGATTACCAGCTGCCACTATACACATATATAATCTACATAGCATAAAACACTGTCACTACAAAAAGGCATTGTCAAACTAATCAGAATACTACTAGAAGTCATATAGTTACATTTCTTTCAGTAAAGTTACCAAAGTACTCCAATTTTCCTACCTTCCAGTTATTAACGCATTATTAAATAAAAATTGCAGGCTATTCATGGGAGAGCTAAATAATTTAAGCCTTTAATTCATTACATAAATATGCATATGCACTGCTACATCACAAATCTTAGCCAAGAATCATGATGAAAGCAGTTCATTAAAAAGCAGTGATTTACAATTTTCAGATTACAGAAAAATTCACTGTAATTTTACATTTCTACCACACAAATCTTCAGTAGACAAAAACTGGAATTATGCAAGTAAGCATCTACCTACCACTGAGCAAGAGATTTTATACATATAACGAAATACCTGTATTTGAGATGGAGATCTGAATCAAGAAATTGAGAGGTAAAGTCACCCAGACAACCTTAACTCCAGCCCACCAAGTTCCTATTTTTGTAGTCTTCAGCACTTACTGAATGAAAGACAGGAGTTATTTTGAAGAAGCTATTTGCATTTGTACTAAGACACCATTCAAGGTATTCAAATGAGATGTCTGGATTGGATTTGACAAAGAATTCAAGCAATTCACTGTAAGATCCTAAAAAAACAGTAAGTTCAACCACAATTTCATGGGAAAATTATATAAGTAATAAGAATGCTAGGAAATTCATAAAGAAGTCTATATATGACATTACACAACTGTATGGAACTTTACCTTTTATACTGTAAGTTACCCATATTTTTATTAGGCTTTTAGGAAGCCAGTAATTCCGTATTAGCTAGGTATATCTTCATTGATAACTGAAGCCACAAATTGATAGCACTTCATCTTGGACAACTTTTGAAATATCAATTTAAGCTCACCTCAGACATCTGGCAACACTGCATCCCACCCATACTTGCCTTGGCAAAGAAGGCAAGTGATCTATTATCAATGTAATTGCACATATCAGAATCAAATAGTCAAAGTTCTCTAATGAAGCAATTACATCATTCTGGCCTATACCCCATTTTTCCCCCTAAATGGTAGGAAAATGCAGCATTCCATAGAGAGATGCTATATATTAGTCACAAAAACACCATAATGCAACTATAAAGTGCTATATGCTTTTAAGGCATGCCCTACAACTTGTCACATAGTGGCATAGCATGTCTCAACTGCTTGCCCTCTCTACCTGCCAATATTCATGAATAATGTCCTGGATGTACAACCAGCTTTTACTGCAGTTGGCAACCTCTACTGACAGTGATGCTACATAAATTAAAAAGAAGCAACAAAGACTTCCACTGACTCTGGCATCACAGACTCATTTAGGCTGGAAAAGTCCATTAACCCAGGACTGCTAAATCCACCACTAAACCATGTCACTAAGCACCACATCCACGTGTTTTTTAAATGCTTCCAGGGATGGTGATTCCATCACCTCCCTGGGCAGCCTGTTCCAATGTTTGACCACCCTTTCAGTGAAGAATTTTTTTCCTAATATCCAATCTAAACCTTCCCTGATGCAACCTGAGGCTGTTTCCTCTTGTCCTATCACTTGTTATCTGGGAGAAGAGATCGACCACCAACCTGTCTACAACCTCCTTTCAGTAGCTGTAGAGATAAGGTCTCCCCCAAGCCTCCTTTTCTCCAGGCTGAACAATCCCTCAGCCGCTCCTCATCAGACTTGTTATAAGACATCAAACGCATTCTGGTTTGTTCATGACAATTACGCCACAAAGAATGCATGGCATTTCTTCACGTAAAAGATGTTTCTATTTATTTAGCAGACAGAAGAACAAGTAACAGAAGACAAAGAATGCCCAATAAAGTGAAAACGACTCTGCTTCCATATAAGAAAAAATACAACATAGTAGTGCATGGACCCAATGTTTTTCATTCTGAAACTACAGTTTTTAACAGACTGAGGAAAAAAAGTAGCTCCAATGCTGATTCCCAAGAAAGTAATCGCTACAGATACAGTCAGACGAAACAATAACATTTAGACACTGATCAACACTGCTGAGCCTAGATGGACAACTGCTGACTCATGTAGAACGTGCACCTATCCCAGACAGTTCGACAAAAAATGTACAGACTTTGCAAGAAAAATATTTTGAACAGATTATGAAGCAACACTGCTGTTTCACACACTTGCTAAACACTACCTTTTAGAGGACTGTCAGCACAGTTTCCTTTTCCATCTGTCTCCCATTGTTAACTTAAGAACTAACATTAAAAATCTCTACCTCAAAGCCACAGACAAATTAAGATTACACTACAGGTGTAGCAAATTTCGAAGTCATCATACATGTACTTTAGTATCCACTTTTCTTATCATTAATATTATGATGATGATGATGATTTAACACATTAAAAATTTTCCTTTACCACTTCGTATGCGAGTTCTCTGGTTCTTCCCTATTCAGTGTCTTGACATAGCATTGTATGTGCGCAAGTTAAACAGCTGGCACTAGTGACAAACAACACAACACTTTTCTCGGTGTCACTGATGGTTAGTATGAACCTAATTTGTTACTTTTCAAAGTAACAACTGTAGTAGTTATCATACATATTCACCACAGTTATCAGAGGGAACCTAGATGTGGGGTTTCGAGGGAGAAGGAAAAAAAAAAAAAAGTCAGGACTGAAGAAAACCATCCCCTGGAGTCTGGCAGAGCTGTCACCACTAGAGGGGGACCTGATCTCACAGGCTTGGCCAACAACGGTGTTTCTGTAAGTTTCCTTCTTTCAGAGACCATTCGCAGCATATGAAAAGGACAGAGACAGGAAGGTACACCTTACAACCACCCCCTGGCACTCCTATAAATGTATTGCTCACCACTGTTTTCAAAATAGGACAGATGAGGCTATTGACTCGCAACCATCACTGTGGGAAGCAAATATATACACTGATCTCTAACGGGGTCAAGCCCTTAAAAAAAAAACCAAACAAGTCTATTCTGAAATAGTCAAGTTCAAGTACATTTCTCCAGCCTTTCTTCAGATGATGTAAGAATCTGAGGTATCCTTTAGCTCTCTGCAGTACAGTTATAGCAACATTTGGCCTATTTCAGACAGAAGTGGAATTTAAATTTAGATGATACATTTGACAAAGACCCTGTCTGCAAACTGATTCCACCCCAACAGCCCTAATCTACTCTGTTTCATCCATCACTCCGTTATGGAATACATAGCTTACTTTTCTCCAGTGCCTTGTAACCTCTTAGTAAAGCACAGCCAAGTGTAAGAAACATGCATGCTGCATTTCTTCTCAGGTAGTGCACTAACTAGCCTGAAGCAATCCAATAGCGTAAACAATCTCTCCCAGACACCAAAAGTTTGAGCAAATGTCACTTCAGGGTCTTCTGCTTCCTTTAAGTGAAATAAGGGATGGGGGAAGGAGGGAGCAAAAGGGTAGCATATCCTTGCGATTAGCTCTGCGGCACACTCCAATTCCAAGGAGACAAAGGAAATCTCTCGGCAAGAAACATGCTCAAAACAATGTCACAAACCTAAAAGAATAAAGAGAAGGTTATTACAGCAGTCTGCCTCATTATTGCAGCTGCCTTCAAATGGCAACATAAAACATTTAATTTTCTCCTTTATCTCCTATTTCTTCCTCTTTGGGACAACACAGTTCAGGGTCAGGGTTGAGACTGGCAGAATAAAAGATTCCTGAGGGGACTCTGTTTATATACTGAAGATGAACCTGGTATTGGAAGTGCTAAGACTCCCTAAAAACATACTATAACGCAACTGGATTCTTCCTGCAGCTCTCCATGTAGGTACAAACAGATTTGGGACTGTGGTGGGTTGACCTTGGCTGGCCACCAGGTGTCCGCCCAGCTGCTCTATCATTCCCCCTTCTCAGCAGGACGAGGAGAAAACACAATGAAAAAGCTCATGGGTGGAGGTAAGGACAGGGACATCGCTTGCCAATTGCTGTCACAGGCAACACAAACTCGACTTCGGGAAATTAATTTGCTGCCAATTAGTGACAGAGCAGGATAGTGAGGAATAATAACAAAACTAAAACCACCTTTCCCCACCCCCTTTCCACAGGCTCAACTTCACTCTTGACTCTCCTGCTTCCTCCCCCAATCCCCACCTCTCCCAGTGGCACAGGAGGATGGGGAATCAGAGTTGTGGTCAGTCCATAAACACTTTGCAGCTGCCACTTCTTCCTCTTCACACTATTCCCCTGCTCCAGCATGAGTTCCTCTCATGGGTTACAGTCCTTCATGAACATCTCCAACATGGGTTCTTCTCACGGGCTGCAGTTCTTCAAGAACTCCTCCAGCATGGGAGGACAGGGTGCAGCCCTTCAGGAACAGACTGCTCCAGCAAGGGTCGCCCACAGGGTCACAGGTCCTGCCAGAAAACCTGCTCCAGCCTGGGCTCCTCTGCACCAGCCACAGATCCTGCCAGGAGCCTGGTCTGTAGTGTGCTGCAGCTTCCTTCAGTACACTTCCACCTGCTGCAGCATGGGGTCCTCCATTGGCTCCAAGGGGACAACATGTTTTACTATAATCTCCACGGGCTGCAGGGGGATCTCTGCTCCAGCACCTTGAGCACCTCCTCCCCATCCTTCTTTACCGACTCTGGTGTCTGCAGGACTGTTTCTCTCACACTTTTCACACTTCTTTCTCACACAACTGCCATGCGAGGAAGCATTTTTAACCTTTCTTAACCATGTTATCACAGAGGTGTGACCAGCATTGCTGATGGGCTCAGCTTTACACAGCAGCAGGTCCATCTAGAAGCCAGCTGGAACTGGCTCTGACATTGGGGCAGCTACTGGTATGTTCTCACAGAAGCCACCCCTGCAAACTCACCTGTTACCAAAATCTTGCTATGTAAATCCAGTACAGGCAAACACTTGTATCACAAGATGAAAAAAATACCAGACAGCAAACACCTCCCATCAGCAGAATAACCTTTTAATAACATGTGGTAGGAAACACAGTTCATGGGCCATGAAGCATTCCTCCTTCTCCCACATCTTCTGCGCAAGAGGGAGGATACAAGTAATTAATTTTCACTCCTTAATAAACAGCCAGCCCTAAGAAGGATCAATGTATTGTATCATTCCAGTATTGTACTAGTCAGCCTCAGCAGGACTTAAATATTTCACCTTTTTCTCAGGCACAGCAGCAGTAAGAAATGTTCACCCAGCTCTAAAAACTTTAAAAACTGTTCTTCACCATTTTCAGCTGTTATAGTAGGTTGATGGAGAGCCCCGGAGGAACAAAACCTGAAGTGTTCACATCATATACTATCCAGCTGAACACATTTACTCTATCAAATTGTATTTCAGTCAACTTGCCTGAACTGTTCATACTGGCACATGAAAGAAAATTTGATAGTGAACACCCACTGATACAAAAGCAGGACCTTCCCTGGCTCCTCTATGGAAACAAAAACTAGAAGCATACCTTGATACTGAAGTCCTCAAGATTAGCTTCTGCCATCACTGCTGTGGGATCAGATGAACTGTGGGCTGTAAGAGGACTTCTAGGTATATTAGAGACTTCTCACAGCACTAAGACTTGGATTATGAAATTCTTCTCTGAAAGAAGAATAGTGACCACAGCTTTCACCAAATTCAAAACAAAAGTTCAAAAAGGTGTAACTTGCATATGGCGCGTATATAAACACACAGGCACACAATCTTACTTCAGCCAAGCAACTTACTTCCACCTATTGGAGAACAGGGAAGATGTGAAACAAAAAGATGAATTACATAATATCCCAGGTGGATCCCTGCACAGACACACCCTAGTGTCTTCTATTACAAATCTCTTGTTTCAGCCACAGAAATCTCATTTCTTAAAGCTGTTTACTTTGGAAGCCAACACCTTACATTTCCATGGGGGAATTCCACATGATGCACTCAAAAACAGCAGGATGTACTCTACTCTACAACCTTTTCCAGCCCACAGATGAACACTACTAGAAGGAACAAGCTGATTGCAATGTCAAGGTTTGTTTTTCACTTATTCTCTATTTTAATGGCTGTTTTTATTATTCCTTAGGCTGTGAAGAGAGGACACTATTCATGCTATGCATTATCTGCCTCGGTGACCTGCTCAAAGAAGCGTTACCTCACATTTACCATCTGGTAGAAGTAGTATACAAACTAGTTTCTATGAAGTATCTCACTTGCCTGCACTCTGAAGATTACTATTTTTCACACCTGACAGACTAAAATACTAATTTCTTTATTTTTAATTAATTTTTATACATGAACTGTCTTACATTCTGTACTAAAATTTGCTATGAACAGGGAAATGAACAAAATTTATTTGATCTTTGAGTATATCAAAGGCATGTGGGCTAAGACGTGAAAAAGCTACCTGATGCTAATTTATAGTGACATGGAAAGCAGAGTATTACTCATCTAATCACTTCCTTTTCTGTCTGCCCACCTCCCACAGATGCCAGGGTTAATCTACCTTATCTACATTATCCATTAACTTCTCCCACAATGGTTCTTGAAGTCACCACAACATGATTGTAACAGTTTATCAACAAAAATCTGTTCTGTACCATAAAACTGACTTACGCTATTGAGCACATCCTTAAACAATAAACTAATTATATGGCTATTACACAGAAGGTACAACGTTCTAAAAAAATGGCTGAGAAATACTTCAGACTTCTAAACAAAACAGGAATCCATGAAAACATTACCAGAGACTGAGGTACCGAGAAAGTAAAACCTGGAATAAACAAATAAATTGTAGTAAATAACCAAAAATTAGATGGCTATTCCAAGATATGGAAAAAAAAAATATAAAAACACTTCCTTGAACTGAAAGCATAACAAGCATAGTATGTCCTGTCTCTATTCTTAAAAAAAAAGAACCCCGAACAAATTAAAAACCAGCTAGCTGGAACCACTAGAAGTATAGACCTATATATTTTGTACCAGAATCTCTATCCCATGTAACTGTTCCCATGGCTCTTTCTTAAGTTTAAGACAATGTTTTCTCAACCTTCTCACTTTTCTTTCCTTCAGAATCAAAGAACCTTGCCTTCTTCAGGGAAAAGGAAACCAAAACAGACATCTCATGCTTGTCAGTCAGGGGACGGGCTGGGTTTGATAGATAACACATGCAATATTTTTTTTCTTTTTAATTGTTTTAACAAGTCATAATTTACACCAGTATTTTAATCTAACATCTTTATAAGATGAGAGACATCAGATATGTAGACTGCAAAAAGACTAGGCGGGAAGTAAATCACCCACACTCCCTTCTCCTTATAAAGAATTCAGTGCCTGTGACCCAGCAGGCAGGAACCACCTGACACTTGCCATAATACTTGTTGGGTAGCACAGCTGGAAATAAGTCAGCAGGCATCAATGGCACTTGTGGGTCAGTCTGCAACCACAGGTAAACATCAGTGCTGTTGGTATGTAACAACTGCCCGGCAATGTGTGTTTTGAAGGACAAAAGAAGGTTTCTTTCTGGTCTAATTTCCTTCGGATTTTTTATTTTTTTTTTGTGGGGGACATTTCACAGTCTTCTGAACTGCACAAAATGACTGATGCTCATCTATATAGCCTCCTGAGTCCGGCCTACAATTCCTGCTTCTGGTGCAGATTCATTTCATAGAATCATAAAATGGTTTCAGTTGGAAAGGACATTAAAGACCATCAAGTTCCAACCCCCTGCCATGGGCAGGGACACCTTCCACTAGACCAGGCTGCTCAAAGCCCCGTCCAGCCTGTCCTTGAGCACTGCCAGGGATGGGGCATCCACAGCTTCTCTGGGCAACCTATGCCAGTGTCTCACCACCCTCACAGGAAAGAATTTCTTCCTACTGCCTAATCTCAATCCACCCTCTTTCAGTTCAAAGCCATTTCCCCTTGTCCTGTCACGACATGCCCTTGTAAAAGCCCCTCCCCAGCTTCCCTGTAGGCCCCTTCAGGCACTGGCAGGCTGCTATAAGGTGTCCCCAGAGCCTTCTCTTCTCTGGGCTGAACAACCCCAACTCTCTCAGCCTGTCTTCACAGCACAGGTGCTCCAGCCCTCTGATCATCTTTGTGGCCCTCCTCTGGGCTCACTCCAACAGGCCCATGTCCTTCTTATGTTGGGGTCCCCAGAGCTGAACACAGTACTGCAGGTGGGGTCTCACAAGAGAGGAGCAGAAGGGCAGAATCACCCCCCTTGACATGGTAGACACATTGAAGTCATTAATGCACTGCAAAACTCACTGATTTAATAACTGATGTTTTTAACCGTACCCCCTAAACAGTCTGACTCAATAACTGATATTTTTTAACTGCACCCTCAACAAGTTCATTAAAATACAGGTAAAGTGATCCACTGGTGATTTAGCCAATACTGTCACCATTTAGACAATATTAAAACTATTCCTGTCAGGACTTTGACTCTTACCAAATGCATTCTTATGACTCAGTACTTAAGTGTCAAGTGCCTGTTAAGGAGAGGTTACACCTGATGAGAGAACTGTGGTTTTAATCGAAAAATTGCATGGCATTCTGCTCAGATTACAATTGCTTTTCTGCATAAGAAAAGCAACAGTCTTGCATTCTTATCTCACTCCCAACTGAGCCTCTTTTTACTTAAAAAAAAAAGCGCAAGAGTTCACAAGAAGCTCTAAAATTTTCACTTGGACTTCTTCCAAAACTGAGTATTCTTTGTGACCAATGCATGTACTTCTCAGGTCTCATCCCTACTCTCTCTCCCCCTGCCTCTTCTGGAATTTGGATAGGAAATTCATTCTTTTGGGAAGAACTCTGAAGAGATTCACTAGCAAATATACAATTATAAATGCATTTTACTTCAGGGTAGTGGGGGTGGTGTGGGGGGATGTGGTGCTCTCATTATCCTGAAATTATGAATCATTTCAACCAGCAATTCTTTCACTGCAGAGGTGGCATTACCACATATTCCCATGTGTTTCCTGTGTTTATTTAATGAAAGTAATTGACACAAATAGCAGAAAATCAGCTCTAACACAAAGCTTCTAACGTGGCTCATGCTGAGCCCTCTGCCAGCACACCTGCAGATATATTTAAAGGTGTTATTCAAAAGACATTATCGTAAAGTTATATACAGTGTGCAAGACACTACACAACTGTTGTGCTATAAATTTTAAGTTGATCTGTTTTCTGTATTTGACAGTATTTGATTTCACAGAAAGCTAATTTTAACCACTGACTGAGAACAGAATTATCTATTATATACCATGCTCTTCTAACAAATGGAAAAGGTTAAAGGTTGGTAAAACCTTGTTAAATGTTAATTTATGCTTTAAATCAAGCATCTCAAGATTTTAAAATGCCAGAATGTCAGCAAGCTTAAGATATATTCTGTCAAGGTCTGCTATATCATCTGAAATCTTTTGCCAGAAAAATTTGTAGACAATAAATTCTCCTATAGCTCTCTCCAATGCCTTAGATACAAGAGACTCTTTTTCTTACTCTACAGCCCACTTTCTCTATAACGGTCCACATGGATATGTCAGGCTAAGGATGAAAATTGTTCTTATAATAGTTCCTCCGCCCCATCTTTTTTCCTGTGATATATTTGTGAGAACAAGATCTTCTCCCAGGCGTTCTTCTGCAAGACTAATACACAAGATAGATTATTCTGGTTTCCTCATTACAGTTTTCGTGACCATCCAAGTAGATCTTTTCTGCACCTGTTTCAGCCTCAAGTCATCTTCCTTGAACACAAATGGGGCTTAACACTCTGTAGCAGGATTATGTTACACCATTACCGCACATAACATCATGAAGACTTTCTAGTCTCTATTGAAATATATTTTCTGATACAGTCTCAGGACAAAACCAGATGTTTAAGATTTGTGACCACATTTACAAATGTCATATCCAGGTTTTCTTCCTCTACTATTTGCAAGTGATGAATTCAGGACTCAGAGCAGACACTTCACTTATTGACTCTTAAGTTTTCAACTGCCTTTCTTCTGGACTATTCTTCATAGAGCAATGAAGTTTCCAACATTAAGTATACCCTGACTGTTGTCACAAGTCTATGTTCTCACCACAAAGAAATGCAAGTGCTTCAGAAACACAACACTGGGTTAGAAAAACCTGACACTAACTAAATACTCTCTTTCTATAACAAAGCTTCCTGTCTCAGAAATAGTTACCTACTTCAGTTGAAATTAAAGAAGAAATGAGAGAAACAACAACCACAAAGCAAACAAAACCCCAAGTTTTTGCTCACAAGAAAACTGTTAGCAACAGCAATTTCTATTACACATTCATAACAAAATGTTATGCAGGCTTAAGCGTATCTGGCATTACAACTCTCAGTTGTAATTCCAAAGATAAAAGCTATGACACTTCAGTAAATTAAACCAGAACTGGACCATCTTTACCAATGAATTATTTGGAAACATACACTTATTGTCATTTGTTTCCAAGTTTTCCTACGTCTACTTTTGTCAAACATCTGAAGAGAATCTTTCCCACACTCTTCCTTCCCACTAATACATCAGCCATATCTGAATCATGAACACAAAAAATGGTTCCTTACATTTTCCACTAGCAAATCTCTTTTTAGCGGTTAAATAAACCTCTCAAAAACAAAAGCAAAACCCAAACAACAACGAAAAAAACAACACAAAAAAAAGGTTATTTAGGCCTATTTTAAGGTTCTTTTAGAGGTTAATAAACCTCTAAAAAATGTTTATTTAAACAAACCTCTTATACCTTTAAAAACTCTTGAACCACAAATGGACAGATTAAACTTACTTTACTGAATGAAGTATGCGGGCACTACACTTGTGGGACAATCTTCTGATGTGAAACAACATCAGTCATTTGACATTGAATGGGAGTCGTTAACAACTCGGAGGTACACACTAGCATTTCCATTTCAAGTTGCATCTTTCCCAATGCAATAGAATCCATGTAAATAACCTCAACAACTTCCATCTGAGAAGACTAATTTGTTATCCCACTATTCATTTTTTACCAAGGAACAAGAAAAAACACTACATGGAGACAATGTAAATTATAAGTCTAGATATTGTAGCCAAGTTCCAAACCCATTGTTTATTAACAATATATAGACTGGATTTATATACAAATATTTTTCAAAGAGGGGAGCAAATACTAGTATGCACAGAAGAAAGAGGGAACTTAGCCTTCCTTTCAGACACTGAGTGTAGTCTGTCTTCAGAGACTGCAGCATAGAATCTAGGCAATGTGGGCATGCTAGCAATTCACTGAATATACTGGCTATCAAACAGGACATCGGTAGGGGCAGAAAGAGGACGACACTGACCTAGACCAGCATCCCCTTCATCATGCAACTGCAGGATTTGTTGCAGGACACTGCACATTATAACAAAAAATACAGTGAAGTCTTGCTGCTGCAATCCACGTTTGCATTATGTTTAAGACACAAAGTAGGAAGAGGGAGTAATAGCACTCGGTGAGAGGTGCAAAACCTCTATTTGCTTAGCTTCAGTAAACAAGTGATCTTCAGCACCATGCAGCATGTAGGATACAACACTTAGATTTTGGGACCATGGATCAAGGAATGACTCAATTGGAGTTATTAATAGACCTGTGAGATCATTGCCTTTGACAGAAAGGAAAGTAAGGCAGAGTTGGGGTTCTGTTGCTTTTCCTTCAGCAGGAAAATGTTCAATGCAGCCAGTACTCACCAACTCAATTGTATTTATTTTTCCAAGGATATAAAAACATTTCATTTGAAAAAAAAAAATGGAAAAAAGTCTCAGAGACAGTAACAAAGCTGGAGCATTTTCTCCACTGAATTCAATTTTACTGCAGATGTGCAAGGCATACAGACTACTTTCTTCCATTTTAGTAGGGTTTTTAAGAGTTTATCCCCCTATATTGTTTCATGCTACTGATAGCAAAGGGAAAAAACACAAAGTCACCACCACCAGAATGGTGGATGACAATGTCATGTCTTAAATGTCTTAAAGCTGAAAGTAGTATTTTCTTGTCATGGATTAGTAATATGGTGGCCTAGAATCACAGTGTAAACTGCATCTGTTTTAGGGGAAACCTGCATGAGTTAAGATTACAATTTACAGATATGTTTTAGAAAAACCAGAACTCCTTCTACAAGTAAGACTGCATTATTTTAAATAGCTATAAAATTGTTGGTCTAAAGTGGTTTTTTTCAATAATATTAATTATTGTACTTTTTCTACAGTAGACACTACTGTAGTCTAAAGGCACACAAACTGCTTTGGTTTTCTTTAAAAGAATGCAAATTTCAATTCAGATATTATATGACTGTTAAAGGAACAGTTCTTCACCGACTGGAACAAGAAAATAGGGGAGAGGAAACCTCAATCCTTGCATATGCTACACTTATAAAAAAACATGGGTTAAAAAACCTTCTCAAAAGCACCAGTGCCACTAACATACTATTTAGACAGTAATATTCTAAATAGTATTATTACACTGGTAATGCTATATGTATGTAAGTGATTGCACGAAAAAAAGTCCTTAAGCACAGAAATAGTTAGTTGAAGTCTCTGTTAATATATATATTTCTTCTCTTTTGGCATATAAGCATAAAGCAACTGGTACAATGCATATCGCTCACTAAGTTGCCTCAAGCTGCTTCTAGATGTAGACAAGGGGATTTATTGCCAGCAGAGGCAGTCTACATTCTTTAAATTGTTTCTGCATTCTCTGTATACAGATTGTCAAGTTATTTGCAAGTGGTAGACATGTCATTTCCAGCTGCTTTTTGGTCCTTCCTGTTTTGTACCAACTTTCAGGACAGCTTATTGAAACTTGGCCATTGAGCAACAGTATCTTCCAAAACCACAACTAAACATACAAAACCTCTCTCAGTCATTAAAAGGTGTAACAAATAAGAAATACAGCCTTTCTTTGACAGCCAAAGCAAACAACTCAGTAGTTTTCATTCACTGTTCTTCGGCAGCTTTCATAGCCCAATTCTGACAGGCTAAAAGTCTCTTTTAAGCCTTTAAATTCCCTTAAAACTATTAGTTAAGCAGTACTTTAAAGTGCCTTTTAAGATTTGAGTCCTTCATATATTTTAAGTCATATACTTTTTAAAAGTATTATAATCAGAAATTTGTAACTGATAAATTATAAATTAACTCCAATGCCTGCAGTTTCTGTGCTTAAGACTCTGCACAACAAAGGCAGCTGGTGAAAGTTTGTCAGATTCATTCAAAATTTAATTCCAGACCTTAATACAAACTTTTCAGGTGTTTTTAGAAGCTTCCTGGTTTTAAATACTTCCAAGAAAATCCAGTCGAACAAGGACCTATACCCTTTTACTTTCACATGGGTTTCCAACATTGTCTTTGCAACACAACTAATCTTGCACTGAATTGTGAAAATTATGCTCAAGTTACATACTGATTATAAATCATAAACATATTTTTTCAGTGTTCTAAGTTTAGTGAACTATGAAGCTCCTTAACTCCACTCTAATGCTCAGTGAACTGTAAAGTTCACTAAAATGTTAGCCAAATCAGCCATAAACATGAAAACGATACAGTACTTAGATTAAGAGTTCAATCAGAAACGTGTGAAACAAGGCGGGGAAAACTCCTGATTTTAGACTGGGCTCTAAATTATTATCCTTTTTGCATGATATGGATAAGGTGGTGATTATCCCCTTTGCAGGACATGGATGAGGTAAAAAACATTCTAATTAGGAAGCCAGAACACTTCAAGTCAGAAAGTGCTGTGACTTCACGTCTTTCAGAATTCAAAAAGTTTTTTTTCTCAAATTCAGTTATACTGTCCATGGTATCTGCTTATCTAAATCTCTGCAGCAACCCTCTCCAGTTTGCTTTGGATAGATTCCTTGGCTACACCTTGTTGACTGAGGTTATACGACCTCTAGTACTATCCCGATCACATCAACTTCCCAAACATGCCAAGCCAGAGACTTTTGTTCCCTAGGTTTTCCTACCAGCCACCCAAACTGTTATTAATACAATGAACTAATTCAATTTGAATTCCCGTACAACTTTTGGCCTATTTTCTACTGAGAATTATCCATCTTATCAGTAACAACAACAGTATTTACAAGTTTTGTTTAATTGAATTCAAGAGTTAGAGGAATTATTTTTTTATTTCTTAACAGGAGTTTTAAATGTGTATCAACTAAAGAAACCCAAATGACTGAAGTAGTTTGAAAATCACAAGGAATTATAAAGTATAACTTATTTTCTTCAAGCCTAATGTATAGGGCTCACAGGACTCATTTTTCATAATTCCTTTGTAATTTGGTCTGGAACTCTGATATCCCCCTACCATGCAGGGATACACAAGCCAGGGCAAGAGGTCAAGGGACTTGAATTCTACTCTTGGTCTAAGCAAAATCTGCATTTTGATATTTATGTGATTGCAGATTACAGCACTCCATTTTTTATTTCATACCAGCACTGTACAGACTGATTTCTCTTCAGGGCAGTTTTCTAACTCATCAGTGTTTACCCAAAAATTTTCAATAAAGCAACATAGTCCATTAATATTTTTCTAGAACTCTGCAAAATAATCTAGTCTGAAGACCAGGGAAGTTGCCAACAAAAAAAAAAAAAAATAAAAAAAAAAAGTCAGCCTTTCTTCTTTCACCTTTTATCAGTAAAAATAAAAGTTCACAAATGTGATATTTTATGGCTCCAGGAACAGTTTAATCTTAGGCAGATCAAAGTGACTGCCCATATGAATACAATGTACAAAGTTTGGAAGGAGTTTAAATGCCTTCACTTCAGATCACAATCAGTAGCTGATATACAAGAATGAAAACAAGTCTGTCATGATATATAGTGTTCAACTCTAAAACTTCTGAACTTATTGTGCAAGTCTATTCAAAGTGATGAGTTTACGAGGGGAAAATGTTAAACTGTGCTATTATTAGTAACACTGTAAATACATATATTCACAGACAATTGAACCATCTCAGCTGTTGCTTTGAATGCTTAAGCATATGATCTATAGGAAACACTTACGGCAAATCAACAACTCAAGAGAAGTAAAGGCAACAGAAGTTCCTGACACTGCTTAAATTCAGTAGAGGCAAAGTAGTAACAACAGTAAGACATCTGGAACTTAAAAATAAAGCTAAACTTCTGTTGTGT
This sequence comes from Falco biarmicus, assembly GCF_023638135.1. Classification (NCBI taxonomy): domain Eukaryota; kingdom Metazoa; phylum Chordata; class Aves; order Falconiformes; family Falconidae; genus Falco; species Falco biarmicus. Next base: position 31,824,542 of record NC_079289.1, read on the forward strand.
ATTATTATACCACTGTTTCCACAGTACTACAATTTCATTTAGTAAGCATACTGTGTATATCCAAAATATATTACTTTTTACTCTACACTGAACAAGGAATTTCATAAATACAAACTGTGATGTACTATTTATTCCCTATAGAAAACAAACTTCAGTGTCCCTACCCTTGCTGGCAGGAGGTGTGAAGTTGTTTAGACATACTTACCTATTACAACTGAACACAGCAGCATTAATTCAAACTATATTGGCATCAAATGTGCCCAACCATCTAAAATGCAGTAACTGGGAGTCCCAAAAAGATCATTTGAGTTACTGTATTGTCTATGTAAAACTGAAACTTTACTTATACAGTACTGAAATTAAAAACAATATCACAGAAATCTAATACAAATTGTTCTGCAGAGGTTTAAGAACCCTAATTAAGAAATAAAACAAACAATGTTATGCAACAAAACTGCACATAATATTGCTTTTTCTTATCCTTCCAGCTCAGTCTAATCTTACAACTAAAAAGTTCCCACCAACATTGTTCCCAGCAATGTCTTTTACCACTATATTAAAAAGAGTTTATCCACATGAATTTAGTTTCAAAACAGTTAAAAATTCAGATGGCCTCAACACCATCCTTATTTGAAATCATTCAAATTGGTAAAGAGGACTTTGTATGTGTATGCATGCAAGTCAATAAAAGAGCAGATAACTAGGCCTTTGGCTTTATTCCTCTAGAACTACAAGATGAAAAAAAGGCATTAGCTAAATGAGAAGAAGATATGATAAACTTATCAGGGTCAGATGAAAGAGGTTGTAAAGGTTAGCATCTTTCTAAATAAGGTCAGTTTTTAACATTTATTTTGCAAGCTGTAAAGTAATTCTACCCTGATCAAAAGGAGATCTTAAAAGCAGCTGTTCAACTGTACATATGGGGTTTTTTTTCCTTGTAGGTTAATAATGCTGTTTGCATTCTTTAGGTCAAATAGTGGCCTACTAGATCATGACTTAGTTAAGCATAACAACTATACAGTTGATAATACCACACTTCTCATGGCTGTAAAGACAAAAGCCAATTTAAGTGTTGTCAAATGAGACAGACACCAGGGCTACCCAGGCAGATAAATGAAGCATAAAAATAAAGCATATGGTGGGTGGGAATCCAATTTAACATAACAAATAATGGGTTTTAAGGCACGGGAATATAAAATCTTCATCCAGCAATGCAGGATATAAACATGGAATATAAAGTTCCCAGAAAAATGTATTGTTAGAACATTTGCACTGTTTGCAGTATGCTTAACACTTTTCCATACCCTAAAAAGAGGCGTTCAGTAAATAAAGCTAGATGACGCTTTTCCCCCTTTTTCTGAATTGTATGTTACTTCAGAGGATAGAGGTTGATTTATAATAGGTTTATGAAAGGGCAGCACAGTGCTCAATATTAATTGTAAAAGTAACAAACATTCAGAAAAGCAAGCAAGGAAGAAGGAAACATGTACTGACTAAATAGCAAACAACTATGCCACAATGTAAATCCACGGAGCATTCATTTTGAAGACTGCACATGGTTCTAGCAGCCCCTTTACCAAAATAATACAGACAGAACTAAAAAGCTAAAAAAAAAAAAAAAAAAGGCAAAAAGATTTAAAAAAGCAAGCAAAAGCTGTAGAACAATTTCCATAAAAAGCAAGACTAAGTTGTTTAAGATTCTTCAGGTTGGAGGTAACCTGATGGAAGGAATGTAAGAGTCAAAGTCAGGACTAAAACCAATATAGCCAATAAGGAATAATAATTCAGCCGTTTCTGTAATACAGGGAAAACACCAACACAAAACATGGAACTCCATACAAGGGTTTATTTGGATTCAAAAAGGAAATACACAAACTTCCTGAAAGAAATACTGACCAAGGACTTAAAAACAAAGGTGACACTTCTGCCTCATGAAGTCCTTCGGAAAACTTTTAAATTGGCCACGTGTTGTGGGGAGGTAAGAAGTCACATTAACTAGGTGGTACTCTACACACACACTACATGCTACTGAGACAGGTTACTGGTCTAAGCAACAGCTACTGCTACAAGCTCTTCTCTTTCATCAGGATATAAAAAGATTATATGAAGTTAAGGCAGATGAAAATTCAGGGCAATAGCTCTGTTAAAATTGCCAATTGACCGTAGTATATTATGATTACTGACTGCAGTTCACCGATTTATCGTAGTCCTTTAGCTGCACAACAGAAAGCAAAGCTACTACTTGACATTTCATTGCACAAATAGTATTTCTGCCATTTCACTGTGCCATCTGCACAGCAAACCTGGTATACAGCACTTTTTAATTCAATGCCAAAATTATTTTAAGGTCAAAGTAGACATTTAATATGCCTCAATATACTTCAAGACTTCTAATACAGTTCTGTATGCATGACAGCTCAATATTTTAAGATGATGGGTAAATGAAAAGGAATAGGACTTCTAACGGAAAATCATTGCAGCCACTCTGTCAATGTAATGATGGGTTTTAGTTTGAATGGAATATATATGCACTTTCCTAAAAATAGATTGGAAAAAGAGCTTCTTCATATCCCAGTAATATGCTCATTTAATACGGTAATAAAAGGCTACATCCACATATAAAAGTATTGTTAACTTTATATGAATAACTACTGTGTTACACAAGGAACAAAATCATCTCTTCTCTGAAAAGTTCTTAAATCTAGAGGTAGACAACTACACATAGCAGATGTGTAACATGCAGAAGTTCACAGGTGCAGTTCTCTAGTAGACCTTACTAAATGCTACATGAATTAAGCTTTCCAGTAATAATATTCATCATCACCCGGTGTTCCATTCAGAATGTAACTGAATTACAGAATACAGAACTTATGAGCAGACAACTAGAACCATATCAAAAGAAGGAAATGTGACCCACCTGCCTTTCTTCACACAGCTGGTGTTTCCCAATTAGAATTAATTTTTCCACCAGGTAATGAAGGGCAGCCAACAAAAAAATTCTAAATAAGACACCTTTCTGACAGGACTTCTGTTCAAAACATCTGACAATATATGAAGTCATATGCTAAAATTCTCAGCTTTGTTGATTCCACCATAGGACTGCAATTGAGACAAAAAAGCACTGGAGGAATCGTTGAGGTGCTTTCTCCAAAATTCTCCTTGAATTACATGTGATAAAGCAAAACATGTTTTATTCAATTAATCCAGCAATTGCATCTATGAAGATGATGAACCTACATCTAACACTTAAGGGGGCACTGGTTTTCAAGCACAATGCTTACAGTGAATTTGACGGATGAAATCTGAGTTCCTATGAAGAAGGAAAGGTGCATCGATTTCATTACATCTGAAATTTGAGTCTCAACGACTATATTTCACTGCAACCACATTAGTACATATATTCAACATTCTGCAAACATGAGAGCACTCAAGTGTAATTATCGCCACTTGCTTCATCCTTTGGTTATCCAAATGTTATGACAATGTAGTCACATGATGCTCTTCTGTGTGACAGAATCATGACCTAGATAGAAAAAATTGGTTTGACAGAAGACTACTTGCCTGGTAGTTTTGGGCAAAGTTGATCAATCCCCTGCAGCAATTTTTTCAGCTAGAAGTGAAAAAAAAATTTAAACCTCAAAGGCCTCACAAAGGTTGATGTATTTTTGTAAAGCTTTTCAAGAGAAAAGAGTTGGTATAAATTTGAAGTATTAAAATCAGGAACAGTTTTCAGCTAGGTCACCTACTGACAAGGTCTGAAATAATTTCAAATCAATTGTTGCCAAATCTATTTTTAGGTAAAACGCTGCCTAGCATGCATCTATAATATTTATTTTTATATACAATGTCTTTATTGCAGATTGACAGAAGAAAACACTTAACAGCATAAAACTAAGTCTACCTGGCATGCAACTTGATCAATCTGGAAAAAAATTACTCCAAACCATATGTCAATTATCTTTTTACTCACAAAACACATGGTGTTGCCTAAGAGACGTAAAAAGAAAGTATACCACATATAAAGGCAGTATGAATAAAATATTTAATGGAAATAAGTAAATTATGGGTTTAGGTGAAATGCAACCACTTCAAACCCACTTACAAATGTGGCATAATATTAAACAAAGACAGGATTTCATTCTATTATATCCATGTGTTCCATAAAATCTGTGACTAATTTAGATTGGAAAGGATCTCTGGAGTCACCTGGTCCAACCTCCAGCTTAAAGTGAGGCCAACTATATCATATTGTACAGGTCCCTGAGCTAAAGCATTTTGAGTATCTCCAAGGATGGAGGTATCTTAGTATCACTGCGCTACCTGCTCCAACAACTGACTCCCCTCACACTGGAATTTCTCATTTCAATTTGTGTTCATTCACCTCTTGCCCCCTTCACTGTACACCTCTGAGAAAAGGGTGCCTCTGTCTCTTTGTGTCCCACAATTAAGTAGATGTGGGCAGCAATTAAGATCCCCCACCCCAGCCTTTTCTTCTGGAGTCTGTAGCAAATGGATACCCTCACCTTCTCCTCATACATTGTGGACTTAAGTTCACCAGCCATCCTGATAGCGCTCAAGACTCACTCCAGCATGTCAGTCTTTCTCTTACACTAATCAAAAACAACACAGTAGTCAAGAAACAACCAAAGTGCTAAATACAAATCTCAACCAATTAAAAACACCCTTGTCTCTTGGCACAGAGACAAAACTTAAACTGTTGGAACAACAGCATGAAACAATATATGCAGTAGTCAAATCCAAGTAAACTTAGAGGCTACAAACATGTTGCCTCTGAAGGACGGAAAAATCTATTTAAAAAGACTGAATAAATAAAACTAGGATTTTTTTTCTTTTTAAAAAAGTCAATAAATTCTGTTATCTTGTCAATGCAACAGGTTCAAGATTTTCTGAAATTTTTTTAAGTCCTGAAAATTTGTTAAACAGATAGGCACGTAGCTTATTGATCTTAATCAATGCCAAAACATTTGAAGATCTAGGCCTAGGGACTTGAGAAAACCAGGTTTCACTTTCAGCGATTTCTAAGCCTAAGATCACGGTGCTTTGAAAAAGTCTACCTACACATATAAGCAATTACAATATAAAGCAGTCCAAAAGGCTTTCAAATCATGGCAATCTCTATTTAACTCAGCACATACAAACACTTTGCATATTAAGGTAAAGGGGAAGAGAAACCACAGTAGACTACTTCAGTAATTTGTTACCAAACTACAACACTTAAAGAAGGATACAAAAGCTGTGTGCTTAATTAAGATGTTTCCAAATCAGTTTGCTACAAAAACATTTCTGGAGGAGCAAAGCGAACCAAACTATTTCAAAAGCCAGAACCATGCCTCAGATTTTACATTTTTGAAAAGCTTGGGTATGAAATAATCAAAGATGACAGACTTACACTGTCCCCTGACAACTTGCAATATAATACCTTAGAAGCCAAGACACTTAACAAATAAGGTCCCACAACAGAACTGCAAATGAGGATGTTACTCCTAACTGCAGCTGGAAGACTATGAGCATGGTTCAATTACCACAGCTACAACTGGCCTCAGACAGGTAAAGTTACAAAATTACCTTCCTCCCCTGTAGGTAGTGCTTTAGACAGAGTTAAATCTAAGACATATGCAAGGAACCATTAAAGATGCACCGCAGTTTTACAATTTAGTGTATATAAAACAAACTAATCACTTGAGCACAAAAGGCTAAACAAGAAACGACACAGCATTAATAATCTGATAAATTGATAATATAACAATTTAATGTTCCATGCAGACAAAATTATGCTGATTAGTGTCAATGAGAGGGCACCCATATGGCCCATCCTTAGCAAAAGGCCTGGATGACAACACTTGCAAAGCCAGAAACATAAGCATAAACAGTGTGCAACTGGAACACCCAAAATTATCCGAGAGCGTTTCGTCAAAACATTGGTAATGCTAAAAAGAAAACTCCAAGAAGGACTGAACACTAACTGGGGAATTACAACGGGACTTTTGAAACAAAGGAAGAGTCAGCTTGAAAAAAAGGACAAACATTCACACTTCATTTATAACAGAGGAGAGGAACCTCATAACCGTAATGGGAAGAGAGCAATCACTGAAGCCTGACCGGACAATGGAGAAACCACCCCAATAGTATTGCAAGCTCCTCCATGCCTTGGGGAGCAACCTCCCCGCTGGATGACAGGGGCAGCCACCCTCCAACTAACCGAGTGTCAGTTTGGGGTGCAGCAGGTGGGGGAATCCATGGCTCAGGTGGGCTATGTGACTTGATGAGGGACTTTCCCACTGGCCTGCAGATTAGCAGATTGCAGGGAGTGGCCCTGGTATAAAGCTGGAACATGGGTATCTCCGGGAGCAGGTGTGTGCAATTAAGTGAACTCACAGTCCTGGAATAGCAAGCATTGCCTGTAACCCACACTGCTCATGTAACTTGTGTGCCAATAACTGTGGAGGGGAAGAAGGGGATTAGAACTTTTCATGATCGGTTATGAAAAGTATTTAGGTATTTGTAGATGCTGCTCAATTTTTTTAATGGTCCAACACACTGGTATATCTGTCCTACTGCTGATATCAATCCTAAACATACAGTTCCCTGATTGCCGATTACATCACAGTAATAAATCAATAAATTGCTTTTTGTTGTTTAAACTACATAATCTGAGCAGTTCTTCTGTGCAGCAGTCAACAATATGAGTCTTTGAATATATCAATTGTTACATAAATTTCTAGAATTCCTTTGCAGTTGTGCATAGATAATACAGAACAAACATGCAAACATGCAGAGGAAAAAATTTCCTTGGAGAAGATTCATTATTCAGCTGCATCCATTTAACTCAAAAGATACATCTTTTAACAAGACTTAAACTGAGGAATATGACCCTAAAGACATATTCAGTAGCTTTATGAACTCTCCAAATACCTTCACCTCCAATCAAACTCAAAGTGGGGCTCTTCATCAGTTAAGTCTTAAAATCTTGTGCTAGCCTGCTCTCACAGGAGGACATATTCAGCTTAATCAGAAATCCCACACATATACATTAATCAAAACCAGATCTAAAAGAAAGGAAAAAATATATTGAAAATTACTAAACAACAGCCATGTAACTTTGCTTCACACTGCAGACTAACAGCTCATAGATGCAAATGAAGAAACGGGCAAGGTTAAAAACACTTGCACTTTAACAAATTAATTCCAAGCTGGTTTACAGCTGCAACTTTTCAGGTTTGTTCAGCACTGCTTAGTAAGGTAAAAAAGTGTTTACCTCTAGGGAAACTAAATACAAGGTTGGCCTTAGAGAGAGATACAGGTCTTGCCTCAGCAAGTTTACCTCAGCAAAACAGAAATAACTTGTCCTCACTGTTTTGCCAGCACTGCCCATGCACAGTTACCATGGTTAAAAAAGCTCAAATCCATGCCACTCCCGCTGCTATTTTTCTCTTTCGATTGTGAAAACAAAGCCTTAGTCTGACCAGATGGCTTCATGTCTCCTGAATCAAAATGTCTCTCCCCTGAAGAACTACTTCATTATGCTTATAATATCAGAAGAGAATTAAGCATGAAAAAATTTCTATTACACAGAAAAATGATATATGATCCTTAACATCACCTTTACTCAATTATCACCTTCATAAATGGAAACATGGCAATGTGAGCTAGGCAGACTGTTGCACAATCCACACCTCCCAGATTACACAAGGCTTTGTTTCTCAAAGTCACCTACCTCAGAAGCATCTGGCAGAAACAGAGAAAATTCAAAAACATACCAAAACTATATGGGGGGGGGGGGAACCACCAAAACCAAAGACTTACATATAAGATCAAATCCTCACTTAAAGAAAGATATAGTAGGTGGCCATGTTCACAGAATCAGAGAACGGTTGGGGTTGGAAGGAACCTCTGGAGAACACCTATTCCAACTCCCTGCTAAAGCAGGTTCACCTAGAGCAGGTTGCAGTCATGTCCAGATGGGTTTGAACATCTCCAGAGCAGGAGACTCCACAACCTCTCTGGACAGCCTGTTCCAGTGCTCTGTCACCCCCAGGGTAAAGTTTTTCTTCATGTTCAGATGGAACTTCTTGTGTTGCAGTTTGTGCCTGTTGCACTGCTGAAAAGAGCCTGGTCCCGTCCTCCTGACACTCACCCTTAAGATATTTACAGTTGTCTTCTCTCCCATGTTATTAAAGAAGTCATCAATACCCTCTGCACTTCGTACTGCATGGTCCATCTTATAAACAAATCTAAAGCAGCAGAAGAACAAATAAACCCAGGTTTGCTATTGGCTTTGTATCTTCTGGTTCAAGTACTGTGCTCAACCCCACCTCATATCCTATCAAGGTGGTTTCTTTGATACTTACAAATTATTTCTAATCTCTGAGTCAAAAGCCATACTCCATTAACAAGAAGCTCTAATAATTTCTCTGATGCAAAAATTGTAAATGCATGAGACTTGAATAACAGCCCAACTCCCTTGTGAATTCCCACTTAGTACTTTAACATTACAATCCTGCAAGCTCAGCAGTTTCAAGATCCTTTCCGAAAAGGCTATACCTGAATTTTTAATATGAAGACTGAATTGAACTGGCTCCCTGCAAACTTTGTCTGAACTTAAATCAAACAGCCTCAGTGCCGGTGCTAGCTAAAAAAACCCAACCATACAAAACCCATAAAGTATCATTGTACAACAAACATACTTAAGGCTTTGTAATTCTAGGATTTGTATGAGGTAAAAGAAGTTGTTGATGAAAGTAATTATTTAGTTCTTTTGTATTTGACCTCATTGCAAGTATAAGTTTCGCATTTCCTGAGGAATGTAATTAAGTTGTGGAATTCTTGTACCACAGCAGAATGACTTAACAGAACTATAAACAAAGCTGAATAAATTATTTTTAAAAAAATTATAGTACTGCAAAGATTCACAGGCATTTTTGAAACTATGCTAAAAATAGCTGCATGCCAAATATTAAACAGAGATCAAATTCTGTAGTGATTTCCATTTTCAGCCCTGGAAGTTAGAGACAACTTGGTCTTGCCAATTGCAGAAGATACAGTATACCGCAGTTTCCATAGGGAAAAAATAAAACACTGAAAAGCAGAAACAAAAACCTTAAGATTTATTTTACAAGGAGCTCTTAACAATCATTATACATTGCAAAACAGTCCTGCAGACTGAGACTTCTATTACTGTTATGCACAAGCTTCTTTAAAATGAATTTCCTAAAAATCTGAGATAATCTGTAGCTATTCTGAAAACTATTTTTTGCAATTCCTTAGAAATTCCCTGTTTCATCTCCCCATTACAGTGAAAAGTCACAAAGAATCTGTGGTATGCCATACAAATGTACTATTTACATAGCACAAAACAATCAAGCCAGTAGTTTCTAGGGTGCCCTAAGGGCTGTCGATTTTTTTTATTATTGTTTCTAACTAAAATAGTTATGGATTTGTTTGGATCAAATTAAAATATGCTTATATAATTCTAAGGCACACAAAAGTAAAATAAATTATATTCTAGAAAAATAAAAATTAGGGATTTGTGCCAGTAAATTCTGACTCTGAAATTCCAACTGAGTCAACAGACTTCTGTTTTGCTAAGTAAAAAACCAAAAGATAACATGATAATAATATGATTTTTCCACAAACATGGGGAATATTACACAAATGATCACTGTGGCAGGAAAAATGGAGTCGCTTATTCATCAGAATTTTAAGTATTTTAGAGTACAACTGAACAAGCTACAATACATCCACTAAATTATTTTAAAAGTTCAGTAGGGTTGCTTGTTCTATTGATTGTCTTTGCTAACTATTCAATAAAGAAAGTATGTTGAAGACATTAAATGTATAATGTAGACAAAAAATGCAATATATGCAACACACCCATACGAAACACCAATGGGAAACAAATTGTCTAAGTCTTTGTATTTTGCAACTATCTCAGCAAACATAATGTTAAGTCACTTATCTAAGTAAAACCATCAATTACACTCCCCTAGTTACACTAACAGGTTTGCCTCTCTATACTAGTTCACACTCAATACATCCATAATTTAGTTGCGTTAAGCTATTCAGTCATCTCAGAATACAAGCAACACACCTAGAGGATACACAAATTTTACATCCCATGCTCACTTTCTATGGACTACATTCTTCTGTCTGATAAAACATTACACTACACTTTAGAAACAGGTGGGGGCTTTTTTTCTTCTGTTTTACAAGTATGAAAAAAGCTGGAAGATCTGACAGTGCCTTAAGGCAATGCTGTGCTGTGGACTTCCACAAAAAAAAAAAAAAAAAACAAATAAAAACGAATAGCACATTAAAACATAGCCTATTATTTTCAAACGTGTTTGCTCATGAACACACAAGCATAATTTGAGCTTCCCCACTTACCTGTATTATATGATGGTAGCATTCCTTTCTCTACCTCAAAATGGGGCATTAACAGGAGAAAACTTAGTTTTGGAAATCTTCCAGCATTACAACAAGTAGCAAAACAATGAATAAAAACAATGTCTTCCTTTGAAAAAACAGCACACATGTTGTGCTTCTGATGCACCTACATTATTTTACCTCCCTTGGCTGCAATTCCAACAAACGACCGAAAATCAAGATTATCTAACATCTGGAAAAAGATGATCAAATAAAACCCCTTAAGCATCTACCATTCCGAAACCACCAGAGAACATGCAGAGCATGACAAGTATTAGGAAAAAATGATTTAATTATGAACCACTACAATTAATTTCCTTTAAGCAAATTCCTTTAGTTGGATTCTCAACTCATTTTCAAGCTGGGGGTGGGGGTGGAATATATTTTGCACAAATGCAGCTCAGTAAAACCGGGATGCCATAGGGAGAAGTAAAGAAGAAACATACATGCGGCACAACAACATGCACAACAGAACTAATGGTGGACTTTGAACCGAATCCAGAAAAGACCTTTCCAGAACTCTTGCTCTGATTATGATTATTGTTGATTATGGTATTAAGTAGAGAGAAACAATTTGTGGATCAGACTGTGAAGCAAAATGCTTCCCTCTAAAAAGTCATAATGAAATGTAATGAAATGAAATGACAAAAATAATAATGAAAAAAACAAAAAACAAACAAAAACACGCACAAAACCAGCTAGCCACCACACAATTTCTCCTAGACTGCAGATTCAGTGATCCGTGGCCTGTTTTCTCCTTCAAAAATTATCTACTCAAAGCATCTATCCAAAAGCTGTATTTAGGTTTCTTTGATAAGAAAAGTTATTATTAGACATATAACAGCCCTATAGCAAATAACTGTTTAAAGCAAATGATCAAGGACAAGTTTGTGGAGCATACTTAACATTCGGGTTTTTTATAATTGCTTATTAATAATAGTACTGTTGTTTTTAACAGTAAATTTGATTATAAATAAAATTTTGATACTTTAATAACAGTCTCTTCATTCAAAGCATTCAAGAATTTAAGTAGATGCAATTATCACAAAACAAGGGTTGGATTTACCTTCCCATACAATTTCCCCTTTATGAATCTCCTATTCTTTTTAGCAAAAATACTTTAGATAAAACTGCACAGTCAATTTCTAAAAGCTTGTCCTTTGAAATTATGAAAAAAGTCAGTAACTACCATAGGCTTGAATACTACATGACCATAACTGTTCTTTGCTAAACAGATCCATCAATCCAGAAAACACTTAGGCGCTTGTCAAAACAGCACACATACACGCAATTAAAACTAAAAGAGGATCTCCTAATCTTCCTCCAGTTTTCCTAAAAACTATTTCTAGTTTGAACTTCTCAAAAAGAGTAAGAGAGTCCCAGAAATATGTTCCTCCAGTTGGATTCACTGCATCTGTCTGAACTAAAAACTTCACAGTGTCTTTGGAATAAACTAGCAGCCCCTTACTATTACGGAATGAAGAACTCCTTTATACCTAGCAAATGTGGTGGCCAGTACTAGGTAGAAATTAGATTAAACTTTGGACTTGTGTATCTGCTAGAAGATGAGACATTCCAGAGGCAAAAACCTAAGGCACGGCTGAAACTCATGAACTATACGCTCATGAAGCAGAGTTCACAAAGTGCAGCCTAACTGCATGAATTACAGGAAGGCTAAATTGCAGCCTCGGGTAAAAGCATGCTCTGATGAGGGCATCCTTTAGGAAGAGAAAAGGAACAGACAGAATTGTCCATTACTGTCAGTGCCAACAAATTAACACAGCTGTGTGAGAACCTGGTCAAAAGTCAAGCTCATTTTTTAAGAGTTTTTTTCTCAATATGGCAACAAGTGCCAGCTTGACTTAAATTTTTTTTCCTCATTGTCTTTTGGGCTCTCTTTTTTTCAGGTACCTGGCCAGATAGCAGTCATTTCCAGGGTAACTGAACCACCACATTTTTACTTCCATCTTTCATCCCCTAACATAAGGATTATGTTTTGGGTTCCTATAAAAACTGCTGCACCTACTGCTTTATTGCAGATTCAATGGCTTATATATTGGCCTTTTTAAGACTGGTTATAGTTGCCAGCTGGGGTTAAAACAAGTAGCACACAGCCGCTTGCTCACTCCACACACACACCCTCCCCTTCCCCCAGTGGGATGAGGAGAATCAGAAAAAGGTAAAACTTGTGGGTTGAGATAAGAACAGTTTAATAATTGAAATAAAGACAAATGTAATAATAACACTAGTGATAATAATCACAATCATAATTGTAATGAAAAGAAGGGAGAGAGAGTAATAAAACCCATGACAAAACAAGTGATGCACAGTACAATTGCTTACCACCTGCTGACCAATGCCCAGCCAGTCCCTGAATAGCAATCAGCAGGCCCTGGCCAACTTCCCCCAGTTTATAAACTGGGCATGATATTCTACGGTATGGAATATCCCTTTGGCTAGTTCAAGTGAGGTGCCCTGGCCCTGCTCCCTCCTGGCTCCTTGTGCAGCTGCCCACTGGCAAAGCAAGGGAAACAGAAAAGTCCTTGACTCAAGGTAAGTACTACTTAGCAACAACTATAACATCAGTGTTATATCAACATTATTCTCATACTAAATCTAGAACACGGCACTGTACCAGCTAGCAGGAAGAAAATTAACTCTATCCCGACCAAAACCAGGACAGACCTAAGAATTTTTTATTTTTTAGTACTAGTAAATTTTGACACTCTGTGTAAAGCAAGTTAAGAGAAAGTGACTGAATTTCTCAACCTAACAACTTCAAATGGTCTAGCTGTCATATAACAGAAATGTTTTAACTGTAAAAATGGTAGGCTGCACAATCTCCCCAAGCTTTTTTTTTTTTTTTTTAATCTGCAGCCACACACAAAGTCATTACTAGCACTGAGTAATACATTTTCTTCGTCACACAGGAATTAGGACAGCATGCAATACAAGCCTAGGTAAGCAATCATGTTTTTTGTTGCTAAAATGTACGCAAACAATGAAGTTAATTTCATACAGAATAGTAGGAAAACTGGTAATTTCAGCCTACTTGATACCAACACCAAAATTTTTATTGGTGCGGATTTTTTTGTTTCCTTTTCACAAACCCCTTTAAAATTGTTTCAAGACTAGAAGGTTCCTCTCATAAACACAAAATAGAACACAACCGTCCATCAAGAGTGGTTCCAAACAAATTGTTTGAAAATCTTGACTTTAAGCTACAAGTGGCAAATTGTCGTAAAATATGCCATTGCTGTTAGAAGGAGTTGCCTTAAATCAGTAAGGTGCAAGGAAAAGGCTAAGTATCTTGGCAGTCAAACACTTCTACAATGTTTATAGATCATGTTTACACTTTCTGTCAAATCCATAACAATGTTTTGTGTCTCAACCAGAGCTGGTAAAACTCATGTCTTGCAACACTACTTGGCAAAGTTATATCATTTTGTTTATTAAGGAACATCTAAAACCAGAGGAAGTAACCTGGTGCCATGCATACTGTCACAATATACAACATAAAAGTTACTTAATAAATCTGGAGATGACAAACGAGTTAATCTCTCCATTACTGCATGATAACCCAACACTCAGTCAACAAAGAGAAAGTAAACAGTAAAATGGAGCAGGAGAGCATTACATTTTAAGCTAGAGCAGGGGCAGATGACTAAGTATTCTAAGAATTCAGAACCAGCTTTCTAAGAATACTGGTTTGCATAAAACTGGTATAAAACAAACTGTCCAGGCTTCTGAGATAAAGAATTTATAGAAGCTCTCTACTTCAGCCATTGTGTCTATTAACAAGACTAATCATGACCTCAAATCTACAAGATACCTTTTGTTAAAAATAAAACCAGAACTTAATAATCAGAAATGCCTTGTGAAATTCATGCCACGCTACTAATCTCATCCTGTATTATGGAGGGGCAAGCTCTTCTCACGCAAATAATTTCTCCCATTTTCAGAAATGTTTACAGCAAAATAAATGTAAGAATATGAAATGATCACTGTTATTTCCTTTTCAGAGAAAACTGATTTCCAGAGTTACCCCTGAAGAATCCAACTATAAAACCATGAAAACCATAAAACAAACTCATATCCAACTACATCTTGCAGATTTTCTTTTCACTGACACACATAGTGCTTCACAAATCAGCTGTATAGCAGGTTAATCCCTTCGGACAGGTAAGTTCATTAGTTGGCCTCCTTATGGTGAAAGGACAACTGCAAGGAAGGCATAATACCCAACAGGAAACTTAATTTCTGTCATTTTCATCAGAAAGCAAGTTTCATATTAACAGCACTTCTGGAAATGGCTGGGAAATAAGGGCTAGGAATGGAAGTAATCCTAAAACAGTTCTTACCTACTCATGTTTACACATTTACCAGTGTTTGTATTAAAGCAGTTTTGCAGCAGTTTCTCATGTGTTCTGCCTAAAAAGCACTCAACCTTTCTCTCCCTCATTATCACTTTCTATTTGTTTCTAGTAAGTATGGCAATAACAGAAAAGTACTAAAGACTACTAAAACAACCCTCCAAGTACTTAGTTGTACTAAAAGATACTGTGTACACTTAAATCAGTAACAGCATTTATATGCTGTTACAGAAAGTTGTTAGAACTCTACATGCATTAAAATCCAAAAGTGAAAGTACCCTAACCTTCAGAGGTGATTATCACCCAAAGTGCATATCAAATTCCTACAGAGTTCAGGGTGTTAACCATTTTTTGAATACCAGGCCTCCAACACAGAAAGTTTTACTCTGTGCTGTTAGGTACAATTCTGATACAGAACACTTGAGAGCAGCAAACACTACAAGGGATCCCTCACATCTAACAACTGAAGAAGCAAAAAGGTTACACCTTAGGGGTAGCCAAATCTGGTATACCCGGGGATTCGTGGATTCCGTCCTCTTCTGGCCTGGTCTGGAGCAGCTGTTCCCTAACACCTTTCCAAGGAGCAAGGTGGAACAGCAATTCCAACGGGACAGAGACACACACTGTAGATAATACATCTCTACCACAAACACATAGATGAATAGAAGGGGACAGAATAATACAAACACAGCACAGATAGGTCCACCCTATTCCTAAGGATCAGTGCTTAAAGACAAAAAAAGCCTTCACTAGTGTCTCCAAAAGCTACCTTCCCAGAATTTCAGTCCCTCTACCATCTCTCTCAGCCTGTCCTCCTGCTTGCTGACTAGTGCAGCTTGAACTCTGCTAACAGATCACACACATCCTAGAAAGACGGGGGGGGGGGGGCGGGGTGCAGGGGGAAGGGTTCAATAGGATAGGGTAAGCTGTGGTGATCAGGCAACAGGCTTCACCAGGCAAATGTACAAAACAGCTGCCTGCTTACACGCAACTGGCCCCTTTTATTCCTTCCTTCTCTCGTTTCCCCATGCTCATTCCTCCCCATTTCACTTTGATCCTTCTCTTCTCCATCTGCGGCCCTTGCCTTAACCATCCCTTAACAGATCTTTACAAGCCCCAAACTCTTTTGTTCCATGCCCAGTTCCACCCCTTAGGTGCTCCAATATATCCTGTGCGCCTTTATTCAACAACTCCCCCTCCCCAGTTTGCCTGGCATTCCAGAGAATTTCTTCCAGTGAATCATCACAGCAGGTTTTGCAACAGGGATAACTGCTTCATTATTGATCACCTTTGTTGGTTTTAGGAACAGCTGATTCAGACAGATTAAGCTGGCTCAATTCTCTGCCTTTCCACTATTCCTCTGGTCATTATCTGCCTACCTGAATATCCATTAGCCCGAGATCCTTACACATACAATTTCAAAAAGCAACAAGCTTTTGAGACTGCTTAGTTTTACCATTTTTATTGTATTATTTAGTTGTATTTTTATTTAAAAGCATTTAAGCATGATCAAATAAACGCATCTTTTGTATATGGTAGTCATTAAAAAAAAAAGGTGTGGAAAAAAAACTTCAATGACAGCTTAACGTAGCTGCAAATTCTACCAAACTATTGAAATGGCTGGTGGTGAGGGGCAGCGCTACTCTTTCCCACTATAATACAACCCATCTTTCCCCCACTCTTAGTTCCAATCTTTCTTCCACCTTTCCCTATACATTCCAGCACTTTCTTCTTGCATCTTGCTGACATTTTCAGTAGTCCTGAGATATCCTGCATCCCTCTCTATCACACTTGTCTTATCAGACTTCTACCAGGTAAAAATTCATGTTATATCTGTTTTACAAGACAGGGATTGGAGACACAGTGACTATCTGACTGTCCTGAAATTCATTTTTCAACAGTACCACACATTATTTGCTTCAAATGCAAGGGGAGTTTTACTATCCATATTAATAAGTAATGCAAGCCAGACTAATAAGGGAAAGCCAGATTTGTCTGTCTTACCCCAGACATATGTTCTACAGTAACTTACTTTCCTAAAGGAAAATTATCAGGTAGAAAGGCTATAAAAGGATTTAGAGGAGGAAAAAAGTGCACAGTAATACTGCTGAAAGTGGCAGGGAAGGGGTGAAAAAGAGACTCCCTGTCTTTACCATACACAAACACTGTTCTAAACACCAGGATAGAAAGCGAGCTTTTGCCTGAAGAATCCAAGACTCTTTCAGAAAGTTTATTTTTTGTTTTGCTGCAGACTGAAGAGTTACATTGCCCAGCATTTACTAAATGTAAACACTAAAATTCAGAAAAAATCCAATTCTTAGTTTGTATTGGTACAGAGATATTAACAATAGTAACAGTGCAGTCCATAAACTAGTGCCAATATAGAAACTTTTGCTATATCTAACTATATACAAAGTTAGGGAATAAACAACAACATCCTTGCTTAGCTTTGGCTATTATAGCTCCAATAGATAATTTTCAACCCATAATTAAACAAGTCAAAAAAGTTTTAAGAAAATTATATTTTATTCGCTATTTCTCAGAATTAAAAAGTGTTTTGCATTGCTTTATATACAAGCAGAGGCTAGGCATTCATTTAATTAGTCAAAATGCTTTTTTTCCCTGTGCTTTTCTTGTGTGCTTTTTAATAGCAACTATATTCAATAATAAAAAAGTCTCAGTTCTATTGGGAATTTAGATACCACACGAAATAACTGCATGTCAAAAAAAAGTTTATTTTAGCCTTGGCTATCAACATTATCCAGAAACTGTTTCTATACTGTGGTTAGTCTGTTCATTATGGCCAGCCACAGGGTATTAATCTACTATGTTATTTGAAGGGTTTGTTGTCTTTTTTAGTGTATGCCTTTATTTGCTTTTTCCTCTTTCCCCAGCGGTCCTGTCTTCATTCACATTAATTTCAGACAATTCCACAAGAAAACCACAAGCACTGCCACAGTCAGGGACCTCAGCATAACCCTTAAGAACCTACCTTCTTT
This sequence comes from Falco biarmicus, assembly GCF_023638135.1. Lineage (NCBI taxonomy): Eukaryota > Metazoa > Chordata > Aves > Falconiformes > Falconidae > Falco > Falco biarmicus. Next base: position 31,842,357 of record NC_079289.1, read on the forward strand.
CCCACCTTCCTTTTGTTCAAAACCTTGCAAACTAAATGTCTCTACTAGCAAGGCACAGAAGTCCTGATAAGCCACAATCCAAAAAAAGCAAGCAAGAAAAGGACTTTAAACTTGTTTCCAGTTCACAAATAGTCCATCTGAGATATTTCCAAACACAATGCAAAAATATACTCTGCTTTTAAATTAACACAAGAGTAATTCTGAACTTCAATATAAACCAGGTATTTAAATCAAGTACCTGTTTTAAGAGTCTAGATTATTCATATAAAGAGTGAAAAAATTACCCAGATAAAGCTGTTACATTAACGATACTGTGGTACCAAGGCACATGAAAGCACTTTCACAATAAATAAAATACCTCTAGTAGAACAAACTAGCCAAATCTTTTAGGCAAGTATCTACTCTGCTCAATATGCTTCAATTATTATCACCAGCCATAAAACGTCTAACACAGTTTTGAAATCAAGCATATTTATCTAAACTTTGCCACCTCAAAAATAAAGGTATTTTAAAAAATACCACAATTCACTACTAAATTTATGGAATATTAATGACAAATTCCCTGGTGACAAGATGATGAATGGATTTTTAAAACCATTTCAAAACTTAACTGAGGAGGTGCCAGGGAGATTTTAATATTCTTACATTACAGAAAGTCAAGCCAATAGTATAATGGCTTACCATCTTGTTTAAACATGAGAAGATCCTGTAGGATACTACTCCAGACAAATATTCTAACAAATATTCTGAGTTTTCTGCAAAGTGATAAAATAAACTGAAATTAATGATCCGAAAACATATTTAAACAGTGTAAGATTTATAACAATCAGTTGCTTTTACAGATGTGCAGACAATTTCAGTGGATAAGACTCCACGACAGGGAAAAAAACCCAAATGTATAACATTTAATCACACTCATAAAAATGCTTATGAGCTGTGAAAAGAAAATATTCAGAATTACAAATGAAAAATATGTTGCTCTTTTCTTAAAAAACAACAGTGCCTCATGGTGTAAGATAAAACCGCTTCCAACATGTATACATACACTTATGTAAAAGATCACTTACACAATTCAAAAGCTGCTAATTACAACTCACTACTCCATCTCACAGTCCTGGGTAGGAAGTTTAAGTTCCTTCTAACACAAAAGAATTGGACCAATCTGTTACATTATGTTTTCAAAGTGGAGATAAGCAAATGAATTTACCCCTATTTAAAAAACATCCTCAGTTAAATTAATCTGGTTGCATTATACCTCCCAAGTTCCTCCTGCTTCTCTCATAGCAGCCATGTGCTTTCCCCGGTTTTCTTTGTTCCCTCAAGCCTGCTTACTGTTATGTAAACAATTCTGAGAAAATTACTTCTGAAATTATCCTATTCTGTTACTAGGAATAACAATAATAAACAGGTCACGTGAATTCTGAGGTTAATGAATTCTCTCAAGTACAGCTAAGATACAATTGTAATCCTCAGACTTTCAACATACAGAAAAGGCAGCTATATTCACTAATTCTTAGCTATTAATTAGGAACTTAGAGAAAGCAATAATGTTCTAGCACAGACAAACTCTAGCAGGCTAGATAAAACGCACATAACTTCATCATTAATATACAAATTACATTCAGTTATTGGTAAGGTAACAGACCACAAAGACAGTCACTGCAGCAAAAGATGTTCCAGATTTTTTAAAGCTGACACTACAAGGGCCTTGAGGCATTTTTAGGGAGGTTCAACCACCACTGCAGAGACAATCATTCTCAGAACCAATCCTTCACAGGAATTCTCTTTTCGTGAAAGGGGCTTCTTTCATCAGTTATGAAAAATAGACAGTTGTGTTATGTTCCTCATCCATGGAGCATTGTGAGCCCATATTACCATCTCTCACCTTTTAACTGATAGGTATCTTTCACTTCTTCCAGAAAGTATTGGCTTGCTTATTACCTTTCTCTTGTATATGCTTTCCACAAGCATATCTCATTAGAAGTTCAGCTGCAACACTGAACAAGCCATAAGAAGCAAGCCTTGCAAAAGCCTGCCACAACAATCACCCCTGTACAATAAGGAAAACTGCAATTCTAGATGAGTACAGGGAAGCACTCCTACATTTGGTTTAAGCAGCTGAGTAAGAAGGAACAAAGGTATACAAGGTGCTCAAAGTTTTTCAGCCCCTCCAAAAAACCCACAAATTTTCTGACCAAAGTCTGTATTTTAGGTAGCAGTCTGCACAACTCCTGTCACGTCTAACTTTTCCTTTAAAAATGGGAAGTTGACATTTTATTCATGTAACTTTCTTAAAAACTTCATTCTTCTATAACTCGTCAATCCTACCTGGATAAATTTAATCCTCCTGTACCCAGGGTTCATCTACTGCGTTTACATTCATCTATGAAGAGCATCTGAAACAGGCAAGATTGAGAAAAGAAAAAGTCTTGTTCTTAAAAAAAAATAATTCTAGAACCTATGGATTAGTTAGAATAGCTCTCCTTTGGAAAACTGCTTAACACACAGAGGTTGGTTTTGTTTCGGGCCATTATTTGTATTTTTAGTCGTCAAAAAGGAAAAAGGATGTTCTTTCAGGAAATCCTCAGGTTTCATGTCAAGGATCTGTAAACAGTTTGAGTGGAACAGCACTTTCAAACTTTTATGTAATTAATATTTTTCACTTTAGAAACTACTGTTGTAGACAAACTGTCTGAAGTGAAAAAAATCAGTACAAGATCTCTTCTGTCTCCAATTCCAACAGATCAAAACCAAAGTTTCTCTGATGTGGAAAGTTCAGCAACATAAATTCAGAGGGAAAAGGTTTTCCATACCTTTGTTTCAGAAAGGATTTATAAGGAATACCCAAGTGAACTTTTACACAGAAATGAATGTTACATATCCAATAAGATTGATTAATGTTTTGCCTACACCGAAGGCTTTTCTTTCACATTGCATAGTCTACATACATCTTGTCATTACAGAGCCATGCTGATACCTGGCTGTTGCAGCAGTCCCCCTTCCTGCAGCTCCAGAGGCTGTCTAAAGACACTTTAAGCATGTACGGCCACCACAGTTAGGGACACTTCTGTACCAGCAGTACATTACCCTGATTTTCAGTAGCCCTAGTTATACTTTGTTAAATGATATTTAAAAAACAGAGACTGAAAGTTACATAACTAAGGGACAGCCCTGGAAAGGCAGAATTCTTCTCTGACACATTCTGTTGCAAATACACAATCCAGTTTTAAATTGCTGTAGTGTTGGTGGAAAGGATGTCATACTTAAGTGACATTGTTTTTCTCATGCTTTAAAACACATTCTCATGTTTCCTGCTTACTGAGAGCAGTGCTGTACTACTGAAGACTCAATATTTTTTTTTAAATAAAATTAATCACACACACAAGTGAATGTGTAACAAGTTAGCAAAATCAAAGTCGCTTCACAGTGGGTGATTTCCCATGTTAAGACATTCACCCATGCCTGAACTTTTATATTACAAGTGATGAGTGTCTATGCAAGGCACTGTTTTCACTCAATTCCTGCAGGAGACTTGTTTTTTTAAACTAAACACTAATATAGAAGATGACCTATCAAATACTTTGTATCTGTAATAATAAATATTCTCCAATTTCCATATTAAGATACCTTAAAAAAAACATCAATACTGAAACATCAAAACCAGTATACCTGCCATAATGAAAAGGTATTAGGGGAAGGTATCCAGTCAGATTGGACAGCCTGAGAGAAGATAAACTACTGCAGCTCCATGCCTCCAGGGCCAACCAATAGCCAGGGAAAACGTATTCCCAGTAGGCAGATGCACACAAAGCACACATATACATACATACACAACTGGCCACACAGATAACAATGACATACACACAGAGCACTCACAATCACAGGCAGTACCAACAGCCTCATCCTGCTCACATTCTGACTGAACAGGATGAAAGTTGGCTAGTAAGAAATATATATATATATACACATACATACACACACATATGTATGCATGATGTGGATCCCTCCAGCAGAGTTCAGACACTCATGTCTCCCCAGTTGCTGGCATCTGGACATGAGGCCCTGAGGCTGTATGCACTGGCCTTTTTTATGCCCTAAATACCCCTATGTTCCTCCTCAAATCACTCCTCTCCATATTTGGTTCATCTCCAAAGCACACCATAATAAATCCTGTGCAATCCCAAAATGCTGTTCCCCTGCAGCCCACAGTGTGGCCCATTTCCCAAGGCAAGACCCCTCTTGGTCTAAAAGGTGCTCCAGCTTTGATTCATCCTTATGGGTCTCACACCTGGATAATCAGGCTGAGGCATCCAGGGAGATCATCTCTTCCTCCAAGTCCTTCACCTGTGTTCTTTTCCTGCTTTTGTGTCTCTGTGCTCCGCTGGGTTTCTGGAGATGGGCCTTTGAGAGGCCTGTAGTAGGCCAGAGCAGGGTATTATTTGGGCTCCCCCTCTTGCACTACCTCTCTGTACTCCTCAGTAGGGCTGCAGCTGAGCTTTTATGACATCACCTAAAAAAAGGAGGCACATCTACACTAAAAGGAGGCGTTAATTAAAACTTTCTTGCAATATATCAGGTAATGCAGATTTCCACATAGCATCAGAAAAAAAATTAATCCCTCTAAAATTACAACAATTAAAACTACATGTGTCTTTTTAAAGCAACAGCTATGCTCCAAATATTACCTTTAAAAATGTGATTATGCTACAGTTTAATTTTGCATGATAATTTTGCTAAGGTAAATTAACTTCTTGCCTATGTCCAATTTATATTAAAAAAATAAACCTGAAGTCTCTGTTCTAGTTAATACAGTATTTTGGGAATCACATTAAGTAAATGTTAATTTATGTAATCCTGTCAACTTAACTGTCAAAACAAGGTCAGCCTTAAAGTCCTCTGAACTGGAAAAAAACTTAATTTATTACCTCTTTATTTATGTACAACAAGGAGAGAAAGTCACCCCAAACAGTACTAGTTATTAAAACAAAATCTGGGCAATGGCTAAATGTAAGGTACTTAAGTGCAGCTCCAAAAGCATTAGATCCAGTCATATTTCAAAATGCAATATAAGATTAGAGTTACTCTAGGCATTCTCTCCTTCAAAGCCCTGACAGAAATACTAATTTCTTATTTCAACAGAATAGGAAGTGATTTTTTTTTTGTATGCTTGACATGATACTTTGAACATAGCATCTTTTATAGGCATCCTCCTGTTATATTCTAACTAGTGTCAGGAAAAAAAAAAAATCAGACTGTTGAAAACACACTGAGTATGACTACAGCAGCATTTTAACTCAGATCAAGAATCCAAAAGGTCAAGTCTTCTTACTATCACCGTTTACCATGCTGTAATGCACAGCAGAGAACACACCAACTTTTAGAGGCAACAAAATTTGAAAATACACTCCTAAAACAGCAGTCGGTCTATGAGATCAGAATGAGTCAAAAATAAAAACCCTTTAAATGTGTAACAGTAACATGACTGGAGCCCATCACCAACTACTCTGCTTTTAATATCTAATCTTAAAAATTGTGCTAATTGCCAATGTATACATGAACAAATCTCATTAAATAATACAGTTCTATCCAAAGGAGAAACCAATAACTGTGTAACAAAACTTTCACTGTTAATTTCATCCATTACACCTGCCTCAGGGTTTAATGCCTAAAGAAAAAAAAACCCACACAAAAAAGTAAAAGCTACCTCTGTTAGACTTGAAATTTAACAGATTACAACTGCTTCAGCTTCTATGCAGTTTTTCTATAGGATTCATATATTTAAACCTTGAATAAGAGACTAACACATCGTGTTTTAAGTAACATAGCAGCAGTAATCCACTGACATCTAAGAGGAAGAGTTAGTGGCCAGGGGCTATTTTGTTAAAAAACACAATTATGATACAAAAAGCAGCCCAGAGAAGGCACATATTTTTTTCATTAATGTTTATATGCATTAAAAAAAACTCAATTATATTAAATCCATGTAAAATACTGTCTTTCAGTATTTCTCATCACACAGAGGAACAGAATGCAATCAAGTATCTGAAGTATGAAGACATTTCCTTTGGCTATGAAAGGCAAAATATTATGGTAATATCAAAAAGGAATCAGAAAACAGATAACAAAATAGTCATAAATACCTTGGCATATATAAGACAGGTAACTCCTGTCAGGCCCTAAAAAATCTTGAAAATAACGATACACACAACACTAAAATTTACATGGAAATATCTACAGAAATCGTAAGTGAAAAGCAAAATATATTTTTTTCTTGCTAAACTGTAACCAGAGATACTTATAGAAACAATTGCACAAGGTCGCAAACAAAATGAAAAAGGATTAGGGTAGAATTTTGAGGTGCTCATATTCTACTGGTATTTATTTTTTCTGTAAAAACAGAGAATAGGGACTTAAATAGGCAGTCAGCTGCATACTTTATGTAACATTACTATATGACATACATAACTATGTAATAAAATAGCTAATGCTACATTACCATCTAAACACATTAAAGTGTGACCATGCAGAAATTACTGTAAAAATAACACCTTCCATAAGGATGTATTCTGAGTAGCAACCAAGTTCAGAATGAAATACATAACTTCCTTGAATAAATTGTGCATAACTCACCTGAAAAGCCCCCATGATTACATCAGAAAGACTTTTAATTTTCAAATTATGGACATAAAAAGGTGCCTTTTTTTTCTCCCAGCTACAAGAAAATGAAAATCCAAATTTTAAGTCCATATGCCTGAAGTGTGTGTGTGCGTGTACATAATTCTCTCGCATATCTATGGACACGTGCTTGCACACCCCTGCAAACAAGAGAATACAATGCACAATGACTGAGGCAGTTCTTTATTCAAATACAACCTTGTTTTAGAAACTGTTTTATACAAAACTCTGGCAAGCAGTAATTTCAATAGCCAGTATTATTTGAAATATTTTGCCTGCATATAATTATGAAACTAAAAACAAATGGGGTTTTACGTGAATAGTTACCCCAGGGAATAGTTTGTTAAGGAAATACATTCTCATGGCTTAACCGTGGCTTTATCTGGCAAGTAAGTACCCTACCTACCCTACAAAGGCTAAAGAGGCCAATACTTGAGTATGAGAGAGATACTTTTTATCCTTGTCTGATGTGTGTGTGTGTGTAACAGTAATATATTATTTTTTTCTCAAAGTTTTACAAGCAAATATGAAACACATACATTGGTCAGACAGTCTCAGAAAAACAAGGAGCACTGATCTGATAACCTTCAGAAATTTTGAGTCCGCTAGCCCTTGCAAAGTAAGCTTTCACTACAATAAAAAAACACAAGCACAAACAGGCAAATTAATCTACTCTGAAATTCAAATTAGCATTGTGGGAAATATGATTACACAATTACTCTTGCCATTTGCTAGAAGTATGTAATACTGTAAATCACTGGTCAGAGAGATATTGGGGCTATGGTATCCCACATGGTCTATTTGTATTTATTTTTTTTAACTTGAATTAGTTCATTTTGATTTTCATATTTATCTCCTGCATGAAGCAGGATACCAGGTAGGCAATTACAGATCACTTGGCGCTCTCCATACAAAAAAGGTACATAGAAATAACAAAATATTTTTCCACACAGTCATAAATTAATAGATTCAGTCACAAGTAAGAAGGCATTTAAGCGTGCAATGCAATACCCTTCCCTTAGGAGCTGAAAGTTACTGTTTGGTATTAAAAACTGTTTTTTCAAGTTTCACTTCCAAGTAACACAGGCCAGTGAAAACAGAACTGATGAAAACAAGGTAATCATGCATTCATTTTCATTAACTTTATTAAATAACCATTCCAAATTAGATCCACTTTATTGCTCAACTGAAAAACAAAGCAAAGTTTCAGAGAAACCCCTTTTCAAGGGGTTGCACATCAGTATTTGTTTTTCTGCAAAAACAGAAGGTGGGATCAATCTTCAGTTCCCTTCATTTTTCCTTAGTGTCAGAAGGGAGGCCAGTAGCTATCTGCACCAAGATGCAAGTCTTCTGCAAATTAACAAGTTTCATTACTGTAAAAATTGTGGTTAAAGCAAAAGGGGGAGCAAATTCCCAGCAGGTATGCCAAAATTCAGCCTTGCTATCTTACTCTAACATACAGTACAGATGCATTCATTCTGCCATTCCAAGTTAACTACTAAAACAATAGATTCATGCTACATAACTTACTCCAAATTAGTAAAGTGCAGTCAAAATGTCTAGAGGTGTATCTGTAGTTCAGCGCTTACATGGTAGTTTTATGAAAGACTAAGTGCCAAAGCTTCTCAAAAAAAAAAAAAAAAAATGTCTAAAAACTACCTATTTCCACACTGGAAATCCAGTGGAAAGTCTCTAAAAACATTTCAGATGATGCAGTCAAATGGTATTATTTAAACACTGATTTCCTCCAGTTGATTTTCTGCTAGGTACACTGACTGACAAACATTTCAAATGAAAATTAAGGAACATAGAGCAATCTCCCAAGGAAATACTTACATGCTACTGGACTGCATAAATGCAGTAGAGTAGGCTATAAACTAAACATTCAGATACTGGAATATAAGAACAAATTTTCCTAACATTTTATTATTTACATTACTGCCGACATAGCACTACAGTTCCCCTAAGACAGTCTAAAAAGTAAGAATTAAAATCAAGGGATAACATGCAAGACCATACGTACCAGCTAGTGAGCAAGAATAACTATCTTTCAACAGCTGTAATTGCAAAGTCACATTATTTATACAGACATCTATACTACTACAGTCACAGTGACAGACATACTGAAACTCCTTTTGAACTAACTGAATCCAGATGCAATCATCAGGCTAAATACAGCAGCATGACAGGAGACCTTTCCAAGAAAATAGGTTGAATAAACCTGTGCTGAGGTTTATGAAGATAAAAGACAACAGTAAGCTACCTTACACTGCTATAACCTAGTCCTATAAAGTATCATTTGTTTTAGAAATTCCAGACAGGGAAGATCCCACATAGATCAGAAAGGATTTTGTCAATAACTCCAGTTATGCCTACCTTTCACCCTACCTGTATTTGCATACCAAATTTTTTAAAAAAACCCACACAACTTATTTTGCTTTGCTTGCATGTGCAGCTTTTTCTTTACCTGTTAAACTGTCTTTATCTCAACCCACAAGTTTTCACACTTTTATCCTTCTGATTCTCTTCTCTATCCCACTAGAAAGGAGTGAGTGAGCAGCTTTGTGGGGTTTAGCTGCCTACTGAGGTTAACACAGAACAAATAAGCAAAATTTACTGCCATGCAACTTAAACAGTTTAATAATTTTAAACACAGGTATTCCACAGTTGCCATCAAAACTTAGAGAAGAAAAAAACCCCCCACACTATCTCAACCTAAACAAAACTGTGTCTCCTAATATTCTTACTGTGCATTTCAGTCTTCAATGCTACAAGTTCCTCGCGAATGTCTTTCAAATTAAGAAACCACAATGTACCCAGAATAGAGTTTAAAACAATAACTAAGACCATCACATTCTGTTTTGAAGTGTTGTAAAAGCATTTCCAAAATGTGTTAACCTAATTCTTTCTCCAGTATTCCCTAGACTCACTAACAATGACAGTCTGCATTTGGTAATAGATACAAAGTATGTCAGAATTTGTCAATACACAACTGGAGCAAAACTCTACACGTAGGTTTATGGGTTGATATGTCAGCAGACAAAAGGTGTCTGAGTCATTTTGCATAGATGCAAAGTAAGATTGTAAAAAAAAAAAATTAATCACCTTGGGTATTCTTTCATGAAGATGATGCTGGAAATTCATGAGGGGAATACTTGGGAGTTCAAGATACTTGGGAATGCCTCAGCTAAATGAAATATGTTTCAGCTGGCAAGAACAGATTGAATGGGTTCATACTTGACCCAGGTTTGCACAAGTGGTTAGACTAGGTGATCTCCAGGGGTCCTTCCATCCTGAGTTATCCTACATTACCATAAAATTTAGATACAAATTTAAAATAAGGCTTTTATGAAATAACTGTCTATTTTAACTGATACTTGCCTTTTTATTTACAAACAAATATTCTGCTTAAAGAAGCTGGTTTTATGAAGCTGTAATTAAATCTTAACCAAAGTTCCCAAAGGGAAAAGTTACCACTCAATCAAATTCCAGTTGAACCAAAATTATCACAAGTGAGAGAAAACCACAGATAAGACATCCAAAATAAGTGAACAACACAGCTTTGCCATCCAAGAAAAGCAACTGAAGGGGTATGTTTAAGAAAAATCACAAAATGATCTAAAGTGGAACCTACACTGCAATCATTTAGAATATTTAAAAATGGTATAGGTAAAAATCCAAACCACCTACTAGTCTACTATTGCCTTAGGTATGATCAGCTGGACATCATACCACCAATTCACCTTAAATAGTAAGACCGCTTAGCATGCAATTCCTTTTATGTCACTGACACTTCTAAAGCTGGTCTTTATGTACTGGCTGTAGCACCAGTACATAAAAAAATCTGATGTCATCTACATTCCACCAAGGGTGGAGGCAGACAAAGTTTCTCAAAATGAGTTCCCAAGAAATCCACATTTCATAAAATCAAAACATCCTGTTTCTATAAACAGAATCATCAAGCAATCCATTCTAGAACAAACATTCAAGGAGGAATTCTTAATTAAAAAGCAACTTTTCCCTCTATTTAATTTAAAACGTTCAACATTTGAAATAACCTTCATTTTTATGTCCCTAACTTCATATAGCAAAACACCAAAGGAAATGGTGTAAAATTATTGCAAGGAAAAAACCCAACATCATCATTTTGATAATTTTTTAAAAAGAAGTCAGAAGCTAAAACCTGTACACTACCGAAACAAATCATATTCTATGATCTCATGCGAACATACTGTCTACCAGAACAGTCTTTTTGATTTGTTTATACCAGAATATCAGTCAATTTTATTTGATTGTAGAGCGTTTATCTGACAGCTACTCAGAGAATCTGAACAACATCCTCAAGGAGATAATTAAGCATCTTGTATGAGAAAATTTTTAGATTTATTTCTTCACAACCCAACATCAGTCAAGACTTTTGAGACTTTCCCCCTAGAACATAAAGCCATTGCTGATAAAATCTGCAAGTGACAGATGTTAATGGTACTATAAGTAACAGCAAGACCAAGTTATAGATACATTAGGGTGTGGAGCATATCGCAGGTTAGAAACAATTAAGCTTGTATTTAACCCTGCGTCATATGAAAACTTAAAAATACAACATAGAAGAATGCAATCATAGTATTGGGAAGTGATAGTGTAAGCTCGGAGTGATAAACACGAGCTCCCACCAACCCTAAGGCACAAATGACTATCATGAAAAGTTGGGTGCATTAACAGCAACTACTGATAAATAAGCTGAATGCACATTACCCAACTGACGTATTTGCAAAGCACCTCACAAATTGCTGTGTTCAGCTGCTGAGTTAATAACTAAGTGAAAGACAATAAAAAGGTTAAAGCACCCAAAAAAACTATAGGGTTTCACGGAATTACAAGATTTGGGATCTGAAATCATATTTCACAGCAGAACACCAAAGGTTCATCTGTTTAGGACTGACCCACAAGCCCTTGCAACATTCACTACAGTAATGTAAGATATTAGCAGCCTCCACTTTGCTATCCACTCCTTGGTTGGCAGCAACCTTCCCTAGAACAGGGGCAGCAGGTGCAATCATGTGCCAGCTACTCAAGACAGCAATTCAGAGCTTGTACAGTTAGTTTAAACCCACCTTCATCACCATTTAGTCTCATCACTCTAGTTAGATGGGCAGTACCTTCTGGTAGGAAGCTAAATGAACAACTGCAGTAGCATCTTAAATTAGAGTAAGAGGAATTACTCTTCATTAATCAAAGCTTTTAGTTTAATAAAGGTAAAAATTAATTTACAAACAACTACAGAAGAGTGAATGTCTGATATAGCGGATTAGAACAAAACAAATGACCAAAAGTCAAAGCTAAAATACAAAATAGTGCACGTAGTTTCTTATATTTATTTCCAAAGGAAATGTATAATTAATCATACTATTGTCACTGGTGTACTTTAAAATTGAGACAGTACATATAAGCCGTAATTTCTTATCTAGATACAAAGACTCAGTCAGGGAAATTTATGGCCACTATTAGGCAGAGGGTCAAACTGTATCAACATAAAAGTCTCTCAGTATTAAGTCATATAAATTATTCCATGCTTCAACAAGTATAGTCCACTAGCCCCAGAAAGAAAACAGCAGCATGAAATAAGGTGAGATACATCTGGTAAAGAACAACAGAAGTGACTAAATATTCTTGAAATATCACAAACATTTCTCTAAAAGGCAGCAGCTTCTATCAATACAGAAAAAAACCTTAACAGCTTTACTGCTCTCTACCATTTTCCTTTTTGTAAGACTGCTTCCCATGGATTTAATTATACTGTTCCACAGGAAAGACGTATAGTGGTTATGTTCAATTCAAGATGATTCAACTATAAGCAGAATACCTCCTAATTGCAAATATTTCTATTTCTCTTTGATGAGAACATTGAAAAATAAGACGCTTTTGTTAGACAAGGAAGGAAAATTTTTAGACCATCCAATTCCTTCAAATACTGTTAACTGAGAAGGTGATTTATCTTCACTAAGTATCGCATGAAAAATAATTCTTCAAAATAGCAAAAATTCTATAAAACTGTTAGGTTAGAGGTTGTAAGCAAGAAATAGCTAAGTAGTCTAAGCTGTTTACATCAAAACATGAAACAAAAGATTCTGTTGTAGAGAGAGTTGTATTTAGGACAACTGGCAAAGTCCAGGTAAGCAAAAGTCAACCTTTCTACAGACTGAGCACAGGTATCCTACAGAAGCTGATCTGGAACACTTCTTTTTCATAAATAGTTTCGAACAAAAGCATTTGTGGTTTAGAAACAGTAATTTTGGAGGCAGATAGCTCTCAAACATTACCACCGATACAGAATAGTCTTTGCAGAGTCATTAACTGATCTAGCCATCTCAAATTTGTGTGATCACAAGGTTTATCAGAGCTCATTTTATTTTGGCCATATTTCCAGACTACTGTATAAACAAAGGCTTACAGTGCAAATTCAGAACACAAAAAGCCAATACTGATTTCTCAGGAGATTTTAGAATGAGCATTTTATGGATGTTTATGAGCTATGTATAAAGCAACACAGATTCTCGTGTAGAATTTGTCCATGCTGACTTCACCCACAAAAAAAAGATAATTGCATTTTTATAAAAATTCTAGTCAGAAAAGTCCTGCAGCGCCATGTGATATTCCCACTTGTTCGAATAAATATTTTGGGAGAAAGCTAACAAATCTGGGAGGGATGTAGAGGAAAGCAATATCCAGCCTTTCCATAAGCGTATTCCTTTTCAGACCTTTTACTGGTGTAAGTTTTTTCAGATTTAAATAGTTAGCCTCTCATTATTGTCCTGACGCTTCCAAACTCCTGGTTATGTAACTATTCAGAAATCATTCAGGAGCCTACATTTATTATAAGCACACATTCACATACAGTAGCTGGTTACTTGTTTCTCGAAGAGGGTGGTTTTTGGGTTGGGTTTTGTTATTTATATTTATATATATATACACTTTGAATGGTAAATCCTACTGTACTGGCTAGAAACCTAAGGAAGTTTCACAGACTCATTCTGTTCCCAACACGTATAGTCTCAACTGCAACACTCATGCTTCACTATTTCCATAGCAATACCATGATTTATTTCTTCATTTTAGAGTTTTTCCCTGTAAAGGCTAACCCTTACACTCATTCTTACTTCCCTTTAACAAGTAACCCTTCCAGGCTACCATTGCTTCATAGATAAACATGGCTTAATTTTTTCTGATAAACTGGATCTTGGAGGGATCACATGGCCACATCTCCCACAGCTTAACATTTAACTGCATGACTAAAATGCTTCAGTAAGACTACCAATTACTGCAGTTATATTACTACCGCACAGAACTGTTTAACACCAAACTGAGCTGTAAGATTCCAGAAGCCATTTTTAGCCTTGGGCACTAAGCCAAAAATAACCTTTTCAGTTCTCTAGGAAGCCAAATGTACAAAGATATGAAAACTGACAGGATGAGTACAGCACTTCTTGCCAAAATACTGAGGTTTTTTGTAAAGTTAATACTCTTTCATATTAGCTGATTCTTAACTGATTGCAAATCTGTAGTGATATTCTTTTAGAGACTGAATATTTCTGAATCGTACTATCATGCTGCTGTGCCAGATGCTACTATAAAGTGAGGTCTTCATTTTTGCATTACATTAATACCTTTAAAATTGCTTCCACAACTTCAGACCATAAGGAAAGCTTCAAAGCTTATGCTTTTACTATCTCAACACCTCCAGAACAAAGCTTCAAGCCGAATGCCTCAACATCCACTCTTCAAGATCTCTTACATTGTCTTGATTGAGACTTAAAACTAAAAGCCAGAGAACCGAACCTGGGTTCCTTTCACAACTTTGTCCTTGATCTGTTCTGAGATCTGGATTAAGCCATTCAAAATTTCTGTTCCTCAGTTTTCTAATCAGTAAAACCAGGGATAACCAGCATCATTATAGAACAATGAAATAGCTCACTTCTCAGTGAGACCAAAGTTTGCAAGGTAATTTTTAACAGAAACATAGAACAAGGTCTATGCTAGGACCAACTAAAACTAGAAATCAGCTCTTAAAGTCATTATATTAACACTCAATATATTTACATAAAAGGCTTTTAATAAAAATACAAGATATTCAAAAGACTACTTCCTTTACCCTAAGTTCCAGATTGATTGGCTGAACGTCAAAGTTACAGCACACTTTAACATAGGCAGTAAAAGCTGCAATATCATGGCACAAAAAAATATACCAAAAGAGTACCTGTCTTATCTCTAAATTCCCTTGCAAACATCTTCAATTTGTTACTGCATATTTTGTATGCTCATCTTTTCATTCAAAACTTAAGATCCATACCACTTGCATCAAAGATTTTCTTCAAAGAGTAAGCCATAGATCACCTTTACTTTTCATGTTGAATTTGAGTAAGCACAAAAAAACCACAAAAGCACCAATTTTTTAAAGGAAAACAAGCAACTTCAGACTCAGCAGCCATTTTCACTCGCCCTTCCCTCCCCCAAAATGTCTCAGAAAAATAATGGATGAAACTACACGTTGTCAAAATGACAGTTTTCCATCAAATTTGAAAGTTCAGATAATTAATGGAAACAGTCATTATAATACAGCTATAGTTCAGTAAAGCACTCTATTAGTTTCTGCACATTTTGACTAAGAAACCACATCATCCGCTCATGAGACATTAAAAAAAAATCAAGAACTACATGCAATCATAAAGTATATTGATGTTGTATACAAACTAGGTACCAGTACTGATAGGTCTTAAAATAACACAAAGTATGGAAACACAAAACATTTTAGACAGACCCCATAAATTCTTGGTCATACATATTTCTTCAAAAACTACTAAGCAGCAGAAAATACTATGTCTGGTAAAACTTGCAAGTGACAGGATGTGTGCAAGTGAGGGAAAAACCCAAGTCACTTACACAAAGCAATCTGAACTGGCTGGTAAATGAAACACAGGCAAAGAGTAGGCATTGAGCCAGACTGAAATTCAAATCTTGGAACAGGGATCGCAGGCAAAACTTAGCGAGTAGGGAAACAACAATGTACATAGTACAAGGCAAAAGGCAGTTTTCTTGAACTAGGATGAACTCCAAGAAGAAATTAAAAATAAACCCTAGCAATATAACATACAACAGGCATGGGAAACCTGGGTTTAAATTTCTTCCCTTAACCAATCACAGCTGCTGTTTAATGACCAGGGCATCTTTGCCCTGCCCCTGACGGCTGAGAAGGCTCCTTTCATCTTTGACCAGAAATCCCATCCCAGAAATCTTCATGACCACCTGTATTTTGTAATAACATATAAAGGACACTACGTTCTTCCTCCTTCCCCACTGAATAAACAGGCAGCTTTGTTGTTGTTACACTTGCAGTGCCTTAAAAACACTGTGTTGAATGAAATCAGCTAGGCCTTACTATTCTCACAACACAGCAATGTAACAATGGCAATGCTATCTATGTTAAGTATTCAATAGCTTTACCCTCTCCTTCTCCTGTCACTAGATTTATAAACAGTTAAGATTCAAACAGTAAAATAACAAAGTAATTTTAAGAATAACTTTGCTTACCATGACAGCAATTTCACTATCTTTAAATTCTGACACAAGGTTCTTACTATACACGAATTGTTGTACTTGCATTTTTGTTATCTTGCCCTTACTTCCCATAAGCCTCATTCAAGTGTGTATTTTGTTCAACTTCTTTCCTTGGATTAATCTCTGATTCAGTTTTCTTTTCCCACCTCATTTCTTCCCATTTTCCAAAACCTCTCCATCAGTTTCAGTGATGACCAATTTATCTTTGCACACATATTTTAAGAAGCTGTCCACCAAACAACAGATCAAATTCTCATTCATGCTTTTCACATTTAAATGTGGAGGGTTTTTTATTTCTCATCTGATTTTTTTTCATTTTTACTTTTTGCCTGTCCAGTGTAGTGCTACAAAGGAGCGATGTCACTGCAAATAAACAAAGATGCAGAATTCAGATGTTAAAAAAAACTAGCATGTCTGTATACACATGATAAATCAAAGTGAAATTGTCATTTGTAGTTACTTGTCTAGTTTTTGAAACATACTACTTTATATTATAATTTACATCATAAAGAAAGCAAAGCATATGCCATGCTTAAATATACTTCCAAGACGTTTTTTGCTGAATTTAGTTTCTTTAATTTAAAAAAAAATTATTTACCTTAAATCCTCCACCCACATATTAATGCTAGCTGTCCCAGCAGTATCTCCTTCTAGCAGAGAGGAGTATTTATAGAGCTGCATTAGTAGAAAACACTAGTCTATATGGTTAAATTGAAAAAATAAATTAAATCTGTTACCAATTTTGCATTTTACAACACTGCAGTTTTGGAAACAAATGAAGAAATCTGAAAAGAAATAAAAGTTTGATTCTAAAGTAAGCATTTCAAGTCTACCTTGATCATGGCAACATCCACTTCAAAAAGGAAGGATTATCAAGAGAAGTGCAGAAACAATTATAGGGAGACACAAAATTTATAATCTTTAAAACATTAACAATTTATATATGCAAGTAGTTGGTGTATTTCAATAAATTAATCTATTGAAATCAGAAAAATTAACAGAGAAAAAGTATTTTCTGCCATATTTTCCTATTTGTTCAGTACAAATAATTTCCTCCGTTCTACAAGAGTATTTCAAACCAAGAAAAAGAAAACCACTTGTACAAGTTCGCGTCCTCCAGACTCACAATTAGTGCAGCATGTACCAAGGAATAAAGTCACCCAGCTGCAGAAAACCAACAACCTTATCCATTCAGCAGCACAGGTCATCACTAACATGGCGGCTCATCTGTTTTGTTCTGCTTCTGATAAAGGTCAATTCAAGACCTCTATTCTGGTATTCAAAACCTCCAGCTACTTTCAGTTAACTTCTTGAACCATACCTAGAAAGGTTACCTCACATTGGCATCGCAAAATTACAGCTACATTTTAACTAAAGGAGTAAGAATTCCCACAAGCTCAGCTGAACATGACACATTTCATGCAGCTTCAAAAGTGAGTGCAAACCTCAGGCTCCAAATTAAATGCAAACTCATTTGCCTCTGCCTACATCATCATCTCACTCACAAGTTTTGAAATTTTTTTTGTTTAAAAAAAATTTCTCCTACAGAGTGGGATGGAAGGACAAAACACTGTTATTGTTATTTCTATTTTTAAGTAGTTCAAAGGTTTACAGATATTATGGTGTTCTGTACCATACAAGGAAAGAAAGGGATAAAAAGGCAAGCTGGCCAGCAAGACACCCTTAGGGGAAAGAAGATGGGGAGAAGCATTAGAAATTCCAAGAACTCCTCCCACAAGATGCATCTACCCACAAATTTATCAGAAAGTAATTCCTCCAGAAGCTTAACTTCTTGGTACTGGTACTTTTCCCAGAACTACTCTGATGGCTGTATTATACCTTGTAAAATATGGTCAACAAAGAACAGTCAGTCAGAAGTCAGGAGACATAACGTCCATTTCCACTTCTGACAGCGATCTGCATGCTGAATATGATGATAACTTTTATGGCTCTTTGTTTTACACATAGCATACGTGTTTTTTATTCTGCCATCTTCTTAATTCTGGTCTCAGTAGAACATGTTAAGGATATGTCTCTGGTTTCAGAAGTGCCATTTAAATTATTTAAATCATATTTATTTTAATTGCGAATTAGGGATCTAACTAGCTTGGGAATGTTCGCAAATCTAGTAGGTGCTTTCTAATAGAGCCAGCAAGAACACAGAAGGCAGAATAAACAGTCTATGGCCTGGGGAAGTTACTCCTTCCTTGAATGGTCATTCTGATATGCAAAACACCAGTCCCTACATCCTGGTTGCTCTTGCAACTCTGCAAGCAGCAAAAAAGTCACTGGCTTTTCTTTCTGCAAGCAAATGGATGCTAAGCTTCCCAATCAAATTCAACAGTTAATCTTCTAAAGTATGAATTATAAACTATTTTTTGTAGCATAAAACCTGTAAATGTCATGTATATTAAAGTCAAATAATTTTCTCCATGTTTATGTCTGTTCACAAAATTCTAACAACTATTAATGTAACTGTTCAAGAAATCCAGTTTTACAGATAACAGAAAAGTATCCCAGCCATTACACTCAATCAAGAATATACAGTTCACCTCCCTGCTTATAATCATTTCCCTTCTTTCATTTCCACCATTTCAAAAATCTTCACTTACTTTGTATGAAACTTCTGCCTAAAAATAGCATCTTCTTTCTATATATTTTCTTGTTCAAACCTATATTATATTGGCACTTCTCCTCTTCTAAGTCACAATTCTACTGGGCAAATATTCATTCTGCTTTGTCAAAGCCAATTCTACCCTGGTCTCTTCCCCTCACAGAAGTATTTAGTGTTTTCAAAACTCTACATACAGTAACTGTATTAAGATTCACACTGTCTCTCCTGTTTTACAGGTCTCTAAACCAAGATGTCTGTTGTGCCAAGGACACAAAAGATACATAGTGGGGAAAGGAAGAACAGGAGGCTCTCAAACCACGTAAGGATATTTGGCTTCTACCTCTCACAAGGCCTGCGATCACATGTGAGCAGATCTTCAAAAACAAAGTTGCTTGTCTAGAAGCATTTGAAAAGGAACCTGTAGGACCTTTACTACTGTAACAGCACTTTTGAAGCTCTGATTCAGTCTTTTCCAAGGCAGACGAGTCAAGAGCACACAAAGTGACAAGATTTCTAAAAACCAATCAGTTTTCATCCATTTACATGCACAGCATGGCCAAACATGGTTTTGGCAATTCTAGGCAGAGCTGTCATTTTAAACAGCCACCCTAAATTAGAAGTTAACTTTAAGGGTAAAAGTTCAATAAACAGCTGAGCTTACTCCTGCTGAAACAGAGAGGTTTCACTCTCCCTCCTATCATGTGATTTCCAGGCTATCATCTCTCCTACCTCTTAGCCCTTGCATTAGTTTTGAAGCTTCTCTACAAACAAAGCAAGCTAGCCAAAACAAACAAACAAACCAACCAACCCACACTAGGGAAGGAGATGGGACATGGACATGAACACACACACAGAGTCAGTGGTAGAAAAACCATTAATCTGCTCAAGCCACATTCTGAAACAGTAACCAGGCCATTGAGTACTCCTAATTTGTTTCATGCAACAGAAGGCACTCTGAGCTAATCTGCTTTATTTTGTGCTGAGAAGGGCCAAACAGCACCTGCAAAGTCACTGACTGCTTTTCAGCTATGGGGGCATAAAACATTAGACAAAAGAGGTAACTTTCAAAAGCACAACTGGCTAGACTCTATATAGTAAAAGAACTAACAGGCTCTTTTGAACAGGAGTCAATAGCCTTGCTGTTTATAAGATCCACAAGCAAGGACATACTCAAGACTTGGGGAAGAAAAAGAAAAAAGGACCAAAGGGCTTTAAAGGGTATTCTGCAGTTACAAGTTGTAAGCATATCTATGCTTCTAAATAATTAATTTAGCTTGATAAAGCTCTTTCACATAGCATTCCTTATCAGAGAAAATAAAGAAAAAAAACCACTAAAACCCAAAAAACTAGAACATGTTAAATCAGAGATGTCCAGGCAGACCACATTATGAAGTTACAGTCTGAAACTGCACATATAGTTGGATACATACTAATGAATACAAAATGGATTTATCTTCATTTTTTAGCCTTTATATAAAGACACAGTATATAGTAATGTCAAAAAAAAAAGTTACATCCTACAAGTTTTGGCTGCAGGGTAATATTCAATTTATTTGTGAGAATAAACAAACATACCTCCTCCTCTCTCCCTCTCCTAATACACTTAGAATATTACTTAAGTAAGAGACAGAATAAGTAAGAGAAGAAATCTTCAAATAAACACAGGAAGGCTGTAGGAAGGGCCTGACTACTGAACATAAAGAAGAAACATTTTTATTCCTTTTCTCAGATTTATAATTAAAGATATTATTTTCGTTGATATGTTTGGACAAAATGAGCAAAATGAAAGGTTCTCAAGAAGCTTCATTCAAAAAGCCCACAATGTAATCAAAATATGAATTCAAGATGATGAATTATAACCTATTCAAAGCAGTAATTATCAGAAAAAAATCTTAAAAGGAGAGGGTCATAGCAAATCTCTTTTATTCCCTAGTGACCAAATAACAACAAAATTCTAAGGAACAGTCCATTTGGTTGTCATTTTTGGTTCATGAAAATGTTGCCATAGCACAAACTAGTCTGTATCTGTGACATCCTTCCCAGTACAATCTGCATTTGTATTAAGTGGAACCAACTGCACATCTACTGCTATAATTATAAGAATTCCCAGAAGTGAAGGAAAACTTACATTAATAAAGGAGTTGGAGAAAATCAGTGAGAATGAATTATGGTGATCTAATATAAACAGTTGTTTATTTAAAAAAAAAAAACGAACCACAACTAGGAAATGAGAATATTTCTTTTATTGTTATTGGCAAAAAGGACTGAAAGGAACATATTTCACCTGAACCAGTATCAACCCCCAAAACACAAAAAAATTTTCAGAAAGACAAATAGAAAGAACTTCCAGCTGTTGGGTACAAACAAATGCATTCCTGGACTTGGCTGTGACGAACGACAACTTGTAAATTTGGTTGGTTTTTTTCCTTTACATGATCCCACAGGAAGCACTTAGATGACAAAATTCAAGCTAAAGTGCCCCAAAAACTAAAACTCTACACGTTCTCAGATAGCTGTTCAGGTGCTACTGTGATTTTTTGACCATATTCAAAACAAATCCATAGTTATACAGTCCAAACTATTTCAAAGATAGCCAGGCAGGCTCTGGAAAGCACAGTCCATTTATAAATATTTTGAAAATCAGCAGGTAGGAGATCTTATATCTATTGAGCATTTTAAAGTACAAAAAATAAATACATATTCTTTCCAGAATTTCATACTGCCCAAACTAGCATTCAAATACTGTAATTTCTATTTCTTTTCCAACAATCTAACACCTGATTAAAAGAAAAATAGTTCCTTCTCTTCCACATCATCACAAGCTGCAGCAAGTAATCCTTCCTTGTGTGCCTAACTCACACAACAGAAATAGATGCAACGGGTATTAACCAGAAAAGGTTCAGAGGATCCATCTTCAGAAATACATCCAAACCCTACAGAAAGAGGTTGAAGTGACATGGGCAGCCATGGTTACACATTTAGGTAACAGCTTTGGGGCTCTTTCTTCTTCTTTTATAAACTAACATGCTTCCCACATTCCCAGTGGTTTTGAGGAATATAATTGCAAACTATTACTTAAGAACTATGATTACTGTGTCACTGTCTTCTGCATAACCCAGCCTGTAATAAAAGTGATAAGAATAGCCTTTATTATTTTTGAAATGGTTTTTGCAATGCTTCCACACTGATGTGGTTTAAAGCATCTGACTAAACTTTATGTAGATACTTTATGTAGAGGTTTTATTTTCTTCCAACAGTACTGCACACCATGCAAACTCCCTTCTGTGTGCAAAGATACTGCCTGAAAGTTTATCTGACCAGGTCACTCAGCTCCTGAGATAAACTTTCAGAGACTGAGGAAAAAATGTCCTACCATGTCTCTACAAGCAAGATGTATCTAACACGAAGAAAAGTCAGAGAAGAAAAAGCATACCAAGAAGCTGCAACAATACAAAGTGACAAGTATAGTTAAGCCTCCATAGTTACTATGGAATGTAGCTGCAGTAAGAACTGGAAAAGTCAAATCAATCCCAGCTATTAAAGGCAACCAAGTGCATCCCTTTCATAAGTGTATCAATTGCTAGATAAAAACCGACTTCTAACTTCAAGAAAAAAAATAATGCATGAACAGGGAATTTAAAGTTTAACACTTCTGTCTTCCTCAGACATACTTAAAGCACTCAGAACTTTTCCAGAAAACAAGCTTGACAATATTTTATTCAGGAGTAGCTGTAGACCATCATTTTCTGAATCCAAAAATACTGTCAGTACCTAATGCTGAAACGCTGTCAAGATGTAGATATGGTTTCAGTTTTGTGGAAATCCCCTGTTCCTCAGAGATCTCTAAACTCAATCCCCCAGACTAGTCTTCTCTACATCAAGGACCATCTGTATTTTTCAGTGACATTGGCCCTCTTTAGCAAAAAAAGCTTCAACAGTGAAAGGCTACTCCTACCCCAAACACCAAAGTTTCAGGGCTTTAGAGACATGTCAGCACATCAAATCCAAAAGCAGAAGTCACTCATTGCAAGGACATAGTCCAAGTAGTACAAGAGTGTACTGTGTTTATACTATGCACATTTATGGAGAGGAAGCAAGAGAGAAAATTCCCATCAGGAGTTTGCCCCAAGAGCTTCAGAAACCTGGTCTCAAGCCAAGCGCCTCTTCTGTTTATAAATTCTACTTATGTAATGTAGCAAGTGAAAAGCAACACAGATTTTTCGAAAATGTATCAACACAGACTTAACTTACAAGGCAAACAATTCCCATTAAACAGTTACAACATATTGTTACAAAAAAAAAAAAATATAGAGAGTAACTATAGATTAACACATGGCTCTCCTAAAATGGGAGCATGAAAAAAGGACTGCTCTACGCTGCTGTTCATACCAAACAAAAAGAGAATGAAAATCCCATTCTACATTTAACTTCATATTGCATGTCTTCTGTGTAAACTCCACTAAAATGACATTAACTCCTGAAGGCAAAGACCACTTTTTTCCTGAGTTCTCCTCTGAATACAAAATTTACTAAAATAAGTAAGCACATAACAAGTATGTACTGCTTATACATACAACACGTCTCATGCTTTTACAGAACATACATGTTATATAAATACTATCATGCAATCACTGTCAATCAAAGACTTTTTCCAGTATACAGTTTTGTTTTCAAGCCATTTGGATGAATATTAAGTCAAACAAGCTAACTTTTTGGATTTTCAAACTCCTTATTTCACAGCACAACATGTCTTCATTAGACTACAACTTTAAAAAAGGACAGAATGATGTGCTTGCAGACACAAGCTGAAAGTCATTCTTCTAACTACATACAGTTCCACTATCATGCCTTATCTTTCATATCTCTTACTGAGACAATTAATGGTTAGCACAGCAATTCATGCTACCTATTCATGGTAATTTCATTCATCAAGTTTCCTTCATATTTCTCTTTTATTGATATGATACAGGCATTCATACAGACTGCTGCGAAATCCATTCAGCAACAGCAAACAAGTGACAGAGCTATATAACAATTTCATATAACATCTACTACACATCTGAGACATTACTCTGTTCCTTATAGCTGGGATAGATACAAGTATGCTGTCAGCACATACATGTCCACATACAGGAAGGCAAATACCCTCATGTGCAGGAGTAACTGAGAATTTAGGTTCATGTTATCACATGTTTGTGTGCAGCTATAGCACCTGCTGTTTTGTGGGACAAGAACGAGTTACTGCTTGTCTGCTCCTTTGCTGTTACAACAGAACTGCCTTCAGCAGGCAAATGGGGACACAAAAGGGCATGTGGAGGCAGTACGGTAAAGATCTTAGGAATACACTAATACATTACTCTAGCGTGGGTTTGTACTGTTCAACCTAGTGATGCTATGTAAAGAATGGATTAGGTTCCACCCCTTGGCACAAATAGGGGCAGGAAAATAGGTATGACCATTTGTGGGGGTCTGCCTCCTTAGGTGAGAAACCGGGGTGCCTTTTTTCATGTTGGAAGGAGCGCGTGAAGGCAAAGTAAACACAGACTGGATACACTTCCCCTCACCACTCCTGTCTGCAGGGTTGTCAGGCCTGTCCCCCCTGCAGATTTATGTAACGATGGTGTCCCCCACTGTAAAATATGTAGGGCGCCTGTGAAGACAGGGATTTCTCTCCACATTTGCCTTGGGAGGTAGCATTGCATATAGAACTGGAACTACGGCTACATGATTCTACGGATACAAGGGTGGATGTCAACCCCAGTGTCAAACAAGTGGCATTTGTGAAAGGGAGCATGCTCCCTGGGGTAGCTGCAGAGCAAAAGTGCTCCTACAGTCAAGTTTCCACCTACAGCGTTTAAGAAGGTGACATTTCCTGGGGCACATGAGTGTCTTAATGCGGTTACACACAGACTTGCACCCCCTCCGTGCCAGCTGGGTCCACCTACAAGCAGTAGGACAGAAGGAGCTGTATCCACCCCGGCTTGCGTATGCATTCCTCCCCCAACTATTCAAAGGTGGGCCGGCTGCCACCTCAGACCTCGGCGGTCAGGGGAGGGTGGCACAGAGATGCACATTCCCCAGAGGGAGAAGACGACAGGTGTAGGCAACATCTCCCGCCCCCCGCCCCGCGCACACATTCCCTGGGCGAGCCGCGGGAGCCAGCTCTGCCTCGCCGCACGCAGAGGGGGGATGGAGGGGAGCGCGCAGCGATCCAGCCATATGGGAGCAAACACCTACCTCACGCACCAAGGCGGGGGGAAATAAAGCCAGCATAGGGTGCGCGGAGGGCTGCGAGCGGGCTGGGTTTCCGTGTGGGGACGGGCCCAGGAGAGGGCGAACGCCTTGTGTCACGGAGGTTGAGTGGAAGGGTGGGGAGGGGGTGTCCTCCTCACAGGAGGGTGGGGGGCACTAGGATGCCCGAGGGGGCGGGGAGGTGGGTCCCCCAGCGATTAAACCCACCTTCTCCGCCTCCCCGCCTCCTCAGGCGGATACCGGCGCCGGCCGCCCCCTCCCTCCGCGCCCCCGGTTCCTCGCCTGGCCTCACCTGCCCGCACCGTATCGGAAAGGTCGTGGCTGAGGGCGGCGGCGCTGCGCGGGAACTCCTTCAGCTTCCTGCCGCTCAGGTTGAGCCCCCCGGAGTGCGCCGCCTCCTCCAGCGCCCGCTCCAGACCGCGGTTCAGCGGCGCCTGCAAGCCCAGGGACCCGCCGCCGCCGCCCACCCCGGCCGTCGCCGCCGTCAGAGCAGCGGCGGGGAAGGGCTGCGACTCGCCTCCCAGCGTCGCCATCTTTCCCCTCGCCCGCCTGGCCGCTGGGGGTACCCGAGAGGGCCGCCGGACCTGCCTCCCTCTCGCCCTTCCTCCTCCTCCTCCTCCCGCTCGCTGTGGTGGCGGCGGCGCCGCCGCCGTGACGGGGAGGGGGAGCGGCAGCGCAGGCAGGAGGCGGAGGCGCGCGGCCGGGGCGAGGCGCGCCCACTGCGCATGCTCCGCCCCGCCACCGCCCCTCCCCCCCGACACCGCTCCCGCGGGCTGCGCGCGGGGCGGGGCGCCGCGGCGCCACCTAGCGGCGGCGCGACCCCTGCCCCGCGCTGCGGCTGCTGCTGCAAGTTGCAAACGCCGCCGCAAATGCAACCGCGTGCGAGTGCAAAAGGAGGGGTGGCCCCTCTCCTCTTTTTCTGTCACAACACCCCCCTCCGCCTTCCCTTCGGCAGCCCAGCCCGGGAGTTCTGCCCTGCACCTGCTTTGGCCCCTTCTCCCCGCACCGCGCTACCTGCACCGGCAGGCTCGGGGGCTGGATGTTCTGCAATTTGTGGCTGGGCGGTGTGAAACCACCGTGCGCCGTGCAGGCAGGCATGCGTGTGCTCAGGCGGCAGGCCTCATTTGAAAATTAAAAGCTGAAGTGGCTGTTGCCACCGAACCAGACCCTGGGGAGCCTCTGCCCTGCAGAAGGCTTTTCTGCGACTCGCTTCTCCCGCAGGAGCTGGCTCACACATGTGCATGGCCCCTGGGGACAGCCTGCCAAAGAGAGACCCTCAAAGGTGTGATTTGTAGTGACAAACCAAGCACAGGGACCATGAACGGTTCCATTTTCAGTGAAACAACCTTTCTGAGGGGGCGAGGGTGCTGGCTTTGGTTTATGTCCCCCTTCTCTCTGCAGCTTTGCAAAGACAAGCCCAGGAGTGGGAGAGGAGCGAGGCCTCGAGCAGCCACAGGGTTTACAGAGTTCAAAGCTAAAAAAGGGCTTGTACGTCATCACCCACGACCTGTATTTTACAGGCCATTACATTCCACTCAGCCTGTGCTGTGGTTGATGGCTGACATTAAACCGAAGTCTTCCCAGCTCCAGGAAGTTCAACCACTGAGCGCTACAGGGACAAGGAAGACAGAGCTGCTACAAGGAAATAACTCACACTTTCTGAAAAACTGGAGAGATCCTCATGAGCTCCGCAGTCACAACAAGACATGGCACTGGGTTAAAAGGGAGAAAGGGTGTTAGAGGTAAATCCTTTCACATGACGGTATCATAGTACCCATTAAAAACTTGTTCTTTATCATTAAGATACGCATTCAGTACCCACATTTTTCATTTATTTTTTATACTCATTGCATCACTGCAGAAGTGTTGCAGGCAGTGAAGCTGCATGTTTGAAGAGGCTGCCTTACATTAAGGAAAGAGCTGTAAGGTTAGATGGGTAGGAGGGGGATTATTTTACTGTATGTAGACTCATACTGCACCTAAAATATAGGCCCTGAGCTTAAGCTCCAGTCCAAACTCTCCTCACACCTACAGTTGCCAATTCCTCATGTTTGATGTGGAGATCTTGGGTTTCAGCATGACAAATTCAGTGTCCTAGCAGTTCAAGAAAATTCTGGGTGCACCAGAGAGCGGTTCTTGACACCATCCCTTGGAAGAGTCCCTACCCGAAAAGGAAATCAGCAGTTGCCACAACAGTTGTGCCTAGGTATCACACTACTTTTGACAAAGCTTGTTGGTAGGTTATTAAGATAGTATTTCCCACAAATTTCCACTAGGAATAGCATGTTTTGGATTTGTTAAAAGGCTTAATTCCAGCTTGTGTGCCATCTCTGCATTGCTGCTGGAAAGCATAAAGAAACAAATGAATAGCTAAATCTTCTCATAGCAATTTAAGGAAAAGTGTTGATAAATAGCAGTTCAAGTTGAGTAAGCTGTGGATAAAAGCAACTGCTAGACTTTCCCTATAATGGAAATATATTTTTTTAGTGCAAGTTTAGTGAAGTAGGTACTGTATTCTTTTACACTTAGAGGAGTCTGAAATACCATATATTGTATAACTCAGTACATGACTTTACATTTATAACTCAGTAAATGACTTTGCACAGGAGATTTCCTGTATATTAAATTACCCAGCATCATACAGCTTTATTTTGAAACTAGTAATATAGAACTAAACATTCAGACAGTGTATCTGCAGAATTCATCTTCCAGCTTCAGCTCTTTACAGTCAAGTAGCAGGCCCGTATTTTGGTGAGGTTCCCACCAGTGGGACTCCACATACCTTCCTCCCCCACTTCTGGTAAGACAAAATTATTTCTAGTGCCGATTTTGTTAAAACCAGAAAGGTTTCTTTGCTCTTCATTATCTCCACACTGTACAGCTAATCCTAGGATTTTATTCACATCATCTCACGTAAGGAAGGCTAACAGTGATACTTTTCTCAGCCTCATTTGAAGGACAACTCGCCCTCCTTTGCAGGAGACACCCAAGGTGCCAAGGAGCCATCGGGCTGCCCTGCTTGCAGGCAGGCACAGCGTGCCCACCTCAGCTGCCCCGCTGGGCTCACATGAAAGCCCATGGCTGGCAGAGGCAGAGAAGTCAGCACAACATTCCCCCTTCAGACACCCAACATCAGGACAGCTAGGATATGGAAAGACTGGGGCTACCCCGGTATGTGGTCTAGCAGGGGTTAAAGATGTAGGTTCCCCCTTATAGCCATGCAAGGGCACGCACCAATAACAGGGAGCAAGTCTGTTTTAACCTGCTTTTTGATCTGAGCAGCTGAGGTGCAATGCGGGCATGACCTGTGCTTATCAGATACTGTGTAGAAACTCCTGGAGCTAGCACTTCGAAGGCTGCTAACATTATCAAGATTGTGGTGAAAAATACATATATATATAGCATGGAAGCTGTATTGCCTTGACTTTCTCTCTTCTCTGCCTGAGTGCTGTGCCAGATCTAACTCCGTTCCTATAGATACAAGGGATTGGAAATTGGAAACACTACAGAAAGAGAAAAGATCAATCACAGCAGCACTGGTTTCCTACTCATGCAGATGTATATAAAAGGTCACACTCCATATATTGACTTTGTTTGGATCACAAAGTTGGCACAGCAGCTAAGCTGAGCTAGTGGCAAGCTGTCATTGCAAGCAGCCCTTCCATTCCTTGCCCTCAGCTATGTGATCTCCCCAGTTCCTACGTGACAGTATTTGCACTGGTCTGACTTTCAATGAGACCTAGAGCAGCTTAAAGATTAAGTCTAGAAGGAAAAGAAAACAGTGGATGTTCTTCAGCAAGCAAACACGAGTGTAGCAGAGGAGAAAAGGAAGACAGACGGAAGACTTATGGGTGTAGCAGAAGATTGCAGAGGTGACCATTCTGCAAATTGGGTCACACATAATGGCTGTGACAAGAAAAATCCTATCAGAGATGTACAGAAAGTACCATAGCAGAGGGAGACCATGAGCCTTAGATTCTCAGAGTGAATTTCTATCACTCTAAATTGGCAGAAAAGAGGCAAATAACAAGGTCCATGTGGCTTGTGAAGATGTAAAGGCTTATATGTGAGGGAGTCAGTGCCTCATGAGGTAGTGTGTGACCTCGGTGTGGAGTACTAGACACAGAACTTTTGCAGCATGGAATGGGAGAGCCTCACTTTACTTCAACATACAGATGTTGGCCTCATGATCCATGTGTTCTAGGACAACGCTGAGGAGGCAATAGCATAGGGTAGCTCATACACAGTCAGGATACACCAAGGCATTCTTCACATGAATATCCCAGCTGTCTGGTGTGGAGACAGAAACAACACAGAAACACGAAGTCAAATGCCAAAGAGAAAGTGGGTGTCACTCAACTTGCTAGGCTACCTCTGGTGCCACACAAAACAGCAGTCACAACTCAGAAAGGCCACATTACGCATCCTTGGTAGCATGGCCCTAACAGCACCGGGACAAGGAAAATTATTAGATGAAATCCCAAGAGAAAAAGCATGTAGACTGAAGCTTTGGGTGGCACATTAAAAGATGCTCTTTTCAGCTAAAGCTCGGACTCCTGAAGCTGCTCACACCAGGCCTAAGGCAAGCGGCTGGTAGCAGACACACCAGCAGTACCAGGAGCCTGTGCAGAGCAGACAAAGTGCTGCAGCTTCCTTGCAGCAAAGCCGGCAAAGGGAGTTTGAAGGGCAGGGAAATTATATAGGGAAATAGCTCATAAAAATCCATCTATATAGCACCTGCCTCCCAGAATACTCAGGGGAATAAAAGAGAGAAAGTGAAGAGATCAATTAATTGATAGGAGGAAGCTTATATGTAAAGCAGGAGCTCAGGAGGTAAGTAAGCAGCATGACCACTGCTCAGAAGACATACAAGGTTCATCCTCACATAGATCCAAGCAAATTCACTACAGAAGGGGACAGAATTAATTAATTGCTACAGACAAGAAGCATTTCTTGGTCCCAGTGATTGACTGTGGCAAGCATTGGGAGCTGAGGAAAACAGCTCCCTCCCTGTGTCCTGAGACCCAGCGGGTGGGCAGCCTCAAAACACACACTGAGTGATAGTTGGTGGGGGTCAACGGCCACAAGATCGATCCCAAAGGGCACCACACACACTAGACATGTTAGCAAGGTTCACTGTCATGGTAGCGATGCTGCTGTACAAACACAGACGCAACAGGACAGAAGCTGCAAGAGATCATGACCGAAAGCTCTGCTCGCAGCAAAGAGGTCATTGAAATAGACCTAAGGGTAAACAAAAACCGAAATGAAACTTAGTATCCCTGAAACACTTCACCTGACTAAACATTTAAAGGTAACGTAGTAACATGCCCACACCTGAAATACTAATTTAGTTCAAAGACTATTAGCAGTTGTAATCTGGCAGAGTTTCTCCCAAGTTTCTCAGATGACCTTGAAAAGTGCAATATCATGGAGTCGTAACTACGTCCACACTCACCTTGAATTTACTTCTGAAATACAACTTCAGCAGATGTTTGGGGGTTGTAACCAGGGTGGGAGCCTTACCCTTGCAACAGGAAGGTAGGCGTTTGCACCACGGTCAGTGGAACAGGCATACCTGAGTTGGGAAAGGAATGCCTTGCGGGAGGTTGTCTTTGTGAAAATTTAAAACAGCATCTGGTAGGGGAAGAAGCCATCAGAATAAGAAATAACCTGTCTTCTGATAAAAATAGAGGAGACAATTGGTCATTGTCACTAGCAATGAGACAGCATTTACAGCGAGATACTGTTGGCAGGCCCACAATGCCTCCAGTGTATGCTGTTGAAATACAACAGTTTATATGTCTCTTGCAAAAAAAAAAAAAAAAAAAAAAAAAAAAAGCAAACCAAAAAAACCATACAAACCTGATTTCCTACCCACAGCAGACTGCTATAGACAGATGGGACTGAAACAGAGTCCTCAGTCTATTGCAAAATCCAGAATATGCAAGAAGATAGAAGACATCAGCCAAGCAGCTGAACTCTGGCTTCTAGGTGGAGCATGCAAGGCAGAGATTTTGTAAGACTCATGTTCGTGATTATGGGAAAGACAGCAGGTAAAATGCTTCATATCCCTGTTAAGAACAGCAAAAAGACTGGGACCAAAGAGAGCTACTGCCTCATAGGCAGTTGTGATATATAAGGAGAAAATGAAGACCTAAAAGCCAAAAGCAACACTGGAAATGAAAGAACAGCCCTACCTGAGTGCAAGCCCAAATATTCTCCCTGTAAACAACACAAACCACCTCTCTGGTATATATGAGACATCTGGGAACGTAATAAGAGCCATGAACAAGCACCAGCCTGGTGGTTGCAAACCACTCATCTGACTTGAGTCAGGTAACTAATTTCAGTTGACCAGTGCTTTGTTTATGGCTTTTCCCCACTCAGTCCAACCCTGTTGCTGATACCATTTGACTGGCAGCAATAAGTGTGACGGTAAAATTGCAAAGAAGGTGTTCAAATACCTGTCACTGGGGAAAAAAAATAAAAAGCATGCGTGCAGTTCCTGAGTGGGAAATCGTCTCCAAGAACATGTTAATAACCAGATATAATGCTTTGATAATGCACACAAATGTGGATCCTGGCAACCACCAGCACCTCTTTACTGAGAAGGTATTTCACCCTTAAGGGACATCTTTGCTTTCCAACATGTGTCCAGGCCTACTGAACCAAGGGGTACTTGCAATAACAGCACCATCAGAATAAGGCTTTTACTAGCAGAGAGTAACCTGCTCCTTGAATGTCCTAACAGCACCCAAACATCAGCAAGGACACTAATATGCAACATTTTGTTGAAGAGCAAGCAAGTCATGTGGACCCTCAGATTTAATCACTTCTTTTCAATCACTTTTCATGGAAGTGAAGGTATATGTGTTATAGATGGACAGGTTTTGGCCCATGGGGGAATGCTGCCTTGGTACACAGCTAAGGGAAGTGCTGGACTAGGAAGGGGATACCCAATATACTCTGTGTTTCAAGAACTGTGGGCTGTATGATATACAAAGAAAATGTACATCTTAGAGCAGCCTTCAATTCTTTTCTAATTTATATGTGCTGCTAGAGCAGCTGATAGTGCCTTGCAGATCCTGGGGTGCTCAAAAATAACTTAAATCCACATTTGCCCTTTGTCTGCTATGCTGCAAGTACTATGGGATAGCTCTTGGGAAAAAAAGCAGCAAAGAATCAAGATTAAGGTTTATTATTTAACTGTGATTTATGTCCTCACCCCTTCCATAAAGATCAAGGCATTCAGCAGTTCATACTTAACATCCCAAAACCATAATTTTGACATAACTACCAAGAAATATAGCACTTGCTGGTTTATTTGAGTGAAAAACAAAGACTCAGCTTGTTTCATCATAAGTCACTAACACATCTAAAGTAACTATAATAACTTCACCAATTAAGTTTATAAGCAATATTTTACAGGCATTTTACTCCCAGTTAGCTACAGAATACACTTCAGAGCAGTCTTATCTTCCACCAGCACAAAACAAAGCCTCCATCTTGTAAACAGTCACCTAACATTAGTTTCCAGCTTGTGAACTGGATCCCCAGGGACCAGCACAGGGTGGGCTAGGGTGCAGAGGGTGTGCTGAAGGAGGAACCTGAGAAGAGGAGGTGAGAACTGCTTTTCCAGGTGTGGCTTTGCTACTCCACCTGTAGCAGAAAGCAATTCCCAGCAGTGCATCACAGGCTTGCGGCATCTGGGAGGTGAGCAGGATCCACACACAGCAGATTCCTATTGCCTTCCAGTGAGGTCTGGGTCCTGCAATCGCAGTATAGGGCTTTGAACTTTCCACCACTCCAAAACCTTATGTGCTAGGTACCACTGACCAGACACAATAGGGTGGATCTGGGTGGGAGCCACAGGCAGGACCAGTGCTCAGATGAACCCTGCTAGAAAGGTAGCATTTGTTTCTGCAGCCTCCCTCCAAATGTCATCATATGACTTATCCCTGTCCCTTTCCAAACCACACCATTACATGAGAGCATCTCAGTCTTTGCCAAAGAAGATACTTGTAAGAACCAAAGGAAAAAGCAAAAACTGCTGGAGATCCCCATCAAACAAAGACCTCATTGCACTATACTGTGCAAGATGACAGCTACTGGCCAGGATCTCTTTCATTATAAGTAGTAAATCATATTCCATACACACAGGCTTGCATGTTTGGCAACTGAGTGCATAAAGTGAAGTAAGAGGCATAGTATCAAGGAACAAAATGGAAATAATAGATTCCTCTTGGGAAGAAATAGTACACATTGTTCCTAGTAAAACAGACTGCAAAAGACAGCTCAAAAATTGTTGACGTGGGGTAAGTCAGGTTCTCATGGTACAGGGCAGGCAGCACTCCTCCCTTTATCTCCTTCCTTCCTCCAGATAAACACTGTCAGACTGGGCAACACATACCCAGCAGGATAGTTTTCCTTCTTGTTGGCAAGTAGAGTTAGAGCCTACTTTTGGGCATAGAAAAATAAAGGCAATCCAGTTAGCTGCAGAGTTTCATATCCTGCATGTAGCGGAGGCCAGAAGGCTGCCCAGGGATGAGTAGCTTCTGGGTGGCTCTGACCAATTTCTCACATGAGTTTGGCTCCTAGAAGATGCCAGGAGGTCCTCCCTTGCTGCAGAAGCTGACGGGAGTGGAGGGTGCTCACCTTCATGCAGAATCTGTCCGTATGGGCACATTTCCTTATATTCTTGACATGCCTCCATTGAAGGATACCTACCTCAATGTCCTTTTCTGTTCTCCCTCAGTTTTGTTTGAGCTATCTCCCTCACCTTGTGCCTTTGAGTGCTTTCTCAGAATTAATGCCTCACACTATTTTTAACAATAAGAGCTGAACACTGAAATGGCAGAGCTAATGAAGTGTGCATGGAGAGAAAAGAGAAGGAAAAGCAATTTTCCACCCATGCCCCCCCCCCCCCCCCATCTGTGATCTTTACATCTCTGTTAATATGTAAAACACAGAGCAGCCTGTACAGCCTACACTTCATATAGCAGTTAGAACAGGGATGTTTTTTCCATGTGTTACCTATAGCACTGAAAACACTGTTATTACTAAAACACCCAAGCAGTAATCCAGATTACTAGTCCCCAGTGGTTCTGATAAATTAAAGAGAAACAACAGAAGTCCCTGAGAAACACCTTTCAGGGATCTTGCTACCTTTCCCTGAATTTGTTTGAGCATATAGATGGCAAGTATATCCTTTATCTTTTTCATGGGAGCCCAGAGAGCTGTTTAGAAAGGATGAAAACAGCTAGCAAACAAAGTGATATAAATGTTCTTAGTACTCTGTAGAAAAGAAAAAGTACAAAGCAAAGTTGTTGTCAGGGAAAGCATTCAAGCCCTTGCATCACAGGTATGGGACAAAAATTATTTTTATGGGAAAAAAAAGGAAATAAAACCCAGAAATTGTGACCAGTGTTTTACTGATTTTTTTCCCCCTCCCAAAAAAAAACCAACCTACATTCTCCGTGCTTGCAAAGAGCAATTGATTTTTCCAACATATTAATCCGGGAATTGTTAGGGTGATTGCAACTGTAATGCAAATACCTTCTACTCTGACGAGATTCCCCTCTCTGTAATTACAGTCCACATCAATGAGGCATGTTGCATAAACCATTTCAGAAGTTTTATTCTGAAGTCATAAATCATCTTTCTTTGTGCATATATAACACAGCTCAAGCTCACACAAACCAGCAGCAAGCTCCTCATACCTTTCATCTATGGCCACTTAGTTACCCTTCAGGCCAGCAAGTCCTATTGTAGCAGCATCTTATGTGACAAGTCACATGGCTCCACATCTCTCAGCAAGCACTGCCCACCAGTGCTGGAGCATAAGGAGCCTTTGGTCTAGTCCCCAGGTGGGTTTGGCTTGTATGGGGCAAAGTTCTACACACCTGTAGGACTCTGTGAATTGCCTTTGTGTGGATATTATGCCAAGTATGCCCAATTTCAGTCACTGCAGTTTGTTAAAATTGGGATTCAGGGAGGGGAAAAAGTACATAGAAAACTTATAAAATGCCTTTCCTGAGCTGTGTTGGAGGTACTTATTTACATATGCCAGGCACTTATTCACAGCAACACTGCATCTTTCATTCACAGCATCTCCAAATTACCTAGTGCCTCACGTACATACTGACTTCGGTCATAGATATTTAACAAGATAAGTGAAGAAGACTGACTTCAAGACAAACATATATTTAAAGGATGATTACCAGGTGCGCTTCACATTTGCAACATAGTTGCAATAAAACCTCTGAAAATTGGATAGTGATCATGTTTTTAACATCCAGTCTGAAGTCAAAATGCTTAATAATCCTACATATATTACAGTCCTTTTATCAGCCAACTACATAAATTAGTCAAGCATGGAATCAGGCTCTCTTTACAGTAACCCATTTTTTGTTAATCTGTATTGATGGGTAATAATTATATTTGTAGATGTCAGTTCCTTTGAAGCCCCATGTCATTTTTGTGTTGTTTTGCCCACAACTGATGTCAGGCTAACAAACCTATAATTAGTGGCTCATCACACCCTCTGAATTCTGGCACGGACTCTGTATTTTCCGAGTCTTCAGGAATTTATTTCTGATTCCAAGGTGTTTTCTGAACATCTTTAATTGCTGATGCATTGAAAATCGTGTATGACTCTGCTAGAATGCAAGCACAAACCCTGTTCTATTATGAATAAGAAAATATTTTTTTAAACATTTCTGCCTGTTCTGCATCACTGATAGCAGTTTTGCCTGCTCTTTCTAGTGATGGGCCTAAAGTGTCATCATTGATCCTAGTAACTGAATGCTTTCATATTATCCTTGACTGTCATTCACAGATTTTTTCCTGAAATATTTACATACCTATTTTCAGCATGTAATATTCCTTACTTATATGCATTGTTCTCATGGTTCTTTTTTGTTCACTATAGAAATCATGTCTTTTCAAGAGCTGATTTCCTTCTGCCACTGAATCATGACTGATGTTTAGTCCCTCCTCGACAAAGAGGGAAATTTGACATTATTCCATCTAAGTAAACTTCGGTGAAATAAATTCCCATATTTATTTTCAGTTTTCTATCTCACATACACTTCTCTCACAATTTACCCCTGCTTCAGGAACTTAATCTTTAGGATAACCAATACATACTCACTATTGGTGGCCCATATTGAATGTAATCAGATCACAATCATTGGCCCTGAGGCAACCAAAGGTTTCCAGTGTAGCCATTAATTCCTTTTTATGAACAAAGGCTGTAACATAAAGCCTGAGCCAACAGCTCAGAGATTATAATAACTCCAGAAGTTCCTGCCTTTTGAATATGTGATTCTGCAATCAAAAAAGAGTTCTTCTAAAATAATGCTTAGGGGAGGAGGTGTCTCTATTTCTCCTTTTCCAAAAACCTTGAAAATAGTGATTCCCTGTCCCCTGATTTTGCCTTCACTAGGAAGGGTCACACCAGGGCTGGAGCCGACTGGCTCACCAGTAGGAGTAGGACACTGCAGATGGTTTGGCAGGTGGTTGTCTTCTTAGTGGCCCTGTCCTAGAGAGGACAGGTGAGAGTCAAAACTATCTGAGAACTATATGAAGTCTGTGGCCTCTCTCATGGACCTCCCCTGGACTTTGCAGGAGATTGTGTGTGAGTGGCCACATGTTTTCCTCCCTAGCCCTTCTCAAATTCAATTTCCTCTTCTCCCAGTCCTCCCAGCCTCATATCTTCCCATTCTCGGCTTCTTGCCTAGTCCCAACCTCCTACATTCTCTCACCCTCATTTCCCCATTCTCCCCTTCCTCCATTGTTGTCCAAAATTGCTCACACATCTCCAAGCTCCAGCTCAGATCTTTCCCATATTTAAACCAAACAGCTTTTCTCTCCTCGCTACCACCAGCCAGAAAAAGCAGGACATTGAGAGGCTGGGAAAAACAGGACCCAAGGCCATGGCAGCCTCGAGCTACAATTGCACAGTGCAGAAGTAATGGTGTCCAGCTCAGACAGACTCTCCAAGGTATTTAGCTCACAGCTGTGGCAGAGATCTACAAAGTATGTGCTAATTGCGTTTTTGTTCCTCCTAAAAGGTCTATAGCTTGGCCATATTCGGGTTAATTTTTCTGGAGATACAAAATATACAAGTCATCTATGCTTAGCTTCATGTTCCTCCTATACAGCATGGAGGCCAACTAGACTTCCCAAATGAAAGACAGACATTAACATCATCAAAACAATACATATTTTCTAGCCACATTCTTGGAAGAGACTGAACTGTTGTTTTATTTATGCACTTAAATTTCAGCTAAATGAGCAGATGCCCAGCAGGGCAATTTTTATTCCCAATTGTTACCATTTGGCAAAGTTATATGCAATAGAGAACAGGAGCTCATCATGGAAAGCATTGGACAAACAACAATAGACAGTGCCACTACTACTACAAATCTTTTTATTTTTAGATTTCCTATAAAATCTTTATTAAGTATACAAAGGATTTGTTTTACTGCTGTTTTCCACTGCATTTACATGGACATTTGACTGAAAGTTCTGGGGAATCGATGAGAGCTAACAGCACCCGTATAGTGCAAAACAACTGCTGAGATTAATACAAGCTAAGGAGCTTTTGGAGGCAGATTTATAATAACAGAGAGGACATTATGAAATGAGAATTACTGCTTGAAAAATACTTAAAGGAATGATAAAATACACCAGAAAGCTAAGGGAAAACTCAATACCTTTCAGCTGAGCTTATATATCACTCCCCACTATGGTAACTCAGAATCTATTTTTAATGCATATAAGAAAACGAATAACAATGAGAATACTATAAGGTTATGAACAAAAGGAGTAAACAGGGAACAGGAAATAAGAGAAACCTGTAGTATCAACTTGGGACAAAGCATTGTACCCTAAGATTTTTATTAAAGTAATTACACAGATGGACAGAAATTCAGCAGTCAGAAGAAAAG
The DNA here is from genome assembly GCF_023638135.1 of Falco biarmicus. Classification (NCBI taxonomy): domain Eukaryota; kingdom Metazoa; phylum Chordata; class Aves; order Falconiformes; family Falconidae; genus Falco; species Falco biarmicus. The sequence continues at coordinate 31,880,463 of NC_079289.1, forward strand.
AAGGGACGGGAAGTTCACTTTCTATGTTCCAGTAATCACTAAATAACAAGAGCATTGAGTCGCAGCAGATGTGCACCAATACAGTTCTCTTACATGCTCAAGTGCATCCGAGCCAGGGTCCTTCAGCCAACTAAGAATTGCACCAGCCATGGCCAAGTGCAGCCCTGGCCCCATTTTGTGTAAGCTGAGCACAAGTGGCTTTGTCTTTTTTCAGTTGCATATTCCCTCTTTCCCAAATCCTAAACAACAGCAGTAACAAAAAAACTCACACAATGTCACTAAGTCTTCTGTCTGTCTCTTTGGAAACTTTTTACTTCTTTTAAACCTTTTCTCCTCTTAGAAGCTCAGTTACTCTTCCAGAAGAACAAAGGTATTTTTAGCAGATTCTTTCAGTATGAAAATCTGAAAGTGAGCTATTGATCAAGCTCTCTGTTGTATTTTTGTCTGAAAATGGTTGGATAAACTCACGGAAGAGAAACCTACCAACAGTTAGGAAATACCAATTTATTTTTAAAAGTTTATTATGCATATAATATATCAAACCTTCCCTTTCAGGAGGTCTCTGAGTTAGAAATAGCCAGAAGATTAGTAACAAGAAATATCATTTATGTTTGCCCTGTTCTTATGTTCTTTCCCAAACACCTACTGACAGACATTGGTGGACATGGGACAGTGACATAGATGGACCTGAGGTCTAGACTAGTAAAGCCAGTCTTATATTCTGGTAAGAGCTGGAAATTAGGAATCTATTGCTAAACAGCAACCTTGCGGCAACAGTCTCTTTGCTCATCAGATATCAGCAGTGAGCCTCCTGATTCAGCCTCGTAATTGCATGTCCAAAGCATCTTGGGCTCCTAAGCAAGGAATCGTGAAGTTTATGGGAATATTTGCCAGCATGCACAGTAGTATTTCCACTATGTTTTACTGGGGATTGGAGTAAAGGTTGCTTCTGCTGTTTGGGTTTGTTGTTGTTTTCTAACACCATATCCAACAGGGCTCTCTGTTTCCTCCCATGCTCTGAACCACACATTAATATAGATCTAGACTGGCTATTCAAAAAGTAGTAGATTCTTTGCATGTTATTGTGCCTCCTTTGTAAAATTACTTCCTAAATGAAATACAAATCCAGGCCTAGAGCTGAACCATCTTCTCAGGCAGCCACAATCTCAAGAAAACTTACCAGGTTACTCTTGTCCTGATTTTACTTACTGTATCTATCTACCTTAGGAGTTTAGCTACCTTTTTCCCATTACCCCATACCACAGTATTTGAGCTCTGGACTGCAACCCAGTGAGGATGGGAAGTCTCATTTTACAGGAATCTGAAAGAGCAGGACCAAGATACTGTGGTAGGAGGCCTTAAGCAGGAATTAGGCAATCATTTATGTATTTTGTTCCATCTGTCCTGAAATGACAGATGTGGCAGAACCCAGCTCTGAGATATCCCACCCTAATGTTGTGACGCAGCTGGTAGCATCCTGACACTGCATTTCCATGTAGACTGACAGTGTTTGAGAGTGCCCAGCTTCAGGAATGTTTGGTAAGAAACCTCTCGTGAAAGAGTATTGATTTGTCAAAACCAAAATCTTTTCCTTGGGGAAGGAAAAAGGGAGTGTAACAAGAAGAAAAATTGCAATTTGACTGCTTCAGAATAGCTGGACACAAGTGGCTGAATAACTCAGCTCGGAACCACAGCTAGGACTCTTGCTGTGCTTGAGTCAGAAGCCAGAGATTGACCCCTATCTCACACAGCACTGGTGAGAAGACGCCCTGTGTTGATGAGCATCTCGTATTGATGTAGATAAGTTAGAAAGTAAACTCTCTCCTTTACGGAAGGAGAAAGCTCTTCCCTGCCCAACTCTACTGCAGCTACTCAGCAGGATCTACAAATCCTACTCAAGGTTCAAACTCATTTGGCCTGGGCTGGCTGCTGCCGTAGCCAGGCGATTGCAGGCACCTAAGCTATTCTTAGCACTTGAGCATTTCTGTTCGAGGTCAGTTCGGTGCATCTGCATTGCACTTATGGCTCTGAATGCAGTGTGGGCATACACTCCAAAAGTGGGTCATAGCAAGATGATGAAAGCTAAATCATACAGCAATTATGCTTAGGATCTAATCTGTTGCACTAAGACTCTCAGTGCACTTTGACACTTTAAATGAGAATCTTCTCAGCATAAATAGGAGGTATTCAAGTACAATAGCAAAGACTGTGCAATACTAGTTCAATACAGAGATTCGTGCTTTATATAGTACCAGAGCAATTATTTTTAGGTAAAACTTTAGGAAACCATTCAATCTGCAGCTATTAGCAAAGGACAAATGTCTAGTTGGAAAAAAACAAAAAACAAAAAACAAACCAAAAAAACCCAAACCAAACCAACCAACCACCCAAACAAAAAAAAAACCACAACTGAAGACAAGCCTGTAGCAACACTCTATTTTGCCAAATGTGTCTTTACAGATCAGCCCCCTTGCAGAGCCACTGCTTACCAAGATGACAAGACAACCACCTTGTACCACAAGTGGTGCTCTTCCACTACTTGCCTACCCCAGCAACACAAAGACATGAAAGTCCACAGTATCACTCCCTGCAAGAAAACTCCTTTCTCATTGCATTTACACCTTTGCAGCTCCCATGGTAGGTGCCACCAGTCCCAGCAGCGTGGACATCCATCAACTGAACACTTTCTGCAGAAGAGAGAGGTTTGGAGAGCAGGACTTCTAACACAGCAGAACTGTGGGGCACAGTTTATAGCGTGCAAGCAGGGAGACATCTAGAGATAGCAGTTTAGCTCTGAGTCATTACTGCCAAAACACTTGGAAACAATGTTTAACATTTGTATTTCCATAATATTTAATTCCACTGTCTGGACCTTTTATCAGTAATGTTGGTTATGAATACAGATAGATTCAGAACAATAGAAATGTGAGCCTGGGTACTGATAATCTCTTGTTAATTTTTAACAAAGACAGCACCATAGCATTTAATTCTGCAATGAAAATTATTCAGAACCCATTTGTTTCCAGTGAGGCAGTTTAAAAGGTGTAATAGAAATAGATGCTCCAACATTCAGCATCTTGCAAAAGCTGGATTATGCACATGCTTTGTTATAGCTGAACGCATTAGAATTTGAAAATGATGGCAGAAATCTGGCAATTTAAAAGCTGTCATCTTCTAGCACCCTTTGGATGCTTGGATATATGTTTTTTTAATTAGTGCTGTTATTGCAAAGTTATGAGGTGTGACTGATTAGGCTCTTATTTACACGTTATTATTGATAAAAATTTCCTTAAAGTACTACCTGTCAGACGCTTAGGGAAAAATACCCAATTTTTGTTTGCCTCCTGTGGAAATGTGGGGTAGACACAAGCAAGAAATAGAGAAAATAATGTTGATGCTGTTGTGGGCCAGAATCAACAATATTGCTTCCAGCTCTGAGACCTAGAACATAATTTCCATATTCCTGTCTATACAAAAGATAACAGTGGTTCAACAACCATCACTAATAGATAATGTAATTCCTTTATTTTTTGTACAGCTCCCTGTAGGATGGGGAAAGGTCATAAAAGGGTTATTCTTATTATTGCTTAGCACATTTTTCAAGGTCCAAGACAGCCATAAATTTGCTTTTTGTGATGATCTCCATATTGCACAAAAAGATTTTCTTGAAACCAAAGCTAAAGGCATTCTGGAATAAATAGTTTTAGTAGTTCACAGATCTTCGAAATCTTAAGTGTAGCAAACATGCAAGGCTCATAAAATACCTCCCCACTAGGATCAGATGCAAGCAGTAAAGAGCTTTAAGGAAGGAAATTATAAATTCAAAGAGAACTAAAGGGCTTAGTCATGAAGTAGAAATTTTGGTGAGATTCCACTACAATACAATGCATCTGTGGAAAATTTGCCACACACCACATGAATCAAGTGCTGCTAGAAAGGAGCAAAGCAGTTTCAAGTCCTTCTGCTTCCCTACATCTTGCAGTTGCATGCAGCTCTCTCTTATCTTTCTTATGCCACTACCATATGCCAGCCTTGTATGTCTCCAATGTGTGACAACAGACTGGTGTTCTATTGCCTTTTGAGTGTCATAATGCAAGTCAGCTATAAGGAAAGCAGGATGCTTTGCCCTCTGCGGAGCTGAGCCTGAGCCATGATGCACCTCCTACGGTCTGGGGATTAGGTAGGGTGCTCAGGGCAGCTCTCAGGGCAGGAGCTGAAGGAGTGAGAAGCAAATAGGATGTTCTTTTGAGGAAGGGTCCTGTCCACCTTCAGCTTTACAGCAACTGTTTTAGGACTCTACCAATACTAGGGGCAGCTGAAGTTTAAATTACCTTTTCCCAAATCATTCCCCCAGGTATTCCACATCTAAAGCCTCTCAAAGATCATTTGATAGCTCATGAGGAGGAACAGCAGTGAAGTTCAACCCTCAGTAAACATACTGCAAGGCTGCAGCCATGTGATGTGATCTGCTCCTGTATTTAATGCCAGGCACAGCAAGCGTCATCAAAGGACAGGGGAATTTCAGTTACTTTCCATCCTTAAATGTCTGTAATGGTTGCTTTTAGCTGCAGAGCTGGAAAGAGCCATTAGAGTGACAGTGACTTGAAGAGCAGCTCCTTCCAGTGTCAGTGACAGCTTACTCGGTCCTATTTATCCTGCCTTTCCCCCAAGAGTTATCTGTGCAGCCATGCAGTGAGCCACACAAGGAAATGGATTGAAGTTTATAGTAATCTTTCTTTTTTTTTTCCCCCTTTCGTTTTTGAGGTGAGGAAGTCAGACTGAGTGTTTGGACTGGAGGAGAAGGTAGAAAAAATATCTGAGGGAAGAATAAAGAGCTAGCAGGCTGGGTGAGAAAGCTGCTGCCAGTTTTGCACCTCCACACGTGCTGATACCATGTGAGAGACCAACGTTGCTGGATACCTTGTAGCCCCTCTAACAGATTCATTTTATCAGCAGCGTTTGTGATTTTATTTAATGTGGATTTTTATAACACATTAAACTCTCCAAATGAGTATTTAAAACTGCCTTAGCTTAGCATTATATATACAGGACACAAAGAAAGAAAGGAACAGTCTGTTTTGAGTAACAACCAGTTTAATGTTTCTTGGACCAAAGGCATTCATCTGTAGTAAACATTGCTGCATTTATAATTCATAAGCACAGGGAGTGCCAAGTCCCACAATGAGGACAGAGGTAAGATTAATTAGGTGCTTTAGTTGTAAGTTTCCATACGGTACCATATTTTGCTTAGGTGTTTTCTGGTAAGTTGACTCTTTAGCTTGAATTTTCTTGGTTTGCTGCATACACTTTTGCCATAAGGAAATGATTTCTGTATTTCATTTTAACCCTTGGTAACCTATTTGTATTCCCAACCATCACCTCAAAAGTAATCTAACCTTAGTTTTCTGTTTGGCTTTAGTTTTCCAAGCAATTTTCAGCTTTCACATTCAAATAAAAATGCCCCTTCTTAGAATAGTCTCAGCTGGCTGAATTTTGGCTAAGGACTGCCTCTGGCTGAATGCTGCCCTGAAAACATCTGCTAGCCCACAGGAGGAAGCATCATTACCCCTGCAGTAAGGATGCCCAGACAAGCTGTGAAAGGCTTTCTGAGCCTTGCTCACTCTTCAGGTTTTTTTTAATAAACATGCAGAAAGTAACAAAAGAGAACCAGTTGCTTTATTTTATTGAAATAATTCTGAACTCTAGGAGGTTTACAATTACACATGGGAGCTACCGCCAGCCAGCAGATCTAGCTTTTCCTCAGGGCCTTGTGCTGGTGGCAGAAGTGATGCTGTGAGAGCTCCCACAGTGCTCAGCAGGGCTGGAGGGGGTGAGCAGTGATGCATAGAGGCAGGGCTACACCTCAGCCTCAGGGATCTCCCACCAGAAGATTTCTCACCACGTTCCTGGATGTTTCCAGCTTCAAGCACTGAGACCACTTCCAGCAGCAAGCTGTCCCTCGCAGGCAATGCATTAGCTAGAAAATTGAAGATGGTTCCTTGTAATGTGTTGGCACTGCCAAAAAAAGGATACTTCTTGCACTGTGTGTTTGGCATACATAAATAGTATTTCTATATTACAATATTTTATATATATATATATAATTTATATATTGCATAGCAATAAAATCTCAGAACTGAGAAACTTGAGCTGTAGCTTGATGAATGAAAGAGCCTGAACTTTTCTCAAGCTGAACCTGATTTATTCTTTTTTTGACTAAGTCTTTTCTGAACCAGGACTAAAACCTCATATCTAGGTATTGGTTCAAAGCAGTGGTTCAGTGAAGAATGATGTGGTATGATACATAATTTTGCCTTTCCTTGCCCTTTGCCCCACCTCTCTGAAGCCAACCACAAGTTAATTCAACAAGCTGAGATGCACTGATCCGCTTATTAAATCATTACATGCCCATGTCGAAACAACTTCATTTGCAGCTGAAGCTGAATCAGGAGTTCATACCTAAATTTTGCAGGCTGCTATGGGAACGTATTATCATCTGTTCAACAAATGCATAAAAAGTGAGAATGTGCCGTATTATTATGCCCCTGTTAGATAAAAGGACTATCTAGATGTAGAATGCTTGAAGGGATCAGTTCTTCCTTCACTTCCACTAACTGAACTCCACTGATCTTCACGAATTTACATTACTATAGTTGTAAACTAAACTGGATCTATAATCAGTGATTGCAACAGGTCATGTCCCAGTTCATCCACTGAAAGCCACCTTCCTGATAGCCTGCACTGCTCATCATTATTTCTTCACCCTCAAAAGCTCCACCATTGAAGCACGCAAGTTTAGAAACCACTGAAAACATACTCCAGTCACATGCACAGTGAAAAATGATATAAAGAAATACCAGATCATAAATGATAAAGCTAATTATTGTCCAACTCCTTTCTTTTAAAACCCAGTGCTTTTGGCTGTTTTACGTAGAGACTGACTTATTTTGTACTAAAATGTTCCTAAAGTTCACTCATCAGGAGTTGCATTTGTTTTCCTACTGTTGGCTGCATACGGGCTAAGGGTCAAGAATTTGGGTCTTTTATTACATTTGTTAAGTGGAAAAATGGCACAGATCTAATCTTAGCTCAGACTTGCTTGTTAAAAAACCCTAAATTTTGCAAACTACCTCAGAAACATTCTCTCATCTGCTTGGCAAACACACAGAGAGTGAAAACTGGGCCATTGCTGGAGAATAAGAGCAGAACACAAAGGTTGGGCTCCCTCGTATTGCATCATTATGTACCCACCAAGTGACAGATCCAGAAGAGACACAAATATCTAAAACTGACCATTGTCACCCAAACCCGGAGCAGTAATGCTGGAAACAACTGGTCAGTCCTCACGCATCCTGGAAGCATCCCAGACTATAGAGGCTGTCACAGTTTCAGAACTTCCTTGGCTGACTGAAGTATTGGATCTGTATGTGAGCAGCAGCAGTGCATTTTTGGCTGTGCTGAACATGTGCTGGAGAACACCCACCATCCTGGAGCAGGGACTTCCCCCAAGCCTCATGACCAGCTGGGGCTGGAAGTCCTCCTTGCATTGTTGCTGGCATGAGCTTGTGGGGTGGCCTTCTACGCTAAACTTTATGGAGATGCTGCTTTCTTTAAAACCTGGCCCAGTATTTCAGGTCCTTTATTGAACCGGACTCTCCTCACTGCACTTTCTCCCCATTTTCTCTGTCTAGTGAAGATGCCAGATGGATGAACCGCCCATGAGATTGTTCCTACGTGATTCAGTCAAAACTAGGTGCTTTAGCTTAAAAAATAGTATAAACAGGCCTTTCCTGTTAAAACCTGACAGACTTCACCAGAAAGGGGATCGGGAGTGAATGCACAAGCAACCAAACCATTTGTCCAGAGATGGCAGGGACACAGCAGCAGCCAGAAGTCTCTCATCTATGCCAAAGCAAGCCAGAGGCTTTTGAGTCTTTGTTGCAAGACCAGCGTCACACCTACCTCTGTATCTGGGAGTGTGCAAGAGACTGGGGTCAAATCGATGTAATCAGATTTTACATCTTTATGGATAGATGTCTATAATCCGAAGTTGCATCTCTGTAAGCAAAGGAGAAAATAAGGCACTTCTAAGACACAAATGATCTCATTTTATATGTTGCTCTCTGCTTCATCCTGATTCTCTCTCTAGCTCTCTAGCTCTCTCTATCCCTTTAGCTCTGCCTAGCAGCATAGCCAGAGCTTCAAGGTTTCCCTGCTTGTATATAGGGCTCAATATCGAGCATGGCAAGAACATGAAGCACATCCTAAAACAACGTTCTTATACCTGCTGCCTATTAGAAATGTCCAAGTATTTAGTGATAGCTTCCAGTGCCACCTACCCCACCACACCATTCTTGTCCTACCTCTGTTCACCCTTTACAGTGTTTTATCTTGCTGGATCTTGTCCCTTCTGCAGCTGCCAATATCTAGTGAAAGCCAGTTGTGTTTTCAGCAGTTGCTGACAGCCTGTTTTTAATCTTGTAAGAACCTCTTTTGTCACTCCCTTCCCAGATTACCCCTCCCTACCTTACATTTATATGTCCCATGTTGAGCAGTGTATTGGATGAAATTGCAAGAACAGATCTTGCCTTTGCCTGTTAAGACCACCACATCTATTGAGGGTCACTTGTAACTGGGCAATGAGACAGGAGAGGGGTTTGATGCTCTCTGAAGACCAAGGTACTGCCAGGCTGTTTGTAAAGTGGCCTGGAAAAATACATGTGTGCACATGTACAAAGGGCTTGGCACATTGCTGTCCCTATATTGGCTCACTCTTCCACCTGGTAATTAATTTTAAGAGCCCTGTCAGGAGCCTGTTTTCCTCGTCACCTAATGCACCTGCCCCGATATCTGCTCTGCTCTCCAAACCTTCCCAAATCCACTGTCCCACTACCCTGTGATGTGCACCCACCTCCTTCGCCCCAGCTCCAGCAGCAGTTCCCACACAGCCAGCAACTCCTTGCAATGTTTTTGCTCCAACATGAACTTTATGTCCTGTCAAGCCTGCAACACCCAGCTTATCCCCATGACTCCTGGGGCTCCGCACTCCCCACCCCAGGGCTTGCAAAGAGGGAAGAGAGCAGAGTGTCACAGCCAGCTCCTCCCCCTTCCAAGCTGAAGAAAGCATCTAAGAGGAATTTGCAGCTCCTCTCCTTCCCAAACAAGGTGATGAAGGAGAAGGAGAGCAACAAGGACCACCTATGACAGGACAGGGAGGAAGATAACTTTGCGCTTCTGATGGGTCTCTGCTTTCCCTCCTCACAGCAGCACTTGAGGGGCAGCACTCACCCCCTACAACAGCCAGCCCAGAGGGAGAGCAGAGTGGTGGAAAGCCGTGAGAAGGGTCTTTCCTCCAACAGGGCCAAAAATGTATTTGACACTAAGTGATCCTCAGAGCTATTTAAATCTTTTATCTTCCCCTCCATTGAGCACTGGCACTGCATGGTCTTGGATCAGGTAGAAAAGGTGCCTGTTACAGAAGTGACTGTGAATCAATGCAAAAAACTGTGGTCTTCACCGAGGCAGTGGTGTGGGGCTTGTATGTACTCAAACACCACAGATGTCCCATGGCATGGGGTGAGGGATGCTGCTGTTCCCAGGGGCCTTTCTGAGCCTGCCCTTCCTGTACTGGCAGGGTACTGACTTCAGTGGGGTGATGACAGGGGCTAGAGCACCCATCAGTCCTTCACCACAATGAACAACTCTGCGCAGTCATCCTGAGCTCATGCAGTTCAGAGCTGACACATCGAGCATCACAGAGGCCAGGTTTGCCCTCAGAGTATGCACTGAAATCAGGGCGCTTCCCCATTCCCCCTGCACTTATCTTCTATCAGCTGTACTCTCCCAAGCTGCTTCTCCCTGTGCTGCACAATCCCAGAGGCTCAGGGCTCCCTGGTGCTGGCAGATTTTGATCTGGCTCTTCCAGTTTTGTTACATTCCCATCAGAAGCACAATAATCTCAGCAGGTGTTGTAGCATGACCTGTCACATACATCGGTGAACTGTGGGTCTTTGCATCCTGCTGGGCAGCTACCACGTCAGTTGCGGGGTAGAAGAAAGCCACTCTGGGTCTCACAGCTGCTATGAATTTTGTTTGCATACAGCTTTAATCTTCTTTGGACCACATCCTGGTGGCTACATTTAAGAAAACTCCGTCTGAAGCTGATGGGAGTTTTCCGTGTAGAAAGCGGGATTTTTCCACAGCTTTCCAACCCTTTTCAAAGCAAATCTTTAAGTAGCTCATGCTGAATCAGACTGGTCTTGTTAGGGAAATCCTGATTCTGTGTGTCCTGAAGAAGTTCTGCCTACCTTCTTATCCCAGAAAAAAAGGTGCTTCCTTCACCCCCTGGGGCATGGGAGGAATCTTACAAAACTAATGGGGGTGGGGGGGGTGGGGGTGGTGTGTGTGTGTGTGTGTGCAAAGAAAGTTGGCCTTGTCTCTCTCTTTTTTCCCCCCAAATAAAGAAGGATGAACTCCTTTTCATCTTCATGATTACCAATCATGGGGGTTCCTGGACAAGAATGCAAGCACTCCAAGCAGGTCCTCACTGCCTCATAGTTGCAGAACCTGCTTCCCTGATCAGATTAGGGCTGTGCTGGCTGCTGGGATGGAAGTCAGGATTAGGAGAAACTGGAAGGCTTCCAAACAATTTTCTCAGAGACAGGCCGCTGTGACTGCAGCACTGTCCATTTGTCAGAAAGGATCAGCTCTGCAGGTGTCATCCCACAGCAGTCACAGTGTACGTCCTCCACCAAAAGGGATGAAGTAAAATGCTCTGTTTAATCCATCAGAGTGAAACATGCACTGCAAATGGCTGTAGCTGCACTACCATGACTTCTCCATCTCAGGGAAGGACATGACATCTCAGAAATAGCTCCAGCATACCCAGGCAGCATCTAAACCACGGGGTGGTTCTCTACAGCGGCGTAGCCTTCAGACCTGCCATGATTCAGCCTGTTAGCCCAGCTTCAGCCTGCCTTGCCCTGCACATGTGTACCCCCCCTACATGGGAGAGCCCAGGTGACAGGGACAGCAGACACCCACCCTCACTGTGGTTCACCATGCCATTGGCAGGCAGGAGCCCACTGGGAAGGGCTGCTGGATTTCATGGGCGAAGTCTGAGAGCTGGTGATGCAGAGAGAGAAAACGACCCTGTGGCAACCTGCTACAAGGATAAACATAATTCCTCCTCCCCCTCCCTACCCAGCACACGTGCTGCCGAGGGCTCAGGAATAACAGCCTTGCTCCTTCCAGCTCAGGGCGAGAGAGGAGGCCAGGATTGCCATTTAAGGGAGAGTTTTTGGTGCTCCCCACTAATGCACCTACCAGAACACCTCTTATCATCTTTTGCTAAGACTGACGCAGAGCCTGTCTGCATTTCTCACAGAGGAGCTTACTTTGACATGTCAGAGATGTTCAACAGCCGACAATTGCAGAGCTGCCTCCAGGAACCTATTGGTGCCTCAAAGGCCCTCCTTCAGTGGAGCTCAGGGGTCCCCAAAGCAGTCTCTGCATGACACACCAGCTGCTTCCCCACCCCCATCACGCACAGCTCCTGATTCACTTGCTCACAACTGGATTCATGTCTTCCTGCTATTTTTACACACAACAGTCATCCTGGTCGTGTGCTGGGGTGCATGATGCACACTATCATGACCTGACATCTTTCTCCATGTATGTGCATACTTGACTAGACCATGAGTCAACACAAGAAAAATCACATGGGATGCTCTTTTGAGTGTCAGGCATGCATTCAAAACACACATCTATTGGGACCTTCTATTAGGATAAGCTTATGTGTATATTGACAAGCCAGTATATGATGCTTTTATTATATTTAGATGAACCAGGCATTCAAAATAATTTAAATTAAATTATCCATGTGGATATGCAAACCCTAGTCACAGGAAGAAAACAATGCAGAGAAAGTTCACATCTGAAGTTTTCAGTGGTGACCCCTGAAGTGCCTACCATGCAAGGTTTCCTCTTTGTTTCCCTCTTCTGCTTGCATTGAGGGCTCTGCTACCTACTGTATTTTGCAAATAAAGACCCAGTTAATGCCAGTAGAAGTTCTGCTTGCAGATAAGGGAGGAATATTAAATAGATCTGCAGTGCAGAGAGAGATGATATTTTAGTTCCTTTCATGCATTTTAGTTAGAAAATAACACTGTAGTTGGTTGGTGCCTTTAACTTCTAGAGATTTCAAAGTGCTCTGCTCAATACTCAGGCAGAAAACTTCCCATTACTGAAGGGAGGCTCCTCCTGGTGTGGCGATCAGCAGCTAAACAACAACCTGCCTTTCAGGAAAAGACACTGGAAAGAACAATGAGCACAATATGGATGAACCAGAGTGTTACACAAACACACAAGGTCTTCCATATTGGATGAAACAGGTTTGCTCAGAGCCAGCATGCCCAAGCAGAGCGAGAGTGGAAGGCTGAGCTGAGGACACAGGAGCAGAGTACAACAGCTCATCTCAGGTAGAGGTTTGCAGAGATGATCAAACATTTTTTGCTATTATGTGTAATAAGCATGGAAGCATTTATCAACTGTCCTTTTTTTAGATCTTCAGTGTCTTACACTGAATATACCAGGGAGTAATTCAGATGTTTTTCAAGCACTGAAACAGAAATAGCAGCGGACTCCCATTCAAACAGAGGATGAACATGCACTTCCAACCTTGCTCCAGATGTGCTGGGGTGTCCTTTTTTAACAGTATCACTGTAAGACTACCTTCACCTTGGCCTTACAAAGTGCATTTTGTATGCTTTGTTGTGAAAACTTGCGCTAAGAAGCCAACTCCACTGTAATGAGTAGTCAGATCTGGTTTTGTCCTCAAACCTCATTTCAGGAAGTAATCTGGTGCTTTTTATGCCTGCTCCCACTCACAGCAGGACATTCTTGCCCTCCTTTGAAAAGCAAAAAATCAGAGGAAAGCAGCATTTTGGTGATAAGCATATGCTGGCAGGAACACTGCTGTAAAACTTGCAACAAAGGCTTTAAGAAGCCAATGCAGTGCCATAGCAATTAGATTCACAGCGTCTATCAAATTAAAATTCTGGCAGCACTGAGGGTGAGACAGCTTGTCATGCAGGGCCAGCACCTCTTCTTACCTCTCTGAACATTTTTTTGCTGGTGCAGTTCAACTGGTTACGAAAAGGGACCTTGATATGGCCAAAGCCACTCCCTTAGAAAGTCAAGACAAATATTTACAGGTGTGTTGCATTAGTTACCTACCCCTGTCCTTCTATCCATCTAAGCATTTGCTTTTAGTACTGTCATTGAGCAAGAATAGGACATGAAAGCTTGGGATGCAGGGAGAGGAGAGAGGGCACTACCTGATGGAAGGGCAAGAGGATGGGCAGTGGGAAGGCAACCATGGCTGTGCAGGAGGAGACATGATGTACACTATAACCCATGCGGATGCAGAAATAACACAAGAAAGACAGCTGTCCCTGCACCGTTTCCTGGGGGGTCTTCAATGCCCTGGCCCTTCTCCCCCACAAGCTGACCCTTCCAGCAGCCTGATGAGGCTGGGAGAGCACTGCTTACCTTGTTCCTGAGGCCCAGTGGGGCAGGTAATATCGCAAAAAGCTGAAGAAAAGGAGGTGGCAGCTGCTGTGGCAGGGAGGAAGCTGGTAACTGCACTGGGGACTGCCCGCAATGCCACAGCAGCTTCCCAGGACCTCTGGGCTGGTGGCATCCCTTCCCCTTTTGGGCTTTCTTAGCATAATTCTGCAGCTAGCTCTTTCTTTGCAGCTACAGCTTAGGGAGAAGTCCAAGAAAACATTAGAAACAAAAATGTAAGTGCAAAGCAAGTGGGAAGGAATTAGGAGCAGTGCAAGCACTCAGTATCCCACACCACTGGGAAAGAGAAGGGAACAAAGAGGAACTGAGAAAAGCATGATGCTGTCACAGGGAGTTAGGACACTTCTGGAAACAATATGTTGCATGGAACAGGCAGGGGCTTGATGATGGAGTACGTCAGAAAGTTTCTACTTCTGAGGAGGTTTTGAGTTTAGCAACATGGTTAAACTCAGGATTTTAAACCATCTGATGATCCTGAGCAGTAGGAAACGGGCTTGAAAACCATGAAAGGTTTTTCTTTCTTTGGTTTTTGGTTTTGTGTTTCTTAAATAAATGGTAGGTTCTTTCAATTAGCCTTCTGGTTTCTGAGCCTTTAGGGCCTACTTAATGTGCATTTTCATGTCTTCTTGCATAATGGTTCAAGCCTTTTAAAATTACCTTTTTTAATAAAAGCTCTGATTTTCTCAGAATCAAATCACTCCCAGTAGTGGCGAAATGCCAAATATTGTGATGGTAGTGATAAATTCGCAAGCTAAATTTAATAAGAATTTTCTGATACAGAACAAGTAATTAGCAGAGTGATTACATCAATGCTGTTGACTAGGATGCTATAGTATGTGCTGTATATGTACTCAAAGTGTAGTTTGGGAATTTTGAAGATCTAGCAGTATGCTACCGAGAAAACTGACTGTATTAGTGTATCCATAGATCCCTAGTATTCTGAAATTTGGGAATTAATCATATGCTGATGAACAGTTACACTGATCTGGTGAACTTCTCATATGGTCTTTTCTTTAAAACTCATTTGTTTGAACTGGAGACTTCCCATAAGAAGGTATCAGGAACATTTATATAGAAAATGCTGTGTGAACTCAGCCTGCATGTCTTACAGATCTCTGGGGAATATCACCTAAGAAGCAAGTAACCATTCTTGAATGGTTTGGGTGGTTTTTTTAATTTTTCAGATGAAACAGTTGTGGGTTTTTTTCTTTCAAAGCAAAGCAAATGCCTTTTTTCAACTACAGGACAAGTCTCTGCCCCAGTGCAGCTATCTGAGGATGCTGAAGAAGTCAATCAGTTCCAGAATTGTGTGGTGTTTTACAGCTATACCGTGGGCACAGCCCACTGATTTATGGGGAAATCAGAAAGCTAGAAAGGAGAAGGGGGCAAATGCCATGTGATATGATATCCACTGACCCTAACTACCAGCTTTAAAGCAGCTCATTAATAGTGGAGTTACTGCCTCCCAGCAGATGGATGCTTCTGCCTTAATTCAACTCTGGCCACAGCCCCAGATGATGTCGGTACCATTTTTACAGACCACAAGTGAATAAAAAAATAATACCAGGGAGCAGGGAAGGAAAGAGAGAGTAGGGGAAAAGCCAATGGAGCCAGCAGCATTAGTGGGAGGATGGCAGAGCAGGAGGTTAAACCAGGGTGTGCTGAAATCCTTTGGGTAAGGGAGGGCAAGCTCCCTCCTACACTGCCCTGGGGATGAGGGAGGGCTGGTAACACCCAAAAGAAAGGAAGCATCAGGAGATCGGGACTGTAACAAACATTTTTAGAGGGATGCCTGGGGGTTAGCAGTAAACAGGACCGAATGTCACACTGGGAAGTGTGACAGTCTGCCTGTCCTGCTTTAAAACTGGGCTGGCATTAAAAGAGGTGGCTCAGTTACATGGTCTGTTTGAGAAATCAGGTGAACAAGCTTAGGGTGGAGTGGAAGAGGAGACTTAAATAATTTCTGGTAGGATGGAAGTTTTTCCTCCCAGAAGTTCATGACATAAAGGTAAAACGGGGCCTAGTGCTCAGAGGCACTAGGAAAGTGCCATCCATCTGAGCTGCAGCCCAACAGGGAGTCTTCAACATGAGTGGGAAGAACCTTTCTCTACTGGGTTTTGTTGTTGTTGTTGTTGTTTCTTTGTTTGTTTGTTTAAAAACAGGGAATTTTTTATGGACTTCATTCTTCACTGATGTCTTTCACTATCACACAGGAACATATGCAGAATCTAATCCAGGGATATTGTAGATGAAAGTGCTGCCCCAGCTGCTGCACTGTGTCGGATATGGCTTTTGTAGAGGTCTCTGCTTGTTTTTCGCTTTTTAGATAATTCCTCTTCAGTAAAAAACAGATCAAGAAAAAAACTGGAGAAAAGTGCTGCTGTTAAAATGAAAACTTCCTCTGTGAGCTCACATGCCAAGAGATACCCAGCGATCAGCATGGAGAGTGGAGCATCTCTCTACCTTCAGAGAAACAGAAGCAGTGCTGTCTCTCCCTGTTAGCTACTCACATGCCCTCCCTCTGACTTTGACAGCTACTTGCGTAACCACATTACAGTGTCTTTACTGATTAGCATAACATCAAAGGGGATTTTATGGATCTGAAAATGTGGCTGTAAGAAATGGTCTATAACTTGTTTGATCATACCGCTGTTATGATGCATCTTTGGGACACTGAGCTGTTTGAAACTTCACTGAGAGCAGCTGTATTAATCAGATAACGGCAAATGTCCAGTATCTCGGACATTCCGTCAGCTTCCCTGTTTCACTGCAGTTAGTTTAATTCTAGTGTTGCTAGGATATATCATCTTAGAGAAAATAAACCCCACAAAGCCCTTGCTGACAAGAGGATTAGAAAAGCCTGTCTACCAGCGGATTATATACATGAATGATGAATAAAATTAAACATAAAATGCTTCATTTCTAGTTAAAATGATGTAATTCTGTGGGTGCAGAGGTGAAATGGTCAGGCTGGCTTTATCTGTTGTACAGCCTCAAATGATAATGCTCTGCTCCAGCTGTTTTCTCAAAACACATCTCTGCAGAAAGGCACTGTTTTTTTAGAGAACACCACAGACTTCTCTATCATCTGATTAAACGTAGACAAATCCAGCGTAAATGTAAGTAGTCACCGCATGAGCTAGTCACCCTAACTTCTCATTTTTTCAGTGGTGAGAACCACACGCTATTAGAAAGTGAGTCATCTCACCCTAAGATAGGTCAGAAATTGTGCTGTTGGAGTGCCCATTGCTCTCCACCTGCTGGAAAGGACACCTGGGGGTCCTAACTCCAATGGAGACAATCTGGGGTTTGCCCCACAAGCTTTTTGGAAGCAGAGATCACTAACCCTTCAGATGCTGCAGCTGGGGGTATGCCTTAGAGGCTGAATCAAACAGACGGGGCTTGACCTGCTTGCACTTGCAGCTGCCCAGCTGCAGGCTGGAGCCATGCCAGAGCGGTCCAGCCTCCTTAGCAGGACACTAGGCCAACCCCTCCCAATCCCACAGGGTGAGAAGCTGCAGAAGCTGTGCTTGCTCACCAGCCCTGACCTAGCAGCATCAGCAGAACAAATACACAGACACTCCCCTGTACTTATACATACATGTACACACATATGAACATATGCATATATATACATATATAAAACTCCAACAGCATAGGACCTGTATGCATATGTGTGTATATATATGTATGTATGTGTATAAACTTGTCCTATATTGTTTTATTCATCAGATTCAGGTGTCTCCAATTTTATGATAATTTCCCCTCTAAGCATTAAATATGTCATTAGAGGAAACCTGACTATATCCATTGAGCCTTTTATCTGTTTCCTAACACCACCTAACTGCTCAAACATTAAAAAGCTGGATTCCAGCAGCCAGCCTCGGACTTGGGATCTGTATATAGATTGATGTGACTCAAGTAACCAGGGTCCAGCAGGAGTTAAGATGCTACCTGGTGGAGTGTAAATGCACACACAGAGATATGCTCATACCCAAATAAATAGGATTAAATTAATGGATTGCCACACAGACCGGTCAAAACCATCCTATTTAATCCATGAAAGAGTCAAGTAATTGCTTGTAAACACAGCAGGAATACTGTGCATATCCGTGTCATGTGTTTAGCCTGGGCTTAACTCCAGATTTTCCTTCCCAGCAAAACTCTCCCATCTGTGGCACCCCTAACATTTGGGGGCAATGTCAAAAAGTGACGTAAACCTTAGTGACAGAGGCCTGTTAATATGCTACAGGTATCTGTGCCTAAATGCTACACATCCTTGAGTCTAAACCACCGCTCACTGGTACTGAGGAAACCTTAGACACAGGGAGCGAAGGACTGGAAACCCATTAGATTTGGTGACTGAGTATTAACTGAATCTCCCATTGTTTCTCTACTGTGCACTGCAGTATCTGTCTCTGCATCAAAATGATGTGGTGTTTGATTTTGATTTTGACTTTGGCCTTTGACCTAGACTTTGACTTTGATTCTTTCTTTTCAATTTACTGTCTTGACTGTGAGCTGTTTGGGAACTAACTCCATGAATCATGGAATCTGCCTGACACTCATTTCTATGGGACATATGTGTCCTACTAATTCACTGCCACACTGATGGCCACATGCCTGTGCATGGGCATTCTTCCATAAGACCATGCATTTGTTCCCTGTGAATGTTCAGGATATTTCAGAGTCTCTAAGATCCCAGATGGCACTTTTTTTTAGCCTGTGCACCAAAAAAACCCAAATTATAGACACAGAATTCTATTTCTTGTTTTCTTCTGAGATTCAGTTTTATTTCCTATTTCAGGTTCTCAAACACATTAATGTTGTATGTTTGGAAACTTACCAGTCATGCAACTCTCCACCCCTCTGCTCTTGCCCTACACCAGAAGTCTGCTTATTACTTACAGCATGAAATGGTGTGAGAATCTCACATAGTTTGGGTTCTTCCCTTCCCCCAGTCATATCTATAGCGCAACCCTCGTCTCTTTGACAAGTCCCCAGTTCAGTTCTCCCTGAGAACCATGTACTCTTCAGGCCATCACAGGGAGATACTGGGGTGGTGACAGGTTGCAGCAAAGCCCAGTAGTTTTTGGCAAACCTAAACACAAGCTGAGCTGGCCAAGCCAGAAAAACCTGGTGTGCTTCCTCACACCTAGTCCATGCACACTCATAGCATGCATCAGGCTTAGCAGCAAGGACCGAAATGCAAAAGACAGCTCACACTAAGGTATCTACAAATCCTAGTTATCCCTGGCAGGCGATGTCAGGATGCTTCCTAGAAAGACCATGTCTTTCCCATCACCATGTGACAGGCTACCAGGACAGCAATAGTATTAATTAAGACAAAGCATTCCCAGAGCATTTGTATGTGCAGGGGTACACACACCCTGGTCCATGTTAAGGGCTTGCCAAAGCCCAAGCTTTCTCCATCAGACCAAGCTGAGGGTTAGCACAAATCTGTGCCTGAGTACTACCAAGGTCTCTCTTGGGAAAGAGAATAGTGTGAGGGGAATCTGGCCCTAATGAAGATGGTTTTCCAGGATTTGCTGGACAGAGAGCTGCTTCCTATCACAGTAACTAGTCTTCAGTCAGGACTGAACTGAAGACAGCTGATGGAATCCTGGGAAAAATTGTTCTCTTTCAGATAGGCCAGGTTGGAGACAAGATGTCTTGCAACACCTGAGAGCCCTCACTGTGGTTAAGGCAAATGAAAAAATGTCCAGCATGTTACTGCATAAACTAGCTTGAGGGCTGCTTGTTCTTGTCCATCTAGCTCTGCTCAGCACAGTGAAGGGCAAACTCATTTCAGGCTCATTAGCAGATGTCCTGGAGGTGTTTGAGGCTGGTGCCTCAAGTCAAAAAAAGAGGTTTGCAGATCAAAGGAGAGCTTTGATCATCCAGGACATTATTTTTATGAGCTAGGCTAAAAAACCCACAAATTCCACAGATTCAAGCATAATGCATGAGGGATGGAGCAATAGGTGGCATAGCTCAAGACTCAATTTCTAAATTCAGAGGTGGCTTTCTCAACTTGGTGACTGCTGGGGAGTGCAATTTATGGCTTTGCCTGTAGGAGTTAACCCTACTGTTAATAGGAAGTGACCTATTGGTTAAACTGAAGAGCAGCGTGCCTGTGTCCCATGGCCAAGCTTCCCACATCCTGGCTTTCGCTGCCAGCATTATGTTTCAGATCATGACTTCAAAGGTTTATAGGAATCTCTGTGACTGTCTGAAGAGCTATGAACCCACTACTGACACAGGAGCAATGCATTGTGTTGGGGAGCTAGGGGAATCCCACTTCCCTCTGTCTATGAAGCCAATGGCACACACAAGATATGGGACTGGTCCTCTTCAGGAGAGTCTGTGTGGGCTTCCAGAGTTGGGAAAAAGGCCATCAGGGAGGCTGTAAAAAGGCAAATTTTCTTTGTCTTTCCAAGGCTGTTTCATGTTACAGAAAATATAACATGGGCGCACCATCTTATTTGGGGTGACCTCACTAAATGAGCCAGAACAGAAGGCACATGGGGGAATGACTTGTCACTGATAGAAGAACTGATCCAAATGCTGGTGTGAAACATATTTTTCCAAACTGCTCTCTTTTTTCCCTAAAATGATACTGTATTTTTCAGGGGAAATGCTTACAAAGTTCAGCTGCATAGTCTGTGATATATCTGCTGTAATCCACCAATGCTATTAGCAGTTACAGATTTCTCTTCATTAGACAGACACATACATACACATAGACACACACCCCTATGACTTGTTTTTGCAACAATACTGTTGCTGTGCTGACTTTGTCCTTTGGCAAGTGCCTTTTCTTATGAATGTTGCCCATCTTTCCTGGGGTGCAATGAGCCCAAAGATTTTTAGCAGGAACAATCACAACCTCAGCTGGCAACAAGTATGACCAGCATTGGGTAGAAAAGCTGTTCTTTGTGTTCAGAGAAATATTAGCAAAATGTCCCTGAACTGCAGTGGAGTGTATTGCTGTCAAAGCCTCAAAATATTACATCAATGCACTCCAAGGTCACTGAGTGACAAGATCTGTCAGCATAAAGAGACATCGGTGTTTTGTTCTGACCGTTCATTGCATTCTGTAAGTACCCATCATTCAGCATTCAGAGCTTTGACTATATATGTTTTTAAATCACTCTGACAGATGAGAAGACTGGAGGCCAAGCTTTCAGCCATGTCTCAGCAACTGTAGATCAGTAAAAGCTATCTGAGTAGTCATTGAGACAGTTGTGTTTGCTGCTGGGAGTGACAGGGCTATATAGGTCCAATTTGCCACAGTTCTTCCACTTGAAGGCAATGAGGGATGTTGAAAAGTTTGGCAGAAATCCAGTAACTGCAAACATGGCTTAGAAAGGGTGGGAACCACTGACCCAATTTTATGTATGTCCAGATAATCACCCACAGGAAAAATTTGCACTGAGAACAAGACCTTTTTTTTAAAAGCTTGAGTTACTCTGGAAAACAATTGGGAAAAAAAAAAAAAAAGAAAAAAGTTGAGCAGAGTGGGATTTCTTTTCCTGAAACTCTGAAAAACAATCATTGTTTTCCCTCTTCCTGCACTGCTAAATCACGTTGCAAGTCTTATCATGCTTTGGCTTGGTTGGGCAGGTCACATGTCCATGTCAAGACAAAGTCACACTGAAAACAGCACAGCCCTTGCCTGTAGATGGACCTGTGCTTGCGGCAATGCCATCAACCCACAGCCTCTGCTAAAATATTTGCAGTAGTTACTTCCTGCCCCTGCAGCCCAAAGTATATTTCCTAAGTCAGGAAAATCATGTAAATATTCTCCTGTGAATCACAGAATTGTCTTTCAAGTGTTAAAATAGAAGTAATCTGTGCTGCAAACCTCCCTTCTCCCCAAATGAAGAAAAAAAGGATGTTTTGGTTGTTCCTTCAAAGCTAATAAATGTGTTTCAGGGGTCATTAATTTCAAATCCATTCTTTTGGAAAAAAGATTAAGTGCAGGACTGTCCCTTATCCTGAATCTCCTGCCAAGCTTTGTTTAGAAATAGCACTTTACTGATATCTCCCCCCTCCTCCATGAGAAATGCCTGCTCACACGAGGCGGAAGCTGACTGCACGCAGCAGAGAACTCGCCTGCATACCAAGTGCCACCCTACACTGCATAAGCAAACTGAAAAAGCTCCACTTCTCTTTTTATCTTAGGATTTGCTCCAGCAGCGACAAGCAGTTGAATCACTGCAGCTCAGTGAGCAGCACGGCAAAGGAAGCGATGCGGCATTCCTGACAGCCACTTCGAGGTTCCACACCAGCATCCGGTGCCTTTGGGCCGCCCGCATCCTGCCAGAGAGGTTCACCCAACCTTTGCTGCAACCTTCTCCTTTAACCCCTTCTGATGAGAAACTGCTATGAAAGTGAGCAGACAGCAAGGACCAGGGGTTTGCAGGAGGTTTCGGGGTTGGATGGGCTTGGCAGGAAGCAGGCAAGGGGAACAGGGCCACGGTGGGGCAAGACATCTGGGGCCCCATTTGGGGCAGGGCTCACAGGGAGGGTGGATGAGTGCACGTCTTTCGCGGCACAGGTGGTCACCTCTTGTGAGCAAACTGTGACTGATATGGGATACTTTAGGGAGTCGATATCTTCCCTTTAATCACGGATGTGTCTCTCAAGCATTCATATCAAATACTCTCTAATATCCGATTAAATTTCCATGAGCTTCAGGGCATCATTTTTTTTGGTCATTATTGCCAGCAACCTGTTTTGAGACATTGCAACTTATCCCCTGTGTCTTAAAATCAGTTAATGCAATTCTCCCCAGAAAAACAGAAATTACTTTGGTTTGAAGCCTTATGTTAATACAGTTTTTAACAGGTTCACTTGTGAAAAATATTCAGTGCAGCTCTGCCTCTGAAGTAGGAATGGCGTCATGAGTTCTGAGAGGTTTAAGATCATGAGAACAGCAGGATTTAGCCAATTTCCTAATATAAGACTCCTGAAACACTTTCAAGCAGCTGTGCTGAGACTTTTGATATACAATAAGCCTGCAAATATTCCATAGTCAGCTTTCTATCAGATTGAAGCCATTCAGGAGAACTTAAGAGTGTCCTGAAAGTCAATGGTTTTTTTTCAGTGAAAGCATCCTAGTCAGACCGAGGACTGAAATTAGAATGTGAAGTCAAGTGTTTGGGTAAGTGACAAAATGCTTTTTTTTCTTTTTTTCTTTTTTAAAATAAGATTTGTTTTAGATAAAAGCTATACTTATGACTGAGGAACTACCAGTTTATCTTGTGACTTACCTCTCAATGAATGCATGATATAATTAACTTCAGCACATGCATCATAAGGTCATTTAATTTTAAGGTTATCATAAAAAAATAATCTTGTGGGACATTGTGAAATAAATGTTAAACATTTGATAATACCCCTCTGTCAACTGCATGTAAGTGATCCTTCAAGAATTTAAAAGTTCAACTGGGAAATCATTATCTAACGTTCAGAGATAAAGAATTTCTTTATTTGTTTAGAGAGCTAGAAAAATATCTTTAAAATTCTTTCAACGCAACCGTATGGAGATAACCATCATCTGGAGGTATACCTTGGTATCTCCACATGTCTAAAGTTAGCAAAAATGAAATCTCTCCCACAGTTCTAAAACTCTTGGAATCAAGAAAAAGTTTTTGTAAATGTTGTTAAACTGCTTTTAAAAGCAAATTACTTTGCCATATAATGTGAGAGGTTTAATCAGGTAGAAGAAAATACAGTTTTCTTTTCTGCTAATCTTAATGAGAGGCATCTTCCAAAGTTAACATCTGCATTAACAGAAACTATTAATGACACTGTCAAAGTTCAAATAATGTGAACTTAGTTGACTTTTTACATTTTCAGATATTCCTTGTGCAGTTTTATCACCACCTTGAAAATAATAAACAACATGAGGTGTTACTCCCCTTTCCTATCTGTGCAATAATGAATTACTAGGGGAAACTATTTGACATTTTTAGTTGAAAGTATAGAGAAAAATAAGCTGTATTCAACCACATCTCCACTGTTTCTTTAGCTAAAAAAGAAGCTCAGGTTTGAGGACAACACAAAAAACTTTCAGCCTACAAAATGTACCATATCAGCTCCTGGCCAGCCTTGAAACCAATATTATTTAAGCTGCATTTATGACAGACTGATCTGCATGGTTAACTATGGCTAATGCTGCTGTAGTAGCAGCAGCATCTACATCACTGTTAGCAACAAAAACAATTCAAGAATTTTGTCCATTAATATTTCCTTTTGTGATCAGCTCTCCTTGCTCTCAGTCTTCTTTCTGATTATAAACACTTTAACTGCTCTATACACTGTGCATATTGGAACAATACCACGTATTGTGCCTTATTCAGCCCAGAATCTATCCCGCAATAATTGCATAGGATAAATTATCTTTAGATAATAAAAGTCAGGGTATGGAGGGTGATCTTAGCTGTTCTTTCAGGTAAGATAAAACTTCCTTGAAATGCATTTCAAACTGATCTTTTCACATTTGTATGGTGCTTGAAATTGTTTCTGTATGAAGACTGGAAAGGGAAATTGGGACTGTTTGGTTGCATAGGTACTGCTTAAACATGAACATATGTTTGAGGTAAAATGCACAGAGCTGCAGCAGGAGAGTCTGGGGGAAATGAAGTGGCCTCCAGCAAAGATAACTCAAGGTCATTCATTCAGGAGTCCTGCTGAAGGAGCCAGTATGCTCGGTTCTTCTGTTCATTTTTCCCAGGAGGTTAGCTATCCAGGCCAGGATTTTTCCATCTGCAAAAAGTAGGAACTGTGGGCATCCCCACTTGAGTTTTTTGAAAGGGTTTTTTAATCTCAGTTCTCCCATAAAATCCTCACCCAAGCCTTGCCCTAAACTCAGAGGGAAACATTTGC
Organism: Falco biarmicus; assembly: GCF_023638135.1. Lineage (NCBI taxonomy): Eukaryota > Metazoa > Chordata > Aves > Falconiformes > Falconidae > Falco > Falco biarmicus. Next base: position 31,904,946 of record NC_079289.1, read on the forward strand.
TTTCCCATGCTGGGATCATCTGGGAGCTTTATTCTTCCACCGACCACCTTAGCACCACAGAGCCCTTGGCGCAGCATGCTCAATCCCTGCCTGCTGAAGCTGAAAGAGCACTTCTAGGACCGCTGCTGAGACCTCCATCTTGACACCTCCAGGCCATGCTAGAAAAAAGGATCTTGACATCATGGTTTAATGGCCTACCCTTCACACTCTTTCAGGAGAGGCATGTGCTGCTTATACAGTTCATAGTGAACCATCCAAAGCCTTCCTCCTTGCAGGCCATTTCTTTCCTGTGTTACAGATGAAAAAACAGAGGAGCTTTGCATCTTACTAGGCAACATCTCTAGCAGGCAGCCTAACCCATGGGTTCCATTTCACAAGTTTCATCCCGTACTGTCTCAGGATAACCCGACAGGAACTTTGGTGGTTATTTTTGTATGATTAATCAAGGGGGAACTCACCTTATAATATGGCTTTAACAGCAAAGCCACCGAGATGTAAGTATATATTATATATTTACAAAAGATATAACTGAGTGTTAAGTTCTGCCAAGGCTTGGTGGATGCAGGCAGCAGAGGAATGGTCTCTTACTGGGTGGATGCTCGTCTGGGATGTCCACAGCTGCTCAGCCTCCCTCAGAGGTGCCAGGATGTGCTCTGCAGGCTACAAACACAGCTGCAAAGTGCCACTGGCCAGACCTGTGGACTCCAGACAGATGTGCACCTCCAGACAGATGTGTGCTACCTCTGGAGTGGGGGATTGGCAGACTCCCAGGGCGGAGATGTGAGACCCTCCACAGCCACAGACAGTATAACTGAAAGGGGCAGGAAGACTGGGTCCATTCTGCGAGCAAACTAGGCACCTGCCGGGGACAGACAAATTAAGAGGAAAGCATTCCCTGAGCTGCAAAGTGACTTGGCTATCTGCCAGCCATATGGATTTACCCCTCCCCCCAAAAAATCAGCAGGGTTCATTAGTAACACAGACTTGCACGCAAGGCTTACTGATCAAGCAATGTGGTGCCTTCCTGGGACCATAGTTGAGGAATTAGTCCCAATGAGGCTGCCTGGGACCATGGAGGAGCTAGAGCCAGCCCTGCCTTTGGGCTAGATCTGTTGTGATCAGAGCCAAAGCAGCAGTGGCAATAAAATGTTGGATTATACATAACCAGACCATAGGAGAGAAGCCACAAACCTGTGATGCAGGAAAGGAAAAGAAAGTGGCAATAAGAATGGAAAGTAATTTCTTATTGCAGGGACTCTTTCATTAGAGTGATGGTTCTCTCTTAAAGGCTGTGAGAAAGAGGAATCTCTGTCTGCTTTCAGCTGCCCCAAGTGGCTCTGCAGACCAGGTGATCTCACCAGGTCATTTTTTATGATGGGATGATAATCTGTGGTCTGTCCTCAAGGTACATTTATGCATTCATGTTTCCTTCAGCAGAGCTGTGACTATATAAACTGAGGGCTGAAATCAGTACATCTGAAGTGAGTCAAAGCAGAAGAAACTAGTTCCCCCTTTGGGCATGATGTTATATAGATCTGTCATCCTGATGTTTATGCTGGTGCTGTACAAGAAAAATATTCCTCCACCTCCTGGCTAATGCCTGCCCATATATTTATAAATGCCCTTTGGCTTGGGCAGGTTAAATGCTCAGAGTCCAAACCTAATAAAAGCCCACATCTCACTGATACAATAACCCCCCACACACATCTCATGCCATTTATAATAATGATATTTCTTGCTGTAACTCTGTTACATCAGGACGTGATCTTCCTCACATTTTTTCTCAGTTTTGCTTATATGACATGACCTATACATAACCAGGGCGTTATGAAAATCAAAGGAGATGTAAATCATTCTAATGCTATCATGCTTGCTTTTGTATCACAAGCTACCAGTAAAATGTTTGAGAAACAATGCTAATTAAAGTGCACAGGAAAATCACTTTCTATGAGAGTATTAAATCAATCAGGATGTTGCTGACACCTTTCACAGCCTTTCGGCGCTTGTGGATGTTGATTTGGACCTAGAATACCTACTGTCTTCCTTGCTTGTGACTATGCATTAATGCTGGCATAATTAGTGATATATATAGCCCTGGCCCAAAACATACACAAGTTGAAAGATATGCACCTTTTGTAAATTACAAACACCCCTAGCTAAAATGACTTTACAATCAGTCATGTTACTCAGTTTTATATTTCAGTCCAATGAAAGGGCTGGAGATGCTTCAGTGAAAGCTATTTGAACAGACAGCAATTACACTACTATAAATACAGAAATACTGGATTTAGCGCACACTGAAGTGACTGGAGCTCCAGAACTATTGTAAATTTGCTATTGTAAAATACAGTGGGAAAATGTGCAGAACATTTACAACCTGCCCTCGCTTAGTTAAGCTAGCCTGGTCCTTGGTTATATGCTAGGTTGCTGTATAAAACATGGATACTAACTTGGTTTCAGGGCTGTCCTACCTTCAGCGCAGCCTTTTGCAGCAGTCTGCGGTGGGTGTACTACTCTGGGGGTGGGGGGGGGGTGGGGGGGGATGTTCTGCTTGTTCTGGCAGAAGAAAGGAAACATCATTTCCCAGGGAACACTCTCCACCATCCAGCTGGGATCACCAGAGCCAAAAGGACCTGTCCTGCTCTTCCTTCCCCACCCACCTTGCACACCCATGTGCCTGCATGCACCAACACGTGCCAACACACACTGCACACACGATGTCTACACAGACCACACACATTGCATGCTCTGGTCCCATCCCTGCACTAGTTCTGCCTCTCACCTCACCCCAAGTCCAGACAGTTCAGGTCCCCAATGCACCAGAAAACTTAAGCTAGAAGGAAACAGGAAAACCCAGGAAAAAGCAGGAATAACTTTGGAAACAGTTTTTCTGGACTTTCACCACCCCAAATATTAGGACATTTAGGTACATTTACATGGCTATAAGGTATAGCTGTGCAGCTATCTCATGCAGCACCCCATCAGGCTCTGGCTCGGGGAAGGCATTTTCAAGAGCATTGCCAGAAACCAGAATAAGATGTTGACGGAGGAGCTGAGTGCTTCGTATTCTTCACCTGGCTCCAACCTGCAGCATTGTCCTCCCATCTGAGAGGAACTCAAAAGAGGTTTCCAGGTTCATTAAGATGCAAAGATATGTTGAATATTCTCAGAAAAATATTTAACCCAGACTCTCTTCTTCCAATTAGCAAAGCGAGAGGACTGTTTTCTTTCAATTGTTTTCAGAACAGAGACCTGTGGAGGGGTTGCCTAAGGAGATCTTCCTGATTATAGATAAACTCTATCAACATGTCTGTCAGAAAGGCTGCTCTGCACTGTACAGCCCACCATACATGATTTATATCTAAGATTTATATATGTCAAGCCACATATTTCATGTATCATTTGTGTGTTGCCTCCTTTCAGCCACAGAGGGCAAATATAATACCCTTCTGACATCATCCTCATTGTGTTTCTCTACTTGCTAAAATTATGTGAAGTGATTTAAGCAGAACTGGTATGATCTAAAATTCCCCCCCCCCCCCTTTTTTTTTTTTTTTTTTTAATAGCTCTTCTAATCTGTAACCTGTTGTTATGCTTCTTAGTACTGTGTGCACAGGAACATGCTTTGGCCTTTTCTTAGCTGTGCAGTCCTAGCTGGCTCCACCACAGTGATGAGGGCAAGATCCTGGTTTTGGAAGATGCCTGCACATGGTAGGGTTGTGCTGCAGCACCACCTTTCCCCAAAGAAACACCACAGGTATGCAGGAAGAGGCATTATGGTTAACCCCCACAGAAAACACAGGTTATCAACACCTGGCAGTAATGACATTTAAGACCACTGTGACCATTTCTTCTGAATGATACGGTGTTCCCTGGGCTTGTTCTTGTTTCACATCCCCAGACCTGTGACTGTACGTCTGGAGCTATCCTGCTCCACACTTTCTTGTATCAAAATGCACCACACAAGCATATAAAATGCAAACTCTTGTCACCACAGTGAGTCAGGATAGCCCAAAGACTTCCTTCAGTTAGACTGACATTTACTAGCTATTAAAATCAGCTAGGGACTCGTTGATTCCCAAAACAGGAACTTTTTTACAGTTCAGTGCCAGCTTACCTTGTACCTGCTGGGCCAAACCAAGCACAGTAATGATCACAGCAGGATCAGTTCAAGGGAAAACAACCTCCCTGCTCCTACATAATGTTGCCCTAAGTGTATGTACTACATACATATATCAGGTTTCTTATTCACAGCATCACACTTCAGTTCAGCTGCTTATTCCCCATGGTTCCTAGTCTATTTTTAGTTGGACATTTTCCTATGGACTCCTTGCTCTGTGATCGCTGGAGCTTGGCCCCTGCATGACTGCAGAGGTCAGGGGCTAGTGGGAATCCTCTTCTATCTCTGCAGACAAGCTATAGAGCACGGCTGATCAGTTGGGTCCTGTGGGAAATGGCCTGTCTGTGAAACCACAACAAGCTGATGGATTAGTGCAATTTGAGTCGTCTCCCAGCTGTACAGTTTGTGTCATTGCAGCTGCTGAAAAGCAACATTCCTCTTGTAGGTATTGCTCAATACGTCTTCCATGAAATACATCACCTTTCTGGTCCTTAACATCCTCCTTCCACACTGTCTTTTGGAAGAGCAGTAATTTTTTTGTATCTCAGAAAGGTAATAAAAATGCCATATTCTTCCTGATGAAATTCAGCACAAAGGAAAGCAGAGAACTTCAGCTGATGTTCCACGTGTGTGCTCTGGAGAATTAGCAGGAACTTCAAACTTAAATTAAGTGAGTTAGAAAAGTCAAACTGTTGAATATAACCCAATATGATAAATCAAAATGTCATTTAATACACAAATAATAGTTATGGTAGTAGAAAAACACAGAAAACATAAATTAACATAAAATCTGCTTCATTATGCTTCTTGACTGAAAATCCAAGATATTGTGACAGGAATCTTTCATTAGAGATGGTTGGGAACATTTCAATTAAAGTTTTGGGTTTGTGTTGTTTTTAAATCAGAAAATGTCTAACATTTTCATTACAGCTTTCTGTTTCAGTGAAACTTCAGTCAGGAAGACCCTTATTTCTGGAAAGGTCTTTTTAGGCAAAACAAGAAAGAACTTCCACTGTAAAATAACACACAAATCCACGGGTTAGCACACTAACACACTAAACTACAAACCACAAAAGACCTCTTGTTTGAATCCATTTTAAACCTTATGTTTGAAAACCTGAAAACTACTTTAGGTGTCACAAAGAAAACAATTCATACTTTAGACTTCACTTCAAGACCCCAGCAAAAAGGCATTCATCTCTTTCCTTCATGTCTTCTTTCAATAGTGAGACACTCATGTAAAAATCCCTGCCTCATTTTTAAGTTTTACTTCTTGGGTTAAATGAGTTAAATTACAGCCATTTTTCTGTCAAGCCTTGTCCTCCGAAGTCCTCCTAAAGACTCCTGCATTTTCTCTCAATCAAGGTACTTGCATGCTCTCATCTCTTAATTTATTTTTGAGATGCTAAAAAAAGAAGTTTTCATTTGTCTTATTTTGGGTATTTTTTTCAATTCTTTAAAATTTCTCTGGGTCTTCTCTCTGTAGCTTTTAACCGTGTTTTTCAAATAATCCATATAGATCAAATACCAGGCTGATTTACCGGGGCCCTCAGCTCTTGGCCCCAGATGCTCCTAACTAGCTGACTCTGTCCCTGGCCATGGTCTGTACTCTTTGTTCTTACTTGGATGTCCTTTCATGTGGCTGGGCCAAAACAAATCAAAGACTACAATGAGATCTTTCACCAAAATTGTTATTAATATCTATTACAGCAGTGCCCAGAGTTGCCAGTTGAGATGGAGACTATGTGCTGTCTAGCTAGACATTGTCTCTGTCCTGAAGTGGAAACAATCTCTGAGTAAAGTTTGCCACACTCCCCTGGAGTATCTTGTTTCTCAAAATCTACTAGCTCCATTGAATTCAGAGGCACCATCCATGCATCGAGGTAATATCTTTCATGAATGACAGACAGCAGCAGCAAACAGTCAAAGTAATCTGGTTAAGTTTAGAATTACCCTGTTCCCTGGACATGTGGTATTTCTTGAATTCATTGTAAAAGGTGAAGGAGAAATAACACAAAAATCTGTAGAGCTCCTTGCAGATCCTTTTTCAGAACCCTATTTCTTCTACAAGGGAATTCAGAGACATTTTAAAACTAGAATTTCAGAATGCTGTTTCATTAAACTGGTAGACAAGGACATATTGCATGTCCATATGCACTTATGTCTAGTGAGACTTCAAAGGATTCAGTTGATAATGTATAAATTAACTGATTAAAAACTTTACTGGAAGACTAGTAAATCAGAATAGGACCTGGATATTGCATTTCAGCTTTACTAAACTCCATTATTAATAAGTTCTGGCTATTACTGGTGTTGTAACATTGTGCAGGGACTTGTTTAATTAGTGACAATAAATTGCTGCATTTAAGATCAAGCAGTAAATTGTACTTGAAACTATAGACTGTGCTTGAGCATGAATAAATTATGGATTTTTTTTCTTAACAGTGATACAAGTTCCTCAACAGGGCAAGCCCTTGGTCCATGGTCCTAGGCTAGGCCCTTCAAGCATTTCTGATCTACTTCAGAAACACGGATGGAGGCACATGGGCCTGGGAGCTAAACTGCAAAATGAAAGAAAGATCATGGAGCATCCTGTGTAACTATCTAGTGTATAGTTCCATTGTCTCTGGATTGTCTCATTCAAAATGGGTAAACAGTACTGAGGGTAAATAAGCCAATAAGTTTAACTTACTCTCATTTTCAGAAGAGGTTGAGGGTTTCTGTTAACACTGCAGAATTCCAAACTTCTTATTATCACAGAGTTTTATAAAATTAATTTATGCATGAATGTTAGATATAGATGGAATAACACAGAACAACAACAGTGTTTGTCTGTTTTAAGACACTGGCACATCAGATCTTCCTCTTACAGAGTTGCACAGCTGCAGATAAGGTTGCAACATCCAGAATTCTTAGCCTAAAAAAAATCAGTTGCTTTGTGCTTTGTCTTTTTTAATTCATAAAAATGCTCAGTTATGACACAGATTTTTTTTGAGCTATAGTTTCAAGTAGAAATCAGCTTGATTCTTTATCAGATGAAATGGACTCATGCATCACTGTGTACTTTGGGGATTAATTCAGGAAAGACAGAAGATGAGGATGTCAATGCCCCTAATAACCTGGAGCAAAAATCACAATGGCCCTCCGGCACTCTGATCTTCAGTGCTGCAACACCTTGTCTATAGGAGCCTGGGGCTTGAAGAAGAAAGCAAAGTCCTGAATTTGGAACCCAATCTCTTTCAACAGGAGCAGAGCCAGAGGGTTCAGACCAAAATCTCCCCACCCACCTGGTGGGAAGACCCTGCTTTGCCCTGTGAAGCTTCCTACTTGGCAGCAGACCAAAAGCTTGAAGGGAACAGCAACAGAAGGCATACAAGAACAAGTGTAGCTGTAGTCCAAGGATTAAGGAACTCATCCAGAAGCGAAGAAAAAGTAGCTTTAATCCCTACTTCAAGGTCTGTTTATGCAGATAAATGCAAAACAGGTAAGATGCCTGTGGAATGAGGACTGGCCTGAAAGTAGCATTCTTCTTTCAAGTATGAGTTCTGATGGGGCTAGGGGAGTGAGGATCCCTGAAGGGAGGTCCCTTGGGCAATGCTGGGCAGCATGAGGTCTCTCTGCAAAGCTGATGGATAGTCAATCATCATTTCAGCACTGATTGCAATAGCAACAAGCCTGAGCCCAGGGATTTTTAAGTGTTTTAGGATAAAAGCTGCCATGCACAGTCAAACCACTGTGCAATAAGGCATTGCTTTAATCCATTAACTCTCCATTATGGGCTAAGTATGTTTCTTAATTACTGAGGGTGACTTTGGAGAGTGGCTTAACCACATGATTCTCACTAACATGAACAAAAAGTTTATTCTTCCATCCTAGACTTTGCCTAATATCTTAATTTCACCCTCAGAGCTGTGCCTGCAGGCAGCAAAGTCAGATGATATCCATTTAAGGAAAAATGTGTTTAGCATCAGCATTCAGGATTTAGTGCACATAGCTTGATCCTCTCTTTACTTGTAATTCCCTGTTCAGTCATTTCCCTTCTACGCTGTGAGAGCATCTTGTGCTGTGAAAAGGCCAGGCTGAGAGATAACATGTGGTACAATTACCACAGAGTTGCTTTTCCTGAAGTTAAGGAATGTGAACACAAGGCTTCCTGGACATGTCTGGTATTTAAAATCAATTGTGTCAAGCATGAAACAGGAGGCAAGGAACAGACAGGGCTTTATGGCCTTTTTCTCCTCCCTTGGGCTTCCTCCAGTGTCACGAGTGTACAAACTACAATCTCAGCTCTCTGACAACTTGCGTTCAGCTGTAGGGAGCTGCTGCATCTCTGCCCCCCTGCAGCCCCTGTCAAGGGCACTGCAACAGCTGAGAATAAAAGGAATGCAGTGGCTCAGGTCACCTTTCTCTCGTCTCCCCCTTCAAAATACTCCTCTCCCAGAAAGGAAATCGATGGCTTGTTCTGGTAGCACTGCACCATTCAGCAAGTCCCCTCAAATTCACAAATATCAAGGTCCTGGGGGGAGAGTTCAGAGGGGTCAGTGCAGAGCAGACAGTTGACCCCTTAGAAGCTGAGGCTCTTGGTCTGGAAAGCCATCTCTGCCAGTGGGAAAGTGGTTATCAAAGTTGCTCCTCTCTCCATTTCAGCCCCTTCCTTCCCACTGACATGCTGCAGCTCACACCCCTCAGTTGTGCCAAGGCAGCTGCTCTGGGGACTGTGCTGCAAACAGGATCAGTTCAATGATCTCAGTTTAAAAATAAACCCTTTTAAAATTATTCTTTAGTTTAAATCATGTCAATAATCCACTCTGCACTCCAGCCACACAAGCTGTTGCATTGCTCAATGGAGGGGGCAGAGAGACATGGTGATGGGAAGGGAAAATGTGGCTAAGGAATTGTTTCATTGAAATGCAGCCCCATTCTCCCCTCAGGTTCCTGCAGTATGACCTGGATATTGCAATGTGTACGGGGCTCTTTGGTCATTAATAGCAAGCTGTGCACTGCTTGGTCAGGCAGCAGAATGAATTTATGCCCAGTGAAACATGGATGCACCATTGCACGTCTGCTGAATTTGAGAGATAATAGACTGTGTCATCTTTAAATATTTATGCTGACCTTATCTTACAAGAAGCAAAGCAATACTTTTCCCCATATAAAGACTGCAAGGACAAAGTTACCTGATCCACACTCTCACTTGTCTGGAATTAGGTTCAATAAGCAGAATTAAGAACCTAAATCAGGCCCATATTTTGAACAAGAGTCCTAGTGTTTTTGAAGGAGACCCTACTGGAAAACCCATGGCTATTTGGCACTGGTAGCTTCTATTTTGGTGCATCTATAATGGAGGAGGATCACATGCTTGATTATGCCAGTCTTAGGCTCAAGTGCCTGAGTGTCAGACCCAGAGGTGCTACTAAGACTTTTTGCTGTATCAGAGGCAGCCTATGGAAATGGCAAGGAGAAGGAGAAAGAAGGAGAAGCAGCTCTCACCCAGACCTCCCCTATGAAATACCATGCTCAAAAATACTAAAAGAGGATTCAGCTCAGATGTTGGGACACAGATGGGAAGAGTAGGGAGAGGCAGGACCCACTTAAATACTGAAAGCACAGTTTATTTAGGTCACAACTGGAAGGAAATGGTCTGGTGCCCACTGAATGCATTGGTTGAGTAGCTTGTGGTACAGAAGGTGCTGGTGGAGATGAAAGCTTGGGTATGAAAACAAGCTTGAACTAAAGAAGTGCATGTTTAGCTATTAGTCTTGATACTAGAAGCCCTCAGCTGTTGTGCACCCCTGGGTGATTTATCTCGTTCAAGGATTAACTGCACTTGATTGCATGCATTGACAGCTCAGGTATGGTCAGTTTTACTGGTTTAGATACACAACAACACCTGCAAATGTAGCTGCTCTTGGATGTGGAAGACATACAGCTGCTTTAGTGTAAAGCTGAGCTGATAAACCATGTTGCACTGAGGCTAGCTCTGTGAGAAATGAGCTTGGGCATCTTGGTACAACACTGTGTGGAGAGCATGCTCAGTCAAGCTCATAAACCCCAGTGCATTGCATGGACCTGCCTGCCACTCCTGCTCTCCCCAGCTCCTATATGATCAGAGATTTCTCATTGCTCAGCTTGAGCTGTGAAAACCAGGCCAAATGTACCTCAGTTTAGATTTCTCACACAACTTGGCACTTCCACAGATGTCAGCTGAACCATCCAAAAGTTAATCACTAGAAGGACATAGAAACATGTAAATAAATGTACCATATGCACACATACACCAGCCCATGGAAGCATAGGATGGTGGTGGAAACATAGTGGTATAACTTGAAGCAATGAAGTGAAACTAAGGAATGAAAGATTTACGTTAAATAAGAACAGCAAAATGTGCTGGATTATGCACTGCCTTGCATGAGAAATAGCCTGCATTTCTTATATTCAACAAAGACTGGATGAAATAATCAAAATACATCATAGGGAATTATTTTTCATAGGTGAGACAAGCACAGAGATAAACCCACTGGTCTTTATCCCTGTTTACTTTCCATGAACCTGAGAATGAATAATGGATTTATCCCCACAGGGTATGTAAAAAAGTGCCATTTTTACCAGTCACAACATAACTGAGCTTGTTAAATACTTTAATGAACTCAACTAACTCTGTTCATATGAACAAGGCAACAAAGATTAAGCAAAGGATGGCCATTTTCTGATTTGCCTGAAAACACTACTGCAGCCATTGCCTTTGCACCTGAGTCTCAGCCAAGGCAAATTTGTAAGCTGGATCTACAGCACAGCCTGCTCCACACATAAGTTTTTATACTGATTGTCACTACTTTGACTCAAGGTGTGGCTTACCCTGAGGAAGTCAACTGACACTGCCCCACAGCAGATGCTTAAACTGTATCTCAACTAGAACTTGTGGCTACCTTAAGGAGGGTGGGCTATTTTAACCACAGTCCCATCCAACCCAAGCAAGGGGCTGAGATGTTGTACGTAAGCACTCCTTAAATAATTACTGACCCAAAGGCAAACTCTTTGCCTTTTTTCATCTGAGGGACTTGAGCTTGGTTGCTTTACCCTGTTGAGCAAGACAACAGCATTAACATGAACATTAGCAGATATCCCTGGGTGCTGCATTTAAGCAGGAAAGTAACATGTTAAAATGGATGTTTACTCTTTGACTAGTCAGATAACATCCTCAGCCACCATCTGCATGTCTATCTTCTTCTTTTGTTTTTGTTTTGTTTTGTTTTTTCTTTGTTGGTTGGTGTTTGGTTTTGGTTTTGTTTTTGTTTTTTTAAATGGGAAAACCTTCCTGAAAGGGACATGGAGACTTAGGATCTTACCTTGCAGAAACGGGACGTGATGAGTGTTTCCTACCAGCTATTCTTTTCCTTTGGGTCCTCGTCACACAAAAGCATTCTAGGTACTGCTTCAGAGGTACCTGTTATCCTCCATCAACAGTAGAAGGAAGTTCTGGACCTCCCTGCTGGGGCCAGGTGCATTAATTTTAATATTGAACATAATGCAGGCACCAGATTTGGAAGATCTGAATGCTGCTTGTTGAATTTGTCCTTATAACATCCCGTAAAACAGGAAATACTCTCCTTGACAAGATTTTTTCATTATACCATTGCCAGCTCAGAAAAATATTTATCTGCTATTTATCTATGGGCATTCTCCTTTACTCCATCTGAATTCTGCGTGAACTATTTTCCTCTGAAATTCTGTATTGATAAGGCTGACATCGTGAGCCAGTTTAACACACCTGTGACTGAAACAAAATTTCCTACGCATTTTTATAAGATGAGCAGTCTAAATTTGGAGGGAGTAACATTTTCTGCAAACATCCCAGTTTTATATGAGAACGGCAGCTTTAACTGAGAGCCGGCAATGATGCCAGCAAGCTGTGCCAGGGCATGTGAGGTAAGAGAAGCAGGTGACCTCATTTATTTCCTACCTGCCAGTAATATCAGCACAATAGCTTGTTATTCCTCTGCTTACTTAGGGGCTTTTGTATATTCACCTTTGTGGTAGCAGACTATATTAGTACTGAATTTTAATCGTTGTACCTCCTCCTCTTCTTCATGGAACTGGCTGTTGGCTGGCCTTGGAAAAGCACAGGTACTGCAAGTCTCCCTTTTCTTGCAGGTGGCAGAACTCTGGATTCTGAACTTCTGACGATGAGCAGATCTTCGTGTGTGAGGAAATAACCTAAACTGGCACGACACAGCATGAACTCAGTACGGTCCTGGCTGGCAAAGCTGAGGTTAGGTCAACACAGCCCCTTCCTCACCCATCAGGAAAGGTCTCCACAGCGGTCTGAACGGACCTGAGGGACTCCGCGCACCACAGGCGGAGGCCGACTTCTATCAAGCCCGACATTTTTGAGGACAGGCTGGTTTGCAGGACATGACGGCGCCTCGCCAGCCCCGGCCCTTCCACACACTTCCCTCACACCCGGGCTGGAGAGGGCAAGGGTGCCCCGAAACGCCGGCGCTGAGGGCGGCGGGCGGCTGCGAGGAGAGCCCTGAGGGGCCGCCGCGCCTCGCTGAGGGGCGCCGCCGGGAGCGCGGCACGGGCGGGCTTTGGTGCCCCCTGCTGGGCGCGGTCCCGCCCCCGCCAGGCCCCGCTCCCGCTGTCCCGGCGGCCGCTCGGGGTCCCGGTCGCCACCTCACGGCTGCAGCGCGGGTACAGCTGGCAGCGCCTGTCTCCGGGGCTTCCTAAAGCTTTTCGGTTTCCTCCCCCAGCCGTCCAGTGCTGGGCAGGGTGGCCGTTCCGCGCCGGCTGTGTGTATTTCTGGGTGTTTTGACAGGATGTCTGGAAAACACAGTGCAAAACTGCTCGCTCCTAACGCACGCAGCGATGCCGTGAGCATCTAGACCAGGATGAGCTGGTTTTTTTGTCTTCAGTGGCACAGGTCATGGCACTGCCGCTGATTCTTCTGCAACTACCTATGGCGTGAGCCTCTGGCAGAACTGCAGGTCTCCAGCATCCCACCCAACATGGGTTCAGCCCGCAGACCCGCCAGCCACGGCTGCTGCACGGTACCAACCCCAGCACCGTCAGGACAGGAACCCCAGTAGCCACCACGGAGAAAATGAATACCTGATGCCCATTTTTGAAAAAGCGGAGACCAGTATTTTTGATCAAAACAAAAGCTGTCCTAAAATGTAAGGTATGAAATTCAGTGCGACAAATAAAATGCTGTGAAGTATCAGAGAGCAGCTTTTGCAGGCTCTGTGTGTGCTGCTGGAACTGAAACCATTTCCCGTTATTTCATGACCCACAACGAAAAATGTCTGTATGAGGATTCCTCCATAGATGTTTCCCCTTTCTCAACCTCAAAACTCCAATTTTGGGAAGTCTGTGCACAGAGATGGCGTGGGGCCAGATCCCACAGCCATGCCCTCCCAGCCACGCAGCCACCAAAGCAAGTGGACACAGTGTGAAATAAAAAGCGATTGTTCTGTGACGGCTGAAATCTGTCTCATCTGAGGGTGCCATGGTCACCTCCCTCTTTTCTTTCTGTCCCCTTCCACAGGCTGGCACCTATCCCCCAGCTGAGTCTGGGAAAGATATCAGTTAAGCTTAGAGATGGCTTCAAACAGCTTTAGGGCATACTGAATATTATACTGCTACTGCCTCCACTGCCTTCCAACAACAGGCTGGAGTTATTTCAGCCAGCTTGTTAAACTGGGGAACTGGGGCAAAAGCGGAAGCATTCTACAACATACAGTGATTGTACTCTTAGCATTAATTAGCTGTTTTCTCAGGAGTCAGAATCTTTTTTTTCCTCTTGCTAATACTGAAAGAAATTAGATTGCACTGGGAGCTGCCCACTAGCTCTACAAAAACAAACAGGATCCCCTCCTCAAGACCACACAAAAACCCTAAGGAAAATCTCTGATGTTTTGACAGTGCTTTTGTACAATTTGTTTTTATGCTTTTTTAGACGGACAGTCTAATGATGTCACACTAATCCTATGGACATCATTCTGCAGCTACAACCAATTTATCTGCCGCTATGTATAAAGTGCTGCACAATGCTCCCTTTATGTGCTTTCTGATTAAGTTAGTACTTTTCCTAAATAAAATCAGAAACACTGGCATACTTCTTATTCTCAGGACCCTAGTGCATTTTATTGCAGAGACTGATTAGATCACCTAAGTCAATTGACCTGTACGAAGTGTGTCTTGTCAAAAATAGAAGAGAAAGCCTTTTGGAGGACTCATTACCCTTTTTCTGGGAAAGCAGTAATTGGAAATCCTATTTTAAATAGCTATCTAGTTCATTTTAATATTCAAAGATAAGTTCCTCCTTTCATTGCTATAAATGCCTAAAACACCTTAATTATCAGCTCCTTAAATCTAGCACATTCTTTCTCAGCTATTAAAATGTATCTCTGCTGCTAAGCAATGCCTAGAATTGATGGGGGGACTTTGCACTCATTTACCTCCACAATAAGAAGCAGCCCACATTGCTGTCAGTGCCTGTGTTATTAATTAATCCCAGTGATTTGCTTCATTCAGGATCTCAGTTGATAATGCCAACCATTCAGTGTTGCATGATGTCTTTTTTGCCCCATGGAGCCTATGAGTCTTTCTGTCTTTGGCCATCAGTGACAAGTGATAGAATGCAGAGGGGATCAGAAAAAACAGCAGGTTTCGAGGTGGCCTGAGGTACCTGTCATGGAGCCACCAGAGTGAGTTTTTTCCACAGGGTATGAGATAGGAGCGAGGGGTGACATTTGCACAGGCAGGGCAGTCACGATGTTGGTTTCTTTTCCCTCAATATACGTCATCTTCATTCCCTGAAATATTGGTCTGCTGTGGCTGGTTCACCACAGCAAAAGTACCAAAATAAGCAGGAAGCCTTGGCCAGGAACGGGGTTACAAACCACAACGGCAGCCTTGACAGCGCTCTGCAGAATAGTCATTTCATTCAGTACAGCAAGATTTGTAACCCAGGGCTTAGATCGCATAAAGTCAGAGCGACTCTTTTGTATGCCTCCCTGTGTCATTAGCTTTTATAAAAAGGAATCAAAATGCCAAGCAAAGGGAAGAAAGAAAACAAATATAAAGCATTTAAATAAAGAATAGAAAAAAAAAAGGCAAAAGAGGATGTAACAAACATTGCATGCCTGAAGCAAAAGAACAAACCCTGCATTTGCTTGTGGTATTCAAACAGAAAAAGAATCCACTGATTTCATTGACAGCAGAATCATACCTTGGCTTGATGCCTGTGAGATTTCAAAAAAGGATATCTATGTTTTCCATCTGAAATAACCCCTCCATATTGAAAATTCCCTACTTCTCACTTTCATAGTCCCTGCTTACTGACGATTTTTTATCATAGGAGAGGTCTGTGGTTTCTGAATTGTACTTCAGGGATGTTTGGTGACCTATGAAATCCTCCCGTGTTTCTGACACTACCACAATGCCGGTCTTTTCAGGCAACACAGCGATCTGCCAAGGCTTCAGCTTCAGGGACTTCAATGGTCACTGAAGTCATAACAAAACCCAGTAGCATCTTCACAGCAAGGTCAAGTCTTCAGTCTCATTTCTGAATATCAAGGTCTCTGCGTTCAAACTAGATCACTAGTTTTCTTTGAGGGGTCTGTGGACTATTTTAGCCTTGAAAGATAACTAAGAAAAGCAAGGGTTTGGACAGCAGGCTTCCATCCACCACATACATTTACTCCTCCTTTGAAAAAAGTGTAGGATGCCTGTTTGAAAGTACTGCAGACATATTCAGGAAGGAAAAACAGAACAAAACAGAACAAAACTGGAATGAGACAGAGAGGGAAAGATGTATGAGGAGAGGTCAGCATTATAAAGACAGAAAAACAGGATATGCCCAAATGGGTCCTATGACTGGATTTCAGCAAATTCATTGTTGAATGTTGGATCCTTCATTGTCAGATTAATACTCCCTCAGGTAATAGAGGATATCTGTTTTCTTTCCTCTGTTCAGTCATTAATACAGCAGAGGCCAATGCATTCCCAACAGAGGAATTCTTGGCAAAAGTACTTTACACTGCACATGGCTCAAAGCAAGGGCTGGCTCCCAATATCCCCTCCCTTGTTGTGAATGCCCTGGCAGCTAAGCTACAGGCTCAACTTGTTGTGTTTTGGGATTTTCAGTGAATTTTTGTTTCACATTACATACCCATTTAGCAGGAGACTGAGCACACGCAGGTCAGAGCAACCCAGGCCCTGGTGCTGAAGCCCTCCACCCTGAGCTAAGTGCAGTGTGTGAGATCTCTCCCAGGAGGAAGAAACTGCACCCACCAAACCCAGAGCCTTCTCAGTAAGAACCGTATGCGGGAACACAGCCTCTTTCAGAGAGTTTAGTTCTTTGCTTCCCCGCAACTGAAAGGTAGCATTTTCTCCAATTTCCAAGGGGAAAAAAACCCAAAGCGAAACTGAATTATTAACATTTACCATTTTGACAGAAAAAGGTAGGACTGTTGCTCTTGCTTTTTCAGCTGTTCAAATGGGCAGCCAAATGAAAATACCACTTTTTCAAATAGTCCTACCTAAGTGTGAATTTGTAAAGTTTTCAGTTATTGACACAAAACCACTTGTGGTTCATATAGTCAATACGTGTTGCAGTGTATTTCTAAGAACTGATGAAAGACTGCAGATGCAAAAGGTGGCCTGTTTTCTGTCCACCTAATGCTAGTTGTCACAACAAATAAACTTGCCCCTCCCTTCAGCCTTGCCTCTTCCAAAATGTGGAGCATCTTAGTAACTGCTAATGGCTCATTTTAGAGTTAAATTTCTGCTATAACCACACCCTGCACAGACAGGTGGTGTCCCCTCCCTCCCCAGTAAATAGCTTCTGGTGCAGTAGTTTACCTTCATTATGAACTGATTTTTAAGAAGTATGTGAAAACTTCACTAAACTTGATGGAAGAAAAAAGCTGGGGCAAGGAGTGGGCCTGTGTGAATGTCATAAGGTTCAGCAAGGCCAACCCCAAGGTTCTGCATCTCAGTCAGGGTAATCCCCAGTATCAGCACAGACAGGGGGTGGATGGGTTGAGAGCAGCCCTGCAGAGGACTTGGAGGCACTGGTGGATGACAAATTGGACGTGAGCCATCAATGTGTATTTGCAGCCCAGAAAGCCAACCGTATTCTGGGTTGCATGAGAAGAAGTGTGGCCAGCAGGCCGAGGGAGGTGATTCTCCCCTTCTACTCTGCCCTGGTAAGACCCCACCTGGAGAACTGTGTCCACCTCTGGGGTCCCCAACACAAGAAGGACATGGACCTGTTAGAGTGAGCCCAGAGGAGGGCCACAAAGATGATCAGAGGGCTGGAGCACGTCTGCTGTGAAGACAGGCTGAGAGAGCTGGGGTTGTTCAGCCCAGAGAAGAGAAGGCTCCAGGGAGAACTTATTGAAAGAGACAGGACTTTTCACCAGGGTCTGTAGTGACAGGACAAGAACAGTGGTTCTAAAGTGAGAGAGGGTAGATTTAGATTGGAAATAAGGAAAAAATTTTTACTGTTAGGGTTACGAGACTCTGGCAGGTTGCCCAGAGGTGTGGATGTCCCATCCCTGGAAGTGTTTGAGGCCAGGCTGGATGGAGCTTTGAGCAACCCGGCGTAGTGGAAGGTGTCCCTGCCCATGGCAGGGGGGTTGGACTACATGACCTTTAAAAGTCACTTCTGTCCCCAACCATGCTGTGGTTCTGTGAAATCCTACCAGGAGCTTAAGCTCCAACATAATTCACACACTGTAAATGTTAAAACACTCTGAAAATAACACAACCTCAAGCCCTCCTTCACAAAGCTTTCTTCCCTATTTAGTGGTGGTGTTGTGCAGTACTACAACACCTACAGGTCTAGCTTTCTCAGTGAACCCATACATCATCAAGCCAGTGTAAACAAGGAGAGAACCAGGCTGCAAGACACGTCTTTTGAATGAAGTTTGCCCCTGAAGAGCTATCAGCTGCTCCTTATCCATTTTTATTTGCATGTGTTCCCCAGCCCCTGTAAGATGAAACTTATGACAAGCCTGACTGCTGGTTGATACTGTGAAATGAAGAGCTGATTTGGTTTGGCTTTTGGCCATTTGCATAGATCTTACTAATGAGAGTTTGAATTTATTTAAAATCTGTTTCCAGCAGACTCCAGAGCCAGGATAAACTCTGTGCTTGTGTGCACACAGTGAAGATCAGTGACAAGTCTGTACTTGAAAACAGCTTCAAACCCAAACTCATCTGGCAACCTGGGCACACCTGGTATTTTACTCTTCCAACTCCTGCCACCCACTATCCACTGTGGATTTACAAATTGGTGTCTAATTGACAAATAACTAAGTAGAAACCTTGATTCTCTTTTCTGTGTTGTGAAAGAAACTGCCTTTCTCATAACCGGTTGCCCTACATCTTACAGGCACTTTAGATTTTATCTGGACTAAAGGATTTTACCAGCTGAAGTCCTGCTAGCACAGGTTTCTGCTGGTGGTTTTGAAAAGCTGCCCAGAAAGGTACTTTGAAACAGCCAGGGAGAATGGTAGGAGATATTGTACTGACACCTAGCAAGATTCACACCATTTAACACAGAGACTGAAAATACACGTGAGGCTGGGCTAGTCTGAAACCTTATTTCTTAAATTCTTTAATATAGTTTGTACCAGGTCAGTATGTAAATGGTTCTGTAAATTTCAGGGTCTGAAATAGGTAGTGTGTGCTAGGATTTGGTTTCCCTGGTATAAGCTGCAGTCACAGCAGGATTTTTTTTTTCCGTTTAACTGTACCCATCTAATATTTCAACAAAATTTTTCGGCTACAGACCTGGTCTGAAAACCAGCTGGTTTTCATATCTTGGAAAAGGAACGTAGCCTCGTGCAATAATATTAGAAACAGCTGATATTCTCATTTATGCAGTAAAGGAAAAATAAAATAATTTGATGTGGTACTTTGTGCAGTAGTACCTAACAGTCCATCTTAATACTATTAAATTGAAATTTTGCCATTCCTTGTCATTCTTTTTCATTCAGCAAGAAAAGGCAACTAATTTGTTAGCAAAATTGCCATGATTTCATGGAAATGTTTTTTTTTTCAGCAGAGGACATTTTTGAAAGAAAACAATACATATGGAAAATCACTCTGCTTAAATTAGCAACAAAATGGTATCGATATTTAAGGGAGGTTGATATACATATTTAAGGGAGGAAAGCAGAAGGCAGCTGCTGCTAAATATTTATCCACTGACATTTAGCTCTGAATTTAAGAGAAAGTGTCAGTAATACATAAAAAAAGTGATTTCCCTTTTATAGGGCATGTGATGATTTTGAGTTACAGCTCAGCTCTCCAACGGATTTAATGGAATTAAACACGAGTAAATACCGAGGCAACAGTTATAAACTGTGTATTGGAAGAACCAGTTAAAGAATAAATTCTCTGGCACTGGGTTGCTTACGCAAGTGTGTGGCTACTGCGAAGGCTGTTTGCTATATACCACTACATCCTCTTTTTCCAGAGTATATGAACAGGGTTTGCAGCATGCAAAATTGGTTGTGCACTCCCAGGGTTTACTTTAGCATTGGAACTCTTAGAAGATAGTTACTTAGATAGGTAGATTTTGCACCACAAAATCACAGCTCCTTCTGAAAGCAGAGAGACTGAGAGGTTCAAAAGCCATGCAAAGCCAGACCTCTCCAGTAGCCCTTCCAAATGTTCAGGGGTTGGAAAATACAGTGCAGTTCATCCTGCAGGCACAGCTGAAGCTTCAGTATCAGGCATGCACCTGAGAGATAACCCTAGCAAGATTTTCTCAGTCATTTAATTGAATGTATGGCCTTGGAGGACATGGTTACACAGACATTGTCTTGAATCTCAATAGTGCCTTATGGGGCTCCCATTCTTCTTGCAAATTCTCACACCTGTGTTATCCCTTTACTAGGCCAGGTCAGGTGCATGTGTGCAGCTGCATAAACTGATCTGGCTGGAAAACAACCTCTTTTTTCTGAATCATTCCAAGATATCCCCACTCCACCACTTGGTTCACCAGCTAGCTGTGCAAGCTGCTGTGAGGGTGGTTTGGGGAGGTGATTGGGAACAAGTAGTCATGAACAGAGAATCGAGCTGGTGAAGCAGTTTAGGCAGTACTATCACCAAATGTGAAACTGGGGTCTGACACTGCATGCATTGCAAGGAAATGAAGGGAGTCACAATAGCGTGCAAACAAACGCTGGCTTACAAATCCCTGGAACAGACTCAACCATGTGCAGGACACTTTAAGGCCAAACCCCAAATCCCTCACATAGCTGTTACAGATCTCCTTGGGCCACACAAAGAAAAGTGGGAGAGAGCTGTAACTACATTTGGTGAAGTTAGGTCACCATATAAGCAACTTTGGGAAGGCAAATTCTCACGATATATCTTGATAAGGGAGAGAGCATAAAGCGTGCAGCTCACACACTTCTTGCAGTTAGTTTCATCCATGCATGACAAGCCAGGCCAGCCTCATTTCTACTTTGCCATTTAGCAAAATGTTTTTAAACAAAGTATTCATTCTTTAAAGGTTGGAGCTGGGACCCTAACTTAGATGTCTACTGTGTAGGTTTCTGATGTCTTTTAGCTGTTTCCTCTTGGGAGGAACTGAATCACATCCTAGATGCGCACAAGCCCCAGCCTGGCTGACAACAACCGGCTCAGAAGCAGGGATGGAGGTGTTGGGTGAAATGTGTGGCTCCTCTCCTGGAAGAGGGGGTCAATGTGTACAGCCCCCATCTCGACATCATGTGGTGGGTAACAGGCGCTGGTGTGACAGGATGCAAGTGGGAAAGCTGCGAGTGAACAGACTCCCCAAAACTGCCTGCAATGGCATTTCTCCCAAAGCAGGTCACATTACAGAGGAAAATAACAATAATGAAGTTTGCTTAAGAGAGGGCACGATAAACTGGATTAAATAGTAACCAGGAAATTACCAAGAGACTTGGGGGGTGGGGATGGGGGAGGTGGGAAGGGAGTCAGCTTCAAAAGAAGCCTAAACAAAGTGTGCAAGTGCATGATGAAGGAAGAGAAACCTGGCCTGGAACACGAGACATCACCCCATCAGCACGGGGTGTGAGTTATAGGTTCCTGTAGCTCCGTGCATTTGGGAAGGGGTTGAAATTTGAGGGGTTATTCAGAGAAGGGTGTTCAGGCATTTGTTCAGGCCTGTTAACGTTCTGGATTAAGTGCTGTATTGACGTACTGATCCAGAATGTGTAGCACATTGATCATCAGGTGATTATGTGACATTAATAAATCAATGACCAATTGTTAATAAATCCCTGTGACTGAAACCATGTGGGTGGAGCAGTTTTTCCCTGTGACAGGAACCAGCAAATTCTGCCCTTCTCCCATTGCCAAAAATACAGACTGGAGTGGAAGTAAGGCTGAAAAACCTTAAAGGCAGGTGTATTCATATAGTTCCTCTCTGAGACAACCCTTCTGGAATTCTTTGATAATTCTGGATTTCTATTCTTCTCCTCTGGCAGCATTTCATTGTCATTCAGCGCAGACAGAAGCACATTAACTAGCCTAGATCATATAAATCTGCCTATGTGGGAGGAAATTAGCTCCATAACAATGCTGATAATAGTTTTCTACAGCATTCCCCTCCCCAATATTTGTAGAAATATAGCTAGGCCTATTTGGCTGTTCTGATGAATTTCCCCATGTAGGAAAGTATCAATATCATCTATGAACATCACTAAATCTGTTCCTTTTGTTTCATGCAAAAAAAATTGACTTTCTCCATAATTTCTAAATTCAGTGATGGTCACAAGGCTGTTTTTCCACCTCTAGTTAGAACCACAAAGTTTCAGCATATTACTGACAGGGATTTTATTTAAAACCAGCACTACTACTGAGAAATATCACCAGATTCCTGTGTGTGTGAGCACACATTTCATCTATGCTTGGAATGGAAAACATTTTATAAATACCAGGTAATTTAAAACAAGCACTTTTGGTTTAGACTGTGTTTTCTTATTCATTGGTACCAGGTTTGTGCTACAGCATCACATAAGAGTATAAATTTCATTCATATGAAGTGTGAGCAACAATACCATTTCTATCATGTTAGAGCATAGGAGACGGTGTTTACACCAGTGCTGCAGTCCCTGAAGGCTGGCAGATGACATCTGATCCACCATAAAATGTGCTTGGACAAAACTGTCTCTGCAAAATATGTATTACACTTCAGCTGGCATCACAAGTTTGTACCACTTTGTGTCAAGTAACTCCTCTAGGACACAGTTTCTCATCTTGTGGAACCAGGGCCTTGGATGGAATTCAGGCTCCATGAACTGAGCCACCACCCTCAGGAAGATGAAGGGCTTCTTGTCTTCATGAAAGCCAGCCTGTTCCTCATCACTGCATCATCTGGTCTAATAAAAGATACTACCTCCCTCTGCAGGCGTTGCCTCTCTTTTAAGCACTTAGTTCAAAAGTCTCCCTTTCTGAAAAAGCATCTTGACATTTCTATGTTCTCTCTATCACCAGAATAGTGTGTGAGCAGAATATGTCCATTATATAAATGTGACTGTTCTATCACAAGAAAACTTCTCTGGGAAGGAGCCTTCGACTGGACTGCTTCTACTGCATTTGCTTGGGTGGATAGCTATGCCTCCAAACACTCCTCATGATTTCCTGGGGACTCTCTGTGAACACTATTCCAAAAACGAGACTTTTGGCTCTGCCTGCAATACAAACCCTGCAGAGGTTCATAAATCAATCTAACTAAATGAACAACTGCCCTGGAGATAAAGTTCAACTGTTTTTGCATGATTTGTCTAGTTAAACAATTTAGCGTTGCAAATACTAAAAAGCAGAAGTTAATAAAATAGCAGATTTGTTCATGTTACAGTTGAAAGGACAGTTGATGTCTAAATAGCAGAACTCAGTTTAAAAATGGAAGGCAGAAGTAAGCGAATGACTAGTCATCTATTTCAAAGATGCTGAACTGCGAACATCTGCATTTCCATCAAGACTGTTAACTGCAATGAAATGTATCTACTGCAATTACTTTGCCATCTACTGTGAAGACAAAATTCTTGGAGAGAAAAGGAACTTTTTTTGTTGAACTGGTACACGTTTTGTGTACTTTTCCATGTAGATAATGACCTAGAAGCTTGATGACAGAACCAACAGCATGTACCTTGAAGCAACTGAAAAGATTGTGCAATCTGATGTCACTTTTCTTGCTTCTGGTACTCAATCATTCAGTAGTATTATTTTTTTTTATGATGAAATCATACCTTTTTGTTTGGTTTGGTTTGGTTTGGTTTTTTTTCCATAACAAACAGCAGATGTCACAAGGATTTATCTCAGAAATTGACCTTCCAAGCAGCAGCCCTGCAGACTTAGGAAAAGGCATGAGAAGACACTAGAGAATGCTCTCCAGCATTATGATATGGAAGCTTTCAAGGGTCTTACTCTGATAAGTGCACCTCTCTCAGCAACCACTCTAACATTTTGCAGGATAAGACATCCTGTGAAAATATTCAGCTCTTCCCGCACCTTGCCTGGGAACTTCTTCTCACCAGAACAAATGAAGCGTCACTTCCTCATAATGCAGCTCTCCAATACAACAGTTACACAGTTCAGACGTCATAAGTCAGACTTGTGATTCTGGGAATAAAATATCTATCACTTATCTGTTGAGTACTGAATGTCTGAATCAAAAAAAGCCATGCCCACCCTTTTGTGCTGTTCAAAAGAAGAGGAGACCTTAATGTAGATTTGGTGCACTAACTTCACATTTTCATTTGATTCACATAGCTTTCCCAGCAAAGACTGGAGGAAAAGAAGCTGTGTCAGGCTTGCCTACTTTAATGACTTGCAGTGACTACTCCCACTTGATCTTTTATTTCCATATTTGCAACTATGGTTCTCAGCATTTTTATTTTGGGTACCTTCCTGCATTATTTAATGCAGGTGAAATAATTTGATTTGCTACAGAAATTTGCCAGAAGAACAAATTCTTTCCTAGTGATAAGTCATTTGGCATCTGTGATGGGCAAAATGAAAAAGGAAAACCCACCTTTCTACAAGTGACTGACTATTCTAGTAATACAGCTGTAGCTCCTTGATCTATTTTCTCTTATGACAAAGCTGGTTTAACAAGCAACCAGCCCTCAATTTTCCCCCTATCTGCTTTTTCTTCTCTCTCACACACACAATTCCTCATCTGTATCGGTCTTGTGGAGCTGTGCTGTACATGGGATTGCCAAATAATGAAATTTAATGATAAGCTATAATACCTCTTGATTTTTTTTTCCTTTAACGTATAGTCTGAATTACAGTGGCACTAGCAACTGAAGGAGCAATAAACTGCAGAGTAGATGTGGCAACACATAGCTATTAGGCAAGATAGCTGGCAGCAAGGACAATAACTTCTTTAGCCAGTTTTGCCATTCGAGAAAATATATGGTATATCCATCTACCCAGATGGGATACAGAGAAGTACAGTCCATGTTAACAGTATCTGTTCTCTCTCTGTCACACGTACACGCCAAGAAACTCCACCGTCATTGGCAAGCATTGGTGTGTGAACTTGACTCTCTATCCCACGTAAAAAGGACTTAGCACAGTCAAGAGTCAGCTCTTAAATTACTCCATTTCCTGTGTCTTTAACCTCCCATGTGATTCACTCTTCTCCCTTTTCCTATGTAATCCACCCTTCCCCAGATGCTTTGCTGCAGAAATTTCTATGCAAATTATGTTTCTAAATTATTGGGGTTTTTTTAGTTGTACTCATAAGGAATAGTTGTGTCCTGAGCTACGCAACAAGTTAAAAACAGAAGTTAATTAAATACACGTGTACATATGGTATTTCACTGACATGAAAGGCCCTGTATAATCCTTGCCTTAGCGGTTGTATTGGTACAGAGTTAACTATTAAAAACATCCCAAAGTGATGTTTTTTCAACTGTTTCTGATGTTCAGTTCATAGCTGTACAGGTTAGCCTTTTCCCAAGATGCCAAGTTTTCCCATCTGCCTTGAAATGGAAAATACTGGAAAGCCTTTACAGTCTGACTTCAATGGAGAACTGAAGGTCTTTTCATTTTTCTTACCTTGACCTCCTGAGTCCAGCTCTACTCTTCCTGAGCTGAGCTCCTCTCTGCCTTTTTCTCCACTCCATGATTTCCACTGGTTAAAAGGATGTGTGGTTTGACACTTGATTCTGTCTTCTAATGACAACCATTTCACTCACTACAGGGTCTTTAAAAAAGGCTTAATCTCATCTAAAATATGTATGTGTGTTAATTATGGAAGTTGCATAGTCCCAGTAATGCACAGAGCCAGAGTTCCTGAACAGCAATGGCTAAGGTGTCTTCAGTCTTCTTGTCTTTCCAACTTGAGTGGCTAAGTCACATATCAAACAGCTATCAAGCTACTAGAATTAAATTATATTGTCACAGAAATTATGGTCTTTGGTTGTATTAGCATTTACTACGTATTTGTGAAGAAATATCCACCAACCAAAGAAGGATGTGCATTGCTCTGATGGAGATGTGCCACAGCACCGTAAGGTCTACCAGCAAACCAAGGCTATGGTAGCTCACTAAGGAGCAGCGTGGCCAGCCACCCAGCAGCTGGGTGGAAAGCTGAGGACACTGTTGCAAGCTGCTGTCTTCTGCCAGGGTACCAGCACCCTCACACATATTTTGTATTTTGACTGGATGCCTGTAAATCATCATGTTTGGAATTCTTTAGGGGGTCAGCTGACCACCAATTTCCTCTATGTATGTTTGGCTTGGGATAGTTATCCTATCCCTGTAATTATTTGGGTTTTACATGCAATTATTTTTACACTTCCTTCTTTTAGCATATTGCTGGTATTTTTAACTTTAAGCCTATTCCAGGTAGATTTTTCCTCAAGAATTAGGAATAATTATTCTTTTCAAAAGGTAGAATTCAGTCATTTTGCAACATTACCTTTAAAACTTCAAGAAAAAGGAAAAAAGCCTTTGGGGCTTCTCTGTAGAAGTCTTCCAAGTAATTGCCAAGGTTAAGCTATTTTAGTTGCGTGATTAAAAATACTCCTCTCGCTGATTTAAAAAGCAGGCCTGTTTCTTTCAGGCAGTTTGATGCAAACATTATGGAGTCAACACTGTCTTGGGCACTGTCAGGAACAATGCCTTGAAGATATTCAAATAAGCTGGTTTAGGGACACCAGGGATATCTGCTTTTGGTTCTCCCCAGTGTATCTCTTTGTAGCTCAAAGATCTCACTGTGGTATATATCTTGGCTACTGTTGAACTTTACAAGCCATCTACTTCCATGCCCAAGATGTGGACAGTAGGAAGATTCCTCCGCAGAAGCCCACTGATGTAACCTCTTGATCCACTGTCTGTTCCCAACCTCATTCTTCTGGTTTTTGACATTCTTCTGGAAGGTTTTGGGCAGGTTTTGCTGATGCTTTCTGTTTTGGCATATGCGCTAGATTAAAATAGCTTGGTTTTGCCTCTTTCTAAGCCAATGTGGATCATTCAGGTATTAGAGCAAGATGACAGTTTGGTGTACCCTGGCCTTGTTGAGTTTCCACCTTGCCAACTTTAAAACCAGTCTGGCATTTCCTTTCTTTTTGTCCTTGTGACTTTGCATCTGCCAGTTTTCTAATATTTCTGTTGGTGATATCTGCAAAAAGTAGAGAGGCTTTTAATCACATCCCAAGCAAAGCAAAACACAATACAAGGGTTCTTGACAATATATACATAGGGTGGCATGGAAAGAAAAAAAAGCACTAAACAGGTATGAAAATGCTACCACACTCTTTTTGTGCAGTGCTGCTTGCAGGCTTATTTAGTATTTTGCATTTGTGTAATTCTTTTCATGTAAGGATATTGCAAAACTTTATGGGAATAAAGCACAGATTCCCTAACTCATTTTTGCCAGGCTTTTAGTAAGAACTAAAAATAAATCTACAGCCTTTTTCTACCTTACTACTTGCTTTTCCCCTATTAAGTATCTCCAGAGTAGCATTTATTTTTACAAATAACCATGCAAAACTACCAAAATAGATGGGGATTTGGAACACACACCATAACATAGGATAACATCAAATCATAGAATAGTTTGGGTTGGAAGGGTCCTTTAAAGGTCATCTACTCCAAGCCCCCTGCAATGAGCAGGGACATTTTCAACTAGAGCAGGTTGCTTAGAGCCCCGTCCAGACCAAGTTCAGACAACAACTGTGCAGCTCGGCCAGCGGCTACCCCTAAGTTTCCAGAGCCTAAATCCACTGTCCTATTTACCGGCCAAGTCATCATCTGTGCTTAAAAAAGAAGGCAATTACTCCAGAGCATCTGAAAGCCACATTTTCAGCTGCAGCTGTTGTACATTCTGTTTACCACTTCTACTTAGTTCTTGCATGGTACCATCTGGACTTTGCCTCCTTCCTATTTCCTCATGGTTTGCGATTTCCTAAGTTCCCGCACATATTTTCTGCATTTTATGGACAATCAGCAATTTTTTAGCTCCATGAATGCAGCTCAGCATTCCTTCACGGTATTTTTAGCTCAAACTGGCTACAAGGAACCGCAGCGTGCTATCTTTGAGCCCGCTAAGGCAGCTGACTCAAGAGACTGGCCTAGCAGATGGCTCAATTCCTTTCTAAAAGCTAAGTGAGAATGGATCACTGTCATTTCTGATGTCCCAGCTGGTTGCAAATCCCAAAGTACAGCTGATCCTTGAGGTGTGACTGCACGTTGCCTGCGGGCCTCAGCATGCCCCACCCCAACTGAGAAAACACTGGCCGTTCCCTCCCACTTGACTTCTCTTTTCTCTTGCTTTTGTTTGGTTTTAGAACGGAGGAGAATAGACTATTTCAGTTGGAGGGGGCCTACGACCATCATCGAGTCCAACTGCCTGGTCACTTCAGGGCTGACCAAACGTTAAAGCATATTAAGGGCACTGTTCTAGGGAGTCTGTTCCAGCGTCTGACCACCCTCTCGGTAAAGAAACGCTTCCTAACACCCAGTGCGAACTTCCCCCGGCACAGCTTTGAACCGTGCCCACGGCCCCGCGGCCCGGGGGACCAGCACCTCTCCTCAGGCAGCTACAGCGAGCCACGGGGTCGCCCCTCAGCCTCCTCCTCCAAACCAGGCCGCCCCAGGCTGCCGCGCCGCTCCCCACAGGTCGTTGTTGTTGCCGTTTGCGTCGGGGTTTGTTTCCTCCACGTTGTGCTGCGGGCCGCGGGAAGCCGAGCGGCGGCGCAGGCACCCAACGCCGGCCGGGCCGCCCTCCCGCCGGGCCGCCCCGCCCCGGGGCGCTGCTCCGCTCCCCCGCAGCCGGAGGGCCGGCGGCCGCCGCGGCAGTGGGCGGGGCCTGCGCTGTGCGCCGGCGGGCGGCCGCCGTGCTCGCCGATCAGAGGAGCCGGGCGCAGCGGCTGCAGGTGGGGACGGGGAGTCGCGGCCGGGCGGCAGTCGGTGCCTTGCGGGGTGCGCTGCTGGGGCGGGACGCGTTCGGGCGGGGGGGGTCGGTGTCTCGCTGCGGATTAAGCGCTTTCCAAAGCTGGCCTGCAGGCGGGGGGCTCGGGCGCGGGGCGCTACGCGGCTGCCCCGCACGGTGCTCGGGGAGCGGCGCCGGGTCTTATTGACCGCCGGCACCGGGGGCAGAGCCGCCTCAGGGCCGCAGCGCGGGGGCATCGCCGCTGCCCGGTCCGCTCCGTCTCTTCGTCATTTTGCCACAAGCTGCGGGCTACAGCCGATCGGTACGTGCCTGTCATGTCTGTGGTGGGCATTTTCCCCTTGAGTTGTTTTTAAGAAAACCTCTGAATTAGGCTCTTTTTAATACAGATCTCCATTATTGCTGAGCTCTGCTTTTCGGTAAGCTTAGAGGCATGCAGAGTCAAGACCGAAAACAGTTCAGGATATTAAATGCGGAGTCTGCAAAATACATGGAGAATCGCGGTTAGAGTGGTGGTGACTGTAATTCTTTCTCTATTGCTTCCAGGTACATCACAGCAACAAAAAATGCATGCTGCCCCACCATGTCTCTCCATGCGGTAGCTGTAGCCAGCTACAGCAGAGCAGAAGTCTTCAGGCACCCCCACCCTGAGCAGGTGAGGCACCCAAGGCACCCGAGGGCTGGCTCGGTGTGTTCGTTAGCCAGGAGAACTTCCCTCTAAAAGCAGCTTTTAGTTGTCAGTGGTTGTGGTAAATGCTTTATTTTTAAAGGTTACATTATGGAGTTAATTTTGGAAGTACAGTCACGGTATATTGAGGGGGAAAGGCATTTATGCTATGAAAGATGACAAACCGTCAAGTGTGTTATTGGTTGTGGCAGCGCGTTGTGGTGCTTTTCATGCACCTCTGTTGTATTTCCTTACATGTGCTCTTTCACTGCTTTTTTGTGGTTGTGGGGGTTTTGTGTTGTTTTTTTTAGTTTGATAGTTAAATACTAAAGGAGCTCTTTCCCAGTTTGTGATACAGTTGAAATCATAACATCTTGAAAGTAAATGGAAGTCTTTTATCAGAATTCTCAGAACACCCGTTTCTTCTGATAAGATCTAAGAGATGGGAGGGTTGTTTAAAAAAAAAAATAATAAAGTCTTAAAACTTAGCACTCCTAATGTTTATGCTTACTGATAAAAGTACTTACACTCACCCTGGTGTCAGGCCGTTGTGATACTTGCTTCCTAAAAGGTAGAGTCTGCTAACTGCTGATACTTTTTTTTTTTAATAATTAAGAAAAAAGCATTCCTGTAAGAACTACTTTATCCAGTAATGTTGATAATATGATATTTATATGTGTAAAGCCTACCTACATAACGATTTCTCAAAATTAGTGTGAAGGGGAAAAAAAAAAAAAGCACTGTCCTATACTGAAAAGAGTATTTTTCCAAGCACTGGCATGATCAAACACTAAATATTTAAAATTCAGCATACTATTTTTGGCTGAAATGTTATTCTTTAGTTAAAAGGGAAATTCTTTGTGGCTTTTAGTTTCTTCTGCTTTCCATGAGTCTGAAGATTATCTGGATTAGATCTGCTTTCTGAGTCACCCCACTCTCCCACAGGACAATGTGGGGAATGTGGAGCTCCATGCAGGGTGGCAGAGGAGAGCACACCTTTTAACTCTGTTCTCTTTGTATGGGATCGTAGGGTGCAGGGGAGGGCAAGGGGATGCCTCTGTGTGGAGACATTGCAGTGATGTCTGTGAGTGGGGAGAAGGCATGGGGTACAGCTTGGTTAACTATTTTTTAATGATGCGCCCATCAGAGCAGGGCACCCCTTTGATTTCCGTGGTTTCTGTCATGTGCTCTGCAGGTCTGTGACATACCTGGGGGAGTGGGAGATAAATGTGTGACCCTCACAAGGAATTTGTGAGCTCGGGGAAGAGACCTGTTGCTTTGTTGTCCTGACTGTATCTTAGTCCCTTGTTGGAATTAGCCCCTTGTCCCTCGGTATCTGCACTAAACTGCATGCCCTGGTTCAGCTTATGCTGGTTTGACAATATGGTAAATCCAGCTTTGGGTTTAGAAATACCAAATGGGAAGCGTCATGACCACACAAAGTGAAATTGCTGATCTGGTATAAACCTGCTCAGTCAGTTCAAATGCATTCACAATTTTTGTCAGCTTGCATTGGCAGGCTGTGTGCCAGGCTGAGATTATCTATTTGTGTTGCTTCTTGCTTCATGCTGGGTCAGCCACGTTGCTGACGTGAACCACAGGTACTATAGTCTATCAAATTAGGCTGACATGATTATGTGACCTCACTTGCTCCCAGCTGATACAGTTGGGAGATCAAGCAGCACATGAATCAGGTGCTTGTGAAGTCAGGGCCTCATAGATTTAGCTCACAGCCTATACACATCCAAACAGGCCCATACTTCCAGCTACAGATTGATGTTTTCTTGAATTCTTTTCCACTTCGTTGCTTTTGTTTTGATAGATATATAGATATGTGATTCAGCATTTTATCTTGTATGTGCCTTATGCACATGTTTAAGTCTCCTATCGCTGAGAATTTCTTTTGCGCACCTGCCTTCTGGAGTGAAATGAGAGATGTAGAGATGCCAGTGCTGTTCAGGTGGTGCGTGCTTCTGTGGAGATTTTCAGACAACCAGAAATACAGGCAGTGGTTAGGTGACTGTCAGCAGGCCTTAGCAGGGTGTTCTTCCTGATGGAATGACTGTGAGACTGGCGGTATCATTACCAGAGTACTGCTGTTTTATAACCAAATGTCTGCCTGTGTGTTCTTGTTCTAGTTAAACCACGAAAGCCTAAAGGTGGCTTTTACTGAATCAGCATATTCTTCAAATCCCTCAGCAAGGATTAGCTGCCTTGCTCCGACACCTCAAATCTCCGTTCTCTCAGGTATGCCAATTTGTTCTAAAATGCCTCCCTCTGGGGAGCTTTGCTGATGCTTGTAGTGCTAGCAAAAGCTATCAAAGTTTGTGTGTACTAAACAAGTATCGTCTGGTTAGAGAGGGAGCCTTGCTTACTGGCTTTGAAGACAGGAAGCACCAAAGTATGTTATACAGTTTGAAGGTATGGTGTTTTCTTACCTTTTTAATGGTAGCTTGGCCATTTTAGTTATATTGGCATTTTAAGTGCTTCAGAGTAAAATACGTCATGATTCTTGGCAGGTTAACTCCTTGTTCATTCAAGAAATAGTTTCTCAGATTTTAACAGATTACCATAATTACTCACATGAGTGTCAGTTGCAAAACCAAATTTGAGATTATTGGGTTTTTTAATTGGAACTAACCTATTTCTGGTAGTAGCTTAAAATGCAGGTTTTGGTGGGTTTTTTTGTTGTTGTGTTGTTTGCTTTTTTTAAGTTTGGCAGAGCAGAAGCATGAGTTAAAATGTTTAAAGCTTGTTCTTTTTTCTCTTACGTTGCACTAAGAAAAAGTATTTGGCAGAGGCAGTCAGCATGGTTATAGGATTAGTGCTAGAGATACTCCATATGATGCTGGAGTAGTGGGAGATGATGAAGGGTAAGGGGATAGAAAGGCTGTCATGATGGGATTTGCAGTAGGACAGCAGAGCAGAAGAGTCAAAGACATTAAGACTAAATGTTTTGTTTTGTCTTACACAGAAAGGATGCTGTTTACAGCCCAGGTTAAGGTGGTCCTGTGCAATTGAAATGTCAGCAGTTACCAGATTGCTTTATTTTCCTGAAAAGATCAAAATAAGTTTGTTTGAAAGTGAGCTAGCTTTTCTTTTCCCATTCCTGTCTGTATAGTGCCATGACTGGCTGTGTCAGCAAGGTGTTTCTTTGCAAGTGCAGCCGGTAAAATGTGCAGTATTGCTACTGTTTCTGCAAGAGCTTTGTTCTGGTAAGTGGCAGGTGGCTGGTCCCAATCACTGATGAACTCTTAGCTAATTTTGACTTGGCTTTACTGACAGCACTGCTAGCAGCTCTTGCAGTATAGCTTATATGTGATGTTCTTAATAATTATTTTTAGCTTTTTCTTCATGAGTACTGCTCTTTATATAGACTTGCTTTTCCAGAGTATGTTGGAGGTTTTTGTTGGAGGTTTTGATCCCTTCATTAGTACACTTTCTTATCATGCAGTGTGAGTGCATGCTGGCTTCCAGGTGAGTGACTTGGTGGAGAGGTTTACCATTTTCCATTGAGATATGTTGAAGGAGAGCAACCTCTGAGAAAAGTCTGCAGTCTGCAAGACTTGCTGCTTTTTTTTCATCAGCCTTGTTTGACATTCCTCGTGGTCCTAACTAAGAGTTATTTGCTCTGGAAGGAAATCTTGATTGTTTATAGAATTTTACAACCAACTTATCTTCCCCAAAGTAGACAGTTGTTAACTTCATTGTTGTGATGTGTTTGATAATTTATTCTTGAACATAGACTTTGTGTCTAATCTCTCCATTGCTTGGCTGATGGCAGTTCCTGCAAGGCTTTTTGTTCAAGGTATAGGACTTCAGTTTATTGTTGAATAGCTACTGGTTGTGGTGCACACTTCTACATCACACTAATGTTGCTATGTTTGTCACTAAAAGCAGTTTTTCTGTTTTCTGTTGAACTACAGTTTTGCAGTAGATCATATAGGACCTTGGCAGGCAATATTTTTGATTCCTTCAGAGGCATAGCAAAGTTGCTATGACAGAGCTAATTTTCTTTATGGGTTCACGTAAATGTTGCCACCCCTATGAGTAATGAACTGAAAGTTACTTTAGCCTTTTCCTCAGGAGGAGCGACTGAACTGAAGCATGCAAGCACGTGAGCTTTTATTGCTAAGTGTGTATTTTTTTTTCTTCCTGCTGTATTGATCCTCCATATGTCTTGGTATAATGTGACCTTCTCTTTTACTGGCAACAGAACCTGTACCAGTAACTGTACCTCATCCAGTTTTGTAGAACAATGATGTTTTCAAGCACATTGACAATCGGTTACCATCAAAGTCTTAACTAATTGCATTTGGCTAGCAGCATCATACTTTAGTGTTGGTTTATTACCTAGCCTTATCAATGACAGAATGGCTTCCTGACTGCAGAAAGCAAGAGCTTTCTTGCAGGAAGAGGCAACAGTGGTGCATGAATTCAGCTCTATCCTGTCTTCTTACCTGTGTCAGAAAGAATGTGCATCTTATTCACGTTGTAAATTAACCTTTTCTTAGTGCCATTTCCTAACTTCTTAGTTTATTCTCTCTTCTGAACAGATGAATATTCAAGGCCAGCAGTGATTGGACATGCTGGAAGTTTTGGATCATACCCAAACAGTGCTGAAGCTATCAAAGACATTCTCATGTCTGTTTTAAATGCATCTGGTTTGAAGCCCTCTTTTGTGCCAGAGCAGACCACAATGCAGGGAGCTGAGCATCTGGACAGTGACGTGGAACAGTGGGAAGAAAGCAGTGCTGGGGACAGCCATGATGACAGCGACAGCGATTCTGCACACCACAACCCTGCCTGTACACAAACAGACATTCGGTTTACAAGGCACCGGGCATGCTGGGACAACACGTGCTATGATTCCTCTAAACCTTCGCTGGATACTTTCTTTTGTCCCCGTTACTCTGATGGGGATCCTGCAGCTTCCTCTTTGAATGGTTTCTCTCCTTCAGACGCATCCCCTCTGAAGCGGGACTGCTTTACCCAGGTGACGTTAACAGGAGGCACTGTCACATCAGCTGTTGTGCATTCTGGAAAAGAATGTTATACCTCCCCCAAACAAGACTTGACTTTCACAAGGTTTCTTTCCAATTCAGTTGCTGGTAAGCCAGCAGATCTGTTGAAATACCCTGATGCTTTGGAGCCTGCTCCTGTCAGCAACAGTGACAGCAGTTCTCCCAGTGGACTTGCCCAGTCAGAGCCAGTCAATCGAACAGGTAACTTTACAGGTCCATTTTTGTTTTATGATTTCTGTGCTAGGAAAGACAACTGTAATTTAAATGGGCCTTGTTTATGGCAGTTGTGAATTAGACAAATGCTGTCATTGAAAACAGGAGAGAGGGCAGAAAGTGAAAGCTTAAAAACAAAGGACAACCAGAGGGCTGGACTTGATGAAACAGGAGACACTCATGCTTGCAGTAGTAGTCTGTTTCATTACGCAGAAAAGCTTTTGTCATAGTCAGCCTTTGGTAAAATAAAAACCACTGAGCTGTGAGCAATGTAGAACATCCACTGGATGAGGCTTTCACCAGCTTCGTCTTGTCTTCATCATCATCCTTTTCCCAAAAGCAGATAATGTAAATCTGGGCGTTTGGTAGCGATTCACTGGTGTGCGCATACTCCCTGGGACATCTCCTGGTGTCTGACATGAGCCAGAGGAGAGGGAGTCCTCTGGGATTTTGAAGGCAGGGCTTTAACATCCATTATCATTTTGACTGTGTTGGCTTGTGCCAGAGTGGGACTATTCTTCCCTCTTCCCCTTTCCAGGTGCACCCACCATCTCAGAGAGACGTAGCCCCATCTGATACAGATCAGGATCTCTTTTTTTTTTTTTTTTGCTTCTGAGTAGTTTGCGACCACATAGATATCCCACATTCTCTTTGTGAAGAGACACAGGCTGAGGGCTGCTACTGCTAGCGAAGTGTGCCTCCTGTCCCTTCGGTGGCAGGGGGCTCAGGGCAGCACAGGCCTGTAGGCAAGGACCTGTTCAGTGGGGATGTTCAGCGTGGTGCCTCCAAGATGGCTGGTGGAGCAGCTGCTGCGACCTGGGGGCTGCGTGTGCCTCCGTGAGGCTGCCGGCCTTCCTGGGCTGCAGGCCAGGGCACCTGCCCTCGGCCGGGACAGCAGAATAACCCCCTTGTGTTTCATACCTAATGCTGGTACGACCAGCCTTTGCTGCAGCCAGAGGAAGCATTTTTATGTTATTTATAAAGGTTATTTTCGGTATCTAAGGACTTAATCTTACTCTATACTGAGCCTTGGTGCAACTCAGATGGTGCAGCTGAGGCCTGATTTTTCTGCTGGAAAGAATGCAAAGAGCAGGGAGTCCTGAGGCTGCCTTTGCGTTATAAGTAAAAACAGCAAAGGCTGTTTTTTGTGTGCTTGGTGTCTTGGTGTTGGGTTTGTGGGTTGTTGTTTTGGGGGGAGATTTTTGGTTTGGTTGTTTGGGGTTTTTTGTTTTTGTTTTGTGGTCTTTCTTTCTTCTCCCTTTGGTCAATATTAGTCCTAATGGTGATGCTTCGTTGATCTCCGCTTCCAAGCTCTGGCCCTTCCCAGCTCCTCCAAGGCCTCAAGCTGGCAGCGAGCTCTCAAATAGGGACATGACATTGCAGGACTGGGCACTCTTAATAATAACAACGTTGTCATCTGGGACAGGCTGTCGTCAGCAGCATGGTGACAGTTGTGGCTGTTGCCTTCTGCTGGGTGTTTTGTTGGCCCTGCGTGTTTGAGAGGTGCCATCAGGGAGGAGGAAATGGTGCCCAGCGGTTGGGGCCAGCCACACAGGTTTGGGTGGCTGCCTCGAACGCAACCCGGGTTCTTCGTGTCAGCTGGGACTGTGAGGCATAGGTGTCAGAGCCGATAAATCATGAGTGACTCCCATCCTCTGGCACGAGTAGGATGTGCTTGCGTTGGGTTGGTAATGCTCCTGGCTCTCCGGAAAGCAAATGGAGGAGTACAGCAGCCAGATGACTGAAGAAGTAGCGTCCTTGATTTTGCTAACAAATACTCTTTGCAGGAGCCAGGATCCTGTTGGGCACCGTGCAACGTGGTAGGCTCTGTCTGCGTTAGACTTTAGTCTGTTCTGTACAAAGTGAAAATTTCTGCGTTTCTTCTTTCCTTGTGGCTTCCAGCCATTTAACTTGCTGCTGGGTAGCCTGTGGTTGGCGGGGAGGTCTCCTTCTCCCCTGTGTTGTGCAGGGCTATGAGGATGGGAAAAACAAATGTCAAACTGAAAAAGAATGCCTAATTTGAAGGCAGGGATTACATGCCATCCTTTCCATTGCTGTCTCAGAGGTGGTGGTTTCTCACTTTTGTTCCTCGCAGGAGAGTTGGTGAGGGATGCACAAGGCATAAGGAAGTGACATAAGATTACTTAAATCAAAATAACATTTTTTCAGCGGGGTTTCTTTTGGTCCTGTGAGGCTCCTGTTAGGCTTTGCTAATACTTTTAAATATGAAGGTGGCCTCGTGTAACCTTCTGAAAAGGCTACGTCATTGTTAATGAAGAACCTGTGACTGAATGGAGTATCTTCTCGGAGCTTTGTTGTGGTCAGTGTGTCACTGGCAGTTCTTGCTTTTAACCTCTGTGTACATCAATGTCACTTCCTTCTGTGGCTCTTGAGGACTCTTTCCCTAGCCCCAGCAGCCTCCCGGCAACAGTGCGGAGGAGCAGAAGGGCAACCAAATAATTTTTTGTGTTAGACCCACAGTTCCATCCCATTGCTGGATAAGCTGAGCTCCTTCCCTGGGCTTCTTCCCACTTTGCATTCTTTTCACTTAAAGATGCAAGTGGGATGCAAGAGGTAAGCAAAAGAGAAAGCTCCCATTAGATTTCAAAATTATATTTAAGATTAGTTGCATCTTATATTTTAAAGAGAAAGGAATAATTTTCCCATTTCCTTATTTCTGCTTATTATTTTTAGTTCAGAGAGTAATGTTTGTTATCTTAACTGATGAGAACGTAGGCTGTTACCCAGCTGTAGAGCCTTTAGCAGTTACCTGTACCCTCCATACACTGCTTACCCAGTAAGATGACTTATCAAATAGGCATGAAAATAACCTAACTGGGTGATTAAATCTGCTTTGAAAAGTCAGATTGTCAGTCTTTCCAATTTTCCTCCATGATACGCACAATTAAGAATTCTGTACAAACCCACTATGGCAGTGTCACTACGCTCAAGCACAGTATTGACTTTCCAGCCTGATGTCACCAATGCTCAGGGCAGCATAACATGGTTTCTACAAATAAAGCAATATAAAGAATCTAAACTAGGCCTGAGATTCAGCATCCTTTAGTTGGGGAAAAATTATTCTCACATTTTGTGGGACCTCTTTATCCTTTCTGTTGACTTTTAAACAAATTTAGGAGTGACAATTTTTTTTTATTACAAAGAGCCTTTGATTAAGCCATGTTACCTGCAATGGCTTTACATGGCATGTGTGGTGGTAGCATTTAGATATGGTCTACTTTATCCTGTAAACATCACCACAGTGAAACAGAAATTGGTTGGTTATAAGGTCAGAGGAGAGGTAGTAGACACCAGTGTTTCAAAAAAACCAACTTAAGTAATTTCCTTTCCTATGTCATTATAGTGTATGTCTGTATACATTATATATAATCTTCATCATCCTTCCAGCAAATTTCTTGTAGCAGTGGCTGTGAGTGCATTGAAAACAAAAAATGAGGGCATGATTTCATACCTTCAATTTTCTGGGGAAGAAGGTTGTGACTATATAGATATTTATATAAAAAAAGCAATCCATGGTATATCTATAGAAAACCAGATGCATGCTCTGCTGCATAGTGAAAAGTTCTTAACAGGGAAGGAAGATGAAATTTGTTTCACATGCTCATCATACTCAGCGATGAATGCCAGGAAAACAGAACTGCTGTTCCAAGAAGCAGGGAGTACTGTGGCTAATGCGTCTGCTCCAGTTGTACATATTACTATGCAGTATGGTTTGCATTTGGAAAGAGGAGGGAGGTTTTCTTGAGGTATGAAAACATAATGGCAATGTTGGTTTTTTTCAAACTTGCTGTAGTCGCACAATACCAGTAGTAATTCAGGGAATCTTTTGAGGCCGATGCATCTCTCTGCATGCCCAGACAGCAGTGAGATTTCTTTTTCTTTCAGCAGTTGTGCATAAACAGAGAGCAGTGTTAGGTGACTGTGTTGCAAACTGCAGAGCATCACTGTAATCCCCGCCTGAGGTTCTGGCTGTTATTGTCCCCAGCAGCTCAAGATGTAGCTGGGAGAGGGCTGGTGTTGGGAGCGCAGTGGTACTGTCACCACTTGTCATTTTTACTGTGTTTCCCTAGTAGTTGATACTTGTGCTTCAGGTTGCCAGAGTAGTTCAAACGCTAACATGTTCCCCACATTTCTCTTTCCAGCCCCAAGTGTTCAGTTTGGGGAAAGAAAGTTTACTTTGCTTTCTGGAAATCACACTGCACACATCCCGGGAGCTACAGAGAAAGAAATAACTAACACAAGTTCTTGTTAAACCCACAGGTTCTACTTTTCCTTTGAACATAAGTGCTATACCCTGGAATCGTTCATTGCAGGACATCTGCATGCTTCCAGAAGATGTGGAGAAGGTGAGGACAACAAAGTCATAATCTTTTTTCCATTTTATAGTGGCAAAACCAAACAAGAGGAGGCATTTCTCAATAACAGAACTTTCTGATGGATGGACTAATCTTTGCAAATGCTGTATTTTCCCTCCTCTTCCCCTCTGTGGGTGCACCTACAAACCTAAAATGCATATTTTTTTTATTTTTACTCTTAGTCTGTTCATTATTTTAATTATCTTAAAATAATGGAAATATTTTAGAACACTATACATCTCCATTTTTCATTACATCATTTTCCCACACATTCCTTGAGACCAAACTTATTAGAGCTACTTTAAAGTTATATCAGAATATGTTACATAGAATTTGTTGCAGCTATGTGTGTGTGGTGGATGGGATTTGCCTCATGCTTTTACTATCAGGAGACAGGGAGATGTTGGGGGTTTTTTGTGTGTGCTTATGATGAGCATGTGAGATTGCTTGCTTGTTATTCATGTTGTAATCCTTTTACAGCACAGTAACTGTAACATCTTCAGTAATTTAAGCAGTTTCTCATGGTTTCCAATTTGCATAATGGGCCCAAAGGGTCTTAGGAATGTTGCCAAATAAGCAGCTCATTTGAGCTTATAAACAGAGGTGAAGATGGGAAGATAATGTTGTCACACATAACCCTGTGTGCTAAATGTTAATCTTTTCTGACAATTGGAAAAGAGGTTAATATTATAATTAGTTGTTGCAGTGAGTAGGATTTAATACGAAAAAGCTTTAGAAATGCCTAGAAAATGATAATTTTTTTATTTTTTTTTTGCTTAACTGTCAATGTGCATGTGGTCCCGTGTCCTGGGCCCAAGAGGTCATCATCTTTTGGCATAGCACTGGTTTTACTGGAGTGGCAAGTTCTGCATTGGATTTGAAACTCAGCATCTACAAGGTGCATTTTAAAACAAAACCAAAAAACACCATGCTTGTGAACTAGTTTGTCATGTTGCTTTTTGTGAAAGGAGATGATGTTTCTCTGTCTGTAATGTGGGAACAAAAAAATGAAGTAACTTGCTTTCCATCACCAGGGGACCAGCAAGTAGATACCTGGATTAGAAACCACAGTCTGAGAACTGTTGAGTGAGGCAAGATAACATCAGCTACTTCTCTTGTGCAGCTGATTGTGGGCTAATGTGATTACAGGTTAAAAGATATTAAGAGCTCAGTCCTTTATGAGTGAGGCTGCCTTTAAAAAACAAACAAAAAGTCCCCAAACACTTTTAGGTTGTGAAGTAATCTTTTTGAAACTTGGGAGACTGAAAACTAAGATGCATGTAGTGTCAGCAAGTCTGAGAGTTGTGGTTGTGTGCCAGGAAGGAGATGGGCCAGATAATCTAGAGGGACTTTCCACTGATGCAAGTGGAAAGGAAGAGAAGTGAGAAGGTTGGTGTGTCACAGCTGAGTTGAGACTGCTTCCTAGGGTGACAGACCTATCAGGAGTCAGAGCTGAAAGCTGATTGATAGTCATGCTGACTACAGGAGTGCCTGTATCCTGTTCCATCTTTCTTGCAATGCAACTCTCTGATACACTCATAATTGCTTTTATCAGCAGGACATGCTGATACGCTGTGTCCTGCCACTAACTTGGGGTTAACCAGTGCCACACAGGCTTTTTGAATTTTCACAGTAGGAGATGTCATCTTTATTTCCCAAGAGGAGAAAGGCTGTTTAATTCTTTCCTTTGCTAATGGTGTGTCCTGAAGTTCACTGAAAGTTGTCTCTGGAGAAACTATGCACCAAGCAAGTGATGTTAATCAGTGTTAGGAAAAAGATAAAAGTCTCTTCAGACACCCACAGGGACTTGTGGGCTCTCTCTAATGTTGAGATTAATCTCTTCTAAATGCATTTGGCTGCGGACAATAAGAAAGCAGCGATGTCTGTTGTGCTTCTTAAGATTTAGCTATTTTTAAACACTGATGTCTGTCTTTGTGCTTCCCATAGAGGTTGTAGGGGATGTCATGAAAACTGACATTCAGTGGTACAATTTTCTGAGCATAAGCCATTTTTTGTAAAGCTTTAATTATTCTGCTCTCAGAATCTCTAGGATTAGATACTGATGTGTTTTTTTTAGACAGAGGTTTAGCTTTGCATAAAGTGAACACTTGCGGTTGAGAGGAAAGGGAGTGAGTGTCCTAACCATCTTTGGGTTTCCATCCATCCACTTTTGAGCTGAGCCTGGGCTGCGAAGCTGTGCCCAGGCTAGCAGAAATAGCGTAGATGGACTGGTGGGATGCTCTGTTAGACCACAGGAAGCAAGGGATACAGCAGTGACATCGGGTCAGGGAGCCCAAGGTTTGTCAGGATGGCTCAGTGATGTCAGAGTTGGCTTTACAAATTCTTTTTCCTGGAGAAGAGGTGACCTTGGGTAGGCAAGATGGTAAGGGACACCATGGGGAGAGGTTGTCTGGCAGCAAAATGCTATGGTGAAGCTTTGCGACGGCTACCTTTTATTTAAGGCAGTATGAACCCCAGCGGAGCTAGGTTCCTGCTTACCCTTATCAGAGACTTTCTATGCAGCCTTCAGTTGACAGTGTAAGCTATCTCACTTCATAGTCCCTACTTCACTGCATTGACTCTTAACACATCAAAGTATTTTACTAGCTTCTGTACTACCCGTCACCTGAAGGTCTGCAGTCCCTTCAAAACTTGCCATTTCTGGCCCCATCCAAGTTAGCATGCATGCAAAACTGCTTGTACACACTGACTTGAAATTAAATCCTATTAAATAGATTACACAGATTCACACTTGCATACTAAATAATGCAGTGTAACTAGAGGACTAAGTCCCTAAAATGCATACATATTTATCAATTAGGCATGTAATCAAGTTCCTTTTTATCTAATAGATGGGTAAGATAAAAGTAAATTGTGTGCTTTAATCAAGGGTGAGACAAT
Organism: Falco biarmicus; assembly: GCF_023638135.1. Classification (NCBI taxonomy): domain Eukaryota; kingdom Metazoa; phylum Chordata; class Aves; order Falconiformes; family Falconidae; genus Falco; species Falco biarmicus. The sequence continues at coordinate 31,946,662 of NC_079289.1, forward strand.
TATCTGGGCATGTTGTTTCTGAATTGCCCTTGGGGTGTTTTTTTGGTGTTTAAATGAAAAGTGAGATAGCCTTATACTTTTTCAACTCAGTAAAAGAAAACATGGGGAAAAGTTATGTGTTTCACTTCTTAAGTAAATATCAAATGTACTGTGTACTAATGAGCATTCCAATCTTGTGTCCAGGAAAACGCACACTTTTTTGTTGCCGATATGATTATAGCATCGCTAGAAAAAATGAAATGTAACATCCTAAGCCAACAAGCGGAGTCCTGGGGTGTGGAGGAAACAAGTGGATCAGATGGCAGCTATCACACTGATTCAGAGTTGTCTTCTTACCCTGGGGTGAAGAAGTCTGATTCTTCTGTTGCCTCTTCAGACAGTGGTTATGAAGGCAAGTTACTTAGTCTATAATGCATTCTTGTCTGACAGCCTTTGCTGTTTATTTTTGGGCAAGAAAATATTAAGTTAATTTGGGCATTGCTTGGAAACAAATCCTCTGTTACCTTCTTTGAGTCTCTCAAGAGCTGTGTTCCCTGAGGATTGTTATGCCACAAATACTTTCTCTGTGGGTTTGACTCTTTCTTTTGAATGCTCACATCTGTGTGTTATGTAATCTGTTTTTTTAACATGAAAAAGAAAGTGTACGGTTGAAGTGCCACATGGCAAGCACAACTGTCCATGAAGCATGCCTGTAGTGGCTGGTTTTCTCTCCTTATTTGCAGGATTTGAAGCTTGGCTCTGTCCTTCTGTGCTTACTTCTGCACTATGCAGATCAGGTCACACAGTTGATTTGAGTGAAACTGCCCGGAATATTCATTCACGTATAGTTTGAGGCAAGATAATAAATGCTCCTGGCACTGTAATGCTTGAGTCAGCACATGCATTTCTAAGTAGATTTTAGTCTCTTGAGTAATATGGATCTTAGCAATGAAACTTAAGTATAAAGTCTAAATGCCATAACTTTTGGGGGAAAATGAATGATGTGCTTGCACATGAGAAGGTGAGAGACCACTGATAGTCAAAAGCTTTTTTGGTTTAGTTTCTAGAAGCTTCTTCCCAAGAAACTAAAGGGGGACATGCTATGTGACAGACTCCCAAGAACAACTGGCTCTGTGTGTGTGTGTATAAATAAATAAAACTGCTCTGTAAATACAGGCTGTGTGCTTAAGTTCTGATAAGCAAAGAAAAATATAATTGCAGCTACTCTATACATGCTGGAAAAGTTTAACTGATGTTGTCTTTGTTCTGGACAGGCTGTGCTCTGCTGACTGTCAGCTCCCCGATGTATCTACCATCACATCATGAGGTTACCAGATTTCGTTGCAACAGTGAATCAGATGATGAATATGTAATTATTGGTAAGACTTTGAGATTGTAACTGCAGAAACAGCTCCATTGTTCAGCTGAATGAATCTATTGCATCATTTAGAAAATCTGTTGACTTAGTAGGTGCTATTGCAGGAGAAATAACATAAGAAAATGGAAAGAGCAATGTATGCATGACTCCTGGTTAGAACACATGCAGAAATAGCAGACTGGTGCAGGATTTCCTTTCTACAAAATACTATCTTTGCTGGTTTGAGGGTGTGGTGGATTGACTCTGGCTGGATGCTAGGTACCCACCAAAGCCACTCTATCGTTCCCCTCCTCAGTTGCACAGGGGAGAGAAAATATAACAAAAGGCTTTTGTGTGAAGATAAGGGCCTGAAGAGATTGCTTAGCAGTGACTGTCACGGGCAAAACCAGATCGACTTGGGGAAATTAGTTTATTTTATTACCAGTCAAGTCAGACTAGGATAATGAGAAATGAAACCAAACCTTAAACCACCTTCCGCCCACCCCTCCCTTGTCCCCAGGCCCAACTTCACTCCCGCTCCCTCTCCCCGCTCCCAGCAGCGCCGGGGCCGGGAATGTGGCTGGGGTCAGTCCCTCACAGGCTGCCTCTGCCGCTCCTTCCCCTCAGGGGCGGCTCCTCACACCCCTCCCCTGCCCCAGCCGGGTCCCCCCACGGGTGCCGTCCCTCAGGCACAGCCGGCTCCAGCCTGGGTCCCCCCGGGGTCCCCAGCCCCGCCAGCAAACCTGCCCCAGCCCGGGCTCCTCTCCCCGCGGGGCCACAGGCCCTGCCAGGAGCTGCTCCAGCGTGGGCTGCCCACGGGTCACAGCCTCCCTCGGGCACCCACCTGCTCCGGCGTGGGGCCTCCAGGGGCTGCCGGTGGGGATCTGCTCCTCCGTGGGCCTCCCCGGGCTGAGGGGGACAGCCTGCCTCAGCGTGGGCTTCACCGCGGGCTGGGGGGAACCTCTGCTCCGGGCCTGGAGCCCCCTGCCCCTCCTGCCTGCCATGGCGGCTGCGGGGCGGCTGCTCTGAAATACGCTGTCCCAGAGGTGCTACCGCCATCACTGATGGGCTCGGCCTCGGCCAGCGGTGGGTCCATCTCGGAGCCAGCTGGCACTGGCTCTGTTGGACATGGGGATAGCTTCTAGCATCTTCTCACAGAAGCCACCCCTGCAGCCCCCTGCTACCAACACCTTGCCATGCAAACCCAACACAGGGACTGAAATTGTCTAAGGATTAAATCCAATGAATGTGGGTGAGCAAAGTGTGAAACGGGCACAACCTCAGCCAACTATAGCAGCATTGTTTGAGAGAATTTAGGGCATGATCACTTCCTAATTAAGAGGTGGATTAGGTCTTAGGCAGCCCTCACTGCTTCAGGACTAGAGAGAGTATCTCTGTCCCCTTGTAGTCGCCAGTGCTTAGCTTCTCTTCAGGACATCGTGAGTTTCTTTTACATATATGGAAATAGAAACCCTTAAAAGTAGCCTGGGCAACTTTTATCTTATTTTTTTCTGTTAACAAAGGCTTTTTTATTGCTCCCTTTGGTTTTAGAGATTCACTTATTTTTTCACCTCCTGTTTCCCTAATTTAATGAAGAACTAGCCCCAAACTGCGTTTCTAGTAGCAAGAGTAGTTTTGATATGTGTGAATGGGGAAGCATTTGTCTTGAGAACAATATGCATGGCCAAAACGAATGGTACCAATGTGAACACACTTACCTGCATAATCATATTTTGCCTATATATGCAGAATGAAGAATTAGTGGAATTAAAGCCCACACTTCTTAATCTCACCAGTTACTAACTTTTATAGCATTAACTGGTGTGTTTCTGGTCCAAATATCTGTCAGTGTCCAAAAAAATTAATACATGCTCTGTTGGTTATGTATGTCATTATTTATGTGTAGTGCCTCCTGGCTTGACCTGGACTAGCTGGTATGAGTCTCTCCTTACCAATTCTCCTGCTCTTGAAGGGAGGCTGATGGTGATGATATGATGCATATCTGTAGGGAGTACTCTTCATCAGTGGATATGCAGAGGAGATAAGACTCCTTATGCCTGTTTTTTCAACCAGGGATGAGGTTATTTCCTACATCCAGTAAGGGTGTTGTAAAGATGAATATATTTGAAACTGACCCCATGGTAGCACAGAAGATAGATGTAAAATAGTGCTGAGTAACAGAAGCTTTGTTTCTTAGATGGCTTGATAAAATTTTCTGCTTTATTGCAGAACTTGAAGATCTTGAAAATCTCTCAGTCACACCAGATGAAAGGTATTGCTGTGTATCTTTACTATAATAGCCTGGTGGCACTACCTTTTCTGCTGGACCAGCTTTCTGGTGACTCTTCTGGCTGGGGCGCAGAAAGGTGTGGGAGTGGTAAATTTGGTCCTCCCAAGGAAGGGAAAGGAATGCTGCTTGACAGCAAATGTCTGTGGCACTTGGCTTAGCAGAGCCCTTCTCTTTTGCCGAGTCTGGCTGGAGGGTGATGGCTGTGGCTCTGAGGAGCTGGGTGTATCAAAGCAAGGGGATAGGAATGAAGGGATGGGAGAAAACTTTTCAGGGATGCTGAAGAAGCAATGGAGCTGCTGATGACATGCTGCTATTTTTCACTGTCTGTATTGCTTAACTTTCAGATCATCTTTTGAACCAGGCAGCAATTCTGCTGAAGCAACAGCCCAGGAGTTGTGCAGAGCTTTCAGAAAACACTGGTTGCAGACAGACTCTGCAGTTCAACTGTCTGGTTGCCTGAGCTCATCTAAGCAGAGGGTGAGTCTGAGCTGAAAACAGCGGGCTCTTTATTCAGTTCCCCAAATAATCATTGTCTCACTGCAGCTGCTTCACTGTTACGGGAAGGGGGAAGCTGCATTAAAAAAAAAAAAAGAAGAAAAAAATAAATACAGACAAGTACTTACAGTTCATTAGTTCACTTTAGATTGTTTTTTTAAAAAAAATTCTTCTCTCTTTAGCAATTTTTAGCATGTTTAAGATGTACAATTGTGAACAATCATGATGTACTTTCTTCTGGGACTGATGGGAGGGAGTTTTACCGAGGGGGCACTACATACAGGTGAGAACTGAACTTCAAAATCCTGGAGTATAGAGGGAGATGTTTCATAGCATTTAACATATGCCCAGCTGTTGGGCTTGTTCATCTTCATGGGTTTGTCTTTTCCAATAGTCTGTGCTGAAAGAAGAGATTCCAAGAGTGTTTGAGTCCAGTTTGAATCTGGCTGAAGAAATAAAGATCATATCCAAATTAAGAGGGTCTTCTGGCTGGGCTCCACCAAGATCACAGATTATATTTAATATTCACCCTTCAGTTAAGTAAGTGTAAGAGATCTGAGTATTGTTTAGTACAGCATGGGGATTTGTCTAAAACCTGCTGAATTTGATGGGAGGAGCCTGGGTGATTTAACAGAACCTGAGGTTAGAGTTAGTACATGGCACAGCCTTCTGCAGTGTCTGCCACCGGTTTTGCTAGAAAGCAGATGGCATCCTTTCCCCTCTGTTGGTACATCCTGGTTAACATGGCATGTGCACTTTTACATGTGATAATACACATACTGTTTGGTGTTATGGTGGCAGCGTGCTTAGCTGGACTCCCTGGAGAATATTCTTAAAGAGTTTCCCCGCTTACCTGCTGATACTTTATGGGTAGTAGGTTTTCAGAAAGGAGGGAGAAAACATGTCGTATTTTGGGAAACTACTATCTCACTCTGCATGAAGTGCTGTTAAATGCACACAGTAGGCAAACGGGCTTATTCCCTATGTTGCTTTTTCAGTTTCAGGTATGGATTTCCCTCTTCCCCCTCCCTCTTGATATTGATGCCACCTTAAGAAATGGAAAATAATCTAATTTTTGCAACAATCCATACTTAGAAGCAGTAATCGATTTATCATCCACAGAATAGCTTAGAGACTCCCACTAAAATAATAATCTGCATTTCTGTCCAGAACCTCCTTCTTCATGTGGAGGTGTAGGAGTCTGCTCCTAACTTGGATATTTTCACTGGTGCCAGTGTAGCTGTCTTGCAGTTTGGGAGAATGTTAACTGAACTGTGTTTTGGATGCTGGAAGGTGTAACTGTTTGCCTCTGTATGCAGGAGAGATGCAGCGGTGGCTGCCCAGAACTTTACGTGTGTTGGTTGTGGAACCCCGATAGAAAGCAGTAAGTATTACCAAAAGGAAAAAACAAACCTAATAAATCCATTATTAGTAATCAGGCTGTAATCTTCACCAACATAGGTCTACCACAACTGTAAAATTGTCTGAGCTAGAAGGAAAATCTCATTCATGGGTGTGCTTGCAATAATAAAACAAGCAGTGGGATCTTGACACTGTAATTTCTCACCGCAGACAGAATACAATACATGATAGATGTCATTCTCATACACAATAAAATTCATGAGAGTCAACAGCAAAACACGAAAAGCAAAACAGAAAAATCAAGCTTCCAGGCTAGAAAGTGCTGGCTTTACATCTTTCAATGGTTTCTTTCAGTAATTCTTTTCTGTGCCAATTTACACATTTCCTAAAGTCTCTTTTTACTTTGTGGAAGCTTTATGCAAGCTTAGGGAATGTGTGGTTTTCCTCTTTTGGGTTGTCTTTTTAGAACTTTTTTCTTTAGATCTTGATCACAAAATCCTGCTTGTGTTTTATTTGTGATGCTTTGTGAGAACTGCTTGAAAGCATGATGATTTACAGGTCTGACAGCCAGACCTTACCTAAGAAATCTTTGAAGTGGCTTTCAAGACTTGTTCTGGGTCTGCTCGCCAAAGAGCAGAATTTGTGATGGCCTGTAAAGTATCAGCAGTCTGTGATGGCACATTAATTCGAGCAAACCTGAGATGCTGAGATAGTTGGGAAAAACACCAAACCTTTCTATATGAAAAAAGTATTCTGCAAATGTGACTCCAAGATCAGCTTGTCTTTTCATTTGGTGGAAGTATTTTGTTGTGTGATTTGTGTTGTGTCTCTTTTGTGGGTAAAGCAAGAATGGTTTCTTTAAGATCTCATGGTGATATCACCAGTTCAGTTTCACAAATGTGGAAATGGGGAAACCTTTCTCTTCTAATGCAAAGTACAGACCTTGTGCATGTGTTTACCACAATAATAAAACCTCCTATTTAACAAAAAACAACAAACAGACAAAAAAAACCCCCACCCAATACAAAAAAAACCCAAAACCCACAAACAAAAAACCAAGACCCCACAAAACCAACCAACCAAACAGAAAAATTCCATGCCCTTCACTCCAGTAGATTCGAGTTACTTGGACAGAATAGGCATACAGAGAAGATGTATGTCCCGTAAGTCTTATAAATATTCATAATTTCATTGCCATCTACTTGCAGAATATATCAGGAGACTCCGCTATTGTGACTACCTGGGGAAATACTTTTGTGACTGCTGCCACAGCTATGCCCAGTCGTCCATTCCTGCCCGAATACTGTTGAAGTGGGACTTCAAAAAATACTATGTATGCAACTTCTCCAAACACCTACTGGACAGCATATGGCAGCACCCAATTTTCAATGTGTCTTGTATTAACAAAGCCCTCTACACAAAAAGTAAAGAAATGGACAGGGTGAGGGTAAGTGTGACCTGGGTTTTTGGGGTTTTTTTTGGAATTTGCAGGTCTGAGATTTTCAGGAAGAACTTAGGACAGGTTGTCCTTTGCTCTGTGTGTGTGAAGGAAGTAGAGTCGGCTTCTCCACACTGAGACTTGGCCCATCACTGCTTCTGGGACTTGCTCTCTCTCTCCCCTCAGCTGAAGGGGGAGGAGGGAGAAGTTTCCAACCTATGCCAGAGCTCTCATTTCTCACCTTGTCTTTGGGAGCCATTTCCTTACTGGTTTCCAGTTTTAGTTCATGGAGGGGAGCTGGGTTCCTGCATTAAAAATTTGCCTCTGCTTGGCAGTTGGCTGTTGGAAAGCTCCAGAAATTTTGAATGACTGCTTAATTTTTTTGGCCAGTAGAGAAAACACTCGTGGCTCATCTAAGGGCTGTGCCTCGTACAACTTGAGCAAGGGTGCTGTGCTGAAGATTACAAGTTGCCATACACTCCCTTCTTGGCTAAGGAGACACTGACCTGTTCTTACACAGGTTTGGGTCTAGCAATCTTGATGTGCTGACACAGAGCCATTTGTAGCATTAGGAATTGCTTCCCTTGTCAGTGAATAAAAGTAGCTTTTGCCTTCCTGGACCTTCCGTGCATTAGAAAATCCATTTGTTTAATTCTGTGCTGAGTGTGAAGTTTCCATTTGTAGGTGTGGCTTGATGTACTGACAAGGGTTACTGACTCAAATAGTGGTGTTCCTCTATTTGAATATATAAATGCAAATTGCTTTTCATTTAAAATTTGTTCTGTTTTTCCCCTTCATATTTTAGGAGACACAAGAACAGCTTTTTCATTTAAAAAAGCTTTTGAAAACCTGCAGGTTTGGTGAAAGGTATGGGCCATCATCATGCATGAAAAATGGCTTATTAAAATGTACCTAAGGTGCTTATAGAGCCTTCTTCTCTAGAGATGTTTGAGTACAGTTTTATATGAGCTAATACGATCATTAGAAAAAAATCTTCATTAAAAACCCCTTCCTTCTATTGCACTGCAAATGTTGAGTGAAGAATAGGTGGTAGTTTTGTGTGGTAGCTTTCTGTTTGTTGTAACATATTGAGACATTCGGTTTTAAATGTTGAATGATTTTTTGTTAGGTGTATGTTTTTTCGTTCTGTCTCTCATGTTCTGACTCATTCTTAACAGGTCAAAGGTACTTACATATATCTCTGAGACTATTTGTCTTTTTAAAAAAATATTAAAGAAATTAACAAATGTGTTCCTTGAGGCTTTAAAGATTTCTTCCAGATATTTGGGCTCAATTCAGATTATTTTATAAATATGCTCAGATGAAAGTAGTAACCAAAAGTGATAAATACCAAAGCACGAACTTGCTTGCAGCTACAAATTAAAGATTTTTGGTATTCACCTTCCCAAACTGTGGGCATAATAGGTAAACATGTGAGTGATAAAACCTTCACTGCAGAATTGCTGGCTTTGTTGAAAACAAACATAAGCAAAATAACCTTTAAAAGTAGATTCTGTTTTCTCTTTGACGTTGACCTCTTTTACGCACCAATTACATGTTATTCACCAAAACAAAATAGAAACAGATTTTAATGTCTCTATTCTGGACAGCCAGCTGTGATTCCATTACAGAAATAAGCATTAAGATCCTCACTGTACCTTCTACATTGGTGATATTTTAAAAATAACAGCTATGTTTTCAGCATTCACCTGCTCAGTACAAGCATAGTTTTACCCAATAGTGACCTATGCAGTATAAAAACCCTCAAGGTTCTTTTTTTTGGGGGTGTGGGGAGGGAGGGGAGGGAAGAAGCAAATAACTCTAGAGTATCACATTAGATATTCTATGGGATTTTACCTAGTGTTTCTGAGGTAGGAGGGAGCCCTTTACACATTATTTAGGAATTGCTGGGATAACTGCACATGGTGAGGAAAGCACATTTAAAGCAGACATTTATTCTAAATCCCAAACCCTCCACTTTTTGTTAATGTGATCTCAGATTGGAAGGGGAGGTAGGATTTAGTATGGACTTGCCTTGTATGATCCCTGGGTGACCAGAGAAGTGAAAGAGGATTATTCTTCAAATATACTTGAAAAACAACTTTTTGTAACTTGATTTATGTTTTCTTTCTGTTCACAGAGTACTGAAAGAATTTGAACAGGTCCCCAGCCATCTGACAGAGGAGCTGCAACTCTTCTCACTGGATGACCTCGTGAAGATCAAACGAGGACAGTTACTGCCCCTTCTTAAAGATATTCTGAAGAGCTCCACCTCCCATGTGGATGGCTGTGAGGTAAAGAAAAGCCAGGGCTCTTAGTCCTTGCAGCTGCTAGTGTGAGGAATATCCCTGCTGACATTCCTAATTTTTTTTTTCTTAGCTTAAAAGTAAATCAACTCTCTTGCTATCCTTGTAGCTCTGTCAAGCGAAGGGGTTTATCTGTGAATTCTGTCAGAGTGCAGATCTGCTCTTCCCTTATCAGACTGCCAAATGCAAAAGGTGCACAGGTATGTTCCAGACCAGACATTTTTCTTATTTCCTTGGAGGCGATGTTGGTGTGTAAAACTGTTCAGACTTATTTTAGGAAAACATTGGGAACTTGCTTCACTGAAAGCATGTATATTTGAAAATTCGCATATGTATTGGACAGCCAGGGATGGCATGTGTCTTTGAAAACCAACTTGTGGCAGCTGTCTTGCATCAGTGAGTTCAGAGAGCAAAACCAGGGACTTGCCTGAACATAGTTATGGCTGCAGGGGTGGGCTATTTTTTGGGTCTGTGCCTGGGAGGGTGCTATGCTGCTGCTATATATCTTGCCAACATTCATTGTATATTCTGTGAATCTTACCAAAATGTTTAGTCTTAGTTATTACAGAGGTTGTTGTCCTGGCCTTGCACTGCTGCTGTTTACTTTTGCACTGCTGCTGTTTACTTTTGCACTGCTGCTGTTTACTTTTGCACTGCTGCTGTTTACTTTTGCACTGCTGCTGTTTACTTTTGCACTGCTGCTGTTTACTTTTGCACTGCTGCTGTTTACTTTTGCACTGCTGCTGTTTACTTTTGCACTGCTGCTGTTTACTTTTGCACTGCTGCTGTTTACTTTTGCACTGCTGCTGTTTACTTTTGCACTGCTGCTGTTTACTTTTGCACTGCTGCTGTTTACTTTTGCACTGCTGCTGTTTACTTTTGCACTGCTGCTGTTTACTTTTGCACTGCTGCTGTTTACTTTTGCACTGCTGCTGTTTACTTTTGCACTGCTGCTGTTTACTTTTGCACTGCTGCTGTTTACTTTTGCACTGCTGCTGTTTACTTTTGCACTGCTGCTGTTTACTTTTGCACTGCTGCTGTTTACTTTTGCACTGCTGCTGTTTACTTTTGCACTGCTGCTGTTTACTTTTGCACTGCTGCTGTTTACTTTTGCACTGCTGCTGTTTACTTTTGCACTGCTGCTGTTTACTTTTGCACTGCTGCTGTTTACTTTTGCACTGCTGCTGTTTACTTTTGCACTGCTGCTGTTTACTTTTGCACTGCTGCTGTTTACTTTTGCACTGCTGCTGTTTACTTTTGCACTGCTGCTGTTTACTTTTGCACTGCTGCTGTTTACTTTTGCACTGCTGCTGTTTACTTTTGCACTGCTGCTGTTTACTTTTGCACTGCTGCTGTTTACTTTTGCACTGCTGCTGTTTACTTTTGCACTGCTGCTGTTTACTTTTGCACTGCTGCTGTTTACTTTTGCACTGCTGCTGTTTACTTTTGCACTGCTGCTGTTTACTTTTGCACTGCTGCTGTTTACTTTTGCACTGCTGCTGTTTACTTTTGCACTGCTGCTGTTTACTTTTGCACTGCTGCTGTTTACTTTTGCACTGCTGCTGTTTACTTTTGCACTGCTGCTGTTTACTTTTGCACTGCTGCTGTTTACTTTTGCACTGCTGCTGTTTACTTTTGCACTGCTGCTGTTTACTTTTGCACTGCTGCTGTTTACTTTTGCACTGCTGCTGTTTACTTTTGCACTGCTGCTGTTTACTTTTGCACTGCTGCTGTTTACTTTTGCACTGCTGCTGTTTACTTTTGCACTGCTGCTGTTTACTTTTGCACTGCTGCTGTTTACTTTTGCACTGCTGCTGTTTACTTTTGCACTGCTGCTGTTTACTTTTGCACTGCTGCTGTTTACTTTTGCACTGCTGCTGTTTACTTTTGCACTGCTGCTGTTTACTTTTGCACTGCTGCTGTTTACTTTTGCACTGCTGCTGTTTACTTTTGCACTGCTGCTGTTTACTTTTGCACTGCTGCTGTTTACTTTTGCACTGCTGCTGTTTACTTTTGCACTGCTGCTGTTTACTTTTGCACTGCTGCTGTTTACTTTTATACTTGAGTGAACTAGGTAGAACATCCTTCAGGGAACACAGCTATTGATTCATTTTTTACTTTATTTTTTTCCTGAATCTTAAACTGCTTGTACATATAAACAGAGTGCAAAACATGCTTTCACAAAGCGTGCTTCAACTCTGGAGGCTGCCCCAAATGTCTGCGGATCGCAGCTCGGAGAACACTTTCAGAAACTCCATCACTGGTGCCTCTGTGAAACTGGATTCCTCTGACTGCTGATTTCAGAAGATGCTCAAAGCCAAACCTTCAGGTGCCTGACTAAGAATTAAATAATGTTGTTTTAGACATTACTATTTTTAATGTGTGTCTCCTTTATGGGGGGGGGGTAAAAAAAAAGAAAAAGAAGACTTTAATATCATTATTGAAAACTCGCCCTAAAGGAGTTTTAATTTTAACTGCTGACGGAAAGACTAGATGTTAATTTTGTGACCAGCCTTTTGTTGCTGTTTTGTCCTTGTATGTAAGATTTTTAATATTATATTTTTCCATGTAAAGATTATTGCTTCTCTGTAATTCTGCAAATAATGTATAGGTAGTAAATGAATGTTGCAAATCATTACCTGTGTCAGGTTTTGGAAATTAGAAAAAGTGGTAAAGTATGAAATCATTCTCTCAAAAGCTCTACAATAGAAAAAGTTTGTCTGCAAGCTTTAGGCAGATGCTGAACTGAAATTCTGTCTGGCCAATACTTAATGTGAACCAGTAAATTTAAAGTTTCTTTTAGACAGATCTATTCAACAGCTTTTGGATTCACCCTGGCCTGCTGCTAGATGCCCACCCAGCTGCTTTCGCACTCCCCCTCCTGAACAGAACATAGGGAGAAAATAAGGTGGAAGAGCTTGTAGGCTGAGGTAAAGACAGATCACTCACTGACTGCTGTCATGGGCAAAACACACTCAAATTGGGGAAAATTAAATTTATTGCAGATTTGAAATTGAGTAGGGTGGCGAGAAAAAAAACACTAAAACAACTTTCCCCTACCTCAACCACCCCTTTTCCCAGGCTCAATCTTCACTTCTTCATTCCCAACTCTTCTACCTTTGCCCCTGCCTCAAGTGATGCAGGGGGATGGGGAATGGGGGTTGTGGTCAGTCCATAACAGCTCCTCTCTTCTGCTCCTTCCTTCTCATGCTGTTCCCCTGCCCCAGTGTGGGCTCTTCCTGTCTTTGGGCTGCAGTCCTTCAGGATAAACCTGCTTCTCCATGAGCTCTCCAGGACATGTAGTTCCTTCAGGAAATAGCCACGGGCTTCAGTAAGGTCCTTTCCATGGGCTGCAGGGGAATCTCTGCTTTGGTGCCTTGAACACCTCTTCCCTCTCCTTCTTCACCGACCTTGGTGGTTATACTGCTGTTTCTCACTTCCCCTCCCCCCATCCTCTGCCTATGTGGTGTTTTGCCCTTTCTTAAATACATTTTCTCAGATGTGCCACCATCTCGGCTGAGGGGCTCAGCTGTGTCCTGCAGTGGGTCCATTGGAGCTGGCTGGAAGCAGTTGTGTCTGGCGTGGGGCAGTCCCAGCCTCTTCACACAGAGGCTACCCTGCAACCCCCCACTGTTAACATTTTGCCACCTACACCCAGTACACAACTCTGGAATTTCCAGAGCACTTAAAACTGTGAGGAGAGGCAGCAAGTGAGTAGGAGAGATGCTCCTGTTTAAATCCACCCTCATGCTTGTAGATTGAGTCCTTGCCTAAAGGCAAAGTGCTGGAAGTTGAAAGCAGCTTTCTTTCCCTGCCTGGTTGGTTACTTCTGATGGGACTGGCTGAGGAAGCAGCCCCTGCCTTCAGAAACCCAGAACAGCTGCTTGAACCTGTAAAACCATTTTGCTGTTTATGCCACATAAGAAGTACCAATGAACAGAGAAACCCCAGAACATGAAAGCACATACCAAAGTTCTGATCTTTCCAATGGGGTGCTCTTAGTATTTTGAATTTATTCTTCTCATTTTGTGCATTGTTCTTCCTCTCCTCACTTGCTAGCTTCTGCTTTTAGCAAGGAAAATATCAGCTGTCTGCTGTCAGGGGCTGTGTAAGTTCACCTCCATGCTTACGGTACTAGTAAGCTCACTAACTCTTCTACTTAGCTATTTTTTCTGTGGCCAAAATCAGCTTTACCTACTTACTGCTTAGAAGCAAGATTATCATCTCTCACTCAAGATCACCAAATGGATACTGATGCAGGGTGAGATGTGGTGAGAAAGAGCCTGTGTATGCAGCTGACTGCATAACTATTTAAAGTTACGCAAGAGTAAATTCTCATTTAAGTTGGTTGCACGACTAACTGAATCACATGAAGGGCCTTGCTGTAGGGATTTTCTGCTTACAAAGGAGCTCACTTGAATAATCCTTCTGTGGGATAACGTACAGGGCAACTGAATAAATCTTTTCCATTATTTATGAATTTAGAAGAGCTGATCTGGTTTCTGGCTGTGCTTTTCACAAATGTTAAAGGTCTCCCTAAACAGTAGTGGTATGCGGGATGGGGCGTGTCAGAGTGTGAGTTTCATGCATCAATTGTTGATATTTTACATCCACTTGGTTCAGTCCAGGTCTCTATAGAACCCGTACAGTTCATCCTGACTAGTTATTGCTGTGTACCACAATGTGTATCACAGCAAGAGAAGATCCTTGATGAGTTTGAGTAGCTGGCAGAAAGCTGAAGACCCAAGAGGATCAACAGGCCTATAATCGAAGTAAAACTAGTTAAAATATTATGCTGCTGAAGCTAAAGAAAGAAGGAACGAGCTGTGAGGTGCTAACAGGTTGGTCACAAGTTGGAAGGAGTAACAGAGGCCACAATTTGCTGCTTTTAAGGGGGTGGTGCTTTTGACTGTTGGGTCTGGAGGAGGGTCATACCAAAACCACATTCTTGTGTACTCACATCAGCACAAGATACCACAGAAACATGCTGAGGTCATTTACCCTGGACCTCTTTGGTGAAAAGCAAGGCGTGAGTGTCTAGACCTATAGCCGCAATGTGTTTTCAGTGTTGCTCAGGTGAGAGTTTCTTATCAGCTGCTGTCCTGGGATAACCACAATAAAACTGAAAACATGCACTGTATCTTTATTTGGTGATAAAGTGACTTGGATAGGAAGGGGTGACTTCTGTGCTACAAACCCTCTAGGTGTCTTTAGGGTGTTGCTGTGTTCTTTGAATCAAGTTTTGAGACTCATTAAGCTTCTTAGATAAATACTCTGCTCTTCCTGAGCATATCTCTGGATAAGTACTGAGTTTGACCATTTCTAGTTTAAACCAAAAGGTGAGGCAGAACAAAGACAAGAACTTTTTAAGAAACAAAAGCTATATGGCTACAGTGAACTTCTTTGTAGGAAGTAAAATCCTATGTGCGGGAGCTCTGAATTCCTTGGGAAGGCATCAAAGGCTTAGGTTGTCTTACTAAGGAGTTGGGCTCATTCAGAATAAGCTGCTTGCTAGCTGGGAAGCTGAACACATTTCACAGAGGACAGTGAGAAGAGTCCTGAAAGAGAGTTGCCACATCTTTCTGATCACTTAATGAGGACCAGTGCTCATTCTTAGGTTTCCATGATGCCATGTGGACCCAAGAGGAGCACTCTGAGGACCCTACTGGAGGAGCACTCTCAGGGACATGAGAGGCAGAGAAACCTGTTCCTAGTTAACTGCCTGCCTCACTCCAAGGCAGGATTCAGATCAAGACAATTTTATTAGTAATTTCCGTAGAAGCAGATTTTCAAAGGAACACAATATCGATATCTCCTCTTGCTGCTAACAATTTTACCTCCTTTTCCACTTGTTAGTTCTTTATACTGATTTGTTGTATTTTTTCTCTTAGTTTCAATTGTGAGTTGTCAGAAGATGGAAGTGCTTTGCTAAGTCTTTGTACAGTGCATTGCAGCCAGGATCTTTCATGATACATCACACAGCTGTTACTTTAAATAGTAGAATAATACTAATTGCTAGGTGTAGCGTGGACTCACAAATACAGGTCTTGTTGCAACTGTAAACAAGTATTTCAAGTAATTAAGTAGTTTTATGGACCCATATAATTCCAGGGATGTCTGTCACACCCATTCACTTTAAAAGAACAAAATATCTGTGTTTTATGAGAAGTGATATTTTGTCTGGTTTTGCACAGGGAGTACACAAACTCCTTCAGCAGAAATCTTTCACCTCTTGATGTGTGTATTTTCATGGTTCTCATTTTTTAAAAGAAATTTACCACTATTTTCCCACATTTGCTCTGGGACTGCTGCTTGATACAGTTTTCTTTTAGGCCAGTAATCTGAATACTCTGAAAATCACCTGAAACTGTCTGTTTAAAATAATCCATTGTAGTTATATAGTTCCGCATTGACATAATCATTGGTATCCTTTGGTCTAGACTATTGGCCTTTCCTTGTGATTCTAAACAAAGCTACAGGACTCTTTTATTTTGTACATGTAAGCGCCATGCTTAATCACACATTGCCTATCTGTTTGACTGCAGACTTAGAAGTCTTCCAAAGACTGCAAAACCAGGAGGTCATAAAGGAAGGAAATAAGAGGCAGGGAATAGATTTACAAGAAAAGGCTTGGGTAGCGTACGCTTTAGTGGTGTGTGGAAAAAGCTGAGCAAGACTGGCAGCAGTAAAAGAAGCTCTGCATCAAATGAATCATCCATCCTGTCTACAAAGGATGACAATATTTTACCTCTGACTAGGTTAAAAATAATGCAGGTTAAATCTGTTATTAGTAAATTAAACTTGCCCAGGATACTTTTGTTCACTGTGGGGTCACCAAATCCAACATGCCTGTTGTGAATGGCTCCCTGTCCATGCTAACTCCTGATCCATATTTGCTGTTACGGGCCAGAATTGTGCCATGTTTAGTCTTAAGAGTTTGCATGTGTAGACGTCCATGACTTGATTACAAAAACCTCTATGGCTGTCATTGGTGTGACCACTTGTATGCTTAGGAAAGTTTGCAGCTTGCTAGCTGCTAATTGCTCACCTTCTGCAAAATCACGACATCTCCCTAAATTTGTTTTTCCCCAACAAATTGCTGAAGGTTTGTTATTTTGGTGCCTTTGATGGAGTATGTCCTAAGGCAGAAGAAAAAGGAAGTATTTTTATTTTCTCTCCACTATGCAGATTTCCCCTCAGTGTATCACTTAAGGTGCATTTTTTTGCAACCAAACCAAACTCAGTGTCAGTCTCATAAAAACTGCTCCAAGGGTGGGGCTGGACAGCAGTGAGAATTGGGGGCTAAAGAACCTCCCTGAACGTGATAGGTACACAGGGGAAAGAGTACTAAAGCACCTTCTGCTTGAAAAAAACAGCTGGTTTATATGGAAGAATCATAAGCAGTTAGGAATTGCCCAGCTGGTTCTGGTAAGCAAGAACCAGGTTCTCTGTGACCTTCATGGACCTAAGGGTGAGTATCTGGAAATACCGTGGAGTACTTGTGTAGGCACCGGCACAGGTGGTATGAGCAGATCACCACATAGACAGGGAAATCTGACACAAGAAGGCAGCAAGGGTTAGATCCCAAATTAACCATGTGGTCCAGCTGTAGGAGCTATATCTGTGGCATGGATTTTTGTGGGGACGGTGCCCATGCCATGGACCTGGGGTGGGCACCTGCATCTTGGTGCAGTGCAAAGGAAGCCAGATACCAATGGCCTGGATCCCATAGAAAGTGCTGAAACTGGGATTAAGGAAGAACTGAGTAAAACACTGCAGTATTACAGAGGCATTAATTTGATGGTCCTTTTCAGTAAAAATTTTTTCTGTTGCCTGGAGGTCTCCTGCTCCTCAGGTCTAAATTGCCCTAGTCTGAGTGGCTTGATTCTAGTTTCCTGCCTGCACCTGCCTGGAATTTGAAAACAGGGAATTCTGCGTGAATAATGGACAGATGCTCGCTATAAGAGAGAGTTCAGGGAACAGGATGTTATGCTGGTGGACCATCTTTCAATGTCAGCTCTTAGCTGGAAATACAATTTCATTCAAGGGCCTGTCTTGTGCCGCAGCGCTGTGTTGCTCATGCTGCGAACAGTGCAGGATCTGGATGCACCCGAGCTGCTTGGGTGGTGGCCTTTGGTAGGAGCTGAGCCAGGCTGGTTTTTGACAGCTGCTGCCGCTGTCCCTGTGTCACTTACCTGAAATGATCTCACTTGCCTTGCTTCCCCAAGCAGTAGCAGCAGCAGTTCCTCTTGGATTCCTTTCTCTGCTGTTTAGTCAAGGCCTTTCCAGTTGTCCGTAGAAGCAAAATGAAGCCAAGAGGTAAATTTCCAATGTTACCAGCCCCTCTTGTGGTAAGGCTGTTTTATTCACTTTCTAAACCATTTTTACCTCTTTACAGCCCAGATGAATTTCTTTATAAGATGTGCTCCTTATGATAAAACAAATAATAAAATAAAATACTTTTGCTATTCCATAACCTAAGGATGACGCTGAGGAAGGTGTTAGCAAAATAAAGGAAAGCAGATTCATTGAAGTGGTGTCAGCTTGAAGAAAAGAAGTGCTGTAGAGTAGCACAGAGAAGTCCTTGGGAAGACCTGCCCCTGCTGCCTTAGAAGACAACACCAAGAGGCATTCTCTGGAAGAAATCACAGTACCTTACATAAAGCAGAAGGAATGTGCTAGTGTGGTCACTTCAAAGCAAGTCAGTGACTACTGAAATGCTGCTATTGCGCATCAAGGAGTGTGGTGTGGGAAAGGAGAATTTATTTGCCTTACCTGGAACTGGAAGCCCTTTTACTGTGCTCTCATCTCAGTCCAACAGTTACTATAAATCAAGTTCCCCCTCCCTCGGTTCTCAGAAGGTGAAACTAAATCAAAGCAGAAATGGTTTTACTGGAATAGGGTATGTTTCCAGACCTCCTACACATTTCATGGATGAGACAAAAGAATGTGAGTAGCAGTTTATGTGCTAACACATGACAGACAATATAGCCATGCTTCTCCAGTAACAGAGGAGTTCCTGAGCTAAATCAGACCTTAGTAACATCTGGCTGAAATAGCCATGTGCCTCTCACAGCATTTTCCTGTGCCAGCACAGCGCTAACACAGCCAGCATGTCATGCTGTGCCATGCTAGGAAAAAGTCTGGGAGTCAGTGACTGAAGCAGAGCGCCGAGGCTACTTAGAAGTGTAGCAAAAGATTGAGAGGTCGCTGAAGCAGGAAAATACGATGAGATGATATGAAGAGTAATTGGAGAAAAGTGTTTTGCATCGTTTTGTGGATAGCAGAATGCAGTCAAGCTGAGGCTGACACAGCCCTGGGGAAGTTGATGGTACAGACAGAAGCACACGCCAGATCAAGACCAGAATCCTGAGCAGAGGAACATCTTTCTTCCCTTACCTTGAAAGACACAACAGTGATGGAGACAGACTTTCTCAGGAAGGATGAAATACACAGAGAAGGGTGAAGAGGCCCTATCTGTTCCCCATCGTGAAGCAAAATTTATGTTTCATCAATTTATGAGTCAACATGTTAACAGCACCACTCATCAACCTTCTCTCCCAGTCTCCATAACATGGAGGATCTAGTTGCCCTGGTCTCCGCTCTAAACGCCTTCAAAGACACCTAGCTTTCTCTCCTTGTTGAAGAGCGCTTTGTTCACTGTAGCAGGGCTCCTTCAGCAGGCCCCAGCTGTCAGGCACAAGGCCCGTACTGGAGTTAGGCTGGTCTCCCCCTGACCCTGATCCCCAGGGTTTCTGTATTTGACAGACAGACAGACAGAAGGGAAAGCAGAAATAACTACCAGCATACCCTACACACTTCCTATTTCAAAATTGCTTTCTGGCTAGTTAACACATGTGCTTCCCCTTTTACAGAGCAAATGTGCACAACTGCTGCTCCAGCAGAGGCTAGCTGGAGATGGCCATGACACTCCACACTCCGCCAGGTCAACCTTCAGAGTAGATGGGGAGATCCACAGCCAATCTACTGGCTCTGGATCTGGCCTCTGATGCTGGGTCCAGGGCCTGTCTCAATGATGATCTTGTCCCAGGACTGTGCTGAGTGCTCCCCAAAAGAATATGATGACCTTACTCTCATATTTTCCTAGCAAATTTCCTCACATTTTTGGTCTTCCCACATCTCCCTTCCATGGAGAAACTTCAGGCCATCCCACCCTATACTTTCCTCTCCGAGTTCTTGCGGACACATTGTTCGCTCCTACCTTTCCAAGGGTTCAGAGCTTCCACAGCCACACCTTTTTCCTCTAGTATTTCCTCCTCTCTTCCTCTAGAATCTGACACCAGTGGTTGTCCAGAGCCTTCAGCATTCCTTCCTTCACACCTTACCTGCCAAGAAGGTGCACCTTGGTGCCTGCCGCTTAATGCCTCCAGCCACTCTCTCCTCTGGGCACTCATCTCAGGTCCAAGTGCTCCCCTGCTCTCTATCCCTGTTCCTTCTCCAGAGGAGCAACCTGAAGAACTCGTAATTTTCCAGTGCTGGTCACAAGAATTAGCCTTTGACTATTACTAAGGGACTTCACTTCCTCCATGACTGAAATCTCCACTGCTCTCTGCCAGGTACATTTTCACTACTCATCCTTTCTTCCAACTTGACCTGACTGCCAGTGAAGCCTGAAACACCTCTCAGCAACTTATGACTCCATTTCCCATTGACCCTTGTTCACCTGCATAACTTCCTAGTCCAAAGAATTCAGAATTCTAGTCAAGCTTACAGGAAAAAAACTCCTTCTCATGGTGTAAGACTGAGCTAACTCACACTTTGTCTCCCCACATCCTATTGAGAACGGAATACAAGCACATGTGGTTTTTTTTTCTCAAAGGAATTTGTTGTAAATCCTCAGATTTTATAATCCAGGGAGTCATACCTGCTCTAGATCTAGAATTGCCATTTACCATGCATCATGAAAAAATGACACGTCTTTGTTTCCAGAGGTGGGCTGTGACCACATGTGCTGTAGCATCTGACTGTCCTTAGGGCCCTATTTGTCAAGCCAGTGAGTCCATAGGTGCTTCCAGTCTTTTATATGCTCTGGGTCTTACCAGGAAAACAAATGCTGAAACCATGCCAGTGCCTGAGGGCAGACCTCTCAAAAAAGCCCCATCATCCAAATCTGACAGCAGGTGGCATAAAACTTACCTGCTGGTCCTACCATTCTGCTGTGCCATAGATGATCTCAAGCATTGCTCGTGCAGGGTCAGAGGGGAGCTGGTATTTACTGTTTCCCACTAACTCATCCTGACTGACCAAGGATGTTGTACAAAACCCTGTCTAATGAATAGACAACCTGTGGCTACACAGGACTTCTCTCTAGCGTTCTGCCTGAGTCAGGGGAAGGAGGAACAAGAGGAAAGTTGCTGACACTGAATCATTTCTTCCTACTCCAGTGAAATAAAAGCTGACCCAGGGATTTCTTGCTTTTTGCAAAAAAAATCTTTGTCCCCTCCTTCCTCTCTGCTAAGAGGCTGAGCGGTGAGGGTGCCAAAATGCCACTGAAGCTCTGGCATGGCATATGACCATGTAGCGGTTCATGCACTGAGGCTGCAGGAAATTGTGAAATTTATACATAAGCTTGAGCTCCTAGTTATGTGTGAATGGTTGTAAGCTGCTTGTAGAAACCCCAGGTGGCCCATCTGGTATTTAATGGTCAGCAATGTGCCTGCACAAGTAGGTATGTCATTGTGCCTGGCCCTGGGCTTCTCAGCCACAGGCAGCTGGACACTGAAAAACAAGACATCGCTTAAATTATGCCCTGTGCACTGCCTGAGGACTTTGCCCTGAGCCAAGATGAGGACAAGAACGGAATGAAGAGGGGAGTGTTTTCCACGTTGACCAGAAAGCTGTGCCTTGACCTCCAAAGGGTTTTGGCACAGTTCACACGCAGGAAGACCAAGGAAAGCAGTGGCTTGTGTCTGTTTACAACCTCCCTTCCTCCCAGCCTCAATCAATAAAGCAGAAAACACAGTTTTCCTCTCATTGTGAGAAGTGTAAGATGCTTTCTCAGCTGGACTCCAAGAGGTGACTCAGTGTAAATGGCATAGGAGATGGAACTGTTGCAGGCAACAGGAATAGCTGAGAAATATCTAAGTGTGCTGAGCTCAGTGAGAGGGCAAAACAAGGAGCGAATAAGAGTAAAAAGCAAAAGCTTGGAACGGCAGGAGCAAGTCTGTTAGGAGTTTTGTAAATCTGATGTGGCAACAGTACAGTGCTGTTAAGCAGAGATCATTGCAGTTTTTCCCGTTGCAAGCCTCACTTCACTCCCCTTGCACACACACCTTTCCTGTGCTTGCCTAATGCACAGCTGGGCAGTGGCAAGTGCTTCCTGCGAGGGGGACACGCTCCAGAACGGACCAGGCAACCGCACTGTGCACTCCAGCTGGTCTAACACCCAGCCCTGCGTGTTGGCTTAGAAACCTGTCTGTATTTTACAGGTACAAAATGCTGCGGGTGTAGCCACACAACCAAGGAACGCAGTAGGCAGTCCTCAGTCATTGGCTTTTCCTCTGTAAGCAGTGGGAGAAGACATTCCTCCCCACTGGCTGTGCAAAACCAGTGCAGGGGTGTACATCGCTCACAGCTACCTTATCCACTGCACGCAAAGGGAAGAGCTCTTGGAGTGTCTCGCTACACCACACATATTACCTGCACCCTTAAGCCACCTGCCAGCTGGCTGGAGCAGTGAATTGAGAAAAGTCTTGCAATAAAAATGTTCCCTGCCTGCCTGTACAGCTATGTCCACACACACCTCCTTGGACACAGGTGTGCACACATGCGCGCGCGCACACACACACACACACGTGCACATTTAAAGGGGCAGGGCCCAATGCAAAACCATCAGGAAATGTCACATTTAACTTTGGCTGAATTACAGGCTCTTGTCTCCAAATCTGGCCACATCTGGGAATCCAGATGTTGTGTATTTGACCACACAGTAATAAGCCATTGCTGGGCTATCCAAACACGATGTGAAAGTCAGAGTTATATTTTTAATGATCTTTTGATAAAACAAGATGATGATTTTTCTTCTCACCTCACCAAAGCTTTGTCTTCTGCCTCCAAGGTACACAATTTCAAAATCCTGACTTGGTGGGAAGATCAAACTGAGGGCCCCAGCGCAATCTGGCTGTAATTTTAAGCTTTTTCAGTCCTCTCTGAGGAACTGTGTAAGCATGAGTTCTGTATGTAGGCCATCACTTGTAAAATATGATGCCTGCGCTCCAGCATGTGGGTCAGATGCCTTAAGTTACACTGCAATAAATATTGCTAGTAAAATGATGAAGTTTAGTTTTAAGGGGTGGATCTCCTCTAACACTCGCTTTCCATTTAAAGGTGTGGCTGGAAATGCCCTGGGTGAAGAGCAAGGAAAATGAGGCTTGGTGACTTTCACAGAGGAGATGAGAGAGAAGCATTAGTATTGAAGTGAAAAGCTGTGTATCCACAAGCAGCAGCTTTGTTCGTGTTTGAATGGTTTGATCATAATTTTCATTTCATTCTGTCACAGAAACTTCAGAGGGTGACTTGCTCCATGTGCCTTGCTCTGCTGGGTAAGAGAGACTGTGAGCGATTCAAACAGTTTAAACCTCGATCATGTCACTAGCTCATCTCACCATGCTATATGTATAAAATAAATAAAATTACACACACACAGAGTTTTACAAAGCATTCTAGCTTCGCTGGAAAAGTAACGCTAGAGGGGGCCGGTCGTACACAGCTCGGTTTAGGTTTCTGCACTGCGGGGTGAGGAACAGCGACGCTGGCCGGTGCCCCGTAGCCCTGCCGGTACATCGGCGTGCGGCCGATGCAGCCCCGATGCACACCGCCAGCCTGTGCAAACGCCTCACTCCAGCTGGAGCCACACAAACCGCCAGACCTACCCAGGACCGGGGGCAGAGCCCGGAGTGCTAACCTCGGCAATGTTGCGTTGCTGTGTTCCTGCTGCTTTCTACCCCAAACATGCACCCTCAGAGCCACCCCAAGTGAGCAAACGTCCATCTGGAGAAAGCAATGCACACGCACACACCAGCAGTTCGTGTCTGCAGAAGCTGCACCATGTGTTTGCTTCAAGCTCTAGCTCCTCATTCTCACATCTCCAAACTTGCCCACCTCTATTCCTATATTCCCTTAAGTATGTTTACTATTTGCGTTCTGTAAAAGGCACAGTGGATGCCAACTCTTTCTGCTGACGCCAAGTTTGCAATGCTTCCTAGAGGCTGGCGCAGAGGTGGTGAGTCTGGTCCAGAAATCCTGAATGCATTTGGAGCTCTTTCAGTCTGCAGACACTATATATTAATTAGTCCTGGGAAGCTTCACAGCCATTTCTAAAATAATAGAAGAAATCGCTTAAAGATATTCTCAGAGCAGCACAGCACTAGCAAATGTTTTTCTTTTGGAAGACACAGGACTACTGTTCTGTAAAGGCGTCTCTATTCAGGCAGTAACTGACACATACCAACTCCTCCATGCCAGCCTGGTGCAGCCCAGTTCTCACTTGGAAGCCAGAGAGTGAAGCAGTGCTGCACTTTGATGACGATAATAATAATAATAATACCAATTTGCATGGAAGAAAATGTAACTGCTGCTCACAGCTCTTCCTCTGCCAGCCAACTCCAAGCCCAGAGCACAGGAGGTCCTATGTTTATCTGTGCCTGCATCCCCTCCTTGCAGAAGCACCTACTGTACTCCGCAGTGCCAGAGTTCATTTTCCTTGCTGTGAGTAGCCAGGATCAGGTGAGATAAAACTCAAGACTGCTGGTAAGGTTACTGGGATCTTGCTAGTTTCTGGATTTGGTGATGCTTTGAAGTTATTTTGAATTCCAGCCACAGACTCTTCAGTATGCACAAATCTTCAGGACTACATCAGTCCCAAACAACTTTAAAGAAAAACAGAAATCTCCCTTCCTTCTGTATCATGGAGCTTTTCGCTTCCTGGTCCTCTCAAAATCATAGGGTTCAGACCACCTGCTCTATGATAGGCATTGAAACTATTGTGGTATCTAAATCAATTTTCTGCTCTGTATGTGAAGGTTTAACATGTAGCAAATGCCAATCTTAATGCAAGTGACATATTTCCCTGTTTTCTGTGATTGAATAATGCTTATTATCATTTGCATAAACTTCTTCAGATCTCTCTCTTCACTATAATTCCCATGAGTTCTACTAAACTTCTGAATTCCCTCTTTCAGTTCTCTTTTTGCTACATCAATTTCTGCTTCTGCATTTAAATTTAACTTTGCTCCCAGCCCACATTGCTGCTTATCCCCATTTCTGGCAGCCTGTAGCTGGGCATTTGCACTGAGAGAACTTTCAGCTGAATTTACCGTGAGGGTGGTGAGGCACTGGCACAGGTTGCCCAGAGAAGCTGTGGATGCCCCATCCCTGGCAGTGTTCAAGGCCAGGCTGGACGGGACTTTGAGCAACCTGGTGTAGTGGAAGGTGTCCCTGCCCGTGGCAGAGGGCTTGGAACTAGATGATTTTTAAGGTCTCTTCCAACCCAAAACATTCTGTGATTCTATCGTTCTACAAACCAATTGAATCCAGTGGAAATTCCAGCAGAGACAAAGTGGTTTGAGTTTTTTACTATAATGAGCATAGCAAATGTAGAAAGAATCACAAAGTTACTTTCATCTTTCAGTCCCACAGGAACGAGATTTCAGGAGTGCTGAGCTAACAGAGTGAAGCCTAGCTGTATCCTTGGTTTGGCCTTTGTTCACAGGCACCTAAAATCTCTTCACAGCTCCCCAAGGCACTTGAAGACACATTGCTGCCCACAGTCATATGGGTTACCATTCTTTAGGAAACACAAAGACAACACTGAGTTCACTTGAAATTGCTGAGGAGGAGAGCAGAAGGGAAACTGTGCCTGCACAACTTACCAGGAGCTGAAAAGTGTTCCTTCTTCAGCTGAGGTGGTTTCAGCTCCTTGTAAACATATCACACCGTCCACAAGTCAATAGGAATAAAAAGTGCTGTGTGGTGGAAAGCAGAAGGGGTGATGGGGAGGGAAAGGGGGACTACTACAGCTACATAGGCACGGAAGATTCATGGGGCCAGAGTGAGAAGTCAGCAGTAGGCACCTGCCTTTGTGGCCCAATGCTCCTAGAAGCAGGAGGCACGTGTTGGGCCCTGCCCTTGATGTTATTGAGACAATTAATCCAACAATTATCTGGGGACAAATTCTGTGTTCTTATCACTGGAGCAGAGGTGTCCATCTGTCCATAGGAGTGCTCGGGTACAAAGAAGGCCCGTGACATCAGTTTTTCATCCCTTTCTTAACATTTTCAAACTCTTCTGCCTTTATGTTCCAACTGCCCCTTTATAGTGCTGTGTAAAAAATGAATGGCTTCTATGAAAAGCCATTACCAGTCTTTTCAACCTCAAGTCATACAATATTGAATGGCTTTTATGACAGACACAAATCCAAGGCACTTCCAGATGAAGGCTGTGAAAACATCAGGTTTTGGGCAAGTCCCATGGGGCCATACCAAAAGAATAAGGCAACAGTTCCTTTCCCCTGTTCAGTCCATGTTGTAGCTGCAGGCATTCCACAGTCAGGGAAGACTCAGGCATTAACTTCAGTACATCAGGGTCCAAAGTCCATTACAGACCTGTGATAAAAATCTCTGAACATAAAAAAAAAAAGTTTGCCTTGGAATAGACACAAGTAGATCAGAACAAAACCCTCGAAGTGTGGCTGTGCAAAAATGCTTGACTTTTGTCATTTAATCAAAAGGTATGAAAAGCTGTTACACTTAATTCTGCACCTGTCTTGTTAAGTGAATGATAATAAAATTGGGGGGTTGGGGGTCTGAGTTTTGTTTATTAAAACAGCAGTTGAGTGTCACTATTTCTGTATATTGTATCACTTGCACTGATAAAATGTGGGAAGTGACATAAAGCATCAACTAAATCCTTACTGAGCAGTACTGTGGTTAAGGGGTACCAAATCAGATGCTGGAGCTCTGACCCCAGGTCTGTTGCAGGCTGTCTTTATCAAGTCACTTAGGCAAGGGGGTTTTGTTTGGTTGGGTTTTTTTATGTTTAGGAAAACATCAGGCATTTCAGATTTGGGGACAGAAACTCATTAAAAAGTATGATTTTTTTTCTTATAGTAAACAAAATGTATTTGCAAGATATACCAAAACATATTTACAAGACCTTCTATAGCTTGCAAAAATGTTGCAGTTTTGACAGATCAATCCTAGATGTAATCTGTATTCCAGGATTAAAGTAATATTTTTTTTTAAAAGCAATGACAAGTATTATGATGTAAAATGACATATTGCTAGCAGTCGGGAAGAATCTAGTCCCCCACCAGCTATCACTGGAGAAAACAAAGGGTCAGCAAGTAACTTCAGAGATTTTACATAGGACAGTCTACCTTTCATTTTGATTCAACTACACATTCATTGATATGGAACAAACCATTCAGAG
This sequence comes from Falco biarmicus, assembly GCF_023638135.1. Lineage (NCBI taxonomy): Eukaryota > Metazoa > Chordata > Aves > Falconiformes > Falconidae > Falco > Falco biarmicus. The sequence goes on from NC_079289.1 coordinate 31,973,337, forward strand.
CCGGTAGAACTTTAGGAAAAATTTGGTAACAGCACACAGCAAGCAATTCCATCACTCCAGCTGAGGCCCAGGCTGTCCAACAGAAAAACATGAGATTTCTTAATTGTTTTATCCCATTCATAGTTCCTCTGTAATCCACATCACTTTCTACAAAGTACTGGAGTCAAGCCTCAGTCTGAGACAAAGTTTCTATGCCATAATGATGAGCAGGCATGGAAGTAAAAGGGAAGCCTTCCGAATCTAAATATGTTCCTGTTACATCGGACAAGCCCAATTCCTTTGCCCTATTGAGGTCCACTGCAGCAGTCACAGACAGCAAAACTACAATGAAGAAACTGGGTCAAAAACTTTGCATCTTCCTTCTATAACTATATACACAACCCAAGCAGTTCAACTTCCTCAGTCACAAATGCAATTTGAAGAAATTACCTGGCCTCAAAATGACTATCGTTCATCACTGGAGAAGGTGCTTAAACTTTCTCAGGTCCCTTTTAGCAAAGGCCACACTACTGCAAAGAAGTAATTACTCCAGCCTTAATGCACAGTCTGCATGGCTTCCTTGGGGAAGGAGGAGGTAAACATGTCAAAAATAGAAAGATGTACTGTACTGTGGAGTGGCGTGGAGAGAGGGAAGAAAATGATTCCACAATCTCCAGAAAGGGACCTGATACAGTTTTTGTCTCAGCTGGAAGCTTCGGATCCATCTCCCTTCTGAACAGACTCGCTTGACACACAGCCACAACATGAAGCTGCAACACACATTTTGTCTGGAGTACAGGTGGTGGCGTGAAATCCTAGGAACCTTAAATGCAAGAAAGTATTTACATGCCTGATAAATCTCCCGTAGAAGTAGTTTCATATTCACTCAGACATACATTCAAAATCTGAACTGAGCATATCTGCATGGAAACCATTATAGAACCCATGTTATGTAACAGCAACCTTCAATCAACATTAATTTCATGTGGAAGAGTGAACCAAGTATGAACTTCCACTTTCCTAATATTTGTACAATTACTGATTAGGGGCAATCTATGAATATATCTTGCTTACAATACTCCTTGGAGGGGCAACAGAACAGGACATATTCCTGTGTTACTTATCCAGTATTTTTTTTAATATATTTTGTGATGCCTGTGTATCCCTCTTTTAGATTATTTTTGGAGAAGCAAAGAGCAGCCAGATGAAAGAGCTTCTGAGGTTGGTTCCGGACATTTTCATTCCACAACAAGGAGTGTATGAAGCTATTTTCTAATTCTGAGGAATTCTAGTGGAAGATTCAAAATCCCAGGTGGCAAAGCAGAGAGCTGGGTCTCTTCAATTTTTTCAAACATTTGAGCTTTCTGCAATTTCAAGGATTACCAGGTATTTATAAGCTGTTCACACCATATCCTACCTTGACCACAGTTACATAATGTTCTGATACCTATCTGATGAATTATTAAAACAAGATGGCATGTATATATCAAATGCTATGCATTTCTCACAGTGCACTTTACATCCTAAACACAATTGTACATACAATACTTTGCTAATTATAATATAAATACCTGGGTTATCTAGAAAGACAGGAGTGGGTGTATCTGAATGCATTAGACTTGTTCACAGAAAACATCAAGGGCAACAAAGAGCAACACTCTTGTCTCATGTATGAATAAAATTTGTCTACAGTTTCTATTAGGCGAGTCCCACAGAGCTATGTTTTAATTCTTACCTCACCAACACTTCACACTGCTTGAAAACAACCACACATGTTTCAGAAATACATTTTCTCTTTCCTTATCATACAAATCAAGTGTATGTGCACGTATACGGTCCAAATGAGAGAATAATCTTATTTTGCATGGGGATATTCAACTTACAGCTATCATCAAGATGGTTGCAAATAGTGGCTGGCTCTACTCTACCCATAGCTATTTCAGGTATGTATCTATGATTTACTGGTTTTATTTAAATGAGCCTCTCACAGAGGACAGCATTAAGAATGGAGAGAGAAGGTGTAGTAAATCTTCCCAATGTATTCAGCAACACAGTTAATATCCAACCAAGGTCCACAGTATTATGATGTACAGATCTAGTTTCATTTTATGTTGCTTATATACCTGAGGTGCTTGATGTCTTAGGAATAAAGTTAATACCATATAGGCAATGTCCAGATACTAGAGATCTTCTAATAAAAACAACCTACAATGAAAGAAAACAGAATGATGAATCAGAAACACAAGTGACAGAAACATGGAGTCAGAATAATTTAGGCTGAAGGAGACCTCTGGAGGTCATCTAGTCCAACCCTACAGCTCAAACCATTTCTAACTGCTACACAGTGTGTAGGCCTTTCTGGTTTTTTACCTACTATGGAAAGGTATGATGGCTTAGCTTATTTTCAGTATGCAAAACTGTGGTTAAGATCTTACATGAGCTGAGATGACCTCTGGAGGTATTCTCTCCACTCAGCGTGGATGTTGAGACGGGTACCTGCATTAAATATCTAAAGCCAGGAGGATGAAGCTAGGTCTTAGCATTCTGAAATACTGTAAAAATGGACTTTTCCTTCTGTACTTCAGAATCTCCACAGGACAGTCAAATTTTAATGTATTGACAAAGTTTCTAAATGCTACCTTTTTTTTGCTGCAACACAAAAAGGCAGACAGTAGAGCTAAGAAGGGAAGCCACAAGACCATTCTTTCTTAAAATGTTTTCAGCTAGAATGCCTGTTTACTGAAAATGAGCCACAGCTGACTAATACATTTAGGTAGTGGAGATTAAATATGGCAAGGTATTTTAGCAGGCGTTACAGTTCAGTACTTCTGTCTTCTACTACTATGATGAAGTCTTTTAACTTTTTATGAATCTACACTTCTGCTTCAATAAATAAACTGACATATCAAAGGCAATGTGCCTTAGACAAAAAATGTGTTTTGAAAATTAAAAATAAAGACATTTAAAAGAAAATTAAATGTGGACCACTTTTATAATTCGACTTAATTGGAAGATTTTGGACCAATTATTAATGGTGGCTGAGAAGTATCTGGAACACCAGAATACTGACTCTAAAATGAGGTCCCTCCCCAATTTTCATTCTTCTGTTAATGTTTGTCATGACCGTCAATTTCTTTATACATGACTGAAATTTCTTTACACATAGACCTTCACTGCTGTACAGCAGAGCAGCACAGTGACCTCTGGAGTTTCTGCACATGGTGGATTTTCAGTAACAGAGCCCTAACCTCAGCAAAGCATCAGGCCTCTCAGTTCTCCTATAGACACGCAAAAAAGCAATATGACAAATCTTTATTTCTTTTATGGGAAGCCTTAACAAAGCTGCAGACATCATTGTTTAGGTGCTGCATAAATTTATAAGACATGTATACTCTGGAATAAAGTGCCTCAGACCTCAGGCAGCATTGGTGAGACTCTAGGAGTAACTGAAGTCTGCCTGCTTCAGAAAAGGATGCAGCGCAACCATGGCAGTGCAGAGATGTGCATGAGCAGAGACGCAGGGCTGCACTGACCTGGCTATCCTGCAGGGCCACCCTGCGTCCCTGCATGTAGCTGTGGCTCACCGTGTTGATGCATCAGCCCACTCAAGGCTAGCCTGGAGCTGTCTGCAACATGCAAAAGGTGAACAGGCCCTCATAAGGCTGGGCCAATGCTGTGGTATTTAAGTGCTTTTAAGTAATTTAGAATACTTTAAGTAGCTTGCCTCAAAAGAAGAAAGGACAGAGCAAGGAAGATTTCACCAGTGATGACCATGAAGTGGTCTAAAAAAAAGACCTCTTTTTAGTATGTGGTAAGGCCTGATTGTCTACTAAAAATAACTTGACAAGACTAGTCTTTCCCCTTACAAAGACAGCAAAATGCTAGTAGTATTCTCTTAGTAAAGAGTAGGCAAAGTGTAGAGATGCCGAACAAAGTAAGGAGGAGGGGTCATTTGAGGATATCAGGTGGTAAAGCAGGGAGTAGCTCCATTGATCTGGATGCTTTGGAGATTATTTATACAGCTGAGGAATTTATATACTGTACACTTTTCAGCAAAGAGAAAAAAGATCTATAAATACTTTTCTCTACACCCTCTTAAGTGTATTGCTGGCAAGAACATGAAAAATCAATAATTGTTTTTTATAATACCAAGAAAGAGAACTCCCAGCACTGTTTGCTTTTGATGATGGTTCTGGTAATTCCATCTCTGTCATTGCCAGTTTCCATTCTGGTCACACTTGTAGAAATGGATAATGAAGTAACATAATCTCTTTGATTTTATAATTAAACTTCTTCTGCATATTGTACCAAAGAACCTCAAAGTAAACAGGCATCAGGTAAAATTTGTACCGTATTGCTACAACAGCTTGGGATATTTCTTACCACAGCTTCCAAACACAGCCATATCACAGCATAAGGTTTTCAGGTACCAAGCAAGTTCACTGCGAATACTGTTTTCTAGATTGTAGAACAGGGAAGGGAACGACACCCATTCTTTCAAGGTTATGGGAAAAGGAATGGGATATTTACAGTTAATTTACACAGAGCATTTGCTTAAATTTGAGGTTCATTTAAAGCAGAATGTATCCAGCTAGAATTATTCCCCAAAATCGCTAATCGATTATTCCTGACCCACCCTCCCACTAGATATAAAACGGAGCTATTGAAGTCCATACCTGAAATCCACTATCTACCTCCAAGGAGGAGCTTGCTTATCCAGATAGCAACTCCTATTCCAGTAGAATTCTGCAGCACACAGCTGGGTGAAGCCTACAAACCATTTATATAAAGGTGACTTAGAAAACTATTTCCTCATGCCAGCTGCCAGGGATTTGTGTCCTCCATGAAGGCAGAAACACAAATTCTGGCAAAAGATTCCACATGGGAGTTTGGATGAAGCTTCCTCTGGCTTGTTCAGCTATAAGACTAAACTGCTGGTTCAGACCCATCAATGGACAAAGTTTAGATCAGCAAACAATTTCCCAGAAATCATGGAATATTAAATCTGTGGTTCCTGACCAAAAGCAAGAGGCACCTTCTCTCGTTTTTTGCTTTGACAACTACTTTTGTAAGGTGCTGACATAAATTGGGTTGAATTACACTTTGGCAATAGGCTCAGTACTGAGCAAGTGCCATGAAAATTATGCAGGACGCATCAGAAAAAATGAGACAGTAAAGTTACAGAGGACATGGTGAAAGAAGGTGAGACAAAAGAAAAGAAAAAATAAACAGTGGAGAATTTAAGGCAAGGGATTTATAGAATCAGAATCTATGTAAATCAGTTATCCCTTGAGGTACTCTAATATTAACAAAAAAAGTTTTCAATCATTCTAAGCACTTCTTTTTCATGCAGTGGTACAATAAGATTTAAGATAATTTTTGGAATGCAAGTTGCTATTGACTATTAAACACAGCAACACGAGTAATGTATTTTTAAAGGCTATACCTGAAGGCTAAGACTAATCTGGTACAAGAAGCAACACAATACTTCCACTTGAGACTTAGACATCAGTTTTTCCTCTTCATCTTGCTTGCTATAAAATGGAAATTGGTTTCCTAAACATCCTCCACACTACTGCCATCAGGGGCATCATTAGAATCTATGATATAAAAAAGGATCAGGCATTACAGAACTTCTTTGGGGAAAGCAAACATTAGAAAATAAAGACTGAAGAAGTGTTCTGCAACACTACATCTAATACTTGAGATCCCTTGTTGCCATACTCAGACAGAGCTCTCACACAGTAACCAGTGAACTCATTAATACCTGCATAAAGATAAAAAGATTGCAGGTTCTTTACAAATATTTCCTTTCTTTTTCCTTTGATGGGAGAGGAATTTTTTTTTTTTTTTTTCTGCACATGAAAAGAGGCCTGTGAGTAGAATTGGATTATAGCCTGCAGTAATGGCTGTAGTTTGCCTTCCTCCATAGCTACCATTTGCAGTTAACACACACTTCAGACTTTCTCATTGTGCTGGAGCGTACTCAGTCTGAAACAGTTCAGAAGTGGCTGAATGCTTTACATCTTGTACCTTCAAACTCATTGTCACTTCAATGCCAAATCAAGATTAATTTGTTACACTGTAATTCCACTATTTTGCTAATGTAACAGGATGTAGCAGTTTTAGTTCTCCAGTCTACAAGTGGCATGCTGTGTTTCTGAGAATCTTGTTTCCCATAATGCCATTTTATGACCATCAACCCATGTCATCCATGTAGTTTCTCTCTCAAAAGTGATCCTTCTTGATCCTACCTGTAAAGGGTCCTTTTTTTGGGTTCAGGTAGCTTTAAGTAGTGTATAATATACACTTTTTCTTTCTTTTCCTCTTCCAAAAGTTCTTCTGGTGAATCAGATTTTTCATTTTTTCTTCCAAGGCCATTTCTAAAGAGAAGTGCAAAATAATAGCAGAAGACATGTTGCATGTACAAGCACTAGGTTCCTTTATACATATCACTCAGAATCTTGATTGTGAAAAGCCCTATATACTCTTCAAATGCAGTAAGAAAGACCTTAAATATAAAAGATTAATTTTAAAGTTTTATAGCTTCAAGAACAACATAGAATCATAAAATAATTCATACTGGAAGGGATGTCTGGGAGATCATCTGATCCAATTCTCTGCTCAAAGCAGGCCTACACCAGGTTGCTCAGGGCCTTTTCCTGCTGACTCCCAGATGTCTCCAAGGATGGAAACCCACAACTTCTCTCAGCAACCTGTGCCACTGTTTGACCAACCTTATGGGGAAAAAGTTTTTCCTTGTATCTAACCAGAATTTCCCATTTTCCAACTTGTGTCAGTTGCCTCTTCTGTTGTTCTGAGAAGAGTTTGACTCTAGCTGAAAACAGCAGTAGGATCTCCCTTTAAACATCTCCTCTTAAGGCTGAACAAACCCAGCTCTCTCAGTCTCTCCTTATATGTCATGTGCTCCAGCCCCCTGACCATCCCTTTCCATTCAGAAAGGGATGAGATCTTTCACCTGAGAAGTAGATGGGGCTCCTCCAGTGAGTGTTCCCTATATCACCTACACCTCAACCTAACCCTATTGAATGGAAAAGGGGCAAACATGCAGGCAATTTCCATATGAAAAAAGCACCTTGGAGTGCACTTTTTTTAAACTATGATGATACAAGTGAGGTCAATTGTGGTCAGACTGTGAAAGGAACAGAGGAATCAGCTTCTGGAAAAGCTTATCTCCCTGGCTTTCTTGCCATCCACCACAATGGCTGACAGCTTCCAGGCCTCTGCTGGGCACAGTCCACCCCCTGACATTTCTGCTGCCTTTTCAGTCAACTGCTTTGTTGTGTTACACCCTGTTTCTGTTCTGCCCCGTAGGGGGAAAGACACCTATGCCACAGCACACTACCTTTCCTTCCTAGCCCAGGGCTTCTGTTCTCGGGTCTCGGTCTCACACTTCATGAAGCACAAAACAATTCCATCCACCAAGACAATCAAATCACCATTGCTGAAGAGTTGCTTGCTGATCAATGGGCATGCTGCTGTATAAATATCTTTCAGGTGAAATGGTTACATTTGGAGAAATGATCCTTGAACTAACTATACTGCGCAGTTTTTAGATTCTTGTCAGGTTTAATATATAAATAGATAAACTATAATCAACATCCATCACTAATATGTACCACTACAAGGAGAGCCATTACAACAGAACTTTGTTTCAGGACAGAAGGTTTATCTATCACTTTTAAAATGGTTCAAATCATTGAAGCTCAGCTCTGGTAGTGAGCCAGAAATATGTCTGTTTGGACAGCACCAGACTGGAAATGTATTGTACAGAAATAGATCTGACCAGCCTTTCAAAATAATATTCAGAAGGGCTTAATAATATCAAGGAGCCAATAATTACACCATCTGAATTTTCAGCCTTACTTCCCAAACTGAATTTCTTTACTATTTTAATACTGTTATAAAGGTATTGCTTTTAATATATTATTGTTGTTCCTTTTAAATTAGTACTATATAATGGTAGTAACAAATACAGTGTGACAGTATTCTAACAAAATAAAACGAAGTCAAATTATTTCCATTTATTTCAAACATCATAAAAAATGTTGAAATTTTTTTCCTGTTTGCCTGCTTTATTGACTATGTAAAGATTGGGAAGTTTTAGCTATTTAGATACTCCCACAGAATTAAGAAGCTAGATGGGAAAAAGAAAGCTTGCTTTAGTCTTTTTGACCCATTTCATAGTGACAGCATTGGTTTTTCATGTTACCACTTCACTGTGCTGATTTGTGGGAAAAAAATAATTGTAAAATTCCTGTATGCTATGCTTTTACAGCAGATCCTGAGGCCTGACACTTTGACAGAAGTCAGTGAACCTGTTCAGATGCCAGGGTCCTTCTCTACAGGTCTGTTTTCAGGACTGGTACCTAGTTTCCAGCTTATTTTTTTTATTACTTAGCTTAAAAATATTTTGATTATAGATCATGTTATTGTTTTCAGTTTTATTTTTAAAGGTTAGTTCTTAAACATTTAATCAATAGCCACTTCATACAAACTGGAAAGAGCATTTCATTCACTTGTACAGGCATACAAAATGCACAGTTATTTCTGAATCATACTGCACTGCAAGTCCTTTGTTTCAATTAGAAATCCTTGATGCCTTTAAAATAGTTTAAGCTAAGAAATGTCTTTTTACATGGATGTATATTCTCAGGAGGACCATCCCCCCAAACCTCATTTTTTTTTCATTTTGTCTGAATAAAAATTTTATGTTACTTCCTTTATGGTCTGAGTCCATGTGATTTAATTTAATTTTTCTTGATGCAGCCATTTTTAAAGTTCTCTCACTTATTTTTTATGATCTAGAGGGAATGCCTCTGTTAGCTAGTGGAAGACCCAGGTTCCATGACCTGCCCCGATGACTCTTCCACCATTTACATCAAGGGCCTCCCAGAGAGATGCAGGTCACAAGGGTCATACTGCAGTCTTACTCAGGCTGCTTTGCACTAGTAGCTTAACTTCCAATCTATCTTATTCTATGTTAATTTTAGAGAACACATAGAATGAGGAACTGTAAGGGAGAATGCTGGTGAAGGTAAATTGTACAAATAGTGTAGACAGTTTAGACGGCAGCTTAGGAGGCAGAGGTCTACCAAGCAGTTTGGGCTGCTCAACCATCTTCTGCTTTGCCTCTGTTTCTTTCAGAAGACTGAAGATATTTTAAAAAACTCAGAAAAAATGGGACAAGGAACAACAAAAGAAATAGTAATCTCTAGTTTAAGGTGCTGAACGATAAATGTCTGCTCAGATAAACCAGCTGATAAAAGAATCACAAAACAGAAGTGGCCAAAAAGAACCTTTTTTCTCTTAGTGACTGATTCAACAGTTTTTCTAGTTATAAATAGCGTTTCAGGGAATAAATCAGTGACAGTATTAAAAAAGAAAAAAAAGAGTAAAAGAGCCATTCTATTAACTGGAATGCTTGCATTAAAGAATGTTTTTCAGCATCTCTGTCACAAGAGTTAAGGCAATTAGAGTTTAAAACATCTGAGCCAAACAAGGAACAGTAAAATAGAGAAACACCTTATGTCAAGCATTCTGAAAGCTCCCAGAAAGAGTTTTCTGATGGATAAACAGATTTAATAAGAGCAACAGTTAACCTTGGCAGAAGGCCAAGTCTGCAAGTAGCAATTTTATCCTTCTTTCTGGTTTCCTATTAGTTTATGAATGCACACAATGATACTGATTTCAATCAAAGAATCCTTGATTTGTTTTCAGAAATCCTCTTACTAGTAGCCAAGTATAGCAAATCTCTGATATGCAGTAGTTTTCAAGATTATCTATGTCCTAAATTGCAGTTTGGGTGGGATTTGGTTTTTTGTAGGGCTGAAAACATAGAAGACATCACAGAGTATAAAGATTGAATCCTAAAGAACTAGAAAGCAGAAGGAAAACACAGAAGGGAAAGCATTATAAAGGTGACTTGGAAGAGAAATTGAAAGTACATTAGTAAACTAATGGTTCACACAAAGATTTACAAAGATTAAGAAAATTGTTACATACAGCTACATAGCATATGAAGGCACAGACCCCAAGTGAGATCCTTTATTGCATGCATAAGTGCTGGTTATATGCAATCTCTTGTCCACCCAAGTTCTGCCCTGGAATACGCCTACACGCAGCAGAGCACCCTTGCAGCCAGCTCACACACCGCTGAGCTGTTTGCTCCCTCCATGCTCACCTGAGGAGCTCTCCTCTTCCCAGGTCAGTATTTAAGCTGTGGGAGGCTTTGGGCACACCCCCCATTGGGAGGCTTTGGGCAGCCCCTCGTTGCAGGCGGGTGGGCACAGAACTGATTTGCAGGGGAGCTCAGAGAGCCAGATGTAGTGTTAGTTGTTTCCGCACTACATTTTAAGACATCATCACTCTGCAACCTGGCACCCAGACAATGAACAAAGCCTTTCTCAGAAAGGGCCCTTACACAACTAAAACCAATGACATTTCCAGGCAAAAAATATTTCAGTAGTCTAATTTGAAAATAAGTAAACTTTAGACTTCAGTGCAATTTTGCATGTGGATAAGATTAAGTAAACTGTAGCATTATATAAACTTTGATGAAAAGAAAAAAATACTGTGATGAAATAAATGGACATGGTTCTGAAGTGTATAAGCAGGACTGAGTTCAGATTTGACGCTCAGCTAATGGACTTGAATGACAGTTAAACAAGGGGATGGAGACAGGAAGAAGCAGGGGAAGTTTGAAAAGGAAGCCTGGAGTTTACTTATAGCCATGCTGAGTTTGAATAAGTGGTCAGCCATTGCAACAAGATGAGCTACCACTACACAAAAATAACTGGAATCTGGCATAGTTCATGACCATGAGGCTGTGGACAGCTTCCTTGCAATAAACTGGAGGCACAGGAGGAATAATAAAATATCATTAAAAAAAACCCCAACAACCCAATAACAACAAAAAAACCCACAATTCAGGACTTCTTAAAAAGCCAAAGAAGCTGAGTTTCAAGAACAGTAACAAAACACTCTATAGATATGTCTGGACTTTGCTTGTGATACACTGCATGTTATCATTCCAGTCTCACTCTTTGGGATAAGGGTTCTGGCACCTGCCACATGGATCATAGCATACGGAACAATTCCACTTTAAAGATAGCTGCTCATGGGAGGGTTGACTATGAGGTCTGAGTAGATTGCTCACAGCTTTACTCAAGGATGGAGACACCATATCCCCTCTGGGCAACCTCTGGGCCTCCTTCCATCACTGATAAAAATCAAGGCATAGAGTGCACACCCAGTTAGGGAACACATCTAAAGATAGATAAATGTTCTTGTTTTCTCTCATTTATAGGCAACCTGTGTTGAAACTGGCTGACAGATCAAGGATGGTGAGAAATGTTCACAGATTTGTTAAGAAGAAATCATCAGTACCTTGAGGTGCACTGCCAGCAAATCACCCAGGGGCAGAACAGACTGGAAAGAAATGAAGGCCTAGGATGAAAGTGGAGTGAAAGAAGTCCTGACAGCGAGTAGACAGCACATTCAGTTGGCTTAGAGTCAGGGAAGGAGGTGAAAGCACCAAAGGAAACTTGAAGTTATGGAGATGAGCAAGGTGGGTATAAAGGAAAGCAGGAGACTGCGTGGGGGCAGTGGAGCAAATGCAGCACAGACAAGAAACCCTAGTGTTTGTGGCAGGGAAGAAAGATAAGAGTTGTTCAGGCTGCTAGAGACAGAAAGGATAAAAGAAAGCCAAAGGGAGAGGGAATGTTATTTTCTCATGAGATAAAATTGACCGTTATAGTTGGTGAGAATCTAGGTTAAAACCAGAATGAAAGTCTAAAGGCTGTGGCCACAAAGACATGGCTGTGGTCACTTTTGTAGGTGTTACTTAATTCAAGACACCAGGCAGTTGAGCCAACAAGACTCATCAGTGCTGAAGAAGGGAAGAAAATTAGTAGCGGGGAAATTCAGCCCGGTGAATACGCACTAGAGCACTGGATACAGGAACAAAGGAAGGGGCCATCCCTGACGAACCCTGCTGGGCTCAGACCTTGCAATGGGAGAAGAGCAAAGTCAGGGGCAGATGGGGTGGGGGACGACAACAATTTACAACAAGCACAGCACAAAGAGGGAGAGCGGCACAGAATGCCTTCGGACGTGGATCAAAACAAACCTTGATAATGGTTGTGTTCTGTTCTAACCATGGCCAAATATCAGGAACTTTCTGCTGCACGGCATCAAAACCAGGTGAATGTTGATCAGGGGCAAGAATCTGGTTCTGCATTATCAGTGCAGGGCAAAACTCTTTACAGAGGCACCCTTCTTACAGTGTAATGTGCAATACTGGCCAAGTACAACATTATGCTTGCTGTTGTTTTTCACTCTGAATCTTTCCCAAGTTTAAGTTGAAATTTCCCCTCCTCCTTATGATTGTTTTTATAGCTTTGTTAAAAGGCTGCCCTGCGCAGCGCTGGGGGACACGAGCACCACAGCCACAGGCGCAGCTCCTGCCTCTGTTCGAGGACAGGGTAGTTTTGACACCTCCGCTGCTGCCGGTCCCTGACAGGCCGCTCCCGGACCCTGCGGCCGGCCCCGGGGCCGGGGGGCTGAGGCGCTCCCGGGGCCGAGGCCCCCAGGGAACGCACCCTCCGCCCTCCCCAGGGGCGGCGCGGGCCCCCGGGAGCTCAGGCACAGGACGCCGGGAGCCGGGGCTTGCCGGGGGCGGCCAGGCGTCCCGCTGTAAGGCCCCCACAGCCCCCAGGAGAGCTCGGGGCGTCCCGGGGCGCCGGCTCCCCTTCTCCGAGCCGCGACGGCCGCCCCAGCCGGCGACACCTCACGGCCGCCAGCGACGGCGGCGCGCGGGCCCAGGGGAGCGGGGCGCGGCCCCGCGGCGTGGGCGGGGCTCCCGCGGCGTGGGCGGGGCTCCCGCGGCGTGGGCGGGGCTCCCGCGGCGGCGCGGGGTGCGTCGGCGGTGGGAGCAGGCGGAGGGGCTGCGGCAGCCCGCCCGCCCCCTGCTCGGCATCGCCTGTTGCAGCGCCGCTCCTCGCTGGTAACTATCCTCTGTCGGTTATGCTTAATAGGTGATGGTTGATGTCCCCCTATGGTGCTGGCGGGAAAAAATGAAAATTAAAACGAAGCGGAGCTGCCGCCGCTCGCCAGGGAGGGCCCGGGGGGCGCGGCAGCCGGGCGGGCGGTGACCCCGGGGGCTGCGGTGCCGGCAGGGAGCAGCGCGGGGGTCCCGGCGCCGGTTCGGCACCAGGCGGCGGCTCCGGGGGGGTGGGGTGGCGGCGGGCGGGGAGCCGTGCCCCGGGAGCGGGCATCGCTGGCGGGGCTGGGAACGGGGCTGGCAGCGGGGCTCCGCTGCGCTCGGTGTCGCCCTGTGCTCGGCCGCGGGGGGGGGGGGGGGGGCGGGCAGGCGTGAACCTGGTGCTGCTTCAGCAAACTGGGTCGGGCTGAGCCAAACCTCTTAGAATTCATCTCGGCAACACGGTTATTCGGAAATGCACCTGGCACCGCAGTGCTGGTTGAAGTGAGCCCCGCCGGCTGGAGAGCGACGGAAATCCCGCCGGGGTGTGAAGTCGGTTGAGAGTGACTCGGAGATGTGGCACGGGTCAGGGTGCGGGCTGGGCAGGGCAGGGAGGGGGGGGGGTGCCGAAGCGGAGGCACTTTTAGCATCTCTGTTAGCTGAAAACGATCTCGTGAGGTCGCGTTTAGGGACTGACGACCAGTCTGCATCAGTGTCAGGCGAACACTGACCACCCACCACCGTTTTCGGTGTCAAAAACTGCTTAGCCAATACATTTAATCTTAGTATTTATTTTTTAAATTCCTTTTTGTCCACAGGGTCCCACTAAAGGCAACTTCTTTATAGCGGTAATAGTGTTGAGAATTTCTGAAGGGCATTTCCTTTGCCTCACTATGGAAATGAAGAAGCTGGTTTGCATGTTGCAGATGACTCTGCTGTTTGTCCCCTGCCTGCAAGGTTAACGTTTCCCTACCAGGCTGGCAGCAATCAATTTCCCTCTCTTACCTCTGCTTCTGCTCTTCCTTTGCATGTACTCCACTGCGTAAAGTGAGTGGAATAGGCTGAGGCAAAAATTTGGATGCCTCTCCTCAAAAGAAACTGCGTAAATTAATTTAAAGGTATGGCTGCAATGTGTATAATAGATGCCAGAGGGGAAATATTTATGTAACACACCGAAACATTAAGTTGTTTTTTTTTTTATGTAATTGTCATCCAAGAATCAATACTGTGCCCGAGTGATTTATTTTGTCATTGGCCTTTGTGCTTAGCAGTGCGAGATTCAAAGCAAAACGTCACAACGAGGAAATGCACGTTACATGCACACCGTGCGAAATCGTGAGCTCTCCCCCATTAGGCTGTAAGCTCATTTGGGCAGGACTTCCACTGTCCCTGTCTTGGCACAGTAGCGGTGGTTGCATCTCCACCATGGTGTGGTGGTGCTTGGGGCTGGCGGGACACCTCAGTTTCTGCCCCAGCACCCCATTCTGTGGGAGGCGGAATGGGGCTGTTAATGCCTGCCTTTGAGTTTGGAGTTAGGGTACGACCAGGGTGAGCATCCAGACCTGATCGCCCAGGCACACTCCCAAGTCCCCTGGTCAGATGTAGGTGTGGATGACACCCTGAGGATGACACACCTGAGGATGACACTCTGAGGAAGGCTGGAAGGATACCCAAAGGATACCCGAAACCTCTTACTGAAACATTTTATGTGTGTTCATGCTGTTGACAGCGAAATACTGGGTTGCAGTCTTCTCTTGGAGGTAAATGGGGCACTTTATGTCTGGCAATAGGGATAATCCAACAAACCCTTACCAGAATTCTTAAGTTTTCTCCACTGGAGCGGTGACTTCAGCAGGGTTGGTAGTTTCACCAACATGCATGAAGCCAAGCATTTGGCAAGTGGTATGTGGGGTCGGTCCAGGCACAGCAGATGATGGTACAGTGCTTGGGCTTGGCCAGGTCCCTTCTGCCAGGTGCCCGCTGGTGGGGACAGTCGGGGAACCCTTTCCTGCAGCGCTGCCTCCTGGCTCTGCAGCCATGTCTGTATGACCATATGGGCCAGTGCTAGCTAGTACATGCACCCCAGGCTAAAAATCCTACCTGTTGAATACCGGAGTGTGATTTAGGCTTCCTCTCCTGAGGAAGTTTTGCATCCTGCATTCTGGGATGAATTTTTGCTTTTATAGGGGCTCCTGGCAAAACTTCTCCAGGCTTCAGTGGGATTGGCTTTTTCCTCCTTTCAGGAATAAGGTGGCCTTTGTGTTTGCAAGACCAAGGCCTATCTTTCTTTGTTTCAGCATAAAAGAAAGTTACAAGAGCTGTACTTAAAACACCATCTCACTCAGAGGTTTGTGTGTTTTCCCTGGTGGGGAAAGAGCCTTTTTCCATTTTCTGTTCCAGACCCTTCCCATGGCAATGGCAGGGGCTGTGACAGCAGCTGGGTAGTGGCACAGACGCCTGAGCAGGTGTCTGGTGTGACAAGACACATGGGAGGGACTGTGGCCCAGATCCCCAGCAGTGTCTGGCACTGTTCTTCATTGATGATCTGTTATGGGTGACCGTTTGGACGGTACTTTCATTGGCTGCTTCCAAAATTATCTCCTCTATTCCTTTAGCAGTCATTAAGATGTAGAAATTGTGAGTGAGAAGGTCAATAATGGTGGCAGTCCAATAATGGAGTATGCTATACACGGTATTCCTGAGTTAGAAAACAAGATGAAACTCAGATGAAACCCCATTTTCCACATCACGGGGTGCTTTCTCACCATTAATGCTTACCCTCTCTCATCCCATCACTGTCTCTGTAACAGACCTGCAACTCCTGAATTTTCCCATGTGCAACACTCACTTCAGGTAGCCCTTGCTGAAAAATAAGCCCTTAGAAAACTCATACCCTCCGATCATCCACACAAAATCAAGAGAAAGGAGCAGCGAAAAACCACAGGCAGGGTTGTGTTGGGAGCACATGCCAGGAGATCAAGAGGAGGAAACGCAGAGATACACGTCTTCTGCTCCTTTGCATGCACAAGTGTAACCTGTACTATTGCTAAATAACCATACTTATTTATTCATGTATTTATTTTACAGATAATCTGCAGGGTTTTTTTCATTAAATTACAATAATTCATCAGAAATTCTAGTCTCTTCCATGCTATTAGAGAAACCACATTACAGTTTTAAGGGCTGGATGAAACTCTGTGCGTTGCCAAAATTGAATGATTTTCATCAAGAAGAAGCTAGGACCATGCTGCTAGTCCTCCTGCTGACCTTTAGTATTTATTGCTGACATAGCACACAACTGGAAAATTCAGCAATTGGTAATAGCATTACAAGGCGGACTTGAGGGATGGTTTTCTAAACTAGTGGTGGACGCTGCAAAGAAAACATTATTTTTTCTCTCAGTATTTTGCTTTTTTCCAGGCTCTCTTTGTGCTGCCTGTGGGCAGAGACCCTCTGGAGAGTGCCCAAGCAGAAACCCTGACCCAGCCAGCTCTCAGGAGCCCTGAAGTTGGTCCTGCTATGTGCAGGCTTAGGAGCCTGAGTCCGGATGCTTGGCGTTAGCGAGGGGAATAGTCCCTGTGTAAACATCTGCAGTCTGTAGGTGCCTGTTTTTCCTTCCTACCCTACCTAGTGACCCTTAGTATTTACAGTGCATTCATTTCCTTCTCACTTGCAGGAAGACAGCTAGTCCAGTTTCCTTCTCTTTTATAGGAAGGTAGCTAGTCCACTTAATCAGTATTTTGAATAAACCTAATATATTTTTTAATCTGCTTTATTCATATTTACTCTTTCTATTGTGATCTTTTTTTTTTATTCTGAATCAGTATATAACATATTTCCCTAGTTTAAAATGTATTTATTTTTGTTGATTTTCATTATTGATCCTTCAATATTTATTTTCCTGTTGTGATATTTTAGCATTAGTAGGCCTTTATTAGATTGTGAATGTACACCCTTGCTGCTGCTGTTTCAGGAAACTTCTGAGGTTGTTCTGTAGAGTTTTTTCTTTAAAGAAAATCTCAACGTGTTTAATTTTGCTCTTGCAAGGCCTTATCTTGCAGAAAGCGGACTGGTTTAGCTGGGAACACTCATACGTATGAGCTAAGTAAGCAGGTATGCTTTTAGATCAGGAAAGTTTCCTTCCTCGTAGCATTGCGTTTTAATGTAACACACTGAGCATGAGATTTGGGTACGTGAACTCCAGAGGTCCTTTGCAACCAACATACCCACGGTTCTTTCTTCTCAGTCTAAGCTGAGTACGACAGGATGGAAAAGCATGGTTAAAGCTCTGGTGTTGGAGTATTTGGGACAGCAGAGTGGCAGCCCGTGTCTTTCACAGCACACTTAAATCGACGAGTCCAAAGTTTTTGGAAAAGGTCAGCATCATTCTGAAATTGATTTCCCCAGAGATGAAGAACTGTAAAACTGCAGTAAAAAAATATTTGTTTCAGAGACCTGAGTATTTTACAAAGTTTTTTTTTGTTCCTCTAAGCAGAAATAGCTGTATTTCTTACCAAAGTGGAATTTCTTTCCTCATTACTGTTCCTGTCATTATGCTGTTATGTTTCCTAACCTTGAAATGAAAGCAGTTTTGTTAACTTTTTATAAATGCTTGTTACCATGTTGGGATTGAATTGCCTACCCCAGTGTTGTAGAAAAAAAGTGCAAAAAAAGTTTCATTTTCTTGAGTGTACACAAGGTAAAAGGGAGGCAGTGTGCTGGGTAAGAGTGGAATTGTGTGAAAAAAAAAATGAAAAAAAGCCAGAGTTACTGAGCTACTGCTTCTCCCTGCCCCCGCCCCCAGTAGTTTTATGGGGTCATCGTTAAACAGCAAGGAAAAATGCAAACCCTAGTGTCTGCTGTTAAGCAGAAGACTCAAACTGAATCACTGAAGAGATACTTAAAAATAGCATCATTAGAACATCTTCTTTGTTTCCTGATTATGTAAAGACACATGAGAACATTCTCTAATTTTTATTTAAACAAATGTCTGAATGATTGACTCTAGGAAGTTGTCAATATAATTGTATTCTACTGCTTATGGGAAGAACTCAAAGGGTGATATTTCAGTGTACCTTACAGACGAAATGCCTCTCTCCATTTGCAAGAAAATAAGTAATTTATACCATATATCAAAATCTTTACAAGCTATACAACTTTTACCCTACTTTTACATTTGAAAACATCTGTACTCCTAAGTGTCAGCAAACTTTTCTAGCATTTATGTCCTGTTGTTTTGTATACAGTCCTTGCTTGCCTGACATTCTGTAAAGAGAAATATGAAGTTCAGTTTGTGAGACTTCTATCATGAAATATTAGTAATAAACTCTTGAATATGTAACTGGCTCCCATTAGTTAGCTTTGGTAGACTATTTTTCGCTTCTTCCCCTCCCCATATGTTTGCTGTCTTTTTGTACAGGCAAGTGTCATGACTTTGCTCCTCAGTTTTTTCACCTGTGTATCCAGGTCAGAGTTTTCAAAATAAAACTGAGATTTCAGATTAGCCAGTCTAAGACATGAAAAAAATAGAGCAGTCTCAGGAAAGTGCTGAGCAGCTACCATCAGAAAGCTGGACCTTAAGGTCCCAGGGACGAAGACGCATCCAGGCTTTCTGCAAGACCTGCAGACCAGAAGTTTGTGGAAGTCCTCAGGTTCTGGATCTCAGAGTTGACCCGTTCAGGGTTAAGGGAAATGGCAAAGGTCATACAGTGTAAATTTGCTTGAATTACATTTTGCAGGTGCAGTGAGGTCATTTGCATGTTAGTGACTTGATCAGCTTGGCTTTAATGAGCAGAGTTAATCAGAACTGTGATTAACACAGGAAGTGTGAGCAGGGACACATAATGAGCAACAATGTAAAAATATTCATTGTTGCCTATGAATTAAAATGATGTAGTTCATGTGTTCTTTAAAAAAACCTTAGTTTCTCCAACGACTCTTTTTTTAAAATACCCACCTTGAAACTCCATGAGCATGCTCATCAGGAGGGTCCTCACCGACTGCTCTGTTGTAAGGGTAGGCAGAGCAGCCCCTAGCTTGGACGAGCTCCCCTTGCTAAAAAGACCAAGACTCAGCAGAAGGAAAGCATCCTCCTCACGAGGTACCCAAAGCCAAATGCCTTGCCAAGTTGGTTGGTGGGGTTGCCCCATAAAGAAGCCATCTCTGAGTGTGGAAACGGGCTCCCCTGTACCCGGTGGGAAAGACTTGTGGTGCCACCAAGTGCCAAGCCTGGGGTCATCTGCTGCCTGTGAAGTGGGTCAGTAATAACATAGACATCACATGGATAGATGGTGCAAGGGGAAAATAGGGCAGAGGAAGTAACACTGTGCAACTCCCTTCCTGATGAGATGGGGTCATCAGCTGCTGAAAGTCTCCCATGCTCATGAGAGTGTGTTTCTCAGGACTAACACCAACCATAAACTCTTTAAAAAGAAACTGTCTTTGAATATGCATGTCTGTAGGAGGCCTGATATTTGCAAAAGTTGTTGGGTTTGAGGTAGCACTGGACATGTCAGTATGCACAAGGCATTTGGGACAAATAATTAGTTAGCCAAAAAAAAAAATCCCGAAAAGAGAAAATAATGTTTTGCTTCTTGATGATGGTAACTGTTCTACAGGATGAGGCAGTAATCAGTTTCTTTATTTTTACATTGCAAACACAGTTCTTATATTGTCCGATTGCCTCAGAGAGATTGCTAGGTCAAAAAAGAGGTATCAAAGGAGAGATACTTTCCAGAAAATGAGACAGGGATTTATAGTGACTCAGAGAAGGAAAATACCCTTGCTAAAGATCCTTTAGACCCACCTTAAAGGATAGCTGACACATTTTACATCTGATTTCTCAATGCTGTGATATACCCACTGGTATAGCCCCAGTATTTTTGTGTGGATGCTACACTCCTAGAATTAGAAAACCAGTTTTCAAGCCAATTCAAAAGCAGCCCTCAGGTGAGGACTGGCATTTGACACTGATTTTCAGATAACCCCTGCTGGCTGCCCTTGCTGCAAAGCTTCGAGTGCCCAAGCATTAGCCTTTGTCTGCAGTTCTCATTTGCATCCCAATGTTCAGACATCTTCAACATCTACTTTCACAATTACGTACGATATATAGACAAGCAGAAAGTCAGAAGGGGAAGGATGTCTGATGGTTAGACCACTATTTCAAACCATAGGAGATGTCTCCAAGATACATGTATTAAAAATATGTCTTTTTTTAAATAAAAGAAGTAGAATATTAATTAATTAATTACATTAGTCAGTGGCACCTTGGTTACTACCAGCATTTGAGCTAGCTTCTTTAAGCAAATTTTTAAGCTAGCTTTTTAAGCAAATCGTATTTCTGCACTACTCTGCCTTCGGCATCTACATACCTTTAGTTAAATGGGTTTGTGCAACCAATGGTAAACAGAAATCTTTGCAGCTGCAAGAGAAGTATCCCCTTAGGCTGGAACTACCATGTATCTGCCATGTATTTATCCTCTCATCCTTCCCCTTAGAGCCTTTCTTGTGGTGGGATTTGAGGACTCCTGCATTGGCCCAGGTGCACAGAACCCATGCAGCAGCATGTCCTAGAAATTCTGGACAGAAGCGCACAGCCTTTGCTTAAATGCTGACTTGTTTTGCGAGGGCAGCTAGGAAGACTTGCTGAAAAGATGGCCTTTAGTAAAAGCTGGGGTTGTGGCTGCAGACAGTTGTGTGCTGGGAAGGAAGGGGGACCACACGGCTTTGTGGGGAGGCTGCAGCGCAGCCAGTACACAGGATCTTAGTAAATGCACAGTAATTTATCTCTCACTGATGAGTCAACATCTCTTCCATTCATTGCTGGAACAAACCCTTGGCCATAGAGTAGCTGAAGCATAATAGTTCACATGCCAGCTGTCCTCACGGTGCCTCATTCATGTGGCCATGGCCAGAAATACACCTGCCAAAGGTGTCCCTGAGCTTTAAGTAGAGAAAGCCCACAGTACTGAAATCTCACTGGGGTGTGGAAATGCACTTATTTTTAAAATAAAAGGTAACAGATCTTCAGCCATGAAGGAAACAGATTACAACATACAGCTGAAACTACTGAGGAAATACAAACAGGCTGAACTAAATCTAGTCTTTGCAAAAGTGCCTGCAAACCCTCTTGTTTAAATGTGATGTGTGAGTCACAGCTTGCAGCATGCAGTTGAGGATGCCCTTAATCAGTGTGCTGCACAGGAGCACGGGAGGTCTCCTCTGCGAAATGAATCAGGAGAAGACTGGTTTGTAGGGGATCGCTGCAGGCCATCAGAGCTGCCCCCTAGTTTTTGTTCCTTTTGCAGTTGCAGGAACAGCTCATGTGCAGAGGAGGGAGAGGAACCAGGCAAACTGATGGGATTTTCCGCAGTGGGAGGTCTTTGCCTGGCTCTCCTATGGTTTGGCTGTGCAGTGTGTGTGACAGCTAAAGCAGATATTTCATTACACACTACTCAGTACATGTAATATGTAGAAGAGATGAAGAAAATATTTTGTTATAGCTAAAACTTGGATACTTGGATACTTTCCACACTAATGCTTGGAAAAGGATTTAGAGTTACTGTCATGTAGGAAACTCATTGCTGCTCATGTGAAGCTCATAATTCACCAGGTGGGAAAAGGCAAAGAAATGCCTGAAGGAGCATTAAACCAGCCAAAGCAAGCAGGCAGACTGCTCCTGGCACTCTTGACACTGAACACTCTTTCCCTTGAGCTATTTGGTGGTTTGTGCTAGACTTTCATCTCAATCTTATTCCTTCAGTCCTGGCTAGCAAAGGGGATTGTAGTAAAAACTGAAGGTGCTCCTGCTTTCTTCTCCCCCATGCTTTTGCAGCTACCTGAATGATGGTGGTAGAGCAAACCATCCTGTCTGCCTGTTATATCTGGTTCCTCTTACCTCCCTCTCTGTTTCATTTGGGAGAGTGCCAGCCCTTTGGGGCAGCTTGCCTTCTTACCCTCTATCTTTCTTCATTCCTGGAACCACAGTACCCAGAGGCTCCAGGAGCTCTTGTACAAACTAGCCCTAGCAACAAAGAAGACACAAAGCTGCAAAGTGGAAAAAAGCTGAGCACTTGGGACCATTCTGGAAGAAAAATTCCTGGCTGCCTTACCCATTCCTCTACACAAACTTGAGGTGCCAGGGAGGATGGTTTCTGGCCAGCACTTCATAGTGACTGAGGCCATTTTTATCCTTGAGCAATAACATGGCTTATTGTACCTGGTCCAAAATTTTGGAGTGGACTCTGTGGCCAGTCTGTACATTACTGGCCATGGCAGTGCTTGCCAGGCATGTCTGCCACCAGCTTCAGTGGGAACGGGCCTGGTAGAACAGGACTGGCAACCCCCAGGGTGGATATGTAGATACTCCTGGCTGTGGAGATCTGCAGAGGACTTACACTGCAGCCTCTTTGGCTTGCTCCTTGTGCCCATGGAGCATGCAAAATGTCACCAGCACTGCAGGGTGTCGAAACTGCAGGAGGAAATCATCTTACACTGATGATGCATCAAGAAATCCTACTGCTCAGGTGGTATTCCTGGTGCCCATCTCTCCTCTGTGTACCCTCAGTTATCTTGTGTGGGATATGCAGAGGAGACAGAGGCAGAGGGTAAGGTTCCATGAATGGCTTTCAGCTATTTGGGAAGCTTGTCTGGCTCCATCCTCCCTGTGTCCGTGGAACACCTGCTTTCCCCCTTCCCTCCTGCTGCCATAGGGCAGGCATCAGCTCACCAGGGCAATCGAGCCCCACACTCCCTGCATGCCCATGTCTTGTCCTTGGAACAACTTCAGTTGCCTACCCAGGGGCAGTGACAGCAGGGCTGCTGGCCATGCCTCAGTTGTCCATACTGGCCAGTTGCTCACTTCCAGGTCATGACATAAGCTGGCCAGTGGTATCATCTGCAAAGGTTTCCTTCATCCTGAATGTGTTCAGGGTCTCTGTCCCTGCTGTTTGGGAACAGCTGAGCTCAGAGGTGAGGGTGTTTGCCATTCATTGTGTGAGGCACGGATAGTTATCTGAGAAGAGGCTAAATAGATCTGCCCGAGATCATCTCCAGAGCTGTCCCGCTCATCAGCCCAGCTGTAGAATGAGGGATGGAAACTGGGCAGCAAAGTCGGCTAGGAGCAGGACTAGTGACACTGTCCCTTTGGGGTTTAGGTTTAGGGGGTGGGTTGTGTGCTTTTGCTCCCTACAGGTCAATGAGTGCCTGGGAAAATGGACTCACTGTTGACTTGTGGGTGACCTGCAAGGAAGACATGGTCTGTGCATTTTTTTAGTGGGATGCAGAGCTGGATATGGCCAACCACTATTGCTCCTTGGGCTGTTTGTGCAGGGGATTTCTGGGCAGCTGCCTGGGAGGGTTTGTTCTTTTTCCATGATATGTGAAAGCGAAGTGGGCATTTGCTGGGATTACTGGTGTGTGTCACTTGGGTAGCACAGGGTTTATCTCCTGGCTTTGCCCTGCAGAAGGCCTTGGTTTCTAAATTCCTGACACCACTGACAAACACACAGAGAAGATCAATACAGTTGTGGAGTTTTCATTTGCTGCTGAATTGTTTAACATTTCAGTTTCTCCTGTGTCTCTCGAATGCTGTGTCAAAAGAGCAATTAATGTTTGTTTCAAGTTTATCTGTCTTTTAGATAACACGCAAGAGCTAATGTTTTGTGCTCCTTTTCAAGAACAGTTGTTTAGGGGCTCTTTTGAGTCTTCTGACATTTGGAAACACACCTGTTGACTTTGCCTCATTAGCTTTTGGTGTGCATTGCCACAGCAGCACAGAAAACGGAGCAGCTAAATGAGGATGCAGAGCCGAGGAACACCCCTGCATGTCTGAGGATGTGCTCTGCCTGCTTCCTAGCAGTGCAGGCAGCTCCTGTATGGTACCCACTGGCAGCAACACAAGCAGCATCTGTGTGCTGCTGACAAGTATCTGACACGTCACACTTGGTACTGGCTTTCGAGTGGTGGATCCTTCCATCTCTCTGTGTTCCCTCAAAGGTCTTTCACTTTAAGCAGTCAGCAAAATTAGTCTGGTTTTCACTTTTACCACATGCGCCTTCTGTATGATTGTTAACTTAACTACTGTCCCAATACAGAGGGTCTTCCTGACCGTATTTTAGTTAGGTGTTAAATATGTTGATTGCTAAAACTTGTCCAGGGTGCCTCAAACTTTTGCTTAGGCATGCAAAGCCTCACAATCTTGGCCACCGTTACTGTCAAAGCCTGGCTACTGCTCTGTATAGACTTATAGAATAGGAACATGTCTTTGGATGCATACCCTCCAATTGCAGAGCGCATCCACATCTCTTCAACCTTATCTCAGCTGAGCTTCCAGCCTTATTTCAGCTGAGCTTCCAAGAGGTGTCAATGCTAACCACTAGGGCAGGAAGGTGTTTGACCAGCAAAGTGAAAAAACAAACAGAACAAGAAAAGCAAGGAAAAGCTTGGTTTTGCTTATTTGAGATAAGCAAAGTTGATACTGAAAACATGAAGGAATTGTAACTGGGTTTTTGTGGGGCTTGGCCTGAAGCAGAATTGCAAGTAAGACCAGCTGTAATCGGTGCTCACGATTGCTAGCAGGCAGAGAGGGGCAGAAGTGTCTCCCGCTTCCCAAGCTTTTTCCCCTCATATTTGTTAGTTTATGTATATCATGAAAGGGATTAATCCCAAATACAAGCTCTGATTGGAGGTTTTCTTAATCACCATGTAAAAACATTATTGGGACTAGATTTGTCAGGAAAGAGGGTGGCCTTGTAAGCATTCCTTTTCCAAAAATAGAGATGTACCAGGTAAGAGTTTGTTGGATTCAGGACCTTTGCAGAAAGCCTGACCTCAGATACCTCCTGTCTTTAATTTCCATACCGATGCCTCCATCAAAAAAACCCAAACCACCCAATCTTTTTTTGTCTTCCTGCAGCTCCAGTCGATGCAGGACGTGTTCCTTCTGAGTGAAAGGCTGTCACCCAGTGCAGCACACGGTCAGCCTAGCGCTGGTTCTCACCTCCACCTGCAGGAGCATGGCGAGTCCCTCTGCTGCGGAGCCAGAAGCAGGGCTGGCTCTGCAAACACAGCCGTGGCAAGGCTGGAAACGAAATGCCCTCGGTTTGGGCATTTGTTCTCCACATTCTGTACTGAATTATTATTTTTTTTTATGTTCTGTAGAAACGCAGCAAGTTCCTCCTGCGGGAGGCAAACTTCCCCTCCCAACAGGGAACTAATAACTGCTTGTACAGGTTTCTGAGTGGCAGCTTCTGTGCAGAACTTCAGGCCATTGACCACCATGCTTGGAAAATGCAGGCAAGAGGCTGTAAAAAGAAGTGGGGCTTCTGAGCTAAATACCCTTAGAAATATTGTGAAGAATGCTCACAGAAGCACACTGCGTGAGAGCGAGAGAGCTTAAACAGGGTATGAGCCAGGGAGTAAGGAAATGGCAAGAGGTGGAGGGAAAAGGGAAAAAACTTACAGAAAATGTGCAAAGGGAAAATGAGAGAATAAAGGGGAAAATGCCAACAAAAAGAAGAAGAGATACAGGAATATAGCTTTTAAAGAAGCTGAGTTAAAAAAATGAAAAATAAGCTAAAAGGAAAGCAAACAGCCTAGGAGGTTAAAATTTCCAAAATGTAAAAACATATAAAATATAAATATAATGATGTAGTATTCAAGAAGGTACGTGTGCGAGTGAGCCTGTGTGCACATGATATTTTGTTCAGTCCTACAAGTGTTCATGTGCAGATTTCCATCTGGGCCCAAAGGAAATTGAATTACATTTTTCTTGGCAAAAAGCTGCCTGTGGAGAACTTGTCTGGGGGGAGCAGCTTCACTTACAAATATGGGTTTTTTTCCTGCAGTTGGACCAGCTTGCAGCAGAAGACAGGTACTTGAAATTGTGGCAGTGGGATGGCGGCGCCTGGGCTCCCAGCAGAAGTGCTTTATCTTTGCCGTGACAGCTGCCCCAGGCACATGGCAGAGCCTTGTGCCCACATAGCAGGCAGGGCAGGTGGGTCTGGGGAAGCCCATTTTGCCGCTAAGCCAAAGCCACCTATGGTTTATTCAGCAAAAATTGGGTGAGATAGACTGTAAGTATAACAGATAAGTTACAGTGAGACAGCTTTTGACAAATTCAGATCCTCAGAAATCATGACTTTGTTTCCTCCCAGCTTGGCAAAATCAAGTGTCATAATTATAATTAAAAATAAAATACTTTTTCCATCTGTTTCTCCATGCTTTTTACTCCTGTAAGCCTCTGACGAGTTGAGCCACCGAAGTCACGTTTTCATACTTTTTCCCTCATCACAAAGATGAAATTGTAGAATCATAGAATCATTTAGATTGGAAAAGACCTTTAACATCATCAGGTCCAACCATTAACCCAGCACTGCCAAGTCCACCACTAAACCGTGTCCCTAAGCACCACATCTATGCATTTTTAAATGCTTCCAGGGACGGTGACTCCACCACCTCCCTGGGAAGCCTGTTCCGATGCTTGACAACCCTTTTGGTGAAGAAATTTTTTCACAATACCCGATATAAACCTCCCCTGGTGCAACTTGAGGCCGTTTCCTCTTGCCCTGTCACTTGTTACCTGGGAGAACAGACCGACCCCCACCTGCCTACACCCTCCTGTCAGGCAGCTGTAGAGAGCGATAAGGTCTCCCTGAGCCTCCTCCTCTCCAGGCCGAACAGCCCCAGTTCCCTCAGCCGCTCCTCACCAGACTTGTGCTCCAGACCCTGAAAGAAAACCCGAACAGCTCAGAAACAGGTTTTGGGCTGAGTCAGGGTCTAACCAAGACTCTGGTTTTCATAGGATTGCCCAAAAAAATAAATACACAAGAGCCAGTATTGTTGCAACAGCCTCTGTGAATGACACTTCTAGACCCATATCCTTTTGGAAACGGATATATCAGCTGGAGGAGTCACCGCTGGTCTCTGTTCGAGCCGTGGGATTTGGGTGCTCTCCTGGGAGAGGCAGGGCGCGTGCCCTCCTCCTCCCGCTGCAGTCAGACCTGCGGGCTGGCTGCTGGCCGTGGCTGCTCTGCTGCTTAACAGTGGCCAGGCTTTTCCAGCCTCTTCTTTTCACTCTCCCACCAAGTAAAACCCAAGATTAGTTCCTGCACCGTTATTAATATTTCACCAGTACTCGCCGTTGCAGCAAATGGATGGTTCTGCTCAATAATTCATGGCTGGGTGTAGCCTATTAAATTTGTAGTGGGGTGTACACTTTCCTGTTATTTATTTATCATTGCTTTCATTTTACAGGGTGTTTTCTTCCCTGCCATTTTTCACTTGCTTAAATGCCTCTCCTTCAAAGTTCAGGCTACTTGCAAGAAATTAATCTTGTTCCTTATGCCTTTTAAGTAAGGCTAAGCTCTCACTGCAAGGACCTGGGACTGGGCCATAAGGAAAACTTTCAAACACATTCAGTCACTTCAGTGCAGGAAATCACTTTCAAGCAAATGACTGGGAATTCGGTACCAAGCCTGACAACCCAAAGTTCATCCATGGCCTCAGAGCTATCTGCTTTTTGTTTCACAGAGATGTTTGGCTATTTCTGCTGAGGAAACAACCTGCTCCAGGACCTACAATTGACTGTTGCCCTGTCTCACCCTCTGCCAGCAGACACTGTTCTCTCTCAGAGCCCTGAATGTATGTTTTGAGATGTGTAGATCTTTCTAGGCTGGTTGTAGGTTGTACCCCCTGCTTAGGAGTGATCTTTAGCTTTGTGATGTGGAAACAGTCTACTCGTAGCTTATTTGAGCGTTGTGGCTCATCTTGACTCCTAAATAAGACAGCTTGACAGTGAAACTGAAATAAAGTTTTCCTTAAAAGGCTCTACGATGGGTTTTCAGAGTTAAGGGTTTGGAAACCAAAAGCTGCACAAGCATGTAAAACCATAAACCAGTCTCCCAGCCTAAGTTTAACAGGACATTATCCTCCTGGTCGTTCCTGTGCCCAGCTCCAAGGGAAAGTGTGAGTTTGGAGAGCCACTGGTCCTGAGAATGACCCTGCCAAAAGCATGCTTTTCAGTATGAGAGACCTTCTTTCTACATTCCTCTATCTCCAGACGTGCCAGTATATGAGCCTAGGCTTCCCTTCCTGCCCAGGTAAAAATGCCTTGTTGCCGATTCCCGCTCAAGGCTGCCAGCCCTGCTGTGTGGCAGAGGTTTCCCTTCATTTTCTTCACACCTGTGCAGGCGTGGGCCAGCACCCTCCACGCTGCCTTCTCCCTCCTCCTCTGGCTCCGTGCAGCGGCTGTGCAGGGCACCGCTGGGAGTGCCGGTACAAGGGGTCCTGGCATGGAGGGTGGTGGTTGCATGAGGGTCAGGGATCCCATGTCTCTGGGAGGGACAGCTCAGTGGCAGGCTCCAGCTGGAGGTGAAGTCCTGCAGTGACAGGTCTGCCCCACTCCTTCCTGCACGAACAGATTGAGACAGAGAGTGAGATGCTCTTGTTGCACCAACAAGTATTTCATGATATCATGATTCCAGCTGCAAAAGACCCTGGTTTCCAGGTTGTGAACAATTCAATGGGATCACCCACTATTGCTTTGTATTCTCAAGGCTTTTTCTGGCAGATGTAATGCAGGAAGAATACAGCACAAAAGGTCTTATTTTCACATGCATTCTGCAAAGCTCCCAGTCTTTAGTATTCTCTCTCCCACAGAGATCACAAGTGGCATTTTGAGATACATTGCTAACGCAGACAGTCCCAGCAGTAGGTCAGATTACCTCCCCTCTACCTGAGCACATGCCATCAGAGTAATGGCTCCTGCTTCACAAGGACTCATTTACCTTTCAACAGCATTTAAGTTCTCAGGGTCCATTTTCAGAAGCAAGGCAGGTTATTTCAGTATCTAAATCACTAGTGGCTACTGGAAGTGTCACTGACTTCAATAGGAACAAGAATGGGGTCACATGGAATAAAGGTGTGATTTAGATTGCATCAAACTGTAGTGGGAATTAGACTGGGTACTCTGTACTTACGTAAAAGCAAGATATTATTTGTTTAAATGAGATCATTTTTAAATAATTTCCATTAATTTTGATTTGCCCTAGTTTTTCATGGACCAGGAGGTTCCTCTCAAAGGGTTCATTTAAAATTGTGCTGTCATTAAAACAAAGACACTTTGCAAGGTCCACAGGAAGCTGCCACTGTCAGTCTGGAAGATTTGTGCTGCTGTCCCTGCTTTGCTCCCCACCACGCCCTTCCCATCCTGTGTATGTTCTTGGAAGGAGGACAGTCCACAACCTGTGACTGTATCAGCAGCGGCAAGGGAAGGTGGTGTGTGATACGAATGTGATTTTGCAAAATAATGGCCTTTGGAGCAACTCATTCCCTGAAGCAGAAGCAGTCTCCAGGAAGACCAAGGAAGAGGGTCTTGGGAGACTGCAGTGAGCAGTTACAAATGCAAGAGCCAAGAAAGAGGTGGTCGTGCCAGAAAAGGCCACCGCAGGAATACTCTTCCCTAGTTCCCACAAGGAAACTGTTCACCTACAGCAGACCTCAAATCTCTCCTCAGTTGGGGATCCCTGCAGACCCCCTCTGGGCTGCCAGAACACAATATTGCCAAGTAATTTGAAGCTGCTGCTGTACCTTTTCTTAGGCAGATGCCCCAGTTCCTTTGAATTTAATTCCCACTCATTGGCAGAAACCAATTGGGATCAATGGTTCCTGCAGGGTTTTTGGGTTGCCTCTTACCTTGTTAAGAAATATCCAAGCTTGATGACAGGAGAAGGTGGCCAGTGGCTGCCCTTGCTAAGGCTCCCCACGACACCCAGGGGTGAAGGGGAGGAAGGTGAGAGCCCGCTGGCAGGCGAGGAGGCAGGAGTGAACACCTGCTGCTGCTCAGGGCTGGCAGGGCTGAGGCAGGGGCAGAGGAGAGCCAAGGCTGCAAGAGAGGAGGACAAAAGCTGTGGAAGGGTTTGAAGCCTGCAGTGACACAGCCTGCCTGACCTGCAGCGAAGCGTGGCTGCATTGCACGGGCAGCAGGATGAGAGTATCAGTGCTGCAAAAGGTACGTGGAAAGAAAGGTCCTTCAGGCACAGGGATGATAAGGGGCAAGGCTTTTGATGTGTTTTAGTGGTGACAACAGAGGGGAAAGGACTGGTTTTGAACCTGTTTGGCTGTGGCTCAGGGGCATAGTCTGTTCATAATTATAGTCCTCTCTCTGTCAGTGATTAGGCACAGTGCATGTTAATTTATGGTTCTTAATAGTCATCTTAGCTGCTTCCTAATATCCTTGCATGTAACTGGAGGAACACCCTTCTAACTCCTCTGCCTTTCATTCAAGTAAATCTCACAGTAGCTGCACTGAGATTTTGCCCCTAAGACTGGAGCTGTAGGTCAAATGTATTATTTTTCTAATGGGGGACAGTAATGGACATTGAACTCGGTATCACAGCACATCCTATCGTAACACCAACCAGTCTGTTGCTAACTGTAAGCGTACTTCATTTATATTGAAGAGTTATGATTCAACACACTTCTAGGAAATAGATACTATAATGATTGCCTGCAGTATCCTGTCCTGTGTAAGAAATTACATTAGAGAGATCATTGGTATATAATCATATATTGCCAGCAATACCATAAACAAGCATCACATAGGTACAAGTTAACCAGGTACAGGTGGGAGTTAACTATTGCACTGTACCAATGCAGTGTATTTCAGTGCTGCCCAATAAAATTGTTATTTGTGTGATGCTTCAAGGATGCACAGTGCAGAATTTAAATAGTGCGTTGTCATGACAGGACTTCAGCTCAGGTTGTCTGTAAAGACTATTTAAGTTTAGTGAATTTTGGTGAGACAGCATTTTTAGGTATACACAGTGACATTCTAGTAGGTCTTGCAGTAAAGCAGCAAAAGGAAAAGGGATTCATGGTCCATATGGCAAATATATAATTTTTTTGTTGTTTATAAATCCATCATACTTTAAATCTCATCCCCACTGTTCTCATATTTCTAAGCTGTTTGAGCACTTTTTAAGCACAGCTGGTGCTTATTGATATGTCCTGGTATGAATCAGTACTGTGTGCTGATGACACAGGATTAAGCTCAGTCTAATTGAGATGAATATAAAATATCATACGCTAGGGTGGAAAATCTGAGTACTTCACCTAACTTCTGCAACAGCTATGATAACTCAAGGGAGGATGTTAAGAGTGCTTAGCAAACGTCTCTGATAAGAAAACGCCCACCCCTAGTTTTCCTGTGCAAGTAAGATGTTAGATTTAAGGTATGCATCCATTTGGTGCCCTCTTCCCTATCTCAGAAAAGGTACTGCAGCATCTAAGGAGGTGTTGTGGAGTGCAACAGAAATAATTAAGGATTTGAAAAAGCCTGTAAGAAAAAAGTTGGGGCAAATCATCAGGCTAGTGTTAAATATCTTAGCAAACAAAGAAGGGGAGTCTGTCAAATAACGAAATACCACACAGGAGGTATTTTTCTAGTAGAAGGAAGTAATCATAAATGCCTGGAACATATTTCAGTGTAATTCTGAATACAGCAAATGTACGTGTGCTTCAAGGATAGATCTTAACTATGGGGATTTGTTCATGAGAAGGTTTTCCTGAAGCTCTCTGACAGAAGCTTGTAGCTGATGGTTCAGCTGGTCTGAAGAATCATGAATGACAGCTTTTTCATTAAAGCCCATTCAGTTGGGTTATTTTTTCAGCTGCCTGTTTTCAGAGGTAGTAAAAGTCAGAATAGAAGTTGTTAAAGAAGCTGAAGGATGATTCTTCAGCCTATGGAAAGTGGTGGGAATTCTGCTCTTAAGGCAGGACATTTGTTAAAATCCCCATGGGACTGATGAATCATTTTAATCTATTGATGTTGTGTTTTCAGTTCTGCTACAGCTTCTGCAATGCTGCATCACCAGGGTTGAAAGACAGCTAATGTTTGCATCCATCACACACTTTTACCCTTGACCCTCAGTGTAGCTGGGAAACATACCCTTGAAATTAGTGTCAGTTGTGAGGTGGCGTGAGGAGCACTGTGTCCTGTTTGAGGCTCCCCTGTACAAGAAAGGCTTTGACAAACCGTAGAGAGCCACCAGGGTGGTCAAGGGGCTGGAATACATGAGATCCAAGAAGAGGCAGAGAAGGCTGAACTTGTTCAGCCTGGAGAAGAGAGGGCTGAGGGGAATCTTACTGGTGCCTACACCTACCTAATCGGAACTTACAGAGAAGACGGACCCAGCCTTTTGTCAGTGTGCACTGAGAATAAAAGGTCAGAAGTTGCATCAAGGGAAATTCCAACCACATGCAAAGAAAAAAAGTTTTCATAGTGAGACCAGTCAAATGTTGGCAGAGGTTGCTCAGAGATGCTGAGGACTCTCCATCCCTGGAGATGCGGCCCCAAAAGCCCCAGCCTGACTTTGCAGCCAGCCCTGTATTGAACGCAGGGTAGGACTGCAGACCTTGTTGTCATGCAAATTTAAAACATGGCTGCTTTTATCACCAAAAAGAGAAGGTGTTTGGTGCGTATACATCTGCTTAGTGAAAGAGAACTGAACCAAAGAGGGTAAAACTGAGAGGAAGCAGTACACATCAGTGCACCTATTGTAGGCGTAACGACGCGAGGGAGACCAGAGAATTTCCTTATAAAGACAATCTATTTCACGATGATGTTTTGTCACCAGTCACTTCCCGCTCTGGGCTCAGTCTTGGGCTTACAGTCTTGGGCTTGACGAGTTGCTCTGCAGAAAAGGAAGATTTTCCTCGTCACGCAGCAACCTGTTTCGACATACTACTTGGCAGTTCCCCAGCCACCAGAAGTTTGGGTTTTTTTAAGAACTTCTCCTCTTTCTGTTGGATTTGCAGCTGTCGAGCTGTTGTGCCCGCAGTTTGGACCCACCGCTTGAGCCCGGGAGGTAAGATCACAGCACACGCTGTTCTTTTAGCGAGCAGCCCTCGTTGAGTGTATGAACAGTTTAACTGTGCAGGAAATTGTGGTCACAACGACAAAGCAGTGCAGGTCTGTACAGCATGAAGCATGTTCCAATCGTCTTGTGCACAGCATTTCTACTGACCTTCAGGGAAGTGTTTGATGGATTTAATTGGGCAGAGTGGTCTTTGACTGAGTAGGGTGGTAGTCTTTGAATTTGCGTTGGTTCGTCAGGGTATGATAAAGTCAGAAGCCATTATTTAGATTACAGAGTGGATCCCTCTAAGGAGGTAATTCTCATTCCAGTGATGAAAAACACTGATTCAGAAAGCTAATGTATTTTGGCCCATAGTGTTTACAATCTACCCTGCTGACTGTTAAGACATTTATCTTAGGCTTTTATAAATGTAACTTCACTCTTCAGAGAACAAATAAAACTGATTCATGAAGGACCCTGAGTGTAGTAGGGACTTCTGCTTTAAAAACAGTGATATGAGGAGGTCCTAACATTGTATTTGCCTTTTAAGATCTTGACTGTTGAAGCTGGTCAGGCTTGCCCCTTGTCTTCTTTGGGATTTCAGCTCAGGCTGTAGACCAACTGTGTCTTGCAAATGTCTACAGAAGGTTTAGGTGGTAGCATTGTAAACAGGAGCCTTTGGGCTTAACTTTTTGCTCCGTAAGAGCAGTAGACTGCTGTTTTTGTCAGATACTGGCTTCCTCAGCACATGGATTTGGTTTAAACACTGTAAACTGACCCTTAAATCTGTGAGCAACTTGACTTTTCAAGCAAATGGGACCTCAAGCCTTTGTTAGTGTCACTGAAGCCACAGACAAAGTTGGCCAGCTGGTGCCTCACTGCTGCAGATATCAAGTGAAGACGATCTCTAGCAAATGGCAGGTGAGATTGTGCCATGAGAAGTGCAGATGGATGCTCAGCGGTTTGATTGTCTTGATAAAAGCAGATCACACCCTGAAACATCTCATGTAGAGAGGTTTGGGCATGTATTGCCTCCCTCCCCTCTTGCTTCTCACACAGGGATGATCTTGCCCTCCCGAGATGGGGCCAGAGGGTCTGTGCAGGGTCAGGGGTGGGGCTGGGGAAGCTCTCCGGAGTGGACAGGAGACTTTGAAACCCCCTTTGTGGTGGGAAACTCCATTGAGGAGAGATGCTAGAGCCACGAGGGACTGGGAAGTACCTCCCTGCTTGCTGGTAGCAAGGATGGGGATTTCTGCTTCAGTCCTGACTGTGAGACCCAGATTTGCTTAGCTCAGAAGCTGAAGACAGTGTTCACACAACAGGTCAAAAAAAGGTTGTATTCTGTTGCTGGTTTTGAATCTGCTTCCTGAATGGAAACTGAGTAAGGGTTTGGACTGAATACTGCTACGGTTATGCAGTGTTTGAGAAACTATATGAAACTCATCATACTTAAACAAGTCCAGTGGTGACACTTCTCTCACCCTGCTCACAGAACCTACCATGCACTCCATCATGTTGTATAATGCTACCAAATTTTTTTTTTTTTATCATGTTTCCTTCTGATTTCATTCACAAGCAGCTTAAAATGCATCTGTGTAGCATGGAGCAGAGCTATCTTGATAGAAATCCTACAGCAAAAGTCATCACCGTATGTTTTTTCTGAAGTATGAAAGAACCTTATAAAGGGGTTGAGTAAAGGGGAAGGAAGGAGATGGAGGCGACCAGGAGAGTACAATGCATTCAGAAATGTAGCTGATTTTCATACTATTAGCCCTTTCATGCAGAACAGCAGACTCCAGTAAAACGCTGATACAAAACATAAAACGTTTATCAAAATGAAAAATACATACGAAAAAACCTGAAATAGTATTTAGGTGCTACAAGACAGTGTAGGAGGCTCTGCATTGATCTCTCTGCGCATCTTTGCAGTTATCAAAGGGGAAAACTAGGATGGGAAATAAATCGCCACCCCCAGATGAGACAAGCGGGGTGTCCCGGACATGGAGGCAGCGCTCACAGGGAGAACAGCATGTGAGCCATGAGGGCTGCCCAGTGGTGGGGACTCAGCAACCATGCCATAAATCCAAATTATTCTTCAGAGGAAAGTGGCACAGGAGGACTGTGCATCCTACTGCTCCGGTTCCTGCTTCAGTTCCCCTTTGCACACTCAAGAGACCTTACATCTCCCAGCATGGCACCATTGCAGGAGCGGGTCCAAAGTAGCAGGACAGCTGGTAAGGAGGGCTATGCTCAGATGTGCTCTCCATGTTCTGGTCTGGTTTGGTGAGTGGAAGAGCCTGATCACTCAAGGGCTTGCTAAGCCCCTATGAATCCCTGCTGAAATCAGTGAGGAGTCCTGCAAAACTGAGAGCAGAATACAGCTGCTGGTGTTGGAGCAACAGTAACAGATTCATAAAACCAGGTGCAATCAGTCAAACGCAAATATAAAGTTTGCATCTAAAAATAAAATACCCACCTCCTTTTTACAGCTGGAACATGTTTTTAATACTTTCCATGCACAGAGGAACTCTTTTCCTGCTAACAAGCTGGAAACAAGAGGCCACGTTCTCCTTTTCTTGTATCGGTTACGGGGCTTTCACAGGGCATTTGGGACTGAGTCAGTACATTGTGACCTGACCTTCTGCCGCTGGGTTGCAGCACAATGAGTGCCTCACAGGAATAGGAAGAGCAGTTTTCATCTGTCTGCCTTGGGTTTTGTGTCACATCTGCCATCCCAGTCGTGATGGGGCAGAGGTGGGGTGGCTCCTCATACCTGTATCCAAAGCAGCCTCTGTAGGTGCTCCCCTCTTCCCCCACCTTAGTTAGCAAAGGTGGAACTGGGTGGGCCAGGGCTTTCCTTGTCGAGTAGGACATCTGTGGAATGACAGAAGCTGTTTGTCAATTTGGCTTGGTTTGAAAACCAGCTTTGGCCAAAAAAAGAGGGGAAAAAAATCACTGGAAACATTTGATAATCAAAATGTTTCTTTTTCTATATAAAAATGTTTTCATTTTAAAGCTAGCTAGCTTGTGTGGATAAAGGGATAGAAAAGATAAGTGACCCAACAAAAAATGTAGTGTACTACGTCAATTTTTTCTTTTGTAAGAAAAATTCTACAGGCTCTGACTGAAAAATAATATGCACAGATATGCTGTCTCCCTGGTAGAATTTATCTGACAGATAAAAGACACATAAGGATGGTATTTATGGGTTCACAGCTCTGTTTCTTCGGTTTCCTTGAAGGATTAGTACACCCTGCCACTGAGTGGTATATTGGAAAGAGATCTTCATTTCTCTACAAACCCTGTGTATTTTCCCTTCCTAAGCCCTGTTGAGTCGTATTTAATTTAGGACTCAGGCATCACATTGACAAACAAGGTCCTTTATAAAATGGAACATTAAGAAAATAACTCATGGGCATCACTGTGTTGCTTTCTGAACAGTGATAAATGTATTTTCTCTGTATTTTCAAATTGTATATGAAATAATATGTGAAGTGCAACAACTTAATTTCAGTGCCTGCACACTTGGTGAGATTTTGCTGTCTTAAAATGCCTTTGAGGCAAAGATTGTCATTTAATGTGGGCTAAACTGTGAGTATTTATCATGTACCAGGGAGGAACTGTTTGCCATAACTTCAGAAAGACTCTTCTCTGTGTTTTGTATGCTGGTTTAAACAGTGAGATCCCACCCCAATTGAAGGTACTGTAATCCAAGTTACATATTGCTAACAGAGCCAAGCATGTTTCTGTCTACTTTAGGATTTAAAATTTAGCTCAGCATCTTTGAGGAAATTAGAAAAACCTCTTATCCATGTGTATAACTATAGCTATTTAAATAGGGAAATAGTCAAACCACTAAGCGCACAACTTGAAAAACAAACTTTTTTTTTATGAACCACCTCAGGTGTTCAAAGATGTTGCAATTTGTGCTTCTTAAGTAATTTTCAAAGTTGTTGTGTAAGAAATGCATCTAATTGACAAATGGTTCAAAACCTGATGGTATTTGCTGATGCTGTCAGTCATGGTGAGTAGCTGGCTAGATGGTGACACTCACCAGCAAGGAAGTAATATAGGGGTTCTAGTTTTTATCTTATATCATTAGCAAAAAAAAGCCCTATCACAAAAAAACGTCCACACAATCTGCTTGAAAGCTGTGATGCTAAACAAGTATAAAGGACATGTGTGGGATTGTTTATTTGTCTGAGATGGCTGGATGCCCTCGAGCCACCGTGGCAATTTATCACTGCTCCAACCCGGCAGCAAGGCTGGGGAAGTTTAGTGTTAATGCTACTGTCCTACTTTGCTGTGGGTGCACTATGGATCACCCTGCTAGTGGCGGGATACAAACACATTATTTCGATCAAAACTGTAAGAATAACAACAAATAATAATAATTGTAAGAGAGAGAAGCATGATAATAGCAAGTATGCTGAAAATATGAAGTTTAACTGGGAGATAAACTATTCTGAATTATGTAGAAAAAGATGTTTGACATATGTTTGGCCAACAAGATAGCTTTGCCTGTTGCATTTTAATTTAAGATTTTTGCCAATAAGCACAGGATGAAACTTTAAAATTGGGGAACTTCTAGGCCATGCTGTTGTGGTTATAGCATTGATTCTTCTTTCAACACGAGACCCACTGAGTAATTTCTCTTTTTCTCACCCCTTGGTGAGAACTAAATTAACAAAACTTGTCTCCAGAAGGAAAATATTTATCAGAGCCTAACTCATAAATCTCCTCTTTTCTTGTCTTCCCCTCAGCCCTTCCACACTGTAGAAAATCAACAGACTGAGACATAATTTGAACAGAAATGCATACGGATATGTAGATTTACATGTGGGACCTTATGAGGGAAAGGCAGAGGGAAATATTTCTAGGGAGGATTATACTATCAGCGATATTCTGATGAGTGACAGGAATGAGGAGGGCCCCAAAGGTGCAAGAGGTATGGAACAAAGATCGACTATGCTCAAGATACTCTCTTTTCCCTTGTATTTTTCTGGCCTGCAAGATGCTTCAGATCTATCACAAGAGTTTCTGCACAATTCTGAGGCCACCTCTGTTATTCCTGCCTACTGGTGGCACTGTCCAGGGCGGGCTGCGTGTTGTGGGAGGATTGCTGGTGGTGCCTCTTTGCTATCAGCTAGGAGGGAAAGGCTAATGCAGAAAGGAGCTGGAGAAGTATCCCCCAACCCTTATGGAAAGCTGGACATTTGGAAATTGAATTTGTGGATGAGACAAGAAAGAGAAAAGAAAAGGAACTGGAGCTGTGAGCTCTGATAAAGTAAAAAGCAGACCTTCGTGTGCAGAGGGAGACACAGTCTTACGCTGCCCCATGCAACCCTAACAGCTATGTTTCGCAACAGCATGTGCCTCTTGCTGCATCACTTTCAGGAAAAAAAAAAAGTATGAAGAGAAGACAGCAGAAGAAATAGGGGAATGTATATATGATGGGGAACACATATGCAGTTCTTTATCTGATCACTCCAACAGCTAGAGGCGTTGTTGTATTACTAACAAAGCACTAGTGCATTAACATAATAAAGCCCTGATGGTAGAAAGTGAGTAAATATTAGTAATTTGTTCAACTTTCTCAGCACCAAATTCACAGTTAAATCATTCCTGACAACTTAAGTATGTGTTTGTGAAATGTAATGTTGCCCCATGAAATTTACTTTTTTGCTTTGGGGAAAGGTACAGCTTCATGTCTAGCTGTAAAGTGCAGTTTCACACCTTCAAGGCTTTCATTGCCTTGCTTGCAATAAGGCTTAAACACCAGAGAAGTGGAAGAAAATATGAAACAAGGTAACCATTTAATACAAGCCTTGGAAACCTTGAGGTTTTAATGGATTTGCCATTTATTATTTATATTGCATGGTGGGTGCACACTTTGCCAACTAATGCATAACCAGGCAGCTTCTCAGGCTATGGTTTCAAAATTGAAAGAGATGAAAGAACATCAATATTGCTGTGTTTCAATTTAGAGGTAACGTTCAGGTTTGAGATTATTTTAGTTCTTCCTTTATATTCCATACTGAAAATTGTTTGTTATTAGATCTCTTAAAATATTAGTGTGATAGTAGGTCCTTCTGAGGATAAGGTCAAATAAAAGGAAGCTTTACGGCATGGCTGTAATGTATTGGTTTGGAAATGATGGCAGGAAAGGCAGTGCTTCGTAGAGGCTCTTTTGATATCAGTTTGGTACGATTCTCAGCAGCTTAGGTGAGGCTATTTTCCCTTTTTTACATTAATCTGTAAATCAACAGCCTTCTGGGGAGGAAGAAGTAGTTTGCACAACTTTATTTTTGCTTTTGCAATAGTGGGTTTATGCTGTTTGGCAAACAAGAACGAAGCGTCACTTTCAGGCAATGTGTAATCCAGATGTCCTGATGCCATCTGAAGCTCAGTCTGTCTGAAGGAGTGATTTTTTTCCTTCTGAATTTTTATTACCATCCCTTTCTTTCTTGTTGGCTGTTCTGCTTTCTTGCTCTGACCTGTGGAGCTGTATTCCCCTCCTCAGCATCCTGCCTCCACATACAAGCATGTGCTGACTTTCATCTTGTTCTCTCTAAAGAACCTCAGTTCTTTCACTGATCTTTGATCACACCAAGTTCAAGATCCTTCCTCCCAGCTGCTGCTGACCTTTAAAATCTCATTTGTGCTGATAGCTAAGCCATTTGCATTTGTTCCTTCTCAAACTCCCCTCCCTTTTGCTTGTGGTTCACCCTTGCCCAGCCTTCTCTTTGCTTCTTGCTCTACATCTCCATGCTCAAAGCCATCCCCAGGTTCTCATCTGCTGATTTTCCCTTTGCTCCTCTCTCAGCACCTCAACAGCCACTCCCTTCAAAGAAGCTGTTTCAACTAGTTCATATTACCTGTCACCTCCACATACTTTGCTGCTATACCACCCTCTGCACTTTTTTTCTCGGCATCTGTCTTGTCATACTGATTTAGCAAACAGTTTGGAGCAGAGCAGTGCACCATATGCTTACAATGCCTTGTGGATTATCAGTAATCGGACTATTCACCCAGGGTTGTTGGATGCCCTCTTGATGGGATGCCTGAGGTATTTTCAGTTTGCATTGAGGATGATGAAGTGCTGGAAGTGCTTGACCCCTAGAAGCAAATGACCCTGCTCTTGGCTGATAACATTAGTAAGAAAATATTGGGCCAAACCTCCCCTACCATAACCCAGAAGCATTTTACATTTCTATGTGCCTAGATATCATAATTTACTTGTAATGATCTAAGCAAAATAAGCAGTTTATATACTGAAAAGTAGCTTTTTGAAAGTGGGTTTGCTCCTTTTTGCTGTGTGTTGCTAAAGCATTGGACTTTTACTCTCTTGATTTCCCTATGTTTTGCTTTTACTACTTGAACAATTTAAAAAAATGACAGTTGTTTTTAATTGTGAATAACCCTGAAATCGTTAATCTGCAAATTCTGATTTTGATTAATTGAGTGTAAATGTGAGGGCTTTCAGTAACTTCACAGAGATCTTCTGGCCACGGGTGAGCCTGGAAAACGTGCAGCGAAGACTTCTAACACTTTTGCTGCCTTTATTATGTCCCTTGCCAAAACCAGGAGTAGAGGTAACCCTGAAACTGTGTAGAGGTGGGGATTTTCTTGCTGGTATGGATTTTACATGGCAGATGTACTGTGATGGGCCCCACTGTCAAACCCTCAGAGAGGTGATGAGTTACGATGCACTTGACCTGCCAGAAGAGCTGCACAGATGACAGGACGGGGCTGGCTGACAGAGGGTGCCTGTCCAAATCTCACTGCTGCCTAAACAGAGAGCTGGTTTTTAATCAGCAGCACCAGGTGATGTTACATGCTGGAGCTGACAGGCTGGAATGAAGAGATACTAAGGACATGAAAATGCAGAAGAAACCCAGTTGTGTGTTGGGGTGGGGAGTGACAATACCTCCATCACCCGAGTACAACTACTCCTTAGGTCCTCAGGACCAGTTCTCATGCTTGGTACAGATTCATCTGACTTCTCAGCTAAGTGTAACCACCTTTACAGCACAGTGGATAACATTGACCTAAAAAAGATGTCAGAAGGATTCATTACAGCAAAGCCCTTCATCCTATTATGTGTTATTAGTATAAATGCCCACACACGTAAATATATGTACTATTAGTAGGGTTCTTTGTATTTAACAGTTTGGTTAGTTACTGATCAGAGGCAACAAATTATGCAATCAAGAAAAGTCCATTTTATGTTGGTGATAATTTTTCCTCAGGTTTGTAAAACTCTTTGCAACAGTAATGTTGTAGGCAACAGCCTGTGGTGTTTCTATCTGTTAAGCTCTAGAACAGTCTTAATGCTATTAAAAGTTATGTCGCAAATTACGTTGCTTAATCAAGTGACTGGACTGGAAGGGATGATCTTGCAGTGGAATATGGATTTTCTTGCTGATAGTGTAAGATTTTCATGTGTCCAGGTGCATTTTAGGTAATCCACGTACTGCAAAAAACCACAGCATGCAACAGAAAAAGATTGGTAGTGAGGAGTCAGAGGCAGGAAAGGTACCAGGACGAAGGAGCGAGACTGGATCTAATTCTACCTGAGTATATATAACCTAGTCGTTATTTTGCTAGTGGATCACAGGGCTTTTTACAGGTAATGTTTGAAAGTAAGGTGGTTAGAAAATTTTATAATATTATATTAGTATTTCGGCAGCAACCAGCAGCTCTGTTGTGCTAAAGCTGCACATGGGTTCTCGTGCCCCAGTATGTGACTGCATTGTGGATTATGCTGCATTTCTCTGCCTATGAAGGTTGGAGTGAATGAACAGATTTTTCTCTGGAAGCTGTCCTTACCCTAAAACCACAGTGATGTGGCAAAAAAAG
Source organism: Falco biarmicus (assembly GCF_023638135.1). NCBI lineage: Eukaryota > Metazoa > Chordata > Aves > Falconiformes > Falconidae > Falco > Falco biarmicus. The sequence continues at coordinate 32,015,037 of NC_079289.1, forward strand.
GGTGCGCAATGCTACAGGGAGACAGCAGACAAAAAGCTAACCCCATGAGATTGCCTTTGGGCTTTCAAAGCCATGTCCAGATTGGTTCTCACAGATACAAGGAATCAATGCACGAGTTCAAGACAGCATTAGACCTGAAGCCCAGATAGGCTGTAGCAAACCTCTAATTTTTAAAATTATCCCTGTATATCCTTCTATAAAGTTTGGAATCTAAGCCTCCATGATGCAATGCTGGTTTTAGTCTGGGAATGAGGTATTTCTGATTTTTTTTTTCCCCATTTGAACACTGTAGCTACAGCAACCACTTTCCAGGATCAACTCGGGTTTCCATTCTATTCTATTTAAATAGTTGCTTGGTTAATTAATACTTAAAGAGACATAGGACACTAGAGACATTCTGACAAATATAGAATAATAGATTGTCTCCTGAACAGTTTCCTCATGAATAGATGCAAGGGACAGTAGGTGCACAAAAAAGCAGAGGGGTATAACGTGCATCTTTTGGCAGTCTATTAAATAATATGACAAAGGGAAGTAAACTTTCACTTTCTGATTATTAAGACAGGTGCGTAGAAAGGGAAAGTCTAATCCTTCCTCCTGCTTTATACCTTTGGTGAGAGGAAAGGCAGAAAAAACTCCTTCCAGCCACCCATTCCTAAAGTGCCACCCGACCCCAGGCACTAACTTAGGTACCCTGTGGGCAAGTCCCTAAACTCTCTCCATAGCCAGGAAGAGAAGTAGCCCTCTGGGAAGCCCGACCTGGTGCTCTGAACACCTTGTGAAGGAGCTTCTCTCCATCCACCCACCCCGTAAGGGTGACCAGCCTCCTCATTAGGTACCCGAAGGTAGGCGGTGCAAATATTCCCCAGGGTTCAGCTCCAAGCCAGCCCCCCAGGAGCAGACAGGGCTGCTGCTTCTCTGCCGGCACTGCTGAAGAAGCACATGGTGAATTGTGTTTCCAAAGGGGGAATAACAAGAGCCAGCACAGTTTTGTCCGCTTTCTCCATGAGAAACAAAAGTTAGCAGAGGTAGGATTTCATTCCAATTACATTAGTATAAATAAAACTGTTGGGATTTTGAGCAGGGCCTGGGAAAACAACAGGAGGGACATGGATTTGTATGTCATGTACGCAGGATTTTACCCCTTCACTTGATTTTGGGATGCACAGAGGAACTGGGTTTTCAGCTATGGGGAGCTGTTCCGAGACTTTCAAAAACCAAGTGAAACCCCCCCTTTTTCATCATGATAACAAACCCAAAAAGTCACCAAATAAAACCAAGTGTTTTCTTCTTGCAGACCCGCCACTTGGAGAAATAGGAAATGGCGTCAACAGCACACTTCTCGGAGGAGGAGATGGCAGAGCTACAGGAGGCTTTCAGCAAAGTTGGTGAGTACGGCAAACAGGAAAGGCACTGCTTAAGTGTGAAGCTGTAGCAAGCTCTTTTCTGATGTACTGACCAGCTGTGAGGAAATGCAGTTTACTCCAGCGCTGCTGCAGTGTCACAGGAACCGCAGAAACTCCTTTTCCTGCCACTGCGGGCCTCCTGGGTGAAACCACACCAGCATGCTGCGGAGCAATGGCTCTTGCTGGAGAGAGATGGCAAGGCGATGAAAGCAGCATTTATGAAATAATCTCAGAAGCTGTAGAGAAAACCATGCTGTAAATAATTCTCAAGTGAGTACTCCCTGTGGGGAGGAAGCGTCTGGAGAAGACAAATGTCCAAATGGTTACAAAATTTGTCATCCCTTTACTATGACCTTTCAAGCCCATATATTTTTAAACTGTGTGTTTCCTTCCCAAGCCTTTAAAATTATCATCTGATTCGTCTCCTGTAAAGTCACACAGACCCATCGCTGTCTGCCCACATTCTATAAAAAGGTCCTTGAGCTTCTGACAGCTCACATAACTTTTATTAGCAGATCTGTCAGCCTGGCTGGATTATGTGTTAACCAGTTGTCCTTGCTGCTTCAGGTGATGGTTGTTCAGCTTCTGAGCACACAGTAGCCCAGGCTGGCAATCTTAAGCATCTGGTCACTGTGTGCCCCGTACACCTGATGTACTGACAAGGCAAATGCTGGATGGAGGCTTTTGTTCCTCTCCCAGATATTTCGCTCTCCAAGTCCAGATCCTTTTGTTGTATGACTGCAGAAATGGATAGGATGCTCTCTGCAATCTGTATTAATCCGTGCTACTGATGCTAAGAGCCGAGTGCCTTTTTGCAGCGTGCAAGGAGTGACTCATATTGCAACTTACCACGCAGAAAATTGGTACACACTTCTTTAAAATCACCTCAGCCTCTGGGCTGAGGAAGAAGAGCCTGCAGAACAAGAAAGACACATATACATATACATATCTATATAACACTATGTACCTAAGCATAGTGTTTTAACAGAAACTCTCCATACAATAAATTCAGTATACTTCTTTATCTTGGAGATTTTCACAGACTGCTGGAGAACAAAGGACTATTTAACCTGTATTGGTGATCTCACAAAATCCTACCCTGGATCTTGCAACAGGCTCAGCAGGACTATCTGTGTTAGCACCATTGCAGAGAAACACCCATGTTCTTATTTTAAGGATGACATACGCGATTCCAAACCTTCATGACTTCCAATGATACTAGGTGCAGAAAACAGGCTAAAATCACCAGTTATATCTATAAATATATACACATGTAAGGTGTAACTGTATTGCACCAACTCCATTTTCTTTAGCTGTTCTGTAGACAGGATACTCCCTCTATGAATCACATGTTTGTCTATATGCAAACCTTGGATAGTCAGTTATATCCATCTAAACTTAGCTTTGTTAAAGTATTACTATATTCTAAACCATATAATTTCATCACTGTGAGGTGGGGTATTTTTTGTTAAACGGTGATTGCAATTTCTTCATGGGCCTGAATAGTTGAAAATACACACCACAGTGGTTGAAAATACTGAATTTCAGGAACCAAACCTTTATATATAATGTACCCTTCCCCAGGTAAAATAAAAACAGCCTTTGTGTGCATAAAATTTCATTGGGCTGATGTAGAATCTAAATGTTGGTGACAATCTTTGCAGATATCAGTGGGAACGGCTTCATCCACGCCAATGACCTAACAGACGTGTTGAAGGCAGCCAACCTCCCTCTCCCAGGATACAAAGCCAGAGAACTCATTCAGAATTTGACAACCACGGGGGATGGCAGGATCAGTTTTGATGAATTTATTTCAGTAAGTAAGATGTTATTTATTTCAATAAGATGCCAGGTGGGATACTCAAGGTTGTCCCCAGGGCACAGCAGAGGCACAAGCACAGGGTATCCTGGGCACCTAGTTAATCCAAGGAGTCCTCTGGTTGGAAAAGATGAGAGCAGAAGGTAAGCAAACTAGAAATCCTGCAATTAACTGGGACAAGTTCTATGTACATAAATGCAGCTGTGTATTGAATACATTTAATACCTTTCCATTTGGTTGGAATATGCAGTGGCATAAAGTTTTTCAGTTATAAGTTGCAAAAAGATTATGTTCTGGATATATGGTTATGAAAAATTTCAGCAGATTGAAACTAAAAACTTTATGGGGCATTTTTTCTATTTAAAAAGCTTCTTTCCCTGGTCTGATCTAGGACAAAAGCAAATGCTAAAATAGAAGTGGATTTTCCTTGGGATGGAGAAATAGATTTTTACTTGTCCTGTCTTCAAACCAAAACTGTTAAAGGCCCTCCTCCTGCACATTTTAGCTCTGTTGTTTCATACCATACACATGTTGGTTACTTAGCTGATCTTTGTTCACTGCTCTGAAAACAAAAATCTGCACACGATCCTGTTCTACCATGGCAGACAATACACAGATTTTATCCAGTATATACCACTGAATAACGCACAAGCCATGCTTCCCTATGTACATATGAAGCAGAGAGGATGTGCCTCCTGGCCCAAGAGCTCACTGTTTTAGCTTGGTTCAATTCTCTGAAATCTTAAAATTGTCTCTCATGCTTGAAAGATTTTCCAAAACCTGAAGAGTGATGATGTTGCTAAGTCGTTCCGAAAACAAATCAACAAAAAGGAGGGGATCTGTGCTATCGGTGGGACGTCTGAGCAGTCCAGTGCCGGCACACAACACTCTTACTCAGGTACGTACAGCTGTCCTACACTGACAGCAATGAGGAACAAACAAGCGTGCCCTTAGAGATCATCTGCACCTTATCTCAGTGCAAACCCAGGTGCTCTGGCCTCGGTGAGCTTTGGTGGCTGTTCAGGCAAGGCTGGTGCAAGGCAGAGTTCTGAAGGTGACAAAGGTCTGGAGCAGGGTCTTTGTAAAAAATAATGTGAGCTGGTTTACTGGGGCAGGCAAAGCTGTAGCTACGGGAGGAAGCTCCAGCTGGCTTCGCTTCCCTTACCTTAAATGCATTGCAGCTTTGCTGGGGAACAGCCTCCTGGCACGGCTGTAGCAGCACAGAGACTGGCCCCTTGCTGTCCCTGCTCACAGGGAGGCATGGCATGGGTTCCCCATTGCTGCTGACCCATTTCCTTGTACATTTTACCAGTAGTCTGGTAGTCTCTCTGTAAACTCACCTGTAACCAAATGGTTCTTGACCTTTTTCTAAAGATGGCATGACCCCTATAAAGAAGGCTTTTCTCCAAGCCTGTTTCCCCAAGCTGAAAGTTTGGGGCAGCCATGGTTGCTTCTGTTGCCTCCTGGGTACAGCCCACTCTGAAGCAGCTCCACAGGGAAGAAGTCCCACCCTTGGCTGTCTTCTCCATGGGCAAGGGTGAGGAACTGACTTTCTCCAGAGAAGGGAGAGTGGAGGATGCTACCAAGGCCTCCACCCAGCTGATCACAGGGGACACCATCTCTGAGCTATTGGGGGCTGTGTGAGCTGCTGCTGGTACAGGATAGCCACATTTCAGCCCTGTTGGACTACAGGCAATATTTGCCCATTACCCTCTCAATGCTCCTTGTCAGAATCCAACCCTGGCCACGCTCTTCTAAATATTGCATGTGGAGGGTGTAATCTACAATACAGAAATCACTTATCTGAACTTATTTGAAGTTATGTGGGGTTTGGATTTAGCGGAGTGATACAGCAATGCACTCACATTACGGTGCAAGTACGTATTACCCTTAGCAGAGCGTAGCAACTGCAACATGCAGTTGAATCATGAGAATTTCATTATCAGTCTCTGTAATGTGCCTGCCCTCATGATATTGGGCAACCCCTGTCAATGGGTTAGAGTATGGAATGAGTATTACTAGCTCAAACCCATTGCTGTCTTCGGCTCATTTGCCTGCCTCCCTAGAGCCTTCTTCCCTTGTAGGCGTTTGTTGATCAGTCACGCTGGTGGGATAGTCTTCCCCGCAAGGAGCTCTGCCTTTGTAAGTAATATGATGGTAGACATATTGCTACCATATCAGCAAACTGATGGATTTGATGTTGTGTCTACAGAGGAAGAAAAGTATGCCTTTGTCAACTGGATCAATAAAGCTCTTGAGAAGGACCCTGACTGTAAGCACGTGGTCCCAATGAATCCAGAAACAGATGACCTCTTCCAGGCGGTCGGTGATGGCATAGTGCTTTGGTAAATAATACCTGTCTTTCTCACAAATGGGAACTGTGAGCCTCCAGAAACTCACCTCTCTGCTTAAAGGGAAGCTGCTGACTACATTAAGCTCATGAATCTTTGCTGATTTAGGGCCTTAATAATGCTAGGGGTTTTGTTTCTTTCATATTTAAAAATATAAAGCTTCTTTCATGTTAAACGAGAGTTTTTCCTTGCCTCTGGAGCCTTGCAATACAGTGAAATCTGAGGAGTTACTTGGTTTTATTTTTGTCCAAGGAATTTTAGGGGTTCACGTGGCAGCACGAGATAGTGAGTGCTTTCACAGAAATTTTCTGCACAATAAACTTCTCACACCACCTTGTGGCATTCTTGGCCACACACGTGTAGTGCAATCTGCACGTGACCCAAAAGAATTGCTCAATTCAGTAACTCTCCAGCATTTTGGCTTGCCCTACAGAGTAGTGATAAAAGCTGTATCTGTATTTTGTGTTCACATAGCTAGTAGTGTATTTCTTACTTTATCTTTTATTTCCAGTAAGATGATCAACTTTTCAGTGCCAGATACCATTGATGAGAGAACAATCAACAAAAAGAAACTCACACCCTTCACAATACAGGTACTGAAATACAAGATTCTTTGCTTTTCCTTTAGGATGCTCTGATATACTCAGAGCAAAGGCTGGGGATACTATAGTCCTGCCCAACAGAGTCAGGCAAAGTTGTTTGTGCCAAAGTGAGATGCTCAGGTCCACATCGTAAACCCATAAAGACTTATATTTCTGTTTCTTTCCAAACATGTGAGCAATCCCATTAAACAAACTGTGTTTATATTTGCACCTAACCCAATGTATGTTTACCAGTTCAAAGCTTGAGATACCTTTGCAGTAGGTGCCGTACAAATGCAAGAGCAACTCGATAATGTGGTGACCAGTCTCAGTCGGAGCAGCTCTCAGAAGGCTGAACCCTGCATACAAGGTCACACAGGCACAGCCATGGACTTGAATTCACAACTGCTGTGTTGCAGTCTGATGTCCTCACCAAAATATTAACTGAGATCCAGGAAGCACTGTGATGTGCAATGTGCCTGAGACGGGACCATAGTCTTTGCCTGCCTTTTACAATCCATGCTATTTCACCTTGAATGCTGAATCCCTTCTTTATTTCTATTACATGCACATGTGTAAGATTTAAAAATTGGACAAAAAAGCAAACTTTCACTTTATAAAGCTTATTGTGTTTCTCACGCAGCAGTACGTAGAGAAATATTTTTATAAGAACAGCATCTATATATCTGGATACAGAATATAAATAGATATATGGAATAGATATGAACTTAACCCAGTTTAGCCCTCAGCTACTCTGATTTGATGGAACATTAGCCGGGCTCAAGTAAGCTCAGAAGCCATTAAATTGGATTTTTATGCTGTCTACCACATCTTTCAGTTCTAATCATTTTGGTCAGCAGCATAGCTTAGTGATGCAGCTCAGATCAATCCCTGTCACACATAGACATGATTTGATCAATACAGCTTCCACTTTAACTTAACCCTTTTACAGCTGTCTGGTGGAGAAAAGGTAATTAATTTGAAATGCTCCAATTTTTTCTAGCTTATGAGAATTTACACTATGTCTCTGCATTTTATATCTAATCAAATCTCTCTGTCACACCAGTGGTGAGGAAATTCATGTGAAAAATTGAGAATCTGTGTGATAAATTATATTTTCAAGACTTCTGTCTGCTTTACTTATCCTCTGTTTACCAAGCCACCTTTTTGAATAGCTTAGACCTGTGGGTCAGGTTTTTTTATACTCTTTGTTTTAAATGGGAAGGAAGTGGAAAAGGAACGTAACATTCTTGAAACCTCACCTTCTTTCCACCCCTCACTATGAATCACAGCATCTCTCTGCTTCCACTGAATACTCCCAAACCAGGACCCCACGCTCCGAAGTTCAAAAAGAAAATACCCAGGCTTGACCTGTTCTGACCTTGGCTGAACTGCAAGGTTAAAAACCTCAAGTCTATTCATACTGATTCCTATGACCATGTGCTTTTTGTATACCTTGCCAGCTAGCAAATTAGTTGTATCTTAGGTGTTAGGGCTTTTGTTAGGGCTGTTTAGGGAGAGCTGAACCTGGAATATCTGCCAGTCGATTGGGCTATAACTTACCTCATTCCTCCATGTGTGCAAGACTGAGCAGAGCAGAGCTTGCCCCATGCTGAAGCTAAGTCTGCACTTGATCACGTGTTTGCGCCTTAGCTATAGGGAAAGCCTGGCTTTGACAACCAGGACTGAGCCAGGACATCACTGTGAACGCAGATGTATGCTCTGAGCTTCAATGCCTTGTGACATGGCATCATTCACCTTTGCCAAAGAGGTCCTTTCCATCTTTGTGTTGGCACTCAGAATTTACCAGTAATGCCAGCAGATTATGCATTCCCCAGGTCCCTGTGGTCAGATACATATCCTGGGCTACACCAAAAGCAGCATAGCCAGCGGGCTGAGGGAGGCAATTCTGCTCCTCTGCTCCACTCTGGTGAGATCCACCCGGAGCACTGCCTCTAGCCCTGGGACCCCAGCACGGGTGTCAGGGTTTAGCTCCAGCCAGCAATTAAGCCCCACACAGCTGCTCACTCCCTCCCACCTCCCACCCACCTGCCATGGGATGGGGGTGAGAATCAGAAGGGTGAAAGTGAGAAAACTTGTGGGTTGAGATAAAGACAGTTTAACAGGTAAAGCAAAAGCCGTGTGCACAAGCAAAGCAAAACAAGAATTCATTCACTGCTTCCCGTCAGCAGGGAGGCGTTCAGCCATCCCCAGGGCAGCAGGGCTCCAGCACACTAAACGGTCACTTGGGAAGACAAACGCCATCACTCTGAATGTCCCCCACTTCCTCCTTCTTCCCCCAGATTTTACTGCTGAGCATGACATCATATGGTACAGAATATCCCTTTGGTCCGTTGGGGTCAGCTGTCCCGGCTGTGTCTCCTCCCAACTTCTTGTGCCCCCTCAGCCTCCTCGCTGGTGGGGTGGGGTGAGAGGCAGAAAAGGCCTTGGCTCTGTGTAAGTGCTGGTTAGCAGTAGCTAAAACATCCCTGAATTATCAACACTGTTTTTGTCACAAATCCAAAACATAGCTCCATGCCAGCTACTCTGAAGAAAATTAACGCTCTCCCAGCCAAAACCAGCACAACAGGAAAGACATGGACTTGTTACAGCAGATCCAGAAAAGGGCCACGAAGATGATCAGAGGGCTGGAGCACCTCTCCTGTGAAGAAAAAACAGTTGAGAGACTTGGGTTTGCTCAGCCTGGAGGAGAGAAGGCTCCAGGGAGACCTTACTGCAGCCTTCTGGTACTTAAAGGGGGATTATAAGAAAAACGGGGACAAACTTTTTAGCAGGGCCTGTTGTGACCGGACAAGGGGAAATGTTTTTAAACTAATAGAGGATGTATTTGGATTAGATATAAGGAAGAAATTTTTGACAATGAGGGTGCAGAAACTGGCACAGATTGCCCAGAGAGGTGGTGAATGCCCCATCCCTGGAAACATTCAAGGTCAGGTTGGACGAGGCTCTGAGCAACCTGATCTAGCTGGAGATGTCCATGCTTACTGCAAGGGGGTTGATGCAGGGGGCTGCAGGACTAGATGACCTTTATAGGTCCCTTCCAACCCAAACTATGCTATGATTCTATGATTCTAGGTATGTGAATGCATTCACAGTGAAACTGCTCACAGATTTTACTAGTTTGGGCTGTGCTCCCTTCCTGTATCCTCAGCTCTCCAGTCACTGCTTCATTTGGAAGTTCTCTTCTCTCTCTAGGAAAATTTGAACCTGGCCCTGAACTCTGCTTCAGCCATTGGGTGCCACGTTGTTAACATTGGAGCTGAAGACTTAAAAGAAGGGAAACCTTACCTGGTTTTGGGTCTTTTATGGCAAGTCATCAAAATTGGACTCTTTGCTGACATAGAGATCAGCAGGAATGAAGGTATGTATAGCTCTACTGTTGTCACTGAACAGCCTTTAGGATAAAGATCTTTTTAAAAAAATCTGAGCTGAATTTTTTTCCAAGTATTTGTTACCTGTCTTCTTGATTTCTCTAATTTCCCGTGCTCTTTACAAGTTCCAGCACTCCAAAGTCCAGGGGTGTGTGTAGGCTTGCATGTGCAGAGCTAATTTCATGTTCACTGGGTCAGGAATGATGGTCTACACCCAGGTATATTGGTGTTTGGGCACTAAATCTGGGATAAGGAAATGCTACACTGCATTCAGGAAGCTTTGCTCTTTTCTTGCTCTTGATTGCCAAACATCTCCTCTTTCTTTGTGAAATCAGAATTATAGAATCACAGAATAATTAAGGCTGGAAGGAACCTCTGGAGGTCCACCCTGGAGTTCCTCTGGTTCAGCCATCCCACTACTCACTCACAGCAGTACCAGTCTCAAGGTTAGATGAGGTTGCTCAGTGCTTTTTCCAGTGCTCTCTGGAGAGGCTGTTCCACAGCCAAACTACTCTTGCTGAGACATTTTTTTTCTTACATTTAATAGTTTGAATTTATCTTCCTGCACCTTGTGACTGTAACATACTGGGGAAACACAGCTCTGGCCTCTCTACAGTTGTTGAAGACAATACTTGTTCCTCTCTCAGACCTCTTTTGAAGCTAAATAAACCCAGTTTTCTCATCCTTTTCTCAAATATCATGTACTCCAGCCCAATCATCTTTGTCTCCCTCCACTAAACTTGCTGCAGTCTGTCAGTGTCTCTCTTGTACTGGGGAGCTCCAAACTGGACACAGTACTCCTGATGCCAAAATTTTCCATGAAGTAGCTTTAGCATGAGGCTGTGGATGTGTACATGCAGTCCACACATACCTCATCTTGCTGCTTTGTCCCCTGTGCCTCTGGGTAGTCTGCTCAACCAACAGTGACACTTCTTTCCTCCAGTTACCATGCAGGTGTTACCTTCATTGCTTCACTCCTTCCACATTTCTATCCCTTTCATAGCCAGAGCCACCAGTTTCCAGAGTTCCCAGTCCCCATTCCTCTGTAGGTAGCCTTATCCACCTTATATCTATTTTTCCCTTTCTGGTATTTTCTCCTTCACTTCTCATCTCAGACTTCAGTTTGTCAGGGTAGATAAGCCAAGATAATTTAAATTTCTTTTCAGATTCTCTCTTTCCCTGATAGCCTTTCTCTGCAGCTGTTCCAGGTGAAACTGCCCTTTCTTGAATATGGGACACTGTATTTCCAAAGAGCTCTCATGAGCACATGGTATCAAGGCAGTAATACATCCCAGCCTCTATGGGAAATAACTAGGATGCACTAATATTGTGTTTGGTTTTCCCCTGGTCACATCACATGGTGGCTCAGATAGCTCAGGAGACATCTAATACACTCAAGTTGTTCTCATCCTTTGTCTGTATAAGCTTTTAGCTAACAGCAGTTATTCATATTAGTTCCCTAGTGAATGCCTTTGAACATGGCACTATTAAATTACATTCCGTTTTTATTAGTGTCATCTAGCTATTTCTGTGTGACTTCCTGATCGTCCTCTGTATTGACCATGCCACCTAGTGAATATCTTCATCAAATTTTTAGCACATTGCTAGTATTTGTGCCAAGATAATTGATGCAAAAAGAAAAACATTAATCCAAAAATCAATCCATGATCAAGACTGCACAAGAATCCTTCTTCCAGCCTACTTCTCTCCATGTTAACATTGTTCTCTTCATAAAATCCACTGCCTACTTTCAAATGCTTCTATTATCCCCTTTCTGGTTCAGTTTAACCCCAAAGCACTCTATATCAATTTATCTATTGAATTCCAGATACAGTAGGTCTTCACTGTTTCCTTTATATAGCAAATCCGTATTTCTTTCAAGCCATATTTCTTTCAAGGAATGACAAAAGATATCACAAGGAGATCACAGTAGTGTGACACACTCTCCCTTTTTATCACATTAACAATAAGTTTCCATGTTATTAGTTGTTCTTTTTGAAACTTGTTCCAGTCTTTCATGCTCCAGGATCAGCTGAACATCCTGCAGTTGCAAGGGTCAGTCCTTCCCTCCTGCCTCTTTCTCCTTCTATGAACGTAGCTGTGTTAATTTTTCTATGCAAATAGGCTACCTTCTCCAACTGACAGGTGAGTTAACTCTACCGGCCCATGAACCCATGAAGTCATGCGCAAAATCTGTAGAATACCTGTGTGTATCCAGTTTCACTGTGAAGGTCACTGAGATTTCTTTCATCTAAGCTGCAGAGAGTCTGTGTTCATTTTCCCATTCCCATCTTACCTCTGTACTCAATGTCACTGTGTCCAGCTCTGGAGCCATAAGCACAGAAAAAACATCAACCTGTTGGAGCAGGCCCAGAAAAGGGCCACGAAGATGATCAGGGGGCTGGAGCACCTCTCCTGTGAAGACAGGCTGAGAGAGCTGGGTTTGTTCAGCCTGGAGGAGAGAAGGCTCCAGGGAGAACTTACTGCAGCCTTCTGGTACTTAAAGGGGGATTATAAGAAAAACGGGAACAAACTTTTTAGCAGGGCCTGTTGTGACCAGACAAGGGGAAATGGTTTTAAACTAATAGAGGATATATTTGGATTAGATATAAGGAAGAAATTTTTGACAATGAGGGTGCAGAAACTGGCACAGATTGCCCAGAGAGGTGGTGGATGCCCCATCCCTGGAAACATTCAAGGTCAGGTTGGACGAGGCTCTGAGCAACCTGATCTAGCTGGAGATGTCCCTGCTCATTGCAGCGGGGTTGGACTAGATGACCTTTACAGGTCCCTTCCAGTCCAAACTACTCTATGATTCTATGGTCATCTTTTCATTAAGACCTGAAGCAAGGAAATCGAGTCATTCTTAGACCACACTGAAATTGTCTTGCATTTCTATATGATCCACTACTAGCTCCACAACTATCAGCCTTTTCTTCATTTTATTGATGAGACCCTTTTTCTGTTTATGTCCTCTGTCATCCTAACACAGCTTGGGTTTTGTCAACGCTTTGATTACTCACTTTTAGAAACTAGGGTAGCAAAATGTGTAAGAGAGAAAATACTTCCACATTCTCCTCTACAAGTATTCACAACATTATTACTTTTCTTTTTTCCTCGCTCAGCCTTGATAGCTCTTCTGAGAGAAGGAGAGAGCCTGGAGGATCTCATGAAGTTGTCTCCAGAGGAACTGCTGCTGAGGTGGGCAAACTATCACCTGGAGAATGCAGGATGCAACAAAGTCAACAACTTCAGCTCAGACATCAAGGTATGAGAAACACTGACCAACAACAGCAAAACAGCAGGTCCACACCCAAATCCCTGTCCTCCAAACAGGGATTGTGCACTGAAGCAATCCAAGCAGCTGAGACTGCTCTGCCAAACACATAGAGCTGGGCACAGAAAATCATTTCAGCGGGGTTTACCCTTCCACTCAGTAGTATTCCTCCTTCTGACCTCCCAGGCATCACGGCCAGCCCTAGTACACCAAACGCCTGGGAAAGGAATGGCTGGCTGGCTCTGGACAGGGCATACGCGCTCTACTGCTGTATTTTCAGTTCCCTGCCGCTATTGCTGTCCTCCTTCCTAAATGTCCTTAAATGTTTCTTGACCTGGCTTTGGTTTGGAAAGGCTGGACCTTACCCAGACATGTAACCAGGTGTAGGGGAAGAGGATGGGCTCTTCCAGTTCCCCCACTTGATCTTTTCTTCACTACAGCACCTGGGTTATGTGCTTCTACCTCCCAGCCTTTGCTATAAACCTGCATGCACTAACCTGCAAGTTTTAATTCAGTAGGACTATTCAAAATAACATAGCTAGATGAGGAGGCACTTGCAAGGATGCATTCCTAGTCCATGCAGCGTATTGCATGCACTTGGGACTTCATGGGCTTGTGGGTGCAGAGCTTTCTCTGTAGGACCTTCACTCTTCCCAGACAGAGGTAGCTGAACCTGAATGGTGCACACTGATGAGCTGCAGGCACTGAAGCTACAGTGAAAGGCCCAGACAGCTTTCCAGGGCTGTGGGGGGTGTATCAGGGAGGGTGTCTGAGCTGGCTTGAAGGAAAGCCAGGGGCTAGCCAGCACACCGACCTCCCTAGCCATGACCTGACCTTCCCACTCCCAGCAGAGCATGGGAAAAGCCCCACTCCAGAGATGCCTGGTTGTAAGCTTCACCAGGGACTGAAGCACAAGAAGTCATTTACCGTGACTTACTTGACATACATAAAAACACACCCAGGAAGGCAACAGGAGAGTCTGAGAGTCACATTTGACAATACAGTTTTTATTGTAACAGGTTTTTGGTTCACTGGGTGGAAGTGACTGGAGAATATCGATGGAAAGGGAAGGGAATGGAGTCTTCCCATCTTTCTGTATGCTGGCCGAGAGGACTATAATGCAACTGATTAAATCCTATCTGCAGCTGAAAGATAAATCACTAAATCACACCTACCATATTTACAGTTGGGAAATAAGGCACATTTACCTCTTAGAGGCCAAGCCTTTAGCCTTTATAGTCATTCTCTAACTGTGTCTCCCCACCTCAAACAACCACTTTTTTGATATGTGGGTTGTAATGCATATGTATAAGTTTTAAAACAATTCGGGTAATCAGCTTTATATTTTGAAGAGTATGGGTTAGTTAGTCAAGTCCCTAAATACTAACATGTAGCTTTATTTTCAGTTAAGTTCTTTCTGAAATAAGATTATTTTCCACACAGGGAAGCAACATTACATTTCACAAAAGATTAAAGACACGACATGTTAAATCCTTGTCTTGGTTCCTGCTCTTTTGCCTGAAAAATGCTGATACTGTTGTCAGTTTTAACTTTGTCTGTGAATACTGTGCTTTCTCTTCCATAACTGTTCCAGTGTTGCTTTGAAATCTGCTTTTAAACATCTGCTTTCTCCTTCTGCATTTTCTTTTATTAAATGCTCAGCAGCCTGACTTCTACAGTATTATAAAGGTATGCATTTTCTTATCTCTAATTTAATGTTCAGATTAATTCAATTCTAATCTCTCTTTGTTGTTGCTGTCCTTTTTGTGAGTGCAACACACAGCATTTTGTCTCGTGTGTTGAGCGTTCTGCAGCATATATATATTGGCTTAGGGAAGAATCAGATCCAGCAAATACAGCATAAAGTAGGAACTGCTAAGTGCTTCCAGCTTAATTAATTTAATTATGTAGCCCAATGATTGATGTAATAAAAACAAAGCATGCAGGCCCATTGTTCAGGGGAGCACTGGCATGCAAAACCTGGCTTTAGATGTAATTTTTCTTCCCTTTAATTTCTGTCTGTCACAGGACTCAAGAGCTTATTACCATTTGCTGAACCAAGTTGCCCCCAAGGGAGATGAAGAAGGCATTCCAGCTATCACTATTGACATGTCAGGATTAAGGGTAAGATGAGATAAGTTTAGAGTAAATGCCGGTATTTTCTGTCTGTTACTTGCATTGCTGGCCAACACGGGGTTGCACCAGGATGTCAGAACAAGCAAACTCTTTTTAGCATTGCAACATGATCTTGTATTTCAGAAATCCAAACTTTCAAATAATTAAATGATGTGGTTTGCCTTTTGTTAGATATTATCACTGAAACTTTAACAACCATTGAACCATGCTGCTAAACTACTAACATGTAACAAGTGTATTTAAATACATTTATTTGGGAGTTTCATCAAACCATCCTCTTTTATATGGAATATAACTAAAAGCAATACGGTGAGATGGCTCTGCATTGTAGGTAAAGCCCTTTTGAAAACACAGACCTGCCATTACTAAAAGTGGGAAAGGAAATAGCTATAGATCTGACAGGGACCTGCTTGAACAGCCCCACACCTTGCTCACATGCAGAGATCCTGAGCGGGTCCTGTGTGCAGTGCCAGGCGGTAGGGTGAGGCTGATGGCCCCACTTTTTGCTGGTGCAGGAGAAGGATGACGTCCAGCGAGCAGAGTGCATGCTGCAGCAGGCAGAGCGCCTGGGCTGCCGGCAGTTCGTCACAGCCACCGACGTCGTCCGGGGGAACCCGAAGCTAAACTTGGCCTTCATTGCCAACTTGTTCAACAAATACCCTGCCCTTCATAAGCCAGAGAACCAGGACATCGACTGGAGCTCCATTGAAGGTAAGGAAAATGCAAATAAAGGATGTTTCTGGCCACCTGTGCCACAGTATCCCCAGCTCTGAGTCGATGATACGCTAACTTAACCTTACGTCCTTCAGACATATATTCACTGCACCATTAGCACAGGCAGCCTTGAGAAGGGGAAGCTGCTCTTTACCTGTGTGTAACTTCTCACATTTTAGGGGTCTGTCCTATGGATAGCACATGTTAAAAGACAAAAATGTTTGTGGGATGTCTAAACCAGTATTGGTTTAGACATCCTACTATTGAGCATGCTTGTTAGTGGAATCTAGAGTTAATCTCACATTCCCTTAATTGAGAATATAATTTAAAAATCAGATCTTGCATTAACATGCTGCCTGCTTGCTCTGGGCTGGGGTCAGGACCACCCTTGTATGGATCATTTGCTGAGCTTCAGGTCCTCCTTTCCCCGCCTCATAGTGCAACTGCTCATGCTGAGGCACAGGCTGTTCTTGAATTCTTGAAGGTGTTTCAAGCCAATCTGCCTAAATACTGTAATATATAGGGCATGAAGAAATATTACATGCTGCACCATACTCTCTTATTTCACCTGTCAGCCAGGGTCGCCTTCTGTTTATGGTTCAGTGCGCTGTAAATTCTGAGTTATAGTTTCATCGCAAGACACCGATTTTACTGGACAGTTGTCTTTTTGCAGGCCTGTTGATTGATGTATTTGTTGGTTTAGGTGAGACAAGGGAAGAGAGGACATTCAGAAACTGGATGAACTCCCTCGGTGTTAATCCACGTGTAAATCACTTATACAGGTAAGAGGAGGTACTGCACTTCCATCGGATAATAAAGAGCCAGCGATTTGTTTACAAAAACATAAAAACATTTGGACCCTATAAGAATATATGCTACTTTTTTTTTTCCTTTTCTTAAGGAAACTAAGTTTACCTCTACTAATAGCTTAGTTGAGTTCCCTTCCCCTGTTCTTTGTCTAACAATACATCTTTTTTATTGTTTTCAGTGACCTGTCAGATGCCTTGGTTATCTTCCAGCTCTATGAAAAGATCAAAGTGCCAGTAGACTGGAACAGAGTGAACAAACCACCATATCCTAAACTGGGTGGCAACATGAAGAAGGTACAAAAAGCTGGAATAGTTCCAGTAGTGATGTCTGTATCAATTCAAACAGCAATGTGGCCACTCATGTTGCTCTCAAGTCCCAAGTACAGCACATTAAATTACTTTTTTCCGTCAATAAATAATTTTTTGTCCTGAAAAAGGAACAAGATGTTTGACTCACTGGCTCTGTTGACAAGTGAACAATATTTGTGAAGTAAAAAGACTTGACAATTTTTTGTGTCAATATTTAAAAACTGTACTTGCAGACCACTTTTACTACTGTCTCAGTCACCAGTTATAATGCATCTTGACCGTGAGTCATATGGCACCAGCTTAATTGCAGCTGTCTGGATCACTGCCCTCCACAACAAAGGAAGACAGTGATGATAAGTGTTCTTGACCAGATGCCTCAAGAACCGATCACAGAGTTGCTGCTAAATACAAAGCTTTCTCCCAGCTACCTGGATGGCTAATTCTATCCAGTTAGGCCAGACTGATTAACTGACCTAAAGTATTGACTGGGACACTAATCCTTTGCCTCAGAGCAATGCCATGGTGCTGGAGGTACCCATGAGCTTAGAATTGTATTTTCCAGGGTAATCTGTTTTTCAGTCCCTGATGATGAACTATAACATTTCCTTCTGTGTTAACTCTTTACGATGGTATTTTTGGGATGGATGGCTGCTGGTAGTCAAACAGCTGTATTATACAGAGCCCCAAAGCTCCTGTTTGCCCAGAAGGATCTGGGCTAAGTGATCCAAAAAAAAATTAAAGTCACAGTGTTTTGTCTTCTTTTTTTTTGCTGTATTTTTGAGCTGCACTAATTGACCCTGTCATTAACAGCTTGAGAACTGCAACTACGCAGTGGAACTGGGAAAGAATCAAGCCAAATTTTCCCTTGTTGGCATTGCTGGGCAAGATCTGAATGAAGGAAACCGTACGCTCACGCTGGCCTTAGTCTGGCAGTTGATGAGAAGGTATGGCAGTCAGACACAAACTTTAGAACATTTTGGTATACTCAGTTTGCATTATAATAGTTTCCTGATGCTATCACTGAGAAGGATTTACAGGCTACAGCTTTCTCGCTCCTCTGTTTGCACATATATGCAAAGACAGAGTAACCTTTTGTTCACTCCTAGTTAAGGATGCAATCAAGGAGCACATTATCTTGTGGGCAAGGCCATTGCAATCAGCTCATGCAGAAGATTATTATTGTCACTATCTGTATAGCATGAATAAATGTCCATTGCATGGAAGAGAGAAAAAGAAGTTGCGAGGTCTCTGTATCAGGAAATGGGGAGAACGTACTGGAAACAAGGAATTGATGCAGAAGTTTTGTAATCTGCTACCTGAAGTGGATGCAGTTCAGTAGCTGTCTCCACTTTAATGTAATTCTCTGTGTGTATGTGTGTGTGTTTAAGAGCATCATAACTGGGGGGGGGGGGGGGGGGGGGGGGCGGGGGGAAGACCCAGTGGTTAGGAACCGAACAGAGACTAAATTCAGTCTATAAAGCAAGGTATATGTTTATCAGGCAGATAATTAATCTAGGGATGTGGATTACTTGCCATCAGTTTGGGATGTCTTTCCAAGGTGTATGCTGACATGCAAGCAAAATATTCCAGGCTTGTGTTTATGCAGAAAGTCAGTCTTAGATGAGCATAACAATTCCCTTCTGGCCTGAAAGTCAGTGATTACTTTTTAAAACACTATGAGAATTAGTCATTTACACCAGGATCCACTAAGAGAGACCTTCTAGGAGTTTTGAGTGTCAAAAGATTTTGACACTCCTAGAACAGGGATTACGGAATTGGGGATGAATCAGACCCATTAGTATAATTATCGTGTTATAATATAATTCATATACATTGTGAGTGTGTGGGAAGCAGGAGAGTATCAGGTCTAAGAGGACCATTGGGTGATCCCAGTCAAGTGGCACACATACAGGATACTTCTGAGGTTATAGTAGACTTTGAGCAAATGCACTTATCCTGGCTACCCTCTTAAGGTACACCCTGAATATCCTTGAAGACATTGGTGGTGGAGAGAAGGTCAATGATGAAATCATTGTCAGCTGGGTCAATGAAACGCTGACTGCAGCTGGGAAGGATTCAACCATCTCCAGTTTCAAGGTATAGTTTTGTTAGAAGTCTCTTAGGAATCTCTTTTTCCATGTGTTGGAGTGTATGTTATATATGTTGCCTGTATATAGATGTATATATGCATATACATGCACACTTTACATTATGATATAATTAGTGACACAGTGTGATTATTTTTCATTCCCTTTTAAAGGCATGTTCAAATATACAGATTTTATTCAAGAGGCTTTATTATGAAAAGGTAACAGAAACATGATATGAACGTAACAGGAAACACCTTGAATGCCAGTTTGACATAGGACATCAAAGTATGGAGCCAGGAATGATGACCAAAATTAAGCAAGAGCTGCTGTGCTGTTGATTATTAAACAACAGCAATTACAAATGTCAATATTAAAATTCTACTAAAACAGTATTAAAGTATATAAAAAAAAATGGAAATATGCTTATAACCTGGTAGTACCTTGCAGGTGTACCTTGCCCTATTTTGCAAGGTACCATATAACCAGAAAGACAGACCAGTTCCAGAGGGCTTCTATTTTTGCTAATGCATCTGCAACGCTTCCCAAGCTGGGAAACACTCAGTGGATGTAAATCAACAGTTTACACCAGGCAAGGATGGCTCCATCAGAATTCATGTAATAAGCTCAGGAGTTACACAGTCGGGGCCCCTTGCACCTCCCATCAGTAGTTGTGTATCAGTGTTATCTCCTCACAGGAAGCAAATTCACCAGCCCAGCACCCCATCTTTGCTTAATGACATTGCATTCTATGACAAGGTGACCCACTTAGTGGATGAGGGAAAGGCTGTGGGTGTTGTCTGCCTTGACTTCAGTAAAGCCTGTGACACCATTTCCCACAGCATTCTCCTGGAGAACCTGGCTGCTCGTGGCTTGGGCAGGTGTGCTCTACACAGGGTAAAAAGCTGGCTGGCCGAGCCCAGAGGGTGGTGGTGAAGGGAGTTACACCCAGATGGTGGCCGGTGACAAGTGGTGTTCCCCAGGGCTCAGTGCTGGGCCAGTCCTGTTTAATAACTTCATTGATGATCTGGATGAGGGGATCAAGTGCACCCTCAGTAAGCTGGCGGATGACACCAAGTTGGGTGGGAGTGTTGATCTGCTCAGGGGCAGGAAGGCTCTGCAGAGGGATCTGGACAGGTTGGACCGATGGGCTGATTCCATTGTATGAGGTTCCACAAGGAGAAGTGCCGGGTCCTGCATGGGGTCACAGCAACCCCAGGCAGCGCTACAGGCTGGGGGCAGAGCGGCTGGGAAGCTGCCCGGTGGAGAAGGCCCTGGGGTGCTGGTCAAGAGCCGGCTGGACAGGAGCCAGCAGTGTGCCCAGGTGGCCAGGAGGGCCAGTAGCATCCTGGCTTGTATCAGGAATAGTGTGGCCAGCAGGACCAGGGCAGTGACCGTCCCCCTGCACTCAGCACTGGTGAGGCCGCACCTTGAATCCTGTGTCAGTGTTGGGCCCCTCACTGCAAGACAGACACTGAGGTGCTGGAGCGTGTCCAGAGACGGGCAGCGGAGCTGGTGAAGGGTCTGGAGCACAAGTGTGGTGAGGAGCGGCTGAGGGAACTGGGGCTGTTCGGCCTGGAGAGGAGGAGGCTCAGGGAGACCTTATCGCTCTCTACAGCTGCCTGACAGGAGGGTGTAGGCAGGTGGGGGTCGGTCTGTTCTCCCAGGTAACAAGTGACAGGGCAAGAGGAAACGGCCTCATGTTGTGCCAGGGGAGGTTTAGACTGGATATTAGGAAAAATATCTTCACCAAAGGGTTGTCAAGCATTGGAACAGGGAAGTGTTCATCCTTGGAGGTATTTAAAAGACATGTAGATGTGGTGCTTAGGGACATGGTTTAGTGGTGGACTTGGTAGTGCTGGGTTAATGGTTGGATATGCTGATCTTAAAGGTCTTTTCCAACCTAAATGATTCTACGATTCCATGATATCTCATCCATTGGGGGGGGGGGGAAATCCTTGAAAGGTTTCTTAGTCTGCCTTTGATGAAAAATTATGCTAAGCAGCCCTTCATGAAGACCTGAATGGTATTTGACTGAGCTGTCCATTGTCATCGTGTTCTTGTATCTAATTTATTTTACATCTATGCAGGATAGCAAAATCAGCACCAGCATGCCAGTACTGGATCTCATTGATGCCATTCAACCAGGGTCAATCAAATATGACCTCTTGAAGACAGAGGACCTGAATGATGAGGAGAAACTAAACAATGCTAAGTACGTTCATGCTAAGTGGCATGCAAGACAAGCTACCTGCTAAGGCTTGCCTGGGTCTGTCTTTGAGAACTGCTCTGCTATCACTCTCATCTGGCACAACCTCAACTAGAGAAATACCTCCAGAGCTAAAAGCACGAAGACTAGGAGTTAGGCAGTAAAACCCACTATCAATGGAAATGAAGTGTGTAATGTTATAATTCCTGCTTTATAATCCCTTTGAAGGGATCAAAATCACTTGGCTTCACAAGCTCTTATTTTCTCTTATTAAATTTAAAACTCATTCAGAGATCAGGGAACAATGCCAACAATAGTGAGCCATGGAAACCAGTGATTAGAGGTCATGGTACCTCTTTTAGTCACATACAGGTGGGACAAGGGCATATTTAAGAGAGAAGGGGGAGGACAGGATTCATGCCTGAAAAACTGTTTTTATGGATGTGGATATTGATTTTTTTTTCCTGGGTGGAAACCATTTCCTAGCAGAGAGGCAATCCTGGGGGCATCTCTCTTTCAGAGTTATACAGATCACCTCTCAGTCTGATTATCAGTTTAGCTTCTCCTTTGCTATGTGGCAACTACAAAAGGGAAAAGGGTGACGGTAAGGCAAGCAGAACTGCCATAATTTTTCCATAGACTTTTTCCACTGTTCTTTTCCCCTTCCATTTCCTACCATCTGTTCTCTTTCTTTCCTTGCAGTCCTATGTGTACTTTTCTTCATACTTAATTTCTTCATCTCTCTACTGATGTTTCCCTCTTTCCCTGTCTCTTTCTGCTCCCCCCGCCCCCCCCCCCCCCCCCATATTTCTGCATTTTGCACAGAATTTCAGAATGTATGTGCTCTGCAGTGGGAATAACCTGAGATTTTCTAGCTTTTTCATTAAAAATTGAAGAGACATACCCCCTGGAGAACAGTCAGTAGTAGCCATGCAACAGTGCACTCTGAGCAGGGAGATGGGAAGGTTAGCTTGCATGTTTTGAGTATGACTCAAGCTGAAGAGAAGCCCCTGAATGTTGATTTCCAACAACACTGATGTCCACCAACATCAGCCTTCCGCTTTCAACCCTTGTGAATTTGTTTGTGTGCAAAGACAGTCACAGAGATGGAGGGGGAGCAAGACCAGAATGGCTGGTTGTGAGGATAATCTTTCAGGGGATGGGAGACTAAATGTTTTATACCAGTTTGACCTGCAGTCTCCTGTGTTGCAGTAATCAGTGCTCTAACCATCAGGGAATACACTGTTACCTTTTACTAGAAATGTTCTCTGAGAACCTGTCTCATACACTTCTATAGAAATTTGATTTTGATGAGTCAGTAAGAAAGTTCCCAACCTACTCTAGTAGAGGGAAAATTAATGCTACTGCATTAACTTCTTTGTTTGTTTGTTTGTTTGTTTGTTTTTATTTTTTTTTCACTCATGCAATGCAGGTATGCCATCTCTATGGCACGAAAAATTGGAGCAAGAGTCTATGCCCTTCCAGAAGACCTGGTTGAAGTAAAGCCCAAAATGGTCATGACAGTGTTTGCTTGCCTTATGGGAAAAGGCATGAAGAAAGTTTAAAGCATAAAAGACTTGTACTGATGCCTGGTATTCACCCTTTTGATTCCCTCAAACTGGATGCTCCTCTCTGTATCAAGGAAATATGCAGGGTGCTCATGCTTTTAAGGCATGAATGTCACACGTGGTTCCAGTTCATACAAAAGTCTCCATGTGTATCCAAGAAATGTCTTGTTTTGAACAGTAATATGTGCTTGATTTCTTTGCCTTATTTTCCACTTTGCTAGATATAACCATTTCATATTCCTGAATAAGTTTTCAATAGCAAAGATTATACATATCCTTTTATTAATGGATACCAGAGTTTTCTGTCCGGGGTCACCTGGAGATCTTTGTCTTGGGAAGCACAGACAGCTTTTAGGACTGTGAAAGGTTATATACTACTTCTGCCTGAAAAATGTCTTCATGCTTTTGGTAGCGTTTCTGCCATACTTTCCTTCAGTTTGCACCTGGGATAACAAAAGGAGTTTCTCCAAGCCAACGCAAGTATTAGTGACTATATTTTTGGAATGGTAGGATCCTCTTAGGAAATCTTGTGGAAAGAGAGAAGCGTTTGGGGTCTGCAATGTGTTGCTGGTATGTGAACTGAGCAGTATTGTTCCCTGCAAGTTATGCCTCTGCCACCCCTGGCATTACTCACAGAGCACATTACTACTCACTGGAAAAAACACACCATAACCTGGTCCTCCAAGAACACCCAAACTCTGGAACCTTTGCAAGGAATGCTTTCCAGAGGATAATTCATTTTTATGTCATAACACATTTAAAACTTAAGCAGATTGCAAAGCGTGATAGAAATGAAAACCATATTAAAGAAACTAAGGGGATGTACTCAGTTAGCAGCAATACAATAGGAAGTGAACCAAAGGGACCCAGAATGACGTATTTATGCAGTGAACAAAAATTAAACTCTGTTAACTTCACAGACTGGCACTCAAAGGGCTGTGGCCCTGATGCAGGAAAGCATTTAAACCTGTGCTTGCATACGAAACAAACTAAAATGCTTCCCTGAACCCACTGGGAAGGGATCCTCAACAGAGCTAATTCAGCATAGCTTTGCAGCTAACAAGGGACTGTGGGTTTGCCTCAGTCGAGGGCCTAGCCCCATCTACGGATAGTCAGTGGGATATATTTGCACTGAATCTCTTCCTTGGAATGAGTCATTTACTGTTCTGGCCTTCACGTGGATTTTACTGTGGTGAAATACAGAAGGAGGGAATTTTGCCTTAATGCAATCCCATTGACAGTCTCAGTTCCCTCCCTCTCCCCTTCCCTCCCCTTCAATCCTTTCAGAATTGCCTTAATAAAGAACCAATATTCGTGAGAAGTGTCTCCAAATAAAAAGTTCTATAAAGCCAAATGTGTAGTCTTTGCTTTTAATAATGCATGTGCTGATGGGGAAGTGAGTATCATCTAGCTGAAATAGGGATAGATTTGAAAAAAAACAACCAACTGTGGCCCCGCTAAGGATGTGTCTTCCATATTGTTATTGAACTCACAGACTGCAGAAGGCAGGAAGAATTGTTTCCTAGGCCATTTCTGAAAACGCCACTGAGACACTGCCAAAGATGGGACACTGTGTGGGCTGGACCCACAGCCTGACCCAATATGATTTTTCCAATTCAGCTCAGTATCAGTTACCCTCTTCCTGTGCTCATATACCCATAGACTTTGCTTCTTTAAGCATTCTGCAATGCAAACACGCTACTTTGTTTTGGTACTAATGGTCAGATCCTGTTCCTGATCGGATCTGGCTGCCCTGTTCCTCTCGTGAACCTAGACAGTTAATACAGGGTGGGAAAGGTACAGCATCCTAGGACCCATTCGGTTTGGTCACAGCATTTCCCAGTGCTGGCAGAGAAGGAGAATATCTCGAGTGTTAAACGATGGAGATGTCACCCCAGCTTATTGCCCAGCAAGGGGGAGTTACCAGATCATCGCCCCTACACTGCTTACTCCTCTTTTCAGGTGTAGGACCCGCTGTTGCCTTACGTGAGGGGTGGCTCTGAAAAGGCAGCTGCTGTTCCCTTACGTTGTTTGACTCGAGAGTCACAGAATCACAGAATGGTCAGGGTTGGAAGGGACCTCTGGAGATCACCTAGTCCACCCCCTAGGTCATCTAGTCCACCCCCCTACGGAGGTAAGCCAGAGAGGGGAAACTGCAGGCAGAAACTGTGAACACAGCATTTCCCTCGGGTGGAATGACCGTGTATTTTGCGTGTGTGGCATGCACATGTACGCAGGGGCCGTTTTTGGCTGGATGGACAGTGTAGATCTGAGAGGGCAAGGTAAACCTGCCTGGAGAGATGTCCTCATCCCAGACTCAGGGGTGGACATGAGGGATGAAGTAGATGATAGATGGGAGACCGCAGCAGCACCAGGGTGAGAAAGGGGGCTCTTCCCTTGGTCCGAAATAAATGTAGGCATTTGCTATCCCCAGAGAGAAGAAGATTGTCAGGTATTTCCCATTAAGCAGCCCTTAGCGGCTCAGTTTTTTTGCACAGGGGTAGGATTTTTAGAGAAGCCTGCTGAGAGAGGCAGGGAGAAGAGGTTTCCACACATCATGGGTTTCCCATAGGCAAGATGTAAGACTCCAGGGGCCCTGGGGATCAAAACCTGCCTCTAACTTAGGCTCGGAGGGGGACGACAGGTGATGTACGCTGCTATTCAAAGCATGTTTTGTCAAGGGGGTTGCTTTTCCTCCTCCTCAGCATCCCAGCACTGGAGCCAGGCACCTTGCCATACAGCCCTCCCCGTTGCTGTTCTCCTGCCCCCCGGCTGGCTCTTGGGACACTGAGCCCCACCGTGCAGCTGTGGCCAGCGGTGAGCCCTGGCGCCGGCCCGGCCTAGCGCAGCGGCGACATCTCGCCACCAGGTGGCAGTCACCCCGTTTGGAGTCCCACAGACTGGCAGGCATGAGCTCCGGAAACGCTCTCCTCTGGGAAAAGGAGAAAATCTGGGATATTTAACCCCAGGCAAAACGCTAGCAGCTGCCAGTGTTGTAAAGGGAATAACTGCTGTTGGCAGGGGTACTATAGTAAAAGCCCTACCAGATCTTCATCCTTATCTCTATAATCTCCCTTGAAAAATAAATCTGTCAGGGACCCAAAGGTGTGGGAATAGCTGCATACTGGTACAGGAGTATAAACATTTTCACTTTTCAATGCACCTCTGTTCAATCAGGTATTCTTGTTTATTTGATGGATTTGAGAGTTTGCTTTCATGAACTAGTAACAGGAGCCTGTAATAAAGCTCCCAGCAGATGCTAAATGAGTTAAAGCCATGACAAACACCACACAAAACCAGGATCTGGAATTTTTTGCTATCGCTTTTCTCCAACTTTTTCCACCACTCTTAGAGAAAGCAGCTGCCTTTGGGATTCACTCCCAAATCAAGCTGGCTTTGTAAGCACTTCCATTATTGATTTTCATTGCACAATTAATCATAATTTTCAATGCTTAAAAAAGGCTTAGATGTTCATATGAATAAAAATAAAGCATCAGCAGTTAGAATATCTAGCAGAAAAAAACCATGAGGGCAATCAACCCACATGCTTCAGGGTACAGTCTGATCACCAGATGGACTCAGAAGGAAATATCTCCCCATAGTGTAGTAAAGCATAATTAGGTGCATGATGAGGATTTTACACCTTCTTGTAAATCATCTATCCTGGCTAGAAGTCATCTATTCTGGCCTTAGAAAGGAGACAGCAAGCAGTATGGCTGGTTGCTGTGCTCCTGTACAGAAAAAGTAATGTTTCTGCTTCCTGCAGAGATGGAATTGAATTGAAACCCCAACCTGACATTACTCCTCCTTCCAAGTGCAGCTTAATTCTGCTGTGAGCCTGATCACAAACTTCAGGTCTTGCTGTCCATTGCTGCCTAACAGTGCAGCAGCTTCGGTCTGGCTCCCACTTGGAAAACAGAACCCTGTCTCTGGCAGATGGCTGCAAAAAGCACATGAGCAGCACTGGTCCTACAGCAAGTACTCGGCTACCACTGCTTTCAGTTTGATGGAGAAATGGTGCCTCTGATCTTGCAAACCCATGTGTTGAGTTGCTACTGTGACACTACAGCTGTCCATCTTCTGTCACTTCTGTCATCTCCTCCACCATCTGGAGAATGGACTTGTCAAGACTTTGGGAGTATTTTGCTCCAGGCTGCTCAGCTGCTTTAAGTCCAGTAGTTTTCAGGCAAGCAGACAAGGTGAGCAGCAGAGAGTAGCACCACTGAATGCCTGAGCCTCATTGTCTGCTGTGTGGTGAGCAACGTCAAAGTTAAATTTTATCCACAAACCTAAGAAGCTGTTCATAAGCAAGGCAGGAAATAGAGGAGCTCTGTGTACCGGTAAGGTGATATCTGTGCACTTTTTATAGCTTAGTGTGGGCAAAGTCTGAATTAGGACCGACAACACTGGCTATGTTCTCATTTTGTTCCTATTTTTTATGTCTGTTCTCATTGCCGATTCTCTTTTGCTACCAGGAAAACTGTTGTTCCCCCAGCAGTTCCTTTGCTGCTCTGAAAGTAACACACAGCTTCGAGTCTTCATTATCATTTAGTAAAATGGTGATATTTTTAGAGCATTGTTTATCATTGCACTTTATTTACTTTTTGTGTCCTGATCACTTTTTAAAGGCAACAGTGTCTTACAGAAAACCTAATCTGCTCCTAGTGTGCAAGCTACTATTGCTATTACAGATCCATGATAAATTATCCAAAGCCGAGAAGGGCCAGAATCACACAGGCATGTGCTCACAGGTGGTGGTGTGTCTGAAATTATGAACAGAGCAGAAAGCTACATAACCAACCATGCAGAAAAGCACTGAACTCCCTCAGGGCAGGCAGTCATTTAGTGCTTCTGTTAAGGATCTAAAGGAATACAGCAATGAATATCTGTAAACACACAAAGCATGCAGGGGAACCCACACATCCACTTGGGATATCTCCTAGCAGGTGACTGACATGCACGATGCTGCTTTGATTCACACAGGCAGAAAAGCCATGTCCCACTGCCAGGCACATCTGGCAGCCTACAAATATGTCCTGGCTCTTCACTGCAGTCAAGAAAACCAGACACCTCAGAGCACATGTCAGTTTGTCACTGATGTGAGCAGATGGCTTCTGACCAGCCCCTGAGTAACATGTCCTCCCTCGATTTTGCAGCCCTGGAGCAGAACACCCTGCATGTCTGAGAGGTGGCGGATAAACCTTAGGTGCATCAACCTCTCCATGCCTTACTCCTCAAGACCTGCACCTGCTTGTGTGCTAGTAAAACAGTCCTGTGGTTAAGTAACATGGCAGTGAAAGGCTCAGTCAGCCACATCAGTCCTGGGTTTTGGCAGTCCTGGGTTAACGGCTGGACTTGATGATCTTAACAGTCTTTTCCAACCTAAATAATGATATCATTCTATCCGTGAAAAGTAATCGAGATCTCTCAGGAGGGATGCAGGCCCTCACCACCAGCCCTGCCTCCACTGCTTGCTGCCCTCTCAAATTACATTTCACGTTAGGGAAATGTGGCCGCAGTGCCCCGTAACGCTTCAGTCACAATCCTCAGACCAACATGGGGCAATGCTGCCCATGTGCTGATCAGACCCTGCAGAACGGTCAAATGTCTCTGGAAACTTCTCAAATTCGCTGTTGGAGCCAACTTCTTGGAACATAGGTTCTACTCACCTTAGAGGCTGTGAACAGTGCTACTGGGACCTGTACTATCAGAAACCTCCTTGGCTTGCCAAGCTTTGCAACATGTGGGAGCAACCTACTAATACAGGTTCAGCCTCTGCTGACCTACTGGCATCCATTAGCGAGCACTCAGAAGCTTTTAGCTTAGTAAAGGAACAAATTCTCCTAAGGTCATTTTACTCCGCACTTCTCATACAGGCTCTGGGCAGAGGGATACCCAGCACCATGACAGTGTTCTCTGTGACAGACCCTGTATCTTGCAGTGATCTCCTAAAGGTTTGGAAATGATACCCAAACAGGAATCACAGGACTGTCAGAGCATGGTGCTTAGATGCAGACTGCAGAAGCTTTCAGCACAGATGCTCTCAGCTGCCAGAGCAGTCACATGGTCCTGGGCAGCAGCAGCCATACAACTAAGTGAATCCGCTTGTGCAGACTGATGGTCAGCATGGGCTGACTGAGATGCGCCTCTCAGGCTGGGACCACACCAGCCAAGAGAGTTGAATGAAAGAGGGCAGGAGCTTTGCTCCATGGAGCTTCTCTTCACCAGCAGCCTCAAACAGGTCCTGGCATCCTCCAAAAGCCCAAAGAAAGGGCCCACTCTTCCAACCTCTGCCAGATGCCATGCAAGCAATATGAGCAAGTACAAGCAGTGCAGAGAAGAGCAGCAGATACTGCTGACACACCCAGAGACAGGCAGAACTCATCACTGCTCCAGGGCTAACTGCATTCCTGATATGTACATACAAACCTATGTAAACAGGGAGGGGGACTGGTGTGCATCCACTCCCTTGCACCTTAGCTGAAGTATGCTCTCTGTAGGTGGTACTCGGAGCACCTTTCTCAAGTGCTCAGTAGCTGTGCCTGGAGTGCTCCTGTGCCCCCCTTTGATATTCTTTGTTTAACAGAGTTGAACTTGCTTTGCGAGTGCTCTTTGTTAAGATACTGGCACAAAAATCATATCTACTGGCAATAAGAAAACATGACTCACTTGGACAACATGTTGTTTGGGTGGGAGTCGATAATAAACCTTCAGGAAACAGAGCTCATGAGGAAAGTTTTTAACCAGTACAGACACATCCTCACCTCCTCAAAACAGCACGTACACTACAGCATATTTCTCTCTGCTGACCCTGGAAAGCTGAACAGCAAGGAGAGTAGAATAAAAAATGAATAAAGTAGGTTGGCATAACTGAGTACTCAAAATCATGAAGTGAACATGTATTTTCAGCTCTGCTCACACCTGTCTGCCACGACTGAAACATACTGCTTGTACAGCACTCACCCGGGGATGAGAGGTCTGTTTCCTCCCAGGTTAACCCATTTTCTAGCACAGGTAGCATCTGATTTTTATACTTGGGAATGACATGAGGGAGAAATGACAGAACCAAAGAAATTTAGACATAGTTCAGATTTTCCCCTCCTGGTGGTTTCACAGGCTGCAAAATTGTTTCCAGAATGAAATGACAGAGGTTGGTGACATTGGCCATGTATGTAAATGATCACAGTGTCCTACGGAGATTAATTGGTTCATGAATAAAGATGAGGAGCTGAGGTGTGCAGGGAGAAATCATTTATCAATTATATGCCTTGGAAAACTGAAAGATGATGCGGCCTTAACGGCTGAATGGGTTTGAAAGGGAGACTTGTAAATTGAGTTCTAATTCTGCTCTGCCGCATTCATAATAAAGAGCTGTTAAACTAATTGCATCCTTGTGTGGTTCATGAGCAATGGCACTCAGCTGTATCGCAACGCAAGCATCAGGGATCAGAGTTTAGTTAGATTTTAGTCATCTTTTGTCTCATGTAGGAAGGATGCTATCTGGCTACCTTTGGCCTCATCAGTAGTGATAACACACACATAAAAGGGCAAGAGCCTGTAAATATTTTTCAGGAGATTAATTTTGCATTCGGATCTGAATTTAAGGAACCAAGGAGGACAGCACAGGCTCACGTGACTTTTGTGTTCTGCTTCAGTCGCATGGATCCATTGGTGTGATTACCCATCCTTGGAGGGACTCGTTGCTGAATAACTGGAAACAAGAGGATTCTGGAGGATCAAGACAATAGCAGAATATGCTAATCTCAAACAGGGAAAAGGATCTGAGGGATGGGGCTGCTAACAGCTGACCTCCCCTCCTCCTGCCCTTTCTGTGTGCTCATTAACAGGTTTGCTGTTACAGACAGTACCAGCCTAGCGTGGGCTCTGGCATATGCAGATCTGAGAATCCTGATGCAGGATGAGGCTTGTTATTTAAAATCTTGCTGCTGGACACTGTGCAAGCCCCAGGATCAAAGAGCATAGCCACACTTAACTCCTGGTTGAGCTTAGAGGAAATCTCGTAACACTTGCTGAAAAACAAGGGTGCCGTGGATGGGAGTCACGGGGGATTACTTGGTGTTGCTGCTGCAGCTGCTTGAGACCATCTGGCTGCAGGAGTTCAAGCAGTTCTTCCTTTGACTTGTTTTATCTGACAAATTTCTGTGGTCTGGATCTCCTTCACCAGCAAGAGCAGCTACAGGAGCCCAGCACAATGGCCAGCCCAGCATCTCAGTCTATGCTGATGCAGAGGGTGCTTGAGCAATGATAGATACCCTGAGTTAGCTGGGACATGGGTGCCTGGCCCCTTCAATTGCCACCTTTTTGGGCACTGAGATCTCAAACCACCACGCAAATATATGCCAGAGCCTGGGTGAGGTACAACACCTATGCAGTGTCCAGAGGACACTGGTGTTACCATATGTGAATTTGTAGAGGGAGGGGAGACACAGCAGTTTCAGCCAGAAGAGTGGAAATATCTCTTTAGAATTGCCTTTAAAGTGTGATTACAGTTTTAAAAGCAATATAGTAATGGCACCAGGAGGCTTTATATACCGCCAGTCCTAATTCCCACACGTGTAGTTTTCAACAAAGAAATCAAGAGACTACTTTGTAAATTATCTGCTCTGAAAACTAGGACCTGATCACCCCTTTTTAAATAAAAGCCCGTGCGTGTCCCAAAGCTACTCTAAAATTTAACAGAAACCAACACAGATCAAACTGTCCCCCATTACTGCAAGGCTTCTGGTCACATCTGCTACGGTAACACTTGCAGGCACCAGTTTAGCATAGCCCATACCAGCCAGAATTTTTGATCAAGTAGCTCTTTGTCACGGAATGCTGATTCATCAAAAGCAAAAAGGGTTGCTGGAAAGGATCAGTTCTGATGAATTTCCCATTGAGAGAAAAATATATTTGTTCAAGAAAGTTTTCAAATGGCTGAAATCTCCTCTTGCAACAGTACTTAAATTCAATGCTATTTCCTCCAGGTCTTAAAAAAAAGAGCATAGAAATGCAAGCTAATTTTCAATAGAATCATGAAAAAGCCTTGAAATCGACTAAAAATCAAACAACAGCTGAAATTATCAAAATGAAACATTTTTAATAACTCAATTGTTTTTATAGCTGCCATTCACAATATTTAAGACCTCGTTTTTCTTTCCAGTTTATCTAGGAAATACTTTCCAGGTTTTCAGAAATTCTTGAAGGCTAATAAACAATTTACTGTTGTAGGTAGAGCAAGTATATCTTAATTTATGACTTTTGTAGCCCGGAACACTGCTTACTGCTTCTAACCATAACACAGACCTGAAGTGTCCAAGCTGATGGAGGGAGATAAACAGAACGCATGGGATTCACTGGAACAAATGCAGCCTCCTACCTCCAAGCGAGTCACCCCCAGTTCTGGTGGCCATGAACAGGACTAGGCATTTCATTACCCTCTGAGATGTCTACAGGAGGTCATGGATTAATTGCTCCCCAAAAGTGCTCACCTCTCTGCAGCGCCTACGCAAGTGACACGAGGCGGCTCGCTCAGGTACAGTGGTCTGCACGGGGAAGGGCTAACACTGGAGGAGATGATTCTCTCTTCCTAAGCAGGTAAGAGGAGCAGATAGGGGGAATGTCAACATAAGCCAAAGGACAAATGATAACCCCTAGCAGCTGGGTGGAAGCAGGGAAGTTAATGCTTAAGGATGGGGTCTAAATACATACCCATCCCTTTCTATTATGTCAGCAGGCTTTTTTACTGATATTCTGCCTGAACACAGCTAGAGTGCTCCTCAGCAGCTCACAGGGCATCGAGGTAATCAGTGTATAGCTGGTTGCTCATTATAGCAAACCACAGCAACACAGTATAAATATATCATGTTAGGAAAGGAAATCAGACACTGAACTGCCACAGAACTTGTCTTCGTGTGTGGTGTGTGTCACAGCACAAATATCTTTCAAATGGGAACCTCCATGCTTTCAAAAATCAGCCCTCTTTATGGAGGTGCTTACTGACAAGGAACCTCATTCTAGGCACCCAGATTCAAACAATTTGGCTGCTGGTGGTGGGGTGGTGGTGCTGGGACGGAGCTAGGGGCTGCAGTGGGTATGGAGCTGCCATTTAGTCATGCAAGAACAGTGAGCAAAGACAGTGAGGAGGATGTCATCTGCATTATTTAAATACTAATGGAAGGGAAAAAAAGCAAAAAGACCATTGATCCAAATAAGCAATGTCCAGCACACATCTGAGAGGCAATGGGGTTTTGTGCTCCCTTGGGTCGCAAGATCTCTGAGGCTTTCAGACAAGCAAGAGGCATGGGGTTATAAATTTTTGCCTCCTGGTCAGTCACATCTTCCATTTTACTTTTTGGTTATTTTTTGACCTTCCGTCCTACATTTACTTTTCCATTTATTGTGTTTTAAGCTGTGCAGTGCATTAACCACCACAAGACTCTGGTTTTTCCTTCCCTCAGAATTTCCTCTAGTGCCTTTAGTTTCCTCAAACACTCATTTTTTTCCTTTTTTCTTTGTGTGTGTGTGAAATATTTCCAGTGCATACCAGAAACCAAAAAGCAAGTAGAAAACAGCGTGTGAACCATCTCTTTGCAACAAGCCAGAGAACTCACAGGAAAAGCAATCAACATGCAAAAGTGTCTGACACCTACCATTTGTCCAAAACATCCTTCTCAGGTAGATAGCAAGAAGCGTTCCCTTTTCCCACTTAATTAACACTTTAAGACATAGAGAAATATGATCCTTTTTGTTCCTTTGTTACCAGCAACCCCCCTCCATCAGCTTTTCCATCTCCTCTGTTACACCTATCTCAGTAGATCCAATTATTCTTTAAATTTGTATCTGTGCATCAGACATCTCCAGATGAAAAGTGTGCCTGGGTGACCAAGTTCTGCCTCCTGCATTTCATCCTCTGTCGGCAGCTTCCTTTTGCCTACGTGAGGGAAGAGCGTCTGAACCACTGGTTTAAAAATCAACCCCTGTTGAAAGCGCTGCCGGGAACAGCCTCTGTACCTCACCACAACTTCCTATTTGTTTGAACAACATCTAGAAAAGATAAATAGGAGCTACAAAATCTAGATAAGGTATCAGTGGTTTAGCTTCCCATGAGCCTCTTTCTTTCTCATTGGTGTCTGGTTTGTGCTAAACTCTAGTTTGGGGATTTTCAGTGTTGGTGTATTTTCACAGAGACATTAACCCCAAGGGTACTCACTGGGGAGCATGATTCACCTCTGCTGACCTCAGCCACCCAAAACTTAGCTGTCAGGTTCTTAGGGCAGGTCTGCCCTCCTAAATAAAAATAAAAATTTAAAAAAGCCAGGACTGAATTTGAGCTCTGAAGACCTGATTGCCTGCCTAACTGAAGCACTGGCTCTGATCCAGACCACTTCAGAGCTGTTTTAGATGAGGTTGGTGGATATGGCCTAGTCCATGTTACTTAACTTCTGCTCCAGGGCTTGCCTCCAGGCATTTTTCACCCAGTTCTATAGCTATAACCCTAAGCTACACCCTACAGCATCAAATAATTTATTTCCCCCATTCATGTCCAGGTCTCGGCTCCCTGGTGCCCCCATTGTGCTTACACTGATTTACTCCTCGGTCCTCCTCTGGAATGAATTACCTCTGGAAGAAAACCGGAATGAATTACCTCTGGAAGAAAACCATGTTGTGTTTCTGGGCACTACTCACCCAAAAAAACCTTCTATATCAGACAGCAGGTATGGTTTTATCATTCTGCACCTATACAACAGGGTCAGCCAAGAGCTAAAATACGGGTGGATCTGATGGTGGAGATGTAAGTGAGCAGTTCTCCCACACGTAAGGCTGCCATTGGGGTGTTCTCTAACCAGTGTCATGCCTGGAATTGGTATGTCGGTGCATGGAAGAAGAGGACTTCTACCATGACAACAAGCTAGCCGAGTTGCATTTACTGTTCAGGCACAGAATGCAGATGGAGATGATCTATTCTGGACATGTCAAATTCATTCAGCTTTTCGGCATGTCCTGTCTGAACAACTTTGGATAGGAATATGGGAGGCAAATCTTGGGGCATGCCAAAATTAATAATAATGAGATGAAGAGTCACTGGTACTTTTTTTCTCAAAAAGCTAATCCAACATGATATGTGGAAAATACATGGATGTAAAAACATCACAGAAAAGAGGACACGGAGCAGCACAAGCAATCTGAAATCCTTGGATGGATTCAGTGTTAACCAAAGAGGTAGAGGCCAGCTATGGAAGACAGACACCCAGTTGATGTGCTCATCCTGAACTAGAGGAATGGCCCTAAACAGTAGGTATCATGTCCCACTTGCTCCTTGTTTTCTCTGCTAGCAAATGCCAGCAAAATAAGCTTTCCTGCTCAGAATTTTTCCATTTGGACTTAATAACCTCAGTCTCACTCCTCTCACCCTGCTTCATGCTTAGTTGTGATGTGCTACAGGAGTGCTGAACACAGAGCTTACTGCTGGACCTCTGTATTTATTAGAGGATCAAAGAAAAACTTTGCATGTGGTGTTCTTTCTTATGTCTGCAGTTCGTAGCCACAATGAAATGACACAAAGGCTGAGATTACAAAGTGACTTGTCAACATGAAAATGTCCAAAATGTACTTTTATCCTTTCCTACACGGATGACATCAATACAAGCAGGACCTCCCCAGGGAGCTCTGTCATATTGACTTAGCCACCGGGAGTTTGGAGTTGAGGTGAGAGACAGTATTAAATTTTAACTACTCTTTAAATAACATTTTTGAAATCAATAATGTGGGTCCTGAACCCTCAGTTTTTCAATTGCATTTTGTTTCACTGTGGATGCCATGAAGATGAGGTTTTACCTGCTCTTTTTTACCCTATTTAACTGGATTCCAGAGAAGCATGTCTTCTTCAGTTTTGCACAGTAAGTATCTGCTGGTGCTACTGGGCTTTTAGTGGGTGGTGTGTGGGACAGGGAAAGTATTGAGGCAAAAGAACTCCAAGATGCATAAGAAAACATTTGGCAAAGGCTGACATTTATTTATTGCTCTTGTAATTGGATATGTGGTTCAATTTAACATATAGATGGTGGAGGAAATGAAATTACTCCAAGTCTTCTTTGCATCCATAAATCCTATGTTTTTAATCATATTAAAACTATTCTTTTCGGTCTAAGTGCAAATCAATTCTGTTCATTCAGTGCTTTTGAATGCCAATAAAGGGCATTCTGAAACTTAATGGGAAAAAATAATTTGCTTCATTTGGCTTAAAACAAGATCTTAAATGAATTACTTCTTGAGTTAGAAAGAGAAACCATTTCAGAAAGTGCTAACAATCTGTTTTCTTTCTAAAGCAGCTTTTATGATTGTTTTTCCAGTCATAAATCATTTTTGAATAACCATTTTGCATTTGTACAATGTTTCAGAAGCAGCTTTATTGTTACCTATTGATAAACTTCAGAAATGCCCTGAAACCAAATGCTTTCTTAAAGCATGAGAACATATGTCAGGGATGAAGACAGGCAAAGTGCTTTTATTTTCCACATGTACAGCTGGTTTAAAAACCTGAAATGTTTTAATAGCTACAACTAAGAGGATAAGCCCCTCCTGTTTTGGTATCAAGCAAGCTGAACAACCTCCTCCCAGGACTGAAATACCTACATAAATAATAGTGAATTATGTCTCACAGCTCTTCTGTGACTCCACATCACACACCAGCGGCAGACCTGTGACAGGTGAACACCACTGAGTTCACGCCTTAAAAAGAGAATCTTTGATCTGTTTGTTTTGCAGTCGCATTTTATAGTAGGTTGCTATGGCGGTGTGAGGGTTACAGTAGGGGGACAGTTAAACATGTTTTTAGGTGAATTCAGTGAAGCAGTACTGCTCTGTGCTGCTTGAAGGTTCATTTATTTCGTGTTTAAATAAAACACTGACTATCTGACCCTTACAGAAGTATATGGCATTTCCCACTGGAAAGCATGAGTCTAACCCTCTCAGCCCCAGTTATGAGCTAAAATAATGAGATTTTAAAGGTGATACATTATATCTGACTTTTTACTTTTATCTGAAGGCTGTTGGAGGATTTAGTGGTCATGTATTAAAGCTTCCCTTTGCAAGGTCATAGTGTGATTACTGCATCTGGACATCTAAGAAAATACCGAACGTGTGAGACTTGTGAAGGAGCCGATAACACTGGAAAGGCACCTAGATCGCTTGTAGGGAAAGGGCAAGGCTGGAGGCTGTTTGAGAGCCAAAGAAAGGTGGGACGAAAGAGAGCCCACAGCGGACATCTGTGCTCCAGGCAGACAAAGAGCTTACATGGACCAGAACAGGAGACGATGCTGGCAGCACTCCTTTAGTAACACTACCTGCTAGAGCCAGAGCAAGGCATTCAGCTGGAGACAAGTAGGGAGGCCTCTCCCCAGGTGATGTTAGTCAGAAAGAACAAGCGCAAGGTTTAAACCAAGCCAGGCTACGAGGACAGAGAGACACATCCATGCTGATGCCTTGTTTCTGAGGGCCTGTGTGACATGTGATGCTGACGGCCTTCCTAGTGACTGAGGAACACAGTGGCAAGGAGGGATGAAGACACAGAAACGCCTGCTGAGAGCTGGCACTAATTTAAGTCAACCTGTGAGATGGTGGCCAGGGCCCCTGGGTGGGATTCATCGGATTGTATGGGATTTCTACGCAGTTCTGCATGGAAGCAAGTCTCTTCACCTTCCTGTACAGCTAGTGGAGAAAAAGATGTGTATTTAGGTTATAATACATTCCACTTCAGCACACACACCTAAATCAGCTCAGGTTAACTGGGCCTGGAAAGTGCCTGTTTTTTTATTAAGAGAGTGACTAGCTCAGGTGAAGATACCAGAACCATCCAAAATGAACCGTAATGCATCCCACTCTCTTTGTCTTAGCTACAGATAAGACCTGAACATTGTAGTGTGGAGACAGCAGCTGGACTTCTATTTATCCAGAAGTAAAAGGGAGAGGAAAAAGAGATGGGGAACAGCGATAGACTCCAGTGGAACCCCGGCAGAAAGCTGGAGGAGGGGTACGAGAGGGATCAGCTTAAGGACAAACTCCAAGAGCAACCAGGGAAGCTGGGCACAAGGGCAGAAAGTGAAAGAAAAGAGGTGTGCTCAAGTCCAGCTGTACCAGAGCAGCAGGCAGGGCAAGGAAGCTGGGGTGGAGGGCTGTTTCTGAGGTTGGTATAAAGGCAGTAACTAGAGCTTTTGTCTGGGTGTTTTCTAACAGGGCTGGGGCAGAAGACAGATGAAAGGGGGTATAATGCCAAATCAAAGCAGAGGAACTGAGAAGCCTAACGACTACAATTTTGTCTGTTAATACTCCCCATGTTAAACATGACTACAAGAGCAAGGGCAGACATTGGATCAGTTTGTTCGGTGTATTCAGGTCCTACCAACACAAGCTATAGAGGAATTGCTGCTAGTTACCACCTGTCCAGCACTTACCACACTCAGCTGAAATATTTGTGCAACAAATGGTGCGGTACAATTATATACCAGCTTCCTCATTATGGTACTCTCAGGCTGTGGGAATCATAGGACGAAACCAGATGCAGAAGCCCTTTTCTAGTCTCCCCTGTGAAAAGACTTCCCCAGATACGGGAAGATGAATTAATTTTTAAAGTAGCCCCAAACACACACTTTGGAGTGCACTTGCCTAAAGAAATAGGCAAA
Organism: Falco biarmicus; assembly: GCF_023638135.1. Lineage (NCBI taxonomy): Eukaryota > Metazoa > Chordata > Aves > Falconiformes > Falconidae > Falco > Falco biarmicus. The sequence goes on from NC_079289.1 coordinate 32,053,375, forward strand.
CTGCCAGCTATGCCTATCCCTAATGACTTTTTGATGCTTTGTCAAATGATGGTGGAGGCAAAAATAGGGCTGGCATATTGTTGGTTCTGCATGAGAAACAACAGTGATTGCTTGGAGCTGGGCTAAAAGTAGAAAAGATGAATCACCTGGTTGCCAGATGCTGTCAGGTCTTTGCTTGAAATCAGTCACAACAACAAGTTATGACAATCATGGTATACAGCTTGAAAACACTACTTTTGAGGGCTCTGCCTGTTTTCTTTTCAGGACAGTGTTTGCAGACAGGGCTGGCAGGGACTTCCACAGTGTCTGGTTTACGCACTGCCACCAGCTCCACATGATGGGAGGGCCAAAAGCCACCCCAACCCAGAAAATGGAAATAGAGGTCTGACATTCCCCTGAGTCTCCTCCTTCTACAAACACAAATTATTTTAATTCATATTAATTCAATGCAATTTTGAACTACGTGGCTTGCAGGGCACTGAAGATCGAGGCTGGATTTACAATGCAAAGTGGTATTTTTTCTTTCCAGAAAGCTAATTTCACTTCTGTCACTGATGGTGGGGTCAGGCATGGAGTAGCTGGGAAGCACCATCTCGTGTACAGTATGTCCAGACCATGGGTTTTAAGTAGAAGGGGAGTATTAGTTACCCAGCAGAGGGGGAGGACAGTGGTACAGACCAACGGAAACCATACCTGGCAGGAGGACAGAAATGAGGAGATCAGAAAAACTGGACTGGAGTAGGAATAACGATGGTAGCAGCCTCTGCACCTCTACAAACTATCATGTTTGGCTTTTGCCAAACTGGGAGGGCTTTTCCCAGACTGGGAGGACTCATGCCTCTGCTGAACAGTGACTAAACCAAGAACTCGGGGGAGAACAGGACAGCTGTCGTCTTGGTCTAGGCTAGTTTTCCACAGGTGCTGCTGCACTCCAGATTAGCTGGGGCTGGTCGCTGCCGTCTGGTGCCAGCTCCCAGGAGCAGTTTCAGAGTTCAGCAGTAGATACTGGCTAACAAAGCCCTGCATCACGTCTTTTATGGATTTTACCGACTGGCAGAAGCAGAGGCTGGAATGGGGCTCAGCATCTTCATTATTGAATCTTCTTTGAGTTCATGGCAGCCAAGCCAGGGAAGACAAGAAAAGCCAAGACTGCTTCTCTACTTTTGCATGACCTAGAGTAGTTCCAAGTACCTGTGCTTTACCTAAATACCCTTGGTTTTCAGGGATGAAGTTTTGTGCGCTCGCCCACAAACAGACGAACAGGTTGAAGCCCTTCAGGATTTACTGAACACAACTGAGGTACACAGATCCTTCTGTCTCTCCGGTCTCTAGGACAAATTATTCTCCCCCAAGTGCACTAATACTGCTTCTCCCCACAGAGAAAGATTTAGCCCACTTTCATTCACTTGTTCTAAAACAGCAACTCAGCAAATGCTTGGTTTTCACTGCTCTGCTGCCTTCTGATTTACATGAGAAGACCCTTCCTTCACAATGTTATAGTAGTGCATATATCAGAGCTCAGATTTCTGCAACTGATTTTGTGTTTTAAGACACCGCTAAATTGTCAAAGCACTAACACACAGTAAGTAGAAATACATTTGCTAGGGACCCTCAGCACTTTAGACCAATGCAATCCTGACCTATATGAGTGCACAGCTTTGAAGATCAGGACTGATTTTTTGCGGCATTTTACTTAAAGCAGCATTTAGAAAATAAGAATCTCTTAAGCGATACTTTTTTTTTTAATTGCTTCTATCTTTCACTAAATAATAGAGCATTTAATTTAAATGAGGCATCTCTCCCTCTTCAAAAACATTTGTTCAACCACACTCTCCCAGTATGAAGCCATCACTCTGCGACAAAGGTGTAACCGTTCCCTTGACCAACATAATTTACAGGATGAACCAGGATGTGTCTCAGATGACTTCAAGCTTTTAATGGTGCCTATGCGCAGTCTTTCTCAGCTCCTATTCATTTTATGCCCACGCCAAAATCCTGCTACTCCTCTGCTGTCCCTACTAGCATCTTCTGATCCTTCCCTTCAGTTCTCACAAACCTCGATAACCTTCCTTGCTCTTTTCCACCTTCACAAGTCAACTCACATAACCCATGTCCTTTGCTGTACCAAAACAAATCTCCCCTCCTCCATCTTTTCCTCACCACCGTCATTCTTCACTTTCTTGTACACAGGAGCCCCAAGAAGTCATGAACAACTGCAGCACATTCAGTGCAGAAAGAGCAATTCACAAGTCATTTCCATGAATATGTGAACTGAACATTTTTCAAGGGTTATAAACTGTCCATTTTTTTCATGGCTATAAACTGGGCAAGTTATAAAAAGAAAAGGGAAAGGGAATGGGAAAACGAAGGGCAATAGGAATAGGAAAGGGAACAGGAAGACACAAATAGTACCTCCCAACAAATTTTAATGGTTACAATCTAGCAAAAAAGAAGCAACTGAAAGTTATCATCTTACAAGAAGAATTATCAGGCTAATTACAGGTGCTACTCCCGCAAAAGCTGGAAAGCAAAAACTTAAAACAAAGGAAATCCTTTGTTCTTGCAGCACACACATTGCACGTAGTATCCATCAGAAGACCCAGACAGTGCACACCTACAACAGAATTATTTGTAGTGGCCCTGGGGCAGTATTGACCATTGCTGATGACGGGTAAAGAGACCAATAACCATATATGCATTATCAAAGTCTCCCATTTACGCCCGTTCATTGCTCCTCTGACACCTCACCTGTGTCAATCCAGAGTTCCTTAGTTTTCCTTACTCTCAATTCAAAAAATGCCTACACCAAAGAGAAACTAAATCTGAACTGTTGCACACCAGTGCAGACAGCAAACTAGTCAGGACAACAGGGAAAGCAGCGCTGGCAAGCTAAGCCTTGAGCTTGCTTCTTGGATGGGTTTTCCAAACAATGCTGTTTGATGTGTTGCTACCCTACCAATAATGTCTGAGAAGGCTACACTGAGACTAGCTCAGCCTTTTGTATAGCACATTGCAGTAATACATCCAGGGGCCAAATGTTTTACCATTTGTTGTTCCAAAGTCTTGATTAAAAGCATGGATGAGTTTTCTGTATGATTTTGCAGACATGTTCTCTGAGAAATTAATGAGGTAAACAGTTGACAGGTCATACATGCCTGGAAACATGATGCCCTGAGTATAATATTCCTGGTGCAACTGCACCAGAAAAGAAAAAAATAAACCCTATTGTCTGGTCACTCCATGCTCTATGCCTTTTAAAATGCATCCAGGAACTATGTTGACCTTTTTCACATTGTAAATTCATGCCTAATTTTCTGCTTACTGTTACCCCTAGATCTTTTGGTATTACTGGTTCTAAAGTTTCAGTCTGCATTGAATATGTTGGCTTCTGATCTTATTATTGCAAAAAGATTTAATTTTACCAAGAAGAATCTCATTTTCTTATTTTCCTCCCTTTTCTAATCTCTGTACTGCTGCTTCAACTTGACTTATTTCAAACCCCTTCTGGCATTTATTTCATCCCTGATCAAAGTCATCAGCAAATACAATAACTACAAAGACGGGTCTGATCTTCATTAATTCTCCAAATACCCTCAGGGAAAATAACTCTCAGCAGACCTGAAAACATGTAACATAATAACCAGCTAAACATATACCAGAAATACTCTCTCAGAAAAGGTTATGTTCCTGTCTTTGTTCTTGATTTATGAATTTATGTGCAGAAGTCATTATAAACACTTCTTAAATACATGTTTAATTTCCAGCAGTAGCAGAAAGCTATAACACAACACAGGGAACGCTAAACTGCTTGTTACAATTGGTCTTTTAAATTGAAAACATATGCTTTGATTATTTTCAAAATACTTACTAAATACTAGTAAGAATAGTTTTTCTTTCCTCAGTAAAAAAAATAAAATGGTTTTGAAAACTTTGCAGGTCATTCTCTGGCAACCTGTTGTGGTTGAAAACATCAAGAAGGACAGAGACGTCCATTTCTATGTCAGGGAGTCCAGCATAAATAGCACAAAAGCTCAGTTAAGACAACTGACCATCCAACACAAGTACGTTTTTTTTATTTGTTGTCATGAATGTTTCTGTGAAGTTGTTCATCATTTATTTAACAGGAGATTGTGCTCTTTCTTTGTTATTCAGAGTCTTGGTGGAAGATGTTCGAGGACTTATTGAAAACCAGACTATCAATGACACCTTCAGCCCACGCAGCTCTTCATCATATTATGAACACTACCATTCAATGAAAGAAGTAAGATATTTTTGTTATAATCCTCTGTAGATTCAAGGGGTGAAATTTGTCTTATGGTTGAGAATGGAGATAGGGAAAGAAATCATCAACACTTAAATAATTGTCATTGTACTGCTTAACCACTGGGAGTCGTATTTACTGTAATGGCTTCATAGAGAAAGAATGAAGCACCAGACAAAATCTCTCATACATGTATTGCCTCAAACTGCCCTTCAAGTACAGTCAATACAGAAGCAAAATGAAATCACAAAACAACATATAAATATTTTTAAAATTAAATGAATAATAATTTAGCCAAACAGAACTAAAGAGGAATTTCAGGGCTATACTTGGAGTGTGTTGTGACTGTATCTTACCTTACTATTTTAAAAGAAATTAAAGTCAGGCCAAGTGGTAAGTGGGCTGAATTGCTAGTTTTTCTTTCCCATCAGCTAAAGAGGCAGGATTTTGGGAGGTAGAATGAATTTAAGTCTAGACCACTTTCAGGGATGAAGGAAAACAATAGGGAGAAGATCTGTTTATTAACTTCATCCTTGCAGATATATCATTGGATGGAAGAAGCAGTGAAATTCCATTCTGACCTCCTCCAGAAAATATATATTGGATCATCATATGAAAAACGACCACTTTATATTCTGAAGGTACAGCTGTGACTTAAATGCAAAAACTTTCCAAGTCCTAACGTAAGCAAGTGAGACTGGGTTTGGCCAGAATACTTTCTTAAATCTATACTTCTATGGCGATTTTTTGTTTTTTAGAAGTTTCCTACTTTCTTCTGGTAAGGTGCATCACCTTTGCAAAGGCATTTGACCACATTAGGTTCCTTTTTGGGTCACAAAGAAGCTATCACATCTAGGCCATCATCCAAAGGCATGAAATACTGGCATGGTGGATACCCTCCTCTGTTGACTATGAAGCCAACCTAGTTTGTTGCCCTGCATAGTTGGCCATCTGCTTACTTGACCTCAGATCTTGCTGTAGTCTTGGTGTCTATGTTAGGAGCTTGCTGCAGGCAGTCTGAATGTGGCTCTCTGACTGTACGTGAACGTAAGACAGTATCCTGGCCCAGGATCAGTCTAAGCCCTCCCTAGAAGACAGATACTTCTTCCATCTTGGTTACTCTTTTCACTTTCACTTTTATGTGGTACACTTTACAGCAATGACATTTTAATACAAATTCTCTTTTGTTAGCTTTCTAAAAACCAGGAAAAATCCAAAAGTGCCATATGGATTGACTGTGGTATCCATGCTAGAGAATGGATTTCTCCTGCTTTTTGCCTGTGGTTCATAGGCCATGTGAGTAGATAATCACATCTGATTACTGTTTTCAAATCATAGCAAAAAATCTTTATGACATTTACCTTCTCTGTCCAATTGCACTCTGAGCTCCATAAAGTCTTAACCCATTTACTTCCATAACACCAACACATGGGATTTGTGTCTAAGCTGCATACACAGCAGTGTATGTGCATGTATGTGTGTGTCACTAGATGGAGGGGGGGGCAGTGTATGTGTGTGACAGAGAGACAGAAAGTCACATGGATCAAATGCAAAAGAGCTCAGATGTATCCTCAAGTATGAAATAAACCCCGAAGTATGTACAGCAAATTCAAGAGACATTTATAATTATGAACAGTCAGGGATGCAGAGGGCATGCCAAGAAAAGCAAGTATTTGGTAATCTACGAAGGATATGTTTAAACTGCCACATGGATCTGAGCAATTACCTTGACTCTGGGTCATACAACACATGGTGGCTCATGCTCATATTACTGCAGCTGGCACTGCCTGGAGTAGATCAGAGGACACCCAGAGTGACCTCAAGATGTCCTACAAGCCTTGGCTCTTCCCTATGTGCCTTCCTAGAGCAATAGGTACCCCACACTTGCCTGTGCAAGGCATGGCATAGTTCCACACCAGCATGCATGCCAGCAATCTCTATACAGCACTTGCTGTGATGAGTCACCTGCTGCTATTGCTCTGCATTTTCTATTTGTGCTCCTGCTTTTTTCTGGATCTGCCTCATTCAGAGAATGAGGTCACACAAGTCACCTTCTTCTGAAGGTACCCCTGTACAGACACCCTCCTTTCAGACCTCCAGAACATGACCAATAACTGCCAGCCACACGCATACTAACAGTTCATGGAAACTAGTAAATCTGGGGATCAAGTAGGTGGGATCAAACTGTAGTATGTATGGGCTTAGCCTGACCAGCCTTGATGTGCTGCCACAGACCAATGGTCACATCTGATCTTTAGTATCTTTAATATCTTTGCTGCTCAGCATAGTGAACAAAGGTACACCGAAAGATACAAAACCCATTTTTTGCACCTGGATTTTAACATATGTTGCCTCCATCTTTTTGAATTTAATGCATCTCTGCTCAACTCATTATGCTGAGCTGATGGCCCAGTTCCTAGTACGGAACAGAAAAATGCTCCTAAGGTCTTTCTGTCTCAGACAAGGTTGTCCAGCTTGCTCAGTAAATATCCCGAGATATTATTGTTACATTTTCACAGAAGCAAAGTTCACAGTAAAAAAAAGCTGGATGAGATGGAGACTTCACAATCACCAGTACTATAGCCAGAGAAACAACATAGATGAGTCCTTGAAACATGAATTATGGTTTGGCCATGATGGAACTATGGATGATGATGGTGAAGATAACAACAATAATAATAATAATGATGATGATAAATGTGTTTATTTCTGTCCTCAGTCACAACTATAAAACCTCAATGACTATAACATTTGAAAAGAAATTGAAGGAGTTAGGAACAGATACAGCTGAATATACTTGTGACCCACTGATAATCCCAGCCTCCAAGGTTCCCTTTGAGAGAAATGCATTTGCCCTTTTCATTCTGTTCCAAATAATAACCAGCTGTGCTGCCACTTTCCAAGTGACACATCCCTGCAGCATTTTTCAGAAGTAACAAGCTGAACATTTAGGTTCTCCATCCCCTTGATCTAATTGACGTGTTTTAAATTCAAATTTTATTTCTATAACAATTCACAAAGTAACGTTTTAAAATCTGACATTAATACACATCTGCACACACACACACACACATTAAAATCATGAGCCCTCTCTAGCAAATGCTAGGCATTCTTTATAATGGGTCCACTTTATCATTTAATTTTGTCATTAAGAATGTAGAAAGATTGACATTTCTCATTTAGTCAGAGAAAGTCCATTGCCTTAGGAAAACTAAGAAGGATTTTAAATGAAAGAGGGTGGTTTAAGTAAGGCAGAAAGAACAAGAAAAAGATATGATTAAGGACTTAGTCTATTCCACTCGTAACAAACCTGTTTATCTAGGTTAAAATTTCCCCCTCCGTGTTGTGGACAAACAACCAGGTTAGTATCACTAACACCTTCAAAATAGGCTGTGAGGCAAAGTTAGCAATGTAGATCTTACTGACTTGGCATACAAGTGCATTGAACTTACAATGCGACCAGAAGAGAAAATGTTACATACAGCAGCCGTCGGAAATGTTACTTGCTATTTTTGGTCTTGCTTTATTTTATGCTGCCTTTGTGGCATTTGCGGTGACAGGGAGGGTTCCTATCATTTATACAAGCAGCAAAAACTCAAACCTTCCTATTATTAGGCTTCAACTCTATGTCATGACCAACATTAAAAGACTGCAGTATATCTGATTGACTGTATCAGTTTGATTCCTACCCTTTCCCTGGCACTTCTAAACGAAGAGCTGCTTTGCTGTTAAGCAATTTCTGTGACATGACGTGCCTCTATCAAGAGGTAGACTGGTCTGATAATTGCACAATTATTTCACATATGCTATCAGGTGCCTTTCTAGGAAGGTAAGAAAACCACTATTACAAAAACTTTTAAGTTTTTAAGTTTCCCCTGTGCTTTATAGGCAATCCATGTGCGTGAGAGAGATCGGACCATGGCAAGACTTCTGGAGCACTTTGATTTCTACGTCATGCCTGTTGTGAATGTGGACGGCTATGTGTACACGTGGAGCCATCCCTCTGTACGTACAGCTTTTGTGACAGGCTGTGCAACGTACTGATGTGCTGTTTATGGAAACTATCAGTGTGCATGCTTAGGGCATCATTTCCATCATGGAACTGCACACCCCAAACTCTTAATCTGTGCTTGGGATTTCTGCGTCTCTGCCCTATTTAAATACAAAAAATACTGAAACTAATTGGCATTTGAGTCACTGTACTTTTGTGTCTTCCAAGCTGCTGGAAACACATTTGGAAATGACAGAACCTCATCCTGGGATTTTAATACTTCCAGATGTCAGGGAACGCCTGTGCCAGCCTGCAGCAGCAAGGTTACAAACATGGCACAATCCAGCACAAGCTGAATAGTGTGCTGCATCACATAGAGCACAGCCAATAATTCACTTCCTCCTCCTGCAATATAGCCCTGTTCTCTGAGTACTTTTTGTTTCAGATAAATGAAGGTATCTTTTGCCAAGGATTTTATTTATTGGTTGGAAATTCCCAGCTGTTGAGATGTTCTTTGATTTTCAGATCCTTCACTCAAGTTTCAAAAAGATAAATCTCCTCCACTCTTTTACTCAATTCGATCTTCAACCCAGCTTGATTCACATTTGGATAACTACATCGATACACCTCAACAGCTGTACACCAGATTTCCAACTTTCCACATGCTGTCAGGAATGCCTACAGAAAGATTGCACTTGGACTCCTAAACTCAAATACCTGGCCAAACTGTGTGTCTTCTCTCCTCCCTCCACAGTCCAAATCCATTGAAATCAGACCAGACATGTCCACTTCTTATCCTGTTCAACATCTCCTTTTCTCAGCCAGCCTCATGGGCAATCAGACTGTAGTTTTATAATCTCCCTTGGTGCTTTGCCTCTTCATTGGCATGTGACCTGTAGAGGCACAAGTGAGAAGTCACATTTAACTAACCAGTGAGATGGTGCATTGCTTTTCTCAGCTTTTCTCCTGAACATGGCTTGTGTGACTCTTTCCATAGAATCGGCTGTGGAGAAAGAGCCGCTCATCACACGGTAACAGCAAGTGCATCGGTACTGACATGAACAGGAATTTTGATGCACGCTGGTGTGGTATGACATTATTTCCTTCCTATTGTACCCCTGCCTCACTTTTAGCTTTTAAAAATCTTTATTTTGAAAATTTTTTCATTTACCATTTCACAAAGTTGATATACAGATAAATGAACCTGAATATCCGTTATGAACCAGTGAACACATCCCCATTTTGAGACACTTTTTGTTGGGACTCAGGATTTTTCCTCCCCAGGTGCCACACTGGGGACTAATCTCTTCTCAGCATGATGACAGGAGAGAACCAGGACCCTGGAACCCATCCACTGCATCACACCATGACACACCTGGTGCAGACTGTTGATGAGGAGGAAAGAGGGATGAGGTGGCCCTTGCCATGTCACCCAAGGCCTACTGCACCATCCAGTTGAGCAGATGCTCTACCATGTTGCATGAACTAATCACCTCAGTCATTTTTCAGTAATGCCTAGGTAACCAAGATTTTTTCGCTCTGAATGTTCCTTGTCAAGGCTCTATCATGTTTACTTAACTGCAGGAACGTTAGTACTTAATAGTCTGCAGAACTAACATGTTGCCATATAGATCAGACCTGCCTTCACTCACTACTGACAGTGATGTCCTGTATGACTTTCAGCCATTTTAGTCCATTGCTAAACTGGGAATAAAGTTATTTACTTACCATCCATGGCTATTATATAGAGAAAAATATACCTTTTTTCAGGCACAGAATTATGAAGATAAGGACTAAATACATAGATTTAAAAGTGATATTCAGTATAAATATGTCATAAAGACAGAACTTGGACAAGACTGACAATAGTTTCAGGGCAAGGTTATATAACGTGGTGCATTCAACTTGTCAAGCACTTTTGGTGGGTGGTGAACAACTTTGGAAGAGGAGAAATTATTCTAGTTTACATAGAGCAGAAGAATACAGGTAGATTAGAAAGTACTTCCTTTCCAAGTAAGCCTTTGGACAAAATGTACACCTTCTTACAAGGCAAAACCAGAACATCTTAATTGAGTAACTAGGGAAGTATTCATACTGGTTTTCAGCCATGCTACACTCCTCAGTTAGGCATGGTTGAAAACATAAGAAAGAGAAGCCTCAGCACCTTGCAAGGTCATTGGAGAGAAACAACTGTACAGATTAGTCTAGGCACCAAAGTCTGGTGCTTAAAATAACTTAAACAGATGATTGCTAAGGATCTCCCTAGGTTTCTACTTCTTAATTATACAGACAGTAAAATGCCGAAAAAAAGTAATAGTTTTCTTAATTAGCATAAAAATATTGTTTAAACCGATTCAGATGCATTAGCCATTGATAGCAATGGTTGAACAGATTTGATCCAGAACATACTAACTGCAGAATCTCCATTATTTCACACAGCTGTAGCTGTGTGAAACACCAGGCATTCAACAGGATCCTCAGAAGAACCAACCTGGAGTTTTATCACATTGTAACACTTGTAATTATTACTAGCTGTGCCAATTGAATACAGTAACACAATTATGTTCATGGGAAATGACCACAAATTCATGCAAACATGCCATTTAATCTTTACTCACCTACCTTTAAACAGTGAAGAGTTTTAGTCAGGGGTGTCAAATGTTCAGACATCCACTGGCTTCAGTGCTCTTGTGAATATACTTTGTACCACCACTAAATTCCAGGTTTTAGATCTGTGAATTTAATTAGAAATATACTGCTGTGTTTATTTGTTCTTCCCCTTCAGCTGCTCAGATAGCAACTCTATGAACTTTATGAACAATGCCTTCATGTCTTCTATGAAGAGCAAAATATACTAAATGCAGTGATACCTTACGCTCTTCTTTTATACCATTAAAAAGAAAAATTACTCCACTAAAAGCAATGCGCAATCTTGGAATTTGCTCTGTGGAACTGAATTTCACTGGAACCAAGACTTAATTTTTTTCTCCACGTTTTCTACATTATTTCCTTAGTTGGCTGTTCTGAGTACGACCAAGAATATAGGAAAGCAGACAGAACATTCATCCAAGACTGCCAGCCAAGAGATTCTTCATTGCCTTTTTCCTTGAACAGTACTCACTTCTCTGCAAAACACAACAGTGTAAAATTTAACACTGTCATTTTGTCACCTTCACGTGATTTCATATAGATGCTAGGAATTGTTTGTTTTCATGTGTATGAATTTTCATGGACCGTCTGTGAAATCTCCCTCAATTCAGAAGCATTAAGGCATATATATGTATCCCAGAACATAAACATATCACAGCCCTCTCTGCCTCACTACCCTTGTTTCTGACCCCCCAGCCTACATTTCCCAGAGTCAGTGTCTCTGTTGACACTTCTCCCCCACAGCGTGCTCTCCTCACTACATTATTTCTGCTTCTTCTGCTGTGTCACACAAGGGTGTAGGTCATATGAGGATGTATTTTCAGCCACTGATATTAAGAAGGGGCTTGCAGTATCTGTGCAACAGTTGAATGCATGAAAATACAGGTTTATTCTTAGCATTGACAGCCAGGTAACATGACCTACAAACCTAGTTTTTCTGTCTATCACAGCTACATTTCACCCATATACACCTGTACAGAGCTTTGCAACTTTTAATTAACTAAAATATATATCTATCAAAAACTTTTAAGTTGTTTTGGTGTCCAGATACGCTCCCCACTACTTTGTGGCATGCTATAGATCTCCCCTAGATATCACCGGCACCAGAAGACATTTCCTTCTCTCCTGTACCGTATGATAATACCTTGTGTTGCTTCTACAGCGCTGCTACTCTGCAGATGTAACTGGCATTATTGATTTGTGGAAGACGGACATCTCTTAAAGTCTCCCAGTGCCTGTGGATGAAGAAAGTCTTGTGGGTGTTAAAGCACTCAGTGAGCTTTATTCCTGCATAAGACTTAAGGATAAATAACCATTTAAACTACAGATAGTAGCAAAGGGGAAAACTTACAAAATTTATTAAAACATGAAAAGCTGACATTTAATACTAAAGAACCAAGCTGCTTCCAGAAAGTTATTTGGTCTTATTCTGAAGATAGCAAAAATGGTGAATCCTAGTTGTCTTTTCGGTAACTTATTCCAGTGCCTAGTTTTCCTCATTCTTAAAACCCTTCATTTTCATTTGCGTTTCTTCAACTTCCAATTGGCAGTTTGCTTTCCCCCTGAGATTAGAACTGCCTTTTTCCTGTAGTACTTCTAGATTTTAAGAAGGGATCTCACAGCCTTTTCTTGATGAATTTAAAGGGAGCATATTCATCCTCTCCTCTAATACTTTATATCCAGTCTTTGAATATTTATTTTTCTTCACCTTCTCCATATTTTTTTCAGGAGGTAGGTGAGAAACCCTAATAGGCTCACAATGATTTTTACAATATGCAAGTTTTTTCCATAGCATGGCAGAGTCCATGATTTCTTGCATATTAGTACCATACTCTGCTCTTTCATTAGACCAACAGAAATGTGGAAGTGGTCAAGGAGTAACACTGTGTGCTTTTTTGTTACAGGGGAAGGAGCATCTCCCTATGAATGTCACGAGATATACTGTGGACCCTACCCAGAGTCTGAGCCTGAAGTGAAGGCAGTGGCTCGTTTTATCAGAGATCACAAGGACATCATTAAAGCCTACATAACCATGCACTCTTACTCCCAGTTGGTATTGTTTCCATATTCTTACACTATGGACAAAAGCAAAGACCATGATGAGTTGGTAAGTCTTACCATCTCCTGAAGTTTCACATTTATTTCAGAACTTCTTATCCTGCTTGGTTAGGCTTGTAATGAGGGAGTTACAGTGCTCTAAGGATCAAGAATTAGGAAAAGAGATTTCTCTTTATGTTCTCAAGATCTTAAAGAAGTCTGGGCTGGTCTAGCAGCATGTAAGACAGCAAGCTTCTTCTAAAGACTACGGAAAAATGAAAATATCCATTCTAGATATTCCAACCTCTGATATGTTGAAGGTGCTGCTAGAAGAGCAGTATCTTGGTTTTTTTGGACACTTTGAAAAGTTTGGACACTTCTGTAAATTCCTGATTGTGTTGTATGATTTACACAAACTCTGAAATTACTTGGGTGTATAACTGAAAAATATCCTCCACATACCTAAGCAATGAAGTATTCTGGTGGATACTTGCTACTTTTATTAAGGTTTTTGCCACGGATACTTATTTAAAATGGTCCTAATGGTAGGATGGAAAATGTATCCCGCTTAATTGTTGAGCCACCAGATCCCACAGTAAAAACTCTCCTAGAAGACAGGCAGAGGTCAAAACAGAAAAAGTAGCTGCTGCTTTTTCCTACTGACTGTAACACTGAATTTGTCTGGACCTGGAAAGGATATCTAGGCTAAAATGGGATTTGCTAACACAGAAAAATTAAGCTGTCAGAGTAGGTGGACAGCTCAGTCATATTTGTTTTACCTAAAGCCATCAAATTCCCTAGAGCAAGGAATTCCCTCTCCTGGGCTTCCCAGCCCACTTTTGTCATTTCCTAAGCTCCAAGTGCCACAGCAATTAATTCTTTTATTAGCAGCAAGAGCTCCTCCCTAGCAGAAAGGAGTAGAAATCATGTAAAGGAGACCAGAAAGCAGCTTTGCAGGCTTAGGATTTGCCATATGGGAAGACAGCACATGTCTGAGGTGGACAGGTCACTTCATATGCTACATGACATAAGGGCAGGCAGTAAGAGAATTTATAAAGATACAGGATTGACATTTGCACGCACTGCTGTCATTTTTTCTGCTTTTCAACTTCATGTATCTCCCATTTTACCTAACACTCTATTTTTAAAAACCATATTTTAAAAAACGTTTTAAGAAACATATGTTGTAGAGATAAGAGGACTGTAAAGAAGTGCACAGTTAAAACATTGGAAACATCCTACTTAATTAGACAAAACCCCAGACAGTCCAGTATAGCATCTCCATTGGTAACTAGTGACAGTGAGTTCAGAAGAAACAAAAAAAATTGAGTAACGTAAATACAGAACAAACTAACTCCAAACAACATACATTCCTACGCTGTCTCAGATGCTGTTTAATTTCCTGAAACAAACTGCTTTATATACTGCAATAAAATGCAGTTGGGAGTGAACAGTAATAATGCATTTGTGACTCCTTCCCTACAAGGCAGAAAGAGATTGCACTAATTCTAGGCATTTAAGTCTTCCTCATGGCTTAAGAGTAGAATTCCCTCAATGAAAATATTTTTCTGCCATTTTTCTCAATACTACTATAGAAATCAACAGTGACTTAAATACTGTGGTAGAAAAGGAAAAATACAAGTGGGAACAAATGGTTTGACAACAGTTTGCTGCCTGAAGTGGTAGTACAGTCCCATCTGTATTTTTTACCTAGCTATAGCAGAAACGCAATTGGTAGCATGGACATACGCTGAAAATTTTAACCAGCTTCTGTGGATTTTCTAAAGCCTTTTTGTAAGTGTATTTAACAAATGAGAGATCCAGAATACAGTGTAAGTAAATCCATACATATTAACTATTATCACAAGGCTATAAAACTAATATTTTGTTTAATTTCAGGAAAGTCTGGCAAAGAAAGCAGCTACAGCTATAAAGAGGACAACAATGAAAACTTACAAACTTGGTGCTGGTGCACGAACAATTTGTAAGTACGATTTTACTGCAACAGTAGGCATGACAGTGTATCCTTGCTAGCATCAGAAGACAGCTTTCGAACCGAAGTTCTGGTTTCAGGTAACTTACCTGTTTTCCCTTCCTCACACAGATTTAGCTCCTGGAGGGTCAGATGACTGGGCTTATGATCTTGGCATTAAATATTCCTTTACCATTGAGCTTCGGGACACAGGAACTTACGGATTTTTGCTTCCTCCTCATGAAATTAAACCTACTTGCTTAGAAGCACTTTCTGCTGTCAAAGAGATAGCTCAACACGTTCTTGAAAATTTGTGATGTTGAATATAACTTATTTCAGCATGACTGTACTCAGCTCAATAATAAAAAAGCTTTCTACTTTATTAGAAGTATTTATATATAGGCCAAAAAATAAAGTATGATTGCAGCCCCTATACTTCATTTTAGAATACATCAGTTTTTTTCCAACCATACTTATATACCTATACCTACAATGGTAGTTCAGCGCACTACATATATATATGTATTGCACACTATAAGGGGAGAATAGCATAGATAATCTTATGTCTCTCTGGATGGTGGGACCTCCAGGTGATCTAGCATCTAATGGGCCCCTGACTGACATGCAGCATGATGGCCAGATCCCATCCATACAAATTCCCCAATTATGGTCATTCAGACTATTATAGGACTTCCTTACAAGAAAACAACCCTATTCATTGTTTCCACTGTCAAACAAAAAGGATGTTCACCTGACAACTTCTTGCTGCACATTTCGATAAAGGGCAGCAGGCGGCCAGACCACTGCACCCGGTGGAGGCTGCCCAGTTGGCCTGCACGGCACGTTAAGGCCTGAAGACTAATCCAAGCACCAGTAGTGCCAGGGAAAGGGGCAACGGTTTTAAAGTGAAGAGGGAATATTTAGATTAGATCTAAGGAAGACATTTTTTGTGATGAGGGTGGTGAAACTCTGGCACGGGCTGCGCAGGGAGGCGGCAGATGCCCTGTCCCTGGACACGTTGGAGGCCAGGCTGGACGGGGCTCTGAGCAACCTCAGCTAGTGGAAGCTGTCCCTGCCTGCAACAGGGCAGCTGGACGGGATCACCTTCAACGGTCCCTTCCGACCCAAGCCGTTCTGTGAATCTTTCCCACACCTCAGCCGCACAGTTTTATCATCCCCGCAACGCTGACCGGCTTAGGCCGAGGCTCTGGGCTGGCAAACCCACCTGGGGCGCTCAGAGCTGCCGGGAACGCCGGCCCGGCCGGAGCCCCCCGAGGCGCCGCAGTCCCCGCCGACGGGCAGCCCCCGCGCGGCGCGCGCGGCGCACACGACCCGCCTTCCCCGCCCCCCCCAACATGGCGTCTCTGCCGCTTCCGTCCGGCCCGCCAGCACCGCCCTCCTCCCCATGACGTCATCACCAGCGGCGGGGGGGCGCGAGGGCCGCCGGGAAGGGTGCGCGCGGCGGTGGCGGCGGCGGTTACCCAGCGGCCCTGGCGCGTGTGCGCAGGGCGGGAGCGGCGGGCGCCGTGCGGCTGCGGGAGCGGGTGGCGCTCCTCGTCTTCCTCTCCGTGTCGCTCCGCGGTCAGGCCCGGGAGGACGGACTCCCCCCTCGCCCCCTCCCACCCTCTCCGCCCCGGGCGGCGGCGGAGGAGGCGGCGGGGAGCGGCGCGGCAGCGGAAGGAGCAGGTGAGTGCGGCGGTACGGCCGGGGGCGCGGAGGGCGGGGGAGGGGAGAGGAGGGGAAGGCCGTGAGGGAAGGAGAGGCGGGGCGAGTCCAATCCGGTCCCTGCCCGGGGGCGGCGGGGCTCGGGGGCGCTCGGCCTTCGGAGCGGAGCTGCGGGGCGGCCGCGTTCCCGCCCGGCGCGGTGCGCCGTAGGGGCGGCCCGCCGGCGGCCGCGGGGCCGCAGCGCAGGTGCCGGTCATCCGGCAGTTTGCTTGGGGTGCGGTTCCGCCAGTCGGCGGCCGCGCTGGAGTCTGCCTCCCATATACTCGGATCTTCGCTGTTCGGGTTTTTTTTTTCCACTTCAATGAGGCTCTTGGCCCACTTTCTGGCAGTAAAATAGTTTCTGCTTTATGCGCTTAGAGGAACTACTAATTTCGCTTGTGTAAGTTCACTCATCACCATTTCTCTAGATAGTGGCTACAGCTAACTCCCATCCCTTCCAGAACTTGTAAACTGGGCATAGTGGGTTACTGTTATGGGTGGTTCGCTTAGGTCCTCACCTTTGACTTCTCTGCTGGATTATCACTCCAGCACTGATTTCTTGTCAACCTTCTGCAAGACGGAAGAACAGGTTTTGACAGATACTGGATTAGCAGCCAGGACCTTAAAAGGGATCTTGCTCTGATGGTGAAATACTTATGATTCCTCTGTGCAGATGGGAGTGGACAGCTCAGCCCATGAACTGAACGTATCTGAAAACTAGAAGTGTGTCTATATGTGGCTGTGCCTGAGATGATGCACCACATTTCTCAGCATGCTTGCTGGAGTGTGACAGTATGCTAATGTGGTGATCCAATTTACAGATTGGAGATACCAAGGGTTTTTTGGGATACATGTTATGAAGGCTGAGTGAGCTTGGATCTGTCCACACCAGTTGCATAGACTGTCACTTAGTCTGGTGAAACATCTTCTTTGAGTATGAGGACTCTGTTAGACAAGATATGGAATACTGTGTACTTTCTTTTGTGATACTAGGGCCTGATGGTTTAATTTATTTATTTACATGTAGAAAGCCAATCATGATTTTATACTTGTGAAAACATAATTAGCAGTTGCTTATCACTACTAATGGAGAAATAGCATATGTTAAATTCGAGGGATAGGTACAAGTTAATGTGGTGATGGGTTAACAGCACGGAGTTGTTGAAGTAAACTTGGAATAACTTCTAGTTTTCTGTCAAACAGGCTTCTTTGTGTGAGTTGAAGAGTGCTAGACTGACACCACATAAGTGTGCAACCAATATTTGACTGTTTTTTTTAAAGTTGGTTAACAATGTATTTTAGTATTTTTAGCATTATTTTTAGGTAGTAAACCTGTGGAGCTCCTTCAGATATCACTACTGTATTAGTATTGTGACATGGAAACATTAACTTTGTAATGAGAAACAAAACCTTTTCAAGTAAAAGCTCTTCATTTGGCAAAGTGAAGGGAAGCGCTGACATTTTCCTCTTTCTAAGCTGTTCTTTAGTTGTCCGCAGGAATTTAGTTTATCCTAGAGCATTATAATCAGTTTGTATCTCAACTTACATAGGATTTTAAATTTAAAATTTTGCTTGTTATTTTAAATAGCATATTTATCACTTCACAGGTAGGGGTTTGTAAGTGACATAATGTTTAGCCTGTGTATGGTATGCACATATGCATGCACAGATATTGACATGCTTACTAGTGATGTCTTCAACTTCTTAAAGAGATCTATATCTCCTTACAGTATTTTGTGAACTTTGCTTTTGTTCTGTTACATCTCAGTTTCTAATTTTCCTGGAGAAGCAGGATTATTTTTTACAGAGGACTGGATTAAGTTTTTCTAACAGAAAAACAGGTGTTTCAGATGTGTTTCTCTCGATCATGGCTTATGTAATGTCATACTTCTCTTGAAGAAAAATATTAAGCATGCTTGACACCAAAATGTAGGAGTACTGATAATAAAAAAATATAGAATTTCACTGAATATTGTGTCAATCATATCATACTTCATTGATTCCAATTACTTGGTTAGTGACCACTAGTTATACTCACTTCTCTCAAGTCTGTCTACATTTTAGATTAATTTGTGAAGTAACAGTGAGATATATTTTACTTCAAATGGTAGTATAATTAGTGTCATGAACAGACTGTCTCTCACCCTGGAAAAGTTACCTTGATTAAAAAATTAATCTGATTCATCTGTGAATAAGTAAATGTAGTGTTAAAATACCAAATTTATTTTTAAAGATTCCCCTGGATCTTATTTGTGTACGGGAAAGTGATACCTTACACTTAAAGCCTTAGCTAAGATTTCTTTCAGGAATACAATGCTCATTTCACTTAGTGGTAGTAAGCTGTTGCAAAAGTTGCAGAAACTTCAGTGCCCCTAAGTAGATTTAGCAATGCAATGTCAGGTACCTGAAATAGAGAAGTACATAATTTTCTACTTAGAAACTTTTTATAAAAGAAAACTTGGTAGTAATTATTTGAAATGTTGAAATATGAATGCTCAGGCTCAGTCCATACTGATACTCAGTTCTGTCTAATCCATCTGAGTCTTTGGTAAGGAGGTGGTAGTTCAGAGACACAAGCATTTGGTGGAAAGGAAAATCATTGCCCTGGCCATCAGTGTGGGGTTGATAGCAGGACTGTGATATATCAAGGGTAAAGCAACATATGAGGAAAATGTGGGAGAATTGAGCAAATCATGGGAATTTTTATGGGATGTTCCATTTAAATTGTTCTTTATTATCCATTAGTGTGCAGTCTGAAAAACTTTGGAAATTAAACATTTCACTTAAATTTTTTGCCCTTCACACTACTTCTTTATAAGCGAGGAAGCGTGGCTGATATAAAACTGCCATTATGTATCCGAGATTTCAACAGCAGTATCGTTTTAATAGTCTTTACGTTTCAACTTGATTGGTCTTTGAAAAATGAAAGTGGGATTGATTGCATTTTTAGATACAGTCTCTCAATTGTAATGTTTGACATAGTGAGAATTCCTCAGTTTGCCTCTGAATAATGTGTCTGGACTCTTATCCTGCAGCCTGTAAAACAGCTGTATTCACTTAACGGTGAAATCTCATGCACTTCTGGTTGCAGGCGTGGGACCCTCATGTGATAATATGTGCATACAGAAAGTAATATGCTGTGCAGCTGCAGCATGCAGTTCTTGTTTGTTTAGAATAATTTCTCATGCAATATCTCCTGTATTAATAATTTATCTGTTCTTAGTTACAAACTGGTGGATATGAGCCAGAATGTAGGGATAGAATTCTTGAAATAGTACATTTATTTGTCTCACATTCCAAGTTTTTAATTTATTTAAAATAAGGGTATTTACAAACCTTAGAAGATTCAGGGCTGGGTGATGTTCTCTTAATTTCCTTGCAGGAAATTATCAGCTAAAATATAGGGAAGTTGGTAGCCGGAATTAAATTATCTGTTGAGTTATGATGATGTCACCCCCTTTATCCTCTCCATATTTATAACTATTCTTTTAAGCCTAATCATCATCATAACTTCCTATAGAAGTTAATTCCAAGAAGCTACTATTTGCTGGGTGAAAACTAACATTAAAAACATAAAGATGTTTTGCCTCTGTTTCTTTGAAAATAAAAGGACATTCAAATTAGGAGGCAAAATGAATGTAAATTTTCGGCATTTGTATACGGCTATCATGTCAGTGTGTACTGTACTTACATATTAGATGCATTCATTTTATCTGTCCTTTGTGTGTTGAACCCTCTTCCTATGCCATTGCCAGTGCCGTTCTTCTAACCCTTTTTGTTTCAGATATGGCTTTTCTTACTGTAAATATTTAACCCAAAATCAGTATTTGGTATATGATCGTCTTATTAAAAATGCTTTTGCATATGTCAGTCGATTTTTGTATCCTCTGTTAAAGGGTGTAGCTGCATGAAAACATAGAAATTTAGTGGGGTTTTTGCTGAAATGCATTGGGAAACAATCCTGAAATGGAAGGGTGCTCAGCTAGGTGAGATGTGGTATTGTTTTGCTTTCTAACTTTAATGGTTTATCCTGTCAGACTTTATAACTACTGCTGCACATTGAGCTGTCCACAATGACTCCTAATTATTTTTCTCAGAAGACTGGACTAATTTGAACTCATAAAGTATTTAGATAAAATAATTTTTCCTTGTGTGCATTACATTATATTTATTTGCATTTCATCTGCTGTTGTATTACTCAATTTTCTAACTCATTTAGATCTTTCTAGAAATCTCTATTCTCCTCAATTTTTACTAATCCACATAATTTCTTACTACTGGCAAATTCTACTGTTTCACTGTGTGCTTCCACTAATTGATGTTAACCATTGTTTTTAATGTCTGGTATAAACCACATGGTTAACTTCTACCCTCTCTGAGCATCTTGGTTAATGTCTTGGTTATCTGAACCTCATTTATGAGATAAAATTCTTCAGATAATCCGATGCTTGGAGAAGTAGTCGCTAGAGCTGAGCTGAGAAATCTTTCAAGTACGTAGTGTAAGCTTGCTTTCTTCTGTTTATAAAGGAGCTAAAGTGCTCAGCAAGAGCTTCAGCACAGAGTTTTATTTGTAGAAAGTGCACAGGTGTAAGACTTCCGGAGAGGTCCCGTTGAAGTAACCACAGAATTCAGATAATGATGTTTTACCAAAGTACAAGAGAGAAACCAGGTATTACCGAAGTATCGAGTATGTAAGTTACAGCAGTATTACATTTTATGTGCATTTGTCCACATTTATACATTATACATTTTTTTGCTGTAGAATGGAACCTTCCAGTCTGAATGCTATGGGAACATATTGCTCATCAGATCAGTGCAAATTTGTATTAGTCCACTCTGGTGGGTGTTAGTTTAAATTTGTATTATTCTGACTGTATGGGTGAGCTTTTTGCCATTTGTAACCTCTTTGTGCGTGAGAAATTAGCTTAAGTGTGTGTGTTCTAAATGCAGTGATACTTGAGTAGGAGCGGAAGAGACAGCAGTAGGGCAGGAGATTGGTGTTTAGCTAATCAAGTTATATTGACTAAAGAGTTCTAGGGTGATGGCACTTTGCAATATGACAAAGAGGTGGTTTTTTTGAGCTGTATCTAAATAGTCCAGCAACTGGCAGATTTCCCCAAAATTATTTTATTTCTGTGTAGATCAAGTAGCATTTTGAGAATGGACAGTAGTTTTTGGAGCCTATTTTGCCCTTTTTCTACAACTTATCTCTAGTGCTAAATATATATATATATTCCCTTTTTTAAAAAAATAAAAAAACACCAATGGTTTACTTTCTATATTCAGTAACTCCTTCCTTTCTCAGGTAAGATAAATTGCAACTTCTTATTTATCAGACTTACACTGTATTTGTTTTAAAATCTGTTTTTATTAATGAAAAGGAGTTACTTGAGAAGTGTGTCACTGGTGTGGGGTTTTTTGTTGGTTTTGGTTTTTTTTCTAAACTCGGGTGATTCCAAATAGTCATAGGATACAAACCAGTAACAAACACAGACTGTGGATGATATCAAGGTGGTTTTTCGGTAGGTTGTCACATACTACTGAGGAGGAGAAAAATGAAGCTCTCATTTTTGGAGATTTGTTTCTGAAAATGGGAGCCATTGTAGTCAAGAACCTGTTTCTGAGAGGTTGGTGAAGTAACATGAAAGGCTCTTTTCACTTGAAGTCACTTGAGTTCATGTACAAAACATCTATGACGAAGGAAAGCATCTGTTCTCTGTGGTGTTTGCTACCTAAATGGATATGTCATATGATCTTTCCCAAAGGGAAACTGAAGAATCCAAAGCAGGTCATAAAACAAAATGAAAAATTATCATTACTGATGTTCAGCTGACTAGTTTAAATCAGAGACATTCCTTGTTATTAGATACATTTCACTCATTTATGACTTCTTTTTCTTTCTTCATCACCTCTGCAGCAACTCTTACAACGTTTATCATACTATTTTATTCATGTGAGTTCAGTGTCGATAGCCCCAAACTGAAGGATTTTACAGTTTTGCTTTTTTTTTTGGTTGAAGTAGTACAAAATGTCAAAAATTAGAAGGAAGGTCACAGTGGAAAATACCAAGACCATATCCGATAGCACATCCCGAAGACCCAGTGTGTTTGAAAGGCTTGGACCCAGCACTGGAAGTACTGCAGAGGTGAGTTGTAAAAGCGTTCTTCTTTTCCTCCCCATCCCAGCATCTTCTTTTCCAGGATTTAGGTGGTGGGAAAGAGTAGCTCACAAGTGTCAAATACTCAGATGTCACTGATGTTAGTAAAGGTGAAAAGAACTCCTTAACACATGGATGTTCGACATACTAATACTAGAATTTTCAAATAAAGCGTGTTGTCCCAGCTTCTGGAGAGGAGCAGTAGTACTGTACATATAATAGTATTTCCACCAACCTAAATTTTTCTCTGCCAGACCTGATACTCATTGTTGATTATTTTTTTAATTAGTTATATTACTGGTGGACAGAAATTACAGATAAATGGGAGTTAATGTGGAGTCATTTGTTTGTTCTGTCACACTCACACCAATGGTATTTCCAGAAATGAGTGTGAAATTCACCCAGTAATGTCTGTCTCTTAGACACAGTGCCGTAACTGGCTGAAGACTGGCAACTGCCTCTATGGGAACACATGTAGATTCGTACATGGCCCTTCACCACGAGGTAAAGGCTATAGCAGCAGTTATAGAAGGTAAATCAAGAACTCACTTTGAATTCTTCACATGCTGTAGGAAAATAGCTTTTGCAACTATGTCTTCTGTTTTTGTTTTTTTTTTTTTTTTAAAGTGAAATGCTGTGGTGTGCCTAATGGTATGTTTCATCAATAACCAATTGCATTGTGAAGCTGCTCAAAACAATTAATTTGGCAACTTGCCATGGGTTTTCCCAGGATTTTTGTGTGTATGTAGCTTTATAAAATGGAGTCCGCTGGATACAGATTAATTTCTTATATTACTTCGAAATGGGAAGTTCAAGTACCTTAATTTTTTGTGTAGTGTCACTGCAGCTTCTGATATGCCTTTCTGTCCTTTACTAAATTGCTGTTTTGAAGCTACTTACAGCAGTACTCACATACTTGCAGCCCTTCTGCCTTCGCTATATTATTTGATGAATAAGTTGTCTATGCTTTCTCTCCTGTTGTGAGAAAACACTTCTCTTTAAAACATAGTTTTGTGACTTTCTCTGTTCAAATATAGAACAAATACCCTGTACCATAGGAGATCCAAAAAGCTACTTCATTTTTCTGAAGAGAGTATTTTTTTATCTGCCCCTTCGTGTGTTACTATAATTTTAAAATGTTTTTTTCAACTGTCCTTTGTGTAGCGTAACACTTAACTGAAACTAAATGTGGCAGTAAGTTTGTAATATTCTTGCTATAAAGGACAAGATAGTACAGTTTTAGCATAGTACCTCTGTGTGAAGGCTTCACATTTTACAAACAGCTGTGCTTCATAATGGTACAGTAATGTCAATGTTACCTCTAGATGATGGATGGGCACACTGAAGCATCAAAGTATAAAGCAACAACAGGAAGGTTGGCATGAGGTTAGGGTTCTGTTTCTGGTTCTTTTTCCTGTTCCTGTGGCATACTCTGAGGATGATCTTGACTTTGCTTGTTTGATCTTTCTTTGCTTCTAGGGTGGTAGCAGCTGGGGTACAAAATATATCACCGAGTGTAATGTTTCTTTAGGTGTGGAAAAGATTTTATTCTGTTCTGTACTGAGTATTCCAAATGGGAAAAATGAGTGATTTACTGATAGAAATTAAATTTTAAAGCTGTTAGAATGTCACTTTCTCCTGGCTTTCAATGTTTGAAACGCTCAGTGTGTAGTTCTGCTTGGTCATTGCAAGAAAAGTGACATTTCTTTTAATGACTAAAGCTGTGTTTCTGCTTCACTGTCACCACTGACATTTAAGAGTAATGTTGATTTACTTCATTTTATTGCTGACTTTTTTTTTTTACTAGGACTGTATGAAAAAGTCAAACGACAAATCTTGCTGCTTATTTGCCTGACATTCAGCATTTAATAAAGGTGTTCTTAAAAAAAAAAAAAAAAGGGTGTGGAAGCCCCTACCTACTTGCACCCCCTGCCCCCCCCAAAAAAAAAAAACCCCAAAAACCACCCACACAAAAAAAACAACCAAAAAAAAACCCCAACCAAAACAGTCAAATGAAAAAACCCGTGTTTGTCTTTAGAAGTTTCTACTGATAGCTCTTGGCCAGGCACAGAAAAAGCTGGTTTATGTACATAATAAAATGTTGGCATTTTCATGCCATTTAACGTTACAGAGAGTTTTACAAATGTTGTCCCAGTATTTTGAATGCAGTTTTATTGGCTTCTTGCAAGCCAAGCTAACGTTGCTTCCACATCAATTGAGTTCAAGCAGTACCCTTGTTAAATTATCTGGGAGCTCAGCCAGGCCTGCTGGTGAAGTCTCTTGTCTGCTTTGCAAGCAGTTTGGTAGGACAAAGAACGTCTTGCTGCCTTTCTGTCTTGGCCCTTCAATTCCATACCTGTCTGAAATAAATACCATTGTTAATGGTTTTATCTGACCATAATGCCTTCCAGAGTTCAGAACATCACCAGACAGTAGGAAAACTTGACTCTAAAGTGTGAAAAAGACTCTTAAATCTAATTTCATTATAACACTGTTTCAGCATTAATGCTGTCAGCATGAATTTTAGTCTTGCTGTTACAAAAATAAAACCTAGCATGTTTTTACATATAAAGCTTTCCTGATGAGGATAATTAAGAACTTAGAGTAGGCATGCCAGTCTTCCAAGTATCTGAAGTAAGGAGAAGCTAGCAAGGAAAGAGCTGTCTATAAACATGATATCCCACAAGGAGTTTTGCTCTCTTGCTCCACTTGTAGATTGTTGGGTAGTTGCTTGGCAGCTTCCTGCTTGGTACCCTTATACTTTTGTAAGGATCTATGCCATCGTAGCATCCCTCTGTTAGCCCATCCAGTCCTCTTCATTCTGGATCATTACACTGGATTTAGAAAACAAACCAGCAGTAATAATAGGTAAGAACACATGGATTGTGCAGGGTTCAAATATTGTTGTGTGGGAAACTGAAAAATGGGACGATGTTTCCTGAGCATTCAGTAATAATGCATACATTATACACCAGTAATTGTCAATGCCTATACACACGTGTGTGTGCACATACACACAGGTATTCGCAGATAAGTGTGTTGTAATGTGTGCCTGTTTGTAGGTTGTTCCTGACACTAAGAGATACAGAAGCAAATGGAGGTGCTGGTATGAAAGTGCGTTTTCCTAACCAAGCCACTGAATATGGAGGACTGAACTGTTGCAGAAAGTGCTGCTGTTTAAAATCACTTAACTGCACTGCTAAAATTTCAAATTACGAAATTTTGCATGTTAGGCCTTACTTAAAAGATGGGCCCAGCGCAGAATGTTAAGTCATAAAAGAGAAATTTTTCATTGAGAAGTTTTCTTCTTTCAGTGTACAGGGATAATACTGTGGAGCCTTTTGTGTGAAAGGTTCTACCAGTTGCAGTCTAACCACATAATCTTAAACTGTAGAGGTAAAACTGTAGTTATCTGTTGAAATTCAGCAGTGTGCATTTTACCAGGAATAACCTAAGATCCCTTTTGGAGGGAAGCAGAGGGAAAGTTATGTAGAAAAGAAGCCATTGTGTAAAAATTAAAACTGTGGTACACCTGAAAGAAAGCAGTACCTACTACTACAGGTAGTAGACCAGCTTGTTTTTCAGTGCATTAAGCACTGTTTTCTGAAGTATCTAAAAATGCTCACAGCTTTCTGAGTAGTTATTTCTTAACATTTGACAAATTTTCAATCTTACTTTATTAGACAGTTGGGGGGGTTATGATGTGTTTGGGGAAGGAAGGGTAGGATGGTTACCATGAGTTTGCTCCAGCGTTCTCATAAAGCTGAAAAAAACCCGCAAACCCAAAGCAACAAAACCAAACAAAAAAACCCCAAACAAACCCCAGCTCTGAAGCTTTTTTAATTTCTGTGATTTCTTTTGTATCTTTTGTTTCTTTTTGATAACTTTTGTAATCTTTAAGTAGATTTGAATAATGTTTTGACAAAATGGGTTTTTTCTTCCTTCCCATACTGAAAAAAGTATTAATGGAGGGTGAAATAGTTTGGTTGCTTTTTCACTCCAGCATATAACTTAAAAAATAAAAAAAGATTAAAATATCAGATGTTTAGAAAGTACATGAGCTGCATTCAGCATAAGTTCTCTTGCTTTCTCCTTCAGCTACTGGGTTTTTTCCTGAAATTGCTCCTCTTGAGGAACAGTGTTTCTAGTACATTATCTATAATCTTTTTGCCTGTTAAATTAACTTTGTTTCACAGATCCAAATCCTTTGTGCCGTAGCTGAAATATTATTAAAAAATAAGGCATTGAATTGCCTTTTTAATGTTGAAGGACAGTTTATTTTTTTAGGTAGCTGATGGTATGCTTCAGAGAGTTTTGGTAATGCAAAGGAATTATCTTTCTAAGATGGAAAGAGGGGAAAAAAAGATACCTTTGCTAAAGCCAGTCACTTTAAAGAGGATATAATCATGTGTGCAAAGAAGATGACTTGTTTAGCTTTATATGCTGGATATTATTTGATCCTTAGTGCTGAAAAGAGCAACACGCTACTGTTTTGTACCTTTCCTCTGATCTAGATTGACCTGTATTTACAACTATATGAAGAATTAAATGCATTTAAAAATGAGAGCAGTCATTGGTCTTTTTCTTCTTAGATCCTAAAACACTTAACAATGTGATGCAGTTTAAAGGATTCAATATAGGTAACTTTGCAAAGGAGGAAGTGAAAACCAGTTACTGTTTCAAAAATGCACAGGTTGGAAATGACATCATACTAATTCAGGTTTTTGTATGCATAAGCTGTGAAAGACAGTTTACCCTTTGTGTATTATGTGACACAGGAAGGGTGGGAGAAAGAACGCTTTCTAAATGGAAACCCTAATTCAATCTGAAAAACAACAAATGTAAATTTCATTACTTAAGTATTATATATAACTCTTCTAATCAACTAAGGCAGCATCAGCATCTCTTTGATTCTTTAGTGTAAACTGACAGGTACATATCCAGTACTTTCATACAGCCAGTTCACAGAAGAATCTGTAATTATGGCTAACAGTCATCACAGAAATACCAGACTCAGGTTCAAGCCAGACTTACATGAAGAGAAAATTTGCTTTCTTGAACTGAAAGATCATTTGAAGCAGCTCATGCATCCCTTTTGCTTAGGAGCTAGTTTGAATGCAAGGGTTGTTCTCTTTTAGTGCATAAGTGTAAATGAACTTGTGAATCCATAGTAAGAGGTGACAAAGTTGTATAGATGTCTTGTGGTAGTGTAAGATGTTCCCCCTCTCCACATCACAGTAATACATTTTACAGGAAATATACCTTAGCTGTGTGACTTTAGAGTAGAGTTAATGCAATATTTTTTTAATTAAATAATGAAATAATTATGTTACTGCAAGATAGAAAATGGAAGAGGCCTCCAAGAGTGATTTTCTGGTGCATAGTCCTGCAACAGGTTTTTTTGTGGCACTCAGCAAGGTCATGGGAGGATGGCACCTAGATCCTGTTATCTCCACTTGCAGACTTCATCTGTATTCAGAGTTGTGCTTCTGTGTGACTATCACTGCTAGTCTACACTAGTTTGACTCTGTGTTAATTGTGTGTATATATATATGTATATATTTAAAAAAAATATATCAAAAATTGGCACAGCTTAGAATGTGGAGAAGGGTAAAGAATATCTTGAAAGACTTGGTAGGAGTGTTTGTGAAACACATTTGCATGATGATCAGAAAAAGATTTGTTCTGGATAGGACCACCTGAAGCTGATCTATAGTTCCTGAGTCATGCCATATATACATGCAGTAATTTCTCTTCTTAGAGTCAAGTCTTCCTGGTGTTCTGAAAGAGCTCGATTTTTAGAACGCTTAAGCTCATTAAAATGGAATCTTTTTTTATTCATCCACTTTGTTTCTGGGTGGGAGGTTTAGATCTTTCTATATATACTAATAAAAAAGATAATTAAAAGACAGATTGTATTCCTTTAAAAATAGTCCCATAGAACTGGTTATATTATGTTTCTGTATTATACAGGTCGCCAGAAAGACCCACTGGAGATCTTCGGGAAAGAATGAAGAACAAACGTCAAGATGTTGAGTCAGAGCCACAGAAACGAAGTACAGAGGAATCATCCTCTCCTGTTAGGGTAAGAATGGAGTTTGCAGAACTCCAGAATCCCTCAGTAGCAGTTGGGCAGTGTGTCCTAGAAACCTGATTGTGGTGACTTGTAATGTTTAAAATGTTTTAATGGACTGATCATTTTGTACATAGCATGTGGCATGTTTATTATGAAGTGTCTTAATGATTGTATTATTTTGCAATTTTATAGCACTTTCTGGTCTTTTGGTTCCCAAAGATTTTATAAATCCAGCAGACTAAGATATGTTCTAAACACTGATAAACAGGTATTTAATAACAGTGCAGACTCTTTGATTATTACCAAGAAAGTGTATTAACTGTTGTTCCAATCATCCACTGTTTCCCCCAACACTTATTCATGTCCATTGTATACATGCATCCCGACTCCAGTTATTCATCTCAAATTTGCTTTTGATCAGACCATGCAGTTACTGTTGTGCTGGTTCATTTTGCCCTCATCCCATACTCATCAGGCATCCCAGCTGCTCACTTTTGGATTTTGCATAAAATTCATTCGTTATTGTTCTCATTTTTTAATCATCCTTCTACAGCCCTATACCCCTCAAATATCAGAAGTTAACTTATTTTTAATTTGTGTTATCTGTTCCTTTTGTTACAAAAAAATAGGGGCAGAAGCTTGTAGTGTGACCCTGCACCTGTGTAACAATAGCACCAGTTATTCCTGTGTCATGTTTTTTAAGACCATCTTCATATGAATAATGATTACAAGTTTTTATTTGTGAAAAATTGGTTTTGCTTCTGCAGGTATTAACAGCATTTTTTTTTTTTCCTCGGTCGGTTCCTACTTGCTGTGTAAACTGGATTTTTGTCAGGTGTAAAGAAATCAACAGCAGCTGTTATCGTTAAATTAACAGAATGGCTTACCTTCCGATCATGTTTTCAGTTGCTGTTAATTTGTGTAAACTTTCAATCTTTTTACTCTTGAATGTGTTCCTTTTATTTTCTAATAGTTTGAATAAACTGTTCAGTTATTGAGTACGTGGTTGGTGGGAAAAGTGTTTTTTCCAACCGTTATTAAAAATTTACTGTAACTTTTTCTGTCCTGGTACAACTCTAATTTTGATGTAATTCTTACTTTTGGTTAGTTAACCCTGCTTTTTATAGTGTTCTATTAATGTAATAATAAAATACTCTTAAACAACTAAATCCCAAGTAAAGGTGAAACTGGAAGCAGGAATCAAAAGGAATTGAAGAATTAGTGGGTCTGTTCAAGTACCAAATAAGTATTTACAGGATAAGCATGCTACAGAGGAAAAAAAATGCTTTGCTTGAATCTCATAAAACAAGGCTGAGGAAACCACTGAGCTTTTGTATTATTTGCGCGGAGGCAACTCTCAAAATACGGGCTATCCAAAGGAAATATTCTGGAAAAAGTAGATGAAGAGGGGCAGTCGTCAGAAGTTGGCATTGCAAAGAACCAGGATATCTAAGCAAACAGAAGACCGAAGTGACTGAACTGTTAACATAGATCTTGCTCCACTGTTACAGCTACTACTATGGTGGAGATGTAGTATCTGATGTTTCCATCTCTTGTTAAAGCTTTTGGGATAACAGAGGAGCTGGATAATAAATCTTAACTTTGTTTTGAAATAACAAGTAGCTTGTTCAATAAAAAGTTTCATAATTGTGGGTTGTTTTTTTTTTTTTAAAAAAGCAGCACTGTTCCTTCAGACAAAGTTTGTGCTTCACCAGTCTACTAGCCTGAAACTTTAATAGAGGGTAGTGGCTAAGAGAACTGTCTGATACAGGTGAAACTTAAATAGCTGCTTTTGAAGCAAGGTTTTTGGGGGTGTGTAGGTAGTCAGAATAGCAGATATAATATTGTCGGGCTTATCAGCCAGCTAAGGGGAAAATTTTAGATTATTTTCAAATGATGAAGTTACAGAGGATGCTGTGGTGCTTATCTAAAGACCTATAACTTTTTAAGAATCTTGAAAAACTTTTGGACATCCCAAATGCCAAACTTTGCAGAAGATATGAAAACAGTAGTTGAGATACTGAAGTCTGAGGAATGCCATAGGGGTTGGGGAAAGATAGTTTCCAGCAATGGCAGATGAAACTTGCTGTTGGCAAGTGCAAGGTAATGCACAATGAAGAAAGCATTTAAAACAAAAAATCATGAATGAATATTTTAAAAGTAACTGAAACTATCCAGTAGAAAAAGAAGTTATTGTGGACAGCTCAATGAAACCATCTGTTCAAAGTGCAGTCACAGCTGCAGAAGCAAACACTCAGGTATATAAAAATGAAATTAGATCAATATTATGCTGTAGAAATTCATGGTCCCGTTTTATTTGAAATGCTGGTTGGTTGTGATCACCTGTGTGCAAGAGAATACAGTTGAAGGTCTTTTTGAAGTGGGCAAGGAGGTGAGAAAGACTGCAGAGAAGAAAGGACATGTGGCAAATGTATGTAATGTGTGGTTGAGAGAATGTAAATTAGATGCGTCATATTCATACTTTATCGTAGTAGAAAGAGTGGCAAATTTGAGAATGACAAGGTGAAATGCTCTTTATGTTATATATGACAATTCTGCCTGATTGCCAGAAGATACAGTCAAAAACCTGAATAGGTTCCACAAAAAGTTGAGACAGTGTAACTAGTATAAAATATTTTTAGAAGAGATTTCTTGGTTTTTGGAAACATAACTAGTACAATCTGTATATATTTAGTTAGAAATTTCCTATATGGACAGCTTGTAGACTATATCCCTTACTATTTCTTCACATCTTGTATTGTTATTTTCAGAGGGAATATGCTGCGTTACGTGGACAACTACATTGAACTCAGTTGTTTCTGTGAATCTCAGATCTGTATTCAGAATTATTTCAGCACTGTATGTTAGTATATCAATTATTATGCAAATAATTAGATAAGGTTACTGCCTTTATTGTGTTTAGTCGGAAATTTTTATGTTGCGTTTTTCTCCATATTATGAGAAGACAGTTACATTGCAGTATGTGAAGTATTACCTGGGAGTTGTGTGTAATTTGGGAGAAACAGTGGGAAGAACTTGAATGTACATTTAGGAAAGGTTTTTGTAAGGAATCTTTACCACTTGTTTCATGTCTGTGGGTTTTGTCACTGTGGCTTTTGAGTATCTCCACTGGAAATGGATAGTCAGCATTGTCTTGCATCTCTGAAATGGAAACAATACCTGCCCATTTCAGGGAAACTTCAGGTCCATTTTCTTCTATGTTTGTGTAGGGTGGTAGTAGCTTACGCTATAAAGGTGTTATACCTAGAGTAAAATAGTTTTGTGCTTGCCCAAAAGATTCTAGCTGCAATACGTGATAGCTTATTCTAGATTTAAAGGAAGCTGTGCTTTTGAGTTAGTTAATATTGCTGCTGCGTGTACGTGTACTAAGGCTGAAACTGAAGCTTCTGCCTTCTAAGAATTGTAGGCTGTAAGAGTCTTACAAATATTCTCTCCGTTGGTGTTGGCAAAATAGCACTTCTTGATCTTAAGTAGCATTTCTCCTGAATGTCAACATGAAACTGTAATCATCTATCCAGCACATGTAAATAGTTTAACTGTGAGCACATACCTGAAAACAGCATAGACAAAGTCTACTAAGTTGTTGTTTACTCTTAGGACAATCTACAATGTTTTTTTCAGTAAAAAATTATATTATAAAAGTTCATTGTTTCTCATCTAGTAAATGGCACTTTTTAGAGTCTGCAGTGGATACAGCATCTTCAAGTGCAAGTGAAAGACACGCTATTGGCCTTTAGGAGCTTGTCTTATATTATTCTTGGCTTATTAAGGGAGAGGCGAAAAAAAGCCTGTGTAAGGATATGAAGGAAAAATTACTCCCCATAGTACGAGGGGATTAAATGTGTTCTAAGTGGAACAAGTACAATAAAAGGAATATGTTGAAGATTTTTCAAAGAGAAAATTCAAATATGACTTCTAAACCATCATAACTTAAGTTCTTCATTTACTTGCCCCAGGAAAATATACTCAATTTCTAAACTGAGATTTGTTTTTCAAGATGCAATATTACCAGGATCTTTTTTCTTGATAACTAAACTGAAGTGATTTAGTGTATGAATGGGCTCGGATCAAGTTGTCTTGACTTGTAAAATAGCATGCTTGTATGAAAATTGTCTATTCCTTTCCCCTATATTCAGTAATGCAATAAAAATCTTTTCGTAGATGTTTTTGTTCTCAGTTCTGCAGAAGTATGATTGTGCCACTACTGAATCTCTCCATTGAAAGGAGAAAATACAGGCTGTTTCAGGATGCTTGTGGTTGGTTGTAAGTCTGGAGAATAGGCGAGATACATACAGGCTACGCAGTTTTTTTAACATGGGTTATTAAATTGGTCTTGAAGCATTCTGTCTTACCTGCACATTCTCTGCTAACAACTTATTTGGGGAACTGGCTTTGAGAAGGTTTTTTTTAAATCAGTATATAGAGGATGTCCTAACGTGTATTTCAGTTTGCTAGTAACAAATAGTGTTGAATTAATAGAAACCAGTATTTGTGTTTAAGAAGTTGTTTATTGTTTGTTTATATTCTAGGAATGAGTTGGAGTATATAGCAGTACACAGTTTAATAGAACAGATGCAGCCTTCAAGGAGGGCAGTCTAGAAAAATAAAGATACTCTTAAAAAAAATGGTTAGAGGAGAGGCTTGTTGATAAAGTTACAGATTTGCAGATCTCATCAGAGTAATTTTCTGGTAAAGCAGTGTGCTTTAAAGCGTAGTACAATTCTTGCTCTTCGACTGAAATGCCTTTATTGTGATGATGGCTTAGTTGATGTGTAGACTTGTCTGAGCAACAAACATGACTTGATAGTTTAGGATCTCATGCAACATTTTAGAGATCCTGTCATGAAATGGAGAAAAAAATAACTTTTTTTTTTTCCTTATTCTGCAAGCTGCTTTAAATTAAACATGACACAAATTAGTTCTTTAATGTGAAGTTCCTTCATGTTACATAGCAACTGGTCAGTTTTTTCCAAACTTTCTAAAGTTTTGAATATGATATACTGAATGTATCAAGATGAGAAGCTTGAAGATAACTGTGCATTGAAGCATCTGGTTTAGTTCACTAGGTAAAATAATTGCAGTACTTGTTCTGTCATCGTTTACGCCATTACACCAGAGATAAGATTTTAACATTGTTAGTGAATAAGAAGGAATAGTTGAATTTTACTCATTTGGGAGTGACTATCCACAATGTTATTTCCTTACTGTATTTCTAAGGTGACGTTAAGGATTTAATTTTACTCAAGATCTAACTCCCATTAAGGAATAGGTAGTGAAATTTTCAGGCATCTCCTTTTCTTGGCATAAAACCAAAGGTTCCTACATACCAACACTGATGAATCCCAAAAAGAAGGCACTATGGGAGGTGAGAACGAAAGGGATATGGGACAGACTTTCATTATTTGCTCTTTCTGATTTTCTACTTAATAAATAAACCCGAGATACTGCTAAGCTTGAATGTTCTTCCCTACCCCACCCCGCAAATAGTGGAAAAACTTTGCCCTGTACTCCACTGGAGCTTAGGTTGATTATTTAGAGAATGTCACTTCAGCAGAGGCAATGATGCAGTTGTGCAGCTTTACTACTGGAATTTAGCAGGGGGAGAAGAGCAGCACAGGTTCAGTTGCCTTTTGAAATTACCTTCTTTCCTGTAATAATAGTCTCTGGCTTCCTCAGGTGCCTGTGGGACCATCTGCCACATGCAAAATGGGTGCTATTGCAATAGCTAGACTTGCCTAATAGCTTGGGGACAGTGAAAGGTCAAATACAAAGCTATCAACAAAACTCGATTCCAGTGTGTTGCTTTAGATGTTTTTCCCCTTCCTTCTGCCAGCCAAGGGTCTCTGTGGGTTTTTTTTTCATTATTCCCCCCCACCCCCCTTCTTAATCCTTGGAGAGTTAAACAGCTCAGCTTCTGAGGCTCATCTGCATTGCCAATAAATATTCTTACTTACAGCTGAGAACTCTTACCCAGGCTGTTAAAATTATACTCTTCAAAGTTCATTAAACTTCTGGTCTCAAGAACCTGCTCTGTTCTTTCAGTTCGTGTTTTAAACTTTATTCTCTGATACATGCTTGATTCTTGCCCTGCCTTTAAACCCTCTTATGAATACTCTCTTCTCTTTTCCCCATCTGCTATTTGCATATTGATTATATGAAATTGCATTAGAACATGTTGCCTGTGGAGTCTCTGCTTATTTAAGAAGGTATTTGTTCAACAGCCTAAAGGGGAAAATGCTTTTTGTACTATAAAAAAGAAACAGCCAAAATACCATGTAAAACATACCTGCTTCTTCAGGCTTCTCTTAAAATAAAGTTGTTTACTCTAATGCAGCATTTTTCCCTTTATAGAAAGAGTCTTCACGAGGAAGACATAGAGAAAAGGAGGATATCAAAATTACGAAGGAGAGAACACCAGAAAGTGAAGAGGAAAATGGGGATTGGGAAACAAATAGAGAAGGTAAGTATAATTAAACTAGGAGTCCTCCTACAGCTCAAAGAATTGCAAGATTACTGAGCTGTGTGTAAAGCAGAATGCCTGAAGATCTGGTCTCTTGAACACTATTACACTGTAGCCATTAATGTTTATTTTTGGAGGAGAGCAAAGGAGCAATCTGAGTTGGACTGTTAAGAGTGGTAAAACCAACTTACTTTAAAAACATAAGCTTTTTTTTTTCTTGATTCCTGGGACAACAAGGAACTTGGCCATAGGCTACTCAGTGGCTGAACCTTTCACATTTAGATCACTAGTTGAATCCACATTACATCCAAAGTACTTTGGAAACTGGTCGGTCTGAGGAGAGAGCATAGCTTCTTTGAATTAAAAAGTCAGCAGGTTTTTGTTGCATAATTTGTAATGATGTGACCTGTCTCATTAACAAGGGTTTCATGAGAATAACAACAGCTGAAGATAAAATTGAACTAGTTATGTTCTGAAAACACTTGAAGGAGAGCAAGAATCTTGCATTACTTTCTGTTGTTTCTGTTTGGGTGTTTTTTTGTTTGGTTTAAGTGTTCAGTATTTCAGAAGTAGTTACAATATTGCAAGAGAAGATAGGAATTCTGATACATTCTGAGTGAATTCAGTTAAAATGTATGTATTTGCAAGAAAGTATATACAAGTTGTTTGTGGAATGGAGCTCCTCCATAGATCTCATTAAGTAGGTAGCTTTTCTGTAGTATGTGCTGTAAGTATTGTGAATACTGTTTTGCTGTATCGTAAGCACAATACACGAACAGAAAAGTAGCCATAATATATTTTCATTCCTTTCTAAATTTTGTGTTCAGCGTGATTTAAGAAGCGTTGACCTATGATATGTATGCATGGAAATAGAATTGAAGTAAAAAAAAAATTTGGAATATAAAACCCTCAAGTTCTATTTAAATATATAGTATGAATGTCTTAACTCTTAGACACTGAGGCTTTCAGCTTGAGGATTATGGGTTTTTTTCAAGATCGTGTTAATCATAGGTATGTGGATGAAGTAGAATTACTGTCTCTTAAAGTTCTAGTGAGTGCTATGTAAGCAGACAGGTGGTCTGGGAAAGAACCTATGTTGTTAGGAAATGTACCTCCCTATAAGCTGTTCCCGTGCATTTGTGACATATGAATGGAATTTGTAGACTTCAGTTTAGTTATTGCAAAACCTTTTATATAGTTCCTGTGTGTAGGAAGGGGAGTGAAAGCTAATGACTTTTTAATGAAGTCATCTTTTCTCTGACAGTTATTTTCCTGAAGTGTTTTTTGAGCATGACTTAAATAACCATTAACAAAATACATGTAAACAGGGTGAGTAAAACTGCTGTAATTTTCAGTAAGATTTCAAGGCTTGAAGCGTATGGTATAAGCTAGCCATGACTTAATGAAGTAAGTGAAATAATCACCTTTTCTGATGTGAAAACCAAACAGTAATAATGTTGTAAAACCAGAAATAAACTCTTAAGATATGCATTTATCCAGTGAAAGAGGTCATACAGACCTCTTTTATTTTAAAATCAATTTGTAGATGTAATCAAGTGTATCAATTGATTTGTGGGATGCTCTGTTAAACAAAATTCTTTAGTATCAAGCATCACTATTTAAACCTGTTCCATGTGAGATTTCCCAATTAAATAGTGCTCTACATATTTTTGATCTTTGTGAAGACACACTCTTAATTTTTTTTTTGTTATTTAAATATAAATAAATGGTTTCCTGGGTTTCCCGTGCTACCTCAGCTTTAATAATTGATGCAGGTCTCTGAAAAAAGTTAAGGTGTTTTTTAAATAAAGCTTATGAATTTAACTGCAGGTTATATGGAACTAACTGGAGTTATTTCAGGTTTACACACATAATTAGAGAAAAGATTGGCTTAGCTTCATTGAGCCATTCATACACTGCTTAAAAGTCACAGAAATACTTATGCTTGGTATCCAGTATGCTACATATTATTATTTCATATGTAATTGTTTACTAATTATTTTCTTTTTTTTAAATAAAGACTCTGATAATGGAGATGTTAATTATGATTATGATCATGAGCTGTCTTTGGAAATGAAGCGCCAAAAGATTCAGAGAGAACTCATGAAATTGGAACAGGAAAACATGGAGAAACGAGAAGAAATAGTCATTAAAAAAGAGGTTTGTATTACGTAAATGTGAAATTAAAATAATAAGTCATCAGCTGCTTCATAAAATTGTTTCCTGGAAGACTTGAGCTTCCTGGGCTACCAATGTGCTATTGTGTTACATAGTAGCAAGTATGTAGGTGTATAACTTAGTATGTGACTTGGATATTAGTTGTGAGTATTCGGACAGTCATTCAGCACCATAACCAAGTTTTCTTTTTATGAAGTTAGCTATAAAATGAGTAGGATTTAATGCATGTTAATGATAAAAAGCTAACCTTTAACAGAGAAGATGTGTAGAAGAAAACACAAGCCATTTGCCAAGCTGCTTTTCCAACATGTCTTGTAGTAACAGAGTAGAGTGACAAAGGCAAAGCTGTAAGTGTTAGAAACCCTGACATTTTGGTGAAGATGTAAAAAAAAAAAAAAAAAAACAAACCACAAAACCAAAACCCTGAAAGGAATTCTTTCTTTTTCAAACTTGAGTGCTATATGGGAAAGTACTGATTTTAAACTTGTAGTAACAGTTTTTGTAATGTATTACAGAGTGCATCTTCTCTTCCCCCACCATTTTCCTGTTGTCTTCCCTTTATGGTGTTCTTTGAAAACAGTGTGGTTACTTTATTTGAGGTAGATGTGTACATGGTTAAGATCTCGGATGTGGGATGATACTGAATTTACGTATTTGACACACATATCAACATACAGTTAAGCTTTTGAGCATCAGTATCTTACCAGTTAATATATTCTTTTCCTCAAGATTTCTCCAGAGGTGGTTAGATCTAAATTATCACCATCACCAAGAAAGTCTAGCAAATCTCCAAAACGAAGATCCAGTCCCAAAGCATCTTCGGCTAGTAAGAAAGAAAAGAAAGCATCTACTGTGTCTTCCCCACTTTTGGATCAGCAAAGGTCAGTATGTCGATGCATCTTGTGAGAAAGAACAGAATGATGCGGATTTTTATTATTGGGGTTTTCATAATTAATATGGTTTTTCATTTTCCTTGCTTTCAGGCCTTTGATTAAATAACTTTAGGGGAAGGTCTCTAAATTGTGCACTCTGAATCATCTTATGCAAAAAATTGTTAGATGCATGTAGTTGTCAGTTGATTGATTTCATGGTTTACAAGCAGGTCTTTTCGAGTATCTAGAGTCTGGCAGGCGATAAGGAAATGCAAACCATTACAAAGTGGGAAGCAGTTTTATTTGAGATGCTTCAACCTGTGAAGTAGCTCCTGTAGACTGAAGTAAAATGTTTAAAATTTGATTGACTGCAGATTCTTTTGGTATTGCATATTGATGTTCAGGAAATAATGTTTGACTTTCAAGGCAGGGAATTTCTCAGAATTTAGGAGGGGAAAAGAAGTGGAGGATGTGGAGTGGGGTGGAAAGGTAAGGCCCAGGTACGTGAAAATCACAGGAAGTTGAAACTGGGCACCTTGCCACAAAAGGTCAATCTCCAAAACCTGTTTATAATTCTTGCTGGCTGCAGGACCTTTTCAGTCACTGCTTACAGCTTTTAGATAGGAAAGTAAGTACTGTAGCAGTGTAAGCAGACACTTTTGTATTTGCTAAGTAAAAAAACCCTTTAAAATAGGTACAAAACTATGTTGTGCCTGCTGCATGAGTGTACAGCATGGGCTAGAATGCTACTGACATTCAGCATGCAGTGATATTTGGTTTATAGGGTTTATGTCAGCAGTAGTTTATATGGAAAGATGTATACTATTTCATATTGTGAGATGCATATTCAAAAATATTTGGATGCTCTATCCTGTGTCAGGTAGCTAACGTTAAAAAGAAGACATGATTTTTTTCAAGTCATTTTGTGCATATGATTGGGGTATTGCATTGCAGAAACAGGAGTCTGAACAGGCAAGATACTCTGCAGAGTTCTGGTCCTCTGATGTGTGCAGTTCATGCAAGGGCATTTTGAGTTTGAACACTAGTTCTGTCTGAACAGGAGCAATTCCTGTTTTTGTTCACTTGCTTTAGAAATAAAGGTTTTAAATTGAAGAACTCAGTGTGAGTTTTTACCGTCTGCATTTACCCTTCAGTCACGTACAGTTACTGAACACTCTGTGCTAATGGAGTGGTGATTCCTATCATAAAAGCTCCAAGGTCCTTTACATTGTAACTTTCCTGCCAATACTGGAGAAATAATTACTTGAAATAGTTGACAGTCCTTCATTTTGCCCCCACCCCTGCTGTTAATTTATCTCTAGGAGTTCTAAAAGTAACCAGAGTAAAAAGAAGGGTCCTCGTACCCCTAGTCCTCCTCCTCCAGTACAAGAGGAAACTCCCCTGGGGAAAAAACACAAAGAAAAACATAAGGCGAAAGAACGTTCAGAAGAAAAGACAAGGGAGGTCAAAGAGAGAGGGCGTGACTTTGAAAGGCACAAGGAGAAAAAAGAGAAGCAGAGGTAAGTTATATTGCTTTATTAGCTTCTAACGTTAATGTAACCTTGCTTTTCAGGTTATTTTTTTAAACACTGAATAATAAGGGATTTATACCTGCTCTGCCAAGAACCTTTTCAATACTCATTAAATACTTTACGTGCGTTAGGTAGATTGATAGACTAGAACTATCAGATTGGTAGGCTTAATTACATAACTTAGTAAGCTTGTAAAGTGCCCTTTGGAGAGATTCACTACTTCTCAGGAAGCTGGACCTTCACCAATGGAGCAATTCATTTGCCAAAATCTTTATCAGAGTCGTTCACTTGTCCGCTTGCCTGCTTTTCTGAAATCTTTAGAGGACTAATATCTTTCTAAATTGGCAGTGGCATGTTTAAACTCTCCCTAATCAAAAACTATTTCTGTAGCAGTCAAAGACTACTGCCATTTTAGCATTACTTCACTTTTGCTTATCTCTCTCTCTCTCTCAAATGGTGGATTACTATGACTATTCCCATTATTTTCTGAAGCATAAGCATCTATTTAAGTTGAAAAATAGATCATCGTCATTTTTAAGTCCTGTATTCCCTTGATGAAAATAGGGTATGTGTCGGTATATGGGTTTGCTTTCTAATGTATAGTGAAGACTAAGGAGTGGAAGACTGCTGAACTGTGTATTTTTAATTGATTAAATAAGTTACACCATACTTTAAAATATATTATTTCCTCATGCTTTAACACTCCATTACTGGAAGGAGGTCATAAGCAGTAGAAAAGAACATTCTAGGTAGTGCTGATGAAAGGACTAAGAGAGTACTTGGCTTATCGTACTATAATCAGATATTGCTGTAGTGACTACAGCCTTTTATTTCAGTGTTGGATTTTTGTGTCTTTTTTCCTAAATAATAATAATAATTAAGAAATAATGTCAAATCTTCATGGTGTACAGTAAGTGAAATAGTTGAAGGTTCCGACAGATCTCTCATCCATTTGCAACTGTGGTGAGTGTTTGAAAATGTCTGTGAGCTTGAGGCTTCTTAAATAAAGTTCTGACATTACAAAATTTTTTTAAATAGGGTTGCAAGATAATTCTCCATTGATAGGGATTCCATTTCATGGCCACATTAAGTATTAGGTAAAGTTAAAAGACTATATTTTTGGTTTTACATGTTCTAGTTTTCTATTTTACAGTCCAGTGATTAGCGAGAACTTTAGTGTATATCTTGCACTCTTAAGTTTTGCTAGATTAAAGTAATTTCATATGTGAAATCCTAGATGGAACAAATGACTCTAAGATAGTTCCTGATCTTGTAAGAACAGGTTCTGTCTTGAAGTTGTTTGTAATTTCTTAGAAATGTACTAATGCCGTATTACACCTGTTAAACAACCTGCTGTTTATGTTTCCCAGGGATCCCTCTGAAAGCTCCCATAGACAGAAGCATTCTCCTAGTCCTGCAGATCATTCTGGCAGTAATTCTTCCCCTTCCAGGGAGTATTCACCACCTGCTGCAAGGCGAAGACAGACCTCCCGAGCTCCAGCCAAGTCAACCACTCACAAACATAACTTCTCACCCTCTCGCAGGTAGGAGGTCAATTGCATGTATTTTATTTCCATGAATAGTTCTAATTTAGAAGCTTCTTCTGTTGGTTTGACTACTTGTTTATGTGTGTCTGTTGTGGGTATGTGTGTGCCTCAAACACTTGAGCTCCGAGACTTTCGGGGTTTTGCCAAATTACTATGTTGAGAGTACCTGTCATGTCAAGAACACAAGTCATGATATGGGCTTCCGTTTATCAGTTCCTCTCAGCTGTTCAGCTTCAGGTGGAACTTCAGAAGTCTGATATGAGGCATAGTCTATGATCCTTTGGAATTTTTTTTTTTCTCTTTTCCTCACCTTCCCCCTTCTTAAAAAGTAGAAAATATGAGAAGTCTTCTGTCTTGGAGATGGGGAAGGAGCAGGGTTTCTCCATTCTAGAATGGGTAACAGATTTTGCCTCTACAAATCTTTCCTGAAAATCAAGCACAGCTGGCTAAACAGTACAATATGAGGACAATTTCAGAGACCACTCTTGCAGAAAGCTTCAGGGAAGATATCATCCTGCTAGTTCTAGAGGCCTTAGGAAAAAAATCTTTTACCACCCATTAAAAAGAAAGAAGGAGGCTTCTTATTTTGGGCTGAAGGAGTCTGTAAGCTTAGGTTTAGAAAGGCAGTGCTAAATACTGCTACAGTCCTATGTCCGTATAATGGAGAGGGAGGCATACTTATCTCCTGCACTTCTGTTGAAGGATGAGGGGAAGACGCCAGATGTCACATATATCTGCATGCTGATAAAACAAGCAAAATAAAACCCATCCATTCAGCAGTCCTAAGAGTCTTAAGCAAGCTCTTTTGCTGCTGTGGTGACTCAGTTCAGCTGGAAAAACTGTATTGTTTCAAGCTAGATGTCACTGATAGACATTTTCTCTAAATTAGAATGTTTATAGCAAAGGAATTAGAGCAGCCCATTCCCCCTGCAGCTGGCAGTAGTAAGGAGACTGAAAAATACATCTGCAGTACCCTTTTCCCCATTTTTTTCTGACCTATTCCAGTATTTTGCTCATTACTGCCTGCTTGGAGGTTCTGTGCAAATGTATCAGGTGTTGTGCAAGGGAATGTTAAGTAGGGAAGATAAATGGGCCTTCTGCTAGAAGCAGGAAAGAATATTCAGAATGTTTTGTTTGTCTCCAAACCATTGATAGCCTTCCATGCAAGCCAATTTTGATAACCCCGTGTTTCATAATAATGTTTTCATGACGAAAAGTAAATGTAGTCTTAGTTTAAAGACTGGAAATCATGAAATTATATTGTATTCTGTCAGGGTCAGGAAGGACTGACAGAATACAATATAGAGTGCTTTGGAAATTTTGCTACTAATTCCAGGCCATCTGTTTCGTTTGTATGTGACCGTGTGTACAAATTGTCATCTTAGACGTATGCAGGCTCAGTTCAAGTATTATTTCAGCCTGTCCTGCAAAAATTTTGTTTGACTTCTCTCAATCAACAAGTCTGAAGTGCCTCAACAATCAAGTCAAGACGCTTTCTTTGGTGAATATATCTGATTCTGTAATGGAATCTGGCTGTAAAACCACCATCTTCACGAGATTGGTCCTATGGTAATCAGCATACTACTCCATGGGGCTCTGAAGGTAATTTTCTTGAGTCACTGATATTGACTAGAAGGAAAGGTGAAATACTGATACTAATAGATTTCCA
Organism: Falco biarmicus; assembly: GCF_023638135.1. Classification (NCBI taxonomy): domain Eukaryota; kingdom Metazoa; phylum Chordata; class Aves; order Falconiformes; family Falconidae; genus Falco; species Falco biarmicus. The sequence continues at coordinate 32,096,501 of NC_079289.1, forward strand.
CCACGTTGTCTTTTAGCTAAAAAAGACTTCATTACAGACTTGAGTTCCTACCTCAGATTGCCAGTGATTTCACTTCATTTTCCATTCCTGAAGCTTTGCTCCTTCGAAGCTGAATCATTGTTCTGTGTTCTTGACATGAGGAGAATCTGTTTACCTGCGGAGTCTGGGTCTTTAAGAAGCATTAGCCAGGAGATCCACTAATGAGTATCGTCGGCTGGGCAACTGTCTGTTTGGCTTTTAGATAGTGTCATGACAGGTTGCAAGTCTGCTAACCTGAATTATGCCAGAGCTCATTCTCTTCAGAGCTCAACTGACAGCAACTATCTTGCTGAGAAAAATTTCTTGCAATGTTTGCAAGTTATTCAGCAAAAGCTGCGTTACATATATATCTTTACCAACTGTTATGTTATTGTAGAAGATTGCAGGGAGGTACTACTGCCTTTGATGAAGTAGTCTGTCATTTGTGTGCCACCTGAAACGGAGAGCTTCATCTGTCTGATCTGGATGTTTATTTGAAGACACCAACACTGTGTATGGACATTCAAAAGCAGGGACTAATTTACTTAAAATTAAGTGGTATTTTTGAAGACGTATTATCCATGTGTGGTTTTTCTGACTCCTGTTCTTCTCTTTGGAGAATTTTGTGAAGTGGGAGGGAGTTGGGACTTAAGGGCAATGCATATTTCATGGGAAGAGATACTGGTAAGTTGCTTTGATTCTGATAAGGGAAGAAAACCACTACTGAACCTAAAGGCTTGAAGTGTGTGTTTGTCCGTGTTAGACTGTATGGGATAATGTATTATGAGGAATTTTTTGTACTGCTGTGTAGATAATCTTTAGTTAAGTGATGGGATTTCAAAGATGAGAGACACTTCATATGCTTTTTCTTATTCTATTAGATAAGAGTTTTCCCTGTTCGTGTAAACATTAATGCTCGCTAAAATATGAAGTAGATATGCATATGAGTTTTAAGGATCCAGGCCTAAATTGTTTAAAGATCAGTGCTTATAATAAAAGGAAGTAGTTAAAAAATGCACAAGGAGACAGTTTTGCTTTAAACAAAATGAGAAAAATTACCCGTAAGTAACACTGTGTAAAAATTATCTGCCTGATTTTACCATGACCTCCAAAAAGCATTTTACATTGAAGAAAACAACTGTTCTTGGTTTTGGGGTGGGCAAGATAATTTCTGACTCCTCCCTCCCTTCCCCAGGAAGGCGTTCTGGTAGCTGTGTAGTACTGTGTAAAAAACGTTTTGATTGGACGACTTGCTCTTGGATATTAAATAAACTGTAACCATTTAAAACTAAGTGTATTTTGAAAGGATATGCTTGGTACCCTTGAGGGAAGACTACTTTGATATTTTGTAGAGAAACAGCACTTATTTTCATCAGACAAAGGGAAGAGATGCACAGATTATTTTAATCACTTTTTTTGTAGGGCAGGGTAAGAACCTTTCAAACCAAGTTTTTACATGTGTGCCTATTTTGACTTTTCCTTGCAGGTCTGCTTCCCCATCAGGTCAGCATCATTCTCCCATATCCTCCAGACATCACTCCTCTTCATCACAGTCAGGCTCCTCTGTTCAGAGACATTCTCCTTCCCCACACCGCAAAAGAACTCCTTCTCCATCCTATCAAAGGACAGCTTCCCCGCCTGCAAGGCGATCTTCTTCTCCTTATCCCCCCCACTCTTCCTCTTCTCCTCAGAGGAAGCGAAGCCCTTCAAGACACCGATCTCCTGGAAGAGAAAAAGGAAGACATGATCGTGATCGGACTTCACAGTCTCATGATAGGCGCCACGAAAGGCGGGATGGTATGAATAAGAAATAGCACTTCAGAATAATTGTTACTTGTTTGCAAATTGCATTTTGAAATTTCATTTTCAGATTGTGGCATTATCTGCACCTATCCCAATGGCTAGGTGGTGAAGAAAATACTGGCAGTATTATTGTTCCTGTGCTGGTGGTGCTGTTTTCAAGGACTGTGCAGTGGAGTATTCCTGACAGGACTGCTTATGTAGGGTCAGCTGATTGTAAAGGTCCTGTAGGCATCTGTGTAGATGTGGTGTCAGTAATACGCAATGTTGGTGTCAGCAGGTAAGTGGTCTTCTCTTGGTGTCAGGCATATACTAGTGGATCAGCTGAATGGCAGCAGGATACTGTAAGTAACTGTTACTCTTTTCTGTGAGATGTATTGTCTTTTTAACTGACATTACCTGAAGTTTGTGCAAAGAAATGATCATTCTCTGGAAATCTGTAAAGCTGGTTGAGTAATTTGTAATGGGGAAATGCACTGCTCCTCTCAAAAGACAGATTACAAAGAGTATATATGTCAGCTTTTTTTAGACTGTCTGTAAACTTGCCTTCCTGTAGCAGTAACATTATAAACATGTAATTTAAAAAAAAATAATAATAATTCAGCAGGGCATTGAGGTCTTAAAAGCAAGTGGTCTAAATGTGTGTGTCTGTAAAAAAAAGGAATCTGATGGGAGGAGAAATGACCCTACCTTAAAATTATTGAAGTGTGCTTGCTCTCTAATGTGTTTGAAATTTATTTTTAGTATACTTGCTGTCTTTTGAACAGGTAAATATTTGTAAAGTACAGATTCAAATTCACAAAAAGATCCTTAAAACTTAGTGAATATATATGTAGATACCCAATATGATCTTCTACTTATATATTAATTTTTATTTTCTCTGTGTATGTCAGAAGTATGTTTTGACTGTATTACTCTTTTAAACATTTTACAGAAACTAGAGGGAAAAGGGAGAAAGACAGAGAAACAAGAGATGATCGTGATTATGACCAGGAGCAGAGTACCTCCAGGGATCACAGAGATGACAGAGAGTCTCGTGATGGAAGAGATCGGAGGGAGCCAAGAGACAACAGAGATCGGAGGGAGCCAAGGGAATCCAGAGACACTCGAGACTCCAGAGATACGAGGGATTATAGCAGAGATACCAAAGATAGCCGTGATCAGAGAGACTCGCGCTCCACACGGGATTCCCATGACTACAGAGACAGAGAGAGTCGTGATGCCCATAAAAAGGATGACCAGTATCAGGAGGACTTGCGCAGCTATGGAAGATCACATGGCAGAGAGGACAGCTCTCGTGCTGAAACAAGGAATGACTCCAGAAGTGACTCCAGAAATGAGAGCAGAAGTGATAGAACTGGCAGAAGTCGAGGCAGAGGTCCAGAATTATCTGACAAGGGTATTGCGTGATTTAAAAAATTAATAAGTGTCCATATCACTGGAGACTGAGTATTGATATTCATACTGTCGTGTTTAATATTTGTTATGGAAGTGCTGCCAAACAGTTCAGTGCATGCTTTTAAAGCTTTGTTCAATTCCATTGTCGTTAAATTGGAACAGTTGCTTAAATTTATAGCACTCCTGTGTTCTCCATTCATTAAAGTGGCATAACACTGGTATTCTGCCATCCCATTTTAAAACAAACCCTAACCCACCCTTACACCACTCTATTTAATGTTTCTGCAACCCTAGGTTTTCCCATGGGCTACACACACGAGAGGCTGATGTGTAGCAGAAGATTCATAGGGGGCAGTTTGTCTCCATGTACTGGACAGCAGGTTTTTTGTGTTCTCAGAAACAGCTGCATGTCTTGGGTACTTGCAAAACATCTTTCACACAGAACCACCTTTCACCACCCTGCCCCTTCTTAATTGACCAAAAAAAAAAAGTGGGATTTTAACCTGTGGCAGTAGTTTTGAAAGTCTGATGCACTTTGTAGAACAGCTTCACTTATCACCTTTTAGTTGCCTATAGTAAATATATTTTGGCTTTCTCAGGTTGGTTATGATGTTTTCATTAGGGAAATGCCATACAATTTGTAATTCTCCGCTTAGTCCTGCTTCACTGTCTATAAGCTTACATCCTACTCAGAACAAATGTGAACTGGCTTTTGGACTGTTATATTTCCAGTCAGGAGGCTTCATGCTATGACTAGGAGATGCTGATTTGGAAAGTCTTGAGTCTCCAGTATGAAAATAATAACTTTACAGTTAAAACATGAAATAGGAGCTGTTGCTTAAGTAGAGTTTAGTGCTACAGTTTCTGTTTCCATGAACACTTAATTCAAGTTTATTAGAAGTTACTACTTCAGTTGGTATAAAGTAGATTTCCTTACATGTGGAAACTCATCTTTTGTATTGATACATCTCTATTAGGAAGTCGGGGGACTAGAGGATCCCAGGTTGATGGTCACAGCAGTAGTGGAAACTACCATGACAGCTGGGAATCAAGGAGTAGCTACGCTGATCGGGATCGCTATGACAGTCGAGAACAAGCAAGGGATTCCTCCTTTGAAAGAAGACATGGTGAACGGGACAGGCGTGACAACAGAGAAAGAGGTATTTTAATGTATATTTTTACACATACATTTGTAGTCAAATGTATATGTATGAATATGTGTATTTCTCTCTCCTTCCTTTTTCTTCCTTGTTCTGCCCCTATACCACTAATTCATAAATAACTCATCTGGCACTGCACACTGATCCTAGTCCTATCCTTAAGTTACCTTCTGTAGTAACATCTCTCGTATTGGCAGTGTACATGAGTGCTATGGTCTTTCTCCCTCCCCATGGCTATATTTTGGCAGCTTCTGTCTTTATTAATCCAAGTGGTCTTTAAACAAACTAAATTTTTTCCAGAGATTGCATTGTACTATGTACAACTTCAGCGTAAAATATTTTTCGCCCTCTTTGCCTCTTCCTCAACTTCATGTACACACTTATAAATCTAAGCTCAAAATCACAATTGTATTTCATTACTTGTTCTGTTTGTCTGTACAGAAACATTGTACTTTTGCACTGTAAATTATTTACGCGTGTTTTGGGGAAGGCCTGACTACTAGACTGACTTAATTATGGACTACTTACTACTAGAGTAAGTTACAGTTTAGGTTTATGATTAATTAAAAAAAACTAATTGCCTAGGGAATTTAGTAGTGATGAATGCTTTACTGTGGTCAGTAGTAATTGGCTAGTAAATGTTGGTGCAGATACCAGTGGTCATGGAAAGAGTATGAAAGACTGTTCTTTTAGACATAGTATGCAAGATGTCACACTTCTGCACCTGAAGGAGTACTGTGTTGTCTCTAGTGCCAACTTTCACTCTGGAAAATTTGTATTGCTTACCAATTAAGAGAACAGGAGGAGTCAGGGAAATTAAAATAGCATGGAAATGAAAGGAAGAGCTGTGAGGAATAAATACAAAATTACAGTGGGTTTTTTTTTCTGTCTCGAATTTTAGTTGGGAAGTGACAGGTATGTTCTAGCGGTTGTTTAACTGAGTTTTTCAAAGGGATGTTTTGTATGCTACTTTGAGAGATGCATTTTGGCCTGTTGAAATCTGTCTGTTGCTTGTTCTTGTGGAACATTCTGCTTTAGATTCTCTCTTGTCTTGAAAGCAGGATTTCAACAAAGCAGGCTTCCTTTTTCTTGTCACCTGAAAAATCCTGCACTTTGAATGTGTCCTGGGGGTTGGCTTTTGCAGACTAGCTTTCATCTCTTCCACCTCCCCACCCCCAATAAATCCTAGGTATATTATAATGTAATTTGTACTATTCATATCATACAGAGTTCTTAATTTATTAAGAACTAAAAAAACCCACAACCAACAACAAAAAAACAGAAAAAAACTTTAGAAGTAAAACATGACATCATAACAAAATAAATTTCTAGAAGGGAAGTTGCTTTGAATGAGTTGTTGTTTTCCTGGAGAGGGGAAATATAAAGAGCTTGAATGGAGATAAGATTTGTTGGTTTTTTCCTTAAAAATTTAGGTCAAATTTTGTAATAGTATGTAGTCAGAGTCACAATTCAAGTCATAGTTTCCATAATTAGACCACAGTCTTAACATTTGTCATTCAGAGAAAAATCCAGATACATTTTGGTCGGTACTTAGTTCCGATATGTAAGGAATCTTTTTAGTATGATTTTAAAATGCAAGCTTGCAGATTTGGGCCATGTTTATTCAACTAAGGCAAATAGTAAGTCTTCCAATCAACCACTGAACAGTGCTTCAAAAAATGAAGTCACAAGAAGTGCTGACTATCCACATTAAGTTGTCTAATATACTTCCAGTATCTTAACTAATGTAAGACTTTCATGTGGATATTTTTTCACCTGATGTAACAAATAGGAGTTACAGAACTTCTGTACAAAATCTAATACTTAATACACACGGTAAATCATACAATGTTACAGGCATCATCAAAAGAATGTGAAACCTGTTCATGGAACCAATTGCGTGGATTGATGATTTGCCTTTTTTAAAATAAAGTGTTACATCCACTTTGCTCAAGTTTGCTTTTAATTTCACCCGGTAACAGGGGAGCTTTAAGTCGCTGTTAATTCACTCAGAAATGAAAATTGATTAAACTGATGGAAATGCATGTTTTATTGATTTAATCCAGTTCAAACTCTCACGGCTCGCCCCTGGTGGATGTTGTCTTCATTTACGGTGAAGTGTATTCTGAGCTTCAAAGTAATGGACCACAAAATACCAACCTCTGTTCATGCTGGGTTTTGCTCTTTTGTATAGTGCTTTTAATATATGTTGTGGAAAAATAGTTTTATTGATTTGTTGTGGTTCAAGTACTACTAACATCAGCATAGAAATTGTTATGAAGCGATCTGAATTTATAGAAATACTCAAAAGATATCCAAAATATAATTAACAAAATGCATTTAAATCTATGGAGAGTAAATATAATCTAGATAAATCAGGTTTCACTGTCCTTTTGGATAAGCAGTTTTCTACATAAGTTTAGTTTTCTCTCTGACTCTATTCCACAGTCTGAACAATGAAAAACTTGGCTTCTAAAACTGAGACTCTGCAGTGAATATGTATGAAAACATACAGCAGTTCTGCTTCCTGTATCTTATCATTGCCTCTCCCTTTTTCATGGATTTGGTTGTGTATTTCTTTGCAGGGTTCTCCTGTGATGAGACAGGCCAGTATTTCTTACTTTGCAGTAACTTACGTATGTATTAGTGTGAGTTCCTGTAAAGCCCATGCCTTTTTTAACAGGTTAAGGAAGTAAAATTTTTGTAGAGAAGTCTTTTCATATATATGTCATTTTGAGCTTTTTGGGATCTTATACCAGATTTTGAATTGAGTAATGCAATGGTAGTAGCTAGGCTGTGAGGCATATAATTACCTTTTGAAGCCATTCAGAAAAATCTGATAGACAATAAAATCTTTGTAGTAACTTTTGGTTAAAATAAGGAGAGCCCACTCGCTAAATATTGAAAAAATCTTTCAAAATTAATACCACTTTTTGTATTTTCCCTCCCCAAAGAGAGTTTTCATGTTTCTGCAGAGTTGCTTTTCATTTAATGCAGACCAATACCTAGATTGTCGAAACAAAAGCTTTGGGGTTTTTATTAGTGTAGTGGAAGCACTTTATGTCCCCTTAGCACTTGGTAATCAAACCTGCTTCTCTTTGCAGATCAGAGAGCAAGCTCACCAGTACGACATCAAGGACGAAGTGATGACCTCGAGCGCGATGAAAGAAGAGAGGAGCGAAGGGTAGATCGGTCCGATGATAGGAGAGATGAAAGAGCCCGGGAGAGAGAGCGAGAAAGGGAGAGGGACCGAGAGAGGGAAAGAGAAAGAGACCGGGAAAGAGAAAGGGAGAAGGAAAGAGAGTTGGAACGAGATCGTGCTCGGGAAAGGGAGAGGGAGAGAGAGCGGGACAAAGACAGGGACCGCGAGCGGGACAGAGACAGGGACCATGATAGGGAAAGGGAACGGGAGAGGGAGAGGGAGAAGGAACGAGAGCGAGAGCGGGAGCGGGAGGAACGAGAAAGGGAGCGAGAGCGAGAAAGAGATCGAGAGCGGGAACGAGAAAGGGAGAGAGGTCGAGACAGGGATAAAGAAAGAGACCGCCAGAGAGACTGGGACGACAAAGAAAAAGGAAGGGAGGACCGCAGGGATAAGAGAGAAGATACCAGAGAAGAAAGAAGTTCAAGAGATATCCATGAGGAAAGAAAATCCAAGTGAGTGGATCCAAATGTTACTTCCATCAAAGAGGAAGGGGTGGGGGTGGGGGGAGGGGGGCAGGGAAGGGGAAGGCAGTCTTTTACTGTTGATTTCACTAAGTTAGTAAGGAAGGGGGAGTATCATAAGGAAGAAGATACCTTGTTCATGCAGGGGCCTGGTATGGAGCCATGGCTCGCCTGCATCTGTATGGCATATACTGGTGGCCCCACAATCAGTGCTATGCTGGTGAAGTTAATCCGATGCCTTGTTAGTGCGGAATCATGGCACTACTCAGGAGCTAACAATTGAGTTGGATGATGTCATTTTCCCTTCTAAGTATACTTGCATGGTCTTGCCTTTAATAATGCTGGAGTTTTTGGGAACATAATAGCAGACTGTGGTACCTTTTGAAACCTGGAAAGTCAGATAGCAGCTAACTTGGTCAGGGTTCATGACTTTATTCATTACACTTCTGTGGAACGTGCATTACCCTTTGCACTACTAAATTTTCAGTACCAGAAGGCTACCAGCGAAGGTGTGAATATTATCCCAAATAAATGTGTGGTGTTTCCTTTAAGTGTGTAGCACTGATTCAGTTCTTTTTTTTTCATTTAGTATACTAAAATTCTCATTGTTCTGTCAATAGTAAACAAAACAGCATTGCCTTGAATAGCTGCTTTGCTTGGAAATGATTAGTTTCTTTTGTGTGAAGGAATTGTGGATTCCCATAGATCATCTAACACGGGCTCTCCCCTATCCCAATGAGAGGAGAAGTAAGCAAGTGTCTATGTGGAGGCTTAGCTGCCAGCTGGGTCAGCTCACTGCAAGGATCATTGCCACACAGAAAAATTGATCTTGGTAGTCTTTCATAACTTCTTCTAAAAAGTTACCTTTGTAAGTGTTAGAGTTTTAGTTTGAGGTATCTTACAGTATGGTCAGAAAACTGATCATACTTGCTGTTTTGGAAGAACAACTTAGAAAACTACAAAACTTTCTGGCATCCTTAGATGCATTGTCTTCTGTATGAGGTGCTTAACTTCAGGCACTGTATTAATGATAAACTCAATTAATGAATAGTGTTCTTTAAGGAATCCTGAAGAAATTTAACTGTATGTGTTTCTTCCGCAGGAAGCGTCACAGAAATGAAAGCAGTCCAAGTCCTCGTCAGTCACCCAAACGTCGCCGTGAGCACTCTCCCGATAGTGATGCTTACAACAGCGGAGATGATAAAAGTAAGTAAGAGTGAGCTCTCCCTGCAGCTGGATCCGGCTTACCCTCTACCTATGGCAAATAACATGCAATCTTTAGGAGAAATATGGCGAGAGCTTTTGTAAGTGTCCTCCTCCCCTTATTTTTATAAGCAGCACCATTTTTCTTAATCTATATATTTGTCTTTTGTTTTGTCACTATGTTACATCTGCCAGGTGACAGTGACTTCGACATCTATTAAGATGCATGTTTACCAAAATGGAAATAGTCTGTTGCTATTGCAGCAGCAGCAAAACTTAAGAAATGTAACTGAAATAATGGATTATGTGTTTTAATAGACACTTTGTGGCATGCACAAGATACCAAATGCTCACATACTCAACTCCCTAAGCAATACAAGTAAATTCTTCTTTTCCCGTTTTCTAGATGAAAAGCACAGACTTCTGAGTCAGGTTGTGCGGCCACAGGAATCACGGTCACTGAGCCCCTCTCATGTTACTGAAGAGCGACAGAGTCGGTGGAAAGAAGAAGATAGAAAATCGGACAGAAAGGAAAGTTCCCGGCGTTATGAAGAACCAGAGTTTAAAGAGAGGGTTTCTTCGGCAGATAAGCAAAGAGAGCAACCAGATGCTTCAGAAGGCTCCCGCTCCAGGATTCAGGAAAACCTTGGACACCATCCCTCTGAAGAAAGAGATGCTTCTGATAGAATGCATGATGACAGCAAGAAGAAGTCTAAAGTACAGAAAAAGGCCACAAAGAAAAAGAAGGATGATGACAGTGGTGTGGAAAGGTATGCTAATGAATCAACGACTGAAGAAAGCCAGGTCTTTTCACCCAAGAAAGGTCAAAAAAAGAAAAATGTAGAGAAAAAGCGGAAGAGGTCCAAGGGTGATTCTGAAGTTTCTGATGAAGAAATTGTTCCACATCATAAAAAGAAGAAAGGCCCAAGAACCCCCCCTGTAACAAAAGAAGAATTGGTTGAAGCACCACCTGAGAAAGCCGTGGCAGATGTCCCTCCAAAAAGAGAAGATACAACGTTTAGTGACTGGTCAGATGAAGATGTTCCCGAACGTGGTGACATTGTTGTTCCAGAACGAAGCACTGAGGATTCCCATAGGAAAAGTCACAGAACGAGGGGAGAAAAGGTGGAAGCACCTCATGTTACTATAGAGGATGGACCACACCGTAAACCTGTGGATCAGAAGCGCAGCAGCAGCCTTGGTAGTAATCGGAGCCATGCCTCAAGCAGACTTAGATCCCCTTCCAATGAGTCAGCTCATCGCAGTGGAGATGACCAGACTGGACGGAAGAGGATCCTGCACAGTAGCTCTAGGGACAGGGACAGGGATAGGGACAGGGACAGGGACAGAGAGAAGAAAAGCTTAGAAATCACTGGGGAACGAAAGTCCAGAATTGATCAGTTGAAACGAGGGGAACCCAGTCGCAGCACATCTTCAGGTAATAAGATACATTTTAGTGAGACCAACCTATATAATTTCTGTATAAAAGTGCAAAGGTACAAATCCCAAATCATTCTTGTATGGCAATATTCCCTTTTCATTTGTAATCAGTGTGAAGGGAGAGGGAGGTGCTCTGCCATTCATTGTAGAACTAGAGTGAATTAAGATTCCTGCAAGTGTTACCATATTTGAGAAGGTGATTCTCAGCGGGCAGGATTACCACTTTGTTTACACCAAAACATTCAGTCAGATTCAGTTAATGCTAACTCGGGAATAAAGCGATTTGTAGGACAGAAAGAACTCTTAGAAAGAGAAAATGCTTGTGCTAACAGAACATTGAGGTAGTTTTATTATCTAAATAATGTTCTTAAATTCATTACTAACATTCATTTTGATATGGAAATACTGAAGTTATGCAAAATGAAAATGTCTCTTCTTTCTGAAAGAGAGATCCATTATCATCTCAGGAGCTACTTTCACTGAGGTAAATCTGTCATGGTTCCTCTTAGGCATGCTTTTAATGCATATGGAAATCATCTTTGTTGCAAATCAAAATAATCGCAATTGACTTGTTTTATTTGTGTAGTTCTTGTAAAAAAAAAAAAAAGGGTAAAATGTTTTAAAATTTAACAGCATCAGTAGGAAAATATCTTCCTCCTAAAGCACTAGAGCTCTGTGTTCTCCTCAGGGTTACATGCCTGAAATTATTTTTCTGAATTCATCATTGGCTATCTAAGACATTCCTAGCTTTTGGAAGACATCTTTTGAATTTTGAGATGATTCTTTTTTTTTGTTTGTTTTGGTTTTTTTTTTTTTTGTTTTGGTGTTTTGCTCTCCCCCTTGCCTAAATTTCTGAGTTAAAATGATGTGCCTTCAGTTTGGCTTCTGTCATAGTAGGAAGTAACCACTAAAAATCTTCCGTGAGTGGAAGAAATACCTTTTATTTTTAAGTAAGGTTAAATTGATAGGCAATCTGAAGGCGTTACTGATTTGAAGATGATGCTTTTGAGAAGTACATTTTCATACCTGAATCTTCAAAATGCTTTGGTCTAGTAAAATGGTATTACATTTACATGCTGTAGTCACTTATATATTAAAAATATTTTATTCAGATCGTCAAGATTCAAGAAGCCACAGTTCAAGAAGAAGTTCTCCTGAATCAGATCGTCAGGTCCATTCCAGATCTGGGTCCTTTGATAGCAGGGAAAGGCTTCAGGAGCGAGATCGACATGAACATGATCGTGAACGAGAGAGAGACAGGAGAGAGGGAAGACAGAGAGACTGGGACAGAGATGTTGACAAAGACTGGCCAAGGAGCAGGGAACGAGAGAGGCTCAGAGAACGAGAGAGGGAGAGAGAAAAAAGACGAGAGCTGGACAGAGAGAGAGACAGACAACTACCTGATACTGCTGAGAGAGAGAGAGACAGAACTGTTGACATCCCCTCTCAAAAAGAATCAACAAAACACAGTGAAACGAAACTGGACAGAGATCACGAAAAGGAATTTGATGGTGTTTGTCGGGATTCAGCGGCATCAGAGAAGGAAAGAACAGACAAAGACTTAGGACCTTTACAAGGTTATGAAGATGGAAATGAGGCCGAAAAGGTAGAGAGTTTGGAAGGTGAGATATTTTGGGAAATAACTTGGATTGACAAATGTTTTATTCTTTCTCTTTTAGCATAGTGCTGAACTGAACTATATTAGAATAATTTTCTACTAAAAGGATTGTTGGCTCCAGCTTCTCTACTGTGGAAGCAGACACAGCAAGAGAGAAATCTGATGGCATCTTCCTTAGTGTTAATTATGTTAGTGCTATTTGTTAATTTCTGAAGAAGTCTTGAGGCAAAGAAGCATAAATGATCTGAGGTATAATGTCACCAAGGTGTAGTGTTTCTGAATAAGCAGTTTGTTAAAGAATAATGCCAGAGTTTGATTGCCTTGTTATATCATTGTAAGATCTATTTCTTAGTTGAGAAGTGACAGGTGGGGGGGGGGGGAGGGAAGTGTTGACTTGGATCTGTTCTTTGGGTTTAGTGGTGGGTATTTTTCTGCAGAGCCCAATTATCATAGAAATGATTGTCTGATGAGTAGGTGAAACATATGTGTGGCTTGGCACAACAGTCCAAAAATGGCTTTCCTGAGGTAATCTGATTAAATGCAGCTTCAGTTTCCTGGCCGTAATTGTACTGGGGAAAACGTGTTTAGGATTAATAAATAAAGTAACTAAGAGGCAGACAATAACAAACTCTTGTCACATGGATTAGACAGCTTGAGCTTTGCATGGATAGGGAGTTTGGGAAGTACTTTTCACCTATATCAACAATGTAGAAGAAGCAAGAGTCTGAATCCAGAGTAACTGGTGTATGTTACAGTTAAGTTCAGTTAAGTTGGGTATTTTTGGTGACTGCAGAAGTTTCCTTCTCTAAAATCTGTTGAAAGGAAAAAAAGCATTGTAGGATTTGGAATTTTTGGCTGTTTAGGATGGTAAGACCTGAAGTCCATAGTCTTTAGAAGCAGAAAGAGAAACACGAATCAAGCTTTTGTAGTTTTACACAAGATAACAGGACATTGTCTCATCATATTTGTATTCTTAAGAAGAATTGTCTGTAGTGTTCGTTGTTAATTTGAGCAGTTAAATGTTGTCTGGAGAGGATGATGAGGAATATTTAATACTACTTATACCTCCTACCTGATTACTCGCAAAGTGGTCATTAGGGTTGATTGATTCAATTGAGAAAATTGCATTTAAGGAGATTATCTGTAGAGTAGAAGCACTTTTCAAAGATCATATTTAGAGTGCGCATGGGAAAGTCTGCTCTGTTTTGCTGTAATGGGCAGAATTCAGTGATTTGTAAGCTAGAGGAAACAATGGTGGAATAAATCTGAGAGTGCAGTGTGGTAACTTCAGAAGAGAGTTGGTGAAAGGCTACTCCTAGGCACATTACCTGTTTCCAAGAGGGCATCTGTAACTAAACAGGCCATGCATGTTGAACGTGTTCTTCACGTTCTAGCCTTTCTTGTAGCAGACTTCTTGTAAGTGTATGAATGTGTGTATTGTTTTCTGTATTTTTCAAAGGTTATGTTCTTAATTCTTTGAAAATTATCATCTGTAGGAAGTTATGCTATATTTAGGATTCATTTTGTTTAGAAAAATAAATGTCTTTGGTAAAATATTAGAGGGCGTTCCATTTTGTTAAAGCATATGTATGTAGCATGTTTATGATTTTCTGAGGTTTAGTGTACTTTATTGTCTTCCATGACTTTATTACTCCTGTTTACCTTGCTTCTTTTAGATGACTAGTATGTCATGTTTTTAATGCAGGATTAATGTAGAAGTACATTATTGCAAAAAAGCAGTAAAGGTAATGATAGGGTTATAATTAGAAATTACCAGACTGATTTGAAATTCAAAATTGAAAAAGTAATCTGTGTTAATCATGTATTGAGAACTATGGATTATTATTTTTAATTGCTTAATACAGTAATTTTTTTAATGGTTCATCTGTGTTGTCTAAGCACATAGTTATGGTGAGCTAGTGTATCCAGTAGATCAGTGTGGAGGCAGAAGATGGATCATACAGGCAGTGAATATTTAAAATCCTAAGGCACAAAATAAAATCTAGTACCGATCACCTTATTTTCCTTTTAAAAAGGAAGAACTTTTTAGAAAACTAAATGCAGTTTCCAAATCTGATGAGGTTAAGGAGGTATCTGGTATTTACTTGGACAAATTACTGTAGTATATTATCTAACAAAATGTGTGAGGACGTAATTACTAGGTTATTGTCATGCCGTGAACCTTCATGTGTTTGCTCTAGGAGCAGGCTTAAATAATGCCCAAGATGCTATATGCTTCCTCCAAAGCATTGTCAGGTGGTCTACTAGCATGTCTTTTACTTGCTTTTTCCATGCTGATTTTTAGGTTAGTTGAGGTAATTTAATAATATTTTTTTTCTCTTCCCTATCTGTACCTTTTCCAAAGGCAAGCAAAAAAAATATTGGGGGCACCTTAAAATAGAGGCCGTTTCCCTTCTGGCTGAGGGATCTGGAAGATACTAGAATAGCTGGCCACAGGGGAGAATCCCTATTAATTCAGTCTAGTTTGTATGGCACAACTCATTGAGAGTACCATGGTGGAGAACCCTAAGAAAGCCTGAGTTTAGAGCAGTGTGGTTTCTAAATACTTGAATCAGATCTTTCAGTCTTGGAGGTGAGAGAATACCTTCAGATGTTCCTTTCATGTACAGCAAAATGCAATGTTTGAATGTCTTGTGTTTACAGATTTTAAGGAACATGTTTACATATAACAGCACAGGTATTTGTTATATGCATATAGTACATGAATGGAGGAGCATAACAACTGAAGAAGTTTGGCATGGCTTTCTAAAAGCTCTTCTGGTGACTTCCACAAAGAGTCTAAAACTCTGTGAATAATTGCTTCATTCAGGGTATCTTGCAAGTTCTTGTATTTTGGGGGTTTGTTACTTCTTTCTCTTGTAGAGCCTTCAGACTGAATCCTGAGCTTGAATTCATGTACCTGAAGCACCTGAAAAACTTTGTGGTGCTAACTTAGATTTGTATTATTACCTAAATATCAGATGATCAATATATGTTTCTTCTGAATATGGCCTTCCATGTGCAGTTTGACTAACACTACATCCAAAAAACCAACAGAGGTACATAAAATTTGAACTGCTGCATTGTGTATGGGAGAAATAACTTCTCTGTTTCCATGAGTTAATACCTGTTTTCATGTTGAATTTACTTGTCCCCAAAACCTAACAGTTTAGTTTGCTGAACCTCTTTGTTTTCAGGCTGCTTGAAGTGTGTTTAGAAAACAAGAATTACTGCTTTAAAGCTACAGTATTTATCTGTCTCTGTAGGAGGAGATGAAGAAGCTAAGATTGATGATGTGCAGTCACTGGCATCTGGTGCTGGAGAATATGAGCCAATCAGTGATGATGAACTGGATGAAATTCTGGCAGGTGATGCTGAAAAGCGGGAGGATCAACAAGAGGATGAGAAGATGCCTGGTAAAAGTATAGCAAATCCCCTTTATGATTATTTGAATATAAAGATTAGATTAGTTTGCGTATAATGCTGTTGTGACGTTGACAGTATTTCTGAATTAGGAATGCAGTTTGTATGCTCTTCAATATTTCTTGTTTGTTCTGTAATAGTCAGGTAAGGCTGAGAAGTATAAAGTAAGAAAAGAGTACCGGGACCTGTATCGTGAAGTAATATTTATCTTGTTTTACATAGCTAGAAGGGTAAGATTTTTGTTTTTATAAACATGTTTTCATTTATCCCATTTGGTTTTGATAGTTTTTCGGAACTGATATTTTCAAGCATGGATAAAATCTGTTCATAAATGCTTCCCAAATGCACTGGGAAGCATGGAATTTTCTACTTGCTGTAAGTTTAGTTGTTGGGTCATCAGGGTTGTATCAGCAGTGTTTATGTTTTCTGTGATAAACCTACTGGACAAATGCAGTTGTATGGTTATTCAATAAATAGTATAATATCTCCTTTGAAAAAAAATCCAGCATCCAGAGTTGAAATACTAGCTTTTTAAGCATTTAATTTGGATTTGTCATAGCATGTTTAGTTGTACTGGGATTTTTGTGCATGTTTAAGTTGTGCGTCCAGATCTGTGGCTAAGCAGAGTCCGAGCAGCTTTCCACAAAGGAGTTGCAATGAAAATGAAGCAGAATATTAAGGTTGGGGGTTTAATCCAAAGAGTTTTATATTTGTATGTTCCTTTTTTCCACCAGTCTAAGTGAGTTTTGACGTTCTTAGCTGAAGTGTCCAAGGATCTGGCTTGAGAACTGCAGAACAATATTAATCTAAAATATATTGCTTTTAGGAGACGGGGATGTACACAGCATGTGAAATTAATCAACTGTTGTAAGGGATGATGACATGGTAACTCATTCTCTGTCAATGTTTTTGCAGATCCTGTGGATGTTATAGATGTAGACTGGTCCAGTCTCATGCCAAAGCAGCCAAAAGAACCACGTGAGCCTGGGGCTGCACTCTTAAAATTCACACCAGGTGCTGTTATGTTGAGAGTTGGCATTTCCAAGAGATTAGCAGGACCAGAACTCTTCGCCAAAATTAAAGAGACTTGCCAGAGAGTGTTAGAAAAACCTAAAGGTAATTGTTTCTGCAGGGGTTGAATTGTCTTTTTACTCAGTGAAAGTCCTTATGAGATGTGCATTAGTTCATTATTTTAAGTTTCAAGGCCACAGAAAGTGTATAATGAGTATTGTGTGAAAATTACAGGAATGTAATGCAGCTGCATGTCAATCAAATTAGTATTTTAATTCCAGCATGGTGGTGAGGTGTTGAATAATAGCCTAATCAAAATTTTTCATCCTAGTTGGAATACTCTTTTTTGTGAGAGCATTCGTGCTTTCCTAGCCTAAAGCGTCAGCAGTTTTTTTGAGTGCTAAGTGTCTTCTGCAGTGAATTAGCAGTAATACTGCAAGAAAGAATTAAGATTTCTTATTTTCTGTGAAGGTCCTCTGCATGTTTTCTTAGTTTCCTTCCGAGGGTCCTCTCCAGAACACATAGATAGGAGTTTTTGGGTCAGAATGAAGGAGCTATGTGAAATTAGTATATTATGTCTCTGCTAGCAGTGGGAAATTAAATAATACACAGCTCTGGCATTTGGACAAAGTGTATGGCATTAGACATGCACGATTGGTGGGATGGACGTGAACTGTACCAGTGCAGTTTACTACAATTCTGTACTGTAAGCAGGGCTTGTGCATGAGGGAGAATACTGATTTTTTTCTCTTTGGCATCCCAGGAACCAGCTGAGCTGCTTGCAAGGACTTGCATGGTGGATATAGGTTTTCAGGACTATGAAACAATTGCTTTCTGTAGGATCTCTATGCAAATTATTCCAGGATCTGTATGTGAGAAAATTATAGCTTATACATAATGGTATCTGTGGAGCCTCTGTTTTTAGCAGATTTTTCTGATTTTTTTTATTTTACTCCTAAATTTTAGTTCTTAATTTGAAACAATACTTTTTAATTTTTTGCAACGTTATTCTTTATGCAGTTGTCTTGTTAACTTTGGAGTCTCAGATAAGTGGAGAGGGAAAAAGATAAACTTGCTTCTCCCAGCCTTGTTAATCTCCATGAATGTCACCGCCTGCTTGAGCCATTTTAATTGTGTAACTACTAATCATAGGCTGTTGCTACTGCTTCTACCTTTTTTTGAAGTCAAATTAAATGCAAACATTCTTAATGCATCATAGATGGTATAATTTGAGGTGTGTACTTGGTATTAGTAAGTACTGTAAATGTCCCACTGCAACGTTTGCAGCTCTTTCTGTACAGTATCAGCTTTCTTCTAGTTTTAAAAAACCCTCAGCTCTTATCCTTAAGAATTCACGTAACCAATGTAATTGATATAATGTTGAGTCTTCCTGAGTTAGCAAATTGTTGTGATACAGTAAAGGCATGAACTATGTCTCTCTCCCTGTAAGCTTTAATTTTGCTGCATACTACTAAAACACTTTTTACTAGGGATTCCTTGCAATAGGAACGGCAGTGCAGGATCACTCCACCAGGCTATTAAAAATGATACCTGAAATAACCTCAGCAGTCCTTGCATGCTTCTCTAGAAATAAACAGAAAGTCCGTAGTGATAAAAGGAGGCTCTCCAGCACTGCCTGTGGGCTGTTTTAAGTGTACTCGGATTGAGCAGAACTTGCTCTGGAGAGGAAGGGGGGTTGAAGTGCCTTCCTTGATTTGCCTTTGGTGTGTGCAGTCTCTTCACGCATTGGAATTGCTACACGTGGAACTGCCAGTAGGCTTGCAAATGTGTGCATTTCTTCTGTAATCTGCAAAGCGAAGGTTCCTTGTAGAGTGGTTACACAGCCACAGCACACACATTCTAAACAAAGGCACAAATGTGGTGCCCTGAAAAGTGAATGGATTTGAGCCAGATATTCAGTGTGTTACAGTGAAAATGTAGTGTTTTGACTTTAGATTTGCTCATGGTAGTGTAATTTGTTTCCCTGTTTTACTTGCTGAGTTTTGTGTTCCCTTCGTTGTTCTTATTGTGGATGAATTTTCTGGTAATACAGTGAAATGCAGGAAAAAGGAAATGCTTGCTTGTTTCAGAGATTTTTTTAATTATTTGGAAAAAAAAATCTGTGATACATGATAGAATTAGATTTGTAGCTGACTTACCCTTTATCTGTTAAATGCAATTGTTTCCTCTAAGGATATGGACATGCTTACGTGTCAGATATGCTCAGCATCTGGCACCTAGGCACACTCTGCAAGCTGTCAGTGTTACCTTTGAAGTGGCCTTTTTGCATCTTGTCACTTATTTGTGGTCTTGATTGTCCATTGAGGTCATCCTGGTGACTTCAGTGCAGTTCTCTTTAGCCTGACCTTGATTTCATGTAACTTTTTTGTTTCTTTTCACCTTGTTTAAAAACTAGTTTTACTCAGCTTCATCCAGATTTCTCTGGGTGGGTGGTACAAAAATGATTTGTTCTCTTCTGTGTGCATACTGCCAAACTGCTGTAGCAGTCTTTGCTTTTAGCTGCTATATTTTCCCCAGGTTTATTGTTGCCTCTAGTAATTCTTTGCTAAACACCCAGTATTTTAATATAGAGAGCCAGCTGGATTAGATTTAGCTTACATACCTTACCTTTTTTTTTTTTTTCTCCCAAATATATCATAATCTTCCTATTTATTGTAAAAGGATTATAAATCAATGAGCTGCAGTCTGGCCATGTGCACACTTTTTGTCTTTGTCTGCATGTCATAGAAACAAATTTGTTGCAGAATAAGGCTAACCCCAGGATCTGTCTTTTCTTGAAGTGGTTAGTGTTCTAGCTGTATACTGTTTCTTCTGATAAATATATTAAAAAACTAGTCCTGCCACTTTCAGTGCTGCTAACAAATGCTTTAGATGAGCGGGTAGGAGGATATAGTTTGTTAGCATCTGTTGACTTGTTCTCCAGGTTCATCCACCATGTATAAAAGAATTACTCTACATAGTCGTATTGCACTTCTGCATAGCCATACAGACTCTGTGTTGACACTGGTACAGTTGTCTCGTGTCTTGCAGAGAAGTGAAACTTAGACCACTTCCTGATTAATGCTAGTAGTAAATACCTTTTGTCACACATGTCTGACCATAAATGATACCTTCTCGTCTGTCCCACAGCTGTCACTTGATTTTTAGGCTTCTCAGTGCTCGCTGTCTAAATACTGCTTTCCAGTGCTGAAGCTACATACGAGGGTACCCATCCTTCCCTTTAAATGATGAAGGATTCAGGCCATTTTATAAATGGCTATATCCTTTTTCCCAAACCTTGATATTGTTTAGAAGGCAGAAATACAAATATTAAAACTTTAAGGAATTTCATATTAATGTACATTACTGTTCAAAAATACCATGCTTGTGATACGCAAATATCAATTCCTTGTAGATGCAGAAAACCTTTTTGAACATGAACTGGGGGCCTTGAACATGGCTGCACTTCTACGAAAAGAAGAGAGAGCAGGTCTTCTCAGTAATCTGGGCCCTTGCTGCAAAGCACTGTGCTTTCGAAGGGATTCTGCAATTCGTAAGCAGCTAATGAAGAATGAAAAGGCAAGTGTTTTGTTTATAGTGCTTGGTCAAAATACAGAATCACAGATTCCACAATGCAAAAAAGCATTTCTCTAGGGAGATAATTTTTGTGGTTGTTGTTCTGAAGTAGACCTAGTTCTTCAAATAATGGAGAACAGCTGTTTCTTTGAAGAGGTTGTAAGGTGTTTATTTTTTACTTAGGATGAGAGATTAAGATTGAGGCTAGAAGTAGGTGCTTTTTCTCATTTTGAGGTTTAGATTCTGGAGATATATTTCCTATATTTAGAGAATACATCATAAAAATAATTGTTTAAAATACAATTTCAAGGACCATTGTTGAATAATTCTTCTGCTTGAGATTCCATGTACTTTTATAAGAATTATAAGATTCTGTTCTTCCAAGTTAAAATTGAAAGAAAAAATATTTTAGCCATTTTTTTGCACTGCAGTAGGTTTTATGATCTTGCATGCTAATAGAAAAATCATTAATTCTTAGTCTTTTCTAGTGAATACCTATGATTAAAGCTCTAATAATTATTGAGAGTACTTGAGGTTAATTTCTGAGTTTGCATGTTAAAAGCCACTGTTTTCAGTTTGTTCTTTATTTTTTATTTTTCATTTTTAATTTCAACAGGGTGCAACAAAGCAAACATACACAAATTCTGCAGCAATGGACAGCGACCTGTTACGGTTGAGTCTACGGTTATTCAAACGAAAGACTGTGTGCCAGGTTCCTGGGCAGGAAAAGACAGAGGATAGTAAAATTCCGCAACCAGCTATCCAGCAAGAAGCGTGTGTGTCTTGAGTGAATGACCACAGTGGCACTTTCTAGTTGATGTCCCACTACCAGTGTTGGTACTGATTGATATTTAGAACTGGTTCATTGGAAAGCAGCTCTTAGAAGATGGAAGAAAATAACTCCGTTTGTACACAGATAAGAATTACTGGGTTTAGATGTAAGTAAAAGGGGTAAAAAATAAAGACTTCTGTGTGAAGTTCTCTGTAAGTTTTATAATATTGAATCTTACACTGTAACATAAACCTCTTTTATGGTGCATCAAGTGTAATAATGTGAAGATGTCTGGGTTTAGCAGTTTATAACACCACCTGACATTAAACTGAAGAAAACTGTCTGTGTATCTTTTTCCTTATTGTGAATGGGGTTTTCCACCATCACCCTGGTCCTTCAGTACACATCTGGAATTTCTTAAATAGCTCACTTACTGGGAGTTTGTCTTCCTCCACTTTCCAAATCTCTTTCTTCTCACAGAAGCCTCTGTTGTGGATCTGGATTTGGACAAAACTCTAGCTCTTTGCCATCTTTCACGTAGTTTCCTCTTAATTTCTGGACACAAAAATCTGGTCTAGTCATTTAAGGCTCCCCTTTTTGTTGATGAAAAGAACTAAAAAAAACCTTCCAGGAAATTATTTATGACCAGGTTTAGATGCCTATATGTGAAACTAACAGCATTTTCAAAATTCCTGCTGCTTACAAAAGGAGGGCTAGTGCTATATTGTACATTCTACTAAGTATCAATCCCATGCAGCAACCTGAGGGTACTTCACACTCGATGAGTTTCAAGAGTTTTCAAATGTGAGCAGTAAAGGCAGTGAGCAATGATGTTTTGCTGGGTGTTACAGATTTCAAGGGCCTGATTAGAGACTTGTCAAGCCTGGGATCAATTTTGTAAGAATTGTTTTCAGTTTGAGAAGTTAATATCTTGTGTGGGATCTTTGAGTGATACCAGTAACATATGTTTAAGTAGTCTGTGGAGTCCTCCATGTGAAAATGAGACTTCTAAAACTTAAGACTAAGTCTCTATACACCTCTCTACTTTTCCTGGGTTTAATCCTGAAGTGTTGCTTTGAATTCTGCTTGTGGAGGGTAGGAACGAAATCCATAGTTTAACCTTGATACTGCCTTGCTGCAAAGCAGCTTGTTTTCATTGTTCTCATTCAGGTTGAAAATCAGTTGTGAACTACTACATTTTTTGACAGTTGTTTTGTATTAATTTCTTACCTTTTTTGTCCGCGTGGAAGCAGCACACTGAGGTGGGATGTTGACTGTGCGCTTTAACAGCAGGCCTGCCTCACATCTCTTGTGATTACTGACAGTTGTATTGGCTTCAAGCAAAGGCCTAAATATGAATAGCAATTCAGTTCCAATACAAAGATTTCTTACTGTAGTGCTTTCCTATAATGCCTAGTACATAAGTGTTCAGTAAAATGTTCTTATACTATGTTTAAAGTATTATTAAAGAAAATGTGAGGGGGTTTTATTTATATTTTTGTAAGTGCCCACACTAGTGTATATGTACTTGTATCAAATAGAAATGACTTGAGAAATTTCTACCATTTGTTTGATTCTTATTAAATTGTGTGATCCAGGCAAAACTTTTATCTTCTGAAGTTTTTCACTTGTTGAACATTTTTAAGGGACTTCATGACTATTATTTTTAATATCATCGGTGATTTTATGTATGCTTATAAAAAATAGTCTTTTAAACACACTAGTGCTTTATCCTGAGCAAGAGTTAACAAACCTGTTGCACCCAGCATTTAAATGCATTCTCACCTATTTTATAGCTACAATAATTCTGCCTTTAAGCTGAAAGTATTAGATCATTGCTTCCAATTATGTTAAAGTGTGTTTTAGTCTCAGTCTCTAAAAGACATAAAAATGTTTGATAGCTAGAAACAGCCGTGTCTAAGACTGCAGTACACAAAATAGATTCACTGTGTGGCGTTTAATTACACTGTGCTTACTTAAACACTCTTCCTGTAAAACAGTCAAGGTGTATATATGCACTTAGTTTGCAGAAGAATATTTCACATTACCCTAGAAAATACAAAATAAAGTAGGCTTGATGGGCTACTCTGAATGTCTCGTGAAGTGATAGTGTCCCATTGAAAGGCAAAGTCAGTGCTGACTTGTACTGGTTTTCCATTCTGCTACGTATCAGGGCAGATCAATCCCTGAAATTACTGGAATTACACAAAAATGCTGAAATTGCCGTTTACACACCTTTGTTTTGATTTGATTTGCAGCACTTACAGGTGCAGAAGTACATCACGGTACTGGCAGAAAACATGCCTGTTCCTGTGGGAAGCAGTAAGAATCTTTTTCCAAGCAATTCCCCTCTTGCCTGGCAAGAGTTTCTGCACAGGTAGAGCCCAGAAGTGTGAAGTTCCTGTGTAGGAGTATTTTGATTTCCATTTTAACAAAAAATAGTGTTTAGTTTGCAGGGAATGTGAGTTACAAAACTCATCAGGTAATTTTAGAATAACTACAAAAAGGAAATTTGCCCACATCCCAGTTTCAGAAAAAGGTATGAAACGTGTTTGAATCTGAGAACTTGCTTTAGGACCTTCCCTCCCCTCCCCTGTGTTGCTCATTGCTTTCCTGATGGGGTCTGCCTGCCCTTTTAGCCTCTTCCATCTCTTTCTTTCTTCCCATTTCCCTCTTAGCTTTATTTTGTGTGGAAAAAGAGTAGATGGAAGAATTTTAGTCCAGTTCTCATTTTGCAAGGCTTCAGCAGGGGACACAGGAGCTTGTGATGTTTCAGGCAGTGGTGTGTGGGCAGGGCTGAACATACGCCTCAGATGCCATTGTGTGCTCCAGCTCCAAGTCTGAAAATGTGGGGAGGCACGTGTCCATACTCAGTTTCTCCTTTTAAGCTGTGACAACAACTTTAAAGTGGTCCCTGTACCAAAGCAGATGTCAGCCCTTTTTGCTGCTAAGCCCATGCTGTGCCTAGTTGGATGATAAATTAGTTGTAAGCATCCCCGAGGTGCTGTCTGGAACATGGAGCTGCAGGAGAGCAAGGTGCCATGTATACTGGTGAGATGTGGCAGGCCTTCACCCAGGTGAAACACCATGTGCAGATCTTGTAGCCGTAACGGATTCACAGACAGAGCAGATTTTAGAGCCTCGAGACACAAAGGGGACTGACCTGTATGTAGGGATATTGTCACGTTCATTATCTCAAATAATATTTCAAGGCTATTACTACTTCGGCTAGTGGAGTGAGATACAGATTTTGACAGTGGACCATCTGCACAGTGTACTCAAAAGACTGAGTTCAGATTATTTTACTAAACAAAGGCTTTTGTTTGAAGTGCTTTGATGCAGTTGTGTTCTCCTTTTTCTGCCATAGGGATGCCCTTCAGCAGAGATGCTGGCAGGAGCTGCTCTACCCATATGAGGTCAAGCACGGGACATACTCAATTTGTACAGTTCCTACCAGCTTAAAGAGTTCAGGAACCTCCTTTGTTTTGCAGTGACAGACAAAGTCTGCTTTTCAAAGGGTCTTTGTACAAAGCAGTTGTTTCCACTGTACAGGTCTTCAATGCTAAGGGGAAACCCAAGGTGATGGTACCAAATGCTTTTTGTTGTTTTGTGGGCAACCAAGGTTTCTGGGATGCAGTTTCAGGAGGCAGCTTAAGAATAGCAAACGTACTGTTAAAATAACAACAAAAAGCTCTTAAATGAAGCCCTAAACTCAGAAGTAAAGCAATGTAACCAAGCATCAATGTGCAAGGGATTTCTTAAACCAAACTGACCTCCTAAGAATTTGGAAATTTGTCCCATCAAAATCAAGTTCAAACATAGAAGAGAGGCAAAGTCTAAAAAAAAAAAAAGTTAAAAACAAACAAGTAGCTGAAGTTGCTTGGAAGAAAACTTTTTATAATGAACAGGCACTATCATTTGCTGTCAGTAGGAATCAATCTATGAAAGAGGGGAGATAAGTGTATTTGGGGAAGTTTAATTTCTTGATATAACCTTTCACTGCCAGGGATGCATCTACCACAGGCTTGCTTCCCACACACACCACACCCCACACCCCCCACCCACCCCCCCCCCGCGCTTAGTAATGAAGTCAAGGTGTTGCCTTTAAAGACTGAAGAGTCAGACATGCTAGAGCAAACTGCTGTGGCACAAAGCAGTGTGCTGCCAGATTTTAAGTTCACATGTGAAAGGGTTGCGCTGGTTGCAAGCATGCAGTTCCTGAACAAGAGGGATGACTGAAGTATTGGATGGGGATTTTCTGCTTCATGATGGGGATCATCTACCCGATAATTAAATTTGTTGTTTGAAAATATTATATGTATGAGGGGTGCTTGGGGCACTGTGCGCAAAGTACTTGAGGAAGGGTGTAGTAGAAATGGGACAGAATTGAGTAGCATGGGTTGTAGTTGTCAGCCTGGGAGAGTGACTTCACACTTCTACAAGCCAGGAGCTCACTCATCACAATGAAGGAAACAGGAGGATCTAGGTGCGCTAAATGAGCGCACAATGCACTAGTGAAAGAGCTCTAGAAACAGGCAGTGTAGCCTTAGCTAACATGGCTCCAGAGGGGTGTTTCCAGCACGGAGAGGAGTGCTTTTACTGCTCTCTGTAGTACCTACAAATTCTTACCTGGTCTGCCTTGCTCTATACTCACAGAAGTTGGATTCAGCCTACAGATACAGCGAGCCATGAGTCAGGAGAAGCATGGAGTATTAATGCCGTCTCCTGAAAAAAAACGGGAAAGTGAGAAATAGGGAGAAAAAACTGAAGGTCAGCAAAAAAACCCAGGTGAGCCTAAGCTGCCCATGTGTACATTTAAGATGGATACTGGAAGCCCCCGAAGGACCTGGAATAGGTGCATGGAAGATTTACTTTCTCTGAATTGTAAAGGTGCTTTGTGTCAGCATGAGAACTGCAGTTGCCTCTGTCTCGGATATCATTCCTATGTCTGTCTTGCATGCTCACAGAAAATGTGTTGGCAAGAGGTTTCAGAGGACTTTTGAAACGTCTCACACAAGGTTACTAGAAAAAATTAAACTGTAGCAAGTGGAGGATAAAGAAATGACATGAATTAAAAATTAACTGAGAAATTGAAGGTAAAACAGAGGATTAAATGATCACATCTCATCACAAACAGCTCACAGTGGTGACCTCCCTGTACATTTGTGATTTGGGAAGGAGTTGACTGAGAAGTAAGATGAGAAAATTTGCAAATCACAGTTAAAACCAGAGAAAAACCTAAGGAGATGCATTTTCTCCCGTGTGGCACACTCATTTAGCTTATTTCAAGTCCTTCTGCCAGTCAGCAATCAAGATGTCCAAACTGACTGTATTGGGTTTGTGTGGCAAGGTGTTGGTAGCAGGGGGCTACAGGGGTGGCTTCTGTGAGAAGATGCCAGAAGCTTCCCCCTTGTCCGACAGAGCCAGTGCCAGCTGGCTCCAATATGGACCCAACCACTGGCCCAGGCTGAGACTGTTAGCAATGGTGGTATCACCTCTGGGACAACATATTTTAGAAGGGGGAAAAAACCTGTGCAACAGCCTGCAGCTGGAGAGAGGAGTGAGAGCAGGTGAGAGCAACCACCCCGCAGCCGCCATGGCAGGCAGGAGGGGCAGGGGGCTCCAGGCCCGGAGCAGAGGTTCCCCCCAGCCCGCGGTGAAGCCCACGCTGAGGCAGGCTGTCCCCCTCAGCCCGGGGAGGCCCACGGAGGAGCAGATCCCCACCGGCAGCCCCTGGAGGCCCCACGCCGGAGCAGGTGGGTGCCCGAGGGAGGCTGTGACCCGTGGGCAGCCCACGCTGGAGCAGCTCCTGGCAGGGCCTGTGGCCCCGCGGGGAGAGGAGCCCGGGCTGGGGCAGGTTTGCTGGCGGGGCTGGGGACCCCGGGGGGACCCAGGCTGGAGCCGGCTGTGCCTGAGGGACGGCACCCGTGGGGGGACCCGGCTGGGGCAGGGGAGGGGTGTGAGGAGCCGCCCCTGAGGGGAAGGAGCGGCAGAGGCAGCCTGTGAGGGACTGACCCCAGCCACATTCCCGGCCCCTGGGAGTGAAGTTGAGCTCAGGAAGAAGGGAGGGGTGGAGGAAGGTTTTTTTAAGATTTGCATATATTTCTCATTATCTTACCTGTGGCATATGAAGGCATGGACCCCAGATGAGATCCCCCACTGCATACATAAGCACTGCTTATATACAATCACTTACCCAGCCAAGTTCTGCCCTGGAATACGCCTACATGCAGCAGAGCACCTTTGCAGCCAGCTCACACACCGCTGAGCTGTTTGCTCCCTCCATGCTCACCTGAGGAGCTCTCCTCTTCCCAGGTCAGTATTTAAGCTGTGGGAGGCTCTGGGCACACCCCCCATTGGGAGGCTTTGGGCAGCCCCTCGTTGCAGGCGGGTGGGCACAGAACTGATTTGCAGGGGAGCTCAGAGAGCCAGATGTAGTGTTAGTTGTTTCCTCACTACATTTTAAGACATCATCACTCTGCAACCTGGCACCCAGACAATGAACAAAGCCTTTCTCAGAAAGGGCCCTGATATCTTGACCTGATTTGATCCGTAACAAACTAATGTCCCCAAGCGGAGCCTGCCCTGCCCGTGAGGGTCACTGCCGAGCGATCTCTCCCTGCCCTCACCTCGACCCACCGGCCTTTCCTTACATTTTCTCTCCCTGCCCAGCTGAGGAGGGCAGCGGTAGAGCCGCTTTGGTGGGCACCTGCGTCCTGCCAGGGTCAGCCCGACACATTGACGTATCACTCACAGGGAAATTTAATCAATGTCTATACCTTATAGTGCCATAAGTTAGCGATATCAGCGCCAGAAGGAAACCTACAGTTCACAGAAAATTTCAATCTGTTGTAGAGAGATACGTGTAAAGGCAAAACCAGAAGAATACACAAAAAGATGATGTATGCAAAGGTAGAAGCTGTGCTATGAGTAGGCTCCTAATGCAAGAAAGTTTACTGACAAACGGGAGAACTCAGGGAAGGCACAGAAGATCTTGTACTTTCTATAGAAGATTGGGACTATGTCCTTAGAAAGGAGAGGAGTAATAGTAGGTAAGATTAAAATATATGAAATAGTCGTCCAGAAAAAGGAGGACAGAAAATACTTTTTTACCTACTCCTTATGACAGAGCTCAGCTGTAATTCAGTAAAATTAAAGAGTGGCATAATTGAATAATAGAACGGAAATTCTTGTCTTCCTCACAGTGCCTAATTAGGCTTAGAGTTCAAGGACATTGCAGAAGTTAAAACTTAGCAAGATTTTCAAAAGGATTGAGCATGCTGCCAATATACACAGTTGTTCCTGGGAAGTAAACCAAGACTGCATCTATAGCAGCCTATATTACATTAATTTATACACAATTGGGAAGGCTCTCAGGCATTGTGAGCTCCTAGTACCCAGCGGTTTGCTTCTGTATGAGCAAGCTGCCCTGGTTCCTGAAATCAGGTGGCTGCCTGTTGGGAAAAGCCCCTGACCCAGCTGCCAAATTACACAGGGGATTTGTGTGGCGAAGCGTTCAGGCTGGGACAGGCCACGTTCGGTCACAGAATCATCCAAACGGAGCCATCCTGGGCGTGTTTGAATCTTGCAGGATGTCATATATGTGGGACTTAATGTATGTGAGACTTAAACGGCTCATCTCTTGGAGACTGTAAGACCTTGTGAGAAGGCTACATCAGCCTGTGTCTAACTGGTAGAAATTAGGAGACCCTATCTGATGGCTTTTGAATTTTACTTTGAGGTGTCTGGTTAGGACAACTGTAAGAGAGGGATGAATTAACAGATAACACACCTGACTGGGCCATTTTTCCTGCACAATCTGAATTTTTTTTTTTCCTTTATGCAAAAGACTTTCTTGCCAGCTTATCCAAAAGCAAGTTGCCCAAATAAATGCACTGTTAAATTCACACTTAGCAGCAACTATTCTGCTTTCCACTTTCTTGAAGCAGTGGTACCCCTCTTTGCAAATTTCATCTGATGCATGAACTGTCAAAACGTAAATGGACAACCGTGACTTCTCCTCTGTCTGCTTTGGAATGATAGCATAATCTAGTTGCTGTATTCATCCCTTTAATTTCCATTTTTATTGCTATAATCTATACTCCCCCCCTTTTTTTTTTCTTTCTCGGTGCACAAATTATAAAGATGGCCTTGCCTATTCATCAGGAGACTCTAAGGCGTGTGTGGTCCGTGATGCATGATTCTATCTTGTTGTTTGATCTAGTTAATGCTGCATTCATAACTATACATAAAAAATGGAGAGTGCTGTCTGATGACAGCTTAGTGTAAATCTTGGCATCCTCTGACCCAGGTGGAAGCATGGAATCTTGGCAGATCTGAAGCTTAAAAAAAAAAAAAAAAAAAAAAAAAAAGACTGATAAACCCCGCTTAATTTAAAGTGTTTCTAAACCTGTGAAAACCAGCTGTTCTGTTAAGT
Source organism: Falco biarmicus (assembly GCF_023638135.1). NCBI lineage: Eukaryota > Metazoa > Chordata > Aves > Falconiformes > Falconidae > Falco > Falco biarmicus. The sequence continues at coordinate 32,126,020 of NC_079289.1, forward strand.
GTACATGTTTGAATGGGCACATGAGCCTTTTCCTGGAACACAGGACCAATGGCATCACCATCTACATGTTAATGTCATCACAGAAGTGCTGCATAACCACAAGGCTCATTCATAAGGAAACACTCAAATCAGGGTCCCACTTCAGCAGCATTTTAGGAAAAGCAATTTAATACTGATCAAATACCATATGAGCAGAAATCAGCCTGATTTTCCATTAAATTACTGGAGCCTATAATAAAATGTGCTGGGTAGTTAATAAATAAGATGACTGGATAGAGAATTTCAGAGTCAGACTTTCTTTTTTCTTTTTCTGGCAACAGGCATGTATCAGTTCCAGCCTCAGCTCAGCCATGCACATCTGGACAGAAAGAAAAAATCACATTTATGTACGGGAGATTCAACTCTTAATTTTCACCTATATAAACCAATGTGAACTGTGAAGAGAATGACATGATTAAATTGATATACTACCAAAGTGATAAATCCAATATCTGGAAAGATGCTTTCCTTCCCTGCTTGCTTCTGTACCATAGAAATTGGGTTTCAGCTCTTCACCTGAGAACAGTAGAGGAGAATTTGTCAGGTGGGGGCTTTTTTTTTTTTTCTTTAGAAATATTTTGTGTTGCTCTAAAAGTACCTGATAGCTGTTGTATTGGTTTGTGTATTGAAAAAGGAATATTAGGTACAGAGCTAAAGGAGTTTCCTTGGCTTTTGTCCCTTATTGTTACTGAAATATATACATATGTTTTTCCTACAGTTTCCAGGGGTTGTTCTGGCCACAGGACAGCAGAGTGTGGGCGGTCACCTGCCTTAGACTTGCATGAACACAGGCAGCAGAGTTTCTGCCGTTGTGCAGAAGCGTGTCGGGTGCCTCTGCGGTGGTCTCGGTGGGGCCCATGGGCTCAGCATGGTGCTTCCAGCTGTGCGCAGGAGAGGCGGCAGCGCTGAGGAGGAGCATCAACATGTTGGTCACTACCCTGCAAGGCTGATCACGCTTTGGGCTGCCTATAAGCAAGGGCGTCCCAAATGTTTGCAATCTGCATCTTTAGGAGGATTTACATGGTATCACTGTTTTAAAGCAAGGCACAAAAGCACAAGGTCCACTCATCTGGAAATGTTGTAACCTACTTTGATAAATGCTGACACTGTCTCATAAAGGGATGGAGGAAACACCAGTGTAACCCTAAACTAAATTGAATTGCTGGTTTTTTCCCTCTCCCTTCTGCAAGGCTTGGGTACCTTTGCAATTCATCACACGTTCCCGATCAAGAGCTGGGAAAGTTTTTTTCCAGCCTTACAAAAATTAAATTTTATGCAGCTTTTGACCTGGATTAGTAGTGGGCAGAGCAATACAAAGCCTGATCCCAATTTCTTCTTAGCTGTTGCTTCTGCCCTGCTCCTCCCTCCACTGCTGGGCATGTGCTGCTGTTTGCAGCCTGGCAGCTCCACACAGGCTGTGCTGGAAAAGGAATCACGGAAGGGTTATTAGACAGCAATAGAAAGGTGTTGTAAATAAAAACATTCAAAAAGCCAACAAAGGTCTTAGGCACATTTAAAAATACTTTATAAAGAACTTTGCAGATACCGTTGTAGAGAGAGTTATCTTCAGCATGGCCTTCTTTCTAATTGAGTCTTAGACCCCTGCTGGTTAAATGACTGGCTTTCTATCTACATGGTTAAATCTGCTTTTTTTGCAGATAACTCTTTATGAACACTGCTCTGGTTACAAATTATGAAGTACAATTTATATTGGCAATAAAACTGTTAATAATTGCTAAAACAGTTAACCAGCTCACTAGAACATTCCCCATCCTAGATCTAGCCTTAGGAAGTTAACTAACATGTTATCAACCACTGATGAGGAGCTGTTCAGAAGAGATTATTGCTTAATTAATCTTTGTACTGAGCTAATAAGAGTGTTAAATGGGCCTCTCTGTTGAATTGGGTTGTTAATACAGATTGCAAGTTCCCTCAGGGGGAACTCTGAGACCAATATGACATTAAAGTTAGCCATCCAACAAAGTAGATATTTTAGGCATTAAAAACAACAAAGCCAAACATCTTCATTAATAATGTCATAAGATTCATTGGCTATGTGTATGAGTGAGTGTACATGCGTGTATGAGTAACCGTGCTCTTTCTACTTCTGATAAGAAAGCTGTACTAAAAATCTTATTTAGATTCAGCGTTTTTCACCACTGTTCTGTTGCAGCATAATTTAAACTTGTCACACTTCTCTGTAGTAAGCAGGTTATCCTGATGAGAAAGACAGAATCTGAAGCAAACTCTAATGTCATCTGCTTATCCTAAAAAGACAAACAAAATTTTAAAAAAACTCTTCATATTAATGAGTTTAATAAACCTTCTGCTTGATACAATTTGATGAAACAGTAAAAGGCAGTGACCAGACTGTCCTTGTGCTTCATGGCATTTTTATAGTGAGCGCTCAGGTCTTAGCCACGGAGCAAGGTGCTCATACTTAATATTAAACTTGCACAAGAAGTTACCTACTGTCTTTTAACTCCCTTTTAACATACAGGTTACATGTTTTGGGAGAAGAGAAAGATTCCATAAAAAGAAAGGCTGGAAAGGAGTAATTGGTGCTTAAGTGTCTGGTGTTAGCAATTCAGAGCAGATATCTCTCTGTCACTACAGTTGCTTCCACACTAGTCCCTGTCCTTCATGAGACCAGCTTCCATCCCTACACCCAACTTGAAGATGTTGACTCTGTGTATGCCTGCATGCCATGATATGAATATTATACTCAATGTGTGATTACATTTATTTTGTATGAAACAATCTCAAAAAGACTAGGCAAAGCATGTATGAGATGAAAGTAGTGATGTGACAAAAATGCATTCATGCATACCCGTATTTTTGATGTTAGGGTTTTATCTTGTCTGAATTCTTGCTGGCTTCAGGTTTAATATATTGCACACCCCCACCTCACCAAAAGCCTGGGCGTGTCTAGACAAGGTGAAGTCCCTGTTTTCCTGACTCCTCTGTGACTAGCCTTTGACATCTAACAGGTTTATTTTATGGTCTTTTGCTATGCACACTTGAATATTGATGAGAAACTTGCACTTAGGGGATGCGGTCATAGTACAGATCATCGCTTAGTGGTCTGTTGACTGGTTTCTCTGTTGTCCATGCTGACTCTAATGCATCACATTGAAGCACCAAGGCAAAACCTCCTTGATTAGCATACCCTTGGAGACCTCTAAATATTGCCTCACTTCATTACTACTGCAAAATGATCAATATGCCTCACCAAAATTAACTGTACTTTGGATATCTCCCTTGCCTGATTACTGTGCATTTTTTATTCCTCAAAGATAAAGGAGGGTTGTTCCCAGCCAAGATGTTATCCTGGTTGTAGGCACAGCTGTGGCGTCCCTCTGTGCCTGTGGCCTTTTCAGGGGTGGGTCTTAGCTGCTAATCAAAAATAGTCTTTGTACATGTGCACACAGTTTGTGTTTGGCGAGTATGAGCTGGTATTCATAAATGGGAAGTGATTGATTAGAAAAACATACCCCTGTGCTTTTATAAACATTGGGATGTGGGCTGGACTACCTCACTCCTGGCTGTCTACAGCGTAAGTCCACAAATCAGAGATGTTGTTTTCCTACCCCTCGTTTCATGCTGACCTTTTAATGGACTAGCCGAAGCTAATCTTACATGTACAACAGCATATTGGCTTGATGTATTTGTTACAGATAATTAATATTGCTCTAGCCAGCCATCTTCTCAATTATTATTTCCAGTTGCTTCATAGTTATTAAACTGTCACATTTCAAGTGCGGACAAGTGTCCATGATGATATAGAGAGGCTGGTTAAGTGGAAAACTTTTAGATGCCTTTTTATTACTCAGATTCCCCAAGGAATACCGCTGTGGTCATGCTGTCTTCAAATATATATTTGACCTATGCTTTGTATGCACAGTTAAAGGTTAGAATAAATATGCATGTTTTCTCTGCTTATTAAGCGAAACTCTAGACATTAAGAGAACATGAGAGGAGTTTCCACAGATCTCCCGACTAACAAAGTAAAGTGCTCATGCTGGATGCACCTGCCTGCCTCAGCTCTGCTCCACTCATCCATGCTGCTGTGTTTTCCGTACATGCATTCACAGAAATCCATTTGCAAGGAAATACAGCTCGCTAGTTAAGCCTTTGCATTGTAAATCCAGCTTTAATATTGTCAGCAGTGCTCCCTGCTGTGCATCAAGATCTGGTAAACCACTCCTTTGTGCTGTGGGTTAGAGGACTCATTGCATGTCCTGTGTCTTCTAGGCTCTTGCAGCTAGAAGTATGCCTTCTCCCACAAGCAATGCCCCGTCCCTCTTGCTGCAGTGGAGGCCAGCTGAGCTGCTGCGGTAAGGGTGAGAACCTTCTAGACACACCACCGCAAACTTGTTGAAGTGTTGGCCTCAGTAAAATCTCCTTATGAATGCTTTTCTTGCAGGATTGTTTCTGTGCAGGAGTTAGATCATGATGGAGTGTGAGCTTCAGTGTGGAGGTCTAAGTGACAGGGTCAGAGAGTGCAAAATGCTGTTGTCCCCTGCCAGCTCACCACCACATCTCTGGTCCTGAGCCCTGACAGCTAGCGCTGAGCAGTGACAGTGTTCAGGAAAAGAGGGAAGGAAAGCTGAAATGGAAAACCAGGGGAAAAGAGTATGAATAAATGTCTGGAAAAAGAAGCAAGAGAGTGAGGAGATATTGTTAAATCTCTGTTCACCAGCTAGTCAAAAGCTCCCCTCTACACAGAGAAAAATCTTTCACTCTCCAGGACAGACCCAGCTCCCAACACAGTCATGTTGGATTCAGGGATCTGTCCTTCACAAACTTCCTTCCAGGCAAAAAAATGTCATGGCTCTTTACTGAAAAAAATCTGAACACCAAAAGTAGTCAGGAATCCAGCTAAGGATAATCTTCAACTCCAGTAGTCCTGCGTGTCCAGGACAGGGCTCCCTCTCTGCTGTTGGACTCTGGTATTTCATTTTCTCACAGCTGTTCAGGAGACCCTTTTGTTCCCAGCCACAGCCCACCGGCTGCAACAGCAGCCCCCCAACCCCTTTCCCCTCTCCTGTTTAGGTACATTTCCACCACTGCCATGACCTTCAGAGTTGATGTATGAAGCATCCCTGCAGGATTGTTCTCTTTGACATTGAGCATGAGGCTGGGCAATAAAATGAAGAATTAGCAGGCATTTACATTCGCAAGTTAATGATGAGGAGTGTGAGCCTTCCAAACATCTGTTTCCCCTGTTTTCAAGGGGGCCTTCAATTTACTCCTGGTTCTCATCCATGCAGCTATTACCATTAACCATCAGCCAGCAGCGCCCTGGGTCTGGGGAACAGAGACTGGATTGTGGAATAAAAACCCTCTAAATCATGGTATGTCTTAGTTTTGGGGGGACAATTGTAACAGCCATGGGGTTAGGAAACAGTTGGAGACCTTCTTTGGAGGTGATGAGAGAAACACAGAGAAAGCTGTGCTCTCCTCAGGCCTGGAGCTGGACTGAGGGCTATATAAATGAAGAAACTGCTCTGCAAGCGGCCACGATCTCCCCCTGCCAGGGCACCGCTGGTCTGCCTCTTCTGCCAGCCTGCTAGGTCCTAAGGTGGTGACTGTCACCCAGAGAAAGAACAAAGCCCTGACCCTAAAGGTGAAAGAAGGGCCAGAAAATCCAGAAATTGGCAACTTGCGGGGAAAAAAGATTGAGAGTCAAAAAAATAGTAAGAAGAAAAAGTGTGTAAGGAAAAAGAAGTCAGGAGGGATGGATGAAGGGAAATTCTGGGTAATGACCACTGTTTTGAGATGGACCCAGTGGACATAAGGGCAGAATGCTGTTCCCCAGTAAAACACAGGCAGGGGTGAAGCTACCAGAGATCAGTCAGCTCCTGACCAGGGAGTGAAGGGGGAAAAATGGGCACCCTGGCATCTGGTCAGGGTGTCAGAGCAAAACTCAGAAGAGACGCTTTATGGAAGAAAATGCCTGAGCGAATTATAAAGGCCAATATAAAAATAAATCTTCCTGGTGCCTCTGACTTTGACTTTCAAACCCTTGTAAAAGGGCACGTTGTTCAGCTGTTACACCCCTCCTGATTTAGTGACACTGGAAGTAGCCTTCACCTCCCAGAGTCCCCCACTTCATTGCCTTTAATAACCTCATGAAGGGTAATGAAGCATTTTAGGTTTTGTTTTAAGCGGGTTGGTGTGGTGGGGGTGGGACATGCGGGCTTTGGGACACCTGGTCAAGGTTTCAAGATGTCTTTGAGAAAGGGGTCTGCGGTGGGGATGAGGCACCCTGGGGCTTGGCCTGGGTGACAGGGTCCTGGTGCTGCAGCAGTTTCACTTGAGAGCCTGGGGAGCTGCCCCCACGTTTGGTGCCAGCTCCACATGCTTTCCCAATTTCTCCCGTGGCCCTCCATGACTTTTGCATGGAAATCTGGGGCTGAGGCAGTACAAAGACATGGGATGGAAGGGACCCGTCTGAGCCTCACATCTGCTGCCCACACACAGGCAGAGCTGGGGGTGGGTTTTAGCATTCCCCTTTGTCAAAACAGTTCCCTCTTCTCAAAATCTAAACACAGTAATAGCCGGGGGGGTGGGGGTAGGGGGGTGGTCTTTAAAAGCCTGATGCCAAAAGCCACTTTCATTATCCATCACACTTGAGTGTGCTTGCAGTTATCCAAAGGCTGTGATGCCAGTGTATGCCTTGAACTATGGATCTGTGACAGCTGGATTCAGCACGGAGGTGTGGGAAGCCTTTGTGGTTTACCAAATAACAGGGAGAGACAGGAAAATCAACATGTCACACCAGTGTCTGCTGGCAGTCCAACTGATTTAACTGGCTCCATGCTTTTTAGCATTTTTGCTGGATTTGCTTGCCTTTTAAAAACAGATGGACTTCCAGGCTTGCAGCCATCTTCAAAGCAAAAGCCCCACACTGCCTCTGTCCCCATCCTCTTCTGAGACGCTTTTTGGCTGGCCCAGGTTATCTGATGAGGATTTGGTTCCAAAATGGTGCATGCAAGGTTGTAATAGAGCTTTTTCTTTTTGGCTGTTTCCCTTTTAAGCGATGTAACCAAGAAACCCTAATTTGCACCCGGGAATGCTGATTGCACTAAGTAGTTAAGTCCATCAAGTTCCCCTTGACACTTTCCGTCTGTGAGTTTCAGATAAAGCCGGGGAGCTAAAGTAGCTTAATGGATTAAAGCAATTGCCTTCCCCACCTAGGCACCTCAGCTGGAATCAGATTTTGGTGCTCAAGTGAAATTGCTCATTTGCTTCAGGGGAGGGAGGTGGGAACAGATCACCTGAACTACTCCAGTGGCCAAAAGCCCCGGTCTAGTAGCCAAGGAGTGGTCATCGCCAGGACTGGGGACGTTGGTCCTGGTACACGGGACAGCCTGCTGATGCATGTGTCCCTGCAAGTCGTTCCCCTGCCAGGTGCAGCAAAAGTGGAGATGCTTGTCCCACTATTGAATGAATACACTGTGACAAATTCTGCCAAATTCTCATTTACTTGGAAAACAGTGTTCAGACTGAGGAGGTGCTAAACAGTTAACCTTTCCATCAGACCAGGGAGAGGCTCTGGCTGTGAAAGCACCAGTAATTTACCTTCCATTAAGATGCTGCAGCTTCTCATCTATTTGAAGGCTGATAGAAATTGTTTTCTAAATAATAAGGCTTTCCCTGTAAAAAATACCATGGGTAATGGAAAGATTAAAACAGAAGTTGAGACATCACCAATCTATATATTCAATCAATGCCAAATGCTTTATGCAGTCATTCTCTGCTTCCCGATACATGTTACTAGGACCATACCAGAAAGCTCAGGAGAATTTCCAGGAACTGCTGCTGGTTTCACTTTTTTTTTTTTTTTTTTTTTTTAAGTTCAGCTTTGAGGTCCAGAAGAAAATAATTGAAAGTTGTCCAAATGACCTGAGAGATCAGTGGAAAATCTTGCAAAGAACCCATGACTATTTATTTACAGACCTAGGGCCACTTCCACAGGAGGCAACACAGCTCTCAGGGCTGTTCCTTTCACTCAGTGTGGCTGTAAGAAAAGTGGACTTTCTGGAAGGATCTGGTTGTTTCGGTGTGTAGCTGAAGCCCATCACTCCTTAGTTCCCAAGACATCCCAAAGCACCTGAGAAAATATATCCTGGAGGGTGACCTCTTCACTACTGTCTTCTCCAAGGTGGAACATCACAGTTTTGTTTGGTGACAGTACACTATAATTTTCACAAGGAGACAATTTGTCCAAGATAGCAAAATTTTGATTAGGAAGAACAGAACCAGCCAAGCTGAATCTGAACAGTCAACACCCCAGTTTTGCAAAATTTTTTTTCCCCATCTAATATCTAGAAAAACAGTCTATGAGAGCAGTAGGGAAGAGGAATCCATTTCTAACCTCTGCAAACACAGGCCGATCCCACACTGCTGGTTGAAGCTCATGTGAAACATATCATGGCCAGTGTTCACAGGAACGATGCATCTGTGTGACAGAGGAGAGAGACAGAAATACCACTTAATGCAAGATTAATCCAACACGATTTAATAATAAGACACAAAGGAACATAGTTGTCATTTACCATTGGCTTTAAAATGCTTTGTGTTAACCACATTTACTCCTCCATCTGATGTAAGCTGTCAGTTTAAACCCTCTTGACATGTTCTCTCTGTTATCATTTCTTACAGATCCCTGTTTTACTGCCACTCTCCTCTGGGCTTTTCTTGCTCCAACTTTCACTGAAGTGTGATTGGAGCAGAAAAATGGCTCAAAAGCTGCTACAACGGGGGATCCATTTCTCTCCTCTCACATTATCTAGAAGACTGGCCTTGACACAGGACACCGAGTCATCACCTCTGCCCTGTGCTACATGGTGTGACCATTACTCCCTCTCATGAGGATGTAGGAGAAAGCCTGCTCTGCAGCACTAACCAAGGAAAAAGTTTTCCTTGCCACTGAAGTGAGCAAACAGGGTGGGAAATTGTTCTTGGGTCCTGTCTGCAGGGCTGTTTCTAGACTGCAGCCAGAATTGATGGGGATTCCCACCCACCCCCCATGGAATTAGGGACTTCTGTTGTCCATGCTGATGTTTTCTCAAGTTTCTCCGTGAGAAACCCACTGAAATATTTGGGAGTTTCTTGGCAACGAAAACTTTTCAGATCATGAAAAATTATTGAAAGTAGCATGTTCTTGAAAATGTGTATTGAGTGGAAAAGCTGTTTTTCACTGGAAAACGTCAGGAACAATTTTCTTCTCCACTAGCAGCTCAAGTCACCCCTGTGCTTGAGCACCTTTTCTACACTGTTTGATTTCTGTTTATTTTGCCTTCTCTCCCCCAGATTCCCCCAGTGTCACTGGCAGGGACAGTGCCATGGTCAAAGGGTCAGCACTCCCCAGCTCAGCCCCCACGGGACGCTCACAGTATCCTTTAAATATCCAGGAGACCAGTGGGATTTTGGGGTGCTCTGGTGTCAGGGTGAAACCACAGGAATGATCCCCCATTTACTTCTGACTCTAAGAAGCAGGAGAAAGCTGAAGCCAGAAAGGGGAGCAGAGCTGTGAAATTCAGGACTCAAGGGCTTTCTTCTAAGCTCTCTTCCAGGCACTGCCCAGACTTTTTGCGCAGGGAGTGATGGGTCATTTAACCCCTGTGCCCATCTGCAGAGGGAGGCTTTTGTACTCACTACCAACCCATCCCCATGCCCCTTCTGTCCCCTTCACTGTCACATAAAGACTCCAGGGATCCTCAGCTGAAATATGATGGTGCAGTGACAGTATTACTAGGAGACGGGTGTCTGCCTTACTCCTATCTTGTTAGTTAGGATCCACTAGTTAAAGAAATTGCTATTTACTCCATTCAGTCACTGAACACTGTTTATTTAACTTACAAAATGCAAATATGCTGGTAGTCAGAGGGTTAAAAGAAACTACTAAGTACTTGTAAATTGATGTAGTGCCCTGAGGGTACTTCTGCTGGTAATAAAGTGCATCTTATAAACAGATCTGACTCCGTGCTACAGTCCAGCAAAGCAAAGTGGAGTGGATCCATCCCAAATTAACCGTAAATGAGAGCGACACTAACACAAATCAAACACTCCTCAGGGCTCCGCTTACTTTAATTACAAAGCCTTGGAAAATGATCTAGAAGGGATTTCTCTTCTCCAGGAGAAATTAAGTGAAGGGATCTCCAAACAGTGGAAAAAAATCAGATGTACAAGAAACAAAAGCCATTTAAATTCTTTTCTTTGCCCACCTTTTTCGTAATGAAAACCAATAATATTAACAATAACCGCTACATGTAAATTCATCTGGATGCGGTTTTCCTCCCCTAACTCTCTACTTGCCCTGACATCTGAGGTGGAGAAGTCCATCTCATCCACAGATGTGACCATTTCCAGACATGCTACAGGAGGCAAGAAACCACTGCTCCAAGGCTGGTGGCAGGAGGTAAAAGGGGCTGTGATAGTGAAACCCATGTCAGGAAAATGCATGGGCTGGGAAAGGCGAGACTCCTGAAGGGGCTTGAGGACACCCATTTGGGCTGCGAGTACCCCTACAGCTGAGATTGGGGTGCCATGGGTTCCCCCCAGCCCTGTCTCCCCTGGAGCACCCAGATTCTCTCTGTGCCCAGTTTTACTACAGGAACAGGCCCTGCATCCTGGCTGCTGCCACTCCCAAGCCCTCCTGTGGAGGGGCTGCAGTCCCATATGGGTTCAGCCAGGGATCAAAGGGCCAAGAGACACAGGGTGGCCAAGTCTCCTCCAGTGATGTTTCAGAGGAATCAAAACGTGCATTTTTTTCTTTGCTAGAGGGAAACAGGTTTAGCACCCAAGAACATGAGAGAGGTCAGGTCCTCCCATCATGGCTTTGTCCCACTTGTGCATTGGAGCATCTCACCCTCAGCAGACATGCAGACAAGGTGGCAACCTGCCACAGTGCTCTCAAGACTAGCCAGCTCCATCAAGGTCTTTTACCATCACATACCAGGTTAACTTCAATAAGTAGTTAGCACACCTTGCCCTGGCACGGCCACCAATCCCCCATGAGGTCTCAAAGATCCATCTACTGTTTCTTCAAGCTAGTCCCTCTCCTTACTCTGCATCTTCCAGATCTCTCTTCATTGGCTGCTCTTCATATAGTCCTAAAGAGCTATTTAACTACTTAGCAGGAACCAGCCACAGCTGCACCTTATCCACATCAGCCAACCCACCGCCCCTGAAGCCAGCCCACAGCTGTATATTATCAATGTTCATTAATCCAGCTTCATCCCTCTACAGCAACCCCTGAGCTGTACACTGGATTAGGGGCTGAATGAGGTTTGGATCCAAAAAAATGCAAAAAACTTCCTGATCTGAACCTTGGACTGCAATTTGTCACAGCTCCTCCAGGTACACCCTGGACAGAGAACAGATTAAGAGCAGCCCTGAGGAGAAGGATTTGAGAGTGTTGGTGAGAAGCTCAACATGACCTGGCAATGTGCACTTGCTGCATCAAAAGAAGTATGGCCAGCAGGTCAAGGGAGGGGATTCTCCCCCTCTGCCCCTCTCTCATGAGACCCCACCTGCAGTACTGCCTTCAGCTCTGGGGCCCCCAGCATAAGAGGGACTTGGGCCTGTTGGAGTGAGCCCAGAGGAAGGCCACCAAGATAATCAGAGGGCTGGAGCACATCTCCTGTGAAGACAGGCTGAGAGAGTTGGGGTTGTTGAGCCTGGAGAAAAAAAGGCTCCAGCGAGGCCTTATAGCAGCCTGCCAGTGCCTGAAGGGGCCTACAGGGAAGCTGGGGAGGGGCTTTTACAAGGGCATGTAGCGATAGGGCAAGGGGGAACGGCTTTGAACTGAAAGAGGGTGGATTTACATTAGCCATTAGGAAGAAATTCTTTCCTGTGAGGGTGGTGAGACGCTGGCACAGATTGCCCAGAGAAGCTGTGGATGCCCCATCCCTGGCAGTGTTCAAGGCCAGGCTGGATGGGGCTTTGAGCAACCTGGTGTAGTGGAAGGTGTCCCTGCCCATGGCAAAGGAGTCAGAACTAGGTGATCTTTTAAGGTCCCTTCCAACCCAAACTATTCTGTTTCTCTGATTATATGATTCTGGTGATGGGCTGTGGGGTCAGGGAGGGTGGTAAGTGTTCTCCAAGGCAAAGTGGCTCCTTTTGACCTTTGATTCAAAGCCACCACATCAGCAGACAGAGCGGCAAAGGTGCTGCTTTGTCCCTTATCCTCCAAGCTCTGCTCCTTTGCATTTCAGATGCAGGGGCATGGTTTATAATCTAATTCCAAAACTAAGACTTGGCATCTAGTTTTTTATGTTTTGTTAAGTAGCCTGTTTGGATTTTTATGATTCAACTAATATTTGTGGGTTTTCTGTCGTGAGCAGCCATCCAATAGCAACATTAAATAAAAAATAGAGTCACTTTATTGATTTGCTTTTAGTTAAAAGCAAACATGTCATATATAATCGAGATGTACACTGCTTGTAGATCGTAGAGAGCACATTTATAAAACCATCAAAAGAAATAATTAAATGGAATATATCACAGCCACCTTCTGAATCATCTGAACAGGGATGTTACAGACATAAAATGCTGATAGTCCTTCTGGCAAACTTTTAATACAATCATTTGGTTTGCACTTTAAATGCCTGGCATATTTTAACCCTGGAGATAAATGAATCTCAGTGGGATTGCTGAGTAATTAAGAAAAGTGTCTCTGATGGGCTTGCTTCATACAGAGAGGTGAAATAACACTGGGAGAGTCTGCTGATCATTTGATATCTTTACATTAAAAAAAAAAAAGAAGGCAAACCCTGAGGCATGCCATTGTCATGCTGTGCGACAGGGATTGCTTTCAAACAAGTTGAGTTTTCAGTGTTAGCTGTGTCCTGGTTTTATAAATTGCCATTTTAAATGTAAACCAGTGTGCATTCTGCAAGGAAGTCTCTGGAGTCTCGTCCTCCTCGCCCTGAGCCAGAGCACGATGGCCTCAAGGCCGCAGGTCAGGGTTCATCTGCTCAGTGGGGTTTTCCTTGATTGAGGGCAATAGCTGGGTGGGTGGGTGGCAGTGGTGGAAGGGCTTGGGGAGGAGTGGTTTGCTGCCTGCTAGCTAATCAGTTGCAAAAGGTCCACAGGAGTTGTTTATTTTCTAGTAATGGGTCAAGATATATTCAGGAAGGTCTCGACAATCTACTTTTAGGGTTTGTGTTGAGCTATCTGGATGCTCAGTTTTATGGAAGGAGCAGATTTTTTTGGTAATAAATGCCAAATAGCAATTGAAACACTGAGTCCCTGAAAAAAAAAAAATAATCAAGCTTTGAATTACTGCCTGGCTCTTTGATGTGCCATGATTAGCAACGCATGCAGTTTTAGTCCCAGTGCTATTACACACAAATCACCCTGGGAACTCTCCCTCAGCTATTACTGCCAGCAGAGGGATGTTTTCACATCAAGACATTTAACTCAAAATCGTCGCTTTGCCAGAAAAATCTTCTTGGAGAGCAGGCTCTGGGAGTTTTCCCTTCAGCATAAAGTAGCAGAGCTAAATCCCAGCCAGGCTGGGAGCTTGCAGCCTTGTTCTCTGCTGGCTGCACTGAGGTCAGGCTCTGCTCGCCTCTCGGGAGTCAGCTGTATCGCGGTCAGAAACACGTAGCATCAGCTGGGACTTTCACTGGCGATACTGCGCTCGGTTTCAGTGCGCATCCCCCAGCATGAAAAGCATTCCAGGAAGAAGGCGGTTGTATCCCCAGAGATGATAACCGATCTTATTATGAAAAACGTTACTTATTCTCTGGAACACAGACCCAGAATTAAGCCATTAGGCAATTAGGACAGTTGTTCCTTTAAATAATTATTTTTTACTTAAAGACATTGTTATTATTGGTGGAGAGGTGGCTGCAGGAGTAGTCCATTTGACAATTGCATCTGAGAGCAGGGGACAGAAGTGCCTGTTTATTTGCTATATAAATCAAATCAATTTAGTTAAATTTACAAAGGCAGGAATAAAACCAGTAAGGTCTGTCCTGTGGCTGTGACCCAGAACAGAGGCAACATTGTCACTATTAAAACTGCTCTCCCCAGGGAAACAAAGAGTGCCATGTGGCTGCAAGCCTTTATTTGTTTGTTGTAATTTCCAGTGCTATATATTTTAAATCTATTTCAAGCACTGTTGAAAACCTATACTGGTGAGAAGCCACCTGCCCAGAGGGACCCAGTGGAGTGACATGCCCACCAGTATGAAGGGGAGTTGTGCCATCTTGCTCCGAGGAAATCACGAATTAAGGGTTTATAACCAAGGTTAATAACTCCAGATATATCTCCCTCTGCCACACAAGGAAGGTAGATTATTTACAGGCACGTGTTCTGGCCCCCTAACTCTTACCTCCTGCTCCTCTCCCCCTGCGCCTTTCCACTGCTCTACCAACACCCCTTGCCCTGTCCGTGACTCCAGCCACATCTGAAGCATGGCACAACATCACTTTGTGATGCAAAGAGGAGGTAAAAAGAGGTCATACTTTGACAGTCTTTCCCAGCATTTCTCTCCTTGGTGTTTGCTGTGTTAGTCAAGGCAAGACAGATGTGATGGGTCCTGGACATCACAACCTGTCTCTAGCTCATGGGGCGCTAGTCCGGATGCAGAGAAAGAAATGGTCACTGCAGGACTTAGCCCAGAGGGAGCTGGGTAGCTTACACTGTGCTGGCCAGCTGGTGATGGCAGGCATCAGTCTGCATCTCTGCTGACCTCAGCGTAATTGTAAGAGCACATTAAGCTGAAGGACAGCCCAAAAATTCATTTCAGAGAGGACTAGCCACCTCTGGATTTTCCTCCTGAGAAAATCCTGAAGGTGAAATAAACAGTCTAAGAGTGAAATTCAGCCATTAGATACCTGTCTACAAATGCCACTGGTGTTATGGGAGCACCACGTGTGAATGTGGGAAGGGATCTGGTGCACTAGATGAGGTCCTTCTTGTTGAGCATCTTTTTTTTGTGCACACTTTCTGGGCAGATGAGTCCCTGCACCACCTCTGACCTAGGTAGGCACAACCTTAGCTATCTTTGGGTTGAAAAAATGCCACTGGCTGCCAGGATGTCTTTGATGCATGTACAGATGTGAAAGAGCATGGTCCAAGCAAGCTGTTGCCACATTCAGCTCATGAGGGATGGATACCTCTGGTGATACACTGGGATATGGTAATCATCTTAACAGCACTTGGCACTAAGTACTGCCTCCCATCCATGTCGCTCTCCAAATCTCTGTGCCATTAGCTAATTGAGTTTCACAGCAATACCTCAGCAACACTAGCATTGGCAGGCATGTTTTTCAAATGACTAAATACAGATTTGGAGAGGCTACATGTCCCACCTGGCCAGTGGGCAACAGTGGGATCTGTGAGCCTTTCAATAGCAGGAGTTGATGAAACCTTCAGATAGGGGTGACAGCCCCTGTTGAGGCCACATGGGAGGCTACTGTTGGGCTCTGTCCCAGGAACTCTCATGAAGAGGGTTTAGAACTTTAGAAAAGGGATCTGAAACTTGGACCTAGTTGGTGCTTGTCCAACCATTCCCTGCCCATGTTTATGTCAACAAGGGGTATGGCTGTCAATGGGGAGCTTCACTGCCCAAAGCAGGATGGGGACCAGAGGGGACACAAAGAATTCTGCACTGGTGTGTACCCAGACTAATTTGGGGTCACCTGGGCTCTGGGGCTTTCACTAGGGCCAGGCCAGGGAGATGCCAGGTCCAGGGAGAGCAGCGTGGGCTGCTCACATACCCTCACAGCAAGCAGGACCCCTTGCAGAGACTACCCACTCCCACCCTGGTCATGGCCAGGGCTGGCCTTCCTGCAGTGCTGGCCAAGCTGGTGGCAAGCAGGTCCTCCCTGAAGCAGTCCCTGCCATGGTACCCACTGTCTGGGTGGGATGTGCAGGGGTTTCTGTGGGGCTGCAGGATGTCATGTACTAGAGCTGCTGCTTGTGTGGCAATGCCCAGCTTTCTGGGCTTGGTGTTCATCTCACCTGGTTACAGAGGAGCGTGGTGCTACATCTGCGGAGTCACGGGTGTACAGTCAGTGGAGGCGATTTGGTACTTTTAGGTGGTGAGTCATCTAACCTATTTTAGGTATCTCCTTTAACCTGAGATGCCCCAGACCCGCTTCTCCCCACTGTCTCAGGAGGCATGGCTGGCTAACTCAGGCATAGGCATCTGCTAGAGGAAGATGTGTGCCACCTCTGATGGCTGGAAAATCCTTGATGAAAATCTCCCATTTGCCTCAACCAGATTTTGAAGACAGAAAAGTCCAAGACCAGGATAAACATCGGATCCGAAGCTCTGAAGCAAGCCTGAATTATTTATCATTCTTGTGACCCAGAAGAGCAGGGACTTCCGTCTGTTTTCTGGGTCATTTGCATATAGCCCTCCACCTTTCATTGCCCAAGCCCTCCTCCTCTGCGGATGAGGCAGGAGCAGCAAGACCTCGTTCAGCAGGGCTCGTCTGCATGCCCAGAAGCTGCTCACACTTAGACATGAGCACATCAAGTCTGTCTCAGCCCTGCTACCTGTCTGTCCTTCGCACATCTCCGTGCATGTGTCTTTGTGTCTGTTTCAAAGCAGCCGGACCCAAAAAAAGCCCGTCGTGACTCTGGCAGGCTCCTAGGGAGGCCTCCAGCATCCTGATTACAAACCAGCTCTGGAGCTGAGAGCGCACTAAGGAGACTGGAGGGTGACAGCAGCGCTGCCGCCGGTCTGCGTTGTTGGCTGCCACTTCCTCGGCTGAGCGCAGCTCTAGGAGCGAAACGCCAGCCCGCAGAGCATGACCAGAGACAGCCTCTCAGGCAGGCTCCCCAGCAAATGAGAAACTCTCCAGCCTTTAAAACCTGCTCAAAATTAGAGGCTGTCTCTGAACAAGCCACTGCCTGGGCTGTTGGCAGGAAAAGGAGCCTCCTCCATCCATCACTGCTGGCTCCTGGTGCTTTTTCACTCCAACACAAGGAGATCGAGGTGGCTACGATCCATCCACCCCCTGTGCCGGCATGGCCCGGGGCAGCAGGACTCTCCGCTGGGCACTGCATTAGGCTGGCAATTGAAAGCAATACATCCTTATGGTAATGTGGGCACCAGGCAGCCACTATGAATAGGAAATGATGGCAGTTACTTTATCTAATAACAGCATGAAAATGTAAAGTGTCTTTATTGAGCTGCTGGCTTGCTGGTGAGAGTTAAAGGAAATGCTCTCTTGGGTATAACGTTTGCAGAGAGAAGTGGCATGAGATATTGCCATAAACTCTCTTGTTAATAAGCGAGCAGAGGAAGGGAGAGCATACCAAATGCAGCGGTGTGAAGGGACAAAATTAAGAAGGTGGAGGCAGCAACCTTTTTCCCTAGGCAGCAGAAGTCCCCCAAGGAGAAATGAAGAATTCCCCTCTTGACCCAGCAACTAGAAAACTCGTGTACTGCTAATAATAGTGTAGGAAAGGATGGCTTTGAAAGGAATAAAAGAAAAACACCTCTTGCCATACTAGTGTCCTTCAATACCAGAGGGAAATGTAAGTTACTGCAGAGGGGAGATTAGCGCAGCAGCTGTGCATTGACGAGCCCCTCTGCAGGTGGCCAGGGGGTGCAGAGGTGACTTTTGCCCTGTAGCAGATGGGGGAGAGGCGGCCCGAGTGTGTGAACGACAGCTGCATGCATCCCCGTTTATTCTGGCAGTGGTGGTGGGTGTGCAGCATTGCAAAATAGCTCTGGGGGTGAGGACCATGCACAGCTCGAGGCAGGCTCCCCGGAGGGAGGAGAAAGTCAGTGTTGAGGAAATGTCGTGAAGAGCCTCAGAATTGTGAAATTGGTTCCAGTTCAGCAAATCCTGTTTTCTTCCTAGTTTTGTAGATTATCTGTGGCATTTATCACTGATATCTTAATTGACATGTTATTTAACCGCTTTCAAGACTGCTTTTGATAGTTCTTGCACAATAAAAGCTGTTCTCTTGAGAAAATGAAAATTGTTAAGATGTTTAAGATCAGCTTCTTCTTAAAGCATCCGTACATTTCCAGTGCAGCTATTGCTTATATTGCTGCATGGAGCCAAAATGGATTTTTGAAAACACATTTGGCAAAATAATTCACCACAAATAAAGTACTTTGGTAAAGTCAACAGCTTCTGACAGCACTTTGCTTTTGAAAAAAATAGATCACTTTTTAAAAGAGGAAACAAGATTTGCTGATGTGCTTGCCTCTCATTGCCATAGACACAGAGAAGAGGAGAGGGAGGGATTACCTCCGTGCATTTTCCAGGGAGGTTTGTGGTTCTCCTCCCTGCCCACAGGCAGCTCTGGCTCCCATGTGGCTGTGCTGAAGTGGTGTCAATCTGCCCTGCAAACGAAGAGAAGGTGTGGGAATGGGGACCTAAAGGAGTGGATGTGTCACATCTGCAACCCGTGCACTGTGATGCCGTGAGCCCAATGGGCCATTTTGCTTCTGCACTCATCAGAGGTGAGCAGCAGATCAGGATCAAGAAGAGAGGAGGAGGAGGTAAAGAAAATGCATAGAGAAGCTGCAAGAGTGACCTGATCTTGGGCAAGAAAGGTGCTTTGCAAAGGAAACACTGTCTGTCTCTTGGGTTTGCTAAAGTAGATCTCAGGCAAAAGCTGTGTCTTTGGATGGAGAAGGTCTGTGATGGCAGAGGCTGCCCCAGCTCAGCAAGGGAAAGCACAATGACTTTCTGCAGGCAGGAGCTTACGCAGAAAAATAATTCAGACTGGAAATAGGACAAAAAATACTAGTGGTGAAGACAAATAACCTTTGGAAGAATTTACCAGTAGGTGCCACTGGTCTCCTTCATGGGAAACATCAAAGCCAGGCTTTTTGGAAAGGATGAATTCCGAACAAAACACAAAGCAGTCGGTATGAAGTCACATGTGCTTTACAGGGGGCAGGTTGGAGGGCTACAACTGTCCTCCCAGTTTTTAAAACTGCTGGCTCTGCTTCCCTAGGGACTTGCCCTCCTGTGCCCTGATACAACAGATGTAGGTGCTGAGGGAATACCAGGAGAATGGGCAGCAAGGTGCTGGACCCTGCCTGTGAGGCAATTTAAAATGCCATGTCCTGTAGTCACTTCTGGGGACAGGGTGCTAGGCTGGAGAGACCATTGCACTGAGCTAGAGAGATGTTTCTTATGTTCTTGCTTAAAAGATCTGGTGGACAACAGAGGAAAATTATAATTCTAATTTTCAACAGTGTGAACACCTCACCCTAAAACCTGCTGTGAGACCCAGGAGCAGATGAAACTTCACACATTGTTTTCATCCAAAGGATGCAGAAAACTGCCTGACATTCCAGCCAGATCAGGGGAGATGCATCCTCAATGTGACCCATTCCTCCCATGACTATAAAGGGAGCTGGGCTGGTGCACTCAGATGTAGACAGTCACGGGAGAGGTGCTTAGTTGGCATGGATCCTACTCCTCCAGCCCCTGGCCAGGCAGAAAATGGACTTGAACCCTAGCTAGATGGGGACAGTGAGTCATTTAAAAAGCCAGCTAGCATCCCTAGAAGGGAGGGCTGTAAAAGACTGTAAAAGGGTGGAAAAGGTGTCCTTCCTGCCCCAAGGCACTCATGGGGGCTGGCCCTGCTAGAGGGCAGCTACGGGTTAGCTTGGCCTGGCTCCTTCCTCAAGGAAATATAAATAGTGGAGCCAGAGGACGTCCCATGTCAGCCAGCCCTGCCAGAAATCCCACCAGCAGTCAGAAACATGGCTGTGCAAGCAGGCTGAATGGATACTCATGGTGCCCTGAACAGCATCCACATCCCCGTCACTGAGATGAAGACTAGTGCCAGTGTTTCAGGCAGGTTAGGTTTCCCTGATGGCTGTCAGTTATGGAGGGCAGCCTGGTGCCACCTGCATGGGAATCATCCCATGGATATCAGCAGGATACATAGGCAGGGATGAGAAGGAACTTGGGTTTGCTACACCTGCAGCATCTGAAAGGGCAGGAAGGGAGAGAGAGCAGCCTGTAGGAAGGTCACCCCCAAAAGTGCCCAGTCAGAAAGGTAAAGAAATCTGATTGACACCCAAGCCCTGCGATTTAATGTTGGGTTTGGACTGAGTGTTGCATCTTCCAGGTTGTTGTCCTGCCAAGTCCCACAGTGCCTGGACACCTGTGGTTTCTCATGAGCATTTCCCTTTCACCTCGGCAACTTGGACTGAAAGCAAAGTGGGAAAACTGGAAAGCTAGCATGACTGTGGCCAGTTTCTTTGTCTAGCTGATCCTATTGTAGTGCTAACCTGACACAGCCGCGCCTGCAGCTGAGCTGTTAGAGCTTTATAATCCTATGTGTATTACGGGGGTGCCACTAGAGTTGCTAAACTGGCAAAATCTGGATCCTAACGGTGATTTAGCCTATGGCCTTTTGCCAGGTCACACTTACATGTTACAGAATCAACTGTCTTGGAAATAACAGCTACAGTCACCAGAAATTTCCAGCCAGCATTTAAATGGGATTCATGAAGTGCCCCTTGCGTGTGGACTTGTTCCTCCTCTCTCTGGCTGCATCCAAACAGCTAAGTAATGCCATTGAGGACCTGCCTCAGGGTTTGAGGCCAGGTAGGGCAGCAGACCTTGCATCCTCAAGCCTGGATGAGACCACCACAAAGTCAAATTAAGAGAGTTACACTGGTTGAGAGCCGCTCTGTATGAAAGCAAAAGACCTGGATCCACACCCACACACCAGACCACGCTGCTGAGCTTTTGTTTGCAAGCGAAGCTGCGTGAGCGGCCAGCTGCCGCAGCTCGGCAGATATAGGGTCCCTTGTCAAGCCAGGGCTTTAATTGTGTGTTGAAATGCAGTAAGGCGTTGCTGTACGTGGGTCTCAGGACATGAACAATACGAGCAATAAAATATTTTCCGAAAGTGTCGCCATGAACGTGAACTTGCACATTGAGCAGGAGTTACCTTCAGATGCACCGAATGCTCAGTGAGCAGTATTTCCACAACTATTGCTGGCAGAGATGCTCCTCAGAAGGTCACGTGTAGGATGCGAGATGGGCACAGATTCATACGGTGATTTAGGCACTGCAAATGTCCCCTTGCCCACCCTTGAAGGTGGTCTTTTCCTTGCAAAAATGGCAGTCCTTTTCATATACCAGCCCAGAAGCTGGGATGTATATTCAGGTTGAAGATATCTCTGTGCCCCTGTGGGATCAGGGACACTTCTCCTGCCCCCCCAGGAAGGCAGCTGGGTTGCAGGTGGGCTGGACCACAGCACTGCCAGAGCCCCAAGGCTGGCTGGATAGCAGGCATGAGAAGTGCCATCTCTGCTGCCCACAGATGTGGTCATGCTCCCCAAGCCCAGGCACTCAGTTGAGTGAATCAGTCAAACAGAAATAATCCCAGGGGATTTAGGTGGCAATAACCAACATAAAATAGAAAGGACCTTTTGCTCATTTAGGGCTTTGATGGCAGAATACTTGCACTGATAACTTGCAGACTGAAATTTGCTGGCATAAAGTATTTGTGCAGCTACTAACTACAAATCAGGAAGAAATAAATAATAAATAGCTGGATGTTTGTATTTACTTTGGGAATGGAGGAAAGGATACATTTAAGCAAATCAGTTCACTCACTTGTCCTCAAGTCTGTCTGAAAATATTCTCAAAGTGTCTCTCAGTGCTGCAAAAATTATCTCCTGTTGTCATTTACAAGCAAATGTTAAGAACTGAGAGATACATATGCCTCCCATCTTTAATGTTTTCAGGGGGGGTTGCTTTGTCAGCTGTTTCAACATTCACAATTTCCCACTTACTTATCTACTCAGGCTTCTTTATTTTGTTTTTACGCACAGGCTTTCTGCAGTCTGGCAAAGCCAGTATTGCAGTATTGATTTTGGAAGAGGCAGTTGTGGCAATCCAGTCCCAGGCTGAAGCCTGCACTGTACAGGGGCTGCTCTGCCCAGAGCAGCAGCCTCACCCCCAGCATGGGGCTCATATTTAAAAAGAAGGAAAAAAAAAAAAAAAAAAAGGAAGAAAGAAAAGCTACTTTTATCTGTTCTGCTTTGAAAGGAAAAAGGATTACCAAGGCTAAATAAGCCATTTGAGTACTTAGCTAGCAAGCCTAAATAGTACGCTGATAGGAAGTTCTGGCAGAGAGCTAATTAAATTAACCCTCTTTGATTTATTAACAAGCAGAGCAACATATCACACAGGATTGTCCCATGAAATGAATGTGCTTTCTGATTCCCTCGGCTGCTTCGGTGCAGACACCTCCCAGAAAACCTGGTTATAGGGACTCAAGTTTAATGAGACTCAATGGCTCGAGAAGAATCCCTGCCCACCAACAGAAATACGCACTGGTAATAATATGCAAGAGCATGTTATTTTCCTTGCACTTCCCTAATTCCTTTTTAATGCCTAGGACTATCTAATGGCTAATTCGTAATTTCCTGGCCACCGATATGCAGATGAATGACAAGCAAAAGCCTTCTGCATGTTTAATTATTCTGTTGATTTAGAAGCCACTTTTCCCTCAGTGCAAGTTTCTCTGTGTGTGTGCTCTCATGCATCATGTATTTCATTATTTTTAGAAGCATGCTCTGTGCCTTTTTATGCTCTCATAGTTCCAGCATCCAGTAATTATCATGTTTTGTGTCCAACGGACCTGATCCACTGGCAAGTGTAAATCAGGAAAATATTTCTGACTTTAAATGGAGTTACTCCAAGTTACACCAGACCCAACACCTGACGTCTCCTATTTTTAGTGGTGGGGAAAATGTCATTTGTGTGCTGGGACCCTTGTGAAGTAGCGGAATATAAAATTCAGAAAACTTCAGAGTGGTGAAAATCCAAATCAAAGCCTGCAAATGCACAGACGTGAATCTATTTATACAGCGAGCTCTACTTCTGCTTAACCCCTGCAAGGAACTGCAACTCTCTTTGCATATTTGATTTTTCTCTCTCAGTAAAACATAGGCTACTTAATCTATTTTTGCTACTTCCTAACAGTTTCACTGGTGGGCTTCTTCCCTACGCCTTACATTTAGCTTTGATATCCGAGTGCTCTTTTGTTAAATTAAGGCAATTAATAAATGGAGACGTTAAGCAATCAATTTTGCCTGCATATCTCCACAGCCTTACATATGACTGGCTGTAATCACAAGATAAATGCAATGTGCTGATGTATGGTAATGTTCAATAATACATTCTCTACCAGGCTCAATTCATCAGGGAGTTTCTGGAGGGGAGGCATTCGTTATTGGCTGTCTCCGGACCTCAAGGATAACATTTCTGTCCTTTCCATTGGCCGCCCCGCTGCTGCAAGCCTCTTCCCGTCTTATTTTGATGATGAATATGAAGGCATGCTAAGCCGTGCTGGAGCGTAGCTCTCGCCGACTGCACTCCCTCCCCAGGCTCAAGGACTCAGGGGCTCCCTCGCTGCTTCCCCTGCCCACTGCCAGCAGCAGTAGCAGCAGCAGCAACGCCAAAAGTTGTGATGCTTTTCTTCACCCAGTGCTTTGGAGCTGTGTTAGATCTTATTCACCTGCGGTTTCAGCACTACAAGGCAAAGAGGGTTTTCTCAGCTGCCGGGCAACTTGTCTGCGTCGTCAACCCAACGCACAGCCTAAAGGTGAGTCAAAACATTTTTGCTCTTCTGACATCTTCTCATCACCCCCCTACCCCCCCACCCCCACCCCCACCCCACCCCCACTGGCATTTCTCTGCAGGGAATGAAACGGTGCTCTGGCAGCAAGGAGAGAGTGCTGTTAACACATTGAAGCCCTGGCAGAGAGGATGTTTGCATTGTCTGGCTGCATGATTCCCTTTGGAGCAAGGAGAAGCTATCCGCTGCTCCAAGCCATCATGGGAAGTCTCTGCTCCCCCTCCCCAAAGTTTCCTCAACCCTTTCACCTGTGTAATGAGCACGCATATTGCAAGCATCTAGGAAAAATGATTGGAAAAGTTAGTTGGATGAATTAATGTCCCTTTTTGCTGGAAGGATGCTGAGTGGTCTCCCAGGCTGACACCCAAGCACAGCGGGATGCTGCCAGGCAGTGGGGAGCAGGGAGAGGGGGGATGGCAGCAGAGGGGTCTCCAGCTGCTGTTCTTTTTTGCATTTTCGGGGGGGAAAGGCTGTTTCTGTCTCCTGAGGGGAGTCTGAAGGCATTCCTCCGGTGCTGAAACTGTCCTTAAGCTGTTTGCAAGGTGAGTCTATTTTAGGCGGGAGAATACATTTGCCTTAATGCAAAACTATTTATAGTCCCCATAAAGCATTTCTCTTACTCGCACAGCTCTGGATTTTCACTGACAAAGTGTCAACAGCTCCATCTATGCCAAAGCCCTGATGTTTGTATGTAGAGAAGGAGCAGCAGGGGGAGAAAGAGACTGGGAGGCTTTAATTACTTTATCACAGTAGTGAATGACCAACTTTAACAAAGTGGCTCCTGTTCTGTGGGAAGTCCTTGCAAACCTGACTTGCAATGCCACGCTGCTAGCCCGACACAAGCTTAGAAATTAATTTAATTCAGGACAACTTATCTTTGGCTCTGTTGAGGTCCCTGCGAGGAACTCGGAGTGGTTGCAGGGAGCATCTTTCCTGAGCTATAGGTCCCAGGGAGGTCCGTTGATGGGGTAAATCCCTCTTCAGAGCAGGACCTGTCCCCCCAGAATGGCAGATTTCCCAGAGTTGTATTTCCAGTCTCAGGCTGCACTCAGGCAGCAGGACAGATTCCCCACAAGGGCATGCTCAGCCTGAGAAGCGCAGTTGGCCGGGGCAGGCTCTCCCAGGGGATGGAGTGCTCGGGTGTGGGCTCGCCTCTCCCAGCATTGTGCTCCTCCACCAACACAAGCTATTTAAAAAAAGCACAGCCCTGTCATTATCTGAAAGGATCTGGCCATCCAAATGGATAAAAGAAATAGCCACATTCCTAAGTACATGGGGAGATTTTGTAAGTGAATGCTTCTGTGCTCGACCCCTTTTATGTGTCTGTCTCCCACTACTTTCATCTATAATTTTAATTATTTAAAAAAACAGCTGAGAAGGAAAAAGCTTGTTGAAGGTCACAACACAATTTCAGTGCCAGTGGCACTGTCTTATGAGGTCTCATAAGCACACAGAGGGGTGTCCACCGACTGCTCCACTGTACCTAGGATAGTCCTGAATTTATCAGTTCAGTTCTTCTCAAGTAGCAGATTTGCTGTTGTAGGAGCTGCAACATTTTACCTTCGAGCATACCAAAAAAAGCTGATGTTTCTGTTCCTCTCTTTTAAATACACAGAGCACTTCAGTTTATTAAAATCCCCTGTGGCCAACCTCTCCACTGCTCAGACCCAAAGCCCGGTAGAGAGATGAGCAATCTTGGTGCTGTCTTGGCAGCTCTTGAAAATAGGCATTGGATGCAAAACTCTCTTGGAAACAGATGACAGCCTCTAGGAAAAGGTCTGACGTGTCAGTGAAACCCCAGTAGGAATCATCTTGACCTGGCTAGGAATTCCTACCCCTATAGGATGGCAGTGGGAACCTGATGGCATGTGTTTCCCCACACGGGCCTGTTGAGACACCAGGCAGATGGACAAGCTGACAAGAAACCTCTCTGCTCTGAAAAAAACCCTCTGACTATAAAGTGAAATATGCTTTGAAGGTGGTCCCAAGTTTACCCAGCTCACATCCAGCCGGGTAAATGCAGCAGGCTTTAGCTCTGATCTGCTCTCAAGGTGTTCAGTGTGGTTTCCCACCAGTTCTGTAAGGAATGCACCACCACTTCGTGGCAGCACCCAGAAGTGATGCGTGGGTTGGACCCCTTTGTGCCCAGCACAGCACTACCGACACCCACCCACCAGCACCAGTGAGGAGTGGGAGCCTGTAGGCCAGTGCCAGCTGTCTCTGAGCGAGACACCTCACCCCCCCTGCTCTTGCCTAGAGATGAAGATGTAGTCACCTCTGGATGGCAAGGCACCTTGTCCAAAAACTGGTGTCAGAGACAAGCCAGATGAACTTGCTTCTTGGGGTGCCCATTTGTCCCCCACGGATGCTCAAGGAGAGGCTGTGGTTGCTCCCTTGGGCAGCCTGGAGCAGACACTTCTGAAGCTGGGACAGGGAAATCCCCCCCAGATTGTCCTGTATGCCAAACAACACCTGAGGGACCATTAAAAATGAAAGGGCCAAATGCATTCCTCTGTGGTGGTTTACAGTATTATGACTACTTTGATGTTTCATAGTCTATTATTTCTAGCTGGATCTTTTCAACTGTAACATTCTGTTGACAGCCCCCCAATCTATCTTAACAATTGACAAGTGGAGTGAAAACTGTATTAAGGTTCGCGGTCGATGAATGCAAGCCTGCTAGGTAACAAGGACTAGGAGCAATGTAATTTCTCTCCCTTACCTTCAAGCCTTCAATGTTTGTGCTTATTTCAAAATCATAAGCTCTTTGCAAAGGAATTATTTTATTCCCTATCTCCACAGCACCTGGGCAACAGGGCTCCTGGATGACTGGTGCAAGTGATAAATGACAGGCATCATATTCTGGTGTCATTATGCACGTTGACATCCCTCACATAGGTCAGGTCCTTGATCAGTGCCAACGGACATAACTCCATTAAAGTAAAATTGCAGCAGGACCTCCGTTCTTGCTCCTTCCATCCAGGGGAGTGCTCAGGGGTGGTGTCCCAGAGATCTGGCATCATGTAAAGCAGTTAGTGAGTGGCAAAGGGCAGGGGAACCCTGCTACCCTCCAGGGAAAGGCTGCAGCAGCTCCTGTTGTCACAAACCCATAGCTAGACCAAGGGAAGCCTCCAGTAAAGTTCTGTCAGCACGCTGTTGCTGCAATCATAGCCCAGACCTCTGACCATGACCAGAGCCCATCACTTATGTCTTCCTTTAGGAGAGGTCTGGAGGCTGGCAAAGAAGCACACACTTAGAAAGAAACCTGTGCCTTTCTTCCCACTGAAAGGCTCATTAACTGGGAAGGCTGATGAGTGATTCAGTGTATCTTAAAGGACAAGACAGTAAGAATGTCAGCACAGACACCTCTATTGATCTGCTGCTATTTTCCCTGGGCACGACAGGCTGACACAGGCAACTCTAAACAAGGAAAGACAATTTTGCAACCGTCCCCCTTCCATTTCGCCTCTTTGGCAGGGGTATGAATAGGCAGGGGCAGGGGGTGTTTTGGAGCCTCTTTGTACTTCTTGCCGCTTTCTGCTCTTTGTCCTCCCACAAGCTTCGCCAGGCATAGCAGCGGCACCTTACAATGCAGTGCTACACTGGGATCAAAATTCACTGGCAAAGCAGAGAAAACCACATATTTACCACATTACTATAGGTCACCTTTGCTCTTAATCATATTATATGCATTACCTTGTAACCTGCCTTCCTTCAAGCGTACAGTCGCCATGAATGTCTCCCCTTGGAGAGGCATGGCCAGGCAAGGGAGCTCCCCAGCCAAGTGGCTGCTCCCTCCAAGGCCATATTAATTCAAGGAGCACTGCTTATGTTACTGGCTGCAGACCCCAGCATGCAGGGAAAGTTTTAAAGGTGCTCCGTGCACATGGAAGAAGCAAGCAGGGTTTGATGGTCTAGCGGAGATGAGTCTCACTGAATTGCTGTGCATTTTCCCCCTGTTAGTAGCAATTCTCCCCAGCACTGCTAATTGCAGGCTGGGTAGAAGGGGAAGATGGGCGGTGTGCCCTTGCTCCTTAGTTGGCATCAGTCTCTGCCCCAAAAACCAGCGGTACAGGGCAGGGGACAGCAGTGCAATCACAACCCAGATGGGTGCCGATGCTTTTCAAGGTGTTGTGTATGGCTGGGTAAACCAGATCTTCTTCATTCAAGAATTTTTACACACAACTTTAACTCTTTGGAGAGTATGAAAAATGTTTTTGTAAAGAGTAAAAAAGTGTGTCTACAATGCTCTTGTAAAACCCACCCATCTACATCTCTGTAGGACTTCAAGAAACTCATTGAATTACAAAAAGAAGCATATTTAAAGGAGGGCATAAATAGTTCAATCTTACAATCAGAAAGGGTTGTAGCATGGTTTATGGGCCAAGCTGTCTTCTAGCTGCTTTCTAAAGTAACAAGCAAATCTGTTCTGAGTTAGGGAAGGGATCTTAATCCTGTTATAACAGCTTGGCTCCGTGCGCAGTGGCCAGCCAAATAGCATTGTAATCCACTTCATGCCCAGCAGGATTAAAATGCTACGGTGCATTATACCCCCATGAGATTTATTTATTTGTTTGGTGCAAGGCAGGAGAGGGTCTGTGAAACCCCTAACAACCTCCAGACATCCTCTGCCACTGTCTCAGCCCAGACATCCTCAAATCTCCCATGCGGGGCTGTGATTTGGGGATCTCAAGTGGCTTTTGGCCCCAATGTCCAGCAGGATCATGACAGCTGTGGCCAGAGGGGCTGCAAAACCCCCTGCTGCCTGCAAACTCAGGCTCCTGGCAAGGCACCTGGGTCCTGTCCCAGCTGTGGACCAGGGCTGTGCGAGCACTGGGCACCTCAGGCTTTCAAATCCTTTTGCAGACATGTGGAGGGAAGCAAGCTGCGTTGCTCTGCCGCCCCTGCTTCTGCCCTGCTTTGGTTTGAAAAGATTTCAACGAGCAAAACTGGAAACCAAGCTGACCTCAAGCATCTGGGGAGCTTCCATCTGTGCATCCACAGCTGCCTGCAGATGTGACCATAATGGTGCTCTGCAGAGGCAAGGCAGAGCATGCTCTGGCAGTTGTCCCTGGTGGCTCTCCATCAGCCACTGCCTGGTCCCAGGGACTCCCCTGTCCTGTAAGGCACTAACCTTGTGCCCACAGACCCACACACCAGCACAGCCCACAGGACGGCAGCGCAGGGTGGTGCGGGCTTTGCTCCAAGCACGCTGCAAAGGAGGGCAGCTCAGAGCTTCAGCGTGGTCTCCCAGAAAAACAATTCCGGCGTCTTCTCCGTGAAGGGAGAGGGAGGGGAAGAGCTGCCATCTCAGAAGTTTCTGTGTTAAAGTGCTCCAGCTTCCTTCTCCCCACCGCCCACCCAAAACCCACTGCAGAAAATTAATTACCACTGTTAACTGGCCCTGCCTGTCAGGCTACAGCTCTGGCAATGGGATAAAGTAGGTAAGCATTGGGTCCTTTCCTAACCACGTTTCATTTTGAGGGTGAATTTCAGTAAACCCAACCTGGCTGCAGGATGTTTCAAGTCAGATGTTATCAATGGAAGACAGTGCTGTTATTTTAACATTAGAGAAATGCCTCTCCCCTCAACAGGGTGTTTGGCCACAGGGCGAGGAGTAGCCATCAGACACCAACACATACAGCTTTGTAATCCACCCACTCTGATGTGGCTCGGTATATCGAGAATTTCTCGGTGCAGCCCTTTGGGTTAGACATAACCACCCAGATACACCCCTTGGGAGAAATGCTGCCCCAAAGCAATTGCTGTGGCTAACACACGGGGTGTGGAGGAAAGAGGACTGTTTTAATATAAGCCTTGATTACATGAAATGAGTGCTGAGGTCTCAGTCTGCTTCCCAGTTAAGTCAACCCTAGACATTCTCACAGCTGGCATTAATTAGCACACGTTGCTGGTTGCCTCAGGTAGAGAAGCTGAGCACTGAACATGGTCCTGCAAACCTCCCATGTTAAAAGGACCCAGGCCAGGTTTCCAAGCATCATGAATTTTGCCTCAAAGTCAGAATTTGCAGGGAGTATACATTTTTGTTTCACTGTTAAGATCGTTGCCTGGCATCAAAGGCATCCCAGCACACTTAGCTGGGGCGCCCTTGGAAACTTCCTTTTTTTCTCAGAGACAGCCTGAGGTTCTTAAGTGATCCAAGAAACCGAGTTTAAAGGAAGCACAACGAATCCCAAAAGCTCCAGTAAAGCAAAGGAAAGGAGCTGCTGTGGCTGTGCCCTGTCTCGCTGGGGTTTCAGCACTTCATACACCATAGAAAGCCCACAAGCCTTGTCCTGGCTGGCTCAGAGCTGAGACATTGAGTCCCTCCTGGCACCCCCAAAACTTTTCCATCACAACAGGCAATCAGCGTCTCTCAGCCTGATGCAGAAGAGGGAAAAACAGTGAATCGTGCAATTTCACAGGGCAGGGAGGATGACAGGGATAGTCTTGACCCAGCTTTACTGGGGCCTGAGCGAGTCAGTGAGGAGCATGGGAGGACACAGCCATGCTCTTCTGGCTGCACGAGACTGAGGTGGAGAGGCCTACTGCTCCCCTGGTGTGCTGGGAGCAATGACCATGGGAGTGATGATTGTGATGGGCTGCCCTCAGCACCTCTTGGTGGCATTGTCCCTAGCACAAGTCCCTGGCACAGCATGGCACAGTGTGGTGCAGAGCCATGGTCCTCCCTGGAGCTGCTGAAGGTGGGTGCTGGGAGGCACATGAGCCACCAAAAAGGAGAAAATTCCTTTGGAGAGCTGAAAAAGATTTAGGTAATACCCTTGGCCTGCTTTTGTTGTGATTTTTGCAATAGAGGCGAACAGAGCTGAACCACCATGTTTGGCTGATCTGGATCCACCTTCTGATGGAGCTGGAGAGAGCCTGGTCCTGAAGTCTCTGCTTGGCTCTGGCTGAACGCAGAGCGGCAACTTCGCAGCCCACCTCTCTATGCACATACTGTATTTGGAAATGAAAAGCATGGATGCTGAGACATTAAACAACTCATCAAACTGCATTTTCTTTCTTACCGTAGCTTTTCTCTTTTTGTTAAGTACCTTTTCTTGTGCGCTATTGTTCCTTCTGACCCTGCACGTTCCCTGCTATACCATAGTCTTAAATGATAAGAATCGCCTCATCTGTCCTTCAGTAACCTAATTTTGGGCTTTTTTTAGTCCAGCTGAAAGGAAAGCATCACTAATTTCACAGCAACTTTGGGTCTCCTATTTCCCTCTAAGATCTTTCAGAAGAAATCACAATCATTCAGTCCTCCACTTGTTTGGTGCCACCAATTTCCCTATTGCTTTAAAACGATTGCCAGCAAGATGAGGAGGGCTACAAAAGGCAGTCCGTGTCACCACTTGCAGGTGCAGCTGGTGAGGAAGCCAAGTGCCTTACATACCGACAAAACATAATTGCCATTGCACACTGGATCAGGGCGGGAGCAGGCAGGTCTGGCTGGAGGTGTCACAGCTGCCTGTTGTCCACTCAGCACAGTGAGCCATGACTATGATCCCTTCACCAGTGCTGGCAGAAGAGAATATCTTCCCTGTGCTTTGGTGTGGTGAAGCAAATCCACTTTCAGCTGGAATTTAAGCTGGTGGTCTGGCATGCACGCTGCCAAGGTAGGCACATGTCCCTTCTGCTTCTATGCTGCAGAAGCAGGCCGCTGGGCCAGGCAGTGACCTCACGTGGTTTTCACAACCTCCCATGAAGCTCTTACCCCTAGAGATTATTGAGGGCTGTGCTGAATGGCAAAATTTCAGTTGTGCATGGAGATATCCTGAAAATTGTTCTGGGTGACCTGCTGCTAATAGCCACCTGCAATACGTCTGCTCAGCTCTCCCACAGAGCTCTCCTCCAAAGAGGAAAAAGCATCCTGGCACTGCTGATAAATTGCCTGACACATATGCAGCATGGAATTTGAAGCACTTTATTTATTTAGAGACATTTCTGAGCATCTTATATAACATTAATGGATTTATCTTTAGCTCTCCCCTTTAGTCTCAGCAACCACGTGGAAGTGTCACTGGGGGACAATGGCAGAGACCTCTGAGCACTTTGCATGTTTATTTTGGTATACTTTTTGTAAAAGGTAGAAATATTTGAAACAACTTTGGAAAGGCATCAATCAGGTATTTCCACACCATATGCAGTGCTTTCAGTTCTATTCTTTTCTTCCAGGGCAATTTCATCCTGAGCAGATCCAAACTGAAACCCCTTTTCATTCCATATTGGCCTCCCCAGTATAAAATAAATCATTTTCAGAGCCTTAGTGATGTTACCAGTAATTTACACATGGAGATACTGATGTAGCGAATTGCTCACCAAACCCTGGGAAATGCATGGCGGAGAAGAGACACAGATCCCTGTGAATATCTTAAACACAAGATCACACACTCTTTCACATCAAGTGCCAGCTGAAATGGGAAGAGAAACGGAAATGGAGCATAAATGAGACATAAAAAGATGAAATTGGTAACATCCCCTTGCACAGAAAACAAACACTATAGATGAGCAAGGAGGCAGATGCTATGGAGCAGAAAACCACATCAGCAGCAGATGAAAATGTTCTTCTACTCTTACGGACTGCCATGTGGAAAATAAGCAAAGTAATAAATGTGAAAATGGAGTAAATAGCCACTACACAAGGATTACATAGAGCAGCTGGGGTAAGAGGACAGTTATGGTCACCTTCAGGCTTTGTGGAAATGACAGGCTGAAATGGAAACGGCAGGATGGCAGCAAGTGGGCTTATCACAGTAGTGCCCTGAGCTCAGCGAGACCTCGCCAGGTTCATTGTCAAGCATGTGCACAGATTCAAAAATATGTATTTTTTGCAGGATCAGACCCTTTCTCAGACATACATATTTAAAAATAACCAAACTTGATCCAGTAAAAGACCGTATGGAAAACCCGCTGGAGTCCAGCAAACTTATCCATCCCTTCTAAAGAGCACAGGGCAGACTGAAGCCATCTTCCTCTCTAATAGGGAAGTGAGCAGGGATGTCTCACCACTGCGTTGCTACATCTGCTCAGGTGAGAATACCTGACTGCGTGCCCGCATGTGTTATCTGCTGGTTGGACCCCCATGGTGTGAAAAGGCACATTACAGACCAGTGGGGCCAGGCTTTGCTTGTGGGGCAGTACTATGAGTTGCCTGCTCGTACCACCTGAGAGCTGAGGACACCTCTGTGGTGCAATATCTTTTGGAGTCTAGGATCAGTGAGATGTGTTGTCCTCAAAGGAAGACTGTCTTTCTTGCCACTAACAATCAAGGAAGCCAGAAAACTAGCTTGGGATGGATGTCATTTTTGTCCAGCTGAAGCTAGATGAAATTAACTCCACAAATACGCTACAGTTTTTCTGACTTATGCAAAAGAATATCCAATCAGGATAATTGTCTTCTTAAGATAAATCCAGAAAATTTGGGCACAGTAACACCAAGTATTATATTCACTACTATTTTACGCAGGTTCAGGTAAGACAACCTGCTTTCCACTCCCCAAAAACAAGCTCTGAGGGAGTTTTCAAATACAGCAAAATAAGGTCTGGACACATAACTGCAGAGTGAGAGCTTTCAATTTATTTCTACTACAAGGAACTTCTCATCATGCAAAAAGTAGGGAATAAATTTTTGAACAAAGTGACAATGGAGAATTTCAGGCAAAGCAACTGAATAAACCATAGATGCTGTCACCATTGCCAGGCAAGACAGAGGGGCAAAGGGGTTCTGGTGGACAAGCTGGATGTGAGCCAGCATTGTACCCCTGTGGCAAAGGCCAACATCATCCTGGGCTCTGTTAGCAGGACTGTAACTTGTGAGACCACGTCCAGAGTACAGAATCCCTGGTGTTCCCTGCCACCGAAAAGGCACTGAGGCAGAGGAGCGAGCCCAGTGAGGGGCACCAGGCGGGTCAGGAGGCTGGAGCACAGGATGGGGGAGGAGAGGCTGAGGGCTGTGCTGGCTCAGCCTGGGGAAGCGAAGGGAATTGCTGTCTACAATTAACTAATGGGACTGTATAGAGAAAACAGAACAAGACTCCTCCCACAGATGCACACTGGAAAGGAAACAAGGACTAGACATAAGCCAGAGCAAGGGATATTTTGACTAGATATGACACAAAAAGTCCTTATCGTGGGAGTAGTGAGGCACTCGCACAGGCTGCCCAGAGAGGCTCTGCCATCTGCATTCTTGGGGATTTTAAAACTCGATGGGACCCTGGGTAACATGAACTATCTTTGCAGTTGACCGTCCCTTAAGCAGGAGTTGGGCAATGTGATGCCCAGAGGTCCTTTCCCACCTGAATTGTTCTGTATAATACCAGTTTATGTGCAAGGAGGGGGGCAGTAGTACAAGGGTCTCAAGTACAACCATTGAGTGTTTGCATCAACAACAAGCAAGCCGAAGTCATATCAAAAAGACATATCTGAAAAGAATGAAGAAGGCAAACAGACATGTGGGACACACTCAGGAATCCTAGGATCAGCACAGGAGACTGACACTAGCCAAAAATTATGAAGCTATACCAGTTACACAAGTATCCAGTAATTTAAACTCATCAGAAATGCAAATCCTTATGGTAGCCCAAAGCCCATAGATATTACCAGCTAATGAAATCAGTCTGGATTGGAAAGGAGGTCACTGTGGCAGATAAAGGATGGCAAAAGACAGCAAGACATACTTCAAAATATGCTTCAACATAAGCACTCTTATTAGTAATTGCAAGCAATATGAAATAAATTCTGAAGGGGAGAGGGCAGATTGTTCAACATCTATCAGAAAAGGCTTTGCACCCCAGAACAAGGGTAAACATGCTCCTAAAGAGCGCTGAGTGGAGCAAATAATGTGGAGCAAGTCACATGGAGCAAATAATCCATTTGGATAAATCTGCCTTTCGTTCTCCTGATTGGGCTGGCTGCCAGCAGGACAAACTTTCTCTGGGTTTATTCAATTAACTGCTTCATGATTACTTTCCCCCTATGGCAGGATTCCTAATGCTTCAGACCCGCTTTTTGGCCTGTGAGCTGTGTTAATTAGCTGTGCAAAGAGGTACAAAGCAGAGAGGCTGCTTAGGTAATGTCATTTCTGTTCCCTGTCTGGATTCTGGGTCTGCTCTAGGCCGGATGGAGTCTGTTTCTGTTTGTCTTTGATCAGTGACAGCCAGAGGTCCTACACAGGTTTTGGTGACTTGGAATGAGATAGCATAATTAGAGGTGAGGAAACACTGATTTATACAGACTTTTTTGCCCAGATCATGGTTTGCAGTGTGGAAGTCTGTGGGTGACCTGTATTTTGTTAGCTGAACATGCTGCTATCCCACATGACTTTGTCGATCCCTTAAAAGTTGTCATTGCCCTGGTGCAGGGGCAGCAGAGGGGGAGACAGAGCTTGGTCCTCACACCACCTCCAAGTCTTGTCACAGGTCTTTGTGGGTCTATTAAAAGAGGTTTTATTCATGTGTCAGACTGAAGAGGCAGCTGAAATGCAGGCACATGTTCCCCTTTGCTGCCTTGGCTGTGGGAATGTGACTGCCTGCAGCGGCCGCGCAGATGCTGGGATCAGGAATGTCCTGGGCCACCCTAACAAGCTTCACCAGACAATATCTGACAGGACCCTGAAGCATTGGTCCTTGGAAAATGTTTTGCTCATTTTTAAGGTTTGTTGGCCTGGGGGAGATATTCACATTTCATTTTCTGTCCTCGCATTCCTACCAAATAGTTGTGATGTGATCAGGGGCTTGTCTGGCTCATTTGGTTTCCTCTCTGACATCATTCTGGCAAAAGTTTTCTGGGGACCTCTTTGCCCTTGTTGAGTCAAGCAATATCCCATATAAATATTTGCCTCGAGACAAGTACTCAGGTTTAGAGCTCTCATTATCTGTGCTTTTGGGTGTAGGTGAAAAGACACGTTTTCCACCGCCACACACCAGCCTCGGCAGAATGCAACCCAAAGAAGGCAGCAGTGCAGCAGGAGCACGTTTTTTATAAATGGGGGGGTGTTTACCTGCAGACAATTCATGGTTATGCCCAGGTCAAGATTTAAAGTGTAGCAGGAAAACTGACACAAATGCTCAAAGTAATTCACCGTTGCTTCATCTGGTTTCCCACTTACAGCCAAACTGGAATCTTTCATCCAGTTCCTGCCTGGAATCTCAAGGACCTAGATCATACAGGAAATAATACAGCTTTAAAAATAAAACAGAACTTGTAAAGGGTTTCTTCTGCCATAGAGAATAGTTCAAAAAAGAGACTCAGAAATGCTAAGGTCATGCAAGGTTGCACAAACATAACCACTGGTTTGTAAATAACTGATTATAAAGAATGAATTTTCTTTCAGGCTATTGGTAAAAGATGAAGGTGCTATCAGAAAACAGATCTGAAGCCAGCTTAATCTTCAGGAGCTTCACAAGGCAACTGGAGATAATTTAGTGTTGCAGCTAAACACAAGATTACTGGTGAGGTATCTTTTAAAAAAATTTAAGCTTGTAATGATTTTTTAAGAATAAGCCAGTGATCAGAAAACAACATCCCAGTTCACAGATAAATCCAGACTGCATCTGGGTATTTTGCCTATTTGCTGCTTTAACTAAAGCAACTTTAATTTGCCAGAGGCCAACCAACAGCCTATAGCAAGAGAACGCAGTCTGATGAAGCAGATGTTGGGGAAGGGAAGAACTTTTCTTTACTTACTCATAGGGAAAATAAATTAATTGATACAAGAAGCAGCCTTTCAGCACTTTTTGTAGTGGTAACTTTTGCTTGTTGACTTTTACAACATGGAAGAAACTCGCAGATCAAGTAGCTTCTGAGTTGTTTTCATGGAAAAGGACCTTTATGCTCTCTACAGGCAAGTCACGAAGTGGGTTGCAGCCCACTGCAGTCCTGGCTGACTTGTAATTACAGCTCAGGCACTCCAGTCAGACCCGTGCCACCTGGTGTCTGCAAATAGCTGAGTGCTAAAAGATGAGCAAGAACCTAGTCCAGCCCTCTGCAGTCAAGAAGTCCTACAGGATAATGTATTTCCCTGGTGGGGAACAACCCCAGCTCTTGGTGGGTATCACCAGACTTCCCCAAGACCCACGCAGCCAGCACCTGTTCCTGAGTTCACAGGCAAAATCAGGCTGAGCTCCCTAAAGAGCCCTCAGTGATGACTGACCCGATGCTCTGAGCCCAGGCCACAGTTAAAGGTGACAGAGAGTCTGTTGTGCTTACCTCTGTACCCAAAACAGCTTTGCCAGCCTTTGAGCTCACCAACAGCACAGGCAGGCTTCCCATCCCCTGCCCAGCTCGCCCCAGCAGCTGGGGTGCAAGCAAGGATGGAGCAGAGATGCAGCAGAGACTGGATATGAGCCAGGCTGATTCTAGTAGATAAATAGCTGCATTAAGCGGCTACTGTGCCTGAACTAACAAGCCCTGCAGGAGACAGGATCTGTTCACTGCAGCATCCTGCCAAGGCACTGTGGTTTATCTGCCTCCAAACCTGACGGGCACATCCACATGCTGCAGCAGTTCGTTGTGCCACTGGAGCTGCGGGGGGAATCAGCGAGCTGGGATGCTCTGCAAGTGTCTATGCCTTTGGTTTCTCTCTCTGCAAATGGGGATGAACAATGTTCTCCGACTTTCTATTGGAGAGTAGGTGTGGCGTATTAGTTCTTAATGGTTGCATAGTGTAATTATTTCTTTGTTTTGTGACCTTCTTTAGAAAAATAGTTATGAGGTAGTGTGGGAGGATCTCGATGTACAGTTGGACTCGATGATCTTCAAGGTCTTTTCCAGCCTGAATGATCCTATGATTCTATGACACCAGTTAGGTGGTTTGGGATGGAGGCCAAAATAGTCAGATCTGCTGTAGGTTAAGCCGCTGTATGTGTGTGAGGGACCCATCTGCAAAACTGGCCCTGCTGCCACAAATACTGTGAAGCTGCCAATCCTTTTGGTGTCAATCAGGCTGAGGTGATACACTTTTCCAGTCTCACAGTCAGTCTGTAAATATGCGAGACCTAAAATGAAGATGCTGAAGCTTCATTGTAGCCACCTAAGTTTATATTTTTTTTACCTTAATCCCTTAATGATGATTATACTGTAAGTAGAAAATATAAAGCATTTTAGAAGCATTAAGGAATACTTAGAGGGCTCATTAATCCACAGTTAATATGCAGCCACCACTGAGAGGGAACGAAGCAATCATGCTGCCTCAGCATTACACAGCATGTCATCCCTGCCTGCCTTCAGAAGGGAAACAGAGGATACCTGCTCCACCTGGGACCATGGGGGAAGGTGGAGGTGGACAGAAGGTGATGTTCTAAGGTACAGAGCATGAGGCATGCACAGTGCCCTTGATGCTGTGCACTGGGGTTTTAGGGCAGATCTGCGCCAACATCCTGACTTTTTCCCTAACGAAGACAGCAAAGTTGGCACCTTCTGCTTTCAGCTTCCAGTCGGAGTAAAATCCAGCCACCTAGGTAGAGGTCAAAGGCAGTGCTTTGGAAAAGCATGTGTCAGTGCAGCAACCTCTGTTTTTCCCTGGCAAAGGCAAAACTCTTGGAAGGTCAATCATAAATCATCTAGGCTTCACCACACAAATGACCTGCTAAAAAAATAAATGTATGGGAGTATTTGCCTGCCTTATCTTCACTGATAAACAAAAGTGTTCTTCATCGCTTTGGATTTTCTTGGTGGTTCTCTGTGCACAACAGCGATTAGGCTGTGCCTCATTCAGTTGCAAGCATAATGAGTTCCCAGAGCTGCAGCAGAGGCAGAAATCACAGTGTCTGCACCACAGCTATCCAGTCTCTGGGCTTTAATTCCAGGAAAGCTTTAATTCTCATAGAAAACATCCTAATACCATGGATCAAATAAAAAAACTTGTCAACTCAGCGACCTCCAGGAAGTTCTTAACCAACAGAAAATTCAAGGGGGTACTGTGCGCTGCCTTATGACAGGGTAAAATGAGAATGGAGAGGCAAGTTAGGCAGTAATAGATGTACATGTATGATGTGGTCAAAGGCAAGATCTTCCTTCACCCTGCCAGGGAATTTAATTTTCCAGATACCTGTCACCATATGAAACAAGTGCTGAGGCTGTCATCGTTCCAAATGATTTTATTTTCATGCGTTATCTTCACTCCCAATATACGAGATAAGACTAAGGCCATGTGCTGGCCATATTATGTGACCAGATAAACTGCATCTTGGATGCATGGCCAAATTATGGCTAAGTCATGGCCAAATCTCCCAAAACACACAAATCCTATCAACCTGGGGTGGCTGCTCCAGTTGCAAAGCAAAGAGAGGAGCAAGAGCAGGAAGCCTGCGTTTCTGGTGGGCTTGCCTCTCAAATCCAGTCCTAAAGCTGAAGAAGGAAAAACATGTATGTGCTCAAGGGGGTAAATCCTTCTCTGGACAAAACCCTGAGGTCCCAGGCCTGCAGCTGTGCCCCACAGCTCACTCATGGGTACCACCCCAGTGGGAAGCAACCTGTGGTGAACGTACAAGATTGGCAGCCACCCCAAACTTCATGGCCAGGAAACAGGGTTTGTGGACCGGTCATCCTCAAGATATAACAGCTTGCTGCAAATCAGCCCCCTCCTTCCTGCTCCATGCTGCCCTTGTCGCCAGCGTGGATATATCCCTTGCACCTCCTTTAATCCAGAAGCTATGCCTGGGAAAGCAATAAATGCCATATCATGATGTGATGCTCCTGATTTTCCAGAATTCTTATCTAAGCATAATCCATTGATGTTATTTAATTACCATAAAGCAGATGCCTTATAGCATCCAAAATACATCTATTTGCCTTAATTTTATGGTATGGTAATTAACAACCAATGACTTATTCAAAACATATTTACAGAGGGAAATGTCAGAGTTGCATCACTTTTTCATGCCCAGTAAATGCACCTGCAATAACCAATTTGATATTTAATTAGCTTGCTTATGAGCTCACCTCTGAGAAAAATTATTTCAGAGAATGTGTTAGCTATGATGCTTAAGCAGATTCTCAGAGAGGATGCACTAGCCTGCAGGTCAGCAACAATTTCTTGCTTTGTTATGTCAGAGTGTTTTGCTGTTCATACAGGTTTAACGTAGTTATACCCTTCACATCATTTTAAAGTTAAACTATTAACCACACAGAAAATCAATATGCAATAGAACAATGTTCATTAAGCAAACCATAAATCAACTCTTCTGTAGACACAGCAGATACCAAAGGCTTTCATAAAACTCCTGGCATGCTATGATCAAAGGAGAGGAGACTGTTACCATGAAGATCACAATTCTGTGCATCAGATCTGGGTTAAGCAATTGTCCTGGTTTCAGCTGGGATAGAGTTAATTTTCTTCCTAGTAGCTGGTACAGTGCTGTGTTTTGGATTTAGGATGTGGGCAGGGTTGATACCACACTGGTGTTTCAGCTGTTGCTGAGCAGGGCTTACCCTAAGGCAAAGGCTTTTCACTTTCCTGTGCTCTGCCGGTGGGCGAGGGAGCAGGGCCAGGACAGGTGACCCGAACCAGCCAAAGGGGTATCCCATACCACAGAATGTCATGCTCAGTACATAAACTGGGGGGAGTTGGTCAGGGACCACCAATTGCTGCTTGGAGACTGGCTTGGCATTGGTCAGCAGGCGCCAAGCAACTGTATTGTGCATCACTTGTTCTTCTTGGGTTTTATTCCTTTGTTTCTTTTTGTTATCACCCTTTTCATCATCATCATCATTATTATTAGATTTTACTTTATTTCAATTATTAAACTGTTCTTACCTCATACTGTGGGTTTTAACCTTTCTCTGATTCTCTTTCCCATTCCACCAAGGCGGGAGGAGAGTAAGCTGTGTGGTACTTAGTTGCCAGCTGGTGTTAAACCACGACAATGATATATACACGCCAACAAATATTAATTGGGAAGGGAATCTGTCTGTCAGGACCTAGCAAGTGTGTGGTCCTTCAAAGGTTCCTTCTGCTGTAGCTCCCTGGGTAGGATGGGACTCTCACAAGTTAAATGGCTCTTCCATTTCTGCATCATGCTTAGGGATATAGTTCCCCTGGGAAGTGCAGCATTGGTCCCTCAAATGAGGGTTAAACCACCATCCAGTGGGATCACTGAGCTGCCTTTTAAGCCACCAACCCCAGGAACTGCAGGGCAACACGCTTGTGTCTTCTTTGACCTAAATGAAGTGCAAGTCACAAGGCTGAGGATTTTCAAATGTTTGTCACTGACTTTGTGTGCTCACAGCATGTTCATCCGTCAATGAGGACAAGCATCTGGAGGGAGCCTGTGAAGCTGGTGCAGGGGCAGGCAAAAGGAGGGATCCCAATTGGAAACTTCACTGACATAACACAGGGTGAAGCTTTGGTGAGGGTACAGTGAAATTTTCTTGCCTCCCAGACATAGATTCACATCATTTAAAGCCACAAGAGGTTCTTATGGTAACCTGACCAGACCAGCTGCACAAAGCTAAGATCTTCCTTAGGAGCTCAAAGCCATAACTTCAGCTCCCTGATGTCTTTTAGAAAGAACTCTAGTTTGGACAGAGTGACTTTTATCAATAGAGATCACGTGTCTATGGGCAAAATACGGTATTTTTAGAAATGGTACTGTCAGCAGAAAAAAAGGCTACATTTTATTACCTTGGATGGCTCTGGGGAAGCTGGGAAGACATTGTTCAGTGTTTTCTCTTTCCTGAATGTTAACAAAATAGCAGCAACTTGAGATCCCCCACAAAAGCCTGGAAATTAAGTATCCCCTCCCCTCTGCTTGGGAGAACTTTGTTATCCCCCCAGAAACACTATGTCTGTTGTAAAAAACGGAGTAACTTTGCTGGGGGTTGGAGGGGAGGCAGTGAAATAACCCCAGAAAAATCAATTACAGCTGATTGACAATAGAAGTTTGTATCTATACGGTGAGACTCCCCTTCCTCGGGATAATTTTGCAATAGCCTTACATTCTCTCAGTGCTCAACACAACAGCCTTTTTTCTCCACGGCGGCTTTTCCCCATGCTTCTCTCTCTACCAGCTTTCACAGGTGCAGTTACAGCTCATGTTGACTGCTGGATCAGCACTTCTTGCCCTGTGAGATTTCGTGAAAGTCACCCCAGCTTGCAAAACCACTGACTGGTGCTTCAGCACTCTGTAAAAGCCAGCGATGCCTTACAAGCACACAGCACTTACCCCACAGCAGAGCCCCAGCCTTCTCTGCTGCTTTCTCACAGTAGCTGCAGCACCCTCCCCCTGCCCCATTTTGCCAGATTGCTCCTTTACTTTCCCCCCAGTTGCATCCTGAGCCATCCAGCTGGTTTCCCCATCCAGGATCAGGCAGAGAGCACTCTCCCTGCACAGCACCTTCTCCTGCAGGCTCCTGAAGCAGCCTTGGTCATCCCCACATCAGGGACATCAGCTGTGGGCCTTCTGCTCCCTCAGCCTTGGGGGTACCAGCCTGGCAGGGTTGCAATGCCTTAATGCCCCACTTCTGTTCTAATTAAATATCGAAACTTGTTTCAGAGGACTGGATCTTCTTGTGGTGGATTTTTTGTTGGTTTTTTTTTTTCCCCCTGCAGTAAAGAGTCCATGGCTCATTGGTCTGGAAAATATCATGCTTGTCTTTGGCAAATAGCCAGGCTTTCATACAATGTTCCTCAAGTAGAAACTCCCAGTCCACTTATAAATACTGTCACCTACATTTTAGAGATGGAAAAACCAAGGCCTTTCTGAGGTTAAAGCAAGGTCTGAGACGCAGAAAGAAGAAAGCCCCAGCCTCCTCTCTTTTCATTAAGAAGGCATTCTTAGTAATTCTGTGGAATGAGAGATGAAACCTCCTCT
The DNA here is from genome assembly GCF_023638135.1 of Falco biarmicus. NCBI lineage: Eukaryota > Metazoa > Chordata > Aves > Falconiformes > Falconidae > Falco > Falco biarmicus. The sequence continues at coordinate 32,168,487 of NC_079289.1, forward strand.
GAAGTCAGGGAAAGTCTCAGGGGCTCAGCACTTACAGGTTCACACCTCCCATCAGCAGAAAGAAAGGTCTTTTTTTGAAGTTCATAAAAATACATTTGATTTTGAAGTTACAGAAAGCCATTAATTATGCTGGTTTTGGAGACAATCAGTCCAAGCACCTGCCACATACAACACACAGAAATACAGTGCTAAAAAAAAAAAAAAAAAAAAAAAAAAGGAAAGTAAACATAAGCTGCTAGAATTTCTACTGCAGAAAAGGTGCCCATTGAAGGACAGACACTATTCCCTACCTCACCTCAATCAAAGTATGTGAACCAGGCACTTAGTGAGGACGTTCCAGCTCCTGTCAGGGCTGTTGTGCCGGACTCAAAAGCCTGGAAAATAAATAAGTAAGCTAAGAGCTACTTTCAAGTCTGTGCTGTGTCATCTGGAGATTACATTAAACTTGTTATCCAAATCATAGAAAAAAATGAAGATGCTGTTGAGTCTCCAGGGGCAAAAGTGCAAATTTCACACAAGGTACCTTCTGTTTGTCCCTGAAGGCAGTGTCCATGGGATGCCACCTTCCAGCTATGTCTCTGCTGGTGCCCGTCACAGAGGGGGAACCTACAGCAAATGCCTTCTGCTGATTATTTAAGAGAAAAAGGGAAGTTTTGATTGAATTAGATCTGTGGTGGAATTTACCTAGGAATAAATTGCAGCTAAGTTTTATGTCCCCGTTTCACAATGGGGAGTCCATTGTGCTCATTTCTTTGGGATTTTATCCACCTTTGAACCAGAATGGGAGAATGGAGTGGAATTGGGAGATAGTTTCAATGCCAAAAAGGGGGACTGGGTTTTGGTCCCTTCCCTTTGGACTGGTACATTCATGTCTCTGTGGGGCTGGTGATGACCCCAGGGCAGGAGGGGTGCGCGATGGCACTCCGGTGGCAGCAGCTCTGAAGCTCAGCCTGGAACTTTGGCCATTCTGCAAACTGAGCTCCCTGGAGAGCAGTGAGGTGACTGACCTGCAAGTGGTAGAATCTGTGTTTTTCTAATCACTCGAATTCACTGTGAAACTGATGATAGTGCAAGGCTTGTACTCTTTCTTCTTCTTCCCCTTGATATAGCCAAGTGGTCCGCTGTTAATGGACATGCATAAACTGCTTGGCACAGCACGTCCAGCACTGAGAGCAGGAAATTATCATTTCAGGGCCACCGCTAAGAAAACCTGTGGAAGTGTCTTGGAGCAGAGTGAAAATCTAGTACTTGGGGATTAATTATCTGAAATTTAATGAGGCCAAAAGCCAGGTAGCAATTAAATGTCCATAGATGGAGAGGGTAGTTTCATTAGTAGACTTCAGTGGTGAGGCTGGCTTAAAAAGTTTTTGCTCTCTCATCTCAGTCTGTTACCAATACTATCATTTTGGGGACTGTGCTGTGAACTAGATTGCTGTAGTGATTTGCATTGCAAACTCTTCTGGGGCATTATATTTGAGCTGTGACATTTCAAAATTAGGTTCAGGTTTCTGCCAAATTGGAGCGACAAAGATACATGTGGATGTGTGCATACATGCACACGTGCATTTATACACATCAGTATAAATGCATTGCAGGAGTGGTGTTTGCACAAAGTACACTATCAAGCCCAAGACTGGTGGGTTATGTCTATACTGTTAAATGAAAGAGGGATGGGAAGCAACCTCTTGCCTGAAGCTAAACGCCAGTGACTCCTTGAACCGGTGAGGGTTAGCTCTCGCTATAGCAATTTCACCTTGGAGAGGTGTAGCTGGAGAGGGCAAAGCAAGCCAGGGAGTGAGCTGATAATGTATGTGGATGATCAGGAGTTCAGTGCTTGGGTTCACTACTTGATTTTCTTTTGCTGGACATAGCCACATATCCTTCTTCCTGAATGTACCCAGCTCCAGATATTGGCTTTGCGTTTTGGGCCCATCTGTCTGATGTAATCAAATTCAGAATATTTTGGTATGATTTTTGACCTTCTTAGCTTTATTTATATACATAAATACATGAATAAAAGTTTTTTCACAGTAAATTATACTTAGAATTAGTCAACAGGAAGTCCTGCTTTTTCCTTTATGTCAAGAAATATGTGAACAGTTCCTATTCAGTGCTTTTAAGAAAAACATGTTGCGTGGTAAAACTCCTGGCCACTGTATCATCTGCCATATAGGTGTCTACTTTGCATTAGCCAAAATCTAGTCGTATCCTCTATTTCATCCAGTCCGTTTTTTCTGCAGAGTTCATGTTTCTCCCCGAGTACAATAACCATAACACTTCATTTATTGCTGTCATAGCAAGGAGATCAGACACACTCCCTGGCTTCTCTATACAATATAACAACTCTGGTTATGTAAAATATTTCAATAAATTATTGCCTCAAACAGGATGCAGACAACAGGATTAAAACACTATGGCATGACACATATAATGAAATTATAGGCACACTACCTGACTAGGTATCTATTAGTTTGCATATGGAGCCTAGGAAAAGACTTGAGGAATTAGAGATCATTTTATTTTTTAAACCATGGATCAGAATACAACCACTCTGGGCTTGAGCAGAGCCTAAAAAGACTGATAGTTTTCTTACAGCCATGGACCAGCTCTCCATCATATATTTTGTTTCTTAAAGCTATAATGAGATCAGCCATAGCTCAGCTTTCCTGAACTCTCCACAGGCTTGTATCAACACAGATGTTCATGAAGAAGAGATAATGGTTTAAAAGCTCTAATTCTGTTACCCTCTCTGCCATCTAAGCTGGTTCTAATGTGATTAGGAAAGTCCTTTCTTACTTAGGCACGGTCAATTTGTCTCAAAGGAGGTAGGGAAAGGAGAACGAGGGTGCCAGTGCTGGCTCCATGCTCAGAAATGTTATCGTGGCTGCTAGGAGACTTGTTAATGCGGTGTCCTTCATCACATCCAAAGGCAGTGGGGAGTAACCCACTTAAGTCATTCCTTCTTTATTTGCATTTATCTGGAAGCAATGGGCTGCCGCGTTTCCACAAATGTGCTTTACACAAAAAGAGTCTCCAAGGCCTGGTCACTGTGGCTGCACCAGATCAGGCTGGGTTCATCATATCTGATTTATCACACAGCTTCAGCTCAGTGTGGTGGTGGATAGCAAGAAATCCACTGCATTGGGCAGCAAGCTGCCAAAGTGTTGACGTAACACATTCAGCTGCCAGACTTCCTAAGCATTTCATATCAAACACAACCAGAGGAAGAAAAGTTAATGCAGTCATAAGGAAGTGTAGCTTACGGTCAGAAAATATCAGGATGCTCCCAAACCATCAGGAGCTTTTGTGAAATAGTAACAGTAACTGAGTCAGGGAGGAAGCCCTAAAGACACGTTGCTGCAGTGTTGCCCAGCGGGTCAAGATTAGGCTGTCAGCCCAGGGAACATCATGGCAGCAAGTTGCAAACCAGAGGGTTGCGGGGGTGTCATGCTGGTTTCAGAGCTGTGAAGGTCATGCTGGCTTCAGAGCTATGTGCCACCAGAGTGGGGCTGGAGCAGCAGGGAAGGAAGGCAGGAAAGCCCATCGGAAAAGAGACAGATGATATAAGTGGTGCTGCACGTGCCTGTGGTCAGACCACACCTGCGCTGTGTTTTGGGACAGCCTCACACCATGGAGGTGTATTGAAAGGTTAAAGAGAAGATCGCTTCTCTTCTGCACTTACCTAGAGCAGGCCTGGGTGGAGAGAAACACCACTGAGCTTTCACATGGGCACTCTTGTCCGGCCACAGAGTGTAACCTTCCACTTCCCTCTGCTGTAGTTCTCCATCACAGCTCACAAACAAACTGATTTTTAAAAGATAGTGTTACTCTGTTCCTACAGCAGCTGCTCAGCCCGTGCCTTTGCCATCACACCTGAACCATGAGCGGGCTACCACAGCTTGGGTTAACCTTTATCTGCAGGGGCTAAAGACCGTGCAACCAGTTTTTACTACCAGCTCAGCCTATTTCCTTGGGGAACACCTCTGACAAAGCTAGCACGCCAGTCTTGACCTCATTCTGGCATGTTGCCCTGACCTCTCATTTCGTATGCACTTATTTTCTGGTCAGCCTGCTGCAAATCACAAAATTACCCTGGCAATTCCAGCTGCTGGTGCTCCACACTGCTTGCTGTTCATGTGGTTCCTCCACTGCAGACAACTGGTGCAGACGACTGCTGTTCAAACTGCATGGGCAAACGTTTCCTACTAACTTTCCCTATAGCTGCTTCTAGTGTAGATCTGGGGGCTGTCATCTGGGCTGATTGCACACCCTTGCGCTTTCTCTGCGTAGTAGTGGTGGATGGCATGGAGCAGCTCATTTGTTGTTTGTCCCTTCTACCTTCCCACAGCGTCGTATTGCAAGGTCTTTCCCCACTGCTGGATTAGTTGCGGGGATGGCTCAGCGCTGTGGACTATCTTTGCTATAAATGGTACAAACACAAGTTTGTTTCCAAGTGTGTCACTCTCAGTGTTTCAAAATTTTTCACCTCCTGCTTTTTTGGTCTCAGCTTTGGGTCATGTTTCAGCTTCCTTTGCCAAACTGCTCTTCCATTGAGTGTGGGTGCCCCTGCAGCTGGCATTGTTCAAACAGGATTTTCAGAATTACAATAGTAGTATTGCTGAGACCTTATACAAAATGGGAAGGTTTTTTTCAGGTCTGGTGCAACCAAATGTTATAAACTTCTAGTAAAATTGTTACTTTCAGGCTGTGGCTCCTTGTTTGTTCTGTGGCACTGGAGTCCTGGAAGTTCCATTCCCATTTCCTTCATGTTTCAGCAATGTTGCCAGGGGACTACAGAATTTGATTTATTTTGTGCAAATGTCCGTTTTCTGGTGCCCTTTCCTTTCGATCTTCACTAACATTTCTTGCCTTTTTGCCCTTGGTGGTGGGTTAATCCCATCCAGCAACTAAGCACCCACTGTCTGCTCACTCACTCCCCATCAGCAGGATGGGGAAAGAATTGGAGGATCAATAGTGAGAAAAAAATCACAAGTCAAGAAAAAGACAATTTAATAAGTGAAGGAAAGAGAGAAAACAAATAACAAGTGATGCAAATGCAGTCACTTGCCACCTCTCACCAGCAGACCAATGTCCAGCTGGTCTCCAAGCAAAGAGTATTTTGGAAAGACTAACCCCCCACCCCCTCCCCAATTTATTGCTGAGCGTGACGTTATGGAATATACCTTTGATCAGCTGGGGTCATCTGTCCCAGCTGTGTCCCCTCCAGACTTCTCACCCAGCCCCAGTCAACTTGCTGCAAGGCCAGAGTGAGAAACAGACCTCGATTTGATGCAAGCACTTCTCAGCAATGACTAAAACATCTCTGTGTTATCAATGATGTTCTGGTCACAAATCCAAAGTCTAGCACCATATGGGCTGCTGTGAAGAAAGTTAACTCCATCCCAGCCAGAGCCAGTGCTCCTCATTTTGATTTTGCTCCACAGCCTCCGTGACTCCTAACTCCTTGCACACTGCTCTCTTCTGGTGCCAAACATACAAGATACACGACTAAACGGAGGGTCCCATTTTACCCCACGAAGGGGAATAGGGATGCCTAGTATAGATGCAAAAGCAGATTGGGAGGTGAGCCCAGAGGGCTATGCTATTTACCTTGACTTTTAGGAGAGCCTGTATTGAATGGATCATACACAGATGCCTGTGAACCTATGATGTTAGGTAAGATGAATCACACTTTTTCTTGCTGGACGGGATTAAGTGACCTCAGAACTTTGAAACACAAAGGATAAAACATTAGCCAGATTTCTCTTTGTGAGATAGTAGATACTCTAGCCCAGCAGACTGGAACCTTCCACGACCTAAATAGTCTACATCTTCAAAGCTATTTTTTTCTGTGACTATTACTAAAATCTGAAATTTTGTCCTGAAAAAGTCAACACCTACATATTGACATACTACATATATCACTTTCCACCATGACATACTACAGACATCACTTCCCACTTGTGTACAAGTGGAAATACAACTCTGGCTGTGTTTTTTACCCTTATGCCTTTGTGGCAACCCCTAACACCAATAAATCACAATGAAAATGTTTCGTTTTCATTAGTTGGAGCGATGATGAAGATTAAAAGGGAGAACAAGAACAAAGAAACCAGATTTTCTTCTATTGGTCATGCTGGCTTTCTATGCTGGAGAGAGGAAACTGTAACCCTCCTTTTCTAGGTCACTTTGTTCAGGCATCTTTTGCTATGCACAAAGAGATTCTGTAAGCAGGATGTACACAACTTCGAAATATAATACAGGTATTTATCAGTTGACGCAGACAAGAGATAGCTGGGACTTAATGTGCTACCAGACGAAGCATTACTATGCTCAGTGTCCCCATTAAGACACCTGAAGAGTCCTTGCTGGCCAGGCAGTCAGCCATCACTTGGGGAAGGTTTGGTTTCTGCTGCATTTGTGGCATGTCCTCAGTGCTGCTGAGTTTCCAGTTTCCAACTCTCTATGTTGCCATCTAGGATTTTATATCTTCCCACAGTGGTGTTTTTCTTCTTGAATCCTTGAGTTGTTCCCTATCACCATCTCAGAAATCCTACCACTGCTTGCATGTTCACCTTTCTCATTTCATGAGTCACTGCTCTGCACTTTCTTCCAGCTCTTCCTCAGCGATCTGAGCCAAGGCTATGTACCTGGGCTGAGCCAGAGCCAGGCACTGGATTTCTGGATCACAGAGACCTACTTTCTAGGAAGAGAGGAGGTTGTAATTGTTAGGGAGTAAGTGAGTTATGGATGCATTTATCTGCAAGTGATTTTTTTGCTTGGCACCAAGATCAGCAGTGCTTTTGAGGATGCATATTATGACTGATAGGTCCTGGCACCACGTGAGGCTTGCATGCCACCAATACCATGTACCCCACTTCTAGGGAACCCCTGTGCAAGCATTTCAGACTGAACCCCTGCTGATCCTAGTTCCATTCTTCCCACCTTCTTCTGCAGCCACAGCCACCACCAGGCTCAGCTCCCACTTGCAGAGCAGAGATATCCAGTATCTGACCCCTCCTTTTGAATGCATTTTCCCACTATTCTCATTCAAAGTGTCCCTTTTTTCTCAGCTAACTGTGTGAGACTCATTCGGTGCAAGCTTGGGTGTGGTGCCACAAAGCAGGGTAAGTCTTTTGTAGTTAATAGACTGAGATACCCAAGGTTTTCCGTGGTCGCCCAGTATCTGGAGGATGGATAAATTCCCATGATGGATAGTGCCTTAGCCATTTTGTGATATTTCCCGTACTTGTCCATGAACATGACCTGTTGGGGACTTAGGGCAAGATCCAGCTCCTAAAATACTGTTAGACGCTACTTGGTCTCTAACTCCAAAAGTGCCTAACCTGATCACTTAGACACTGTAAGAGCCCCTGTACAACAAAGCTTGCACTGAATATGTGCTAATGTGCCTAGTGTGCCTCCCCACCCCTAAAGGGCTGACATCTTAGGACATCACCTTGCCCACATGAGTGTCTCCCACTTGTAGCTCTCTGGGTGCAAAATCAGGCAGTCCCGTGCTCCCTGAGGGACTAGTATTTAATTTGTGAGTGTACCCAACACAGAGTGACAGCACAGAGGGCAGGAGAAGATGCAACTCCCTGGCATCAGCTTTCAGTCTATGTTTCATCCACTGCTGGCAGAACATCCTAGAAGCAAGAAGTCTCTCCTTTAGCGGGGAAACCGTATCTCCTACTTCCAACAGGAATGCCCTCATTGTGGAAGGGATCAGGGCAGGGATCACCCTCCACTCTTTCTGTTGAAGTGAGGTCGTCATGCAGACAAAACCACAAACATCTTGGGCTAGAAGAAATGTGACTCCATACCTACGTGCCTTGTGAAAACAGTAAACTGCAGCCTGGTTTCTTTTAGCTACTGTCTCCTGTAAAACACAATCCACAGGAACTGGGACTGGATCCTAAATTTATCTTCCCTCACGTCAGCACACAAACTGTGCAAGCCTCTGCTGTTCCTGTGTCTCCTTGCTCCTAGCAGCACAGCTCCGTAGCAGAGGTGCGATGGCTGCAGTGGAGCTGTGCTGGCTTTGATCAGCTAAGAATTTGTGTTTGTAGCAGCTCACCCTTTCTGCATGGTCCTTTTTCAAGATACTTGTTATGCTCAGTGCTGGAGAAATAGCAGTAGCAGAAATAATGAGGGTGGCACAACAGTGAAGCAGCCAAGTGGGAAATGCACCGCTCCAGAGCAAACAAGACCCACTCAGCACATGCTCTTCCCCCAGAGCCCAGGCTGCTCTACCAGCGATGTCTACAAAACCTTGAGGTGCATCCGCTGAAACATGATGTCACCTGCACACAGCTGAGCATGTTCAACTGAATGTGACCCTTCTCCAGGTGTCCATAGTTGTGCTGATGGGATTTGGATGTATAATGAGAAGCCAAATTTACCTGAGATACCCTTGCTCCAGAATGCCAGTATCAGGAAACAAATGACATAAAAGGAAAGCACTCCTATGCCTGTACTATACACTTAAAATTAATTCCCTGTAACTGAAACCAATTGTTCACATAAATCTCACCCTGCTTTTAAGCTAGGACATAACCTCAGCTTAATTGATATTTGTGCTTGAAGACAAAGAAATCAATCTGGCACGTCTAAAGAGCCTTTACGTTTTTCACAGAGAAAGACTTTCCCTGGTAAATGAGCTTGTCTTTTTATAGGCTCAGGTTTGCGAACACGCAAGATATGCCTTTAATATTTACATGCATAGACGTATCTTTCCTTGGTGGGCTTGGAAACAAAACCACCTTCTGACTGCATCCTTACCATGGTCTCCTTGGTCAAATGCCCAAGCATTTGAAAAACTGGCACAGGTAGTCTCTATTCTTTCCCTCACTGTCACACTATTCCAGGATAAAGTACCCATTTATAGTTATTTATCAGTGTGTACATAATCGAGCCCTTTGAAGACACCTGTCTAAATGTGGGTGTGCCACTTCTATTCCTGTTTTATTGTTCTTTCACCACTGCCCACCCAGTAACTTCCTCAGATTCAGATGAAAGTGCGCAAATTAGGTGGGAAAGCTCATTTTACAACTAAACCTGCAGTAGGGGCATATCAGCATTAAAAAATACATAATGTGTGAGAAAGCTCAGGCCCATTTCTGGCTGACTGGAGTCTGGGTGAGATTAGCCATGTACCTTCACAAGCACACCCTCCCTTAAAGCTCTGACCCAAGCAAGTGGGAGAACAAGGAGTCTGTGCTAGATTTTGAAATGAGCTTGTACAGCAGGTTCAATGCACGCTTATCATGCCTTGTAACACACACTGACTCCATGTCCTACAATTTATGTGCTAAGTATTTCTAATATAGCAACCACATTGATTTCAAGGGCAGTTTGCAAAGTCACAAAGATGTGACTCTTCAGCTGACAGGGAAGGTAAAGCCTGAATGCCCTCTTCTAGCTGTAGAAGACCTGTGGTATGGCCGAGGAGTTGAAATCAGTCCAAAAGAGCTGCTGACACAGTCTGTGCTTGAAGGAAAAGATATTTTTTACATAGTGCCTTATGAAAACAAACACGTACCTGACATGTAACTACATCTTGACATAAGATGCCAAAAGAAAAAGCCCTCCACAGGAAAGCACTTATTATTTTCCCTTCCAAATGACCGAGTGCTTAGGAAAGGTGCCAAAAGATGTCCCTGAAGGCTGACAGTCTCTGTGCAGCCATTAACCTTCAAGGGCTTGGGAAACGGCACATGAGCTCCCCTCACGTGAACTTCTGCCTCTCACCTGCACAAGCTGAGCCACCTCTGGGTGTGGGAAATTCAGGTAGGGCTGCATCCACCATGCCGCAGCAGGCCAAGGCCACAGCAGCAGCCTGCAGCCGTCCATGCTGTGTGCTGGCCAGCACTCCCCCTGGATTTGCCCTGTGCCAGCAGGCACTCTCCTTTGTGGGCTCAGAGACCAGGGCTGTTCCCACCAGCCACAACGCAGAGGTCACCCTGTGTGAGAGGCGAGTTGAACCCCATGGACACAAGACGTGCCACTTGTTGTCAGGGCCAGGGAATAGCTCCTGGCCTGTTTTATTAATCTGTATAAAAGTAGCCTACGCTGGCAAATCAGAAATGAGGTGTGGACCTTGACCACCTGCACCACTTTTTCCTTGGCACGGGTTCAGGCTTTCCTGTCTCCCCTCAGTGAAGGTATGTCTGTACGCCAGGTTGTGTCACCTGAGCCTGGGACTCAAGATCTGTCCCCAGACCTCCTTTATTTGTCAATTTAGTCCTTGCACATAAGACCTGTATGTCATTGTCCTTTAAAGGCTGCAAGTCGTGGCAGAAACAGGGATGCTTGCTTTGTCATATGGAGCTTTTCACACGAGGGACCAGGTGGTATAGAGTTTATCAACTAGATGGTCAGTGTCAAGGCACATCTTCACATGGCAAAAAGAGGGCATGGAGGTACTCCAGCTGGCTAGCTGAGATCGTGAAAGCAGTCTAAGTTTAGAGTGGGATCGTGACGGTCCTGTCTCAATGTTTAGTTAAAACAGTGTTCAAGGAAGAGCAGAAGTGTTATTAGGAGAGCCTAAATTCATAAAAGTGCTGATCTGAAGAAGGACATGGAGACAACAAAGGGACCATGTTTGAGGCAACATGGGGACAAGCTGGTGTGGGGCCAAGCAGATGGATCAGGAACAGACAGAATCAAAGGGCTTGAAGGTGACCAGGAAGCTCAGGACCTGAGACAAGAGCAGGGTGGGATTGATCTCACCAGAACATAGGAACTGAAAACCAGATATCTGCTTCTGAGCTCAGCTTAGTTACCTTCAATTCCCCTTACAGGCAGTGGAAGGAAATAGCCAAGTGATGCCAGAATCAGGACAATACCTGACTGAACTGGGAAGGCAGTTTAGCTATAACTCGGCCACTCTACAGCTTCAGGTGGTTTAACTTAACCCTGATGTTATTTCATACACAGACTTTCCTAATTTTTCAGCCTGCATTCCTTTAATTGCAGTCAGCCGTGTAATACCAGTAGCAAGGAACTCCAGCAAAAGGTCATTTGCAAGTCAGTTTAGTTTGATGCTGCTGTCACTGATGCTTATTTCCACATCTGACTGTGAGGAAAAAGTTGCAATTTACCTTGCTTTCTGTGTCTTAGTGAAAAATTGCTGCTTAAAACTCTTTTTTACCTCAGTTTCTCATCCTGAAACATTCACTTTCATCTTCTGCCAGTGTCACTTTAATGTCCATCACCTGGAGTTGTGGCTGTGTCTACTCTTCTTTTATTGTCCCTTCTGTTTCATTGCCCGAGTAGCTCGGCTTGAAAAACAGTAACCAGCCATCACCATCACCAGGCCTTGGCACCTTTCTAAGTACAAAACAAAATAAAATATTGAGCGATAATAATTGAAAATGAAACATAGAGCGTTATGGCGGATCACCACAATGCTGAGGTTCTTGAATCACCAGAGTTTTTTCATTGAACGATTCTCATTTCACGAGATCATCTATGTAACTACTCTGTAACCTAGGGTAGTACCAGGTCCACAGCTACTTAACACAGCACGGAGTCTTCTTCACAACCTATTAATTTGAATGATCTCTGGCCAGTTTAAGTCATGGTTGATAGAGATTCTCTACATCTCTGCTGATGATGATTGCCATTCTGATAAACAGCAACAGAGTGAAAGAAAGAAAGCAGCATGGGCCTCCTCTTCCATTTACTTAATGTATCCTCAATAGCATTGCCCTCTAATATATCTGTTACCAATCAATACTTAATATAATTCTATCCTGTGGTGCTGGAGCAAGCCCAAAAGCTAAAGCAGATCTTTGTGTAAAAGAGGCAGCAGGAGTAAATGAGAAGAAAGCTCACATGGGAAGCAAAGTGGAGATGTGACATGCAGGTCCGACTTCACAACGTTGACCTCGCAACCTCAGGTCCACCAGAAAGACAAAGCAGCTCTGTGGAAAGAGCATTTGTGATGCATTAGTTGGGACTGCAGTGATAGAAGGGAGTGGGAGGTCTCCCACTATAACTGCATCAGCACTTTCTGCGGAAACAGGTTTTCCACTACCTGCCCTGAAGTTATCCGCTCTCACCAGTGCTGACAAAGGGCCAAGCAGGGATGAGGTTAATGGTCTGCATCCTAAGCTGGTGGGTGCCGGGTCTGGTCTGGTTTGCAGTGGTGGACGACCTGTGTTCATACAGCCCTATTCTGCTCTGGAGTGCACTGGCCTAAGTGGCTGTAGATGGAGGAAAGCAGTGAAAATATTAAGCCCTTCATTGATCATTTAACTTCTGGGTTATGTTCTAAATCTGAAGCAGGTTTTGCCATGTAGCTTCACACCACAACCTTTCAAAGCCTCCTGTTTGTACTTCCCTGAGCCTATGAAAACAGGGCAGTTAGCTCTGCTGCTCTGCTGCTCTGCTGTAGAACAAAGTTATAGCTCTGATCTCCTTCCATCCAGTGCTAAGCTGAAACCCCAGTGTGGAGGGGAAAGGTATAACCCAACTCCACAAAGTAAGAGTAGGATACTTCTCTGAGTACTTTCTCTGCCTGTGAATGCACTAAACAGGCCTCTGTGAGCTAAGCGTGGCGGGACAGTTTTCCATCTTATGTTAGATCTGAAAAAGAAACAACTAGTCAACTGATGGCTAGCTAGTAGGTGATTAAGTTGCAGCTGATTCTTAAAATTTTCTTTCCTTCAATATATGAGGCAATACCAGGGCACTGTCACACAATGGGAAAAGCCTGGGGAGTCAGGGTAGGTTGCTGGGAGGAACAGCACTGCTAGATCAGAGATGACTGGTGGTTCCAAGGGTCCGGGGTGCAGCTGGAGCACAGGCTCAGACCAGGACCGATGCTGTGGTGCTGAGTTACACGTACATGATGCACAGTGCCCACAGTTATAGTTACAGCTCAAAGTCCGCTTATCCATGATGTTCTCCAGTGTTTCTCCTAAAACTTAAAGGCTATTTGTTTCCTAGAATTAAGGATATTTTTGAAGGAGACCAGGCAGCAGGGATTGGTCTGCAATCAGCGTCAGTCTAAGCACACAGGGGTCTGCCACAGCAGCTGATGTTGGGAGCCAGCTGTCCTATCCACTTACCCCCTTTTGATTCAAAGCCTCTTTGGTGGGCAATTTAGCTGCAGGCAGCGATAGAGAGAAAAGGGCCAAGCAAGTACATGGTTAACTGTTTCTTTGTTTGTGTGAAGTCCAACGTGCAGCAGCTGGATTGCACTTCCAGGCAGCAATGGAAGGAAGCCAGTGCAAGCAGCAAGTCCTGCTGGGCTCTGCAGTTCAGGCCCACGGCTCAAGGTCCTGTCGTTGCTGAGCTCTTCCCGCATGTAATTCTAGGAAGAGGCTCTGGTAAAGGCAGTGTTCATCTCATTATCAATTCAATTTCTGTGACAGCCCTGCTAGGGCTCTTAATTTCTTGTGTTAAAACAACAAATGAGATGACCCAACTGCAATCTCTAATAGGTATCATGGGTCAGTAATCATTCATTTGTTATAGTGCCTCTCACTTGAAGGACGGAGATGAAAATTTGTCCTCGTAATGGCAAGAGCTGTAAATTAGTTTTATTTCACTGTTAAATCTAGAGGCCTGAAAATTAGGATGACCATCCCTTAGCTGGGAAGAAAATGTATCAGCTCAAGGGATTTTCTGCATTAGGCAAATAGGCAGCTCATAATCACCCATTAAACAGTCACAGTGGCTGTCTCCTGACACCCTTTGCTACGCCAAGTCGTGACTCTCCTGCTGCACTGAATGTGGTGAAACTTTTCAAGTCTCATGTCCTGTTCTGGGCCAGAAACCCTAGCTCCACCTCTAGCCAAGGAAGAGAAGTGAACATCACCTGCAGATGCTGGAAGGTAATTTCATCTTTTCCTGAAGATAGGCACATTCAAAATAGGGATGATTAATTGCTCTGTGGAGGTACATCTTACCTTCGTTATTAAGGGAGCTTCAGGTGAGTAGCTCAGATTTGAACATGTCTGTCTTTTAGACATATACATTAGACAAGACAAATCCCACCCAAAATTTATCCAGTTCTTTGTCACAGGTGTTTCTGCTGCTAAGGAATGTTATCCTTCCCCTTGAAGTCCTTGCGAGCCCTGTGGGTCTAAAAGATGTTATTTTGAGTTAGCATTCTGAGTTAGCATGGACTCGCTGCGGATTTGGAAATTGCAGGGTAAGCCTTCACTGCATGCTCATAGGGTGGAAAGGAGGGAAAAGAAGGGTTTTAAAGATAGATGGAAGCTATGCTAACAGGGGCGTGAGGGTGCCTAACAGCCTTCACTGAGCTGTTAGGCACTTTCCAGAAACACTTGAGTGGCTCCTCCTGGAAATGTGGGTATCTCTCCTGTGGTGACTACACATGCGATTCATGCCTTTGGCCTGACAGGCTGCACAAAACACCACACAGCCGTTCACCCTTGGTCCCAGAGGTCTTCCCTGAGATCTCCTCGCCCTATACGAAACCAGAAGGGGATGTAATGTCCACCCCAGCTAACTCGGATTGTCACAGGGGTGTGCAGGTCCTTGCAGCAAAACCATACTGTGACTTAAGAGTCACATCCTGACAGGGAGCGGGGACTGCAGCGGGGAGCTCAGCAGCCTGAGCCCTGGGCAGTGGAGCTGAGGTCTGCCTCACACACATGCACCCTGGCCCAGGGAGCAGGTAGAGAGCACTGCAGTGTGATATAAGAGGAGCAGATCTTCTCCCAGTGTCCAGTCACTGGGCTGCCACATGTCCTCCTTTCAGCCCTGGCAGCCCTTTGGGAAAAAGCAGAGAGGTTTTCCCTGTGAAAGAAAGGCTGAAACACCTTTGATGTGATGAAATGAGTGGTCTGTCATCTTGTTCAATAACATGTCACACACAAAGCTCTATAAAAAGCTCTCTATAGAAAGCTGAAAATAAATTAAAAAAAACCTATCCCACTCTCAAATCCTTAAAATCCGTAAATGTATCAGAATAATTGTACAATTATTCACTTTTAAGATGTGCAAGGTACGCAGTAGTGTACAGCCAGACAAGTTTATAAGAACATGTATTAAGCTGGCTACACAGGGAGGACCTGGCTGAAGTTAAAACATAAAACCTTCCCACCAGACAAGTGAGGGTGAGAGGGGGGACATTAAAGTGCAAGGATGACTTTGAATAAGGAAAGTGGTCCCTCTTCCCCCTTTCTCCAAAGCTACACTTGTAATGAAATAGGAAATTTTAGGATGGAGAACCAGAGAGACCAGAGCAAACTGAAAAAGCCTGTGGTGCTGCAGCCAGAGCTACACAGCCTATGCCAATGGATTTCCAGCAAGAGTTTCCCCAGCTTTAAAAATAACTAGAACCCAGGAGCTGCAGCTCTGCTGGGTGACAGGTCTAGTAAAATCATGGAGCAGATCCTCCTGGAAGATGTTGAAACATATGGAAGACAGGGATGTGATTAGAGACAGCCGATATTGCTTCACCAAGGACAAATCATGCCTCACTAATCTAGTTGCCTTCTACAATGGAGTGACTACATCAGTGGGCATGGGAAGAACTACAGATGTCATCTACCTGGGCTTCTGTAAGGCCTTTGATATGGTCATTCACAGTATTCTTACCTCTTAATTGGAGAGGGAGGGTTTTGATGGAGGAACTGTTAGATGGATAAGGAATTGACTGGATGGCAGCATTCAAAGAGTTACAGTCAATGGCTCAACATGCAAGTGGAAACCAGCAATGAGTGGTGTCCCACAAGGGTCCATACTGGGACCGATACTATTTAATATCATCAACGACAAATAGCGGGACTGAGTGCACCCTCAACAAGTTTGCAGATGACACCAAGCTGAGCAGTGTAGTTGATTCACTTGAGGAAAGGGATGCCATCCAAAGGGACCTTGGCAGGCTTGAGGAGTGGGACCTTGTGAATCTCACAAAGTTGAACAAGATCAAGTGCAAGATCCTGCACTTGGATCGGGGCAACCCCTGGTATCAACATAGGCCGGATGGTGAATTATTTGGCAGCAGCCCTGTGGAGGACTTGGGGATACTGGTGGATGAAATCTCATTTATGACTCAGCAATGTGTACTTGCAGCCCAGGCAGCCAACCATATTATCTTGGGCTGCATCACAAGAAGCATGTCCAGCAGGTTGAGGGAGGTGATTCACCCCCTCTACTCCGCTCTCATGAGATCCCACCTGGAGTGCTGTGTCCAGCTCTGGGGCCCCTGGCACAAGACAGACATGGGCCTTTTGGAGCAAGTCCAGAGAATGGCCACAAAAATGGTCAGAGGGCTGGAGCACCTCTCCTATGATGACAGGCTGAGAGAGCTGGAGTTTTTCAGCCTGGAGAAGAGAAGGCTCCGGGGAGACCTGATTTTGGCCTTTCAGTATATAAAGGGGGCTGATAAAAAGGACGGAACAACTCTTTTTAGCAGGGCCTGTAGTAACAGGACCAGGGTTAATAGTTTTAAAGTGAAAGAGAGTAGGTTTATATTGGACAGGAAGAATTTTCTTATTATGAGGATGGTGAAACAGTGGCACAGGTTGTCCAGAGAAGGTGTGGATGCCCCATCCCTGGAAGTGTTCAAGGCCAGGTTGGATGGTGCTTTGAGCAACCTGGTGTAGTGGAAAGATGTCCTTGCCCATGGCAGGGCGGTTTGAAAATAGATGATCTTCAAAGGTTCCTTCCGATCCCAACCATTTTGTGATTCTGTGACTCTATGCTCCCTCTTCCTGATGGCACATGTGGTCAGAGTGGAGGTGCCAGCAGGCTAGGGGATGACAGCAGATTCCCTCCCCAAAAAGGCAGTGCTTACAGGAAGGGTAGCGTGGAGACAGACTCAACTTCTCCTGGCTAGAGGAGACCATTTTGTCTCAGACCTAAGGCAATTTTGGAAAAAAAAAAATGAATGGTATTTTTCTCTGTGCTCTGCTTCTTCTGCAGGCAAAGCACTGCAGGCTCAGAGGCTGTCAGTACAGTACCTCTCCGTAAACATAAATGTTAACTTAGTAGGTTGTTGGGTGTTGGGTTTTTTCCCCTTCAATAAAGCTCTTTAAACTTTCATTCCTATTAATAGAGATGGAACATTGTCTTCTCTGGCAAAGATGAGCCTCCCTTTCTGTTCTTTCTTTCCACCTGCACCCTCCCCATGTGAAGAAAACGTATAGAGGAACTATTCTTTGAGAATTGGAGGGGGAGGATAAAGAAGGAACAGGCTATGATTTGCACAAAATTAAAAGTATTTGTGATAAAAGTCAAATGTTCCCACAGAAATGTCCCTTTCTTTACTGCAAAGAATATGTCAATGAAACACCAACATACATTGCAGAAACTTAAAAAATTTCCCCAGACTTGCCCAAAGCTAATGGCTTACATTGGTTTTCTGGATTGTTTTGCATTCCCCCCCCCCGCCCCCCGCCCCTTTCTTAAGACTGTACAAATTCGAGACACACTTTCAGCTGATAGTGGAATAATGATGACTTTTGGGTTGTCTTGTAACAGGAAGACTTTTTTTCATTCAACGCTGCATTCACATGGCAGGTATCCAGAGCAAGGGCAAACTGAAAGCGCAGGGCTAGGTCACTAATGGAGAAGGGGCAAGAACAGGTACTGTAAAGGGAAGTGACTCTGGGCTTGGCACAGTTTATTTTCCCGTCTTCTCTTCCTAATGCTCCTGAAACCTGAACATGACCTTCACCACAACAGGCCATTGTGGATGAGTCTGAGGTGCCCATCACCCACCAGTACCAGCGGTGCCTTGGCAGGAGGGAGGCAGACATGATTTTAAGCCACTCTTGCATTTCCCAAGACACAGCTCTCAGAAGAAGGTCTTAACCAAAAATGAGGAGTGTCTTACAGCTCGTTCATTGCTCAGTGACTGCTACAGAGATGTAGGCACAGGCACAGCCTTTGAGACAGGACAGGGAGCCAGCGTCAGCAGTGCTGCGTGCCCCGTGCTCCCTGCTCCACCTCTGCGGCCGCAGCGCAGGGTCTGAGCTCTCTGTGACCTGCCTGGTGTAGCCTTAATTGCCCATTACCCTTTGGCAACTGCAAGACCAATGTGACACAGAGCACAGAGCAATTCCTTGGCCAGGGAGGTGTGCATGGATGGGACTGGAGACATCACACCCGCCAAGGGAGGTTGCCGGCTTGCTCAGCCACCACCTCATCCCTGGTCTCCTTCCAACAAACCAATAATGTTTGTGCCGTCCTTTGGCACTCCTGGGGTGCATTTCTGAAAGAGCAGTTAGTAGATTTAAATGTCATATAATTGTGATAGCTGGAGGTTGCCTGATGGAAGGGAAGCATTTCGATTGTCTCAGGGTGGATTTGGTCTAATTATCTCAGATGACACCAGCAAATCTGCTCCTCTTGGAGACATGCTGTTACTGTAGTAACTTGTAAATGAATATTGGATGATGAGTTATTAGAAGCAGTCTGAACTGGTAAGTTTATGAGCACAGTGGGTAATCGCTTTTTTTAAAAAAAAATCTTTTCCATATTAATTTCTTTTTCAGTGTGAATGTAAAACACAAAATCAAGAGGTCAGAGATAGGGCTCTTGTGAACTCTGCCTCCCCTATCAGACACAGCAGATGCAGCTTGGAACTACTTTATCACTTTGCATTGAATTAAAGCCTATAATGGTTTTGCACTTTGTTAACAGGCTTTATCCAAAACACAAAGTGGATAAAGGATGAAGTGAATCTTCAGATAATTCTACATTTTGGATTATCTCTTTTTACATGTGCAGGCCATTCACTACATCACCCAGAGCCACAACCAGCATTGTCTCATGAGAGATCTGATGATAAACAGTGGTTACACCCTGCCCTTCTGGAGCAAAAGCTGACAGCATGTGCTTTGGCTTCTGATACTTGCCTTCTGTGGCCAAAGGAGATGGCATTTAGAGGGATCACCCTTGCTTAGAACAAGGTATAAAATCTTCTTGTAGTCCAAAGAGAAGGGAGTAAACTTCTCCATGCCCCAGTGCATCAGCAGTTGCAATGCAACATCAAATACTCTGCGCTACGATTTGTTGTCACTGCATTGTGCCCAGCCCTAAAATGCAGCAAAGAGAATTCAAGTTGCAAATCAGGTCCCAGGGGCATGTCCCACCCTCCAGCCCAGTTTCTTCCAAATCCATAATGACTCCAGCCCTTCTGGAGGAGGCTTAGGTTCTCCCAGAATAAACCAGCAGAGGAAAACCGTGTTTCTGACCTGCAGATGTCCACCCTTTTCCACCTCTATTGCTGACAGTAGCTGTAGCTCAGGATCCAGGATCTGGATTCATCCCCAGTAACTGTTTGCACTTCAGGGAAGCTCCTCATGGCAGAGGCAGTCTGTCTCTGCTTGGCCACAGCAGGGACCCAGCCTCCTGCTCCACAAAACAAGCTTTAATACAACTCCTCTCCTGGATGCCTTTGCAAGGGGCTTAAATGGTACTGGCAAGAGAACCTTTATGGGTTTCTCCTTGAGGACCAGGAGAATTTCATCATCTTCTATTGTTTCCCTTCATTTTAGGAGTCCTTCACAATTTCCAGGAAGCCACTGTTTCTGTCAGGGGGTCCCAAACCCAAGTAACAGAGAGCTGAAAGGCCACATGGGTAAGGGTAGTGAGCATGGGTGCAGGATAAACCCACATTGACCAAAGATACTCTGGCCACTATGAGCATGTCTGATCCTATTTGGTCCTGCAGTCATGGTCTCATACCGTGTTACGGAAAGCTGGGATGCTTTTTTTTCTGTGGTTACAGATTCAAATCTAAGAATCATCCTTGTTTAAGTGCTTGGAGCAGGCACAGGGAAATTACCCCAGAGCAGGTGATGTGGATCTGCTTGCCAACCCGCCAGACCTCCACAGGTCCAGATGCTTCCATTTCATCCACTTAATCTCCACGCTTTTCATTCATTTTGGCTAGCAAATAACTGTGCAAGATACTCCACAGAAATTGCCCATGTGCATGGTTTTGTTTGTATCTACTCAATGTGTTTTATTCCTCAAAGAAAGCACAGAAAGTGATCTCAGGTAGGATCCAGCAAACACAGCAGCTAAACCAGGATCATTTGCCTGGATGTCCATGACCCATCTACAGCTTGGACTGGGGGTCAGCAAGATGATTGATCTCCCTTGAGCCTGAAACACAGGAAGTTTCAGTGTCCTCGCTGGGCTGGGAATGGTCCATCAAACCTGCATTTAAAGCAGGAGAGCTGGAGACCATGACCTTGCTCCACCCTGCCGGTGTCTATACCTGGGTGTCCCTCAGAAAGCATCTCTAAGACTGAAATGCTTTAGTGTGAATCCTGTTTATATTTCATTATAATTGCATTGTTTTCAATATATTGAAGAATGTCAGGTTTTTTGATTTTTTTTTTCACTTGCACTGCAAGTCTGCGTGACAGTTTATGTTGAAAAAACTGATTTTTGAAAAGCAAGGAAGGGGGTTTAATTTGAGAATAATGTCTTTCTTTCCATCTGGGATGCATTTAAAATGCCGTAACATATTTTTGCTACATCTACCACAAAAACAAATTTATTTTTTTTCCAAAATACCTCTAAAAATACGTGGCCTCGTCTAAAATTCAGGGTCCTCTGATAAAGAGAAGTGTGATGCTACAGTGTGGACATGTACTAAAGCAGCATTTCCTCTGCATAGTCAGAGGTGTGTAATTAGCATGAGGACAGCCATTAACACATCCCGTGTGCTGTGTCACCAAGTCATGCCTGATTATGTTGCAAAGTGAGATTAGCAAAATGAGCTTGAAGTTGTCCTCTCGCTGCCATTTGATAGTAGGGAAAACAAATCCCTCCACTGCCAAAGCTGCAACTAATATTCAGTACTTAAGAAATTCAGCTGCTGCATTCATAATTAATAGGATTTTGTGTAATTAAAATTTTAAATAAATCCCCAACATGAGCCTTGGCTTGGACTTATTAATTGCAGATATGAAAGTACAGCTTTTGACAAAATAGGTTGAGGGTTTTGGGGTATTTTCCTTCTCTTTTCTTTCACCTGATAGATTTATAAAATCTCATTAGCATACTAGAAAATAGCAGACGAGAAATTAAATCAAGACCAGGATTAAAAGACTCACTACTTTCTTCATGTCACCTTTATAGTTCTTTTGAGCATCTGTCCCTGTGTGGTGGGTGTGAGTAATGTGGAGGTGGATGTTAGTGGGTGGCAAAGCTTTTATGAGGCAGAAAGAAGCTGAGAATTAGAAAATTATTGGAGGCAGTTTCCATACAGATGAGAAGAAGCAATCAGACACTGAGAAGCCAGGGAAGAGGAGGACGACAGTAAGAAAACTGAATAAACGGCACAGTTCACTGGCAAAGAAAATACCAATTTGTTTCAATAGAAACCCTGGAAGTTGCCATGGAGCTCTCACTCAAAGCATCTCACCAGCTGCAGACTCGGGTCCCTCCTTGCCTGAGAAAATCTTTAGGTCAAAGCCAAAAATCCACCAAGTTTTCACAGCACGTTTCCAGGTGGTTTCCCACCTGCCTACAGGCTGACTGCATCCCTTGTTTTCCCTTGTCATAGGTAGGGTGGTGGAGGAGATAAGTGATGGCATGTTAGCAAGGAGGTCCTGTAGCTAGGAGGAAGACCACATGGCCCTGGAGAGCTGGACTGCACTCATGTCTCTGCCTGGAAAGCACTTTGTGAAACTGGAGTCATTTACAGCAAGCCTCTCATGGGTGGCTTCTAGTCAGTCGATCTCTGCCCCTGGGATGCTCAACCTAAAATCTTAGACCCGATCTGCAGATAGTTCAAGCACTTGTAGCTGCATGTGAGGTTAATGGAGGCTGGATTTTGAAAATATCAAGTGCTCTAGGAGGCAATTTTCCTATGAAAAATCGGGGGGTATGTGATAGAAGCTGGGCAATAAAATATGGTCAATGCACTCAGATCTTTAATCTCCCCAAGCCTAAATTCCTTGACCCTAAACTGAGAAATAATACTACTGTTGTACTTTAGCTCAGCGTCATAGATATCAGCCAACAGATGCCTGTGATCCATAGAGACAGCCACAGCAAGGAGCTTCATCGGAGAAAAAAATACATGACAAAGTGAATTATTCTTAGAGGCAGTTTAAAAAAAATGCAGTCTCAAATTTGGCACTGTTTTCACAATGATAGCAAAAATAAGCTCATTATCAAAATTCACGGGCTTCCATCCCTCCATATCCCACCATTTTTTAAATAAAAAAGGCACCAGAATGGTTTAACCAGCACAAAAATATGGTTTTCCCCACTGCATTGTTCTAAGAAACATTCAAAACAGACCTGTAAGCATTATGTGTCCCTGTATAAATATGTGTATGTGTGTTTATATAAGTGTATATATAATTTAATATAATAAGTCAGTCTGAATCAGATGTTACCCTGGAGAATATAGGCTTTACAAAGTTGTACACAAAAGGAAACTGGATCTCAGACAGAGGTGAGCCATAGCAGGAAGCAGCATTAGCAGAAGTGACGGGCTTGTGGCAGGGGTGTGAGCACAGCCCCTTTGAAACCCTGGCTCCCACGTAAGGTGACAGCTTCCATGAACATACACGGCTCCTACCAAGCCTCCTGTAATCCAGCCAAGAAAGATGTGGCTAAGGAAGGAAGAGCTGGGACCCACGGAAGGAGAAGATATGGGTTCCCTCCCTGGAACAGGACTAGGTTGCAATGTCTCAGGGTGTGCTAAAGCTGGACGGGGGTGGAGAGAGAGGAGCACTGTCTGCTGTTCAGGTTGGCTGTTGTGTCTGATGGCTTTATTTTCATCTCTGCTGGTTTCTGAGTGATCCTACTCAGAAGACCCACCATGATGACCTTCAGACTACATCACTGACTTCCCCAAGGAAACAGCCCAGCCCATAGGTGAATTGATGGGTGTTTGCACAGTTGTGTGTGATCAGTGGGTAGAATGCAGTTGCACAGGTGTGAAATGTCTGGAAAAGGATGACTATTTGCAGCACCTGCTTTGCTGTCAAAAACCTTTATTGACTGGGCAGCGAATGAGTCCTTGTCCTCACTCTTTGGGATATTCTCAGCACATGCTGGCACCGTTCACAGGCTGGTTTTTTGCACATTATGTGCATTACTGTAAGTAAAAGTATGAATAAGGCATCCAGGCTCCCAGTATAACACTGGGAAATACTGGACAGTGCAGAAAGGTGACTTTTAACCTTTGCTCTGAAGACCTTAGCAACATTTATTCTTCTACAATGCAACGGTGCTACTCGTCCTCCTTTTACTCCAGATCATCAGTGTCTGGATCCTGTCCCATGGGGTGGGAGAACTGGATTGAACACTCCCTCACCCTGAGGTGTTTGCAGGGAGCAAACTCTCATTTGCAAGTTAGGACCTGAATTGCAAAGCATTTGGCTACTCAGGGCAGCAGCCACCTTTGCTCTGCTGTTAGAAGCTGTGCCCATGTGCAGCAGAGAAGCAGAGGTTGAGGGATCGTGGTGTAGCTGGTGCCAGCACCCCACAGGGCCCAGAGCTCAGCCAGCAGGGGTGCGGTGTGGGTTGCTGTCTCTGTTTCCACTATTTTTACCATAGCTGACCTAAAGTCTTTGCTAGTTAAAATACAAAAGTTCCCTCAGAGCATGAGGAGCAATCCCAAAGCCCTCTCTCCTGGATGGGTGCCTCAGCTTTGCAGCTGCAGACTCAGAGACATGCTCATGTCTACCTCTTGGAGATCTTGGAGATCTCTACCTCTTGGATCTACCCTTTGACCTTCCCCTGGATCAAGCCACTGGTGACCAGAGTGTAATGGTGGTAGGGAGCCACAGATTTACACCCTCAGATGAACAGGCATCCATTTCTTTCTCCATGGACTGCTTTGTCTCCAGCTGGAGAAGGTACAACTCTCTCCTGACTAAGATAGGGGTACCCTCCTGCTTCTTGTCTAGAAACCAGTAAAACCTCTGTGGGCCTGCCCTGAGGATGGATTTGGTCCTGGCTGCATGTAGAAAGTGGTGTCCAGGGGCAGTTCCTTAGTATCTTTTAGGTTACTCCTTCTCTCATTTCTTTCAAGTGAATCGCACTCCAGGGCTCTGCATAGGCTGTAAAAGGAGCTGATGTTCTTCAGAGTTAGCCACCTACTCCTCCGACGTCAAAGGTAGAACAGATGAGTCACACCTAGAGTGGTTTGTTGCATTTTTAGCAGAAAGTCTGTAGAAAAGCTGGGGCAGGACCCAGGAACCCTGTGTTCCAAGTCCAAATATAACCCTTTTTATTTTTTCCTGTAAGAAAAGCATGATGTGTTTATAAATTACTTTTTTGCCAAATGACTTGTTCTTTAAAAGAATTACACTGTAATAAGCTGCATCATTAAAAAGAAATTTTTCTGTGAGCGGCAGAGCCTGGTGTCCTGCGGTTTGGTGTCTCGTGGTGGGATTATCTCACATCTAATGAGGAGCACTCTGGCTGAAGCCTTTTCTCCTGTTCATAAAGACACTGTCTCATGTGGGTTCTCTAGTGTCTACAGTACATGTGGGTTCAAACTGCCGTTGTTTAGGTTCTTTCCTATCTGACAATGTAACATTGCACACGGGGCAAGCTGTTGCTCCCTGGAGATGCAGAAGGGTCATACTTCTCTACCGCGCTGCCTTTTCTCACAAAACCGGTTGAAGATTAAAGCCTTTAAGACTTCTATCACACAGTTAAATTTGACTGAAACTGTCCAACAGGCTGAAAGGTAATTGAAAATAATACTGGACTGACACAAAAATATAATAAACCTTATTTAACTAGGTAATCAGGCAATAAATGATGGAAAGTAAATACTGGAGCAGATTAAACATGGGAAAAAAAGTTCATAAATATTTATTCAAGCTTTTAAATGCTCTCAAGGTGACCATTTTATGCCCATTTTGCATTTCAGTTTTAGAGGTTCCATTCACAGCCATATGAAAGACCAACAAGGGGACAGGCACCCCAACAGTTACACTCATACCTCAAAAATAAAAGTAAAATAATAGTTTTCTGTGAGACTTTTCTTCACAAAGACAGGAAATTTTTAAGATATTTCAGAATATTCAAAAATTTATAATTTAGAAACAGGAATGCTGAATAATTCAGAAACCAGATTTTGACTTACCCAGTCAGAGAATAAAAATAGATCATGTGGTTTGTGCTGTTTTTCCAGAGTTTTCAATAAATCTGAACTGAACAAAGTCAGATCAAAAATACTTTGCTGAAATGATTCATGGAAATGTTTCAAAAATGTGAGTTGTGAAAGGGAAATCTCAATTATCTGCACACACACACACACACAAAATATCACAAATGAAGCAAAGAAGATCTAATGAATTGCTCATTGTAATTTATTTTTCCAGTTCCTGAGCCATAGAACTGTGCTTGTCACAAATTGATTTTTTGAGATATTTGTATTTCCTTACCTTGGATACAGTTTAGATGGATGAGCTACCATTGCTCTCCATGCTCATCAAATTAGGAGAATGCATTTCTAAATTCAATTACATCCTCAGTAGAACTGGTTCTCTGACTCTGGTAATCTTTGGAGAAGAATTATACACAGTCTATAAAGCTTCACATTTCAAAACCTAATTTTGAATGTTATTCAAGAGGTTAATTTAAGATTCATCTTCCTAAAGAGGAGTTAAATAAAACTGATAGAAGGCTGGAACTTGTCGAGTGGTTGAGAGGTTTATCAGCATGCGAGTATGAGTTCATTAGTTTTAATTAGTATAATCACTGATGTTGCATTAACAGTTTGGTGAGAGAAAGTAATTGCTCACACCCACTGTATTAGATTGGGAGATTAGAATTCATTTTATGAGGCAATTAGCATTTCAGGGATTTTTTTAAAAGGCTTTTATGATCCGCCATTGCAGTAGCCTCCTTCACCAAAAAGAGTTTAATTTAACCATAACTTTCATCCTAATGGGATGCAAAAATTAATGTAGAATTAAGTGCAACCAGCAATCCCACCGTGATAAGCAGGGAACTAAAGCCACAAACCTCAATTAGTTTATAATGACCTGTTTTATTTTCCAGACAATGATAGTCATTTATCTGTCCTCAATTCATTATCTTCTTGGAAAGTTTATATTCTTGGATTTTATACAGCAAAACAAATAAAATATGAGGAAGGAAAAAGTAGAACAGTACTATCACAGCAATAATTCTCCAAAGAAAAAGTTGCCAAGGTTCAATAGCCGGGCTTAAATAGGCAATTATTCTTCGTATCAAATGTCAGGAGGAAGAAACAGCTCCCTTTGACACCCAGTGCTTTGGGAAGAACCATGAATTTCACAGCAGCAGCAATCACAACCTTGCTCTGCTCAACACATCCCTTGGCAGCTACTGACACAATAAGAATGGAGATCCAAGACGTTGTCATCCTGGATTGGCAAGGAATCCCTCATCACCTGAGAGTTAGGACAGTTGACCCAAGAGATTTGCCTTCCAAAAACATCCTGGAAAGCAAAAGTACAAGTTCTGGTACTACTGGAACATTAAGGAAACATTAAGGAAAAACTGCTTACAGTAAGAATGCTTACTCTCACATCAAGGCTGTAATAAAGGCATCACAGTACCCACAGAGAGATGAGACAGCGAGCCATCTGCAGCATATCCTGCACCTATTATACAGGTTTATGCTTGCCCCTGGTTAAGACAAGTCTCTGCTCAAAAACAGCTGAAGAAAACCCAGATTTGCTATGACTTGGATGTGGCATGGAGAACAACTGTTAGATGTTAGAACCATACTGTTGTTCCTATAGTTTCGGGTACATATGTTCATGTGTTAAAATGAGCAGACATTGGGCAGTATTTAAGGAATTACATAAATCTTCCTAAAACATATGTTAAAGCAAAATGTATGTATATATGTATGTACTCTTAATTCTTGTACTCTTTATAAGCATCTCCAGAGGAGTTCAGAGAGAGGCAATGTCTTCCTGTGTTTAAGCATCTAAAATTTAGATACAGCTAGACAGGCTGGATCTCAGTCACTCTGGCCGCAGCCAGCATCACCTTTAGGAGGTGGATTACTCCAGCTAAGATCTGAATCTGCCACTGGGAAGGGTGGCCTCACTCTATTGACTGCAGAGGCAGTCCAAGGTAACAGGGTTTCCATCCTGGGAGGCTGGAGTAAATGCTTAAAATTGGGAAGGATGAATCACAACCGACATGCCTGTGCCTTAGGGTTTGTCTATGTACAGAGTTATTGCAGAAAGCCATTACTCTTCCTGAATAGCATTACATGTGGATACACTTTTAGTTGAATAAGACTCACTCATTTCTCTTCAACAATATCCACTTGACAGAGGCAGAGTGGTTTGCTTCCTACTCCTCACATGGAATCCTGCTGCCAGAGCTGCTGCCTTTTTAGCTGGCTGCCCTACCTTAATCCAAATTTACGTGCCCTATATTTGCCATCCATCCACCTCTGAAAGCCATTTAAGATTCATGGAGGCAAGCACATCAATTAAGCACAAATACATTGACAAGAAATAAACACAACTGAAGGCATCGTATACTATAAAAACTGACTTTTGTTTCACAAATTATGGGTGTTATAAAGCATATTGTTTCAGGAGAAACGCCTGTATTTGCCAGTGTGTTTCATTAAAGAATAATAAAGCCATACATATTTCATTTTCTTGTTCTGAGCTGCAAGAGCCTTAACTATATAAAACGCCCCATGCTGTCCTTGCTTTGTTGGGCTTTTTTTTCCTTTTAATCAGATTTTTCCCCCCGCTCTCTAAACACATACATCACTTTCATTTGAAGTGACTTATCATGGCTCAAACCGTTTCTCTCTTCCCCTGGAGAACAAGGCTACTGCCAGCACCTTTTGCTGTGCAGATTTCAGGTCTGGAATTGCCCCTGATCTCTGGAGTGCTGAGCTCCTGATGTTCCCACTGGTGCTGTTTTAGGCGGTATGTTAGGTGACTGATGCCTGCGGGGGCTGCACCTTGAAGATCTGCACAGGTTCCTGATCCACCTGCTATCATGTGTAATTTCTCTCTTCTTGTAGTATGCACCGACCCGCTGCGCAGCTGCACAGACATCTGCGGAGCAAGGCATCCTTTCTCCCTGCCATCACCATGAAGCAGTGCATGACCCTCAGCTGGTTCCCTGCACATGCCCGCTTTTCTCCTGCCCATGGGAAGGGCACCTGGAGGTGGTGGTGTCCCACCTGAGGCAGACCCATCGCATCAACATCCTTCAGGGGGCAGAGATTGTCTTCCTGGCCACAGACATGCACCTGCCTGCACCCACGGACTGGATCATCATGCACTCTTGCCTTGGCCACCAGTTTTTGCTGGTCCTCAGGAAGCAGGAGAAGTATGAAGGCCACCCTCAGTTCTTCGCCACGATGATGCTGATCGGCACGCCGACCCAAGCTGACAACTTCACCTACCGGCTGGAGCTCAACAGGAACCAGAGGCGCCTCAAATGGGAGGCGACCCCCAGGTCGGTACTGGAGTGTGTTGACTCTGTCATTTCAGATGGAGATTGCCTTGTGCTGAACACTTCCCTGGCTCAGCTCTTTTCTGACAATGGAAGCCTAGCAATAGGAATTGCAATAACCACCAGCAAAGTTCACAATGCTGAAGCTGAAATATGAGGGGGAAGAGGAAGAGGACCAGGAACAACAATGGTGCTCTTTCTGCCTTCTGAGAGCCAGGACTTGTGGACTTTTTGGGGGTGGGGTGGGTGGGTCCCAGGTCTTTTATGGTATTTAGCACTCGTCCACAGTGGGCGTTATGTAAACATCCTGTGGTTCCGGTCTCTGTGTAATGTATTTACTGTTTTGTTAATACAATTTTATGAGAAATTTTAAAGAGGCTAATCAATTTATTGTTGCCTTCAGCAACACTGGAAACAACACTTTCTCCTGGAAAGTGCACCCAGGGTGACTCACAGAAACCTTCTGCCTGAGCATGCTATGCAAATGTGTTTTCTTCATTGTTTGCCTAATTGCCTGGTAATTAGAGGAGGCCCCTATGCCTGGTAAAAGGTAAGGTATTCCACTAAGGGAAAAGAGCACCCAGGTTTCCATACCAGCAACAGTGATTTAACCCTTACACTGTGGTTCACAACCAAGCCCCAGGGAGCTTGCATCTCCCTTCAACTTCCGAGGAAACTTCCCTTACCAGCCAGTGAAAGCTGCAAAAGACAAAGTCACCACCTCTGCTAAGACAGGGCCTGGAAAACCTCATCCTGCATTAAATCAGAGATGACAGCTAGTGGGTGGTCACTGTGAGCATGGTTAAATCTCACTCTTGTATCATGACGGGCAGTGAAGGACTTGCTAGATGGTCTGGAGCCAGGATGGATATAATCACAGCCAGCCATCGGGCATTCACAGTTTTAGCTCCTATTTCCTTAAGCATTCAAAAGGAGACTTTCACAAAATAAAAATAAAACATCAGGACAGTCCTAACTTGTACACTGATCTTGCTATTGAATTCTGGGCCCCTTAGACCCACAATGTGTTGTGTGCTGCTAAATATTGATTTAAAGCAATGGAGCCGGAATATCTTTTTGCAAATTGGCTGTGAGATTTGAAATGTTATCCTTTAAAAAAAACAAACAACAAACCTAAATTTTTTTCTTCCATACACTTGGGGGTGATGATGGTCCCTTCCTTCTGCTGAGGGTGTTTCACAGACAGCAATGGCCACGTGAAGGCACAGGCTTCTCTAAGAGCTTCTACCTTGGATGGATTCTTGGGGAGAGTCAGAGGCAGCTGCTGGCCATCTCCGGACACTCGGTCCCATCTGCAGTCAGGCACGTTTCCTCCATAGCCAACAACAGCAGTGAAATCCCACCACAGTAGGTGACGTGTGGAAAGAGAGGGCTCTACAGCGAGTGTGACACACGAGAAGCATGGGAAATTGTCTTTTCCCATTTTCCCATCTGCCCGCGTGTGGCTGTGGCCTGGCTGCTCCTGAATGCTCGTTTGAGAAACATCTGGCGGGTTGGGTCAGTTAGTAGCTGGAGAGACTGAGGCTCATTGCTTGAGTCCCTTGGAAAACTAAGGAAGGAGGGGAAGCAAGCTAGAACAGTCCTTCAGCTTTTCAAAAGGCGTCTTGCTGTAGCTGGCTTTGGGTAGGCAAAAACACTGATGCTGATCTCTCCCACCTGCTGCTCTCCTGGGAATTGTTACAAATGATGCGTGAAGTAAAACAAATCACAGTTTTCCTGAGATGAATGCTGTGCAGGTAGTGCCTTCTGAGTTGCAGTTGTACCTCGCCTCCTTACCTGCTGCCATAGCAGGTCACTGCTCAGAGAGGAGCTAGGGTCCCTTCAACAGGCTTTTTGTGACCACACAAGCTGAGCTCTGAAGAAGGCTCAGTCCCTGTAAGAGTGTGCTGGGGCATACTTTCACAGCTCTCCCACCTCTGAATTTTTGGGGATGGGGGGGCACGCTGCTTTGCAGTGTTTCACTGGAACACACAGGCTTCAGAGTGGCTTGCTTTTTTTCCCTGAGATGTTAAATATTCAGAACCAGCTACTGCTGCCCTTTCCCTAAATGATAGCAATAAATAAATCATTGGCGTTTTTGTGGACTGAAACTGGCTTCTCCAGCTCCTCCGGCAAATATTCTACTGCTGAATTAAAACCAAAAATAAAGCAATAAAACCCCAATAAAAACAGTTCCTCTAGCTTAAACTGCCTGAGCTCTTTGTACCCTGTGGTGCAGACCTAACGTAATGCTGCATTTGTTGCCTGATCCCAACCAGTTCTAGAGGGAGGGATATTCCTTGGGTATTCATTTGTTCCAGACTATTTACTTCTTGCTACCTGGCAGCTTTTGCTCTTGAAATAGCTACTGAAATGAAGAATGCACTGTCAGTATTTTAGGGCATGCCCCTCACCAAAGGACCAGTGTATTTCTAGCAGGATGAGTTTGACAACAACAGCTCTCTGGGATGGGCATCTCCATCCCTTGCCAGCACCTTGGTTTTCTGGTTTCAATGGGGCAGGAGGCACAGTGGAAATGCGATCTCCCTGACATGGACCTCCTCACATCCCCTGTGTCCTTCTCCCACAGCTTTCTCATGACAACACCAACAGTTCAGCCTTTCCATTTCCTTCCCAGTCCTCCCCCTCATCTTGTGGTCACCCTTCTCAGCCTGTTCTCAAGCTCTCAACCTGGATTTCACCCTTCAACAGAGCTCGTGGTGTTTCTTGCTTCCTCCCACTTTTGCCTCTTAGGAGCCATTGTCTAAACTGCTGTTGCTGCTCTTTGCAGCCAACCAAGTAACCTCCTTGCTCGCCTCTCTCCACAGCTGCAAAGCACCAGCTCTGGCAGGGATTTTGGAAATCCAGATATGTTAGAATACTGATGAAAATATGCCCAGTAAGACTTCTAGTATGAAAAAGGAGGACACATTTTGGGGAGAAAGGAGATATGGGTGCCTAAATCCAGCCTTCATAAGCATCTCAACGTAAAACTCAAATGTTAAGGGGTATATTTAAGGACTTGCTACCATGGAAGACATTCTAATTCTATTGTAATTCAAAGCCTATGAGCAACACTTTGCTGCCATAAAGCAAAGGTGAAGCAAATATTCTGCATGGTGGGACATAAATCCTAAAATCTGGCCAATAGGATCAACAATGAAATTCAGTTTATGCGCAGTCTTTCAGTACCCATAATTAAGCACTTTTTATAGCTTTCTACTCATGGTTGAAAGGCAGCTGTCGCTTTGCTTCCCAAACTTCGGCTGAAATTGGGACTTCTAGAATTAACTTTGTACTCTAGTATTTTGCATCTATAATGTATTGAACCCAGTGACTCCAAATTCCTTCAAAATTGTGAAGAACACTGCCTTACATCTCTTTGAAATATGGAAATACCCTTCATTTGGTGCAGGAGAAAGTGAGGTCTGGCAAAATTGCTATACAGCTGTTGCAAAATTCTCTTTTCCTATCTACCTGAGAGCAATGCTGCTTCTTTAGTTTGTTGGGGGTTTTTTGTTGTTTGTTTTTTTTTTTACATAGGCAAAATGATGGACCCTTTTTTTAGAGTTTTTACATATCTGTATTCATGGATGGATTTAATTGTGCCTTGATCAGTAAATTGCAACAATAGTTTCATCAGGCTAAGCCAGATGGATTGCTACCAGACCCACTAGAAAACTTGCTTTGGTTCTTCTGCACTATCCATCAGACACAGTGTGAATGTTAATGTCAGACCTGCAGTAAAACAGCATTAGTGCTTTCAGCTCAATCCCATTATGAATTAAGCTCACATCATATATCCATGACTCTCTATAAATCAGCTGAAGCTTCCCGAGTCTCATCATCTTGAAGATGACAAAGGATCTTGCTGTGCCAGTGCCAGACAGAGGGCTTGCTGAGAAGTAGGGCAATAGTCCTCTTCCCACTGGACTCTGATATCACATCCTCCGTTTCATACCACCCTTTTTGAATACAGGCCAGTGAGCTACTGAAGAAAGGAGGGATGGTAAATTCCAGACAATGAAAGGCTTATAACAAAATTAATAGTTTACAATAAATTTCTGCATACTGCTTTTGGGCGTCAAAGGAATGAAACCTGATTGACGATACTGTAGTGTAGGTGATTTGTCTGCTTTTCTAGCTTGTAACACACCTGAAAAACACTTTCATTGGAGAAGAGTCTGTCAGAACAGATTCAGAGATGCAATTCTGCTCCAAGTGGATCAGAAACACCTTCTCACATGGAGGAGCTGCAGCTTCTGAACTGTTCAGACACAAGCGTGAGTTTTTAATCCTTTTTTTTTTAAATCCAATTAACTGTGCATGCTCACACCATCTGAGTGAAGGGCGGAAAACAAAGATTGCCACATGTACCATCACCAGAACTATTCACATAAGATGATTCATCTTCTACAGAGATGACCCTGCAGAAAACGAGAGGGTTTCACAGCAGGGTAGTGTAAGGCAGTGCCTGCAGGCTCTGGAGGCGTACACTTGCAACTGAGGGCAGAGCTTAACCTCCGGACAGAAACATTACTCAACAGAAACCACTAGGAGTGAGGTCACAGCAGGGGCTGTCAGGAAAATGATCAGACCTTCTGAGAGTAGCAAACCAGAGGGGAGCTGAGGCTCTGTGCAGAGATGTGTCTCTTCACATCAGCACCTTCCACCCAGCAAAATGGTCTCTTGTCTGCTGGGAGCCTTGTCTTGGGAGCAGTGTAGATGAGAGGACCAGCCCTTGGTGCTGTGGGTCTGCATGCAGATGGCCCTGATGCTGCATAGTGAGTGCAGACACCCAGCCCATATCCTGCCCCACAGCTCCTCTGGTTTTGGTGGGTACCCAGCTACCTGCAGCTGCTAGTGGTTCCTCCAAGCCCTGGCACCTGACAGTTTTGTTGTCTTTCACCTGAATAGCTCCCACCAAGGTAGGAGAGTATTTGCTGAAAACCACCCAAAAAAATCTTTGGCAAAACATAAATTAAACCTGTAGCTCATACCCTTGGTTAGGACTATGATCACTCATTCTTTCTCTCTTTGCAAAGGAAATAGACTAATGCATAGCTTTTTTATCCCCCTTTGGGCTCTGCCCCTCCAGAACATGCATGTGAAGGATTAGCAGGCAATGATCATCTTCAAGAGAAGGATGAGGACTAACATCCATTGCAAAGATGGCTGTTCTCACAGTAGTTTCACAAAGGGATGCCAGGCTCCAAAAAAGAGCTTAACAAACCTTAGCAGGAGGCAAATGGGAAACACCAATTGCAAAGCCTGTTGTCGTTTGACTAGAATGAGCTTTATATCTTCCAGGTACTGAAAATCCTCCTGAGACATTGCCTATCTGAATACATCACTTAATCTTGTAGAAAGCCCCAGGACTGAGGGGTTCTTGCTGTTAGAAATTGCATCAAGTAACCTTATTGAAGATAAATGGCTTTGAACTTTCATGGCAACAGTGATGAACTGCTTCAACATCCATGCGGTGCAGGCTGAAAAAACCAGAGCTTTTAGACAAAGAGATAAACTTATTCAAATGCAAACATGAGATTTGGGGCAGATTTTTCAGGTGATCTTAAAAGTACCTTCCTTATTGCTGCAGACTGGATGTCTGCATAGCAAAAGTCATTTCACTGCCAGTCAGGTCCTACTGGCTTGAGTTCAAAAACTCTGAGATTCTTCCTGTCTCTACTAAAGAAGATCACTTTAAAAAGTAAAGAAAACACTGTTGTGTAAGAAACAAGTCTGGAAAGAATCTTTCTTTTCAGACTGGACTGCCTGGCCAGCAGACTGTGGGGAGGGCACTACATCTCCTTCCCGTCCAGTGTCAATTCAGAGTCACAGGCACAACCTATATATACATTTTCTTCATGTTACAATCACTGCTTCAACTATTGAAGATAACAGCTGTCAGGCAGCCGACTTGAGGTCTTTGATGACTTTGAGACTTTTTCCTGAGAATTTACTAGTGTTGACTTTTAGGTGGTTTTCAGGCATGAGACAGTGAGGCTCTGTTGAGGCTCAGCGAGGCTCATCGGTGTGTGTGCATGCCAGGGATGCAGGCAAGCCCTCCATCTTTGCTTCTGCCTTTCACAGCAGGAGCACTAGACACATCCACAGGCACCAGTCTGGGTCTTTCCGTGGCAAATGGCTGGACCACAGAACTGGATGCCACCAGTTCTAGAGATGTTCAGTCCAATGGCAGCCAAAATCAATTTCAGTCCCTCCCTTAGCTTTGAGAATTAAAGCAAGATCATGCACACAAACATTAGTCCATTCATATGTCCGTCAAATGGCTCTTTTTTCAGGATACGGGTTCCTCTCTGGCTCCTGACAATGACATTGGGCTACAAAACAAGGCTAAGTGCTCCTACACCTTCCACAGTAGTGTCCTGATCCACAGAAAGGCCTCTGGGAATTATAGTAATATAAATGAACAATCACATAATATACTAACATAAAATAATAATGCAGTGAGGCCTTTTAGGGCTGATAACATCTTCAAAAGTAGCAGCTGATACTGAAAGGGATCATTACTCAAAATAAGCTTCAGGTGGTGCCTGTGCTTTTCCCTTACTGAGATGTGGAAGAAGATATCCAGAAGAGTCACAGTCTCAGGGCTACCCTGATTACTCAAAGAACTGCTGAACTAAAAAAAAAATTAGCTAAGGGAGTCCCGAGTGAAGCAGAGATATATTGCTGTTGCCTCTGGGCAGCAGTTTCTTGTGACATGTCCTTGGAAAAGGATTTCCAGTAGGCAGAGACAGTTGAACTTCAGCATGTCACAGCCCCTGCTCTGTCACTACCAGAGTTTTCACAAAGAAATACTTAACCAGGACTGCAAAAAAAGAGTATTAATATCGACTGAACAGTGTGACCAGTGTGAGAGCTGCCAAAGAGATTTATCCATTCTCCTGTGGGTTAGCCTCCACGCCGCTCCTCTGCTGGGTTGGCAGAGGACAGGGACAGCCCCGGGTCTGAGGAGGGCTGGCTGCATTCCTGACAGCCTGTAAATTGTTATTGCTGTTGTACAGCGACTGCGTGTGATAACTCCCGTGTTGAAAACCAGCAGAGATTAAACCTGGGCCCTCCAGCAGTGTATGTCTGTACCGGCTAATGGTGACAGCCAGGCTGTGGGTTATGGCCTTATAGCCTGTTATGCAGGACTGACATATGTTGGCTTGTGGTTATGTAAACACTGAGAAGTCACGTTGAAAAAACATTTCTGCACGAGATATGTCCTTAGCACATTGAGGGCGAGCACTTAATCATACTGTCTGTGCTGGATTGTATTTCACTTATGCCTCCTGATTGCTCTTCTTATCTCAGCTGGAAACCTGGAGGAACCAGAGCTGAGTCACCAGCTGTGCAGGTGTCCAGGTTACTGACACCAGCACAGAAGCACCATGGAGGTGTCTGTCCTGGAGGGCCCATTGCTGCGCATAGGGAGAAACTCCAAACAGCACAGACCCAAATACTGAGAAGTCTTTGAATATAAGCCTTAACTTCAGAGATTCTCCCATCCAGAGACAAACAGAGCATTTTTTTCCTGCAAAACACACTTGTCTTCACTCAAGTTGCTACCTAAGTGAAAGCCCTATTTGACTCGGGGAGTTTCCCTGTGCAGTGATGGTTGCACTTCCCATTCAGACTTGAGGGATATCAGGTCAAATGAGCCACATTTTGGCTCTCGGTTCCTCAGCGACTGACATGACTGCTTTTCTGTGTAGCCACAGTGTAGCTTTTCTACATACTTGTGATATTTTCCAGGTGCAGGCTTGCTGCAGAAACCCCATCTGCACCATAAAGCCACAAAATCAGAATGATCCTTTCGAGCCTTAGATCTGAAAAGCAGTTACATTTATACTGCATTGCTGTTACACCTGGGATCTGACTACAGGTGAGCCAGCACAAGCATCAGAAGCCATCCTGAGGTGACAGTCCTACTGCTTTACCAGGTTAAGTCACTCGCTTAGCCCATGGTGAGTGAGCTCATGGGTGCTGCCCATCCCGGGGCTAAATTAACCCTATAGATTGCAGCCATCTACAAGGCTGATATACTGTCTAACATGACAAACCCCATTTTCTTCTCCTCAGTGCCTTAAGCGGACACAACAGCCAGTTCTAGAGACAGGTCTGAACCATCACAGTTAAGCTGGGAGCTACGCTGCAGGTGAAAATTGACAGTGGTACAAAATGGCACCAAAATCTAGCTCAGATACAAGCAGTGGTGGAGTTCATCAGCAGCTGAAAACGAGAAGAAATGGAGGACGCTGATAAGGAGGATTACGGCAAAGTGCCCAAATGCAAATGTGACAGGAAAAATACACTCCTAGGCTAAGGTCAAGAGGTTTTTTATGGAACAACCTTTAGTTTTAGTGATAATGCCCTGGCAGAAAGCTGACACAGCTTTGTTTTCAGACCTGTTGGGCTGGGCAGCAGCCAAGAACAGCATTTATTCATTACATGTAAACTAAGCAAATTGCCCAGGGAAGGCAGTCAATAAGCACGAAGCTTCACGGAACCATTTTCACAGAGTGACCTTTCAAAGTATAATTGCATGTTAAAAGACTCAGTGGCAGTTGCCTCTGATCAGAGAAGCACTAACCAAGCTGGCCGGGGGACTAACTTGTCAAGCAGGAGCGTGTTGGAAAAGGGCTGTGTAGTTAGAGGCTGCTTTTGGCCAGCTCGCACACAATCAAGAGACTGACTCCACAGCTACACAAATATTTGGCCTCAGGTCCTCTAGGGAAAGGCAGAAATAACAGTGGTGATGTTGGGAAGCATTTTTATTTCCACTAAAATGCCTCTAGTTTACTGCTCTCTTCTCATCCAGTGGTTACAGCCACATTCAAATCGCTTCATCTGGGAGAGATTTTGATTGTGGTCATGGTGATGCATGATCCTGAGAATGGTCCTCAGTCCCTTGGACCACAGCCTTCAGGCTGCAGCTCTGGCTCAGACACTGTCATGGGGTATAGTGTCAGCACCCCCAAAGTAGAAGAGCTGGCTGTCCCCTCATCACCCCACCGCAGAGCGGTCTCATTCCCTGGCAAGCAGCCTTGCCTCCAGCCCAAACACCCCACAAAACTATCCTTATTCCTCCACAGGTAGCAATCCCATCCCCTTGCAGTGCTTAAAGGTCCTCACTTTAATTCTTCTAAAAAGAAAACTTCCCGGCTGGAAAAGTGAATGCAACCCAGTGCTATGTTATGTCAACATAATTCCACAAGACTTCATGTTCCCAGAGGGTTAGGGGATCCTGGCTATCTCTTCAGCCTTGTGTTAGATGCCACATGTCATAATACAGTGTCATTTCCCAGAACAGAGACATTTAACCCTAAGGCAAACTAGCACAAGGCATCGCAAAGCG
Source organism: Falco biarmicus (assembly GCF_023638135.1). NCBI lineage: Eukaryota > Metazoa > Chordata > Aves > Falconiformes > Falconidae > Falco > Falco biarmicus. Next base: position 32,206,267 of record NC_079289.1, read on the forward strand.
CACAGCAAGCAGAAAACCAGCAAGAGACTGAGAGACAGGCTTCCAGTTTCAGATAGTTAGAAAGAAGCATCAAGGAGTGCAATAAGTAGTGCTTGGAGCTGGGCTGGCAAGGTCGGCATCACTGAAGCTCAGCAGAAGACTGTGGAGAAGAAGGGTTTCTGGAACATGACTACTCCATGATTTAATTACAGTTCAGGTCACTTAATCCAGATGCTTAGCTTAACCTCTGAGATGCTGAGGTGTGTCCATCTGTAAGCATCAATGACAGCATCTTCAAAAGCCTATTTTTTCTATTAAAATTCAAGCAGTATCACTCTGCTCATGCCTCAAGAAAATTAATCCTTTGGGAAATTGAAACGGTTCCTTTTTGGATGAGCAGTACGAGGCTGTGCCACTTGAGATCCTTATGATGGCAAAGCTCCTAGACCAGCTGCTTCATTAAAGGACCAATGCATAGCAATTTTTTCCTAGGACTTCAGTCAGGAGACTTTCACATATGCTTACGCATTTCAATGGACAGGGAAGGACTAAATACAGGCTTGAAGATAAGCACAGATTATCTACCTGCCTGAACCCAGGTGAGGTATGCCAGACTGGAATTTAAGAAAGCGGCATAGGAATAGGTAAGAAATTTACTGTACAGATCCTAAGCAGTGTTCTTTTCCATGTTTTCTGACATATAGTTGTATTTGTTACTGTTCATATTTCTCTGTCTGTCCCAAATATTTGACATCGACTTAATACATTACATTGTATGAAGTGCTCCACTTTAACATGCAATGATACCTCAGAAACAATTTCTTAATCTGAACCAATGTATATAATTTTCTAGAAAACCTTATGATGATATATTACACAAAAGAGCAGCAATAAACCTTTCTGTTGGTATCCGTAAAACATTTCACAGTGTCTGCCATGAAAATCGCCATTAAATCCTGTTTGGCATTCTCAGCTTGTATCACCTGTTTGCATTGGAGGGCTACTTTTATGAAGAGGGTATTACATCATGAGAGGGTAGAAATGAAATATTAGGAAGAAAAGAACAATTGCCAAAGTGCATTGCCTACTAAAGCTTGCCTTACAATTTGTCATTGCCTACCTTTAATCTTCCACAGTCATAACCAGTTTGAAAAGTGTCACCATCACCAAAGGCAAAACTCAGGTCCCAGTGCTCCCAGCTTGGGCTGTCCCCAGCTGCCCTTGTGCACTGGATTCAGCACTGCCTGCATTTGGCGGCAGGAGCCTGAAAACCCACGCAGGATTCAGAGCGCTTTGGTCCTGTGTCTAGCCCGAAGGTGGTCATGTGGGGAAACAAAGAAAGGGGTTCCTGGCATTTTCTAATCTTTCTGTCATTTCACTGAATGGAAACAACAGGAGGCTGCTCCTTGTTTCCTGCAAGCTTTGGGGGTTGATATTGTTTGTCTGTTTTTTTCTTCTGGACAGTTAACAGGGAATATATTTTAATGCTACCCCATAAGTTGTCAAGGACCTTCACAGATTAATTCTTTAATTTCAGGTTTGTTATTTGCAAGACCAGAATTAAATTAGGCAGGATCTCTAACCCTATTGCCTGTCAATTCCTTTTAACATCAATCTTTTTCTTTGCTTTCTTATTGCCAAAAACCTGTTTCAGGCACTCATGAAGCTTGATAGAAATTGCCTTGAAAAAAGCTGAGTGATCAAAACTGACCAGACGTGCAAGATGAATATTCATGGTTTATTGGAACAACATCCACCCTCTTCTCAGAGCAGGGTACCTTCAGCTGACCTATTGTCTCTCATACAAATTACTGCCTCATTACCACTCATTCCTCTGGAGGAGCTGGGAGGGACATCAAACTCATGTTAAATAATTCAGCAAAACAGTGAAAGAAAACTGTATCTGACTCAGAGTGGAAAAACCTGAAATTCTCTGCTGTACGTACAAATGAAAGTGGACCTGAAGGGACTACAAGAACCAGCTTCCTGCTTGGACATGAAGCACGGACGTTGTCCCTTCTGATTTTAGACATCTGGAAGATAACTGCCTGTGTCTGCACAGGTTACCAACAGTTTCTAGTGTGGAAGGTGGAGGTAGGGCACTTTGAGGATGTGACCCGTTTCAGCTATTTAGACATCTACTTTGGAAGGGAAGAAGAAATAAAGCTGGTACATTGCTCACATCAACCTCCGCTCTTGGTTGGGGACTTTAATCTCCAGGAAAACCAGGGCAAAAGCTATCCTAAACACTGCAGGTTAGAAGCAAAAGGTGCCTCGTGCTTGCACTCCTGCCACAGGCTAAAATTCCCCAGGGAGATCATTCATTTACCAGCTAGCAATAACAAAAGGTTACCAAAGGAGCATCCTGGGCTGTGGATTAGCATCAGTCTCCGGTTCAGCCACAGAAGATTTAATTTCTTTTGTCCTCACTTTTGTCTCGCCTGACAGTGCCATCCTAGACTGTTTCAACAAGGTCTAAAGATGAGGACTTTCAGGATTAACAACATTCTTCATGGCAGACACAAAAAAAGAGCTGGTGTTGGAGGAGGGAGATGTGGCAGGTGATTCCCAATGAACGCATGAACTTCCCCATGAACAAATACACTGGTGGCTGCAGAGCAATCACTAGTTTGCAAAGAAGGCAGTTGTGCCTTAAAACCCACGGCAGGAAGGGGCAGAGTGCTTTTTGTGGACCAAAATTATGTTTGGGGATGGCAGTGTGAAACTTCTTTTAACACAGCCAAATTCCATGTGCAGCAAGAACAGGGGCTAAAAATAGACCAGGATGCTAATGAGGGCCGGGCACACACCGTCTGTATGACAAGATGATGATTCTTTCTGAACATGCAATAATTTAAGGGGTTGTTTCATTTTGTTTCTTGCTGCTGCTGCAAAGTGTTGAGAAACATGAGGCTGTTCATGTCTTCAATTTTTTCCCCTTAATCTTAGGAAAATAAGGTGTTAATGGATAAAGGAGAAATCACGTAGAAGCAAGAGTTCCTTTATTTCCCCAAGGCTGATTGTACACGATCAGCAAGCAAAGCGGGTCAGAGAGGGCTTTCATAACATTTCAGGTGGATTTCCACACAGCTCAGGATGGGGGATCAGGATATTTCTTACACAGAGGAACTTGGACTTTCCCTAGTTTGTAGGTGCTGGGGGTTGAAGCACCCACACTTCCTTTATTCTAGCCCAAAACTTAGGCATGTGTCTTATGCAAGAAATGGACTGTGAACTCTGGCTGAACCTTTCTGCAAGCCCGGGACATATCTGCAGCATCACAGCCCTTTCTCAGGCTCTACACTGTCCTGGGACCACACGCATGGTGAAGCCTGTTCTCCATTGCAGGCACCACTGGGAGTTCCCTGTTTTCAGCTTGGTCACCTCTCCTCCTAAAACCCTCCTGGAAGCTCCGCGTTAGCCCAGGACAGTTGCTTTCATGGGACACCAATTCTTCAGCTGCCCTTATAGCTCACACACAGGCTTTCCCTGGGGATGAGACATCCCACCACTCTGGGAGAGATGGGGTGGAGAGAAGGGCTCACTCACATCTGTGAGCAGCGTGGACACAGCAGAACCAAAATCCAGCCTTGGACGCAGCTGCTGGCAGGGAGGCTGAGCTGGCCCCAGCTCTGGGGCACCCAGGCAAAACTGTCCAGCGGTTCAGGCACGGTGAGGACTCTGCATGGCACAGGGCTGTGTGAACCGCATTGCTGAAGGAAGCCAGGCTGAAAACCAGAGCAGGAAGCTAGAATTGTTTATGAAAGAGATCTTTTTCTCCTGTCAGAGACAGCCAACAGCCTGCCTGTTAACAGCCTACATCGGTGGACCATAAAGCATGCAGCAGATCAGGAGCTGTTTTCTGGCACATGCACACTTGTCTCCTATAAATACTACTCTGGGAGGGAACAAAACAGGTATCGCCTCTTAATGCTCCCATTAAACAGAGCCACACAGATGGTAATTAATGCATCATGACATGACTAAATTGGAAGAAGAAATTGATGCAACAAGAAGTCACCACAAGAACAGCAGGATTCAGATTAGTGTTCATTTTGAGATCGACTCTTTCTTCTTTACCTGAAGAGCTGGGGACCAGCTATTCCACATTATGAAAGATTTATTTGTCTGCTTTCCTGAGTTTCGGGTCACAATAGAGCTTTGTTATCTTTAATAGATTCATGTACTCCTTCCCTAGTGCTTTGTCAAATAATAATACTTACGAGGCAATAAAAGGAAAAAGAAAACACAAAGAAAATAGCTGCTCCCTGTGTCATAAGTCCTGGGTAAGTGAATGAGTGTGTGCATTTGTGTGCACATGTGTATAGGAGAGGGGATGTTCATTGCACTGTCCAGCACAGAATAAAATAATTTGTGTACCATCTACATGCAAATGTATCTTTCATTTAGGTAATAAACTGCACCCTTGTATAATTTACCCAAACAATGGAGCTGCGAGGACACTGCTACTAATCTTCAAAAATCAACTGTGCCTTTTCAAAAGGGATTTTTGTCTTTCTATGAATTGATCAAACTTGACAAGTAATTTCAACCTAATGTTCACGGCTATCCTCCTCTCTGCTCACCATCTGTAGGTGAGAAATCCTATTTTCTGGAAGTGACAGGGTAATGTAGGAGGCTGCAGACATCTGTTAAAAAAAAAAAAAAAAAAGTGGTTTTCCCAGAGTTACAGACAAAACAAGGGTGGATTCGGGAAGGATACAAGTATTTTTGAACAAGTGATAAATTCTTCATGCCTGCAACTGTCCACATGGAGTCACGTTTTTTTAAGCCACTTAGTTTAATGAGAGCAACTGTGAGATTAAAATGACTCTGTATTTAAAATGCTATGGTAGAAATGCTCCAGTGGAATAGCCTTGCTCTTGTTAAGAAATACAATAAAGACTCTCAGAAGAAATTCATTCTGCAAACTTATTGCATTAATGAAAACTGCATTATAGACAAAGACACTGAATGCAAACTCGATTTGTTTCCACATTTATTTATAAAAATATCAGCTTTGACTGAAAGCTGATCAATCCTACATCAAGCAATAAAGGTGAAATTGGAAAAAGGCCAGTAATCCCCCCACCAGGATCACTGAACTGATTGAGATTAATCCAAAACGATTCGCACAGCTACGAGAGAGTCTCGTTCAAATTTTGGTTTTTCACCCAGGAAGTATAATGCCAGCTTCTTAGGGCTCTTTTTGGATATATCAGGATATGTGAGAGAATATAGAGCAGCCCCCACACAACAGTGGATGGAGATTCTGATATCCCTAGGTTGAGTATCCAACCCCAAACATAAACCCTTCTGTGTGCAAACCATATAAATACACCAACACCAAGGGAGAAATTAATGTTTTTCTACTTAGAAAACCTTCAATGCACGTGCTTTCCCCCTTTCTGGATCGCTGCTGCTCCTAAGAAATCATTCAGGGCTGCTTTCCCCAGCAAGTAGGGGGTCCTCAATATGGGACACCAGGTGCCCTCACACCCAGCCCAAGGCGACAGGGTGTTTTTTTCACCATGCCTACATTTAGATAACTGGACCCCAGAGTGTCCTCAGCTGGTGGGTCCTGCTGCACATCTGCATGTTTCCTGCCTCCAAGAGCTCCAAGCCAGGCTTTTTCCCAGACACACATGCACTACTTCCCACACAGAGGGATCCCCTACCTCCTCTCTTCAGCTCTCTTCTGGGGCTGCTTATTGTCATCTTCAGGGCAGACCTGCTAAATATAAGCTGAAGTATTTGTTACATGAGTCCGAGGGGGATAAGTGGTGGCCAGCAGGTGAGCTACAACTCAAGGCCAGCTGTAGGTCCAGCTGAAGCACCCGGCTGTGCAAGGGACGAGGGATGGCTGAAGGGTGGCAATTCACTTTGGTATCGTAAGAATTTCTGAAGTTCTGAAATCTGCTTTATAGAAGAAATCCCATAGCTTCTGATGATTTTCACAGTGGGGGATTATGTCAAAACAGATTGAAAAGGTCCTTTGGAAGATTGAAAAGGTCAGGGCTTTCAGAGCTTTCTTTATTTCTCCCCCTTTGTTTCCCTCCCTCAAGGATACAGCCAGACAGCCCACCTCAAACTTCACTAAAACAGAACGGGAAAACACAGTCAAAACCAATGTATGACCACAAAATATCTTTTTCGGAAAAGAAAACAAAACCCAAATCTAGCAAAAAAATACACTTTTTATTTAAAAAAGAAATCTCTCTGCAACTAGCCTAAACATATTTTCTTTCCAGACATACTAGCTGAGCTAAAAATTAAGCTTCTTTCTGTTGTTGGGTAGGTGGACACTGTGGTAGTTTCTCAACCAAGAAAATTATCTTCATCTCAAGGTCTGGTCATTGTTAGTTAATTTGGGTCACGGGGTTTTCTGATTGCACAAGCAAGAGCTGTTCCCTTAGATTTGACTGCAGTAAGTCAGTGGAGCAGAGGCACATTGGCCGTGCAAGGTCAGAGATGAGATTCTTTTGGTCACAGAACTCACCAGAATGGGATTTCTGAGACAAGAAATCGCCAGGTGTGTTTGTTTCTATTTCAATGAGGGGAATGGGATTTCATTTCCATTCTGTGTAAATAAATAGTGGTTTGTCAAAATACATTGGCCTCTACTAGCAACATTACTCTTGTAGCTAAAACAAACCAAACCCTCTATAATAATTAATCAATTTCTTGAGTCATCCAGGCCTGAGGAATGCTTTTTTTCCCCCTTAAACCTTTGAGATTCCTGAATTTGCGAGCTTAAACCTGTGATGATGTCAAAGAGACAGACTCCCCTCCTCTTCCCTCACCTCCCCTCCTCGTCTCTCCTCACCTCTCCTGTCTTTAGCTGTTGCTCTACCAACCATCACTCATGTCAAGCAGGACTGGACCTGCTGTTCCCACCACCGGTAGAAAAGTTCATTAAGTTCTCCAGATCTTTTAGATCATTGAAAGGAGCAGAGCAAGAGCTCAATGCCAGGAAAACCTTCATTTTTCTCTGAAAAGAGCGGCAGCAGCCTAAGTTACTGCTAATTTCCATAAAGCCATAAAACTCTGGCAGTATCAGTAAGATAGGATTCAGTCCATGGCTCCTCATTATTCAGAGGGATGGGAGGATATGGAGATGCCAGAGTAATCTGGAGCAGACAATGAAAGTTGTCGAGGCTCCTCTGATTAAAACTGCAAATCCTCCAACCCTAGCCCTAATCCCCCCGGTGAAAAGGGGAGATTATCCTGGGTCCCAAAAAAGATAACTCTATCTTTTTCTTAAGTTACATGTTAAAATTCTATCTCCTCCCAGGAGATGCTGTGCATGGATATTGTTTTTTCTCTCCCCCTAATTAGGAAAGTATAAGAAAGAAACACTGCTGCTTGCGCAGTAACTGGCATAGCGGAGCGGGTTGCCTCTGTGCTCTCTGATTGCTTTATTAGCACGCTAAGCTAAGCCTACCCACACTGCCAGGGAGGCTGAGCGAAGGGGGCCTTTTCCAGCCCTTGGGGGTTATACGGTGTTTTGCAAGACAGTGAAGTAATCCGTCAGCTTCTGCTCCCATTTACACCAGTATGAATCTGCAGCAGGTGGGCACGCTGCCAGGCAGAGCGCCGGCATGCCAGGGCACCGCAGCCCGTCTGCCTCCTCGGTCTCACACAATCCTTTGGTCCTTAGGAGCAATTTTTAAAATGGGATTATTTTATGCGTGATCTGTGCACACCAGGGGTGATCCTGATGTCTCTGAGGCTCCTGATTCAGCCGAATCTTCACATCCCTAAAAGCTGCCTTTAATGTCAGCGGGACGGGCGGTGAAGGCTGCTTTCTTGGCAGCGTGCCGGAGAGGTGCGTTTACCTGTTTCGAACTAATGAGCCCACACCCCGCAGCCAGGAACTGTGACGGCTGAAGTCCTCTGGGGATGGGAACAGAGGCAGCCCTGTAACATAGGCAGCAGCCAGCTGGATAAGTATTCAGAAGACGTTCAGTGTTGGTACATAGTGAAACACTCTTCCCTCCAGCATCTTCCTGCTGCCCTTCAGTAATCCCCTGGTGCATTTTTTCCAGGCTGACACGCCAGCAAGAACAGAGGCAGGTGTGCAAGGCTTCGTTGCACAAATAGGGAGGGACCATACAGAGCAGTGGGCTTTTTCCAACTCCCACCGGTGCCAATGGCTCCTTGTCACAGTGAGGCATGTCCTTGATGAATTTCCCTCCCTCAACTTTTTGAGCCACTGTGCTCATCAGTGCCTCCATATCAGGCTGCTGGTTTCCAGTCAGAAAAGGCCAATTTTGGAGGACAGGGTGGAGCAAAGAAACCCTCCTGGAGAAGTGCAGCTGCCACAGAGCAGGGGACCCACTGCAGAAACCCATGCCACCAGAGGGCTCAGCAAGCCCTGAAGGCCACCAGGATGACCCTCTGTTTGTAAAACGATCCTTCTCAGAGCCTGGAGACCATGACAAAATAGCAGCTTGCATTAATATGACACTTTTTGTCAGCCAGGCTCTGACTGTGCTCAGATGGAGACAACAATAACTCGGTATCATTTTGTTTCTAAATCAAACATGGATGATACCTTTGAGATCAACTGGAAACCCTGATGATGTCTTTAAAACACATCCATAGGAGGAATCAAAGCATTAGCTGTGATATTTATTTTGCGTGTCATAACTATGTTTTGAGAAGGTGAGGGCAGTGCTCATTACCAGCATAGATGTACCAGCCTGTGTTTTCAAGCTATTAATATGGTGGCTAGTGTTAATGGAAATATAATAGAATGAGATGCTTCTATAAGTATGGGATTTAGCACAGTAAGGAGAAAAAAAAAGACATTAATGAAATTTTAATGAGAAAAATCAGCTTGCAGTAATCTTACAAGTAATGATTATTTCTTTGATTTGACTAGCCTGAATAGCTTTGTCTTCGGTGGGATGTGCTTGCAAGGTGTGCATGGGAGGACAGCAAATGATGTATTACAGGCCACAGCTGTGACTGTCCTGGAAAAGAGAGACGGTTCAGGGTCTTACTGTCTGCCTGGATGAGAGGGAAGAGCCTGACCACTTCCTTTCCACTGAAGAGTGGGGAAGGTTCTTGGACATGCTTTGGCCAGTGGCTGCTAGTCACTCATCACATCCCAGCTCTCTCAATCTATCCTTGGAGTTACCTACCCTCCTCCTTTAGAGCTGGAGCAGAGGTTCTTGACCTAGGTAGTGCACATCGTCCTCCAGGAGCATGTACACCTAATTAGGCACTCAGTGTAAACCAAGTAATACACAGGATCTTATTACTGCTCACACATATATACTTGAGCACACCTTGCAGAGGTTTCCTCTTTTCTAGGAAGTGACCAATGCTCTCATCCACCTCTGTGGCATGCTGATGCAGGGGGATCATCACAGTTCTCCATCAGTGAAGCTGACCTGGAGGGATGGGATGGTGCTAATCAGGCTAGAAGGGCCAGAGATTTATCTCACCTAGCTTAGGATGCCAACAGAGCAGTTGTCTCCTCCTGAATGTCCCACTCTCAGCTCCCTTTACTGTCTGCAGGGAGAAATGGGTGCTTTTAGCATCTATCCCATCTGACTGCTCTTAAACCTTTGTGCTGGGAGAGGTCTTGCACCCTGAGGGTGCCTATTTACCTTCACTAGCGATAACATCAACCATATCCGAGCTTGATAACTCCACTGCAAACCTGCCATTTGAATCCTGTCAGGCTTGGTCAGTCCTCCCCAGATCTTCCTAAAGTGAAGGCAGTGTATATACCTACATCAGTCTTCTGCATTGATGGTACCAGAAATATCCAGGGGCCCAAGGAAAGAGAAATGCCATTTCAGGGACAGCTCAGGATGATTCCTATGCTGCAGTTCCACCTCAGGTTACTTGAGCCTGCCTTATCACGCCCTGGTGGTACAGGGGACATTCAGGCAGGAAAACTCCTCCTTTGTCTTGAGACAGACCTTGTCTTGACAGGGACAGCACCTCCATGGTCCTCTGCTTACATCACATGTCCCTAACCCCACATTTGAGAAGCTGTATCTAAATAGTAAGGTTAAATCTGTATGCATCTTAAAGGACACAGCCTCAAAGCAATATTTTTTGCTGTTCCTGGAGTTTGTTGTCTAAAATACCCTCTTACCCTCTCCCAGTTCTGCAGCCATGATGAAAGGAGAAATTACACCGCTCACTATAACACGAATTGTCTCTCGTCCCCTGTAAAGAGCTGGATCATGGTAGTAAGCCAGGGGAGAAATCCCCTGTGAAAAAGACTTTCTCCTAGCTTAAAGCTCTTTGTGCCAGCCACTGCTGGTACACGATTCATAAATTTTTGGGCCAGGAACAAACTAATTGTCTAGTCTGAGCTCCCTGACAGAATTAAGGGCTATTTGATTGCACCCAGGATTCTCACACTGAGTTCAGATTTCCTTGCTGACCTATGGAATGCATTTTAGGAGGACACCCAATTGCTTTCAGAGGTTGCTAGTGAGAAAACAAGACATGAGCATATCCAGGAAGATTATTGCTTATGGTGCCCTTTTTTTTTTAATATTGGTCACACTTTGCAGCAAAAGTAAACTTAAGCCCTCTCAGACTGAAATGATTTGTTAAATTTCTGTTCAGTGCTCAGCCCCTCTCACAGCACTCTCAAAACTATCAAGCTGCAACAAGGTCTTTTACCATCTCATACCAACATACTTTTCATGCCAGTCCATCTGCTGCCTTCTCCTAGCCTCTCCTCATCCAGAGTAGGCTCTTGCCCCGTCTCTTGGTTCTTGCTCTCTCTGCTTCTTCCTCTGCTATTCTCTCTTCATTGGCTTTTAACCACTTAACAGAACCAGCCACAGCTGCACCTTATCTACATCGGCCAACCCACCGCCCCTGAAGCCAGCCCACAGCTGTACATTATCAATGATAATTAACCCAGCTTCATCCTTCTACATGTCCCCACTGTTACTGCTCACTCAGATGAATGGCATGTGAGCCTCCAGCATGGGCTCTATGCTTTGGCAGGCCAAAATCCAGAAAATATGCTATTACCTGAGTTTTATATATTTCTTTTCATCCTGGATTTAAAAAGGTTAAATTGAAAACTGGAAGTCAAACCTTCATGCCTGAACTTCAGTGACTGTAATACAGTGAGGCAGCTCTGACCACTTCAGTATTGTAATCCCATGACATCAAGTGGACACCTCTAATGTTCAGAAGTCACTGAAGCGACTCTCCAGCATTTTCTTTTCCTAAGTAGATTTATTCTGTTATTTGCTTTTGTTTGTTTTCTTTCCAGCATACTATGAAATTTAAAATTAAAGTTCTAGTCTGAGGGGAAAGGAGTGCAAAAGATGTTATAATTTATCTGAGCTGCTAAAGCAGAAGGGAAAAACTCAGCAAAGACATTTTTTGTCACCTGCCCTTTAAACTAGAGTATATTACTCTGAAAGGTGTACCATATTGCAAGGAACCTTTAGTGCCATTTGCAGCATCACTTCAAGCTTGGTTGCTCGCAACGTAATTTCACCAATGGTTTCTACCTAAAAGCAAATTGTCTATTAGGAAATAACACTGCAAACACAGATCATTCAAAAATGCTTTTCAGCATCAGCAGTAGCATCAGTCCCAGAAGCACACTGAAATTGTGGGGGTGTGCAGAGCTCTTGCCAGCCAGCACACAAGGAGCCAAAAGGGTTCCAGCAATGTGTGTCACTGACTCACGACTGTTTTCCTCCTGTGTCTTCTGTGAAGTGCATTTTAATGAAATGCAATCCCACAGGGTTTCATTTCAGTCATTGTCACAGACAACGCAAAAATAGATTAGTCACTTTTCTTTTTTCCTTCATTTCACCAGCTGAAATTTCTATGGACTGAACTTGTTTGCTTCAGGTCCTGATTCAGCAGAGTACTTAAACATGCATTTAATACTCAATGGGTAATTAGAAGAATGGTTTGTAAACATTTTCAGGAAGGAAAAATGTGTATGTGCTAAAGCTATCTTTTCCTATAGCTATGAGAAACCAATGGTAGTGTGGAACCTCTTCAATGTTTTGTGGTCATTAGCTTTTCTGTATGCACAAGGCTGGACTTTGCAGAGGCAAATCTTGTAGCACAAGGAATCAGAGATGTCTCACCCACCTTTATAGTTTAAAATGTAGCTGTTGGCATACTGTGGTTTCCTTTATAGCCAAGGAAATAAGCACTCGTGGGGTGCTGCCGCAGGTCGGCTGTGTGGGTGGTGGTGAGAGGAGACCCCCTGTGCCCACGCTGGAGACCTTCACAGTGGCCATGATGGGTCCCCATAGCCTTCCTCAAGGGTAAGCCTACTTTTCCCTTAAAACTTGAACCCCCCACATTTTCAGCTCTGAGCTGTTGTTGTTGATTTCCTTCTGTAGTAAAAAAAAATTAAGCTGATTGCTGATGATGGTGGCATTTCTTCCTTCATAATCCATTTGAAAGAGGCAGGTAGTGCTACTGAACTGTTCAGTTCATGGGATTTATTTGTGTTTTCAGCAAACTGTGAAGTTTCAAAGTGCCGTGTAACTATTACTGGGACTGTGTTTTCAAGGCTGTTCATCACCAGCCTTACTGCTGCATACTTGAGCGATCACTGTCCTGTGTAAACATCCATGAAACCTGTCTTGTGTGAGGGCATAATTTGTTTATTCCTGGACACCTTTAAAGGAGCAGGAAATTAATTGTAATGAATTCCATATATATGTGTGTGCATGTATGTGTGTGTGTATGCACATACACGTGTGTATGCACATACACATGTGTATATATGGCTTTTATATATTTTTACATATATATATGGAATAACTTGGAATTATGTTGGAAACGGATGATCTAGAAAAAGAATTAACCAGGCATGAACTGTGCCTCTTCACCTTCATTTTACCTCTAATATGTACATTTGCATGAGTGCCTTGTTGCCACTGTCACTGCTTATGTTAGTGACACCTCAACATGTTGAGAAAGAGATGTAGGATGATGAAGTTGTGGTGCTGAGGAAGCAAGAGGGCTCCTGTCTCCCTGAATGACTGGGACATGTCCTACCATAGTGTTTCCTGGAGTATTTACTGGACGTGCATACTGGTTAGCTTACTAGCAGGAGGGCCGGGGGTGAGGCAGAAAGGAAAGCCATAGCTGTAGATGAACAATCCACCAGTAAACGAGGTCACCCCAAGCAAGCTCAGGCTCTGGGTGAGGCAGCGGCGTTGCAGCCCAAGTTCCAAGACTCATTTCTCCAAGGCTGGGTGCAGTAGGCGGTTAAGTCAGTTTCTGCAGACCAAGAAGCAGTTGTCAAGGAGCCTGGCCTGCTTCCAGGGCATGTCAAGCCCAAAGGTAAGATGCGCAGGTCTTTAGACTGTTTTGCATGTGTTTAAATGCCTTTCCTGGAGACTCTGTGACTGGGGATATCTTTTATTAAACCACTGTAAAAAAAATTACCAGGCAGCTGCATTTTGGTCTCTACCTTCACCCCATCTCTCCCAGAGCAAGTCCTGGGGATGGCCCATGGCTCCAACCCTGTCTCTCTCCCTTCCTTTGCCTCCGTCCTCTTTTAAAAACTGTGTGTTCCCCTCCAGCAAAGCAGCAGAGCACCACAGAGGTGCGACTGGGTGCTGTTACAGTGGGAGGCTCAGGGATCTCAAAGGAGGGTGAGAATGTGGTACAGGACTGAGGTCTGATGCTTGACACACCAGGAGGGTTGCAAGCCCTGGGAAAGGGGTTTGCCATCAGGTCCTTTGCTTAAATCCCCCCTCCCTTGCACACCCTGCAAACTGCTTCTTGCAGGGACAGGATATGCCCTTTGCCTTCAGGAATAAAGATTCTTGCAATCTATATGGGATCTCAGTATGCCAACTTTTCTAATGTGACATCTCTCTTTTAATGGAGAACTCATCTAGGTACAGAAAACCACAAGGGACTTCAGGCATACCTGACTTTCCTAAACATCTATTCAGAGAAATTAGTACAGCTCAGTATCTGAGCAAGCCTGTCCTGCTGAGACTTAAGAAAGAGGTTTAAAAGGAGAAGGCAGGTCTTACTAGCCCTCTACCACTATGTGCTTCTGAACTACAGCTTCATCAAGTCCCACTGTGTTGGAGCAACAGCCCTGTGGCTGCACCCACCCTACAGATTCACTCCAGATTGCAGCGGCAGAAATCTTGAAGCTAAATTATTAAGAAGACATATTTCAAACAAGGCAAGGCCTGGCCCCTCCCTTTTGCCTGATAACATTTTTCACCTGTAAAAATTGAAGTTCCATGTTTGCATTTACAAAACACTTCCCTGTGTACCTGCATCTCTCCCCACTCCCATTTACCTCAGCAAACAGCTGGACGTGCTTGAGTTTGCTTTTCGATCCCAGGTGGAAAGAGTCCATGCAAATTGCTAGGCTGACCTTCTGAAAATGAGGCCTTGAATTACCCCTCACTCCTATTTAACTTCTGATTTACCATATGGTGGGAAGATAAATTAGATAGGTTAATTGGGAAGCCCTGGAATTCTGTTCATCATTGTGCTATGCAATCATAGATGCATCTCGCCTTTAGGACCCTGAATGTGCTGACATGTAGTCTTTTCTGCATGCCAGCCTCACGGCATCTCCATCACAATAAAGGATCGGGAGGGGGAGATGGTTGGAGTAGCCAAGCGAATCAGGAAAAACAACGAGCTAAATTGAGTGCTTTCTAATCTAATACATTTAAGTCATACTCAATAAAGCTTGCCAACAATCCCTGGCCTCTCTGCTGCAAAGATCACAGAAGCATCTGATTAGAATAACATGTCTTCCAAAAATCCTCTTTTAAAAAGATTTTCTTTCCGTATAGGCAACACGTAATGAATTGGAAACATCCCTTTGTGAGCTGGGGTGAAGGGGGCATTCACCAAGCCCACCCAGCACCAGGAGTCCTGCTGCTCTCTGCCTGTCGCAAGATGGAAAACCCATCAGCTGTGGCAAGCTCTTCTTCCCTGCCAAAAGTAAATAAATGGAACAAAAATAGCTCTGATCAGTCCCATATTCAAGTAATTTCCTGAAACTGAAATCCAAGCCCAGTTTTAGATACCAGCAAAAGCAGTCACACACCCGAGGGTCCCCAGGAACCTCATCCCTCAGAAAAGTATAATTTTCAACATGTGCGTTACATGATTTAGAGTAACTTGTCCCAAGTAAGGCTCTTGAGGTTTAAGAGACGAGACTGGGCAAGGATTTTAGGAGACATTATGAATATGGTAAGGAAATGGATATCCATCGTGTCACGTCATGGGCAGAGGGGCAGAGAAAATCTGTGACATGGGCTGTCAAGAAAAAAGGAACAGAAATATTGTTTTGAAGACTAATTTCAGTTTTGCATTTGAATCTTGTGAAAACTAGACCAGATGAAACTCCATGTTCTATCTGTGTTTATTCCTAGGAGGAGCCTGAGATTTCCACGTACAGAATAGCTGGTGTTCATGCCAAAAAATAGTGCTTTCTTGGGTAGTCTTGGTCAATCTAATGCTCCAGCTCTGGAGATGTTCTCTAGCAGGGTCACTTGCTGCTTTTCCCCCACCATCTTAGCAGAGCACATCAGCCTGAATAACATCACAAATGAGGAGCCCAACCTTCTTGAGAAGAGTTGCATTTCCATGTTGTATTTCACTCATGGTGTTAGAGCCAATAAACCCCTCAGGGTCTCAGACTGCACCTGAGCAAAGCTTTTCTTGCAGCAACAATGTTCAATACACCTTCCCCTGTTATAGTCCAGCTTCCCCAGACTGCTGGCATCTTTGCAGTCTGGGAACGTTAGAGGACATGTGATGAAGAGTATGTTTCTGTCCAAGACATGCCTATAGGTGAGATGGCAGAAGCGATTCACACAGGGGAGAAGGGGAGGGATGGGTGGACGTTCAAGGAGGGATCTGTACTGGCCTTCTTAGCCTCACCCAGCAATGGGCAGGGCAGTAATGCTGAATACAGCAAAGCTCAGGGCCTGTTCCTACCACGTCCTCCTCTGAGGTCGCTCTCGCCTGGTCAGAGCTGTGGCTCTGGCCTGGTGGGGTGGAATAACCTCCCTTTTCTAATCTGACGGCACCTGTGACAGCTGGGGATGTGGGAGGTGATCCAAGCTGCATGGTCCTCTATTCCTTGCCCAACACCCACACCACCGGAAAATCCAATTCAAGATGAAAGCCTAAGATAGCTGAGAAAATGTACAGTCAAAACAGACTTGTCGCATACTGATGCATGGGGAGAGGCTGTAATAACAGCTGTATTCTTCAGTTATATCTACAGTCCCCACAACCTCAACTTTCTTTGGAAAATTGGACAGGGAGGAGGACATGGCTTGTGATATCCAATACCTGGAGAAACACTGAGCTGTCTCAGATTTACAAACACGTTTAAATTGAGCAGTAAACCATTCTTCAAATTTCATGTCAGACTCTGCTTTTATTTGCGCTGGTGAAAAGGTTTCAGTGCAGCACTAATGCACACTGGTTTTACTGGGAATTAGACTGTCAGCTTCAGTGTGGCATATGGTATTTTGTCGTACCGATAATTAGGTATTTACAGGCATGCAGTTTTATGCCTAAGGCTAGCTTCCGCCAAGCAGTAAGGGTTTGCACATATGGTGCAGTTTTCTTATAAACAAGGAGCTTAGGTGGAATAGCAGAGCATTGGAAGGTTGCATTCAGGTCTGATAGTATCTTGAAGAATTGTAATTTCCCCTTGCTTGTTCCATCTTGGAGGCAACCTTTATCCATTCCCTACAGTATGTCCCATAGAAAATAACTTTTCCATTCTCTTTATGGAATTAAGTTACCACTATCACAATTCCTCCTTCAGGATGTTGAAGAATGTATAAGAAACCTGTTTCTGATCTCCAGAAGTGACAGAGACACACAGCTTTACACTTCCAGTATAAGTGAAATCTGCTCCAATCCCCTAGCTGCTTCTTTGTCAAGGGCTCTTTTGCAGGGCACATGAAATCCCTGATTATTTAAAATAGTAAAAAATAGCTATGAGTTAAGACCACTCAAACCTTTTCATACCCTTTGAAGAGTAATTTTAGAAAACCTGACAGAGCTCATCATTCTGTTCCTGATCAGTGTAACCTTTTACATCATTGGTGGTAAAGTACCAGCTAGACCAAGGGAAGATGACTACTCACAAGAAAGCTGCTGAAATAAAAAGATACTAAGCAAAAGACTTGGACATTTCTCAGTAATGACTTTCATCAGCTGAAATGTTTTTGTATTTTAAGTGAATTAATGTGCTATAACTATTAGTAATCTCAGGGACAGTGATAAGAGAAAGCATTTTGTACAATGCAAACAGTACAACACAAATGGAAACACTGTCTATCTCAAACAATCAGGCAAGGTGTCTTTTGTTATAATTAAATGTTATCACCTTCCTTGCTTCTTAAAATGTGCTTCGTACTTTATACTTTGATATCCTCATGCCACCACCCGATCACTATTTATGGTGCAGTCACATCTGCCACAGCAATGGAGGTTTTGAAAATGTTTTACCTGACTTTTAACAGATGGATGTTAATGGGATATTTATTTACAGAATAAAATTAAGTTGAAGCTGAATCTTAATGCACAATTTACATAATCAGCTTTGTTCTGAGCTGGTGAGCTGTTTTTCCCAGCACTTGGGACCCTTCAGTCACAGCTGCATCAAAGAAACAGCCACTGAGAATGGAGATTAAACAATTTCCTAAAGCTAGAAGTCTTGATGAGAATCTATTATTCCATATTAGATTCCCATAATTTCTCCAGACACTGCCATAAGATCAAAGATGTATGTTAGAGCTTTGGCATAGCCCACGATCAAAAGGAAGATGTTCAATTTGCATTTAGAAAACATTTCTGTCAACTGTATTTTTCTGAAAATTTGAAAGTTCTGCAATTTTACCTTTTGCACCCAAAACAACAACAAAAAAAACTATTAACCCAGAGGCACAGAAAGGCTGAAAAGCTAAAATGCATATATTTACAATGAATTTGGTAGGATTTGGTTGTGCTATTTGTGTGATCTAACTACTATCCTCCATCCTGCCGACTCTCAGCTCAGCTGCAGTTCTGCCATGGGCTTCAAGGAGCACAGGACAGAACACTCAGAGGCAATGCTGAAAGGCTGCTCAGCAGCTAAATCCCTGACTCCAGGGCTGGGTGAATGGCTGTGAGCCACCAGGTCAGGCTGGGAAGCTGATGTCAGGTTCAGGAAATGAGCTTTTGGGTTTTGCCTACAAGAAAAGAAAGACAAGTGGCCTCTGCCAAGCCACTTATGGCTCCTCAACCTCCCTTTCCCTCAGCATCCTTTGGGGTACTGCCTGGGCAAATCATAGAATTGCTTAGGTTGGTAATAAGATCAGCATATCCAACCATTAACCCAGCAATGCCAAGTCCACCACTAAACCATGTCCCTAAGCACCACATCTACATGTCTTTTAAATACCTCCAAGGATGAACACTTCCCTGTTCCAATGCTTGACAACCCTTTGGTGAAGATATTTTTCCTAATCTCCAATCTAAACCTCCCCTGGCACAACATGAGGCCGTTTCCTCTTGCCCTGTCACTTGTTACCTGGGAGAACAGACCGACCCCCACCTGCCTACACCCTCCTTTCAGGTAGTTGCAGAGAGCGATAAGGTCTCCCTGAGCCTCCTCCTCTCCAGGCCGAACACCCCCAGTTCCCTCAGCCGCTCCTCACCAGACTTGTGCTCCAGACCCTTCACCAGCTCCGCTGCCCGTCTCTGGACACGCTCCAGCACCTCAGTGTCTGTCTTGCAGTGAGGGGCCCAACACTGAACACAGGGTTCGAGGTGCGGCCTCACCAGTGCTGAGTGCAGGGGGACGGTCACTGCCCTGGTCCTGCTGGCCACACTATTCCTGATACAAGCCAGGATGCTACTGGCCCTCCTGGCCACCTGGGCACACGGCTGGCTCCTGTCCAGCCGGCTCTTGACCAGCACCCCAGGGCCTTTCCCACCGGGCAGCTTCCCAGCCGCTCTGCCCCCAGCCTGTAGCGCTGCCTGGGGTTGCTGTGACCCCATGCAGGACCCGGCACTTCTCCTTGTGGAACCTCATACAATGGAATCAGCCCATCGGTCCAACCTGTCCAGATCCCTCTGCAGAGCCTTCCTGCCCCTGAGCAGATCAACACTCCCACCCAACTTGGTGTCATCCGCCAGCTTACTGAGGGTGCACTTGATCCCCTCATCCAGATCATCAATAAAGTTATTAAACAGGACTGGCCCAGCACTGAGCCCTGGGGAACACCACTTGTCACCGGCCACCATCTGGGTGTAACTCCCTTCACCACCACCCTCTGGGCTCGGCCAGCCAGCTTTTTACCCTGTGTAGAGCACACCTGCCCGAGCCACGAGCAGCCAGGTTCTCCAGGAGAATGCTGTGGGAAATGGTGTCAAAGGCTTTACTGAAGTCAAGGCAGACAACACCCACAGCCTTTCCCTCATCCACTAAGTGGGTCACCTTGTCATAGAAGATCAGGTTAGTCAAACAGGACTTGTCTTTCAACTCCATGCTGAATGGGCCTGATCACGTGGTTGTCCTGTACATGCTACATGTTAGCACTCAGGATGATCTGCTCCATAACCTTCCCCAGCATTGGAGTCAGACTCACAGGCCTGTAGTTCCTTGGATCATCCTTCCTGCACTTCTTGTAGATGGGCATCACATACACCAACCTCCAGTCAACTGGGACATCCCCAGTTAGCTGGGAGTTTTTATACATGATGGAAAGTGGCTCCTTGAGCACTTCCACCAGCTCCCTCAGTACCCTTGGGTAGATCCCACCTGGCTCCACAGACTTGCATGTGTAAGTGGTGTAGCAGTCACTGACCATTTCCTCTTGGATTATGGGGGCTTCATTCTGCTGCCCATCCCTGTCTTCCACCTCAGGGGGCTGGGTACCCTGAGAACAACTGGTCTTACTATTAAAGGCTGAGGCAAAGAAGGCATGAAGTACGTCAGCCTTTTCCTCATCCTTTGCCACTATGCATCCAATAAAGGATGGAGATTCTCCTTAGCCCTCCTTTAGTTGTTAATGTACTTAGAGGAATCTTTTTTATTGTCTTTTCCAGCAGTAATCAGATTAAGTTCTAGTTGGGCTTTGGCCCTTCTGATTTTCTTCCCGTATAACCTCACAACATCCTTGTAGTCCTCCTGAGTTGCCTGCCCCTTCTTCCAGAGGTCATAAACTCTTTTTTCCCCCCTGAGTCCCAGCCAAAGCTCTCTGTTCAGCCATGTGTTAAGGGATGTGACCATTACTCAGGACTGGGCTCTTCACACCTTAACTTGGCCACTCCAGGCTCACTGCAGCCAGCAGGAGAAGACCTGCACCCCTGGTAAGAGTCTCTCTGGCAAGCCAGCCTTCCTCCATCAGTTGCAGAACCCACCTCAGGCAGCCATGGATCACAATTACTGCTTTCATTTAAGTTCTTCCACCTCAGTGGGATAAATACCACTTTGGAAAATGCAGTACTGCTTTAAAGCTGTCTGCTTTAAAACCAGCCAACAGCCTCTGCAGGAAACAATGTCTCATGCACCTTACCTGAAAGGTTGCTCCCTCCATTTGCACCTCACTGCATGAACATTATAAGTAGTCTGTGCTCAAATTTGAATGTCAAAAAAAGATGACTAGTCCTGTTTCAACACAAAGGTTGAGTGAACAACTCCCTCCATAGCCTGCATTTACAAGTACTGTTATGGCTCATTCTGTACTGAACTGGGGCCAACACTGGGAAGACCAGACTGGGCTACTGAGAACCCAAAAAACAGCCTACACCACCATGGAGAACATGGGGTTTGGCCAGTGCCACAGCTTCTGAAGCACATCCCAGACTTCATGAAATCACAAGCAAAACTCCAACAGAACTGTCTTCAGCAGTTAACAGGAGGAACCCAGGGATCAAGGAAACTCAAAACACTTTGAAAAAAATTCTAAATTCCAATTTAGGGATAGGAGGGTATGGTGGGGCTGCTAAGACAAGTGCAAAAGGCCAGGGTGGGTGTTACATGAAGACAGTACAAAACTAGCTGTATTAGACTGCCTAATAAGAAATGAAAATGGGAAAGTCAGCATTTGCACAGTCCAGCTACAGGCAATAATCCAATTTACAGAGAAGCAAGAGGCTGATGGTGACCTTGCTAAAAACCCAGGTTTCCAAAAATAGTATTGACACAAGTAGTGCAAAAATAAGGAGCTAATCAGCAACAATAAGGAGAGAGGCATAAAGTTTGTCTTTCTGCAAAAGGTAAATTATGCGCTGTAGCAATGACATCCATCCGTTTCAAACCAGAATAGTTATCAGTTCCCAGGGACTTGCAAATCAGTGAACAGGCTAGGGAAAAAAATTAAGCTTACCCCATTTTTTCCCAAACCTGCCTAAATGTTATGATGATTAACAAGTTGTTCCTGTAAATACCTGTTGCTGCATTTTTCCTCCATTTGTACTTTAAATAGGCTGCAAAAGCTGGGAGCCAAGCCTTCGTCACCAGCACCTGCTCTGGACAGAGACCCATGGGATACTATGATGGACCCCACTGAAATAGTTAATGCCACTCACTGAGGGCATGGAGCAAAGCAGAGAATGGGCAGTGCTTAGGACTTCTCCTGTGCAGTCCTGTGGACAGAGTGCCCTGTGCACTCTGTAGGCAACTCAGTCAGATCTTACCATCTGTGCCCTCAACACTGAGTAAGAGATCAAGCAATACTCACCTAGACCGAGCAATACACATGATCATCTGTCATTCTGCCATCATCAGCCAGAAATAACCCTTCACTGTTATCACCAACTCAGTCAGGTTTATAACCAAATAAATGCAGACTGGAAATTTGGTACCTTCTGGGATTATGACAGTTTGCTTATCACACAGTCCTCTGCAAGATTAAGTGCTGGGCAGTCATTATGGGCATTGTTATCTCAGCACATGGCAGATTTGAGAAGCCTTTAAGGCATGAATCAATTCAAATTCTCCATGGCTGATGCCAAAAAATATACACCGGGTATAGACTTTTTATAACCAGGAAGATCAAAGATCCAAAGCAGTGATCAAAGCGCAAAGGGTTCACAAAACCTGGTTCCCTTCAGGAACATTGTTAACATTCGGGAGAAGTAGCATGTTCCCTTGAGGATTCTACACATGTTCCTGGCAGTTAAGCTGTGCCCAAACTAAGTCAATTTTATTCACAAAGTAATAATTTCCCCACACAATGGAGAGATCTGAATCAGCTGCTTAATGAAGGCATTTCACAGAAAGAAAAGGCAGGGACTGAGACCAGCAGCACATGATCCCAAGCTTGTGCCACTTCACCATCTGGTGAAGCACCTCCTCTGCTCGGGATTGCCAGGCTCCTCACTCAGAGAGAAGGATATAATTCAGAGAGCTCCAAACTGAATGTGTAAGTTGGAGCTAATTGTCCCCAGAGCAGTTACAAAGCCAACAGAGAGAAGCAGGCAACTCCAGCTGGTGATTCAGCCCATCCTAAAACATCTGTCTAAGGGATGTCATATAAATCACAACCTGAAGGTGTCCATTTCTTCCTACAGGTTAGAAAGGAATCCTGGGGTGACTAGCTGAGAACTGGAAGTGCTGTCCTAGAGGGACACCCGACGTTAGGTCAGATGATTCCTCCCAAGTGCGTGTTAGAAAGGCTGCACATCCATGTGCCTTCCCTGTCCATGTGCAGGGACATGGCAGGAGTCAGTGCCCTGACCACTGGCAAAGGAGTGGTTTATTTCTTCTAACAGAACATACATCATTTTGTTAAAATATTTATACAAAACCAAATGTTGTCACTACTGCTGCTCCCCTTCAGAACTCAACATTAGGGACTTCACAGAACCCCTTTTGCCTCTTAACAAATATTACATTAAAACACAATGAGGGAGACAACTAGGAGAAAAAGAGTGTTGGTCTGAAGGTACAGAAGCATGAACATGTTCCCCAGCACAGGGCTGAGGTATTTAGCTATATATAGTTGTGAACTGTCATTAAGCAGGAGCAACTTGCTGTCTGCACATCCTCCTATTAACGGACATTGCTCCTCTTAGTTCTTACACACGCAGCCCTCCCTGCACCACCTGAGCCAACCCTTTACCTTCAACCATGAGAGGAGATTTGCCTCAGGACCTTGAAGGCCTAACAGCAAAATAAAATACTCCTTACTTGAAGCCTCTTGAAGTAAACAGTCATTGCTGGTATTTGGCCTGGTGCTGTCTGAGTGAAATACAAGGTGAAAGATAATTCATCCTTTAGGTAATTTGATGCCAAATCACTTAGAGACCTATAAACTAGAGTGACAACCCACTTCTTGGGTCCTGTTGCAAGAGCTAAATCTCACCACAAACTTCCTCTTGCTTTACAATAATGCTCCTACAATTGCTCTGCAGAAGCCTCCTTGTACCTGTCTTCTTAGATTACCTAAAGACTCCCATATTCTGCCTGAAAGATTGCAACAAATTACACTGCGTCAAGGATATCCCAGACAGAGGAAAATGCATTTCCAGACACTCTTGCCACACAATTGAGACTAGACCCAATTTTTAAACATAAACACATCAACAGGCTCTCCATCCTCTGTGTCAGCAGATCACTTGAGACTGACATGTCTGTTCATAGTGTGAGCACACACATCCAACTACCAGCTTAAGCCATGGAACAGCCACCAAAATTCCAGTTTTGACAACCTACTAGCTTGCTATGGAACAGCTAAAAATCTGCCTTATATGACCATTTAAAAAATTAAGAGGGGCCTCACTGCTCTTGCAGGCGATGTGGCCCTGCTGCCTGTTCCATTACTCCTGCAGCCCCACCATGATATCTGGGAGGAAGGATCCTCCTTTACTCCTCAGCATTTTGTAGCAGAGGGCTGTGAGTATGCCTTTGGACTATGAGCTGGGACCCATGTTTCCCACTGTAGTCTTTTTATCCACCCCTCCCAGGCTATGATTGCATGCGACAGTTCAGCCGTGGTGCAGAAGCAGGCACTTCTCCCCAGAAGCAGTGTCCCCCCCAGCCTAAGCACCCACATGAGTGTGGCATCCTTGCTCTCCTCTTCCACCACAGGTGAGGACATATCGCTGACCTCCCTTCATTTTCTCTGGGGCTGTGTCCCTGAGGCAGGGCCCAAATTTTTGAGCTGCCAATCACTGGGACAGTTCTGCTGAAAGTAGCTTAGTGATGAACTGCAGGTGCCTCATCAGCTGGTCTTGTACACAGGACAGTACGGTGGCTGCTAAGCTGTGCAATGTGCAAAAACAAAGCTGAAGAAAGCACATGGCAAGGGGACTGCTGAGCTGATATCAGTTATCAACAGTTCAAAACAAAGGAGGAAAATCATCAGACGTTCAAACAAAAAGGTGCTGCAGGGAGAAGGTGTAAAAATCCTAAGAGAAGCAGCAGCATGATTAAGGTACAGAGCAGGTCAGCCCTTCCCCACCTGCCTGCAGTGGTCTGGTTGATAGGGACACACTGGGTGATGGAGCAAGTCTGGTGAAGACATCACAGCTTAGCTTCACAGCATACCTACCCCAACCCGGTCCTCAGCATGTGACAGTAAGTTATTGCAGTATGTGTGGTCCCCTAAGTCCAACAGGAGATTTCAGAAAGACAGCTCAGACTCACAAAACTGCTGAGAGGCTTCTGCTGCACAGGGGCAGGGCATTGCCCTTTCCCTTGCCCTGTGATACCACCAGAAATACCAATGCTCCTCCAGGCTGGAGAGCTGTTAGCTCCTTAAGTACATGTGATTGTCTGCAGACAAAGACACACTTCATTCCTGGCCACAGAGAAGAGCTGGTCCAAAAAGACCACCAAAGTCTATGGGGATTTTCTTTTAGTAGTGAGCTGTAAATAAGACGCTAAGCAGTCTTTCCTATACAAACTACATCCTAAAAGTGTCATTTATTAGCAAATAATAATCTCACTTGAAATCAGTAGGATTATTCAAGTGTACCAAAACAGGGCAATTTGAGAAGAATTAAGCCTAATTAAAGTATAAACCAGTGAAGGTAATTTACAAATAACCAGGGCTGAAGGGGATGTGCTATTCTGGTGGGCAACATTTGCTTTATGGTCTTGTTATACTCTGAGGCAAGAGATGGATTCTTTTCTGAGGAAGAGCTTTAAACAAGGGAAAGAAACAACAGTTTAAGTGGGAATGAAGGACTGGGAAAAGGAGACAGTAGGACTGTATATATATGGCACCTAGAACGTATTTTTCTGTGTCCCATTGTCTTTCATGGGCCTGTCTCATCTGGGAGGCTACATTTTCCATGATCCACTGCTTACCCTATGTGAGAAAGGGAAGGCTGTTGCATGGCAGAAGACATAGTTCAGCCACTGAACTTGGCCAGCCATAAGAAAGAAAGGGACCACTGGGGATACAAATATAGCTCACACTTGGGATCCTCATTTCCAGAAGTGCCCATCCCTCTGAAAAACATGGCCAACAGAAGGTACGTCAAAATAAGTGTGAAAAGCATGAATTATCTTTTGAAATTCTAGGCCTTATTATCAGAAATTTTGGAAAAAAATGCTGAAAAACATGTTTTCCTGACATTAGGCAAATTCATAACAGTCACGCACACTGTTATATTCAGAAGGTGAAATACATCCGAGTCATGTAAGTAAGTTTCAGAATAACACAATGTTCACCAGATGTCTTCAGGCTCTACTGGGATTTTATTAGGTTCCCTGGAACAAGGAGAGAAGCTTTCCAGGAAATTGAACTAGCAGGTCTTAGCACCAAGCTTCACATCTCTCCAAGCTGATGCACAGTTGCCAGCTTCTGTCCTGCTTCCTCATACATTGAGGAAGTGATGGCAATGAGCTCCTTTTCCAACATTTCCATTTGAGCCGTAATGTCTGATACAGTGTTTTTCACAGCATTCAGCTGCAGCTTCAATTTATTGTAATCTTCTTGGAAGGATCTGTTCACATCATAGAGAATGTGACAGCCTTGTTTCTCCCCAAGGAGATGGTTTGCTTGCAGGAAGATGTGGAGGTATTCATAGAAGTCCTGGAGAGCCCGGATGATTTCGTACTCACCCTGCATGCTTGGGGCAGACTTGACCTTGTTCTGGGTTGAGGTGGTGCTCTTGATTTTAGCTTCATGTTTCTGCTGGAGGGCTGGGCCAGGGTTACCTTCTTCCACAGCTGTGATGGCATCAGGGTCCTTCTGAAGATCTGAGCTGGTATCTTTGCTCTCTTCATGGACTGTGATGGCTTTTTGGTCTTTCCAGATGATGGGGACTGTTCTGTTATCCTGCTGGAAATCCTCTAAGACTCTCTGCTTTTGCTGAACTGCCTGGAGACTTTTGTTGCCTGGGCTGACCTGAAAGCCTGTGTTCCTCTTTTGGAAGAATGGGACAAGCTTCTTTTCCTTCTGGAGGCTTTGCTGAATGGCATCAGTGTAAATAACCTGGACAGTTTTGTTCTGTGTCTGGAGACGTTGCAGAGACTTGTTTTCTTCCCAGAGCATTCTGTTTTCCATCCAAAGGGCTTGGTTTTCCTCCCAGAGTGCTTTGTTCTCCTCCAAGATGCTCCACTCATTCTGTACCTTCTTGCTAAAGAGCTTCCGGTGGTAAGCAAATGGTGGTTGGCAGTACATGTCATTCACCCATTTACCATCAACAAAGACAAACGTCTCATCCCTCAGTTTTATCCCTGAGGTGATGTATTCTATCTCAGGCTCTGTACCCTGCATGCTTTCGTTCGCCAGATCGAAAGCAGACATGGCCTTTCTTTAGTAAATTGAGGAGGAGTGTGTGAAAAGACTTCTTCCAGGACTTCTGCAAGAGGCTACTGACCACTGGCAAGGAGTAGGTGACACCCTGGAGCTGGAGAAGCTTGATCAGGACTGAAAGAACAGAAAACACAAATGCACAGAGTTACTGCCAAAATTCAAGGTCAGAATTAAAGTACATTGGATGACAGGAAAAAGCAAATAAGTCAGTTCTCAGTCAACCATGTTGCCCCTTTGAAAGGTAAGGAATACACCAGAAACATAGTTTATAGAAGCTGAGAAAATTGGCATTGGTACATAAAGCAGCTCTGTGGCAGCACTGCAAGCTTTGGTATAAAAACCTGGACTCTCCTTTTTTCTCTCTACCTCATTTTTACAGGCAGGTAAGGGGGTAAAATGTAAGAATACCTTGCACCCCAGAATAGTCTGTTCCTAAATGACTGGCAGACAAATGAATTAAAAATTATGAAGCTGAAACCAGCTTTTCAAAATCAAATATTTTTAAAGGATCACAGTGAAAAACTGACCCTGAGAGCAGCTTTTTCTGGTTGATGCTCAGTAGCCTGTGCTAACAGGACATCGCAAAAATGCAGTGGCAGTTGTGCTTTGTGATCTTAAAATCCCCAGAACTGTGAAGAGGAAGAGCACCACATGATACAATATGCACAAATAATTAAAACTCCAAACCACAGCCCTGGGACATCAGCACCAGGAAAGCTCTGTTGCTCTTTGCATGTTTTTCTGACAAGTTCCCATCACCGTGGTCCAAAAACTGTTCCAAGACATAGATAATTCTCGATCTTTCCTTCTCATTTCTCCTGTCACTCTTTTCTTTATATCCTTTGATAGCTCTATTATTTTTCTTGCTTTCTAGCCTTGCAATAGTGATTGTTCATCTCTTTCCTACAGTCCGTCTGCCTTTTTTTCACATCATCAGAAAACTCATCTCTTTAAAATCCATACTGGCAAGCTGTACCTCCAATGCTTGTCATTTCAGTCACAGAAAGCTCAGACTTATCTGCTCAACACTCTTCCCTCCTTCCCTCTACTCAAAATGTTGTGGCTTAAAATCACCTTCTTCTCATGGGTAAACCTGAGCAAATGAAGGATTTCAGTCTTTTTATGTGAACAAAAAAATCCCCAGCTTCACAAAATAATATGGTTTGTACCAAACAAAACCTTCCCTTCTGCAGCTTTTACCAAAATTAAATTTGTGCAGTTTTCACAGTGAAGTAATTTGAACTGAGGTTGAACTATTTTTTATAACCAAATTGTTGGCATTCTTAGGGTTTCTGCACAGTGTATCTAACAGCACAAATGTGCCTTTTTCTAGTTAAAAAAAAAAAAAAAAAGAAGCTGGTTGTCAGACTTCACCCAGGTCTAACCCTCTCCCCTGCTAAGGTTCCCCAGCTGCCCTCCTGTCCCTTTGGAAACCCAGTTCTGCCTTTCCATCGATAAGGAGAGTTTTACCTTCATAAATTTTGCCCCCATGTCTCTTCCCTAAGCATTAGGCACAGAGTGACCATCACACACAATCTCCTCGTACCCTCCTGCTCTGCCATTACATTGTGCACCCCCGTCCTATTTTTGCCTTCTCCTTTCCAAAAACTGCTGTTCTCCTATTTTCCTGTCATCTCTACCACGCAGCACTGCATCCCCAGGCTCCTCCAAGTTAATTCTGAGAGCCAACATCTGTAGCTGTTTCCTTCACCCACTTCTCAAGCTTGTCCAAAACCTTGGAGAATCCAAAATCCCTTAATACAGGAGAGGAAAAATGCAATATAGGTCTGTTTGCAGTAACAACTTTATTACAATAGGGCCTCCATCTGACTTTCAGGGTTGTCTTCCACATCCTCAGTTGGCTTATCTCACATCAGACTTGTGTTTTCATAATATTGTTCCTCTGCTGAAAGGGATTTGCCCCAAAATCTCTGCTTTTGGAGGTTTTTGTTTCTACTTATGGCATGTTCATATTCATATATTGCTCCCTCCCTTGCACCCTCTGACCCATAGCCTTTCCAACCCATCCCGTTCCCCCAGGGGGCCCAGTCCCATTGTTTCCACCTACAGCCCCAAGACGGGGAGGTGAGTCAGCCACAGGGGGAACGGACCCCTAAGTACCCAGAGGAGAAGCAGAAAACATCCAACATCATAAGCCCAGACCCACCTACCACTGCATATCATGGGAAAGCAGCTAGAGCTGTTCAAGTCACTTACGTTTAAAGTGTTTAGACGGCATGTTTTCAGGATAAACAGAAATGTATAATATATACAGCATTGAAGGACATTATCTTGGGGACAATTAAACTTGACAGCAGCTCTGTCAGCTCTTTTGCGCTGCAAGGGAGACATCAACCCAGGCTTCAGAGTCACTTTTCAAGTTCTCCCACCTCTCATATCATTCTCCCCACATCTTTGAACTAAATAATCCCAGGAAATGCTGGGCAGCTGGGGTGGGCGGGCTGGGCAGCCAGCTGGGGGAAAGCTGCACAAAATCGAGCCAGGCTGGATAATTCAGCAGTGCTAAATTACACGCCTGGCACTTGCTCACCTGCTCACCAGGGCTGGTCTTCTTCCCTCTCCTTGTGGCACTGCCAAGCAGCCCAGTCTGAGGTCCTGCTGCTGCTGCCAGTGTCCCCCAGGGGACAAGGGGAACGATTGTGATGCGAGCGCCGACAGGGACCTGCCCCAGAACCAGCCCCCTGCCCCCCAGTACCGGGGGCTGGGAGCTCCTGTGCAGCCTCCTCGCACAAACCACTTGCGCACTCCTTCCCCCAGCCCTCCAAGGATTGTCTTTGATTTTTCCCAGCATTGCACTTTGGGGTTATTTCTCATGGAAATGGCCTTTCTGGTAGTTCAGCTCTCATGACTTTTCCTGATCCCAGACTTCCTGATCTGCCTTTGATGCTCATAACTGACAGCAATTTGGGTGGATTTTTTCTCCGCCACACCCTCTTAAAACAGATTTTGTTTTCATTCTGAATTCTTAAATTGTGTTTCTTGCTGAACTGATATTGACACATTCAAAAGTCACTTCCTTGTATGCGCTATGAGACCTGAAGTTATTTTCCAAGGATGAATTGGGTTTGGAGCTTTTCTTTGACTATAAGTTTAAGAGCAGACTGTCATTGAATCCTATTAAGAAAATAGAATATGCAGGGTATTCATGCATTACAAGTTTAGATATTATTTGTAGCAGCTATTGCCACTTCCATGTCTTTACATTTCTAATGATCTCATTCTCTTTCTTATTTGCTACATCTTTCAGACGTGGATTTTTTTTTTCCTAATCAGGGTTCTTGAATAATAAATACAGCAGTTAATTCCTTCTCCAGTGAAAATTACCAACCTGACACCAGCCTCAAGGTGAATGTTATTGCTTTCAAAAGTTGGAGGTACAGTTCATCTTTGGTGTTACACAAAGATGATAAACTCAGGTATAAAACTCTTCTCTGTAATTTCTCCCTTGCTTATATTTAACCTTAGACAACAAAAAAACATCACAGGTTACTATGGCAACTCCCCAGGGAGCACTCTCCTTTATTCAAGCTCCAGGATCCTGTACAGAAAAGCAGGAAAATGTCCTCAAAAGAAAAAGGAAAATATTTTATCCTGGGGTGCTTGTGCTTGGCCTGCCATCAGATGGGAATTTAAGAGTACTACCCAAGTGCAGCCAGTTTCAGGAGAGGTGGCTGAGATGGCTGGTTTGAACTTCTGAAGAACTGAGGCTGTGGACACTGAAACAGACCTTTGATGAACATTTTAAGGTCTAAGTGCTGACTGGAATCTGAGTTAACAGAGACAAGTGCAGCATAGGACTAATCAGTAGAAAAAGGCTGCTTAATCCAGAACTGTTGAGAACTAAATTAGCAGTGTACCTTTGCATTTTCTTATGCAACATTTTCCTTAAAGTTGGCTAAAGTTCTGGCAAGTAATTTATGTGCTGAAAATTATGATTTTCATGATTAATATATGATTACTAATATATTTGGATCAGATTTCGTTACTATCATCAGATGTCTGTATAAGTACATCAAAATTGGACATGCTGCAACAGCTCACTATAGAATTTTTTACAGCAGCTACACTGATTTTGGAGCTGGACTCTCAAAAGGACAGAGATGTCACTCACAAGATTATAAGGGCAGAAATAATGCTGAGTGTGTTCCCCTCCCTGCCAAGAGACAAGTAACCCCTGCTCTGTAAGAAGGGTTTGAACTAACTTCCCAGCTGACTGCTTTGTCCACAGCTTCAGGCTACCCAGTTTCTCCAGGTGAAGCTGTTTCACTCTACAAAGAACTAAATATTAATTGGAACCAAAGCCATATTCCCCATTTTACCGGCACTCCTTACACCAGGCTGTTCAGCTGACCTTGCTGTCCTTGTTCTTGATGATATCTGGTTCTGGAAAGAATCCAGTGGGAGAGAATAGGTATTCCCACACACACTCATAGAATACTCTCCAGTTTCAAAACTCAGCTCCACGCTAGGTTGCAAGAGGTTACCATCCAGTGATGGGTTGGAAGTCGGGGGAGAGCAAGGTCTGAACTGCTGCCGTGAAGATTATGCAACACTTCAGGGTTTAGAAGAGCTGTTAAAGTGCCTGCGATCAAAATAATCTGTCTGTTGGGGGCGGGGAGGGGTGTGTGTGTGTTAGTAAAAGTGTAGTGTTTCTTTGAATTGGGAGCATCTTCTCTTTTTTTATGTGCGTTACATTCCCAAATCTCTATTTGATAAAACTAAAGGTGCCCACTGCTACTTTCTACCATCCCAAACACATCTGTCCTTCTGAAATGCCAGTCTCTGTTCATGCCAGCACAGGTTGGCCTCACTGCACATTCACCCGTGGTTCTCCAGGGCATTAAGCCTGGATGCAAATCCCACTGAGTCACTAAAAAGATTCTTGCATATTTAAGTGATGTTGAATCATCTCCTGACCTCAATAACCAAATATAGAGTAAAAATTATGTTTTCTCGGTTTTTGAGGCAGTGAAGTGTCTAGAGAGAGTAGTGGTGGCATCTCCGCCTCGTATTCTGCCCAGGAAGAGAAGAATGCACTTGGTCAGCAGTGTAAAAATCAGTAATAAAAACGTCCAGAGCAGGTTTTTTTTTTCAAACAGATAAATGGCTTGAGGGACACGTCTATGTCACCATCTGTTTGGACTAATTGTCCTTCCAGGGACACAATCACAGTGCTGCTGCCTGTGTGCCTGGGTGTAACCCTCGTGTGCAAATGCTCTGCAAAACACTAAACTCTGCATACTCGTGTCAACACCAGCCAGGATGCCAGGTCAGCTGAGAGCTGAAATGGAAGGTAAAAATACCTGCTTTTACACCTTGCTTCTGGTCCTACTTTCATTTCAGAAACTGAGCAAATCATCTGTCCTCATACCCCACTTCCTCAGATTCTCAGTGAGTTTGAGATACTTTCTGATGCAAGCTGTCTAGAGAAATTAGTTCTTACTTGTAAAGTGCTTTGAACACGAAGAACACCACAGTAAAGAAGCCCTAAGCATCACTCTTATTTATCCCCATGATTATAATACACACATTGTTTACAAGCTGAAGCAAAACATTTGACTTTTGCTATTAAGTGACATCTTACAAAGATGTCAGGCTTTGTGTTGTTCTACCTTAGATCTCGTTCCCACTTTAGTTACATTCTACTTCAGCTATGAATATTTAAAGAAAAAAGCATATCAAACCACATGCAGTCTCTTGGTCAACTCTAAGCCATTGCCTGTCAACGCTATTGCGTTGTGTGGTGCCTCTGTGATATACTGCTTGTGAGCCTTGCCAGCAAAACACTCACAGCCCAATTACTGCATCACTCTCCTACTTCTGTCTGATCAAACTTTACAGAGCACTCTGTGTTGCTGAAACAGCCCATTAGTTGTTTATTGTTGAGTATATACTAGAAGTAATGATCAGCAGAGATGACCTTGCACCAACAAGCTCCTTGCTCTTCCCTTATACTATGACAATTCAGATGGGTACGGTTGCTTCAACATGCCATGTGTGACCATGGCATATCCCATGTGGCCTCCAGGAGCCACCTTGAGAGACAGGCCCGCCACCAGGCTGTGCCAAACCTGTTGGCCCTGGTCTCTGATACCCACAAACCCCAAACAGCAATAGGCTGGTAACAGACTTGAGCCCTTTGTGGTTTGTCAGTCAAGTGATACTTCAGCCCTCATTGCTGCACTGGTTAGGTTCTGCTGGCTGCAGGAGAGCTTAAACACTTCACTGTCCTGTAGGTGTAACATGTAGACATCTCAAAGTGGTTGCCTACAGTTTAGAGGTGAATCCTCCCTGGCCCACAGTATTATTGGACATGATGTGCCACCTCCTAAAGACGTACTTGTCTCACCCTGCACTGAACACTGAGGAGCCTGCCGTTGTTAGCCTTCTCAGTTAGGTGGTTAAAGCGAAGCCTCAGGCCCTGGCAGATCACTCCAGCTCAGCTTGGCTCTCATGTGCACCCTGCAAGGCAAGGTGCTGCTGAGCCAACGACCGCTGCATGGCCTGGGACACCTAAAAGGGGTCAGCTTTGCAGAACCAAAATACTGATGTTAAAAGTAAACACAGTCTTCCTAGGGGTTACAAAAAGCCATGTGCAAAATCCTTGTCCCTCACAGGCATCAAGCAAGAGACTGCAAAAGGTGTGGGGGTGGGGGAACACTGAGAAACGTCTCATTTCATGTGCAAGGCCAGGAGCTGAGAGTCTTCACAAACAGAGCAGACCATGAGAGCACAGACTCAAGCTGCGACATCCTGCGAAAAGATGTGAAGTTTTGGAGTTGAGAGTGTTTCAGCTCATTTTGAATGCAGCGGTTCTTCCACGTGGCAAGTCTCGCTGGGTGAGAGGAAAAGTCAGCGGCTCCATTCCTGATTGACAGGGAGAAAATTGAGGATTCAGGCTTATTAAACAATCTCTAATAGTGATTTATGGGGTCCTATACATTTTAATCTAACAAAAAAAAAATCATGTAATTAGCTAAGTGTGCAATCCTGTATATTAATTGTCTATTAGCCACTTCTTAATTATAATGGAATGCTTATCAAATAACATGTGATGGCCACATAGCACCAATTTAAGTCACTATCAGACTAGCTCCTACTTTAATAAGGATCTGTTTAACTGAAATCTAACCATTTCATTTTATTTTAAAAGCTGTAAAGAAGAGGAAGATCTTAAAAAATTAGTGTCCCATTGGGGTCTACTAGATGTTATGCTATAAGCAATGCTACATGAAGAATCATGAAAGCAACATTAAAAATCCGTTCAGATGCTAACCCAGATGATTAAATGGCAGAGCATGATGGAAACCTACCAGGGCAGAAAGACATGTCTCATTTAGAAATGCTGGCTAGGTCAGGTGTTTCCTGTCTCTTGAATGCTTGGCTTTACAGCCTTGATGTTCAATTGACATACATTTGTGCATGTACATTTTCTGACATTTTTAAAGGGACTAACTGAGAGATTTTGATTATATACAACCACATTGATCTTTACACCTGCCACCAGTGGGACTGGTAACAACTCCACAATTTGAGTTAAACAGGGTATATTTGCAAATGCAATAACAAGTTATTATTTTATACACAAAACCATGCTATAGGGAGACACATATGATGCAAGGAGATAACTGTACTGTCAGTGGGTTTCACAGGTATGAGCTGACTTCCAAGGAACCTGGAGACCCCAAACAAGTTTTAGATCTGTGGGATGGTTTCCTACTAGCTCTTCATCATAGCCCAGCTCCATCAGCTACTCTGTACCTCTTCTCTGTTTTCCTCAGCCACTGCTGGTCTGGTTTCTTTCTCCTACACCTATAGATCAGTAAAAAGTGTTCACAGAATCATGGAATTATTGAATGGGTTTGATTGGAAGAGGCCTTAAAGACCATCTAGTTCCAGCCCCCTGCCATCGGCTCACCAGGTTGCTCAAAGCCCCATCCAGCCTGGCCTTGAGCACTGCCAGGGATGGGCCATCCACAGCTTCTCTGGGCAATCTGTGCCAGTGTCTCCACCACCCTCATAGGAAAGAATTTCTTCCTAATGCCTGATCTCAATCCACCCTCTTTCAGTTCAAAGCCGTTCCCCCTTGTCCTGTCACGACATGCCCTTGTAAAAGCCCCTCCCCAGCTTCCCTGTAGGCCCCCTTCAGGCACTGGCAGGCTGCTATAAGGTGTCCCCAGAGCCTTCTCATCTCCAGGCTGAACAACCCCAGCTCTCTCAGCCTGTCTTCACAGCACAGGTGCTCCAGCCCTCTGATCATCTTTGTGGCCCTCCTCTGGGCTCACTCCAACAGGCCCATGTCCTTCTTATGTTGGGGTCCCAGAGCTGAACACAGTACTGCAGGTGGGGTCTCACAAGAGAGGAGCAGAAGGGCAGAATCACCCGTCTCGACCTGCTGACCGTGCTTCTGTTGATGCAGCCCAGGGTCTAGTTGGCTGCCTGGGCTGCAAGTGCACATTGCTGGGTCATGTTGAGCTTCTCATCCACCAACACCCCCAAGCCCTTCTCCTCAGGGCTGCTCTCAATCCGTTCTCTGCCCAGCCTGTATTTGTGCTAGGGAGTGCCCTGACCCAAGGCGCAGGACCTTGCACTTGGCCTTGTTGGACTTCATGAGGTTCACATGAGCCCACCTCTCAAGCCTGTCAAGGTCCCTCTGGGTGCCATCCCTTCCCTCCAGGGTGTCCACTGTGCCACACAGCTTGGCATTGTCGGCAAACTTGCTGAGGGTGCACCCAGCTCCAAGGTCTGTCCTTCCACAGCATTTTCACCTGCCACAGTTGCACCCAGAGTTTGACTGGAGCTGATGGGATTGTGCAAAAGGAGCTTCTTACGAAAAATATAAATAACTTGAAGGGTCTCTGAAGCCTATTGCTGGACAGTGTACATTTGTCAAATTGGATGTGCAAAAAAGCACAGAAAGGAGCAGCTAATATAGGCTCATAACAAAACTTGAAACGTGGAGCAGTGCTGAAATGAGACCATTTGAGGCCCTGTGGAGCCACTGGTTTACCTTCACTACAATGTATCATGCTTTGATGGGCCACAGCATGCACTTGCAGAACACAGTTTTAGCACTTGTTCATTTCAGGGTTCAAATTGCTGCCAGAGTACTTTTTTAACAGTACGCCAGAAGAAGAGCGGTTTCAGCAATAAAAAAATAGAATAAACAGTTAGATCCCAGGCACTATTGTTAAGCATGCTTAGGAGCAGTTAAATAGCCAATTTTAGAAATGTTATGCAACCCGTAGGAATGATTTTATGCCAGAGAAGGAGCCCCTTTCACCCATTTCCCTCAGCTTTTAATCTGTGAAGTCTGTCCTGGGGTGAATGAAGGTTACGAAAGTTACCTGGTCTTATAAAACTACCTGCAAACATCTGTGCAAATTTGGGGTCACTGTCTGTCCGATTGCTCTGTGGTGGCAGTTAAAAAATAACTGGAACCAGAACACACATCCACCCCAGAGAAATGCAACGAGAAAGAAATAGGTTAAACGTCTTCATATGTGTCCGGAGGATATCATTAACATTAATGTAGTCATAAAGCAGCACCTGCTGGCACAACACAGCAAATCTTTGCCTACTACCAATTAACTCTTCAAAAAATAATAGAGAACAGTTTTCACCCTTCTCGCCCCAAGCACAATAACTTGTTTCCTGCTAAGGATTATTAATTATAATGTCCCTGCTGCTTTGCCTTGCTCAAATGAACAGTTGTATCAGTGGCATCAGCTTCATAGTAAGGTGTATCTCAGCAGGAGCCAGTACAGAGTTTATTGAGCTTTAGAAAATATTACACTACTTTTTGTTACTATTGTTGTTCCTTACTTGGTGTAGTGCTTTCACTCTTAACCATCCAGAAGGAAAAAAGCCACAGATCTCAGTCAAAGCACAGATCTCAGCTAGGTGGAAGGACAAAATCCCTGAAGATGTTCACATTACTGTAATGTCAGTGATTCAGTGAGCAAAGTCTGAGAAAAAGGCTTAGGTGGGGTGAGGCATGCGACAAGATCCGGAGTGACGCTCCTCAAACACAGCTGTAACCCTGCCCTGCATTGCTAAATGTGAACTGCAGTCAGATTGCTGGCAACATTGATGAGTAAAGTAATGGAGGTGACCCTTCTTCTGGGGCCAAATGGGTCACTCTGTGACTGTGCAGCTGCACATTAGCGGTGTGCTACTAGCTTGCACGTGCTCTCAGTTCCCCTCCAGTGGTCTTTTACATAAGCTCCAGTGCACTCAAGCAATGACACCCACACCTTGGGCAAGGTTTCTGGTATGGTGGCCCTGGGGTGCAAAACACCATCATGTGTACTGTCCAGCGGGCTCACTTACGCCTACATAAGCTTTGGATCTCTGATTTACTGTGTAAGGGACACTGTCTCTTCTGCAAGGTCTCTTCTACAGCACAAGTCATGTTATGAGACTAAGCTGCCAGTCGTCTCAGACAGCACCAGGCATCACTCCTGGTCTGAGCAGTTCTGGCTCTTCAACTAGCAACGCTAATCCTTTTCTGCCTGGTGAAAAGGCAGCTCACCTCTTTCCAATTGTAAGCAGGGATGAGATGGAAGAAACGCACAATGCCCATTGAAATATTTTGCAAGGTATTTAACCTGAGCGTTGTGGTAGAAAACATAAGCCATCTGGACTTTCTGTACAAAATAAACATACAATACGTGGCAGTCAGACCATTAACTGAAACATTGTTTTGCGTAATACAAACACTGAG
The DNA here is from genome assembly GCF_023638135.1 of Falco biarmicus. NCBI lineage: Eukaryota > Metazoa > Chordata > Aves > Falconiformes > Falconidae > Falco > Falco biarmicus. The sequence goes on from NC_079289.1 coordinate 32,243,734, forward strand.
TTTACACATTGTGCCGATGTTACTCTTCCTATCTTACCAAAGTCACTTTCTGCATAGACAGAGTACCAGGAACGTGATTTACTCTTTATACTTTTCACGTAGGTTATCACAGACGAAGTACCATGGCGCTTGCTGCTGAATGGACAAACACCCAGGTCACTGGTTCCCATACTTAGAAAGAACATAATGGGTCAGTAGTTCCTGTCTAAAGCCAAGTAGTCATTAGTCTGTAGCTTGTGGAAAGCTGCACAACTGCTCCTCTAAACGTGTGCCAACCTGCACATTTGTTCACAAATTTGAACAAACATGCAAGAATAGTACATCTGGTTGCAGAATCTGTGCAAACGCTTTTTATGAGACAGCAGTCTTTCCTGAACCATGAAATGCTTTGTATTATTTGCTGCTGTGATTGTCACGTCTTCTGTATCTAACAAGGTACCTGGAGACTGTCCTCCTATTTCTAGTCAAGATTTCTACTTGACACTAATAAGAAGACAGCATACTAACACCACCTCTTTGAGGCAGAAAGGGGCATCCAGTGGCCTGGAAAGCCTCATCTGAAATGACTGAACCAAAGCCTGTCATAAGCTTACAAACAAGGTGCAGACATCAGCCTGTATCTTCCTCACCTTCCACCCCAATGCTGATTAAATTCCGCAAGTCTCATCCCAAGAACTGATGAATGACAGAAAAAAGATATTTCTGTGGCTTGTGGGCCATTTTTTTTCAGTGTATCTTTATCTGCTTTGCCTGATTGATCAAAGATACTGTTATCTGTTGTGCTCTATAGTCTCATTGACTGGGTTCAGCCTTGCTAACCCCAATCCTTCAACAATGATAAAACTTGCTAAAAATAAGGACAGTTTAAAAGATAAAAAAAAAAAAAAAAAGAAGGGTTCTTTTTATTTGACATCTGGTTTCTGGATCTTTAGAGAGGTCAAATTTCCTTCTCACCCTGGGAGACACAAAGTTACTTTTTTTCTGATGACAGTCAATGTTCTCTTACAAATAATGAAACATCTGCCTAATTATTTGCCTTTGTTTCATCATATTTACTTTTTCTTTGTGATTTCCGTCCCAGAATTTTTCCTTGTTATATAGGGAGTAAAACACCACACTATAAGCATTTATTGCATACAACTCTGCCTCAGAAGAGAAAAGCAGACAGACGACTAGGCAGCTAGCTACCTCCAGCTCCTCTGGCCAGTGTGATTATTAGCAGCCCTTACAGCCCTATCAGTTCTGTTGCCTGCCACTATCTCCATTTCTTTCTCTTTGACCCAGCTCCACCCCACCAAACACTAAACCCTTAGAAACCATCTCCAGCCATCTCCATTTACACCTACGCACAACCCTCACTCTCCTCTTTTGAGGAAGCCTTAGGCAGTACTGTTTAAAGGTAAAAATTCAGATGCAATAAACATGTTTGACCAAATGAGACCAGAAATTGCTTGCCTTGTTGTTGAAACACGTCATCTTTGATGCACAACTAGCACCAAAGCACAGACATACCTGGGTGATGGCTAGGGCTGAGCTGCAGACCTCCTGGGAAGCCCGCTAAGGAAACAGCTTCTGAGATGTAGGTGAATGTTGATACTGCATGAAACTCTATCCTTCTGTGGGATACCTGTGCTCTTAGAGAGAAAAACTACACACCACTGGAACTACAGACACTCACAGAAATCTGAAGCAGTATTTCCTCCAAATTACACATATAAAACACCAGTACCTGAGAAGTAACATCACACAACTGGTGTGGTTTGTTTTTTGGTTTTTTTTTTTTTCCAAATGGCAGAATCACTGAAAAACTTCCAAAGTAAAAAAAGCAGATGTGGGTAATAAAAGTTGAACTAAAATCTGGTCGGACCATGAAGTTTATTTAAAAGATACTTGTATTAAATGCCTTGTCACTTGCATATACATATGAAATAAGCGATAGAGATAGTGGCTTTTCACTATACTGACATCTTCTTGCAGTGTCTCTGAGAAACCACAGGTACAAGTTCACATATATGTCACTGCACAAAGTGCTCGTGGTAATAATTTTCATGGGGAAAATAAAGCACTTGCAGGATCGTATATTTTATGTCATAACTTCAGTTAATGTCGACATCAATCAGATATTGTCAAAGCTGTTTACAGCCCGTGCCTGGATATTTCCAGCTTTTGACATGTTATGTCAAGGAGAACCAGAATCCTTGAAACATAATTTTGTCACTCTCTCTACTTACTCCTTTCTTTCCATCTTCAATTTCCCTGGTAAACTCTTTATATCATTTGCAGCTGCTTCAGAATCCCACTGCCACCAGCTCATTAGCAACGTCAAGATCACGTTATTCCTCTTCTGTGAGTCTGCCCTGGGTTTCCCACAAAACTTACAAAGCCTAAGATTTCCATATTCAAGTGGGTTCAGCTGCCACATCCTTCTAACCTAAGTTGCTCTGTTACTCCTTTGAACAGTACATTACAGTCTAATTTCTTTCATCCAGTTCCAAGAACATACCATTGTTTCTTCTTTTTCTTCAATTTTTTCTTCTTGCATTTGATACCTCTATGTCCGGCAAGTCATAATTTGCTGATTATGAGCTGTGTTTCTTCTGGGGTTTGGCCAAAGTTTAGAACTAGCCTAAGATATCATAGTCCCAAAAGAGAGTGTGAGGAGGAAGAAGGGTTGGAGGATCTGTATTTTTTCTCATGAAAACTGAGGTCTGGAATTAGAAATGACCCTTTCCTCTTTATTTTTGCCCAGATTAAAATCCAAAGTTTTTTTCTCCATGCATACCATGTGTCACGTAACAAGGACTCTGGAGTCAGGTATATCAGGCCACAAAAGACACAGTGCTCATTAACTGAGTACCAGCACAGAAAATTTCTAGCAACATCCACTGAAAAGCAACAAGCCCAGATGTGCTTTACACCATCACCAAACGAGGTTAACTCAGCCTGATGGACTGTCCTTAAGAGACAGGCACTGGACTTGACAATGAGCCCAGGAGAAATGGATAGGTGCAATTTATTCAAAGGATTCGATATCTCACAGAAATGGGCAGGGGGAAAGGAGGAAAACGCAGGAGGGGAGGAGAGGTGTCAAAAGCAGTCCAAAACTTGTGCAGGCAACTGCAACATAAAAACCCCAAACCAGTACTACCCTAAGACCTTGGTCGTAAAGTTTAATGGCTTGTTATCTTTACAAAGCCTTCAGCAACACAGAAGGAAGTGCCTGTTTCCCCTCACTTCATATATTTACTCTTGGGCACTTTCTTTTCTCTCTCTCTCTCCTTGTTTTAGTCTAAACAATATATCTGGTTTAAGCACAACCATAAAGCAGACTGTTAGCAGGGACAGAGGTGTGTGCTGACTGGAAACAGCCCCGCTCCCATCCCTTCCCCAGGTTGTTTCCCAATAGCCACACTGAGGGCAATGAGCCTGCGATGCCATGATAGGCCATGAGCGTGCACCAAGGGGGCTAAAGACATCAGGAAAACATTCCAAGCTCAGTTTTGGCAAAAGTTGAGAAACAGAACTGCAAAGCCTTCCAAATCTTGCTGCAAATAGGCTTTCCCTTGGGTTTAACGGGGACAAATTCCTATAGACCCCATTTTAAGTCACATTAGTGACTTGAGATGCTTCATCATTCTCTACACTACATGAACGGCAGACTTTTTGTTTCCCAGACTCTACTAATAACAAGCCCTATAATTAGGTGTCTGTCCTTTGCAATCAGCACTACAACATTCTGTTCATAGGAAAAAAAATGTAGGGTGGGAGAACCACTCAAGAGCATAGGAAAGAGCTGTCACCAGCGTAGTGTGACTGGTTAATGGCTTCAAAAGCATTATTAGCAGAGAACAGTTACTTAATCTTGGTATGTAGCATGCTAATAAAAATGCTCTTGTTCATTTGTCTGTCTGATTGAACCCAACACACATTTTGTGTTCAAACTCATTTCGTCAGCCTGCAGTAGTTAAGCAACACTTTTCTTCTGATTTCATCCTCCTTCGTACCCACGAGCCATTTTCCTGGCTGACTGGCCACAGTTCTTGCTCATTAATGCTGGTGAAGATTTGCTTTTGAAGTTTGACATAGCAAGGCACTGTAGGAAGGCATGCTGGAAAGATGCTGCCTAGGGTTTTACCCTCCTGTTTTGCCCTGGTTTAGGAGTGAGAATCAGACCAAGACACATGCAGTTTGCTGGTTTCTGTTCTTTGATTTGCAATGAAGAGCCCAGCTGTCAGCAGGCAAGAACCAGGCTGTTACTGGACTATCTTGGAAAGCTTTCAGTAGCAGCAGCAGGAGGCTTCAGCCTAAAATCTTGGCCCATTGAAGTCAACGATATCAAGTGAGTCAGAGACTTCACATCCAAATGCAGATGCATTTTGCCAGTCTTATTATAGCCAGTAGAGCAAAAATTAATCTGATTATATTAGCCCCAGTAAGGCAAAAGTCTGCTGTTCATTGCACTGCACTGCTGAGCCCACACCAACTCCACGAGCCATTCTGGCGGGGTCTGGACCCCCTTTCACATATGGAGAAGTAAATTTCCCCACCAAGTTGCCTTTGACTACATTTTTTAGAAGAATTTCATGCCAGAGCAGCATCCCATTCTTCACTCCAGCTAAACTGCCTCTGGAGGAAGGAATGACAGCTCTTGGAGATAATCTTCTGCCCAGTGCTTCCCCAACAGTCTTTTTATCTCTGAAGTTTCCAAAGCCAGGAGGGTTATTTTCAGGGCCACACATATTAAAATTAATGCTAAATCAAAAGGACTGCCTGCCGCGGGGCTTGATTGGATAGGATCGCTTTCTGAAGTCAAGCCGCGTGTAGATCATTTTTTTTCACCACCTAATCACGATTGTGAGAACGTAAATCATGCGAATTACAATGAGCAGGGTTGATGAATGTGCACCACAGGAACTCCAGCTTCAATCCCCTTTGAGGTCACTGCTGGAGAAAGTCCTTTCCTCAGGCTGGATTTCTATTGCCCGGCACATCCACTCCTTAGCCACAATCTTTTGGAGATGAGAAGTATACCACCTTTGCTTCTGTTTTGCCTATAACCTTTCTCTCCTTTTAACTGGAAAATGAAGCCTGCTAAGTGTCTTCGCTATAAAGGTTTCCTGTATTATTTTTTTTATTTATTCACATACAACCAAGCTCTTAATAACTGGATGTAAAGCAAAAATCCTCAGGAGCACGACAGTGAAGTCTGCAAGTGCATGGGAATTCAGTCCTCTCAATATTTATATTTAGCATTAAATACTTCATACAAAAATAATGATTTTGACTCCTGAGGCCTTCCCCCTCTTATCTCAAAAACTGTTCATATACATGCCCAGGATCTCTATGCAAATATAAAAAGGGGATTAAGTTGTATGTGTAGTAAATCCTGCTTTTACATTAAATAGGTAAGAACTAGCAGAGGGCCTTTGGATTAAAAATAGGTCCCTGTTTGCTGAGTAGACTAAAACATTCTTTCCTCTGGCTGCCCTGCCATGCAGGAATTGACTTTTTCCTAGTGAGAAATTCGAGTTAATTATAAAATCTATAGTATATTAGAGGTATGCACGGTAAAATACATGATTTTGATTTAAGTTACTGTATATTAGGAAATGCCCCCTGCCTCCACAAAACCACCTATCATTTTGCAATGGGAAGTGGAGGCCCAGCCCCCATCTGACAGCACCACTGCAGGAGAAACTTCCACATCTGAATACCCTCAGGGAAATTCCAGGGACACAAGGTGAAAATCGAAATCGAGGCTGTCTGGAAGAGGAGGCAAGCACTGCCCCCGGCCCCAGACATCTTCTTTGACCATCGTCTGGTGTTTTCTCCCCACTCTTTGCAGGAGGAGCTGGGAGGAGGAAAGCTCCTCTAGCCCCACTGGCCCTTCAGCCACCAGCTTATCAATTGTATCTTCTTGGACCACATGCAAAGGTCAAACCCACTGACATTTTGGTTCACTTTTTACCGCTGGTCCCGCAGAAGAGGAAAATCAGGCTGTGGCATCAAGTTGAAGGGCATGTAGAGCAGAGGGCTCTGCAGGCAACTCGGCTGCATGGCTGCTGACCTGGTCATGTGGGTTTTTTTGTTTCACCTGTCCTAATCTGTTCCCTTAAAACAAACAAACAAAAAAAAAACCAACAACATCAAGACACTGCCAAACCAAAGTTTAATTCCTCTCTGTGCATTTTGTAAGGTCATCCCCCGTGCCCACCATAAGCATTGTAGCCAGTGTGGATAATATCCCACAGTCTGATGGAGGGGTTCAAAGGAACTGGCTACAAAGGGTGAAAAAAGCTGGAGGCCACAGAGATGGGGCCACAGCTTCCTGATGACACCGGTACTGCTCAGAGCTGGACTTGAGCAAGAGCTCCCTTTAAACCTGTCTTTCCTTTCAAGAAATCTCTGAATTAAATGAAGAAGCAGTTTTTGCCTGAGTCATTGGCCTTTGTGACTTCCCCAGGACCCCAAGCCCTTTCAGCTCAGATGCTCAGCTGCCAGAATAAGAAGCAACCTAATTTCACCTCTGAATGGGAAGGGAAACGGCGTATCTATAAAAGACCTAAACCTACCAAGCTGGGGAGCCCTTTTTGAGGACAGCAGGGCTTACTAATTCACTCCATGCCCCAGCACCAGCAGCCAAATGGGGTGAGGATGGTGGTGTGCTGGGGACCATGGGGGCAGCTCATGCCAGAGAAAGGTCAGGATGCAGCACAGCAAAAAAAAACAACTGCAAGGGAGCCCTTGGGTGGAAACCATCCACCGTAAATTAAATGGATAGGTCCAAGCATGAGATGCCCAGGCTCTCCTTGTGGAGAAACACTAAAAGGCAATTCACTTGCCTCCTCTCAGGGCTTGCCTGGGTCAAGATGCCTCAGGTGCTGGCAGTACCGATCCTTCCCTGCAATGAGTTTGCAGGTCAGCATCCTGCTTCCAGCAAGCCAGGCAGTCCTGACCTCTCTGAACACAGTCTCACACATCCCACACCACAGCAAGTCCCTGTTCCCTCCATCCGCCAGTCCTGCACAAGGCTCCCACCGCCCTGCTGAAATTTCCAGAGAAGGTTGCAAGCTGGCAGGAACCCCTGTCTGCTCCACTGTTACGGCCCTGTGAACCGCAACACCAGCGGCCAGACAGAATTGGGGGACAATAGGACAATAGGACAACAAGGGGAAGAAGTCTACTAACTCTCAGGGCCACTGAGGATGAGGAGGATGTCCCAGGCACCTACCCATCAGCAGGTCTCTGCCTACCCCTCGTGGCAGGGGGGTGCATCTCTTGTTTTCCTGGATACTCCTGCCTGAAGAGTTAAGCCTGTCCTGGGATGCCTGTTCAGGATTTTACAAGGAGGAAGCTCTTTCAGGGCCTTGCTGTGACTGTCAGATGCTGCTTTACCATTTACCTATGTGTTTGCTTGTGTCACGGTTTAACCCCAGCCAGCAACTAAGCACCACACAGCTGCTCGCTCACTGCCCGCACCCTGGGATGGGGAAGAGAATCGGAAGAGTAAAAGTGACAAAACTCATGGGTTGAGATAATGACAGTTTAACAGTTAAAGCAAAAGGGGTGCATGGAAGCAAAGCAAAACAAGGGATTCATTCACCACTTCCTACCAGCAGGCAGGTGCTCAGCCATCCCTGAGAAAGGCAGGCTCCAGCACATGTAACTCTTACTTGGGAAGACAAGCGCCGTAACGCTGAATGTCCCCATAATGCTGAATGTGTTCCCCCCCTTCCTTCTGCTTCCTCCGGCTTATAGGACTCAGCATGACATCCGATGGTACAGAATATCCCTTTGGCTGGTTCAGGTCAGCTGTCCTGGTTGTGTCCCCTCCCAGTTTCTTGTGCCCCTCCATCCCTCTCGCTGGCAGGGCCCAAGAACCGAAAAGTCCTTGACTCAGTACAAACACAACCCAGCATCAGCCAAAAACATCCATGTGCTGTCAACATTGTTCTCACACCAAATCCAAAACACAGCATTGCACCAATTACTAAGAAGAAAATCATCTCAGCTGAAACCAGGACACCTTGTTACTCCCATTTTTGTTGCTGCTCTTCCCCATTTTCCCTTTCACCCAGGAGATGAAAACCAAACCTGTGCATGAAAAACCCTGGCACTGTAAGGGGTTTACATAGGGAGAAGGAGGAAGCTGCAGGGTGCCCCAAGGGCTGTTGTCTTCCTCAAAGCAGGTAGGGATAGAAACACAAGGATGGGTGGTGGGAGGGGAAGAGGTACAGACCTGACCTCCCTTTCTAGCCCCCCAGCCCTCTCTGAAGTCAGATTTTCCTGAAATGTAAGAACAACAGTTGGTCAGACCATACTATAACATACCTTAATTAAAAAAAAAAAAGGAAAACTAACTTTCTCCAAAATCTGCTGAGAGATTCGAGGTCAGATCTGGAGCCAGTGCCCCCTGGCTGCCCCCATCTCAGGGTGCCAGCCCAGACCCTCAGGCTGGCAGACTGTACCAATGGCATACAGGGACAGTGCAGCCTTGCAGGCAGCCTATGGCCAAGGTGCCTATGGATAGCATGCAGGCAAGTGGGTTTTAGGGCATTTGGTAGGACTGTGCCTCAGCAGGGTCAGTGCTGACAGCATTGGCTCTTGGCTTCTTTCTCGTTATCTGTTCTTTCTTCATCAACAATGTTCACATTCATTTATTTCATTATTTTATTCAGATTACACCATCATAGATTTCTACTTCAGCACTTGTAGTTTTAATAGACAGTTCTGTGAATATATGTATTTTTTCCTGCGACTTACTGTAACATTTATATTGCTAGATGCACACTTAGGGGAGCCTAGCATAAAAAAGAGGCTCAGTTGAATAGTGTAAGTATAGTTTATTCCATGAAGGGAAGCAGGAGACATCAGAGAGCTTCTCAGCTCTTTCTCAGCATAAGTGCCTGCGATTCTGTGATTTATTCTGCTCTAAACCTACAGTAACTGTAGTTACTCAGTATTTCTGTGAATTTACATCACTGGCATTTCACTGGGTGCCTTGTGACTATGGCCTTTAGCTCTGTGTTTGGGGGCTAATGGATTAGTTATGCATTATTCGCCACCTGTAAGAAATGCTGTTCCAATCTCTACCAAAATATTTGGCTTCTGTGGAGGACAGGGTGAAAGGCAATGGTACCTGATCTTCCTTCTAGTGCTGTGGGACGTGAAGCAGGAAGGACTCTCCTGCCAAAAGACCTTTGCGTGGATGAGAGGATCAGGTCCTGCATGCCAAAACAAGCACAAAATGTTTCTACCTGCAGTTCGCTGCAGTGTTAGAAATCAAAGCCGCAGTCGGCAGTAACTTCAGCTCTGTGTTACCCAGAGCCAAAGCCAGTAAATCTCCAGCAGCACTGTCAGACGAGTCCTTCTCACTTCCAGAGCAGGAAAGAGCCAGAACCAACCACTGGCAGTGTTAATCGGGGATTTCTGTTCTTGCAGACTATCTGACTTCAGTTTACTCCTTGTCTCTTGTGACACAAATCCCAGAACACATGCTAATAACCATGATTTACGGCTGGAGCCGCGTCGTTTTACTGTATCATGTAATTGTTATCCTGTTGAAGGGCTGGGCTTTCTGAAGAATATTCATGGGCTGTAGCTCATCAGCTGTGCATACAGCATGTGTCCTCTCTGCTCCAGGGCCCAGGCAGTGACATCTGCTAAAACCAGGTTTATTTGAAAATCCCAGTGGTAGGGGTCGGTAGTCTGATTCTGCATGCCCCTCCTAAGCCTACATATTACAAATGCAAAGGAAGAGAAGTTACTTTCCTGATTTACCAGAATATAAGGGTTTAACTCCTAATTTGCAGGTGTTAGTGGTGGCAAGCAGAGGCAGCTGCTTCTCATCTGTGCACCTGCAGAAACAGCACGGTCTTTATGACCTTGAGGCTGAGAGAATTCACGGGGGCTTGGATCACCATATATTTGCCGTATCCTTCTAGGATTCCTACAAGTGGCCACGGTGGGTTGCAGAGAGGTAGGCAGCCCCTCAGTTGAAGCTGATGTCAACCACCATGGTGGCATCCAGGCTTCTGGATGCAGCCCTTCAAACTACAGACACTGCTGAGAGGAGTATTACTGGCTCTGCCCGCCCTTACAGAACTGGTGGGATGCAATAGGCACAAAGGCCGCATAACAGGAGACCACTCAAGAGTCTTCTGTGTGATTTACGGCAACCAATTGCTTTCCAAACACCTTTGCAAGTGCAAAGTGCAGAAATGGAGTTATTTTAGGAGATTGTTTTCTCTACAAGAGTAGTGGTTATAAATAGAAATTTGGAGATCTAGTCTGGACACAACTTCAATGACAGAAATAGGTGAAACAATCTGCCTGGTTTCAATGGGCTTCTTCTGCGATTATTGCCCATAATTATTTTTTTTTGAGAGAGATAATATTGTATTTATTATATTTATTATATTTAATGTAAAAATGCATAGAATGTCTATAATAATAATAGTAGTGTGTATAATGTACACATTATTAGGAAAGTAGTTACTATTCTTCTTGGATCTGTAAATAGGTCCCCATATCCGTATATGCATATATACACACATATAGCTGCTTTTTTAGCCTTTAAGGAAGTGTGGACTCCCACCAGCCCAACCTGCCCTAGCTGGGTGGTATTGACCCGTATCTCTGCACATCGCAGCACCCATGGTGCCAGTGGGCCCCTCTGCTCCAACAAAACAGGGAGCCTGCAGAGACGGGAAGACTTCAGACTCTCCTGGGCTGTGGGTCTGACAGCTCCTGAGATCACATATTGCTTTGTAAAGTCCTGCCACAAAGTCAGATCTAAACAAAGTAGAGGCACCATCGGAAGCCTTTGATTGCAGTGGACTATAGCGTAGGAGATTATAAATCCCGTAGGATCAAGCAGGCGTTGCCTAGAGGGAAAGATTCCCTCTACAAGCACAAATATCTTGAAGATAGCAAAGGAAAGCTGAGGCTGACTAAACTCATATTTACATAGTATTCTCTCCAGACCCACTGTGGTGTGGAAATTCCCCTGCAATGTCTGTGTATAAAAATCTCTCTAGCCTTATGTACGTAACACTCCCCTACCTTTTGGGATATGTGCAGGGAGCTTACAAATGGAATTAATTTAGTTGACATTTTGCAGTACAGCACAGAGTTTAATCCTCATTTGATGGCATTGCACTCTCTGCCTTCTGCGGCTGCCCAGGGAGTTACAGCCGTGCAAATAATACCATTTTCCTTCAGATGATCCCATAGGGAAGGTGTCACCTCTGAACATATCTCTGCAGCACCCAGCAGAGCTGCCTGGGATCCTGCGTCCCACCAGATGCTCTCAGCAAAAGAGCTTGCCAGTGTTCTCCTGGCCACCCTTGCACCCAACCCAAGGGCCATTGTCACAGAAATGGTGAAGTCAGATTGATTTTTAATGGGGGATGATGGGAGAGTTCAGAGTAAGGAAAAGAAGGTTTTGATGGCAAAGTCGGCAGCTGTGATGGGAACACCAGCATGGCACCGGGCAGCTCTGTTCACTGGCCCCACCAAGCTCAGGGTAGTGCCCCAGGATGGAGATGGCAAGAGGTCCTGCCATGACCTCCCGTGGGTACATCCAGCCTGAGTGCAAAGAAGTAGGGGCTGCAAGATGGGACATGACAGCAATAGCCAAAGAAATATAGGGGTAACAGCACCAGAGAGGCAATTCCACTGTTATTAACACAAACACAGTCATCTCGCTGCCTTTGTCTCCTGATGAATCAGAGGAAATTGCCTCCAAAGCCCTTCGCCTTCCAGCTACTTCAGCTGTGTTTTTTTCTCTAAGATTAAAATATTCTGACTAGATTTCAGCATATTATTATGAGAACAGAAGAGCTATAGAGAAAGTGAAGCTTCACAGAGGAAATAGCCAATAAATGTTGCTTTGAATTCACTTGCTTTTTATGGTGAGCTCTGATGTCAGGGACAGATACGGCTTTGGAGAAGATGTGTTGCTGTGCTGCAGATGTGTTTGTGAATACTTAGTGGACAATCTCTTGTGACACTGTAATGGGCAGCTTACCATAATCTATTAGATTTTTAAGACTGTCATTTTGATGTGACTGATTTTTCTATTTAACACCAGTCTCCATGAACTATGAGCTTACAAAAGCAAAAGCACTCTTCTTTGTGTGGCGATCCTATCTGGCCAGATTAGCAAAATGTTTATTTGCATTTTGCAAAAAAAGATTGGGGTTGGTAATGAAAATATGTATCAGGTCAAGTGAAAAATATGGCGGTTTGATATCAAAATCTCAGAATGGCTTGTGATGGAGAGGGGGAGGCAAATTTCCAAAGCAGAAATCTTTAATTTTGGCACTTTTAAAATGCGGCGTTTCATCCCTCTAATTTGCCATGGGCTTTTTGTTTCGAACATTTCTTTTGATGAAAGCAAGCATGCAAACAAAAAACACCCTATTTAGAATTCAATAAAATGCTTCATTTGATTCTCTTCAGTTTCCTGGAAAAGTTCAACATGAACATTCAAGTACTGCATTTCTTCAAATTGTGGGGAAACTGCTGATGCGCGAGTTGCACAGCTTTGATGTGCCAAGTACCGGGAAAGAGTCCTCTAAAAGCTACTGTATTTCATATTAATCAGCAGGACCGTCCTAATGAGTGAAAGCTCAGCGTGGCAGGTACGGTACAAGCACAGAGCCAGAGGCTGTCTGTCCTGAAGGCTTTACCCTCCTGATATATGATTCCCATAGGGTCAGCTATATGGTTTTGTGCAAAGTGGTACAGGGAGAATGGGAAAGTCCATTTCAAATGCCTTACCACCACTGGAAAAGAAGCTCTCCACACTTACTGTATAAGCTGATTTTTCTCTTTTGTTATAGGGGGAAATCAGGACAGGAAGGGTGACAAGGCAACACTGACAAACGGTATATTAAGGAAGAGATCCTACCCGTAGGCGCTGATGATGATGCTGTGTGGAGCCAGGCAGGTGAGTTAAGTCTGCATGTTCATGGCTCGAGCTCTTCCCCTGGGCTTGAAAACTCTTCGTTTCAGCTGTGCTTTTACTAATTCAAATTCCCTGTTACTGAGAGTGCAAGAGAAAATTTTTTAGAAGCGTTACTAAGAATACACTCTAAAATGTCCTTTAAAACATTTGTGGAAGAGGAAGAGTTCAAGGCTGGCAGCCAATTTTAAGTGATGATGGTGTGCAGGACTTACCTAGGTGAATCACAGCACCTGGCCAGAGGTGAAGTGTCGTGCACAGACGTGGGGCCAGAAAAGCCCCTGACATTCAGACATTGCGAAAATGGCATTGGCTTGCCCCAGAGCAGTTGCTGAGCTTGCCCAGATCCATACATTGCCATCCAAGGGAAATGGCAATTACAAGGCATTAAAGTGGGGAGATGAAGGTGACTGTGAGTTGAAGGAAGCAGCAACCAAAACAGCTGGGTGGGACTTGACTTCCAAACCCCAGGTGGAGGGGCATGGTTATTACCTTCTGCTTGGCACTGATGAGGTACGTTTGGAATGTTGTGTCCATTTTGGGGCTCCCCAGTACAAGAGACTGCTCCATATTGGAGCAAAGGGTCACCAAGACATGTAAAGGCTGGAGCCTATATGCATAAAAGAAAGCTGAGAGAGCTGAAACTGTTCAGCCTGGAGGAGAAAATGCTCAGGTACATCCCATCACTGCCAATAGATGCCAAATGAGAGGGTGAGAAGACAACCAGCTCTTCTCAGTACTGCACTGTGGTTGTATAAGGGGCAGCAGACACACACTGGAATACGGGAAATCCCAATTAAATATTAGCAAAAAATATTTTCAGCATGCGAGTAGTTAAATACTGGAGTCAGAAAGGCTGTAGGATCTCAGTCTTTGGAGGCATTTGAAACTTGACTAGACAAAACCCCAAGGCCCTTGATCTAGTTGACTTGCTTTGGGGAGGGGCCTGGACCCTGGCAACCTCCAGTGGCATCTGCCAGCCTGGCTTGTTCTGTAGGTCTGTGACCATGAAAACTTGACACAGGAAGCAAAAGGACAGCAGTACAATGATCAGTAGGGTTAGTGACATCAGAGATGCTTTAAAGTATGATGAAGAAACAAAGGAATCTTAACAATCTGTTATAAGAGAAATTACAGAATCGTTCATGAAAGGCTAAATCACAAACTTTTCCAAAGATGGTTCTCTAAGGCGATGAAAATCAAGCAATGTAATTAGATTACATAATAATGAGATACTTTCTGTCCCAGCAATGAAGGATGCAGTGTTAGACTGCCACTTGTAAAGCTAGGTGCTTTAAAATCAGGTGTAGACAAGTAACCCAGGCAAAGCAGTAGTAAAAGAGAAACTTTTGGGGTCTCGCTGGTTTGTTGGTATTGGTTTTTACAAGTCCTGGATCAGAAGGAAAGTTTCAGAGAACTGAAAAAAAATTATCCTGAGAGAAGTATAAGAGGAGAATTAAAGATAGTCCTTAATGTGAATCAACAGAGCTGGACAGTATGGCTTTTGCCAGACCAGCTCAGTGATTTCTTTCAGTGAGGTGTATAAGTTGACAAAGGGAGCAGTATTGATACCCTATACATGTGCTTCTCCGTAGCATCTGAGTCCATCCTGTCAGGCACTTGTATTAAGAAACCGGACTAGGTCAGCCATATAGATTAAAATGCTCTAACCACCATGTCTCAGGCCTATGCTCTTTAGTACGCAAGGACACATAACAGTTGACCATTGCCAGAGTCCCACAGAAACAGTGCGGGCTGTGACCCTGTCTAGTCAGCACCTTCACCATGGATGGTGCTGTGACATTCCTGCTTGGCATTTGCTTACTCTGTTCTCAGAAACTGTCCCACCAGGGAAGCCCAGCTGAGGGGTGAGGAGCACGTCCCACTGCGTGGTCCCTGCACATCTGCAGTGCCCACAGACCACTCTGCCCATGTGGACAGCAGGTTACATAGCCTGGAGGTGAGCCACAGGTGCCCAAATGTTTTGGGCCCCCTGCATCAGTAAAACACCTGGAAACAGCCATCTCTGCAGTCAGGCAGAGCATAGGAACATCATTTCCAACAGGAACTGGCAGTGAGGGACAGGCAGGAGAAAAGGAGGTTGCAAAGCACTAGTTCTGCCACACTAACCTTGTTATTTTTCCCTCCTTTCTCTTTTGACATTAAACAGGCTGAGTGCATGAAGGGAAGATGCAGATACAATTAACCAGATATTGTAAACAGGAGGGCAAGTAGCTTTTTATGGCTAGCTTGTGTTTCAGACACACAACTATACAGAATAATGCAATAACAAAAATCATGCAGTATTTATCCTGAGTTTATTCACTGCAAGTCCTTTGAGAGATGCTTTTGTTTGTCTTTATTTAATTGGCATGGTCGGATGACCACCAGCAGGTCCAATTAAACAGATTCAATAGATTCCACTGTACATTTTTATTTTTTTCTTCATCAGCATGTAGCATAAAATGTCCAAAATAATTTGTCTGAGTACTAGTAATGAATATAAAGTGCACTCTGTTCCAGTCTGCATACAGTAAGTTTCAGCTGTACTGCATTTTACAGCCAAAGCAAACTAGGTTAATAATTAAATCACCGATGCAATCTTTAGTACAGCCTTAGTGGGGATGAGGGTACCATTGCATAACGCAAGGTATTTGGTTTGGGCATATCTGAACCTAGATAGGCATTATGCTATCCTTTTTAGCTACCTTAAGCTTTGGCATTTCAGTGTTAGGTGGATCCTATTTAAGAAAATCCCACCAATGGGACTTGGGGATGCCCTTAATATCAGGTATTTCTTTAAGTGCTTTGTTGAATTGGAGCCTAGTAGATCCTCCTGAAAAGAAAGTGATTTTCAATCTAATAAGGTTATCTTAGTGTGAACATTTTAACTACATCAATCAATATGCCCGTCAGGACTAAATGACTAATGGGATCTCTCTTTTCTTTCTTTCTTTGTTACCAGAATGATGAATTGACTTTGCCTGTTGCTGAAGATTCTCATCTCCTTAATGCATTGCAGATAAGTTTAATGGACGCAAGCTGTCAGGGTCTGGCACTACCAGCCCCAACCGAAAATATTTCTCCCTGGTACTGGGTCACCAGATTCCAGCTCTGCTCTCGCAAGGAAAAATGCGAAAAGGTTGGAAAAGAAGTACACAACTTCTGAAGAAACCTTCAATAAACAGAGAATACGAGATTATGTTAAGCGGACTAGTCTTGCTCACAAAGCCATGGGGAACAGCAACAGGTTCCCTGCACAGAGAGAGTGTGGCTTTCTGCAACAGAGACTGGATACCAAACTGGGGTCCAAGTGGGACAACTTGTCCTTGTCCTAAGTTTAAATTGGGTTTTTAAAGGAAAGTTTGGACTTTTTACATATTTCTTCCTTGAACACGCTATGAACATGCATTCCACCTGTTATAGGAGAGCCCCTAGGATAGCCTGCCTTGGCATAGCCAAAAATGCACAGCCAGCACGAAAGAGACAGGCTAATCTTTGAAGTAAAGGGTTACCTATTTCCTAGAGAATTCATGCATTTGTCCTCCCTGGGGGCTGGCCAACAGAAGTGTTTTCTGCTCGTTTTTGCATTTTTCTCAACACAAATTTGCCAGCTCCCAAGAATGAGAAAGATCAACTGTTTGTACATGTAATGTTTGTTTTTGAAGAGCTTTCCATGTGGAAATCAAGTATTCTTAGCAGGTATATGTGTGAGCTGTATCCTTGAAGACAAATCTGCCCCATCAAGAGGCTGAGGATCTGAAACAGCCACAAGTGACTGGAAGTAAGTGCATGCAGAAACCTCTCTCAGTGCTATCCCAGGCAGTCACTTGTTGAATTTCCACATCACAATTTAAAATTCAGATGAAAGATGAAGTTCCTTTCAGCCTGTTTCAGTAGCAGGCTAGTACTTGGACACAAATAGATTTACCAGGCAGACTCAAATATGGGAATGCCTCATTAGGAACCTACAGTGAACAGTTAATACGTCTTCAAGAATTTGTACACTACAGTGATTCAGAGGCTTCTTTGGCCTTCTTCAGTCTCTTTTCATTGTTTTTTGACTTTCATAAGAGTGGCTTATGTAATCTGAGTAACACCCTTCATTTCAATGCTTTTTCTGGCTCCCTGTCACATCCATGCCTCTTTTTTTTCCCAGGTCTCTTACTCTTCTACATTGTTTTTTCACAACCTACTCTGCCACCCTACTGCCCTCCCCAAATGCCTCTATGTCCACCCTCTTTCCCCAGACCTCTGCCTGCCCGTGGGTGTCTCTCCTCTCTCCCACCATCTTCTGCATACACCTGCCCCAAATGTCTCCCTCTTGTCCTCTCTGATTTTTTAGAAATAACACTGCTTGGGATGTAGGCACCGAGGTAGGTTGCATAAGCGCTGGTTTATTTCATAGAGGATTTTTGCTGAGCTGAGAGGTATAATCAACCCGGTAGGTGGGGTGGTAACAGACCCCAGGTCTGCTGCACTCTGCATGCAGGGGGAAACGTGCAGCCTGTGGCCGCTGAAATAATGCAAACCTGGAGGAGAAAGGTGCTGCTTTGACAGCAAATCCCTCAGGACACTTCATTTGCTTGTACGAGGTGTTCAGGCCAAAATTACCAGTCTCCTCCCCATGCCTGTAGCACCATGTCCTTCCCACAGAGGGGTAGCCCTGGTCCCCTGCCCCGTTGCCCCTGCGGAGCTGCACGCCTCGAGTGGGGAGGTGAAACACCCGTGGGAATACGCTCTCCCAAAGAGTCAGTAAAATAAGCAGACCCGAGCTACTTACAGATAAAACCTGAATGGAAAAGCAAAGTAAATTAGCTTGTAATTCTTGTCTCTTCTTCTCCAAAGCTTGCCCTCGGTCTCCAGCAACTTCTTTTACAGCTCAGTTTTGGGAGCTTTTCCTTTGCTCTCACGCAATTTATTATACCATTAAAACCGATGGGGAAAAATGTTCCTCGTTAAGGTGGGAAGGTTTTATCTGAAATACAAAATAATGAAATGGCAAGAAATCTTAAGGCAAGAAAAAAACCCCACTGTTCTTCACAAAAAGAGGATTTTTTTTGTTGGGTTTGGTTTTTTTTTAAGAAAGCTTTTTCTTTCCTCTCCAGCACCAGCGACAGATTCCCCGTCAGTTCAGCCCACTGGCTCTAAGCCGAAGGAATCCAAGTAAGGAGAGTAATTGGTAACATTTTTTCTATATAATTCAGTCACGTTACGTTGTATTCATGCCGTATGCGGGCAAGCAGCAGGAACACCGAACAACTGGAGATTTACAATATGCCTGAGACATCCACAGCCTGGCAGCTGCTGCAGTGCCCCTGCTATTAATAAACTGGAAGTTATGTCTGTCCAAGTTGTTGTCTTTGGACCCCTCAACATTTGCTGTATTAAAAGGAACCCTGTCAGCTTCTGCAGAGGGGTTTTTTAATTTTTTTTTCTTATTTGTTGGACTGATAAATCCCATGCAGCATCTCTCCAAGTGGCTGCAATGTGTGATTTTTATTTTGCAGGCTGCTCTTCCAGCAGGGGAGGAAAGGGAAGTCTGATTCCCCAGCCACAGTAAATCAGTGTAATACCACCCTTCACACCACTGATGCTGCTACAGCAACATGGATTTACATTGGCTGGGGATGTAACTCACCCCTTTCAGCTGTTTGATATAAATATTAGACATATCTAATCTTCCTTGCAGGCAGAGGGAAGGGGAGAGAAGAGAAATTGGGTAGAGGCGCTCGTTCAAGAGACAAATAAAGACCAAATTCTTCTGCAATGTACTTTAAATGTCACTCAGTCCCATTGATAACATTCCTTATATGAATATCTGAAGGATGTTCCGGCTTTTCTCCTTAAAGATGCTACCACATGTGCTTGGCACCAAGGGAAATGGATATAAGCAGCTGTCTAAGGGAAGTCTGTTGTATTGCTACGTGAACATGCAGCAAGGTGTTTTTTTCGTTATAGGTTTATAAATTCATAACTTGCAGCCCAAAAGAAGCTCTATTTCTTCCCCAAATTATGAAAATGTTATGGTCTGAGGTAAAGCCTCTGTTGTGATATCAAGGGAAATCGGCCTTACGGTTTCCAGGCTAACAGAAAGGCACTACCCAGACGTAACAAAAATGAGATTCCCAACCCATCTGAGAAGTCTGTGCCTTCCCACGAGGTGTGGACCTGCTGCTCCAGGAGCTGAAGGGGACCCAGCAGCAGCAGCATCTTGCAGGGCTGGCCTGAGCTGTCCTTAAGGGACCGGCCGTGATTTGGGGTGCATGTGGGGTGCATGCAGCCAGCTGCCTGTACATTGCTGGGGCTGCACCCAGACCCATCACAGGCAGGCAGGTTGCTCAACCTGAGAACATCTCATCCTCGAGCAAACTTCAGCCTGACCCATGGAGCAGCCCGTCACCTGCCCACCCCTGAGTCCCAGAACTGGGGTCCCCATGAAATTTGCGTTTGATACCTGTCCCAGTTAACCTGCACATGGCCCTTTCCTGGGCTCTGCTCCTCATGCATAAGGCAGAAATGATGGCGTTTGGCTACCTCAGCAGAGCTGGGAGAGCAAACACATGATGAAAACACCACAGCATCACTGCTCCCCCTATTCCTTGAAAGTTTTCATCCCTAGATGCATTAATTTGTGTGCACTGTGCCCAGAATCCTTTAAAATTTGTAGGTAACTAATAAAAAAGCAGTGATGTGTAAGGGCCTTGTTGAATTACTGATGCAGATAAAAAAGAAAAAAATCAAAAACTCTTCACTCCTTCGCTTGAATCAGATCAAATCAGGCCCCAATCACAGTTTGTTTGGCACCATTTTTTTTCCCCCATGTTTGGTGATAAGTTCTTTTTTTTCATTTGTCAAGGCCACAGGCATCTTTAAATTGTGTATCACAGGGATGATCAAAAAATTTCACCTGCATTACACAGACAGTAGCAGCTGGACACCTTGATAGCTCCGTGTCGTAGGCTCAGAATGATTTCATACCCTGCCAGATAACTTCAGGTGAAAGGAGAGAGTGGGAGGGGGTATGGAAAGCCCCAGTTGCTGCTGGATGTGCTGTAGTAGAAGAGGGGCGTTCCAGCAGAGCCCCAGCCTGTGTGGGGCGCGGAGTGATGCTGAATCACCCGGCAGAGTCGGGGTCACCTAATGCCATTTGCAGAACTGTGTAAGCTGAGATAAGCGGGAGAGAGATTTTAGGACTGATACAACCTTGTTTCATCCAGTGTACTAGAGGCAAGGAAAGCAGTAAGTCCATAGAGGACTGCGCACAGCTGCTATCAATACTCCTTGCCCATTTTGGGGTGTTGGCAGTCACCCCTCTCTTCTCTGCCATACTCAGCTTTGCCAGTGCGTCTGTTCCCTCCACACACTGCAGAGACCTAACGTTCACATCTTCTGAGGCAGGATTCATTTAAGGTGACTGGTGTTCACTGTCCAAAATAACGCAGCCAAGAATCACTGGAAACTGCTGGGAAAAGCTTGCCTGCTCCTAAACCCCACAGCTCTCTTCCCCGCTGGCCATGAACCACCGAGGAGCAACCCACCCAGTGTCACCTCTTTGCAGACAGCATGTAGATGGCTATCCTCCTTCCTGCCACAGCAGAAGGCGTGACACGGAGGATAAGATAACACAGATGGAGTGGAGCTGTTCACACAAGTCCCTGGTGCCGGGGGGATGGTAAGTTCATTTAAAGCAATCCTGCCTAACATCCCAAGTACTCAGAATTGTATGGTTGTTATTTTTTTTAAAAAAGTGGCTTTTTTGCATCGTCTACTGAAATAAAAAAAAAATAAATTACAAGGTAAGCTTTGTTTGGCAGAGATTTTGATTTGGTTGAAGTACCTTGACAAGGATAAATGCCTTCCATTACCAATATCCTGAGTTCTGTTCCTCTCCTGTTAAGCAAGGTACTCTTCTGGTAAGCCAAGGCAATGCTGAACACCTTGCCTGATAGCCCAGCAGCTGATGAGCATCATCAAGAGTGCTCTGAGCCCCTACAACCCCAGCCCCCTCCGTCAAAGAGCAGTGGTGAGCTGGTTTTGCTTGAAGTCAGTTTTGCTCTCCACCACCACCCTAAGCCATGATGCTGGAGCTGAGGGTGACACCCACTGAGGTGGGAGGATACCCAGAGGTGCTCAGCATCTCTAGCCCATAATGAGTCAGTGTGGGCTGTCTCACCCAACAGAGATGGTTGCAACCCAGAATGGAGGAATATTCTAGTTTTCATCTTCTTGATTTTAATGGGCCTCCTCAGATTGACGGGCACTTCTTTTTTGCTTGAAAAGGGGGAGTGAAGTGAACTCCACTTGAAGTTCACGAGCATTTCTGTGGTGCTGTTACTGCAGTCTACCAGCAACGTGCAAAAGCCTTTCCTCCCCTCCCTGCCTCCCACAGTCCTGAGGTTGTCCCTACTTGTTGCCACCAAGACAATGGGCCTCTGCAACCACTCAAGGCCACTTTCCAAGGCCAGCATCTCCTCTCACACAACTCCTTGATCTCCAGCCATCCAGGTTCAGAAGGACATCTGAGGGCCTTCTGACCCATTCACAAATGTGATTCAAATCAATCACATTGATTTCCAGGGGCACATTAGACACCTAAATGTTTTAGGGGATCCTGACCTAAGGGTTTCTCTGTGAGAGAAGCACAACGTTATCACTAGGCTGTCTCAGCCCCACGAGGGTTTATGAAATGCTTAGCTAGCAAAACAGAAAGCATTAACTTCTTGGCTACAGCTTTCTGCCAAAAGATAGGCAGGTCGTGCTTCAATGCAGATGTCTTGGGAAAAAATGTGCAGTGCATTAGAGAGCTGTGACTCATAGAATAATTATCCTCGTTTCTCATAGTTTATTAATAATTTAAACCCAATCTTGGTGTTATTGATCTATCATTGAATCGGAGATTTATTTCAGATCTGTAGTCACTGAAGCAGTAAATTTAATCCCCCTTCCCCTCCCACCCTTCCACCCACTAAACTCACTTTATAACTAAAACATGATGTTTAGGCTGTTTCAGTAATAGGAGAGAGAAGAAGAGCTCAGAGGCCATGGGCAGCAGGAGCAGCCTTAAGCCCACAGACCAAGGTGAGCAGCATTAAGGTTCTGCTTTTAATACACCTTTTTTGACCAAACCATCCTCTGTTCATGCTCTCAGGGATGCCAAAAGGACCAAATGCTACTTTCTGGCATGTGCATCACAACCAGATCCTAAATCAGTTTTGCCTGGTTTAATGTGAGTTTGCTTGCCGGTTCCCACAGTTAACCATCAGTTTTGCATGCATCCCAGTTGTGGGTCCCAGTCCTGCTCTTTGTCCCCTGGAAACACAGACATGAGCTCACCAAGGTAAGAGCGCCTGCAGTACGCAGGCTGCTGCAAGGCGTAAAGCTCTTGGGCCTGATCCTAATCTTACTTAAACTGGTGAAAACCTGAAGCAGCTGCCTGGGTGTCCCAGGAGTACCATGAGTGTAAAATCAATTTAAGTGCTTGGAGGATCAAGCCTAGAAAACTGTAATGTGAAGACTCCTACAGCAGTGCTCACTTGGCTGTACCATGTGTCTGGTGTGTTCACTAATATAAGCAGCAAGACTTGGCTTTTTAAAGGAGCCCAGGAATAGAAAACAGCATGCTTTATGGCTGTAAAGTGCCCAAAAGAGTGATTTTTGTAGGCAAATGAAATACATTTTTATTAGATCAATTGTAGTATACAGTTGGGGTGGAAAATGTGTTCTTGGCTGTACCAACTATTTCTCAGGTCTGAAAGAAAGCAGCAAATGTGCCCAAATGCTCGTCTTCTCTTTTCCATCTATATTAATAGGTAGAATTAAAGATATTACCAGTCCCTGCCGGCCCACCCTTACTGCTGTCCTTAGACCCTGCAGCTGGAACCACAGCAAGCGGGGAGAGCCCTGGCCACAGTCGGGGCTCCTGCAGCTATGGAAATGTGTGACAGGGCCAAGCTGTCGCAGCCTTGCTCTAAAAAGTAAACAAGACGCAATGTAACCAGGCAGAGAAGATGTGTTGGTGAGGTAAAGCACCCACAAACATGTGGTTTTAGCCTGTCTGATGTTTCTTGCCCAAGTGGGAGACATCCCTAGAGATGAACAGGAGGCAAACAAAGCACAACAAATACATTGTAGTCTATAACTATGTTTCCAGGGGTATTATCCTTAATTAAATGGTTGTGAAGTTCAGATTTCCTTGCTTTGGGTTTGAGGGATTTTTGGTGTTTGGTTTAGGTTAGCTAAACCTGGAATAAGACCAGGGAAATGCTGCTGTTTCATTGATCCTGCAGGACAAGGGATGGTGCCAGCAGTAACACGTCAGGGTGCAGGTGCTGGGTGTTGCAGGGCTGCTGGGAGGGCAGCAAAGCCAGGGAAATCCATGGCTGGAAATACTGCTGGGCAGCTGGATCCCTCCTGTCCCAATGGGACCATGGTCATCAGCAGGTCACAGCTCCTGCAAAGTCCAGGCTTGCTGGCATTAAGTCTTTCTCTTCCATGTGGCCTAAGAGACTTGGGTTAGATTTCACTCAAAGGTGTGAATTCTTAGAAACTGAGGCTTTCCTGCAGTTACAAAGCAGTGACCTCCCTTCTTCCCCCTCCTTGGTGAAATAGATGGAGTGAGCAGGCACAAGTACCCATCACCACTGCAAGTGTGTTTTGAGTATCCACCTGTGACGGGAGCAGGTTCGGTGCCTCTCAGTACATAACCCTTCCTCCCACAGTTCAATCCTGCACAACCAGTTCAGAGGGTATTTTCAGTACTGAGCAGCTGAGCAGAAAAATTTAGCATCGCTACAGAGCACATTTCACCCAGAATATGTTATTTAATGTGTTTAGGCCTCATTGCACCCTGGCAAGGTGAGGAGATGCTTTTTTGTGCCCTTTTAGGAAAGGCTAACTAAAGAGCTGTGTCCCTGTCTCATCCCCCCGGCGCTAGGTGCCTACTCCTCCAAATCTCTTGCTGGAGGTGCCTGTTTCTTGCTGTTGACAATATTAGGCTCCTAATTCAAGCACTTAGTGGCATGACCTTGGGCCTTGGTTCAGCTCACCCAAGTCTCCTGGCCTGTGGGACACCCTCCTCAAAAGTCCCGGGAAAGGTATTTGGAGCAGCAAGTCATGCTCAGCTGGCCCACATTCTCCTCCGCCCAGGCTGGCTGCAGCAGGGGCACACAGTCCCCCCTCCTGGCACCCACCGCAGGCTGCCATGGTGCAGGAGCAGCTTCAGCACTGTGTCCCCATGCTGAGAGAAGTCCTGCTCTTCTCTCCAGCCACGGACATGCTCTCCAGGCATGTGGAGGGGTACTACAAGGCTGGAGAGAGCAAGGAGCCAGCCGAAACCCAGGAAGAGGCAGCAGCTGAGGACAGAAAGGAGAATAACCAGGCAGGACTGTGTGAGCAAGGTACAGTGCGATACTGGGAATGATCACAGCCACGGTGAGATAAATCCTGAGTTTTCTAGGTGCCCATCTGCCATCCTTTGAAAATGCCAGGCTAAACCGAAAAACATTTTGTTCATAAGAATGACCAAAGCATTTGAACTTCTCCTTTTGCCACTGTGGATCAGAGATAAGCACTATTTGGTGTTCATCGGGGACAAGTGATCTAGGGCCATAATAAAAACAAGGAGACAAACATGAATGGGAACATTTTTGTCAGAACATCAGAGTCAGTCTCTAGGGAAGGGCCAAGTGGATGCATGGGAGTTCCAGCCTTAAACTGAAGGGTCACATCCCTCTTCCTCCCATGGTCTTTCTCCTCAGTTTTGACAGGTTTCTGCCCCATCTCAGCTGGGTGGGACATGGGGTGTCAGAGACCAGGAGGCAATAAAGATGTGGTTTGGAGAAAAAAAGTTGGGAAAGGAGGTAAAAGAAGAAAAACTAGAAATCTGAGAGAAAGGGCAAGAAATACAAGATTAGAGAAGGAAAAAATACCAACAACTGTGGGGATATGAACGAAAAACTAAGAAGTACAAACCCCAGGGAGGAGAGGAAAACAAGAATAGGGATTAGGAGAGAGGCAGGGCGGGGTGGGGTGTGTGGGAAAACAGAGAGTGAGATGTTGAAAGAGGAGGTGGATAGAAATTAGAAGCAAAACTTAGAGGAGAAGAAAATCAGCAAATTTGCAAAATGAAAACTGCAAGGCAAAATGCAGCTGATTCCAGAGAGCAGGGGAGGTAGGCTCAGCAAGGCAACGCTCCTGGTTGTCCATTGAAAGTCTGATGACAAAATATTGCAGAGAAGGCAACTCCTCTCTTCTTCTTCTTCTTCTGTCTGGATTTCTGCACTCAGGAATCAGAGGCGGAAAGAAGAAAATCTTGCTTTTTTTCTTTTTTCTTTTCTTTTTTTAGTTTTTTATTTTCACAACAAGCTTAGACACACATTTGTTAGGTAGAAAGTGGTTGCCCAGAGCAGGAGGCATGCTCCATGGTGAGGTCTGCTCCAGGATAGATACCAGGCAAAAGGAAGGGCACAACTGCAGAGACGCTGCCTATGCTATCTCCCCTTGCCCACCCCAAACCTCTCAGTCTCCCATCACTGGGGTGTGGCAGCTTGAAATCTGCAGGAGAATTCCTGGAAATCCAGCTCTATGCCTTTGCCTGCCCTGCAGCTCGTACCTCCATCCCTACTTTTGCTTGTCAGGCATTTATATAAATAGGATTAACATCTGCAGTTACACTTAAGCTAGGCTGCAAATTACACAGGCTATCAAGCCTTGTGCTTCAGGGCATACACTGATTACTATCAGAGGGGCAAAAATGAGTTTTTCCAATAACAGAATATTGCATGATTGACTGGGGACATTATGGGGCAGAGTGGATTAGCCTTTGCCATCAGTATCAGTTACATGTCATTATTGCATCAAAGCACCAGACATCGGTGAGCCACTTCCACGCAGGCAGCGCTGGAGGTGCCTGGGTCCAGAGGAGCAGGGTTGTTAAAACCGGCACCGCTTATAAAACATGCCTCCAGCAAGCTGTGCTCCCTGCTTCTGCTCACCTGCCTCCTGGGCTGCATGCCTTCAGCTGGCAGGAGCCTGCCCTCCTCTCCTTTGTCTCCTGGCTTTTCGCCACTCCAGTGGGATCAAGTGGTATCAGAGGATCTGGGCACCACTGTAACGGGAGGCTGGAAGGTACCTGACCGAAAGGTGTGCTGATCCCATCCTTATGTTGCTTCCAGGGGCTTGTGAAAGGGGCTGAGGTCCCCATCATACTCTGTGATGTATGAACAGCTTTGCCCACCCTCAACTTTCAGGCCATCTCATTTCCTTCATTTTGGCACCAAATGATCGTCTCAATTGAATGGAAGAGCTAGAGTTGGCAGGAAATCTAAAATAAGAATCACAATTAGCAGCAAAAAATTTAATTCCCCTTTCTAAGCCATTTCTAAATGTGTTAGTGCTTATTTATTGAACATGGCTTGACATTTAGACAGTTCCTTTTAATGCTAATAGGGTTGATTACCAGGTTGAATCCTACTGCTTTGAGGAAATGGCTGCTCAGTATTCAGAGCTGCCAAGTTCCCCCTGCACAGAGATACCCGCCTTTCTTCACCAGAAATATGTATTATTCAGTGCAAATATATTAAAATAAGGCCATCGCAGGAGAGAGGAGCCTGTGCCAGCGATGCTGCGCTGGCAGCCCATGCACGTGGCGTATGGCTGTGGGGTGCCAGAGCTCTGCCTTTCGGTGGCTAAAAGCTCCCTCCAGCACCGGCAGGATGGGGCCAGACCCTGTGCTGGGAACCGGGCTGGGGGTTGCCCTGGCTTGCTGGCTCAGCTGTGGTGCCAGGGGGCAACCTGGGTGCGGCAGGACCCCCCACCAGTGACGGGTGAGGAGCCCCAAGGAAGAGGAGGAGTAGGTGAGAGAAGCACCTGCAACAGGAGAGGAAGAGAAGGAAGAGGAATAAGAGGAAGAGGAAGTGGAGGCAAAGGTGAAGGCAGAGGCAGAGGCAGAGGCAGAGGCAGAGGAAGAGGAAGAGGGAGAGGGAGAGGGAGAGGGAGAGGGAGAGGGAGAGGGAGAAAGCCACCTGGTCTCCCCAGGTTGCAGCCAAGAGCTGGGGTTTCCCACCCTTGCCCACTTGCAGTTCACACTCTACGTTCAAGACTCTCATCTTCCTCCTTATCCTACAGAGCCAAACACAGCAGGGACTCCTTCCAAATGGAAATCTAGGGGCAAGAAATGTGGGTGGGGATTTTTTTCCCCTAACAGTCACTGTCAGAGTATTTGCTTCAGTGTGTGTAATAAACCTTTTTGTGCTTCCTCTCCTGCAGATCAATCAACTCAACAGAAGTCTGATTGTCCTCCTGTTTTAAAATATATCATTGTTACTCCTTCAGAGCTGCTGCAAAATAGCACACATGTAAATAAGAATAGAATACGGCCTTACATTTACTTTAAATTAGGCCTTATAGGTGAAAAAGGTAGATTTTCAGAAAATAAGCCTCACCTCCACATTATCAAGTGTGCAATGTCGATGCAAAGCTGCTTGGAAGATGTAGCAGCCTCCAGAAATAGGGCAGGCTCCTAAATGCTGAGAGTGACAAGCCAGCCTGGCTAGACAAGCTTTGCCAATGGCTAGCCAAGTGCAAGGAGATTACCTTGATCTGGGGAGCAGAGATAACTGAGCTCAGGAATTTCCCCCGGGGTGTGATTACCTTGTAATAGGCACTATCCCTCATTCTCATTTCTAGCTAGGAAGGAGGTGTAAAGCAAGGCTCCTAGTTTGTGTCCGTCAGCCAGTAAACAGTCAAGGCATGGCTTTTAAGGCAGCCTTGGAAAAGTGCACAGGAACAAATGTCCCTGGAATTAAGGTGGCGACTTTTCAGCCAGAAGAGGCACTTACATATTGTGTCAGCAGAGTATCCAAGTGTTTGTTTTTAATTTACTGGGGGAAATCTTGAGTGAATCACTCAGATTTGGACTGACCATTCAAGCCACTGCTGCACATTTTCTTTTTTATGCTCTTCCATCATTCATAACCATGCATTCTCTTTCAGTGGTGCCTTGGGGCAATAAACCCCAAGATGATCCAGGCTAGGCTGTGGGAAGGTGAGCTGGCCGCATTCAAACATCCTTGTTCTGAGACAGCCACCACCAGGTCATGTTTCCACTGCACGGTGAGGTGCACATCAGAGGTCCACAAGGAGCACAAGGTGCATCCCTTGGTTATCAGCTGTGTTTCAAGAAAGACTTGGCCTCCAGCTGAGGATCTGTAGAGGAGACTTATCTGTGCAGGAGAAGGTGGACTGGACAGGTTTCCTCAGGTCCCAGACTCAGTGATGGGAGGAGATGATGCTGAGCCAGGTTTCTGCAGTGCATGCCTTTTGCTTTATGTCAGTGTGCCCATCAGGCATAGCCAGCACTCAGCTGGCTTGGTGCTTTCCCTCCATCACTAAGGTCTGCTTCAGCAGCCACAAACATCATGGCTTCCCCTTCCACAGCAAGGGTATACCATGAGAAGGGGTCCATGCTCTGAAGTGGGTGGCCTACAGAGGCTTTTGCTTTGGGAGCTAAAGGAAGAGGGGAGGCACCTGCTTGTGGGTCTTGGTGGAAGAGTTTTGAAGCTGAAAATCACGCCTGGTGTGTTCAGGCTGGAAAGCCACCCAGCAGCTCCACCTCTTCGATGCAGGGGGCTTCATGGGAAACGGTGACAGGCAGCAGCACCAGACGCCTCGGGCTACATTTAAGCTGCTTTTCTCAGTGGGAGGCATGGCCTGGTGTGAGGTGCAGGACATGGGGATGACTGCTAAGGGTTAGCCCCCAAAATACACCTGGCCCAGCATCCTGCCCTGGACAAGATGGGCAACGAACAGATGCTCAGGAAGCAATACAAAAATAGATCAAACATTTGTTTATACTTCCAAGAATACTCTCCACTCCCCTAGTGGTCTGTGACTCAGGAACCTCTTGAACTGTAGACACTGTCCCTGCATTTAATAGCCCATGATGGATTCTTCTTCCATCGATTAGTTCACACCCTGTTGAACCAATGAAAATTTCAAACATCCACTGTACCCTACGGCAAGGAGTGCCACAGCTAAAAAATCTCTTTTGTTTATTTTGAACTTGTCACTTGATAGTTTTCTTTGATGATCACTCTCTTCCTTTGAACAGCACTGAATAATGTGAACAGCTGTTCCCCAGTCGTGTCACTCTTCCCGTCACGAAACTCGGTCATATTTCTTCTTCAGTCATTTTTTCTTCCAAGATAAAAAGTCTTAATCTATTCAGTCATTCCCTGAATGGAGGCCCTTTTATGCCTTTGATCACCCTCAATTGCCTTCCTCTGTAACTTTTCTATTTCTTCTGTATCATATTTGAGATTGGTGAATCAGGACTGCACAATAGTATTCAAGAGATGGGAACCCACAGATTTATACAGCAGCATAATGATTTCCTCTGTTTTGCTCTCTCCTCCTTTCCTAATAATTCCTAGCTTTCTGTTTGCTTTTTTGATTGCTACTGAGTGTTGAGCTGACATTTGCATAGAGCTATCTGTTATAACCTGAAAATTTCACTCCCAAGTGGAAATAGCCAACTCAGAGCCCATCATTTTGTGTGTAAAGCTAGGATTGTCTTTTCCCATGCACATCACTTTACATTTATCTACATGAGATTTCATTTGTGATTTTATTACCCTTTTATTCAGTGCCATGAGGGTCTTTCTGCAACTCTTCATAGTCAGCCCTTTGCCTTGACCACGCTGAATATCAGCAGCAAACTTCTCCTCTTCCTGCTCACTGCTATTTTGAGATTATTTATGAATATTTTGAAAGCATGGGACAATGTTTAGGCTGATTTAGCAGCTTTCCCTCTCAAATTTGAAGTGCCAGGTCCTAAGGAGAGGGAAGAAATGCGGTTTCCTAAGCTCTTGCGGTGTCGTTGGAGATCAGTTTGTGTTCCTGGGAATGGATGGCATTGTGCCCAACCAGCATGTGTACTTCTCCCTTTGCACGGACTAGAGTGGATGATCCCGCTTGCTGGGATGTGCGTCTGCCCCCTCCACCGGTGGAAGATGGATAGGGTTATAGTGGCCCTTTCTCCTGCTGAAGCTGGGCCCAGACACAAAGAGATGTGCAGAAGTCCTGGGGGCCCAGGAGAGGAGGCAGAGGGGAAGCAACGAATGGCAAGGCCTTTCCCTGAGAAAACCTCTGCACACAAAGTTGTGAGATGGCAAATCTTCCTTGCAAAAAGCCATATGGGAGCCTGTCGAGATTGCCCAAGTCATCCAAGGCCAGCATCAGACAAGAAACCTCTGTCCATGGGAGGAGAGTATGAAGATGGTGGGACAGCAACTGCCCTCTGGCTGGGCAAGGTGAGACCCAGCTGGTCAGTTAGCAAAAGAAACCAGAAATTACGAATGACAAGCACTTTATCAGTGCTGTTTTTTTCCTGGGAAGCAGCAGCTTGCAGCAGTACCCAGGGAGGGGTCAGCAGCAGGGGGCAACAACAAGGGGCACTTCTTTCTGCTGGGGGCATCCTTGTTTGGGGGAGGAGGCTGGAGAGTTGCCGCTGCTATTTGTAGCCAAAAGGAGTCAGGCAAGCATCACTCCAGCACCAAAGGCGGGCATGAAATTAATTCACCCAGGGAAAAAAGAGGAGAGAAAATGAACAGCTTCACTGGAGGGTCCAGTGGTCCACCTCAGAGCCACAGGGTTGCACAAAGTATGTTTTCTCCGTGACCCCAGTAATTTCTTATCACAGCCTTTTGAGCCAGGCAGTGCAGGATTTGCCAGCTCTCTGGTGAGATGCCTTTCAGAAAAGGCATGTGGCTTCCAGGGAAATGCTCTGTGGAGGCAGTTTGATGCTCCTGCAGCTGTAAAGGGAGAAAGAAAGATAGTCTCTCTTCTCTGATAATGGAGCAAAAATTGCTCCAAAGGGCAGAGGCCCTCCCCTTTAAGAGACTTAAGCTTGACCATCAGAAAACCAGGACCCCTTTGATGAGAAAAGAGCAGTGACTCAGGCACGAAGTATATCTTCAACTGTGGGAAGACTTGTGTCTCCTGGCAAAAAAACTTGCCTGCATGTGAAAAAAAAAAAAAAAAAAAAAAAAAAGTGAAAAAAACAGATCCACAAAGCAAAACAGAAATTCAAGAAAAGGCCAGTGGCAGACCCACTGATACTGCAGCCATCAACTCCCTCCTCCTCTGACTGGGGATGACACTCAGCCACCTTAAACACAAAGGCAGAAATCTCCATTTCCATCCCAGCCTTTCCAAGGCTGGCCATGCCGATGCCCACTCCAGGGACTGAAACCAGGGGCTGTGCCTTCACCTCTTGCTTGTTTAAGGGTAAGGTTTGGGGCTGGAATGGCTGTGCGGTGTGCCCAGTGCCAGCCCACTACTGATGAACTACACCAGCTTGGTGCACACATTTGCACAGCCCTGCTGTAGTGGTAGGGAGTAGAAAATTAGTCCCTTCGGTTGCTGGTTTTCCCATTCATTTTCCCATTTTTCGCACTCAAATTTCCCATTTCATTCAAGTCAGAGCTGGAGGCTCTTTTCCTTCTTCTATCAATGGGAGGTTTTGGGAAGGAATGTGTAATAAATAATACCTCTTCTCACAACCAGAAAGTCAGATGTGGATTGTAGACAGAGCACAAATTTTGTACAAGCAGCAGTGGCAGCAGCCCACATAGCCAGGCCAGTGCAAACTCACAATGCAAGCAAATAAAACCAGAGTATGCAGTAAAAATGTACAGGTGCCATTCCTCAGACCTGGTGGCACCAGGGTTTGTGCTGCCAGCCAGCCCTGGTCCACAGCTGGCTGATGGAAAAGGAAAACCCACCTAGAAAGCAACCTGGGGCAAGATGGGGTGGCTTTGGGTGACAAGACTGCTCACAGTAGAAGGCGTCAGGATGGCTACCATAAATACCACAGAGAGAAAAAGAGGCCTTAAAGTTAAAACAGACTTAAACTGCTTTTGAGCAACTACCATAGAATCATAGAATGGTTTGGGTTGGAAGGGACCTTAAATATCATCCAGTTCCAACACCCGGCCACGGGCAGGGACACCTTCCACCACACCAGGTTGCTCAAAGCCCCATCCAGCCTGGCCTTGAACACTGCCAGGGATGGGGCATCCACAGCTTCTCTGGGCAACCTGTGCCAGTGTCTCACCACCCTCACAGGACCCTCACAGGACCAAGGGCTGGTCACCCTCCCTATGCAAGTGCATAGCCATGCTTTTCCCCATCACCTGCAGCTCTCCTTGACCCAAGGGCAGGGAAACAGGCATTTCTACTGCACGATTCATCAGACCTGCAATGAGATGGATCTCCCATATCTCCTCTTTGTCTACAAAAGCCATCGATGGTGACAATCTCATATACAGGCATCTGCACTGCTTCAGGTGAATCCTGATATAACAACCCATGGTACTTGATTTCCCTTAGATTGAGTGGGTAGTGTCATTGGCCAACAACTTGGTCTTAGTTTTACCTTCCCTGGTTTTGATTTTAGGTTGGATGAAGGAGGCTTTGAGAACTACAGGGAAATACTTCAGCAGTGCCTGTAATTTCTTGCCTGTATGTACGTTTGCTAGTGAGTTGTTGTTATTGCTGGTCTTGACCTGGAGCCAGAAGCACATGGTAGCTTCAGTGCACCTAGAGAAGCAGCAGAGAATGCAGTCCTTTGAGTAGTAAAAGGTGCCATAATCTTAATTATGAGTGGCCGGGGACGTTCATAGTTACCCAAAACATAGAACAAGGCCTGTGATCTCCAAGCTATTTGTCCTCTGGTTGAGAGGAGTAGGAGATGCAATGGAAGAGACTTGGTAGTTCATGTCTAGTATCCTTTGGTATAAGTAATTCTCAGCTGCTCGTGGGCTTGATGTTTCATTGTTTTAAGCAAGGAGATCCCTTACATTTCTTAGGAAAGCCACCCTGCAGCATCACAGACCCTACCCCATCCTCGTTAGGTAAGATTTTCCCTTTCCACTTATTTCTCCTCAAACAAAGCAAAAGACAGAAAAACTCCTCAGTGCCTCCCTCCCTCCCTCCATCCCCCCTCTTTTCCAAATAATCCATAATGCAAGGCTTGGAGAAACAAAGCTGCATCACCTTCCCCTCAACAACAACCTTCTAAAAATTTTTAAGGGACCAGAATCTCACTCAGACCTTCCAAACAAAACAAATCCACTGTCAGACTGAAAACTGCCCCTTTCAAAAGGCATCAGCTGACATCAGCACTTCCAGAAGACATACTGGAGCCGGGCAGTGATTTTGTTGCACCTGTTGTATACAGGTGGGTATAGCCTGTTGGATCTCTTCTTGTGGCTTTTCAGGCACGGTTTGTAGAAAGCTGCATTGTGTTGGGTCTGCTCATACCCCGTGAGAGTTTTGCAGCTCTGGTCAAAGTCATTTAGGTATCTCCTATGAGATATGGAGAAGATTCTGATTCAGCAAAATGTTTAAATGATTATCAGTGGGTGCACTAAGTTGATGGGACATACCAACTTGTGCCTGTTTCAAGATGGACTTAATCAGGTGTTCATGGCTGAGGTGGAAAGCTGAACCTGACGTCCCTGGGGTTCTACTGGGATGGTGTGTGTACAAAGGGTTTTACTTATGGAGTATCCTATGCAGTTTGAAGGCTGTGATCCCCCCACGTCAGTGATCTCCTTTCCTCAAGTCAGTGATCCCCACCCATACTGAAGCCTCGGACTCTGCTCTACTCATTTCCACACTTTCATTCATCTCTTTTACTTTCCAAACCAGGCTGCCCTATCCTAACTGTCTAGTGGGGTCAGATCCAGGATCCTCAGCTAGGAAACATAGAATCATAGAATTATTTAGGTTGGAAAAGACCTCTGAGATCATTAGGTCCAACCATTACCCAGGACTGCCAAGTCCACCACTAAACCATGTCCCTAAGCATCACATCTACATGTTCTTTAAACACCTCCGGGGATGGTCACTCCACCACCTCCCCCGGCAGCCTGTTCCAATGCTTGACAATCCTTTCAGTGAAGAAATTTTTCCTAACATCCTATCCAACCCCCCCCGGCACAGCTTGAGGCTGTTTCCTCCTGTCCTATTGCTTGTCACTTGGCAGAAAAGACTGACCCCCAGTAGATGAGTGCTCCTGGTCCCAGGCCAAGCCCCATTCCAACAATTTAACACCACAGGCAAAAGCTTTACAGGGTCCAGGCAGCCTTTCATTCATCAGGAGGGACATCACCACCATGTCCAGCAAGCGATGGGGTGTTCCCTCCACCCTTGCTGCCACAAGAAGCAGCTCCCCAGGGCATTTTGTCTCAGCCCCAGTGACACTGGGAGGGCAAGCAGAGACAGGGGCTGGATGGTACCCCCCTGCCAGCTCAGCCCCCTGCAGCATCACTCCTCTCTTCCCTTCCCTGCCTCTCCTCTCCTCTCCTCTCCCTTCCCAAACCAGACAGCATTGCGGTTTCCACAGGAGTGCAAGAAAATTACCTGTGATTTATCACACGATCAATGATTTTGTTGGCTTTTTTATTTTCGACATAGAAGTGCATTATACTGCTCTCCCCTCCTGAAATACAGGGGTAGCAAATCCTCCTGTCTGGGACCGTCTGTCTTTTTAGCCTCATAAAAAGCCTGAAAAATAAAAGCAGGAACAAAATCGTCAGTTTGTTGCTTTTTTGTTCCACTCCATGCCTTACCACCAGAAAGTAATTCTTAACTATTCTGCAGAGCCAAAATGTGCATCTCCAGGTTATGAATTGGTGCCACAGTTAAAACTGGAGTCAGCCACTTCACAGGTGCCTCCACCTGGGAGCCCTTGTGGATGGGTCCCCCAGGTCCCTGCGACAAACAAAACCCAAGCACAGCCCCTTTCTGCACATGAGAGCTAACTGCTGCTTTTAATGACGATGTTGGAAGGGAACACAAGATGTCCCCTCTTCCCCCCTCTCCTAGCTGCTCTCCGTTCTTCCCGCAGAAGCAGGCAGTAATGCTGCTTATTCTTATTAGAAAGCATTAAACCCAACTCCCTTGTAATGCTGGGAGCTAAGCCCTTAGCAAAGAAATGTTTCTATTTCACTTGTCAGTGTATTGCAGGATAAATTTGTGTCTCTAATGGAAAGAGGGCCCTTGGCAAATTATATCATCAGAGAGCAGCTAATAACATAAAATAAGAAGAGCTGAGCTTTGTACATGAAATGCAAAAACACAGAAGTGAAGGATGAGTTTTCCTCAGTTATTTAAAAGGATTTAATTAAAAAGTAATCAAACAAACAAAAAACCCAAGGCTAGGTGGAAAGCAGAGTGTGATGGCCTGGCAATGCTCGGGGTTGGTATCAGCGTGGGGGGAGGAAGGCCTGGGGCAGAGCATCCCCATCCCGGTGTGCAGGCAGGCTTCCCCTCGGCACCTGCCCCACACCCCTACCTGCCTCTCACGACCTCGCCTTTGCTCCTGCAGCACTGCTGTTCTCCTGAGCCTGTAAGATGACATTATCTAATGGACAGACATTTTTTCTCCTGTTCCTGCATGGAAGTGGTCAGGTTTAGCATCCAGCAGCAACAGCACTTGCTGGGGGGACAGCCACAGGAACGCCCTGCCTCAAGGCGGGCCACCGTGAACCTCCTCCCTTGGGGCAACCCACCTCAGCCTCCTGGGCTGGCTACGCAACTTGTGCTGCTCTTGTGAGGAAATGAGCTCTGCAGAGCTGGTTGCCTTGGGGTTGGGTGTCTGAAAGGTGGTGGAGACTTAGGTCACTTCCCCCCCAGACACTGTCCCACAACAGTTTTCTTCCAAAGCATCCTTTCTGTGGGGTTTTTGTGGGCTCGTCTTTCCTTAACTGTTTCTGAACTACCTGTCGGGCAGCATGGCCATTCTCACCACATTCACCAAGGAAGCCCTCTTCACCTATTGCATCCCGGAGGACAGCAGGTATCCAGGGATCAGAGCTGCCTTCAGGAGCCATGGCCACGGGGTCTGCTTCCACCCTGATGGCCACCTGTGGTAAGTGCAAGCCCAGAGGTGACACCAGGTGCCAGCTTGTCCCCAACCTGCCCCCAACCTGCCCCCATGGCACCCCAGGGCTTTAAGGCACGTTGAAAACATCTTCATTTTTTTTTTCCAGTTTTATATTTTCTACGTGAAAGTGCATGAAAAGGTGGGAGGGCTGTGCTGCAGTCCACCAGAGTCATGTGTCTTCTTGTGTTGTGCACCAAGGTGCCAGGTGCGGGCACTGTGCATGGCACAAGGGCACTTGGGGATTGTCCCGTCTCAATTGCCAGTGACATCTGTCCACAGACCCTGGTGTGAGGATGGATCTTGGCCAAGGTTGGCCTCATGGCCATTGAGGTGTTTTGACCCCATTACAGTGCAGGGATCAGGGTACATCTACTTTACCAGCTTCCCATGGAGCCCCAGGTGGCCGCGCTGGAAAGATGTGGGCTTATCAGCTGCAGGCGAGGAGAAGCCGCAATAGCCAGAGTCGGTTAGCTTGAGATCAACATTGCTTCTGGTTTGTTTCTCATATGCAGTGAGTGTTCCTCACTAAATAATTACTTAGGTGAACAATTTCTTGCAGTCTGGGTTGTAATATGAGGTGGCCAATGGCTTTAGTAGAAACTGCTGGTGTCTGAGCCATCAAATACTAATTTTCAACACCCCACCCCCAGTCTCCGGTTTGCCTTCAGAAAGGTAGTATCTGGGGGGATCAGTACATCCCGTTTCAATTTTACAACTCTTCCCTGTGCTGAGACTAATTAATGGACATCTTAAATGTCTACCTGGCTATTACAAATCATTTTAAAATAGCTTTTGCAATCATGCTTCCATCACACTCCTGCAGTCCTACCATTTGCCTGCAGACATGTTGGCCTTTCATCCGTCACGCAGCAGCCAGGTTTTTACAGCCCGGCACCGAGGCAACCCCTGGCAGCACTAAACCATCACTGACCCCACCGCAGGTCTCTCCTGACCACCCTGGACCACACGGTCCCCATCAGCATTAGCCAAGCACCAGCTGCTGGCTTGCCACCGAGCTGGGGCAGGCTGCTACGACCCTGCCAGCCTCTCCCAGCACTTGTAAATTCAGGGCAATGCTAGGTGACCATTGACATTTAAGAAAAAGACGAAAGCAGAACACCAACAGCCTGTGGGTAGGTTGTCTGTTCTGTGTATGGACCAGTTTCAGGCTTGTCCACGGCCAGAGCTGTAGCACATCATAGCTGTAAAGATTTCTTTTTCCCCTACTTTTCCCCATTGCAGCACAAGGTAACACTGGGGCAGGCCAAGCTGTTCTCGCAGCCCGGTGAGAATCACCTTCTTCACGCTTAGGCGGGAAAAACTCAACGTAAACATGCCGCGAATGACAAAAACTGTCCACCTACCACGGCTGGGGGGATGCTCCAGTGCCCTGAGCCACCTACCCAGGCTGTCATGAGATAAGGAGTATCAATGTGCATTTGTATGCCATAAATACGGGTTGCTTTCCCCCACACGCTGTGTTTCTCTCTGTAGTTTGGCAAGTCCATTTCCCCTACCCAGCCACATGCACGACCACATATGCATGCATAGAGGACCTGTTTTTCGCATAAAGGTTGCCAGAGCAAAATAATTTGCCGTGTCCAGGGAATTTTTGAAGATACAGATGTGCAACAGGAAGAGGGAGACTCACACACACAGAGCACACGCTGCACCAGAGGATTTTCTCTACCCTTCAGGGACTCATTGCTCTGCTGGGAGCCAGCTAATTTCTGTAGGGTGCTTTTAGTGTATGACAAAAACTACTACCAAAACCCAGTCCCTGACTTGATGCATCAGGTCTCAGCAGTGACTCTTGGATAGAAAAGAAGTTTGGTCCAACTGCAGGCAAAGGATGGCATTTGGGACCAGAAAGTTGTTGGCTCTGGATTCATCCAGCTTTGAATTTGTCCCCAGGACCACCCTGGACGCCTGCACCGGGATCTGCTTGGGCCAGGCAGGGGTCAGCCCAAAGCACTGGAAGTGGTATGACTTCAGCCACCACACTCGCAGTCCTTCTTTCCACTCCATCACCGTGAAACTGAACAGCCACATCACCATTACAGTCCCGGCTCAGGATCAAATCGACTTTGATGGCAGCGATCACACCTATTTCAACATGGGTCCTGGCTCAAGGTGAGCACTTGCTGTGGTAGCCCTGCCTGGCCAGCTCCTGCCTGCCAGCTCCTCGGAGAGCAACAGCAGCAGGGAAACCACCCAGTGGAGATAAGCTTGGGGCTGCTGCATGGGACCGGTCACAAATTTTCAGGTGGAAAAATCACCATTTCATTCAAAAGCAAATTTCCTGCCTGTGTGAATCTTAATGAAATTCCCTTTCAGGAAAGCATTTAGATAAGATTGAAATGCTGTCGCTGAAGGTAAGAACTGCAAGTCTCACAAATTCATTTTGAAACACTATTTCTTTTCAAAACATTTATATTAAATGTCAATACCAACACAAAGCTCCTGATTTTATCTAAACAGCATTTCACTTAATGTGAAACGAGCATCTGGGGAGAGGAATGCCAAACTCTTTTGGTATTTGCTGTCACTCAGGCTCCCCACCTCTGACCCTTCCCTGGAGATGGAAATGATGTGCTGGCCAGGGCTCAGCCCTGCTCAGTGCTGGTGCAACCGTCCCAGCCCACTGGTGTGCATCCCTGTCCTTTGCTGGATGCAAACACGAGTGGTCAGCTCTGAAACGCAGGTCACACAGCACCAGGAGCTTGTGCTTGGTGGGGAGCTGTGGCCTCAGGGTGAAGGATTCCCGTGGTCTTCCTCAGTGCAGGCACGAACCAAATCTTGACAGTCCTCAGAGCAATATTCTACACGTGGCCACAGATGTATTACTAACGGAAAGAGACATCTGAGGTAGCTATTCAGAAAGGTGGCAACAATCCAACGTCGGTATACAGAACCATAAAGCACTGGCACCTGCTCTCCCATCCTCCAAATTCACACTTCTTCTAGGACCCATCGCTACATCTTCCCTGCCCCACAACTTCTGGGCAGCCCACTCCCACCGAAGGAGGCCAGAGCACGACTTTGGCTTCTCAGCCCTCTTGTACGGGCACCAGATCACCTGCACAGGGGAGCTGTAGGGTTAGGGCACCTCACAGGCATGGAGGGGAAGGGCAGCCTGGACACGCTACACAGGTGAGCATGGAAGGTTGGGTGACAAGGTGTGCTCTGCTCTGCTACCCTGCCTCCCTTCAGGGCGTTCAACGTTAACGCCCTTCACCTTGCAGAGCCTCTCTTCGCTGTTGAAAGACCCAGAGACAAGTCACCTCCTTGAGTGGCCAGAGAGTGAAGAGGAGCTCTTCCTCCAATCCAAAAAGGTTCAGCTGGGGAGCCTGCTGTCCAAAATACAGAGCGCTGCAATACCTTTGGCAACCCCTCTCTCGGTGATATCACTCCTCTGGTTTCTGCTGCCTGCCTGAAATACTGAAATGAAGACATTAATACTCACTGCAAGCAGTTACATCAGCATTTCAGGTCAACTTCTCCTTCATAAAGGCAGTAACAGTCACTCTGTGTTGCACACAGAGCTCCCTTGTCCAAGCTCACAATGCCTGTCCTCCTGTACATCAAGTCCTAACGCCAAGCAGAAGCACTTGCTGTATCACAGCATGGTCGTGGGGTTACATGTGGAATGTGCAGGACTTTGAAGGAGATGGCTTCCTTCCTACAAACCTGCACCCTGCTTTGGCTGCCAGAGACACGGGTCGAGAGGGGGTGACAAATGACAGCTTGCGTACAGGGACCAGAGGTAATCCAGGAGAGGGAAGATGAGGTACCTGTTGGGTTTCAGGGTTCCAGTTGGTGGTAGATGGGAATTCCCATGGCTTAGCGGCATGGCTGGCCACCACCAAAAGGGGCCACCTCATTCTTTTTTTGTTGTTGTTCTATTCAGAGGTCTTTATATTAAAGATATGATTCACTTCACAGTGTTGGCTTGGGTTTAGGGTTCAGCGAGGCTAAAAACATAGGAGGGTAGGAGAAAGCATTTGTGGACACAGGGCTGGATCTACCTGCAGTCACCACATGATCCACCTCAGCAACAGTTTTTCCCCTTTTCCTACCCATACCACTTTGTCAATACCAAACATGCACAATTTAAGGAAGGGACTGATACAAGAACTATTTTTAAGAGAGAGAGAGAGAGGGAAAACCAAAAAAGTAAATATCTATAGTGAAAAACAAGAAAATGTGAAAAACAGAGGACGTTCATTAAATCCTTACAGTTAACAAAACACGGCTTTGAGAGAAGGCACAGAGACCATAAATATGTCGGGCTGGGGCACAAGATAACCTCAAGGAGAACCAAATGGTTAATGAGACTGAACAGAAAATTACTGGAACTGTGTGTGAACTATCCTAATCAGCATACTGTAAGATCCATCCTCGATTAAAAGAGAGCCCCCTACCAGCAAAGCCCCCTCCCCACAGAATGAGTGGTGAAAAAAAGAACACTGTACCTTTAAATGGAGACTTGTAAGAACCAACAAGAATTAAGTGCGACTAAACATAACTGTAATTGATTGTTCAAAGCCTATAAAATTTTGCCATGTGTTAAGAGGTGTGCTAGCTTTGCGGATTACCACCTAACACCCATCTCTGCACAGACAACAAACAAGTATCTCAGCTGGTGTGTGGATTGGCTCTTCCACACCAGGAGAAGAACCCCGACTTGAGATAACAAGACTATTGGTTTTGCTTGGAAAACACCTGGCACAGCATAAGCTGAGCTGTGGGCATCACTGTCATACAAGAAGTATGAATGCCTGGGCAGCTGCTTTGGCATTGGCTTCATTTAGGAGAGATGCAATCCAAAGGACCAAACCTCTTTAAGGAGGCTCCAAGCACCTAGGAAGCAATAGTCACATCGCTGCCCCATACCAGTCAGACAGAAGCTGAATTCCAAGAGACAGGAGCATTTTTCCCTAGGTTAGCTCATTCAAATGACATTGTCGGAGCCAGAGGATGAAAGGAAGCTTCATGCTGACATTAGAGGGTACAAACCACAAGCCTCTGGATGACATGTTTCTACAATACCACGGGCCAAGAGAACAGTATGTGGTAATGAGAAACTACAGGTAGGTGAGTCTGTGAAGAACCAGGTGCCACAAACAGCTATCAAATACAGTAATACTTGTGCTTTCTGCCACCAGTTCCCAAGTTTTCTCTTAGTAAAAACCAACCAGTTAAAGTAAGTTCTTGTTGCAGTTGTGGTTTCTTCCCCCTAACAAAATCGCAAGCAAAGAGACCATTTAAGCCACAGAAGATAATTTATCAGTAAGGAAAATACAAATTTACTTTTATTATAACCATAAAGAGGCATTACTTTAACAATTAGCTGTACATTCAGCACTCAGGTATACATCTGTGCCAAATAAAGTCAATTTACTGCTAAAAAAGAACACTTCTCAGTGATGCACTGCCTGTGCTTACAGGATGTTTATTGTCTCTGTATTACAGTTATCTTGACAGACAAGCCTCAGGGTACAGAATGAAGGTTTACTCTTGGACCAAAATAGGAGGCAACGTTTTTATTTAAAAAAATTAAAACCAGCAAGTTTCTAGTCAGATAATATAAAGCATCTTAAATTAATCTTTTGAAAGTATTTACACTATTTGTAAACGTAAATATCTGAAACTGTACATGTTTAAACAAATGTTCATTTAGCAAACAGGCTGTATAAACTGATTGCTCTTCTAATCTTTCAACCAGCTGTCCTAGAGTTGTCTGGGTACTCCTAGAGAGAAAAAGATCCCAAGCACAAGAGTGGCTACTGCAAAGGTTTACCCTTCACGTCTTCTCTGTACAATGTCTGTATTGTCAGTCATAACTCTGTACAGCGACCATGCAGTCCTTCTGTAAAACTTTATAAAAACCAAATATACATATATTACAATGCACTGGACATTATTTTACAGCCTGTATTTCTACATAAGTAAAAAGAATGGGCAAGTTTTCTTCCTTGTTAGTTCCTTTAGGTATTTTTTTAAGGAGTTATATAAGGTTTTACGAGTACCATTTTTTTGTACCTCAGCACCACTGCTGCAACTCTTCTCATGGTAGACTGAAATCCTACCATCTTAGTCTCCAGCCACGATTTATAACAAGAAAATTATTAAATCAAAACACCACTGATGTGCATGGAAATTTCTACATATTTAAACTACAGAACAGGTTTTATAAATAAGTTAAAAATCTGCCATGTAAGTCACCACATTCTTCTTTCGCAGTGCTGCACAATGAAGACTTACACACTGAGACACTCTAAAGCTACCTGTAGTGCTTCATTCCATTAATGGCCAAGTGTTTAGTACTCAGCTTTCTGAAATAATGACCAATTAATGCATCCTGAACAGTGTGCACCGTTTATCAGTTACCGAGTACTTATCCCCTGTTTACAATGCTGATTTGACAGGCTTGAACACTCCATTTCTGACATCCCCACACCCCCCTTAACTAGCACTCAACTCCAGCGCACAAAGGCTGTACAAGTCCCAGTTCCCACTTTAAACAATATGACACCACCATTTGATCTTGGGTAAAGCAAAAAACCAACTCTGACCCAAAACTAAGTAAATGAGAATCTCAATGCCAAGCTTTGCTGTGAAGCACCTGCAAACATGCAATTCCCTCAGAAACAGAAATTATATTGCACAACTTTCCATTGCAAATCTCAAGGATCTGAGATTCTTTACATGGCAGAAGGTTAGAGCACGAAACTTCAGGTCAGACCTCACAGCTCCCAGTCACAACAGTGTAAGAAAAACAGCACATCCAGCGTTTCAAGAAATGCTTGTGGGAAATAAAGTTTGCCCAACTAAGAATGTCTGAATTATGTTCAAGCACATGGTTGACTGCCAGGATTTTTTGGGAATTAAAGAAATATCAGAGCATGCCTGCTTTAGTCAAATTCTCATACCAAACGTGCTTACCTCCAAGCCTTGCAAATACCTATTACTGCTCCCATTCGATTCCCTCCTCTTTATTTCCAGTGTGTCTTTGAAAGTACAGCTTTTCACTGCATACATCAGCTTATTAAAGGAATGCAAGAAAGGTTTTTACATATATAAAAAAAAGATATTTCAACTCTGAAAACATCTGGATAAGGCAGTAACTGAGCTTTCATAAGTGATCAGCAAAGGGGTTTCGTTATATTTTCTTCACCCTCATTTCTCAAGCCAATGAACAGAAAGGCCTTTAACAAATCAATAAAACCTTTTTTCTCTTTTTTTCCTAAACCAGGGTTAAGCAGCCTGAATAGTTTTGATGCAGACTGGCCTGCACAGTGGGATCCTTAGTCTACTTCAAGCAAATGTCTTTGCATTCCCTTCACTGCTCGGCATTCAGCTGAAGCATATTTCAAGCAGCCTCACTGTTGGGCTACTTAGACATCGATAAAAGTAAGTTCACCTGAAAGACAAAAGGAAAGCCTACATTAGACAGAGCGGCTAAGTTTCAGAACTGATGTCTTACGTTTTAACCTTTAAACAGGATTCCTAGGAAGCAGACAGAGCCTTAGATGAATCCAGAGAAGACAGCTACAATAACTACTAGCCAAAATTTCCAGTCAAATGCCCACCCACAGGCTTTTTAAAACACAATTGTTGACCATGCCGACTAGTCGTTTCAGCAGTCACAACCTACTGTGTCAAAGTGTCTAGTATGACTTCATGCGTTGTCAAGGAATTACGAATAATACATATACTGGCAAAAAGTGTTAATGTTCATCTTAGATATTTGAACCACACTGAGGATCCTTCACAATACTTGTTTCACATAGATTACGATACAGTTTCCCATACACTTCTGTTTGTAGGACATTTGATCCTACAGATTAATAGATAATTAGAGGAAGCCATCTCCTCTAGCACAACCCCACCTCCTTCCAGTGCACCACTCCCACTCTGTGCTCCAGGACAGTTACCACACATCCCTGGAGCCACATTCACTGCAGGCCACGTCCTCTAATCTAAACTAGATAATCTGTTTAAACATTGGCATCCTGGAATAATCACAATTCTATCCACATTCCCTGAACCACTAAGGGTAAAGTGAGATTTTTAAAAACCTATTTAGTTTCTGTCAGAGCATCCTAATACAGAGAATTCTTAATCCAAATCATCTCAGAGACTAAAGACCTTATCATGCAGGGTTACATTACCATAAACATCTGCACATTTTCCCAATGCAATTTACTTCAAATGAACCCTTGTGATTCTTTCTCATGCTTCCTAAATGTAAAAGTTGCTGCTTTTTGCATTTGTCAAAAGCAAGACTGCCTTCAAACACAGAGGCTTTTTTAAAGCATATTCACTAGCTTTGATAGCTCTCCGTAAAGGCAATGCCCAGAAATGGCAAGATTCTGCCATGATGTTGTACAACTCAATCCCCAGCAATGTCAATCACCACCTTCAGTTTAAAAAAAATCTATTGGATATTCATAAAAAGAAACAAAAAAAAACCCCTTTTAGCTGAGAGCCTAGAGTTCGGATAAAGCCCTGGGTTTAATCATCCAGGATTAAGGGGTACAGTAAATAAACAAAGATTCTGAACACTAAAAATACTAAAAATGAAAAAAATTAATGTTTAAAAAAGGCCAGTTACATGAAAGAGTAAAGGATAAAACAGGGAGCTTCCATATATACCTGTTCCACTGAAGGACAAGCTATGATCTGGAGATCTTCTTCACTAAATTCTTCCTTTAACAAAGCATGGAGTTTCTGAAACATTTGCTGAATGTTATTCTTTTAAAGGAAAGAAGAAAAAACTCAGTATAAAAAAACCACAACACCCATCTCAAACACAAACCAGAATAAGCACAGTGTACATGGAATAGCTATTGAAGTGACCAGATAGGGAGAAGCACTTGAGCTTTAAGAGCTTTTGTTCTAAAACAAGCCCCTAAAACAGCCACAAGGGATCCACATTGGCTGTGAGATGAAAACTCAGCTAAGATACGCTAAGGTGAA
This sequence comes from Falco biarmicus, assembly GCF_023638135.1. Classification (NCBI taxonomy): domain Eukaryota; kingdom Metazoa; phylum Chordata; class Aves; order Falconiformes; family Falconidae; genus Falco; species Falco biarmicus. The sequence goes on from NC_079289.1 coordinate 32,288,643, forward strand.
CCACTGAGTCCTATGGACTTAGCCTGGAAGCTTAAAACTGAAGCTTTGCTCTTTCTGGTGGGCTTGCAGTGGGTCTCCCATTAAAGCTGCATCATTCTCTCTGCCTCCAGTGCTTCTGCCCATGTGTAACTGACCAAGCTGTACTAGTTTGGGCTAGGACAGAGTTAATTTTCTTTATAGTAGCTCGTATGGTGTTAAGGAAGACATGCAGAATGAACAGAACCAGTTACTTTCCCTGTAACGTGTATGTTATGTAGGCTGAGTATAATGGAGGGCAGGACAGCTGTTTTGTTTTGGGTTTTAAAGCTAAACGTAGCATTATAAAACATCACTAGACTGGGTTTTGGTTTGGTTTTACTTTATTTTGTGCGTCTTTACAACAGGCTTCTCAGATCAGGGACACCACAGTGACTGTTATAGTTTGTTCACTATTACATACACATGGTATGCGTCATGTTTACTGGCTGGACTGGTAGCTTAGAGTAACTCTACAGACACGTGTATGTATTTGTGTCTGTATAGATACACATACATTTATATAGATATGTTATACATATAACCATATACACACAGAAATATAAGGCGAACAATCCACAAAATGTGTTTAAAGTCTTTAACTAAATGAAGGCCCAACACTACAGAAAAACATGCTGAAGTACACCTAGCAATACTCACCCTAACTGGCTTAAACAAAATTAATTCCGTATCTTTATTGGACAAGTATAACGACATGCTTCGTAACGTTGATGGCAGCTTTGTTTTTATTGTCTTGTAAGTGGAAGAGACCAGATCATTGATCTTTGCTGAAAGTAAAAGAAAATATGCTTAACAGGCTAAAATGTCATTCTGCTAGTTGAAGTCTACACTCTAGAGTATCACCTCCACTTTACTGGGGCTGATCATAACCACAGGTTTGAGTGAAAGGGCAAGAGGGGATGACCGGTCTGTGCAGCATCATACAACCACAGCACGCCAGACAAGGCTTTTCTTTTGGGACCTACCCATGACATTAGCCTCTCTTTCCCTACAGGAAATGCATCCAACCCATTTCTGCAAGCTGCCACATCCTCCTGAGGTTCCTGAAGTCACCACCTTCCAAGAGCCTTCCAAGAGCAACAATGTTCTAAATAGCCTCCCCCCTAGAAAACTTGTCTGGAAAAGAAACTGCTGGGAAATAAACAGTGCTAGTGAAGAGAAGAGCCTGTCACAAATTCTCCTTACTGACCACAGGCCACGTCTGTAAGAATAAAGGCTGTGCAGCCATCTGGATTTTCAATCAACCAAACGGGAATCCTCTCTCAGACCAGACCTTCTTTCTTTATTGCTCAGTATTTTAATGATATTACAAAATCTTTGCTTAAAGGGCAGGGGAAAAGTACATTTTGTAGCTTTAAAGTATCAAAGTTAATATACTGTATTTTTTTCCCCTCAGTTTTTACTGTGTCTAAATCTTCTCCCTACTCCTGCTTCCCAGGCAAATGACTCCAAGAAACAGCAGAAGCTCTGCTTAGATCTGCCTCTACACACATAATTATCTCCAAACAAACATTAAAAACACTGCCGAAGAAGCAGGAGATGTTAAGTAGAAGCTCAAGTTAGCCCTTGAGAGTGTCTGACCCATGGAGCAGCACTGAATTATGAATGAACGAGGCTAGCTTTGCATTTTAAGGACATGATGCAACAGAAGGTTCCAATGTATGGATTGGAATAAACAGATTTCTCAGTGTCACCCAAAAGCACAACTTTGTAATGTGAAGAGCAAAACAACCCAGGAACGTCTAAACTACTCCAAATGTTCCTAGGAAGCATCCACATTTTAATTCTTAAGAAGAAGAAAACGAAGCTAGATTCAATTTTTTGCATAGTGGCAGGAAAACTGAAAATAAAGCAGGTACCAAATGTACAGACAATAAAAGCTTCAATGCAGATTCTTTTTTTGCTACAAAAGCAAAAGCTTTATCTTAAATGTAATCAAATAATTCCTTAAGCACATTCTGTATGCAGTTGCAGAAATGCTGTTTTCATGCAAGAACAATCACAGCCTGAGAAATACTCAAGTCATTCATCTACTGCACCAATTAAATACATATTCTGAAGTTTGTCAGGTTTTGATTTAGAGGCATCTTAAGACATTTAAACTAGCACAGAGGTAAAAATGGAAGCCAGGATTTTCAAGAAAAAGGCAGACAGTTCTTAGGTACTTAGAATTTTTCAAAATCAATCACAGTCTCACAGTCCAAATTAATCTGACCAGCTTTTCAGACTCCTATGCTTTAGAAGTCAGGTACAGAGACAAATGACATTCTGAAATACCTGAGCCCCATATAACGCAGCTTCTATTGGTCTACCAAAAATGGTGAATGGAAAGGTTTTCTTTCTCCATTTGATGAAAAGTTTTTAGAAGAAGTCTCAAAGTAATAAACTATCAAAGCTTTATCAGCCTACAAGCACCTCAGGAGTAACATGAATATAAAACAAGGCAAATACCTGGTTGCGCCCACGGTTGCTGCGAAAGGCTGTATTTGGGACCTCCTTGAGTAGCCATTGTTTTTAAAGCAGCTACCTAAAGTAAGTACAACCAATAAATTAGTTTCTTTCAGTTGAACTCACAACAAAGTGACCAAGCCACAATTGCGCAAGTCTGTTAGATACTGCAGTGTATGGAATCTCCCCGGCTCTCTCCGTTCCAAGCCCTGACTTAACACCACACAGGGGAAGCAGCCTGACAGAAGTGCAATTTAAAATTACAACCATGATTATTTCTTGAAAATAAAATTTAAAACAGGATTAAATTTACAAAGATGTTTAGGCACCTAAGGACACAAAACCTCAAAAGAGGTTTATACTTAAGCAGGTTAGTCAAACTCCCCAGATTCCCAATGAATCACTGGGATCACCTGGACAACCTGTCAACCCCACCAGTTACCCACCTATATTTTAGGCATGCCACTGGCTCCTCACCCCAGTCTGACAGGCATTGGTAAATTTAATACTGTAATCTTCTAAATTCTCAAAAAAGAGCAGCTGGGATATTTGGATATTTATGATGTCCATGGAATGCTGTAGCCCCACTTTGAGATGTGAGGCCACATTTTCCATAAATAAGGATCCACATCACACACTTCATTTTCCAGAAGTAACAGATCTTGCTGTGTGGTCTTCTCAAGATGCTTAAAAATCCTGAGCTCTACAGCAGGTTGTCGAAAGAAGTACGTTGTAACAATCTATCCCCTAGAATGCCCAGTCTTTCTGACCAACTTCTATCAGGAATTTCTGTCACGAACAGGACTTGGGAGGTAAGTCCTGCTCAGCAAGCACCTCACTGGTGTAAAACATGCTGAGAACAGAAAAATTTAACACACTTCACAGCCATAGTCTAAGATGTCCCTCAAAAACACACAGGACCCAAGATTATTTTTGAAGGCTTACTCATTCAGTCAAAGTAGGCATTTTTGCGCAAACAGAAAAGCTTTTGCCAACTTTCACAGACCTGTTTCAAGTCAATGAAACGTTAAAGCTTCTTGATCAAAATGTATTAAGGGTTGTTTTTACAAATGAACTACACCATGTTCCTTTAATCCATTAATCTCAAAAATGCCCGGAAAATTGTTGTTGGAACTTAAAGGGAATCATGACCTTATAATGGGAAATGCCACCGTCTTCAGTAAATCAGACAGAACTAGCAGCTTCTCCTATACCCAATTTAAATACTAATTCCCTTGTCCTACTGGTATTTCAGTTAGGTTAATGAACATAACATGTTTGTACCTTTGTCATGAACTCCTCCAGCTGTTCTATAAACTGTTTGGTTTGCTGCTGAATAAACTGCTCACAAGCTGATTTCAGATGACGATCTACATCTTTCTTAGAGTCGATATAATGTTCTCTGATTTCTGGAGTACCCTTGAACAGAAGACAATAATTCTCTCCTTTTTATTTGCCAGAGATCACCACCTGCCTGAATGATCCAATTTTTCTTAATGCAATAACACTCCATATTACCTCCAGTAAGAACTGTATCAAGGCGTTGTTGCTGTTTAGTCTAAAAAATCTTGAAACTGTCTTAGGGTTCAGGATTTTAAATGCTGCATCTGTGAATCATAAAGTCACTCACATTGTAAGTCAATGGCATTCAGCTCCAGGAATTAAAAACTTCAATCACTCATTTACACACAAAGAATGGCCTAGCATGATTAGGACTATAACATTAATATCTCCACTACCACTAGGTGTGGATGCACAAGTGCACAGGCACAGAAACACACAGAACTTGATCCACTACTTTTCAATTGTACCTATGGCAAACCTGAATCTAACAGTTGTACAGTCTAAACAGACATATACATTACATGAACCTAACAAATGACTGATACTAGCTGTAGTGCCATCAGCACGCAAATTGTGCGAGCTCTTTTCCTTTTGTAACTGTAGCTAGAAGTGAAAGACTTTTACATAAGCTATGTAGTTAAGCATTTATAAACCTTATGCAGAATTTGGACCATGTTGCCTGGGAAAACCAAGTACAGCTGCATGAAATAACTTAGAACTGGCACTCTTTTCCTCAGTGCTTCATTATTTTAGTTAGGACTAAACAACAAAACATCAAGGTTGAAATACACTCATGTTTATGGTCTCTACAGAAGTCCCAAGAAAGAAAAGCACCAATGTCTGTAATTAGCACAAGATACTGAAATTATTCCTATAGTGTTAACAGGATGTTGTCAACTTGAAATCTAGTCAAACTGGGAAAAAGAAAATTATCAGTACAGTTTCAGTATGGCTTATTGCCCTAACGCCATTCATTTATCATCCCACACAAACATCTGTGCTTTTTTTTTTTTTTTTAATTTCAAAAGCAGTTCTGCACCCCTCTTGCTGTATAAAACAATGGGAGGGAAACCAGACATGAGTTAAAAGTGCTGTCAAAGGCATCAAACAGAGGGAATACTAGATACCTAGGCATGTAGGTTTTGCACTGAACTAAGAATCTGCACTCCTAGGCAGTTAAAAAGAGACTGCAAAGATAGATTAATTATGTTCCCTGCATTATTTCAGAAACTTCACTGACTCCAAAAAGAGCCTAAATTCTTGATTAGAACCCTATAATCTAGTCAGTGTGACTCCCCACTGTTTACTTCAGTTAAATGAACCTTAGCATTATATTACTACAAAAAAAAATTTGGGTGGAAGCATGACTTTTACATTAAGCAGTGTCCCTTTGTCTATAAATGCCAAATTAAATCTTAAATCTATATGCAGAAATCTTGGCTAGAAAACAGTAACACTCCTATTAGCCACATTATTTTTCTTCTACAACTCATCCTGAATACAAAAGCCCTACTGGCCTATGCTACACTACATTAAGAATTAAGCACAATGTCCATCTTTCCAACACCATCGCCACCACCCAATATAAAGAAAGAGTTTTCCATTACTTACCACTACCATGTGAAAAGCACTGGCTGGCACAAAAATTTATTCAATTAAATGAAAATGGAGAACAAACTTGTGTGTCAGCCAGGACAAGACACCAAAAGGATGTATTTGCCCTTTAACCTCCAGTCAACTAGAAACTACTCAACAGGTAGGAGGTTTCATCGATGTTCAAATGCAATAGGTGAAATGGTTAGTGTAAGATTTGCTTGCTTCAGAGTTAAAACAGCAGCATATTAGATGGCAGAAAAGCAAAGTTATTTTTTCAGCTTTCTCTTCTAGAATGGAAGAAAAGAAACTTGACATGCTTCCAATTATTTTTCCCATTATCTTTATAAACCTGACAAGTGCATGACAGTTCAGTTTTGTATTGAGAGGGGTTTTTTTTCCTGCATTTTACAAAGGAACCACAGTAAATTTCAAAAATCATGACCATGGCCACTACCCTCTGCTCTCCCTTCCTATAACAGACATGGTTGCTACATGAAACTGTTCAACGATACTTTCTTGAACTTGCAGCATAAGAAATCCTTTCCAAAACAAAAGCTCACAGGAAGGCCTAGGAAATCTTCACTAGTTCTAGGCAAGTCAACTATGTATTGTTAAATTCACCTGCTAAACAGCAGTAACAAAAAATATTCTTTTAAAGGGTCAGAAAAGAGGAAAGACATCTCTGTGCAATAGAAATAGAGATTACTTAGCTGTTCTTAAAAAGGACTGGATAACTAAATTAGGTCAGCAGTAAAAAGCAGTCAAATGCATTTCATACAAAAATAAAGAACATGTTAGATACTCTTGAATTACCCTAAATCAGAGAATGGTTTGGGTTGTTTTTGTTGGGGTTTTGGTTTTGTTTTTTTTTTTTCAGAAAAGCTTAAGAACAAAGCAAGAGATTAGAACAAGCGTACAGGTCATTGCAGGTGAACATAAAATAAACCCAGTTTTGCTGGCTCATTGAGGGAGGACAATCCCATCCCATTCTGTAGCCAGCAACTGTTTAGTACCTCTAGTTTTCTTAAGGTCCAGGGAAATTTCCTTAATGGTGAAATCAGTGTGGAAAGGAGCAATTTGTTCACGAAGAATCAAAAGGTGTTTTATTAAGAAAAGCTGTCCATCAACCTGGGTCTACGGCACAACAAGAAAAACAACATGCATTACATGTTAAACAAATGCCAACAATTACATGAAGAGCAAAATTTCAACACCTTCACTTTTATTAGTTACAGCCTATAACAAAACTAATACTAGAATCTTCCTAACAAGCTTTTTCCACTAGTCTGCAGTGCCACTAACTACACTCTGGGATCAACAAATCCCACTTCTGTACTGTTGCTAACATACCACTCTACAGAAGCAGACTTTATTCACTTTTCTTAGAAGAATTAGATTTCACAGCCATATTACTAAATGTCCGCATTAAGTACAGGTATCCGTTATTTGAAAGATACAAACCTATTCTTCACAAGAGCCAGAAATTATTTCATGTAATTCATATAATTTATAGTTGAAAAACATGACATTCTAAATTTTTTTAATCATTACGATGATTAAAAAAAAGCCAGACAGTTAACATTTCCATAATAACTTTGATTAACCATGCTATTGTGCAAAAGTCTTATGAAGCATTTTTCTCACGTCATTAAACACAAAGCTTAGTTAATTTCTAAACAGTACAGCAAAGATACAAAGAATAAAACAAGGCCAAGTTCACACTGTTGAGTATCAGTTTTGCACTGCTTGTTATTTTAGCTGTGTGCTTTATACTGCATGCTGCTTTTAATCTTTGAAGTTCATGGCTCATTGAGGTAAATGGAGGAAGACTCAAGAATTCATATTTGATTTTGCAAGCTGGAAGAAAACTTTCCTTGATATAATATTAAATAAAACAGTAAAGAAGAAATTAGATTTAAATCTGAAGTTTCAACAAATAGAAGTGTTTACTAAAAAATGTGGTGGAAGGGTTTCTTGAGATTTTATAGTTTTTATTCTTACATGCGCTATTTCACCAGATAAATTAACTTGCATCAAGAACAAAGCGGTCCAGATCCTAGTCCTGGGCCAACCTATCTAGGGTTCACTGCATGATGAGTTTCATTCTCTGCAATACTTTAAGTCGATGGTGATCTGGGATGTACAGTGCTCAAACGGGTAATTAACTGTAGAACTCTGAATCAATTCCATATGAAACAGTTATCTGCTCAAGCTAGAAGGAAACTGTTTGAATTTCTTTTTAAAGTTACTACATTTAACAGATATTTTTCAAAGGATACTCAAAAGAAATACTTCAAAACAGCTCTTTATTTCTAATGGCAATTAAAACTTTTTTCATTACTAAATATTTATTGCTTATACAAATCCAACAATTTTCAGCCTACTAAGGTTTGGGTTTTTTTTTAATTAACTTCCTGACTGTTAGGAATTAGCAAATTACTACCATATTTATATTAAAGGAACTGTGAGAGGAAAAAAGGTTTACTCCAACTACTGAAAGTAACATTTAAAGTTAAAATTATGTGATGAAACTGTCTTGAATGCTGAGCAACACATCAGATCAAGCTTTCTGTTAACAGACAGTTCTGAATGGAGAATACTTAACAAATCTTCCCAGTGAATTTAATATTGAGAAAGATTTTTGAAAATGCAAACAATGAAGGCAGAGAAAAAAAGGAAGAGTAACAGGCAGTGAAAACAAATACAGGGAGCAGAGATTTATAGCAGAAATTTTTATTTAGGTATCACTTGATTGAATTCACATGAGCCAGAGCAGCCTGTAAACATGATTGCTATGATTTGCATTCCACCTTTTCAGACAGGCTAGCATGTGAATCATTATCTTTGCTTTACAATGCATTAACCATAAGTAAAAGCTGGCAAATCCATCAGGTCTCTGGGGGCAGAGCAACATGCTTTCACTGAGATTTCAACAGAATTCTGAACCACTACTTCACGGCTTTAGATATACACGGGTGGAAAAAAGAGATCATACCCAAAGCACAGATGCTGACCTTGTTTTTGCTGATAGAATCAGCAGCTCCCAGCAGCGAGTGGATACAGGCAGATAAGGCCTCCTGCGATAATCCCTGAAACACTGCCCTCTGCGGGGAAGAGGAAATCAGACCAGAAAAAGGTGTTAGCAAAGCTTAAGCAGAATGTAAGAGCTGTATCTTGTGAAGGATGTGCTTACCAGCACATAAAGCTCTAGATTACTTAGCTACAAGCATGTCACCTAAATGCAGTAAGACAGGATGGAGCGTTCATATATAAAAGCTTGCTACAGCACTTAGACTGGATACAGGGATACTCAAGCACGCCCTGTTCACCCTCCGGCTCGGAATTTGCAGCTGGGTAGTGCCACGGTCAGTGACACCTAATGCATTCACAGCTAACGGCATGAACGATGTTTTTACTGGGTAACCTGACTAGACACTTTACGTGTCAGGGTAACTATCTGTGTGCACAATTTATACTTACTATAGACGTGAGATCATTCAAGTGAGCTTAACCTCAAGCAAACTCAAAATTACCTCACCATTTGCACCAGGTTGGTAAACAAACATGACAGCTGCCATGGCCCAGGTGACACAGAGTAACTCATTAAGCTGCAGCAACTAGATCATATGGCTGAGCTAGCTGTAGGAACATAGCTCACCTCCACCAGCACTCCAGCTTAGTACGTCACAGCCCTGACTGCCCCAAGACCTGCCAATGCCACTTCATTCAATGTCTTCTCCTATATGCAGGGTGCAGGCACCACATACCAGGCCTGCTAGAATCTCTCAGTGGGGAAATAAATAAATAACACTGTGCAGACACTATAAATGAGCCTTGCAAACAACGCAAAAACAACCTCATCTCCAAAGGTCTAGCTGGAAACAAGGGCAAATACTCATTTATCTTTAATGAGATTGATATATTAAGCAATAAAGTATTAATATTTCCCAGCTTCTTTTTAAGCAAATAGCATCTTGGTAGCAGTTTCACATAACACTTATCAAAGATATTTTTAAATGCATTAAATGTATCTAACAAAGATACAACATGTACAGAAAAGCAAAACACACATTTTGTTTCTCAGAGACTTACTAGCATTTTATGCTATTAGGTTACAGACATAAATCTGTCACCTACTAGGGCGAGTCTCAAAATACCTGTGAAGTAAACATTGCTTTTGTTTCTTTTAGACATGAAGATTCCTGCTTTCTTAAACTATGGAAATGTCTGCTCCATTTTGGAAAGTGCAAAGATGTGTCATAAAAAAATTTTGAGAACATTTCTAAAATGTAGTAACATCACTATTTTTAAGACCAGAAATATCACCTTGTCTGATCTCCTGCAAAGCACATAGCAAGAAACACATTCACCCAGGAATTTCAACAGTAAGATCGTTCTCTATAATCAACCCAAAACCTTCTATTCTTTCTCGTCCTGTTCACTCCTCAACTTTGGAGCAGTGTCTTGAGCATCAGACACTGAACTATTACTGTAATAGCAAAAGCAACAGATGTACAAACTACTGACTTTTTTCTAATTCTAAAAATACAAAATTGTCTTGGAAATTATGACCTAAATTTGTCAGTTCACTTGTTTTACACAAAGATAGCAGCAAAAAGACTAAGCAATAGCAGAGGTCAGTAATTGTCCAATCCTAATTTACATTAAAATATTTAGATATGGTGCTACACACTTCATAATTTCACCTAAAAAATTAGATAAAGAAATTTTTGCATACATCTATACATCTATACAGTTTGGAGAGACACACTAGGGTCCTTCTGACAGTAGGATACCACATTCCATGCAGATCTGCTGGTGAAATCGTGGTCTGGTGCCTGGGATTAAGGGATTCTGCTGAACCTGTTTAAAAATAAAATACAGACATGAAAAACTTGCCCATCTGTCCTTTCAAGTGAAGTAGACTGCAATATTGACTACACTTTATACTGACTTCACAGTAATAAGACATATTTTATTGCACCCAAACAGGTTAGGGTTGGGTTTGGTTTTTTTCATTCTGAGCAGGTCTTGACTAGATTTCTGATGTGTATAGAGCACATAGCTCTGACAGACATGAATCCACTTTCAGGGATGGCCTAGCTCAACCGTTTTATAATGAGTTAGCTTTACAGGCATGTCTCCAATGAGAGACACACACACAGATACCCCTAACCAAGCTCAACAGATGAAATGCTCAATTACTGAAAAAAAGCATAGGAGAAAAAAGAAAAAAATAGTTAGTGATCATGGCACTACAGGAGATGCTCAGAAGAGGCAAAAAAAAAAAGGGAGGGGGGAACCCCATTCCATCAGTTTTACTTCTTCATGCTTTCCCTTCTGCTGAGGATAATCCTAAATGGATGAAACAGTTGCAGAAAGTGTAGGGTTTAAACGTCATGTTAATAACGACAGAAATAATGGCAAAACCAATTTTGTCATGAGGGGGTTGTAAACATAAAAAAGCGTCGCTCCTGGGTAACTTTTGTAAGAATTCCGTACGCTTGGAATGGTTTTTCCAACACCCGACAGACAGAAGTCTTGCATTCTTTTCATTCTGTCCTTCAACCCTGGAAAACAGCTGAGTCAATAGCATCAGAACTCTGATTGCAATTAGCAAACATTTAAAAACGTAAAATTTTTAAAGTTTTACCTAGTGATGGAGTAAGTACTTGTGAAGTGTTCATGTGATCAGTGCAGGAGTTGTCCAAAACAATTCAATAATTTATTTCTACCTTTTGCAACAACAAATATATTGTCACAGTAATTAGAAGGCCTGTAAGACCTTAGTTGTCAGTTTGAGATTTCTAGGCTATTTATTAGTCAATTCAGCTACTTCTGCAGGCACTGAAATTGGAGCACAGCACCTTTGAAGGGCAAATAATCCCAATTATCTCAGACACTTATCTTCAAATTACACCATACAGGTTCCTTCCACCTCCTGAATGCAGGTGGTGTTTACAGGACTTGCAAATGTCACACACCTGGCTTGAAGCAAGATGAACTCCACTCTCAACAGGATTTGAGGAGTCCAGCTAGAAACAGCCAGAAACACCTTTGCAGACCTTGCAAGCCAAAAGGAAGAAGCTACCAGGTAATCAAATATAAGAAATAGTGACAAGGAGCCGAGAAAGGTGGCTGGGAAAAATAACACTGTACGATTCTGAGCAATGGTATAATAAAGTGAGAAATTCTTCATGGATGTTAGACAAAAATTTGAAGGGTTGTAACACTCAAATGATTAGCATCGAAAGAGCCATATTTCATGCAATTTGCTTCCAGTTAACTGCAATTTACAGGCACATGGATCATATATTAAAAAAAGTCATGGACTATATTCTGAATTATTGTAAACAGCTAAAATGACTAACTGGTTTCAGTAAATGAAAATGCAAATGCATTTAAAGGAAAAAGTCACCTTTCCAGGTGAAGGCACACACAAAGACACTACCTAGATGCTCCAAGCATTCTTTTAAGACACACCAAACCACCCTTCTCATCTTAGCACAGCTAAGAAACAGAAGCATCCTTAAATATACATCTTGATGGTAGGGCTACTTCGTAGTAGAGAATACAGAACCTGTTTTATACAAAATACAATAGATGCTGCAAGTTACAGAAGCAGCTGCTTCACAGAATGGGTTCTACTGGCAGCACAAAGAATTGCCACCAAAAGGACAAGATTAAGTTGTTTCTCATTCCAAAATAAAGTTAAGAACCCTGAGACAAAGTTCACCTCTCAAAATATCTTATGAATTTCTCTACGAAAATAACCCTTTAAGATACATGCAACCATCAATGATGGTTCAAGTTAACGCTCACTTTCCCTGAATTTCATGCATTAATTTGACAACACAAGATATATTTCATACCAGATTTAACTAAGCTGCATGACTCAGGATCTTCTAGCCGGACATCTGAAAATGAAGCTTCAGATGGCAACTTCTTCTGTTCCTCTTTTAAACTCTGTGCAATTTGCTGCAGAGGAAGATATACCACAAAGATTTAAATTTTTTTTTGCCTTTAAATTAAGGAGCATTACGCTTCTTTGATTACGATAGAGAAAAGCATACTAAATTGCAAAGAGAGTCAGCTACACTCAGCTCCCAGTGTTCCAAAGACATTAAAAGAAAAAGACAGATGCTTCCAAAACAGTAGCAGAAACATTTCAGTATCAATTTAAGATTCACAAATACCACACAGATCTATGTAAGGCACTTTCCTTCCATTTCACCTGTTTTTACTGATCTCTAAATAATAACCTGTGAAGCCGCCTGGAAAGAGAAGCTCAAAATAAGGGAACCCAATCCAACACTCACTTGGATTTCATACAGATAATTTCTGTGATGGCTTTATTCTTATACATGATATGTGCAGATGTCCCCAAAGTACTCTCCAGCTTAATCCCTGCAGGAGTTCAACAGAAAACTTTCCCCTAACATTACTGAATACTTCCACACTTCAACCTTTTTCGTTACTTGGTCTGCTTCAAAGCAACAAGAAGCAGCAAGAGTGGGCAAAGAACCGCATTAATATTTGAGCAGAACAGCACAAGAAATATTTCTGCCCTGTGCTTTTAACATTTTAATAATTCATTTACTCAGACAGAAGGCCTCTCTAAATAGCAAGGTTTTGAGGATTAAAAGCAATCAAGTAGCAAAATGAGTCTCAAATGAGGCAAAAAACTGGAGTCTTATGAGGACATATGAAAAGCAGTGTAACTTCTCAATTTGGAATGAACTGTAAAATGCACTCTCCTCTTCCTAACTGAATGGCAGTAGAACCCTAGTTAGAAAATAAGGCCTTATATAAACTAAGTAACTGCATTGCTTCCTACAGAAGCTATAGCTAACATTAAAAAGTTCTCACAGTAATCTTTTTATCGAGTTTATTCACACAATTTTAGCAAAGAAACTCAAACCAAACAAGCCTGCACTCCTAACAGTTATACTAGTAAAACTTCTGATCAGTAGTTGTTCTGAATGGAGATCACATTTAGCTACATTTTGCGTGGTGGGCTTCTCAATTACTCTTTTTGTATTTTCCTCAAAAGCCTATTAGGCCTTAAACTTGCAGTATAAAAGGCAAGTGTTCTACAAACTCACTAGCTTCAGGATTTGTAGCTGCTTTCCCAAAAACTTTTGAATGTACCTTATAATCACCAAAGCATAAACTGAAACATGAACTGTAGCATAATAAAAGCTCTAGACATGTATAAAGACACAGCAGCAAGTGTTCAGTATTAAGAAGTTTCCCACAGTGTTTTTCTGTTTACAGACAAGAATTGAACAGAACAAGATACAGTTATAAGATGTTAATTTCTTCCAGCCCACAGCAAAATTGTGGATAGCTAGCTAGCTATAAAGCTTCTGCATTTTGTGTAAGTAATGCTCTGATTCTGAAGTCAAGCAATAGCTCATCTATGATGATAGATTTGCAACTGGCCAGCTGCAAATAAATCCTACAATTTTCTAAACACAATCAGTTATTGTGGTAGATAGATGGAAAGCCGAATTGAACAGTAAAATCTGGATCTTGCCAGCCCATGTTGGAATTGCCATTCTTAGTCAATCATTTGACAGCTTGGGCCTCTCATTATAATGTGAATGGCAGTAATTATTTGGGGGGGATCTTTATCAGGCTTAATCCCTTCCATGCAATGCTACCTTTCAGTTGCATATCAAATTGTTTGTTGCATATCAAATGCAGTTTGCCCTAGTGAAAAACTAATTTCAAGTCTTTCATCGGCCACTTTCTTATTTCTGTGAATAGTTTCATTGTGAAATCTTTCATCGATATAGTATTAACCATTTAAAGTAAGTAGAATTAGTTTGATTCCTTTCAAGAGGAACATTGACTTAAAAGGCTTGGAATAACTACAAAAGTAGCTAATACTGAGAAGAATCTGAAAAGACTAATGGAAACCACTGCTGACATGTTAAATTACCTAGAGGTATAAGCAAGTCTGCCCTCACAGTCTGAACATAGCGTACACATGTGTCCCAAGCACTAGTTGACCAGTAATTCTGAAAACAAACTTGCAGCTAACTGTGCCTATTATAAAGCTTCTCTTCAGCTCCAGCTCAGCTAGAAAATACACCGGGTAATACCTAGTGTTTATGAAAGTAAGTAAAAATTTACTGTTATGCAAGAAAATTTAGATGCTTCTAAGTTTAGGTAAAACTAACTCTGAGAACTATCACCCTAAAATGGGTTTGACATAACGTGTTCTCTGACATATAGTTTAGGGTCATAATTTAATCAACAGGTGCCAATTTGATAGCGCCACTAATACTAAATACACCTAAGAACTGCAAAACTCTATTTGCAAAACACTATACTGCACAATTGTATATACTGCATATAAAAAGAAAACCAAATCAAGGACAACAAAAATAGCAGATGCTTTACCTCCATCATTTCCAACTTGTCAGGATATGCAAGATCACCCGGAGCAGGCTTGTAGCCTGTGATATCAGTTTGAATGTAAATATGTGTCCTATAGACAAGACGCTCTTGTACATCTTCTAACATCTGCTTGACACCAGCTGCAAATGCACCCAGTTGTTCAGCTAAAAAGGTAAACAAAAGCACAGATTTGTTCATTTAATTACAAAACAAGCTTATAGACACAAAAGTTTGAAGCATCACATGTTGAATCATCACAAAACTGGCTTGCTGCAGATGAAGTCAGCTATTTTTGGAACAGCGGCACGCAGACAAATTTGTGACAAGCAAGGAATTACTGAACTCCATACTGCAGTTGCTTCAGCTCCCCAAATTTCCATTAGACTGTGAAAATACGATCTCACACTGGTAACATCAGATGGCATGACAGAATCAAGCACTCTAATTATCTGAGACCTGGGCGTGTCAAGTGGTATTTCTGGACACCAAACCAACATGCTTTGGTTCTATCACAGCCAAAGCCTGCAGTGTGACTGTCAGGAGTTGACAAGCTTGCTCATCTACCTACCTACCAGAACAGAAGATCCAAAGCTGCTCACATGCAACTTAAAAACTATTGGACCAGCCTGAGTTTAAGTAGTAGAAAGTCACTTCCTAAGACTAACCAAAAGATTATGTCACTAATTTTTTCCTCATTCTCAACAGCATTGCAATTCTACTTCCAGGAAAATGAGCAATTCTTCAGGATATTCGCACAGCTTCAGAGATGTGTTATATACCAGCTACAAAGTACGATTTCTGTTTATCACTCAGTGCAAGGTTAAGACTGTGAAATGATTCCATTATGCATTGGTCGCACTAAGGAAAAGAGAGAACATTTTTTTTCTGATAGCCAACTCCCTTCTATGAGACTGTGAGCTCTGAAACCTTCCAAAACTCAAAAACTGCCAAAAATCCTCTCCTGAAATTACAGTTTCCAGTCTGGGAAAAACTGTCAAGGAGAATGAAAAAAATCAAGTTTGCATTGCTTTATCATCATGTATGCAGAGCTCTACACAAATGATGCATTAGCAGAGCCAAGCAAAGCAATGAATTCATCTGAAGTTCAAATCAACCCTGGTGCATGTATATGTACTGGGGGGATTGCTTGCTGGCAATTGTAGAATCTAGAGAAAATAGGACTCCATAACATCAGTATATTAATTTAAATGAAGATATACACATACCCATAAATACAAACCTTTCTATTATAAATGAAAAAAACATAATTTATTTAAAAAATAACCTTACCTCATCTGTGACATGTTTAAGACACATTAGAAAAAATCTTGGAATTTTTTTGCCTATACAATTTAATAATTTTATCAGTTAAGATGACAGTTAAAAACAATCAAGTTCCATCTACGAATTACCATTGTTCTGTACATGGTCTTCAAGCATCTCATTTTTGAGAATCCCGCAGAGTTCGGAAAGTGTCTCTAAGTGAATGACATGGATGATCATTGGCCTCAGAACATCATACAGTGAAAGACATAACTTCTCCAAGAGTTCACTATAAGGAAAAAATAAAACAAAGCAAAGCACTTTCAGGACCCTGCAATACCAAAATAAAATTTTACCACAAATGCAAATTATTTTATGGCAAAAAATTTTAAGACCAGGGTGAGAAAACAATGCAGCACAGTATCATTGAAGACTTAAGAAAGGATTTAAGAAATGTTTATAACATGAACCCCTGGTTTCCTACAAAGCCTTTTAAAAGATGTAGGATACCAAATGCTTAGAATGGTGGTATGGTTTTTAATTAATTTTAAAATAACAACAACAAAAAAAACAACCAAGAAAACAACAACTCAGTCTGTCACAAAGGGAAGACACTGCATACTGGTTACCTGGCTTTTATGTAAAGAAACGCTCCTGCTGAGCTCAGAATCATACTCCCAGTTTCCCTTTGAGAAAAGGCTCTTCTGATTCCAAGTACTCAATAGCTTATTAGAATCAGACAGACACAGGAGAAGCCTGGTAACCTTTTCTGTAACAACTTCTGGCGTTGCAGGGCACACTTTCCAATCTAACACAGTATCAATGCAATATGAAACACCACCAGATACCCCACTGTATTTTTTCCTTCCTGTTCAAAGTGATGCATATCTTTGTTAAGACACTACCAGCATTCATTCCAGACATATCTGCCATTCATAGTGCTCCTTTCACTGATCACAGATTAGCCAATAAAGCTGTTGTCAGTAACTGAAAATTACAGTAACTCCCCAGTTAGACTTAGAAATAATAACACTAAGAACATGTATTTACAGCATGGTGCAGTTGTTGAGTTTATTGCACTATATATGTATTTTTTTTCTGATTCATGAAGAATATCTGACCATAGAACAACAGTTCCTTTCCAAGTGTGGACAAAAAATGCTCAGAGAAGAAACATTTTGAATCTGCCTCTTCTGTTGTATTCTATAGCTTTACAAGCAACTTGATAAAACAGTAACTCTCCATGTTAAAAGCAGAAACAAAGGAGAAACTTTCAACAGCCTTATTATTAAATACAACAGTCAACCTCAGATCTCTACTCTTGCCTAGATTTTTGGTAAACTCTTTTATCTGTACAGAGACACAGCTATTATGTCTTCAGAGACTCTCATCACTTCAGAAAAAAATGAGGCTATTCATCAAGTAACTAAGAAAAACCTAATAAAGTAGTTACTATACGAAACATTTTCCTCAAATTATTTTATTTAGATGCAGGCAAAAAAGGGAAAAAAGTTCTTATGAAAGAAGGTAACTACTTTCCATCAAGATTCAAAAATAATCAGAAGCCTATTCTCATTCTTGATGTGAAGGGCAACAGTGACAAAATTTCTGTCTGAACAACATCTCACACTGATTTCAATTAGGGATGTTTACTTCAGGATTTGGACTGAGATAGCAAAATTGGTTCTTACGCCAATTTAGTTAGGTCACATCAAATCCTAAGCATGTCCCACACAACACCTCAATTCCTCAGAAAGGAGAAAGACTGCTACTACTCTGGGACTATGGCTTATTTCTAGTGAGACTTTATGTATTTATAGTTTTCCTTTAGCTTTAGAGGATGGGGACAGTAGTGGGCAGTATTTTTTCCACGTCGCACTTATTCAACTCAAGCTGCACTTGATTTTACAATAATGCAACACTCAAAACCAGTGTCTCTGTTATATTAACAGGAATATACTTTATTTATGAACTTCATGGTGAGGGAACATGACCTGCCCAAATTTCAAAATAAAATATCGATATTAAAACATACCGGCAAATTGGAGATGGAGCATCATTACTCAGTTGCTCTAATATTACAGGTATGTCGTAAAAAACTTACAATACTTTTATAACGCAATTACCATGTGAAGACAACAACCTGTCCCTCTTCTAGATCTAGGTAGAGCAGATACAGATACCGTTCTTGTCAGGTGTCCAATACCTTGCCTTCCATTCAGCCCACATACAGGCACATGCAAGTATTTCTTGACAGTAAGGGCAGTTCACTAACACTAAATCCTTGATGAAAAATGGGTGGAGTTCATCAGCTTAATTTTACACTGAAGTAAATGAAAAGCGCTTCTGCAAATGACTGCAAATCATTGGCATACAGGCAGTACAAAAACAGCTGGGAGCTCTAGCACTGTAAACTTCTGCAGCTATTTCCAAAGCAACTGTGTGTCTTTCTCTTTCAGGCCATCTACAGAGCATTTACATCACTCAGATTATTTACGGAGAACATAAACTATGAGCTTTGTGTGAAGAAAAAAGAAAACAAACATCAAATTCTGACACAAAATTATTAAGGTTTTTCTTCTTGTTGGTTCTTACCAAACCGCTTAAATACAATCCTATTTGCCATATAACATTGTCTGCTATATTAAAGCATAGTAAATAAAACATGCAGTAAAACAAAACCAGCATGTACCACCTACTCCAGTTTTGGTGTTGGTTTTGTGAAGAACTCATTGTAAAGCTGATGTTCATCCTGGCATACATGGACCATAAAGGCACAACCACTTCGTACCTGTATTCACAGAAATACAAATACCTTATTATTAAATTATTTTCGCTGCATTAATACCACAGGATGTACTACAGACATTATTATATATTATACCATTATACACTGTATTATTATTAGTACTACAGCTGTGATTAAATTGAAGTTTTTTGAAACTCAGTATTATTGGGATCAAGTATGAAAAGATGTTACTAATCAAATAAAAGCTCATTGTGCATCTTCTGTCCCTTTTAATTTCTGAATAAATTTAAGTAACCACATTTTATGCTTTTGCAAATATCTCCTTGTGAGGTCTGTAGCAGAGCAGAGTTTTTACAGAACAACTTTCCACAAAATATGAATTACTTGAAAATACTAGTAAAATTTTAATGATTCAAAACCACAACAGTGACAATTCTGCATGTAAATTACTGAAGTAAGTAAGTACAGTTTACCTGGGGGAAGGAGGATTAAAACGTAACAAAAAACCCACAACACATGACTACCTACCAGAGCACAATGATCTCTGTTGTTCTGACTGGTTAATTCTGTAACAGTGCTAGCGATACTTGGACCAAGCAAAAGCTCCCTCTGATCAAGGTAACACTGATGGATTTCATTGAGAACTTGTTGATACCTAGCCAAGAAATTAAAACAGTAACTACACCCTTAAGCTCATTTTCTAGTAAACACAAAATTAATTCTCATACCCTCTTTTAGGTCTACATAATTTCAATTTTAAAAACTTTCTTTTAAACAAGTAATGTGTTAAAGAGTATTTAAACAAAAATAAGGATTTTCAAAACTTAAAGTTTTTGAAAATAAATTATGTAAACATACTCACTCTGGCATTTTTTCAGATCTTTGCTCTACTTGTTCAATAAGAGTCTACTCAAAAAAAGAAAAGAGCATTACCAGCAAATTATTTTTTTTAATAATTGGAAAACAGTTTGCAGTATATTTCCATGGATACAATATGCAATCTTTGGACATTCACACTTGCACAATATGCAATCCTTGCATTTATACTACCAATAAATTCAAACACCATATTCACAGCTTCCTGTTTAACAGTTACCAGCCTACTTACTCTGACTTTGGGAGCAGCTGCTCTGAATTTTACATAAAACAGTGTGAAGGCATTGTCAGAATTTGGCACAGCTGAAGGATCCTGAAAGAAGAGATAAGTAATTAATTAAAAAGGAAAATACTATATTTGGCTTTAGTATTTAATGGATGACATAATTAGGCTCTAAAACTGGGTATTGGTTCTTTATGCTTATATTGCTAGCGGAACAGCTCTTTGCCACTTTCCAGCGAGAAAGGCATGCTTATTTCAGAACTTGGATAAAGCCAGATGGAAGAACAAAACCCAAAACAAAAGTTTTAACCAACAGCTTCTATAGCAAAAGTAACACTTTCAATATTTATGGAATTCTCCATTAAAAGCAAAAATTTTCCCAGGACATAGTAGTACTGATTGCTGCTCCTTAATCTGTAGTACTAAAGTGGAGCAAAATTTGCCTTTTACCTTCCAGTCCCAGGGCAGAGAAGCTAAATTTCAGCTTGCATTTAAGCTTCAACTGGAAGGTCAAGTGTTGACACAGTTCCCCAGCTTAGCTGGGCAGACAGCTTGAACTTAAGACAAATTCTAGCACTAAGGAAGCAGAGCAGAGACCCAGTTTAGCCACCAGGCTTTCTTCCCCTTACCCCTGCTGATGACAAAAAAAGCAGATGGCTTTCCTTTGAAACATGGTGGGGACAGGAAAACTCTTCCACCTTCCCCATCCTCCTACTTTCATTCTTGCAAGCAACTTGATCATCCTTCTACACAGATCAAAATCCCCAACACTTGCATGTGAGCAGTAACAAAGGACATCTAGATCTCATCAGTCCCTTTCCAGCCATAACAAGACCTTTTGTTGTGTTGCAGTAGGAAATCTCAGTGCTTGATAACAACTAAGACCAGTACTGCACTTCTAGCAGAAGCAGGTATCAGCTGTTTCAGAGAAATATGCAAAACATTCACAAAAACCCCATGTAGGTGGGGAGGAGGTCATCTGACTCCTAAAAGAGGTCTCCTTCCTGACTTTAAAACTGTTAAACAGCAATTCAAATCCAGAAATAAGGTTTCATTTCTCTCTGCAGATACACTTATTATCAGAGATGTTCAGTTCTGCTTGAATTCAGCTCAGTCATGGCAATCCACTGGCATCAAACCATGTTACAATAACGTTTTAAAAATAAAAACTACTTTTGTACCAAACATGAAAAACTATCAATGCCACTTAACCAAGATCTTCACTCCAGGAGTATTCTTTAGAAAGTTTCCATAAATATTGTCTAAAATCCCCTTCTTTTAGGTCTGTCAGTTCTCAGCTCTAGCATCTTTCAATTTCACTGGTTATCCCTCATGACAAGAAGTTTGCCTGTAACCAGACTGAGCACAAGGCAAACAACAATTAAATGGAGAAAGGAGGACATTGGGTGGAAAGAGACATTCCCCTCTCTTTTCTCCTTTGCCAAAATACTCCAGCACAAGACTACTAACGTTTTAATAAGACCGAAAAACCTCCCTATTCACCTTCATGCCTCAATCCTACTGTAGTGAGTGGGAGGAAAGCACCTAACTCTTCCCTTGTGACTCTCCAACATCAGTGTCAACATTTTAAAACCAGCCAAAAGATACTGCCAAAACTAGCAAGAGCCTGTCACAGTTATTCTCTGCAGCTACACAAAGCACCGCATGCTTATCAAAAAGAAATATTTAGATGATCAAGAGCACCTAAAAATACTGGAATATAATACTGAAAGAGTCATGTCATGAACTCAAGAGTTGTGCTTTAACAGTTTTCATCCTACGACACCCAGAGCCTGTACACTTTCTCAAGTATTCCCTGCAACCTCTCTGTCTCTAACAATCCATTTCCAACACAGACCCCCGCAGTACCTGTACTTCTCTTGTGCACCCTCACCATTTGGCAACAGAGATAGCAGCGTGCACTGCAGCTGACTCGGAGATACAAGGCACAAATTAGTTCAGGAAAACATGCTGTCTGCCCAGCTGGTTGTTGCCTCTCTAACAGTTGTTTATCCACCCCTGGCCTTCACTGAGGTTACTGTTCACCTACTTCACCTTCTTCAATTTCCAGGATTTTTTAATTATTACTATTTTTAAATCTTTTGGATCACTAGGTCTCTGTCAGATTCAGCTGAAACTTAGCCAATCTACACAAACACTGTGGTACAGGACTGATGTATTTTCACAGAAAACTGCTGATGGCTCCCACCCTCAAAAAAATAGAAGAAAACTGTATAGTGTTACAACAGACATTACAGTACAGCTCAAGTTACCACTTACGGATTCACCTTACCCTTTTCATTAACTGGCTTGTGAGGTTCTGTAGGGTATTCACAGTGTATGTCTTGATAAGGTGCATAGCTTTAGAAAGGCATTGTTTAAACTTAATCAAATATACAGGATAGTCTTTAAAATTTGGCTGAAAGAAATTAAAGAATCCATTTTAAATACAAACAATAAGAGAGTTGAAAATTTATCAAAACTTAAAATACTCTTTTTACTAGCTAGAAATACTATTTTGTATAAACTGAAAGCAGTCTTTTATAAAATGCAAGCAGAATATTAAGTATATTCATTAAAAAATTCTTAGGTTTTATAAACAGTCATTTTTTGCTTTCTTACTGTATTTAGCAGAGGGAACATTTCATAAGGGAAAAAAAATCACCACACACATGGTATGAATACAGAGTTTTGAAACTATTGAGATTTAACCAAAACCAAGACAGTATTACTTACATGCGATGAAATATATGCAATACAATCATCAAGCTTAGCCAGCATGGGAATGAATCCTTCACTGTTCACAGACAGCGTAGGGGAATTCAATTTCTTTGGAAAACAAGACAAAGATCATTGTAAGGAATCCAAGTAACTTAGTGTTGGTGACCAAGTTCAAAAGATCAGTACACCTTCATTTTTAAGACTATTAACAGTGACATAATACTTACGGTGTTGATGTTTTCCAGCTCATTAAAATAAGAAAGTTTCTGCTGGATGTTTTCAGCCAGGTCAACAAGTTCTGACTATTAAAAAAAAAAATAAAAGAAAATCAGCAACCTAGCAAGTAGTATAAATATATATAAAATTATTTAGCCTCCCTTTCAGCTCTCAGCACACACCACTGTTAACTAGCTCTAAATAACTTGCAACTAAGTACAACAAAAGATGCAGACCACAACAGTGCTCTCTTGCTCTCTCTTACCAGAGAAAGACACATTACTCTCAATAGTGTATTTAAAAGCATATTCCTACGTGTTTGTCAGCATTCCACAGATGATGTTGCATACAAACAGCAATGCTGTCATTGGTATTACAGAGAATGGTAGAAATCCTGTATTTCAGGATTGGAGCCACTCTCCCTTATCCAGTCATGCTAAAAAGACATGTTCGTTACATCACTGTCGGAGCAGCTAATGAGAAAGAAAGTATTGGGAAATAAGCTCATAACTTTTGTACAAAAATCTTTCTTCTTGCTATAGCCAGCTCAAAATACTTTTGTAAGTGACATGAATTATTAACCTCAAAAAAGTTTGCATTTGTCAGGCATCAATTACAAAAGCTCCCCTCAGCTAGCCATCCTTCTTGCTTAAACTGTATATCAACACATACTGAACATTTTACTGCACAGAGCCTAACACCCTAGCTGCAGGTGAAACACACCAAACGCAAGGTCCAAAGCAAATGGAGGGATTGTCGCCACAGCCCACTAGTTTTGACTTATGGTACCTTAGAAGTTTCCAGTAATCCTCCCATCAAAGATTACCTGCTCTTTCAAAAGTTGTTCACAGGCCTCATGCAGCGTTCCTGTCTTTGTGGATACAAAAAGATACTGTTTTTGCAGTGACTCCAGGTGCTGAAGGGCACTATTCACATCGTTCAAGATAGCATCACATTGCTCCTGAAAGCCAGACAAGTAATCCCTCATCTCTCTAGAAAAAGAGAATCAACAGATAACAGAAGTAAAATTTCACTTTCTGTATTTGCGAATCCAGCTGCCTGAAGGGACACTACCACTACCTTTCCCTCTCTAGGAATAGAAGACCACTCGCATCAAGCAAGAGTGCACAACAAGCAGATGTTTTGTGACCTGCAGAAATAACAGAGCTATAGGGTTTGGAATAGCCACTGCAGTAACTCCATTTCCCTGACATTCCTCATAGCAAACGTACCCAGAAAGTAGCAACATGCACCACAGCTAGTCTAGAGCACATGGATACTGTCTAAACAGTGCAAACATCATGACTACTGCAGGCTACTGCTAGCAGGCAAATTCTACCTGCCTTGCTTCCAACAGGGTGTTAATTTGGGTCTCCTCTTCCATACACTTTTCCATTTAGAAATTACTTTTACCCTCCTAAGTGAGCTGAAATTACCCAAAGGATTCACAACTGACTATGAGGATTGAAAGAGGCTTAAACGAAATAGATGCAGTATCTAATGTCACCAAGTTTGTCTAAGGCTCAATGCAGATATAAACTCTAAATGATCACTAAATATAAGTCAAGCATTCAACTTGACCAAAACATAATTTAAAATTAGTTACTCTTGGATGTCACCAAAAACTTCTGAGCTCTACTTTATCACATAGAAAGCATGTAAAATACAAAGCAAGTAAAATCCCAATTTTCCATAGTAATTTGCAACCCTTTAGTGCACAACAGGCAAAGAACTTCCTTATTCTCCTCCTGCTCCTCTGGTCTCCTGCAAGACCCTATTGGCCATCCTACAAACCATTCTGCATCCATGGCACACTTAGGTATCTGTGCGCACTATTATGAACGTGTCAACTGACAAAGTGCAAGCTTGCTACCCTTTTTAGGTTGTTAATGATCTGATCATGGGCTTAGTATACGCCTAAACCTCTAATTTTAAGAAATGTCACGTCCTCAAATGTCAGAGCAAGAGATGAAGAGACAGATCAAAGAAAAGCAGAGAAAATCAGAAGAGGAGAATACAGCAGCATCTCTTTGTGACCAGGCGCAAGTTTGTAAAGTCTCAAACCACAAGCCAGTTTCCATAAAAGCCGCCAGCAGATTTGGCTAAGCCATTCAGCTGTACTTCAGACTCTTGAGAGGTAACTGCAAAAGTCAGTGGGAAGGGGTTCTTCCAAGCCCGACTGAAAAGTCAGTTAGACAAAAATAGATGAGAACACCCAGTCTCAAAACTGGAGTTGAGCAAAGTGCCAAGGAATGCAGGGAATGCAGATACAGAATCATGGCCATAGTGACTGGTGGACTGAATGGTGAAAGCAGAAATGACCACCAGCCACACCTGCTTACAGAGTCTCACCCACAGAAGGTGCCATTCCAATAGCAGCGGCAGTTGAAAAGGTGTATGAAAGCTCTTAAACTGCCTTTGTCTACAGCCCTATCTGCAAGTCAAAACTAATTTCAATTTGTCTTAATATACCAGGCAGTTAAGAAGGAAATCTGCAACCCTTTTAACTGCTCTGCCACAAGGGCAATAGCCTTCAGGATGCGAGTGGGGCATACTGCCTTGGAAAGCTTCAGCTGTTCCTACACATTCACCTATTCCCTGCCAGATGAATCCAAATGCAAGCTAACACTATATGGATAAGATAAAGTCCTTCAAGGCTGAAATTGCTTACAGTGAAAGGAACTGAGGAAGAACACGTACCTATACTTGGCACCTTCATCTTGATCCATCTGTGTTTGTACCTGAGCAAACCAGGAGAAGAACTAGAAGAGATTTTATGGTGTGAACAATACAGATATCACATGCAATCAATTAAAAAAAATAAATCAGATCTATGAAATGAAGATGAGCCTTTTTAAAAAACAGAGCTGTTTCAGAACCTAATTATTAACCAAGGAAACATCATTGTAGGTCCCTTCCAACCAAAATAACTCTATTCTATTCCTCCACTAAATCAAAATGGGAAAGACTGAATTTCATCCCTTTTTATTTGCACAAGAACAAGGCTGTCACATTAGAACGGGGCGAGGGGGCACAACATTATTCTATATTATGAGCAACACCATCTTACTGAAGGGGTGCCTCACGCTCACATAGGACTCCAATCAAAATCAGAAAAGTATCTGTCACTGAACAGCTAGGACTTCCAAAGATCTCCCCACCCCCTCAAGTTTCTTCATGCATCTTGAAAATGGACAAAAAAAATTAACAAATCCACCAAAAGCTAGGCAAGAGACACAGGAACTCACAGAATTCTCTGAAGGTTACTGCAACTTGGAGGTTTTTCGGCACCACTTACCTGCTGTGCTGTTTCAATCCTTTCATCTTCCATTCCCAGTATGGCAAATCCTTTCAAAAGGACATCCTCTGTGGATTCTGGCACCGCAGCAGTCAGACTAACAGTAAGCGACTGGGATGTTAGGCTGCACAAATCTTCAATTGGAAGCTGCTCACAAAAACCCACAAACTTTAGTTAGAGAACTTACTAAGAATTAGTATATTCTGCTCAACTACAGTAACACAATCCAAAGCATCAACCTGAAAAAATTACAGGCATCTACTTCTGAAGCAACAAATGGAATGGACATTTTATCTATCAATATGATAATACACCAACAACTACCATATCTATATATTCAGGAATACCTACAAATTTTATTTTCTTTTTTTAAGTCAGAAAACACTACACTGCATTTTATGTAAGTGCATACTCATGTCAGAAGAGAAACTAAACGTACATGCACCTGACATACTGATGCGTTATACTTTAATTTCCAATTTAACTGGTTTTATACACAGAGAAATGCACTAGAAAAGTATCTGAGAACATAAGAATTCAGAACATACACAGAAGCAAAAATAAATGTCATCACTGTCTACACGACATGGCAACACCACTGTACAGGAATTGTCAGATTTTTTTGCCAGATAATCAGAGAAAACTCAAGACTGCCAGAATTTATGCAGGAGATAGTGTTTCATATTCTTTCAAATGCTTTTTGAAGAAGTCAAGCTAAAAAGAAAAGCTTTTTTAGAAGACAAGGAATAGCTCTGTTGAATGGAAATTATCACACACAATCATTTTTTTAAACAAAAAAAAAAAGGTGTGCTGTTTTGGCTGGGAGAGAGTTAATTTTCTTCATAGTAGCTGGTACAGGGCTATGTTTTGGATTTGTGCTGGTAACAGTGTTGCTATTTCAGGGATGGTCTAGTTACTGCTGATCAGTGGTTACAGAGCGGAGGCCTTTGCTGCCTCTCACCCACCCCAGCACGAGCAGGCTGGGGGGGGGGCACAAGGTGTTGGCAGGGGGACACAGCCGGGACAGCTGACCCCACTGACCCAAGGGATATTCCATACCATATAACACCATGCTCAGCAGTAAAAGCTGGGGGAAGGACATTTGGAGTCATAACATTTGTCTTCCCAAGTAACTCTTGCGCATGATGAAGCCCTGCTGTCCTGGGGATGGCGGAACACCTCCTGCCCATGGGAAGTGGTGAATGAATCCTTTGGTTTGCTTTACTTGCATATGTGGCTTCTGTTTTACTTACCAAACTCTCTTCATCTCAACCCACGAGTTTTCTCGCTTTTACCCTTCTGATTATCTCCCCCATTCCACTGGGATGGGGTGGGTGAGCAGCTGTGTGGTGCTTAGTTACCAGCTGTGGTTAAACCACAACACTATGGAAGAAAGTAACTTGAAAGAAATTGTATTCAGCTATGATTGGAAACTATTAATTAGATTATATGGAAGGAATTAATTCAAGAAAACAAGTATTGTTATATACTCTTATTTAACGTAATACCCTTTTTACTTCACTTGATAAGTAATGTTTTCTATTGATGAGAACATCAGTAACATAAAAACAGAAAGCAATACTTAAATACAAGTTGGTACAGCTCTACAAAATTACTCACTTTGTAAAATATTCATTGCCTGGTAATATTAGTCCAGCAAAGAAAGAACCATCAGGATTTCAGCTATTTGAGAAAAGACCGATTGCCCCATCTTGTTCAACTTCCACGTAGCTCTCCCCACTGCCCCCCAAAAACAGGCAGGACTCTTTTGAGACTACTACTGAGGAAAAGATGAGTCCATCAGAGCCTGTTTTTTCAGAACAGCTGGCATGCGACTGTCCCAATCCACTTCAGCAGGAGCCAGAAACAGCTGAAGTACTCAACGTTTTGGCATTCCCACTGTCCTAGCTGGCAAATACAGCACTGGCCTTGCTGCAAACCTGTTTTTGATCCTTAAGAACATCCTCCAACAGCAGCACATACTTCTACAATCGTTTTGAATGTCTGCCAATATTTACTTTAGTGTAGTTGCATACAGCTTACAGGAAACCAGGAAACATGAAATGAAACGGGTGCATTTCAGGAAGAAGTTGCTTTGCCCCCTCCCCTTTGGTATTTTGACCTTTCAGACACTTGCCAAGAGCCAACTTTGTTGATTTTATGGCACTATATATCTTGTGATATGAACCTGTTCAAATACAATAACCGCTCACGAGAAGTGCAGCTAAGGAATGCAAACATTTTGTTCCCCTTCCATTTGTAGGCAAAGGAGCACTCATCATTCACAATGACCACCTCGTCAGAGTCTTCTATTTTATAACTGAGGGGGAGACCACGTCTTAACAACAACTTATTAAGCTTTTTACCACTATTCCTGGCATTATACGGCTTGTTGAAGCATCTGTAAATTGCACCAGGAAACAACACTGGTGCCAGCAGCTATGCATTGATCAGGCTCAAGTCTGGAGGGCCAAACCCATATACCTGCAGGACTACAATCTCTCAATTTCAAGTGGCCAAACTCGGATGAACGGAGCGAGGTAGTAAGGCCAGGCAGGGAAAGCCCCCTAGATTTTAAGGGGGAAGCCGCTGCTGGCTACAAGCCCCCGGCAAGCCCGGGCAGGGGGGGCAGCGGGGGGGGGGGCGGGGAGGGCAGCCGGGAGGGCTGAAGAGCGAGCCCTCCCGAGAGAGGCGAAAGGGGCGGCGGGCTGAGGAGCGGGCTGTGAGCGCAGCAGGGGCCGAGCTCGGCGCCGCGCCGGCCCGAAGCCTCGCCAGAAGGGACAACGCTGTCCAGCCCCGTAAAAACGGGGGGAGAGCGGCGGCCCGGCCCGACCGGCCGGGGCCTGCGGGGCCGCCCCCCCGCCGCCTGGCGACGTGGCACCGCGGCGCCACCCCACCTCCGGCCCTCGGTCCCTCCCTCCGGCCCGGGCAGCGCCGCCACCTCACCTCGGGTGGCACCGGCAGGTTCTCGGCCGCCGCCTTCAGCTCCAGTACCGAGTCCGTCTGACGGTCACTGAGCGGTGCGGCGGGCTGCGGGCGGCGGTCCCACAGGCTCAGGCGGTCCCGGACCTCCCTGCCCGCCGGCTCGGGCGGCGGCTCCGCCATGCTGGCGGCGGGGCGAGCGGCTGCCGGGCCGGGCCGAGGCCGGGAGCGGGAGCGGGGCGGAACGCCGGGGAGCGCGGCGGCGCTTCCGGGGAGGCACGGCGCGCGCCGCGTCGCGTGGCAGCAGCGTCATTGGTGGGCGGAGAGGCGCGTCAGCGAGGGGCGGGGGAGGGCGGGCGGTGGCTGACAGAGAGGGCGCCCCCTGCCGGCGGGAGGAGCGCAGGCGGCTGCGGCGCCCCCGGGCAGAGCGAGCCCCGCGCCCGCACGCCTGCGGCCCTCCAGGGGACGCCGCCGAGCAGCCCGGAGAAAGGCCGGAGTCGGCAGCTGGGTCGTCCCCTGCGCTCCCCGGAGCCTTCCTTCCCGAGGCGGCGGAGCCCGCAGGACAGCCCTGCCGGTGGCACCTCCCTCCCCGGCCAGCCGGTCTGTCACACTCAGCCCTACCGGAACGCCCGCCTTAACGACCCAGGCGCCCCTTCGCTGCGGTGCTTTCGACCTCGGTTCATCGTAACGTGACAACTAGCGTCCGCTTGAGACAGGTAAGGGAAGCGCTGGGGCACCCGACGCCGCCGGAGCTGCCCCGGCCCCAGCGGGGGCCGCTGTGTCCCTCACGCTGCTCTGCCCCACGGCCACCTGTGGCACTTGCCCGGCGCCGAAGCAGGGAGCCGCCCCCCGCCCCTGCGTGCGAGCTCCGGTGACCGCCCCCAGGGCCAGGGCAGCACCGCCGGCGTGCAGAGGCCCGCCGAGGCAGGCCCAGGACCCTCCATTCCGGCCCCCCTCCTTACTGCCCCGCGTTGTCTGCAGCATCACCCGTTAACCAGAGCCGCCCTTTCCCTCATGCCTCCTCAGAACCCACTGCAGGATTCATTCTTTACTTTGGAAACACCCTTCATTATCTTTGGTTTGCTGTTAGTTTTTGTAAATTTTTACCTTTAAACTAAATCCCAAGGCATGTCTGAAATTAAAGAGCTTGAAAACAGCACAAGGTATTCACTGCAGCAGTCACCTTCAGCTGCAGCCCCCAACTCCCACTCACAGCTCTGCCCTTGGTGCTCAGCAGTCCACTTCAGCCCCTCTTGTACACCCACCCCCTTTCCAGCTTCCCCAGGGTACCCAGGCAGAGCACCCCCACCTCCTTACTCCAGACTGGCAGATCTCTCCTCCCCTCAGCACTGCACCCACCAGACTTGTGCTACCACATATGAACCCCAGAAATCCACTCAGGTTACACATTAATAAGCGTATTTCACTGCTACACAAAACTAAGCTGATTGACCTGTTGCAGACCAAGCAGCTTCCCTAAGAATGGGAAATAGTTTTGCAGTTTAAAATATGCCAAAGAACAGTGAAAACATGTTGTGTATGTTATCCAGAGCCAGTAAGTTACAGGAACATAGCTGTTAACTACAGCAACTTTAGACTGCCTTGGCTAAATAACCAACTTCATGCAGTTCAATGCCAGCAACAGCTTTCCCTTGTTAATCACCTTGAAAATGCACCCCTGCCCACTTGAAACTTCAAAACTCAAAGTCAGGGTCACTACATAATGCTTTTAAAACTTTTAATAAGCTTGAATATGTAAAACATAGACTTAGTTTACATAGCATATAAAAATATTTACAAATATTTCTATTAAAGCATAGAAACAGCTATAAGGAAAACACTGCACATAAGGTACAATGTTTTTCTATGTATATGGGTATGCTTAGGAAAGAAAGTGCCTTGTGCATTTCAAAATCCATTTGTGAATTCAAAATTAGTAATTTTAAGTGATTATAGTAATTCTGAAATCGCAATGAAATTTCTTTAAGCGGAATGTATGATTAACCAAAAATGTTTAAGCAATTAACACAATGCCACAAAAGTCTAAAGCTACACATCCTGCTTTGCTACCCTCTGTAAATGCAGAAGGACCATCATGTGACCTGCATCTCACATTTCCCTTCCTGGAATTCAATAGCAGCATTCAATAAGAACCTTGATGTAACTGCTTAGTTAATGGCCCTGAATCTCTGATGTACATTGAAGCCAAGAGGTAATACTTCAAGAAAGCTGTGGCTGACATACATAAAGTGTTTGATTGCATGTAACAGCAGCTTGGGCCCTTTTGCTCTATGGAAGTGCTCAGCAGTTCAAGTTTCCTTGTTTAAAGAGACACCCAAACCTGGTTTAGTTTCAAAACAAGTAGACCTAGCTTTGGAGGGATTTGGTTCTTTTCACAGAGGCACCTACATGACACAGCCTGAACCACTCAGTTTAAAACTTGCATCTTTCAGATGCTACGTAACAGCCAGTAAACCATTACAAGTAGTTCTTCCCAACAACGGAAGAAGCATGGAAAGTTGTTTCTCTGCAAGACAGGCAAATGAACATGGATTTGTTGGATCTTCACTCGCACTTGCAATTTACAGATGGATATGTTGAAGAATGACTTATGCCAAAAATCAAGAATGATACAGGGGGGGACAGAACAGGTCAGTTTTGCATAGTTTGTAGAAAGCTGATGTCAACTGTAGCAACCGCACTTTCAAATGAAGCGGAGTTTTTCCCAGAAAGTTATGCAGGCATCTAAGGACTGAAAACATAGGAAAGCTCTAAAACCAGAATTGGTACTGCAGGCTTGCAGTTCAGCAAAGTACCTGCTGCAAAGATGTGTTAATTAGAAACTATAAACTATTATAGTCAAATTGTATACAGTTCTGAAAACAGGAAAAGCCCAGCTCATTGGTATCCTCCTTTATCTTCCTTTACAGTAAGATCATTCTTTGCCTCTAGTAAGAACACTGTGCATTGGAGTATCAACAGCATAAAGTTGCATTACAGATCTTCATATTGAAGAAGACTTAAGAGAGTTGACAGAAGGTATTCCACCTGAATCACACGATCAAGCCATTGTTACAGAAGCCAGTTTGCCTCAAAAATCACTTCCAGGTTCTCATCCACAACAGTCTTGTAGTGCCCTTGGCCAGCATGTCAGACAAAGAGCAAATACCCAAGACAACTTACAGGTTAAACTGAAACAGTACATTAACAGAATTCAGCATGTCAGAAGTCCAGTTTCTTCAGCTGTTCATATGTCAGAAAGAACTGGAATATGTGATTAAGGAAAACCATTTCCTGTTCAGAGTGCAAAATGGTCACTTTCCTACTAAATGACAGGTGCACCTGTGTGAAACTTTGTTCCACTCTTTGTTCCCTCCTATGCAATGCTGCTGGCTGGCCATTTTTGTTATGCAGTACTACACAGAACAATGAAGCTTGCTTTAAGGCTAGTGATGCCAATTACTTTCCCATCCCTATTCCTCAGGATCTGAAACACAGGACTGAGGCCGCAGAAAAAAGCCCTACAAAAGCCCTTAGATTCTCTTTACTCACTTAGCTTTAGTGGGCTAAAGCAGGTTTGCTCATGGTAAAAAAAAAATTACCACCAACACAACTCCCAGGGCTCTGATCAGCTGGCTCTTGAAAGAAAAATTGTGTCAGAATAAGATAAACAACAAGATTTCATGGCTAACCGCCAGCAATTCCCCCAGTTCTGGCAGCAGCCCCCATTCTTAACTCATCTGGTCTGTTTATTTAATACTGGGCTCCAAACTAATGAAATGGCCAGGTATGAAACTGGAGGAATAGAAAAATGTTTTGCAAAATCACACTTTTAATATTCACTCTGTGTGAATCACAAATTCAATCTGACCAGCAGCAATTGACTAAGAAAAATTGTCAACTACACAATTTTCTATTCATATAAAAGCAAATATTTGCGCTGACATGACACTTTCCACACTGAGCATTCTGTGAAACTGTTAATACCTGCTATTGTATGGCTAGGTTAATAGTTTTGCACACCTTTGAAAAGGATACAATGATATTCCAAGGACCAAGTCTTAACCAGTTTGGCCAAAACCCTTTATACAGAGCAAAAAAGCCTTCATTCTTCCATGTCTGGAAAAAAGCAATAGCAAGAACGCATTTATGTAGTTCTGAGAAATCTAGACAACATCTCAGTAACAAGATTCTGTACCAGACAAGGTGATAGCTTAGTGCTGTAACCCTGATTTAAACCCTGTACAATGGGACAAAAACATTTCACTAGATAAAGCCAAGATTAGTAATGCCTGCAGCTTTACCTGGCAGGAAAAGCTGCAGTCTGTCATTCAGTACCCAACCCAGATTCATTCAAATTGCATTCCTGGACTTGTCTTCCCCCTCTACCTCACCCCCCCCCAAAAAAAACCTCAACCAACCCTGCAGAGTGCTGCATGTAAAGCTGCAGCTCACATTAGACACCCCCTGAAATTTTTCAGTTTGCTTTATGGACTCCACAAAATTACACTGGACAGCATAACTTGGACTGTTATACATGACTGACTGTTCAGTCAACAGTTGGATACCAATAGCTTCCTATCCACCCTTCTCCATGTAAAAGGCCACCATGCTCACACCTCATACCCAATTTAGGGATTTAAGAAACCAAGCAAAAATAATCACAATCAAGAGACTGACATTGCCTTTGGCTATACTAGGCCTTCCATTACACAATATGCAATAGAGAAAGCCATCTGCCCCACAAGATGTTGTTCTTCAAGAACTGATCTACAAAATAATCATTTCCTATCAATATCCTAACATCATATAAAGTTGAGACAGTGCTGCTGAGAGACTTTGTCTCCTTATCCAAGCACCAAAAAGTATTAAGTGCCTGCAGTATATACTAACTTTCTTCCTGCCTGTCAAAATCGTACATACTTTTCATATCAAGTGCCTTATTGGCAATATAGTCCTTTTGAACATTATGGCAAAAAAGGAAATTAAATTACTTGGGTTAATTTCTAGGGAAACTTAGAACAATGTCAAGTTTGACACCAAAATCATTGCTTGATGGCATCAGTTTCTACTTATGTTGATACATGAACTACTTACTTGTAACAAGCAATCCAGAGTACCCTTGTAGTTGGAGCGTCCCCCATGTTGTTGGCTTCCCTGATTCATCATGCGTGTTCTTACAACATCAATTGGGTTGGATGCAAGGGCTCCAGCTAACCCACAAGTAAAACTTGAGCTAACAAAAGAAAGGTTTAATGAAATTTGACCTACCACATTTAAAGATGCACAAGAATTCCCCCTCTCCAGAAAACATGCAGTAATTAATGAGTGCTTAATACATTTAATTAAAAATTACATTAGCTAATAAATGTGAAAAATTCCTTTTCATTTACTATAAAGCATCATTTTGAAGGTTTGATATACAGCCCTTATACGCAGTTTCTGTATACTTGAACAGATGTTTGTGCCTCTCAGAACAGCAAATACTTGATTGTAACTTTCCTCTAACCTCTGTTTGCACAGCTGAAATATTCAGACCATTCACAAAAAATCCATATTCAAAAGAAAGCTAAATCCAAATCCTAAATAAAATTAGCTTCCATGCTATGTGCTACCATTTGAGATGCTATTGCATTAAGAAGTACAAACACACCAGAAGTATATTTACATCTGGATTGATAACAGAAAAATCAAGAGATTTATGCCCTATAATGAGAACTAACCAATGATAATCTAGGTTAACAGTCAGTTATACAAGCTTACAGGAAGTGAGTATATACTGTATCTCCCATGAATCCAGACATAATTATGTGCTTCTTGGTAAGGTCATACACTGGCAGTTCCACTCCAACAACAACAGCAGCTCTCTGTGCTGTCAATGATACTCCCTGGCAAAAGAAAATATAAAGTTTAAAATTAACCTTTGTGCACCATGAGAAACACCTAGCTTTTCTAGTACAAAGCAATACACTATGAATGTGTTAAGAACACAGAGTTCAATTAAGGTACATCTAAGTATATGTCTTAGATATATGTGCTTCAAAAATGCAAATTCAAATTAATAGACAAATAACTTTCCCACACTGAATGGCAGTTTCAGTTCCTTTGTGCAACTCCATCTGTGCTTAACACCTGAATTCTTACATTAACAGTCAGGCTAAGACCTCAACAACCAGGTGATACTGGCTCCCCTTGCCACTAACTGGAAAACCAACAAAGTAAGGAAGATTAGCAGAAAAATGGAGGTGGAGAAACTTTGCAGAGGAAAGCACACTAATAGAAAAATATTTCTACTTTCCAGCCGTTTCAGAACAATTGTCCATTTTGGGTCTTCAATCATACAGTCACTGTTTAACTGGCATAAGAGACAACTTACAAGACTGAGTACAAGAATTCATGAGCTACAGTGGATGTTCATTACTACCT
The DNA here is from genome assembly GCF_023638135.1 of Falco biarmicus. NCBI lineage: Eukaryota > Metazoa > Chordata > Aves > Falconiformes > Falconidae > Falco > Falco biarmicus. The sequence goes on from NC_079289.1 coordinate 32,324,169, forward strand.
TTACTTGTAAATATTCTTTATTATATGTTTTAAAAAGAGCAGAGTGTATAGATTGAGACATGTCTTGCAAAGGGTTGTTGAACTAGCCTTAAAGCCAGTCACCCTAATTTAAGTCTCCATTTATCTCTCCCCTTTAAGAAGTAGCTAATCCTTGAACACAAGACTGGCAGTAACCCTCTGCCAAAATGCATCAAGACACCAGCAGTGAAGTAGTCATGACAAACTACATACATATTAGCTTCTCCATATTTTAGCAGAGAATACTGTATTAGTACCTGAAATTTAGTTGAGCAAGAAGGTGTATTTAAAGTGCAGGATACAGTTAAAAAAAACTTGCCTTCCATAATCCTTTAGTGCCTTCCTTTTGGTAGATCTGTATGAAGTTGCCCATCATTCCTCCTTGAATCACACTACCTTGGGCTTGCATTCTGATCTGAGATTCATTTGAAGATAGAATATAAATACTTTTCAAACATACATAACAGTTCAATACAGTTTCATTAACATTTTAGCTTACAATCTTAAGTCGTAAAGTCAATTTGTCATTGAATACAAATTCATAGCTGACAGTATCATAACCATGATGCAGTCTTTTGCCTTAACTATCCAAATGCAGCTGCTAATTTTAAACAAGTACATGGTGTAGTTTTTAGATGCATTAAGTCACTTCTATTTCTGTATTTGTGCACTATTCCACTTAGACTGACAGACAGCTTCTGCAGGATGTCCTTTACAGTGTTCTCAGAGGAACACGTTAAAATGAAAGGTTAAAAAGATTAAGATTCCAGCTAGTAAGGATCATGATCTTTGACCTCGTGGATTTCTAAAAGTGTCCTTGGGAACCTGCCATGGTAACTACCAAATACAAGTTTGGTGACAAGCAAGTTAGTACACAGATATAATTTTGGGAAATAACTACTTGAAGTCACAACTGAAATACAAGCTTTGTTTGAAATGTCTCTACATAACCACACTAGCTGTATGAAGGACTAAATTTTTAGTAGCTTTAGAAGAACAGGAAGTGTTGGCTTGAATTTTTCATTAGAGGCAGCCACACAAGTCACATGCTACAGTTCTGCAAGTTAAATACCATCAGCCCTTTCAAGCAACTGGAAAAGAGTTTAATGGCTATCATTAAGCTAACATTCTTAGAGAGCTGATCATTTCACTAATTCACTTTAAATGGCTGATGCTGGAACACTTGTTTCCATGGGACACTGGACTCCAAAGCCTCTCTACAGGATTAAAGAATCCTACAGTACAAGTAGCAGTCACTGAAACTCTTGCCTCTGAATTCTCTTCACCTATTTTGAGCTCAAGAAACACCTAGTTAACGGTGTTACCAAGAACTATAGATTATATATGCAGTGTCACTTCCACACAAATGCTACAGCATGAAAGTTGATCTTACATTATTCTCCCCCTATCCTCCCCCCCAAAAAAGTTACACAAATCCAACTACCCCCTCAGCCATCAGTTTCCTGGTGCATACTTCAAAATAATTAGTATGGACCAGAAGGAGGTTCCAAGAATTTAGAGCATTACTGATTTTTAGAAGTTAAGAGATGAGAATAAATACAATTACAAAACAAATCCCATATTAATCAGAAGATTCTGCATTTCCTCAATGAGAGGACAAAAACTAAGGACAAACTCTATATAAACACATCATTACCTTCAAGACATCTGTAGGATTGGCAATAGATGATGAGATTACCCCCGAAAGAATGCCACATAGAACATTTATCACCAGGGTTTCATCTATTATATAAACAAAGAAAAAAAAAGTTTAGCTGAAGATTTACAAAGCTTAGGATGCATCAGGGCAGGATGATGCCACCCATCCTCTAACCAGGGAGAGTGCTGACTCACTGTGTTTCAGCAGACTTTTAACTGCTACAGCAAGATACCAAATGGAAAAAGCCAGCTTCAAGCAAAGCAGTCCTCAACTAAACTGGAAACTCACCTTCTGGACTTTCAACAAACATTCTTTTTAAGCTCTGGTAAGTGCCTATTTTTATAGTTCCATATGAAGCTTGTCGTAGCATTGCAGGTGCAATCCTGTAAAAAAAGTGATAATATTTATGTTCAAAATAGCAAAAGACTGGTCAGAAAATATTTTAGAGCAGGAGAGACTGAACACAAGCTATCTACCAGAGAAAGGTTTGTTCATCTAAATCAACAATTTAAACTCACTATAAACAAAACAAGGTTGGGGGGGTTGTTGGTGGTGGTTTTTTGTTTTGTTTTTTAAACAAAGCCTGCAATAACATGAATGAACTGTGGAAGGATTACTATTAAAACATGCCTTGACTTGTGCTGGTAAGCATGTCTGAAACAATTTGCAGATTACATCTTTTCCCCCACCATCTTGCATTTTTAAAGAAAACACAGAATCATGGAATGGCTTGGTTTGGAAGGCACCTTAAAGACCATCTAGCTCCAACCCCCCTGCCATGGGCACAGACACCTTCAACAGTGCCCATTTATACATAAAGGTTAATTTATTTTTCTTCTGAGATGGAACAACCATAACAGCATTATACAGAGTAACTTTATGCTTAGCTTTTTTTCCAAGTAGCTTTGGTTGTTTGAGGTTGTTCTCTTTAAACATGAAATGCTATTGCAGAGTACAAAGACTGAAGCAATCTAAGCTTGGGCTTTCAAATTCCAGACTGACACTAACCAAATACCTTGTAATTCTGAAACCGAAGAATTCACACACTATGGACTTATACTTAACAGACTGTTCATAAACCATTACTGCAAGTCAATTAATTTTACCCAGAGTATAAGGCTTTCAGTCCTTCTTCTCTGCATATTCTGACTAGTGCATGTACCATTCCACGGTAACGAATCTCTCTGTATTTGGCATCATTAACTTGACCTTGAACCTGGAGACGTGTTTTGGTCAGATCAATAGGGAAAGTCCCTTAAAGAAAAAAAATCAGAGAGAAAATGAATCAAGTACCTACCTAACCAAAGGCAACAAAGAACATTATGTAAGAAACAACAACCACTGTTATATACCAGATCACAAAAATTCTCCCATGGAAAAAAAAAAGTCTCTTACCAAGACTTTCTTTTAAATAAGTGGTTTCTTTTATGTCACCTTGTTTCTTCTAAAAGCTTGTCAGAGGCCTTACCTACTTCCTATGTTTACATTTTGCATTCACTATGTTTTCAGGCAACATGGTATTGCCTGGCCTTAAACAGCCACAGTGAACAAGACTCTGAAATCACAATCAAGTACAGAGTTCGCATGTGTATTCTACCAGCATTTTTGAAGATCACTTCATTGAAGGCAAAGAAAAATTCCATAGGACAAGCTATACAGATTCTAGCTTAGAATCTACAAAAGAAATAGCAGCAGTACCCATTTCTGTTACTGCTTTCCTGTGGCCTACTGCTATGTCAAACTCATGCTCTCCAAGCTCCATTTATGAAAGTGTTTAGAAAGCATATTCCTCCACAGCATATCTTTAGAAAAGGGACCACTTCAACATTCAGTACTCATGTAAATACTAATAGGAGTCAGAATTAACTACATCTGTTCTATGAGGTTCACCACACAAGCAAGGCTTTTATTATTGTTTGTCTTCCTCATGAAGCTTTTGGCATTACTGGCACCATTCAGTCAAGTCAAATAACAGTAGTTTCACAATCAAGTTCGAACAAGATTCATCAGAGAAGGCAGAAAAGGAAAACAAAACAGTAGTAGAAAACTTACACCTAATTATGCTTTTTAAAGTGGTTTTTTAGGTTTAATTTTATATGTCAGGCTATGTTCTGCTACTGTGAAAATCCAAATTTCCTTTATTTTCATGTACATGCATTTCAGATAAGACTTTAAAAGAATGTTTATATTTTAGGTTTGTCTAAAGTAGGCACTAAAGAATCAGATGCACTGTCTCACTACAGCAATTATTCTACGTTGCTCACTAACTGAAGTGTTCAAATCTAATCAGCTGCTCACATTCAAGAAAAAGAATTTAAATTGCAACATAGCTACTCAGAAAAGCCAAGAGAAAAATTTTACAAGAGCTCAACTTCTCTACTCTAGGAAAAGAAAAGTTGTGTATACTTATGACCACTGCCTAGGAACAGATCAAACACCATATAATATGAGGTTTGTATAAAAAGAAGTTTCACAAGGGATCAAATTTGACAGACTGAAGTGTTCTGACATTATAACAAAGTTCTGAGGAACCCCTCAGACAACATTAAAGAAAAAGCCTCCTATGCTGCAGACCATCGTATACTACTGTTTAATTGATGGCATGGAACCAAGCTTGTTTTAAAAGGGACTAGAGTAAAAAAAATCATGCAAACCTTACCACATTCTGCAGTGATTGATGCTAAACCTCCATAGATAAAGGGCTTCCAGTTTAGCGCTGACATTGATTCTTCTTTCTGTGAAATAACACCATTTAATGCTTCTATAATTATATCTGTTGTATAAATACATATGCTAACATTTAATAAAACTTTGTGCCTTGCCCATTTAAGATGGATCTTCCAAACATACTAAGGGTAAAAACATTAATATACCTTCTATAATCAAAAGAAAGTCAGTAATACTGCAGAAAGGCATCTGGGTTCAAATCAGTGTCTCAGATTTATTTGGCCCACCACTATCCTCACCATGAAAGGCTGAAGCAGTTTGTCTCCCAGACGTGATCTTAAGGAGCACTGCAGTGAAAAATTCCAAGGATTCTTACCAAGCTGAAATAGTTTGACTATGTCCTGCGATCGAATGGAACTTTAGAACAGTCATTACCAAATTTCTCTTCCTTCTTCCTCATATCAACATTAACATGACCTGAGCTGGTACACCTGGACAGAAGATAGAGGTGCATACCACATTTTGTTTCCATTAAGGCCTATTTCTGCTACCAGTGTTCACATTATTCATATAATGTTCACAAGCAGGAAAACAGTGTAATCAGGTACATAAGGCCTTTTACAGTAAAAAAGGCTGCTTTAGCTTAAAGTCAATTTAATTAATTTCACAAAGTGACCACAAATCATGATTAACTATGGCATATGCTCTGCGAGAAACTAAAATATTCCAATTATCTTGCAAAAAGAGTAAGAACAGCAAAACCAGACTAGTCCTGCAGATACAATATTGCCTTTCCCAAAACCAAGCAGGTCTCTCCACTGCTTATTTTTTTTCCCTTCCTCATAATATAAACACCTCCCATTACCCATTTTCTAAATCTTCCTAAACATTGGGTTCTACAGTTATCTTTTGCCAATTTTGTGGCATAACTGTACTTGAAACAATTTCCCTTGGCACCTACCTTCCCTGTTACTTTGTTTATTCACCTGTACTGGCCAGCTGGAAAATACTGCAAATACACCAGCTGCTTACTACCACCTTTTGTAAAATTTAACATTCCGGAGGAAGTGGCCAAAAGTGTCAATAATCCAGCATCCAAAGGAAATCAACAGACATTGCAGACAGTAAGCATGCCTGAATAGTTTAGTTACTGCAGCCCTAGTTTTCCTTTTGTCATCTTTACTTCATGAAGAGTTAGTTACGTGGGTCTTCAGTCTTCTGCCAATACAATAAAAAACCCACAGGAGCTCAAAGCACACCATTTCAAATACTCTACAACCAAGTGCACAGAAACCCATCTGACTCTTTAGGCCGCTGCGAAGAACACCACTGATGTACAAACCCAAAGAAAAGGCAAGTAAGGGCACCTACCAACCGCCAAGAATGCAGAACAGAGGTCAGGAGCCACAGGCATAGACTATGCAAGCTTTTCAATACGAAAGCAGCAGAGCCACATAGGTGCCAGACAGAGGTCACTTCCAGCTCCACATTCCTCATATTCCTGTCCAGCCATGATTAATGGCAGATCATTTAATTAACAAGGACAAAGCCAAGCTCAGTTTCCCCTCTATCAGCCACACACATAAACTTTGCTTTTGAGAAACTCGTCAAACTGAAAACAGTCAACTTTTTTCCACTCAACACATTAAAACACATTTTCACTTATCACAAATATCATAAGACTGACAGAACTAGTATATATCTGTCTTTTTCCTGGTTTGTATTTCATTCTATCTAGGCAATGAAGGCTACTCAGTTTTTCTGCGCAATTCTGGAGCATTGACATAACAGAATTATGCAAGCACTGCAGAGCCAAAGTTTCCAAACTGCACACAGATTTACTAATATTAGCTGAAGTTTCAACGTATGTGTAGAATACCCTAATGCAGAAGTTTTACAGCACGCTCTTCCTTTGACATAACCCAAGGTGAGAAAGCCTTACATAGCACTGTCAAGGCTTCTACCTCTAAAAGGCTGACCAGTCTCCTCTCCTGCCATGTAGGCCAAAGTAGCCATACAAGTCTTTCCACTTACACTCTGCATCCCTCCTTCTAGCTTTCCATACTTATAGGAAGAAGTTAAAGCAGAGCTTATCTTAAGAAAAAATCCAAAAAACATATCAGCAAGCAATGTTGCCCTTTCACCTCAACTGTCTCATTTTCTGAATTCTTGGTTGGTTTCAGAATTTCTTCTGTATACTAATAAAAACAGTAAGCATCTCCTTAGGAGAATTCTCTACCAGGTGAGTGAGTGGCAAACTACTTAAAAAGGGAGTCCAGCCCTCATTAGGGAGTAAACTGAGGGCTCCAGCTGTACTGGAAAGAAGTTGTCCTTGTCAAATATACATTGTTGTTCCATTACAACAGTAAGGTGGCAGAGGTGATACCACCCCTGAAGGACACTGCATTAAGTTAATACAGAGATTCATCCACACACTCTCTGCAGAAGAAAGTCTGGTTGCTTTTATTGGCAGCGTGACTGGAATAAAATCAGAAGCCCAGGTTCCATAAAAGAATGCATCACTTAAAGTCTGTTCTCAAACAGGGCAATATCTAAATATTTAAGTCACATATTGAACTAACTATCTATTCTTAGCATACCAATCACACAGTATACTCCAGCTTACAGTAGTTTTAGCTATTTAAAATTGATTTAGCCCTTCAATGTTACAGGCGGCTTATGCTAAAGGAGTTACTAGTCTCAAAAAGTTACCACCTGTACTATAAGCACACATAGTTACCCAAGCAATACTTTCTCACTGCACAGACTGTACCACAGACGCACAGCCCAGACTTTGTAGTCAAGCAGTGAAGCATCATCAGGAAGAAAGAAAAGAAACCTGTGCTAAAGCTACACGTTCTCGCCAAACGCCAGCTGTCCCACAAGAAGGGGTGCGCCACTGCGTAAGCGGCCGGGGCGAGAGGGACACGGTAACGCCGGGTAAGGAACAAAGGGAGGCAGCAACGCCCGCACGGGCCAGCTCGCTCCCTCCCACACAACGCAGAACGGCTCCCTCCGGCCCCGCCGTGAGACGAGCGGCACCACGAAGGGAGAGCACCGGAGGGAAGGAAGCGGCGCGCCCTCGCTCGGGGGTGGAGGGCGCCGAGCAAAGCCAGCGACCCCCCCGTCGCCCTCCGGGGACACCGCTCGGCAAAGCTCGCACAGAAACAGCTGGCGGGCCCCTCACCTTCGCGCCCACCCCCGGCCTCAGGGGCCAGCAACAGCTGCCGCCTCCCCACTCACCACCGAGGCCTCCCGCCTCCACCCGTGCCAGTCACCACCCGCCCCTGCCCCGCCGGTTATAAAGCCCGGCCCGTTCCCCGGCTCCGAGGGCGGGCTCGCCTGAGGGGCCGGGCCGGCTGATTTAAAGGGCCCCGGTGTAGGTTTGATAACGGGGTGGGTGGGTGGGTATATATATATATATATATATATATATATATATATATAATATATATATAAAATATATATAAAATATATATATATAGCATAGCGAGCTGGCTTGTAACAAATTGGGGGGTGGATGGATGAATGGAACTGAGCTGCCTTGTTTTTTCCAGTCAGGAGTCTGCCTTTGATGCTGGCCTTGGTGGACTCGTGGCTGGCGGGGCAGGGTGGTATTTTCCAGTAGCAGTGCCACCCCAGGAGACTGGAACAGGTACATGAGGTGTTTCAGTGCCCCTCGGTTAATGAACAGGTCGCTCACCCCTCAGGGTTTTTCCCCTTCGTTAACTGTAACGACAGGGGTTTGGCGCTCGGTTTGCAGCCGTGTGGCCTGTGCTCCCTGGCGACACCACAGCACCCTGGGGTCAAGCTTCCTCAAAGTGCTACAGCAGCCCTGGGTTACCGCTCAGTGGGGGAACAGGAAAGGGCAGCGTGGTTTTAAATAGCTACTTTGCTCTTTAAAATACCCCGTTTAAAATTTTGGATAAAACACTTCCATGGGTGATTTTTTTTTTCTTTTGAGCTTTGTGCAATTCCATGTGTTTCTTTGCATTATCAACACTGAAATTACGCCCTCAGGATGTAAGCTTTGCATCGCTTTGTGAATGTGTATCTGATCCTCTTCCAGAAGGATCACTGTGCGCTGTGTATGGGACATCAGCTGTGGCCACCATGACACTGCCTGGCTAGAGGAGGAATGCAGGGGCTATCCAAAAGGGCTGGTCCCAGCTGCTGTACTGGTGGCGGTGACCAGTCCACAAAGACTGGACAAGACCCAGAACTACTCTGTTCTCTTGGCTCAGAGTGGAGGAATCACTGTGAAATAGTTGAAACTAGCTCTTTCTCTGCCCCTAAAGGCAGCCTGTTTTGGCACCTCAGTGCTTTCCCTTTCTGACTGAAGAGCTGCCAGACCTGCTTGTAGGATCTACCCCTGTGGTGCAACTCCAGTGCTGCTGTCACTCTGCTGCCTTGTGGCATGTGGGTGGTCATACCTTACCCTTGAAAGGTCAAAACACCCTGTGGGATTGCTCCCCTCGCTAATCTCAGGGCAAAGTTGGCAGCTGAGAAACTTTTATTTAAGCTTAATGGCTGGTGGAGAAAGGGAATGATGCCTGTTCAGCTTTTGCTAAGAAGCTGGCTGTAGCCGTACATGAATGTCTCAAACAAAAGGGATTTAAAGCTTGGGTCCCAGTGTGCTGAAAATGCTTCATACAAAGAAAATAGTTCTCTACAACCATCCAAGTCCATCACAGACCTCCCAGAAATTTTAGACTTCGATTGCTACAGCATGGGCAGCTCACAGAGCCCATGCTCCAATTGCAGTGTTGCAAAGTTGTCTGTGCATATGGGCCTCTCCAAAGGCAGGTGCAAACTCACACCTCAGAATTGGTACTCATGTTCAGACCCCATCCTGAAACTCCTAGTAACTGTCTAGTACTTTCCAAGTTTTATATCTACAATCGAGACGATCTTATTTGAGATAAACTTTGAACAGATCCTTTCTTTTTGCACAGAGATCATTTGAACTGGCTCTAATGCAGAATGATTTTGCAGGACAGCCACTTCTGTTTCCCAGCTTCCCAAATTTCTGTCCCCTTTTAAGGAGGACTTTAGTTCCAGTTTGACCTGAAGTTGTTCCTGGAGTTTGGCCAGTTCCTTCAGCAGGCAGCTGGTTTTCATTATCTCTGATGCAAACCGGTTCCTGCTTGCTCATTACAGCTTGCACCTGATAATGTTTCTAAAGTACCTGTTAGTACTCAACCACATACTTCTGAATACAGGGGAATTCAGGCTAACTTCTCTTTACTTTTAGTGACTTCTGGATGGGTCTTCTGAGTAACCTCTTTTCTTGTATTCTCAAGCCAATTCATACTATGAGATAATAAGGCTTTTATCAACAGTCAACAGACTATGCTTGGCAAGCTGCCTTGAGCCTGACATCAGTGCCATATCAGCAGCTGACTTTAGTGCTCAGCATCTTTTCACATGTCTCTGAGCCATCCATGTGCTACTGGTGTGCTACTGGTTACACAGTCTTTCAACAGTTTTGTCCAAAAGCCAGTTCTTTCCTGCTGGGCTGTGAAGGACTAAGGTTTAACTAATTAGTTCCCTGACCTTACTGCTCTGGAGTTTCCTCACACATATTTTTTATGATTCTTTTTTAAACAAAAGCAGGCCACCCTCAAACAATTGTACCAGGGAGCCCTGCTTTTTGTGCATTGATGGTTGTTTCACTGTTTTCACTGCTACTTACAATGGAAAATCGTTTCTTTTCTGGTCTCTGCAGTGGTGGAGGCAGTTTTGTATAGTGTCCTACTGCTTAAATGAATGGCTAGTGAAGTGACCCAGATGGTTATGGGCATTATTCAAACTGCCTTGTCATTTTGTCACTAGTTGTAACCACTGGAGAGTTTCCTTTGTCCCTTGGAAACTTCCATAATTATTAGTCGCATACTTCATTTTAATTGTTCATGTCCCTTTGACTGCATGATGAAAGCAAGTCTGGCACATGGGAGTCAACTACTCCCTGCCCTGGCACCGCCTTCTCGTCTTCAGGGTTTGGACTTTCTGTCTGAGAAGGAGTTAATCTGATGCTCAGTCATACAGCAGATGACTTCATTGGAAAAAATAAACACTCATCACTGTTATTGGTGTGTAAAAATATAATAGTCCTTCCATTGTGTTTGCCAGGGGCTAAGCCTCAGCTGGAGCACCACGTCCAGCTCCATGGTGTGCATTTCAGGAGGGCTGTAGAGAGGAGCTACAAGACAAAGGCTAGGGATACAGAAGATGAGCTGCAAGGAAAGATTGAAAGAAGTAGATTTGTTTATTTAAAAAAAGGTTAAGGATAACATAGTCTTCAAGACTAAAAGGTGGCCATACAGAGGAAAGGAATTATCTGTTCTCCACTACTTGTAATAGACATTAGAACAGACTTTCTAGTGGTATGAACAGTGCTAGATGAGACTGACTGGGGATATTTCTTGCTCCAGCTTCTAGTGTATGTCATATAGGCACACAACGACAACACGTCTTGCGGTTTCTAACTTAATAACAGACTCTGATGTGCAGAGCTCAAGAAGAAAGGAAAATGAAAGCAGGAATAACAGCAAATGTTATTTTGTGGCCTTGTTGTTAGTAATTTTTTATAATCTGAAGTGGACTCCGGCACTGGCAAGAGCTAAAGGTCTTTATCGTATGCTAGTTTTGGGATAAAAAATGACAGTGTTATTTGGTTTTAACCTGTAAAGGTGAAGGAACAGAGGACAGTTCCGGGCTTTGAGGGGGTGAAGGAACTGAGAATAGTTCCGAGCTTTGAGTGGACCAGAAATTCACACAACATGAGTTCCCAGCAAGGCAATTCTAGTAAGTGTAAACCTGCAATCCAGACAAAATTTTCTGAAAGTGTTGCAATCTTCCAGCAGGTCCTGGAAAATTGATTTCATTTCATTTCTGAGACTCCCGACAAAGATAATAACTCCTATGTATGTCACGGTGTTGGATTTGATGTTGTTTGAATAAGCAAATGAAAAGCTGTTAAAGATTCTCAGGTAGGAAGGTGCTACAGAAGGCTTTTCACTGCTATACAGTATTTTCCAATCTCAACAGGTGATCTGGGAAGCAGATTGTTGTCCTCTGACTGCTTGCCAAATAAAGATCAGTCATAATTGCTTCACAGAGGCTTTTGGCCAACATGGCACAGCAGCTAAACAAGCAGCAGCTGGAAGAAACTATGCCAATTTGGGTGCTAGTAGAAGCAACACAAAGAAAAGCAAACATGTTTGTATGCTGTACTAAAAACCAGGCAGCACGTGGTATAAGATATGGCCTAACCTTTTCCAAAAGAGGAGATGATTCAATGTTGAACGGACAGAGAGGTTGGTGTAACACCAAAGAGCACGGTACATACAGTATGTTTTCTACCACACAGTATGTTTTCTACCACTTTAAGTACACCCCTTACTTGGCAGTACTCTATACCCAAGGAGGAGGAAGCATGTGCTGAGGGCAGTACGTATTTGTACTTGCCTATCCTGTGAAAGAAGAGTTGCAGTTGAAGTAGGTCTGCGGTAACAGAAATATGACTTACACAAGATAACAGACAGTGAGATGTGGTAGCAGGTGACCCCAAAGCCATGCCCTTAACAGTACAGGATTTAAGTCGATCAAAACACAGGACTGCCTATGTGGGGAAAATTTCAAAATTTCAGTGCTGTTACTTTTTAAAGGAGCCTGACTATTCTCTTTCCTGATTCCCAAGTTTTGATCATTTGTCCATATTGTCTATAGAATACTTTGTATTAAATCATTACTGAAATAATCCAGCTTTTCTTCTGTTTACCACGGTCTGGCTTTGGGTAACCCAGCTTTTCCTATCACCATTTGAATACCATTTCCTTCTTTTTGAATTGAAAAAATGTACTTTACAAAATTTTGTAAAATGAAGCATTTAAGTACCATCACAATTTTTTTGAAATCAGAAGGTTTTGAAGAGACAGGATGCTTTCTGAAGCACTTTCTTGCTTTGCAGGCCTGCTGATTCACAGCGCGACAACACCAGGGTCCCAGAAATAACACTGTGTTTGGCCAAGATGAGCTGATTATTGTCAACCTTGAGCAAGGCAGGTTATCCTGCACAGCACAGGGGAACAGCTGTAGGATTTTGTCCTTATGGTAGTCATCTGTCGCAAAAAACACACCTTGGACAAGTCGCTCAGGAACTTTAGTGTGCAGTGGGATTCCTTGCTGATGCTGCAAAGCAGCAGCCACAAGTAGGAGCTCACATTTCCACTGGCTTATGGTTTCAAAGCCCGACAGAGTGGGAAAGCAGTGGTCTTCCAGGGGCTGAACAGGCACAGACTGCAGTGATAGACACCCTGGGCTTCTGGGAAAATGTGACAGCTGACATGTTCAATCACCTCCCTCCATTTTCCATAGTCATCCTTCCCTATGCAGGCTTCAGCAGATGCCAGCTTTTGGACTCACTCATACCTTGGGTGGCAGCACCAGTGAGCGCAGTGATGTGCCTCACAGCTGCAACAAGGGTATTCTACAACATGGCAGCACTGATTGCCAACACGATTCCCTTACCTTCCCACATCCCCCTCCCATTCCCAGACACAGCTGTGGCCCGTTGCTTACACTGGTGATAGCTCTCATCTGACTTGCGAGCAGGTTCAACTCACTACATTTATGGAACGCACACATACAAAACCCAGGCTTTTACCAGCTGATGGAACTGAACTGGCTTCACACTGGCACCAGCACCAATGTAACAGTAGCAGCAGGAGTGCATGGCTTGCAATGGGTTCAGCCTTTTCGGAAGCATCGAATATTAGAATGACTCAACATCTCACAGGATTTAGCCACAAGTACCTGGCACAGCAAAAAGTTTTTTAGGGGTTGCAGTATGCATACTGCCTTTAACAACACATCCTAATACCCCTGGCCTCCTGTCTGGCTTGCAGTATGAGCATGATGTGGTGTTAACCACCAGACTTCACATAGTGCACTAACAACTTCTTTGGACCTTCTTCAAGGTCGGAGAGCAGAGACTGCAAACAAGGCAGAGCCACGTTGCAGCTTGCAGGCTGCCAGATGGACCATGTATAAAACCTCATCTAAGGACTTTGGGTGGACTTCCAGAGTAAGCTAAAAATGCAGAGCCTAATTCATGCAGGAGATGGGTTGGCCTTGTTTCAGCTCTAAGGCCATGGGGAATACAGTCCTGTAGAATCAAAGAACCAGTCTAAAAATTTCATTGCTTTTCATTTTAAATGAGAAGACAGGGAGAAGAGAGACAAAAAAGCAATTAAGAGTGACATAGATGAACAAGAGAAGAGAGTGCAAATGGGGGCTGAGACAAGAGACATGAGGAAAACAGGCATGTATAAATTGTACAGAAGCTTTTACTGGTGCTAGACTGTATGAAATGACAAGCTTTTTTTTTTTTGTAAGTGAAAAGAATAAGTGCTTTTTTGAAAACAGATGGTCTGCCAGTTCTGTAATAGCTGACATGAGGATTAAGGTATTTAGGTAGCTTGTTCCAGAGGAAAGTGCTACTGGTGAAAGCTACTTCTGACAACTTCAGCAGTCTGAGAGCCAAAATGTTCCAAGGAAAGTGGCTGAAGGTTGAGTTGAATTTCCTGGAGGAGGTCTTAAGGGACCTTAGAAGGCCACAGCACTTTGCAGTCACACCTTAGGAGAGTCCAGCATGGCCATTCTTCAGGCTGCTTGGAGACCAGGACTTAGGAAAGATTATATAATTCCCCCTGGATGGAGTTAAACTTTAGGGGTTTGTAATATCTATAAATTTTTATGGGAAACTAGCCCAGCTCTTGTAGTTCTGACACAACCTGGATTTCGTACGGTTCCAAAACACATACATCCACTGTTCTTACTATTTTTATATCTTAAACTACAGTCCCTACCTGAAAGGCTTCTATAATGGATGTAAACACATTTGGATGAAAATGTGGTCATTTTAGAGGCTACAGAACTTTTTTTCAAATGCTTCTCAGTAATATGCAGATGGTAGCAGTTTTTCTGATGTTGATTGTCACTGCAGACTCCGTTGTAACACTGATTTTGGAGATTATAAATAGGGTGCTCTGTGTTTCTAAAACCTTGGAGTACAGCAGCAGTTCCAGAAGCAGGGGAACCCCAGAAGATGGCTTTTGATCAATAGGTGTACAGCATCTGAAAGGAATGGGAGAGGTGCAGAGAGTGAGCAATGAAGTGTAAAATATAGATGATCTTACTCCCTCCGTGCTATGTGGCACATCGTAGAGGCATTTAAATGGTGTGGTTAAAGATTAGGTGGGGAAAAATCACAGCCGTGTGCAGACTCCTGCAGCTCCATCTGGTTTATTTGAACAGAGCTCATTCAATTAGCTCAGCAAGTCTCTAATCAGCAAAAAAGGTCTTAGTTTAACAGACTGCATCACCACTGCAGAAGGATATAGCTCCCAAACCAAGCTGCCATCTTATCTGACCATGTTAACACATAGCTGTGCCGGTCTTTTCGATATAAATGTTAACACACCTAAATTCAAGGGTGTCAAGTATCAGATTAGTTGTGTCTGAAAAGCTCTCTAAACTTAGCTGGTTTCTGGATACCTGCCCAGAAATGGTTCTAAGAATTTACTTAAGCCAGTGTAGCCTCTGCAGCAGCCAGGTGCTGTGCTGTGACTCTCTACCAACTGTGATACCAGACAGAGCTGCAGCAGCAGCCAGACCTTCAAAACTTCCTTTATGTGTTGCAGGAAGACAGCATTAGGAACAGACTACTCGGCACACTGGCACAAGTGCAGCACTTCTTGTAGCAGGACGAATCAGAATAGGGAATCTTACAATCAAAGCTGTTCTGCCTGTGCCACAGATATTTTTTTTTTTTCTGTTTTGCATTAGAAACAGTGAGAGCGTTTTTGCATTTTCATAAACAACATTCTTGGTCAAAGTCAGTTTACCCAGAAAGCTCAGCTGAAGAGCTTTTTTTCTTCTTAATTCTTCTAAATCCACTGCAAAATACACCCTGGAAAACAATTGTTCAGACAGGCCACAACATTCTTCCTCCCATCCAGTGCTCTATCTCCCAACAGTTTCAGCAACCCTGGAGTGCATTTGCCAGGTTTGGAGGTATTTGCTGTTTGCTGACTAGCAGCAATCGTATCGGGCCCTAAAGCTTCTCACTGACATTGATGTCTTTCTGCTTTACTTCCCCTATTTTATTTGCTTCAAGTGCACTGAAACAAATGGCAATGTAAATGTTAATGAATGATAGGCTCATTAAATGGATCTAGGTTTGCCTCCAAGTTTTAGCTGATCTCTCTTAGCCTTGTGAGGAATGTACTGAGAAATTGCTTGGAAAGCCAGGGCTTTGATTTCAGAGGGCAGTAGTAAGAGGCCGATTATTATGTTGTAAAACTCTCAGGGCATAAGTTTTGGAGGCAAAAATGGGACAAAAAGTCTTGAATGAAACCAAGAGCAAAATACGTCCCCCAGATTTTTGCCAGGATGCTAACAACTGCTGATCCTAAACCGAAGGTCTAACCTCACATCTTCAAATATTAGGCTGTACATGGTAATGTTAAAATACTTCATGTGCACTAGTGCTTGGTGCTTCTAGAAAAGGTACAGCTGAATTTATAGAGCAGATGATCCTCTTTAGTGTACATTAAACCTAAAGACATACCATGACACTGACATTAAGTATTGCACTGTAAATGCAAGAGATGTATGTTCAAACATTGCTCTGAGCTCATATAGGCTTTGCTTTGTTGATTCTAGTTGACTGTGGCCATTGAGGTGAGGAATCAAAGGTGGTAAGGCATAATAATAGTCACTTTAAATTTTTGATGACAGAGACTTGCTGGTTTTATTCATACTACTACATTGATCCATCTTGGCTCTGGTATGTCTCAATTTTAAAACCTTCTCTCAAGTATAGACTGAAATGTTTGTCATCACTGAACACCACATACCCAGATATAGATACTCTCCACCCCACTCCCAACCTTGCTTCCTACTTGAACAGGTGCTTGCAAACATGAACTTTAAAAAGTGCCGTCAAAAGGGCAGTCAGGAGCTGTGTGGGACAGGTAAAAATATGTAATAAATTTCCTCTCCCAGAACTGCACCTCGGCTTTTGCTGCCTGTGTTTTGAGCCCAGATCTGAATGTCTGAACTTTTCCCCAAGTAGCGCATGATGGAGTAAGTTTGTGCCAGGTTCCAAAACCAGCTCCCAGAGACCTCTCCTGACCACAGACAGGATCCAGGGCAAGCAGCATGACCTTACCGTGGGGTCACTCTGTGCTGCTGTATTACCAAGTAAGTCTTTTGCTTTCTGCTTTACACTTCTGTAATTGCATTAATGGATTCATGCCTGAGTTACTGCAAGCAATACAAAGAGAAAAAAATACAGTGCTTATAAAATGAATGTGTGATCACAAGAAAACTGGGAGGAGTAGTGCAAAATATATTTGTAGAGAATGCATAAGATCCTGTAGCAAATGCATCATGACTTGGTAGTATAGTGCTGTATTTTATATCAACTGTAATCACAAATGTTTGTTAACATCAACCTTGTCTATGGATTACAAACTTACTATGCCTTAATACATTCAAGACATTCAACATGTTAATTAATAACAACAGTGGCAATAATGATGATCCATCAGCTAAAACATGCCAACTACATTCATACACAGTAATAATTCAGATCATCCTTTTTCTTAGTTTAAGCATGCTTAAATGCATTTCCTTGAACAGCAAGCATTGAAAAACAAATGAGAAATCATAAAAGAATTGTACCTAAAATTTTGCAAATCTTCATTGTTTGACTTCCTTTCCTTTTACTATACACTATTAACATAAGAATTTGTGTTTGAACCAAGTCAGAATAAAGCCATGGTGTCACTTGCCAGAGCATGGAAAATAAAACACTGCATTGTAAATCACAGCTCTTGGCTTGCAAACTGCATGATTTAAAAATGTAACAACTACAGTCATCTTAATATCACTACTGTATCACATACCAGGCAAAACTTGAACACCTATGTTCAACAGTCTTTACCTCTCAGATTTCTACTGGACATTTGCATTCAAAGGCTAACATTATCTGATCGTCAGTACATTCTTCATAAGTTGTATATGCAAGTCCATTTGTGCAGTAGATGCAGTCTGTAGCTTTCGTATTTTTCATATTTAAAAATATTTATTAGCTAGCAGTTGTTAACATTATATGCACGTCAATATCATTTTTAATTCTTTGAGATAGATATATGGATAATAACAGTATTGTTGAAATATCGGGGGATAGCACAAGTCTGTCTTTCTTCCCTTTGTGCCTCCTGGTAAATCCGTAGCTGTTCTTAGTTACAGTTTTTAGGCTAGTAGGTCCTTCATATTAACAGTATGAAAGGGCAAATAAAGGACTTCAAAATTCTGAATATAATTGAAATTGCACTGATAGTGAAAAGATGCTGGAACAGTGCCTGCAGCTCTTCATGTCTCTGCAATTGGGCTTGAGCAAGGGGGTGCAATTCTTATATGTTTGTAATACTCAGCCTTCTTCCTTGAGGCTTTAAAAGGACCTCATCCCATACATTGCATTTTTGAGCTGTTAGTAGTGAATCTTTGGATACTTGTGTGTGGTCAGAGTTTCTGCCCACAGCTACATGTTATGAATAAAGGGACTGAAACCAAAAAATGGAAGCCCAAACTGAGTGCCAAGAGCAAGAACTGAGCACCACAGGAAGCATCTACCTTCCTCTGAGAATCAGAAGAAAATTACTTTGATTCCTAAATACAGATTTTCAGGCTTAGCCCTGAACACCCTAGAAAGCGATACTGTTCAGCAGGGCTACAACATGGGACATTCCAGCTGTTAGTCCAAAATCCAGCCCTTTTTCATGCTTCTCTTTCAGGGTTAACATTGTGTAACTTGGGGATGCCACATGCCAAATGCCACATTGTCAAAACAGACGCTGTAGCTCTCTGAAGACCAAACTCCTGCATCAGCAGCACTGAAATTTTTTATCATGGCAAGATCTTGGGTTCTTACTGTCCTTCTTGAATATCCATTGCCTCCATAGTTTTGTTTCCTTATATATGGAAACACGTAATAATTCATCACAACTGCATTAAATCAAAAGAGAAGCTATGAATGAATAAAAACATTTGGTCAATATATCTACCAGTCGTCATGGCTGTTTTCAGGAATGGACAATATAATCAGAAATCAAGGAAATTATAAAGAAGAATTTTCATGGCCCTTCATTTTCAGTGCATCACAACAATCAGAAGATTCAGCCTTTGTGTTTGCACTTTCCATGTGAAATCCTCAAAAAAAAAAAAAAAAAAAAAAGAATTGCAAGTAAAAATCACTGCCCTGAGCCTCTGTCTGCCTAGGTGAAACTCCAAGTAGCAGGGACACATTGCACTACAAGGGGGCACATCGTTCCTCTGGCAAGGCTGACCCTCAGGGAAGCAGCTTGCTTGTAAATCAGGACTACATGGAGAAACTGAAATGGTGCCTTTTGTGTTCAGCCGCAGCAGAACTGTTCAATGAACTAATGGAGAATTCGCTTCTTTTCTGTCTGTATTTCTTATATGAAGCGTGCGTGCGTGGGCTTTGGATAAAAGCCAAGTCTTTAAATAGCACTGGCCACCAGCAGAAATCCAAAGGAGTGGATAATAAACTCAGATTAATAGAAAGAAAAACTGTCCCCATTTCTGTGGCATTGCTCTTAAGTGCCTGGCTGGGGCTCACTGCCTTTGCCTTGCCACAGAGCAGTTTGAAAGAAGAGGCCAATTTCTATCCTGCTACTTAGGGGCCGACTGCAGCTCTGGGCAGCACCAGCACAGCGTACCCTGCGTGCTCTCACCGTGTGTCTGCAACAGCCACTGTAACCAAAACCAGCTCCTCAGCTCCTCTCTCAGATGTTTAGCACAAAACTGTTCATGAATGATGAGGAAATGCACCAAAAAGACAAGCAGAATAATTTACATACATTTGATGTACAGCACAGTGCATCTGTTGCGTGGTTTCCATATTCATGCTGTTCTCAGTGGAGAATCATTTGCTTTGTGCTAGAAGAGCATACGCCCCCGAGCCTCCTTCTTTGCTCCACATTCACTTGCTCCTGTATAGATTAATTATTTCAATGGGATTTCTTCCTGGTTTCCTGTCCCCGTAGAGTAATAATGATTTGTTCTATCAACCCTCACAGTAGGTGGATAAACATTACTAGCCTCATTTCGTGCATGGAGAATCTGAGACAGGAGGGTTATGCGCTGACTGCCGTTGCAGACAAGAGAGGCTGTAAGGACCAGTTTTGGCACATAGGAATTTCTTTGTTTGCCTCCCAGGTGCATACTGTGCTCCCACCCACACTGTTGAGCTTTTCAAAACCCAAGGACAGCATAACCTTTTAGGGAAAAAAAACCACACAAAAACACCACAAAAGCAAACCTACCAGGCATTGTGCACATTGTGGCTACAGCGGTTTTCAATTACAACAGCAAAAAAGTATGCTCAACTTTGGATGTGCCTATGTGTCTTTTCTACCTCTTGACACACTGGGCTTGCTTGCACACATGTAAATGTTTGTAGGATGAGGTGTGCAGGTATTTCAGGATGTCCCAGGTGGGAAATTTGCTGTTATTTAATACCTGGTGAGCCATAGGTAGAGGGATACAGGATGAGACCACATTGCAGAACTACTCAAAATAAGATAGACAGAGGGGGCCTGTGTCTGCCCAGAAGACTGCGCAGGGTGGATGTTATCTCTTGGCACAGCTGAAACAAAGCAGACTGACCTCGCAGCACCTCTGTAATCCTTTGCTTACCCAGGGATACCCAACACTGCCTTGGCTGCGCATTTGGGCACGGTCATTAAACATTAAGGAAGCTAAACCACCTGACACGTGTGAGGGGTTTACTTGCTCTTTCAAATGTCACTACCAAGTCAGGACTATGAGACAGCAAAATTAGACCAGGAGAAATCCTCAGGGCAGCAGCTAATGCAATCAGCATAGCTGGGACCTAGTGAGGCAAAGCGGGTATCAGTCCTCCCTCACCTCAGCATGGCCCCACAGCTCGCCAAGGGTTATTTCAGGTCAGAGAAACAGCCAGAGATGATTTCCTAGCCTCCTCGAGACCCAGTTGCTCCCTCTTCCTGCCTAGAAATGTCCCTCCCTGAGGCTGCACTTGACTGATAAATTAATAAAGGGGATTCAAGGATACAGGAGATCTCTTCCAAACCCTTTTTCCCACAAAACCTACAAATCTATGCAGAGGAAGGTAATATTTAAGTGTTAAATTGCCCAACCTCCCACAGTCCTTGGCTGAAGGGCTTCTTCCTGAGCCAGAAATGCTTAATAGCCGTTCCTGTGTTTTTTCCGTGACTCTAATTGCTTTTGCAATAATCTAAATTTTTGGCATCCACAGCATCCTCGAGCACTAAGTTCCACAACAGAACTATAAAAAGGATGTTAAAAGGACCCTTCTTTTGCGTCTTCTAAACCTGGTCACCTCATCGTCTTCTTGACGTGTCCATACTTCTATATGCTGAGAGGCAGCAAATAATTAACCTTTTTTAACTTTCTCAGTTAATTTCAAAGACTGCTGTCATACCAAACACCCCAGACATCTCTTTTTAAAGCTGGTGTGTCCTATTCCACGTTTAGTATTTCACTCCTTGCCTCTCCTCTTGGTACTGTTACTACTTTTATCATACCCTTTTGACACTGGGAGGCCAGAACTGCACATGGCATTTGACATTTGGGCATACAGCAGTTGTATATAAAATGTGTATGTGTGTGTATACATATATTTATTCTGTGTGTGTATGCAGACATACATATGGCAAGGATGTTTCTGGTTTTATTGTCTATTTCTTTCTTAAAATTTCATTAGCAGTTCAGTCTTCTGATCAGCACTGAGAATTGTTTTTCTGTTTTCACAGAGGTATCTATTATTGCTTCAGGCAACTCTGCCCGGATTTGTATTCATTAGCTAAACTGCTTTTTATATGTAAATCTTCTTAGCAGAAATACATGAGATGGGCCTGTTCCTCTGTTTCTCTTCTCTGCCTACAGTGTCATGGCCCTGCAGATAGACTTCCATGTGCCCACTGGCCCAGTGAAGGAACCAAACAGTGAGGAACATCCTGGTTCATCCTGTGTGAAAGTAGTGGCAAATAATACAGATTTTTTTTGGATAACTATGGAAACTGTGCAACCAAGCGTCCGTGTAGAATGTGACAACTCAGCTCCATCAAGATCTGAGCTTCAGACAGACCCCTAAATCCACTTTAATACAGGTTCTGATCCATCCTGTATTTACAACACTCACAGGGGAATGGGAGTACCCAGCCCCCAGCCCCTTTTTCAGTAAATGTTTGTTCTGCAGAAGAGGATGGAAATTTCCATCATGAGATCTGAAAAACAAGGCAAACTTCTCCCCAGAGTGTTGTGTGTCTAACTAATCCCCCTGATGAAAGAGGGCTGGATGATTGACCTCTCAAGGTCCTTTCCTACCCTAATCTTAAAGTGCCTAAGGTTATCAGCGATCTCACAGATAGATAAACAGATCAGCCCATATTTCCTCAGAGCACATTTGTGGGTGACAATTTGCAAAGAGCTGCTTCTACCACCCTTCTGTTAAAATTCCCCATTTCATAATGGCTTCTATGGTACAGACCTTTATAAAACAATTTAAACCAGAGGAATTCAAAATCACTCAGAAGCTGGGTGATAATCTCCTAAGCCTCTGAATCCTTTGTCACTCAGGTCCCTTTTTGATTTTCACAGAAGGGGGGGAATACAGTAGACACAAAACCCTTATCAGAAAATAATAAATAACAAATCTGTCTTGGGATCTTTGAAAATAATAGCAGGTTTGTATTTGCAATTGACAAGTGTTATGAATTCAGGTTAGTGGATTACTATTTAGGAAGATCTTTTCCAAAATGCAGTCTTTTAGTCCTGTTGCCTGCTTTCCTCTACAGTATTTTAAAGCGATGCTTTGCACAACTGGGAGACCAAAAGGTTGATCTTCCCATTCTCTTGTAACACCATCTTTATTCCTGCCATTCTCCTGGGGCATCTGCAGCAAGGGTTGCTTTACAAACATAACTGAGCATGTTCCTTATTTATTACCTGCTGGCAAATCCAGTGCCAGAATTTTAGGAATAACATCATTAACAAGCTGCATGCTCTGATGATTATTTCTCTGTTGACAAGACCGAGAGCTCACACCACATAACAATGAACTAAAAAGCATGCAGCAATGGATTAAAATGGAAGAATTCAATTTCAGTCTTCAAAACATTTCTGAAGCAAATGTCATTTTGAAAAATAACAGCTGAGTGAGTGTATCATGGCAGGATTAGCCCCTCTAATGGTTAAAAACTCCATAGGCCCCAGCTGATCACATGGGGATGCTGATCATCTGGAGAGAATGGTATTTGTGTGCAGCATCCAAGTGGCCAGGGGCCCAGAGAAGTTGTATCAGTTACAAGCCCAAGATCACATCTGTCTTGCGCTGGTCCTGGGGCATTCCGGGTGATACGGGAATGACACCAGCACCACTGGAAACAGCTCTGGCCTCCTACCAAGGTGAGTAGAGCCCTGCTTGCCATCCACCAGCTCCTGTCCCGCCATCTAGTGGGGCGTCTCCGGATGTCACAAGCACCCAAATAAGTAGGAAGCCTTAACACCTGGAGCGCAAACACAGATTTCTTGAGTCTTTTCGATGGGGATCGCTAAGTTAGCTGAGGATACAGTTGAGCTCAACGGCTTCGGGAGAAAAATTAGGCAGAGGCTAATTTGCCTTAGAAAAAAGCTATTCAACTGCCCGCACCACCACCAGCCCTCGCAGCTCCCCTTCCCTTAGGAGCAGGCCATGCTGCTCCGTGAGAAGTCAGATTCAGCTCACTTAACAAAGGGATCTGGCAGTGAGCTGTCTGTTCTGTGGAGGTTAAATACAATGAATTCCACTGTCATTTTTGCAAAGCAATTGAACTGTCCAGGCCTGTGCTGATTCCCGCAATTTTTTTTTTTTTTGTGGATGAATTTATAAATCTTCCATTTCTTTGCAGAGAGATCCAGGCTTACTGCCTGCAGATTAAGCAGAGTACCGGCAAGCATGAGAGTAGTTAAATCCCTGCTCACCTTTCCCTTATGTTTGGCATGGAAGGAGCCTTTTCTGCAGCCTATCTCAAACCTGAGTCAAAGAACTGTACCACATTGTTTTTAAAGAGGACTAAAGCAGGGACTTGTACCAGGATTAAAGCTCTGGGCACTGCAGAACCTGAATGCTTCTCCCTCTGCACATATGTGATTTCCACACAGACTTATCTTGCCATGCAGAACAACAAACACATTCTTCTCTTACAACATGTCTCTTCCAAACCCTCCTGTCCACTCTGAATAGGGTTATGAGGATATTATTTTTATCCCAATTGTGTAACCAGTCTAAACATGTGTAAATGACAGCACATAGCTCATCTAAGAATTGCAGGGTGACACAGAATAGGGCTAAAAGGACCTAGAGGCAGTCTGTCCATCTGTTGCAGGGCAGGGTCAGCTGTTACCTGTGTCATTCATGGTGGATCTAACATACTTTCTGATCTCACCTAAGCAGGTTTCTAGCCTATTCTCAAAAACCTGCAGGGACAGTGAACTAGGTGGACAGTCTATTCCTTGCTTCTCTATTGAGAGCACTGAAAAGCATTCCCAGCGCCTAATTTAAACTCTCTTGCAGCAAAATAAACCAGCTCATATTCCTTCTACTCATTCCCACTGATCTTCTGAACCCTGGCCTATTAGTCCATACCTTTTTCAAAGTGCATTGCTAAAGCTGGAGTCAGTGCTCCAGGAGGTATATGCAGCACTGAACAGAGCTCAGCCCCTCACATCTTTAAGACAGCAGCAGTTTCTTACACATAACATCACCAGTTATATATTCCAATATGGTGTGGGCTTTTCTTAAAACAGGTAAGACAGATAATATTAGGAAAAAATTCTTCACTGAAAAGGTACTCAAGCATTGGAACTGGCTGCCCAGGGAAGTGGTGGAGTCACCATCCCTGAAAGTATTTAAAAGATGTGTAGACGTGGTTCTTAGGGACATGGTTTAGTGGTGGACTTGGCAGTGTTAGGTTAACAGTTGGACTTGATGATCTTAAAGGTCCTTTCCAACCTAAATGATTCTGTGGTTCTATGATTCTGGTTCAGCTTTGGACCTGCCAGTACCCCAGATCTTTTCTGCAGAACAGCTGTGCAGTTCTCTGACCTGTGCCTGTAGCTGATCATTTCTGCTCTGCAGTCAGAAGCATGACATCAAAGCAGCCATATGGAGTGCAGCATCAGCCCAGTGTCCCCTGGCATTTGCCAGCAGCAGAAGCCTAGGGAAGAGCAGAGGACCAGGGCCAGTAATGAGGCAGTACTTCCCCCATACACCATCTCAGTTTCTAGCAGCGTGCAGCTCAGAGTTTGCCTGAGCCTTGTACTGCATCCTTGTGTTTAAAAGCCTTTGAAAGATTTTCCTTTAGTAAATTTGACTGCTCACTGACCTACTGGCCTTGTCCAAGTACCTTCTAACTCTTCATGCCATTTGTCCAATGTGTCAAAATAATTTTTTAATTAAGTTCTCAATCTGCAATACCCTTGTGGTCCTTCCCAACCTAATGCCTGCAACTTTAATGAATGCACCCTCTTTCCCAGCATTCAGCACATCAGTGAAACACTGAATGGCAGCAGACCCAAGACAGGAGTAGGCCTTTCTACCATAGTTCTTATAGTCACGTGGATATTTATGTACCTAAGTCTAAAATGTGGCTGCAGCTTTGGGCAGCACCGTGCTTCAAAGATCTTATCTTTACAATTCCAGTCCTGTTTTTCCTGAAAATGCACTAGTTGCAGTGTAGCCTGACACCCTCACACCTCCCCACCGGAGAGGTTCTAGGTAAACTGAAATGGTGCACCTAATGTCACAGATGAGAAAAGGCTTTTCGTTGCTGTGCAGTGACCTCTGTCTGTCTGAAGAAGCGCAGCCAGCCATCAAGCAAAACAGCTGTGGATGTGTACAGCCGAGAAAGATGCAGAGGATTTTCAGGGACCCAGCTGCAACGGAAAGAACTGTAAATACTGTAAATGTCAGAGTAACAACACCTACATTTCTTATGAGTGCAGGAGGGGTTGTTGCTGAATTGAAGATCTTTCTTGTATTCTAAAAAGTGATGCCTTTTCCTGGGATATCTTCATCTATCTAATCCAGTCTAACATATTCTATTATTTGTGAATAGGTCAGACCTGATAAGCTATACTGATGATCAAAGCTCAACTCTTTCAAGTATCAGTCTCGGGATCTGGGATTCTGACAGTACTGTGCCAATGTAGATATAAATGACCAATTTTTACTCAAGACCCAAAAAGCTCCAAGAATTGCCAGGGCCTGAAAGGCTGACTATATCATGTAACAAACACACCTGAAAGAGTCAAAAGGATGGCCCAGTTTTCTGAGGTCAAATCCGAATTAGTAAGGTTTTTAGCACCTAAAGATCAAACCTTTATTGCCCTGAAACTCCCTGGGGAAAGAACTTGAACAAAACCAGTTTGAGCTACAGTTTTTATCTGGATGGGTGGAATGAGGGGGCTATGAAGTCAGCTCCTGTTTCAGTCCTAAATTCCAGCCAGATTTGTGAAGACACAAGCTGATCACAGGCTTGCCATGCATCCTCTCTCCCAATGCAAGAGGCTGTGTGCCAGGAGATGTGCTGGGGAAGACAGCACTGGGCACAGGCTGCCTTGCCAGGCCTCTCTTCAATGCCAGTCATGCTCAGTTGTTTAGTCTTCAATTTTCCAGTTCCTCTCTACCAGGAGAAATATATATTTATACACACATACATACATATATATATATATATATATAGGACCCTCTCCCACATCCAGCAAGTGATGTAAAATATCACCACTACTATGTGCCTTTTACAGCCTTTTACAAAGGTTAGAACAAACGCACTGGTGCTGTCCCTTACGTGACAGCCCAGCCTCACCTCTCATTTGTTTCCACTGACTGCACCTGGCAGGAGCCTTAGCTGCAGGCAAGATCTCCTCCCTTTTCATACAGCTCAACAGGAGGCACCACAACGGGCTGAAAACATATTGTTCACTTAGAGAAAGAACGGCAAAGTATCAGCTCTCATCTGCCATTTTAATCCAAGACACAAACAATTAGTTGAACACAGTCATATCCAGATGCTAATGTTTGGTGGAAATGAGTAACAGTGCATTAATTCCCGACTAGCTGAGATGCGTCTTCCATGATAAAGGCTTCTTGTAAGACTCTGCAGACACCAGCCTAGAAAATCCTCCTCAAATGATATTAAAAGCCTCATCTATAAAAACACAGGACTTTGTTCAGTCCTTGGGGATTTACATGTCTCCAAAGATGAGGTGCACTGTCAGGAAAACCTGTCACATCATTTTAGATGTCACTCAGCACCTAAAAAGAATGTGCTGCGGGAGGGACCACCTTTTTAACCAGCCTACCAGGCTGGAATGTATTAACTGTTGGCTGGATGAAGCAGGTGAGGAACACTAAGGTTTTCTTCAAACAATGCTGGTTTTGAGGAGTGGGGGTGGTAAATTAATGCATTTTCTAATCTAGTTCATGACAATGTATCAACACATGACATAATTGCCTGTTTATATAGCATCACAGGAACTTTTCAGCAATGGTACCTTGGTGAAGTTCTTCTTGCAAAACCTATACCAAATAAAATATCACTTAGTCCTGGGATTTATTCAGGGTTGTCTGAGTTTAAATTAATTTTAAAAGCAATTCAAGTTAAAAGGATGCAAAACCTTGTCATGTCAACACTCCTAGTCTCATTTAAAGCTTTTTCCACTTGATATTTATTTAGTTTAACTCCACACCAAATTGGTGTTCACACAGGAGCCTTGACCTATATAACTGACACATTTTTTAATAGTATCTCCCACTTCACAGCTGCAACTCTGAATGTAGAGCTACAGGCAAATCAGCCTGAAGGTCCATCTAGCTTAGCAGTTGTGTCAAAGGGTTTCTACCTTGACTCCAGTAAATTGAGTCAACTGCTGAATTTGTAAGAGGTTTCAATACCGCTACAGAAATATTCATTTTTCTAGAACAATCTCTTCAAAATATAACCAAATTGAAGCACACCTACTAACTGGATGTTTTTAGCTGCATATTACATTACAGTGAAGGAGCCAAATGTTCCCCTGTCACTCAACCCACTGCTGAAGATGAAAGTTGCTCTTTTTCTATTGCGGTTTGTAAGAAGAGGGGCTATCTTTTATCGGGCCAGCTGCCACCAAGACAAAACCGATAAGCTCTGGGGCAGAAGCCCCTTTTTCAGGTCTGAAATAGCAACGGTAGTCATAAAGGTGAAAAACAGCAGAGAACGACTTAAATTTAATTATGTAAGCAGCTAGACCATCTGAAAAAAAAAAAAAAGGCACTGATTTCTGGAGCAAAGGAAGTGATAGCAGGGGAGGAGGAGATAAAACTCGAGCTCCTCTGGCATACACAAAGCAAGCAATGAGTAATTTACAGCCTGAGGAGGTGAGGGACAGGCAATTGTATTCTGTGCCCCGGTGCCTCTGTCAAGTCCAGGATCATTAGCAACATTAAGCATTGTAGGTCCCACGGTGTCTTTTGAAGGTATTTTGTCAATGTCCCCTAAGAATTAGGGTTCAAGGGGGGTCTGCATTAATTTCTGCTGTGACAGGCTACTGCAGAAAAGTACGTGCAAGGGGGAAATAAGAGGCCTAGGCATCACTGTCCTTCTGCCTTTCACCTTGACCCTGCCTGCCGGGCTTAATCTGACTTCACTGTGGACAAAAATCCAAGCAATATACCTGCTCCAAGCAGTCCTTTCGCTAGCACGGAAGTGGCGTCTCTGAACATACCCAACTCTCGTTATCGGGGGGAGGAATAACAGGAGGACTCTAACAGCTTCTTAATTGTTTGCCTATTAAAGAACATCGTTTATTTGGAGAAGGCGCAGCACCCTGAACAGTGACAACACCTCACGGCCCTAACAAGGTGTCAGGAGCTCCCCAGCAGCGAGTGAGCAGGGCCCACCCTCAGCAGTCCCTGCAGGTGGTGGGGCTTCCAGCGAGGCCCCCGCAGGTGAGCGGGCAGCGCCTGCAGGCGGTCGCGACAGCCGACAGGCGCGTTATCGGGCTGCTCGGGAGCGGGCACAGCGAGGGACGCCGCGGGGCACCGAGGTGCGCGGGCTAGGCGCGGAGCGCTCCCCCCTCCGCCTGAGCCCGTCCCGGGCTGGCGGTAAGGTTCGTGCCCGGGCCGGGGCACAAGCCAGCGGGGGGAAGCGGCCACGGGCGCTGGGCGAACCGCCCGGCCACAGCACAGCGACGGCCCGCCCTCGGCCCCCGCCCCGCCCCCGCCCCGGGCAGAGGGCCGCCCCCCGGCCGCAGCTCCCGGCCCCGTCAGCGGGGGCACACGCCGCCCTGCCGCCGGCACGGCTCTGCCGGCGGGTGCGGGGGAGCGGCTCGTGCTGCGGGACACCCCCCTCCCCCCCCTTCGCCAACGGCCGCTCTAACGGCCCCGTCACGGGCGCCCCCCGCGCCGCCAGCCGCCTCCCGCCCACCGGCCGCGCGGGGGCGCCGCGCGGGGCGGGTGCGGGGGGAGGGGGGCGGGGGGAGGGCGCGCGTGCGCGATGACGCGCCGGGACGTGCCCGCTATATGAGCCCCGGCAGGCGCTGACTCGGCCCTTTCCGCCTCGCTCCCGCCCGCTCTCGGGTCGCTGCGCAGAGACCCGCGCCGCCGCCGCCCGTCGCCGCCGCCATGATCATCTACCGGGACTGCATCAGCCGTAAGAGCGGCGGCGCGGCGGGGGGGGGGCGACGCTGGGGCCGGGAGGGGCGGGCGGCGGCTCGGTCGGCCGGGGGAAGCGGCTGGTCGCGGCCTGGGCCCGGCCGCTGGGCCCGGCGGTGCCGCGCATGTGCAGTGCGGGCGGCGGCGGCGGCGGGGGGCCGGGGGGGGGCAGGGCCGGGCCCGGGGGGGCTCGGGCCGGGCCCGCGGGGCCCGGGGGTGGGGGAGCCGGAGGGAGCGTGGGCCCGGCCGGGCGGTGAGGGGAAGGGGCCGCGGGCCGGCGCGGGGGAGCGGAGGGTGGAGGCTGACGCGGCGGCGCCCGCCTGTGTGTGTCCGTCCCCCGCAGAGGACGAGATGTTCTCGGACATCTACAAGATCCGGGAGGTGGCGAACGGCCTGTGCCTGGAAGTGGAGGGGAAGGTGAGTGGCCCGGCCGCCCCGGGCGGTGAGGGGGGGCGGGCCTCGCAGCGGTGACTCTGGGCCGGGGAGCCGGGCCGGTGGCGGAGGCACGGCTTGGGGAGCGGGGACCGGCTTCCTGCGGGGGCCCGAGAGGGGGGCACCCACCGCGGCCGGGTGCCTGTGGCCGGGGCAGGGCCGGCCGGTGGTGAGCGAGAGGGCCCGGGGCAGCCAGGCTGGTGTGCGGCGCCGGCGGTGTAGCAAAGCTTCGGTCAGGTGTTGGGAGAGCCGTCTGGCTTAAACCGTGCTCGGGCTGCAGTCAGGTTCCTTGCGCTTAACT
This sequence comes from Falco biarmicus, assembly GCF_023638135.1. Classification (NCBI taxonomy): domain Eukaryota; kingdom Metazoa; phylum Chordata; class Aves; order Falconiformes; family Falconidae; genus Falco; species Falco biarmicus. The sequence goes on from NC_079289.1 coordinate 32,354,079, forward strand.
GTGGCTCTGAAGTCATGCCCTGCTGTCAGGTCATAGATGTGTAAGAGCGGTAGCGTTAAAACTTTCGCAGAGCCGTTAAGTTTTTTGATGTCTCTAAATCTAGATGGTCACCAGGACAGAGGGTCAAATTGATGACTCTCTAATTGGTGGCAATGCCTCTGCTGAAGGTCCTGAGGGAGATGGAACAGAAGCCACGGTCATAACTGGTGTCGATATAGTAATAAACCACCACCTTCAGGAAACCAGCTTTACAAAAGAATCCTACAAGAAATACATCAAGGATTACATGAAAGCGTAAGTATTGGTAGGCGTTATCTTTAAAAGGGATTGTGAAATTTATTTAGTTTGCTGAGATTTTAAAAACAGTGTTGAACTTTATTCCCAGTAGGTGTTAGTTTTGATACACGTGCCAAACTGGCTGTGAACTTCTGTAATGTCTTAACGCTTGGCAGAACTGGAGCTCTAAAGAATTGATACTGGAATATCTAAGTTTATTTTGGCTGAGGTAGAGGACCTGGTCATGTGCTTTAGATCTTATTTGTAACCCTGTTGTTTTCTTTTGGGTTTCTTCATGCCAGACCTTCATGTGGAAGGGGGTTAGGTGGTCAAGAAAAGCTTCCTGAAGCTTTTCTAACTTGACACTTAAATGTCCAAAAATAATGTGTGTGAATGAAACTTCTTGATAATTTAAGGTGTAATTTCTGTTGCTCATGGTTCAGTGGGTTAGTATGAAAGGTGAAAATGCTTTCCGATACTGACAGAGAGTACTCTTGGTGCTGTGGAAGTGGCTTGCTAATTTTCATCTACCACTAGAAGTGAGCTTGATGATTGGCAGGCACTGTTCTGCTAGTTCCCTTCAAATTTGGGGGCTTTGAGAGGGAACAGGAGAAAGGCAGCAAAATCACAGTTTGACTGCTAGTAACTCTTCTTGCTATGATGTGATGCTGCACAGTGAAGTTATTAAGCTAGAACATGTTTTCAGTGTGTTTTTCCTTCCAGAATCAAAGCCAGACTTGAGGAACACAAGCCAGAGAGAGTAAAGCCTTTCATGACTGGGGCTGCAGAACAAATCAAACACATCCTTGCTAACTTCAAAAACTACCAGGTAATGAAACTTCTGTCTCTTTACTGCAATGATGCAAGCTGCAATTGGCTCATCTGCTGAACTAGTTTGAGTTTTGAGGGCCTCTCTTGTGGGGACATCCTTTCTCTAAGAGCGTTAGGGTTTCTGAGAAGCAGGGAGGAGAAAGAGCGAAAGACTTGGTGTTCGGGCGTCTTATTTCAGCTTGCACTGTTTGTAGTTAACTACATTTATAGTTATCGCCATTTAGGAACTGTGGAGTTAAAAGACTTGAAGGATAACTTTGTCTGTTGTGTCTTACTCTGCTGTTCATAGTAGTGTGGTGTGGCACTAAAATGGATGAGCTGCAAAAGCAAAATTGCTGCAGCTGGTCGTGGAGACTTCGAACTTGGAGATGTTGTAGCTTTCTTATACAAAAAGGCACTTTCTCCTGGTAATAGCTCATTAAATGTCTCAGTAACATATTTCTCTGAAGTTCTTTGTAGGAGAGAACATGAATCCAGATGGCATGGTGGCTCTTCTGGATTTCCGTGAGGATGGTGTGACCCCGTATATGATTTTCTTTAAGGATGGCTTAGAAATTGAGAAATGTGTAAGTACTGACCTGAAATGGATGAATGTGCCTAACTGCTGCTACATGATTAGCTCTTTCAATGCATCACTTGTTCTCTTGTATCCCTGTTGAACAGTAGCTGCCAGTTCAAAAACTTAAAAGTTCATGTAAGTACACCCTAATTGCTACTTTGTGTTATACAAAGTGGCTGGAACTTCCATTGTATACTATTCAATTATAGTAAAAGGGGACATAGTTTCACTGTAGCGATTCATGGTGACTTAATGGCTAAGAAATGTAGGAAGAATTGCCTTGGCGAAATGTGTAATTGGTTATGGTTTTAAACTATTAAAGACAATGTCCTCTGAAATGGAGCACTTGCTACTTTGGTCCCTCTTGTGGGGGTTAATTCTGAAGTATTTGGTCATGTTTTTTCTTCTTTCACTTAATTTGATGCCCTTATTTTGTTATGCAAGAACTGTTTAAATATTGCCCTAAACTTGGGATCACAGTGATACTTGACTGAGTACTTAACCTTATTCTACTTGGAATCTCCAGCTGTCTAAGCTCAGACAGCTCCTGTGGTCTGCTTTAACTACTCTTGGAATGTGATTGCAGTGAAACAGTATTTGGATCCCAACACTTGTACTTTTAGCTTATTTGGAGAACTGTGGAATTTGATGCAGACTAGCGGTGTGGAATCACCAATTGCTTTGCCCAGTCATTGTGGACTTACAAAGTCTGTTTATAGCCAGCTAAATTTATCTGTAAAGCCTCTTACAGGCTTTCTGGTATGCCAGTCATGTAAAGATGAACCAAATTCTATTGTGGAGCAGTAGTCCAACTAAGGGAATGCTTTTACTGGCCAAAACAGACACACAGCTTCCTGCAGCTTGACTGAAGGGTGATGTCTGTCCTGGGCCCTAGAATAGGTGGTCACCTGGCAGGTACCTTCTCAGACCAGAAGCTTGCATGCATCTACCCTACTTGGGCAGACCTTTTGGATTCGGGTAACACCATCTTCAGGTAGGTGGAGTTACAGGAATAGCATCAGGGTGTTCCAGTGGGCAAAAAACCTTACAGCTTCTTTGTGTACAGCTCTCTGAAGAGAGACATATGTACGTTGTAAACTTTAGTACTTCTTTAGGACATACTCTTATTTGAAAGGAAATCTGAAACTTGGTGTGTCAAGAAAAAGGGGATGAATAAGCATCCAGTCTGGCTTGCTCAGCAGCTGGTACCAGTTGCTCTGTATGATCATAAAAAATGATCAGCATCCTCTGATAGACCATGAGCACTCTTTCTGTTGCTTTCTGGTTTGCACTAAGATGCAAAAATAACTTCCTTGCGCTTTCTGCCTGCCTGACTATGGCAGCTCAGATTGAATTAGGGAATACACAAGTAAGTTATAGAAACTTACTGTGACTGTCTTGACATTGAACTAACCCTTGCTACTTTTGTTTCAGTAACAAATCAAACAGTATGGTTTTGGATCACTTGTCTTCATAGCTGGCTGCTGTTTCTTCTTCATTGGCACAACACCAGGAATCGGCAATGTCTAACTGGACTGATGTCATCTTGAGCTTTATTCACTTATTTTGACCCTGATTTGGAGTGGAGGCATTGTTATAAAAAAAAGAAAAAAAAAAAAACCCCAAACATCTGTCATGTAGGTTGTCTAAAATAAAACTCATTTAAACCCATTTTAGGTGATGCCTTTTGGTCTAATGTGTTTCTTAGGGTAACTTGCAGGAGAGGTTGCAGCAAGGTGTTTGTCCAAGGATTTGGTAGTGCGCTAGGACCAGGCTATACTACTGACAGTACAACTTGACTGTTTCCAGACAGACTTCACGCAGTTTTTACCTGTGGCTTTGGAGTGCAAGAGCAGGCAGAGGTCAATAAGGCAAAGTCCAAGAAATGCCATCATAATGGAGTGGACCACCTTCGTCTTTCATGATTGCTCAGAGACTTCTCTGGAAGAGATACCAAAATTGGTAAAAAAAAAAAACCACCAAAAAAACCCAACAAAAAAACCTCAAATACACCCAGAATGGACTATGCACTATTCAAGCTGAGTGCTGGCTGAGCTGCTGTGTCAGACAAGGATACTTGAGTCTGTTCTCAGTTGTAGTATGACTTCAAGATCAAAGTAGGAGGATGGATGGAACAGGAGTCAACACCAGCACACTGTCTGAGCCTGAGTACTGGGAACACTGGGGAAGAGGGTGAAATTATGAAGTTTTTCAGCACAGCCTGGCTGTGGTAATAGCTCCTTTGTATTTGACAGCTATTCAGGAGCAGGTTAACTAGAACTTGGTCAGTTTGCAGGGTTTGGGGGTTTTCTGTACTACTAGAGGAGAGAAATGTTGGAATGACCACGCTCTGTCATAGGTGCATTACAAAGCAAGTGTGTGCTTGGGCTCAAGACTTACTGGAGTACTTAAAACTTGCTGTGCCTGCTGTGTTCCTTGTTAGGAAATGCATCTGTTTGACAGACCTGGAGCAAACCACTGTTGCTTCTCTGGTTCTTGCTGGGATGCAACAGTAACGGGTTCCTTGCGCTTTCTACCTGCCTGACCTGGTGGTAGTCTGGATTGAATAAAGGAACACAAATACCTTCACAGAGAGCCTTGGGGCAAGGGGGTTTGTTGTTGATGCAGTGCATGCCTGACCAGGGATGTTGCCTTGGACTGGAAATCATAACTTCTTCCCTACTGCAGTGATTGCAGGGGTATCGGAGGTTAAGGTGCCTGAAAGGGGAGGCCGTGAGGCGCTGGCTAGCTGTGGACCTGTGAGGCCTCAGGCCTCCATTTCAGAGTTTTTATGTCTGTCTTGTTGGTTTTTGGGCCCTGGTGCAGGAGGGTTGAGGTGGAGCCAGGTTTCTGCAGGGGTGAGATAGATGTGGCAGCAGGCTGGGAGGAGTGATAGTGTCTGCGGAGGTGGGAGTGGAGTGTGCCCTAGTTATCTCGGAGGTTCCTATCTGGTTTGTCTATTTTAGTTCTGTGGGAACTTCATTTACATATGTGGTGGTGTGGTGTGTTGGTTTGTGTTTGGTTTTTTTTTGGCTTTCCCGAGTAAGTCGGGCCAGCTGCACTGCTGGCTGAGGTACAACTTTGGTGTAATCTGAGTGATGTAAATTAATACTCCTCTGCCTTTACCCTATGGGGCTGAAAGGGAGGCAGGTTCAAAGCCTAAATAAAATCAGTGTGAGCCAATTTTTGTTTTCCTTGCAGAGGCTTTGTTTAACGGGGTTGGGTGAGGATGTTGCATGTGCTGGGAGCTTGGGAACGCTTGCTCAGTTTGAGACTCTGCTTCTCAGTGGAGTAAGGTTAGTGTAGGCAGGGCAGTGCTTGTGTGGCTGTGCAGCCCCTAACATCCCTTGGCTTCCACTTCCAGTCAGTGAGCCAAAGTGTTCAAAACTGCATGGAGCTGGTACGTGGGAGTGACAATGGCTCTTCTGCCTGCTTGCCTGGTTATGCTGGGGCTGGGAACCCTGGGCACAGGCTTGAGGCAAACTGCTGTGTGGCAGCTGTGTACAAATGACAAGGTGCTGCTTTGAAAAGCAGGTGCTTAAAAGCATGATGAGCACTGCCTCGCTGTTGGGTTGAGTGGCTTATGGCAAATTGCGTGCCATCCTGTCTGTACTCCAGGCTAACTGGGATATTTAACTGGTGTGTGCAAGCATGCTGAGCTATTGGGTTACATGCTCCCATCAATCTCGTATGTCTTTTCTGTGTGGTGGAGCCTCTGATGGGGAGTCTCCCTTCAGCCTGTTGTAGGAAAGTGTCAGTTCAAGGGCTCTTGAGAATGCAGGATTTTGTTGTTTGCTTTTCCAGTGAGCCCTGGCAAGAGAAGCGGTTTTGTGGCTGGCTGCACTGTGCTTCCCAAAAATGCATTGCTGCCTTCGCTTTCTTGGGGAAAAGGGCAAGTCTTGCTGCTCTGAAGTGTCAAACGTGCCAGGCACCAGTGAGGAGAGGTTAAACCACACCCGGTGGCAGGGAAGGACTGTGGCAGTGACAAGCAGCGGTCTCTGCTGCACTGCTGTGGTAGCTGCCTGCAGTGGAGGCAGGGTGAGGGGAAAGGTGGGATCCAGCGCCTTGCATTGGGAGTTGCTGCTTGCTGTTAAGTGGGAGGCCTGCGATGCAACTCGGCTGAAAATGAAGTTGGCATATTTCTTCATAACCCAGTTCCTCCTGTTCTGGCCCCTCTTCGTTTCAAGCAGCTGTTCTGTGGGGCTGGAAAGCCAAAGTGATTTGAGAAGGCAAGGCTTTGTAAGGCTGTTAATGCTACAGCTTTGGAGTTACTGAATTGATTAAAAAAACCTCCTCATAACAAATTACCCTATTGCTTAAACACAGCCTGAACTGAAGGACAACTTTAAAACTTACCCCCATCTTGTTTTAAAGTGTGCTTATCAGGCTTGTATCTTGCATTCCTGGGAAGATATTTTCCGTGGCTGGAAGGACTGCGGAGCTGGGAAGGATCCAAACGGCTTTTCCCCAAAGCCTCGTGGGGTAGGTGAAGTGGCTGGGTGTCAGCCCTGCACAGGGCAGGAGGCTGTTCCTGCACCTCCCATGAGGTGGCTGCTGGCAGGGGAGGGCTGATGGCTAATGGGGGGGGGAGGGGAGAGACGGGACTAGATGGACACCTTCTATTTTAATTTTGTACTTTTGTGTTGAAGGTTGTGATGTCTTTGGGCTGGAGGAAGTGGCTACTGTGCTTGGCATGTGTCCTGTGGTCCCCTTTGGCCTTTTGCTTTCCCACCCCAATGCTGCTCTTCTTGCTGCCCCAGCTGGATCTTGCCCCACCTACAAATCTGTTCTTTTTTGCCCTCTCAAAGCATTCCTGCAGTGTCTCCAGCCCCACAGCCCAGCGCTGGTAAAATATCCCACCCCTGTGGACCAGTGACTGTGCTGTTAACATCTGAATGACGCTGCAGCAGCTTGCTGCTCCTTGGCTGCCTGCTTTGAGGAGAAAGGGTGCAAGCCTGGGCATGTTGATGCTGTGGAGAGAACAGCTGGCGTGCTGGGAGAGGTGCTGGTGGGGCCATGGGGAGCTGGATACCCCCTTACCCCCTCGGGTACTCTGCCCATTGGCTTTGCCTGTGCAGCTTGGGCGGGGGGTGGGTGCCAGAGCCCAGGTGGGGGGTGGTCCTGGAGCCTTGTGCAGCCCTCAGCTTCTGCACAAGGAGGGAGAGCCTGCAAGAAATGAACGGATGTAGGGAACAGAGCTGGGTGGTTTTTTGGGTTGTCCCACCCCCCGGCTTGGTTTAGCTTAAGGCCGGAAGGGACTTGGCATAAGCTTAGGCTATGATTGTTGTCAAATTATTTTTTCAAGCAGATGTAGAAAAAAAATAAATGCTCAACTTGCTTCCTTCCCTCAGCAAGTCTCTCTTGAGCTGGCTTAGGCCAGCCTGCTGTCATCCTGGGCAGTGTCTTCAGTGACAGCTATGTAGGGAGGATGCTTTTATTATACAATAGCATCTGCATCAAGATACCTCTGCTCTCACGTGCTGCTGCTGACTTGGAGCAGGTAAGATGCCTCCTCCTGCTCCTGTGGACCTCTGGCTGCGCTTCAGCTCTGCAGCCGTTGCCCCAGGATGCAGCTGCTGTTACAAACTAGTGGTTTGCTGTTTGCTCTGCACCAGCCAGCAAGTAAGTAAATCTTGGTGTCACTGCTAACCCACAGTGGGAGAGCAGCAACTGAACACCATGTTCATTTAGCTTGGACATAAATGCCTCAGTAGGAGGAAAAAAACCCGCTAGCCAAGTCTGAAAATCTTTGCCCTGAACAGCCCAGAATTCATCGCCAGGAGCACAAGCGTGCTGGTTTGTGGTCCCTGGGCCCTGGTTGCCTTCTGGTTGAAGCTGCAGCTGGAAGCTGTTGTGCAAAGATGACAGCCAAGTGGCTGTGGCCAGGGCTGGGGGAGCTTTACTGGGTGCCAGCAAATGCTGGCAGGCCCTGAAGAGCATTGTGGAGGGGCACAGCAGGATGTTAAGGATGCGCGTAGCTGCTGGGTGTTTCGAGCCATCAGAGCTGCGCTCATCACCTTCCACTTCTGGCAGAAAGAAGCCAAAAGCCCTCGGAGGCCTTTTTAGAATCTTGGTGTGTGATGCCAACAAGAGGCAGCAGCTGAATGTGGTGAGAAAAATTATGAGAAATCATTTCTCTGCACCCATCCTGTTACCCTGGGAGCCAACAGCTGGGGTTCCTTGCCCTGTGTGACCAGCAGGCCAGGAGGAAGCACTGCTGGCGTTCCAGAGTGGCCGTGCCCTCCCATCCTCTGCAAGGTGTGAGCATGCCGGCAGCCCTGCCAAAGCAATGTAGCTGCTTTTTTTTTATTTTTTTTTTATAGGGAATGTCCAAAAATTAGATGCTTGGGAAGTATGTAACGATTAGCTTCCCAAATTCTTTGTAATGGAGTAGTTGAGAAAAGAAAAAGCTAAAGCTGGATGCTCCCTCGCTGCTCCCTGCGGAGGTGCAGCTAGCAAAGCCCCACTGTGGCACTGGCTGAGGTTCATCTCTACCTACAGCTGTCTGCACCTGGGACTGGCACCCTTGGCCCCTCCAGCCGACCAGGGAGGGCTGATTTCTCTGCCTCCTGCAGCTCCAGAACTGCTTGCAGCTGCTGGGCCTTGGTCAAGCTGCCCACAAAAAGATGTTTCAAGGGCTTGGTGCAGCCCTCGCTGCTGGCTCTGGCTGCCCTGGCCCAGCAGCCACCTCGTGGCACATGCTTTCTGGTGGCATAAGACTGCTGTGGCCCCCACGAACACACCTGAATTTAAGCAGAAAAGGCAAGATAGTGGCTGCCCACAGGTAGAGGGATTTGTGTTCATGGCCCCTTGCTTAGTGGGCTAGGTAGCTTTAGGAACTTGTGGCTGGGGGTGCTTGGGCTGGTGGGCCCTGCCTCGCTGCAGCCTCTCCCATCGCTGGAGTGTAGCCTCTTCCCAAGGCTGGGCTTGGCTGAGTGGTGGAGGGAGGCTTCTCGGGAGTCAAAGCTGGGTTTTATGTGAGTGAGACTCTGGAGAGAAAAAAACCAAAACACCAAAAACAACCACACCCAAACACCTTAAATTAGATGTGTGAAGCCCAGGGTGGGCGGGTCTCATTGCCCTCCCCCAGTGCTATCAACCCTCCCACCACAGACTGGTGGGTGCAGGCGTAGGTCCAGGAGGCTGAGGAAGTATTCTGTAGTTTCCTTTGTCATTTTTAATCAAGCTTTTGCCCTTGCATGTTCCTTTTCTACTTGGTTACCTGTCTCAGAGCTGCTGAAAGCCTTCCCTGCCTCCTGGAGGTGCTTAGGTTCCTGTGGAAATGCCACTTTCAAGAATGAGTTCCAGAGGTAAAACTAGTTAATGGAGCAGAGGGGAAAAGAAACAAGGTGTTCTTTTTCTTTCAAGATTGAAAGCCAAGGTCTGCACCTTCTCCCTTCTATTTGTCTGTAGTTGCAAACATACCGGCTGCAGAAGCCCAAACCCCTACGTAACACCATCAGGGGCAGCAAGTCCCTCTTGGATGACCGCACTTGTCCAAGCAGTGCGTTTTGGCAGAGGTCTGGAGACCAGTACCAAGCAGCTCCTTCTGTTGAGGTTCTTGAGGGCAGGAGAACAGTATCACTGTGTGTTCACCTGCTGGTGCTTGAATCTCCTCACACAAGCCCTAGGTGTGCTTAGCTGAAGGGATGCTCAAAGGCACCTGTGTTCATTGACACCCCACCCCACCCCCACCCACCCCCGGCTTAGAGCTGCCCTCTGTTTCTCATCTAAAGGCGTTTTTCAATTCCTTATTCCAAAATGTGGTAAACTTAAGAATTTATTTGATGGGAGCTGAATGTGGAGGGGTTTGACTTTCTTGACAGATGAGAGCCTTGACACCTGCTGCAGCCCCAAGTGCTGAGCTCTTCTGGAATGGGTCTTTTTTTGATCTTTCCTGTTGGAGTTTGTCATCCTTGTGTGAGTAACTAAACACTCCCTGAGAAAGGCTGACCACACATAGTCTTTGTTGGGGGAGCCAGGAGTGTCCTGCAGTCCTGCCGTTGGTACGAGAAACGGTGCAGGTTGTACCCAGCCACAGCTCGGTGAGAAGTTCAACAAGCAGAATGATCTTCCAGGTGAGCTTGGAGCAACGGCTCAGCTCTGATGCTGTGTTAGTGAGAAAGATTTAGGAGTCGAATAAATACAGTGACTAATGAAAATGCCATCCTGGTGACAGGGACATGTGAACATGGGTGGGCACAGCTGACACATGCAGGAGGTATATTCAGCTGGAGCCAACTCCAAGCAGCTGGTAAGGCCAATACATAGCTGACTCAAAGCATGGATGACTTGTAGGGAACATCCGTTGGGATCACAGCATCTAGTGAGCTCAGATCCCACTCCCAGCTGTGTCAAAGACGTGGTGTCAGTTACAGCCACACAGCTTTTGGCCAGCCTGCAGCTAATATCTGCATTTAATTTCTGCTGCTGTTTCTCATGCAGCCCTGCCGGGCCCATCAGCAGGGGAGGCAGGTGGCAGCAGGCACCTGTTTAGAGCCGTGAGCTGGTGGGGAGCAGAGCATGGCAGCACTGGGACCAGCCTGTCCCATGCTGGGTGCAAATCCACCCCCTGTCCTCGCTTAGCAGTGGCAGCCTCTGCACTGCCAGCCCACTGGCACCGGGATGTCTCTGCTGGGCCAGCTGCATCACTGTTGCCTCCCATCAGCTCAGGTCCATGCTGGTACTGCCTGGGTGTGCCCAGTATAAAATTTCTGATGACTCAAAAGAACTGGTCATGTGGGAGAAGTAATGTTAGAGAGCTGGATGTGCTTTTAATCTCATTTAATGGCATTTAGCACATTGATATCTCTGCTCATGCCTATGGGACCTGCTTGTGGACCAATGTTTCAACAATTAATATTCAAGAGCATCTGCATGAGCACAGTTCGGCAGCAAGCAAATACAGCAGCACATGCAAAGCCAGCAGGGAACTGGTGCTCATCATGGCTGTGAGTTCAAAGTTTAAATGAATCTGAACGTGGGGGCTGAGGGATCAGACTTGAATGCCTAACAAGCCGCCTCCTCCACTCCTTCAGCAGATGGCAATCCTGCTAACAGCACTTGTGTAAGGTCCCCTTGCAGAACAAGCGGAGCGGAGCTGGAGAGTTTTTGCCAGTTATCGTGTGCTGGATCCAAATGAGGTTGTCCCAAATGCTAAATGATTATTGCAGCCTTGCATGAAGTTAGACCAGTCCTGCACATTGTGTTCTATAGCAAGACACGAAGGCTGACTTCCTGGGTTTCTCTCACAGCCATTAGCAAGCTGGGTCCTGCTTGCAGAGCCTGAGGAGACGGGATTCAACGGCAGTATTTATGAAAGCGCACACATCCCCGGAACGTTACCTGCTCTTCAAAAACTCAGTAATCCACCTCCTATATGAGGTGGAAGTTGTGCTTTTAAAACATCACCTTCTGCTTTATATACCGGTATACTAATGAGGTTTTTTTCCACAGTTTTCTTTGCTCTTTCTTTAACATAAAAGCTTTGAGAATATAATTTAATAGTCCCCTCCCATCTCCTTTCCTGTTTCTTCCCCAAAAGGATGTTGAACCCTTGCAATGTGCATTTAAAAAATGGCTAAACAGAGACACAGATGCATTAAGAAATCTTCCCCAAAACACAGAGAAACCCCCAGTGGCAAAGCCAGCAATAAAAACATGGTTTGAAAAAACCCTTCATACCTACGCTATCTAAATCACAACGTGTTCAGTCAATAATGCAGAACATTGCATGGTACAAATTAAAATAATGATTTTATTGATATGCTTAAACATAGGTAACATGATGATATAAAACGAGAGAAATCTATTCCTTGATGTACCTAACAGACAGACACTTCATTTTTTTTTTCTCAGTAATCACTTGGTGGGGGAGGGAGACTGTTGTCTTCCCACTGACCTGTTGTTCCTATGGAGTCTAAGGACCATGATGAGCACTTGTGGTTACGGCTGTTTTTTCTAAGCCTGATCCCAAAAGGAGCATCATGTCTGTTGCACCCACACACTGCACAGAAGGTTGTGCACCTTTGCAGACTTCCAGACAAAGCCCTGACAGATCCCAGCAGAAATGAGGGTATTAACCTGGTTCTACTCGAATGCAAAACCACAAAGTTAATGGTTTCCTCTAGGACACGTTTTCCAAAGTCATCAAGGCTTTGAAAAGCCATAAAGCTAACAAAGAAAAGATCAGAACTCAAAAGATTTCTAATAAAGATAAATCTAATACAAGTTATTCTATAAATATTTTTTTCCTGTCAAAAGACAAAACACTTATAGAAACATACAAGGAATATTCCTTGGAAAAAAAATGAAGCTACGGAAAATTACAAAGTATCAGCTGCTTTAACTTGAATCTTGCAGAATTGCGCTGTGCTCAGTCCTATCTGTAAACCCACCACAGTTCCCTCAGTGCAATCACTCTAATTGGCTCTTGCTTTGTAAATGCCTTTGTTAATCACTCTTTTCTTCTCCTTGGTAATGTCTGTATTCTGGCTTCAGCTCCCATGTGTTTTTGTGGGTCCCCTTCACATTGTAGATGCCTATTTCTCTTAAAATTTCTTTCAAGTATATCTGAAAGGAAACAAAAATCAAATTATACAGGCAGGCACTTAGCACAGTTCCTATGCGAGGTCTCATGATCTGCTCAATCACATCAGCTTGGTTCACAGAACTCATCCGGTGGGCAGCAAGGTTGGCTGATGGGCACTAGCCAGAGCGGTAATGGCTCTGTGATAGACTTCCAGCCCTGGGCACCAACAGTGATTAAGCAGCAGATTAAGTGTAACACCCAGCTCAAGCCCCAGCGAAGCTGCAGGGAGCACCCAAGCTCCAGTGTGACAGCTCCCGGGTATTCCCGGCCAGCCCTGCTGGGGTGCAGACAGGCAGGTGCTAGCTAGATGATGCTTCACAGGCTGCAGAAAAGAGGGGTAGGTGATGCTGAGGTTGTCTCACACGTCTTCCTCCTGGAATTTCTTCACCTAAGCTACAAGCTCTTGGCTTTTCATCTTGCTTGGGCTGGGATTATCTTGAAACTCCCTGCTTTATTCAGACACCTTCAAAGCCCCAAGCTGTTGGTTTTCATGCCATTTTTGCAAAGCCTTCAGCGTTTTATTATGGCCTCATTTTCAGAGAGCTGAGTAGGTGCCAGAGAATTTTCTAATACATTCAAGTGTTAACGCTAGGAAGAAAAATCAAAGAAAAAAACCAAGTGAAGCTATGATACCAGTAGTATCATCTTTGACACACGACAGCTCACTAATATAGCCCTCCTTAACTCTTCATAATAAACACCAGTAATTTGTTTCATTTCTTAAAGAGCTGATTGCCTGCTTGTTTGTTTAAATATTAATCAGGACCAACTTGAGTGGATTGCCATGGCAACTGCAGACCACAGTTTAAGAATCTCCACATTAAATTAATAATTGCTTTAGTTTCAGCACTTTAATCCTCTCTGAGTGCATATATTGAACTGGAGTTACTGGAACCCTTGGATTTTCTGCACCTACAGTTCCACTAAGCACAAATATCAACATACTCCAACTCATTAAAAAAAATATCAAATATTTGTTGATGACATAGGAAAAAAAAAAAGGCTGATGGCCAAGTTTCTTCCTTCTACTCTTCCCATTTTTTGCTAAATGGAAAAGTTGAGAAATAAATAATCAGCATGTTCTCACTCAGTAAAAAAATTCTCTTTTAGAGAAACCAGTCATTACTCCCTCTCCAGGCACACACCAAAAATTTATAAAGCAAAAAAAAATAATCCAGATCCCACAGTAATGATGATACTTCATTTGAACTCATGCAGCAAAATTATTCTTAAAAACCTATCTCAAAGCAATGAGGGGTGTTTGTCCAACAAATAAGAGATGACTGTAATGGATTGCATATACAAACTAGTTTCTTAGGGTCTTTTCTTTGAGCAGAGGGGGTTTTGTGCAGGAGCTGTGAGCGGTGAGCAGGGAGTTCATTTTGCACCGTGGGGATGGCTCTTCATTCTTCGAGGGTGCCCGATGCAAACCCCAGCAGGTGGCAGCAGGAGATCTATACACATCTCTTAGCACACCTTTCCACATCTCTCATATTGCAGAGATGCTGTCATTATATGAGAGCCAGGTACCTAAGACAATTGTACTCACTGTAACAGCAATTAGTGGGCAAATCGGCAAATTGTTTTTGTTGCTGCTGTTGTGCAATGCATTTTGTAAAAGGTGATGAAAGCAGGTGAAAAAAGCGATTTCTACATGGGTACATGTAGGTGTGTATACCTGCATAGCCACTGCTTGCTTTGCAATCCTTGTGCATGTGCATAAGGCAGCTTTCAGTAGTCACAGACACTTCAAAAGACGGCAGAGTGGATGGAAGAAACACTCAGATTCAAGGTTAAATTCTGCTCTAGACCACACAGATTAATGAGAATCGGGGGAAAAAATATAATTGCACTTGGTCCCATCAAGTACATCCATATGCAGTTCCTGGGCTGAGAGACCAAGCCTGCACCTAGGAAGCCAGTTCACAAGGCATTATGCTGCCGCAGGGCTCAGACAGAATGAAACCGCTACGGCCGCAAGGTCCACAGCTCCCGCCTGCTGTTCACTGGCAGTATCTTTGGGCGATGTTTTGCCCGAGGCAGCTCTCACCTCTCACTACTTGCTCACACCCCCAGTTATACAAAGGTTACTTTTAATTTCAACTAGTTTTCAGACCCAATTCCCCAGGCAGTTCTGTTTCTCTCTGGGCAAAACTTCCAAGAGTTCTGTTTCAACAGCATAACAAAACGGAAAAAAACCAACCCCAACTGAACAGCAAGATAAATGTCTGTGCCGCAAGTAAGGGCACTTCAAGCTGGGACTGTGAACTGCAGCAACTGAGGATTTGCAACATATTCCTATTTGCCATCTCCACTGAGGGGGAAACAAGCAGCAGTGGTTTTAGGGAGGGCAGCTGAGAGCGTTAACCCCCAAAAAATCACTCTGCATGACTCAGAGCAAGCCAAACTGCTGGGGTTTTTAGACAATTACAAATCAGGGATAATCCTGCTGGACCGTACCATATTTGAGAGCAAGTGGCTTGAGATGAGTTCAGGGGACATTATGGATTTTTCCTGCAGGATCACTTTTCCTTCCAGATATCATGACCCTCCACCTGGGTCTGTGCTGTGCCCGGTTGGCCTACACCTCTTGAAGCATGCTACTCAGTCTGACACTGTATCGTCCAGAGAAACTCCCCAATTCCTCCCAAAACACTGAATTTTAGAGCCTGGGGAGCACTAACCAGGGCCCCACAATTTCTTCTCGGAAAGGGGTTCAATATGTTTATGTACATAAATTCTAACACAGAAGCGAATCTGTAGGTAATCTGTTTGTACATTTAAGGAATCCTCTCCTCTGTTACACCTTCCCTCACATTTTTTTCTGTAAGAAGTGAAATGTTATTATAGAATTATGGGATACACATTTCTGAGGGAGGAGTTAACTTCCAAGCTCTGAAAACGCTTCTGAAACTTTGAGGAGACACCCCTCCTGTATTTAGGATAACCATTACTTAAAGCTGAAATAAAAGAAAAAAACTGCAAACAATCTATCCTATTTTGAAAAAACACAGTTCACATTAACCATCGGTTCCGTACTGGTTCCATTCTTCGCAAGTATTTGATTTCTCACATAAAATGCATATTATATTCTGAGCCGTGAAGCCCAAATCTAGAATTACTGCAGTGTTTCCAGGGAGCGCTCAGTGCTTACATCTGGGTAGGTGGCAACAGATTTGTCTACTACTGCGAATTGTTGTTTTTCATAAAAAAGGAAAACAAATAAACCCAGGTTTCCCTAATGTAACAGTAGTTTGTGTTCAGAATAGACTTGCTTTTTGATTTCACAATCACAAAACAAAGATGGCAGCAATTTCCCGTGTGACATGCAACATACTCTGTAGCAAGGGTTTACTATTCACATTTACCATTACATAAGAAAAATACCCTTATTGATTTGTTACTTTACTAACAAAGATGTTATTGCCCTTAGATAAATGTGTTTTAAATATTATTAGCCAGTGATGTAAGCACCTAGAACTTCATTTCAATGGGAGCTGAGGAGACAGAAGCAGCTGCTTTTTTTTCCTTGCATCTGAAAATAACCTCAACATTTAGAAACTCAGAGGAGAAATTACATACCCAGACAATCTTAGACACTACGACAGAAAATAAAGCAGTGAACGCTCTGTAGAGATAAATTAGCAGCGTGGGGAAAGCATACCTATTCACCTGTTGGCATCTTACTTTTCTGTGTCAGGTATAGCTGCTCTGCAAGCAATAAAGTCACAGTGGGCATTAGGAACAGATCCTTTATTTTCAGACAAAAAAACAAATGTTGCCAGTACCAGAGGTTCAATTCGGCAGCGTCAGGGGCGCTCACACATGGAGCAAACACTGGCTGAGCAGCAGGAACCAAGGGACAGTATTTTAAAATGGAAATGGATGTCAACTCCCTACAGTTTTTAATGGGAACCCAGACTGAAAATCAGGATAGCTTTAGATGAGGGGTAGATGAAAGACAATAGCTGGCTAGCCACTGAATGAAGAAAGGCACCAGGAAGAGGATTTTGGTCACTTATTTTCTCAGGATATCTGGGTCTGAGGAAGTTGGATGGGCACTAACACCTACAGCAGAACTGCATCTGGGAATGAACACAAAACCCCTAACTCCTGCGCAGAGCTCGAAACCGAGACTGCACAGCCCACTCAGGGGAGGAGGGTTTAATGGTTTGATTAATCTCAGGAGCCCTACAGGACTTCTAGCCATCAGTACAGATTCAAATAACAAACACAGATGCAAAGATATAGCCCAAATAGCATGTGATATTGGGTCAAATTAATCTAAAATTTCCCTTTAACATTATCTTAGTACTACAATAGCTGAAAAAAAAGGCTAGATTTGCTAAGATCAAAGTACACAGCACAGATCCGCTACGCTACAGGCAGAATATATTCAGGAGTGTATGATGATAGCGGAGATATACAGACAGGCATAGAAATTCAACATACATTTAACAGAATTATACATCTGAGGTATTCTGCTCTAATTTAATAACTACTCTATACATCTAATCCTTAGGGCAGTGACTTAGACAAAAATTGGATTAATCTTGCCCAACTTCTGGTGCTTAATGAAGAAACTTGTGTCAGAAGCACAGCTTTTCCAGGCTCCTTTGAGCTGATGCAGAGAGACAGGTACGTTCAAGAAGTAAATCACATCAGAGAAGGAAGAGAACTTTTGTTCTCCAATGGCTTAAGAGGGAGTTGTGGGTGACTATTTCTAGCTGAAAGTCATGCTAGACGGGATAAATCTGTACCTACTTACATTCAAAGTGATGGAGACAGTGACTGTCACACCTATCTCTTACCAAAAAAGAAAAAAATCTCAAAATTTTCTTGCCACTTCCTCCGTATCTTCCTCCTCCTCAGCTCCCATGATCCACACATCTTCTCTGCCATACAGATAAGGAGCTGAGTCATTAGATAAATGAATGGAATAGAAGACACGAATACATTATCCAACTAGCTTATTCCAAGGTATTAGAACACCGTGAACCTACATGTACTTTAATCCAGTACCATCTTTGTGCAGCTTCTTAACCAGACTGTGCACCTTATACAAACCCTCCGATGCAGATCCAGTTAATTCTACATGTGAAGTGAGCAAAACTAGTAAGCATCTCCCTTTTCCCCACCTCTTTTAGTGGAATAATTTTTTCCATAATTCAGCTGTCACTGTTTTTTCTTCTGCCTTTGCTCTAACAACTTTTGAAATCGTTGCTCCATTTAGACTCAAACATAACTAATTCCCCTTAGGTTTTCTCAGAACTGCAGCTGGGTTGAGGACAGATACCACAGTCAGCAGTGAAAAACATGAACAGCACCGAAGATACTTCATGTGTCATTGTCTCCCCAGCTCCTGCCTTTTCTGCTCAAGGAAAGCTCGACCAGGGAAAGAAGGGGAAGAACTGTAAAGTTAGGTTTCATAGACGAAGGGGCTGGCAGACACCGCAGGATAACAAAACCATCGCATAAACACACACCTTCATGTTTTTCTTGTTCATGGATCAAAACAGTGTTTAAAAAAAAAAAAAATCAAAGTAAACCCCAAATATCAAATCTGTAAAATCTTAGTCTAAAATTACTCTATCTGTAAAGGAAATCAAGTGATTTTGGGGGTATTGACATGATGCCTGAGCTCCTAACATGGGCAATGCATGAATTTAATATTAATTCCATTAAACAATTTTCTAGACTTACAGAATAAGGCCTGTTGCTATGCCAAGATAAAGTTCAGAAGCTGCAGGAAGGGCTGACCACTCACATAACACAAGCTCTCTACTGATAACAGCAACAGAACTAGGCTGTTACTTCAGTGAGGGCAGGAGTAGCATGGGAGATGTCAGAGCATTACAGAATTTAGTTTCTAGTATTAAAGCAAATCTAAATAAGAAAGAGACCATTTAGGTTACTTAAACCACCTCTGTCAAGAAAAAGCACACTCACTGCAATGCTTGGTATCCTACACACTCCTACAATGGTGAACTTAAAACTTGAATATTTCTGTTTGTTGTAAAACATATTTAGAGAGATGTTTCAAAGGCATATAGTGTATATTAAACTATTGTCTGGATATGGAAAATATACACAATAGTAACTACTGAAAATGGTTATCTTACGAGACTACCAGTACGTACGTACCACTGGCTGTTTGGTTATGTCCACCAGGTCTTTGATGTTGTAATACTGATGTTTCTCAAAGGCTGAAAAAAGCATATCCAACACTTGCTGTTTATCAGCTCGAGCCCGTTTTCCATCCTCTTTCTTCTTCTTCTCATATTCGATCTATCAGATACAAAACATGTTTTAAAGGCATTTGTATGTAACGCTGTATAATTCTCAGTGCTGAACATTAAGACATAAAACCCCTCTTCAATTTAATACAACACTGTTCAATGACTCAGTGCTTTTCATCTGGAAAATTTTCTTTTGAGCGCTCGAATGTTCTTTTATGAACATAAACTAAGCATTTTGTCCTCAGCACAATAAGCTTTTCAGATATGTATCTCTGCTTTAACCAGTAAAAAACCCCAGAAACAGAGCCTGCATGATATGCCCAAACCTGCAGAGAGAATTAATATTAGTACAGAAATGGAAACTGAGACATATTTTCACTCCACCTCTGCTGATGCTGGCTTCTGAAGTATAACGACAGCTATCAAGCAACTTACCAATGGCCATACTCAGGAAAATCCACAGACCAATATGGCTACATCCACACTCCTAACAACCAGCTGCCCAAAGGATGCTCAGAGGGCCCTTGGACATAGCCTCATCACTCCGGGCAACAACTCTGTCAATATAAAACCAATCTTCACCAAGTGAAGACACTTCAAGGATGTGGATGATATGCCTTCAGGAGAAACCTGAGCAGCACACACAAAGTTACAACAGCCCAAAGAAAAACCTTCTAAGCAAGTAGAGGCCCCTTGTTGTCACATACCATCCTGTTTCAGAATGTGTATTAAAAAGCACTGAATGCATATTAAAAAGTATTTAACTATTATAATCTGCACAAGATGACCATATATTTTTGCAGAAACTTCTACTGCCTCCAAAAATACTTCCTGCATTTCCTCAGATTCACCATCAGAAGCACAACTTGCACAGACCGGCACACCCCAAACAAATCCCAATCACTGCAAAGCACCAACCGCAGCATCTGCCAGCACATCATTCCACCCACCCGCAATACCACCCCCAATAACAGAAATACATCAAGCTCCCTGGAACCAAGAAAGGTGACCCAGAAGGTAATACAGTTCATGTAATCATCAAGTGCTTTCAGGCAAACTGCATGGGTGCATCTGAAGTGGTACAACATATAGCACAAGAGATGTACGTGATCAATAAGGGACACAAGCCTGGCTGCCAGTGGGATAATTTTCTATGGGAGTTGTTCTGCCTCTGATGTCTCAGACCTGATCCTCAAAATGAAGAGCTTCAGAGAAGAAACCTAGAGATGAAAATTCCCAGTTCTACTGGATACTAAAAATCTGATTTTTAAGAAGAGAAATCAGTTTCATGGCACAATTTACTTTTTCCTATGTTTCCTTTCCAGTTAACTCCCTCCTACTCTCTGAGTGAAAATAGCCTGTCTCTTGGTATCTGTCCCAAAGTGGCTAAAGACTATTACCACCTTTGCCATTGCTCACAGGTCTTTGCACAGCCAACTTGCTCCTTCAAATCCTGAAACAGATGTACATCACCACACTGAATGCAGAACAATTGTTCTCAGTTGTAGCTTGAAGTCTGTTGCTTTTGCTAAAAACCTAAGACGGGCTTGGGCAACCAAATACTTGTCTGCTTTTCCAACCGTATGTTAGTGATATAACAGACATAAACTCCCCACACAAACACACAGAATTGCTTTTATCCACTAATACACTTTGGTGTAATTATTTAACTCCTTAGTCTCTGCATTTAAACAATAAATCTTCAAAACAGTAATAGCTTTGCAACAACAGCTAAGTGTAGCATCAAGTAAAACAGCTTCACAGTACATCATCTCGGTTGCCATGATCTACAGCAGAACTGCTATGCCACAGAAACTATAGAGTAGGTACATAAATCTAGAAAATTAACCTGCCTGTAAATTATCCATCAAAACATTTGATTCTTTTGAAAGTCCAACAGACAATTCATTAGGAGCTTCTGTTGACCTTGAAAAGGTTTTACTTGTAAGCTTTGGAAGCCCTGTTGTGGACTCAGTTTCTGTTTCTGTACTGGTGTAGTCTCACTGTGCAGGATAATGCAAGCAGACTGCATCCAGTTGTGAACACATGGAGCAGAACTGCAATGGCATTGAAAAAAGTACGAACAAGTCTACTCAGCTGGCACACTTTAAAACTACAAACCCAAAATACAGTCAGGATCCATTAATACAATAAAAAATTATGACACCGTAACGTGACAGAAGCCGAATTCTTTACCAAGCAGCACTGCCAGGGTGCACTCGGGGGTTCCCTGCCTCTGCTGGTTGCAAGTCCACCAGCAAAGCAGCTGGCCAGTTCTCTGCATATACTCACATAGCCATGCAGGTACTGGAGAAGCCGAATAAATCCCATTCATCTAAAAGTCTACTATGACCTACAGCACTACCCATGACCTGGTACTTGAGCAAGAGTTTCTGTATGAAGCACCTATAGAAATGACACAAAAAGTAGGGAGCAGGAAGAGCCTGGCCTCTTGCTGCATGAAATGCAGGATGAAGTACGAGATGTGTGAGAGTGCTACCTGCAAGCATTACAATAATAAGCAACAATAAATAAGCAATACACTAAATCAACTGTTTGATTGCCAAAAAGTCTTTGCATCTGATCTTCAGCTGACCTAATGCCAGTCACTTTGCACATTAAAAATGCTTTTAATTTATACCTGGATATATTGTACCATATGGGAAGGAAAGTTGCACGACTGCAACTTTATGGAGTCCTCTTCAAAAATCAAGACATCAACACTGTATTCTCCTGGAAACAGAGTTTTCTAATTAGCCGCTGCAATCAACTGCAGTGGGCTTTCTTGATCCTGAGTTTCCAACCTTTTTTGATGTAGGGATACCCAGAATTTTCCAGTTTCTCTGTGCAGTTGCTGGTCAGGTCATGGCTGATACCGGTAAACAGCAGTCAACTGGATGTTCAATAGAGCCCTATTACATTTGAAACACTGGCTTATGGGACACTAGGACTGAGGACACTAAGAATGTTTTGAATATAGGCACATGTTAACATTTTGCAAGAGCAGGAGATGGATTATCCAGCCTTAATTTGTTGCCAGAAAAGCATCCAGCACTTCAGTAGAGGTCAAGTCCAGGAGACCGCAGAAGAGATGAAGGTGTCTCTATTTGCAATGACTGAGTTCTGGGTTTCCGCATACATCTGAGGTCACTTTTCAGTGCAAAGACCTATGCAGTTTTTTCTCAGGTTAGCAACTTTTCTCTGACTCAAAATATACCAGTTGAAAGATGCAGTGTGAAAGATGAAGACAGTCAGTTACAGGCTGTATCATTCTGCCACAGCAGCAACTATTACACATCTCTTCTTACCAAGCCTTCTGCAATTTTCTGCTTCCCTAAACAACAAAACCAAAATGAACAAAAAGAAAAACAGAAACAGAAACTAACTGCAGCTGGAAAAGCTACTGGGACTCTCAAGACAATCTCTGAGAACAACAAAAAAAATCCATGGTACTATTTGTACCTCTTCAAATGACACACAGGAAAAATGTGCTTAGCTAGCAACTAGCTACTACTCTCCCTTTGTGGAGGAAAAAAAGTACTCAACTTTAAAATTGATGCTTCCTACACAAAGGAACAAAGGAACAATAAGGAAATTCTCAACATTATCTTCACTGATGTTAGGTCTCTGACAGGACTATTTCACAACTGGGTATAAAAACCTAATTATACGAATAATAGTCTCCTGGAAAATAACATGAAGTAGTCTTTCTAACCAAAGCACAATCTTTTTTTTGCTAGCAAACTGTAATGCCCAGCATTCTTCTTTCTCTATTATTTCAGTGCCTCGGTATACTCTCCCCAGTAGGGGTTTCTACTTTACATTCTCTGGATGAGCTAAAGTAAATCAAAGAAGAGTGTTAGTATTCCCTATACAAATGCAATGTGAATATTCTAATATTCTTAATTCATTAATGTATAAAACCAACTCACACAGAAATCTGAGTATCAAACTCTCCCTTTGTTAAAGAGTTATTTGCTGTTGGTGTCCAAATTGCCCCAAATTTAATTAGCAACACTCCAGCATTTCCCTCCAACTTCAGCAACAGCTCCCACTGTGTCTGAAAACACTGAGTGCGTTGTGAAGTGCTAATTTAAAAAAAAAAAAAGAAAAAAAAAAGAAGCACGGTATCTGTTGCTGTTTTCTTCTTTTTGTCTTGTGAATACACTGCTCATAGCAAGTTACAATGCAGCCTTTCATTATTTTTCCTTCCTGTTTTCTTCGCAAACAGGATGCTTTATGCAGTAGGCTTAAAAGACTTTTTGAGAGTCATATTACAGAACGCACGTACACTGTCAACTAATGAGATTTCTTTAAAATTGTGTGGCTTTTAAGTTTAAGAAGCATTAGAATACGATTTGATTTCAAGGAAGGACCATTTCAGAACAAGCTGTTGAGTGTAGAAATTTAGAGTTTATCCCTGCAAGACTTCATACAGCAATCAATTTCTCTTTGTTTACCTTCCCAGGACATTGCTAAGCTTGCTGAAAAGCTGCCAAAATTACCTTCTTGAAGGTATCACTAATACTGAAGCTGATGTATTACTCTGCTTCAGTAGACAGCTAATACAAAGGTGAAAGAGAAGTGAGACTAAATCTAAAGTTTCACCTGAAGATGTTTGAAAGGAGTCTTAAAAGTTTTCTCATTCCCTGGAGCACAGGTACCAGCCTCTATAGTATGGGAGAGTGGGAAGAGGGGAGATCACAAAGAAGCCTCTGAAGGGGCAACCAGGACCACTAGAGGACTTTTCTGCTGTGTTACGAAAAATAATTAAGTCATAGAAAGACTCCAGCGCAAGAATATTAATACTGTAACCTTGTAAACATATAATATTTACATATATACAGAAAATGAAGGTCCCTTTCCCAGAGAAGAAAAACAAAGTCACAATCCTGGCATATATTGTAACGGAACTGCAATTTCTTCTAATAAAAAGGTAGGCTTAATGTAACGTCTTGCCAAAAAAAAATTTAAAAAATTTAAAAAATCACTTTCCCCATCCTTGTATCCAAACAAGCTATTGCTATTTCTCATCCACATATAATTTATTTCCCTCCTTCCTGTTGTACGTTTATTTACAGGTACATGGAGCAGCCACGTTTAAGCCCCATTTAATATTCTATCATCTCTTCCTTCAGGAAATGTTACTGCTTTCTTTCTAATTTAGCAGATACTCATTCTTTCCTCAGAAACTCCCCAGAAGATGACTGAACATATCAGCATGTACAGTAGTTTGTGTATTTTTTCTTCTTTCTTAGTAAAAGTCTTGTCCCCAACAGGGCTGTCATACAATTACAAGCAATGCAGCAAGTTTTAAGAAAGCAACTGCTGCTTGGAAACAGGAGAAAAATAACGAAGAGGTTTAAAAAGTTCATGGACGTGTTCTCCCAGTTGTACATCCTTTCAGCCATCTAACCTGAACCTTAATAAAAGAGTAGTGAAAAGAAAGATGTAGAAAGGCAAGGCAAGGCCAAGAGTGACTCAAGTACAAGTATGTCCTACTAGTTATTTCCTATCAGAACATCTTTAAGGTAGACATGAAAAGTAAACACACTGCCAATGGACTTCAACTAGCACGGACCGCTATGTAACCAATAAAAATATTACAATTAGGACAAAAGAGCATCACAACTTTTAAGAAGCCTGGTTATGTCCTGGTTATACCCCCTGAGTCTCACAGGAGACTTAAATTTCTGTGATGATACGATGACAGTAGTTTGCGATTGGATTAACGATTCAGAAGTCATACTGTTGTAATTATGCTAGTGTCAGGGAAATGGCACAGCATCCTAGTAAAAAGAGCAGCTGTACATCACCGTAGCTTATTTCAGATTTAAAGAAGGAGACTAATAGTAGCATCATAAAACAATATACTCATATAAAATCACACTTGCATAGCAGGATATACCAGTGTGACTATTTTGGTGAAATGTCATTCCCCTAGCTGAAATAGTTATATTGGTATGATCATCTGCGTATAGATCAGACTTTGAACAGTAACTACTACAGAACAGTCCCATAAGAGAGAAACAATTATTTTTGGTTCTGTGGAAATAGACTGCCTTTCAGAATAATGCTTAAATATCATGCAGTATATTGTCATTTGTTTTATGTAAATAAAATCTTAATAAAAAGTGTAAAAGTTTAAATGACTAACACAGTGACTCATTTTCAGTATGACTTAACATTGCTCATATTCAACAGTAACAGCAATTATATATGCATACACACAAATTACTCGAAGATCTTTAAGAAAAAGGACGTTATAGTTTGTATGTACATCAACTGATCTGGAACAGCAGTGTGGGTGTAATATTGACAAAGCCAATGATGCAAATAACACATACTGTGAAGGTATGAAACTGTGAAAAATTATCAGCTGTTACTCTTCTCTACTTCTTGTCAGTTCCTGCAAAGGACTGGAAACTAATGATTCTTTTCAAGTCTTTGAACCCCGTATGATATTTTATTTGGCTCAGAGGAGTGCTTCCAGATCTCATAGCACAGAGTCAGAACTGCCTTTCATCGCCATACTTCGAAATTACATCTCACAAAAAAAGACCAGAGGAAGAATGTAATAAGGCCACTAGAAAAGGTTTGGGTAAAGGCGGTCTGCCCTCTGTCAGGTAGCACGACAAGAGTTAGAATTGGCAGACCTTAGCCCTAAGGATGACACTGGTCTTGAGACAGAAAGAAGATCCCCAGAAGACAAAATCAGGCAGAAACCAGGTAACATAGAGCGTTTCCAAAGACAGTGGCCAGCTGTGAGCAAAAGACCTGCAGGACAGCAGCAGAGCGATTCTAGAGTCCTGAGACAGATTCCTGAAGAGGAGAAGAAGGGAAAACACTGAAAGCTACTTACATTATATTGATGATTAGCCACGGGTTTGTAGTTTGTGGTTACGGCTTTGTCCAGCTGCTGTGATAGCCTTACAGGTTTAGAAGATTCTTCTATCTGTAATCTGCAAAAGAAAAGGAGAATTAGAAAAAGTTCAGACAAGCACATATTCCAAATGAATTCTAAAAATCTGCAAGTACGAAACAGCCCTTATCGAAGGTCAGCGGCAAACAAATCATAAGGCAGAACAGATGCACTCTTCTGAATTAAGTTTTTCCTACTCTTACTTTTGCTCAAGAACACGGTGAATTATTAGGACACTATATGCTACAGAAGATACCAAAATGCTGAAAACCAAACAACTGTGAAGGCAAGATGCTAAAACCCATGTCTGAATACAAACTTTATTCCCAAAGCCTGACACTCAGATGGAAGAAAAGCCTTAAAAAAGATCAAACCCAACCCAAATGAACCCAGAATCTCCCAGCCTACTCAGCTGAGGTCAGAAAAAGCTTCTGATCCACCTCTGCTAACTCTCAGAGCACAGCAAAGATCAGATTCCATGACCTTCTCTTAGATATTTTAATGTAAAAATATAAATTTCCATGACCTTTCTTTTAGCATTATAGCACAGAGAGCACAAGTAACTGTTTTACGAGCACTTTTAAAAACACAGAGAAATCCACCTGCGTTCAAACGAATGTACAATAAAGTTTCAATCATACAGTTACCAAGAGGTGACCTTCATCCCTCTTCAGGGAAGACTCTGAGAAGGTCTGAGGTTGAACACATTTTGTCATCGCTACGTAATTTAAAGCTTATATATGATGGTGTAGAAGAGCAGCTCCGTTTACTCCAAGTTTACTCAAGAATTACTACTTGAAATGAAGATGCAAGAAAGCAAGCTTTAGAAAGGTGCAGGACCTCTCTTCAGAGAAAACAGCTCTATAGCACATAAAAGTAACGCCTTATCATCAGTGAAGTTATTTTGTTTCCAAAGGTGTATCTTACAGGCAGAAGAGTCAATTTCACTAAACACAATATGAGACTTCTAGCCCAATAAATGTACAATTTTTTTAATAAATAAAAATAAATCTGCTTCTTTCCAAAGAAAAATTAATAGTGACGCTAATGCAAATAGTAACTAAATGTTTACTAATGTAAAACACAAAAGTGATAAAGACAACAGCTCTTTCAAAACCACTTGTGCTTAACACCACTGATTTCTTTTTATAAAAATATAATGTGCACCCCAAAAGCTTGATTTAAATTCAGCACGCTTGTGATTTAACACTCGAACAACCTAAATAAATTACAATTAAAGTAAGCATTACATTAAATAAATTCTCTAGTTGTAGCAGCTGGAAATAAAGCCAACCATCCTTCCCAGCTAGTATTAGCGGACAGCAGTTGCTGACGGTTTTGCCTCACACATAGATAGAAACTTGTTTCCTTTTGAATCTTTGCAGATTCGTCATTTGTTCTATAGTTTTCATTACCCTTAAGCAACCACTGCCTTGTATTCTACATTTCTAAATTCAAAGGTACATCAATGCCTTCTTCTGTCCAAATGTAGCACATTTTCTTAGCTTGAACAAAAATAAATTGGAAGGTAAATGAGCAGTGAACATTTTTTACCCCTGTCCTGGCAAATAAAGGTGTTTTTATCACAAGAGTTTATCTTTTAGCCTTCAATCTAATTAAATCATTTTAAAGATTTTATTGATCTGCTTACCAAAGGTCTTCTAAACTCACACTTCACAGAGGCATAGGCTAAAGCTAAATCTGTATCTTTTCTCCAAATCTGTCTTTTATTCCAACTTTTCGTTACTTAATATTTTTCCTTTTAGTCTCAATGCTTTTTTTTTTTAATAGTTTGGCTTTAATTTTTATTTTTATAAAATCTTTTCTTGCAGTTCTTTGCCATTTTTCCTGTTGTTTTGACCTGGGGAGTTTTCCAGTCCTCCCTCTCCCCTACTGTAGCGCTATTTTTCATCTCACTTCTCCCCTCGCATATTTTTCCTTTCTGTAAAGATTTCCCGCTCAACCTGTTTACTGATACTGCTCCTGTTCATAAGACAGGGGCTCCTGGTGACGAACTGGGAATTCTTATTCCTGCTTTCCCCTTCAAGGCCACTGCACCACCTTCATGTGGACCAGATTTAGTGATTTGATTTGTGATGTTGTTCCAGAGTCCTTCTCTTTATTACAGCTGCAGCACAGGTAAGTGATAGACAAGGTTCCTGACAATATTAAAACATACCCGATGGTCTCGTTTTCAGGGAGCACTAGGCTTTCCATGGTGGCATTTCTCCATGATTAAATCCTCCTTGCACTGGGCTTTACAGTCATTACTCTTTACAAGGTAAATTTACCATATCCTCCATTTCTTCAGGAAAAAGTCATTAGCCCTTCAGTGGCAAAATGCCAGAACACTGAAAATACGGACTGAACACCTTAGACTGTCCTCAGAAGGAAAACCCTTAGAATGGTGATGTCAAACCCCCTCCAGCTTCTTAATGAATTAGATATTTAAAGATGCAAACAATTGGTAGGTCTTTCCTCTACAGCCTGTTGTGAACCTCAGACACTGCTCAGTGTTGAGGGTCTCTTCCTATTCTGGCATTTTAAAATTGCAATACAGGAAATTTCAACCCCCATTTCAGTGCAGCTTCCATAAATTAATCCTTCTTTGCAGGAAAGAAGACCAGCAATTTACTTCTTAACATTTTTTCACTTGCCATGCAGGATATGCATTTCAGCTTTTTCATTTTAACCTGCTAATTTCCAAACCAGTAGAAAACCAAATGCGTAGGAGAGCTAATGCACTTCTCGGAGGCCTCCAGAGGTTGATGGCAGTGAAGTTACGTTTAATATGTGAAGCTCCCCAGCACAGAATCTTGAAAGTGAAGAAAAACTTCTTGCCTGCTTAGGAAACAGGAAGGAAGCCTACCAAGTGAAAACAGAAATGGACAATCTAAGTTTGTTTGTAAAATGGCAGACTTCAGAAAGATCTACATGTACCAAATAACAAATATATCTGCTACAAAGGTATGTACCTCTTAAAGAAATTTCAGAGATGTCTTTGTTGTACTTCAGGGTTTCTTACAACCCACAGGTCTCAGATGGCCCTCAGAAAACTGGCTAACAGTACAATGTTACATTTTTTCCCTGTTCCTAGTTGACAAATTCCTGTAGTGAGAACTAAAAATACATTAAATTCCTGGTATTACTTTTTAATGCAAGCAATTACAGCAGCTGCCACATGCCAATATGGAAATATAAATGGGAAGCACGGTGACTCAGGAGGCAAACCTTTTTATTAGTATGCATTTATTCTACACATGCATCTTGCTCTTCTCCCTAATGGCTGCCCTTCTCATTTCTTTTTCTGCAGCTTTCAAGATCTCCTGGAGAATGACAGAGCCTCAGCTTGCCTTCCTTCCACGGGGCTTCCATGCAGAATATGGTCACACAATCTATGTGGAACAAGAGCTGCTGCATAACTCACATTAGCCTCCCCAAAATATGCACAAATACAGGTAAAGGGCCTGACAAATGTGCTATAAACCCCAAATTAGCAAATGGTTCATGTGTAGATGAGGCACTAAAATTTGCTTAGTGCATTACAAAGGGTAAAGACAAATGGCCTGTAATCATTTTGTCCAAATGATTTGTTGGTACAGATGCTATTTGCAGGGAAAATACAGTGGTGGTTTTTTTCCTTCCCAAAACCATGCTGTAACTCTCCTTTATTCAGAAATATCTGGGTGAATATAACTGACTTTTAAAATTTGTACAGTTGTTGTTTGAAAAAAGTTGATAAAACATATTTATAAATTCTAGTAATTATACACTCAAAAATTTGCAACAAAAGCTATGAATTGGGCATTATACTAGCCTTTTTGAGCAACTTTTAATGTGCTACAGATATAATTACTTTTAAATGCTCATTTCTTAAACAGAGTTTAAAAAACAGTATTAAACCAAAATATTTACGAATCATTTTACACAGGGTTTTCTCAGAGTGGATCTGCTGAATCTTAATTGAAACTGTTGGTAGGAATAAAGAAAAAAAATCAATAGGTATTCTGAGTCACTGGTGACACTGATTTAAAAGAGCAGTGGCTTTTTACCTATTACTCTTTATTATGATTTGCAGGAGTGTGACAGTTAAAAGCCTTAGTTATGGGTCAGAACTACACACAACTCTAACTCCTTGGAGATTTTCCACTTGACTCTCGTTGAAATAGCTAGTGCCATAATTCATGCTAATATCTGGCCTAAAAAAAGAATGCAGATTTTTCCCCCCAAAACTGGCAATAAACTAGCGACAGAGCAGCCACCAGCCTGCACACTGTGGTTTTCTCTTCCACCCCCAAGATCAAATATAGCTCTTCTGCCTTGAAATACAGCAAGTAACCAGCACGGCACCGAACTCACCACGGTCATTTCCCAGCAGAATACATTTTATACTGCAACTCTGATTTGTCATTGTGCCTACAGCTGAATAAGGGGAAAAATATTCAAACAGCATGGAAATAATTCTATAGGATTTGTCAACATGCAGCAGGCTCATAAAGGGAAACATGAAGGCAATATGTACATTCCTAGGAGTAGATGCTCACTGGCTTTTAAATACATGTATCTTCCAGCAACAAAAAATAAAACAAAGACCTTTAGAATAGATGATTTACTGTGATTAATCTTCTGCCACAAAACAAATGTTTCAAAGACTAGAAGCACGTATTAATCAGAAATGCTGCTAGGACTTGAATTCTTGACGTTTCTAAAGAAATTACTATACAGATGGGACTGAAAGTTTCAATACCTTTGTGTGCTTAGCTGTATTTACACAGGGCACTAGTAAGTAAGGAGCCAACCTTAACTGTTGCTAAGGAGGAAAAGTTGCTTTGCTTTTCTCTCCGCAATATCACTCAACAGAGGTGCACTGGAAAAGAGCAGGCCCACTGCTCAAAGCTTTGGAGGGGAAGAAACAACCTCTCCAGATCTGCAGTTTTGCAGTTGGTTGGTGGTTTTTTTTGACTCCTCACAGAAGTCCCCAGCCCGATACCAGTGGAGTGAAAGCCAAGGACTAATGCTCTCTTAGCCCTTTACTCAGTAATTCTGTACTTGAACCAGACACTGGCAGCTGCATTACACGAAGTTCAACAATACCCAAGATGTGCAACCAAGTTTTTTTGCTTCCCTGTTTAGCTATGCATCCCAAACGTGGTAAGAGATAGGTACATGCTGCAAAATCTCATCCAAAACAAGCTAATAAAATAAATTTAATAATATACTTCATACCTACTTCTGTTGCATTCATTTGGACTACAGCACCTTGCTGAAAAGTTCAGGTAGCATCTTTCCTGACTTTTCTTCCAAGCAAGAGGATTAGTAATATAAGACACGAGCAGATGATGGGCAAGAGACAAAAACTCCTATAAGATGCTGAAACTTAAAAGTTTTTGTAATTCTGTGGGAACTACGGGAACTCGGCACCCTGTGGGGCACATCCTGTTAAAAAACCTCCATGGCACTGCCCAACCACAAACAACACAGGAAACTGCCAGAATGACCACACTGGTAGAAATACACATTGTCTAATAATAATGATGACAATCTGTTGCTACACATAACAATCTGTCATACATTCTGAAAGATAAGAACTAGCAGCATGCAAATTCAGTATGTTGTGTTGTAAGGAGTCCTACTGTCTCACATTAAATGGAGGTGGACGGCTGCAGCCTGTTGCACAGATGAATCTACTATTCTCCTTCACACGTTGAGTGTTACTCCAGCGCGCACACCCAGCCAAAGCAAAATGAGTCCATCCCCATTTATAAAGACCAGACAGGCAGACAGGGAAGAGGATAAGCTGAATGGAAATGGCATTAAGAAGCACATTTGCCGGCATTAAATAACAAAATGTTTCATGTTATTAATATAGAATATGATTTATAACTAATTTTAAGTCCTGAAATCCTGGCATTTCAAGAAAAGTGCTGCAATTATTTCATGTTCAGGAAACCTATTAGGCTTTTCTGAAGTTGACATCTTCAACTACGTATGTTGAAGGCTGAGCGATGAATTATATGAATAGAAGATAATTTCATGTCTAATATTGAGACAAGCGCCACAGTCATAACTGAAGACTTTCTACATATCTTTCTCCAGTACAGAACACAAGATGATATGAATGGCAATTCAACAATAACTAATAATTGCTTATACATTTTATTTTCTGGTTTGATAAAATGGGAATAGTTGATTAAAACCACTAAGCTCCTGTTTTTCTCTCTGAGTTTAGTACTGCAAATGACTAAAATAAAATCTTTCTGGGCTGAGGATGTGAAGATAAATAATGTAACAATAAGATAAGACAGACTTTAGCATTCTAGGAGTGATATAATTTAATAACTTTATTATTTGATGACTACCTGTAAACATTTTAAGTGATGCCCTAATGCAATTAGGGTGAAGAAAATTACTAGATCTGCTTGGCATCGTGGACACTTTTAATCGAGCTCATACGTCTCTATGGATACTTCCTCTAGAAGTGTCCTGATGCTGATGAAGCCAAGCTCTGGCCATGCATGGTCCATACTGGGGACAGAGTGGAAGTGTGCCATCTGAGGCTAAGCTTAAAAAGGAATCATAACTCAAGAGATATCTTCTATGCGATATGACTGCTAAGTGAGGTTATAAATAGCCCATCCATTAGTATGGCTGATGAAGTTTCTTGTCTTTGCCTCCATTAGGCTTGTCTGTCCAAGTCTGTGTTTCTTTATGTTTTGTTTGTTGCCTCCCACCTTTACTCAACACCCCTTTTTGTACTGGAAAGGGTCCTTGACCAGATACACTTGAGGGTGCAGATGCCCGCTCACCGTTGGGAAGCAAGGCAGCATCTGCATCCTCCTTGCTCTTCTAGGAGGACTTAGGTCAACCCAGCATTGCCCTCTTGCTGGGTGAAAAGCCCCTTCTATTGCTGTCATGCTGTGGATCGAAGGCCTTGCAGAGTCAATCATAGATTCATAGAATCATTTAAGTTGGAAAAGACCTTAGAGATCAAGTGCAACTGTATGCACACATATTATAGTTGTTCCTATCAAAAAATATCCTTTAGGAAACAATAATACAACGTCACTTCCTCCTCTTTAACTCTACTAGATGGTTCGGAAGGTAAGTTGGAAAAGAAATTAAAGACTGCATGGTTTTGGGGAGGGATCAGACTTCTTGCAAATGTACAAGTGAGCTTAAATACATACAAAAACATTTTAAGAAGTGTAATTATTTTTAAGGCAAAAGTGTAAGGAAAAGTTTTATGTCCCCTTTTGCTGGTTCAAGACTTTTTCTTGCTTCACAGCCAGATGTCTGGAAATCTCTTGCCTCTTACTAAAAGGGAAGTTTATCCTAAATCGTCAACAAACAAAACCAACCAACTAACTGAAAAATAAAGTATTTGAAACATCATTGACAAAATGCAGACTGCTAAAAATGACAACACAGGTGAAAGGGTTAAACCCTGCAAGTGCCAAGCACTTTGAGTTTTGATCTAGGTGACAAATGATGTCTGTGCCCCTGAGATTTTTGAACAAGAACCTGGAATAAGATGTGTTTAAAGTCAAGCTCTGTTCCCAGCTCTGCACCCTGTTATGCCATTTACACCTTTCTGAAAATTACACAGCTTGGAGCCCTATTCTTATCCAAACTTTGGGGACCATCAGGTTCTATATTTTCGGTCCATCCTGACTGCGCTGGGTTGCCCACTCTCCCACCAATACAAATAATGCATTTCAAAGTGTGTGCACCTGCACTCGGGAACTTGCCACTATAAACTTGTTTCCTGTTTAAGGAAAACCTCAACTTGAGTAAGCGGAATGAAGCTGCATCAGGGGAAGTTCAGATTGCAGATTAGGAAAAGGTTCTTCGCTGGGAGGTGGTTGGTCACTGGAGGAGGCTCCCCAAGGAAGCACCAAGCCTGTCAGAGCTCAAGGAACATTTGAATGACACTCTTAATCATACAGGTTAGTTGTAGGTAGTTCTGCAAGGTGCAGGGAGTTGGACTTGATGATCCTTATGGCTCCCTTCCAACTTGAGATATTCTATGATCCTATAATTAATGCCAATATTATACTTGGATGCCTGAGGAGAAAAGAAGGAAGACAAAATCTGGCATCTTAATGTAAAAACCAAGACAAAATGGATCTTTAAAAATGAAGTTACCTTCAGGTTTTTATATAATTTAAAGACAGAAATGACCATTATAATAATGAAATGATAATCTAAATTTTTCTCCTGTGTACTACTGACTGAAGAATATCCAGTGATATAATTTCAATTTTGCTACACTACATCATTTATAGAAAAACATCCTGTTGTGATTCAAAAACCCAAAAATTATGAAGAATCACTGTATGTCTATGTGCCTCCTCTCCCACTTCCATTTTCAAAGATCTAGTTTCCTTCCCTGCTCCCGTTTTCCTCAGTCCCCAAATTTCTCCATAACAAATGGATGTATTTTTTAGACACTATTTCAAATCAGGTTTTAGAAAAGGAAAATTTAAATCCTCAACTACCAATTATTTCTAAAAGTAAAATAAACAGACTTGTCTCAAAATCACATAATCTTCATTTTCCTGCCAAAACTAATCTGCAGTGCTTGTTGCTCTTTGAAACCAATAGTATAAATAATGGGAATATCTAAGTTCAGGCAACACAAAGCCAAATACTTCTTGCCAGTGTCTGCAGATTCACAAATGGTGCTGAATTTTGCTAATTAGAACAAGAAAGGAGAATTTCAGGGTGTCTGTTAGAAAGCTACATCTTCACCATACCCTGAAAGCCCTAGGTCTTGAATTGCTGGTAAAAAGGTAGAAGATTTACAGGCTCAGTGAATTCACTGTGCAATGAAACCACTCACAGCTACAGAAAAGCTGGAAAGAGAGAGGCAGACTGTTGGCTAGAAGTCCTTAAATGAAAAAAAAAATCCCTACAGCATCCCAGCTACCTCTCTTCAGTCTGAACCACTCCTCCCCTTCTACAAAATGTCTTTATGGAGTTACATCTGCCAGCACTCTGCCTCCGACTACACTCTCCCATCTTGAAAACTCCACTTCCCAGACACCTCACCCCTCCCCTCATAGCTCTGCAAACAGCCACGGCATCTGGCTCCATTGGGGATCTTCCAGTTTAAATTTACTGTAAACAATTTAACAGTTTGTGGCAATCTGGGAAACATTTGGATTGCTTCCCTAGAAAACCTATCTGGCTCAAATCCTCGAGCTTTTCCTCTTCTTCCTTCCTTCCTTAGCCTGCAGACCTAAACTGCTAGATAGTGGAATGGCTTTTTGAGGACATCCACCTCCCTTCTGTTAAAATAAACTTGGAAACCACCAGTGAGGGACTGTTGCAAAGGGCACTGAAATGAAACTGCTGGGAGAAACAGCGTTGTGCATGCCTATGTGTTAATGTGTTGATGACTATATACTGCCATCGATAGCTTAAAAGGTAATCTTGCACAGTTCAGCTACTGTTAAGTAGCTTAACCATATGCTTGCATGAAACTGCTGAATTAACCCACCCAACACTCTTTCCTGCAAGCAAAGAGAACCAAATTATTTTAAACTGAATTCTGAAAACATGCTTAATCCAAGCAAAATCAGCATGAAGTTAAAAAGAAAAGCTGGGTAGGCTCAGAAACCCTAGAAACCCTATGCTATATACAACAGAACAAACACAGGAAGGGAAAGAAACCCATGTTCTTCTTAGTCCATGCAAAAAAAGCAGTCTTGCTTGTCCTCCAACTGGAAAACTTATCAGTTTATCTGGCAAGCTGCAGAAAAAAAAAAAAAAGAAATGTAACACAGCAAACCAAAGAGCAGACTGAAAGATGTATCAGTTAAAGCAGAAAGCAGATTTTTTTTTAAAGTTTGATAATCATTCCTTCAGTCACCTGTATTTCCTTTGCTAACTGTATAGCACTGCTGCTCTGCTGCATTTGTTCAAACAGTTTAATTACAGTTTACCTCCTCCGATTTTACAAAACAAGTGCCTCCCCAGCTCCCTGTCCCAATACGTTACATACCTGCCATCCCTCAGCTGCTGAGTGGGGACCATGCTCCCACAAGCAGAGCAAGGGGGTATGCAGCTGTGGCAAAGCCACAGGCAGAAACCAGCTGTGCAGAGGGAGCCCAGCGAGCAAGAATAGGGGTGGGAGCTGCCAGGCTGCTCTGTAGCTAGGAGGTGATGGCAACGGGGAAAGAAAAGCCACCATGGGACCACCCGCTGCAGACCTCTGCTTCCACTCGCCAGGCTGTGTGAAGGATGGTTTTATACCCAGCCTGTATCATTCTGTCTGGCTTGAGTCACCTTCCTCAAGGTCTGGTCTTTGAAATCGTGCTGCAGAGGGCAAACGTGAGTGTTATTTTCTTAAAAAGCCTTACTTGGCTTCTGCGCATCATCTTCAGGGTGTGCAGTGCCCATCACAGCCACAGATGTGTCCCTGTTAGCCCCTGACAAGAGCTCTCACTCAGTATTTTGAAAACATTTTCAGGATCTGGAGGCTGTGGCCCAAGACTCAGCTTCAAGCTCTGCTACAACTTTAAACCAACAATTTGCAAAGTTATTTCAAAATATCTTTCTTTTAAAAACACACCAATAACAACAAGGTACAACAAGGACAAGGCTAGGTTTTGAGGCAACCAAGTCCAGAAAGCGTAAGATTTCATTTTGCATTTTAAAAATATAATTTAAAAAATAACTTTGACATTGTTTTGGAGAAAAAACAACAATATAAGCTTGGAAGCTCAGAATATTATCTTTTGAACATTCTCTAGAGAGCTTATTTATTAAGAAATAAACCTAGCTCCATGCACTTCTGAGCTCTGCTACATTAGTATTCTGCTCTTAATTAGAGATGTTCAGAAGATTGCCTGTTATTTGTGAACACAAAGAAACTCACCCAGACTTTGTGAAGCCATACCTATTCTGTTATTAGATAAAAAACCCCAAAGATTTGATTATAGATTTGTCTGGCATGACAAATTCCAAAACCAGTTAATGGCTAAAGCACAAACATTGTCTAGCTTCCCTAATAGGAAGCTGGATAATTGCATTTGTCCGTAAGATCTGTGTGAAAGCAGACTCCATGCATGTGTAATTTGGTTGAGTATGTCTTCCACAGGAAAAAAAAAAAAAAAAAAGTAGTCTTGAAAGAAGCTTCAGGACCATTACATTTTAAAGCCTGCTCTGCATAGTTTTTCTTAATTACACCTAAGGCTGCAATAAAAATAAAAAACCCATAGATATATATATATATACACACACACACACAAGAAATACTACACACAACTTTCATTGGTTTGTCATAAACCTGCATGGAACTGAATGTGTTAATCAGTAATCCAAACATGAAATACAATATACTGTGAAACTTATTATTGAGAGAAGAGTACAGTTTTCAAAAAACTTTGACAATTTTTAATTCAGTGTGTATATACATATCAAATGGCAGTGTAAACCAGCATATTTTAGTGTACTGAGTCTGGCTGGGATGGGCTTAACCTTCCCCATAGCATCCCATATGGTGACGAGGAGGGTGTTGGTAACGCACCACGTGTTGGCCGCTGCTGAGCAGCACCCACACAGCACCAAGGCTGCCTGTCCCACAGCCTTCATGGGCTGGTGGCTGGGGGTGGCCAGAGGTTGCGAGGGGACGCAGCCAGGACAGCTGACCAAAGGAACATCCCATACCATACGATGCCATGCTCAGCAATAAAAGCTAAGAAAAAGGAGGAGGAGAGGGGTGTTCATTATTAAGGTGTTTGTCTTCCAAAGCAGCCACTATGCATGCTGGGGCCCTGCTTCTCACACAGGGGCTGGACATCACCTGCTGATGGAAAGCAGACCATAAGTCTCCTTTGGTTTTGCTTTGCTTCCACACACAACCTTTGCTGTCTTCCCTTAAAATGTTTTTATCTCAACCCATGAGTTTTTCCATCTTATTTTCTCCCCCTACCCTGCTGAGGGAGGGGGAGTGAGAGAGAGCAGCTGGGTGGGTGTCTGGCAGCCAGCCCAGGTCAACTCACCACACTTAGAAATGCTAATAAATTTGTAACTTTATAAAAAGTTACCTTGGAATTAAGAGATCTTGAGAGCTGTAGGTTTTTAAAAAACATTTAACACTGATGCAAGAAGTACTCTGTACTGAGCAATACACCTACCGCTGTCTGCAGCTGACATACAGCAGTAAATATAGCTCAGCTCGGAACGATGTGATACCCAGATGTGCTGGGCAGCTGTCCTCTCTTCAGCAGCATACATGGTATATTTTAGGAACAATCACAGTATATCACATATACTTACTAATTTACAAAAAGGCAGGTTTTGTATTTTCCCCTCTCATATGTCTCCTATTAAGGTCCTTTCTTTTTACACAATACTATCACCTTGAAGTACACGCATTGGTTTTTCTTATGTATTAATTACTGGCTTTGTACAAAAAATATAGTTATAAGCATCTCTAGGGGAACCAGCAAACAAAGCATCTTTTGTGAAAATTGTAACATTTGACAGCTTTGGAGCTGGTGTACAGTGTTTACATTGCGTGGGAAATTGGGTTTTTAAATTCTAGCCTGAAGTCCAGAGGAGCGAGGACACTCTAGAGGAAAGGACTGGGAAACAGAATCACTTAAAAGAAACAGCTGCAGCAAATATCTGATTCTTAAAATGCAAAGAATAGTCAAGCAATTACTCAGAAATGCAAGAAGCCTAACAGGTTTCTTCCAAACGGATGCTTTTGTAAGTTATTTCTGATTTTTTTTTATTTTTAATTTTTATTCCTTGCTCCACTGCGCACCCTTTAATGTTATTAACTCCACAAGATTCTGGAGGATTCCCACACCCTTCAGTGCAGAAGGAAATGGAATATAAATTACCTATCACTCTCCTTTATTGCTTGCAACATCTGTATCTAGAGCTGCAAACATTTTGTGTTTGTGCTAAGTGGGGAGAAGAAAGCTGTCTCTGCTAGCATGTTTCTTCAGCTATACAGAGCCTTAAGATTTCTATGGCAATTCACCATTTCAGCCTAAGCAGTTGCTGTTTTAGAGGTTACAGATCTGTCTGAGCTAAAGACGACAGATACTACCCACTGTATTCTTCTCTGCATTTGGCTTAGCAGAAGCAGAAGACAAACAGCTTTTCTGGTCTTGGTAATTTTGGAAAATCCTCCAATCTGAAGAAAAGAGGAAACTTCTTTTTCACAATGGGAAAAATGCCAACTTATGCAAAGCGCTGTTATAATGAATTTCAAATTCCTATCTACAAATTAAGAAAATTATTCACCATCATTTTTTCTTGAGTACAGATTCTATTAATGGCTGCATGAAAACTAGGTTTGCCAAAGGGACTGGCAGTACACAGCTTGGTAATGGAAAAAAGGTAATGAAAAATAATAATATATGAAAACAGAAATAATAAAGAAGGTAGTCTTGTGCATTGAAACAACATGCCTTTACAATAGGTGTTCTGGTATGCAATACCCCATGTCACTCATGAGATAAACACCTTACTGCAATGAAATACAACCAACATGAAACGGGACTTCTCCCTTCACATATGTTCCACGACAGACGGTACTGGAGTGGTATCTGCTGCAAACCAGATTAAATCAGTTTTAGAAACTGAATTCCACCGATGAACAGATTGCACCATCTGCTTCTACTAATATACATTAGAGAATGTGTATTTTCCATAGCTGCATATTTACTCCGTAATCAGAAGACTACAAGACAAATAGATATAGCTTAGCTTCAGAATGATTAAAAAGAATTATCATTGTGGATGTCAGGGTGTAAACAAAAAAGCAGTTAGGTTATTTGAAGGCTGTGCAATGAAGTAATGAAACAAAATTAGGCAAAAGAAAATTTAAGCAGCACACTGGGACACTAACAACCATTGCAGTGATGAGAGAAATAAAAATGCAGAAAGTGTAGATATAATAAAGTTTCTTACTAATAACATGTAGGAAAAAAAGAGAAATAATCTTCCAACTGAAGCCCAAGTAGAACTGGCTGGAAATCAGAATTTTTATTACATGCTTTTTGTGTTTTCAAGAAAAAAAACACAACTTGAATAAGGAGGTAAGCCAACATTTAAAGTTTTCATGGAACAGAAAACCTTCCAAATTTTGTTTTGGAAACCCAAACATGATGTTCCCAAAACAAAATATGCTTTCCCAGTATCCTCAGCAGCTGCTGACTGAAATTAATATAATTCCTGTCATTTCACAACTGCTATTTCCATGGCTTGCTGTAGGGACAAAAATGACAAAAAACTACCTTAAAATCCAGCCCAGGGGCTGCCAGACCATCCATGGTACCTTGACGCTGTAGTGCAGGCGCGCAAGCTGCCTGGGAATGCCAGAGCCCTGCACTCCAGGCCAGCCAGCTCCCCTCGCCACCCACCGTATCAGGGCAGCCAGCCAGATGACTTCAGCAACACTG
The DNA here is from genome assembly GCF_023638135.1 of Falco biarmicus. Taxonomy (NCBI): domain Eukaryota; kingdom Metazoa; phylum Chordata; class Aves; order Falconiformes; family Falconidae; genus Falco; species Falco biarmicus. The sequence goes on from NC_079289.1 coordinate 32,393,923, forward strand.
ACACCTCATACACAAGACCCCTTCTTACAAGCAGCTGAAAAGTCAGGCTGACACATTGGTTAGATGCTCATCTGATATGCCAGCATCACAAAAATGAACCCAAGATAAATGCTTGAGATGCCAGGGTGAGATTTCAACATTATTATTCTATAGATTCTCAGTAGCGAGGATGATTATTTCCAGGCCAGTAATATACTGCAATTAATGAAACAGTATTTCATTAAAAATGGCAGTCTGCTTTCTTTTGAAAGGACAGTAAAAGAAACGAGAATTACTAGGGCACTATTGTGTCCCAGTATAAATTCATAGAGGTACTGAACAAGTTACATTGTAAGAGAAAACAGAGTAGGACTCTTCAGGGCTGGAAAAGAGAAAAATGAGAGACGAAGATATGACTGAGGTCACAAAACCATTTAGTTCAGGAAGACAACAAATAGGCAACTACTGCATGGTTTGAATACCAGAGCTAGCAGACATTAAACCTATAAAATGTAAAAATTCAAATCAAACACAGGAAAGCAATTCTTCACGCAACCTGTAAACAACTGATGGAACTTCTTTGCTGCAGGGTATTATGGATGCTAAAAGCGCATATGGGTTCAAAAGGATAAATTCCCAAAAGATAACTGTATTGATGGCTGTTAAACACCAAGACAACCCAACAGTTCTTGAGGCATGACCTGCTGCAAACTCAAGGACTGTGCTGACGAAGGATCTTGCCCTGTTCTAAGTTTTCTTTAAGCCACCCATTACTGGTGACTCTTTGTGACATTTGGTGAGACAGTTTTTGCTCTGACCCAGCACAGTCAGTCAAAAATTCAGGCATAAATCATGTTATATGCATAAAATATAACATTGTGTGTATCACAGGACAAGCATAACATGCTGAACTTAGCAGGAAAACTGCAGAGATGCTGCACTTCCCCTTTCCCTTGAGCAGTGCAAGGCATGAGGTAAGCCCTCCAAGGTATACAAAAAAGAGAGCAGCCACAGTCCCTCCTCTGTAACTACAGCACAGCTACATGCAGGTCTGTAAGAAACAGATGAAGAGCTGGATGTGCTGAGCACTCGCTCCACTCCAATAAAACTGACAATCCAGAAAGAGAAAATGTACCAGACATCGTTGTGATTTCTTCTCACTCAATCGAAATGACAGTCATGAGAAATGTTAATTACTGGGCCAGTAATCAAATGTCATAGATAGCTATACTAGATGAGAAATAAAAAAAAAGAACGTTAATGTCATTCCAAATGTGTGGTAGATTTAATCAGCTTCTGCTCAAAGGCACCTCTTAACAGAAGGATGGGATCCAATACAAGAACATAAAGACATATATTGTTGCAATCCTATTGTTGGAAACAGTCTAAAAGACAGAAGAAAAATTGAAAGGAAGATTTTCTGACTCAAGTATTATTTCAAAAAAGCAAGGCTTTTGACTTCAGTCTTGAAAGGGAGAAGCATCTCATATGACCCACATAGACAACAGAAAGTAAGATGAACCTGGTTTTTGCCTGAAGCTGGGAAGTGGCCATGCCACAGAATTTCTGGCAGGACTTGCAGAGGAACACCATCAGTCCACTCACCAAATCTGGACTGGTCAGCTTCACACATCTATTTCTCTGCTTAAAAACACTGCATAAAATTGTCCATCTAAAACGCAAAGCCTTGCATGACCCTTGGATACACAGAGTACTAACAAACCCTAGCAGGAAGAGGAAAAAAAGTGAAACATTTATTCCTACTGGCCAATGAAACTGCAGAGAAATTAAATTACACGTTCAAGATGGACATCCATGACAAAGCTGAGTATTTAAACCCACAATAGAGAAGAAATAAAAGAACTATTCATTTTAAATTTACATTTAACTAAAAAAGTTTGCGAGTTACCACATTTAGGTAGGATAAGTAACAGTCACGATCTGATGAGAAGAGTCTCAAGCAGGGAACCCTGTGCATCTGTACAGACATTCAGACAGGCCCATCTCCAAAAGTTACAGAAAATGAAGAATGACAACGTAGACAGAAACATATTATGGAAAACTGGGAGTTTCTTTGCAAGAGTTTTTTACATAACCAAGAAGCCACAATTACATAAATAGGATTACTTCAAAAAGGACTAAAGACACACTACAGAGGAAAAAGGATAACCAACAAATACAAAAGAGAGGCCAATAGACAGCCATCATAAGATATGAATTTTCTGTACTTCACAGGAGATTAGGGACATCAAAATTTTGTTTGCATACCAGAGGTTCCTAAGAGGAGCACATCCATTTGTAGGTGGACATAGTGAAGTTGCTATTGCACTTTAATCTCCATCCAGAAGTCAAAATAGGGCAACCTCAAGGCTATTTCAATGAAGAACAGAAACTGTTGATAGAGTCAAGTATTTCTTTCTTGTAATCTTGTTTATTTTAAAAAAATGTCTACAGCTTCATTTTCCTTGGAGATGGGCTACTAGCTGCTTGTTTTGAGTCATTTACTTTGACAGAGTTATTTCCAAGAAGCTCCTATCTGCTGCAGCCAGAAGCTATGTCTGAACAAGATGATTCTCTTGTCAGCTGGCTTTTATATAGCTTAAATCCTCTAAACCTGACTTTTCTTTCCCTTCTTTATTGATACTGCAATGAACTGGAAGTACTTCTGCATCTTGTCAAACCATCAACATTTTTTTTCCGTTTAACTTAAGAAACATTCTGAACAAAACCAAAGCAAAAAACTACTTTTTTTTTTTAAGTAATACGATGCCTTACTTTGAATGAAACTACTGATTTATCTTAATAGAAGGCAAAAAGGAAGTGTGTGCTAATTGCCTGGGTCCCTGAGAGCTCAGAGCAGATGATCCTTTTTAGACTCAATTCATTTCACAAGGTGCTTTCAATTCACACTCAAAACTGAAGACAAAGCCAGGTTCAATTTATTTTATTCAGACAGTAACTGAGTCCAGGGTACTTGCTTGTGTTTGTAGTGATTAATGAAGAAATGCAACTGTCAAGTCAGTGCAAGAAGCCAGGTTATCCAAAGAGCACTTGGGTGACAAAGCAGCACTTAATAATTCTGAAGGCAGTGTTACAGAATGGGTGGCCTCCACCTTGCATTTTGTTTCAGGTAAAAACCCACATGATTACAGCAATATTTTCTTTGCTTACATAGTAGATGCAGACCAGTGAGAAAAGCAAAAAAATTAAAAAAGCAAACAAAGTATTATATGACCACAGAATATACTTAAGACATAGGACTCTGCACCACCATTAAAGGGCTGGATTTAATGCCTGCTGCATCCAATGGAAGTTTTCCTCCTGGATTTGATAGGTTTCACGGATCAGGCCCGAAGAGCTTCTAATAACCACTTGGTGGATGTAGCATGCCATGAATTCAAAACATTTAATTTTTGCCTTTAAAATTTTGCCAAATAAATGGCTGGTACATCAGTCACTTTGTATATGAATAAATACATTGAAAGGCCCATATAAACACCAAATCTGACTGTGTAACAAGGTGTTTCCCTTGCTTCCAAAAAGGACGTAGGTCATTCTGAAATAGTAAGAGCTTGTGCACCTGCTTTCTGGCAATATTACTTCTACTCTGCACTTAACAGGATTCCTAAATCCCAGACCTAAACTCTGTTTATTCTTTTATTAAAATAACAGCATACACGACATTTGGGCAAATGTGCTTATAAATCTTCTTCATCTTCTCTGGTTGATACATAGGACACTTGTGCTTCACTCATTAGTTTCTGAAATCGAGCTGCCCATAATCTATGTAACTCCAAATTATTTCATGCATAATTAGGCACTTCCTGATTTTCATTACTCATGTTTATCTCTGTAATATTTACACGGCACCGATCATACAGCTGCCCATGTGCAGACTGGAACACATCGCTAATTACATACGTTTAATTTGGTTGTATTCCGTTACAAAAGAGGATATTATTTTCAAGGGCCTTGTTCCAGCCTCATCACCCAGATGTTCAGGGACCAAGAAGTCTCTGAGGTGTACAAGCTCATTTGAATTTACTGGCCCTTTCAGAAAAATAAAACCACAAGTAAAATATGTATGCCATTTTATTTCCTAACTTATATACCTATAGCTAAAACATACCAGCTTGGTTTCACTAAAGCTGGTCACACATTACCTGTGATTCCTTACATACTGTTTTACAATATTCTATTACAATTACATAAAAATAAATGCATCATTTATCGGCTTGAAGTTTGAAATCTTTGTTAGAAAATAATATCAATAGATCAGTTTATGATTTGTTTGCTTTTTTCTCATCAATTTAGATGAATGACTACACCCTGTTTAGGCAGGCAGCTGCTTTTCACAAATCTGATTTTCCTTCATACAGCTGAAGTCCCAGTATATACACAGAAGATGAAAATACAATCCTGTTTATTTCCCCAAAACTTTATCCTATCCTCCATTTTGCCAGTTTCTAGACTTACACAAATGATATGCTTAGGTAATTAAAGCATGTGAAACCTCCCTTTCAGTGGTACTATGCGCATTTATAAACGTGAAGTAGGGTGTAGTAGAAAACAAATTATTTGGTTATAAGAGCTGATAAAGTAATTAAACCAAGTAATTCCCATATTGCAATCTATGTTCTGAAAAAATTGATTACATAGACACAGGCTATGCAGCAACTAATATACTTCATGAACACACAAAATCATAGCTCATTTTCCATAAGCATTAGTTCTTCGGTATGCTAAGGAACAAAAATCAGCATATGCATACTACAGCTAACGTATATAATTTACCAGCCCAGCATTTCACTTATGTAAGTGCTTAATGAAATAATAATAATAAAAATCTAAATGCTATATAATAAACATACTCTGCAGAGAACAAACTAATATCCAAATGACATTCAAAATCACTTTTTTTTTTTAAAAAACAGCAAAAGGATGTATTAATTGATAATTCTTTCTGTCCCACACCAAGCAGCTCTAAAAGTTTAGGATAGAAAAGGGAGAAAAGTATCTGTGTATGATTTAATAAAACAGCTCAAATCTGGAAGAACTACTTGCTAGCTTTGTCCTTGCTAGGGTACCACAAACTGGGTACTGTACCCAGTTTGTGGGAAACATTTTGTCCCCTAGAGTGGATACTACATTGGATATTTCTCTACTAATATAAAAAAAGAGCTAAGAAGAGTTAAAAAGGAAATAGCAATAGAATGAGTTTTAATAATCTACTAAGATCGGGTGATTTCGGTGTCAGTTTAGAAAACCCACAGCATTACCCCTACTCCATTATGCGGCAGCATAACTATGCTGTACATGTTTCTCTCCAAGTTACCCTGAGTATCTCTCCTGGTTGATATTGCAGTAATACAGTGTATTTCATATTAATTTACACTTGTCATAGAAAGACAGGGGAAAAGGGTTTAGGTGTACACAGTTAGAAATTAAAATACACACTTCAATTCTGCTATAATTTAATAGGAAATATCTGTATGATTCAGTTTCACAGCATACATGAATATAAATCCTCCAGGGATTTAATTAGCTATATTTCATCATAAATTGCATTCCCATAGACAGATGCTGCTCCTGCATCATGCTGATAATAACAAAGACCAACTGACACTTAAGAGCACATCTGAAATGTGTTTTTCTGAAGACATTGGGTACAGTAAGAGAATCACTAAATAGTGCTGAATAAAAGTATCTATGGTTTTTCCAGTTGGTTTACCGTACTGACTTGAAGAGCACTTTATTTTATATGGTATAACCAAATTAACCTCATGAAGTTGTGCATTCTGTCAATCTACAAAACGTATATTTTGCTTCTCACATCAAAAAGGCTGCATATGAAAATTCTGTTTGCTGTACCTGTCCATAGCTGTGCCTTAAAGAGCCTACAAAAACACCCACTTGTTTTAAAAATAATTATTTTGGTTGATTAACCTTTTGTCAGCTGAAAGGTCATTTCTGCAATAGAGCTGTAGTGCTATTTCTTAGTGCTGTAAGCATTTTGATCATGGTTTCAAGATTTTTAGGATGTAGTACTTTTCCTTGCATTTTATTTCAGAGAAAGAGAGCCTACTTTTCAAGGACTTTGTTGAAAAGTCCATTTTCAACATGCGCTACCAATTGAAAGTAGTTAAATGATCTTGGTTTTTCTAAGCACTTCCCACAGGTGAGAACAGGAGCCAATGTCTGAGCTGAAATTAGAAGTAAAAATAAAGTGATTACTTGAAATATAATTTGAAAATTATGTAAGGGGGTTTCTTTCCATTTTGAAAAGTATTATATAAATAAGAACCTAAGGCATATTTCTCTCTCAGCTATTATCATGTAACATCTCCAGGTATGCATCCACATATCAGTGTTGATTTCCATGTAGTCTGCTATTTTTATCACACGTTTTTATACTCCCGCCTACACTCACATACAGTGAAATTTCTCTTTCAAGATGACTTCTCAATTCAAAATATAATACAGAAAGCTGGGATTTTCTTCCCTTTTTTTACACAGAGAAATCCAGCCATGGGTATTTTTGTGCTCCCATTTCTCCTGTCTGTTTTCCAGTTAGAAAAAATGGAGTGAATTACAATACAGATAATATTCAGCTTTGTAACAGGTTTTGAACATAGGGCTTCCTTTAACCTCAGGTACAGTTATAGTTAACACTGTTGGAGAGCTAGGAACCTGTCTTTTCCTTCTTTCAGATATGACACAGGAACTTTTAAAAATGAGCTTAGCAGCCAGGATGTGTGTCTCATTGCTTCTAGCCCCAGCTAAGCCTTTTTTTTTTTTAATGGAAACGATTTTGCAAGTGATTTTTTCACCTCCCGCTGCTTTTAAATCAAAAGTGGTTGCATTGTCACAGCCATGATGGTCTAAGGACTAACAAGAGCCTGGGTTCATGAGAAGTTAAGCACTTGTGTTAGCCTGGGGTTTTTTTCACCTTAAGGCTGTTGTTACATTCCCAAATTATTCTAACCTGAGTTAACATAGTTCAATCAGTTCTACAGAAGGAAGATGCCTGTGTGTCTCCGCTGTCTGCAGACTGGAATCACAAAGCCAGAGCCTTATGTTATTCACAGAAATGAACCCTGTAAAATCCCAAACTTCCCTATGCCTGTTAATAGGAGTGCTGCACAAAGCCGCAGAATTGAATACAGTCCAGGAGCAGAAGGAACAGAGGAAAGCTCTTTGGTGAGCTGTTTCTTCTCCTAATTCTTTAACTATTTCTTCTTTATCTTCCTCCTTGGCAAAGTCTCAGTCAGCATTCAAGCACATACACACAATCTGAGGGAACAGCAGGACAGTAATTCAAATTTGTATTACAAGTCACAGGGTACAGTTCCTCCTGATTCTGCCACTAGCATTAAAAAGAGGGGTTAGCTAGATACTACTGCAAAAATAACAAAGTATTCAAAGACCTTTAGATATTATACTAATATAGATATCTAATCTATATAGATAATATTGATTAGAATATAGATACTTCATTGACATTAACTTTCATTAGGACCTAGCCTGTTTACACTTCTCTCAGCTACTGTTTCAGCATGTCCAGGACCTATGAGGTAGTGCTGTATCCATTAATTTCTGGCAGGTCTTTTTGGACTTGCAGCGGACTGAATCCAGTGAAACATCTGCCAGGACAGATTAATACACTAATAAAGTTGGAAGCTTGCTATCTCTGGCATTAGTTATTTGTAAAATCAAATGTAAATTGTCAATAGATTACACTGTATGAGCTGAGCACAGAATTGCTTTACATTTTAAATCTGCTGATGAAGATGACCCCTGGATAAACACACACGCAAGTTCATCCGAGTCAGAAAGGGCCACCCTAAACTCCTACCAGCAAATTTTTGACAGGGATTGGCAATGCAGGGGAGCATCCAGCACACTTACAGGTTTGAGTGAGGTAAGTATGCTGGATGAAAGAAGGGAAGGAAAAGTAGGGGATGGAAAAGACCACACTTCTGTGTAAGCAATTAAAAAAAGTCATTCTGTCCTCCAGAACTTCCCACCCTCAGTCAGTCAGCCACCGCAGGTTTCATTATTGCCCTCCTCCACCTTGTTAGTGTAAGTTCCAGCCTGTGCACACAGTGGTTTCTAAGTTGTTCAGAGATGGTCCAACTAGATATGGCTTTAGCTAGCTATGTTACAACACCTTAATAAAGACAGTGGATCCCAAAGAGAAAAAAAACTTAAGATGTTTGATAGGGCAGGTGACATATATCAATATATGTTGATATGATACACATAGATATTAATAGGATATTAATCCAGTTGTGCAGAATCACTTAAAGTGCAAAGCATTATCAGCATTTAGGTACCTCAGAAACTTGGGTGAAGCTGAGCACCCTTCTCTTTTTCTTAATTGTTATTTCCATTTAGTGGCTTTGCTATATTAATTACACTCTATTGGAAACTTTCATTTCAAATACCAGCATATAATCTCTCTCAGTTTCACGTTATGCTATACCTTCTTTCCAAACTCATGGCTTGCAAGCATCTGATACAGGAGGAGCTGACAACTCTCAGGTGCTGCACTATAAATTTTAACTTTGTATTTGGACATTTCAAGCTTTTGTGAGCTGCTGGGAAAGCACAGTGCAGTCACCTGGAACAGTCACCTCCAAGGCAAAACAGATCTTCACAATTCCTGTGCAGCATGGCATTCCTGCCTTCACCGCATGAGCAGAAGTCAGTTCTTTGCCTTAGGCATGAAACTGATTGTCCAGTCTTATATCCACATACTACTTTCATAAAATCACAGAACGGTTTGGGTCGGAAGGGACCCAATTATCCAGTCCAACCACCTGTCATGGACAGGGACATCTTCCACTAGATCAGGTAGCTGAGAGCACCGTGCAGCCTTGGCCTTGAACACTTCCAAAGATGGGGCATCCGCAGCTTCTCCAGGCAACCTGTGCCAGTGTCTCACCATCCTCACTGTAAAACATTTTTCCCTTATGTCCAATGTCAACCTACCCTCTTTCACTTTAAAACCATTGCCCCTCGTCCTGTCACTACAGGCCCTTGTAAAAAGTCCCTCTCCAGCTTTCTTATAAGTCCTCTTTATTACTGAAAGGCTGCAATAAAGTCTCTCTGGAGCCTCCTCCAGGCTGAACCCCACAATCCAACTCTCTCAGCCCTCCTCCATAGGAGAGGTGTTCCATCCCTCTGGCCATTTTTGTGGCTCTCCTCTGGACCCGCTCTAACAAGTCCAACTGTGGCTTGTGCCGAGGACCGCAGAGCTGAATGCAGTACTCCAGCTGGGGTCCACCCAGCTCTACCAGAGGAGCAGAGGAGGAGAATGACCTCCCTCAACCTGCTGGCTATGCTTCTTTTGATGCAGCCCAGGATATGGCTGGCTTTCTGGGCTGCAAGCACACATTGCCGGGTCATGTGCGATTTTTCATCTACCGATATCCTCAAGTCCTTCTTGAGGGTTGCTCTTGACCCACTCTGACCACATCACCCACTCTGCTGATACTGGGGATTGCCCCAGTCCAGGTGCAGGACCTTGCATATTATCATATACACATGCATGCTACAGAAGCCAACTGTATTATGCAACAAACTCAAAATTGTAAACTAAACTTTGATGATTACAGGTAGCTGACACAAAACTGCTCAGTTTCAGCTTTCTTCCACAGGCAGCAGGGAAGGAAGGAACTGAGTGGCAGCGAGTCCACAGCACACTTATGCTTTCCTGTCGGGGTATATTACACAGCATTCAACATACAAGGTTAGCTCCAAAAAAACTTCTCATTTTAATCTCAGGTATGGATTAAAGCATATCAGCCCTACAATGGTTTCACATGGACATTCAACAACCATACCTACAGCCAGATTTGTAATACTTTCTATCAGTGCAGATGCATTTATGTTAGGTCCCACGGATGGTACTGGCTTAGCGCATAGTGCAAAATTTTCAGCAAAGCAGCACAGAAACTGAAGTGACAGTGATTAAATCCCAGCCAAAACCACTAACTTCAAACAAAGGAGACAACAGCTTACAGGAACATCATAATAGATCACAACCAGAAACCGCAGGAATTGTGTGACTATTGTCTACGAGGTTCACTTCAGAAACATATTTCATTAAAAAGCACAAAGTAACTTGCAAATTTCAAAGTCATTGTAGACTCAAAAGGAAGGAATAATTTCATGATTTGCACATCACCAGCACTGACATTTAACATTCTGTTGATAAAACATCATTTCAACGAGAAACCATCTCATTCCCTCAGTCATATTAGTCTTGCAATGGTAACAGAATTAAAATAGCAGCCTATATTTTCTTAAGGCCATAAGCAGAAGTGTCAGTATTTAAATGCAGGCATGGGAAATGTAATTTGAAAACCGTCATTTTTACAGTATTGTTGAATTTGTGCATGCACATGAATGTACATAAGAAATATTTTATGTACTGGTCCTTTGTATACATTTCTGCATCTTTCAGGCTGTGGAAAGTAACATTCTGTAGAAGAGCTTTTGTTAAAAATATTATCGAAAATTATTTGCGCTTGATTTGGAAGGTAAATAAAACCCCTAGGATTTTAAAGTTCCTTCCCTGTATTTGCAACTTAAGTACAATTTGTTGGCCTCTGATACTGGCAGTCTCATTTTCTCCATCCAGATAATTAAAGGAGAAAAAAAGTGAGTTTAAGTACGCTGAATGACTGAAATTCAAATGATTTTACATTGTACCTCTCTCTTTAAAAAAAAATAACACCAAACCCCTCCAAAAAGTAACTCACTCTTCTTTTTCATTTCATGGTGTTCATTTGAACTCAACTCCCAAGCCATTTTAAAAATGTCCCAGACTCAAGCACTGGCAGGTGGCTGCACAAAGTCCCCTCTTTTGGAAAACATTTCTGGATTGTGCCTGAAACTAAGTGATAGTTGCAGTGCTTTTAGTATGTTGTATGAATATCTGAGGAATTCAGAGAATGAAAGATTCTCCCATAAAATATAATGCTGTGATTAATTTCCAAGGCTGGCATCTTTTCTACCCACAAAGCCTTTGAGGAGCACAGGAGATACCTCTGCTTCCCTTGTGGTGTAGCTCTCCCTGTGGCACTCTAGGAGTTAAGCTCCCACTGGAATTTTGCTGTGTCTTTGGGAAATACATCACCCACTGATTGCAGGGAACCCCACTTTGAGAAGCATTGGAGCCCTACAGACAGACATTCCCTCAAAAAAGAACCAGAAATAGAGGATGGATGGTTTGTCATCTTTGAACTTGTTTGAACTTGGCAACATCCCAAGTAACAAGTGCAATTTGGATGGACACATACGTACCTGTCACCCTTCAGGCTATTTTTTTAGTGCCTTCCTGCATTTCCATAAATTTCAGGAATATTTTAATAAGCCAGGAAATCAACACGTCAGCAACAAAGCTTGCCACTTGGCAATTCCAACCTTTGATTTTGCACCAGGATAACTTCTAGTACTTTGTGATATCATACAATTTTTGGAGCTCCTTGGCAGCAGGGTAACTGTTGGATCATACTAGTTCACTGATCTCTCACAAACTACAAATATCATCAGGAAGTATGTGAACAAAGTTGCTTATAAATAGAAGATATGCTGTGGTGATGACATTCTACATATTGTGTAAATTTGAGCTCGTCAGCCTGTTAGTTGCCAAATCAGTTTTGCAGAACCCAGAACACCGGCAGTACTCAGGATGACTATAGCATCTGGCATGGCGACTAGGAAGAGATCCATGAGCTTCAGTGAGCTCTGCTCTGCAATACAGAAAACGAAGATTTACATCCAAATGCTGACACCAATGCAGAATGGGCCTTTTTTATACCAGCTATCATCCCATCTTTCCTGACAGGGTCAAGCATGACGGCAAAAGAAAAGAACAGGTTAGTACATCTAATAACACAGGATAAGCCATGGTAGTTAAAACTGCAATGTCTTTCAGAGATTTTCACCCATTATAGTGTGACTTTCATACCACAGATGGAAAAGAAGACGAAAAGAACGAATTGGTGCTGCCCTGGGAACAGGAAGGATGTCCCTAAGTACTAAACAAGTTGCTCATTAAAATCTGGAAAGCATCTTAGCAGCAGAGACACCTTTGTAATTATTGTAGCCCTGGTAACAGTAAGCTAAAAAGACCTTCAGCACTGTACGACACCAAAGACTTTGGTTTCAAAAGGAGGAATCTGTACCACTGATATTTAGGTTTACTGGAAATACAAGCACCCAGAACTTCTGGTGCTGAGCACTGGTACTGAATGAGGCTTTTTTCAGCCTGAAGAAACTGGCTGCGACTGAAGCCTGGACATATTCCAGGGGAACTGTTTTTAGCCTCACCCCTTCAGCAGATAAAAGAAAGAAAGGATGCTTTTTGGCTAATTACCACAAAGGCAAACTAGATACGTTCTTAAATGCAATGCTTCTGATGGCAAGGGAAAAGCAGTAATGTAACCAGCAGAAGACGAATACTGTTTTATGAACTATGTGTCATAGAAAGAAGACAATGAGAACTCTCTGTTTACGACTATTGATTTCCTTCCCCAGAGCACAAGGAAAAATCCATGCAATATTTGCCATAAACTCCTCTTAAATATGCCTCTCTAAGCATCTTTCTTCTTTCTGAAAATGACCTTCAGGCTAGGCTCCTCTCAACAATGTGCCTTTTTAAAAGGTACTGAACACATTCAGTATACCCACTACTAAGAAACACAAGAGCTTCCCAGCAGCATTTTATAACATGATTTCAATTCCAGAGAGATGCAGGAGTGTCTGGACACACTCTAGGGCAACTGGCTCTAAGTGGCTCTGCTTGAGCGTAGGGGCTGGACCAGATGACCTCCAGAGGTCCCTTCCCACCTCAACCATTCTGTGATTCTGTGCCCATCACCTGGTAATTATGACATTTAAAAGATGGAAAGAAGGCAAACTTCATGCCACTTTGTAACAAAGCCATTTTAAGGTAAAACAAAAGGAGAATGGAAAGTCAGCACATTATTCTCCAGGAAAAATTGGGATTGGAAATATATTAGCACATGGAAAAAATCTCCTATTTTTTGTACTTAATGATAAGTTACTCAAAACATCCTAGGGAACGTCTTTTTGTATAATGCTGAATCTTACTTCAAGACAAAGAAATTGAACTTTGGTATTGAAAAATCGAGGTTGCATTGACCGGCAGGCAGACGAGATATCAGTTTTGCGTAACAACGGCCTCCCACTTCAAACAAACTGAACAGCATTTATGCAGCGTATCAGTTTTTGTGCAAAATGCATAAACGTATTCATACATATCTATTTCGAAAGGGAATTCATAGCCAACTAAGCATATCTACAAGAATATATACAAAGTGGCATGCCGGTCAAATTATTAATACTCTTTTGGTGGTAGGGGGTATTTGGGGAAAAAGAGCTGGCATAATGCTCATTTTCAGCAATATACTGAACTGTCAGTCAGACAATGCTCTCACAGTGTTTTAGAGAAGATGAGCAACTCATCTGTACTGATTAAATTTCAGCTCCTTGGCTAGACCACAAAGTGTCAGGACTTCCAGTGGCCTCCGTAATATGGTTGTAAAGAAATGTGACTTTTCAAACACGGAAGGTCATTAGTTATTCTAGAACATTTTCCAACCCGTTTCTCCTAGAAGCCTATCACACCTGGTTTTTTTCTGTAACTTTTTCCATGGACTTTCATCGCACTGTCTGTAGAAAACTCTTAAAAGAAAAAGCAAGAAGATAAACAAAATTCTTGCAGCCTTGTTACAAGCTGCCATGTTGGCAATTACCATTTTCACTAATGATACTTCAAGATGTATTTGAAGTTACTTAAGAGAATTATAGGCATTACCAGCCTCACTGAAGTGTTAAAATATAAGCTCTTCCAGGCTTTCTGTAATACTGGGAGTCCTTTTTTTTAAAAAAAAGTATTTCATGTACAATTCGGGTGAGTTCAGATAATACATAATAGTATCTATTATAACTATGTATTATGTATACAATGATTCAGATTATGTATTAGTTGAATCAAAATCCATTTTGAAAGGCGACCAGCATTTCAATGGCACAATTTAGAACGAAACAAGGGCTCTGATTTTATCCCAGCTTTTGCCTGTCATCCACTACTGCTGGGGAAGCGCTATCAAACACTGCATTTAACAACTGCTTGAATTGCACTTTGCATGTGCCTTCAAAAGCTCCCCCAAAAACTGGTGCCCAGTCACCCCACTGCAAAGGACCTGAGCAGTCCTGGAGACCTTGTAGATACTCAACTTGACAATGCCAGTTTGAATCAGGCTTTTGCAGAAGTCACTCACAGAGGCGGTTTTTCTTCCTTACCTCTTCCTCAAACTGAAACATAGTTTGAGTGTATATGATAGTGATGTGTTCAAATTATTTTTGAAAACAAAATTCTTTCTGTGAGGAAATGAAGAAACAGAAGTAAACAGAAATGGGAAAGGGGGACTGAGAAAGAATTGCAGAAAAGGAGCATTGGTTGTGGTCAGAGGGATGAACACAACAGATGTGAGGAGCAGTGCAAGGACAGAAACAGGTAATTTGGCAAAGAGAATCTGAGATGGGGTGCATGCCAGTCCCCCATTTTGCCTCTTCTGTGCACAGCAAAACCCCCTTAGGAGTATCAAAATCTTATTCTCATCTCTTCTCAAGTCATCTGGAGCCGGGGGGGATCCTAAATGTTTGGGAATCTTCTCTCTCCCTGTACCTTGTCCTTCCCAGTGCAGACAAGCCTCTTGGAGGACCTCTCTCTTTGGGGAGTCATTAACTCCAAGGTGGTTAAACACCGGGATCACAGAACAAAGATAATGGAAACAAAAATTTCTTAACCCTCAGAAAAGATAAAATTAAGGGACAGATAATGCCTCCTCATGGTGGAAAGCTGACTACAGTAAGATGAAGAAAACAGTTTAGTTCGGGTGGGACTGGCTGGGGTGGATGTGGAGCCTGCCTGAAGCAGACATGGATGGTGGGGGCACAAGACTGTGCAAACACAATGTGTGCTGTACAGTGAGCCATGATGCATGTAAGCCCACCGGTGATACACACTCTCTGCTACAACAGTTCACATGCCACAATTTTCCTTCGTCCAACAGGCTTGACGGGGCAAGAGAGGAAGTATCAAGCAGAAAGAGTAGCATAGGGACAGTATTCTCTGTGACCGCCACACAGTAACACCATCCACAGTTGGGAACAGTCTGCCTACTTTTTCCACTACACAGTCCAAATATTTTTAAGTGGGACCATGAGATCCACTCCCACAACACAGAAATTAGGACAGGAGCGTGGAAACCACATATTATTTTCCAGCTAGCAGCAACAGTATCAGCAGCAGTAATTGCAAATGTATCATTAAGGTGTTACAATGAACAAATACATTGTTAAAAAAAAACTTTCAGGAAATTCAATAGCATGCAGCTTTACTAGTACAGGATAGCTGACGTGGTATTTGCCCCCCTTCTAGAACTTGAAATTAAGGAAAATGGAAAAAAATAAGCAAATCTCCCAACAACAAAACTTGCAAAATGGAAAATACCAAGTGACGGTCACACAACCTTTGATTTACCTTTCTGACTAGTCATCCCTAGACACACATTTGTACCTTGTATGCAAAGTGCTCTGAACATCAGGCATCTACACTTTTCCTGTAATCAATTCAAAAGCTGCTCCCTGGGAAAAACCCCTCCCATCTGCTACACTTGGTAACGCTTTCACCCATATGTGTCACCAAAATATGTGCTTTCATTACCCATCCTTAAACTTACACGTCACACACATCTCCCACCTAACTCCTGGCAGCGCCATCACAAGACCACCACCCTGTCCTCTCACTGAAACTCCACAAAGCAGCATGGAAATCAAATGCCACGCCATGCCACATACCCATCGGCCAATTTCGTTGACCCAGATACAGATTATATAATAGATGGGATCCATACCTGCATTTAATACCAGGGTTGTATATAATCCCATTTGGTCACTGCCAGCTCTCAAGAAAACGAATTATCACAGTTATTGGAGTGTGCAGCTTAATTTCATTTTCTAGATCTTAAAAATCTGAAGCAACTGCATTTATCTTTTAATTTTATTTCCTCCCCAACTCAACTTACTATTGTAGCTTTGAAAGCCTACACAACAGACTTGCTGTTTTATCAACATTATCAATTCCACCTTTGGAGAGTCTCTCTCATGTAGAGCACAACAGTAAATAGAAAAGTGAATAAAAATGGTGTAATATAACATAATTGTATAATTTATGTGGTTTATCTTCAATGCTGTTACCTTTTTAAAGCACAAATACAGACTGTAGCATGTTGAGGGTAGGAGAGAGTAAAGGGAATGAAGAGAAACAGTAGATCCTACTACTCAAATATGAGAGATGATGTTTGGACATAAACCAATTTCTTCTGAGGCTTTGACTGCTAGATCTGCTAAATCTCATGTCAGTTCCCACCAGATAAGATTTTTTTTTTTAACTCTTCAGTAAAAAGCAAAAAACCTTCAACATGGGAAGTTAGAAACTAGGCATACACAACCTGACAATTTTTCGACAGGAAAGAAAAAACAATGCTACTATCAGTTTTCAGCTGCCAGGGCTTCCAAACAAAAAACCTGCCTTTGTGTTTGTATCTTTGTTGCTCCTATAGGAGTTGAACATGGCAAAATCAAAGACCAGAGGGCTGCGTGCATCCATGTGCAACAAAGTAGAATGCTGAAAAATTCAAAGTTTGGGTAGTATGTCATTAAAGCTATCAGTTTTGTTTTGGTCTCCTGCTGTTGCCTTACCAGAAGAAGCTTATCTGATCAACTAATAGAAAATGTGAAAAAGCACTTGGATCAGGCAACCTGTGATTAAAACAATTAGAAAGCAAATACATCTCACAGACTATATTTGTATATATTTTAAGTTGCTAGAAATGAATCCTTTTCTAGTAACATTGCATTTGCTTCATACTCCATTTCACACTGATGACAAAAATCATGATAGCAATCACAGCACTCAGTCTGAAATGAGGCAGTTCACTGTACAGCAGCAAACTTACAGTATCAATTTGCCAACAGCCAGAACATAAACTCTCAGATTTTAATGAAAACATTAAGGAAATACTGGAGCAGTTTAGATGAAAAGGTTAATAAAGCATAAGATACTGTAAATGTAGTATATGATACACAGAAAGCAGATCAGGAATTGGGGGAAAACATCACTTCGCCTTTTCTGCATTTCTTTTGATGATTGTACAACTAGTCACAGACAATTCTCTTCCTGAAATTTCCTGCTTTGCACCTCTCTATTTACAACAAACTTACAATACAAAAGGGGGATTTAATTAAAACCTACATGCTTAAAATATACAAATGTGCATTTAATGTAATACACAATTCAATTTCAAATCTGATTTATTGCTACTGAACATCATCAAGTTAATTATCCATACGATATATGAAATCACAGGGTAAATTCTAGATGCAACAAATTATGAGGTTTTATAAAGTCACGAAATGATCCTGTTAAATGTATGCCATGCTGTTTCCATACCACTTCTGACATTTTCAGCCATTGACTTTCCCAGCAAGCACACCAGTTTAGGTCTAGCACTTCTCCCTGAACCCCTTCCCAGTTTGGACATTTTAAGTTATCTTTTCAGAGATGCTTTTCATCTAGCATGGCACAGTATTAAGTGGAATTAAATATGTGGACCATCCACATAGAAACCAATACTCCAGAAGCGTGTCCTGACCAGACCAATGTAAACCTTTAAGTCCTCAGAAAATTCAGCCTCAGTCACATTTTAATATAGCCATACATTCATACATTTAAGTATGAAGAGGCCGAATGTGTGCTCTAGTAAGAGCTCTGCACATGATGGAACACAGAAGTCTATGCCATCCCACCAGACAATAGCAGAGGGAGGTGTAAGCCCTGCAGCCTTCATTCCCTCCCTACAGTAAATCCACCCTAAAAGCAAGAACAGTTCTGATCCTGTATAAATCCTGCACGAGATCATGGTAACTGAAGTAGTCCATCCCTAGTAAGGCAATAATAAAAGCATCAAAGTCAGTATCGCATATTCATTTGTAATAGAGCACTCCTACCTTTTCAGTTTCATATAATTTTCGCTAGCTGCAGGTCTGCATTCAGCACGTTGCACCACTATTCCTTCCAAGGAAAGTTTATCTACAATGAAAAAAGCAAAGCAAAGCTGGACATTAAAATAAGATTCACCAACATGGTCAACATTTGAATTATTTTTCACTAACAAAGTGTTTAGTAAACATAATGTAATTTAAGTTCTCAAGTTCTAAAATCTCTGCTATTTAGACACCGAAAAAATAAGCAGGAAAAACATAGTTGCACAGCTGCTATCACCTAGACTTCTTTATTTTGCCATCAGATGTTTTACATATTAAGAATGAATCACAAGGACCAAATTTTAAATAAGAGATGGTAACTGTGCAGTCCTCCTTTCTCTAGATTGTTGCACTCAGGTTATCTAAGAACCATTTTCTGGAAAGAGGCATTGAATACAGTCAGTGACCATGAAAAAAAAAATAATCTACAGAGAACCTGATCATCAAAGTATCCAAAATTAGTGGAAGACAAAATGAGAGCTAATTATATCCCTACCCCCAGAAAAAGAGTAACCCATTTTCATCTTACTACAATAAAGAAAGGGTTCACTAAAGAAGCACGATGAAATAAAGTAATAATACTACTCACGCTGACACTTGGGGAAAAGAGATAAAAACTTGTGGTTAGTAATCTAGGAGATCACATACTAAGTTTATAGTTAATACTGCTCTCTGTTACATTCACCTCTAACACAGTCGCTTTGTATTACAACGTGAACACCTTTTCGCCTAAAGCAACAACTACCAGAGCAGTACGATAATACCAGCCTGCTCCGTAAAGGTGGAAAAGCCTAAAAATTAAAAGCAACTTGATGTAGGAAGGAAGAGAGAAGCAACGGTGGGCAAACACCTGCTTCTCTACTACAATGCTCTAGTACATAATGTGTGCATGGGGGGTGTGATTACTATGAAATATTACTAAATCTGGAAATCTAAGTCTGCTCTCCCTGAATAATGCAGAGAGTGATTACTTCGACACCATGTATTTTGAAATTATTTAATCTAAAATTTCTTGGTTTGATTGAAACTAAATCCTTGAAAGGAATTAGAATGCCATACTTTTCTCAGTAGTTCTGAATGAAACAAAGAAAACTTGATTAAACCACTTCTGGTTTTACAGAGTCCTAAGGTTTATGGTCAAGAGAGACAACCTGGCAAATTTGTCTGACCTCCTGTGTATCACCAACAGATAAATTTTACCTTCTTTCTTCTGTATAAAACCCAGTAACTTACGTGTGGCTACAGCGACTCTAATATTGCTGCTGAATTTCTAATACGAATTTGGCTTCAGCTTCTAGCAGTTGATTCTTCTTATGACTTTCTATACTATGCTAAAGGGCCTTTTAGTACCTCATGTTTCCTCCAAGTACTTACACATTGTAATCAAGTCACTTATCAATCGTATTTTCAATAAGTGAAGTAATTCATGCTCATGAATTATGTCCCCACAAGGCATTTACGCCACACTTAAATCAGTCTTGGGTCTCTTAGCTACACCTTGTTCAATCTTGCAATGACATTCTAAGAATATGGAGACCAGAAAACAGATGTAATTAATACTATTGTACTGGCCTTACCAAAACCATGTATGGAGGTTAGATAACAGATACAGGAGCTGGAATTTCTCTCACCTCACTTCAGCCATCTCAAGGTTATTCAGCAGAATCTCTGAATTCAGCTGAGAGAGGGAGGAAGGGAGACTTTCAGAAGAAAATTGGTCCCATCTCTTTTAGGATTCAATGATGGCCCTGTGCTGGTGGGGTTTTTTGAGTTTTGGGTTGGTTTTTTTTTGTGGGGTGTATGTGTGTCTGTCCCATGACTGTTCTTCATGTTTAGACAGCTAAAAATGGGTTAAGATCAATTTGTCTCTAAAAATCAAGCTCTGTGGGTTGATGGAGCTCACTGGCTATTATATCACCAATACATTTATTCTGAGTCTTTTCTAAGCCTCACATTTTACCTGCGCACTCTGCATTCCCTGTTCCTAAGTGTATAATTGCCTTTGTCTTGATTAAAATGCATTGTCTTTAACCAGATTCTGTGAATTGAGTGATCTCAGTCACACCATGACAGTCCTGTCATAGTTATTCACTATCTGACCAGCATTCGTGTCAATCATGACACATTTTATAAGCACTGATTCTCACTTACTACTGTCCCTCTTGCTAATCCTTGAGGAAGCCCTTCAAACTCCAGCCCGAGTGGCTTCCTACTGATACTTACCTTCTGATAACTGCCAGCCAGTTTTTAATCTTGTTCTGTGCTTGCTATTATTTTTTTTTTAGACATAAATCAGAACATCACAAGATTCTAAATTATGTGCAATACGAAATGCTAAGCAGGCTGCAAACACGCTGTTACTTTAAACTTGTAATC
Source organism: Falco biarmicus (assembly GCF_023638135.1). Classification (NCBI taxonomy): domain Eukaryota; kingdom Metazoa; phylum Chordata; class Aves; order Falconiformes; family Falconidae; genus Falco; species Falco biarmicus. Next base: position 32,414,425 of record NC_079289.1, read on the forward strand.
TCCGAAATAAACAAAATTAGGTTTGTTTGACCAGATAAACCTTTCCATAAAGCCACATTTGCTAGCATTCATTATATTTCTGATCTTTTCTACCTTTTTAACTCCATGACAGTTTTTCCATTAGTTTCTATGGTTCAGGTTCAAGGCTAACTAGCCTACACTCATCTGAGCCATCCAGCCCAACTTCCCGAACACCACACATGCTGCTATCAACCTCTCTGCACCTGGCACAATTTTCAAACTATTCTTGTTTAAAGAATCAGGATCAGCGAACCAGATAGCTCCCACACACCAACTATTTAGGAAATGAACCTGCAAATTAAACATGCTTATCCTTAGTAATATCTTATCTCTGATGTCTTGGCTAATGCCCTCTTTTAATTACCATTGATCAGATTTAGCTTTTTTTAGTTCCAGTCACTTTACAGTACATGGCTGCATGCAGTCTTGCAGCTAAGCTAGGCTGCTGTCAAAGCTCATCCACTGTCCAAAAGCCAAGGTTTATGTCCCACTTCCCCTGGATCCTCTTGGGGATTTTAACACATCCAGAGAATCTAGCAGGATAAATATGCAAAGATGCATGCAAACCTCTGGATACAAGACTGTAGTGGGGGAACACGGTTTCTACTCCCTTCTCAGCCTAATTAGCCCCCATTCACCAAACTCAAGTTCCAAGACTTGGGTCCGTCTTCACTCACTGCAGGACCAGAGCTGCAATAAAAAGACACCCAAAGCGCCACATGTCTGCCTTGTTATTTCCATAGTCACATCAGCTAGAAGCCAAATCACTAAGGCATGGAAGTACCAATTCCCTGTTAAAAATACCTACTCAAAATAAAGCAGTAGTACAAGATAAATGAATAGGTCTGGAAGACTAGCTAAGACCAGTGATCAGAAGGGAAAACAGACATTTTGCCAAGCACCTTACACTCTCCGTTGCCCTATGTGGAGTGGCAGGTACAAGCACACTGCGAGTGCAGCTCTGGACAGGCTGGTCTACATAACCTATAGCTTCATCATTAGCTGCCAAATGTGTGCTCACCCTGATCTCCCTGCCTGAATGCCCCGGTGCCAATTCATAAAGGAATTTCAACTGTTGGCTCTTCCAATGAGATGACAGGGAGACACGCTGTGGAGACACTGACTCCAGCTTCAAATCCTGCTAACAATCATCATCAAATGAACAGAATGTGGTTAAAATGCTTAAGGCAATCTTAATAAATTCACTGAGGAGAAATTCACTGGCATTGTGTAGAAGATGGTCTGATAGGGGGTGTTTTTTTGATTGGGTGGTTTTTAGTTTTGGGTTTTGAGAGAGAGACAGAGAGAGAGAAAAATGGACAGGCTTGGAGATTTTTAATGTATTAGTTTTCTAGTCTGACTGCACCCAGCTCCAATTTCCAGCCGCTGGATCTTGTTAAACCATTGACTGCTAAGTTGAAGAGCCTGCTATGAAAGTATTTCTCCCATCCAAGCACTTATGTACTCTCCACATTGATCAAGCCTAATAAAAATAAATCATGTTTTCTTGAATCTTCCATTAGGCCTATTTTTCAGCTTCTTAATCATTCTTATTGGCCTAAGAAAGTTCAGTTCATGAACATCTCTCCCAAGACACTGTCTCTCACAGCCAGACTTGACAGCACATAGGATAGGATCTAGAGTTTACCAGCTCCTGCTCTTTGTGAGCAGTGCCAGGGAAGTAGGAGATGAAGACCTGCCTCAGGATGCACAATCCCCAGGCAGCAGAAAAAGTGGAAGAAAGTGCAGTAAGGACAGGCTATGGGCATGCATGCCTCCAGCTCCTCAGCAGGCAGAAGTTGGGCTGTTGCTTCCCAGCATCCAAGTCAGAAGCCCTGGTAGTTCCCGCTACCCACTGATACTGCTGTACAGCTTCCCAGGCTACTGCACGTGATGGCTGGACAAGAGGCGGCCCCCTCGTCCTATACCAGACCTCAGCTCTGCTCTTCCAGATGAAAGGCGTTCTGTGGCACCTCTCTTCCATTCAAAGGGCAGCCTCAAGACTGGTCCCCTTTTCAGGCCACCCTTCCCTGGTAGCTGCACAGCTAGAGAATAGTATCACCTGGTCTTCACTTGGCACTCCCTTACTTAGGTAACCAAAGATACATACATTTGTTTTACTGCCCACTGCACACAATGATGACCTCACGTTTAGTTGCCAATAGCGTTTCATTATACGTAGGACAGAGCTGCCCTAATCCTCCTGCAAACATATGTACTGCAAGCCCTGTCTAAAGCGTATTCCTGGGCATATAAACTTCATATTTGGTCACGTTAAAATGTTAACCTAACCATCTATCTAAATGGTTCTGCATCAGCAATGTATCTCCTTATTGATTACGTTCTCAGTCTGTATCATCTCCAGACTTCATCAGTAACTACCCCCTTCTTGATCACTGACTAAAAATAAATAGGACCAAGAACCAAACCACAGCAACATTTTAGTGATAGCTCTCTGCTTAACATTTTGCCAGCTTGAAGCCTGCAGATAATTTTTGTATAGTTAAATGAAAGGGAAACTAATACAGTATATACTATAATTCAAAATGACAAATGAGACATATTGGAAGATTTAATAGAAAAAAGCATCACCTGCTTTGCTGAACAAATTGTAATCAAAAAAAAAAGGGGAAACCTTTTGGCACAATCCATTTTCCCTCCACCCACACTGATTAATATCAGATTACTCTCCCTTAATTTTTAACTGCTTGACTTCCAAATCAGATGTTTTACTGGGTTTTGTACAGTCCCTTTTTGTTTTTAAATACCTGGGCCATCCAATTCACCTTTCAAATACTGGCACCGCATTTTCTTTTTCAGTTTTGTAGAACTGCAGTGCTGAAAAATTATTTAAAATATCAACAGCAACTGTTGAGTTTCTCAGACAGCTCTTTTAAAAGTCCTCAATGCAAATTGTTCAGACTTGCTGATTTGAAAATCTTTTATTTTAATTAGAGTGTAGAGCTTGTCTTCAATAGCTGTTAATCAATGTCCTGGAGTTATTATTGAAATGAGAATGTCCATGCTACCAACACTGTGAGACAGTAGCTATTGAATGGTTTAATTGTTCAACAACCTGGCCAATCTTCTGTATCACAACATTAAATAACTACTAAATTGCCTCAATAACCCAAACAGATTTCATTAGCATGGCTTCCTAATACACTTCAAAAATTCTCTACCTCTTATAGTTGAGATTTTTCCTCCTATCCTTTTGTACTGTAATAAATAAAAGTAGCTGTTTTCTGTAACTCCGGTCATTTTTACTGATGGTAGACTCTCAGTGAAGCTGATGCTGTTTGGACATGCGAGTAAGCTGAACCACTGGTAAAGCACGAACTTTCCTGTGGTGTGCTCTAGTTTAGTGTGCTCAAGCTTCCAGACCAGGAGGTTCAGGAGAAGTGTGAAAGTTGAGGAGTAAAGTTATTTTCCAGAAGGAAACATGTAGGACAGAATGAGGAGCAGATGCTTATCCCCTTCCTCCTTGGATTTGTTCTCCTGTGTAGCTGACAGACACCAGCACTGCGTTTTCAGTCTCCAGGACAGCTTGTCTGACCAAGAAGAAACTGAAAAGCTCTGTGGATTGCCCTCCTGCTGCTGCCTTAAGGGTGACTAACTTGGAAATGGGGTCCTACTACTACCACCACTCTCTTGTGTGCAAGAGCATGTAGTATATTTTGACTTAATCTGGAACCAAAACAACATCCTTTCAGTTGCTGGATTCCACTGTTACTCCTTACTTGAATGGCCAATCCCAGCATACAGGTGACACTAACAATTTGTAAAGCAGCAGTCACTTCAGGATTGCTAGCTACAGACACTGGCAGGCAGGATACTTCAGCTGGTTAGAGCCAGCATGGGAGAGCACGCAGCAGCAGGTTGCTCTGTCTCAACGCAAGTGGGAAGCCAGAAGACCCAGGATGCAGTGGGTACATCTCAGCTATCACTGGTGCACAACACAAAGACTCTTGGAGCACAAGAATGGTCAAAGTCTCCAACTAGATTGCAAAAAACACTTGCATGCTTTTACCAAAACGAACGTTTCGATGATCTTCCAGTGCATGGACAAAGGGACAGATAAAAGAAAATCCAGTTCCTCTAGGCATAGCTACACCTTCAGAAAAACATGAGCTATAGGAAACCACTGCACTGAAACTACATGCACTGCAATACCATATGCATCACCAAGTACACAGGAAGAACAAGGGCTCTTTGGAAAAGTAGTCTTGTAGTATGGCACAGAAAATGGAAAATTTTCACAAAGATATGCCAGGCTTTAATTTTGTGTTACACATGACTGTCAGTTGCAGTGAAGTGAAGTTGCATGGGTTTGTGGTGATGAAAATTTTACAGCAGCCCTACACTTCTCAAGTCTCAAAGGTTTAAATGTAAATATTCATGATCTCCACAGAGTACATTTTCCACATCAAATCAATCCTGAATATTTTATCATACAAACCACTAAAATGATTTTGCATGATCTTTCAAAGAATACTTACTCGTTCACAAAAGTGGAAAACTTCAACTGCAAGTGTTAGAACGTTGAGAAGATGATGAGCATGAAAAACTAAGTGAGCAGATACTGTTCTGTAACTGCTGTCGCTTAAAACATAGACAGCTTAGTTGGCCACAAAAAATTACGTATCTTTTACAAATCCCAGCTCTCCTTGGAAATCCCTGCTTACTACTGCTAGGACATTCCTAATTCACCTTCAAAGTATTTCAAGATCCCTGTATAACATGACTGAACCACAGAAATCATTCTCTTAGGGTCTAACAGCCACTAAGACCGTTCAACATTGTAGCTATGCAGAGTTTAAGCACATTAACTGAGTTTCCCATCAGTCAACAATAAAATTAATTTGAATGGTGTCTCCTGTAATGGCAAAAAAAAAAAAAATATCATACTTGAAACTAATTGGCTCTTATTTTCTCAATTACTCACCCAATAATTGTCAAAGGAGTTAATTCTGAAAAAAGCCCAAATGTGTAAAAATTAGAAACTCATTGAAATCTCTTTGACTGAAGTTATACTAAACATATCAATGGCATCAAAGAGTTAAAACTAAACCCATGACTAATTCCTGATAAATCAAATCTAATGAATAATATCTGCTTAATGTATCACATATAGGAGCAGAAAAATTCAGCTTGTCAGTGCTAGGGATACTGTGGCAAGGAGAATAGTAAGTAAAAAGAAGTGCATTTATTTCTACTAGATTCAGTTTTAATTAATATTACAGTGATGACTCTACAGTATCGATAAACAGCCTTAGAGACAGTGAAAGCAGTAGAAATAAAATATTTAGAAATAGAGCAGAAGAATAATCTGACTTTTCACTGCTAACCAGGCAAAGCAGGAGACATCTACCTGTAAAGTGAAAAATATATCTTGAAAAAGATGGGACCTCCTCCCCAGGTCCAGCCCAAGGTAAGTGCCTGCTCCCGCCCGTGCTGGGGAATGCATGCTGCAGCTCCCACCGCTTCTCAAGGAAATACACAGAGATGTGTGAAGAGCTTTCCCTTTCCTGCTCCAGGCTGAAAATGTTTAAAGGGGAAACCTTTTTCTAAGAGGCAACCGAGAGAGAGCCTTAAAGCACAGATTCATGGAGAGAAGACAGCCATTTGATTCAAGTGTGCTCTGCTGATGTTTCCCCCTCCCCATACCCAAGTGTTGCTAAGCTATAATGTTATGTGATGTTCAAAGCTATCTGTAGGCACACTAACCCTTTGTTCCACAGGGCAGCTGATTTACTTCTATCGAGAAAGAACAAACTGATGCTAGATAGCCTTGGAGACTTAAAAAACATCACCAGTATAAATAGTAAATCCCCTCTCCAAAACGATTTTTATTTATGGCACAGAGAAAGGCAAAAAGCAAGACCTAATCAGGCTGTGGTTCTTACGTTGGCGCGGATACTCCCATTGACTGCAAATGGAAGCTTTCATCTCACAAACTTAAAACAGACCAACAAGTCCTCAACATCACTTCCAGGTTATCTTCTGTGAAAACAACTTACCACCGTGCATGTGTCTGATAAATGAGGAATATGTATGTGCATGCACTCCATAGATGACACCCCCCTTGTACAGACAGGGACACCTTTCCTTTCACTGCTGTCCTGCTGTATGCATCAGGTACTGTAATCAGTACTAAAAAATGTGAAAAGATGCTTTGTGAAAATTAAAATCCTTGAAACATAAATGAAGCTACCTGTTTAACACTGTAAGCACTAAACATGATTTGGCCAGCTGATACTTCAAATATATCTTAAAGTATTAAAAATAAGGTGTCTTTTAAAATAGTAGTATGCATTTCTGTGAAGAAGCCCCAAAATGACAAAAACTTCTTAAGAGTTAAAGGAAAAAAAGAGACAAACAGTTGTTATACCCTTCTTCCCTTATACAGTTAAATGCAAATTCTCTTTTACAGTCATATTCCTGATATCTCCCTGCATACACAGCTGATACGCCACCTACTGCAAACCCGAGCTGACAGTCGCAGCAATGCTAGCAGCATTTCCATTCCAACATCGTGCCGGAGCTGAATAAAGGTGCTTTTTGGGAAAAAAAAAAAAAAAAAAGAAAAGAAAAAAAATCTCTTTGCAAGCTGACAAGAACAAAGCAAGATAGCTGGCTTTTTGTCCTATCTTTGATAATGGAGAGAAAAATAAACAGAAGAGAAAAGGAATGTGAAGAAAAACACAGCAACTCCGAAGGCTCTGAGCAAGACAAGGACTATAGAACGTCTCTGATTACTCTGAATGTTGGTGGCTATCTATACATCACACAAAAACAGACACTAACCAAGTATCCAGACTCTTTTCTGGAAGGAATCATAAATGGAAAAATAATGTGCCCGTTTGATGCAGACGGTCATTACTTCATAGACAGAGATGGACTCCTTTTCAGACACATTCTCAACTTCCTCCGAAATGGAGAACTTCTCCTACCAGAAGGGTTTCGAGAAAATCAACTTTTGGCACAAGAAGCAGATTTTTTCCAGCTTAAGGTACTCTCGGATGCAGTGAAATCACGGTGGGAGAAGGAACAGCTAGCATCTCGAGAGACTACTTTCCTGGAAATAACTGACAGCCACGACCGTTCACAAGGACTTAGAATCTTTTGTAATGCTCCTGATTTCATTGCAAAAATAAAATCCAGAATTGTACTGGTGTCCAAAAGCAGGCTGGATGGATTTCCAGAGGAGTTTTCAGTATCTTCAAATATTATTCAATTCAAGTACTTCATAAAGTCTGAAAATGGTACACGACTGGTACTGAAGGAGGACAACACCTTTGTCTGCACCCTGGAAACTCTTAAGTTTGAGGCTATAATGATGGCTTTGAAATGTGGATTTAGACTGCTGACCAGTCTGGATTGTTCGAAAGGGTCAATTGTTCACAGTGATGCTCTTCATTTTATCAAGTAATCACAAAGGCAAAGGAAGCGAGCATGCAGCCAGTAAACCTCCTTGACTTGCAGCCTCCTGGCATCACAAATAATGTATCTAACTAGCTTTGTACCACAGAGCTCGGCTGCTAATCAATTGATGTGAGCTAATGGTATGTAAATCTCATAATGACATCCATCTCTGGCTTACTTAAGCTGAATGAAAATTTTATGCCTGAATTTAATAAAAATTATCTGCTAAACATTGTAAACACAGATTGAATGCTTTATGCTATTTGTAATACATGTTTTCTCGATGCAGTCTTTCAACCAGAGAGTGTAGCTGAATTTTTGTGTACTTGTATGACTAACATGCATACACCTAACTGCTCTGAACAGCAGTGAGAGTATTTTCATAAGCAGGCTTAAAATATGTTTTGCTTATAACATTCAGAACAGATTTTAACTGGAATAAATGATTTTGAATGTTCATTAGTATTTATGCTAATCTGCTAATCTATTGTACTGAATTTGCAAAAATTGAGATTGCAAGAGAGTTTAGAATTAACCAACTTGATTTTAAAGTTAAATGATTTCTCAACTCACTTAAAACCAAATTTATAGCTGTGTTACTACACCAATAATAATTGCCAAAACATGTAAATGAACAAAATAAGGAAGGGGGTGGGGGGGTGGGGGGGTGTTAGTTCTATTATGGGAGATTAGTTGCATCTGCACAGAATGTTAAATTTTCTAATTATATATACATGTCAAATGGCTAATAAAAATACTTGACATAAGGTTTCATACAACAGGTGTCTAGCAATGACATCCCACAATGCTAAAGTCACTATTTCCTACTAATAATTTGTGCTCGTAAGGACAGGCAAGGAACAGAGCTCTTGCTTTGCACAATGGCTTACCAGAAGCAACTAGTACTATTAGTTTTGAATACACCACCCACTGGCACCTAAGATGCACCACTTTAATAGAAAAATACCTTCTTTCTCCTCATATCCACTATTTATCAAATCTTTCCATTTATATTTTAAACAAATTTTTAATAGCATCTATGGAACAACTGTAACTAATTTAACCACAAGCATTTCTAATTTAACCACTCCACAAAGGTGGACTGAAAAATCATCACATAAGGCAAAAAGAAGCTGCACTAACTCCAAGTTTAAGCTTTGTCCATAACTGAACCCAACCATCATTCACAGTTCACATGAACCCAAAATTCAAATAAAATGCTATTAAAGACAAAACAACCAAGTAGTTTCTCAACTTCCCCAAAACATCAGTATAGGAAAAAATATTAAGGATGTCAACAAAATGCAATACACTCCATACTGGAAATGACGACCAAGGAAAACAGCTAACACAAGACAGGCTGAGAAGTTTTATTGCACATTTCAGAAACAAATCCATCCTTAGTAGTAGTGGCCAGGAATGTAAATGCAAGTTCTACTTATCCTTCAACACAAAATTCTATGTCACTTGTAACATACAATAGGTGGTATTAACTAGGTCCCCCGCTAGAGGTGAATTGGGAGAGGAAGACTACATCTCCAGACCAGGTAGCAGTGACTGGAACATATTCCAGTGTGATTTTATCAAATGGAGAAATCCAGCCTCTCCAGAATACTCCGTCAGAATGATCCCACTGTCTAGAAATGACAAACTTTCCTATCCAGTCTCCATGTTACAGGCTTACAGATCACAAAAGATGTGGTTCTAAGTGGAACTTTTTCAGACTGAATTATTTAAAAATCAGATCACTCTACATTTCAGGCACACAAGCTGAAGAACTGTTCACGTATCCCAAAACTTCTCTGAGTTTATCTAAATGCATTAACTACCTACAAACAAAAGACATATAGTAAAATACAGTTCTTTACATAAAACATCACTGTGTGTCATCCTCCCTCCTTTCCCTAGCCACAAGTTATTTTCAAATTGGTATCTTCCAAAAAAAAATCTGCATTAACCACTAATCTTGTACATACAAGAATCTGTAAGACTTCTGTGAGAAGTAAATGTGAAAGCTCCCCTAAAAGAAGTCTAAAAATCCTGCTGATCTTCTAGGACAAGAACTAGAAACACCATCACACAGAATAATTACATGAAAAGCCCTTTATGCACACACAATTCTCTACATGAGCAAGAAAAAGTGACAAGACAATCTAAAAAAGCTCCATAACTGATCTACAAGTTTTAAAGAAGCCTGTTCTTAGTGCTGTCAAATACACAGCCTGCATAAGCACAGAGTCTGGAGGAGGCTGTTGCTCCTAGGATGTCAAATCATCCGTTTTCACTTAAACACTTTTGGTTATAACCTTCACTTGTAATTGATCTTTGATTGAGATTTAAAATGTCATTGCAGTTGAAAATAAAAAAGAAAAATACCAAAAATCTATTTTGATTTCAAACAATCAATATACTTACACATTAATCAAAATATATTATGGTTGCTTGCTTTTCAGTTGGGCCCTTATAATGCCAAACATCAAGGAAATGTTAGCACTTCATATCAGAAAGCAGTACTAGTTTTTCATCATAGCATGACTTCCCTCATGAAAAAGCAGTACAGAACTGGACGGGTCTGCATTTATTGTAGAAAATACTTTTAAAACATAAGCTATTCACAAGCTGGTAACCGTGGGTAAAATTCAAACTATCTGAAACATCTTCTAAGAATATTCTATAGCTATTCTTAAAAGATTTACAGGAAGGCTTTTATTTGCCAGGCTTTTGGTTCAGAGTACCTACTTCCCTCAACCTATGAAAAAGAAAGAGAACCTGAAACCTCTTTTTCTTCTTTTTTTTTTTTTTTTTTTTTTTAAGTGAAAATGTACATCTCTAATCATTAGTAAAAATAAATTCTGGTGGTGTTCTATTTTTCTTATTTAAAATTCAGTGTTTCATTACCTTAAATACTGTTCACTGCATTTAAAAAAAATGTTTCTGTGTAAATAATACTGACATCTATGGTATACATGTAAAGTCACCTGCTGCAACACTAACTTCAATCTTGTCTTCTTTTCCCATTTTCATGAGCATCCATACATTTTCACAGGTGTCAGGGTTTGAAATTTTAATATGCCATCTCTGATTGAAGGCACCTCACTCAGCTGTTTGATTGACACAGCAGAAACAGAAGATAGATGAGGGTAAAAAAAATTATTCTCTTCCCTGTTCACATTGAAGAAATCCACAACTATGTGGAACCACACCATATCAGTTATAATCAGACACTTCAAACTAGTTTGAAACTTGAATAATTTTACAAACCAGCGGGGGTGCATGTCTTCCTTTGGTATATGAACAAAATGACCACATAAAACCTCCATACTATGAATAATGTTTCGTTTTTACTCCACAAATATACTAAAGATAAATATATTTTGCATATGTTCAGTCACTTATGTGGATACCTGTGCTACACCACTGTAGGGTGTGCCAGAAAAGGTACCCAGTTATAGATCAGTTACTTCTGTCTTCTCTTCCAAGGTTGGAAATTTCACATTCAATACTACTATGACAAGGAGAAAGCCACAAAATCAGGTTCTTAAGTCTGAAGTACTAACAGTTGTTCTAACAACATTTCTTAGAATACGATGTGCACGTGAAGTATTTCTACTCCTATTTTTCTCATCAAGACTTGGGTTACAATGAACTTACTGGAACAGTCCTACAAGCAGGGAGGAACAACAATTTCCATAATTTCTCTGATGATCTTCAATTGCTTGTAGGTGTACAAAGGAGCGTCCTCCCCCTTCCCCAAGGAGGCACTTAACCTGCTCCCAGGCTCAGTCAGCTCCACTTCCCTCCCTGCCTGTTTTCTTGGGTGAGAAAAGGGACCACCATGCAGAATGGACAGAGAGAGTTGAAGGCAGGACTGACCCCCCATACACTACAAAAAAAATATCCTTGCCTCTATTAATTCCTTGAATGACTGCTCATGAAAAAAATATATATAGCTGCCCAAAAGACCAAAATACCCACACTTGGATGCCCAGCATTTCCATTGGTGGAGGAGAAGCCAAGGGCTCTTTTATCACACTTGGCAATGCGCTGGCATGGGTACCAACTATTTGGTTTACACATAGGACAAAATCTAAGACTGGCTGCACTACATCAGACCAAGGTTTGACTAGCCCAGCATCCCCTGGTGACTGTGAACTGTTTCCACCTCCTGATCCTTCACATCTCTGGGCAGAATCCCCATTTTTGATCCTTTGACCCTCACAAACTTCCCCTTATCTTGTTGCCCACCTCCTCCCATCAAACAACTACTTTTCATTTTTCTTTCACCGCACCCCTCCCTTTCATCAGGCAGGTTCTGGGGCTTTGTTAGGTATGCGCAGGAAAGAATATAAAACCAGAACAAACATATATGATGCTCCCTTGAAGTATTTCCTCAGTCTCCAGCCACTTACTGTCCAGTGATTTCTAGAGCCAGATGTGGCTTCTGGAGGTAGCTTTGATGCTGTGAAATACACAGGCTGTGCAACATCAAATTACAGCTCCAACTCTTCACCTACATCACCTGCTCACCCACTGACCAGTGTTTCACAGCATCATAATTGCACTATTGACATTTTCAAATAGTCATGTCTTATTTTCAATTGTCTTTTTGCATTTGTGCCTATTACAACTGTGTAAGTGACAATTGGTCATTTCTTTTCTACAGTAGGTAATACTTCTCTAGATCCTAAAGGGGGGAGGGGGGGAAATTACATCATCATTTGCAGCAATCAGTGGCATTATTATTTTCTCCTCTTACATAAAAGCATTACAAGGTTTCCATTCAATAAGATGAGAACAGCTTAAGAAAATGATATTCCTCCTTCTCTCCCCATTAGTATACAAGCAGAACAAGGGCAGGCAACAAATATTACAATTTAATAACAGCAGTGCCTCGACCATTAATTTATTTGGGTAGAAGGGTCACATTGCCCTAATTCTGTTGACTAATGGATTGGGGATAAAGGGGCAAGTTAACTTGGGTCTATGACAAAATAAATATTATTTTCTTAGGCTATAATTATTTTATCTTTGCTAAATAACTACTGCCTAACCCTAATTTTGTCTTCTGTCCCACAACACAGGGGAGCAATTCTTAGATTGACAGGAAAATGACTATTAGTTAAAAACATGAAGGTATTTTCATATGAAGAGACAGGCTTGCATAGTTTACTAGGCTGAAACAAAAGCAATTGATATGGCCCAAGAAATTTAAGACTAGAAAATTCACATTATGGTTTTTGACGTAGGCATTCTGTAAGTCCTACATACTTACAGGTATATTACAGGGAACACTGTCTCAAAACATTGTCTCTATAAATCATCATAATTCACAATAAAATGCCAGAAAACAAGAAGTGCAGCAGGCACTGGGGAAGGTAGGAGGGAGATGTATGATGACACCTGAGGAATGTGGATAGGCAAGCACTTGGAAGAAGAAAGTGCAGCTGCCTTTCTGAAAGAAATTGCATAATATCCTGTAGAACTAGACAGTTGATTTCTTCTCCTAAGAATGTGTGTAGTAGGAGTACCACACACAGCTAAAGCAACAGTCTCCTAAAAAGCTGTTTCTATCTGCAATGATAACAGTTTAACATCATTGCCATTATCATTTAACACTACATTGTTCATTTTAAGCTTCACAAAAGCATACTGCTCTGCCATTTCAGAAACAAAACCATTCACAAAGCTGGTACAATAATTACAGCTGTAAACGGCAGCTACTCATTTAAAACACTGTTAGGACATGATGACATGCAAGTTCAACATGTTAAGGTTTCAAAATCAATTAGAAGATGACTGTTATGAATTGAGCCATTCTGAAGATCCGTAAACTTCTGATAATGTTAAAACTCACTACAGTATTGCCTGTGTGGTGTGACTTTGGGGGACATAATCTTCATTTATAGTGAGTTCAGGAAACCCTCCATCTTTCTGGACATTAAAGGGAGATTCCACTAGTTGCACTCCCAAGCATTATTTCAGTTACCTGAAAAACTAGATCTCTACACTTTTCCAGGATACATTTGTTTTTTGCTTTTGACACCACACCACTCCAAGCTTTCAACAGCAGCTTTGTTCCCGGTATGGAAAGCTTGGCCAAAAGGAGGCAGCAGGTTTTCTTGCTCACGTCTCCTGAAGGGAGATTCAGTCTCCAGCGTAAGGGGGTGGCACTTCACCAGCCACAGGAGCACACACCAAGGGGATGAGAGTTCAGATTTAATAGCCCAAGGCTGCTTGCTAGGGAAATCCCCCAGGAAGATGAGGATCCAAGGAGCTTGCTAGAGCCATGGACCTGATGCTCAGGGAAGCCTGCAGTGCTGCAGTCCCCAAGCAGTGAGGACGGGGAGGGAGCAGTGTGGCAAAAGAGCCTACAATACCCGAGTACCTAGAGACAAAGAGAAGGGCCAATCAACTCCGTGTCGGTGACCATCACCTGAGGGTCTTGGGTTTATGGAGGTGGCAGATGACCACGTAATGCAACACTGAGGTTGTACAACACAAGCAACATCTAATTATCCTGAAATTACTAAATTAAAAACAAAAATTGAACAAAAAAAACCCAAAACCCAAAATAAATTATTTTGGTTTGTCGTATGTCAGATTTCAGAGAGGAAATTTTATTTTTTTGCAGCAGGAGTCAGAAAAATTCACTTAAAAAAAAATTTGTTAATAGAAAACCTTGAGCTACAAATCTACTGCTGCAGCTCTGCAGAAAGCTGCTTGTTAACTCAGAGGAGGTTCTTGATTCTGTACCATAGTGAACAGATGAAGAAAAAGAACAGGTCAGAGGTGGGTACAGACACTCTCAATTAAGAAGAAAAAATTAAGCAAACAAACTATAGCAATGAACAGGCTAAGCATCAAAAAATGTAAACAGAACAAACAACTATAACACCAAACCCAGTCATTTATTGCCTCTCTACTACTTAAATAAAGCCTTCGGCAAGTATTAGGGATAAAGCAGTACATTTTCTCAATGCTAAAACTAGTAATCTCAGAGGAGACAAATTTAAGGTCCTGCAAGCCAGGCTGACAAGAATCAGCTAAACAGAGAAAAAGGTACTCTCACGTTAGGAGTCATATCAATACTAACTTTATCAAACTGAAGAGCAAATACTACTCTTTCCCAACAGGGCAAACATCTGACATGTAGGCTATTTTATGCCTTACATGAAGATAAAAGCCCGCCTCTATAAGACTTTTCTGCCATGCAGATAATGATTTTAGGGTTTGCCCACAGACGACAGTGCAGAAATCCCTAAGACAACCTGTATGAGTAAGACAACATGCTGTAATGCAGCTACATGTTATTCCTGCTCCTATATCACAGCTGTTGGCAAGATGCTGGGGCTGGAAACCTCAGTAAGAGCACCAAATGAGCTCTGCTAGATTGTTTCTAGACTCAAGCATACAGAAAGCTCAGGTCGTACCGTGCTGCAGCCTCCAGTGCGCTCAGTGGCAGTTAGCAACCTTAAAACAGCTGCTCTTGCCTTTGCCTTCATTGCTTCTCCCCTCAGAAGTTAATTCCATGGTTAAAAGTAAGAAACTTCAACTATCCCTGATGCAAGCAGTGTAACAACAGTACAGAAGTGGGGGAAAAAAAACAAAGCATGAAAAAAAGCAGAGTCTGAGAGTAACAGCACTGAAGGTCTGCTTGCTCAGTGTCGTGACTCCAGCAAAGTAGCCAAAAGCAGATATCCATGAATCATAAAACCATAGAATCATTTATGTTGGAAAGACCTTTAAGATCATCAAGTCTGAAAGAAGAATGAATGAAGCCTAAGGACAGAGCAGCCATGCATGATTCTCCTACTGGGTATGGATCCCAGTGCCTACCAGGCTTTTGTGGCTTGGGGTCTCTTAAATCAGATGTCCTCTCAATCTCAGTACCCTTCGGTGGATTACCTTTCACATATCTCTTTGGTGTCCTCTAAGGTCATGTAAGCTTTTAGCAAATACCACCTTCACATCCACATCTTCTGGCAACGAATTCAATAGCTCAATTACATGCTGAGTGCAGAACCACCTCTTTTTATTTACTTTGAAACTGCTTCCTGCTAGCTTTACATCTGCTACATGCCAGTCTTGTACTGGCCAAGGCAGCAAGCATTTGATCTCCCTCTGACCCTTTGATCCATCGTTCAAGGCTCTAATTTGCAATACGGCAAAGGTCTGAACGCATCAAATGTGATCGTGCTGGTAGATGGGTGAACTGCAATAATCAGCAAAATCCCTCACAGAAGACAAACACAATTTGTGGAGTCATGATCTGCAATGCCAAGCACAGCTGAAATTCCTGGAATTTCTCGAGAGTCAGAAGGGAAAACCAAGAACTCTAATACAAGCCAAAAGCATGCTTCTGCTTAGTGTAATACTTTGACAAGCTGGATGTGGACACTGCTGAAGGACAGTAACAGGCTCATAGGATTAATTCCCACTCTTTTATATTGGGTTCTATTCCCAGGATAGAGACTGCATGACAACAAATACATCGGTGCTGCTCAGGCAAACAGAAATGTTAGAATATTCATACAGTATACTAAAATAAATAGCCGGACCCTAAGGACACAAAGGCCATTTATGCAAGTTCCTAAAAATTTTAACGCCAGTTAGTGCTGACCTACATCAAATCCATACCCTTTTTGCTGTTCGACCAGTGCGCCTTCCCTTTTTCTCCACAATATTTATTGCAACCAGTATGACAGACTTTGACTACATATACCTTAAAGCAGGAATTGTTGCTTCTTTGTGTGTTTAACAGCTACAAATGGAGTCTCATTAATGATTATGGCTCCTAGAAAACTACTAGGAAGCCTGTATTTAAAGTTTTGTTGCATTTATCTGTCAACAGAAATAGTTATATTTCCAAGACCAAAATTGTTTCTGTGGCTTGAAAATGGCAGATTCCGTAATTCAGTTATCTTCAAGACTGACTTTTGAGCTAGTATATAAATTAAGAATTACTGGTTTATTCCTCCTGAAGATCATTTTTCAGTTAGTTTCACTTTTGAAGTATAATAAATATACGTTAGCCACTTTGAAGAGGATGAAATCAAATGTGCATTTAGCAGCTTTATACAGTCCTGTGTCGTCATGTTAAGAACTCTGTGCCTTTAACAAAGAACTGCTGATTTTACCATATGCACTTCAGTGTTTATCAAAGTGCTTACACTGAATTTATTTTAAATAAATTTTAAACACATGTATTTTCACCACCTGAATTTTTTATGTTGCAACATCAAAAAAATGAAGCAAGTGTGATCTACAGACAGTTGAAGTGTTGTATATGTGTGTATGCAGTCAAATATGTACATTCACAACTGGCAACACTTTAATACTAGGTTCACACTACATTGTCTGCAGCAGCTCAGATAACTTACTCCTTTTAACCAAAGCCAAATCAGAAATGGTCCCAATGGTGCCTCTCCCTTCCTTAGAAGGCATTTGTACTACTCACTGGCAGGTTTACAGAAAAGAGATGACTAATACCTTGTCCAAATGCATGTTAAGTACTGAAGGCTGCTATTTGCTATAAACTTACATAAAAGGCTTCAAGAAATAACATTTGGATACAACAGTAGTTCAATTGCCTTACAGAAGGTTCAGGAATTGCAACCAGCAGGTTGCACAAAACACTCCCTGGCGAACCCCTGAAGAAAACGGTGCATCTGTAGTTTGTGTACAGAGCTGATACACTCACCTCACCGCCCCCCATCCCCCTGACACCAATACTATACTTTCAAAGCTACCTTCTCAGAGCTTAGGCAACATCATAATCCATTGCTGCCCCGGGAACTTTCATTTAATGCACTTCCAAAAGGACAGTATCCAATTACATTTGTTCCTACAGGTGAATGCATTTGTTTACCGTATCATTCTCAACAGACTACACAGGCTCAGGGCAGCAGCTTCTGGGGATTTTTATTGGGCGGGGGGAGAAGGTCGTACTTTAACTGGCACAAATGCTTGGTTTTCACAGCTTCTGTCACCACTGACAGCACTTACAAGTAGGTGCAAGCAAGGTCATAGGCAAACAGGAGCTACACACACATATTTGGGTTTAAATCCAATGCTCATCATCATACAGGAACAAGGAGAGCCAATTCTCATTTCTCTTTTTCTTTAGCTGAGTGTGTAATTTGCTTCCCTCCTTTCACATTTAATATAAACCAGCCTTCAGGCACTAAACAACATTGGTTGAACCACTAAGCACTGTTTATCACAAGCACTAATCAAATAGGATTTCTGTACAGAAAAAGTGATCTAAAATGATAACATGCAAGAGGAGCTCAAAATTAGTTTAAGTAAACTGGTTTCACTTATGTCTTCATTCCCGAATATTTTGACCCTAACCATAGCATCATTCAAGATATTATGGATGCTAAAGGTTTACATGGACTCAACCAACAGGGATACTTCATAGAAGGAAAATCCATGAGGCCCTGTTAAACAAAACACCATCACACCTGGCTCTGGATCTCCCTGACCAGTGAATCACTAAAGGCTGGAAGAAGTATTCTGGGGAGGTATCACTATGCTTTCTGCATTGTTCTTACACTCTTCTCAAGGCATCTGCTATTGATTACCACTGAGGAAAGGATACCAGCCAGATTATCTTTGGTGGGACCCAGTATCATGTTGTCTGTCTCCAAATAATATCCAGTAGCAATGCTGGTACTATCTCACCTGTTGGGATGTTGTAAGCCACTTACCAAAAATAAATGTGATTAAAAATGTCATACATAATACTAATGATTTGTGACATAAGAAATTCTGAAGACTGACAACACCCTCCTAATGTAAAAATGTGGGGGAACTTTTAAAAGAATATAAATAATATTTAGAAATCCTTTGATTTATCTCATTTACTGCTTTTACTTACTTTCTAACTACAAATAAACCTTAAATATTTTTATTACAGAAATACCTAAAAGCAGTCATTAGGGCCTTGTTATGCTAAAATGCTACGTAAATACATGAAAGACATCATCTTTGCCTCAAAAGTACTTATTGTAGGCCAAGATAAAGTAGATTAACAGCAAAATGGAGCACTCAATCTGAATTACTTGTGAGGCAGCCTGGAAAAGGTCATCTGAGTTCTGTGATGATTTTGAGAAAAAAAGCACATAAACACAACTGATGGCTGAGAGCCCTCCTTTAAATGCTCCAGTGTAAACCAACTATCACCACTCAGAAACTGAATCCACAACCAGCTTGATTCCATCAAGTGGGTTTAGCACTCATCTTCTCAGCATATTTAAACAGCCCCCAGCATACAGTAATTCATTCTTCTGGCCGAAGCAAAAATACAAACAATTGAACATGTGACCACCTTACAGAATATTTGCGGAACAAGGAGACACCATGAGTGAAAAGCAGACAATTCAACCATTCCAATACAAACTGAAACAGAATAACCGCCCCCCCCCGGAAGCCAAGCAAAACTAAGGCTGCATCCCTTCAACTAAAGATCATCAGAGAAATGCAATATAAGTATCAAAATACTGATTCATTTTAACAGTTAAACCCTCAAGATCTGCTTTACATGAGACATCCCACAGCAGTGAGTCTCAGTTTTCAAGTGGCATAAAATACTAATCTCTAGAAAGCAGCCCTTCATAACGTTAAAACCACACCACAATTAACATATAATCAGAGCGAACAGGTTTTAACAAGTAACTGTGAAAAACTGCAAGCTATAAAACACACCTTGAATTCAGTAAGTCGTCAGACTACAACATTTCTAGCACCAGTCTTTTGACATGCTTAAGCCAGTGTAACAAAAAGCACCTCAATATTACGAAGAATTCCCTCCTAGAAAAAACAACCCCCAAACCCTACTCCTAGCCAGACACAAAGTACACACTTTCAACAAGATCGAACACTGAAATGCAATTCAAATAAAAGTATTAGAAAAAACAGACATCTCCATGTTAAAGTGTTCAAAAAATTACGTTGAAGAAGACATTTTGAAAACCCACTAGCATTAGTCTTATGTTCAGGAATTGGTCTCTAAGCCAGGCCCATGAGACTCTTTCCAGTCCATCTGCTGTCTCTGCCACTCCCAAGTGCCAGCCCAGTCCCAGTACTGTTTAATCTGTGTGCATGAGAGGTAATCCTACTGACAAAACAGATTTACCTATATATTTTATATTAGATGTGTCTGGTTTCCAAGGTTCATGGGCCCTTACTAACAAACAGTTGCACTTATCTGTGCTAGTACATCAATGATATTTTTGTAACATCCCTTTAACAAAAGCAGAAAAGGGGATTTTTATTAAACATTACTTGACACTGTAAGATTCTCATGCTGTTGTGTACCTGTCCAGGAATTTCAGTAACATAAGCCCAAAGGATTTAGCAGAAGAGAAGGGAGCAGGCTAGGAACACAGAGCCTTGACAGTTCTGCTGGAGCTGCTGGGGAATTGTACTTGCACGTACCTATGTTAGAATAAGACTTCCTGGACTGCCTCCTTCAGAGGCTGTAAAGGAAGCCTGCACAGACTAGCTCAGACCTGAAATAAAATCTTTAGATTCTGAAGGCTGATATCCTATTTGATATAAGCATGTTGCCCTTTTCACAAAAAAATACCAAAGGGCAATACTTCTATTGACTACTACGAACTGTGTAAAAAAACCACTTTTACTATAGCAACGGCAGTTTGAGATGCACCCTCAGAATTTTTACTGTACTTGAGACGTCGTTGGACTGACTAATATGTAACTGGCAGGTAATAACCAGTGAACTAGCCATTTTTCACTCTTTCGAAAGAACTTATAATTCTTTCACAAGAAAACTTTTTTCCATTAGAAAAACGGAATAAAGTACAGTACTAGAAGACTACTTTTCTGACTACTTAGTTTATGCAATTAAAATCAAATAACAAAACATTTGGAAATTTGCTACAAACTTTCCAATCAAGAGGAAAGAATTCAAACTAAAAAATACAATGAACTTAAAAAAAAACAGTTGAGAAATAAAAAAAATTAAATATTTAAAATAACATTCCAAGGAACATTACATTTCTAAAGCTTTCCCACATCATTTATTCCCTTTCTTTTACATAACAAATATTAATAATTTAAGCTTTTGGTTGCAGCAGAGAATCAGTTTATGAAATCATTTTTCAATTTTATGAAATTCTACTCTAGAAATGTAACAAAAAAAGACTCCTTACCAATTTCTTGATAAGTAAAACTGAAAAGCTGCAGTCATAATTAATTTTCGTAGTGTTTCAAAAAAAAGCATCCATACTTACCAGCACTGCTGCTTTCAGATTTTTCTTCCGGTTGGCTTTCTGGAAAAAAACACAACCAAATGAATAAAAAAGGGAACATAACATTTCTGTATTGATTATTTGAAATTACATGTAAAAAGTGGATTGCAAAGAAAAGAAGATGATAAATTATGATAAAATCATAATCACTGGATTTGATTAATGTTTATAAATTTACCTTCTGAAGGTACCTTTAGTGCCCAAACTCACAACTTAAAATGAGTGCCCAAACTCACAACTTCCATTACACCTCTGAGCTCTGCAAGAATGAAGTTACACATCTGTACAAAATCAGTAGTACGATTATGCTTAAGCAACAAATAGTATCTATTTATCTCACTGGTCAGTCTAGACAAATGAATATTATTTTTACATATAAAAAAATATAATCAAGGTTCTGCAAAAGAATGCTCTTAATTGGTATTAGGTAATTTTTTTAACCTGATCAACCTCTCCTTTACCCTTTCTGCAGATCACACAAGAATTTATCTTTTCAGTCTTTTCCCTTTCTGATCATTGGCCCTCAAACGATACTATAGCCCAACCTGTTAAGTACAAAAAATGCACATAATCAGAAATGTCTCCTGTTCCACAAAGCAGAGAATCAATGTATGAAGGAAAAACCTAGGCACAAGTGTTGCAAAGTGACTTGCCAAAAAATTATCATTTGGGTGAATGGTAGAGTCAGATTCAGAAACAGCTTTCTGCATGACATTCCAATCCCACATTTCAAGAAATGGCAGCCAGCGAATGTATTTTGGTAAACTGAGTTCTAACATCTACCAAGCCCTATGAAATTAATCCCCTACATAAAATTATCAACCTAAAATTTGACTTCTCCTCCTACATTTCTCCTTTTTACACATCTTCTAAGGTAAAGAATAAAAAGAACATTTTCATTCATCTGAAATACGGTTTAAAATGGTAATATTCATCCTTAGCTTTCAACTCAGACATGTCACAACTATCATTACGGGCTATTTATTTACAGATGAGAGTGAATTACTGCTTTAACTCAGATAATAATTTTTGAGTTCAGTTAGTTTGATCATTTTTGCCATTTACAGGCTGGGCATTAACTGAACTGAAAACCTGCAATATTTTACAAAACCTTTTTTCTTCCACTGATTCTTTCTAGTTTTCATGGCTGATAGCCCTGTTTTCTCATTGAGATGGCTGACAGCCTGAGAACTAATGCAAATGGAAAAAGCAGTATCTCACAGAGCCTTCTTTCTTTCCCAGTAGCTGTCATTAGTCTTAGCAGCTGAAAGCACGTGCTTCCTCAAGAGAAAATATCCATTATATGGCCTCTTCCCACCCGTGAGTACTCACAAAGTGAGTTAAAATTCCGCCAACTTTCAGATATACATGCAGGATAGCCTGTTTGCAGGAAAACATGTATTTTCTCATTGACATCATATTTTCTGTGTTATTTAGCACATTTACAGCACAATGTTATTACCCAACCAGTACCCTAACTCAGTTGTAACTTAATTAAGGAAACATTCAGTACACACACACAAAAGAGGACACAATGAAGGACACACAAGTGTACTAAGATGTCAACTGCTGCCTGGACTGAGATGTAAGAAGCAGCTGGATTTAAAGCAGTTTCTTTTTAACTGTTTCAGTGAAAGACTAGCTACCTAGCCAAAACTACTGCATAACACATCAAGCATTTCTGATTCAAAGAACAATAACGTGTATCATGTCTATAGGTGGAGTGTGTGTGTTTGCTTGTATGTATCAACAGAATTTGCCCTCAACAGCAGAGACAAAAAAACAGACAAAATTCAAGCCTTGCAAAAAAGTGGTGGGTTTTTTCCTCATTATTAGACAATTTGGATTTGTTATGACTAGGTCACAAGTCTCTGCTTTAAAAATCTTCTCAGAACTAATATCATGAAGAAGGTAAAAGAAGTTATACTATGTCTATTCAATATATTTTATTGATGCAGACTACAGCTGCTCAGCCTCCTCCACAACATGCAAGATTAACAGATAAATATCAATAGGTTGGGGTTGGTTGGTTGTTTTTTTGTGGTTGTTTTTTTATTGGGGGTGGTGGTGGTGGTGCAGGTTTTTTTACACATACATCAGTAAGACTGAAAAAACCAAATTTTAAGTCAATGAGGAAGGCAGAAATCCAATTCTATTCCCATCACATTGAACCCATTCTAACATACCTTGTATTTTGTGCATTGTATTCTCAATTGCTAAATTTGTACAGACATTAACAGTCTATAGTTTTGATAACAAAAATGAAAATTAGGAGCCTACCCGTGCCAGCCAGCTGAACCCACTTTACAGTAATTTCTTTATTCTCGCAACACTCATAAGAAGTAAATAAATACAATTTCCATTTTTTAGAGGTGGAGAAGAGAGATGATGTAAGAAGTCACAGTTGTTTTCTAAATGGACCGTAAGTCACAATAATACTGACCCATCAAAATGCTGTCTGTAATTAGACTAACTTGAGTCACATATTCTGCTTTTATGATCACGGGTTGCATCTTCTTTATGATCCTCAAAAATATTTGAAAATTTGCATAAATGCCAGGGACCTGAAAGGCTGCTGCTGCTTCTATTTCTTTTGATCGTGAGGCTGCTGATAGGTTTTCCTCTTCTGCTAACAGTCCATAAAAGACTGAAGTACATAGAGGAACAAAGTAGCATTAAGACCCCAAACCATTTTGGAGACAGAAATGCATGGCAGATTGAATAGAAATAATTGGAAAGTACTGTTAAAGTAGACAGGTATACATCAAAACTCCTCAGCAGGCAGAGCTAAGATGGCAGAATGATGAGGGAGTGCATTTAATTCCTAAAAAAGAGTCTGATGAGAAATTTGAGAAGTCAAACATTAATCTAATAGGATTAGTAGTAGTAATAGAAGGCATCAAGATTCTGAGCACTGCATATTTTATTGGAAATAATTAAATGTAATTAAAGAAGTAACTGATTTAATGATGGGAAGAAACATCTTTCCAGGATTTTTATTAGTCTTTCTTCCATTCACATTTCTTTAAATGTCTGGATAGATCTGGTATTTCAAAATACACAAAATACAGAATACAAACCTCTGAATATTCATTTTCACTGGAATACAATTGTGCATTGTACATTAAACAGTAGGTGTGATTCATGTACAAACTCAGAAAAGGTCCTTTCATATATGAAAAGCTGTATAAAGGAAAAAAAACCAACTCAAAACAAAGGGAGAATATTCAAGGAGTGTGGGAATAAAGGAGCTGTTCTAAGGTATATAAGCAGTTACGTGTATTATTGAACAAGAACACAAAAAAATCTGAAATTCATGAATTGAGATTCTGAAAGAAGAGAAGATTCAGGAAACTGGAGAAGAACACAGTGTTAACAGCCAGCAGTCTTCTGTGAAGCACAAAACAGTGAAACAATCCATGCATGAACGCTGCTGAGAAACAAAGTTCTGGCAGTCATTCTGTCAATGGAATTCTCTAAACACTTTTTACTTTCAGCAAGATGGAACAAGCATGAAAGAATTTAAAGTCACTAAAACAGGCATTAAGGCAATCCCACTTATGAAGGGGGAGTTGTGAAGATACACTTAAAATTTCAATAAAATGAGTCATCTCATCCTACTTTACAGAAATAACTTGTAATTTATTTGTGCCGGCAGTGTAAAACCTTCCTCTCCACCCATCAGTCCCTTTACAGTTAGGGATGCAATTGCCTGCCAAGGTCTGTGTTTTCCCAATTCACATTAGTAGCACATTTGTCCAAGAACTAGCTCAGTAAGAAACTTTTATCGTTATCTGTAACATAGCTCCAATTTTTATTTATATTCAGGGACAGCAATCCTAAACTACCTGCTGGCGAAAAAATTAAGCAACAGTCAATTAAAGCAGTAAGGGAATTAATTTATAATTGCAATCAGAAAATTTTGCTGTTAAATGTTTAACAAAAGCATGTTCCCATTCCTTCAACCAAGAAAGAAACTGTCAAATTACAGCACATCTTTATGTCAGGGTGTCTGTCAGTAGGAAGCTCAGAAAAAAACAATTTTAACCAAATATACCTTATGTCATGCCATGACTTGCACCTAGATAGTTCTTAGCTATACATGCATAAGAAAAATTAATTTTGTTCAATACAACAAATGGAAATATAAGCAAAATGCTCTCCTTTCCTCCCGCCCAAAAAATTACAGCTATGATAGCTGATGACAAAGATAAAATAAAGTGACTGGAAGCACAAATAGCATTGTTGCATAGCAACTGTTGATGTACATATGGTGATGTTTATGGAACAGAATGTAGTTCATATTTAATGCAGAAATAATACTGAAACCAGCCTAGACAGCAAGACCTACACAGCAAGAGACAACTGTACTTCAGATCCCTCTGCAGTCATCACAGAAGCCACAGCTTTGCTAAACTGATATTCAGGAACACCACCACAGGTCTTGCCCAGCAATGAAGACAAAGCAATATCTCACATGTGCAAATTCCCTTGCAAAGGAAGTAGGGAGATATTTTGCAACTACTATTTTTGGAGTGCATTGTACTACTCTGTAATATTCATTAGAGCTGTTGTAAAATACAGAAAAAGAAACAGGAGAAACCCCAGTTAGTCTAAACAGAAAGTGCATCAAGTGTGAAAGCCAGCACAGCCAGATTTTTAATAGTATCTGGGTTGGGATCCACTTTATCCAGCTTCATAGTAGCTCAGACCTAGTGTGCAAACTACAGAAGGCCAAGAAACTGCAATTTATTAGACTCTGGACGTAACAAATGGCACCTCAGAAGAGCCTACTGCTGTGGATTAACAATACTGTCCCCAATATGGGACCACCAGAGACGCAGAGGTTTACAATGTAAGAACTAAAGTACTTCTTCCAATTCAACAGGTATTAGAAACAAGTTCAGTTAAAACAAAAACCACACAAAATCCAATTCAGAAATCTAGAAATTACATCATGCAGAAAATATTAAATTACTTGTCAAATCTGATCTCTTTTGCTTGTTTTAAGTGACCTGCCAAGTCAATGTGAAGTGCAGAATTATCCAGAACATGTAAACTCCCTGCAGCATCTTTCAAGATTACAAAATATTTCAGAAGCAGTTTTGTCATCCCTCATTTTCTGAAAGACCATCTCTCTACAACATAAGGATCCCAGGATTAGAAGACAGCACACGGAATAGATCTTAGGGCTTTTAACGTGCTCAAAAAAACCAGAAAAATAAACCCCCAAACCCACAATCAAAAAAACTCCCCACCCTTTACAAAAGAAACCCAACTGGTTTATGCCATTTGCTCCATTTTAGGTAAGTTCAGTCCTCAAGAAGGGTACTGACTGACATCAATAGTGCATGAAGCACTTTTTTATCTGTATTTCATTTCCATAATTCCTCAAATGCATCCTTCCAGATTCCACATTAGCAACGCCAGCTGCAGTTCCATACCAGCTTAATCTTTGGCCCATAGCTCAAATTGGCATATTGATTCTGTTACATGGTGCACTTCACAAAAGAAAAAGGAACGAGATCACATTTTCACAAAAATATGCTAATTATAATTTGAAGACAAATACTGGTCTGTGAACATAAGAATAAATGAATTTCAGTTTCCTATGACTATCTCATACTGCAGATTGACTGATGTGCAAAGATGTAAGTTTTTATTGAGTCTTTTTTCATGGTTGATATAATTACAGCATTTTTTCCTATGTGGACTTCCTGGTATCAAATAGGGTAGCAGTCTTTCTTTCGGCTGGGATATCCACATAGTTTTGTCCCATGCTTCAGACACCTATTGTCATGCTAGCCATAATTCACTATGAAATTTGTTGAAATTGGCCATAAAGCTCAAAACATACTGGCAATACACATATAAACACAAGAGTGCGGCTGCAGGAACATGGTGTCTGTATGAAATCTGACTGGAATTTGGAATGTATGTGTCACATTCATCTTTACAACCAAAAAAAGTCATACTAGAAAAGCACATTAAAGTTTATTTTTGATTGTACTGCCAACGCCAGCTTTAACACAACAGCAACACATTTTAGCCGTTTTGCATTTAAGCAAGTTTCATGAAAACTCACTGACTGCATGCTATGCTTCCTGATCTCAAACAAAAACAATTTTGACAGGGTCTATGCTTATTCAGTGCTTCAAGTATTTCTCATTTCACTAACTACCCTTTGCTCCCGATTAATATAACAACTTCTACTCAAGCAATCCATGGTCCTTGAATAGCATTTTCTAGTTGCTAAGAAATGCAAAATTTTTAATTTATTAAATAATAATTGGACAGGTTCTAAGTACCTAAAGGTTTTTAGACACAGGCATTAGAGACAGTAAAACAGAAATAAACAGGCATCTTCCAGCCATCCCATTCTAATGACTTTCATTCTAACTGATGACAAATACTCCACATTTAAGTTAAGCATCTGCACTTGCTGCAACTCAAGTTACCGTTAAGAGGTTTTTGAAGCAGTATTTTGTATCATAAGGTGTCTTGGGAAGCAAAATCCCATGGGATTTGCATCATGTAAAAGTCACTGAATGTATACTCTAAACACATCTTCACACCTAAAATCTCTCTCTTCTGTCAAGCATTCTGAGGTACAGGCACAGAGAAATGAAGAAGGATCAGGTACTACTAAAACGCTTGCAACATTCTTGAAAATTTGTTCCCTTTCCACATTTGTAAGCTATGAATTATAAGCCAGTATTTTTAAAGTGTTGCAAGTCACACACAGAACAATACAATTTTTTTAAAGTGAAAAACCAGTAACACAATTACATTACTTTCAGATAAAGGGACAACAAATGCAAAGTGCCTAAGTTGTAGTGTAAAAGCTTGTATTTGTAACACAACTGAGAGAGCCAAGCTCCTTGTACCGTAATATCTCAAAGCTCAGCCATTAAATCTTTAAAACAGATTTTAAGAAGGAGGTGGTCAAACTTACTAAGTATTCTAAGTCTGTCCTGTGAGTTATGATTCTCCCTCCTTATTTGGTAAAGCATCACACGGCCATCACAGCAATTACTTGCCAGCCTATGAACATCAAAAAATCAGAAGCTCGTCACACTGTAGTTTCTGCCCAACAAAAGGCAGAAGTATTAAAAAAAAAAATTACTATTATTTGTCTTCTGGGGACACCAAAACTTAAATGCCTGAAACAGATAACCTGCAGACAAAGAGGTACACTCTGCAGACACCTTCCTTCTGTCTCTAACATCCAGAACATGATCATGTAATTTCAGTAGAAAAACCTTATAGCACATAGGAGTTACATGCAAGGCAGTCTGCTGAACTTACCATACAGTGTAACGCTACGATGTCCCTTAAGCTTAACATGTGATTTGGGACATATGATCTTGAATATCCTAATCACTCATAGAGCTACTGAGCTGAACTTAAGGCAGGCCAAACAGCTGGAATCCAGTGAGAAAAATGATAACCCAACTGCTGCACTGTTTGGTATCATGACCTTATTAAGCTTTAATACACTTAAACCATATATGTACTTCAATGTGGTGAACAGATGTGTTCATTGATAAAATGGATCTGTTCAACTGGACAGAGGAAGAATCAGCATCCTTGTAAAACTATATTCACAGCAGACACCAATTCAAGGAGGACAAAAAAGTATTAGTTGATCCCAAAAGTGCACGGAAACTTAAAAACATTTTTTCCAGTGAAAAACCTAAAGGGGAATAGACAATGTACTGCACTCCACACTCTCCCTGTTCTCTTCAGCAGACTCACAGCTGAAACATACATGAAAGCCCTATGTGCAGAACTTAGATTAGTTGCTAAATCATATAAGGAGAGACAGAAACAAAAAAAGTACAACAGCGTATGCAGATAACAACACAACAGAGCCAAAATCTGACTTCTGGGTCTTATGGCCTTTACAGAATGCAGTTTATTGAAATCATGTATATTGGAATCATAACAAATAACTTCAATTCTAACTTACCTACTGAACTTTCTGTGAACACTGTTAGGGTCTGTCCTCCCACACTTTGCAAAAGAAATGGATGTTCCCTTGGTGCACTGACTGAAGTAGGTTTTCCTCCAATATCATTGATGCTTGCAAGCTCTTCATTCAAAGTAAATGACACCTAACAGTCACAATTACCACAGTGTTACTAAACAGACTCAATTGCACAGCTTTGAGAGTTATGGGGAAAACAAGAGAGGAAACACAAGCAGTATAGCAAATTTCCAATTCAAAAACATAAAGAGCGGGATAAAAGTCTTACTATATTGATCTCCTGTTGAAATGCAGAATTCAAAGCTTTCATTTACTTACTAAAATTTACTCATCTTTTAAAAAATTGTAAATTACTTCCTCCTGAAGTCACGAGAACAATTGGATTATACTTATTAAAATGTAAGGCATAATAAGTTTTCAGACATTGCTCAGCAGGAGTGCTTTAAAATGTTTCACACAGCCAGCTGAATTCCAGGAAAAGTGCTAATATACTACAAGTGTTATTAGCCCAGGAACTCCTGAATTTTATGCAGCCCAAGAGAGGTTCAAATACAGCTCCTTGGCTATTTTTACATGGTGTACCCAATACAGGAGCTGAAGAGGGACTAGGGGGACTGGGGTAACCAGAATCCCCAGCCACAGGACACAGCAAGAAACCTGAAGAGGGACATTTCAGACCAGCAGTACATGCTTTTCCTGTGCATCCTGCTTAGCCTCATTCTGCCATGCAGCAACAGGGCCCCCAGGAAGGCACACATACTCGTTGGGTTCCTTACTGCTTGGTTTTACATGGTCTGCAAAATGAACTTTGTGGGTCTCATCAATATCAAGATTTTGGTGTGAGGGTCACAAAATTAGGGAGGTATTCAAACCTCCAGCAGAACTCTCTCCACTTATCTTAAAAGGATTTTGGCCAGATTATCAAATGGCAAATGCAGCTTGTTTCCTTCCCATTTTTTTGTCCAGCTTCTTCCTATTCAGTGGTACTTGAAGTAATTCTAACTAATACAACTTCCCTTATCTCCTGAAAAAGATACAGGAAGTTACTATCACGCACTGAGGCTGCTAATAAAAGAAGTTACCTTTGCATGCAGAACCTTCAAGTTGCTTTATATTTGGTAGGACCAAATTCCAAATAAAAGACAGAATACTTTCTGAAATTGCAACCCTTCATCTCCAACTTCTTTCACTTTATCATCATCCTCCTTAGTCCTCAGACAGCCTTTTGCACTAATACATCTCAAAATGTTTAGAAAAAGTCGCTACTATGACTGCTGCTTACAGATGGGTAAACAAACCTAGGGAACAAAGAGACCTGATGAAAGTCCCACAGTAAATCTATGGGCAGAATTATGAACAGAATTCTCTCCTCCCGATTTTGTGGTACAATCCTTATTACAGGTGTAACAAAAAAAAATGTGACATTAGAAACTAGTTCTAAACAAGTTCTAAACAATTTTTAGAATTCAAAATATAACACATTCACAGCCTTTGTATTTAGTAATTACTTACTTCTGTTCTTCCTTGATTTCTGCAAAAGAAAATATTTAATGTTTTAGTTTTCATAATCTAATTCCACAAGTTTAGCTTTCCTGATAAAAACCCACACTCAAATCCTAGTTTTATTACTCATCTTCACTCCTGAGCTGCTCAAATTTGTTATGCTGATGCCCAAGAATGGGAAAAGTGTCAGCAGTTGAGAACAGAAGCAGCAAAATAGCACATGTAAGTTATAGAGCATTCTCTAGTTAGATGTGCATATTACTTGGGTTTAAGAAATCAAACATCATATAATGGGATACAACCACTGTCTAGAGTAATTTCATAAAATTTATATTCATAATTACTATACAAGCAAGTACCATTCAGGTATCAGAGAAATATGCAGTGTTTGCAAGAAACAGTATTATGCATTATAAGAGGTGCAACATAACCTATTTTACTGCTGGTAACTTCTTCTAAAAAATGCAGTCAATAAAGGTACAGTAAAGGCTTACTTGGCAATCCTTAGTTTTCCCACTTCACCTCTTCCTGAAGCTTTATTCCACTGTTGCGACAAGTATTTGGGGACCTAAGACAAGACAGATTTCAAGAAAAGTAGATTTTAAAATTCTTAAAATGCTTTTACCCTACCTCTTCAGAATACAGTATGACCTAAATATAGTAGACAATATTGAATCACAGAATTGTTTGGGTTGAAGAGACCTTTAAAGGCCATCTAGTGCACCCCCCCTGCAATAACCGTGGACATCTTCTACTTGATCAGGTTGCTCAGAGAAACACCCAGCCTGACCTTGAGTGTTTCCATTGATGGGGCATCCACAACTTCTCTGTGCAACCTGTACCAATGTCTCACCACCACCCTCACTGCAGAATTGTTTCCCTTGTAGCTAGTCTGAATCTACCCCCCTTTAGTTTAAAACCATTACCCCTTGTCCTACTGGTACAAGCCCTACTAAAAAGTTTGTCCCTGTCTTTCTTATAAACTCCCTTTAAGTACTGAAAGGCCACAATAAGGTCTCCCCAGAGCCTTCTCTTCTGTGGGCTGAACAACCCCAATTCTCTCAGCCTTTCCTTATAGGAGATGTGTTCCACCTCTCTGAATATTTTTGTGACCCTCCTCTGGACCCACTCTAACAGGTCTATGGGTTTCCTGTGCTGAGGACCTCAGGGCTAGAGTCAGTACTCCAGGTGGGGTCTCATGAGTGCAGAGTAGAAAGGAAAATCACCTCCCTCATCCTGCTGGCCACGCTTCTTTTGATGCCGCCCAGGATATGGCTGGCCTTCTGGGCTGCAAGCACACATTGCTAGCTCACATCCAGGTTTCATCCACCAGTACCCCCAAGTCCTTCTCTGCAGGGCTGCTCTCAATCCCTTCAACCCCTAGCCTGTATTGAGAGCTGGAGTTGCCCTGACCCAGGTGCAGGATGTTGCACTTGGCCTTGTTGAACCTCATGACGTTCACAAGGGCCCACTTTTCAAGCTGTTATATATATATTTTGTTAGGGAGAGCAAAGAGAATAATGTAGCATAAAAATAAAGCCAGTGTAGAGTTCCAAATGCAGGAAAAATATTCTAATACCTTAAATATTATTATCCACTCATGAAAGGCAGAAAAAGATCAGCATCATGTTCTTAAACTAAGGAGTCCCAATAATTTTATCAGGTAAAACTAGAATTTTAAATATTCATTAGAAATTGTCATCTCTCTGGGGAAAAAAAACAGCAACCAAACCACTACAATGATGAGAAGTTAGGCAATTACAACTCTGAGACTAAAAGGTGCTGTGAAGGGAAGGCTTAAGAGTTTGGGAACTTCAGACATGCTGAGCAGCAAACCACAGTCCCACTCCCACCAGATGTCCATTTCTCCTACAGCAGAACTATGCTAGGCAGATCTGTCTCAAGTCACTCATCCCCACCCCACCACACTATCAGGAAAAGCCTTTGTGCAGCTGGTCAATATACAGAAAGAGCAAACTGAGATGGCTGGGAGGTGTGGGGGACTTCTATGTTTTAGCTGTACTGATTTTGTATTTAGTAGGTGGAACAACCAAACTAGCTCCCCAATGCATTTCCCCAAACAGCTACACAAAACAGAGGTCAGTGCAGGGACAGGAACAAGCAGCCCCGCTTAACGTGATACATCCAAGGAATAAAAGCTGCTCCACTGATGCTGACTCACCTACACACAATCTCCTTGAGTTACAAAGGTTTTGGCATCTGCAGCATCAGGTGATGTGAGCTCATGAAGGACAGTAATGCGCCTACATAATCAACCAACAACGTGGAAGCTGGCTTTCAAAGCAGACCCATTTTTCCTCTTTTCCCATCAATGCGGTATGAGCTGAAATCACAAGCTGCCTCTCCGGTCTCTGGCCAAAAAAGTACCAGCTCACTATGAGGTAACCTAGACCCCAACAGCTGGCACTTCCACAGCCAGCTTCAACGCCTTGCTGCTGCCACTGTGCCACACACCCACAGTCCTCAGACTCCCAGATGTGTCCCAGACCTGAAGAAACATGCACGCCTGTGT
Organism: Falco biarmicus; assembly: GCF_023638135.1. Taxonomy (NCBI): domain Eukaryota; kingdom Metazoa; phylum Chordata; class Aves; order Falconiformes; family Falconidae; genus Falco; species Falco biarmicus. Next base: position 32,447,174 of record NC_079289.1, read on the forward strand.
GCAGCAGTGACGGCACTTCTTTTTTCTGGAGACAGTAATGCCAGGAGAATGTACCCAGTGCTCAGCAGAGATATCCTGGGTTTCCTTAAAGACCAGGCAAGGTTAAAGATGACGAACAACATTTATTCTGTGAAATCTTAAGGTTGATTAAATGTTTGTTTTGATATATGGTGCTATCACTGACAAACACCTATAAATCTGAACAGTTCTATGACTGCACAGTTCCCCAGGACTTCAAAAGGTGGCCTGAGCTAGTGGCTGTCACTGCTCTGCCCCAGAGAGGATCTTCCAGCTCAGCCCCTATGTTCATGCATCCAACCTTGGTGAGGCACTTGAAACTTCTCAGTTTAGCCCCAGAGGAATGAGGAACTGCTCTACCTCCACCACATGGCATCAGTTCTAGCCATATCCACCTTTCCTTGCCAGAAGCCATCTCAATCAGTTATAAGCGCAGAGTGCAATGTTTCACATAGCATTGCAGAACACAAGTTTTTGTCGCCACCATTCAATGATTATGACTGCCTTTTCAATTACGGCTTTTTATAAAGACAGAACATGATACATTAGTACATCAAATGTGAGATTGGAGCAATTTCCCCCCTACACACAAGTTATTAGATGCAGAAGTACTGTGGCACATCAAGAGGTGGAATACAGACCTGAGGCAGTAAGGACAACCTCACATCTGACTATTCAAATCTAATTGTTAAGATGTTCATTGAGGGAATTACAGATTTATTTCAAAAGGAAATAGCTGAAAACAGTCTAACAGAAGCCACTACTTCCTATAAAACCCTTTCTTTCCAATAAGGATGCAGCAGTTGCTGGGAGAACACCATCTTAAAGACCTACAGTAGTCTCAGTGTCTAACAAAACAGCGACCTGTTAAAGGAAAAATCATTTACTGTTCCAACACCATGTAGAAACAAGCATTCCGATACAGGAATTTTATATCTTTTTCCCTCATGTGCTCATGACACATCAGGACAAATCTACATTCTTTAATTTTGCAGCAATGTTCTTTACTGGTACGGCAGAGTTTATTCTGGCTCACACAGTCCACAGCTACTGAAAACATCTGTGCCCACATAGAAAAGTGGTGTGAGACACAGTCAGTGAGAAAGAGAAATGTACTCAGCTATGTCTGTGGCATTTTCTGTTTCAAGCTGCAAAAAGGCACTTGGTAGTTTGATTTTTGTCTTGCATAGAATAAAACTAAGCCAAGTTTCACTGTGCAGCTGAAGTTGCGAAGAGCCTGTTCCGTGAACTTGCTGACAAACAGCAACCTCTTAGCTTCCTAAAGCTCAAATGAATTTAACACTAATCATGCATTTATCTGGTCTTCAAAAAAATCCAGAAAACATCTTGGTACTGGTGCTTAGCACTTTCCTTTGGTCTCACAGCACCCCTGTGAGAAGCACTGTGAAATAGCCAGATGTCCTCCAAATGCTCAACCAAACTAAATGTCAGTCCAGGTTTCCATAAAGTCCTAACGCTGGGTCAAAAACGTCACACGCACAACAGAAAGCCACGAACTGGCACAATCTATTGAGATACGCATTTTTTTCCACAGTTTTCAAATGGTAATTTTCTACAGCGGATTTCATGTCAAATCAGATACCATATTCTTTCTAAAGCCAAAATAAATGCTATGACATGTGCCCCAGCTGACTTAATGGAAATATTTTTATCTGCTCGCACCTAATCTGTATCTAATTGATATTGCCAGGTAATGAAGTAGACACACATTCAGTATAAGTGGGCAAGGAGTGAAGGACTCATGTTGTTAAAATCACTGACTTGCTATATAATATAATCAGACAGGGAATTTATTCAGATTAAGAGACTGCAGATCAATCACATTTCTTTCAGCTGTACGGGAAACAGTCTCAAAGAGTGCAATTAATCATCTTTCTGCTGGCCTATCTACAGTCAAGGGCCATGTAGAGAAAGAAAGAGAGTTATGAAGGACTGTGATCAAAGGACTACTTTTAGCTACACACAGATATTTCAGTATAAACCAGATGGTACTCCCAAAACCATGTGCTAAACTCTGTAGCTCCATGCTGAAGGTGTAAACAATCACAGGAAAGATAAAATAAGGTCTTACACACTGTAGACATTTTAATTTGCCACTTTCTATTAACTTTAGCATAATAAAAGTTTAACTTACGGAGAACACATCAGTTTTCAAACACTTTACACTCCTTGAAAGGATGTACAGAAAACAAGAGCAACCTGCTTTTACAGAGCAGAAAGCATTTTCAAAGATCCCACAGCAGGATTTTGAAAAGTACATACCCACAGAAAGGCTGGCGTATGGACAGTCATACTCTGTCTGCCACACTGAAAGGCTACTGAAAGTTTTCGAGGCACGTGGCCTTTATTCTGGGATTTGTAGGCAAGAACACTCTTCTCTTGAAAAAAACATTACAATTTAATCATGAGAAGAAATCTGACATACTGAATAGCACCACTTCAAGACCTCTTCAGACTGCTGTTTTCTTCCTGCTATTCACATCAGACACCCATGCCCCAGTACGCGAGACACCCTGCATGTAGCGTAGGACACAAGGGCCCCTGCTCCATGCATCTTTCAGCTTATTCTCAGCGTCCTGTCTACCTTTAAAACAAAACACACAAGCAGCCTCAACCGGTAATAAACTACTTCCAACCTTCTGTGTGAAATTAAATAAGCTCTTTCTCTATACAGCAATCTGTATGCAGTATGTACACCAGAAACTGAGTAAGGCTGATGGCAGGTTCTATGTTTTCATTTTCCTTTGAACATACAAAAAGAAATTATACAAAGATACCATCTTCCTAAATATAGATCAATGCAGCAGGTTAAAACCAACAAACTACCACACAGGAAACAAGAAATTGACAATTCCAATGGCTAACATTAAACGGGCTTCACTTTACAAGTGCATAACCAAGAGTTCTTACATTTCCCTATCTCAGCTTTCACTGAAAACGCACAAAAAATTATTCCAGTTGCTTTCTGGGTTTGTACTAAAGTGACTCACTCAATTTCTGGTGCCTCCTCTTACTGCTCATACTTCTAAAATACCCATCACTACATTATTTTTATTGCCTGTTAAATGGTCTCTCCGGAATACTTCCTGTGCTAGCATAATACATGCTAAAAGGAAATTAAATATGCCTTCTTTTTTTTTTTTTAATTCCAGCAGAACTGATTGCTCTGTCCCTAAGAGGAAGAATAAATTCAGCTTCATTACCCTAGCTAGTGAAGATAGAAAGTACAGGTGCTACACACTGTCATGCCTGAGTCTGCTGAAGGTCCTAGTGACAAGGATGGCTGTTTCCAAGCTCAGGTCCCAAGGAATTCAAAAGATAAAATCCTGCACATCCCCTGCTACGGTCTATCAGTGTTAACAACCATGTAATATTTTTTATTAACATACAAGAAGACAGACAAATCAGAAGTTCAGACCACATGCATGAAGGTTTACATTAATACTTAATTGGAAGAGTAATATTGAAGCCTTCCTTTTAGTCCAGTTTTCTCATTAAATCTGTGCTCAGAGTGGCATCAACTGTAAGCATAGATGTGCCTGAAAATTCCTGGCTTGCTTCAAGAAACACCAAACTACATCAGACTAAAGGACAAGCAAGTTCAGTGTCCCATCTCCAAATGCAGCCAACAGGGATACTTCAGGAAGAACAGGAGAACATAAGAAGAAAAGGTATTTCCCCAGCATGCTCTTCTAATTTCTAGGATCTTCCACTCAGCAGTCTTGCGGTAAGGAAGCATACTCATTTTTGATCTCTCAATTCTATTTTCTTGCCTGAATTTGTCTAATGGCTTCCTGAGCTTCTGCAAAGTTTTGACATTCACAAACTCCTATTGCAACAAGTTCCAAAATTTAACTACATATTGTGCAAAATGGTACCTGCTTTGCTTGCTTTGAGCCCCAGAGGAATTCATTTGACACACCCCTAATACTCATGTTCCAACTGACTCTTTCACGATTCACCTTCGCCTATTCACTTCTTCCTTCTTCACCTGTGACATTCCTGATTACTTCAGACTCCTGTAAGATTTCCAAATCAATCACCTTAACAGTCTGAAAGGCAACAATGTCTTCAAGAGTCCCCTCCACAGCCACCATTCCTTGTTCCCCAGATCATCCCTGGTGCTCTCCTTTGTACTGTTTCTAGATCCACCGTATACTTTCCACAATGGGGAGAATGAGACCAGAACTACATACAGTATTCAGGGTACCGGGAATATGATGGCACAATAATGTTTTCTCTTTTGTTCTATCTTTAGTAATCATGTCCAATGTTGAATCTGCTCATTTGACATGACATTCTTATAGCTATCCACATCTACTGAAAACCTAACCTCCTTCTGAATCACAATCAGCAGAGACCCAATCCCCATGTATGTGTAATTAGCAGTTTTTCTCTACGCACATCTGATTTGATTTTTCAACTGTGAATTTCATCTACAATTTTATCATCCTGCCACTCAGTGTATCATGATATACTTTTCCAGCTTTCTGCTGTCAGCTTTCATTTTTACTGTCCTAGATAAGCTATTATGATTAGAGCACTATGCAGCGTTCGTTACAGTTTCACGAAACCAGACATTTGGGTGTCAGTACAAAAAGAGGAAGCCAGATGCAGCGACCTCCTCACAACCAGAAATTCTGCACAACAAAGCAATGATATGCCCCCACCACTTTCAAGGGCCACAATGAGATTTTCTGGTAGTTGAAGTACTACGGTGTCACACTCCCTCACCACCCAGGACCAGCATTTGGATACTACCCTGCCCTCACCGGTTCTCACAAGTTGACGGTCTGAGCCTGTTCCCTTCATCCCCAAAGGAGGAAGAGGCAACCATTTCTCCCCAGACAGAACAAATGTCTGGGTCTAGAAAAACGAGGGCACATCCACATGGGACTAGAAGGGGGCCAGGGCACATATTCTCCCCGCTGGCTGTGAGTGTCCTCTTCCCGGAGCCAATGCTTGCTGTTGCCAGCAGAAGCAGCCAAGGCACGTTTATAGAAAGCCCCTCCCCAGAACAGAGCCGGTGGGCATGCAGCGGTGGGCTAGTTAGCAGCAGCAGCAGACAGAGAGCATGGCCATGCCCCAAACTGGTGCTTGGGTTTGATCTGGTGGCCTTTGTATCTTTTCATAGCACGTTCACTATAGCTATACTTCTCTAGCACCAAAATGAGCTGTTGCGACACAAGCGTTTATTTTCCTTTATTTTTAACCAGGATGTGAACTGGGGAGCACTCAAAACTTTCTCCAACTCTCAGAGTTCTGGGAAAACAAAAGCGCCGGTACCACCGCGGCTGTTAGCCCTAACAGAGCAGGAGCCAAGGGCAGCTCCAGCCACCCGGCCTCCCCGCGGTGTCTCGGTCACCACGGACGCCCTGCCCGCCCAGCCCCGGCGCCCAGGCGAAGGGACGGGGGGCACCGGCTGCCCGGTGACACCAGGCAAGCCTGACGTGGGCAGCCCCGGCCCCACGCCGCGGCCCGGGCCCCCCCGCGCCCCGGGCACGGCCCCGTTCCGCGCCGGCGCCCGGCCTCTACCGCGGGGCCCGGCCGGCCGCCAGCCCGGCACTGCGGAGCGGGGACGGGAGGGGGGCCCAGCCCCCACAGGCCGCACCGGGCCGGGCCCGGGGGCGCGCCGGCGGCTCCTCACCTTCACCAGCCACATGCCCGTGTTCTGCTTGGCACCGGTGAGGTCCAGCTCGCCCTTCTCGCTCATGGCGGGGCAGGCGGCCGGGCACAGGCGGAGGACGGCGCGAGCGGGCGGCGCACGCGGGCAGCTCTTCCGTCTCCCGCGGCCGGCGGACCCGCCCGGCAACGCACAGCCGGCAGACGGCGGCCCGCGGCGGACAAACCTCCGCTGACGGAGCACGGCGGGGGAGGGGCGAGACGGCGGGCCCCGCTACGTTTCGGCCGCAGGTTCGAGTCTCCGCCCCGCCTCCGCCGCGGGCAAGGGGGAGCCGTGTGACTTGGCGGCCACGAAAGGTTATTTTCACCCTGTACGGGAAGGGTTACCGCGGCGGGATGCTGGGCAACGGCAGCAGCGTGCCAAATGATCGAGAGAAACTGAGAGGGGCAGCCTGGAGGGAGGAGACACCCCCACGACGATGTTTCCCCCTGTGGGCGCGGGGGGTGGGCTCAGGGGAGAGAGGTCGGAGCAGCACGGTATGCCCCAACAGTCAGAAAAAAAGAGCAGGTCAGTCGTTTACCATGGATAGAAAGGGAAGGATTAGGCTTAGCTTTCTGCAAAGGGAATTCAGGGTGAGGTGCTAGAACAGGCTGTCCGATAGTGGGATGCTGTCTCCAACGCTGGAAATGTCTTAAGTCGGGAGAGAGGAAGCATCTGCCAGTTCTGCTTTGAGACGGGGCTGTTGGGCATAGATAACCTCTCTGTGTCTCTGTTTTATGGCTCTGTCCCTATTGCTGGCAAAGTTTTCCTAATGCCTGGACTGTCTCCCTTGTGGCAGTTTAAGCTCATTATTTCTCTTCTACCCGCTGTGGACATGGAAAGTGTTTTGTTGCTTTCATGTCTGCAGTTTTACTTTATCCCTTCATTGAGGTGTATCCCTTTGGTTTGCCTCCCCTTATACTAAACAGCCTTGTTCATTCAGTTTTGTCTCACAGGTCATATATTCTAGACCCCTGGCCATGCTTGTTGCTCTCTGGATTCTCCCCGGTACTGGTTTGCAACCTCCTTGAAGTCTGGTTGTCCACCAGTGAAGGTCATACTCCGTCTGAGACCACACCAGCAGCAAGCAGAGAATCTCTCTGGTACAGTATGCAAGACATTGCTCATCTGGCTTGCAGAAAACGATCTCAGTATTACATCTCAGGATAGCCTGCCTTTCTAATTATAGGCAAGCATCTAGGTAACCAAGGAGGGCAATGCTTTCATGCATATCTGAAGCAACAACAGCTATTGTTGAACTATTCTGATTAGGATTAATTAAATTTAAAAAATACTTTTGTTTTTACATCGGAACTGTACTTGTCTGCAGATCTCAGCTGAGAGGGTGGATGAAACTTATCCTGTTAGCTTTCACTAAAAATTCAGATTTCATTAAGACAAGCTTTCACAGATACACCAGAGGCATCTCCTCAAATGGTAACAAAAACGGAAGCAGATGTATTGCAACTGTGGTAGAAATAGCCACCATTTGTGGGACTATGTGACCCCCAAATATTATGGGTCTAAGACCCTTAGGTTTTTTCACTGGGGAAAAGGGTGGATCTACTCAAATGCCATCACTTTACAGTTTGCTTTTGGGTTTTACTCCACTGATTGCCTGTGCAGTACATAGGACAGTTTGTTCCTGAGGTCTCTGAGAACAAGACAGTGGATTCTCTCTATGAGAAACCCAGAGGCACTGCTGGATATCCAAGAAAGTATGGGTGCAGCCATATCCCACCTGACTGTCTGTACCCAGCCCTGTCCTCCAGCATAACTCCAAGAAACACTGCACCCTCACCTGCAACCAAAAGCTCTCAGGCCATGTACCGTGATATGTGCTGTTCCTCACCCTGCTATAAAACAACTTGGCAATGGATCTGGCAGAAATGATCTCAGAGATAACGATTTTCCTAGAATCACAGAAGTACAGAATGGTTTGGTGTAGAGAAATGAAGGCAGTGGGTTGATTAGCATTGATAATATGCAGCTGTGGCCTTGCTGGGACGGCAGTGGCTTGATTGACATGGATGATGTGCAGCTGTAGCTCATTCCCACTAGGTAGTTAAATAGCCCTAAGAATGGTGGTAGTGGGGGCTGGATGGAGGTGGAGTGGTGTGGTTTCTGGAGCAAGGAGAAACAGCATAGACAGTAGAATCTGACTGATGGTAAAAGCCTTGTTGCAGCCTACTGGTTTGTGCTGCAGCTTGGGGTCGGAAGGGACCTTTAAAGATCGCCTAGTCCAACCATCCTGCAATGGGCAGGGACACCTTCACCTAACTGGGTTGCTCAAAGACACATTTAACCTGGCCTCAAACACTTCCAATGAAGTTGGAAGACCAACTTCTCTGGTCAACTTGTGTCAGTGTCTCATCACCCTCATAAATTTCTTCCTGATATCCAATATAAACCTACCCTCTTTCATAACCATTGCCCCTTATCCTGTCGCTACAGGCTCTGGGTAAGAAGTCTTTCTCCATCTTTCTTGTAAGTCCTCTTTATATGTTGAAATGCCACAATGAAGTCTCCCTGGAGCTTTCTCTTCAGGCTGAACAACCCTGACTCTCAGCCTTTCCTTGTAGGAGAGGTGCTCCATCCCTCTGACCATTTTTGAGTCCCTTCTCTGGACCTGCTGTAACAGCTGCATGTCTGTCTTGTGCTGGGGACCCCAGAGCTTGGACACAGTACTCCAGGTGGGGTCTCACATTTTCCTCTAGGATAAACACCAAATTAATGATCAAGTTGTCCCTCTGCCACCACTCCCAGCTCAGTCGGCACACTCAGATCACACCCACGGCCACTTTTAAAAAAGAAAAAAGCATCAGAATGGATGTTTCAAACAGAAGTGACATCTTCAGTGAGGCTGCATTGCAGCAGGTTTAGACGAGCCTGCGCTGCGATGGGCGGGCAATGGAAGGAGAGGAGCTCTGCTTGCAAGCGGCCTGGCTGCAGGTGACAGCAGCACGGCTGACTACCTCGGAACTCCTTAGAGAAAGAACCCACAAGGAACCATTGCTCCTATTGCAGGTGTAAATGACAACAGCAAAAACCTCTCTAAAAACCTGGCAATTGGGGTGGCAATTGGAGCTGGCAAGCCAGAGGAGAAAGCAGCCAGGCAGAGATCTCTCATGGCTCCCTCTAGGCAGCCTCTCCAGACCCGTTTCCATGGAAACTGAATTTAAAGGGACAACAAGCAGGAAAAGAGCACATTTTCATTAATTCCTCATTTGAAATCTCAGCATTCTGTTTGCCAGGGAGAAGGTTGTCCCTAAATTTGCCAGGGACATATTTAGTGCCACAGAAGAGGATCTGGGGGCCAGCTGCTGAGCAGCAGAGCTGTGTGTTAGTCAACCATTTTATTCTTGCTTGCATGGAAACAGATGCTGTGTCTGAGGAGATAGGTGGCTAAATTCAGACTTACACAACCTTTCTTTCTTCCCCCCAGCCCCTCCTTCCCCCGCCCCCCCAAGTAGGTGAGATGAAGAGGCTGCAGTGTCGTAGGTAGCCACACATGGTTTCTCCTCACTGGTTTTAGGAATGGGCTAATTGCTGCAGCCTGATGGTGCTGGTTGAAAACCAGCACAGCAGAAGATGCAAAAGGCCTGATGCTGTGCTGTTGAAGCTGATGGGAGTTTTGCCATAGGGAACTCAAGTGCCTCCCTCAAAGCCAGGGGAGGATGTAAGATGTGCCCCTGGGAGCTAGTAGTTGTCCCATGCAAGATGTCAGTGATGGACACTTATGGTAGGTCAACCCTGGATGGGTGCCAGGTGCCCACCAAAGCGGCTCCATTGCTGCCCTCCTCAGCTGGGCAGGGAGAGAAAATGTAAGGAAAGGCCGGTGGGTCGAGGTGAGGGCAGGGAGAGATCGCTCGGCAGTGACCCTCACGGGCAGGGCAGGCTCCGCTTGGGGGCATTAGCTTAATTTGTTAGCAATCACATCAGAGCAGGATAATGAGAAATAAACCCAAATCTTAAAACGCACCTTCCCCCCACCCCTCCCTTGTCCCCGGGCCCAGCTTCACTCCCACTCCCTCTCCCCGCTCCCAGCAGCGCCGGGGCCGGGAATGTGGCTGGGGTCAGTCCCTCACAGGCTGCCTCTGCCGCTCCTTCCCCTCAGGGGCGGCTCCTCACACCCCTCCCCTGCCCCAGCCGGGTCCCCCCACGGGTGCCGTCCTTCAGGCACAGCCGGCTCCAGCCTGGGTCCCCCCGGGGTCCCCAGCCCCGCCAGCAAACCTGCCCCAGCCCGGGCTCCTCTCCCCGCGGGGCCACAGGCCCTGCCAGGAGCTGCTCCAGCGTGGGCTGCCCACGGGTCACAGCCTCCCTCGGGCACCCACCTGCTCCGGCGTGGGGCCTCCAGGGGCTGCCGGTGGGGATCTGCTCCTCCGTGGGCCTCCCCGGGCTGAGGGGGACAGCCTGCCTCAGCGTGGGCTTCACCGCGGGCTGGGGGGAACCTCTGCTCCGGGCCTGGAGCCCCCTGCCCCTCCTGCCTGCCATGGCGGCTGCGGGGCGGTTGCTCTCACCTGCTCTCACTCCTCTCTTCCAGCTACTGTTCCTAGCAGGTTTTCCCCCTTCTTAAATAAGTTATTACAGAGGCACTACTACCATCACTAATGGGCTCAGCCTTGGCCAGCGTCTGGTCCATTGTGGAGCCGTCTGGCACTGGTTCTGTCGGACAAGGGGGAAGCTTCTGGCATCTTCTCACAGAAGCCACCCCTGTAGCCCCCCCTGCTACCAACACCTTGCCACACAAACCCAATACAACACTATTGGACAAGTTTCAATGAAAACACTTCTTAAAAATTAAATAGAGTTTTAGGGGGAAAAGACCTACTGCCGAAGCGTATTGCACATGAAAGTGCTCAAACCACTCAGCTGTATCCTCTGTGGGGAAAATCCTCATTATTGTTGGGTAGCACTAAATACACCGTGACACCTGGGAAGCCTGTTCAGCTCCTGACACAGTGTGCACATTGCCTCAAGGGTGCCCACGGGGACGCACGTGCGGGGCACTGCTTCCTAACGTGCTGGCTCCCGCTGGAGGGAAGAGAGCTGGCCAGCGAGCCTGGAAGGCCACATGCTTTCTTTCCCTGAGCCCCAAGTAATAGCACCAAACAGAGGAGCTCCCCCAGGACAGCTCTTGAAGATGTCAGGATTCTTTTGCCTCAGCCTCATTGATTTTAGTTGCAAGATGATTCAACATAGTCCTTATTCCCTGACTGGCAAGAAGAAGTAACAGGATAATGTTGTTTTAGAAACATCAGAGGTCTTGATGAAAACTAGATTTTTTTCTGTATTTTTCCTGGTGGGGAGAAACCCCTGGAGAAGTGAAGTAAGCTGTGTTAGAAAGGAAATAAAAAGAGCACATGATAATTAGTGTATTATGAGCTAATACAACACAGAGGTCTGTATTGCTCTCTGTGCAGATGTCCCCAGACCTTTCACATGGGTAAAGTAGCAGGTGACAAACAGTTTTCATACACTAGATCAAACAAATCAGCTATGATCACACTAAACTGCAAGCACTGACATATTGAGCAAATTGATCCCAACTTGTGTTTCAGTTTATAAGCAAGGCAGAGTGCATACATGGAATTTTAAGAGAGGAAAAAAATTTCCTTACTCTGGTGCATGACATCAGAGAAGATCATTGGTTTGAGGGACAGCAAAATGGAATCACAACCACCTCTGGCTCCTTTTCACTGCTTTGCCAGCAACGAGTTTGCAGACCCCCTGTCCTGTGACTTTCTGCATGGTGGACAAGGAGAAGTGTGTATCTGGCACAAGGCAAGGAGGAGAGGGACTGCAGCTCCTGGCTATGGTTCTGTGAAATCACATTAAGCACATGAAAGCCCCTTCCTACCCAAACTGCTGCAGCAACTTTGCCACTCTGGGACGCACACTCCAGATGTGTCACAGGCATCCAACCATGGGCTCTCCCTGCAGGATAAACCATGCCACTGGGACACGGGCTCCCCAGCTTCCTGTGAAAGACATTGGGGCATGGCCAGCAAGCCCCCATCCCATCACAATGCTTATGTAGCTGGGGACACATAGGGGTGGGAAGAGTTTGAGAGAAGCCACAAGGCTTCCTAGGTCATGCTGGCCATCTGGCTGGCCCAACAACTGGGCAGCCCTAAAAGCCAGGGGCCTTGAACTCCCTATGGCCAGATGTGGTTTCACTACCTCACAGCCCAGAGGCTTCGATATCTAAGACCAAAGCGTTCACTTAGACTTATGCAGGTGGAAGACCTCATTTTGGTGATTTCTCACTCCTCCTCATGGTAGATCTCCTCGGGGAATGACTGGAGGACCCTTCTTCTTTTCTGGCTGATGATGCTGAACATGTTGCAGGGCTACTGCCTCCCTGAGTCACACTTCATGTTTGATGTGGAGCCCTTGGCATTTACAAGTGATTCCTGGTAGGTTTAGCATGTTTCCTCATCTATTGGTTCCCAGGTTTCCAAAAGGCATTTCACTGGGAAATAGTGATGCCCCAGAAACCTGGTTTCACCTCTCCTTTTCTCTGTAGATGGGGTGACAGAAGTGCTGAAGGAGCTCAGTGCTGCTCACATCTGGGTGCTCCCTGAGTTCAGCTGTGTACACAGGAGCTGTGTGGTGCCTCCATAGGGTCAAAATATTTGGATCTGGAGGTAGAGTTGAGGTGTGCTGCCGGGCACAAAGGGAAGCTCCTGCAGAAGCTCACTTGGGAGCACTGAGCCAGGAAGGAGACTATTCCACCAACAGCTAATGCTCTGACTTCATTCCTTTCTGTCATCCAACCTTTTCATTAACAAAGTGACGTGAGCAGGGCACTTACTTTGGAAGAGGAAAATGAATGGAGTGAGATTGTTACAGAGCTGCTTGTCCTACTCATTACAAGTGCCACACAGCATCAGCAGAGCTCCACTGGCCAGTGAGGATATCTCCTATAGCTTGAATATCTGATTTTTCAGCCAGCAAAGAACCCATGGCTTCACACGTGCGAAGAGTGAATCTCAAAACTACCATTAATGCTTAAAAGTGCCAAAGCAAGCAAATGGTAAACCTTTGCCATCTTCAACTGTGATGCATCATTCTCTTGCCTGGAATGCAGATGGTCTATGTAACCTGGAAAAAAGAGAGGAGATAATCTGCAGAGAGGCTAAAAACATCTGGACAGAGCATGATCTGGAATAAGAGAAAATAAAGTCTTATTACTGAAACAGATCATGGGTCATCAAAGCTGCATATCTATTTCCTCCAGCAGTAAAGGATTCTCAGTGTGTCTCTTCAAGGCCAAAATACACGTTGCAGCCGCTGTGTTTTCAGACTGCCTTTGAGCAATACATTAATAACAGACTTGTTCACCCCAAGCTGTTCTGTGTCAGAGAGTGCAAAATCATCAACCTCACAGCAGAGCCCCCCCATCAGTAAAATGCTAGGCAGTATGAAAAAATTAAACATCACACTTCTGCCTGAAAGCATAACTCAAAACCCCAGCTCTCATCCAAAGGCAATCTTCATTCATTAATTAATCCTTTTTAATTCTATGTGTTTACAGCTACACATTTTTGTGTGTGCTATGAACTGGAGAACACCTAGGTTTTGGGTTAGTGGAACTGCAGCTGTGCTTCCAGTTTTACCCTTACCACGTCTTCCATCACATTAACAATATGCACAGAGTTTGACTGTAGGCAGCCTGGCCTCTTGTCTGTTTGGATTTTAACCATATCAAGGAAGGGAAAAAAAAATATAATTGAAAGATGCCACTGAAATTTATTTTTTTTTTTTAAAAAAGAGAGTACACTTGTCAAAGAATTTCAGAGATACTTGACCTGAACCTAATTTAGAATAATTTCTTAAAAAGTGACCATAAAATTGACACCATTTCTTTAACTCAAAGTCCCTTTTGCCTCTCTCTGGTATAAGAAAAGTGTCACAGAACTCTCCAAACTAGCCGGCTGCAACAAGGTCTTCTACCATCTCATACCAACACACTTCTCATGCCAGTCCCTCTGCTGCCTTCTTCTAATCTCACTCCCTCCAGGGCTGGCTGGCTCACTCGCTCTCTGCTCCTTCCTCCCCTGTCTTCCTCAGCTGCTCTCTCTTCATTGGCTGCCCAGCCCCTTAACAGAACCAGCCACAGCTGCACCTTATCTACATCAGCCAACCCACTGCCCCTGAAGCCAGCCCACAGCTGTATATTATCAATGATAATTAACCCAGCTTCATCCCTCTACAAAAAAGTACTAGCTAACATTTTTCACCAGTGTCTCTCAAGAATGGGTTTTAAGCATGCAACATTTTTAATCCAGTAGTGTAAAGGTAATACGAGCTCTGAGCAGCTTGTAGCTTTTTAAAGTGCCTTTTCATTGTAGGTAAGTAGATGTGACATAGAACTGAGTGCTATCTGTTCTCCAGTCCTGTACTCCTTTACCTTTTTTCTGGTCCTTAAATTTTTTCTCATGATGTACTACTTCAGCACAAAAGGTTAGTGGTTCCTACAGTCACTCTTCTCCTGAACTTTCCATTAATGACTTGGTGAAGAGCAAGGCATTTTCTGTTCAGCTACAAAAAAAAAATAATAAAATATTCCTTTGTGTTACAATTAAACAAATGGGATTATATGGCAGTGATATTGCCATAATTATCCAGGTATCAACAATGCACAATTGCCAAGGTATGTTAATTGATATATAAATTATCTCTTAATGGACTACTGTTTTGCAAAGGGAACTTTCCAGTGACCCTAGGAGAGGACTGTGTGACTAAGCTGAGCTAAAACAATATCAGTGACCAGAAGAACAAATTTAGAAGGCTACTAAAGAAAGCAAGATGCTCGTGTTGTGAAGCCAGCCAGCCTGCTGTATAGGAGTCACACTGTTAGAACACATACAGGACTAGCTGACAACCTCCTGCAGCTGCCCACAGTTGAAAGCATAGGCAGGTATATGCAATTTTGAAATTGTGTATATACATGAATGCAATAAAGGTACCTAGTTTGTGGGTGCCGCTGCTTCAGAAGTGAATACTGTTACCCTGTGATGCCACATATTTAAGTGTTATGATTAAGGGAAATGAACCTCATGTATTTGCTTCCAACCTCATATCCCACCCTTGCACCTGCTTGCAGCTCAGTGATGGCAGCACCTCCTAAAAAGCTCTCAGTGAGATAATTAACTGGAGACATCGGTCTGCTTCATTACTGCTGCGAACTGCCTGCAGGTTCCCTCCAAAGCCTTTCTACTTAATGGCCTTTACTGCCAGCTCTCTTTTTTCCCTAAGTGCTGGTTGTTGGCACTTCTTTAAAAGAGTGCTAATGATCTAATAAATATGATTATATGAGAGTGGTTTGCCTCCTCATTGCATAAGCCAAAATGCTACTACAGACCAGAGCAAAATACTTCTCTTTGCCACAAAGAAGGGCTTTCCAGCTAAACTGAAATGAATAAACTGGAATGAGTAGAAAGTGTTACAGACCTAAAACTGGATCATATTTTACTGGATTCCTGTTAATGGATGAGGTTAAATAGGGTCTGAAATTTTGCCTTCTAGTTTAGTATGAGTTAAACATGAAAGAACAGAAATGGCATTTCAGTCAGTAGGAGGAAAATAAACAGAAGAGGAACAGAGGGAAACAGCACATAAAACTAGTGAGGGCAAGAAGATCTGAGAGAACATGGGTGCCAAAGGGTGATGAGAGGGGCAGGGATTGCAGCTAAACCTGATGGCCTCATGTAGCTTCATTTTATCTCCTGGCAAACGGCACATGGGGCTAGGGAAAGAAATACAATTATTCTGGAATTAGTTATCATCAGAGACTATTTCCTCACAGTCTGCTTCTTGCTGAAAGCTGCAGGTTTATCACTGAGAACAATTTCTCCTGAATACTGTTTGGCAGCAGCAGCCCTCAAATCAGCACTTGCAGCTTGCAGGATATATCCACCTCCCTCCAGAAGCTCACACCCTGCTTCACATACACTTGTCATTTCTGGAGACCCAATGTGATCAGGAGTTCAGCTCTTTGCTTCATGTGCTCTTAAGAGTGAATCACTGAACCTTTATCTAGCCAAGCTGAATGTCAACTTCTTTCTTCAAGTTACCAGAATTAAAAAACATAAACAACAAAAGGCTGTTTCTAACTGCAATGAGATTTCCCTTCAGGGTCCACAGTATTTTCACTAGCTTTGCAAACCTCATCTCATTACTTCTGCCTGCCCTAAGGCTCATGGGATCTTTCCTCCTTTTACCTTCAGGGTTACAGTGCCTCCCATTGCTGTTCTGTGAATTCGAGCTCTTGGCCCTCATCACATTACATAACTGCACTCCTTTTTACCATGCATAATTGTCCTCACTTAAATAACCTTTCTGATTATTTCAAGCTTTTTCAAGGCTTTACCATTATTTTCTTCTTCTTATGCATGTCACCTTAAAAGCCTTGTCTCTTGTGCAGCACCAGTGCTACATCTATCACACAATATTTTCCCTTTGGTATTCCTATTAGCAGAGCATTTGCCTAATCTGCCCTTCCTCAGTTTGACGCTCAGAGCCCCTCAGCAAATTAGCAGCATCTTGCTTTTCTACATTATTATTTGAGAAAGAGTATTCCCCCTCTGCCTGCCTTGCCTTGCCCCGCGGATCTGGCTCATGCCTGCATGGCACATTACTTACTTAGTTCTTAGAGAACAAATGGAACATAATCCTTTCAGGAACACCCCAATATGAGCCACAGCGTGTCTCCTACCTTCAACATGTCTGCATCTAATTTACTGATTTGCTGTTAAAGATTTGCTATTGTTGCTGACTGACTCAGCTGTCTCACAAATAAGCACACAAAAAAAGCTGGCCCCAGCTGAGCTTCTTGCTCATCTCTCCATCCCTGCTGTGCATCCCCAGAACCTCTGATGGCCCCTGGCTACCACTGAAGATCCTAACAGTTTTGATCAGGAACTGAGACAGCAATGACTTGAAGCCAGCCGTAGGCTTTATCCTCATTTCTGGCACGTTACACTAGGCAATAACATCTCCCTAACAGCATGATGGTTAAATTACCTGAACGTACTTTGTTTGCGTGGACATCTTCTGGGGTGAGAGAGAAGGCGTCATTCTGGCAGAGCTAGGAAGAAAGAAGTCTGATTTCTCTTCCACTTGTTTCTCTTGCTTGACTGACTTTGAGTCCTTTGGCTAGGACAGGCTTTTCCCCCGTCATTAAATCTGAAATAATATGTTACTTTTCAATGAGTAGAGGGTCGAAACTGAAAAAAGGGAAAGAGTTTAGAGTTTTCTCACCATGTGGAGAGGTGAGTGGAAGAGCTGAGATTAAATTTCTGGGACTTCCTTCCTTGCCCTGTTGTTCTCAGTGACATGCAACCATGCTTCTGCTGAAGAAAACCCAGACATAGGAAGTCACTTGCACCTGCCAGCCCATTGTGGGCTTTCTAGGCATACAGAGTCCATCACAGAGAAGAGCCCACTGCTGTACTGGAAGTGTGGACAACACAAAATTGTCGAGATGACTGCTCAATAAAACTCGGGTTTTGAGAATCAAGTCAGGTCATGCTAAGTGTCCTCACATCTCGATGAGCTGTAGGTTTGGCATGACCTCCATTTTCAGCACTTGTGGGTCAAGGCATTTTCCCTCTTGTAAAATGCTATCGATTGCACCACAATTACGGTTTTGATGAGGGACTTTGAACTGCCTGCTGGAGTAGCAGGTGAATGCACACAGAGAGAAGGAAGCGTAAAAAGAACAGGTAGTAATTTCCTTTGGGCCAGCTATGTACGTATCTGCCACGTTCTGTGCATAACAGAAAGCCAGGATATTAAATCATCCATTGCCTCTGCTGAGTGATAGCGCAAATTATTTCTGACAGCCATTCAGGGGTGCTTCAGTTAAGCACCCAAAAGGTGCAGTTCTTCACTAGAAAATTTGCTGGTATTTTGAAAACATTGAGACACTTCTCTAGTCTCAGAAATCATTGACAACCTGTCAAAAATAAGTCAGTGTCTAAGTCTCACTAACAATTACTCCTCTAACATGCTAGAGAAAGTGCCAGATACTCACCTTGCTCTTAGGAAATGTGAAATCTCCCACAGCTAGTATCTTGTGAACTTATTTACAGCAATTGTCCATTCTGACCCTCTCCAGAAATGTAGCTTCTGTAAGCTGCTTTTGAGAGTGCCAGGAGAGCGCTGGCTGGTAGCAGATTCCTGTTCTTTCACTGTTGTTAGTCTGTACTTGCAAACAGTGACCCAAAATAGAAACATGAGTGTGGTATATACAGCTAATATTTGCTATGAAGCAAGTGGCCCCACAACTAGGGCCAGATCCCATACCCTCTGCTTAAGTGAGTCATCTCTCTGCACACAAGTGGTGCTGTCAAGTTCAATAAGCCTGTCTGTGCAAGGCTTGAGGATCAGACTCATCAGCCTCCCATCACCTGTGGCATAGGGACAAAGAGGTGGATGGCTTTTGCATTGCTGATCCTCTGTGTATTCACGTGTTCATGAATATACTCTTAGTGGGGGAGAGTGTGTGTGGGAAGAATGTAAAAAAGGTGAAAATCAACGCAGAATTAAAAGGCGTCTTCCTTCACGTAAACACACTCCATCAAAGTTAACATGCCATCTCACAAGGTACTACACTGCATATAAAAACGGTTCCTTGAAAAAGTAATGAAATTCGCGAAGTCAGGTAGCCAAAGGTTAAAAGAGGCTGAAGTTTAGGCTGCCCACACAGCATTATTTCTGTACATCTATGTTTCTGTGTTATGACAGAGCCTTGAATGTCATGACTACAGAGCATTTAGCCTGTTTTCCTATAGGAAGGAGGCTCTTATGGTCATGTTGTCAGTGTAGGTGTATGTCTGCTTGACAATTGTCCCCTCCCTAGCTTTTGAAACCATCGACCAGTTTCAACCAAATCTCAAAGATATTATACTGCTATAAATATGTGGAAAATGGAGGTGCAGCTGAGGAAAAAAATCCTGCTAGAGATCCAGTGAGAGAGAGAGCAGTGTAAACCCAGCCCTTACTAGATACCTAGAGAAGCAACCTGAGGGAGGAGACGCTAAAAATACTCCAGATATGAGAAAAGCCTCAGCTGGTCTCCATCCTTTATTAAACACTTGGCCAACAGTCAAGGTTTACCTCCTCTGATGGTTCTCTGAATGGCACAAATATATATTGTGCTGATAGTCCTTTAGTAGGTCACCTGGCAGGCTGGGTACCCACTGGTCCCAGAGCTCCTCGCTGTTCTGCACAGCCCAGCCCCATGTGGTCAACACTCCCATGGGGGCATTGCTACAGCGTTGTCTTAGCCCGCACTGTGGGGAGTCCTGCACCCTCTGCCCTGCACGCTGCTTTGCACAAGCAATGCTCCTTCTCCATGGGATCTTCTGTGGCAGGTGTTGCTGCAGTGTGTTAGTGTGTGAGGGCTTTGCAAACGTTGGCAAAGCCCTCTTCAGAAGCTCCCAGCGAGGATACCTGGCTTCAGGGAGAAGAGATTCAGGTCCTTTCCTGCTGTGGAAAAACACAATACAGATATTATGCAGATACCGTGGGAGGTATTGGCAGGACACACTGTCCTACTCATGCAGTAAGTTGACATTCAGATGCTGCACAAACCCCTGGAGGAAAGCACTGCGAATGGCTCCCTGCAGAGACTGGCCACGGCCAGGAGCAAACATGAGCAGCGATGGATAAGTAGTGGGGGTGACAGCAGGCTGGAGTGGCTAAGCCTGAACCTCTCTTCACAAGGCTGAGGGGCACCCTTACCTCCTTATTCTACAGATGGGAAATTGAGGCTCAGTGAAGGGGCAGCTCAGATGCTGCTTCCCTTCTGGAGAGGAGCCTCCTGAAGAAAGAAGCGAAGAGGTGTTTCTTCCAGGCAGGGGCTGAAGGAGTGAAGGGAAGGCTGAGCAGCACCGGGGCATGTAGATACAGGTCAGTGTTGCTAGTCAAAGAAAAACACTGATTTTAAACTACTGCTCAAACCCCACCGTGTCCTGTGAAGCAGAATTTAAGTTCTTCTATGAAACATGGCATAGTGTTACACCTTTTATTTTTTATAAACCAGACCCAGCTGCACACTGCCCCTTCTGTTTCCAGTGTATGCAGCCTTTTGGCATGGCAGTATTGTTAGACCAAAAAGTTTAAAGATAAAGATTTGTAGGTGGGTGTAATAGCGTTTATAAAGCCAGATTATATAGCTGGAGAAAGCAGATAAGGTTTGGAGCATGCATGCTTCTCAGAAAAGACACAGTGAATTTCAGACCTCACTGCACATGGGGAACAGTTGTTCTGGGTTTAATTAGACCTATGTCTGAGCTAGACATCTGCCAGCACACATGGAATATGAAGGGGGTATTGGCAGTTATCTCCTAGGGGAAAAAGAGAGGCAGGTAATTTGTAGAATAATAGTAGCACAATGTAGAGCACAGAGATCAGTGGGAATGGTGAAAAGAGGAGGATGGTAACATGCTCTAAAGCGTTAATATTCAGAAAAGTGATGAGATACAGTTTCCAGATTTACCTAGAGAAGATTTTGTAGTTTTTCTTTGAGCATCAGGGCTGGGAGATCAGAGGTGGAGTGACTGCACCGTAAGAAATGTTGCCTGTTGGAAGCACTTCATCCCAGCTGACTCATATGAAGAGCTGAAGATTATATCTTTTGACAGGCTGAGAGAAAAGCTTTCTTTTGCCGTTGTGAAGTTGCGCCTATTGCATTTCAAACTCCCAAGCATTTGGCGGATCTTCACTGTCTCAGCTTAGCTGCTAAACCAAGAATTCCTCCTGGTGAAGAGCTTTTAATGTTTCTTCGCAATCAAAACAGCTCAGCTGCTAATTGAAGGGTATGCAGCCATCAAAATAGGATGACGCCTTAGCTGCCTGCATTGTGTCTCGTCTCACTTGCTGTTGATATTCGGATGCTGGTGGGGGTCCCTGCCTTTTCTGTGTGCCTAAAGCCAGCCAAGAGGTTCCAAGTCCACTGTTGGGCAATGTTTCCTCCTTAGGACAGTAGGGATACAGGAGGTATCAAAGGAGGAAGACTGAGGTCCATGTCCCAGGAGGTATCAGCCTGTTGGGCTGTGCCCACCTCCCAGTGCTAGTGAAGATCACCACTAACTGGTGGCCAGGCAGCTTCTTCCACCCTCAGTTTTCCAGAACCTTGATGAGCAGGATTAAACACATGGGGATGGGACAGAAATTTCACTGGTTGCCTCAGCTAATGATGAGACATCATTTCATCCCAGGAATAGACAAGGTGAAGCACATCTCTCTGTGTCTTTCAAGAAAGTGGGCCACAAGGCTCCTGCAGGCCAGCCTAGCCACACAGAGGGAGAAGACTGGTCCTGTGTGGTGGACAGATTCCCTGCTCACAAACCTGCTCAACGTGGCATTGCTGCAGCTCCTGCCTGCCTGGGGAAGGAATCTCAGCTGCCTCCCTTGTTTGGGGATACAGTGTTGCCAGAGCAGGTCTCAAGGAGATGCTCCTCAAGCTCCAACCAGTCTCTTCTCAGAATTCGTGACTTGAGAGAGTCGAAGGCTTGTATATGAGGGTACATTTGGTAAAAAATATTAAAATTCTTCCTGATTATAGTAAGACTCTCAAATTTGCCTCTCCCAAATTTAAGACCGTATTCCAAACCAGAGCTTCTCAGCAACACAGAGCTAGGAACTCCTCAATATCAGCACTGCTAGTGGAGTTTATGCCCCGAAATACTGGAAAAAGAAAAGTGGCATGGAGTCTTGTGGGTGGATCAGAGGTGACAGGTAATGACAGCTGACAGACTATTTCAGGAAAGCCACAAATAGCTGGAAAGGAGGACCTATTGATGCCGAGTTTTTGAGGCATTTGCAGCAGGTATTGTTGCCTGGTCCCCTTCTGGTTCCTGGCCATGCACTGGTTCCTGCCAGAGCACCAGTACTGTGCAGAAACCATCTCAAGAGCATCACCTATAACCCTCAGCACTGTGGTGATGTTCTTGTATTAGCTTCTGCCATAACAGGCTCAGCCTGGCACCTGTGTCCCTCTCCCAGCCAAGGCCTGGGTCATGTTAAGGTGATGGAGAGAAGACACTGGACCAGTGGCATCAGCAGTGCCATGACTTGGGTGTGCATCCGTGAGCTCTGTGGGAAGCTGACATTTTTGGGGTGGGCTCCCTGCTTGTGCACAGCATGATAGTGTGTCATGGTTTAACCCCGGCTTCTAATTAAGCCCCACACAGCCGCTTGCTCACTCCTCCCTCACCCAGAGGGATGGGGAGGAGAGTTGAAAAGGAATGTAAAACTCAAGGGTTGAGATAAGAACAATTTAGTAATTGAATTAGAATAAAAGTGAAAGAACAATACTAACAATGATGACAATAACAGTTGTAATGAAAAGGGGAAGGGAAAGAATAACATCCATAGGGAAAGGAAGAAAGGAACACATAGTGCACAGTGCAGCTGCTCACTGCCCACCAACCAATGCCCAGCCAGCCCCCGAGCAACGATCTGCCCGCCCCGTCAGCCCCCCAGGTATATATACCAGGCATGACGTCCCATGGTATGGAATTCCTCTTTGGCTAGTTCGGGTCAGCTGTCCTGGATGTGTCCCCTCCCAATTCCTTGTGCCCCTCCAGCCTTTTTGCTAGAAAGGCCTGAGGAACTGAAGTGTCTCACATCAAAGCCAAAACACAGCACTGCACTAGCTCCTAAGAAGATAATTAACTCCATCCCAGCTGAAACCAGGACATAGTGACAGGAAGAACTGTGTGAAGCCTTCAGCAATGGCTTTGGTTTCTCTGCTGTTGGAAACTCTTTTTGTGGACAATAATGCATACATCAAAGAATTAAAGTATTGCATTCAGTATGTGACTGTGAGTACGTCATCTCACTGCTCTGGTTTTCCTTTCTCACACTGGTTTGGAAGAGGCAATTAAAACTTGGTGGCTTTTGTGGCAGGTGATCCGGAGGTGAACAGCACCTGACCCATGTGACCCCATAGCTACCTGGTTCTCCTGTGACAGCAGCCCAGCTTTCCCGTGTTTGCTACAGAAATAATGTTTGGGAAGCCTTGACTCCTTTTTTTTCCTGGAAGACCCCGGGACAGCCCTTGAGGCAACAGCTGAGTCCAGCTTGTGCCAGTGCTGGCCAGTGGACTCGTGGATGCTCTCAGGTGAGCACACAGGAAGGGTCAGAGCCATGCTGTGTGGGCACCGGGGAGTTGTGCATTAACCAGGTCCCTGGGCTTTTGAGTCATGACTCCAGCTGGAAAGCCACCTATGGTAATTTTGAATTATCTGGCCTCCCTCTGGCAGCAAGTCATGAAGGTTCAAGCTGCGGTGGCCACATTCCTTGGTCTTGGCACTTCGCCTCAGTGGGCAGATGTGGAAGGCAAGCAGCTGCTAGCAGAGCAGCTGGGGTAACATATGGCATTTTGTGTGCATTTTGTTTTCCACCTCAGACCCACTATTTGTATTCTACCCATGTGCTCAGAAAAGCTGAGCCTCACCTGGGTCACAGAAGATGGAAGTTACCTTGGAAACCACAGCAAGCCCTTGATGGTTTCTAGACAGCTTCCCCCAGGCTGCAGACTTCATGCATGCCAGCAGCTGGCTGGGCTCCTTTTCCTGAAGTTACTTTTTTTCCATTGTGCCATTTCTCGGGAATGGGAACCGACCCTTTGACTTACCGTCTCCTGTTGCCCTGGGGGCATCAGATGCCCAGGGAAGCGCACTGGGAAGCTGCAGCAGGAGGTGGCTGGCTGGCTTTCATACAGCGCAGGTGTCCCTCTAGGCAAGGACAAACCTTCACTGCCCTGACAGGCGAGGTACAAAGCAGCTGAACAGAAAAAAGCAAACCTTAAGCAGTGGAAAGGGTCATTAGTCTTCCATGGCCTCAGTGTAAATGTTGTTGAGGCCTCCTGCATTTAGCATGGTCAGATCAGCCTGTGCGAGGTGGAGCGGACCCAGTCCCCATCACGCTTGCCAAGCACTATGTGGCGGCTGTCCCTGGCTGCCGGTGACACGGGGCTGGCCACCCTGCCCAGTGCTGCAGCAGGCAGGGGGGAGGGAGCAGCTCACACTCCTGTGGCTTAGTGTATGGCTGACTCATCTGCTCCCGTTGTGTCCCTCTTGTCAACTGTGCCTGCCTGAGAGGCCCATGAGGCCGGTGTGTCACCCACAGCTCCCTCACACACTGTGAAATGGGAGGAGGGGAAGGGCAGGCAGAAGAGGAATACGCCAAGAAACACAACTCAAAACTACCGTAATGGCACACGTGGGGTATGGAAGAGCCAGGAGGAGAAATGCCACCCTCTGTCCTCTTCTACGAAAACTGTTTCTTAGAAGGAGTCTGGCTCCTTTACCAACACCAGCCTCTATTGGTGTCCTGGAGACCCTACTCACAAACTTACATTTAGCTCTTTAAAATTACATTGTAGGAGGCCCCTTCTAAATGATGAATGGCATTCAGAAGCTCCCATACCTAATTCCTTTCTTGTGTCTGTGGGCAACCTTATCCCCAGAAAACCTCCTGTGCTGGAAGACTTTGTATGGGAGAAGACAGATCCAGAAGCAGTAGAGCTCTGGTGAGAAGAACATCATGGTGCGTGAGCCCCAGCAGAGCATGCGCATGACCTTGTGGGTCATGGAGAAACACCTAGAGGTACTTAGGACAAGGTGACGAATGTAAGACCCATTATGAGTTGCAGCAGGGAAAACATTTTTGGGATTGTCTACAACTTATTTTGGGATCTTTTTAAGGGGCTTGTGGGTTAGTTCAGGACGTTAGGGGATGGATTAAAAGTGGGGAAAGAAAGGGATCAAGGTGAATTGGGAAGGAGCAAGAGTGGGGAAAAAGAGAGGATAAAAAGGGCAGGTCAGTATGCTTGCTTGAGCCGTGTCTACACTTGATCACTGCAATGTGTTCTTTATTCTCATTAAAACCTATTTTTATCTGGTTAAAACCAGAGTGTGCTCTCTGGTCTGAGTGGTTAAGTGTGAGCATAGCAAATGTAATGCTGGACTGGTTGTTGAGCAGGGGAAGAGGGCTGAGTACTGCAGCTGCAGCAGGGCTGCAGGTTGCGGGCATGCATGTCCAGGTACCAGCAATGGGGAGAGCAGGGGGTCAGGGACCAGCTATGGGATGGTGTCTCCAACGACAGCTGCATGGGGGTGTGTGTGCTTGTATATGTCCATGTACCATTAGTGATCTTCAACCCTGATCAGCCATCGGAGAGGAAACGGATGGGGTGGCAGGCTTCTCTGGCAGGCAAGGACACCAGCCTGCTCAAAAGAAGCAATTGCCAGCACAGCAGGACAGATCTGAAACTTTGAGAAATCCCCCAAACCTTCAAATTCATCACAGCTCTAAGGGTGGGAATTTTTCCTTTCACAGCTCTTAAGCTTTTCTTGCTCTGGGCTCTTGAGTGTCCAGTGGGAGCAGAGGTTTGCCACAAAATACATGTATCGCATTAACATGAAAAAGTTAAAATCAGATCTACACATTTTTAACAAGAGACACAAGAAGGCTGTGCTTTTCCCCTCAGAAAGATCAGCCATCACTAGGAGGCAATATTAACCACAGGAGTGAACCAGGGGGGGATGTTACTGCATGGGACTTCACAGGGCTCAGGACCAAAAAGTCCACTGGGCTGCCAAGGGTTCTGCCACTACCTGTGGGACAGAGGGGTGGCCATCCTTGATCCTCAAGATTCTTCTGCTGTTATTTGTAATGAACACATTCAAAGAAGTGCGGGACATAGGATATCCTTCATATACCAGCCTCCTGTTTTAGAAACAATAAGTTTTAGTTGCTGCAAAATTTCACCCGAAGAAATACCCAAAATTGCACCCAAAATACCACCACCATTCTTTGATGCTCTGTCACTGGAGAGGAAGTTGAAGGTGCCTTGCAAAGCTCTACAAGACATTGCACCAAACACAGACTTTGCAAGACATTACAAGATAGTCCTAGAGACTCATGTAAAATAAGTTTTAGACTAAATTGCAGAGTAGAGAAACCAGAAATGTTTTACTGCATCTGGTGCAACCTTTTATGGAAGAATTTTAAACTTTGTGGGGTATTAGACCTGCGTGTATACCATGGAATATTTCGTATATGTTATATTCAAACAGAAAATGTCAGGCATTGCTATTTAGAATTGGAAATAGCTGCAGGTCTGGAGCAGCAGCAGCCCATGTGG
Source organism: Falco biarmicus (assembly GCF_023638135.1). Lineage (NCBI taxonomy): Eukaryota > Metazoa > Chordata > Aves > Falconiformes > Falconidae > Falco > Falco biarmicus. The sequence goes on from NC_079289.1 coordinate 32,473,045, forward strand.
TCCCAAAACTGTAATTTCATTTAGGGCTGAACTGGGGAGAATTACAATCACAGTTTTTATGTTCTGCAGCAGCCTATTTAGCTTCAGCTAAGGCTTGGCAACACAGCCTGTGCGCTCATACTGCGGCTCAAGGGGAGGTGACAAACATTTTCTTGCCAAAAGGGAGCAAGTAGGTTGCAGGAACTTTTATATACATATATATTTGTTAAATGTGTAAAGAAAGGAAAACCTCTTCAGTTTCCAAGGGTGTGCCTCTCACTAGCAAATAAACTGGGAGAACACTGCTGCCAGGGCTGTAGCTCTGTGGCTGTTAGGCAGTGCTGAGCTCAGCCGTGCCCAACCACCCTGAGGACTATGAAAGCAGCACTTTCTAAAAGGAAATCTGAGGTCCATACGTATAATCACAGGCCTCCAGCATCCATGGTGAGTGGAAAGAAACTCAGTCCCAGCAGCAATCACAAGTTTGATTTATTCATGACTAAAGCAGAAATGGAGAAGGGCCCTAGGAACCGCAAACACTGGCCGCCAGCTGCATCTTGGTGCCTTTGCTCTTTCATATGTGTGCCCCTCCATCCTTTTCATACGGTGATTCCTGGGGATAGTCTTCCCAGGACCTTGCTCCGTGTTAGAGGAGAAAACTCAGGGGAGCATTTGGTAACTGAGGGTTAAAGCATGGCAGAGCACAGATTGCTGCATTAGTTAATCCTGGTTGCTCTCAGGCAACATGGGAGAGAGTCTGTTTCCCTGTCTGTTGCCCAACAGTGCACAACCATGGGAGCCTGCCTGGGCTGTCTGGCAGGACACCGAAGAGGAGAGGTGTCTTCAAGAGGTTCATTGAGGGAGGGGCATGGCTGATGCAGAGATGGGTCCTGCTGAGCGATGGGACTGCTGCTCAGGCTAAGGAAGGCAGACAGGTACCTGTGGGGCTCTCCTGCTCCGGGATTTCTTGTGTTTGAACATCAGTCTTGGCTTGAGGGACTTAACCTGGGTGGCTGCTGGGTTTGTGGTGGTGTCACAGCTCTGTTGCTCTACCATCAATCCCACTATCGAGCTCCGGTGGGTAAAGGGTTTTCTCTACCATGAGCTGAGGCCAATGTAGTAACACTTGTCCTCTCCCCACCCTGGCTGAGCTCAGGCCAATTCCTTCCCGACCCTGTGCTAGTGGTGGGTGGCAACCCCACACAGGCTAGAAGATCTGAAGGATGGATCCTAAGAAACATGAAGGAGTAGCCACAAAACTCTGCAGTTGGCGCGTTCTTAGAGCAAGGCCACCAGGAAGACCGATGGGGAGAGCTGCAGTGCCTGTTCCAGGGCTCACACAAGTTAAGATGTAGCAAAAGGTATTTGTTGATGTACATCCAAGTGTTTTGTAGCAGCTCAGATACTAACAAACATAGGGAGCAAGGCTCTCCTTGAGAGACGGTCAGGAAAGGACAGGGAGAAGATGTAATCTGCCCCAAGGCGGGGAAGCTGTCAGACTCCTAGTCAGGTGTACCCATGCAAGCACAAGCAGCTACAACCCTATGAAGTGAAACAAGTGATTGCTGTTAAGCAATTGAGAGCCTGGCTCAGCCACTTTCTCCTCCACCTCTCTTGAAGTCTGCTTATGAGAATTGCTTTCGAATATTTATGTTTGGATTGCTTATTTGGAACAAGTTACAGCTGCAGCTGCTCTTGCTGAAGTGACAGTCTGTGCTGCTGTCTCCTAGAGACCTTAAGTTCCCACTCCAAAAGGCAAGACTTTTTTTTTTTTAAGCTTGATTTTCCATGCTTCTTCAAAATTAATGTAATTTTAAAGAGCAATGGGATTTATTACTGGTTTGAAGACCAGTGTAAGAAAACAGATGATTAGAACCACGAGGAACAAAGATGGGATGATGGAGAAAGGGCTTTTGCCTACTGTGGTGACAGCTACTGTGGGAGGACCTAGAAATGGATGCTGTGAACAGATTGGCTCTGCACAGGTAATAGCCATCATCATGTCCCAATTAAAAAGCACAGAAATGCCACATTTGAGTGAGTTATTATTGAGGGTCACCACTTTCCATTCAGCTGCCAGAGCTGGAAGCATCAGGAAGATGCATTTCACAGGTGTGCAACAACTGGGGTCTGCATTTGTGGTCCTCGGTGACTTCAGGTAACAAGACACCATCTTCATAGTGAGCATGTGAGAAAAATCTAAAGCTGTTGGCTGAAAGACAACCACACAACTTACTTCCCCCCAGCATATAAAACACTACACACAATTCCTAAGGCCAGAAAATCCCATGCGTGTGTTTTATCTGAGCATTAGGTAATCACACAATTAGAAACTATATGCACTGTATGCAGCTGAAATTAAGGATGCGTGTACAGAAAGTTTTCACAGATTCTGATTTTTAATGCTGTATTACTCTCAGATCAACATACAATTTATAATTGCCTGAACATAAATAACAAAGTTTACATTTCAGAAACAAAACAAGTCCCCAAGCACGAGTAGCCCTGGAATCCTGGAGCCCTCTGGAGCATATTGAAACTTCTTATGCGGAAAAAACCCTTTCCTACTGGACAGAAACATACCAATGTTTCTTTCAAGAAAGCTATTTCAACATTACTACTTTTGTATTATCAACATGACACCATCAAAGCCCTAAATCATAAGCATTTGTATTGCTGTTTATTACTTGGGAAATGCACTTCATCCAGAAAAGCCAACATGCAGTGCCTGCACTGACTGCAACAAAAGCAGCAAAAAATAACTCTCTACAAATAGGTGTTTAAATTAGAAGAGCAGAGATTTTCCTCAGGCGACAGTATTGCTATACCATATTCTCACAAATTTTTCCAGATCAAACATGGTAGCTCCATATTTTGTCCTGAAGACACATACAAAGAAATCACTAAGTTTCCTTGAAATGTCTTCATTGCTTTTAATTGTTCCTTGGTAACAGCAGACCCAGCAGTGTTTGCAAGATTTTGTTGTTATTAACATATCCCTTAAAATTACTCTTAACCATCCAATTTTCATATGCCTACCACAAAAGCCTGCTTTTTATTGACTTCAGTACAGATTCCAGACCTACTCAATATCTTGGAAGGAAGGGACCCTATGAACAGAAATTTTTAACATCAGTATTAATAAAGGATGTCTATGCCAGCACAAAACAAAGGGAAGCACTTTAAAATCTAGGCTGATAGGCTTTTCACATCCAGGAAAACCTCCCTGTCATTTTTATTTTTTTTTTTTTTACAAAACAGTTTCCCGATGTGCCTGGAGTCAGTAAGACACAGTCTGGCGGCACAGAATAGCAACAGAATCCATCAAATCTGCATCAGGAGCTGGTTACTCAAAATGTTACATTGTAATTATGGTAAGGATTTTCTGTGAAACAAATTCTCTTTCTTCAAACGAGATTCTGAAAAATCACCCTCTAGCATTTCAGCAGAAATGCTTTACAGCTTGTCCAAATTGTAGAGGACAGCTCATCTTTTCCCACGAAAGCTTACAGAGCTTGTAATTTACTGAGTTACTGCTTGTTCTAATGACTGTTTGAAGGAATGGTTTGGCATTAGTAAGAGATTAGTTTGTGTATTAATACAATTCTAAAGTTCACTCAATTTACACAAAATAATGAAAAGCTTAATTTGAACTCTCAACAATTCCAGTTTCCCTCTATCTCAAGTTCATAATGTGGGTTTCATCAAGTCTATGAGAGGCTGCTTGCGAGCAGGGAAAAAAAAAAAAAAAAAGATTTAACAGATGAGAGAAAACATTCCCAACTCACATCAAGGCTGCACTAATTAGGACCGCACATCCCACATACGGAGATGTAATGTGTAATGTACTGCCGCGTGACCGCGAAGGGGCTGCCTGCACTCCTGTTACAAGCGCTCTCCTCTTGAGCCACACTGCGGAGCCTCCCCGCAAACACGGCCTTGGCGAAGACAGGAGGTGCGATAGGGCCAGGGAGGGCAGCAAGCAAACAGCAGGGATACAGCTGGATGGCAAGATCCGGCCATCTGCGACACTTGATGACTGGGTCCTTAGATTGGAGAAGGGACCAAAGAACAAAAATAAAAATGAAGCATGCAACAAAAATCTTAATACAAGCAACCCTCATCCGGGCTACAGACTTGTCCCAATGAGTGAGGACTGCACGACGTGCTTATGAGATCAGCTCTTTCAACATCAGGCAACACCTGATAATACATCGATTTCTCAAGGCAGTGGGGTTTCCAAGAGTGGGCATGAGGACCATTTTTTGTCAACCGTGAAGATTTAGCTCAACCTGCCATTGCTTTAGTTGCCTAAAAAAGCCTCAAACATTCCTACTACTCCCTTTCCAATTAAGAAATCTAATCTGCTGAATTACTAGAGATGTTATTTAACAACCAGCTGCAGAGGAGCTCCTCAAAAAGGGGAAGGAGAAATACAGAAGACAGAAACCCAGCGAGGCCTTGCTTGCTGAGCTAAAAAAGCAGAAGGCACTTACAGAAGTCTGTTTTAAGGGAGAAAAAAAAAATAAAAATAAACGCCCCTTGTTTAAACCCTCCTCACCTCAAAACAAAAAAGGCTCATAAACTCAAAACTGATTACAGAAAAAGAAACAAATCAAACACAATACAAAACCAGTCCCTCCTCTTCCTGAAGGTAGCAGATTTTTCAGATAGCAAAATAGATTGTCCATTAAAAAAAAAGCAGTATCTAAATATATTGTACATAAGCATTCATTTGCAACTTTGAAAAATCCTCCAAAACTTTTCAGCATGTGGAGGCCGTGCTTTGGCCTCATGCACATGTGCAATAAAATAATACCAAGTTTTTAGCCACTTTCTTCTGGGGCTTGTTGGGTCACTGCTCCATTAATGTGAACCAACCCAGACACTGTCGGTCACTGTAGCCTTTTTTGAAATTACAGTAAACTCCATGATACTGAATACATGAAATGTGTCACACTTCCAAACAAGTTGCCAGCATCTCATATATAAAATTGTTTTCTTATATAGATACTTTCACTAACTCCTGAAAAAGGATCCCAAACATTACTTGAAAGAAAAAGAATGCAAGTACAATTTTAAATAAGTAACAGAACTCCCCCTTTAGCTCCTCTGTGTACGTGCAGAGCAGCTGAGGAACTCTTAAGCATGGATGTAGATTTTTTTTAAATGTCAGATTTATCTCCTTTTTGATATCAAAAAGCTGTTCTGCTCTGCAAACTAACTGACAAGTTTTATATTCGTTTAATTTTCACATTGTATTTGCTTAAAAAAGATGGATTTTCTGTTGGTAAGGCCTACAAATTGAAACTCAGATTTTCTCTTCTTGTGTACTAACATTCTATAAGAAAATCTGCAAATCTGGGGGTTTTATTACTTCTGCTACCAACAACTCTTCCTGCTATGGTACAGAAATTATACTGCATACATATAAACCTGTATTTATGTACAGACATAGAATCAGAGAAATAAAAGCACTGGGTGGACATAAAAGCTGCCATTTGCTTGACTGGAGCTCCTGCTGGGTAGTATGAACTCAATGTCCTGCCCATTAACTTAAAGGGGATTTTTTCACTGCCTTCAGGCCAGGCTCAGCAAGAATATTCCATGGCAGCCGATAGGGGAAAACTTGCCAACTCCATTGCAAGATCAAATCCAGAGATCCTTAAAATAATACTGATTTTAATTAATTATTTTTATGCTAACAAAAAACCTCAAAACAACAACCAATGTTTTAAAGTAGCAAATTTACGTTACCTTTTTTACACCAGTACTTTCCTTTTCAGTTTAGTTGTAGTACAGATGATCCTACCTAACGGAGTACTTACAGACAAGGAAAAATAGTTAACCATTAGGGTATTTATTTTGCATACAAATATTTACAGAAAAATACTTATAAAATTAAGTATTCAAAGTTTAATTGACTTCAAAAAAGCTTCATGCTTTTATGTTATAAAAACATATTGCCTTTACTGTGCTCAAATTTACTATTCAGATCTCTGGATTTTCTTATAAGAGCTTTCTTTTGTGCTTCATCAAATCGATTGACTTTGAGATCCTGGTCTCGGTCAAATGGCCTTCTTTCTTGAGGTTTGTTCTTTTCTTCAAATGCTTTGCTCTTTAGCTTTTTCTGATGCATGTCCATGAGAGATTCTGACCTCTTTGACTCCTGGGAGAGTGGGAAGAAGGAAGAAGAAATAAAGTATTACAAAGTATCAACCACATAGAAAATCCAAATGGAAAGACTGGAATCGGGAAGGCTAAAAATTCCAGAAAAAGACAACAGCTTAGTAACTGGAAAATAGAGTGATAAATTTACACATGCTTTCTGCTCTGTGTATGCTAATCTTATCTACACTGAATAAAATACTAATAATTCAATGATGTTAAAGGTACCCATAAAGTTGTTGAATATCCGCAGTGGAGGTAAATTATAAAATAATGCAATAGAAATATGAAAGTTGCTCTGCCATTATTAGCAGAGACAAATGAAGACAACAAGAGAAATATCTCAAAGTACAGGCCTGGTTTCTTACATGCTTCTCCTAAGCATCTGTTTTCGGTCACTGCTAGGGGCAGGAATGAGCTAGATATCCTTTCAATCTTACCCTCATGAACTGTTGTTTTTAACGTCTGCTCATAACTTTTCAGTATTTGAATAATCTGTTGCAAGACCACAGGACAAAGCCACAGGTTTGAGCTAAATCATGTCTTTTGTGCTATGTTAAGGACTTTAGTTGCATTTATTAAAGAGTGTGATCCAGCCCAAATACAACATAAAACTTTTGCTGATTTCACACAGGAGATAGTCTTGTGAGAACTAATCTATGTGCCCCTCCTTTGCTCGGGTAAAGCATACTTGTGTTTCCTTAATCAGTTTCTCAGACTCTCAAATCATTACAAACCAGCCAAAACATCAGTCCAAACCAATTCTCTCATCATAAAGAGCAAAAGATGAGCAGCCCTGTTTTCTCTTATCTGAGAACACGAGATCTTTATCCTGAAGGTTCATCTTCCTTCACTCCCTGTGCAAAAACTTACTTCATCACACATACAAATAATTATGAATACATGACATAAGAAATGATGCTCATGGAAAAATAGGAAATGGACAACACTTCTTCATGATGTAACTACATCAGTGTTGACAGAACTGCACCAGAGAAAGTATAAGGCACCAGCACTGAAAGAATTAACTGTAAGAAACTATTTTAAGAGTTAAAGCTCCTGTTCAATGAAAAGTATCCTTGATAAAGGTCAGTGCAGGAAGAAACAGGAAAGGAGAGAGCAAAAAACTTTAAAAGAAAAAAACCAAACACACACAAAACACCTGAAAATCAGAAAAGAGCTGATTTAAGAAAAACCAAAACAAAACCTAACAACCCAAGAAACATTGTTCTTAAATAAGATATCCTCTTCAATTTTTCTTGAGAGAACTCTATTAACCTTAGAAACAGTAAAGGCCTATATATGTCTTATTCTGGCAATGGTACAGAGCAAAACCTGTATTTTTACATTAAAATTGTTCTATTCTACTCACAGTAACATAGACAATACAGAAAAAATTTAAGACATTATGCTAACAGCTCTGGATTTACAAGGCTCTAAGTCAAGAGGGACACGTGATTTCATGAACTACAAATAAATTATTTAAACTGTCAGATAAACTTCAATCATGTAATATAAGCCAAGGCTGCAATTCTCAAGTTAATGATACTCTCAAGAGACCAGACTGCCTTCCATAAGACTTCAGGCCATGAATCAGGGAAGAACTGCCACAAACGCCTGCAAGGCAGGCAACAGTCCGTATACTCTGGTGGATGGGGTTGGCAGACAGAAAAGCGAGATGGAACTTGACATGGAGTTCAGACTTCTAGTAATCAACATCTGCCTATGAAAATTATTGCCTTCTGCAGAGACTTGAGAAAAATTTAATATAATAAAGCTGTTGTAATGAGCAGTTGATGTAATTAATTACATGGTCTAATTAATGCATCAATCCGCTTAGCCCATCAAGCTTATTTTGGGTTAATGCATACTTTGTCTGAAAAGTTAAACCTGTACTACTGTTCTGTTCTTGGGATGTTGGTAATTTGGTGAAGCAAGCTAATATTTGAATTAAGGTTGCCTGCTCCCAGCAACCATGTCCTGACATGAGGATGACTTAAGGAAAACACTACCTAAAACTGGGACAATATACACAAATCCCAGTTCTGTCACATTGTTTTCAGCAGCAGCTGGAGGACCCAGTCCTGCTCTTGTTGAAGTGAAATGTTTTAATGACTTAAACAGCAGTAGGTTTGGGCACTAAAAGGGAAGACTATAACAGCATCACCATGGAAACCAGCAGCCCTGGAAATCAGAACCAGAAGAGTGAAGAATTAAGGGAAACGCAGGAAGAGGAAATATTTTGCTATTACACTTACATTGTATGAAGTCACCTGCTCAACAAGTCTCTTTTCTCTCCCAGATAATACAGTTTCTTCATTATCCTTACAGGTTGACTTTTTTGCCTCTTCTCTTTCCTGATAAGTAGAAGAAATCACATGCTATAACAATCACAGTGTCTGAAGTAAAAAGCAGGGAAATCTATATTTATTTTTTAATTAAATCTGAAGGGTAGAGGCCACCAGGTATTTTTTGCTCAAAGAAGAAACTGGACACACTGTAATCGTGAATTACACATTGGACACACTGTATGTAATTCAATGAGCTGATACAGAGTACCAGATTACTGTAGAAAGGAGAGGGAATAAATGATTATTAATGCAAATATAAATCATTATTTCCTTGCTTTTACCTTTAAGCCTTGAATTCATAAGTTTTGACAACAAAGAAAAATCTGGGAAAAAAAAATAATCACCGAACAACTCGGGGTATCTTTGTTTTCACATACCTGCTGCCTGCAGGTGTATATGAATGAATAAACACTCACCTTGGCTTTTCTTTCTCTGTCAGCTGGAGTATCTGTCCAAATAGATCTATCACCTGATTTGTCATCAGCTCTTCTCTTGAATGTTCTTGGGCCAAATCCAAAGCTTTTCAATTCAGGTGGAAGTTCTGTCATCCATAATTCCCTGGTAACTTGCTTGGATTCATCCTTTACAAAAGAAATAGGGGCAGGGGGAACAGTAAAAAAAGCATAATCAAAAATTGCTGTCTGAATTTCTTGGCTACCAGCAGAAATCATGGATTTTTCCTTGTCTTGACAACCGCAAACACTGAGCATCCTGAGCAACTGCAACTGTGTCACACAGAAAACAGGCAAAGAAAAACAAATACACTCCAGCAACAAAATACTGGAAATAAAGAAATCCAACTTACGCTGTCTGCTGAAGTAAGTTTTTCCTTCATTCTCTGAGCTCTGCGTTCAAAGTCTTTAGTCACATCAGACTCTACTGGTCCTTTTGCAGGCATTGGGCCTATGAGATTGTCTTCTTCCTCACTACTATCTGTAACCTTCCAAAAATAAAACATTTCTCTCAACCATAGTGCTAAGACCATCAAGGAACACTTTAGCTTCATAGGATTAGAATGACTTTTGTCTGTAAGAGCCCACAAACCTAACACAATGCATCTGGCAGTCACACAACAAAAACCTGGATTAACACTCCAGATTAGAGCTGCTCCAACACTTTAACATGGATACTTAAGTCTCCATGTTTTCATAAACACCATCTCTTGTCTGAGGCAAAACCGCTGGTAAACATAGTGGCAGCACAAAGTCCTGCTACTTTACATCTGTGGCCATATGCAAATCTGAAACACACAAGCATACATCTTTGATACTTTGGGGTTTACCATCATTATTGGACGTATTTCCATAATAAGGATCGCAGTTTCACATGACAAGACCTGTTTCAAGCTCAGATTCTGTAAGGATGCTAGAAAGATGAACATGCAAGCTAGAGTACAGTGGTATACATGGTTCTACACTCCTGGGTGCATAGTATCTGCCAGTCTGCTCTCTTGGTTCTGACATTTGCTTCTTCGAACCCTTTTGGCACTGCATTTTAAGCAATTATTTGGAGGACAGCTCAAAAAAACCTAGTTTGAAAGGGACTAGATGTTAACAATAATCTCTGTGGATGCCAGGAGTTGTACAGAAATCTCACGGGTCCCTCCAAGTTAAAACAGTACAGACGTGGACAGAGGCAGGACTAGACAGAAAATGGCGATGCCACAGTGCCCTGGAAGCAAAACTAAGGTGCCCAATATCTACAAAAGTGAAAAGAATTAGCTACAGCCTGAATGTGGGCGATGAAGCAATGGGAGTAGGATGACAAGAAGGCTGTATACTCAGGAAGCACAGAGCTTTACTTGAAAATACAAGGTGGTGGCGAAGAAGTTTTAAGTGAAGGGTGAAGAAGGTGGGGGCGAATGGCTTGTTTTTGTCATGCCAAACTTTGGTTATCAGGCAGACAGCCTAGAGAGAAGATAAGGGCTCAAGAGCAATGAGCAGCGTAAAAACATTATTAGGAGCCTTCCATGTAAAGTAAGGCACCTGAGGCAGAGGTGATCAGTGGAAGATGCAAGAACAGAGCACAGAACCTCACTAGAAGTCAACTAATGGGTGCACAGGGGACGCAGGATGAGTGAAAGGAGGAGGAGAGCAGGAACGTATCCTGCTACACTGAGTTCAAGCCTAATACTTCAGGCTGCTCGCAGTTGGCACCCCACTGCTGTTGAGGGATTTGGGCTAAGGAAGACAGCAGGTGTGAAATAAGCTACTTTACTCCTATGTGGGCCACTTGCTACAGAAACTGGCATGCTTTAATGACACTGCTCTGAGCTAGCTAAGCCAGTTGGCCCTGTCTGCCTCTAGGAGTCAGCAAAGGTATAAATAGTGGGGAAGGCAAGCTTCAGGTAGCTAAAGACACGGCTGTGGACCACAAGGTGCAAGAAGCAGCTTAGCAAATTTAATGGCTGTATGACCAGTTGCATGAAACTGATCTGAAAGACTGAGGAGGGTGAGAAACAGCTGGTCATTTATAAACACCACCAAAACAAGGTGGTAATACCAATTTCTCTCATAATTTTTCTCAAAAACATTTACATAGTCAAGCTTTCACTCATTATCTACCACTGCAATATTGCTTCAGCTTTTAGAGAATGGGGTGACTGCATTCTCTCTCTTTTTTAAAAGGAAGGAAAGAGCTGGTGGGAAAGAGGAATAACTGTCTTGAGAAACCAAGGCAGAAGACCACCATCCTCTCTCTGTGTACAAACAAATAAAAAATGCAAAGATATGATTTTCATGATAAATTGTATTGTAAAGTAGTTAAGGATGAAAGACAAATTCCATGTTGAGTTTTAATTGAAGAAGCATGTCTCATTTCCTTTCTCATTAGTCTTAAGTTCAATTCACTCCATTACCACCTACCTCAAACAAGATGAAATTAAACAAACATTGAGAAATACTGCCTTCAAGTTTGAAGGGGAAATCAATATAAAGTGAAGAATCAGCATGGAATAAGCTGCCTCTAAAGATGTACTAGAATACAAAATAAATAAATTAAACCAAAATAAACAGAAAAATTACTCATCATGTTCAAAGGTAAAAGATTAGAGTATCATTAAGAAGAGGAAAAAAATAAGGTAAGATAAGTTCTGTAGTATCTGTAACAAAGCTGAAGCTAGATCTATTTAGGACAAAAGAGACTTTTTTGTTTGTAAAATACATAAGCAGATCAGTTTTGACATTCCTGCCTCAAGAGATCTGTCATTATGATAAATTGCTTAATCATTATTTGGAGTTATAAGATGACAAGGATCTTAAAAATGTCAGACTGATTCTTCATGAAGGATTATGACAACACTCGCTGTAGGAGGCTGAAGAATGATGTACTTTGCAACTACTAATCAAAAAAGTGAAGTTCCAAAGCAACCTTTGCCTCATCCCTTCCTAGCATGTCCCACAGTGTCTGGAGTTAAACTTAAAACTTAAGTATTTTAGAAATAAACAGAGTAACTGTTAATTCTCACAAGGAATTAATATTCACTATACCATAGCATGAGAGAGATCTAATTGCTTAAAAACTGGTATCCAGCACCATTTTTCATGTCTTAGGGTATCCTGCCTGGGTTAAGTGGTGCTGTTCAAGAAGGATGCAAGCTTCTCTAAGTCATTACTCCCCATCTGCCAGCCTGCTGCAGATGATTCAGATCCCTCAGAATGATACTACAGGCCCATGTTTAGGGTGCTGAATCTTCCCCATACTTCTAGCTGTATTTTATCACACATCTTACTCTTGAATGTTCTTTGGTAGTACATATAACCACAGAATAATATGGATTACACTATAGGACTTGCAGGTTAGGTAAAAAACTAGGTTTCTACCTAGTTTTTTACCTAACCTGAGAAGAACTGTCAAAAAACACAAAATACTGCATCAGTGTCACTGTTCTGCTCTGCCTTACTCCTAGTTACAGGTATCATCTTACTATTGATACAAACAGTTAGTGATACTGTAGCGTCATTCTTGATTGCGTTCTTTTGAATAAATGTATTTAACACATTCACTAATAAACATTTTAAAAGAGTGAAGATATGTGAAATATTCAATCATTTTGCTCCCTTTTCAGCAACAGAGTAAAAGCTTGAATTACAGGTAAATATTTTCATTCTAACAGGTTGCGTTACTTCTTTGACATCTTCAAAAAATCTGAACTTTGCCAAGATGTCCACTCGTGAAGGATGTCACACCAGAAGAATGGAAAAACATTGGGAAGAATTACTGTGACTGCAGTTTAGGATGCCTAGATCTCTTGCACTTGGTGAGTGCCTCATATGTCTAACAGCAAAATCACAACAAACCAGACCAGCCACCTTCTTTTTTTTAAGGCTTATTTATGCTTCAGTATTTGACTCAGGCAAAAATATGCCAGACACTTTCTGGTCTAAAATTAAACTGTGATGCTGAAAAGTATGTCTAGTAGACTTTTTCAGGCTCCTACTTGTTATAGCATTTCAGATAGACTGTACTAAAACAAAAAGTCTTCTGTTTTCACAAACCTGGGTACGGAACTCTGATGAAAGAGATGGTCCTATGGAACATCTGCTACTCCCAGTGTCCTGCGAAGGTTTCCTAAAGCCAGGTGGTAATGCAGGACCTATAATGGGCCTGAGGGGGAAAAAAAATAATTATCTTCATTTTCAGTTGAGGAGGAAAAAAAGGAAGTAACATAACCAACAAGGACAGTACATTAAATGATAGCCTTCTACTATTTGCTGCAGGGAAAATTAAATGGATTAATATAAAAATAAAAATCAAATGTTGATAAGAAGCGATTCTCCTTCCTCCCCATACCAAGTGTGCCCCCTACACACACACTATAAAAATAACTGAGTAAGAGCTTCTCTGTCTTCCAGGAGGACCTCTGCAGATAGCTGGGGTGCAAGAAAACTGGGGAAGTTGCAGCATGTAGTCATGGAAATCCACTTTTTTCTTCCCTACCTTCCTTCACCAGATTCAAGAGCAATGAAAGGTGAGAGGTCAAATATATGCTACTTTTTCTCTAGCAACAAAGTCAATTTTGTTCATTCTTGCTTTGCACCACAGTTTCACTGTCCTTCAATAAACAGAATCAGTGAACTGCTCTGATTTCAAGTTTATTTTCCCTTGGAATGGGGATGGGAGAAGAAAAGTTTTGTGATCCCAGGCAACTTCACTGATTTGTTCTTATGCAACAGCTCTGCAAGCAGTATAATTCAATTGTCTCCAGGAGCCACAGAAAGGTGAGAAACGCTTTTCAATGGTGAAAACAGTTCAAAGCACACTAGAAACTGTGCTTGCAGTACTGAAAAGACTTTTGTATACCATTTCCTCTTAATAATCTAGCATCATATTCTTTAAAGCTAATAAAAGCTAATTAAAAACTCAAGTAATTATCACCTAAAGAAATAGCCAAGTGACAGCATCCTCACAATGTATCAGCAGAGACTTCATTTATTACTATCTTCCATTTGAACTTTAGGGAAATAAAACATAACACAATGTAAACTGAATTATGCTAATTATTGTCTTCTACTAAATCCCTCATAATCTAATCAGTACAGTCCTGCTGTAATGATATTAATGTCAGCATTTGAAAAGGGGAATTAAAAAGCAGAAAGTCCTGCCAGAAAGCCAACCACAGACAGACAGACAAAAGCAATAAAACTGAGCTCAGGCCAGGACAAGGGCACTGGTGAGGTTTCAAACCCAGGCAAGAGGTCTGGGTTGAATCTGAAGTTCCACCCCCACCTAACTGCTGCAAAAAAGAAACAGCTTTTATTTTCCTCTTCTCCTTTCTGAGTGCTTTCTCGTTGAGATGATATTTTAAATTCCCAATATAATTCAAAGAGATTGAATTTAAACCTATACAGATATGTCCAAAATAATATTTTATTTTAGTACACAAATAGCTTTATTTTGCATGGAGAGACAGTTAAACCAAACTATAAAAAAGCCTTCTGCTAAAATATACAAGAACATCTATGTTGTGGGCTGTATCTGTGCAACTTGTGAAAAAGAGCAGATCTCAAATACTCTGCCTTGCTTCTGTCACAGCTCAAAGGCTCTTCCAAAGAGTAGAAAAATGGTTCCTATATTCATCCCTCCCACACTTTCTATTTCTATGCTTTTTTTTTTTTTCTCTCCACATGAAAAACCCTGTTGCTTGGGTCTTTCCCCAGCAGCGCACAGCCAGTGTGATTCTTGACAGCCTCCTGGATGTCCAAAGGTTCCCTGAAAGGTGAAGTGAATCTAAATAAAACTCTGTTAAACACATTTTGCTGCTCTGGGTAGCTTTGGTACCTATCTAGACACATTCAAAAACAACCCCCAAACTTACAATGAATTAAGCTTTAATTTAAAAAATATTGAATTTCATATATGGCAAAGAATGTTTCTCTGGTTTTGGGCTTGGGAGTCTTTGCTAATGTGTATTATAAAATAGGCATTTCAGCATTCTTCTGATGTATAACAAAACATTTTTTAGGATAACCTTTGCTCTTTACCTTGATGTGCGCATACCTCGGGAATATCTGAGTGCTGCACTTGTGTCTAACATTGTTAGTTAAAACATAGTTATCTAAACATTGCTGGTTATCAAAGTTGAAGGAAAACAGTTCATACATGTATTTTATGCTGGAATTATTCAAACAATTTTTAACAAGCTGCAAATTGGCACACGAGCTGCTCCTAATCATGAATATGTTGCTTTGACAAGTCTGGAGAAGATGTAACAGAACGAATGCTTTTCTAAAAGAATGAATAGGTCACACAGAGCTAACAAACAGTTTGTCCATATATTGAAACAAACAGCTTGCATTTGTTTCAATTATTTGTGGCTAGCTCATCAGCAGCAATCTGCTCAACACTCAGCAGTGCAGTGGGGACACGGTTAACACACTGTGTCTATACCCTGCACAGCTTACACGCCTCAGTGTGTCAGGACAACTAGACTACCAGGTGTATGGGGGTGGCAGACAGACAAGGCTCTTCCCACACATCACACCTTTCCCACCTATTCAGGGAATCAGGCTGGGTGCAAAACAGCTCTGCTCAATCTGCTTTCTCCGTGTGTGCTAGGAGCGGTTGTATGGTGAGCTAGGACAAAAAACCCCCGACAAACTACCAAGTGCCTTTTATTGCTTTAATCTCTTACACTCTGACACAGGGCAGACTCTTGCCTCTGAGTGTTACCCAACATTTTGGAAATAAACTGCTAAGTAGAAATAAAAGTTGGGTGAACATACAAAAGACTAAGATTATATGATGGGTGACTGCCTGTGTCACTGCTCATCTCTCTAACCTTCAAACTACAATTTGCCTCTTTTCTTCCTCTTTTTCTTTTGCACACTTTGACAAAACATTTTACCACAGGAGTATTCATGTCAAAAATCAAGAAAGCTACCCCTGCCGGTATTAAAAGGTACAAGCATTTATTTGCTTTATTAGAGATCACATTATTTTTAGTGACTTCTTAAGTTTTATAATTAAAATAACACATAGTGCATATGAAACAGAAGCGAAAAATATTAGTTACTCTTGGGACCATCAAAGCACCAAACAAGCCCACTGAGCATGATACCCACAATTATAAAGTTTGTTGATTACAGCAAAGCGTAGTTAAACAGACACAAAGAGGATACTTCCAAATAAGCTTAGTTAGATAAATTCTTGTTTTCCTAACTGCTGCCAAGCATCATAAAAATTTATCCAAACTAAAAAAAAAATATTCAACTTTAAAATTTCCTTTGAGATGGTATACTATACACACAGCTTGACAAAAAATTGAGTCCCTTTCCTAGAACTGAAAACTCACACCTGAGAGGAAGGTATTAACTTAATTTTATCTACCAGCTCCCTATTGCTCTGAGGAAAATAATAGTGACCGATGGACTCTCCCGTACCTTTCATCAATAGGCATCCCCTTGGAAGTCCCAATTTAACTACAGATCATAACTTCAAATTATAGAAGGAAGTGCACAGATTAATGTAAAGACTAGAAGGCTGCAAGACATGGCTAAAGTCTGCATAGAAAATCCATAAATATTTTTTTGGGGAAGTATTTTATAATTGTGTGTAATCAAATGGAAAGCTTCCTGACAAAGGCTGTAAATAATGCTTATTTACTTACACCTGACAGCTTGCTTTCCAGACATAAACAATAATCCTTGGTGCATTAGTAAATTACAATTCCAATAATCTGCACTGTATTGCACCACACAAAAACTTACTGCCCTACTCCCTCACAGTCCAGAATGAACTATAGAACTATGGGTCCTTGTACTGTAATTTGTTTTTTCTGCACTGATCTGAGACCTATCATAAGAAATGGAAGAAATCTGACATTAAAAATACAAATCGGACAATTCACATTTTTTCTTTTTCTCTCCAATCTTCCAACCAGGACTAGGAGGGCTGTGTGTTCTGTTTCAAGGGAATGCTGTTCCTATTCTCAGGATGTGGAGGAAGCAATTCTAATCATCTGAATCCGAAGTGCACAATTGAAGTGTTCTGTAATAGTGCTACAAAATATTTTATCTAAAATAATTGTGTTTTAAGGAAAAGCACCTGAATATAATTCCATTTTTATTACCTCTCTGGAGAATCATCCTGTTTTTTAAACCCAGGAGGAAGAGCAGGCCCAAAAAAGCCATCATCATCATCTTCCTGAATTCTTTTTGGCTTTCTGCAAATATAAAGATTTCGCTTAATAATTACCTTGACATGCATAGCAATTATCTACATTTAAAAAAGGAAAAAAAATATGTAAAATTATTTCAGACAGTCTTATGTACTAAATATCCTGCTGTTACCAAGGAAACAGTGCAAAAGGATCCAAAATAATTTGAAGCAATTAAAAAATTGGGAGCATAAGCTTCAGTCCAAAAATGCTTTGACATTTAAAAAAAATTAAGAATGCTTTTGCTGTAAAAAGAAAAGTAATATTATGTTGAATTACCATTTTCTAGTCACAAAGTAATTTTAAATTTAGCACACTTCTTTCTCCATTTTTATACAGTCTGCATTTTGACTAGTATTTTTCCCCGTTCAATTTTAATTAACTGAAAAACTGTTGAATAAGACAAGAAGAAAAAAGTGATGAAATTACTCTAACACTCATTAATATGGCATAACGCCCTCCACGTCCCTTATACAAGCCCTAGCACAAACACACACAAGTTCATAACACAGCAATTGTGAGTAATCAACCTCGCCAAATGCGAGTACGTGCAGACTCCTGTTATTTGCTGAACAATTTGGATTTTTTCATCAGAGTTGACTCAATTGAATGCATAAATTCATGCCCAAAAATACTTCTTATGACCTTCCAATGAGATGTAGTAATGAGACACAGGGCAAAACTCAAGTACCAAATACTTACAGATGTGGTAAGTGGTATCCTTAGTATAAACAAGCAGAACATTAAGGATTTTATTACTTTAATTGCAGAACTAAAACAAAACATGTAACTACAGCAATCTGGTTGCCTTACATAACTTAATTCAACTGTCAAACAGGTCAGCTGAACATTCTTGATTTTACACAGGCTTTACCCTTTTTCTTTACAGGGTTTACTTTTTATTTCTATAATACCATCCCTTTCTCACAATTTATAGACACATTTCATTTGTAATACAACATAAATATACAACTAATCTAAGAACATACTCACTTGGGTGCTGGATCTCCTTCTGTCTCCTCTTCAGAATCTCTGCTTGTGTCTCTGGGTAGAGGAAGAGATTCCAAGTCATCATCACTGTCAGGAGTTTCTGAGCCACAGCTGCTTTTATAGCCTGGAGGCAGTGCTGGTCCTGCAACTGAACATTTCAGAGTTATCTGGGATACTTATTAAATGTTTCAAATAAATATGATCTATCCTAGCATTCCCAAAATACCTATCTACCTGGAATTCAATTTATTCAATCATTGCTTTGTCTAGCATTTAAGAACATATTTAACAAACTGCTAGAAGTAACTTTTTTCAGCTCCATATTTCAACGAACAACCCCACCCCCCCCCACCCCCCCAATTAAATTAGTACATTACTAATCCATTACTACAGAGTGTCTTCTGGAACAGGACTAGAAAACCTTGTTTCATCTAACAACTGATTTACAACACATGTATTATAAACCGGTATACTTAAAAAGAAACTACCACCTTAATAAAGCATTTGAAGCTTACTAGTGAAGAGTCACATCACTTGTATGTACACAGCATGGGAGACCATAGGTTAGTTAAATTTGATCGCCAGCCTGCTTTAGGAATGGTTTAATGATTAAGGTTATTCCCAGTTCAGCTAAGCACGAGCAGCAGGCACAGACTTATGTCCTCTGCTGAAAAAGATGATTTAGGCATTCAGACTTGGAAGAATCATTGCTGTCAGAAGGCCGGGGCCGTGGATGAAGCTTCCATGTTCCAGTCAACCCTTCAACCTCTGAAGCATCAGAAGGGGACAGATATCTCAGCAAAGGAAAAAATCAGACCCTAAGACTGCTAACAGGTCTGAGCTGTTTCTGGCACTGTTATTCACCAGCAGGCACAGCCCTTTGTACACTTATTTGGATACAGTACCACATACACTGTGTCCAGAAGCAGCTTAGCCACTGATCCTAACAGCAAACGCCCCCTAAATGAGACATTTAATACAGATACCCTCACAGGCTCAATCAACACAGAGCCACCTGGAGTAGGCAAAGACCAGCAATGATCCCAAGATAAGAGGCCTTCCCAGATCCAGGGTAGTGCATGCAGGGCCAGCACCAGTTGACACACACAGCATAAACAGCTGTCCGATAAAATGGAGATCAATCATTTTGCATCCTGAAACACAGGCACCATTCCTCCTTTTAATATTTCAAGCCTTGAGTCCAAGACTGACAGGACAGAAAGATGTTTTGGAGGGAAAAGACATTGTTAGCTTTATGAATAGTCAAGGATTAGATGAAAAGATGAGATACAATAAAACCACATAAATGAAGGGTACCAGAAAATTGCACTTCCAGTTAAAGAGCTACAACTTTTTGATGGTGCAAAATAAAACCTGATACAGATTATGGTTCCATTGTTAGCTGACAAAAGCTAGGCAGAAATTGAGTCCTTCAAGTGAGCTTCATAAAGCTTTTACTCATCTTTAGCACATGACACAGAACAAGGACAGCTTACTAGCTACAAAGCAGCCAGACAGATCTGCCACGTGTTTTGTTTTCTGTTTTAATGGGAAAGGCT
Source organism: Falco biarmicus (assembly GCF_023638135.1). Taxonomy (NCBI): domain Eukaryota; kingdom Metazoa; phylum Chordata; class Aves; order Falconiformes; family Falconidae; genus Falco; species Falco biarmicus. The sequence goes on from NC_079289.1 coordinate 32,492,748, forward strand.
TAAACCAGGACACAAAAAATCCATTTCGGCACGAAGTAGGAAAAAAAAAATAACCCACAACACCCCAGCCTATAAAGGTAAAGTAAGTTCAAGATGAGAAGGAACAAACAGATGAATGATAAATAAAAATAAAGACTGGTATCAAGAAGTCTCCCATTTTGGTATGAGAAGCACCACTGGATAAAAAAACCACTTAAAAACCCGACAAAACCTGCACAACAGCCTTCTCCAGCCACCTGGTGCCCTGATACCATAAAAGCAGAGCTTCATTTGGTCTGAATGCAGACAGACAAAAGAAAGGACTTGGAGTGAAAGAAGCAAACTGAGATGCAGTTTGGTAAGTCTGATACTGCAGAGGAAGAGAGAAATAGGGATCAGCTTTGTGAGCTGGAAAGAACTAGTAACCAAAACTATCTAAGGAAGGAGACTGGCCCCACTGACACGTTGTCCAGCATCAGGGCTAAGATATACGCTTTCTATCCCACCTCCTGTCTGTTACGCTGGCACAGCCATTTGCATGGGCTATGCAATAAACTGGATCAGGGAACTTAAGAAGTATAAAAATAACACTGCAAAACCCAGCACTACCCTGAAGGAACTGTTTGTTCGTGGAACTGCAGCCTAAGCAGGACAACCAGAAACAAAGTAAGAGTCAGACTGGTTCATGAAAGGAAAATGGCATTTAAAGCCTTGGGAAGAAACAGTCATTGAACCTGGTGAAAGAAGTGGATGGAAGAGAAAGCCTTGGGAGAATAGGGATTAAAAATTAATTATGATCATGGTACTGACTGAGACTAATAATCAGCACAGGTGAGGATACAGTTATGGATTAGGTTGGGGTGGGGAGCCACAGTGATTAGTAGAGAGGAAGGGATGGGAATTGCTAAGCATAGATTCTGGGAGCAAAGAAAGGGAAGGGTAAGAAGGGAGGCCAAGATCTGATGGGAATGAAATTCCCTGAAAGCCAATGAAAAGTAGAGATACAGACCAAAGGAGGAATGGAGGAGAGGTCAGTATCAGGAAACTAAAACCAACGAGGTCAGGAAGAGATATGGACGTACCAATGACAGAACAGGAAAGTGAGGAATTAACCAGAACTGAGAACAACTCAGAGCAGGACAGTGGGATATGAAAGTGTCAGAAGAAAATTTTGGGGATGGAGAGGAGAGAAACAGAGCCAAGGATATGTCTAAAGTCAGAATGAATGTTTCACAGTTGCTAGAAGTGGCCATCCTACCATTGTTGCTCTGACTTGCTCTCTCCATTGAGCAGGCTCTGGTGACTATCCACCTGAAAATTAAGTCAATTCAACTCAGAATCCAAATGGAAAACTACTTTTTGCTTTGTCTGTTTTTGCTAGGTTAATCTCTGCTGTATTTGGCGATTCTAAGCAATCTACCATGCCATCAGACAGGCACTGGGAACCTCCAAGGACAGACAGGAGTACGGCCTTTCACCTTCAGCAACAGCGACAGATCAACTCAGACATATCACATCAATGCCTCTGTACTTCAACAAATGGGGCCTCAATGCTGAAATAGCCAAAATCTCTTCTGTATCTCTGGTTAGTTTTAGCCCTTTCCTAGTATTTCTCTCCTGCTGGTACAAGGACAGCACAGAGGCAGGGACAAAAGGGCCAAAGGAAGTAGAAGTCTTCCAGCAGGAACACATTTAGGCCAGCTTCAAAGCATCATCATGAGAAAAAAGAATCAGGAGATGAGTGCGTCCCATAGGTTGGGCAGTGCAAGCTGAAGAAGGAAAGGTAAAATATTTGGCAGGGTTTGAGCTTTTGAGTCTGTCCAGCTATCACTTGCTCCCAATTCTGGTCATGATTAAGGGTCACAGGGTTCAAGGAGCAGCAGTTCTCTGACACCAACGGACATTTGTATCTCCTGACGAAGTCCATTTCAACTCCCTCCCTCTGTGCTGACCTACAGGTAGAGCAGCAACTGGCAACTGGCACTTTATCTTAAGTTACTCCCTTATCTTCCGAGGCAGGGATGCACAGGGAAATGAACAAGGCAGCTTTTAACTCCACTCACGTTTCACAATACAAAATACCACACATCAACATCAATGTGATTACACAAGCTACAATTACTACATTTTCAGTTTTTCTTCTTTTAACAAAAAAAAAAAAAAAAAAAAAAAAAAAAGCAAGAATTTGCATGCTACAAGTTACAACAGAGCTCTTATGTCAGGGGTTGGAACTAAATGATCTTTAAAGGCCCCTTCCAACCACAACCTTTCCGTAATTCTGTGTTATTCATATAAAGATGAAAGAAATACAAATTTACGAATGGATCAACAGACACTTTTTTTTCACTACATCTAGCATGGCAGTGTCATATCCCAGATGTAAGACAAATGCTTATCTGACTGCCAAGAGGGCAAACCACATCCTGGGGTGCATCAAACACAGCATAACCAGCTGGTCAAGAGAGATGATCATCCTGTGTATTCAGCATTGGTGTGGCCTCACTTGAGTACTGTGGGCAGTTCTAGGCCCCACAATTTAAGAAGGATGTAAAGGTCCTTGAATGTGTCCATAGGAGGGCAACAAAGCTGGTGAAAGGCCTGCAAGGAATGTCCTGTAAGGAATGGCTAAGGAGTTTGGGCTAGTTTAATTTAGAGAAAAGGAGGCTGAGAAGTGACCTGATTGCTCTCTGTAGCTGCTTGAGGAGGGGAAGTGGAGAGGGAGGTGCTGATCGCCCCAGTATCCAGTGATAGGACATGTAGGAATTGTTCAAAGCTGCACCAGTGTATGTTCAGACCGGACATTAGGAAGCACTGCTTTACTGAGAAGGCGGTCAAACACTGGAACAGGCTTCCAGGAGTAGTTAACATGGATTCATCAAGTGAAAATCACGCCTGACCAATGTGATAGCCTTCTACGATGAAATGACTGGCTGGGTAGACAAGGGGAGAGCTGTGGATGTTGTCTACCTTGACCTCAGCAAGGCTTCTGACACTGTCTCCCATAACAACCTTATAGGCAAGCTCTGGAAGGGTGGGTGAGATAGGTGGACAGTGAGGTGGGCTGAGAACTGGCTGAATGTCAAGAGCTCAGAGGGTTGTGATCAGCAGCACAGAGTCCAGCTGGAGGCCTGTAGTCAGCGGTGTTCCCTGGGTCAGTACTGGGTCCTATCCTGTTACATTTATTCATCAATGAAGGGACAGAGCGTACCCTGAGCAAGTCTCATGATGATACAATACTGGGAGGAGTGGCTGATACACCAGAAGGCTGCACTGCCACTCAGCAAGACCTGGACATGCTGGAGAGTTGGGCAGAGAGCAACCTAACAGAAGTTCAACAAAGGCAAGTGTAGGGTCCTACATCAAGGGAGGAATAATCCCACGTACCAGCATGGGCTGGGGCTGACCTTCTGGAGGGCAGCTCTGCAGAGAAGGACCTGGCAGTTCTGGTGAACAGCAAGATGCCCGTGAGCCAGCAGCATGCCCTGGTGGCCATGAAGGCCCATGGGATCCTGGGGTGCATTAGGAGGAGCATGGCCAGCAGGTTGAGCGAGGTGATCCTCCCCTCTGCTCTGCCCTAGTGAGGCCGCATCTGGAGTGCTGTGTCCAGTTCTGGGCTCCCCAGTTCCAGAGAGACAGGCAACTACTGCAGAAGGTCCAGAGGAGGGCTATGAAGGTGATTAGAGGACTGGAGCATCTCCCTCACTAGAAAAGGCTGAGAGAGCTGAGCCTGTTTAGCCTGGAGAAGAGAAGACTGAGAGGGGACCTTATCAATGCATATAAATATCTTCAGGGCAAGTGTCAGGAGGACGGGGCCAGGCTCTTTTCAGTGGTGCCCAGTGACAGGACAAGAGGCAACAGGCACAAACTGCAGCACAATAAGTTCCATCTAAACATAAGGTAAATTTTTACCCTGAGGATGGCAAAGCACTGGAACAGGTGGCCCAAAGAGGTTGTGGAGTCTCCTTCTCTGGAGACATTCAAAACCCGCCTGGACATGACTGTGCAACCTGCCCTAGGTGAACCTGCTTTAGCAGGGGCTTGGCTAGATGATATCCAGCGGTTCCTTCTAAGCCCAACCATTCTGTGATTCCTAGAGAGGTGGTTGATGCCCCAAGCCCGTCAGTGTTTAAGAAGCCCTTAACAGCATGTTTTTTAACTTTTGGTCAGCCCTAAAGTGGTCAGGCAGTTGGACTAGATCATTGTCATAGGTCACTTCCAACTGAAATAATCTATTCTATTCCCTTATCTTATAGTTCTGAATGAAACCTTTTTGACAGAATTCTCAGAACAGCTGCTCAAAGTCCTACTTTCTGCTGTTCAGAGGCGGAAACAATGGAAGTAGAATAAAAACCCCAAGTGTTCTTACAGAAAAGCAAAGAGCAGTGCAAATATTGGTGAGACCACAAGGAAAGAAAACATAGTGGAAAAGCTGTTCAGCTTTAAAAGGGGAAGTATCCCTTAAAATAACTAGAATATAAAAGAAATAGTTGCAGAATTACTTCTAGGCCCATTCTGTCTCAAGACCCGGCAAGCGTTACAGTGCAGAAGATGCTTGTAGCAGCCCCACCACACAATTTTGCCACTCAGAACCTCCAGGTGCTGGGATCCAACTAGAGCTGTAATTCTGTACAACAAAGTATGTTACAACAAAGTACTTGCTCTCTCTTCCTTCTCTACACTGCAGCAGTATGCCTTGTGTTGAGCAGGTACACTTACTTGTACCAAGCTGTTGTATGTCAGGAAACATTTATAGAAGTTATAAAAACAAATAAACAACCCCTAATAGCTGGGTTTTGGTGTGTTTTTTTTTGTTTTGATTTTGTTTTTTCTTTTTAAAGGCAAATAAATTCCTTCATCCACTTCACACACAAATCCCCAAGATCTGCCAGTGTAACTGTAGTGCTATGGAGCTGACGTACAGTGAGACAGAATGTGAACAAACTAGGCTGAATGACCTAGACTACATACTGCCAAAACACTTGATATCACGAAACCACAGCCTACTGATAAATGTAACTTATTTTGTTCAGTGGATTCACACACAGTATAGATACTTGCGATGTGTAACAGGACATTGTTAGAAAGAAAGTGAGTAAGCCATCGACACAAACAGGAGTAGGAAAGGCTGCATCAGCTGAAACTAGCGTGTAGTCAGGGCTTCAGTACAGAGCTGAGCTGCCGACCCGGAGCTCGATGTTGCTGTAGTGCCAGCTCTCTCTTCCTATTGCTCCCTCTTCTGGATTAAAAAAATGAGAAGAGCAGACAAGCACAGCAAGCCATTCCCATCGGAGCTGCTTTGTTTAGAATAACTGAATGGAACAGTGCCAGAAACTGAACATATTATTATGAATATAACATGAACCTGGGTTAAAGGCAAGGAGTACTAACGCTCAAACTGCTACTTCCAGAGATACTATTAACACAGAACACGTAAGAGTCCAAGTGGGGGAAACTGCTCCACCGCAGGAGAGCCAGTCTGGCTGTCAGCTGGTCTCGGCGAGGTCCCACTTCTGCCGTGCCCCCTGTGTCAGCATAAGAGACCCCGGCGACCCTGCTGGCAGGCGAGTCACCGCAGCCCCGCCGGGCGCCAGCCGCCTCCGCATGCCGAGGAAAGCGACCGAGAAACGACAGGCTCGTGAAGCGTTTTGCTCTGACAAAGGCCAGCAGGCCGCAGCCGCCTGCCCAGCGGCCCTCCCTCCTGCCACCACACCGAGCTACTGAAGAACTCAGGCCGAAGAGCACATGTAGAGCTGGAGCAGGAAAATCATCAACGGATCGACGCAGTATTTTTTAAAAAAAAGTTTTAGACCGTCTCCTATCGATAGCACCCCATCAGGCAAGACCTTCTACTTCTGTTCCTGTTCCTTAAGAAGCCGCTGTAAGAACGGCTCGCGACGCTCAGATTCACGCAAACCCGCCGCGCAGCCACGTCCCCCCGGCCTCGGGAGCGGCCCCGGGGCCCCGAGGGGCCACGCTCGCCCCCCGCTGCCAGCCGCGCCGCCTGAGGTGAAACACGGGGGGCGCCCCCCGCCGCCGGGGACCGGGGACGGGGCGCAGCCGCCCCCAGCCCGCGCTCTACCTTGGCTGAAGTCCTCATCCGGGTCCGCCTCGGCGCAGCGCGGGAAGCCGGGCGGCAGAGCGGGGCCGATGAGCTCGCGGGCCATGGCGGGGAAGGGGCGGGGAAGGGGGCGGGGAAGGGGGCGGGGAAGGGGGCGGGTGGGGGGCACGCGGCGTCGCGCCTGGCCCGGGGTGGCGGCGCAGCCCCTCCCTCCCGCCCCGTCCCGCCCCGTCCCGTCCCGCTCCGCTTCCCCGCCCCCCGCCGCCGCGCTTCCGGTGCTACGGAATGACGCAATCGCCTGCGCTGGCCGGGGTTGATAAATCGCTAGGCGAGTGGCTCAGGCCTGGAAGTGACGTCTTTTCGTAGCGGCTGCCGGTGCGGCCCCACGTGGTGGTGGAAGCGGGTCGCGGAGTGGGGGCTGCGTCCGGGCCCGACATGAATCCTTTCGCCTGGTACCCGCCGCCCCCGCCGGGGCTCCCCCCGCCCTTCTTCTGCCCGCCGCCCCTCTGGGAGCCCGGCTTCTGGACGCCCGCCGGGCCCTACCCGCCGCCTGGCAGCTACCCGCAGCCCGCCGAGAGCTACCCGCAGCCCGGCAGCTGCGCGCCACCCGCTGCCTGGAACCCGCCGGCCTACGGGGAGCCGCCGCAGGGCCCGCACGCTGGTGAGGGGTGTGGGGCGGGCGTCTCTCGGGCCCGTGGGCTCCTTCCCATCCCTTAACGGCACGGACCCTGGAGCTTTCCCTAAGCCTTGGAGGGTGGGTGGGGGACTCTCCCTCCTTCCAGGCATGTTCGTGCTGGTCGTGCAGGCCCGTCTCGTCTCTGGCGGGCCCACCGAGGTAGCAGGGGGTGTTGTACCGGCTGCATGTGTGACTGGCTCTTTTTTTTTTTTTTTTTTTTCCAAAGGTGGAAATGGTAATTTCTCCCAGAAATGGCAAGGCAAGCAAGCTCCTGGGTTTACTAAACATCTTCCAGAAGAAAATAACAAGCCAAAGGTATGAACTGGAGTCCCCAGTGCAAGAAAGACATGGATGTATTAGATTGGGCCCAGAGGAGTGCCACAAAAATGGTCATAGTACCGGAACCTTTCTGCTGTGAGGAAAAGCTGAGAGAGCTGGCATTCAGCCTGGAGAAGAGAGCTCTGGGGAGACCTTATTGCAGCCTTTGAGTGCTTAAAGAGCACCGAAAGAAAGACGGGAACAAGCTTCTTAGCAGGTTACCTGTAGTGATAGTATAAGGAGTAATGGTTTTAAACTAAAAGAAGGTAGATTTAGTTTGGAGATAAGAAATGTATTACGGTACAGGTGGCAAGACACTAGCACAGGTTGCCCAGAGAAGCTGTGGATGCCCCATCCCTGGAAGTGTTCAAGGCCAGGTTGGGTGGAGCTTTGAGTAACCTAGTCTAGTGACAGGCGGCCCTGACTATTGCAGGGGGTTGGGACTGGATGATCTTTAAAGGTCCCTTCCAATCCAAACCTTTTTGTCATTCTGTGGTGGTAGCAGGTGTGTGAGATTTGCCCCATGGTACCGCAGAGACTCCATACTCTTGTCTAATGTGACTGCCCTTGCAAGAGAGCAGATGGATGACAATCAGTCTGCAAATCTTGTGCCTGCTGAAAGAAAGATACACTTCAACCAAATCCTAATACAGGTTTACTTTAGAAAAGCCCTTGCTGTGGTGATGCCTGAGTGCCTAAATTAGATTAGTGCTCTTATATATTATCAGGGCCAGACAGCCAGATCACCCTGATGTGTGTAGTGGGAAAAAGAAGGATCTCTGCTACCCTATGAGCTCTTACATGTGATGTGAGAACAGGCGTGGTCTGACTTTGTAGGGAAGATACCCAAGGCTGTAGCCTAACTCACTTCCTAGCCCTCAATAAATCTGTGCCAGCCTGGTGTGTTTGCAGAAGCGATAATTGAGGAAAAGGTGGTAGTGGAAAGAGTTGAGTGCAGGGCGCTTTGTTTGGAAGGTAAGGGATTTGAACTTCACTTCCATGTTATGTTAGCTTATCTTTGAAGCCTGTTTTAATTGACGGTTTTATTAACATAAATATTCATGTGTTTCACACTTAATTAAAAATATCTAGTAATCTTGTTACTGCAGCCCTGAGATGATTTCTTGTTTTTCTTTCAGACCAAAAAGAAAAAAGAGCCTATTTTCTCTCATTATTGTGATACCTGTGACCGTGGCTATAAAAACCAGGAGAAGTATGATGAGCATGTTTCACAACACAAACAGGTTGATGAATTTAGCTTGTTTTATTTACACTTTGATTTTTAACTTTCTGCCTGATAAGTAGTTAGCTGTAGTCACTTTTTGAATGGAAGACTTGGCAAAGAGATTCCAGAGCTACAGAAAGTGTTCATAGGGGTTTTTTTCTGAATGCTCTGTGTAGGGGAGGTCTCAGTTGTATGTTTGGTTTTATTGTTGAAGTAATCTTTTTTCTCCTGATGTATTACAAAGTGGTAGGAACTACTTTGACAGTATAGCATGTAAAATTTTTGTGTGAAAAACATATTTCAAAAATCCACTCCTTTATTGCAAAGAAGTATCAAAACTTGAAATTGGAGAGTCTTGTAAATCTTTCTTTTAGGTTAACTTCACTTTATCTCCAATTATCGGATACATTAGCTTCACTGATTATGTTGAAACAAGATTAAGTTTAGAAGTACATTATCCCTTCTTACTGTTTTGACAATCACATTTGTTTTGAAACTGGGTAGCTTAGAAGTGCTGTATAACTAACTGTACAGGTGTCTGGCACCAACTTTATTTGAAGTGTGCTTGAATACTTGTTTATAATTGCATGATCTGGTGTGTCTTAAGTTCACTTCCTTATCTTGCAGTGCACAGAAGAAGGTTGCAGTTTCAGCGCACATGAGAAGATAGTTCAGATACACTGGAAGAATGTAGGTATCTCCCCAGGCCCAAGATACAAGTCTACGCAATCTTTACTTTAGTCCCCTTTTCTCATTCTTCAGAGGCTTGCTTTCATCCTGAAAGGAAAACGTATTGCTTCTGAGTAGGATCTGTTGTAAGACAATATTGTGGATGAAAAGATGTTGAATGCTATGACTTTTTCTTAATGGATTCATTTTGTTATTGCTGTGTACAGTCTCACCTCTTTTGGAGATGAAACGGTGTGATACTACTACAGTTGACAGAATTATGCTTTTTTCTTTTTCCTTATGGGTTATTTCCTTCCCCTTTTAAACACCTATGAATACTTTTTCTTTAGGCACATGCACCTGGTGCTAAAAGAATAAAATTAGATAGTCCAGAAGAGATTGCTAGATGGAGAGAAGAAAGAAAAAGGTAAGACTTGTGACCTATGAATTTGTTGTACTATATTTTCCCAGTGTGATCATTAGATGACAGCTGAAAGGCAGCAGCAGCATATACTTGCCACGGCTGCTCCTTTGACTCCACAGAACTCCTGCATGAGTGGCCTGTGTCAGAATGAGCCAGGAGAGTGTGAGCTGCAGAGACTATAATCATTTGCATTATTATAGTAGAAGGCAAGATATCAACTGAGAAAGAAGTAGCTTTCCCACACATTTGGTTTGGTACCACAGCTTAGTTGAATGACTTGATTCCTTTTAGTCTGATTGCTGAGGTATTTTAGGTCACAAAACTGTGTGTGCTTGGTGATTTTTTTTAATAGCTAAGAAACCTGGAACTATTACACTGACTGTAATCTTAACACATCCCAATGTGTGCTAATTTCTACAGCTTAAGTTGTCCCAATAGACCCTCAACAGTGAGTTTTCCTAGTTTTAAGGAACTTTGTGCATCGCTTGACACTTTTCTGCTGAAAGAGAACAGAATCCATGAGTGATGCTGTCTCAGGTAGTTTAACTGATGTTGTGCCTAGGGTGCAAGGTGAAGTTCCCATGTAAGCAGTATTTCTCATTATTTTTCGTTCTGTGATGTGAGGTGGTATAACTTTTTTTTATGGTTGACCAGCACTGAAGTGTTTAAAAATTCATGCTGTACTTCCATAGACCTTTTCCACTTTTTTTTCCTGAGTTGAACAGGTTAAAATCCTCCCTTTCCCAGCAGGTGAAAGATGCTGTAGGTTGTCTTCGCTTCTGTTTGTGACTTAGAATATAGTTTTGCAAGTGAATGATCAGTACGTGGGTTTTGTTTCCATGAGCAAGAGTCCTATATGCAGTGTGAGAAGTGCAACAAATTTAATTTCAAGATCACTGGCAAAGAGCTAGGGGAATGTACAAGTAATCTGTTTGGGTTTTTTTATTAAATTAAAATAAGCACAGTTGTGTGATGCAGTCTTACGGATGAATCCAACTTAAATTTTTGTCACAAAGTAATGTTAAAGCGTTCTTGCTTTGAACCTGACTTCCCTTAACAAATTTTTACACAGTGGCTTTGTAAAAAAAGTGGAATGTATGGTAGGAGATTTTTTTAATACTTTCCATCAGTTTTTGCTGTATTGAGAAGCAAAATTCTTCCCCATGTAAGTTCATCCCTGCAAGTTTTACCTTTCCTTTGGACATGGTTTCAGCAAGGCAACGGGAAGTCTTACCACTGTGTCAGCACATCTCAGCAGTCAACTGTTGCACCTGCTGTTCATTTCTTAAAAATCAAGGGAATCTGTAGGCTCCTCTCTTTTTAAAAATGGCTGTTCTTGATGAAGAAACAAAATTTTTTCTCCTGTGTTTAAAATGCCAGTTAACCAGAAAAAAATTGCTTGTGGTCTGTTCAGGTATGGTTTGGTGTTAGATTAGTTTTGGTTCCAGGTTTCCCTTTTATTCTTTTATTGAAAAGATGACTCCAAGGCTTGTTTTTTATTTGCTTTCGGTCTATGTGTTGCTGTCCTCCCCTTCCCCCAACAGTGATGCTTACATGTCTTTATCACTTACAATACGAAGCATTACCAAGATTAGCAAAGCCCAAAATGTCCTTAGATTTGTCTTTCTGGTGGCCTACACTTTATTTTGTAACAGTAGCTCTGAGGAAAAGCAAGAATACTTGCGTGCAGTCTTTCCTACTCAGTTTTAACTTTTCATACACTCTGGGGGATGTTTGGGAGAGTTCATGTCTAGTGGCTGATGCTAAGGTTTAAGTGTGGAAATTATGTTTAAGGTGTGTGTGTCAATACCAGCTCTACTGTACAGTAAAACATTAGGGAAGCAGGAACTGAATGTATAGTCGTGTTTTAGATGCTGTTTGCTTGAGAAATAGGTGCAGCCAGTCAAAGCAACTTGTATCTGCAGTTAATATTAAGGATGATACTCTGCCTGAGATTTTTTTTTACTGAGTTTCTAGAGGATCTCATGGTGGGTATTGTTGGTTTTCTGCAGATGAATGTAATTTGGCTGTGTTACAACATTGCTGAAAGCCTTTGTTCACTACAGCAGAGTGAAATCCATGGAAATAAGTCTTGCCGTCACGATCGCCAACCGAAAGAGGCAATACGGGGTTAGGACCTTCTAAGCCAAGGCCACTAGATGGAGTAATGCTGTGGACTATTTCGGTACCTAGTTCTTCTGTGGGCATCTTAACTATAAAGGATGAGTGTAGAATGACTACCTGGGTGGCTTTTGTTACTCTTTGTACACCAAGGTAGCTGTACTAACATCCTTTTTAAAAAAAAAAAGTGGGAGAAACCCAGCTGAAACTTTTGTGAAGCTTTAATTGGGTCACCAGCAAAACATCAGTTTAGTACTGAAGGTTTGTTGTTGACTCGCAATAAACATTGCATTGTACAGGAAAAAAAGGACACCAGAGGGAGTCTGAGCTATTAGGCAGTTTTGGTTTATGGTGACAGGAAAAAGCCTTTTTCTTTCCAGAAGCTCCAGTTAGAGCTAAGAATGAATCTTTTTAGGTCATTAGTAGTTTGTTTCTAATTAGGTTGCAGTGATTTAGCATGTGTGTTTCCATGCTGCATCCCTAACATTCCTGTCCTTGTTCTTTCAGCCGTTATAAATAATTGCTTACAGAGCTAGATTTTTCTTCTTAATTAGCTCTTGTGTTGCTCAGTTGTGTATCCCACTTAAAGTCATTTAGAAAGAGCTTGTGTTTAAAGTGCAGCCTTACTCATGTAGAGGGAAGAGAAAGGGGAGAGCTGGTAATGGGTGAGCATCTCTGAATGAAATATGCTGGGTCAGAATTATGTTTTCCTTTCTGATTCTGTACAATGCCCTGTTCATTGCTGCAACCAGCATATGTGCTTACCTAAAATACTTTTTAATGGTTTGTGGCCCATTGAACCTGCTGAGTGAGGCAATCTAAGTGAAGAGCAATACAGATAAAGTTCCCCAAGATCTCAGGGCTTCCCTATGCTTTGCAGTTGGGTGGTTGTGAAGTCTGACATCAGTTCTGGTGATACAATTACTTCTCCTGTTTTGATTTGTCTTTCCCTTCCAAATAAGTGTGCTGTTCTTAGCATATTTTTTCTTAAACATGAGCTTAAAGGGAATTTTCTACAGTACATTTCCATAATGTGTCAGAATGGGGTACTGCTGTGTTCCCTTCTTACCAAGTGAGATCTGGGTCCTGCTAGCCCATCTGTTTCTAACCAGCTCTTCTTGAGCAAAGATTATTAGAAAGAATGTGGCAAGGTTGCTGTGGTGTTAAACTGAATTGTTAAATTTACTTTTCCTTAGTTCCTAATACAACACCATAGGATTTTCTTGATCTTGTGTATCGCTTGTAAATTCTCCCCCACCTCCCCTCCCTTCTTTAATCTGTTGAGGGCTTTGTTGTTCAGTTAGGGATTGACAGCTGTATTTCCTTGCAGTGCATCTCGTAGGCTGACATGTATGTAGTGAATGAAGGCCAGTACTGTCAACCACACCACTTTTAATTAATTTGTGGTTCTCTGGTTGAATAATGATAATCTTAGAGTTGCTTGGAATCTTTCCAGAGTTTCATTCATAGTAGTTAAATATGAAATAAGGAAAGTAATTTCTTAGCACCTGGTAAAAGTAGAGACAATGAAGCAAAGTAGAAGGAATGTGTTGGTAGATCAAGGTGAACATAGATACAGTAAAGTTTCTTCTAAGCTGCAGGGATGTATTGGCAATAAGACTGCCTCAGCTAACATACGATAAATTCACGCTAGAGATGCAATGCTTGGTAAAGTGCCAGGGAGTCTAAAATGATGATTTTATCAGCTCTCTGTTGGGCCATCTTTTTCCCTTTGGGCTATCCATGTCCTCCTTGCTGTTGGTTGTGTGCATGCAATGAAGACCAGCTCAAGAAATTGAGGCAATTTGATCACTGTGCTGTTCCTATAAAGATAAACTTGTATAGCTTTTCACTCAGAAATTTATTGTGTAAGCTGCTGTAGAGACAGGTTTTTCTTCTGTTAGACATTGGTAAAGCTCTGTTTTTCCACTTCTTGCTAAAAGCTAGTTCACTGATATTTATGTGAACAAGATGGAGTATGCTGGCCTATAAAGCATGTATGACTCCTGCTAGTGCACTCATTTATTGGAAAAAAAAGTCTATTCACTAAGGCACATGTTAGTGATCATGCTCAGTGCCATCTCTGGAAATTTAGGGTATCCTTTACCTATTGGTGTGTAAGTAATATACTCTTATTACCAGAAAAATGGGTTTTCAGGCTATTAACCTGACAATTTATACTGAGGAACTTCCAGTATGGATTATAGAAGTGTCTGTGGTTGGAAACTGCAGCTGCTGTGAAATGGGGCTGCGTTCTTGGGCAGTACTGGCCCCTCCGTGAAATCTGCTGTGCCAGATCATTACATCCTGGTTTAACTCCCTCTTACTGTGAGTTGTGTAGGCTCATAAAGCCTTTGTGGTGACTGATGAAGCTGTCTGTACTCAAGCTCTGACAAGTTGTTTGCAGGGTTTAGGTGCTGGCATATTTCTACTTCACTGATGTTTGTAGGTAACGTCTTAAGAACCTCATATTGTTAGGGGAGGAGGAGGAGGGCATGCCTTCTGAGAAGGATTCAAACCCAAATCAGCTCTTCAGACTAACACATACCCTTTTATGTGCAGAGATTCAGTATAGGCTCTTCCTTTTGCTTTGTCACACCTCTGTCCAGAAACAGTCTTCCTAAATGTTGTCTTCCTGAATAAGAATTCTCTGTATCAAAAAAAAAATCCCCTCTTGTTGATTTTTGACCTCTATTGAGTATTTTGTGGCTGTCCTTAGATAGTGAAGTTTGCAAAGTGTGCCGTAAAGTTGTATTTCAAGACCATACTGTTACCATTGTAGACGTCTGCCTCCACTTAGGGTCCGGTTGAATTTTGTTGCCTCTGTGGGCAGAGCTAGCTGATGCTAGGAGGCGTACAGACCTCTGTGCTGGGGCTGCGGTACCTGACCAGTTGTGGAGTTGCATTGGAGCTGGTACATTGGGGTGGATGGGTAACTTTGGTCTGCGCCTATCTCATCCACTTGCTCTTTGTAGGGACAGCTAGGGTTGGCTTGGCTAGGTCACACCAGCTGGGCTTAGCCCAGACGTTGTTGCATAGGAGAGCACCTGGGGGAGAAGTGAACTCAGTCTACCTAGTAGTGAGGCTAGTGACCTGTGAACATCTAGAGCTTGCTGCCTGACAAGCCCTTAGATGGAAAAATAAACTAGCAGATGCTCGTTTGCTCGCTGTGAATGAAGCACTGCACGTGTGCTGTGAAAATAGGTAAGTTTTCTGTGTAAGGTAAAGGCAGTGAGTAAAATGCTATTTTACTTGAGAATAATTTATTTGAGAAGAGCTGGAGAAAAAACCCCACAGCTACTTCAGGTGCTCTCAGATATGCTTTTGCAGCAATACTTGGACTTATGGCCTGAGCTCTCCTTAGCTGTTAGTTACTGCCTGTGTCAACTGGAAGGGTGGTTTAGGAGAAATCTGTCTGTCTTGGCGTTGAATCGAACTGAAAGTGTTCGTGGAGTCCATTATGGTGGCTCAGTGGAGGGAGTGGTAACACATAGGAATGAAAGTGGGAGGCAGTGACGTCTCAAACCATGTTGTGAGAGCGTGTCTGAATATGTCTTTAATCAGCATAACTACAACAGCACTTTGAAGACTCCTTTGCTCTAGGACTAAGGGTCT
The DNA here is from genome assembly GCF_023638135.1 of Falco biarmicus. Taxonomy (NCBI): domain Eukaryota; kingdom Metazoa; phylum Chordata; class Aves; order Falconiformes; family Falconidae; genus Falco; species Falco biarmicus. The sequence continues at coordinate 32,507,833 of NC_079289.1, forward strand.
TCCCTTTTGTCTTTTTAAAATAAAAATTTCTAGCACAAGCTTGAGGCTTTTTTTGAGCATAACTACTTATTCTATAGCTTGCTCTCCTCCAGTGAGCCTTATTACTGTGAAGGAAGGCACCTTATCCTAAAATTGTGTACAGGTGCCAAGCACGGGGGTCTTTGTCAACACAAAGCTCTTGTGCAATGAATTATTTAATCCTGCTTGCTGTGTGCTGGGAGTGTTATAACATGGATGAACAAATGTAGCTAACAGGAAAGAGTGGAGATAAAACATCACACCCCTGTGCTCACTTGAACTGTATGGTGGATTTCTGGGAGAAATCCAATGAAAATCGACACTGACAGCCTGTGTTCAAATCCTCTTAAAGGAGAAAAGTTCTGTAGTGTGTTCAGGTGTCTATTGTAGGAAATGCTTCTCATGTTTTTGCCTTGGTATGTGGTCAGGCTGTATTGCATTGGTGTGACATTTAACGTTCATGTTGTAAATTGGGGAAGATGCATGTGATAAGATTAAATATTTAAAGAAAGATATGTGTCCTTTTTGATACCTATATTTAGGAGGCAGTTGCTCTAAGTTTGTTACTCTATTTTAATAGACTTATCAAATATTTATAATTTGTGTTTCTATCCAGAAGCTGGAGTGTGTGTGGATGCATGTGTTTATCATTTACCTCCTTTATCGCAAAGCACTGGGATTTAGCTAGCTAATGTTTACAGGGCGACTAGTGTAGCCATTTTGGGGCTTTGGTGGTAACTTGCAGCAGGCTTTGCATGTTAGAACCAGCATGGGGTTTGTCTGTAGGGAGGGATGGTGAGGGAGGTGTGGGGAATGGAAGAGAGGGATGGTTTGGGAGATGGTTATAACAGTAGATTTGTTTTGATGTGCATGACTTAGCAATTTTTCTTGAAGCTGCAATGAAAAAGGGGCAGTAACTTTGAACTAGAGGTCAGTGTGCAAGCACAGTACTGAATATTGCTCGAGAGGAAACTTGGATGCTTTTCTTGAACTGTCACATTAAAGAAATCTTGTGCACCCAGAAGCTGTTCTTATAAGCTTTTTTTTGCTATTCCAAGAACTCAGCAGTTGGTTTGCTAAAGGCATGTTGTACCTTTTGAGATAATTCAAATAGTCCAATTGACGCACCATAAAAAGTCACATTGCAGGACGAAATAGTGCTGTTATGTGCAGGGGTAGGCAGAAGGTCCATAAGTGTTACTGAACTGTTCGTTTGTAGCTTGTTTGATAGTTTTGTAGATCTAATTGTGCTAATTTGGTAGGCTTATTTATTTATTTGATCTGAGCATGTAAGCGTAAGTGCACTAGGGTTTCTTTTCCTCGCTAACAACTTTTTTAAGAAGGAAACAGTCTGTTAAACTTCCACAAAACATCTTAAAGTTTTATTAACATTTAGAGGATGCTGGTTTGGTAAAGGGGGAATTTACAAAGAACAGTGAATCACTTACGAGCCAGTAATTTTTTTTTCTTCTAGAAATTATCCTACATTTGCAAACATCGAAAGGAAGAAGGCGATGCAGATAGAGAAGGAAGAAAGGGGAGAAGTACTGACTACCCAACAGTTTGGGTAAGTGTTTTGAAACAAGCTTGTCACTTTCCTGCTAATGAGTTCAGAAGTATCCTCTCTTAGTTTGTTTTCCCAGCACTTACTGCTTCTACTGTACACATGATCTAGCTACCCTTTAACAGAGGACAGGTCATTTGAAAAAACTGCAGATGTAATGTTCTTTTGTTTACAGTTCTTCATAGTCCACTTTGGTTAAATTAAACAATAATTGTATTAGAAATCAGAGTGGTGAATTCTTGCTGAATTCTGCACTCTGGCTTGTTTGAGAGAATCACATTCTAGTGGCCATTCATTAGATCCGTGTAACCTTAGTCTCTGAAAAAGAAGTAATGGGGACAGAAGTCAAGCAACATAATGAATCCATGTGGTCTAATCCTTTAATGCCTGAAAATGGCATTTGTGAGTGGATTTGTCGTCTTACTCTCTCCTTTCAGATGATAAATCAATAATCAAGTGAAGAGGGGAGGGAGATTTAACTTTATTTTTGTAACTTAAGTAGTGCTGTTTTTTTCTTCTACCCTCTATCATTTTGATCTGTCTGCTACCTTTGTTCTGAGCCTAATACTTAGTCCTTTTGGATTTTTACCTTTTCTCCCTTGTATTGTGAATTGCTTTCCAGTATGGTCTTTGTTCTTTTTTTCTCCCCCTCAGTGTCAGTGTTATGTGGACCCAGCTAACTTCATTAGCTGTACTTTAAAGCCTGTGGGAGGACTTCTTAAAAAAAATGTTGTTGTGATCCATGCTACTAGAATATCACTAAACTAGAAAAACTGAGCTGGAAGGCACAAGTGAACTCAGTCCTAAGGGGCTCATGCTAAAATCTATTTGCTGCTGCATGGAAGTGAAGCTGGAGCTTACCTGGGATTAGTTGAGTCTTTTTTTTCTTTTTTTTTTTCCTTTCTATAGGGGATGACAGCAAACAAAATAAAACTTGCACCATGGTGAAGTGGTTGAACTAGGGCAGAACAGGATTCATGTCAGGCTAGTATAATTTTAGTGCAGCATGTGCTTCAGAAGACCCAGCACCTACCTACCCCCTCCAGCTGGTTGCCTTTCGTGACTTTGAAAGGAAAGGTATATAAAAGACTGAAGTAAAACTTCCTTCTAAGGATATAAAGTTTCAGAAGTGCTTTGGGCCCAAGGAACCAAACCTAGACACGGAAGCTAAAGCTGCACACATGTAATACTGTATTTGGAGATTGTTATGAGCAAAGAGGAGTTTTTCTTGTCACAGAAACACAACTGGTGTCTACCAATTTATTTGGTGGCTCTTGTGGCTGTGAGTTGGATGCATTATGTAGTCTTAAATGTCCATCAGCAATTCCATACTATTACATTTCTAGTAACTTCATATCTGGAAAATTGTTTGGAAAAAAAGCCCTTGAAATTATAGGTTGTTTGCTTTCACTTAGTGACCTTTAACTCTGGTTGATTCTAGAAATCTCCACCCCCCTCCCCTGAGCTGCTAGCACTATAGGCTTGATGAACTCTCCAAAAAGCTGTCATTTCTGCTTTGTATGTCAACAGTAAAGATTCTCAAATTGGTGCTTATCTGGCAAATTTACTGATGTGTGAGGCAAAAATAGAATACAGCTTGTTCTCTGCAAGCTGTACTATTAAAGCAAATAGCTAAGTAAGATTTAGAAAGGATTAGATACTTAACGCTTCTACGGTGCTTTCCATTTGTGGTTCTCTGAAGTGCTTTACAACTGCTAATTCTCACTGTCCCCACATGTGAGATTAGAGATGCAGAAGGACTGCCTTAGTAGTCTGTCTGGTGTCTTGCAACAGCTGAGTTAACAGTGCATGGTGCTCTATCCAGTCTGAATGGGAAGTGAAGAGTAGTATATCTTTCACAAGAGGAAGGGCAGGTGCCAGGCTGACATTTGTTGGGATGTGTTTGTGACCTTGGGGGTTTCTTTTTAGGTGTTTGAGGCCTCGGGGAAATTGGAATGTTGTATTTAACCCTTGGTCAAGGACAACACCTCTAATTCAGCCTTTATTTGTTCAGTGTCTTCTAGGTTATACAACAATACCCTAAATTTTGAGCCCAGTTGTACAATTTCAGAAATGCAATTCTGTGCTCGATGGAATTGAATTATGGGAGCTAATATTAGTCCTCTTTTGTGGGTGAGAGACTGATGCTCATGAAAGTGGTGGCTTGCCTTGTGTGCCACAGGAGCACTGGTGGATGGCACTATCCTGGCTGAGTGACCAGTGTTAGACGCAGTCATGAAATGACTGGAGAATGGAATGAAATATCCTTTGTTGTGATATAAAGCCATTTTAAATGCTATTGCAGGTGCTGTTCTCTCAGGAAGGACCTAATTAGGCTAGAAAGGATCAGAAGAGAGATCTATTGGTAATGGGAACGTTTCTGTACAAGCAAAGTGTGTGGCTTGGAAGGGCTGCATGATGGCGGTCTAGAAGAATTACACAGGTGGGAAGAGGTGAATAGATTGCAGTTATACGCTGGTTCTTGTAACTTGGGAAGGATGGAGGTACCAAATGACTATTTTAGACACCAGAATGAAGGCAAACTGAAAGAGATCCTTTTTCACAAATTATTAATACCTTGCTGCAAGATTTCAAGTGTGCCAGACATTCACACTGCATCCTGCAGCACGAGATGCAAAACCATCAGTGTCTTGGGAGCATCTCTAGTCAGAGAGGGTCTCTGTGTGGTACACCATGGAAAAGCAGGTGAGAAGAAGGGTGACCATTTACCCTGCTTTTGTGCTTTTTTTTTCCTTTCCTCGCCTGTTTCACTGGCTGCTTATCAGTGACAAGGTACCAGGTTAGAAATACACCTGAGATTGCTTGCATATGCATGACTAGACCCAGGAAGAAGTTTCAGGAAGAAGCTCTTGTCCCAGTATGGCATTATATGGTTGACTAGGGGTAGCAGGACCTCTACCATGTATGTAGATGAGGCTGAGGGAGAGTACTGGGCAGAACAAACCGTGGGGCTCATCCAGGACAGTAGATCTTCTGTGTCTTTTGTGGTTGTCTTGTTCTGCTGAATTAAGTTTCTGTTGCTTGAAAAGAAGTATTTTCAGAAAGCTTAGGCTGTCCCTTCATTACTTGCTTTTTTTTTCTAGGTCGTACCTATTCTTCTCTATGTAGACTTTGACAAGAGTTTAAGCTCTCCAGGTACCTTCCTATAAACATGTTTTGTGGTTATAGGGTAACCTGGAAGATTATGGAACCAGCATGCTGTGCTGTTCCCCTCGTTTAGAACTTGTTATTTTGTTTCAGGTTTTTAAAAATCCATTGTCCTGATCAGAAGTTTTTTATTCCTTTTCCATTGGAGTGAAAGATATGAATGGCATGTTAGTTGGAGGCAAAAGCAGGCAGTCATTGTGACTGATGGTGTCAGGTGGCTGAATGGATTTAGTGCAGCAAGATCCTTCTCTGAGCTGTAACTGGAAAAAGGAGACTTAAGCAGTGGAAGTATGTTTATTGTAGGTGCTTCTCTTTGAATTCCATGTTCCTCCTGTTTTGAATGACCTAATTGCTTAAGTGAAGAGAATATTTGTTAACTTCCTAATGTGAAATGAAAACAGTGTCCTCACACTGTAGATCAAGGAGCTTGCTTAGCCTGTGTGCCCTTTGCCTTTTTAAAAAATAAAAGTAATGAACTTCAAACTCTTCATTTATGTTCCAGCTTTGTCACATTGCACTGCCAATGAGATGAGCTGTGACTGCCTGTCTGGTCTGTCACCACATGTTAGCTGAGCTGGAGTAAGTCCTGGCATCATGCTGTGTCACTGAACCTTAAATGTGGGCCTGAGCGATTTGGTTACATCAGTTGATTTTATTCTCATAGCTTGTCACTTGTATGAGCTTTGTGTTTCTATTCTCCAGCAAAATGAAGGGGATGTGGAAACCTCCAGAAAATGAAGAGAAGTTTGGGCAGCGAGGAAGGCAAAGGAGAAGACAAAGGCACCCGTTCTGGAAGAAATTTAGAAAAAATGATGGTGATCATAATGTACATAGAACTCAAAATGAAGCCAATGGACCAGAAAACAGCATGTGTGAAAAGGAACATGAAAACCAGCATGCTTCAGCAGCTCAGCCCGATGTGAAGGACACAGATCCTCTGAGTTTTCTGGCAAACAGTGATGTTGGTAAGATGAAGGAACTTGGAGAATTATTTTTAGTAGTACTACTGAAGTGATTACAGATATTTTGTGTAACTAGGAACTTCTGGGGAGAGCTGGGGATTTCCAAAACCGTGTAAACTTTGTCCTTGATTGAAAGAGGGCTAACTGTGTACGTTTAAAATGGGGAAACTCTCTTAACAGAAGATTGATTCAAAGCTTTACAGTATTCTTGGAGAAGAATACTGGGAAGCCTGTTGTCACGCTTATTTCCTCATTGTTACTAACAAAAATGCTCAGGATTGCTGTATTGCGGCTAGAATAGTGCCAGGGCCAACAGGGTTATGAGCTTTGAATGTAGTCCAACATCCCTGTGCCTAAAACTTGCACTTAAAACTTCCTTTTAAATGGAAATTTCTACTGAAACATATCCCGATTCAGGACATGGTCTTTGAAGGAAATTCCTGGTGTAATTATTGTAAAAGAGTTGGTCAGTGCTTTATCTAAAATGGGGTAAATGCATTTTGGGGAGCTTCTGTCCTGGTAGACTTGGCCTGTTATGGAGGAAAATATCTCAGTAGTCTAGAGGACTTAGAGATACATGTATGTGTCTTACTGAATTCGTGTCCACATGTGCACTTGGCTGAGATAAGTTTTGGAAAGAAGCTGAAGAAAAATTCTGATTAGAAAGGCTGACACAAGAACGTTTAAGATACTACCAGCGTTAAGCACTTCTACATAAACTTGCTTGCAAGCCATGTTAATTGTATTATAAACACAGGGAAAATCTAGCAGACTACTTTTATGTCTGTCTTTTTCTCTGAGAATTAGGAAGCATTAAATTTTATTCTCTTGTCATCAGAAAATGTTTATATGAATGGGAGAAGATGCTGGGAGACAGGATGTGTGTCTTGGATTTGAAAAATAACTACTCTGGATACTTAGTTTTCTTAGCTTTGTATGTTTTGAAATATGTTACTAGTTTTAAATCGGTATTATGTAACTAATCGAAGAGGGTTTCTGGGCTCCTAATGGAGCACCTCAATTTATCTTTAACAAGTACTTTGCCATAATAATCTTATTTTACCTGTAATCTCCTGCCTAGGAATGCTTTTTTGTGCAAAACAGCTGGGAGAGGCAGCACAAGGAAAGCCCTTTGTTACATAGGGAAGTGATGCTGTAGTAACATTATGAAGGAGAGGAGAAGAAATAGCTTTTGCTTACAAGTCAGGATTTTGGAAGTGCTTCCATAAAGTTTGTGTGCAGCATTACATGTTCTGATGTAAGTACTGTACAGTAATCTAAAGAACGTGTACCATCTTAGGTTGCTAAACTGTGTGAAATAAGAAAATCTTTATAAAGCCAGAAGAAGAATTAAGTACATCAACAATCAAGTTATTTTTTGAAAAACTGTTAAATTACCCATTGTGGTTTTGAAAATAACAGTATTTAAAATGTGAAAACAAATACATTTCCTTGTATGAGTTAAGTGAATTACGTAAAATGTCAGTATTTTTCTTCTCATTCTGTTTTTTTTCTGTATTATTACTTTTGATACTCTCCATATGTGTGTGTTTTCTGAAGTATCGCTGCTTAGGTTTTTTTGGTGAGCATGTCTTGTTTCCACATGCTGGCAGCAATATAAAATCTCCAGATATAACTACTTATAGTCAGCAGTGTTGCAGTACTCTTAGTATATGGCATGTAAGCTGACTTATACTCTAGCTATTTTTAGTAGCAAGGCTAGAATGCATCCCCTGGAAAGATGTCTGATGCTGGGTTTTTCCGCTTGAAAACGTAATCTTCAATTAGTGGGAACAAGAACCCAGTATCCCTATGCAATTTGTTTATTCCACTAATCTCTGCATGTTGAGAAACTTGAGTATACTTAAATATAACTCTATTTTCCTGCAAGCGCTTATGTTCTACTTCATGATAAGAAGTCTAATTATACCAAAGTACAGCTAGTAACTTGTTATAATAGATGGAAAAGGAATGTAGTACTTGCTTATTACATATTATTAAAGCCAGTTGCTGGTTTTTTATACTATTGAGAAATATAGTCATAACAAACACAACGTAACTAAGTAGAATTATTTAAAAAATCCTACAACGGAAGTCTGTGATTTTACTGTACAGATACATTTTGTTGGATATTTAAACCTTTCTAACAGCAGCAGCCCTTTCTCTAGAGGGAATATATTTTTGCATAATGCATTCACTTCAGTTTTGTTTAGTGGCTAGTTCCTTCAAAGCTAAGAAATTGAATGGGAGATGATAAGCAGAAATGAGGTAAGGTGATGAGCCTGCCAGGTGTAAAATTTTGAGGGATCTACTAACTAGAAAGTTGGTTGTATTCAGTAGTGCATAACACTTTCTCCACATGTTACCGTCATAGAGAAAATGTATTCCAGTAAATGTGTTCTTCCAATTTCCTGAAAAGCAATTTAAAAGTAATTCTTTAAGTTTTGAAGAAAATAAAAAAAAAGGCACCCAACTACAATATGCACTCAGCATTTTGCATGAGATAGAAAAAAGCAGCAATGAATCAAAATAATTTGAAGTAAATGCTGGTTTTATCATTGTTAAAGTATATGCAAGTGCTGTGTGTTCTCCATGAGGAAAGTGCACTGTGTTTAGCATAAGCTTCCAATGTAATTGCAAATTGGCATGATTTAGTAAATGAGCAAGAGTCAACCTTTCTCAAAAAGACCTCAAAGTAAAGAGGCAGGTATTTAGGTAAATATCTCTGTATTTTTCTAAACTGTTTTACTCAGCAGCATGAGTGCCAGTGAATCAAATTGCCAATTGCTAATGCTATTTAGAAGAGAATAGAGAAACGTTTGTGATTTCAAAATAAAAAATCTCAAAAGTGTTTATTTTGGTAAAATCTTCTTAAGGAGGCAGCTTTCCTATGGGGCAGGCTTAGACAGACAGGGAATAAGAGGGCCCAACTCTTTTTGTGAAAATAAGATTGCAACTGGTCTTTTTCTATAAGTCTCAACAGGCTGGTTTCTCAGAATGTTACTAGTAGTGGGGAGTTTGTATGTATGTGTATATATGTATGAAACTTGTGTGCAGGTGTATTGCTGGAAAGCATTTCCTAGTTTTCCTGCTAACTCTAGCACTGTTCACTTGAGTCCAGGATTTTAGTGCATATAGATTTGTTTCAAACTAAAGCCATCAGTTTTGCATGTTTATTTTCAAGGAATCTTTCTCTGGTAGGGCTCTTTTTTCCTACTAGCCTCAATTTCTGCATTTTTGGTCCACTTGGCTCCTATCTTCCCAGTATTCTCTTTTGGGGTAGTTTGAGACTGTAATATCTTGCTTACTTAGGCATGTTCATAATGCTCAGCAGGGATTTAAGTATCGGACAGTCTGAAGTACTGCTGAAAACCAATCTTCTAATTTGAAGCCTTGGTTCTCAATGTCCCTTACAACTTTAATATAAAAAAAATTCTTTGCTCTTCAATTCTCACTTTGAATGAGCCTAATTCTCTTTCCCTCCACCTCCCTTACCAGCTTTTGAATACTTCTCCCCCACCCCCTGCCTCCGCAGGACTACATCCAGCAAGACTTCAAAACGTGTTATGAAATCCTCTCTCTCTCTTTACCTACACTTGATAATAAAACCTATAATTATGTTTGGTATGTGAAGAAAGAACCAGAAAGCCCAAGCTGTTGTTCAGGAAACTTTTTGCTTCTGTAGCTTTGCTGGCAGGACCGCAAACCAGCGGTGAGACAACCTTGCAGCTGAATGCCTCTAGAGGGTAGGCAAATGTGGGGTTTTCCTGTCAGTTCATGGTGCTGAGCAACAAACGGTGCCTGGTGTTGGGTTTCTGTAGTGATGGGATGGGCAGCTGGCTGTTGTTGTAGGAGTATTGGGGAAAAAAATTCCTCTTGCCTTTTCTTTCCCTGTAGAGTCTGACAAGGATGAAGCAGCAGCTGAAGACAGGAGGCTGGGATTGACTGTTGTTCCCAAGCAGGTCACCTCTGCCCTGAGTTCATTGTCGGCCAACTATGGCAGCGCATCTGACAGTGAGCCTGAAGGTGTGTAGAAGCGCATCCTCTGCCCTTCTCCCCTCCCCTTCTACCCTGCATCACTGCACTGGTGTGGACTGCAAGTAATGATAAAACCTGATTGCAAATTACCCTTCTTTGGGGAGGGCTGGGGACTTAACCTCTCCTGTATCTCCTCTCCTTTGCCCTCTCTCACCCCGTTGTCCCATCCCTGTGTATTTATAAATACAGCATTTGTGAGAGCAGTAGCTCTTTACAGCTGCGTTCCCAGCTGCTGAAAGCTGCAGGCTATCGGTCAGAACCTATGCAGTACTTACAATTTCTTGAGAAAAAATGTAAAAGAAATCAAAGGTGTTGCAGAAGAAAATATAGCATGTAAGCTGTGGCTTACATTTAGCAAAGATGTTAAAGTAACCAGTAGTTCAGTGGCTTTATCTTTGAAACTCTTGGCTGTGGAGATGCCTTTTGATTTCTGGCCTCTCTGCCACTGCTGTAATTCAGAGCTGCCTGGTACCTGCTGATTTTTACGCTTATACAAGTAAACAGACAAGCTTGTTAGTTATGCACGGGGATGTTTTTGCAGTCCATGTACACATTCTTTCCAGTTTGCTTTCCGTGACAGTGTATGCTAGTACTGCTGTAAGCTATGCATAAAGACAGGCTAGGACGTGTAAAAGGGTATGCTGTTGTTCTGCTCCTCTTGTTTCCCCATTCCTCCCTCCTAGTTTTGAGCGTTAGCTGGGGTTACTGGGTGAGCCGTTACTTGTTACCAGTATGGTGATAGCTCCCAGTCTCAGAGAAGCACCTGGACAGAACACTGCATTTGTGGAGGCAGTTGCTGCATGGGGATGGCCTTGTCCACTTGCCCTGTCACACTAATGCCTTCTCCCTCCCCCACTGCCCCAGTTCTACAGCATACTTTAGAAAGCCTCAAACAGACTTTCCTGAAAGACTGGGTGGAGTTTTTCCCCCCATCTTTGCCTTTTCTCAGCAGCATGCCCTGGGTTGAAGTGGGGGATATAAAATGTCTTTGGTTAGGGTGTGTCATTGAGTTTCCCAAGCCTTTTTTCCTTTAGTTGGGGGGTGGGTGGGCGTGGGGGGGTGCGGGAAGCAGCCTTGCTTCAAATCATGTTTGAATAGTGCCAGGAAAAAGCTGTTATGCTCACCCTAATTTCCATGTCTTTAAGGGCTTTTTCCACAAAGCTGCTGGGTGTTGAAGTAAGGCTTGAACTCTCTAGTGCGTAGATTTTGTGCTTCTCTGAGTGTATCCATCAGTGTATGGTAGAGAACTGCTGCTACTTCTTGTTTTTGCAGGTAGTTACTATGGCTTACTTGCCTTAGGTAGCCTACCCAAAGTTACAGAGAGCATCTGGCAGGCAGGGGATTGAACTTGGGCATCCTCTGCCCTAACTGCATCATGATTTTCTCAGCAGCCAAATTTGCAGCAAACTATATTGTGAAGTGGAAGCAATGTACTTGCTAAGTGATAACAAGGCTGCAGTTTAAAAAATCTTGTTCAGCTCGTACTACTTCTACTTTTTTGTATTGCAGAATTTAAATATCTTGTTTTCCTTTCTGTGAATGTTTAGAGATTATTATTTTAAAAGAAGCCCCAAACTCAAACCAAACAAAACCCACCCTTCCTCTAAGTAAACCTTGAACATCTTCACATCAGGTTATGTGAGCAAGAATAGTACTAACAAACTGCCAGTGCATGGAGATACAAGCACGTTAAAGAAGCTTTTAAGTTTGAGATGAAAGTGTGTTCTTTTTCTTTAAGAAATCTCTGTCAAGACTGCAACAAAAGCTGAGAAAAACCAGGCTGTGCTCAGAAATACACCGCAAACTACTTCTGTTACTTGGAGTCGAAACTGGAATCAGAAACGCTCAGAATATGCAGGCACAATGTTAAGAAGCTCGAATTCAAATGCACGTCGCCCCAGAAGGCCTGATAACTGGGGCAAGAAAACATTACCTCTCCTTCCAAAGCGCCGTCCAACTCTTCTGGAAATGGTAAGTCTTAGTACTAAAACAATGCCTCTTGTGCAGGATTAGCACTGTTTGTGAGTGGTTCTCTTTGCTGTGGGAAGTTAGAGCAGTCTGTTAGCAAAGGTCCCGTCTTAAAAATAGCCAGCGAGCATTTCACTCAGAGAAGGTGTAGATGGCTTAAATAAACAAATAGAAATACCCTGGGGTGCATTCAGGTAGTGACTGATGTCAAGCTCATAAAGTGAGCAAGAGGTGACAACTTAATCGTGTGCCTAAAATGAGCTGCACAAATGACAGAACCTTTATTCCTTCCTCTCTGCTCCCTGTGGTAGTATCAATTAGGTTTTTGTTTGTGTGTGATCCCATCGGCCTTACTCTGATCTTCCTTAGCTTTCAGCTTTGCTATTCAGCTGCCTTCCTCTGATTGAGGAGCACACAAGTTTTTCAGATGCAAAGAGATCTTGTTGATAAGGCTGCTGGTGCCTTGAACTGTGGAGTGGTGTTGAGCTGCAATCTGTAGGGGTATGTGTGTTTCTTCTCTGTAGACATGTTTAACTCAATCTGAGGAAGTGATAGCACGGGTACCTTGAAGAGCAGGTTGGTGTCTTACAGGAGCAAGAAGAGGGTTGTAGGGGTGAGTCCAAGGTGTTATAAGTCTGTTCTGAATAGCAGTGCAAAGCATCTTATTTGGAGGCTTGGTGACTTGCTTTAGTATAAACAAAACTTCGAAGCTTTTATTGCATTTAGTGTTCAAAAGATTATCGGATAGGTAGATTACCCTTGTGGTTCTGTAAATAGCCAGCGAAGAGCTCCTCCATCAAGGGAAGACTTGCTGTGGGCGGAACACAGCAGAAAGCAGCGTGCCACTGACATCAGGGCTCTGAAACGACACAGGACGTTTAGGCAAGAGGTACCTGATAAAGCATATCCCAAGCTGCAGATGTAGGAGAAATCCCTTGATAGTCCTTTTAGCATGTAGTACTGTTGCTGCCAAGAATTAAAGCTCCTAGTGACTGAAAAGGAAGTATTTGCCCTTTGTGTAGCTCCCTAAGCATGCAGTTGTCTATCTCTTGCTCTTCAAAGCTGTTGGTGATCCAGAGTCCTCACTGCTTTGAAGAAAGTTCGATGAAGTCCCACATGCCAAGAGAAGCTGACAGAATATTGGAAGCCTGAATTGTAGCTTGCCAGTATAGTCCATTTTCAAAATAGCATTTTGGTGGGTTTTTTTTGCCTTTAATAGTGCTCAAAACTGTTGTTAAAGGGCATGTACTGTAGCTGTGAATTGCGGGGGGAGTGCCTGAGATTCACAGGTAGGCTTCCACTGTTGCAAATGGTCAGCATATAAAACTTCAAGGAAGCAAGGTTGAAATTTTACAGTGAGGAGTCACTGTTGAGAATTTATCCAAAAAGCGAGGAAGTAGAACTGCTAAGAAAAGGATGTTGTGTCAGTGAAATGGTGCTGTAAAAAAATAATATGAAAAGGGAGGTAAGAGAATAGCAGCAGACGTCTATTGGCAGTCATTTGGCAGTAAGCTTGGGCACTACTAAAACGTGTTTATTGTAGCCATGCAAAAACAGTAATGTGTGTTTATTCATTTTGTATGCTGACAAAATAAAAAGCTTGTGTAGCATCACTCCACTGAGATCCATCCCTGCATTAAAAGATACAATGCAATGATACAGTCTCGATAGGGTGATGGGGCATCCCATCTGTGCCTTTATTTGGCCATTTGGGAATTAAGCAGTTTCTGTCAGTCCGGCAAAGAGAGAACATCACTGTGCTGTTCCATCTGCCCTAACATGCACCTCTTAATTCAGATGGGAGGTTTCTGAAGGCCTGTTCTGGGTGTCAGGTGCTTGTAACATCTCTTAGTAACTAGTCTAAAGAGAAACATGCACTTTAAAGTGGCTGATTAAACCACTGTTGAAACTTAGAACAAAACCAAGAAAGCTTATTTGTGACATTACAAGCCAAATTTAGCTAGATCTTCTGCAATGTGTAATACAGATCTCCCGCAAATGATCAGATGGTTACAGATTAGCTACTTGCTTTAAACTTGTTTGTTCAGAGTACTAGATTCTGCTGACACTCAATGACAAAAGGTCCTTTAGTCTTCTGGCTGATTTCTTTTCTTTAATTTTTTTCTTATTTTAAAATACCAAAATGAACTTCAGTGAGGTTAAAGGAGATGAGGGAGGCCTCCAGCACTTTAAGCTACTAGACTTATGTTGGTGGATTATAGCCCAAACCAGTTATTGCTATTTAAATCCGCAATCTGGTACCTGATATGAAACATGCCCTTTCCTTGTATTTATCTTTTACTCATAGGGATTTTCTAATTAAAAATGCATAGGATATTAAATTACAGATGCAGTATAACCTGGAAAGTGTAAGAGATGTTAATAGACTTGCTATCCTGATGTACTGGCATGCATGGCCTACTATTTGTGATATGAGAACATTATCTCGTGGGTCTACAGTCAGGTAACTGGGGAGGAAATTCCTAATATTCCAGTATGTTCAGTGACATTCTCCATCACCTGAGCAAACTGAGACTGAAAGCTTAATCCAAAGGTACCATCAGATTTGTTGGCTTGTTCTACCTGCCTTAGTGTGTTATTGGCACTGAGTGAGCGGTGCTGGAACGTGCACTTTGGGCACGTACTTTTCATCCTTTTCAGTGATAGTCATGTGCCAGTACCATAGTGAATCATGACTAATGTGAGCCTCTATCACTAGATGTGGTGGTTGGCCACCAGCCTGCGCTGCTCTAGCAGCCTGCTGCTGCCCAGGAGGGCAACTCCCTCCCTGCTGCCTCCTCCCACCTCTTCTCTGCTATGCTGGGCCTTTTGCTGACACTAGTCAGGTTTTGACATGTGTGCCCCTGAAAAAAAATGCCTGAACAAACAATAAAAAAAATCCCAGAACACCTGACTGCTTGCTGCTAATTGTCAGGTTCATTTTCTCCTGGCTGGTGAGATGAACTGATATAGTAAGGGGTCTGATTAGCCCAAGCTGGTGTGAGGGAGGGGAATGAGCCCTTGGATCACCCAGCTCAGCAAGCTGCATAGTAGTGCTGTCAAACATGCTTGCTGGCTCTGCCAGAGTCCTGGTCAGTCAGTGGAAAGGCACGAAAGGTGGGAATATATGGCTTTCCTGTTCTGTGTCTGGTAAGGCAGTCTCCTGCTCTGTGTCCAGGACTTGTGTGAGAGTGCCAACTACTTAATTTTAGAGATGTTCAAAATCACTGAGTAGAGCCATACATCTTGCTAGGCTTGTATCAGCTACAAAGCCAGAAGCAAATGTGTGTCAACTTCTTTTCTTTCTTTCCAGTTACTGGCCCAGGACATCCGACATGAAAGGAATGTGATTTTGCAGTGTGTTCGATACCTCATCCAGAACAACATGTTTGGACTTAATTGTAAAACAGAACCACAAGCTGAATCAGAGACTGAACAGTCCACTACAACCACAACAGAGTCTTTGATGGACAAACTTGATGAATCTAATCATTCTTGTAGCTCTGACCTTCAGTTAGCAGGAGGAGAAGATGATACATTATTAATAGCCCAGGGTGAGAAAGTGCCCATGGATCAGACTTCACAGATTGTTCATGTGGCAGATGAGGACACATGGGAAACCCCATCAATTCAGTGTGAAGATGCAGTGTAGAATGGATGTCTGTTGTGGACAATAAAGCACAGGCTAACATCTTCTGCCTGACTCATACTGGTGTCTTTCAAAAAGCAAAATAAAATAATCATTTAAGTACATCCTGAGAGCCCTGAAACCACTTTTCTGATCGGGTCTGTCTGAAGTGGCAGTTTCCTTGTGAAAACAGCATCTGTGTTGAGTAATTGCATTTCTCCATGGCAGAAAGGCAGCAGTGGCACAGAGTATGACCTTCCCTAGAGTAGGTGCAGATTGTTGCTTTTGAGCTTCAGAGCTCTGTTTTACCTCATTGTGAAATGTGTGTCAGTCCATCACCAGAGCCAGGTAGTCTTGCGGTAGGATGGGTCTTCCTTGTGTGAAATCATGGTCTGCCATGTATCTGAGCGTCCAAAAGTGTTTCGGTGTACTCTTGAAATGACGATTCAGTTAACATTTTTTTCCACAGCTGTTACTAATACAATATAGCTAATACAAGTGTAATACATCTAGTATGAAATGGAAGATACAACTGACCTGGCTGTAAAAGTACTGCTTGTACCAGGAGTCTCCTGCTTTCTGAACTAGTTTGTTAATTGAGCAGAGAAACAGGAGTGAGGGTGCAGACTGATGTGAGAAGGCGTTTTTAAAAAATTAACAAAGTAACTGCTTGCATCAGTGCTAGGTTGCTGGTTGACCTCGGGTACCCAGCATTAAGCCTTGGGCCTTAACTGCAGTTACAGTCATTGCCTGACAAATCTTAACTCTTGAAGAAAACTCTTGGTATTAAAGTTTAGAAGGCTTACTAGGAGTTACTGGTTTGTAGGCTTACCAAGAGTTACCGGTTTGTCCCTTTTTAATATGCATTGGGAATTTATTAGTTTGCCTTCTGGAAGAATGTCTTCCTTGGTACATTATGGTGCTCCTACAGCATCCTGTGGTTTATCACCCCCTACCCCCCCCCCCCCCCGATCTGTGCATACATCCATAGTGTTGTGAGCACTAAAAAAGCATCAGCCCAGGTTTAGAAGCAAGTTTAGTCTTGATTACATTGTGCATTTGTTTGTCAGAATCCTTGTCAAGGGCAGATGCTAGTTTGTCACATTGACATTGAAAACTGAAAACAATGCCATGAAAATATTCTGAAGTGGAGGTTTTGACAAAAGATTCTGCTCTTTGTCTTTTAGTCATGGCTAAATGTTGGAGTTAAATCTTGGGGACTGATTTTTTTTTGGTGGTTGTTGTTGTTTGGTAGAA
Source organism: Falco biarmicus (assembly GCF_023638135.1). NCBI lineage: Eukaryota > Metazoa > Chordata > Aves > Falconiformes > Falconidae > Falco > Falco biarmicus. The sequence continues at coordinate 32,524,436 of NC_079289.1, forward strand.
GTCTAGCCTTCTATTCCACCATCTAAAATACAGGCTCACATGGGGTTGTTTTGTTGCCTAATAATGATTTTCTTTCCTCTAGTTCCTTAACTTGTGCCATACATCTCATTTGTGGTGCACAGAAAACAAGAAATAGTTGAAAATTCTGTCCCACTGCTCTGCTATTTATAGCTATGACTGCATATTGTGTTTGTAATGCACTGTCTAAATTTATGGAATTATATAAATATCAACACCCTTGTAAAAGTTGTGTCTCAAGAATATATGTGCAGAATAGAAGCACTGATCATAAACATTATATTTCTAAGGCAGATGATTCATTCTTCCCATGATGATCCCACGAGCCATTTCAATCTCATGGACTTTCTTAAGGCTCTTACAGTTTTACTGCAATGAAAATACCAGCGAAGGACTCTCAGCCACGGAGATCTGGCACTCGGACAGAACGTGATTTTTGGAGTGGAGTGGTACCAGTGCTGTTGAAAGCATGGGTAACAGCTGCAGGAAAAGAAATGGATGTCTTAGGACTGCTACTAAATTGCACTTTAAACAACCCTTAATGTGTTTCTGTCCCTATTGAGTTGATGGCAGAGCTTTCTTTGATTGTGTGCTAACCCTGTGTTTTAAAAAAAAAAAAGGGGGGAGGGGACCCACCGAAAAAATCCCCAGAAGCAGAAAAAAACTTTAACCTGAATTCTTTATGATGTTGTCATTATGGACTTAAGCATATTAAACTTTCACACAAAACCAAAAACTGTCAGAAGAAATATATATTAAAAGTCTGATTCAATGTAGATGGGAGGAGGTAGGTTTCTTTTGGGGCAAGGTCAGTTTATGGCATGCATCAGGCATTTTTAACCTAGGGCTTGCTGCGTACATGCAGAATTGCTGCTGTTCTCATATTGAACCATTTCAGGCATGTGGAGGCATTTGCTGCAATAATGTTAAACTCTGAATTGCAGTCTTGATCAATGAGTGGAAGGTCTCTGCCCCTTCCTCTCACCTACTTTTCCTGTTCTTCCAGGCTGTGTTCAGACATCATATACCCCTTCCTGCTATTCAAGAATGTGCTTAGTACTTTGGATTCAGCCTTAGGATAAGAAAGCTACCACAATGACCTTTTTCTGGTACTATCAAATGCCTATAGGCTTCTCTGGTCCCTGCAGCTTTCCTGCTCTGTGTTAAGAGGGGTGGGTTTTGTTTACTCCTTTCTAATAAGACGTGTCTCTGTGTCTGTGTAAGAAGAACCTGTTGCTTCTGACACACTGCAGGAACCAAAGTCTTGATTAAGCTTTGTGTAGTTTTTCACTTTCTCATTGTTTTGGTGTAGGGTGGTGGGTTTGTGGTGAGGTTTTTTCAAGTGTTATTAGGAAAAAAAATAAATCCTACTTCTCAGGCTTTTGACTCACTTCAGATAAAAATATTTCAGTGACAACCTTCACACTTCTGAAATTTTATTTTTATCTTCTAACTTGGCTACTGAATATGTAATTGTGGGTGTCTAGTTTAAATTTGGTACTCCTGGGCTTTGGTCGTTTTTTTTGTTTTAAATCCATCTCACCTACTGAGCTAGAACAGTTGAGAGAAGAAAAAAATACTAAAATCAGGCTTTACTCAGTCGTGGTGGTGCAGCTTAGGCAATCTAGGCTTCCCTGTGAACAAAATCACTGACATTACAGCACAGCTAGCTACTCCTGAGATGAGGGTAAGGGAAACAAGTGGTGTGCATTTCTAACCTATGATTTCTTGGTCAGAGAGGGCTTTTGCAACAGATTTTGTGTGTTGACGTTGCAGTCCTTGCATTGGGAGCATAGGGGATAGGGCGGTTTGATTAGCTCTGCTCCAAAGGGAGGTGCTGTCAGGGCTGGCTCCAATCCTCTGTGTCATCTCCTTACAAGGGGTGTCCCTCTGCTCCCTCTGTTCCTGTCACCACTAGTCCAAGTCATGCGGTGCAGTCGTTATTCAGGAATAACAGTCGTAAAGTCCTAGCAGATCTTAAGTGTTTGAAAAGTATTGAGGCACAAATACAAACGCTTTGGGCAGGTTGTTCTGTTAAAGGCAGAAGTCTGGGCTAGAATTCTGTATTCCCCAAGCTATCTAGAAGTGGCAATCTGTCATACTGTGGACCGGTGTCATCATGAGGCTACTTCTGAATATCGTTAAAAGCACAAGACAATTGGAGAGAGTTCCTGAGGACTGTAAGGAAAATGAATACCAGTTCAGGAGGATCTGGAGACCTAAAGGTCATCAGCTTCACCTTGACCTCAGGAAAGGTGGTGGAACAGATGAGCCTGGAAACCATGTCTAGATGTAGTAAGGCCAAGAAGGTGTTTGGGCTTAGTCAGCATGGATTTATGAAGGAGAAATGCTTGATCAACTGGCAGGTCTTCTACAGTGAGATTACTTGCTTGGTGGCTGGGGTGAGGGCAGTGGATGTTGCTTGTAGCTTTAGCAAGGCTTTTGATACTGTGTCCTGTAAAATCCTCATGGGTGTGGTGTGGGCTAGTTAGGTGGATGCTGAGATAGATCAAACATTAGCTGAAGCGTGGGCTCAGAGGGTTGTGATCAGTCACCAGTAGGCTGAGGGAGCTGGTCCTTTCTCTCTCTTCAGCACTGGTGAGGCACATCTGGATTGCTGGGTCCAGTGCTGGGCTCACCAGTACAGGAGAGACGGGGACGTACTGGAGCAACTCCAGTGTGGGGCCACAAAGATGATGAAGGACCTGGAGCATCTTTGGGATGGGGCTGGGAGAGCTTGGAGAGGAGAAGACTCAGGAGGGTCTTATCCATGTGGATAGATACCTGATGGGAGAAGTAAACAAGATGGAGGCAGGTTTTTCCCAGTGGTGCCCAGGACTTGAGGCAAGGGACAGTAATCAAAATATGGGGAATTTCTTTTAAATACAGGAAGAAACATTTTTACTCTGAGAGGGTTCAAACACTGGAATGGGTTTCCCAGAGAGCTTGTGAATGTCCTTGGGGATAGTCAAAACCTGACAGGCTGCAGCCCCCAGCAGCCTGCTGTGGCTGACCCCACTGTGAGCACTGGATGGTCTCCAGAGGTGCCTGTCAGCCTCAGCAGCCCTGGGACTCTGGGCTAAACTGGATGTGCTGCTTGAAATTACTTCCCAGTGTAAGACACCTGCCTTGGAAGCGCTGCCCCTACTGAAACGACTGAGCAGTCAAACCGTGCAGGCTGCCCGGCCCCTACAAAGCTGACAGGCTGCTTCAAGTATTGAAGAGAAAGTCCAAACTTGGCATCCATGACAATGGACACGATTCCATGGCCTATGTTTGTCCCTAGTGTTTGCCTTTGCATGACCTTGGACTTCAGGTCCATGCATCAGTTTGCAGACCGGGATGCTAATTACAGTGCTTTTGCTTCCCTTGCGATGCAATTTGAGATGGATGAATGAAAAATGCTGCATCTAAGTGCTGTGTTTTGCTGTTACTGGGTGAGGTGAGAAAGAGTTGTCAGGCTGGTATCGCTGATGCAGTCGGGGAGTGCTCAGTACCTGAAAGAAACTCCCACTCTCCCTACATCTCATCACTCTTCTGGCTTATGCTGTGTGACTTTTCCTCATTTGTCCTCTAGTTTCTAAATACACTCTTCAGGTGGAAGCCCTTTTTTGGTTAGACAGCTTTTTTGGCTTGGTATAATCTTTCTATCCTTATTGTATATTTAAAGGAAGCTGTATAGGCTCTGTATGTGCACGGGCTCTTGTATGAAAGCAATACGAGCTCAGAAAAATAAAGCTTCTGTTGAGGTGTATCTGACATGCTGAAACCCCTAAGTAGTCATAGGAGCAGTTGTTGTTTTGGGTGAGGGGAAATTCAGTAGACATTTCAGCTGAACATTTTTCGGGTTAACTGTTGTCATAGAATCGTAGAATGGTTTGGGTTGGAAGGGACCTTAAATATCATCCAGTTCCAACCCCTTGTCACGGGCAGGGACACCTTCCACTACACCAGGTTGCTCAAAGCCCCGTCCAGCCTGGCCTTGAGCACTGCCAGGGATGGGGCATCCACAGCTTCTCTGGCCAATCTGTGCCAGTGTCTCACCACCCTCACAGGAAAGAATTTCTTCCTAATGCCTGATCTCAATCCACCCTCTTTCAGTTCAAAGCCGTTCCCCCTTGCCCTATCGCTACATGCCCTTGTAAAAGCCCCTCCCCAGCTTTCCTGTAGGCCCCCTTCAGGCACTGGCAGGCTGCTATAGTCTCCTGGGAGCCTTCTCTTCTCCAGGCTCAACTTGGTGTCGTTGGCAAACTTGCTGAGGGTGCACTCAATCCCAGTGTCTGTGTCACCAGCAAAGAAGTTAACAGCAGTAGCCCCAGTACATACCCCTGAGGAATGCTACTCATCGCTGGTCTCCACTTGGGCATCAAGATGTTGACTGTAACTCTTTGAGAGCGACCATCCAGCCAATTTCTCATCCACCAAGCGGTCCATCCATCAAATCCCTGTGTCTCCATTTTAGAGACAAGGATGTCATGTGGGACAGTGTCAAATGTTTTGCACATGCAAATGCAGAATTAGCCACTTTTCCCTTATCCAGCGATGCTGTAACCCCATTGTAGAAGGCCACCAGATTTGTCAGGCACAATTTGCCTGTTAACAATCACCTCCTTATTTTCTATGTGCCTTAGGAAGATCTGATCCATGATCTTGCTGTGCACAGAGGTGAGACTGACTGGCTATAGTTTCCAGAGTCTTCCTTATTTCCCTTTTTAAAAATGGGGGTTATGTTTCCTCCTCTCTGGTCATGGGAACTTCACCACACTGCCACAACTTCCAAATATGATGGATAGTGGCTTAGCAACTTCATCTGCCAGTTCCCTTGGGACCCACAGATGCATCTCATCAGGTCCCATGGACTTGTGCAACTTCAGGTTCCTTTGATGTTCTCAAAACTGATCTTCGATAGTGGGAGGTTCTTCATTCTCCCAGTCCCTGCCTTTGCCTTTTGAAGCTTGGCTGGTGTGGCTGGAGTACTTGCCAGTGAAGACTAAGGCAAAAAAGTTGAGAACCTCAGCCTTTTCTATGTCTGAGGTAACCAGGTCTCCCGTTTCCTTCTGGAGAGGGCCCGCTTTTTCCCTAGTCTTCCTTTTATTGCCGACATACCTATAGAAGCTTTTCTTGTTGCCCTTGATGTCCCTGGCCAGATTTAATTCTACCAGGGCTTTAGCTTTCCTAGCCTGATCCCTGGCTGCTCAGACAGTTTCTCTGTATTACTTCTAGCCTGTCTGTCCTTGTTTCCGCCCTCTGCAGGCTTCATTTTTGTGTTTGAGTTTTTCCAGGAGCTCCTTGTTCATCCATGCAGGCCTCCTGACTTTTTTTCCTGACTTCCTCTTTGTTGGGATGCTTTGCCTCTGGCATCACCATGAAGACACTGATCTGGGTACTTTTGGAAAATGAGACAAGAAATTGGCACAAATGCAATATGTAGTCGGAGGAAAACAGCAGATTTGTTTTCTCTTTGTTGCAGCAAGGTAGATACCAAGTTGTTAAACCTGTTTCCCCCACTCCAGTCTCTCCACTTACTTTATAAACACGGGGTGATCTGCCTGAATAATGGAAGTGTAGCCTTAGTTTTGGGGAGGCTGAAAGAAAATTGCCACCAATATTTGTCTGTGCTGGGCCACTACTCCTGTGACCAGCAGGCATCTGTTCAGACTGGGTGCCTTTTAAACTCTGCTTCCTCGGCAAATGGTTGGGGCGAAAGAACTAGATTTCCCACTGGGTTGATTTAGGGATGGATCTGGGCAAGCAAGGAGTTCCAGTGATAGCCTGAAACATCCCCAAGTATGCCAGTTTGTAATAATTTCAGAGATTTCTTTCTAATATGTCTGAGCAGAGTATAATATTTTGGAGACATTCGTTTTAGATTGGTGAAACCTCTTTTTTCACTTGGGACAAAAGCATTCTGTTTCCATTTTAACAGAAATGAGGAAGCCAGAATAGATCCTCAGCATGGGAGGAGGTGACCCCCATCCCCAGGCTCCCAAGAGAGGGGTGCCCAAGCGGTGCCCTTGGGGTATGTGTGTCTGGCCAGCCCCATCTCCTGCCTCCTCATGACTTCACTTGACCCAAAGTGCTTCCCTCCCAGTGGAGGAAGAACCAGGCTGCTTTGCTGACTGGCTACAAATCTGAAAGGCTGGACCTCTGTAAAATGGAATTAAAAAAACCCAAACAAACAAAAACAAACAAAAAGCCAGAGGATGCTGGAGGGAGGCAATGTGGTGCTTGGAGTATTCCTGAGCAGGAAGATGTGGGGGTCCACGTCCTTGGGATGATCCCCTCCTGAGCAAGTGCTTTCATTGACTTGCCTCCTAATTAAAGTTGTCTGCTTTCCTCCTCCTCTGTCTCTGACCAGGATGGGGAGTCTGGTCCATGCTCTCCCGCTTGCTGGAGCTATTAAGTAAATTCAACCTGAATTTGAAAATAGCAGTGGGATTACTTAAACCACATTTCTCAGCAAGTTCGCTGTTGCTAAAACTCTTCATCCTGCTGTACTTAAACCTAAACCCTCTTCTTTATTTGCATTTGGTCTCTTAGCCAAGAGATTTTGACTTTCGAGGGCAAGATGTCAGTATTGCACCAGGCAATGTTGGAGGGAAGGTGATTGCATCATACAGCGACCAAATGTTATTGCAGCTTTCTAAAAGTGGAGGTTGTTTCCTAACCTTTCTATTAAAGCCAATTCATTCTGAATGTTGGTGCCTGCCTTGTCTTTTGTGCTATTAGGTGATACTGTTGATACAGATTTTCTCAAGAGATAATGAAATTTGTCTGCCCTTGCACCATGGAAAGCAAATACCAATAACACAGGAAAAAGACTCTTCTTTTATTGCCCTTTGGTTTCACGGCCATAAGCATGTTTTCCATCTCAGTTTCAGATGACCGTTTCTGAGAACCTGGTGCCTGTTAGCCCAGGACCTCCATCCACACACAGGAGGTCATAGCTGGTCTCTGAGCTCCCATGACACCCAAAGGTGACCAGAATCAACACATCTGGTTCTTTCCAAGGAACAAGGGTGGTGTGGAGGGAGCAGTGTTCCACCTCATATATGTATGTATTTTTAAGGTGGATTTAAAAAATGCTTGGGCATAATATTTGAACATAGATATTGGTAAAATAATGTAAATCTCCAATATTATGAGATTAATGCCCTCATATTGGTGGTTCCAGGGCCATACCAGGCAGGTGCCCCATCCCCTTTGCTTGTGGGAAGGCTCCCCACCTTCTGACATGGAGAGTATCCAGGGGACTCCCAGCATAAGCATTTTGCTGGAGCCTCTGCTACGCAGTCAGATGTGGTGTAAGAAAAGCAGTAATGTGAATAGCGATTCTCCTCTTATGGATACAACTGAATCATTGTTGTCATCGAAATTGGAGGTGTTGTGGAGCACAGGCTGTTCTTGGCTGGGGGATTACAAGATTCATTTGGGGTTTAGGGATGGAAATGCATGCAGGGTTTCCTTTTAAAAACCCCGTGCTTAAGTAGCTGTTTTGTTCCTACGCTAAAAACTAAAAAACTCGGGCTGGTGGGCTGCTTTCTGAATTTTTGGGGCATTTTGACTCACACTGCAGCCTGTCACCGGCACTGCAGTGTAGTGGCACGCCGTGCTGCATGCTAGAAATGCAGCTCTGTCATGGAGTTTCTTCCTGAGGGTGATGCAGTGATCTCCTTAATGGAAATACCGGAGTATGCACAGATAAAAAGGTGGGGGCAAGTCACCTGTGGAGGATAACGCAGGGTGCTGGTACTTGTTCCTACCCCTCTGGCCCAAAGGGAGGGGAGCACTGGCTGGGTGCAGGCAGCTCGAGGTTTCAGGGCAGGCACAGACAATGATGCTCCCTCCTGTGAAGCCAAGGATGCCGAGGCATCAGCCCACCGACATGTCTGGGTTGTAAGGCCAAGGCAACATCCCTGTGACCCACTTTGAATTTACCACTTAATTCATCTTCTCCAGCGCTATAAATAATTCAGCTAGAGGCAGTTCAACGGTGATAAATAGGATAATAAACCTGGTACTGCAGCAAAGGCTACAAAGAGAGCAGTGCTTTTTAATTGACTGTTGTGCAGTGACTAGGAAAAACAGAGAAAACTCACTCAAAGCCCTGCGCACAAACGTCACTGAGCACAAGTTCTTTGATGGCTTTGAAGTTTCCTGGAGTAATTCAGCCCTTATCAAAGGACTGTGTTGCATATAATGTTGGAGGTTTGAACCAGAAAATTACTTGTGATCCCAAAGTCTTTGCACAAACTGATTTAACCCTATGTGACCACTGTGAGGGTCCTGTTTTATATCTGGTAGGGTCTCTCCTTGGTCTGTTCCATTAATTCTGCCTCCATGAGATCCTGGTGAAACCTGAAGGCTGTAGGTGGGGAGGTCCGTAGCTCTTGCCACTGAGCCTTGTGCTCAGAGCACTGCGCAATACCTGCCTCTCAATTAAAAGATGTTTTCTTTGTACGTGACACCCAGCACTGTCAGTCGGGTGTCCTTACTGCCCAGGTGTGAGCCAAAAGCAGCAGCGACAGCAGTGGCTTCACAGGGTCAGACCAGGAGGTTGTCCCAGTGACAATGGCTGTTTGAAAGCTGTCCCTGGCTGCCGGTCCTACTCGTGACTGATTGCCACCAACACGTCTGGTTTTGAGGGAAATATGACCTGTGCTGTCCTCTGGGCTACCAAGCAAGTCTTGAAAGCAGGAGTGAGCCAGAGGAGGCTGGAAAGGGTAGCACATCCCTCGGTTGCCGTGTGAGCTCGTGCATGTCTGAGCGTGGAAAATAACCAGGCATGCAGGAGGATGGGTTTTTTGGCAGCAGAGCAGAGGCACAGCATTCCTCACTGTGATTCTGGGGAGATCTGGTTAAAATTTTCTGGCTCACTAGAGCTGCAGTTGGCTCCTCTGAAGAACATCCCGTGTGTTATGATTTTCTGCTCCCTGATGAATGAGGCTCAGAGCTTTAGCATTATGGTTTTTTTGATGTGTGCCTATATTTAGCTGAATTTTTAATGGTCTGCTAGACTGCTCTGTAGTTAGCTAATGAGATCTGGTTCAATAGGTTACTGTGCAACATCCATGTCCAGTTAGACTTGCAGTGGGAAAAACAGGACCAGGGAATCTTGGAGCCTGCGTTTGTACACTGCTTATTCTGCACTGCTCTGGGAGCAGACATTTCTCTGCTCTTTCCCCTGATCCCATCCAACCGTGGAGTCCCAGGGTGGTTTGTGGGAATGGTCTGTTTAATTTTATAAGTCTGGGATTCCTGGTTAGGGTCATGGATGGTGGAGATGTAAGCAGAGAGGAGCTGAGATCCAGCAGAACTACTTCTTGACTGTTAGTGGCTCCAAGGAGTAGTGATAGGAGAGGCTTCTGTAGCCTGTGTCTCGTGCTCCCCTGAGAGCTGGGATTGCTGAGGCGTCTGAAATTTGGTCTGCTTCAACAGGATGTTGGCCACCACTAAGGGAGGCATTACAGGGTATGATGTGGGAGAGGAGGGGAGGGAGAAGAAGGAGACAGTTCAGTCTCCTCAGCCAGCCCAGCTCTGCCAGATGGCTTTGGGAATGCACTGCCCTAGTAAGGGCAAGCAAATGAGAAGGTGCTGACTTATAAATACCCACAATTTCTTGGGAGAAGAGACCCCACAGACAGAAGGGCAGCCAGCCATCAGTTCCTGGGCTCAAGAAGATGCTGTTTATACTAGCAGCCAATGACAGGATCTAAATATGCCTCTAAATCCATTACTCCAACAGTAAGCAGCAAAAGGGTTAAATATAATAAAAACCTAACTTGGCATTGTGTCTTTTCACTGAGAATCACTGAAGTAGAGATTTTCACTCTAAGCCATGTAGTTGAACTCCAGTCACTTGAAGGTCTCAAAATTCAGGCCAGCATCCCCCCAAGGCAGCACTGATGTTTTCTTGTAGCTCTTTCAAATTTGTATTAAAAATGCTATACCTGAAGCTGTTTTGATCAACTGATATTTGCTGTGTTCCAAACAAGAGAGTAAGGTTGCACCCCACCTGCTCTCAGCAAAGTGACACAGTTGCTCGTGCTTTTGGTTTTGTTTTTTTTCCCCTTAATGGTTTTAACTGCATCACCAGGAAAAACTTCATTGTTGCCTTCAGCTTCATGTAGCAATACATCAGAGAAGGAGCATAAATTCAGCAGGCTAACAGGGACAAAGGGTCATGGGACTAGACCTTGGCAGATAAGCTGATGCACAGAGCCTGGTCAGTACCTGGGTGGGTAATATATCACTGCTGCTGCAGAGCGAGAGGCTACCCTCTATTGCAGCTGAAATGGAAACCCCTGCAGTAACGGAGGTGGGGTTTCTCGGATGGATGGTGGTGGGGTGAGGTGGATACGGGAGGGGGAGTCATAGGCACTTGCAAGTGCATGGGTGGAGGAGGCAATGCTTCTGGTTTTGTGTTTTTTTTTCACTCAGGTGAGTCTAATCCCTAAAATCACCTCCTGAACTCAACTAGAGATGCTAAATTCAGTATTAGTCTTCAAATAATTTGCTCTCCTCAATGGATAAACTTTGGCCTCCAGAAGTAGGACCTGTTCTTCTTTGGGAAAAGAAGCCCCAGTATAAGAAGCCAAACCCCTGAAAGAAACCATCACCCCTGGTCTTTCTCCCTGACCAAGCAAACTTCTTGTCCTTCATGTTTTCTGTGGGAGGTGTGCTCACCCTGGCTACATCTTTAGGGGACAGTGTGTGCCCCTTCAAGTATCTTGACTTTGAATTCCTAATACAGCCACCTTGGCTTTCAAAACAAGGGTCCCTTCTTTTGCCTGTGAGGGTGATGACCTTATAGCTTTTGCATTTATGGGTTCTTGGAAATTAAGCTGGAGGGTGTTCTGTCAGCACCACTGTAGGCAAGAAGGTCCGATGGGGTGGTGTTGATGTAATTTGTAATCAATCAAATCATTTTCAAGTGGATATGTAGTGTTTAGATGGGTCATGGCACCAGAACACTACTTGAAAAATTTAGCCTTGGGTCTCTCTTGTGTTCCCTCCACAGCAGTATCTGGCTGGCTGGCAAACCCGCACCCACCCTCCACAAGTCTTCAAGGTTAAAAGTGAGTGCTGGCTCTGGTTTGCAGGTACAAGCATGCCAACAGCTCATGAAATTGTCTTGAAGGCTTTGAGCAATGCTGGTGGGAGCTTTTTATCTCAATGGGGTGGAGACCAGAGCACAGAGGTTAGAGAGCACAGCAAGTGCTGGCAGGCAGCCAGATTTGGAGGGGAAGGGGATACAGGTCAGGGTAAGACACTCCTGGGTTAAAATGCACAGAACCTGAAAAGCAGTCCCTTAGCTCCGGTGGGAGCACAGCAAGACATACTCTGCACCAATACCTTTCTCTAGCAGGTCCTGAGAACAGAGCTGGTTTGAGCTCTGAGAAACTCACACCTGACTGATAAACTAGAAAATCACGCCTTGCAGCCCAAATAAAGGTTGTCTTTATAAATGGGTAGGAGTCTTGGGAGGACCCTAGGGCGGCTGTGGCTTCCTCCTCCCTTCTCTCTCTTGACATTGCCCAGTGCAACAAGTGTTCATGCAAGAGCTGCCGTGTGTGATCTTCCTCCCTCTTTTCCCCACCAGCATTACAGCTGCATCCAGCGTTGTAGCTTCCCCTAATAGCAGCTATAACCAACCCTGTAAATCAGGCTCTGTATTTATGGGACCCAACGTGGAATAACAGGATGAACATATCGGTCAGCAGCCACTTTGAGGAAAACATGCAAATACACCGAAGGGCCCCAGCTGAAAACAGTTTGTACCAAAATCCCGATCATCCTAAGAGCCTGTCTTAATCATGACTTGTGCTTTTGCTGTCTCCGAGTGCAGCTGAGAATCGGCTCCCTCCTCCTCACCCTCCTCTGTTACATTCTCAAAGGGCAACAGCAGCAGCACAGTGAGCCGTGTCTCTTTGCAAGAGTTTGGAAATGAAAACAGTGGGCAAGGCTTCGATTTCCCTTGCTGTCCTCTGTGATGGACATTTGCAAAAGTGTCCTGATAAAAGGCCCTGGCATTCTGCAGAGCAGTGGTGCTGCGCCTGAGGGCTCAAACTTTGTGCTTTCAGGCTTTTAGTCATCAATAAACAGAGCGATTACACGCTCTTTCTGGATGTGCTCTCTCTTCTGCAGTGAAATTGTTTGTTGCCATGGATATCACTTTGTCTTGAGAGACACATAACCAAAATTGATTTAAACAGACCCTCGTGGGTCAATATTTCCATAGGAGTAAATGCATATCTTGAGGCTTCCTAGAACTATTTTACTTGTCCCTCATGCAAGGAGGATGAAGCACCCAGAGCTTCAGCTGGAGAGGTAATGGATGCCCTTGAACTGTAAGGAAAGCTGGAATATTTCGTAAATTATTTTGCCCAAACTCAGAAAGGTAAAAGAACCTCTCCGATCTCAGCAGCTGAAAAGATCAGGTAGAAGTTTCTCTATTGTTTATTCTTGAAAATTTGAAACTACTTCTTCTTGCCAGTCCTAATTTTTTTTTACAAGTGCCTTTCAGTCTGGGGTTTCCAAGATGTGTTGTATTGCAGCTCATAAATGGACTTGTGTTCTGGTGAACAATAGTTGTTACTGTTTAATGCAGAGATTTGATAAAATTTGCTAATGACTGCTGCAGAAAATGGGCAGATCGAGTGGAGAGAAGTTTTCAGTTTCTACCCAGGAGCAAAACTCCCACTCCCTGGCTTATGAATTTCATTAGGTGGAACTAATTAAAGGGATGTTTCTTATTACCAAGATGAGAAGCAGTCCAAGAGGAGTCCAGGGAGGTTTGTACACTGCAGCACAATTGCTCTGCTTTTAAATGCTGCGAAAGCATTGCGTCCTATTTAATTTGACATTCCTTGTGTTTGTTTCTCTTCGTGACTCATAGCACAACACTGGCAGCAGGCCTAGGAAGTAGGTTATGGGATCTGGCGTGGGGACACTGGTGGATTGTATTCCAAGTGTTGTGCTTACATTGCACCACCAGCCATGAGAGCATCCAGCAAACTGTGTTCATACCGCCCAGTAAGCTGGTGGCTTCAAAAATCAGATTAACAGCTGCAGCAGCGGGCCAAGGCAGGCTTGACTTAGCATTTAATTTGCCACATCTATTAGCTTAGCTTCTTTAATATGAAATGATTTTAGCACATGAATAAAAAAGCTCTGCAAAACACACACTTCTAGCTGTCACACTCTGTTTTTAAGCAATAGGTTGATCTCTTCCAGCCTCTCACCCGTCCCCTGACTGAGATGCTGTGCTGCAATCATCAGACCTGCACAAAAATAGGGTGATCAAGTAAGTAATTGTTGACAGAAATTGCACGAGGGCTCTGATTTCACCCACTGATGGGAAATAAACACATTCATTTTCACACTGATGGGGACTTGATGGCACGGGGGGGTTATGGCGGGTGGCAGCAGCTCTGCCTCTGCTCTTCAGCTCTCGATCTCTCCAGTACAGTCCAAGAGCTCAGATCTTCGCTCCCTCTGGCTTAAGCTAATTAAAAGGCAAGGGCATCATGCTGCTCTTGTGGACTCCAAAGCCGAAAACAGTAGTGGTATGTCTTGGGAAAGACTGGGTAGTTTATCTAGCATTGCTGTTAATTTGGTCTTCTGCAGAATAAAAAACTCACAGCAAAACAAATCAAGTGTTTAGGAGGGTCCTTTGGCTTTGCATGGACATTTCATGACCAGTAAAGCCAGAAGGGCATAAAACGCAGGTGGATGCCAGGCTATGTCAAACCCTGCTTCCTTAACCCGGCCCCTCTCTGCAGAAGGACTAGAGTCAGGATTTAGGTTGTCTGTCTTCCTTTGCTGATTTCTTCTGATAGAAGACAGATGATTTCTTGCAGCTCAGTGACAGAAAATGAGTAATATTTGGGGAAAGCACCACGAGAAGTGATAATTTGCCAGCAGAGGAAATAAAAGCATCGCTAAAAGATTCTTGTCTGTAGTGCTGACCATAACTGTGTTAGTGGGTTCTTGTGTCACTTAAAATGGTGTGTGCATTCTGCAACGCAGATAACGAAAGGGGGTGTGTCTGCTTGTGTGTGTTCTGGTGGATACAGAGCTAGGATCTCAACTAAATTAAATTTAGTTTAGATTTGTAAATTTATGGGGAACTTACAAAGTGGCAGGTCAAGGGCAAGGTGCAACATTTGCTCTGGCTTATGAAGATCTGAATACCAACAATAATTTTGAGTGATTCAGGAGTGATTTTTTAAAATATTAACCAGAATTCAGCTAAGCAGTGAAGCAAAAGATAAACTATTCCCTATTGCCTTTCTTGGGACTTGCTTTCTTAAGAAAAGAGTTTCTAAAAAGCAGGCTTGGCCTTCAGGATGACCATTGCAAGGTCAGCAGGAGCAGTACAAATCCAGCCCTTCTAGGGCTACAAAGGAACAGGAGTCTCCTTGTGAACCCAAGGCAGTGTGTACCCATCTTCTCAGGCATTCCTGGAAATGCTTGCTTGCATTTTATTGTGCTCTCAGGCACTCAGGGAAAATTTCAGAGAGTACTTAATTTTCCCTGAACTGAAACCTCCCCTTTTTTATTTTTTGCAAGCTGTAGGTGTGAAACAGCAGTGTTATTTACTGTTGGTAAACTCTTGAAGCTCTTCTGTCCCCTTCCACAGTTAAAGACTCCTATTTTTATAGTTACACAGTGAAACATCCATCTCTGGGGCTGCATGAGTACCGGAATACATGGAAAAAGTGAAACTAAGCAGGCCCATTAATACATTACTTAGGTTTTTGTTTTTATGGTTATTTTGCAGCTTGGAAACAAAGAAGAAAGCCAGTGCCATACTGTCAGCCAGCTGGAGATGGGCCAAGACCTGGAGACACACACACACACACACACACACTCTCACACCGTCTCCTTCTTCTTTTAAATTCTTGACAATTTTTTTTTTTCCAGAGCTTCCTAAACAGCTGTCTGGCTTCCCTTTTGGAGAAGAGGAAATGGAAGAGGGGAGCCATGACCGAGGCTGTCGGAAGCGGTTGCAGACTAGCTGTTCCAAGCGCTTGCCGTTGCAGTGGGCTTTCTGCCCGGGCGATGCTAGAAAAAAGGTCCCACGAATGGTTTCATCTGGTGTCAGAGTGGCAGGTCTTTCTTCTCTGGGGGAGAAATGATGGAAAACACATGATCATTGGAGACTTCCTCCAACTTTGTGTTTTTAAATATATTACACGTTTCGATGATAAGTGCAGTGAAAGGGCAAGCTTCTTGCAACTGTTTGGGTTGTAGAGCAGATTAAGCTTTATAAATGTTGTTACTTTGGTTGTCATATGGTCCAAATCAGTTTAGCGCTGGTAAAACATTGCATTACCCATGAAAAGCAACCTCTGTCTCCAGCCAGGGCTGTCAGCTCTTCAGTGCTCACTCTGATGTTCTCTGTAATAATGTGCTGTTCTCCAAGGCTGTAATTTGCTACGAAGAGAAACATTAGGTAGAGGTCTGATTTATCAATTACCCTGATAAAAATTATGTGGCTTCTCATGGTAGGTTATTATTACTTTTAGAATGAAATTTTGCCACATACTGAAATAATAAACACCATACAATGATGGCTTCCTTTTTTTTTTTTTCTTTAACTTGTGCATATGAAGTCAATTACTTTATCCAACTGAGAGGAATAACTTATCGTCTTTTTTACTCTTCCCTCCTCGTGCACTGCTTCTTCCACCGGGAAAGGTAGTATATCAGCAGGATGCACATTAAAAATGTAAGTGTACTTTTGTCTTGAAATTTTAGCACAAGGTCAGAAATATCCAAATGGAATAACCTGCCTGTGGGGTTGACAACTGCAGCCTGTCAAAACATCAAGCCAAATCCAGTGTTGGTTACTTGACTATAAGAAACACATCTTGATGGTAACATTTCCTCCCCTGCTGAATAGTCTGTTTAAAAAGTATATCTGAAAGATCGATTAATGCCACGTACATAATTTTCCCCACATCAGCATTGAATGGCTACATGAGAAGAACAATAATTAGTATTCCTGCTTTCCTGAGCTATCCATCTGTACACAGTCTTGCTGTTCTGTCTTAATGCACACATCTGTATGTGCATGTAATTTCTGCATGAGAACAGTAACTATAATAGCTAAGCAGTAAGCTCATAAGAAGCTCTGCCTCACCTGAAGGTATAATCCTTTATTTGTGACATCTCAACTAGTTACTACTGGAAAGGATTGTGGCTCCACGTGAGAAATGAGCAGGATCAGTGGAACCTATAAGAGGTGTTTTTCTTCCACACATTAAAATGTCTCTAAGACATATTTATTAAAAGAAAAAGAGGCACTTAGGTGAAGCTTTGCCCACAGGAATGCTCCCGAGTAAATTTGCTCTTGGTATGTCTGGCTTATGTCTGCCTCTGTCTTACTTGGTCCTTATTGCCAAGGAGAAATTGATAAGCTATACAAATTTTAACAAAAATCTGAAATGGCAAAAGGCACCCCATGCTTTAATCCTGTAGAAGTAACAATGATGAATGTCACTTGACATGCTTTTACTGGTATAATAAAAGAAAGTCTTCCCACTAAAAACCAAACCAGGTGAAACAGCAGAGACTCAAGATTTGACCTGGGTTTAGAGCTGGGCAGTTTTGCCCATCCCCTGCTGACCCCGACCGAGAGGCGCTGGCTTGCTCAGGGAAGGGGTGAGGTGACGTGTGTCTGGTGGCAGCGGGGCAGTGCAACTCCCCATCCGGCTCTTCTGCATGATGCAAACCTACAGAACCTACACAGGACTGTACTGGTAATTCCTGATCGTCCTGGGAACCCTTGGAGTATCTTTTAGTTTTTCAGGAAAGTGCAGCCTGCTCCAGTGACCTGACCCCACTCACATCTCATATTATACATACAGGCTTGACCTTGTGGCTTGACTCTGTCTTCAAATGTTTGTGCCTAAAGGGTTGGAATGTAATGCTATACCTTCCCATAGAAATAGGATAGGGGAAAATTTCTTGGAAACTGCTAGAACAAGGACCAAAAATAAAAGGCATCTGAGCAACAAGTGGAACCACATGGACAAGGCATTGCTCTTCTCTGTTTGCTTTTCTGGTTGGTGCTTTTCTGTTGTCCCTTTTCCTCTTCAGGACATTTGTAGGAGGCTATAAATACACAGAGTCTGTGCAATTTCCACTATGGAAATGAGGGTTCCCATGCCCCTGTGCTTGGGATTGAGTGCCAAGGTGTGCACCAGGCATAGGTGCCGTGATGGGGGGCTCTGCTACTGGGCTGCTCTGGGATGCCTCTTCCAGCAGCTTAGGGAAGGGAAAAGAGAAACCTGAGGTTTTGAGGTTGGTACTGCTTATGTGGGCCAAGCGATGGGACTATATAAGGGCTGGGGACATTTGTCCTAATTCAGGATTGTAACATACAGCTATTTTTCCTCTCTTCATCCCTGCCCTATCATGGAAATCCCAGTGTGCCTACAGCAGTGAGTGACTGGGGCAGAGACAGCTTGTTCTAAAACGTGCAGTGAAACATCGTTATGAGACCTGAATTACGCCAAAACACTCAATCCTGGGAAGGCTTCTGCCCAGAGACCCTCCCACACGGCTACGTGAAAAGCACACAAAAATTTGCCTGCGCCTGTTTTCCTGGGAAGACTACTTGTAGCTCTGAGCAAAACCACAAGATTAGGGATAAAATGCAACCTCTGCTGCTTTTCGTGGCCGGGTGCTGCAGCATTAGGTGGTTTGAATTACAGCGCTGGGACGTGGATGGCCTGCGCGGGCATGCCGGGGACGTGCCTCCCCACGGGTGTCATGGGGAAGGTGGTAAAGCACACCATGCTCTTTCCCTCCAAATGCTGAGGCCCCACATCTGTCTGGGGCTGGTGCACACTCATGAAATGAGTTTTACCACTCCAAGCTGACGCCAGAATATCCTCTCTGCTTTGTTTCTGGTTACTGAGCCCAGGGAGAAGCAAACCCAGCCAGAAGGGTGACCCAGCCCTCTGCCTGCTAACTCTGAGCCTGGAAGGTGGTACTAATGAGCAGGGGCTATGCACGGGATGCTGTGACTTGTACAACACCTGTAAAGTCCTCTGAAGCTTGGGGGTGAGGACAGGGAGGTTTTGCTCCACGAATACCTCCTCAGCTCGGTGGAGCAGGCCAGGCAGTAAAAGAAGGCTAAATGAAAAATTATAGGGCAAATTTGACCTCATAATCACACAGAGATAATTTGTTGCTCAAACAGAGTCAGCTGAATATAAACAAGTCTACTATGTGCCTCATTAATTGGAGCTATTTTTCCAGCAAGCCCCACGGAAATATGAAGTGGCTTCACTCTGCAATTTGCGATACAGTTTGCTATTAAATCCATTCAGTTTAATTGTGGCAATGCATCTCATTCTGGAAGCTTTCACAGCCACCCTGTAAAAATAGCAGAAGATGGCAGAAACCAATTCCCCAGCACAGATGTCCTCCTCCATTTGCTGTGTGCTGTTGGAACAGACAGGTGTGCTGGGTGAACCTAAGCTGCGAAGCACAATAATGCTAATAGCAGTGAGAGACATTCTGGGACAAGTGGCTTTCCTCTACCAGTAGCACCACATGGGATAGGAAGTCACAGGTTCTGACAGTTACGGTGCCCTGTATGACCTTCATCCAACTTTGGCTTCCCATCTGTAGTCGCAGTGAACGGACCGATCCATCTGCACAGATATAGTGCCTAATGTTGATTGTATCTGGTTGTTTAATGCACTAATCCCATGACCTCCCAAAGGTGACATCATGCTGGGCTGCCATACAGCAAACACATCAGCCTCTTGTTGACTTTGGCCATATGGTGTCAGAGCAATGAAATAAAAACTTTTCTTATCTTGACATGCTGGGGCTTAAGACAGTAACTTAAAATATTTTTCCATAACTGGGGGTTTGAAGCCTTCTCTTTAAATGTACAGTTTATTTTAATCCATGTGCCTTATATTGGACAGAAACCTATGAGCGGTTAAAAGCCAAAGCTAATTAGCAGCCAGGTGGGCCTGCTCAGCCCAGAGATCTTTGTTCTGGTGACAGAATACTGCCGCTGCATCCCCAGCTGTAAAAGCCTGTTACTTGGCACAATCAAAGCAGACCTGTACACTACTGGAGTGATTTGGTTTGTTGGTCATACTGCATGGATCTGGACTCTCAGCAATCTGAATACGACTGAAAAGGGACCATCCAACCTTCTCAAAGAGCTCCGGTCTCAGTGCTGGCAGGTGGCATGTGGCCAACAGGGGTTAACAGGAATGTGTGTTTGGGAGAATGAAAATAGTTGTTAAATATTTAGGAGCATCTCTCTTTTCCCTTACGGTGATTGCTAGTGGTGCACGGTCACTGTGCTGTGTGGAGGGCACCTGAAGCAGCTTCTGAATGTTAAGGAACCTGTGGCAGATGTTGAAGTTGTGGCTTCACTCACTGCAGTGAGGAGGACAGGTCTCACTCACAAGGGAAGCAACAGTGCAGAGATATCTGAGGGAGAAGGTGCCCAGAGGTCTTATCTGTATAAGCCAAACACATGCACTGTTCAGTGACGATCTGTGAACTTTGTGACATTTGGCAGCGGAGAGCTTTGCCAGCCCTCCAAAGTCCAGCCTTGCCACAGTGGGATGGACAAGAAGTCTCTTGACCGAGACCTTCCGAGTGCTTTCCCTGCACACGTGAGCAGCCCATCCTGGAGAACGTCAGTGCAATTTCACAGTGCATATTTTTCAAGGACACGTACTGTGATGACATATGTCACCCACTGTCATCTGCGCCTGAAAAAATATGGCATTCAAGAGTAAACACTTGGCAGAAACAACAGCACAGGCTCAAATTTAGACAGGAATAATTTATGCTGTGCAGACCCTGGCTTGCTGGAAGGGGGCACGCACTCTGGAAGGCAGGGAAGGAAATGTGTTGCTAATTTTACTAGACAGCTTCTGCCTTCCCCTCCTTTTCATTTTGTAGTTGCCAGCCGCCCTGGTTGCTCTTAAAATAGAAACATCTGATGCCTTGTTTAACTTATTCTGGGGGCCTGCAGGGAGGAGGAGGAGAGGATAAATCCCCTCTCTGCAGTGTGTCGGTTGGCCTCTTCCAGGAAGCCCTGCTGGGAATTGCATCCCAGTTTGGCATCTGCCCCCAGCTTTACAACCCCTTCCCCGCTCTCCTTTTCCCGCCCCAACTTTGTGCCAGGTTGGGGACTTCCCTGTCATCATCCCACTGTCTCACATCCCTCTCCGACACCTCCTGGGCGTGCTGCTGTCAGAGGCGCGGAGCTGGTGGAAACCACCACATAAAGGGGGGGCTTCCCCGTGCCACATGGGCAGGGCACCTGCGCCAGCAGCAGGAGAGAAGCTCAAAGTGGAAAATGGATATTTCAATGTGGCCGAGGCAGAGCTCTCCTTGCATTTCAATGAGCCTGTTATTGTTGCCTGCTTGCTTGCAGTTAATCTCCTCATGTGGTATTAGCTTCAAGGATGGCTCGGTCATGTTGCCGTGCTACTGAACACAGAGTTAGCTGTGAGGGAGGGCAGATTGTGCCTCCAAACATTTTGAGTGCTTCCCGATCCACATGTGATGACCTGTGTAGTTATTGGGGTTCTCCTTATTCCTCCCTTCCATGAGGGATCTCCTTTCTCCTGATTACAGATGAGAAACCCGGCTTGATCTTTGTTTTTCTGAAGGAAATACATAGAGAAAGCCTGAAGGAGGCTCCATGAGACATCCTCATGGGGCGGGGTTTTTTGGCTCCTCTCTCTGAGGAAGATGCAGACAACTCTTAGATGTGTGGAGCCTTCAGTGGTGAAGTGCTTGAGTGCTCTTCATGAGCCCAGAGCTGCAGCGTATCCCTCCCTGGAAGCAATGTACATGCGGTTGAGCACAGTGGAGGAGCTCCAGCCCATGGCACTGTAGCTAGGTACGTGCCACCTCCCTTGTCATCACACTGCATCTGCATCTGCCCCATCCTGTTTGTCCCAGGGACAACCGTGGGACAGTTCTCCAGAGAGGATGCCCTGCTCCATAGGTGACCTGGAGGCCGCTTTTTTTCAGAAGGTGTTGTAGTGCAGCCATGATGTCATTGGACTAAATTCCACCCAAGCCATGTCCTATATAATTTTCTAGTCCTTGTTACCCTGCCAGCTCAGAAGTTGTCCTGTCTTCTAAAATCCTCAATTACAAAGCAACGGGGAACGTAATGGAGCACAGAAAATTCCAGTGAGAAATACATGCAGATGAAAAAAATAAGAAAACTTTCCTGGCAGAAATCTGCTGAGCTTTGGAGACATAAAAAATTTATTTCCTTGATTTCTTTCTCTTTTTATTGTTTAACAAGCTGTTCCCAACCTCATGTTTGGTTACAAGCTGGAAAGTCTGGTCGGGCCCTGGGAATGCAGTCTCTTTGTGCACATTGCTTCTGTTTTTTCATGGCTTTGCAATGAAGGCAGAGGAACAGGAGACAAATACTAAAGTCCAGCCCCAGTTTTATTCCCACCACTCGGTAAAGGACAACCTCAGTTTTGCCAGAATTAAGCAGGATCTCTACAGTCTTGGGAATATTTGTGCATCGTGACCGAGACCTGTAAAGCACTTAGACATCCTAGAGCTGAAATGATCAAGAGGCTTCAAACTACTTAAAAACCAAAGTGATACTAGAATTTTCTATTTAGATAGATGTGACAATAACAGAAGCATGTGACAAGCCCATGCTAGCTCTGCTCCAGGACTGCAAACATAGTTTGGCCATCTGGCACCTGAGAATAGGAAGTTTAAATTGGATTTTAATAATACATTGCACCATCTGATACCGCGCTGACTCAAAGGAAACCCACTCTGCTTACACCTTGAAGATTGCAGCCTATGTTGAATCCCAAAGTGCGGAGGAAATCTGCTGTTTCTTTTCAAAAGGGTGTCAAGCACTTTGCTATTAAGAAAAAAGAAAAAAAAAGACAATAAAAGCAAATGACTTGGGTTTGTCATTTCTCTTTTACAAAGGAAGCGGCAATTAGATGACAGGTGTGTAAATTCCCCGGCAATACTGCTGAACACAAAACCCACACTGATTTGAGTCTGTTCTTAGAAATCCTTTACCAACCCATCTCCTAGAAGGAAATGATCACACTAAACCCATTATTTCCTCCTGAGCTCTGAAATTTTTTTTCCCCTCATTTGTTTCTCCAGAGAAACCGAAAGGTTTGGAGATTGAAAACATAATGATGGCTCTTAAAAGAAACTGACTTTTAAAATTAGAGACTAACACAAGAGACAGGAGAGATAAATGATGGTAACTAGCAAAGTTTGCCACTCCCTCCAAGCTTTGTGGTTTTCTAGCTTGAAGCAGCTGTAAATCATTTCCACCTCTGACCTACGCAAAACATCATCTGTGGGTCACAGGGCGGCACGCGTGGCTTGCACGGCTCCCTTTCTCCTTCCTGGTATTAGCTGGGTAAGGGCTTCAAGCTCTAAATAGCTGCGGTAAATTATTAATCGCATGTGCTCTTTAACTAGCTACCACATGGTTTTCACCTTCCGAACTGGAGCCAGCTTGATTTTTTTCTTCAGGGTGAAAAATACGTCTGGATGCAGCCATGTGGGTTTCTCTGCAGCTTTTACTATGTGTTTGCTAAAGAAGGCTAAAAAAAATTGCTCTGTCCATCTGTCCTCTGTCCTGTTGAAGCTTGAATAGTAAAGACCACAACGGTGCACGTTATTTTGAGGTCTCACTGGGGCTCCCTGCAAGGGCAGGAGCCATGCCTGGCCACCACCATCTCCTGTGGGCTGCGATCCCCAGGCTGTGTTTGGAAGTGAGATGGACCTGGTGTGAAATCGCCACAAAATGTCTCTGTCTAACAGGAGGGATGGAGGTGGACAGGCTGTGAAACAAGGACTATGTTTTCTGAGTGCAGAGCGAGCTGCGGGTGACTATCCCCAATCCAGACATATGGCCAAGCCCAGCTTCACTGGCTGGCAGACCTCGCCACTGGCTGTGTGCTGAGCAGTTGTGAAATGCAGTGATTGGCCACAGGGTTAAAACCTTCTGATGGCGAGAACCGCTGCCCAAGAGGTCTGTGGCTGGGCTGGAGAGACATTACTCCTTGCTCCCTCCCTGCCCAGGCACTTCGACCCTACTCTGCACCATCAGATTTGGCATCACCAAACTCATGGTGCACTTGGTTTGTAAACAAACCAGCCAGACTCCGAGCTGCCAGGCTGACATTCTTCCCGGGCAGTGAAATTAAAATTAGAGCTACTGCTTTGATGTTCCTCCTCTGGTTGTGCATCAGCTGCACTGGCACAAACCCCTGAGCCGTAATGTGGACAGTGCACACAAATGGATGGAGGAGAGTGAAAATGAAGCTATCACTGCTGCCTTTCATGTCACCTCTCAAAGTCCTTGACAGCCAATGCTGATCTGAAGTTAAGGATGGAGCACCTCCATCGCATTTTTAAAGCTAGCATTCTGGTCCTCTCAAACCAGGAGCCTGGCTTCATGCCTGGATTTCTCTGAAATGCTGCCTGTCCCAGGGCAAGCACCAGCTCTGCAGGGAGAGGGTCTGGTCTCTGGTCCATCTTCCATCTTCTGCACAAAGGCATCATGATTCCTGACAGATGTCTGCCCACCTGGTAGAGACCTTCAGCGATGGAGAAACCACAGCTTTCTCAGACAATCTTCTACAGTGCTTCCTTATGTTCAGTTTTAGAAAGCTGTCCATGCCCTAACGTCTAACTTCTCACTTCTACCATTAAGTAATTCTGTTCTCCTCTGACCTCTCCCTGCTTGGTCTACCCATCATACAGTTTGTGCCTGAAGTACTGTTGCCCAAATTGAGCAGTTCAAGCCCACTGAGGGCTTTGAAAGAAGATCATTAAACAGAGAAGAGTGGAATAATTTTGTGTTTTCACATCGGGACACTTGTGTTTATACATCCGGTACAAACTTTATATTTTTACAGCAACAAGGTTTGTTATCATTGAGTTATGCTCTGCCTGGGGTCCACTTTCCCCAGAGTCCTCCTGACCTGGTAATTCCCTGGTGTGATTTTGTGAAGTTTGCAGAACTTCGTGTTTGACTAGTCAAAACCAAATTACACTGTTTTGCAGGGGATTTCTTAAAATAATTTTTTTTCATCTGTACACTAACTTACATGCAACCTCTTCCAGCTTCACATCACTAGCAAATGTCCCTTCTTTTCTGTTCCCAGGTTGTTATTGAAAATGTGGAGTGCCATCAGACTTGGGCCAGAGCACACAGACTGCTGCCTGAATGTCCTTTCAGTCTGACTGTGAGGTGAGACTATGGCACTGAGGGTTCTCTTCAGCTATGATTTTCCAGCCACTCTGGCAACCATCTCAAATAATTTAATCTAGACTACACTTTCCCATCTTTGGAAAGTCAAGATATGTGACATTTACTGATTCTCCCACTATCTTGTTGTGAAAACAAATTTAGATTGGTCTGACATAACACAATTAGATCAGTTTGATGCATGCTGGCTGTTATCAATCTCTTTGTTTTCTTCCAAGCACTTAAAAAATTGTCTGTGAGTTGTTCCAGGAGGGTTCATGGAGGTGAAGCTGAGCAACGTGAAATACATGGAGCCAACCCAACTTCTGCCAGGTGTACCGTGCACAAAAAATGTGGTTTAAGTCCCGGATATTTTTTGTATTTTCTGTGCGTTGCAGAATAATGGGTTCTTTCATATTTAATTAAAGCAATTATCTTTCCTATCCATGTAGAAATGTGCTGTGGAATAGGAGTGTTCAACAGGAAATGGTTGAGCAGCTCTGGAAGCTGGTGGCAAAGCTGAACTTGCCTCCTCCTCAGGCGAAACTAGCCCCTGACTCGCTCACTGCAGGGCTTCTGGGGATGGCATGCTGAGAGGATGCCAGGCTTCTTCTTAGAAGTCAAACAGGGGGATGCTGGGTGCTGCAGGGCTTAAACAGAAACTGAAGCTTTTGCTTCGATCTAATCAGGGTTTGGGTGTCCAGTGCCATGGTTCCGCATTCAAGCTCAGACCTTTGCTCACCTACCTTTCATGCAGTTGTCATGTCATTTCTAAAGAACTGCAGTTGTCCACAAAGAAGGAGGGTAGATCTGGGCCTCAAGAGAGAAAAAACCCTAGATGTCTGAACAATTATTGTAAATGGAGGATCCATGCATGTTTTGGGGTGTGGGGACAAGG
The DNA here is from genome assembly GCF_023638135.1 of Falco biarmicus. NCBI lineage: Eukaryota > Metazoa > Chordata > Aves > Falconiformes > Falconidae > Falco > Falco biarmicus. The sequence goes on from NC_079289.1 coordinate 32,549,623, forward strand.
AGGAATGTCATAGCTGCCTCCAGCATAGCTGTGATGCACTGACAAGGCTCTTAACCCCAACGGCTTGGTCTGGAAAAAAATGGTCTTGTAGGTAGTATTTCCATTGTCTCCCTTATTGCTGATCTAAGGATGTGTTTCAGGTCCTTAAGCATGATTGATAGGAAATGCTCCGGATGAGTAATTCAATGAGCATGTTGCTCCTTTTACAGCACTCACAAACACCTGGTGTGTTTTGGCTCTTCATTCCTGATGTTTTCTCACACCAAGCCTAGGTGCTCTTACTCTTTTTTATCTTATTCTATGACATGCTGTGTTTATTCCTATATATCCTTCTCTGAAAATCCCTGCAACAATACCATGAAAGGGTCTGTGCAACTCCAGCCTCGACAGGTATGTTCAGCTGCTGCTGAAACTACCTAAGGCATCCAAAAATAAGTAAAACCACCAAGTTCCAGGGCAAATCTAGTTTCTTGGGATCTACTGCAGCCACAAAGGAGGAGGGCCTTGGCTGGAGCTGACCCCCAACTTGTCCCAGACCCCTGCTTTCTGCCTGGTGTGGGATGCACCGAGCTCTGCCCCTTCCCACGCCTGCACAAGGGGAGCTGCCTCCCACAGTGGAACCCCAGTGGCTGGGCTTGCAGAGGAAGGTCTGTTTTCTGCCGTGCCAAATGCCAGGTTTAACAAGCCAGCCAATGTCCTTCTGGTATTTTGCCTCTGTGTAAGCCTTCTGGTTATAATCTGGGGGACGTGTAGAGATCACGCCTTAGCTATGAAAACAGTTCTGTTCTCACGTCAGAGGCTCCAGCACACCAGCACGTTCCCTTTGAGCTGCACTGGGTTGTATAAAAAAAAAAAAAAAAAAAAAAAGGGCAAGTAAACCACAGTTTTGCTTCTGTTGTTGCTTAAGCTGCTCAATCTGATGCCAAGGAGTGGAGCGCTGAATTTTCAAACAGTGTTTCTGGGTAATCTTCCTTCTTCTTCTCACATCCTCAAGGAATGTCTGATTTTTACAATCACTGCATATGGGGTTTTCCTTACTCTGCTTTTTTTTTTTTTTTTTTACTGTGTCAAATATTTCAGATCAGACCTATGCAAAAAGACTAAAGAATCTGACTGTATTCAGCCCAAAGTGATTATTATTTTTATGGGATAATTTGACTAATGGAAGTTTAACTGCATTTCAGGGAAACTTATGCCATTGTGGTGCATTACTTTTGTACCTCACGGCTTGTGCTATTAAAGGATTGCAGCCGATAAAGAGTGATGTGGGAGGATGCCAACTGGATTCAGAGTATTTAATCAGATTACTCTGGCTTTGGAATCTTTTCATTGGTTAGTTATAAAATTGTCTATTAATTTTAGGACGTTTCTGCTCACTTTTGAGGGCTCTAATAGCATTAGCTTGAACTCTCAGTCATTATTTGAGAAGGAGGAGATATTTCACATTCATGTTCATGTTCTTATTGTGCTTTCCTCTAGTAATTTTGTTCTGAAGTTTCAGCTTGTGTAATTTTGGGGTGGGTGTTGAACACCTTTGGAAAGCATATGAGAGCAGACCATTTTAAAGGCTGTTGTCCATGTATTCAGAATCACCTGATTTGAAAGACTCAGCTCTGTTTTCATTTTCAGTCCTTTGTACAGCTTTTAGATTTTGAAGTTTCTTGTTGGAATAAAAAGCATGCAGGTACAAAAGTCTGTAAAATATCAGCTACAAATTCAGTTTCTCCCCTGCCACTGATACACCGGGGTGGAAGGAAACTGCTATTGGGCAGGTAACACTTGGGTGAAAGAAAAAAAGTGCCTGCTAATGCTGGGTACCACAAGCAGAAACAGGAATGGCTGAATGATGCTTAAGAGAAGCCCAACTGAGTTCATGTTGCTGGAAAAAAAATGCCTACCAGAAAGGACATCAGATAACAGAGTACTTTGCCTAGCAAGGTAATTACGATTCAAACAGTAGATGTATTCAAGGCAAGATGAGATAAACTCTCCTGAAGTAGGCGCAGGCAGCATGGCAGCACAGGGGGAAGGCAAGGGCCCCTTCCCCACCACTCCTCCATCGCCCTCAGCCTCTCCTGTTGTGGGGGGACGCAGGCAGGAGGCTGGCGGGGTACAGGCAGTGGGTCCAGCTGCATTTCACAAGAAGGAGCCAGGACCAAGATAATCACCTAATAAAAACAAAATCAACAAAGTTTTGGACACAGGAAAGTCAGATACACCAAATAAGGATGGTCAGGGCCAATTGCCAAGGGTTTGAGATTTATCTGAGCCTGTTTGCTCACTTCTTATCTATTAGGGGTGTATCTGGTGCCTGTGCTGGTGCCAGTCCTGGCTGGTTTTTTTTTCAGCTTCTCATTGCAGAAAAAAAGGAAACTTCTGCTGTGTTTAAAGAGCAGGGGTGGGAAGAAAACCCCACTGACGGCATATGCCTTATGACAGCACTAGCACATTCATTGTGAAAGTGATGGGCAGCTAATGAAGTCAGTGCAGGAAAAATCCCAAACTGTGTTTGGTTTTCTTTTCTCTCAAAAGCTGTGGCCTGAGAAGGGGCTGCAGAAACAATCACAGCCTGTGAAATCAGGGCAGTATTTAAAAAAAAAAAGGGGGGGGGGGGGGAGGGGGGCGCGGGAAGGAGGATATGTAAGCAGTGCCAGCTGGATGTGAAATCAATCTGGCATTTCAAAATAATGAAAATATTTCTTTCCCATTCATTTGGTCTGGCATGTAATGTCAGCGCTCCTGCCACATCATCATTCAGAGTTAGCATGCTGGAAAGGAGACACCAGCAGAGACCCAGTTGCTGCTCAGCCCCCCAGAACAGGACACTATTGTGGGACAGTGCCACAGATACAGCACACCGGGAAGGATGCCTCTAGCAGCAAGTGCTCAAGCAGGAGCATTCCCCAAATCCAGGCAGCAGGTGAAGGGGGGATCCTCAGAAAAAAAAATAAATATATATTTTGCCATTTGCAGGAGCAGCTGCAGCCAAGATGAAAGGGAGCTGATGACAATGGCACAACCTTTCCTATGTAAAATCTTGCGTTGAATTGGGCATCATTCAATCTAACCTCCATTTGGTTAGGCATTTCAAGTTTGAGCTGCCCATGCACACAAGATGCAAAAAATCTTTCTAAAATGTATGGCACAACCTTGAGTTGTTGGATGGTTTAGGCACCCCAGTTTCACCAGGAGGAATGAACAACTTCAGTCTTCTTTAGCTTGACCCGCATTTTCAGCCACCTCTCTCTTTCAGAGTCATGCTACCACCGGTAAGTGCTGTCAAAACAATGAGGAAAAGTGACTTTCACTTCTCTGCATTTTGGACACACACACCTGTCCCCTTTTCTTCACCCCAGGTTGGGAGCTGTGGAGTCAAAGAGCCATTTTAATGAATGAAGCACCTTGCTGAGCAAGCAAATCCCAGGCCAGGAAGTGCTGAACAGGGAGGTACATTTCGCACTTTGTTTTAATGACTGCTCAGGGGCTGCTCTGTGATTAAGATGAGCCAGAGATGCTGGAGTGCCCCTCCGTCTGGGGGAGCATGGCAGCACAGAGGTGCAAGCAGCTCCTGTGCTGGGATGGGTGCCACAGAGCTGTTCAGGAGGAGGTGTCACCTCTCCACCTGGGGAAGTGCCATGTGCTCAGCCATGGGGACACCCACTTCTGCCCCTGGTCTGCATTCAGCACTGCTCTTCCTAAAGCAAGATGCACCGAAGGCAGGGTGTCACTTTAATGAACTGGATGGACTTTGCAAGGGAAGGCTCCAGACCTACTTGGACAAGTGACAGAGTGACACTGGGCAGGAAGAGGAACCAAAAACAAATTGGGAAAAGAAAAGAGGTATCTGTGGGTTGATATAAAGAGGAAGTTGCTGTAAATCAAGTCGAGTGAGACCCTTCAAAGACAGCGAGAAGTTAGTTAGGTCCTTTCCACAGCATACGCAGAAAGCAGACAAAAGGTGAGTAAGGAGGAAGTAAGGGAAGAGGCAAGTACAAGAGATGTTTAGATAGTGCACCAAGCTAAAAAACCCACCATAATTCACTTTTCTATAAGCAGATGTTAAATACTTGGTGTAAAACCAGGGAAGCTGTTTGCAATTAAGGCATGAAAATTCAAGGGGCCACACCATGGGTAAAAACAAAGCGGTGTGGTCAATGCACTTTGCCGCATAGACAAGATCATCTCCATCCCAGGACCGCTAAAGACTCATTCATCAGATGGCATGAAATCATTAATACAACAGTAACTGCTTTTTCTGTAAACCTACTCAGCTAGAGGTGCTGACCCAGATTTTAAAAACGGGAAATTATTCCTAGCCAGTTGACCACTGGTTTTGATGTTAGGAAAGGCCTAGAACAAAATCTGAAGGACAAATAAAAATTAGAGGGGTGTTCGTGGCAAAAAAGGAGACACCTGTGAAATTCAGACTAGGTTTAGCAGGAGTAGCTCAAGCCAGCCTAATCTGATAGACAACAGACAGATGGGTAGATAACTGATAGATAATTGATTTTCTGGGCATGAAAGATTACGTAGGTCTAATACAGCTGAATTTCAACAGATGACTTTGATACAGAGGTACCTGGGAAATTATCAGGGAAGCTAATGAAATGGGCATTAATGTAAGAATTGTGAGATGGGTAAAGGTTTGGCTTACGGTGAGAAAGCACTCAAGTACTTTAGCGGAGCATCAGGCCAGAGGGAACTTGCCAGTGGCATTCCTTACAGACAGGTCTTGAGTTTTTTTTTCTTAAATGCTTGCACGTCTGGTCTTGGCACAGACAAATGGGAGCATACTGGTGAACGCTGCTTTAATGCTTTAACTACACAATAGGATCAGGGCAGTTTTGGGGAAGAACTGGTTGAGTTTGGGGAGTGGGGCAATATGTGTGAGATGAGGTAACACGGAACTGCAAAGTGATGCACAAAGGAAATTTTGTGCTACACTCTGGGAAATTTGTTCATGAAAAGTCATCTGGTCTGGGGAGACCTGAGCACTAGCCTCAATTATAGATGACTTTAGAGAACCAACGTGGGGCGGCTATGAAAAATCCAAAGCAGTCCCAATAAGTGCAAAAAGCTAGTATAGAGGAGGGACATACTGAGCCCTAATGAAGGCGCTGGCAAGCCCTGACTTATACAACTCCAATTACTCATTTTCAAGAGAGAGAAATTTTACTGAAATTAAGTGCAGATGAAGATATAAAACTGGGCTAAGGGGTAAAAAAAGACCTAACTTATAAAAGGTGAATAAAACCTTCGGCTTGCTTTCATCAGCAAAATTGAGGCTGAGAGGAGCTATGGTTGCCATCTATCAAAATAATGCAGGTAACCCCAAAGGACAGGTACAAACTATTTACACTGGTGAGATAGTTGACACAAAAGAAATGGGTCTGAACTGTCTGCTGTTAGCTAAGGCTGGAAACTAGAAGATGTCTCTGGCTTGAGAGCAGTGAGGCTCTGGGACAGCCTTCAGAGGCAAATGCCCAGCTGGCATGAAGACAGAGTTTGAGGAGGGTGAGAAAGAGCTGTAAGCAAGGGGGCAAGACTTGGGGTTATATGAATGTAATTCCCACCCTATCTTCTGTTTGAGTAGCCAGTAATCCCTTGATGAGCTTCACAGCAGACTCTGTTTGCTCTGTGCTGTATCAATGTTTATCTCATTCGCAGCAGAAAAAGCAAACGGAGGAAATGGGAATTTCACTCCGAGGAGAAATGCCACGGTGCCCTCACTCGTGAGCTTTGGGGGGCAGATTTGCCTCCGGGTTTCAGCAGACTATTCTTCAGCCATTTTCCATTCATCGTTGGGAACAAGAGCTAAATAACTCCTAGCCTGTTTCATAACGGAGAAACTAGCCTAAGAGGTAAGACACTTCCTTTCTTTGCTTGAAACATCATGAACTTTCAAGCTTGGCAAGTTGATCTAATAATAAACCCAAACCTTCCATCACACAAAAGCAATGAGTCTGAACTTGCCTGAACTTGCCTTGGGGAGCTGAGATCCAAAGCTCTGTCATTCCCTCAAAAGCCATTCTCCTCTTTGCAAGGACAGGATGTTGTTGTAACAAGGCATCCTTGCTGTTTGCTCAGCCTCCCCTCCTCGTGATGAAATCCCTCTATAGCAACTCTGGAGGTCCTCCTTCAGCTCTGGTTTTGGGCATACAAAGTACTGCCCAACTAATCCCCGTTCTTTTCTATGAGTGATTTATGGAGGCTCGAGGGACATTGAGACTCAGCACATTCTCTGTTTTCCAAATGTTGGTGCAACGAGAGTGGTACTTTTTCTGCCAGTGGGAACCTGAAAGACCTGATGGGCTTTTCTGGCAGGACTCGGTGTCAGTGAAAGGGGCGCCAAGCCGCCTGTGGAGCAAGAGGAAGCACAAATGTGCATTTCCTTTGACTTCCACTGGGAACGACAGAAAAAATATTTTGACTTGATTTTACAGTTCAATTTCTCGTCAGCACAATGTGAGTGGCCAGTGATCAGAAATGCCCTTGCTTAATTTGCATCAGTTCCCGTTCAGTTATTAGGCACAACTGACATTAGAAGAACAAAAAAACAACCACCGCATTCAACTCGTGTTGAAGAGCAAGTGAAATACTTCTTTTCTCATCAATTTTTTCTTGCCATACCAGTTCCTTTCTGAAAAGAGAATGGCCTTATGTCATCATGGAGTATTTATTCTGGGAGGGAGGAGGGGAGTCTGCAATGTTTATTCTAGGTATCTAAATTTAAACTAACTTAAGCACATAATCTCCCTAGGCTGCCTATAAAAACCAATGGAAAGGGAAGGGCTCCTCTAGCGAGCAGTTCAAAGGCTCTTGGTTAAGTGAGCAGTATTTTATTACCATGCCATGCAATATAACAGGTGTTTAGGGTTATATTTTCTTTTACCTTCGCGCATGCACCTGTTCTTCAGGATGATGTGAACAGCACAAGTTCTCTGTGTATCTGGATTTGTTACCCACCATCTTCCTATATTTCATTATGCAAATCACTTGAGCATTAATTATGCAAACTTTCAAGAGCACAAGGGAACGAATTAGGTGACTTTCTTCCCCCTGTATAAAAACAAACGGCCTACTCTGATGTTGAGTTTGAAGCTCAGACTTTTTAACCTCTGCAGGAATGGAGATGGCTGGTGGAAAACCATCCCTTATATTTGGAGCTGGAAATTGAATTTGGACTCATATGGGCCTGATGCAAACCTCATGGATGTTGGGAAGCCCATGATTTAGGAACAGTTACACTAAATTCTTTCCAAATCCACTCTGCCCATCATCCTATTTGCAGTGGGGACTGCCAGCAGATGCTTTTGGTGAATGCTGAAATGGGTTTGTAATAGGCAGGCTGTGACACTTGGTCACATCCTAATCCTCTGCGGACAGAAGCTGGCTGAAGTCAGGTCTGATGCATGGATGTTAGTTTCCCTTCTACATGTTATCTTAGAATTAGCTATTAACCTATACAGGTTTTCTTGCTGCCCATATAAGGAGAAGCTGTAGCTACATCTCGCCTTTAGAGAAGCAGTGTTCTTACAAGAAAATCAAGGGGAAAAGGTTTAGAGGAGGTTACTGAAAGTACTCAGAGGGCAGTTACCTGGTAAAAACTGTCAAATTGGAAAGACTTATTGAGCTGGATCCCTAGGGATATGGCCTGAGTTCAGGACTATTCAGTATTTTCATTAATAATTTGGATGAAAGGGTAGAAAGCCACTTCGTTAGAGTTTCAGCTAAGAGTAAGAGACACTAGGGAGGAGAGGATTAGTGCTCAAGAGATCTCAGTAATTAGAGGAATGGTCTGGAAATAAACAGGATGCAATTTAGTGAAGACAAGCGCAAATCTGCACCTACACTGAAATAATCAGCTTCACAGGCACACGGTGGGAGAGAACAGCCAGGTAGCAGCTCTGCCATGAGGGAGCTGGAGGTTATGATGGAGCAATGACTCAGCTGTGGAAGGAAGAGACATTGGGCTGGGTTGGACAGATGGGGATGTCGCATGTTAGGCACGGAGGGATAAGCCCTGCAGCTGCATCACCGGGACTGGTTTCTGGCATTACACCTTGGGAAAGACGTGGCCGTGGTCCCAAGGAGAGCAAGGAGCAGAGAGCCTATAAAACAGTGCCTGTGAGGAGAGAGAAAGCATTTGTATTTAGCCTGGGGAGGGCAAGGCTGAAAGGAGACACAATAGCAATCTTCAAGTGCAGTTAGACTGCCAAAAAGAGGAAGGTGGTGAACTATTTTGTGTCCAGAAATTATCCTCTGTGGTTTAACCATGATTTTCTGTGGTTAGAAAAAAAGAGAGAGGGAGAGAGAAATTGAGATGGTAGATAAGTTGACTTTGCTGCTTTACTTATGAAGTGCCTTGGGGCACAAAGCACATGATCAAACATAGCTGAGTTACTGCAGCTTAATGAGTTATTGCCTGTTGGCTGAACCATACTAATTAACCATGTGTGTGCTCTTAGCCTGCCTCAATTGCCAGATGAAATGGGCTCACTTAAACACTTGTGTTTTACTTTGCAGAAGAGGCAGGCTGAAAACTCACATAAGATCAGTGATTACAGCTCAACTGACGAAGGATGGCTTCTAAGGGATGGAAACGTGTCCTTAGTGCTCAATGGTAATGCTGGCACTGTTATATCTAAGAATAATAAAAGGAATTTGACAAGATAGGAGAAGCAGAAAACAGACTGAAATATATAAAATATGTTAATTCACAGATTTACGTCAGTAGGAAAGTGGCTCCCTACGAGTGTATTGGAAATGTAGTAACACTGAGTTTTATAAAAGATATCAGTGGCTTTTGTTTGGGAAGGCTTGTAATACGGTAATTTAAAAAACGTAGTATTAAGAACACGACAGAGCACTGCACAGCTTTTTCTTGCAACTGCACATGCACTTGCTTTAAGTCTCTCTGTTTTTTTAGTGTTTTCCAGTAGATCATTCTTTTTGACTCATATCCTCATGTTCCGCTCCAGCTGTTGCTCTTAACCATTGGCAGTGGCTGTTGTACTGTTCCCCTTTCGATGAGCCACCTTCTTCCTTTTACTGTGACGAGTTGTAGCTGCTGGAGTGGAGCCTTCCTGGTGTTGGTAAGTGTTGAGTGCTCCAGCTTTCTTCTGATGTCCCTTCATTGCTTCCTTCCTCCCTCCCTTCCTTCCCTCCTCTCTCCCTTCTTCTCTTCCTTCCTTCCTTTTTTCCCTCATTACTTCCTCTTTTTTCTCCCTTTTCGGTTGTTTTTCCACTGTTACCACGAGTTTCAATTATGCTGCTAAGGATGGACATTTGGATGTTGCAATCTCAGGGAAGTTTTTTGTTTGCAGCTGTATTTCTGTCTGGATGCTATGTGTTGTCCCTTTTTAAAGTAACTTTTTTGCTTATGGCATGCCATTTAGTGAAGCAGTAGACTTGGCAAATTTGCTTAGCAGACATACTTGTGAAGTGCTGCATGAAATGGAAGCAGACTTCTACTTTGCTAGTTTGTTGCTGTGTTACAGAATCACATAAGTTAGCCTGCAGTGGACCTCAGGAAATTACCTTGTTCTTTTCTGTCTCAGGACAGGATCAAATCCATCACCACCCTTTCTGATTGATGTTTGTCTAAGCTGTTTTTGAAACCCTGCAGTGATGCAAACTCCAGTCCCCCTAGACAACTTTTCCCTGTACTTTCCTATCTTCAGCTGCTTCATCTGATCCAAAATACATAGCTGATGACAAGATCTTACACACAGTTCAGCTTAAACCAGCCAAACGGCATTCATTTGCTGCTGTGACCCTTCCAATTTTCTGTAGGAAAGAGAAATGCTAGAAATTTTCATTGACGTTATTTGTTAGCATAAATGTTTTGTAATTGATTTAGTGTAAAGGTGATTGTTTTCCCTTCAGGACACAGATTTTTTGCATTGGGGGAGAAACTGCAACATATTAGGAGCTATAATGCTACAGTAGTAATGTATAGAATGCATTTCTCAAGTGCCTGCAACATGGAAACAAGTTTTCATAGCAGTGTTTTATATATGTGGAAGGAGGTGCTATTCTATACCTGTTTGGTGTTAGGCTTCCTTGCTTTCCCAGATATATGCTTTAGACTGAGGATGTGTGATTTAGTTGGGAGTTGAAATTCAGTCTGGGTCTGGGGAGTTTGTCTACTGCAGCATGGAAACAATTAACATCTGCGTGAAGTTCATATCCAGATGTGGATCTGCAGTGGGGGAAAGTCTGTGGATGATTAGAGCTGGGGTTTGTCTTATCTCTATATTTAACGTGAAAAATTTTATCTTAAAACAGCACTGTTGCAGAGTCCTTCCAGTACTGCTAATCCCCTCCGGTATTAGCAAGGAAATATCAGACAACTACTCCATGGAGATGTGAAGTGAAACCATCATGCAAGAACAACATGGGAACTGCTGAGCAGACTGTATTTCCAGTTATCTGAGAACAACTGTACATCTACAAGTAGCTGAAAATTGTGATGCTACTATGATTCTGTCACGTCCTTCAGCAGACCGATTTTGTACGGCCAGACCCTAGTACAGACAGACAGACAGATTAAAGAACAAACAAAAAATTTTCTCCCCCTGCATGCAGAAGGAACTGGACGCAGCTTGAAAGTGACGGGCAACGCTGGAAAAATGGTGATTGAACTAGGAGGCCATCTTAAAACAGATGAGAGAAAGCCTGTTTCTCACACAATGAGTAGCAAACTTAGGTGATTCATTCCTGCAGAAGGCTATGGGTACAGGTGCTACCAGATAGTTGAAGAAGCAGTTAGATAAATTCATGATCAACAGGTCCATAAAGAGACTCTAAAAAGAATAAGTAGGGCTGTACTCAAGAAACTCCCTACTCAGCCTGTCCTACCACCATTGAGAGAGGCAGGATATGGGGTGAGGTGGGCCATCGGTCTTACCCCAGTAGCACATGTCTGATATTCTTATGAACAACATCTCCTCCCCATCCCATTTGCTCTGCTCGTGACTCCAGAGCCAAACCTACCTATCACAGTGGTAAAAAAAGATTCTTTTCTGGCCTTGCAATAGCCTACAAAGCTGGAGCTAGCCCATGGGGAAATGGCTAATCGGGATAATATCCTTGGCATAAGGGATAATAGATCTGGATCTAGGTTAAGGGTACTTAGATCTACTAGCATCATTGTCCAACAGCAGTTGTAGAGAAAGGTTGGTGATAGCAAAACACAGTCTGGGAACACCTAGCTATTCCTCAAAACGTGCCGGCATTTGCATCTGGATTCCTCATTCGCTGCTCCAGGAGAGGAGAGGAGGGACAGACAATCGGACACACAGCTTGTCTATTTTTGCTTTCACTATATTTGGTGAGGATTGGAAATGTAATGTCTTTTCCAGAGGTCACAGCATCAAATAATTCTCAGTAGTGTTACAAATAAGGTTTCAGGTCTGTGAGGGATTTATGGACAAGAGTGAAAGACCCTCAAAATTGATATCAATAATTCTGCTGCCCAAGCTGAAGGCATATCTCCAACAGCTGTCAGGGGCTGTGGGTTTTTATACCCCTTTAGCTGCAAGGAAGCAAGACCATCATAATTAGCTGCTAATTGAGAAGCCTGCATCTGAAAAGCACAATTTCAGAGAACAAAGAGCCAGAGAGACCCATTTCCAGGGCTAATTAGAATTAATTCATAGCTATAAGTAGAAGGGCTCCCACAGTCCTGGGACTCTCTCTTGGCCTCTCCTGAAACACCAGTCTAAACATGCGCATACCAATCATAGAAGGCTCAGCGTGACTTGTGCGGCTCTTGTGCAATACAGAAATAGCACTGCTTGTTAAAAAAGAGTCTGATTTTCATTTTTTTGCAGCCCTGGGCTATGTCTCCCTTCTGCAGCTGCTGGTACCTGCACTTGGGTATGAAGCCTCCTGCCTTCACTGCCTCTGGGGGTATCATGGCGTTTTGTCTGTGTGGGGGACTCCAGGACCACAGTCCTCACTCAGGCTTGCAGTGAGCACCCAAGTGGCTTTGCTACCTGCCCTTCCCTCCTTTTGTGAATGTGTGTACTAAAAAACAAAGGGACAGCTTCTACTACTGCAAGAACAGAGCTTTTAGAGAAAAAAAGGTCTGCAAAACCAGGCCACACTGCCTGTTGCACCCTCGGGAAGATGGCTCAGGCAGGACTGACTTCGGGCACCTCCAGGAGCTGCTGCAGTCCGTTTGGTTTTCCCCTAACAGGACCACAGCAGCTGTTTTCCTACCCGAACTGGGGCTCCACCAGAGCCCCAGTAGCCCTTCAGGCAGTGAGGACACAGGCTGCAACTTCCAGTCGTCATGGGGTCCCTTAAAATCCTTCAAGAACTGATTTTATTCTTTAAGGCCTGAAGTTAAAAAAAAAAACCACACAAAAAAAAATCTGTACAGTGAACACCTGAGTCACAAGTCAACCTACAATATTCACATTTTATTTGAGATCACCATGTCTATCATCTTTGTGTTTAGGCAACGGCTCACCGGTCCCAGCACCTCTCATTGCTTGAAGACTGAGTCATTGCAAGTCCAGCAAGTAAATGACCCAGACTGTTCCCTTAGGACAGCCAACATTTTCAAAATGCTTCCTTTTTTGGTTGTCCAATATAAGGTGCTTCTAAAATGAGCTTGACTTTTTTCAGAAGATGTTGAACTCATATCTTTGGAAGACTGCAATTACTTCGAGTTGCTTCAAGCTAAGGACCCAAAAAAGAGCAAGATGATAATTGATTTTGAGAAATGCAGGATAACACATTCTCATTAGTGATGATCTTGTTATAGAGGAGGTGGCCTGCTGAATTCTGCTGTGCTGGCCTCCCTGTGTAAGGATGTCTAACAAACCTTAGAAACTTCACAGTTTAATTGTGAGTGTCGGAAGCTGATGCTCCTAAAGCTTAATTTGCAGGAAAGAGGAGTCTGTATTGCTCAGTAGTTGTGAGGTGCCTCATTTATGGCTCCAAATATAGATGCATAGCTTTAGATACCCACAATTGAAAAATATGGTGTGACACCTCTGTGTCACATGTGCTGGGGCACATGCAACCACCTCATTGCTGAGGTGGAGAGACTCTGAGCTCCTTAAGTACTTTTAGATTTCCTGTTGAAGGAAACTGATTTTCTAAAAAAAGGTTTTCCAAAGGATTTTCTGCCCACAGGTACTCATCTGGACTATTAAATTGCAAGAACAATCTTTCAATTCTTTTCTGTGTGGCTTAGGCATGTCCTCTTTTCTGTGCAGTGTATCCTGTGTGTTATTACACAGTTCCCATTTGCTCGTTCTGGTGAAGGACGGTATCTGCTGCTGTCATAAATGGGGCCAACTGCCTCACCTTGGCTTCGCAGCCCACTGCTGGGAGGGGATCCAGCTGCTGTGATCTGTGCCTGCACTAAGGCTTCAGCTGGAACTGAACCCAGCCATAACCCCTCTGCTCCTCCTCCCCTGCTTCCAGGGCCCCAAGTCCCCTTCCGCATAGCAGCTTCAGCTTCAGAGCTGGGACTTCACATTTCCATCTGACCCAGAGGACCAGACCTGCCTCCTCAAAATCCCCCCATGGCTTAGAGCCATGCTTTGCTAGGAGCCCACTAAAGGTTTACGGATATCTTGAGTCTTCAGGTGCCGTGTGCTAGGTAAAAGCAACTCGACAGGCAGAGAGCTGGTTTGTGCCGGGTTGCCAAACACAGTCATGCTCCTCCTTCATGAGGCAAAATAACAGCCTCACCTTTCCCTTCATACAGCCACCACTCCTGCCCTGCCACCCCTCACTAGTGCAGGCAGTCTGCGACTCGCTGCTTCTGACCTGGGTTGTGCTGCTCCAGACCCAGGTGCTCCCATCACTTTCTGGGAGGCTTCCATCAATTTCCTTTGCCAAACATCTGGATTCCCTATGTGGTCTTCAGTAACTTTACACTGCTCCAGTCCTGCAGGCGAACGGGGACGAGTTGCCTTGACAAGGTCCCAGGTCGTTCACTCTTACCGAACACCAGGATTTCCTTCCCCTTTACACATCTGATTCCTGCTGCATTGCCTGCAGCCCTACCTTCAGCTGCTGCTTGAAACACTGAGAAGCAGTCGCAATGGGACTCGTGGTTTTCCATTAGGTCCTGGTGGTTCGTGTTTGCTGGATTTGTATCTGCAGTGGCTCACATTTCTCATGTTAGCTCAGCAAAGCTGGGTAAGGTTGTATAGCATAGAAGTCTAATTTTAAAGACCTTAAAGCTATTTTTATTTAACATCTCACTGAGTCTGTAGCAGAGCAATCAGATGACTACAGAGCCAACTGCTTGTTGGGCATTGTTCTCCTCCTGTTCTTAGGTGTCTTCCTCTTGAAGGCACAAAGCACAGTATCAAATGAAAACTCTTTCCATGGGTTGTAAAAGTTTCTTTAACACCCCTTTCCCGCCCTCTCCCCCCCCCCCCCCCCCCCCCGCCCCCCTCATTTTGTGGACAAATGAACTGACTGATTTGGGTTAGAAGTGGAACCAGAGATACTGCAATACCATTACGATGGTGCTGGGACTGCTCTGTATCTAAGTGATACCATATGTTGGCCTGCTTCTAGCAGTGTTTACTGTGTGACTACATCGGCTCAGTAGGGATCTGTCTGGAAAAACAGTCAGCGTGGAAAAGAATAGCTGAAGAGAGCCTCTCTCAGCAAACGCTGAAAGAGCTGCTAAGGGGCAATGCCAGAACCGTCATCTTTGATGACTTTGTTTCCATACCAGCAAACCTGCAGAATTGGTTATGACCACTAAAGGAAGAAGACTGTTCCAAAATGCACTCAAGAGATGTCTTTGCTCCTCATTACTTGGTCTGTGTGCAATGATGATCATCAATCCTGGGGATGGCGCCCAGTCAGAACGCCAAATATCACTTTGGTGTGATGTTGCATGGCAGGGGACTATGACCTGCAACAGGAGAGAAACTGAAAGCTGGCAAGGGGCTGCAAGCTTTCTGTCTAAACCACATCATATTAAGAAGTGTCCATAGTTTTCAGTGCTTGCATGATACTGCAGGACAGTCAGATAAAGTCCTTATGCCCAGCCTGGAAACACAATGTGGCAATGACAAACCCCCTATTGCAAGCTTTAGGCAACTTTGGTCTGTTCTGGAGGGGATTAAATCCCATGAAATCCTTATAGTCATACATGTGCAGCATGGCTGATACCTCATTTATATCTCATAATTACTGCAATTATAAAATTTCCAACTTTAAACAGAACTTTTCTTGCACTGTTCCCTAATAATTTCTTTTTGAAGCCTGTCAATTGCTCCCATTATAAGGCTCAAAATGTCCCAGAATCAGGGAGATATTTGATCCAATGCCGCAGCTGCCATTTCAACAAACACTCAAATAAAACTAAGATTCTGTGAAGGGGGATCTGAAGCAGTTTTGGGGAGGATTAGGGATTAGTGAAAGATGATTCTCTTATTGTTCTCTTAACTGATAAAAGGCAGACCACTGTTATTTTGAATAATGCTGTTACCACACAAGCCTCAAGCAATTTAACAGAATATTCTGTGTAAGCGAGAAGAGCTGCTTCTGGGTGTTGAAAACATTCCTGTGAAGTTACCCCACTCCAAGTGTTTAAAAATAAGGAGCAGAACGAGTGAGGTGGTATCTCTGCTTCCTCTTTTTAATTGAAAAAAATTACTTTCAGATTAATCCACCTCATTTTTCCTCTGAAAATTGCCTTTCCTGAGCTCCATCTCTTCTGTGCCTAAGCTCCTTTCCATCCCTGCCAGCCCCATGGTGTGCTTTGATGCTACATTGCTCCTGCCTAGTCAGTCACTCCTCCCCTCCCAAGCCCAGAAGAGCTGGAGAAAATATAAAAGCAGCTCTGTGTGATCCCCCTCCCACAGCAGCTTTCCACCCAATGCCTGTTCATCACCTGATCTTGGCATCAGGCAGATTCACGTTTATAACAGCAAAAGCAGTCAAGTAAATTGGGTGAGATTACAAAGAATCTCACCCAAAGACAGCTTTACGAGGTATACTTAGAAATGTACACCTATATTTACTCTGAACATCAGCTCTTTGTTGAGTATTGCTGCATATTTAGAAGGAATTCAAAATAAAACATGTGAAAGGGAGTGGCACACTCGTGTAATGTGTGTGTCATCCTCACGCAGAGGTCATATCTTAGAGGACAAAAAGAAGGTGCCTGGCAACTCAAACCAGTCATCTGTAAATTCAAAGTGAATTTTAACATGGGATTTCAAAGCAGCTCATCTCTGCAGGGTATGTGAGCAAATCTTAACACAAACCTTACTAAACTGGCCTTTCAGGAGCCCCAGACCCTCTCACAGGATTGTGGTGGGATCATGTGCACAGCACACTCTGAATAGGCTGGTCCCCTACGAGCTTTGACCAAATGTCATCGTGTAAGCTTCTGGGGTAAGTGTGCAGGGTGAGGACCAGTCCACCCCTTTGAAGTTGAAGTGGTGGCTGTTGGTTTAGAGCTGTAGCAGCCCCTGTCTGGTTGGTGGATGTTGGTCTCAGGTGGGGGAGAAGGAGAAACCATGTTTTCAATGATACTGGAGCGATGAAGGGTGAGAGCCACCAAAGGGCTTAGGAGATTGTACCGCTCTGTATGTGATGCCATAGCAAGTTAGACACTGCACTGAGTGAGCTCCCACGAAGCGTGGCTCACCTCCTTCCCGGCTCCACCACATAACTACCTGTGTCCTCCCAAATTTGCCTGTAATACTGTTGTGTGGACCCAGGACCATGTCACCCACCATTAAAATTGCCTTTTGGGGAAAGTCTCCAGGGAAGTTTTAGGTCCATGCATGTCTGATGAAAAAAGGCCATCTTTGGAAATAAATTATTCACCTTTTCTCCCTCCCAAAAAGCAAGTGTGTAAGCAAACCAGCCAGAAGCAAAGGCTGTGATTTTCCTTGCATTCTTCTAGTTAGGACGTGCTGTCCTTTCCGTCATGTCATTCAGGGGAAAAAAAACAGAAGTGCTCTGCTTCTGGTTGTTTGGCAGCTGCTCACAAGCCTGCATGAGAAGTGAGGAGTGATGTGCTAGGGAAATCTGACTCCCAGTGCAACAAGGACCTGCAAGCAAAAAAAGAACTGCTGAATATGTACAGAGGTGCTAAACAGTTGCCAATGGTCCCCTAAAACTCCAGGGAAAGCATCTGATACCCTTTAAGGGGACAGCATGAGTAGCTGGGTGAAACTAAGAAAGGGAAGCTATAGACTTTGAAATCAGGGAGCTTTTATTAAGATACACTTTCTAATAGCACCCCAGGAGAAGAGCAAAAGCTGTGTGACTTCAAAAATTTCAAACTGGACAAGACAAAGCCCTAGTGAATGAAACAGCATCAATAAATGAAACAGAGTCAACAATCCTGCTCGGGGATGGGGTGAACTGTTGGCCTCATGTCATGTGTCTTTTCCATTCCCCACTTCTGTGCTACTAAAAAAAAGTCTGACCCAATCCAGGGATTACATCAAGAATGCACTTCAACAAAGGGAAATGCATGGCCTTTCTACTCACCCTCCAGCGGCATTCAGGAACAGAAGAGGGGTTGGTCTGAATAGTTGGGATTACATTCCTGGCTGTGTCTAGCAAATGCTATGTGGGTTGAGAGGAAAAATATATGTTCTCTCTCATTAGCATATTTTCTCTGTGTTCTCCTGTAAGCCAGGTGTCAAATGGAGGCAGTCATGGCCATTGAAGCCATTCCTGCTTAACAGCATGTCTGAGATGTTATTTCTTTCTGTGTCTGCGTGAGAATAGGCTAGTCCCAAGTGCAGCTCAGCAATTAGGATATTAATAGTCCTATTACTCTGCGCCATCTAGTTTGCTTTAAAATTCATAGTGCAGTTAGCCGAGGTTTGTTCGTAACAGGAAAAGCACAGGGATGCAGGAAGACTGAGTCAGAACAGAGCTTTGAAACGCATCAAGCAACCATTTAATTAAAGAAGGGAGGTCTAATATTGTGTTCCAAATGATTACTTATTTATATACTCCTCAAATAGTGCTATTTTTAAACCAGATTTTGAAGAGAAGACAATTTGTATTTTTACATGCAGACAGTCTTAGAGTTAAATGAGCTTCCAACACAGCACTGGCCTAGAGGAGTAGGAAAAGAAAAATCTCCATGTCAGTCCTTCTGGTTCTTCTGCTGCCTCACAGCACCACGAGTACCTGAGATCAAAGTAGGCACCTCAATTTACACAGGCTTCCCAGCTTCTCCCCACAGCCGTCCTGTGACATTGTTGGGAGATGGGTTTGGAAGTGGTTGCAGTTATGTGCCCATAAGCCTGGGGAGATGGACAGGAAAAAATGTAGACACCTGGGCCAGGGAGGGCAGGGGGGAGCTCCTGGTGAAAAAGAAGGGGATCTGAACTTCTAAATTGCAGACTTCCATGGGTTGAGGTACAGGCAGGGATTTTGTCTTACAGCGCTGAAATTAAATTGAAGGCAAACCCTGCATCCAAATGATGAGCTTTGTCCTTCACTCCTCTGGGATTGCCTGAATGCACTGGTGTGGGTGTGAAGTTCAGCAGTGCACCGTATTATACCCATTTTCCACTGGCCTGAGTAACAACACAAGTTGCAAGGAAATGCAATGTTGGATCCAATAGATGTTTGAAAACTTCAGTTTTTCTTAGGAGTGGAGCTAAGAAAGGCCTGTGTGGGAACAATGAATGTTCGCTGAATTCCTAAATAAATCTGAGCCCAGTCCGAGAGGCTGAAAGCCCAGTGCCTTCTTCCAGATCCTTCCTTAACAAAGGGCTGGACTCAAGTGCACTAAAGTCAAAGAGAGAGACTCTCATTGACATCAAAGGACATTGAATTAGACCCAGTGAAGGACAGTCTCAGCCAGGGACCAGCAGAAATAATAGCATGTGATGTACGTGACCAACTGCCACTAACCAAACGCTTGGATTCCAGGCATTAAATACTGCAAACAGTGAACTCACAAACAATTAATGAAAAAGGGCCAAAAAAATTCAAAGAAAAATATGTAAGGAAAATGCAATGTTTTTGTGGGTATTCTGTGAGCAGAAAAATATGTTACATTTGTGGAATAAATTAGTCCCTGAGGAGTGTTCTCTCAGCTCAGAGCTGTGTGCAGTCAAGTCAGCTAACGGAACTAAAGCTTCTTTTCTCCTGCTAAAGGAAGCAGGTAAGTACAGAGACATGGATGAAGTGAATTTGGTTTTTCTTTTAAAGTGTGAGTTGCCAATTATATCTCATTTCAATAGTTCTCATCATTTGGATGATTGCTTTTGCTGCTATCTAAATGCTTCGGTTTATTCTCTCATGAAAGCTGACAAGTTTTGGTCTGGTGTTTATCCATATCAGACACTGCAACGTTCATCCAGACTCCTATCTCCTTCTGATTAGATTACTGTAATGTCCTGCTGTGAGGTTTGCCGGGCTGCTTCCTCTGGCAGAGAATGCACTGAGAGCATCACGCGCGGGAGGAAATCCAGTGCATTTTATTCTGACCGCATCACGCCTTTCGCTGGCTATAAACAAAAAGGATTAACTAAAAATGCGAATATCTCCAAATCAATTGGGAACTGGGGTAACACCAAGAGCAGGCATCTCTTTAACGTGGTAAGCAATGGCTGTGCAGAGGCAGCACAGTAAAGGAAGGAAGGTCAGGCTCAAACCTTCGGCTCACATTTGGTCCTCGCTAGATAAATGTGTTAGGGCTGCTTGGGGACTGGTCTGCGCCTCATGTATGGGCTGTCAGGGAATCAGAAGGACCAGTTTAACTCTTCCTTGGGAGGATCTGCACTTTGTGACCAGGGGTGGGGTGGAGGTGGGATGGTTCATGCCTACAACACAGGGTGGTGGCTTCTGGTGGTGGTTGAAGAGTCTCTCAGGAGCTACACGGTTATCTGCACACTGGCAGCGCACACCTCCAATGAGCCTTGCAGGATCAGACGCAAAGGAACAAAGGGGCTTTGGGGTACAAACAAGCCAGCTCCAGAGAGAGCCACAGAGGTTTTCCTTAGAGAAATCTCTTTTCCTAAGAGAGCCTTAGAGATAGGGAGCATTGAGAAAGATAGGACTCTAGGACAACCTTCTCATTTTCCTGTGCCTGTTAGCTACCATCACAGCTGCCTAGCTGCAGGTTTGGGTATAAGGGTTACAGCTGTAATAATTAAAATCTGCATTTTAGTTTGGTTTCTAGGATAGCAACAAGAGCCACAGTGCTCCTGGGGCTGTCCCACTGCCGATGGAGATGCTGAAAGCTCCAGCTCTCCTTACTGGAAGGTGGTTACAAATACAGGTGGTCTTAAATGCTCCCAGATGCCAGCTAATTCTCAATTCCAACAAGCAAACATCTTTCTATCTGAGCATCACAAAGTGCTCTACAAACCTTCACGGACACACTCTCATAAAGACTATTTTATGTCAGGACACTGAAACATGCTGGATGACTTCTTCAAGGTCACACATGAAACCAGTGTGACTGCAGGTTGCTTAAATCCCCCAAGATAGCACCACTCTTTGCTTCCCCAGAGAGTCCCTGTCACTGAGCATCAGTCTGTGGCCTTCTTTGCCTTTCAGCTGTTCAACTGGCTGCTGCTGCTCTCTGCATGATCGAAATGCTGTTTGATATGATTCTCTTGCTACTGGTGCTATTTATAACTGCTCTTACCTTCACCAGACTGTTTGGGTTTTTTTAAGCATGTTCAGCCTATGATTTTGCTTCAAGTACTGTGAGCATCTTTTGTGTAGCAGGTGCTGCTGCAAATTAATTGTTTACCTTAAAATTATACTCTCATCTAGTGATTTTCCGTTGTTCCATTAGGGAACTTCCTACATCCTTTTGGTGAGCACCACATTTTGCATCTCTCATAGCCAGTGTTTCTTCACTCTTTCCTCCCCATAATATGAACTATTTTCTAATTGGCAAGCTTTACCAACCAATACCTTCCCCTTTTTGTTTGTCACAGACAAAAGGCTACTGAGTGTGGCTCTGAGGCTCATTAAAGTCTATAGCATTGCTTGTTTAAATGTGGGGTTTTTTTAAGTTACCGTGTCAAATGTGCTTAGCTTGTGGTGCTGGCTTGCTGCAGCGGTGGGTGTCTGCAAGGTCTGCCATGCTTCTGTCAATGGTAGGTGGGAAAGTGCCTGAAGGGGTCTCTGGAAGGAAATCTCTTGGCCTGACTGCAGTGCTGGGGGTTTTCACATCTCCACCAAGCCTAGGGATGGCCTCTGCCCTGGGGGGCAAGCATCTCTTTCCCACCTCTCTGGAGATGCTGTGGAGAAATGGGAGGAGAGCAGGCCACTCTGGGCTGTGACCCCAGGCTGGTCACCGAGGACCTTTCCGGAGAAAGCAGAACTGCTGTAGCAAACACCTGGCCTAAGACCTTGACTTGGCAACATTACAGGAGCAGATTTATTGGTGGGGATTAAGTGGGCCTTTGTCATTCCTCTCCATTAACACCATCCAACACATGGTGGTGTCACAAGATGACATGGGAAGCTCTTCAGCTGCCCCTTTTGCAGCTCTATCCAGCTTTGACATCCTGTTCACGCACTTCTCCAGAAGCCACACTGGCAACTCAGTCGTGCATTCAAGTTCTTCAGTACAGTCTGACTGAGGATGGTGTAAACACAGGTAGAAAAAAAATGCGTATTGCCTCAGAACAGCAATAAACATGACAAAGGTTGCATTAGTCTGCCCTGCAAGGACTGTCCTGCAAATCACTGTCTCCCACTTCTCAGCTAATGCGTGGTATGATATTGCCTCAACTTCTCTCCCTCAGGATTCCAGTGCAGCAGGAAATGCTTTCGGTCTTGCACTGGCGACAAGATCTGCCTCATACACTTGCTTCCAGCTCCTGGGAACTATTCAAGTTATTCTTCAAAAGGCACGTCAGAGTTGATTTGGTGGTCTTCAGGTCTTGGCTTTGTTCTGCTCTGGGGTTTGCACTACAGGCGAGCCAAAGGCAGAAGGGAAAGGTGGGATATTTTACATAATTATACAACTTTAAATCAGACCTAATAAGGTAAGGAATAAAGTAACTAAGAATGGCATAAACTAGTGTCTCTGTCCTTTTTTTTGCTTGCAGTGTTTAGGAGCTATTCGGCTTCCCGGACCCTGAGCCGATGCGGGTACCTCACACTGCGTGGGTGAAGTGTCCCTTGGCTTCTGTGTTTGTCTTGTAGCACACCAGGGTGCTGGTTCCCCCTGAGTCCCTTTGCTTCTGCTTACGGAGAAACACAAAGCAACAATTTTTCCCTGGTGCCCTCATGGTGCAAAGGAAATGCTGCTTGCCACTTCTACTTGGAATCCATTAAACTGACTTTTAATGATGAACAGGCCTTTTACTGATGGTAATTAGTACTCCCTTAGCTTTTAGCATTTGGGTCCTCAAAGCCCATGGAAGAGTCTGTTTCCCAGAGCACCAAACCAGTGCACCTAGGCAGGATGGTGGGAATTAGCCATGGAGGTGAGCAGGACTTCTTTGGGTTTTTTTCATTTCATTTTTCGGGGATTGGGTTGGTTCTTGTTTATTTGTTTACTAGTTGGCTGCTTTTTCTGCTCTACTTTTCACTTGCAAAAGCCTTGCTATACTTCTCCTCACAGTCATTACTCCGAGAGTCGTCGCTGCGTTGTCAGCTTCTGCCTGTGGTTGAGGTGGCTTCCAGGGCTTTCCCTGAGGCTTTCTTTTGCCTTTAGCAAGGATAAAGCCAGGCAGAAAGCTCAGTGTTTAATGGCTTCAAGGAGCCGACATGCAATTCCCTCATTGCAAACGAAGTTTTCTTGATTTTCTTTTGCTGAGAGAGGGTATCCTCCATTCTCAGGCACTGCCCACTGCCAAAGGTAGATTGTCTAATTCAGCAGTGCTTTTACCATTTTCTTCCTGCCTTTGCTTTGCTTTACCTGAGGGAAAAGAGCTCATTAGCTTTGCAAGAGCTCAAACAAGACAGGTCTCACTAGCTGGGAGCA
Organism: Falco biarmicus; assembly: GCF_023638135.1. Classification (NCBI taxonomy): domain Eukaryota; kingdom Metazoa; phylum Chordata; class Aves; order Falconiformes; family Falconidae; genus Falco; species Falco biarmicus. The sequence continues at coordinate 32,572,556 of NC_079289.1, forward strand.
GGTTAGAAGCTATTTAGTGAGCAAAGCTCTAGCCCTTTGCTTGAATACTGCTGCAGCTCAGGCAGGCAGGCTCCCTCAGCTGTGCTGGCATCTTTGGCTTATCATGGACTTGTGAAAAAAAGAGAAACTTCTCAGTCCCAGCGACAAAGACTAGCAAATACTGCATGTCAAAGCCCCCAAATGCTTGTCATTTTGGAGTGCAGTCCACTCTTCCCCACTGCAGTGGGGAAGCCAGCTCTTCTTCTCAAGCTGCCAGCTGTGTAGGTGATCTTGTAACTGAGAGGTCTGTGGTCTTGCTCAGCAGCAGCGATTTTACACAGTGGTGACTGCAATGGATAGGAATGACTTCTGGTTTCTTGCTCTGTGAATGGAGAATCTGGTGTACAGTAGGTGTGGGAGCTTCCTTTTTTTTTGTGTGTGTGTTTTTTGAAAGAAACCTCCCTCAGAAGAAATTGCTTTGAGTTCTGGGAGGGATTTTTGTAGGTTTTTGTATTAAACCCAGAGGCTTTTGGAAATTTTTTTGTCACTACAGGCCATGGAGTTGCTTTTTCTTCACGTTACTGAAGCAAGTAAGAAATCCAAAGGTGGCAGCTGCTGTGCAAACACTGCAGTTATCGGCACACATGCAAACAAGCTGTTCTGGTGGAAGGTGAGCACAGGGAAACAAGAGGAGGAGAAAAAATTAAATTAATGAGATGAGGCCAGCAAAAAAACAAAATCAGAGAAGGAGAGCTTCTCCCTTTTTGTCAGGTTTTGGTGTGAAGGATCTCCTCATCATGTGCTGAGGTAACCACACCATATGAAGTATATTCATTGTGTACACAATATGTATGTATATAAAGCACATATTTTTTTCTAATGACATTCTGTTTCATGGTTTTATGGTGTTTTAGTGGTGGGAAGCTGGGGTTAACGAGATTAAGGCTCAGACTTACTCAGGTCATGTCAGAAGTCAGAGAGGAGGGGCTTCCCGTGCCCTAGGCTAGTTTTATTATCTCTCCTCTCTGTTGCAGAGCTCCTAATTTCAGGAATACAGAGAGTTTTCACTTGGGTTTTTATATAGGAAACCACTTGGGCAAGTTGTGAGTGCCTTGGGAGATCTTGAACCCTCCATAAGCTCCTATGTTAGTCTCTTTGGAGGGGAGAGAGGCCGGGTGGCCATATAGCAGGTAGGGCATTAGGAAGCCTCAGGGATAGTCTCAGGTTCTGCCACAAGCTTGCCCTGAGCCTCTGGGTAAACCTCCTCACTTTTTGGTTTACTGTTTTTCATCTGCTAAAATACATAAGGCAGCTCACCTGTTCTACTGGACTGTTGGGAAAATTGATCAGTTCCTATTTTAAGCGTGCTTGGAACAGCTGATCCTAAGCTTTGTTAAAAAACTGTCAAAGATGAGAAATTGAGATAGAAATCATATAAACTGTAGCCACCCGTCTGTATTACTATTGATTTCATTTTGCATTTCTAGTGTAATTTATTCTAGAAGGTCTTGGAATAGAAACAACAAACCTTTATGTGGTTCTGTCCCAGGAGATGATAGACCAGAGATCCTGTATCTGGCTGCACAATGCAGTTATACATATAGATTGCATAATATTACCATTCCCTGTACCCTTACCTGGCTCACATCTTTAGACCATCAGTGTTACAACAGAATTACTGCTGTTAGTGCCTTTGCGTAGAGCCAATTGCCTGCCTTCATCCTGTCAGGCACTTATATCTAGTTCTAACGTAATTTATATTAAGCCAATTTATATTACACAGTGAGTGCTTGATGGAGAAGGTCCCCACAGGAGGCTTATGTGCTGTTTTCCCTCAATGGCATTTAGCTGATCTACTGACAGGTATTACCTCTCCCCATAGGCTTTGCCTCATTTACATCCTTAGACCATCAAAGCTGCAAGAACACAGTTACTCCGAGAACAACCCCTGTTCTCCAGGAATTACTTTGCTGTCCTCTCTGTGAGATACAGGATAAGTACCTATAACCTGGCCCACCAGGAGCCCCAGAGAGCACACTTAGGTTTTCTCATTTGGACTCAGATCAGTTCCTGTCCAGATACGTTTGCATTTCTATTTATTTTAGTTCTAGTTGTGTTTGCTTCTCCTCCTCTATTGAAATTTTCTCCAGGAAACATGCAATTTGTTCAGGTTCTGGAGGTGCCATCCTTTCACCATCTTCCAGCAACGGAGCGGACTCCAATAAGGATTTTTGCCTATGTGAGTTAGTTGCCGTTTACATCAGTGGAGTTACACTGGTGGAGAACTAACCTGAGGACAGCTCCACCAAATCCTGTGAAGTTTCTGTTGCTGTCATTCAGCTTCCTCACCTATTTTTCATATATCTTTTTGTCTTTCAGATCTGTATAGTGCTCTGCTTGGTGGGTGCTTTGGGAATACTAGGAAATGGGCTAGCAGACAACCCAAAAATAGATGTAAGCAGCTTCAAGTCACCCAAAGGGGTTGGGAGGGAGTATATAGCATGGCCATTACTTTCACTCGAGAGAGGAGCAGGAACAGGTGTTGATATCTAGTAGCTAATACGGAGGGGCAGAGAAGGCATTAATCTCCCCTTTCTCCTTTTGCCCCCTGTTAAATGCCAGGCTATGATATAAACTCTCATTCAGACACATTTCTGCCGCGTATACCTACAAAAGCCCTTATAGAGCAAATGGGATGAATCATTGTTCCCTTGTTGCTGTTGTTTAGGAGCTGAACACTCTCGTCTTCTACCTTGCCCCTCTGTGGAGGGGTCAGTTAAAACACCCACAGAAAGGCATTGCCCACCAAACCAGCTGTAAGAAGTTTGATGGCCGAAGACATCTGGATGTGGTGTCCTCACACTGCTGCAGCATGGGTCAGCCAGCCCAGGGAGAAGGTTCAGCCATTTCTTTCTCTTTTGCCCTATTTTGTGGGTAACATTTTATCCTTCCCCTTATTGTCCTCTACCAGGTCAGTAGAATGACAGCCTTGGGGCAGGGGGCTCTCAGGTCCCACAGGCGAGCACAAGCCCACAGGACTCCCTGCTTGATCCCACGGCACTTCACTGATTTCCATAGTAGTCGGATTAAATCCTACCATTTGCAAATCTACTTTCCAGAAGGCAACTTGCACTGCACAGCAGGAGTAGAGAATACCCTGTGAACCCCAGGCCAGCACTGAAGCCAGGGACATACCCTTTCTTTTTTTCAGTGGCTTTGATTTTTTGCTCTGTAGAGTCTTTCAGGCTTTGGCTCCCAACCTTACTAAAGTAATTATGCAATTTTGAAAAAACAATTCATTTTTCACCACTTCTCCAGCACTGCCAGCTTTTTGTGGCTTTATAGAAAATCTTGTGCTGTTTGGTGTTTTGCCTAAAGTTACATGCAATTAATCAAAGAAGCTCAGTTTTCACAGAAGAATAAATCCCCAGCTCCATCCTGGAGTCCAAAGCTTTGAGCTGGCCACAACATGCACGCAGTGCCCTGCCTGCACCTCTCACCGGCTTCATCTCTGTAAGGTGTAGCCCACCACCACGGTCCAAGCTGTGGACACAGCCCCAGCAGCAAGACTACACAACAATTTTCATTGTAGTTGTCTGCAGGGCTCCTGTGAATTAACACAATGAGACATTTACCAGCACAATGCAACATTTACTGGAGGGGCTGTGGGGTGTTGTCCCCCCTCAACGCACGTTAGCTCCAGCTGGCATGGCACGTGCTCCCATATCACAAAACACAGTCTTGTAAGTGCACATCCCCCCATTCAGATTAGGGCCGTTGCTCACCCTGCTTAGGAGTAAAAAAAAAAAAAAAAAAAAAAAAGTTCAACCAAGGAAAGATTAAGCCTTTCAAAAGGAAGTAAATTATTTGAATGAAAGTATTTCAAGGAAATGATTTTATCGCCCTGAAATTTTATCCATCCTTTAAAAAATAAACAGCCTCAGTAACTACTTTTTCAGGTTACGTTTTGCTGGCAGTTTTTATCTGCAGAAAGGATTAGCTTATCCATGGATGGAACGTGCTGTACACACCCTGTTCCCATGTAGATTCATGCGGTGGGGAGCTGCATTTTCAGCTCAGCTCTAGGACATTTTTCTGTAGCTAAATCAGATGACTGCAAAGACCATTAGAGCAGTTTATCGTTGGAATCTTCAGGAACATACTGTACCCAAAAGGAAAATGTTCATTGATAGGGGAAGTGCAAGATCTGTGATCCTTGTAATTATGCAGACGATCCTCTCCTGAGGTCTGTGGTATGCTAGCAGGTCCACAGTGATGGCTTTTGGCTGCAGTGCTTTAATAGTCCACTGAAATCCAGCTGTTCTTGTTTTCAAGGCCGCTTGGCTGCAGCCCTGACTGGCACATCAGTGTGAATGGTTTTGTCTCTCACTGGGGACAGGCACCATGGTGACATCCAAAAGGCTCTTTGAAATCATAGTGCTACTTTTTCTGGGCAGTTTGTGGTGTTGCTCTCTTAAGCCCTAGCAGAAGTTTGCACCTTTGCAGCTCACTAGTGGTGGAGACACCCGAAACATGGAGAAGAGAGATTTTTGGAGCAACACACCACCATTGCCAGCACAGGTGGCAGTATGCAGGTCAGTTGCTTCCTTCAAAAATCTCCAATCAAAACCAGGTCCAAGGAAGGATCATTTGACACAAATACTTAGGTAGGAAGAAAACCACCTTCTCCCATGGTGGCGTTTCTGCTCAATATGCAGTCTGGTGCAAGAACTGCACATTTCCCAGCATGAAACCAAACTCATCTGTGTGCCGACACTTTGGAAGGCTCCGTGCAAGAAAATCAGTTGGTGGTATTTGCATTATAATTTCTTGAAGGGCATTGCAGAAATCAGAAAGAATTGGGAACTAAAAGTTCTCCTCAAGGGTTTGAGAGCTGCTGCACTGACAGGCAAACCAGACAGTTCAAGGATGTGTAAGCTCTGCTGCTGGTTCCCTGCCTTGCCAGGTAAAAGCCATCCTCCTCCCATAAACACTCTATTCCTATAAACCCGTGTCCTCACCAAAGAAGCCAAAGCATCTTGAGTCTGGAGGGCTGTAAACTTCTGGTGACCCCAGGGCGGCTTTTCAGTGGGGAATATGATCCCTGTTGAGCTCGAAGAAACTTTAGCTGTTTCTAACCTCTGATGGTTTATCAGGGAGTTTAAAGAAATATCCAGCTGGGTTATGCCTCCCTGCATCCAGAAAATGATCCTGACACTCCCCTGCACCCCCAGAGCAGGACCTGGTTGCGCTGTACCTGTTCGTAGCAAGACCTTCCCTGTAAAGCTTACCCCTCTGGGGGGCAGGACGGGTTGGAAGTAAGGAAATGTTCCAATTTTCCTGATAAGGACCCAGAGGAAGTGAAGAAAAAAAGTGTTTTTAGCACAAGGCCATGAAGAACAACTGTCTCAAATCTAGGAAACGAGCATGAATCTCTTGACTCTTAGTGCACGCTCCTTTTTGGCAGTAACCTAACACAAGTTTTTGGTCTCGGGGAGCTGGGACTGCCTATCTCCAGGGCAGAGCACAGCCAGGCTGACAGAAGGAAGCTTTGGTGGCTGCCTCTTGGAAGAGCTCATCAGGCTTTTTTGATATGACTTAATGCAGCAGGCTGCAGCATGGGAGCTGCAATGCCTTCAGGCCTGCAGTTTCGGTTGGGGAAATGGCCTGGACTAGCTTTTTGTAACATTTTTACCTGAAAAGCTGTGTACACAAACCCTGCTTTTTTTCCAGTGCAGATTGTCTTGACCCAATGTGAGTTCACCTGTGCAGCTCACTCTGGAAAAAGGGTTATAGGAGGTGAAAATGAGACTTTAAATAGCAGGGCACAGACAAGGGGTGGCACATCAAGTGCTATTTGCCTACTGTCAGGTAGCATTTAAAGGTAGCCAGAAAACCGAGGGCAGAGGCCTTCTGCAGTGCCAAGTCCCAGAAGAAGAACTAGATAGATCCTATTTGCACAGTATATTATAAAATCACAACAGACAGTTTCAAGGCAAGAATGAAGGATGCTGTGCAAAAGCATGGTTGGAAGACAAATTGCAGAAGGGCTAGGTGGATGTTCAGAGCAGAAATCAGGATTTATTGGCAAGACACAGCCTCTGCATGTGTTAAATCTGCTATTTATATAGGGAAAGGCTTTGCTGGGCTAAACCTGGTGTTGGAAGCTTACGAGAAGCAAAGCTGCCCATCCAGGAGCGCCCTAGAGAAACGTAATCCTATGGAAATGCATTTAATGGGGATGCTATGTTTTCTCATATCTCTGTGTGTGTGTGTTTCTGCAAAGCGGAGGAATCTACAAAGGCATGAGGAAGCCTGGGTGAATTGGTGGCACCCACGTTTCCCTGCTTGCCTGACACTGACTGCAAAGGTGTGGGGCTGGGAAGAGGGATGAGGCAGTGCCTGGGGGAGCTCTGCATGCTGGAGAGCACTGTGGGATGGGGTCACCTCAGATGAGGGAGAGGAGGGTTTTCAGCAGTGATTGCTGTGCTTTGGGGAAGGAGGAGCAGGTGGTTGTGTATGATCGTCGGAAAAGCAGCTTCATTCCCCTTACCTGGTAGCCGTCTTTAATGGGAAAACAGTGCTGGCTGCTAATAAATGTTTCATGTTTGTGAATTGGCTTTTCTGACTGCTCTAAAATTCCTTCTAAGCCCAGTGATGGTGTGTCATCCACCCTTCAAGCTGTCTCGGTTGGGGGTCAGACACCTCCTAAATTTCTCTCCTGCCTGCCCAATGCCTATGTTTGCTTTGAGACCATGACTCCGAGCAGCAGCGCACATGTCCCCTGAGTCACCCGCTGCTGGATGTGACACGTCCCAGGGGAAGCACTGCTTCTTCCAGGGAGACAGCAGGCGCTGACGCAGCATCAAGCTTGCACCCCTGGGGATCCCAGCTCAGCGACACTTCAGCCCCGGGTGCAGGGCTTGCTCAGAGGGACACTTTTCTGATGGATCAGCAACGCCTTTCCAACATGGGGACTCCACTTTGCTTGTTCTGCAGATCACAGTACTTGAAGCATTAAAACATATATATTTCTGTATGTATGTATATATGCGTGAAAGTATGAGAAGTCAAACAAAGCATTACAGATGTGCAGTGAAGAAAGAACAGTCTGGCTTCTTTGATTAAACAGCTTGATTTACTGGGCTAAAGAATAGGTTTATTACTCTGTGCTATTTAATTGTTATTGGAGGACACATCTGGTCTCTGAGTAGATATACACTTTTGTGACGCCAAAGCATTCCAAAACGTGAGGGAGAAACAGCTGTCAAATCAGATCTATATATAAAAAAGTCAGCCAGAAAGGTCAAATAAATTTTGAATGATACATACTTCAAAAGGTTGTGGGAGAGCATAGCTCTTTAATATTATTGCGGCCAACCTATGACATTTACAGCTCTTCTTTTGCCTGGCCACTGGAGGCTTCTCTGTTTCTGCTGAACACCAGCAGCTGCTGTGACATGATGCCAGAATAATTTACTCATTCTTCCTAAGTTCAGGTATGGAGTTGCAGCCACTTGAGATGCAGGCCATGCTGGAGTCTGCTTGGAAAAGTAACGCATTTGGCTAAGTACATGGATAAATGCATGGAGCACAAAGTCATTCTCTGGCCCACTGAACATGGAGGGAAGCACAGCTCCTGCTTTCCAGCCCTTACTGTTGAATATGAAGCCAGGGACTCAGAAATGTTGTCTCATGGCTGTCAGGACTCATCACCATCACAAACTGGGGGAAAAAAAACAAACAAACTCACGACAGAGTTAAGGAGATTAGAGGGACTGAGCAGTGAGACCTCACTTGGATTTCTTTCAGTATTTTTAATGAGGCATGAAAAGAGCCTTCAAAAGTAGGCGCTTTTTTTTTTTTCCCCATGCTTGTTTTGCTACATTAGAAATTTAGATTGCCCATGTTTTCCCAGGAAGACTCAAATGATGAAGGCCTTCCAGCAGCACAGGAGCACTGCAACCACCCCAACCTCCTTACTCTGGCCACTGATTGCCGTGGCCCTCAGCTTGCTGCCCTCCTGGTCATCCTCATGCATGGACAATGCCAAAGGGCCGTGTTTTCAAAAATGACCAGCAATTTCCACCACTCAGCCTGTGGCATCCTGAAAGAATGTGAAATTTCTGAAAGCAACAAGCATGCATGCTCTGGAAGAAGCCAAGTCATCTGGAGGTTCTCCAGTGTGGCAGCCAGAAATGAAGGCTTTTCACAAAAATAACCTAAATATAAAGTTCAGACTGGGTACAGAATCCATCTTTCCCTTTGGAAGAATTTACCCATAAACACATTGTTAGCCTGTGAGAAACATGGGACCTCCTAGAGCTGTAGGGCTGTGTATGTGCAGGCTGCATTTAAGGGAAGAGATTGATTGATGGACATGGGGAGAAGAGGTTTGTGTCATCTTTAAAAATACACATTCATGTGTCCAGATACCTCACATGGCAGATGACCACATCACAGAGGAAGGAAGCATCTGTTAAAAATGGTTTTCTCTTACATGAACCGAGGTTTTTCAGGCTGCCACACTCATGTCTGTGTGCTACCAAGTGTACTGTCACCTCCAAGTGTGCAAGAAAGCATTGAGTCAATTCCCTTCAAAATTAGGAAATAAGCTTTAAAGAGTAGCCATTTTCTTAAAAAAACCCTCAACTCTGTTGATATATATTTTTTTCTCTCTGTATATATGGGAGTCACAGCTTTGGAAGGAAAACTTAAATGTTGACAAAAAATCAAATGTAATATTTTTATGTACTCCTGTGATTCCAGATGATAGTGCCTTCTGGGATCCATCAAGCGATATTTACACTTAATTTGTAAGTCTTAGAGACTGGAAGAAACTGGATACATGATTGTCTTACAAAAATGCAAACAAATCATAGAGATCCTCAGCTTTTCTTCACAGCAACAAAGAACTTAATTAAAAAAATGTTAATACTAAACCTGCTGTATTTTTGTCTTGCTCTGCTTCTTATGTGAGCCTCTAACCTTCTAATTTCTTCTAATGAAATTACAAAGCATAATGGACACTTTTTTCACATTACTTCTTGAAGTCCCTCTTTTCTATGTAAAGAACATAAAAAACAACAACAAAAAAAATCAGTTCCAGAAGAAAACCTGGTTTCCTTGTTGCACAAGGTCTGGTCCTATTTTGGCCTCTACCTACCAGAGCAGCAGTCCTTGGTGGTGCAGTAGAAGTGGCTTCTCATGGGGAAGGTGCTGCCACCCCAGCTTCTCCAGTGCTGGGGTCTGCCTGTGATAACAGCAGCTGCCCCCACCCTGAGGGCATCGTTGAGGGCACCAGCTCCTGGAGGGTGTCCAGCAAGGCTCCAGAGGACAATATCCCAGAGCAGAGGGGCAGGGACATTTTCATGGGGATGCTTCATGCTTCATTCTTGCAAAGGTGCCAAACACAGGAGATGAAGTTTTTATCTCTGGATTAACAAATGGGCCTTTCTGGGTATTTTCTTGTGCAGGTGCATCAGTTCAAGAAAACTGACATGTGCCTGCCTGTCATCTGTTTCTAACAGATGGTTGATATTAAGGAAAAGCATGATTGTTTTGGTTTCCAGTGTTAGGGCTTATCACTCATTACCTTTGGAATGATAAATGTATATTTTCAGCTATGGCAAAAATTTGAATGGGAAAACATTCTGAGATACTTTAAAATACGCAAAATAAAGGAAAAGTAAATGTTGAACCCTTTCTGAGGCTAACAGAGCTTCTTGCTCCCTGGTGCTGCATTCAGGATGGCCAAACTGCTCCCTGAAAACCTGAAAGACCACGTGAAACCAGAATATGTGGAAATTATCAGGTGGTAACATAAAGACTGATCTGTCAAATCTCACATGCAAGGTTGCTTATCTTGGAGCATGAGAAAAGCCCACAGGAGACAAGGGCATCACACAGGAGTCCCATGTGAAGCCTATAGCACTTCCATGGCGCTTTGGTTCCCACTCCATCGGCAGCACAGGGGTGGGACAAGCCACTGAGCCAGACCTGCCGAAAGCTACCTGTTACTTGCAAGGGTGTTTCTTGCTGGTGGAAGGGCTTAAGGTGCACACCATAGGGCCAGGCATGCATCGGTGCTGGTGCTGGCCCATGGGGGAGGTGGGAGCATGGGGGTGGAGGGGGTAGCAAGGCAACAGCTGCCTTGGCTCAGGCTGATGGAAGTTGCATGCATGCAGAGCAAAACAAACGAGGCTGTAGCTGTATCCCCACCTCACGTAATGGGTTGCCCTGGGCACTGCACTAAATAAGTTAAGCAATGATGAATATACATATTTTAAGATTAAATCTACTTCCTAATGGAACTTTTCACTAGCAAACTTTTATCTTTTTTTCCATGCCTTTGAATTCCATGTAACTGAGCTTCTGGGTAGAATGGCTTCCTGAGTTAAAACAGCATCATTAAAAGGTCAAAAAAAATTCGCAACATCCCAAATATAGTTTTTGTGGATAAAATTAATGAAACCAGCTTCCACAAAGCTCCCTCAGATTTGGTCTTGATCTGAGAATTTGGTTTAAAACAGCTCAATTTTCTCCCTGGGAATCCTGTTACTGGTGGTGGGACTCCATGCAGGGGAAAATACCCACAGTATGAGACTATCCCTGTTCTCCTGATGTTAAGAAAGCCTTCTGAAATCTGTTCCCAGGCTGGCTGAGGACTTCAGAAGGGTTGGGATTTAGTTGCAGGTGTCCAATCCAGTACTTTTTTTCCCAGCCCATTTTATCTTGAAGGTAGAATAAATGCTGTTGCAGTCTTTTGGCAAGAAGCAACAGCTTCATGATGTGGTGTTATATTGATATATTTCCACCCAAAAATCTAACAGCATGTTGAGGTCCCCATCTGAAGATATCCTTGCAGTGCCATCTTGTAGTGTGGCGATGGCAGTGGCACCAAAGCAAGCCTGGTCATACAGGCTGCAGCCCTCTGATCGCCACGCGGTGGAGTGCAGTCCCCCCACTTCTCTCTAGCTCTAGGTAGGGCCAGGAGCTGGTGGCAGGTCCTTGGAGAAACCAAGGTGGTAGCCTGGGTCTTCTTTCCTGTAGAGGCCACCGACTGATGAAGGTATGGTGAAGGGTGGTAAGGACAACCACAGCATGGTCTCAGTGATGCAGGGTGCTACATCGGCCTTCTGCCCACACCATCATGTAAAGCAAGAGAAAAATGGAGGAATTACATCAAGGGCTAAGACGGAAGGTGTAAAGGCTGGAAAACCAGCCCCCCCACTTTGCAGCCCTGCTGCTCATCTGGTGATGCTGGGCGCGTCCAAGCTGGCTGCTCCATAGCTGCACGTGGGGGAGGATGTATTGCCCCAACCACCTCTAAGGATTTTATTATGAATTTTGGGAAAACCATCAAACCAAGCAACTCCTTTGCCAGCTCTCATCCATCTGGCCTTTGGCTTTGCCCTTGGAGCAGGGCCAGCTGAAGGGGACGGTCCCACAGCTTCTCCCAGGCCATATCAGGGAGCACCAGCCGCATCCAGCTGGACCTGCTGGACAAGGACGATCTTGCGGGTTCTCTGTAGGGCCTCCTCAAACACAAATTCTGCTGGAGGCAGCAGCAGCTTTGCTGCGGAAAGCTGGAAGCAAGGACAACAGAACAGGATTTTTTCAGAGGCAGTAAGACTTTAAAAATAAAAAAGTCAATAAATAACAGAATTGTAGGGTTTTAAAAGCAGGAAGATGAGAGGCTGAGTCAGACAGGGTTGCTGACCACAGCTCTGCCTGTGAAGTGGGAAATGCAAAGAAAATAATTTCTGCCCTATAGAAATATCTAATTATCATCTGCCATCTCAAATGCCTCCAAAAAGAAACTCCTGCAGAGACCTTTGAAGCTTTTTTAATACAGAAAGTAGGAAAATACTGTCAGACGGAAGCAAGATGCAGAATGTGATCATATAAATCCCGTGTCTTGGAGCACAGCCCAGGCGTTTCTGACTTTGTTGTTTTTCGCTGCAGTTTAGCAATTCAGCAGAATCACATTTGCAGTCCTGGATCTACTGGTTTTGGTAGCGATGGTCCTTGAACTAATCACTTATGTAAATAAACATTTGAAAACCTAGAGGAAGACTAAGAGCGGCTGTCAAAAAATAATTACAATTAACTTCTAGCAATGTATTTGGGGGTTACAAATCATCATTATTTTTCAAATTCACAGAGGCTTTATTTTTAGAGAGGATAAAACCTGCTAAGCCTTCAGTTCCTGACACATCTCTTTGGAGCAAGGAGAGAGCGATAGCAATTAACAGGGAGGTCTCCAGCAGTGCCAATGGGCAGAGGCTCATCTGTGCATTTTAATCTTTCAGCCCCCTAAGAGAGAGGAGTTGGTGAGGGAGGCAGTGCACAGCCGTACAAAGGTAATTATTGGTAATGGGAACGGAATCGTACCATCACCACTTCAGCGACATGATCCAGGCCAGTGCGGGTGACTCTGGGCTTGTTATCCACCTTCCAGAAACCCTTGGCTGTGTTCTTCAGAAGTGGGTTGGTGTGATTCCCACGGAGCTGCCACTGTCACCTCTGCTGGCAGCGGCACCGGGAAGAGTTCCGAAAGGGCTGTAGGTGCAGACAATCTGTGCCAAAAATACCTTTGGTGGGCCAAACCTTTATTTTTTGCCCTTGGAATATCTTTTCAATTAAGCATCTCTGGTGAAAAGAAGAGGGTGAGCAAACATTTAGAACTGTTTATTGAATAAAACAAGGTTTTAAAAGCCGTATTATTGTTCCAGAACACAATGGTCGTTACTGTTTTTGTTAGTAAGTACCCGTGTGATTTAAAGCTGCTGACAGCACCAGACGCTCACAATGAAATCATCTCTCCCTCCCTTCCCCGCAGTTCAGGCAGACACTCATTTGTATGTATGGGTTCAGCCTGTCTGCTGCGGCTGGCCAAATCGACAGATACTAATGGCATATGTTAATTACAACCCAACAACTTCCTTTCATTTGGGTGTTTATTAACATTCTCACTTCTGCCCATGGAGGCAGCTGGCGGGAGATGCCAAGGCTGCTGGGGGTCACATGTGATCTTCAATCTGGGACCGTGATGTGCACCGGATTACGCCTGTCAGTTGGCCGGCGAAGCCAGCATCCCAGCAGAGATTTTTTCCCCGCTCTGCTTAAAAGGCTGCAGAGAGGTTGGAGAGGAGATGGGAGCTCAGGAGCAAATTCCCAGCTGTGATTGCTGGTCTCTTGATCGCTCCAGGTGCAGCTCTGCTCTGAAACTGGGATTCCCTGGGAATGCCATTGTGTCGTGGGCCCAAATAGCTGGAAAACAGCTCAATAATTGGGAATTTAGGGGGTTTATGAAGTATCTGGTGTAACTGGTGGGTGCAGCCAAACAGGTTTTGCTGGGAATAAGAGGAACTGTCATCCCACGTAGAGCCAGGATCCATCTACCTTCCTGCCCTATTTGAGCATAATTGGAGATGAATATTTCAAAGGCAAATGCAAGAAACATTTAAAGGGACAATTAGGGAGTAATATTTCAGGTACGTTCCCTTATCTTTCCCTTCACAACTGGTTTGTGACAAAGGGAAAATGAGATAAAAAGTTGGTTTTTTAAGAAAGAAAGGACATTGAATTCTCATTTATAAACCCCTCAACCTTACTGAGGGCCTTCTCTCTCAATGATTTCTTATGGCATGATGGTCCAAGGTAGTCACTTAATTTTACATTGTAGTTTTAAAAAAATCCTCAAATCCCTTTTCAAGTTGTTGTGCTTCGATTTTGTGCAACTTTATTCACACCACTGTGCTGGCCAGGAGTCGTGGCCACCGGAGCAGGACGGCATGCAGTCAGATTTTGCAGATATATAGAAAAAACCCACCAAGCCCAAGGTATAAAACAAGCGAAGTTGGACACAGGACCACAAAGGAGAGCAGTACAAGCAGACTATTCTCTGCTGCCTTTAAAAAAAATTGTATTAATCAAAAGGCGTTTTCAGGAGCAGTTTGTAGGAGGCAGCTGTGCAGCTGATGGGTAGCTTTAGGCAGCATGAAAGAAAAATAGGAGAGTCCCTTTGCTTTTCTTTTCATATTGGTTTTGATGAGTTTCAAACCCTGTGTGAGGTATGCCTGAGTGTTCGTGGCATTCCTCTCAGCACGCATCAGGCTGCATTTGGCATCTGGGGACTTCATGTAGCATTGTGCTGCTCTGGTGACTACGTTTTTTGTTAAGTCCCTGCATAATTCCCTACAGCCTTCACTCATCTGGAAGCAAAGCATAATTAGCAATTTTTGTTACCTCACTATTTAACCCTTCTATGGGCTTTTTTTTGTGTGTGCTGTTCATTCACAAATATCCAAGCCAAAACGGTACATCTGTTTTTATTTGTTGAGATGTGAAAAGAAACATAGTAGATTATTAAGATACAACTGTTCTTTAAAGGTGGCTGTTTTGTCTTCTTCCTTCTGTATCCTGTTTAACTCCTTAAGGTTAATTATTTTAGCTACTGGTTAGACCAATTTTGTTGCACAATAATCGTAATAAAATAAAGTAAAATAAAATAAAATAATAAATTACATTAAGTTAAATTAAATTAAATTAAATTAAATTAAATTACATTAAATTAAATACTTGATACCATGTAGGTTATAACGTAAATTACCAGAGAGGAAGAGTTTTGATTTTTGTGCATAGTTCATTCTCAAATTCTAGCATCTTGCATTTGGCCCTGGAGGCTGTTCTTGAGCAATTCACCATTGCCCAGTGGAGGATCTATATGGTGAAGCCAGGCCAGGGACAGCTTTTTTTGTCTACAGCACCTTTTTCCCTAGAGGAGATGGAAAATGGATTCTTTTCTCCTGTAGGACACAGGACAAGGGCATACCCCTGCCTATGTGGAGCTGCCCATGTATTGTTTTGTCTTTGTGCTGAGCCAGGGAAGAGCTGAACGGAGTCACCCATGGTCTCTAAGGCTCTCAACAGGACTGGAAAAGTCATAACTGGAATAAGTAAGCCAGAACAGCAGAATAAACAAGGGTTTTTTTCCTAGTGTTTGCATCCAGCAAAATCCCCACACAATCACTTGTCACAGAATACCAAACAGTCCCAAAAGCACATCAGATGAGCAAGGGCGCTTGGTTTAGCAGCCTCTATTGAAAATTACTTTGTTTCTTGTTCAAAGACAAGACATTTAATAATCTGGTCATACATTGTTCTCATTCCCCATTCTACTGGACTGATGGAACATTTTAGTTATTTATTGGGATGTAGTAAAGCCAAAACCTATGAATACTACAACAACAAGGAGTTTGCATGCATTGTACCAGTCCTCTATCTCGTAGAAAGAGACCATCCACAAGACAGAGGAAAATTGATTCCTTTCTTAATGAGTAAAATACAATCCTATACTAAAACAGCCATCTAAGTAGAAGGTGTACATGGGGCTAGATTTTAATGAAAACCTACAAAAAAGGGCTAAATCTTCTGTCTTTACCCCAGCACAAGGGCAATCATGCCATCTGCATACACCCATGGGCAATCGCACAGTGAAGGAATTGTTTCTCTATGGCTTTAACTATTTTTATATTAATAGAAATAATGAATACACCCTTGGATGACTTCTCCTGTATTCTGTGGGAATGTGCCCTGTCCTAAAGTGTTTCACAGGGCAAACCATCCTGCATGAGAGACTCTGGCTGGTAAATCACAGCTATCACACAGGTGTTCTTGCTTGTGTCCCTTGTCCCTATGTATGTAATCACAAACCACACTAAAGAGTCCCTCCCCCCCTCCCCCCCCTGAAGTTATGTCCTTTGTGCGCATCCACTGAGAAAATATGATGCAGGGGTTTTCCAGCTATGGGGTCCCCACTGTTGCAGGTATATCCCCATCCCAGTTCAATATGCATAAATTCATCAGGAGAAACATAAAACTGGTAGGCTGAAGGAAGCACTACAAGAGGAATTGGTAAGAGTTTGTCATTGATGGTGGCAGAATGAACACACTGGATGGACCAAATGTGGCCCATCTTTCCGACAAAGCCTGGTGACACTTGTCAGTCCTTTCCTTGCCTGTGTGCTGGCCAGCATCCTGGCTGGTCCTAAGTGGAGCCAAACACGCCAGTCACTGGGAGATGCTGCTTCTGCAGAAGCCCTCTGGGCAGCTGCCGCTCCCTCCAGAAGCACTCTCCATCATGACACAGAGCTTCTGGGAATGGCCTTTGAGGCAGGTCCTCTAATATTGTTCCCCATCCTGAAAGCCCAAACACTTTGGAGGCTCATTTTTCCTTCTCCTTCCTGCACCACATATCAAACAACCAAGGACTGGAACCAATACAAGATCAAGTTACCAGTAAAAACATTCCCACTAAGCCCTAAAGGAATTTGGGATGTTTTTCTCTGGGCTGCTAAGACCCTCCAAAGCACAGTGATCATACCAGTCTTGAAAATAAAAGCTGTGGGCCAGGAAGTCTTGAATCAGGAAGAGGAAGCACTGGCTGAACTGAAAATTGACATGGTGCTTTAAAACAACCCAGCGACCATAGCATACCAGCAGCAGACCAGCATGGCTTCTGTGAGGACAGGCTGTGCCTCTCCCACCACCTGTTAACTCACCTGCAGCAAAGAGCAGAAGCGATTCAAAAACAGGTTTATAATCTCAGTAGCATTTTAAAAATGCTCCTCAGAAAACAGAACAGGCACAGGGGTAAAATTCGGTCATGGATAAAACTGCCGACAAGAGTGTAAAGCCAGAGTTCACCTGCGATGTGGCAAAGGCAGCACCCAGCTGCAGGTATCCTGGTGGGCAGCGCAGGACGAGGGCGAGAGGAGATGAAATATGCTGAAGGCATCAATTTGCCCAGGTTAATCAAAACCAGAAAATCCTGTGTGGCACTTCAGAGATGAGGTCAAAATAGTCTGAAGGAGCATAGAAAGAGCAATAAAAAGGTTTGAGGAGCAGATGAGGCTGAAAGATGAAAAGGCTCAGGTGACAGTGATGGTAAATATGAAGGAACCTGACAGAATGACTTGAGATAATATAAAACAGCTGAAGTAACACATAATATTTCAGCTGAATACATTATTTCCTTTTATTTAACACAAGAGCCGAGTGACATCAGATGAAAATGAAAGACAATGGGTATAAACACCCCCAAAAGAAATGCTGCTGCTTCGGAATGACGCACACCTCAGTCGCCATAACTGAGCAGGTGGGTTTTGTCATTCTGCCTGCATATGGGGCCATGCCCGTAAGTCTGTGACTTCTTGTTTCTCTCATGACATTAACAGCAAATGCTTCATATGTGGGAATGATTTTCAAAAGGTAGCATTGGAAATGATAATTTAGCCAGATTCTGGGAATGGCTGGCATTTACATGACAAATAGGCCCAGCAGGTGTGTCAAGAGCAAAAAATGGTCTATGAGCCATCCCACTTCAAGGGTGGATCCAATCAGTAATTGCCTAAGATTAGTGGGGAAAAAAATAAAATCCCATGAATGATGTACTCCAAATGTACCCAATTCTGTGATCCTTTCACTTTCTTGTAGGAGTAGACTTTTCTGGAACTCAGCTGATTTAACTAGTGAGCTGGGACCTATGTCCTATGCAGTTAGGTGGAGATGCAGTGCACATGCTTCAGGAAGCCAAGTAAATTCCCATTTTACACTCTTTGGATAGTGAAAATACATGCAAACTTGACAGGTAAGACTCCAGCGAAAGCATCATCCCCCTGGAGCCCCAGGAATTCCCACAGGCCAAAGGGCCCAAACCTGGGGGGCTCCTTTGCTACCAGGTGAAACAAGAAGCCCAGTGGTGAGAGCTGCAATGTGTTCATTTTGCATGCATGCTTAAACAGCTTTGCATGCATAAAAGTTGGTGATTGCAATAGTGTGTGCAAGCATGGGCCAACTAGATCTTTTAGAGGGAGCCTGGGATGAGTGGCTTCCCCACCTAACCCCATAGCTTTCAGCACCGTAGCTGCAAAGGAAGATACTGCAGTGTGTCTGCAGGAGCAGCCAGCAGCAAGGGGCACAGGGCAGAGCACAGACTCACAGCTGTGAAAGTCCTTGCTGTCCTGCAGGACTAACTCTGAAACCATCAGCGAAGGTTGCACAGGAGCAGGAAAGCTGCCAAGCAGTTACATCCCAACGCAGTGGAAAGTGAAAGTGTTACAGTTTAGGCATTCATTATTATGATGCTGTTTACCTACCTTGTTCAAATATCCTTTTTCCCCCTTTAATTAGTGCATTTCTTTTTAATCTGACTCTTGTTTGAGACTGTTTTGAGAATGACTGCCCATCACACAGTTTAGCCTGTTTTTCCCAGGTTGCTGGTTCCAAGCTCAAGCTAAAGGGTTTGTAGTGACACCCTTACACTTGACCTCAGCCCTCACTACTGACCATCATGCCCTGGCAGAAGGGTAACGTACTCATGACTATTATTCACTCCTTTGGGAAAGCTGGACAGGCATCCAAGGACAGGCTTTGTCTCTGTGAGCAGACACAATATCTCATTATGGTCTGGAAGGATCGTTCTCAGAGATTCAGTGCTGGGATGACAAATCCGTAAACTCCTTGGGGATCTGTTTCTTTGTAAATATGCAGACATGACTCAGATTATACTAATGTAGTTATGTGTGAAAATTCAGGGGGAAAACATAACCCCAAACCACCTTCGTAAGAAAATAAGCTGCAAAGCCAAACGTTACTGCATGCTTTTTTTGCCTGGCTATCAGCAGTTTGCAAGTCCTTTCTTGTTGGCCCTTGGGAAACAACACATCCCAGGACTACGAGCACCAAGCAGTTCAAAGCAACACCAATACTCTCCAGTGTGATAGAAAAAGCAAGCTTGCAAAAATTTGTTGGTATTCGTGGTTGGCCTAGATGGTCCATGAAGTCCTTCCTGTACACCACACTGTCCAGTCCTCGCAGGCATAAGTGTTTATCCCCTGAGATGCCTGTAGGTCTTGTGTTTGCTACAGGCTCCTAGATCACATCCTGCTCACCAACAAGCCTTTGGAGTGTTTGATGTTGCAAGTCCTCCACTAATGGGCTATGTACCGGTGCTAATGAGGTTCAGAGCACTGACCACAGGGAGGATGGGGCACTTATTATTTTCCTAATTAATTCAAGAACTAATCATACAGTGGCATGCTCCAGAAGACAGCCCATCTAACGACCGAGTTAAGAATCTGCGCAAATCTGTCCTCTCTGCATTTGCCTCCGAGTTTTTTCCCCTGCCTTTTGTAACTCATTTGAACAAAAGACGGTAAAAAATCTTGTTCTACCAGCTCCTTGTGTTCTCCCCCATGGCAGCTTGTCCTGTACATTAGCTCCTTCTGCTATTTTAAATCATCTGGCATTTCTTTTGGGCCCACCCATCCTGCATATGCTGAGTTTAAATTCTTGACCCCTACTGGGAGATGACATTAGCTCTCCGCTTCACTGCCTCTCCCATCTTACTCAAAGCTTATCTAAACCCACACTTGCTCATATCTCCGATTTTTCTTTTTCTCTCGGTCATAACACTCTAATTAGAGCCTTGAAGCATACAGAGATGTGATTTGCATGAAAGGCACTATTCAAAATGAAACTGGATCCCAACCCGTGCAGCTTAGCAGCAACGTTTGAAGGCAGTAAGTTATTTAGAGCCCTCACTGCTTGTCATTATTTTCTAAAACGCTCAAAGTCCCCTTCATCATCTTTTTTCTAAGGGATCAGAGCTAGTTTCACTAGTTTTTCTGGATGGGTAGTAACCTCATAGCTCTGTACCGTGTTAAATAAACCCTGGAAGAGTTTCCACATTCCTCTTCAGTGTGTATATATTTACTTGAACGTATATCACCTGTTACCCAGCCCACACAGTGGATGTCTATCTCTTATGTTAAAACACATAAAAGAAGGCTATTGGGATAAACATGTGGGCCCACCACTTTCTTGCTCCTCCAAAGATGCTTACTAAAAAAAAAAAAAAAAAAGAAAGACAGGAAAGGTTAGTCATATCAAGTGGCAGGTAACTTTAAAGTGAAGTACTACTAGAAAAGATGAAGAGATCTTCATAACAATTATTACAGTTAATGACCATTATTGACCATTATTAAATATTAACTATAACATTAAATATGGAAAGTCTGTAAATACCCCATTTACATACCAAAGCGGTCATCTTATGATTGAAACCTCCCCTCAGAAGAAAAGCAGCTCCTGGTGCACGGAGGGGACACAAGTTAAAGCTGACCTGACACAAGGAATTTGTACTGTGGCTGTTCGTGGTGCTTATGCTTCCCTCATAAGTCTCAATTTGTGGCCTGCCTGGGGAGTGGGATGCATCCCAGGTGCTGGAGGAAGGCCAGAAAAGGGCCATTTCTTGGTAGCATATTCAAAAGAACATTTACAAAGCACAAATTCAGTGGATTGGTTTGCTCTGCCCCTAACAATATTGACAAGCCCTTGCTTGGTGTGCCTCTGGAGAACAAGTCACATCCTTGCTGGGGCAACCTGACTGTGCTCGGTGGAAGTCCCACTGCCCGTAAGGATATTTTCCCCATCCTAAAAGCTGGGAGAGCTCCCAACATGCTGAATGCCTGGCTAATCCCATGGGAAGGTTTCTGTGCCATGCTGTCTCAGCAGCCAACCAGGCAACAGCAAATCAGTTGTATGGACCCAAGTGCTTCCTCATCCCCCTGCCTTTGAACCAGCAAGGATGAAGAAAGAACTTCCAATGAATGAAATTCAGTGCATTGAACGTGCCCCTGGCTGGGCTGGTGTAGCTCTGCTGGCCTCGGGGAGAAATGCTGCAGAGGAACAACATAAGAAGCAAACCGCTCAGGTGCACAGAGCTGAATTTGGCCCTTTAGTTTTGATCTGAGGCAGTACCAAGTTAAGCTATGCAGAACTACATGCAAAATTGAATGTTGTTACCCCAAGGAACCGGGACAAAGGCCAGGCCAAGGCTGAATGCAGTGGCTCATGCCATGGCAAGGGGAAAAATAACAATAAGAAGGGATCTGGACGGAGAACTGAGATTGCTGCATCTGCCCATAGGACACTAGAGCTGAGAAGAACAGCTCCTGCTGCCAGGGGAGGCTGTGCCCCTGCCCATCGCTATACCCCAACCTCTCCTTCGGCAGCATAAAGAGCGGTGTCTCTGGCTTCCAGGGCTCTGGCACAGGCAAAGTGAAGAGCAGGATCACAGACCTTGACCTAGCCCCTTCCCTCCTCCCTGCTTCAGGACATCCCTCCACCGTGGGTATCCGTCCACTTTGCTGGTGCCTACATCTGGCCCTGCTCTGTGGGGGCGCACTTATTGTTTTATTTAAAAGACATTTCCAAGAAGAGCAAGTGAGAGAATGTGTTGGAGGAGGGGAAGAAGTGACTTTTTAACTCCAAATAAGTGCATGCAAACAGGGACGATTGCCAGTGATTACTCCCAGAGCTGTGCATCCCGGACCCACTGAATCCCATCCCGTGTTGTTTGCTTTTCTCTCCAGGCTAACTGCAATCGTTATCCAACAGATATTGTGGAATTTCACTGTCAACTAGTAAAACCAGGCACTAGAAATGAGCTTCCTTTGTAACTAGCTCAAAATCCTGAGAGGAGCAGATGTTGAGGCATGTGGGACATATCACAGTGTCACAGGATGACTGTGGTTGGAAGGGACGTCTGGAGGTCACCTAGCCCAAGCCCCCTGCTCAAACAGGGCGGGTTGCCCAGGTCCATGTCTGGATTGCAGTCCCAAACTCCAGCAGTAGGAAGAGTTCCTGGGGAGAGCTGGCTTCTTAGAGAGAAGGAGAGAAGACTTCTCAGAAGTACTCCAGCCAAAAGGCAAAAAATGCCTTCATGGCTTCTGTATAATGAAGCAGAAAAAGGAGCAAGACTGGGGTTAATGTGGAAACAGGTTTTGGCCAGAGGGAAATAAATGGATGTCACAGAAGTGGGGCTGCCCCAAGGTAGAACAATAATAGTGCAAACTCCTGTTGGTGCAGTTTCATCTGTGCCCATGCAGCTGAGTTAAGGGTAGTGCTTTAAAAGGAAAGAAGCGGGTGCAGGGAAGCCAGTCCAGCTGCCGTGGCAGGGGGCAGACCCAGCACCCAGGGACCTAGTGGGTGGGAGATCCAGGTTCACATTCCTGAGTTGCATCAGGCTTCCTGCGCTGTCCTGGGCCAACCCTTCAGCCTGACGAACAAGAGGGAGGTAAGAGCTTTTCTCAGGCCCGCAGCAGCATACGTGCTTGGATAAGACAAACCTTAAATACTGAGGTGCTGTGTTCTGGGTGCCAGGCAAAAGTGGTGGGTGGATGTTTAGGTAAAACGTTTACAGACAAAACTGTAAGCAAGTGCTGCCAGGTCACCCTTAATGAAGACACCTCTAGCAGCCTGAGAAAAGAGGTGATTGGAAGACCTCCCTGAAGTGTTTCACCAAATAAATCCCGATTATTTGGGCTTTGTGCAGACAAAGTGATTGTAACCCTAACTTCTTTAGGCACATAAGCATTTAAGCTGCCTTAAATCTTTAAGGTAGCACAATGTAAGCATTAAAGCCAACTTAAATCCTTTTAAGTCTTCTAGGTGCTTAAAGCATGTAAGCCATTTTTAAGTCTTTTTAGAATGACTGCTGATTTCCATGGGAAGGATGCAATTTTGAATGAAATGACTTTGCATGGAATGTCCCCTTAAAATTCACGCTGTCAGATGCACCAACATCTCATACACAGCCTTAGCAGGAAAGATTCGGAAAATGGCTAGGCTTTAATTTATCTTCCATTTCAGGTTCGATCCTGGGTTCACAGCAATGCTTACACATATGACAGGGTTTCGAGAACACAATGACAGATCATCCTGGTAGTTCATGTTATCCCGTATTTTGGCTTTACCACAGTGGTCTGTGGTACATACTTCAGAGGACAGTAGAGGAAGTTGAAAATGAGTGAATTCCATGCACATACAGAGGCAATCACATCTCACAACTAACTGAAAGCCTTTTGCTCTGACTTTTCAGCAGTGACCTTTGGATTGCAATCAACCTTGGAATGTCCCATCGGAAAAGGCAACATTTTTGGCATGCCACGAAAGCAAGGCTTTACAGTAGAAACTACTTTTGCAACTTTTACTGTATGATTTGCACTCAAGAGGATGCCATAACAAACTGCTGAGTGTAGTGAATCTTTCTATGAAAAGGGATCCAATCCAGCAAACCCTGCCCCACGTGCACAGTCGAAGAAACCACTTAACCCCTTGAATAAGGGCTACATGGGCGGCAAACGCTCTAGAGGACTGGGCTGTCAGTTGGCAGAGCCCTTTTCCAATAGCTCCTGCTATAGTTCTGGCCTTTTCTGGTTCTTAGCTTCTCTTGCTGGGTCATATCCCTTATCCAAGTTAAGACTGAATGGCTGATGAAGCTCTCCTGTCTGCTCCATTTTGGAATGGTGGTGGCTGGGGAGCAGCCTGCCTCCTCAATGCCCTTAGCTCATGGTGATGTTGCAGGCACTCACTGAAGCTGTCCCCCAAAGTCAACAGAGGGAGAAGACTCCCAGCAAGGGCAAGCCACAAAGACATCTGGCCTGAGTGTAGATCACTGTGCTGGGACACAGGCTGTCCTGCTGGAGCCCTTCAAGGGCCAGACCTAGTCACCCTTCATAGTCCATGGGCAGAGATGGGCACTGTTAGAAAGCCATTCCCTGACCACTTTCATACATCTCTTTCAGTAAAATGGCAGCTGCACCTTAAAACAAACTCATTGCTCTCCTCTCTGAATCCAGACAACTAGTCAGAGGTAGGCATCCACAGTGCACATTTGAGCAGATGAAACCACGCACCTTAAACCTAGGCACAAGTGCTTAAACTGGCCAGAATGGATCTTGCCACATACGCTCCGATGTGCATACAGAAGTGGATTACTTCCTTGACCACGTCTCGAGGTCAGTTTTGAAGTCCCCCTATGGTCTATAAAATGCCATTGCTATTGAATCATAGGGTCAGTCTAATTTTTCCTCCTTTCACTTAATTGCAGACTGTTAGTGTGTGCCATAAAAGGTTTATGCAAGCATACCCAAGTGGTTTTGAATGCTTTCCACTTCCCTGCATTTGCATGTGAGAAGTTGCTAACTCCCATTTGCAGATTCTCTGCAGATCTGGGGTTTATGACTGAATGCCTCCAAGCTGGGGTATGCAAACGGACAGCAGTGTTTGGAGTCAGTGACCGCACTCATGCCCACGATAATCACGAGTACGTACAAGCCACAGGGAATTGTTAAAATGGAGACTGATTTGACTATAACAAAAGTCTTGACTGAGTTTTGTTATAAAGTGCCTCATTAGTCTGATATTTTTTGTGACATCCCATTGGTGGTAGATATGAATAGAGGGGTTTTTTTCCTGTCTCACACGTGAGCAATAGGCACAAATTCCCATGTCAGCTGAAAACAGGCCTGCTCTCCACACCACAGCTGCATAACCAAAGGATCTGAGCCTGCAAAATGATGAACATCCCCCGCTGATGAGAGGAGCCAGGTAGTTATTTGCCTCAGCCTCTGGGATAATCTAGCCCAAATAGGGAATGGAAAGTTCAAGAGATTATTTAAGAGCTCTGTGCCCAAACTTAGCTCGTGCAAAAGGAATCTGCAGGCTGAGCAAGCACAGCCTGCTGCACAGCTCTCTCCTCGTTACCTACCAGGATGAGTTAAGAAGTATCCCAGCCTGAGCAGGGATCACACCTAGCAAAAGTGAAAGGGAATTGTCACACACAGAGCGGCATCCGATGAATGGTGTAAATACGCTTGGGTACAGCAGACCGGCTTATGGACAGTGGGGCTGGTAATACTGTGTGGTAATAAGGAGCAAAGGGAAGAGGCTGGCTGTCATCCTCCCAGGGTGATGCTGATGTCCTCCGCTGCCGTGAAGTGCTGCTGGCTCACAGTCACCTCGTTGGCCACCAGAACCCCCAGGTCCTTCTCTGCAGAGCTGCTTTCCAGCTGGCTGCCCCCAGCCTCCACTGGTCGGTCCACAGGGTTATTCCTCCCCAGGGGCAGAGTATCGCATTTCCCCTGCTCAACTTCAGAATGTTCCTGTTGGAGCACTTCTCCAGCTTCCCTAGGTCCCTGTGCAGGATGGCCCTGCTCTAGAGCTTATTGACTGCTTCCCATGACTTAGTATTGCTGGTGACCTCACTGATGAGGCAATCATCTGTCCTGTTGCCAGGTCATGCTCCTGAATCAAAACCTGACAAACTCCTCCAGCTGGACTCTAAACCACTGCATGCCACCCATTTGACTCTGGCAATCCAGACAATTTTTCACCCACCTTATATCCAAATCATGATAATTAGAGCAGGCCCTATCAAGCACTAACTTTACAGATGAAGGCACCATGGTCAGGAATTCAAAATACATCTGTCTTTCCTTCTGAATGCAGTTATCCCTGTTTGAAAGAGTCATCCCTCTCCTCCCCCCCTATCTAGACATGCAAAATGATTCAAACTGCTGATCCCATGAGAAACAGAAAATGTCATCAGAGACATCACAGAAACTATCCATTTGGCTTTGTAATTCTTGCTAGTTAGGAGGGATAAATTATATTTAATGGATTACAGAGCAAAGGCCCTGAACTGATCCTTGATGTCACCTCACTTATTACTTGGCCGAAGGAAAGACAATATTCCTGGTACACCAAGGTATGTCTGTTTATCTGAATGATCTGAAAGAGAGATTTGTAATTGCTCCAACGAGATTCATAAAGACTATACTGCACACTTAGCTATCGCAGAGATGGAAACCATGTGCAATGCACTATTGTTAAATTGCTGATCACCTGCAGCGACAATGACCTCGATTCTGTAGCACCCTCCTAATAGCTAAGGCGAGGGATCCTTTGCGATTGCAGTCAAGAGTTCATTCTGCTTACTAAGCCATTACGGTCATTATTCTAATTACCTATTGAGTCCTATTCTTGTGTGTGGTGCTGCACAAAGACAAAGGGAATATTGTTTTTGTCTTCTGAAGTTTGCACTCTTAATCAAAGAAGGAAAGCATTCAGGCACCTAACAAATTGCAGAAGTTAGGGAGGGGTAGAAATTACCCTATGAATTAGCTAGGCAACATCTGTGAGAAAAATGTCTGGGTGAAAAACTGCTGTATGCCTGTCCATCGCCAGCCCCTATACCCTTGCAAAGCAGTGCGGGAAGGCTGAGCGTGTGACAGCCTAGTTCACAGGCAGCGGTTCCTCTGGAATATGGTGACTGATTTGCCTGACATTTCCTCTGGTGTCAACAGTATTAGAACCATCAGGCAATTTCTGGGAAGCTAATTTGTTCCTTTCTACTATATGTTGATAAGGAACAAAGAGATGTTAAATGCTCAAATCTCTCAAAAATCCAATATGGTTTGGATGCAAATTTCACGAATCTTTTCTATAGTGTAATGTAAGAATTTATGTAATTTCCTTTTCTGTTTCATTAACAAAGTTTCCTGCTGGCAGTATCCAAAATAAATCTGAGGTCTGGCATACCATATAGAGATGACTCTGTAGAATTATTTTTTTTATTTAATCAATAATATAACCTTATATGGGAATCTTGTCAGAGTATAATTATGTATCCAAACAAATGTATTGCTGCATGCTTCTTAATAAGACTATTGCAGAGCAAAGCTGTGAACTGAAAAGGAACTGAGAGACTTCAGATGCCCAAAATATTCTATAGTCCCTGTGCAGATGAAATTCCCAGTGCTACTGTGGCAGGGCCAGGAAGTCATTGTAACTCTTGTTTGACATAAGCAGCTATTTGGGATTTTTTTCCCCCTGTTTTTTGGGTTGTGGCTAAGAACATGCCAGTCCACACTGATATATCAGGTTCACTAGAGAGCAGTCTCTTGGCTTGGGTTCAAACCAGTTTGTTTGGTGGTGGCTTGGCCCAAGAGACTGACCTATTTACTTTTTGTCTATGCACCTAACCTTTCTGTTCCTGTTTTTATCACCTATATAGAACTTCAGAGACATTTCTTCCATGTTTCTCGTGGCTACTCAGTAATGCTCAGCTTAGCTTTTTTCAGTGCTTCTGCTGCACAGATAGTGACTACTCATAACAACAGCTGTTTGAGAGCCCACGGCTGTCTGCCTGTGGCAGGACAGCCCTTACCCTGATCTGCTGGAGTCAGCACAGAAGCTGAGATGGGTGCTCACTATGCAGAAATATCTGTGTTTTTATTGCTATGCCCCGCTCCCTTTTTCTTCTTCCACTGTCTGTTGCTACTCCCCACACAGCCAGGTCTTAGGCACAGAGCTACTATTTCCTGTTGCTTTATCCAAGGTGCAGGTTAGACACACAGAGGCATGAGCTCCTTCCTACATGCAGGAGCCAGTTGGGCTAATTAACTCATGTGAAAATGAGCTGAATGGCTTTCAAGGTCACCTCATATCTGAAAATTGCTTTTGTGCTACATACAAACCTCCCAGCTGACTCTCCCACTCTACCCCTATTTTCTGCATTTTTTTGTTATTCAGCGAACTCAACTCCCCTGTTACCCTGAATCATGGACAGTTAACTTCACTCATTCTTCAAACTCAACAGAACAAAAGATTTGGGCCTGTAGTCCTGAGGCATCACCAAAACACAGGAAACAGGAGGAGTGATAAGCACATTGCCTGCTTTGCTGTTTGCTACAGGCTGAAGATCTGTGTTCACCGTGGATGAAATCAGCTCCCTGTGGAAGCCCAGGCAAGAATTCAGATTTTTCAGCTTTTAAAAGCTACTTGCTATTTACCAGTACAAGCATTTCACAGTGTGCAGCTTCCTAAAACATTGGTTTTTTCTTGAACGGTTTCAAGGAAGGAAACCATCCTTATAAAAATAAATTAGTGAGAAAAAACTGAACCCTAGGTGTAATTTTATCTCAGACTCAGACTTTGCGTACCCTTACGGTGGAGCAAGCTACTGTGCTCAAATGAGTGTGCTGGCTCAGCATGGCACAACTTGGAGGATGTTTAAAGGCATGCACTGAATGCTAAGAAAACTGGCATATACTGTTTTTGACAATACGTTTATGCAAAACTTGTCCTTTGATTCTCCTAAGGTATGGACATATGCATGCAAGCAATGTTAATGATTAGCTACAGAAAGTATCATTGACTGTGAGCTCTTATTTTACTAACAGTGTTGCATGCGTAGGCAGGCATAAAGCTCAACCATCTTATTAGGGAAGGCCAAAGGGCTGGGATCCACACAGGTGTTTAGGCACTTACACCCCACGTAGGTGCTGGCAGCCAGACTCTCCTCACCAAACTCTAGGCATGTTATAGAGGTGCTTACGCCTGCAGCTTAGCCACCCAAGAAAAAGTAGGTGTTTTCAGGGGTGATTCAGACTGAGCCACCCCTCAGAGCCACACATCTCCGTGGAGGGAGCCTACTTCAAATAGGCTCCCAGCTGCACTGCCTCAGGTGCCCGAGGGCAGCGAGAAGTGGTTTGGTGCTTTGCAAGACTGCAAATGAAATAACCACTGTCCTGGAGACTGTGGTCCATAAGCAAGCCAGGAGGCAAATTTTGTGTGAGAGAGAGACTGAAGAACACTTCTGTTAGCAGCAAAAATATGGGAAAAAAAGGTGCTGCTTTACTCTCCAGGAGTGGGGAACAGAGACATCTGTATAACCCAAATCTGGGAACTGGGTGGCTCTCGAACCTTCATTTCTACCTTTCAGACTATTTCCATTTCAGTGTTAGTGTCTTCCTGAGGATGCTGGGGGTTTTTATGCTGTGAAGAAGTTTCAAGTTATGCCCATTTCTTAAAAGAGCACAGACTCCTGTGCACTGCTTATTCAGTTTTTCTTGATGTGATCCACCTAGCACGGAAAGCAGGAAAAAAAGGCCCAAAAGGAGTTACCTGCAGGTAATGCAAAGGAATACCTAGAAAGCTTAACTCTTGGTAGAGTTTGTTTGTCCAGTACCTGCAGTTTAATTAACTTACTTCTAGAGCTGTGCTAGCCTAGTATATTGCACACCAATGTAAACATTTATTTGCAGCTGTCTGCTATGAGGTTACAAATCAACTAATGATATAATATTTTCTCTTGGAATTTGTTCTATGAAGATGATTCATACTGGACAGCTAAATGCCATCAGTGTTGTGTCAGCTTTTACTGACTAAAGTATTTTTCCATATGTGATAGTGGACTGTTCTCATTAATGGCTGAGCTGTAAAATTTTGCTTTCCTTCTTATTTATAATACTGGAAAAGATCCAGTGTAGCACAGTACATGTGTAAGTCATTACCCTCCAAGCTCCCCCTCAAGTATGGAATGTTACTGTATTTTAATATATTACAGAAATAAATAAATGTTATACATGTGGGGGATGAGTATAAATCAGACATGACTCAAAGGGCAAAGAGGCTAACCAGAGTTTGCTGGGCCTGAAAACCTCCAGCGTGCAAGGGCTATGGTGGAAGGGGGACGCTGTGTTGCTGTGCAGTGCCCCCACCTCACCAGTTTGGCCATGTCCAACCCTGCACATTGCCCGCCTTCCAGCTCATGCAAGTTTTCAGGAGTGATCTGCAACAGGCTCAGGATATCTGATATGGTTTGGATCCTGTGGTCTGTGCAACAGGCAGTGCTGCTCCTTACTGCTGCGCCCCGAAGCCCAGCGTGGGGAGCCTTGCCTTTCCAGCAGCCACCAGATGCTGTGGCACCTCCTCAGTGGGCACCAGAGCTCCTGTCCTCGAAGCCCGCTGAGGGCCAGATCCAGACCCTAAGCACTCCTGTCCTAACTCAGTGGCTTCAACCAGCCACTGCCATGGTGCCCGTGTTTCTTCTCACTGAGGCAAGTGACGGCTGGTGGACGTTAAATGTAGAGACACCCCTGGGAACGGGGAACTCCCGAGTGCCTTTACATTTTAGCTTCCTTCCCTTCTGGCCCTCCAAATCTTGCATTTCCCCTTGAATCAGTGGCCCAGTTTGCAGAGGAGGACTATGTGATGTCCTTTCCTGAGGAGCTGTGCCTTAAATGCCCTTACCCAGGGGAGCAAGATGTCCCTTGGCTGGTGGCCCTCGCCATTGACAGTATCACCACCAAAAGGACGGGAGCCTTTTGAAGAGCTCCCACAGCCCCACTGGGTGCAGGACCATAGTCTGTACACCAGCGGGTGCCATCTGTACTGGCAGGGAAAAGGGACCCCTGAGAACTGATGGCACACACAGGTTCCACCCTGCTGCCTGAACTCTTTCATGTCTCCCCAAAACGGGATGGCTTCATCCACTCTACCTGTGGACAATCCCGAGCCTGTGCCCCGGGGCTCACCAGCCTAGCTGCAGGCACTAAACCTACCCCTGAATGTGCTGTGTAGGTAACATAGCTGCCCAGCTTGGGCCATCAGAGATAGCTGGTTGGTGGCCACCCAAGCACTGGGCATCACATCTTCTGTCCTGGAGGCGCACAAGTTCCCCTTTGGATCAGGCCTTGGCTTTGCTGTGCTGAACTCCCCAGCCCCAGCATTTATGCTTTGATCAATTCTCTGTCACGCAGGGAGTGAGGAAAAAAATATTTCTCCTGCAAGAGCCTTTTCTTCCCTTTGGATCAATGCGTATGACTGCATTTGACATCAGTAGGAGCTCTGTCACAGATCAAGAGCAGTAAACGGCCTAATGGAAAGAATAGTAATGCTGTCATGCGTATGTACTGCTTCTCATTCATCTTGTGGTTTTAAAGATCTTCCTCTTGGCAAGCTTGCTGGTCATAATGCTCGCCCTCAGCTAATTCATATCTTTTAATTATCTTTTCAAAGGCACTATCAAAAATCAGGAGGAAAATGGAAAAGCACGGAATATGCAGATTGCAAGCTGAAATGAGATGCTCTAAAAGTTGAGCCTTTCCTTCTTTGACATATAATAGGCAATATAAGTTAAAGAAACCACAACAGTAACTTTTATTAGAAGCACCATAATTTAACAACTGTGAGCCTGAGATTTAATTTCATCCATAAGCTGTAATGTAATACTTTATTGACCTCAAGTTGTTTTATACTGTATTTTTCATCTACCTCTTAATGCTAAGAGGCACATCTTTATAAACCACTGGATTATTTGCTAATGCAACACTTTCATTGTATTTCAAGTGGGAAGAAAATATAATTGTTGTGGGATTTATTTTTCATAGTGTTTTTTCCATGGATGTTGCATCTTTGTGGGTACCTTTCATCCAGTACAATATTAGCATTCATGATGGGGCTGACTGCTTCCTTGATATTCACTTGAAGCTGGATAACAAAGTAGGCAAGTGCAAGAGCAAGACAATAGAAATAGAAAAGTCTTGCATATATGTGATGGTTACTGGTCTACAGCAGCATCATTATGTCCCAAAAAACCTGTTTCTCTGTTTGAGATTTCACTCTCATTTTGATATTTTGTGGCTCAATGGACACTTAAAATAATTATTGTTATTTCTTGCTTTTGCTTCTATAGCAGAAATGTGCTGGCACTCTCACAGATTCAGTGGTGTCATTTACTTACAGTTCCAGAAGTAGAATTACCACAAAATATTTTTTAGGATATTGTGCAGTGACCCAAATAGCACACACAAAAGGGATACAAGTAAAGCTAAATTATTTTCTATATTTATTTTGGCATCCAGAAAAATATAAATCATTGTCCTGTTACTATAAGTCGTCATTAGGAAGAAACTGAGAGTTTTTGATGGCATATTTGATAAACTTTTAAAAATGAGGACTTTAAAAGAGTGTGATAATGTTAACAAATTGTAATGGATTGATTTTCAAGAAATATTCTGTCTGTATCAGGTATCACCATATATTCATATTATGGAAGACTTCCTATACAATGAGTAAATAATAATAGCCTGTACATGAGGAATCACAATCAAAGCGTTTGTGTTTAGTTTCAAAATGTACTAAAGAGCTAAAATTAAACACGTTCTTCCCCTCCCTCAGCCGATTCATCTCAATCTTCAATGGGGAAGCAGAAGCACATTTGTACGTGACACAATAAAATGCAGAAATTGAGACTATTGATAGAAAATTATTTCAGGGTAATTGTTGTTTGCATTTCGTCTGCTCCTTGGGGATTATTAACCAAATGTTCAAAACCGTGACACATAAATCTGCCTGCCTTGTGTGGCTCGAGAGATGAGCCTCAGAGCACATGAAGGGTTACTAGGAGGAAAGAGACATTTTAACGTGAAACCTGCAGCAGTGTGCTGTACTCCTTAAACAAAAGAGACAACTTCCTTCGTGGCAGGGAATGATTTCACACAGGAAGTCTGAAATTTTAAAAGCAGGCAATTAAGGTTTAATTCCTGTGGTGAAAATGCACACCAAAAGGTGGGCTCTTCAGCACAGCCCTGTTTTCCACCAGGAGGGTGGGGGAGAACTTGGCTTGTCCAGCAATGCCTCAGGACAAATGAAACCATATGAAAATGTTTGATATTTTTTCCCCACCAGCATTTGAGTGTTATGCAGCACAGGGCAAAAAGCCGAGATGCCTTGTGAGCAGCTGCCCATCGTTTGGGACCCTGCCAGCTGGTGAATGGCAGGGAGATGTGCAGCTCTGACAGGCTCTTCGTTAAGGGCCAGAAAACAGGCATGCCAGGTAGCAGGGCACCACTTCTTGGCAGGCTGGCATGATTCAGACAACAGGAGGGATTACTGAGTCCATACGCTACTTCTTCCTCCATTTTAACTCCTCTGAGCTCCCGTTAATGAGCAAAAGCAGCTCGTTTCCAGCTTCCAGAGAGCTTCTCATGACAGGCTCTGAAGCAATTTCTTTTGCAGAGGTCACGACTGAACCTCAGAGAGGTTAAGTGCCTTTCCCAGGACTGGAGGGTGACAGCAATCAGGGCCATGGGGAGTGATGATGAAGATAGGTCACGCAGCAAAACAATTGCAAGTCAGGAAAGGAATCTGGGCCATGGGATGCTCAGACCCCCGCACAGCCGGACATATGCTCACCACGGTGGGAATAAGAAAGAGGACATTGTTTCTTCAAATGTCTTGGGCCTGGATGTTTATCAACGCGGAGTCTTCTTCAGATTTTTTCAAAACACGGTCAAACCCAGGGCTTTCCTGGACATCGGGGGACTGCTTCAAAGGCTTTCATGAAAAGCAGTGAAGACTAATGAGCCTTTGTTAGGCTTGGACTCTTTATTTCAGCATTACAGGATAGAAGTCTGCAAATCAAAATATTTTGATTACAGATCCCTCTATCCAGAAAACAAAATCATGTAACAAAAAAATGAAAAATCTGAGAAAACATCCACTAGAAAGACATCATAATCCAGACTCCTCTAGGAAAGTATGAAAAAAGATGAGATCAAAGGTAGCTACACCAATTGCCTTAGACTGTGTTTATACATAACATTTTCCATGCGTTCTGCTTTTAGAAGTAGATTAGGGTTGGAAATGATTCAAAAATGTCTTCAAAATGAGCAAGAGCCCTCTGAAGGAGGATGCAGCTTAAGGAATAACAACATTAGGATGAGGACATGTACAGAAAGAGGTTCAGATGTAGATCAACGGCTATATGTAAGGGAAGCTGTAGTAAGGTCCCTGCAAGTTAAACATGTTGAGGAAGATGTCCAGACATTCAGACACAGGGATTTGCTTATATCACACGAGAACCTCAGCCACGAATAGAGGGAATCAGCAAGGGCGGACCAAGGAGAAGGAGACTTACCTTCACCTTCTGTCAAAGAGAAACGAAAAGAATCTCAGTGTAAAATCTCTTAGTCCTTTTATATTACACTTTGGTGCATGAGGGAGACATAGAGTATGCATTTGAGTTATCTTTTAGTATGGCTTTCCCTTTTTTTTTCCTATCATGTCACAAGAATGCTCTTATTTAATGAGCTAAGGTAAGCCTGGGAAATGAGGGTTCTTTCCCTCTGTGTGGGGCCCAGATGCTTGGAAGTAAGCAAAGCGAACCTCCCAGCAGCTCCTTGAGGCTAGGATTCACTGGAGTTTTGTAACTTCTACAGGTGTCACAGAGGTTCATCAGTGGCCTGATTTCACTAGAAGATTCAGGTGTGTTAGATTATCCACAGAGAGCCCGTAAGAGCTTCTCTGCAGACTTCATACACACAATTTGGGTTTCTTTGTTAGGTAGGAGAGAGAAGGAAGCAGCAGAGGAAGACGTATGCTTGCATGGGGCCAATGGTTCCCTGACTGGTTTTGACCAGTGAAGTTCTCTTTGAACCGTTTGAGAAGGAGGAAGGGAATGTGTCCCAGTGCAGAACAGATCCTAAGAAACAGTAAGTGTGTTTGCACCCAAAATACACTTGAAATACAACATCCCAGACCTACTGTTCAAAGAAGACATAGGTCCTACCTCAGTGCATCTCCTGAGCACGTACTTCGCTTTGAGTTCCACGGAAATCAATGCCCCTTTGAAGTGTACTTTCCTACATTTCCAACAAGCACAAGGAAAATACTGAAAGGTTAACCTAAGGTAATGGCACTATAATCTATACATTTTAAACTTTGATCTGTAGTCTTTCCATCAGCAGCTGTATAGATGGGTAAATACCTTTTGATGCCTACAACTGTGTTGCAGCACACCGACATTTAGAAATTGCACCTCCTGATTATTGCTTGAGTGAGTTTCTGTTATTGCAACACAAGGCACAAAGGAGCTTCTGTGGACCTGGCTGGTTCAAGGACCGGTCTGGTCAAAGCACTTCTGCTGCTGTCAGTGTCAGGAGGAGCACTTAGTCACTGTGTGGCACAGCAGCAATGGGCAGGTGGGAAGACACCTGGGTGAAGGTAGGATTACTTGAACTGCTGGAGTGTAGATGGATAATGCTAAAAAGCTTAATGGGAAAGTAAACTGTAGCCTGGCTCCAGCACAGGGATGCCTCACCCTGCTGTGCCTTCAGCTTTATGGCCTGGCATTACACATGAGCAAGTGGGCACTGGGCTCCATCAGATACCACTAACATCTCTGTCTGCCCACGGGGTCACGTAACATCAGGTCAAAATTACATGAGTGTTTCCTTTCACGTTGCCCTGCAAAGCACATTCTTTGCTTTCTGTCGCCCCCGGCTCTCCTCTAGAGCTCTGACTTTCTAGGTTTCTTGTCCCCTTGAACATCTGCCTTTCAGCTGGTTTTTCCCTAGATGTATTATGTTTCATTTTCTGAGTAAATGTCAC
This sequence comes from Falco biarmicus, assembly GCF_023638135.1. Classification (NCBI taxonomy): domain Eukaryota; kingdom Metazoa; phylum Chordata; class Aves; order Falconiformes; family Falconidae; genus Falco; species Falco biarmicus. The sequence continues at coordinate 32,607,626 of NC_079289.1, forward strand.
TTTGTTATTTTTCAGCTGGTATGTGCAGACTCTTTCTATCCCCACTGGTGTTTGCAACAGTATTGTCTGTGAATCTTAATAAACCAGAGTGCAGACTACCAAAGACAAGCACTTGGGTTTTTAGGAACCACTGAGCTAACGAAAGAGGAAGGCAAATGCCCTGCCCGCAGCCCTGGAGGTGCATTCAGACTCTGCTGGCACAGACAGAGTTTGAGCTTATGCCTGATCTACAAGGATAAAGTTTTCTTCTGTTTGAAAAGCAAACAGCAGTGATGGTAATCCCCTCAACCCCGACGGTTTGTATAAATGTACAGCAATAAAGATGAAAAGCAATACGGATGGAAGTGGAAAAGTCATCCTTCTTAAAAGTGCAATTGGCATTTCAGAGGCTGCTTTTGCTTTTAATTTGTGGGTTTTCGAAATGAATGTGTTAGTTGACACTACAAAAGATGACTTGTGCTGAGCTGGCAAGTTTGGTGGTGTGCTGAGGAGCTGAGTGAGGAACAAGCGCTGCCTGAAGGAGGTAGATGCTCAGCCCAGCATCGCTCCAGGCACCCGGGCTTGCCCTTTAAACCAGACATGAGCCCTGGGAATTCCCTGAATCCACCAGGATATTTCTAGAACATGCGGGATTTGAGGGAGATGCCTGGAGGTTGGCTGGGGCGTATTTATAGGGACAGGTTCAGACTGCCCCACAGTTACCTGGCCTGTCCATGGTTCAGGGTGTTGTTCACTGAGACAGCCTGGGTCTGACATTCACTTCTCCTGGGAATCCTCTTTTTCTCTTGGAGAGGACTGTTTTCTCCAACCCCATGTCAATGTGCATCTACATGTCCAGGCTATCCCTTAGCCATTATAAACAGTGGGTAAAGGGGTGGTTTGTCAAACAGCACTGGTGTATCTCTTTAAAAAATACTTGTTCTTCCCTTCTCTCCTCACCTTTCCTACCTCTTTTTTTGCTGGCTTCAGGGTGAACAGTGAAGGGCAAACTTGATTTCACAGACTTGGTATTATGTATGGTAGGCTGGAGAGCAACAGCTTTCTGAAGCAAGTATAAATATGGAAGATCTCATGGGAAAAGAAAGAAGAGTGCACATATAGCAAAAAGGAAAGCTACGATGAACGAAAAATAAAACACTGGGAGTGATTTCCTTATGGCTGGTGGGTACTTGCTTAGTTCAGAAGGTATTATGGTAAAATGCATCAGGCGTCGTGTTCTAACTGCTACCTCTTAACATTCATATTGAAGAATGTTTTAATTTTAATATGTTCTATATTCAAAGGTATGGTTCAGGATGAAGTGAAGGCAAATGAGGAGCTAACTTTGCTCTGTCTGGCTAATCTGTGCTAAAATAGTTTTCCTTGTCTAAATTAAGGCATTAAGGCCCGTGACTGCAAGCATTTGTAGTAGCTGATCAAGTTGCCCCTCATCAGCAGCTCTGCAGTACTGGTTGACAAGTAGTTGCTGTGGCCCTGGTAGACACTATCAGCAGAGAATCTTCCTAATTTTTATCCCACAAGTATGTCTCTTGATGCCATGAGGTCTGGGATCTGGATCACTCATCAGTCCTTTGATCCTTTAAGAGTCACAGCATCTACGTGAGGCACCGCTGATAGGCAGTCTGAATAAAGACCCTTTCTCTATCTAATCTGACTGGGCTGATGTAATGCACGATATGAGCCAGCATCTTCATGAGACAGGAATTTAGGAGCTGCTTATGTGGCTAAGCCTTATACCAGACGTTGCCCAGTAATGTCGATCGGATGGGGGAATTAACTAGAGGAACAGCCAAGGCTCTTTGCTTAAGGGATTGCATCAATTGTCATAAGATATGTTTGCAATAAAGATCTGTGGTTCCTGCTAGTAGGTCGGTATCAGTTGTGGCTCAGAACACTATCTTGCCATCTGTTCTTGGCAGGAATTGTACAATCCTTTCTTTCAAGTCGCAGATATTATTACACTTACTCAGCCTTTGTCAACTCAGGACTTGACCATTATAATGCTCCCTGCAGGATGCTGCTCATTGCGACCATCTGGAAAAAAAAGACAGATCGGTATACAGCTGCTTGCTTATTCAGTAGCATTTCATACCACAAATGTCTTATACATCTGCCCTATGTCTGTCCCAGCTATTAATTTGTGGGTGTGGTAGGAGGTATTGCTCTGAATCTATACAATGCTGTACATGCACACATAAAACCATGCTAAAGGAACATCAGGCTGCAAAGTGGGGTACACCTAGTAAACATTGGTATGAAAGTGGACTGTGACATTTTTAGTTTAGAAGCTTTGCAAGAAGCCTCTGGACTTCATAAACGGTACGATAAAGGAGTATTCATACCTCCCATCTTAGGCTACACAGGCACACTCTCTCCCCACCAACTGGATTCCTAACTTCTTCCTCTGAATTGCTCTTAAGCTAGATTGCTGTGATATATCCTGCAGCCACTGTGAGTATACTGTGGGTATACTGTCCCACCACCACCTAGAAACCCTTGCCTCTTTCCCTGCACAGAAAGGACGGTGCCCACCAAGTGAGCGGTTGTTCAGTGTTTTTGTTTTTTGTTGTGATTCAATGCCTAGCTCAATGCCTGGTTGACCACGTTATCCAAGCCTTTCTCAGAGGCAGACTTGTTCCTTTCCTCATGGTCCCTTCTGTGCCACTCATCACTACTATGGGGTTATTAATATATTCTCATAGCCGCATTTGTGGGGGAGATGGTGGTTTTATCTTCATCTTGCCTGAATGTGGTTGCTAAATCCTCCTAGCATCTCACCTGCTTTAACTATACCTCACCTTTTCACAAGCCCTCACATACCAAACAGGCTGCGTAGCCATCATGCCTGTGGGCTGGATCCAGCTCAGGGCTGCAGGTCTTTCCTCACTGTCACCATGTCTTACTGCCGGTGGCCATGGTGGCTCTCAGTGCACAAATGCAGGACATGGCTTCTGTCTCTCCTGGCCTTTCAACATTCCCCTGCTTGGTGCCCAGGTTGCACGGAGAAGGAGGTGCTCACCTCAAAGGCAGAGGAAACAAGCACCAGCACAAAGATGGGAGGTCATGGGGAAAGTACCTGAGGACCAGGAACCATTCAAGGAGAGGAAGGGAAAGAGGAACAGAGACTGACTGATGCAAGGTTCCTGGCTCTGTGCTGATTGCTGCAGAGACTGCACCAAGGACTCGGGGGAGAGGCCAGGTGAAGGATAAATAGCTCACAGGCTGGAAAATAGGAACATCTGGAAAGGTTAGGAGACCAGGACAAGAAGCCAGGGATGAGAAAAGAAACAGAGGCTGGGAGAGGCTTGAGCATGTTCTCCACCATGTTCTTGGATAAAACCCATCCTGGCACTCCTCTGTTGGCAAGAAACGGCCATGAAACCCACCCACAAACTGTGCTATCATCCTCATCTTCTCGTTGGTCCAAGGATTGGAAGGCAACCTATCACTGCTATCAATTACTCCCTCAGATCAAGTGTCTGAGTCACTTCAAGTCTTGAAGGATCAATCTACCAGAGACCACATCTAACCTACCGGCTTTTCAAGGCAGATGTTACCTGTGGAGACAAAGTGGAAGCTAAAATTCAGTTCACAGTGGAAAACCTTTGGAGCTACTGCCATACTAAGTGTCGTATTTTCCTGGTAGCATTCATGTAAGTTGTAGCAGCAATGAACATGTAGCTCACAACTGCGTGAGGAAATCACAGAGTCTATTTGCACAGCCCGTTAGCTGCATAACTGGTCTTTTGTACACAAAATCTCTGATTCAGCAAGTTCTTTAATCATGTGTCCCACTTTAAGCATGTCTCTGAAAATCGGGCCTTATGTCACGTACCTCTGAAAAATCAATTTTTTGTAGCAATTTGCTGCTTTTTCTGTCATTTTAGCTCTCTTGTTGGATTTGTCTGAAATTCTGTGCCTGAAGCAGCACATCAAGCAAACATAAAGGTTCATATACATTACTATGTTTGTCAAAGTTATCTTTTTATGGCTTAAAGTTACATGATGATTGTTTTCCATTTTTCTGCATTACTACCCCACAAGAAAGACTATCACTGTAAAAAAAAAACAAAAAACAAAAAACAACTGTTGCTAAAACTACCCATGGTCTGGGATTTTTTTACCTCCTTTTAGTTCATGGGAATAAAACTAGACACCAGAAAAAAAAAATTTTTACAGGATCTACCTGCCTCTGTGTCTTACCTTAAGCTCCATAAACTGCATGGGCATAGCATATAGCTTCACAAGTTTGTCTGCACTTCTCAAACATGCTAAATTGTCATGATCCCACACAGCCTATCATGCACTACATTCAACCACATGGGAGGGAATTTCCCAACTAACAATTTTGTATCTAGTTCATGTGCACCGTACAAGCCTAGTGATTCAAAGCTGTTTGCTGCGAAATGGGAATAATTATCTGCATTACTAAAATCTAGCAGTTTTCCTAAGCATGTATTGGTAATATCTTTTAACTGGAGTTATCTCAAATGCCCTCCTACTCCTTGCTATGTGCACGACAGCCTTCATTGCTGGCTTCCCCAGAGATGACTGATTGTACTTGGGTATCAGAGAGCATGTTACCAGGTCTCGGGAAGTTTCTGAAGGCAGACAGTGCATCACTCCCCTGGTGACTCTCAGAAGATATATATGCCAGTCATTCTGGAAAGAAATGTTGACCTCTCTTTTTGTCTTCAGAAACTTTACAGATCTGTCCATGGAAAGCCAATATGGGAATCAAATAACCTTTGTGTTTTTTAGGCTGCAGCCTGAACAGGCAGAGAAGGAGGAAACCACTGTCAATAAATGCAAAGCTAAAAATAGGCAGACCAAAAGCCTCAGCAGAGCTCTGGAAAAATTCTGAAGGTGGAAGTAAGAGTTATTTATAAGGTTGGGAATTGAGAGGGGAGAAAGAGGTCAGTAGCTGACTTTATTTACATAGTTTGGGTTCCAGAAATTACTTTCCAGTGTGCACAGCATCATTAGGAAGTGTTTCTGCTCGAGTCCTGAGCCCTAGCTATGTTTTGTGCCTACACAACACGCTGTGCCATGCCAGGAAGCAGGTTTCTGGGCATTCCTGGGATGCAAGAGGGACAGGACTCAGGAGCTGCAACTTCACTTTTCAGAGGAGAGATTCTTACTTGCAGACACATGTTTTGTGAAAGCACTTTTTGGAGTCTGAAAGCAGGTTAAGCTGCCTCCACAGGCATGGTCCTAACTGGTAGGTAGGTAGATAGAATTAGATGCATGCCTGGGGTGGAGTCATCTTCTCTAGCCTGAACTGTGAAGTGAGTTTTCTAAGTTAGTTAGGGTTTATCCAGACATCCCCACAATGACAGGTGAACTTTGATGGTTAGCATTGACTTAGGCTGTGTACACTGAAGCAAGTGGTGCAGTGCAATAGGAGCAGATTGAGAGATGGAGAAGCAGTGCTGAAAACTTGACATTTACACTATATACATTGGTTTCGTTCTAGTCTCATCCCATTAGCACACCAGATGTGTCCCTAGGGCACACCTTTTGGTTCTGTTTCATCAGCCAGGTATCCAGCCTCTGAGACCACTCCATAACGTGAACCATAGCATGGAAACTGGGGATGCCTGGGGGATGCATTTCAGAAGCACTTTCCCAGTGCAAATAAAAAAATCTGTCATAGACACATCCTTAGATGAGTAATCTTTATACACCTAAAATAGCTACCATGATACCTATACCTCAGTCCGACTAGTTCAATGCAAATGTGAGGTCTGAGACAAAACCAGAAGATTGATGTCATTTACACTTCTAAAATTTGAAAAAACGCATAGGTTTTCACCTCACATTTTCAAAGGAAATTGAGGCAATGTTTATTTCACAAGAGATCATGCTTATTTTTTCTACCTTTACTCTTATAGGTAACTAAAATATTCGGCTGTTTCACTTGAGGCAGATAACCAGCATGAACAAATTCTGCATTGTAACAACTATTACAATTTTATTTAATGAGAAGTCTTGGGCAAGCTCAGTAACAGATGGATCTTCCAGCCTAATGTAATGTAATAGAATATAAATGACCAGTAAGTGTATATTTAAATATCTCCTCTTGGGTGTATTTTAAATTGGCTATTTACATTAATTATGAGTTGAATTGCTACTGAATTTCATGCGAAATGAATTTAATCTAGTTTGCCATATATAAGAAAGAAGGACAACAGTTTTATGGAGGTGCAGTGCCCTGCCTGGTGGTTTGAGTGGACCTCCTTGGCAGTGGAAAGACACCTCTGAGAAGTTGCTTGTGCAGAGGAACATCAGAAGGAAATGCTGCTACAACCAGCTTCTTGCTCATCTCCTGGATGAAGTCATCGACAGCATCCCATGGAGGAGCACTAACATTTCAGTGACCTGATTTACCGCTTGCCCTCACAAAATGATTGCACTGGCACAAGTGTGGGACAGTGAACCGCAGTGTGGAGGTGGGAAGGAGCAGCCAGGTCAGAAATCACTTAAATCAGCTTTGCTGCATGAGGAAATGAGAGAGATAAGGAGCAACGAGGTGGGAATGTCTCTTGCTGAGGCTTGAGCTTGAAAAGCAGCAGTAGTCCTTCAGCAGCTAATTTAATAGTCATCTTGCATATCAAAAGGACCCACTGACTTTTGGAGTGCACAGAATTAAATAATTGATACCTCATGAAAGGGACTGTCAGGTCTCAGCCGTCGAGCTGATGGGAATTACCTTCATTGAATGGAATGTTTGCAAAGCCAGACCATATGCAATACTGGTGCAGAGTGATTTGCCTGTGACATAATGCAGAAGTTAATGACATGTCAATATTTTGTTATACCATTTTACTCTCTGCTCTTCAGTGTCTGAATAGTCATTTCTTCCCAGTCACCACTGCACTTGCTAGAGCTCCCTGTCCCCGGCAGCCCTGGTTACAAGGCTCGCTCACTGAGAGGGTGTCCCGATTTTCCTACTGGAAAAAGCAGCTCTCTGGAAAGTGTGCAGGCAAGAGGGACTCAGCAAAGGCCATTCCCATTGCAAAGCTTCTTGGATGTTACAGCATTTGGGAGCGAAAAGACTGAAATCCTTTTTTAAAATAAAGGCTCAGGCTTTTAAGGGGTAGAATCCTGCAAATGGCACCTCAGAAACAGGATGGGTTCGGTGACATCAGCTGTTTTGTAGGTAAGATCATGTCTTTGGAGGGGAAGACTGGCTGAACAGCTGCTGTGCCTGTATCACAGGGGCTTCATTTGTGTTAGCCTGAGGACAAACGCTTCACCAAGAGAAAATCCCATTGCAGACCGTTTTGGTCAGAGTCAGTGCCTCATCGCTTGACTTAGAGCCTAGATGAAGTATGTGAAAATAATCTGCAAGTGCGACACAAGTTGCAGGGAACAGCTGTGAACCAGGAAGGCGGTGAGGGAGGCTGGTCTGCGAAACGGCCGTGAGTGGTGGTCCGAGTCTTCACTCCCATGCTCTGGATCCCATGTCCGCACACACCTAAAATTTAGATGAGAGATTTTGCCAGACACCTGAGCCAGCAGGACAACAGAGAGCACTGGAAGTAAATCTACAGCCCTCTACCTTTATCAGCTACCTCTGCATAAGAAAAAGGAGACAAAACAAAGCTTTAATGTCTCAGGGACAGGCTATTAGACATGGGAGTTACTGAGTACCACATCAATGACTGCTGAGACCAAAACTTTTAGGGATATAGGGCAAAAGTACTCCCCATCACCAGGTCAGGGGTCTGAAAGCACCTTTAGCTGGCATCTCAGCGATGAGAGCCCTCCGAATGCAGTACGCTGCTGCAGCCAGCTCCCAGCTCCGGCCCCAGCCTGCAGCTATTCCTGAAAAAAACAGCCCAGGTCACCGGCCCCACCTGGGACTGGCCAGGAGCATGCCCCAAAGCCTGGCCCTGCATGCCATGCATGCCTCAAGCCCCCTGCAATCAACAGGGGAGGTGGCTGTAGGGGACACGAGGGTCAAGCTTGTCCCATTAACTGCTAATGAACAGGCTGGCAAGGGAGAGGTGTTTTTTGGCTTCCTCCTGATAAGGAGCCTAACATAACTAGATAGGAAGGCAAAGGTGACAAGGTCAATCCTGCTTTAGAGGCCTCAGGTCACAGCTCTTTCCACTGGTGTTGGGTCACAGCCTGTGCTGACCGACTGGGGAGCTGGGTGAAGCTGCCACACTTGGCTGATGTCAATCAGGGATGGGGCAGGGAAAGGCCACGCCGTGCCCCAAAGGCAGGCCGTGCTGCACATCACCTTCAGCGACACTTGGGCAGTGCCTGAAGCTTTGGGAAGAGTTTGAAGAGGCTGATGTTGTGGAAATAGGGAGATCTACTTAAAAAAGTAGTACTGTGGCTGGAACCTGGATGTGCTCTGTGCGGTTTAAACCTGTGGAAATTGCCACTTGGCTGCTTGTACCACTTCCAAAATCCTGGAGCTACGGTCAGAGCTGGTGTTGGTGGTGATGTAGATTACTTGACATTTGACTAAGATAAACAAATGATTAGGAAATTGCAACATTACTAATGAGCAAGACCATTTTACTGAAGTTTCTGGGAACCTAAATGCCATCAGTGAATACATGTTCCCAAAACATCCTGTCTTCTTCCTTGTACAGGTGAAGAACTAAATAAAAGGACTCTGGGAGATAAAGTGACTTGCTGAAAGTCACACAAAAGACCCGCTGCCTTGCTTTTGGCATTCATGCTGGGAGCAGTCTCACCCCATGTTCCTTCTGTTTTCTAGATGAACGCCCCCAAAGGCTGAGCTCACTAGAGGTGCTTGTCTTCTCCCTTTTTATTGCAGAGGAAGCTTTATCTGGGTATATGGGAGGAACTGGAGACAACTGAGCCTCTCTAGAGTCACTGTCCAATACCCTTATAACAATATTAATCACCATTCCCAACCATGCTATTCTGCCTGGGATCAGGATTTATCCTGTGATGGAGCATGTTTGCATTTCATAATCTGCCTCTGAATTCTAACAATAATCCACCATAACCACTGTAATAGACTCTTCAAATTAAAATGCTGTTTAACAGGAAAATGAAGTTCTAGAAATGTATTGCAGAATTAGAATTACCCACAAAATAAAATAATTTTGACATGACATATCTGGCTGTAAATTTGCCTTGCAACAGAAATATTCATAATTACAGTAATTTGCACTCAGCCTCTTACTGTAGTTATATGATCCCGTAATTGCTGAGTTGTCTGCAAAGCGCTGGTTGTGCTAGCTAAACCAGTTTGCTGCTTTAAAGGAACAGACTGTGAGCCAGCTCCAGTATGTCCTAAAGCCATGGAAAACTTCCCAGAGACTGCAGCAAGCAGCAGGCTGGACCTTGAGCTGGAAGGGAAGATACTCAGCCTCCTGCAGAACAGTGCTTCTGTAACATTTGTTCAGAAGTGTGGAATACTGGGATGGAGACAGATATTGGTTAAAACTGTGTAAATCCACCTCTACTATAAATCACTGCATCTTAATTGAGTAGTTCTGGGTTCATACCAATGCAAATGGAGAATACTCTTGTCAACATCATGCATAAAACTCTGGCCAGTAGTTAGGATACAAAACTGTTGATTTCCTCAAATTCAGAACTGAATGTTGGTAATTCTATCTCAAGGAGCCAGAATTAAAGAGATATAATTCAATAAATACTAATTCTGGCTTAAATGAACATGCCCCCCAAAAAACATTGAATATTGAGCTCTACTGTAATTAATCACCTTGAGAATATAGTCTGTTTCTTCTGATTATATATGAAATGACATAACTCATGGAGGTATGCTCTTAATAACATCAGTGGCAAAGAACTTGCATAGGCAAGGAAAGCCTGAGGTTCAGGTCCTTGATCCCAGGGCAGCATCTGCATTTAATGTTGGGTAAAACACAAAATGAGTCCTAAGTTCCTCTGTTCCTAAACCCTGAGCCTTCAAAGCCATCCTCAGCCTGTCCTACCATCTTGCTTTCATGAACCCGTGTTGCAGAGCGGTTTATATTCAGCAAGAACAGAGACTGCACCACCTATGGAGCTGTGGTTGTTTTCTGGGATGTGGACACTGTGGGCTTGAACTCCTCGCGACTGAGGTGCAAAGACATTTTCCACCTCCTAAAAAGTCCTCTCACAACCAAGCTGTCAGAGACAAGCTGTGTGCTGTGTGGTCAGACAGTACATAATGCCAGTGGGACCATAAATAACAGAGTTTGAGGTTGGTTTTTTTTATAAAAAATGGAGATCAGATTTTTTTTAATGATTACTACTATTTAAGCTCTTTTCTTGTGGTATGTAAAATAAATGTTACACTCCATCTCATATTTTATGGCACTAGATAGAAAAAGAGAAAATTGCAACAGATAGTTTTTTATATTTACACCAACGTTATAGCCATGCTTGCTCAGTTATCTTTACTGAGTACAGTGTTTCAGCAATAACTCCTCTATTATCTAATATATATCAGTAATGATCACCCACTTATGAAGCACTTACTGCAGCCAACAGCATGAGATTTCTTCAGCAAAATTCTGTGACCAATTTTGGCCAAGTACCAACCTAATTCTGCTAAGAGACATATGCAGTAAGAACTTTCTGCTGTGCCTGGGGAAGAAGCTGTAACAAGCTACTTTATCTAAGAGCTTAGGAGAGCAAAAAGGCCCCGTGTCGTAATGCCTGTTAGCAGCCTGCTGCTGATGGGATGTCTGCTTGGAAATGCCCCATCCATTCAGGCTCATACATTATAGCATTTCATTATATTCATTGTAACTTAATACCTCCTACAGTGACCAGGCTCCTAGCACACAAAAACATAACCAGCTTGCATGGACTCATTGCTATGATGAATCCTGAGTAGTGTGCCACAGTATTTTATACTACAGGTTTCATGGCAGTTGGTTACAAATACCAGTATTAGAGAAATAAAATATGGCTATTCAGCTTGTGTAAATCCTTTCAAAAGACTATTTCAGTACATGACCTCAGGAAGAAGAGTTTGGATGCATGTTCTGCATGCACATTTTCCCTTGCAGAGGGCCAAACAGGGAAGCTGCCAAGCAGGCTTTGCCCAATACATTTTAGAAGGGTGTTCCTCCTCCTGATCCCATCCCACCAGGCTTTTTGCATCACTTGTGTTAACTAGGTTTCCTGTCACTGTAGTTTGAACAATGCTGTACATCGTTCCTCCTGTCCAGAAAGGATTCCAGCTTCAGAAGCCAACACAGCTGGACCTGAGATTTGGGGTTGTTCATCCTCACTCTGCAGCGCACCCTCTTCCTCCCTGATCTGTACCTGGAGCTGCTTGGTCTTCTCCCACCTCATCCCTAGTAAGCCCTCACCTCCTCCTTGCCAGCCTTAGAGGTCAGGTCTAGGATGTTGCAGGTGAGGAGGAGAAAGGATGAGGTGAGACTGTGGTTGCTGCCATGCAAGCAGAAATGGGAGCTGCAAGGACAACTGCTGCTGCTGAACAGGCCAGCTCCATCCCAGCATCTGTCCTCTGCAACCCAGTGGCAGCTGCCTCAGTCCAGCAGACACAGTTAGTCTACAGCAGGCACTGTGCCACTTTTCTTTGAAGAAACAGGCCAGAGGAAGGGACCTGCAAGCTCTCTGGGACCTGCAAGCTTTCTTCAAGCTGCAAGCTACCTTCAGCCTGCAAGCCCATGGGCAAAATGCTTGTGAATAAGCCCAATGCTTCTTCTGGAAGTAAGGGGTTGCAGTACAGCAACACAGGGACTCAAAGTGTTCCTGCAGGCTGCAGCAAGCAAAATCACCCCTCCCTCCTCCCCTCATGCACACCATCACGAACTAAAATCTTGATGCCATCAGTGATTAGAGCAGCATGCAAGCTAGTGGACCAGCAGCAAGAGATGTACCTCTGTGCCCTCAACATAGACACCTTTCGGAGTAGGACTTGATTCAGCTCTCTCTGTTCTCCAAAATTTTTTGTTTCAAGTAGGTCTTTAGGGTGGCAGGAATCCAAGTGCTTCTTTCAGGATGGTTCCTCCATCCTCTGCCCCATCTCTTTTATCTTTTGTAACACCCACCATGCATGCAGTTTTTAATTGCAAGTGCCATTCTCCCACCTGAAGAACTGCCGGTACTGATTCCTGGTGTCTAACACGGTGGTTCCTATACAGGGAGACACTGGTGCCTGCAGAGATGGAGCTGGAGCCCACAGACAGGCTCTGCAATGTGTCCCACCGTGACCTGCAGCACATGATATCAAGGATCTGTCTTTTCAGCACTTTTTGTGACTGTATTCCAAATCCTGGATCAAGTTTATGCTTCTCCATGGACAACCAGCAATCACTGCATTAAGTTATCATCTTGTATGATCTGTTTTTTTTCCCTCTCTTCAAAAAAAGAAGAAGAAAGAAAAGAAAATCTACATGACAAGGGGGTTGTTACATCAATAAGAAAAGCAATAAAAACATTGACTTTATGGAGTCTCCTGCCCTGGGCTGTATGTTTTGTAAGGCACTTTTTCAGTCAGTGCCAGGCTGGGATTAGTAAGTGTGATAACCAGATGCAGATAATCTGCATGTACAACAAGCTGAATAGATGGACAGTGCAAATGGCATTGATGGCATGAAAAAATGAAAATTATTATTCTGACCTTAACACTTCCTTAACTTTCAAAGCAGTGCCTGGTGGTTTAGCTTGATGTCTTCCCAGCTCCATACCACTCCTGTTCAAGACAACAGGAATTTTATCACTGATTTCAAAGCGAACAAGCTCAGACCAATCGTGTCAAATTGCACTACAAGGCTATTCTCTTGGAAAAATAAGCTACCTTATCAGGTTATTTCTGACCATGAAGTACCACAGTATGTGTGATGGCACCAAATGTTTGCTATGTGACATCATATGGCTCTGCACATTTCCTCAGTTTTCACAGCTAGTGTGGCAGTGTGTAGATGCACAGCTGGGCTCCCTTTCAGGTGTCTGTTTCCTCTAGATTGAAGCCAAAGTCCAGACCTGTTGGCAGTGACTCTGTAAAATGTTGGTAGAGCTTGTGCTTCTGTGGCCAAAGGTAAATTGAGTCATTCCTTTTAATGAAATGTTCCGTAATTGCCTTTATTACTTTGAATAGCACAGTAAATAGAATATACATTTCATGAAGAGATTATAGAAAAGGAGAGTTGCCAACATAATTATATAATCTTGCAAATCCTAAACTTGAAATTGTCATTTGCTTGCTATTTTACAGCACATCTTTTCTTTGTGCCCTCTATAGCTGACAGAATTGTGTTTGTTTAAAAAAATATGTGACAGAAAATACCATGGGAAAAAATGTATTGTTAAATCTCAGCCAACCCGTGGGAAGGCTCAAGCCGGGACTGTCAACACATACAATCCCAATTCAATGTCTGCTCTTTGCAGCAAAAGGCAGTGCGGAACTAAGCAGAAATTAATTAGAGGACTGAAAGAAAAGAACAGAGCAAATTTTATTTCTTTCTAATCCCAACCCAAACCCAGTTGGCAAATACCTGTCTACTGTACAGGGATATAGTTTCACTAGTTTCACTTTGTTGTACCTACCTAGTGAAAGCTATAAACTAGTTTACAGTGAAATTATCTTTTCTTTTTTTTTTTTTTTTTTTATTAATCCCGAACAAAACTCTTACTGATTTCAGTGGAGCCAGGCTTTCATTCAATAACCTTATCTTGCAATTTCAGCACTTCAAGAAATTAATATTAGTATTTCTTTTTTGCAAATCATACATTTCTTGGTCTGTGTGTTTCAAGTAACTCATCATAAACACTGTGAACATACGATGTGATGATATCTATTTTCCACAGTTGAGGAATGTCATTTTACTACTTGTCCCTCACCAGGCAAAAGACTTCTGTGTACTTCTCCCAGAATAAAGAAAGACCAGCCCTTAAAGTGACCTTTCTAACAGATGTGCCTTGGGATTGCCGAACTTCTCAGGGCTTGAGGTACCCCCAGGCTCTGCCTGCAAATGCCTCTTTGTTTGGCTTGGTTCCACCAGAGAAAAAAAAAAAAAAAGAATTGTGCCACACCCCATTAGATTCACTCAAATCTGTTCCGGACACTTTGGACACTCTCCAAATGAATGCAGTTAGTTTTGCTATTGCTAAGCAAAGGTTTGTGCCTTTGATTATGAGCTGGAAACATTGCTATGGAAGCAAAGCATTAAAAAAACCACAAAAAAACTCAGGAACTTAAACTGTGTTTGATAGCTGCCTATGCCAAAGCTGTCACTTAAACTTTATTTGAAGTGTGATATTAACCACAAGAGTCTAAGCCAGAACTGGTGAGCAGCTGTTTTCTGAGGTGCTGTTCTGTTTGGTACCCCAATCTTCCCAGATTGCCATTGCACCCAACAGTATCAGGTGTGTGCCAATGAACCTTAGAGTTCACAGAATCCTTTCTTCTACTAAGTTACTATAGGAACCCTGCCCTATTTTTGCAAGCCTCTAAGTATGCTTTAGAAGTGGTCTGGATGTGGGATGTACAGCCAGTGCCAGGCTTACCTTCCTGCTCCAGAATAAGACTGCCCTTCCCAGATGGCATGATTTGCACAGAGAACTTCTGATAGCATCATAGCAATGTATACATTGCTTGTCACACAGAGAATTGACAGCCTCTGGATTTGTGGGAGACTAGCGCCGTCTTTGCATAGAGACGTTATGATGTTATGGTAGGTGTGGGGCTTGGTGTGTCACCTCCCCACCTACTTTAGGTCAGCATTATAAAGTCATCATTACACATGCTATTGTATTAGTAATGGCTATACAATCACCCTTCACAGCTGCTGCAGCATGGGGTTGCAAGCTGGTCTGCAGCAGGAGTAGGAAAGCTTGGCTCCCTGAGGCTGTGTCTGCGAAATTTGGGAGACCCATGGCTATAGGTTTTTTTATGCAACATCTTTAGCTTCTTTTTCTTTCTCTTATGCTTTTCTCTCCATCCTCCTGTTGTACCAGGAATGAAAGCTGCACTATAACCTTTCTCCTCTACTTGCGCTAAGCTTGTACTAACTAAAGGTGTCTGGGATCTCTATCTTCTTGTCAAATATACTAAAAATCATATATTGTTCAGAAATATATATAATTTCTGGGGTTTGGAGGGAAAAAAAAGGAAGAAATATGCTCTCACAGAAGTTTCAAATCTTTTGGAAACTAGTTTAAAAAGTAATATATTACATGGAGGGCTTTTCATTTTCTACCATGCTACTGAACAAAAAGAGTAAAACAGTCACAGCTCTTTATTTATAGACACAGTGCTAGGACAGTGCTGCTGGGCACCTCGCTGGCAGGGGCACTTCTGCTCTATAGTAAAAGCCTTTCATCAGTAGGAAGCCGATCTTCATTGCTTCCCTACAGTAACTTTCCTAGCTACTGGGCACACTGGAAACAAGAGGCACTGGATTAAATGCTGTCTGTGGTACATTGCCACCAAAATTTGGCTATAGTTATAGCCACCTTAAGTCCCTGAAGGTATTCAAGTGCCTTCCTGAAAGATGGGGTTTTGCACAAGATAGAACGGAGTACTGCTGGGACGTGTTTTCTTTAGATCAACTGAAGCAGAGGCTCTAAGATGTCTGGCATTCCTGCAAAACTGAGTATCCTGGGATTTGTTGCCCACATCCTTTGTTTACACTGCCTTTTCTACTAACCTCTCAGGTGACCAGGTAGTCTGTATAGAGCCTGCTGCCTTTGAACAAGCAGAATTCCTCTCACAGCACAGACTAGGAACGGTTTTGTTGGTTTGGTTTTTTTTCTAAATACGCATTTTTTTGTCCACCAGCAATTTAACAACTGATTATGTGGCTTTCTAACAAATCACTGCCTTAAAAAATACAGAAAGAAATAACAACACAGCAGAGAGACTGTAAGACTCTTGTGGAGATCTCTGCCAAAGTAGGTCAATGCATTTGCACATCAGTTTTAGCAGGACTGCTGGAAGATTCCTGAGAGAGGTAAAAGTCTGAAATTGCCTTATTTGTTGCTGGCTTTGCAATCTGCTTGGACTTATTTAAAGAAGTGGTTAAAAATACACCGAAACAATTATTATGGCAACTGAGACAATAGCAGTCATGTTGAGAAGAGAAGCAACATGTTCATATCATTATGCAAAGCTCTAAATGGTTCCTTTAGTAGGCTGCAAATGTTTCTTATTTAATCCCAGATGTTTCTCATACTTACAATATTTAACCTTAAGAATTCACAAATTATGAGAACTTTCAGAAGCCCACAGCAATATTCATCATCTTTGAAAAAATTAGTTTACCTTGGATTTCCTCAAACAGCAAGAGAACGAATAGAAAATTTCTGGGAAGTTCAGTGAAAGATTTGCCAGTACAAATCCTGGCCTGTATCTAGGAGCCATAGCATTTTCTGCATCCTAAATATGCATAAGACTGGATGTACAGGTTTTGATAAAATATTATTACACTAACATACTGTGCAAATTCTTTGGTGCCTTAATATCTTCTCTCAAAACAGTAAATTTTCAACAAAGATTCCCAAATTTACTTCTCCTTTCCCAGTCTCCTGTAGCTAAATTTAATTCTTAGTTTTTCAGCTTTGCTAAACAGCTACAACTGATAGTCAATTATAATTTTTGAGCTGTTTTTTCAGCCAAAAAGCTGGATTTAGGGCTCTGGAATGTAGAAACTCAACCAGGGCATTTGTATCACATGTGATTGCAAGCCTTTCTTATAAATAGCTGGGGCAGGAGAGCACCTGTGCTTTTTCCTCCCAGCATTTTGATGGATAGCTTTGTTGGCATCTCTGCAATAGACACTACACTAAATTCAAAAAAGAGGCTGAGTCAGTCCAAAGTAATGGAAAGCGTCCAAATTCTCCTTGGCTTTGATTCTAACAGAGAAAGACATAATTTTCTTGTCTCCTTCCAGATTAAACTCCATTCCATTTTCTGCTGCCCTCAATGCGCACTCCAGAAAATCCCACAGATGCATTAACATTCAGTCAATGAGATATTTCTAGCAGCTAGACTACTATAATGTTTAGGTTCTTCTGTAGTTGCAAGGCCTTGATTTTAACCTGTCCTTACAATGCATAAATTGTCTTTAATTTTGACAGCCCTGAACAATACCATCTTGACAGCCTGTAACGTCTTGTACCCTTGTTAGCTGCATTATCCTATCTTTAAGCCTGTGACTTTGATCTTCTGTAGTTTCCTGACAGAGAGAAAAAAATTATAATCGCCATCCAAATCATGAACAGCCTGGATTTTCATGAGTCCTTGTGGAAATTAATGAAGAATCTTTTCCTTTTCAGCACAGATTGTTTGGAAGTTGCTCAGAATGTGGGTGAAAAACCAACGTTCACATGTTCTTTCTTCCCCTTGTGCAGGATAAATAAACTACTCCCAGCTGGTAGCGTATCAACAATCCCACATTCAGGCACCGGTGGAGCAGGATGAAGGGAGGGATAGTATATCAAGGGAAGCGTGAGAAGCAGGTTCAGGCTGTGAACATAAACTATATCTACTGAAGAGACCAGATGTGAACCTGCTAATGTTGTCAACCTCTTAAACCTCCTCTTGAAGATTTCATGCTACAGAAAGTACAATCTCTTTTCTTGCCGCCTACAACCTTTGGTTCAGTTGCCTGCAGACTCAGGAAGATTTGCTGCTCAAGTTTACAGCGGATCATATTTTCAAGGGTCTCTTTGCAACTTCAAAGGGCAGGAGGGTACTTCAGGCTGGAAATGGACAGCAACAACAGCACAAGCTTTAAACTGTGCAATGTGCTGGCACTGTTTGAGTGCAGGCCATTCTGATATATTGCAATACCCATGACCTAACCTTGTATGAGCCACCCTGCATATGCTAACATATGCATTAGCTCAGGACAAGATCACCAACCAAGAATTTACCCCATCGCTCAAGTGGCTTCTACTATCTGTGTTGAGCTTCAGATTGCTACACTGCAGAAAAGTCCCCAAGCTGGTTTAATGGTAGCTTGTGTACATCTGTGCACACCCACAGTTGTAGATTGCTTGCTACACAGTGTAGTCAAATGCATTCAAGAAGCATGTGTCAGTTCATGGTGGCCTTTTTCCTGCTTAAAATTCAGTTCAATTGGAGTAATTCAAGGGGCCTGAGCAAATGTAGAGCTCGAAGGGCCAGGTTCCCTGAGAAACTACAGCTCACCCTACTTAAACCCCACCAAAACCGCTGAGATTGGTTACACAGCACGCTCTGCCAGATTTGACCAGTTTGTGTTTGTCCACCACATTTCTAGCCTGATTTCCTTAGGAAAGGTTTGTGATTGCAGTTTTTATGCAAGCACGTGTACATGCATAAATGTGTGTGTACATTTACATGTCTATGAATTGCCATTCCCATCACTGTGCCTCACCTACTAATACCTTTGAAGCTGTCAGCCACTTCCAGCCAAAGCTGACAGCACAGCAGAGATTTCTAACACGCTTATTTCCTATAGGTCTGTGTAAATAGCTAGTTAGTCAATGGATAAAAGCTCTACTAGAGTATCAGCAGTCTTAAGGAAAAGGTGTAACTCCTAGTAGATACCAGAGACTATGTCTACACTCCTACATTAAATTTTCCAGGACCATTTTCTGCCATTAAGGGCAGCAGGCAGTGAACACCTTATGCCATGTACTGCTAAATGCTCTTGTCCTCCAAAACAGGGTAAGACCAAATGCAAATTACCTGCTGGAAATGGCCTTGGCCAAAGTTCACTCCAAACTGTGTTCAGGAGCCATTTCGGAGACTGCTACGGGCACAGGACAGCACTGTGCCAACCACCAGACAATCTGAAAGTACAAAGGATCGAATTAAAGTGGCCAGAAATGTTCCCTGAGACTGTTTGATTTAGTACAGCCACTGGCAGAGAAACTCCCCAGGAAAAGTGTTAGAGGAGTGCCCCATTCACAAGAAAAGCTTGGATCAAGGTCGCTACCATATTAGACAATGGAGAATCCAAGTATGAAGTGCAAGTGCCCAGGAAATAGGCCTCATTAAATCTGTTGCTGACAGAACGACTTGTTTAGCTGATGGCACCTTATTTAGAATTCACTCCCACCAGCAACCCATTTCAGATAGGATACAGCAACTCTCAGCCCTGGATGCCAGATGCATGAGGGGTTTTTTTAGCATTCATTTAGCTGTTCATATTTTGTTCTCTAGTTTGTTTGTATTAGCTGCCACTGTGATTTTTTTTTTGAGACACTTTAATTATGTGCACCTTTACCGCTTAACATGTGAATCAGATGATTTACCTTATTTGCTGTTAGTGGTCATGACTGAGAATTCAGACCATGACCTCCAGAGCTAAAGCATGAAGACATTAAAATCTTAAGTGTATGAAGTCTGATAACTAGCAGCTGCAAAGTCTCATCTTCCACAGCACAAAGAGGGACAGAGGACAAATACTGAGTATCTGGATACTGGATATCTGGGGAACAGCCTCCTGCAAGAATAAACAGCTGAAAATTATAGCAATGCTGAGAAGATGATTAAGACTTTGCAGAGCTGGAAACTTGAATGCCCAGGAGGACTCTGAAAATTGCAAGGTGTAGGCTCCGTCTCTTGGGTACCAAGGAACGAAGCCTAACTTTCCTGCTACAATATCATTAACATCTCTTGTTCATATTTCAGTGGCACCTAGTGACTCAAATCCAAGACTGAGCCACCCAACTGAAAAATGAATACACGTGCACTGTGGGTCTATGACATGCATATGTTCATGCCAAGAAGAGAAAGACTCCTGTGAAGGAAACTCTCTTTTTCATGCTTTCTTCTTTGTCATAAATACACTTGTTCCATGAACAAGAGCAGTAACAAAACTCGGTTGCCTACGGAGTTTTGTCCCTCATACAGAGCAGGCCTCCTTCCTTCCCACTTCGTCAATGCTTTTCTGCTCACCAGAACATCCCCCTCTCTTCAAGTTCTTGGCCCCTGGGGAGGGACACGTGGTGGCTGGCCATAGCCCACGGGCTGGACTGTGATGCTGTGGCCACTGCCACCCCAAACGTCCACAGGGATGCCTGTCCCATAAGAGCAGTGCGTTAGGAATCTGTCCTCTCCCAAGCTGTAGAAATGCATGAACTTTAGGGCCAGCATACCTTCGCCATCTCCATCGCAGCCTGAAATCAACCAACAGGTTCAAAGTTATTAAAGAGAAGCTGACAGACAAGCAGCCAGCCAGCCAGGCAGAACAGTTGTGTAAGCTTTGTTTCCTTAGGAAAGCAGGCTAAAAAAAGAAACAAAATGCAGTATTCACTCATCATTGTCTACAAAAACACTGAAATCAGCTATTTAACACTTTGTAACAAGCGTAATGGCTCAGCAGAGTTATTTATTCTGCTTGAAAAACCTGTTTCTAGGCCTCAGAGGATTAGCGAGAAGCAGTATAACCTCTCTGTGACCCTACCCGAGAAGAAGCTGGTCTAACTGGAAGTCTGAAAGCAGTATTTTGAAAGTGGTGGCAGCTATGCATAGATGTGCTAGAGCTGATCTAAGCTAAGGGGAAGTTTTGCAGAAAAAGAAAATAATCTAAGCATCAGAAAGGAGAAAGGCTTAAAGAAAAGGAGAAGTGAAAAGTAGGATAGAAGACAAATGAAGGAAAAAACCCAGCATCAGCACAGGAACTAATGTATTTCAGTGTGCTAAGGAGCATGGTATATAGTTTAAATGACAAGTTAAGTGTATGTTAGGACAGCTGATAGAAGCTGAACAATGAAAAGATTTGTAGAACACAGATTTGGTCATCTTAAACGCTTTTTAAATCAACATGACGCATCACTGCCTTCAAATGCAGTGGATGCCAGAGCAAAGAACAGGCAATGTCTGCAGCATGAAGCCAGGGCTGAACCCACAAATCTGTTTTCATCCACCTACCAGCATTTGGTTTGGGAGGTCATGTTTATGTGGACTGTAGCGAGCTGTCCAGTTTTGTGAGAATGAAGACAAGAAATACAGGAAGGAGCTCTCAGCTGCCCAGGACAGGCCAAAACCAGCTCAGAGCACCCTCAGCTAATGATATCTGACAGCAGGGGGATGCAGAAGTGTCAATTAGCAGCACTGAAAGCACCAGCAAGCTTCAGCTAGGGGAAAAATAAATAAATAAATAAATAAATAAATATAAAAGTAACACAATATACATATTCGCATATAAAGCCACATATGTAAATACTGACATATATATGTATATGTTTATATACATACATTTACCTACATGAAGAATGTGATTTTATTCCCCAGCATAATGTTGAGGAATAAAATCACATTCTTTCCTGCACTGGATAATCACCTGTCACTTTAATCCTGGTATCAGGTAAGAGCCTTAAATTATTGATTATTGTCCTTTGCCAGATAAGAGTATTGTATATATTAATGGTAGGAATAATCTTACAGATTATACAAGACCTCTCTTGATCAGCAAAGGATTACTCTCTACAGGCAATTCTTTAGTATTTTATCCTGGCTAAATGGGAGTGTCCCTGTAATTGTTTTTCTATCACTTTCCCATAGGCTGTATTTCACTGTTAAGTGTCCAATGTATCTTTAGAACTGTTTGTTCCGATGTTCAGACTAAATATTCTTTTTCTTATGCCATTGGCTCACATACCTCCCACCTTACTCTAGGCCCCTACTGAGAGACACACGCTAGACGTCTAATTACCCTGGGCTCTCCTAGCAGTCAATTGAGAGAAATAAGCAGCTCGGAGGGATTCAGAGGTTGTAGGGGAAGGTCCCTATTCTCTATGAGAAATTTTACAGCAACACTTCTAATTTAGATACCTCACTGGGGGTGAGCTGAATCTGGGTCTGAAATATCACGCCCCCTCCTTTAAATAGTCAAGAGATTATTATCTTGTGATTTAATGCTTGACCTGCAGATACTCGCAAACCAAACATGCGTTATGACTGAAACTCCAGCTTTTTCCAACATCACTTTTGTTGCATTTCTCTGGACTATTTCCAGTTCTTCAAAATACTTTGAGCACCACAGTGTCCTTAAATTATTACAGTTCCTAGGGTATACCAGCAACAGCATCTTTGCAAATGTCATCAAACATTAAAAATGTTACTTTGCATTCATCGTATATTGCAAAATCATATCTAATTTCATGTTTACTAAATGTGTAAACTAAGCAAACGTCCTCCTGGAGATATGAAGTCCACATGTTATTTCCTGGGCCTGTCTGGTTTCCGCACCACCTTGCACCTTCGTGTCTCTAAATTTCACTTGTATCCTATTAAGGTCTTCCTCTATGCATGAAGTAAAAAACTACTGTCTGACAGCCCATCTCAACAGGGAGTTATTAGAAGTCCTCTCACCAAGGATTCCCCTCCATTCATCTTCACTAGCTGCTGAGAAGACCTCTGTCAATTCTAGAGCAAGTGCCCTGGATGTTTCTGAGCTAGGTTTAGCATGTGTGTTGACTGTGATTTCTCTTTTGCTTCCTACAGATGGTTTACAAGAGACAACCGAGTCATTGGGGAGTCACGGGGCAGGGGGTGTTAGCTGTGGGAAGCAATTCCCTCTCTTACAGTGTCACTGTATTTTGTCTCACGGGACAGGCACATTGACATACTGCCCCATATTCAAGTAGGACAGGCTACTTGATCAGCACAGTCTGAGGCATGTTTTGACACTGTTTCTGCCTTTCCTCATTTATTGTCTGAGAATTCACTCAGCAGTGAGATGTGGTGAGTAACCCCGATGGGTTTTCAACTCTCATCAGTGCTTCCATGCCGAACTACTAATAAAGGTATTAAGACTGAGCAGAAATTAAGCACTTTCTAATCAACAGGAACATGTTTTTTTGTTCAATGCTCTACTTAAAATAGGCAATTTTCTAATCTCTTACTAACAACAGGTAAAATGCCTTAATGAGTGGTAAAACTGGGAATGAGGTAATGTAGCTTGATCCCGAAGCAGTGAAATATTGCAGGGCTGGCTTTTAATCTAAGACACAAAGCTCCAATCAGACACAAAGCTCCTATCAGACACAGAAAGTTAGCATTTTTCAAAAAATATTGGAGAATGCCTGGTTTGACAGCATATGGAGTAACTTTTTCGTGATAAGGACTCAACACTGTTACCATCTAAAGGTCAACATAATCCTAAGGCTCCGTAAGACCATACCTTAGCACATACCTCTTGTCTTCTGAGCCTACAAATATTTACACATTTAATGTTAAGATTTTAGGGGTTTAGTGACTAGAAGTTAATAGTCAAAGGGACCATTCACATGACTGAAGTTAAGCCTCTGACTATGTATTTGAACTGTCAGGACTTTGCACATCTTTTGTTCTACTTAAATTGATTAAGGCAATTTTTTTCTGGTGCTTCAGTTGGAAATCCTAAACTTGTTTCCCACCGAATTTTGTCACGAGGACATTTAATTTGACTTTTCAGGGCTTGTCAGAGTATGTGTGCAGAAGCAAAAGTGTCACATACAGTAATCTAAAATGCAGAGATAATCAAAGAGAAAATGCCTGAAAAATTATAAAGTAGGGAAACAAACCTCACCGAAGTGGGGGAATTAAATTTACTATTACTGTGAATAAGATTGTATGTTCTTTAGCAGAGAAATAATATAGTACAGGTGATTTTTATTACTTGAGTTATGGAAAAACATACCAAGTGACTACTCATAAAAATTGTGTTTACTTCTGCTGTGCTCATGACCAGCCTGTGCTTGCTTTCACGAAGCGGTTCAGCTACACTACAACCAATGCATATAAAAACCAAAGTTTAGGTTTGCTCAAGTACCGTCCAATAGAAAATTCAGGATTTGTGCAAACAAATATTTGCTTCCACAGAATATGTTTTAGATGGGAAGAAATACTGTTGACACAGCCAAAAGGAAGATGAAAATTAGATACACAAGATTCAGACAATTAATTGAGCTCAAGAAGGATTTCTCTGTACCCTTCACAACTAGGACAGCCTATCTGCCTCCAGTTACTATGTGATAATATAATGACAAAAACTGTGTGGCTGTGCTAAATACTAACTATCTAAACATTCTGTTTTTCCAAATAACTCTGCATGGAACAAGGCTGGTGCTTCGGGGGCTGGGGCTGGATGTGTGTGGGGGGGTGGGAAATATTTATTCCTAGCCTGAGATGTTAAAGATTTGTGCCTCATCACAACAGACACATTCACCCCTGATCATTCAAGAAAATCACATAAATTGCAGAACTTTTAGACGTCACAGAATTGCCAGCGTAGTCAGGGGACACAAAGTGCGCTCTTAAACAAAGCATTTTCCTAAGTGCTTCCCTCTATCAGTCAAAAGAAAACAATTCCACACAATCTTTGAGACTGAGAATTGCAAGCTAAGAGCTCACATTTCCACACTGTTAGTCATGTACAAATGTTTGTAATCAATTAATAAAAACTAAAACTAATCTAAAAAACTAGTTAACTTGCTACTTTGCTCATAGATTTTCCAGAGGTGAAAAAGGGAGGGTCTATTTAACAACTGGACCATTTTTCAATGACTTGATCATCTACGTTATTTGATCTTCAGCTTAATTATATATACTGTTTGGCTGACTAATCAAAGATCAAACAGTTAACAATCTAAGACCTGTACTCTACAAACATTTAATTAAATAAATGATCTCAGATTACAATGGTATCCATTAAGGTTGTAGGTTGAGGTATTCGAGAAATACTTTCCAGAACTTGTCGCTTCTTTAAGATGCAATTTCATCAGGTGACTACAAATGCAAGTGAAACTGGAAAGTAAAGGAAAACAAGATGATAACAGTGATAAAATCATGGTGGTCTTATGGCTGGTAATGCATCAGTCACAAGCTGGTGGGGGATTTAATTTAACCTTCATTCCTGCAGTACAGTGAACATAGTCCATAAACCCATAGTCTACACAATTTAAAGTGATGATAAAGCTTCTAGAAGTCTTCCATAAAATCTGACTTTGAATGCAATCTCCATTAAAAAAAAAAAAAGACAAAAAAAAAAAAAGACTACTTACTTGGCCACACTCCCCAAGTGCAGGTATGATGAATATTTTAAAACAACTTTTCCAGATGATCTATCATTTCAAGTATATTGGCATTGGAGTAGATCTGACTAGTATTTTTAAGCATTGCTACAATTGTCAATTTCTGCAAGCATTTATTTAATAAAAACTTGAGGGAAAACTTCCCTTTCCAAAAAGTTCAACATTATTTCATAAGAATTAAAATAAGGACTGAAAAATGTCTCAGTAGGCGTTTTGGAATCAGTCAGTAAACCCAATCAGCCAACTAACAAGCCAACTAAAAACAAAACAAGACAGGAAGATCAAGACTTGACTTGAACTTTCTAAGAAATGGAGAAGCAGAATTGCAACTTTTTCAGAGCTGAAAGGTGAGAATTTTCTTGTACTTTCTGAGTAAGAAAAAAAATTGCATACACCTTTGCAAACCAACTTTGAGACTACAGTCAGCAATACTAATGAACATAGAAAAGCCTTCTGTCTAAACTAACAATGGCAGCTTTGTAGTATAAAAAAATTCATTTCATTGAAGTTTTTAAAAAATTATTTATGAAGCCGTCACATGGGATTTAAAACACACATCAGACTGATTTGCCACGATTCTGACTCTCTTGAGTAAAAAACCCATAGTGTTCCTGTTCATTGGTTTTATAATTACTCTGCACAAAGACATGAACTACTGCATATGCTAGGATGAACACATACAACTGTGTCAAATAGCAAAGGAGCCAAAGAAAGAAAATATTAAAATACTGCTGCTTCTTGTATCCTTGGAGAATCTGTGGTGGCAACACAGCCTGTTGTTTCCTCTCTGAAGAAATATTATATATACGTGAGACATATTTACACTGTGAAGATCTTGTTCTCTTGCCCTAACGTGAATGATAAGATTTTAAGGTTGAAATAGGAGTTCTTTCAGACACTCACTCTCTCTACCCGGCAGCAAGGGCTGTATCAAACCCATCTGTGCTGGCCCATTTGGGAAGCATGTATGTAGGAGATGCAATCCAAGGGGGTTCCTCTATACTGGCAAGCCTCCAGCAGTCTTCAGTCTCCGGCTGAGGTAGTGACGGGATTGCAGGACTATCTGCCCTGTAGTCATAAGCAGTGACCATGGTCAACAAGGTGCTGGATTCATCCAGTGATGACACAAGCACCTCTGGTTCCAGCTAGTTGATTGATACAGTTCATTAGAAAACAGCAGGTGGACTTGTTTGGAGTAACTACAGGGTAATTTCACTTATTGTCCATATGTGAAGGTGGTCAGTTGTGTTGTGATTGAATTTTAAATATGTGGTGTTTTGTAGATGAGGTATATGATGAAATTTCTTTTCCCACTTTGAACAATTAAATAAGACAATTCATAACAATTAAATTATCAACTTCAGTGGTTTTATTTTAATTTAAAAAACTTTAATGGATATGAAAATGAATTAAAATCTTGAATTTGAGAATCTTATTTTTGTGCTTAGACTAAGGCTTGCAAAAAATGAAAGAGAAGTGTAAGCATATACTTGATGAAAACAGATAAGCAAAGAAAAAATGTGTAACACAAAAATGTTCGTATTTACAAAGAGCATTAAAAAAATAATTTCAAACATGCCATTTCAGATGTGCTTTGTCTAGCCTAGACAATCATTTGGATTGTTAACTGACCAGTGACCATGTTATGCGGATAAGTTAACACTTATCTAAATTTCATTTTTTCTTCAGTTTCTCTTGTATAAGAAGAGAACTATACAGACCCAACTTAAAGAACCATTTCACATGCTGTACTCAGAAGTTTATAGTCCAAAAGACTACCAACTATTCAAAATTAATATAAGTTAGTGTGGGTAAAAGCAAGCATTTAACCAGTGACAAAACTATTGTTCTAAATCTTTTTCAGGCTTGTTGATGTCTATTAGCTGCATACAAACTTCAGAGCCCAGTCCTTTTTGAATTACTTTTGCACAAATTGTTAAGGTTAGAAACAGAGTCATCTGTATTCATAGCCTATGTGGTTTAAAAGTAGTTGGACTTTGTTCAAACATTCAAAAAATCATCTTCGAGCTGCAACTAATCATAGAAGACTTAATTCCTCAAGGAAATTGTCTGGGAAAGTTATAAGCAGACAGAACAGGAATTTATAATGGAAGTTGGATTGCAACCTCGGGCTCTCATCTCTAAAATGTTTACACATGTGAGTATCTCATTGAAGACATACAAGGTCTCAGTGCTGCACCAAGATGTAGACAGATTGTGGGCACCTTTGTGATGCTTTCCTGAAATCTGTGAGGGTTGCAGAAAGGCTCCTTCCCACAGGGAACACGTGTTCAGGTAGTATTGTGGTCTTCAAGGTGTTCTAGCTGATTATCAGTTTTAAAAAATAATACTGTCTTGCTCTTAGAAAAGGCAGAATCCTATTTAATTACATGACAATAGTTTTATAGCGTCTGTATATAGTGTCCGAGAGCCATGGAAGGAGCAAGGGTTGCAAGTCTACCTTTCAGGTACCTGGAGAGACGAGCTGAATGTCTGCATTCCAGGCATAAAAGGAATTAGGCTACAAAAGGCAGGGTTTTCTCAAAGCCACACTGGTCCCCACATTGAGTGAGAATTAGGTAAGCTAGGTCAACAGGGACAGGCAAGATGGAAGGCTGAAATTCAGGAACAGGCAGCAAAAGCTCCTCCTTCTGTGTGACCTTAAATCCTCACTCTTTTCACAAAATGGAGCCAGAAACCCAAGCTTTTCTAGTACCTTAGTGATTAAACGCCACACAGTGAACATGGGAGACTCAAATCTCCTCTCTGCCTGAAGGAGCTAACATTTACATCTCCCACAAGAACTCTCTAATGACTCAGCTATATGATATACTACCTTGGACTCTCACAACTCTCCTCTCGTTAAAGCTCTACTACTCTTTGTGGTATGTTTAAATATTCACTGCAGCAAACACCAAGCCCTGTTTTTCCCCCCATGCCCTGTTGACTGTCTTGTCCAGCGGGCTTCACAGTCAGATTACAGAATTAGCCCATGCCAGTCAAGTCCTGCGAACATTATATTATTCCATGCAAACTGGACCAACTTCAAAGCAGTGATTTCGGACAACTCCAGAAGCTCAGGGACACCTGGGTTCGGAGTCACAGGCGTGCTGCCAGGAGGTGGGAGTGCGAGCAGCTCTCCAGGCGCCGGTGCATGCCAGGCTGCGGGAGGAGAGGGTGCGAACCTGTCCCACTCTCTGTAGGAAAGCGGGAGGCCCAACTTACGGCGCTCTGAAAGCACTCCTGGAAAGGATCCTGCTGATGGGAAAGGGGGAGCAATACCGGCAGTGCCAATCTGTCGGGCTTGTGCGGCCATGAGATGCCTGCCTACCTGCTGTGTACCTGCAGTCTAACAGCCACAGGGACGGGGCATCTCCTGGCAGACACGCACGCATCTAGCGTCTTCAGGGGTCAGACGGTCGTTGCTCCACGATGAGAAGCCAACTGTGGGACTGGGGAGAGCCGGAGCAGCCCTGCCGCGACAGGCGCTGCTGCCTGGCGCTGAGGAGGCCCGGGCGGCCTGCCGCCAGCAGCGAGGGCAGGGTGGTGGGTTTCACCGCAGCTCCCTTCAGTCACTTCGAAATGCTTGTGAACGGCACCGGTTTTGGAGCAGCGCGTTTCCTCTCGACCTCTCATCAGAAACTCCTTCACACGCGCATCCACACAACGCGCATCCACACACACGCACACGCCGCCTGTGGATGCAGATGAACGATTTCACCTGACCCGGCCGCCTGCGGGCGTCGCTCCCCTCGGGCGCCGGCGGCGTCCCCCGCCCGCCACAGCCCCGCCACAGCCCCGCCTCCCCGGCACCGTCTCGCCGCCTCAGTGCGCGCCCGCAGCGGGCTCGCACCTCCCGCCCTGCCGGCGGCCCGCGCCGCGGTGGCAGCACCCGCGGCCTCCCGTCACCGCCCGGTGACACCGCCCCGGGGGCCTTCCCGCCCGGCCGGCTGAGCGGGGAAGAGCGCCTGGGGGGTGCTGGGCGGCGGCCATTTCGGGGCGTGAGGGGAGCCACCCGCGGCGACCCCCGCCGCGGGGAGGGGTCGGGGGCAAGCCGCCGGAGGTACATACAAAGGGGAAGGCGGCCCCCGGGTGAGGCGGCTCCGCTTTCCCCGGGCGGAGGGAAGGAAGGAATGGGCAGGAATATTCTGGACCGAGGGAGGGGAGGAAGGAGAAGGTGATGAATAACTTGAATAAATCTGCAGCGGAGCTGAGGAGAGGGGGAGGGAGGCGGCGGCGGGTCATGTGAGGCACAGTCATGCTGCGGGCCCGAAGAAGAGAGTGGGCACGTGGGGGGGGGCCGCCCGCCATAGCCGCAGCCTTGCCCCCGCCCGGCGCCCCCTCCCCAGCTAGGAGCGCCGCCACGCGGGGACACCCCGCCCTTCCCCCTCCCCGGGCTCGGCGCCGCTCGGCAATTTCCGCCACGCGAACCGAGCCTATTTCCGTCGGCCTCGGCCAGACGGGCTTTATGTCTGCCAGCGGGGCGCGCATGCGCGGCGGCCATCTTACGTTGTCTCTCGCCTGCCCTCCCCTTTGGCGAGCTTTCCCCTCCCCCCTGCAGCTCCGCGCAGCGCCCTCCTCCAGCGCTCCGTGAGGAGACGGGGCCGGGAGGGGGAGAGACCCGCAGCGGCGGGGCAGGCGGGAGAGAGCCGGAGGGAAGAAAGGACGGGGCAGACGCACGCGGGAGGAGGACCGGTCCCAGGCGCGGTTCTGCGGAGGAAGAGCGGGTGCCGCCTGTTATAAAGGGGGAGGAGGCGGAGGGGGAAGGAAGAGCGTGCGGAGCGGAGCCTCCTCCAGAGACAGCCAGACACAGAGGGAGGAGAGAGAGGCTGCCTGGCTGGCTCCCCCTTCCTCCCTCCCTCCTTTTCATGGACTCTCTTGTCGGGCTGCTGCTTTTCTTCCCTCCTTATTCCGTCTCTCTAATACCCAAAATGATTCAGCTCCATGGCTGCCACTGAAGGGGATGTCCCTGCCCGGCTCAGCCTGCCGCTGCCGCCCTCCCGTGCGCCAGTCCTGTACGTATCTGCGTTCTCCTACTATTACTACTACAGCGGTGATGGCGAGGGGCGCCGTCTGCCTCGCCGGGCTGCCCCGAGGGCCCGCCGGCTGCTCTCGCCCCGCCGGGGAGGCGGCGGCCCGGCGGCGGCCGCCGTGGGGTGGGCGGGCTGTGCCGGCTGCCGGCGAGCCGCGGCGGCCGGGCGAGCCGCGGGGAGGAAGGGGCTCGCCCCCGGGGCCGGCCGGCTCCTGCGGGCATTTCCTCCGCCCGCTGCTCGCCCCCCGGGAGAGGCGCAGGCGGGGGGGCGGCCGGGGAGGGGGGTGGTCGTGGAAAGCAAAAGGCGGGGGGGGGGAGAGGGAGGAAGAAAGTGAATGGCGGAGGGTTGAAAGTGTCACATTCAGAGGCGCTAATCTCGAGGCGGCGGAGGACCGGTCCTCGCCCCCTCCCTGTCTCGGAGGGGAGGAGGAGGGGAGGGGGGTGGTTAGCGGCGGTGCTGAGGCGCCTCAGCCCGTGCTCTGCGGGAGCCGGGGGGTGGGGTGGGTGGCTGTGCCTGGTGCCTCTGCCCTGCCGTGAGCGCAAAGCTAACTGTGTGTATGTGTGTCTGTCTGTCTCTCTCCATACCGGGGGATTGCACTCTTAAAATACACCCGATACAATGCACCAGCCTGACTCAGCCGCAGACATTAGTGCTAGGAAGATGGCGCACCCGGCAATGTTTCCTAGAAGGGGCAGCAGCAGTAGCAGCGGCAGCAGCTGCGTTACTGCTCCCACTGCACCAGGTACCGGCGTTGGGAGCGCTGCCCTCTCTGCCGAGGATTATCAGCCGCCTTTGCTGGTCCAGCCGCCGCCTCCATCTCCTGCAGCATCTTCATCAGTGGGTCCACAGCCGACACCCCCTCCTCCACAAAGCCTGAACCTCCTCTCACAGTCTCAGCTCCAGCCGCAGCCTCTTGCACAGAGTGGAGCTCAAATGAAAAAGAAAAGTGGCTTCCAAATTACCAGTGTGACCCCTGCTCAAATATCAGCGAGTATGAGCTCTAATAACAGCATAGCTGAGGATACAGAAAGCTACGATGACCTGGACGAGTCCCACACTGAAGACCTGTCGTCTTCAGAAATCTTGGATGTTTCTTTATCTAGGGCCACTGACTTGGGAGAACCCGAGAGGAGCTCCTCTGAAGAGACTTTAAATAACTTCCAAGAGGCAGAGACTCCTGGGGCTGTTTCTCCAAACCAGCCTCATCTTCCTCAGCAGCATGCTCCTCTGCCTCATCACCCACAGCAGAGTGTTGTGATCAATGGAAGTGTTCACCCCCATCATGTTCACCACCACCACCATCTTCACCACCACCACCATGGACACCATCATCCATCACATCCTGGGGTGGGCAGTGCCCCAGTTTCTGGAGGACCACCACCCAGTCCATCATTTAGAAAACTGTCAACAACTGGAAGCTCTGACAATGTTATATCAACTGCACCAGTTTCTGCTGCATCATCCACTGGTTCCCCGGCATCTGTCGTCTCTAATATCCGCACTACAAGTACTCCTGGCAATTTAGGTGTAAGTCCTGCTACTGGAACTAGTACCTTAAATAATATGGGTGGTGGTAGTTCTAGTGTGGCAAGCAGTGTGCTTGGTACTATAAATTTAAGCAACATCACAAGTACTGGTAATGTAAATGCTTTGTCTGGAACTAGCAGCAGTGTTAATGTGAATATCTTGAGTGGTGTTGGCAATGGTACGAGTGCTTCCTCTAGTGTCATTAACAATGTTACTAATCCAACTGCAGGAATGGCAGTGGGATCAAGCCAGCAGCCGCCTGCATCTGGCACATCAAGGTTTAGGGTTGTAAAATTAGATTCTAGTTCTGAACCTTTCAAAAAAGGTAGATGGACATGCACTGAATTCTATGATAAAGAAAACACTGTTGCAGTTTCAGAAGGAGTAGCAGTAAACAAAGCAGTAGAGACGATAAAACAAAACCCGCTTGAAGTGACTTCTGAAAGGGAGAGCACCAGTGGGAGTTCTGTTAGCAGCAATGTAAGCACACTGAGTCACTATACAGAAAGTGTGGGAAGTGGAGAAATGGGAGCACCTACTGTGGTACAGCAGCAAGCGTTTCAAGGTGTGGGTCCGCAGCAGATGGATTTTAGCAGCGCTGCTCCTCCAGCAATTCCAGCATCTAGTATACCACAGAGTGTTTCTCAATCACAGCTTGCACA
Source organism: Falco biarmicus (assembly GCF_023638135.1). Classification (NCBI taxonomy): domain Eukaryota; kingdom Metazoa; phylum Chordata; class Aves; order Falconiformes; family Falconidae; genus Falco; species Falco biarmicus. The sequence continues at coordinate 32,639,838 of NC_079289.1, forward strand.
AGTCCAGCTGCATTCTCAAGAAGTAAACTATCCACAGCAGAAGCCAGGGGTCCAACCTTCTGCACAGGCCAGTCTAACCACTGTTACTGGGGTTCAGCCAGCCCCAGTTAATATACTAGGTGTATCCCCATCTCTGGGCCACCAGCAACCTGCCATTCAAAGTATGGCTCAACAGCCGCTACCATATTCTCAGCCGGCGCAGCCTGTGCAGACTTTGCCAGTTGTGCAGCAACAGCAGTTGCAGTATGGACAACAGCAACAGCAGCAGCAACAGACAGTTCCTACGCAGATGGCTGCAGGTCATGTTAAGCCGGTGAACCAAAACTCTGTTGCGGGGGCTATGCCAGACTACATTCAACATCAGCAGATCCTTCAGCCTCCAGCCCCTGCCATGCAGCCTGGTTCTACTGGAGTAGGAGCAGGGCAGCCGGTTCCCGTTGCCCAGGCACAGGGCATGCAGCCTTCAGTACAAGCACATCCAGCCACTGCCCCAGCCCAGCCTGTTGCACATGCTCCGGCAGCAATACCAGGTGTAGGTACCAGTGGTCAAATGCTGAATGTTGGGCAGCAAGGAAGCGTAGCTGCTGTGGTGCAGCCACCGTCTGCTGCAAACCAAATTCCACCTCCAGTTATGCCGTCAACGGCTGCTCCTCCATCTTCACAAGTAGTGCAGCCTGTGCAGACAGGAATAATGCAGCAGGGAGTACAGGCTGGTGCTTCAGGCCTTGCTCAGCAAATGGTCATTGCTCAGCAAAACACCTTGTTACCTGTACAGCCACAGGCACAAGGAGTGGAATCTGTAGTCCAAGGGATGACTGGCCAGCAGCTGCCTGCGGTTAGCCCTATACCTTCTGTTCCTGCACCAAGTCAAGCTGGTTCAGCTGTGCCCCCTGGCATACCTTCTGCTTCTATAGGTTTGGGACAGCCACAGAATATAGCACAAGCTTCGGCTGTGCAGAATGGGAATTTGGCTCAAAGTGTTAGTCAGCCTCCCTTGATATCAACAAGTATAGGTATGCCAGTGGCACAGAGTGTGCCACAGCAGATACCGCTAAGCTCTACCCAGTTCCCCACACAATCACTAGCTCAGTCAATTGTAAGCCAAGTTGAAGATGGCAGACGCCCTACGGAACCTTCCCTGGTGGGTTTACCTCAAGCTGCCAGTGGCGAGAGTGGTGTTGGAGCATCAGCTGTTTCAGATGGCGGTAGCAGCAATATGCCATCCTCTGCTTCCCTCTTTCCGCTGAAGGTGCTGCCGTTGACAACACCTCTTGTAGATGGTGAGGATGAGAGGTAAGACTGCCTGTAACCTTATTAAGGGGTAGACTGATACAGTGTGATTTACACTAACTTGCAGGTCTTGTTACAGCCATTCTGTGAATGGAAGTGGTGTGATGTTTTTGTCTAATCAGAAACATTGTTTCTCAGGTCCCGGCACATGTAGGTATTACATGAAAATACTTATTTTTCTCTTGGGATGGTGGGTGGGTTGTATTGATTATGCTCTGAAACTGCTGCATGGGTAAATTGCGTTTAACAATCTGTGACAGTGTGTATATTCCCATTGTATAGAGGAAGACAAAAGGATACTGTGGAATGTGGGTATGCTAGTGGTGATTGTAGTTTAGCTTATTTATTATATTGAAATAATGAATATTTATTCCTAGGTAGATTATTTTTTTCCCACGAGCCTAGACTTCATCCTGCCTCAGCTTCTCTTTTTTGAGGATTGACTTTACTCACTTTGGACTGGTTGCAAGTCTGTGGTGTATGTAGAAGCCTTCTCTTTGATAGCCAAGAGGCGCTTTAGGCAAATGAGTATGGTGGGAAAAGGGAGGTTCAGCAACACTGTTGTGGCTCTTTAAATTGAACTTGGGGCACTTTTGGTCTTGGTGGTTTTACTTCAAAGCATTAATCCATTGTGAGAGCCGTGCAGGCCTGTGGAGGGGTGGTGAGCCTTTGAATCTGGTGCACTGATTCTATGCAGTCAGAATAAGAAACCGCACATGTTCTTCCACCTTCACCTTTTCATATAAATGACCACTGGCTGGTCTTAATAGTAAGAGCATGTGAATAGTCTCATTTCTTTGACGGTGAGTGCAGAAAAGCTGTGTCAGTTGTGAAAGGCCCTTGCATGTGCAGGCTGAAGCAATCCGAACAGCAGTTTCAAAGTGCAGTTGTTTGATACTAATTCTGTGAGGAAATTCCTCACTGTATTGAGGACCTCTTGTGATACATGTTTACAAATGGACAGGAAGACTGTGGTGGTTCTCCCAAAAAACTTCTTGTCTAATAAGAAGCTGACATTAATGGGAGAAGTACCTTTAAATAACCTGCCTTGAGAATGTGGGAGAGGACAGAAAAGAACACTAGAAAAGAAAAACAGACTCAAGTGAGGAGACAGAATAAAGCACTGAACACTTACAAGGTGGAGGAAAATGCCATAGCAATGGGAGGTGAAGTCCTTCTTAAATATCTTCTTGGTGCCATAACTCAAATCAGGAGTAGTATCAGTGGCCAAACTGGAAAAAAAAAAAAAAAATTGTGTTGCTGGGAGAGGCTAGAGTCTCTTCAATATTGAAAATACTACTCTATCAGCAGCCTCTGATTATGTTGATCATGAGGTGTTGACTGCCTTAGTGGCTTTCATCACATCTTTCTAAGATGCCAGAGCGCTATAATGAGTAGCAGCTTGTCTTCCAGGAGTCCTAGAAGACAAGTTCCAACACTGTTTCGTTGTGATTATGTTTTTTGTACGTGAAGGTGGTAGAAGACAGATTAAAGTGTTAAAGCCCACAGTGTCACCATTATGCTACTAGCAGTCAATTTTCTCAGAAATGTTTTCTGGTCCTCCTTCCTTCGATCTTTCTAAACCAGGACACTAATCCTCTTCATGGGTCCTGTTTGTGTTTGGTGGTGTGTGTTGCTTTTTTTTATGTTCGGGTTTTTTTGTTTGTTTTGGGTTTTTTTCCCCATCATCTAAAAAAAGCCCCCTAAGCTTTCAGGGATCCTAGCTGAGTAAGAGAATCATAAACTCATTGATACTCAGTGTTTTGGAAAATGACATCTAGCATGTGACTTTACCCTGATTTTAAGAGCATATGTTAGCTGTTCGTCATGATTGGTAGCTTTTCCAGAATATTTAATTCCCTGAAGGTAACAATAGCCAGAAATACCTTCTTCCTCTGTTATTTGGCTAGCCAAAGATCATATCCTTTCTTCTCCCATGCACGTTGTGTCTTTGTTCAGTCTGTCATCTCCAGGTAGGCTACACTTTTGTTTAGCTGCAGTTGGAAAGTCATTTAGATTCTTTACACAGAGCAGGATATGACTCTCTTAAATGGAGACCAAAAATAATTGCTTTTTGTTTTGCATGGCAGTAGTGGTCAGGTCACTTTTGTGTACAGTTAGATAATTTACAGCAGTACTTGTCCCCATACAGCTGCCTGTAGCATTAAAAACTTTTTGAGATGGCTTCTGTTTCAGCTTCCAGGGGATCTCAGGGCAAGGTATTATTTGTATTGTCATCTTGACTGGAATCTCTTTTGGTCCAGAGCTTAGACCTCATCACTTAATAAAGGCAGTGCAAGATAATGCTGTTACTCCGCTTGCTTCCTCACTTCTCTGCCCATCGGATGTCTCTAGCTAGAGAGAATTTTTTGCCTGCTTGTTAGATTATTCCCCCCTTTACTGAGGTAAAAGGTAGTGTATTGTAACAGTACATAAGCATTTAAGAAGGAGGTATGCTGTAAATATGTGTGTATAAAATCCCTATTTCTCTCTCTTATGCGTACATATACTGCTGCAGATTTGTATCAATACGTCCCAAGTGATTCTAAACCTGGCAAGGGAAAAGGTAGGAGAAAGGAGTAAGTGATGACATAATTGGGCCAGCGAAGAAGCTGTAAAATTCCATTTAGTGTGCCTTTGAAAAAACATCTGACCCATGTAATACCTTGTTTAGATTAACTCCCAGCTTCCGTTAAACCTGTATATAATTGCATTTAAAGACATGCCAGTATCTTTAAGTCTTTAGGCCTGTTCAGTTTTTACAATACCATTTGCAGCTCTTTCTATGCCCTTTATCAGGGCATTGCCTTTTAAATATAGGCAGTGTAGAGTGTGTCGGTGTATCTGCTTTGAAAACTGTAGCCTTTATATCCCCAGTATGAATGATTTTTTGAAAAAAAAACCCAAAAAACAAACCCTTCACTTTGACTTGAAATAAGAGATATTAAAAATGAACTGCTTGGCAGAATGTTGTATGGAAAATTAATTTGCAAACTTAGTTTATTAAGGAGAGGATTCAAATAATACCATTACAGTTTGTGTTTTAAAAAAATCCAAAACAATGACAACAAAAAAAACCCCCAACAACCAAACCCACGTCTAGTTTTTCTGACTAGTCTTTCTTCAGCCTGTTGGGTATGCCGTAGAGGTTTGTATGTCGGTAGATTCATTATCTCTTCTAATATTTCAATGTACTAAAAATGCTGGCAAGTTTTTTGTATGTTAAGTATCTTTTTTTCTTGGGTTGAGTCATGGTGTGGACTTGTTTCAGTGCATGATTCTCATATAGTTTCTTGGATTTGCAGCAGTTATCTTGATTTATTCAGTTTGGTTATTAAATCCTGTCAATTTTAGACATGGTCTTTTGAGCTTAGTATTTCATCCCTAGAACCATAGAAGAGGATTTCTTTTATTTTTATGCTTTTGAAACTTAAGTATGGAAAAATACATATTTGTATTGTGGTGAATTCTTTTGTGTATTTGTACTTACTGTTGCAAAATCCGTTTTACATCTTCCTAGACAATGCCTTATTATGCTGCAGATGCTTGCAATAAGATTTTGTACAGACTTGTATAATTCTTAAACTACCTGTAAAGCGAACACTTAAAGTCAATGTATTTTACAGTATTTATAAGGGCTGTTGTAAGTGAATTTAAAAATAACTTAATCTGAAACATTGTTCACAATTACTCAAAAGCAGATTTTGAGAATGAAAGAGAACTAATAACTGTCTCCGATCTTTGACAGCATTTCCTGTAGAGTTGCTTTTATTCTATTTAGTCTGATGCAAGTTTTTTTCACCTGTATGTGCATTTCATCCAAACAGTGAAGCAAAAGAGAAAGGAGGAAATTGTGATGATAAACACATAAAACTGACATAGAGATTTGAATTATTCTTTATTATCTGACAACCTCATAGTTTTCTTTTTGAAGATAAATTTTTATTAAAAGATCCCTTTACACCTGGACAGAGGTAGACAAATGTTGGAGGAAATATTTTTTTGTTTAGGATGTATGTTTTGACTTGTTATTAAGTCTGTGGAGAGACTGTAAGATTAACGCTGAATGTGAGCACTGAAAAGACTTGTAAACAGCCTTTGAGAATCTCTGATAGTAGTGACTAGCACTAGCTTGTAAAGCAAGTGTACAGTCAGAAAATCGGATGAATTTTAATCATGTATGTAGTTAGGAAGGTTGATCAGGTACAAATGAGATTTTTACAGAAGTAATTGAATACTTATTGAAGATGTTAGGCAGTAGAGAATGAACGTAATAAAGTACAACTGGAAGTTTCAATTAAATGTTATTTTTGATGCAGTAACTATTTTGCATAATTATTTTGTAAGCTGTTCTAGAGTGTATATGGGCTTTCTTACTTGCTGGAAATTTTGCTTCTGTATTTGATGAAAAAGGGAGAAGATACTTCTAGAAGATATTTCACAATGAAGGATTTATGGTGGCTTAGCATAGATTCATGGTAGTGGGTTTTTTTAGCTGCATCCTGGGGGAAGTGGTGGTGTTTTCCATCTTTCAGATTTAAAACTTGCTGCAGAGTCTTGCCACCAATGTGAAAACTGCATAAATTGAGTTCTGGGCAATTGACTGTTAGAAAATTCTCTTCATATCTTTAATTTGGCTATTTATGTAACTTGAAAAAATAGTTACCCTCGGTAGTGGTAAGTCACATGAGTAAAAAGAGAGTGCTTTGGTGAAGAAAATGTGGTTGCTGTTGTGTCGTGCTGACAAGTCCAGCTTCTCATTTCATCTGATGAAATAAAATACCTACAGTTGGCTGAATTGACTTTGTTAGTTCTCTGCTCTGAGTAAAGAACAATGAGGAGTTCAGTCTGCGCCTTGTATGTCTGCTGGCCAGCTGTAGGTGGCAATACCTGTTTGGATGGACCTTTTTTCTCATCTCTTTTTATAGATGTGTTTTCTGCATGCCATGATATGCTTTGAACTAAGGACTGCTGCAGGCTTGGTATTGCATTGTCTTTAAAGACAGGAAGAACCAACAGATATCAGGGGGTTGTAAAAGCAGTAATTTAGCACTTAAGGCAGATTGTTGGAGATACTGAGAAAAGTATCTCTCCAACTGATAAAGTGATTTCCAGAAAATGTTCCTTAGCACTACAGTTTTGGCTGGTCTTTGGAAATTGTCAGTGGATAAGCAGACTAAATCATGTATGTATGTGTGTACAAAAAGAAACAAAAGGTTTTAAAATATTTAATGTTGAAAAGCAATCTATGTTACTGTCTCAGGTTTTGCATTCTTTATGTTACAGGCTAATCTGGAAATTAGAATTATCCCTTCATCAGGCTGTGTATTGGTAGTGAAATGTTTCAGCCTTTACAAATTACTATGTTCTAGATAATGTTACAACATAGTAATGACTGTAACTGTGGTAAACTAGCAAAGTTAAGAGGATGGGAGGGGGAAATAAATACATCACCCCCCACCCCAAAACCAAAAACCACCCCCAAAATATTCATGTATCTTGCTTAAGCGTAAGTAAAAAAGCAAATGGGTAGCACACCTATGCTACAAAAATCCCCTATTATAATGCCGTTCACTTTACAGAGCGTAATGAAATAAATAAGCCTTTTCAGACCTGTCTCTTAAGAGCTTAGGGGGTAGGTCAAGTTGTAAACAGTAGTATTGCTGTAGTCTTCTAGAAGAAACTATGCACATCTGAGTATCAGTGTAATAATAGCAAGTGTATTCTTAGTATGACCTTTTTGGGAATACTTTGTGATCTGGGTTTGCAGTTTGGTGTAGGTGAAATGTTAAAAAAAAAAAAGAAAAGAATATTGTCTTTTGTTTTCATTGATTGAATGCACATATTCGTTTCTGTTCTTGATTAATTTATGAGACTAAAGTGTGCTGTGTGTAATAGGTATTACACTTTTAACAAATAACTGAAAACTTTTTTTTTAAAGTGAGCCTATAACTTTAATTTAGTGCATTTAGGCCACCAAAGGCAATATTGTTAAGCAAAAGCATGCTTTAACAGCATACTAAGTAGGGACTAAGGGTAAGATTATTCAGTAAATTATTTAATGGTAATGATCACCATAAACAAGGAACTAGTTTATTCTCAATGTGATTGTACAGGAAACCATAGCCTAAAGGTAAGATAGAAAGAGCTCTTGAATGACTGGAGATACCACTTTATTTTAGCCTGTTCTAAAGCATTCACAGAGTTACAAATTGCATGATGGAAGTGCAGCTTAATTATGGTATCAAATTGGAGCACCTGATCATCCTTCTGCTTTAATGTCTTGCAAATCTTTTAACTCTTGGTTTGCTTTTGGATTTTGGTTACTAAGATAGTGATGGCGCTACGGTCACTTGTGGTGTGGAAACCCTTATCAGCTCATTTTGTGCCAGCCTTCCAAACACCTGTTACACATTAACAGTGTTTGAAGGCAGGATTTGGTTTGTGGTTGCAGTTACATGTAGAAGTCTCCATCTTCCACTGACACTGGACAGACTTGCCTCAGAGAGGGATTTAGAGATTATAAATGTTTGGCAGGCAGGGACTGTAATGATCCCATACATGCAAATGTCAGAGTATTGCCTGTGATAGTTTAGGTATTTTATCATGGTTGGTTATCTTACGGACTAAATGACTTGCTAGCACCTACTAAATGACGACTTTTGGCTTTGGTGCCATGCAGAGATACTCATCATAGTTCAGAAACAGCATTATGCTTTACTAATTGAACTTTTTCAATTATATGAATTTTTTTACACTTGCAAAGTAAAATCTTGAACACTTTACTGTGATTTTCTCAAATTACTGAAACAAACTTGTTTGCCATTTTCTTTGAGCAAGCAATTTATTTGTTCTTACTTTCTTTAAATTATTTTAGCTTTGTTTTGTACAGCGGAAGTGATGCCTGAATTTTTTTTCTACTCCACAGTCTGAATTACACATGTGGGTCTTGACTTCTTCTAAGTTGTTTTAACCTTTTTTTATGAATTCAGTTATTAAAAAACATTTAAACTGGGCTATATAAGCATAGGAGTGTTTCAAAGTGTTGCTCCATATGTGCTACATATATGAAGTCAAGCTTTCACCACTGTGCTCTGTGTAAAATTCACATGCACCTAGTTAGATAAATTTGGGCGCTTAAGCAAATCCGTGTTGTAATGTGTTTTTTAAATGTTCATGCTTTAAGAGTTTATTGTACTGTTTTTGAGGTGCTTAGTGTTGGTGAAGTTTCATATATTGAGTACCTTTGACAATCAGGACATATGTTTAAGTATTGTAGGCATTCAGGCTTGAAGTTCTTGTCCCAATTTATGTTTCTTCTTGCAGTGCAGGGCTAGTGATGGTCCAGAACAAAGTAACTTCTTTGTTCAGCAGAGAATGTCTACCTAAGCAAACTACCCTTTATAATTAGCCTTCCTTGCTGAGGGTTGTAGATAATGATCTGGAACGAGTACCGGATTTTCAAAGTATATTAGAAGAGCAGAGTAGGAAGTAAAGCAGTTTGAAGTTTTGTTTATTATTGACTAGAAATTTAACTAATTTTTGAAGCTGACTATAATCCTTGAAGAGCAACAAATGCAAGTACCACTGATGGTTTTTTTCTCAAGGAAACTTTCAGAAAACCATGCTTTGTATTTTAATAAAACTTAAGGGGTATCTTGATCATCTGTTCGTCTACTTTTAAACAACCCATTCTTTTGAGTATAGTGGAGGATTATGATTTTATAAATTGCTAAAACAGGCAGAAGGTGGTATTCCATAAGTTTAGACTTAACAGAAAGATATGGGTGGGCCCACAGGCTGTTAAAAAAAAATGTAGACAGAATTTCTAGTAAGGTATAGATTTGATAGCAAATGGAAGTTGGTTGTAGAGTGTTCTATAAACTCCTGCTTGTGTGCTAAACCACTTGGCCAGGCAAATTGTTTGAGCTTGCATGTGATTTTAAGTACTTATCCAACCTCCTGTTTGTATGTCTGTTGGGTTGGTGGCTTTTATTAGGTTGTTTTAATTAGCATGGATATCCACCAGGAACTTATTAGAGCTGTGATGTCTTTGTGTGTAATCAAGATGTGAACTTATCTAGCAGTTACCTGAGTGACAGTATTGAAGTACTGTGCTAAGTATTAGGGACAGTATTCAAAGCTGCTGAATATGTGGATACACATTCAACAATACTTTTGGTGTCTTAATGCATTTAATAATAGCTTTTTTTACTACTGTGTTGCAGTATAGTTCGTAAAGACAAGTTACACAGATAAGGTAATTTCGGCATGCAGTGCTATTAGTGTATGCTTATTTCTGTATCCTCAGTGTTACACTTGGCTCACTCCTGTAAGATCAGAAGGTGCACATCAAATATAAGTGACATCATTTTTTTGCAAACATTGTTGATCTTTTATTTGTAATCCATTGTCTCATGGGTCAATTACAGTCCTAGTTATTGGTAATCAAGTGTTAATCTTCTTTGGTGCTTACATACCTAGTCCTTTTAATTGCATAAAATGTTAGGTTTCTGAATTTAGTGTCTGTTGTGAGTTGCTTGTGCTTGGTTTTAAATTGTTGTAAACAAATGCATGGTATAGAAATAACTTTTAATGTTTTTTTAACAAATTTCCAGCAACTTTGAACTCCCTGTGGAATGTAGAGGGATGAAATCCATGTCAAGACGAGAGAAAACTTAAATGCCTTTTAAGCTTCCTCTGACCTTCATTTCATCCAACTCTGTCACAGTTGTATACAGATGAAAGAGATGACTGGCAGTCATAACTTATATATAAGAAGCTGTAGAAATTGAAGGAATCTGAAACGTAACTATACTAAATTTGTGTTTCTATCTATTTAGTGCTGTTAGAGCTAGTAAGGAAGACTGTGATTAAAAGTAACTCATGTGTGATTGCTTTCACTTATATTGTGGCTGCAATCATGAAAAATTTCTCTTCTTAAAGAAGAGCAAGCAAAAGCTACTCAGGTAGAATCTGAATAGTGAGTGAATTGTTTGACATATATGGCCACTGAGTTGGGATAAGCATAGTAAAAACCAAAACAAACCCACCAAAACCAACTCCTCTAGATTTCCTGGAGCGTTTTCAGCTTGGTAATTTTACTGGATGTATGTGTCAAGGTATCATAATGTGTTTTGTGTACCATGTGAAGAGATGCTGTATTTCTCTGAGGAAGTCTGTCTGTGGACTGTAAATAGTGTTTTAATTCTTCCAGGGTGAGCCTAACAGAAGTGGAATGCTTTAGCTTCCCCTGGGATTTCACGAGGGTTCATGCAGCAATGTTTGCCCTATAGAAAGAAAGACATGTAAAGGGAAGCAGAACAGTTCAGGATGTCTCATGATTGTCGTGTGTGTAAATTTGTGCATGGTGTTAATTGTCATTGTCCTTCAGTGTTCAGGATTCTCAAACTCTGAGCATCTCTGAAATCTGGCAAGGAAGGATTTTGTGGAAAAAATTATTTTATATTCAGTATTATGGTTTGTTTATGTTATAAGCTGTTTAGTGATAATCTTGACCTGGCCTTGACTAGAAATGTCTACTAAATCTCTTGATTAATTTTTTTGGAGATTCTTTGGTCTAAAATTTTGAACGTTGTGTATCTGTATACATGTATATGAGAACATATAAAGCTTAATCCTTCTTTTTTAAAAAACAACAACAAACCCAAGCAACCCTAAACAAACCTGCTGGTGAGAGAACGAGCAGTTGATGTTCTTTACAATTTAATTTCTTGCATTCTTAAAAGACTAAGTGAAAATAAAAGGAACCATGAGTTAATGACTACATTTTTTTTAAAGTACTTGTTAAATAATTTACTGTAGCACTCAAATGAATTAAAGGTATAAATGTACCTCTTTAATATATTGAATGAGGTTATTATGTTAAGAATGGATCAGCATATTGCACTGCCAAGGGTTTCTTTAGTAGGCCTAATATCCTAAATTGAGTGAAATGGCAAGTTACTCATAACTGCTTAGGGACTGGTGCAGGATCTGTATGTGCTTCTGTGGTTTTTTTCTTTCAGAGTTTGTGAGACACTTTCCAATTTTGTAATTACTTATGAAAGAGAGGGGTACCTGAGCACGTTTTTGATTGGAGACAGGGGAGTGAGGAAGAAAGTATGAAATATTTATGATGGTAGTTATGGTCGTCTTCTTTCTTTTTCTGGTCGGGAAAGGGATTTTAATTTTTGAAATGGTATCAGGCATGTGTGTGTTAGAGCCAAGTATATGCAGTTGTTGGCAATACAGGCTGCTCTTATTTATAGGATAGTGGCTAAAAGGCCTAGTTGTGAACTGGGGCTCCACCTTGCTAGTTGCTTTATAACAAAGAACAGAAGAGGTGGTCCTAAAGGACTTGCTGTCTGATGTCTATATACTTTCTGAATTGATTTTAAGACAGTGATACTTTAAAGCAGGCAAAATCTTAAATGTTTTTAATGGTTTATGAAAAAACAGAGCAGCAAAGCAGGTTGGTAATCTGTATATTCCTGTAGAGGTGTAACCTGTTGCTAATGAAGTACACAATCTGTGGAATACGGTTGCATTGAAAACTGAGTCACCATTTTGTCGTGAAAGCATGGGTTAGCCCCTTCTGTAAGGCTTCACTGACTCAGCTCTTGGGATGTATAGATTCTTAGTGCTGCTTGCTTATGCTGGAGCATGGTGAAGTAATTGAGCAGTCTTTTTACTTCATTGGAAATTAACAGGTAAATGCAAGATGATGATTTGCATGAAGACGTTTTCAGCTTCTAGAGAGTACTTGATCTGTGAAAGGAGAGAAATAAATGTTTAACATATAGCAGACAGTTGTGACTAGCAGTAGTTACCTTCACTTTTTCCATTTGCCTTGACCATCAAAGCCCAGTCTCTGGGGCTCTTTAATGTATATATTTACTGTCCAAATACTTAAAATATTTAGAACAGACTTTTTTAGTTACTGGATGAAAGTGTTTTCTCTGAAAGTATCACCAACAGTCTTTCAAAGAATTCTGTAAAATATGTTGAACTTGTGTGAAGTTTTCGTAGGTATTTTCAAATAGAGGGTTGTCTTGATACTTACTGATCTAAAAAGTGTTTAAGAAAGCCATGCAGCCCCCCCCCCCCCCAACATCTCTCCAATTAAAAAGTATTAAGCTTGTTTTTTTAAGATTTATTTTTAAGAGTTCCTTCCTACTTCAACCTCCAAACAAGGTAGACTAATCAATTCTTAATGTTACAGGAACACGTACGCTTTATAAATATATAAAATTTTTTATTTGTATGTTGCAAGAACAAAAAAATAACCAAACCCAAAACACTGGGATATCTTTTTGTTAAATGATAGAGTTAACATATGTTAGATGGAGGATCAAGTCATACCTGTGTAAGATCCCTGCAGTTATCCAAAATCACAAACACCCTTCTTTTCTGTATGTCTTCTATTTTGGCTTTAGAAATACTATAATTCAGTGGATTTACAGGTACTCTTTCGAATTACTTTCTCAAAGTTGCTGTCAGATAACTCTGGAACAGAAGTACTTTGATAGGCACTAGACCTGCTGTCTGTGACTTAAGAGGAAAGTTGATATCTTCTGGATTATGTCTGTAGCCTCTGTGTATGCAGACAAATCTTCCCACGCTTTTGTTACTGTGATCACTAGAACAGTCACACATATTGCATTCATCAAATAATACTGCCGTGTAGCTTTGCACAATTTGGCATAGGCAACTTGGCACTGTGAGGTCTGTGTTCAGAAATGTTGGAGTCAAAGTTTTTGTTTTCTGTAGTAAATTGTGATATGTATATGTAGAGCTTCTGTAAATAAACAATGCCTTTTCTATTAAAAACGTCAACTTTCTTGGATGCCATTCTTAATGTAACTATAATATGAAAAAAATATATTAAAAGATTATCTTCTGTAGTATTTTGTATACTAAATATATGCTCTAAGGTATACATTTATAATGAAGTAAAAATTCTTTTTCCCTGTGCAAAATACTTTGAACATGATGGGTGAACACTGAACGTTTTAATTTTTGCTCATCAGTTGCATTTTTTCAGCCACTGATTTATGTTGTCTGCTTCTAATGAAGAGACAAGATTTAGAAATGAAGCCCTTTCAGAAATCGTGAGGTTGCTGGAAAGATCTGCATTTTGCTTCAGAAATAAGAGTTAAAAGAAGTATGTACCTTGGGTAGACCAATCTGCCTAAAGTGACCACAAAAGAAATGTACCAAATACAATTGACAGGAAAAGGAGGCTTTTTTCCTTTATGAAGGAAGATCCAGCCATGTCTGAACACTAATTATAGTGTCTGTCAGTGAATGTGACTAGTTTCTGTGAGATTGTTCTTAAGTGGTAAAGAAAGTTTGTAACCTTAAAATGGTAAGAAATGGTTTGAAATGCAGTATCTGAGATTTGCATTTTTTTTCTGATGAAGTAGGCATTTTTTATCTCTCAAGTATATTGGTGTTAGTGGGTTGACTTAAGATTGTAGACGTGAAACGTGACAATGAAGACTCTTTGGTTCTGTTTTTTCTGCAAAGGAAATAAAAAGTGTTTGAAACATGGCAATAAACACCTCAAAATGTCAGGATGGCAGCTGTTGACTTGGCAGCTTGATCTTCCTGAAGGACATACTTGTGTTAATTCATCTAATCGGGGAATTGATAAAAATAATAGAAGAAAGAACTGCTGGTGAAGGAAGGTAAATAGAGCTCTGATGTGGAAAACTTGAAAATCCTGAATTGAGCTTTGCATTTTGGAGCAGTTTGCAATGGAGATTCTGAACATTTAGCCTTGTACTTGAAAGGTATCTAGAAACATGTGTGCTTCTCTTACCTTAAGTGTAATTTCTCTCTACTCCCTCTTGATGGCTTATGGCCAGAGGTCCAGTGCCATAGGAAGAAATGACCAGTGGAGAAGCTTTTGGCCAGCTAGAGTGGATTTTGTAGTCAGGCTAGTATGATTGAGTGTTGTGGGGTTGCTGTATATCCTTGGAAGTGACTGGTTTTTGATTGATACTTAACTATTGAGGCCAATACCTTCCAGAATTATTACATAATAGAAGCACTTGGTTAAAGTTAATTGTAGATTTACCAGATTGGCATATTTTATGTGATGCAAATTGCATTTTAAGAATTCCTAGTGTATTTGCTTTTCTTGTTGTGCACTGTTTGTATTGTAGCTTCACTGTGTTGCTCTGCTTATGTACCCAAGTAGAGGCTTCAAAACTTTGTTCTGTTCCTTTCCTGGTAATGTTGGCAAAATGTAACACTTGCAAGACCTAAGTCATGCTGCGTGAACTGATGCGTCCTGGTTTTAAGCCTGGAATGGTGTCTTACAGGTCTGCTTCAGTACTGTGTCCTGTGCTTTTTCCATTTATCCAGTTTGGTTCAGCATTTGCTGTTTGCTTCAGAACTCTCGATGAATGGTAAATGCTTTGATTCAGGAAAATGAGGCTGTCTTTTGGTGAGTCTTTACAACAGAGGCAATGAAAGGGGGTAAGAAAAAGGATGGCATGAGCAATGTAACTAATGATAAGTTTGTGGGCTGTTAATTCCTCGTCAGACTGTGCGAAGACCTCAGTTTGTGTTATTTTCCCTTCTTTGTTCCCTAGAGAGTCACTCTTACTTCAACCGCAAGCTGTTTGTATTGTCCTTGTAGGTTAGGTTTCTTGCTTCCGATGTTTGATGCCAGCAGAGAGTGGAGCTGGTGTTGCGGTCAGTGGCTTTCCTTTTCTCTTCGTGGATACATTCTCAAAGTAGAGTGTCTTATCTGATGATCATTCTTGCCTTCCTAAGGGTTTTCCACTCTTACCCACTATTACTGTGGTGAATTAGTATGTTTGAGTTGCAAATCTGTTGCCAAATGTGCCAAAATGGTCATTTGGCTTTGGTGCGGACAGATAGAAAACCCAGGATGTCCATCGTGTAAATTGTGTGAGTACTTTTAACTTGAGCCTTTGAGGACAAAAAGCTAATGAGTTAAGGCCTGCTGTGTCCTCGGAGCCTGTCCTACAACATCTTGAAATTCAGTTGTGGTGGTGTATTTTTTTTTTAATGACTAAAGATCATCTACAGGGGATTAGAAGGAATTCAGAATGTAATGACAAAGTAATACCTAAAGAGAGAAGCAAATCTCTAAGGCTCAATGGTAAACCTACATCACACTTCTGATGGAGACAATGACTCATAAGGAGCCTAAAGCTATGATAACATAGCCACTTTTTTGTACTTTAAATTATAAATGAGAACTACTTCAGAACAAGATGTGGACCTTGTATGCCCTCAAATAATCTGGGAACAAGAGAACATGGGTAAAATTGCCTTGGCCAATTTTAAGAAATATTTTGTCTGTGGAGCTCATTGCCACAAGATCCTGTAGAGGCCTAGGAATTAGCAGCACTTTAAGGAGAAAAAATGTACATGTGTATATAATGTGTGTGTACATTTTCCTGGTGTTTATATAGGAAATGGTACAGAATTATAATAGTACATGGCAATTAAATGACTTTTGGCTTCAGCTCCTAGGACTACTTTTAGCTAATTCAGGGGAAGCAAGTACATCTTTGAGATGTATCTATTGTAGCTGCTACTTTCACCTTTTTCAGTGATTTTTCATGATAACTTGGTGCTGGCAACTATTGAAGACAGGATACTGCTCTGTACCTTCTTATTCCAAACTAGAAATAAAAAGAATTTTAAGTTGTAGTTTATTTAAACTTTATTGAAAATAGTGGTGAAGTGTGAGGGCAGGAGAGGAAACTGATTGAGTCAAATGGAAAAACAGGTACAGAAGGTGGCCATAGATACCCTTGAGTGTTCATAGAAATGTGAATGATCACAACTGATCCCATGGCTGCTAAAAGCTAGGTGGGATGCAATGACGTGTTACTGAGGAGAGTCGCAATAGTTCAGAGGTTGTTGCACCTTTAAAGTAGGGAAAGGCGTAATGACTGCCCTACTCTTATCAAAGCATGGGTCAGAAATTAAGAAGACCTGTAGGCTGAAGCAAGATATTTACAATTTCATGAACAACAAAAACACTTGCCCACAGTCGATATTTTTTGGGAAGCTGTTCTTGTGCTTGAAAAATGTGTTGGTCAGCATAGCAATGGCTTAAAATAGTGTTTTGGATGCTATAGTGCTGGCATTAGAGCCCCACTGGCAAACATCCAGGAGGCTTGTAAAAGAAGAAGAAGAATGCTTTAAATGTTAAACAAAGCTTCGAAAAGCACCTTCTGATGCTTAAATTCTCCAAAATTTTAAAATTATGTGCCTCTAACAAAATATTTGAGTGAGCTTAAAATCCTGTAAAGATATACAAGATTAGCAACAATTCTTACTGCCAACACAAAGTAATTAAATTGATTGTAGGTGTGCATGGAGAGTAGCTAGCTGTGAAGAACTGCTGAAGTTTTACAGAGTAAAGTGGTAGTGTACCAGTGAGGTAAGAAAAAGCTTCAGCAGTTTTTTTTTCTTGTTTTCCCTGCTTGCATATTTTTCAAATGCTTGGTTCTATGTTGGGATACACTGTAGGCCTTTCTAGGCTAGTTGTACTTTATAAACATATGTTCAGTGGCTATGAGATGGCATTGAAGTATGTTGTTTGTCCTTTTGCAGGATGCTCCAGGTACTGGAGGAGGGATGGCTTTAAGCAGCCTCCTTCCCTGCTCTTCCCAGTGTCATCCTTGGTAGTTACATTCTGACAAAGGGGAGGAAAGATGCCTTCTGTTGAGATAACCCCTCTTAGTGTCTGTGGATAACTCCATTAGCTGTTGCTAATGAATAAATAGGCAAGTAGCAAGCATTTAAAATTTGCCAGGTTCTCAATTTTACTGCTGCCAGCAAAGGACTCTCCCACAAAGATGGGAAATGCTTCCTGTGCTTCCCCTTCCAATTCTGTCAGGTAAATGCTGTTGCCAGAGTTGCTCTGAACTGTCTTCACAGTAAAAAAAGAACAAGACAGTTTGTCTTGATTCATGTCTGTGTGGTCACATTTGCAATCAGGGTGCTAATAGTAATCTTAAAGGATGTTACCAGGACTCTTGAGATCTGGCATAATTTTTTCAAAACATTCCCTCATCACAGTGCTGCTTTTTCAAATGCTTTAAGTAATGTTGAGGAGGATTTTGGCTTTATGCTACTAATAAATTCTGGAGCACATTTTTCAGGACTTCCAGATTTCTAGAGTTGCTGGCATAGAAGATGTTCTGCAGATCAGCAAGCATGACAGAGGTCACTAAACCCTGAAGGAGACAAATAATCTACTTAGGGTTTTTTTTTCCTGACTTTATTTAGAACGTCTAATTTGTAATATATTGAAAATAGTTGTCTTTTCATTAAGTTGTGTTTCTGTTTTAATCCATCCAACAGCAGAATACTGTGTAGAATGTGTATATCTTGTCCAGTCTGTGGAAACAAGTGTTTTGTCTAATGAGTTTGTGCTTGGACAAGACCTGAATATGATCCCTAAAAGAGTACCGTTGTGGGAAGGACTTAAGCCAAAGCCTGGGTTAAGACAAGCCCCAGGTATTGTGTCTGCCTGTTTTGCTCCTCATGATGTGGCTATCAGCTAAATATTAGTGTTGTATTTAAACTACAGCACCTGTTCCAGGAATCCTACTTCAGAAGCTGGAGGAGTCTGCAGACTTTTCAGGGGTTGTGCTTGATGTTTGAAGAGGATGTTTGATTAGATTTTAAACTAGAGTCTGATGTGGATTATACACAAATAATGCAATTATGTTGCAAGTTAGCCGTAAAATGATTAATAAATTTAGGAATGCAGGAAGCCCGTTGATCTTGTTTTGAATGTAAAAAGTTTGTCAAAACGTACTTTTTAAAATTAATAGCAGTTACTAAAGCCAATAAATTACTGTAACATTTTCTAGATATCCAATACAAACTATCAAGTGTTCCCTGTTGGCTGCAGCATCAGGTAGTATTGGAGGGAATTACTACGCTTGGCTTAAAATACAAAATTCAAAACCCAATGTCATATACTTCAAGTCATTTCATGGCGCTTAACTAATGTGTAAGACCAGTTAGCAAATGTGGTTTTGCTTAGTGTTGGTGTCTTTGCATGAATTTCTATACTTAATCCATTTTTTTGTCTATAACCTGTCTTGTTATATAAGTCCAACTAGACTATCTTACCATTGTCTTAATGAAGCACCTTGAATATAAGATTGGAAAGTGCTGCACTAACTAATAAGATTAGCCAAGTGTTTTATTTACACTTTGACTATTGTTCAGGAAATTTATTTCTTCCTTGTGCTGGATAGTCCGTGTTTGAAATTTGCATCATATTATCATCCAGGTGATATTGTAAAATGCAGTGTTTATGGGAACACTAAGGTGATGCATTAATTGTTCAGTTAATTTTTAATACCTTCTCAGAAAATGTGTGCAGAGTTGTTGGGAGTTAGATAAAATACCCATAAAGAAATAATAACCATAATTCTTATTATGTTAGTGCTTACTGTGTGCCACATATTGCTCACTTCTACTGGAAGAGGGACAAACATGAGCATCTTACATTTTTGGAAGATAAACTGCGTGCTAAAGATTGGGGAGGGCGATGCAACCACATGTATGAACTACTTATGTGTAGCTTTAATCTTAACAAAATGTACCTGTTCCTCTCTAATACAACTTTGTTGATATCTCTGTAAAGCATGCTAGGAGAAAAAGGTCTGAAGAAGTTCTTGGCTATTGATCTGTGTCTTTTGAACTTGATCTGTGGCAGCAATTCATATGTTGTTGAGCACTGCAGGGGACAGCAAGGCCTTTGAAGATCAGGAGTAGAAACTTGACTGCAGCAGAAGACTGTGCTAGTGGAAGTTAAGTAGCCAAAACACAGGACAAAGAAGGGGTGCTGGTAGACAAGACTGAAAGGGATATGTTCTTATGAAAGAAATCTTCTGGTAGGGAATGCTTATAAACATTGGTGGGTGAGGAGGGGCAGGTGGGAAGGTAAAGCCAAGTCCATTAACTGGAAATATATCCTCTTTCTTCCAGCTGTTACTCTGTCATAGTATGTGTTGGTTTGGGCCTTTATTTTAAGCTGCCATACTTAGTATGTTTAGATATATGTGATTAGACTGGCTAGCTCCTTTTTCAGAAGCATTTTCCACACTGTTACTGGCTAGGGCTTTTTTGCTGATCTTACAAACACTAATCTTTTTATGGTCTTGTGGAAATACTTCTTTTAAAGTGTGCATGTAAGAGTTTTATGTGAATGTGCTGCTTCCTACATGCAACAGGATACGCCTGTGATGAACGGTTCAACGGTACAAGGGGCTTGACTGCTCTGAACTAGCCAAGTAATTCTGTAGGACACTAGCTGCTCTGTTGGATAAGTTCATAATTCTAAATTAGAATAATAACTTAGTGTCTGTAACTTTAATAGGTGCCTTTTGCAAAAACTTATGATTTCAGCAGAAGTATTTGATGTATGCAATATTGGTTAATAGGCTGTGGGATGGATGGAATGTTATTTCTGCTGGATGAAGATTTATGGTAAGGTGCTCCCGATACACTTCTCTACTCTTCTTTTTTATTACTTAGTTATAAGTGTTGATTCTGTTTTGCCTTTGAGAAGAATTGTCACTACTGTTCACGTTTTGGAAACAATCATGCTTTTATAATTAGGGGTTTGTGACTAATGGAAAAAAAATGATGAAAGGGATTGCTGCGTTTCTATTATTGCTGAGTATTTAGATACTTTATTCTGGTTAATTGATGTGGCATAAATACTTTTTTAAACTGTATATCAAAATGTTATTTAAGTTCTTTTAAGTAAAAAAAATAATTGAAAAATCATGTAAGTAGAGTAAGGATGGAGGCAAATCATCAGAGGGGAAAAATAAGGAAGCCTGAACAGCTCAGTGCATGACTCGTACTGTGTAAATTGCTTTGAAATCAATGACTCCTGATGTCAGTGCCCTTAAAAAATGCAGAAGGGGATAGAAACATTTGCATGTTGTGTAGATCTCTACTGAAATACTTCTTACTCTTCTTAGTTTGTGACTTATTTTAAAATACAAACTACTAAAATCCAGAAGCTTTAGGAGATTCCAAATGGAAAAGAATAGAATTTCAGTGATTGTATTTACTAATAAATGTATTATGCATTGCAATGCGTCTGAAATGCAAATATGTTTCCATTGTTTGAAATTTGTACAGAAAACATGAACTGTTCTAAGGACTGTGGAACCTGGTTCAGATACCTGTGTAATGCTGTTTTTCTATTTTGGTTTGGATGATTTGATCCCCCGTGTCATTTAAGCTTTTCGCTTGCCTCACAAAAGAACCTTACATTGAATTCCAAAATCAAAACAAGCTTGTTGAGTTCTTTTGTTTGTACTAATAGTTTTTGTCCTCTAAAGGTTAATATAATCAGTTCAGATAATTAGTTGTGCAATAGAAAGCCTACTTAATAATTAAAAAAATCCCATCATCTGAGTTTTAATGCATGGAAGTACCAGTTGTGAAGGGAGATGGCTAACAAACCTTTCCTTAACTTTTTAATGGATACTTGATCATTCTTGCCATCTTGTGTATATATATAAGATAAGGATACTTAAGTTTTTAGCATTTCTGATTTGATGGTTCTTTCTGTGCTGTATCTAGGCTGAATTAATTTCAAAGCCTTTGACAAATGCTTATTATTTCTAAATATTTGGAACACATTTTTCCCTGGAGGAAAAAGAAGCAAAGCTAGCTAGCAAAGACTTTTCAATTGGAATTTATGGTCATAGCTTTCTAAAAATTCGTTGAGATCTTGTATTGCAACTCCTTATTCATAGCCGCCTTTTTTTTTTTTCTGAATGGCTCTCTAAGGGAATATTAGCAAGATGGGGTAGGAGAATGTGAATTGCCATAATTTGACACAGAGTTGATGATATTTGTTCTTAGAACATCTCATCTGTCTCTTGCACCAATAAACCCCCAAAACAGCGATCTGGATACCTTCCTTGAGGATTTTGTTTTTTTGCAACTTTGACTTTTAAGTAGTTTCTGAAACTTTTTGTATCATTAAGGTTTTTAATAATGTAGCTTTGGCTGAAAACATATATGTACTTAAGAGTTTTTATTGAAGCCAGTGGGATTGTTCATAAGTATTACCTCTTGTACTGTGTTTGCAGTATAGTGTTTTCTTTATCATTAATGTGTCTGTTAGTTCATAAAAACTAGAACAGACATCATAGCTTTAAAACTCTCCACATCTTTGATGTTTAAAACTTTTTTTGTTATCCATAATACAGAAATGTGTTAAGAAATGCCCATGATAATTTCAAAGTCTTTGGCCCAGTTTAAATAAATTATTGTCTTTAAAGGGTCCCAAGTGACTATAAGTGTTTACTTGACAAGTAGGGAGGAACAATTTAGTCCGCTTAGTTCTGCTTATGGGTTTAACGCTAAGAAAAATTAAAACCCCCAACAAAATAAAACCAACCAAAAAACCTCATGCTAATATTCATGCTTCAAGAGGGGTTACATTATTTGCTTTCTTGCTGTTTTAGTTTATTTACTAGTCTTGGCATATACTCTTTTCAAGAGATTTTCATTCATTAGGATGCTTTCAGACACACTGCACTTGAAGTCAATGAGAAATAGTGTGTCCCTGAATATTACTTGCTTTCTTTGCTCTTTTTTTGAACTGGCTCTTTGAAGCTTCTATTTCTGTTCACACTTTTTTTCATGTCTTTTGGTGTTTTCTGGGTTAAGCCATACAGACATGTAAGAGAAAATTCACACCTTTTTCTGTAGCTGTCTTGACTCTTCAGTTTCAAAACAAGTAGTTATATAAAATAACTATTTTTTAATTTATATTCAGGACTGTCAGTTGGAGAAGAATTTACCACCTTCACTAAATAAGTGTTTTACACTCTTGAAACTAATACTTTTAGGATGCAAGCTTTTTTGTGATGCCCTAGTTCTGCTGTATATGGATACTTCATTAAGAATCAATAATAAGTTGTTCCCATCAGTAAAGGAATGGTATATTGCCTGGAGCAGGTTCATAACAAATAGAGAAAGGCTTCCCCTAAAGTGGGAAATATCAAACAGTGACATCTGTGTAAACAAGTAAGTTTACAGATTTGATGAGATGTCAGAATGATATGTTAAATATATTTACTTAATGGCCTTGTGCCGAATTGTGCTTCACTGAATGTACGATAGCTCCTGTAAAGAAAAAGTGTGCTTTTCCAAAAATTGGTATACAGGTCTCTTACATGCAGCTTCTGATTCTAATAATGAAGTACATGTGCCATTGCTACCCAGCTTTTAAAAAAAAATGGGCAGGAAGAGGGAAAGGTGGTTTGTAGTTGCTAACTCTGCTTGCTTTCGAGTCTCAGAAGTTGGTACTCAAGAACATCTCACAGCTTACTATTCCTTTTGTATCTTATTACTCCTTTGTGGTAGCTGACCCTGCTTTGAGAGTGGAGTCGGACTAGATGGTCTCCAGAGATTCCTTCCAACCTTGACTAGTCAGTGATCCTGAGAGAAATTCAATACACTTTTATAAATTGTTCTTTTGAATGATATTACTTAGGCAGCAATGAAGCATAATTGCTTGTTTGGTGATTCTGTTTTCTTTTTTAAAATTAATGTAAAAAATAGGATCTGTGATGGTAACACAAGAACTGAAAGTGGTGTTTCACTAAAACAGACATAACATTCTTCTTCCATCAGGAAACTTGATGTAGATATTGCTGTAAATTCCAATAGCTGTCTTGTTTCACACAGCTTGCTTCCTTCCTTCCTGAGGTCCCTTTACCTTTCTCTGTTTGCTGTCTCTGTCTTTGCCTTCCTCTTCAACCTATTAATTTGCTTTATTTGAAGGCCTCAGCTGGGATGTTTTGGCAATGGGAGAGGAAAGAAGGTGTGGTGAATTCACTGTGGTATTTTATCTGTGTTAAGCCCACAGTTCTGGCAATGCTTTTTGTCCATCTTTAGTTTATTTTAATACATTATGAGATTGTCAGTTTGACTTAAAAGAAGCAAGTTTTAGCAAGCAGTAGAATTTGTGTACGGTTTTATACCTTAAGTGTTACTATGGTGGATATTTATTTTT
Organism: Falco biarmicus; assembly: GCF_023638135.1. Taxonomy (NCBI): domain Eukaryota; kingdom Metazoa; phylum Chordata; class Aves; order Falconiformes; family Falconidae; genus Falco; species Falco biarmicus. The sequence continues at coordinate 32,663,197 of NC_079289.1, forward strand.
AATGAATTTAATTTACTACACTGTAGTGTGAGAGAGAACATCTAGCTTTCTGTAAAGTAAAATTAATAGGACTGTAAGGAAACTTACTGTTTCTTCTGTGATCTATAACTAACATTTGCCTGTTTCACCCATTGCCTTATATCCATATCGTGTCCCATTTCCTTACTCCTGCAGTCTTGGAATCCACGATGCAATCAGCAAAGCTGCCTTCAGTTCTACTCTTTGGGATTGAGGGATTTTTCATTTTGTTATGCATATTTTTGGGGAGATGTCTAAGAAAAGACAAAAGTCTAGGGTTTGCTTTTGTGTTCTGAATTCCTTTTCACTGATGCTTGTAGAGAGAACAGAACCTTGAAGTAAAGAACTGTAAAGTTTGACAGAATATTGCAGGAGAACCTGCTGACCTGCTGTTGTCCATTTGCCAACTCCTCCATTTTTCGTGGTATTTGAGCAGCAGCCTACAAGCTTCTTGGACAGCTGTCAAACTGCATGCTCTGAAACTCCTTCCAGAGGAAGCTAGTCAGGTGTTGATCATCACGCAAGTGGAGAGGCATATCCATTGGTCTTGCTGTGTGCATCCTGGTAAGTCTCAAGGGAAGCACTAGGCCTCATGACGTACTCCAGACCTATTATTTCCCAGTATTCTAGCATTGGAATGTTTCTGTTCATCACTCTCCTCCCCTCATTTTGTGTCTTCTGGACTAGCAGAGAATGTGCTGTAAGTGCATGATGGAGTGAAAATAACATGCTCAGACTTCCGTTATACTAGTAATTCAGAACTTGCTAGGTTTTTTGTGGTTTTACATTGGCCAGTGAGCAGACCAGGGCGGGTGTATTGGAGCCAAGAAAATGGAATATGCTTTTGAATGCTTGTTCAGATTTATTCTATTTTTTTCTTCTTTGTTGAATTGCTAAATGGCCTTGTTAAATAACTCAAGGCAAAACAAAGGTGGAGGAACTAGCAACTGCATATCCCTCTTCAAACACCCTGTCTTGAGCCTGAAAATTACCTTTTCATGAACTTTTGTGAAACTCTTCTTGGAAAAAGCTAGGGTGTTAAGTATTAAAAGAAACAGGAGAGAGCAGGTATCTGTAAGTCTGTCTTCCCTTTGCCAGGCCCTGTATATTAGGGTCTGATTAGATCACTGTGACAACAGCAAGTTTCACAAATTATAACCCTGGTTTCCCATGATGCATTTTTAAGATATTAGTGTTGTGTCTGAGGAATTGCCGATACTTCAAATGCCATCCTGAAAGCAAGTCTAGGGGTAATGTCAGTGTGAGAAACAAACCGGTGATTGTAGCTTCCTGATTGAGTTAAATTACCTCACAAATCAAACTCTTAAATTTTTTTTTCTGAGGTTGTAAACTATCTGAAGACTGTAGGAAGATGCTTTTTTAGATACACAACGTAGGAACTGAGGAGAGCTCTGCAAAACTACGTAAAGAATTCTACTGCATTTCTGCTGCAGTCCTAGGTTGAGAACTCCTAAATTCTTCTGTTCAACTAGCCTTTTAGCTAAGCCGTTTTTCTACAGTTATTTCTAAGAGAGTATGTACTACCTTTCATAAATTTGGTTTTGCTTCTATGGAAGTATTTTGAATTTTGGTTTTTGTGGGTAAACCGAAAAATAAGGTAGTATATAGTGAAGGGCATTTGTTCCTCCCCAGCCTCAGAGGACTGGGAAGAAGCAGGGGTTTTTTTCCAGTGTAGTTCTCTTGTGCTTAAGGCTCATTTGTTGCATTCCATTTTATGGCAGCTTCATATTCTAATAAAACCTCTTTGGTTCTAGTTGAATCTTTATTTCATGCTGTCTCTTGGATGGTATTTATTCTAGCACAGACTGGTCTCACTTCGTATTTTTCTAAAATGCACTTGTATTGGTGGTCTGAAAGGAAGAACGCTCCTGAAACTGAGCCAAAGATACTTCAAACTGGGCACTCGGAACCATTTGCAGCTGGAGAACACTGCCAAAACATTCGTCTGTGCTTTGGTTGGTTGAAGGGCAAGGGATTTCTAAAATGTTGGGTACTTAAAAACTGGGAACTTAATGTTCTTCTCCCGATACAGGCAATTAAAAGAAGTGTGGGGAAGAACAATTATATCTGTTGCAAAATATTCTTGACAGTGCCTAACTTCTAAAGACTTGATTGCCAGCTCTGCTAAGTGCTAATATAAGCATTGATATTCCAAAAAATTGCATGTACAAATTTCAAGATAAAATTGCGTTAAAATTCCTATCAGTAAATTTAACTGATCAAGCTCTTTGAAATACAGCACAAATAAGAATGTGTATTGGTTAGAAGGTTTGAAGACAAAGTTGTCTTACTGAGAATCCCCCTACTTTGGTTGTTTAAAACTTGATAATCTGATTTTTCAGAACTTCTGTTGGAAATTGTTGTGCTTCTTATTTCTTTTAGTGTGTGCTTTTGTGAAAAACTTTAGGTTTAGTAGTGTACCTGTGATGCCTTAACTTTTTTGCACAATGATGCTAAATATTTTGATACTATCATTGATACAGCCTAAAGTAGTAAAATGGAAATAATGCAAAGCTGGCAACTCAATTTTGTTATATTATGTAAAAGGATAAATTGTAATATTAGCAGCTCTCTTGTCAAGCATAGCAATCATTGCTTTTAATAAATGTTCTCACTGCTAGACATTGTATGATACTGGAGTGGCTCTTAATATTTGGCAAATAAGGTGGTGATGAACAAACTGAACAGTGTTTAAAGGCAAAAAACATATAAGCTTGCATCAGGTTATGGAAGAAAAGCTGAATTGTGCTTAAAAATAGCTTGGCTGATGCAATAGTCTGCCTAATGTTCAAGCACAGCTATTACACCTATAACACTGGCTGCAGTCCTGCCAGTGGCTTCATAAATGAAGGAAGTTAATGCTGCAGGAGTGTTCAAGTCGGTGGAGCTTGCTGCAGCCAGTGTTTCTGCTATGGGGGGAGTGTATGATTTAGGAACCAACCTTAAAAGATTTGACTTTCAAGTCTGTAAGTCTGTTCCCCCCCCCAAGTATTTTTGTTTCTTATTTGAGAAACAAAACAAAAAGTTCCATGAATACTGGAGGAGTTAAAAATAAATGGGGGGGGGGGGCGCGCAGCGCGGCTGTGTGTAGGGCTTCTAGGGATTTCTATCAGAAGTCTCCTTGACTGGTGCTGCAGTTACCCTCTTCCTATTACCATACTGCTCCTCCCTTTGCCCCCAGTAATTTAAGTTCTCTTATCTCTTTCCTCTGCCATCCCCACTGTAGTTTTCCCCGTTGCTTTGTGTTTTTCGGCTTGCTGGCTGCCTAAAAAACCAGGCTGGGTGGGCTGCTGCGCTCCCAGTTTGGGATGTGCTACATGGATTGCTGGTGGCTTTCTGTCAGAATGAGTAATGTTGGGAGTGCCTCTTGCTGTCCCTTGCCTTGTGCTTGTAGAGGCAGAAATAGGGCCATGCTCATCTACTCCATTGCTTTCATGACACGCCTATTCTTTGAGGTGTCAAAACAGGCTTTAAATTGAACAGTGGTTCAAAAGTTGTTTTGTAGGGAACAGGCAGCAGAAATACTTGTTTTGTCATGTTCTTTTGGTTTGTTGGTGTTGGTTTGGGGTTTTTTTTGTTTTTGAAAAACTGATCAAAATTGAGATCAACTGTGTGTAGTGGGCACTAATCTTGTGGAGTCTGAGTGGTTTATCATTGCAAACCATTTAAGTGTAATAACTAGAAATGTGCAAGTTTATGGAGTTTTAAATTGTGTATGTAAACTAAATAAATGCCTAGTAACTTCTAGTCATTTACTAAACAAAATAATAAAATATGGAAATGAGTTTTTGTTAATAATAATGATGAGCCCTTTTTTCCTCTAAATTGTAGTTTTCTGTGTTTAATGTTAGCTGCAATTCTGAAATAGATTAAGCTTGTGTGAATTTGGCTTCCTCATAGTAACTCTGATTCCTCCTATTGTGTACTTTATGACTAGGCCATGTGGAGATGGATTACTGGTGTCCTTGTCCATAGTGTCATGTTTTTACCTCAGATTAACTTTGCTTGCAGTATATATTCATGCTCCAAATGAACATGTGGCAGTAGTTTAAATTTGCCTTTTGATGGATAGAAAACAGTAGTCAGATGATACAGACTTCTCTGATTGGTAGCTGCTAAACATAATTTTTAAAAAATGTAAACATTTAGGATACTGCTCAGAACAACCATTTGCTCTGATTTAAGCGATAAAGAAGAGGGAAGGCGTATGTGTGGTGTTAATGCATGCTAGGGAACTGGTGGGCAAAGAAGAAGTGGTTGTCTGTAGTGAGAAGAATATTTTACGTTTTGTCTTTTTACTTTCCTTTTGAAGTACTCGCACTTTCTCAGTGTCTCTTACTGCTGTTTGTTAAGTTGCAGTTAAAGTTCCATCATGTGTTTGCGTACTTTTTTTTTTTTTTTTTTTTAGTCTATACTCATTGTTACTTTGCTATAGTTAGAGCTGTAGCTACTGTGGAGCCCAAAAATCTGTACAGTCCAGTTAATGATTCATTTTCTGGAAGGCCAGGGTTATCGTGGTTAAATTACTGGCTCTTTGAGAACACTGTGCCAATTTACATGCTGCTAACAAGCGTTCAAGTGATTCTACTGGGGTTGTGTAGTATACCCTTCCCCATGTCCTCTTCTCCGCCCAGAATGTCCTCTGTCCCCACTCTGGAGATGGAAGCATCTTTCATGTAGTTTTGTTGGACTGCAAAATATATGTTTCATTGCACATTTTTGTAATGAACTGCAGTAAGTATGAAACCAAATTATTGCTTGATTGTGGTAATCGGAGAGAATCTATTTTTTTAGTGATTTAATTTTTTCTATTGTACCCCTTTTTCTGTGTACGTATTTTAAATATATAACAGAAAAAATTACGAAAATATTTAGTCATAGTATCAAGGTACGTTGCTGGAAAAGCAAGCTTTTGATTAGTGTAGGCTTGAATATGCCATATTTCTGAAACCTGTATTCAATTCACATGAAAAATCTTTCATGTGAAAACATCTGTTTTAATGCTGTATTGTAATGCCATTTGTTGTTCACCCAAATACTTCCTATAGCTTCTCTCAAACTTGTACAGTTGCCTATACAAGTACCTTTTAGAATGCATTTTATTTGGTACCATATATGATCCTTCTGTCATGCAGGCTGCTTAAATACATATACATGCTTTATTTTATAAAATAGAGTGAAAGAACTTGACTGGTAAATGGCAGTTCCCTGATGACTTGAAAAAAGGACATTAAAAGATTGCCTGGAATAGGAGCAGACTGTTACAGTAAGTTGCATCCTGAAGTATGAAGTGGCAGTTCTGTTTGAATAATTTTTCTGTTGGACTGAAGTTTACAATAAAAATAGTTAAGAAATAGAAGAATAGAAAATTACTTGATGTTCACATGTAATATTATATAGATGAAGTAATACTTAATATAATGCTTGTCCAGCAAAAAAAAGGAGCAAAAAAGCAGTTACACAATATTAAACTCTAGTTTGCAAAATGTTTATGGAGGTTTCAGTTATGCAGATATTAAACTATGAATTAAGAATAATTGAAAACTTGGGGAAATAGCTATTTGGAAGAGTACACTTAAAAATACAGACTTGCTCTTAGTTGAATTCTATATTAATGTAATGCTTAACTCAACAACCATTAGGGGATGGATTTTGAACACTTGCCAACAATGAAGGACTTTTACTTTACTAGGCATCTGTTGCAGTTTTCCTTACCTTGGCTAGGTCACATGCACTATGTCTTTTTGTACATTTCAGTGAACTAGAAGATGGAGTTTGACTTAATTTAGGAGTGTGTAAGATAGTTTTGTAATACAAACTTTCTTGCATGTAGAAGTAACAGCAACATGGAATACTTGTGAGATTTTTTAAACTTTTTTTGGTAGCTAGAAAGCCATTAAATAAAAAGTATGATAGCTTGCGTGTAATACACAGCTAAAACCTGAGAACCTTAATGCAGATCTCTCTTGGTCTTCCTGCAAACTAATTTTAGAATCACGCCTTAAAAAGAAAATGTGATGGAAGGAAGGGAGCCTTGCTAGTCTTCTATAGGAGAGCTGATGTTAGGAACTTAAAGGCAGAAGCATTTTATGAAATACAACTGGTTTTAGGAAACACTGGCCTTTTAAGTTTTGGCATAGAACTCTGAGGCAACTAATTTCATGCTGAGTCATGTCAAAAATCTGTGGTGTATGTTGTCAAACTTGCTTCAAAATAAATGATGCATGTTGTAGATATTAATCATGTACAGAAGTGTTCAGTAATGATTCAAATGGTGGGGTTTTTTGAGAGGGTTCGTAGTGTCTTGTGTGTTTGAGTGCGTGGGAAGCTCTTTTTTTATCTGCCCTGGATTGTGTTTATTTTTGTCAATGAAGTCTTGACTCAAATGAGGGAAAGAGGGTCCTGTGAGATTCAGTCTATGGTTAAACACTCTCCAACCCAGATCAGTCAGTGGGGTAAGTTTCTATTTTGGTATGGATTGTTTTATGTCTTTTTTTCTCTGTTCTGAATAATTTTGTGAAAGCAGTAAGCCTAGGCTAGAAATAGATCTTGTTGTGTTTTCATGTTTTTTTATCTATGACTTGATACTGTTTTTTTTTTCTTCTTGCACACAACCTAAACCAAGTGCTAATATTTCAACAGATAACAGAATGACAAACACTGCACACTGGTATGCCTGTGAAGAGGCACTGCCAAAGTTAATTGTCTAGTGCAAAAGCTGGGAGTTCTGGCTGATCAAAGCAGGTAGGTGTGAAGGTGCTTGCATGGAAAGAAGATGCAGGGGCAACTCAATGCAAACAGTTTTGCTTAAGTAGAGACAAATGATACATTTCAAATGGCCTATACCTTAGTTGACTTACATTTTTTTTTTTTTATAATAAAACTTGTGGTGGTCTTATACCAAGTTGTCTTTGAGAGAATTACACAATTTTAGTTTGATACTAAAATACAGGTGAATTCGAGGCACTAGTCCAATAAAGTAAGTCAGCAAATCTTCAGAAAATTAGCTTATTAAAGACAACATGTTTTGTGTGATGTAGCAGTACAAGATAATCCAGAATGCATTTTTCATGTACTGTTAACACCTACTAGGTAAAAGTAAAAGTAACTCCAAGCTAAAACATAGCTGACTGCATATGAGACTCTCTTAATATTGAACTGAAGAGTTGGACTATATCACAGAAGTGTCATGGTGTGCTTGCGCATCATTTGCAAGTCATGACTCTGAATTGGCTTCTGTCTCCACTGTCGCCAGCTTGTTAGACAAAAATAAGCCTTAGTTAACATCACACGTTTGTTAGTGCTGGAGAGTAACACAGCTTACAATAGCATTTGACATCACTTTGTATCTCAGCAGTAACAGTTACTAGAAAACTCCGTCCAGTTTTGGCTGTAGAGTTCTTATTGTTGAAAATGAGGAAAGGATAAAGCCTGTTGGTCAGATTGCATGCTGCATTTGTAAGCTCTAGAGTCAGGATGTTCTTTTTAACGTAAAAAGGTAAAAAATGTAGAAATTAGTGTTAGATGTGGAAGGCAACATGTAGAAAGTACTCCACTCTGAAATACATGTTTTGAGTACTTTCCAAAGTAGAACTTCTTAACTAGTGACTGTAAAAAAACAACTAATTTGTTTAGCTTTTGTTTTCCAGTGGAATCCATGTTGCCCTTATTAACATTAATCTGTTAAATATATATATTTGAGTAAATATTGCATGAAAGGGATACTTTTGTTGTATTTGTATTCTCCAGATATTCTAGACACCAGAGGAAAGTTATGATCAAGGGTCAGAACCTACAGAGAAAAGCCTTGAGCCATTCTCACCTGAAAATTCAGTTTCCACCTCACCCCCCCCCCCCCTCAGAAAAAAAAAAAAAAATCACAGGCATCCAGTTTGGTGTGGCTGTATGAACAGTAACGGAATCACTCCTCTTAACATTGCTTATGTGTAGTATTTCAGCCTCCAGGTTCTGCAGATAGACTGGCTGAAAGTCCCCGACCAGAGAACTATAGGAATTATGTGAAGTTTAAGAACTCAGTAAGAAAAATGGTGCTTTAAAGAAAGAATTGTCTAAGAAATTTATCTAAGCTAGTTGCATGTAAATGGAATTGAATTAAATAAAGCCATGTATTAAGAGCTAAAAAGGAAAGTGCAAAGACACTGTTCATATTAAGAAACTACACATTTTATCGAATTTCTTCAAATAAGTTCAAGATACACATAAATACAGTAACCTTTGTTGCTATAGTTGGCTTTCTTAAGGAGGAAAAAGGTGAACAACCTGGCATCATATGTAGTCTTAAAAACACTGATTTTTATTTTTAAATCTGCTCATGCCCTCTGCCCAGAAGCATAGAATTTCCCTAAGGCTGAATAAAGGTCTGTCTTCATGACAGAAATATAATAGTGCCAGTAAAGTCTGTTAACCTAATTTGAAATGTGATTTAGTTAAGCCAAAAAAAGGTTTGCTCTCAACTGTACTTGGCATACAAAGCTGACAAGAAACAAAAAGCATGCTAATAGACATTTAAAAATATTCTTGCAATGTAAACAGTTTGAAAAATGAAAAAGTAATCTGGCAATAGGAGGGGTCTTTCAGGGGTTGGTGCCTACACCAGTCTTGAGTAGGTCTTACACAATGCCTTGTCTGGTAATTCGGACATTGCTGTGGCCCTCTCTTTCTAGTAGGCCTTTAAAGAAGTTGAGCAGAAAATGTTTCTGGAGAGAGACCAAATGCTTTAAAACAAAGTCTGAAAATCAGAAAGTCAAGATTCCTACATTCTATTTGTCTGCAAGTTTAGCTTTTAATGATGGGTTGCATAACAATCTTTTAAAAATCAACACTTTGATCAATAGTTTTGCTGCCTTTTCTCCATCTTGGAACTTGATGACGTTATCTGGTATAGCTGTTGTAATGCTCAATGACTTCTTCCCTTCTCTCCCATCAAGTCCTTTCCCCTTCCCCTCAAAAAAAAAAAAACAACAAAGCCAGGAAGTTTTGGGAAACTTGTTTTTTTTCATAATGTCAGAAGCTTGGAATTTAAATAGCCTTACATCATTCTTGTTGATATTTCAATATGCATGCCATGTTGGTGCTGGTTTCCAGCAGAAAGATGTTTTACTAAAATTTCTTGTTCTTGTAATGTTTATTTTGAATAACAGTTCCACGGGATGCTGGTGCATAGATCCTGCCGTGGGTTTGCAGCCTGCACATACTTCTAGAGGTATGACTAATGGCAGGAGGGCCACAGCTACTTAACCCAGAACAAGTTTCATTTTAGGAATTGCAAATACTCCATATGGCTGGTTGCACTTTAAATCTAAAATAATTGCATGATGCTTTAAAATTCCAGTTTGAGGGTTCAGAAATAGTTGACCTAGTTGCAGGTACCTTGAATCTGGTCTAACAGTTTGTGTTTTGTTTCAATGTTCTTTCACTTGGATCCTATAGTTGGAGTTGCAGTATTAGGATGAAAAAAAAAGTGTTGTTGCTTATATTGAATACCACTTACCAAATGCATAGATTCAGTTTTTTGATTATTTTGCAGATGCTATTCTGTAGAATTTACTCACGGTTGTTTAAACTTTTCTTTACTGGATATTGAGCTTCTACTTGCTGCTGCAGAAAAATGGTGATTGCTCTTCACTAGTTCCTCAATTGATGAGTGGTTGTGAAACCTGCTATGTAGAGGAGGAAGGTGGAAGAAAGCGCTAAAGGGAGTTTTCCTCCCAGAATATCTTATCAACAGTCAGGTCACTATGGAAAGACATTGCAGAGGTTCCTTTCTTTGCCCAAAGGAGAGAAGAATATTGTTTATAGGATTCCATACAGTCTTCTGTATACTCACAAACAGATCTACCAGTGCCTTTCTTGACTTCGTCTATACCTGAAGATCATCAGCATGTGGTGTTCTCGTGTCATCCCAGCCATAATTTCATTCTGCTCCTTCTTCCTGCTCCAGCTAGAAGGATTCCATCTTGGCCTGCTCTTGAGGTAAATCAGCAGACTCTATGGTACAGTGACTGAGAAAAGCTACTGTATATTCAGTGCCTTAAGCTGGCTTAACATCCCATCTCAGCAGCATGAATCGCTTCTGATGATTGATGCGAAGCAACAAAAAAACCCTCTCCCAGAATTCCCATAAGAAGGATTCAGGTACTTTAGGATGGTCTATTCTAGATCTATTTTCTGTTCTAAATCTTTGGAAGAGCAAAGGAGTATTTATTAGCATTTCTCATCTAAAAATGTAGAGATCCAGTTGTTTGCGGATCTGTATATATATCTGTATATAAGAATCAATCGGGCTAGTATTTCTGATAGCTAGAACACAAACATTACCAACCTTATTTATTTAGAGTTTGAGAGAAGTTTGTTCGAAGTGGTATGCAAGTATGTATGAAAGGATAAATATTAGAAGCAAAGTGTTCTCCCTTCCTCGGAAAAGGAGAGATACTGTGACCTTGAAGTAAGGAAAGGAATTTAAAAACAAGTTATTCCTAACAACTTGTTTAAGATTGATCTTCCAGAAGCTTTTTGTTGTTTAGCTATTTCCATGAGAAAACAATAGTGGGCAAAGTCCTGATAAATGCTTTTTTTTCTTAAATTTTATGTTGGATCTTTTGTCTCTTGTACTGAACTGCTACATGAATAGAATAAGGCCAAGTAATCTTCTCTTCTACACCCCTAAAACTTCAGTAGGTGATTTCATACTGTGCAGCATACTGAAGGTGATGTGGACTCTTTTCAGTGAATAGGTTCCTTCCGTGGTGAAGAGGATTTCTCAAAGGCAGCCTTATCTTGATATTACAGAGGTACTAGGCAGATTCCTGTTTGAAAGGAAGCTACAATAACCTGGGTCACGCTGCTTCACCTGGGTTGATTTGCTCTTGATACTTTCTACTGCTTTGAGCTGGAAAAGAATGTTGACTTCAGAAGTGTTAGTAGTGTTTGTAGGCTTCAACGCATCACCTGAAATTAAGCCTCTAATGCTGTATATTGCATTGAACTTATGAATTGTAAGCAACAAGTATTAGCAGCTTGAATAGTTCCAGAGATTCAAAGTCTTGCAAGTTACCTGGTAAAAAAGAACCTTCTGTTTGCAAGGGAATCTTAAGAAGAAATATGCTTTTAATTTTACTGTTTGTTTATGATAGTTTTTTAGCCAGCAAGTACAGAGGAGTAGAAATTTGCATTGAACTTTTTCTCTTTTATCTTGTATCCTCTGCCTTACTGGAAGAGGAGAATATAAACATAATCCTGGAGATATCTGTTGGCCAAGTATGTTTGTGTGCGTTGGTCAGTTATTCTTTCCAAACAGACAGACTTTTTCACCAAAAAATGCATATGGGGTGGAAAGACTGAACCTGGCTCTCTAGTATTTGGAAGTTGATCTGAAATAATCAAAAAGGCAATGTTCTGTCAAATTGAAAGGTTTAGTAACACATCTTGGTCTTTTGTTGAAAAGTCATGAAATTCCACTAAAAGACTACTAATCCTGTTATTTCTGTGAAATAGTCTTGCTATTCAGAGTGAAGCCTTTTACCTTAGATTGATATAGCATCACCATATTCGGTGTCCTCAGAGGAATCATGCAGCAGAGTATCCTTCTGCATGCCTAAGCAGTTTCTCTGGAAGAAACTTGCTGATTGGTTTAATTACTGTACGATATCAGGTTCTGTCCTTGATGGCTTTATCTGTCACCAGTCTCAAAAAAAAAAAAAAGAGGAAATTTTCCTGTCTGCTCTAACTGTAAAAATTAAAGATGCTTTTTAAGAAATACATTATTGCTGTGATTTTAATGAGAAGACCTAGCTTTTCCCCCTACTTCTTTTCTGTTATTTGGAGCACAATGAAGGAACATTTCTTTGAGGAGAGGAGAGCTTAAAACTGAAGGACATGTGAAGTATGTAACCATATAAAGCTGTTTTGTTTAGGTATGCACTCTAAAGGAGAACATGAAGAAACACCACCAAAATTGCCCCCAAATGAATTAAGAGTAATTTGCACCAAACATAATGAGTAGCACAGCTTCTTGGTTATCTACTGGATCATACTCTACCTGGTGTCTTGAGAGCAATGAAAAGCACTGCAGGTAAAATGATAGTGCCTCATCTGAGGTGCGCGGCTCAACAGCTACCCTATGTGCAAATGCTGGGTGCTGTTGCTGTTATGCAAAAGGTATTGCAATACATAATAACCGGTAAATGCGTACGTGAGTGGCTATGCCTATACTTGCGTTTTAAGTCCAGAGACTTCTAGATCTGTTTCGTTGCATGTTGGCTCCATGCTACTAATAAAATTTCACAGAAGTCTGTCAGCAGAAGAAAATCTGAGTTCTCGTATGCATTATCTTTGCTTGTCGTGTAATGACACTTGACTCTAGGACATCTAGGTTTTCAGGAAAAATGAGGAATATTCTAGAAACCCTGAAACCGATCCAGGAACTTGGGTTGGTTCTTAGCTTCCACAGCATCCATAACATGCCTAGGTTGTCAGAGATTGTCACAAAAGCATTAAAATGCTATCAGTGTTTGATCTGATTTTGCAAACAGAGTAGAAGACTTGAGGCTGGAGTAAGGCCTTGCAGAGGAGTTGGGGATGGGGTTAGGAAGTCATTGGTGAGGGAAACGGTCTGGTAAGTATGGTTGTTTCTTCTTAAAGAGATTAAGGGGAGATGTTCGCTGCATTGCGATAGATGCCATTTCTCATTCACTTGAGAGAAAGTGAACAGAAGAGAGATTTGGCTTTTTTTCCCAAGAAATGAGCGCTTAAATTTTATTTTTTTTTGTTTCCCCCACCTACATCTACTTGTAACAAACTGAGAGAACTTTCTGGACAAAACATCTTATGATTGATCTCATCTATTGGTAGATGTCTTAAGTCTTGAAAGTTCACAGCTCAACACTTTGGGTTTTTTTTTGGCATCAGAGCATGTGAAAACTGCATGTCTAGTACTCATCTCTTGTCATCCTCCCCTATTGCAGTGACTATGTGTATGTCTCTGTGTGGCAGAAAATGAGGGAATGCAGACCATTATTCAAGAAGTTACCAACTAGCACTTTTCCTTCCCCTCCAGTCTTTCTGCCTCCCTATCCTGGAAGTATGGAGTCCCTGCCTCAGCCTACGGCTTCATTCTTTTTCCAGCTGCCCACAAAGGTAAAGAACCAGTGTGAGTTTGAAGAAAGAATCCGCTCAGAGGACTGAGTCTCAAGCAAAAGCTCCAGGTTGCAGACTCAGAAAGAAACAAAGAAACTTCCTTTGGGGAAGGATCTGCTTCCAGGATTTGCTCGCCTCTTTTTCCTTGGGCAAACAGAGTTCTTGAAGCAAACAACAGGGTTGCAGGTAGGTAGGGCCCCTTTGAACTGCCATCCGCTCAGGTGTGAAGGATGGACTTTATGATGTTTCTCTATGCTTTTTTTTTTGTTGATGTTGTCTTCCACTCCTCTAGGCTGGCTGAGAGAGGGAAAGAGTGTGAGCAGTTTAAAGAAAAAAAAAAAAAGTGGGGGAGAGAGAGAGAGAGGAGAAAAAATATCTTGGAAAGTTTTTATGCCTCTGTGTAAGCTTCCTTTCCATGGGTCATATTTGTACTTCAGTTCTTTGAAGCACTAATGACATTCTTGGTCTGACCCTTTTCTAGACAGGAAGCTAAGAGCAGAAACTGGTGGCTGGGGTCAAGGTAAGGCCAGTGATCTGTATATGGCCCATAGCCGCACAATTTTCATCTCCTCCCTGTCTCTTTACACCAGTGCTAGGTGTGAATGTGCAGTAAGGTGGAGGCCACCAAATGTGTTTGAAATCTGACTTGATTCCCAGCACTGAAAAAATTCCCCAGTTCTAAATGTGTAAATAGATTCTTCTTTCAGAGGAGCCTGTGGCTGCTGGGTTTAAGTCCTGTTTCTTTGTCCATATGAAGGGAGTAGACTGGAACATCCTGATTAAGGGGATGTGCTGCTAACCCACATGATCAGCAATCCCTCAGGCTCAGAGAAGGGGAATCAGTAGAATCAGCTCAGGTAAATTCTGCCTTTCTCACTTCGTGCTGTGCAGAGCAACAGCCTCTTCCTTGCAAGCATCGATAGCCCACAGTCAGACCTTTCTTTTTCCAGCTGTGTCATTGCTGGCACAGGAAGTTTATTCTAAATTTCCTTCTGACTTTTAGCAAAAGGAATCACTTGAAAACTGGCAATGAAATTCTAAGGAGATTTTACCAGTTCCTCTTTCATGCTGAGTTGGTCATTTGGAACTATGTTACATACATTATTACTTTTGGTGCATCTTGTGACTCTTCTCTCCTTCTTCATTCCCTCCAAATTGCTTCAGGACACCTTCTAACCTTTATACTGCATCACAAGCCTTCAGCAGAAGATCTTGAGAGCCATTTATGTTGCTGGAAGATGACTGGGTTTGGATCTTGGCCTTCCTTAAGCAGGATCTCCTGACAAAAATGGGATTGGGAAAGAAATGACTCCTTTTTCCATCACACAGAGCTACCCTAGAAATGGAGGCCTAGGCAGAAAATTACTTCTAATGCATAATTCTTAAGGAAATTTGTTTGGTCTCCCACGGTCCTTTTGTTACAATGTCATAAAGATGACTTTTATAAAACCTAAACCTGGCATCTTCCTATCTGAAGATCAAGTTAAATCCGAGTTTAAAAGTTTACAAGTCTCATGTGATCAGATCTTGCTGTCCCCTGCATAGGAGATGCCACATGAAGCTGTGAAACAGGGTTCTGCTGTGGTTCAGACTGTTACATTTGTGAAGATTTGTCCACTTATAGTCCATTTAAATGATTAGCAATAATACTAATGAAGCTTCTTGTGCAAATGGTATTTAATTAGGCTTCTACCTCTCCAAGTTTACTTAAAAATAAATTTGAGCCAGAAATGTCACAATGGGCAATATGATGGGAAGTACAGCATTTTTTCAGGTTTCCTGTGGTTTTCTGTTGAAAAGGTACATTGGAAGTGAAAAAACTTAGTTTTTTGATATTTTTTTTAAGAGTGAAATGTTACTTGTTAGAAAGCAGAAAGCTTTTAATTGTTTTCCCCCTAAGGGATTCTATAGTCAAACTTAATTAAATGTCTTGTGAGATCTCAAATAAAAACCTTATGTTTGGCAGTAGTAGTAAACAACACACACATATCTGTGTACTTTTGTTCTTTTTGTTATAGGAAATCAGTTTTGAAGAATAGGGCTGACTTTTAATGTTCAGGTTAGGAACGGGGAAAGCTTTGTTCTGAAGCTGACCAAGAAGGGGTGGCAGGAGGGTGAACCGGACCCTCTGGCAGTAGGTAGAGAGCACTTTTCCTGTTTTCTGCTTCTGGCAGTTGGAGTAAACTAATCAGATGCTTGTGCTTGAATCCAATTAATGTCTTAAATCAGTTACCACAAAACATTGTTTTTTAACTAATGCCTAGATCTTTCATTAAGTTCACCTGCATATTTAAATTGTTGAACAGTCTTAACTTAGCCCTCAGGCTACTGCTTCATGGCAGTTGGGCCTTCTTTACTATGCTGGAATGCATTGTAGTCTTAGTACATTCTAAAAATAATTGTTCAGATGGTGCTGTTCAAGTACATACTTATGTAGTGAGCCATTTTCACTGGACTTTCTGAAATCTGGCTCTGCTGGATGGCTTTTTAATATCTTTTTTTGCTGTGAGTATCAAAACTACTTTGTCTTGCTGCTTCTGTGGTTGAGTAAAATGCTAAATTTATAACCTGGTATTTCTAGAAAACTGATAGTTGGATGTGTGTGTTAAACTATGCAACAACAGTAACACTTGTGAACTTTGAAGTTTAAAGAGAAATCAATTTAATTCGATTTAATGTAACAAATACTTTTTTAATATGTGGAAATGTGTATGTGATGACCTTAAAATTGAGTGGTTGTTATAAGTATAGGCATGAATTGTGTGCTGAACAGGAGTCATCTAGAAGTTAAAAGCTGAAGATCTGTGAGTCTCAGAAAGAAATACTAACATCTGTGGCTAGAGATCTGTGCCAGCAGTGCTTTTAGTTGAAAATGCCTGTTTTTCTGACTTGTAGTCCTTTTAAAGTTTGATACCTTTTGTACCTTCCTTAATAGGTATACTTGCCTTAGCCACAGTTTTTGGTCATTTTGTTCTGTAGTATGTTAAATTTAAAACTATCAAATACTTACGAATGCTAAATGCTTATAATAAAACAACAGGGGCACTGAGAACTGTTTCTAATGTTATTGTCTCAGTTGCTAAAATTAGTTCACTCCCCTATCCCCCCATATTTATGATTGGAGAAAAAAAAAACCCAACTACCCAAAACACAAACCAAAATATTTGTTGCTATTCTGCAGTCAGATACTCCTTGTCTTATCAGCATTGTGTTAGCATATTACTATCATGCTCTGAGTTTTGCAACTTGGAATCCTGGGTTCTTGATATATCTTTAGAGGAATAACTCCTGCCTTTGTGTTATTAAATAATAAAGATGTCTAAAACCATTTTCTTCTTGTTTATATTGTACCTAACATAACTGTGTTGAGTATTGGACTCCTCTGATTCCAGAATGCCAGGAAACATGGAAAAACACTGTATGATTTTAGAGGTTTTTAATCTGCAGTACTAACTGAACTTCACAGAATAGACTTGTAGTGTTCCTATTTTTGCTGGTTTTATTCCCTTTTAAGATTCCGTGAGCATTTGAGCTACCTGACTCACTTCATGTAATCCTTTACATCTTCTTGACCAGATGCCAGGGCCTCCTAACTGTTACTTAGCTGGTCAATAAAATCCTGGCTGTTGACATCTCCTTTTTTCCTGTCCCAGAATATCTATATTGTTTAACCTGAAAGATTTGCTTTATGCTTTCCACCTTCTGTCCATCCTCTGTGGCTTACGTTGCAACTCCTTCTTTATTATGGGATGTTTTGAGAGTGAGGAAGTATTCTGTAAAGATCAGGAAACTTTGGGGGAAATCTTGTTAATGTTGCTACTTTACCAGAGCTAAACCTGTCATTTGCGTGAGAGATACTTTGTCGGTTTAGAGTAGTTTGAGGGAGGTGTGTCAAAAAATGTGTTCCTTTTGTAAATCAGAAAATTACGCTGACTTTAAAAATGAGAAAAGGAGAATAAAGAGTGTAGGTTCTGGGGTGTTTGTAATTCCCTTGCTTTACAGTCAGGGAGATGGGTAACAAAACCAGCAGTTTTCTGTGAACTTCTGAAAGCCAGACTGGTTCCATCAGCAGTGGTGTGCTGGATGTTGGAATTCATCTCTCCAGTAGTCCTATTTGCAGCGCATTGGAATTTGAGCAGGTAGCAGTGACAGAAACCCCTTTTCAGCTGCTTTTTTATTGAGGAAATTAGATTGATACCTTGGTTTGCCAGACATCTCTTACTGATCCCTGAAAGAATGAATGTGATTTAGGGGTTAGTTCAGAAAATTGTTTTTAATTGAAGGCTGGAAAAAGGCATTCTCTGAAAGCAATGGTAACAGATGGTCGAACCCTTCCAGTTTTGTTTCTTGCATGGACTTTATAAAGAATTGGTGGCTGCAGAGCTCTAAGCCATGTCCATAATTTGGTATCAGCAACATGAGGTGAGTTGGTGGGTTGTTCCGGGAATTGTTGTGTTTTGCCACTTAAGCTGGATTGTTTAAATGGCATGGAAGGCATGACTAATTATTTTTAAAAAATGGTTTTGAAAACCATATTAAGTTTGTTTCTCTTACTGATGACAGTGGTGCTTCCCTGATAACTTAATTTTTTTTAAGAATATAAAATCACTATTCTAATAAACTGTCTTACATTGTTTAATTTCCTTGATCTACTCTCATACATAAGTGGCTGTCCTTTTTTCTCTCCCTGGTAAAAACTGATGTTTCTTGATTTATTTTTTTTTTCCTGAGTTCTGATCCAGCAGAGGTCAGGAAAATGTGTAGGTTTTAGGCTTGTCTTACAGAACAGGAAATGAAGAAATTTATCTTGCACAAATGGGTATCGCTTTCATGGGGACAAAATAATTTTATTTATCCTGATGGATGGTTGTAAGAGATTGCACAGAGAGGCATGTGGCTCGGGGTGGCTTTCTTCTCGGTAACTGCTTTGACAATTTCTACCTTACCAGTATCTGATCTCATCTTGCCAAATTCAGATAAAGATAGCATCTGTAAAGTAAACAGCGTTTGAGCAAACAGCAAAACTTTTATGATTATAAATAGATTTTATGTGATCATAATTGCCTTTTGAAGATTGAAATGTGATTTAGATAATTTCTGCGAAGTTTAGCTTTGTACTGACTTAAACTGAGGTTTATTCATTGGATGGAATTACCTCATTTAAAGTCCACATTAAAATTGTGATAATATTAGTGCAGAAAGGTTGCCAGCAAATGTAGACTGCTATTCAGGAAAGGCACTGTTTAGAAATTAATTTCACTTCAAGTGATCTTTAGAATTATTGGCATGGCACATAGGGAAATAAACTCTCTCTTTTTGGTTTTAGCTTTTTTGGTGAAAGATGGAAAGACCTGTCAAACAGTGCTATAGAGAAGCTGTAGGTTAAATGGTAGATCAGCATCATTTATTAGTAAAAATATGATGGAATTTCCTGTAGCTTTTGTACTTTTTCTGTGCGTTACCTTGATTAAAATTGGTTTAACTGGGTAGGCAGCATGAGCTTGCAGACTGTTTGCTTCTTGTTGGTAGGATACCTTTGTTAAAAACACAAGGTAGAATAAACACACTGTTCTGTACTTACTGTGTGGGGCTACAGGAAGAATGGAAAGACTGTTTGGACACGTAGTTTTGCAGAAATTAGTGACAAATAGTAGATTCTTACCAGGTTTTCCAAAGTTTGGTTCTCTATGGCTAAGGGAAGGCTTAAGGCATAAAATCAGGAAAGCTTGGCTCCTTAAGGTAGATATTTAATTCTGTTCTCATTCATTATGTTGTCCCACAGTTGTATATACTGGCATTTACCAGTGAGGCGGGGTATTGTGGAAGGCTAGGAAATACTGTTTAATGTGGAGTGTAAGTGAAGTAGCATGTGAATGTGAAACATGATTCTCTGAGAAATGGTGTAAATTACCTTGAAAACAAATAAGCCGTGACCTGGGAAAGCATCCTTATGTGTTCAAGTGTTTCAGGGGTGCTTTCACACACCTGTTGCTGACATATGTTTAGTACTTTTCAGAATACTAAAATTTGAAGTACTTTGCAAAATGTCTTCCTGATCTCTGGTAGTACTTTACATTAGATGAGGAACCATGAAATAATAATTTGCAAAATATTTTCGTTTGTGTATAAATGATAGAGAGATGAAATCAGACTGAAGCAAGTAGGAGTAAATGAAGAACAGCTGACTTCAGTGCAGTTACTGGGTACAGGCAGGATGTTTCTGGGTGACTTCAGGACTACAGAGAAATTGAGGCCGAGTTGGATACTGGAGCATTGCAGGAATTAGAATAACAAGCAGCTAGCTAAAGTAGAAACTCCTTTAACAGGCAGTAGGCTTGACAGAAAATCGCTTGCTGCAGCTAAGCTTCCCCCCTGCCCCTGCAATGACACTAGTAACGTCTGTATTCCTATAGATTTGTAGGTTGTGGGGTTAGGTGCTCTGGTGTCTAATAAAGTATAAGCACTGATTTGAGGCTTTATTATGCCTTGGACACTAGTTACTTTTATCACCACATGGTGTCTAAACCAGTTGAGTTAATGCTGCAGCTTTTTTTTAAAGGGGAAAGTAGAGGCAAGTTAGAAGGGCTCCTAGACTTGTCAGTTTATTTTTATGGAACTCTTTTAAGAGCTTGTTTATCTTTGGAAGCTGTAACCCTCTCTTGGATCTGTTTGAAATTAGAAATAGGTTAAAAAAAATGTTAGGGACATTCACAGAAAGAGCTTATCCTTTCCTAATCAATTAAGAGTAGTTGTAAAAATGAATGTGCTATAACAGACCTAGCTTTTCCTGTCTTAATCTCTTCTCAGCTTTACCTCTGTAGTGTCCTAGAACACAACTAATGTTTTTCATACCTTACTTAATTGATCTCTGAACTTTTTCAAATGGTATTTACAAAGCCCCTGATGAAATTATTTTCTTTCGAGTATTTCAGGGAAGAATAATACTTTCTTTTGTTATGTATTATGTTCAAGAGTCTTCCAAGAAGTAATTTCTTTATTGACACTTTTGTTCCCTTTATACTTGTATGGGTGATATCTTTTAAGTGTCTGTTCCCTTGTATTACTGCTAAACTTCATAGAAATTTTTTTTTTTGTTATTCTTCCCTGTACTTGCATCTGCTTTGGAGAGTGTTCCCATCAATCCCTGTTGAGAGAGTACACTAACCAGGTCTCTGTATTACTTCCTTTAACTAGCTCAGAACTGGGTTTTTTCTTAATAAAGCAGTTTAGCAAATGAGAAAGATGAACAATAATATTACATTTATTAAAAAATAAATGTTTAAGAAAAATGTTTAAGAATTTTTGTCCTCATATCAGTCCTCGCATTGTTCTCCAGAAATACCGTATTACTTGGAAGACTCAAACGTATCTCCTCAGCTAGCAGTCAAACCAGTGCTTCCAGTGTGGCAGCGCTTCAGCTGCAGGGCATTTTGCTTGTCTCTCCAGGTAATCTTAACACCCAAATTCCTGCTTGTAGTTGAAGTTAAGTTATTGTTTCAGGTTAATTTTCTGCTTCCTTCAAAGACACGTAAAATTTGTGATCTTGGTGGCAGTATAATAGTGATACATGGGCTCCTTGCTCATTCCTTACAACTTTGCAAGTTAAACATTTTTGTAAAGGCTTCAAAGCCATGTATGAATGCATGAGATAAATCTAGATCTTCACTTGCCTTTACTCTTAAGCAGTGGATGGTTTATATTGCCACATTTTGTCACTCTGAGCTACCATCTGTTTTGTGGCCCTCTTGGAGCACCTACTGTTTCAAAATCTGTCTTGCTCTGTGATGCAGTGTACTTTGTAAAGAAACTCTCCTTTCTGCCTTTATGTAAATAGTGACTTACATGCAAGGTGTTATGTCTTGACTAGCTGTTTCATATTTGTTTCTTTGCACAGAGTGCAGAATTACGTATTGGAGCTATTTGAGAACTGCATTGTGTAAGGCCTTGGTTCAGTGAATAGTCTCATCGGTTTGATTGACATGTGATCATGTGATATTGGGACACTCCTTGAGACATTTATGTGGACTGCACTGGAGCAACTTATGTAGTGACTGGCTTTCTGCAAGGAAGGTGTTCTTGTTGGCTGAAGGAACTTTTTCTCTATTCTAGCTAAAAGCAAGTGCAATAAAACTGCCGGAGTCCCACTTTTTTTTTTTCTCCTTATTCGCTCCTGTGTTTCCTCTTTAATTTCTGGCACAATGAAGAGAGTTTATTTACTTGGCAAACTACTCCCAACCATCAGAGAATCCTTCCAGGTTAGATAAACCTGGAAGATTAATTGATTTCAGTATGGTCCATACACTAGTAGTGATACTTAAAGCCTTGACCTGTATCAAAATACAAGAATTTACAGTTTAATCTAGAATTATAATGACTGTAATGTGATATGAATGCTGTTTGTACCTTCCCCCTCAAATCTAAACTTCGGTTTACTTTGTATAAAATTTCAGTATGTCACTTTTCCCCCCTTTTTCTCTGTACACCAAGAAGAAGACTTTGCTTGTTAAATAAGACCCATGGATGGTATTTCAGTACAAACATTAATTTGGTTTATAAGGCAAGGGTTTTTATTTATACCCCAAATGAACTTGAATTTTCTCATTTGCACCCAAAGTTGAAAACTGTTTCCTCAAAATTCCAACTTAAGCATAGGCTGTCATACAAGGTATTTTGTTAAGACAAAAGTCCTGCTAAAGTGGGGTTTTGAGACCTGTAGTGTAAAGTACAATATAATGTGATAGTGTTTCTTTTTAACATGACACAAAAATAATCTTCAGACAGGGGATTCTACTCTCTGTTATGTCCCTCCTGTTCCCCCCCTGTAGCTTGAGGGTTTTTAAAAAGGAATGATTCATACTTGAGAGTGGTGTGAGACTTTGCTAATGAAGACTTGTTTTTAATAAGCTCTCTGCATTTATTGCCTAGTTACTGACTTAGCACACTGACTTGATTTTTTTGACTGGGTTTGTAGTATTGTCTTCCTCCTGTAAAGGTGGTAGAAAGATTTTTTTTATTTTTTTTTAGTTAAACATTTAAAAGTTTATATGAGTTTTTTTCCCCTTCTACTGTGCTGTTAGTGACAGCTTCAGCTGTGAGTTTGTGTTAGCTTTTTGCTAAATTAGAGCATTCTTAGAGGTAAGGGAACTGAATATATGTTCTTAGTGTTTTATATAAAATTTCATGCTTTTGTGTGTAGAAGAAATCAAAAAGTATTTTTCCAGCCGATGAGTATTATCTGTGTGTGGGTGTACATACACAAATATGTATGTATTGGGTTACACAGGGATCTCTAGTTGAGTAACACTATATTGTGTATTGGTTTTACACTGAAGAAGAGTTTTGGAGATGGTACTGTGTATATATGTGTGAAGTTTATATTGAAGGGTGAAATAAGTGGTAAATTAAATTTCTGATGTCTTAAAGTTATTTAAAGATTTGCTCTGTAGCACTAGGTGCTTATGCTGACCTTTAAAGTGAAAGCTCTGACTAAAGCAAGGAATGTGATTGCCTGCAGAAAGCAGACTAAGATAAGGAGTTCTACCAGGATCCCAGGGGAAGCCATTCCTCTGGTTATAAGGAGGTCAGGTTAAAGATGCAGATGACTCTTTTTAAAGTGAGAACGTTCAGTGAGAGAGGATGCTGTTTTCTACAGATTCAGAACCATTACCTTTGGTATCTTTTTAAGAGCTCAGGAAGTTAAAAGCATGAATTTGTATCAGCTCCAAAGTCCTGCAGCCTGTAAGAGCATGTTGGAATCTTAGGTAGATTTTATGTGCAAGTGAAATGATATGTCTGTATCTGTCTATATATAAATATATAGACATATCTATATATCCGTTTCTATAAATACATATAACGTGTTGGTGCAGAATATCACTTGTAAGCAGGTTTGTCTGGGGCCGCAGAACTTTTAATTTCTTCCCTTTGACTTTAAAGTCCATCAAACCCACCATCTAATCATTAAATAAGGGTTTTACAGTAACTTTTCCCCCAGCCCTTCAAAACAATATTATTATACTACATTTATCTAGTTATTGATAATTCTGCACTGATGTGTAATTGAACGGTTTTGTCCCCACCAGGAGCAGTGATCAGTCATTGCAGTGGTGGTGCTCCTCTGTCACTTGATAGGGCTGTAGGAAGCTTTTTTTGCCATCTGTTACTCCTGTGTGCTGCTTTTTTGACTTGACCTGAATGCTCTTGCCCTGTAAGGGCAGTGAGGTTTAAATGCTGAGCACAGACTGATTAACGAGGCATTAAGTCAGTTAATTCTTTCATTTTTAAATAAAGTATTAACATGGTTTTGGTGACGGCCGATTTGCATTTTAAGTAAAGGAGATGGCTTATGTAAGCAGGATGTTTTTTTAAACAGTTTGCAGTGTTTGGTAGGTTTAGTTGTCGATCTTAAATTGTAAAGTTTAAAGAACTTAAGTTGCTGAATCTGTTCGCTTGAGGTTGTTATTGCAAAGGCCAGATAGGTTAACTTGTTTAAAGATGAAGGTTGTAAATGAATATGAAGAGTATGCAAGCCATGTTCAGAACAAGTTTGTAAACTTTGTGTTTTCTTTAGAAGTGATTTTCTTGTTACAAAACAATGCTGGATTTACTTACCGACAGGTGGCTTTGCCAATGCTGTGACTTGGTACCTGAGTGTTAGCTCAGTGATTCTTACAATAAAGTGGGCTAGGGCTTGAGGAAGGTGGGAATCGTGTCCTCTAGAAATGTCACGTTATTTCATTACCTCCAACTTAATTTTTCAGCACTTTCTAAATTTCAGATATGGTGGACTGGAGTATTTCTCAGTCACCACCATAGCAGTATGTAAGACCAAGGCCAAAGGGAAAAAAAATCACTGAAATCCTTTGCTTTAGAAGTGGATTTGAATGCTGAAGTGGCTCTTTTACTTCTGTGTTGTATTGACAAGAGCATCAACATAGGATTTCTATTTTGAAGAGATGCTTTTGAGTCCTGAGGCCATCCATAAAAAGATTTTTCATGAAATCCTTTCATGTAAGAACTCAAGAGGATTCATTAATACCGCTTTAATTTCCCATTTGTGGGGTATGGCATTAACAGAGGACCTGTTACTGCAGTGTGGCCTTCCTGGAGAGGTGGCTGCTGAATTTTCATAGATATGTTGTGGTCCTTAGGGATAGACAGGTACTATCTAACACTATTATCAGTTTGTGGTATCATACCTTTTAGGAATCTTTGTCTTTGATTTATGCTGTTGAGAGTTGATGTGCCCTTGAAGGGCATGTCGGTATTTCTGGTAGATGTTGTATTTGCCTTGCGAATTACAGAGGACCTTCTGACTCTAAATATGTGCTTGTTTGACATCACTGTTGCTTGGATGACAATGCATAGGGTGGTGCTTTTTGTGCACATGCTGTATTAAGCAGTCCACTTGAGAGGGTCTGTTTTAACATACCACCTGGAGATCTGGAGGCTCCTTTCCTCTCTTCCTGGGGCACATTAACAGCTTTTGAGTTATACTAAAGCTATTTCTTACGGCATGTCAGAGTAAGTGGTGTAGTTTGGGGCATGTGTAGGGAGAAGCAAGACACAGGCTTCCAGGAGAGGCTGTTCCTGGGAACACTTAAGAATTGTGTAGGACTTGTACAGTAAACACAAGTACTCCAGGTTTATCTTGGCACCCTATCCAGCTGTGTATCTTTTGTGTGAAAGGCCATTATTCATGTTCCCAGAGGCCAGAGTGAGATAGAGAAGTTTATTGCTTGCAGATGGTGCTTCACGTGCAGAAGTATGTGCTTTCTGCTTGTACAGATTCATGACTTAACATCATACATAGCTTGGCTGTAGCTTCTATTGTGCTAACACAAATCTGAGGCTGGAGTCCTTGTTTTCTACTGGTCCTTTTTTGAGAGCTTACTTTGATATTAGGTAGACCAAATAAAAGTCGTGTTTAGCAGATTAGTTGTCACAATAAAGGAACCACAATTTACTGAAGTAATTCAGTCCTGCCTTTTGAAATAGGACTGAAAGAGTAAGTGAGAATAGAAAGTGGTCTTTGCTGAGCCATGAAAACCTCATTTTCCTTCTATCATACATACACTTTGAACTAAATACTGCACTTGTGATTTTACATGGAAGGAGAATCTGCACAAAGAGTAGTTAAAATAATGTTGATGTAACTACAACAGATATTTGGTGATATTAAGTTAGTAGTTTCTTCTAACTTGAGTGCTGTAACAGTTTGACTAGAGATTTTTAAATTTCTCTGATCAACAATGAAATGGATAAATTTTCAATTTGTTCTGTAGTACTTCCTTCTGAGAATTATAGGCCATGTGTAACATGTATCTAAAGATAACAGCTTGAAAGACCTCTTTTTATGCCTCTGTGGTGTTACCACTGTGATATCCAAGTTCTAGCATAATCAGATATGCCAGGACTTAGCATTAGATTTGGTTCAACTTGTTATTTTGGTAACGGAATTAAACCAGTACAAACTTAACACCATTGCATTGTAATACTAAAATTATCCCGCTATATCAGTGAGTAGTTCTTCATTGACACTGATGGTGTTGTGCTACATTTCCTTTCTCTTTGTTATATTGAAAAATAATGTGGGTTTATGATAATTTTTAAAACCTATGACTGCTGATCTGAGTGAGCATAAGTAATGTGTTTAAAAGGATCTGTCTGCTTGTACAGTTTTCTCCTGTATCCCCCCACTCTCCCTGGAAAAATTCAGAGATGTAGTCTCCAGAATGCCTTACACTTTAACATGAAAACAGAGTTGATGTGTAGTCCATTATCCACAGAGACTTCAGGTCTGTATGATGCTAGGTCCTGTCATTGTATATGTACTAAATGTGTATTGTTTCATAAAACTATTTAACCTGAGGAAGTGATTAAGTTAGTACTTCTACTGGGAACACTACTAATGCAGTGCAAGTTAAGTAGACGTTGTAGGGCTGAAGAAGTTGGGGGTTGTGGCTTTTCTCCTCAGCCTTACTTGTCTACTTCTAATTCTTGCTGTTCGGTGTATACTTGAAAATTTTAAGAGCATCACCTTGGAAAGTGTATTTATTTTTTTTCCCTTTTAAAAAGGGTAGCAATATTCTTCTGTTTTGGCTACCCCCTTCCACTTGTAAGTTATGATGTCCTTCTTGCCAATTATTCCTCCCTCTACCATAGCTGTTGTAGAATTGGCTTTACAAGCAAACTGAAGCTTTCTCTCTCATGTTCAATACAGAAAAGATAACACTCTGTCTGAGAAACTTTACAAATTGTGCCAACAGGTCGTTGTTCGTGCAAAAGCGGCTTAAATCCCTTGTATATCCTCTTGTGTGTGATATTTTTTTTTTTTTGCACTTATGACCATGTTGAAGTGTAGGGCTAACAGCAGTGCCACAGCTTTCCTGATAATAGTACAGGTGAGAAATCAATAATGATGAGGGAATGATCAAACCAAAAAATAAGGTGATTTATGTTGGGAATATCTGGTATAACCTAAGCACATAGGTTGCCATAGATTTTTGTGAAGCTGCATGATTAGGAAACCTGCCTAACTAATATTTGGGTTAGTGTCTAGCTAGTAGAGCATTCAATTTTAGACACTTGGTAATCGGAATTGTTGTAGTCTCACTCCAAATTCCTATCATTCATCTGTCTATTTTAAACGTGTCTCTTGTGGAGTAGTTCTAAAATTACCCACTGTTTTGACCTGACAGTAACAGGAATATATGAACAACTCCTGCTGCCATTCAGGCGGTGCATGGCTGCTTGTACCATTCAACTGAGATGATGCTTCTGCATGGAAGAATGGGGCATTTAAAACAATATGCTGACTCTTACTGTATATTTGACCTTTCCATAGCAGTAACTGACAGGGTTTCAGTGCACCATTGCAGTGCAGAGAGCACAACTTGTTACATCAGATTTTCAGAGCCTCTCACTGAAATTCATGTGTTAAAATCTTGCTCTCTGTATAGACCCTGCTTTGCATGCCCTCACTCAGCTTGTCTGGCTGAGCTTATTGCTCTCTCAGAATATGATTTTTTTGTAGAATGGTTTGCACAAGGGAATACAACATTTAACAGTTGTGGTGGGTTGACCCTGGCTGGGTGCCAGGTGCCCACCAAAGTGGCTCTGTCACTCCCCTCCTCAGCTGGCAGGGGAGAGAAAATGCAACAAGAAGGCTGGTGGGTCGAGGTGAGGGCAGGGAGAGATCAGTCAGGGGTAAAACAGACTCAACTTGGGGAAATTAGTTTAATTTTATTACCATCAGAAAAAAAAACCACTTCCCCCCCTTCTTCCCAGCCTTAACTTTATTCCCCCATTTCTCTACCTTCTCCCCGCAAGCAGCATAGGGGAATAGGGGTTACAGTTCAGTTAATCACACGTTATTTCTGCAGCTCCCTCCTCCTCACACTCTTCCTCTGCTCCAGTGTAAGCTTCCCATGGGGTGGCAGCCTCCTTTGGCCATCCGTCTGCTCTGGTGTGGGGTCCTCCCCGGGCTGAAGGGGACAGCCTCCATCACCATGGTCATCAGTACAGGCTGCAGGGGAACCTCTGCTCTGCCTCCTGGAGCACCTCCTGCCCCTCCTTCTGCGCTGACCTTGGTGTCTTCAGGGCTCTTTCTCTCACGTAGCCTCACCTCTTCTCAGCTGGTGCAGATTTTTTTTTTTCCACCTTGTTAATATGCTATCACAGAGGTGCTACCACTGTTGATGATTAGCTCAGCCTTGGCCAGCGGTGGGTCTGTCTTGGAGCCAGCTGGCATTGACTCCATTAGACAAGGGGGAAGCTTCTGGCATCTTCTTACAGAAGCCACCCCTGTAGACCCCCTGCTACCAAAAGCTATAAACCAACTACAACAGTGAAACTCAGGGAGGGGGCATTACAGTTTAATTCAGTAATAGTCGCTGTTTTGTCAGATTGTAAATTGTGCCATTAGGATGAAATAAGTTGGAAACACTGAGGTTTTAATGCGGATAAAATAAACCTTTGCTTTTTAAAGAACATGGAAATGAAGAGG
This sequence comes from Falco biarmicus, assembly GCF_023638135.1. NCBI lineage: Eukaryota > Metazoa > Chordata > Aves > Falconiformes > Falconidae > Falco > Falco biarmicus. The sequence goes on from NC_079289.1 coordinate 32,691,398, forward strand.
GATCTGAAAGAGCTATGGCACCATGTATTGGTAGAGAAGGGCATAGTTAGGGTTACTGAAAAGATAGTATGTGGGAGGCAATGGAAGGGGGCAGTTTTTCAGTTTGTAACGTAAGAAACACAGCCCTAGTTCCTCTTTGTTCCTTTTCAATTTTCAGACTAATTATTTTTCCTCTGTGCATGAACAGATTTGCATCTTTGCAGCTGCTGTAGCAGCTAGGTAAGGAAAGACAAGTTCCCTCACCTTCTAGGCATAAAATGGTACTTCACAAATTCCAGATAACGTCTTTAGTTTTGCTGCCTCTATCTTGCAGAACTGCTGTATCATTAGAACTTCAGCTTTTTTGTTATCCCCCATACAACCCAAACCTCCCATATTTTTACAATCTCTTTACAGTTCCAATCTAAGTGTTAGTGGTGAGTGAGTTTTTTGTCACTCAATGATTTGGATGATTTATCAAAGGTTTAAAAAAAAAAAATCTGTTCAGTGTTAGGTGTGTATTCTGTGAGTTGTGAACTAAAAGACTTCAAAATCATTTGTTTGCTAACAGACAGTGCTATGCAGATACTGTATGGTAGATAGTCCAGTTGCCTAGCAATAACATTAACAGTCATGAGTGTTTATAAAGCAAATACAATATGATATGGTCAACAAGGTATGTGGTGCTTTTTGTATTACTTAAGTGTCCTGATAACTGTTGGAAAACATTTATTAGGATTACACATGAGCAAGCACCTGACACTTAAGAGCAACAACTTTGAGTGAGTAGATCTGATAAATGATGTGCTTGTGTTTTTTAATCTAAAACCCCACAACTTAAAACAAGTGGTGAACATGATGATTTTCCAAACACATTGGCTTTGAACTTTGAAATGTTATTTTCGTGGCTTTGATAAATACTCTTGGAATGGCTTTGGATGTTCAGTCTGGAAATACTAAGGGTAATAGGTTATGTGATTAAAAGGCTCGTTTCTGTGCACACAGTGAAGCCTTCAGGCAGAGCGGCAAACTGAGGAACCCTGGTAACCTTGTCAGAGAAACAAGCCCCCTGACCTGGCTCCTGCCAGGTCTGTCACTGGAGATCATCAGCCCCCAGGGACCTGGGTGACAGATAATTGATGAGTAAATGGAGAGGCAATGTGCGGTCAGCTTGCAGATTGGGAAGAGGGGTTAGAGTCACTGTAGGACTTAATATGGGCTGCAGGGAAGAACATGTTGGGATTGCACATGGCAGCATGGGATGCTTAGGGGAGGGACCAAGGTTGGGGAAAGGGAGGGATCAGGGTGATTTTGGGGGAAGGAACAACTGTGGGGAAAATAGAGGGACAGAGGGCTAAAGTGGGCTGGTTGCCTGTAAGCAGGTGGCTGGACAGTATATTTGGCCATGTCCTGTCCTCCTCGGTGCAGTCTGCCAGGCCTGTCTCCTCATTAAACTGTTACCCAAGAAAACAGAAATAGAGGCTACCTACCGTGTGTGTCTACAGGGGTCTCCGTCCCAGCAGCTAGAGTCAGATGCCATGGATGACAAGGGCTCACGTGGCTGAGTCAACTGAGGGTGCATGCATTGGTGTTGATCACTAGGGTCTGTGAAGCAGGATGAGCCAGGGAGTAGGAAAAGAGACTTGAGTGTGGCTGTAAAGCCCAGGCAAAACACATGTGCATCTGTATGCGACAGCTAGAGGGGTTGGCTGCTGGAGGAGCCTAAGAGTCCAGGCCAGCTGCTGGGGAGACTCTGGGGTCTGGCTGAGACCCCTGTTTGTGTGTGTATCTGTGCATGAAGTAATTAACCAGGGGCGAGAAGCTCTGGCAACCAGCTGCTGTGTAGACCAAGAGTCCAAGGCCAGATCCTAGAGGGATCTGTAGTGGATGTGTTTATGTGTTTGCAAGGGGGTCTGAGTGCTAGCAGCTGGAGTGTGGCCACAGGGGCTTGTGTGCCATGTGGTGGCAGCTGGGCAGACCTAGAGTCTGGGAACAGCTGCTGGGGAGACTTCAGAGCGAGCCCAAGGCCAGTTACAGCGGTATCCATATTCTCTGTGTGTGCACATCTGTACGTATTCTCCTAATGGATTTTCACCCTGATCAGAGAGAAGCAGAAGGAGGTTGTTGGTGCTGCTTGTGTTTACCTAACTGCTGAGTTTGTGTTGACTTGTGTGGCCAGCCGTGTATGTGTGCGCTGTGCATGTGTTTTTACGTGTGTGCCTATAGGGACTGCATGCTCAGCCTTGCTGCTGGGCTGGACCTTGGGGCAGGGAGTTCGGGTTGTGTTGCTTCTGTTGGGCTGATGGATTTGGCAGCTATTAGTAAAGGGAGGTGGGTCTGAGAATAGATGCTGAGTCTCTGAAAAAATCTCTCCTTATTAAAGCTCAAACTGAACATCTAGAGATCATTTACTATAGGAGATAATTGATTCTGGTTTTCAGATGTACTGTGCTGATGAAAAGCATGAGAAACTTAATAGTGTAAGGAATAATGGAAAATTACTTTAAAGATTTACAGAAAGTCAGAAGTCCAAGGTTACATCATTTATAACCTTGAACATACGTAATTTGGAACTTAAAATTTTGTTTAAAATACAACTTTAAGTGGGCGTATGGTGTTTGACAGTGTTGTTCCCCAGCTAGACTTCTACTAAGTGAATTTTCAGACTGTTAATGAAATCTTTCTGGTAGCATATTGCAATTTCTTTATTATTATTCTTATACTTTGTTTTTAGACTACTTAGGCAAAATTCAGGGTCCTGAATTTGACCTTGAAGCCTTCTCCCCCCATGCATCCCCTAGAGAAAAAAACCACAAACAGCATGTAATTAAGTGGGATAGCCCTCTATTTTGATATAGTGGAGGTTGCGAATTGTATTAAACCTGTAATAAGTTTCTCCATAATGATGTAAAAACTTCAGATGAACAAAAGCCATCATTCATAAAACCTTCTAGATGCTTAAACTGCTCTGTAGTACTTTGTCAAATGTTATGTAAGTTGACAGCTTTTAAAGAAATTAGGGAGTTTTAAAGAAATTTAGTGAATTCTCTCAGCTACCTTTTTGAGTGGGGGGAATAACCACCAGACCAAAAAAAAAAAAAAAAAAAAAAAAAAAGCAAGCTCACAGGGAAAGTGGGAAAACTACTTGCAGTAAGCATGTGAATAAATGTTTGGTGCTGTTGTGCTCTGTGGAGCCCCAGATATTTTGCTGCAAGGCTGTTTCAAAATGTCAGAGGCACTGTGTAAATAGGTTCCTGTTGGACTCAGCCATATCCTTGTACCCAGTATAGATAGACCTTTTTCAATTTCTAAAATATGGTCAGACCTCTGGAGGAGCTCACATTAGACACTCAGCATCATTCTAAGGTCTCCTCTATTTTAAAGCAACTGATGTAGGGGGAAAATGAGGAAATTTGCTTCATGTGTACGTACTGCTAAAAAATCTGAATGGCTTATGCTATTTTAAGGAACGGTATGTAGCCTAGTAGCTGAAGACTGATGTAACACACTAGAAAGGAGAGTTAAAGGTCTCTGATATCTTAATGTGCAATGTGGAACAAATAAGTCAATGCAATATATAAAAGCTGAGAGAGTTACTGAATCTGGAAAGAACTGATTTCAAGTACAATCTGTAGGGTGGAATGCTTGCCTCATGAAGATGGAAGGAAGAGTCCTTTGCTGAATTTAAGATAAAGATTTAGACTGAGTTTTTGAAACTACAGAGAACTAACTGCCTCATATTTAATAAAAGAAAAAACCCAGATAGTAATTTCAGCAGAGGAGTCTTCTGGAAAGAATGTGTTATGCAAACCAGGTTTCCAAGGAGTCTGTAGACAAAACAGACTTTAAGACATGATATGCAAAATTGTGTTCTAGTGCAATTATGGGGGGGTGTATGTATTATCAATAAACCACTGCTAAGGATTAGATGAACCTTGGAAAAAAGCTTTTTGTGAGTGTTCAGAAAAAAGATTGAGTCAGCCTTGTGTGACACCAATGTATTGGAAACAAGATTTTGTAGTTCAGGTGACGTGTAAAGTTCTGGATCTGGCCTTTGAATATGGGTCAGATCTTTGAAAGCTGTGGGAAGGTCTCAGTTCTGGATAACAATGAACTAATGAAATAAATCTGGTACCCAATTTCAGGTTTTGTTTGCTGAGGATTTTAGTGGGCACGTGCCCTTTCAGTCTTTGTACATTCTTCCACTGTGGATACATGGTGCTTTTTTATTTTTGTATTGTTTCCTGGCTTGCTTAGCAGGTGACTTGCTGAGATGACTCCTACTCCTACTCATTGTTGGCAATTGAACACTGTGGCTCCATTATAGGATTAAATCTTTGATTTAAGTCATTAGCTTCATCCTCTTTGACCACTAAGTACTGAAATAAATGTTTTCCATTTTATATTGTTAGCTTCTACAAGATACAACTTGACTTCTAAAGCATGTTAGTATTTAATCATAATAAAAAAAGGGTAGCTCCCTTACCTGAATTCTTAGATAAGGATGTTTTTTGTCTATGTAGTGTCTGCTTACTGATTACTCACTTCAAAATGCAAAACACTGGAGTATGGGAACAATTGTCTGCAATGATTCTGGATTCAGTTTCATGATAATATTTTCCCTTTTACTTGTTAACATACTTGCATGCCTATTCCTGCCTTCACTGATCTTATAAAAGCTATCGGTTCTTTCCTAGTCTTGCTTGCCAAAAAGTCTTAAGCTAAATTAGTTGATGAAAATGTCTCTATTCTGCTCATGCTGAGTCAGAAGTGTTTATTTAAAGATGATGAATTTAGTAATCATCAAACCATGTTTAAATCATCAGGAATGCTAATTATAGATAGGCTAACCTATATTTCTGAAATACTTAATGACTTGAAGCCCAGATCCTTCTTGCTTAAGTTAATAAATGCCTTTGTTTCAGTTGGAAATGGGTGACACTGTAATTCACAGAAAACAAAAGTAGTAATTATCTAGATGAAAACATGAAACTTGTATCCCATGATACTGGGGGGGGGCGGGGGGGGGGGGAGGAGAAGCTGAATGAGTTGTCTTTTCTGTGTTCTTTAGGGTGAGGAAGGAATAAAAATCTTTTAGATGCTTTATGCTGTATACATAATTCTAACTATCTTGTGTTGATGCTTTCCTTTGTTTTGGAATGTGTTGAATATAGGTCTGCCTTTCCGAGTTTACTAACTTTTTTCTTAATTCTCATGTTTTCTGTTGGCATTTTTATTAACTAATATTTGAGGATCATACTGTTGATTAGGGCTAGTGTCAATTTGAGGAAGAAAACAAGTCTTTCATTTAGCTTAATAATTTATTCAACATTTTAATTTCCGGTATTTATTTATAGTGGTAGTATCCATCACTAGAGTAACTTTCTTTAAAATCACTGCATCTCAGATTTAGCTTTCAATGGAATGAAAAGTTGTCTTCTGTGTGCAGACAGGGAGATACAGTTACTGAGGTAAAGCTTGAGTCTAAATTGTAGTAATTTAATTTTTGTCTATTACATGTGGTGAGGAAATATCCAGATTGTTGTCTGCCCTTTGTTAATCTGGAAGTTCCTTTTCTTAATGATTGTGAAATGTAATAACAGTGTAATGGTCTTGCATACTGATGTGAAGTGCAGCGCTATTTTGCTGAAAATAGAACCCTCTTGTATTTTCAGAGATGAAAATGCCATTGTTTCTGGTTTTGCTTTTAAAATTAATGGAAACCTGGGTACTCCCTAGTAAGAATCTATGAAAAAAGGGAAGAAGGTGAAAGACTGTTACTGTCTGATTTAGGTGAAGAACCTGTCCTGTTGTGCATGGTCTGCTTTCAGAAACCGGTCACCAGTTCTACAGAAAAGTCCTGTTTAATTACAGATCAGTTGAAAAACAGTTCAGTGCAGCTAACATGAAGCATTTGAACTTAATGGACTCTTACATGTTATGCTAACTGGTGATAAATTTAATGCAGAGCAGGCAGGTACGATTACTTTTAAATTACTGTTAGTAAGTCTTTATTCACTGTGTTTATGAACATTCTTACATTAAATTTTAAATAGAAATAATGAGTCTGATGGGCTCTACTGGTACAAACAAGGCCTTAAGTATACTTTATGTTTGAAAGTGAATTGTAAAATAAGGTGTTCCACTGTAGACAAAATGGATGTCTTTTATGGGTGAGGGAATTCTTTTATTGCTGCCATGACTTAAGTTATTTTTCCAGTAACAATAGAATTACAGCAGCTTCAGGAGAGATGGTATAGATGGCATGTGAGATCAAATAATGCTAAATCTGCAAAATCAATATTTCCCACAAATGCTATGGGAAATTCTATGTGTTAATGAAGAAAGATTCAATATGGCACTCTTGCTGATGAGAGACAGAGTTACTCAATTGCCAGAGATGACATTATATGTCTTGCTGCACCTCCTCTTTCCCTGCTAACCTACCTCTTGAAGTTTAGTTTTAGTATGGGTGCATATAAAGGTAAGACCATCTTAAGATGTTTGAAGCTTCTGAGAGCTTTGGCAAAGTGATTGTGAATGGTGACTCCTCTGAAAAGAATGAGTTTATCAGAGGTTTCTTTAAAACCTTCCAAGACTCAAGGATCAAATATGCACACATTTTTCTGATACCAAGTGTGAGCCTTCTCCTTCAATGTTGGGAAAAAAAAAAGGATTTTTATCTTGATGATGGGAAAAACTCAACTCCTAGCACGTATTATCTAATTCTCTTCAGTGAGTTCCTGTTGTGTTAAATTACCCATAGTGTTTTGTTTTGGGTTGGTTTTTTTTTGCTGTGACCTGAATCTCAAAACTTTTCTGACAGCAGGGGATTGTCACCTCATTAAACTTCTGTATGGCTTTGGAGCCGGGACAGTCAGTGTTTGAGAACAAATGAGTCTGAGCATCAGAAGAATGTTTTGTGCCTGTGTAGAGACCCAGTTTGTAACTGCCAAGTTTAGGCAACTGCTTATCTTTGGGCTATTCTTAACTTCAGCAAACATGTATTGCAAACATTTCTAGCATGTCTCTAACCTTGCTGTTAGAGCTCAGTCTGGATTGCAACTTCTAGCATAAAAAAGGAAAATTCCGTTATAACTTTGACTGTCAAGTTTTTGAAACAGTAGAAATGTCAGTTTTTAACTCCTAGAAGCTATAGGAGTACATTTGCTGAAGTATGTGGTTACTATTGGCAGCCAGTGCAGGCAGGAGTGCTTGGGATTCAAAGTAACTGGGTCTTAATAGACTTCAAAAATACTTTAAATTTTAGTTGTGTAACACAGACATTTTAAGAATGATGTTAAATAGGATGATACAAGGTTAAGATATGTCTCCAGTTCATTTACATAGTTTTAATGCTTCACATACCCTCCTTTATTTTTTTTCACAGAACTATAGGTGTTGGCAGCATTCATTTTTACATCTCTTAATCTCAGTGTTTCTGTTCTCATTTTCTGCTTTATTTTGCTTTTGAGTTCCAGAAGTGACTGTAGAGAGCAGTACCCACTGAGTTACGAATCAAATACATATCTGTGCACTTCAATGAACTGTTAATAGCGGTTTAATTCGGGCAGCATTCATCTAAACATTTGGACTGAAACAGTGGTTCAGAGTGATACACTATGAAGGAAATAGTCCCAGGATATGCAGGTGTTGAACTTTGTAGAAGTGGTCATTTTGAGTGAACATTCATATATTTGGACAGCACCGAAGCATATAAAACTCATGCAGATTAATAGGCAGGTTTTTAACGTAAAATTAAGATGAAAATATCCTAATTTTTGCCTGCCTTTTTTTAATACTACCTATAGCTTCCTGTTAAATAGACTTGGCATTTTTATGATGGATTCTACTTAGTCTGAAATCTTCAGAGCATTAACGTTTTGGATGAGTCTCTTAAGGCTGTTTATAGATAAGATCTCTCTTGCCAGTTTGAATATAGCCTTCTTTCAATGCTGTCTGCATTCTGGATTGTGACATCATACCTAATTACAACATAATTGTTTGTGACCGTTGTTTTTAAGTATGTAATTGGATCTTACTAGCATGATCTGGTGGTACAGTTACACTCTCTTGAGTTCTTGAGGTTTTTGGGTGCTTTGGAGCTAGAACTTAGTTGTATTTACATTTGCAAGGCAAGCAATCAGGGCTTCATCTGGGACAGTGCTATAAACCAGTTGTCTTCTGTGTTGACTGACCTATTTGGTCCTCCTTTCACTGCCACTTGTATACTTCCCCCTCCCTCCCCTCCCCCTCTAGGCATTTCTGAAAAGGTTTCATGTACTGAGTTTCTTGCTCTTATCAGATGCTGCCTTGTTTAGCCTACCGGCAGAAGACTGAGGGAATGTGACTTTTTTTCTTTTAAAACATCCATGAGGAAGAAGAGCCAATTTATACTTTTATACTTATTTTTCAGGCTAGTGTGATTTCTTAGCTTAAAATATTGCAAGAAAATGCGTGTGACATACTAAAGGCTACTGCTGTTGGAGAGCTGAGATTCTGGTTTGGCCTCAAACCAGGAGTGCAGAAGCCAAATAGCTGAAGTAATTTTTAAAATACAGCTTAATATAAGGTATGTTCTGAGGAGTTGCCTGCTGTACTTTTGGAATGGTACTTTAGATGAGCCAGACAGTTTTTCCTGGTTCTCATCCTAGAGCTGTAATATTTTGGGAACTGATTGATGGTTCTTCTGATGCTCTATTCTTTTCCTTTCTGCTGTTTCAGAAAGTAACTTGTTCTGTTGTAGTTGGGGGTGGGGGATCACAAATGCTGTCCTTTGCTTGATCTGAATTGCAAGGTTCATATGAAGACTGCACGTTTTTTGTTTACTGCTCTTTAGCATTCCTAAGGCTGAGTCTTTCAGATGGCACCTACCAACTTGTGGTAGTCTGTCAGGGTAGTAGTGTTTACGAACTTTGAGCTCTGTCTATTCTTGCTCATTTCCTTTAGAAGGCAACCTGATAAAATTTTGAAGCTAGCCGTCACTTATGGTGAGGTTGGTCTAGGTGAAAGCCAAAGAAGCCTTCCGATCTAATTTTTTCTATTATTCTCTGTGGTTGGTAACATCTGTGTTATACCTCACTAAGTGGTTTCGAAGGCTTCCATTTTAGCTACTTTTCTTGATTGCTTTTTCCTTTTTATTGGGCCTGCCGTGTAATTACTTGTTCCCATACTTTGAAGGTATAAACTTCCAGTTCTCTAACTTGTAGAACTCATGACAAAAGATAGTAGGTCTGTTAAGGATACTTGCTGGGCAGTATTCTTCCTGTGCATCCTGATCAAGGTCAGTTTTCAGAGAATTTTCTCATAATTTCATGCAAAGTAGACAGTAGAAAGAACTCATCTCCTTAAAGTAACCAGGAAGACTAAGGCAATTCACTGAAATAATTGAATAAAACATTGCATTGATAATTAAAAATATAAATATGGTTTTGATCAGCAAACTCATGGAGTCTACGTGCAGTATTGAAACTACAGTAGTAGGCAAAACTCTAGCTTGGCACAGTAACAAAAGACTCAGACTTGTGTCAAATCCTGTTATGACAGTTGATTCATTGTTAAATTTGGACGTGTAGACTGCATAAAATGCCTGTTTTTCATTGAGTTCACAATCTTGCAGGCACATCTTTTTCTGCAAAATACAATGTTCCAGTGCACAGCAAAGGGGAGGGTGAGGTGGAGGAGCACAAAGAAGGCAAGGTTTAATCCCATCCCTTTTTTGTGATTACCTCTGCCATGTCTTCAGTCACTTGGATTTCTGAGCATATGGATCTTCAGGAGAAGTGAGTTGGAGTGATTGTTTGAGGTGATCCCAGATCTTTTTTGATGATGATGTCTTGTTTTACAAGCTTTCATGCTGCTGGGCTAAGTAAACTAACAATAGTTTCCATTAATGCTTGACCTGGCAATGTGTATGTTCTGCCTCTTCAGAGGGAAGGCCAACATTACTAACAAAACAGTGCCGACATCACTTTTATACTAGTGATGCTTTTGGCAGTTGAAGAACAAGTCTTTGCCATGTTGGCTGATGCTCTGTTAAAATAAACAGACAGAAAAAAACAAGGAAGGAAAAAACCAAAAGCCAATACCTTCAAGTGTTTGGATGTTCATAGAAAGGAAAAACACGGAATTACGTACCAGTACTGAAAATGATGCACTGTGGAGTACTTTTTTTTTTTCCCCGCATCCCATTTTTCATGAAGAGACTTTTTTTAAAAAAAAGACAAGATCTGATTTTTAAAAGTATATTCTAGCAGTAAAAAGTCTTGGAGATTAAGGCTCTCTAAAATCAGTGTGTTCTGACATACCAGCCTCACAGGTGTGTCTATGAATGCACATGCATACACACACGTGTTATTTTCTTAAGCAAGACTCAGCAAGGACCCATTCCTTCCTTGTAGTATCCCTGGGAATAGTGGCAGGGTTCAAGTGCACAGCCTCTTGCTCCTCTAGTATTTGCTCAGAGGTAACTGCCAGTGAGCAAAGCTAGACTGGGTTGCGGGGGAGAGTTCAATGACCCTTTGGCATCTTTGGCTAGACCAACTTTTCGGAGTATTTTTTTCCCCTGTCATACGCTGCTAGGCTGGCACAAAGGGTGAGGTTCTCTTCTCAATAAAGCTCCAAGGCTGTGGGCCTGTGTGTGTTGTGGGTAATCTAATGACCACCCAGCAGTGGAAAGTAGTAAGTTTAGGGAAGTTTTCAGGAAGACACCGGAGGGAATCTAGCAATCCAATTAATGCAAGGAATACTTTGATCTGAGAAGTGACATTGGCTTTACAGTGGGGAAAGATGAAGGATTTTTAAATAATAATGTCAATTTGGTGTTTTGGAAGGGGGAGGGGGGGAAGGGTCTCTTAGACATTATGCCTCCATAAACTGAAATGCTGTCTTTTTTTCCTTTCTCATCCAGCGTGGATGTTCTGGTGTGACACCCGTAACTTGCTACCCTTGCCTGTGGCTTTGTTGCTGGTGAGAGAGGACCGAGGGGAGGGCGGGTGTTGTTGTAGCTTGACTTGAGCTGGCAAGCGGGGTGTGCTGCAGTCTGTGCTGCGGCGTCCTGGAGGTTCACTGTCCCGAGAAAAACCTGGTGTGCCGGGAGCCTGCTGCAGGTCACCGTCTCTCCGTACCCCGTTCAGTAGCGGGCTCCAGCGGTCAAAGCCCGGCTGGCTGCGTGTAGCTGGAGCGCGGGGTGGGGGGCGATGTGTCTGGGCTGCTCCTGCCTTTAAAAATTTTACTCGGAGGGAAAACCGATACCGGGTTTGGCCCTGAGCTCTTCTTAGACCTGAAAGTGTAGTAAGTGACTGATGGGTGCCTTGGGGAAGGGGCCGGCTGGCAGGGCTGGTGCTGCATCCCGGGGGCACCCCCTTTCTCAGGGCAGTCGGTGGGGCTGGGAGCGGCCCAAGGCGGAGGTCTGCGGTCTCAGCTTCTCTCTAGGAGCCGGTCCCCGTGGGCTCCCCCTCGGCACGTTCTTCATGCCTTGACTCCGCAGTAAGAGAAGATTACTAGGGGAGGATATAAAAGCAGGTAGGAGGTGCGCGGCCCGGGCCTGGGGGGATGCGCACAGCTGGGGACAGATGTGCCCACGGTCCCGGTGTCCCATCTCGGGGCTGGGCCCGGCTGCCCGCCTCTCGCTGCGAGCCGGCCTTTGTGTGCGGCGCTTCCCAGTGCTGTCCGGTTACAGCCAGCCTCAGTGCAGGAACGGCGTACTCGTGTGTCTGTACCCGTAGCCACCATCTCTGTAACGGCGGGCGAAGCCGGCCCCTTGTGCCGCGGTTTTCGGGCTGTTTTCAGGGGCACGAATCTGTTTTCTGGAGGAACGACGGAGGGCCTGAGCCGCTGCTTCCCCTTTTATTGGCGCATCTCACGTTTAGGGTTGGTTAGTTTGTTTGTTTTTTTCCCAGCAGGTTTTTCAGCGGCGGTCCGAGCGGCTCGGAGCCCGGAGGTCCCCGCAGAGGGTCTCTCCGCGGGGGGTGGGGGCTGTGGGGGCGCCGGGCGCGCCGAGCCGAGCGGCCGGACCCTGCCGCGCTGCCGGCCCCACAGCGCTCCCTAGCGGTCGCGGCGGGGCGCGGGCGGGCCGGGCTCTCCCCGCGGCTCCGGGCGGGCTGCGTGTCCCTCTCATTCCCCCCCGCCGCCGCAAAACCTGCACCGCTACGGAAGGGTGGGGGGCGGCCGCCCCTGCCCGGTTCGGGGGGGGGGGGGGGGCGGGCGGTGCGGGCGGTGCCGCCGGCGGCGGGCAGCGCGGCCTGGCGCTGGCAGCGGCCACCAGGTGGCGGGGCAGAGTCACCGCGGGCAGCAGGCGGCGGGGGCACGGGCACGGCCCGGGGCCGCGCGGCGCTGAGCTGTGGCGAGCGGGCTCAGTAGCCGTGTCCCGCGCAAGCACTGCCTCTCTTCGGGCAGCATCCTCGGGAGTCGGGGGAAAGTGGCCGCCGCAGGTTGAGGTTTTTCATAGTGGAAGCTTAAAACTCCGGAGTGCGGCTTCAGCAGAGTATCCGAGGGAAGATCTTGCGGAGGGCGAGAAGGTCGAGTCCTCGTTGCCTTGACAGTGGTGATGGGAGTTCAGTATGGACGGTGCTGAGTGAGCAAAGTGGGCAGAATACGAGGAATTTGCACAATTTGGGGTCCTCATTTCCCCTATGAGGCGTTAAAGTTCTGAACAGTTGATTTGGATTTTTACTCTTAAGGAGCTTGTTTTGCTAGAAGCAGGGTTCTGACTGCACGCAGTTTGATAGCCAGTGAAAACCAGAACTGCTTTGGTCAAGAACAGCTCGTGCCTGCGTGTACTGGTAGTTACAAACAGCTGGATCTACATCTGACCAAACCTAACAGGGTTAGCGGGGACTGGGTCAGGGGAAGGGGCGCTGCTGCCCTGCTATAATCAACAAGGATGCAGACTCTGCTGGCATATGGCAGCTGTGAAATGGTACTGAGCTAGGCAGAGCTTGCCACTGACCTTATGTATGGGCTTCCACGGGGGGATTGATGGAAGTAGCTAATAGCATTAAGGTTGCTTTTTCTGGCACCAAGTCTGCCTGTTTTGCTTTTATCTATGATGGTGAATATCTCGCTATGGATTGATTCTGCAGATTTCTGGTTTGGGGTTTCCTATTTCATTTCTAAGTTAAAAGCTGAATAGAAAATGTTTAGAGCTAGGCTTCTGGGGACAAGTTGTCATCAGGGGCTTGCCTGATCTCTGCAAGCCAGCTGTGTACCTCTGACTAGAGGAGTGACTTGCTTCTCCAAGCCCACAGGCTCCACGGGAGGGAAGCATTAGAGGGAAAGGCAGAAAAAGCTTCAAAGCTGCCAGGACTGGGTTACATTCAGCTGAGGCTGCAGTGTCGGTAATGTAGTGCACTGGAACAGAGTTTGCTCAGGTACAGTGCACTCAAGGCATTCTTAATTGTTGTGGTTGAGTAACTCTGAAATTGTGAGATGCTTGGGAGGAAAATATCTGGTCTATACCTGTACTTACACTTTGTATTTTTCTTGTTTAACTTTCTAGTTGTGAATAGGGAGCTTCTTCTGTCTTAGCGTGACTGTAGAAGTTAATCCTATGTATAAGGATCCCTCTGGGGGCAGGGTTGGTGTGGGTGATGTTGAGCCTTCCTGCAGCAAGACTGAGGACTTTCTGGTTATGCAAGCATTGTGCTGTCCTGATTCCTATTTTTTTTTTCTTTTGTGTAGCGTGCTGTATGGGAAGTTTAAAAATATGCGTGACCTCTTTGGTTTCACTTGAACAATACGTACATGGTCAAATGATAGTGTTTTTGTTGTTTTGGATTTCTTTAAAAAGCTGCATTGCTATTTTAGGCATCTATTTCTAGTGCTGATATCAGGTGGCAGTTTCATAAGTAGGTGCAAAAGCGAAGAAAACCAGAAAAAGTTGGTTTTGTGGGTTTAGAGGAGTGTTTGTAGCAAAAATGGATAATTTCTTTCGTGCTTGTTGTATGGAGATACACAAGTGTGTTATAAGTAGTTGAGTTATGACACAATAGTGGCCTTGAAGAAAAAAGCAGCCACTTAACGTGAATGAAGGGAGTTTGAAGTCACCATGAGTAACCACTTGCTTTAAAAACAAAGATGTGCTATGCGGAATGCCTTTTAATTCTAGTAAAAACTTACTTTCATCCATGAACTGCAATTTGAGACTGAAAACTCTGACTTTCTTCTAATTCAAGTTGGCAAGAAAATAGAGACAAATGATAAAACAGAATTAAGACATTGTTCCAATTTCTTCAGATACCTTTGCTGTGCAGTTGAACAAAGGTTCAGGTTCCTCAGAAATCATAATCTAGCTACTCTTCTTAAGACCAGTAGGAATTTCTGGGGTTTGAGCGCTTTTTAGGAGCTGTTGAACGAAACATAAAAATATCTGAATCTAAAATCATTTTAGGGTTAGTCTGTGCAGTTCCAGGTAATAGATAATGATTTTTTTTCTCCAGTAGTTTTTTTTTTTCTTCCCCTCGTTACCTTTGGCTTTGTTAAAGGTGCTGTATTGATCTTTTGTGTGTTCTGTGGATCTCATCTTTTCTTCCAGTGTGGTGTGCTAGAAGAAAATTTATTTCCATTCTCTATAGAGGCAGCCGTAGGTCCGATGAATTATGCATGCTTGATAGCCATTGCCTTCATCTACACATTTTGCACTTCCCTCATGCTTGGAAGTTGATTGCCAACTGTATTTTTTTGTGTTGGGGGTGGAGTGGGTGGGGAAGGGAGAACACCTGACAGATTTACTGTTTGCTAGTTTATTAAAGCAAAGGGAGATGTGTGAGAAAGGACAGAGAGAAGAATACAGGAGAAGTGCGGAAGGGCGATTGGATGCACTTAGAAGCCAAGAGAACAAAGCAGAGGAACAGAAAAGGTGCTACCAAGTTCCTTCACAGTAAGGGAACTGAGGAGTTTGAGTAATCCTGTGAAGTCAGAGTGCCGTTAGGTGCTGTGCCTAATGCCTTTTAGCTACCAGAATTCTCTTAGTCCATTGAATTGATTCTTTTGTTTATTTTGTGTGTGTGTGTGTGGGGGGAGGTTGGTTGGTTTAATAGCTTCCCTTTTAGAGTTTGGCTTAATGCTGGCCACTGGAAGAAACTGCTTTATGAGAGGGAAGGACATTTACAGAGGCTAACCTTAGTGCAGGAGGTTCGTTGTGTTGGGCCGCTTCTGTGATTAGTGGAGAGAAAGGCAGGGACTGAGCCTTAGGCTGGGTGCTATCCTCTAGACGTCTGATCTTTCCTAACGCTAAAGAGAACTCTGAGAAAGACCATATCCAATATGTACATTACTTTCAGTACTATTACAAGCAGAGTTTTCTTCTTTTTAACCACTTGCTTATCTTGAAGGGTTCATTTCAATGGACCAAACGCTGTCACAGGTGACAAATTCATGACTTAACCGTATTTTTTATTAAGCAAAGTAATTGGCTAATGCTATATCTGTGTCAACACCTCTTTGCTCCAAGGCACAAATGATTCAGTCACTTCTCAAATAAACTTCAAGTAACAAGTTAAATGTTAATTGTACTTGCTGTTGTATGTCTCAATATGGTAGCTTTGATTATAATTTAGTTCTGGTTTTTTTTTTTTCTGATGTTCTTTCTGCCTGCCTGCTTATCTTCTTCGGAATGTGGTTCTTCAACTGTTCTGATAAACTTCTGACACAAGTAAATACAGTCTGTTTGTGTATCTATTTACTGAGCATGCCCTCTGCTTGGCAGTTTGCAAAGAGTCTTGAATCAGACACGCCACACAAGTAACTGTAGACTGGGAAAGGGAACTCCTACTGCTGTGATGGTTGTCATTAGAGAACACAATTAGCCAGGAAAGTGGCCTAAATATTATCTTCCTTATCTGCTTTTCTTATTCCTTCCCTGACTTTAACAACAGAATATCCAGATAGACAATAAGGACAAAATTGCATGTTTGGGGGTTGTGGGGTTTTTTGCTAGTATTTCCTGTCTGGTGTTTTCTGCAAGACCTTATCGTGATAGTGAATTTGGTGGGTGGGTGTATCTAAGGAAGGGGAAAGCTGCCTTCCCTCTCTGCCGGTCGCTCTTTTCTGCCTTCACTTACATTGTTCATGTGGTGTAGCAGGTAATAGTTTTTGGTTTTCCATCAGATCCAGTACAAAAGAGAAGGCAAGAACTTGTGGGCAGGATGAAGTAGGAGGCAATTAGTTGGAGCCCATTGTGAAATACAATAGTGGAATATGTGTAATGGAGTGAGAGGAAAAGAACGTTATTTAACTTGACATGTTAGCTGTGTTTGTGCTTTTTATTAAAACCTGTGAAATTCAGTTGTTGAGTGGAAGGCCTGTTGCCATGAATGCCTGAGCAGGTTTGAATCTTTGGACTTAGATCAGTATGTATGTACCAGTAGGGGTCACCACAAATGTTTAATGCGATATTGAACTGGTCACTGAAGGAGAAAGTAATAAACTTTGATTATCTTCCTTCTTCCCTGGGCATCTTGGAAAGAAGAACTCTTAGTTCTTATAACTTGATAAATTGATATTCAGAAGCCAGAATTACAGAGACTTTTTGGAATACGCTTGGAGCTCATCTTCCTTACTTCTGATACATCTTTCAGTGAATGATATGAAGCATTAGCTGTTATTAACAACAGCTGAAATGCAGATAGGTCAATAAACTAGTTTTGTGTCTGTCCTCCCCACTCAAAACACCTCCTTGCTCTCTCTTCCTCACTGTTCTCTGAAGAGGATTGAAAATAGCACTGTATTGTTTGGAGCTCACACAGAGTGCTGCTGTCCTAAAAAATCCTCATGCTTGCTGTGACAGTCAGTTGTGATTGTGGAAACACAGGTGTAGGCTGATTTTTTGCTTTTAACCACTGCACTGTGTAACCCATCTCCACTGAAGGGCAGCTGCCTTACTGGTTAAGCCAAGGGCTGCTGGTTCGGTACAGAACTGCAATGCTCCTAACAGGAGAATTTGCATGGCTTTTGTGTGGCTACAGAATGCACACTGCACAGTTCAGGGCTGTGTGAGTTGCTTTGGAAGGAGCTACTCTAGCACTGCCAGCTTAACCCTTTTCAGTGGGGTAAGCTGAGCCACGTAACTATCTTGGCTAATGTAACTTTTACCTCTGGTACTTTAGGTTAAAGTATTTCTCTAGTACATTGTATTTGAAGCGTGAATTAAGAAGGGAGTCGTTACAGGCTGGAAGTTTTTGCTCACATACGTGAAGGTGAGAGATTGAGAGTCTGAAACTTCTGATTTTTTTTTCTCCCTTTTTTCCTCTTTTTCCAAAAGCTGTCGTCATAAGACAGTGATGTCATGGTATTGGGTTATGAATCGAAGTGCTGTTGTTCCAAGGGAGGTGGCAGGCCTTTTGCAGCTGCTCATTGTAGGTTTAATTTGTTAATCCTTTCCTTTGTATAGTTTGTTTTGGATTTTGGGTTTTTTTTTAGAAAAATCTGGCATTTCCAGAAACGCTCTGTTTTTCAGATGTTGTATTAAATGTACCAAAAAAATAACATCTGCTGTTACCTTTCGTTTGGGTATTTTTAGCCCATAATTCCTTTATCCTCTTCACTCCCTCATGCGGTTTCTGACCCTTCGGTCTTTATTGCCTTGCTCTGCTTGCTGTTTTCTCTGACTATTTCTCCCTGTTCCTTCCCTGCTTTCACTTGCCTTTTTATTTCTGTTCTCTTCTTATCTCTTTTAGTTCAGTGACGTGTTTTTTGATTTTTCAAATCTGTACTTGGATTGTTTTCCTATGATTCTGTTACTAAATATTTAATTTCATGATAAATACATTTCTCAGTCTCGTTAATAATAGCATGTATAAAAATAATATCTCTTCCTCTGTGAGATGCAG
Organism: Falco biarmicus; assembly: GCF_023638135.1. Taxonomy (NCBI): domain Eukaryota; kingdom Metazoa; phylum Chordata; class Aves; order Falconiformes; family Falconidae; genus Falco; species Falco biarmicus. The sequence continues at coordinate 32,709,205 of NC_079289.1, forward strand.
TAATAATCTTCCAAACCTCTATTTTGGTCTCCCAAGTAATTTCAGTAGCTTTTACTTACCTGATTAGAGCAATTAATTTCAAGAAAATGATAATTACTGGTTGCGGAACTGAAGTCCCAATCTCTGGTTTAGAAGAGAGGCGTTTCAGCACATCTTGCAACTTTGTCACATTCTGTACTCCTTACTGATAAGGTAAGAAATGAAAATACATTCAGTCTCTGAAGAAAATGCTTTGTCAGAAGCAGCTAATTTCAGAATTGCTTGCTGTTGTCACATAGCCAGATAAGAAAATTGAAGGTTGTGACTGTCAGTCTTTTCTGAAATAAAACATTGCTGAACACAATCAATCTAGAAGAATACAAAAATAAATACAGGGTAAGAGCTGTGTAAGACTTAAATGTTCACAGTAAAAATAATCAAGTATAGGATTAGTGCTGTCTTCCAGTGCCTGTTAAAGGAACTAATACTTAATGTTGGGGTGTTGTTGACTTGAACTAATGTGGCGTAATCATTCATGGTGGGCCACTGATGAGCATTCACTACAGGGAGAAAAAGGTGTATTATCAGTAGCTCAACATGGCAAGATATTAGTTTGCTACCTGCGGTGTTATTTTGTTGCTGCTGGTTTCCCATCAAACCTCCTAAAGCACTTATGCTGCTTTCTGTGAACATACAAGTTTGGGTAGGTTGCACAGCACCATGAAAGTTACCTGCATGAGAACAGATTATGCACAAAATGCTTGTCAGGTCCTAAAGTTCAAGTTTCAGCAGCAAGTTACACCCTTTTTCCTTCTGCACACGCAGCACCTGTGTTGTGCTGCTCATGAGAGGTTGTGCTGCAATAGCTCTAGTCCTGGTGGTCCAGCATCTGAATGATTGGACCTGGTGGAGTGCCCTTCCCATTGACAGCAGTGGGTTTGTGAAGGGCTTTATCCTGGTTGAAACAGTAGAGTATCTCTCTTTAGCAAGATCTCACCTCTCAGAGCATCTGGCCTAATTGAAGAGAGTCAGGATGGCAAAGTGCTGCTCCCTCGATGGGGGGATGTTGGGCATGGCAGAGAAACCCAGTCTCTGGTCTCTGCAGCTTGCTTTATTTAGAGCGTCGAAGGTCATGTTGTAATTGCTGTACTCGCAGTACCAAAAGGGGTTGGTTACTCCTGTCTGGATTTGTGCTTGTTTGATGTTTGAGTGGTGCATCATTCTACTTGCCTCCATTTTACAACAGGCTGACATTAAAAATAAGATGCTAGCCTCATGGAGCCCAAAGCTTTTTGGTCCTCAACTGCTGCCTGAGTGCACACTGCTCTCTGGAATCTGAAAGAAAGGAAAAGTCTGGGGGAAGAGAGCTGTAGAGTTAAAAACTCTTCCTGTCTTGATAATGGCTACAACTACATTGTTGTAAATCTTTATCTTACTCCTTCAATACAAATGTCACCAAATGCCCAAGGAATGTCGGCTGTAATTTAGTTTCATAAAGTTCCTGTATTACTGAGGAGTGTCTGGTCTCCAAGAAGAGCTGTAACTGGTTTCTGTTAGCCCACACCTAGTGATGAGCCTCAGTTTGGAGGTTTGGGCAGGGTGCAGATTTGTTTTGGAATTGGCCTGTGAAGGTTTTGGATGGCCTTTCTCAATAAGAAGGCTTGTGAGTCCTGCTTCATGCTGCATTTGTCTGTTGAAACTTATTTACCCTTAACTGTGAGGTTCCACTTCATGGATTATGTGACTGGCAACTGAATAGTACTCTCTGAAGTTTTCTTGTGCATGCATAGGTTTAAAAAATGCCAACACAACCGTACACATCTGTGTTGGGGGGAGGATTCCTTCCCCTCCAGTCTAGATGAATGTCTGTAAATCCTTCATTATTAATTTTGTATTCAGCTGATGTAACATGCAAACTAAATTGACAATCCCTTGCAGCAAAAAATGCTGAGCTGCTGTTACTGTGCTGTGTCAGTCCATGTTAATCAGGCTCCTTGTTAATCAGAGATTCTGCTGGTTTGGGTTTCACAGGTGCCTGCAGTGACGGAAAGGAGCACTCACTGTAGACCAGGATAATAGAACATAGCCAGGGTAGAGAGATGCCTTACCTGTGGAAGTAAAAGTGGTAGATACTAGGCTTGTCTCCTGTAGCCTTAATCTGATTTTACTGATGTTCACAATCAAAAAGCAGTTACCAGTAAATATTCTAATTTATAATACAAATTCAGTACCAATGCTTATAATTAGTTCTTTCCCCCAAGATAACTTAGTTTTTTCAAAATGTTTCTTTGTCCTGATACTGACATAGTTCCACAGCCTGAACATGCTTCGAGTACATCTGTTATTCTGTGTGATTAAAGGATAGAAGTTCAGTGATTTGCAACAAGTGGAATGTAAAGCACTTGCTCGTAGGTGGTTCTTGGAGAATGACTCCCGGTAGCTGCTCCTTCTTGCTTGTGGTGGCTTCCAGGTGTTCCTGATGTGTTCTTAAATAACGTTTGCTCTTGAGATTTGAATTCATGTCTCTCTAGCAGTCAAGGTGGTTGTATTTGATAGTTTGAAAACTGCCTCTTCTGGGTAATTAACTCAGAATTAACCAAGCAGAGTTTTACAAAGTCTCAGAACTATGTGATGTACTTTCTTTGAAAGAAAGCAACTGGGCCAGTTCTTGGAAGAAAATTCTTTTACGTTATTAAACACTTTAAGTTGTTATTTCTTGTGCAGGGTCTTCTCAAGCTGCTGGTTGCTGACAGGTAGGAGCGTACTGTAGGGAAGCTGCATTTATCTCCCTGCTTTTTGGGTTCTCCCCCAGGCCTCTGCCTCTGGCCTTGCCTGGAGGTGGTGTCAGAGGCTAGGCAGGTGTTTCATACCCAATAAGATCTTTCCTGTACGTGTTTCTTGATCTTTCACACAGGGAGGATTTGCTTTTTGACAGTATGTGTCATAGTGCCAAGATGAAAATAAAAATCAACAGTAAAACAGGCTGATTTTGTGCAATTGTCCTGCTTACCTTTGTGCAACTGTGAAAGCCTTACAGTGCGTATCACTTGGTGATGACTGTGTAGGATGTCTAAGAATATTCCTTAGATGTTCAATTAGGATGTTAATAGCTAAAGACACTTTTTTGAAGTGCTTAATGGTGCACTGAAATAAAGCTATCTTCTTGAACTGTACTTCATTACGTCTGCTCAAAATATGAGGATAACAAAGGTACAGCAGTGATTTCTGCTGCTAGTATTTGGGAATGAGACATTTCCCAACTTGGCATCCATGCACTTGTCTTTCACTTCTGCGCTTTGGTTTTCATTATGGTGCAGATGTCTTTGCTTTTTACCATTTCTCATTGTCAGTTTTATTTCCCTTGATAATCCAGCGTGTATTGCTTCACTGATGACTTCTAAAGAGTATTTTCTGAAGTCGGATTTGTTTTTTCTGTGCTGCTGTTGCTGACCAGCAGCCTTGAAAAACACTTTGGCAAAGTACTCCATAAAGGTTGATTTTAAAATGGGGGTGAGGGGGAACAAAGCATTAAAAAAAAAAAAAGTTAAGTTACAATGTCAATGGTATGTAGGGCATCTCCTGTAACACACATTACAACTTCACATAGATATTTTTTTTTCTGATTTTGAACCCCCTATAGTAGTAGTCTTAGACACTTGGTGTATGATCACAGATCGAACTTTGGAAATCCTGAGTGCTGGCTTACATGAATCTTGGATCAGTATTTTAGTAAGTTTTTTAGCCCTTAAATATTGGAAGGATTACATGTTTATAACTTCAAAGCTTCCAGAAAAGCTTGAATGTTTGGTATATTTTCTGCTTTATCAAGCACTCATGCGCATCATAATTCTTAGTTTGTTGCATCACATCAAAATTGACATGGTTACCATCAGGGTTTTTATGTCTGTAGTCTAAATGTTGGTTTGTGCTTTATTTTCTGCTTTTTCCTATGGTAAATTGTGGATTACTTAAGCTGTCTCTTTTTTTAAAGTCCTATAGTGTTTTATTTAAGTCCTATAGTCTATTTAAGTCCTCTGTAGTATGTGGGAAATGAACCTGCTAAATGTTTACTCCATGAAGGTATGGCAGCTCACTCAGTGATGTGTGACATGCTGAGGAATTCGGGCTCAAGTGCTGCACTTCATCGAGACTGACATAAACAGTAAATTCTGTTGGCTGAATGCCAGATTCATTCAGTTACCAGGCTAAATCTAAACTTGCGCTGATGTATTTTTTTTTTAATTAAAAGCAAGACTGTCAAGGAGTACTGCAAATCAAGTATCATGAAATGTGCTCCCTCCTCCCCTTTGGGCATAAGTGCTATGGCCAGGGGAGAACCTAGGTACCCTGATGCTATCATGCATGAAATCTTGTTGTTTTTTGTTTCAATAAATGCTGGAACTTACCCGTATCTGACATCCTAGTGTACCCACAGTGATAATTCATCTGTGCACAATCTGTCACTTTATATAAGAGCCAGAATGGTTCAGGACAAAGGAAGGAAAGCATAGCTTGGTGCTGAATTCTTGAATGTGACAGGAGAAGAAAGAAGATCCTTGTACTTCAAGCTTTTTTCGGTTGCAGCTAGAGGCTATTTTTCAAGGCAGTAAAAATGTTCGATCATGTAGTTAATCCAGTTGACGTACAATTTCTTTGTGGTTTCTATTACCTGTAAGTTGTTAACCTACACATAACTGAGCAATACTTTTAATTACTTGAATACACTGTAACCAGAATTGTCAAATTTATGGGAATGTTTACGAGGAAAATCGGTTATTGGGATACCTGCCTCTGGAGCAGTTAATGTTTTAAGATTTAATTTGGTTTCTGGTAACTGACAACGCAAATCCTTCGCTGTTTCACATGGCTGTGATAAATGAAACTGGTAGGACTCCTCTGGGGCACAAAACCCCCACATAAAAAGGTGATGAACTGGAATTAGGTGCTTTTAGATCAGTGGTGTAGAAACCATTTTACTTGGCATAACTGGAGAATTAGCATCAAATTAAGCCTGTGAGTGTTGCCCTACTGTAAAGTCATCACCGTAATTGGGGCTGAAGCATGAGGGAGGGTGATTAGTGTTACCAGAGGTGGAGCTACCTATGGCTTCTCTTCTTGGGCTCAGCAGTGCGCTTGCTTCTCTGCAGAATGAAGCAGCTGAATATATCCAGTAGTCCTGCATCATACATGCATATATATTTGTCTCTCACTTTAAAACGGACTCTGACAAGACTTCTTTTAATAAGCAGGGCAAACTACAAGGGCTTTAGCATAAGCTCATGGGGAGGATGCTGGAAGGATAACTTTTTACAGTATCTTTTGATTTGTTTGTGGGCATGAATTGATAGTACGGTTAGTTATCTGTCATTAATTATATTCAGTGCTTACATTGGTGTCTCTAGACATTTATTCCCCTCTATGCCCCCCCCCATGTCATCTAACATTTAATGATCCTTCTGGCTATAAAGGAAACCCAGATTTGAGACATATCAGCATTGGAAGCTGAGTGATGTATTGGTCAGATGTGCACAACTTTTACTGGACCTTGTTTCTAAGTGGCTTAACACAGCCCCTAGCATGATGGAGCTTCTGTTCGGAGGGTGTCTTGGAATAGGAAAGGAGAAAGTAAAGACTGTCCATGGGAAAGGTTAATGGCACTGCTTTCTTCCCTTTCCCGCTCCAACATATTGCAATGTGTTTTCATTGTTTCGGGCATACTGGAAAACACTTGTGACCAGTGCATGTGCTTGTATGCACAACAGTTACGGAGAAAGATTGTCTTCCTAGCTGATGTCAGCTGCGCAGCCTTACAGAGGGGCATACAGGCAACAGAGATGGCAAGGATGTTAAAGAGGATTAAGAGAAGGGCAGCTTAAAATCCAAAGCAGTCAGCTCTGTTGGTGCAGTTCTGTGGGATACAGACTCAGCTGAGCCTGACTGCCACAGGTCAGCCGTGTAGTTTATAGAACAGCCAAGGGAGATTGTAGGATATGTGGTTGTAGGATATGTGATACGTAAGATAATGTAACCAGGATTCTTTAGAGATTACTGGTGTACTAAATCTCTGACTACGAAAGGATATGTAAAGATGCCACTCAAATTGTAATTTCTGTCTCGGTTCAGCTTTTTGAAATTGGTTTTGAGCATTTCTGTAGTCAGCTTGATGATTTGGCTCTTTAAAATAAGCAAGATTCCTCATTACAAGTAATATTTCATCTAGAATAATGAAACTGTTAAATAATACTGGGTTAAAATTTCTCATCTTAATAGTCGTTAATTGCTGTAATGGATGATCCCTTTGCTGCTACCTTATTGTTCCTTGAAAGCCTGTTGAAAGTCTCCTTCCTTCTACAAATCATTTCCCTTCCCCACCCCCTCTCATTTTATATTTGGTTGTACCATGTTAGTCTCCACTTGAAGCCTTCAAGAGTAGCTCTGCTTTCAGAGCACGCATCTCTCTCAGGGCTGTTATACCTCTGTGCTTCTTCTCTGAGAACCAAGATCCTGGAGTACAACTGCTCCACCATCTGAGTGGTCCCACCTCCATGATTTTTTTGGTGGGAGTGAGAAGAGAATGCTCAAATGAGCCATGACTGTTACCCGTTTCCATGCTGTGTTAAGATGGACTTGAGGTAATGAGAGAAACATTTATTGTAGAGTGTAACTTGTCTGTTTCAATCTCCCTGGTGTGCTTTAAAAGGAACGTGATGCTTTGTCCTTGTAAGTCAGGTGTACCAGGCTCTGGGAAGACCCATTTGGAAATATTCTGCCCTGCTTCACAGTTAGTAGCTCTGATGCCTATTTTAAATTAACTGAATTCCCTTTTGACTTTGGGAATGGAGAACTAATCCCACCGCAGCCCTTACTGCCAGGAAGAAAAAAAACCAATTATTGTGTTATTTCTTTTTGTTTGCTTCCTTTCTACTTCTTAACCAAAATATTCCCTTTGTGTGATGGGTAGACTTGGTTCTACTAAGAAGCATTGGCTCTACCCCTCCCTCACCCAGGCCAGGCTGGTTTGTTTTTTTTTATCGTGTAATACCTGCTTTGCTTCTCTTGCCATCAGTCACGTCTTCAGTGCCTTGGCAAGGTACAACAGAGGTGCAGCTGCATAGTAGATGGCCGTGCTCTGAGCCAACTCGTTTGGCCCTTCTATTTGGTTTCTTTCCTGTATAGTCTTACAAGGCAAATCTGCCTGAGGAACTGACATGCTTTAGCAGTTAGCAGTAAGCCCACGTAACATTTGCTAGGTTTGATTTCTGGTTTTGTCTGCATTTTTGTGGTCTCCGTCTGATAGAAGAGTGTAACATCAATGCCCATGCTGTCTTGTGTGGTGGGAGCTCCTGCACGCATGCTGCAAGTATCTGGCCGTTCCCACGGTGAGGGGGTATCTCTGGCTCTCCAGCTCCTGTGTAGACTAGGGAAGTGAATCTCGTTCACTTCTCTACAATGTGCTGTGGGCAAGTCAATTTTTATTCTCACTGAAAAGCTTTCACAGTGATAGAGAAGAGTATGTTTACATCGAAGCAGTGTTGGATAATGACCCCTATGCAAGTACGCTTCTAGTTAGATGGTAGATGTACTACAGTGCACCAAAAATTCCTTATGGCGATTGGTGTTTCTATGGGGAAGAATACACAGTATTTGATTGAATTTTGGCTTGATACATGATGAGTTGATCTTTATCTGGTCTGCAGAAGAGACTAACCAGATGCATGTCTGTAACTGCCGTCACCAGTTCTTCTTATAATAGTAGTTGGGGATACGATTTCCCTGTGTAAAATGTGTTTTGACAAATTGGGTACTGTTGATTCTGTGTCTAATTACAGTTGTCATTAAGCACTAGAACTTTGATTTGAGAAACAATACAACTCATCTGCCTTTTCTCTATGCAGAATTGGCTACCTGTAGTGATTAACAAGCTTCAGAAAAAGTGAGAGCAGACTGAATCAGCTTGAGAGTTGGCAAATTTGGCGCTGCTGAATGAAGATGCATTTGTTTGAGGTTTGAAAACCTAATCATGAAGATTTTAATCTCTCTTGATGCTTTATGTAACAGCACACCATGTGATCTCAGAATCTGTAGTGTCATCACTGTTCGCCCTTCTTGTTTTTGTTAATCATGACCAACCACAATTAAACTCCTCAAACTTTGAATGGAAGCGAGTGGATAATCTTTAACGGGTGAGGCTTTGTGATTCTTGAAAGTGCTGCAGAGTTCAGGACCTGTGGTTAATAGTGGAATGCTAATGCTAATCTTACGGCTGCCAAGGACTGAGAGGTATTTCTTCCAACCTTCCATCTGGGGGAAACTAATCAGTGGGTACTAAATAGATACATCAATGAAAGTGACACTTCTTCAGAAACAAGGCTCTGACCAAATAACCATGAAAGTGTTATTCTTGGACCTGGAACAGCATCTAAAGAGGTATTTATAAAATTTTTAATTTTTAGATGCTTGATTTACTTTTCTTCCTTTTTTTAAAAAAATGGTTTCTTAAACGAATTTGTTTGAGCAAGTACTTAAAAATGCTTCTCCTAAACCAAGGTGCTTGGCACAAGTTGAAACTATTTCAAACTATTTAAAGCTAGGAGTATCACATTGGTTGAATGTACTGTGTCATGCAGACATAGTTTTTGTTTACTTATTGTTTTACTTATTCACTGAAAATCTGCATGTCTTGAAATCTCTTTATAATATAGATTATTTTAGATATTTTAGTAAACTGTTTGCCATTACAGTACTTTTCCTCTTTTCAAAAAAGTTATTACAGTTATTCCAAATCTTAAGTGATGCAATACTAAACCAAATAATGACAATTTTGACATGATTTGAAATTTATTATCAAGCACGTTCATATTCATGTAAATATTTTTCATACATAATATATTTTCTGTCTTGTCATGTGTTTAAAGAACAGCTTAGTTAATCAGTCTTGTTAAATGTTTGGAGAGACATTGAAATAAAACATGGTCTTCTGCATTACATTTGTTAACCTCCCTTTCCATCTAAACAGTATAAAAATGAGGTGGATGGTTTTGATCTGGTTCCTTTCTAGTGTTTAAAAGAAATACCAAGTAACTTGGTGAATGGGAAGAATTATTTTACTGAGTTAAAAATATCTGATAGTTGGGGGAATGAAAATGCCCTCATTCTTCATGTTAAAGAGCTGTTGTTCTGTGTACAGAAGGCAAATACCCTTCTGTGGGAGAGAGCACAGAATGTGTTCTTCGTAACTTCTGATCTCTGAACTGGTAACTTTTGTTACACCACAGCCTTAAAATCCAGAAACCTTGCTCATATCATATAAATTTTGATAAATACTAATTATACATATTCACTTGTTACCTTTGTCATGTTATGTTTGCGGTACTGCCCACAGAGAATAGCTTTCCTCTGTGAGTGGTGCCTCTTTAAAGAATATAAATTTATACATTGAAAACTTTTTTAAAAAAGTTCTTCAGCAATCAACAGTTTCTAAAAACATGCTTGAATTTTGAAATGGATGTTAAAAACTACACTAAAATCACCTGTATGCCTAAGGAACCAGTGTAATGGAAATACTTTATGATTTTATATAGAAATCGAAATATAACAACAAAAGGTATGTTGTGCTTGAGTGGCGTCTGTGTACAGCAATGACCTGTGTTCTCATATATTACCGAGCAAGAAAGGTTGTATTGAGAAGATTGGTTTGTGGTAGGAAACAATCTGTTCCACAAAATGTATGATGAAAAAAAGTGTGATGGAGTAGACATGCTTTTTCTTTAACCTTTCTGCATTATTAAGAGGTTTTGCTATAACTGATTTTTACTGATACACATAGCAGCCCAGCGTAGCACCTCTAGTTGTAACCCAAAATCTACGTTAGTTATGTAGAAAATGTGGATGACTTCTCCTGTATTCTTGTTCAGCAAGCTACTTCCTGTTTACTTCTCGCTTGCTTTTGTTCCCTCTAGTTTCATTTACAGAGACACTGGGTTTGCTCTACTTGTTTTTCTGTGAGTTCAGGCTGGCTGATTGTCACGTCACCATAAATTGCAAATGAAGGCGAAACTTCAACCTCTTGCGCAGCTGTCCTTGGCTATTGTTGCATATGGTTATATTGGCTTTCCAAAACTGACCCTACTGAATGTGTGGGCCAAATCAAAAGAAGCATTTGGCTTTCTTCAGGTTAGATGTAGAATCTCTTTTTTGAGAGGGAGTGCAGATAAAATTAAATACTTTATACTTTTTCATTTAAAGTTTGTGTGCAAGAATGACATCCAAGATCTAGAGTTCAGGCTCTGGAGCTCTGCCAGGGTGCTGTGGAAGAGCGATCCCTAATGTCTGTGTGCTACTGGGGAGCTATGTAGCACTAAGCAGCTGGAAACTGTGATTATGTAGGTGTGCAGGAGCTCCTGCTTCTCTTGTACTGCAGGCAGTTGGTGGCTGTGTCTGCTTGAGGCCTGGTGTGTATCGGCATTTTTCTGTATTTGTACTGAACAAATGGTGTCGTGGCATCTTCTGTATTTCTTTTTGAAACTTGGTTGGAAATGCAGGTCATGTGAGCCTGGGGCCTGGGGGAACCCACCCAAGTCAGAAGATGCTTCAGGCTCTGGTTATGGCGTCAGCTGGAAGGAAGGAGTGCTGGGTGCACCTGCTAACTCTTGGAATGGTTAAGGTGGGCTGTATTGGTTAAAGGGACAAAAACTTGTGTGTCTTGTGCTGTTATATTTAGGTCATTCCTATCTGAACTTCAGTAACTTTAGCTGGTTTAAAGCATTCCTTAGTGAAGGGCATCCAGCCTCTACCTGATCTGATATCAAGGGATAGAAAACCAGCTGTATTTGAGCTGGTCCTTCTTACTATTTTTCAAAGGCAGGCTTTAATTCATCATTAGGCAAATACTAAATAGATACATTCTAATATGAAAAAAGAAAACAAAAATCTGACAGCTCCTGAAACCTAGCATTTTCACTATTTAAAGGTAGCTTTTCACTCATCATTCTCAGTCCTTCCAAGGATTTCAAGGATCCTTTCAAGTACCTTGACATCTTTCAGTCTGTCAGTATAAGTGAATTCCCCCAACCCCAATCTCTGAATCAGTTCAATGGTTCTTTTCTACCTGTTTCAGTTTATCAACAGCATTTTTTAAAATGCCGAATTCTTCAGAAATGGGGCTGAAAAACAGGTTTGGCCAAACTAATTTAAGGCAGGAGCCTATCTCAGTGGCACCGTTGTTATCCTGTGACTCAAACATTCACTTGCAAGTATTTTTGTTTATAGCTGTCATGATTGCTCGGGGTTGAACTGCTGATCGATGTTACTGTCTACCTGCCCAGGGCCTCTAGCGATTAGCAGTAGCTGGGGAGTGTCAGAGAGGAATTCCCCTGTTCTGTACCTTGTGTGGGAGCAGGCAATGCCTTCCTGGATGGGAGGCTGCCTGGGGTGGCTTTTTGGAAGAGCTGACTTGTGCCCTGTGCTTGGTGGGGCACTGCAGCAGTGGTGGAGCTGGAAAAGGGGCTTTAAATCCTGTCCTGCAGCAGGACTTGACAGCAGTGTGGCAGCTCACCACGTTGATGCTGTAGAAGTGGCCACTGGGCATCTGGGCTAACACCCTGCACGAGAATGAGGAAATGTACCCGGGAGCTGTTTTGGATTCCCATGTGTTACTGAGTGGGTTACTCATCTCAGGCTTCTGATGCTGGAGCTGGTTGGGGTTTTTGTGGGGGTTTTGTTTTGAGGTTGTGTTTTTTTTTTTCTAAGCCACAAAGGTTCAAGGTGTTATCTTATTAACAGTGGTTTTCTGGAGGATGAAGTAATTGTTTTCAAGAAGTGTTCAGTTAGTATATAAATGAGCTCAGAACTCGTTTTGTACAAAAGACTCTTGGAACAGCTAATGAAACTTACTTTATGTGGATATCCACCAGAAAACAGGCATCAGAACTCTTAGGGAGTGGACAGGACTGCTTCATAAACAGTATGCCACTCGCAAATTTAGCCAACTCTGCATAAAGACTATTACCCAGATATTGAATAGGTATGAAATAACATGCTGTAAGCTTTCCTTTGCAAGTTGTGTATTAAAAGATTAAGATTATCTTCTGCTGTTTGCAAAATGTCTGCCTCAAGGGTGGCTAAATGTCAGTGGTGTCTGTTCTGTGTGGCCACCATGGATCTGACAGTCTCAAGGTACTTCCTAGAAGATGAAGTCCTGCGGAAAATGAGGGCTTTGTACTGGCTGGGGTTCTTTTAGAGGAGCAGTAAGGTACTGAGGAAGGCTGAATCCCAACTGAAGGAGAACCAGGACTTCAGGGTATATGGGCCTTCTGTAGATGGTGGGACCTATGCCAGCCATTTTCAGTCTCTGGCCTGGAAGGTGTTCCAAATATGCTGAGCTGGCACATTGTGTTCTGACTGGTCTCTTTGGTTTGCAGTGTGGCAGAATTACAGGAACGAAGTGTTGCACTAAAGCGGGTAATACATCTCTAAAGACATAAGGCGCAGTTGGGTCAGATTTGAAATATATTTATCTGTCTTAAGGTAATTTTGAAGTCATTTTTAAGCACACCTCATTTCATAGGCTTATGTATTTTCCCAGGTTTCTTGCCTTTCTATTTCAGGTCAGTATTGCTTTAAAATTCCTTCCTTCAGTGGGGAGAAGGTAAATGTTTTTTTTTATGTGGAGATACTGTTGAGATTTCTGCGGTCGTGAGTCAGCAGGATTTGTGTCTCTTAAGTCACTGAAGCTATGCCTGGATTAAGACGCTTGGGAGTACTTTCCCGCTCCAGGGTCTAGCTGTACCTGTTTCTTAATGCTGTACCGAGTTGAAGCAGGAGCATACATCAGATTCCTCTCATATCCTTGTTCCCACAGGGTGGGGAAAGCACAGCCTGGGCAGGAAATCGTCCAGCAGATGGCTGACTTAAAGGTTGATAAAGAGGAGCAAGACTTTGGGATACACTGCCGTGTGCAATAGGTGTAGTAAATCAGGTCGCATTCTTACTGGTTTCTGGAAGTTTCCCCTATGCTTCCTGAATGGGTGGAGGTACATTCTATAACTGCAAGTTTCCATTCAGTTATAAAAATACCTTTAAATACATCAGAGTGAATGCAGCCTGTTTGTCAAAGTGCACTTCTGCTTGGATGGAACAACAGCTCTTGACTTTTCTCTAAATTTTCTAAGTAGTCACCAGATGTTGATAAAACTGTGGGTTGAGGTACATCTGAAGTAGAAAGTTTTGACCACTTAAGAAATTAGGAAATACGGTATTACACATACATTAGAGCCAGGGGAGTCATTCACCTACTTGTTAATTGATATTGCTAATACCTTTTGAAGCCATTTGCCAGTGATTGTGAAGAGATTGAAACTGTAGGAGTGTAAATGGACAATTGGATAGAGGTCTGTCATCTTCATATATTTGCCAAGGATGAAAATTGTTGTTGAACTCTGACCTTATTGTCTTTATTCTACTATATGTGTAACAGAGTTGCAGTGTTGGGTATTTATTATTATTATTTAACAGAATGTCCTTAAAAAAGGTTCTGCATAACGGGGTGGTAACGAGTGATCTGCCATGTCAAAAGCTGAGCAATGACGGACCTTCATCCTCATTCACAGCAGATTGTATTCCACATCCCGGGCACTCAGTTTCCTGCACTGTGATCTTACCTTACATTTTGTGTCTATATGCCTGTACTTTTCTCCTTTGATCATCACTGGCTGTTTTTAATCATTTCTGTAGAAGCTGGAATAGGGAACTTCATTCCAGACTTCCTGAAGACCATAGGACAACACTGGTTAATTGTGTGGGTTTTGGCTTTGTTCCTAGCAACTCTGAATTTGCTTCTAGTGTGATATACTTCTGTGGGAAACACAGGCTTAATTTCAAGCATTGAATTGAAAAGTAGCCATTAAAGGGAAAATGATATTCAGTGAGAAGTGTAGGCCAACTGTTATGCAGTATAAGTAATTTCTTAATAAGCATGAGTAAATTATTAGCTGATCCAAGATTTTCAATGTAGTTTCAAGGGGAACAATTGGAAAAAGTGGAGGAGGTGGGAAAGAGGAAGGAAGAGATTGACATAATAGGTGTAGGCTTTATGGGGACTGGAGACTGGGGACAGGGGAAATGGAGGGACTTAAGGTCCTCTGTCCCCCTTCCATGGTTAGCACCAGTCGGTGAGATGTAGTATTCCCATTTCATGTTACTTGGAGTGACTTTTCCACAGCCTTAAGGAAACAGAAGATATTAAGAGTTTAAAAAATGATAAAAGATTACCCTGCTCAGTTACAGGTTAAATTAGCTGTTACTTAATTTGATGACTAAATCCCACTGTGTGCTATCAAGGTAGAGTGGGGTGGGTGTCAGCCACTGTCTGAGTCCCTCCTGGGCTGTTGGCCCCCTGGGTCAGAGATACTAGTTAATATAGAGAACTTCAGCTTTCCAAATGCTTGTGGTGTCACTGTGCCAAACCACTTCCTATATTTGCTATGTTTCTTTTTGTTATGTTAGGTGTAACTTGAAATGGTCCAGTGACATTGTTTCTTTCCCTCTTTTAATTTTGGAGTACACAGTTGAAAAATCTGTTGTACAGCTAGAACAAGTGGGATTAAATGCTAGTGTAAGTAGGTTTTCCTTCTAGGTGTTCTCTTTGGTTTTGAGAAAATCATTGCACATGAAAGCTATGCATAAGAACAGGGAATAAGTTAAATCTAAAATTACTTAAACCAAATTTCACATAAAGGAAAGATGAGTTACAGTTCCATGCTTTGGGTAGTGAAACTTGGGTTGTAACATTTTACCACTGTTCTACGTAGGCTGCTTTATGGCAGTAAACAGATGGGGTTTTTTCTCCCCTTCCATCCTGGGGACAGTGTCAGCCTGCAGAGTGATGTGTGTAGCTTTCTGGAGGAAAGAAAATAAATTCCTGGCTCAGATGTCTCACTTAAAACTTTCAGGGGTGCTAACACAGCTGGTGGATCTTTTCCCACTTCCAGTCCTTGGTCAAGGGAAGTTTATGTAATACTGACAAGGACTTTCACTTTCAATGAAGTTAAATATTTTACACTTACTCATTTTAAGCTTGGATATGAAATTAGGGAAGCCTGTGATTCCCAAACTAGATGTTACTGCAAATATGTAATTCTCTGAGTTTAGGTGGTGTAACATCTGGATGCAATTTCAGGTTTTGAGTTATGATAGATCTCACTTGACTGAGGAGATCTTGAAACTCAGTGGATGTGCACAGAACAGTCCTTCATCCCAGCTGCATTGCTAGATGGTCATCGGTGGATGATCACAGGGAAGGGTATGCCGCATGTCCCTCTCCAAGCATCAAAATTGCTTTAAGATGGTTCGCATTTCTTTGCAGAGCTCTCTCTGATGGGTGGATTATCTCTGTGTTTGTCTATATCCAGGTACTTGGTACAGACCTTATGTTTTATTTTGTCAGCATTACAATTGGTAGAATCATTATAATTCTCATTAAAAACAACTGGGGTTGACTTAGCAATTAGTTGCCTGTAAAAGAGAAAGAGGATATCCTCAGAGGGGCCAGTGAGAACCTCTCCTTGTTTGTCTTTTGATCTTACATGGTTACCTTCTTGCTTTTAAATGCAGCTTTGTGTCTCCTGTGCAGAGCACACAGCATGATATTTCAGTGTGTGCATTGCAATTAGAAGTACTGTCAGGTTATTTCCAGAACCCCAGCAGGGTGTATGTATTCTTTCTGCTGACTATTTATTTAGTTATGCTTGCACATCTGCAAAAAAACCAACTTATTTACAAATATAGCAGTTCATTTCACTAGCATCTTGCATAGCTTTCCCTTTTATCTGTTTTTTCATGGGACTAAAACCCAATTCCTAGCAAACCAAATTAGAGTTGCAAATAACTTTACTATGGGGGAGGAAAAGATACATTTAAAGTAGTATCTGGCAGCAAGAGGTTCTTCAATTTAGCAGAGATATGTAAATGGAAATCTGCAGAATTCAAACTAGAAATAAAATATGTGTTAGCCTTTGGAGCTGAGCAGTAAGTTCTCAACCTCTCCAAGTTTTCTTTAAATCAAGATCCTAGCTACAAGTTTTGGGGCTGGAAAAAGATGTTGGCTAGATTCTGTGATCTTTTAGACTATCTGGATGTGATCTTTTTTTAGTTGGTTGGTTTGGTTTTGTCCTTAGTCTGTTAAAAAAATAATTATAACTTACGGGGGGGGCGGGGGGCGGTGCGGAAATCACTGGGAAGCTTCTCCAGCCTATCGTGTACCTTTACTGAGATGAAGAAAAAAAGTCATGGTGTATTGAAATAAATAATTCTTTAAGTCCTTGAAGCCAACTGCAGCCAGACTTTCCTCTTCAGGTTATTAGCTTGGAGCAGTGTTGCTAAGTTTGATACTGGGGGGATTGCTGTCAGTACACAAATAGTTTTGAATTTATGAATTTTAAGGCAGAATAGTACTTTGCCATTTATTGACTGTTTTTAGATGCCAAGTGAAATGTAAAGTCAGATGTCATGTAGAATCTAATTACTGTACTCTTTAGTAATTGTTAAAAATTTTTTTTAACCTTTCAGTGCTTTAATTTTGTGGTTGATAACTATAGCTGAAGTGCACAGGATCTGAGCCTGTCTTTAGTGTAAGTTGAAAGCGTGCTGTGACAGAAATTGCTGTTTTCTAGTACAGTTTTTCGTGTGGTCTCTTTGCAACATGGTCAAAAGATGAGATTTATTTTAAGTTCAGGAGATGCTTATCTAGGGCTTTTAATGTTGGCATTTAAAGGGGGCATACATTGACAAGATACCTGAAAGGTAATTTTTTTAAGTGAAAGAATCTAACATGCACACAGAAATACGCCAAACCAAACTTGCGTAGAGACAAAATGGTTCTGTGCTGCAGCTTACTTCATTATGTGCTTAAGATGAAAAGCTCTTTTTTCAAGTGCTTAGCGTGATTATATTGAGATGAGGAAATTTATTTAGTGGGAGAAACAGTGTTTAAGAACTGAAACACTACAAAAGGTGAAGCATGCTAAGAAGTCTTTCACTACCGTATATGTTTCAACTTAAGCAGTTGATTTACTTGAGCATCAGAGATGCTGGTGAGCTCCTTGTTTAGCAGTATATTGTATTCTGCCCTGCTTGTTTCTCAGTAACCCATCTCAACCCTTTTTCTATTAATTTAAGCAGTTTGTGAACACCAGGCAGACTTCCAAAGTGTATGATCTGCCATGTGATGGGACTCTAAATAAATGACCCTCATTCCATGTCCAGGGCTAACAGCGGGCATGAATTGGTCCAGCCCAGTGCAGACCTGGGGTGGCTTTACAGAAATAAGGAATTCTGCAGCCTTTCTCACCTCTGCTCCCAGGAATGTAAAATTGTAAGCTTTTGCAGGAGTCTAATACCATGTAGTATCTATTAATGAGATATTAAAAGAGAGAGAGAAGATTTTGAGTAACATAGTAGTCATCTTGACTCCCTTCTAGTGCTGTGAGAGAAGGTGAGTGAATCAAAACAACATAAGCTGAGTAAAGTGCATGTTGAATGTTATGGTAGAGGGGCCAGGAGGGGAGACAAATTGATGAGCAAGCAAGGGGGGGAAAGGGAGCTTGGAGGATTATTTTCCTTACAGCTTGTGTAGATTTTTTAAAATGTATGATATAAAACAGCAATAGCAAACCCCCAACTTTAAATACGGAGTTCTGTCCATGTTCTTGTCAGGCAGATGATGTGGTGTTGAGGTGAGAACATCACAGATTAGTGTTCTTCCCCCCCTGCCTTTTTGGGGATGAAGTAGTACATGAAAGTACATGTCCTGCTTTTTTTATTTCCTAGATGATTTGAGAGCTTAGAGCTTTCTCAGCCATAAAGGGACGCTTATGTTTTGCTTTTTAATAGGGTGGGCAAAGCAGAACATGCATATTAATATGCAGTCCTACTTACGCAGCTGACAGCTTTCAGTTGAATCATAGCTCTGCTTGTAGGCATCTAAAAATAAATGAATTTGCTAAAAGCCCACTGAAGTTAATGGAAGATGGCTAGAGAGTTTAGTGGGAATTGGATTTAGGATCATACCTGTATCTCTTCTTCACGAAGATACATTAGTATAGATTAGAGGGCAATGTTACTTATTGTTAATTTAGTCTGAAAATCATATTTTTCTGTCATAAGTGGGATGATGGTGTTTTATAATCACCAGTTGTTATGGCAGCACTGACGATCATCTTGGAATGCATCCATGACTTTATTTTTACATGTACTAATGAAAACACATACAAACGTCTGCTGCCTGACCTGCAACAAAAGCAGGCATTTCAAGGGTACGTCTGTGTGGGCATGTGAGTTTGCTATCTTCCAGGGAGTTATTTTATAAGGACCTAATTAGCAGAGATACAATTTCTCTGGTTTTATATCTACTCTGCCCCATTCAGGTTGAGACCTTTAGGGAACAGAGATTGCCCCTGAGCTTGTGTCCAGCTGCAATTCCGTTAATTTTAAAGTCCTAAGTCCCCTACTGTGAGGAGGAGTCATTTGAGACATTTACTTGATTTTCAAACCCCAGCTCTTCATAAAATATTAATTTAGATCAAGTCTAGGAGAGAAGTTGATACAGATTCCGGTACAGATGATGTGCTTTTGGAGCTGTTTATTAAATGGCTCACTTGGATCACTGAATATGTTTGAGTACCATTGTGTGTAGTATGTAACCTTTGCAAAGAAAGCGGTTAGTTGAAGTCTGTTCACATTGTATGGTTACTGGTGTTTGTCCATCAGGAGGTGGGAAGCTGGAGCCTGACACGTATGTTTTAATGTGGTGGTTCTAATTTACTTGCCTGTATTGACTTGCAAATGTAATAGCAAAGGATTTTTTTCAAAACCCCCTTCCTTTAATTTTCAGCCTGTTAGGTGGTATCCTGTGGAGCTTCCCCTGATATCTGAAGATGGCGAGATGAGAGCTGTGCCCTTGCGGGATGTACATCCTGTGTGGTACTAGGATAGCAGCTATGATGAGCACTTATTCTTAAATGTCACCTCTCTTGTGAACAGGATTAGTTTGTACTACTCTGCTGGCATTACTGAATGAAAGAATAGTAGACTAGGACAACGTAAATAAACTAAGAAGGATGATGCAGATACGCAAATGCTAAATTTAGCTTTAAGATGATTATTCTGTGCCTCCTGGCTTTCCTGCTTCTCTGGGAGCAACACCTGTGACATATATGTGACTTCCAGCTCTTGGAGAGGTTTGCTGTAGAGAATTGAAGAGGTTTTTTACTTTGTTTTTGTGCATTTAAGTAACGTAATGCCTTACGAAAGTGCAGGTCTAGCAGATAGTGGTTTTAGAGGCTGGCCCTTTCTTGTGGAGGTGTTTTGTGGTGGTCAAGCTCAGCCTTGGGTCTCCTCCTAAACTCTACTGGTAGAGAGGATCACTTGGACTGGCTGTGACTGTAGTGGCTGTGTTTGATGACACCTGAAAGCATAACATTTCTTGATAAATACACCACAGTTATGTGGGATAATTTTTTCCTACATTACTAGGCACGTGCTGCAACTTTTAAGACCATAAGTGCTGGATGACAATATAAAAATCAGCAAATACGCATTTTCCCTGTTATTGTACAAGAGTATTAGCTGGGTTGCTAGAAGTCCGAAGGTTTGGCAGTGCGTGCTTTTTGTGGATGATCTGATGGCTGAATATTTTTTCATAAATGGTTTTAGGGACTAATAAGGCGTGTAAAGGACAAAGAGGGATCGCTGCTGTTTTAGCAGATCTGTACGAGTCTGAAACAAGTTTTATCTGCAGGTGCATTTGTCTGTGCGTGTGCATCCCGCACAGGCGAAGCTGTCCGGTAACGGGTTTCATTCTCCGGGGCTGAGATGTGTGTAGGGGCGGTGGATCCCGCCGCGGGAGCAGGCACCGTCCCTGCCGGCGGGGCTGCCCCGGTGCGGCGGGGCCCGGCCGGCCCTGCCGTGCGCCGATAGGTGGCGCTGTCGGCGCGGCGACGGGCGGCCCCTGGGCGGCGCGGGCCGCGCTCCCGCCGGCGGCGGCTGGCAGCGCGCTGGGCTCCCCCGCCGCTCCCCAGCTCCTTCGGCTGCGGCTGCTGTTACTACTATTATTATTAATAATAATAATTATTATTGTTTTCATTCGCCGTCAGCGATTGCTGGTGGAAATCCACGGTGAGCCGCGCGTCGGCACCCCGTGTGCCGGGGTTTCGCGGGGGGGGAGGAGGGGGCAGAGCCGCCCCCCCACCCACCCGTGCGGGGTCGTCCCGCGTGGGCGCTGCGGGGCGGCCAGGGCGCTGCCAGCCCCGGGCGGCGGGGGGGGGGGGGGGGGCAAGCGCGCCTAATGAGATGCGATGAAGCGGGGGGCGGAGCCCGAGCGGCGGCGCAGCCAATGGACGGCGGCGGCGCCGCATAAATTATGGGGGGGCCGGGATGGCCAGGTTTTGTGCGGCGCGGCGGAGCGCTGACCTCGGAGCTGGCCGAGCGCAGCCCCGCGCCCCGCAGGGTCCCGCCGCCGCCCCGCCGCCCGGCGGAGCTGCCCCGCCGCCCGCGTACACGCACACGTCCGGCAAGAGGGAGACCTGATTTCTGCGGGGAGCCTTTCTGGCCGCGATTGCATGAATGCCCAATGTTGTAGACCAGTGGCAATGGATCTAGGAGTTTATCAACTAAGACACTTCTCAATTTCCTTCTTATCGTCCTTGCTGGGCACCGACAACTCGTCCCTGAGGCTCGACAGTAGGTAAATAAGTGTTGTGTCCGAGGGGCTCTGCCGGCGCGGCGGTGGCGGGGCAGGTGAACGCCGGGCTGACTCCTTTGTCCGGGGGAGCCGCAGCGGCGGCACCGGGCGCCCGCCTCGCCTCGTCTCCCCGCCCCGGAGGGGCTGCCCTCCCCGGCGCGGAGCGCGGCTGCCGCAGCCTGCAGTTAAGCTCGGTCTTTGTGGTCTGCTGGGGGGCAAAATGTCGGGATATTTGATCCGGCTGCGGGCGGGGGGCTCGGGGCGGCTTCACAGGTTGCTTTACTGCAGTGGAGCATCCCGGTGAGGCGGCGGCGGCAGGGCAGCGTGAGGATGACTTTCTCAGCCAACTGGCTACCAATGCCCGCGTCTCTTCTCTCTTAAATAATTCAGCCGCCGCTAATGTATTTTTTTTCTTTCTTTCTTTCTCTCTTTTGCAGTTCCTCTGGTGCAAGCGTGGTAGCTATCGACAACAAAATCGAGCAAGCCATGGTACGTACCGATTGGGGCATAAAACCGTGGTGATGTTTGAAGCGGTAAACAATATGGGGATGCGGCTGGTTAACCCGTGCGCGGACGCGTTTTGGTAGCGGGGCCGGGGAGAGGGAGGGGGAGGCACGGCTCCGGTTCTGGGGGCTTTTTTTCTGGTGGTTGTTGTTTTATCGATCAAAGGCTTCCTGCGGGGAGGAATGCGCACTTCTCTCTATCGATGCCGGAGAGGGAATGACGGCATCGTTTTTGGCTCCTGCCTCCCCAACCGATTGATCCCAGCTCCGTGCGGCGGGGGAGGGGCGCTGCTGGGGCAGACAGCGGCATTTGTGTGTGTGTAGGGTGTTACACACACACGCCTACCCCCCAAAGCGGGGGTGTTTTGGGGTGCTTTTCGCTTTTTTTTTTTTTTTTAAACTCCTAGCGCATCCCGCTTCTGCCAAACAAGCGCATCCCCCGCGGGCTGCAGCCGGGCATCCTCCGCCGCTGCGCCCTTCTCCCGGCGGCCGGCACGGGCGTCGCGCTGCCCGGAGCCGGCGGGTCCCCCTCCGGGCCGCCGCGGCCGCCGGCCCGGCCCCCGCCCTGCCCCCGGCGCGGTCCCGCTGCGCTGCGCCTGGGGCCCGGCCGCCCTTTGTTACTGGAGCGGTGCCTGGAGCCGTTCTCACGGGAGCCTCTGCCGACTGTTGCTAGGCAAACTCCGAGCCTTTAACTCCCGGCTATAAATAACTCGGACGCTCATTGGCCGGGGCGCGCTCTGACGTCATCCACGGCCGCGCACGGTCGGCGGGAGGGAGGGAAATGCGGCAACCTGCGCTGAGAACTGGCTGCAGCCGGTGCGCGGGGGGCGGGGCCGGGCGCGGGGCGGGGCCTGGCCGCGCGCCGGGGGCGGGGCCCACCGCCCTCCCCGGGCCCGCACGTGTGCGGCGGCTTGTGACCGGCCCCCGGTTCCGGTGGGGCTCGCTGGGGCCGGGCCGGCGCCCTCCGCCGTGGGCCGGGGCCGTGTCCCTCGCGGGGGGACCTGCCGCACCGCGCCCCGGCAGAGCTGGGCGGCGCCGGCCCCCGCCACCGTGGGTCGCCTGCGGGGCTGCTCTCCTGACGCTCCTGCTCTCTGCTGCCTTTCAGGATCTGGTAAAGAGTCACTTGATGTACGCGGTAAGGGAGGAAGTGGAGGTCCTCAAAGAGCAAATCAAAGAGCTGATAGAGAAGAACTCCCAGCTGGAGCAAGAAAACACTCTGCTAAAAACACTGGCCAGCCCGGAGCAGCTTGCCCAGTTCCAAGCACAGCTGCAGACTGGTTCCCCGCCTTCCTCTTCCCAGTCACAAGGGACAACACAGCAGCCTGCTCAGCCGGCATCACAGGGGTCAGGGCCTTCAGCATAGTTCGGGATGTCGTTGCCATCATGATTGCTGGCCTCTGGACTGCCCAGAGCAAGAAGGACTAGCGGGAATCCGCCACAGCCACCCTTCATCCATTTCAGTGCACATTGCAACTCAGACTGAGGACTCCATGCCCCGTACACATCAGGAGAGGCTTCTCTCCCTCCCCGTATTATGCACTCATCTGTCTCTCTCTCTTCCCTCCCTCCCCCCTTTGGCTTGAAGGAGTCTTTGTTCTTAGGTTGACTGAATAAAATAAACTTCTTCCAGAGAATTAGCACAAGTACACTGGGGACTTGAGCAGCTTCTGCAAATGGCTGAGAAGCGAAGCTGCATGCCTGAATTCTTTTTTTTTTTGGTTTGTTTGTTTTTAAACCTTCTGCTCATCCAGTGACATAACTGATACAAGTGCTTTTCGAGCTTGGAAATATGAAGAAACAGACTGGAGTAAAAAGTGATGGTTCAATCCCCCATAGTGCACTGGGGTTCCAAAGTGAGGACTGGTGCATAGGATCGAAGAGGGAGAGGGAGAAAGGTAAATTCAGTGTTTTAACATTTAATTGTCACCTGAAACCTTAAGTGCAAATACTTGCACCGTTTTTTGAAGCAGTGGACAGGTGCATAAAGCTGTATTATATATAGAAAGCAGGTAGGTGACGTACAGTTGGGTCATAGGATAATTACAATGAAGGTTATTCGCCTACTGTATATTTGTGTATTTAGTGTAATTACTTTGTAAAATAGAAAACTGTAACTATTTAGGTTGTACAGATTGAAGTTTAGTTGTTTCATTGGCTGATCTGAAGAAGTTTGGAAAGTTGTTTTTTTTATGCTACATAAATAAGAATGCACCTACGCAACTGTTCAGAATTTGGCAGATTTATGCTGTTTGTGTAACTTCTGAAGTTCCCTGGCTGCTGATTATCTTGAAGTAAATCTTTGTTCATTGTAGTTTGGTTCAAGACAGGAAAAACCACTCCAAAAATTATCAAACCCTGCTAGCAAAGAATTAAAAAAAAAAAAAAAAATTGGATTTCCCAGTATGGATTTTTTGCATATGATCTGTATAGTAGTATGCATATGTTTTTGTGCATGTTCTCTAAACAGTTGTAACACGTCAATGTATTTAACTGTTGCACTTGTCAACTTTCAATAAAGCATACAATGTTGATAAATCACTGTTTGTATACTGTACTAATGTTAACTGCAGTCACTGTCAACATGTTGCAATGCAGTTTTACATAAGCAGAGAGGTCAGGAGAAGGTCCAGGCTTCAGAGGTGTAGTTTCAGCTAAAAATGCATCTCCCGCTTTCCACAGTGTTCTTAAAAACACAGTGAACATGAAGCCAAACGAAGGAGGTGGGAATAGGGGGCCTGACTAAGCAAAGCTCCTTGTTTTGCTCTGGTCGTGTGCAGGCAGGACTGTTGAGTGCCTTCTGTATGTGGAGTAGCAGATAAGCAGGAGTCAGGCATCTGCTTGTATGATCAGCTATGAACGTATAAATCTCGTGCAACGGTTGTTCCGTGGCAGCACACTGCACCCGTGCCTGAGCGTGGGTCTCCCCGTGCTGGCAGCAGCTCTGATACCCTGAATTCAGGGTGACTGAGGCAGCAAGCATTACGGCTTCCCCGGCAGTGCAAACATGACTGACCTGCCCTCCTCTCAAACTGCCAGGCTGAAACCTCGGCATCCAAGAATTTCTCACTTTCACTCCCACAGCTTTTTATCTTGATTATTTGATACTTTTGTGAGTTAAAGTTGTCTGAACTTGGCTTGCAGTATTAATTCTGCCTTCTAAAATTGTTGAGAAGAAATTCCAATTATGTGTGAAGATAAAAACTTTCCCTTTGGTTTGAAAAAAGTATTTCGTTCCTCTTTAGTTATGATGATTAAAATACAACTGAATCTAAACCTACCGATTTCTAGGTGAATGACTAGATACAGCGTGATTGATAGGCTATAACCGGGGGAGCAAAGGAATTTGCAGTTTTGCAGTGGATGGTGTTAGCTAGTGCTGAGCATGTGAATCTTGTATACTTGAAAGAGTATTCCCGGTTAATGAGGGAGAATGGTCAGTGCTTTGAGTGGTAGGGCAGTTCTTTGACCTTGAAAGCATTGTCCTAAAATTTGAATAGAAAGAATTAATTTGGCTTAAAACATAAGGGTTAATTACAGAGGTGTGTGTGGTGTTTTTTTTTTTTTATAGGGTCTTATATGACTGCTTATTCCATATAATGAAAATCAGGAGATACCGTTCTTGTGGAATCTCATGTTTTGAGAGTAATCGGGTGTAGCAGAGGGAGCAAGAAGGCTGAGGCTTCAGAGGCAGAACAGATCATCTTTTTGTGTGATTTATAGCTAAATTCTTGCTTTTGGGTACTCATCATACGGCAGTTCAGGCGTTGCTTAGTTGTATCACGGCATGAGTAGTTGCATTACCTTTATTGGGACTAGTATATCAAAGTGCATGCGTGAGTGTGTCTATGTGGGAGTGTGAACTTTAATTCGTAGTTTGTGTTCTTGAGATTTCAGTCTATAATTTGAGAATGTTCTTAATGAGGAAACGCCAGAGAGAAATGCGAGATGCTTTTTTTCATGGATTAAGCTAAAATTAGAAATTGATGATAGCCTTTGTGGCAGAACAGCACTGGAATTATTTGGATCTGACAAAAGGAATGCTAATTTTGGTGCTTTTTAAATGGCTTAATTGTCTCCAGTTGCCTTTCTATTCTGAATGTCTCTTTAGCACTTCCAGGCTGTAACATTGAGTATATAAAAAAGTCAATCTCAACATGCAGAGCCGCTTTTTCACCCACTTCACTTACCAAAATTTGCAAGGAATTACTTTTTTTTATTTAAGAAAGAAATTAACCTCTGCTTTTATTTCTTTCACGAAGAGCCTGAGCATATCCTAAATCCAAGATATTTTTTTTAACTGTTCTTTAATACAGTATTTGGAAGTCTGAAAGTTTGGTTAAGGTAATCAACAATTTTAGTACCTTGTGCTTCAATGCTGACAAATACGATAATTTACTCTTAGTTTTAAAACTTCAGTACCTATAGAGCTTTTCTTTGTAGCTGTTTATTAATTGCTAAAGTTAGGCAGAGCAGTGTTTTGCTGCTGAATTGATTTTAGCAATAGCTCTATCAAAACTGCAGCCTCTCTGTGAAACAGATTCAAATCAACTAAAATTGCACTTGAGACCCAAATAAAAAGTGTTTCAGTCAATGGTGTTGTAATGCTTCTGGAATTAATTGTTTTGATTTTTGTTTTTATTCTAGAACAAATAATTTTTCAGAGCACTTTAAATCAAAGCTTATCAATAGTTAAGAGTGTAACCTTTTTCCACCAGAATTTTTCTTTGTATGAGCTCTGAGTTGCTCAGGTTTACATCCACAGTGAGAATAATGTAATCTGTCTTTTATTTGCCAGGCTCTTTATTCTCTGCCTATCTCCAACTCAGTAACTCTTCAGGCTATATTCAAGCTGTTTGTCATTTAACTTGTTGACAATTAGCTGCACACTTGCTTTATTTTTAACAGCAATATGATAAACTCATCTAAGCCAATTATTGTAGAGAGCAAGTTGCTATTTTTTACCTCTTGTGGCTTTTTTTTTTTTTTTTTTGGTTAAACCAATCATTTTTGACAAATAATTCTAAGGCAAGTCCAGATTGTCCAGATTCTGGGGGCTCTGTAAATGGGGAAGAGAAATATGCTTCAATAATGTTGATCTGGAGATCACCCAGACAACACCTCCCAGCAGCAGTGGAGTAAATGCAGTGCCTTAAGAGATCCCTCTCCCTCATTCTCATGGAATAAATCCATGCCTGGGAGGCAGCTTCCCATCTTTCAGCTGGAGAAAGAACCCAGCAAGGCTATTTGGGAATTACCACCCTTGATTTCTGTAGCTACAGTGAATGTATTTATCTCAATACAAAGAATGTTAATTATTATTTATTCCTTGTAGGGTGAAATAGCAGTACTCGAGCTCGCTGACTGAAGGCATGCTTGTTTAGCTTAATATATGCCATTCACAAAACCTCTTGTTAAACATGCTGAGTACTTTAGTAACAGTTCACATCTTACCAGACACTGCGTTATTTCTTGCTTTTCTCCTCTCTCTTTGGGATTATGCGTTCTGACTTTCTGGCAAGTTTGCTGCTGGGCTGAGCCTGAAACAAGTTACAATTCCAAGTGCCTAAACTGGAAATCAGCCTAATTCCATCCATTGCTGGTCAGCGTAGCTTCAGATGTATGAAACCGAATGGAGGATAGTTGCTGGAGGCAGCTCCTGGGAAGTCTGGAAAGAACGTAGGCATTTGAAATGCTTGTTTGAGGATACTCTGAAAAACACCTGCCACTGGCCTGGTCCTTTTCCTGCGATGAGTAAGCAGACTCCTCTGACTGCATTTAGTATGTGCTGAGCTAGGCCAACAAACGCCGTGTCTGAAAATCCCATGGCAAGGAGTTTCCAGCAGACACTGGCAACTGCCCTCCTGAATCGGGGTCCAGTTTCCAACAGGAACAAAGCCAGGCTCAGCAATGAAGTTAAAAGCCAAACCATGAATAAACCAACTTCCTTACATTGTAAATACGCTGGAAAAGGGCAGCGGTTCAAAAAGGAAAATGAGCAAAACTGCAATGACTTTCCTTGCAGCTAAGTGCCTGTTGGTGGTTGTTCATTGAGGTGCCCCCGGGAGGGTTGTGCTGCACCAAGAGGCAAAAGAGTTTGGGTGGGACATGGCCAAGAGGCCTCCGAAAGGCAGCACAATGGGAATTTGGGTACTGTGTAACAGCCAGCTGAGAAAAGGGAAAACAGTTCTCAAAAGCCTTGTTCTAGAGCTAAGCCAGGTTCTTAGGTCATCCTGAAGCTTAACTTTGATGCTTCAGCTGGATTGGGTGGGGGTGGTTTTTCAGTGATGCATATGTGGTGATGCATATTGGATGTGGTTCAAGCTGTCATGAGAAACTGGCTAGTCAGAAAAAAGGAAGGAAAAAAAAAAAAAAAAAAAGGTCATCCTAGCACTCCAGTCTTCTAGTTTGGGTGGACTGAGAGCTCTGTTAAAAGTTCTCCCTCTTTGAAGGTCTAAAGGCACCGTAAAATGGTGAAAGGTGCTGGAGACTGGGAGATGGGCTAGGGGACTTTTCCCCGCACTGCCTATGAGCGCTGGCACTTCCAGCCTCTTCTCACCTCCCTGTGACAGACCTCAAGTGCTTTCATCATCTGGCCAGTGCAAGCTCAGGGCAAACCCACCTGAATCTTGGAAGAAACAAAAGGGCAGTGGTTAAAATTTGTCAGCCTTTAAAAAACAAAGTCAAGAAGAACAAGCCTTTATGGCCTTCATGGGAAAGCAGATCTGTTGTTCATCAGGGAGTATGGGAAGGGAGGGAGATGAGCTTATTTGTGGATTATTTGAATTACTGTCAGCTGCTTTCCAGTCCAACATACATTCAGGATCTCTAGGAGCTGGAAGCTGGGGATCTGTGCTGAGCTCTCAGATCTCCCTCAAAAATCGTGTTTAAAGTAGCTGCCTGCATTATGCTCCCACGGAGGCTGCGGTAAATGGTCATTCTTCCTCCCATTAGTTTTATTACTGAGAACCAGCCTGTTCTGCCTCTCTGCAGCTGCTTTAATCGAAGCTTTGCTACCCGATAGCCATCAGAAAAGACATCTGCAATTCAATTAGATATGTGCTTAAACTCACAATCTCTGTGAAACTGGCCGCTGCCAGAACAGAGTGCCCTCCACGCTGTGGGCTTGCTGGTGCTGCAGCCTGCAGGGCTCTGCTCCAGCACTTCTGCCTCCTGCCACCGGCTCATCCTCCCTCCTGCCTTGCTGGCTCTGCTTACAGATGCTTGAAATGAGGACCCGTTCCTCATCAGAGGCTGGTAGGAGCGTACTACTTCTTCCTTGCAAAGCAGGAGAGAAGCTAGAAACTTGGCACCACTCAGGAGCCACAAAATCTGCTTTATGACTTACTGAAAGTGGTTGCTGCAGTGTAGCGTCTTTCTGCCTTGGGAAGTAGGATGAAGAAGCTCCAAAGGTGCTCCAGGGGTAAATTACTGTGCTTTTTGCATGGGCATGAAAGCATGATGAATTGGTAGGAATGTCCATACCAAAAGGAACCGGATGGCTTTATTTTCACTGATTTTAATTTAGTCTCCAGTGCTGTAAATGCATATTCCCTGGTGCTGGCTGCTCCAGGGCCACTCTTCCTGCTCGTAGTGACCTTCTGAGGTGACTGAGGCAAGGCCCAAACACCTCCTGCTTGGGCCAGACCGCCAAGAGGAACAACTCTTTGGAAATATTTGCGTGACCCCAGAGGTAAAGGTGACCTCCAAGTGATGTCAGGTTGATCCCTACCACATACCACAACCATACCATTTGTTTAAAAACGCTGCAGACGGATGTTGCAAAGTGCTTCAGCGGTTTGCTTAAAGCATTTCTAAGAACCAATTATAAAGGCTTGCAAATCACAAATGAAAGCAGTCAGAAGGGAGGTTTGCGTGGGCTTCTTTGTAGAAAAGATGCAGTTGACAAAATCGCCAAACCCAAAGAGAAGTGAAAAAAAGGTGAGTGCGGGGAGTGGATGTGGCTTGCAGCTCACGGCAGGTTTCCGTGCCTTCAGGGAGCAGCAGCCCCCACTGATAGAGAGGCAGATTTAATGCTTACCTGGCACAGGAGAAAAGCAAATGCGCATCAGAACGGTGCAGCTGAGTATAGCCTTGATGGGTTGGGGTGCTGTACCTGTCTGCGTCCCCTGAGCGCAGGATTTAGCAAAGCCTTGCTAAGTGCCCTGCAGCCATGGACTTTCTCCATCTGCTGTTCACAAGGGATCCACCCCAGCAGGATGATGAAAGCACTTGAGGTCTGTCACAGGGAGGTGAGAAGAGGCTGGAAGTGCCAGTGCTCATAGGCAGTGCGGGGAAAAGTCCCCTAGCCCATCTCCCAGTCTCCATCAGCTTCAACTTAAAATCCTGCGAGCAGTGGTGGGATCAAGTTCAGTCATGCTCTTAATGAACAGCAGCTCCCCTTTAATGGGCTCATGCAGAGGATCTGAGCCAGGACAGCCTGTTTGCTCAGGAGGCAATTACTCCTATTTACTACTTAAGTGCCATAAATGCACTTGGGCTTTCTAAGGAGCAGCAGTAGCTGTGTTGCCAGGGCATGTGGAGCAAACCGAAGCAGCTCCAGCCAACAATAAGATACAGACACATCAGGGCTGGGGGTGCTCCAGTAGGTCTAGGATAGAGGGAGATGATGGGGGAGGCAGTATTCTGACGTGGCCTGTTGGATGCCAATGCCTGCGTTGGACATGTCAGAGCTAGGCAGTGATTTTATTCCAGCCCTGGGCTACTTTGGGTGGCCTTGGTAGCCAGAGAGGTCTGGGAGCAGGTACAAGTGCCAAGCTGCTGAGATGAATCTCATGCAGAGCAGGGGAAATCAGAAGAGGCTTGAAGAGGCTTTCTTTTCCCCACCCTCACAATGTTGATGTTCTTAATGTAGCTTTAGTAAATGAAGTGAAATCTTATGGGGGAAGGGAAGTCTAACATGGGCCCCTATCTGTCTTAAAGGGTTTCCAGCAAGGAGGTTTGGGGCTATTTTTCTGCTGGAGCATCCTCAACGCCTGCAGTGCTTAAACTTGCTCCCGGACACTCTGGGGTTTTGGCAGAACAGATGTATGTGCACAGACACCACCCCCCCCCCCAGGCCATCTATGCTGAGCCTGCTGGATCAGGAGGCAGAGGGCCTGTGACACCAAGTGACATCGGATGGCAGCTTTCAGCCAGCCATCGCCCACCCACCATTCCCTGGAGGAGCTGTGGTACTCCTCGCGAGGGTTAATGCCCCCGGTGAGTGCTGGGGCACATAGGGCAGGGCACATAGGCTGCACCCCGGCACCCTGTAGCCCAGGGAAAATATTCCAGTTTTCCATGGTGCTCTTATTTCATTT
This sequence comes from Falco biarmicus, assembly GCF_023638135.1. NCBI lineage: Eukaryota > Metazoa > Chordata > Aves > Falconiformes > Falconidae > Falco > Falco biarmicus. The sequence goes on from NC_079289.1 coordinate 32,739,741, forward strand.
CAGCGTGGCTGCTTGCAGTCAAGCCTGCAGGTAAAATCAACCCACGGCCACAACTCTGTTCGCATTTCAACCTGCGGCTTCAGTGGCAAATGCCCCTTTCTTTAAAAAACGTTCCTTTCTGGGGATGTGAAAATACAGGTATCGGTTATTAGTAATTCAGAGAGGAAAAAGTTATCCTATCAACAGTCTGTTGTTTACAGGAGGGTTAGATCCTTTGCCTTTTCTCAAGATAAATTTCAGGTGGGCATTTTAGCTAATCAAGAAGAATGAGCAAAAACCCCCAACCCAAAGTAATGTAAAAAAGCAAGGGCAATTCTGCACACAGTAATTTTTTGGTGGTTTTGGTCGTGAAAATCTTACCCCAGTCCATCCTAGGGGGAGAAAAGAGTTCTTCCAGCACAGCCTGGCAGTTCATTGCCATTCCAGCTCCTACCTGACCAAGCGTGTGCTGCAGCACACAGGGCATGAAGGGAAAACATGCTGCTTAGTGAGGTGTCTGGCATAAAAATGCTGCACCCCGATACTGGAACGGCACCTGCCGACTTGTCCCTTAAAAGCTGTTGCCAAAGTACTGCCCCAAAAACTGCAGTGATGTTCTTAAGGGGAGGGGTTTCTGTTAGAGATCAAGCCTGTTGCTGAGGTCATGGGACCTCCTAGTGTGAGCATGATTGTATTTTAGCAGCGGCTATTCCTGCCAATCTGTACAGTGTAAGTACTGTGGTACTGGTATTGCTACACTGAAGGTGATGCTTTCTGCTTGGGATAAACTGAGCAACTCGGTGTGTTATCCCTCCGGAACGGCCTTGCCTGGGCTATCAGTGGGGACTGACCCAGCCCGCCTAGCCCAGCACATCTGAGTAGCCATGGCCACCAGCAGATACATGAGGGAAGGTGTGGACCTGTCCTTGTCCCGAAGCATCTTTTCACCTTCCAGCAGCCAACAACTCGGGGACTTTCCAAACTGGAGGATGCAGCTGGATGCCCATGTTTTAGGGTTGCGTTTGGACGTGTCCTGCAGACACATGTTTAAATTCATTTCCATCTTTTGCTCGCTCTGCAAGAGCAGATGTTCCCCAGTTCTCCCTTCCCAGCCTGGCTCCCCAGGCCCCCCAGTGCTCATGCTTGCCCTGCAGCATAGCAACATGCCTGGAGCCCAGCACTGGCCCTGATCTGTGCTATTAGCCCATGGGCGTCACTTCAGACATGGAGTTTTCTGCTCTGGGTGTGTTGCCTGGAACTTGGTGTCGTCAGCTCCTCTGCAAGTCCTCGCCCTTGAAGTTTCAGGTAGGCTCACATGGCTAACGTGTGGTGCCCCCCCGCAGACTTTGTCTCCTCACCTTTGCCACCCTTGCCTGCTTACTTGGGTACTTAAAGGAAGTAATTCTCCGCTTTCAGAAAAAGAGGACTTTCAGTATTGGTACCCATTGTTAGCATTGATTTTATTTGCTTTTTTTTTAGCTGTGACATCGTTAAATGTCTCCTTTTAGTGTCTGTGCAAAGTTGCTTTCTCATTCTCCAACAAGGACGTCATCCTAACAGGGCTGAGAACAGCTCAGCTAAGGGAAGGTTTAAATGAAAGCACATCCACCCTTTGGAGATGTTCTGTATGAAAACTCACAGACATCAATAATTTCCTTTTTCTTTTTTAAAAAAGAGGGGAAAGAAAAACGGCCTTTACTTTTGGTCTAAATTTTAAAAGAAATTCCTTTCTAGCTATATTTAACTGCAAAGTTTGCCAATGAGGCTGCCCGGCAACGTCAGTACAGACATTTGTATACATCAGCCTATGATCTCTGTTAGAAGCAAACCCAGGATAGACCTTCAGCAAACCAAGATCAGACCTTGTAATGCCAAATAGATGTGATGTTCCCATTAAAATCTGAGCTCCTGAAATCATGTTGCTCTGATGAGACTCATACCTCCTCTTGAGTCAGTTTCTAGCCTTCAGTTTCTGAGGAAAAGAGCTAGAAGTATCAATGAGCTGCAATACACCAAGCCAGAAACAAGAAAGAAAAAAAAAAAACCCAAATTCTTTCTTAAGATTAAATGATGCATTTGGGCCAGACTTAGGAGGCTTTGGGATGCTTTGATAGCTTTGGAAATGGTGCTGGAGCAAACTTGTTCTTGTGTTCTGACTGCAGCACAAGCTGCCTTTAGTGTTATGATGCCCTGGTCCCACAACAAATTAATTAAGGGTTTGGGAGTGAACAGAAACACAGCATCAGTCTTCCCAGTTCACAAAGTGGGGCTGAAATCTTGATCTTGGTGTGTGACAAGTTTCATGATATTTAAGCAAATGTTGGATCTTTAATACCTTTTATCAATTTCTCTATCAATAAGCATTTTTATACCTGTGGTATTTTGTCTGGTGAATCATATTATGTGCAAATAATCAAGGTGAAATACGATTTGCTTTTGGAGAGAGAATAAAGGATGATATTGTTCTGGATCATAAGCAATTCAGTCTGTTCCTTAAGGCAGGAACAGAGGTTGCAACCTTGTTTAGAAAAATGGAGAAGGCAAACGGCTGCTTGCTTTTAGCTGTGTAAACAGCTGAGGAGAGGCAGCGTCCAGCTTGGGGTTGTGCAGTGTTGCAGCTCTACTGCGCCTCTCAAAGTCAGAGTTCACTTCAGAAGCAATGGCATTCATTTATTTACCCCAGATGACTCTCTGGAGCGTTTTAATTGTGGCATCTACAACCTGGGCACTGTGTGGCACCAACTGCTCTGTGGTAGATAGAACCTCAGGAAAGGGGCTCTCACAGACCTTGCCCAGGCAGCCAGGGCTAATGCCCTTCAGTGCCTGGTGGGACAGCCACCCTGCAGCCATCGGCATTTTCTCACAGTGGCCCCAACAGCCAGGGCAGGTCTGAGGAATGGGAACCTTCCGACACCAAGTTTCCTAAAGCTCAGGTTGCGTTTTGCAATGAAGGGTCAAGAGAAAGCACTGACTTTTTTGTTCTCCGGAAACCACTGGCTAAATCAACTAGACTAAAAAATAGCAACAGCCATTTCCAACAAAAATAACCAGCCATGGTAACGATCCCATCTCCAGTCCCCTATGTGTGCTGTCGTCTTCGCAGAACTACATCAGGAGCACAGCAAACGAGAAGAGAGCTGTTCTGTGAAAAATTAGAAGTTTGACCCTTCTGTCCCCCAGCCCCCATGAAATTACATCTGTCCACCCTGAGCCTGCTAGGAGATCTAGTTTATCTTGAGTGTCCTAAAATGTGTGGGCAGGGAGGTTTCCAAGGGGACAATTCCTTTGACAGCTGTATTCTGTCAGCAGAACAATTAAGCAAAACACCGCAGCCCTATAATTACACGTGAGGCATTTCTCATGTACCGCGTGAGCCTGGCAACTGCCAACAAAGGTCTGGATGCGTATGGGACCACTCCATCTGGAGGGTGGTTATGTAGGCAGCCTCCTTCCTCGACCCATGCAAATAGAGAGGCAGAACATACAGTACGCTGTCGCTCCAGCAGACGCATCCTGACAAGGTTAAACCAAAGGTCTTCTCTGGAGTGGGTAAATACGAAGGGTTTCCTGCACTGTTTACTTAACGGGGACAAGGCACTCCAAAGAGGGGCAGCAGGATAATAGATCAGTCCTGCTGGAGGTGTCTTTGGTGCTGGGAGAGGCGTGAACATCTTACAAAGACATGTTTCAGGAACTGACGGGGCAAATAACACGTTTGGGACCTGAACTGTTAGTGTATGGTGCACCTCAGCGTGGTACCCTGGTGATCTTCATGTTCTTCTTGCTGGCGAAGGAGGGGTATTTACTGTGGGCTCTACAGGCGGTACCCGCGTGGCAGCAACTGCCAAGCACAGCCAAGAGAGCGGTCAGATGCTGTGGCTGAAGGCTATGCTGCACTTCTCCAAGGGTTTCTGCTCAGGCCCGTGATCCTGGCGAGCATCACCCCTGCCTCCTTTGCTAGCCCAAGTCAAAGTCCTTCTTCAAGGAGATGAGCAGGTGTGGCTGATGCAGCAGGACAGGCTCACGGTGCCACGTGATGTTTATCTGCTTCTGGGCACCAGGTGGTCCTCGCGCTGGACCAGAGGGGAGATTGTTCTAGATGTTTCTGACTTGTTGGCAAACAACGGTTGTATTTAGGCCACAGCTCCACAATGTTTTCATTTGAGAAGCAATGGGCTCTTTGGGAGTTGTGGTTGTCGCTTCCCAGTGGTTTCCCTCTCTTGGTGAGGAAGGAAGCCCTCAGGCATGCTGGGTTGTGTGGTTGGCTGGGCTGTCCACAACATGGGGTGTGGAGGGACGGCACAAGCTTATTGCTAAGCCCGTGGGGTACTAAAACATCACGGGTGGTAGGAAAGGCTTTGATTTTTGCCTGGAGAGGGCAAGAAAGAGGGAGAGGTGCTAGCAGACAACCAGTAATAATGAGCAATAAACAACCTGTGGTAAACAGGCCCTCTTATAGGGGATAAAGTACTGAATTCTCAGCTTTCCAGTATAACCAACTTTGCCTTGTGCTAACACACCCTGAATGCAGTCTTTCAGGAAGAAAAGCACAAAAGCTGTGAATTTTGAGGGAGCCCTAGGGAATGAAACACCTGAGTTGTATTCCTGTCGGTTGGTTTGCAATGCCCAACCCACACCTCTAGCCTCCCAGGCTCTGGATTTCTGACCTTTTCTTTCAATAATGATTTACTGCACATTAAAATACTTACTAGTGGGTTGAAACAACAAGTGCACACAATCCTGCGGCTTTTGTTTCTAAAGAATCTGCATTTAAAAGGGGAGAAGATGAGCTAAGGCTCAATCGTTTCTTGCACAGCCTTTGCTCCACTGGTGCTGGAAAGTCATTCTCAGGGCAGTGACACCCACCGACCCAAAGCATCAGGGGAGGAAAGAAGACCTAAACGTGAAGTAGCCCACGCTTGGTGCCTGTTTGTACTGCGCATACTGACGCAAGACCCCGGTGTGCGGCAGCCTGGGCTGCGCTTGGACGTGCGCTGTGTGTTGACGCTGCACCAGCATGTGGCTCTGCTGCTACAAAGAGCTCCCCGTGCTGAAACGCCTGCAGACCGGCGCTGTCTGGGGTCTCCTCCTGACCTTGGGCAGTGTGATACAAGTCCCCCAACCCCCAGACTGGTTCAAATGCATGTTTTGAAATGAAGCTATCCGGGAAGCCAAGGACTTACCCTTGGAAGGGTTGAACACTGTGCTTCCAGTGGTGTAGGAGGTGGTAACTGGCACCACCACTGACACAGCAAATGCCATTGCTGCAGTGGGCTGCAGGTAAGGACGCACAATCAGGTTTGGGCAAACCTGATACTTGTTATCTCTTAAACTGGGATTCATCCCGTAATAATTGTAGGGATGTCATAAATGGATGTAGAATGGCTGAACCTTTAAGGGAACAGTGGAGGTCATCTGATCCAACTCCTCACGCAAAGCAGAGCTAATTTTGGCATTAGAGCAGGTCACTCAGGGCTGTGTCCAGCTGAATTTTGGAAATCTCCAAGGATGAAAATCCTACACAGCCCTCCAGGGCAACCTCTTCCTCTTTGTGATTTTTTTTTTCCCTAATACCCAGTCAGACATTTCTCAGATGCAACTTTTATCTGGTTTCTGCAACACAGTCATCCTTGATTCCTTTATGATCACTGTAAAGAAACAGATTTCAGGCCCCTGAGGTTTCTCACCTCTTTTAGGGTGAAATAAATTGTGGTCTTCAAATAAGAAGTGCTCATCTTTCCCTGCTGGTGAGACAGGCTCCCCTTGTGCGTGTTGCTGCCCTTCTGCTACCAGTTACTCTGAGCCGTGGACCTCCCTTCCAGCTGCCATGCATGCTAGAGACAACTAGCCCTTTCTCAGCTGTGGTTGTCCACATGGAAAGCTGGAATAGCTTTGCTCAGCCAAGCAGGAGTAGCCCCCCTTTTAGGGGGAGGGGGAAGGGTCTGGTGGCCTTCCCCTGCTCCACCTGCAGCTCCTGTGCCCAGCCCCTCTCTGATGCCCGCGCGCTGAGTGCAGATGACTATGGAAGAGCCCTTCTCCTCTTCAGCATGCAAATTAAGACAGAAATGACAATGTGCATGGGGTTTTATTCCCCAGCATGTAGCTGCAGTATTTGTGTTATTGGAAAGTCGGGGGCTCTCTGTGGAGGCATCCTGTGTCCCAGGATAAAAGGCAAATGTGTACCGCGGTCTGGTGGGAGCAGTGGGGAGCGGTGCATTTGAGAAACATGGATGAAATAATCCTCAAGCAATTAATTTATTTAGGAATGACAAAAAAGCCAGCAGGTGATTCTTTTGTTCTCTGACAAGGACAATAATCTTTTGTATATAAAAAAGGCTTTCAAGAAAAGCTTTTTAAGTTAACTCTGTCAGAATTTTTTCAGTGGATTGTTTTTGACTGAAGATACTGGTTCGTTGAAATGAAAAGGATTGCAAAAAAAAATAGTCAAAAAATGCTACAGAAAGGTCACAGTTCTGTAGAGGAAAAATATAAAAGGAACGCTTTCAATTCATAAATTGTTCATTTTTTAAAACCTGGAATTTCACACTGACGTTTTTAATGTTACATGTTCTGTAGGGTTTTTTTTTAACATTATGGCTGACATGTCGTGAAATCATCATGGCGCATAATAACATCTTATCATTTCTAGCTCAGAGTGTTGCCTGTTTGTTGTAGTGAAATGGTTTGGCACCTGATCAAAGTGTCTCCTGCCTGTCTTGTAAAAAAAATAATGTCAAACTTCCATTACAACACAGACGGGAGACACTTTGATCTAGGAAAGAAAATATGTTAGTGTTTACTAAGTGGCAGATGGTTTTAATAGTTTTAAAATGAAACTGAATTTAAACAATAAGAGATTATTATGTAATATGCAGCACTAATGAAATGCCATGAAATTATATGAAATTAAAAAAAAAAAACCACAAAAACCATAGAGAAAAAGTGAAGTGAAGGTAGCAAAGAGCATTTCTAAATTGACTTTTATTTTTTTTGGTGGGTGTCTTTCCTTTGCCATTTTTCTTTGATGAGGCTGGGGTTTCTGAGTGCTGAGCGTGTCCCACACGCTGCTGCGGGGATGGGGGCATGGAGCTGGCAGGGCTGGGAGCTGGGAGCACCTGCCTTGTTTAAAAAGAGAGATGAGTTTGACCGGCCCAGCAAGGATGACTCTTGCGTTGTTGCCATTGGCTTGTTTAATGCCCATAAAAATTCCAGATAAGCAAAAGCATATTTTTGGCAAATAAATTTCTTAAACAAAAATGAAACGCAAAAGAGCTGCCAGGTCTGGAGCATAAACATGAGATGATTAACTCTGGTACCTGCGGATCTGTTCCAGGAATTAGCATGCTCAGCACCACATCCGATTCAAACCATCATGCACTGGCTATTTGGGAAGTGGGTGCCAATGTCACACTGTTGTGCATATAAGCATTTTTTTGTAATAATTAGAGTAGTAATATTTTTAGAAGTTCCATCATAAAACAGAATGATAGTATACACACAGCGTATGCATCCAGAAACAGACATACATATAGTCATCACACAAATCCATCCTGGTGAGAGCAGATTGGAATCAGCAGACCAGCTCTGGACCAGCTTATCCATATAGTTAAAATCACTATAAAAGCAAAAATGTCCTTTGTGTTGTAGCTCCTTGCTGTTAGGTGGGTTGGTAGGAGCCCAGTGAGACTTCCCGTTCCCTTCAGATAACTCAACCTGTCCTATTTTAACTGTTATCTAATAATGTGAAACCATCATCTCTGATACAGCAACAGCTGAGCTCATGGGTACCTGCATCCCCCAAGCACTGGATGTGCACAGACAGCTGCCAGCAGCGTGGCTGGCTGGTGGCAGGGCATCATACTGGTGTCCCAGTACAGGCTCCCAGCTGCACAGGCATCTGCCAAATGGAAGAGCAGCTGCCTGCTGGCCTTCCTGGATCAGGCTGTGGCAAGTCCCCAAAAGACATGAGACGGCCAGAAATGTGCCATCAAAACTGGGGTTGTCCAAGCCCAGGGCACAGTTGCACATACCAAGAGAGGCAGCTGTGACATGGAGTGGCTGTGTGCCCTGAGTGTCCCTAAAGGACTGATCTTGCAGTCCCTCTGTGTGCCAAAGTGCTGGGCATCTACCCACCTTATCCATCTGCAGGATGGAGCCAGCACAGCTTGTAGTGTGCCCTGAAAACTTTTTGCTGTGGGATTCCTTATATGTGGCTTTGTGGGGCATTGCCTGTAATATTAGAAAAAAGCTAAAGAGAGAAAGGAGGGGGAAAGGGGGGCATTGGAAGGCAACAATGTTCAGCCGGGGCATCAGGCTGGTTTCTTCACCAGTGGCTTCCAAGCTGTGTCATTGTGCTGAGCAGATGCCAGCAACTTCATGACAAATCCTAACAATGCAAGGAGAGCTGGGGGGAGAAGCAGACCCCATGTCCCAATGGCTCTGACACAGGGTTTGCAACCACTTGTTCCCGGAAAAGCCCACGGGAGGGTGAGGAGCTGCATAGATGCTGAAGGCACGGCACCCCGATGCTCTTCCCTTCCACGTCTGCACCTGTAGGGTGAAGCGGCTGATGCCCTTGCCACTGCCGGGAGGTTGAGGGGGTAAGCTGGGAGCGGTGGCAGCCCTCCAACTGAAAAGGCAATGGCTTTCCACCGTGCTCTAAAACATACCTCCACGTGCTTGTGGAAAGCAAGCCCATGGCACATGAAGGGTTAATGCAGGAGGAAGCACCAGGGAAGAGGAAAGACAGATTTCAAGCCAAAAAGCTGAAACTGTAGGAAGCTGCGCTGAAAAGAAGAAGAAAAGAAAAAGAAAGGGAGATTTGAATAGATCGAAGCCTGCTGAGGGGGATAAAGAAGGAGAAAAATACTGCGGGCATGAAACCCTTCCAGCTGCTTTCCACAGACCCAGCACGGCAAATTTGTCACAGGAAATAAAGTGGAGAAAGGGACTGAGACGGGCCAAGGCAAGGAGGTCACATGGAGGGATGCTTTCAGCCTCCAGCAAGGCCAGAGGGCTGGGCTCACCTCCGCAGGCGGGCCTGTGGCCAGCGCCAGATTTCAGGTGCTCTGATGGGCAGAGTGGGGGTGTGGGTGAGGCTGGACGGAGAAATGCCCACTGAGGACTGGCAAAAGCAAGTATATCAGCGCTGCCCCTGACCCGCTAAGGGTGAAGTGGGGATAATCTGCAAGAAGTGTGGGCGCTGGCTGCTTGGTCTGCCTCCTACAGCATCCAAATGTGCTGCGCCTTCCGCAAGCATCTGAAGGGAGGATGCTGTCAAGGCACAATTCTGAACATGCCGTAAGACCTGTCACCTGTCAATCCCTCCCTTCGTGCAACAGCTGAATTAGCAAAAAAAGGGAAAAAAAAAGAGAAAAAAAAGAAAAAAAAAAAAAAGAAAGGAGGAGAGAAGTCACTGAATTCTTCAGCTAGCTCCAGTTCATGGAAACATGCTTCAGTCTCCCACCACTGCATAGGCAGGTGTGGATACCTTCAGCAGCGGTGACACTGCGCATCCACAGCATGCCTTTCATTCCCAGGCACTTTGCAAACCTTAATTTAACCCTGAGTGGTATATACAGGTTTTAATTGTAGATAATTAACAACTAGCTAGAGCTGAGCAGGTCACTCCACTTCCTTGATAGCCAGTGGGAAGGAGGAGGCACCTCCCTCCAGACCTGGATTATATTGCCTCTGGATGGGACATGGTACCCTCACACCGACCTGCAGCAGTACCTGGGCTGGTGGTCAGGCAGGGAATGTTGGGATGCCCTGGGGGAGGGACATCGCTGGTCCACTCACACCATCCCCACAAGGGGCCATTTGGTCTCACATCCCCCCTGCAGCTCCAACCACAGACATCCCCAGCCAACCAGCACCTACCCTGGGTGCTGGTGGCTTCTACCAGCCGTAGAAGCAAACAAACAAAGAAGGAGGGGAAGAATGACAACGCATCCTCATGTCCAAGAGACATCAGGCCTTTCTGTGCCTAGGCTGATGACGTAGCTATTAAGAAGATGCCCTTTCAGGTGTGACATGCCATGTCAGGAGTTTCCACTGGGGAAGGTTACCAGTCATGCATGGTGGGATGGCAATGCTGTCACATCACGCAACCCCCACCCTGGCTGGGACCCTGCAACTGTGAACCCAAACCCCTGCCAAGCCTCTGGGGATGGGGAGCAGTTACCAGCAAGGCAAATGTTAGGGTAATGCTGCAGTGCTGTGGAAACAAACATTGGGAAGTGAAATGATGGCTGGTCCCTTAGGAAGGAGGGGTTACAGGTAAAAGCTATGGCGTTAATGAAGCTGCGGAGGCCAACCTGAGATACGGTTTGTGTTTTTGACCTTTGGTATTCAGGAAAGGCGTACAAAATCTGGCTGTAATACACAGAAGATACAGACCTGTGCACATCACTCCTGGGGTCACTAAGGGCCCTTCCTGGGAAGAAGTGACCGGGGAGAGGATGGGATCTTTAGCGACAGGGACCAACAGAAAAGAAGGCAGGCTGTTGCTCTGCTCTCAGAGGTGGCAGGCGAGGAGGAATGGCTTGAAGCTGAAGGAGGAGCAGGGTTCAGGTTAGACCTTGAGGTAAGAGTCCGGCAGTTGGGAGGAGTCAGCCGCTGAGGTGAAGCTGCCCGGGCTCACATGGACCTTGACAAGAGATGGGGAAATAGCTTCTGCCAGCAGGAAGCATTTGTCTAAACACAGCTCCCCTGGCCATCTTGTTCAAGAACAAAGCTGGAGTTTCTGAGAGTCAGCACTAAACCCGTGTCATTATCAGTGCTGTGTTTTCAAGACGGGTCTCCAGATAATGAAACTAATTCTATTTCTCAGGCAAAATATCTGTGTAATTCGCTGACAGCTGAGTGCAAATAATGAACACCGCTCAGGATTCAATACTACAAATGTTTTCACTTAGAAATCAATCTGTCGATCAAAGTGATCATTCACCACTAGAAAAATCCCAAATCCAGCCTTCAGATTCAGAAGATGAGGCTACTTGGTCAGCTATGTGCTGTTGACTTGCCTTTGGTCACAATACACTTCAGCTCCTACGCTCATTGCCTCTTCCTCCTCCTCCTTGGCCTCCCAGTGCTCCCAGAGCACTGGGGCAGATTTTGGTGCCATTTGTTCCTACAGGGCTGGTTCAATGTGATGAACATGTGGGGAGGGAGCACAGGAAGCAGTGCTTGTGCTGTCTGCCCAAGGATGCTGGAAATGGTTGGGTACCTTCTCACAGCAAGGAACAACTCTTTGGAAAGAACATATCAGATACATCTAGAGAAGCTGGAGGTTTTTTGTTGTTTTTTTTTAATCTTTTCCCTCTTAGTTAAAGGTCATCGAGTTAAAAAGCCACAGAAGCACAAGGATGGCTGTTGTTAAAGATCAGGACTAAGTACCCAACCCAGCTTGGCCAGACTTTATTGACCCCGTGCAATTCTTGGAGGCTGCAATGAGGTAGCCTCACAAAATTATTTGTACCAGCATGGGTGTATAAAAATGTCATGTTGGGATGTATCCAGCATGACCACTAGAGCATGTGAAAAACAAATGCCTTCGAAATGCTCTTCAAGGCTTGTGAAAGCTTGAGCGGGTTTGAAAGGCCTCTAGGTGCATGGTGCAGTGCAGGGACCAGATGCTTGCAGCCCCCCAGGACTCCCCCATCCCTGCCTGGGAAGGTGACCCAGTCTGTCCCAGTTAGAAGTCTCTAATAACCTTGCAACCTAACACTGAACCACAAGAGAAGATTTTGTCACCTGGGCTCATCCAAAAGCCTTCCCTTGGGGGTTACTGAAGCTATTTCAGATGGCGGCAGTGACAGTTGCCACCTTCCCACACCAGATGCCAACCTGCATCCCAGGAGAACAGACTCCAGCCACCACCTACCCCCACGCTGCCCAGTGCCCCAGGTACCAAGCAAGACTCTCACCAGCTTTCACGTCCAGACACATTTTCTAGCAAGACTTAGCAGCCGTTAAATAATGAACACTGAAAGTCTGGGGAAGAAAGGTAGCAGAATGAACTTTTTTGCATCTTTCAGACCTTTTTCCTAAGCCACAAACACAAGTTTCAGAGGGAGCGATACCAGGCTGGTAACTGCTTTCCACCTCCCAGCTCAGCCCCCTGCCTCCTCTCCCTGCCCACCCTTTGGAAGCATGTTCATACCTGGTCCGCAGGCAACAAAACCAAAGAGAGCCAGCAGCTGGGTCCTAGAGGGGACTGTGGCCTCAAAAATATGGGTGTGGAGAGGGGAAAAAGAAGACTTCGGTTGTTAGCACTTTGCTTTTTTGCCCTACTCGCTCATATAAAAACAGTCGCAGAAAGGCAAGATAAGGAACTATGTGGTTTCAGCTTCTAACCTCAAACAGCAAACGCTCCTCAAAAACAGTTTACTATGCGGTCATGTTGCTTCAGAGAAAGGATAAGGAGCCCAACTGAAAAAAACACACAATATAGTAACTGGAAAATGGTATTTAGTCACAGAGGAGCTGTAAATAAAATAGAGGATGCTCTGAGATCTGAAAACTTCAACAACCCAATAGCATCTCTCTCCCAAGGGGTTTCTTCTTCTTCTTTTTCTCTTGTTGAGATGCCTCAGTTGCTACTGATGCAGGCACCTCCTCCCCAAAACCAGCTAAACTGTTAAACCCTCCCTCTATCAAATCCCATTAAAATAGATGCTTTTCAGCATGTGCCAGAAATATCCTTATGTGAAATGTGCTAAGATGTTGCAACTTCTATTCAGTTTATTTCGAGTCAGTACAATGAAGCAGCACGAGGCAGGGCTCTGAGGCTGGGGAAAACCATAGAAAAGAGAAGTTCATTAATTTATAGTAATTTTGGACTGCTGAGTTTCATTTTCATGTATACTGCTAGCATAGCACTCATGGAACAGGTTGAAGATTTCTTTTAAAAAAAGAATTAAATACCAATATGTTAACTATAGAACAGCTTCACAAAACCCCCAGATGTTCTGTAAATGCAGATGTTGCCAGGACTGAAATAACAGCTGACATATACTGATAATTACTCATTCGACTTGTTCAACTGGTAGAATTTAGCAGCAGCAGCAGCAGCAGCAGAGTAAAGGCTGTGTAACTGTCTGACTCCTTCTCCCTGGCTCTGCAAAGTAACTGAATTTATACTTTGGCTTCCCTTTTTTCTTCCTTTTCCTTTCCATTTTTAATTTCAGCACTGTTAGTGTCTTCCAGCAGCTCTTTCTTCCTCTCTCCCCACCCTGGGTACCCACCCTGAGGGGACAGGTCCTGGGGCAGGTCCCTGCTGGCACCAGGGGGGTCTTTGGCAGCCCCCCCGGCTGGACCCCATTCCCAAGGCAGCTGCTGAGCTCCTTTCAGAGCTGAACCTCCATTCAGAGGAATCAACCAGAGGGGTGTCACCCACATCGGTTCCCCTCCCACCTGGGGCAATGCACCCATGTGGTGCTGAGCATGACAACCAAGCTTCAAATGCAATTTTGGGGCTGAAAGTGCAAAATCCCACTAACCGGCACAATGCAAGTTGGCAGGAATGTCCCCTTGACCCAAAGGGTGAGACCTGGGGCCATGTGGGACTGCAGACAGAGGAGGCACCAGAGCAGCAACCGCAAATCCCAGGCTGTTTATGCTGCAAGTGGTAACTCCTGCTGGTGTTCATCACGGGCACTCCAAGCACAAACCCTGCTTTGCAATTCAACAGGTGGCAGGAGCAAAAAATAAAAGATTGAACTGATTTAAAGTAAACATGAAAAAAAAAAAATCCAACCAAACTCTTGCTTCTTGTTATCAGAAAGGCAGCGGGCTGTAGAAACACTGTTTTAAATTAACTTGTAATAGTTTACTTGGAGTTGTGGGTTTTTTTGGAAGAAAAGTAAATCTACCATTTTTTCCTAAGGACTGGAAAACATCAAGAGCTGTAGCATATTTCTTTTAAAGTTCATCTTCAGGGACATGAGGGTGATTCAACAACAAAAATGGATTTTGGCCAAATGTAGCTGAGGAGTCCTACTTCCAAGGCAGAGTGGGTCGCTCTGCCCGGACACCCAAAACTCCTCGCTACGGGTCTCCCTCTTCCCCCCCTGGGACACCAGGAAATCACGCCCTCCTTTCCCAGGGATGGAGGGAAGGGAAAGGAGTACATCCACTCTTTGCTTCCCACCTATATCCTTCTGTCAGTGGATTTAGACCAAACAAGAGCTGTACAGGAGTTACAGATGAAGGCAGGCTCAGCTTAAATGAAGAGCCCGCTCCCATAATCCAGCTTCTGGCTGTCGGCAGCCTCAGCAGCCCAGGCGCTGCGTGGCTGGGTAGACCCACCGCCCGTGGAGCGGTGACGGGGTCGGAGCCCAGGCGCAGCCACCATGGCCACGAAGGGGAGACTGTGCCCCCCTTCAGCCACAAAGCCACCACCCCCCGAGCCGTCTATATATACATACTCGCACATGTGTGGGTTTTTTGCAGGGTGGGGTCTGACACTTCCTCTGCTGGTTTCACTGGGGCAGATGCACGCTTTGCAATGAACAGGCAGGTTGTTTTCCTCCCTTTTGAAGAGGATGCCAGGGAAAAAGGAACCCTGCCTGCTCTGGGAGCTGAGGGAGCATACCTGAGGTGTCCCCCCAAAAGCCCTACTAATGGCCCCACCACCCCAGCATCACCTTACCAGTGTGGGACTGCCTTTCCTCTCTGGTGGGTGGAGGTTTCACTGTGCTTTTCACTTGCCATCCAGATCCACTATTTGGCTGCTATTGCTTTCTTATTTCATAAATATATTAATTAATTGTAAGTATATAGACATGTATCATTCTATATATGTATTTATTGCATATATTTTCCTGTGTATAAAAAAAATACCATTTTTTTTTATGGGGACAATGGTGCAGCTGAGGCTGCTGGGGGCTGCTTTTCTGGCCCCCAAAGTGTGTGCATCCCTCTGAGTGCCTTTGCTTACCACAGGCTGTGGCGTTGGGACACATGTGGGACCCCACAGGAGGTGGGCACACCTGCCCAGAGAAGCCTCGTGTGTCCCCCCTTGATCTCCAGTGTATCCCCACTGTGTGGCCCCATGCATCCTGCCGCCTACGTCACAGCATGCCCTACTGTGCCTGGCCCCCTACATCTTCCCCATGCTCCCACATTCTCCCCCCATGCACCCATGTGCCCCAACATGATCCAACATCTCATCTGTGTCCTGCTGTCCTCCCACACCTGTCCCTCCATGCTTTTCTACATGTCCTGCCACGCTCCCATGTTTCCCACTCCACCTCCATGTGTCCCTCTTCACCCTCGTGTGTCTCCTGTGCCCCTGCATGCACCCCATGTGTCCCACATGTCCCTCTGTAGCTTCATGAATGTCCCCGTGTGCCCCCTACATCCTCCACACA
Organism: Falco biarmicus; assembly: GCF_023638135.1. Classification (NCBI taxonomy): domain Eukaryota; kingdom Metazoa; phylum Chordata; class Aves; order Falconiformes; family Falconidae; genus Falco; species Falco biarmicus. The sequence goes on from NC_079289.1 coordinate 32,755,097, forward strand.
TCCCACCAACCCCCCTGCGTGTCGCCAGTGGTCCCCAATGCATGTCCCATTATGCCTCTGTGCCTATGCCCTGCACTCTCACTGTGTGTCCTCCACCAGCTCTCCCTGCTGCCCCATCCCTTGCTGTCCCCAGGGCAGTGGGGGCTGCCAACACCTCAGTACAAGGGGCTGCCAAACCCTGAGGTGGCACCTAGCGGTTTTGGGAGAAGTGGCTCCCACAGCAGCAAGGATGACATCTGAGGTGAAAGCAAAGACTCCGTTTCCTCTCGTGATGCACATTATTACATCTTTGATTAACACCGCTTATTTCAAGCCCATATGAGTATAGTCTTTCCTTTGGGGGAGAAATCCAAGGCTTGAAACACGAATGTTTTGGTGTAAGTTACCTGCTTGTGACACAGCAACTGGTTCCCAAAATGAGAGTGCGGGCAGCTCTCTGGCTCCTTCAGTCCGGGGCTGTCTCAGCTTTCAGGATATAACATGTCCCCAGGAATTATTTCAAGCTGTAGGAAGGAAAACACATGGCAAACTGTCCGTCTGCTTGCAGTAGCCTTGCAACAAGACCTGTACCCTAAAAGCATGACTACTCATGGTAAAAGAGAGGGTGCCCCATGGCATAGCTGCATGGCCAGGTGACTCGTGCCATAACAGGCAATAAACCTATTGCTACAGGCTTTTAAAACCATCTTTCAGCTGACAAACAATGTGGTAGACCTTCCTAAAGTCAGTATTCTGTTATGTTTGCTTTGGGTATTGACTTTTCACACCCTGTTGTTGAGGACTGGGAAGAAATTCAGTCATTTATTGGGACTGTGCTATCTTTGTAGAAAGGCACAGGGGAGTTTTTTTCATATTATTTGCGTATCTTCTCATTTTATTGGGTGTGGTGAGAGGAACAATATGTCCATGATGCTGTGTGGTGCAGAAATCTCCCATCCTAGATGTGTACTGAGGTGATACCATGCCAACAGAGGAAGCTTGACTGTGTGGGTTAGGCTTGTTTCACATCCAGCCCAGTATCGATCTCCAGCTGTGGCCAGATGTTTTGGGAGGAGGGAAGACAGGGCTTGTGATGCTTCCCCTGCTAACCTCTGAGCTCTCTGTTCCTTTCCTGAAGGTTCCTAGTGCTTGACTTGCTTTCCTGACTGCTGAGGGCTGAGCTCATGCTTTGGTGGACACTAAACACAGGACCCGTCTCTTAACCAGCAGTGGTTTGTGCAGAGCCCGCATGAACCTAGGACTCTCTTTCCCTCCTCGAAAACCCAGTTTTGCAGTTACATGTGTTGAATTTCATCTGCCCTTTGACTAATCACCTTGTCTGCCGTTCTCACAGGGTGTCCTTGCACTCAGATAACTTCTTATCAGTGGCAAACTCTCTCACCTCGCTCCTCACCCCTTTTCCAGGCTATTTATGAGGATGCTGAGCAGCCGAGGTTGCTGCACAGACCCCCATGGAAGGCCATTGCTATCACACCACCGTTGTGAGAACTGGCTGTCTACTCCTGACCTCTGTTCCCCGTTTTTCAGCCCATTATCTATAAGTAGCAGGACATGCTTTCTTACTCCTGAACGGCTGCGCTTCCTGAGGAGCTTTCTCTGCAGCATCACTTCACCCTGAGCAGGTCTCTGGGCTAACGGAGCTGTTGTGCCCACAGGAACAGGCACACTGCTGCCAGCTCACCTGAGCCTTGGGACTGTCATACAAGTGCCTGCAGGTCCAGAGCCACCCCACCACTCCGGTGTGGTAGAAGCATGCGTGCTTGGGGTCCCCTCTGTGGTCAAGGGGAGAGGGGCAACTCTGGACCTTCTAAGGAGCCAGTCTCTGCCCGCTATCTCGGGTAGATGCCTGTCATCTAGGGGCTGCCAGCTCAGGGCTGAACAGCAGATAGAATTGTGCCTGCTAAGCAGAAGTCTATAAGCACATGTGGCATACTGGGTGTGCGTGCACGTGCTGCGGGGACCACTATGGTTTCTGAACAAGCCCAGGTGATTTTGCAGCTGGGACAGGGCTCAGAGCACATGCTTTTAGCACTACTGTTTTTCTCATGTGATGGTGAATCAAGTCCAAGACCTCCATTGACTGGGCTCTTACTGTGATGGGTTCCTCCTGGTTGCCATTAAATACTCAAGGTGTATCACCAGCAACCCCATCGAGTTGCCCTTCGCCAGCAGCACATAAGAAGGCTGTGCAACACCTATAGTAGCATCATGGTAGCATGTACGGGATGGGCACAACTCGTTCTCTTCACTCAGCTCTGGATGACAAAAATAACATGAAATGGCAACAATTCTCTTATTGTTTTATTTCATGATAATTTTCTTCTCCCTCCTCTGTCCACCCCACTGAAGGACGTTTTGGCAGTTTGCAAACATCTCCCTGTTCACATTCACTGAGTGTTACTGCAGGCATTTCTTTCATGTGACAGTTTGAAAAAGGGATGTGAAAGCTTTCCTTCTTGTCTTCCTGGCCTTTCCCTCCATCATCTGACCCTCATGAATGCTCTCCAGCAAACAGTTTGCCTTTCTTGCATGGTAAGGTCTGGAAATAATTGCCTGCCACAGCACTTATTTCCATCAGTGAATAAGCTCGTGTAATAGCACTGTGGTCTTTGCTCCACAATTCATTTTCTTAACTCAGAAATGTGCTTTTTTTTTTTTTTTTTTTCTTCACCATTGCATATATTCTGTTTATCCCCACGATTCACTGTTGCCAATATAGTAGGAAAATAAGGGATAATCACCACTTAAATACTTTCAAACCAATGCCATGTGTGGGGGAAAAAAATCCCAAACCAAGGAAAAAGCCCTAGCATCCTTGAAAGAATGTGCATCAAATATGCCCTAGCCAAAGTACCCACTTTTACTGGTGGATCATATAAAAACTCAAGGTCCTGACAATCTGACAAGCCATGTTTCGATTGCTCAAATTCCCAGCTACAGATCAAATGCTGGCTTAGATCAGTAGCTCAGTTGTTACGGTTCTTGCTGATCATTTGTTTGTATTTGGTATAGCAAGTTCTGGGAGCAGCGAATGTCATAATATTGTGTCATTGTATAGCTCCAAGGAGATTACTGATAAATAACAATAATATACACACACTCACATAATGAATAGAAGCAGTAGCCAAACAGGAGAATAATTGCTGTCTTGGTGGAGCTTATTAACTTAAATTAGGCAGAAACAGTTTTGGGGGTGGATGCCACCTTTTTAATTTCCTGAAAAAACCAAAGGCCAATGTACATCTTTCAAAATACGTGCCCTGAGAAATGTACTTCATGTGACAGCAAAGGAACTGTGGTTATGCGTGCACTTTTTTCTTTTTGATTGTGTCTAGTATTTGCCCTGGGACTGGCCACCGAGAACTAAACTGGCCCTGTTGGATCTGGACATCACCATGACCCAGCTCCCATCCAAGCATCCGTTTCCTCACTGAGCATCGCTCCTGTGCACTCACTTCCATGAAGTGATGCAAACCCAACTGATCTGAACGTCCTCCCTAAATCTGAGCGATATTTCAGCATCTTTGGATGGCTCCAGGGTCCCAGCTTGCACTGTGGAGAGCTTGTTCCTACCTTGCCTCATTTTCAAAGCCAGTGTGGCTCTGCCCTGGGGGCCCTGGTACAGCTGCCCCACTTTCACACCTCCAAGCAGAGCTACACCAGGATTTGCTAAAAACAAAGGAGCTCCACAATACAACTGAGTGCCCAAACCATTTGTCTGTCTCCAGCGTTAGCCAAAAGCCAACCTGTAATGGCTGCTTGGTTGCCCATCCATGGTCTTTCTATAAAGGAAGTTATTCCAACAGAAGAATCCGGGCAAGCTTTGGCCAGATTCAACTACTCATGCAAGCTGCTTTTTGCCATTTCACTTATGCAAAGCAGCAGTAAACCCAGGTTAAGTAGCTACTTGTTTAACAATTTTAACTCTATTTTACAGCTTGGGAGTGATCTAAAGCAGTAGGATAGCAAATCTGTCCTGAATCAATGCATTCTTTAGAGATAAAAGTGAATTCTTGGTTACAGTGAAATTTAGGAGACTTTCCCTAGGGTTTTGCATCCACTGCCCCGCGAGTCCTGTCTGAGATTCATCATCAAGCCACCATCTTTAGGTTTATCTCTACAAGTGCCAGAGTTCAGTAAATCACAGCTGAAGTTCACCAGGTGGACAGCTGCCGAGGAGGAGGCACTACAAGGCAGAGTTTCATCTCTGTTGGCTGGTATTAATGTGAAGTCAGAGGAGTTATTCTCAGTACATACTGGTTTAATTAAAAATAGTTGGATCCTCAGTTAGTGGAAATTAGCAGAGAGTGAAATGTTAGGGAATTCCTTGCTGCTGAACTGTGGAGAAATGTATGCAGCAATAGGATTCCCAGGTCCCTCGCTTGGCTAATGAGGTGTGCAGCACGGGCTGGGTCCCCTTGGTGCAAATGTGGGATAAGCAGTGCAGTCTGGAATTGCACTCCCAGGAGAACCAGTCCATTATGCTCCTACACCACAACTCGAGTCTTCTCCCATTCTGAATTAATAATAAACACAACCCAGCTAAGTGATATACGTGACATGTTTATTACCATGTCCTTTAGAAGCAATTTCCTTTCTGCTCTGTTTTCTCACAGTGTAATTACCAAGTTAAAGGAAAAAAAAAAAAGTTTCCAGATTTGATCCTTCCTAGATGAAATGGCAAAATTAATGAACCGGTGTATACTCTTCAGAGACGTAAGGAGATAGACATTACAGTTAACAGCTGCATTTCAGCATGTCTTCAAGTGAAGGGACACAGTGAAATCAACGCCATAGAGGTACAGTTTAGCAACAGGAGATTTTAAAATTATTATACCCGAGCCATTGGTTTGTTCCTACATGGAAGACAAGCAGCATGACATTCCCAGCTATGCTTTGCAAAACAAACCCGGCCAACGCTCCTCACATAAGAGACTGCTGAATTCCATGCAGGAAAAAAAAAAAAAAAATTTATGCAAAATCCTAATGCTGTTGGAACAGGTGACCATTGACCTTATCAGAGCTAGGATATAAGATACATGCTGCCTTGTGGCATGTAGCATGCTAGGGTGGCACAGAGGGGCACACCATGCATTTTGTGGTGGATGTTCTTCCTGTCTACTCTGTAGCCCCATCACCAGGGAACCTGTTTAATTGGGGACCAGGCAATAATCCCTCTATTGCAAATTGCTTACCAGAAGGTGCCCTAAACTGTCCTAATAGCTGCATAAACCAGAAGGCTGAGAGGAGCATGACTGAGGGTGGGCAGGCTGAGAAGCATGGGGGGAAAAGGCTGTTGGATTTCTCTACACCCATGTGCCCAGTGAGAAATATTTTCCATGCATGCTTTCACCCTCTTCTGCTTGGAAAGAAAGGACACAGCCCTAAGGCATGATTACTACAATGGGCTCTATGTTAAGATGCTGCTCTATAAGCATTTGTCAAACTGCAGTGAGCGCAGGACAGTGTGGCAACGTGTCCTCATTCAGCAGCACTTCCCATGGGCAATGGATCATGCTGGGAACTGGGCAAGCCACTGCTTGATTCTGGCACAGGGAGGCAATCTAAGGTGCTTGTGTTTTAACCTCTGAAGTCCCAACTGATTTGACTTCTGACATCCTCAGTGGGCCTGTGTCAAGTGGCTCTGCTCATGGGCCATCATTAGCATGGTCACTGTCCAAGTGGCAGGACCTGGGTGTTAAATCTTCTCCTGGAAAGTACTCCTTTCTCCCCTGTTGGTCCAAGATTTGGAAATGTTCAGGGCAAACTGAAAACCCTGCATTTACACTTGACTCTGCCTGTTCCATATTAGCTTTCAAGAAGGGTAATTCAGTGGTAGAAAACCAAGGAGGCACAGACAGCCGGCAGGAGGGTGACATGTGTGGAGCACTGATAGACAAAACGATGTTGCAAGACAGATGAGGGCCCCACATTCACCCTTCTCCAGCATCACCAGACCAAGGGCACTCCAAAGGCATCTCCGGACCAAGCATGAGGGGGACCCCTTGGAAGGGCCAAACCCCTCTTCCTTGTGGGGGAGGTCTCAGAAGCTGGTTTTCAGGACCTGCAGTCCAGGAGGTCTGGTCTTGAAAGCTGCCTCTGCCAGGGCAGGCGTTGTGAGCCCCTGGAGCCCCACAGGGCTCCAGAAACCCTGGCATGTGACCTCTCATGGCCACACCAACCAGTCAATGGGTTTGGTGCCACAGCACAATTTCTGCTTCTTGCCAGGCATCTGTCGTGAGATTGGCTTGAATGGGGAGTTTACTACAGCTGAGGGGAGACATGGATACCCTTGGGTTTGTAATGCTGGGATATCCCAACGCTGTGGGTCAAGCATAAAAAAGTAATTCAGTTTAATCCACCCAAGGCAGAAAATATGGGTCGGATTTCAGCTGGTGTAAATCAGCATGGCTTTGTTGGGGTAGATGGAACAAACCTAGCTTGTGCCAGTTCAGGCTCTGGATTGGTGCCTGTCATTGTGCGCAGGCACAAACACTGCTGAGTGCCATGAAATTAGATGGAAAAATTAATAAAATCATATTTTGCATTGTCCTCAGCACAGACAGGCCATTTGGAATAGCGCAGCAGCCACGTATTTCTAGTGGCTCTGACCCATATTGTTTCCAAAACTCACTGGTGTGTATGGGAATTAATATAGCTACATGATGAAAAGTATTATTCTCTGCATTATTTGGTAATCTAGCCTTATGGCTAAACAATTCACTTCATTTAGCCTTATAGTTTATATTTTAATTCACACACAGCACTTCTAACTGCTTCATAAGCTGAGCTGTTCCCTAGACAATATTCCTGGGAATGGAGGAGCTGGTGCCCTGCAGGGGCTTGCTTATAAACTGCCCCCAGTACAGCCAGAGCCAGGTGTGTCCGAGAAAACATGTCTTCAGTTCTTCATGTTCTGCAGTTCCTCCAGAACTCCTCTTTGCTGACAATTGCTCCGGGATAACCATTCATTACGATTTAAAATAACCATGGTCATTTGGTGAATTGAAGTCCACTCCTTTCTTTTCACAATATCTGTGATGCCAGTCCAGTGAAAGACTTAATATGCACATTTTTTATTTTGAAAAGCCCTTTCAGGACTATGGACTAGCCTAACATTCTGCCCCTTTTTCTCTAAATAAGAAAATACGTTTTTCTGAAATCCAGTCATTTGCTACCTATGGTTTAGACTCCCTCCCAAAAGTTGTCACTGAATTTTGCGGGTTCCATCTCAAACTCACTTGATGTGGTGTTGCTTAAGATATTAAAAGGTGTCATTGCCTTAAAACCAGTAATAGTAGATTTACTATTTAATCATATCATGCTTCTGATTTGCAACAGAAAAAACTTTGTAGTCCAGCTGAACACTGGTGCTGAAAAAAAAGCAGATTAAATTTTATTTCTTGGAGGGGTAATAGCCTTTACTCATGCAATTACCTGTGTCTTCTCAGGTTAGAGTTAATTACTGAAAAAGACAAGCTGTTCTTGCTTTCGCTGTTACAGCTAGAGCAACACCGGATCAGTATGACATGGCACATGTTCATTGCACTTTGAGAGGCATATTCTTGAGTGAAAATTGACAGAACAAGTTCAGCAGACATAAAATCTTCTCCTGAATTTGCACAAGGCCCACAGATGCTGCTGCCACCACAGGGTAAGTTTTTGTGGTATCTTCTGTAAAAACAGATCAGCAGAATTGAGATTGTGATGTTGTTTTAGAGATTATGAATGCATCAGTCCTCGAATGTGCTCATGCTTCAATTTTATGTTCCTCCCAGAGAAGGAGCCTTAACAGACACACTTCAGATCTGCCAAAGGGTTGTCAAGTGTCTGCAGATCCCTGTTTGATTTCTTCTAAGCTGGAAAAGACTTCTCAAACTAAGGGGTTTCCAAATAGCTGTTGCTGAGACAGCCTTGGTTCCTGGCCTTGGCCAGGCTCAGGTTTCACCCCCTTGCATTGCAGGGAGCATCTTCGTAGGTCAGACTGGGATCCCAAGAACTTGGGATCTTGCAGAGCAATCTCACCTGTGGTACCTATATCAGACGTATCTCAAAGACAGCTCCTATTTCTCCTGGAGCTCCTGTTCCATGTCTCACTTGTTAAGGTGAGTATTTATTCTTTGGCCCACCGGCTCTGTATTGCATGAATTACCATGGCAGATGTGTGAACCTGAAACGTGATTTCCCTTGGCAAGATTAATGCCTGGACTTCAAGGGAGTATTCCCTTGATCTTAAGGAACCCAACATCTCTCTGTTGATCCAAGGACACTGGAAGAAGAAAGGATTGTCTAGAGGGGAGTCAGAGCTGCTGGCTGCTCTGATCTGTCCCTCTCTGCTCCCCTTTCTCTCTTCGTTGACTACTGAGGAGGCATGTGAGCATTAGTCTTAGGCATTAACACCCTGTTTCTGCTCCTCACAGCATCCTAACTGTTCTGCTTGTGTTTGTAGCTCTCTCTGGTTTTGCACATCATTAGCCCCTGGTAACCACACATTCAACTTGTTTTCCTCATTACACCTGGAAAAACTTCCTCATCAGGAGCAGGACATGAGAAGAGTTTCATTCCCTTTTGCAGCCCCCCGTTTAGCTGTGAGATGAGGAGACGAAGCCAGCTTTGCTCAGCCCCTGCAGACCAGCAGGGCACTGGGCTGAGGCAGGAAGGACGGCGGTGGGCAGCCTGCAGCCTCCCCCTGCTGTGGGCTTGCTGTCTAACCTGGCGACCATTTCATCTCAGCGCTCTCTGCTCTGGCCTGTGAAAGGTGGCCAGCAGAGCATTTGCTCAGCTTTGTAAAACCCTCCGCTATTACAGGTGGTCTGCGCTTTCCAAACATTTCTATCTATTCTCACACCATCGTGCTTGGCCTCCCTCCTGTCTTAATTGAAATCCCCCTTGAACACTCACTCCTTCCAAGAGGCCTATAAACGCTAACCTATGTCAAGATAATGTCATTATCACTACCATCGATGGAGTAACTCATCAAGTGCTGAAATAAATCACTTTCCCTGGGGATTACTGCCTAAAAGCCAAATGTAATCAGTAAAGCTTGGGTTTGACAAGGCTGTCACAGATAGAATTCATTTACTAATGAGTTGCAGCCTAAAGTCCACATTGGTAATGTGTCTGTGGTTTTAATGAAACATTACAGAGACCTTCTTCTCAGCATTTGTTGCTTGTTAGATATGCTGTTTGTCAGATATGTCTTCCCAGTTGATGGGGAAGTGTTTTTCTTCTTCTTCCCCCAGCTGAACCATAGGTCTCTGAGCATCGTGCTGACAAATGCTGTTTTCTAAAATATTTTTTGCTCCTTTGGAATAATGTACCTCTTGGGCCTAAATCAACATGCCAGCTACACTATTGCCCATCCATGGAGGGATACTGCCTCTTGCAGTGGTTTTTATAAAATAGTTCCTCCTGACAACTGCTGAGAGAAAAATAAAGGTGCTATCCGTGCTATCAGGAGAAAACTTGAATCATCGATGAGGATGGTTTCTAAGCAACCAAATGCAGTCTACAACCATAATAACAGCACTTTGAAAGTCAGTCACTTAGTCTGGTACACATGAAGCCCCATTCTCCAATTAATGGCGAATTCATATCAGCTGCATTGTCTGGCAGACACATGTTGACAGGGCTGAAGTGGTTCTAAAACAACACTTTAAGCAGTAGAACAAAACACAGAGGCATTCAGATCTCCTAAAGACTAATGGTTTTAAAGACGTTTCTGTAGAAAATGTCCTAAAGGTTTTAATAGAAAATAACAATTCTTACCTTTTCTACCCTATAGGATATTCTGGTGAATTGTGTCTCCATTGAAGGATGATTCTTAAAAGCTACAGAAAAGATATTCATTGCCACAGGTTTTTGAACATTTTGCCTAACTTTCCCCATAGAAAAGTGACCTAAGTACCATCAAGCATCGTGTTTATTACAGTGCAGTGTCTTTATAAAGAAACTCTCTTTGTAGGAGTAAGAGAATCACATACTGTGTCACTGTCTGCTCTACTGAAATGTAATCAAAGGTCAAAATAGGATCAAAAATTACCTTTTGCAGTAGACAATATGGAAAACTGTAAAAAAAATACTTTTCCCTGTCACAGTCCATTGCCTAAACCCATCACTCCTCAGGTCTACTCCCTGCCATACTTCTTCCTTTCTCATCTGCTTCTCCATCTTACTGCTGAGAGACAATGATGCTGCCTGAGAGTTGGTCTTCAGTGAGCTAGTCCCAGAGGAGGTCCCGTATGTGGCTGGTAGCCCTTCTCAGCTCCCTATGGAAAGGGATGCAGCTCCCAGTTTCTCTTAGCTGAGGAACACATCTCTCTCCTGGTATGTTATAACAAGCAGAGAGGGACTTAGGGGTCCTGATGGGCCATGAAAAGGGAGGTAACGTTTCAAAATGCACTGCAGAAGAGAGCAGCTAACAGCCAGTTGTTGGTTCTCATGCTTTTTGTGAGGATGACAAGGGCTGAAGCACCTGGTCCTCAGGTGACCCCATCATGGACATGTTGCTGGGAGCTAGGCACTGCCACCATGGAACACTTGGAAATGGGACATGGGTTTCAGCTAGGGAAGAAGGCAGGCATCCTTGGTGGTTAGGGACCAGCTGGGAAGGGTGGTGGGGATCCTGGGGAAGCCTGCTCCCTCATTCACTGGTGCATGGCACTGAAAAGGTCACAAACCCTGTGGTCTATGTGGGAAAAAAGACCAGAACTTCAAGAAAGTGGATGTTTGCTGGGGGAAACACAGGCACTATGGCCACCCAGGAGTCTCAGAAGCTTACAAAAAGCTTTTCTTGCTGCAGTTTTGGTCCTTTTAAATGTCATGCTAAGATCTACGCATAATTTCTCTTGGCCTAACTGTAAAATGGAGGTGGAAATACTACATCTGCCCTTGTTTTGTCTGACTTGACTGGTTAGACAGTGTCTGGCACAGTGATAGTGCTGAACACCATTGAAATACAAGTAATACCAAATTACTTGCAAGACCATGCTAGAGGAGCTGTAGAAGCTCAAGGATACAACAAACAAGAGTGGAAATCTGGGTCTGGGAATTGGGCAGGGAAAGCCTGTGACTCTGTATTAGTTGGAGACTTCTCTATGCTAGCATACATTTGACAAATATTAAAAAAATAGAGGATGACGTCATAGGGTCTTTCCATGTGTAAAATGCTTCTGGCAAGTTCGATGACACAGCTGGTGAGTGAGCCAACCAGGGGAGATATCCTGCTGGGCCTGCTGTTTACAAACAGGGAATAACTGGTGGGTGATGTGGTGGTTGGAGGACGTTTTGGGCATAGCGACCATCAGATGATAGAGTTTTCAGTTATCAGAGAAGTCAGCAGAACTGCTGCCTTGGACATCCGGAGGTCTGACTGGCCTGTTTATGAGCCTCGTTGATGGAGTCCCTTGGGAGATAGTTCTGAAGGCCCAAGGGGTCCAGGAAGGTTGGACATTATTCAAGAAGGAAAACTTAAAGGCATAGGAGCAGGCTGTCCCCATGTGCCGAAAGACAAGCTGGCAGGGAAGAAGACCAGCCTGGCTGAACAGAGAGCTTTGGCTGGACCTCAGGGAAAAATGCAGAGTTTACCACCTTTGGAAGAAAAGGCAGGCAATTCAGGAGGACTGTAGGGATGTTGTGAGGTTATGCAGGGTGAGGATTAGAGAGGCAAAAGCCCAGCTAGAACTCAGGCTGGCCACTGCTGTGAAAGATAAGCAACACTTTTTTAGGAATACATTAGAAAGAAGGCCCAAGGATAATCTCCATCCTTTATTGGATGTGGTGGGGAACATTGTGACAAAGAATGAGGAAAAAAAAGGCTGAGGTACCTAATATTTTCTTCCCCTCAGTCTTTAATAGTAAGACCAGTTGTTCTCTGGGTACTCAGCCCCCTGAGCTGGAACACAGGGATGAGAAGGAGCAGAATGAAGTCCCCACAGTTCAGGACGAAATGGTTAGTAGTGACCTGTTGCTACACTTAGACACGCACAAGTCTATGGGGCCAGGTGGAATCCACCTGAGTGTACTGAGGAATCAGGCCGAGGAGCTCACCAAGCCACTCTCCATCGTTTATCAACAGTCCCACCTAAACTGGGGAGGTCCCTGTTAACTGGAAGTTAACATATGTGATTCCCATAAGGAAGGAGGATCTGGGGAACTACAGGCCTGTCAGCCTGATATCGGTGCTGGGGAAGGTTATGGAGCAGGTCATCTTGAGTGCCAATGCACGGCATGTACAGCACAACCAGGGGATCAGGCCCATTCAGCATGGGGTTATGAAAGGCAGGTCCTACTTGACGAAGGTGATCTCCTTCTGTGACAAGGTGACCTGCTTAGCAGGTGAGGGGAAGGCTGTGGGTGTTGTCTCCCTTGTTTTCAATAATGCCTTTGACATTATCTCCCACAGCGTTCTGCTGGAGAACCTGGCTGCTCATGGCTTGGGCAGGTGTGCTCTTTGCTGGGGTAAAAGCTGGATGGATGGCAGAGCCTAAAGCGTGACAGTGAAGGGAGTTGCACCCAGCTGGTGGCCGGTCACAAGTGGTGTTCCCCAGGGCTCGGTACTGGGGCCAGTCCTGTTTAATATCTTTATTGATGATCTGGACGAGAGGGTTAAGTGCACCCTCAGTAAGCTGGCAGACGACACCAAACTGGGTGGGAGTGTTGATCTGCTCGGGGGCAGGAAGGCTCTGCAGAGGGATCTGGACAGGCTGGACCGATGGGCTGATTCCATTGTATGAGGTTGCACAAGGAGAAGTGCCGGGTCCTGCATGGGGTCACAGCAACCCCAGGCAGCGCTACAGGCTGGGGGCAGAGCGGCTGGGAAGCTGCCCGGTGGGAAAGGCCCTGGGGTGCTGGTCGAGAGCCGGCTGGACAGGAGCCAGCCATGTGCCCAGGTGGCCAGGAGGGCCAGTAGCATCCTGGCTTGTATCAGGAACGGTGTGGCCAGCAGGACCAGGGCAGTGATTGTGCCCCTGTACTCAGCACTGATGAGGCTGCACTCACTACAAGACAGACACTGAGGTGCTGGAGCGTGTCCAGAGACGGGCAACGGAGCTGGTGAAGGGTCTGGAGCACAAGTCTGGTGAGGAGCGGCTGAGGGAACTGGGGCTGTTCAGCCTGGAGAGGAGGCAGCTTAGTGGGGACCTTATCACTCTCTACGACCACCTGAAAGGAGGGTGTAGGCAGGAAGGGGGTCGGTCTCTTCTTCCAGGTAACAAGTGACAGGACAAGAGGAAATGGCCTCAAGTTACACCAGGGGAGGTTTAGATTGGAGATTAGGAAAAAAAATTTTCACTGAAAGGGTTGTCAAGCATTGGAACTGGCTGCCCAGGGAGGTGGTGGAGTCACTATTCTTGGAAGTATTTAAAAAACATGTAGATGCAGTGCTTAGGGACATAGTTTAGTGGGGGACTTGGCAGTGTTAGGTTAATGGTTGTACTTGAGGATCTCAGAGGTCTTTTCCAACTTAAATCATTCTATGATTTTATGGTTCTATGTATTTAGTTTTGGGAACATACCCTCCATGTAGTCAGATGCATGCAAGAACTGATGTCCCCTCCACCTGCCGTCATAGAAGGACCCTTGAGCAGAAGCTTCTCCACAGGGCACCTTTTGGGTAGCAGCAGGTCCCTGGGCCCACGGAGAGCAGCTACATGGTGATGATGTGTATGAGCCGCTAAGGCAGTACTCAGTGGGGGACTCAGAGTGCCATGCAGAAAACAATGGGAAAGGAGGCAGGAAGAGAGGAGCACCTTTCACAGCAAGTATGATCCTGCCTATAGCTGCATGACCATATAGCACAAAGTGAGTCAGAACAGACAGATTTGGAGACTTGATGAACAAGCCAGAGGTTTCAAAAAGAGAGTTTTGGGACTCTTACTTAATCCCCAAAAGTTCTCCAGGATGATGAGAAAACTAAAATAAAGAAATGCAAGGATGTGGAGATTTGCCCCCCAAATCTATGTATTTCTCATGCTTCCTGATTAAAGAGTGAATTTTGGTTTAGAAACCAAGGTGAATCCTGTGAGCACTGAGGTTGCTTCAGGGCCTGAAAGGAAGAAGTTCAAGGCATTTTCACTGGTGTAGAGGTTATTTAATGTCTTTTTTATTTTGTGGCATATTTCACATGGGTCTATGAAGAAGGGAAACTAGTTAATATTGCCTATGAGCAGCAGGGAGCAAAAGACACAGACAAGCCTGTCCATATGCAACCCATGAATCCAAGGTCAAGGAATTCTTCAGCTGAAACTGAAGCAGGAGCTTGTGAGCATGACTTCCCAATTGACATAGCAGGGGACTGCTATGCCTCTTCTGTGGCTAAACTGGGGTCATAAAACCAAGCCTGGACATGGGTTTTTGTTCTGGGTGACCCCCTGCTCTGCTAGGAGGGACTCTTGACATGAAGGTAGGTTGATGCATCTGGTGGTGCTGGATGCCTCATGATGACTCATGGCAGTGGAGGGGCTTTAAGAGAGGCTGGGCTGGGAGATCTATTGCAAACCCATCTCTGCTATCCCAGACCCATTACAGCCATGCAAATCTGTGCAAAGTAGTGGTTTGGTATTACTGGGACCCACCTGCTTATGCTGTGTCAGCCGTGGAGATGTTCTCATGGCACAGGAACAAAACATTGAATAGCAGCTAGGCTGTGGAGAGGGTTTCAGTAGTGGAAAGGTCTCTCCCCTACACCCCCATTACAGTTATCCAAGTTATTAATTACCTGCAAGGATGGAATTAAAAAGTGCAGATGTAAGAGATCTCTGGGGTCTCCACAAGCTCTTGCAAAAGCAGAGTTAAAAACCCCAGAACATCCTTCCCAGGGCAGCTTCAGATGTTTCTCTCCTTTTACAAAAAGTTTCTATGTCAGCTTCTCAGCTGTACTTGCATATGGGGTACATATGGAGGAGAAAAAAAAAAAGCAATGACTGGCGCCAAACAGGGCCTGCTGCAGCTTTTAACAGTCCTCTCAACTTGCTATTAAAATGCAGCTTTGCTCAGTGAAAATGCTGCTTTATTGCTGCAAAAATACCGCCGAAAGACGTGGCCCTTTGAGCACAGCAGGGAAATGTGCCACAAGCATGCAGCTCTGGGTGGCAGCAGCAGGGGCTGAGAGCAGCACCCAGGTCAGGCTGTCCCAGAGACTGCCAGCCCTGCTGACCTGCCAGGTAGATGTGCTGGGATTTTCATGGGAGAAAACAACAGCAATGAGCAGTGGGCCCCACTCAGGCTGCCCCGGGTGACAGTGCAGGGGATGGGACCATGCCAAGCCCCCCATCTATCCATCATGTTTTGCTCCCCGCCATGCTTCCCCAGGTGGGCAGCTCACCTCCATCTTGCCAGGACGTTAGTAGGGACACCTCTACAGCTTCAACAGGCTGCCTTCACCTGGGACCTGGCTCTCTCCTCTTCACATCCCTGCAGTCCTGACCTTATTTCTGTACTCCCCATCCTGCGTGCATCAAAAGGCAACTGTACATGCCTGTTTGCATCCCACCACCATGCCCCAGTCTGGGGACAATTGGTCCTCCCACTGTCCTGTACTTTGCATGATGCTGCCCAGAGGGGTCAGCCCTGGTGGGGGCTCCTCTCCCCATCCTCCCTGGCAGGGAAGCCAAGACCCAGAGGGTGACACACCATTGGGCCTGGGAAACTCATCCGTTTTTGACACCCACGGTGGGCTCCGGCATTGCCACCATTCCCGGGAAGTGGCTGGCAGCTCCTGTGAAGCTGCCTGCCCTCCATCTGCCTGCCAGCTGCCCTCCCCACCACAGCTGCCCACAAAGGCATCATGGGCGGGAGGTGGAGTGGGAGCGATGCTGAGGCTCAGCATTCGGTGGGCTGGTGGGTTGCCTGTGGTGGGGACAGACGACATGCTGCCCATGCAGCATTGGAGGGTGGGTTTTCAGAACAGTGGTTGTGAGCTGCAGCCTTTGGGTCTTCCTCTCTTCCATAACAGCTGGTTATCACTGAGCAGCAGGCCAAAACCTATTTCTGATTAAGGCAAATTGCATTTCAGGATGCTGAATACTTGCACAGATGTACAGAGGATATTTGTCTTGAAGCTGCGTGAGGACAAAACTGGTTATAGCAGGAACCTGCATCAGGACCACGCTGGTTACTACATAAACCTAAATCACAGTTTCAGAGGCACCTAAAAACAGGGAACAAGATATGGGCTCACCGTCGGCAGTGGGGTTTCTTAACCTATTCTGCTGGTTCTTGGCAAATCTCCTAGGAAAGAGGGCTCGTTTTTCAAGAGGTGTTTTTTTGCCTGCACTGACTGTACCCGTTCTCATGAGCTGTATGTATATCACTCACCTGATGGCATCCTCATCAATCTGTGACAGCTGCATTGCCTTTTAAAAGGCAACAGAAGCTTGTGAAATACGCGGTTATCAAAGGTCTGTCTTTTGGCTGCACCGCATCTGCAATCAATATCCATTTCAAGACTTCTTGCATGACACTGCAGTTTTCTTCACCAAACAAGATGAAGAACAGGAGGGCAATGGTGCACTGTTCTGGTTTTTTTTCCCTCCTTTTCTTGTCTTTGCTTTAGTTTCAGTATGTATATTTTTTCATTCTCTGTTTCAAAAATATACACCCACACTTACACAGTGAACAGCCTTTACCACTGGTATCTGCTCACATTATCTCTCCATGGCCAAGTAAGACTTGTATTCATCTTTGGCAGTAGCAACCTGTTGGTGAAAATCTGAACTTTATAGCAGTTATAGTCAGCTAAGGCAAAGTTTTATGAAGGTATTTCAAAAACAGAAAATGAAATTAGAAGTCAGATTTCATTGGGAAAGTGTTAGTTGCAAACCACTAGGCAGTGATGGGTTTGGTAAAAAAATGTGGAAAGAAAATAGTGAGCTCAAGAAAACTGTTGGTTTTTTGGCTTTTTTTTTTTTTTCAGCATTGCTAAGTTTTCAGAATATTTTGCCTATAGTCAAAGTTACCCTTCTGGGGAAAAGAAAAGGATCCCCTTTTTTCAGAACAGTCTCCGGGAAACTGTGATAAATCACATATTCTGTCACCCCAGCCACAGCGAAATTTCTGTAGCAACCACTGGCAAAGACAGAGGTGAAAAATACTGGGCTGGAGTGAAAAAGAATGAGCGGCTGCTCTTGAGGTATAAGAAAATAATACAGGTGTTAAAGTACCCTCCAGTGCCAACCCAAACAAAGGGTGGTCTGCTCTTAATTTTCCTTAGAGTTACAAGGGTGTAGTTTCAAACTACAATGAGATTTCTTTCCATAAAATTTAGTTTAGGAATCAAGATTACTTTTTAAAACTGAAAAATTAACAAGTCCAGGGATTTCTGGACTCATGCGCTTTGGAAAATGAGGTTGATTTTAATGGCATTAGCACTGAGTGGACAAATGGGACTAATTCACAGTATAGTGGATTCCAGATATGTAAAAAAATTGCTGGTGATAAAGTTGTATGAATACCATGTTCATGTTGATGAAGTTTCTGGTTGTTGCTACTCACAATATAATACCAGTGCCCCTTGTTTTTGTTTTGGTTTTTTTTAGGGGGGGGAGGAAGAGGGGTGGTTTTTTTATTTTATTTTCATCCTGTGTCCTTTTGGGGGGCAGGAAAAGAAGAGTGCAATGGGATTGAGAGGATGCAAGTGGGGTCAGGCTCTGCACTCGCTAAAGAAACAACAAACTGAGGTCACAGACATTGTTAAATCATGCTTACAATGTCCAGTACTTCTGCCCCAGCTGATACCATCAAGCAGATGTTTGGTTGTTTATTAAATGTGGCGATAAAGCTGAGCTGGTGCGGTGAGGACTGTCACTTGCTGACGCAGCCTGCCTTGGGCACAGTGCCAGCAGGAGATGCTTCAGACCTTGGCTGCTGTGCTTTCCTTCTTGGCGAAGACGTGCAGTGCGTGCAGAGGTGCTCAGGAAGGGGTGGCTGAGACCCAGAGGGTGGTGGGATAGCCCTGAGTCCACTCCCTTCTGCTGCCTCCAAGGAAAAGTAGAGGAAAAGGTGTGGGGACTCTTAACGCAAGGCGTGACTTCTGCTGCTGGACCCTTGGTAGGGTTTCCAGGCAGTCTCAGGAGGGAAACAGGTGGGAAGGGAACAGCCTCTCTTGTCTCCTTGACCCATCCATGCCTCTACAGGACATGTGGGCTTTCCCTTTCCTGTGCAGCATCCCTGCGCAGGAGCAGGGCAGAGCAGCTCTTGGATAGCCTTGGGCAGTGCTGATGTCCTCATAAAATCCACTAATCTCAAAGGGAGTTTTGCATCAAAACGTTTTTAAGCACTTGCAACTTCGGAGTTTTTGTATAATGAAGTGGCAGTACTCTGGGAAAGGTTTGGCAAGCTCTCAGCTCCTCTAAAAACATTTCTGTCAGCAGCTGATGCCAGGGAATGGCTGTGGCTGGCTGTTGTTTCAGGCAGCATCAAAGACCTGGTGGGACCAAAATGCTTCTTTGGGCCATTGAGTCTTCAGAAACTCTTGCCATGTACTGTTGGATGTGATGCTGGGTTGTTTAGGGGGAATTTCTGTGCCTCCTGAAATATTCTGACCTCAAAGGTTGCCTTGTTCCTGTATCTATGACTGATATTCTTCATTTCTTATCTGTCTCCTCTTTTTTTAAAAATAATAATTCTTGGGATCTGGTGTAAGGTAGCAGTTCCAAATTGACAACATTTCTTTAGGCTTATCAAAATACACGTTAAAAAACAAATCTAAGCAATGTCAGAAGAAGAATTGACTGGGCAAGTGAAGTTCTATTACTCTACATAATATTCCCTTTGAGATGTGGGTTTGCAGTTTCATATTGTACCATAAACAACAGATAGCTCATACGCCCTTCTGAAGGCTAATAACTTTGCGTTACATGCCTTGTGTTCGGCCTTCATAAAAACCTTGATGTGATCTTAATAATTTTCTGCCTC
Organism: Falco biarmicus; assembly: GCF_023638135.1. Classification (NCBI taxonomy): domain Eukaryota; kingdom Metazoa; phylum Chordata; class Aves; order Falconiformes; family Falconidae; genus Falco; species Falco biarmicus. The sequence continues at coordinate 32,774,009 of NC_079289.1, forward strand.
CTCCATTTCTTGCTTTTCTTCTCACTTATTTTTACACTTAGGGATTCTTGGCATTGCTTATTTGGGATGTTACATCAAACACTGTAATAACTGTAGCAGTTGTTTAAGCATCAGCCCCAGCAAAATGAATATAACATCATCATTTATTTCCAATAGGAGGTGACTCCCCTGCTTCAGAGACCAGAAGATCATTATGTAGCACCTGGTGAAATAAGTCCAGAAGGAAAGAAGCTAGCAAAGGAGGCAGAGAAAAAGATGAAGGCAGGAAGAGCCAGTGCCTTTCTCCATTTAACTGGGCACCTTCTACCAACTGCACCTGCTCCATGGCTCCAACATTTGATGAGCTGATTTGATGAATCTGTACTGCTAGGCTTATTTAAATACTTTGAGGCTACATGTCCAAGGTCTAGTGCTGTATTCATCCTATACCTGGAGCATTAGAGGTAAACATCCCACTGACTAACTTCCCTAGTCTTTCAAAACTGGGTGTATCTGGAGAGTGGTTCACGTGTTAGGTTGGTCATATCTCTATCTTTTAAAAATATACTAAGGGCAGTTTTGCTGAATGTTGTTCCAAACTCATCTGTCTTTACTGAAAATTCAGTCAATTCAAGAAATCTTGCCAAGCAAACGGATCTCCAAGTCACCATCCCAAAATGAACCAGGAGGAGAAAATATTCTTGCCCTTTGCCTAGCAAAAAAGATGTTAGGACAGTTTCAAAAAGCATCTTTAAATCACATTGCAAAGGTGTTTTGCACCAATGAAGATGATGGTGAGTGCTCTGTGAGATTTTCAGATGCCAACAAATAATGCATTTCCATCAAGGTCAATACGAGTTGGAAAGGCAACTCTTTCAAAGAATCTGCTAAGAAGCAGCTCCTTTTTCCAAGCTCTCCAATGCTCAAGAATCAAAATCTCCCTGAAAATTCCATTCCTCAGAATTTAAGTTGCTTTTCAAAATGGTATTTGGGACCCTAAGTAATTTTTCAGAATGCCTTTTTGAAAATGTTATTGTGGATCCTCTTAGATGCTGCTCGTGACCACAGCAAGTTGAGGAGGGTATGTGATATCCAAGAAAATTTGATTATCAATTTGTTGAGCATGTTCTTAGGCAGATCAAGTGCAAAGAATAATTTATTTAGCTTGAAGTATCTGGTAAACATAAAGAGAAAAAGGGCTCTGTAGTTGGACAGGTCTTATCTCAGTATCTCTATTTACATTTTCAAAGAACACTGACGCAATCGAGCTACCAAAAGTACTGCTTTCCATCAGCCTGGGAACAGAAACAAATTAGTCTTTAATAGTGTTGTGTGAAAACTATGGCAAATGTTATGTAAAACTGTGCAAACAGAATGTTTGTGTTCTAGTTCCAGGTCATTTAATGGGTAAAAAGAGAGACATTTTGTGTGAAATAGCCATGAAATGGTTTGCTATTATATAAGGATAGGAACTGCTAGATCAAACTAATGGTGACATGCCGGGAACCAGATGCTTCAAAGCAAAATGCAAGACATCCCAGTGTGGATTATTATGAAATAGTCTGACCATAGGGGAAATTTCTGCATAAATGACTTTAGTCCTAAAAGGCTACATGTTTATATTGCTTCTGAAAAGGTTTTAGTCTGATTTCCCACAGACACAGGGCTTATGCAACCAGTGCACTGCCTGGCTGTGCAGATCTCTGACTCCCTCCCTCTCTGTCTACTCTCTTGCCTCCAGTAACCTCTGAACACTTCGGATCTGAGCCACTTGGAGTAGAGGAGAGGAGGTCTCACAAACAGTTAAGTTCCTACAGGTTTCATGAATATAAGCTGCTCCCCAGTGGGGCGAGACGTAAACGTACCAGCTCAGGGTGAGCTTACACCTCATTAGAAACCAGAGAAACCACACATGAGAGCATTTTATAAGTGCTCCAGCTGTGGGAAAACCTTCAACCATGGCTCTCCATCACATGAGATGCAAATCCTAGGTAGCTACTGGCATTAATGACACTATCTCTTTTTTCCTATTGATTATAACTTTGGATATCCTCAGGATCTAATATAAATGGCTTAATTCTTTGTGACTGAACATGTTCTTAGCTTTAACAACGTCCAGGGGCAACGAGTGCTAGTTGAACAACGTGCAGATAGGACATTTCCTTTTGGTACCAGAAATCTACAGATTTCCTTTTAGCTCTTCCCATAAAGCAGCTGGGCTTAATTAGTGCATGATGCTCTTTATGGGCCAGCAGGCTAATTTGTAAATTAATTAGAAGTAAGTTGAAGGCAGGCTCTCTCCTCTTGGGAGCGCTAGCATTAATTGTTTCAAGGTATCGAACCTTGCCTTTGCCACACTGGACTGTTTGACCCTTCTCTGGAGTCAAAACCATTTTAGAAGATTTATACTATCCCTTTTCTCAGACCAGGACAGGGCCACCCCATGGCACCCATCTTTTTCGCACTAAGCTGCTGCACAGTCCTCAGGATGGAGCTACATAGTGTCTTCAAAGCTTGGCCATCTCCTCAAGGGCCCGGGCCACAGTGAGTTGCACCATGCCAATCCATTCCCCTTGCACTGCCAAATGCCACATCTTGTACTACTTCTTCATAACCTTCACAGCAGCATGAATTCAATGAAACCTCCTAGTAGAAGATCCATGGTCTTTGCCATAGTGCTCACATTGGCCTGGATGATTTTTAGATATTGAAGAAAAGTCACAATAGGAAGTTCTAACATTGAAAGGTGGGTCCCCTAAGCTGGAAGGGGATATGCATATGTGTTTCCCACAAAATTCAGCAGCTGGTACAACAATGCTAATGGGGAAATTTATTCATAGATATTTTGGCAACTTCTCAAGGTAGTCTCATTTCAATTGCAAATGCACACATCTCTACTTTTCATTAACATTTGTGCAAGGATAGTATTGTTCCTAGGAGCAGTATTGGGAAGGCACTTTGACACACCTGTGAGTTGCTTGCTCTTCAAATAAGTAAAATAAAATCAATCTATATTTCATTGGAAGCCCAAATGATTTATAAGATGAATCAACCTGTCAGGGACAGTCAGGACTGGCAAATAGTATGTCATGCCTCAGATGGTGGATTGCACAGTTGAACTGCTTGACTGCAAACCTCAAATATGTAGGAAAACACAATGCTGGCATCTGTTTAGGTGAGATGCTAATTGCACAAGTTCAAAAATTTGCACTGTATGTACTTTTCTCCCCACAATGACCTGAGCCATGTGTTCATTCAGTTTTCTTGGAGATATGGTTTTTATTTACACAGAAGAAGACGCGCTGAAAGGACATGGAGGCCTGGTGGCCTGAGAGAAGAGGAACAGCAAGGCACTGGAGGTCCAAAGGGACTGAGACCCTGGTAAGATCAAAGGGCTGATGGCTATTCTTATCAGTTTCTTTCTGAAAGGAGACTCTGGAGAATTTTGCTTGGTGTTTTGGTGAAGGTGCTGAGCATTATGTGTTTTTGACAGGACCACCTATTTTTATGTAACATTATGCTTCTCTGAGCAGCCATGTCAGCATGTTATTTTCTACAGCTTTTCTTTGCACCTTAAACATTTATGTGCATGCATGCAGTACACTTTATGTTCCAGTCTTCCACGTCTACAACGCATCCTCGTTTCCACACTCCCACATAATCTACTAGAAGGGCAATTTTTGGCATTTGAGAGGGACTTTAACAAAGATCAGATGCTGCCATCACTTATGAACTAGCTAGGTTTCCTTGACTAGCTGTGGTATGCGCTGGTTAAAAAAATAATCCGTTGGTGTGGACGTTACAGTGAAGTTCTTGTATTTAGCAGGTGAAAAGTCAATACTCAACCTGCAGTGAGATTTGATCACAGAAAACCCCTGGGAGCTGTTTTTAGCAGCAGAGCATTAGTCACCATTGGAAGGCTGCTAGCTGCTTGGTGCTTCTGGCTCGCACTGTGCCATGCCGTGCTGCACACGAGGATTGCTTTGGACACTGCACGGTGTTAACAGCAACTCCCGCGTTGCCTCAGGTGTTGAGTTTAAGCTCACGGTTCCCAGCTATTTTAGGAAAACATGAGCTCACGTTCCAGATGGCTTTCTCTCCTGCCAGAAGGCACGCGTTGTGGTCCTCCCCTGAGCTGGGGAACTGGGAGGGGTAGTGCCCTGCATCTGCGAGGAGTGTATTGTGGGATTTCTGCCGAACTGGTTTGGGGATGTGGGGCAGCAGAGGCAATGCAAGGGTGACTGAGGGCTGTGAAAGGGGTGTTCTCTGTGTCAGGTGGAGATCAGGCAAAGAGGAGACAGCGGAGCAGTGAGGTTGTGGAGCAAGGTCCGAGGAGCGGAATCTATTAGAGCATCATAAGTCGTGGATTAAGTCATGCTGCACTAAGGTTAAGGCAACTCCTAAAAAAATTCAAAAAGGGAAAAGACAGGTGATGAAGGAAAAAGTCTGTTTGATAGGCTGGAAAGATGGCTTGCCCACAGGCACATCACCTTGGAGCAATGACTCTCCTTGGGAAGAAGAAAGGCAGCTGCTGCCTGATGGACAGTCACCCATCCCCTCCAGTCTCTACTTCCCCGCGATCACCAGCACTTCTGGGCCATCCAGAGAGGGGACCCTCACTCAGAGCCCCAGTGACAGTGCCAGATGTGGCTGACCAGTGGAGGAGAGGAAGGAAAACACTGGCAAGGATCCCCGTGCTGGCTGTGTGGGCATGGGATGTGCTTTGGCAGGAACAAGTGGAGGCTCAGCTGGGTCCTTCCTCCTGGACCAGCCAGCCCTTTCCTTCCTCTTTGGCTGAGACAGGGATTTGCAGAGAATAAAGGCTGCTAATACATAGTGTCACTGCATTATGAGGAAATCTCTTGAAATAGTACATACTTACAGCTTTTAATGATATCTTTATTATACGAGACTCTAAGAGCATGTGGACCTTGAATCAGATAAATGGAGCTGGGAACACTTTTTCTGAGGGAGAGTATACTTAAAGGCAGCTCTGGGGGCAACCAGGAGGATTTGGAAATTCAATTCTAGATATGACCAAAATGAGCAAATATGGAAGTGTTAGAAAAGACACAGTATTTCATCTGACATCTTGTACTGAAACACTGATGTTTTGCTTGGAGAATTTTCAGGTCCAGGGTACCCTTCATTCAAAATACCTAGAAAAATAAAACATGAAAAGTAAACCAGAAAAAAAATGGCTGAACAGAGAGTCTTCTTTGATACAGGGCTGTTGGGAGAGGAATAGCGGTTGTTTCAGCTGCTAAATTACTCCTTCAGTTTTACTGCTAAGGCTCTCCTGAGTTGCTCCAATGGTATGATGGGGTCTTAAACCTTGCCAGGGGATTCTCCTGGTGTAGGGAAACCCCTAGGTGTCCCTAAACCAAGGAGGTTGCTTAAGAGAGGCTACAGTGGTGTTTAGAATGGGCACATCTCTCTGTGTAGGGCCAAAACACATGGGAAGGCACAAAGCAGCTGAGAAATTCTCTCCTCTCTTTCCATTTTGTGGCTTCTGCAGTAATCTTTCAAAGGAACCTTATAAACCTCTAAGTAGTGGGTTTTTTAAAACATTGCTTTTATGGTAATAGTTTAGTGCTGCCTCCTTTGTTATGTGTTAATGGTGCCCTTCTCTTAAGTCTGCTAATAAAAGAAACTTAAACCTCAATGTGAAAGTCCTTGTAAAGTTACAAATCAAACACATTTGTGTTGTTTTTCCCGACATGCAAGACACTGGAGCGGCTCTGCATTGGGGCTTAGCGTCAGACCTTAACCAGGGAGCTTACGTTGCCTGCAATGCCTGCCACGATGTGTTCAGGGTCACCTCCTCTATGTACAAGGCAGAGCTGTAAAGGAATATTTTACACAGCAAAAGGTCTCTTAAGCAAGAGGGGAAAGGGAAGGGATGGAGAAACTTCAGACAAATTAGGAGTAAGAGAGAATATTACATCTGGAATCTGGATAAAATGATTCATAATCTGTATCACGCTTTGATCATCTCTTTAATATAACTTTTGAAACAACCTATGGAATATATGCATATAGAATTTATTTCCCTGCAAGTGAATTCTCCGGGCTTGTTCACATCTGTGGAAAACTCCTTTCAATTATACTCTTTACTTTTATATATTGCCATAAATAAAACAGGGAAAGAGGGATTTGTCTGATTTTCCCAAACTGGCCAGGGTGTCACTATCCGAACTGTGCAGGCAGCCCAGTCCTCAAAGCACTAGACTGTTGCTATCTTCATAAGGGGGTGATGAGTGTATGTAGATAATGGTGGAGTCTGGGCATTTTTGGAGAAAGCTATGGCTTACATGGCACCTTAGGAAGCCTCCTAGCTTCATACTTCCTATAGCTTCTGTGAGCAATTACTTATTGGGGAAGTAAATGAAAGAAAAAACCATAAATGAGTAGGAAGTGTGGACTGTTTTCTGGAGAAAAGTGCAGTGGAAGAGACAGGAAGGCTGAATTTAGACAGACTTAGAAAATATAAAAATGAAGCCAGCTATTCCTTTCCTATTGCCAAGACACTGTGCTTTCATAAATAGGAAGAGTGATGGTCTCTGTAACCTCATTGAGTCATGAAGAGGTGATGGTTTGGCTCACCTAATCTTGTCTTCACGTGCTTTTGTGCAGAAAGCAAGTACTGTACCCTGTGAGCACTACGGAGGTCAACTCCTGCTTAGCCACTGGGTGCTCTCGGAAAAGTTGACGTCTCAAGATAACAGATTAAGACAAGCATGATCTTGCTGTGGAGATCCTCTGAGCTTCTGAGATTTGGCATGTTTCCATATGGTGTCCACCTGGGAGCAGATAAAATTAGGGTGGTCTCAGCTTTTGTATTAATGGGTGTGAGATAAGTTTTGACCCCAGATGATCTTTCAAACCCTCAGGAAAGCTTAAAGCAGGTACGTTTATGCTGGTGTTCTGGGATGTCAGGGCTTGAGTCTGGTATTAAGCTTTTCTTTGTGCATCACATGAATGTGGCAGCCCTGGGGACCTGCTGTTTTATGTGTTTGGGTATGATGAGGTGTACACTCCCATGGACCAGCCTGGCAAAGGCAGTTGGACACTTGGAGCTGTCTTGAAGGCCAAATCCAACCCACTGGTCCTTGTATGAGCCATGTTGGTGAAGCTGCATGTGGTCATGGGCCTGTTGCCTCACTAAGATGGAAAGGATGTGCCCATCTGGACCATGAAATGAGCTGCTGGAGGTAGAATCCCCTTCCCACATACATTATGCTTTTCTTAGGGTGGCAGAAGGAAAGTCAAAAGCTTTCCAAAATTGGACAGCAAGTTAGAAAAATGAAATGATTTTCATAGTTGGAGAAAGGCAAAAAATGTAAGAGAGAGACCTTGAATGGATCTTTATTTTTGTTGCCAGTGGTCCCAGGATGAAGGCAGGATTCTTGTACATACCCACCTGGTTTCTACCACAGGATACAGCAGAGTTGACAGGTTTCCACCCGGGAGGGTTAGATTCTGTTAAAGCAGCATTTTCTCATGGAAAGTATTTTCTGTTGGAACATTTTTGGCTAACTTTCGGTATGAACATGAAAAGTCTCTGACAGCAATGCTACAGTTACTTCATCCATTAAAAGCACAGAGGCTCTGGAGGGGTAGGAGGGGGCTAAAGGCACTGCCCCTACTTCTCCATGGTGATGCTGAACATGGGCTGCCCTGTCTGCAGCTCTGGCCAGCCCCAAAACCCTGTAGTGGTGAAAGATTTGGGGGTTTGCAAGCAGCATGGTACTTGGCTGAGCAGTGGTGGGTGGTGGTTCTGCATGTGCAGGGCTCTCTCCCTGTGAGTGAGCCAGCTGTATTATTACTTTCAGCCATATTTTAATCCGATTGATGAGTGGCCGGAGATGCTGATGGGATTAGAGCTCAGCAGAATGACAAAGCACTCAGGATTTGCCCTCCCACCAATCCCTGCAGTACACCAAAGGGGAACGTCTGCTCCTGATTTACAAGCCATAAGAACTCTATACTGAGGTGGAGCGTTTCCTTCAAGTCGTGGGTCCAACCCAAACACATTTTAGTCTGCAGCCAGAGCTTGGCCTCACTTTTTTTTTTTTTGTCTGGGCCCAATGCCTGGTGCATGGTGTCAGGCATTGAGATGTCACCATGGTGGACCCAGAGGCACCATGGGGCTGGTGGGCATTTAGCCCATTTCTGCAAGGTGATCTGCTGGGCAGCAGTGGTGTGGGCACCTTGTTTCTTTCCACCGATGAGATGACAACCAAAGTAATTGCTCTGGGGGCTGGCTGGCTCAAAGGGTGTTACGGGCTGGGGTCTGTAGCAGGTATAAATCACCTGGTGCTCACTGGCAGCAGCGGAGCAAAGTGGATTTGCACCAGCTATGGATTCCGTTCACTGCACTTAAAGAGGCTCCAGTTTATTTTTCCCCATGTGAAAAAAAGAAAACCAAGGTAAACATTTTATACACCACCTGATTGCTTTATTTACAGGAACGGTGTCTCTAAATCCTCCAGCCCAAAGTACCAGCACTGTTAATAGAGTAAATTGCAAGTACAGTGCAGCAGTCAACCGAATGGCCATCACAAGGACGGGAAGCGCTCCCTCTTGAGTGACCCTCAGATTTTAAGCCCCAAAAGAGCAGCTTGACACAATGTGACCTGCCTGGTAATGTTTCTAATCCACCTCTTTATAAATACATGTTCCCTAGAGGGGCAGCGGGGTGGTGGTGGAGGACAGCAAGTGCAGCAGGGAGGATCGTGCAGCCTGAGGCTGTGCTTGCGGGAAACAGATGAAGGTGGTCACAGGCTAAGTGGATTAAGCCCAGGGAATGTCAGTTCAAAAATAAGAGTTGCAGCCTGATATGAAGATCTTGGGAAGTGAGAGGATTCACCGGTGACCAGTGCCAGGCCCCCAGAGGATGTGAGGGAGGGCCTGGTCTTGCTGGCATTTCCTACGCTGGCTGCAGACATGACCTGGAGATGCCCAGGGGATCATTCTCCTCCTTGGGGAATGGCTCAACCTGGTTCCAAGTCCTGCAGCATACATACATCCCTGAAAGGTGCAGCTGGTGGAGAAAAACCAAAGCAGGGTCCTCCAGGGGCAGCTGCAAGGACAGGGTGCTCCTGCCTGCCCCTCACCCTGTCCTTTTTAAGGCCACCAAGTATCTGGGCTTGGCTGTGCATGGCCATGCCTGACACCAAACCCTCCTCCAGAACACTGGCATAACCTGGAGTTAAAAATAAGATTGAGAGATATTAATTAAATTAAAAAAAAAAGAATGCAAATAAAATAACCTTTAAAATAGGGGAAAGTTAAAAATAGGATTAAAAAAAAAGCATCGTAATAAGAATTAACATCCCTTCCTTGTGCCTCCCCAAACCTTTTATTCCTTCTTTTCTTGATGCAGAGACTGATGCTCTTTAGGACAGTTTCTGGTTGTACCTTGTGTTTTGTGCATTGAAAGACCATCTCTGCGACTTTGCTAATCACAGAGATACCCAGGCTCATGATAGTTCTTACTCCTCCATAACACCTGACATTTTCTGACTGCTCCTTTTGCACTTTGCCCTATTTGTTTTCTTCACATATACTGGTGTTAAGCCTGTCTTTAAGAGGTGGTTGCCCTTGTAATGAGATGCATGTTGATTGCATGTTTGCTAACTCAAAAGCAGCTGAGTGGGCTTTTGACCAAATGTTAAAAAAATGATTACTCTTTGACCCAGTTTTAATTGTGTTAATGATTTTAAACTTGAAGTTAGTAAGTAAGGAAGATGCACAAATTAAAGCCTGATGTGAGGGCTAGTGACTCTTTCACACTCTTAATATTATTATGACAAAAATCATATGCTTTACTATATATTTTTCTAGATTTAACTATGTAAAAGAAGCCCTGTTGGGTTTCACATGCATAGTATCTGTCTTACAACATGGCAGCTATGATCTCACATCTGTCTTTTGGCCCCCAAGAAAGGTTAACCTTTTTTTTTAATCCTAATACTGCAGGAGTTAACAGCTTAGGGGATGGAAACAGGTCTGAAAGTCTCCAGGAAGATAATACTTGGGAAGACAGGTTTAAGCTAAATAAGAAAGCAGATTTCATCAGCCTTCTTGGAAACAACCTGACCAGAGACTTGTGATCCATTTCTAAATTTAGCCTTTGCATTTTCCATCTACAGGAAGTGATGAAAACAGCGGCAGTAATCCCTGGTGGATTTGAACACGCACATCAGGGGCTGAATGTCTTTGTTTGTTACAGGGCTGCGGTAAGCTGGGTGTTGCAAACATGACTCATGACAAGTTTAATTAAGACAACAAACATGGGAAATGTAGCAGAAGGTCACACATCTTTCTTCACATTTTTGGCAACTGAAGAATTCTCTGAGAGGTTTGAACGTGCTGCACTGGCACAAATATAAACACAAGTTTTATACTAATTTTCTCTTTCCTGAAATGATTTTTACCATTTTTCGGATGGTGCTAAAGTGGATAGAAAAAACCTGACCTAATGCATGAACACATTAACTTATGGCAAGCCAAACTGCAACTGATGAAAATAAAAGATGTTGTGAACATATGATGAAACTCCTACAGTCAATTTGGTCCTGCCCCAACAATGACAAATTTACTCCTGGATGAATCAGACTGAATGTATCAGACAGTCAAATACCCACCTGTCAATGCAGAACGTGCCTGTTTCCCAGAATTTCAAATGCACATTTGGCGTTTGAATGAGCACACTCTGATGGAGCAATTTGTTCCAGACTCATTACCTGAGTTTCACTTCTCCGCAGATGTGTGGAGCCTCAGATTTTGGTTCAGACAAATGTCTTCCTAAATCAGCTTATATGGTGAATGAAATCAGTCCTCATGAGTTGATATCTATAGGGACAGTGTTCTTGAAAAGATGGTGGTGATATCACCTCTGCAGTCTGGACAACAAATTCAGGCAGTGGGCACTGCCTTAATGTTTTGTTCATGGGGGGCACTTCTGGGACCTTCCTACACATCTGGAAATCTCAGTGACGCAAAGTCCCAGCATCGTGCTTAATGCCTTACAAATAAGATAGCACAGTATGCTTGGGATCCATCTATAACACTGGCCACTTGAAAGCCAAACATTCCATTTAGTCAGCTGGGCTCTTCCTATAGTCAACTGAGAAAAAGAAGTAAGCAGGAATATCTGAAAGGAGTTGATCCCACGTCTGCAGTGGATAAGACAATTCCATAGGTGTCTATTTCTCAACAGTGAAGCCAGGCAAGGCAGCCCTGGTGATTAGCTGAGAATGATGACTTAACTTTCAGATGGCTAAAATCAAATTAAATGAATCCCAGCCTCAGAGACAGGAGTACTTGTGCCAAAACACTCCTTCACATGCAGGTCTCGTAGAAGCATGCTTCATCAAGACTTTAGACAAGTTTATACAAAATATTTGAAAAGTCTGTCATCAAATAAAATCCTCTTGAGAGTTTTGATGTCCAAGAAGAGCAGATACATACTGTGGTCAACAAAACCCCCTAGTATGTGAAATTGATTAACTGGGAAGGACCTTTTCAAAACACAAGATTTTTAGATTAACACAGCCTCTTGATTTTCCCTAGAACCTGTGCTCTTAAATCCTTCAGAAGCATTTGAGAACTCCCTATCCAAATTAAAAAGAAGTATTAAATTTATGAAACTGGGAAAGTGAAATTTGGATTCTGAAGAGAGTTTCAGTCACAGGACTTGCAGAGTTTATCCAAGGTTTCAAAAGTATTTTAAAACACATCTAGATGAAAATTTCCGAAGTCATAAATAATGCCAATGTCTTTGAAAATCTACCCTTAGTTTCTACCTTTTCTCATTCCCTTTAATTTAAAGCAGCAAAACCACCAAGTAGTTATAATTTCGGATTGTCTGCTGGCCTCTGTGATTAAAGCAACCTGTTCACATAAAGTGAATGTGTGTTTTTGAGCAAAGGTTTTGCATGGCTTACTGTCTAGAAAGCTTTGGATCATTCTGGTTACATGTATGAATGGGTGTATCAGAGGTTTCTTCATTAAATCATCATACTTTTATTTTATTGTATGTAAGCATCTTACTAGATCAAACTAGATCAGTCTGATTTTCTTGTGAAGACATTTTGTCATGCAACCTCAGCATTCATATTAAGCAAGTTTACAGACCAGAAATGCATGCACATGGCCAGTGTGAATTTCTGGAGAAACTAATGATGGGCAATTTTACCACCAGATTCTTCAAAAGTCTCTGTGCTCTGTTTTTCAGAGAAGAGTCTGGAAAGCCCAGTTATTTACACGGACAGAAAAATCTTGCGAACATGGAAAATGAAACTGCACTCCATTGTGGAAAATTCCTGTAAACGCATAAAGACTCCATAAACCAGCGATGGGGAATGGCCCTTTCTCCAGGAAAGGCACAGGCACAGGCAGCCACGCCACAAGAGGGAACACTGGCAGCCATTGCAAAATGATGCAGTAATATCCTCCAGTCACCTCTGTTGCAAGCCGTTGTGTTTGGGAACACTGCAGCGGGATTAGACAACACTCTCCACCAGATTAACCAAGGCATAGCTGCAGCCCTGCATGAGTCCCTTGGCTGGATTGGTGATGGCAGGGTGTTGGGTGACCTCCTTGCACCACGGCTGTGTGGCTGGGGCAGCTCTCACCAGCCAGGCTTTGTTCCCCAGGTGTGTGGTGCTCAGTATGAATGTTTCAGCATTAAGGAAGAATTGTGGACCTGGGCCGTTTTGTCAAAAGGCCAGGTCGCTCGCTGGCTTGGGCTGTATTGCAGTGAGCTCAGCATCCTGCAGGGTCCTGTCCACGCAAACTGATTAGCATTAACTCATTAGTCTAACAGCTATCAACTTGAATGGCCTATGCACTCCTCTCAAGGCTCATTCATAACCCAGAGCTAAAGGGCAGATGAGCACTGTAGGGAAGGGAGAAGTATCATGTTTTACTACCAAATTTGAGAAAAATCCTATTCATAGCCCTTCTGGGACCGTACTGGCTTCTGAAATATATTTTCTCCTGAGAGCTGAACCAAGGATGCAAGTCAGAATGACATGACTTTTGTGAAATCTGCATTTCCAAGGGGCAGAAGGGAGAAATCTGTATAAACCACAAAAAAATAGTTCAAATACCAAGGCAAGAATGTGCAAGTAGAATTTGTTTTCACTCCTAAGTTTTCATTTATCATTGTGACTGTGTTTTATTTGCAGAGGGAGAGGACTTTTAAGGACAAGAAGGAATTCTGGATGATCAGAATAAGCAGGTCTTACATCAGAATAGTGACGCTAGTAGCTCTGGTCAGGTTGGTTTGCCCTCCTGTGCATTTTATTCAATGTGGAATGGTAATAACTAATGAAGAAAGGACTCTGAGGCTCCTATTGAGTCAGCTCAGGCAAAACTCTGTTTTTTGATAAGGAAATTTTACCTGAGTAAGAGCTCAACATAGACTGTAAAATCTGGTCATGAAATCCGCAGCTAAGCTGATAAGAAACCAAAATCCTTCAGACAGACAAGTAAAATAGGATTTCCAAGCTCCATAGTTATTCACATCCTACTAATGAGCTCTGGCATCTGTGGCAGAATTATTAAAGGAGTATTGATCTCCTGCAAAATTTGGTGTGTAATAGTGATTTGCAGACACAGGGAGAATATCGAATCCTCCTCCCTTGTTATTTCCCAGTGGGCTGATCAATTGGGGAATGCTGGAAATACAGATGGCATTTCTTTTTCTCCTCTTCATCCATCACGTGGTTATTTGGTGGTCCATCTGATCAGTGTGACTGGTTTTATTCCCCCCCACCCCACCCTTTTCACAAATAATGTTATTGAATGTTGGTGTTTGACACAGTTGTATGTTATAAAACAAAAGTTTAATGAAGGGAACTAATTATAAACAGGTTCTTGGTCCTGAGTAAAATTAAACCAATTTCTTTTTGGGTAGTTTTAAAAATAGCCAGTGCTGTTAACATTTGTATTTCAATGCACATTTTTCCTGCTCTGTCAAACCTTGCTGCCATCTCTATGGAGAGTGTTACAATGGGCAGGACTGTAAAGTGGTTTTCCAAGAAGCACAGCCATGAACACACCAGTACCACCTTACTCAATAGGAGTTAAGGCATGGTCTTACCAGCTCACGGCACATTCAGCCACAACGGGGAGCAACTCACAGGGTACCATTTCAGATCCAGCATTTCTACCTGACCCATCAGGGTCAGATCCTCCCAGGAGACTCCCTTGGGCTGATCTTATACACATCTCAGAAGAAAAATGAGTTGTGTTGTCCTCAGGGAAAACTACTTCTGTCTTTTCCTGAGGACTGCTCATGCCATCACAATCTGGAGCAGGAAACTGGGGTCAGCAAGCCTGTGCTGCACACACGACATTTTTGCTTCCTTTGGAAAACCTACCCAAATTTGGCCAAGGGATAAACATCTATAAAAAATTCCATCCCTACATGATCCATGGAGACTTCTAACTCTAGATCAGGGTTTGAGCAGTAAAGATGAAGCACGAGACCATGTGCTGGAGAAGAAAACAAGATATTGCATAGTTGTTCATTAATCAAGTGCTGGGAACAAAGTGAGAGGGGTACAGTGGTAAAAAATAGCATTCAGTTCTTACAATTAAAGGCTGTCTCAGGATGCATATGTACAGAGGGAGGTGGGGGAGTGAAGTAATATTACACAAGCAACGTTAATTTACACATGCCTTACTTCTGGATTGCTCAGCTTGGTAATTCTGCTGCTGCTCTATGGGCACAAAGGTTGGGGTGTTTTTTTTTTTCTATTGTATAGAGTGGTTTGCTGCCTTTCAGTTCCCTGTGCTTCTCTGGCTTTATAAGACGTGGAATATTTGTGACTGCCTTGTGCTGCGATGATGTGATCACAGAGCTCTTTTCAGCTCTGTGGAAGAAATGAAAGGTTGCACTCCCTGTGAGCAGTTGTTAAGAAAGAAAGAAAGAAACCCCATTTCAGGCTGTTCCACAGAAGCACATACTGGCTTGATTGGTTATTGATTCCAGTTTCATTATGGAGAAAGCGCATTTTTAGCCACAAACATGTGCAGCCACATGTTGAGATGCAAGTGTGAAAACTGCCTCAACTGTAAGGCTCTGCTGCAGGCTGTGCTGAGCCTGAGCATCCAAAAAGCTGATGACCCACATTTCCCACTCTAGCAAATGGCGCCAGTCTCTTGAGGAAAGTTTTCTTGGCTCCTTCAGCTATATTGAGCTTTGGATTCAATTCAGTTAGGAGTTGGTTGTGACTTGGATCTCACAAGCTGTCCCTAGACTGGTAAATTAAACAAAGCCTCAGACTGCTTTAGACATGGGAGTGTGACTGTCTATTCTGCAAAACTGTTGGACTGGTCCAGGGAGTGGTGGAGCCTGCATGAATTATCGCCCTCCCAGACAGCACCTAGACATGGGCGTGTGAGAGTTTAAGAGGATGCTACAGACTCTTCTGCACATGATAGCTTTGGTGTCAGACCACGTTCATGGGCATGTTCAGTGTACTAGGAAGCCATGGTAGCCACAAGTATATGTGTGTATATATATAAACATAGGCAGCCATACTTGCCAGAGATATACAGCTAGGTAATGCTTTGCAAATCTGTTTGGATTTCAGCACTACGTATGAAGAGCAAACACATACATCTTGCCCCAGAGCACATTGAAAGAAGAGATGTGGGGGATGCACAGTTTTGATCCTGCTTTTACCCCACCTAAGCCAAAATGGAGGATTTTTGGCAATTCACCATTAGCCAAGGGCAGGAAGAATACAGGCAGGGAACAGGAATGCCTGTGGACATCAGGCTTTTGGGATACCCTTTCTTCAGAACTGTGCCAGTTCAGTCATTAGTTGAGAATAAATAAAGACAAAGTACCTCCCTGAATCAATGTTTGTAGGAACAGAGCCCAGGGTCAGGCACATTTAAAAAGTACATATTTTCCCCTAAAGAAAGCCAGAATCTGTGAAAATGAACAAGGGAAAGACTTGGAAACTGTTAGCTATTTCCTGAAGGCTTTTCCCCGTCCTCCTCGTGCAAGTCAATGCATGCTTTGCCTGGATGAGAGTGGGTTTGTTTGGGGTTTTTTTTCAGAAGTGCTGGCGGTATCTTATTTTCCTATTGTGGGAAGGTTCCAGACCCTGCAAATTTTCTCTGTTTCCTGGCCTGAAAGAACTGAAATGTGGTCACTTGTGTGGGCTGCAAAAGCCAGCTGCTTGGGCCTGTTTTCAGAGGAGGCCTGGTGCTGACATCCCATGGCAATGAGAGAAGAAGAAGGAGTCCTCTCAGTGCCTATTGGCAGTGGGCTGCTATTGAGACAGTTGTTTCTGAAATTCCTCCTCACTTGTGTTGCTAATTGTATTTTAGGGACAACGAGTGCAGGTCCTCAACATCTGTATGTGGGCATGTGTTATTGCATCCATCTGTCTGTCCAGAAGAGCTGGGTACCTCAAGCAAACCTGTTGGTGTTGGCTGACTCATGTTGAAATCTCCTTTCTGCCTGATTTCAAGTAGGAATTACAGACCTCAGTCTATGCTGACTTGTGGATCTAGACGACTGTCCATCCAGATTCTGATCACTCATTTGTTATCAGCAGGATTATGTCCAAAATCTGTGATGAGAGTCGTCTGGCCTGCAGGCTCCAGTTTTCCTCCTGTGGCTAGCAGGAAAAAGGTCAGGGTGTTGCTAGAAATTTGCCTTACATAGGACTGGGATACAGTCAAAGTGCACATCTGGATCCATATTACCCCAGTTTAAACCAGCTCCATTTCTCGTTCCATTTTCCCTAAATATTTGATCAGTCAATCAATCCTCCTTTTTGGTCCAGTGAATACTTAACTATGTATATAAAGTCAAACAGCTTGAACGAGAGAGATTTGGAGCCATTGTCCCCACTACCTCTCACCCCACCCACCCCCACCCCCATGCCCCCCGCAGCACATGGCTGTGTAATGACTGATGGAGACTTCAGAGCCATGTCAAGCCTCTGCTCTGATTCAGACGGCACAAACGTTTGAGCCTGGGCTTCCTCCACACCCGTGTTGTAGGGTCCCAAGCAAAGGGAGGTATTTTCTTGGTCTTGCTTTGGGGTTTCAGCCCCAGAAGGTGCAGTTTGGCTGGTTTTGATGGCTGTGTCTACTTTTCTGAGTTAGAACATGAACTTGGCCTCCCAGGTGATGGGCTGGTTTGGAGCCCCATTGCTTAGGGCTGTTCCACTGGGTAGTAGATAGGGCTGTTCCACTGGGTAGTAGATTTGGCTTGGAGACAGCTGGTTGGAGGGACCAAAGCAGAGCTGGGAACTGAGCAGTATTGCTGGGTTCCAGGACCTCTGCTTCTTCCTAGTCCTAGTACCCAGGGTGCCCAGCTCCCCCCAGGCCTTGTATGGGGAGAGCCTGTTCCTTGGCTGGGGACTGAGGATTTACTAGACAGCATTGGGATGAGGAAGAGCAGGGCATTGCAATGTTAGCATGGTCCTGAGGGCCTGTTCCCCAGTGCCTGGCCTTGGTAACATCTTAGTTAATGCTAGACTCAAACACATCTGTGTTCTAGAGTCCTCTCATCTTTGAAGAAGCAAAGGCATGTAGATTTTATACCTGAAATATAATGCCATTCAGAAATGAGCTGGAATGACTTGCTTGCACCATGCTGGTCACTATAAATAAAGGAATTTGGGCCTTTGTTTTTGTTTTGAACATACTATGACTCTGGTTTCTGGAAGTGCTTCTTTTTTGATACACTTCAAACCAGGGGCTCAAAATGGGGAGAAAAGCATCAAACTTAGTGTCTCGTGTTTCTCACCACTTCTCTAGCAGAAAGTGTTTCCAAAAGCAAGCCAAGACCACATCAAAATCATATCATCCCATGTCCATTTCTGTTTAATGAGGCATCTTCATGTAGACTCAGTTAACACAAACACTTACTCATTCATCCTTTCACTAACCGGTCAACCACAAAAATATAACTGACATTTAAATGGTACAGAAGAAGAGACAGGCAGGTTAGTCAGGCTGGAGATACAGCCAGTAACTCCACAATGTAGTAAGAAGGTTCTCAAACAGCATATGAATTAATTGAGGCTGAAATGGAAGATATGGTGTTTGCTAAGGTTAGTAACAGCTGACAGCTTGACCTATTCTTGCAGTTTACTGTACCAGCATCAGTCCCAGGCTCTGCTTGTCTCTTCTCTCTGTCTACAGCTTAATGATGGTGATGATACGGTTGAGTGTTTATGAGTAAGAATCATGGGGGAGGTCAACAAGGCAGGGATCATGGTGAGATTTATTGACCACTGAACCAGGATGAAGAGGAAGATGAAATATTCTATAGGCAGCTGGGAGAAGTCTCACAATTGCCAGCCCTTGTTCTTGTGAGGGACTTCAACTGGCCAGATATCTGCTGGAAATACAATTCAACAGAGAGGAAACAGTCTAGGAGGTTCCTGCAGTGTGTGGAAGATAACTTTCTGACACAGCTGGTGAGGGAGCCAGCCAGGGGAGATGCTCTACTGGACCTGCTGTTTGTGAATGGAGAAGGACTGGTGGGTGATGTAATGGCTGCAGACCATCTTGGACGTAGTGATCATGAAATGATCAGAGTTTTGGGTTCTTGGAGAAGTGAGGAGGGAGGTCAGCAGAACGACTACCTTGGATTTCCAGAGGGCAGACTGTGGCCTGTTTATGAGCCTGGTTGATGGAGTCCCTTGGGAAGCAGCCCTGAAGGGCAAAGGAGCCCAGGAAGGCTGGACATTCTTCAAAAAAGAAAACTTAAAGGTGCAGGAACAGGCTGTCCCCGTGTGCTGAAAGATCAGCTGGTGGGGAAGACTGGCCTGGCTGAACAGAGAGCTTTGGCTGGAAGTCAGGGAAAAAATGGAGTTTATCACCTTTGGAAGAAGGGACAAGCAACTCAGGAATACCACAAAGATATTGTGAGGTTATGCAGGGAGAAAATTAGGGGGGCCAAAGCCCAACTAGAAGTTAATCCAGCTATTGCCATAACAGAAAATAAAAAATGTTTCTATAAATACATTTGCAACAAAAGGAGAGCTAAAAAGAATATCCATCCTTTATTGGATGCAGGGGTAAACATAGTGGCAGAGGATGAGGAGAAGGCTTAGGTACTTAATGCCTTCTTTCCCTCAGTCTTTAACAGTAAGACCAGTTGTTCTCAGGGTACCTAGGCCTCTGAGCTGGAAGATGGGGATGGAGAGCAGAATAAAACCCCCATAATCCAAGAGGAAATGGTCAGTGACTGCTACACCACTTATACATGCAGAAGTCTAGGAAGCCAGGTGGGATCCACCCAAGGGTACTGAGGGATCTGGTGGAAGTGCTCAAGGAGCCACTTTCCATCATAGATCAACAGTCCCACCTAAACTGGGGAGGCCCCTGTTAACTGGAAGTTAACATACGTGATTCCCATAAGGAGAGAAGATCTGGGGAACTACAGGCCTGTCAGTCTGACAGTGCCAGGGAAGGTTATGGAGCAGGTCATCTTGAGTGCCAATACACGACATGTACAGCACAACCAGGGGATCAGGCCCATCCTACTTGACGAAGGTGATCTCCTTCTGTGACAAGGTGACCTGCTTAGCAGGTGAGGGGAAGGCTGTGGGTGTTGTCTCCCTTGTTTTCAATAATGCCTTTGACATTATCTCCCACAGCGTTCTGCTGGAGAACCTGGCTGCTCATGGCTTGGGCAGGTGTGCTCTTTGCTGGGGTAAAAGCTGGATGGATGGCAGAGCCTAAAGCGTGACAGTGAAGGGAGTTGCACCCAGCTGGTGGCCGGTCACAAGTGGTGTTCCCCAGGGCTCAGTGCTGGGCCAGTCCTGTTTAATAACTTTATTGATGATCTGGACGAGAGGGTTAAGTGCACCCTCAGTAAGCTGGCAGATGACACCAAACTGGGTGGGAGTGTTGATCTGCTCGGGGGCAGGAAGGCTCTGCAGAGGGATCTGGACAGGCTGGACCAATGGGCTGATGCCAGTTGTATGAGGTTCCACAAGGAGAAGTGCCGGGTCCTGCATGGGGTCACAGCAACCCCAGGCAGCGCTACAGGCTGGGGGCAGAGCGGCTGGGAAGCTGCCCGGTGGGAAAGGCCCTGGGGTGCTGGTCAAGAGCCGGCTGGACAGGAGCCAGCCATGTGCCCAGGTGGCCAGGAGGGCCAGTAGCATCCTGGCTTGTATCAGGAACGGTGTGGCCAGCAGGACCAGGGCAGTGACCGTCCCCGTGCACTCAGTTACTGGTGAGGCCGCACCTCGAATCCTGTGTTCAGTGTTGGGCCCCTCACTGCAAGACAGACACTGAGGTGCTGGAGCGTGTCCAGAGACGGGCAGCGGAGCTGGTGAAGGGTCTGGAGCACAAGTCTGGTGAGGAGCGGCTGAGGGAACTGGGGCTGTTCGGCCTGGAGAGGAGGAGGCTCAGGGAGACCTTATCGCTCTCTACAGCTGCCTGACAGGGGGGTGTAGGCAGGTGGGGGTCGGTCTGTTCTCCCAGGTAACAAGTGACAGGGCAAGAGGAAACAGCCTCAAGTTGCACCGGAGTTTTAGACAATATATTAGGAAAAAAAAAAATCACTGAAAGGATTGTCAAGCATTGGAACTGGCTGCCCAGGGACGTGGTGGAGTCACCATTCTTAGAAGTATTTAAAAGTAGAGGGACACAGCTTAAGGACATAGTTTAGTGCTGAACTTGGCAGTGTTAGGTTAATGGTTTGTCTTGATCTTAAAGATCTTTTCCAGCCTAAACAGTTCTATGATGCTTTGACTCTAATAGCCCAATGCTGTATTTAGCCTCTGCACAGGGTTGGGATTCCCACTGTTTGCAGGTTGCCCCCCAAGGCCCAGTCCCCACTGCCATGTGTACCCAGGTGCATGGCAAGGACGTCTCCTTCTGGCTCCCCAGGGTCGCTTGCCCCTGCTGTGGGAAGCACAGGGCAAATGCCGATGGTGGTGGTAATGGGACGTGGGTGTGTATTGAAGTTTGTCATGTGGATTTTATAGCTTGTGAGTGTATTCACCAGCTGCTTCCATGACCCAGAGTTAGGATCTGTCTACAGGGGTTCATTAGGAGACTTTTCATACAGTATTTATTCTTTGTGCAAAGATATTGAAACAACATGACCCAAACCAACTAATAAACCTGAAAACTGCAGAGTAAATTATCACAGGAAAAAGGCAACTCTCTGCTCAGTGCCTGCCTGGTAATGATGCTTTCTTCCTCTTCTGTTTATTTTAACCTAATGTTTCTTTGCAGGTAGCATGAGGCCACAGGCAAAAGAATCTCACAAGTACCTATTGACTCCAGATGTGTCAGGTCACTGTGGATTTCACAGTTGTTATCACTGACTGTTACCACCTTGCAGCTTAATGAGACACCAGCAAGAGCAGCTTGAAGTCTCAGGTGACGTGTGTGTTTGTAATATGTTATTAAGGCCACATCTTGAGCTGTGGGTAAGAGTTGAAAGCACACACCAACTGCCAGGTGGAACCTGAAAAGTGATCTTTACAGCTGCTGTCTCTATAGAAGCTGCCAGTCTGTCCAACTGGAGAGGAGAGCAAAGGGCAGGCTGAGGGCTGCATCTCATATGGACACCATTCCTCTTTAAAGCCTTTTCACCTAGGACAGCGCACGCACTAGAGCAATGATACAAAGAGGTGTCAGATGCCCAAAACTGAGGCAGAAATAAGGTTTTGGTCCTGAAATGGACCTCAGCATAGTCATGGGTGGCTGGTTATGTAGGGAAGATGCTGATGCTAGTAAACTCATCTGCTTGGGTTGTAGTTTCCAAAACACAGTAGCAGCTACAGTTAACAAGTTCAGCAGAGGTGTTGGGAAAGTGTGGAAGGCTTGGGTAGTATGAGTGAGATTTATCATACCACTCATTGGATGGCAGAGTCTGAGGTTCCCTTTACCAGCCATAGAAAGCCAGGTTCATTTCACTGAGCTTATCTTAGGATGCAATGGCTTTCACTCTGGAGGTACCTCTTTCCCCTTCTCTATTAGAAAAATATCCTGGAAACAACTTGCTCTGACCTGAACTTGTTTCTTATAAATGTCTAAGTGAGACCAGATGGTTCTTATTATCCATGTGGCAAGGAGACCTGCAAAGTGAGCTACAAACGGGAGCAATGGATGCTGGTCTTTGGCTTGTACTGGTTAATCCTCCCATGGAGCTGACCTTGCCTTTCCAAATTGCAGCAGAAGCGCAACTGGCAACAACTGCAGTGATTTTTCTTTAGCACTTTGGACCAGGTTATACTGAGCAAAACCTGCTGATATGAAGGGATATCCTGGCTTCTTTCTACAGATGTTTTTTACCCTTGAAGACTGATAGGCAGTTAAATACTTATTCTATGATTACTTGCTTTCCTTCTCTTGTATACAAAATTGACTTGGCTGCCTTTTCTTTGAGCATGTTCTCTTCATAGTCTGCGCAATGTTAGAATATTGGGGCAGTAGTACAGGTATTTGTGCTTTTGCTGCCCCGCCTCTTTTCCTAATACTTTCAGCCCTATTTCAGCTTCATGCTTGCCCCTGCATTCTCACTCTGATCCAGGACCCTACCAGCTGCTACAGCCATGTCCAGATGCCAGCCAGGATGCCTAGGTGCTTCAGCAAGAGGATGACATTCATAATACTGGACATCTATTTTTGCCTTTCTGGGGAGATGAAAGCACTAAGAAACTTCCCTGTGAGCTCTCAGCCTCCTGCAGGAGCATGCTGCTAACGGGCCAACTCCCAAAGGCAAAGGCCTTTCCCAGCTCCCATGGATTCCCATGGGCCAGTTGACACCAGAATAACATGCCCTTCTCCTGCCAAAGCAGGTATTTGCCTGCACCCATCATGCCCACATAGGAAGAACTGCTTCCAGATACCACCCTCTTACGAGCCTCAACCCTGTGCTGGGGGCTCCTGCAACTGGATCAGGCTTTGCATTTATTTATGGGCTAGGAGAATAGTTATATTTTAGTCAGACTCTCCATGAACCTGAAGAAAAACAAAGCTGAACATCTCCTCCCAATGTTACCAATTGGTCCTATTGTACAGTCGTTTTGTCAGCACGTTATTTAAGACCTTAATCCTTTTCAGCTATTAGGGGGAAGTCCAAGGCAGAGTGAGACAGGAAACAGCAGTGATTTTCACTTGGATTTTCATCTTTTATTTTCTCTAGTTCTGTAACCTTTTAAAGAGGCAATGGTGTTTCACACTGTGCTATTCCATTCTCTGCTGCCTGCTTAAAATGAGGAAGGTGGAGGAGTAAGAAGAAAAGACTTCTTTAAATCCGTAGAGGAGCATTGGTGCCTGTAAGAGCTATTTAAAGAAGAAGTAAAACCACTTTAGCTTGTTGATCTATTTCTGCACTGTAATTTATGCTGCCATTCACGCAGTATCAGAAAGCTATTGTAAACCATTGTATAAACCCACCCTGTAGACCTGAGGGGCTGTGGTCCGTGGCTCTGCCAGCACTAGCATACTGGTGATAGACTAATAGCAGGTTTCACTCCTGATTTTTTTTTTTTTTGGAGGGGGCGAGGTTAATGTAAACGAGGAAGAATTTTAATTATTCCCAACATACCACCCACTTAGCTATTAGCAACAGGCAAGCTACGGTGTATGCACCCTGATATAAGTGTTTTGAGAAGAGATGTGAAATATAAGCTAGGAGCTATCACAAATGATTTGTGGAAGGCACTCCATGAAATATCACATCAGTGAGAGATCTCAGAAGAAAGCCTAAGCTGGGAAATTGCTTCATAGTAGCAGCTGGGGGAAGGATACCATTTCCCTGGGCATTGCCACTCATGTGAGAAGAGAAGCTAGAAACTCATTGAGGAGGATAATGTGTGCTTGTGAGCAACAGGGGAATAGACAGGACAATGGCATAAAGGAAAGATGCTAAGGACAGGATCCATCTCAGCTAACATTAAACATTTAGTCATCTAGGCTCTCTTTGTGGTCGGTAGAGCATGGCACTTTGAAGGCATGATTCATCTGACCTATTTTGGGCACTAACTAACCTACCTAGGATAAGGAGAATTACTCTTTATCCATGCCTGTTTCTCTCTACTGATTCTGAGGGGAGCTTCAGACACTCAGCACAGATACAGACATCTGCATTTTAGACACCTCAGGGGAGGTGAGACAAATCCTCCTTTTCACATGGAGTGGGACTGTGAGAGAGGGCATGCGCAGCCACGTGGCATCCTCTGGATCTGGGACAGTATCCGGTCACCATCGGCCCTTGTCTCCAGGAGAAGCAAGGAACCAGAAGGACAGAGGATGGAAACAAAGAAAGGGAGGGAAAAGAGGAGAAGGAGCTTCTGTTCAGCCATGTTATGTTTCAGCTCTCATCAAGAGCTGCTGTGAGTAACATGGGAGGTGTCAGCTGAGGAGAATAACACAAGAAAATAGAAATGGAAAAATGAGTTTTAAAAGTTTCACTAAGAAGTGAGCTTCTTCATGAACAACCGACATTATTATTATTATCAACTAAAAAAAGAATAGTAGCATTTTCTCATTACCATTTTTTCTGAAATTGCATTCTAAAATCTTTATGGACAATCTTAAACTTGCTGTAATGTGTATTTTGCACTGAAAATCAGGTTTTGCATAGGCAGAAAAAGAAAGCTTTTGTGATGACTGCAGCACAAATTTCTGTGAATGGTTCTTTAAGCTGCATTGCCAGAAATGTCATGAATCTGCTCAGAACTCCAAGGAAGGGAAGTGGTTTGAAATTCCTAACACTGCTCTTTCAGCCAGAATAGCCATTTTGGGTGTATTTCACATGAAGAATGGCTTCAGGGCTTGATATGTCTTCATTCTAGGCCTCGTATTGTGCCAAGGAGCTTCTCGGTATTTAACAAATAATAATAGAAATAAGCTGTGTAAGCATATGTGAATCTTCACTTTATAATTTTGCATGTAGAAAAATGATCTCATAGGCACATAGGAAATAGAACAGATGGTAAAATGTGTGTTGGACTAAACTCAGGCTAGAGGTTAAGTCTCCTAGACAATAAAAGCACAGTCCCCTCCAGCCATGCACATGAAGCATGCCTTGTGAACTGAGATAGGGGAGCACAGATCAAAGCAGATTAGGAGGCCACCTTTGATCTGTTGTTTTCTCCTATTACTGTAAGTGGCAGTACCATGACCTGCCATTCCCTGCTTGGACATTCAAAGGTGTTTGCCCTAGGACAGCCCTCAAATGGATTACTGGGAGATCGGTACCCGGCTGCATTATTCCAATTTTGAACATGTGCAATTCCTCCCACTTCAGAGATGTTTCATCTGCTGAGAAAGGTGGTTCTGGGTAAGGGCCTGTAGCTTAACCCTGCTGCTTTTCTCCTCCAGAGATCCTTGCTGGTGGGGATGAATGAATCTTAGTACGTTTCAAGGCATGAGTTTCAGTGACTACGGCCAAGCTGTAGCTCTGTGCAACACCAAGATAAATTGGGAAAATCAGGAATAACCATGAACTGCATGAGTTCAAAACTGCTGCTGGAAGAGAAGAACTGAGAAATGGAGTCATGCCAGATTGCGAGGAGGTTTTGCTCTCTTGTACTGGTGAAACAGAGGCCAGCAGAGAACTGTAAAAGCAGAGCACACAAACAAAACCTCTTCACAATATATTCCTCACCTGAAAGTTTGTAGGTAAACAAAATCTGTACATCTCAGGTCTGTTAAAAGACAGCTGAACCGAAAGATTCCTTCAGTTATATCAATGTAAATATTATGAGTGCAGATCTGGCCAGTTAGTAGCCCCGATTGATGTGCTATATTAGATTCACGCCTGCCTCAGGAAAGAATTATCTTCTGCTGTCATGTCAGTTTTTATTCTCCTTTCTCTTTGCTACAGGATGCCTGATGGGCTATTCTGGGGTGTTAAATACAAATCATCACAGCATTCTATTAGATATGCTTCTTTGCATTGGGCAGATCATGTGCTTCAGAGACCAGATGGACTCGTGTCTATCCACTGGTAACTTCCATTTGTAACAATGACAGTGGCTTTGGCAGAGCTATCTAGGATTTCATGGAAGAATTTAGTAAGGAAAATTCTAGACAAATTTCATTTAATTTTTAAAAATATTTTCCACTTTTTTTTTTTTTTTAGTGTAGGTAATATATTTTCTTCTATAGTAATGATAGTATAAAGTAATTACAGTACAAGAAAGACCATTTGAAAATGGAAGAATAAGCAATGAAAGTTTTGTATTGTGATGCTGAGATGCATTGAAGAAGGAAGATCTAGGGCTTGGGCCATTGGTTTGTTTGAGGTTTTTTTAAGATCAGTTTGTCCATTAGTAGGCTAATATGTTACTTTAAAGTACAGGACCCTGGAGGAAAGGTCTAGATCCTGTCTAGTATTCACCCCAGTGCATATGTTGGGAAAATGCCTTTGCACCTCTGTTTTCTCAAAGGTAAACCAGAGGTAACTGTGTCTGCCTACGTGATAGAGTTGTTCAGACCACATTGTTTATAACCTGCACCCTGAGTCCACAGAAAAGCACATCTCACCTTCACCACTTAAATTATACTGTTATTAGAAATTGCAACCATCTTTGAAATAAGCTACACAGAGGTTTTTACTGGTGGAGGCCGGTGGAAGGTAGGGACAGAGGGAGGAGCTGGGAGGTGCTGGCTTGGGAGGAAACTGTCTTCGTGATCTCTGTAATTTGCTTCACTGATAACTAGAGGGGGATTTTCCTGATAGTAAACCTGTGAGCTATATGAGGAGGGTAATCCACTTGACCCTTGCGCTCTCCTAAGCCTTGAAGCCATCATGACATTTCATTTCTCACCAGCTGCAAGACCACTTCTTGGAATTCATTTGGATTTCAACACAAAGCCAATGTTGCTCAGCCCAGGAGGAAGACCAGAACAGGGATGCCAGAGCAGGGCATGTGAGCAGGGACACAGCGATCACATTCGGAGGGGGTGAGAGCTGGTGGCAATGAGGAAGACAAACAGGATGTGTTTGTGCAAGTGACCTTACATATAATCAGCATGCCGAGGAGAGATCCAATGTACTGCATTGAAGGAAATGAGTCCGCATGCATATGGGAGCGGGTCCAGCACTACACGGCTGGTACAAGCCCAGGTGCTGCTTTGCAGGGTGACAGTTCAGGGTTTTCAGGGCAGCTGCCATCCTCAGTGCTGGGCTTTTGGAGTTCCCTTTGTTGCAGGCTGTGCCGAAATGGGCAGGGTGGTTACCAAGCGCTGGCAGGAAGGGCGTTCTGCTCTGGCGAGCACCAGCATTGAGGAAGGACCCACAGCCCCCACAGGGCTGAATAGACCCCATGAGTGACTTATTCAAAATCATAATTTGTTAGTTCAACACTGAATGGCCCATGGACCAATCCTGACATTTATTATTATTTTTTTAATACTGTATTTGTTATTCTCTGAATATTTCTGGTGGGTAATTATCCAGTATGTACTGTGTATTGCAGAATCCAGGAATTTGCTTTGGCTTTTCTTCCTGGTTAGTTAGGGTGTGCGGTTGCTGGCCTAGATCTCATGGCATTGTTTCTGACTACGTAAATGAGATTTTAAAACAAGAGAATAATGAATACGGACCAGAGAATAAGGCACATCCTGTGGCAATTTCACACAGGCAATTTTTCTTGCTAAAATCCATGAGGGGCTTAGCAGTTATGATTATTTGCACATGCACTTAATGGCTGTCCACATATCATTGATACAGGATTACAGGCACCTAATAACAAGAGCCGACCAAATTTGGCGGGTGTCTCCAATCATCCCTGGTTTTGTCTGTGTTTCCTTTCCCTCTCCTCTTTCTGTCTGGCTATGGAGACACTTCTAAGGAAGAGGAAGAAAACCTTCATTTGAAACCGCATGAAACCAAAGGCTGGGTGTAACCAGCTTCAAATCCAGACAAAAATCAGCATGTAACTTCATGTGTTGCTGTTTTCATTGTTCAGTGTATAATGTGGATGGGTGGCATTCTAAAGCACGCAGAGGATCGCTGTCACACATGCGGTAATGTGTGCGTGCATGTTTACACCCATGGGTGTACGCTTACTTTATACTGCAGCCAGTTCAGCTGTGGTGCCCACAGCAGCCCAGCCGTGTTGGAGAAAGCTCAGCCTGAATGTTTCCTCAGCTCCTCACATGGTTTTACCCCCTGTGCCAAGACCCACTTTGCCACAGCTAAAATGGCACCTGATCTGCGTGTTTTAAGGGCAGTCGGAGAAATTATTATACTCCTCACAATAGCTGAAGATTTTGATTTTTTCAACTCTTTGAATAAGATCTTGTGGATTTGTTAACACAGGCATGACTTTGAGAGATCAAAACTTCAGCATTAGGTGTCACAAATGTGTGTCCAGTCCCCAGATGTGATCATGACACTCGGACAGCAGCCATTACGAAAGAGTTAGCAGTCCATCACTTCTCATCCCACAAACAAATTGCTGGCAAATTTTCCTGATGGTCTTTTAAAAGTAAAAGAGATCAAATATAAGAAAAAAGTATTTTGAATTACTCTAGAAAATAATCTTGGTAAGACACTGAAAAGCACAGATTCCACTGACATGGGATTTTATTATTTGCAGGTGCTTTCATTCACTGCCTGTGCAGGTCCACACCTAAATTTGGGGATGCGACAGGGACTTGCTGCAAGAGGGCATGGGTGGAGATGAATAGGTGAGGACAGATGCTGTTTGCATGTTGCCAAACTCACTGTTTGTGAGAGAGTAGAAAACTTTTGCCTGACGCAGAGGTTTCTGTGGGGTTTGAAGGCAAGGTGCAGCTCTGTCTGCCATCCATGTGCTAAGGGAGCTCTGATAAGAGAATATCTCATGCTGTGATCCCATCTAATCTTGGGAAGCAATACAAACCAGCAGCAGTGATGACTCTGCAAACTGCCTTGCCAGCAACAATGCTCTCTTTCCATCACTGCACCCCACTCCTGAGATTAAAGAGTGGTGCTGGTGTGAGCCTCTGCATATTGCAGGCTGCCAGTTGCTCAGAAACCCCTGCTCTGAATGGGTGGTTTCATGGTGGGTTGAAAATACAGCCCCGTCCTCAATGTAACCTCTAATCTTGATTAAAACGCTTCCAGGGCTGGGCAGCCTGGGCTGCATCCTTTGGTCAATTCTGGCCGTGGCTCTTGCATTCCATAATCCCTGTTAATATCACTGCTTGTCAAAGAAGATTTGTGCCTTTCCTGGAAGACGGCCGTCTATTTTGTACCAACTGGGGGAGAAAGCGACGCCTCATCAGCTGGTGCTAGGAATAGCAAGTGGCAGACAAGAAAGGCATCCTGTTTTCTGGGGAGAAGGCATGGGAGGTGGGCGAGCGTCTGGCTCCGACTATTAACTTGGCTGCTAGCACTGCTCCCGCCTTTCAGGATGCGATGTAATCCTCTATTTTAACTGTGCAGTCCCTGAACCTCTCGTGGCAGTGTTCGTGGCAGAGGTACGAACTTTTGTATCCTGGCCAGACTGCAGGACAGATTATGCTCTGTTGACCTACATTCCCCCAAAGCTATTTTCAATTAGTGCAGTAGTTACTCCTCCTGTTTGCACTGTTAAATTTCTCGCCGCCACAATGCTGAGCTGACACTCCAGAGTCCCCGCTTTCTCGATGAATTTTGCTGAGTCCTTCAAACAGAGAAACAACCCCCTGAACCAAGATCCTCATATTCTTATATTTCCTTTGAAAGCCTGTCTTACTGCTCCAGGGAAGCAGGAGACCTGCTCTGGTGGTGAAAGAAGTCCAGTCCCTAGCCTTGCCTGTTCTTGGTTGATTCTCCTGGGGGAAGGAAAACAAAGCTCAGCCTCTGGGAGGGCTTCTGGTGGGGCCATCTGCCCGGCTGGCACAGGCTGCTCTCTCTCACCTGCCAGCACTGGAGAAATTAAAGGTGGCTTATGGCTGAAGACAGGAAGGGTTGGCAGAGGTAGCAGGAGGAAGACCTACAAGCAAAGCAAGAGAGGGGGGTTGGGAGCGGGGACAGCAGCTTTTGTGAAAGGTTGGCCACCCCCACCTCCTTCAGAAATGTTTTGGAAAGGAGTAGAGGACATGCCGTCCTTCATGAACAGGCATGGGAGAGGAGGAGAAGAAGGTGCCTTCATGGGGCAGGAATAAGGATTCATCCTGGCCTCCACTAGCCACACACCAAGTGGTTTGGGGTGACTGACCTCCAGCTCAGTGCAGGGCTTGGGGTGCCCACCATGGCTCTGGTACACCAAGGGAGCCACAGCAGTGCTGAGCCTCCATGTGAAACAGCCCCAGGGGTCCTGGCAGGCCATGTGGATTGCAATGCTTCATTAGGCAGAGGGTCACCAGCAGGTCCAGGTCCCCTTCTTCTCAGTGCTGGTGAGGCACATCTGGAGTGCTGGGTCCAGTGCTGCGCTCTCTAGTACAGGACAGACATGGACATACTAGAGTGAGCCCAGCAAAGGGCCATGAAGATGATAGAGGACTGGAGAGTCTTTGATATGAGAGGTTGAGCAAGCTGGGATGTTCCTCCTGGACAAGAGAAGGCTCAGAGGGATCATGTCAATGTATATAAATACCTGATGGAGCTAATACATAAACTTTCTCCAAACTTTCTCTCCTGCCAGTCTGGCCTTGCATCTGTATGCCCTTGCATCTGATGTTTTTTTTGTTTTATTTTGTTGTTTTTTTCCCTGTGGGCAGTAGGGTTTTTTTGTTTGGTTGGGTTTTTTTGTATGAAGCTGTGCAGAATCCCAGTCTTCTCCTTCTATCTTCCATTGCTGTTTTATTCCTCTTCTGATGTGAAGTGCGTGAAGCTGATGTCAGTTATTCTTTCAGCAATTAGGGACATCGTATTTTTAAATAAGAGGAATATATTGAAGCTTGCTCATATCAGGGAATTGATCTATATTACCAAGTTATGCTCAGCTTTGAAACAGTCCCGTACAACTGCACAGACACTATTCTAGCAAAGTTTTCCACGCTATCTTCTTACTATGGGCCTATAAAATCCTCTGGCACCTGAAAAACACTCTCTGTGTAGTCCCTGTCATTACAGTGAGGTGAAACATATCTTAAAAGTATCTTCTGCTGTGAAATTCCTCTGGGCTTAAAAAAAAAAAAAAAGTTGGTTTTGATTGTAGTTGAAATAATGTGACTGGAAACACAAATAATTTTTTACCTGGGTTTGTCCTCACCCTTTCTTTTCCTGCTTCTGTTGCTAGGATCAGACGAATGAATATTGCCTAGGGTTTTGTCTGTTCCTTTCAGTTTTGGAAAAGGTGGGGAGAAATTCTCCTCTACCTCCTCCTTAGGCATTAGGCCTTTCTCCTTTCTGTGTGGGACTGAAACAGACAACCTGGGGATGAAACAAACTTTAGCTTTGAAAGAAGAATTTGAAAAGCAAAATTGAAGTTTTGATTACATAAATGAAGATCTATGTCTAGTTCTAAGTTTCTCACTTACTCAAAATCAAAACTTTCCCACTAAACATTTGCTAAACCCGTCATTTTGTGGACAGGGAAGTTTTTAAGCTCCATGTTTTTAACAGTTCTAATCGTATTTATTCTCTGTCTTCATTTCTGGTAAGTCAGTGTTGTTCAGAGGTAGTTATGAATGTTTCTGTCCTTCCCCATCTCTCCAGGAATCAGCACACTCCTGTGGGAAAGTTGGAGAACCTCTGTTCATGAAATAATAACATTTCAGTTCATACATATTCATGTACAGCTTTAGCAGAGGATCAGTGCACAAGGCAGATCAGGGCTAAAGCGTATGTTGGGTTTCAAGAAGGCTGGGACTGAAGCTGACCCATCTGTGACGACGTCAGGTCAAGGCACCGTTTGGAGAGCGGAGGCTGAGGTCTGGAGCAGGCAGGGGATTGACCCTAGCCACGGGTGAAGCAATCCTTTACCTGAGCCCTGCTGCTGGGAGGAGAAGACACCGGGAGCAGCAGTGGGGCTGCAGTGCTGCCAGCTGGCTCGGACAGCTGTATGTCACCTGCCAGGGGCAGCTCAGAGCTCCCTCCTTCCTGCCCCCAAACCTCTCTCGCTTTCCCACAGCCAGCACAGCTGGTTTTTTCAGGTCTTGCTCCCTGCCTACCTCCTTCTCTTGCCTGACGCTATGTCCTTTAGGCAGCACAGCTCCCAGCTAGCGTGGGCTATATCCCCGCATACTCCCCGGGATCCTGTGGGCTGCAGGAATGCCAAGAGCAGATCATGCCCTCTGACTTCTCATCCTTTGCAGCATCACCTGTGGGTTAAAACCCCACCTGGCTTACTTGTCCCTAGCTCAGATTTCAGAAGAAGATTAGGCATGGCTTGTGCATAAATTGCCCCAGGAGGAATTTATCCCACTGAAAACTGCCTGTGGAGCCAACGCAAGGACCTCTGCGTGACAGCTACTGCCTCTGCTAACCCACAGCTGTAACTGCCTGTCTTCCCTCTGCAAGACCTGCGAAGAGCCAGCCTGACCAGGACCACATGAGCAAGCAAACAGAGTCTGACACCAACTCATGCAGCCTATCCATTGGATTTAATTATTAAACCCCCTGAACAAAACACCCGAGAGATCCAGCTCACCACCTTCACCCAAACAACTCTTTGGCCAAGAATCCTCATAGTTGTGCCAATGCCAGCACCTTGCATGGGATGAACATACTCTGCTGATGAGTCAGAGCAAATCTGAGTGGCTGCATGCCTGCTAGGATGGTGGTTCACACAATCCGCTTGATAAGGTGCCACTTGCTGGTCCCAGGTGCCTTCCCTGGGAAGTGATGACTGACTGCTGAATAAAGGAGGTGTCTTGATTTTTCCCATTTATTATTTTCCTTTTCAGCAGAAAAATGTGTAGAAGCTGGTGTCACCCCCTGCTGTGAGGTGCTGTGAATTTGGGCAGGTTTTTCTGTCTTTGCTGTTGCGTTGCAGGCTCATGGTGCCATTATCTGTCATGGGTCCAGGCTAGACCATGTTGAACCTTGTGGGCAACCCTCAAACAAGCAAAATTTTCTCAGGCCTTTGCTCCCACGCTGTGAGCATGGTGCATTGCTTCTGGGCCTTCATCCCTGCCGTGCAACTGATGGAAGGGGGCTGTTCATTTCTAAAGCAGTTTGGTTGCAGGTACTGATACTCACACAAGAAAAGTGCAATTAGGAGAGGCTTTTCCTCTAGACTGGCATCCTGGCCAGAGCACTGGCACAGGACCAACCTTGCTTTTACGGAACAAGCTGACATTTGCATGCATTTGTTTGTCTGCAGTTATCTGAGCTCCTGTTGTGGCTAATGGGGACCTGGGTCTTCATTTAGCTGTGCAAAATATAAGCATTTAGGGCTATTCAAGATGCTCCTGAGTTTCTGAAGGGGGCTGGTAGATGTGACTACATCCAAGGGGCACCTGTGCCTATGGCTGAACTGAACCCAGGTCAGTGCTGTCTCATAGAGGTGGACCTTTGCCAGGGTTATTGTAAAAGCATCTATGTCTCTGGGCATTCTGCTTTTCCAGGTCTGGGAATGGGAGACATATCCACAAGATAACTCAGCACAGTTTGGGAGCCAAGCTCTTTGACACAGACACTCATTCCTCACCACTCTGCCCTGTCACCCAAGGGCACCCTGAACCTGGTGCAGGTGTGGCTGTGGCTGTGAGTGCAGCACTCATTAGCTCCAGCAGATGTTACTCACCCAGGCACTGTGCCAGCATGATAATGAGGTGATATGGCTGTTGTGGATGTGACTTGTGCCTGGCCAGCTCAGGACAGCAGCACAAGGATTCTGTTGGCTGGTCTACGTGTTGATGGGTTCCTTGTGTGGACCCCCATGAGGAACTGTGGCCCCAGTCATCTCACAGGGATGGGAAGCTGCTGAATGAGCCCACGATGAAATGCAGGTGGGATGTGCATAGCCTGGGCATGTTGACCTGAAAGGGTACAGACACCTATCACTGCTCAAGCGGAATTCTCTGTTGCTAAGCCTGAGCTCAGCCCACAATTCTCAGCCTGGTCAACTCATTTGTCACCTTGTTATTAGGGGCTCCTGCCTGGGATGTGAAATACCCATCTCTGCCTGAGTCATGGCAGGAACTTGGTGCCACACCCTGGAAGAAGGTCCCAGCCCCTGTGTTATCAGGATGCCTGTGATACAGGGCTCTCTTTCTCTCTTCTGCCATTAACCGCTTCATTTGCTGCAAGCATGGGAAGAGACAGGGACTCTACAGCCCGATGCTGAGCACTGGTATGAGGGAGGCAGAGGTTTGCACCAAGGCTCTGGGCTGGTCGCGGACCAGGGTGACTGAGCTGGCTCACAGGGATTCCCTGGAGGGTCAGGATTGCTGCTGGCCCAGAGGAAGCACTGCTTAGCCAGCCTCCATCATTGTATAGTGCATCCTACATCAGCAGGCAGGCTTCAAAATAACTGCATCAGCATCACTCTGCATTGCTGCTCAGGTGCCAACCTCACCAGCAAACCTCAAGCAGGTCAGATGCCCAGAGGGCTGTGGCCTGTGCCGGTGTGAGGGAGAAGGATGCTCTCGGTACCCCTGGAGACGTGTGTGCTGAGTGCTCCCAGGGCAGCTGTGTGCCTTGTCTCCTGCCCAGATGGCTTTTGCTTGAGTTTACATTCCAAACTTGCAGCAGCTTCTGCTGCTGTCTCCATTAGCTGACTGGCGGAGTCTGGCCAGGGTTACAAAATGGGAGAAAAGGGCCCCAAATGTCGCTTGGTCTGTTCCCCTTGGCAAGGCGGGATCACATGTGCCAGTGCATGTAAAGAGTCCTCCTTCTTGGGAATCCCTTCTGTCACTATCCCTTTCCTGGCTGGTGTCCATGCAACAGCTGAGAGGCAGCTAATATAATTAGCAAGACTTAATGAGGGACAGTGCTGTTGGCCAGCACTGTTAGTGGGGCTGTTGAGCCCTGTTCCAGTCAGGGCAGAACCCGTTCTGTTATCAACCAGCTGCCTTGAAAACTGGGTGAGATTTTATCCTTTTGTTTCAGGTTAAATACAAAAAGCTGTGATTCAGCTTTGTACGGAGAGCTCTTCATTAAGCTCCCAGAAAAGCAAACCTAGCTGGGATCTCTTCCACGCAAGCAGAGCCCTGAATGGTGCCATGGGCAGTACTGGGACATGAGGACTACAATTGGAGAGTTTCTAAATCATCACTATTGTTTATTTATATACATTGAATATTTTTATGCTCAGTGGCCTCTTGGGGTCTCTGGCATCAAATGGAAATTTATTGATAAAACTGTATAAAGCATGTACATTGTCCTCCTCCTTCATGAAAATGTGACCTTTTCTTGCTCATGGGTTTTGAATTTTCCCTTCTTGGTTGCACAGTATGAAAAGAATCACACCCCGCACAATGAAAACCAGAAACCTCATGGCCTGAGGTGTTCTTCAGTGTGATGCATGGATTTGAAAAATCATTTGGGATGGAGCCATGGCATTTAATGACTGGACTTATTGCCTTATTATTGGTACACAAGCATGCCAACTGATGAGGACACAGCTTAAACAACACTCCAAGTGAAGGAAACAAGCTGAAACAATGGGATCAGAGGCAGCTGATAATACAAACCAAACCTTTCTTTTCTTTACTTTTTCTCACTAGGTCCTCATTAGGACCTTGTTGTGGTTTAAACCCAGTCAGCAACTAAACACCACGCACCACCATGGATGGGGAAGAGAACTGGAAGGGTAAAAGTGACAAAACTCATGGGTTGAGATAAAGACAGTTAATAGGTAAAGCAAAAGCCACGCACGCAAGCAAAGCAAACCAAAGGATTCATTCACCACTTCCCATCAGCAGGCAGGTGCTCAGCCAGCCCCAGGGCAGTGGGGCTCCAGCACCTGTAATGATTACTGGGGAAGACAAACGCCATTATGCCGAAAGTGCCCCCCTCTTCCTTCTTCTTCCCCCAGCTTATATATACTCAGCGTGATGTGCCATGGTATGGAATATCCCTTTGGCTAGTTTGGGTCAGCTGTCCTGGCTGTGTCCCCTCCCAACTCCTTGCACACACCCCCGGCCTGCTCACCCCCCTGTGCTGGGGTGGGTGAGAGGCAGCAAAGGCCTCAGCTCTGTAAGTGCTGATCAGCAGTAACCAGCACATCCCTGAATTGTCAACACTGTTTCCAGCACAAATCCAAAACATAGCCCCGTACCAGCTACTATGAAGAAAATTAACCCTATCCCAGCTAAAACCGGCACAGACCTTCTGCAGGTTATTTTCCTAGAAATGGTGGAGAACTTTTTGTTCATAAAGGAACAAGGTTGGAGGAAAGTGACTGCAGCCTGCTATCTCAGCATACCAGTAATGTAGCTGGTGTTTCTCCAACCTCTGACAATAGTTTTTGTAACAAGTGATAAACTTGTACTTTTTGATTACTTTACTTACCCTTACTTACAATGAAAAACAAATCAATCCATTTACACTGACTGCCTACATCAGAAGGTGATAAAGTATATATATTCTAAAGAAACAATATAAAAGGTTTAAGTTTGGGTTGGGGTTTTTTTTCATGGTGGCTTTAAATTAGCTGTTTCAAACCAGACTGCTTAAAATTAATTTATGGGAGCTCAAGGCACCTCCGAGCAATCATGCTTCTCACTCTGTTGCCTAAATCCATAATGTCACTTCATGAGATAAAGTCTTCAGTATCCATGCTGACCCGAGGTGTTCCTAACCGATAATACCTGTCCTTGCCCCTGTCCCTGTGCATGGCACCATGGCCCCCCAGCTCCCTGGCACACTTTAAACGACACTATGAACTGAACTGAGGAACTGATCTAGCTTAAAGAAACATCTGCCAAGCCCCTCCCCCCTCCTCCTTTTTTTAATCTGGATCAATTCCCCAGTCTGGTCCTGGTGCTAATAAAGCTGATGGGGAAGAAAAAACCTGGAGGAGTAGGGGTGAAAAGGTGAGAGACTAGGGAAATCTTTATCTCATCCTGCTGCTGTGGACTCTTATCTCATGAGACCACACAGCTTGAGCCATGTGGCATCAGGCACCACACTGGGAAAGCTCACCCCAAGCCTTTCAGCCTTGTTGAGACTGTGCTTCAGCAGAGGTGAGCTCAGGGGGATCTCCGCCAGGCCATGGCTCCTGGGATGTCAGGCGGTAGCAGGGAGGATGCAGTGTGTGCCAGGGAAAGAATGGAGGAGCTGTTGGAAGAAGAGCTGCTTTACATAAGAAAAAAAGTGGGAACAGTCTAAACAGCTGCCTATTCAGTAGATGCACCTGTATGCTGAAGAAAGTGTGTGCCATTCAGGGAAGGGCAATCAATGCAGACTCTGTTGTATTGTTAGGCACAACGTTACAGGTGTGCCAGTTGATGGGATTAAAACTTGCTTTTTTTTTCTCCAACAAACTGTAATATTATGTACATGCATATGTGCTAATATGAGGCAAGGCAGATGTGGCCACAACCACCCTTTTCACATGCTCTTTGCCAAGAAATCCACCCCGAGCTGCATGTGAAGCTTCACTTCTAGGAATCCTCTCTATACAGACAAGCAATTTGCAGCCCATGACCCCAAACCATCAGCAGATGCCATTGTAATTCCCTAGATGTTTGCCTGCATCCCAAGGGTATATAAATGTCACTCACTTGTTCTCTCTCCCTCTCCATCCCCACCCCTGTTTTAAATAGTAATAGGTCACCCCAGAAGCATGTTTACTTCCTTGTAATTTTTCAGCTTAAATATAGAACAGCCCAACTTGTTTCAGGCCTGAAGTTTTCTAATTAACCAGTGGGACACAGTGGAAGAGCTTTGCAAACTACAATGTGCAGCTAAACTCAATGCCCAGTCTTGAGTTTAAGCATGTGAATGTAGAGACCCAGCACTGCCACTTGCAAGATATTTTTCTTTCTCTTTCCTCCATATATACAGGCTTTAAGTACTTTCAGTAAGTAAGAGTTCTTGTACAAGCTCAGATGTTTTCCTATACACAGATAAAACTGCATATAACTGAGATGGTAGTTATTTGTATAAACTCTTAGAAAGAGAGTGGGGAGGGAGAGGACTGTGCTTGTCCTTAGCAAAGGGAGCATCATTAAAGTCAGACAGAGGCATAGAAGGCTTGTAATTAATAGGAGGAATTTATCCTACTTAGAGAAACTAACAAAAATATAGCCCAGGGCTTTATCTCAGCTGTGGTGAGTTGGACTCTCTTCTGCATTTTATTTGAGTTTGATTTAGTCATTCATGGCTCTTTGGTAATTTCAAACTCTTTAAAAATATTAATTTTAAATAGCTTTGGCCGCTCTGATTATCCTGGACTTCATTCCTCTATACAGATGTCGCCGCAGTAGTTCTGGTCAGTGGAGAGATCTGAGCAAAGACACCTGCAGTAAGAGAGGGGACAGCATCCTGTGCAAGAGCCTTCAGTTGTTGCCCTCTAAGCTGAGTGGAGAAGCAAATCCTCTGGAGATGCATCAAGGACTCATGTGGTGGAGAAACCTCTGAGCCACTGGAGAAATCCGATTTCTCCAGCTTGCAGTTGCTGAACAGGTGCAGAGGGAAAGCTTGTCACCGCAGGCAAGAATGACAAGGTGGCCCTGAAACCCCACCTGCATGGCACACAGCCCATACCTCAGCCTGACCCAGCCTGCTGCTTCGGAGGTGGGCTTGGCACAGCCCCCCAGCTCTGATCCCAGTGTATGGCTGAGGGTCTGTAGGTGTTACCGTGTTACACAAAGAAACAGTTTTTTGACATGTATTTTTTATGTAGGGGCATCTGGAGAATATGACACACAAGGGACTGATCACATTGTGAGTTTCTTGTATTACCTTGGCTGTTATATTATGTAAGAGAGGCAGAATGTCCTCATATTATTATTATAATTAAAGAATATCGTACTTTTGATTTGCACAGTTCCTTCCTCAGCATTGTTTGATACGAATAGATGATAACAGACTGGTTATTGTGAGTTATTAATAACGCATTATTTACTCACTATATGCCTATAAGCCAGAGCAGCAAGCAAGGCTGCTTTGTCCTAGGTGTCCCTCCCTGCGCACACAACCAAACGGATCATCTTTGATCTCTCTTTGCCTGCCGAGGTCTCACTTCAATTTGGACTTACTGCTTACTGTCCCCTTTGCCCCCACCTCTGGCTCCCCCTGTGTTTGAAGGATTCTGGAAAAAAGAAAACCCATTTGTTCTGCCTCCTGCATTACCTCTTGCATTTGTAGAGAGTGGATGCTCTGGTCTGTTTTTAATTTCCACGATTCTGTAGTGCTTTTTGAGTCCAAGGTGCTAAATATAGATCTAACCCATAATAGCCAACCTCTTTTTCGTTTCTGTCTTACGATGTTATTTTCTGCTTTTATCATTTAAACCTAATGGATTTACATTATTAGGAGCTCTCCAGTGTGTACAATGTGGTTATGAACAACACTAGTGCCTCAAAAGTTTCCGGGAACATTTATCGGAATAAAAGCAAGCAAAAAAGAGACTTTTCACAGACTCTGCAGGAAGAGGACCGGTGCAGTGCAGGATGGCACCTTCCCTCTCCCCTCCCTGCTGCAAACCTGTGTATGCCCTCTGGGCAGGGTGAACACATCCAGCACACTGCCTAGAAAAATGACACTCTGGAGAAAAATCAGCAGACAGCATGAAAAGCGCGGGCTCAGACATCTTGTGTTGGCAGACTCCTACAAAAATTAGTTCTGGATAAGCCAATACATCTGTAGTTCAGAGCAAACTATTCCTTTTTCTTCCTATTCTTAACAGAGTCATGCCCAAAAAATACAAGTCAGGAAAATGTTTGGGGAAACTATTAAGGAGCTTGAAGGGAAAAAAGCGTATCCAGACAAATATGGAGCCATTTGAGACAAATATGAAGTCATGTGTAATAAACAGCTCAGATTTATAAGGACTGAAGCAAGCCAAATGCAAGCGACAGCTTTTTGGGACAGAACAGCCCAAACCAGGCAAGGAAAGGAATGTGGTGGATGTAAAGGGCCAGGCCCACAGGAGACACAAGGACCACTCAGCCCAGCTCTAGAGCCATGCCTGTGCTTTCCCAAGCCTAATTGGTAGCAGTGGCCCAAGCCAGTAACTGATGAGGAGCAGGGTATTAGGAGCCTTGGTCTTGTCACTTCATCTCTGTCCAAATATCTTTGTCCCTGGCTATACAAGAGGGGTATGATGGAGAACTTCTGTGTGATCAGGGGATTCATCCTTGTCCAGCTTGCTTGGGGTTAGGGTGTCTTTGTGCAAGGGTCCAAGCAGCATGTCTGAAGAACCACCACAAGGCACGGACATCAACAACTGACCTCTCCAGAAGAAATAAAGGTTGGACTCTACATGGACAACTGCCCTGAGCACAGTAAAGTGAACTCCTCTTTATTATGAGAAGCTCATCATGTTTGCTTGAATATTGAAGTGCTATCTGAAAAGGGCCTGAGAAGCACAGCAGCAGGCCACAGAAGTCAGTTTGAATACTTTCTTGGTTTCAGGTGCCTCTGAAGGGCAATGTGTAATGGTTCTGGGAAAGGTGGGTGTTCAGTACTACCCTTGGTCAGGGCCCCTCCAGTCATTCACTTTGCATTGCCTGGGGTTTTCTTTGTAAGGAAAAAGCTAGTTTTGTCTGAAACAAACTTCAAGTATAGCTACGAGGATAATTCACTCCAGGCATTGCTCCCCGTAGGCACTATGGATGATACACCAAGCCTGGCTGCGCTACAAAGCCCTCCAGCCCTAAACCAGCACTCTGTGCATCCTGAAATATGACATTATGTCCATAATCTGTGCTTAACTGTGGCTGAGAGAGACTGCACGGAAGCTATTTGGCTTATTCACACTCTCCAGTTTGCTGCTGGAAGCTTTGATTTTCATGCTGCTGTCCAGAAGACCACAGGAGAAACCTGCTGCTGCTGGCAATCACGGTAGCTCTACAGCTCTAGGTTGCTGCCAGCAGAACAGATGGCCCACGAGTGGTGCAGGGCTAACTGCTGTACCCATTCAGAGAGTGCATTGTGCAAAGCAGGACCAAACTGGCCCCAGCTGTATCCTGGCAAAGGAAGAAAGGTATGCTATGTGGAAAAGGAGCATGTATTTACCTTGAGTGTGCTGACGACCATGTACCTCAGTGGGTGAGGAAGCTCAAATATGATAATTCCAGTTAGGCTTAATTTTTTCCTAGCAAGAAATGCCAGAGCACTGATGCACACGGCCAAAAGCTTTGCTGAAATATGGTGAAAAGAGGTTCTCCAACGTTGTTCCACACTGTCCTGGAACCAGTTAGTCAAGTCTCTCCTGTCTCTGGTTTCTGAAGTCTTGTACTGTTCCTACTATGGTAAAAATTAATCCCAAATATTCAGGGACTGATTATTTGAAATGCCTTGGGAGCAGTGCAGGGGCTGGAAGTTAGCTGGAGAAAAAAACCCAAAAAACCAAAAAACAAAAAAACCCTGAAGGTGCGGTGAGAACATGGGCAAGAAACTGAAATGATATGATGTCCTGCGGGTACATGAATTCATTGACAGGAGGCAGAGTATATCCTCCAGACCAATGCTCCAGATCCAGTCTCTGGAACCTGCAGGGGTGAGTGTGCCCAAAGGGAGCTCCCCCACCCAGCAGGGACCAAGTGCTGTGTCCATCAAGGCTCTCCTGTGGGCCCTCCGCTGGTTCAGGGCAGCCTGTAACCAAGAGGATGCTGTGTGTGTACTAGTGAACTGAAAATGGTCAGGGTACGAGCCTGAACAGTGTTCCATGTTTATTCATACTAGAAATTATGGGCACAGTCCTTAATATGGTTTTGGCCTGGTCCAGCTCGCACTTTTCCAGGCAGTACATCACCATGGTCAGCAGATGGTTAACCTGCTCCCAGCAGTGGTCTGGGCTTGAGAGAGCTCAGCTTGAGGAATACTTGAATCTGCCCCATATCATCCCAACCACTAAAACCTGACTGACAAAGCCCTAAATCAGATCATCTTTTAGCTCCTCTTGCCTTGCCCTCCTCCTGGCAAGTAATGCCTTTCTTGAAGCCAGCTGTGAATTATCTGCCAGAGGAGGGAAGTTCTTAAAAAGCTTTATGCTGAAGTAGCCCGCCTTATGTTCTCCATTAGGCAGGCTTTATTCCTCCCATGTCCAGCGTTACACCAGCAGAAGTTGGATTAGACTTGTATTTCTTGGCTAAACAATGACTAAAGGAAGCCTGATAACAATCTACAAGTATTTGATGGGTGTAAACTCCAGTGAGGAAGAGGAATTGTTTAGTGTGGTTAAAGGACTTTTATGGCCAAGAGCCATTAGATTAAATTGAACAAAGCAAAGCATAAACTGAATACCCTTCGTAATACCTAGCAGGCTGCAAGGGCAGCTCCCAAGAGATGTGGTAGAAGCAGAGGTGTCTGGGTCAGTGGAAACGTTTCAAGGAGCAGAGCAGTATTTATGTTGCTGACCGTGTGCTGTCACAGGACCAGCATGCCTGCTTCCCCCGCCGTGCCCACACCCAGGCCACCCTGCATCTGCCAACGCGCACCCGGCCGAGGCAGGAGACAAGAAGGGGTGGTCCAGCCCCTGCCTGCACCTAATCGTCGCCTTCGTCTGGTGGTCTAATGCATTGCTCTAAATGACAAGTTTTCCTGCTGCTGACAGCGATTCTGATCTCAGGATCATTAAGGCAGAAGTTATGCTTACAATTCCCATAGTGACCCACGAGTAAGCTTTCCTTAGTACTTCAGCAGGCTGGGGCTTGAGCCCCAGTTATCTTAAGCTTGCTGCTAACCTTGGGTTATCACATACCTGCAGGGATGCCATCAGCATTCCCTTCAGGTTACACCTTTGTCAGCTGGCAGGAGACCATATGGGAAGATTGACCTTGTACAAGAAGGGAACAAACAGGAGTGCACCGTTCCTCTGAAAAATGTACTGGTGGCTCCTTATCCGCTGCGGGGGAAAATGAGCTCGCTGTCTCACACAGGAGAAGCAGCATGTCATCATCCTAGCTACACCTGTGTAAACCTGCTTGCCCTTTTTCTCTGAAAACCAAACATAGAGCATGCAAGCCCATCTGGCAGGAGTTCCTCATGGAGAGCACGAGCTGACTCGGGCACTGAGAACAAATGTCAGTGGCTGAAGCACTGCTGTGTCTTTCAGAATTCTGCAGGCTCTCAGGGACAAAGAAATAGGGGAATATGTGATGTCTGATGTATTCAGGATGATTTCCCCTGGCATGCCTGTTTCTCTGCCTAATTACACAGGCACAATAGCAAAGAAATTAGATAAGCCAGGTAGGGTTTGTTGCGGATGTCCTGGTTGCCTGAGAGACAAGAGCTTTATTTACCTGACATGACTTGTAGGCAAAGGTAGGACAAGCGTACCCTGTTTTTAAAACAGTATACTGCTTCCAGATTGCAGGTTATCTGTTCTGAAACAACACCACTTAATGGGTTATCTCCTCCTTTAATCTGTGTGGTTGTTGGCATATCATTAAATTCCACTTAGCACAAGTGTGAGAAGCCTGCTGTTAAAGGCCGCCAGCAGAAAGAC
Source organism: Falco biarmicus (assembly GCF_023638135.1). NCBI lineage: Eukaryota > Metazoa > Chordata > Aves > Falconiformes > Falconidae > Falco > Falco biarmicus. The sequence continues at coordinate 32,817,442 of NC_079289.1, forward strand.
GAGGAGGACTTAGGCATCCTCCCATGGTGCTTTCAGAGAAGGCCCTGATCTGTTCATAAAAGGTCAGGAAGGGAGTGAGGAATTCAAAAGCCTTAAAAAAACAGACTGAACTGAAGTCTTCAGAAGTGCGTCATCTTAAGTTTTCTTCTCCCGAGGGAGAAATTTTTCAGATGTTTTGTGTGCCCCTTGCTGGCGTCTCTCTCTTCTGTTTTTCTTCAGCAGCAGTTTGTCTATTTCTGCATTTAGTGGGCCTCCTCTCTCTATACAGAGGCAGAGCTAATAGACAGCTGTGCATCTGGGAGAGTCTAACGGGGTTATCGGCCTGCATGCCCACCACCCAAGTGCTAAGACTACCTGGTTAGACATGCACATTATGGACCAGCCGACAGAGCAGGCATGGCACTGTTGCAGAGTCCCTGCGTGCTGATAGTCTTCCTCCCAAACCTGGCTGGCTGCAAATGGCTCAGATGATAACATATTTTCTGTTTTTTTCTCGTAGGCACAGAATACTGATCTTGGTGGCTTTATGAAAAATAGTACGCTGCAGGATGCCATTTTACATAAAATAGTTCCCCAACCTGGCCAAGAATTTTCTTCATATAAAAGGCTGGCAGGTGATCATGCTTTTGATGACATTTAGAAAAGATTAATTCTCCTTCCCAGGCACTTGCTGTCTTTTCAGATCCAAATAAAATCTTGTGCACACTGTATAGGTAGTGGAGGGCAAGAAAGAGTCATTGCATGGTTTCTGTCACCTCACATGACCACACAAGTAATTTCTTCCAAGACATTGTCAGTGGGTGCTCCCAAAGCCCCTGATGGGTGCATGTTAAACCTATGTCACAAGAAGCTGCAACTTCTTGCAGTTTAGTCTGGCCTGGAAACTAGAAGTACCTCTCAGTCCTGCATGAAAACCCATTCTCTTAGGATTTTCAGCCTTGGCTTTGCAAACTTAGGAGGTTCAGAGCCCATGAGATGGGTTTAAAGAATAACATGAGCAACTCTAAGCACTGACCCCATTGGAGGAGGCTCAACTGTACTTCATAACCCAATGGAGCTTTCATGAGTCTCTTTTAACAATAACACTCAATTTAAAATATATATTACCATGCCCTCTTTCCTCTGTGCTGAGGTGTACAACCCTAGAAATCCAACATACACTAACACATGAATTCTGGGGGAGTCAGATATCAGGAGCATACAACTGCATGGTCTTCAGAGTCTTGCTGTGTGTGATATGGTCCTCAGATATTACAGGTAGTATCCTCAGTATTAACAGCAGTGTGACAGATATAGCCCATGTAAATCATGGTAGGTTTTCAAAGGCATTCATTGCAGGATGCTCCACGAGTCAGCCTCTCCTCAGACAGACCCTCACAGAAGTGCCTTCTCTTTTCCTTGATGCTATGTCCTCCAGTAGAAGACCAGTATGCAGCCAACGAGGTAATTTTGCTGGGGCAAAAGACCCAATGGGTGTTTTTAGCATTTATTTAGACTTTCATTTCAAGAGTATGTCATCTGTAAGGTATGTGGGGGCATGCCTACCAGAATTGCCACCTGGCCATTTCCCAGCTACAGAGCACACCCTATAGTGCTCACCTGTAATGACTTTTCTGAGCAGACCTGAGCTCAGCCTGCCTGAGCAAACACCAGAAGCACAGCAGAGAGGGAGCATGGCATGGGAATCCTCAGTTTCTGAAGCATGGCCATGTTGGCCTGATGTCAAGGCAGCTCTTTGCTTGTGCTAATAAAACTAACCATGGGCCAGGATTTATGAATTCAGGCCCTGTCATGGAGTCGCAGAAATACTTTCCATCCAGATCCAAACTGGTGATGCTGGTTGCATCTAGTCTGTGCCCCATGGGCCAGCCAACTCAGGTGTCTGCATCCTGTGAGGTGGACATGGCGTACCTTGGAGTTTTTAATGCCTGAACCCACCTTGCAGTTCTTGAGGGAGGAAAGTACCTCGTCCCCATTTTAAAGGAGAGAAGAAGGTCAGGTTCGAAAACGCCCTGCGGTGTGTTCACAGAACCTTAGGCAGCATGCCAACGCCTAAGCCCAACCAGCTCCCCTCCTTGCTTTAAACGCTATTTATTTGATTTACCCAATGATGCAATCCACATGAGTCGTCCCTGGCACTCCTCTTTTCCCAGGGCAGGGACTCCCCTGCTGTAGCACAGCCACTCCCCAGCTTGGCCACTGTCTCTTGGCAGCTCTGTGAGCCTTGCCTTCTCACCCAGAGGGCATTTAGCAAATCAGGAAGGCACCAGCCCCAAATTCAGATTATGGTGTTTAGGGCTGCTCTGAAGGTTGGAGAGATGCTCCTGAGATGGTGGGCGACCAGAACCCGGTTTTCTCCACAAGGGGTGCGGAGCTCATCCCTTGCCCCATTTGAAGGAGACAGGTAGGCGATGAGGTACTTCTTCTTTCTGAATGATGGAGGCTTCACAGGAATGGTGGAGGCTGCATCAGGAACTGCAAGCACTCATGCTGTGTGGCAGCTACCTCCTTACTGGTTTTCCCTGCATGGCAGTTTGACAAAGGGGTGCCTCAGTACAAGAGGGACATCTGCAAATTGGAGGAGATTCAGAGAACACCAATAATAAAAAGCACAATGCTTTTGGAAAAATAAGGCAGCAATTTAGAGCCCAGCTATTAGCATGCTGGGACAGACTTCAAGTGAAATAAAAAGAAATTAACTTGTTAAATATCTCTAAAGCAGGCATGTAAGAAGTATTATTGTCTGTATGTAGATAGCTCTTGTAAACAGCCTTTTCCATTTGGGGCTACATCTCTATAATTATATATTATATGCAAGAATAACGTAGAGCATGAGGAGTGAATATGTTCCGAGTGTGTCCAAACCCTGACCAGGCAAAGGCTGTGATCTTTGCTCACTTCATGGAGAGAACAAGACCATGCCTTTTGTTTATTCTCCTTAAGCTCTCTGCAAGAATTGTACTTTTCACTGGAAGTGACTCACCTGGCAAAGAAGATAAGGAACCCAGAAGAACCGCTGAACAAAAATATAGTGCTGGAAACTATCCTCCAAATTTAAGGCTTACAGTCCTTCTGAAACTTTAATCATACTCAGACCCTTCAGGCTTCCCTAATTACTGAGAGGAAGGTCTATCATTTTCAAAACGTGGTGTCAGCATTCGTTACAAGCAACCAGCGCAAAATTATCTGCAAACCTTCTCATGACCTATAAACCTGCAATTTGACATGCCTCACCCAATTTTTATTCTGCAACAAGTGAATTTTTTCATAGATTTTTATAGTAGAGACTCTTTAATCTACCAGGCAACATGTAACAAGATTCCATGGCTGGAGGCTGGAGCTAGCAATAAGGTGTGCATCTTAACAGCGATTAATTAAGCATTGAAATAGCTCCTGAGGGGATATGATGAATTCGCCACTTCTTGAAGTCTCTGAACTTTTTCTTTTCAAACCTCATGCTATACCTGAAGTACAAAGTGTGGTCTTGGTACAGGAATTACAGGCAGGGGCAGTGTTACAGTATTTCTTAACTTCAATGAGAAGACATTTTCCACATCAAAACCCCATTTTTTTCTTTTTTCTCTTTTTAATGCACGTGAAATTCACTCCTTCTGCCAGTGTCAGCCAGTCTACTCCAGTAGAAATTAAGAGGCCACTGCCAACCCATACCAGTAAATAAAGCTAAACTTTTAAAAACACATATCAGCTAAATTTGCAGACGCCTACTGAGCTGCAGAGTAGCATTTTCAGTCATGCTGTTGCCTGTTCCTAATTTTTAGCAACAGCTCTCTTTCACTGTCAATCCTTCCATCTTAGGAGCAATACATTGCTACTGAACTATTTAATGAGTCACTTGTAAATATCCCACAGGAACAACAGGACATTTATCTCATGCTGCAGTGCTGTATTTTAAAAATAACTATATTTTTAAAAAAACACTTACAACTCAAAGAACTCCAGATGTTTTCCCCTTCCTACTTTACAGAAGACTTTCTTTATTTCTGCCTTGCCCCTTTCACTTCTTATCTACCCTTCACCCACGGGGTTATGCTGAGGTAGCTATGAGGACGCCCAGGCTGAGACACTCTGTTTGCATTCTTCAGTCAATTTGGTTTGGCTTCTCTCCCCTGTGTGGGCTTGGCAATGTGAAAAAGTGACCTTATGGCAGACTTGGGTGTGACCTTCTAAAACAGCAACAGCTCCCAGCGTGACTGCTGGATCTCCTACTCTTACTCCATGGAAAATGTGAGGCAGTTTATCCCATATCCACTGACAAACCATTTTACGTTTATCTTAGGGTAGGAGCATGTGTCTATGGAGTTATCACAGTGTGGCTAATGCACAGCATTGCCACACCCTGGCTCCCCTGCTGGTAGCTTGTCCCAGAAGCTGTGCTCTGTGCCTTCTTGCTTTGCTGATGGTGTTACACCAGAGCCAGATCCTTAAAATGCACCTTGTGGCTCCTGCTACTGCGGAACTGCAGCTTCACCATGCATTATTGCTGCTGCTGTTGTGGCTTCCTGACTCTTTAGCTCTACCTGCTCCTTCAGCTCTGAAGAGGCAAAAGGAGCATGGAGCTGCTCTTTAAAATTTCACCACAACCTGACACTATGATGCTACTCAAAACACATACGCAGTGCTTAAGAAAGTAACTGTTGGGTGCTGCAGCTCTTCACACCATAAGCACAGCTATCAGAAGACTTTAGGTGTGTGGATTCAAATGTCTAAGTTTTGGGATCAAACCAAACCTCTGTTTTCCTGATGACATTCATTACAAGGACTTTGACAGTCAAGGTGAAATCTGAGTCAGAGGTTCTTGTAAAAGTGTCCTGATGACACACCAAGGAAAATTACAGAGCCTCCAGCACCGAACGTGAGCCAGGCACAGCTCATGGAACATCACCCTGCGTGAACCTCAGTGCTCCTCTGAACTGGGAGGTATTCTCATGGCTCTGCCTGTGCAGGGAGTGGGCCAAAAAAAGCACAAAACTTTGGCCTATGTTGTCAGTTAATTGTGTGCCCGAGCCTCCTTGCAAGACTGGATTCACCCTCTTTTTATGCCACTAACAGCCAAGCCACCCCAGCCTGAGCCCCACAACTCTGTGGTGGTAGCACCAGGCTTTTCAGCATGCTTTGCATGGGTCAGGTGGTGCTGCCCATTGAGGGCATGGAGAGACCTTCCAAACCTGGTAAGCTAGTGTGGGGGCGAGGGAGGAAGACATACATTTCTGACAAATCAGGAAAATTAGGACCTTCCTTGTTATGCCACAGTTTGGACTAGCAACTACACTAGTTTGTTTTCATCTGTAATCGGAGAGAAGATTTACTTTTCCTCCGCTGTGTGAGGTGTTGCGTTATACACATGCATTTGTCCTACTAGAGCAGAAACAGTTATGTTTTGGGGTGTTTTTATACAGGCTCTGGTGCTGCTGACAGTCTGAGATCAGCACACAGGTGCTGGAGAAGGCTGGCCCATGTCGGTATGCCACATGAACAGTTGCTTTGACCTGCTCCTTCCCACTCCCTAACCCACCCACGTACACTGCTTCACTCCTCATCAGAGCAGAGCAGCGGAGATGAAGCAGCTGTGAAATACACCTGCTCTTCATCTGTGGCCCAGTTCCATTGCACGCCTTTAACTTGGCAATATAGAGTAGTTGTGCTGGAATATAAATACATTTCTTTCCCCTACCCACAGCTCTGGATCAATCAGCAGTTTGAAACAGCAGGAGGGAAATGAACTAGTAACATAGGGGGAAAAAATAAGAGCTGAGGGTGTAATCAGCCAACTCAACATCATTAGGACATACTGTCCCACTCAGTGGGCCTACAGCTGCATTGAGCCGTGACCAAAACTATTAATAGACCATGCAGTGCTCTTTGTAGTCCTAAAAGCAATGCTCCTCAAACTTTTGAAGCCCTTGTCCTTCTCTGTAACTTCAATAACTCCCTTGTGGTGTCTAGTTACAGTAGCTGACTCCTCAGAAAGGATGAAAGGTCTGACTCCAGTCTCTTCAAATTAGAAGACAGAAATCCCATTCTTCATTTGTTGCCCAGACTTATAGAGACAAATAATGCTGAGACCATAAACTCAACCCAAACGTTGTATGGAAGGCCATAGAGTGTCCAGCTTGCTCCAGGCTTGATGACAGACCCAAGGGGCAAGTACTGGGGTGGAAGTGGCACAGTTTTGTTTGTTGTTGCTGTGGAAAAGCACTTGCTGCATCCCAGGTCCAGGGGACCAGGCTGTGACATGCCTGCAGCCAGACCGAGGGTGTTCTGCACCCTATGGACTGGCACACTCGCCATGTCACCCCGCAAACTGGCCAGCATCTTGGGATCATATGCCTCCTACAAAGCAGCATGCACCCCTACACAACAGACCGTCTCCTTAGTCCCTGTCTATAACTCCACACTGACAAGCAGGCACTTCCAAACTACAAGTTATTTTATTTTCAAGACATTTAAAGTTAGGGAGGATGATTTCTACCTCTCTTCCAAGAGACACAGTATGGGGGAACAGGGCAGACAGATGTTTAACAGGCTTAGAGACAGTAACTCCATATATCAGAGCACTGAGGACTGTGAAGATATCTGTAACAGCCTTGGGCTGCCCCAGTCCCTTTCCCCTACCAAAGACTAGTCTGCGGATGGAGTCAAAATTGAGGGCTGCAGCTCTATGATAAATCCTTGTCTTCCCCATGACCAAGGAAGGGACTTGAGGTCCCCGGGGGCAGTGGATGCTTTCTGCAGGACACGACCCCTGTGAACTGGAGTCTGGAGAATGTCTGCATTGCTGTCTGAAACTCAGGGGTGAAGCCGTGCTTGGTGGGAATGAGCAGCAGCTCTGCGGGAGAGAAATGCTCGAGGGAGAGGGTGTACCCAGAGAACAGCAAAAGAAGCATGTGTGAGGCAGCAGCTGCAGAAAAGGGCAGCAGGGAGGTGGTAACCGCTTGGGAACAAACCCTGGAAATGAAGAAAGTCAAAATGCAGCAATGGAAGGAGAGGTGAAATGGGGGCTGTCAGTGGAAATGGCCTGGGGACAGTCCTGCATGGGGACAGGGACACTTTGGCTCATGCGACACGGTGCTTCAACCTTCACAGCTGCTGCAGGCTGGGAAAGCCTGAGTGCAGCCACCGAGGCTTGGTGGGGCACCTCTCCAATTTGGAGCTGGGCTGCCACCTAAGTAACTGTGGGCTTGGCTGTGTAAATGCATTTATTTAATTGAATTACCTAAGCCAGGAGACGAGTCACCCCAGACAAGCGTTGGTAAGCCTTTCACACCTTGCAAGGTCTCCTCTCAGCCCACCGGCAGCGGCAGGGTGGGCCGGTTGGGGCACGCACACTGCAGGCTCACCAGCCCTGCCTGAGGCTCCTTCTCCAGTCAATGGAGCAACGGGGAAAGCAGCCTACCGGCAATGACTCAGCCCACCAAAGAGCAGAGCCGCCTTCCCGAGGCTGTGTTCCTCTGCTCTGACTATAGGAAGAGCCTCAAGCAAAGACAGCTTTTAATTGAGGGTTCCCAGCCAAAAAGCTCCAAGTTAGAATGGATGAATCTGGATATCCATGCAGATAGAGGATATATACAGAAAAGTTAGCATTGTGTAGCAGAGTGAGAATCGGTGAGTCATCTCGGAGGGCGCCAGAGCTGACTGTACAGTCTTCTGCACAATAAGCACCACTTCTTGCGTGATTAAAAATGCACATGACGCAGAAACCGGTATGTTGGCTGCGGCTCCCTTTGTTGCACATTTCAGTTTAGCTCTCTGGAACAACTTGCTTTTGGTGTTAGTTTTAAGATAATGCTGGCGTGAAGCAGTGAATGACAAAATGTTGCTGGAAAATTATCAAGCTGTTAAACAACCACTGAGAAGTGCGTTAAAAATTCCTTTAGTGCATTAATTCCACATCACAATTTAGAGATAAGCAGATTTTCCAGGAACCCAAATAAACCAGCATCCAGAGTCTTATTCATAAGGCATACCTGAAAAAAAGTCAGCAATACTTAATATTTGTATACGGTTCACCAACTTCTTAGCTGGTGAAAAACTTGATCATTGCTATTTCCAGGGCTAGACATACTATTTTGGCAGACTCCGTTGAGTTTTTATGGTAAATCCAACACAGATATGGTCTAGTCATTTTGGACTGTAAAAATATTTCTGAAGGCAGCAGCAAGGCTGCCTACCACCAAGTTGAGATGGGAGTTCAAGGGAAACTTTTTGTCCTCTCCCTCCTTACAGCTCATAGTACTAGTAAACAGCACATTCCCAGTATAGTGGTTTCTTTCTGCATTGTTCCCTGTGTTTCCTACAGCAGATGAGTTGCCAGGGCAGAACGGCAGAGCCTGCATCATACAGCAGCCAGGGAGCCTGTGCCTTCCCCAGCCAAAGCCCCACAACAACAGCCACCCCGCTCCAGAGATGATGCGGAGGGATGTGCATGGCCCAAAACAGGCTCCCTCCTGCCACATGACCTAGGTGGCGGTATACTGGTGGACACCTCAGCTGCACCGTAAAAACTTGCAGCACAGGGTGAGTAGAACTACTTAAACTTACATGTGCAATCAATGGAGATGTGTCAGTAGGTGGGTGAGAAAACATAATGGAGTAAGCAGCAAACATGAGAGACTCTGAATACCCTGGAAAAAATTATGGGGAGTGCAGCGGGGTGGAGGATTTCAGTTTGTCACGTATTTTACTTCTGTCCCACCTTCCCCTCACTCCTTTTCTTCATTTTTCAATTGCTGGGATAATGCAAGTGAAAAAGAACATCCAGACCCATCCAGTCTGGCTTTCAGACACATAGGCACTTCATTTTTTAAATAAACGCACTGTAACAGCCTTTACATGGAGACCATCACAGTTAAACATTTTATGCCATGGATTCAGTTTCCTATCAGGACATGTATTAGTAATACCTATGTCCAATTGTTAGTGGACTCCTCTTCCAGTGAATGCTTTATTTAAATGTATATTGAAAAATTCTTTTTACAATGGCTTTCTTCTCTTTAATAGGATTTGACATGTTGGTGCTGGTGTAGCATGCAAGTTGTTTGTATAACGCTTTGAAATATATTTCTGAATGGTGCTATATAAATACTGCATGCATTGAATTGCGCAATTTTATTGTGCAACTAAAAGGTTTCCTGTTCTATACCATAATATGATTTGTTATTTTTCCAGCACACACATTAGCCTGCATTCAACTTCTGCACAAAGTAGAAGAACTCAAATTAAATTTACAAGCACACCTGAGCAAAGCTAGTTAGCTCTGGCCAGATCATGTTTCCATGATTAAATAATGCTGGCTATTATAACGCATTGAGAGAAAATGCAGTTATAAATCCCTGTCTCAGTTTATTTCCAATGCTTCATTGTACCATGGAAACTCTGGTATACTTTCTAGTAAGGAATAGGCTAGACATGGGACTGAGTCACCATGAGCAGATGTGTTAGATGCTAACTCTGAGGAGATAAGAGTAACAGTGCTGGTCTCCCGTGAGCTTTCCCCTCAAGGACCTTCCCATGCTACACAAACATTAATAAATCGATCTTCACTGTATCCCACCACAGAGTTTATTAACTGAGGAAATTGGTTGCCAGAAAGATTTAGCAATTTGCTCAAGGCCAGAGAGTAGGTCCACAGCAAGGAGAAAGAGCTGGGGGATTGCACTGGGTACCTTCACTTATTGCCGTTTAATGTTTAACATTAACATTTAACACAGTGTGCTGAAGGCATGACAGTGCTAGGTGTTCACCTTCTCAGAAGTGGGTGGGCACCGGTTTCAGAGACCAGCACATAACATGCCCACAGCCAGGCAAGCCCCTGCTGAGCCTGTTGGTCACCCCCACGTACCCCTGGGGATCTGCTGGGGCAGCAGGTCCCTGGGGAGGTGAGGGACCTGCTCCTGCCTGCCTGCAGGGCTGCTCCAGGACAAGGATGAGAGGTCTGTGGTTCCACCTCTGTCCTTGCTGGGATACATCAGTAGGTCTCCCAGGGGTCCAGCAGGAGCTCTTGGGGACTGTGTCTACCCAGCCTAGAGAGCAGAGTTGGGGAAGTCCTGGTCCCACAGTCATCCAGGTCACACTGTAGCTTGCAGACAGCTTTCCTTTTGGTGGAAACAAGAGTGACAGGGCTATATGGGTTGTGGGTGCACTCCCAGCTCTGAGCAGAATATGTACAAGACATGGCCAAGACATAGGTCTGAGACTGAGGACACCAGGGCAGCTGAGCCCTGTCTAGAGTTCAAGGTTTTTACAGGTGGCTCTGACAGTTTCACATTTTATTAAGATTTCTCATTTTCCAATCACTTACAATGTTGCTAAAATTTGACCATTTGGAGTAACGTTTTCCAAGCCAGGTGTTTGCCTCAGGCTGAATTATTTCAGATAGGGTAGGGAGGAGAATTTAATTTAGAGCTGTTCCTCATGGTCAAGACTCAGGTTGAGGGAAAAGGCTTATATGTAAAAAAATACTGTGACTTACCCTTTGAAACTCTCCAGTGCTGTGTGAATGAAAAGATAGTTGTGTGAGGGAAAGAAAAATAGAGCAGACAAGGAAATGGGCTTTATGAGGACAACTCAGATTGATGGCTACCATTTGAATTCTGAAATTTTTTCTTCATAGGATTTTCTATAGTGCTCGCAACTGTAGTACAAGAGCTCCCCAACTATTAGCTGGTTGATTTTAACAAAATTTCTTCATGATGAGCTATCACGATATTGTCATTTGGCAAACGGGCAGCTAAGTCAGCACTGCAGCTGCCCAGTTTGAACCCACCACGACCTGATTTTTCAGAGTACTTACTATATGATATGATCCTGTGAATCACCAAAGCATCACTCTTTCTGACTCAGTTAAGACTGAGAGCTCAGCGCTTCTGCAAACCAAACCACTGGGCTTGGAAGTCAGACACCTGGAAAGTAAAAAAGACACAATTAGAACCCATCTATGAAAACTTGTCTGAACAGTATCTCCTAGTGCTCTGGAACAAAGGAGATAGGATCCAAGGGTGTAATTTTGTACTTTCTCTTCCCCACAGTCCTATTCCTCATTCACTTCTAGCTTTTGTAATAACATGAGGTAGAGATGCTGCCCCAGCCACAGAGTAGGTCTAATTTGTGTAATGAAGGAAGGAGCCGCGTGGAAAAATACTGTCTGATCAGACAGTACAAACTGTGTCTGCATAATACGTGTACGCATGAGGGCTGAATTAAGGTAGCAAAAGTAATTTTAAATTAACATTTCCTAACATTCATGTGCTTGTTCTGCCAAACTTATTAGTATTCCTTCAAAGCAGGGCTTTGATTTGTTTTGGAATAAAATGTATTTATTCTAATTCTGTGTAGAAAATAGTCAGTTCTATATTTCTTACGAAATATTTTTGCAAATGGTAGGGTGCCCTTCTCTTGACATTCCTCACCAACTTGTGTTCAGTGTTTGAAGATGATAAATGCACATCAAGCTCAGCATTTCTACCACCACCTACCTGCTTTGTCTCTTGCTTCATTAGAATTTCAGCAATGTGCTGGTTCATGGCAGATAACCTCCTCTCCCTCTCTGGCCTGCGAGTGCCTGAGAGTGTGTGTGCGTGTGTAGGGGGCGAGGAATGGGTGCATTTCTCATCTCCTCAGCATTTATTACATTCCTCTTTCTCTACCTCCTCTGCAGTGATAAATCAATGCTACTTGTTATTGTCTACTCCTTGGGCAGCGTCTCAGGGGGAGAGCCAGGCTCTCCTGGCCATGATGTTGTATGTTTTATCAAAAGCTAAAATAGAAGTAGAGAACTAAAGTTAACCAAAGTCTTGTTATTTTGAGAGGAAGGACCTTATCCTGGTCATGCCAGCTACATCACACATCAAGACAGACATGCTTTGACCCATGCAGGCAGCAGCTGCCAGCCCCAGCCACATGGAGAAGTGTGTTGGTGAGGTGACATTTCTGCTTCCATCATGGGAATAAAAATTTAGGATTTCTGGTGCTACTGACTGTTTCCTGCCTGCAGCCAGCTCCAGGGCTGGGATGCTGGATGCACCATTCTTGTACACGTGCTGAGATGGGTGTGCACTCTTCATACTTCTACAGCAGGTTAATAGAGTAAAGCCCTAAAAATAGGTTGTGGATGGAGTAGAATATAGCTTGATTATTATTTAGACTGACAAGAGCAGAGGCACACACACTGGTGCCTAGAGAAACTGTAGATGTGGTGCTTAGGGACACGGTTTGCTGGTAGACTTGGCAACGTTAGGTTAACAGCTGGACTCGATGATCTAAAAGCTCCTTTCCAGCCTAAATGATGCTGATTCTCAATAAAAAGCAACATCACAGTGGGTCTGTGGGAGTAACAACTCCCTGGAGAAACTTTGCTCAGAAAGCTTCTGCCTTCTTGTTTGCTGCCAGCTTTTGAATCACAGTAAACTGTTTTCTTCCAGAGAGGTTTCCTGATTTTCTGCAGAAAAAAAGACCTTCCCACAGACCTGGCCCAACAAGCAGGGATTATATGTTCCCTCTCTCCACCAAGAATGCCCTGAAGAGATGGGCTGGAGAAATGATGAGATAAGAAACCGGTGCAGTGGAGGAGCAGGTGAGAAATGCAGATGTGAGCCTTCTGGAATAGAGGTGTTTGGCTAGCCCAGGCCCAGAAGCACGAAGAATACTTGGCACACCTGCTTAGGCATCCAGGACAAAATTAAACAGTCAGGTTTAAAGCTGGGGTTGCATCTGGGATTTTTTCATCCTTAACCCCTTCTGATGTTAGCTGGGGTAACTCATCTGGGAACCTGCATGCAGAAGTTACTTGAAGGGGTTTTGCAGGCAGGTTCTCGGAGTCTGAAGTGCAAAAAAAGCCCCCTGACACATTAGCATGTTTTTATTGTGGCTTTGTAGACATATTTTACATTTTCTTTCTTCAGTGGAAAAAGGGGGAGAGTTAGGTCCCCCCAAGCAAGAAATGTACTTTTATCAACTCAGTTTGTCAGCAACAGCACTGGTAAAAGCATGCACACACATGTACGTCTTTCTCTATGTCTCCCTTCAACTTTGCCTAGGTTTCTATTAAAATGGCTGCCTCAAGCTACTGACAAATGGTGCCTGTAACATGAGATGTGCAGGGTATGAAAAAACCCACCAGCTTCAATACGAGCTCAGATTCCTTCTCCTGTTCCGATTTTCACCATTTCTTACTAGGCAGCTTTCCCTGCCCCTACCCTAGTTGTCACGGGGACATGCATAGGTCAAGATGCATTTTTCAGACCCTTCAGGGAAGATGATGTCCTTGCATCAGGCTGCATTTGGGCATAGCCCTCTCTGCCAGGGGCACTGCTGTGTTGCTGACTGCACCAGCAAACACAAGGCTCATGCAGCAGAGAAGCAAGCCTGACATGCAGAAATGATCCACCTCTTTCATGCGGCTTTTTAAGGCTCCAAAATATATGTGATTACAAGCAGGTAAAAAAGTATTACATGCAGAAAGGTGAAGGGTTTGTCTCTGCTTGTTTCCTCCTCTTTCCCAATAGAGGTGTCCCCAGACTTCAGGCAGTTGTCAGGGGTGGACTTGTGTTGTGATAGACATCAGAGGGGGTTACAAATACAGCGCAGCCTTTGAAGGAGAGATCTGGTTCAAGAGCTCTCCTTGCCCCATGGCATGGTGGAGGGGATGGGAAAGGAAGAACCTGGTATAGAAATGGGGAAGGAGTAGCTTGGGGACAACTGGGTTTAGCTTGGGAGAAAATAGGTTTTGAGGTCATTGTGGCCACGACTGAGAAAGCAAGGTCCTTGTAGTGCGGCTCTGGCCTCTTGTGTTTTAACCTCAGCCAGCAACCAAGCCCCACACAGCTGCTCGCCCACTTCCCCCGCCATGGATGGGGGAGAGAATCAGAAGAGTAAAAGTGACAAAACTCATGGGTTGAGATAAAGACAGTTTAACAGGTAAAGCAAAAGCCGTGCACACAAGCAAAGCAAAACAAGGAACTTACTCACCACTTCCCATCGGCAGGCAGGTGCTCAGCCAGCCCCAGGGCAGTGGGGCTCCAGCACCTGTAATGATTACTGGGGAAGACAAACGCCATTATGCCGAAAGTGCCCCCCCTTCCTTCTTCTTCCCCCAGCTTATATATACTCAGCGTGATGTGCCATGGTATGGAATATCCCTTTGGCTAGTTTGGGTCAGCTGTCCTGGCTGTGTCCCCTCCCAATTTCTTGTGCCCCTCCAGCCCTCTGGCTGGCAGGGCACTAGGAAATGAAAAGTCCTGGACTTGGTATAAACGTGACCCAGCAACAACTGAAAACATCAGTGTGCTATCAACATTCTTCTTATACCAAATCCAAAATGTAGCCCCATACTAGCTACTAAGAAGAAAATTGACTCTATCCCAGCTGAAACCAGGACACCTGCTGCATCTGGGGCTCTCTCAGGCGTCCACATCCTTGAAACCCACCTGGCTTGGCCAGCTGGTGGTTTCTTTTCCAGCCGAGCACTGCGTTGCAGTTCAGCTTATCTCTGGCTGAAGGAACCTACTGAGACAAACGACTGTTCAAGACAGAATGAATTATCCACAGTCTTGCTGTCTTTCCACATCTCATTTTTCTATAACTCTCTCACTTGCTGATTATAATTACTCTTTAATTGCTTGTATCATTTCAATTACATAACAAGTAAGCTGTACAGTAGCTGCCAAAAGTATCTGTTCTTTTTTTTTTTTTCCCAAATCATTAATTGAGTTTAAATAGTTCCACAACTGCGATTGCCATAGCCCTGAGAGTAGTGGGTTCATTCAATGGATGGACTTTCTCTGCATACTGTCTGCTTACTTCGGGCACAAGTTTACCAGTTTGCTCTGCAGAGATTGTTTTTTAGATCTGGTAATGCTGACCAAACATCTTTAATGTGGACAGAAGGATCTCATGGTTTATGCAATCAAATGCTGTAGGGATATCCAGCAGTGTCAATGCAGGCAACAGCCAAGATCAGATCATTCATCACTGTCACTAGCTCTGTTTCTGTTTTACATGCCAGCTAGATGCTGAACTGGAACAAGTCCAGGATCCTTGCAGGGTTGATATGGAGATAGGACCAGCCCTTCTCAAGGGCTTTTATCATGATCAAGGTAGGGCAAGATCAGATACTGGGTTATATTAAGAGAATTTACTTGCATAAAGCAACAATTAAATAATAAGTATAAGCTTTAGGTGGAAGTTAAATGTCTTTTTTGGAAGAAAGTGTGAATGATCTCATCTGAGGTTGTTTTGACTTCATTTTCCCTGGACAAAGTGGAACGGGTCAATGGCAATGAAGAGTTTCGTTGGAGAGTCTCCTGTACTTCTGTTCTGTTGGATGGGGAGATAGAGAGTATTGACTTGTTTGTCAATAAGGAGCCAGTATGGAGCCCTTTTTCCTCAAATGTCACATTGGATGAGGATACTTTTCTCCAAGAAGCAGGCTGATAGTGACCAGTAATAGAGATGTTCAAGAATGATAAGACCATCCATGGCTCAGAATAAGGCAGCAGGTATAATTAAGAAATTCTGTGATTGAACCTATGTGGAATGCTTTCAGAATGAATAGGTTTGGAATAAAGGATATAAATGTGAACAAATTTTCAATCATCAAGTAAGGTACCTTGGTCTGTAGTAGCTATTTTAATCTTGGTTTGCATCCATGCTTGTTTGGTTTTTTTAAGGGGTATATATTCTTATTGCTTGGTAAATACTAAATTACATCTTTTAAATAAGGTATGGCTCCTTTAAACTACATTTTGTTGGTTTTGTTAATGTTAACCAGAAGCATAGAAGGTACTAAAGGATACCAGCATGGGAGGCCCCTGATTTAAACAGTCATGTAGCTTAACATATGTTTATTTGGAAATGTAACTTTTATAATTTTTATTAGAGCAGGAAATGATGGATGATCCACTCTGGTTTTTTATTATTTGGTTTATGTTAGATTCTACTCCCACAGAAAGTGGAATTAAATGAAAAGTGAAAAGGTCAGAATCCCTAAAATACATTTATTTAACAAGGATGCATTTGTGAAAATAAAGCAACTGAATTGATCTGGTCACCTGGGTTTTCAAGATTTTAGATGAATATAGCTCATCTTCTCACCACAGAGACTAGAAGAGGGAAACAAGTTCTTCTGGTTCTCCAACGCTTAAATATACTCTCAACTGAAAGTGCACAAGATATTGGACAGAACTTAATCGATCTGTCAAATATCCATGGTCATTTGATCTATCTGGACTGCAGATTGACTGTCCCATGGATGTAGAGACCTGAGCTGGCTCCGTTCAGCATGGTTTGTCAGTTCAGGCGCAGTGCTATATGAAGGAGGCATCACGATTTTAAGGTCAGGGAGGGTTTGGGAGGTGTATAATTGTGTTTGCACAGTGCTGAGCTTAAGCTAATAAGCTCTATGGAGCCCAGCCTGGCTCCCCGCAGAGCTGCCCAAATATCCTGTGCTGTATGCTCCAGGGTGTGCTCTCTTCGGGAGGGGACACTGGCTAGCAGCTTTTACTGTCATCATTATTATTATCATGATCCAGAACGTCCTCACTGCAGTACCACAGATAATGTGAAGGACATTCGAGCTGAACAAACAACAAAAAAAGATTTTCTTCAAAAATTGGTTGAGCAAACCCATAGTTGATGACTTTCACATATTCAGCATTTTTCACCTTTTCTCAAAACTTGGTAAGTGAACTTAGTACAAAAAATATTCTTTCATTATAACGCAAATTGGTTGATTAAATGTAACCAGTTTCAGCTTTTACATAGGTCATGACAACTTTAGATAAGCTAATTTTTAAAATTAACTAAATTCCAGTTTAAAAGAAAAAATATTTCCACTTGCATTATTTTTCTTTTTTCCTCAGGCAGGTTCTGCATTTGCAGGAATTTCTCGAGGGCGCGCATTTTTATATCTGTCCATATTTTGTGCCACTGGGAACTTTTATTCTTCTGGCTTCCTTGGTTTTAGGATATCATGAAGGCCATGGAGTTCTGATGATAGGATCTATATGGAGACTAAGAAAAATAAAAGGAAATAAAAATAAAAGGAGTAATAAAAAAATTCAGTGTCAGGATTTTCTGTGCTTGCTCCCTACAAAACCATGCATTCATCATTAGAATCCATTTCTTTTTCACTAATGATCCTTTCTTGGAGGGAATGGCTGATTACCCATCTGACCTCTCTCCCTCCCTCCCTTCAGGGGCTAGAAGACCTGGGGATGGTCAGAAATACTGCAAGTGTCATTGATTCCAGCTTACCTCAGCAAATGGAAAGAAAAGCAAACCCATCCAAACATTCTGAGCTCTCTTAAAAGTCTTGTGGAAGTAGCGGAAGGTTTGAGGTGGAGTTTCTTAGCCTGTCTGAATCAAGACTCTCTTCCTTGACATAAATCAGGAAAGGAAAAAACTCAGCCTTTTGCTAATTTGGGTAGGACTTTGATGGTAATTTGCCTAGAAAGATTAAAGTGGTACAACATGAAATAACAGAAACTAAAATTAATGGAGCTGTAAATGGGATTGCATTGTGCAGGGGCCCCACATATGGTTCAAATTCAGTGCTTCCTCTGTATCTGACAGCATTTTTACAGCAAGAATGCTTCTGAGGAACCGCTACTGCACCCACCATGAAAAGATGGAGAAGAAAACCTCACCCCGCTGTGTCTGTTCACCATTCTTTCTCCTCCCATGGTGACTGTGGTTTTATTTGTGCTGTCAATTAAACACAGGTCTGAGTTTGCTCTCATAAGCAGACTTGTTCATCATTCATGGCATAAACCTCAAGGCCAGCACTGGAAGGTCACCTAGTTTGGAGACAGTTGAGAGGTACTTCATGAGGCCAGTTAAGTTGCTCACACATAGACAGCAAGAGCCATTTGTGATGCCATGAGATAGCTGAGGTATTCATGCTGGGCTGACAGATGTGGCACAGTATCTACAGGAGGCACATGTCCACCTGGAGAGGCAACTGGAGGCCAGCCATACTATTGCAGGACAACTGCAATGGCCAGTGTTTCGGAAACTGTGGCATACACAATGTAATGGACTGTAATCTGGTCAGTGCAGTCAGCAGCATCTGAAGAGCTGTTCATGGAAACAAATGTTGAGGTGCAACTCAGTTGCCTAAACGTAGGTATCAATTTCCTTTTGAGATATCCTCTTATATTTAAGGTATTCACACAGTGTCATGGTCCACTCAGTGGACTCGTGATGGTTTGTTTACTATGATCTCGAAGCGCAAAAAATCAAGGCGACCACGCCAAGGGGTTATGCTTCAATCAAACAGCACAATTTTATTGTTTGCCCATAAAGCGGTGTGTGATAGGTAGAAAGACAGAAAGTGAAGAAAAGATAAAGTGAAAAGGAAAGAGGATTATAGCTACCACCACAGGTCCAAGGCGTCCCTATGGCCCCAGGTCCAGGCAGCATCCCTCTGGTCCTTCCGATCATCGTGATCCTTGGTGGGGAAGGTCTCCCAAAATTCAGTTGCTAAGGAGTCATCTTTTATACCAAGCAACACACCTTGCTCCTTCTCTGGCCCATGGAATGTTGTCAGTCTCTGCCTTCTCGAGTGAGGTTATCACGCATGTTCTGGTTCGTTGTTACAACAACAGTTGTGATTCATCTTCCGGACAGTTGTTATGAGGCCTTATCGTAGTTCCAGTGCCGGGTATCAGGAAGCGGCATAGTACTGTTCATACCATGCAGTTCTCCTTCGGGGCCACTGGGTATCGGTGTCCATGAGGACCACATTCCATCTCCAGGTCCGTTAGCAATGTTGAGACAATATCGCTCTCTTTAGACTGACTCTTACACCCAGGGCTGGCAGATATGATTAGAAACTAATGGGAGGCGAATAGTCTCTAGGAGGAGCAGCTAGATACCAGGTAGGATGCTTAAGCCAACCAAGTTTTGGTAACCAGATCTCCAGGTCTAAAGACAGACATACGCTCTGTGGACTGAACAACAGGTGATTCAAGTTTAAAGCCATCCCAACAGCAAAAACCTCAAACTCAGCTCTTCCTGTGTTAGCTGTGATGAGGTTTCAGCACACAGCATGAATGAAGAGCATGTGAGTCATAATGCTCATGAGTTAACCTGTTGCCAACTCCATCCTTCACATTATGGACAGGACATACAATTCCCAATTAGCCTATGCCAACCACTGGCCAACAGGCTGGCCTTGCAGGAGCTCTGAGTAAGCAACATGCACCATGTTAACATGAACCTGGCAGGAACTGGGCCACATATGAACCTCACTGAAATGGTGAATTCGTGCTGAAGCATCAATCTGTCTTTAATGTCACTATTTCCGTTGCACATAATTATTACCATCAGCATGAATAGTGAGTTGTCCCCCTTGCTTGAGCCTGCAGTGAGTATGACTTTTTCATAGCTATGCTTAATTATTGCCAGGGTTCCCTGTAGCAGCATTAGCCTGTTTAATATTACATGACATGAGAAAATTAAATGATCGATATCAGGTTAAGATCACTCAGTTGTTCTTTTTTTTGCCTTTGTAATTGCTGGTGTGATGGGAAAATAATTACTATGTTGAGTTTATTGCTATTCTTGTTGTCCTCTGTTGGTGATTTTGTTGTTCAGCTATGGACACGTCTGATTTAAATTGTCTATAATATTGTTGTCTTGGAAGGAAATAGAAAGGAAAGGGGAAGGGAAAGGAAGCAGGAGAAATTAAAGGCTGATCTAAGATTAACATAGTGTTTACTCTGGCTCTTGGCAAGGTCTGTTTGTAGAAGGAGACTCCCAAAGCAAAAACCATGTAGAGTGGATTTGCTTAAAGTGACACTGTCAACTTAAATATCACACTTCAGGATTTTTTTTTTACTCCCTGTTGTCATAAGTAACACCCAAACCAATTATATCCTACTAATGGCATTGGAACACTTCAGATTATTACAGCTGACAGACTAGAGGAAAAGTACTTCTCCGTATTTTTTGGTTTGTTTTTACTGCAATTGATAGCACTCTGTGATCATCAGCTTGTATGGAAAGCTTACACACAAAAAGGACCATGTTAATTTGGGCCATGCCCAAATCATCTGGAGTTTCTTATTGAAGCAAACTAATCAACAGCTGCTTTTTTAAATTATTATTATTTCTTTTATTTCATTGCTTCACTGTCTGTGTATTAGGGCTCATTCCTGTTGTTTACACAGCTTTTTGACAGAGTAATAGGAGAGAAAAAAACACCACCAATGGATTTAGAAAAAAGATTTTTAAAAGCAGCAGGGGAAGCAGAAAAAAGAAATCCCCATCAGTCCTCTGCAGGGAGCAGCTTTCAGCCACTCAGAGACAAGCCCAGTCTCTACCAAAAAGATGTCTACTGCCTTTAGAAGCTGGTGGGAGTGGGCCGATAAAGAGACCCCTTTAACTGTGATGCCTACGAGTCACTGGTGTCAGCGTAGAGACATCCTGGGAGAAAGAAGGAAACAAAACTGGTTATTCACTGACTTTGTTTAGCTGCCTTCAGAGGTTTCAAGGGAGCTGAATACAAAGACGGTGAGGCATATGCCAACTGTTGACTCTATCAAATAATAAAGCAATCCCAGTGGGTATTAAGAAGCATGGAATCATTCTAATGAGTCTGGCAAAATCTCATTAGGATGAACAGCAGGTGATGACAAAATATTTGCTCTGTATGCAAATGACTTGTTTCCTTCTCCATCTACACACATTTGCATGAGCACTCAGAGCAGGAGCTATCAGATAATTACTTGCTGGAGTAAAGCACTGCATATGAGGTGGTTGCATTTCAAACGCATCAGGGGCAAAAATGGGAAAATTGCTGGAAAAGAGCTGTGCTTTTAAGGTGAGAGGCTCCCTGTACCACAAAAACCTTAGCCTGCACAACGGTTTTGCTGGGCATCCAGACAATCCAGCTGCCTTTCCAGAAATGCCTTCAAAGCAAGGACAGATGGGCTGCAGGTTGTCAAAACTTCTCCAAAAGCTGTGAGCATAGAATGCATGATGGAAGGGGGGACAGGGGGTGTGCTGAATAATGAAAACAGGAGAAAAGATGGCAGTTTCTGTTGACAGAGGTAGGATACCTGCATAGACCTGAGTCTGATCTGTCCTTCTTATTTGAAACAGCTCTACTAATCAAACAGGAAACATCCAGCTGCAGGCTTGGATATGGCTGTCTGCACAGTAAATCATTGCTTTGTCCCCTTCTGCTTCCTTAACATCAGGCTATGTAGCCCTTGATATCCATTCAGTTCCTGATGGTATTTCTGGCACACCATGCTTCCATTCTCTCCAGTGTATCATTAATAATGCTTCATACATTTGTTTTTAATCACATTGGTATTTATTTATTGCTGCAGTCCTGTTCCTACTCCTCATACATGTCAGAGGCAAAATTCTTGCATGGGGGAGATGGAAGTTCCCCAAGAGCCTCATTGTTCTGTGTGCGCTGGAGGAGAGGAGGACAGGGGAGTCAAGTCAAAGGACATTCCAAATTAAATAACCTAAGCCACACAAACACAAGTGTTCCTGCAGATCATCTCTCCAGCGCCTGGCAGTCAAATACCTTCACTATGCTTTCCCCATGTAATTGTGGTTTGCTCTCAAAAAAGCAGTCAGGAATGCATTTGAAGCCTCCCTTCTAAAAACACCCCTAGAATCCCCAGGGCCATGCAAAACTTCCAGCTCCAAAGGGCAAAGGACTATGTGTATGATGACCCCGTGCTCCCAACTATGCTCATCAGCTCTTACCTGGAGATGGTTAGCTACAGGCTCTCCATCAGAGGGGGAATTTAGTAAATGATTATGTGAAAGATCCATTTGCTTTCCCACTGAAGTCCTATACAGATGGGATTAAAACAATACACTAAAGAGCAGAAATTTGCTTCTCTCACCATCCAGCAACCTGTAGCCCAAATCTTATAGATTTCAAGGAAAGGGGACCAGTCCCCTAAATTTTTCCCTCTACAAAAGAAAACAATCATTTTTTTTAGATGAGGCTTTGTGTTCCAAGTATATTTAAATGAGTTATTATCTGATTTTAATAATAGTGATTATTTTATTTTTTTAATAATACTATTCAATGTTAATAATATTAGGGGCTTTTTACTCTGTAGACCATTATCAAAAGTGCTTTTCATCCAAGTGCTTTGTCAGGTAAAGTCAACATCATCATTTCTCTTTTCATAAGTTTGGGAAGTCCAGAAGGATCACCGAACAGGTCAGCAAGAGAACTGGGAAGCAATGCCTAGTTCTCCTGATGCCCAGATCAACACCTTGTGAGCACAGGAGCACTGTGGCTCACTGTGCTGTTGCTGTGGGTCTGGGATTGCTGAAACCAGAACACAGACCTACAGAGCTACCAAAGATCCTTCTGTGGCTGGAGGTTTTTATGAATAAGTTGGACAAACATCACCCGGGGTAGAGTGGGATGCGTTTGATTCTCTAACAATGGGACTGGCAGCATCACCTCTTGAGATCCAGACTTCTAGCCTAGGCTATGATGACTGATGTATCCTACATGGTATTCATCTTACATTTAATAATTGTATTAAATTGAGGTCCACAGCCGAAGTGCTGCCAAAATGACAGCAGGCCAAGAATTACATTAAGCATTAAAACGCAGGCTTGGCGAGGTTTGCAGGGCAGTGAGGCTTGTTCTCACGGTTAGGTTACGCACACTGAGGTAGCACGTTCCAACTCAAACTGACAGCAGTGTGCAGGGGCCACAGCCTTCTGGTTCTGCTTAGCAAGTTTTGCTGACCAGCAAAAAGCAATGGAAATCCCAAGCCCTCAAAAAGCAGTAGCTCTTAAGCAACTACTTCTTTTTTCCCTTTTTTTTTTTTTTTTTTTTGCTACCCAACTAGCCAAACAACTTAGTGTGTGTTTAGTGAGACTGACAGCAACAAAAAAGCTATGGACAGCAATGACAGTGACTCATTTCAAGCTAGAAGTGTCATCTGATGTTAGAGGTGACCTGTATCAGCTGACCAGTGGTCATGCACATGGTGACCACAGACACATATTGCTCTGAAAAAAATTCTGTGGACCCCTCCCAAACACAGTATGGATAAAAATGCACCAGATTTAGCTCCCTCTACCTAAAGCAGCCCTCCACCACTCCCAACGGCTTGTGTCCTCATACTTATGCTC
Organism: Falco biarmicus; assembly: GCF_023638135.1. Classification (NCBI taxonomy): domain Eukaryota; kingdom Metazoa; phylum Chordata; class Aves; order Falconiformes; family Falconidae; genus Falco; species Falco biarmicus. Next base: position 32,840,587 of record NC_079289.1, read on the forward strand.
CGACAGCATACCTCCAGGCATGTGATGTACGTTTGTGAGCATTCTGTAAAAAAGTTGTTTAGGTGAGCTGAGGTGCAGCCATCAAGGTTTCCCACACACTTCCTACTGAAAAAGACAACAAGCAGAAAGAATTATTTCTGTCTTGGGATCCATATTTAAAGAAAAAGAGCCCCTGCATGTCCGTACTGCAAGGTGGTCCAGTTGCTCAAGCCGTCATTTGAGTTTGTGCTGCCTGAACTGAGCTCTCTGCTTTTGCTGCTGAGTGAGTTTGTAGTTAACAGCAGCAAGTACATATCCACTGCAGTCTTAGCGGTGTCTGCAGGGCAGGGCTACTCTGAAGAAGTGATGATTACCTCTGTCTAGTCTTGTTGCTCCTATAGGCCAACAGTACTACTGCTCTCCTGTGAAGTCCTTTGAGACTTATAGTTAACACATTGGTCCAAGTAGTGTTAACAAAGTAGAAGGAGACCGTAAGTAGGCATCCCTTTGTCATGGGTTTTAAGAGAGCAGAGAGGTCCTATGTGTTCATGTTGTTCTGCTCGTAAGAAGTATTCTCGTTAAAGCTGTGGGAGGAGAGCTACACTTTGATGTCTTTATCCTCAGCCTCTCATCTCTGAGAGCCCAGAGCACTTCACTTTTCTGTTCCTTTTCCTACAGTCCTAGCCACAGTCTGCAACTTCCCCACCTGCCCTTGTCTTGAGCACTTGCCCCACCTTGAGCACTTGTCAAAGTCTGCTCAATCCTACCTCTGCAAGTTTATTCTTCCATTCACTTTTCTACTTTTTCTACCTAGCCCCTCCAACGATGGCTGTCCCAGACCCTCAGAGCTAGAGTCTTCATATCTTCTGCAGCTCCCTGGGGTCCATCCATCTATTTCCACTCTGTATCTAACCTCGAAGTACTCCATTGCTGCTCTTCCCTTGGCCAAAGCAGACAAGTGACACATTTCCCCTTTATCTGCCATTCCCAGGGATAGAAATACACCTGGCCAGGTCTAGAGCAAAAGAGAACATGTCTGGGTAGAAAATGGTGACCCTAATCTGGGAATGAGAAGTGCTATATCAAGATTTAGTTGTCCTTATGTGTATGTTTTGGTAAGCTTCTAGGAAGTCTGGACTGTGTTGGAGCATCTCCACAGCCATCTTTCTGTGGACAAATTGCACTGCTATCACCTATCTAGTGTTTGTTGGTAGCAAACCATAAATCACAGGTCACTCCAGAGCAGGCAACAAAAAGTTCTGTAGAAGAGAACAGCAGCTAAAGGAATGAACACAAACATTTTTTTTCTTTTCTTTTTAATCTCAGTTCTCAGTGTTATGCTGTCTTTGCTTTTCATATGTGACTGACAAATGTCCTTTCACTTTTACTTTAAGTAGCTCAGAAGGCAGATTATTCTTTCCTGTTTTTCTCCTTTCTCTTCCTTTTGGCATAATAAACCAAAGTGCTAAACACTGGCTTATGTAAGTATTCTTGTGAGCCTAGAACCGAGATTCATCCTGTCTTTTAGCCTTTGCTGAGGCACTTAAGCCAGTAGTCTAACTGCCCTTAGGTACCTCCACTAATCACTGGAGCAGGACGGGAACTTTTGGGAGTTCTGGGAGCACTTTGCCTTAGGCTGAAACACCCTGTAGATGTGTTTACATCACTCCTCTCCCAGACCCAAATCTACCTGAGGCCACATATACGAGGTGCATTTTGCTGCATGGTGCTTTCCTCACCCCCAGGATCTTTCTCCTCAGCAGATCGGGAACTCTCCATGAGACTCAAGGTGGCTTCATACCCTATAGAAGTCACTACTTTTTGGCACCTCCACTTTGCAGGTGCTTGCAATTTTCAGAAGCAGATGTACCTCTCCTGGTACCTTTGTTACCAGAAGCAAACCAAGAGGAAATGGGGAACCTGGAGGCAGTGTTATCTGTGTAAACGTGGTCCCATTCTTCCTAGCATGTGTGCAAGGTTTTTGCCCTAAGCTGTACATGGCTACTCCCCCACAGGACAAACTTCGCTGGGCATCCATAAGACACTTTGCTTCTTCCTGGACAAAAGCATCGGAGATGTCTTTGAAGCCTTTGACTTCAATGTAAGTTAGTGAAAATTTGGGCTTTCACCTTGATGTAGAGTTAAAAGGTTCCTGCTTAAGCTAAGGGAATAATTGAGGGTTATTTTTTTTTTACCCACTGGTTTCCACTGTCTCTAAGGAAGACAGAAAATCAAACAGTTTGCTGTATACTTAGTAACCTTACATTTCCACACAAATTTTAGCAACATTGGGAACAATAACTTACCAGGTTGTGTCCTGTAAGGGAGCAGTATATCCAGATCTTGTGTAACTTAAACTTATGCAGACTTCAGCAAGATTTTCCTTCCATTAATTATAAAAGAGCAAAGCGTCTATTCTTTCATACTAAAAAATCGCCTCTTCCTGGAATCTCATGTCTAAGGTGTTTTTACTGTGAAAAAGAGCTTCATGGTAATGATAGCAGAATATCAGATTACTGACCCTATAACAGTCCTCTGTTTCGCTTCTGTCTACTTCTTAACAACATTTAGTGAAAAGCTGAATGCCTTCCAGAGACACCTTTAATTCACATGTTAAGAATGTTTATGTCTCTCAAGTGGTCAAATTAAATTGTATCAAATGAACTGTATGGGCTTGATGTTGATTCTAAGGCCCTGTTTAAACTGTTGTGTGTTCATGAAACAATTAAATCTGAATAAACATTGCCAAAAGAATTTCAGAGAGGGTTAGTTCAAAGGTTTAACTAAACTATTTTTTGCCACGGTTTGTTTCCATGGGCATTCGTTTGATCTGGCAGAAACGCTTAACCAAAGCCTGATTATGAGAGTCACATTTGTTCTGGCAAAGAAGATAAACAATGACTTTGCCTCCCATGATGACTTGTAACTGAACAGCTCTGTATCACACCTCTTGGACAGGAGGTATCCAGCACCCAAGCCAGGAACTATACACTGGTTAGGACACGGTGATTGGAGTGCAGATGCTCAAGAAGGCATCAGATTAGTTACTGATGGTACATTATTTGGCTGGGTCTTAAAAATAGTAATTCTGTATGCAACAACCGTTTTTATAGACCACAATAGGCTAGGTTCAAACACCTCAACTTTAGACTTTGCAAACTGGGCATGACTGGAGTCATGATATCTCTAGCTGAACCCTTTGACATTACACCATGTTTTGAGGTCAACAAGGATAAGCAAGTCTTTCAAGCTGGTCTGCTGAACTGATTCACCTCTCTACACAAACCCCTTCTTCACTCTACAAATTCTTCACAAAAGCCTGGAGGTTATGAGTAGAAGTATGGGAGAATTTAAACAAAGAGGGAAAAGACTGACTGTGGTGAGGTTATCCAGTCCCGTCTGAGTAAATAGTTCTCAGCCTGTACTCCCTGAAAGTGTAAACCTGAAATACAAAATTAAGGTATAGCAAGCTTAGAATATTTTGTTTAAACGTGTTTCAAATCACAATACCTTTCCATAGGATATCAGATACTACTGATGAACACAGTTAGTAACTGGTACCCTACGCTGTCTAGAGAGGTGTTTTCTTCTGGGTTTAGCTATGGTTGTCAGAGGAACTCAGCTGGAAACATTTCTTTTGATTACCTGGCACCAAGGGCACTCATACAGGTCTTCAGTTCTGGTGTTTCCTCATTACTTTTGTCTATGAGATCTTAGGATCCTAAACCAGTGGCCTGCCAATGGTGGACATGAGTTCTAGGTAAAGCCCAATAATGTATTAACATTTGATCTTTTGGCTATGCAACAAAATAGATCTTTTCTTCATGCTTTTGATCAGGAAATAGCTCAAGGTTGGCTAGGTCGAGCTACAGGGCAACTAGCTGGACTGCTACATGATTCTATGGCACTACTTGGGGATGTTACTATCTTTATTCACGTATTTAATAATGGCTTTGTTTCAGCAGATACTGCCAGTACATGTCTTGAGGAGACCCGCTAAGCATAAACAGTAAATATTGATCCTCCTGTCTTCTTCCCTGAGCACACCTGCCAATCCATCACTAGTCTTTAGCCCTAAGATCTGACACTCTTCTTTGGCACCACACTAAAATATCACAGAAATAAACTACTCCAACTGGTGATCTTTGCACTGTACTTAACAACATCGGGAAGTAATCATGGCTAATTGTTATGGCTGTAATTCCAAACCTGACAGCTGGCAGAGAATCAGAGGTCTCAGTCGCATTTGCTGAATGTCTCCCTAATACATCCCACCAGCTAGTTTATGGCAGCACTCTCCAAAGCCTTCCCCTTTGACTCCTTGCATTTCTCCAGTTCCCAGGTACTTGCTGCCAAGGCTGTTCTCCTCTAGCATAATTATTTGCACAGTGTAATTTCTTGGAAGCACAGCTGGCAAATGTTGCTTTTGCACAGGCCAGACTAGGTCTATGTAGAGAAGGACTGACAGTGTAAAGATTTTAGGAGCATCTAGAGTGAGTGAATAAATGCTGATTATAAAGAAAAAGCAGGTGCCACCTGCTCCCACTGAAATAAACTCCTGTTGACTTCAATGGGAGTGTGATGATTTTCACAGCCACTCTATTTGGTTTTCTGAAAATACTTTCTTTATTATTAACCATGTCTCAAAATGACAATCCCCAGAAGTCTGAGGAGGTTACAGAACTGATGATGGAGCATGGATCCATTCCCATGAAAGTCAGCAGAACAGATCAGTTGGCATTTTAAGAATGGTTCATATATCCCAGCAGTGGGTGCCTGAGCTAAAATGAGGTAGGTAGCATTTTCTAAATGGCTTTGGTACTATGGGATCTGTAGCTCTCATTATTGAATCCAATATGGAGAAAGTGTCACCAAGGCAATTACTTCCAACAGGAACCCATGTGCCAGGGGTGTGTAGAAACAGATGTGCCCCTCCCTGCTAGAGGTATTGCCCCTTAGGAAATACAGCACTCCAGGAAAGAATTCCTGTGCTTCCTGGGCTGGCATCTTCCCTGCAAACAAGTAGGTGACCTCATCCTGTGAGGCACTCCCTCCAGCAGGAGCACCTAGGCAACTTCAGAAAGCCCTCTGAAAGGGACAAACACTGAAACAAGGAAAAGACTTCTGATGGGACAAATGGGTGTCAGGCAATCTGCCTCCTGTGTCACTAATGGCAGAAAAGAGCAGAATGCTTGACTAATCTAGCATCTGGGCTGGTGAAGGACAACACTGTGAAACAAAAGCACTGGTAGCTCTAGGACACTGGATAAAATCTGACTAGTAACCAAAAGGGAGCCTGAGGGAGCATTGGTTTGTTTTGCAAGGACTGCTGCACTTAACATTGACACTTGAACTGGAATTGCCCTGGAAGATGTGAAATTACTGCTCCTTTTCCTAGCAAAACTATGAACACAGGTAGGGACTGCCATATATTATATTCTGTTGTTTTCTGGTTGTAGAAGTAGTACATTTTGTAGTATAACAGGTCTGTGACCTTCAGTGCAGAAGCCAAATTGAGAACTGAGTCCAACTATGGGTTCAACATACTACTGGAGAGTTTCACATGGAGTCTTTAGTCATGGTGGCTCTTCTAGCTTCTTTGGTGTGTCTACTGCAAGAACCTGGAATGCTTCTAGACTTGCCCAGCTGCACTGGAGCACTGATCAGGTTAGGGTACCTGAGTCACCACTTCACAGCTTCCCATGCCCCAGGGAAGCTGTGCAGCCCTGTCAGAACGCTCAGCGCCTGAGGCACCAGTGAGGTAATTCAACGGCAGAAGAGGCTGAAGATAAGGTATGGGCACTTCATCATGTGTCTCAGCCTTCTAAGCTAAAACCTGCATATCGGCAGGTAACATGTACCTCCCTTTAGGCAGTTTTGTCGATGCTGTACTCTGAAGTCGATGGAGTGTACGTGAGGGCAGAAGAGGTTAAACTGGTGTAACCAACCCAGCACAATAAGAGCACTTACAGGAGAATTCAGCTGGGTGCATTTTCCTCAAGATGTCATCTAGGAGAACAAAGTAACTGATCTAATGACCCTCTCTTACAGACATTGACTGTGAAAGAAATGTACATCTAGTTCTGCCTTTTGGCTCTCCCAGCATGCAAAACACACCTTGCATGCTAGCTGCTAGGGGGGTTGGTGTAAGCCAGCCTGATGGTCCCTATTGACTGCAGCTGCCCGAAGACTTGCCCAAAGCTCCTTCTGAGTTAAAGCTTAAAAGCTACCTGTTATGAAGATAGCAAAGCTCTTTTGTCTGGCTTACTGTATTGCCTCATATTTCTACTGCTATCCCTTCCTTCCAAACCCAGTCTGAGGCATCAGTATTAGAAGATGTTTATGGCGCAAGGGTTTCAGTGTGGCACAACACACAAGGCTGGGGCAGTCTGAATTTGTGATCATTTTCACAGACTTAGGAGCATCTGTGATGAACAAGATACTAAAAGGAAAACAAATCAACAATAAGCACTTGAGATTTATGGTTTTTTCAGGAGCATGGAGAAAGGGAGGAAGAAAGGAAAAACTCTGGATGTTTACAGCTCTCTCAGCTCTATTCAGCATCTTCACATGGCTGTGAAGGGCAAAGCACAGGGTACCCTATGTTGGACCAACTAGGCTGGTCTTTGCCAGTGAAACTGAAAAAGACTAGAAGACTTCAAGATAAATAAGACAGCAGGAAAAATTAATGAAGGAATTAAACTGACCTTCTTTAGAAATGGGTGAGACAGGGTAAACAGGGAGAGATCTTGTTTTGCTTTCATCCTGGAAAAAATAACATTTCTTCCTTTCCAGTTCAGCACAGTTGACTGATTTGGAAACAAATCTGTTTTTTCTGGAAAGATTTATTTGCCCAACAGACTCTTTTTTTTTTTTTTTTTTTTTTTTTGGCAAAAAGCAATAGGTTGAAAGAACAAGGCTTGTCTTGTTACCAGGTTTAAAGGGCTCAGTAATTAACTGGTACATTTGGAGGCATGGCATGCAGGATACTTGCTGCAACCTACTTTATTACAGTGTCACAGGGAAGTGCTGTGAAATGGGCAAGAGCTTTAAAGAACACTGTTTATTTCTCAGGCGGTATCAGATAGCTGGATTATTCTGTTATGAAGTTAAACCAGAGCATTTGCTGAGGTAAGGACACTCTGGTGTGACCTTTGAGAATGTGCTTTCATCTGTAACATGCTTTCTCTGTCCCTCCCTTCCTTTCCCTCTTTCTTTCTGTCTTTTCTAAGTTGAAAACAAAGCGACACTTATTTAGTCTGGGGACAGCATGCACTTTTTCACATCAGTCCTTTGCAATACATAGTAGGTGCCTTCAAAACACAAACTGACATCCTGTGATTTGGGGAAGTCAGTCACAAGAGTCATTTATCCCTGAAGTCATCTCCTTTTGGTGCACAGTGTGTAATAGCGTTATTCACAGCCAAACCTCTCTTATTCGCTTACTCTTTTTCTGCCTTTTTTTTTTTTTAATTTTGTATGATATTGCAGGCAATTGCTGGCTTGGAGCAAAATTTCAAAATGTTGGTGGCTCAAAATAGGACTATAATTCCATGCTGCAGTGATTTAAGTCCTGGTGACTTGACCTTGTGAAATCCTAAAGATCTGTAGCTTGCAGTAACTGTAAATAATGTGGAGAAGTGCTCAGCACTCCTGGAATACAGCTACTGTTAGCCCATTCCCTGAATATGGAAGCCAAAATAGAGGCATCGCTACTTGGAAATGCAAAGCTAGCGAGTCTTTTCAACTGCCAAACAGATCCTTGTGGGAGGGAAGAGAGTCTCCTCAAGCATATTTCTGGAGATGCAAAAGATAAACATTTATCTTGCAAAATTATGCCTCTCGTATCTCAAGGGCAACCTAAACATTGAAATCCCTTCTGACTCTCTTGCAAGGCCAGATTTGCCACTGCTACTGAGACTGAGAAGTGCAGTACTTGCTAATTTGGCAATTAATTTCTCGGTTCTTGGATATACTCAACAGTATATCCAACTTCAGATACACACAAACATTTCCTATTGTTGTGCCTTCAAATTGAGGGCAAGATTTGGCCCTAAATATCGAAGTATCTTTACTGCTATATTCCCTTTTTTCTTTCCCACCAAATACCATTTACCTTTAGACCCTAACCTGCTTTTGTTAAGTATTAACAAGCATCTTCATGTGGAGAAACGACACACATCTTGGGGTATGGGTGTATATTGCATGAAGAATTGCACGGTACTTGGATCCAAATGAGATTTGTCAGAAAACTCCATCCTCCTTCCCACTTAAAGGCCAGGTCATCAAGTTTTAGTTTAATCCAGAGCCCAGGGGAACAACCTGGGAGGAAAATTGTGACTTGCTGAATCACTGCCTCTTCTTCCACGCTGCCCTGCAGAAGGACAGAGGCATCTGTAGCCATTCAGTTTATCTAACAGCACCTTTTTCGTGGTTGCACCAGTGCTAACACTTTGAGACCATGGTGTTGCCTTTTCCCCAGCACCTCATGCGAGACCAGGGTGGCAGAGCTGCCCCGCCTGCTGCTGCTGACACAGAAGACCCAGCTTTGCAACTCAGCAGGCAAGGGAGGAAGAGCCAGTTGCAAATCAATATGATTTGCTTTCATGGTCTCCTCTGTAGGGAGAAAAGAAATGCAGAGGGAAAGGATTATACTGAAAAGATCAAAGTGGATAGAGAAGAACGAGTTAACAGGCATGCTTTTCAAAAGAAATAATTCTCCTGACATCTCAAGGGATGGGTGAAGAGCATATTGCCTTGTCAGTTAAATGCAGCCGTTAGTTTCAAGACCATACTAATTAGCCAGCTTAGGAAAACATGCTGCTCAGCATTTCTAAATGCAGACTACAGCCTCTGCCACTCCTCAGCACAGATATATTTGTCCACATCCTCTCAATGTGACATGGTGGTACAGAGGCGGCTTGGTTAGTAGTTAAAAGAGAACCTAGGATTAAACGAGGCTTCGTCCGGTATTTTTCTCACTTGCTACATCCAGGTCAGCCCAGGACAAACCACTGACTGAATAAAGAGTGGGAAGCCTGATGCGTACTGGGATCCCGTTTGCACAATGGAGCAAATAGCAGCAGTGCCAAGACCCAAGTCACTTCCCTGTGACTGCACTGGCTTGCACCTGCATAAGCAAAAGTCATGGTCCCTAGTCTCTATGGAGCTTAACTGCAGTGGAGGGGAGGAGGGAAAAGCTTGCTTTTGCCCTGTACTGAAAAAAGCATGTAGGAAGAGACAGTAGTACCACACCAAGAGCCTGGGGAGCTAACCCGGGGTGCAGAATGGATAAGAGGGCTCTGCTCTGCTTTAAATGGCTTTTAAAAAGATTCACTTTCCCTCCCGGTCCTTCACACTGTAATTCAGGGCTGATAAACGACCATTAAATTAAAGGGGCCCTAGAAACCTTGAGTCACTTGTATTGCTCGGGTACGGTAATGGTAGGTGACCAGGGGAGTCTGTAGATGTATAATATCCACCTGATAGAAGTACCTCAATTAAAGTGTTTAGCTACACCCATTTTTTCCCACTAAACAGATACTAAAACTGCCTGGACAGAGGCGCATGGAGCTGTGACTTCAGACTCACCAGCTGCTGCAGAGGAGCTGGGAGGCCTGATCTTGCCTCACTACAGCCGTGGTGTTTTCCCAAGGAGGCAGCAGGGCTGTAGCTGTGCACCAGCCCGGGGAGAGCAGCAGGGCTCCCCTCTGCCCCTGCTGTACCGTATCCATTGGCAGGGTGGGCACAAGGCTTGCCTGGCCTTCGTTTCTCTTCCACCCTCTCTCTGCCATGTGCATTTGGACCACAGTTTCCTCAGGATGGGAAATGTCTTATTACCTGCTTGGGTGTACGTTCAGCTCTAAGTCAAGTAGACCTATGAGCATCACTACAATAACTGTGAATTTCCATTTTAATTGGGTTCCTTGTTCTTCTAAAATAAAATTACTGAACACATCCTGGAAAGGAGACCAAAGCATCTGCTTTTTTTATATGCTTCGCTAACCCCTGCAGGATCCCCTCTTGCCTCTGCCTTTGTCCCACTGCCTCTCCTACCCACCCACCCAGTGAAGCATGGGGCACCCACCTGCCACGATTCCAGAGTGTCTCAGCTTAAGCACAACTACCCTCTCCCCACAGAGCCCTCAACACCCGGATGGCTCAGCAGAAACATCTAAAGCTTTATCCACTCAACCTGCATCCAGAAATTGTAATGGTGTTTCTCACATCACCCTTTTGCTGCCCCACAGGGCAGCACTGCTTTTTGGGGATTTGCTGGTGGGGTTTTTTTTGCCACCCCAAACACAAGAATTGGGTAGTTTGGGCTCAGAAATCTCCCACAAATATACATTGACTCTAATACCAGGAGATGGGATTTTGCTGCTACTGCATGCAAATGGAAGTCATATTAGAGAACAGAGCAGGAGATGCTCGCAATGCACTTCTTTGGGTCCATTCCTGTGTCTGGGGCACTTCCAGTATCCCCTGCTCATTCTTATGCCTGCTTAATTTTTAATAGTACAGTTGGCCTGGCATTCCTCTTACATGTTGCTGCCAAGGGCCCCTCTCTTTGTCTGAGAAACCCAGTAGTCACTGCCATATGCTCAGTACCTTTGGGGTAGAGCAGGAGGTTGGGGACAGGTTCCTCACCGGCTTGGGACACTCTCTGAGTAACTGGGCTTCCAAGGGGTCACATCCTACTGCTAACAGACCAGAGCAAGTGGGATGAGAATCAAGCTCTGTATCCTGAAGGTTATTTACCAGCATTACCCATCTCCTCCTGCTTGGAAATCTTCACCATGCCTGGGGCAAGGTGTATCTGCTCTGCCAGTGAAGCATGATGCAGACCATCCTCCAGTCCAGGGCTGCTGACTGTCCATATGCCTGGCATGCATGCACACGCCGGAGTGCCAATTGCAGCCACGGGCTTGGTGAATTTAGGTTTTCTTTTGATCCTGCTCTTTATTTTGCCATGCAGAATTAGCCACAGAGCCCACAGCAGCTCACACACTGCAGCCAGGCTACATGCAGTTGTCATTCCTTGCTCCCAAGGTGCTCTGTTGGGTCATGGGTACAACTCCTGGGATGGCAAGCCAGGCTCTCTGGCAGGGTGGGCTCTCCTGCTGTGCCCCCCAACACTGACTGGTTCTTGTGGAGGGGGAGCGTGCTGCTCCCCCTAACTTTCTTTCACCAGTCTGTTTAAGCATCACTACTCTGAATGGTTGTAAAGGGCAAATCTCTAGTGGTTGTAAAGCAGAACCATCTGACTTACTGTCTCATGAATGTAATCCATAACTTTACGCCAGAAATTTACAATCCCCTTTCGTGTATAAAAAGTTTCCTGTCATGGTTTTACATCTACTCCACTGCTCTGCTCTGCATGGAAACACTTGGTGTAATCTCTTCAGAGGTAAATAAGCCTTCTGCTGAAAGTTAAATTATGCTATTATTTTCTGGATGTTTATAGACGTCATCCTGCCGTGCTCTCGTGCCTGGATCCAAGACAGTCTGAATCTTTGTTTTCCATTTCTGAAAGCTCTGGAGGAAAGAATGAAGATGTCGGTGTAGGAGGGGCAGAGGGGCAGGCGGCGTGAGCCAGTGCTGGGTTCACACAAGCATGCCTGCTCTGGACAAGCAGCAGATGACGGACACCCCAGCTGTTTCCTTGACCAAGCGAGTGTTTAGTCTAGGTTCCTGCCCCAGGCTGCAGTGGGATGGGAAAGGAGGATGCCAGAGCTCTCCTAATGCTCCTAAAGGAGGTTGCCAGAGTGGGGAGCAGGACTTGGACCCCAGCCATGGGGAGGGAAACATTCCTGTGAAATCTGCCTGAGCATATGTATGCTCCTAAAAACTGCTGGGTAAGTAGGGTGCCGGGGGACTCCATCGGTGGTTAGCTGGATGGCCTGGGAGTGGAGAGGTCCTTCGGAGAGAACATAATTTCAACGGGTGCTAGGAAAGGGAACATTTCTCATTCCGTGACCAAAGTGCCATACTGAAAGGAAAATAGGCAGCTTGATGCTCAGAGACCAGATGTCCCCATTACAAGATATCAATAAAAGGACTAGTTTGTAAACAGATCTTATTTGATACAGGAGCCTGAGAAACAGGTATCTCGTCTCTCTTCAAGGATGCTAAAATACTGTAAGTAGAAGCTCCCAGTATAAACTCCTGGTATAGATTATTGGCAATCTTTTATTGTTTCTCATCTAAATGCAGGTTTAGTAAATAAAATGTGGGAAGGGAAGGGAAGGGAAGGGAAGGGAAGGGAAGGGAAGGGAAGGGAAGGGAAGGGAAGGGAAGGGAAGGGAAGGGAAGGGAAGGGAAGGGAAGGGAAGGGAAGGGAAGGGAAGGGAAGGGAAGGGAAGGGAAGGGAAGGGAAGGGAAGGGAAGGGAAGGGAAGGGAAGGGAAGGGAAGGGAAGGGAAAGATTTTCTGCTAGAGTCATCTCACCTAGCCGACATGTCAAAGGTAGGAGCTTCCCATATTACCTATGTACTCAAAGGAGTGAGAGACAAAAACCTGAACAGCAGCTCAGAGATCTGAATTGTCCTCTGGAGATGCTGAGATGATGAAGGAAAGGGCATTGCCCTGAGTGAGATGGATGCATGTGGCTAAATCATACTTGTCAATGCTGCTTTGTGTCTGGAAATCACAAAGCTTGATCTGTGGAGACAGCGATTTGGCATTGTAGTCATCCAGGTTTGTACTCTCCTCTCAGGATGGTCTGTGTGGTCTGCAGCACAGGTCCTGCTGGGTACTGGACCAGCCAGGTGAAACATGGCTTTGGAAACTTTCTTGGGACAACTGGGAACGTGCCCAAGCGGTGTGAGGATGAAAATATTGCCTCAGTGTCCCTGATTTGCCTTCTAATGAACAGATGAAGTTTTACTGAGTTTGATAGGAGTACTTGAGGTGGCTGAGGACAGGCTGAATATAAAATATTGAACTGCATAAATCATAAAAATAGGCATTCTTAAGAGAATGGAGACAACATTTGCTACCTTCCTAACAACTGACTAGTAAAATGCCTGATTGTGTCTCAGGGGAGAACAATTTTTAATTTGTGGGAGCTCTGTAGCTAATTCTCTGTGTTACATTTTCCCTCAGAGACCTGAAGGAAGCTTGGAAGTCACTATGTTGGATCCCATAAAGAAGTAGAAGTCCTTTAACACTGAAAAGCCTAATAGTCTAAACAGCCAGAATTCAATGAAGTGTGACAACCTTATTTCACAGAAGGGGACTTTAGTCTCAGAGAGATGTTAACTGACATGTCAGAGTGGTAGGCAATTGCAGTCCTGGGGTCCAAGGAAAAAGCTAAGGTCTTGCTATAGCAGTATGAACCATTTGGACACAAATATATGTATACATTCAAAAACCGGAATGACATGAACTCCAAGAATTAAAAAAACCTTACTAAACACCATCTTGAGTTTTCTGGAGCAAAAAGTGGCTGCTCCTGCTTCTGTGTTGCTGGAGAGATTAGCAGGGTATTTATTGCCTTTTACATTCATGTTCTGGCTTCAATGTCCTGGTTTGTAATGTCAAACCTGGGTAGTTTCATTGCTCCACGTCAGCCAGGAAGAAAGGAACGCAGCACAACAACAGGCATAGTAGCTGGAGTACTTACATGCACTTAAGTAACCATCTGGGAAATGGTAAGAGCTGTTCCAGACAATTAGAAGAATTAGACCAAGCCTTTATTTAAGCTATAAAGAAGGTTTGTAAACTGTCCAGGTTCTAGGGTTTTGGACTTGGGTTTTCCTCCCCTCCCTCATATTAATGGCTTGCTAGGAACTAGACAGCCACAAACTCCCAGAAATGTTTTTCATCGTCTTCCCATGAACGGAGAGTATTTGGCAAACAACAGGAGCAAATCCAGAAAGCTGGCTTCCAGCTGCTGCATGGCTAAGCCCCCGTTTACACCCCAGCTCAGCAGGCCAGATCTTACCCATTTCAAGCCAAACTGAGACTGGTGTGCCAGAACTGCAAGCAGCATGAGGTAGGAAGTGGCACCATCAGAAAGATGCTCGGCTGTGCTGTGCCACCAGTGCGGGACAGGGTCTGGTGTTAGCTTGCAGCTGCAAGGAGCCCCTAGGGAAAAGGGATGTTGCCCAACCTCCTCTGCAAAACCTCGGGAGCAGATGTATCCCCTTCCTTCCCTGCAGCACTGTTTAACAAGCTAAGGAGCTGGGCTGGTTTAGCTTCTCTTTCTGCCAGCTGCACTGTCCCTGGGGTGCAAGGGTTGCCAGCAGCTGAGCAGTGGCACTTCCCATGCCCTGGGAGAACAGGCAGCCAAAATGAGCATGTGACACAGATGAGGAGATGGGACTTTCCCCCTGTACTCGGCACTGGAGAGGTCAATCCTCGAATACTGTGTTCAGTTTTAGGCCCCTCACTACAAGAAAGACTACAAGAAAGGTGCTGGAGTGAGTCCAAAAAAAGGGCAACAAAGCTGGTGAAGGGTCTGGAGCACAGAAAAGGAGGCTCAGGGGAGACCTTATCACTCTCTACAACTACCTGAAAAGAAGTTGTAGTGAGGTGGAGGTCAGACTCTTTTCCCAGGTAACAAAGGATAAGAGGAAGCAGCCTCAAGCCAACGCCAGGGGACATTTGATTGGATATTAGGAAAAATTCATTCACTGACAGGGTTGACAAACATTGCAACAGGCTGCCCAGGGAAGTGACGAAGTAACCATCCCTGCAGGTATTTCAAGACATGTAAATGTGGTACTTAGTGGTTTAGTGGTGGACTTGGCAGTGTTAACGGTTTGACATTATGATCTTTAAGGTCTTTTCCAAACTAAACAGTTCTATGACTTTTCATGTTTTATGGGGCCGCCCTGGGCACTCGGTGTTTGGAGAGCATCCACTCTTTCCTGCTGCTTCCATGGTCCCAAAGAGGAATGCTGATCACCCATGATGGACAAGGGAGGTCCTGTTGCTGGCCATGGTCAGGAGGATGCTCCTCATGAATCCTGAGTAGAGACATCAGCTGTGTCTAAGATGCCACTTCAATGCATGATGTTACAAAAGAAGAAACAGATTCTGCAGACAAAATGCAAAGTTATTTTGACCTTTCAGAAAATGCAAAAGACATTTAAAGAAGCAAACAGACACACTGCCCCCACCTGCAAAACTAATTTGCCAACATATCTGCACGATGTTTTCTGAAAACAGTGTGGCCTGTGTTGCCCAGCACTCATCATTGCACATTTCTGACTTCCTTAAGAGCACAGCTACCTTATTTCTGGGTAATTAGGCAGTTGGAAGCACCAACTAAGCCTAAACAAACATCCTTTACTCTAACAAGGAAAGTTATTGTGTAGCTTTTTGGGACTCAATTTTCTGTAGTACGCAATGATTCTGATGTCTATTAATTATTTGTAAATGGTTTAAGCATTATCTGCCTTTGGGTAAATTCTTTCTCTGTAGTGTAATCTAACCTGTGGGAGGGGAATGAAAAAAAAAACCAAGTGTCTTGCCATGTCACCTGCCCAAACATAACAGATTCTTCTTTTAATCATTATCACCCTCACCATCACACAACAAGCTTAAGGACCTGGAACAAGTTAGCGGGAAGGTTTCCCAGACTCCATACCACATGTCTTTGACTCACTAGTTTTAAAGAGCATATGTAAGAGCATATGTGGTGTGGGCCTTTCGGGTCTCACCTCTCCTGCCAATAGCAGCAAGAAGGGAGCATGCCTGCTCACCCTTTACTACAATTTAAGTATTGTCAGCATCTCAAGGCTGTTGTCACAAGGTAAAGAGTTTGGTGACATTTTACTTTGTGAAGCTACCAAAAAAGTCTCACAAACAGACAGCCTGGAAAACCAAACATATCTACTCATGTAGCGTAGTCAGTTTTGTTTTAAGAAAAAAATAGCTCTATGTTGTGTGAGTCTGTATCATTTACTACTCTGTAGTGTCAGGCCCAAACCCAGAATTTTATAATTAAGTGTCCCTCTATTAGCTGAATTGTGACTCATCACCACTGAAAGAGAGTGTTAGAACTATCATTAAAAATAAAATAGTTTGGGTGTATTTTTCTCTGTTACTGCACTTTCTTTAGCAGCCATGGACACAGGAGATGCCATTCCCTTTGGCAGGACAGGGTAATGGGAGAGCACAGTGCGTAAGATCAAAGAAAACCTGCAGCCCACAAATTGGCTTCAGAATGAGAAGCTAAAGTCTTCTCACAGATGAAAACAAACCAAATTTTATATTAATGTATCCAGCATCTTTGTGTTCCTCAGCTGTAGCTCAGGCAGACAGAATCAGTGTAGCAGATGTTACCTAGCCAATTGCAGAGGGGAGAGTCCCTGTTTGTTCCTGTTGGTGTTTATCAGCACTTTGCCATGGAGTGCCGCTGAGGCCAGCGTTCCAAAAACCAGAACAGTGTCTTTCAGCCTCCTTAAACCAAAAAGGCTTCCACCTTTTCCTTGGAGTTTTCTCTTGAAACACTGCAGCCACAAGGGTTCCCTTATGTGACCGTAAAGCACCAAGCACATCTGTCAGCACTTAATAAATTCAGATTAATAATAGGTCCTCAATGAGTTACATACTGCTTCCAAGATACCTCAGCATGTGGGCAGGAGAATGGTCTCCCCACAAATAATGAAGCATGTTCTTGCCTAATGGGACACTTATAAATGAAGCTGTTTTCTCCTATGAAAGACTGGATTTACAGCTTAATGTGTGCACCCAGCAGGCAAGTTTGTCCAGAAAAAATGCCCTTGTGCAGTTTTTACAGTTTATAGTAAAACTAGCAGTCACATAGAAAAAATACAAACAGGCTTCATATTTTGCGTACTCTACCCAGCTCCACTTGAGCAAGGAGGACTGCAAAGACCTGAATCACCTCTTACTCATCTGCTGGGTCCTGAGAGGGGATTCACTGCCAGCAGCAATCCACGTACATTGTGCAGAAACATACTCCTGCCTGGGAGGGGCAACCACTTGGGGAGTTGTCTTGTGGTTGCTCGGGAATGATGCATTGATTCACCACCTCACCTGACTTGCCTGGCTCAGCCAACTCCCTAGCTAGTCCTCCCCTCTCCTTCCACCTCTCCTGAGGCTGCTTCAAACCCCTTCTCCAGGGGTTTCTGGTGCCAGTCTTGGCAGGACTGATGGGAGGGTGCATCGTTACAGTGGTGCTTGAACCTACCCAGGTCCGTGAGTTTGGGCTAAGCTGGGTTTGCTCTGCACATGGCAGAAAGAAGTCCCATTTCTGCTTACCTGGCTTCAGACCTCCATGCTGGAGGTGATACCCAAGAAGAAGCAATATGAAGGAGTAAGTCCTTGGGGTCTTTACAGCTCACTAACTTAAGAGGTTGTGTGAAGAGTTTTATGTGCATGAGCTTGACTGAACCCATCCAAGGACACGTGTGCCCTAACACATGAGGACAAAGGACCAGTCTGGCCTAGGGCATGCCTCCTTCCCCTTTGTTCCAGCCAGTCCCAAGGCTTTTGCTTCCCTCAGGGTGATGGCTTCCTCTTGGCAATGTAGTTACTGCAGCAGGACAACACACATAATATTTCCATGTCACCTTCTGAGCCTCAGGAGACAGCAGCATGTCTTGGTGTGAGTTGGGCCACACAAGCCACCATGGCACCATGGAGACAGCTACAGCATGTGGCAATTTGAGTATGTTGTCCAGTCAAGCACTGACATCACAGGAGGGACATCACACATCATTCCCCAGACACGGGCAGCACAGCTTTGCCTCCAGAAAGGACACCCCTCTGGAAGAGTGCCAGGATCTTACTCCTTAGCTTGTAGAAATGGACAGGACAGACACGAAATTACAGCAGGATGAAGCTGAGCAACTGGGTACCTGCCTAAAGAGTAAAATTGTATAACCATCTGACAGAGATACAGGGTGCCAGAGCAAGTGTAGACCCTGCTATAGCATGCTTGCTGGGTCAGTATCCTTGCATGTTTCTCAGCTCATGTTTCCAGGTGTGTCCCCTGGCCAAATCCCAGCTCATCACAAGGATGTGAATCAGCAAAGGTGTTTCCATCAAAAGAAGCTGAGCATATGTTGGAAGGGAGTTAGAACATGTTCAAAAAAGTCTCCTGGTCTTGGAGACTGGGGGAACCAGAAGTGTGAGAAATCACTTGTATGCCTACCCTATGGGATAGACATCTAACAGGTCTTGGAAGTCCCTGAGGAAAATGGGAATGGAAAAGATTTCTTTTCTTCACGTCATCAAGTTCCTGTTGTTACAGAAATAGTACTCATTAAATCTTCATTGGGATAGTACAGGGACACAGGGGATATCTAAGACACTTGATGACAGTGTTGTGTGGGGCCAGAGTAAGACTACCTATACCCATATGCCTGTAACTGAAGTCCATGGAGATAAAGCTGAGATAATGTCCCACCAGGCTTTGGTACTGCTACCACTTTAGCTGTGGCAATATGGTGTTTGGGGTAAGCTGTAGAAGCCACTGGAGAAGATGACAATGTTATTTGCTTTTGGGGCTCAGCTTTGGTCAGGAGGGGCACCAGGGCCTGACAGAGCATTTGAACCTACGTAGGAATCTGTATGAGGCTGAAGAAACAGGGAAAAGATGAGAAGAGCTGCTGCTTGCAGTGGTTCCTGGGCTGGGAATGGGAAACAGGTTGTAAGACAGCACTCATGGTATCTTCCAGCTGTGTCCCCAGGGAACCATTCCGCCTTAGTGCTGTAGCTTTTACTGCAGCTTTGGTAGAATCTCACCTCCTATACTTACCTTAAACCTGGATTTCCTAGGTCAAACCAGACATTTCTCCAGTCTACCTGCAAGCCTGTTCAAATGGCAGCCCTTTTGCATATAGGAATGGGATGCAACTCATAACTACACAAAGAATACTTAGAAAATGCTGTTCTTCAAATGAGAAAAGCACCTGGCAGATCTGTATTTTCAAGTGTCTCTTAGAGCAACAAGTAGGAACAACAAACGCATCTGATTTTTTTTTTTTTTTTTACTTGACTTTCACCAACTCTGTACACTCTCCTGAACTTCAACTGTTGTTAACCTCAGCGGGAGTTTTCTCTGTGAGCTCTGCAGAATAAGCAGCTTCATTAAAAATCAAACAGGGCCATGACCCCAACAACAACCTTCCCTGGGGCTACAAAACTACTTCACCAAATGCTAACCTTCCCCCCTGCCCCTGTCCTGCCCCAGGATGAGCTAGGATTCCTGCCCTGTGATTCATCACATTTGGATACTTATCTACTCCTGGGAAACAGGCCACAGACAGCCATGTACCCCATTGTCCTGCTCCTTAGCTGTGACCGCAGTGTGCTATGTTTCTCAAGCTTGATCTTAAAAACAACCGTAACAGAGTGTCTGCCATCTAACTAATGAACTCCAGACCACCATTATCATTTCCTTCAGAAAGCTTCCCCTAACATCTCACCTTTGCTGCTATTTTAGTACATTGCTTCTCATCCTACCTTTGGTGGCCACAGAGAGCAATTTATTCCCCCGTTTTGGCAGAAGCCATTCATGTAATGACAGTCACAAGACAATTCACAGGTCTCCTTTCAAATTTCCCCCTATCTTCCACTCTGCACAAGGGAATGACTTACCTTCCAAGTTTTAGAGAGGTGAATTTATTATTTTGTTTGCATGATCCAGCACCTCCTTGCAACAAGGAACCGGTGAAATACAAACGAGAGGAGGTTCTCCCTTGGCAATGCCAGCAGTGTACCACAGGACTGAGCAAACTCTGCTCAGGGTGGGGACACGGCAGCTTCAGTATTTCCAAGAATAGGTGTGCTTTGAGCTGGTTTAAGAATAAGGATGTTTGACAAAGGTCAACTGGAGGAATGCTCTGCGTACTGGGAGTGGCATGGACAAAGTCACAAAGTCCAGGCATGAATCAAAAATGGACTAAAAGACAAAGGGAAATTAAACTATTGAAGCAGGAGTGGTGTTAAGCTTTGCTGCCTGCAGCCCTGGTGAAGAGGAAAAACAGGGCATACCAAGGCATGGAGGCAAGATCCATGTCACCTGTCGTGTGTCTACAACACAACTATTTACACCTGAGCTAATCACTTTTGGATCCCTGTTGAGTCAATGCGAAGGAATATGTGCTGCATTTGAAATGTCTACCTACAGATGAGAAGTCCACCTTTAATTGTGCTTATTATTCCTGCTGATGCTGAGAGACCTAGGATGCCAAGATGTAGACGTCTTCCTTTGTTCAGAGGAATCTGACCTAGAGAGGTTGCCTTTGGGTGAGAAAAATTTGACATCACTCTTAAAATGCTTCTTTCTGTGCCTTCCTTGTTCTTTATGGAAAAGGAGGATGTTTATCCTCCACCTTTCCTCATTCCAAGCTCCCCAGCTGTCCATGTCATGTGGGACCAACCTTCTGATGGATGTCTGAAAATATCCATCACAAAACTGAAAACTCTGGATGCATTGTCCATGACCACAGATCCAGAGGCATGCAGTGAGGAGGGTATGAGCACGCTGCACCCATGCGTCTCATCCATTTCATGACAGTAGGGCCCTCCTCCAAGTGTCCATCCCCATTTTCTCACAGGAAAACCTTAAGCTGAGTTGCGACCATCTTACAAGCGGCAGGTGATACATGGCTGTGACAGACAGTATTTGTGGTGGTAATGATATGAGTGATCTCATACAGCTCCTGTGTACTGTGATAACCCAGAATGTCGCCATGCTTGTCAGACTTCTTGGAAAGAGTTACAACAAACATGGAGAGCTGCTTAAGAGAGGCCTTATAGGGAGGGCAGGAAGGGAGTTGAGAAGTGAGCAGCAGGAGGAGAGAAGGGAAAAGGGGAGATGGGCAGGGGCTGGAGCTACAAGAGGGGCTGGAGGGACTGGCCACCACCTCCTGCTTACTATCTGCCTCAAGAGATGCTTCACAGATGACTTCTGGGATGTTTTAGGCCACCTATCGTATCTCTGCCATGTAGAAGAATGGTTGCCAGCACATTTTCCTTTGCTTTGTCCAGGCCTGTGTTTACCATTTATCCTCCAGGACTCCCACCACCTCCCCTGGGAGGCTTGTTCAGCAGTCTAGCAGCTTCTGGACAATTAAGATGTAATTTTCCTTTGCTTCATTTTATGCTATTACTTCAAGTTACTCCTCTTGCCCCTTCCTCAGCAACTTTCTCCTGACCTGGTGTTTTTTCTCTACTAACTCCTCAGCTATCGTTATCGCAATCCTTGTAAGTACTGGACACTGTTTAATAACATGTCCTCAGGACCTCAGAGGTGTTTACTCCTTTCTGCTGAAAAGCAGACTTGTGGAGAATGTGACGTATCACTTACACAGTTCAGAGGCAGGGCATTTCCCACATTATAAAAGAGTGGACTGCAGCCACAAAAGTTGAAACGTCACTTAAAAATACTGCTATTGAGCAGAAGGATTGCTTATTGCTGTTAAAAAGTACAAAAACACAATGTTACTTAAAAAGCCAAAAAATAAAATCCCCTGGCAATTTATATAAGTTTAAATACACTGATGGTTTTAAAACCCCTTTTTAGATACAAGGATCTCTGTGCCAAACTAAGATCCAGCAATAAAAACAAACAGATAATGAAATAAAAACTGTGATGACAAAAAAGAGGAATTGTTGCAATAATGTACTTTTCCAGGAAAATTAACCATAACAACAGTGCTGGTGAATCACTGGAGTTTTCTGAACCATAGCAGCTCCTGCTTATAAACATGATTTTGAAATCTCCCAGTATTATTATTTCCACAGTAGCATTGGCAGGAGCTATGTAAAGGTTTTCTGGCACAGAAAGAAATTTCTCCTAAAAACCTTGACGGGGATTTTTTAATACTTCCTAGAGAATTACATTAAATGAATGGGCGTTATCTGCCTAAATTATTTACAAATCTTTAAAAGTCTTATTCCAGCTCCATCATGTGCAAATATCTGTAAGCTGTGAAGCTGTTCCAAAGAAATATGAAGCACAAATCCTCTTGTGAGGCTGGAACAAGCCCATAATATAGATCTCTGGGTGAAGAGGGAAACCCTCTGCCCAGTGTTATTGCCTTTCAGTATCAAACTGTGAAGATCAAGGAGAAGAGGTTTAGGTCTAAAGGCCATATTCAGCTTTTCCCAAAAAGTCTTCCTAAAACCCACTTCTGGTGGGTGTTATGATCTTATATCTTATAGTAGTCTGTGTGATCTGCTTTAACCCCGTCGGGGTACTACTGTTAAACCATGATGTCACCCAGCAGGATGCTATGCTGTGGGCATTGGAGCAGAGGCTGTGACAGTTCTTGGGGAACAGGGTTGTAGATTTGCCACAGATTATGCCATCTGAACATGGTATCTGACTGCAGTGCAAATCCAGGCTGGGCTGGCATCAAATGCACGATGTTACCTTCATGGTACGTACAGTAGTTTTCATGGAGGGAGTTGCAATGATCTGAGATCCCCCGGCTCAGTTTTTGCCTACATACTCTGCCACAGCTGGTGATAGGCAGCATTCCTGCAGGCAATTACAGCGAAAAAGACAGGATAGACGTGAAGGATTAACTGTTCTCACTCAGCCTTTGACGTGTTCCCTCTGGATCACAGCTTTTGGCACATCTGTGCTTCTGTGAGCAGTGGTGAAAGTACTCTGCTAATGTGATATCCATCATGAGCTGTGCCTGTGATCACACACACATAAACACAAGCACAGCCACCAGTTCAGGGTGATTTTCTCTGTAAACAGCAGCAAGTTTCCAGTGGGGTCTCAAGGGCCACATTGCCACTACTGCGGAAATCCTTGTTGTTAGCTGCTGGGTGAAGTATGATGTTACCGCACCAGCATTTTATAGAATTCACTCTGTTTACTCACAAGGACTGAAGCCTCAGCCAATCTTTTTCAACATTCTGGGCTTGTGATTCTTCCCTACATAAAAAGACTTCTACTCCAGCGTCCGCTATATCTCTGAGACGATGAATGGTTCGCATCAGTCTAAGAATACAAGCGGGTAGAATCCTTCAGGTTCTCATCAGTGAGTTATTTGTTCCCATTGTGGCACTACTAGTCCATTCATTCCTTTAATCTTTTGAATTTTACTTTTGCAAAAGCAAAAATATACTACTCTGAGCTGGACACATTAGTTCCAGAGCCATTCAGATCCCTATTGCAGATACTCCTTGGCTTAGTGACCTGATTCAGTGGAATTGCTGTGAACCTGCAAGACTGATATTAAAACAGCACAATTCCTGTTAATGGAGTCAAGGAACACCACCACCCTTCCCCCCTTAGCTCAGTAAGAAATTGTAAGGTGGAAGTGGACTTGTCTAGAAAACATCCTGCTTTCTCAGTAAGGAGAGAATCAGACCATGGAAGTAGTTTGGGTGTTGAGCTGGCCAGAGTGGGATGGGAAGAGAAGGAAATTCTTCCAGTAGCTCTTGGTGTTCTTGGAAAATGAGAGCCTTGGGGAACTGTGGGATTGAGGATTCCACTAGAGGAAATGATGCTTCTTTCCTCAAACAGAAGTTCAGTCACCCTTTCTGGAATAGCATATTTGCCCTGAACTGTGCCAGATGAGCTTTCTACATCAACCATTTCATTGGATATGAAATAATCCAATAAATTTCCTCATCCGTATGAGGAAAGGGCACACTGCATAAGCAATGGCAGGCCCAACATCACCAAATGGCCTTGAGCAGTCTAGAACAGAAAAACTAACAAGGATGTGGGAGACAGCTTGGCTGTCATTGCAAGACTTGCATAGTTATGGGAAAACCTGACAGAGGTAGAGGGATATGGAGTAAACACAGAGCAAGCAGGCCACAGGAATGAGATCACTCACAAATGTATCTGGGATTTCAAGGAGGCTAGAGAGGAACCTGGAGATGCAATTGCCCTATTACGGACATCACCTGTACAAAACCCCTGTTGCATGCATGGTCAAACATGGAAAAGTCACAGCAAGAGTCATCCAGACACAGGGTCCCCATACAATGTCAGACAGGAGCAGAGGGAAGGCACATCCACACCCAGCTATGTCACACAGGGTAGGTGTGCCTGCCAGCAGCCAGGAGTGTGGATGCGGAATGATTTTTTCTTTCTTCACTGTGTACAATGGGACCTACTGAATTAGTTTAGATTATAGAGTGGGCGCTTGGCATCTAAAGCTGACTAAGTTGAATCTCACCTGTGAATGCCTACATGGATAAGAGAAATATTAAAAAGGACTCTTAGCGTAGCTGATAACGATGTAATGAGATCCAGTGGTTGAAGGCAGGAGCTGGGCAAATTCAGACTAGAAGTAAGGAATGTTTTTTAACCACAGAGATAATTAACCATTGGAAACATTTATCCAGGCTTGTGGTTGATTCTTCCACTACTGGCAATTTCCAAATCAAGATTGGATTTGCTTTTGGAAAGAAATGTTCTTTGCTTCAAGCAAGAGTGAATGCAGCAAGTCCTCTGGCTCGTGGTTGATACAGCTTAGGCTAGAAGTCACTGCAAGGTGGGTAGAACAGGCCTGGAGACTCAAACAGAAGTTATCTGTGTTACCTGAGAGACTCTTTTTCTGCATGTTGTTGGCATTGTATCTTTGCAATGCCAGGGTTCAGCTCTACTGTATAACCCAGCACATAGATCCAGGCAAAACTCACTTAGGACAATTTCCTTCAGGGCTTTTGTCAGAACATTGCTGAAATATGATTTTAGCTTGAGCTTCAGTTTCTAATGGTAGCTTAAATGCTCCCAAACACCAGCTTAGTTTCACTCTAATTGTATAATGATGATCTCCTTTATGAACATGCCTTCCAATCATTTTCTTGCGTAACAGAGGAGCATAATGACATCTGATGGCCCAGACTCAGTGTCTTCTTCGTGTTCCCATATTGCAGGAAGAATCTAGGGGGACCTGCAGATAGGAAAATATTCAGAACAGTTTTGCTGCTTCTTTTAGTATTTCTTCATGTCTCATTAAGAATATCAAAGAATTCTCAAGAACAAAGTCAGCATAATAGCTCCCCCCATGCAACTGCTTTTTTTTAACTCCATCACTCCCAGATGTGTGCTGAAAGACGTTGTAAATAAATAAGCAACTGTCAAGTAAGACTTATTTTAGCTGGTATTTGTAAGGGGGGAGTAGAATCAGAAACCTTAGAGCATAACAGCAAACCAAACCACAGACAAAGGTTGAAATCCTTTTCCTAGTAACTTATTAAAATGAAGTTCCTCGCTGATCGCAGCTCATCTGACGGCTAAATCAGTTACTGTTGTTACTGATAGGCATTAGTTCATTTTGAGACATTCCCTATGTCAGCTAACATTCAACTCACTCCAGGATCTGCATCTCAATTCAAGATTTAAATTGACACCAGAGCTTACAATGCAAAATTAAGTTTATTAGTGGAGTTGCTAGAACTGTGATGATCCGAAAACACAGACAAAAAATGTTTATAAAGAGAGGCCACATCTTTTGTTAAGACAACTTTCATTTGGGAAGACTTATTTGGCTCAAAAGCCTTCTGGTTTTTAAGTCTGAAATAGAATGAGGTTTAGTTACTTTTAGGGTACTTAGCTTGTGTACTGTAACAGCTGATTTTGGGTCAATCTTTATTGAAAACATCAACTACCCAGAAGAAAACAAGTGTCATGTTTATGCTCTTTCTCCTGCTGCCACAGCTTTGGAAGTATCAGCCAACAAACCTTCATACTGTAAAATGGGGACCGGTGATACTACAAACAGTGTGCAAATTCTGCTGCTACTTGTGTGTTAAAGTGTACCCAGAAAGTCAGTCCAAGCTTAGAGCCTCTTTAGCTGGAAACTACCAACTACCCTCAACTTTACTGAGCAGAGAGCTGCTATTCCAAGAAGCATCTGAAAAATCCACAGTTTATAAAGTAAATAAACTAAAACAGCTATATCCGTAAGTGGAGTTAATTATTAAAGCCAGGTAACACCAGAGAGCTTGAAGCATAACAGTTACCCCAGGAAGAAAGGCTTTGCCATGCTCGAAAGGACAGAGTCTACAAGCAGCGGGACATCCAAAAATGATTTTGTGCTATGCTCAGGTCTTTCTCCAAAATCTCTGGACTTCTTCATGAAGTTCGTTGTTTATATGGCTCTGCATAATAGTACATTCATCTGAGCATTTCCAGTATCACAGCTAAGATCTAGCTCCTGAAAACAACTCAACATGTGTGTCACTTTCTGCTACAAGACTCATTGACCTGGATCTGCAGAACGAAAGGACGTATACAATCCGTCCTCTCAGAAACTGTGCTGTACCCTGCCAACGCACACAGGCTGCAGACAGCAGTTGTTTGTAGCAAATGTAATCAGCTTCCCACTTTTCCTCATGTTTTTGTATTGCTGTATCACTTACAACACATTTAGCCAAATCTTGGGTCAATTGAAGTCCAGGGGAATTATTCCAGAAACAATATTACTCTTCTCCTGCTGTGAGCGATTCCTGAGAACAAAGCAAACAGAAAGACTGAAGCCTCAGGCATGGAGAGATTAGTCAGGGATTGGTGCCACAGCCAGGGCAGGTGTTTAGTCATCCTGACACAGCCCCACTCAGCCCTTGACCAGTAAGTTCCAGCCTTGTTTGTTGTCTGCACTGAAGAGGACAGAAATATATGAGAAACTTACGTTCTGTGGTAGACATCTGAGTCAAGCGTTTACCGCACGGCTGTCACACCCACTACTGTTTGGTTTACTCAAACTTAATGCCTCTGCAGTACATTATGTGGATTACGGAAATGCTGTAACTTCAGACGGGCTGGCAAAGCAGCATGTAGCTATAAAACAGTGAGCTGTAATCCCTCCAGCGGGTATGGTGGTCTCTTCATCTGTTCCTTCATACTGTAGGTTTGTGGGTCTCTGCCCACAGAAATTATTCTGATGGCATATGTGATCGTCCCTGGCCAGGTCTATAGAATAATTTCCTTTCCCATCAGAAAGATTGACTAGTAAGGGATTTACTTTCGCTCAAACTAACTATTAGAGTTTCCATCTTTCTCCTAAGCTTGGGAAAATCTGTCAGGGTTTTACAGGGCTGTTAAGCTATTTACAAAACTGCCAAGCCTTTTTTACCTTAAAACTTTGAAATGTGAATGCCATGAAGTTGTATCCTTTCAGAAGATCAGCCTGACTTGGCTTTGTTTGGACTTTCAGCGATGTGCAACTTTATCCCACCCTTTTCCCTGCACACCTGCATTTATGGATGCTGTTGCAACCAATACAGATACAGCTTACAGGAAGCCTGGAATGTCCTGAAGCTGCCCCTCATTCATAACCATTATTCTGTAAAGGAAACACGTTCAGAAGCTTGTTTTGGAAATCTCATTTAAGAAAAGGCAAGAAGTCACTCTGGGTGCCACTAATAGGAATGTCTCAAGGGAAAAAGAACCTGTATTTTGATTGTTAGTCTTCATAATGTGTATGTAACTATGTATGCATGTATGTAAGTACGTATCTATCTATCTCCTTTTCTAATATTTTGTATGTATCCCATAATATCACATCACCACAGATTTTTTTATTATATTAGGCTAACACTGTGTAGGAGACAGATGCTCTGCGGAATCTACAACTTAAAAAAAGCAAGAAGGATAAAGGAGAAGGAAACATGGTTGCTTTTATTGAAATAAAACACAGAAAGACTGCCTACTTGTTTCCAAGCCATCTACAAGAACTGCCTGACTTAGGTACCTCAGTGATTGCAACGCTTAAGCTCAAAAAGGGAATGACTTTCTTGGTGCGTAGGAAGTGAGCTCCCTGCTCATTACACTGCCAGTGGAGACAGGTAGTAGGGGATATGAGCAATGGGTAATGTCACTTGCCAAAACAAGAATAAAGAAATGAATGCTGATTTCTGTGTCTTTACCAAAAACCTGACTTCATGCCTTGGAGGTTTTATTTCTGTGGCTGCTGGGTCTGTGAGTTTGGCAGAGAAAGGGAAACAAAAAGCAAGTCAAGTGATCTGACTCTGGCGTGCTGTCAGGGAAGCATCATGTGCATGGGCTGGGAGATCTTTTATACAGACATCAGCGTATGAGCAATTTTCAGCTGGGTTCCTCCAGCCTGACAGGGTGGTTATGGCAAAAGAGGAGCTGATTGGAAGGCAGAAAACAGATGCTCGAAAGTGTCAGTCACTGAGAGCCTCATTAGCAATGTCTCATGAGAGGCCATGAGGATGATGGACTGGAGCATCTCTCATGCAAAGAGAGGCTGAGAGAGTTGGAACTGCTCAGCTCACAGGAGAGAAGGCTCAGGGGGGTCTTATCCATATGCATAAATACCTGATGGTAAAGAAGACAGGACCAGGCTGTGCTCAGTGGTGTCCAGTGACAGGACAAGAGGCAATGAGCACAAACCAAAACACAGCAAACTCCTGTGGATAATACACTTTTTAACTATGAAGGTGGTTGAACACTGGCATAGGTTGCCTAGAGAGGTTGTGATGTCTCCAGCTTTGGAAGTATCCAAAACCTGACCTCAAACAGCCCTGAGAAACCTGCTGTAGCTGACCCTGCTCTGAGCAGGGGTCCCTGCCAACCTCAACTATTATCCTGTGATCCCATGAAATGGAGCCAGACGCTAGCTTGTATACCTTGTGCTTTTCTGTTGCCCCTCTTCAGAGGGGAAAGTCCCTCTTCCCATGGAAGTCAGCAGAGCATGGCCATGTCAGGGGTATGCCAAGGGGTCTGCCTGCTCCTCCACCTCCCACAGGGCAGAACCCCAGCCTGCTCTCCAGGCTGCCTGTGCAACATGCTTCCTCCTATGTTATCTCACCCATAAGCTATGCAAACAGGCAAACAAACCAGCCGCCTAGCCAGCTGAGAAGGAGGTTTCCCCCATAGCAGTGTTGGCCAGGGGAATGGGGAGGAAGAAGGGCCCTCCCATCCCACTTGTTGTACTTTCAGACACAAAAGCAGCCCAAAGGATGCATTAAGAAGTGCAGCAGCAATGTCATAACTTCACTGCTGCTTACAGCATTGCCACTGGTGCCTTTTATTAGCTCCTCTGAAATGCAAACAATTTAAATAAGGCAGAAAGAAGGGTCAGTGCCCTCAGTCAGCTAATTAATGATGTTCTGAATGCAGTGGAGACTCTTATCAAAAAGCAGCGGGAACACAGGAGGAAGGAAGTGCCCTTCCAGAGATGTTACAAATAGCCTCATAGGCACAGAAATGTGTGTGCTTTGGGCTGGTAAAAAGCAATTCGTTAGAAACAACTGCTGATCAGTGGGGGCGTGCTACAAAAAATGTCTTGCTTAGGCTTCCTAAAATGTTGCTTTGATGCAATTTGCTGGCTTTCCTCCTTTGCAGTTTTCCATTCTTCATCTTGTTTAGCCGGGGGGGATTAATGAGAACTGCCTGTAGTCAGCTAAACTGCCTTTCTGGCAAAGTCTCATGAGGAAACTGTGGATATCAGTAAACAGAGCTGGAAGTGCGGGTGGCCGTGAGCTGCTTTTTTTTTTTTCTCTGCATGTGTAAAGGAAGTAAGAAGTGCAGCAGTCAGCCCCGTCAGGCAGGGGAGATATTTCACAGGAAATAGCAGATGGCTTCAGGCTCATTTTTCTCTTGCAGAAAACCATGCCCAGGTATCTTGAAAAATGGATGCTTCAGGCTAATTTGTCTCTTTCTTTTTGGTACAGTGAGATATATCTCATACATAAAAGCATAAAACAGGCTGAAAAAGCCTAGGCCTTGTTTGTTTGAGTAATTATGTATGCTCTTTATTTTGAAGGACAGTGGATGATAGAAAGGTCAAGGCCTCTGAAACAGTGGGTATAGGATTTCTTTTTAGTGGTAGGCAGTTGCCAGTATAATCCAGAGTGAAAGGGCCCCTTTCCGTATGTTCATCTGGAGGGACATAAAGCAGCAGGGTCCCTGAAGGACTGCAATGCTAGGGCGATAACTTTCACTACCGCAGAAGATGCCTGCTCAGCATCATTCTTGCGTTCCTCACCCCCATGTACTACCTCTTGCACCCACAGACCCTGCAGCTGCAGACCAGGGCTCAGGAATGTTTCCTGCTGCTCCTCATCAGAAGAGCTTCCATGGAGGGACAACATGGCAGCAAAACCATTGCTGGTGGCACCTGGGAAGACCTGCTGATTTGCAAAATATATGGGAAGAGAGTGTTATCACAGCTTGTCTGCTCCCTATGGCTGAAAGCTTCCTGGGATGCTGGCAGCACCCGAATGTAGGCTGAGGAGCTTGATGTCTCCAAGGAGGGTGAGCCTCAGCAGCTGCGCTGAGTGAGGCCCAGACATGACTCCAGAGACAACCATGTTGCTAAAGAGGGCTTTCTATTTTGGGTAATGTGCATCAGATGAAGACCCATGTGTGTGGTGAGCAAGAAGAGCTCAGCATGTGAATCGCCATCAGTGACCGTGCCCTGGGACCAACCCCAAGTGGCTGAGGTCTGTCCCCACTGAGTTGTCACACATTTTAGGACAGTCAGGAGCAGGTGCATGTTACTGGGAGCACTGGGGTGGTCATTTCCACACCCATGACCTTAATGCTTGCATAGTGACCTGTCATTACACCTTTGCAGTGACAGTTGTGGTGACACACTCTGAGAAGATCTCATTGTGGTGGTCTGTCCCTGCCAGCCCTACAGCCCTGCCACTCACAATGGGCTGCTTTTGCCACCTCAGAAGTCATCATACAGGACAGAGGGCGGAAAGCCTAAATAGCTGATGCCAGGTGATGAGGACAGTCAGGATGTCCCAGCTACCACAGCTTAGCTAAGGCCTGATGTTCAAACCCATGGCAGACCCAGGAGCTGGCAGCCTCAGCTGGGAAAGGGGCAGCAGGGGAGGGCGGGAAGTGAGATATACCAACCTCTCTTTCCATTGCCTGTCTTCCTCGGGGCTATGCACACTGATCCTGTTTTGAAAGCCCCACTTTTACATATGGCAGGTTGCAGAGATGCAGCAGCCAGGAGAAAAGCAGCTCTCCATCGTTTTCTGCTGATGGCTAATATCAGATGACTTTCAGTCATTCACTCTCCTGCTCTGTGTTCTACTGGGTACTTACTCAGACCATGTTGCCTTCTCCTTGGGCTTGTCCCATGGGCGTAACTGGAGCGATATGCAGCTGCAGGCACAAGAGAACAGCACAACCCAGTTCTGCATGACCTGCTTCTCCAGCGCTATTACCCTTGCCAGATCTTTCTCATTTGGCTGTAGAACTAGCCCACCACCACCTGCCCACCTATTCTTTAACTGCGTTTTCCTTTTGATTGATTTAACAGTCACCACGTATAAGTTCTGCATTTTGTTAATGCAGAATGTTAATTCTTTTTTTAAATTTAAATTTGATGCACCGATTTTATCAAATGTCTTGGGAACCCACCAGTCCAGTCATGGCTCCCTTGATTTTCAGCTTGTTTGCTTTAGTCCTTTCACTCATTTCTGTCTCTTACCTTATGGCTTTAAGGAGTAGTATTCCACTACAGGCCGTTTACCTAGGTATTTAACTCTACCACGCCCCTGACACAATTTTTTACCCTAAGTGACCTATTCCTGCTTTCTTCTTCATTTTCCTATCTCTTCTGCATTTTTTCAGGAAGAAGTTATCCTTAGATCCATGTTAAAGTAAAAGGATTCAGTAGAGATTTGCAAGGGTCTGTCTTGATTCCTATCTATTCAGTACATTAGCAAAACAGATGAGAGACTAGAAAGGCCACACATTAAATTTGGAGACCAGTGAGGGGAAATATTTTGAAGGAAAGTGTTAACATTCAAAATTACCTTAAGGAAGAAGTGGTCTGAAAAGAAAAATCCAAATTGTATTTGGCAGGTACAAAAGGTAGTGTACTCAGGCTAGAATAATCAATGACATGATCATATAGTGGTGGAAAATTGGTTGGTAGCAGTTTTGGAGACGAATGTATGAATGTAATGGTGTATCACAAGCTGGCCGTGGGTCAGGAACATTAGGTTGTTACAAAAAAGTGTGACATGATACTGAAGTCACCTGAGATGAATATAGCTTCCATGAAATAATCCTTCTGAAGCTCATTGGTAAGGCATCAACTGAAATTCTCCTTCTCTGGAGACATTCAAAACCCACCTTGGCTGTGATTCTGTGCAATCTGCTCTAGGTGAACCTGCTTTAGCAGGGGGTTGGACTAGATGATCTCCAGAGGTCCCTTCCAACCCCAACCATTCTGTGATTCTGCAATTAATTTTAAGAAATCCTAGAGAAGGATGTGGGGAAGTAGACTAAGTTGTCTTCAAACACTGCTGAAAAGAAGATGTAATTAATCTGTTCTCCTCATCCATCTGGGAAAGAATGGGGAGATTCAACACCAGCTTGAGAGAGACATGTTAATGAAGAGGAGGGTGAACCACTGAAAGGCTTGGGAAAGTCCTGGAGAATCTGTTGATGAAGACCTTTAAGAACGGGTCATGCACAGATCTATGAGAAATGTCCCTGACGGGGAGGGGCCTGCCACGGGCAGAGGAATAGCCTTCTTCATTTCTTGAGGCCCCTTCCAGCTCCAGGTCTGCTTCCTGCCCAGACACGAGCCTGCATCCTCTGCTACCACCTCTGTCCTATGCGTCTCCCACAGTCTGACCTCATCCCAGACTCACCATTCTTTTGCAGGAACATGTTTGCCAGTTTCTAGCAGATTGCTGAAATCCACCTCCAGTTTTCCATCTCTTCTCTTTCTCTTGCCACTTTCTCCTTGCCTTTTCCCCTTTCTTTCCCCCTGCACTTTCCTTCTTCCCACTTGCTGCAGTCATCCATCCTGCCCCAGACCTGACACTCAGCCTTGTCCCTCTCTGCGGACAGATCAGGCAGGGGATGGCAAATGTCACCTCTCACGGTAAAGCTTGCACCAAGGAGATGGGTCAAAATTCTCCACTCGCAGGTCGCTGAATCATTGCTCCAGACTGTTTGCCTGGTCACCCCTGCTTTGGTCACATTTGGTTAGGACTTGGTACCTGTTTTTCCCAGCTCCTGAGGACATTTCTTTGCTCGTTTTTAGAGAGAGCTTTGCTTCTGCAGCCCTTGAGCTTAGCGACCAGGCCAGATGGGCTGAGTGTTTTAACCCAATCTCTGCTCTATATGTCTCATCTTTTAGGATTTTCTCTGTGTTTTTTTGTTTTTTTTTTTTTTTAACACTTCCCACATGTGTCTCATACCCAGCCCAAACCCAAAAGACTTCAATTCTAAGAAGTGTTTTTGAGCACACAATGCTGAAGGACTGGGTTTAAAATTAAGCCAAATGAGCAAACATGCCCATAAAAGGAGAGTACAGTGGGCCAAGACCACGTGTAAACTTGCAAATCTGCCCTGGGATTTCGATTCCAGTAACAAACCCATCTGAGATTTGCTCTCGCCGTTTACGCGCTCCTCCAAAAACAAGCCTATGGAGAGTGTGATGCAGCAGTTACCATAGCAGCCAGCACAGAAGAGTCCATTAAGTGATCACAGTCCCATCTCAAAGTGAATTACCAGGCTGCAGGTGAACTTGTGCACCTCAAAAAACGTCTCTTGGGGGAAATATGTTGTCGTGCGTGGCAGAACAAGAGAATGCCGGTCGGTCGCGCTGACTTGCTGCTGCATTGTTATCCTTAATTATGTCTGTGTTGATTTTTAAAAAGTACTGCACACGCTTTTCCTTTTTCCTGTCAGGTGGTTTTTGTAATTTTTTTTTTTTTCCTGAAGGACGAGACAGAATACCCCGGTCAATAGCTACTAATGAAATGTGCTTCAGACCTCCCTGCATTCTGCCACAATTAGATTATCAGCCATCCCAGGAGAGATGCTATTATCTGTGTGGGTGTGGAAAATGATCTATTGCTGTTAATCATTTCTATTATAGTAGCAGGTAGCGTTCCAAACATATCAACACCTCATTATGATGGCTGTTGTTCACACATGGGAAGCTGAAGGTCCTCTTGTATGCACAGTCGTAAGAAATTTATAAAGGGAGCTGGGAGGTGGAAAGAGGATGGATCTTGGTGGGATCCTAGAAGCTCAGGAAAGGAAACATACTACAAACACAGCTCCTTAGATAGCCAGAGGCATATACTGCCAGTATGTGGCTAGTCCTGCACAAAAACTCCTGATCCAGACCTGACATAACCTCTCTTTGTCTGCACCTTACAGCTCTGCCTTATTCATCACAGCGAGTGCTGACTGGCGTGCCAGCACCTTTCTCAAAGGCAAAGTGCAGCTGGGGATATTGACATCTTGACCCGCAGAGGATGACTTTGGGCTTGCCGTAAGCAGAAAACCCAAGTTAAATTAGCAGAGTGGTTATTTAACCCAAGCTTGATGCTCTTCCAGAAAGTCACTTAAAGCCTTTAAACCTCTCCGCACTGTGACTACCATAATAGCCACATGAAGAGCTATTAAAAACTTCCTGTGAAAGAAGGTAATGAGAAAACTATAATGTCTGGGAAAAAGAAAACAAACAAACAAACACCAGCCTTCCAGAGAACTCGGATCGAGCTTGACCTCCGTAAGGTATCATTTGCTTCCTGTTTGCTGCCGAAGCACAATGAGGGTTTTATTCGGGCCCCACCTTTCAGTGTCTGGGTCTAAAAATATAACAATGAACTTGTGACACAAAGGCCCTGTCTTCTGGAGCAGCAGAAGGCAGATCTAGCTGCAAAGCACAAATTGCCCTCTCTTTGAGGCAGCACTAATTTTGAGTAGGTGGATGGCTTTTTTGTTTGTTTGTTCTTCTTCTCATCTTTCTATTTTTATGTTGACAGACTTCGGAGGATTTTGTTAGGATTAGGCCAGACTTACGCAGCTGTTCATTTTGAATGATTGTGGCTATAACCATTTTAAGGCACTTGTCACTATGGTTACCTTGATGCTGTTCTCCATGGTGTCTGAGCTGAGACAGGGCTGAGAAGGAAGGCAGGGCTACCTTAGTGGGTGCATACATGGTTGTGTAATCTGTAAATCTTTTTATTTCCTTGGAAGTGTTGAGTCTCAGCTCCATGGATAAGGAAAGTATGCGAAGGCTTACATTTAGTCCATGCTCAAATGTCACTGAGCTGACTGCTTAATGGTCTTCAGACAGCTCTTGCTTTCATGTAAGAAAAACCTTGGACAACAGTGTGGGAAATGTGGTGGGGTGGGGGTAAAATGACATTTTGGGAGATGATTCAATGACTTAATTTTAATTCCATCTGAAAATTTGCTCTTAAACCTAATGTTGCTTCTTACTGAGCTTTCATTCCTCCTGTGAAACCCACCACTCACGTCTAGTGGGAGTTAGATCAGACGTGTTCTCAGTTTCTCAGCAACAGTCTGACTAATACTGATGTTCGTATGTCTCCGGCTCCCCTGTTTCATCTTCTTTTTCCAGAGTTCACGGCTTTGTTCTCTTTCTGGTTTTTCTGGAAGCGTTCCTGCTTCCCCCTTTCCCTGTTTACATTCATTTTTTTCTGTTATTCCTAAAGCAGTTATATTCTTAATGGTTATCAGAATAGTTGGATGTAGTCTTGCTGATTCTGTGGAGCTCCTCAGAAAATGGGGGAATAGGCTAGTTATTTCCTTATTGCATTTGTCCAAGAATCAGTCTTTTCCAAGCTTTATCTCATTCCATGGGAGATGCCTGAACATGGGCCCTCCTTTTGCATGCACAGGAGTCACTCTGCACCAGCCAGCCCTCTTAAAAAGAGATCTTGGGTGAGTCCCCACATCATTGTGCCAGAGGCTATGAGAGACAGCATTTCCAGCTGGGAGACCCAAGGACTGCTGTATGAGGGAGGAATCACTAGAGCACTGCTGACAAAGGGTCACACTATGGAAACCTGAGTCCTGTCTGTGAAAGGACACAGTCACTTGCCCACTTGCCCTTTCCATCCAGTAGATCCATAAAACTCCCAGGGTAGCCACCTGGCTCTAGGTCTTGTCTGCAGCCCTTCTCAGCTCTGGAAGATTCCTGAGTATGGCAATTATTGACAGCCTGGGCTAAAGCAGCAAAGAGATTGCATGATATGGTGGGATAGCAAGCGGTTTGCATGATACAGAATGAATAGCAAAGAAGATGCACGGTATGGCTGGATAGCAAAGAG
Source organism: Falco biarmicus (assembly GCF_023638135.1). Lineage (NCBI taxonomy): Eukaryota > Metazoa > Chordata > Aves > Falconiformes > Falconidae > Falco > Falco biarmicus. Next base: position 32,876,577 of record NC_079289.1, read on the forward strand.
ATCGTAAGAATTAGAGGTGCAAATAACAGCACCAGAGTGGCAGTAGGGATTTTTGCATGGTGCTTACTTACAGTATGGCTGGTGTTAGTCATTTCTTACCCCAGCAGGTGTAAAATCTTCCCATCAGGTTCATACATCTTACTGAGATGAAAGTTTAAGATCTGAAAAAAATTCTGCCAAAGCCAGCATTTGTGTGAGACAGAAATGTGAATATGGGACTATTTTAATCAGCTCTATGTGTCAAAACTAGCTGATTCCCAGAGCCAATTTCTCAGAACAGTCTGGAGCCCTTTCTAGCCAGCGTGGGTTCTCCAGTACTTTTGAGATGGTGATGGTCTGACTTGCTTCAATACGTCCCAGCAGCAGTGTGAAGAGCATAGTCTAAGTGACAACTCATACGCATCCAGCCACGTCTCAAGGTCTTTTTCAAGCACTGGTTAAATAACCTCTCTGACCTGGAAGGCTCACCAAGATGCAATAACTTCTAAATAGGTCTAGATACCATATCTGGATACCCCCCAGCCTGCCAGTACTTTGTGTTCCCCACTGGCAAAGCTAAGGGTCAGGACCCCATCAAAGACAGGTTGCCAATGGCTTGGTCCCTCTCACCTGCCCCAAATTAGTGGTTACATGTGGCAAAGGAGGGCTGGCCAGAGAATGGGAAACACAGTCTGTACCAGGGATGGGCATGCAGCAGGAGCCCCCATGCACGGCTGTCTCAGTGCCACACCACCGTGATGCCCTGGGGCATGGGGTGCTGCTTTCTGGGTTTGGAGTCATGAGACCTGATGAGGAGCAATGGGCAAGGTCTGATGGCAAAAGTGGCCTTTGGTGTAGTTAAACTGGGGACAGTCACCACCTGTACTGCTGCAACACAGCTCTCAAATATTTGCATGCATACAAAATCAGAGTTGCTTCTCTGCCCTGGACTGCTATGCACTCTGCATTAGTTTTCTTGTGGATCTTTAAAAAGCACTGAACTCGTGGTAATTACAAAACTGCTGTGCTGAGCACTGGCACATCGGTTTTTCTCTTTTCTACTTCAGTCTTGCCATTCTCCCTCTCAGAAACCCCAAAAGCTCTTTAAAACAAAACAAAAAAAACCCAAACCCAACCATCTGTGAAATGCAGTATATGACAGGAGTGCAAAAGCAACTGGATTTGCTTGTAAATAAAATACCAATCCAAAAATTCAGTAGATGTTGTATATTTGTGTAAAGGGGTCTTGCAGTGTGTTTGGACAGCTGCTGCTATTAAAATTTTTAAAAAGCCACTTTCTAACTGCCATTTTCACAAATATATAAGGAGATTTACAAGTACTTCAGTGCCAAACTGAAACCTTGGAGCTACCTTTAGAGTTATTTTCAAAATACTCTAAACCTTTGAGTCACATGTTAATTTTTACCCTATATATCTGCCTCAAAGTAAATATATTAGTAATATACAGTCTAGGCTTGCATGTACATATGTCCAAGGATGCTGTTTCAGGGTTGGTTTTGGGTTTTTTCTATCTTGGAGATGATATTGGATAAAATATTTAACTTATTAGGGGGTTTTAGAATTTATTATAACAGTATAAATCTCAGAACTGCAAAGACAGATGAAGAATATTTGCTGTCAAACTGGGCACAAGGTGAACTTAATTCCCTGTTACTGAACAGCACCGACAAGATCTGGGATATGTTCATGGCTAAGAAAGATCTCTTCAAGATGTGCCCTGCTTGCATGAAATGTAGACTTAATTCCATTGGAAGCCCAGGGGCCTTTGCACTGGTGGTAGAGGCAGAGGGTGCAGGAAGACATGCCCCGGGGCTTTTTTCCATTGTGTCACTCAAGCGATTCCCTAAGGGAACAAAGTTTGTTCTTACATTTTTCAAATGCTAATAATATTGCTCCTTCTGTTTTCCTTCAGAATTTTAGTCACCAGTTGCAGTGCCAGAATATAGGGCAGGGACCTGGAGTGGAAGGAGGTGGGGCTGCAGCTAGGGGCATTTGAAAGCATATTGCTTTAACTCTTTGCATGCCAAAAAAGAGAAATTCTAGCATCCTGGGTTTAACCCTAAATTACAATGCATGAGGCTGCCTCTCTTCATATTGCAAGGATTTTTCTCCGGAATCCAACGCGAATAGTTATTTGTAGAAAACATTATTTTTTTCCCCAGGTACAAGTATAGTTCAACAATTCCCTCCCACAGGAAAGTAATGCAGAAGCACCAGAAGAAACCCACACCCAAGCACAGTTTGAGATTTTTTTAACCCTGCAGAGACTAGGGGTAGGAAGGTTGCTACATACCATCCAGTACCCAGGACATGCTGTTCCCAGCCAGGGACATTGTAAAATCTTTGTTGATTATGTTGGAGCTGCTTTGGAGACTAGCATTTTGTATGACAGGTTTGCTGTCAAAGTGTTGTGTTCAAGTAGTCTGAGCATGGGACCACGTACCATGCAGTCCATGCAGGGGCCCTCTGTGGGCTCTGGCACTCATCTCCTATGTACAGTTTGATCAAGTTATTTGCACACTCTCTCCCAGTTTCATCAGATGTAGAACTGCATTTACCGTATCTGCTAACAGTTATCAGATGTTTTATTCACCCTCCTGTGTGGAAGACACGATGAATGGGAGGATAAGGGGCTGGAACATGTTTCTGAGAGCATATAATCAAAGTGATTTAGATCAGAATCTGAGGAGAAACTTCTTTTGGCAGTAAATATTCCACCTAATCTATAAATAGCTATTTAGGTTGCAAAATACTCTTCGTAAGTTATATCCCTGATTTGTCCTGAGTGAGAAACAAAATGTGGTCTTCAGAATAGAACAGAATAAAATAAAATGTTCCCTTGATGGAGCTGACATGACCTTGGCCCCAGATGGTGTTTTCTGCTTTATGACCCACCAAACTAGCTTACCATGTGGTCAAAATTACATTAAACGTTTCTGCAGTCCTGGCGTATACAGTAAGACGTTCTTCTTCCAAGGGAAGTAGCTCATCCTTTGGAGGTGTTTGTATTGCTGTCACCATGGCAACCAGAAAAGATGAAAGTCAGAACTCAAAAAACCCCCAGAATGTTAGCTGAGGTATGGATGGGCAGTCAGATAGTAAAACCATACGCAGACTTTTAAAGGAAATGACTGCTCTGTATTAAACAAACCTAGCAGAATTCCTAGTGCTGTAGCCTAAAAATAGCACTCCTGGTTTCATTAAGTGCAATGGCTTTTATAAACGCCTGTTAAAGCAGACATCAGGAATGGAGGATTCTCCCTCTGATGGGAGTGAGGTTTCTCCAACCTGCTTCGCAGGGGATCATATCCCACAGCATCGACTGCTGCCAAGCAAGACCATTTGTTGTCCTGCTTTTGACATGGGTTTTGTGAAACATGGCTGTGTCACTCGCTCCGCCTGAGCTGGGCTGTGAGAGTGGGTCTTCAGATAAACTCTAAAATCTGAGCCCTGGACATGGCACTTCGCATCCTACTGCAGTAGTCTTGGTTGAGACTCGTTGTCTAGTTCAGCTTGGAAGCCATTCTTTGGTCAGCTGGGATTTTGGTGTCATCCCGCAGTGAGAGTATCTTTACCCTACTGTGTAAACTGGGGGAAAAAACCAGTATAATTCCATAAAAATTATTTTCAGTAGCAGAGAAAAGCCTATATTTTCCACAGAATTGGACAGAAGACTGATTATTAAAATGCAGCTAGAGAAGCTACAGATTTCCCACAGTGATATTCCATTAAGGCATGATTTGGCCTTAGATTTGAACTATGAGTCCCTGTCTAAAATAAAACTAACTCTGGCTCAGGATAGTGCCTCCTCACTTGCTCCCAGGTTCTACCACAGATGAGTCTGGCAGAAATGGTAATTTAAAGACGGTTCTCAAATCCAGTTGCACACTCCAGGATGGGCAAATTTTGTCTCTTCCACCATCATATTCATGGTAAGATTTGCTTAAATCACTCTAAAATATTGCTTAATCTCATGAAGGAATGGCTGTGTAGAACAGGCTCCTTTACTATTAAATGGAATAAATTCGGCAAGATTACTCCAGGTCCTCCTCTTTACTTATTTATCATAAGCTAATAAAGAGAGTCCTTTTTCCCTTGGTGAATTTAGGGATTAGGTAAATAAAGCTCAACATACTGAGTCATATGAGGACTTGCTTGTTAAACATTAACAAGCACCCAGCCTTTTCAAGTGTCTGCTTACTGATACCTCTGTGGCAGGCTTCATGGTTTGCTTTTGCACGTTTTTTGCATGCTGCATTAAGCAAGCACGGCTGTTTGTGATTACTAGAATAAGATTCTTTTGGCTTTGTGGGAGCCAGTCTGTCTCTCTAGCAAAGGCAGGCTGCTGGTTTCATGGTCTCACCACTTCTACAGCCTTCCTGGTCCTTTGCCTTCACATGCTCCATGTGCTCTTGCCTGCCACAGCTCATCATTTGTTTTGAAACTCTGAAGTGCAGTTTATCTCCCATTCTCTGTTTGCAGATGACGTTGCAGGACAGGTTTTTTTTAATGAAAACGGATTACAGACAGAGCCATATTTACTCTTCCAGCAAGGAGCTCCAGTAAACCTAAGGTTCATTAGGGAACTCTGTAAAGGCAAAACAGAAGCTCAGCGCTCCTGTGGCTGCAGTTGCCTCCAAAGCAGTAGTATTTTCTGATCTGAGTGATGGAAAGGAATGTAGAAGGAATGATGGAATGGTAGAAAGATCCAAGGAACAGTGAGCCTGTAACCACACCTTCTTCACTGACAATGATGTCTTTCCCAACAGCTTCTCTGCTCTCCATGGGTCTAGCTGTGGATGTGGAGGAAAAGTGGTCCAAGTGGCTATGCAGAACAGCATCATTAGAAAACCTCACAAGTGCAGGAGGAGAGAGAACAGGGGGCAATGATACACACTGCCTTGTTGCAGGGTGGACTGTATGGTCAATGCACATTCAGCCTGCCTTTCGTGAGCTTAGATTGGCATGCAAGGCTTGCAGAAATCTCTGGCTGGATGAAAGGATGAATGTAGGACATGTCTGGAAGATGTGGAAATGAAGATGGTCACTTGCTCATTCTACCCAAGCTAGACAATACAAGTCTGCTCCATGTTGGTGGAAATTTACATATATATTAATGTGATGGTAAGATCACAAGAAGCACTAGTCACTAACTATAACTCTGGGTTATAGAAAGAGCCAATACTCAGATATCTACACCATTTTTGTAGACACAACTGGGGACAGTACCAGTTCTTAAGGACCTTTCATCCATAATCCTCATTCTTTACACACAGATTGCCTTCTGGTACCTTCCATAAATGAGCTAGACTTCCCTACCCCTACCCCCCCAGATACATCCACCACAGTGGACACACAGAACCACCTAAGCTCCTACTTATCTTTAGTGCCAATTTACACTACATGGAACAGCAATACCTACTGTGTAACCTGCTGGTGCTTGTGTGATGCTGTGCCTAGCACACAGGACAAATGAACCTGTTGTAGCTGCTAGGGGGTGTGTGCTGGTTTCAAATCCAAGGTGTTGACCAAGGGCCTGGATACACTCAGTAGTCCCATAGACTTGCTTTCGCTCTAACACCTAAGACCAGCTTCACCTACATGCATGCACAGATCCGGTAACTGGTCACAGACAAAAGGCTTCATTTGAAATCCAAATAATATTGTTCTTCTGCTTACTCCCCCATGGACTGTCTTTGCATGTGTCCTCCTGCAGTATAGAAGCTTTGGTCTCCATACACAACCCATAAAAACAGGGACAGTAGAAGAGAAACAAATTATGTCAGAATAATCGAAAGCTTAATGGGAGCGCAAATGAGGCAAAGTCGCTATATCTGCATTTATTGTCACTAGTTCTCAGATTTACAGGAGATCCAGCAAAATGTAATTTGATAGTAAGCCCAGCTAGTTACAGTATCCAAGGAGAGTGAAAATCCCCTCAAATTGGATGAAACTTGATGCTGCCAGCATACTGCTGAATCCCCTCCAGTGTATTTCCAAATCACATTCCTCCTTACTCTGCTGAGTGCTGCCCAAAGAATCAACAGTAAATCAAGTAACCTACAATATACTTCTTTTTTATAATGCATCTATAAATTTCATGGAACTATGGATTTCTTCTTATGAAATTCAATTTGAGTCACTCAGGGAAACATTTCCATACTGAAAGGAACTCCTGGCTTTCATTGTACTTATACTTTGCCTTTACTGAATTGCAAACGCTTTGATTTAAAGGGACACAGCCAAGGTAAAGCCTGCCTGCACAAAAGCCATTGGGCCCCTTTACACTTGGCAGGAAAAAAATAGGCAGCTGCTGAGCTGAGCAATCTCGTCTCCGTCAACCACTTGAGGATGGGCACAACGTACATGAGCTTATGAGTGATGCTGGCTTTTCTGTCTCCAGGTTTGCTGCGTCATGGGGAGGACGAAGCAAGAGCCTGGGTATAATTTCCAGCAAGGCTGACTCATGGAGGAAGCTGCTGCTGATCTCCCTTGGGTCCAAGGAGCACCCAACACCCACCTCTGCATTCCCATCCCTGGATTTCTGTGAATGGGGCTTTCTGAAAACGTGTCGTTCTGAGCAAAATAATGGGTGCACAGTATGAATTGGGTAAAGCCTTCATGACACCAAAACTGATAGGAAATAGTTTGTTGGGGTTTTGTTCGTTTTGTTATTTGTTTTTTTGTTTTTGTTTTTGTTTTTTTAAAGACTGTTCCATATAATTTCTGGGTTCCCCAGGCATTTCCTGACAAGCTCTGCTCCCATGGTGTTTTGTAGCACAGATAATCTCAGGTGCAAATGAATCAAATTTTGCTGTTAGTAAAACAGAGAAGAGTGTAGTGCAGCAGCTTTCAGCTTATGGGTCATAAACTAATATCACACAGTCTGCAAAAGGTACTTAAAGGTAGATGTACTGCCAGCAGACTCCATTCCAGTATGCATAAATGCAACACAAAATGTTAAGAAGGCAAAAACTTAGAAATGACTGAAAACATCAGAGTTGGAGAATGAAAAGGGAATACAAAGGAGGAAGTGAGACTGAAGCTTATGCTTAAAAGCCACTGAAAGAGAATAAATTCAGGAAAAAACCCTCAGTTAGACTTGGATATCAGTGCAGTTTTCTTTAAAAAAAAAAGAAAAAAGGCACTATTAGGTGCTTAAACAAAGTATAGACACAGATGGTGACTAAAATAACAGAAAAGGACATCCAAAGTTTGTAAATACAAGAAGAACAGAATGAAGAAGAGGCAATAGAAAACATTTGTGTTTGGTTTGAATGACCAAGCTGACCTCTTACTGTGTCTTTCTTTATGGTAGTTGGTCCCATCCCTCCACATGGACATGCATCATGTATCACTGCTTTCTGAGAGCAAAGGTAACGCACCATAAGTTCCCTGAAGCACCCACTGAGGCCTGGGTTTGCTGCTGCTGGTGCACGCCCCTGGCAAAGACTTCACTGCGCTTGTCACTCCGGACGGTACAGAGCCACTGCACAGAGCCGCTGCTGTACCTAACAGCATTTAAATGTCACTGTGTCCAGATGTAAATTGAGGGACCTCTAGAGAACACACTGACCAAAGACAGTTTTCTACCCCTGACAAGTGTGGACATTGAATCCAGTGAAACAACTGAAGCAGAGCCCACAGGAACCTGGGGCAAAGAAGAGGGAGAGCCATGATGTGGGCTGGACAGCAGACCTCCATTTCTGTCATTGCACAGAGACCAAACCAGCTGCACTCGGTTGCTCACAGATGCGTGGGCACAGCCAGGAAAATCTATGCAATCCAGGCACGCTCTTGTGGAGAAACCTGTTTGAATCCCCTGCATCACACTTTTCAGCATCAAGCTCTAAGAAATAGAGCATCAGCAGGAAGGAGTATTGGAAAGAAAAAGGCTAAGGCTGAAGTAATACAGCAATCACTTTCACTGGGTTTTCTAAGAACCAGTTAAGAAGCAGTATCCTAAGGGATTTTTGGGCGAGTTTGCTGGTATTGCAACAATGTCATGAGCAAGAGAGTTGCCTCTGGCCTTTTTTCCTCTTATCACATACAACCATCCAATTCAAATTAAGTTCCCGGTGCCATGCTCTCCGGTTTCCCCACCTCTCTCCCACACTCCTGGTATCTTTAATGATGCCCATTTTTTCAGTGTTATCAACTGGTTTTGTTGCAACTGCCTACATGGATAAGTTTATCTTAAGAAATAGGTGAGCTGCCTTCATGAACATCCTAGAAATGGCTTTATATGTCATCAGTGATAAATGTCCCACAGTCTGGGAACACCCAGCCCAGAAAATGTCTTGAGATCTTTCCAGTGCTGAATATCCTGGTTTCCATGAAATAATGGTGTGCATCCACATACCTGAAAATATGTCCAGCTACCTATATGGTCTTCTATTTTTTCCAAGAAAGGTTTGAATATTTTTATTCTATGCGCTGTTTGCATTTCCAATATTTTATTATTACTTTTTTAAAATCTAGTTTAAAAAGGAGAAATATGGTTCCTACGAAGCAGATAGGGGACTGCCAGTACAACCTTGGCTTGGTGCAGTTTTGGAAATCCGGAATTATTTGCTAAGTTAAAGGATTTTACTGTTACATGATACATTAAATATACCCTTAAGAAGCCCTTTAATCAAGGAAATGCATTGTTTCAGGGTGAAATTGGTTTGTGGGCTAAATCATCATACATGTTAACTACAGTTTAAAGTGTCAAAGGTCTGAAACATGCAGGGTACCATTTACAACTGGTAAAGCTGGTTTATAGCTTGCTCTGGGTAATATATTATCCTTCTACCCACCTACCATCTGCACATCTATTACTTGCATGCCGGTTAAATATTATTTGGAAGTATTGCAGCATAAATAAAACTAGCAATGGGTGAAATGGGATGAATTTAAATTAGCTTCTCAGTTCCAAATCTTAACAGGAGTTTAAAAGGATTTTAGCAAATTACTTGATATAACCTGATTTCTCAGTCTTCTAGAGAATGCCATGTTTTCTCACAAGACTGGGAATCGCAGGTCATCCTCAAATGAAGGGAACCACTTAGCTAATTTGGAGCGTTTTCATTTCTGACTTAATATTTGTATCCACAGCAGAACAGGTGATTGAGAAATGTCTCCGTGCAGAATGCGTTAATTAACATAATGCAAATGTAGGCACCTGGGCCACAACAGAGGAGCTAGTCCTTTCTGCGATTCCCCTCTGGGAACCTGGAGGTATGAGGAGGTCAGGACCAAACTGTAAACTCCACAGTAGTTTTCTTTATCGCACAGGAAGTCTGCTTCTAAACTGTATGAAAGCAAGCCCTGAGGCTACCCGCTTTCCTTCCTTTCCTTTTCCACGGAAGAGTTTCGCTGCATATGTTCCTGACCGCTTTGGATGTAGCGGCGCTACAAGTGTTTACAAGTGGACTGTTTCCCTTAGCCACTTTTCTGGCATGTACGCTACAGCACCCAGTACACTCCCAAATTTTTGTATTGTAATAAAATCCACATGTAGCTGACTTCAGGGAAATCCTGTATGTCTTTTCATCTTGCAGCTCTCCCAGGACTGCAATGGGGGGCAGCTCTCCCAGTGTTTAAAGAACTGACTAGAACAAGGTGCCAGGCAACAGTTCTCTCAGGGCTGACACTATTGACTTTCCAAAAGGCAGATTTTAGGCAGCTGTGCCTCTGCTTGCGTTTGCTGTGTGCAGTGATCTGCACATTTTTGCATTTTTGCTTAATGCCGGAGCACCACTGTAGGTAATTTGTGAGGTGACTGCTTCCCTGCAGACAGGCTGGCCAGTGGCTCAGAGCCTCCCCTCATGACATGTGAATTATCATCTCAGAGAGCCGTTCAGCTTGGAAGGAACCTCAAGAGATTGCCCAAGCAAGGTCAGCAGTGAATTCAGACCAAGAATTGAACAACTTTATTCTTCTGCCAATCATCATGAGACCAGAACCCTCTGGGGCTTCCTGCCATGGAGGGGGATGGCTGTGTGAGTGCTTGTGAGAAAGAGGAGGCGGGAAGGAGATGCAGTCCGTTTTAGGAACAGAGATAAGAAACATTTCAGGCTGTTGAGCCCAAAAGGCTGTAGGGGAGGAAGGAAGGGAACAGAGGAATTCATCTTGGACATTTGAGATAAGAGTCATGGTTTCAGAAAATGTAATTTTTATTTGTTCTTCAGAGACTTAAGACTGGGAACAAAATGTGATATAAAGCCTAACTCTTCTGACTTTTTATTTCATATAGTCATTTGCACTTAGACCAAATGAGTGAAGAAAAGCTGTGCTGCTGCTTTGATAGTCTTGTACCTCTGCCCAGGATACATACAAATGGAAATCCCACCAGGTGCAAGAAAGAAGAGGAGGCCAGCTCGCACTTAGTCACTTCTGCATAGTACAAACTAGTCTTGAGAGAAATCCCCCCACCGCCTGGTTAAGGATCAAATGCATCTTTAGCCAACACTAAAAAAAAGGCAGCGTCCTTCCATGGGCTCCTTTCTTAAAGCACCAGTTGTTAACTGCTTTGTTTGACCTCCACAGTCATTAGATCTTTACTCTACTCAGGTCTGATCTGCCAGGAAGCCAACTGAGTTAATGTTCACAAGATAATCACAAATTCCAAAAATACATTATTTTGAAAGGTTTGAAGCACTTGCAGAAATACAGCTTGCGACTTGCAGCAACCCAGATCCAGCTCAGGGACATGATTAAAACAATTGCACCCTCTTTAAGACACTCTTTTATGCAAGTATATGAGCATATAATATCTTCAAAGATTAAGATCATTATATTGCCCACTCTCTTTGAGTGATGCATCATTAGATCTGCCAGCCTCAGGTTTGTCCTCCAATGCCGATCCTCACATAATGATTTGCAATTGGCAGTGCCCCAATTTTATGTCCCCATACCTTTTTGAGTTGTAAAGATGAGGAAGTGACACTAGAGGTTAACTTCATCACCTCACTAACTCCCATTTAGTCCCATTTCAGTGGGAATCATAAGTGTCTAAGGATCTGGGCCAAGGACCCTCAAGATCAGACCTTCAAAGCTCACTGGCATAGGCAGGACTTCCTGGGATGCTCAAATGCTTCTGCACTGCTAAGGCACTTCAAGCAATCTAAAGTGGGATTTGAGTATCTTTAAGGATCCTCTCCTCTCCTTGCGTCCCTATAGAGTCTGCTGTAAGGCAGACTAGAAGCAACAAAGGGTCTTGAACTGTACCTGCTCCCATCACGTCTGCAACAAGATGACCCTTTTCCCTCCTGTTGTTTATAGCCCCATATGGTTTGCTGCAGTAGTTCTCCCCTTTGGTTATGGGGGTGATTAGCAGTACATACAACTGAAGACACATTTTGAAAATGCAGTGACTTTCGTTCCAGTGAAATAAAATCCAACAGTTTATGCTGCAGACTTTACCCCAAAAGTAAGTTTTTGGTAATTTTGGCCATCTTCATAACCAGTAGGCAGAGTGCCACCGCAAAAAACTATCTGTTCTGCACAATTAAGTTCTTGTCTTTATTGAGACTGACAAAGAGTTTTGTGAACTGCCAGAATGATAACTCCTGGGAGAATGGAAATATGGACATGGAAACACTTGTACAGCATTTGAGAAGTCTCTAGCTGTGAGTTACTTTTGGGTGGATGGATGGATAGATAAATCAGTGCCACATAAACAACAACAGACAGAGAAGATACACAGTTCACTGAAGTTTATAGTTCTCTGGAAAAGTCAGTCTTGCATAACAGCTCTGGGTTTGCACACAACAGTCCAGTGCAGTGTTATTTCCCATGCCTTGTGGCAGGTGTATCAATCCTGAACACAGCAGAGCTTTACAGCATACGAGCTGCAAACTCAGAATTTACCATCCTACCCATCTCCTTTATTTGGTGGGGCAGCTGTTCAGCTGGCTGTTGTCAACCATTCCCTGTTTTTTGCAGCTAAAATGTTAACAATGACAAAGGCTTTCTAGATGAATTGGGGAGAATTTGCTGTTTTGAGATGTGCAGAATTTCTGTGTAATGATTCCTCTTAGGAAAAGGAGGGCTTTAGAGCTAAAACATCGGTTCTGCAGCCTCAATAGACCTGTATCCTGCTCCTTGTCACCCTGTGCCAAGGGGATTATGCATTTTCCCCCACTGCGTGGAGACATTTTATAATTTTATTCTCTTTTCTTTGGCAAACCCACTGCAAATGGACAGAGCCTCACAAGGGATGGCATGTTGGTTTGCAAAGCCCTGAAGTTTGCTCCTATGTACTTAGCTGCTTCCTCCTATTGGAGTATCCATCTGTAATGTCCAGTGTTTTTTCCACTTCTAATGTGTTTGCTACTTAGGAAAAAAAAAAAACAACCAAAAAACATTGATTTATATAAGATAGACCAGCCACAAAGGAACAAGTAACTCTACAAGGTCACTCAGAAAGCTTTTTACTCAGCCAGAAAGAAAAACTTGATTTCTCGGTCTCTGTTTAAATTGGCCAGTGGGATAGTGAGGGGGATACTGTGGGATCCTGTTCCCTTGGAAGTGCAGATAGGAGACTTTTTTGGATTATTCCAGCATTTCTGTCCAGCCCACACACCCTCTGGGGACACCAGACCCTGGAGGGGGTGGGTGGTGTGTTCCTGTGTCTCATTTCAACACAGAGTGGGAGCACACACCTCAGAAATGCTCTCGGGTACCCCAGTATGGCTATAGGTTGAATTCCTTACCAACACTATTCCTCCTCCTTCACGCTCATTTCTGTCAGGAGTAACATCTCATACTCTACAGGAATATTTTTTTTTAAAAAAATTCAATTTTCTATTAAACAAAAGATAGGATGTGGTGGTTTTCTGATTCCTACAGCTACAGACTCATGGGTTAATGTATAACCAGTATATTCCTGAAATATTTAAGTTGCTATTCCCTTTCACTTTGCCAAGGTAATGAGGTGTTTGATGAAGGGAGTTCAGCTGCAGACCTGCAAATGTACATTCTGTAGGCTAGAGAGAAACCACAACAGGCTCTTGCATTTAATATTCTGATAAATTGGGCACTTCTGCACCTTACATCAGGCAGTGACACAATGCAGCCTTGTTAATCCAAATAGAAAGTGCTCCTTCAGTAATGGAGTCTAGGTCTGTTTCAACAAAATTAGATTTGCATCACTAATTCAAAACACCATAAAAATCCAAAGGATGCTCTGGAAGTAGAGGTTATCTCCTCATCCATTCAGGCAACTGAAGCATAAAGCCTCAACAATGTGAGGAGGTAATGGAACAAGGTGATGCCAGCATACAGCACTGGTTAGTTAGATTAAAAGAGCGTATCTGGTGAGGACTGTCTTCTGGGGTTTGGTTTTTTTTTTTCTGAGAAACACATCAAGAAGTGTATTAAAACAGCTCAGAATCACTGATGGGTTTTGTTATCTACTGCCGGGTCTTGGATTGCTGATAACTCCAAGACAGTCCTTCTCTTTCAAGACTTTGAACAATGTAATTAAGGTTTCTTGGAAATAAATCAATACTTGATATTGCCGCTGAATAGCATGCTGCCCAGACAATCTGCCCTCCTTATTGAGACATGGCTAGAAGTCACTGGTGCCAGAATTTACGCTCTCACCTTTTTGCTTCTGTGTTTTCTTTGTAGTGGAGGTTTTCTTGTTGCAGTTAAATCTTCAGACCTTTCTTTCATGGGCCACAGCTGCTGAAGGGCAGCACACAGGCTCTCCGCTCCAGAGGGCTGTTGGCAGACCAACTGCAGTTTTCAACTGTCATCTTCAGGAGCAGGTCATCACACTTTACCTCTCTTTCATCCTTTATTCCCCAGTAGTATACACAGAAAACAAGAATGCGATAGACTCTCGTAGTGCTACTCGGGGGGAGCAGAAAGGCACTCTGTGGGGTGTTGAGGGGGTACTGCCCCAGGACAATTATACCTCTGCTTTTAGCTGACCCTAGTAACATCTCTTTCAGGCACCAGGATGGGCAGTCATTTTAGCAAAGAATATTTACCTTTTTTTAACGTGACTAATTCAGAACCTGGCAAAGCTTAGGTAAATTCTCTGGAGGCTTTGAAACTGTTTAGTCTGAATTTTAAGGGAAACAAATTTGCACTTTTGAGCAGTTAGGTCATAGGTAAGCCTTAGGACTCTTGCTTTTGCTTTGAAATGATGCTGAAAGAGGAGGATTTACTAAAGCCTCCAAAGTCTGCAGATTTGGTTAAAAAAATAAGAAACCACAGAGACCTCGATACTGCGCTAATCCCCCTGCCTACGCCGTTTGACCCTTTTTCTCTGCAGCAAGGGACAGAAAGGGCCAAAATCTTGCTGCTTTCTGCTTGAAGTTTCCTTGGGAAGAACCCCAGTAAAGACCACTCAGCAGGAAGAGGCAGCCTCATTGTGCTGTATGTCAGATACAACCCAGATCCAAGCCCCTCCAAGTCTATCTCAATCCCACACTGACATTTGGACATCTCAGCTTCTGGGTATACTAGCACCTGAGTAGCTCCTCCTGGGAGCAGCAGGAGCCTCTCTGCCCCTTCACAATCTTGATTTGGAGAAATCCCATGGAGATTTTCCCACTATCGGCTGATGATGATGTTGGCAAGGGCTCCTTCTGCAGTGCTGTGTTGAGGAGGTAGAGGAGGGCAATATTAATGAGGTTGCATTGTGTTTTCAGACATAGAGAGAAATAAAGGGTTCATTCAAATACTCAACATCAGAGTTAAACATCCACAGTAATGAAATCCTTTGGCTGCTTTTTGCCAGACCAAGCTGAGCTGTTTCAGCTGGGACAGATCGGATCTGAAGTGTGTCTTCAGGCAGAATGGGGGAAAAATAATCATCCTGATGACATAACTGAGGAAAATCAGAGTCACAAGGCTGGATGGTGATCACTGCCAGAAAGAGGTTACCCATAATCTTTCTTGGCCACATCCACCAGAGCACTGCAGGGAATCAGTTCTGTCTCCTCGGTGTGCCCAGGGAACAGGGCTAAAACATCTACATACTTAGGATAAAACAGCCCGTCCTGTCATATGCATGGTCCTAAGACACTCTTCAAAGAAGCACATCTGATGAAATTCTAGTATAATTTATGGGGTAGGGATGCACTAGATTCCTAATGCTGTTCTTGTCCTTGCATGATTTAGCAATTTATCTCTATCACCTAGTTCAGCTGCCTAAATTTTGCATGGCATTTAAAACGACAATGGCCGTGGAAAGCGAGAGACCTCCAGAAGGCATCCTCCCTTGTCATCTCCCACCACTGACCACAGCCCCCCTGTTGTGTCCCGCTGTGGTATAGGGCTTGGACAAAGAAACGTGTACCTGGGTCTTTCCTCATCCTCATCTTTTTCTGTGGTACGTATGCATCATAGCAGGTAGAGGTACCTGACTGTTTTAAAGCCCTGATGGTGAAAGGTGCAACGTAGTCTTGCTGTTACAGCACTGAACAGTGAATGTAACAGCTCAGCACAGAGAGGTCTCTCAGCCTTCCGAAAAAAACGCATCTCTTGTGGCAAAGGAGATTTGAAGAGCCGATGAGCATGAACTGGAATTTTTCTGTTAAACACAGCATCAAAGTCTTTCTTTAGAAGCTAAATGGATAAAAACAGTGCATGAAATTGAAGTTGATAATTAGCAAGTCAGTCCCAGTGAGGAGCTCGTAACTGCTTTGACCTTCGGGCTTTGTGCAAGGGCCAAGGGGGGAAGCACATCTCCCCAGCTGCGCAGCACAACAGAGCCCACATGGTTTTACCTGAGGAAACTGCAATGCAGCAAGCTCCACTCTGGGAAAAAAATAAAATTGCAGATCAAAGGTAATGTATAGAAGAGATCGGTTCTAAGCTGCAGCTAGAAAATTAACATGAAGAGCTAATTCCCTCAGAGATGTTCATAGTCTTGTCAGCAGAGTTCCAGCACGCCACCCAGCACCTGTAAGGGTTGCCATAGGTGGGCTCAGGTTTTCCAAGTCTTCCTTGGTTGGAAAGACAGCATTTGCCTGTCTTTCACAACTTTAATTTCACAGCCCTAGAAGGACAGCTACTTTTCAGGCCACTACTGTTGTTTGATACTTCTCTAAAGAGTTATTACTTCCCTCTGTATGTCACTGCTATGTTGTGGCCCTGGACCACAGACCCTGAAGTCAGTGGAAAGCCTTCCAGAGGACTTTTTCTCTGTCTTCAGGTGAGAGATGGGAGCCCTGGATAGAGAAAAGTCTTTGCAATATAATTCACAGAATTTAGGGTTAAAAGGAACTGTTAGACCATATAGTTGGTCCATCTGTGCACCGTGCAAAGCAGTTCACCCATATACACTGGCACTGGGGTCAGGGACCTGTGCTTCCCACAAGTATCTCTTCCCATCTTGTGTCACAACTGGATGGAAGCACATTTTACTGACTCCAAGTAATTATATACTCTAGTACAGTCACCTCCCAGTCCTTTCTTTGCTAAACTTTCAACCTCTCATTTGCAGGCATTTTTCCCAACCTTAAATAATTTTTTACTGTTTTTCTTTATTGTCTCCTCCATTATGACATCCTCACTGAAGCCATGACTACCAGCACCAGACATCCTTTCACAGGGGTGACCCTTGTTCCTTACTCATCATCTGCTTGTTTTAACAAGCAAGAATTACGTTTTTTGTTCTCCTTACTGTGCACTTGCAGTGGCAGCTCATCCCTCCTTCCAAGAGACTGTTCCCTGTTTCTTAGATGGGGCCTGTGTTTCCTGTAGCTAAATTTTGACAAGTTTGGCTCTTGGCTTCTGTTCTAATGCTTTTTGTTTTCAGAAGCCTGGTATACCAGGGGAGCCAGATGTCTGCAGGTAGATCTGCAATTTACTTTTACACCAAACCTTGTATTTTGCCTGTAATGATTTCATACCTATTTCTGGTCTGATCTCAAAAGACTCAATTTAAGGTTTAAAACCTGAAAACAACTTTTGTCTTTTTCTTCTATGAATTACTCAGGAACAGCTAACACACATTCACACACTAACCTTTGGTAGCAAATGTCATCAAGTCAAACAGTCTGCAAAGCCAGGCAAGCTGGATTGTTTTTTTTTTTTTTCCCCCTGCAGTGTCATACAAAACTATAATGGGTGAAAAGAGAAAAGGAGAAGGGCAAAGTCTGAGTGGGAACTAGCCAAGCCCATTGCTGCTAACATGCCTCAGATGCACTGTAATCTGCAGTCCCCCTGTAATGCAATGTGTAGGAGAGGCAGGGACATTTTTAAAATCACTTTCACTGCAGTTACAGGTATGAAGTGTCACTCTACATTTATGATTTACCATTACCCAGCCAAGTCATAGTTGATATCTGGGACACAAAATTATGCAGAAAGCAGAAGTGCGACAAAGGCAACAGGCAAAAGTGACACCGGGCAGCGCTGGCGTGACTTACTGGATATGTGTGCAAAGGAGGCAATCTCAGTCACGTGAAGAAAACCAGGGTGAGCGAAACCACTGTTGGCTGAACAAACAAATCTAACAATCTATAAAGCATCCTGCTCACCTGATCTAACTAAGCTAAAAAAAAATCCTAGTTGTAGCTAATTGAGATATTGCACCTAAAATGTCACCCATGTCTTCTACAATGGCATACATTCTTCCGCCCCGCCCCCCCCCCCCCTTTTTTTTTTTAACATACTGGTACTGTTAAGATCATGTTTGTCTTTTTCATGGCTTCTAGTCAGCTGGCCTTTCAGCCATATACTTCAGAAAAGCTCTCAGCTGACAGCAGAAACTCTTATTATTAGAACCTAAGTACTCATGAATCACATCCCATATTATTTGGATACTCTTATTTTCCTCTGCCTTGGCAAAATATGTTTAAATCACCAGCCACATCAGAGAGAGTGCCTCTCCTATAATGCCTTTACTTTCCATACTATCCCCATTTATGTCTTATCTTTAGCCAGTTCTCTATAACATTTCTTCTGTTAATCCCTTTCTCCAGCTCACATAATTCTTGTCTATTCAGCCCCATCTCAAATGCTTCACTTAAATTTAGATAGGTATGATTTGCTTAATTTCCTTTGCCTCAGAAAGTGAATTATCCTATCAAGGAAAGGTTAGTCTAGTATGATGCATTTCTCTCATTTACATGTTACCCACAGTCTTTTATTTCATTCCAAGGACCTGTGGTTGATTGAGATCAGATTAGCAAGCCTATAGTTTCCCATGTTATGTTTTCACATTGCTAAAACATAAGTATTACCTTTGTTATTTTCTGTTTCTAACTTGTTTCTAACCTCTAACTTGAGATTTCTATTGAAAAACTTTTCTACCAAGCCTGGTGCCGTTTGCCAGTTCTTTCAAAGTCCTGTGATGGAGGTTGTCTGTTCATAAGCACCTGAGCTCCATGTAGATAAACTCATTTGCATTAACCACAGCCTTTCTCCCCATGTTCTTGAAAACAGAGGAAACACATTCTCTTAGCTTTTGGATACAAAGTTATAATACCTGTACCATTCACCCCATAATGCACAATTTCCTTAATTCTTCATTTTTTAATACAACCGGTGAATATCTCATCCTTGTCTCCCAAACTTTGAAGCCTGTAGTTCACTTGGAGCTTTCAAAATCTTGCTTTTACCTCTACAACTTTTAAGACAGTTTCCTTGCTCCAGTTTTTCCATTTTTGTTTCTCTGTTCCTTCTGTGTTCCTAGGATTGTTTACCCCTGGGTTATTCACCCACGTATGTTTACAGTCCTTCTTTACTTGTTCTCTTTTCTTACTTGGAATAGAAGTTTAAGATGTTTTCTGTAGCTGGTTGAAATTCACACAGACACATTCAAATCCTGAGATCAGCTGTCTTTGTTAATTAGTTCCTTCAATTTATCAAAGCTTCCCCTTCTGAAAGAAAAAAAATAATCTTACTTACCAGCCTACCTTTGCCTGTATAGCCTTTTAATTGAAATGTATGTGACCCATAATCCATCACTCTACAAATATTTGCCATAACCAGCTGTTCTATCACAACCCAAGATCCTGTACAACAGCTCCATTCCTGCTTTCTTCTCTGTCTTCCTCCTCTCCTCATTCACTCCTCCACAGAAATACCATCTCACTGGAAGCATCTGATTTCAACAGCAGAGATTCCTTACCCAATTAATGAATGGATGCTCTGAACTGCCCCCTCGAAGACCTCCATCCTAAGCTAAGCACATATGCTGACATTCAGCCCCAGGTGCACGTCATTTAGGTGCCTTCAGCATGCATTCCTACATGCGAGCTGGGTGTCAGAGCTCCTGCTGGTGCCAATACAACAGCTCCTGTTGCTCATTAATATGGTCAGTGGAGTCTGCAGAGCTATTTGGATGACAGGTGTAGGTGCCTAGTGTAGGTGACCTGAATAGCTCTGAGCTCTTTTGCTCTGATTCTGTTACTGAAGCCTGGGCATCCAGGGTCACTGAGATGCCCTTAAGGGTACCACCTACAGTTGAGAGATGCTTTTCCAGAAAGGTGTGGCTCTTTGTAGATCTTGTGCCATATCTGCAAGCTTAGCGCAGATGTCTTAGATGACCTCTGGCAGCACAAATAGTATCAGACACCTACTCTTAAGCAACTGAATCAAGCTCTGGCTTTCCATTAAATATGTAGGGAGCTTTGTCACCTTGTGCTCATGAAGACACCTGTAATCACATGCCTAAATTTTTATGTCAAGAGTCTGGAGAAGACTCCCACCTCCAGTTAAGAAGCCTGAATTCAGTACATGTTGTAATTCCCCACAGGATAAAAACTATTCAAATAAAAACCTTACTAAACAATGCAGAGCCAGGTATTGTAAGTACAAAGTATAATCATTTCCAGCAAAGGTACACATGCTTTACTCTCTGACTACTCCAGCTTCTTTGGGTTATGATCAAGAACAGAGAGATTCCTTTGTTCTCTGCCTCTCCTGTCCTGAATCTGGGGCAAAAGTTTTATCAGAGGGGAGTATGAACCTGTTATTAGAGTACGTTACTAGCTAGGAACAAAAATAATGAGCTGAAAACCACCACAGTATAGAAAGATGTGCTGGCCTACCCGGTCAGTTGTCTGTTGGCATCTGAGAAGAGGTACGGAAAGATCATCTGAGACCTGGTGATGCACTTTCATGCAAGCCCCAGGTGTTCTGGCCTCACCCCATGGTAGGATGCTGTGTTCTGTGTCCAAGTAATACTACACAGCACGTAGCTGATCGTGCACTGACTTCAGATAGCCCTGATACAATGCTCCCACTTTATGCTGGGGCAAGAGTTCCCTCCAGATAGCCTGACACAGAAAAAGCGTAAGGATAGGTGAGTGGCCTTTTCTTCCACTTCCTCCACAACTTTTGTCACTAAATTTAGCCAAAAGTGGATGTTGTTTGATAAAGCTGGCTAGTGTGATAACTGTAACAAAGATTTTAGCCTGTGGTAGAGCGTGTATGAAACAAGAAGTTAGCCCAGTTCATGGAACTGAACATCTTTCTGGCCAGGAGATTTGGGGTTGCCGTGGTCCACCCAAGGAAGAAAAGAGCTCAAATACCCTCAGGTGCCCTGTAGTGGAATTCTGGTCTTGCAGACAGAGGGAGAAGAAGTCTTGTGGAATGCTGAAGAACAGGTGGTTGAAAACAACGTGTGTGCTGAAGCAGGTCTGTGTTGTTCCTAAAAGTGATCTTTCCTGCATAAGAAATTTCTTTCACTCGCCTTCAGCTGTTGTTTCTGATAAGAAGACACTTAAAATAAGGGACAAAAGGGCAGGACTGGAAGTAAGTGTCTATCTTACATGCAATTCTGAGTAGACTGCAAGAAGAAAGGAAGGCAAAGGAAGGCAAAGGAAGATATGGCAATGGAAAAGGTAGTGTCAGTGGCTGGGCAAACACCCAACCAAGAGGCGGAAAGTACAGGTATTTATGAGAACAGTAGGTAAAGCACTTAGTGAAATGAATTTGCTGAGTCCTGCTAGGGAGCCGTGTGTGGTGACAAGATGTTCTTTCCTAAGAAGAGTCTAGAAAATTTTGGCTATTTCAGTGTGAAGTCTTGAAAAGGGGTATAACTGATGTCCATGTATTTCAAGCCAGTGAGGAGGAGGAGGGGTGGAGGCCAAACTTGAAAGAGAGAGAGAAAGGAAGGAACTGCTATGGAGAATCCTCGCCTAAACACAAGTAAGTCAACAAAATGCAGACTGGAAATCAAAGAGATGTCCTTGCTCATTACAGCTGTAAAGATCTGCAGATGAGAATGGTGGACTCCAGAAAACCCTACTGTTTGCGAAACAGAGCTTGGGCAGCTCAGGAAAGGGAGGGTACAATATGATGGTGGAAGGCTCACCTTTGACAACCATTAATTTACTTCAGAGTGCATTTTATAAGCCCCACATCAGTCCTCAATCTAGGCAGCATGGAAGTGAAACAAAGCTTTTTCTTTTGCCTGCTTTGCACAGAGATGCAGCACAGAGTCTGACCAGGCTGGCAACTAGCAGTGCTGCTGGCACCCTCCCTCTCACTGACAGAGAAAAAAAATTCATGAACAGCATCACTGACAACACATCAGGCCACAGACTAATGTTTATTTGCTTTTTCCATTTACAGTACTCAATAAGGAATGTTAATGGAAAGTTGTTTAAGCTCAATAGGCAAAAGCTAAACTCATGAATAAGAGGTCTTGGAACATTTTTGTTTGAAATTTCCTTCTCGTTCCTCTCACCCCCTCCACCCCTCCCCTTACTTTCCTATTAAACTGAAGTAAATTTCCCTAATAAAATCCAAGGCTTTTAAACTCAGCCTAACGTTCGTGATTGCTATCTTTCCCTGAATAAACTAAATACTTTATACCTTCTGCTGGAGGCACAGACTTCTCTTATTTGCAGGGGAGAGTGGTAGCAACATTTTAAACACTGCTTTGTGCACAAAGGCCGATGAAAGCTGAAAACTGTGAGAAATGGGCTGCTCAATCTTCATCCTTTATCAGGAACTGGGGGTGATAATGAAACCTGACATATCACGCTGCTTTCCGTGATCAGCTCCTGATTGCAGGGCTGCACAAAGAGGAACCCAACAAAGGTGAAACAGGACCTGTCCATAAACCCACTGACTGGTCCTGCAAAACCTCAGGTAGCTCCTAGGTACTTTATAGAGAATCAGACCCTAAGCGCCACTGCCAATAACAGAGATAACCCACTCAGATAGATAGCTAGGAGTCCTGGGCAATGCACTAAACTTGTCCCATGAGTAGTGATGGGAATGTGACTCTGACAGATACGATATCCACAAAGTGCTGCTGAGAAAGACTGCCGTTTCTCATCAAGTATTGCCCTGACACCAAATGCTCCCCTAGAGATGAACCCCCTTTCCACAAGCCACTGGAAAATGTCCTAGAGGGAGGGGATGCTACCCTGGGTTGCCATTTGGGATGACTTAGACAGAGCAAAGCCCTCCCTTTGAACCTGTAGCAGCCCTGAGTTTGCTCCCTCCCTGACACACATGCCCACAGCCCACTGGTGAAAAGAGAAAACTACGAGAGCGCCACAGCTCCTCATCGAAATGCCTCCTTTGGCCTGTTAAATCAAAACAAAACAGAGCAAAAAAATGCACACTGAGATGCAGGAGTTTAATGTGCCCTTTCTAGCCACACATGTTTCCAATGTATTTTATAACATCCACAACAAAATGCAATTACTCGGTGTAGGCAGGCGTACTTCTGGATGGCTCAATAAAAGCCCAAAGGGGACTGTGCAGGCCCAGGCTGAGGTGAGGGCCCCTTTCCCCCATCCCGTTTGCGGGGTCGCTCCCTGTCACCATGCGCTGTTGCTGGGATGGCGCTGCTGCGGGCAGGGGGGTGGGGGTGGTGGCACTCGGGGGTGGTGGGACTCAGGGGTGGTGGGCAGCAGGTCACGTAGCCACTTCCTTTCCCATCCAGCACCTTTGCTGGGTTGTGGCTGCTGCTGGCAAACTTGCCTTCTGCACGGGGATGGCAAGGAGCAAGAGCAAAGAGCATGGGAGTTTACGAGTGAGGTGCGAGGGCTCAGCTGCATTATGAGGTCAGCCCAACGAGTACAGCCTTCTTTCTCTTCCCTGCACTAGAGAATGGCCATCTGCATCAGAAACAAAGACTGTACTTACATCTCTTGGGCATCAGCAACTGCTCTGACATAATCTCACCTTGGGTTTCCAGCAAACTGAGCCTGTGATCTTACACAGGACCACTAAAGTCAAGTCAGGCATTTGTCTAGAGGACTGGGAATGATGATGGTTTTGGCAAGGAATCCAGGGAGAACCTGTGAAATCACCTCTCTGTGGCTGAAGAAAGGAAAAGACTTCCCTTCCCTTCTCCCCTACATGATGCTTGTTTACTTCTACGCAAAGTGCAGCTTCAGTCAATTTAAGTGAACACAACCAGCAGCAAATCTTACAGTAGCTGCATGATCTACTACACTATACCTGCAATGCCAGGCTCTGAGGTAGTTACAGTACAGAATCCTATTTGCTAGAAAAAACAGATTCAATCCCAGGTCATGCTGACTTTCCAAGTGTTCACGAGTGCTAAGAAGTGATGATGTGCATTCATGAATCACATCCTACTTACAGCTCTCATAAAAACCCAACCCTTCAATGATCTAAAGATTAAAAGCCCCTGTGCCCCAGGATAAATGTTGTATTCAGCCAACATCCACGTGGGCAGTACTTTAAACTGCTTTCTAAGACCTGCTTGTTGAAAATAGGCTTGTGGGACAGGACCTCCCTAGGACATGGTTTATCTTCTTGGCTCTACTTGAAGACTTGGGCACTGCCTTTTATTTCAATATTTAGGTGCTGCTTTAACCAACATGCCTCTTGAGAAATTTTTTAGTCAATAAAATGTCAGGGATTTTCCTGCTAACTAGGCACTGAAAATCCTGGTACAGTCAGATGTTCACCTCTTAACGAAAGCATTGCCTTCAAGTGTAACTTGGCATTACGCAGCCACTGTGCACTTCTGCTTTCTTAAAAATTCATTTGGGCACATCATTCAGCATCTGAATTCCAGTCAGTTCTGGGTAATAACAATCATTCATTTCATTGATTTCTGCTGCATTCCTACTCAGGGTAAATAATAAGGCAGCTCTGTGTCGTGGATTCAGACCAAGACTCCAGCCCTAACAATGACTGAAAGCCCCCACGTGGGTGTAAAGAAGTCAGAGACAACAGCATATCAATTATAAAGCCCTGCACTTCATCTACTGCCTGCAAAAGAAAAGGTTAATTATCTAAAAATAAAGCAACTGCATGCTGGTGCAGGAGGGTGAACTGGGAGGAGGGCTGTGGAACAAACAAGATAAGGTTGCGATCTACAACATGAGAATACTAAGGCTGAATAAGGCACTGTCCAGTATAGCTTGTCACCCACAGTCAAATCAAATTGCACGGCTGAAAACTCCACCAAAATAAATGGACTACGTCATGTCTTTTAATAAGCCTGTTCTGGTTCTGACATGGAAACCAACAGGTGCCCAGGAGCCGCAGACACTCTCACACCCACTTAGTTGCTCCAAGGCTGTACGTGTTCAAATGACTTCACACACCACACTGAGCCTGAGACATGAGGACTAAGATCAGAGCTGAATGTCCTCGGTGTTTCTGCTGCCTTTTAAGAAGACAAGACCAGTAACTTTTTACAGATGTGGCTTTGAAACTCATCTCCAAAGCACTGTTGTGTTTTAGGGTTTTGCTTTCCATGAGCATCCATGAATCACAAAAGATCTAGGGAGCTGGGGAAGCATCCAGAAGTTTGGGGGTGAGGTTCACCACTGCAGACACACAGGCAGGCAGCTGCCATCTTTCAGTGTTTGTGAGGACCACTGTAACCACTGTACTAGAGAAAAACTCAGTAACCATCAATGGTTCTGCTGTGGGAATCCAAACATGCAAGGCTATGTAAGAAGAGCAAGGAAGAAACTACGCTACTTCAGTTTGCCCTCCTCATTTTGAAGGCCTGCCAGGCAGCCAAGGACCTCACAAGTAGGCTCCAGCTACACATTTATGGCCAAGAGGAAAGAGCAGCAACTCCTCCAGCCTGGGATAATAGCTAAAAGAGTACAAGGCATATGGAGTCAATCCCACTGAGTGAAAAGAAAAATCACCAACAGGACCTTAATAGACTCTTTAATATAGACCCTAAGCACAGCTCGTAGCCTGGAACATGCACTTTTTAATGTTATTTTTTCTCAGTCATTCTTTCCATTGAGCCAAAATGTTGAGGGTCCATTAATACATTGACTTTTACAGCAGCTGAAATCATTAAAGGTCATTGCAGGTGTTCCCTGCATTCC
Organism: Falco biarmicus; assembly: GCF_023638135.1. NCBI lineage: Eukaryota > Metazoa > Chordata > Aves > Falconiformes > Falconidae > Falco > Falco biarmicus. Next base: position 32,901,827 of record NC_079289.1, read on the forward strand.
ACGCAACCACCTCTGAGGAAGGAAGGGGAAAATACCATCTCTGAATAAATAAAGGACCTGAGGCACTAAGATGCTAAAATTACTCCATTAATTGCACATCACCTATCTATGGGCTTGGCAGATTTCTCATCTTCTGTCTCCAAGGTCTCTTAATCACATAACAATTCATCTGGGTTAAAGAAGCTGCATTATAAAAAGCAAAAATATCCAAAACAACCCATAACAAAACGACAAATTTGGTTTAGGTTTTCAGGTCACTGTACTAAAAACTGCCACTAACTGTATTAGATTTACATAGCTTCAGTGGCACTGAGCTAAAAGTGGAACCCATTATGTTCTTCATATTTTTGGTCAGGGCAAATACACATGGGCATAGCTGGGTGCTCAAGAATTCCCTTGGGGTCACAAGAAGAGGTCTGCAAGAGGGGATTGCTCCCCCATATGTCACTTCTCTGGATGCTCTCTTAGCACAAGTGGCTGCTCATATTACTGCCATGAGGGGAAGAAATCAGTGTGTAATACGGTCAGGTGTCACTTTGATACAATCCTATATAGACAGTCTTGCTCCACTAAACACAGGATAGGAGTTCTCTCTTTCCCCCATGCGTTTGGTTTAATTTTTGAAGAACCATAAGTTGGCTTTCTGAACAACGACTGTTCCTGGTCACTCATCTGGGAACATGATGAATACTGTACTCGTTCGTCTGGGACCAGATGTACTGTAGCTGGTGTGGTGGGCTGATCTTGGCTGGCTGCCAAGTGCCCACCCATCTGCTCTCTCAATTGCCCTCCTCAGCAGGACAGGGAGAGAAAACAAGACGTAAAAACCTCACGGATCAAGGTAAAGGCAGTCTAAAAGCGTGGGTGGGTGGGGTGGGAAGATTGTGTGCAGAAGCAAAGCAAAGCAAAGCCACAAAACCAAAGGAGAAGTATAGTCTACTTCTACTTCCCATCAGCAGACGATGTCCAGACACTTCCTGGGAAGCCATGCCCCAGTATGCATAGTGATTGCTTCAGAAAACAAATGCCTCAATAACAAATCATCTCCCCTTCCTCCCTTTCTCTTAGCTTTTATTGCTAAGCACTATGTCATATGGCATGGGATATCCTTTTGGTCAGCTGGGGTCAGCTGTCCTGGCTGTCCCCTCCCAGCCTCTTGCTCACCCCCAGCCTACTGGCCCTTAGGCAGGGTGCTGGAGGGCCAGCCTGGGTGCTGTGCAGGCACTGCTCAGCAGCAGCCAGCACACCAGCAGGTTACCAACACCACCCCAGCCACAGCGCAAAGCACAGCCCTATATGGGCTTCTATGGGGAAAATTAACGCCATCCCAGCCAGACCCACTACCTGTGTTTCATGGGTTCCATCATGTGGGACAGCTTCATCTGACATATGTTGATGTATCCCTGGCAAAAGAGATGGAAAGGAACTAGGACTAGTCTGAAGTTTTGGTTGGCTGGGATCACCATGTCAGTGTACTATCACACTGTGTGCATGCACCAATGCACCATACAGGTATGAACAGCTGGGTTTTTTCAGAGGCATTTCCATGTGAGCTCTATGTGTTCCCCATATCTGCAAATGAGAGTACTTTTATTGAGAGACGTTCTTACAGACTCAGGAAGTCATCCCCATCTTAAAGATGTTGTCATACACTTGATGAGCTAAACCATGGCAACATGCAGAATTGTTGTCTGTAAAATTGCTATAGAGAAAGGAAGTCAGCAAATTTTCCACTTTTACATGATTACTCATTTGATTGGAGTCTTGTAACTTGAAATGTAATGTTATTTGCTAACACGTGTCTGTTACTAGAACCCTGGGGGTATGGGCGTTCTCTTACTGTTTTGCTGGAGAGCTATGCACTTTCCCGGCTAATACAGGCCATTGGAAAGTTTCTTCCAAACAGATTCTCCTCCTTCTCATTCCTAAATGTGTAGCCTCTGCACTTACCTGAGGAAGCCTTCTTTTTCCACCTAAACACCCACAGAAATTAATTTCAACACACAGCTCCAGCACTAGTTTTTAAGGTTAAGGATTGCAAGAGCCATGCAACAGGGAATAGCTTGCTGTTTGCCAGGTGCCTCAGACACATTCTCATCATCCTTAACACCAGTCTTACACATAGCAGACACTTGCGCTTATTTACAGAGCCTAAATGCAAACAAAAGTCTGAAAGAACCTAGAGATAGGAGAAGACAAAAGCACAAGCACTTATTTTCGTTTTTGAAGATCAGCTCCAGGAAGGCTTCCTTGCTTTCACCTAACGAGCCATACTTAACAACTCATTTCTTACCTAAGCTTCATGTCTTTCCTGACAGAAAACCTCATTTAATTTGTTTTCCCTTCCTTGAGGTCTCCTGGGCTTCTCAGCTTCTAGTCACTCTTCACTCCTGGGATTATGGGTATTAATTTATTCGGGAAGCATTTAACACACTCCTGCCCCAGGGCTAGCATCTGCCTTCAGCTCTCTAGGGATACTGATGGGTTTTTTTGGTGGGCAGAGGCTGTCCTCTCCCATCCTGGGAGCAAACAGATATCAATGATAATGACTTGGCTGAACTGCCAGCAAGTCATTAACCTTCGTTAAGGTAAAATGCTTTCCCACCTGGTGAAACCATACTCCAGTCTCACATTGCAATCTGTTCAATAAATAAGGCATTTCCTACAACACCCCACCCCCCCACCCCCGACAATCATACTTTATACAAAAAAATATAAACAGCTTCAATGGATATATCTTATTACCAGTCCTAGGCATGACAATAATCATTATTTTGGGGTGTTAATGGTGATATGATTCTTATTCATGGTGAGACTGGTCTCATCTAGGTCAGGAAATTTAGGGGATTTTTGAGTTTGACCCTTCTCCCTGCTGGAAGTCACTAACGTCTGCCTCTGTGCTGGCTGAGCATCAGCTGACATGGGAATTGTTTGTTCCTGAAAGAGTTTCTTTTTCTTTAGGGAAAGCGTTGGTTTACAAGCCACTGGCAGCCCATCAGGAGCTCTCTGAGTGACGGCTGACCTTCACTTCGGAGGCACGGCTGCTGGTTGAATAATCTGTAGCTGGAGGTGAGGGTAAATCTTGGGGCCACTTGAGCTACTTGTACGTGGTGGTATCTGCAGTGCTTGCAGTGGTGCTGGAGAGGGGTGGTGACATGAGGAAAAAGATCCCTTTTTTGCTGTGTATATTTTAACTAGACTTTGGTGTGAGGTGAGTACTGGAGTGATAAACGCAACAGTCCATATGCTTCAGCCATGTGAGCTAAATGTTTATATACATGGGAGGGTGGGTTCATCTCACCCAAATGTGGTCATTTAAAATCAGGTGTTGGCTCCTTCCATGTCAGCATCTAAGACAGGGCCCCACAGAGAGTGAGTCAGTCTTCTGCTCCTAGATACTATGCCAAGATGGGGTGAACTGCCCTTTGAGGGATCCCTGTGGGTTGTAGAAGGGGTCTCACTGACAAGGTTAGAGAAATATTCACAGAGGCATGTGCCTTTTGCCCCTGTTGTGGGGTGCCAACAGGGGGGATCACAACCAGACATCCCATACCTGCTAAAACGGCCAGCATTTTTTAGAGGATTTCATCAACCACATCCCTCCTTTTTTTTTTTGTTTTTGTTGTTGTTGTTATTATTATTACTTTTACTATTATTATTACTATTATTAATATTATAATAAAATTGTTGTTGTTGTTTTTGTTATTATTACTACTACCACTACTACTGTTTCGTAAGTTCTGAGACCAGTGGCATTCATCACAGGTTTGCTAGGAAAATAGCAGGTCCCTGGAACAGCATCTCCGCTGATGTGACAAAGCATTTCCAAGGAGAAATGCCTCATGAGCGTGCACTCCCCCAGCTGTTCTGGTGCTCGTTGGCAATGCCAGCTGCTCAGGGTTACGTGCTGAAGCTACTGAGAGCAGTGAGGCAGGGATTTTCCAGAGAGCTACCAGGGAATTAAATGTCTGGATTCCTTTCGCATTCCACAGGCACTCAGCCGCTGAATTGTGCCCCCAGGTTCATTTTCCAGTTCAGCTCTGGTACTGGAAAAATGCTCCATTGAGAGGGATATACCCACTTGCCAGCCATCTGGAGGGTGCCAAGAGCAACATTAGCATGGTTTATCAGACAGACAAACAGGGCACCAGAACAGAACTATCTCAGGAATCTCAACACTGTTACCGCAAATCTATCATCAGTTTTGATTTTGAAAATATGTTCTTACTCAGGAGAAACATCAGATAAATTATGCAGTCCTGCCTCTCCCAGGGGTGAGCCAGCAGCTACAATAACTAAAGGTACCTCTTGGCTATATTTTTCACATTTTGGCATGGTAATAGCTTAACATTGAAATTCATGATTGAAGAGTTGGGGAATTAAATGAAAATGCCTCCTGTTAGCCTGTCAAGTTACAAGACCTGTCCTTATCATGTTAAGTAAAGAAAGCAGTGGCATCGAGTGCTATGCACACCCTTTGGTAGCAGAGGGAAGGCTTCGGTATTAGGCTATGGTCATACCAGAAGGGAGATAGGAAATGAGCTTAGTTTTTGTGTGTCCAAGTATAAGGTGCTACGGGGTTGATAATTAATCATTAATATTAAAAAAATAAAATCAATTTGATCAGTGGCGAATTTAGCATGTTTTCTAATAGAAGAATCAGAGAATGGTTTGGGTTGGAAGGGACCTGTAAAGGTCATCTACTCCCACCCCCCTGCAATGGGCAGAGACACCTTCCACTCAATCAGGTTGCTCAGAGCCCTGCCCAGCCTGGCCTTGATCGTATCCAGGGATGGGACATAAATAGAGTCAGGTAAGCACACTAGCCACTTCCCTCAAATATTTGCTCAAATTTTTTCATGCCTTTAGTTAGGCCACATGCATACTCTGTTCCGTTTGCCATTCCTACGTTCTTCTCTCCCAGAAGCTATGGAGGAATTACCAGTTTTAATTTTTGCACAGATGCTACCTGAAAAAGCCAGGATAAAAATGGCCTAGGAGCTTATCACATTATCTAAGGTATACAGGTAATAGTAGCAAGTGAATGCTAGGAAATTGGAAACAACTGCTACCAGATACACTCACATAATTAATATTCATGCACCTAACTCATATTTTAATTAAATAAGAAGATACAGCCCCTGTAGATGTTGTGCTCAGAGCTCATCTTCCCCTGAGCAATGCAACAAATTATTTCCTTACAAATCAACAGGAAACACTAACTTCTAGAACATAAGGGGTTTTGTTCGATCATAGTTATTTGCACTCTGAATATTTTATATTTTTGCTACTATAGAATAAGTTGTTTTCTAAATAAGTATTAGTTTTGCACATAAAATGTCACAAAACTAGAAGTCATGTTTTAAAAACTTCATGAAAGAATCTAAAATCAAGTAACAAATGCTAAAATTAAATTAAATTCACTTGGAAGTCAAGATAATCGATTAGGGAATTTTTCAATAGATATTCAAAATTTTCCTAAACTATACACTTCTCCAGCCACTGGGGGATGTCTTTAATGGAATTTTCGTTTTGTGAGATTTTTACAAAAAAATATTTGTATTTCTGAATCAGAACAAAGGAGTTAAAATGACTCCCCCCTCAGACTGGAAGTCCCAGCTGTGCAGCAGAAGAAACATTGAAAGATACTTTGTATGATTGTTAGTATTGTATTAATCACTGTCTGTCCTCTGGGAAAGCCAGTATTATACACTGACATTTGTCCTTGTTTCCCACTCCACGTGTGGAAAGCATCTGTGTACCTCCACTATTATGTCTACAGAAATGCAGACACAGCTAAGCTCCATGCACTAGTTCTGTGGGCTCTAGATCCTACTAGCAAAAAGCATGTAACCCAATCTCCTTTCATTTCTGTGGGGTGGGGAGGTGGGGGGGTGGGGGAGGAAATCAGTCTGGAAATTTGATTTGCCTCGAATCAGCCATAAACCATTAAAAAGCACAAGCTTCTTAATTTACACAGTCTCAAAACTGCAGGCACTTCTAATATAATTTCTACCCTTTATTCAGTGGTGACAAGTCCTGAGGGGGTAAAGGAATAGGGTGAAGCAGTGACTGTTGGCACACTCTCTAGCCTAATTATCACTTAATCAACCCTAGCAGTGTCAAAAAAGAAACACAGAAATGTCAATCCATTTTTGACTCTCAGCTCCCTCGTGCCCCAGAAGGCCCCCTTGTTTTAAGCATTTTAGAAACAATTTGTGGGACTCCGAGCTTTTGCTTATTATTATTTTTCATCCTTTTCTACTACTACTAGTTTTTGCACTTCAAAACTTTTTGTACAGATTGCCAACGAGCAACCTGTTAAAGCCCAGTGCTGCTTCTAAGACTTTTCCCAGACTGTTTACCTCTAGGCTGGAGAAAATAGGAACCTTGAGCATGGGCGCTGAAGACAATAGAGCAAAGCAAACGAGTCTTTATTTCTTTTGAAAGGAAGTGGAGAGAAGATGGATTTGAATCTACTGGATCATAAGAGAGATGAAGAAAACAGAAGGCCACCCTTATCCCGAAGATGGAACTCCATCACAGCCCCAAATCCTCTGACTTTGAGGAAGGTCATATTGCTGATGAACTTTGGTTTTGCTCCTGAACACAATAGTAGCTTCTGAACAACACCCCAACTTTTCTGGGATGCCCCTCACAGTTTCTAGTCCTCATGCTTACAGAATTGAGCCATCACTTTTTAAACAGTTGATGGCTCCTCTGCTACCTATACTGTGCAGAGGGAAGTGTTTTCCCTTAAGAGACAGCAAGGGCAATGGTGTGCAAAGGAAATTACACCATGTTACATCTTCAATGGCACAGGCAGGAATAGAAGGGCAAGAGATGAAGCACATTTTTTTTTTTGGATGGTGCTGAGGCAAGGGGGCTGGAGAAAAGGAGTACTCACACTGATTTGGGCTGAACATCAAAGGGACATCTGGTTAAAAAGGTCTGTATGCAGAGGCTGTGAAGGGCAGAAGCCAGGCATAAAAATAACTGGCGTTAACAGAATGTTTCTATATTGTCAAAGAGCTCCCCTGCTAATTGCCAGGCTTCCAGTCCCTGTACATATTATTTTGCACACAACCTACTTTCTGAAGTGAACTAAAAATTATGCTGTGGGGTGAATCGGACGTTGGCTAGTAGAGTGTGCACACTACGGAGCAGACATGAGCAGTGAAGGAGCTCCTTCACCCTCTCATCATCCTTTATCACTGCTCTGGAGGCTCTAGGGTCTTCCAAAACTTACACTAAGCCCTTGCACACACATGTACATCACTTAAACATGAGCGTGAAGGTTAAAATGTTATTTAGCCTTGAAACAGACACTAAGAAAACAAAGATCTTGCTGATCTTTTTGGTATCTTTTTGGTTACCACTAACACACCTCTCTGCTGCTACTGGGAGACCCCTGGCAACAATACAAGGAAACAGTGCTGGAGGTGATTCAGCACAGAGCCATGAAGCTGAGGAGCAATGCCTGCCGGCTTGCTCTGGAGCTCCAGCCTGATTTATCCCACCATTGCATGAGCCTGTGAAATGCTAAGGACCAGCTACATACAGATTCAGGACAGAAGCTGGAGTTCAAAGGCAGCTGCATAGATATGACAATGTTTACAGGTTATATTTGTCTTTGTGCTGAAGTCTGTTCTCTTCATACACAAAGCAGAGCCTGAAAATCTCTGTCTTAGTCATGAAGGGACCAGGTCGGTGGTACTCAGTTCTTAGTGCACAACAGTCTCAGGGCACAGTCATAGTGGCAAGACAACAAAACAGAGAACTGGGACATGTTCTACCTATGTCTCAGGGTCCTCCTTGGAGACTGGGCTCCTTGGACATTGTCTTCACCATCTGCCCAGGATGGATCTTCTCAGAGTAGGTGAGGGAGGCAAACCAAGATACACTTTGAGTTTATGGTGTGCTCCTGGCACCATGCTGTGTAAATGACACCTGGTCACTCCAAAATGAGATATGACCGTTCCTCCACCATTTGTGGTATATGGACATACACACGTTCTGTTTTGTGTCTCTATAACAATTTCTTATGGACAGAAAAAAAGGAGAGGCTGCGCAGACAGATTTCCTCAGGTGTCTTGAACATGGTAGACATTTCCAGGTTCAGACTAATGTTTCCAGGTTTCTGGTGGCATTTTCCAGAGTGTTCTATATACACTGCCTGAGTGTGCTAGTGAAATGGGAGCCATTGCGCACTCAAATCAGTCTTCATCAAGCTCCTTAGAGCCTTAGCATCAAGCCACTGTGATAATGCTTGCAGAGCAAGCAAGAGGGGTGTGGAGAGGGGAAAGATGTGTGGTAACTTGTTTCAGTGCCTGGCAATCACCTCTCTAGAAGATAATAAACATGATCTCTGCCAGGCAAGTTAGACCTGAGGAAAAGAGTTTATTTTTCAGAATTTAATTTTGTTTCTTTACGACCATTAATTGCAGCTCTATGTGGAGTGTATGGAAACCAGTATTGCAGGGCAGGAAGTTAATATCACTGTTTTATTTGCTGTACTTTTAGATGAAGCCTCTAGCAGAGTGGCATAACCTGGCATCTTGAAGAGCCCGGGTGATGCGTGATCCCTGGTCAGACACTGGCTTCTCACCTTGAGACATACAGCCAGCTTGCCAGATCTCCTGCCAGCATGGAAGGAGGACTGTCCTGCCTTGCTTTAATGCTAACCTTTCCCAAAGGATTTATGAGATGGTGGTTGCTGATGCTCTTCATTCACATTAGACCCCGAACCAAGCTCCCCTGAAACCCTAGTTCCTGTGAAAAAATTATTACTATGGAATTGAAAATTCTAATTACCAAAAAAGAGAGGAATTCAGAACTTCTATGGGTTTATTGAAGAGCTAGAGACATGGCCAAATAAGCCAGAAAAGCTCTGAAGTTAGATGGTAAATAAAACCATAAAACCTATTCCGAAGAAAACCCTTTACTAAGCTTTTTCAGTTACTTTGTAGGTCTGTCTCATGAGTGTTTGGGTGACTGGAATAGCACCCACCAGATCCATTAATTGCATCAAATCCAGGTGCTTGCTTGAAGCCAACATTTAACCATGCAAATGAACATATTTGTGTTCAAGGTAAATTCCAGCAGCTACTCACATGTGCCAGCAGTCGCTCTGTGTCTGCAACTGCTCTGCTTTCACCCAAACAAGTTTTTGCATGTGCATCCATCGTGCCCATTTATGAAAATGTCATTTGTAAATATTTACTTTATATTTTAATAACTTCTATTAACGCCCCTCAAGAAGATGTTACCACTGCAGCAACTAGCTCAACACTGGCAAATACCTAGGTTGAGATTTAATAGATACTTCTCTGCGGTGAATACCAGCTTAAACAGTTCCTACCCCCTACTTCTTCTTGAAGTATCTATGTTAATACTATCCTCTTATCATTTCCTTTTCATCTGTAGCCAAGTAAATATCTTTAAATAGACTCTAGTAATGTGGATTGTGCCCTACACAGAGTCTTGAAATTGGATCACATTTCAACAACTTCAATATTTTATCATTGTATCATAGTTATCGTTAATGCCTGGATCTGGAAATCAGTGCTGCTGGAGCTTAGATGACTTCTCAAATTCATGCACCGTAGTAACAAAGATAATAAAATCCTTTGTCACCTCAATCACTTTAAAAAAAACCCACCTTTCTGAAGTTATGTCCAAGGGTAATGGCCTTAGCAACGAAGCCGTTGACCCAGAGGCTATTTTGTTGTGTCTTTAGCCAAGACGCCCTCAGCTTGTCAATTCGTCTTTCCTGACGGATCAGTGAAACACAGAGAACTCCTCATTTTCCTGGGGTTTCCTTCAGAGTAACAAATGGATAGGGCCAGCTCCAGCTCTGCCAGATGGTGCTGCACATGGACATTCATCCATCACTGGTTATCAGCAGGTACCCTGCTGCCCTGCACAGGCTTGCCACTGTGCAGGTCACATCTGAGACAATTACACATCGATAGCCTGTTTGTAGAGAACTGCAACAGGGCATGGCTTCACTCCACACGCTGTTGCATATGTTTCATTCAGTATTCAGGTGGGGACCATCCAAGGCAGTCAGTACTTAGTCTGTAGCCTTGGCTGACCACATTCGATGGCCAGCAACGACAGATGTTATTGTTCTTCTTCCATAAGAGACTTCAGGTCAAGTCTTGTGTGTTTCCTATGAATTGACAGTGATTTTCTGCTAGAGCCATCATACTCACATCACCAAACTGTCCTTGACAGGGCCTTCCCTTGTTCTTGATTACATGAAAACCTTGGTTAGCAGAGCAGCAGAGATGGGAAATTTGCACATACCATGTAGTCTTTATTATACCAATACCGACTCCCATTTCCAGTTCACATGGGCTTGCGGGATGATTCATTTCAGTCCACTGCACAAAGGTACTTGTGGGATCTTCTGGGACACAACTCGTCATCTCCTGAGAAGCCAATTTGTCCACCAACTTGTGGTGGGTCAAAGGCTTCCCAACTAGATTAACTTCTAGCCTGAAGATGCTGTATCTGCAAGCTCTCCTTCGTGTAGGGGGAACTTTTATCAAACACTTCTACTGCTGAAAGTTACCACAGATTATTGCTCTTTGAGGCATTCTCCAAGAGTGGCTGTTCATTGAAACAGGGTGATGTACGATGCTGAAGGTTATTTGCAAGGCTTGAGGATTATTGTGGTGCTAGTTTTGGGAGGGATGATATCCCTAAGAGTCTGCTCCTGGTTTTGATTTGGTTGTTCTGCTATTTTAAATAATACAAACAGCTCCCAGGGGAGAGGATGAACTTAGTTCTCCCTGTTATTCACTACTACTAATAAATACCAAATGGCAAACAGCAGCTAGACTGGAGGATACCCTGCCCTCCCACAGACTGTGAGATCCCCCAGCGAATGCCACCACTGCCCACTAAAACAGAAACATCAATCATTGCTGAAAAGGGTTTATTACAGCTATCCTGGGCTTCCCTGCGTAAATACAGAGCAGCCGGACCAGAAGCAGCGGGCTCCTAGCAGTGAGCTTGCTGGGGAGGGAGAGTCCTCCTGTGAGGAAGCTCTGGGATGGCTGTCGGAGCTACTGGGAAGTCATGAAGGACCAGCTCAGTGCTCTGGTTTCACAGCTAGAAAAGAGTGCAGGGCTGTGTGCTGTGATGGGTAAACAGAAACGAGCTCGTCTGTAAGGAACACATGACCATGCAGCGTGTTTAGTGAGTCAAATTCCTAGAAAGAAAAAAAGGGTAAAAATCTATCAACATGACTCCTTAATTAAGCAGCTTTTGCTTTCTTCACACAGAAGGCAAATAAGCCAGTGCTGGGAAAGGCTATTCTGGTGTCTCTGCAAAAAAATCGGAGTGAACAAAAGCAAGCTTCCCTCTCCCCCATCTCTCTGCAGAGACTCAGCATTCCTCCCCTGATGTTGGAAATAAAACCACCACCTGCGGGAGCTGAGCTGCCTGGAGATGCCGCCGACTCTGCTTGATTTGTTTGCTGGCTCGCAGGCAATCTGGCAGAGCCCGTCCACCTGCCAGGCTGCGGGGGCTTGGCGTGCCATGTCGGCGGTGCTGTTCTACCTGCCAGCACCCTCCTCCCCTGCCCTGGCAGAGCAGCCCGCTGGCAGGGAGCATGCCGCAGCCTCCCACTGCCCGCTGCCCACGCTGCTGAGGCTCGCCAGCACGGCCAGGAGCATGACTTACCTCTGACTCCCCTCCGGTAAGCACAGAGCTGGACACTGCTTGTCCTGTGAACGGGGAAATACAAAGACCTGAGGAGGTTCCCTGCTTCACACTTCCTACCGACCTCCTTGCCATCTGCCCCAGCTCCAGGAGATAACATCACGCTGGGAGCTGCCACTTCTGCTGACAGGGAATGACCAGGGACCAGGGACAGGCAGGCTTGCCTCCATGCACGTCCCTCTGTGTGTGTGTGTATTGGCTTTTTGTGCTCCAAACTCAAGCATCAAGTGTGACAGCTCCAGCTGAGCCTGTGCAAGTCCCTCAGGTAGTAACTGTGACTTAGAGTGCAAAAAGATCAAGATCAAATGATTAATATAACTATTCTTTTCCCTAATTCATTAAACGCTCCCAGCTCCACAAATGAAGCTGAAGAAGCAGCCTAAGTTATTTTGCAGCTGCTGCTGCTGCAGCCTGGTTCTTCAGCAGCCCTCTCTCAGTGAAACCATCATCCTACATGCTTTGGGATTTCAGCTCACAGATGACCAGCCAGTTGCTCTCCTATGGTGAAAAGGAAAGAAGGACAGAGAGAACTTTGTGGATTCATCAAATCATATGGATGTCTCCTCAGCTCTTGGGCTTTTCTGCAGAAAAGCATCACGTGGAAATCTGACATTGGGGCTGTGTGAGCAAAACCTTGTGTGCTACAGGGCTTGATAAGGGATTTGAAGTACTTCAAGGCATTATCTTGGCCTTTGAAAGGCAGAATGGGCAGTTTTGTAGCCTTCTGATAGGGCTACAAAATATTAAAAGTATTTGAAAGCAATCTAAAACTCACCAAACTTCAGACCCACTGTCAATACAGAAAATGTTTCTGGCCAGCCTCTGGTCAGGCAGCCACTAAATGTTGGCTCCAGAAGCACAGATTCCTCCCCACTGTCTTGTTACTGGGCAGCTTTGGGAAACCTGGCTTCCCTCTCTCTGCCTCCCTTACCCCCCAGGCGCATTTTGTCTCATCTCTGCTGACCTGAGGTTTTCCTGGGTAGAGGTCCTTTCTTACCCATCTTAATATAGCTCCAAAACTGCACTGATTGCAGCTTCTTGGTGCTACTTTTTATAAATGAGTCAGAGAAAACAGGGCTAGAAGAGACCTTGAGAAGTCACCTGGTCCATCTGTCTGTTCTACAGTTGATCAACAGAGTCAGATACTGATCTAATCTGTGCTGGACCTCTGCCACCTCCTGCTCTGGCACCATGATGGAGGCTACGCTCCCTGATAAGCTGTTCCATGGCTGCACTATCATCTTTGCCATGAGAATTTTTTCCCTAGTACCTAAGCAAAATCTCTCTTTTTGATAACTGAAGCCACTTCCACTTTGTCTTGTCCTCCAAGGACATGGAGAGGACACCCTTCTTGCTAGCAATGTTTATTCTATTTGAAAACTGGTACTATATCCCCACCACCACCGCTTTGGTCATTTCTTCCAAAGACTAAACAATCCCAGAGACTTCCCTTACAGGTATCAGTGACAAAAGCAGCAAAGTCTTGACAATAATTGTAGGCCCAGTAAAGGGAACCTTTAAGTATCTGTATAAGTAGCCAGTGAATTATCCAACAGCGGAATACCCAACCTGGCAGGGCAGAACACATCACTTGCACGCTTGCTGAGATCCACCACTGTCTGGCTCCAGATATGCCTGAAACCCAAAGTGAAACTCAGCCACTCAGACCTCACAGAAAGCTTGCACAGATGTATGCAAATCCGCTGGCTTCATGCTGCTTTGCTTAGCGGCAGTTGGATGTGGGCGTGATGGCTGGCTAGGGAAGGTGAAGGAACAACAGCCGCTTTTGCACCTGGATGGGGAGAGGCTGTCCTGCCCCACCGTGTCATTTGAGTTGCCTGAGGCCAGCTGGCAGGGACGGGATGGGACGGGATGGGACGGGACGGGATGGGATGGGACAGGATGGGATGGGGTAGGGTGGGGGAAGGTCTGAAGGGCAAGGAAGTAGCAATGTGAGGAGAAACACAGAACTGGAAAACCATAGAAAGAGCTGCAAAATGTCTGTGCAGGCCATTGGACTGTGAAGGAAAGTGAGGACTGCTCTGGTTTCCTAACTGAGCTGTGGTGCTTGGCTGGATGGAGGGCCCTGCTTCACTGCTTTCCACAGTGCACATGCTGCTCATGCTGCCTTTTTGCTCCTGCTCCTGCTCTGAAGCAGTGATGGAGTCATGGTGTGCCATGCCAAGGACTATGACAACTCTCCATGGCTTCCCTCTCCTGCCTTCCTTGACAGTGCAGACTCAGTGCCTGGTAAGGGCTTGGAAGAAATTAGGTATGAAGCAAAACAGTCCTGCTGCCAAGTCAAGGGAAACAAAGCCAAAAATTGACGTAACGTTCAAAGAGTACATAAATGGCACCATTAAATTGCCCTTCTTTATCCTAAGATCCAGGAGCTGCAAGATGTCTGGAATTTGAGAAAAGCATCTTTTAAGCAAGAATGGGAGTGACTAGTAGTCAGCATATTAATTCACAATTATAGATATGCATCAGACTCAATAAACAACAAGCCTTGAAAGGGCCAGGTCATGCCCTGAACACCAACAACATCCAAAATGATCCTGGGACTCAGGACACATGGCAAACTACCAAACTACCTGCAGGGATGACTCCCTGTTTTTTACATGATTTCAGGACAGCATCATTAGACACTACCCAGCAGTACATAAAGTCAAGATGTTCTGAGCTGACGTGCAAGGCACATCCCTTGCATTTACTCTGTCCCTTATCATGAATATACCAGGTAAGACCTGGGTTATCCTTAGCGCAACCACCACAAGTTTAAATAGAAAGTCCTTTTACTGTCTACATTTTGTAGTTCTTATCTAAGCATTGTATCTTATACAGCCAGGACAAAACTGCACTGTGGAAATCATGTGCTAAGCAGAAGTCCTTGCTGACAAGCAGCTTGCAAGCCCCCGATTTCTTTCAGAGCCATGACCACTTCTGACCCTTTTTCCATGTGACTTCAGGTCATGCTGGGTTCTCAGTTTGAAAAAATTGTACTATCAGAGAAACTCCAGATGGAAGGCTGTTTGTTTTCACCTTCCTCTGAATGCCCTGTCAAGCAATTTGCTGCTACTCAAAATCTAGACAAACAAGATAACCGCATGCGCAAATCCTGTTTGTGCTGTTGGGCTTCTTCCCTCTAAATATAGCTGGGTGGAGGAGACCTGACTGATAACACAGGGAGTCCTCTGCATATCTGCACCTCAGCCTTGGCACCTGCAGGGGCAATAAGCCATTTTCCTTGAGTTGTTCCACCAGACTCAGATTTTTAAGGGTGTAAAGGCTGAGAAAAGAGTCAAAAACATTGCTTGTGCTTCTCTTGCAGTCAGTGGAAAGAGGGAAGGACTCCACAAGGATCATTCATCCCACCTCTCTCAGACGCCTTTTTGAGGATGGGGTTGCTCACTCTCAGGCGCCTCCCGTTTTGGTGACAGACCTGGCTGCTCCTCCCATGGCAGGGAGACTCCCCATCCCTCCCACTGGCTTCAGGCTGATGGAGCCACACTCTCTCACTGCAAATTCTTATCTCACTCACTCCATTTTAAACCTGGAACTGCTCCATGAAAATTAAAGGCTCATTTTCACAGGGGTCTTCCAGCTGCTTCGCACAAACCCTCTGTCAACTGGCTAGTGAAGCTGGGTTTACAGCAGGCTAGCTCCAGCTGAGCAGGTTGTCCAGCCTGACCTGGTAAAGTGATTCACACTAGTGTAGCATTGACCAGGTGGGCCAAATTCTCTGCAACTTCTATTTTTTTTAATAGCCTTTTATCCATAGCATGAAATGTTCCCTTGGGAAACTCATTCTTCTAGAGTTTCCAGAAGTTTGGGCAAGAGCATGTGTTGGCTTTGAAATCCCTTAGTGGCTCAGCTCCCCAACAGAGACCAATATTGAGGGGTTTGGATGTTTTTTTGTTGGGTGGGGCTTTTTTGTTTAATTTGGTTTGGGGTTTGGAGGTTTTTTGGTTTAAATTTTTTTTTTCACTTGCACTCTATACTTTGACTGTCCCAGAAACTAGAGATGGCTGAATTTTCAAGTCTCTCTGTGTCTCCTCCAGAGAATATTTCCATGTAATGCCTAAGCCACACAAACAGACCAACTGTGCAAGAATGGAAATCCTGTTCAGGGCTCAGCTAGGCTTTTTCTGTAATGTCCTTTCTGGGAGATCTTGGAAGAGATTGTCACAATGGCCACATTTTTGTCTTTTAACAAACATGCCATATCTTGGCTCCATTTCCTCCATTCCTTATCACTATTTTGTTAGCTTGAAGATAACTTCCAGGAGATCTGGTCTCACCTTAAAGTCTGATCAAAGCAAATTCCCTGGTTTTTTAAGAAGTTATGGGGGGAAAGGGTGGATGTCTTTTTGTCTGGTAACAGTTTATTTTAATCTGACTGTTTTCTCCTTTTGTAATCCATGAGCACTCATGTTTTTAGAAGGCTTGCCAGTTATGATAGGTTTCCTTGACGTTACTGTAAGAGACAAGGCTAAACACAGCTGTCTGGTGCCTGCGATCCTTAGGAGTCCTGCAGGACCCAAGTCAGTAAAAATAAACTGAACTTTAGACATGCTTAAGCCAAGGGATTTTTCAGCCAAATCCTTTGTAAATAGGCAAAAAGTCCAAGTAGATATGGGGGGACAAATTCGTGTCTGGGGTCACTCCAGTAGGTTCACTGGCACTCTGCTCAGGATTCATTTGCTGCAGTTCATCCTCTACAGAAATCCTTGTGCTAGGAACAAGCAGTATATTAATCAAAAACCAAGGTTCAACTCCTCAACTTTTATGTTCATGAAAATGAATAGAGAAGAACAAGTAATAGAGATGGCATGCATCTAAGTGTCAATATAATACCGCATTTGATGAGTTTTCATTAACTGCCAGAGCTGAAAAAAAACATTTCAGGAAAATACATACCAAAACACTTTGAAATATTCAGAAAGCATGTGAAGATGAATGTTTGTGAGAAGGAGGTAGGCACCATCCTGCATCATCTTTGATTTTCAATCCACATTTTCATTGTTCACCCAATTTTTAGAGTAGGATGATTCAGCGTGGTTGAGTCATAGGCTGGAAGAGCATCCCAGACGTTGATTATTATCCCAGCACGACACCAGTGGAAAGTGTGTCTGAGCCTCCAGCAAGTCTAAATGCCCTACTTCTCCTTGTGGTTAGGTTATAGAGGGTTGTTATTGCTTGTCTCCAGCTTTTAGGTTTAATTTGTAGTGCAGAAGGAGAGACTTTCCTCCAGGTGGTAGTTCAGAAGAGGAGCTTAACTTAGATACTGTACAGTTGTATCTATATCACTCTACCTGGGCACACGTCCACATTCCTCATCTGGAGGCACACTCCAGACATGCCCTAGTCCAGGTGCTCACCAAACTCTGAACTTTTCTGTCACCCAAGTTTCCACAGAAAGGCAACTCAAACCAAATGGTAGCAACGGTCTGCTGTGAACAAGCTCCCAGTGAGAACGGAGGGTGGATCTAATCAGGACATGCCATCCCATGCACCTGTGGACAGGTCTGGCCTCTGGGCTAGTCTCTGGAATAGCCTCTCGTCCTCCAGCAGGGAAGGGGATTCTGAGGACACTGTGTTCCTATGTGCTAATGGCAGGTGATGCAAATATCCACCCTGTGCAATCCCTTGGCACGGGTGTAAATGACCATCTGAAACCCTGCAAGGGGCATTAGAAGAAATATGACACTTAAACCCTGTGTGAACGTGGGGGGGACAGCTGCAGAAAAGCATTGCGACACAATGACATATCAGGGAATGATCTCAGAGGCATTGAAGAAGGACAACTGATGAATTGGGGAAGCTTTAGGAATTCTTCCAAGCACCAGGCTCTTGTTTTATTTCAAATGTACCACATCATAGGAAAGAGGCATGGTTCTGCAATGTTTCTCCTGGAGAAACTGGAATTAAATGTTATTCTTAGTAATAGTATATGCAGGTGTTCACCAGATATTAACAAATGTTTCACTATTAATTGCATGAGAGGTAGTTTCTACAGCAAACACTTCATCTTCTGATTCATACAGCACCTCTCCTGTTGCCTTTCTACCTTTTAAAAATGAATATGTCAGTAATGTAAAAAGCATACTATGCACACCTTTTACAAATGGATATTCTCCAAAACCAGCTGAAAGCCCCTAGATGACTTGGCTGCATCCCCATCAGGGAGTAGACATAACAGCATGTGGTTTAGGTGATCAGTACAGGACTTGATTTGTATGTAAATCAGTGAATACTCAAAGTAATATTCACAGCAAAACCCAGGAGAAATCTGCAGGATGAATTCTGTTCACACACAGAGGCAGTGAGCCACCTGGAATACCGTGAAGAGGACTGGTTAAATTCATCACAGAAACTGGTCCTTGCATACAGGTCTCAGCAACCTTTCACTGTGAACAGCCGACCAGGTTGATGCCAGACCTATAAATGCACAAGCAAACACACACACTCACGTATACGCTCCCTTCTCACAAATGGAAGTCACATTTGTAATAAACACTGGGATGTGGGGGGCAATTTATACCTACCTTCACTGCTATTGCGTTACTTTTTAGAGCCAGGTGAATTCAACAGAAAATATCACAGCAATATTTTGAAGTGGCACACTGTGTTTCTATAAAGTGTTTCTTCATTAAAAATGCATTAAAAAACACTGAAGTCTGAGGTACATATCAATATTACAGTAGGCACTTGAGGTTTACTTTCCTAAGATTGATCTTGCTCCTGTGAAAAGTCTGCCTCAATAAACGCCAGCTGTTTGGTTTTGTTGATTTTTTTCTTTTTTAAATTGCTGTGCCCATGTTGAAAAAATCTGTTTAAGAATATTGCAGTGTAAGCAATGCTCTTCTGTAGGAACAGATCTATTTTCTGGTGTGGAGAAAAAAAAAATCAAAAGCTTAACATTATTCTTCCATGTTCAAAAACATGTATTTAATCAATAGATTTATCTGACTCACTGCCAGTTTGACACCACTGAAACTAGAGAAGTTGCAAGCTCGTGTATATGAGTTGAATTTGTTCCTAAACATAAATATAAATAAACAGAGCATCTGCAGCTACTCCAGATACACTGAAATGACAAAGGCTATCAACCCTCATGCTTCAGGGTACATAATCTGATAACCAGCTGAGGTCAGGGAGAAATATCCCCCACTGGTATAACCTTGACTAATTGGATTCATTATAAGCCTTTTATGTCTTTCTCTAAAAAATCTTACATTAGCCACTAGATGGACCAGCGGCCTGTTCTGGCATGGCAATTCCTGCATATCTAATTCACAGAACAGTTGGCAATGGGTGGTGCAGCTCCTGTAAGTACCACTGAATCAGCAGCACACCAGCTGGAAGGGACTCTGCCTGCATCCCCACGGTGGCACAGGGCACTCCAGATGACGCCTTAGTCAGGAGGTGGGAAAGAAGAGGAGGCTTTTTGCCATGGTGAACACATTTATGGAATATCTGATTTACAGACATCTGATTTATTTGATTTACAGGGTCTGAAGTACATGTCATCTGACCTGGCATCCAGACGAGGACAAGAAAATTAAAATCAGAATAGAATAGAATAGAACAGAATAGAATAGAATAGAATAGAATAGAATAGAATAGAATAGAATAGAATAGAACAGAATAGAATAGAATAGAATAATGTAATGTAATATAATGCAATGTAATGTAGCATCGTGTAGCATTGAACACATCTAAAGGTTGTGTGCAGGAGCAAGAATCCTGAAACAGGAGATGAGCCAGTGCTGGTCTGTGAAATGCTGGCTAACCAGATGCCAACCTACCTCCTTTATTCCACCACAGAGAACAGATGGGTGAGCTGGAATAAAATGCAAAAGAAAAGCAGACGTCCATGGTCAACTTTATACAAAGAACAATAAAACTCCTCATGACATTACAGAAAGCTAAAGTACGTTAATACTTTTCTAATGGTGCTTGCCGCAGAAGCGAAAGCTGCATATGCTTGTTAGCCACAAGGTGCTTGGGTGATTATCAGTGAAACGGAGCAGAGGGCTGCATGTGATGTAATTAGGAAGGTTGCTCAGAGAGCAATTTCACTGCTGAGATGAGGTTCATGCTATTAGAAACAGAGATTCTCCCAGACTGTAAAAATAAGAAGACAGAGCGAGAGACTTCTGCTTCACAGCTTGCTGAGTCACAGGTTGAGGTATGTTTTCCATCCAAGGCTATTCTTGCTAATATGTCACACTTCAATGACACTTGAGGCTCAAAATGGAGCAATCTTGTTTGTCTGGCCACTTGCCAGGGTAGCTGGAGACTTGTGGACTGTGCCCTGACAATGGTTTACTCAATTAAAAGCAACTATATCCTCCTCCTGTCCCCAGGAGGAGAGGAGGTTGCAAAGCAGCATCTTCATGTCTCTTTATGTGGAAAACACAAGTACTCAGGCAGGAATAAAAACAGTGCACTCAGTTTCCCTTTACGCTTATCATTACCAGTGAACATAAAAACTGGAACGAATTTTTAGGTACTCAAGGAAGTTCCCAGTAGATAAGCTCATTTGTCATGAATCATATACACAGGCTGGCCCTGTAACAGCCGAAATAAACACTGCTGCCTCTGTTTGTCTCTGAGGAGCAACCCTGTTGACAACTGTCTCGCCATTACAATGCACAACAACATTCAGGCAGCTGCGGTAGCCCTGAGAGGCTGGAGTTCTTCTAAAACATTATGTTTTCCTCATTTGATGATTCTCCTCATATTTGGGAAGTTTTGACAAAATCCTTCTAGCAAAATGGGACCCTGGTCTTGCTTGTGCAAAAGGCCGTTTCTCATCTGCTAGAAGATGGTCAGCAGGTGAGGGTGGCTCACAAGCAGCTCAGACCTACCTCCCAAGCCGAGTGTGCTCCATATAAATACCTCCACCCTGTGATGGCATGGGCTGCTGTGTCTTCTGCACCTTTCATGATGAAGAAAGCGAGCCAGAAAATCCAACATCTCTGTCTCTTATCTGCATAACCCTAATGTGTCAAAAACCAAATGGGACCTGTTTCCCGTTAGGTCTCCAAGGAATGTATTAGGCAATCTATGGTGCTTGAGTATTTGGAGATTTTTGGTGTTCAGATCATAGCAAAATGAGGCATCCTCTGCAAACTGGGATAAGCTGGCCTTGGTACAGCTGGGACTCAGAGTCTAAGCAATACCTTTTTCTTTTTTTTTTTTTTTTCCCCTGGCATGGGCTGTGAACATCAGAGGAGAGTCAGAGGGAAAGGACACAGCCTTTCAGTCACAACACAACTTTTGAAATCACCTTTGTAATCTTCTTTCCTTTTGATCATGATGAAATGCTGGAGCACTAGTCCTCCCCCAGCAACATTACCAACACAGATTCATAGAATCATTTAGAATCATTTAGATTGGAAAAGACCTTTCAGATCATCAAGTCCAACCGTTAACCCAGGTTAACCCAAGCCAAGGCCACCACTAAACCATGTCCCTAGGCACTGCATCCACACATGTTGTGGTCAGAAGGGGCAGCCATGGCATCCATCCCCAGGCAGATCCATGCAGGTGGGCTATAGAGCCCATATGATGATGGCTACAATCAGCGGAGGTGAAAGAGACACACAGTAGGTCTGTAACCCTCCATTAAGTTCCCTGATCCATGACCTAGGGGCAAAGAAGGTGGCACAAAGAGGCAGCATGCATGTAGCTAAATGTTGATGGGGTGAGTAATTACTGACTCACCAGCTTTCATTGCTTTTCAGGGTTTTTTTGGGGAGGGTGTTTGTCTGCCAGGCTGAGAGCATGGGAAAGCCAAATCCCACATTTCTCCATGGGGACCGGGAACCAGCAAGGTGTTGGCTCATTTGGTTTCACTCCTGACCTCCTCCCCACAAACTGAAAGGGACCACCAGAAGAGAGGCAGAGTTCACAGTTCCCAGGGTGTCAGAGTCGACACTACTGCATTTCACTGCATTTCAGCCCATTTCTGATTCAAAGGGGGATTCTGTTTCAGACAACCTTAGGTCTCAGGCACAAGAAGATGAAGTTTGAGGCTTTTTAAAAATAAGCGTGTAATTAAAATGATTCTGGTACAAATCAGCTCTACATTCCGGAGAGGATGTGGAAGAGGAGGAGGAAGGGAGAGGACAATGAATTTATAATCTGGCTTTTAGTGAGGTGTAAATTAACCACCCAGACTCCCACCCCTTGCACCACAGGCAGGACACCGGCCGGTGGCGGGGGCAGTGCATTTGTTGTTCCTCCTTGTGCAATGACTGTGTGTCATGTACTTCACAGGCCTAACCATGACTGGTATAATTTTTAAATCTTGCCTGTTGCTTTTTTATGTTTTCAGATCAGCTATGCATTTCATCAGCCTCCTGCCCACCAGCAATTACAAAATATGAGCCTTTGTGGGAAAGCAGAGATGTAGAAAGAGTTTCTTATGAAACGGTGGCTGGGACTGTTCCAGACACCTCCGGCCAGCTGCTCTCCAAGCAGCAGCTTTGTGATACAAGGGACAGTAAACATCAGCTTCGCAAAGTCAGGCGGTTGGGCCTTTTGGCTTCAGGCCCACTGAACAAGTTCTCCTGACTACTGAGGCATGGCTCAGGAAATAAAAGGGCTCTTTAATGCTGGTATCTTTGGACGCCTCTGTGCAATATAGCTGGAATTGGTCCAGTATTCCTACCTGCTTTGCATCTTAGGGTATAAAGCAAATCCAAACACATCACTCCTTTCCTGGTGCTCGATTTTCATTGAAGTATCTCCTGCTATTAATTCTGCCCTGCCCAGCCTTGAACAGTGCAACGTCACCAGGCAGCTGTATTGCTTGTGCTAACTAGAAATAGATAGCTCTGGTGGAGGGGCAGAGACGGCAAAATTATCTTTTTTCCAGTCCGCAATGCAGAAACTGTACCCATTTACATAAATTCTACCTGCAGAAATTCTGCATCTTGCAATTTCCTCCTGACTGACTGTAATGTCAGCTGGGTCAGAGGAAGGCAACACACACGTGCAAGGTGCTTTATATGGGTGCGGCAGGACTCATATTCTTGAGCGGCCTTACAGTTGAACTATAGAAAAGGCACAGATGGAGTCAAAAAGGTGATCAGCTCCTCTTTATGGAGAAAGTAAACAGGTTGGGATTCTTCAATCTGGAAAAGAGAATGAGGTGAAATCTAAAATCATGCAGCTTTCCAGGCAGACCAGAAAGTGTGCAATTGCTCATTGCAGGGAAGAAGGGGGGGACACCAAATTAAATGATCAAGCAGAACATTTCAAGCAAACTAAAGGGAATACTCTTTCACACAGCCAATAATTCAGCGAGGAGAGTCACTGTCGTAAAATTTTCACTGCCATAAATTCACTGCCATAAACTTTTGGAAAGCCAAAAGTAAAACAGGTCAATGAAAGAGACTGTGAACATTGGGTCTGAAAGGATAAGGTGAGCTCACTGTGGAGAATAGGTCCAGAAGTCCCCAACATACAGATTTTATTAGAGGTTAGCTAGATCCACTCTCCTTGCCCTCCTTCTTATGTTCTTTTTCAGCATCTGCTACCAATAACTGTCAATGACATGACACTATCTTGATAGACTTTTGATTTGACTCCGTGCAGCCACTCTTAAGTGATTTAATGGACCAGCTCCTCTTTGGAGTAATTCCAATGTCTTCAATAAATTTGAAGCAGAAATTATTTCCTACATGTTTGACAATTCCCACTTTGTTTCCATTTCAGTATTTCCGAAGACTTAAAAGCTGCCCTTAGCCTCTGAACTTTTCCTTTGAGTTCATGTCTTGGTTCTTTCAATTGTACTCAGTGTTACATTAAGACAAGCATTATATATACACGTGTGTGTGTGTGTGTGTGTGTATACACACATGGTAGTATTTTGTTCAATTGTCACAACAAATAGTGCCAAATGAGGGGCTGAAACTCTCAGATATCCTGATGATGGGATGAAGATATACTACATTACTGCCACTCTGGATCTGAGCATTTTTAAGTACCTGGCAAGAGGGGGCAAGTAAGCTGTAAAGGGCACATCCCTGTAGCAATTATGGGAAACACTTGGAAGCACCAGTAAAAGGGTTGGGTGGCCCATGGTCAGGTCCCAGCTCCCTGAGGCAGCTCCATTATTCTCTGGCTGTTTCTGTAGAAGAGGGAGGACCTAGAAGAGCTTCTGGTTTCCCAGGCCAGGTGTGCCCCCAGCTGTGCAACACTTCCCGATGGGGCACGGGCACCCACATCCTTCTCCCGCTCTACTCCCCCATCCCAGTTTCCAATGAAAGGCAACACTGAGCATCATGGTCCCAGCAGATCTTTGTGCCTCTGCTCACCAGCCTTTTTCCACTCAGCCTCTAACCATCATCAATACCATAAACTCTTTGGGGCAGGTGCTGTCTTGTCCCTTTGCACTGATACTGCCTAGAGGGGCTCACATGTAATCTGGACCTCTTATTCACCCCAAAGAACAATAACCTCCAACCTATCTCAAAAGTGTCTCCACCCTCTATTATGATAAGAGATATAACCACAGGAAGAAACCACCCCGCTGAGGATGGGGGTGATGCGCACTACTGATCCTCTGTGGTCCTAGCTGCAATGACAGGATGAAGTGCCTACTTCCACTTGGGGAGGTTGAGCAGCCCTGGGAGCCTGTGCAGTGGTGCGCATGGCAACCACAGGAACTCCTTGGCTATCACAATCTTGCTGACGGCTCTCCTGGGTTTCAGCCTCTCCTGAGGAAGTGATCTAGCAAAGCAGAGCAGGGATGTTAAATGCTGCATTATCATCTGTTGGAAAGGGCTACCTGTCAAGGCTAATGCAACCTATGAACCGAGTGTTCAGCAGTACCACGTACAATTTGTCAAGAACTACAGTATAAGTCCAGTTCTCCATCTGTTTCCTGAAAATGAGCTGGAAAGTCCTTTCTCCTAGCTACTGTCCTGCTTTCAAAACAAATATTGTGATTGTAAGGAGAGCCTTTGCCAAGCTGGAGCAGCAATTAAGCCAGAGCATCTGATCTCACCTTGACTTACTCTGTCACAATAGCCCTTTCTCATGATATTTGGCACTGGTAGAAAGGACTGTTTATTGAGAGCCACCGATGGCCTGGCTCAAAAGAGACAGCAGCTTCCGTTTTCATTTCCTGAAAGCAGGGCCATCAAAAGGGCAAAAGGTTGACGGAATAATTAAAAATAAAGATGGGCTGAACTTTTACTGGGAAGGAACTGGGACTGCCTTTCTCACTTCTGCCCACCCTCAGTCCCATGGCAATAGAACTGCTTGCTGCACAGCCACAAAATCCAGAACAGAGCAGTACCGAGCCCTGCTAGCGTTCAGCAGAGCTGACCTTCTGGGTTATGTCTTAGAAACCACTTGCAAAACCATTCTGTCTTCCATGTAGTTTCATCTTCCCTGGAAACTCATGAGACCTGACTAAATAGACCCCTGGGATCCTTTCTCCAAATGATATTTGTTGAAATTAAATTAATTTCTAATGGGAGACAGAACCGTTGCGAAGAATTGATGGTTCTTCAGACCCTCGGGACATCTGATTTCATGTACCTATTTGCATCAGTGTAGACAACTGTACTATCTCTTTACTATTAGTGCAGGCTTGAAGTTTGATTCTTGTCATAGATAGTAGTGATAAGCCTATTCAGAGGCTCCTTGTGTCAATTGGAAATTTTCCATTAATGTTAATGGACTTTGTCACAGTGTTAGGAAAGGGTACTTAGCAGGAAGAGATAGTTCCAGTAGGCAGCTATCCATCCATCTCTTACCCACACAATTACTATAATGACCATTCCTTACTGATTCGAGCTCTGCCACTATTTCTTCTTGCTTTCTGAGACTTGATTTATGCTCAAGAGTTTGAGACTTTCACCTGGCAGCCTTGCTTTCCTCTGGCTCTAGTTTTTATATACACTATTTAGTTTATCCTGCAGCCCAGTTTATCACAGGAGAAAATCCTCTTTTGTTGAATTATTATATCAACCAGACACTCCTTGCAATATGCTGATGCTTGTCCAGAATCTGAATGGAGCTGAGCCAAGCTGAATGATTCCAGGAGTGAGTTCACCCTTACAGAGCAACTCCAGCTGAAAGATTAAATACTAGATGGGCGCTTACAGTTGGGAGATTAATGGCACTGCTTCAAAATGTGTGGCCCTGTTGCGCATCCAGTTCCCACTAGTCATGTCAGAAAGTACATCACACACCAGCACTATCTACCAGTAGAATTTCTGTCACGCCACCAAGGCCAGTTTAAAATGAAAAATATTGCTAGTGTTATCTCCTGTATCCAGGGCTTGTACTTGCACAGGGAATTTGAGGCTGTGTGTAAAGCTATTGCTAATCTTTTAGTTGTTCCTGGTTGCATCTATGCTGTTGCTGTATTTACAGCTAAGTGTCGTGACAAAAAAGCTAGTTGGTGTTACAGAGAACAATTCCGCCAGTTCCTGAAGCCCTGCAAACTCAGATGTAAACCTTTGCTTGAAAAGATATTCTGAAACTCCCTGGTAATTATGTGACCAGCTTCTGAGCCATGTCCCTCCTGTACGACTGAGTAAGCCTTGCAAACACATCTTGACTAATGAGCATGACGATGGGACTAGGAGTGTCCTCTTTCTGGGTCTCCTCACTCTGTGAATGGGAACACAACACAGAGAAGGGCAATTTTGATAAGCACTCATGCCTTTGGAAGGGTGGAAAGTCCTCCAGGAAGGACTAAGATGGTCGGGGCAAGTACCCAGGGTGACAGCACTGAAGGGAGCAGCGTTTATGTTGCGTAGCTTTTGTTCTGCTTACCCAGATGTACAGGCACGGTGGAGGATGGACAGAGAGCTATGTCTGTTCTGAGCTGCCATCAACTGGTGGTGTATTGGATGGATTGATTGGATGGTATTTGCTGGACTTTTTGTTTTACAAAAATGGACACAGTTGTGGTATGTAAGTGCATGACCAAGGACAGTAGTATCTTTGTTCTTGACTGTACACGCCAGCCTTCAGAGTGGTTCCTACATAGATACACCACCACGTTTGTCACAGGGTGTCAGAGCCAGCGTCAAGTCATTGGTCCTACTTCCAAAAGAAAAGGAGCCAACCCTTAGCATTTTAACTAAAGATGTATCTTGGAAAATAAGCACACAACTGTCCACAGGGAGAGTAAGAGGAAATATGCAATTATATTTTTGGATTTCATACACACACATATATTTTACTTGACTTAGATATATAAGCATACATGCCAGGACATACCTGAATCATGTACACTTATAAACTCATGCATGCACACAGATCCATTTTCACTCATACACATACATATGTGTATTCATGCATGTACTTATACATGCACATATGTATGTATGTACATACATACACAATCTCCCAATGAGTATCATGGTTCTGTCCTGACCTGTTACAAGACAGAGGCAGTCTTTTGAACCTTAAGCAGTTGCAGATAAAGAGTATACCCCATTGTGGAACTAATTGTTTCTAACAGTTTTGTTTTAGCTATGGGATGGCTCCATTTTAAGATAGCACTAAAGGAAATAAAACATTTATACATTTGGGGGGGGGGTGTGGTTTGGTTGTTTTTTG
Source organism: Falco biarmicus (assembly GCF_023638135.1). NCBI lineage: Eukaryota > Metazoa > Chordata > Aves > Falconiformes > Falconidae > Falco > Falco biarmicus. The sequence goes on from NC_079289.1 coordinate 32,929,163, forward strand.
GTTGTTTTGGGTTTTTGTTGTTGTTTTTTTTTTAAGCTTGTTTTCTTTCTTTGCTCTTCTTTTGATTTCAGAACTTCAGAATATGTTCACCACCTCCTGGGCTCCTTTTCTGAGATGTCAGTTCTGCAGTTTGTCTAGGTTACGAATTGGTTTGCTTTGCAGGTTTGTAGCTCGAACCAGAACTGCTAGTGGGGAACTCAAATGAATAAAATTAAAAAGACCCTCCAGGCACCACATGAATTTATAGCACAGATTGCCAGTGCCACCTAGAAAAGAGAATGAGATCAAACACTAATCCATCTATGTCTGCAGGATGCTATGGAATCCAGCATGGCCAAAAATGGACACAGCAGCCTTTTTTAAATATGAGTTACATTTCTCATACATCAACAGAACAGAAGGATACAGACTAGCTCTCACAAGGCATTATGAGACTTGTGTATATGTTTGCATGTCTTTACTGCACGTATATGTTTCTGTAGTGAAGTTACTGTAGCCATGTTTTTTCTTAACGCAAATGACTTTAAAATGCTCTGAGAGTACATTTAATAACCATGTTCCTGTACAATGCAATTCTCTGTGTGAGAGCCATTGGTGACCTTCCCTTGCAAACCAAGATGTAATGAACGTAGTGAAAGCTGTACATGTTTCTATGATCCCAGCCAGTGGATTTATGATTTAATAAACAGCACAGGAAAAAAAAAATCAGCTAAAAAAATCCCTCCAGCCCTGCCAATCTGCCGAGAGCACCTAATTGCTCCAGAGCTCACAGTTTAATAAACTCCACCTGGTGTTGCTTCACCAGCGCCACTTTGTACATCTCTATTGCTCAGGATGTCTGAGGTTCATTTTATTGTTCTGAGTCTTTTGATTATGCTCAAGCTAAAATAAAGAATTGCAAATTCTAATTTGCAGTGACCCTGCTTTGTAAAAGGGCGTTGGGATGAGCAAAAATAGAGACGAGTCTCATGGTCTTGTGTTTTAAACCATTTATTTTCACTACAGTGTATAGTCTCAATTCTGCAAAGCTTCTTTACCTGTAAATTAAAGGTATGTTTAAGACCATTTGTTTTATCCAAATGTAACCATGTATTTAAATCTATATCTACACATAAGAGCCTGGCTCAATGAAGTTGTAAAGCAAAATGCGATAACTGAGTTTTCATAGCAAGTCAGAATGAAGCTGTAACACAGTTCTGAACAATATGCAAACTGTGACATATATTACAGTTAATGTCATCGGAGGAAGGGAACATTTCTGGCACAGCAAAAAGATTGACACTGACAGCTAATGGGGGAAAAATGCAAAACTCCTAAATCACACCAACAGCACACACGAAAATTGAAGCTGTCATTGTGCTAAGATCTCCAGAAAAGAAAACACAGAACTCTCCATCCCTGTAGCCAACATCAGAAAATGAGGCAGAAGTGTGAAACCAAAAAGGAGTATAAATTCATTCCAATTGCTCCCAGATACCTGATGCAGGGAAAAGAGGGAGATTAAATCAGCTGTATTGAAAGAGAAGGAATCCAATGCATCCAAAGTGGAGCACAACAAAAGTAAATTGAAGCCCACAATAGTGGTACTGAAAAATGGACAGTCTTTTCTAAAGGAGAACTTGATCTGAGTACAAGTAAAGTGAGTTCTTTGTTAGATTGGATTTAAGACGAGAAGGAAAAAACCTCATGGACAGACCACAGGAACAAAAAGCCTGATTTAATTTTAACAAGTTACAGTGAATGCTGCAGATGGAAGAATGACAGAGGTCTAAGTGGATAAGAGGTTAGTGTAGATTCCAGAAAAAACCAGCCTTTTCAGCCATTTCATTACATCTAACACAGTGCCTGCGGCTTGTTGAGCCATTTGTTTTCCCTTCCTTGTGAGCTTCATATTTATGCTAGTTCGATAACAAGTTTTGTGTGTACAGATGCTACAGGATCTGAAAAGGTAAAACTAGGAGAGATGCGACAAAAGTCATCATTTGCTTCTTCAGCCAAAAGTCTCCCAAAGAAGTGTTGGATATCCTATTGCTTCAAATGTTTACTACAACGGACACAGAATTGACAGCTGTGTATGAGCTTGCCCTGGCAAAGGAGTGGAGTGTGTAACCTCATCTACCCTTTCAGTCTCTGAGCTTTGATGATTCATATTCTGCAAGAGCAGCTTTGCCTATAAATAAAAGCAGGTTTAGCAAGTGAAACCAGTTAGCCTTTAAACACAAACTAAACGTGTGCCTCAAAAAAAAAAAAAAAAAAAAAAGAAGAGCTTGAATTCAAAGAGCAAACCCCTCTTGCTGTGAAACGCTTTCCAGAATTTAATTTCACATGTAGGACCAGTAGCACTCACAGCAGGAAGGCAGAATGAGTCATGTGGGGTTGTCGGGAATTAGGATGAGAAAGCATTGCAAAAGTACTCATAACATAAATTGCTTATCATTCTGTCCTTTGTTCTTCAAACAGAGATGACTTTGGCACTATATCCCATCCCAAGGAAAGAGAAAAACCAGGAGGGTGCTAGACAGAAGGCTAATCTCACCAGCACTCTTACCATCCTGAAAGGCAGCACAATTGTTTTTTATTCAATGCAGTAATGGAAGATAAAGAAGAGAAAACAATGTTTTTAGAAAGTGGGACTGCTTCTTTGTTGCCCTGTTTCTGTGTGAACCGATTTATTTCAGAGAGGATGAGAGAGCAAAACCATCATTCTGGTTTGACAGAGTTCCTACCTGTTTTCAGAGTCCTTTGCGCTGTTCTGCATGATAAAGTTCAAGGCAAAAGATGTTCACATATCTTGGCAATGACAGAAATGTAAAAAAAGGTCCATTCAGTTTATCTCAAATTTGGTCCCGCCTTGTTATTCATATCACTGCCAGTTCAGCTGAGAGCAAGGGAGCCGCTGAGGAAGATGGGGTTTTGCCCAGCTCCATCTTAGGGCAAGAGTACACATCCTCAAAGCGGTTTACACTGGTTGCCACTTTACAGGGGCTTTTGCTCCTGAAAACTCCTGCCCAAGTGAGTCCAGACCACCTATCTTGTGGAGAAAAAAACCTGAAATTCTTTGCACCACTTTTCTCTGGACTGGATGGTTGAAATGGTGTCTGTGCAATGGCAGAATAGCCACTGTTAGGGAATAGGTACAAGGATCAATTTCAGCTGCTTATACTTAGTTTTTTGGTGTTCCTAAGGATTGATGTTGTCATATCCTTTTTTTCCCCCCTCATTTTTTTTTTTATTTGTGGGTAGAAGAAAATATAGACATATATATGTTTCCTAAAAAGTGCCCGTTTTAAACAGGGCACCAGGCATCAAATGCTGATTCACAAACCACAAAGTCCAACATTCCCTTCCAGTGCAATATCAGCACAGGTCCTGATACACACATAGCATGGTATCAGATTAACTTCTTGAAAGGGAGAGTGATTTTCTTCCTGACGTGATAGGTAATTCATCTTTCTGTGAATCAATGAAATCAGGCCAAAGACAATCTCTACTAGCATAGTTTATCCTCCTCCTTCAGTAATGTGTATTCCTTATCTGCTTTTCCTGTTTCCCATAAAGCAATTACTTTAGACCAAAATCTTCCCTGATTCGGAGTAAACAATGTCCTGTCAAGCCTTGGGAAACATGGAGATGTCTCACTGTGGTGGAGGTCAGTCAGCGCCCAATGTTTTGTTCCCCTTGCAGAGAGCAGAGTCGACCATGGGAGCAGTGCAAAAGCCCAAGGGGTCTTCTCCTCCCCTTCGAAATGCCTGGGGTGGCATTTGTCCACCCCAGGGCAAAGGCGGGGAGAAATGCTCCCACCATGAGCCAGTGACACTTAATATCAACCTGCGCTGGCATGAGCAGCTGGACTCCATGGGGACCTGAGAACAGAAGCCAACAGTGAACACACTACAAATATCTTCAGATAGACATTGTCCTGGCTCTAAGATGTACAAATGAGGAAGACTTTTTTGACATTTGGGATGTTTCATTTAGATTGGGTATCTCCAAAATGGGTGCCATGAACTTGTTTTCCTTGGTGCCTTCCCTGCCTGTGGTATGGAAGGAATAGCCCGATGGCATTTCCCTTTGCTTTTGCCTGTCCGCAGCAAGTTTCTGAGTAACTGAGCAAAACAATGGTCCTCTGGCTGGTTGGCTTGGGGCTGAACAAGTCACCTGCTTGGGGAAAGTGTCTGTCATGTGCAGGGATCTTCTGCTTTCACATGTGGTTGGAGAGTAGGAAGAACATGTCCCTGGTACAGCGCTCCATGACAACCCAGGGGAATACGAAGGTAGAGGGATAAGGGGGTATGGGTCTCTAATTCAGAGCATATTAAAAAGACAGTACTGGAAAATGGATCTGTATTTATGGGCATACCCCATAACAGAAGGATCGTATCACTTCATTCAGCAGTGGGAAACATAGGAATCCATATCCCAGATTTAGGTCTGGTTGTTGTACTTTCAGTGTGGAATTTGGCTTATTTAACTTATGGCATACACATGCGAGCCAGTCAGACTAAGCCCCCGTTATAGTCGATGGAAAGAAAGGCCATTTCCAAGCCACCATTCACCTGATCTGTTGTAAAAGATTTCCGCAGGCTGAGACAAATTGAACTTTTAGTGTCTTTCACCTGCAGTGATTGTTCTCTAATCTTCACAAGGTAAAACTGTTCATAAACCCATAATGACTCTCCAATAAATGCAGTCTCCTAGAAACAATCCCAGTAAAGATAACTTTTACTTTATTAGGCAGCTGCTTTCACTAAGCAACAATTTCTAGATAATCCCTTGAACATCACCTAACCTGCACCACAAATTAGCACTAAAGAAACCTGCTGGTGAGGTCATGTGTCTATAAATGGGATCCACACTCGGATGTTCTGCCCAAATCCCCATCCATATTACTATCACTGCCCAGAAGCACTGCATGGGCAGTGACCTCTGCCTACCTAAGTGGCTGAATGTACTTGTCCATCAACCCGCCACCCTCTCCCACCCCAAAGTCTGCCTTGTCACATATCCGAATTTCAGAAAGCTGAGATGGCACAGCAGCCCATCTCCTCCTGCTGCCACACTGGGTCACAGGATGGTGAGGAGCTCCAGATGCTCCCGGTGGATCACGTGCACCCTAAAAGGGCTCCTTTGAAGAAGATGCAACCAGGACAACAGCACAGTGCCTGGGCGACCTGCCTTACCTACCCCAGCTGTCAGCAGATCAGAGGATTCCCTGACCAGCTATACCCACATGGCATATTGTGGGGCAGGAGGGACCCCACCGCTCTGCATTTTAAATGCATTAAGCAAAGGTGAATAGGAAGGGAGCCAGGTGGGAGCTTCATGCTAAAACAGACACGACCTGGCAGGTCTGAGGACTGGAGCAGAAGGTTTCAGGGAGGAGTTGTGTTTAACACATCTGAGCTGGAAGGACAGGTTAGTCATGCATATGGCCTAAAGCAAGGAAGAAGCAGATATGAAAGGGGAAATCCCAAAGAGAGGAGAGGTGCAGGTAAACACACCCCAATAAAGAAAACCCCAAACTTCACTTTGGGAAGGGCAGCTTGCTCTGGTGTAAGAAGTACACAAACAACTGAACATTTGTGAATGCCATATTTACCTTTTCCCTCATATTAACAGTGCACACATATTTTTACCTCTCGCCTAACCAGGGGAGCGGCTGGTCTGATACAGCATCTGATACAGCCTGATGCAGCGGTGAGCATGGCTGTGGCCAGCAGCTTTCTCTCTGTTATCCTCAATGCTTTTGTACTTGTGCATGTGTGTCTGGGGCACATCCCACAGATTTTTGCCCTGAGAGGTTAGGGGTGCTGGCTCACAAACTGAGCAGATGGCACATGGCCCATAAGGAACATAACTGATCTGCTGATGTTAAATAGTATATATTATTGATTTTCCTATTGGATGGACCACAGACCAATGAAAAGCTTGAAGGCTACCGATCTGCTGGTCCAAACGTTTGGAAGCCACCCCTCTAAGAGTCCTCTCCAGGCAAGCATGGGAGAAGTTGTCTGTCTGTAACTGCCTGACACAGTGTAGTAGGCAGCTCATACACAATAATATATCATTTAGGAAAAACTGTTTTGTCAGCCTATATTGCTATATCATAGCAAAGTTTTATTTTCTACAGACTAATGAGACAGACAAACCAAGAAGAGATTGAGAGTTTGGGCTGGTTCTGTAGTGAAGACCCGTCCTACTCACACAGAAACACTATCCCAATCACAGACGGTCAGGAAAACCAAGTACAGGCTCCCTGATTTTCTGTATGAAGCAATCACAGTTACACAACTCATAATCGAGTTTACTGCACTTAACTCTGTTCTTTATTACAACGTTGACTAATGAAGTATTACTTTAGAATAAAACCCTGCTTCTGGTAACACTGGTGTGTTAACATAATTATTCACTGTCTGTGTGTTGTGCTTGTGCAAATGCTGAAGATCAGATGTTAATAGTGAAATCTGAAGAGTTTATTATAAGTAAAAATAATTACCTACTTGTTCTGTAGGAACAAGTCTGTTGTCCACTGGAATAATTAGAACATCAGTCAGTCATGTGTCATGTTGCAACCAGATCTCTGAAATGTTATTTTTTAAGGTTCAAAGGCCTGACAATGAGGCAACTCATCTGGATATCGTATGAAAAGCCTGACTGCTTTCATTTATCCCTGTATCACCTTATTCACTGACGTGCCATTAAACAGCTAAGATGTTGCTATAATTATTTTTGTCCTTGTTACTGTTATATGCTATAATTATAACAACATTTTATTTTTATTTCTGTAGGGTCTACAATCTCCTGTGTGCCCAGACAGAGCCAAAAAAAAAAGTAATATCTAAAATTCAGGGAAACTTAAAGCTGAAGTCAAAAGCAACCAAAGCAAGTAAAGTCCACTTTAGAAAAGATATGAATCTATTGTAGAGACATCAAGGAGAACAAAGAGAATGACCAAACATCTAAGAAGGGACACAGTGACTGTTTTCAAGCACATGAAAGGTTGCTGCAAATAACAAAGGAATTAATCCTTCCAGTATTCGTGTTACATAGGACAAGATTTAACCTACAGCAATGATGATTTCATTGAAACATAAGGAAAAAACTTTCTAACTGCAAGGACAGTGAAACACTGCAATAGACTTCCTAGGAAGACCGCAGGTAACATTTTCTCCGAGCAAGTTAGACATCTGCCGTCATTGTGAATGCTGCCATGCGATAACATTAAATGACCCCTGAAGGTTCCTTCTGCTTTGTGGCTGTATGGGATAGCTGGGCAGGCTGTCAAGGCAGTGAAATGGACATATTCTGAGGTGATGGGTGGAGGGTCAGAGGAACAGTGGAGTTGTATGTAACCAGATTTGGGGCTTGGGGAGGGTCCAAAATGCAGTTTTAGAGAATCTATGTTGTAAAAGAGTTTGAGTCCATGGCTATGGACTGTGCCTTGTGGCTATGTTTGAAAAGCAGGACTTTATCTGACTATGGTGCCATGCAAACACACAAAGGGAAGCTAGTCACTGCCAGAGATGGGTCCATACCCACCTTCTTCAGTGCCAGGCTGCTGAGACTCAATCACCCTCATACAGAGCTTTATCTGGAAAGCACAATGGTTAATGGATAATGGTGACTTATTTTTCTAACCAGCTCCCTGATCACACAGGAATTTTTATAGTTGACAAGTGAAAACACAGCCTAAAATACCCAGGGCAGGCTTCATCCCTGCAAAACATGCCATACAAAGTATGAAGGAGAGGAGAGGGGCCAGGCACCCAGATATTTTGATGTGTAGTCTGCTCTCCAGAGAGCTGTCAGCTCCTAGGCTGAAACATCACCAAATCTTTTACTACATCTGCTCAAAAAGGCAGGCCGAAAGAGCAGGGATCAGTTCATATGAATCTCTCCTCAGGTCTGTGTTGTGCAACACTGGTTTCTGTTCTTCTTCTTGCAATAATAAGCTGCAACTGCTGCTTCAGGGATTCCACAAAGAGTGCAGTTTATGTAATATCCATTTAGAAATGACAAAGCTTTCTTTTCTGGGCCTTTCATGTAGTAGTCCACCCACATGCAGGCGGTGCACACAAATGACGTATCACCCGGGGGCTGAGACTTGCTGCAGAAATTGATAGTAAGCTGTTGTTATTCTAATTATGTGGCTGTCTTCCTTAATTAAAGCTATGCCACAGGTCATTTACCCTGGTGCAGAGTCCACGAACATTAATCCTGGCAGTGTTTTGGAATCAGAGAGTTCTCATTAGCATAGGATTGGCTGTGAGGGAAGTATAATCATCTGAAACCCTTTACAAAGGAATGTAAATTAGCATCCATGCCTCCCATGTACTATTGACATAGTGAATTATTTTACTGGCTAGAAATGAAAATAAGCACGGAGCAATGACATTCATATTTGCAGCTCAGGCTGTACTCTGTTTGCAGTGGGGATTTGTGTGTGTGTCTCTACCCACAGCCAGAAACTCTTATTATCATCTCTGACGGCTCACCAGCTCCTGAAGTTCACACTCCTCCCCATGCAAAGCACTGCAATCTGTTTATGCTGAAGTAATGACTGAGGGGAAAAAATAGACTTTATAATACCTTATTAATATTGTGCTTCGCTCTGAAGCATGGAGCCCCATATTAGGAGGCGATTTAGGTTTGGGAGTGGCTTCTGAACCCCCTTCTAGTAACAGGAATCACTCTCCAACTTTGTCTAATCAAGCAATGTTTGAACTTTGTTTGGTCACAAACCATGCTTCAAGATAGAAATTTTGTTTTGCAAAGATTGAAACAAACAGGCCTCAGGAAGAGAAAAAAATGGCTGTTTTTTAATCAGGTACCTCAGCACAGATTTCACACATCATCAAGAATATCACTCACAGCTAATAAAAGAAAATCCCTCCAAGGAGACAAGCTGACAGCGATTGCCCATGCTAGAGCTGAAGAGAGGGACACCACACCCAGGAACAGAAGCCAGATGTTCTGACCACTGGTCCTGTATTCCATCTATCCCATGCCATTGCTATTGCATTGCATGATTATAGCAGCATAGAAATCATAGATGCAGTTTTACAATAGGAATTGTTCTTCTAAAGGATCGAGTTCTTTACTTGGAATAATTACTTCTCTGGCACAGTTCCCATCCTGTTCAAAAGCCAAGCAATGGTCATAATAGCCAGCCGTGGCCAACAGTACCATGACTATAATTTTGGAAATTCATTTTCAGACCAAAGAATTATACTCCTGATAGTAAAATACAGACAGGACACTGAGCCGTGATATAAATGAATATAATATTCCATTGACATATATTAAAAAGCTGTATTATTCTACACAGATATAGTCAGAGTAGTTCTTAAAGTGGAAAAAGTCAGGGGAGTGGCAGGGTAAATCCTGTTTGGACAGACTGATTCTAAGGTGTGACCCTTCCGGCAGTATTTACTGGCAGAAGGAAAAAAAAAACCAACAAAAGAATAGGGAATTGTCCATTAAAAATGAGCAAAAATAGCTATTGATCTTTAAGGGCTGCATTTAGACTGGATAAAGCAGTCTGCAGTGAAGCAGTTTCATTTCTATTTAATTTATATTATGATATTGATAGGATTACCAGTAGCAGAGTATCCAAGTAGTTCAAAACACAGTGGTGTTATTAACAGCATCATAATCTTACCAATGAAGAAATGAAATTCCACGTTCTCAAAGCTATTAAAGTACACAGATAAAGTATCTTGACAAAGTGACTCACACTACAGTGGGTCAAGAAATCAAATTCAGGTTTCTCGGTCCCTCAACAGCACTCAGATAACTGGTCCATGGTCTGCTTTTGTTGCAATATAAAATAATTTTAATCAAGACTATATGGAAAGTAACATGCATTCTTTTGAATATTCAAAGTGATCTCATGTGTGTGTTTGCTAAAAACTCACAACTGAATTCTTTTCCCAGTTATACCTCTGCTTTTAGCAGCCATTTGTTCCTGCTCTCCGGTCATCAACACACGTTCATTCAAAACCAGCATATTTGCATCAGAATTATTTGATCTTCAGGCTGAGATGATAATGAAGGTTGTGGACCCTTCCACAGAGCCTCTGAATGACAAGATAGAAGGCCTGGTGCTGACAAACAGGCTCCTTACTTAAGTCAGGAGTTGAATGTATTTTGCATCCCATGGTTTTCTGGGTTTTGCTGGGTTAAAAAAAAACCCAAAACTTGGGACATCATTTAACAAAAAATTAAGTCTCAGGCATAGAGTAGTTTTGGGAAGCAAAAATTCAAACACTCCCTACTGCTGTCTATAATTGAACTTTTGCTCCTGATTAAACATCAAAAAACTTGTAACCCACAAAGTTTTGTTCAAACAATGTGAAAGCAGAGGAGGGAATCCCATTGATTTTAATAGCCTGGTAATATGACTGTGGGTTGGCAGCCATTGCTGGGTTTAGTCTATGGAGTTAACAAACGTGGCAAAGTTGTAGCAGCAGGACCTTTGGCAAAGAGGAGTACCTAAGTCAACCAGACATGCACAGGTCCATAGGACAAGATGTGATTCATAGGATGGGGCTGAGAGAGGCAGACCAATGTCATTGCAAGTCCATTTCTTATCACCTTTGAGAGGTCATGGCAATCAGGGGAGGTTCCTGATGATCGGAAAAAGGCAAATTCACAAATGTGTTCTTGAAGAAAGTCAAGAAGAAGGATCCAGCAAGTTATGAGCCAGAAAGGCTACAGAGAACATTTCCAGGCACACGAAGGACAAGAGGATAATTTGGAAGGGTCAGCATGGATTTACCAAGAGCAGATCATGCCTCAGCCACCCTGTTTTTATCTATGATGTGATTGGTTCAGGGGCCAACAGGAGAACAGCAGATGTTGACTTTAGGAAGACTTTTTGACACAGTCTAGCATAGTATCCTTACAGCCAAACTGGTTGGATATTGACTGTATAAATGGACAATAAGGTGGGCTAAAATTTGGCTGGACTTTTGGGTTCAAAGGCATAAGAAGACCAGTACAAAGTCCAGCTGGTATCCAGGTCGTGGAACAATGGTGTCCCTCTGGGCTAGACAGCATTGTTTAATGTCTTTATCAATGACCTGAATGACAGGACGGAGTGCACTCTCAGCACATTCATGAATGATACCAAATTAGGGAGAGCAGTTGATAAGCTGGAGGGCAGAGTTTCTGTTTGCAAGGAGAACAGCAGGCTGGAGAAATGAGCTGACAAGAATCACAGACTTCAACAAAGGCAAATGCAGTGCTGCATCTTTGACAGAGTCATTCCAAGCACCAGTATAGGCTGGGGGTCAACTGGATTGAAAGCAACTTTGCAGAGGCGGCTTTGGATGATTTGTTGGAGAGCAGGATGAGTATGAGCCAACAGTGTGCCCTTTCTGCAGAGGGCCGGACACATACTGGGCTATGTAAACGAAAGTGTAGCCAGAAGGTCAATGATCACTGTTACCCTCTGTTCGGAACCTGGTGAGACCACATCTAGAGTATTGTCTCCAGTTTTGGACATGTGAGTAAGCCCAGAAGAGGGCAACCAAGACGGTCACGGGGCTGCAGCATGTGGCGTATGAGAAAAGGCTGAGATTTGTTGAGAGGAAATTACTGTTATTATGGTTGAATACAACTACCTAAGGGGAAGGTATAGAGAAGACTTTCTTCTCAGAGCTGCACAAAACCAGCAAAAAGATGTGCTGCAACATGTTGCATTCTGACTATGTGTCAGGAGAAAAAAAAATATTCTGAGGATAGTAAAATATTGGCATAGGTGTCCCACAGAAGCTGTGGTCTCTCCATCTTTGGAGATACTCAGGACTTGACTGGACACAGCTCTGAGAAACCTGATGTAGCTGGTTCTGCTTTGAGCAGCAGGTTGGACTAGATGACCTGGTAAGGTCACTTTCAACCTAAATCATCCCGTGATTGTGCAATTCCAGGTGAGCCTAATGACTTGCATTGGGCTTTTGAGAAGATAGCAAGTCCTAACCTGAAAATTTAAGATGACAGAAAATCCATTTCTACTATTACTGCTGGGTTTCAGTGACAGCATTAGAAGTGAGCTCTTCCTTCCCTTTCAAAGACACAATGACTGGACAGAAAGCAGAGATAACCAATTTTTACTTTATTTACATAAAACCCCCACCAAAGAGCAGATGTTCATTTTAGTGTGCTTTACTAGACATGCAGCCTATGCTCATGTCAATTTGTATCACTTGTCATTACCTCCTGGGAGGATCCTCAGGACATGTCCAACATTTTGCGAAGTGCTGGCACAGCCCCTATTCCAGCCTCAAATAAGCCCTCCAGTTGTGGTAGAAACACAAATGCAAAGAAATCCTAAAAACCCACAGTACACATGAAGGGCCTTCCCTCTCCCAAGTAATTTCAGACAGACAGCTAGGTCATGCCCTTGCCCTCTCTTTTCAGCTGGGAGGAAGACCTTGAGATGCAGGATACAACAGCAGAAGGGGCAAATAAGTCATTACCAGCAAGGTGCGCGGGTGTGGGAGTGGTGTCCACACCTTCCCTGTGGAAAGCTGGAACATGAGGAAGGCAAGGAGTCTTGAGGTGAACACAGCTGGCTGTTGCTCCCCAACTCTTGCACCGGGATCTCTGTGCAAGTAAAGCTTTTGCAGCCAGCTACTGTTTCCATACCAGCATCATGGCATGCAGGTGCTTTGGTCCTTGCTTTCGTATTGCTCACACCCCAGAGGAAAAAGGCAGCTGTTTTCCTGAATGAAGTGTTGTGGGGCTGCATCTGTGTTGTTCATCTGATCTTTCTGACCTTTCTTCTTTTGCCTTCATCCTCCACCCAGGAGGCCAGGGCGTGAGAGGGGTGTCAATAGGCATAGTGCTGTTGCAGCGTGATGTATCACAGGGAGGATGTCCCCACTGGGACGCCAAGCTCAAGGCTGTTCAGGAGTTAGTTCATTTGCCTTTTATTTGGCTTTTCTAACAGTGAGAAACAAGGAGTGCAGCTAGTGGGTCTGCTTCTGCCACAGAAAGGGGAGGGTTAGCAGTGGTCGCTCCTGGGAGCTCCATGGGGCATGAGGGGCCTTGCAGGGAGAGGCTGCCTCCCCTTCCAGGGGCGAATGCAGCTCTCATCACCACAGCCGTGGCCTTGGTTGCAACTGGCCACTTGGCTCTGCAGCCTCGGCAAAGCAGTGATGGGTCATTTTCTAGGTCTGGCCATCAACTCCCCTCGGCAGCTGCCTGGTTTGCCTGTGCCCTACAATGACTGCAGAAGAAAATGCCCGGGACCAAGAGGGAAAGCATCCAAACCCAAGCTGACACAGCTTATTTCTCCTTGGCAGCACCACTGCCAGGGAGCAGCCCTCTGGATTCAAAGCTAATGAAAGGATGGGGCTGGCAAAAGGACTCTCTGTTGCCTGCATTTCTTTAGAAAAGCCTTGTCTGTTGTGCCACCAGTCTTGGGGCAAGGGCCTTTGAGGGAAGAAGGGCAGAGCTACAAAAATTTGACTCTGGTCTAGACAAGAGGAAGAAAGCTGGCCACAGCCTATTTGTTGGGGGTTTTTCTTAAGACACATAGGACAGAAAACAATGTACAATTTTATACAGCAGGGATGTGCAGCCATGGAGGCCCATACATGCCCATGGGGTGTCCATCCAGCTTATGATTGTTGGGGTCAGCCTGGACCAGTCCACCTTTAACTTGCTGAAACAGAGAGTAAAAACAATTAAAACATTGCAGTTGACCTTCATGCAAGGTCCCCACAGATTATGTAGGGCTACTGACTTCAGTGGGATTTAGGTACCCTATATAACTTTGGGAAGCTGGGCTTGAGGATCTCCCCAGATGCTGTAGCTCAGAGTCCCTCTTCCAAGCACTGTGTCTGACTTAAAGCTATCGATTACTGGGCGGTGGGGGTGTGGTATATCAAGTCATCTAGCAACAAAAACTACATGTTCCTCAGGCTTCTTCTAGCTCTAGCTGTCAAGCAAAACTATCTTCTTCAAACGCATGTAAACTAAAACCATTTTGTTACCAAAGAACAGGCAAACCCTCCTCCTTCTTGCTTGAAGCATTTACAGTCCTTTGTTTAAAAATGCACCAGTGATGAGCTAGACTGCAGGAGCAAGCCTGCTCTCCAAAATGGCAAAATGTCATGCCTAACTGACTTCTCCAAAACACACAGAAATGAAGACAGAAATTGCAGTTCTGGGCTGGGAAAGGTGGAGGAGGGAAGTGGCTCTGCCAGGCAAAGCAGACAGAGCGGCCACACAGAAACTGGTAAATATGGGAGACTCCCAGTTCCCGAAGCTGGACTCGCACGTTGTGACCAGGGTGAGATGGAGGGGCACCCCTGCAGTCATTCCCGTCACCTCAGTCTCCTCTGGAAAGGAGATGTGGCATCCTGCAGGTGGGTCCCTAGTCTGCATGATGTGGGGGCCAGGACACTGGTATCTCTTCTGACACAGCCCCAAGTAGCCCCACACCACAGTAGTGCTCAGATCAGGACTAGGAGGACTATTGGGATGATGCGTGGGTCAAAAAATGAAGGAACTGAACTAATGGAAATTGCAGATCCATTTCTGTTTGACAGGATTTGAAATGTTTCTTTTTTTACCGGTTTTATTTTTATATCCTTCCTAAGACTTATTAAATTAGCTTAAAACCATAACTGTTAATCATCAGATACCCACATTTCCAGGTTAAAAAGTCATAATTTTCAGAAAGTGAAACTAGACATGATTTAGATATTGACCAGTATATACCCACTTGCTAGAACTATTGCTCATAGCATGGCAAACAGAAAACACGGAATTATTTTAAAGTTGAAAATTTTTGCTGCTAAGTTTCATGTCAAAAAAAAAAAAAAAAAGAACAATATTGTGCTGAGAGCATTTATTATTGAATCATTCGAACATCTGGAGGCACCAATGCCATTTCAAAATCAAAACCAAGCTAGATGGAAGGGGGGGGGGGGAAGCCAAGTAAGAAAACACTTCTTACTAAGCCTAAATGCTGTAAATGATGAAAAACTCGTTGGCGATCGGCGCTGTGTGGATGCTACCCCGGAAAGCCCAGCCGTGTTTTACCACCCCGCCCTTCACAAAACACCGGCGGTGGAAACACTCGCGTTTCCCAGACGTGTGCGCGGAGCCCCCCGACTGCTGGGGCCGAGCTGAGGGGGAAATGCCCTTCCCGTGCCGCGCCCCCTCCCCAGCCGGGGTGCGGGACCACCTGCCCGGCGCGGCGCTGCGCGGCCCGCGGGCGCGCCCAGGTGGCCGTGCGGAGGGCGCCGCCCGGTGGCGCAGCGCGGGCACTGCAGGCCCGGCGGGCCCCGCGGGGGGGCCGGGGCTGGCCGCCTCCCCGGCGCCGGACAAAGGGAACGGGAAAGGCGGGGGGTGAAGTGACGGGCGGTAGCTCCGCACGGGGAGTTTCGGCACGGTCGGACGCAGAGGGTGTATCTGCGTATTCCCACAAGGTGCCAAGGGGTGGTCAGGGCTGGGGGAGGGGCGGAGGGTCGTGTCTACAAGGGGGGCTCGGCTCGCTGGGGCCCAAGCTGAGACTGCAGCACCCGAAATCCAGGCCTGGGAGGGGACATTGTGGTACCCTGTGAGTCGACCAACAAACCCCCTCCAGAGCAGTGAGGACCCCACGTTACAGAGGATCTCACTGGGCTAAGAACCCGGTGAAACTAAATGAAAATTCCTCTCCTTTTTTTTTATCGTGCCGGATAATACAAGGATTGGGAATGAGGATGTTTATAAGGAGCCTTGTTTTGTAAACCAGGGGACTAGCGGCCCATTATGTTGTGCTGCAGCTGGTATTTACAGTGGCTATTTAAAGAAGTATTTCAGTAAGAGACCAAGAGGGGCCAGAGACAGTAGGATGCAGTGCAAGGCCCTGTTCCCAGCTTGCCTAGAGGACTGGGGCAGGCAAGTCCCCCTCTCCAGCCCCTTGTGTCCCTTATCTGTCTCCACTGTGCCCCCCTTGCCGCTCCTGACATGCCAGAGGGGCATCTAGCACAGGGGGACATCCATCTAGGCAGTGCCATCGCGCAGATGATAATAGGAATAACGCTAACAGATGGCAGGTCTGAAGGGGAGCTGCTGCCACCGATGCAGGCTGGCGGACCAACGGTCCCGCTCTGGCAGCTGGAACAATGGTAGGGCAAATGAAACATGAACAATTTCCTCCCCACCAGCAAAGAAAATAGCTCCGGGGAGAACCCAGGGACAATAATTGTCAGCCTCCTCTAGGTATCATGGGAACAGAAGTCATTCAGTAATCCTGGAGTAAACAACAGCTTCTTATTTTTAATACAGAATAAAACCCCAAGAATCTAAGAGAGGGTACTGTGCAATTGCTGAATTAGCTGCTCCAGTGCCCACCCCCTCCTGACCTTTCACTGAAAATCACTGAAGTGAGGCATGCAGGAGTTTTACTGTAACTGAAATGGGCTCATAACAGAGGGTGAATCTCTTGTCACAGAACATTGCAGACAGGACAAATGCTTCACATTCTTCCTGCTCCTGTCTTTGCAGAAGATGCTGATCACTAGAGCAGCGAATTTTCTCCCAGCTCCAGCCCCTCTCTTGGGACTCGGCCAGGTCTCTCTGTCTCCAGATGCTTTTTTTTTTTTTTTTTTCTTTTTAGCAATGGTTAAAATATGCTGCAGCCTTGTAGCATGTGCTTCAGGCCCACCAGTGTGCCCCCAGAAACTTTTGGATGCAGCAAGCAGGGTTGATACTGGCATTCACAGCGATGTAATGGGTTGTCTCCACTAATATCCAAAGGGCTAGACCAATGCAGAAGCCAGGTAAACCTCAATGGAGTAAAAATCCTGTAAATACTTGTTGGTAATTCATAATAATATACCCATGACTGGTGCTATTTAGTTCAGTGGGACTATTCCTCGCAGAAGGAAGTGTGTCAGACTAGCAGAACAGCTTTACTCAGGCTTTCCAACAGCGGCTAATTATGGATACAAAGGGAATTATAAAAGAATAGGGTAGACATACCTCCCTGATGTGTTTTCCAAGTTTCCAGTAACATCCCATCCCAGGCACAGTACCTGGCTTTTTGGCTGCCAATATAGGGAATATCTTTTTACCTCCTGAGGAATTCAGCAGATACACCTGTCCTCATTCCAGCAGGTACCAGGACTCCCTCTGAGCAGGGGTCTTAAGCTCAGCTATGACCGTTTTCTGCCATGGGCTTTACTTCACTTATACTTGCAGATTAGCCTGTTTAAGAGGTTTCTCTGAAATACAGGGGTTTTATATGGATGATGCAGTAAATATATGGCTAGCAGCTTTGCCTATCTGCAGTAACCCACTGAGCAATATGCCTCTGGCTCTGGTGTAAGAAAACTGTCGTGAACACACACATTGTAATGAACACAGCTGCTGTCTGAAAAGGAAAAAAAAAAAAAAAAAAGCTAGATATTTATATCCAGGGCTCGGAAAGCAATTGCTTTTCATACCCCACAGCCCGGCACAGGCATACACGAAGACAAGTTAATGAGAGGCCTGCTCAGCCCTTATCACCCTTTTTCTTTTCCTTTCTCTTCCTCAGTCCTTGCTCCCCCCTGCCTCTGCCAGTAAAACCCCGCTCTCATTTCCTCAGGCACAGATGCAGCAGAAATAACACAGATAGGAAGCATGTTTTCCTCCGCTAGATCACTCGCACCCAGAAGCCTCGCTCCAAAATGAATTCTCCAGCCAGTATCTCTCATCCAAACTCAGCAGTGGAAAAAGCCCCGGAGGGAGACATGAAGCACAGGTGATCTCTCTAAACCCCATTTTTCCTCTCAATCTAATTCAGAGGGCAGCAAAAAAGTCTGCACATTCCTGTAATGGCAGGTAATAACTAGAAAGCCTCTGGCATTTCTTGCAGAAAGACCTGAATATATTTTGCTAGAAAGGTTGGTTGAACACTGTTGCAGCTTCGTAACCCTTCATTTCTGTACAAAAGGCCTTGAAACTGTTAAGGTCTAAGGAGAGAGTGGAGAGGTGGGGAGTGGGGTGGTCTGGCTTGTGATGTGAGGAGCAGTTAGCTTGCCCAAGACTGTGGCACATCTCGTCCCTGTGATGGGGAGGATTTTGTTTCCATAGCAGCAACGGTGTGATTTCCAACCCCAGCCCCCCACGCCCCGGACTCGTATTCCACAATTGCACAGGAGTTATATTTCACCCCAAGGCTTTCATTTTCCTGCTGCACTGTTTTGCCATGCTCCGGCAGGTCTGCCTTTTGCTGACGCCCGTTTGGGGAGCGAGAGAAGGCCCTGGGGATGCCGTGCAAGCATCGCTCTCGCCTCCCTCTTCCTTTTAACACCACTCCACAAAAGACACAGTGTTCCCTGTCCCCAACTGACTCGTCTTCACCGAGGTCCCCCTTTCCTTGCTTGTCTCCAGCAATCAGCTCACGCATGCCTGGCTTTCCATAACAGAGCAGAACTGTGTGCAAGTGCCAGGCACCCGCACAAAGCCGAAGCGCTGCCCGCGGAGGAAATGTCAATACAGGAACACCAGGCTATTTACAAAACCCCTCTTTATCCTGTGATGGAGATGCACGTAGCTGTGAAAGCAGTTGTACCTGCAAATACTCCTGTTTTGATTTTACCCACATGAAATGTAGGGAGCCTCTTGTTTCTCTTGTTGCAGAGAAGGACTTCTTTCTGCCAACACAAAAGAGAAGAAAACATGCTCAGAAATAGGGTGGTGTAACTGCAAACCACACCAACTATTCTGGGGACTCGTAGGAGGATCTGGAAAGCAAAGCCAATTCATTTTTGCAGCTGAACTGTCTTCAAAACAAGTGCTCCTTTAGTTTTACACATTTGACATTTGTCTGCTTCAGAATCAACGGGCCAAACTCTATTCTTATTAATACCATAAAATGCTTTCTGCCTCAGCAGGAGTCCACACAGAGGAGGCCAAATTCTCCCTGATTTTGGCAGGTTTCCCAAGATATGGGTGCACGGTATGTTGTGCATGCGTGTTGCTGCTACCTGTGCTCTGGGAGACCCCGACCCATGTATCCAGGGCAGACGCACCCTGAGGAGTCCTGCTGGTAGGTGGGATGGGGGAGCTGGGGCCCAGTGTCAGGCAGCCGCCGTCCCTGGCTTTTAGATCACAGCTGGCACTGATCCTACCAACGGAGAGGCTGCCAGGCTGAGCTAAGGCATACGCTTTTTGGTGCAGGCTAACCATGTAGGGAGCCCAAGACAACATGGTGCTTTGGCCTCTCATGGAGGTCTCAGCCCATCCACCAGTGGGAAGCACACGGTTTGGCATCCACCTACGCTGAAATACTGGTCAAGATTATTCCCACTGCTCCTACCACCTTGTTCCAGCACTTCAAGCAAGTTAACTTCTCTTTGCCTGGGAGAAAGGGAGTTCACTTATTGGTGTAAAGGTGCTTTTTCACCACTCAGAGGTGTTAGTTATAGTCACTAATGTTTCTAAGCACCTTAACAGACGTGGTTTTATCATTACTTTCAGTAATACGATTGGACTGATGTGGTAGAAGAGCCCCAAAGGCTACACTCACAAATCAAGACTACCTCATGGCAAGCAACGCTAAGATAAATTTGACCACAAAAATCCCGTTAATTTCCATATGTCACTGAATTCTTCAGCCGTCTTGCAAGAGCCTTTCACTGGAGTGCAACATCTGTTCTGGCTCAGGAAGATGGTAGTAAACATCACATCTTAATTAAAACTGTGTGTACAGTTGTGGGAGACATACCAGTACCTCCTAGAAAAAAAGAATCTTAATGGCTTTACTCCCAGGTGCTGACAAGAAATGCCTGTTACTGTCATTGTCTTGGTGAATGCCAAGTCTCTGTTTCTCTGAGTTACAATGGCCTTCAGAGGAAAGGCAATAAAAGAAGTCTGCCCCCTCTTGGCAGAGTGTCCCTTGGCTGCAGAAAATAACCTTTCCCTTACAACCAGCTTGATAAGAAAGCCCTTTACATGGTATTTCAGAGGTAACATGTAGGTCGCACGTTCAGCACGGTGTCTGTTAGGTGCTTACACTCTGCCCTCCTTCTCAGTACGCTGGAGCCATCTCTCAAAATATAATGAATTTTTTTCAACCACATACAAATCAGGGTGATCTTTCTACATTAGCTATTATGTCAGGCTCACGAATTAATTGCAATGGAAATATTTATTATGCTCAGTTTCGCTTTCTTGCAGACCTGGTGGCAGGACTAACATAGTGATCATCTCATTTGAATACAAACATAACAGCTTCATGAACCTGTTTTCAGCATTTGACCCTCATTTGGGCACTGCAGGTTTCCCAAAAAATAGAATTGCATGAGAACTCTCTTCTAAAATTCTTGTTTGAATGAGACTGAAACCAAACTGGAAACTCCTCAGAGGATGCACAAGCTCACTCAAATTGTTAAAACATCAGTTTTAGATTAATTCACTCAATAAAAGGACCTTTGCAGAGCCCTTCATGGCCTATCATGATATAGATATAAAAAAATGAATATTCAGAATATGTGAGAATATCAGTTTCGCTGAGCATCTGCTGAAGGCTTCAGTGGTTCCCACAACCCACTAAAGTTCCTCTGAGGCCAAGCAGCCCGTCAGTTCTGGATGCCCAATGCTGAAACATCTTATTGGGAGGTGAAATAGGTGCTGTTCTTCTTATCTAAATGCACTTGTCTGCCATGTAGATGCCCACACCTGAACCAGGTGGCTAAGATGCCTTTTGTAGCCAATGGAAAGAAACAGGCTGTTCTAGGTACAACTTGTCAAACCTAAATAGCTTAGCATCAAAATGAGTAGCACCCAATTTCTCTCTACTGACTATGAAGGAGGTATTGGTTGATGAAATAAATTGGAAATATCAGTATTTCATCTTTCTGAAGTCAAGGGGTCACAGAATGATTTAGGCTAGTCTGAGCCCTACTCAGTACATGGCTAACTGCTGTGGTCCTTGCCCAGTTGAGCTTTGAAATATCCATGGCTGGAGATATCATTGCCTCGCTGGGCAACTCCCTCACTGAGAAGAAAAAAAAAAAAAAAAATACTTCCAGGCAATCAGAATTTCCCTTGATATAACTGCTAACTGCTGCCCCTTGTCCCTTCACTGTGCAGCATGAGATTCTTTCACTTGGGGTTAGCCTGGCTCTGCCTTTCTTTATAATCTTCCATTGAGGAGGGCTCTAGAGGCGAGAGCAAATCCTGTTCTTGGTTCCCTGGTCATGGGGCAATGATCATTTGTGTATTCTGTGAAAACTCAGCAAAACCCAACATGTTTCAAGTTAAATACTGCATGCTCAAATGCTGAGATTTCCCAGAAGAGCTTTTTTCTCCATCAGAAATTTTATATGTAGCACTAGTGGGAAGATTTACACTAGGCCACTAATTTATTTTCTGGTTTGGGTTCATCCTTCCTTTGATAGCTGAGCTGGATTTACACCTCTTGGTATAATCTGATGTTGGTACAAGCATGTGTTTTGATGTTGGAGGCACAGCACAAAGGCTGTGCGACGATTCAGGAAATAACTTTTTCCTTGTAGGTCTTTCAATCTATATAAAGCTCAGCATAACTGAGTACAAAGCAGATAGAAAGAGCATGTAGGTCACAACTGCACGGCTGTGTGACTGTGTAATGAATCTTGTGAATGTACTAAGGTTTTAAGTTACAGCCTGTTTTGATTACCTCCATTTCTTTTCTTCTTCTAGCAGTTTTGTGATCTGCTTGTTGTTTTAAAGAAAATTAATAAAGAATTAAAAACAAGGCAAAACTCATCCTATTTTATTCTTGTTAGTGTTACATAACTTAGTATGATAGTACAGTAAGTCAGCTCTACAAGATAAATATAAAAAAGCTGATATTCAATCAATTTTTGTTTTGTTATGAACAGTGGTGACACAAATGCTGACCACAATTAAGAGTTCATTCTGGAGCCATTGTGCCTTTGCTGAAGGCAAATGATTGATGACATAGCCTCACATTCAGGGAAGTCCAGAATTTCAAAAAGGAAGAGGACAGAATTAATCAAAAACTCAGGAGCTCTGTGATTTGTGTTGTGTAAGCCTAGGCATATAATTTCATAGGGGTTTATTTTGAAAAGAAAATTGAAGCTGCATAAATATGTAAATGAGACATCCAAGAAGGAGCAAGTGGGAGAAATATTATTGCTATTTGTCTGGCTGGCCTGATATATATATATATATATATTAACAAAAACAAGCTTGGAGTTGTACATGGCTCTTGTGTGCATTTTTAAACACAGATGCATAGCTGAAAGTGTGTGCCTATGCATGTAAATAAGTGATAAAAATATGGATGGAAGCATATGCATTCAAATGAGTTGGCAACTCTATTCAAAGAACAGAGAAATCTTATGTTCCATGATTTCCTTTAAACTCCAAGAATCTTTATTCCTGGACTTGTCTGCATATTCTCAAGCACAAAACAAACTCTTATGAGATACTGGAGACCTTCAACTTCATTGCTATGTTTCACATTTTCTGGCAATAATTCTGTGCACTCTATCAAGATATTTCTCACGAGAGACTTTCATATACTGATCTTACCACCATATTCTTCCACAACACTATTCTTGTTTTTATTCAGGATTAATTTCTTGTATTAAGAAACTACAGTAATCAGTACAGAGAGAGCTTGGCCTCTTGCAGATGTCCCCCTACAGACTGATAAAATTACAGTTTTTCCAGGTCCAGCTCATGGAGCACCCTTCAAAGTCTAGGTCTAGTGTCTAGGTCTAGTTCCCAGTGTAGTGGCTTGAATTGTACCATCAGCATCACCAGTAAAAACCAGTACCATCTCAGTTTATACTGGATATGCTGAAAAAAAAAATAGAAATTGATCCTAGATTATGGAGTATGAAGGCTGTGACGCACATCATTAAAGACAGAAACAAAAAGAGAGAAGCTATGGGAGATTTCTGTGTTATCGCTTCCTGGAAAAAAAATAAGCACTTTGAAAATATTAAGGAAATGTAACAGAGTGATGTGCTAGAGTTTCTGGTAAGAAAAGATCAGAAACGTTGGCAATGCTCAACTGTGAATAATTGTTACTGTCAGTTCTGCAGGCCAAAATGTGAAAACAGGCATGTACAGGGACACTGAAGGACTAATTGGTCTAATTTGTCTTAACAGATAGGAATACTGAGGACACTGTAAAATGAAAATGGAACAATCACAGTACTTTACTCTCAGACAAAGAAGTACATTGAATTAGAAGCTAAATATTGACCTAGACATGCAGGTGATAGGAACTGAAGAAAGCTACTTTCATTAAATTAACTGAAGCAATATTAAATGGAGCAATTTCCCATGTAGTTCCAGCACAGCAGTCCCACAGTATAACTGATAAACCAGGGTAAGCTTTCATCAGAATCTCATCTCTAATAGTCATCTCAGTCTGTGAATCCTCCTGGATAACCTTTGAGGACAGAAAAGTGTTTAAAAAGGATCTTAGTTTGCAAGCGTCCCAGTTTTCTTTTTCTCCCATAGGTTACTAGCCAAACTCAGGAAGATAGTATTCAGAAGTGGCATTAATCTTTTAAGCCACACTTCATTTTTCAGCTTTCCCTCTCCTCACCTTTTGCAAGTCCTCATGGCCATCAGTCTAATTAGGTCTCCCACGGGACGTGCTGAACTCCCATCTTCAACGAATGCGCCAAAGAACTTCAGAGTATACAGCCTGTATGGCAGGTTAAAGACCAGACCCTGGCTGACTTAATCATAAAGCTTTGCAGTCAAGATGAACTACTAGCCTTCGATCCAATATAGTTCTGGTTTTCCCCATTTAGTACAACGCATGCCATATTTGCACCCCCTACCCAAGGGGTCACACCGAGTCTCTGTGTTTCCTATAGAAGGAGGCAGCACTGGGCAAGCCTGGGTACTGTAAGAGTGTATGCTGCCCTCCAAGTTTGACCAGAATACATTTTACTGCCAACCCTTTTTGGATCAAGTGTACTACTACTGCTCTCTTCCATTTCTTGCATTAAGATGAGGCTCTGCATGGAGGGAGAAAGGAAACGGCCCTTTGCATCCTGCAGTCTTTGTAAACCCGTAAGGGAACAATGCACAGCGCTGTCCTTCTCCTGTCCTCAGGCCACCATTAGGCTTTTGGCCAACAAGACTCCATCCTCCTCCTGTTTTTATGGGAGGTGTTGTGCTCTCTATAAACAAAGTGAATTTTACACTCCAAATTATCTGGGATTATTCACTTCAATATTTAAACATACTCTCTTTGGTAATGTTTTTAGTCTTTATATTCTTGTTTCCACAAGCTTTTATTCATTTTTTGTTGGCACTTAATTCTCCCATCAAGAGCATTTTGAACTCATGTCCATAACCACACTTCCAGTTCCCAAGCAGCTATACACAGGGAAAGGTAATTCACACTCCTCCAGTCAAAGGACTAATCTGATTAATCACAGCTGATCAGTGAATTTAAAACACAAACAATGACCTCCACAAAACATTTGCTGAGTAGTTTAAATACTCTCCAACTAAAAACACACCTACGTAAACTGAAATCTACAAACAGAAGAAAAAATGCTACAGTAATTTTAAATTGTTCCCTCTGCTCACTTCGTAAATAAATAAGAATAAAAATGCTGCTTCCCACAACGGATAAGACAGGAAGCAGGAAACAGTCCAAAATTTCCTGAGATGGTCTGTAGAAACTGCATACTCAGACAGAATTTGAGAACAAA
Source organism: Falco biarmicus (assembly GCF_023638135.1). NCBI lineage: Eukaryota > Metazoa > Chordata > Aves > Falconiformes > Falconidae > Falco > Falco biarmicus. The sequence continues at coordinate 32,953,852 of NC_079289.1, forward strand.
ATGGTCAAAGCTAGGTTTACCTTGTTCAGATTATTTGTGAAAACAGTAACTCAGAATGCAATTACTACATTATTGCAACACTGATTTTTACTGAAACAAAAGGCCTTACCTATGGCTGGAAATTGTGACTGCTTATAGAAGAAATTTTTTATAGCCTGCTTCTTGCTAGAACAAAAACGTATCCCGACATTCCTATTCATTAAAAAAGTGTGCACTTCACATGGTGGGTCTTCTAACAGCAGCCAGAGCCAGTCTAAAACCGTGTAAGAGCATTTACAGTATCCAAATGTATACAGCTATGACTTTGGAGAGGCATGAGGCTCACAAGCTCTTGCAACACAGCCCCAAACCAGTTCTGTGTCCCACGACTCATGAAAAGGGTTATTTCATTGCAGGTGCTGTGCTTTCGGGATGCCCTATGACAGACCCAAACTCAGCTGCAGATGCCACCCAAACACACCTTAGGCAAAGCCGTGGGATTGCCATTATTTGGGTATCTCTTTGAAATCTCGCCCTCTCCTTCCTCAGCTTTGAGAACATCTGGTATTTGTTTTACAGCTCTGAAATTTTAGGATGGTGCTTTCAGGGCCTGGAAGTTTGGCACAGCCCTACAGGCCTCCTGGTCTGTAGATCTTATATATCTAGAAGAGGATCCTTTCAGATCTTACTGTCTTTACTAGTGGCGGCACCCACAAAGAAGAATTAAACAACTGTAAATTCACAGATTAGAAGTTTTTCCTTAATACTTCCTTATGAGAAGCGTGGTAATAACAGGATATTCAGCTGACCACTCCAAATCTTGAAGGATCTGCTAGTACCAGGATGTCTGATCCTCCACCCAAGAGCTAGGTAGGATCAAGGATACCAGAAATTTCTATTGCTCCAAAAGAAGCAGTGCTCAAGATGCTTGGCAACTTCCCATTGGGCAGACTAGAGCAAAATATACAGTAGATACTGTGCAAAAAAATCTACTTTGACCTATTCCATGTGTTTCTAGCAGAACCCAAGGTAACTGGTTCATTCCACTTCATGATCTACCTCTTCTCAGCATTGCAGCCTGCCTGAAGGTCTTAGGTGGCAGCCATATAGCAAGGAGAAGTTTCACCATAGTTAGCAACCTTGTCCTCTCTGCCCTCCTAGGATTTACCAGGAGGTAAATCTGTCTTGTCCACTGGGAAAATACTTCTGCTATAGTAATTAGTATGGCTGAAAGTAGAAACATCTATGGTAAGTATTCACACAGGAGGGCATTTCTCCCTTTTAGTCAAGATGGTCAGGTGGGGCCCCATAGCAGCAGGGAGCCTGGACTTCTAAGCAAGAAATTTGGGATTTGCTCCATAACAAACAAGAAAAGATTCTTCAAAAATTTTAAATTCTCAGCTCTTGAGCCAAACATACATGCCATTTATTCTCACAGCTAGCTTCAGAGAAATATTATGATAGAAAATCTTCCAAGTCTGCAGAATTGGGCTGTTAGCCAAGCTGAGTGAAATTTCAAAAAGCAGCTTCTCTTCCATATTTTCAGTCCAGAAATACAGCTGCAGTGGGTGAGGGCAGATGTGTCCATCACTGCAATTATTCTGGACCCAGTGAGGTCCCAGAGTCCTGCGTGTAGGAAATATATACAGTGGTCATTATCTGCCTCCCACAATTAACTGTGGTCCTCCACCTGCTTGCATGGATTGGAAGCTTGTGAGTGCACGGTATGCCTATAGAAGGGTTTAAATTAGGGATGAAGAGAGAGGAGAACTAGGACATGTCTGTAAGCATTCAATACTCCAACCTTTCCAGGTTTGGGGAAAATTCCTGACCGCACTAAGAAGCCTTGACAGCTTTAGCAACTGCAGCAAATAACTACAGATAGGAAGATGCTTGGCAGCACTTGGCAGCATTGTCTCTGCTTGGACAATGTGGTATAGGGGGCCATGTTTCCACATGGATAAACTCTTCTTGCACTAAATCTTTAATGAGCAGGTGTAGAAATGTCTTCATCGTCACGGTGCTGTCTTTTTCTGCCTCTTCAATCCAACAGTGTCTCACCATGGATATCTGTTTCAGGCTAGTTGCATCCCAAAGGAGATTTTTGTTCCTTGCTTCTGTTTGTTTATAACAGCCTCCAAGACTGCTGCAGAGCCAAGGAATGACTGGCTGTTTTTTCAGCCTCAGATATTGGCTCGGTAGAAAGTGGTTCATCATTAGCCTGAGCACTCTTTAACTCACTTGCTAAAAGGAATGCTGCTGTATCCCTCTTTTCTGATACCTTTTATTACAGTGAGGAAATAGCCTCACTCTATTCTTCCAGCTGCAGCCCAGTTTACTGGGGATAAATCAGTACACACAAAGACATCCAGTCCTGATGCATATATAATTCAAGGGATGAATATTCGGTTTCACACATTGTTAAACTCCCCTCCCCCCTCTGCAAAAACTGTGAAATTATTTCCATATTTTAGTTTTCTTGTGTCAGCTTTCCAACATCAGATTTTTAAAAAGTTTTTGCTTAAGTTAAAAATTTTCTCCTACCATAAATCCTTCGTCAGCCTCAAAAATACCAACTATTTTTCACTTTCTCGGTTAAGCCTCCTTCATGAAGATTGCTTCTGGAACGATGTGATGGATTATGAGTTCCTGCTAGGAAGCCTAAAATAAATCCTAATTGAAGTGCAATAGACTATGACTCTTGGAAAAAAAAAAGGAATAGAGGGAGACCAAGGTTATTCAATTAAGGCTGCTTCAAGTGTTTTTTGTGCTGAGAAGGACAACTTTGCAAGCCTACCAGAAAAAAAAAGTCTCTCTACAAAGTTCAAATGTCACTCTCCTAAAAGAGCATGTAAGTGAAAAATGGAAAACTGATTATCACCTAATTGACATTAATAGGGCAGAGTTAAGAGCTTTAAAGATCATCTTAGGAAAGACTAATGGAGCTAAATATCACATGTAAAACTTAGCTAAACATTTACCAAAGGGAACATAACAATCTACAATCTATGAAGGAAATATTTACTGAAGAAATAAGAGGATTGGCTCATGCAGATAGATATACATAAATAGTGTGATGAGCTCTGTGGAAGACAGGCTCTCTCTTTGCAGCATGAACTGAGATTTCAATATTTGTTTTAATTTGCCATGGCACTTCTTAAGTTTTAAATGGTTTATTTCAGATTGCTCTTAATATTTAAAACAGGAAATGAGGAGTTGTTCTGAAAGATGGATTGAAATGTGTCATCCTGAAGATGTTGAAACTAACCATTAGCTTTGTCTGAATCTTTACCCTTTCTCCTACAAGGACATTTTAGCTCGAGCAGTCTGATTCCCCCATTTTGCGGCACCTGCATTTTCTGGCAGACTTTTGTGTTAAATTGTAATATAAACTAATGAAGAGAAGTCAGCTGAATTTTTTGCTTCCTGGCCAATGTATATGCAGTCGGTCTCTTAAGAAGCCACTCTTAAAGGAAATTACAGAAATATAATTCTACACCAGACAAGACTCTAAAACCCAAACCATGTTGCTCTGATAAAGACATGTACTAGATAAGGAGAGTGTGTGAAGTTATCTTTAACTTTCCCAACCTTGTGAATAGCAAAAAACTGCTACTGATTTACAGCCCCTAAAATCTCAAGTAAATGCAGGGCTGCTTAGGAGGTTTTTCTCAAAATATCTCACCATTGCAGCATAACGTTTTTATCACACTATCATTTATGCCAGCACCAGATAGGCTGAAGAAATGCTACAATGTAAACATCACTATCAAGTCTACATCTGTGTTTCTGACATTGCTAGCACAGAGTTATGCGAGCTGGGATGTTTTAGTGCTTGAGAAACTTGACGATTAAAGTTGTAGGGTAATTGAGGGAACTGAGGAAGATCTAAGCATCAAATATAGCAACAAGCCTATAAGAGCCTTTCTAACGAGCTTCTTGCTCTCCTCACTTTTCATGTTCTGAAAGCTTTTTATGGGGATGATATAAAGAAGCAAAGAGTCAGAACAAAATTGTCTGCATAACCCTGTTTTATTTAATACTAATTTTATGAAGTACTTACTAAAAGCACCTATTAAAACCAACCAAAAGGGTTGGAGACCTGTCACAATTTGGTTTCTACAACTGCGGTTTTTGTGATTCATTCTTGTGCAGCAAAATCAAGCTCACAGCTTTCAAACAAAGAAAACCAAGTAGAACAGCAATGCTTTCCTTTGGCAACAGTGTATGCTTGAATATTCCTTTAGGATAGAGCTCAGTGCCTCAAAGAGAAATGCTAAGACATTCACTTCAGATATGCAGGGCTTTCTATAGCTGTCATTGATAAAATCACTTTGAACTGAAACATCTGACCTGAACTAAGAATTGCTGCCTGAAGATATTGCATCACATGAGAAAAAGTGAAATTATACCTCTTTAAATACAAACATTGCTTTCAACCTCCCTTATAAAACACTTACTCAGTTTTATGGTGGGTACTCCCCCAATTTTTTTGTTGCAACCTATTTATTTCAGATGTTCAGGCCTTTGGTACATGTAGAAGAGACACCACCAGAAAAACAAAGAGAGTAGATAGTAGTTGTGAATTACATTTGCACAAGAAGAGAGGAAATGAACACTTAGATAAAATCAAATGTGAAAATGAACTCCCATGGTTTAGTCACATACTGATTTTTGTCTCAGATCTGTTTTCTGTTGCAGGAATCAAATGGAAATCCATGTGGTGTCCTTGCTCCCATGACTGTCAGAATTCAGGTTGCCCTGGGGACATGATGCCACAGTTGCAGAGTGGGAAGACTGAGACCTCAGTCCCTGCCCTCGGGGGACTGCACTGCTGAAATTCTTTTGTGGGCCTCATTTGACAGCCCGCCGCCCCACATCACCCCCCCATCCCCCACCCCTCAAGAGCTTACAGATATAGGGAGCAAGCAGTATTTGTAATGTGAGATGCTACTGCAAGTCAAATGCTTACTAACGAAAGACCAGAGGGATCACTTTAAAAAATTAGCTTCCTATTTCTCTACGTGCCTTTGGGAAATACATAATCATGCTTTTTATCACCACAGCCACAGGCACTGTATACTTAAAGCAAGGAGAGCAACAAAATCTCTTAGTCTTATAAAAAGGTGTGACACTGGATAATAATTCGTAACATCCTGGATATAAGCTATACCCAATTAGGACAGTTCTTAAATCCACATACTTTTCTATCTGAATCATTCATCTGGAAACACTGGAGAGCATCTGCTGGAAATGGAAAGTAGAACAAGTCAGCCTTACAGGCAGAGCTTGCTGTCAGTCTTCGGAGGTACGTTAAACCCCTCAGCAGGTCAATACATTATTTCCTCTGTCACATAGAGGATTTACAGCTCCTGTCAGTGCACTGTCCAGTTATATTGTTCCACTTTGGTACTCAGAGAACAAAAGCCTCGCACACATGACATCAAGGCGAGTGCACATGTACACCCCCTCTGAGCCTCTGGACAAATGAGTGCAGCTCATCTCCGTCTTTGCATCACCCAGCAGCAAATTGAGCATGGAGTGGAAATGAGGACAGCAATGAGGGAATCTAGGAAAATTGACTTCTTCACCATGTAGGCTGGAAATTAGGAGCTCTTGTAGAAACCTAAAGTGGGGATGGGTTGGAGGAAACTGATAAAGATCCTGTGCTGAGGACAAAAAATGTCATACTGCTGCTAAAATAAAAAAAAGCATATGCACACAAAAGAAAGCAACACCGGTGCTGCTCTGCACGGAATGGCATCTGTTTCCTCCAACACCCTGCCACTGGATTCATGCACCTTGTAGGGCAACCGTGAGCAGCGGTGGACATAAATTCAGCAATGCATAAGAGATAAGCATGAGGGAAGTAAGATGAGAGGCAAAGACAACCACTTTGCAAACTATGTTACTGCTGGAGAAAGGAGACACCTTCCTGTCATTGAATGCTTGTAATTTGGGAGGAATAATATACTTTCTGTGAGTCAAGATGTGCCCAAATGTTTTGCTGAAGATCCAGGCCCAAGGCTTCCAAGTCTGCAGCTGCTCACAAATACAGCCATCAAATGCAGAACTAAGACCAAGCAACTGTCTAGCCCCCATCCTGTCTCCTTGGATTGTCAGTAGAAAGAGACTAGCAGTCACCAACAGAACCAACCTCTACAAATTTATTAAAAGCATTTTTTATCTAACTTCCTTAATATTCTTCGCCATACCTGTGGCAATAAATGCCTCAGTTTGGATAAACATTTCACTAATTATCTCAGGCTTTCATCTATGCCTCTGAAGTTGCACACTGCTTCCCCAGACACTGGAACCAGAACCAGTGTTGGAGCTGTCCTCTTTTACTGGAATAGTGAAGAAAGCCTTTCTGAGACATGTTTTGGTACACTCCATTCAAACATATAAATGTAAATGAAGAGGCCCATATTCAGAATCTACAATAATAACAAATGTTAACTGCACAATAATAGCTATCAAAAACAATATTCAATGTGTTCATGCCTTGTGCTCTCCTCAGGGCATACCACAATCGTAATTAATAGTGTTATTTAATAACAATAATAGGGCAAATGCAGTTTACAAATTCATGGGCAAGCTTAAGAAATGGAATCTGATCATTAGGTAGGTTCAGCTGAACAATTTATGAAGCACTTTAAGAGCTTCCCTAGAGGTGGTGAATCAGGGCTGATCTGCATGGCTCCTTCAGTGAGCAAAGGACTGAAAAGTAAATAGAGGTGCGAAACAGCCTTCTCTCATTTTTATCATGCCCTTCCTCTAAAGTTTTTTTTTTTTAATAACAGAATTAAAGTGCCTCTGTAGCAAGACTTTTGAAAGAAACTCTGTATGATACAGAGCCTAGTCTGTTTGGAGACTGAATATTATTATCTTCTTATTGGTCATGGAGTTCTCAGTAATCCATGTACAAAAGACTGCCTCCTGTCTTGACAGGTTTACAATCTAGGCAATTCTGTGTAAAATAAATAATTAACAATGACTGTGGTAACAATTTGTCTTCTGAAAGGTAAAGCCTTTGGTGTTTCTTCTTATTCTGACATGCTCACCAGCTTGCACAATCCTACCTGTAAATGGCATTTGTCTAAACAGAAAGTCTCTGCTGTCATTCTTGAGCAGGTATGAACAAGCCAGGGCTTACTATCAGTATCATGTTACTATGACTTAATATATTGAGCATTATATATATGAGCATTTGAACTGTGGTAAGTAGCATGGCTGCAAGGTCTTTCTACTTCCTGCAAAGTCAAGTGCACTAGTTTAAAACGATCTTTGAGGTGAGACAGACTAACAGCAAGCACATGGACACCTATGATGTTTCAGCTGTCAAGCAGCACCTTGCACAAGCAAGTAACTCAGTTGCTTTTAACAGCATGCACTTAATCCACAAGGGAAGAGGGTTAAGTGAAGGGCACTGACAGACAAGCTTTGGCTGAGCTTCAGGTGCAGGGACTGAGGACTAAGTGGTGCTACTGCCCCCACAGCAGAAACAGCAGAAGGAAAGACACCTTACTCATTTCACTGCTATGTCAGTGTCTCTAAGTGGTTCACACTTACATACCAAGGTAAGGGGACAGAACTAAAAGGTGAAGGTAGGTAGCTATTTATTTGCATTTTTTTTTTACCTAGTGCAGCAAAATAAGCCTGTCAGTGTCCATATAATTATATTATCCTATATTTGGAATGTCACACACAATACAGATACATACCACACACACCATCAGTTACTGTGCAGTAACATGCTTGGCAGCACTGAGGAAGGAGTATGTGCTGCCCCTGTTGGAGCCTGAACCTCCAGTTTGAAGCCATACCATCACCACAGTGAAGTTACAAAAGAAACCAAGAACGATGAAAGCAATGGTAAGGTTTTTAAAAGGTAACTGAAAATGTAAGAATTTTTATTGTCAAGTACTGCAGTGCTAAACCAGAAGAGGAATAGTATTTCTAAGGAAGTAGGAGAGCTGGAAGAAGCATTGGTTTTGGTAGATGGTTACAGTCAGAGGGTAACATACTCAGAACCAGGCTCTTCTCTGAGAAATACTATTCACAGGTAAAAGAAAATTTTTCAGAAGGTCTGTTCTCCCAGAGGACAAGGAAAGTTCTAAATTGGCCAGCTCTGAATCACAACCCAACAAAATGAAAAACAGTTTACTCTTCAAGCACAGATACTAGAATAACTTGGCAGACGATTACATAAGCAACAGTATCCACTATGCTGTACAGTGCTTTGCAAAATGCATGGTTTGGAAAGGATGCGGTGCAGCCAGGGACTGGCGTGCAGCGTGAGCGAGCACTGACCTCTAGCGGACATAAAAGTCTAGAATCGGTAAAGACCGTTGAATTCAAAATAGCAATTACGTCATGCGGACAGTTGTCCCAAGGCTTGTGCTTGGCAGCTCTGCAAGCTACAGTCAGCATAGTTTTCTATTAGGAATCTCTCACTGTCTATGTGTCAGGAACTATCACGTCTATTTTAATGTCTAGAGGCAAAATTTTTACAGCCAAAACAAAACAGTGCATACTTCGAACGTGCTGAGCAAGACAGGTAAGTCAACTATTGGTCAGTAAAATTAACTGAGGCTAAATTCGCTCCCCTTTTCAGATGTTTATTAAGTGCCTTGCCACTGTTGGGACTGTCTCAATGGACATCAGCAGATCACCAAAAGTTTAAAGAAAATTGTAAGGAAACATGAACATGTCATGTCATACCATATTAAGATTCACAGTCCTACTTTTTCTACAATCAAAAAATAGAGAATGGCAAGAGTTCATATATTTTCAAGGTCTGCCTCAAAGGAGCTTGTGTGCTTCTCACTTTCAAGTTATTTTCCATAGGAAAAGTTCTGTAAGTGTTTTGGAGCTCTTTAAACAACTCCAAAGAAGAAAAACAATCCCAGGCACATAATTCTGTAAGGCTAATCTTCAGCTGAAACTACAAAAGTTGGGTGTTCTCAAATAGTTGATGTGCAATACAGGCTTTCCTTCCTGTATCAGTAATGTCATACTTCATTCAGAAGTCTCACTTAGAAGCTAATGAAGACTGGGGTACTTTCACCACCTTAAAACTGAGGTTTCTGGGAAATACTTGGTCAAGGCTTGAAAAAATTGGAGCTTCCATCTAGTCTTGCAGAAGGGCTTTGTCACTGGTGTGGGTTGTCCTTGTTTCCTTTGCAGCCTGTCTCACACAAGAATTATTGGCCCCACACCCTAGACATTTACTCTTGACTCAGAATGGCAGGGAAGGGAAAAAGTGGGAGAATCTCAAGATCTGTGAATTCTCTGTTACAAGTCTGTGCAAGGAAGGGGAAAGAACTTCTATGAGGAGAGCAGGATGCCAGGAAATGCACAAGACTTATTGTCTAAATACTATTTAAAAGCAAGAGATACAATCTCAGTCTTTGATTGATATGAAACCCATCTGTGTCCCAAAGTTAGTGCCATCACGGAAGTGAGAGTAGAATTTATCAGGGTGGCATGCAGTACAGAAAGTGATATTTTGGCTTTGGTCTATGACAGAATCATCTTGGATGTTCTCAGGAAGGATCCCACCACTCTCAAGAAGAATCCTTAAACAAAGAGAAACAGAAAATATTTTTCATACATACTCACATTCCTTAAGACACTACCATTCAGACAGCACCTCAAGTACCAACTGAACAAACCATGCCAATTTGTGATTGGGACTTCAGTCTGCTTTTATCTTTCTTCCAGTATTATACTACAATAATTGCTTTTCTGCAACCAGTAAACCCAAATTTAACTTGAACATTTGCCTATAATCCATAAACTAACAGTGTAACAGTAAAATAATAGTTGAAACCCAGCAAAAGTGAGCAGATACCATTCATTCAAAGGTATAATTTGATGATTTGCGAAGTACTAGAGAGTACTTCTAATTGGATTGTGAGGACCCTCACCATAACAGTGCTGGATAATACAACACCAAAATAATCGTTGATAACTAATGTGCAATTAAGTCTTTTTTTCACTCAGTAGGCTTACCGTGTTGCTTTTCTAATATCAATGTAAGGACATGCAGAGTCAATTAGTCTCACACATTTTGGATCAATTCTGTAAAATTCTTTTGCCGATTCGTGAGGAAGTTTGTAGCAGCAAGGTCCTACAGATGGGCCCAGCACCACAAGGATATCTTTCACATTACAGCCGTATTCAGATACCATAGCATTTACTGTGGCCATAGAAACTCCTAACAATGTGCCTTTCCATCCTGTGAGGAATGAGAGGTTGAAAAATGAACTGTATAAATCGTCTCTTTAATTTGATATTAGCTAAAATATAAGCTATTATTAAACTACAACAAACAGTTACATCTAAAAATAATTACATCTAATAATAAATAATTATTGTTTAAAACCCCCAACACATTAGCAACTTTCTGTTAGCTGATACAATTTTGTAGAGATGGAAACTAGAGAGAAGAGTTTAGATTAGGATTCCAGAATTCCTTTTTCTCAGTGTCCTGGTTTGGGCAACTAGAGCATACCTTACAGGCTCTGTGCTTGAAACACTTAAATGGGAATATGACAGCAGAAATATGTTACAGTCAGAAGTGTATTTTTATAATATGGTGAAAATTATTCTGATGTTATTTTAGGAAAAAAAAAAAAGGCTTAAGCTAGAGACATTGTTTGGAATAGACAGAAGAAAGCCAAACTTTGCACTTCAGCATTGTTTAGAATAGCTAGAAAAAAGCCCAGCTTTGAGTTCTCTTATCTCAGTTTGAGTCCCAGGAAGTCTTAACAAAGGACAGGATATGCTAATACTTTTTCCTCTGCTTTCCTACATCAAAAGACTGAGATGACCTTATACCTAGTTGTCTTTATTTGTATACGCAGCAACATGTTTTCAAGTTAAACATGAACTGAGATGGGGTTGTGCAGGAAGGAAAGGACGACTCAGCCTGGAGAAGAGAAGGCTCTAGGAAGACCTCACTGCAGCCTTTCAATACTTAAAGGGGGCTTATAAGAAAGACTGGGCCTGTAGTGATAGGGCAAGGAGTAATGGTTTTAAACTAAAAGAGGATAGATTTACATTAGATATTAGGAAAAAAACCTCTTTACTGTGAGAGTCATAAGACACTGGAACAGGTTGCCCAGAGAAGTTGCAGGTGCTCCATCCCTGGAAGTGTTCAAGGCCAGGCTGGATGAGTCTTTGAGCTACCTGGTCTAGTGGAAGGCGTCCCTGCCCGTGGCAGCGGGGTGGAAGTAGATGATCTTTAAGGTCCTCTCCGACCCAAACCATTCTATGATTCTATGACTTAGGAAAAGATAACTGGAAGCCTGGCAAGGATTGTGATGTGGGAACAAAAGCCAAAACTTGGGAGATGGAAGGTAGGAGTTCAGGCTAGAGCCAGGAGGTATGCTTGGAAAAGGCAGCGGTGTGGGCTGGGGGAACAGTGTGATGCGTCAGGGACTAGGTAAATGAGGAGACAGCAGAGAAAGGAGCAACTACAGATTTAAATATTTTGCAATAATTAGGTTTGAAAACTTACAATGTAAAACTTTCAAGAGTAGATAAAATTGTCTCCATCTCTTCTCCCCATTAAAAATCACATTCCCTTCTCCTCCCAGACAGACATACCACAATTCTTACTGCTTTCATGTTCTGTAACCTAAGATTGCTAGGACTTTCTCTAACCTAAGCTCGTAAAGCACAGGGTGGGACATGCATGGACACGCCCCACCCCACTTTACTGAAGGAAAGTCAACGTTTTAATCATCTTATGACTCAGAAATTGAAGTTTATTTTGGCTAATTTACTGAATGCATGAAGAATTATATGAATTAGGTGGTACTCACAGGTTCTAGGCAGAGGTGAAGCTTCCTACCATATTAGAGGGGTGTATTAGCATCAAAGCTGAGAAGAAACTCACAGCTGTGCATTCTCCTTGACCTCATAAATAACAGACTTTTTTATAAAGTGAAACAGCCCCAGCAGGAAAATCTCACCACAGGATATGTGTTCTAGCCTGACAGCTAGGACATCTTCTGAAGTCAGACATAACCCCAGGTTGTGCTAAAACATCCCTACTTCAGTTTTATTCTCACTTGGTTTGGGTCAGACAAATATTTCTTCTGATCCAAAATGATTGTTGGGGGCATTGGCTTTATAGCTGGTTTTTTACATATGAAGTTAGACAGGGCGCTAAAAGAATTATTTGGTTTTGGCTACCAGATCAGCAAAATAAATGTATAACTACATAAATAATAATTATTAAAGTTATAAAATAAAAAAAATACATAGCTTGGGAAACAAACTATTCTCAAGACTAATTTTTTATTGGCAGGATACAAACTGAACAGGTCAGGGTCTATATAGTAATGTGACCTTGGATTTATTCATCCTCATTCAGTGCTCCTTTCTTTACTGATTTGTAATCCTTAGTCCAAAACTCCCTTTCCAGTGGTCTCCTAGTCATTTTGATCTCCATGATTTAAAATTCCTACCAGAATGAGCAGCACCGCAGACTTTTCTGACAGGATCAGCAAACAGCACGGGTATGCAATCAGCACCAGGAGCTGCTATCGTAACACCTTTCTGATCTGTAACAATTCCATCATAGCTGTCAGGCTCTGTCTTTCCCATAATACACACAGCATTAGCGTGATCAATCTGTCAAAGCAAAAACAGAACACAGATGGTGATATGGCAAGCAAAAAAACCCAGTTCTGACTAATGCAAGGATTTTTCTTTGGTGTGGAAAACGCTCTGCACCTTCTGAATCATGGAAATCAGGCACTCCTTTGTTCAAATGCCATACAGATGTATCAGTAGAAAGCCACCATAGCCGAACGGCTGATAGTTTGGATGGCTATTCCCACAGATAAAGTGCCAGCATAAATATTTTAATTGTCCTGGGTCTTACAAGTTCTTGCTGAGAAAGGCAAGAATAATGCCTACAGTTTTACCCAGTGATACATGAAGATCTGATCTGTTTATATAAATCCATTGCTTGCTAAGATACCTTGACTCTGTGAAAAGCCTCTGGGTTAAATCCTGCAACACTAGCTAGCCGGCGGAGATTTTCTTTAACAACAACTTGTGGGTCCCTTCGCTTGGAACTACTGAAGAGATTGCAGGAGCTTAGAGTTGGTATGTAGGAGATCCCACCTGTCCTTGTGGTGAACCCATGTAGGAAAATTTCATCTGGCAAGGCAAAAAAAGACAACAACAATTGTTTTCAACACAAGTCCAGATATTACATGGCTTTATACTGAAGAGGGCTGGAATTAGCCCATCAAGTTAAGTATTGCTTTACCCATATTTTGCTGTGTCATTTAAATTTAAGGATTCTAAGTTTCCTTCTTGCTCATAATCATAATGCCCTGAGGGCAAGGCAGACCTTGGAGCAAGAAGGAGTCCTGCAAGATTTAGCCTGACTTTTTGCAGAGTTGTAGCGCAAACCCTAGAGAAGAGGTAACTCACTGAGAAAAATTAAGAGCACATTTTTTAAAAAATGTTCTAACCTCCCAAGGTTTTTTGCCAAATGAGTACTAGTTCTCAACACTTCAAAGAATCTCAAACATCCTTCTGAAGTACACTGAAAGCACTGAGAATTTTGAGCATTGTTGAAAAATCTTTTTTTTACTTTGTGGATCATTTATCATGGCCTCATGCATCAAATGCAGTCACTGTTTTGGGGGAGACAGGGTGGAGGGGTCTGCGTGGCACAGTTAAATACAGAAAGTCCCACAACTGATATTTTTGCTGTCTTAACAGCTGACAAGCTTTGTGACATAATCAGAGTGGAGATTCAAAATCTCTTCTATGTAATGTGAACCTTTCAAAGTCACAGTCAAAATCTCGAAGACAATGGAGACAAAAATTGCTTTAAGTAAGTTACGGTCCTTTCACGTTCTGGATCATTACAGACATATTTTTAGGGAAAGACAGTTCCAAATTTTTGCAGTAGCAAACCTCTCAGCTTTCCCCTGAATCCTCTGAGTCATGTGACCTCATAATCACACCACTTCAGAAACATGCTGCAGTAAACTGGGTCATGCCATGGCAGGGACAGTGAGACATCAATCTGATTAACCAGGCACGTCCAAGGCTGCAGACCAAAAGAAACTCCTGTCCTGCCTTTCTTTGAGAAGATGATGGTAACTCTCCAAGTGTGCAATTCCCACACAGAGGGGAAGGGATTTTACTGTCTGCACTAATGCTCTCGCTAACCCTGGGCCTCTCTTTCCTCTGGTCATGCCCTAGACCTGGTACACACTTGCCAGTCTTTTGCTGTCTCTCTATTGTCGCTTCCCCATCTTACAGACATGACACACTATTACAACATCATAGAGAATTATCTGCTGCCTGAAGACATTTCCAAACCTTACCTTTTTTGCAATTCCCTTGAACAGGTATGCTTGGGAACAGTCTCTGTAAAATCTATTAGCTGGGATTCTCTTTACCTGGGATCAGGAAAGATCTGAGGATGGTGAGCTCCCCTTTCAGGCTCGGCAGGCTTTCTAAGTACATCTGAATCTCTCTTTGGATAAGTGCCACGTCCTGCGTAGGAAGCCTTTGCCCTTCACTCTGAGGTTCAGATATCTGTAGGTTTTCACAATCAGATGCCACCTGTAAATCCTCAAATTCAAACTGGTAGACTGCTGTAAAGAGATGGTCTATATATACTTTCATTAAGTCTTTTCTTAAGGGAGGGAGAATAACTTTAATGACACTTAGGTCTTTTTCATCCAGTCTTTGTTTGATGGTGTATAAAGCACCAGCTGCAGTCAGAGCACATACCACCTCTAGTTTTTTCTTCAGATTCTGAAAATCTCTCAGAGGTGGAAGCAAGGACTCTTGTTCACTGTCCTTGTCACTCCCCTGATTCTGGTAACACATGATGTAAACAAATGGAGCTGGGATGGAAGAGCATTTATCAATAGTTTCCAGCATGTTACGCAGTAATCCTTGGATGTTCTGCAAGTTGGCTGGTAGGCTGAACAGATCTATCAATACTGCTTCCACCATATTCAAGGATATTTAGAGATTCCTACAACCACCAAGTATTCAGTAACAAAACCTGAAAAACAAACAAAAAGGCAAGACAGCATCATTAGTCCAACCACAGAATTATGTAATTAAGGCAACGCACTCAGTGATACTGTGTAGAGAAGGTGGCATAGCAGTAGTTATGGTCTTAGGATCTTTTTACTGCATCAAAAGAGAAGTAGCGGAAATGAGAATTATGTATTTAAGTACTTGGGTATTTCCCTACCACCCTGCCTACCTCAGGTTTTTCCCAGGTCAGGGATGATAAAAGGTTAGTACATAATATTAGATTTACTGAATCAATCAACCTACATTAGCCTAATGGATCTTCTTGACCTCTGACTGTTGGGCCCTCCTCCAGCTCCCATGAGGGGAACCAAATACAGAGGTCCCTCGGTTTCCTGGAACTTGAAGAGTTTCTTTTTTTCAGAGGGATTTTACACTTATCACTGAGGTGGAGCTCATGTCTGCTACCTCTCCTGGCAGCAGGGGTGCTGGGCTGTGAGCGCAATGACATCACTCCCACAGGCTTCCACACAACTTTTTTTCACTTCTCTGTTTTGCATTACCAAAACTATTTACTTGCAAATTTCTAACTTCTGTGTGGAAAGGCACATGATCCGTATAGTTCTTCTTTTCAACATGCATAGGAACTCAGCACAGGCTACTGGAACTTCACCTAGTAACACGAGATCTACACAGAACTAAATGAAAAAAATAATATAATGCTGTGCACAACTTCTTGCCTCAGCTTTTTCACTATGCTCTGAAATCAAGACATGTTAAGTTATCAAAAATCATTCTATAGTTCACAGCTTGTCTTGTAGACCCATGGTATACGTCCAGTTTTGGTGGGGTTTTTTCTTCTTTTTCTGAACTTTCTTGATCCAAACCCAGCTAGGCCTACTTGTAGAAACTTGTCTATCCATCTCTTCCTCTCTGTTCCTATGAGAGCCTATTTTACATATCCTCTCAGAAGTTTCTTATTTTCTTTTCTCTGTCTCTGATAATTTTTTCGTTTCCAGTGCAAGCCTCCAGAGGTCTGGAACAAAAGACTACATGCCTCTGCTTTGGGAACCTTGAACAGACGGCTATTTAGATTTCACGACTAAGCACCGTGCTTGATTCAGGAAGCATGCATGCAGCTTTATGACCAGTTGTAACACCCCTAATTATTTAGAGTATTCTTTAATACCACCATTTTTTTGCACAGTAACAAATTGTGCATCTATATTAATTCATTTACAGGAAATTTAATAACTTTGCAGGAACAAGGGACTTGAGAATCTTCTAAGTCTTTGAAATGAATGCTCTGCTACTAGAGCTAACGGTACCAGATAATGCCTGGCACTATTTTCCTGCTCCAAGTCCTCATTCTCCTGTAACTACATGCATGCTCTGGCTTCACAGCACTTCATTATCCTGCAAAAATACTGCTTGTGTGTGTACTTGAAGCCTACCACTATGGTGGACTTGGTGTCCTTGGCATTTTGTGGTTGACAATGGATTCCCTGAGTTTCCACACTCAAACAAGAAGTCAAAGACCCTTCTGGTTTTAATGGATTGTATATTCAGAGGAGGTTTTACAGAAAACATTCTGTGTTTTTTTCATTGTTCTTTCCCCCAGACTGGAAGAAAAATAATCCTGACTGAAAATGATGTTTACCTTTCTGCAAGTTGAATGCTTACGAAGATTAATTAGTGACTATCAAAACAGGTGAATTGAAAGTATCAAAATGTAACAGCAGATAAAACATCTGCCATGGAATTTATGACTCTTGATTTTGCTCAGAGTATTATTTACACACAGCTGATAATAGATTTTAGACAAAACAGCTTGCTAAGAAAACAGTGTCAAAACAGCGTCATGTCAAAGACCATGACATGGGAAATCAGGGTATTTCCTTCCCTACCCTGACTCTCTCCGTGGGAAGCCTCTAAGAATACGACACGATCCCAGTCTAGGTATAGCTAATAGCCCCAGCAAAGAGTACAACAAAGGGGTGTAGTGGAAAAACAGATTACTGCTCCACTTCAGATATGCCAATAGTGGAAGGTAAGTAGAGTTCATTTAACTCCTTGTATTTCCCCAGAAAAATACCACCAAAGAAAAGGTGGAAGCAAAGTGCAGAGAGAGAGGTAATTGCCTTCATTGATACTAAGTTGTGTGTGTATTGCAAAAAGTCCACAGGGGCAATTATTGGGATGTACATAAAGAAGTAATGGGGCTGATTGACTCTCATATCCTTCCAGTTTTGCATCACAGAGTCCTACTGAGGCCAGTAGTGTCACAATTAAATTTGCTTACAGTCATAATAAAATTGTTTGACTGCTTTCCAAGTCTCCTAACAAAACCCTTCTCAAAATACAGCCTCACCAAGCACAGCAATGTTCTAGCTTATGAGAAACGCATTCATGGTTATTCAGGTTTTAAGTAATATGCTCTACAGTCCCAGCATTTCATGGGAAGTGTCACTGCACATAACTAGATCAGAAGAGATTAACTGCATTTATTAAGGAGTTGCTCATTTCAGTACACACTGCAAGACACATACTTGCACAAACTTGAAGCCAAGGCCACCCATTAGCTGTTTCATTCACCCTCTGAAACTTTGTCAGTACAAACATTTGGAGGGTAAAAAGATTCTCTTGCATTGATATAATGAGAAAGAAAATAAAAGAAAATGATAGATAATGAGAAGGGAGGAGCGGTGAGGAGGTAACAAAAGCAAAAAGGAGAAAAGCATAGTGAATACAGAAAAGAAACAATGAAGGAAAGTAAACTGGGCTGCAGAGAAGAGGCAGCTCAGGGTAGAAAAAAGATCCAAAAAGCAACTTTCAAAACCCCCAGAAATCTAATTCTGAAAGCTCATTCTTGGTCAAGGCAAGATCACTGGCAATTTCCTGCACCTTTGAATCCCAATGGTCACCTTATCTTCTTACAGAAACTCAGAGAACAGACATCATTTTGGGAAAATTAAAAAGGCAAGAAATATTTAACATCTGCCAGAGACACATGCACAGAGAAAGAAAACAGGTCACTAAAGCAGCCCGTATGAACAGGAACAAGAGCCAATTTGTAATAAAATTCCAACAGCAAAGACAAAAAAATGGGGGAAAAAAATATAAACGCCTCTTAAACTGCATTAAAATAAAACACTCTGCCTCTCTTAACTCAGGGGTATTTAGGCGAGGTTGAAGAAACAGAAATCAGCACTTACAATGAAAATACTGAAGTACATGCAGTTTTTATAAACAAACTCAAAGTTTAAAACACAGGAATTTACTTACACAGGTAGACAATCCTTCTAAAACTCTTGAAAGATACCATCTGATATAAGCACACATTACCAGCTTTATATATCTCACTTCTCACTGTCAGTCTTGCAGCTGATTTGTATGTACATGATGGAAATTCCTATTCTAGGTAAGATTATAGTGGGAACCTGTATTTCTTCTTAATGATGAGACCCTCCTTTGTTGCTGTCAGCATACACAGGAAATAACAAACTGTATTGAAAGGCACCAACATGATTAAGTGCCTGGTTAGCGTTAAACCCGGAAGCAGCATTAACTCTGCCTTGTAACCTTGCAGCTATAATCATGTTCTAATGCATCAGCTTTGCACAATCTCGGATTCAGAAACGTACAGCATGGCAAAACGGAACAAGAACACAAAGACCTTAAAGAAAAACTTGTGCAGACTGAGTAAGTTTCTTTTTCTGAGCTGGAACTGCAAGTCCCAGTCAAGAATTTGGCAGTCAGTCAAGCAAAAGTATATTCAGAAGGCCCCCAGATAGAGAGGTTATGAGCGGCCACTCTTCAGGGCCACAAGCCCAAAATCAAGATGGTAATTTCTCCTCAGAGCAGTCAGAAATTTCACAGAGCTCTGTAAAAAAGTTTGAATGTTTTGCCAGGACAATGCAAAGGTCAAAAGGCAAATGGGGGAATGAAGGATTTATATTAGGCTTTGTCCAAGAAACAAATAATAATAAATACGTTTTCTCAGCTGTGCTAAAAGTAGTCATGACCAATCAGTATATGACAACTGAAAAAAAGGACAAGAACAAAAGTTTTAAATATTAAAATAATGAAAATAAATATTTTTTTCATGTACAGAGGAATTAATAACATCTGATTTCTTGCGAATTGCTGTCCTTTGCCTTCTGTTCCTACCTTCCCTGCAACTGCAGTAACCTACATTTCTGCCAGCTCCAGAACACACCTCGGGAGTCCCCCTTCTGCTCGTCCTTCCAGCACACGCTGGGCAGAGGGATGAGAGCGCAGTCCTCCTGGCTCTCCTTCCCAGAGGGAACTGATGTGGCTATCGCGTCCTTCCCTGCCCAGACACCTGTTTTTATGAAGTCTGCAGAAATCAGTTATCTCTGGGCCTTTCCACTCCCTGGCAAACGTGCTGAACTAGATCATTAAAAATTAACCGGGGGGGGGGGGACACGACGGGGGACAGACTCGATGGAGAGAGACCAACACAACCATTTCCTTTCGTTCAACCAAAGAGAGAAAAAAGGAATTACTGGGGTTATTTTTGGTACAGAGTGCTGAGAAAGGCTAAGGAAAGGGTCTGAAAATATCCAGGATACAAAACACTGACAAACAACAAATTGATGTCTCTGGCTGTAGTATTACATTCAGCTTCAGCCATTTCAAAAAAAGGATGAAATAAACCGATTTTATGAAGATATGGGCCACTGAATTATAAAAAATTGTGGGGATTTAGAATTAAAATTCCCTAACCTAGACTTCAGAGGAACAGGACTGGGCAGGAGGGGCAGGAGACAGGGCCACAGCCGTGGAACTGGAATGGGCAGGGCACTGTGTCCAGTAGAAACCAGGCGACATTTCTTCTTCCTCGTAACCCAATGGTGCCCAGCAAAACTTACATTCTCTGCAGTGTACATCAAACACTTCACGAATTATGACAGGAAATGCAGTTTAATCCAATGAATTAGATAACTCGGGGAATTCAGAAGCGAAAAAAGGCTCAGAAAATTGCCTTAGCCCCTGGGCGAGCCAGGCTGCGCTACCACAACGGGCCCCACCACGAAGCACCCACCTACGTCGCTGTTCCCTCCGGTTTTCCTCTGTCTCCTGCCAGGGACAGGCCTGCCGGCCCTCTCCCGGCTCCCTGTGCCCCTTGCCCGCCGCTAACGGCCACGCTCCCCTCCCGCCGCCTCCGCCGCTCCATTGCCCCGGCTGAAGTTCTCCGACGCTCCCTAAGGCCCGTACACCGCGCCGCGGAGCCGGCCCTTGGCCGACGCTCCCTGACGGGTGGCGGGCGCCGCGCGCGCCACGGTTTAGGCGGGAAGGGGCGGGGACGGGGCGGCCGTTGCAGCCCCCCTGAGGGGGGTCGGCTGCGTGAGGGGGGTCGGCGCCGCTCGTCGCCGGCGTCGGGGCGAGAGGTGGTCGCCGCGTCCCAGGGCGCCTGGTTCTGCTCTGAATGCGTTTCAGTGCCGCAGGGACAGGGTTGCTTGGTGTGTGGGGGTGCGTGGAGTGCTTGAGCGGCATAGAGGGGAGAAATGCCGGGTGCCAGTACAACCGTTGAAACAGCCCCAAAAATAAAATTATAGATGTGGTTTCCTAGTCAGGACTACGAAACTTGAGGCACGGTTTGTGGGTCCTCTGAGTGCCGTTTAATATACCGGGCCTGCAGATGCACTTGTGCCAGAGTCGTGTTTACTTGAGAGTTCTGTGTCACTTCAGATACAGAGCTTTTATATAACAATACAGATTTTATTAATTATCCAAAGTGATACAAAAATAGTACGAAATGTTTTCTGATCTCAGGCAGGGGTATGTCTTTATAATGATACTAGTTTGTGACTTACATGTGGCAGTTTTCTCAGTCTGTAGTTTATCTTACATTAAGGAGAGTTGAATAGTTAATATACTAGGCAGTTGCAGTATGGTAACTGGAATAATTTAAGTATTCAGGCTATATTTAGCTCTCATGCATTTCAGATGTTCTTGAAGTGCTTTTAAGAGCTATGACTGTATTCACAAACTGAGGATGTGCCCTGCAGAGAAGCTAGAACGTTCAAATACTTTAGTTTATAAAATTCTGCAATAAAGGGTTCTAATTCTCAGTCATTAGTTTTGAGCGTCCACCCGTTAGTAACCAGTCATTGTTACTAAAAAATGAACCAAATGAAGTGATGTATTGATTAGGAATCCCAAAGGAAAGCCCTTAATATTGTTCTCTTTCATTAATAGTTAGGAGATAAATAGAATGAAGATAAAACAATTAACTTCTTTTTTATGTCCTTACAGTTCTGCCCTTTTACCTAAAATGGCTAAGCCAAATTCTCCATCACTAATTGAAGTTGTAAAACAACTTGTAGAGAAGCAGCATTCACAAGCATCAGAGATAGAAAATAGCAAAACAGTTCTTTTCCAACTGCAGGTAATAAACCCTGTTTAGTATAGTTTAATTAATTTAATTTTTTCATTAGATGAGGAAGTATTCCTATGAGCAAGAGAAGCTGATGGTGCTTCATTTTTTCTGGGTGTTTGCATTTAAGTGTAAAGCAGATAATTCTGTTCCTGTGGGTGCCATTTAGGCTTAGCCAAAACTCTGTGTGTGTATTGTTATTAGCAAGGTTGCAACACAACTAAGACTTCCTTAGAGCAGGTTTCAGCAGATGTTTTATTTTTTGTTTGGAAAACCAAAACAAACCCCAGAAAAAATTGAGCAAAACCCACAAAACAAAACCACAATACAAAGTTAGAGCTTTTTGATTTTTTTTAATGGTGATTTCCTAAGAAAAGAATGGAAAAAATGATTTTAAAAGCATCCATTTTTGGCAGATTTTTACCAGACTTTATAATTTTTTCTTAATATCTTTTTGATACAAAATACTTTTTTCTATGTGTTTGAGGTGGGTATCCTAAATAGTCATTAAATACTGGTTTTATTTAGTAATTTTTCATAGAACACTGGATACATGTGATTTTTGTGAATACTGTTATAATTTCTGTGCTAATCTCTCACAGGATTTATTAAGCTTACAATTATTTTTTAACCTTTGAGATCAGATTTCTATTGAGAGACATATTTTAGTCTGAGGAAAGACACAATAGCATTCAGGCATTTTTGAGCATGGAAGAATGTTGATGGAAGTAGTAGAGTTCCATTTATAACATCTGTGAATAGCTCTACAGCTAAAATAATTGGTTTGAAATTTTGCACAAAAATAACTTCTCTGAAGGAGCAATGAAAACTTTTATTGCTTAGGACTGTCAATTGACTAGCCACACTTTGCAAGAAGCTTTCTCCTAATAATATACCATCCCATAATATAGTATGACGTAGCTGCAACAATTTATTTGTGATCAAAGAATTTAAACAAGGGTGTCTGTTTTCAAAAAAACCTGAAGAACTTTAGAGGCCTAGGTAATTAAGTTAGCTCATTTATTTTCTTCCCCTTCCATACCTTTTCCTTTTTCTTTCCAAAAAGCCCAAACTCTAGGAAATTCCATACAAACATTAGTGTTAGCAGAACAGCAATGTTAAATAATTAGGAACATAAATTCAGAATGCAGAACTGTTTTTTCATCTTTATGTCTATTTCCATGTGTGCATGTCACAGAAGACATGGAAAACAATAATTTCCTTTCCAAATTGGGAGGATCTTTGCCATTAAGATCTTTTGCTTTCCTGTTCTCAGTAAATGGTGGCTGGCAGTGATACTTACCCTACTAAAACCGTAGCCCAAGATTTCCAAATTAAAAGTTATGCAGAAACTTCTTGTTCTTAACAGTTAATAATGTCCTAATCTGTTCAAGACATTGAATAAGAGATTTCACAGAACTCATAGTGCTTCCATTAGAGAAAAGATAATAGGTGACATAAATCATGATGCTAATTCTTTCAGTGCATTACTGTTGGCTCTTACTTTGGGTGGGATTCATTATAGCTAGCTTACATCACCTACAAGTCAGAAGTTAACCCTGTATTAGTTATCTAGGCTCCCTTGGTAGTCATCAGAGAGCAAACATTTCTGAGGCAGCAGTTCAGCCCTCCTGGCTTAGATATATGTGTAGACATAGCACTTAGGGACATGGTTTGGTGATGGACTTGGCAGTGTTAGGTTTACAGTTGGACTCTATGATCTTAAAGATCTTTTCCAACATAAATGAATATATGTTGCTGTGATTTCTTGATGGGTCGAAGTATCGTGTTGTTAACTTCTCATCAGTGAGAGTATGTAGAGGCCTTTTTAGAACTAGATGTATATTTCTTAGGGGGTTAAAAACAGCTGGGATTAATCCAGCTCTCAAATACTACTGTGACAAAGCAGGGAATTAAAAATTTCAGGAGAATCTCCACCCCAGACACCCATCTATGTGTTTATGTGGGTTTTTAAGTGATTTGTGGTATCATTAGTTATTTTTAGTCTGATTAGGACTTAACCAGATTTCAGCTCTAAACAAACATTAGGACTGGGGTTCTTGCATCCTGTGTGTCTTGCAAATGCAATGATTTAAAAGTAATTTCAATGATACTTACTTCATATTTTAGATTCAGTCAAAAAGGAAAAGTCTAAGATTCTTGCATTGTGCCTCTAAAGTGGTGATTTTAGAAAATAGAACTCTACCTTCCATTCAAGCCACATTAAACAAGTGACAAAGAAGACTGTTGAATAAATGTAAATTACATTGTTTAACTAGATACCTAGTATCCTCTCAAAAATGTTATTAAGTGAACACTGAAATATTTTACAGGCAAAGTTTCAGGAACTAGAGAAAGAAATGGATTCCATTCTGTCAGAAACAAAGACAACAGAAAGGGAAATATATCTGCAAGATGATGCCATAGAAGTGACTAAATATCACTGTGAAAATCTGGAGGCTGAAGTCAGAGCCCTATATTCTGAAAATGTTAAGCTCAAGTGCGATGCAGAAACAGTACAAGAAGAGTTTGAGGTGACATCTGCAAGAAATAATGTGTATCGGGAAAAAATAAAGGCTCATAAACATCTCTTTTGGGAGATGGAAAGTAAAATGCCAATTATGATTGAGCTTGCTAAAAAGAAAGCTGTTGTTCAAGAATTAAAGACAAAGAAAGAGGAGTTAATACGAGATCTCCAGAATCCAGAAGGATCTGTTATAAAACAAGTACAGGTATTATATTTCTTCTGATTATTTTCCTTTTATGTCAAATAATTCTGCCATAGTTGATTGGTTTGTCTAATATGTTTACGGTTCATGCGGGACTGACTGTGGGGAATATAGATCATCTATAATGCTACATTAATTGAAGAAATTTTGGCTTCAGTATGTGGTAAAAAAATCATCAGCCATTGTTATCTGTATATTATTGTAAAAGTCAGGTTCGTTCTATGTGATCAGTTTAACTCGGCTATGAAAAAAATTTCAGAGCTGTAAATTAATTTATATAATTGGCAAACTGGGCTTCTTTGGGTTGTTGAATAAACTTACATGGACACTTTTCAGAATTCTGTGGAACAGAGACATGTTACATTTTTCATGTAAGAGCATGGTATTATTTTTTAACTTTGCTGTCAGGTAACAAATACAGTTGAGCTGTTTGCCAACGGGAGGTAGATTTGATGAGATGGTGATATAAAGGAGGAGAGGGGTAAAATATATTTATTTTGGTATTCTAATCTAACACTTATGTTTTCTCTTGACCCTACTTGCCATACTTCTCAAAAACAACTATGTAGGGATTTTTTACCACAAAATGCTACTAATATACAAGCAAACACAAGTATGAATTTGAAATGGGGTCACAGATTTCAACTGTGATGCAACTTGTGTTATTAAAAATTGAAAATCTGGTGTTACTCTAGTCATGGAAATTGATGAAAATTTGGTTGTACAAGTAAGTCTTTAAATACTGATTAATAAAGACTCATTAACATTGTATTTCCTTATGAGAAAGAATAATCTGTCTCCAAAAATACATTAATTATTCTTTGGTTTTGCAATACATTACATTTTAAAATTTTAAAATTTAAAATTAAGACCGCCAAAATGGGCTCAAATTTCTGTATTATTGTAGTTGTTTACTTATTTCAGATTGAAAGTATTATCTTCTTAAGTATCTAAAGCCATGTGATGTTATTTTAGTTACTTATATTAAGTACTATTTTAAAATTTTTGTTAATGTAGTTATTATTAATTATTTTAACATGAAGACGTTTATTATAGATCTTTATGTCATCTCTATTAATGAAGTGAGACTGTTAAAATACAATATTTTTAATGAGTTTAATAGAGGTACTGAGCAACTTTTTAAGGAGATTGTATCTTGACTTACATCTGCAGGAAGAAATTACCCTTTTAAAAAGGGAAATCACAACACTGAAAGAATTCATTAATAAAAAAATGGACTTTCTGGAAGAAGAGAAAAAAACGCATGCTAAGCTTAGAAAAGAAATTGAGGTGAGTCATTTGAATAAAATAGAATTACAGTTCTTCTGACAGAATGTAGATAGTGCAAATGAGTTTTGAAGTACTTTATACACTGTTGCTGGCCATACATTATTCAAGTATGTACAGTAACCATGCTATCTGAAATTCTTGATACTGGTAGTCTTTCTAAAATTCAGAACTTAACTGCTATCATGAGAAAAATTGAAGTTAAGGACATTTAAATGTTTTAAGAAGGATTTCTGCTGTGAACTTTTGGAATGATGCCCTGAATAGAAGGAGGTCACTGAATGGTTGTAAAGCCAAATGCATGGGGTTTTATTTCTGTAGTACCTTGGGAATACTTTAAATTTCACTGCTGAATTGATTATTCATGACTTGTCTCGTGGTTCCTGATAACTTATCGATGGGAGAATCAGTTGCACCAAGAAAATGGATTTCCCATGAATCTCCCTAATTTGAGCTGGTATTAAATTAGGGATAACACAGTGGCTCCTAATTAGCTGCCAAGATAAAATTCTGATAAATAGTTAAAACCTTCTCTTTTTAAATAATTGAATTATATTTTATATTTTGTTCCTTACTGAAATTATATGTCTAGATAGTTTTTAGTTTGGAAGTTTCAAATCATTTATCTTGTTAGTTCAAACAAATGCCACAAAATTTAATGAGCAAAGCCTGAAATATAAAGATTAACTGATCTAATGTTAGCTCTATTGCCCATTGTAAAATATAGGTTGAAAAAATAATTTTTCATGTAATAGGGAACAGCAGAGTATTTTTAAACTGAAAAGTAAAACACAGCCACTTTAGACTAGGTCTGTGCTATTCAGTGTCTGAGAAAATATTTTTTTATCAAGGCAACATTCTCCTAAGAAAGTTCTCTAAATGCAAAGTGAAATTAGGCAGCCTAAAAATACTGTTAAGTTCTGTTATCAAAATAAGTTTAATTAAATAGTGAAGGTTAATCTGTTCTTCATTTGTTTGGATTATATGATCTTTTTGTCTCAGAAGGAAGCAGGTTTACAAATGGAATCTTTCAGGTTATTTTCTATTAAGAGCTCTCTGGAAAACAGTCCAATTTTTAGTATAAAAACTGGCAATGGACAGGCAGACACTAATATCCAGCAGTCCTCAGCACAACTCAGGAAAGAATATTCAAGCCAAGCACATGGGTGAAGCTCATTGAACTGCAGTGGTGGGATTCAGCTACAGACTGCCGACATCTACGTGTGGTTGTTTAAATATGGGTGACTACACATGAGTCAGACGAGTTCTCATTATAATCACTGGAGGTGTGGTTAGTGCAGTTGAAGTACTCTAGAGATCAGCTCAGTCGGTCATATGTAGGTGTTTACAGTAGGGTGAGCTGCATAATCTGGTCTTTCTAGACTTTGTAGTATGCATTGGCTAGATTTCTATTGATCAAACCAAGAATGTAGACATTTAGATCACACGTGCACCACTAAAGCTAGGTGTCTCAACCTGCAGACTGTCCCCACCTCAAGATTTCAGCACTTGTGATACGACTTTTACATATTGCCTGGATTCTCAGCTTCTAGCACTGCATGAGCCAAAAGTAACTGGCCTCCTCATAATCTCATGAAATTCAACAAAGTCAAGTGGAAGGTCCTGCATCTGGGTTGGGGCAATCCCCGATATCAGTACAGGCTGGGTGATGAATTGATTGAGAGCCGCCCTGCCTAGAAGGACTTGAGGGTATTAGTAGATGAAAGATTGGACATGAGCCAGCAACACGTGCTTGCAGGCCAGAAGGCTAACCGTATCTTGGGCTGCATAAAAAGCAGTGTGACCAGCAGGTTGATGGAGGTGGTTCTCCCCTTCTACACTGCTCTCATGAGACTCTGCCTGGAGTACTGGGGTCCGCAGTACAAGACAGACATGGAGCTGTTAGAGCAGGTCCAGAGGAAGGCCACGAAAATGGTCAGAGGCGTGGAGCACCTCTCCTGTGAAGACAGGCTGAGAAAGTTGAGGTTGTTCAGCCTGGAGGAGATAAGGCACCAGAGAGACCTTATTGTAACATCTGACTATATAAAGGGGGCTTGTAAGAAAGATAAAGACTTTTTACCAGGGCCTGTAGTGACAGGATAAGGGGCAATGTTTTAAACAGTTGAAAGAGGGTAGATCTAGGTTGGACATAAGGGAGATTTTTTTTTTTTTTTTTTTTACAAGGAGGGTGGTGAAAGAATTAAACAGTTTGCCCAGAGAAGTTGTCATCGTTGGAAATGGTCAGGGTCAGGCTGGATGAGGCTCTGAGCAGCCTGATCAAGTGAAAGATGTCCCTGCCTATGGCAGGGGGTTGGGCTAGATGATTTTTGAAGGTCCTTTCCAACCCAAACTGTTCTGTGAATCTATGATTCATAAATTTGCAAAGAGTATGTGAGCTCCCATGTTTCTGAGCCTCCAGATACAAGTGAGTCCTCATGTCTGATTAATGAGAGTGCTGTTGCATAGGACTTCTGGAGCCTTGATTCAGCAATGATTTTAAGCATATGTCATAAGTCGGCCCCTATACAGCCCTATACTTAAATGCCTACAGAATTCCTGTTAAAGGCTTGTTAATGGCTAAGTGGGCACTCAAACAGAATAGACTGACTCTTACAGCCCCGGTGCTCCCTTTTCACCTCAGTATTATTTCTGGTTTCCCACAAAGGTTTCCCCAACTAGGCATATTGTGCAGGAATGTAATTTGGGATGCCTTTCTAAAGCAGCTGAATTTTGGAAAGTTAAAAATTATTGATGAAATTTCTTTCTGCAAGGGAATTTGTGCCTAAGCTTTCTTTTTTTTCCAAGGGAAGTCAGCAATCTGACATTGATAATTAATAAACTATAATTAATTCCTAACTAGGATGCTTCTCATCGGTCAGGGTACTGATGGACTTTTAAGGCAACTTGTGGACCTTTTACATTCTGTTTCCTGAGCACCAGCCCTACCCCCTGTCTCTTGAAGAGCAGAGCCTGTTCACAGCCTTGGACAGGGATGGCAACAATAAATCAGGGTGGTTACCTGTGCAGGGACAAGGCTTCCGTCATAAAGACTAACCAAAGACATCCACAAATAATGGAAAATATGTTGATATGTAAAAATAATAAGAAAAAGAAAGCTCAAAAGACTGTCTATTCCCTTGCTGCACTCTCTCCCCTATATCAACATGCAGCTATATTATTCTTGGCAGATGCTTGTCTATCATGTCCTTGAGGGAGCCCAGCAGTGGAGATTCCACGAGTGCCCAGACAATTTTTTCTAATGGTTAACTTTTATGTACACAAGGCTCAGTAAAAAGAGCAATATTCTCTCTCCCCTCGGTCCAGTAAACATATTAGTGCTCCCTGCCTCAACAGATGTGCCAGACAGTTCCCAATAGTGATGCTAGAGACACATTTCTAAAAAAACCCCAGATAATATTGATCATAGATGTTTCACTGTCGTACAACACAGTCCTAGTGGTGTTTGGGTCCCGCAAGCACTCAATTCTCATGAGTGAATCTGACAGCATCTGTTAAAAAGTTGTGAAGGATTACAATGGAGAGACAGGCAACATGAAGAAAGACAACCTACCATTAGTAAAAGAAGGCAGTGTAATTTATAAAACATTTGTGATGAAGTTACTTAGTTATACATTAAATTTAGACAGTGAGACTTGTAGGAAGTCACTGGCAATGCTGTAGTTCTGATGCACCTGTATACATACCATCATGTGTATGTTAAATACAGTGTAATAACATTTCAATAAGCAGACAAAAGAATAATTACACACTACCACTCATGTGCCATTCAAACTAGGGTAAGTAAGCCCAAATTTTCATTAAGTGAATACCTGTTATTTCCATTTTTATTATAATGAATGTTTCATGCTTTTGCACTTCAGAATGCAAATCTTCAGAGGGTTGTGTGCAGCAGCCATTTGTCTCCACATAAGGCAGTGATGAGGGGAAAATTGGTACAGTACCACATTGCCATAAATGGCCTTTTAAAGAAAATAATACCTTTGTAAATACAGTGCAACAGTGAAGATGCTACTCCAGCCATCTATGTTACCTCATTTATACTCTAACATATATCCAAACACACTTGTCAAAGAATGAAAATTCCTTCCGTTCTAACCTCTCACTCTGGGGCCTGAAATCTTCCATGTGCAAAGTGTTGTCACAGCTGTGAGATGCTGACTTTTTGGTTGGGCTTTACTTTGTTAAATGGTAGACATCTACAGAGCAGATACCCACACCGAACTCCTCACTTAAGCTCTTAGTGGGATGGAGCTTTTCTTCCCTTGGTGAGAAAGTGGCATAATTCTTATTGTCCTAAAGCAGATATCTGACATAAGTCAGATGAATGGCTTCCGAGTTGTCTGTGACTCTTTAGTAGCTATAAAGTAAATGTGGAATGACTTGGTTAAATGTCAGAATCTACACTTAGAGTTAGGTGAGCTGAACACACCTCTGTAAATTACTTGAAAGAAATTTTGAAGTGAATTTTATTCTGATTTAATAGGTACAGAATAAAAGATATGATGCTATTCTAAAACGTTTGCATTGCCAACTAAACAAACTCCGTTCAAATAAAAGACAATGGCACTGGAACATTCAGCAGTTGGAGAAGAAGGCAGCAGAGCTAAGGAAGTGTCTTGGAGTACTGGAGTTACAAAGTAGCATGTAAAACTAACCTAACAAAGCTACAATGTAGGTAATCTTTTGCAGACAGAGGAACTCTTTTAGTAAATAGCCCAATAGCTGGGCCAGGGCTCAGTGATTTCTTTTCTTTTTAAAGTTTTTCTCCCTCTCATTCTGTGGCCTGAACTAGGCTGTGCTTGATCTGTAATGCTTTGGAATAACTTTTGCTTTTTTAAACTGTGGCCAGAGGCTGTTTGGGAAGAAACGTATTAACAGTCCCAGGTGTTTTCAAAGTATGTGCCAGATTTTATCTAAAAAGTCATTTGAAGTCAACCAAATACGGTTTAAGGAGTTCCTTTTTATTTGATTAGATCTCTGAAGATTGAGATCTACATTGTTTTTCCTACAGAGAAATTAGTATCAGTGTATGTTTGCATGCTTGAGATACCAAAACTCCAGATCTTTTATCCACATCTGTTATTATTGCAACCCACTAAGGAACTCTGAAAGCTCTGATAGCCTGTATTTTGATGTGTGGGAAGTTCATATAGATGATGTTGCAGCCTGTTTGCCTATATATCCACCAGTATGTCCTAGCATGGGGGACAAGGAAGACATAGGCAGTCCAGCTATAAAATGCTTAGGAACTAGTTCACTCAGAACTGGGCTTCAAATAATCTGACTTCAGCTGGTCTAATATATCTTAGCAAAGAGGAATGAGTAGGTAAAGCGAGTACTACATCTGGACAGCTTTTAAAATGGAACAACTCACTCTCCAGAAATACAAATGCATTACAGATGATTGGTTTTAGAGGAACTTACTGTGTAGAGGATCTTAACTAGCTGGTACTGGCCATCTAACATCTATGTGCTTAATGCTCAGTAAGATGATTCTTAATATAAATGATGGCCTATTAAAAATTCTTGTTAAAATAGTAGTGAAGAGTAGACATTTTTCTTTGCCTTCTTTTTATTATGTGCTTGGCATTTGAGGAATTTACAGTACTTTCTCTAATCTTACACTTAAGGTAATAATTCTGACTGGACATAACCTATAACATTTATCTGTTCTATGGTAGTAGCTTTTTATGTAAGGTGCTGTCTTGAATAATTTATATTTATCTTTACTCCTGAATATAAAATGAAGATTTAAACAAAATGAGTATTTATTGTGGAAAATGTTAAACTGCCTACATATTGTTAGCTTAGGAAAGCAAAAGTTTAAAATGCAATACTATTATTACTTGTGTTAGAACATTCATATATTCATGTATATTTACTTTTCCCTTAATATGTTATTTCACTTAATATAAAGTTATTTTAAGAAATATGCTGACTCATGAAGGCTCTCTCAATGTTGTTAGATTCAAGTTTGTTTGGCTTTGTCTTTTTCCCTTGCAATGTTGTCAACCAGACTACTTGCATTAAAGCAATAATGTAGAAAGTACAACCTCAGTATCCTATGCTATAGGAAAAGTAATGTGATACAAATAATTTTTTTTGCCGGGTTTATTACATATATTAATACAATAATATATTATATACATATATATAATATATATATAATATATTAATACAAATTGCTGGGTTAAAACTTTACTAACCTAATTTATTCTAAAAGAAGGCAAAGAAGGACATCTTAAATCTAATGCCTAATCTTAACTGCTTTGTTCTGATGTGACTCACACATTCATTGCTGGACATGAGTCCAGAAAGCAGTAACATTGAGTCTTATCGAGTGTGTAGTACATTACTGTAACATTACAACTGTTTAACCCTACACACAGCAAAACATCTTACATTTGTTGTATGTGTATTGTCTCTAGAAAGGGTTCCAGACTTGGAGTTTACTGTGTTACTAGTAGTTTTAGTGATTACCTGTTCTTCTGCTTTGCATAATATCTAATTTCAGTTTATTCAGTCATATGGTGAAATAAGTGTACTTTATATCAGGTAGTTTCTTTCCATAAAAATATGTATGCTCTGTCTTCTTTCTGAATTAAATAGATTCAGCCTTCCAAAGTTACTGACTTCCAGATCTGACCAAGAGCTTTAGCTTAATGTATCCCCCAAAAATTGGTACAATATCCAAAATTTGCAGGGTATTAAGACTGCATGTCCTTAAATGTGCCTTTAACCACTGATATTGTGTTGTTTTCACATTTAGTTTTTAATTATTTCTGAACCAGAACAACCATTGCATCAAGATACGGTATCAGGTACAAAAAGCACTTCAAGCAAATTAAATATAGTAGTAAGTGTCAAAGTAATAGGATCACAGTTAAACCTTGCACTTTATTACCAGTTGAAAACAGCTCTAGCATACAATCCAAACCTTCTCATGTAACAAAAATATCACACTTTTAGTTTTCTTTTTGACCAATGAAGATGTTCATTATTACTTCTCTGGATATTGGGGCAGTTTCTATGTATTAATGCATGTACAGCATGAATCACTCATACCGAGTAAATACCTTGGGCCTGTATTTTCATTGTTCCTTTTCATAAATCTCAGTAAACTGTAGTATCTCATATTACTTTTATGGTCCTTTGTACATGTTTTGAAATGGTTTAATATATTTTAATGAGGATGAATACAGGAGCTGTACGTAATACTCCTGTTAGTGCTATATAACATGCAGAGGAGATGTTCCCTTTTGCTACACAGAGGCCTTCCTATCATCCAAGGCCTAAGTTGTCTAATACTCCTTTTTGCCCTGTACTTTGCAAGAGAGCTTATGTTCTTGCCCACTGGGGCCCTTGACCCCTTCAAGGCATCTCAGCTATCAAAGTTGTATTTCTCTTTTTTCCTCAGTGTAAAACTTGCTTTTTCAATATACATATTTAAATGGACTAAGCTTATCTCAATTGTGTCTCAAGTCCTCTGGTAACTACATTCCCCTACATGTGGTAATAGCTGAACTCCATATCAAAAAGAGCCCTGACCGGTTGTGGTTCTCTCCAATTCACATCCTGGTTTTCACAAGAATAAATTCAGCTGTGCAGGCCAGAAAGCAACTGTTGCATGGTTTAGCTGTATCCCCATATGAATAGTGGGAGCTTTGGAAATCAAAGTACACCTGAGTTTCTCAGCTTTCCTGCCACAAAATGTAGCTATAATTCAGATTCAAGTATTTAGTATATGCCTGTGCTATGTATAACTGTTGTGCTCTCATTTAATTAAGAAATTATGCTAGAACTAAATTTATCTTAAATTCCATAAAAAAGAAAAATACTAGTGTTGGTCATAATACCGACACCTGTGGAATTTTACTATGAATACCCCCTTCATATGTTGGAGTTTCTTTAAAAATTATCTGTGGAAATGTGTTAGCTAGTCCTTAATCTATTTAACTTATGCTTTACTGACTATATAGAGTATGAACTCTAATACAAATGTTGTTTAGTATGAAGTCCACCATGCTGCAAAAAGTCTGTTCCTTCTCTGAAATGGTTTGTTTTAAGATCCAGACTCTGAGTGTTATTGTCATCTGGCATCACTGTCCTAGCTAAATGCCACAATTATAATGTCTCATGCCACATAAATATACTATTTATGTGTTTAACTCAACTGCCTTGACACTTAAGTTGATTGGATTAGATCAAAGCTAATCTTTGAAGCTTTGGTTGTCTTCAGTCCCCACAGAACTTATGGAAGTTTAGGTACTGAGTGAGTGGGTACACCTGAAATCTGTAGTCAGTTGTTTCATGTGCTAAACACCACATTTTACAGGATCAAATATATTTTGCACACTTCTGATGAACAGAACTTTGTATCATACAGTACTTACATATTTTCCCAGGTGCATAATTTCAAATTTAACATTCAGTATTTAACAGATAATAATTAAAAGAAAATAAAAATTAGTATTTTACTAGTGAATTTCAGTTAATCGGGAGAAAACCTCATCTGGGCAAAAACTCAACTGAAACAAGGAAATATACATTACTGCCTTCTCTAAACTATCAGCATCCTGTACAACATATGGAAAAACAAATTTATGTAGCTTTTCATAAAATTGCCTACTTCGAACAAATCCTGGCAACTTACTGAGGCTGTTTTTTTCTTGGTAATATGTTGAACAGTAGTAGGTTGATCTCAGGGTTGGTTTTTTTTTTTTCTCTTAGCAAGCAGGCACAGACAGTAGCAGAATGATTTATGAATTCTGGGGAATAACTCAGTGAATGCTCTCTGCATTCTTAATACACGAGGCTTTCCCAGCTTCCGGTGGAGAAGCGTGCTGCCAAACCCCTATCAGTCATTTCTGAGGATGGGTGTGGGACTAAGGGAAGGAAGAACTTCTGGCTTTGGCGCTCTGCAGGCAACAGGAAGATAAGTGACTACCCACTCTCAAAGCTAAAAGCAGCCATGGACATATAAATAAATAAGTGTGGAAAAACTTAGCAACAACCACAAACTACAAAGGGCAAAGCAAGAGAAACAAACAAACTAACCAACTAATGAGTTCTATGCACTGCTTAGAAAAAGTTTGAAGCACAGGAAACTGGATTTGTTCCAACAATATAGTGTAAATGTATTTTTCCTGTTGGGTGAACTCCACACTCCACGGGGGGATGATGCAGCCATTGGATCACATCATGCGATGCAGCAAAGGTACTGATGTGTGGTAAAGGGAAGGATCTCCCCGTCCTTTAAGCTGACACCCCACATGAAACCCTTTCATGTGATCCAATAACCTCAGATGCTGAAGCAGAGGAAATGTGTCAGACAATACAACCTTACCTGCTAAGATCTTTGTTCTCGTTGGGGATTCAAGTGGTACACAACAGAAGAGGGAAGGTGGATTGGGAACAAACATCAGTGTTGAGCTGCTTTGCCACTGTTGCAGTTTGCTTTGGCTCTCAGGAGAGTCTCTTGCAGAGAATTGTGTGTATGTGTGACAGTAAGCAATGCATCCCATTCTACTATGGTTCCTACATGAAGCTTCAGAGAAAGAAGAAATTGTGGCCACACTGCATCGATGGTATGTCATGCTTCTGAGGGTGAACCGCCCCCCCAGACTTTCAGAACTCTAACCTAGTTTTCTGAAATGCATGACTATAACATTATCAAAGTGATTATTAGATCCTTTGTTAAAATGCAGCTGCAGCATGTATCTCTGAGTCATGTCGATGCAGTGACTTCTTTAGGAATTCCAAGCAGTACTGAAATACTTTTCTTTTAGCAGTGTACTTTGCAAGAGGCAAACACTTCTTCAGGGGCAAGGTTAGGACGTTGCAATGAACTACCTCAGAAAGATGGATGAAGCAAAAAAATTCACAGCCTGCTTAAAGTACCACACTCAATTCTTTCATTTGGCTTTTAAAAGCATTTAGAGGAAGCAACATGTAGTGACCTAACAAAACAAAGAAAAAAATAAACCACAAACTACAAAGGACAAAGCAAGATAAACAAACAAAATCTCTACCCTCCCTACTCCCAAATATAAAGATAATTGTACTGCACATTCCCTATTTGGATGAAAGCAGACAGAGGAGACAGCTTTATCATGTCACTAAATATAAATCTGCTTGAAAATAGTTGCTACAATAATGAGCAGAGGACAGTGCTCTGTATTGAATGGAGATTTCTCCTGTCAGAAAATTACATGAGTGTTTCTACATTTTGCAGCAGCTTTTTAATTTAACATAGTCTAATTTTACATAATTCAGTAAAATTCTCTCTAAATCTTTCCAAGAGTAGCAAGCTTCTTAGTCTCTCATTTCATTCTGAATGTTGTATACCATATATTCAATACTCATTGACTAAATGCCACATAAGCTTCAATGTTTTTCTATCATCTGCACATTATGTTCGTTAACCTAATATATCACTTGCAGTGTTTTCAACAAAGTAATGAAGACTCCTGCGGTGGAACCAACACCGACAGTTTGAAATGCAGTTTTTTTCCCCCACTGACAATAAAGTCTAATAGTTCCCTCTAGTGGTGAAATACCTTTTTACATGGTAAAGGCACCTTTCATACTTGTTTCGATATGAAGATCAATACTTATCATAAGACTAGTTAATATTTCTACAGAACATGGTGAATACTAAATGCTAGTTTATTTCTAAAGAGGCAGGATGAAAAGGAGATGCTGAGTATTCTAACTCTTGCAACTGCAAACAACTGCAGTACAAATACGCTATCTACCCTTCATGCATCTCTACTAAAATTATTGCCATCTCTCAAATTATGAGTTCATACTGTTGCTAAGACTTCTTTAATTACTAATGCATTTGTGTTAGGCTAACTGCTGCATCTGGAAAAACAAGCAAGCATTTTGGCAGTGGAGAGCTTGGGTGTATCTCAAGTTTTTCCCCAGTTAGATCTATTGGTTCTTCCTTTACAGACATGGAGGAAAAAAACCCCACTTCTAGGAGATGTTTCATCTGAACTGTTTTATATAGTTGCGTTAAGATGACAGAAATTGTGCCCTAAAAAGTCTTGTTTTGCTCAATTGACTGTAAAAGGAGTGAAGGAACACTAGCTCAGATGTAAATAACTATTCTGATGTCTAATGTTAGGTAAGACGTATCCAAGCCCTATATCCTTAAGCCATCACAGCCACAACAGCGTTATTAGGAAATGCCTGATTATTTTTTCCCCCCATTATTGTTTTATTGCTGGCCACATATTTTCCTTTGTATTTCTCTAGCCTTCCCTATTGATTTCATGGGCTGTAAGTTTCTCATTTATATATTGCATTGTGTCATGTTTTCCATATGTTACACTGGGGAGCAGTGGGAGGCTGGTTCTAACAGGTATTTTCACCTGCCAGTGAACCAGAGTAGGCTTTTCGCTGAAGATTTCCTCTTCCTTGGTGGGGTACGCTTTGCTTTTTAAACATCTTTTTAGCTTCTGTCATGGAACTCTCATTTTTCGTTTGCTTTTTTCTATCTGCTTCTTCCCAGCCAACTTCACTCACAGTTTTCATCATCCATGAGAAATTAGCCATTTCGTAGCATCAACTACTATGCAGGGGGTTCACCGTGCCTGGCTTGGGTACCTGTTTGGAATTTAGTAATTCACATTCTGGTGGTGCCATCACTTTGCATTGATTGTGGAGGGGATCTGGATGGGATCTACCTTTTAGATAGCTAACATGATGTGAAATGAAACGTCCTGGGGCTTTAAAATAGATGGAATGAATTGCCTTCTAGCAATGCCTATTTCCCTCTGTTGCCTGCAGGAGTCCAGGGCAGGCAATCTAAACTCGTGGTAGATGATTAAAATTACATGACATAAGTCCCATCTATCATCTCCAGTTATCCCTCACCAACTCCAGGCCAGGAATTAATACAGCTCTATCCATTGCAGTGAGACCATAATTGAGTTACCCTGTGCTGAGAGCAGTAATACTTTCTGTGTTAAAGGATCACAAGGAATAATTTTAGAAACTCTAATAAGTTGTGTGACCTCCATGCTACATTTCTGAAATTGAATTCTCCCATGGCAAGACAATTGCTCCCCTGTAGTCTGCCTCTCACTGCAGACAAGTTGTAAGAAGTAATTCTGGTACGGTTTCATGGTCTATAAAGACTCCTCCTCCTTCCCACTTTCTGTATCCTCTTCTTGTCTTTGTGTTTTAGCACACTGACAATTAGTTTCTGAATTATTGGGATATACAGA
Organism: Falco biarmicus; assembly: GCF_023638135.1. NCBI lineage: Eukaryota > Metazoa > Chordata > Aves > Falconiformes > Falconidae > Falco > Falco biarmicus. Next base: position 32,991,543 of record NC_079289.1, read on the forward strand.
CCAGCTAGCAGTGTCTTTGTAGTACTGTCACTACATCATCATTCACTACTTTCACCTCTTCCCCTAAACAAATTTTATCTATAAAGATCTTTAGCGTTCCAGTCATGTGAACTATGTCACCAGTTGACAATAATATTTGCATCAGTGAGAATTTCCAGGCTCTTTTTTGTAACCTAGACTTTTAAAATTAGTACCTAATGACCAGAAAAATGCTGAGCCATCCACTGAAAATTAGGATGAAGTTGGAAATGTAGGTAATAAACTTAGCGAAGGATAGCAGGGGAATACGAATGGGAGACAGACACAGGCTGCAATGAGTGGAAGTAAAAGAAACTCAGGAAGGAAGAAGAGTGGTACATAAGCCTGTGTTAATTTTATACTGCAGAGTCCATAGTGGAACATAAGGTTCTTAAGTCTGAAAAATCCTCCACAGTCAGCACATAACCTCATCTTCCTCCAGCCACTGGGGAGTCACAGTCTATGTTACTGTCAGTGCCCATTAACTCCTGTGACAGAGACCTGTGCAAAAGTTCTAAAGTACTGATCCTAATGTTGACTCTGGAGTATCAGAAGGATCTCCGAAGGTTACTGTTTTTTAAACTCGTTCTTTGAACTAAACTATGAGATTTGTTTGATGCTCAGTTTTCCATGGAATGTCTCTTCCTCATGGCACCTCCAGTGCTTTCTCACAGGATGCAGTAGCTGCTTACATTTTTTAAGGCCGTAAGTATGGTAGCTGGAGAGGTAGCACCTGGATCCTGTTGCAGTTCAACACTGCAGCTACGCCTTCACTGTGTGACCTACTGGCTCAAGTGTATCTAACCATCATGGGACCCAGCATTTTGCTGTCTTCTGTGCTAGAAAAGAAATGGCTTGAAAGTCCAAAGTGGAAGAGAGTTTTCTCATTGACATTGACTTTTTCTGTGTTACTCTGCAGGGTCTTCAGTGGTGTATGGTAGTTCCAACACCTCTAACACACTTGAGATCAGTTTTTACACACAGAATTTGAGTTTTGGTGAGTTATCCATTCTATGGCTGAACTGGAATCCTGAATACCAGCATTAAGGATTCTCATGGTAGCATGTGGAGAAGAAAGAGCCCCTTTCAGTTGTCATTTCCTGGTCTTTCTGAGAGAATCTGTGAAAGATTTGATCCTCTAGATAGGAAAAGAATGTTTCTCAACAGATTGTTTGCAGAACTGTACACAACCCCTCACCGAATTACTGGAAAATCTCATTTCTATAGCTATACTCATTTTAATGAACTTCCTTGCAATTATTCAAATATTCATCCTGCTGCTCAAGAAAACCAGTATATCAATGATTTAACATAGCACTGCAGCAATTATCACTCACAAAACACAAAGAAACACCTCACTACTCAAAGAGGGATCAAAGTATGAAATCAAAAGTAACTCATTACGATATCACCACTTCAGTTTTTACAGTAGCAGTCACAATGTTTTGGTTGTTTTGACTGCTTTTATACCTGAAAAGAAGCTACAGAGCATGCTTATTCCATTTTCAGAAATGTAGTACTTATGAATTTCAAAGCCTTTTTGGTTCTGTATTGAAAAGTAGGATCCAATAGATCAGTGGCTGGTTTACTGCTGCTTTTGTCTAGTCTAACACCACTCACTTCAATAAGCCTGGAGTTGAAAAAGGAACCATACATTGGCAGTTACACCTATAGGTAGTTTAGTTGTCACTTTTAAAACTTAATCTAACTAATTTTGCCTTCATATTGCCCAGGCAGCTGCAGGTGGCTTTCCTTCCATTTGAATGGCTTTGCGATGTTTGGGCTTTTTTTCTCAGTACATACCTTTTTTTCCCCCTCAGTGTTACATTATATTACTAGCTGATTGCACAGGGGATTTTGACTGCTTTTTAGGTTATTGGCAACAGAGGCATTCTTAACCATGCTTATTAGACCTTCAAGAGTGCTAATTTTCTCATACAAAGGGAGTGTTGAACTTTCATTAGTGTATTTCCCAAATGCTTTAATTTTCTGATACAATTTCATATAATTATGTTTGCTTTTTATACATAAATGTGGAAAATAATGTACATTGGGAAACAATGCAAAAGCTGTCATAAAAGCAGAAAAGAGCAGCTGAAAAGAAAAACAGCAATGCAACATTGGTTTTAGAAGCAATGGAACACAAGAAGAGCTGACGTGTTGTGATGCTAACAACATTAATTAATGATGTATAAAAGGTCAAATATAAATGAGAAAGAGAAGATCTGTTAATAGAACACATGCTACTAAAATTAGAAGTTTAGAAATGTGCAATACAAAAGCAGAGAATTCTGATGAAATGTTTGATTGGAAATGCATTCATTGAGATTTTTTTCTCCTCTGAATGGAAAATGAGGCATACTTGTTTGAGATAACAAAAGGGAAATTTAGGCTATTGAGTCCAAATTACCAGTGTGAAATACATGTCCACTTTAGGTTTTCCTCATTCATATATGACAATCGGCTTTAGGGCAGAGTGCAGGACATGTTTGTTTAACAAGGCAGTTAGTTTGAATCAATAGCCAAGTGAAAGTACCTTTTCAGTGGGGATTTAGCAGTCATGAAAGTGAATGGTCTGTCTCACAGCCATTAATTCTCTTACTTTTGCAGATGTACCTAATAAACTCCAACCAGGAATGATGTTCCTTAGTAGATACACTAGTGCAGTTCTTCAGTGCTGGAATTCCAAGTAATTTATCTGCAAAACACTTCCCTCAACAGCCTGCACACACATGTTATGTTAACTGATCAGCCCCCTCTCCAGCACGGCAAAGAGACTTTTAATAGTGGAATGGACAAGCAAGGCAGAAGACCACTTGAAGCAAAGTTTGTTGAATCTGTGTGTGGTTATTCTTGCCTAACTTTAGTCATACCAGGCATGTAAATGCATACGCTAGATTTCCTATGTGGAAGAGAGGTATGTACCTTAAGAAGGTGATTCATCGTCTCCTCAAGTAAGTGTTTTGGTGAAATTAATTGCTCTAGGAAAGCAGAATTGCCCTGCAGTGATATCCTTCACTTGAGATGTTCCATTTGGCTGTGTTGGAATTTGTCTTGTCTAATATTTGGCCATTTAAGCATTAGCTAATATACACTATACATGTGGGCTTCTTGGACTGAGAAGCACATCCAGTGCGCATGCTAAAATTGATGCCTGTTATAGGTAGCATGAATCACTGTGGACAGGACTCTCTTTTTCCATGTGCTACAGAAGGAATCAACACAATTAGCTTCAGCGGGACTTCAGGATCTTTCAGCTAAAGTACAGCATAGATGTAGCTTGCTTACTTTTAGCCACATAAAATCTAGGTGTCTGGTTTAAATGAGGACACGATTTCACTTAGCCTATCTTTGCCACTTATTTTAGGTAACTTCTGGTCATTTACTGTTGAAAATACTGCAGCAAACTGTCTTTCTTCCTGTATTTGACTGGTAGAGAGGTGGTGACATTCAGAAAAGTCAAGACAAAATAGTTGCTTTTAAATTTCAAATTACCGTTTGTATACCTGAGATACACCACTGATGGTTCTGCCAACATTTCCCATTACAGTTTCCTATATTTAGAAATACACAGCTCTATAAACAATGAAAGAAAAGAACTAGGCCCTCTAGATGGTGACATTTTTCAATACAACATAGTTAAACAGATCCACATGGGCAGTAAAATTCCTTCTTTTTAGGCACTGGTGGTTTGATAAGACATTTTATATCCCTTCCATTCAAAAAACTTTTTATTTGTTGTACTGCATTGTAAATGGCTGATCTGCAATGAGTGTAGTAGTTTAATTTTGTTTCATTTTAATGAAAACCAGAAAAAATCCTTAAAAAACACAAGGAACTTAGCAACTGTGCTGAAAAGTGAAAGGCAGACAGAATCTCTGATATCATTCCTCCCCAAAGCAATGTAATCACAGTCATTTACTGTCCCAGAGCATGTAAAATATGGCAGGGACATTACAGAGACAAACCCAAAATTGTTACTGCAAAAACGCTAAGATTTGTAGCCAGTAATCTCTGGAGAAGAAAATGTGAAAGTTGAAGTTTTACACAGTATGAAGATTGTAATCTGCTGCCTTTCTTTAAACTGGAACAATTCGGTGGAACAGCTCCCAAACTTTTCCACTGCTTCCAGAATGCTCCTGAATTATCTTCCAGTTGCAACTGCAGGTTTTTATTCCTGCTTCTGGCTGTGAATCCTGCTTTTGTGATAAAACTTCTGTTGCACTCACAACCCTTACTGAATTCTGATCTCTTGTTTATTAAACACTGCTCTCATGCTAGTTTTCACCCAGCATATTTTTTTGCACATATGGTAGTCCATTCTGCTTTCCTTCTTGTATAATGATCACCAGGCTTTTTAAGAAAACAGCAAAAATGCATTAGAAATGACAGCATTCACATAACATCATTGCCACTTGATGCTGTCAGAAGGACAAATCACATCTTTTGGTCTGCAAAGAGTCTGCCAAGTGCAAGCTGCCTCATAATGTTTTGCAGCAAATTTGGTTAGCACATTTGAGTCTGTCCTGAAGTGATTGCTGTTTGCACTTTCTTTGTTATCATTCCCATATCTGTAGCTCTTTGACATGGCAAATCACTGCTAAGAGGGAAGCGTGAGCTGTCTGTCAGCGAATGGCCCAGCATCAAAACAGACCAATTAGCAATGTCCCCATCTGCTGCCTAGACTCATGCTTGCTCCCTGCCTGTTCCTGGAGCCAAGAATTGAACTGGAAGCTATGGGTTTCCTGCACAGCAGCAGTAGCCAATTTCTCCAAAGCTACATGGTGTTTAGAGAACTTCTTATAGGAGCTGGAGAATGAAAATACTGTCAGCACCTTTCTTACAGGAGCTAGACTCTTAAAACTTAATGCTGTTCAAGAGATCACTACAAACTAGTTGGGGTTCATTTAAGACAGAAGGTTAGAGTTGGTGCCAAAAAGAGAGCTCCTACCTTTTCACACCCTTACTGGAACAGAAACTGCCCTGCCTGGTGGAAGGAAGCAATGTGCTGAATATCTTCTTCATTAGGTTAAAATCTGAGGCTGATGGAAAATGTAAATGGAGACTAATGAAAGCCTGCTACAAATCTGATCCTGTATCTAGCAGGATGCCAAATCTGTAGGACTTAAGGTTTGTGGTATCACGCCATTAACTTCTGGGTAAACTACATGAAGTGAGAAGAAAATGTTTGCACACATTGATGTGAAAACAGAGTCTGTTAGATTGGGTCTGCGTGCCAGTCACAAAATGTATACCACTGTATTGTCATAAGCCCTCAGCTACTCCCATTGGAAAGTCCTGATTACACATGTGGCAATAGGGTTCTCAACCTGTGTTGTGTGATTTTACTTTCCAGAAGCCTCTCACTTTAAGGGCTGCATGAAAGGCTTTCCAGAGCAACTCCAGTGTTCCCTGTCCTTTCCAGCACAACTCCAAATGGAGTTCTATTGCCTGAAATTCCTCAGTGTGGGGTTGCTGCCAAAACTCAGACTCCTGAGGGCTATATAAAATCTTAACTTGGGGTTCAGGCGTGGAGATGAGACTCTGCTATGAGAGCTGCAGACTCTCTTTGCCCTTCTGATTCAGGCATGGAGAAATCTACATTTGTTTCCATGATCTCTTGTGCTTTTTAAAGTCTAAAAGCACTCCATGAGGCACAGATGAACATGACCTTCATTGATAGGAGATGAAGCTGGAGCCCAAGAAGATGTGACTTGCTAAGATGCAGGTGCCATCTGTAGTGAAAAAAGCCCTGATACCCTGCATTTCCATCCTGTCCTGCTTATCTGTTTCTTACCAGGTGAAGACTATCATGGCAAACACATACTTTATGAGAAGCCAAAATGAAGGAGAGCACCCTCCTATGGATTTCCATCTGATGGGGTTGTCTGTTGTCTAATAAGAGCTTCCATTCGTGCTTTTTTCCTCCAAAGGAGCACTAACAGTTACTCTGCTTTTTTGTGAAGCAGTTGAAAAAATTGTGTATTTTTGAGACTTTCCCTTTGCTAGATGCTGTGATTGCACTGTCCCTTTCTCTTAGGAAATCAGACTAAAACAGCTCTACAGCTGATTTTGCTTCCTCAAGCAAATTATCCAGATACATTAAAAGAAACAACAGCAACAAAATATTCTGTAGCAGTTCCTTTACTGAGTGAGTCCAGTTTGGCCCCAGAAAAGGTGCCAAGATTGCTTAGTGTACCTAAGAGTAGAACATGGCACAGTTCATGTAGTTTTCTGAGGCATAAGTCAGAGAGTCAAATCTTGCTCCTGGTGTAAATCAGGAAAAATATTGAGCTCTGAGAAAGAAACTGACCCATAAATTTTCTGTTTATCTGTATATTTCTTTAGTCAGGGCTGTTTACATTTTCTTCTTTGTTTAATAGAAGAAACTGGAGTGGGTGGAAGGGAAAACCCAGCATGATTGGCTATAATTTTTCTAACAGAGAATTAACTGGGAGGGATCAGAGAAGCTCTCCAAGGAGTCTTGTCACTGATTTGTCCTATGGGATGACTGCATCTGGTTCAGCTTAGCTGTATCTGTCTTCAGCATCGACCCTTCATCCAGTTTCATGTCTGCTGGAACACTGCCTTTTCTCCCTTGCTTGCATCTTGCTATTTTTCTTTCTCCTATTACTCATATTTCATTTTAGGCTTGTTTGCTTTACAGAAACCTCTGTAAATCATTCCAAGATCCGTTGTCAGGAAGTATGCTAGCTACAGTCATGTTGGCTTGATTTCTTTGGTGTTCTAATGCTACTTGCAGTAGCTATACTGTACAATCAAACCCTGACACTGATCAAGAGCAAAAGAAAGCCAGTAGATGGCACCATTTATTATCGTATAGAAGATTCATAACCAAAGCCTGGAGGGTTTTTCCCCCTTAAACCTGGTGTCAGGAAAAAATAAATCAGCTCTCCATTTTTAGAGATGTTACTTACAAGCTTAGTAGAGACCTCACTTTATATCCTTTCCCAGGGCTTCCTGGGAAGGATTCAGTGGCAATGCCTGAAATGGAAAAACATTTTAGAAACAATAATGGAACTAGAGGTCAGTAGGATACAACCCAGGGGAGCTTTCTTCTGTTTTGCTCTTAAAACACACCCTGTTGCTGCTTTACTTTCTTCATTCTATTAAATAACAGATTTGCTTTGAGGCATATCTCCAAACCCAATAACTTCAGAAAAGATTCAGGCAATGGTCAACTACAAACATGGCTTAGCTCTTCTGTAATAATGATTAGTACTATTTCCTTACAACATATAGCAGCTGTTATCTAGGGCTCTCGGAGTGCTTCAGAACACTAATGAAGTGTGCCTTGCAACACCTCTGTCAGATGGGGAATATTAATTCCCCAGAAATCCTGTTGACCTCAGTGGGTGCTTGCATGGTTCTACGTGTTTTACTCATGTGCTACACATGTGAACGAAGACTACAGAAGCAGGAGTAAACAGTGTAATATATTTTATGCCATTTCAAGCATTTTTCCCAAAAGAAAAAAAAGAGAGAGAAAAGACAGTCGTTTTGCCTTTCAGGATTTAGCCTCTGCATCATTTTTGGTAGGGGATCAGACTGCTTGCTTGTAGGTTAGCTACTAGTTTCCTATTGGTAGTGCATATTGTGTGTGATTCAAAGACAGATTTAGTGACTTCAGCATCATTTACTGCTAAAGGTTAAAAGCAGTTGCTCTTCCTAATCTCCTGCTGCACAGCCAATGTAATTTTAATACGGTGTGCTGTAGAAAAGGAAAGAAATGCAATGCTGAAACATTTTAACAGGATATATTTTTCCATCTTTATTTTAAGTTATGAAAACTGTCTGCAAAAAGCTAGTAAGTGTTTCCAGTCAATGATACTTTCCTGGCATCAAAAGATTTAGAAAATGAAATGAACTATCCAGCAGAAAAAAAAAACCAACACCAAGAGAAGACAAAGAGAAAGAGAACAACTTGGATTTTCTATATTTATCTGTGTGTTATGTGTATCTGCTTCACTGGGCTGTCAATTTTAATTGGACTGCAACCTACTGTAGTTGGGTTCACACTGGTTCAATTAAAAAATCCTGTTGTTACTTTTTTTTCCCTATTGCCCATAAATAGGAGTATTGTAGGAGTAATAATGTTAACCCCAGTGTCCTGGCAGAATGCCAGCTCAGGTAATTATATTCTGCCTATGGAAATTTCAGTTGCTGTTTCAGCTGAATACATTAGTCTTTATTTTCCATTCCTGATCATCATATTATATAGCACTGCTGTGTATTGCTGAAGAGCCACCCCAGATGTGGCTGCATTTTAGTCTTTGCTGAACTAAGGAAACAAAATCAGCATCTTTCCTCCTAGTAAAATTCTGGACTATTTACAACATCAAAGTGCAATGTCGGGGGTGACAGTTGGTTGAATGAAGGATTACTTGGTGAAAGTATGCATGGCAAGTATGCATGGACTGTATAGACAGTTAATGGTTTGTGAAAATTTTACATAGTGATGTGGTTATGACAAAGAACAGTGGAAGGATTTTGTAGTCTTAGTCAGGAAGATCTTCACAAGCAAGGTAGGTCAGGCTGAGTCTTTGACTTATAGAATGGTACAGCTTGGGAAAAATAATCCTTTAACAGCCTATCTATCTGATAGGTTTGCACAAGGACTACTCATCCCCTAAGGCAAAAAGAAGAGGGGCAGTTGCTGGAAAAAAATAGTGATAGTGCCTTTAGAGAAGAGTGGCTTGAAATGGTAATTTTTTACCTCATTTTCTGTATAGCTGTCATTATTGGTTTAAAATAATAGACACACATCCACCCCCCAAAAAAAGAAAAAAAATTGGAACTAACCTACTGGAATAGGTTCTTCCAGGATTTTTACTTTTAACTGTTTTGAAAATTGCCAGTTGCCAGTTGTGTTGCTGGAAAAACAGACATTTTTCTACAAAACAATCAGTATCAGATTAAGTCAGCATTTATTGACTTTAACATGAGAAAGATTGAGCAACTGTGCTTTCAGTGTGCCTCCCTCCGTGCCAAAATGGGGCAATAATATCTGGATTGCCCACGTAAGAGTTAAGAACAAGGTTTTCTGCTAGCTTTGGGTGACTTCTAAATAAAAATGAAACTTGTGTTATGCATTAGCAGAACAGTGATAAAGTGTAGTGGGCGTTCAGGATCAGCAGCAAAAAGACAGCATAAAGGCCAAAACACCAATCCTCTCTTTCAAAAGATCTCTGAAGCCAGGGAGGTGTGTGCTGACTCATATGGCAGAGAGGTATAATTCTCACAGACTTTTGATGATGATTTGGCACCTGCCTGTCACTCGTGCCTTGGGGACATACCCAGCTTACAAATATTGTTAGCTTTTGCTTCATTAAGGTGGAAACTGCAACTGCATTTTAGAATTTGTCAGTCTGGTGTTTAGCTTGTATTACCCATACCATCTATCTGTGTTTACTGAGCATACATAGTGTTGCCTTGTAAACTGTCTTTATATTTTCTCCTTTGGGATTATAAAGATCTCATTCAGCAGTCTTTTCCTCATCTAAGTAGAGTATTTTGATGAGTCTGAAAAAAAGCCGGAGTTTCAGTGGAACTGGCTGCATGAAGGAGAATTACCTGTGTGACCAAAGATGCGAGGTCTGGCCCAAGTCTTCCACTTCCGAAACATGATGGTTTTAAATTCTCCCAAATTTTATTTCTCAGATTTAGGGGGGGAAAAGCAGTCTCATTTTCTGATGTTGATTGGAAGATGAAAGATGAGCTTCAGGGCTGATGACAGTTCTCGAGAGTGACAGCATTAGCTTATGTATCCAATCATACAGTAATGATGCAATCCGTTAGCACATAGTACACAGGGAGCTGTCAGGTCTGTAGCAATCCAATTAAGTTACATGGTTTCTAAAGCTAGATGATCTGAAGAAGCTTAAAACAGAGTTAACACTGTGCTGGCTCAATGGTTGTGTCAATTATCTGGTTGGATATACTTGGCGCTCTGGCTGCTGAAGCATGTGGACATTTTTTCTTTTTTTCTCTAGAGCAGACCAGGGAGAAGACATTTAAGAGTTAATTGCTACCTAGCTTTATTATTATTTATTAAACAATAATCCTTATGTATATTTGAAAGAGATGGCCATCTCACTTGAGGTAAAAAACACAACAGAATAAATGGATTGCATAATGTGTTTTTCAGGCTTTTTGCTGAAACTGAAATATTAAAGTTCCTTTATAGTAGCTGAAGTGGTATTAATTTGTGTGGAGGTCAGTGTTTGACTTTTGCTGTGGGAAGCCTATGTGGTTCTTGTCAAAATCTTTTCCTTCTAACCTTTAGTTTCAGATATCTGCCTGCATTTCTGTTTGTGCTGTTCCCATTATCTTTGTATCTGAAATGCATGAGACAGAAAAGGAAAACAGCTCTGAGACATAGCTATCTTTTTTACATCTTCTCATTTTGTGTCAAGTTAATCAAAAGCCCTGTGTGAAGTGCCCTCTGAGCTCAGCCCTCCATCCTTCCAAGGTGTCCAAGGACTTGCAGTCAGGTAACCCTATCACACTCTTCCTGCAGGTTCCTCACAGGTGCTTCACCCTTTGTTTAGCAATTTGTACACGGAGCTGCCTTACATGCTTTGTAGGAAACACAGGCAAGATTACCTTACTTCTGAGACCTCTACTTCTTTTTAGAGGGGTTGTCCACCCACCCAAACTAATCTAGGTCCCCCTGAGCAGAAAGGCTGAGGAAAGAGAAGGGTCACTCACTGTACACTAACAGTACTTGGCTGCCTTCATCTTATCTGGAAATTACAGCCTATGTCCAGTCCTCCAAAAACACTGCTGCCAATCCCAAGAAGCAAAATCACAGTTGTGACAAAACTAATAATAAAATTAATACTGATTTCACTGGAACCATGATTTCAGCCTGGATACATAGATCTAAGAAATTACCAGCTTGATCTCATCTGGCACTTCAGAGAAGGAAGCAGGAGAGCTGGCTGCATCAGTACAGGAGTGAAGACAATGCAGCTTGTCAGGTGCTATGTTTCAGGAAAGGTGAACTGCAAGAATGAAGGAAAATTTACAAAATAAAGCCAAAGAGAGAAAACAGTGTGGCTGCACATCTGCTTTGGAGATCCTCAAGCCCAACCCAGCTCTGTGAAGATTCCTCAGAATTTAACACTGCCAGAGTTGACAGAAGTATTTAATTTTTATACCATGTAATGGAGAACACAATTTACTCTTGTATGACATGTTGGACTCTGATGAAAAATGAAATGTTTGTCTCAACACTTGAGTTGGCATGAGCGTTCCCATTGGCTCATGTCATGCAGAAAACATCCTGCTAAGTTCAGTTGTTAGCCAAATCTGGCCTTCTGTGAAGAGCACACCAATATTGATGCTGATATTGGTGGTGGTTTTTTGCAATGGCTTTTAAAGAGTTGAACTACAGATTGCTTCTTGCTCAATTGCTCCATCCACCTTTTTGATATCAGGATATTTATCCATAAATATTGATATGTTTCTTCCTGGCATTCTGTTTGCAGGCCAGTAAAGCTGACCCATGGAGACAGACCATGCATGTCTTCCAGTACAGACATGACATTCTCAGTACAAACTCAAGTTTTCTGCTGTGAGCTTGAGCACACTATTGTATGTAGAAGGCAAAGGTTGAAAGAGAAATGAACAAAAATGGCCCATCTGCAGTCACTGGCAAAACTCCCAGGAGAAAGCCAGGAAGAAGAAAGGGTATCAGGAGGATTTTTAAATGCACAATTTCCCCTTTTATCACATTTATAATCACATTTTCTTGGCTTTTTTTTTTGCTTGCTTTGTTGTTGTTTGTCTTTAGCACGTATGTTCTCCAGGCTTTATAATGCTTCTTCTTAAGGAGGAACCTGAAGAGCATATTTTGCCTGCTAATGAATAACCTGAATTTTTTTCATCACTGAAGCCAATCAGAGGCAGGAGATTACAGTTGACAGAGGACTGAGATTTGCATATTAACAGCACAGTATTGAAGAATAGCTGTCTCGTATTTAGACCAAACTGTGCCCTCTGATTCGCCAGCACCGGCTGCCAGCCAGTACAGATGAGGGATTCAAAGGTTCAGATGGTTTTTGTGTGGTTTTTTTTTTTAGAGAGAGAACTGTACAGTGCTAATATAAATCAGATAGTGAAACCCGTGTGCAGGAAGCTGAGTAAGTGGAGCAAACCTTCTTGGCTCTGGCTCTGTAGTGGCAGGGCTGCTGTGCCCTCTCGTTGGCTCCAACGAGTCTAGCCCTGTGTAATGTATCATATTGTGTATATTAATGTTTTGGCTTTATGGTTCTATTTCCATTAGGGGAAGATTGCCTGTGAGCCTCTTAGTGGATAAATAGGAATTTACAGCTTTCAAAAATACTCTGTAAAGCTTGCAGGAATCCACAGAATAAGGAATTACACTGACTATTTTTGAAGCTTTAAAGGGTCCAGAGGGCCTAATTGTGCTCTCAGATATGTCTGTGCAGCTCTGATTGAAGCCTTGGGATATAATGCATGCTTATGCGACAGCTAAAATGAGTCCTTTTTTAAATTAAAAAAAATAATCCTTCAGTTATTAAAAAATTAGACTGTAAAGTCTTCAGGGTCAAGCCAGCAACTTCCCAAGAGCTATTCAGAACATAACAAAGTGAGGTCTTGGCTGGAACCAGGAGCTGTACCGACCTACAAATAGCAAATAAATTCTGAAAGTGTTAGTGAAAATCATGCAACGAAGGTAACACCTTCTTCTGCAGATTTGTGCACGTGTTCGTATGCACGCACTTGTCCAGGGGAGGAGGGGACAACCCTAAATTGCCATAGTGAAATAACCTTACCAAGTGTATTCACAGTTCAGTCAGTTACATTAAACGAGCCCCATGCTGGCAGAGATACTTTCTTTCACCTCTGTTTTATATCAACCAATGGTTATGCAACAGTCAAGAGCAGTGTGTTTAAACTGTGGTGTGTTGTAGTACGCATGTGTGTGTGTGTGTTTCTAAGTACAATTGTATTCAGTGTTAGCTTAAAGAGATGAAGCAACAAATTTAACACGGATAAAGGCAACAAACTTGAGAAATACATTCACTGGAGTTTATGGGATTTTTTTAACTAGTCCTTGATTTCACAAGCTAATTTACACTACAGGTGAAGCATGAGTTGTGCATGAACCTCACCACAAGTTTTCTGCATACTTTTTAAAAGGTACTTTCTTAGGAATGAATGTGCTTCGGGCCTGGACTTTGAAAGACTGAAAAGATGTGGATGCCCAAGTTATAATTATGTCTTACTTTCATCAGGGCTACATTTAAGAGAAATGCCTCCAGCAAGTTTTCCTTTATTCTGCTATCTGTATGGCCACTAAAAAGCACAGCAAGAACCAGTCAGGAAATAAGTAATCCACATCTGCATGGATGGGTCAAGAGTGGGTCCTGCTTCTCAGCGGAGGTCGTTAACACTTACCTAAACCAGTGCATTAATTTCTGTGTTACGTCCTCCACGTGTGTCCCTGTGTTGCTCAGTATAATTTGTGTCACTTCTCATACGGAAGCTGTGACACCAACCCTGCCAGCCAAGGGAAAAAACCCCTACACACAGAGGCAACACAAGCCAGTATTGTTTAAATCAGATGAGCCCAGTGGTGTGGAAATCGCTTCTGTTGCATAAGTGTGCTTGCTGGTAAACCTAAACCGATGGGCTGGTGAGCATATATAATTAGCCCAATACCTGTGGATGTAATTCAGTACCGCTTTGGTGAATGAAGTACTGTGAAAAAAAGAGGGGCAGGAGATTTTTCTATCAGATTTTCTTCCTACGACTAGAAATCATACCTGCCGTGTGCAATATTTAATATCTGATGTTAGTTTCCACCTTTCAGCCGCAGCCACTTTTCACTTGCCAACTAATCATCACCTAGAAGTGTGCCGAAACGTATTATAAATGGGCATACAAAGGCTTCCTCCAGCACTAAATCACAACCATCTCCACAGAGGAAAGGGACCGCTCACAGCAGCCCTGCATGGTAATTCAGGCCAGGAGAGGAACAGGCTTTTCCCATTCAAACAGTGGGAAGAGTTCAGCAAGCTGCTGCCACGGGAGCCGGGATGCAGCCACAAAAGCCTTTGTTAGCTCTCGCTCAGGCAAGGGGTTCAGTGGCATCTCTAGGAGCAGCGCTTGGCTTTGGGGAAGCACTTGTTGCCACCAGCCCCCCTGGGCCCAGCGCCTAGTCCTGGGAAGAACTGTCCTTGGACACCGGCCCCATGGCTGTGCAGATGAAAGGTGTGGTCAGGTGCTCTTGCCACATCTGAGGGTTGTGTCCTGCCAGGGAGATGAATAAGCTAAAAACCCCCAGACCCTGTAGCAAGGGTTTCCCCTGAGGTGTGCTGGTTTCAAGCCACGGTGAACGGGTAGCCTCTGTAGAGAAGACATGCAACTACTTCTTACGGCTGGCTTTCCAGAGAAAGCTCTGGTCCCATCGGACGGGTGTAGCTCCCAAAGCTGCACAGAACGCTGTGAACAGCGCCCGGGTGTGTTTGCGGGGGGGCCTCGGGGAAAGCTTGCGGCAGCGCTGCCGGGGGTGTCTGGGGCGCTCCCGGCCCCAAGGGCGTCCCCCGCTCCCGCCCCGGCCGCTCTGCAGGGCCCCCTCCCCGCTGCCCGCCGCCGACTGCCACCCGCAAGCGGAGCAGGGAGCGCTCCCCGCCGGCAGCTGCGGCGGCGGGGCTGCACCCCGCTCCTGGCGGCCGCTTCACCCCGCTCCTGGCGGCCGCAGCACCCGCCCCGGAGGCCGCAGCCGGGACCTCCTCGGCGGGGCCGCTGCCCCCGGGACGCCGTGACGCCCCGCGGCAGCTCCCGCCGCCGGGCTGCGCGCTCCCCGCCCTCCTCACCGCCCCTCTCCCCCTTCCTCCTCTTCCTCCTCCCCGTCCTCCGGGAGCTGTGCCTTCCCTGCACACCTGCCTTGCCATTTGTCGGCGGCTTTGCTAGGAGGGGAGAATTTTCCCTCGGTCCCTTGCAGCATCCCTCCCCGGCACACACACACGCACACGCACAGACACACAGACGGAGGCACCGCGCTGCCTGTACATCGGCGGCCGCCGCCTCTCCGGCATCCCGCGCCGCCGGCCCCGCGCTCCCCGCCGCCGCGGGGCGTCCTCCGCCTGCTGCAGCACCGCCGGACCCGGCAGCCACCGAAGGGGGGCGGCGGCGGCTCCCGCTGCTCCGCGGCCGCGCACCGGCAGCCGGTAGGTACGGCGGTCCCGCGGCGGCAGCCCGCCCCGGGCGGCTCCCGGCGGGGGAGGCCGGAGAGGCGCTGCGGAGGAACTCGGCGGGCCGGGAGGGAGGGGAGGGCGGTGGGAGCAGAGCGAGACGCGCTGCCCCAGCCCCGCCGGCGGCGCCCGCCTCGCCCGGCTCCGGCTCTGCTCCCCCGGCGCCGCGGGGCCGTGCGCCGCCCCCGCCTCTGCCCGCCGCCCCCCCCGGGCACTGGCTCCCCGGTGAGTCAGAAAGTTTGCTTTCCTGGGCGCCTGGTTTTTGTTGTTGTTGGGGGTTTGTATGCTCAGGGTTTGGCATTTCTGCTAGCGGGCTATTTATTTATTTATTTTGACACCACCCCCACCCCTTTTTTTTTTTTTTTTTTTTTTTTTTTTTTTTTTTTTAATTGCAGTTGCCGCTGCAGCGGCGGGGAGGATGGGGGGCTCCCGCGCCAGCGCTGCCCCCGCCGAGGAGAGCCCCTCCGCGCCGGGCAGCCGCCTACCGGGGCACAGGCGTGGGCGGGCGGGCAGCGCACCCAGGGCAGCCGCGGTCGGACCCCCGGGTCCTTCCCATTCGCGAGCGCTGCTCTCCCCCCGAGACTTAGGTAGCTGCCGCTGCGAGGTCCCCCGCAGCTCCCCTGCAGTTTGCAAGAACAGTTTTTGGTGACAGCTCGAGAGGTGACTATCCCACCCCTCTCCTCCTCTTTTCTCTCCGTTCCTTGAGTGACTGCTTAAAAACAGGTTTCAGCGAAACTGTAGGTGACAGGATCTCGGTGTGCGACCAGTGAGGGACGCGGGAGCCGCTGGGCACCGTTTGGTACCCAGCAATGTTATTGTAGTGGGTTACCAGCTGAGGGAATAGCCGTGTCCTGCCCTGGCGAGGTGTGGGATTGGTTGTGGGTCGTGTCCATCTCTCGTTGCTTTGATTTAATCGCTGAAGTACCTTGTTGTTGTCTGGGTTGGGAAAAGCTCTCTTAGATTTTACTCTTCTCTTCTTTAATTCTAAATGTGCTTTTGGTGAGGATTCCTGGTTTCTGAAAGGCAGGTTAGGGGCTGAATGAATCTATCCATGGGCAGGAAAGAAAAGCTCTCAGATCCTTCCCATTAATCATGTATTTTCTATGTTGTGTATTAATACTTCTTTTTTTTATTATTATTCACTGGAAGTTCTGCAGTAGTGTGTCAAAAGCTTTGATGTCTTTTGCAATGTACCTCGTTCATTTTTTTCCTCAGATTTAAAATGGAATGATAAAATGCATAGACATTAATAAGTTGAAAGGACTTTGAAATAGTGCATGTTGTACATGGTGTGAAATTGTAGATATACATAAAAGAACAATAACTACTCTGCAGGTTTTATTTAAAACCTTTTTCTCTGTGGCTTTGTGCCGAACTCTCTTCATCTGTCTCTCAGCTTTTAAGTATGATTGGTTTTTTGTTGAGGTCTCCTGTTGTGTTGTGGGGATTCCTTGATAGGCACCCATGTTTGTCTGGTTTTAATAATCTTTTAATCTATCACTTTACAAAGACGTGCCACTGTAAAAAAATATGTGAATTTTGCTATTGTGGTTTTCAATTTTAGATCTCTTTTCCTGATGCCTTTATTTATTTATCTACCTATTTATTTATTTATTTAGTTATTTAAATATGTTATGACCGAGGGAGGGAGGGAGGAGGAGAGTAGGGAATTGTGTCCAACTCTTCTATCTGTCCAAATGTGCAAAAAAATGATTACATAAAGAAATCAAGGCACTGAAACAACCCTGAGCTGAATTCCAAGAACAAAAACGACTCTGGCGTGTGTGCTCGCCCGCACCAGGCTTTCTGCAGCATGTGGTATTTACAGAACTTGCTATGTACAGTAGCTCTCGAGTAGTAAGAGAACGTTTTGTATCCTCAGAATCAAGAGAGTCTTTGACAAGTCGGCAAAACTGCAGACACAGTCGAGGAATGCCGATACACGTGTGTGTGCGTATATAAATATCACCAGACTGCTTAAGTTCATCTTTTCTCAGGATAGTTTGTCTTCCTCGACCTGGACCATATACATCCTTTCCCCTGAATTTTGAGGCATTTTTTACTGTTTCTCTGTGTGCATGTTTTTCAACATTAGTCTTAATCTCTCTGTAAAATATCAAATAATCCAATAATAGATTTAGAAGACTCTATTGCCAGGCAAACCAGGCAATAGATCATGAAATCAGACAATAGTATTTTGTTTCCTAGCAACCCCCTACTGCAAACAGAAAACAAAGCGATGGTGGATGCTTCCACTTCATGATAGCTATATGTCAAAACCCCCAAGTAGTAAGGTACAGAGCTGGTAATTGTGCAGTGAGATTTACCCCTATTTGTTTCAGCTGCTTTGTTAATGTTTTCCTTTTGTGAGAAAGGGATTTGCTGGGGTAGATGCAGTTAAATGGTTATAATTTCACTCTGCTCTCTTAGCTTAATAACAGTGTCTGTTAGAACGCAAAGGGCACAAAATTAAGTAGTAACTGTAGAATTTTTGCCAGTAAGGGTGATTGGAAATACCCTGTTCTTATTGCTGGACTATTTCTGAATCTGTGCCATTACAGACTCTTGAAAATCAGATTTTTCATGTCCTGTATCCAGTATGAAGTATCTTTTTGGACTTTGTCTTGTTTTCCATCCTTTAGCTTTGTGTTTTAAAACTGATTTGTTACAATGTATTGAAAGAAAAATCCTTTGCCACTCGCAGGAATGGGAAGTAAAATCCTAAATGCTGCTTTGCCATGTTTACGTTCTGGGCACCCGGTTCACCCCTTCAAAAGAGCTAGAACTATCACGGTGCACAGGATCAGGTCCTAAGTCATGAGCTTTCTAAAAGTGCTTTTGATAATGCAGTAATTCCCTTCGTTAAAGTGCCTGAGCATTGAAATGGCATCTCAACCCTGGACCAATCTCGGATGCACTTTGTGCACTGCCATCTATCTGAAAAAATCCATTAGTGCAAGCTGTGGATCTGACCCGGTATCGGTGCTTACTGCCTGCCGGGTTTCAGCTTTCCAGCAAGTGTTCATGCTTCGAAGGCTGCTGGAGATGCTAAACTGCAGTAGGGAAAGGAGGTGAGTAGGCATAGATGGGTACGTACAGTGTAGCAGAGGAGTTTCTAAGCTTTTGTTTCTTTGCACCTTTCCTTCCTTTACAGGAGAGAGTGGCAAAAAGTTGTTCACAGAGTTTTACCTGCAAGTCTTCGCTATCTAGTGGTATTTACAGCAGTCACACTATAAAAAAACCCCAACAATTGTACTTTTCCTATTGGTTGCATCAGTGAATCTGTGAAAGTGAAGGTATTATTTCCACTTGGGAAACTATAGTCACAAGAAAAATTTGTTGTGGGGAGGACAGCGAACTCAATCATGTATGCATTATTAAAAACAGTATTTGTGGTAGGTGTGGGAACAGCATTCTCTGAGTGACTTTGGAGTTCACAGCATTATTTAACAAATCCAATATGCAGTCATGTACAATTTATTTATATTGCCTATAGATACTTTTCTGGTTCATCTCAAGTACTGAGGTACAAAAGTGTTACAACAGATACTACTTCAATAACAAAAGATGGAAGTGGAATGGTCAGATAATATTATAATTCTGAAAAATAAAAATGAGCAGCTACTTTCTTCTCTATATTTGAAATAATGCATTTTAGGGCCATAGCATGTGTGGATGGTTTAGTCTAGAACATGTTAATTGAATTTTGGAAGGCTTTATGGATTGAGAGGAAGTAATCATTTTCCAATTTTTCTTCTCTGTTTCTTTCTCAGATGGTGCTCCTCCCAAACCTTTAATGTTACAATTAGGTAGTCCACAGATTAAGCTTGGTATGGCTGCCTGATTGCAGTCCCCACTTAGCCTCTGCCTGTGTTTACCAGGCGTCAGAATGAGAGAAAGCAAAGAAAACAAAAAGTACAAACGAAGAGAAAGGTCGTGAAGTATTCTGCGTGTAAACAATGGAAGACATTTGGAAATGATTTTAAATAGGCTCCACAAAATTCCATTATGCCAACTGTGTTTGTTGCTGGTGGTGAATGTAAAATCTTACATCCATTGTCATGTGGGTTGGCGACTAGTGGAAATAGCCAGCCCGTGACCAAAACCAAAGACTAATACCTTCTTGCTCCTTCTACCCCCTAAAAATCCATCTTTAGTGGAACAGTGAGTTAAATCCATTGCATTTAAAGGCATTTGGTAGGTAGTAATTAAGCAATGGACAGCTTTGTTCTCTCCGTTTAACTACGCAATGACAATTGTGGCTAATGAGCTGCTGGTGAACGTGCTGGATATCTTACTGAGATACACATGCTTTTCCAAATTTTTCACAGCGACTTTTTTTTTTTTGAAGAGGGTACTGCAGCAACAACAATATAGAGTTACTTACTGTGTGTTTAAATCCTATAGGCTTAATGCTTACTGTACTGTTGCATATTTACTTAGGTATTTATTTCCTTTTCTTATTTTACGGAAGGAACAAAAGGATGATGACAGTTTTAGACTCTTTTGAAGGTTCATTTTTAAATCCCATAACATAAAAGCATTGGGATGTCAATTCTTGCCAAATATGGAAAATAAACCACCCAAGTGATTACAGAAACTGAGGATTTGGTTCAGCAAAGCACTGACTTGCATGCCTAACTTTTTTTTTTTTTTTTCTAAATGTATGCTTAAGCTCATCTCTGCTTGCTGCGATCAACTGGATTTAAGCATGTGGTTAAAGTTAGGCATGTAATTCAACACTTTGTTGAATAGGGGCCTTCAGCAAAACCTATAACCTTTGAAACCGATGTCTTTGTTTTGGTGTAGCCAGAACTTCAGGAGAATTCCTACAGGATGGCAGAGTGAAGGGAACAGATTTGAGGAAAAGGCAAGTTTGCAGGGCAAGGGGTGTCCAACTTACTGACGGGTAATAGCAATGCTGTAAGGGATCTAAAATTAAGACCCAGCAGGAAGTAATACATAAGTCTGCCTCATGACTTGATTATAGAACAGCATGGTACTGTGTCCGTGAACAAAGAAGTGGGATTCCCTTTTTATAAGAATCTGCCATGAACACATCTGAAAACTCTGAATATCATATCAACAGGAAGGTATTGCCAATTTGACTGAAGCTTAAAGAGCAGCAACAAAATACTTGGGGGTCTGGAGGAACTATCTTGAAGGTAAGTATTCAAAAACAGATGTAATTCTAGGCTGGCAGTGAGTATGGGGAGATAGTTTAACTACATGTAGATATTTGAAATGTATTTTAGTCAAAGGAATCTGGGTTTTTTTTGGTGCATTATGTGAGAGACTGCCTAGGACTAAATGGAGAGATTGAGGAAATAAAAGTTTAAGATGAATTCTGGGAAAAAATGACAAAAATATCTATTGGAGCCTATATTAGACCAGGTGTAGTGAGAGCCCTTCTTCCTTCAGATATTTAAAATAAGGGTAGGCAGGTCCCTAGCAAATGTACTGGAGGATGCAGTTCTGTATTTTTAAGGAGATGGAGTACAGTATCTAACAGCCCTTTTCCATGTCTGTTTCATTCTAGTTTCAGATGAAGGTTACAAGAGAAACTAGGTCAGATACTGGGCTTGACTTGATTTTTCTCAAACAGTAATGCTGGTACTTTGGCCAGGTGGTTTCCAGTGCCAAGACAGCTAGGGTTTATGCTTTTATAAAGGCATGACTCGAACAGGGTCATCATATGGGTTCAGGTTGTGTCAGTGTTGGGGTGGTGGATGTGAAAAGATCAGCTACAGTATTAGTTTTTAGTAGCTGTTCAGTAAACAGCTCTGGTTTATTAATTCATTTATTTTCCCTTTTGAAAACAATGAGCATCCTGGGGTGGTGTAGAGGGCACAGAGGTGACAGCTTCTTGTTTGTTGACAGTTTCTGCAGCGTTTTGTTTAATCATCTAAAAAAGCTTACTGCCATCAGGTAGCAATGATGGATAGCAGGTACTACTGCTTCCTTCCTATCCCCCCATCATGATGCCCTGATCTCATTAACAGCTGTCTCCTGTGATCTGGCTAGTCTGTGTGCAGTGCAAGTCCTGATGAATATTGCCATCAGTGGCGGGTTTTCTGGAAGAGGCTGAGAGAGAAAGAGAGACATATAGATGATCTTCCCCAGGGTGCATTGCTTTAGACTGGGAAGATGCAGGTTCAATGTGTAATGGCAGTTTTCTTGAGGAAGCCTTGCCTGGAATAATGTTGTTGCACCGATTTCTTGCAATTCATTTTACTCGAAGCAAGTATTCAGAAAAAAACCATGCAGACTGATATCATCAGGGAATGTTTTCCAACAGCCATGCCAATTACAGGGGAGGAGATGGATTTCCCTCTGCCATGCTTTATTGGATACCTGACAGCCAACTGTTTAAACAAGGCCTATTTTGGGTAACCATAAGGTAAAAACAAGTGATTCAGAATAACCCTTTCTTGTGTGATAATGATTAAAACAGTGATTTTGCAGGAGTACCACATACAAGGGAAAGCTAATCTGGGGCAGAGCTGGCTGGTGAGACTGACCTTTGGTTTAAGTACTTGATGGTGCAAGAAAAGGGTGTTTTGAACTTGTGGAAGTTGGGTTTAAGTCTTCTGTGTGGAGAATAAAACAGGAAATGTTGGTCTGTTTGTGAAAAAACAGCAGACTCCCAATACACCCCAGATAACTACTTAAAGCCAAATCCTCCGACCGCTAAACCAGGTTCAGCCTTGCTGGTGTTTGTCTCTGGGGGCTGGTTGATAGTGTTGGTGAAGGGGGTCTGAGAAGCTGGAGGAAGCTGGGGTTCTTTTAGGCATAACATAAGGATTGTGACTGAAGTTGTTGCCAATGCATTGCTGATTTTAGATGGACAGGTTTTTTTTATGGGTGGATAGTTCATAGATGGGTGGGTAAGGTAGATGAAAAGAACCCATATGACTGAGTGGATCAAGCTTGGTAGTTGCTGGTAATGAAATTGGGTAGATTGGTTTACTTAGGATTATTTGTGTATGTTAATAATGCTCTTCTGTATGTCTAAGATCAGACTTGGATGGAATTCTTTAGACTGAAAGATGGTGTGTAAATGTAAGATTATTATTCTGTCGCCTTTGCAGGGAGAAACGAGGTCAACAACAATCTTAATTATGGTTTGTTTATGTAAATAGATCTGTATTTTTAGAGTTAAATGAGGCTTTAAAGCGTTTTTGTACAGGTACTTCTAACAGTATTAGCATTTAGGATGTGGGATTTGGTATACTAGATCTCATTGATACATGATGACGAGCAGTTCCTCCATGGCTGGAGTGGATAACATACAACTATTTTGGTATGACACATTAGCTTTATGTAGATTTCAAAGGAGTCTGCGCACCACACACAGTGTAAACATGCTTTAGGACATAACAGCTCTGCCTAGGGTAGAATAGTGAAGGTTTAACAGTATTTTGTCCAACTCTGTTTACGCATACCCATTCCTGTTAGGAAGCATTTTGTTAGGGAAACAAAGAAGAAATGAAATAAAGTAGCTGATAAAGGCGTGGGGTGAATCTAGGAAGGTGGAATGCAATAAACAGAATGAAGGCATGCTCTTGGAGCGGGCAGTGGTACTTGTGCCCTTAGGGGAGGTATTTCAGCGATGACAAGTAAGTTTGTTTCATCTAAAAGTAGCAGATTGTTTCCTAATATTTTGCTGGTCCGATGTTCTGTCAAACTGTTATATCCTAACTGAGTGGCTCCTCTGCATATAGAGTAAGAGCTTGCTATTTTTTACCAAGTGAAGCAGTTCCCTCTCATTCTGCAGTGGTACAAGCCTGTTTTTTGGTGGCACAGATCCATGAATTAATCTCTTCTGATGACTTATGATGGATGTTGGCATTACTTCAACACTGACTCAGAAGAAAGAGTTGCATTTACTGAATAAGTGATCCACTTAGTTTATTGAGAGTTTTCCTTGGAGGTGTGACCCTTGCTTAGCAGTGAAATCTGCTGAGATCACAG
This sequence comes from Falco biarmicus, assembly GCF_023638135.1. NCBI lineage: Eukaryota > Metazoa > Chordata > Aves > Falconiformes > Falconidae > Falco > Falco biarmicus. The sequence continues at coordinate 33,014,783 of NC_079289.1, forward strand.
CCCAGGGAGGTATGGTTATAGATGCATCAAAAAAAGTGTGTGTTTATGGTCCTCTGCTGGCAGATAAGGATGATGGGCACCTGGATGTAAAAAACACTCTGTGCAGATTTACTAGCTGTAAATGGGTGGTCTATCCATGCTTCCTCATGCCTTTTCAGCACCCCCACATCTGGCTTCCACCGTCTTCACACAGAGCATAAACAGAGATGTTGGTGGCAGGCTGTTACATGTGAAAGCTGAAGACTTAAAGGTCCTGGAAAGTATGTTTGAGTTAGCATCTTTATGTTGCTTTTCCATTAGCTGGCCTAAAATGAACATTGCTTAGGTTAATTTCATTTTAGCAAGTGAAGGCACCCTTGGCCAGCTTTTTGGTTCAAGCTTATTCAGATCTTAACAGTAAGAGAAAATACTCTTTATGCTGGTGACTCTTCTTCTGCAATGTAATCTGCCATTTTGTATGAACCACATAACCATTACCATTTTATTTCATCAACAGCCTGTGGGAAAGCATGTGTTTTCATTTCCTAGAGGGAGCTGGACTAAACTTTAGCTGATATGCTACAGGTCAAAGCCTCAGTGTACTGTTGCCAGTGTACTTAGCTACCCAGTTTCTTGCCAGTTCTGTAAGGTTAATACAGGGGTCCTCAAACTATGGCCTGCATGCCAGATACAGCCCCCCCGGGTCCTCAATCTGGCCCCCGGTATTTACAGACACCCCACCCCCCCCGGCGGTTGGCCGCAGATGACTGCCTGCCACTTCATCTGTGCGCCACCCCCCTGGTTAAAAGGTTTGAGGACCCCTGGGTTAATACTGTCACAGAAAAACATGTGAAACCAGGTGCAGTGCATATGTCATTAGCTGGGGTTTGTGGTTTTGTTTTTCATGATGCGTTTGTTTAACTTCTGTATCATTTTGCAGAACATACCTAACGTGTAGTTTATATTGTTTTCTTTGCAAAATAGAAGGCAGCTGTCATTTCAGCCTGGGAAGGAAACTATTAAGGTGTTTTAAGTAAAAGAGAAAGGCTGAAAAATTGGATTTCTTTTTAAGTTTCTTGGAAGATGTTAAGGGAGATTACGTAACTGCATAAAGTTGCTGGGGAAAAAGGGAAAGACGGCTCTCTGGTAATGAAAGAATGGTGTAGCTGCTTAATGTAATCCGTTCTCTGTGGATAGTGATGAGAAGGAAGAGAATGGAGAAGTGCATGGTCAGAGCAGGCTTCGTTTGTTCAAATCTGCAAGTAGGCAGCAAATCTGACAGGGAAGCTTTGTGTAGGGCAAGTGTGCCAGTCTCGCACCTAGTTTACCTTTTCCATAACAACAAAGTTGATTCTGTTTGGTGCTATATACTACAAATAAAATAGAAATGATAAAAGTAATAATTTTCAGGCTCATCTTGCCCAAGAATAAGGGGACTAGTGTGAAGTGAGTCAGTCAACCCACTGTAATCAAACAATTCTTCTATACCTAAAGTATAAATGTTGCACAAGTAGCTAGACAGAAAAGACTAGTGGTCATCTTGAAATCATGCAGAAAATCCATTTATTTTGGTTCCTCAATGTCAGACAGGCAGTGAGATGAAACTGAATATTGAACTGAAAGCAGAAGATTGAATTTGATAATCTTAAAGATGAGATGCTTTGACAACCCTGTCATCATTGAAATATAGTTGTGATGATCACTGAAGTCACTGTTCTAGTTGTTTCAGTGGCTCTTCAACGTCATTTCATTCTAGAGGAATCGGTTTGTCATTGTTATCCGGGAGGGCATAGAACAATAGCTGCTCCTATCTTAAACACTAGGAAAATGAAGACTTCAAACTTGATGAGAAACTTCCTTTTGTGCTAACACTGCTGTCAGCATAACACAAAATATAGGATGAGATGTAAGCCTGTGTGTACTGCTCTTTCAAAGACATTTAAATTCACTAGTTCACTGTTAAATGGATGAAGGAAAAGGGAGATGCAAAACTAAACCCTCAAACCTGAAATAAAACAGTAGTTCTATAAATGCAGAGTGGTTCAGTGAATATCAGAAGTGTTCAGAGAGTGGTTATAAGCATCCATTCAAGGAAAAATGCAGACCTCTGTAACATCAGCCATGTCACTAAGGGATGCCATGGGATGACTGTGTGACAAGGAGGTGTTCTGTAAATGCCTGAGGAGCAAGCGTAGTAGTAGTAGCAGAAACAAATTGAAATGAGAACTTCTGAAGTAGGTTTGTCCTGATGCTGAGTTCATCTCTGTGAGAAAGAACCATCTGTGTAATTAGGAGTTGGCTGGAAAAAAAGAGTATTTATGCTCTCTTCCTTCAGTTACTCTTGGGCATCCTCTGAGGAAGATCTTGTCTTTATTTTTGCCTCTACTCTGTGGTCCTGAATAATGCACTTTTATTGAAACTGAAATTGAATGTGTCTTTAGTAAAATTTTTTTATGAAGCAATGTACTCCCCAGAGAATTGACAATCTTAGGAAGGCAAGTAATGATGGTTTCAGAAGGATTTTGACCAGCTACAGCCTGATGACACTGCAGTTCCAGTGGAAACTTTCTTCCCCTATCTTGCGAATAAATAACACCAAATATTTGAGGAAAGTATTGAAGGAGGTCTCAGCAGCTGTGGAAACCGAATGACAATATTAATGCTTTGAATGAAGGTGGAGAAGAGGAAGAAGTCTGACATAAGAGTTAAAAAAGTCTGCAATGTCCACAGTGAGTAGAGTAAAAGTAATAGGCTGAACAGGTTGCAAGAAATAACAAGTTTAGTAAAATTATTGTACTGGTAGGGATGCAGAGGGGTCCCAGAATGGACTGTGTGAACATTGTAGGGCCTTTACTAGTTGAAGTATTCAAGAACAGGGTAGATAGAACTGTGTTGTCTTTAAAGGATTTAACTGATCTCGTTGCATAGTTGTTTCCAGCTCTGTTTGTCTGTGATTCTCACCAAGCCTTAGAGTGAGTGGGATAAAAGGAAGTGGAACAGTCAGAAGGAGTGTGGTTTCATAACTTAAACTGAAATCCAGAAGATAAGTCTGTTAGCCCTGTTTGTGTCAGAACAGTGGAATATGTAGCAGTCAAGTTATAAGGGACACTGGCAGTTGAACATGGATATTTCAGGCTTGAAAATATTTTCTTCCCTGCCCAGCTCAATGTGGAGCATTTTGTCATGCTGCACTGTTAGGCTTGAAACATTTTTGATAAATTCACTTTTTCATCCATAATCCCTTGCTAACACAACTTGAGGTTCAGGCCTGGCTGGTGCAAAAGTGTCGTAAAGCATAGGTAGAGAGAAAACTAATCTGTCTTCAAAAAGCTTGTGTAGACATATTCCAAGTTGTTAAAGCACAACTAAAAATAGACTAAAAAAAAAAATGGCAGACTAAACTGTTTAGAGACTTGTGACTCAGCTCCGACATTTTTGTGTATTTTATTTAGAGTTGCATGCTGTCAGTTTTGGACCATGTTGGAGGAATAATCATGTTACAAAGTGAATTCGGTAGTCTGTCATTTGTTTTAGCTAGTAAAAGCTTTATGGACTTTTTACAGTATTTCCAGTGGCTGTCTGCAGAGGAAGAAAGTTGCCCGAGTTCTGGGAAGCGCATGGGGAAAAGGCTGAGTGTGCATTAGACACCAGTTTCTGCTTTTCTCCAGATGTTCATTCCATAACCAGTAGCAAAAGTAGCATGTAGACCAATACAAATAACGTAATATGGTAGGAGTAACAGAATCTAAGTTCTTTTGACAGAGAACTTTGAACTCTCCCAGGAAACAAATTGGATCCTGTGCATGGTGTGTTGATGGAGATTGCATCCTTTTTACATGAGTAACGAGTCAGATGTTCTTTTAAGATGTATTGGGTCAGATTCTGATCTCCAGTGATTTACATTTTGAGTAATTCAAGAGATATTCATGAGTTACACAACAATAACAAGTTTTGGTCTGGTTCTTATTCCGTAGGATTTTGATATGATTATAAAAGGCATATTAATCTTCATTTTCTAAATATGTAGCAAGTTACCTAATTAATTCAATATTGTATTCTGGAGGAGGCTGTTTAACTTGAATTTCATTGTCAAATACCATATAGACAAGCTCATGTGGTGGTAACATTAACTAATGGTAGAGTTACCCAGATATACAGTTGTATCATCAACTTGAATTACAGTGTAACTCCAGTTGTTTTCAGTAGAGAAGGACCACATTGCTGAAAGGAAGCAAGCACGCTATTTTTGCAGTCACTATGCAATTAACTCATATAACCTCTATGCTATTCATACTTTGTATAAGATCCAGGGTGACCAACTGTAGGTCACTTGTATGAGAACAAAGACCCTGGGGCTGAGAGACAGTTTATTAAGATAATACTGTGGTGTGAAGATCAACTGTCACAGCAGTTGCCAATGAAAGTGTGTCTGTATTTGCTATATACTTGCAGTAACTAAGAGTTCCCTTGTTGGGATGTTTTGAATATTAAGGGATGGGGAGGATAACCAGGTAAATGATGGTGGTGTGAGTGTGGAGCCAACCTCACCTTGTTTTCTGCAGGTTCTCTTTTGGTGGTGGTTGCTCTGTGGATTTTCTGATGCAAGGCTGAGTACCTACCATTCAAACCATAGGATGTTTATTATTTTTCTCCTTTATTCAGCTACTTATTTTCATGAAAATGAAGGGACTCTGCCCTCTGTCAGTTTTGGTCACTTTGACCAGTGTCACCCAAAGTTAGTGAAGAAAAGGGAGGAGAAACAGATGAAGATGGAGACAGAAAATCATAAATGATTTGTTATTGGGAAATAGGGCCAAAAAATATTTTTCTGAGCCATTTCTTTTTCCAGACAGAAAAAATAAAAGTTGAATTGAATTCTTTCATCCATGTCAAGGAGTACAAAGTGTGTTGTCTCTTACTGGTGCCTCAGTGTATTTGTCATTGGGAGGCCCAAAGCAATGTCCTTTCTAAATGGTCTATGAAAAATGGACATATAATCTCTTTAAAACAAAATAAACTTGTTGGTTTTATCTGTTAAAGCAAAAGAAAGCTGCTATGGTTTGTAGACCGCTTCTTGCCCTAAGAGTGTGTATAATGGCAAGTCTGGTGTATTGCTCCTGACCACAGTAAGAGAAGTTCTTCCTCACAATGCCTCTTTAAACATTATCTTTGATAATGTATTGTTAAGTTTGAAAGTGTCTTATTTAAGCTTTACAAGAACATCAGATTTTTTCTCTCCAAAGCACAAAGAAAACTCCATGCTTAAGATCCAGTTTTTCAGACCCTTCCCCCTTCTTCAGTATGGAGATACAGCATTAACTGTGGTATTCCCTAGCAACCTTAACAGCCTAGAAGGGATCCAAAACCCAGTGATGCTCAATTCTCAAGAGAATTTGTTCTGTCTATTGTTAATATTCATTATATTCTAATAAGCAATTTGAGAAATCCTTCTCAGGGTCTCTGCTCCTTCTTCGTCTCAACTGCAATGGTTGTTTTGTTGGAATGGTGCAATATTTACTGGTGGAAAGTGGAACCCAAAGCTTTATTCTTACCATCTTTTTCAGGAAAGGCTTCAGAAAATCCACTTTATTTCATGATGATTCCTTTGCTAATTGCTCTAACAGCCCATAATTTTTTTCTGATAGATTAGTCATTGGCAGCTGATAGAATAATTTTTAGTACCTTACAGTCTAGTAAGTGGTTTGATAACTCAGCTTAATAAGAGAACTTGTGATTTCATATACATGGTGGCAGTACTATGTGCTGCTGTGTAGTACCATCACAATTTTTGACTTCTTAATTCTCTTGCCTAATAAAGACCAATCATCCTAAAAAATCCAGAGCTGATGTTATGGTATGCAGTGTCTCAGGTGTTCAAGTGCGGAAAATCATTCAGGCATTGCTTCAGCTCAGCCTTAATCCCATGGGAGCTGAGAAGTTCTGGCAAGAAGTCCCACTGCTTGAGAGAGACAGGACTGAACCCTGAGCTGTCAGTATTGAATGAAGCTTTGTTAGCCAATGGAAAGAAATTCACTTTTGTTCCAGCTCTGGTTTCTAGAGTAATTTTTGGAGAGGAATGTAGAGCTGTGGTTGTTGGTAGGTTTGTTTGTTTGTTTGGGTATTTTGCTTATTTGGTTGTTCTTTGTTATTGGTTTTGTTTTGTTTTTAATTTTAAGTGATCCCTTCTGTATGTCTGTCTCCCTAGCCCTTTTTGTCTTCCCTTCTCTCCTTCCATTTTTATAACTCTCCTTTCTCCTTCTCTTTGTGTCTCTGTCCCATGTCTTTTTACTGTGACCTTCATTTATTTTATATTTCAGACTTGCTATTTTCTGTTTAATGCAGTTGCCTTTATTACTTTCCTTTTCTTTTCTCCCTTCATCCTTTCTGTTTGGTTTCCCCACTTTTTTATATTCTAAGCCTCTGTCTTAAAGATCCTAATTAGTTTTTTTCTACAGGAATAAGATTGTAGACCTTATTTTTTTTAATTACTATTTTATGTTAATTTTATATTTTAAATTTGCTCTAAGTGCTCTTTTTTCTGGAATAGCATTTCATCTACTCTAACTTATCTTTTTTTTTCGTATCCTGTGCAAGTAACAGAAATGTGCCAGTGTCATATGAAGTCAGGTTGGGTAGTGGATGTAGCTCAGCAGTGCTCTATGGCCACACTTAATTTCTTCTCTTCAGCTTGGGACTTGGGTAGGCTGTCCAGTTACCTGAGTTCCTTGCTTTCAAAAATAATTTTTGAATAATAATCTTTGTTTTGCTCCTTACATTATATAAGATCAGTAGTATTGTAAGAGGCTGCCTGCGGCTAGTGTAATAGTTTTGTGCAGTTGTCAGAATTTTCATGTTTTTGCTCAAAAAAAGGTGCTTGCTTTTATATAGGGATCCTTACTTGGAGACAGTTGTTCCAAAGAAAGGAATATTTGTACCGTATGGTATCTTTAATTATTTTTTATGTGAGTAAGTGAATTCTAGAAATGTGGTTATATATCATTAAGGTCCATAATCTTAAATGTTCAAAAGCCATGCTCATATGTCTTCAGTATCAAAATTTGAGTGTGAAATAAGTAGTAGTATTGGAAAGCTAAATAAGTGGTGAGTCAAAGTAATTAAGGGAAAGTAAATAATCTCTAAGGTTCTCATTCCCCATGAAACTAATTTCGTATCTTATCCTTCATGTATTTAAAAATAGTGCCCTGCTAATTCAAGATGCTTGTGTACTATGTGTGTGAAGAGCACTTCAGTTCTATTGAAAGGATGGCAGATTAGGGAGTTATTTTCAATGGGCTATTTTTTTTTTTTTTTTTTTTATTTTAAGAGAAACATTCATTTGGGCAATGTAAGTGAACAAATCTTGCTGGAGAAACAGCTTGATGTTCATGCAAGACAGCAGGTGATCAGCCAATAATTTTGTGGTGGCTTATGACTAGAAAGCCTTGGTTTTGTCTTTAAAGTCATACGGATGGCAGTACTTTCTCTGCAAAGGTAGGCTTTTTCCCCCAGTCTAGTAAGGCCTTAAACGTTCTTCCATATACGCTTTCCTCTTTTACCTCCAAAAGATCTGTGTCTTGTTAGTGACTCTACTATTTGGAATATAAATTATTGCATTATTTTTTTTTAAATGTACCTTGGAAGATAAATGGAATGTATTAGAAGGGTTAGACTGCTGTGGAGCTGCAGGTCTGCCATGCATGAGTCCAATGGTGGTCTGATGGGAGAGCGATGAGATTGCGCTGTAAACTATGTCAGTATCTTGAATAGTTACCTTAAGAAGGCTAATGTATGTTCATGACATGTCTCCAAGTTTCTGTGCTGGAGAAAATAAATCTCATTTCTTTATTTCTTTGTGTATCCCACCCTTCAATTTCTGAGGCTTTCTGTTGCCCAAAGAGGCATATTGCTTATGCAGATTTCTTTTTCTTACTCGTGGAGTTGAAGGCTGAAGTAGCAAAGTGGCTCAGCTTCCTACATACAGTGTGCATGATGTGGTACTGTGCTGAAATGTGTGGAGGGACTGCACAGACTCGCTCTGGGCATGTAACAGAAGTGCTGGAATTAGGAGCTTACACAGAATGCGTAGTGCAGCCCCTTGAGCTCTGAATTGCCTGCTTCAGGTGTCTGAGTATCTGCTGAGTGTGCGGGAACCCTACAATTACAAGGTTAGGTCATAGGAAAGTTACACATCTAAAGTAGACAGTGTAGATGTATCCCATCTGCATCAGATAAGGATGCCATGTGTTACTTATTAAATAAAGATGCTAACCTGTTTGACAGTGAATTTGGAGGAGCTGAAGATGGTGCTTTTTTCCAGACCTGCAACGTTTCAAGACAAGCTTGTAAAGCTGTTTTTTAAATGCAGATTAACAGAGGCTTTCTGGTTTATTACCTGCAGATCCTCATGCAAATTTAGAAGGACTGGAACTAGTGCTTACATCCTGTCACCCTCATGCTCTCTCAAATCAACGAGGAGTTTGGTGCAGAAGTTGTTGATGCTTGGCCAGAGCCCTGCAGATCTGATGAAAGAAAATAAAACTATCAGTTAGTATTCTTGAGAGCAGGGTAAACACGTTCAATGTAACAGGGAATTCGGTAACCTGCTACGTGCAGCAGAAAACCTGCTTTTTATTAATTGATCGAAGAAAATGTTGAAAATAATTGGGAAAATTACTTGAGGGAGGGAAAAGCAGAGTTAGGGAGTATTAGTAGAAGGTTCATACTGTTTGTGAAATCAGACTATTCTTAAAGCTTTCATATGTTCTATGTAGTGTATATATATATAAAAACTTTTTTTTTTCTCCTGAGAAAAGCCATGATTTTATCTCAGTAATTGAAAATAATCTCTGAAGTTGCTCCTTAACTAAACTTACATGAACCACTTTTAAATCAGTTGTTATCTTTCAATGAATTTCTCAATAAGTGTTGGTGCCTGTGCTTGGATGGCATAATCCTATATAGAAAATAAGGCTGAGCACATCCTATTCATGACTAAAAGCACAGCATTTCTAGCCTAATTATGGTGGCATTTGGCCGTGATGCTGTAGTTAAAGGTGTGTGTTGGTGTTTCTATTATAAATTGTATACTTCAGTGGCTTAATTCATGCCAGGCAGAAGTCTGACTAGCAATCTACTTAGTCATTTGTTTTCCTTCATTAAAAATCCTTAGGTGAAGAAAAGTTTTGAGTTCTGAATTTTTTTGATCATATCTGTTTGCCTATAAGTCTATTTATTTCAAGAAGTGATACGCTTTTCCTTAATTTCAAAACTTTATTCTGTTGTGCAACATATGTGGTTATTGTTAGTGGCTTACATCACTCTCAGCACTTTGGGTTGCTCAAAGAAAGCCACGCCTGTGAAAAGGGGTAAAGGAAACACAAGAACTATAGAATTGTCTGCATTGAGCAGTCTGTGTGCAGTGCTGGCTGCAAGCAAAGATTATTTCTGTCACCTCAGTTACTGCAACTGGGCAATATTAATTTGGGGACTTCTTGCTTACTAGGGACATTGCCAAGTGAATTCCTCATCTGAAGTCTGTCGAACTTAATGAGAGTTTTTCAAGCGACCTTGTAATGTCTCTTTAAGGCTGTAGAGGCCCCCAAAGTGGTAATGCTGAAAGGTGTAATTGACCCTATAAATCTCAGTGGGTCATTAATTCTAAATCTCAATAATGTTAAGGCCAGGATGCATGTAACTGAAGCAAAGTGATAAGCATAGTAGGAAGATTTATGCAAGCATTGTCTTGCTTTGGTTTGAACAGCAGTAGAAATTATTTGTACTTTTGGCTTGGAAGCTTGCTTTCTACCTTAACATCAGTTCACATGTTTCCAGAAACACCTAGGTGTTTCTGGAAATCTATAAATGCATCTTTCTTGGGGAGATGGCTGGGGTTTTTTGTTTTGATATATCAGGAGGTAATAGAACACGACTTGAAAAACTCTGCAAGATGGATATGAACCCCCTAACTCTCATCATTTAACTGTATAAAAACAGTTTTCAAAACATAACTGCACCTAACACATTTGCTTCTAATAATGACAGCTCAAATTTTAAAGCACATATGTAAATTTTTGTTTGCTTTGTGGCAACAGGATCCTGATGTGTGCAGTGTCTGTATTTGTCATGCAGGTACTCCCCAAATGGGGATGTCCATATCCAAGTGTGCTATGAATCCACCATCTCTGCATGTACTTGGTAAGAACTTCCAGCTAATGAAAGGCTTGCCATTATTTATCCTGACATGAAAGGCTTTTCAGTGTGTTCCTTGGGGAACAAAAAAAAAAAAAAAAAAAAAAAAAAAAAAGGCTTGATTTGGCTTAGTGAGAACTCGCATCTTGCTTCCCCTGATTGGAAATTATGGTAATAAATTATGGTAATATGTCCTTATTTCATGGTATGAGGTGGGAGTGGTTGTTACTATATAAGTGCATAAGCAAGGAGTCAAAAATGCAAATTAACTAATGCAGTGGTCTGGCTTTTGCCATATGTCATTTGACTACCAGACATGAGTCCAATCCGTGTTAAAGTCCCATTTGCACTCTCCCATGGAACAAATTTTACCCTCCTTTGCTTCAATCCCCTGCCAGGGATTTTTCAGAGAGATGATCTTTTCACCATACCTCTAAGGCCAACCCCTCTGGTTCCTCCCCCCAAGCCCCAGTGTATCCCAGCATAAACAGAACACTGGGAGGAAACAGGTAAGATCAAAAAATACACAACCACACAAAGAATAAAAAAATCAGACTTTTAGAAATGAAACAGGCCTTTTATGTGGGAAATCTTGAGTATTGGTATTTTTATGTAATCTGAGGTGGAAAGGGAAATGTTTGGCATCCCATAGTGTTCTGCCAAAACAACACATTCAGCTTTCTGAAACATGTATTTGTCATCATATCTGCCTCCATTTATACCTGAGAAGAGAAATTATAAAAGTTTATTTCTTGGTCTCTGGCCTTTCTGCGCAAAGGCATGTGTGCTGCCTTACCAATTCTGAGAGACTTTGCTAGGGACAAACCTACAAATGCTTGTTAGGCACTTAGCAGCAATGAGAGCTCAGGGGGAAGGAATAGAAAAGGCAGGGTTTGTGTGTGTGTGCACTTTCTTCCATTCTTCAGGCAAGAATTTCAGTTTTATTTTGATCTACAGTTTTCTGGCAAAGGAATGACTGCAACTATATCTGTTTTTTGTCCAGTGGATGCCATCAAACCTTTTCCTGTATTTGAAATAGTTCCATCAATTTTTAAAAATCTAACATTAATCTTGTATTGGGGCCTCTAACAAACATTACTATTCATACACAAAATAATACATGATGTACTCAACCTGCCTAAACTAAAGCCTGGCCCAAGAGCAGTGTAGAAGGACCTGAAGTAGATTAACTGACCAGCTCCATCATAGGGAGCTTTAGATGTGCTTTGATTCTCTTCTGGAACAAGAAGAACTAAGTCAGGACTGGGGATGAGGAGAAAAGATGTAGCAAGAACTTCTCTGCAGTAGGTGGACCATCAGATGAGTGAACAAATTCAGAATAGCTGTGAAGCTGCTTTAAACCAAACCTGTGCTCCTAGCAGATGATTGGTCCGGTGTGGTTGGTCTTTGAGGAGCCCTCAGCCGGTCTGAGGGTCACAGCAAATATTCACAAATAAAAGGTTCTAAAACATTGACACCACATATCTAACCAGGACAGATTTGTAGTTTTCAAGATGGCTAGTACTTAATTTTGTGTGATGAAGTTCCTTCTGCCATTTTTGGGTGCAAGTCAGAACACAGTCTGACAGAATACAGAATATAGCTTCTAGAATATCTAGCATTTTTCTTGCAAAGAAGCCGGTCTGGGGATAGTGGAACTCTGTTTAGCTTTGCTATTAGTTTATGAAACCTTGTTTGATGTTTACGCCACAGAAACTTTTTTAAGCTACAAATGTGGTTGTGTTGGAGTTACTGTTGGTAAATGTTCTTCCTTTTTCTGCGTTTTAGTTTCCATTTCAGAAATAGAGAAGAACATTCGCAGGATCAACACACTCCTCTGGGTTGTCATTACACTGACAGAAAAGAGATGTGTAGTGAAACTTCACTTCTATGTGCTGTATGTGGTATTGTTCCCTTAAATGATGTGAATGGGAGAATTATCCCAGTGGATGTCTGTTATGATCCTTCTCTCAGGAAAGGTCGTTAATAATTGCTGTTTATTGTTTTGGAAAGGATTTGTTCAAATATATCTTGAGTATTCATTTTCCATAGATTTGTGTCTAGGGGACTTAAAAGTGACAACAAAAAGAGTGCATGGTAGAAAATAAATGTTTGTGCAAAAGCAATTTTCAGTATCTTGTAAGTGAAGGAAAGAAAGAAGAGGGAAATTCCTTTTTCATGATGTTTTTCCCAACTCCAGGTCTTTAATTTCTGCCTCAAAACCTCCACTTCTGCCCCTCTGTTCCCCCTGGTCCTGGTTAGGGACAAGAGGTCCTTTTATTTGATGAAGGCCAAGGAAAGCTCAGTAGCATGCATAAGAACGTTGCAGTCCAAGTATTCTCCTCTGTGTGCAGTTAAGTACTTCTTTTTTTCTATTTAAAATTTTTATTGTCAGTTTTGAGGTGTTTGATCCTCAATGTTCTTTGCATCAAAAATGTTGGTGTTCCTTTTTGCAAGCTCTTAGAAAAACACATCCAAGGGGAAGAAAAAAAATGCATAGTTTGTGTCTTCAGACTGTTGCTGTATTGTGATGAGTATCATTCCAAGATTTGATCTCCAATCTCATTTGTTTGGCTGCTCAAACTTGTATGTCATATACATATCATGGAGGATTATTGTGCCTCAGTGCAGGGAAATTTCTTCCTAGAAAGAAGTGTAGATCTTACTGTGGCATCTGACAGGAAATCTAGGCTAGTTTAGAGCAAAAGATAAAAAAAATCCCTTATGAAGAATAGCTTATTTGGCTTAATTTTGTATGTCATTGTACTTCTGTATAATGCCATTGGGATAGTATGCAGGAAATTTGAAAATGGAATTTGGTCTCTTAATCTGTGGGAATTTAGGAAGAACTGAAGGAAGGACAGGCTCTGATTGTGTTTGATTTCAAGGTTAGACCAAAACTACTGAATGATGAGTTAGATGGATTCTTTTTCCATACAGAGAAGAAGTTCTGGTGGTCTAATTGCTAGATCACTCCTGCTGTTTTGCCTGCGATTTCATATTCCTGATAGTTTTCTGGTTTAAGTGTAAACATACCTTAGGAAAGGGAAGCAGAGAAATACAAGTCTAGGTAAGGTAAAACTGATTGTGTTAGCTTTGAACTATAAATCCTGAATGTCTATAAGAACATAGGATTGAGAAAGATTATGATTTAGCTAGCATGAGGTCTTTACTATCTTTGCGTGCCTGAGTCACATTTCTTTGAAGAGATAAAGGATTGGGAGGGTTATCCAAAAAACTTGTACCACGTGGGTCAGGTAAAGAGCAAGAACTCTTAGGCTGCTTAGGCACACGCTGGCTGAATGCACTGGGACCTGAATTACTGAATGTCTGTCTGGGAAACTCTGCCTGAGCTTTTTGAAAATGTGTGAAAATATGCTGTCCAATTCAGATAAATTCCCTTAGAAAGAGGTAGGGAATTTTACTGCAAATTCTGTCTTGAATGATACAGATTGAGAATCTATGCTCATATTAATAATAGGATCATAGAATAGCAGGTTGGAAGTCCAACCTTTCATGGTGAAAGCATGGTCTAGACAAGATGGGCCAGTACCCTGCCCAGACATATCTTAAAAGTGTCTGATGCTGGGGGAGTCCACTACTGGGGAGATTATTCCAGTGGCTGATTGTTCTCATTGTGAAAAATGTTCCTTTTGTGCCCAGTTGGAATCTCCCCACGAGTAACTTGTACCCCTTACCCCTTGTCTATTCCATGTGACTCCTTGTAAAAAGGGAGTCTCCATCTTCTGTGTAGCCACCCTTTAAATACTGCAACGTGGTGATAATTTCTCCCCTAACCCTTCTTTTTTCAACGCTGAACAAACCCAGTTCTCTCAGCCTTTGCTCTTATGGCAGGCTTCCCAGTCCTTTGATCATTTTTGTGGCCCTTCTGTGGACCCTCTGCAGCCTATCCACATCTTTTTTTATTTTATATTGGGGACCAAAACAGAACACAGTATTCCAGGTGTGGCCTGATGAGCACTGAGTAGAGTGGGATAATGACTACTTTATCTCTGCTGGTGATGGCCTTGTTGATGCAACCCAGCATCCTGTTGGTTTTCTTTGCTGCAGCAGAACACTGTTTACTCATATCGAGCTGCTTGTGCATTAGGACTCCCAGGTCCCTTTCCACGGAGCTGCTTCTCAGCTGGGTAGATCCCAGCCTGTGCTGCACTCCTGGGTTATATTATCCTAGGTGCAAGATTTTACATTTGTCCTTGTTGAATTTCATAAGGTTCTTGTTAGTCCACACCTCCAGCCTACGCAGGTCTTCCTGGAAGGTGGCTCTCCCTTCTTAAGTGTCTACTTCAACCCTCAGTTTCATATCATTGGCAGACTTCATTAGGGTACGCTTGACCCCATCATCCATGTCACTTATGAAGATATTACACAGCATTTAGCCCAGTATTGATCCCTGGGGGACCCCACTTGTGACAGGCTGCCAGTTTGAAAAGGAGCTATTTACCACCACCCTCTGGGTGCAGCCAGTCAGCCAGTTCCCCACCCACCACATACACCACTTGTCTAGACTCCTAGGAGGAGGCTGTGGAAAACCATATTGAAAGCCTTGGAGAAATCCAGGTAGGCAATGCCCACCATGTGCCCCACATCAGCCAAGCCCATTACTTTGTTGTAGAAGTCAATCAGGTTTGTCAAACACCATTTGCTCTTGATGAATCCATGCTGGGGTTTCCCAATCATGTGCTTCATTTGACTTGTGATAGCCTCCAGGAGGATTCATTCCATAACTTTCCCAGGGACTGAAGTACAACTGATGAGCCTATAATTTTCTGGATCCTCCTTTAAGCCCTTCTTGTAGATGATGGTGACATTAGCCTTCTTCCAGTCTTCTGGGAAGTCCCCCAATGTCCATGACTTCTCAAAGATTATGGAGAGCAGCCTCACAATGTCAGCCAGATTTCTTAACACCTACCCTCAGGTGGATATTGTCAAGGCCCATTCATTTGTAGGTGCCAAAACCCTGTAATAAATAATGTACAAACCAACTCTTCCTTCACTGGTGGGTCTGTGTTTGCATCAACCCGCATTTTTGTTCCCAAGGCCTGGGGCCCAACAGTGCTTGTAAAGACAGAGGTGAAGAAAGCTGAGAACCTCTGCCTTTTCATCATTATTGGTGACTAATTCACCTCTCCTGTTTTAACGGTGGGCCAGTATTTCCCTTCTGTTTCTGCTTGCTGTTTGCATACATGAAGAACCCTTGTAGTTTTTGACATCTTGGCCAATTTCAATTCAAGCTGAGCTTTTACTTTTCTAACTGTGTCTCTGCATGCCCTAGCAATGCCCTTGTTCTCAGCAGGTGTTTGTCCACTTTTCCATCTCTAGTATGCTTGTCTTTTGGTTTTGAGTAGACTCAGAAGCTTGCAGTTAAGCCAAGGGGGTCTCTTGCTCTGCCTACTTCCCTTACCTTTGAAGGGGGATGAACTGTTTTTGCTTTTCCAGGAGAGTGTTCTTGAAAAATTCCCAGCACTCACTAGCTCATTTATCCTCCATGGAAGTTTCCCTTGGAATCCCTCCTAAACATTGCCTAATCCTGAATACTCGCTCCACCAAGAATTAGAATAAATACTTCCTTCATGGGTAAACCAAAGCTATTCTTCTAATCAAGAACCAGATAGAAGGATGGTTGTGTTTGTCACATGCTAAATGTAAATGGTCTACAGGCACTGTTAGTTCTTGCTGTGGCTCAGAGATCTGGAATCCTTTCTCAAATGTGCATTTGCCAGCAAGTAGGGCTTCCATAGTGTAAAGCCCATCAATCATATCTGCTTGTATATCTGCAGTGGGCAGTGGAGCCAACAGGGCATGAAAATCTAGACTACCATTTCATAGAGCTAGAGGAGGTAGCAAAATAGGCTATTTACTGAGTAAATACTCAATGTATTTACTGAGAGTCTTTGTGTGTGAGGATGTCATCACAGCCTTCATATTTTTCTTGGTGGATTTTGGTTGTTTGTTTGTGTGTTTTTTTGTTATTGTTGTTGCTGTTGTTAAACTGTTATATGTGTCAGTCTCATAAACTACATGACCAGAACTGTTGTGTGTCCTAGATACTCTTGATGTCTTTGTCACTGAGTAAATGAGGAGGTAGTTTGAATCTTGGGAATGAGTAAGCCTGAATTCATTCCAGGTAACTTTTGAAGTGTTTAACAAGGCCATCTATTCTAGAAACATATGCCATCCAACTCTCCTTTGAATGAAGAGAGGCAGATACTTTTACAGGTCTGTATCTGTAGGTATATATTTTGGTCTTAGTGCGGCTGATGTCTTCTAAAGATACTTATTTCTCCACACTGACTAGACAAAGAGTCTGGTATGGTTACATGTTCAATTCAGGTTCTTCAGCTGGGATCAACTGTTAAGTGGAATTTCTCTTTAATACTGTGGGAGTGAACAGCATCTTCTCTCCAGCCTTTCTTCACCAATAGGTGGAATACCCATTCAACTGAGATAGCTAATGGTCAACCTTCAGGTGTGTTGACAAAAGGAATGCAAATAGAAGCAAGAAAGAAAAGGGAGTGTCTGTAACTAATTCATTCTTTCTGACAATCTTTGAAGTTACAGGGCAGAGAAGACAGCTGAGACCTGAGCAGTGAAGTGACTACTTCCCTGTAAAATTGCTAGGTTAACTTTGAAGGGTGACTTTACAGGCTGAGAAATCATATGCTCATGTTCAGGTGCTTTAGGTCCAATGGAAGAAATGATTGACTTCATTTTGAGGAAGAGTAAGGAAAGACATATCGCTGATTCATTTCAGTCTAGAGAGGTGACTTGTAGAGGAATGAAGGCGGTGGGTTGATTAGCATTGATAACATGCAGCTGTGGCCTTGCCTCGAAGGCAGTGGCTTGATTGAGGTGGATGATGTGCAGCTGTCTGTAGCTCCTTGCTAAGTAGTTAAATAGCCCTGAGGATTGTGGGAGAGGGGGTTGGATGGAGTAGGGGCAGTGTGGTCTGACTGTGGACAGTAGAATCTGACTGATGGTAAAGGCTTTGTTGCAGCCTGCTGGTTTGTGCTGCAACAGTTGGTGCCTCGTGTGAAGCAAACTGAGTTGGACTCTGACTACAACAGTGATTTACCTTTTGAGTACACTTCAAGGTGTGCTTTAGGTGAGATTACACGAAAAAAAGGTGTACCTTTGCTGGGTGTATAGTTAAGAGTTTGGGGGTAACTCTATGGAGGGATAAGTACTGTTCATATATTTCATATTCAGCTAGTTGGATTTTTTTAAAAGAAGCTCATTAGCAACTTTATTATAAGTTAAGTAAATTACTCTTCTGATCATTTAACTACTAATATTTTATTGAAGAACATTATTCATTAACTGTAAATGTACTGGGCAGTACTCATATATGATTAAAAATTAATTCATATAATCACTGCATAAAATGAAATAAGCATTACTTTAGTGTGTGAAGTTTCGCTGAGCGTAATGCTATTGGTGTGTGATCAGAGCACATGCCTTCCATGCTTCTTGCTGTCTTTCTGTTCCTCCTAAGTAATATCAGGTATGGGAACTGGAGATTGTTTAACTACAAGTTAGTAACATTTGGAGGGCCCAGCATCTCTTGGAGACCTCCCTGAGACAGACTCTAAGTAGGTTGTGTCCACAATGTCAGACTCTGTAGCTAGCTAGTTCCTCTAATGTCTGGCCTGCTTAGAATTTATTAGCAGCTGTTAAGTCAACTCCAGGTTATTCCTGAGTAATCTAGAGTTCATTAGAGGAAATCATAAGGAAAAATAAATTGGTCGGGAAACAAACACTGCTGCTCCAGGACTCTGATGAATGTAGGCAGCTAGGAGGTAGGTACAGGTTCAACTATCTTAAAGTGCAGAAAATTGCCTCTGGGATATATCTTACACTGATACTTAGGAATGACTTTGAAGGCCATTTTCACACAACCGGAGCTGACCGAGCACTTTTTCCACCACATACTTTATATCTGATAGAAGTTTCTGATGTCCTAGTCAAAAGCAGAGCAGGACCTTTCAGGAAATCAGGCTCATCTTTTCCAGTGGTCTGGGAGAAGCGTAGAAATCTGAAAGAGGCAGCATGGGGCTGATGCTGTCAGCCTGCCCTGTGCTTAGGTGTAGCTCATACAGGTGAGGTCCAGGACCCAGGAATGATGGGCTGGGGAACAGGGATACCCAGAGATTAGAGAGCCACCAGGATCAAGCTCGGACTGTGCCTGAGGCTGTAACATCTAAAAGGAGTTTTCTCTTGACTCCAAGTAGACAGATTATTCTGGAACTGCTTCATCTGTGCATTTTCCTTTGTTGTTTGACTTCTGGCAGTGTGGTGTTGGTCTAGTCCTGCACAGCAGTTCTGGTGCATTGTTAAGAAGCAGAACTGGAAAATCTCTGTAAGAGTCCATATTAAGAAATGAAATATTAAGCTCTGTTCCAAACTAAAATGAATCTGATAGCTTTTTCCTGTTTTCCCCTCCTGTACATTTCTCTGTAAAGAAGCTACTGTTTTTCAGTGGCTGGGGCTTGTAATTTTTTGATCATTCATAGATGGCAAGATGGTGCCTGGCTGTGATGAGTATCCCAGGATGCTGACATGCTGCATTTCCATGTCAGTTCAGCAACAGGGAGAGCTGAGTGGGTGCAAGGGGGACCGGGTTTTGTATGGGGCCTTTTCTACAACAGAGTTATGAGTGAAAACTAACATCATACATTCTTAGTTCTACAATGGCAGTAAAAGAAGTATGTATTAGAGGTATTCTTGCTAGCTCACTGTAATTTGAGTGTCTTTATTAGGTTTGAAAACTTAAATGTGCGCTTGTTTTAGTCTGTTCTGAGCCCCCATCTATTATATGTCATGGAGGATATTAAAGCTTAACTTAGGTCCCAGTATCATTCCCCATATTATAATAACTTACTTTTCGGCTGAGGGCACTTCTGAGAACTAAACTATGATGTGTGTTTTTTGGCTGGAGGAGTTGAAATGCTGTAAAGAGAAAAAAAATTAAAAGCTCCCCAAATGTTCCCGCAGCTTTGCTTTCTCCTCTTATTATGCTAATCTGATCATTTTTAATGTGAGGGCTTCTTTTGCCCTGGGGTCCTGTGTATTCTGTAGTGTCATAACAGGTATGCCACTTTACAGCTAAGTAATGTCGACTGCCTTGTAACTTAGAAAATCTGAGGTTCTTAGTTTGAATACTGCACTGTGTATGAATATGTCCATTTTTTTTCTTACTTTCTTGGAATGTAGGAAGTCACTAGATTTAATGTCTATGAGGTCTTATCTAGATGTCTAAGAGCCTGTCTAAGTGAGAAGCAGCTTAAGAAGCACAAAAAGATTGACTTTCATATTCAGGTTTTTGGTCTTTGGAAAAAATAATTACATGCCTTGTTGGTTATTACCATCACTTACTCAAACAGGTAAACTAATGTGCCACTAGAATTAATTGTCCTGTCCCTCTACTTTCTGGGACAAAGAGATTAAGAAGTGACAGTGAGATATTTGTCAGCATTTGGAAAGTTTCATTTCTTTATGCTGTTAATCAAATTCACACCTATGTGCAGTGCGGCTATAGAAACTGTTCTCACCTGTTTTGTGGACTTCTTTTAGAAAAGGCATCACTAATGTTCATACTAATTTAAGGGGTAATGCAGATCTTTCCTTCAGTGTGTGCTTGTACAATTCTTGCAAGGGTACCTAGAGTTACAGTTAGGAATCTCTTATTCTTTCTGGTCTCCAGTTCCTTCAAAGAAATCCCAATGGGTAATAATTTACCTTCAGACTTTGTAGTGAGTGGTTCAGGCAAGTGGGTTCCTTTCCATGGCCATGTGCATTTAATGTATGGACAAAGGTGGTGAAGGAGAGTGAGGCTTGGGATTCATTGATGCCGTGGTGCTGATGATATGCAGGCACGCTGCCTTCACGCTGGACCCAGCTGGTAATTTCCTAATGTTTGGCTGGTGCCTGGGCTTGGATGAAAGGGAGCTGGCTGTAGCTTGGGCCAGATAATTTGGAGATGCTAATGGCTCATTTGTTAAAACAAGTAGAGGGCTTGGCAGACAGAGAGGAAGTTTCTTTCTCTCTCGTCTCGCCCCTCCCCTCCCCTCCGCTTTCCAACTTTGCTTGCTGTTCAGCCAGAGGGTGTTCATTTTGTGGGTGCTCTTTGGAGTCCTCATGGCCCATTTCCATAGGGGTTTTTTATGATCACAAGTGTTTCTTGTGAAGATGGATCTTACTGTCATTGTACATACTTCTGTTTGGTGCAGTCTGGCTTGTTGCAGTGGCTTGCCCATGACTATCTTTGAAAACCACTTAAGAAAAAATAAAGAAACTTCAGCTGTTGTAGGCTATTGACTGCCAGTTACTGATTTGGGCCGGCGGCATGAACACATTTATGTCTGTGGTTAGAAGCAAGCTCTAGATTTGTTTTCTCTGCTGGCTTAAATTTGAGGGGCTTTACACAGAATAGTGTAGCTTTACTTGTGATTTATGACTGGAGTTCAGAGTGCACCTTCCTCACGTGCATTCATAACAGATGAGGTCTGTCTAGACATATGTCTTCAGCATGTTAGCCTAGATGGCATGTACACAAGGTTCCCCTTTAGGGCCATGCTGTCTGTGCCCTATGCAGAAGCCATCATGCACCGATCATGTTTTCTCACTGAGAGATCAGTTGCAGAAGGAAGTAAACTTTTCAACTTCGGAGATTATGGCTTCTGTTATGGCAAATAGGATCTTGTTCTTCTTAAAGAAGGGAATTCTGTACTCGCGTTTTCTGGCTGTCTTCTGTAGGAGTGTCTCAGCTCAACAGCTTGAAGTTAGGTGGTTTAAGCTGTTTTATCATTGTGATCGGCACTGGGTTTAGTGCTGTGTGAAGACAATTTCTTATAGCATAGTCGGACCCTAATTCTCTACTAGTTACAGAAGAATTTTACAGCATGCAGCACAAAGGTGATTTTTTTTAAAATATAAAAATATATAATAGATATATTTTTTTCTCCATATCCACTAGCCACTTCTGAGACATACGGCTGCATGTTTTACAATCTGTAAAACATTTTCAGCTGTAAGTAGGAAACATTAAGGAAGTGACAGTGGGTTGGATCGCTGCGGTCAGGTCTGTGTTTGGGTGAGGCAGATGAAATTCTGCCAGGTAGTAATGAAGAAAAGATATTTCTAACCACTGTTTACAGGTGAGTTGTTCAAATTCATATCTCTATGCTTGGACATGCACCATGAGGCATGGGATCTCATTTAAAGTGCTGCAAACTTGGTTAAAATATGCCTGTTGACAGCTCTTACCATCTTGGATTCAGCCCAGAACAAAAACTTTTGAATACGAGAAAATAGGAAATGGACCTCAAAGGGGGGCTTTCGGGTTTTTGTGCAGGGTATACTTACATAGGTGTTTATTGTTTAGTAGAAGATTATTTGGCACTCACTTTATATTTTGAAAGATTCTCTAATTAGCTGCATAATAATATATATAATACATTTCATTAAAATAATAGTATTCTTTCTTCTAAATTAACAGAAACTGCTGTGTTATAGACGTGGTTTTGGTCACTTAAGGATCATAAAAAATCCATTGATATAACTTTTGTTAGCTGGCATTGTACAAGTTCTTTTTTCATTTATGATGTATATGCATCATAAAGGGGTCAAAATAAGCTGTAATTGAAATAACTTTGTTTCTAGGATGATTCTTTCCTCATGTATTTTTGTGTTTCATAGATCCTTAACTGAACTGTTTTATTTTAATTATTTGTATCACTTTGTAGTGGTGAATTTGTTCTTGTTGCAGTTTGGGCTTTATCATTTGACTTAGCACTTTTTCTGGGAAGTCAGAATGTTAAGTAAATGTAGAAAAGATTTGCTGTGCATCAGTTTTGATTATCCTGAAAGTACGCCACGGTTTAGATCTATAAACACATGTACAGATATTTTAAGCACAGAGGCAATTCTGCTAAACTTGATGAGTCTCTTTTCAAAGTTAAAGGAATGAATAGGAGTTTCTAAGCAATAAGTGCACAGATGCTGACTTGTCTCTGAAATTCGTTACTTCCAGAGTGTTGCTTAGTAAAGCAGGGGTGTATTTTGCTTATAACTGAACTAATAGGAAAAAAGTTGGAAGGAGGCAAGTTCTCCCAGCAGCATGAAACTGACAGTTTGAAAGATGCTGCGTGTGGTCCCTTTTACAGCCAATGCCCATTCTACCCATAGCTGACGGCAGCAGCAGAACAACAAAATCTTGCTGCTTAAATTTAATGGTTCATCTGTAGCTATCAGCTGCTTATTGGTTAGTAAATTGCGCTACCTAGTAAGAGGTTTTAATATATAATACTGTATTTTAATAGCTATCTGGTAACTATTAAATTATATTATTGCCCATTAAACTTTCTTACTAATTACTGAAAATTTTATTCTGAAATCGTGATTCCCCACCCCCATCTTCTTTTGTCTATAGAAAGGCTTTATTAATTTTAACAGAGAATTGCTAGTGATATTGCTTCCTTTTTACAAATAGGTTGGAGCTCCTTTTAGTAGGGTCTCTGGTGTTTCTGGAAGTAAAGACATTAAAAAGACAAGTTGGGTTGTTCAGGAAGAAAGGAGAAGAAACAAAGTAGGAACACTGAAAATCAAGATGAAGACTTAATAGACCACAGGGAATAAAAATATCCAATCATGAAGTGTGTGCGTAAGAACATGATGAAGAGAAAGAAAATAAAATAAAGCAGACTACTGTGCATTGCCCAGGATATACAAAGAGCCCCAAGTAATGTCTGCAAATTTTCTACATATTGTGGTGGAATTTGGTATATTTTTGTTGGTTTTGACTGGCTTATCTCACAATGGGAAAACAGTTTATCAAGGTTTTTTCCTTTTCTACATTACTTCCACCCAGGAATTCCATGTTCATGCAGGGGGAAGATCTATTTCTTGCAAAAAATTATCTTTCACTGGAGAACTGAAAATGGTGCTCTGTTAGCATCATATTAGGCACACTGAGCAGAGCAGAGGCTTTGTATTCTTTACTAGAAATCCAAGAACTTATCTTGTTTGGGGAGCTGACAAGAACTTAAAAGTTCTTCTAAGGCAGCTTTAGTAAAGATCAGTACGTTGTTAGCACTATGAAAACACTAAAGATGCAGTGGTCCCAAAGCATCATCAAACAGAGGATGAGATCTTTGTGTCATAGAAAAGCCAAGATTTCCTTTGGCTTGACTTTGGGGAACAGAGAGATCCTGATACCCAGCAGGAACACCACAATACAGCAGCACAGTAAAGGACACTTCTGTAAGTAAAGCCTTTATACATGATAATGCAGTACAACTGTGTGGTGGGTTGACCTTGGCTGGATGTCAGGTGCCCACCAAGCCACTCTGTCACTCCCCACCTCAGCAGAACAGGGTGGGGAGAAAATAAGATGGAAAAAACAATTTGTGGGTCAAGATAAAGGCAGTTTAATGAATAGCAAAAGTCACACAAGTGGAAGCAAAGGAAAACAAAATGTTGTTCTCTACTTCCCATCAGCAGGTGATGTTCAGCCGCTTCCCGGGAAGCAGAGCTTCTGTATGTGTAGCAGTTGCTCCAGAAGACAAGCGCTGAAAATAATGAATGCCCTCTCTTCCTTCTTTTCTCCCTAAGCTTTTCTATCTGAGCAGATGCCATATGGTATGGAATATCCCACTGGTCACTTTGGGTCAGTTGTCCTGGCTGTGTCCCCTCCCAAGATCTTGCCCACCCCCAACCTACTGGGGAGAGGTGGTGAAGAAGGTTGGGGAGACAGCCGTGATGCTGTGCAAGGACCGCTCAGCAGCAGTTAAAACACTGGTGTGTTATCACCAGCTTTCTAGCTACCAATACGAGCACGGCACTGAGGGCTGCTGTGGGGCTCAGCCAGACCCAATACAGACTGCATAGAGAGGACTACAAAATTTTGTTTTAAAATACCCAACGGCATGAGAGAAACACGATTTTGTTGCTATTCTGGGGCCGTTTTTCTTTTCCTACCCTCTGTATTCTCCAAGTGACACATCTGTGCCAGGCAATTTCAGCAGTGACAACTGTTTCCTTGCAAATTTCAGATCCTCTCTATGGAAGACCCATTGCAACTTCCTCTTTTAAACTTGCTTTGCATCCTCTCCCTGCTGAGAAATCTGTCCCTCCTATTTCAGACAGGGTCAGTCTAGTGGTGGCACAGTTGTCTTTTATTTTTTTTTCTTTGAAAGAGCGTGATTATATTCAAAATTGTGTTAAACAAAATTTTGAATCGTCAAGTAAGGGGAAAAAGCAGACTTGATCATCTGATTTAATATTTTATGGGGGATGTTTTCCAGAATTAGATGTTTTTAAGAAAATACACTGCGATAATAAGGGATATTATTAACAAGCAGTAATTACACTCCTGACATCAATCCAGCACGAATGTTGCAAGGTGCAGGAGCTTTCTCTCAGCAACCGTATTCAGCCGTTGATATTTTCATGATCTCTGAGGAAGTAAATCAGTAGATACCTATTGGGTCTGTTTGGTAAATTCTTTGAACAAATTTCCTTATGTCTTGGGAGCATGGACTGCCATAAAAATATGCAAGATATTAGCCTACCTGTCTGTCACTAACAACCTAAGATTAGAATGGACTGCAAAGAAAGGCCATGTCGTAGGATGATCTTGAAGTTTATGCAACATGGAGAGCAAAGTTATGAGTCTTCCAGAGCTGTTTAGAAAAGTAGTGCTTTATCAGTGCTGCCATGAAGACTGGCATCAGTACAGCAGCTGTTTGCCCTCTTCCTCAGTCTTTGAACATAACATCCAGAGCATACAGGAGAGAGGATGTTATCAACTGGAAGTTGTGTAACACATAGCTGGGAGAAGTGGAGAAGCTCCAACAATTAAATGTTTAGTGGTTTCTTGGTGCCATTACAGGAGGAACCTTCCTGGCCTATAAACTCCTCTGTAAATGCGGAGGAAAAGAAAGTTGTGGTGCCCAGCCACCCACCCAGCTGCTCTCTCACTCCCCCCTGTCCTGCTGAGGAGGGGAGAAAATAAGATGAACAAATTGTGGGTTGAGATAAAGGCAGTCCAATAAGGAAAAGCAAAGGCTGCACGTGGAAGCAAAGCAAAACGATGTATTCTCTACTTCCCATTAGCAGGTGATGTCTAGTCACTTCAGGGGAAGCAGAACCCCAGTACACATAGCAGCTGTTTCGGAAGACAAATGCCTTAATAATGAACAATCCTGCTCCTTCTCCTTTCTCTTAATTGTTATTGCTGAGCACAACATCATATGATATGACATCTCCCTTTGGAAAGCTAGGGTCAGCTGTCCTGGTGGTGTCCCCTCCCAACCTCTTGCCCACCCCCAGCCTACTGGCCCTTGTGTGGGATGTTGGAGACACAGCTTTGGTGCTGTGTGGGTGCTGCTCAGCAGCAGCCAACACATGGGTGCGTTACTGCCACCCTCCTAGTCTTAAGTGCAAAGCACAGCACCGTGAGGGCTGCTATGGGAGGAGTTAACTCCATCCCAGCCAGACCCAGTATAGAAAGGAAAGAAATCCTTTCATAAGAAGCAAAAGGACAGAGAAGCTGTCCTTGCAGAGACAGAATAGCAGGAACAGTACCAAAGAGGCATCAAAGAAGCAGCTTGTGGAGTTGTGCAGAGGACAGTACTAGTGGTAAGTATGCGAGTGCCATCCAGCAATAGTATGTCCTGCAGTCTCCACAAAGCAATTTTTATAAGAAGTTCTTTTGTAAGAAGTGACTGTTCAAGGTTTTCAGCAGATGTGTAATACTTTCAACATTTGATGCCTAGAGCTAGTAAAGATTGTAAATTCAAAGATTTAAACCTCTGCAATTAATAATGATGGCTCCTGACATTACTGTTCTCCACCCAAAGAAAAAGACAGCATTCAAAAATCCTACACTTATAGATACTTGTACAAGAGCACAGTCATGAGCAACATTTTAAAATGTGACACTGTATATACGTGGAATAAAGTTTGAACTGTTCTGTGATGTGGTTAGTTACTACAGGAAAAATCTGCACATATTTGTGTGGTAAGTGGCTTTATTACTCATGCTGTTTCTTCAGTGAGTTATTTTTTACTAAAGTGCCATCGTGTCAAAAAATGACCCATCAACTTATAATAAAATGCTCTGTTGTAAGTTACTGCTGAAGGGATGTACACAGGAAGTAATGAAAATCTACCAGGCTTCGTAACAAAAGTTTTCATTTCTGTTCTTTCAGTCTGTTGCAAAGTTTCTAGACAGGGCATCCATAATGGGGCCCTGATAATTTGCTTGGGAAGCTGCCTTTGCTGTATTTAACATTTTTTGTGCAGTACCTTGAATTTCTGTATCCTACCTCATTAATGAGATTGAAAAATACTGCTATTGCAAATTAGTTATGGGTCAACAGCTGCTAATTTTATAAGGCTGCACCATTTCCTTCTCTGCTTTGCAGACTTGCTCATATCTCATTCTGTGGCTGCCTGAGGTAGATGTGAATATAAAGCAGAATCCAGAACTTTTTTTTCCTTGTATCTAAAAACCTAGTCAATGGTTCTACTAAAATTTGGAAGGCTAAATCAAGTATTCTAAAAGTGAAGGGTTGTATGTATAGCTGTCCTGATAAAAGGATAACAGTTGAGAGGATTTTTTTGAGAGAAAAAGAAGAAAAATATATCATAGCATTCATGGGATGTGTCCAGCCTGTGTGAATATAAGAGAACCCAATGTGGTAAGCGTGCTGTTGAGAAACTTCTGTTTATGAAGAGTGATTCATGGTGCTGGTCACAAGAACTGTCTCACAGCACATCAGTGATCTTGGGAGAATCAGAAACCTTTCCTTGTCCTCTCCACACCAATTCTGTAAGAACTTGAAATGTTTGGCAGTTTTATGACTGGTGGCAGTGACATTTTCTTTACTGCAAGCCATTTCTTTGGGAGAACAGTTCCAGCACCAGGCTGAGTAGCTACTTAGCAGGCATGACTGCCAGGGAAGAGTAGAAAGCTTTTACAGGAATACATTTTTCCCTACTGAAAGAAAATTTTCTCCCTCCCACCAGTTTTGAGGTAAGATCCACACAGATATTTAGAAGCAGTTATTCTGCAATGTGTTGCTCATCTCCATCATTCACCTCCCAGCCTTCCAAATTATTTTTTTGCCTCAACATACAGCTGCCAAGAGAGAAGTAAAATGCAAACTCTGTTGTTTCTCAGTGGTCAGCTTAGGTTTCCTCAACCTGGAAGCAGCAGTTCCCTGAAAGAGGCTGTGCCAGGGAAAATTCATCTTGCCCTCTTCTTGGGCTCCTCTGCCTAGAGGAGCTAAGAAACCTTGTGGCTTCTGCCACAGCTCTGTGACTCTTTGCAAATGTGGTGTTAGTGACTGCTGGTGGAAGTGAACATAGTATTTTCTCCACATTAGTTGGTGTAGGTTTGAAAACGCTGCTATGATCAACAAAGAGAAAGAAAAAGTTGCCCATTAAATGTTAAAGAATCTGGGGAATTATCTAGTTTGACCAATGTGGTTCGTAGTGGTAAATTCACTGGGAAGCTGGTGAAAGCCAGGTAAGTGGATCTAGTTATTTAGAAATGTTTGTTTTACTACAGCTAGAGCATGAGAATGGATGAGGGAAGAGCAAGCCCAGCAGAACTTTCCTGTAGACAAGCCCAGGACATGTGTGTCCTTGTCCCCCCATTGTCACTTCTGGCCACCTGAGTATGACTCTCTTGAGGCTTGTTGATGTAGTACTGTACAAAAGTTACCTCATGCCCTTGCTAGGGTCTTTGTAATGAAGTGTCGGGAGGAAATGTATCTGCATAAACAGTGGATTTGGATAGTTAAATATTTTTTGTTGGTTTTCTGGGAAGCCCAAAGCTCAAACCTGCTTTTGTGAGAATTCAAAAGATTAATAAGGTCACATTTCTTCTTTTATTTATGGGCTGTGTATGACTTGGAGCTCAGTGCAGCAAACATGTAGGTGTGTTGCTGCTTCTAGACACTCTCACTGATGTACCTCAGGCTGTAAACTACCTCAAGTATATTCAATAAGGTCCTACTAGAGATTTTAGGCCATTTTAAAAACATGCAATCTTTGGGCCTGAATGAACTTCACATGAAGTTGCACTTTACACACTTGTGCAGCCAGCAACTGGCTATTTTCATGATGCCTCGGCGATGTGGGTTTATCGAAGACCTTGAACAGAGCAAACTGATGCTTCTGTAGTTCAGCTGGCAGGCATGGGGGCAAGAGAACAGGCAGTTCCAGTCTCCTGCCACAAATGTTTCTTCCTGCTTAGTATGGGGATTTCCTCAGTCCTCACTGGTAGGCTTTCTGTCCCTTTTAGTAGCAAATGGTACCCTCTGCAGAAACAGTCCTGTGCTTAGAGTAAGGAGCTGTGTGGGTTCCAAAGCTAAATTGTTGAGTTCCAGATGTTTACCGAGTAGATTTGCATGTCCTCCAAAAATATACTCCAAAATCTGTCCATCTTTGCATGTCATTCTCTTTTCTGTATGTCTATCTATTGTGAATATGCTCAGTATTTATTAAAAGTCCCTAAACCCACAGTTGTTTACAACAAGCACTTTTTCTTTTTTTCATGTGCACAGTGTTGTTTTTCTCTTTTCTTTTATTCTGTTCTCAAAAAAATGTAGCCAAGAAAAGGTTATAACCAGCATTGCAGCTTTGGCTAAACTCAGAAAAGCCAAGAAGGAGTTAAAGTTGAAAATTGGGTCTTATAATTAACTATTAATTTCATTTTGTGGTTGGTGATTACGTTAGTGTCCAAGAAAATGTGTGATCTTACATATCACGCATGCTATAGTCCTTAGGCATAATAAGGTTAGTTAAGGACAGAGTGTTAGATGCAGTATTTGTCATTACCTTTCATTTGCCTGGTTGCATGCTGTTGTGGATTTGTGTTGAACTATTAATAATTGAATGTAGATTTTTCTCTGACTCTGTGATTAATTTTTTTAAAAAAGCAACTTTTTGGCATGCTTTATTTCCCTCTTATTTTCAATAGCAGAAACGTTTCCTGTTAAATGCAGTTTGTCTCCGTTTCTGATTCTTCTTTAAAGAAAACAGCATATTAAAGTGAATGGTGTAAATTCAACTATTTGCTTCTCTTGTAAAGGCTGGTAATGTGTGCTATTAATTACACTGCTATTGTACGGTAAAAAATATTTTTTTTTTATGTTCAGTAACTCTACCTTCTGTTGTGTAACTTTCATAAAGGTCATCTTTTTAGCAGACAATAATCTTAAATGTCATGCTTTCCAATATGTTTAACTACTTCATATCTAGATATATACTTGGTGGAGCAGAGCACTTTGCTAAATGACTTTTGGAGACTGGCAAAGTAATTGAATACTGAAGTTCAATTTGTTTTGAATTATTCTTCCTGTGTCTGTACCTTGCTACTTTGATATCATCAGCCAATTTTGAGAATACCTATAGATGATCTCTGTTTTCTGTTTATAAATGTGGCTGATGTACTTTATACCAAAAACCAGTGCTTAACACAATGAGAATGATTTAACAAAAAGAAACACTTTATGCCTGAAAGCCGTTTGCCTTCTGGCATTCTCTTGGGATTCCAATAAAACACAGGGAAGTGAAACAACTACCTGCATGTTTGAGTAGGTCTGTAAATGCAGAGGATGCATGTGTCTGACCAGAGGCACTTACATGTGGTGGTTACGTATTTTTGGAGCAGTGTTTTGAATATTTCATAGTAGTTCGTTTGGGTGTACATGTGTGAAGTGTGGGCATGCAGTGCACACCATAGCAGAAAGTGACCTGTAACCTCTACAACATTAAAGGCTTTTAGTGCAGGATTTAGCCTAGTATTTCAAAATACTTTTGCTCTGTGCTGGATGTTCTCCAGGGAGAACACAAACCTGCCAGCATTTTGTTCCTATTCTCACTCTTTTAATTCCTTCATTGTTCCAGACTGTTTGCATTTCCCTTAGACACTTGCCATGTTGCTGCTTTCTTCCCCTTTCTTTTATATGTAGAATAGTGGTATAGAAGGAACTAACAAGGGGAAATGGGAAGGCTTCCTAGTACCTTGCAGTGGGAGAATCCACTTCATGAAGCAAAGTGTTAAATTCAAACTGTTTTATACAGCCAATTAAGTGTATTCTGTCCTTTACTATGCATGCATGCCCTTGTGCAGTTACATGTAATTTTAAGTTGGTAGTGTATGTCGTTCTTTGCTTAGTGACCTGGGCTCAGACGGTGACAGGTTGAGTGCAGCCTGACAGTGAGGCAAGAAGACCTACATACATACACAGGTGTAAGACAGGATTGTTAAAACTGAGATAGTAAGGTGAAGTTAAAGTTCATATTGTCTGCTCGTCATTTGCAAGCAGATGAAAATCAGGTCTGGTAACTCTTGCAAGGTCCTTGACCAGTCATTAAACTACTTGCCTTAAGAAAGAGCTGCCAAGTTGGCAATTAATGAGACTTATTCTGGTTAAGAATGTTTTAAAATTAGTTGTGTATGAAATTGTGGTATAAATTTCTCTTGCCTCCCCTACAGTTTCTGCTGATTCATAAGTGGTGAATCACTGCTGGTCTATCCTTCACCTGGAATTGAGCTTACCTGAAATGATACTAAATGCAGAGATGATTTTGCACTTTCTGAGGCTGGAAAATCCATCTTTAAAAGATACGCGCTGAAATGTAAAGCAAGAGTATACTTTAAATCAATTAGGGTTTGTTTTTCTGTGTGTGTTTAAGTATATGTAGCCACAAAAACATATCTATATTTGTGGGTATATATCATGTATATATGTCATGTACAGTGTAGCTATTATGTACCTTCCTTGCTCTGGTCTGAATTTCAGGGTTGCGTTTCTTTTCGCAGAAGACTATTTGGTTGACTTTGAGAAGAGCATCAACAAAAACAGTCTTGCCTTTTGACACCATTATCATCTGGTTGATTCTCGGTGTCTCAAACATAGTAATCCTCATTTCCTTATGCCTATGTATGAAATTGCATAGACTACCAATAGTCTTTACTGGCTTTAGTATCTAGAAACTTGAATTGTGAATGAGGGCCCCCTCTTCGTGTGGACACAATATAGAGATGTATGTAGGCCATTTAAGAAAGCAACCAAAGGAGTATGAGATAAGAGGTAACAGATGGCTATGGACAGATTGGAGGAGTACAGGGCAATAATGAGACAGTACTGACCAGCATAATAAGTAAGTGTTCAGCATGTTGAGGAAAAAAAGTATTTTGGAGGAATCTTGACAAAGCATATTTTAGTGGACTGTACCTGGAAATGCTTAGCTAGTAGACAGTAGAAGCTGGTGTTATTGGAAGAGCTGACATCACCACAGAAAGTGAGAAAATACATTAGGTGTAAGGGGAGAAATAAAAAGCCTTAAATGTGAGAAAAAAATCATATTGCATATGACAAAGGCAAAGAGGAGCAGTGTGGTTAAAGTGAATGACAAATGAAAACAACCTTTGTAACAGGCAAGACTATGTGTGTCAAACATAGAGAAGAGGATGCCTGTAATGATGGATCTGATGAAAGCTTTGGCCAGGAACACGAGCTGTGTGAATGGATAGGAAAAGCTATATAATAGAGAGGTTATGTAGAACGAATCCACTGAACTGACATGTAACTGGGATTTGAGAGACTGAGTTGAAAATGTCATCCATGCTGTGGTTTGCATGACAGGCAAGACAGTGATACTGTCCAGAGCGATTAGAGGAGGATATGGAGAGCTGAGATAGGGGAGGGCGTTACCTGCTTTATTTAACTCATTCTGGTCTTAAACAAGACATCTCATGGGGGAGGACGAGAGAGAAGGACTACAAGGAGGCTGTTAGCATTGGAGGAAGAGGGTTTGATGGGGACAGTAGAAAGCAGGCAAAAAGCAGATATGATAGATTTATGGATCATCTACTGGGAATTTCTGTTTGCTGATGTTGTGCAGAGATAAGGCATAGATGGAAGGAGGTTATGGACAGAGCTGCTTTGAGTTCCCCACAGGAAGGTGGCGGAGAAGGAGGAGGCCACTTGAAATTTGATATTTGTTGGATTAAGAAGGACTTTCAAGATAAAATATCCATGAAGGTTTCACATATATTTTATCATGTATCCTCAGTACAGGAGCCTAGGATATAGTATATTTGGAGATAATTTTCAAAGATGGCTGATTTTTATGGCCAAAAACATTTGGATTGGGGCAACTTTTAAGAGACTGCTGAAACCTGATTTGGAGTAGTATGTATTTTAGGGAAACATGACGGCTGTATCAGAAGATTACAAACTTACTGGGGTGCCATATTTTAGATGAGAATAAACTTTTTGAAGACAGTGATGAGAATCAAAAAAATAAAATTCTCTCCAGATCACCCTGTGCTGTGAATAACCATAGATCAGAACTTTTGCGTAAATTATGTTGGTAGCTAAGTAAATATGTTAATTTTTTTTAGAGGTCATGAGCACTTGTTCTTTCCTCTCTTGCACAATAATTTCTGATACAAACTTCAAAGAATAGGGAAGAGAGCACAACCTCCCCTGGGATTTCAGCCATATTTAGGAAGACAAGGAGTACATTAGAATTAACTTTATTTTCTTAGATTTCAGTGATTTATAGGATCTAGATTGTCATTTATGTAAACTGGCACAAAGCTGTTGAAATGAAGACTGCAGAAGAACTGACAATGTATATTAAAAATGTTTGGGGCAGAATTTATTTTAAAAAACAAACTAATTATTGTTCCAGTCACTTAGAGAATTTCTTTGCTGTGCAAGACTTAAATCTAAGAGATTTTGTGTGTGTGTGTAGAAGGTCCCAAGTGACTTATGCAAACAAATACATGGAATAGTAACTTGGGGCATAATATTAGCCATTTGTTGTAGTTCCAGACTTGATTATGACTAGACTAAGGGAGTAAATTCTATTCAGTACTCTAATTTGTAAAATGGCAGCTCAGCATGTTGAGCAAATCCTAAGTGATGTTTCCAATGATACTTTTTAAAGAATGTTTTGACAATAAATAAGAATAAAAGCATAAAATGTCAGAAAAATAACAATCCCAAACCCAAAGCAGAATTTATGTCAAATCTTAGTAATTTGTGGAAGATAAGGTAACTTTTTTGAGTTAGTGAATAAAACCCCCACACATCTCTGATAAAGAATATAAGATTCCTCATTGTTTATGCAGCTATTCTTTTACTTGGTTTTGTAAGTTCTGCTTTAATAGTATACTAGTGAATGTAGTATAATCTTTAATAAGGGTTGAACAACTGGAGTCTTTGGGTCAGAAGGGTTATGCAGAGATATTTATTTTATTGTACATATTTGCTTTATGAATGTATTTTGCATTTTTTTTCTGCCAGGGATTCTGAATTATTAGTGAATGCTGTTAAGGGCCGGACCCTGGTCAGTACTGCAGAAGAGTATGAAAGGGCCCTTTGAATATGGTCTGAAAGGAGAGCTGAAAACTTGCAATCTGCAGGGGACCATCAGTGGGCTAAAGCTGGCTTTTCTGGTTTTCTGCCAGACCTTTCCCGTCTGTCTGACTAGACTAACCTCAGGGTTGGACAAGGAGAAATCTCCAGGTGGCTTAACATCCCGTTTTTCCTTCGCTCCATTGACTAAACTCACCTGCAGTACAGCCAAAGTGATTCAACCCTACATTCAGAGGTTGGGCAATATGTAAAAATAAGGAAACAAAGAGCCAAAAAAACCCCACCGAAAAACCAAACCCCCCCCCACACAACCCCCAACTCAAACTAAAAAGAGAAGATAGCTTAAAATCCAGACTGTTTTCCCATAGCTTCATAGGAATGCTAGCTATAGGGGACCTCTGGAGGTTTGTAGTCAAATTTCCTGCTCAAACCAGGACTATTACTAACAGTACTTAAGGTCAGCCAGGCTTTCTTTCATTGATGTACATTGATGAGAAGGTTTCATACACTGCAGCATTGTGCAGTCAAGGAACATTTTTGCAGAAAACGCAGTTCCCTCTTCTTTTTGTCTGCTTTTCTTTCTCAAACATCCTGCATCTGTGACCATACCCTGGTCATGTATGCAACCCCAGATCTGCGATTCTGGTCATGCCACAGCTCTTCTCTCATGCACAGACTTCCAGTTCTCCCTGTTTATTGCTCAGGCTCTGTGCAGTGGCATACAGCTTTTTGAGAAGTCTGAATGCCCTGTTACACGGCCTCCTCCAACATGTAGATCCCCTTTATCAGCACTGCTTCCTCACTTCTGTATTTAGATACCATGCCCTCATGAACCTAGCCAAAAGCTTTCTCCGTATGGTAGCAAGCCTGTTGGCAAAGATATTCTTCCTCTCTTTATCATATGAAGTCCATCTCCTCATCTTAATTCTCAGGACTCTTTGTTTTATTAGGACCTTCATCTGAGAACATCCAATGTCTTCTGTCTGGAAACATGGGACTGGGGAAGGAAGAAGAAACTACATTAGATAGTTGATTGAGATTGAAATGTTAGTTTACATTTTCACAGCCAGACCTTACAGTTATGGTAAGGCAGTAAAATTCACCTGAGCACAGTGGCCTTCTGCTGTGTCCTGTGCATGAGTTTCATCGTACTGGCTAAGCAGGGACTCGTGTGGCTTGCAGGTGCTTGTGTGAGATATTCAGAAGTTAATGAACTGAATTAATTTTAAGAAAACTGAAAATAAAGTCTCAACTATATATAGATAGATATGCATAGCTGTTGGAGAGAACAGTCCTGAGGAGGAAAAAGAGTTAATGAGGCATTTCAATGTCTTTATATGGAGCCCTATAAATTTCAGCCACTTAACTTTAGCAGGAATATCCTGGAGCATTTGAAGTGTGGTGGATAGTTTAAAATAAATAAAGTCAACAAAGAAGACCCTGTTTGGCAGTCAAAAATGTAAATTCTGAAGACCCTTTAAAGCTTTTTCTTGTACAGAAAAAAAGAGAGTAAATGATTAGGTCCTGCATTTTTATAAACAGTTGGGGTGAGAACAAGTTCAGTTATCTCAACGCTGTCTGATCTAGATCTTTCAGCATGTGCTCATTTGTCTTTGTTGTGTGAAAATTTAACTGATTTTTTTCCCCAAACATCTTTGAAACTGCATCTAATGAGGATTTATGAAAACCAGATAAGATTTGTTAGGATGGTTTCCTCAGAAGCAGTCTGTGTAAAATATGACATCTTTTTAAAACATTATTAAAGCTTTTATTTCATGTTCCAGCATTGCCCTTGGTTTTAGGAATAGGTAAGATTTTTATGGTGACATTTGCATTCTCTGCTATTAAATAGGTGAGTTTGTTCTATAGTTTTACTTCAGGGCAGGTATTTGGCAAATATAGCAACTCTGGCTAATCATCCTGGATTCGTTATGAATATTTCATTGCCCATGCAAGCATAGTGTGGACACCTGCAGTAAAATTTGAAGTACATACAGTTTATACCACAAAAAAGAGAATTTGCCAATATTTTTTCTTTTTTTTAAGTGTATTAGTAATCGTGAAAACACTCAGTCAAACTTCCCCTTTTGACAGATGTTTTTGATCAATAAGGTGTGGTTATTGGGAGAACTCCGTGAGGGTTTTCTCACTTCTCACATGCATTACCTGACTGCAGTAGACCAAGATACTGAACTGTAAAAATCATGGTAAAGTGAAGTATAATGAACATTGGTGCAATGTTTGAGTTCCATTTAGTATTTCAGTCTTTCTTGTGCGGCCCTCTAATAAAAGATACCTGAGAGGTAACCATTACCACTGAATTAATAACAATGTCTGCCTTGAAATAAGGGGAGCTAAATTACTTAGTCACAGTAGCTTTAGTGAAGGAAGTGCACTGCAGCAGCAAGGTATTTGGTCCAGAATCTCACTGTTGAATTGTTATGGTCTCCCTTCAGAGTTACTCATGAGTCAGACAAAAGGACCGGCCACATGTGTATGGTTTTGACCAGTATTCATCTCATTTCTTCTCTACCTTTGTGAGAAGGTATAGTGGAGCTCCACTCATCTCCTTTGCTGTTACTAATGGTTCTGGATGTCTGTGTTGGGACACAAAGAGGACATACTGTGTGGAGATGTGGCAACCACTGCATGTCTGCCAGGAGTTCTAACCCTTACAAATTGCTGGGGGAAAAAAAAAAAAAAATCAATCTGACAGATGTTCCTCTGTGAACTGGCCCTGGGAATTAGTGAATGTCATTGGCACACATGATTGCACATCAGACCCAGGGGTAAGTACCTCTGAATTTTGTTAACCTGTGAGAGCACTGATGGAAGATATCTAGAGGTCTCCTAGGCTATCCTGATATTCCAAGCCAAGATCAGTTATATTCTGGCAGATCATTGGTTTGTTCTTAAAAACCTTCTATTCCAGTGTTCCCTGTGCTTACTTCTAGAAAGTAAAAATCTTCCTTGCTGCAGTTTGAACTCATTACTGATCACCCTGTCTTTCATGAATGTCTCCTATTTTCAGCCGCCACTTTGGTATGTAGCAACTTACAGGGTTCCTTCTTGGTGTCCTTTTTCAAACACTGAACAATTCTCACTTCCATGTTTCCTCAGAGGCTAGTTTGCTAGAAATCTGACTCTGTAGATGTTCTGTGTCTTTCTTGGGGCGTGATGTCCCAAACTAAATGTAAGACAATTCTGTTTAGAGAGGATTACTTCACATATCTCACTGCCTATAATGCCATAATTCTGTTTATGGGGTTTTATATTTATGCCACAGTATGATAGGCATTCTTTACTTGAGATCCTTTCCTACAGAAATGCACCTGAAAAAGTGGTTCCTCCTCCTGCATTTATACAGTTCATTTTTATACAGTTGATTACCAAGGTACCCAAGTATCTTGCATGTGTTCCTACTAATTCACTCCTATGCTGCTCTCAAACTGTAGATTGGATCCAGCTTCAGGTTATAAACATCTGAATGTAGGTGCCTAAATGTACATCATATGTTGGGTGGGTCACTAAATTCCCAATCTAGTCAATGAAGCCTGGCCAATTGGACATGGTCTTACTGAGGGTCAGATGAAGAGTCTCATTAAAGTCCCCAAACACCAATGAATGTACTGACTTGTTCTCCATTAACTGTTAAAATAATTTGTTTATGATCTGGACCTGAATCCCAGTCTATCTTTCCAATTTATCCATATAATTTTCAGTTCTAATCCTGCCTTTGAAGATACTTGCAGTCTCTTCGTATCATCTGTGAATTTCATAGATACCTTCTATCTCATTGTTGAAGCCATTGATAGAAATATTGAATGGCATTGGACCTGGAACACAACTCTGTGCAATACGCTGCTCCTTTGTGATTGCAGTGATTGTGTTCTGAATGTTTCTTCAACTAGACAGCACCCATGTTAGTACTTTAATAATTTATTTAAGCCTGCTGTTGAAAAATGCTTTGCTGTTTTGTGGTTTTGCATCCTCAGGATTATGAACTCTGTTACTTTACAGGGGCGTTAGAAGAGCCATCCTGTTCCCCTCTTCCCTCTACTAGCTGCTTTCTTTACCTTCTATATCAAAGGCTGAGTTCAGTTTATTCTGAATTTTGCTGAACAAAATTTCCTGATGTATTTCTTTCTCAACTACTCCCAGATGTGGGAGTAGTTAAAATACATGTTATTCCAGTCCTGTACTCTGGATGATTCTGCCAGTTGTTTCAAAACCTTTTCTCCCTAATTTCCCTGGCTTGATGGTTTGCAATAGATCCCCACCTTGGGAGTGTTCCTGGTTTTTTTCATCTCTAACTTTGTAATCAGTACATGGAAGTTTCCCCAAGATCTGAATTTCCTTATGGCTTGGCACTACATCAGTTGTGTATCTTCTTGATGCACAATGCAGCACCCATTTCCCGCTGCCAGTCCTTTTGAAAGAATGATACCTCTTTATATTCATATTTTAGAAACATGGGTTATCCAAGCCTCTGTTACTCCAATTAAATAATAGCTCAGTTAGATATCTGGCTTCTCCAGTTACTTTCCAATACTATACTGTGGGCACATAGAACTTCACTAGACTCATTCACTGTTCTTTCTTTATGTTCTTCTTAATTAGTTTATTTCAAGTAGCTTTTAGACACTTCTCAATGTCATTCCTCTTCATACATCCCCACAGGATTTTGTTATTTCTCGCTGCCCCACACCAATCCTGACTTAAAGCATTTTTAAGTTATTAAATAAATTAGTGTGT
Organism: Falco biarmicus; assembly: GCF_023638135.1. NCBI lineage: Eukaryota > Metazoa > Chordata > Aves > Falconiformes > Falconidae > Falco > Falco biarmicus. Next base: position 33,053,134 of record NC_079289.1, read on the forward strand.
AAAGATGCTTTCCTCTCTTTCATGAGGTAAGCTCCACTCCCATCCCTTTGCTTACACAGCGCTGCCCACTTGCTAAAGAAGCCAAAATTCCTTAGCATCTTCAAAATCTAAAATGGGAAAATGTCACATCAGAAATAGGAAGAATTAAGTTTATTTTTGTTTATAGATCTAGCAAGTTCTTTCACTGTTGCTGCAGTGGTGGCACTGACAGTGGTCATTGTAACAGTAAGTTGGCATCACCCCCTGTGTTTCTGCTCTTTAGTGCTCCTAAGCTGGAGCCTGTTTGTGTTGGAGATGAGACTTTGAGTCAAAGACAGCCACTTTGAGTATTGCACAGGACTGGAATGCTGTCTTTCAGATTTCACTGTAAAACTTACCTCTTTGATCTTTGAGTTCCATTTCAGCACATATAATTTCAGTCAGCATTTGTGACAGTGCAAATAAGAGCCCTGTAACTCTTAACCCAAGCTCCTTGTGCTCAAACTGGTTTCCTCATCAAGGGTTTAGAAATCAGCCACGCTTTGATGTGGCAGACTGAGAATTGCATCTTGTTTTAGAATCTTATGGTACCAGGGTTTCATAAATATAAGATGTGATGTTACAGCTAGGATACTTGATCTCTGAGTATTTATTTTCCAGTTGAATAAATTGATTTTACATTGTTCTGATGAGGTCATGGTGCCAGACTTTGTTTGCTTGATCTTAGGAGAAAAGGGTGTTATGCTAAAGAGATTCCACTGCACTGGGAAGGTTTGAACCTTGTGATTTTGGCAACTATGACTTTTGGCTTGTCAGCAAACATATGGGAAATACCACAGTAGCTATTGTGAACAGCAGTGAAATAGTTAACAAAGCTGACATTTAGAACAGCTGGAGTTACTTCTCTGATGTTACCATCTAAAGAGGGGACTAGGTCCTTGAGCATGGACCTCCATGATGGCAAGGTGGGACCAGAGCCAGACCTAGCAGCATTCAGGCCGTTTGTATAGGCCAGGTTTCTTTAAGTTGAGGATGTTTCTTGAAAGCTGGATAAAGCACAAGTGAAATTGTATGCTATGGGCAAATATTTATTTCATGTTATTTTCTGGACCTGATGCCCAAATAATTTTAAACCACTTTTATCCCCTTTCTTATATGTATAAACTCCTGCCCTTTTAGCTCATTTGTAACACACCACTTTTTGGTTTCAAAGGCCCCAACTCAGTCTTGGGTGTTGGCCATCAGCTGGGAGTCTCAAGTTGTGAAATTGTGTAATTTTTCTCTGGGAACTGCTTAGTTCACCAGTTCTACGAAGAGATGTGGAAAGTGGGGGCCTTTCCATGGCTCATAGGGCCTGCATATGCTTATGATATGTCTAATCAAATGGAATTAGTGGGAGGATGCACACTGTGGTTTTGATTCCTATTAATAACAGCCTGAAGGATGACTTCTCTTCATGATCTCTGGTGTTCATTATGTTATTTAAAGACCTAATGTTCTGTCATTTGTGATTTATACAGTAGAGGTGCGTTTCTATTATATTAGATGCAGAAGGATATTAGCAGCAAACTGCTGTATTTTTATGTTAATGTTTTTGCAGTGATAAAAAGAGATATTACAAAAGACCAGGCTCTTTAAACAGCTTTTTTCTGCTCACAGTATCATAGAATCAGAACTATTTCAGGCTGGAATGGATCTCTGGAGGCCATGTGGTCCAACCTTTGCTCAAAGTAGGACCAGCTAGATCAAGTGGCTCAGAGCATTGTCTAGCTGGATTTTAAGCATCTCCAAGGATGGATGATATCCCAGCTTCTGTGGATACACATTCTACTGTATGACCACTCTTGTGTCCCTTTCCCCGTTCCCCTTATATTTAGTGAGAATGTCCCTTATTGTAAATTGTGTGTGTTACCTTTTGTGTTATCACTGTGCATCTTGGTGAATACCTCCTGTCAGGTAGCTATAGAAGGTAATAAAATGTCTCCTTAGCATTCTCTTCATAAGGCTGGAAAAAAATGAGTTCCTCAGCCTCATCTTGTATGTATTTTTCTCCAGAAATTCATTTGTTTCCAAGGCAAAAGTATAATACAACACAACTTCAAAATTTTATTTTATTTTAAAAAGTGCACAAGAAATCCTGAAATGTAACATATATGTACTTTGAGGGATAGACCTTTTTGAAATAGTTTGGTTGAGAATTATAGGTCACAGTTGTGTGTGTTTGGTTTTTTGTAGAGCATGTATGTTACTGTATGTTTTTGAAGTTTTTCTAGATTACTATACATAGAACTTCATAATTAATGCTACAGAAATTTCTAATCTTTTTTTTCAATAAACATGAAAATAATATCAAATAGACATCTACAGTAATGTGTTATATCCATCTATGTATCTACAACAGCATGACATGAGACGGAAAATAGCTCTGTCCTTGAAATTTTATCTCACCAAAAGTACAGCATCACCTGTTGATGATTTCTTCTGTTCAGCTTAGAGGACACGATCTTTAGCTAGATTCCTCTGAGAGCTAATCAAAGTCAGTGCTACTTTTGGGATTAGCAATAAGAAATTACTGTGCTGTTCTTGGCAACTCTTATGCAACTCTGGATCATTTGTTGTCAATAGAAAGACTGAATTCTGCCTCTGCCACCAAACCTGATGGTCGGCAGGAGACCATCCCACTAGAGCATCATGCAGCTCTGCTAGAAAGGTGAGGAGGCTGCTGGCTAAGGTGCATATTCAAGAAATCTGGAGAATCTACTGACTAAACTATGCCCTTTTGGCACTCAGGTTTTCAAATTTAAATTAAAGATAATAGAGACATTAAATTTCACCTTAAACATAGATACTATTGGTTTCTAAGTGATGAAGTTGCAGGTACCCAGAACTTTTAGGTTCCTTCTTTAGGCTGCCTTCTGTAAGGCCTTGCAAACTAATGGCTTGTCAGAGAAGACAATAACTGATGCTGTCCTTTAACCTGCTGCAAATATTTGGTTTTAGCACAGAGTTTATTACTCAAATATAAAACCCTCTGATTTAACACACAAACTTGCAGTTCCGTGATCTTAGCAGACAGCCAGCATCAGAGACCTTTTCCTTTTTTTCTTTCTCACTTCCTGGGAAAGGATATTCCCCTTAAGTTTTCCTTGGTCTTTGACTTACCTGTTTTTTCTCTGAGCTCCTGACCAAGTGAGGTCCAGAATACACGTACTTCCCAGGAGATATTAAGTGGTAGATTGTATCCAAACTGTGGGATGCCCTATATGTATACATATGCATAGTCACTTGACCAGGTACTAGGTCAGCCGGGGTTTGGTCCCCTTCATGGATCACAGCCATTTCAGAGATGCCTGACTGGTAACTGAGTTACCCACTCTCTAAGCAAGAAAGTATCTTTGTATCTGATCTGCTAATTTCTTCAGGAAGACCTGCTCATTTACAGATATTTTTTTTTTTTTTTTTCTGTACTTGGAAGGAACTTTGTGTGCTGGATACCCTTTGTCTTCTAGCTCTCATTAAAAAAAAAAAAAAAGAGTATTTCTAATCCACTCCTGAGTTATTAAATTTTGCTGGAGAGTATAACCTGTCATGGTATCCAAATGTTAATCCTTTCAATGTGAAGATTTTGGATCCTTTTACATCAGAATTTAAATATGTCTCTGGTAAGGGATCTGTTCCCTACATAGCCAGTCAAACAAATATTTGCATGTTTACAACATTTTTTTTTATGTAATATGTAACAACATATTAACTGTAACTATTATTTTCAAAGTCCTGATACTCAAATATTTAGGAACACATTAAAAACTATGTATATGACTATTTTTTGGAGTTCATTCTTTCCTATTTTACTTGCTGTAGCCCATTAAAAAAAAGTTTGTTTCATATTTCTGTCACCAAATGCTGCAAAACACATTTTAAGAACCACCCCATAAATGCCCATCTCCCAGAGCCTTTGCCTACCTTTGCTGTTTTCCTTTCTCTTGACAGTAAGCCATCTTCCTCAACATCTTGTTTACAAATTGCAACTTTTCTCATGCTGCCTAGTTTTACTAGTTTTACCCAGTTTTACGTTCTCCCTCCCTTTGATAGCAGTTGCAGCGAAAGATTCAGCAGCTTGCTTGGTGAGGCCCACTTCTTCACTTTGTGCCTTGAAAGGCAGGCACGTTGGGAATCGGGCATGGGAAGTACCATGACGAGTGGAGCAAAGAGTCAAGCTATCAGAAGAGAGGGACTTCTGAAGTGGCCTCTTTGCTTCCTGAAGAGCCCTGTCATGGTGCCCTGCCTGAGAGCAGATGAGGAGTAGTGAGGAGAGAAGCTGAAACTAGGGTTGCTTATCTCCAGACTCTTCTCAGTTGCTCTGTTTTTCATGCCTCCAGCCCAGCTGTATAGCACTAATTAACCTGAGCCTTTTAATTTCTCCCGGTTGGCTTTAAATTAACTCTGTTGTCATGTTGTGTGGAGTAATCCTTCAGGCATCTGTGGGGTACACTACAATTGAAATTGTTTATGAATGCATGGGTATTTATTGTTGGGTCAGTATTTATTTCACTGTTATCATAATATTCATTATTTTGAGGGTTTTCATGTCTGTGGAAGAGCTGTAATAAGTGGGCCTTACTGCACAAACAGGGAATCAAAAGAAAAATCCCTGCTCTGTTGATGCTGCAAAGAAGTCCAGAGCTCTTTAACAGTACTCACGGCCAAAACTCCTGATGTGAAATAAAATGTGTCAAATTAGTTTGAGGAAACTTCAGATCAAAATCCTTTTGTTTACAGAGCTTTGTTTCTTGAATAGACTGTTGCTAGTTTAGATGTATTAAAATGGTATTGTTTGCCATTACTGTAGGTACAGACAGCTTTTTTCAAGGCAGGAAAATTTTTGATTTCTTGTAAATTCATTCTTAGAATAGTTTAATAGGAAAGAGTCAAGGAGAAGGTGGGATCTTTATTTCAGCCAATTAAATCTTTTGCTCAGGCTCCCATAAATCTCATTAGTATCAAAACAGTGGGACAAGTGTGTGTTTTATTTTTTTTATCACAGGTTTCTTTGTGCTGTATTTAATGGAGAGTCTAAAACTGCTATTTTATTAGTGTTGTGCAGTAATATGGTCTATAACTATAAAGCCTATTAAACACTTCATAAAGCCTTCAGGGAAACTTCTTTCAAATGTTACATTGTGTTTTTATAAGTTATAACCCTCTGGAAATTGGCTTATTATCAGTTTTCCTTCAAAGTAAAGTGTTCCAGGACAGTGGAGGATGACCTTATGTGATCTAGATTGAAAGCATCAGTGAGACTTGATGATTATCCTTGTTTTAATATTGTATATGTTAACAGTGGTTTCTTGTTAAAACACATGTAGATAGATGCAAGGCAAGCCAGAAAGACATACCTAGAAATTAAGGTTGCTGCTTGTATCACTGTAATAATAATAATTTTAAAAGTGAGGCAGTAACCACCTTATTTGTGAATTGAGTGGCAAAAACTCTAGCATAGGACAAGATAGTGTGGATACGGTGAACTTTAAATATTCAGAACATGAACTCGCTGCTTTGCATTTGTAAAATGATGGCGTGAAAGTCTAGTAGCGTACAAAAACTAATCTAGCAGTATGCCAAAGTAATTAAAGCAAAGTAAATAATCTCCAGTGTTCTTATTCCCCACAGAAATTGTTTAATATCTTATCTTTCCAAAGTAGTTTTCTGCTAATTCATGATGTCTTTGTAAGACTCTCCTTATTCAACCAATGCTGTTGTATTCCTTGGTGTGAGAATATCTCCCCTCCTGTCCTGGAGGGTCATGTGTCAGGTACTGTCCTCATTCCAAAAAAAGGTGTTTCTTCTCTATAGTGGAAATGCTGAGCATGAAGCTAACAGCTTCTCTGGTCATTTATTGTTTACTTAGTGAAAGGACTTTGAATGCCTCAAATGTAAGTGCTATATGACACTTTCTAACGTTGTCTTGGCGCTGTGGGACATATTGTTGCTGGAAACCAGGGACCTGATCCTCTTTTGGTACAAATTACAGGTAGCTCCGTTGAAGCAGTTGAAGTATAAGGCTGTTGTGAGGCAGATCAGGTTATCTGTCTGAGTTGTCCCTAAGTATTAGACCCTGTTGACCTGTGGCTCTTAAAGTTCCCTGTTAATACAGACAAGAGGCAGGAGAGATGGCATAAGACATAAATTATGTTAAAATTTTCCAGTATTCTTACATAGGAGAGCATATTTCCTTATGTATCTGTATATCCCAAAACTTATTTTTAACTGAGAAAAGTAAAGTACAAGCTGGTGCTGCGGTGCAGTGGTTTGATCTGAAACTTTTCTTTTACTTTCCTTTTTGGTGCTGATGAGCAGAATGTGCTGTGGTGTGTAGACAAGGTAAATGATACAAGACCGCAAAAGCAGATGCTATGTAATTAACGTCCTTTCTGACCAAAATAAAAAAATAATGATTTGGCTTTTTCTAAACAAAAGATCCTTCAGAGACTGCCATGAAAGTCTTTCAGTCTGAGCTGTCTGTCTATGCCACAGCTACTGTGAGAGGATCACGACCAGGGCAGTTGGAGAACTGTCAGTTCTATCACACCCCTTTATTTCCAGATAAATGTTAGTTTGTCCATGATGGATAACACCTTTCTTGGGAGCTTCCAAAAGCTATGGGGAAGCTGAATGCAGTTGAGATGAGGCTGCCAGAGCTCCATGTCCCCCAATTCAAACTGCAGCAAGGCAGGGCTGTATTCCTACAGTAGTACGCTAGTAAGTGCAAACACAGACATACACATATGCAACGTGTATATACGTCATATAGGTGGCCAGCCACAAAGATCAGCAGACACATTCAGTACCCATGCAAACGTGAACAGCAGCAATGACCACAGCCTGCTCCCCTCGCTGGCTGCTCAGGATTAAGACCTATTAGTGGTGAGTATATAATATATAAGTACGTACAGTAGGGATCCCTCCAGCAGCTGGGCTTAGATAGCCACTGTCCCCAGCATTTGGCCTCAGATATCTGGTCTCCGCTGGTGCTGGCACCTGGACATATGAGCCACCAAAGCCTCTGCTCCAGTCCAGCTGCTGGTACAAACTCCCTGACACACAGACATGGACACACGTGCACACATAGACTCCTCAGCAGCTGGCCTGCCACATGCTGTTCATCCAGTAGCTGGTCCTAGATCCCCTGGTGCCTCACTCCCAGACACAGACAGGTCTCCCCAGTCCATGCATAGACCCTCCTATCTCTCCGGCAGCTGGCTGTGAATCCCCTGCTCCCTGTGATGGCCATCTCCTCTGGTGGCATTGCCTGCGGGGACACAGCGAGGGCTCCCAGGTGAGTTCACCAGCTTGCTGTTTGCGAGCCCTCACATGGCGATGCACGTGCCCTTGGTTGGTCTGGGTGCTGGTACCCTGGGCGCAAGCTGCTCTGCGACCCTGGTCCCTCTGCAGCTGCTGTGCTTAGACCCCCCAGCCCCTGCATGCTGGTGAGAGCCCCTTGCCCAGGGGAAGAGGAAGAAATGGTGTTTAATGAGGAGACGGGACAGACTGCGTGGATCAGAATAGGGCATGGCCAGATAAGCGCAGTGACTAGCTGCCTGTTCACATGCAACTGGCCTCTTTTATCCCCTTGTCCCTCTGCTTTGCCATGTTTGTTCCTCCCTAAATCACCTCCATTACTCCTTCAACCTACATTTGGTTCCTCCCACAGACACTGAGGTCTTATACAATCCCAAAATGCCCTTCCCCTGCACCCCACAGCGTGCCCCATGCCTGCAGGCTGTGACTCCTGTCAGGCCATGGGGTGACCCAGAGAGCCTCTCCCATGGACTTCTGGTGATGGGTGTACCCCCTGGTCCCCAATGCTTAGGCTCCCCTGGTGGGTCTGGGTCTATGCTTGTATCTCCCAGGGGTTACTGGGACTCCCCAAGCTGCTAGGGTGCCTCCAGGCTCCCTGTGTGCTGCAGATGGGATGGCTCCAGTGATGGGCTTGGCGCGGAGTGGGCCTGGGAATGATTTAGGTCCCCCCCACCATTGATCCCCTGCACTCCTTTGGCTGCAGGCAGGCAGAGAGGGTTTTTATTGCAAAACGTAACACCAGGTAGTTAGACAGAGCAAGTTCAGTAGAGTAGCTTCTTTTTAATGTTTCTTGACATTAACAGCTCCATTTCTTGATTAGAATGGAAAATGAAGTTGATTATGTGTGTCTGTGGGGTGACACTGTAGTTTTGACCAGTAACTGTAAAATAAATGGGAAAGGTGACGATAAATAGTATTTTAGTTTAATTATTCCTAGAAGACCACAGTGACTCACTGCAGGGTTTTTGTTGTTATTGTTCCTACAGCTAGCAAGCAATGTTTAAAAGACTTATTCTATATATTTATGAAGGGACAGAGTGGGATGACACGGCTCTGTTTTTTTCAATGACGCTTTCTGTGAATATAGAAAAGTTGCCGTGCATATTTCTTTAGTAGCATTTCTATGTGCTTATTTTAGTTTTGGTAAATATCACAAGCTTAAGCCTGCCTATAAAACAAGTTCCATCTTTGCATGCAATCTCTGATGGAAGCTGCATTCTGAGATGCAATCTACAGATAGTGATACTTGAAGAAAATAGTGGATTTGCTTAGATAATATTGATGCTTTCATAGGGTCATTAAAAAGGATCTGCCAGAACTAACAAAAACTGTTTAGAGGGTACAAAGCAGAAGTGTTTAGTGTTAACTTTAGTTTTATTTTCCCTAGTTAGGCCACACTTGTTTCCTCCAAGGAAAACAGGACTGATTATTTTTGCTAATTAGAAATACATCACTGGTCTGAATCACATCTGTAATTAGTAGCAATATTTTAAGTAGATGTTGGAGATTTTTTCGGAGTATGACTTGCATTCTTGATTTATTATACGTGCATACGTATGTGTATCTACAGATTTAATGACCAAAAGGAACAGCTGGTTGTTTCTGAAAGCCGTTAAAGGTGCTTCATAGGCTGACATTGCTGTTCCTTCTGCTCAGGACTGAATTTGCTGCTTCTGGACAGCTCGAGTTTGTCACTGGAAAGTAAGTGAGGTTGGGAAACCAGAAAATAAACCCATGCTTTGCTCCTGTCATCCACTCAGCCCGGTAATTCACTCCACAGAAGTGTTGGTGAAAATAGCATTCCTTAGGTTGTCTCGGTTGGTTTCTTGAGACAAATAGAGAAAAAAAAATGCTCAAAGGAGGTAATGATTTTGAGGGAAGGCTTGCAGTGAAGCAGGCCTGGAAGATGGAAGAGCTGGGTTGGAACATGGCTCATGTTCCCCTGCTGCGTCCAAATTGAACCACTGAATAGGTGCAAATGTAGATGGTAGGATAAAAATGGAAACTATTCAAACCAAAAGCAATTAACTTGTATACAGATGGCTTTCTGGCATTCACAGCTGCATAGATTTTGGTTGTGTATTTTTTTAGATGTGCCGCAGAAGGTTAAAGCCTCTATACGTCCATCTCCAGCTGTTCATGCACATAAAATAGATAAGGAAATGAAGCCAAGTGAGCATTGTGTATAGCATCAGACTTGCTTGCAGAGATAGGCATCTCAAACATTAGTGCAACATCCTGTCCTGTCAAATGGCCCTCGTATCAGCCTTTTGTGAGAAGAAATTACATATTTTGCATCAAAGGAGTCACTCCAATTTCATAAAAATGAAATATGGGGAACTGCTACATACACGTCATATCTCTAGGATAAAGCCTAGAGCTGAGAACTGTGAACGGAAGTAGAAGACTGCTGAAAGTATGAAACGTGAGTTCTTCAGGCAGCTTTGGTATATCCTGGAGACTGTGTCTCTGGCAAGCCTAGGATTTAAACTGTTTCACATAGAACAAAAGGATTTAAACTGCTTCACATGTGCTTGATCCTTTATCCTGGAGTGCAAGCAATTAACTTTTAAAAAACCCCAAAGTTGTTAAGCCATGATTTTTTTTTTTTTTAAAAACAATATTTTCCATTCACGTGAACTCTACATTGATTTTCATTTTCATGTAAAACATAACAAATACTGGTTTGGGTCAATGGAAACCTAAATTTTTGTCTTGTTTCCTCACCCTTTTTAAAGATCAATTAAAAAAAAAAAAAGTCCTTGAAATATCTCATTGAAATGTCTCATTGAAATGGTCAAAATATTTAGACCAGGCTTTCCAAAACTGTGGTGTAAGTGTGTCTCTGAATATTTCAAGTTGGTACAAGGGCACCATTGCAATAGCGAACTACCACCTCATGTGCATGTGTTGGCCATGAGTTGTCATCGCTAATGGAGAAACTGCTCAAGATGCAGCCCTGGTGTAGACTTTTCTGAAGTTTGTTTGTCAGGGTCCAGCTTCCTACAGAAAAGCACCACAGCCACCACCTAGTGAAGCCCAGTGGGCTTGCAGACCATTGGAGTACCTCCCAAAGGGCCTTAGTCTTTCCTTATCACATGTACAGTATGGATCTGTATATGGATTGCTTTTAATCCCTGCCTGCTCCTGCTATGTTTGCACTGTGGTGAGTCTGCAGTTGTATGAGCCATATGCTTTCTTTTCGTACTTATTTCTTATGGAGTTCCCTTTTGGCAAGTAGATACCTGGGAAGGGATGTCAAGAGTCCATCTTGTATTCTGTTGTGAAAGGTGGGACCTAGTCTCCTTTCCACCAAAGGGAAATGAGAGGGTCCATCCCACCATTTCTAGAGGGATGTTGCACCTGTTTACTTGTTACTAATAAGACTTCTCTGTTTAATGTTCTCTGGGGTATGTGTTTCTCCCTTGATCCACTTGAAGCACTTTCTCATGGTTAATGATCAGAGTTTGCCGAGCACACAGACTCATTTCAGTGCTGTTTTTCATTATGTAAGCTATTAACGGGTCACTGCTCAGATGCTGGAAAATCTGTTTCAGGCTAATAGCGAGGTGCACAAGTGCCTCTCCATGGTATATTTGCTACCTGTGCACACGTGTTCTGGCTTGATAGTTGGTAAAAAATCCCACAGCAATATGGGAGGCAGCATCTATGTCATTAGCAGTCAATTTCTAATCAGCCTTTTATTAACACATACAACACTTCCACCTTTTCTAGGATTTTTGCACTATGTGACTGAAGGAGGGTGAGAGGAAACACATTGGTGTGCAGAGGAAGGTGTTGATAAGTAAGGAAATCAAATTCTTCCCAGAAGAAACGGCATTTTTGCAGTAGAGGAGGTAATAATGCAGGATAAGGAACTGTCTTGGAGATGCATATGAAAATGTGGCTCTCTGGCATAGAGTATTTCCCTGAAAGTCGGTAATAAGGCTGTTGAGGAAGCAGAAATTATGGAGAAAATTTAGAAGAGTAGTAGTAGTTTGACACAGGGAAGGGTTGTGGTTTAACCCCAGCCAGCAACTAAGTACCATGCAGCCGCTTGCTCATACCCCTGCCCTGCCACAGTGGGATGGGGAAGAGAGTTGGAAAAAAGGTAAAAACCTTGAGATAAAAACAGTTTACTACCTGAAATAAAGTAAAATTAACACTAATGCTACTAACAATTTATAATGATAGTAATACCAATAACTGTATGGAGAAGGGAGAAAACAAAGAGAAAGAGAAATAAAACTCAAGAAAAAAATCCCAACCAAATGAAAAAAAGAAGTGATGCACAATATAGTTGCTCACCACCCGCTGATCGATACCCAGCCAGTCCTTGTGCATCAATCCACCCCCTCTGGCCGCCTCCCCTCAGTTTATGTACTGAGGATGACATATGGTCATATGGAATAGCTCTTTGGCCAGTTGGGGCCAGCTGTCCTGGCTGTGTCCCCTCCCAGCTACTTGTGCCCCTACAGCCCTCTTGCTGGCAGGGCCTGGGAAGCTGAAGTCTTTGACTTAGTATAAAAGCTAATTAACAACAACTAAATCCACCAGTAGTTCTATCAACACCATGCTCTTACTAAATCCAAAACACAGCACTCTACCAGCTACTAGGAAGAAAACTATCTCTATGCCAACTGAAACCAGGACAGAAAGCCTTGAATAAAACATGGAAGGGGTTATTTGAGGTCTCAGGTTTTGACAACTCAAAATTATGCTGTTACAGCAGACAGTAATTACTACAGGAGCAGATCCTCCTGTTGCCTTTTCTTTGTTACACTCAGATAATGTCCTTTTGCTTACAGATGGTTGCATTCACATGCATACAGAGATTTTTAGTGTTTCCTTCTTCAGTGTACAGACAAATTGTTTGAGAATGGATGAATGAAAATCAAAGATGGGTCTGAACTTGGATTTTTTTTCTGAACTTCACTCATTTTCTAGGAGGAGAGGATCTGGAGGTGGCAGAACTTTAGAAGAAAAAAGTTCAAGGTTATTTTCTTTTTATATGCTGTTTCTGTGGCTAAAAGCCTCTAGTAGGGTTAACCTGAATTTCTAATCTTTTTAAAATTTCCATAAATTATATCTGAAAATCCTTTGGAGAGCCCAACAGGACAGCAAAGAAACAAAAACAAACAAATCAGCCCACCGTTCATGCCTTGTTTGTTTTGGAGGATGGTCTAAGTTTGGTTTGTCCTAACTAGGACAATCCTAGCAGGACCCTTCATCTGTGCAGATATTCACTGCCCAACGGGTAGAGCTGAAGATCTCTGATGGCAATACCTTTCCTTACCAGGGAGAAAATGACAAAGACAGTCTTTGGATGCGCTTACACAGGAAGGAAATATTATAGTTAATAGGTGTGCCAAGGTCTGAAAAATCTTTTTCAGCATAAAGCAGTGCAGAGACAGTTTCCCTACAAGGAAAAAGGGACACCAAGGGATTTATTGTGTTGTGGTATTTATTATGTAAGAGGTATTTGCATGGTAAAGAAAGAAAGCAGATTTTATTCAAAATAGAGAGGACAGGATGAATGATGTTAATGAAAAGCTGATTGATGGAAGCAGGAGTTTGTCTACCGCGCCACTCTGAACCCCAGCAATCATTTTATGGACATCTGAGTTAAATGATGGGTAGATTAATCCTTTGGTATGCTAAATTTGTATAGAGAGTCTGCTGTGCCAAGATGGAAGGTGAGATGAATCCAGAGCTGATCCTACAGATGTTAATTAGGTGCCTCTTCTCCCCATGCAGCTGAGAGGACAGCTTCCAAGAGCGGTTCAGACCAGCTATATTTTGCATTGCATTTTGACATTACCTGTCTCTCCCTACACTGTATGGAAATGTGATACAGCAACAGCTGGGATTTACTCCATCCACCTGTACGTCCTTCACTGGCCATCTTAGGTATCCAGTTGCCATAAGCTCCTCCTTTTGCTTCACTGAATATACAGGAGTACCTAGACAAGAGGTGGATGGTGGTTTAGATGCCTCTCTTTTTCTCAAAATACAAAGAACCTCATGATTAATTGGTGGTACTCTGATAGCTGTGATTGTTCTGTTTATTTTAGTTCTTGCTCTAATAAGACTGCTTGAATGTCTGTGTTAGTAAAGATGATTCCAAGTAGAGGCATGTGTTTTGCAGACTTTTTTAATCTGGTCCAGTTTCTCCACAGCCTTTTGTGACTAAGTCAAACCCACAGTCTGCCGAGTGTCTGCTGGGATAACAACCCACCTGCCAGACTCAATGCAATTAATAATTTCCCTATTTTTTTTATTTCAGCTAAAATCCCTAAACAACATCTAGCAGGTCCTGACAAAAGCTTGTTGGTTAGATTCAGTGTCCTGACTTCTCTTTGACATCTACTAGTGCTGTGTTGGTGGACGTAATTGGTGGACACATCATCCCAAGAAGTCCTCTACGCTGTTGCACAGCTTGAGATTACTTTGAGCCCCTTTTGTAGCAGATAGAAATTTCTTACATTAATTTAACTCTGCAAGGATCTGGGGCTTGTAAGCCACGCATTCAGAATGACACCTTCAGCTCAGGGACCGTGAAAAGCCAAGATTACATGCCCTCACTTGAAGCCTAGCAATCAAGCTGACAGCATAGAGATTGCAGTGTGATACAGTATTATCAATTAACCAGCTGTCAGGGATTTTCTGCATTTCAAAGAGGTAATGGTTGGCTAGCCGCTGCTTTCTAGGTAGTCCCTCATAATATGGTCCTGTGTCCTCTGTCTTAGGTAAAATCTAATCCTTGACCTTGCAAATGATTTGTGTTCATTCTCATTATGTGATGCATGTCTCTGAGATGAGTCAGCCACACAACTCACCATGACCAAGACAGCTGAATTTATACAGAAGATAATGATTTAGTCACTATTAGGTTTTTCTCTAATATAAGGGAAGGCAACCATATGTTAATTATTCTTCTTCAGAACAGCCCCATTAAAATTTAAACTGGTTTTATTAGTAGCAGGAAGACCTCTTTTAGTCATGTGAAAACACTCTGTAGCCAGCAGATCTCATGATCCTATGCTTGGGATGTAAATCCTTCAAAAGCTGGCTTACCGGAGTGTGCCTTTCTTTCTTAAGTAAAAGATGAGACTCTTTAGTCTTCCATATTTATTAGTCTTGATTAGTTACATTAGTTGATTAGTTAGAAAGTTCACAGTTTGTGGACAACTGGTTTCCCTTTACCTGAACTTGTAGAAGAATCTAATGCAGTGGGACCATAATATGGTATTTTAAGACTGCAGTGGGGATGGTGGTTAAAGAACCTAGGCCTTTGCTCTTGGTGAAGTTCTGAGGTATGTGCCTTTAAACTCCTATTTTTGTGTTTTAGGCAGGCTTAAGCTAAAAAATCCAACCCACCTGGGATCTAAAGGAAAACTGGAAGGATTGATTTTTTTTTTTTTTTCTTTCTCGAAAGTCGAATGACTTCATGTGCAGAAAGGGAGTATTATCTAACTGGCTGGGATCATTTCAAAATATGATATGCCTGCACTGCATGAATACATTTGACAATTTGAGGCTTAATTGAGTAATGCAATTGCACTCACAGACACTTCAACATTGTGGCAACATTAATGCACGTAAACTTGCTGGATATTTTTGTGTAGTTACAGTACATTTAAGAATCTCATTTGTAATGAATTAGTCTCTTTTTCTTCTAACTCAGGATGCCAAGCAAATTTTGATATCTTTTTGTAAGTGTTGCTAAGTTTTAAAAAGCCCTGTAATTGTTACATTTGCTGAGCGTAATGTTATGCAGTGGAGGGGCAGCCCAGGAGCATTTCAGCTTGGTAAAGATCTGAGCATGTCACCTGCTAGGTCTGAAAAACCTTAGTCCCTAGAAAATCTTGTGATACCCTGCAGAAATATATGAATACTTTTAAGATGATTATCCCCTTGTACTCACTTTTGTCCCCCTTATCCCCAAACACAAAACCATCCAAACAAAACCTTCCAAGAGTTCTCAGGATAGTAGCTTAAAATGTGCGTCTCAAAGCAAAACCAGAAAGGGGCCATTGATAGCTATCTAAGCTTAAAATTTTAGACTCAGATCCCCAAATTAGAAGATTTTAAGAACAAGGAAAGCTTTTGTCCCCAATCTTCATGCATTTTAATTTCCCATGACTTCTCTCACTCTGCGTTGAGAGTAGGTCGCAAATAATTTGATGTTGAAAAGTGCACCTTTAATTCAGAGCCTTCTCTGCATTCTCCAACTGAGATGGTTTCCTTTTGCTTACCCTAAACCAAGGACAACAGCTCCATGCTTCTTATCACTGTCCTGCTTCTTCCTTTCTGTTTCACCACCTCATTCCCTGGAGTCCTTGCTGAAGTAAGACTAATGCTAATGTACAAAATCCCAAGCCCCAAAATGCTTTTCCTGGCTTTCAATTTATTCATTTCAGTTGTATAAAAATGTATTATTTTTTTGCAGTTTCTTTCAATTTTCCATTATCTTTTCAACAGTAATGTGAGTTTGTGGCAGGACTTTATATCAGGCAGTTTTGGTTTCCTAAAATTGAGCACATTGAATCAGTGACCCTAAAAACTTCTGGTACCTGATGCTGAGTGTTACAATGCATAATACTAAACTAGAGCCAAATTACTCTTAATAGAGAAAACTGTGACCTGCTATGAAGGACAGCCTGAAATAAAGGGACCTGAAAACAGGTCTTCTCCCCTGCAGATGGTCTCCCTGGGATAGTCTTTTCCTTTGGTCATTCTTTCCAGGCTGCAGCTCTCAAATTTAACCACAGATGCCAAGAAATCTTCTTTGGAAGATGTCCATGAACAAAGCCCCTTTCTTTCTGCCACTTACAGAGCCTTGCTATGAGTTTGCTTCCCACTGATCTGTGCAGGACTGGCCATCTCTCTCCCTTTCCTGCCCATCCTCAAGGAACTCCCTATGTTGAACATACTCCATCGATAAATCATCCCTCTCTCCAGATATTTCTTTGTAAGTGCAGAAACCTGCAGTAGGAAATTATGTAGCCTTCATGGCTGCTGTCTAGCCACACATCTTCTAATAGAGCAAAGCAAAACTGGACAAAGAAATCTAGTTACTCCGCTGTAAAGCTGTGAATCTATTTTCATGTCATAGCATCTTCACTATGTTGACAGTTCTGCTAACTGCTGGAAGAAGCCATCTCTCAAACTGAGCTTTATGTAGTCCTTCCATGTGATTAGTTTTCAATGGTTGATTCTCACCCATTTAATTAAAACAGAAATAGAATATTTTTTCAGTTTTTTTCTTAATTCTTTCAACATTATACATTGGTGAAAAATTACAGCAAGGTTAGCTTTTGGTTGCAGTAACATCATTAGAAATAGCCTTCTGAGTTAAGTATAATACAACCAATTTCCTGGTGATGATTTCCTACAAGTAATTAAAAAATATTCCTTCTGCTTCTTCCTTGATCTGCCTGTCTGTGTGAGGCTTGGAAAATGCTTTAATCAGCTTTTCTGTTCCTCTGTCTCATCATACCCTGGTCTTAGTATTTGAGTTTTGCCTTTTCTTTGCTTAGGCATCAAGTGGAAAAGAACCCAAGGGCAGAAGTAGAGACTTTGTTGCTGGGTTTGTGTACAGAGCTTTGCCCAGGTTGCCCAGAATATTGCAGCATAAAAGGACCTCCTCATATCTTTAGGGCTTTCTGGTAGATGGTGTCTTCTGCCTCATGGTTATTTTGGAGTTGATAAAATGCTGCTTCATATGGGCCCTTTCCCCATCTACTCCTTTTCCTACCCCTGCCTGCTTTCCCTGTTGTGTACCTGCACCCCTGTCCATAGATCTGCCTCTTAGTCCCCAGCACCTTTCTGCTGATTATCTTTCACCTTTTATGGCATCTCAGGCTGCTTTTTGTCCAACCCCTTTGAACTGTGATGTGGAAACCAGTTTTTCTCTCAGCATACATTCATACCAATTAAAAGCAGTGGGTTGCTTCTACTAAGGCAACCTTGGTTTCAGGTGCAGGTAGACTGCAGGGATGCAGCTGCCATTTTATTGCCTTAACTCTGTCACTGTGAGTTGGAATTAGCAGCTGCATCGGTTAAAGTGTAAGTCATGTTTTATGTCTCATATTATCTTAAGAGAGAAGGAAAAATCTCAAATGTATAAGCATTTAGAAGGATTGTGTGTGGTAAAATTCTAATATTTGCTTTCCCTTAACTTCTTTGACAAAGGACAGAAGGTAGGAAAATAGTACTCTGGATTCTAATTTGGAAAGTTCATTGCAGAAGAGGAAGGAATCAAGGAGAAATTATGTGAATAATTCAGAATCAGTGGTGTAAGCTGTGAGCTGTTGATCACTGTTTTGTTCTGCAGACATAGAATTCCATCAGCATTCCTTCTTTCGAAAACCAGAAATCCTGTCTCGGCTGTTGTATGTTTAATTTAGCACTTCAAGCAACCCTCCCCCTGCGCTGCCCCCCCCCACCCCCCCCCCCACCCCCCCCCACCCCCCCTAAAAAACAAAACAAAAACCCCCCAAAAACCTCTTTGGCATGCAGATCTACTCTTCAGATGATGATCTTTTAAAATCTTTTCTAGAAAAGTTGTCCCCTGCTATACATCCTGAATACATTCTCTGTAATCTCAGACCTCTCCAGCATTACAGAATGCAACTGCTATGGGAAGAGTGGAGTTGCAATGAGTTGTAGAAAGCTAGTGTTACACTTGAAAGCACTTTCTTCAGGAAAAAAACCCAACAAATATATATTGTTAAGACAATCTAATACTCTCTGGAAAGGGGAGCCATATCCACAATTAAATTGAATGGTTGTTCCTTAAGAAGACTTCTGTTATTTGCAGCTTAAAGTGTAACAGAAAACAGACAGGATATTAACACAGACTCTCAGCAAGATAGTTTAGCTATAAAATGTCAAAGCCTCTTCAAAACTAGAGAGTTGCAGAGCTTTAAATATGAGTACCATAACTTTAGGAAAACGTTGTTATCCTATTCCTTGTAGATCAACATGTAGCAAGATTATTTCAGTGGAAGTATGTGCCTACAGGCTATTTATTTCCTGTGTTTTGTTTAACACCAATTGCCATCTGAGATCAAGAAGGCTTAACCAATTATGAGTAGCTGGTGCAGCAAAAATCATGATTGATACATTTACAACACAGAGTCGATTCTTGTGGTAATGTTATTTTATTATTAAGGAGTGGAGCAAGGGGGAGAAGGGGACATCAGGCACATGACTTTGCAACACCAAACTAACACAGTACTCTGACCACATACAGATGTTTCCTCCCTTGGTGCAATCAGTGCAAGATGCACTGCTTGCAGCATGCAGACCTCAAAGAAGAGACAGCTGTACAGTTGTTGCAAAGCGTATTTCCCTTTTCCCTTTGGCTTATTGGATTATTTTATACAGTAGAACGATAGGAATTTAAAAATGAAAAAGTGCTGTTGGGTCATCTAGTCCATCTTGCAGCTAATGCAGGATTGTTCTCTGCGGATCTTTGTCCAGTTGGCTTTCGATGTGATTGAATTTCAGCCAATTTCCTTTGGACGATTATTCCACAAGAGAATACATTTCACTATTAGGAATTTTTTCCCTGTCAACCTAAATTTTACTTTGCTCAGTCAGTATAAGCACATTACTCTTAGCTATAGTTTCCTGAAAATCCCTATTAAAAAAATCCTTAGTGTGTGTATCCTTCCAGAGCTTGTAGATAATTATCATCTTTCTCTTTCAATAGTGGCTTTAGTCAAGCTATACATATTTAGTTATTTTAATATTTTCTCATAAATCAGTCTTCCTAGATTAATGATGACTATTATTGCTGCTATTATCGAGCCAAATCTCAAATTCTTCTCTTTAAACTTCAACAAGAAAAGGTTGGGGTGAATAAAGACTTACAGATAAGATTATGGTGTCGTTGAAACCCCATCCTTTGAACCCCTATTTGTGGCTTGAGATCTGTCTGAATGCCAGCTCTCCTGAGGCAGACTTCAGCAGTAAGATTTGTGTCAACTACCTTGAGTTATCTACAGCATAAGTGCCTACATCAAAGCTACTCTCCCTAGATTGCTTTTATGATCATTGGACCCTATAGTTGGGTGCAATTCATCTAAGCTATTTTAGATATCCACATTAGGATGAGAGGAATTGAGCCCTAGAGGCACCTATTTCTCTCTCTCAATTAAGGGTAGCCCAAGGTGATAAGCTCGTATATTGACATCTGCAGTTAGTGAGACAAATCCCCCCCTAGGTGCTGAAATCTTGGAGATCAATACAGAATAGCCGTGCTGGATGGCCACCTGATTTAGATCAATCACTCTTGCTGTCCTGGACCTCAGACTTCCTTGGGTATTTAAATATAGGGTCTCTGGATGTTCAGGCATCATGGTTCAAGAAGTGAGTTTAAAGTCTTGGTTCTTTCCATGGCAATGCCACCACAGCTGGGAGACAGAAGTGGGGTGCTTTGGCGCTCGGAGAGGCTTGATGTGTTGTGAGTCCTGAGACTATTCCTAACACATCTGAGTGGCACTGAATTCAATGCAAAAGTGTGATGGTTACATTGAAAAACAGGGGGGTGGATAACACTGCCTTTTACATAGACGTAGAATCACAGAATATCTCAAGTTGTAAGGAAGCCAGGAGAAACATTGAGTCCAGCTCCCTGCTCCTCGCAAGACTGCCTAAAACGAAACCATATAACTAAGACCATCATCCAGATGCTCCTTGAACTCTGACAGGCTTGGTGCCAGTGACTGACCACACTCTCAGGGAAGAACCTTTTCCTAGCGTCCAATCTGAACTGGAGCAGGTGCAGCATTTACCTAGGGAGTTGGGGGTCTAGATGCCAGATATGTTGGTTTTCAAGTCTCTCTGGGCTGGAGAAAGTCTATGGTCAATGCCTTTCACTTTCCAAGGCCTCTAAAATGATGGCTTTTGCATGGCAGGTGCCTACTGCTCTCCACTCCTCCATCAGGTATTTGTTCTCCGCTGACAACTTAGTGCTCACAGCCCTTACTGCAGCCCTAGGCAGACGCCTGCTCAGATGCAATTCTTGCCTCTTGACTAGCCATAGGTTATAGTATGATCATTCCTGGCTTGTACTGCAGTAACTAGGAAAAGAAATCAGTATCTGCCTTTTGTTCATTAGTAAAAAAAATAAGTTAAATATGTTTTCCCAGTGGATGGTTATCTTCTGTCAGACTTTTTGACAAAATATGCTAAGCCTCCGTTCCCTATAATTTGTGTATAATATCCAGGAAAAAACTTTGTTCTAAATACCTTTGGAGGGCAAACACCAGGGAGGGAGAAGATCTGTTAAAACTGAAGGATAATATCAGCACAAGATAATATGTTTATTAATTAATCCTGAATGAATTTAGACTGAAAATTAAAAGAAATCTTTCAAACATCCTAAGAGGTGAAGTTCTGGAATAAACTCCAAGTGCAGTAGTTGAGTAGAAAACCGAAATCACTTGAAGGCAGAATTCAGTAAATTTAGGGAAGTTTTTGTGAGAATGCATAGAAGCATTTACAGAGATAAAAAAAAAATAAAAAATTAAGCATGATGCAATATGAAGTCACAGTGCTACCAAAGGGGTTAGAAAGGAGACTGGCCACTGCTCATGTGTTTGCACTATCACCTCTTTTATGTTTAATCCAGCAGTTGGTAGATTCTGCTGTTTGCTAACAGATGCCAGAGGGTTTCAGTCTGAGGTCAGTGTAAGAAGCTCCTTGCTGTTTCCAGACCTTTGAAGTGGGGTTGTCATCTGCCTTCCCAAAAAAACATTTGGGACGTTGGTCTTTCATTGTTCGTGTTAGGAAGGGATTGTGTGATGTGAGTGTGTGTCTGTGGAACAGTTATTGTCTGGTGGGTCCTCCTGGACAAAGCAAGGTAAGGAAACTAGACAAGACCCAGTTCATCCCTCTGAGTAGCATATTCTTTCAATATGACAGCCTAAGCACTGTACCCAGAAGCCTGTGCTGAAAGCTTGCCAGGCAACGGGGTTCTGCTCCTAATTCACAGTAACTGGAACAAAATGCAGCTACCCTCATTATTCATACAGACATGTAATCCTCGGAGACTACAGCCCTACCATAGCATACAATGCTTCATCTTGACACTAGCAGACAGAGTACAGGGTTGTCTGTTGGGACAGTTAACTTTGAAGCATCACGATACTGGAGATGAGAAGGACTTGTAGTAGTGTGTTGGACAGGTATTTTAGCTACCTTTCCTTAAAATTGCTCTGCTTTCCTAATACTGTTTTATCATCAATGTGGTGAACTAATTCTGCCGCTATCCTGTCTGCTAATAATCCATATCTTGATAAGCTATTCCTCATTATTTCTGACTTTTTAGAGGATGACATCTTGGTGCCTATTCTCCCCTTTCAGGAGGCATGACTGACTGCTTAGAAAGGCTTCCTAGACTCCTCTCAAGTTGTTTGATCCTTCTCCACTTCACAGCTCCAGCTTCCATATTTGCTTCTGAGACAAGAGGGGGTGTTCACCTTTCTTTTTTGTAATGATAAAAATAATGTGAGCAAACAGCTGTCAATTGCAGCTGGCCCCCATTACGATAGGTGTCCATTTCAAGGAGGACATGATGGTCCTCTTGTTTCTTCTATGGATATTTTTGACTCACCTGCGATTTCTGAGACTGGATGTTACTGGTAGCTAGTTCTGAGTGATTCCTCCTTTTATGCAGGAATGAGATGTCATAATCTTCAGATATCGTGGTGCTAAATGTTATTTAAGGACCTTCCAGGACAACTGAATGTCACGGGCATGCTGAACTTACCCATGTTGTCCTCATAGGTCTTACTTGTGAAAAAATAATGATCTATATTCAACTTACTGGAACCCCTTTTTACATACCTTATGATTATTTGAGCAGGGTTTTCCCAACAGTTGTGACTGTAGTTAAGAAAAGGAAGGGTTGGAGATTTATTGCATCTATTGTGTTCAGCTACTTACCTAGTCTTTCACTGGTATGAAATAGTGCAGCTTAGTGCTTCTGCCTTTCTTTTAAAAAAGAGGAGGAAAAAAAAAAAAGTATGTATTTCCTTATGGAGTTTCTGTTCCAACCTGTAGACTGTAATGGTGGCAGCACATTTCTGCATATCTCAGACCCTTGTAGAGATGTGGCAAAGTAGCTTAGATTCCACATTGTCAAACCAAAAGCAGTGGCTGTGTTGTGTGCTGCTTCTGCTTGTGTCAGGGCAAATGAGGACCTTTTCCCTTTAGAAGTGCCTGCCACAGTAAAGTTGCTCAATACTTTGTACTTTCACAGAAATATTTCAGGTTGAGAGTCTTTGCACCTTGGATGCTACTTTGGAGACAGACTTTAGAGCAGTGAGCCCTTTCTTGCATTTTCCCACAGGTCAGGGAAGACAGCATTTTCAGCCATTAGAAATTAGCTTTCTTTGAGTAGAAAAAGTTCTACATTCTTATAAACCTAGTTTTTCTTTTTTCAACAAGGATCATAGGTTTGTGCTAGCTAGCCAAGAAGCTAATCAAAGAAAGGATTTCACTTTCTCATCTGCTTCACTGTCCCAGAACCATTTGCTGTTATTGATCACACTGCTGTCCAGTACAAGTACTTTGTAACAGCAATGGGTGAATACCCTCGCTGCAATGGGTGGCAGGAATCTGGTAGCAGGTAAGGATGTGGAACTGGGTGGACTGGCTGTGCTTCCCACCTATTTTGTTAAAGCGGTGTGCCTCGACTCAAACACTGATGTCCCTGATGCAAAAAACCCCAAAGTAAGAGGTTAAAAAAAATGTTTTATTGCATTATCATGTAGCTCACTCCATTGCACACAGTGTGACTGTAATTTTGTCAATGATGGTGTGCAAGTTAATATCTTTTTTGAAGGTGTTTTATTAGACTGTAACTGAAATCGGTACAAAAGGCTCTTTTTCCCCCCCCCTGAAATCTATTAGATGTTGCATCTTAAGGGAGCTGTAAGAATATTGACTCCCAATAATAATAATTTCCTCCCTATTTCATGGAAAAGTTAGAATGTTTTATTTTACTTACGATAAATAGTATAATTTCATACAGGTTCAGGAGATAAGACAGGAGGTGTAAGATGAAGCTTCCTTAATTTGCCTTTATTAACTACATCAGCTGTGAATCTGTTGTCCTCAATGTACAGTCAAAAGAGGAGACATTTTTCTGTACTTGGAGCTTTATGTTATAAAGAGCAATTTTAAACTAGGGATGGTAATGATGGAACCTGAAAGAGTTACTTTGAGAAATGAGGTATAATAAAGGCAGGCTTATCATGTTCATTTATTGCCAGATTTCAGTCTTTGACTGAATGCAAAGCCAGAGGACCCACCATCTTGCAAATCTGAATTAAAAAAAAAAAAAAGTAAAAATGAGGACAGCCTGCTTTGTTAAATACTGTTAACTGGCATCTAAAAGTAATACAGTGTTAAAAATATCACCCCTTAATTGTCAGTGATATAAATCCTATTCTAGAAAAATGTTATAAACACTCTTTCTAATGTATATTTATTTGTGGAGAAATAAAAATGTTTTCCACAGTACCTGGCACATCTTGAATATTCAGTGTAACAGAATGGAAGGGGTTTTACAAGTTAATGCCTTTAAAATGAGGTCATAGTACATTTCTGACATGGTATTTCAACCTGGACGCTTTATTTTACAGTTTAGTTGATTCTAAGTGCAGAAACTGCAGTCCCGTGATGCAGAGATTTGAGAACCCTGCACTAAGTGCTGCCCAACTCTAGTCATTTTGCCTTAAGACACTGAGCAAAACTTGCACCTAGTTTTGACAATAACAGCAATTACTTGTGTAGTCACATGAAACTTATAATGGATGATATAAAGAGTTGAAACTGTTTGTCTGTTAGACTATTACATCAGGGATTCTTCTCTTAGCATAACATAATGAACCACCCAAGAAAGAGTTAGAGAGTATTGTGATTTTTTTTCCCGTTTTGTGGTCCCAGCATGAGAGTTCCTTTGATTTGCTATGAAAACTTGGATTCTGTAGAATGGGATGGACACCTCCAGCTGGAGAGTTGTAGAACTAATAAGGAGCATGTAAAAGAACTGGCAAACTGCACCCTGGACCTTATCCATTACAGGCTCCAGAGGAATGTGGCTGAAGGGAAGGTGAAGAGGCCAGCCAATTTCTGTATCCATAGCCTGTGGATTACTGGGGGTCCTGAAGGTATAAGAAGGTTGTCGAAAATTATGAACTATCAAGTATCAGTTTTATGTTGGTACACATGATGGTCTGAGGACTTTATTTCAAAGGATGAGTAGCACCTCTACTGAAAAACAGAGCGCAGAAGCAGTGATATAATCCATCTCAGACACAAGGCATCACTAGCGGTGCCTAGGCTCCTCTGGCAGATGTTTTCAGGGGAAAAAAGGTCTTGAAAGGGAGATAATGATGGTACATCACAGTCCTCTCTCTTTCACACCTGCCCAGCCTAGTAAAGGCAAGATCCAGAAACTCTGTACCTTCTAGTTTCTGATGTACTTAGTATGCCGTGTTCTTTTCCTTGGTTTTTTTTTGTTGGTTGGGTTTTTTTTCCCAAGAAAAAAAGAGTTCTATTTGTTTTTCCATAAATTCATAAAGGCTGATTGTGCATTTCAGCTTCTTAGAAAAACACTGAAAATGTGTTTTTATGATTTTCTTTAAAGTAAGTTGGTGAAAAGAACTTTAAGTTGTCAGAGGGAAAAAAAGCTCTAGAAAATGTTCGTTTTTTTCATCGAAAATCATTTTAGCTCATAAGCCATTCTTTCCCTATCTTGATGAAAAGAAAACGATCAGATCTCTAGATCAATAATGTTGAAAACAGCAATAGCAGTGATCATCCTGGATGTATGTTGTTTTCTGATGTGCTGTCATATCTGAGCAGTTCCTCATGCTGTAAATATCAGCCTGACTTAACACCCAGGCTTCAACCTCCCATCAAGCAATGGCAAGAAAAAAAAAAAAAATGGGGCTGTTTAAATGCAGCAAGGCTTGGAAACAACAAATTTTTTTTTAAATGCCAGTGTGTCAAAACATTGAAGGAAAATATTGAAGTGTACCAGTGTGCTTCCAGTTTGTCTCTTGCTGAATGCTTTTTCTATTGAATAATTACATCATCTAGGGTCTAAAGCAGTGGTTCATTGTACGTAATACATTTCTGTCATGCCACAAGGCATTAAAAAAAAAGAGATTGAAATTATCTGGAGGAAACCAAATCACTTTATTTCGAAGACAAATTGGATTGATCTGTCTTACCATTCTCCATAGATTTCATAAGCACATTACTTGTTGAAGTGGTATCAGACATTTTATATATTATAGCAATTTGCATACGTTCATTAAGCTGTGCTTTGTAAAGCTTTCTGACAGGGGCATTTGATGAATCCTTCGTGAACTGCATTGTTTCCTTACGCGGAGCAATCTGTTAAATCATGCCTTTGTCCTTCAGTTTGTCAGAATCAGCAAATGAAGCAGATGTTAATAACTGTGGGAGGGTTTGGGGTTTTTTTCGGTGTTTGCAGAATATGGGATAACTGTGAAGGGCATGATGCGTTTGTGAAGGCGACAGCTGGTGTTATTAAAGAGAGAAAGTGTATTACAAATAAAAACTTTCCCTGGTATCTTTTAGCAACTCTGTGAGTTTTTTTGGAACCATCTGATGGGTGGTCATTTCTAAAATAAACACTGCTAATGTTATGTGCAGCAAATCGTGTGCTCATACTTACATACAATTGGTCTTATCTTTGGCTGCAAACTTTCTGTTGCAGAACTATCTCAGCCATGCAGTAATTCATAATGTTTCTCTATAAATATGTCATAAGAATTTCTCAGGTCAACAATCCCTTGAGACATGTCTTTGAGCGATATCATTTCATGCGTTATCACATTAGTAGAACTTTACACCCGGTTAGTGTTTTGAAGGTTACCTTTATGACACAAGTTTCGCTGGACCTGACAGTTCAGTTCCTGGAATATACAACCTGTTGTGAAGGTCATTTGACTGATGTTACAGCCAGGGAACAGCGTTCATTTAGGTGGTTAATGTGCTTCAACTGATGGGTGGTGACTCCTGTCAAGGTGTGGTAACATGAGTGTTCGTAGTCAATGGTAGAGGCCTTGCAAGTGAAGAGAAAACGGGCAGCCATAGAAGCAGATAAGAGATAAGAGGGATAAGTCAGAGGGGAAAGCGTAGCCTAGGGAATGCCTCAAGAGGGGCAGCAGAGATGGAGGTGCTGATCTCTCTCTCTGGTGACCAGTGACAGGTCACAAGTAAATGGAATGAAGCTCCATCAGGGAACGTTCAGATTGGACGTTAGGAAAAGGTTCTTCACTGAGAGGTGGTTGATCGCTGGAACAGGCTCCCCAGGGAAGTGGTCACAGCACCAAGCCTGTCAGAGTTCAAGGAGCATCTGGATGACACTCTTAGTCTTATGGTTTGCTTTTAGGTAGTCCTGCGAGGAGCAAGGGAGTTGGACTTGATAACCCTTATGGGCCCCTTCCAACTCAAGGTGTTCTATGAGCTTATGATTCCATGTGGAAAAGGTGTTACAAGGCTAACTGATGAAGAAGGACGTGGAGGAAAAATGGAGCGTGTAACTATGTAAAAAAAAGGGTAAACTATGGCCGCCCTCAGATCTTGCAGATTTTTATTGATATTACCTAGTAAATAACTCCTACTCCTTTTAGAGATGATATTTGGCTGATTTTCACATTAACTTTAATGGCATTCTCTTTGTGATTTCTCTACACCTTATTGTGGAAATCTCTTTTGCAGAATTGAGTAGGAGATGTAACGGGCAGAGATGTAGTGGTGTTACTCGCGCCTCTGTGATGGAATCTGAGCTTCTGAGTCTGGCTTGTCTGTGGTTGATATCAACAGCAGGAATGGCAACATAGTGCATAGCATAAATAATCCTAGAAGTTGTCGTTTTTGTAGAGATTCCCTGAAAATACGTAGAGAAGACCAGTGAGGAATTTCTGTAGTTGTTGTTTTTACACATGAAAGTCGGCAACAGTTACAAATCAACAAACTGTTGCTTTTGTAAGAATTGATATAATCTTTCATGCAGTTGCTAGATAAAAATTTCTACTGCTTCTGTTTCTCAGAGTGAGCCTTATCTTTCTGTCTGGTTATCTTGCAAAAAATGAGCAGTGACATAATTATCCATGCTGATATTTACATTTTGTCTCTCTGCTTGAAAATTACCAGCTCACAGAAGGGAACAGAGGGAGTCTAGGAGTCCTTTGGTCGGCTGAGCCTTGGGAGAAGAAAATGCCTGCTCTTCAGCTGGAGCACATAGGTGCTCCCAGCCAGGTCACCACTGATGCATAGTGGATATAGGCTGTTCTATGACCGATTTGTCTTAACTCTGCTGGGGTGATTAACTTTGCCTACACTGGGAATCATGTGGTGCATACTAGTAGTGCAGCTGCAGGCAAAAGCTGAGGCAAAATTATTGGGAAAGGAAAGAGGCAAAACTTTTTCTAGTGTGGAATCTTAATTATTACTTTTTTTTAAGAGCTGTGGCTGTGTGGCTGCACCCTGTGAAATGGTGTTTCCTGCTGCAGATTTCAAAGATGCTAGTGGTGACTCAGAAATACTCAATATAGCATGTACTCATGATGGTGAAGCTGATGTGGTCATCTCAGAAGTCATTGTCCGGAACAAAGATCGGACCAAGTGCATTTGGACATGAACAATTTTTTCCTCTCCCCCCCCCCCCCCCCCCCAACTTTGTGTCTGTACTCAGTCTGCCAAGCCTGTTTCTTTCTCCCAATGCATCCTCCTCCCCTTTTCTACTTTCCGAAGCATGTTAGACTTATGAAATGCATTACATTCAGGGTCACTGTGTGAGAATCATCAGCAAAATTTAGAGATTCTGGGACTGATTGTGATTAGGTGTTACCTTTTTTTAAGCATTTGTGTATGTCTAGAATTTCATACTTGTAGCAGAACTGCGCATGTTCAGCGTTTCTAGACAATAAAGAGGTAATGCCCATAATGATATCCTTGATTTTTCATGTGGTTTTCCTATTCATGCCACTGTCTTGCTGTGAACTAAAGGCAGAATATTGCTTAAATGTACATAGGGATGCTTGTGGTTTCCTAAATAATTTGTATTTTCTGATACGCCACTAGCAGTTTTGCATATTCAGTATGTTGGTTTTGTTCTTTCATTACAAATAGTTGTAGCAAAACTGCTATTTGAAAATTAGATGTGTTCTCAGAATTTTCTACTGTTTTTGATCTTGTATGTAGAAGTTGTCCGAGAATCTATGCAATATCATGTATCTTAAATTTCATACCATATAAATTATCATAACATCATTGTTATCACCCACAACATTTCTCAGGTGATTCACAACTTCAGAAGGACTAGCTCATAAACTCTGAAGAGTAATTTTACACAATATTTTTTTTCTTTTATATGCTTAATACATATACTTTTAGTGACATTAAAAATACGTATTACCTGTTTTTCAGATCTTGGATTGTGAACTTGAAGCAATTCTTGGTTATATGCTTCTTGAGACTTGGAGAACATCTGCAATAAATAGGTATGTGCAATGGATATATGTATGTTTTGTGTTAGATGATTTGGAGTGTGTGTGAGATTTGTTGACAGACTAATGCTGAACTTCTTAAAGCCCTTGATAAATCTCAGCTGCCATGAATGGAACAGTGTGATGATCTTTGCAGGCTGAATTTTCAATAGTCCATGTTGAATTTGTATGGCAGAAATTGGGAAGGGTATGATGCTCAATTACTCGGAGAGAAATTTGTAGCCAAACTGACAAATTTACCTTCAGACTGAATGAAAAGGTGAATCTTCACAAGCAAGTGAGAAGTTTTGAAGGTAAAATCAGTGAGCTGGAAGAAGTAGCTCTACTTTTGATCCACCCATACTTGAGGCTGTGCTTTAACTGGTTTTTAGTTTGTGTTTCCTTGGATTTCTTTGCAACTGCTAAATGTAGTAAAAGTACGAATGTGACTACTGGGAAAAAAATGGCCATAAAAGTCAAAATCTTGGGTATATTGAAGTTCCTGGAAATTTTCTCAAGTATTTCAGTGAAGCTAGTATCTCAGTTGGAACATTTACAGAAAGTATTCAGGCAATTTCAGAAATACATTCCTGCATATAATGAAGTAATTTTTAGGTGATTTCTTTTTTACAAGTCAGGTCATACTTGATGGTGCTTGAAACTCTGTTGAGCTCCTAGCAATGGAGAAGAAACAAGAGAAGATTTAAAAGGTTTTATTCTTTCTAAAGAGTTTATAGATCTAGACAATTTTTTGAGCTTGGGCTCTGAGGAGGAAAAGGTTTCTTTAATACATGAATGTAACAATTGAACTTACCTTGCTCTGTATGAGAAACTTTGAAGAGATTTATAATAGGGGAGAAGTTGAATTCTTCTTATGAGTAAAATCCAGGACCACTTTTTGGTGTAGAGGACCCTTTCACAAAAACGTTTTTTTGCAGTAAGTAGCTTGTTCTGTAAGAATCAGAATGCAAAATATTTTCATAGTGTGCTTCACCTATAGGTCCCAAGCTGTTTGGCAAAAGCTGAAGAACCATTGTCTCCATTTTATGTATGGGGTCAGGTAGCTGCCTAGATCACTTAATGTATGATGGTCCTACTGCTGGGTCTCCTGGATTTTCAGACCTATGTCCAGCCCTGTCAGAAGATCCTCTGTCTAATGGTGCTTTCAGAGTGCGTGCAAAAGATCTCAGCAGTGTTTCTGATGATTACATTTCGTTAATAGTTCTCATATCTATTGATGTGTCTTTACTTCTTTTCATCTTTTCCCTCTTTGTGATGCATTTTTTTTAGTCTCAGTTGTTGTGCTTTGTTTTCTGCTTTGCTCCTTTATTTTGCTTATCCATGCTTTTTGCTTTCTCCTCCTCTTTCTAATTCATTTGCAGTCTCTGGAGATTGGCAGCAGTGGGATCTTACACAAGGAGGAGCTTCAGGAAAAAAAATCATAGCAGAATAAGCTTCCCTTTTACTGCCTCTCTAGAGATCTTGCTGTAAAAGGCAACTCGCTGTCATTCCTGTACTTTTTTTTTTTTTTGCAGCCAGCTCTGTTGGGTGCCCCCTTTGTGCCCTGCAAACATCTGTGTTGCAGCTTATGTCTGAACACAACTGGAGAATTAATGTGTGAACCTGCTTCTTATTTTGAGCAGGAAGCTGCTGCTATTAGTAGGGCACATGGCCTTGGTTCACCTGCAACTGCTAGTCCCCGTGTGGGAGCGAACCAGCCGTCTGTCCTCTCCCCACCTGCCACCCTTGCCCTTGTCTGTGGGGTAGCACTTTTCCTTGTTTTCCTCAAGACACTGCCCAATGCCTGTAAGTCGGCAGCATTCATTTTGTCCCCAAATTTTTCCCAACATGTCATGTAGAAAGGAAGAAAGGAGTAAGCACTGTAAAATTTTTATGGCATAGCTTACTTTCCATTGCTCCTGGAAACTTCTCCCTGCATGCACACAGTTATGCAGGCGCCACCCAGTAGCACCACCCTTCTGCGTAAGGAAGAAATCTTCAAGCCCTGAAGTATTCAGGCTCAAAGGATGCCAGAGCAGAAGAGGAAGCCCCAATCCCCAGTCTGTGGACAGGATTCCAGGAAAAAGTGACAGTGGTTCTGTGCTGGTTTTGGACACAGCACAAGACAGCTCGCTGAGCATAAATTGTGAACTTAACCTCAAACAGACTTAAGCAACTTTTTACTTTAAAAGAAAAGAAAAAGGGCAAAGAAAAAGAAGCAGCAGCACTGCCATGCTTGCAAAAGCGCTATCCTACTTGAGTGTGCTCAGCAATGTTTGTAAAGTGTAGGTGATGAACTGCAGTCTTTGTGGCATATGTGTGTCTCTGAGAGAAAAATGAAATCTGTTCTGTCAGTTTGGCTTTGGCTTATGCTTGAAGAGTTGTTGTGACGAGCCCGGAAGGTGTGGAAACTTTTGTTAAAGATCAGGTGAAATAGCAGAGAATGACTGTAACTCTGGGGGGAGGAAGCTGGAGGATTTGAGGTCAGTCTAAATTGGCAGCCATCAGCTGGGAGCAAAGCACAGCTGATTTAGTAAGAGCATGCACCAACTGAACAACTTCCCTCAGATGTTTGGGTTGGAAGGACTCAGAAATAGCAAATCTTGCTGGCTGACCTTAGCTGGAATAGCTACTGGGCAACCTTGTTTTCCTTCCCTTTCAGTAAATGAATCCCTTTTGGCAGAAGGGTATGTTAGTTTCAGAGCTTTCCAATCCAGCTTAGAAAAAGTTGTCCCCTTTCTTTTCAAAACTGACCATCAAGGCAGTCCCCGTGCACCTCAGACCCCTGTGTGTGTGCGCGTGTCCTGCACAGGCAATGGTCTCCCTTGTTCATTCATGTATACACTTGTTAGGGAGGGACGAGTTGGGCTGGCTGATTGTATGACTGCCACCGCTAAACAGGAAATTTTTTTAAGAAAAAAGATCTGGTCCTCTTTAAACATTGGCGGACAGATATCTGTCTTCCATCTGTGGCAGCCTATGCCAGACAGCCGAAGAAATACAAAGTTTGTGTTCTGAAACCTCGGAGAAATAACTGGCATGGTCCAACTTAATTATTTTAAACTACATGCAAATCTGAAACATTAAACACAGAAAGTAACGTTAAATTGTGAGAAGCAGACAGAAGCCGGGAAGTTCAGCTGGAAGGGTTGTGCCTTCTCTGTCCATAGGGCAAAGTTGCTGCACAGGGCACGGAGCCCTTCGGCACTGCTTCACCGGCTTCACGGGCACTGCTGTCCATTAACAGCAGGCAGCAGTCACCCACCGGCGGGAGAGTCCCCTGACCATCCCCTGCAGCTGGGTCACCCAAGGTATTGCATGGCCTGACATAGCAGGCAGGAAGGTGGCTGGTGGCCTTACAGGTATCTGTGGCTCACAAGACCCCTCCGGAGGCGCAAGGTGGCTGTTTTTCTCCCATTACAACCAGAAAGGTTGTACATGGCAGCAGATGGTGCTGGGTTTGAATGGCTGTTTCCTCAAACAGCTCCTTGCTGGAGTACTTGAGCAAGGCAGTTCTGTTCAGAGGAGAGGGGAACATGGTTGAAACAGTGGGCTCTAATCACTGTGTTTGCTCCTTGGGGCCATGGCCTGCAGGGAAGAGAGTTGGAGCAGCCTTGAGGCTGCTCCAGCAAAAAGCTGGGGTTTTAAGAGCCCTCACAGCCAGCCCTGAGCCAGAAGTTACGTACAGATGCTTCGTCTGTTCTTGTTCTTACTTGAGGCTTTATCCAAAAAAGACTGTTTTGCTCTGGGTGAACTTTGGAGCAGCCCCATGGAGCAAATGGGAAATAAAGCAGGAGTGTGCATCAGCCAGTGTCTACTGGGCAGTAGCAATTTGGTTTGGTTAGACAAGGTGTCAGGTTTTAGCAGTTCCCTGTTCATTTTTAATTTGCTTTACCATACAGGCACCGCACCGTATTTAGTATTGTGCATCTTTGCTGTGTGTCCCTCCTATTTATCAAAGTTATGCAAAGAAGTTTTGCGTTAAAACTATTTCCCTTTTCTGAATTGGCTTGGTGTTGTGACCGTTTGTCTCCTTTTGCAGTGCTAGCAAACGTGTTTACAATAGGTGACTACAAGGTACACTTTGGTACCTGGGAACCTGGGAGCAGTGTCTTCTGACTCACTGGAGCAGTTGTGGATGAGTCATGCTGCTAAATGTACCATACATTCCCAAGTAACACATGGTGTTATTAATTGAGGATATCAGTAATGTGTTGCGCAACTGTCAGAAATTAAAGCACTGATAAGGAACTTTGAAACAGTTGTTTTTAAGATTGGTTAGTTTGTAACACCAGTAATTCTGAACACAAATTTAATTCCAAATGCAAGAAAACAAAGGAAAACAAAGGCAGTCTTCTGCTTAAATGGCTTAATGGCTTTGAGTATTTAAGAATTCGTCAGTCCCCTTATGATACGACTGTGGTTTTTCCACCTTACAGTACTTCCCTAGTTGGCTGTCACCTGCAAGATTACTTTCTGTACACCTCCTGAACCTCCATTGCAGAGTTGCTGCCTGTCACTACACGCCATGTGTGCATGGGGTGAGGATGGTAAATGTCCGAGTGGGTTTTTTAATATGAACATTCAAGTAACCAATGCCAACAGTGAAGAAGTAGATACAATTTGCTGTTGATTGTTATGCTTCTTTACTGTGTTTGCTCGAGGAAAACATTTCCAAACTGGAGAGGCAGGTGCACACTCATGTGGTGCTTTCTGTACAGATGCCAATCACACCTTCTCCCTCCCATCCCTGTGCATCGTGGCGATGTGCATTGCTATTCACTGTGCAATGACTGGATCTGTAATCCTACCCGTACATGGAGTGTGTGGTAGCCAAATGTAGCAACACAGGAATGAAGTATCATTATTTTGTCAAGACAAGATACCCAGCATAGAGTATCATAAATTGATCCCAAGAGGACAGACCTAGAATATAAACTGTAGTGCTTTGAATATATGCATGTTATAATTGTATTAAACGCTTTGCAGCAATTTGTATTGTATTACAGCTGACAAAGTATTTTACCTCCTAGTAACTAACTAGTGTAAATAGTGTTGATATTTTTTCTTTTCCATATTTATAATTACATTAATTGCTTTGCCTATTAATAAGAGCTAAGTGTCAGAGCCCAAGCTGTAGCTGCCAGTAATCCAAAAGCAACTTGTTTGCATATTCAAAATACAAGTAATTGCCCTTTTTGCAAATGCATATCTTCACAGTTTAAATTTTACTTAGAAAAGCCCACTGTGTTACCTAAATATTGTCACGTTCGATATCAAATCTAGTGCTAATAAAATGTCTTTTGGAAATGAAGAGAAACTTTGTGCTAAGTGTTCAGAAGATATTCAATGAGAAATAAATGAATAGCTCAAGTTAGCTAGGAGTTGTGACTTATTTCCAGATAATGATAAGCTTTGAAAAAGATTTTTCCTGACTTTGAAAATAGTGTTTTTCAGAAGCCACAGCTGGAATATCCACATACAGTGCAATTTTTGGTTTTGCAGTGGGATTTAATTGGGCTAACAGAGTGTCACAAAGAAGGATTGGTAGATTGACTAAATTTTTCAAACAGCAACTTTTTTCTTTTTAAGTTTCCAAAGAGAAGTTTCCTTTCTGCATTGTTATCTTATGAACTTTAACATTTTTATTCTTAGACACAAAGCAAATTGAGATTTCAGCATAAAACTGGCTAAAACTTCAGTTAAAGAAAGCCTCCTTTTCAGATTGTTTGTTTGTTTGTTTTTAAATTTTTGTTTTCTCTGTAATTATAATGCTTTATTTCTGTTGAACTCCTTGCTGGAGACCGGCATTTAATGCAGCTGATGGTTTGAAAATTTGCAAAGTGCTGGTATTTGTGAGGGCTACAAGAGTGAAAAGTCAGTTGCAACTTAATATTGCAGATGTATGCTGAACTATCCAGGGAAGAGCAAAGGTTGATTAAATTCACAAAATAAGGTGATTTGTAGTTTTCTAAATATGTCACTCAACCTAAAATTAACTCAATAATTTACCAGTCACACAGATGCTAATGAATTCTGACAATCTCCATCGACCTGCTGCGATGAACTTCACTTTGACCTAATATTATTTCTTCTTTATTTTTGCTAAAAAGTAAGAGTGATTGTAGCATTTATCACATGCAAAGCAGAAGTATTTGGGGATTTTATTATTTTTTAATACCTGCAGCTCCAGGGTGCTAGTGAATTAATTGCATTTAATTAGTAAGGGTATAAAAGAGGTGCTGCTTTTTTTGTGAGTGTATCTCCTAAAGTTTAATCCCCCAGAGATTTCACATGTAATAGTGATAAAACTGACTGCTTCTAAGGCAGCATCAATGATGTTATTTAAGAAATAAAGTTGAGGATATCTTTTCATGCAAAATGTGACAAAATTATAAAGATTTAAGACATTAAGATAGTACTGTAAATATGATTTATTATTATTTCTAAAGTTAGAATCACCTTGGAATGGCATTTTTAATTGTGTGCTACCAGTAGCTAGAAGAAATATGTAAAAAATTTGTAAGTTAGCCAAAATCCTAAATGGGTTTATCTACTTTCCTGCTAAATACAGAAGTATATTATTTAAATAATAATATGGTTATCCTGCATTTGTACTTGATTTATGGGAAAATCTCCAAAAGGCTGCTCTGGATTATGAAATGGTATCTCTCTTTCCATTTCCAAGGTTTTTTTTTCCCAAAGCTTTACAGAATCCCAGATGAAAATCAACATTGATCCATAAAACAGACATCACTGTAGCATTGACATGGGTAGGGCATGACAACTGAAAAGATTTCTGGCCTACGGTTATTTCTGTTGGGGAAATGGAGATAGGTACACACACACACGCACATATATATCTGTAATATTTAAAGCTGCTGGGCAATGGCAGGCTGGTTGCAGACAGCTGCATGTTCAGGCTTTTTGGCTAGAATGGTTAAGTGGCTATGTAAGTGTACAAGTCAGGTCTCAGCATGCCCAAAAGGGAGAAGACTGCTGTGCCTCAGGTTCCCATGAAAAGTTTTGCCAGAGCTGGGTTTGAAGCTGCAGCAGTCACATTATGAGATATGGTGCTGGGTAGGAGATGGGCTTGATAGAACCCATTTTACTGGATTTCATTCAGTGGCTGCTGCCCACAGAGAAACATAAAAAGTTAAAAAAACCCCTGCAATTTTGAAAACTGAAATTAAGTCATCCCTTTCAATTGAATTTCTTTCTGGGTTGCTCCAAATTGTTACTGGATTTGTTTAGAAGTTTTGTTGTTTGTTTTTTTGTGGGTTTTTTTTTTTAAATAATTTACTTGATCCATTCAGTGACATCAGCTATAGTGACTGAACAGTTGTTTCCATAGTGACAGATAGGAGTGTTACAAGCATACATGTATGAATCAGGTAAGAGGAACAGAACAACTAAAAATTGAGAAAGTTTGCTTTTGGAAATAAACCAGAAATAATTGGTAAAAGTTTTCAGGAGAATGTTTTGGAAATCTAAAAACTATTTTAATATAGCTGAGTCTTCAGCACATCCAAAGATGCTAGCATGGCTAGTTTCATAGTGAAGCACAAAGGGATCTGTCCACATCTGGTAACAGCAACCACCTGGAGAATGCTTAAAATAGATAACTAACTCCATAATAAGAGTGAATGAATTTAACTGCAATTAAAAAAATAAAGCTTCTTGCTCATCCTTTAAACTATGAAAACTAGCATCACAGCTCATTGCGATTAAGGTCTATCTCCTTAATAAATTGCATCTTGAAAGGATCTTGAGTACTTCAGTTATGTCACAGATCCAGTTCCAATTCCATACTGGCATGAGTCAGGAGCTTGACCGCTGAAGATGACAGTTGCATCAGACTTATGTGAATGCAGGTGAAATCTGATTTGCATTCAGTATATGTAGTCAGGAATATACGTCCAAATTTAGGAGGCCCCACATGATACTGTATCATCATGGATTTAAATACTATTTGGGGTACATGCTAATAAAGCCAAAAAGACCCTCTATGCGTACAAGCACAATAAGAATTAATTCTACTCCCGTCATGACAACTCTCAGTGGGAATATTGTGACTTGCCTGGGCTCAGACGTTATTTCCAATAAGTATGGAAATAATGGCTCACAGTGCTGTAGAGTGTTAGGAGATCTCAAGGGAAATCTCATCAGATTGTGTGATAGGTTTGAAATTAATCCATGTCCCCACTGTATGTACACAATATACAACTGTCTTTCTGATGGCTTATAAGGAAAGGTAAACGCTACTATCCTAAATCAGCAAGGGGGCTTGCTGCAATATGTTCTCTTGGTAGAAATGAGGTATCTTTCTAAGTTGATGCAGGAAACTCAGAAAACGGTTATATAACTTTCTTACACTGCAGATATAGTATTGTCTGGTTTGCAACCTCATTATGCCACATCATCGTCTTTTTTGCAGTTCTACTTGCCTCCTATTCAACATTTGTCTTTACATCATCCTTTTGAAAATCTGAAAGGGAAAAAAGTGTTGAGAACTTCTTGCTTCCAGTATGGATATGACCTAGATATAGATACATCCATGTACCTGTCATTCCCAGATTGCTTTTTGGTGAAGGTTTCTATATGGCACTGTTCTTACCTCTTTTCAGGCTGGTTTGGGATTATGCCAGGCTTTGCCTGGTCAGGTGTGCAGAACTGTGTCATGTCAGGCCAAAACCTGTCTTCTCACCATCTTTTCTGGAGGAGCAAGGGATTGTCATCTGTGGAAGAATGTACACTTCACCACACTTTAAGTAGTGAGCATCTCAAGAAGCATATGACAAACTTGCCAGCCCATAGGTTGAGTTTATTGAATCCTGCCTTTTCTGGAGGACATAGGCTAAAAGCTTAATTTTGAATCCTTGTAAGAGTTTAAGCATGCAGGAAAGATGTTTCCTCACTATGAGGGTGGTGAGACCATTGGCACATGTTGCCC
Organism: Falco biarmicus; assembly: GCF_023638135.1. Taxonomy (NCBI): domain Eukaryota; kingdom Metazoa; phylum Chordata; class Aves; order Falconiformes; family Falconidae; genus Falco; species Falco biarmicus. The sequence continues at coordinate 33,090,973 of NC_079289.1, forward strand.
AGAGGAGGTGTGAAGTGTGATTGCCTCATCCATGGAAGCGTGCATGGCCAGGTTGGATGGGGCTTTGAGCCATCAGGTCTAGTAGAAGATGTCCCTGCCCATGGCGGGTTGCAATTACATGATCTTTGAGGTCCCTTCCAACTCAAACCATTCTATGATTCTATGTTCTCTTGTCAAGAAGTCTTAAAAGGACTGTGAGAAGAATGGTCTTCTTCAGTGATCTGCTGTAAAGTTTGGATACCAGTGCTAAGTAATTTTGGAGGCCCAGGCCAAAAGAGAAGTTAGCACCATGTGAGATGTGCAAGGGCAGCTAGCCTGAACCAGACATTTAGTTTTTTAAAGCAAAGTGACTTTCTACATAGCTTTTGTGAATATGGAAATAAAACAGGGGGGACACTGCATTTCTGCAGCTTCTCTGTCCTCTCACTGATTTAGCTTGATTTGTATCTGGCTTCCACATTTAGCTCCCAGTCTTCTCTGGAGTTTCCTTTCCATTGTAAAATTCATTCTTTGAAAGGCCTTTTCTTTGTTCCTTTGTAAGTTCTTTCTCTTCCTTGAAGATTCAACAGCACAATGAAGAACACCTAGGTTCCTTTCTGTTGACTTGCATTCTTCTCCGGTTCTTTTCTTCAAGATCTTATTCCTTAATGTCTGTGCTTGCCTTTACTCTTAAGAGAACCCATCATTTCTTTTGCTTCCAATATCCACCAGCTGTGGGAGGCAGTTGGTTGATTGGGCAATGGCTTTTCTGTCTTTCTGCATACTTGTTAGGTTTATGTAAACATTTGATACAGTGGTTTTGATTTGCTATAAACTCTAGTTCTATGTAGAGCTTTTTTTTTTTCTCCATTTTGATAGACTGTTGGATCAGTGTATCAGCAGTCACATCTGACACTAGTGTCAAAACACAATCGATAACTTGGCTCCCTTTAATTAATCACAGAGAAGAGAAAACAAGAGAAAATCCACATAATAAATGATTTTCTCCAATACTGATGTTTCCAGATTCCAATTGTGTTTATCAGCTTTTAAAAACGATCTGACTATGTATTGGAATCTTGTACATTTTGTCCGATAGGTTCAAATGCAACCACCTTTTTTTCTACTTCTTTTTATTCATGGTAGCTGAATGTTGTATGTCATTTTTAATTGTATTGTTCCTTCATATACATGCAGGAAGAGAAAGGACTATATAGCTCTTTATTCTTGTTTACCTTGCTGAGCCAAAGCAATTAGAATGGGGCATGCACCATCCAAAGAGCCATACACTAAATTCCAATCGATCAGTCACTGAGGTGACTGAAAAGGAAACATAGATCGGTGATATGGCTGATGCTGACAGCACAAATACAAGACAGTGAGGTTGCAGCAGGAGGATCTGAGGAATCATTATGACTGGTAATGATGTATGAGATGGGAAGAAATACTTTTTTTTCCAGATTCAACATGGGGTTTGTAAGTGGCAGTCTAAGGAAAAATAATTGTTATTATTTATCATCTGAACTGGTTTTCAATTGAATTGTTTGGGTTTTTTAAACTTTATATGCTGAAAAATTAATAATTTCAATACATCTCTTCTTGCTTTCTGAAGCATTGAAAAATACAAACCTGAATAGTGTATGGTACTTAAAATTGTGTTTAACATAAAGGTATTTATCTATTTGTCATGTGGAAGGAAAATTAATAATCTTCTTTGTGCACCAGAACTTTTATACTGAATATTTTCTGAAATTTCATTATGCAGAAGCCCTGTGTTCAAAACTTTTTTGTTTTTATATACTGTCGTGTGTATTTGTTCAAACAAAGAAATGCTTATCTGTTGAAAAGATAGCAGTGATAAATTACTTCAGCTTTCAGCTTACCTACTGTTTTCCATTTGGCATTAAATTCCTGGTTGCATCCCAGAGGTAGATAGATCTGAATTAAAAAAAGTTACCTTGATGCCTTTTTTAGCCAACCCCCACGACCTGATGATAAAAAGGAAATTTAGCCATCTAAAGGACCGTCCTTCTTGTATAGTTTAAATCCCTCTAGATACCAAAGGAATTGCAATTTTTACCATTTTCTCTGAACTATATTAATTTTCAGAGGATGTGCAGGACCTCTACCTTTACTGTCACAACAACAGCACTTTAGATATCAACAGTTTAACTATCTGTTGAATCTAAATAGCATGCAAATTGAGCTTTCCATACTTATCCTATCTCATTATGGGTAATGCTGCATATGCTTTGTTAATCCTTTTGAAAAATTATTGACTCCTGAATAACTTTCTTTTACTACTATAAATCATATGTTCATGTGAGGTTTTTTTTCCTGTCATTGACTTTTAAGTTCAAGGGTCTGTTTTTTTTTCTCATCAGAAAACAAATTTCTCTCTATGCTTAACATGAAGTATTCTGGGCTCGTGTTTGCCATTTTAATGTAGGTTCATCACTCTCCCCCTCCTTCTTCTCCCTGAATAAATGATCCTTATTCAATGAACAATGGGAGCATACAAACGCAGAAGAGTAACAAAACAGATCAAAAAGCTAAAAGGAAACATGCCATAAGTTAGCTGTATTAGCATATTTTAATATGTAAGAAAAAGTAATTGGGACCTCTTTCCTCATTTCCCAATCTTTACCATGCATGAGTTGATAGAATTATTGTTATTTACAAAATACCAACACTGGCCTTCAAATAAGAGATGCTGTATATCCTAGTGGACTCTTGAGGTCTGTATCTTCATCTAAATTTTAGCTGGTCCATATTGGCTGCCCACTGAAAGACTGTAGACATCTACTTGGGAAGGAAATGAAGTTGGTCACAGAGCTTTAGGAGGAGAATTTCCTGGTCAGGGATGAACGAACATGTGCACTTGATCAAGCACTTAACACCAACATGTGCCAATTTCTATCTGATGAGTATGAAAGGAGCGTGACCTGACTGGATTTGATGTGGACAGTGGTACTTTATCTGATGAGGCCAACCCAGTGTGTCCGGAGATTCCTACCTGCTAAGTTTTCTTTTGATAGGCCAAGATTTCGTTGGGGCAATTTTGCACATTATTTCTGTCACCACTCTTCCTTTTATACTGCCTTCTGATATGAATTACAGCCGAGTCTGTCTTTCCTCACTCCCACTCAAAACATTAGGAGTCTTCTGTTTTGGTCTTGGAGGCACACTGATCTACTGACTAAAGCCCAGAGTTCAAATGTTTGGACATTTGTTCCTTGCTCTGCCAGCGGCTCATCCTCTTACTTTTCACAGAGCAATGATGGCATTGGCCTGCATTCTGGTTTCCATCTCTCTTAGATGGGAGCACTGATAATGATGCTTGCTTATGTACTAGAATAGGATAGTTTACTTGGAAGGTACCTGCAACGGTCTTCTAGTCCAACTACTTGACCGCTTCAGGACTGAAATGTAGCTACTGTGCTACATAAGCTGAGATGTGGGGCATCTTCTTCTGTAAGGTAAAATTCTGCTAAGCTCGATAAACTACTCTTTGTTAGAATTATTATTAACGTCATTACTCTTATTATTTCTGGATTGCAGCTGGGTCCTCCGCATTCCTAAAGGGTTTGTTTTTTAGTGCAAATGCTACCAGGAAAGGTGCACTTTTAAATAATGAAAGTCAATGACATTTAGTATCTTGCAGAGCTGGCTGTACAGCAAAGGCAATATTACTGTTACTTCAGGGCCATCAGAATTCAAGCCTTTCCCGTGTGGAAGAGCTGTCTGACAAAATGATTTTGAAAATGCTACTTCACATTAAAAGTAGCAGGAAAAAATTGTCCCCAGGATGGTATTATCTGTGTGTAGCCAGTAGTTTAACAAATAGCTCTTCCAGATATATTCCTACTCTTTTGCAAAAAATATCTGTTTTCTGGAGTACATTAGCCTGCAGAGGGGAAGAAACAGGGAAGCTATTAATATGTTTTCCCATTTAAGCACAAATGCTTTCTCCTAACTCTAACTAGAAGAGAGGCTGTTCTCTTTTGGCAAGCAAGTCCCTGTTAAGGGCACTTTGCTGGATGCATTTGTGCTATTCTATCTTGGTGGTCTGCACAAATGGGCACAATCCCCAGAAAGATGACAGCAGGCAGAAGTTCATTAAACAAAAGAACCACATTGACGTGTTGGTGGAAGAGGAGAGCACACAGCTCACCTCCTGCCGATGGTGTGGTTGACTTTGTGAATTATTTATATTTATCCAAAGCCTGCAGTCCTTCCCTTTGGTGAGGGCAGGCTGTTGGTGGTGGGAGTTAGAATTAGTAGGATTTTGCCAGTAAACACCCTTTCAGTTAACAAAGAGGGGCTGCTGCAATTCTTTCTTTCCAAAGGAGAGATATGTATGTTTGTGTATATAACTTTGATTTTATTGATAGTGTTTAGACTGGGTAACCTGAAATGTGTGCAGAGCAGGCAAGTTGTATTTGTGGAGTCTGAGAGCATCCTCTTTCCGGAAAATCTTTCTGAAATTATCTTATGGTGAGTAGAATTTGATCCATTCTGTTGATGAAAGAGTCTGCTGTTTACAAATATTTTGATGAAGCACAGACACTGTCGTGTCTAGATGGTATGATGGATTTCTTTATACTCAAAGTAACCCAAGCCTGTTAGTGACAAGTAAGTAACCTCTAATTTCCTTCCCCCTCCCCCCCCCCCCTTATTATCTCTGTAGTGCTTGAATTTTAACACCGAGTTCTTACTAAAGTCTTTGGTGACCCTTCACATGTGGCACCACTCTGTGTGAAATTTTATTGCGTTGAAATCATCAGGGCAAAACAAGAAGTCAGTCTGGCCAGATAGTTATTGCTGTGTTTTAAAAAGGTAAAAATGTTTGGAGACTAGAGTTTCAGTGGACTGAACACGTATCACAGCAGAACTGTCTTTTCTCCCTGTGAGTCCTTGTTCAAGATAGTCATGAATGGAAACAAAATACTCTGCCATCAGGCTGTTGCCCTCCTCCTACCTGAACCCGAACAGCCGCATGATGTTTACTGTCATCAGTGTCCACCTGCTTCCCTTCAAATCTTCCTCACACAAAACACGGTTGCTTCAGAACAATCATTATATGTCTGGAAAGGGCAAAGCAATTCTCCAAGTCCCACTGATTATGTTGTATAGCAACCCTACTGTATGCAGTTTCTGCTGCTTGGAAGGCTGATAGCTGCTTGGCAAGCTAAAGAAGAAGCTTCTTTCCAATAACAGTGTTTTTCTTTTATCCTGGAGTGTGGTATTATTTTTTCTAGTGGTATGATTAGAAAAGAAAATATACAAAACTAAAGAAATATTCCAATATATTTATAATATAATACTATGATCGGCATTAAATAAAGTCATTCAAGTGCTTGTGTTCATTCAAGTATTTTTTTGCCTTTAAAAAAGAAATAATTGTTGCACAGAAAGTCTCGCCTGAATAGCAATTATTTTATTAAAAGAATACTGGCCTAGGTCTTGTGCTTGGCTTTCTATGAGCTTAACCATGCAATCATTTTTTATTGCCATTGTTGAACGTAGATGGATTTAAATAGGGCTTCTCCCACGTAGGTTCTTTAATGATACTTTTAAGGAAGAGAGCACAAGTGAATTGAACTGAAGTCCCTTACCCACAGCTGAGGAAGAGGGTGGGACAGGGTGTGAAAGGAACCCTGGAGCTGTCAGAAATGGCAGGAGTAGTGTTACACAGCAAGGACACCAGAGAGCTGAAGTCTTTCTGAGGGTGGAAAAATACCATGCTCTCTCCTGAGAGCCCTTTGCTTTGACTGGATGCGGGCCTCATTCTCTCTGAACCTATTTCTGCCTGTAACAATACTTCCAAATGCAATTGGCACCCATTCCCGCTGCCTGCAGGCAATTACAGAAAGCAAGCTGGGTTTCTAGGGTTTCTTAGACCCACCCTACCTTAGAACTGAAATTTCTTAAATGTGCATATGGAGAATTAAAAAAATCAAATGGAAAAATTGTGCTAAAATCTTTGCAAAACTTGAAACGACTTGTATTCTGTCCATTGTAATCTGAAGTAATGTACTGGAAAGACACACTGCATTGCTGCAGATCTCAACAAGGAGTAGATAAGTGCCAGAGGTTGAGCCTGTAGGGCTCTGGGCAAAGATTATGCTGCTGGAAACATTGTTTTGCAAAGTGAATAGTAGCTGACTGTTAAAGCACGGTCCCTGCTGATGGCAGGAGTTTAGAAAAAGGCTAAAACTCTCAAATGAAATATAATTGAAAGAAAGTTTTAACAAGAAGAATCCTGTCTGCAAAAGCCTGTGTGCTGTAAAACTCCTTTTGCCAAGAATGGAACAGGCAGGGCCTTGACAGATAAATAGCAACAAACAAACTCAGCTTTTCCAGGGGTGATGGAAATGTGCTCAGAGCAATGATGCAAGCCCTCAGTGATTCTGGGTGTGTCACCCACATCTTTCCCTTCTGAAGAAGGCCAGAAATACTTGGTGTGTCCTTAAGTCTGGAGAGGCTTGGCAAGAGCTGTCACTGAGTGTTTACTTGAAAGGTAGCTCCAGGGACGTGCGAAGCAGATACTAATTCAATCTCAAGGTTACAGGAAGATTTGAGAAAAAACCACCCCAAAACCCCAAAGAACCAGAGGTACAACTATTTACCTTAAGGCATCTGATTTTTACAGGTTCAAAGAAAACAGATGTGTTTCTTGGCTATTGCTGTTGGAAATGTTGCAGGGTTTATATAGAAAATATTCTATTAATCAAGAAATAGGTATTTTTAAATGGTTGTAAATGTCAGTGGGCTTTATAACAGAATCCTGGAGAACTACCACAATGACTGACGGTGTCAGAGAAGCTGCCACCATAACTAGGTCTGTTATTAGTGTTCTGGCATCTGTTTCTATCAGATCCCTTCTGTATTTTGCATGTCCTAAAAAGATTTTGCATGGTTTCTGGTCTAAAAGAGAAATATGTGAAATGATTATTTTTTTCAGTAGCTTTGTAGGAATGAAAGTAGATTGTGTGGATGGGAGGAAGAACACATTGTTTTGAGCTTCTTTCTGGTGGTCAGGATGGAGAGGGATTGAACAGATACAGGGAAACTCAGTTCCTCAGAAGCATGTCTGAAGATACTATAGAAAGGCATGTTGTTCTTTTAGTTCCACATCTACTTTCCAAAACAGCCAGATAAATTCAGAAGTGGGTTTTTTTTGTTATAATAAATAAATTTTTTTCAGAAAAAAAGTAAAGTAAAAATTGAATGGACTGTGTCTGCCCATCTTTGATGGGTGACTCCATAAAGAGGAGAAGATATAAAAGAAAAAATAGCATTGAGGAACTTATATAGGAATTTCACCACTGCAGGTCTGCATAAAATCAATATAGTTAAGCAATTCAGCTTTAGCTGTTAGGGAATTTACTGAGTCCATTCACTTCATAGATCTTCTGGGTTCATATAAACTATTTCTGTTACACACCTTGCATGAGGCCAGGAGGTTCGACATCTGTCGAGAAGATATCGAACAAAGATGGGGTTTCCAGCAGAGAATCCCCACTGCTCATTTGCTTTGTACATAAGGCAAAAATAACTTACTGGTTGTTATTAGATTACCCCTGTTCAGAGTATTAAACAAGGTTAAAACGAGTTATTTTTCATCTAGACACTGTGACTCAGTGGGGAATGAGTATGCCTGTTTCAGGATAGGATTTGACCAAAATTTGCTTCTTGGCCACATTTGTGTACTGACCTCTTATTTTTGGGAGCTCTGAATTATCTCTATTGTGGTCTGGAAAAGTTGCTGACTGATCAGTGTTAGTGATTTGTATTTCAATAACCCGCATTTCTTTGCTGCTCTGGTCTGTTTGTATATGGCTGTAGGTGGGTTCCCCAGACAGTACAATAGTATCTCAGGAATTTGAGACTGTGTCTGGGAGAACTTTTTTATCTAAAAGGAGAAGAACAAGCATTTGAGGTGATGGGAAGGGGATGGGACTGGGCTTTAGCCTTGTCAATAAGAGTGAAGGAGAGAATGAGTTGGTAAGTGATGTTCAGATGCAGCAGTTGTTTCGTCTTCATCACCATTATGTGAGTGAAGAGTAGCAGAAGAACAGAGAGAGATAGATCACTCAAAGGGGAAAAAAACCCGAGGGAAATAGTAGAAAACCATCGCATGGAGCAAAGTGGGGAGAGTAGGTGGGACAAGTCTGCCAAGAGCCAGAGAAGAAGGCCAGAAGAAATGTGGTAAAGCCCCTGGCAGGCGCTGTGTAAGTCTGCCCTGTGCTTAAAGGCAGCTTTCTCCAAGCTAGCAATTATGTCTAGCTGGTTTGCAGAGCTCCAGGTAGCAATAAAGATGCAATGGCAAAACTTCAGCTTGGCTGTTCCGGGGGGTCCTAGGAATGTATTTTGGATGCTGACACACTGGTATCTGTGTTTACTTTGTTTTAACAACCATTACCAGCCAGGAAAGACAGATTAAGGTAGCACAGTAATGTCTCCATGCTACATATGCACCTTTGTTCTCTTTTTCCCCTCTTTCCTCCCCGCTGCCCAAAGGCTTTTTCTCCTCTGCTTCCCCTACCAGATAAGGGTCCCAACTAAATATGTAGCAAGGATGACTTGCTGAAGCAGGTTCTTGACCTGACTTCAATCCAGCTTCAAATTTGTGTATGAAAATATAGCAGGGAGTATTTATCACCTTTATTCAGGTGAACAGATAACATTGCGGGCAGCTAACAACCTTCATTTGTATGCTGAAAGTTAGAGGGAAGTTAGGCAGTTAGATAGCAGCACCTTTCCCTGTCTGACATGGATTACTCAGAAGGGAGTAATCATCATTCATAGTTTTCTGCCAGCAACTTTACCTGATACTGGCAGGTAAATCACAGAGCAGAGCATGGTGCTGTCCTCTTGCTTTGATCCTTGTAATTGTAGCAGTTCTTCAGCAGACACCCAGTATAACCCATGCAGGACTTTCAGTATAGCTTTTAAAAATAACTAAGGAGTTTGAAATAAACTGTGCTCTGTATAAGAGCAAACAATAAAGCTCATGTGGAGGAGGCTTCATTAAGATTGCCTGACCTATAAGCAAAATAGAAAGGAGGACAAGACAGGCTTTCCTAGTGATTTACTTTCTATGCCCATGAATCCTGGTTTTTTCCTCTGTTATTGTGACTGCATATTTTTTCTCAGCACTGCTCACCCTATCATTATGGGTAGAAAATGTAAAGGGATTGTGATATTTTCTCAGCAGTGATGAAAGGAACAGGACACTTCAAGGACATGCTATAAAAGTTGTTAGGACTGCAAGATGCTGTAACTTCTTCATCTGAAAGTACTGCGTACGGTCCATATTGGATTAATGTGAGTCATGCTGAAGGGTGCTAGCTATAGCATAAGTGATGTTGATTTTGCATGTTTACTTTTTAACTTATCAATTTTATTAACTTCCTTTTCTTCCCCAGCATTTGTGGGTGAGTGCACTTTTGAGGCTCTAAACCCCATGGGAAGGAGCAAGGCAGTTCACATTGGCAGAGAATCTGACAAAAGATGCTGTTTAAATATTTACCAACAATAACAGAGGATTGTTTAAAACATAACTGTATGTTTCAGTGTATTGACTTCAAGGGGCTTATTGGAAAAAAGAAATAAAGGCACAAAATTTTGAAATTTTTAAAGAGCTTTCAAAATGTTAAGGAGTATTTGCAAAGTAGTGGAAGTTAAATATATTTTAATATGTCATTTGGCTTTTTCCCTTTTTTTGGTAGAGAGGAAGGGAAGAGAAAGCAGGAGGGGCTGGGTGCTCTGCAGTCAGTGAGAAGCCCTGGGATTGGAAACCACAAAATGAAAACCAGCAGATGTGAAACAGTGGCTTCTGACTTCCTTCGTATAAGCATGAATGCATCAACTTAATATCATCATTTAAAACTCCTCTTTTGGGGCCATGGAAGAAAAAGAACACGGAAGTAATTACTACTAGTCTAAAAAAATCCACAAGAAAGCATTTGTCCTTGGTGAAATGTTTCTCCATATTGCTTTATGGTTTCTGTTTATCCAGACAAATTATTCCCCAGACGTAAAGCAGCACTTCTGACATCATAAGAGATTACTGTGCAGGATTATAATGTGGACATGGCTTTGTCACAAAAAACAAATGTTCCTTGGGGCTGTTTGCTGACTGAAGAGAAGGGTGGAAACCCCCACAATATACCAAACTTCAAGCTGTAATTCCCTTCAAAAGTAATAATTTAAATCCAATTATACTAGCAGGTCAAAGAATCAGTGGGCTTTCATACTGACGGTATTGTGTGAAATACTAGTTGAGCTATGCATCTGAATAACTAGAGAGGATTTAATTATGACAGTTGCTGGTGTTCTTCGGAACATCAAAGACCTAGCCAGCAGATTATACAGCAGATGTATTACATGAAGGAGAAGTTGATCACAATTTTCTGGATATTTAGGGGTTTTGTACCAAGTGAGAACGTAATTCTTTAATAACTTTTACTACAGTTCTTACGAGTGTTTTTTTGTTTTGTGTGTGTGTGTGTCCTCCCCCAGTAGTTACCTGTATCTGGTAGAATGGGAATTTTCCCTTAATAGAAACTGTGAAGAAAAAGCACAAGCTTCTAATTAACTCAGTATACTTAACATCATACTACCAAGTATGTGGTTTGGCACGCACAGAGGCTAAAGTTGTAGACTGATTTATTCTAAAGTTGATTTTTTTTAACTCCTGCAACCTGACTAGTATTTTTCTTCAAAAGGAGTTTAGGCAGGATGAGTGGTACAAATCTTCTGAAGCTCTGCAAGAATGGCAGGAAACATAGGCTGTTATCAACAGAGAAAACACACGTCAATCACATGTGCATTGAAGGCTATTATTTTCCATTTTGTTAAAATATCCCCAGGCAGCCAGAAGCAGTCTAATTTTTGTGGTGCTGTTTTACTAACTGAAAGAACCTAATGAAATTTTTACATTTGAGCTGCATTATGAGGTCTCAGCTCTTCTGAAGACAGCAGCTACAGTGGATCAAGTTTGTGGGCCGTCAAGGTAGACATTATAGTACACTTATCACATATATCATGATTGTTGCCTTTTCAAGGTGCACTAAGTCAATACTATACACACCAACCGCCTTCAAAACTGGATGAATTCCTGTCCTGAAGTTGGAGGGTGGACATGACAGACCAAGGAAGTGAATGGCAACACAGTTGTTTGGCATCTCCACCGCATGCCAGCTTCTCACCAGCTGTGGATGGATGGCACGCCACAGACACTGATGGGATCACTCCCCTTTTTACCAGCAGCAGCGTTAGTTCTGTGGCATTCAGGTACTACAGGAGTTGAGGAGACTTGTGGCAGATTTCTGAGAGAGTCTTTAACTGAGAGTAGTTTTGTTTAGTTCTCCCATGGAAAAACACAAATCCAAAAGGCATCATTTGAAAAAAAAAAAGGCTTGTGATGTTCAGGGTAATGTGTTTCCTAATGATAGCCCTGACTATGGTAACAGATATTACTCTGTTGTCTGCCATGTTTAGTTCAGAGTGAAAGCAGTACACACGTGTGAATACATCCCTTTTTACAGTAGCAATGTTTGAGGAATTTCTGCACTGAATTGGTAGATCACTGCTGAGGTCCTTTTCCAATTCTGCAAAGCTAGCAACAGTTAACGGAAAAGATGAATGGCCTTTCCTGGGGTGCTGCATCAGTTGTATGTGAAATGCAAGTGGGTCATTCTGGACATAAAATTTCTTGGAAACATGTTTTGTCAGCATGAAGACATTTGAAGACCCATCTGCTGAGGGTGTGTCCGCTTCTTCTGCCATGGTGTCTGTTTGCAGGGAGGCATAAAATTCCCCTTGTGATTCACACCAGTGCTACAGAGCTGGGAAACTCCTACTTCTTCTCTTGATATGTTTGGTGTCTCACCCTTGAATGGGAAGGACTGTGGTTTAAAAAGGGTCTCAGTGGAAAAGAAGGTTTAAAAAAAATCAGGAGGAATCAAATGGTGATTAATCATATGACAGATGCTGTGAAATTTGGCTTTTATTGTGGCACCATTAAAATGTCTGAAAATGGTTTATTTCTTAAAACACTGTAGAAAAGATTCTTGTAATGCATCCTTTCCAAAATGGGATAATGAGTAAGAAAGTGAAAAGCAGAATGTGTGAGTTTGTTTCAGAATCATGGATATTGTGCATTAAATAGTATAGATTAGAATTGAAAACCTGCTATTTAAAACTGCTATTCAAAATCTCATTGTTCAAACTGGTTCATTTTCCCTTCCACTTGGGTTTGAACACTTCATGTCCCTTGGAAATTAGACGTTCCCTGTAATAATATATTAAGCTGGGAAGTGCTGGATCTCAAGCATATTGAGCAGTATATACTCTTGAGCTTTTATTGTTGCCACATACCTTCTGATAGCCAGTCCCGTAATAATATAATATGATGCTTTGAATTGGGGTGTGTGTTCTAAAAAGATGAATAGGCAGATGTTGACCTAGGCTGCCAGATAGAAGCGAAGATTTCTTTCCAAAGCATTAAACGTAGTATTGAACCTCCTGCATTAAGTGATCTACCTTTATTTTGGCAAGGTCACTTATCTGTTAATTAGGATCTGTAAGTCTAGTTACAAATATATTTAAAAATACTGTCACAAAATTAAGTCCTTCATTTGCAATCCTAGAGGAACAGGTCAGTCTCTTGTCTTACTGTGATATCCTGAACACTTCAAAATGCTTCTACATCTATGCATTTTGAAGTGAATACTGCTGTAAAAGCCAGGTCACTTCAGTTGCACTGAAGCTGAAACACAGTTTCAGAGTTTTTTGGGTAATGCATATGCCCACTGTGTTACAAAAACGGGTTTATTCAAGGCAGGCTTTCTCAGTATGGACACAATCTTACAGCAAGGTATTGCAATGGTCTTTTTTGTAGAATAGAGCTGCCTGTGTCTCATACTTTGCAGCTCAGATAATGGGCAGATGAAGCGCAGGACAACTGCTGAGTGCATAAGCATATCCTTAAAGGGATCTATTTTGTGGAATTAGAGAAAATAGAGTCTGTATGGAATAATCTAGCTAAACTACCAAATATTCAACTTCCGTTTATTTCAGTTGTCTGTGAAGGTAAGGAGATTAGTGTTTGCCTACAGAGGAATCACATTGGATCTGCCTTTTAAGTTGTTACAGGATACACAGTTGGGTAGGCACATCTGTAAGGCTGAAATGATAGAACTGTCCCTCGTTTGTTTTCTCCAGTCAAGCATAAATCTCTAATTCTAAACAAATCTAAACCAAGGGTAGAATGCCCTTATTTTAGTTTTATAGGCTCCATTTAAAATCCATTTTAATGAGCTGTTTATGTAGTGATAGTCTTTTTAATATATGTTTAGGTTCTATGTGACTCTAAGTAAGGCAATGATGCGTGAAGAGGGCATGAATTAATAATATGGACAAGGCAACTGAAATACCTCCAATGTACCAGTCAGAATTTGATGTGGGTGCCTGTCTTCTGATTTGCTTGCCGCTGCCTGAGACCGACAGCTCAAGCTGCTGTTTCTTTCCTTGAGGGGTGACTGCTTTTGCTGGCCCTGATGCATCCTGGAGCTAGCTGGGACTCCCAGCCTGGTGCATGAACGGTCTCGATGGTGTGGTTGTGAGTGTGGAATGAAGATCAGGGAATGGAGGAATACCAGGAACCAGCATTTCATCTTGTATGCCATCTGCAGGGCAGTCGTTCTGTGCTTAGCTCACTGTGTATGGGTGAAGTAGAATAGTACTAAGGCTCCAGCCAGTCCCTGTCATCAGCTCAATAGTCATCTTCACCCAAGGCCATAGCTGGCCATCTTGAGAACCTCTGTAAGTATCTGAAAAGTGATGCAAACAAACACAGAGCTCAGAAACCCAGAAGTATCTCTGATAGGGAGCATGATGTGTGAAAGTTAGCTGGGAAAAGGCTTCTCCCATGCTTTGTTTGTCTGCAGCCTTTGTAATTATGGTACATCTGCATGGGACAGTTTGGTGACTGTGCTTTACCACAGCGCAAGGTATGACCAGGCATTTTGATGGTCTTTATGTGTGCCTACTTCCTGGCCACTCATAAGGAGCTTCATAATTTGTCTGCAGACATATCTTGAATATAATAACAAGAATAATTAAAACTCAAATAGCAATTTGGTGCTCTGCCCATCTGGGATCCAGTCTGAGAGATCAGATATAGTGCAGACCCTAAAGCTGTTAGTAAGGTAAGCTTTCTTACTCTTTTTTTGAAATTAATTTAAATTATTGTTAAGTGATTCTTAAATGAGTTCATACTCGTAACAGCTTTGAAAACTCATGCCTTGCCGATGGGATCTGACTGCTGCTTCCACTGCTGTGTCTTGGTCTGATTCCCAGCTGGAAAAACTGAACCTTTGTATCAGCTAGGTGCAACCCCAGCACAGTGATAAAGGACAGCAAACAGAAATAGTTGGAAGCTTTTCTTAACACTATTTAGAAAATCCCTTTTCTAATGTATGGACTCCAGAGAGAAAAGAAAACAGGAAGGAAGAGGGTATTACATGTGCTTAACATCAGCATGTGATGACTGTGTTACTTGTATGAAAAGAGGATGGTGATAAGTGCCAAGTGTATGAAGTTAAAGCTGAGGAAAGTGTAACACACAGTAATGTTTTATGGAATATCACTTTTTAACAGGGTTTTCTTTTCCCCTGGTAAAATAGCTTGGAAAAGCTGAATTAGGTTTTATTCCACAAAGGCAAGAGGCTACACATTGAGGTATAAGGGAGGAACTGGAATGGCAGAGCCAGAGCAGGTAATTCTGAGCTCACCTTTAGGCTCGTACATCCCAAGTATAGCAGCAGAGTAAAGAGGAGTTGCAACTGCACCAGTTCTTTTGCAGCCTGAAATAGTGTCTCCGTGGCAGGGTGTGCCACTCCAGTGCTGCCATTCCCAAGCTCATTAGAGTTGTTAAGAGGAGAGCAATGCTGTCAGATGCTGTGGTACACTGATGCAAATGAGCAATTTACAGGGCCCAAGTTAAGCCCGTATGACGCTGTACCCTGTGACCATGGCAGCTCATTTGGAGTTAGGAGGGCTTATGCTGAGGCTATATATCAGACGTTGAGGTGGTTGATAGATGTCATGCCTCCTTAACTGGGGAAAGCCTCCTGTGAGCGTGGTGGAGTTAGACTACCAAAAGTCTGTATAGGAGGATCAACGAGAATAAATTCCAGTTAGCAGCAAAGGGGAAAAGGAATCCATCCAGGTGGCAAATGCTGGATTCAGTGGAAAAGGAAAAAGGATGGTTGTTTCCCTGATGGACTTCTTTTTAAGTAACAGGTGAAGCTGGGGCAAGTGAGAAACTCTCTCTTATCTAAGGGAGGACATAGGTTTTTGGCCAAGTGAGAAGTCTAATACTGACTACACCTTTTTAATTTTTTTCTTTTAAAAACTCCCTTTAATGCAAAAGGAGTAGCAGAAAAAGCACAAAATCAGCTCTTAGCAGCCCAGCTATTAGCAGTGTTGTCCCATGCTTTGTTGCAGCAGTGACTGCTGCAGTAGCAGTAGTTTGAAAATGCTGCCCCAGGTTGCCAGCCAAGCCCTGATAACTGGCGTCTTCACAACGTTGTCAGACAGCTTATACCTTTTAGTCTCAAAAAGCTTATTTCACCAGCAAGGTTTAGGACTAAAGTGGCCAAAAGGCACTTTTTTTCAGGGTCACCAAAAGGTGCATTTTTCTACTAGGGGCTCCCAATATTATTATTTTTTTCCTTTTTGCTGTTGCTCTATGCCTGACAGACACTTGCAGTCCCCACTTGAACATCTGCATAGTGGTGGGCAGCCTGAGGTTAACTTGAACAATTCTGCCAGTTTCAGACCTGGGTTCACCAGCCTGATCTCAGCTGTCAGCATTTGTGATCCATGCTGTTGAGAATTATCAGGCCCAAGAACAAGTAATGTCACCAAAAAGGCAGTTCAGAGGCTTGCATTTCAGTCCATCTTTAGCAATTGCCTCTTAAATTGTCTGTGCATGCTGTAGGAGCTATATGAGGTACCCTGGGAAGCTTTATTAGAGGAGAGATACCAAGATACCAGTGGGAATTGCCACTGAGGGTTTCCCAGCCCTTGTCAGCTCATTCCCAGGCTGTGAGCCAGGAAAGTTCCTGCTCAGTTCAAGCATACCAGAGTGTGATTCCCAGATACGTTAGCTGTGTCCGGAGGATTCCTCATGGTGAGAGTATGCCTGTACAATTAAGTACAGATGAGAAGAGTGCAGGGAGAGGGGGAAGATAGGAAGTGGCAGGACTAGACAGTTTAATTGTAAGACCCTGAAGCCTTTCCTTTCTTCCTCACCTGGGCAGCCAGACAGACCCTTCAGCTTGCATCTGAGGAGCTTCTCTTCAGCAATTAATTAGCACCTTTTCAGGGTCCCACCAGGCCCAGGGGAAATACATACATACATACAAACATACAACCCCTAGCAAATGAAACAAACCAAAATCACCACCAGAAAAAAAGATAATCAGTGGTAGGAAGGAGGAGCGTTTGGTTGTAAGTGGGTCACATATAGGAGAGATCACAAATTTCTTGGTCTGTGAGAGATCATTTCCATCCCTGGGTGCTGTTCACAATAGAGAAGCTCCATTGATTTGGTGCTCAGACAAGAGGACAGAGGAGGATGACATCCTGAAACAGTCTTCCACCATCTTCTGAAGGACTGGGACAGTCTCTCCACTGAGAGTTTCAGAATAACTTGTTATGCTGCACAGGACCTCCAGGCTTAAAGCCTTTGAAGAATTGGAACAGGACTGGTTCCGTCCAGATTGTCTTGTGGCTGTATAAAAAGTAGAGCAGCACATTTGTACATTGTTGCCTGGACGTATACAAACAGACTGACAATTTCTGTGCATCTTTCAGAATAATAAAAGGTGACCCTCCAGGAGGCTTTCCATGTAGGCATATTTCCTTCTTTGCCTAGGTTGGAAGTCTTTTGGGACAGTTAGTGAGTGACTGAGGACATCCCCTTAGGAAAAGAGGAAGGGGGAAACTATCATCCCAAGAATACCAATTTATTGTATCGGTGGTATATGGATGCTGCCCTCCAGCCAGCGCGGTACAGCAGCATAGAGACAAATGGGGAAATAGGGCAAAAGCCTACCTACCCCTCAGCCCCGCTGTGTGACTGCTCGCTCCTGTACTCCTGCCCTTGCAAGTCTTCCTTTCTAACGTCTGTTTCCACCTTCTGCCTCACTGTGGTGGTTACTTAGTCTGAACTTCGCTTTCAGCCCCATCAAAACCCTTCAGCCACTGCCCTTCCCACCTCTTTGGTCTGACATCCCTTGATAAATTCTTACTCGCCACCTTTTCCTGTGTGTTTCCAGGGGAACACAAATTGCTGCTGAATGCCAAAAGATATGCCCCATCCCAAAATGAAATAATAAAAGTAGTGTTGAGATGTGAATGTAGCAACTGTAATTAACTGTCTAATCTCATGACAATTGTCCTCTCTTCCCCTTCTTTCTCCCTTAGGCTTTGCTGTTCACTCTTACTCTTTCACTTCTGCAATAGCAGTAAATTCCTCACGACAGAGGATTGTCGTTTACTTGTTTAATGTGCTTATCTGTTTTAAGCACTACCTTAATGGTAATTCTAGAAGTATAAGGCACAGAATAGTTTCTGTACCTAAATGGTACAGTACTGAGACTCTATAGCATGTTACTGGGAAAGTCGATATCTTGTTCCTGTGGGTGAAACAACAGATCATCTTAACGGGAAATGAAATGACTAATAGCAACTGGCCCGCACTGCTCCAGTGACAGGCCAGCTTGTTGAGAGTGGTTTGGCGACTGATAAGATAAGGGAATGGAAAAGAGATGTTGAGAGGCCGTTTCATTGAAGCTTAAACAAGTTTCACACACTGTAGATTGCTTGATGTCCTGCGCTAATATTTCAGTTTTATTATTAACCAGAAAAACAAAATCAAATCAAAGTTCCCAAGCACAAAAAACCAAAGTGAAATTTCCCAAGGCACAATAAACCAAAACAGGCTAAATAAAAATATGCTTGAGGACATGCATAATGTATTAACTGTATTTTGCTTCATTTGTAAAGAGCAAAAGAGAACAAATAACCATTGTTTTGGCCTCTTACAGGCCTTTGTCAGGGACAACTTCTCTGAGTTGTTCAGTGGGGAAAAGGATTTTTAAAATCATTTTTTCATAAGAGTTTTTAAAGCTGCTTTACAAATATCTATTAACTGGTATATGTTCTTGGGTTTTATTGGAAGCAGGAAATGTTCAGCTCTCTGACTAATTGGAGGAAATTTATGCCACAAATAAAGCAATCAGTTTAAACCTGCAAGTCTGTCTCTAGCCACATATCCTTGTTCATGAAAGTGGGTGCTACTGAGCTGTACAGAACAATTTACATGCATGTGGGCTGCCAGGACTGGACCTTTAAACAGCCTCTGTGATATCCTCCTCAAAATTGCAAGTAATAATTTAGAAGCTTTTTTTTTCTTCCTATCTTAGTCATAAATCCTCTTACAATGTAAATTTAAAGATTGTATTTTAAAATCAAGTGTTTCAGGGTTTTTATTATCTTTTTTTCCTTGAGGGTTGTATGCTGCAGATGCTTTAGAAATCAGAGCCGCATTTCCAGTGCAGAAACAATTGTTCTGGCTCACTTGCTGTCCTTAGCCTGACTCCTGTCCACATGCTGTCTAGTCCACACCCAACTGCCTGCTATTTTGTGCCAGAGCTTGCTGACCCAGCCATCACTTAGAAAGTTGTAGGAAACATCATCAAAATCTGTCCTAAACAGAATAGCGTGGGTTTTCTGAGGGACTTCACATCCTCTTCTGCACTTAAAGCGCTATATACATGCTGTGGTGCTGTTGCTAGATGGAAACTAGTGTTTTTAACAAGTTGACTTTAAAGGTGGCAGATTCCAGGCAAACAAAACAAAATAGATTTTCTTTCTGTTCTAATTCCTGTTGCATATATATACACCTGGATATCTAAAGAATTTCAAACCTTTACCTGAAATGACCTTTGCTGAAATCTGGATATTTGTCTTGGCAAACTTGTAGTTAAGTGTATGTAAGGTTTTCTTTTGTTGAACTAATTCTCAAAATGGGCTATGGCTTTCTCTGTGACCCCTTTGCACCCTATGGAAATCCCTTTCTGATTTTTTAATAGGTTCTGTGTTCAAAAGCTTAAAACCCTAAACTGAAATATTTCTGTGTAACTGGAGAGCATGTACAAAAGTAGAAGCTTGTATTTCAGAGGAAAGCCCCACTTGTGTTTGTAGGGTGCAAAATAGGCTGCCGTACATGCAGACCACCCCTGGTTTTGGAAATGCTTTATGAGACATTTCTTCCCTCACTAATTTCTTTTTTCTGTGATTTTTAATATGCATGTGTACTTGGAAACACAGAAGTTCGGCTGCACAAATGGCTGCTGTTCTTTGAAAGTATGGCTCTTAGGACTTGGCAGCTGGAGGCCCTGCCTCCATCTTTTCCAGAGGTGACCTCTGTTTGTACTTACAGAGTCTTCAGTGTAAGAGCTGCCTGTGCAGCTCTTGTGATATGCACATTACATGTGATGGGCACATTACAAAGGCACATACAAGTCACTTGCAGGCCCAGGAGGAATCTGTTCTGTTTAAAACATGGCC
Source organism: Falco biarmicus (assembly GCF_023638135.1). Taxonomy (NCBI): domain Eukaryota; kingdom Metazoa; phylum Chordata; class Aves; order Falconiformes; family Falconidae; genus Falco; species Falco biarmicus. The sequence goes on from NC_079289.1 coordinate 33,110,608, forward strand.
TTAATTTACATGGCTATAGTTGTATGAGTGCAGACACTTTGCAATTTTAGTGTTTGTGCAAGAACAAGTCCTTTAAGAATTTATTCCGATACAGAATTCTTGCAGCCCTTCAGTGTTCAGTGGATGCAGGCTGGTTTTGCAGAAACTTCCCACATGCAAGGCTATAGAGACTTGAAAGGGTGCCATCAAGATTTTTCCCTTGGAAGATACCCCCTAATATAGGATTACTGATTGGTTCGTTTGTTGTTTGTTGGGGGGTTTTTTTGGTTTTTTTTTTTTTCCTTGGGTAGGGGTGGGGCAGGGGTGAGGGTGTTAGTTTTATTTCATTCACAAGTTTTTCTTTACTGAAAGCTTTTTACCAGTAGCTGCGGACTCCAAAATCAGTGGTAACATGGCAAAGATGGCACATCACAAATCTAACAGATCCTAATTACACCTTTGTTGTTTAGAGTCTCTGCCAGGCTGATTTCTGCCTAAAAAGCTGCTTACTAAACTGGAAGTGAACAGTCTGGTGATACGGATAGGAAACTGTTCAGAAAAATAATGACCCTTCCTTCTGTCAAGGGCATCTGCCTACTTGTTACTGCAATGGCGTGGAGTTGCACAATCCCTCAGGTGTCCTCACTGATTCTTGCTGATAGATAGCTAGAAAGCCTCCTCTCATCTCAAGCAGAACATATTGTATGTGAATGTTGGCATGGCAAGACACACATGTATCTCCTCCAAGCTTAATTATATGACACACAATGACTGGGAGTGAAAGTGGAGGACAGCAAGAAGCTCCAGCAAATCTCCTTCCCAACAGTTTATGTAGTAAGAAATAGCCTTTGGGAACAGCCACAAGCACTGCTCATTCCTCTAGTCTGTAGTCCAAAAAGGAATATATTTCCAGATCGTGGCTTTGCTCTTCTCTAAATAGTTTAAGACAGCAGTTTTCAACCTTAGTTGTGCCGTTAACCTCTTCCAACCACAAGAATTGCTTTGTGGATCCAGTCCCATCTGGTTATTTTAAGTAAGTACAAACATGGCAAGTGTTTCTACACGTGCTAGAAACATTTTGCAACTGTGTTTAAAGTCATGAACCTTGTCTATAAAGAAGGTAGTTCAGTCCAAAAGACCACTTCCCTCTACATAAAACTGATCATCTGATAACCACCAGTGCATAAATTTTGCTGGGTCAAGGACAAGACTTTATTGTAAGTAAATCTCTAGAAGAAGCTAGTATCAAAAGAAATCAGAATAAGCTTTTTGAAAAAGACAGCAAAGATAAAGCAAAATAAAAAAGAAAAAGCAAAAAAGAAAGTAAGTTTGTATAACTTACTAACTTCTGACATTTTAATGCCTTCATTCCAGGAAGATTGAAGAAGTAGATGATGTTTCTGATCTAGAAGGGACTTGTTGAAAACCTTGTCCACATAGTAAATCCATGTTGGCACAAAAAGTATCTATGACAGATAGTTACTCATCTGAACAATATCTTAAATATTAACTAGAATTTGTATTTCATGTGTAGATTTCCCAAATCATTGTACTGATCAGGAACTTCTGCCAGCTGCTTCAGTGCTTTGAGCACTATTCTTGATATAACAGCCTCCTTCATTCTCATTCTTTTCCTATAGTAACAAAGTAAGAAGAAACCCAAGTTTTGCTTTCCAATGCTCTTTATGATCAGCTCTGGGTATGGACTCAATTTGTGCTGCTGTTGGCACTGTAAAAAACCCATATGATAATGCAAAGTGGCTTTTTTGTTAGTAGAGCCAGTGTTTGTTGGTCCTGATAAAAGCATTCTCCTTCAGGCTGTTGTTTTCTCTAGACTTACTGCTGCTACTGTGTCTCAGGCAGACTTCATGGTCTTAATACTGAAATGGCTCTTTGCTGAGGGAGTTACTCACAAAGGTGATAGATACATCACAGTTTTTCCTGCCATGTGCATGTGCACTTCCTTCCTGGTATCTCTACCAGATAAGGATGAAGTAAGGAGGGTCAGGGGAGACCTTATCACTCTCTGCAACTACCTGAAAGGAGGCTGTAGTGAGGTGGGTGTTAGTTTCTTCTCCCATGTAGAGGTGATAGGACAAGAAGAAATGTCTTCAAGTTGTGCCAGGAGAGGTTTAGATTGGATATTAGGAAAATTTTCTTTTCTGAAGGGATCATCAAGCAGTGGAACAGGCTGCCCAGGGAAGTGGTGGAGTCACCATCCCTGGAGGTATTTAAAAGACATGTAGATGTGGTGCTTAGGGACATGGTTTAGTGGTGGACTTGGCAGTGTTAGGTTAACGGCTGGACCTAATAATCTTCAAGGTCTTTTCTAACCTAAATGATTCTGTGATTCTATGTGGAGGGATCTGGGACTGTTCAGATGAAGAGAAGGTCATTGGGGGATCTTACTGCTGTCTATGACTACCTACTGGGAGGCAATAGATGAGTCAGAGCCAGACTCTTTCCACTGAGTACATGGTGAAAGAAGAAGAAGAAGCAACAGATGCAATTTGGAACATATGAAATTCTGATTTTACATATTTAAGGGAAAAAAATTCACCATGGGTGGGATCAAACACTGACATGAATTGCCCAGAGAGGTTGTGGAATCTCCATCCTCAAAGATACTCAAAACTTGACTGGACAAGACCCTGAGCAACCTGCGTGTTGGACCAGATGACCCCCAAGTGTCCTTTCTGGTTTAAATAATTCTATGACAACCTTATCCTCAGAGGGAGACAGTAGATTATATGGGTAGGTTTGGAGGTCTAGGTGGGCAACTCTGGGAATCAGTCTCCAGAGAAATAGGATTTGGGGGGTGGGAAGGGTGGGTGGGGGAGGGGATATCGAATCACAGAATCATAGAACAGCCCAGGTTGGAAGAGACCTCAAAAGAACATCTGTCCAACCTTTTGTGGGAAAGGAAGCCTAGATGTGATTATCTAGCACAGTGTCCAATTGCATCTTGAAAACCTCCATTGATGGGGACTCTATCACATCCTTGGGGAGGTTGTTACAGTGGTTGATTGTTCTCACTGCAAAAAAAAAAAATATTCCTTATATCAAGATGAAACCTCTACTGGTGCAACTCGTACCTGTTGCCCTTTGTCTTTTCCATGTGGCTCCTCATGAAGAGAGAGCCTCCATCCTCATTGTAGCCACCCTTTAAGTACTGGAATACTGCCCTGAGCCTCCTCTTCTCCAGGGTGAAGAGGGGCAATGGCTAAATAAAATTCCCCTCCAGAGTTTCATAAACAGTGCACTGGAGGAGAGGAGAGCAAGATGGTTTGCAGGAAGGTGAAGGACAACCCCCTGAACTCTAGCCAGTTCATCTTCGATTTTTCTTTTCTATTTTTGGAGGAATTGGAGAGGAACTGGGCACAGAATACAACTACTGACCTGTGGTTTGTCCAGGACACAGAGAACAGACAAATGATGTAGAGTGCTGGTTGACTCCTGTCCCCCTACATCAGGGCAGTAAGCAAGATCCTGAACAAGGAGCTCACAGCTAAGCAGGGCTGCCTAGTCCTTTGCTCCCTGCCCCTCTGCCTTCCTGCCTGCCTTCAGTCTTTAGCAACACCTAGGCAGCACAGCAAAGAGGCTGGGGAGTATCATTGCATTAGCCCTTATTAAAGGCTGTTAGCATTGTGTGCTGTGACATGTACCTGGTACGTAGTACTTTTTCCCTAGGTTGCATGTTATCATCTTGGATGGATGTGAGCCAGTTTCCAGATCCTGCCCTTCCTCATTCCCTCCTGCTTGTCCAAAATCCAGCTGTATTCAGCAAGTGCAAAAGCACTGACCTACAGAGCCCATGACAGCCAGCTGCAGTTCCCTAGCCCCTTTCTTTCCTGTTTCCCTTGCTCATTTTTCAATTGAAGCAGTTCCGCTCTTTCTGATGCTCAAAACGGGAACCGTGCTTCTCAGTGCAGAAGCTTTCTGCCCCTGCCATTAGTCACGCAAGGAGTTCATGAGCCAGCTGCACCAGCTTAGGAAAAGAATAACTTGTACCATAAACGTGTGCAGTGAGAGCCAGATAGTCCATAATTCAGTTTTCAAGTCTATAACATGTTTTGCTCAAACAAATAACTAATTCTGTTCACCATTTCAAGTTTGTTACGAGCAGTGATCTCAGTAAGGCACTGTTCAGCAGCATATATCCTAAGAAGTCTTTATTTATGAGTACAAATCTTACTGTGGCATCCTCTGATCAGTAAAACAGATCTTTTGCTGTCAGGTCAGATGTTCTCCATGTCACAGCTGCCTGGGGAAAGGCAAACAAAAGCATTGGACTGCCCGTATGAATATTCACTTCCCTTCCTTGTACAGCAAATTGTTCCCAAATTGCTGTTCACTGATACCTTTGCCCCATGACACCCTACCCACAACAGGTTCCTGGACCAAAGAGTCACAAAGAAGTCAGCCATACAGTCTGGATTGCTCTGTGTAGTAAACAAAAGGCTAGCTTCCATCCTCTGCACGCTGGAGGAGCTGGAGAGAAGCTACAAATTACCAGATTTTGTGCTTGGAAAGTCAGTAGGAGAAGAGGAAAAGGGACCTGCCATGTGCAGAGATTTCCAAAAATGGAAACAGGCTCTGTACCTGGCATTGCAGTATTCCAAGTGAAAAAGTTACGTACTTTCTGCAATGAAAAACTGATCAATAAAGAGCACCTGTAGTTTTCTTGCCTTTTGGCTATCATACATGAAAAGTCCAGAGTCATCAGGACACCACTGTTTACTATTTCCCAGCATCTGGCAAAGCTGAGTATGAACAAGTTGTGACCTAGGAATTTCTGGAAATTAAGAGAGAAAAGTTTTTTGTTTGATTGTTTGTTTTTTTTTCTCCTCTGGAAATTTTTTCCAAAAAAGTAAATAGGACAGTAAAGGGATATTCCCTTCACTATCATGATACTGGTGAATAAAGATATACTAGGACCAAGAGTCTGGAAACAAAGGGACATGCTATCATAGAGTGTAACTTTGCTATGTGAATTAAAAGCAGATAGCAGAGAGCTACCTACAAGTGAGCAACTCTCATAGATAGCTCTTTGCTATCTACTTTTAATCTCCGTCAAGCCTAAGGGAACAGCGGTCCAAGGCATCAAGTGTCCCTGCATACTCCAAGCCAAGTGCTGGCTTGTTGGGGGGCCGGGAATCGCAGGGGTGGAAAAGACAGGCTGCCAAGCTGGTCACGCTGATTGAAGCAATTTTGCAATGAGCCAAGAGTTAAACCTTGAGAACCTGTGTCAAACAACCACCCTTTTGTAGTTCATGTGGTTTTTTATGCATTTGTACTGTTAAAAAATAAGTCTTATTTGGAAATAGGTCTTAATTTTCAAAGCTTTTAAATTTCCCTTTTTACGTACTATTCTTGCACAGCATAGCTCGTCTGCTGCTTATCACACAGGCATCATCTGCTGCTTTTAAAATGTACTGTAAGCTGTAAGACTTGCATAACAAATGCTACATTAAGATAATCAATCTCTTAGACCAGTAGGTCATGGCACGGAAACTGCCTGTTCATGAAAGCACAAGTTCCTCAGCTTTAGAAACCCATGAAAGCACGCAAATCACTCAAAACAAACCCACAGAGAAATAACCTCCCCTTCCCCACTGCTGCCCTGTGGTGGGAAAGACCTTTTGCTATCCCTGATTTCCCCCCAGAGTGAAATCTCATCCACCATTCAATACAAAATTAATAAAGGTATATAGAGCATGTTGAGCAAACACTGACATATCCCCAACGGTGAATTTACTTCCCTCCCATTCTGTTTAAAATTAATAAAGGAAAACAGAGCACACAAAACTGATGTGGGAGAGTGTAAAGGCCCACATATACAGCTCGCCAAGGCTTGGCACTGAAAGGGAGCTGCCACGCTGGAGTAAGCAGCTCTAAGCATTAGGCAAAGCGCACATCGGAAATGCCGGTTCCCTTTCTTGGCCAGGTTCAGGAGGGCTCCCTGGCAGCGTGCCTGGTGGTTTTGTCACTCGAGAGTGGGCATCACCTGGATTATTTGTTGTGTTTGCAATGTTACTGTGCCATCCTCTTCCTCCTACAGGTGATGTGTAAGATAAAAGATACTGTTACAATGGGAGGCTTGCTTGGCGGCACCCTGCCTTCCGCTTGCCTTCTGCCCTTTGCTCTCCTGAAGGCAACACTCCACTGTCATCAGCGTGCAGTGATGGGACTGTAAAAATGCTCTGTGAGCTGAATAGCCAGCTAAAGGCTTTGTCAGCTATGGTGAGAGTCCAGGGACTGCCAGAGCAAGGGAACACAGATACTATGAATGTCCGTGGCATTAGTCCCCTTCAACAAATTCCCCTGTTTTAGTATAGAAAATAGACGAGAGTCCCCAAATACCACCTGGGATAAATCTACCTGAACGGTTACCCAGCCCTCAGGTACCTCTTTATGAACTGGGAGACCTGGCACAAATATCAGTTACTGGGAAGATGGGCTCTAGCAGTTGTCCTATAGCAATTAAGAATAATCCTTTATACTTATAGTATCAAAAACCTCCTCTTGACTGGCACATACTACATCTGTACCCTTCAGGGCCATGCAGACCTCCTCCACAAGTGTCAGGCATCGATCTGGCTGCAGAAACTTCCTACAAGCAATCAGGAGCAGTTGGAAACGGTCAGTTTTCAAAATGGTTATGACCACACGTTTCTGAAGAGATAAGAGTTGTCTTGTATTGCATTGCCGGCTTGAGGTTAAGGTTTCCTTTATCACTCTGATGTTCTGCAGACACCGCCGGTTACCCCCAGGTTTGCAGCGCTAGCTTCTCCCACCAGTTAATGCGTATTTTATGAGCCTAGAGATGCTGCTGCGGAGAGTGGAGCTGTGCCAAGAAGAGTTGTTCCTGCTTGTCTTCATCCTTGGGGTTTTTTTTTGTTTGTTTGTTTTTTCCCTATACTTGCAGCAGCTGAAGGAGGGGAATACTGTACCTGTGGCAAGAAAAAGCAGCCCAACCTGCTGTGTAGCGTGGTGGCTTGTGTGCAAATGTATAACTGCCTGGGAGCAATGTGTCAACCGTGTGTCTTAGGCTCCTCATATAACAACTCTTCACATTGCTTCTAAGAGATCCTAACCAGTCTGTGGCGGTCTGTCACAGGTCTTCAAATGGTACTGGCTGCCCCTAAAGTGGCATCTATTTGGGGACTGGTTTGCAAAGACTCTGGATCTGGAGGTTTTCAAGTTTGATCCTCCAGGTGGGATCAAATCAGTTGCTAGGCATCCATCCCCTTGTGCCCTGTGGGACAGACCCACAGCGTCTTCCGTCTTCCACCTCAGTGGGCCCTAGGTGTGTGGCCAAGCCACTAAGCCACAAATTTCAGAAGTGTATTTTGTTAGCAATGCCTTATAGCTAACTTAAAGTTGAACTGTTCATTTGGAGGAGGTGACTGTGTTTTAGGTAGGATGAAGCTGTTACAACAAAACATCTTCCTTCCATGAAAATCCCTTCCTGTAGGCGGGTCTTTAGTCATCTTTGTAACCTTTGTCATCCTCTCCTCCCTGGGGAGTCTTCTCTGTGACCTTTGCTATTCTACCAAGGCATCTCATAAATTATTATTCTTTTAAATGGCACTTAGGCTGTCGTGGTGGCTGCTAGCCTTGAAGATTTGCAGTCTACCCTGTAATTTTGAGAGGGGAAAAAAATATGGTTAAGTGACAGAAGAAATATTGTACTTCACGATAAAACTACTTTTGTGTTTCGTTTTCTTCTCAAGTCATTCATATCCCTGTCAATAACCTCATTCAGGTCAAGGGCTTGAGGCAGAGAATGGGCATAGTATTTTTGGTCAGACTGATGCATCTGAATATTACAAACATCTGTAAATTTGAAATTGGAATGAGCATATCAGGCAAATAATATTAAGGCATAATAGATTACTGAAGTTTGCATTTCTTTTGGCAATTCCAACCAAGGCTCTTTTGGCTTGTTATTCCAGACTAATGAACCCACTCACACAAAGGGAGGTGCTCTTTATGGTTGCAGATTGGATCCCGGATTCTATAAACTTCATAGGAAATTCTGCAGGCCAAGTAGTTGAAATAATAAAGAAAAAATTAATCAGACACACATTAAATGTGAAGCATGGAAGAAAACATCTGCAGCACTCAGTGGACGTCTGGGTAACATACTTGCAGTGCTGTTTTGCCAGCTTACATCTGGAGTGGTTCATCAGAAGAGAACAGATGCTAGTGTGAAATAGGTCATCATAGCAGCAGGGCATCAGAACAGAGACATTTCTTTTTTTCTTGCAGTAACAGCTATTTCTTTTTATTCACACCAATTATGAAAATGTTAACCAAGTCTGAAATGTGAATGCATGTATTGTGACAAGCCAGTACTCTTAAAGGGCATCAAGGTAAAAACTAACCTAATGAGGAGGCATCAGAGAAGCAGTCCTTTTGCAGTACACGCCGAGTATCCTTTAACAGATGTAGTGACTATTTTTTGTTAAAATTATGACTTTTCTCCCCTTTATTTTTGTATTTTAATAGAGCTGTTACTGAATGCCTTCTTGGTGGCAAATACCCAGAAGTGGAGATGCTAATTCATGGGAGTTTCATCAGTCATTTCAAAGGAGAGGTCACATAGATAAGAAAAATGAACAGTACGCAGTATGTGAAGCAGTGACATTCAATGAGTCCTTGTCACTAGCAGCCATTAGCATGCAAGCCTGCTGTTATGTTTCAGTGCTTTATGTGCTTTTCTTGACCAGGCAGGGAGCCTTCGGAGCACTGTAGCAGTTAATACCGTGCAAGTTATTGTTTCTTTCTTGAACGCCTTATATTTTTAGTACCATTTAGATGCTTCTCTGTCCCTTCGTGCATCTAAAATTTTAAAGAGAATCAAAGAATGCATAATTTATATCTGTCCCAGAGGTAATGGAGTGACTCAATGATATCTGTGAAGGGGATGATTTTAAATTTCATGTCTTATGCAAGAGGTGATTTTTGTATGAAAACTGTAAAAATTGGCCTCGGGGATACCCAGATAATTATCCTTACAACAACGGGTGTAGATTCCAGGGGGATTAGAGCAGAAAGCTTTAGTGTCTTGTGTATCATCATCCCTTGTGTATCATGGTTGTCATAATCAAAAACATAGCAACTGAGAGATCTCGGGGAATATAACTTGTATTTTGACTTGGAATAGCACATGCAGGAGGCGTGAGAAGACAGGTTTGCTTTGACTCTGTTGAAGAATTCATGCAAGACATGATACATTTGTTTACTGCTGAAATTCTTTCCTTCGGTTAAGGAAAAAACAATTGTTTACTGATGTGGGGCAGAACCCATCAGTACATGCTTTGTCACACAGCACATTTTCACTAGACTACTTCTGGTTTCATTTACCAAAAGTCTAGAAGTGCCACGGCTAGAAATAAATGCCTCTTTCTTTGATAGGCTGTATGTTTGAAAATGCACTTTAAGGTCTGTATTACAGACAGTTCAAAGGGAATATAAATCGGTGCAGTATTTTCTCTCTTTTTTCTTTTTTTGCCATTTCAGTCCCACATATTCATTGCATTTTTATCAGGGCTGTTTTCAATAACATGTCTTTAAAAACAGATTACCATTTTGTATTTTATGTAACTTGGACTTTGTTATATTGAAATAATTGTTATGATCTTCCTGCTTCCATAGTTAAAATGTTTAACATCCTCTGAACCAATTCTACACTGACTTTCTGCATTGTGTATCCAAGGAGACAACTGATCTTATTTGCTTTTCCTTTAGAAACTCTCTAGTTTTAACTATTCTTTCCACTTCTTGCAGGATTGGCCATGAAAATTTGTAACGTTCCTTTGGAAATCCCATGATGGGGCTGCTGAGAAGTTACCTACCTTCGTACAGGTCTGTAAACTCTTCTGCATTCTGACTATTTCAGCATGTAGACTTCTGTGCTGAGTTGGGTTTGTTTTTTTTTTTTCTGTCTTGAACACATGCAAACCAAATTAAAATATAATTTTATTTTACAGCAAGTGTTGTGGAAAATTATTTTTGTTTCTTGCAAAGTGTTTAGGACATAACTGTATTCTGTTACTGTTGTAAAAATGCAGAGTAACCCATTCATCTTTCCTTTGAAGTGAGTTATTGCAGTTTATACAGTTGAACTGCAGAAAGAAATTGGTCCTGTAAGTCATTTTCACCTCACCACTATGTCTTTCAGTATGTGTTGAAACTGTATTTTCCTAAAAGGCCCTGCAATCGATTGCTTCCACCCAGGTTGCTAATATGTGAGTGGCTGTCCCACAGCTGTAACTGTGGATGTTTCGAGAAACACACTTAGCAAAGGGTCAGCAGAATTACTGGGGCTTTCAGGTCAGGAGGAGCTCAGGTTCATGGAAAGTTTAAGAAAATTAAAAAAAAAAAAAGTTGATATTTAAGAGACTATAAAGAGCAGAATAATAATGGCTTGACTCCTGTAGTGTCAGCATGGCCAGGAGCAGTGAGGAACCTGTAGCTAATGTTTTGTCCTTGTCAGCTAGAACGATAGTGTTATAAGCACTGTGGCCTATGATCACAATGATTTAGAGAGTAGAAAACACTCCCCTGCATTTCAATATGTTTTTCTATGCAGCTATATAACAGAGAAAAATTTGATTTCTTACTGCTTTCAAAAGTAGTACTGAACAGCATTTTTATAGAAATCTGCTCAGAAAAACCAGTGGGAATCAACTTTTCCATCTAGGTCATCATATCTTGCTACTGGATCACACTTAGGGTCTGTGGGAGTTGTATCAAGCCCTGAATAACAATTGTCAAAAATGTTCATGTTTGGAATATGTTCTTTCATTTGCTTGGTTTACCTGAAAGCACTTTGGGTATTACTGCTTTTCTTGTTATTTCTGTAGTCACTTACTATTCCATTAGTCTATAGGAATTCTGCAGGGAAAGTGGTTTGTAAACCTTAAACAAAAACAAAACCAGGTGGATTTAGGGGATGAGAGGTATTTGATACAACTTCTAATTTGTTCTTGGAAATTATTATGGTTTGGTAATGCCTTTTAAAGCCAACCCAGCTCCAAAATGCTTTAGAAGCTCTTTGAAACTAGATGTAAACCTCACACAAGGCTACAGCTTCTGTAATGAGCAAAAGCCCTAGATCAGACTGGTTGAGATACTGCAGATACAGATCTGATCTTGATGCCTCGGGCCTATGTTCAGTGAAAGCTCTGTGTTCAATAATAAGTAGCTTTTCAGAATAATTGCACAACTGTTGAATGATCTGTGTCATGCTAAAGCTTTGACTGCACTGTTTCTTTCTTTAATGATGATATCCCTTAGGGTAAAATTTGTGGGTTTTCTTGGGGGGTGGGGAGGGGGAGAAAGAAGTGCAAACTGTGAAAGACATTTAGGATAATGGGAAAACCCGGAAAACTTGTTGCACATGTTGCAACGTTTGGGTTGTAAATCCTTTACTAGCAGCAGAAGCTTTATAAAATCTTTCATTCCAGACCTGCCTGTAAGCGTTTGAATCATGGCTCACCAAAGACTTCCAAGAGCTACTGCTAAATTTGCTGAAGCAAAGTGTGGTTGAGCTGGTGTTCTAATGAATTTGATACAACTGCAGTCAACAGCTGCTATACAAAGAAGGCTTAGGCAAGTCATTTGCCTATAACATTTTAAAAGTTTCCTTGTTTACAAGTCTGATTCCTGAAGAATAATGGCTTTGTGATATTCATAAAAATTAGTATTGTGCCATTTAAAATGAGGATAAATATAATATTAATTTTTATATGTACATATTAGATAGATGTATACCAAGCGGCATAAAGTAGTTTGGGTATGGCTGTGCTGCACCTTCATTATAATGCAGAAGCAAGGGAAAACCAATTAAATTAAAAGCCAAGACATTTCTACTGAAAAGGAAATAGAAGATGTAATTTCACCTTGGAAAGTATTGCCCCGAGGTATTATCAAAAGGTATTGCATTGAACCTTTGCAAGAAATAGATATTTACATCAATAAGGATGCCATCACAGATATATTTTTTATATTACACAGTAATAAAGCAATTACACAGCGTTGCCTGACTGAAGGCTGAACTCACCAATCCTCAGCTTGGGGTTTGGGTGAAGCTTCTTCTGCAGCTGTGTAGGTATCTCTTATACCACTTCTCTGTAGCAACTGGTATTGACATTGGAGGAAAACAGGATACTGATCTAGCCACATAATTAGTTTAATCCAGGTCAGCTTTTTCCATTTATCCCATGTCTTTCACTGCAAATTTCATGTATTTTTTTCTCCTCATAGTATCTCCTTCTCTTGCACAGTTCCTGTTTTCTTAATCTCTCCTTTATTTCCTGCCTACAATCTCTTGCCCATTCTCCAGAGAAGCTTCCTTTTCCCTGACATGCTTGTTGCTTGCTCTTGCTTTTTTTTTGAGTTTTATTCATTTATTACTAGAGTTTCTTATTTTTTTTCTATTTGGGTCATTAAAGGCTGTATCTCTCCAAACACCTTTTGGGGTGTCCTCAAACCTTTACCCTTGGCACCCCTACAGTGAAACAAGTATCTTTGTTTTAGGGGGAAGCGAGAGAACGAAAACCAATGAAAATAGTTCATGGCTGCTGCATGGGATGGGAAGCTCCCTTCCTATCTCCTGGGGCTGGGCTCCCCTGCTCTGTCCTGTTACAGCCTTCTGGGCACAGGTCAGCTGGGGTTGGCTTCTGCTGGGGGGGGGCGGTGGGTTGGTGGAAGGAGTGCTACTCCATTGTCTTGCTGCTTCTTCAGTAATGAAAACACAACTGGCAAAATACTGATCTGTCAAAAGTCATGGAGGGGGAGAGTGAGAAAGGAAGGGTAGAGCCTAAGGAGGGCACTTTTCCATGCAAGCATGTAAACATGGAAACCATACCTTTGATCTCCATACCGGTGCTGCACGTGGACTTGGAGAGCCTTGAAGCCACTGTATTAGATACATATACCTGCCTTAAAGCCCTGCTGCCAGCAGCCAAAGCCTCCATGTCACCAGGCTTTGCTCACAGCTCAGCTGTCCTGCCAGAGGCTGCGAGGGTGATGAAGTGGCTGCCCTCACACCATGTGTGGAGGTTTGAAAAGAGGAGGCGAGGGGAGCTGATGTACAAACCAGAACGGTGGAGGAGCATGTTCTCTTTCTGCAGCTTATATGCAAACTACCTGCCAACAAAAAGGCAGAAAGGAAAGGGGATGTTACTAGCTGGGAATGTGCCATGTGTGCATTTGATGCATATACTTGAGTTATTGAACAGATGGAAACCAAATAGCCTGGTAGCTGGAAAAAATCTGTAAACTAGATGCTCAAAGTAAATATGGCAGAATAAAATGGGAGGGTGAGGGAAGTAAATCTCACAAAGCTGCCATGGAGGGTCAGTTGCATTTCAGTAGAACAGAAATTAAAAGAAGACTGTGAGTTTGTAAAGACTATTGTGTCAAAATTGTGGGTTGTATGTGGCAGCTAGTATAAACACATGTATCTATTTTTTATTTTTGAATGATGGTTCAGAGGGTCTGTGACTATCTGGCTTTGTTTTTTTTTTATTGCACACAGCAAGGCAAGAAGCAAGTGATTATTAGAAAAAATAAAATTACAGTTTGCTCACTTGAGTAAGAGCTGCAGCCAGAGCAGGTGTTCTGCAAGAGACTGAAATAAATATGGATGCAGGGAAAACAAACCAACCAACCCAGACAGCAGATTTGCCTTCCATTGGCTTTTATGTTGTGAGTTCTTTCCAAGAAACTTTTAGGAATGGTGGCAAGTGGGCTGGAGGAACAGCCCAGAAACATTCTTAAATACTTCCCCGTGGTTTAATCATAGCTGCTCCCCAGAAGAATGGGAAAATGGCTGAGAGACTCCTGCAAGCTATGCAAGGTGTCCATAGACTCAGATCAGGACTAAGGCTCTTTACTAGCCTCACTCTTGTGCCCATCATCTTCTGTTTCAAAGTGACAGTTAGATAATGATCTTTCCTGATCTTCACTTCTGGGGCACTACATAAACAGAAATGTGAGATCTTTAGTGTCAGCAGTCAGGAACACCTTAGGAACGCCAAAGATAATTTGGCTTATTTTCCTGCATTACCAACAAGAGCAAAGATGTTTAGAAAATCTGTGAGAGATGTTTATCTAATCTTCCAGTGAGGAAGATTTCAGTGCTGCCTGGTGGAGTCTTTTCCAGAGGTACACAACACTTAGGGATTATAGAATTATAGAATCATTTAGGTTGGAAAGAACCTTTAAGATCATCAAATCCAACTGTTCACCCAGGACTGCCAAGTCCATCACTAAACCATGTCGCTAAGCACTGCATCTATACATTTTTTAAACACCTCCAGGGATGGTAATTCTGCCACCTCCCTGGGCAGCCTGTTCCAATGTTTGACCACCCTTTCAGTTAAGAAGTTTTTCCTGATATCCAATTTAAACCTCCCCTGGCCCAACTTGAGGCTGTTTCCTATTGTTTGTTATCTGGGGGAAGAGATGGACCCCCACCTGTCTACAGCCTCCTTTCAGGTAGCTGTCGAGAGCAATAAGACCCACCCTGAGCCTCCTTTTCTCCAGACTAAACAACCTCCATCCCCTCCGCCATTCCTCGTAAGACTTGTGCTCCAGACCCTTCACCAGGTTATTTCTAAAATCCAAGTTATGCTTTATTTGCTCCACAGAAAGTCATTTGGTGTCTTACAGTGAAGATAGAGGACAGTTTGACCTAACTTTCATTATGGTAATCTGCCAAATATTAGAAGCAAAAATGACTTTACATTGTAGTCGATTTCATTCATTTACCCATTTTTCAGAATAAGCATTTGCAGATCCTATAGGTCGCATTCCAATAACTTTTTTTGCATCTTCTTCCCTTGTACCTGCATCCCTCCATGTACTGTTGACTGTTTGACTTAAGTGCAAGCATTAAGAAGCTGAATATAGTCAATATGACTTTCAGATGGATAAAAATTATGTAAAATAAGCCCAGAATTTAGAAGCTCAATAATTAATTATGGAGATATACCTCAATTAAAATGACTGCAATCCATATCGTATCTCAGTTTTGTCTGGGTGGAATCACTGATAGTGTCTTCTCTCTTCTAGCCTTTAAACTGTTGTCAGTATGATACTAGGTAATGAATGGTGTTGTTGGAGAGACAATAAGTATGCAACTGATAGCTGTCAGCATATGGATAATGACACATCTTGCACCTTTTCATTGCACACATTCTGGCTGCACAGAGATATCTGAACAACAGATGAGGTGACAATGGTGGTTGTAGCACATTTCAGAAACAATAATTGTCCATTCAGGTCCCTTTAAAAGGAAGGCAGCAAAGAACTGCTAAGTTTTCTATCACTAAGACCCTCAGAAGAATCAATCTTACATAATGAATAATAATAATACAAGAATGGGGACAGCTGCTCAACTGAACATCATCAGTATTGGCACCTTCCAGGAGGAGTAATCAGTAATCCTCTTGACCAAAGCAGGTGTCACAACAAGATAAAAGTCATGAGCTACAGCTCCAGTGAGAGTCTGTTGCCATAGACAGAAAGATATGAATTGATTTCACTTCTGAAAGGCACTTAAAACATCTTCTCCAGTTGAGAGGAGAAATCTACTGTCACTGCTACTGTCCACGTATCCAGAAACTGCAGTGAAACTTGCAGAGCTTGTTACTTAAAAAAGCAAGGAGTGTTCAGATGGCCAAGCGCCAAGCAAAATGAACAGTTACCAAAAAATTATTTTCGTCACCACAGCCCAGCACAATGTTGTCAGGTTTATGTTCTTTCATTCCTGCTTTTTAGCTAAAGGCTGCAGAAAGGCTACCAGTTCAAATAGTAAATATTAAAGGATTTCTTTTTAATTTTATTTTGTACATGTGAAAGAACCATAGAATCATTTAGGTTAGAAAAGACTATTGAGATCATCAAGCCCAACCGTTAACCTAACACTACCATGTCCACCACTATACCATGTCTTAAGCACCACGTCTACACGTCTTTTAAATACGTCCAGGGATGGTGACTCCACCACTTCCCTGGGCAGCCTGTTCCAATGCTTGACAATCATTTCAGTGAAGAAATTTTTTCCTAATCTCCAATCTAAACCTCCTCTGGCACAACTTGAGGCTGTTTCCTCTTGTCCTGTCACTTGTTATCTGGGAGAAGAGACTGACCCCCACCTGCTGGCCACACTGTTTCTGATACAGGCCAGGATGCTACTGGCCCTCCTGGCCACCTGGGCACACTGCTGGCTCATGTTCAGCTGCCCATCAACCAGCACCCCAGGTCCTTTCCCACCAGGCAGCCTCCCAGTGGCTCTTCCCCAGGCCTGTAGCACTGCCTGGGGTTGCTGTGACCCAAGTGCAGGACCCAGCACTTTTCCTGTTTGAACCTCACACAACTGGCCATGGCCCATTGGTCCAGCCTGTCCAGATCCCTCTGTAGAGGTGCAGCCTCACCAGTGGTGAGTACTGGGGGACAGTCACTTCCTTACATCTGCTGGCCACACTATTTCTGAATGATAGTGAGTTTGATCCTGCAGTGAATGTATTTGCAATGCAATCACCATTGGAAGCTGCATGTGATGATTACGCAGCTTCTTGTTGCCTGCCTTTAAAAACTCTCTGACACAAGTTTATGTCAGAAACTACCTTTGTTCATCTTCAGAACCCAAACCCAAGCAAATTTCAATCAATGTCATAAATAATAGTAAGGCAAAGCCATGATTTTAATAAACTTTCAGCCTTCTTTCTAGGCTGAAGTGTAGCACACATAACACTTTGGGATTGAGAGTCCTAAAATATACTGCTGCAGAATGACAGATTTCTAGGGTCAATTATTGTTTCACAAAAGGGAAAATAGAAAGTTATTATGATGTGTCACAAGTGAAAAAACAAAAAGCACAACTTAAAGGAAACTATGTCGGACTCTTTTCCCAAGTAACAAGTGATAGGTCAAGAGGAAACGACCCCAAATTGTGCCAGGGGAGGTTTAGATTGGGTATTAGGAAAAAAAAAATTTCCCTGAAAGGGTTGTCAAGCGTTGGAACAAGCTGATCAGGAGTCACCATCCCTGGAGGTATTAGACGTGGTGCTCAGAGACATGGTTTATTGTGTGGACTTCGCAGTGTTAGGTTAACGGTTGGGCTTGATGATCTTAATGGTCTTTTCCAATTTAAATGATTTTACAATTCTATGATTTCTTTGACTCTATAGAAGAAATGATTCAATAATGACTAGGCAAGCATTCAGGAAATAATGTGTTCCTTCTTAATGTCATCGATCTCGTATTTGTGGGGGGGGAAGGGGGCGGAAGCGGGGAGGGAGCCTGCTAAATATTGTGTTCAAGAGTTTTCTGTGAAGTATTAGAGGAAAGTTGGACCGGGCAGTTTGCTCAAACAGCAAAAGTGAAAGTAGAAAGATGAAAGAATATCTTGGGTAAAGCCACTCTTTAATTTTGAGCTTTCAGAACACTATTAAAAATTAACCAAGGAAAAGGTAATACATACTATTGCCCAAAATATCCTAGAACTCAAAATACTATTCTCCAGCTAACTAGACACAGGTGGTTTTTTTTCCTAGAGGCATTGAAAATTAGCAAGTAGCTTGAGGGCCCTGCAGCTGTATCAGATCTATTGAAACTCTTCCCATCAGAGCTATGGATGACCAGTTTCTTAGGGCCTCTACTGATGGAGATTCTCTGGGCAATTAATTCCAAAGCCTGATTTTCCTTACCATTAGAAAATTGCTTTTTTTTTTTTTTTTTTTCTTTTCTTAACCTGCAAGTTACTTCTGTCCTACCTGCAATGAACATGAATGAGTTATTGCCTTTTTTGTTGCAACCATCTTTAACATTTTTAGGGTCTTTTTCATTTTCTCCCTAACTCTTGTCTTCTTCACATTATTCCTCCAGTTTTTTGTTATATTTTGTAGAGTACTCACTGCCGATCAGTCATATCCTCCTTAAAATGTGGCATCAAACACTGCACTTAAGGTTATGGTTGAGGTCTTTCCAAAGTGAAGTAACAAAGGAGAATTCCCTCATGTGTCTTGTAGATAACATTGTCCTTTACATTTTCAGTCTGACATTTGTACATATGTGACAGTGACTCGGATGAAGCTTGTTATCCAGTGGATAACCTCAGGTCCTTCTTAGGAAGACTAAACCTATTTGGTTATTTCCTACTGAGTGTTTGCTGAATTGACTGTTTCTGACCTCACCTTTCAAAGGTAATTGCTAGCAGCAATGAGATTCCCTCAGTCATTTTTCTGCATATTCTAGGGTGAAATTCAAAGGGCCCAGCCAATGTGAAAAATTTTAACATATCTCAGTTCTCTCAAGTTTTTCCTATTATGACCAGAGTTTCTAGTCCTTTGTCTTAAGTGTTAGCTGTTGTGGCTTTCTGACCACAGCTGATCCCTCAAACAGCTTTTCTTCCCATTGAGCAGCAACCCAACTCTTTCTTTTCACTATTGCTGATAGTGGTATTATTACTATTGCACTTAGTGGTTTTCTTAGGAAGGTTTTCCACTTTAACATCCCCCTACCAAAAGTACGTTGCAGCGTTACACAGACTAGAGGAAGGGCTTTGAAAGTCGGTGTACAATTTTTATAATATGGGACTCCACAGAGGGACTAGATTTACAAGAGCAATTGAAGACAGTTAAGGCAGTACTTGACAGGTAACACGCAGATGTCCCTATTCTTATAGTCTCTGTGGAAACCTGACTTGATCCAATTAATAACAAGGTACCAGCACCAAAGAGAATAAAGAAAAATGTTTCAGAGGGACCAAGGATCTTGAAAGCAAAGGTCATGTGTTAAATCCAGGAGAGGGCTGAATCTGAAAACTGGCACCTTGTTCATAAAATTGAGTGACATCATGTGTTTCGCTTAGAGATTTAATTTCTTCATAATGCTGTTCTTTTAATGTTTGAAGGCCACCAATTCATTTATGTATCTAATCACAATCTTCTGTGGTTCTTTCACTCCATGAAAACATCCCGAGTGTTCTCATGTTTTATTCTTCTCTCTTCACATAGCCTTTTTACTGTTTTGAAGTGGCAAAGAAACAAGGGGAGAAGGGAAATGAGATGATTACAGAGTAACAGGTTAAAGGCATAGCATCTTCTGCAATGAGCTCTAATACCATTGTTGAAAATGCCTTCTTTTTTGCTGTTTGGTTTATCCTTGTTTGGTTTGGTGTTTTGTTTGTTCGGGTTTTTTTTGGGTGTGTGACCTCTTCAGCAATGTCTCCGAAACCCTGGGCAAAGTTCTGCAGACCAGTTACTGTCAGGTTCTCCCGTCAGTAACAAATGAATGAGATTGATCAAATGTACTATCTGGTCCCAGAGAAGTGCAGACATACAGAGAGAGCTGGTTGTCCTCTTGTTCTTGGATGTGGGGCATTTTGAGTCTCTGATCTTTCTATAGTCCTTCCAGGAGCAGTCCTCTTTAATGCTAGAGACCTTTGCCTCCAGATTTCATAATGGTCAGTACCACAATCCTTCATCCATTAATGCATCTTTGATTTTTCCACCTCTGTAGCTCCGTCTTTAGGTTCAAATGAGTTGAGATTTCTGTTGGAAAGTTTGTCAAGAGCCATACACCCAGCAGGCAGCTTGCAGTGCCATAGGACAGGCTTTCAGAAAAAAAGTCAGTGTTTGATAGCCAAATGCAACATGCTATTTTAAGGTCTTTAAGTTGTAATAAAAAAACACAAGTCTGCGTGGGTGTCCTTTACGACAGCCTTTTGCTTCCTTCTTCGAAGACATTTCACTGCACGTGCTGAGCATTCACTGGACTGCTGGCAGTCTCACCACTGAATGCATGATGTGCTTACAACTATGAAGCCTAAATCAAACTTGGATTCTGCTCTGTAATCACAGCCCTGCAGCCCCAGCCATATGCTCAAGGTATGGATCTTTTGCCTGGCACTTCCAGTAGAAAGCTGTAACTCAGCAGCTTATGGCCTTGCTCCAGAGTCCATTCCTCACTCCCTTAATTCTCCTTCTGTACTCCTTTCTGTGAAATTTCCCCGAAAGTTTGAAATGCTTGGTATATACTTCAGTTCACCAGGATTCAGGTGCTCAGTGAGAGTCCCCAGACCTACAGATAAGGGTTTACACATCTCTCTACTGGTAGATGGGAGTTCCCTTTGTCCGTTTTCCAAGCCAGCCAAAGCTGTGTAGCACAGTCAGCATGATATTGAGTACAAACTAATAAATTGCCATGACTCAGTGCAGTTAACTGGGCCTCAGCACTCCTAGTAAGTTTACGTTGCTTCCAGTTGCCTCTGACCCTGAGCAGAACAATCCTGAACTTGCTTAGCCTGAGCCCAGCAGGCTCGTGTAAACACCCGGACTGTGCAGGAGCGTGCTGTGGTAGATTTTGCCCAGCACTTATAGCACAACAGATCCCTGGAAACAAATTGAGTGGAGAGGTCTCTTTTAACAGATTAATGTCCCCTTGTCCCCTAAAACTCCCACCTCAGTTTCCTGGCTTCCCCTCATGTCCTTGCAGACAAGGGGCAGCCTGGGCTGTGGAGGCACATCCCTGCCATCCGGATTTGTGTTTGCCCACACCAGCCCGTCTGCTTTTCCCAGGCAGAGTTTATGCTGGCTGCTTTGTCAGCCGCCTTCTGCATAGGAAGCAACTGGTGTGCTGCTTTGCTGTCCGGCTGCTGTTTTTCATTAAACTTCTGGTAATGAAATTACCTCTTGTGACTTCTCTCCAGCTTTTATGCTGACTTGAAAGTGGGTTCAAATTTGTTACTGCCCCAGCTCTGCCAGTAAGGGTGTAATAGATGGACAGGCAGAAGTTCAGTTAAAAATGACCAGAGAGAATGAAAGTCATACCTGCTCTTTGCTTTTAGCTGCATTTTTATATTATTTTGATACTATATTATACAGATCTGATCTCAGAGCATTCTGCCTTCAAGCTCTCATTTCCACACTCAGCACCAGATGTTACCGTCCCTTCAGCTGAGCTTAGTGGCTCAGCAGATTCTTTCTAAATTTGGGTCTGAGAAATAATTGATGTTAAAAGAGCCAAATTTAATTTATTTTTTTTTTTAATGACCCTAGTGTGGGTTTGGGCATGGCCAGGCAAATGCTTGAACTGAGGCAGCTGAAAGGATGTGGTGGAAGGGAGAATGGGTCAGGATCAAAGCCCTGGTCTACTCACCAGCATCTAGGCTTTATATCACTCACTGCGGTGCTGTTACTACAGAGGCAAATCCCTGCTCCCTAGTCCCCTTATCCTCTCCACAGTTTGGTAGCTTATAGGACCCTATCCCAGGAGAGAAACTGCCCTATTAACGTGAAATTGAACAATAAAAGAAGTGGATGGGTCAACTATTGGAAACATGGTTACTAAAACATCAGGATTTTTGCATGTTCTTGATGTCATTTGGAATTTGTGGCAGCAGTTTTCAGGGCTGCATGATCTCCTCAGCACTTTGGTGTTCATATTCCTTGGGCATTATGGGAGGTGGCCAAAAAATTTGCCCTTTAGGTCTTTCAAGAGGTGAGGTAAAGAACAAAACAGTTTGATCTCAGTAAGATTTCACTGTGCTATGGTCTGTAGCTGAGACAATTATTTTGGGTATCAATAGTACAAGAAAGTATCCCAGGTCATTTGAGTTTGGCTGTAGGAAATGACTAATATAATGAGGAACAGAAGTCCCATTGCCTTCATGTTTGTTTTATTTTCCTTGGTGGAAAGAGTTGACCCATGTAACTAGAGCATTTTGTACCTGGGATTATTACTAGCTTCTTAATCAAGGAAGTCTGAATACTTTGGCTGCATTGCCACGCTCCAACTCTTCCCTACTCCCCACTCCAACTGAGAAAGGTTATAGATTGGACGAAGTTTGAAATGACTCTTGTTTTTAAAGCATGATTTTGTGAAGAAGCAAAGAGCAGTTACTGCTTTAAGAGAATCTGTCACCTTGTCCTCTAGAAGAAAGACAACAACACTCTTTTCCAATAATGGACCTGTTATCTCCCTCCTGGAATTTATCAGGCAAGAAACATATTGATCCAATTTGCAGGTTGCAGCCTGTAGTTCTCTAAACATGTCCAAACCCCTAGCACATGATGATGGCCAGAACTTACTCTGCATTTAGTTGCAGACGTGTACCTCCCCATCCCTTCTCCCTTGTGGGCTCCTGTTGTCTGTACAAGCCAAGAAACCTACAGCAGAAGAAAAATTTCTCTGTTTCAACTAATTTATTTTAACTCTGTTCTTTAAGAAATTCTCTTACAATGTTTTTCCTCCTTGGTCTCTCACCAACTATGAATTTGGAGCAAAAAATAGTACATGGAACTATTTATATCCAAGAAAAATATGCATAATTTGAGTTAAAAAAATCTAGAAAGTTTTTTCCATTTATTATTTATAAACTGTTGTAATTTTTTAATATTCCTTTTGGAGCCAGTATTTCTGTTTGCGTAGAAGTGGCACTTCGCTTTTTATCTCTGGGTCTGCTTTTTAAGATTGCTTTTTAAGATAACTGACACCTTATCCTTCTCAGAATACCCTGTTGTAATGATTCACTGTGCCTTACCTGTCATTATGAAACAAAAATGAATGTGAGATCATTCTTTTTCTGATCGATTTAGAGTGAGAAAGATAAATCTTTCTTGTTTGTTAGACACCGTTTATAGAGGCTACTATGGCAACAAAATTAATGACAAACAAGGAGGCTGTTAATTAATTGTTCAGGCTGACTAGAATAAGAAAATCCTGAATCTTTTCTGAATCCATTTACTACCATCCCAATAGCTGTTGGTTATTTGTTTGAAGAGTTAGTGTGTCTTTTTACTGCACTGGAAAAAAAGAGGTTTGTGATAGCAGAATTGAAAGGGCGCATGGACTCCATTGGCTGCCTTTGCCCTGTGATCCCACTGGACATGATCGCTAAAGTTTGTGTCGTGCTCACAGTGATCCCCTTTGCTGCAGGTAATTTGATGAACGAAGCTGATAATGCCTTTAGGCCACTAAGGACGTAAACAAATAGGAGTAGTCCCTGCCTCCAGTGGTTTACAGTCTACCAAGCCGATACATACCAAACAAAAAGTAATACTTTGGGATGCAGGCAAAAAGGGTATTTCCAAGTGCTTTTTTAAATAGTCCTGGGATCCTAGGAGAGATTTAATGCTGATATGTGTTACTGGGCGTGAGACGAGGTGAAGAATACATAATCTCCCCGGGAAGAGAGGAAGAACCCTTGGGAGGCCTACAGGTAGTTAAGTATATAAACTACAGCAGTTTCCTTACTACTAAAATTGGCATATTATGCTCTCTAAAGCAGGATTGATAAGTTTTCCCAACAGAAGAATCAAACAACAAACTGATTTGAGGCGTAAATTACAGAGAGACTGATCCACTTTACTTTTTGAATAAATTACAGTTTGAGAAAACAAATACACCTATAGAGAGAGTTCAGAGCATGAAACATTTGGGAATTGTTCATATTTATGTATGCATTTAATTCAAAGATCCAGACACATGGTGGAAATGCATATGGCCAGCACCCCGAAAGGTCAGTTGCCATATAGCCAAAACTCTGTCTTTCCACAGAATTTTGACAGATGGGTGAGATCTCTGCTGGGTCAGAGCGGGGAGAGGAGCTATCACATAGCAACAGGATGCTCCTTTTCCCCTCCTCTTCAGGCACTGTTTACTTTCTTGGGATGTCAGGTTTCCAGCCATATGACAGTTGACCTTCCAAAGTGTCAGCTATATGGAATTAGAAGTGTATGAAATATGAACTGGAGAACCAAAGAGTACCCACTTTGACTTCCACAACGAAACCCCTTCAACAATTGACTTTCCTTCACAAAGTCAATAATTGTTGCTTCTGAATAAATTAGAAACAAGCTTCCAAGGCTGTGACAGGGCTCAAAAGTAGTGACTAAACAACTGGGAAGCATTTGCTTTTCTATAATAACTCTCCAGTAAAGAGCTAAATCGAGACTATTCAAACAAAAGAATAAACCTGAATACTGGTTACAACAGTGTATTACATTTTTCCCCTGGTGGGCACACATGTGGTTATTACTCCAGTGACTCTTTCCCCACTAGGTTTCCTCATTCCTCTGTTACATTGAAAGGTAACTCTAGAAAACAAAAGCGCTGGGAGTTGGTATTTCCAAAAAAAGTACTGGTGGCTGCTCACAAGCTGTGCACTAGCGTGCTCCATAGCAACGTGTAGGTTTGCAACACCATACGAAGTAGTTTGGCATGCTTTATCTTCTTCTCACAGCCATATAGGTATACTAGGAGTGTCACCTACTGTGTGGGATATGTACATGATTGTGGTCCTTCAACCCTTACTCGGACAGAACTCCAATTACCTCAACTTAAAGTTTCTTTCTTGGTTGTGTGGCCAAAAAAGCTGTATGGTTACATGTGATGATAGCTGTATCGGGTAAGCAGTGATGTGCAGTGTATGCTGAGAGAAGAACTTCCCTTGCTTGAAAGTAACCATTAGAATACTTCTTCCCTTCCCTCACTCAAGTTTACATGTCTTAGCTATTTCCATTTCTTAGCTAGCTAAGAAAAGGAGGAAAAAGCCTCAGTGCAAATAATAGCAAGGGGATTATTTTCAGTACAATAGTAAAGATACCAAAGGCCATCCTGTTTTCCAAGTTCTCTTCTGTTTCTGCCACCTATGATATCTACACCAAACATGGTCTCATCAGTCAGCTACAGCGTGGTGGGTTCATGCATATTCACCAATTTGCAAGTTATGCATGTGGAGCTCTTAGCATAGCTGTTTCTTTGTCTTTCTGCTTTTCTTCCTTCACTAATGAATCAAAACGCTTACATGCCTAGCATCAGAGGGCTGTATTCTGTGCTTGCCGTTTGCCTTTGTACACCAATTAGGTCTTTGTAATTTAAATGATGTTTTATTTGCTGATTTGGAAGCATCCTTGTTGGTAGAATGAGGTTTTCTTCATCCTGCAACTGTTCTTTGATATAATGATTTATTAAGGTACTAGGAGAAATATTGATCCTGCTAATAGCTTCTGCCTTGCCACAGAATGCCTTACATTTTACTCACTGAAAGGGCCATATTCCTTTTCTCATCATCTGATTGACCATAAATGCTTTGGCCTTTCCCCAGCAATTATCACACTTACCAAAGTAGTGGGTAAAAGTCAAGTATTTATAGACTAATTAGAGAAGTCAACATGTCCAAATGTGCACTTTACATAGTACAAAGAGTTATTGGACAGCACTTTGAAATTAGGGAGTGGTTCCATACTGTTCAAAAACAAATTAGCAAATTCAGAGGAGTTATGTATATATTATCGATTAGGACTGTCTTTCTGGGAATTGCTGTGTGGAGTTATGTGCTGGGCTTGTGATTTATTGATGTCATTTATACTTACATTTCATTGGTATTTTCCACTGTGTTCTCCGTGTATCCTAACCTCCTCTTTCTTGAGAAAGCTTACTAATGTTAATGCCTGCAAGGTGGTGGTGTTTTTGTAACCTTCAATTTTGTAACCAGTCTGGAGCTGATTCCTTTTTTAGTTTCTGTTCTCCACCTTGGAAAGTGCATTATTCCTGTGGTAGCCACAAACACTGAAAGGGGATAAGGGACAGCTGCATGGAAAATGCAGCACAAGGCTTTTAAGGGACACAGTTTTGTTCACCAAAATGAAGCCAAATGGAGATGGACATGACCTGATCACCTGCAGAATAGGTCACCAGTGTCTCCAACAGGCCGCTTAAGGTTGTGGACACAGCATTATGGAAAACAGTTTCCTCTGTTTTATCCTGTCTTCATTTTCCTTCCTGTAATTCATGCATAAAGGCTCAAATTGGGGTATGGTAAGCCAGAGGCATTTACTTAATGCTAATTTAAAGGAAATTCTTCTTCATAAGACTGGAGGACTCATTGCTTCATAGTATTGTTTGGTCAGTATCTTGACTGTCTAGATTCAGATACAGTTGGGGCATCCATAGATTTGTGTTCCAGAGTTACACCAGTTAGTGAAAACACATTAGTAGAGGTAGAGGTATGTTAATTTTTATGCTTCACAGTTGGAGCTGATTTCTGGCTATTTAGGGGGTCAGAAAGACTTTACCTGTAGGGGGATGATTATTAGAAATTGGGGGGTTTTTAGTCCTTTGAAAAATTTCCCCCACCAAAGACTGTTGAAGACAGGAAACAGAGCAAGTTTTGCTGCTGTTCAGAAATGTCCCTTGCTCCTGTGCAATCACATATCCCCAAAATTCTGGCCAGGAAGCACCATGCAGGAGAGTATTAATGTTGCCTTGCCTTGAGATCTGTATCTCTAATTATGCAAGTATTAGTCTGTTCAAAAATTGGTTTTAGTTAACATTTGGTACTTCTCTGTTATTTTGCTCAGTGTAAAGCACCATTGCTAATGAAGCCGTCGCAGAGGTGAGATGACTTTTGTCACCCATATGTGAGCTAGTCATCCTGCATAGTCAGTGGAGACAAGCAGGCATTTCTAGGACAGGAATCATCTC
Organism: Falco biarmicus; assembly: GCF_023638135.1. Classification (NCBI taxonomy): domain Eukaryota; kingdom Metazoa; phylum Chordata; class Aves; order Falconiformes; family Falconidae; genus Falco; species Falco biarmicus. The sequence goes on from NC_079289.1 coordinate 33,137,095, forward strand.
AGTTTTAAATAGACATGCAAAATAAAACAGATTCATTGCACCTTAAAAGCGTTTCCCTCTGTTAACAGTGAAGGGAGCTGGGACTAACTAGCTCAGAGGGAGGTGTCCACAGTTCAATGAGATGAACCGATGACGATGTGGTACGTGGGATGAATTGCCCCCTCTAAGCCCCAAAACAAGAAAAGATGCTGCTGAGAAAGCCTAGATAGCATGCTCAAATTCAATCCCTATTTTTTAGATTATACAAGTTAGCTGAGGTCTACCCTACGTGTCCAATGTGCTGGGTTACTGCTGGTCTGGATCTGATTTGAGTACAGGAGATGGGGCTCTCACGGATGTAAATCTGCACAGCTCCATTAATGCCAGCAGAGTTCTGCTAACTACATCAGCGCAGGATCTGATCGGCAGAAAGGTAATTCTCTACCTGAATTACAGTAGCAGTCAGGGGATGAGATAATATCTTCCTCTAAACTGGCCAATGTGATGCATGGGTTTGCCTTGTTCCAGCTAGAGCGACTTGCTGTAACAGTGGTGTGGGGACAAGGGGCAGGGAGGGTCCCCTTTGCAGTAACTGCAGATGGACAGGTTGTACACAGGGCATGGCTGTTCCTGGGGTGTTGTGGTTAAAACCACAGCGGCCCACTCGCAGCAGCCAGAAAGGATCCCACCCCATGGCCAGCATTGTCAATAGATGCCCTTCAGTAATTTCTCTGCAGCAACATATCTTTGTCTCTGAATGTTAATTAATAATTGATCTTGTTATGTATGTAGAGGAATCTCTATAATTCACTTCTCTGGGTCTCATAAATGACTGCCTTGTCAGATTTTATGGTGAAATAGTAGATCCAAAATTAACATAATGTAGCAACCAAATCGCGTATATGGCCTTGATCGGCAAATGCTTTTGCCCCTGAATAATTTTAGTTATTACAACTGAACTCACTGGGACTCACATATGCTTTGGCTGGATGAAAGCCACAATGTTTATTGAATTAATTTATTTCGTACACTACGTGTGTTCAAATTGAACTAATTTATCTGTCATGTATCTAGGCATTTCTCAGCATATATTATGCAATTATTTTTTTTAATTGTGGTTCTAGTGAATCAGAAGCCTAGCTAATATTTTCAGTAGATATTTACATAAAACTGAACCTTAGCTCATGTTATGAGGTAGAATCTTACTTTATATATGTCTATGTGGTAATATATGTTGTATTATTTAACAGATACTATTATATATGTAAGCAATTATAGGTATCTGTTCATAGATGGGCATATACAGATAGACGGTCTCCATGTATCTATATATTGCATATACTTATATGCATATTCTATGCATTTGAAAATACATACAATTGCTTTATTATTAAATACAGGTAAACCCAGGCATACCCTAACTCAAACCCATCTGTCTTTGCTTTCAAATAAACAATCTGATTATATTTCTGGAGTTTAAAATAGATCATTCCTCTTGTGGGGAACAGCATGCTGTGTAACTCTGTGAGGAAGGAAACTCATAAGCTTCAGTTTTAATGCTCATCCAGTGTCTCAGTGTGGACAAATGTCATCTGCTTTATGTCTGTGTGTTGTGAAGCTGAAGAAATGTTGCACTTTGTAATGACACTGTGCTTATATATTGCTTTGCTGAGAAGAGGGAATGAAGGGGAGGTAAGAACCTTGCCAAGAGCCTGTAAATTTAAAAATAGAAAATAAAAGGTTATCTGATATTTTTGTATTTAAACAAAACAATAAGGAATATTTAAATGATACAATAAGGAAATACACTGAGCTTCCTCTGAGGATGTTGCTTAATGATATACAAATAATTGCTCCAATTGCAGTGTTTGAAATGAGTATGGTTTATGATCTAATGCCTAAAGATCATTAACCAACATCTGCTATTTTCTGGAAACAGTGCTGAAAAAAGCTCCAAATATAAACTCCTTCAGTTAAATTGCCCTTTTTATATGCTGTAAGTAACGGGGAGAGAACCATGGGGAAGTCTGGAGGTGCTGCTCACATTCGGGTAAAACGAGAGTGTTCTCTGTCCTTCGGAACTGACCTGGAGAGATTAGTTGGCTTCCCTTGTAAAGGAGGAAGTGGTTGTTATCCTTACTTTTTTATTTTAAATGGACTCAGGCAGCCATGAAGGCTTTTAGGCAGGATGCAGTACATTTGGCCCACGGGGCTGGCAGTGCTGGCCTTAATGCATTGCTCACTGGCTGTAACCCCTGGTAGCATGGATCTCAGTTAGGGTGCTCAGCGTTCCCATGTGGAACTGATTCTGATAGCCATGCTCACGTGGTGGTGTGCCTCCATTCACGAGATGCCAGGTTCACATTAGCGCAAAATACAGCTAGATGCTAATAATGCTGCCTATGGGTGGCCCCTGTGAGAGAAATTCTGGGCTTGAGATGTGCTGGTGTGTGGGTGTCAATCTCCTCACTTACCTGGTCATGTTATTTGGCTAGTGGTAGCACAGGAGTTAACATAAATCAGATGTGTGCTTCTGTGCTTATAGGCCAAGCTTGTAATATATAGAGGCTCTGTCTTTCAACCTCTGCTCATAAGGTATCTTTATATTCACGGGCTTTTCCGATGATCTTGTCAGGCTGCTTTTAAGAGGAAGGCTTTTAAAGATTCGTTTCCTTAAAAAAGATGCCTATAGATAAAAGTGCATCAGTGCACATTAGGGATGAAATTTTCAAAGCAAGGACATCCTGTTAAGCTCTGTTTTGCCATTGTTGGCTTATATGTTCCTTCTTTTGTGTGAAACGGCACAAACATCTCTGCCAGAGGCCTTTTGTTTTGGGGTTGATCTGAATTTAAGGTCAACTGCTTAAAAATGAGATTAAACAAAGGTGACAAAGTTATACTAACTGAGTTGTTTCAATTAAATTTATGTTTTCAAAAAGAAACAACCTAGTGGCAAACAGCTGCCATTGGTGAATGTATTTCAGCAAACACATGTCTACAGGCCAAGATATAATCTGTGCAAAACATCACCCCCCAATAAACGAAAGCAGTTTGGGGAAGCTGATTTCTCAGTGAAACAGCAAAATGATTTGTGTTTTCTCTACTGTGGGGCAAGAACATTTTTGTGTTGGTACCACCACAGCTGATGCACACCTGATTCTCACCCTAACTTTCCCTAATGAGGTTTATTTATTTCCCTGCTCTCCGTTTGATCACTGGTCATTTAATACTGTCATTCAGGAGTATATGTGTTCAGGGTTTTTGCAGAGATGCTGCTAACATGTAAACAGGGGTTAGTGGAGCTCAGCAGCAGTTGGTTGCATTTTTCAGTTCATTGTTTTGACATGTGTCCCCTTGTAAGTGGTTTAACACCTGGTGTACTCCAGTTCTGTAAAATGAGGTAAAACAATTACTGTCCACCAAACAGACTGAACCCAGGCATGAATTTATGGCTGTTAGGGAGCACCTCAGGAGTCATGGACAATGGCAGTGAAAATGTTAAAAACAATCTAAATTCTACTAATATGTATTTAAAAGTGAAACCCTTTCCAAACCTTTTAATTTAAGAAGAAGAGTACAGGTAAAAGCAATGTTTTAGTTCTATTAAGCTAAACTTGTAATTTATCAGTCCTCGGAGTCATATACTTCCCCTTGGATATAATAGAAGATGTCCCTGCATACATCAGGCTTGCCTCAGGTGTCATTTTCTTACAGGCAATTGAGAAATCTGCCTTCTTTTCTCTGTGATTCAGCATCCTGCAATCCAAGGAGAAAGAGGGTTTTCAGAAAGAGAAATGACAGTTCCTTTAAGTTTATATTAACATTATCACACCAACTGAAAAGGTCAGGAAATTCAAGATTTTCTGTAATGTTACAGGCTGTAACGCTGACTCAGGTGAGTTAACCAGCCTATGGAAGGCAGTGGACTTGTGCTGACTTAGCATGTACAGCCTTGGAGCTATATATTCAACCATTCTTGGTTAATTAATACGCTAAAGATGTCTTTTTTATATAGCTTTGGACATGTACTGCTGGGGAAATGTCAACTTGAGCACAGAGGGAGACTGGAATCTTCCTAGTGACTTGAAAAGTCAGGTACGAGCAGAGCTTCTCTGCTTGCCTGCTTTAGGTGGACAGGCATGCCCAGACCACATACCTGGACCAGCCTTGATGCCTGGACTTGGACCAAAGACCGAGCCTTTGTCTTCATAAATCTTTTGTCCTTCCCGAAGAGTTGGCTCTTTAATTGGCCATTGTCCTTCTAGCCAAGCAGGACTAGATAATTCTAGCCAAGCAGGACTAGATAATTTCTCCGTTAGAGGACTGCAGAGCTATGTGCTATGAGTTGTAATGTGAAAAATTTACTGTGCAGGAACCAAAAAAAAAGAAGAAAAAAAAAAAGTGCTAAATTCAAGATGCTTCTAACCTGACATAAATAACCTCTGTTGCCAGTCACCATACCATATCATGGATCAAAGTTATTTTTTAATAAAAAACATTTGGGCAAGCAGTTTTTAATTTGTAGATGACATTGGAAACCACTCCTGTGTAGTTTGTTGGGGTTTTTTTCTTCTTTCTGAGGTTCTTATTTTGAATCCACTTGTAAGGCACCAATGTCATATGCAAAATATTTCATTATTATATTAAAAGAAGAAAAGTGTCCTTGACCAAGATTTTATGGTGGAATTTTAAATCTCTTAACCATAGGGATTTGTAAATTGAAATACAGATGCAACCTTGAAATGTACAGTTTCAGCATTGTTGGCCGTAATAAATATGAGCCATAAAGTAAACCTCTGCTCTGAACCAGATTGGATCAAGCATTGTTGCTGAAGCTCCTATGCCATTTTTCTGTTTTTCCCAGCATCTGGTTTTACAGATCACTTTTCTCCATTTCAAGGTTGTATTTTTTTCTGAGGCCGGGGTTAAGGAATTGTCACATCCCAGGGGGGATCTTTGTTTTATTTTTTAATCTATCTTGCTGTAGCTTTATTTCTGGAGGAAGTGGTTTCAGTAATCCATACTGATGAGTTCCCTGCTCTCTAGGTAGGGTTGACAGGTAGATTTATGAACCAGGAGAAGATAATCTGCTTCCACAAGGGGTCACTGGTAGCAGTGCACATAGCAAGTAGTTTCTGCCATGCTTCTGTAAAGGGCAGGTTTAGACAAACCTCTCATCAAAAGGAGTAAAAAAGAAAAAGGAGTTCTTACTCTTCAGAAGATACGTACAAAGAAAAGGGGCAAAACAGATAAATGAGTATGCTTCTAAGAAGCATACTTTTTTTTCTTTCCTTTCATTAGTCAGGTAGCCATATTTGTGCCAGCCCTTTCTGAGTTGGGACTTCACCATTCTCTGCTGATGGCGGATGCTTGGCTGACTTTGTTTTCAGTCTGTTTTAACGGCCATGAGGTTTGCTAAAGCTACAGATAGCATATCAGGAGATAATTAATTCATCTGTAAAGTAGACTCTCTATGAGTAATTAATATAATTTCTCCTGAAATCCATGTGCTTGCCTGCCTATTGTTAAAAGAGGTTGCTGCAACTTGTAATTTAAGGACACTTCTCTCCTGGTTTCTCTGTGTGCAGGAAGCAAAGGTTCCTGGTGTCAGAGGACAAATCTCCCTTTTAATTTTTCAGCCTGCCTGAAAATCACCTTTGGAGAGAGGCAACTCCATTAACAGGAATTAATGGAGCCCTTCCTGTAGTCAGAGTTCTGCCCAGAGTACTGGTGTTTGTATAATAATCAGGACATTTCACAAGGATGTTATTTCTGTGTTCCTAGAGCTTTATTTCGAAGCTGATCATCTCAGGGTAGATGTGGCACCCCAGCACACTTGAAAATACCAAAAGGTTTTTGTCTTGTTTTGGCATCCTGTCTGTGTGCAGGTCCTAGTCCCCCAAGGATAAACAGAGGAACGCTTTTCTCTGCTATCTGGTGATAATTTTCTAAAGGTCAACGTTGTCATCCCTTTTACAGGAAATCTTACCTGTCAACTGCTGCCCAAAATGGCCAGAAGATCTTTCTTTGTGTTTCTCTTGCAGTGGGGCTTTCTGTGTGCAGCATCGGCTAAGCTTTTTAGTGTTCGGATGTACTTTGTGCTATTTTTTATGTGTCCTGCCTTGAAAATCATCATTGCTCTAGTTCCTTCCCTGCCATTCATGCTAGTTCCAACCCTGTGGAATGTATGGCACAGATTCCCAACATAATGCTTTAATTTCTGATATGGGTGTTTTTTTCCCCTCTTTTCTTTTTCTTGGAAGAAGAACAAATTCAAGATTCATGCGAGGTGAAGAAACTGTAACTCCCATCAACATTGTTTTATCTTTTAACATTTAGAGGTGACTTTTAGAGCTTGTTGGTGTGAGGAATGAGTTTCTCATCAGAGAAAATTCTTCTTGCCATCAGTTTTGACATGTATTTACTGGGTTCCAGGAGGACTTTGGCTCCACCTGCATCCCTGTTCAGCACCATCCAGTGAGGGGGATAGTCTCATACCGCCTGACATAATCACAGCTGTCCGGTCTTTTGGCCAGATGGGAGCTTTATTCACCTCTCAATTTGTTAGAAACAGATGTTTTCCTCAGAGTAAAGGAAAAAAAGATGGAAAAATATTGCAGCTGCCATGAAATTTCCATTGTGGAAAGAAAGATCTGTCTAATCCAGGGTGGAATTTCTGGTCACAATGTGTGAGTAAATGCCTGTCCTGAGAACTCCAGCTAATATGTACTTGAGTAAACACCATTCACCTGAGATATGCAATGGTAACTGGCAGGTTGCAGACTTCAACAAAAACTTCTTCACAAAAATCTTCAACATTTGAAATCAGTAATTTCACCCCACTGCAGATTCCTTTGGTTCTCTTCTAATAAGCAGGCTTTTGTGGGATACGAATACTGCTTCTTGCCCAGCTGTAATCATATGCCAGTGTTTGGGCTAGAAGAAGGAACAAAATAATAATAAAAAGGAACATTTTAATTTGGATTAAATAAACATTTATCTCCTCAAACTGGTCAGAGAGAAATTAATTGTTTTATTCTTCTGATCTACTAATTACATGTACAGGCAAGCCCATGTAAGCTTTCCCTGCATGCTCTATCATTAAAGAATGGATTACGTCTGAATTAAATTACTGTATTTCCATCAAAGGTCTCAGTGGGTCAGGGTAGCTGGCAAGATTTATGGGCTAAAGAGAAGGAGGTCAATGGATGTCAGTGGTTAAAAAATACATTGTTCTGCTGGGGGAGTTATCCTTTCCTGAGAGTCTGAATTGCTCTTTTTCTCATTCTTTGCATCTCTTCGCACCCTTGCACTGCATGGACATTAATTCTAAACTCCTGTAGTTTCTTGTCAGTTCTTACCCTTTCAACCACAAAGAAACATTGTGTCAAGTGCATGCTTTCCAAGTCCCTGCCTCAGACAGGGAAGTGTAAGAGATCATGATGGCAATGCTTAATTTTCCAGGATGAGATATATTCTTAGTCCTGTTTGTCTACTGCAGTGAGGCTTTGTGTTTGTGGGCAGTGACCACAGACATAATTGCTTTCTCACTGCTGTAACTAAAATAACTGTATTCTGCCTCTTCCTCTGGCTACGTAGAAAAGCAGATGAGAGTGGAAAAGTGAGAAAAAACTTGACAAAAAATTGTTTCTTGAAGTTGAGGTTTGCGGGCAGAAAAGGCAGTAGATATCACCTGCGGGTCAGCAGCACAGAACAGTGATTTAAGAAAGAGGTAACAACTTTATTGTTGTTTGAAAAAGTGACAGACAACTTTGGACATCCAGTCGTTTTTCTACCGTAAGAGGTCTTTTCCCAAATTTTGGTTTCATAATTAGAAAATATATGTCATTATGACACAATCTGAAAAGCTTATAGAAACACAGAAAAATGCAGATGTCAGACTACCTTATCCACTTTTCCAGGTAGAGAAAATGGATCTGTGCAAAACAGTGCAGACACATGGAATGTAAGTGCCTACTTAACAAAAATTAAATACATATATACCTAAATTTCTGCTGATTTCTAATCAATTGTCTGTTTAGGCAGCATACAAAGGAAAAGCAGGAACTTATAAGTACCATTTGAGACTCACTTCTCTAAGCTGTATTAGTTGTGTTATTACCATAATTAACACATTCTCTAATAGAACTGAATACACCAGAGACTGGTGCAGGTTCTTGTCTTTGGGGCAAATGACTTCTCTGTTTGAAAGCCAGCAAAAAGGCAGAGGTTTCTTTTGCAGGCTCGGGTAGGTCAGCATTCCCAGCGAACGGGCAAGGAGCTCTCGCAGGTCTGGAGTGGAGCTAAGGTTTTATGAGAGGAGCCACACATCCCTCCCTCCATGCAGTCCTGACCTCTTCTTTTAGCACACAGTGGTCTAGGAGATGCAGAGCTGGTTTTTATGTCAGAAACACAGATGCACCAGTCACCCAAGGGGAGACTTAGTAATAACAAAAGAACATGCACCAAGCAAGCAGACAAATGTTACCGATCAAAACACAGCAGACCCATAGGAGGACCCACCAGCCTCCCCCCAGCTGCATACAATTTGCCCTTGAGACTCACTGATGTTCCAGCCTGGCAGTTGTGAGCGGAAAATCCCAGTGAGACTTTGGTGACTTGCACAGTTCCATCAGATTTTACTGAATAGTTATTTACAGAGAGTGAATGAGTGAATAGCTGCCAGACAATTTGTAATGTGTGTTGCTGTAAAGCAGAAGATAAGACAGCATTTCCTATCATAATCTACTAACTCAGGCATGTGTAATCTTGCTGTGTTCTTTCTCGGTGCATGAAGAACTTCATGGGAGAGGATGGAGAGATGGCTGAGAACACTGTTCTGACCTTGAATTTGCAACTATATATTTATTTGAACGTCTTTGAATGCTGTTTTTCCATGTGAGCATTTGCTGTGACAGAGAGGGGGGAGACAAAAAGCTGCATGACTCTCGAATGGGCCATGAAACATTCTCTGTTATTATGTTGTCCACATCTTTGGGAATCCTGCTGGTGGGAATCTCTCTGGGTCCCAGATGTCTGCCTACCCAGCTTGAACCTCACACAACTATGTGGAGAGGGGAAAAGGAAAGGATTTTTGTAGAATCACAGGAACTGAGAAGTAATTTAGGTGTCCTTGAGTTCTGTACTGACTGTAAAAGTGGCCAAGAAAAAGGGTTGAGCAAGTCGGAAAGGATCTAAGAAATTCCCCATTAGATTTCATCGTAAACCCTGGAAGAATGAGGTTCTCTATATTCCTGTTTCAAAACCTGTTGTAACCATATAATCTTCACAGTCTTATTCTCAAATATATAGAGTCACAAAATCACATAATCACAGAAAGGTGAAGGCTGGAAACACCTCTGGAGATCATCTAGTCCAGCCCCACTACTCAAAGCAGGGCTGCATCCAGTCAGGTTTTGAACATCTCTAAAGATGGAGACTCCATAACCTCTCTGGGCAGCCTGTGCCAGTGTTCGACCACCCACAGAGTAAAAAGTTTGGTGGTTGGTTTTTTTTTTCAGATAGAATTTCCTGTATTTTAGTCTGTGCTCTTTGACTCTTGTCATGTACCTGGGTGCCACTGAGAAGAGTCTGACACTGTTTTCTTTACCTGCCTCAGATATTTATACATGTGGATAAGATCCCCCTGAGCCTAGTCTTCTCAGGCTGAAAAGTCACAGCTCTCTCAGCTTCTCCTCACAAGCTAGATTCTCCAGTCCCTTCATCATCTTTGTGGCCCTTCTGTGGACTCACTCCAGAATGTCCATGTCTCTTTTGCACTGGGCAGCCCAGAACTGCACATGGTCAGATACACTAGACACATAGTCGGACACTTCAGACTTACCTATCTAAAGCATTTTTTAATCTTTTCATCTTAATTCTGTATAGTGTAGACTTACATTGACCTGTCCAGACTGGAATGGAGAGCTCAAAGACTCAGAGTAATTGATGTAGGAAGGGACTTCTTGAGGATATAGTCCAATGCCTCAACAACCAAAGCAGAGCCAGCCTCTAAATTAGTTCAGATCCCTCAGGGTAATGTCCCATTGAAATCTGAAACTCTCCAAGGATGGTGATTTTGCAGCCCTTCTGAGCTGTTGTGCCAGTGCTGCGTAACTCTCATCAGAGAGAAAATTTTTTGTGTGTCCAGCTGGAATTTCCCTTGGATACAATTTGTGATTGGTACAACTTCTGTCCTTTCACTGTGGACTCCAAGGAGGGTCTGGCTTCACCCTTGCTCTAACCTGTCTCCTTCAGCCTCTTCTCATGTGCCATGTGCTCCACCTCCTACTGTCATAGTTGGTTTCCACTGGACTCACTCCAGTTTGCCAATATCGTTCTTGTACTGGGAGGCTCAAAGCTGGACACATTATCCCAGATGTGGCCTCATGAGGGCTTGGTAGAGGGAAACAACCACTTCCCTTGCTCTGAGAGCTGACCTAGTTAATACCGAACCGCGTAATGTATGCTGGTGCACACTGTGTCCTCCAGTATGTATTGCTTGGAATTTACCAGCTTTGATATTTCTTTTATTATGTTACCTTAGTTTAGGTCTCTCTAAAGTTTCTTACAAACCTCTCAGATGATAAATATAAATTATCCACAATGTTCATTATCTTGCAGTACTCACCACACATGTTTTCCTATTCTGTCGTATTTTTATGGAATGTCATGAGACAAGACGAGATCTCAAAAGAACTGATTGGGACTTCCCCCCCCTCTCCCCTCTCCCCCGCCCCCTTCAAGATAGAAGTTAGCAATTTAAGGTTATTCCTTTTTTTTTTTTTTTTTTCCCCCAGTCTCCTGCCTATTTTTAATCTATGACATTATGCTTCACTCATCCATGGCTGGTTAGTTTCTCTATTAGCTTCTTGTATGACAGCTCATCAGAGACCTGTTGGAACTTGCCTGCTGCATTATTGTAGGATGTCAGTCACAGGCAAGGAAAAGGTGCTGGTAGATGCTGTGCGAACAGAGAATGAAAAGGTGGTAACCATCTGAAAGAGCTCACAAAGTTCTCCATTTTGAGGCTAAATGTTGTGAGCCAGCATACGTCAACCTGTTCCTGGTTGCTTTGGGAAGAGACTTCATGTGTTGTTTCGAGAAGTTTCTGATGTTATGGCATCTCCTTTCTTGTAAAATTAGCCTTAACAGAGGATGTCTCAGACAGTCACTTGAGCCCACCTGCAGTGGGCTTTTTTTTTGACCAGAAGGTACTTCTGTAGAGAGATTGCAACAAAGTAGTATTACAGGTTTGCAAAGACTTTCTCACAAATGTGGCCAAGAGTCTCAAGACACACAACAAAAACACCTAATTGCAAAGTTGGCAAGTTATGAGTGGAAGCAGGCACTATGGACTGCTCGGGTGTGCGAGTTGACCTTTTGATGCTGAATAAAATGAGCAATAAGGTCGAAGAGTCCTTGAAAGTGAAGGGCAGTTGATTGTTTGAAATGACAGGGAAAAGCAGCTAGGAAGATGAACAAAAAGCAAGCCAAATGTGAGGCTAGGGGATGATCTCTGCAGCAGCATCACGGATCAATACACCATCAGGGCACGACTGAGTTTGTCAGTGGCCAGGAAAAGGATGTTGCAGTAATTGAGACATGAGGTGATGAGATCCTAGATAAGAATTTAACAGTGTGGCTGGGAGTGAGAGGTGCATCTCAGAGATGTTAATTGGAAGAAATCTGCCAAATCCTGGGCACGTCCACAGAGCAGGTGAGGCCCTGACTGCAGTTCATGGGATCAGCTTGCAGAAGGTTCACTCCGGACAGCCCAGCAACCAGAAATGGTGAAGATGTGGTAACATGGGCTTTGATGTGGGCTAGCCGCACTCCAATGGGCTTTTACAAGTTCAGATGCTCAATTTCACTGCTGCTTTTCCTTCTGTGCTCCACATCTCTTTGGGGGTGGTGGTCGGGGTGGGGGGGGGGGGGGGTGGGGGTGGTGGAGCTTCTAAAGCTCTAAGAAATTGTTCCATTCTTTTTTCTTTTTTTTTTTTTTTTTCTTTTTTTTCTTCCTCCTTTGGGCTCTTTGGCCGATGTGCACATGAATAGTTGGAGTTTTCAATTCCTAAGGCTTGGCAGCTTCTCAGATCTCATTGTTTCTTGCACATTGCCATTCCTCCTCTTGATACTGAAGTCACAAACATGGCACTGGTAAATACTGAAGAAAACTGGAAAATTAAGGATGTTTTCAAATCCTGGAAGAAGACGGAATTTGGCCAGTTGAAGAACTGTGCACAGGAAATTAAAAAGCAAAACCCAAACCACCTCCTCTCTCCAAGGCAAACAATAAAATCAACCAAGATTACTGCCAAAGGTGGAAAAACGGATCACAGTCCTGTAGGACATTAGACTGGGAAGCAGGGGAGCAGCAGTACAGTATAATATAGTCAGTATTTCCCAGTAGCTGTAATATAGCTCCAAGTCTTCTTTCCAAATCACTTATCTCATTAAAATTTGTTACATGCCCTTTCCTGAGGCCCAGTTGTTGCATTTTCATATGAGCAGCACAGTGCTTTGGGGGGAGGCACAAGCCTACTCACATTGGAAGCAGGAGTTCTGCAAATGACTGTAAGTCATTTGGCTTCATGGTGCGCAGGGCTGAGCTGTACCCACCATGCCAGCTGAAATCATGATCCTCCTCTAACAGGGAAAAGCTGCGTCTGTTAAGGAACAAGTGCTGCCTTGCAACAGCAGATTATACATATGGCCATGGGGTTAATATTTGTTTTTGCTTATACTGGCATAGGAATTATTTTACATTCCTTGGCACGTATGTGGCACACCTGCTAAACATGAGGATTTTTGTAAAGGTAGAAACTAGACAAATGAGTAAGACGGTGGATTACTCATAGGGAGAAATCACCATTTAGAAATTCTTTGTAATCCATCTGCTGTGGATTATTTTTCAAAGAAGTCTGAAAACTTTGAATTAACCTTGAAAACTTTGAATTAACCTTGGTACTTTAAGTACAGTTTCTAGGGAGCTGTAATAAAGCTTGTGCTTTAATACCTTTCAAAGTGAGCAAGTAGAAAAAAAATCAGTGGGAGCACACTGAGGCAGCAGCCTGAGAAATGTTGCCTGTGACATTTAAACTTGAATTAATCTGCTGTGACACCGGTAACGTTTGTTGGTGACTTAGGGAGAGGATGTCTGCAGTGGTGGGTGGGATCACACATGTCATCTGGTTTTAAGGCTAGTGCCTTGGATGAACCAGTTTCCCTCTTGTCATGGTGCTGACAAGGAGCTTTTTACTGAAGCAGAGAAATCTTGGTGATGGATAGTTCATCAGGCTGTATGCTTTAGGCCAGTGTGGGTGATTTGGTACCTATTTTGCATTACTGCTCAGCAACATGTTAAAATCTTGTGCAGGGAAATTACCTCTAATACGAGATGATAACCAGATACCTTGGCTGTTCATTTCTTTAGCCATGATCTGTTTCTGTGGTACAACTGTATGTCACTGAAAACTAGATATAGAGGCCACCAAATAATTTTTCTTATTAATACTTACTAGAGTGTCTGTTCTATAAGAAACACACAATTAAAGCCATTTCTAGTTCCTGTGCTATGCATTCCACAGAGTTGATGCAATTTCAGCTGATAACATAAATGGATTCTAATGAAATTCACATGTAGCCAATGCAGGCCTTTCTGCTTTAAAAGCAAAGAGACCCCATCTCTTTTTGGGGGTACTGTTTTAACAGGAAGGTGTTCGGTGTTTCTGCTTACAGGATATTGTTTCTACATTTCTTTTGTACATTTCTCTTCTGCCCTACAGTTCTGAAACTTTGGCAATAGATGTGGACTTCACTCACAACCTTGACACTTTCATTTCTTAAAGCTAAGACTCAGCAGCATTTGGTTTTGCCCTAAGTCTTAAAGAAAAAAAAAAAAGAAAAAAAGGAAACCCAAACCAAATACAGGATGAAGTCAGATAAATTCTTTGCTATGTATCACTCCAAATGCAAGAGTCAGATATCAGCAAGTGGGATTATTTGTCTTAAACTCTGGCAGCTTTACATGTCGGGGAAAAATTAAATTTCATTCTGCTAGACTTGTCCTATGTTATTTCATTTAGCAAGCTAACAGAAACAAGTGTATATGGTTGGCCTACACATGCACACATTTTGATGACTGGATTATGTTATTTATTTGCTATGCTATTCTTGGTAAAATGTCTATTTGTTGTACTGCTTTTGATATTTTGGTTGGGTTTCATATTTTGTTAACAAGAAAGAATGGAAAGAGTGGGTAAAGCTCTTAGATAAAGCACAGTTTGGGAACTGTTGTGCTGTCTCAGTTTTGAGTTCGTCTGGGGGAATTGGTGTCTGCTGGAACTGAGCCTGAAAGTATCTTTTAAATTACACCAGTACATAGACTGTCCTCTGCTAGCTGGAGTCCCAGCAGGACTTGGCATGGTGGGTCCATCCCACTGTACCTCAAACATCAGCGCTGTGGGAATCTCCTCAATGCCTTGCTGCAGCGTAGTCCCTCTTAAAGGTATCTGATCTCTATTGCATTACCCTCATGCATGTGTAAAGAAGCATGTGTAAAAATACACACATGCATATGTAAAGAAGCCAGAAATGGAGCAAGAATCTGATGTAGGTCTCTTCTGAGAAAAACAAATAATTTTCCACACATCTTCCTCCTCTGTCCATCTCTTTTGGGATCCACCGTGAGGGTAGAAAGGTGACTTCTCAGAGGAATTGAACTCTCTTAAAAAAAGAAAAGAACCCAGTGCAGACACTCTGAATAAAGGTGATAGTATGTCCCTAACTGAGGGTCGTTTTCCAAGCTGAAGGAAACAAATATAAACATTAAAAGCCAAGTATAACTTAAACTGAACCAAACAAAAAACCCTGCAAAACTTAGAAAACTGTCATTTTGCAGAGTCCCTGTCTTTTGAGTCCATGCTCATGACCCAGAAAAATATGATAAATTATATTGAAGAGTATACAGCCCAGAAACTTCTCATTAATGATAACCATGGGCTTTTATCTACTGGAATAGGTAGAAGCATCACAGATTTCCTAAATATCTAGATCTTCAACTGGTTTAATGTCTTGCCAAGCAAAGGCTGGAGCCTGTTCTCCATGCTTTCAAAACAGAGTTGAAATAAATAGGTAAAGCTGTAACTAAGTTAACAAGGGCCCTGAACTGTGTTAACATGGGCCATCCCATCCCAGGTAGACACGGTAAAACCCTGCAGTGCAAGGGAATAGGATGACAGAGTGGGACACTTCCTGTGTATTTAGAAATCTATTATATTTTGATGTGATTTTTTGAATGAATAAAAAGGTCAGGGATAATTGCTACAGAAAAAGCCGTTTATCATCATACCTGAGCAATACAGGGGGTACCATAAGGGTCCAGGTTTACAGAATTGCAGTTCCTACATGCCAGATCCATCCAGGATCTGCTTGCTGCACGCTTGGAGCCAGGGCCATGTTGCTGTGCTCTGGTTCTTGTAGTGGCTTTTAAAACTTACATTCAGCAAGCTCTGCTCCCCACTACCGTCTCCTCTCCCAAACCAAATCCTGTCGGCTTGGGCACAGATAATATATCAATCAGTGAGACTTTCAAAGCAGGAATTGGCCATTATACAGCTGATTGTATAGAGCCTGAATGTGAATGCAGACACGGATCCTGCTGACAGGCTTGAATAACACAAGGTAAGACTTAGCAAAACCTGGATCCTTGTGGTTTTACTGACTGGTTTTCCCCAAAAAGCTGAAAGCAGGTGTCTGATTGAAGGTACACGACCTAGTGTAGTGAGTAAAGAGCTTCTGGTCTCCAGAAATGACTCACAGCTGGGAAGGAAAACCAGTGAAGAGCTGCATTTGCCTCCTCACTGACATGGCAGAGCGTGGATGGGACAGGAGGAAGAGGTGAATGTGACACAATTGCAAGGAGCAAAGTGCCATCCCTACCCGAAATCGCCCATGCCTAGATGAATGGTTGCAGTTCCCTCTCCAGCACGTCCCAGGGCAGAGGTATCAGTCCTGCTGGTGCAAGGCACATGATGTCAGGGATTGAGCTAACCCTAACATCTCTCCTGCCTCTGCTGATCCTCCTCAGTCAGGTTTCACCTGTGTTTCTCCACGTGCCCCATCAAAGCTGAGGAGCTGCCCACAAACCCCCAGCTCTGTTTGTGGTCTTGCATCCTATAGGAATCCAACCACAATCCCAAATGTCCCTGAGACATTGCTCTGGATGAAGAAGGTGATACAGTTTTGTCCCCTTTGCAAGCAGTTTGTATTTTTGGTAAGAATCCTTTTCTTTCAGTGTCTCTTCCCCTCCTCCCCCATTGATTTTCCCTCTCTTCTGTCTTTCTTCATTCCTGCCTAAGCTGAAAGAAGCCACATTATATCTGAGTACTACTCTGCAAAGCATGGATTTGAAATCAGCAGAATGAGTTAGTCCATTCCTAGTTTATTAAAAACTGTTTTTCTGGGACTGATAAGGAAACCAATTAAAAGCCATGAAGTCTATTTTCATAATAATGCTAAATGGGGCACTTCATAAATTGAAGATTCACCATGCAAAGAAAAAGTGATTTATTGTAGTTTATTAAAATAAGTCCAGGATTCTTTAAAGAGCAGAGTAGTTACTTTTTTTCCCTCTTGTTTTGAAATTTGTCCTTAATTCTTGCTCCTTATTCAAACAAACTTCCTGCAAACAGCTAGGAGGCGGTTCAACAGCTGTTCTGTGGACTGAAAGCAATGGGATATTTGCTTGAGGACACGGCAGAAGAGGGTGAATTATATGCAGTGAACAAATAATTTATTAGGTTGGCCCCATTTCTTCTTTGTCATTTATCTGTGAACAGATCGCAATTTCAGCAGTGCTGTTTGTTTTTCAGAATTTGACACACAAAAACATAAATAAACAAATGTGACTGCTGAATTTCTTATGAACTTTAAGCACTTATACAACCAGATATTCAAAGCATATTGGTTTTGCTCTTTTAAATGTGGTACTGGTTTCAGTCTCCTAGCTGAATAGGATTTAAGTGATCTCTGGGATAAATTAATGTGCAAAAATCAAAATCAGTTCTCTGTAAGTTTCTGCAGAATCGTTTTAGAATTCCAGCCACAGAAATATTTTTTTAAAAATTTGGAGAATGGGAAGCACACTGGAAAAAAATCAGCAAACCAGTCAAAATAAGTTTATTTCTCTGCTTTCAGTTAAATGTATAGAGAAAGATGTTTTTTCTGACAATTTTTATTAGCGATTTAGCCATCTTAGAAGATATGATCGCAAGTATAATGATCGTCCTTTACAGCAGTTTTGAAGTAAAAAACAAAAGGGTTTTATTGATACTGTCTGTAAACAGTCTTATACTTTTCACTCATGTCTAAATGCCATGTGCATATTAAGTGCCTATTTTCCTAGCAATAAATGTGGTTTAGTAAAATTTATATTTTGATGTGCATGGAAGTAAATCAGCAAAAGATTGGGTGAACTGAAATGTGTAAACTTTTCTAGATGAAGGAACCAAATTACTGAAATGCAAAACTAGTTACCTGCTTCATTAAGAACCATGAGTACAGACGATTTTTATGAAAAAAATGATGGGAAGCAATTGGCTAGAGAGAGATTGCAGGAGATAGTCTCTGTACTAATTGGCTTGTTCAGGATGTACACAAAATCTGATTTATCAGTCATTTGGGGTTTTTTGTAAATGCTAATATTATGGCAATTAAAGGATGAATCGTTTTTACACGACGTTGCTATATTAACTTAAAGTGATCAGATGGGTTTAATTCAGATCTAGGAGGAAACAATTTATTTTAAAATGTCATCTTTCAGGTCTCATTTCTTCATCTGCGCTCTAAGTGCCTGTCCTTTTGTCTGCTCTATATTGTGGGTTCTCATGCTCAGACTCCATCCAGATCTTAAGGGTGTTCATATAAATAGATGTTCCTCATATCCTGTCTGGGTTATTTTTTCCCCCCTTTCTTTATAGAAGTCATAATTCTACTGTATGTAGTGCTGTAGACATTTTCATGGTAGAAAGCCACAGTGTCTTTCATAAATGCTGTTTCCCATGATGGACCAAAGAGCACACGGATCCCACAGTGATAGATGTTCATTTGAGACAGTCTCAGCAGCAACAGGAGGAAATAAATATGTGAGGTGCTAAGGTAGTGCCTCATGTGGGAAGGACATAGTTAACCTTAGGGGGAAACAGACTCAAATGTAAAAACAAACTTATTGAGAGATACTTTACCCAGTAGGTTGGAGACAAAAGTGAAATTATCTTCTGTAAAGATCTTTCTTTTGTTACCCTGTGCTTCGCCTATTTCGCTTTCAATTTGCTGAGATTTCCTCTGCACATGGAGCAATTATTTCTCTTGTGTCTCCATGACTGACCAGGGGGTGCTTAGCTAAAAAGGAGTCTTCTTCTTGGCTTCAGACCCTGAGGGTCTGCGGTGCAGGCTAGCACTGAAAAGCTGTTAGCTGGGGAAAGAAGGGGTCTGCAAGCTCCAAATCAAGAGATCACTCATATTGCACAGGGATCACAGAACCCTGTCATTGGAAATGGGCTGAGGATTGATGAATTTTTTGAGGTTTTTTTCTTTACTCTTGCAGCAGGTGGAGGAATGATGAATTTTTATTTAATCCAGCCCTGTAGGATGACAGAAAATGAAGCTATGTTGAACTGGCTACAGAAAAAAAAAAAAAAAGACTCTGAGTTTGCTACAAATAGATGAAATGTTTCTCACAGTTTGTAAAAATTGCAGTGAAAAAATGAACTGAGTCGTGGAGACAGCATGACTTTTGTTTATAAATATTTGTATTTCATGCTGAGAATTCCTTCAGCTGTGTACATGCATTTAAAAATATCTGAAGATTAAAAAATCTGACTCCAACAAAGCAAATTCAATGGATTAAATGTTACCAGAATTTAATTCTTCTTGATGCACGACAGAGTGGAAGCGCCCACTGGGCAGCTGTTCATGCACGGTGTCTGTGTCGTTCTTGAGCCCGATTCCCTCTGAACCTGTGCTCAGAAGCTGACATAGTATTTTGGGAACCTCTCATTAACACTTGCCTTTGTCGCCCTGGATGGGTGAACCATACAGTGATTTAATCTGGCTGCAGGCTGAACAAGTGTTTTTACAAGTCTATTTATTTCAGTAATTCAAGGTTCTCAAATAGAGCAGGGAAGAAAGGAAAAAAAACCCAAAAAACAAACCCAAAGCCCATTAGACTATACAATTTTTCTGAACTATTGATCAAAACCCATGTTCTGATCTTTAGTTATGTGTCTTCACCCACTTTTCATGTGTCCGCTCTCTTTCCTTCATTTTTCTCCCCTTTCCCTGCCAAGCTCCCCTGAGACATGGAGGATCTTCTTCCTTCCCCCTTCCTCTCCGAGCTTGTGTCCATTTTGCACATTCTCCTTCTCATGTTCTCCTCCTAAACATTAACTATCTGCTTGTCCTATTAATAGGATGCTACACATACTAATCAATGTAGACTATAATATAGCCAGTGCTTTACACTATGTCAAAAGTGGTTGCAGGTAGCTGTTATAATCCTACAGTTATCTACCAACCCCAAACTCTTTAAAATAGGATTATTTTTTTTTTCCATCCCAAACACTCATTGCTTTCCATATCTTACCTCCACTGAAATAGATGGCATTGCTTTCACTGGCTTTGACGAGAGATATCTGATTACCTGCCTGTTTTCAAATAGGCCCGGAGGTCACAGCAGGAGGCATTTTTCAAAAAGGTTTGAATTCCAGCCCAAGCCCCAAGCGCACACCCAGGGTCTTCAAAAGGATGCAGCAGAGAAGGTTAAGCTATCCAGAAATCCTCTCTATAAATATTGATGAGGAGCTGTGGGGAGCTCTGCTGAGTTGAGAGATGCTACTTTCATTTGGAAAATGCAGTGAGGAAGGAACTGAGCTCTTTTGAAAACCCATGTGTGTGGGTGCCAAGCACCTGAGAACATGATTCGGAGTAGTGAAATACTTTATCAGTGTTGTGATGGGCATGAAGCCTCCATGGGAGGGTGTAAGTATAGAGTGGACGTACCTTTTTGCCTGTGTGGTCTATTTTGGAGGATTTCCAGTCATTCCAACAAGCTCACCATCTCCTGGCATCTCTCAGTGTACACTGACAATCTCCGTGCTTCAGCAAGATCAAGCCATTGGAGCCACAGCTGCTCAGTAGTGTAGGCAGTGCTTGGTGCAGAGGGAACCTGGTGAAGATTCTTTGCAGCTGTCTCAAGGCAGAGTAAGTTCAGGACCCACAAGGAGCATTATTTATAGTTGAATATTAAAATATTTGTGTCTGTGCAAGAGTTTATCTTAATACTGTGAAATTGTATCTTCAGCCTGAACTGGAAATGTCTAGTGCACTGAATATAAGGCCCTTGACTCCATTGAGTAGCTTATCAATATTTGTTCTCTTTGGAATTGTTTTGTTAGCAGAGTTAGTTACTTCTCAGAGCTGAGCAACACCAGACAAAAAAGCAGGTGTGCACATTTCTGGAGGAACAGCAATCCTCATTTGTACTCCTTAGACCTACAGGGGTTGGTGACCACTGACAAGTTTCTGCAACAGCCTTCTGGAATGGGCAGATGCAGTTATCCATGTTTCTGAGTAAGGAACTAGAAAAATTGTGAATTTCAAGTGACTTTCTGAGGCATAGACTTTCTGGGGCACCTTTTTTTCTGCCCTGTAATGTCTGGCTCACCCTTTGAATTGATGTATTCAGACTGGCTTGCCAAAGCTGAAGGAACAACTGGGGCCTTCCAGAGCAGAGAAAATCACGTAGATTCATAGTATGTTTAGTTTACTATTAGCACATGAAAATACAGTGTATATTCCTATTACTTGACAGTAATGAAATGTCATGTGGAGGAAATAAATCTCTGACAAGTTTATACTTTTATTTAAAAAAAAAAAATATTTCCATTTTGGATTTTCATTTCAGAAGACACTTTTCCTTTAAGGTAACAATAGAAATTTTATTTTTTTGATGCATCTTTGGGTTCAATCACTGTTTTCCTTTTTTAACACACTTCACCTGTTGCCCTCTCTCAACGATACCATGGTATTTGTCTTCTGAAGCTTGTCCTCAACATGTGATTTATTTATTTCTCTTTTATGTCTTTGTGTGTATAATGGATCTTAAGCTATGTTGCTTTTAAACTGTGCAGCTCCTGACACATAGAGCAGCACTGAAGAGGAGGTGGAGATGGAAAACACAGTGCCAATGAGCTCCCCCCCCGCACTGAGCATCATGCCTGTAGGTGACCCTCTCCATTCTTATCCTGCCTGGGGCAGATGGTGCCAGCACAGGGCCTGGACCTGTCCAGGGAAAGGACACAAGTCCAGCACAGCTCTGGTGAGGAAGAGGAGGTCAGGGACACATTCCCGCAGGTTTTAGTAAGAGAAAAAATGATCATTGTGTGGCCATCTCCAATTCTGGCTGCTGTTTTGTTACAGCAGTTAAATCCCAAATGTATTAAGGTGTTCTCATATTTTTTTGACACCAAAATGAATACTGACTTTTCTCTTTTCTCTATTTTAGAGAAAAATTCAGAAAATACCTTGCACAAATAAATGTCAAAAATTGGACTCTTTTGAATAATTTTTTGTAATCTGCAGAACTGCATCATACGGTGGCTGTTAAAGTCTGTGTTCAAACCATTTCTCCAGAGAATGCTTTCAGGTTGCGATATGGTTAAATACTAACTGAAAAATGAAGAACATTTCGAATATCTGCTTCAGAAATTTAATTATGTCATGATTCAAAATTCATAGGCTTCAGTATCTGTAAGAATGCTACTTAATTTCCTGCAAATGCTATTGGACTTATGCTCCAATCAGCTGAATATTTTGTGCATAATCATGTAGTGCTCAGTGCCCATAATTAACAATTGTGTGTCAATTTGTCAAGCACCATAAAAGATGAATGGGAACGCAAACTGTACCCTTATTTTTCTGTGGGTCAGCAAACATTTTTCATTATAAATCCCATTTTCCAGAGGACTTCCTGAGATTACTTTGCTATTTTAGTCATTTAAAAACAAAAAGTAGCCAGTTTACAATTACATTTGTTCCTGACTGGAAACTCTTCAGGATACAGTATTGCAGTTAAACCTATGGTTTGTAAATAAGGGAGAGCAATGT
The DNA here is from genome assembly GCF_023638135.1 of Falco biarmicus. Classification (NCBI taxonomy): domain Eukaryota; kingdom Metazoa; phylum Chordata; class Aves; order Falconiformes; family Falconidae; genus Falco; species Falco biarmicus. The sequence goes on from NC_079289.1 coordinate 33,159,241, forward strand.
TCATTCTATAGGCTTTCGGAAATATATGGCAGGTGACTAAATTGTGCTTTTCCTTTTGGGGTTGATGATGATCTGGTGAGCTGCGTCTGCTACCAGTTTGTCACACGGGGTATGGCGAGGTGCTCAGCTCCTCTGAGGATCAGCACCTGCTCTGTTTATCTCATTGCACCTGCTCTTTCTTTTCCCATTTTCTCTTTAACTTTTCAATTTGCTCCCAGTGCTTATAACTATATGTGAAGTTGGGACATGATCATTGCATCAATTTCTGAGTACCTTGACATTAAATCACAATCAGTCATCTGAAGGAGGATAATTAAAACAAACAAATAAAATCAATTGGTGGTTCCAGCAATCAGCTGCACATCCTCTTCTAGTGGAGCAGAGCTGTTGTCATCGTATCCGTTTTCTTCACAAGGTGAAAAATCCTTCCTAACCCTGTTCTTTGTAGCAAGAAATCAGACTTCAACAGAGGCAAGCATTGAAAGGGTTAAGACATTTAGTCTAACACACTTCACTCTACAGTCATATTATAGAATATATGGAGGCTCTGCAGACCACTGGATTTCTGTCCTGCCTGCTGAATCTGCCCATCTCAACACACATCTGTGGTTTCTCTTGGGAACAGGTTTGTAGGCAGGGTTTAGCAACTTGCTGCATTCATTTTGTATACCTGTGAACTTTTTTGGTCAGAAATCCCAGTACAGAAATGCTGGTTTAGAAGTAGGGGTTAGTTTTTCCTTATTTATAATGACTAATACTCCTATAGGACCTATACACAGAATAAGTGTAAATAGAAAAAAAAAACCCAAAAACCTTGAACATTGTGAAACTGGAATAGTTTTTGCATTTTCTAGCATTGTGGGGTTTTGTTTTTCTTTTTTTTTTTCAATTTGTTTTTCTTAGCTAGTGTTCATTCATTATCCCATAAAATTTCCAGTTACAGCTGTTGAAATTGCTGGACAACAGGCACAGTACCAGGAGATGGACAGTTCTGCTTCCACAGACAAGACTACTAACTTGCTAACCTTAGCTGATGTCCGTGTATAACTACTTTTATATGCTGGTAGAGCAAAGAAAATATGGAAGAACCTATTTTAATGGGGAAAAATGTGGAATTTCTTTTGGCTATTTGACTGCCTTGAAAGCGGGATAACTGAACTGAATTTAAGTCATAACAGCTGAAGAGCAAGGGACCAGCATGGCTAGCCTGGGAAGCTGGTATTTGTTTGTGGAATTTCAGTAGTAATATGTGTGGTTTGTAGTCACTTACTGAACCAAAAAGCAAATGCAACTGACGGGGAGGGAGGATGTGGGCAAACTATTCTTGACTGCAAAATGGTGCACCTCAACCCTGTTTTGAAAGAACCCTGTGCTGGGGATGAGTAGCTGCAATTGCAAGGCTATCCCTGAGTATGTGAGCCTTTTGATAACACTGTCACATAAATGCCACATATTGGCTCATTCTGTGGATTCTTTTCTCACTGGGTAAGTACTAAAACTTCTAAGAGGTTTATGAAACTGCTATTAGACAGAAATATTTTTTCTAAATGGGATTAAGCCCAAGATTCAGTCTTTAAAAATTCCCTACATTCCTTAAACTATCATAGTCCATTTCCCGTGCGTCTGTACCCACATTTATTTTCTTAGCACTCTTCTTTAAATTTATTGGTGAAAACTTGACTTTTCTTTTTGATCTCTTTTTTGATCTTTCTGGTGTACTTCCCTCTTCTATTCCAATTGTCTTTGACTTCTCTACTCTCTCTTACTCCGCACACAGAAATTAAATACTATTCCGACAGAGCAAAGCAGAAGTAAACCCTGCATATTTTGACATGTTGATATGTCCCGATGCATTTGACCCAACATTCAGAATAAATCCTCACTTCATGCTGGAGGACTTGTATCAGGAAACAACTTTTTGTGATGTATATGTTATTGTGTAAACATTAAATGTCAGCTCTGTATTATAGATGTCAATAGTGTGTTTATGACAGAGCACTGACCACAATATCCTTCAATAGGCAAGGTTGTCAGAGTGGTACTACAGTTGAGATTTAAAGAATTTCTTCTTGAAAACTTCATTTGGAGCATCCTCCACTGCCATTGTAATCATGTATTTCTTTTTATGCTTCTAGTGATGGATCCGTGTATTTGAGGTGGTTCGTAGGAGAACTGTGCAGTTGCAGAGACTGAAAATAAGCTTCAGAGTCTACTAGTTCAAAGTCAGGCCAGGGTGGTATCTGTGAAGTGCCAGAAACAACTGACAGCAGGTCAGGTGACCACATAGAGGTCTCATTCCAGCGCATACTGAAAGTGGACTTAATCATATAAAACATAAATATCAGTTATCAAAATCCTCTGAGACTACTTTTTTTTCTCCCGGTATATAGAAAAGGAATTGCTCGGACTTTGTCATTGCACAGCGTTTAGGAAAGGATGTTAAAAACTAGGGCTTAGCATCATCCCTTAGCGGGAGATGAAAGAAGAACAGATTTGATATATAAGGCTTGAACCACCTCTTGGTGCATAGAGTTCAGGGACACAGTCTTGTCATACAGGCTTCACTTTAGAAGTGTTTGAGGCCTTTTCCTTTCACTTTTCCCATTGGAAGGCTGATTGCAAACCCAGTTAATGGCTAGAAATTTTATTTGCACTTCCAGTCTAAATATATTCATGAACAACCTTCATTCATTTGTTTTGTGACACCATTACCTTTTATCTTGAATAGCTCTTTATTAATAGTTAATAAAGTATTAATTAATATTTAATAGAGAGCAAACATATCCTTCTTTACCTTTCCCCTTAGCTGTTCCTCTTCATTTTGCTAGACTAAACAATCCAAGCTCCTCTAATCTCCCTTCAGGAAAAAAAACCCAAACCTCTCTCCAAACTGATTTTTGCAGCCTGTTTTCTACACCTGGTCCATTTTCATTTTATGATGATGATGGCCAGACTCCAGCTTGCAAAATGCATGTGGCTCATAAGCTCTTGCAATGTGTCTCTTTTGCTGATTATCCAGTGTTTGTACTGCTGCCCAAAATGCAAGAGAAGTGTCTTGCCAGCACTACAAGGTAAGAAAATAGAATAAATAGGCACAGGATCAATGTATGGTGGTCTGGTATGTGTGATGCTTCCATCACTGCTGTGTGTTGCGCTGTGTGGAAGGAGTTCCAGACTGAGGATGCAAGAACAAGGTAGGATACGGTATTTCAGCAGGGAGATGTGCAATAAGAGGGGAAGGAGGGGTGCTGATAAGGTTGGAGATTTTGAAGAGATGCAGGACACAAAATGTGAAGGCAAGGGGGATGCATCCTTTGGGTGGTGAACATTTTGCAATGGGCTTATAGACCATTGCTCAGATGGAATGTTAATATACACAGTCTGAAGGCCAACTGTCCAGCTAGCTTTAGCACCCTAGGATGTGTCTGTATGGCAGACTGCAGTAACTAACACCTGAGCTGTGTGAACACACTAGCCATGGCACTGAAAGGCTGTTCTAGTGTGATATTCCACCTGGGCTGATTAGCCCTTCTCACATAGCCAGGCTGCTGCCAGTGCCAAGGCTGGCTGCTGTGGTCAGCCTGACCTTGGATATCTCGGCCAAGCATTGTAGGCTTAGACAATGGGCATATAAACAGCAGAAAAGTCTCCCAGAGTCTTGAATGTTTGTCAGGTACGTAAATATTCCAGATTATTTTCCTTAAATTATCCCTATGGGGATCATTTATGCAGCAGTTTTATAACTAGTTTCTGCATAAAATATAGTGCTGGTACTCAGGTTATCTTTTATGTAGTCAAACATTTTCTTGTTTGCATGCTAATCTAAACTCTTCATCACTGAATAACTTCAGCAGCCATAGTGTGATTTTCTTATGGTGCTTTGCTTGGGAAAAGAAAATGAATGTGTCTGCTTTTCTTAATCATAAATTCAGTCTCCTGTTTCTTTGTTATAATTCTTTTGATGTGAACAAAACTCCAAATCTGGTTTTTTTGAAATTTAAATAGCAAGTATATTTAAGAACTGCATATGTGTTAACAATGAATCCTCTGCAACTGGGTGCTTAGTAAAAGCTGGGGCAATGTCAGTGTTTAAAGAGTTCTTTCATTTTTCATACTCTGCTTTTGATTGTGGCAGAGATATCATTTCCAACCTCGAAATAAATACAGAATTTGCTGTTCCAAAGTAGCAAAGTGATCAATTCAGACTTCTAGTTTACCTTCTTCAGGGGCCCCTTGGAAATGTCTCCTAGAAAAGTAGTAAAGGAGCCTGGATGACGTAGGATTTCCAGTTTGCTGGAGTACATTGGGTTGTGACAAAGTTTAGGATGTAAGTCTGTCTCAGTGAAGAGTACATCAAGTCATGGCAATGAAGAGTAACCCTTCTGTATAAGGTGTACCCATCGTATAATGTGAGGGCTGCAGCAAATCTCTAAGCACTTAACATGCAGCGGTCATTGTATCTGCATCGATACACGTGCTGTATGTACAGCATGGCATGTTCCTGAGGCTTTGTCAGTCTAGATTTCCAAACTCTCGATTGCAACCTGCTTGCATGTGATCATAGCTTCTAAACTAACCTGTGTTTAATTTACTACCATTTAAACCTTTGATGCCATGATGACTGCCCTCACCATTTTAACTGACCAGCTGCTTCTTGGCCAGAGAGCAGTGAGATACTTGCACCTGTAGGCTAAGAATAGAACCATTACTATGTCTCAGCTCTTGCTTTAGGGTGCCAAGCAATTAGATCATTGACACAGTCTCACTGCAAGCATTTGTTTGGACCCAAACCATTTCTTTTCACCCAGTCAATGGTAGGAAGGATGCTGAAGGTAAAATCATGGTTATTTTCTTATGCAAGCTATAATGTGCAGGGGGCATGCCTTCCCCTGCACAGGTGGTGCCCAAGGAATGCATCAAGGAGTAAGGAAGGGACTTCACTGTGGGACAAGACATTTTTGGCACCCAAAATGTCTGCCACAGCAGAATTTATAACCCAGTAGTATTCCAGGACTCCAGTCAGGACAGCGTATTGGCTGAGTGAGGGACTGTGGTATCCCCGAGGTAGGTGTAAAACCTGGCCTTAGGAACTAGGAAGGCTGAGTCTAATGCAGGGCATGGCTTGGTCTTTTCCATGCTTGTGGTCGAGGAAGATCTAAGCTCTAGTTGTTAATGTCACTTGCTTGATGGTATATGTATATTCCACAGCTGACAAAGCTGCTGAGACATAGTGTTGTGTGGCACCCATAATGCTACTACATAGTTACTTTCTGTAATCTAACCACATCTGATTTGTTTTTTTCCATCTTTTCCTCTTTTTTTTCTTCTTTTTTTTCTCTTTTTTCTTTTTTTCCCTGTAAAGCATTAAATTCCAGATTTTAAAAAACTTTGAAAGTCTCTGCTGTAGCAATACCCAGAATGATAATTGGATCAAATGAATACTGCACATTTATACTCATACTCTGAAGTGTCCTAGTTTATGTGATGAATTAATCACCTTTTCCTTGTGAGTTATGTCATTGCTTCCAAAATAATAGCTTAGTTTACATAGAGCAGCTGAAGCCATAGACAGCTGCCTTATTAGCTGCTTGTTCATAGCAACTCTACCAAATCAGAATTTTTGTTAGTAGTAATGGTAAAAAAAAGTGGGGGAAAAAACCCTGGAGGACCCCGTTTACTTGAAATAACAATTTTCATCTAGATGCCGTCATCATTTTATAATTATGTTTTGCTGGTTTGTGTATGGGACTTGTTGAATAAAGTAATCATGTTCACAGTTAATCGGGACGTATATGATTCCCCCTCAAAAGTAGGGAAGCCAAATGGTGGCAGATGCAGATCTTATTTCAGCTGTGTCCTGTATTTAAGGAAAAAACAGCTGGGAGCAATAGTTATTATCATTAGTGACACCCAGCCAACTCATGCAGTCTTTTGGACTCCATTATAAATATGAAAAAAATCACAGTTCGCAAAATACAAGGACCAAATGTTTTTTATAATAACTCATCCCTCATTTTTTTTTTTTTTTTTGAAGCTGTAAATGAGCCCATTACAAAACTGGATAATTTTAGATTAGGGTAATTAACATGTGGGTTTCAAGGGGTGGAGGAAAACCAGGACTTTTGCATACTATTCCCAAATTCACATATGCTAGGAGAAAGGAATAGAGGAAGACCCAAAACAGGGAAGTATTTGCAATGAAAGAAAAAAAAAAAAAAAGAAGAAGAAAGAAAAAAAATAGAAGTAACTACTGTTAAATGATTGTTTTTGTAAAAGTATTTGGTTTTTCTCTCTGAGGTATAATAAATGTTGTCCAAAAGGCAAAATGTGCAATTCTGTTAGACAGACTCAAAACACTACAATCAAATCCTCCAGCCTGCTGAGAATGTTCAGCCTACCATAATTTAGAGTTTGTCATTAATAACTGACACACTTTACTGACATATTTCTTTTTCCATCATATATATAAAATTTTAATCATATTGATCTTAGCATACTAAAAGCATGATCAGTTGCTAGAAAATTTCATTGGGAAAGAACAAATACATTGAAAAATTACAAATGTGAATGCTGAAAGACAACTTTAGGCTTCCAGAAATGTATTTTCTGTGATATTTACAGTTTTCCATCATTCTCAGGTAGGACTGTGATGTGTAAACTCTTTTCCTAGCACAAATTTGGGTTATAAATCTAAGTCTCCAATACCATGTTCCAGAGTAAATAAAAAGAAATCAAATTTCTGTTGACTCACCTCTTTTTTTTCTGTTCGGAGTCAACTTCTGATTTTTTATTTAGTGGACTAGTCTTACTGACTAGTGACTGAAAGGCTAATACAAATGCAGGAACAGCCGCACTGGGTCAGATCAAAAGTCACTCTAATCCAATACTTGGTTCAGCTCTGAAATTAATGCCTAGGAAGAAGTACAAGAAGAGGGCAGGCAGGTATGGTTATTTTCAAAAAACGTTTTGTATTGCCACACCTCATTGCTCAAAGACTAGCTGAGCCACAGGTGATAGCCCTTGACAGGTTATCATTCCTGTGAATTGGTCCAGTCAGCTTTTCAGCACACGTGAACTTCTGGCAGTTACAGCTTCCTGTGGCAAGGACTTGTGCACAATTTAAGGATGTGCTGTATGAAGAACCGCATTTTTTTGCTGGTGCTGAATCCACCAAATGCTAGTTTCATGCGATATGCCCCAGTTGTTCTCTGTATCTTCAGAGAGACTGAACAGTTAGCTGTTACTTTCCACCCTTTTCATTCCTCTAATGATACTGCAAATGTCTGTCACATCCCATCCTCAGCCATCTCTTTCCCAGGCTGAAAAGCCCCTCTCTGCATAGTTACTTTCACCTGGAAGCTCCTCCATGCTTCTGAGTGTACTTGCCACCCTCCTATTCATCTATTCAATTTTACCATGTCTTTTTAGGGTGGAGAAACCAGGAGGTAAGACTGAATTTTTACAGGAAGAGAATGATAGTTCTGCTTGTTTTCTTTTCCTTTCCTAGTAATTTGATTTACTTTCATGAGCACTGAGCTCAGCTGCTCATAGGGCAGTGATTGTCTGACTCTGAGATCTCATTTGTACCTGATAATAATCTACCCAGACTTCATCACTCCGTACAAAGTCATAATTTTGGGGTTTTTTTCTGCTTGTCCAGCACTCTAAATTTATCTGTCTTCATTTTTACCTGCTATTTTATTACTTGGCTCCTGAGCCTCATAGAAGGCACCTGTATTGGCAGCATAGGAACAGGAGAGTGCTTTTGAAGCAAATCTCCTGGTCATCTCCACTTACTGTGCATTTGTACACACTGACAACGATCTGAGAACCAACGGACTTGGCTCCTTTCAGATGTAATTAAACCAAAAGTTAAGCTCCAGAAGTTCAACTTGAGTATCCTGTCCCCAGACATTCAATCCATGGGAGCAGACTGGAATGAGTCCAAATTAAATTAAAAAAAAAACCCCAAACACAAAACAATCCTGAAATGTGGATCATGTGTGGTCTTCAGCAGGCACTGTTTCACTGTACAGATCTGCTCCTGTTCATCCTCATTTCTCCCTAGTTTTGACATGGCTTCAAGTCCTATCGCAGTACTTCACCTGTTGCCCTCATCTTTACTAGCCAGAGCAAATTAGTGTCATCTACAAGCTTTGTTGCCTTAGTGGTTCCTGCCTTTCAACTTCACTAAGTATGTTTAATATCTGGGATCATGACCCCGCTACCCTCCTAGTATCATTGGTGACTCTCTTAATTGTGAAAATTGATATGTACCTTCCTTTCTTTAAATCAATCTTGCATCATTTTGAGGACTTAAATCTTCCCCTATAGGTGTCTGGATTTTTTGAGACCCTTTGGATGAGTCATTTTGCTGAATTGCTGACTATATTAGCCAAATTTTCTTTATCCATATACACACTAGTTCCTTCAAAGACTGCCAATGTGATGGTGAGGTATGATTTCATCTTGACAGAAACTGTGTTGAGTCGGTTCATTTTTATCCATGTGGCCACTAAATCAATGATTTTTTGTAGTCTTTACTAATTTGTCTCTTTTGGCTATATAGTTCCCAAGATCCCTTGTCAAATCATTTAAAAAAAATGACCTTACATTTTGCAGAGTTCAGTCCTCTGGTACCAGAGTGGACTTTAGTGAAGTCTTAATAGTGGTGCCACTTTATCTTTCATTGCCTTATTCACTTGTGGTCAAATACCACCTTCCAGTTACTGATCTTTCTGTCTCTTTGCTCCATGATACCTTTTACTAGCATGCCATTTGGGGACAGATCCTTTTAAGTGTGTTGTTTGAAGATTTCCACCATGAGATCTTCCTGAAATTCCTCCACAGTGTGTGTAGATGAACAAAGTATATATTGCTTTTCCTGCTCTTCTGAATGTTCCTTTTACACCCTATTTGTCTGTTGGCCTGTCATCTGGGAATTATTTTATGTTCATGTATTTCTAGTTCTCTGCCAACCAGACCATACAATTTTAATTCAATTATGAAAACAAATGGCAGAAGACTTTCAGTTGTGAATTTCTGGGAGATGTCTTCAGCAGGTTGGATGTGATCCTCAGCTTCAGCCATCGAGCACAGTGAAGCAGAGAATATTTGGTAGAAAAGTGTGAGTTTCATTCCCATGTTCTGTTGCATGGCAGCATTCATCTTCTGGCTCATTAGAACAGCGTGAAGGTTGTTATGGTTTGTGCTAGACATCAGTGGTCCCCACAAGCCTTTGAAGCAGCTGAGACTACAAGGTACGCAGGGAAATGAATGTTGCCTTCCCCTAAACATGTTAGGGAAAATGTGTTTCTTTGCAGTAGGAAAGGGAGTGTTAAAAAATATCTACTTTTTTTTTAATGTCAAATATACAGTTTTGGGGTCAAGATATTAGATCGACATCACTGAGTAGGGAGGCATTTTCCTTCTAGGTCTTCATGTATGTGCCATTCCTTGCCAGCAGTCTCCTACTACTGTGGCTGATACTTGGGGTCTTTCTTAAAAAATAATAAAAAAAAATATCTTGGCTGTTTTCTGTAGTTGTTCTGTGATTTTGAATACTTGGGATGAATATTTCAGTATCTGCTTTATATAAGTCTTTTTCAATGAAAGAAAAGTTGGCAAAAGTAAGGAAGGCAAGTACATGAGTTTGAGAAAATGGTATATCCTTGAAAATTGGCATAATCAATAACTGGTCTTCAACATTTGATTTAGTGGGAAAAAAACCCCAGGGACTGGTCTTGAACAAATACAATGTTCAGGAGTGATGAACAAGCTGGTGTAGTTAATATGAATTGTCTCATGAACCTTGTGGTGACAGCAGTGATTATGATATAAAACCTTTTTAACTTGCAGGATTATCACATTTCTCAGTACACTGTTTTTCCATTTCAATAGGCAAAATTTCACTTATTGGCGCATTTGATTGGGGATCTGAAGAAACCAATTTTCTGCTCTTTTTGAGACGGAAACTAATCTTGCTGGACTTCCATTTAAGAACTCTTGACAATGCTTATATTTTATTTTAGGAAATTGTTTTCATTACTTCAGTCTGCTCAACCAAAAATCTCCAGGCACTTCAACTGTAGATACGCAGAGTAGGATAAATACATAAATTGATGTTGTGCAATGATTTACAATTAATTTAACCTTTTGCTGTTTTGATGTAAAGTTTTTTCCATCTATCACGCTTAGGATAGAAGTAGCCATGGTGGAGGAGTTAAAAAAGGAAAATAATGTGCCCTAGTCATCCTTCTATCAAACAAGGGTCTGAAAACTCCTCCTTCCGTGAAACTTCTGATTACAGCAAAACCATAACAGGCTTCATAAATGTAACAGGTTCTGTGATGCAGCACTTCTTGATTTCTGGTCTGTTAAACTGTTTTAACTAATTATGTGAAGTCCACCTTTAGGATTAGAGACAGTCAAGCTAATCTGGAGAATCTTTCAGGCAGATGTTTTTTGAATATTTAGAAGAAAATAAACCTAATATTGTTGTTATATTGAGTAACAGCCTCTCCTTTGTCAAATAACTAACATGCTTCACAGCCACAATCTTCTTTGCAGTTGTTCTGCCAAAACTGCTAATAAATTAAATCCTTATTGTTAGGCATATTTATGACACATTTTGCTTCATTCCTGAGCTACATGCTTTTTTTTTTTTTTTTTTTTTTTTAGTGGAGTTACGGAATTAACATTCTTCTGTTACATATTTATAAATCTTAAATATTATTAACTTCAAATCACAGAATTAAATGCTAACCCTGATTATTCTTTTATTGTGAGAATGGAATAAGCATTTGTGCATTTAGTTTACAAGATAACATCTGGTGCGGAGGGTGCCAAACAGCCAGCTATTCTGCAAATTGAATTCCAGAAGATGACTTGTAAACCGAAGTCTGTGCTGCAAAGACAATGCTGCAATGCTTGGACAGAATTCAGAGGATGTATGCTGCAAGGGGACCGCAGCCGTGCTGTAGTGGGCAGGAGGCATCCTCCCCCTGCATCTCTCTTGCTGTACAAACAGGGTTAGGCACCTGCTATTCTCTGTGCTTGTTGAGTAGTTGAGACAGGACTCCGCTGGGTCTCTGACTGCTTCAAGTAACCACCATTCTAGGAGTATCGTTGAGAAAGACCTTGTCTGCTTGCATGAGGGGTAGCTCTAACTGAGATCAGGGAAACTAAGTCTTTGTGTCTGCTGTTCTCCCTTCTCAGTTCACCACAGGGTGTTCAAGCATAGCCTTTGAGGCATTTGTCCATTGCTTTTGCAGTTCCCAGCATGGATGCCCAGGAGCAGTCTAGAGGCAACTGCACTTCAAAATCCATTTGCAGACTGGTGGTTACTTCTCACCGTTAGCATTCAGGAGCCCACAGTCGGTCCCTCCTGAGGCAGCAGTTGTTAAAACACAAGTGCTATTCACTAGACACTCCCCTGAGATTAAGTACCCATGTTTTTCTTATTCTTTTAAGAAGGCAAGTCTGTGGGAATGTTATTCAACCTGAAAGCAGTTAATGCTTGTTTTCTGCAGAAATGAGCCTAGAATGACTCTTGGTCTGGCACTGCCCAAAGCATTAGAGCAGAGAAAGCCCAAGAACCAGCAGGTTGGTCAAACATCAGTTTTGAAATAAAGATTTTGGAGATATAAAAGTATCTAAATGAGTTCATAAGGTTTCTTAGATGTTAGCACCTTTCCTTTCTTTCCCATCTTAAGCCCCTGCATGCTGTTGGCACAGCAGCTGATGTTTTCTGTGATCAGGTCGAATCTAAAGTTTCTCCTTTTATCAACTTGAAAGGAGTGTGTCCTATCTGAACAGTTCCATTGCCATGGAGCAGCGTACGTTGTTTAAACATATCTATGTTCATATTAAAAAAGAATTTATGTGGCCAAATAACAAATCCACATGATATGCTGATGAGCAGTGTGTTTATAGTTGTGAATGTATCACGTACTGAAAAGTATGTAAGAATTGAAACAGCAGTAAATCAAAGAGCATTTACCTGCGATCAGACAGGGGGGCAGTTAAAAGCCTACAGAAACAGAAACAGTGTAATCCCAGACCCTCCAGATGGGACAGTGCAGACCTGCTTTTCGCCTTATCACAGCCCTATCAATACCAATATAAAATGTACTTTACTCTTTCTTTCTTTTTTTTTTTTTTTTCCAAATGGTTTGAAATAATTTTTTTCCTTCCCCAAATTTTTCCCTGTCTCCAGCTTATCGTTTCTCTTTCCTTACCTAGTTAAGCTATTCAGAAAAAATCAGCTTTTTCTTTCTTTTAATGATCTGGAGCAGAATTCTTGAGTTGATACTGCTCGTTCTTCAAGCACTCTGTTCTGGCCTGGAGAGGGTTAGTGTAATTCATAATACCACAGTGTTTGAAAATATTACTGGGAAGGGAAAGAGATGTTTCTGTTGTATTAAAGCATTATAACATTTACACTGCATCTTTGGAAAAATAATGTATTTCTAACAACGCTGCATGGACTCTCATCTGGAGTTGACTGTATAGCTGTATATACCCCATGTTAGATCTAAATTTAATCTGAATGTAGTCAACCAAAAGCAGATGCAGCATTAGCCGTATAAGTTGGATATAAATAATAAAGCCGGTCACTTTGCTGGGACCATCTTTGACAAAACACTTCTTTCGTATTCAATTTTCAGATTGTCATGTTGTTCTAAGGGACTGATGGCAAATCATCAGGCCATTTTGATGAGGGTTTCTGATTGACATTAGATTTCATTAGAGGCATTAGTATTGAAGGGAAGGGTCACAGGTTGGTCATGGTTCATTCTACCCGCCTATCTCACTCAGCAACAACCAGGAAATGCCCAGTAATTTTCTGTTTTCATGCGCCTTTTAACATTTTAATATTTCAGATGGGTAAAGTGCAAGTTAATCATGTTTATGCATTAATAAAAGGTGCATAAAGCGTTTCAGTTATTCAGTTGAATGAAATTATTTCAGAGATGTGGTAATAACCTTAAGTGATGTTTTGAATACACTTCATATAAATTAGATCCATTAAATAGGACAAAAGTAATGTTTTGTAGGCATCCACTACTAATTGGCATGTTCATCAATTCCTGTAGCCACTCTGAGCACATGCCGGTAGCATTCCTTCATTTTCCAAATTTTTCCATTTAATGTACCTGGTATTGCAAATAGCACACCTACTGCAATTTCCCCTTCCCAGACACAGCCTTTGTAGACTGGAAAAATGTATTTTCAAAGCCTCGAGGATCATTCAGCTTCTTTCTGGGGATGGTGGTTGTATTCCGTGCATGGATTTCTGACTGGAGTCCATCAGGTGCCAGAGATGAGAGGTGTCTCCTACTGTTGCAGTTCCTACTTGCTCCATCTCTATGCAGAGCAGTTTTCAGCGTTATAGGTGGTGGTGGTGGTGATGAATCTGAACATAGTTATTTTTTCTGCCTTTTTTGCATGCTGGTACAGGTATGGCAGTAACCTGTCTTTTGTCATATGGATCAGAATGACACATGTTGAATGGTGCACCACTCAGGCATTGCATCCAGAAGGAAAACGAGCAGAGGAAGAACAAAAGGGAAAGGACTAGCTCAGAGGAAAAGCTGTTTAATTCTGTGGTGTATTTTGAAATGTGCCTTTAGGGAAAATCAAGGGCATGACCAGTTCAAATAGCATAAACTGATCTTTATCTGACATAGCAGTCTTCTTCCCTGAAATCAGTGCTAAACTCCATCTATAATAAATAATACTATAATCTGTAGTAAATATTTGAACTCTTCATCTTCTTCTTCCTCAATAAATGATCTTTGCATTAAGTAAATATGTAACAGTTAGATACCATATCTATTTTGGCTTTTTTCCCCACTTGTGGCTTTTGAGCACACTACAAAAAGACTCAAAGCTGTGTTTGGCTCTCCTATGCGTTCCACTTTTTTCTATGTAAATATTCGGTTGAAATTTCCTGTTGTATATTTCTAAACTTGGCAGTGAAGAGTCAGTTTAAAAGCCAGTCTATGCAGCTTAGCAGAGGATAAAGGAAATGAGTAACAAGAATGGTCTATAGCTCCAGTATAGATGTGGTTACACAGCAGAACAGGCTATTGCACTTTGCAAGTCAGATTTTCTGCACTTATCCTGTAAATAAACTTAGGGCAAAGGAAAAATAATAATAATAAAAAACCTAGTGACCCGAGATCTTAATATGCTGGAATTTTAGAAGGTCATTAAGGACTCCAGTGTCTGTTTTGAGAGATGAGAAATGCTTTGGCTCTCATTGTTTCAGTTCTTTGGTTCAAAACTTCTTGCAGAATTGAACACACAAATAAAAGCATTCTGTTTGGCATGCACATCTTTAGTGTGCCCATTATTGTAGGCAGAAAAAAACCCAGTTTGCTGCATTTTATAAGCTTCAGGCATACGGGTAATAAATATGTACTTGAAAGCACAGTACAAAAGATCAGAAATTTGGTTTTAAATGTAAAAAATTTATATTCCCTTTTGTCAGTTGAAGATAACAAAGCTTACATACATAGCCATTGTTTTCTCTAATTCTAGACTAGCAGCAGCACCATGCTATTTTAGCCTCCACCTTCAACAATATATCTTGTTCTCTAAAAGGTATTTTCTCTCTCTAGTGAGAACTCTTTTTGTTCCTAAACAAAGTCCTGAAAAGGTCACATTGGAAATTTGAGTTCCAGGTAATTCAAACGTAAGCCTGAGTTAAAAAATGATGTGTCTGCAGCTTGCCAAGTGCTATTACAATCTACAGTGTTAGTTTAGATTCAAGTCAAATAGAGCAGTATCCATTGGGAAATTATGCTTTCCTGAGAAGCACGTATGGATTTTTTTCTTCCTGTATACCTTTCCAATAAATAATATCATAGCAAGATTCTGTTTCCCATGAATTCTTTATTTAGGTTAAATATTATGTGTGTACTCTGATTTCATGGTTTAATCCTGATCAAAGTAGTTGATTTTTTTAGTTTTATCTGGTAGAGAATTGTATTAAAACACACAGAAGACTCAAATGACAGTCCTAATAAGCTTGGTTTGTAATAATACAAGTCCAGTTATATGGTAAAGGATAAAAATGAAAATATTTTAAACATCAATGCAGGAAGAATTTTGTTTTTACTGCTCAGATCCTTGGTCTTCTCTGCCAATATGCATGCAGACTTGCCTCTGAACACAGGAAAAGGCTTTCTTTTCTTCTGCTTCTCTGATTCCTTTCCATTATGCATCTAGTATCTGATACAAAAATAAATATTCAGTACCTACATTTAAATCAGAATAGTTGTAGGTCAAAGTAGGGTGTGATGAGAATTTTGGCCACTCATGCTCCATAGAAGAGCTCCAGAATAAGAAGCAATGGCTCGCTGCTGTGTTACTTACTAATGGCCCAAATCTATTTTATTCTGTCCCTAGTTTTTGAGCTGCAGAGCTCTCTCCATTTCTAGGTACAAGTGTATTAGCTGAATGTGATTAACTTTTTGCAAGATTAAGCCTCATGTTCCTTGTTATGTTTCTGAGGTCTGGTGAGTACAAATTCAGTCCTAAGAGACTTTGATCAGCACAGCTGTCTCTGCTTCTGTGGGATATGTGGCTGCATAGCATCTCATAGGCTGTGGTTCATCCTGGTCTTTGGAAGTGGGTTGTCCATCCTGCAGTCCAACAGCCATCTGTTTCTGGACAAAGCGTAAGCTAACTAATAGCACTGAAAAACTAATAGCACATCCATATAAAGGTGACTGACATCAGTTGTGGCGCTGGAAGGCTTTGAGTTTTGGTCCAGACAGTCTTTGAACACAATGTCAGAGTTGCAGAAGGGCTTCCTGTGCCTAGTGCCATACATCTGAACATGCTGGCATTCAGACTATGAATGAAAGTCTTCTCCTGTGTATTTTGCACTCAAAATGAAAGGTAAACATGAAAAATGTTAAAACTAATAGACAGAATAGAAAGGAGGATGTGTGTTGCTAAGCATCACTTAAAAAGCCATTCTTCTCTGAAAAGTGTTGGTAAATACAGCGCTATTTGACGCAGGAGATCTAATCCCAGAGCATATTCAGTATGCTATCTTCAAACGCTAACAACAAAAATAAAGGGTTTTCCCCCCCTTGTATTTTATTTGTGTTAGCACAGCAGTCAACATTACTAAACATGAGCTCTCTATTCCTTTTTACCTGTCAGTAGAGAGGTTCTGCACATTCTGTTTACAAAGCCAAAATCATCCTCCGTGGTCTGTTCCAATGCACTGGCCACTGCACAACCAAGGCAGAGTGAAGGACACACGCAGGCAAATAGGACTCACACAATTACTATTTATATCAGAACTAGCCAGAAATTTTTCAACCCATCTAGAAAATGCCAGTTTGATGAACTGGAAATATTTCACCTGGAACACATGGGGTTTGATCATCTTTAGAAGCAGCCATCCTCAGTCTGACTGAGAACATAAGTTCTGTCATGGTTTGTGACTATAGTGCCATGATCTATAGCAGGATTTCCACATTTCCTGGTCAAAAAGTGCAGAATCAAGGAACTCAGAAATGTGTCATGGTTTCTGACTCTGTTACAGAGACATGGAGGCCAAGCAACCCCCACCTTGTTCCAAAGCTTTTGAGCTCAGCCTTGAACATGTGTGTGATCTGGAATGTGTTTAATGGACAATCATACACTAAGTATGTCTGAAAGCAACACACGGGGATCATCCACTAAATTAAGCATAATTTTAGAATTCTTACTAGTCCCATTGCCTTGTACTTATCTGGGAGTTGAACAACAACAGAACTTGGCATGCTGAATATGAAGCACCCTATCCATGAGAAACGGGAATGTGAGGAAGGTTTTTGTGGTATTTCCTAAGCTGCTGAATTGAGGTGTTCAGTTGAAGTCCACACAAGGTGATTGATACTATGTAAAAAATGTTTTTGTGCTGTCAGATAAGAGAACAAAACAAAAGCGTCCAGCACATGTTCATGATTCTTCTTCCTCTCCTGGTAAGGCTGGACTCCATCACATCCATCCCAGGCAACTGAAGACTTCTAGGGGCAGGCAGAGAGGAGTCCAGTTTCAGGGTGCAGCTACATGAAGTCCTGGATTGTCCTGGGATGTTGTCCTAACAAAAACATAGTACATGTTACCATTAATAACAGAATCATAAAAGATTTTTAACCCAGCCTGTGTTAATGGGGACGAATAAAGGTGTTTCTCAAGACAAAGAAAGATCAGTATAAAAAATAGAGACTTCTGTAACTGAAGCCCATTGGCAGGAAAAAAAACAGTTGTATTGGAAACTGCAAGTGAGGATATTGAACCACCCTCAACGATGAAATATGACTTTACTAATTGGGACTCCCTGTCAAAACCCATTGAAAAATTGTCAGAGTACTGAGAATAGGGTTCATGTCCCTTATGGCCAGGGTCACTTTGTAGCTAGAACATCCCTGTGGGCATCCTGGAATGCAGCAGCACAGCCCCAGGCCTGAGTGACATCCATTGCAATGCACAGATCATCTCGGCTTTACTCCACTGAAATGCCTAAAGAAGTACAACTGGCCATTTTTTGCCTTCCAGATTGTTCAGTGATAAGCAAGTGAGTGACTGAAACACCTCTCGCTCATCTCAGTGCAGCCTTCAGGTTTTTGGGGGTGTATATATACCTGCTCTCTTACAGAAACAACCTCATCAAGGGCAAAAGTCTCACCATCTTTTTTACAGGGCAGCAGACCTCATGTTGTCATCTGTCCCTTATGGCTTCAGAGCATTGGATTTGACTGCTCATCTAAATGCAAAGATGAGCTGTGCCATTTTATGTTTATCCCTTTCCCAGGCTCTGTTGCCCTTTTACTCCAAATGTCAAGTCTTTCATGAAAGTACATGTGTCGTCATGTGTCAGTGCTTCTTGTTCTTAGGCTTTCCAGGCACCCGGATGTTTTGCAATGTGTCCCATACCTTTCTTAATGCATGGGTAAATATTGCAACTGGAAAACATAACAGAAAGTGTCTTTCTTCGTGATTCAAAGTGTGCTGTCAGCTGGCTGGTAAGATCCCAGCATCAAGGTGAAAGTTTGATAAGGTTTCAGGGTGCTTAAGTAGTTTCTCCCAGAAATGTGCCTCTTGGTAACAAATTTATTGAAGTAGTGAAGTTGTTCCATGTGAAGTGGGGCCCAACTGCAATGCCAACAACATTTAAGTCGTGTTTTTAGCAAGGATTTACTGCTGGGAAGTTAGAAGCTCTAGTATGTGTCTCTGTATATGCATGTGTATACATGCACAGACATACAGAAGACTGGCTTATTTGCTGAACAGGTGCGGTTCTTTGACCCATGCTGGACACATACGTCTTCTATTGGTCTCTTAGTCCAATCCTGCACAGCACTGGAGCTGGATGACATTAGAGTTTTTTGTGGATGGCTTGGTTAGTCCAGCCTTGTGCACCACCAGTTTAGAAACACAAAGGATGCTGCTGCAGTTGTCAGTGCTTATCCCAGGCTTTGTACTGACACCTCCAGCACAGCCACAGAGGAGTTACTCACACAGTATTTCTTTAGGAACCACAGCCACTGCACAAGTATCTTCCACTGTCAGCTTTGTTATGAAAATTAATTTTATCACATTTTAAATCTTTCCTCCCTGCTTTTCCATTACTGCTTTGAAGAACTGGGATCCTCTTCAATTGTTGTAGCCTGACTACGTACGTATTAGCAAAAGGGCAAATACTGAACATGATACTGTGATAAATTTTGTGTTTCAGATGTTTTTCAGAAGGAACCTGTAAACCAGATAAATTTAATCTGCAAACAAAGAAACTATAAAGCAGTCACAGATGTTATTTCTTTTTAAGCACAGTGTAAATAAGAGTATTCATAAAACTTTTATGGACTGTGTCTGTACCTTTTTTCTGCAATGTTATAGAAAAAAAAAATAATAACTCCAATCATCAAATAAAATGCAGAATTTTGCCCTACTTTCATGGTGAAAGAAATAAATTCTAAGTGTACCTGTTATGTTCCCTACATATGCCTCAGTATACAACTCCTGGTAACCTATAAAAATAGAAGTTGACTTTTGCATCACCTGCGATTAGTTAGACTAGTCTCACACAAAAATGAAAATCATGACCATACAGTCACATCACAGAAGTAGTGACTGTAGTTAAATGTGTTCAAGGGTAATGGAAGATCCTCCCTTTTCCCTTACGAGCATCTTTTATGTAGGTGCATCATGTTTGGATAGCCATAAATTATCACAATGAAGCCTTATGTTACTCAGATTTATTTCTCACCCCAGGCACTAACATTTTCAAGTTTTTGAAGGATTTCAGCATTTATTACAAAAGATTTTACAGATTTTCATGGAGACTTTTGTAGTTAAGATAGTGACATTGGTTAGATTAGAAATTTGACATCTGAAAATTTGTAACAATAATTTATATACATGTAACAGAATATCAATTACTTGACTTTACTGCTTCAAATGCCCCGTGTCTTGCACAGAAGTAAGAGCAGTTCCTAAGTGCATACAAGTTGCATACTTCTATCAGGATTAAAAAAAAAAATATCAAATTGGCAAAAGGTACGTTCTACAATCTGATGGGAGTGTCTTTAGAAAATAAAGACCCTCAGTGTTCCCAAGCAGTTTCTGGGCATGTAGTTGTGTTTAGTACCTGATTCATCTTCTGCAGCTGAGCAGCAGATTGGCTGTGGACAAAAAAGAAAGATAATATATCAGAAAATTTAGAGTAGCTCCAGTTTGCTAGACTTCTTTCATTTCTTGTCTGGGCAAGCAATTCGGCCATGAAGAGAACTTAAAAAAATATAATAAATATATGAAATAAAATTTCTGTTGGCGATACCGGCACCCTCTAAGCGTATTCATGTTGTGGCTAAGCCATATAAATTTTTCAGGACATCCTTTACAGCAGCTATTTGCAGAGATCATGCAGCAGGAGAAGCCATGAGGGTGCTGTTCAGCAGAAACAAAGGAATGTCTCATTTCAGTGTTCTCTGTTAGAAATGATAAGGCTCAGTAAAAAGTACATTGCACTAAATGGTGTATGAAAAACTGCTTCAGAGGTCTGGCCTTAAGTGGCCCACCTGTAAGCTCTCTCAGCAGATGATGCTGACTGAGGAAAGAAGCAAGAGACCTTTTTCATTTAGGGGATAAAGTGAAATACTGAGAATATTTAGAATTTGTGTGTTCTTGGATGTTTAATAAAACAGAGAATCTTCAAAATCGGAACAGCTTGGTCCTTAAAAAAAGAAAATAAAATCTATCTGCAAAGCTGTATCTCACTTTCAAGCTTGGTTTTTTTAGTAATATACAGTCCTGTTTTGTTTTTTTGGTCTTGGGTTTGGGGTTTTTTTGTGTGTGTGTAAGACAGCTTAATTGCCCCTGCACACTGAAAAGATATTGTTTCTTTAAATACATCTTAAAAGCATTTCAAGAGCCCTGAGCTTTACTAATACAGCAGGTGTGGTGACAATCCAATCACTCAATTAGGAAGCTGGGGAGAAAAAGTATTTCTCAACATTTCATTCTGTAGGTTACACATACTTCTTCATGGTATACAGAAAATAGCAGAAAGTTTATGGGATAATGTTCCAGAGAAAAATGAGAAAAAGTAAATTACAGTAGAAAAGTTATAATTATAGTATTTATAGATGTGTATTAATAATAATTACACTGGAAATTTCCTAGGCATACTCCCATGCTTCATTTCTTATTTTTGGCATTGAGTTAATGCTGAGATTTTATATTTATATCCCCTCTCCTTCTTCCTTGTTTCCTTTCTTTCTTTGTCACCCTAGGCCCCACTTCTAAGAAGCAGAAAAAACTATAAATGCTTTAATGGTGCCTTTGTGGTACTAAACCACTTTCGAAGCACCTTTAAAGCTCTTCCTAAATACCTCAACCTTGCTAAATCACTTTAACAGTACATTCTTATCTGTGTATCTGTCAAAGTAGGTAGTCATGGAGGCTTATCTGTGCATGTTCAATATCCTAAATCTGTCTTAAGATAAGGGCAACATGGAAAAAGGAGGAGAAAATTGTAAGGTGTATGAAAATGTTAAGAATCCTGAGACAAATTTACTTCTGTGTAAACCCGTTTAATTTTTGTGATTATGGCCTCAGTTTGAAAGGGTGACTGAGAGGTGGGTTTCATTTTGCCCACATTTGGTTGTCTCCCATGCAGGTATCTACAATGGCAGTACTTGCCTGAAGTTCTTGGCATAGCTAGAAGAGAGAAATGGGAACGTCTAAAATAGGTCAGATGAATTGACTGCCAAAACCCACTTATTTTTCTCTTGTGCCTGTAAAAAGAGCCTCAGACAACTACCTCAAATGTAAATATCTGCTTTACAAATGTCCAGTGTTCAGCAAGATGACCCACACTGTCTCACAGATACTGATTAGCAAAACATATTAAGCTATAGGAGACGCATGAAGTTCTGCTCAGATACAAAGTTCCTGCTTTAAAAAAAAAACCAGTCAGATCAGACACAGCAGAAAAAATGTGGAATAAAGGCAAGATTTTTATGTGACTTTTGCAGATGGGAAATAGAGGCGTGGTTAAGAGAGGTTAAACCAGTTTCAGTCATCTGGAAATTAACAGTCCCTGAGGTTAATGGGAGCGCTGAAACACTGAAATTCCCAGTGCATTTCTATCCCAGTTGAGCTTTACCAAATACATTGACCTATTTTTGATGTCTAGGCTAGGATATTGATTTTTCTGGGGTATTTTTGATATTTTAGAGTACAGGACATTTTCATAGCATTTTATATTTCCAAACACAATGATTTCAATCTGCAGCTGTGCTCCTGCCATGTTATCCCCAACTCAAAATTGTCTGATTTTTGTAGCTCATCCAACACCCCACAGATAACTTATAATTGCCAAATGCAGAAACTGGCTCTCCCTACTGAAATCCCACTGCCTTTACATATGGTCTTTTTGTTATAGTTCCACCTCTAATTCCCAAAATACCTTTGGTCTACTGGAACTAACTAGCTGTGAGTCCTATAGGAAATAATTTCTTATTCTCTTTGCAGCCTACACCTAGTTAATAAACATAACCTATACTGAGTTGCTGAATGCAGCAGACATTAATGTATAATCCCCATGCATAACCTGTGTATTGGGTCTGGCTGAGCCCCACAGCAGCCCTCAGTGCCGTGCTCGTATTGGTAGCTAGAAAGCTGGTGATAACACACCAGTGTTTTAACTGCTGCTGAGCGGTCCTTGCACAGCATCACGGCTGTCTCCCCAACCTTCCTCACCACCTCTCCCCAGTAGGCTGGGGGTGGGCAAGATCTTGGGAGGGGACACAGCCAGGACAACTGACCCAAAGTGACCAGTGGGATATTCCATACCATATGGCATCTGCTCAGATAGAAAAGCTTAGGGAGAAAAGAAGGAAGAGAGGGCATTCATTATTTTCAGCGCTTGTCTTCTGGAGCAACTGCTACACATACAGAAGCTCTGCTTCCCGGGAAGCGGCTGAACATCACCTGCTGATGGGAAGTAGAGAACAACATTTTGTTTTCCTTTGCTTCCACATGTGCAACTTTTGCTTTTATCTTGACCCACAAGTTGGGTTTTTTTCCATCTTATTTTCTCCCCACCCTGTTCTGCTGAGGAGGGGAGTGATAGAGTGGCTTGACACCTGACATCCAGCCAGGCTTAACCCACCACAGTCTGTATCATAATTATAGGGGATCTAACAAAAAATGCCTACATTGGGGTATTGCCTACTTATTAAGGGATTGACTTAAGATACCTTTAGTGTATCTTCTTTTAAAATACAAAGTAAGATGAGATATTTTACGTACTATTGCTCACAGGCTAACCATAGGTTGAAATGTCTGGACTCGCATTTCATAGCTCTTCCATTTGAGTTAGTGGAGCAAGTGGTGGTAATAATAATCTGTCTGCCCTCTGTGGACACCAGACATTAAAGGAGGACTGAGACAGTCGTTTTCCTAGTGAATTCAGAAATATTTTGTAAAAACAGGTGAATGTGAGAACTCATGCTTTCTAGGATCAATTCCAGGCTCTGAAGAGAGACATGTAAACATTACTTACAGACTAATTCGGGTTTTTTTACCTTCCAAGCTGGTCATTATTCTGCCACTCAGACATTTCCTCCCCACTCCTCATCCCTCCCCCCCCCCCCCCCCCTTATTTTTTTGTCCTTTGTGCACTTGACCTTTTCTTACATCTTGTATTCATCTTGGTCTCTCCTCCATCCTCTGTTTACTTCTTTGCAGACAATCAGGATGAGTGCGTTTAATCTACCCTATTTGAGTCACCTGAAACAGACATTGACATTTAAGCTAGTCTCTCAAACCTTCTTCTGTATTCTCTGAAGAGAAATAAGCCTTTCCAGGCATCAAACACACAGCTAAGATCAGATAGATCTAAATTGTGCGTCTAAAATCAGATAGCCCTCAAGAAGAACTTCTTTATCCCATTGACTCTAAAGAGTCTATTTCAACTCTATCTCCTTTTTTAGGAAGCAAAAGGTAGGGCACATAAATCCTATCTAGAACTTTCTTTTCTGCTATAGTAACTGAACATCAGTGCAGGGAAAAGGGTGGGCACAAAGAATGTGATTCTTTGTGGTCTTAGAGGTGGTGCCCACAATCAACAGGAGCAGTCCTGAAGAAGGTCAGTTTAATATGTGAAGATAGAGTTGGAGGATTGGAGCTTCATGGACTAGGGCACACTTGAGTGCAGACATCATCTGTGGAGAATTTGGTGCTACCAAAAGTCTGTATATAGGAATATGTATGAATTCACTGCCAAGGACAGGAAAAGAACATCTCTCAGACCCCAGCTCAATGCAGACAAATTTGAATAGACTCTCACTACACAGCAAACACAGCCTTACTTGACCCTGCTCAATATGCATGATTTTCTGGAGACAGTGGAACACTTTAGCAAAAGCAAATGCACAGAAAAAAATACCTCTGTCAACCTTGTTCTCAGAAACAACCCAATTGTTTAGATGAACTATCACAAGTTGATTTTAATTTTTGCCCTGCTGGGAGCAGGGTGACAGGGGAGAATAGGCGAGGGAGAATAGCCCGAGGCAGACACCTTACATGGAAAACCTCAGCCTTCATGGCTGGTGAAGTTCTAAATTACAATTACGATTCTACAGCATTATTCAGTCCTAAATATGAGTGTCACTAGAGTGGTTTAAGTAAAATATTTAATGTATATGTTTCTTTCATTGTAATTCAAGGGGCAAGAATACAACCCATATTTTCAAATGGGATTGTTTTGATCAGTTTAACCAGCCCATTGTCATAAATTGCTTTCCCCATGCTCTTCATATCTTGATGTATTGGAAGTTGTTTCTAAGGGGAGGCAGGCAGAAATGTCAGGCTTTTCAACCTGCCTCCATTTTCAATCCAGCCTGCTTTGCTCTTACAATATCAAACCTTCTGGGAGTCTCTCTACATGACATGAACTATAAAAGGTATCAGTAACAACGGGAGTTCCTGCTGTGGAAGGGTACTGTAATTGCGATTGCCTAGGATCTGGAGATTCATTATGGAGAACGCGAATGTTCTGCAGTCTGGTTCTCTTGGGTATATTCTATCTTTCCCTAACAAATCACCACTTCTGGAGGGAGTTTTCTTTTTATTTATTTGCTTATTTATTTACTTTAAAAAATAACTGAGCACCAACCAGTGCATCTCCACAAGTGGCAGAACATCAGAAGTGAAAAAAAAATGCTACCGACAAATAGTTTAAGAAATAATAATAACAGAAGATTAAATGCTTTACATACATCCTCGTGTTAGTCTGTAATTTAAAGCTTGATGACCACACACTTGGACTGCATTCCCAACAAGTATTGAGAAGACATATTTCTCCCTGTGTTCATGAAATAATATGTGTTTGTGTAGCTGTAAGTCCTGGTTTTGCAGTGTAGCTTGGTACTCATAATAGAGGAATAAATATTAGTTTTATGCTAGATAATTTTAACAGCATTTGAAAAATAGGACATAATAAAACATAAACATAATATTTTAAAATATGGGCATGCATTTTCTTTACTTGCAGGTATATATTTCACCTCTGTATACAATGACAGCTTGCTAAGGAAAAGCACATTTGGAACATAACTTGCCTGCAATCATTAATTTCTTTCTACTTTTTAAACTATTCCTTTTAAATGACTGTAAAGTAATCTCACCAGAAAAATGTTTCTGTCTCATTGTTTTTGGCACTGTGCCGTATTAAGATATTTTTAGTTGTCTATTCTCATTTTGCAGTTCATATGGATATATGAACACTGAAACTAATTGCCTAAAGCACTATTCCCTGCCTTCTGCAGGTGTTTAACTTCCACATCTCAACACTGAAGTTTATGGAAGCAGCAAGTAATGGGCATCCCTTTGAAGATCGCGCTACTAACTTTTTATTCTACAAATTTAGATTAATTATTCCCACTAATTAATGCATCTGTGACTATCCTGCATCAAATCACACATTACTAGTACAAGAACTATGTAAGTATGAATTAATTGTTTTAAAAAACAGAGTAACTGTAGAAATAATTGTAGCCTCAGAAGGCTCTGAAGAGTCCCTGTATGACTGCTCAGATGTAAACCTCTTTAAGTCCATGCATTGCATGCATTTCCTCATGTGTTTGTACTTTTCATAACAAAATAACACATTCTTAAATGAGCTCAATACAGCTAGAGATAAAATGTGACATTTAAATGCTGTTATTTTACATACATTAAGAAATATCTATCCTCAAAGCTGTTTCTCCTAATGCTTGGAAAAAGTGTTAGTGAAGTAATTTTTGTGATAACACAAGCCTCAAAAGGCCGTCGGAGCTCCAAGTATCCAGGCATTTCAAGTCATCTCAGTATAGCTATGCTGCAATTTATTCCAGCCTAGGCACTGGTTGCAAAAACACTCCTGCCAACCCTGAACAAACCACCTAATCCAGTCCAACCTCACCAGAAAGATTAATCCTTCATGTGACACTGAAGAGCAGTCAGCTACAGCCATTCTCTTGAAAGCGTGGCTTTTTCAAAGGGTGTGACCACAAGCTCTTCCAAAGTACTCAGGTGCCTTGTTTCTGTACTGTTCTGTACAGTTCTTACTCTTAAAGGCATCAACTAAATATTTCACTACCAGTCACCAGAGAATTCACTTGGGACTGTAAATACGTTTTGTGCAAGGTGTCTTCCTTGCCTCTGTCCATCTAGTCATCAGACCTGTCCCAGAATCTCACAGAACTCTCCTCTGGCCATCCCTCCATCCCTCCATCCCTCCATCCCATCCAACACCTCCTCTACAGAGTCAAACAGATAGATAGATCTTAAGGAGTGCAGGTGTCTGGTGGTGGTTGTGGGTCCTCCAAGCTGCTAGAACCCTCTCTAAAGGTACCACATTTTCCTTTGGATGACAACCAGCTTGGCATGTGCCTGTCCATCTACTTAAATGCAAACAGAGCTGCACCTGGATACTCTTTCGATAGCTGAAGGCTGTCTCCATCACAGCAGAATTACTATACTTTCTTAAAAGCCATCTTTACAAATGGCTCCAGAGTTCAGGCCTTGCAGACAGATGAGCGCTGGTAGGTCTGATTTGCAGCAGTTTAAGACCTTGCAATATTGAATCGTTGCTTGGTAATTCAATAATAATTCTCTGATGTCACTGCTCTAAGTGAATAGTAGCAGAAGAGGGATCATGTGCTTATACCTGATTAGCCTCAACACAGAGGTTGGCATTTTAGCTTGTACCAACAGAGGAAGTGGGTTTGTGACATTATGAGTAGGCTGGGTATTGCGTAAATGGGGAATAGGCACATGTCCCCTTCTGCTACCTCTGCTACAGAGCCAGGCAGGAAAAAAGGACAGTTAATAGCAGTAATATATAGAATCGACTTACATTTCGTATGCAGGAGCTGGAAGTTTGGATATCTATTTGTGTTTTACATGCCAACCGGTAAAATGGCATATCTTACAAGAGGTCCTTTCCCTGTTTATGTAGAGTCACATCCACTCCACTTCAGTGTCTGCAGTAAATTCAGGCTTTCTATTCTTACTGAGGGAATAGGAGGAGTGCAACAATGGGAGAGGAAACTGGATTCCCTTTCCTTTCCTGCAATAGCAACAAAGTTGTTTATTACATTTAAATAATTGTCATCTATGCAGATGTGCTGAAGTGCAGGAAAAAAAATATCAGTAGCCTGATTTTGTTTGCAGAAGTTTAAATAGGGGTCTGATTTTGTGTGTCAGTCCTTTGATACTAATAAAGATGCAGGTTGAGAAATGTCCATTTCCTTTTCAGATCCTAGTCTCATTACTTAGGTGAGGATTAATCCTCTCACCATTTTTTTGCATTTAATATGAGAATTCATGTGAAGCCACTGCTGAACAGCAGGGGTGAGCCTAAATATAGACATTAAGATGTACTAAAAATGTGTTGAAACTGAGTTCGTCAATGCAGATTAGCAAAGCAATGGGCTGAGATGTCGAGGGTCATTTTTCTCCGGTGTCATCACTCCAGTGCACCTTTACAACCTCTGCATTGTTAAAGGGCTGTATGCTAAAAAGTGTGCTAAAACATGCTGTAAATTTCTTTTGGAGAACAGGGATAACTTCAGAAAGCCTCACATATAAAAAGAACTGTAAATATTGCTTAAAAAAAAATAGAAGGTGGCTAAGTCAAACTCTTGGTTTTTAACCAAGTTTGCCTTCAGAATATCCCAAGTGATTTGACTGCACAGTTCTATCGTTTTATCACTTGCCAATTTCCATATTTTTAAAAATCAAAGCCCTTTGTTTTAAGACCACTAACAAGCATAGAAGATGTCCTTTGCGCTGTTAACCACATAAAAATGACCCAGATTTAATTTGTTTTGAAAATGTATTTGTAGCAAGAAAATACTCCCAGGCTGAAGCATTCTTTGCCAAATGTAGTCTACAGTCAGATTCTGAGGGCCAAATTCTGAAACCAGTGAAAAAGAGGGATTATTAGGGGAAATTCTGGCATTACCTTTGCCTGCCTGCACGTTCATGGGCATTGTAGTGATGTTCGCTATTTCACTGCATTCAAAATCAATGTATTTGCTTAGAAGATCCATCATTTTATGAGAGTTTTAAAAATTCTTCATTAAACTCACTTTATGCCTCCCCAAATCCATATTTTTTATTGATAGTGAAAATAAGATAGAGTCATTGGAAGCAGATGATAAAACCTGTATGCATAGGGCAGTTTACTTACTTCTTATGCTAAGAAAATGTGTGATTGTTACAGTTTTGATGAACTGTCCAGGCCCTGTTTATATAGTGGATTTTTTATCCTGCAGTGTTCATACAGTATTCCAGTGAATGCTTCTTATCTGAACCCTGGGGTACTCTATAATTCTTGAATCTAAGAGTAGGGCATGTCAGACATAAAATAGGAAATGTGGAACGTGAGATTTTGAGGAGTATTTCAGGTGATTTTGAAAAAATGTATCATAGCTAATAACAAGAAATGCTGCTCAAGGGTAAAGAAAAAATTTGGGGAGTGAGAAGTGAAGATAGTCTTTAAAAGAGGTTTTAGCTAGGACAGGAGAAACAAAATGTGCAAAATGAAGTCAGTAATATGCTTATGAATAGTGAGAGAGTTACATTTAGGAGTGGATGTTAAGAAATTTATGTTTCAGTATGGATGGATGGAGAGACGCGACAGGAATCAAACTGAATAATGGAATTCAGGCTATAGGGTTTGCAATATATGTGGGAGCAGAATCTCTCCCTGTAAGTCTTATCCTATGACTAAGGGTGGGAAGAGAGCAGAGGGAGTGCAGCAGAATAATGGAAGAGGAGTAGCCATCTATTGCTTGTTATTCAATCCTGAGTAGAACGCTAGAGCTGTAGTGATGATGGCAGGTGAGCTTCAGGATGAATTTTGAGGGACCAGGTTTTCCTTTTTTATGGTTAGTTTTTATTCATATGAAACTTAATGGAAGCCATGTGGCAATGATGGCTGGGAGGTTGTGTCTGCGTACTTGTAAAGAGCCCTTTTTTACAGAGCTTTGAAAAGGAACAAACTGTAGTTTAAACTTTTTATATCATGATGTTGTGAATCTGGTGCATTTGATAGACCCTGTGAAATTGCATCTCAGAATACCTAACTTTTTTGGATGTGAATGCTCTAGAAAGAGTGTGTTAAAAGCCAGCCAGTCTTTCGTGACTTTATGTTTTTTCTTTAAGTAGAAGAGATGCCAGAGTGCACACTTTACCTTCTTTTCATGTTCTTCCTCCATGCCTACCTTCACTATGTCCTCACTTTTGGTTTTTACCCCTCTGCTGTCACATAGTTTTCTCCTTTCCCCAACTGTCTCAATCTTGTTTTTTGCTTTTAACATATATATTACGTTGTGTAAATGTCTGCACAAAATGCATGAGGGAGATACCTGCTCACTCCTCTCTGCTTACTGCTTTCACTTTCTACTGGACAGAGGTGAAAGCTTTGTTGGCCTCCCTTTCATATTCCCAGTCAGAAGAGATTCAGGACCACTTAAGCAATCAAAATCACTAGTTTCCCTGCTCCCAGGCCATCAGGGTGAAAGAGGAAGATAGGCTTTTTTACTGTCGTGTAAAGAAAAAGTGCTATAATCCCTCTTCAACTACCCCAAGGCTGCTCAGGAAACAAGAGGGGATGGAGCTTCTTTCACACCTCTTGTGGACTAGAGGACCATTATCTCCCAAAGGTTGGGACACCCTTTGCTATTTTTAGTTCTCTGCAAAGAAAAGGTGTAAGCTAAGGTAAAGACAGCAGCCAAGGGTGGGGAGAGGATGTATATAAGTAAGAACTTTGTCATCTCTTGTAGCCTGGTGGGGATGTTTCTATAAATGCATTAGCCACAAAAGGAAGGCTAAGGAGAATCTCCATCCTTTGTTGGATGAGAGGGGAAACATGGTAACAAAGGATGAGTAACAGGCTGAGGTACTTAATGCTACCTTTGCCTCAGTCTTTAATAGTGAGATCAGTTGTTCTTGGAGTACCCAGCCTCCTGAGCTGGCAGATAGGGACAGGGAGCAGGATGAAGCCCCCGTAATGCAAGGGGAAACAGTGACCAGCTACACCACAGACAGGCACAAGGGGCCAGATGGGACCAACCCAAGGGTACTGAGGGAGCTGGCAAAAGTGCTCACTGAGCTACTTTCAATCGTTTATCAACAGCCCTGGCTAACTGCGGAGGTCCCTGTTGACTGGAAGTTAGCATATGTGACGCCCATCTACAAGAAGGGCTGGAAGGAGGATCTGGGGATCTAAAGGCCTGTCAGTCTGATCCCAGTGCTGTGGAATATTATGGAGCAGATCATCCTGAGTGCCATCATGCATCATGTATTCCTCCACAACATCCTTGTCTCTAAACTGGAAAGATGTGGGTTTGATGGGTGTACCACTTGGTCGATGAGGAATTGGCTGGATGGTCGCACTCAAATTGTTGCAGTCAACAGCTCCATGTCCAAGTGGAGACTGGTGATGAGTGCCATTCCTCAAGGGGCTGTACTGAGTGGGACCAGTGCTGTTTAACATCATTGGCAACATGGGCAGTGGGATTGAGCACACCCTCAGCAAATTTGCTGATGACACCAAGCTGAGTGGTGTCGTTGACACACTGGGCAGGGAAGGGATTACCATCCAGGGGGATCTTCACAGGCTTGAGCAGTAAGCCTGTGTGAAACTCATAGAATTCAACAAGGCCAAGTGCAAGGTCCTGCACCTGGGTCAGGGCACCCCCCAGTATCAGTACAGGCTGGGAAGATAATGGATTGAGAGCAGCCATGAGGAGAAGGACTTGGGGGTGCTGGTGAATTAAAAGCTCAATGTGGCCCAACAATGTGTGCTTGCAGCTCAGAAGGCCAACTGTATCCGGGGCTGTATCAACAGAAGCGTGGCCAGCAGGTTGAAGGAGGTGATTCTCCCCCTCTACTACTCTCTCATGAGACCTCCCCTGGAGTGCTGTGTTCAGCTCTGGAGCCCCTACATAAGAAGGACATGGACCTGTTGGAGCAAGTCCAGAAGAGGGCCACAAAGATGATCAGAGGGCTGGAGCACCTCATCTGTGAAGACAGGTTGAGAGAGTTGGGGTTGTTCAACCTGGAGGAGAGAAGGTGCTGGGGAGACCTTATAGCAACCTTCCAATGCCTACAGAGGGGTTATAAGAAAGATGGGGACAGACCTTTTAGCAGAGCCTCTAGTGATAGGACAAAGGGTAATGGTTTCAAACTAAAAACCAGTAGATTTAGATTAGGCATTAGGAAGAAGTTCTTTACTGCGAGCTTGGCGAGACACTGGAACAGGTTGCTTAGAGAAGTTGTGGATGCCCCATTCCTGGAAGTGTTCAAGGCCAGGTTGGATGTGGCTTTGAGGAACCTGGTCTAGTAGAAGGTGTCCCTGCCCACAGCAGGGGGTTGGAACGAGATGATCTTTAAGTTCCCTTCCTACACAAACCATTCAATGGATAGGACCACCAGGTAATCAGGCCCAGCCAGCATGGGTTTAAAAGACAGTTCCTGCTTGATGAACCTGACCTTCTATAACAATGTGACCCACTTAGTGGATGAGGGAAAAGCTGTGGATGTTGTCTACCTGAACCCTAATAAAGCCTTTGATAGAGTTTCCCCCAGTTCTCCTGGAGAAACTGGCTGCTCATGGCTTTGATGGATGTGTTGTATACTGGTTAAAAAACTGGCTGGGTGGCCAAGCTCAAAGAGTGGTGGTGAATGGAGTTGAATCCAGCTGGTGGCCAGTCACAAGTGATGTTCCCCAGGGCTCAGTGCTGGGGCCAGTTCTGTTTAATCTCTTTATCAATGATCTGGATGAGGGGATTGAGTGAACCCTCAGTAAGTTTAGAGATGACAATAATGTTGGGCAAGGGAATGTTGATCTCCTTGAGAGCAGGAAGACCCTACAGAGGGATCTGGACAGGCTGGACTGATGGGCCAAGGCCAGTTGTGTGAGGTTCCACAAGGAGAAGTGCTGGGTCCTGCAGCAACAACCCCAGGCAGTGCTACAGGCTTGGGGCAGAGTGGCTGGAAAACTGCCTGGTGGAAAAGGACCTAGCGGTGATGGTCAACAGCCAGCTAAACATGAGCCAGCAGTGTGCCCAGGCGGCCAAGAAGGCCAATAGCATCCTGGCTTGTATCAGAAACAGCGTGGCCAGCACGACAAGGTGGTGACAAGGACAAGGTGAACGTCAGTCTCTTCTCCCAAGCGACAGGACAAGAGAAAATAGCCTCAAGTTGTACTAGGGGAGGTTTAGATTGGATATTGGGAAAAATTTCTTCACTAAAACAATTGTCAAGCATTGGAACAGGCTACCCAGGGAGATGGTGGAGTCACCATCCCTGGAGGTATTTAAAAGATGTGTAGACGTGGTGCTTAGGTGTAGAGGAATTGTAGAGGAATGAAGCTGGATTAATGAACATTGATAACATACAGCTGTGGGCTGGCTTCAGGGGCGGTGGGTTGGCTGATGTGGATAAGGTGCAGCTGTGGCTGGTTCCTGTGAAGTAGTTAAATAGCTCTAAGGGGTATAATAGCTCTAAGTGACGGGGAAGAGGTAGAAGAGACAGCACCGTGGATGGAGGAGAGATGAGGAAAGGGATGCAGCAGAGGCAAGAAGCAGGGTGGACAGGCCTGAAGAGGATGAAGAAACAGCATGAACAGTAGATGAACTGTTGAAACTTTGTGGGGGATTTGTGGCCGTGCTGGGGCAAGGCGTGGGAATTACTTGCTGAAGTAACCTGGTATGAGATGGTAAAAGCCTTGTTGCAGCCTGATAGTTTTGAGAGTGCTGCAACACTCAGGGAGATGGTTTAGTGGTGGACTTGGTGGTGCTGCGTTAATGGTTGGACTTGGTGTTCTTAAAGGTCTTTTTCAACCTAAATGATTCTGTGGTTCTGTGATACTCAAGTTTTCTAAGTGAGAATACCTCCATTATCAATACTTCAACCTGGAATCACATGGACCTCCTTTCCATAAATCTTTGCTGCCTGCAGATCCTCACAGAAAGGGTAAGGCTGCCCAGCGTGTCTAGAAATCACCTCATACAACCCCTTGCTCAGAACAGGGTCAGCTACAGCATGTTGCCCAGGACCATGTCCCCTTGAATTTTGCATATATCCAAAGGTGGAGATGCCACATCCTCTCTGGGCAACCTGTACCAGTGTTTGACAGTGCTCACACTAAAAAAAACTTTGTTTATATGGAATTTTCTGTATTTCAGCTTGTCTTTTGTTTTGTCCTGTCATGGGGCACTACTGAGAAGAGTCTGGTTCAGTCTTCTTTATCTGCCCCCATCAGGTATTTATACATATCAGTAAGATCTCCTAGGTCATTTTTTCTCCAGGCTGAACAGTCTCTGCTCTCTCAGCTCCTTCTCATATCAAAGATGACCCAGTCCCTTCCTCATCTTTATGACCTTTTGCTGGACTCCCTCCAGTATGTCCGTATCCATCTTGTACTGGTGATCCCAGCACTCCAGATGTGCCTCACTAGTGCTAAGCAGGTGGGAAGAATCACTTCCCTCGACCTGCTGGGACCCCTCTATTGAATGCAGTCTGGGAGGCTCTTAGCCTTTGCTGCAAGGGGGCATTACTAGTTGACAGTCAACCTGTCCCGCAGGTCCCCCAGGTGCTTTTCTGCAAAGCTGCTTTCCAGCCATTTGTGATTCAGCATGCATTGGTGCTTGGGGTTATTCCTTCCCAGAGGCAGGACTCTACATCTTCAGTTGAACTGTGTGAGGTTCCTGTTGTCCCATTTCTCCAGCCTGTCCAGGTTGCTTTGGATGGCAGCCCAACCCTCTGGTGTACCAGCCACTCCTCCCAGTTTTGTATCCTCTGCAGATCTGCTGAGGGTGCACCTTGCCCCATCATCCAGGTCATTGTTGAAGATGATGAACACTACTGGCCCCAGAATCCACTCCTGGGCTTCACAACAAGTGACGAGCCTCCAGCTAGGCTTTGTGTCACTGATCACAGCCCTCTAGGCCCAGACGTTCAGCCAGTTTTCAGTCTGCCAAATGCTTCTAAACGCTTTTCTCAGCATCCTTGGAAATCCTGTAGAGTTTCTCACAGTGACTCAAGCTTTTGCCTCGTATGTAATGGTATCAAAAATCACAAGGAGTTTTGTCTGTTTTACCTCAGATTGTCCAGGATCATGCAAGAAATTCTTGTAAAGTAGAGAATAAAACCAAATTTCCTATATTTTAAATGTTAAATTACACTTCCTGTCTCTGCTATTTTTACTGGCCAGAATTATAATGTAGACCTGTATCTGCACAGAGACTTTTTGTCACAGTCTATTTTTCCCAACTGTATTTTAAATATGTGTATAATTTTTTAATAATCCTTTGTGTTTTTTTCCATTGGGGGTAACTGAAAAGGACAGAGAATTTAATGCATGAGAACATCCTGCCTTCGGACAGCTGCATCATCACAAGTATGTTTTCATCCAAAACACCACTTTTAATGGAAATAGAAATAAACAAACGTGAGGAAATTCTGCTTGTCTGCTGCAAACCACTTACTGCTTTTGTTAAAAGCCTTGCCTGAGGAAACTTGGCTGAAACAGATTGAGCACAACCTTGCTAAGAAATGGCTGAGGAAAGTGTGTGGGGAGAGAATGTAGATGTGGATACAGGTCCATGGGTAGTACAATTGCACAGATTCGTGCCCAATAAAGGCACAGCAGTTAGTTGTATTTCCTAGCTTTGGAATATATGTATAATCCCATAGCCACAACATGCTCTGATTACAGGACTGGTCATTTGTATTTTAGATTGCCTTCAAGGTGGTGAAACCTTTCTTCTTTTCCACACCCGACTGATACTCATTGCCTGTGGTGCTGATTTTCTTTTCAGTGTGACTCCCAAGCATGTGACATGCTTTGACCTAAGAGATACTGTGAAAATCCTGCTTGCCTTGTGAATCAGGACTCTTTCAATAAGATTCAATAAGTTCCCTTTAAAAAGAGATGTTGTTTAATCTTTTCTGCTTGGGACTCAATTCTGATGTCCCAGAGGATTCAAAGAATTAGTATTTTTTTATCAGTACTTTAAAGGGGAGGGGGGAACCCTGAAAAATTCACATTGGTGGGTGTGTGTGAGTGTAGCTACCATTTACTTTTTAAGAGAGTTTATTTAGTCCCATTCCTTCTGTCATGCCTAAGAAACGGATACACCCCCACACACGCCTTCTGTGATCCAGAACCACTGCAGTAGCTGCTGTAGTAGCCCCGTCAATGATGGTACACATTAGGACAGCCTGTTCGAGTGAGTGGACGGGCCATGTCACTGATGGATGTGGTGGGAGCACTAAAGAAGAAAGGTACATTTTGAAACAATATTGCCAAGAATGACTTTCTTAAGAGGTCTGTTGAGTGCTGCCATCACATATTAGTTGAGTCATTTTACTTTTGCAGGTCACCTTTGCATTTGCAGGTGAAGGGCCTGATGTCAAATGACTCTGTCGTGACTGATGTCCTCCATACACAGCTGACAAGTGATGGTTACAGTATGTGCAGCAAAAGACCCGTGTTTTCCACATCTCTGAGTTAAAGGAGCTTCCAGTTAAAACTCTCTTTAACCAGTGAGTGCTTACAGGTTTCCTAACAGGAGATTCTTGGAATAGGCGAGCTTTAGAAAAAATAGATGAGAACTATAGTGTTATTCTTTTAGTCTGCGATTGTCTGAAGTTGTTGTCAATAGAAATAGTTGCATACATTTGTCTTCATTAATCATTTCAAGTTGTTGCTTTTTGATGCAGCCAGCCCTAGCAGTTCACAGGCACTTTAATTTTCCAATTATTGTACCTGTGGCTCAGAACAGATACTGATTAGTTTCACATTTTGCTCTGTGGGCAGCTTAATGTTCTTGTCACCTTACATTGAGTTTTAAATGTGCAGAGTGTAAGAGAATGTCAGATGTGCTCCCAAGTCTTCTGGGTCAGGCTTAGCAAGTTATGATGTTTCCAGGTACTTTACTGATAGCTTTCTGAAAGATGGATGAAAGAACAAGGTGTGGTTTTAGGATCCTATCACAAAAGTAACTATTCCTCTTGTAAAGAGTGTGTGAGTGATTTTGTGTTGTATTCTTTTTCACGCAAATTTTTAGCTGGAGATGAAGGTGATGCTGCTGGCTGCTATAACACTGATAGAAAAGGAAGTTATGATAGCAGCAAGGCAAGAGCAATGCTTTTCAATATTTGCACACAATTACAAGACCTTTTCAAACTGTAGTAGTGAAAGCAAAGGAGCAAATACATTTTGAGAAGTCCTAAACACAAAGATTAATTCTATAACAAATAGAAATGTTGCCTCTCTCCTCTTTATCGATTGTGTACCAGCTATGACTCATCAATGATGCTTTTTCCTTTCTGAAAATTGCCATGGAAGAAATCCCCTCCAAAACACAAAACCACGCTGAACATCTGCTGTCTAGGTATTCATTAGTTCTGTCTGCTCTGCTTTTGGCTAATTGCCTGGGAGTGAAGTTGAATCATTTATGGGGACTTAACCTAGTGCCAGTTATAGTAGTAAAGATCATGTAACAATTTGATAAAACCCAGGAAATGTCAGGCATGTAGCCTCCCAAACATAAAGTTTATTTACTGGTTTCTCATGCACTTTGTTTGCTACAATATTGCCTGCACAACTGATAACAGAAAATGTATTTAATAACTACTCAGTGCTAATATGCTGTAGTATGCATGACTGACTAATTTAATTCATCTCTGATTAAGCCTATTATGTTTGAGATCACTTTACAGAAGAGACTTTTTTTGCCAGCTGTAAGCTTATTTGAATTGTAATATAAGTTAATAATGTGTGAAATAAGTACTGGTCCCTGCTTCTAAATGTTAATTTTACCAAATGATTTCCTGAGTTAGTGCGTACACAGCTCATCTATTGCAATGTAGTTAGTGTGGTGTTTGGACGTAAGAATGCGTAGGCAAAAAGGCAGGTGTGTGGCAAGGGGGTAAATGGCTGTTGTTTCTGATGAGAAAAAGCAAGGGAATGCAAACATAGGCCAGTCAGAGGTAGCACATGGTCTATATATTGACAATGTCAGCTGAGAAGAAGCCCTTGTGATATTCTCCATGTTGAAGACTTTGATTCCTACAAGGTGCAAAGGGGAATAGGGAAAATGGAGAGAGGTATACATGAAACAGAAAGTTGTGAGAAAAGCAGTCCTGAGTATGTTTAAATAGGGAGATAGCCATTTGGGTGGAACTCTAGATTTTTCTTGGACTGAGGCTGGAGCTGGAAAAGAAGGGGGTGGGGTGGGGGGAGCCAAAACAAACCCCAAAAAATTAAAACCTGAGAAATGTAGGAGAAAAAAATAAAGATTTTAATTCTGCCAAGGAAAGCAAAACTTCTCCCCCCCCCCCCCCCCCCCCCCCCGCCCCCAAGGGAAAAAGAAGACTCTTTCCTGTTTCCCCTCCACTCTTTTCTGTGGTCTAATTGTTAGTAGGTAGGCTCTTTAATAGAGAGGGAAGCAAAGCTTTTTCTGTGCATAAGCCATATTCCAGGGCTTATGCCCTGGAATGGCAAATGAGACTTTGCAATGTCTGTGCTTTAGCCACTTCTTTCTCTGAGAGACTGCAAAGTGTTATCAATTGTTGGTTTAGAAAAAGCTCTGTGTTTAGCAATTGTTGCTTTTATGAAAAAGCATAATTATACATATTCTTGCTTTAATACATGTTTATTTTAAGTCTGCTGAGAAAATTCAGGTGGAGGGAATGAAGTTTTCTACATTAAGTGTGATGGTCTGGGGTTTAGTCTATGAGATTATTTATAGTCAACGATACCTAAATTATCTGTACTCTGCATTTAAATATATGCAATTCCAAGCAAAATAAAAGGAAGTCGTTACTTTTCTCCATCAGATTAGTGTATCTCTTCAAATTAGAAAATACATAGGATACTGTACTTACTGTGTCAGACTGAGCTGCCAAAACAATGTCACTTGCCTAGTGTGGAAGGAAAGTACGCTCCACATAATTTCTTTTTATGTCATTCTGTTCCACCCTCCAAACATTCCTGGCATGTGATAACATGTGGGATGTCAAGCACTACTGTTCACATTTTGTCATGCTATCTCATATAGATCAGCTATCAGCAAGCCGAGCTGCACAGCAGCTCTGATTTCAAGGTCTGTCTTCACAGCATGTCACATGCTAGCTGGTGGGACAGGACTTTGGCAGGTCCACCACCAACTGTTAGGATGCATGTACATATGCAAATGAATGCATGGTGGTCGTACTGTGCAGAGTAAATTTTCAGTGATGTATAATTGCAAAAAAACGGTATTGCTATAAAAAGTTCTGATATGATGGCTTCGGGATTTGTCCCGTAGTACTGGTGTTACTAAGACTTTTCCTCTTGGTGTTTGCTCAGAATAGCCGATCAGCGAATGTTGGAGGAATGGCATGTCTCTTTTTCACATCAGACAGAGGTGGGACTGATACACTTAGAGCAGGCAAGGCTAAGTGTTTGAGTAGTATCATGTGGAGGGAATGTGGTGCATCAACTTCCCATGCTCTGCACGGTCTTCCAGGTGTAATCCAAGGCTGAATGTGATACACGGTGATCTGAAAATGTGGTGCTGTATCTAATTTAGAAATAGCCACTCCTTCCCTTTGTGCTAGCACAGACTCCAGAACAACCAAATTGCGCTTGTACTAGCTGGTCCTGGATCTGCACAGCTAATGCCTGGAGACAGGGTGTTACTGGGGAGGACTTTCTGCTTTGAGAACTGCATCTTCACTGGCCTAAGAGAGCTCAGGTTTGCCCCAGATGTGAAGCCTTCTTCTATATTCTCTACCTTTTGCTTGAGTGGCTATGGGTAAGGAGGTTATTTAGTTTCTTTTCTTCTGTAAGGAGCAGGATTCTTTTAAAAACGATAAACTAGCACTTTTTCAGGTTTTTTTTATACCTTGCTAAGAGTAGCAGTCTGAGCTTCTTCACCAGACAGGCTGACTGTAATTCAATTTGTAGACTAGTCAATGCTGAAAATTCTTCCTGTTTCTACAAATCATACATACGTAGTGACAGGAAAGTAGAATTTGATGCTTTGTATTCCCTTTCTGTAAGAGAAAAGTTTTGAAGAACAATCAAAGAAAGAAGGTAAAATGATTATAAATAATTAAATTTTCAGTGACTTTCCCGGTTTTGGGGCAGTCTCCTAGATGCTTTGAAGTGTGTGAATTCTAAACGTATTGCACTATTACCCGCAAGAGTAATTTTTCTGTAAAGTACATGGTTAATGACTCCCTGTTCAAGTCTTTCTTGTGCAAGGCTCTTGAACTTCTCTGCAGCCCAGTTCAACAAAGAAACTGTCAGTGGGTCAGGAAATTGTGCTTTACAGAGGACTGAGTGAAGACTAGGGCTGCCTTCTTTTTGTCCTCTAGTCTTTCTTTTCCCCCCAATACCTAAATTGAGATTGATCATTTAGCAGAAAAAAATACCACTATGAGCAATGAAGCATAACGCAATACAATACGGAAAGCTGCTTAGCTGTCGCATCAGACTCAACTTACTCTTGAGCAAAGATTAGCGAATGTAACTTACGTACAAGGTTGTAAATCTGCTTAGCAGTCTGTGACTCTTACAGGCAAATAACGCTTCCTAAACACAGCCTTTGAACATGTCAAGACTCACTGTATTGAATAACTGATAAATAGGAGCCAGATGATTTCAGCCAGGACTACTAAAACATAGGAAGCCAAAAGATAACTCATATGTTAATTAACTGTGTTATGGTCTATTGTAATAAAGATATGTTGCAAAACCTTGTTATAACTGTGAGTTTCACCCCATAAAGTATTTGTTGTTATGAAGCTTCCTTTCTTGCAACGGTTTCACCTCTTCCTAGAAAAACCTCACAAAAAACCTGAGATTATACGCCCAAATATTCCCTTAAAACATACTTTTGAAAGCTTGCCATTTTTGTTTGCCTTCATTACTTCGATAATTTTGTAGCTTCTTAGATGAATATGAAATATGCACAACAAATACATAAAAGCAATCTGAGAGAAAACATGCAAAATGTCCTTCCCCACACACATACCTAAAAGCTCTGGACTTCATGAAGAATTAAGGTTGAATAAAAACCAGCATGTTTTGTTCCATGCATTTTTAGAATTTTACTTGTTGGTCTGGGAAAAAAAAAGTCAAACCAAAGGTGTACAGAGGATCCAGTGTATATAAAAATGTTTTCAAAATATAAACATAGTATTCTAGAAGATGCCCTAATACATCCAATAGGATTTTTTTGCTATGTAATTTTTCATTTAAACTTACTGTTGTAGTCTACTTAAAACTAAATTAAAAGGGCACTGTAATGTTGAGGGGGACAGAAACACAAAGCAATTGGTAAGGATAAGACTATGTTGTGTTCTTTTAAATTATTTTTAAATGTCTGATGGTTGCTTTCTCCCTTTTTTCCAAACTGATCCAAGTTCGAGGATGCTTTTTGCTTCTATCAAATCCATTAGGATTTTTCTGTGGTCCTTTTCAGGAAATCCCTGTTATCAGTGAGGCTTGTTTGGGCAAGATTAACAATAGCTTTATAGCATGAAGTCTGATAGCAAGCACTCTGGTTTTTTGTTGGGGATTGATGAAGGACTGATAGGCCTGTGCAAACCTCGGTCATCCTGTTTACCTTTTACAAAAACTGACATAGTTTTAGCTTACTTCCACTGCTCTATAATTTCTCTGGTAGTCTAAGATTAATTGAAAATCAATGTTGGTGGTGCAAAACGTCCTAAGCCAGCTTTTTATACAAAAGTGCTGATACAGCTGCTGTTTAATATGCTTCCAAGCTACTGACAGCAAAGAAAGTATTTATTATAGCTGAGCATGAATTAAAACGTCAAAGATCCTAAGTAAACTGCACCCATGTATCATGGCAGGGGTGGGTCGAGGTCAATGGTGGAGGGATTTCTGGCATCTCCAAAGAATACCACCAACATGACTTCTTTGTAGAGTTATTTCAGGTTTACTTTTATAAGTGGTAACCCAGAGAAGAAAAGCTGAATCTAAGGAAAGACTCTGTGGGACAATAAAAAGGGAAACACCATCAAAACACTTCAAAATCCAAATGCACCAGTACAAAACTAGAATAAAAGGTGCATTTTGCAGAGAGACATATTTGGTGTGGAAGGGTAAACTTCAGAGAACCTTCTTCTTACTCACAAAGGCATGACTGATCTACTTACTGAGCATGTTAACTTTCCTGCATCTTTATTGGCATTTCTATCATTCCTG
Organism: Falco biarmicus; assembly: GCF_023638135.1. Taxonomy (NCBI): domain Eukaryota; kingdom Metazoa; phylum Chordata; class Aves; order Falconiformes; family Falconidae; genus Falco; species Falco biarmicus. The sequence continues at coordinate 33,200,543 of NC_079289.1, forward strand.
TCCAGAAAAGGACCAATGTAATTCCTGAGACTCCTTTTCTGCTTGCCATGCTTTGAAAGTTGTTACTGTCCTTTAGTTTGCATAATATTGATTTTTCCCCCTCTTTCTTCTATCGTTTTCCCCTAATAATCTAATAAATATTAATTGCAACACGTTTCCCTATGTTCCCTGACATTTTTTTATAGCTATTTTTACTTGAGTAAGCCAGTGTGACAATTCAGGGAAATATGCCTTTTTTTCTCATTGTTAATGTTTTTTTAGTCTCTGGTAAAATTTTCTTTCACAGGTCCCAGCTTTCATCTTTTTCCCAAATAAACTGTTTCTCCCAGCTGAATTTGCTCATAGTTGTTCTCAGGATTACAAAATGAATCCTTTTAAGGCACCAGGTATGTTTGTTTTCATGTTATTCTGTTTATGAATAAGAAACATAATGAGCAAATGGTGTCATTCATAAAGAAGCAATTGCTAATTCTTGGCTCTGTGGTAAATTTTGTGTTATCTTTTAAGATTAGGTATAATATAAAATTCCCACAAGCTAAATGCAATTCTTACTGAGTTCAAAAAAGTCCTTATGTAGATTTTTTAGTTATTTATTTATTTATTTCAAGACAGCATAAAGCCTGCAGCATATGTTATTGAAATTGGAGTCCTCCGTGTTAATTCAGATTTCTCTTCTACACGGTATAAACAGATACTTCAGGAATCCCTCGTCAGCATTTTCCTCAGTGTATTTGTGGTCTGGAACAGCTATCACCCTGTTTATCTTGCACAGCTGTACTTCCAAAATGACCCAGGCTCTGTCTCGCTCCTTTGGCTGTGCCAGGACGAGCTGTGGGAAGGCTCGGCTGTTTCTGTCCAGCAAACACTTCTCCACCCCCAGGGCCATGGCTGCAGCCTGGCTTTAGTGCTCAGTCAGCCCAGGGAAGTCAAAGATTTCACTGGATTGTGGTCAGTGTGTAAAAACATTTAATTGAAGAGAGAGATACATTTGGTATTTTTCAGTCCAGCCTTCCAGAGAGTGTTAGGCTGATAAAGTGCTGGCCTTTACCAAGGGAAAAAAAGAAGTTAGCCTTTCTAAGACATTACAGGTATATGGGGTAATATGGGAACAATGGGATAGAATCATAGAATCATTCAGGTTAGGAAGAACCTTTAAATCAATCAAGTCCAACCATTAACCCAGCACTGCCAAGTCCACCACTAAACCATGTCCCTAAGCAGCACATTTACATGTTTTTCAAACACATCCAGGGATGGTGACTCTACCGCCTCCCTGGGCAGCCTGTTCCAATGCTTGACAATCCTTGCAGTGAATGAATTTTTCCTAATATCCAGTCTAAACCTCCCCTGGCCCAACTTGAGGCCGTTTCCTCTTGCCCTGTCACTTGTTACCTGGGAGAACAGACCGACCCCCACCTGCCTACACCCCCCTGTCAGGCAGCTGTAGAGAGCGATAAGGTCTCCCTGAGCCTCCTCCTCTCCAGGCCGAACAGCCCCAGTTCCCTCAGCCGCTCCTCACCAGACTTGTGCTCCAGACCCTTCACCAGCTCCGCTGCCCGTCTCTGGACACGCTCCAGCACCTCAGTGTCCCCCTCGCAGTGAGGGGCCCAACACTGAACACAGGATTCGAGGTGCGGCCTCACCAGTGCCCGGTACAGGGGGACGGTCACTGCCCTGGTCCTGCTGTTTCTGATACCAGCCAGGATGCTGCTGGCCTTCTTGGCTACCTGGGCACACTGCTGGCTCATGTTCAGTTGGCTGTTGACCAATACCCTCGGGTCCTTTTCCACCAGGCAGCTTCCCAGCCATTCTTCCCCAAGCCTGTAGCATTGCCTGGGTTTGTTGTGACCCAAGTATGACCCAATTCCTTGCTTTGCTTGCATATGTAGCTTTTGCTTTATCTATTAAACTGTCTTTATCTCAGCCCAGAATTTTCTGGCTTTTACTCTCCTGATTCTGTCGCCCATCCTACTGCAGGGTAGTGGGTGAGTAGTGGTGTGGGGCTTAGCTGCCAGCCCAAGTTAAAACACAACATCTGTATAAAACCTGGTGTCTGTATTCCATGCATCTACCCTGAGCCTCCTCGTCTCCAGGCCGAACAGCCCCAGTTCCCTCAGCCGCTCCTTGTAGGACTTGTGCTCAATGTCTCCACATGCCCCCATGCCCGGGCTGCTCTGCAGGGCCAGGGGAGCAGGAGGGCAGCGAGGCCGGCAGGGCAGTGTCCTCCCCAGCGAGGCTGCAGCCCCGTGGTGCCTCGGGCTGGGCTGGCACCGGCAGGACGCAGGGCCAGGCCCGTCATGGCCGCAGTGCGTAATGCCGACGGGAGCGAAGGAAGGGCCTGAGCCCAAATGCGGCAAGCCAGGGTCCCAGCGAGGCTGCTTATGGCTCTGCCCCACACTGCAGCTGACCTACACCCACCTCAGCTGGTGTTGATCAAGCAGGACTAAAATGGTGGCTGATCGTTCCCAAAGGGCTTTTGCTTCTCATTATCATCAATAACAGCAAGGCTCCGGGTTACCCAAGTGGTGCTTGCTGATATGAAACATGACATCAACTTTTCCTGCCCACGGTGAGTTGAAAAAGACAATGATCTGAACTTAGTGTGCTTTTCACTGGGGTTTTGCACTAGGCCTAAATGCAATTTGTGTAAGAACATCTTTTAATGTCATTTCTAAGATGGTAAAAGACCCGCAATACAGCCTTCCAGATCCCAAAGTAGAGAAAGCTATTAGGTATGTTCTTATTTTAAATTTTAATCTGTTCTGATGTTCCTGAAATGCTCTGTCTGTAATGCCTTTTGTATTAATCATAATAAATATTTTATTCTTTCTGAAGAGGGCATGCTGACGTAATGTCTAAGTGAAAGAGGCAAGTTGTCTCAGCTACTTTATGATACTTGCTAGACTTAAAATGAGTATCAAGAAATTCCAACAGAGATGTTGTGGAGATAATAAAGGCAAAGAAATGGATAAAGGTACAGAATAATAACCCCATGCAGCTATTTGCTTGCTTGCTGTTTTCTAATTTACAGAAAACAGAGTTCACTTGTAGTGTAGCCATACAAATTCACTAGGTGCAGCAATCCCTGTTGCAAAAGTAGTGGGGTGGGGGCAGGCAGAAGCGACACCCCAAAACATGTGATAAAGGTTTCAAAAGCAGACACTTGTTGACTTCTTCTGTTTGGTTTGTTGGTTTTTTTTCCTGTGCTGCTCTGTAAAGGATGGTCGTCCTTAACAGGACCAAGACAGTAGCTCCATGCCTGTGCCTGGCCTCTGAAAAAAAGGCAAGCACATGTGCTATGGAAGTTGAAGCACTGGCTTAAGGGATGTGAACATCTCCTGTCTCACCACTGCTCTTCTGATTGTCGTGTATGAGCTTGGGTATATGGCTCATTCCTAGTTTCCACATGCAACCAAATGTATTTCAACAGGCTTTATCTCAGTTTTGTCAACATGCTCGCATTGCAATGAGGAGAACTATCTTGGCTAAAACTGTACTGTGATGATGCATCTTTTCAATGGTAGGTGACCTGTACAGCAATGTGCATCATTTATTTATTACCCTCCAAAATAATCCAATCAAGCTTCCTTGCTATAACACAGATCTGCATGTGTTCAAAGCCTGACAAAGACTTTGGTGTAGCCTTCAATATTGACATTTAAGGCTTTTGCATGCATCACTCTTCTGTAAAATTACTAAACACCTCCCATTTAGAGCACTGCCCAGAATACGTGCCCTAGCTCCCCTTTCAGAGCCAGACAGACTGGGACTGGCATGCACACTTAAATAATTAATGGCTGTTTATCCAGGTACTAACAATACTGTGTGGTTTGTTTTTTAATTGCAGCCTGCAAAGGGTTTTTCTTGGCTTACTTCTTGGCTGGGAGTAGAATGTGGTCAGAACAAGACAGCCAGAGAACACATATTTTAGAGCGCCAAATAGATTAAAACAAAGAAGTGCTCTCCCTCCTGACAGCTGAAAGCCAGTCCTGTCCACAAACTGTGGGCATGCTTGCTCTCATTACTAGCTGTCAGTTGAAGAAGAAATGAACGACAAAGCTAAACATTTGGGGAGAGATTGCTGAATGCACAACAGATAAAGCCTATGAGAGCTCTGAGGTAGGAGGGTGTGGATTTAATGTGTGATGCTGGTTGTGAGAGCATTTTGTACATCTGGTTCAGTTCATGGGCTGGCTTCGTTTGTGAAGGGGAACCTTGGCTATTATCATTTGGTCCCTCTGTCTTATTTTAGGTTCACATTACTCAATGTCTGATTATGTTGGACAATATTCACTGTTGCTGTTGAGAACATTTTGGACTGAAGTGAAAAAATGCCAAGGATTATGTCCATATCATTCTGTCACTGCTTAGGAAACCTGTGAGAGTGAGCCAAGGCAAGCACTGGATGCTTTGCAGAAGGAGGGGTGCCAGCCTAGAATAAATAAATAAATAAATAAATAAATAAATTTGTCTTCTATCTTTTCCCCCACCCTGACTGCCTATATAACAAACAGATGAACTGGGAGTCCTCAAACCCCTTGAGTGATGGTCCTGAGTCTGAAAACTTAGAAGAGGGAAAAAAACCACCGTACTTTATTGCTATAGTCAGATGGAGGCTACGCAGGTGTTAGATTTGCAGTCAGTTTAATAAATGTACAGAAGATAGGTCCTCCTAGCAGAGTTTTGGTGTGATGTCCTGACAAGAACTCCTCTGGCTGAGTGGTGGTGGCAGGGTGGGAATTTTGCAGATTCTGTGATGTTTGGCATCGTGTTAGAGCTGAGAGCATTACTGGGCATGCTGTTAAGCAAAGCAGGATTTCTGAACATGTTTTCAAGTTTATCCAGCCTGTTTTACAGCTGCGATAACTTGTTGCACAGCTCAGTCCAAAAGCTGGTGTGGTTATGTACATATATATATGTAAAACATCAGTTAAGCATGCTTACTGTCTGGAATTGTGAGGTGCTGCTTTGAGAATAATGGGTATTTGAATTTTGGGTTGTTATGTGAACCAAACAAAACCAGACAGAGTATTTGGCATGTAAAGAAGTATTACATTTCATTTTATTGTAATGTTTTCAGTGGATCCAAAACTATGTAACTGTCCCAAATTCATACAGTGTCTTCAGTCATATCATCTTTTTATCTTAGGTTTATCTGGAAGAAGTGTCTCCATTAACAAAACCAGAGGTGATTCAGGTATACTGACTATTTCACCAAGGTTAATATTACCTTATAATAAAACCTGTTCTTTATGGATTCATTTACCTAGGGCCATACTTCTCACATATAGTAGATGATATTAAAATCTTTACAAATGTTTTTGAAACTAGCTAAAATTACTGTGACATTTATGGTATTCCCTTTCCTTAGATTAGGGAATAAAGCAGTTACTTAAATTACCATCAAAGCAAAATAATAAAGATTTCCATTCAGGATTTACATTGAAAAAAAGTGTAAACATAAAGTGGTGACAATATTTCAGGTGGTATGACCATATTTTATTATTCGCATGCCCAGTGCCATGTCAAGGCAAAGGCTTGTAAACTGAACGTGGAGGACACATTGCCTTTTCTCTGCCTCCTGGCCCAGCTGAAGAGGTGTGCTGCCCACCAGAGGGATGGATGAGTGTGCCATTCAAATGTCCAGCATCATGGGGGACCAGTGCAAGCTTTTCTGGCATGTTTTCTGGGGTAGTAGGGTGGGCTCACAGTGCAGAGAAGGGAGAGGGGTTTGGGTCAATAGCTGGACTCCAGGAGGTGCTCTGGACAGACGAGAGGTCAGCTGTGGTTGGAGAAGGAGAATGGATGGGGCAAGGCAGGTAAGAGCAGCCGGGGAAAAGGAGCGAGGAGCTCTGAGGCAGTGGGGCTGGGGGATAAGTACAGGAGGCTGTAGCAGGCTATTAGTGGGTGCTTGAGGCTTTTCTTCTCTTTTCCCCCTGGAAAATCCCTCTCCCTCTGCATCCTCCTCTCTTTAGGGTATTAGTCTCTGGGCTCACATCTCCTGGAACTCATAGAGCTGTCTTGTCACCACTCAGCATCTTATTTTCACTCTGGCTCATAAAAGGCAACCGGTCCTCCCCATTCATCTCCAATGATGCCTCCTCACCTTGTTGGTCTTCCCAAGGAGGAAGAGGAGAAAGGATTTAGAAAAAATAAATAGAAAGGCCTCCTAGAGGAGGAGCTGCAGTTGCTGCCAGAGTCGAGTGCGCAGATGGTGGCTACTGAAATGCAAGAGACACCTACCCTTCTCCACCAGCTTTGCAGTGCTAAGGCATAGGCTGAGACTACCCAGGTTAGAGTGGCCCATCCCCATCTTTTCCGGCATTGACAACATTTATCAGGCACTGATAAAGAAGGGAGGGGCCATCCCTGGGCAATGCCTACCTGCCTGTGTCTGAACTCTACCTTGATGACACTGCCAGGTTCTCAGGAGTTTAGTTCATGGTAGACCCACTGACTCTATTCTGGTTCCTTCAGTCTTCTTTTTTCTGCTAGCCTCATGGAGTTGTGAGGAGTTTTACAAAAATAAAAGAAAGAAAATTTATCTCTAGTACTTAACTCAGTAGCTGAACAAGAGTTGTGCAAAAGTACTGGAATAGGGGTTGAGTAAAAATGTCTGTTGTGGTAACTCTTCTGAGTATAGCTGTTCTTTCGTGATAACTCCTGTGAATTATTTCCATGTGGAACGGAGCAGCTCTGACAGCAGCTCTTTTTTTAGACGGAGGCAATTTCCCTCATATATGACTTGTCAGCTGCTAACTGTGGGAGTGTAAATATAGCTGAAATTTGGAAATACTAGCGATGTGGCAGAGTTTTGGGCAGTTGCTATTTATGGCTGAATGGATGAGATTTGCTAAAGTCACTTTGATGGTAAACGTTGCAGGGCAGGTATGTTACCCAAGCTTATGTTTATGGAGCATCTCAGCAGTTTTATATTGATTTCAATAATGTAGTTCTTGAAGCAGCTCTGTAAGTGGTGAATAAAGTATGTAATTTGTATAATAACTGTAACAACATTCAGGAGCACCTCACTTTAATTTTACTCCAGTCTCATTGACCCTTTCTCCTCCCTTTGCTTTTATGGTTGTGTCCTCCCTCTCTTATCATTCTTACATCTCATTTGAGATTTCTCCTCCTCCCACTCCATCTTTCAGCTGAACTCCCACAGGACATAGGATCCTCCCTCCATACCTCTGGCATGGGTGAACTCATTTGTTTGGAGAGCCTCTGCTCTAATCTCTGCATTTTTAACTCACAAATTTATTTCTTCTTGCCGTTTTGTCTTATGTCATCCAGTGCCATGGTTCTGGTTCGCATTCTCCCTCTGGTAAGTAATCTTTCTGAGCCTACTCCTGCTCTGACTTACCTTGGCATGCTCTTAGTGTGTCAGATTACAAGCTCTGTCTACACAAAGGATGGAGGGTTTTGTGTTCCCTGGTGAGCTTTCCTGTAAAGCCAGTTGTTTCAAAAAAAGTTTAAGTTCTTGGGGCCTTAACTAAAAAAGGTCTTAAGAGCTTCTAAAGGCCTAAGGATATGTTCATTACAACATATTACAAGCTAAGGATATGCTTCATTACAAGCCTACCAAAGATGCAAGTACTGCAATTACATTTCTCAGCCTTCTGAGACCTTTCTCTTTGACTGGAAGCTCTCTTCCTGAGAAACCACATTAAGATTTTACTTCCTTACTTTCAAGGTCTTATCTCCTGTTTGATCTGGATGTTTATGAGATCTTCTTGTCCACATAATCCAGGAAGAGTGCTAGAAAGCGAAGTGCACCTTTTCCATTTTAATTTCCATGTTTCAAGTGCCAGACGCTCTATTTCCTAAAATTCAAATAAATCCACTTTTTATCCTTCATTGTATCTAAACGTATCAAAATTACAGAAGAACCTACTCCTTTTTACAGGAGACCTTCAAATCCTTCTATTAGTAAAATTTTCACTCCATCACATTATTGCAGAAGTTGCAGCAAATTCAAGAAATAATTAGTAAAAGCTGCTTTGACAGTAGCATGTTTTACTTGTGTCTAATATGATCTCTAGGACAGAGGTTTGCCTTTATTTGTGCTTTGTCTTTGCTGCATTCAGCAGCAACCTTAAATTGAAACTTCAAGTTAGTAATTTAGCATGAGTTGTCAGAAAGCTGGATTTTTGTATATGTTCGCATTTCTTGCAGATGTCTGTCACACAGCAAATGTTGCTGGCTGGGAAAAAGAAAAAAAGGTCCTTGAAAAAGTGAAATACTAATGACTTAGAGCCACTTCATGTCTAATAGCTAGTAAGTGCACTTCTTGCTTCAAGGGAATGGGAACAATGAATCATGGAGTCTGCTTGGTGGTGGAAGGCTTTGTGTTGTTTTTGAAGAAATGCTTGCAAATCCCCTTTCTGATGGCTGACTTTTTAAAATGCAGTCAAATCACTATGTGATGATGACAGAACTGATCACATTATTCTAAGTTTGACTCAAAATATATATTGTATTGGACAAAAAATAAGAAATTATTCAGAAAATATGCTCTAATATGCTTTGCTGGGTTTCAGTGTCTCTAGGGAGCTTCCTTTTACGACTTTATCAGCTTGCCTTAAAGCCACAGAATATGTGATTCAAAATTTCAGTGTCCTATTAGTTCATGCTTCTGTTGAGAAAGTGAATCAATTTCTGGATCTGATGTGTGTATAAACAACTTCTTTTTCCATATATTCTCAAGGGAAATCATGAAATGTCCAAAGAATAAAGGCACACAGAGGTATAGATGAATTCCAGTGCTGAAAGCTGAAAGTTAAGACATAATAAACATTTGAAGTTTAATAAGAATTCAGCAATCAGTGTTTTGCTAGCAATGCGCCAATGTGTTCTCTGCCACTTACCAGCTATTGTACACAGTGTACCTTGGTCACTGGGTGCAGTACCCAGGAAAGAACAAGCGACTCAGCAAATTAAATCTAAAGATTTCCACTCCTTCTGTAGAACAGATAGGTGTAATGTACCGTTTCATTTTAAACCAAATTATCTATCAGGACATTGATACTAATTTCTGAAATCATCAGTGTATAACATCTGATATAATAAGAATTAAGACACTTAAGTTCCAGTTATGAATTTTGATGAAAAATCTTTTAAACAGAAAACAGAGATACCCAAACTAAACAGCTCTGTGATATAATTGATCTTTCTCCTCCTCCTGCTTTTCTTATTGTTCATTCAAATGCACATATAGAACAAGGACTTGATCAAAAGCCCTTTGAAATAGATAATAATCTGTCAGCTGGCTTGGCTAGTATTTGGAGATCACCTGTATGTTTTGGCTTTATAATGAACACTGCAGAGATTTCTTGAGTGTTGATGGAACACGATATACAAGATGAAACTAAGACAACTGAGTCTGTTTGGCCGTAGGAAAGGAATTTTGAGGAAAGATCTAAATGTTATCTTCAGGATCTAAATGCATCTTCAGCTTTCTAATGGGGATATAAGGAAGATGAAACCAGATGTTTCTTGTTAAGGGAAGATTATGGGAGAGGGAATGGACACAAGTTGCAACATGGGAAATCCCAGCTGGATATTAGGAAAATAAAAAGTCATAGTAATGTAGTCAAGTGTTGGAGCAGGTTGCACAGAGAGGCTGTGAACTGTCCATTCTTGGAGGTAATAAAACCTGACAGTCTTGAGCAACCAGATGTAAGTTAGCCTCTCTTAGAGCAAGGGATTGCACCAAACGACTGCCAAAGGTGCCCTCGAGCCTGTGGCTCTGTGCTAATATAAATGCTGTTCTTTTTCTCTAGTTTGCTGTTTTCATCTGACTCTTAAATAAAGTTGAAATGTTCTGTGTGTTTTCAGAAACTACTGGGTTTTCTCTCATTTGCTTACACAAATGAGAAACGGAAAGGTTGTTAAAGAAAGGATTCAGTGAACTGCAAAATCATGTACTTTTCTCTGGAACCATGCATTTCATACATTTGGTTTATAATACTAGGTAGAAAATATGTGCTGAGAGCTCACTGCTTTTATGAGCTGAGATATCTGTATCCATGAATAATACACATTTGTGGTGTTTTCTTCTGTCTTTTTTTTTTTTTTTAATGAACAAAGCAAATAAAAGCATTCTGTGGTTGTTTGGAATATTAAAACATGCCTGCAGTCATGCTGAAAATAAGCTCAAGTCTAATAAATGTTATTATTGCCACAGATAGATCTACTTTTCCATATAAATATAAACATCTCTTCTTGCTTATTCTATTAATCTGCATCTTAGTGGAAGTATATCTTCTGTACAATGTGCTTTTGCAGTACCTTTGCCAAAGAAGATTTTCTTTGGCAATTTATTAAAGTTACAATTTCTAAAACCTGGGGTTTTTTTAATTGTCAGTCAAAACCTGACAATTAAACTGCTGCTGTCTGAAATATAACTATGTCTTAAGCAATTTTCCAATGAAGTATCCCAGATGTGGTTTTGCAAATTAACAAGTTATATATTTCTGTTTGAAATATTATTTTAAATTTTAAGCTAGAGAATTTACAAACTTTTTAAACAAGTTCAACATGAAATATCTTACGAACTGAAATTCTCTTTGCAGTTCAACAAAACGTTTAATATTATGGCCAATAAATTTGGCCCAGTTTAGGCTGGTTAAACAATCCTTGCACGTCAGAATTTCTTACACCATGGAAGGATGATCTCTTAGCCAGTACGCAATATGTTTTATAGCATGTTACAGAAAATGGTGGAATATGAATATGTATGCATGGAATACAGACACCAGGTTTTATACAGATGTTGTGTTTTAACTTGGGCTGGCAGCTAAGCCCCACACCACTACTCACCCACTACCCTGCAGTAGGATGGGCGACAGAATCAGGAGAGTAAAAGCCAGAAAATTCTGGGCTGAGATAAAGACAGTTTAATAGATAAAGCAAAAGCTACATATGCAAGCAAAGCAAGGAATTGGGTCATACTTGGGTCACAACAAACCCAGGCAATGCTACAGGCTTGGGGAAGAATGGCTGGGAAGCTGCCTGGTGGAAAAGGACCCGAGGGTATTGGTCAACAGCCAACTGAACGTGAGCCAGCAGTGTGCCCAGGTAGCCAAGAAGGCCAGCAGCATCCTGGCTGGTATCAGAAACAGCAGGACCAGGGCAGTGACCGTCCCCCTGTACCGGGCACTGGTGAGGCCGCACCTCGAATCCTGTGTTCAGTGTTGGGCCCCTCACTGCGAGGGGGACACTGAGGTGCTGGAGCGTGTCCAGAGACGGGCAGTGGAGCTGGTGAAGGGTCTGGAGCACAAGTCTGGTGAGGAGCGGCTGAGGGAACTGGGGGTGTTCAGCCTGGAGAGGAGGAGGCTCAGGGAGACCTTATCGCTCTCTACAGCTGCCTGACAGGGGGGTGTAGGCAGGTGGGGGTCGGTCTGTTCTCCCAGGTAACAAGTGACAGGGCAAGAGGAAACGGCCTCAAGTTGGGCCAGGGGAGGTTCAGATTGGAGATTAGATTTAGGTAATTTAGATTTTAGTTAGGAAAAATTCATTCACTGCAAGGATTGTCAAGCATTGGAACAGGCTGCCCAGGTCACCAGCCCTGGAGGTATTTAAAAGACATGTAGACGTGGTGCTTAGGGACATGGTTTAGTGGTGGACTTGGCAGTGCTGAGTTAATGGTTGGATTTGATTTTCTTAAAAATCTGTTCCAGCCTAGATGATTCTATGATTCTTTTCATTACTTCCCATCATCAGGCAGGTGTTCAGCCATCTCCAGGAAAGCAGGGCTTCATCACGCATAATGATGACCTGGGAAGACAAATACTGTTACAAATAAGTGTCCCTCCTTCCTTCTTCTTCCCCCAAGCTTTTGTTGCTAAGCATGGCACTATATGATGTAGGATATTCCTTTGGTCAGTTGGGGTCAGCTGTCCTGGGTGTGTTCCTCTCCCAACTCCTTATGCACCCACAGCCTACTCATTGGCAGGGCAGCGTGAGAAACAGAAAACGTCTTGATTCTGTGCAAGCTCTACTCAGCAATAACTAAAACATCTGTATGTTATCAACATAGTTTTGGTTACAAATCAAAACCCTAACACCATATGAGCTACTATGAAGTAGCTCTATTGCAGCCAAAATCAGCACAATGGACATCAATAGATATGTTCTTGTAGTAAAAGTCTGGAAATAGGACAAACATGTCTCATCAAGGGAGAGAAAATGCTGAAACTTCCTAAATTCTGTAGATTCAGCTGGATTGCAGTCAGGAGAGACACTCCAGTAATACTGCTTTTAGATATAAAACAACCTGGGAAGTGAATAATGGTCAAAAAGTTTAAACTGCAAAGGAATTCTACATTTTGTTCTAAGGCTAGTTGCATCTGAATAAATGTTTGTGTCCTTCTCTGAAAAACAGAGTAGAAACTAGCACAGAACCAGAGTAGTTTAACATAAATACTGGACATGGTTATTTCTGCCTACCACATCATCCTGTGGTTATTATTGAAACATCTGTTTTTATAACTAGTGATTTTTTTCATTTAAGACAGGTCTTGCACAGTTCCGCTTTCCTGGGCAGAAGGAAAAAATCTTGTGAAAACTGATGGTCCTTACGAGAAACATGTACAGTAAAGGCCAAATGGATTTCATCAGTATTATTTACTTAGCCAGCAAGGTCTGTTTATCAGTACCATATACAGATAATTCTAAGCTTATAAAAGATGATTGAATAATTGTGACCAGATTGGTTAAGTTTCACTCTTGCTTTCTTTCTGAGCATTGACTTTCTTGGCTACTGAATAAAGCTTTTGAGGAATAAAGCTTTGGCTTCACAAAACGAAATGTTTTGTATAGTTTAACTGTGAGCAGCCAAGACTGTAATTTTGGAGAGATTGGAACAATTTGTCTTCTTCCATGAAGCTTTTCTGAATCATTTTCATGATAAAAATGTTGATGTTTTACACACATAGTTTACTCTTGAACAAGGACTGCTTTAAATCATTTCATTTTCAATACTTTTTCCTCTACCTGCTTTTTGAGCAGAAATAGGTGACATTAATTATTGTTTAGAAGCGTCTAATATTCTAAGTACCTATATGCTTTAATTTCTAAATAACCATTGCACAGAATTAAAATATTCTGAAGGTCTTGCAGGTTATGACAGATGACATTTGGCTCTTATTCATCTTTAGGACATAAGGGATTTCCAAAAGCAATGGATTTAGGTCCCCTTTGAAAGGTTTCCCCCCATATTATTGAATAGCAAACTTCAGAAGAGATGCAATCACATGCTTACATACAAGCATATGCTAGGTTTGTTTAAATAATGCTTACATATATGCATGCCTTCCAAAGAGGCTAGGATTATCCAGAAGTCAGCAAGGAGAATCTTTACATGTGAAGTGCAGACATAAAACAATACTTAGGAAAAAAGGTCTAATTTAACACTCACTGTGGCTTGGAAATTGATGCTGCCCAGAGTGACAATTAAGTTGTAATGCAGGGCTAAGCCTTACTGTAATGCATGAAGAGCACTCAGATACAAATTCAAGATAAATACTTCAATTCTGTCCACAGCTTCCTTGTCTAGGCTGTTCTCCTTTCCCTTTTCTTTCCACTATTTTACAAGGAACATATGCCTTCTAGAGGAAGGGGGGGGTTCAGCTATAGTGAGTGTGGGCTTTTCCCCCTTTTTTCTGCTCATGCTTTAGGAATACCCTTCCAAGAATATATGTATAGAATATATTTATATGGCTTCTGTCACATGCCATGGGATTCCTTCTGGGGTCCAACCCCATTGCTTTCAGGAGGAAAGCAGCCACTGCTTCTTCATTCTGGGGCCACAGTTTCACCAGGGTGAGTGGTCACTGTGGTGCTAGGAGCACTTGGCACACCTTGACTTGTTAAAGATGAATGCTATATAGCGTGAAATTACACTGGCAGACAGCAAATTAGTGATTGATGTGAGATGGAGAGCTATAGATTGCAATTGTGCTAGCAAGATACGAGATGATGCTTAAAGTATAATTTTAACAATATTCAATTAAGCGGAACTGTAGATTAACTACCACTATCCTAACTAAACACATATAGAAGAATTACAAAATATATAAATACTTATTATTGCTAAGTTGCCTCTACTGTCAGTGACTGACTTGGAGATGGGGTAATTGACTTGGAGCTGATTTAAAATCGCTCAATTTACAAACTGAATTTTAAACCTTTTCCAGTTGTTCTCTTCTAATGTAGGCAGGGTAAGGCAACTCATCTGTTCAGTGCTGCATGGTTCACTGGGTGGGGAGAAGGTGACATATTTTATCTGGTCACTGAGATCACTGTGTCATTTCACTCTGTGTGTAGCAATTAAAGCAAAGTGAATAATTTACTGGACAAATTCAGTCTCTTGTTCTTCCAATGAAAGTGTTATTATCTCTAGTTTATACTTGTTTGAATTGCCTGATGGCAGATTTCTCTCATCACCTCAACTGCTGACAAACTATAATTAGGTATCCTTGTGCATGGTGCTAACTAAAGAAGGTGCAGGGAGCTAGTTCCTTCACTGGTTTGTTTAATTACCTTTGTGTGCTGGCTCCAAAGGATTTTGGGAGCCTGGCTTCCCTTGCTTTGTCAAGCTGTGTAAATCCCATATCAATTACACCTCCTATTCTGGAAGCAAATCATGGAGTGTACAAGCTTCGAATTTGCTTTGCATGACTATTTGTAGGAAGCAACAAAAAAGGAGCTTGTGTTCAGCCATAATAAATTCATTGTTAATTTGAAGTGAGTATTTATAACTTTCTTTTTACTATTTGCCTGAACTACCAGCAATTAATTTGGTATTCAGCTAATTCTGTTCAGCCTATGCCTGGTCAGAATTTTCTGTCCCTGTGTTTCCAATACATTTCCTACACACTATTTTGTCCTTAATGCCTTTATAGCTTGTTTATTGGAAACAGGTTTTTAATTATTTTTCAACAGTATTGGAGACCTGATTTAATAAGCAATTGTTAGATATACTAGGGAGACACATTTACCTGATTAATGTGATAGTTAACTGAGCAACAAAAATGACTCATGAAGAAGCAGCTGTACACAGCATTGAAGTAGTAAGAAAGTTTGACGGAATGTGAAGAAAATATTTGAAGAAAGATAATTTGAAATAGGGTACTGAACAAGCTGAAGACTACAAATATACAGTGTTAGCTTCCTGGGTAGTTGGTTGGTTGGTCTGTTAGTTATGTGCATATGTGCACATACGTGCCTGTGTTTTTTAGGAAACAGTTTATGTAGGCTTGACTGAAAGATACAGCATTGGAGTGATGGGACATTCAAAGACTATAGAAAAGGAGGATGGGTCCTTCAGGTGTGTGTTGGAGATGAAATTGTGCTGCAGCCAGCACTTTAATTGCATGCAGTGTTGGCGTCTAGCTTCAGTGCTAATATGTGCTTTTGGAAACAGATCCATCCTCTGGGAAATAGGTCTTTTCTCAGAGAGAGGAAGGGAGGAGAGAAGTTTGATACTCTTTAGTTGGCAGAGCTCACGCTGGGATATTTCTTGTCTTACTGACTTGCTCCTATCAGCATCACTTATGTTCTCAGTTTGCAGGTTTGTGGTCGGCTTAAAGGATCAGACTAGCATGATCACTGCAGAATTTTAGTACAAGATACTTCCACTCATGCATTTGGATGGCATCTGCTCTCCTCTTTGCAAGCAATGTTTGCAAAGGGAGATGTCGCAGTAGTGGCCCAGCAGAATCTCATGACTAGATCACTGGGTTTCATTCCAGCAGAGGGTTGCGGCATCTAAAGAGAGAAGAGATTAGTGAAGACATGGTGCACTGAGGCCAAAAAGTGGCACAACAACAGGCACAGCTAGAAGAGGAGACTTGAAATGGGAATGCTAGAAAAAACACAACTGAGCTGGTTTCTCTAAGTTTCCAACTTTGCTTATATGATGGATATCTCCTCACAAGACTGAAAATACAGAATGTTTCAAAGTCATGGCATGGTGTAAGCCATCCCTGTCACAAACATACTAGACCACTTACGGCCCAACACAACCCCTCTGTTTTCAAGTCAAGGCTGGTAGCTTTGTGTTTCTGCTGTTCATACATTAGGAAGGGCAGAAGCTTTTCTTTCTGAAAAGCAAGGTGAGCTTTTTGTATGGGATGTTGCGTTCTTGTTCACATGCTTTTAATCAGGTAAGACCTGTACAGATTACAGCCTGGGAAAACGAACTGGCTTTCCAAGCCATTCAATCGCTTTAGGAGCACACTGTAGGGAGAAGACTGATAAGATACTTTGCCAAGATCAAAACTAAGTGAAACTGGGATGGATGTGTTACTGGGATTTTAAGAGATTTTGAAGAAGATAGAGAAAAATGAGAAGGCAATTAACTTACAGCTATTTGGAAGAGGAAAATGCTCTTGTGAGTGATGAGCACCCTGCACCACCTTCACTGTTTCAGCTCATCTCCATTGTGACAAATAACTTGGACAATTACTTGCAAAGTGTTTTTAATTCCTTGCCTGGCTAACATGATGGGCATATAAATTACTTTAATTATGCTTTGAATGCATATTTTAAAGTCGGGAGCAATGCTGGTCTGATGGTTGGAGAATCATACTAGAATTCAGCAGATCTGGATTAATTTCAAAGCCCTGTCATAGCTTTCCTTTAGCGGGTCTTCTCTTGTCTGCACTTCATTTTATTGTCTACAAAAGGGAAATAATCATCTTTTTGTCCCACGCATGCTGTCCTGCATTACCAGTTCAGCCAGTAGGATTCCTGAACTGTGTATGTTTGTGCCTTAGGTCAGCAGTGCTGCAGTCCTCCTGGGCCATATCAGCCCTCCATTTCAAAAGCTTTTGTCATGCCTGGCTTGGTGGGAAAGTTCCCAGCAATGTTCAGATTTGGCCTGTACTTGCCTTTTGTTATCTTTCATATAGAAACTTCCTTAGACCGACTTTGTAGAGGACCTGAGGTGCTGGATCCATCTTGGTGGCTGTGCAGGGCACCCCTGAGCACTGAAGATCTCCTTGTGGAAGCCTAAGACAGACCCCAGTTCAACAGACCAACTGAGCACTGGCTTAATGTCTGCCTATTCAACAAATACTTTAAACATAAGCATTTTTGAAGTGGTTTGCTATAGATGGGTGAGCTCCAAAATGTGCTGCTGTGTTTTGCTAGATAAGGATCAGTATTTGTCTGTGAAAGAACTTGTTATAGGACAGATGCTTTAGTGCTGCCTGCATCTTTAGGTAAGAGACTCGACACTGCTGTCTATGTGGCAGCCAAAATAGACAAAACCAAAAAACGTTTCTTTAAATTGCTTCCTGACATGTACATACAGATTATTTAGTGTGATAATTTGTGCGTGTATTATAGATTAATGTTATCAAGCTAAACTACATGATGGCAACCACTGACTTGTGTTCTAAATTCTTCAAAACCAGCAAAACTCATCTGCTGAAGGATATACTGAATTGTCGAGTCCAAGGTTTTTGTTATTTCGCTTACATACAATTTAAAAAGCACATCAAGATAGGAGAGTTGGTGTAGGTTATGTGTTCCAGTGCAGAGAGTTCTTCTGATTTTTTAGGCAACCCTCAAAGGATTTAAGAAATTACAGATTTAAAAAATAGCAAATTAATTACACTGTCACCTTTGAAAACTTTGGGAGTTTAATGTAATTTAACAGCTGGCCACTTATATGTGATTGCAACTTGTCATAAACCTATGCTGTGCAACTTATAAACAGCGACAGAAAAAGTGGGTGATCCAAAGTACATGCAGTAAAAGCATCTTGGCCGGCAATGTATCAACTCCTGTATAAATCACATACGGATAGCTATCAAGTCTGGACTTCTAAAATGCCTGAGACGGGGTAACATATGAAGCAAATGCAGTAGCCAAAGTTTTTAAAAGCAACTAATACACATACATTTATATACACATGCATATATACATATATGTATTTATACACTGTATTATATGTATGCAGGCCTGATACAGAAGCATGAATGGCAAAAGTGCTGTACACTTGCCTTCTGAAAAACTGCCTGCCTTAACTGTTGAACCCTCTTCCCTCACCCCTGTCCTCAGACATACCAGTCATGTTTGCAAAGCTCAGCCTTTTGCTAGCATCATGCTGAAAGGAAAATATGGCACAATTTCCTTCCCTGTATCTGGTGCCCTTTCCCTAATTTGCCTGACACAGATACAGTCCTCAGCAGTCCCTGAAAGGGATTCAAATCCCTCCCTACCATCTTCATCCCTTGTACTTTTTCCAGGTCCACACACTGCAACTCTCTCAACGAAGTGGTGCTTTTTTTCCCCCTTTTCTCCTCAAGACCAAAGTATGAACATTTCTGGTAGAAGGCACGTAACAGAAATGTGTTTGCCAAATGCTGCTGCCTCTTTCCTTGGATATGGGAAAGCATTTTGTTGAAACGGGAAAACCAAATTAATAGAGTCTGCCAGTCCCACACGCCTCCTGTCTGCGAGCATCCCCGCCCTGGGGACGTGGGCTGTGTTACCGACACAGGGGAATGGGTTTAGAGGAGCCCTTTGTTGAAATATTGGCAGCACATCACTGGACTCGCTGTTGTTGCAGATGGAGCGCTTTGCCGAACAGATGGATTCTCAGCTTTCTGAAAGAAAGGGAAGGTACTTGATGTACCACGGTGGGAAAGGAGGGGGGTATTCCAGGCATATGGAAAGGAAGGAAAGAAGGCACGTTCTGCACTTTTTGGTACACTTGGAGCCTAGCAACCTCTCTCTGGCAAACTTGGCAAAGCATAAGCACAGCCCTCTGTGAGATGGTGAAGGGACTGTAACAGACATGGAAGAAGTAGTTTGCACAGAAGCAATAAAAATGAAGGCAGAGTCTAGAAAAACCCTGCTATCCTGAGCGTATAAGTAAGTGTTATGTGCTGGGGATGGGGAAATGCTTCTGCCTAGGATCAGAAACACACTTTATTAAGGACTAGTGCCAGAACAGCATAACTGGAACAGAGGACTGGTTAATATTTTAAGGTCTGTTGTGTTGTGAAAGAGACTAGAGATAAATGTTACCTGCCACTGTGAAGCCAGGAATCCCCATTTTCCAGGACTGTATGCATGGGTTTTGGACCGTGGTGGTGCAGTTTGTACAATGGCATTGTTCAGATACAGTATTGCTTCTTTTCTTGCTCTCTTCTTCCTCCCCTCCTCACCTTCCCATCTTGTTCATACCTCACTTCCATCTTAATTGTTAGGGCAGGACCAGTTCTGTGCAGCACTCAAAAGCCTGCAATCCTGACTCGAAATGATGTTATCTGATCCAGTATTTACTGCTAAAATCTTCATGCAATTGCCAAGTAGAGTGTGATAAGGAAGTGGCATGAACTGAAAGGAGCGATCATATTTTGGTGTTGTGTGTTAACTCTCTACAACTTTTCAGTCGCTTCACACACACACACACACACACACAGACTTAGCAGAAATACTATATTGTGGTACAATTTAGGATGTGGTGACAATGGACTTTAGTCTTTATTTTTACCTCTTAGCTTAATTAGCTAATTTCAACACCTATTGAATGCAAGCGTTAAAGCTGTTTAGCAATAGCAAGGATGCCAAAGGCCTTGGAAATCCAAATTTTTCGAGAAAAAAATAAATGTAATAAAAGGCAAAAACGTCAAGGTTCTTTCAAAGCATGATTCACTGCTGAAAGCAGCTATGCAAAAATATCACTTTCTTAAATAATGGGTATGGCTTTTGTTCATACTGGGGGTTGTGTCTGCAGCAACAGAAATGTCTAAAGTCTTTTTCCTGAAAAATAAAGCAAACTGGATTACATACCCACTTGCGCATCAACTATGCTCCTTTTTGCAGGACCGAATTCTCAGGGAGGCTCTGAGGTAAAATAAACACGGAATCCCATCACTGAATTTTAGTATGAACATTTTTCAGATCATTGTGTCTGGATCTCTGCCAAGTTTCAGCCCTATTATAAATTAATTCCAACCCACACAAAAGGGGGGGGGGGGGGGGGGGGGGAGCGGGAACAAACCACAACTTCTACAAGACAAAAGCACCAGGCAATTTTTATGGGGAAAAAAGTGGTCAAGAATAATCTATAGGAAAAGTAATTATCTAAAGAGAGAGTGGGTTCTTCTCTCTAATTGGAAATTACAACGTTTTCCAGCCTTACTAAACACAGTCTAGGAGGAGCATCAGGATTGTGCTTCAGTAACCTGGTTAAATTGAATATAAAGTTAAGGCATTGCTTTCCTCTTGTTTTATTTCTCCTTAGACTCAATACTGCAATTGAGCTCACTTTCCTCTCTCTCTGGCAAAATCTAATCTGGCTACCACAGGACCTGTGAAATTCATGGAGGTGATGAGCCGGAGTCTGCTTTCTGCTTGTATGTCTGGCTTTATTTAATCTCTAGTCACCCTCAGATAATAAATATTTCATATGTTGGACAGGTGAAAGGTTTCATTCAGCTGCAGATCTGCTTCCAAGGCAACCGATTCCTGTCATTTTGAACAGTTTAAACATGTTGAAAACAAAGCTTGCTTTCTGGTTTTCTCCTCTATGATTTTATGTGTAAAGCATTATCCATCTCCCTTCTGTCCCTCCTACAAGCAGATACAGAAAACCTGATAGCATTAACAAGTAATTCTAAACAATTTATAACCTAAATGTATTCTCTCTTCCAGTCAAGATGGGATGAAAAATGCCATTTCATTTTGCAAGCATAGAGTAAATACCTAGAGATATGAAAATGCCTGGGTTAGCATCTATAAATACTCTGTACGCAAAAAATGTATGCAACCACAGTACTACATTATGCTTTACAGTATGTTTCACCATTACAACGGGTGTTTCCTCAATACTGTTGTCCAGTAATTCTGTTACAGAGTTTGAGGCTTTTTTGGAAGGGGGACAGTACCCCAGGTCTTTCTCTGAGAAAAATTAGTGAGAAGACTGTTAGCAAATTGTCTTCAACCGTATCTGATTTCTGCCAGTGTCAGTGCTTGTGACAGATCTTCTGGAAAATGTCTGCTGTATCCTTTACATCTTGCAGCTGAACAAGCTCTTCTAAAGCATAGCTTTGCCCATTCTTCCTCTGCCCATTTCCAAGCATAATAGACAGGTGCTCTCCCTCCTTCTCTCAAGCCCTCCCCATGTGTGGACTTTCTGACTTACGCTGTGCTCAATGCCCGACTTGAGACCAATGTCTGCATCCACTGCTGATGGCTTCAGCAAACGCTTCTCTTTCCTGCCTGCTGCGTCAGTTGTGAAGAAAGGGGAAATCTATTGGAGCAGTGGTGAAATTTTGGTCGACAGGCTCCAAGTAAAGGGATTTTCTGCCATCCCAGATCTGACTCAGAGACAGTTTTACTTGCATCTGACCTTCTGCGTGGATGTTCCCTTAATGCAGTTATGACAGGATGGTGGCATTTCTCCAAAAGGCGCACAGCTGTCTTAGGAAATACGATGGAGGATACATGTTGAGGTGCAATTGAGGAGTTTTAGGTATTCTGATGGAGATCCATGCGTAGGTGGCTTATCTTTCTCTCCTCTTGTTCTCGTTCTACTGTACAGGTGCTTTGCAGTGGTGCTTGATTTGCAGACTAGGAAGATATTCTAGATCAGTTCAGAAAGACTGACATGACATGCACACTGCTGCTTGTCTAGATTTAGGGGGGTGATGGAAAGTGGGAACATGTTGTGATGGGCATCTTTGTGCCTGGTAGCTTTGTGGCTGATCCCCCTTTTAGAAACAGTTAAATTATATCTGACCTTGGAGCCTTCTCCCTTCTGTTTCCAGGCGCATAGATTTTAGCCAGCAGGTCTCTGGTTAACCCCTCCTCGCTGCTGTTTATTTCCTGCCACCCTGTAGACACACCACTGAGCATTAAGTATGTGAACTCAAAGACGCTCCCTCTCTCCTGTACAGTCTTAATAGCAAAAAGTCACGAGCCGAGCTTCTCCAGGCAGAATTATTTCTACCTAAGAAATATAGGCTTCAGGAATATGCCCTTTCTCTCACCCTTTTCAGATTGCATTAAAAGCATCCACTTCAAGAAACTACGACTGTGTTTATCTGAGCGTTGAATTTGGAAGTAGTGCCAGGATCTCTGCCACGGCACGCTAGAACCATGAAACCCAGGTCAGTTCCATTTTTTGGTTTTCGTGTACAGGCACAGCGCTGCAGCAGTTCAAGCTTCCAGGTCTCTGTGGAAGCAATACTTCTTTTAACATGCAGGAAACATCACATTTGATTTTATAACCTTACCTCTTAGTTTGATTTGGGATTTTTTTTTGTACTACTAAACCAAAATGTCAGGGTGGCATGTCAGTAAACACAATGCGTTCAAAAAGGAATCATGCTGACAGGCTCAAAAACTAAATGCTCTTAAACAGGCAGGAACAGCTCAGATTTTCCTTCATGCCCACCAGGCTATCCCTGGACTTGAGGGGACAGCTGTGCTTAATTTGCCTTTTGCTCTGTCACTGTGGCTGCTGGCTAATGTGCTATATAACGTGCTCTTGAGCTATGGGAAGATATAACAAGTTTCAATCACTGTTCACTGAGGTTGGCTTTGTGACTCAAAGGCTGCTGATTCAATAGCCCCTTAGTTCTGTCAGTGAATCAACACATTCTCTCCCTTCTAGCCTTCTGCAGCGTTAGGGATTTTGTGGGTTTGTCATTGCTAGAGAGAAAGGTGCTAGGGCAGCTATTTCACTGTGTGCAACTGAGGGGTGCTGCTGCGGTTGCTGGGGGTACTTTCTGAGAAGGCTGTTTTTGTTAGGAAGTCTACTCTAGATCTCAGACTCCAAATTTCACCCAAACTGAGTTTGCATTTCTGAAATTTCAGGGGTGTAGTCTTTCACTGCAAGGCAGGTTTGCGCAGGAACAATCAAAGGTAGCAAGATTTAGTACCTGCAATGTTTGTTCCCCTGAAATGTATGTTGGATGACTATTTGAAGGCACAGGACTGTTTGTCTGCTTATTGGGAAAACATCTAAAGGCAGCAATGCTTTGTGCAAGGAAATTCATTGGTGTTTGACTGTGGTGTGGATCCAGCTTCCCTTTAATTTCTGTCCCCTGATCCCCAGCAGTTGTATGCTTTGGTGTGGTTAGAGTGCTCTTGGAGTAAGTGTTCCTCTCAGCAAAAGTTATGCTGCTGTCATTTCTTTATGTTTCATACAATGGGTGAAGAATAATCTGGAATACACCCAAACATGGGCTTTTAATCACCAAGAAACCTGTAGTTAGAGCCATTGTTCTCTTCAGTCACCTAATAAGAGTGTGAAGAGCAAATGCTGTGTCCAGCCCACAGTCTTCTCCAGCTTTTCTGTGGTATATTGAGTTACTCTGTTTCTAAGCTCATTTCCCTTCTTTTCAGCTTTTCTTTCTTTGTGCATTTGTTCCATGTCTAACTATTTTAGGTCAAGTCTGCAACAGCTGAAAAGAACACGGTAAAGGTAATGCTCTGTGATCTTCCTGCAGCAGAAAACTTTGCATGAAAAGATAAATATCTTTTTTAGGTATTATATTTATCAAAGACAATGGGGAGATAAGTTTTGAGTGACTGAAAATTTTGTAACTGCACCATTAATGTTTAATTACTATTGGCAGCCAAGAAGTGCCTTTCTGGATTAACCAGACACTCTGTTTCAGGGATATGCATAGGTGGCAGAAAGTGATAAAGCTGGCGAAACCGCACCTCTGGGAACATGTAATGGGATCTTTCCTGTGATATGCAAATTATGCTGCCAAGTTGCTGTATAAACAATTCATGGGAGAAGTGGTGAGAGGTAGTTAAATAGCTGGATCACATACCAAAGATAAAATCCATCACTAGAAATGGAAAAATATATTAAAAGAGTGGGTTTGCTTTTAAAAATAAATAAATAAAAATAAAAAATCTTTGCCGAAAGCATGTAGTTGCACTAAAGATGATTTATCACAATTGTTGCAGTTCAGAGTAAATGAGTGTTTAGGAAACCAGTGTGCATAGAGTCTGTGAAAAACAAGACTTTCTAATAGAAGTAATCTAGCCAATAATGCTGCCCTTTTTTTTTTTTTCCACTGCAGAAAAAAATTACTTAACAGATATTAATTTTGTTACCTTTCAGGCAGAAGACATGCACGCTTTACTTTTCAGTGATAAAACCAATCCTGCCATTTCTGTTCTAGGCATGAACGATGATCTCAGGCAGCCCAGCAAAACAATTCTCAGGGTCATATACAGCTTTAGATCAATGAGTGTGAGCAAGCCTTATTGACAGCAGCAGAAGCTGAGCTCATGTCTAGGTTTTCACTTTTTGTATTTTGAGGAAAGGATTCCAGCTAATAGCACTCCTTAAATAAATCAAAGATTACTCTTTCACAAACGGTATTGAAGGCCTCATTGACATTGTGTCCAACTGCATTGTTTTTCCAGAGGTCAATCCTGTAACACTTGTTTTCCCTCAGCCTTTTCCTCTATCTGCTGTTCATTTGGGATCTGATGTGGCTCAGCTGAACCAACTGAGAAGTCTCTGATTAACTTCAGTGGCAGCTGGATCAGGTTCTAGAGTCCTAAGGGGCCAACAGCAGAAAATTTAAGAAGACAGCAGAGAATATTAAAGCATCATGAGGCGAGGGAAATATTTTTGGCCTGTGACTTTCTTTCGTTTTGCTATGTAATAGGAATGATACTCTAGATAGACTTGTAGAGTCATAATAAACAGATCCCACATTCAACAAATGCATCAGATTCTATTCTATGTTTAATCACCCACAAAAACTGTGTCAGATGCTCTTCCATCAGGAACAATATCTCCTAATTAACTGTAATTAAGGTATATTATAACAACAGGGTGTGAAACTTGATGGATCTGTCTCTTGACATTTCAAATTTGGATATTTTTTTTTCTGCCAAGTCTCTTAATATGCTTCAATTAATGCTAACAGAGGCCAGGCCATTCTCAGTCATGGATCTGCATATGTGAATCTTAGTACCACTGAGATGAGATGAAGCAGGGATCTTTCCACCTTTAAAGCGCTTTTAGAAACGTGCTTGGATCTCAGTTAAGCTGAATATACTGGCCCAGGTGTTGCTTACTAGGAAGCTAAGGGCCAAAGCTTGATTGCCTTATCCTGAAAAGTGGTAAAACTGTGCTGGGAAATCTGGTATCTTGTCTGCGGGTTCTTCAGAGGATCTGTAGCCATTCATAGCAGGCATGGTATCTCTTTTCTTTCACTGAGAACCATACAAAGCTGTTTGATTTGTGCACTATTTGAATAAGCAAATTTGTAACTTGAGTGCCCAACGAAGGGGGTTGATTATCATCTAGGAAATTATTGCTTCTCCTCTGAGCTGTGGCATATATAAAGTCTTTACCAACTGATAAGCGTTTGGAGGTTTAATCAGTAGTAAGGCTTAGGCATAGTCTTTGTATAGATAGCTTAACAATTAAGATTTTTAAAACTATTCCTGAATGAAAGGAAATGGCCAACCTAAAAGACAGAATTTCCTAGCTCAGGCATTTCTGGCCATGTAATTAAACTGGATGCACTGCTTCCTTAGCCCCTAGCCACAGTTGTCCTAAAGAAGATTAATGAGATTGAATTTCTACCAAGGTTGAAGTCTTGTTTGTACCCTGGAATGTGGACTGACACAAAAATGTGCTACAACTCCATCTGGTGACTCCTCCTGAACTTGGTGGTGCTTCACTGTGTGCTAGTGGTGCAATTTGCAGTGTCACCAACCCATGGGACTTGGCGAGGAGCTCACTGTTGCAAAGATGAGCATAGATGAAACTGGGTTTCTGCAGCATTTAGTATGGTGTATGGATATTTGCCTGGAGTAATCTGTTAGATGTCATGAAGCATATGTAATGAGAAGGTCTCATGTAAAACTGAGAAGGTCTTGTGTAAAACACCAAGGAAAAAGAAGATGAAAAGCATATCTCCCATGCTGTTCCACTGAACAGCTCTATTATGATCAGGACTCAATTTAAGTGATCTACTATAGCTGTGATTGCACAATATAATGATGTTCCTGTTTTTTGTTGGTGCTTTGTTTTGGTTTTTTTTTTTTGTTTGGTTGGTTTGGTTTGGTTTATTTTTTTCTTTTATGTTTAGCTACCTCAGTTCCCTGTAACTTTCTAAAGAACATATTTCATGGATTTGAATTGTGTTCCCAAGCACAATTGCATTCCCAAGTAAATGAGTTATCTGATTGAGAAATGGCATGATTACAAACTTTTAGTTTTCTTTTAGGATACCAGTAAACATTTTTTTTTATATAAGTCTCATATTTTGTTTGTATCTTATGTGCCCATACTTGCTTGATCACATGCAGGAAATATTTTTGTACGCTGCTGCTATGCATGACTAAGAAAGGAGATGTAGATAGAACAAGATGAGATACAGGCTGTAATTTACACCTGACAGAGTGCGAATTTCATTGCAAGTCCTTTTAAAGGAAACTTGCTTTTTTCTCCACGTTCAGATAGACAGTGATTCCATAAGAAATTATGATCATTGTCTCGCTGCTGTTGTTGTTCTCTTCTGCTTGGGTTTTGATTTTTACTAGGAAAAACAATATTCCTTGACCTAATGCAATCCTGCCTTATCTGCAGGTCCATGTTATGGTCCTGTGGTGCTGGACATACCCCATAAAAAAAGAACAGTCTGACTAGGAAAGATTAATAAAGTGTGGGATAAAGAAAGTATCACACCATTTCATGAGTAGGGGATCAAGGCATATAGGCAGTTTAAATTACTTGCCCAAGGTCTGTTGCAGAGCTATATTAAGAATGACTATCTCCTGGATCCCCATCCAGTTGCTCTTCCATTTCTAGAGAACTGAAGACCCCTTATTTGTTTTGGCTGAACTGCAGTTTTGG
Organism: Falco biarmicus; assembly: GCF_023638135.1. Taxonomy (NCBI): domain Eukaryota; kingdom Metazoa; phylum Chordata; class Aves; order Falconiformes; family Falconidae; genus Falco; species Falco biarmicus. The sequence goes on from NC_079289.1 coordinate 33,227,412, forward strand.
ATAGTTTGGAAGGCATTTGGAGAAAGAAGGGGTCTATTAGTCTTTCCTACTGAAAGAAATATTAGCAGGCAATTAAAAGAATAATAAATGAGATTCATTCAAACTGCTCCACTTGCTGTTGCTCTCAGCTTCAGGCAAGAAGGTACATAGAGGTCATTAACCTACCACTTATATATCACACGCCACTAGTGTCACCTGGGCCCTCCTAAATTAAACCATATATTTTAGACAGAAATACACCAGTCTCACAAAACATTTTCTATTCAGACTGTAAATTCAAAGGACAGGGCTTTTTTCTCTACAGCGTCTGCATTGCACCTCCTGTAGTATCACCTGGATAAACAAGACCAGTTCATACTCCCATGATTTTAATCCATTGCATCATCATGATTACTTTGATTAATTTCTTACTTTGGACCTTAAAAGAGCAAAGAAACCATTAACAACATGAGCAGGGGTGGTGCCAGAAAGGCATGGACACTGACCCTGGTGCCTTGTTCTCCTTCCTGTGTGCCAGAAGAGCTCTGTGCTACTGTAGGGAGGGTATCGACTGGTGGCCATTGAGCTACATCAGGGGAAGCTGAAAAAAGCTGCTGCACCCCAGTGCCCTCTACATGGGCTATGTCCTCTGCACATTCAAGGGGCAAAGTCAAGATTTAGTCCCAGGAGAGCATGGTAGAGAAGTTTCCTGGATGATGATATAAACAAGTCAAAACCCATCAGTTACCATATTCATAGCTACAGGCCAAATGCTTTATTCATAATGGTGCAGTGAAAGTATTAACATTGCATTTGTTTAAAAAGTAACTAGAAGGCCATTTGTGACCCTTATAATACACATGTGAAGCAGTGCTCTGCTGGTTTACACTGGTTACATTCTGCTTTATATTTTCCAGAGGGCCAATTTGCAAGGATTTTTGCTGCAGTAACAACTGCTATGTATGAATATAAGTAACTAATTTACCAGAGTTTCACACAGTGACTTCATGGCTTCTGCTTCACAGCCAAAGGTTCTGCAAATCTTTTGGTCTTATTGTTGACTTTGGGTTGTTTCTGATTGTATCTTGAAGCCTGGAAATACTGTATTGCAGTAAAGTAAATACAGTATTCTTGTTATTGCCCTTGTTATTAGAAAATATTTATATAGTGCAGTAAATTTACATTGTACTTTACTAAAATAGATAAAGGCAAATTCTCTGCCCTGAAGAGCTTATAATTCAAATAAGACAAGACAAACAAATCTACAACACTTTGGAAAATGGTGGGTGAAAGGATTATTAACTACGTGAAAGGGGCAGAGGGCCTGCATGAGGAGGGAGGGGGGTGCTATCATGATCAGTTTCCTAATTTTACATCGCAGTAGCATCTTAAAAGTCTCAAAGGGGACAAAAGCCTGGCTACACGAGGTGCTATGCAGAAACCTGGCAGTAGCGTGGCCTTGCATCACTGACTCGCTGACATCCCTGCCTGGGGGAGCTCTTGGCTAAAGCCAGCATCAGTCCAATTACAGCACAGAGTGCCGGGTCTCTTGGTTTTAGCCCTGCCTGAGGGAAAATCCACATGATTTCCTGCCCTGAAGAATTATAATTGAAATTGGAGAAAACAAATGCACATACAAGAAAGCATTACAGGGAAAGGGGAGCGGAAGGGTTGTTGGCTGGGTAAAGGTACAGTGGGACCACCTGGAGGGAGGGGGGAGGGCTTTTAGCATCATTATATTCACCATGATCTGCAGCTCAAGCTGCTTCTGCCCTGACCTCCTGACAGCTAGTTAGAAGGGAGAAGCCTGGAAGTAATCTTTGTTGCCTGATCATAGCTGATACGCAGTAACTACTATTCTCCTAATCTGAGTTTGTGTTAAATATGGGATTACTTTGTCCTCAATGGAAGAGAAAGAAGGTGTCCAAGTGTCCTTGAAGAAGACCACAGCCACAGAGTATGTGATGTTCCTAAACCTGCAGTCCTGCAGTAACTTTTTGGTAATCCCATACACAACTGTTCAGAAAACAGACAAAATTCCTGGCTCAGCTTAGCAACTTAATTCAACCTCTGCTGAAATCTAATGGGTATGAGGGAGAACAGAGAGCCTGTAAGCTCTGTTTTGTCCTCTGGGAGGTGGGAAATCTTCTTTGTCCCCCTCATTTACCCACAGCAAACAACCCAGGAGAAGGGAAAGGACAGAAGGAAGCTCCCTGTGGCTGTCCTCACTTCCTAATCAAAATAAGATGCTGCCCCCAAGCACTGCATGAAGGATAAAGGAAGCCAGTAGCAGCCTGGGCAAGGATAGGGGACTGTGGTAGCTGAGGGGGGTGGGTGGTCTTCACTGATCTTTAAAATAGGAGCTGCAAGGAGCAATGGGGTTATGCATCTGGTAAAGAAATGGGGCTGAGAAGAGATTCATTTGGAAGTAAGAAGAAAAGGTCCAGGATGAATTCTCTTTCCAGAGAACAGGCAGATGTAGAGCATCACAGTTGTAGGAAATGTGTTTGAGTGGGCAGCTCCCGTTGTCAAACACTAATAGTCATATGTTGGTATATTCACTGGGGATAGGCAGGAAAAAAACCAGAAAGCAAACCATCTCTCTAAATATCCATATGTATCTGTATTTGGGGACATTCTTATGAGTTATTGCAGACTGACTCATGATTTCTGTTCTCCTGAGGTTCACTGTGCTGGAGTTATCAGGCAGGCAAAAGACAGGAGTGGGAGCCGAGTCCCTTGGGACTGAGTGTCTTGTGGGATTTATATAGCATGCAGGTAGCTGAGTCGTGGTTGGGCTCCCAAGGCACAATTTGCTCAGCCCAGCTCATCCCATGGGTGTCTGACAAAGCAGATGTCCATATCCAAAACTGCAGAATAGACTTCCAGCCCAAGAAGTGAGATGTGTACATCCAAGGTGTGTTTCATTGCCTCCATTGTAAGGGGAAGTGTGGAGTCAGTGGATGGAAATTAAAAAAAATACAAAGAAAAGCAAGAAAGAGTGTTGTGAGGTAAATCGAGAAGAACAGGAGATATACTAAGAGGAATGGAAGGAATACAAGGTAAATGAGATCAGGGAGTACACTACCAATTTAGAGCTTGTAGCTGGAGAAAAGTTCCTGAGTGTGATGTGCTAAGAGGGGATGGCAGCTTTTGGAGTGCAGACAGATGTAAGTTGATAGGAGAGATAGTGAGTTTTTCTCTTAAGCAGAATTTATCACCAGAAAGCTTGAATTAAAACAAACAAAACAAGCCTAAACCTTTTTTCCAGAGTTTCACTTAGCAGCCATCACTGAAAGAATAGTTGATGTTCTTCCATAAAATTTTGATCAATATGACTTTAGATCACTTCAGTGCTCTGCAAAAAAGTGCTCTGCAGATCACCCAGGCACTTAACCAAGGACACTTGGATGTCACCTCTTGTCACGATTTGGTCCAATGATAAAAGTGTATTTTAAAAATATTAAAATAGTTTGATTGACAAGGATTTTTTTTTTTCCCTGTGAATCTCTGCCTGAGAAGACAGGCTGCTTTAACTCCAGGAGTTCAATTATACAGTCTTCGAAGGAGAAGAAAAATGATAATGAATGCATTTTAGAAACCTCTAAAAAGTTACTTAAAATAGATTTTCCATACATAATGTTGCCACGTGAAACTCAACTGTCTCCTGGTCTTCAGGGGCTAGAAGAAAGCAGCCTGTATTCATTTGGAAATTCAATAATGAGGCTCCCCTGCCTCTGGTGGACTGTGTGATGCCACGCCTGGGGCTCTGCCACAGACAGGGCTTACCCATCAAGCTGTTCACTTTTTCAGGAGGTGGAATGGGAGTGATTTCACTTTAGGTTAGCCAGGAAGCTAACATGCTTTTTCTATAAGTGTGTCCCAGCTTGCTTTAGTCTTTCATTGTTTTCAGGTTTTGTTGCTTTTTCTTCACTTGTTTCTTTTAAAAAAACAACAGCCAACATCCAAACAACCCTTTATGTTACAGCTCTTTGAAGTAGCTCTAGTAAACATGAGGTAAGGGCATTGTATGATAGAGTGGGAGAAAGTATTTGGTAACTGTGATGTGTTTATATTGGCATTCCCTCAAGCCCAGATAGATAAGAAACAGCATGTATAACCCAGTTATAATGACTGGTCCAGGTACTCTATGGTATCAAGGAGGCATTTCAGCACCTCTCATTTCAGTATTCAGCCTTCCAGTGAAGCTGCTGAAGTGTGTTTGCTCAAGACCTGCTTTGGGTGCTTTCTCTGTTATCTGCAATATAGTGCTGTGGGATGTCATGTTTCTAAAGCAGTCAGCGGCCTTTTGTAGAAAACAGTGTGATTCAAGTCTTTGCTATTAAAATACTGTTGTAAGTAATTAAAAGATTTCAGTATATTTTTGTTGTTGTTGTTAAATATAAATTCTTAAAATGCAGGATTTTAAGGGAAGGATTGGCCTAATATAGTCAGTAAGCCACTGTCCTCTTAAATGGGAAGCAAGTGATTCACAATTGCAAGCTGTCTTGGCAGAGTGAAAAGCGGAGATGCAATCATCAATTCACAACAGCATTTTGTGTTCAAGGAATAATCAGACCTGCTTTTAACAAGGCTGCACTGCATTGCTAGCCTGCAAAGTTGTGCTTTTTTTCCCCTTCCAGATGATTTTGGAACTGCATATGCTTTTTCAATAACCAAGCTGGACTTCTATAATGCTTTGCTTAATGTGCCTCCAGATTCTGTTATTTATAGACTTCAGCATATTCAGACTGCAGCTGCTAAAATATACACAAAAGAAAAAGCACATTTGTAACCTGTTAAGACTTTGCTCTGAGATGCCAGTGAAGTTTGGGATTTAGCATGAAATATTACTGGGTGACCTTTCAAGGAGCATCACAAGAGAACACCTGTTTATCTTGGAGACCTTTATTTTGTTGTTGTTTTTTTTTTTTTTTTTTTTTCTTTTTCTGCTGTTGAAGTCTTCCAGTGTTCTGCTTTCCAAGGGAAATCTGGTCTTTGTGTGTACCATGTGTTATCTTCAAGAAGTGTTCAGGCAGACGATTTAAGCAATGTAGCATCTCAAATGAATAGTTCTTCCAGAAAATGTGTTTTGTGCAAATTTGCTTTGTTAAATTTAGAGGGAAACTGTAAATATATTGTGATTTTTCTCTAAGTTGTCTTAGTCCTATCAATATGGCCATGATTTGCTCATTAAGTGCTTTTCAGTGAAAATCGGTGGAAAGGATCCTTCGTAACTATGCAAAAACCTACATATTCCTGTGTATATAGTGCAAAGAGAAATCTCTTAATATCACAGCATATGTTTTATGAGTTAATAAGATGACAGTGTAGCTTTTTAATGGCATAATGGACAATGAACAAAGGTGTTACTATTCATTTCATAAAACAAAATATCAGAAGAATTGTGTAAGTGGACACATAACCAGAGCTCCCAATTAGGCTGTAAGGGTAGGACCCTGCTTATCTTCACTGGCTTGGGCCTAATGAAGCTCTTTTCTTAAGGAAGTACCAGTTCCTGCAGAATCAGTCTTTGCTTTCAAAAGCCTCCTGTAAGAGGGTGATGTGACAGACAAAACCAGGTAAACAGGGTGACACTCTGGAGACCCTGGAAAGTTTCTGGCCTCTTTTCAGTAGAACTGCAGGGGGCTGGAGCAAACATTAGAAGCCTGCATTAGGGTCCTATCCCAGAAAATAAGAAACTTTTCCAAAAATGCTCTGGTACATCATTTATTATTTTTTTTAATTTAATTAGTAAATGTCCTTTTGTGAATTGTTGCAAGAAATGTTTTCCTTCAGTTCCTTTTGAATTTCAGAATTTAGGTGAGATTTTTCTCGGTGTTAACTTAAAACTAACCATGCAAAGATATGAGACAATGCCTCTTCTAGAAACATTGTGCGTGCAATATTATTAATAAAAACCATCTTCAGAGTCATATTGGAGATGTTCGTTTTTTTCATGTACTCCAGGTAGGATGGCTATGGCACAAAATTAACATGTTCATTGTTGCTACTGCCAGCTTTCTTCTTCATCCTAAGGTGGTCAGGAAGAAAAAGGTAGTGACTGACAGGAAATCATAGAATCATAGAATGGTTTGGGTTGGCAGGGACCTAAAGATGATCTAGTTCTAACCCCCATGCCATAGGCAGGGACACTTTCTTTTCTTTGTCTTCCTTCTTTACTGGGTGTCCGTTCTGTCTGTGCTGGAGAAATAGAAACACTGGGAAGAACCAGTACAAAGTGCTTAATATATTTTAGAAGACAGCTGGAGCTAGCCTGGTAAATGACTTGTATTTTGGCAGGTCAGGTGGAGTGTGACCAACCTAATGACCTCTATCCCATGAATCACAGTGAAGAGTAACAAACACTTCGCACATGCCATTATTTTAAGAACTGGAAAACTTGCCTAGATATAACAGTTCATAAGGTACTACATCACTCCTTCCCATCTGCATTGTCTCAAGAACTGGAACCAATAACATTTAATGTCTTTGAGACTCATCATCCCAGATTTCAAAGGGTTGATGGCATCAGTCTTTTCCTTGACAGATTTAGTGGTCACTAAAATTAGACAAAGAAGTGAAATTACTTAAGGTCACCCAGCAGATCAGTGTCAGAGTTAGGCAGAGAACCTCCTCCTTGCGTCCCGGGGCTGGTCGCTGACCCAGGCACTCCACAGAGCCTCGTTACAGTGGTGCATTTAATCAGCTTTACACTGTGTCGTAATTCATTGTCTGTGGTGTTATGGATATCTAAAGGGTAGGATTTTAACTTAGCAATCTGCTGTGTTATTGAATTAGTTTTATGTTGTGTTAATTTCTTTGTCTCGTGGCATTCATTGCCTGTGATAATTGATGCACAATATATAACTGACTTCTGTATTCATTTGGGTAACTGCATTTAATTGCCTGGTATAAAATATGCGTACTAAGTACAATCTGCTATGACTGCTATGACTGAGAACTGCTCATTGGTATAGGCTTGAAGGTGCTTTATCTTCCTGACAACCTGTCTGAGGAAAGTCTAAATGTCTCTCACAACCCACCATCCAAGGACTGGTACTTGCATTGTGTCTGCAAAAAGAGAGACCACGAAAAGTGTAACATGGAATCACTTTACAAAGTGTTTGGCATTAAAATTTTGTTAATCAAAAGCTCTCAAATAAGGAAGTTTGTATTTACATCCCTGCCTTTCCCAAACCTCAAGGAACAGCAGCACCCAGAAGACTTCACACATTTTCTCCTGTAAATCAGAATTACGGCTTTATTTGCTTCTGAAGTTACTTCCCTGGAGTAAAGCTACTCCCATGCACAAGTGTTTATAAACATAGATTTCTTTTACATATATCTCCAGGTCATTAATGCCTGGAGAAGTACTAATGACTTATAAATCAGGAATGCTTTCTAAAGGTGTGATGTCAGTGTAACGGTGTTGATTAATGTCTGCTCAAGCTACACAGGATCCCTACATAAGGCTACACTTTCTTGCCTGTTTAACCATTATCACAGTGACTCCTTTTATTTTTAAGAAAGCAAGAATCTTTGCTAGTAGATATATTTCTCATCAAACACAGCGCTTTACTTTTCATATGATCTAGTGAGTGGGTTTATTTGTTTCCCTGGCTTGTTTTGTTTCCATTGTCATGAAAGATATAATAGTGCAGTGTCTGAGCTGTACAAAGAAATGCTGAAATTTGCCCAAAGCTGATTTTACTTGAAGCATTAATGAAACCTTCCCTATCCGAATTTTCAAGTTTTTAAACAAAAGCTAATGTTTGAGGCTAAATCAGGTGCGAAATGCCTGTGAGATTATTTTAGCCATATTATATTGCTCTGTATTAATGTAACTCTTGAGTTGTCAGTAGAAGAGATGTTCACAATTAGTATTTTTCTCTTTAAGAGAGCTAGTTTCTACAGGCTGTGTCCTTCAGGATGTAGCATTAGTTCTGCCTACAGCTTGCTGCAAATTATTCACTGTTCATAGTGCATTTATGCTTGTTATTCAGCTCTCTTCCACTGACAAAATATCCTGAAGCAGTTCTTGGTTAGATAGAACTAATTCCACTTTAGGCTGCTCACATGCTTTTTTGTCATTTTTCCCCTGGTTCAGCCTGCATTGCATACAGGTCCTGCTGAAAAGACAGTAGACTTAATGGCCAGAGAGAAAACAAAGCTTCCCAGGTCCAGCGTGGGCTATGAGAGTATGTTTTGAGCAAAGACTTTCATGGCACATTGGGCAGAGCTGGTGGCATAGTACAACAGGAGTTTCACCAATTAACCCACTGATTCTGCTTTATTTCATATTCATGGTGGTATATTTTTCCTCCTTGGTGAGGACTTCAACAAATACTTGCGGCTAATTCATGAAAGCATACCAAAATTTGAAATATGTAGACAACCTGGTAGAAGGCAAACACCAAAAATGTCACCTATTAATTCCCGGTAAGCTGAGGTGCATTTATCTAGCCCAGTGTCGGATTTTTTTATGGACCAGTTCCCACTTCTGGCAGAGCTGGTACAACTGTAATGTGGTTTAGGGGCTGCAGAGTCTGGCAGCAGACCTCATTATGTCACCCAGCACACACTTCACAAGGCAATACAAACAGAGGGAGAAGGGGTGGCAGAGAGAGTCTGATACCCATTTTCTACCCATTATCCCAATAATCCATACCTGTCTGAGATGTCTTTGCCCCAAAACCATGGAGCAGCACCTTCTTCCTCCCCAGTAGTCAGGGTGATGCATTATAGGACAAGTAACTGACACACAGCAAGGTAGGAAGAGGCATTTCATCGCTATTGGTTTTCAGATGCACCTTCCTACATCAAGACAACAAGGCTGCCAGTCATGGAAAGAAATGAACCACTCTCATCTGGGCTGTTCAGCATATATTTGTAAATCAGGATTGATCTGGGAGTGATTCATAAAGAGCAAGGGTAGCTGTACTGTGTGAGAAATAACTTATTGACAAGGAATAATTCAGCCAGCTCTAACCTTGAAATAGATGCTTGTGGTCAGAAGTTTATAGCCTGAGTAGAAAAGAGCTAAGTACAAGTTTAAGGAGCTGAACAGGAGACACCCAGTTTTTAAAAACTTGACATAAATCTCAGGTGGCTTGCCTTCTGTTAGTCACATTCCCTGCAGAGGACTTTCATTCAGTGTTTGCTTGGTGTTTATAGATGTTATCTAAAAGCTAATTTTATCATAAAATTATTTTATGTTATGTATAATGAAAAGTGGAGATCAAATAAGAATTGGAATTGCAAATTCAAATATTAAGAGTTGATAAATACTAACTTTTAAATAGACTCACTGAAGATATGAACAAAATGCTTTTTAACCTAGTGTACTGGTTATTTGAAAATTACAGGATACTAAAAAATGTACAGAATTGTCTGATCCTGACTCTTTCTTCACTTTTACAGCTATTGATGTGGTCGTGTTCCTATGAAGTTATCTGTACAGTGTCAGGGAACTATAAAACTTTCTAGCTTGTAGTTTATGCAAATCACATGAAAAAAAAAATATCTGTAGGAGGTACTAAGCTAAAATATGGTGTAATCACATCAGTTGTGTCTTTCCTAAAGATGAATTCTTAGGGTTTGCATGTTTGAAACCTCTTAATTAAGGACTGTCAAGTACTTTTTTAAAGACCGCACAAACATCTTAGGGCTGAACAAGTCATCAGGATGCACCTGCACAGCATTAATGACCTCCCTGAACACTTGTAAGCACTTGGTCAGTTGTTGGCTGCTAGTACCAAACACTGTAGGTCAGACCCCTTAGGCTACTGGCCAGCCAAAAAATAATGCAGCCCCCTTTCATCCACAGTCCTTTGTAACTAATGCACAAAGATTAACATGGGCACATATCTGTGATCACCCTGACCCTCGTGTTTTCTCCCTCTGCTGTGAGTGTTGGGAGCTCACAGCCTTTGCTTACACCTCTTACCTGTTTGCTCATTCAGTCTCCTTTCCGACCAACGATGCAGTGCTGCAGTGAGCTTTACGAACAACAATAACAACAGCAAGTAGTTACCCTTATGTAAAATTCATGGTCTGACAGATACCTGATGAAAGCAATGTGGTTTAGCTAAAGACAGATAGTCCACTTTTGCATGAAGCTAACTGAGCTTTGTGAGCCAAAGATACAATATTAGTTGAGGCAGACACCATCCTTGGCTTTGTTATGTTTTCTTACTTTTCCATCTCTCTGTAGGCTGTAAGTCATTGCAGATGACATTGCAGACTATTTTTTTCCCCTGTTCATCTCAGAACAGGAGACTCCTTGAAACTTGCAACATCAGTTAATTGTTAACAGTTTTTTTAAAAAAATCATATTAATCCCTTAATATGTTCTTGCAGCTGATACCTTCATGCCAAGGAAGCTGTGTAACTACTGATAAGACCTAATTTGTGAAGGGCTTTTCAGTGGTCTGGCAGGTTCATACGTGGCACTGTTTGTTCAGCAGGCAAGGATGGGTGGTCACTGAAACACCTCTACCGCAGCCACTAAATGTGTGCAAGGAGGCTGGGGCTGGTGGTGCAGGGGGAGTGGGAAGAAGCTCTGAGTGAATTCCCAAAGCGGTCTGCTGTTTCGCAGTTATGTTCTGACTGCAGCACTTGATACCTGATGTCGTCTTTTCTCTTCCAGAGCCTAATGAGCTGTGTGTGGGCCCTGCGTTCAGTGATATCCCATCTCAAGATGCTACTAATACAGTAGTTAATTATTCCTAGCTGAAGAAATCTAACAGGAGCAAAAGGAACTGGGGAAAAGCAATGGCTGCCGGTAAATATCTCAGGTCTGCAAGGTCATAAGAAAATAGTTGGAAAAAACTGATTTCAGCTGTGACTGGGGAGGAGGGAAGATAAAATGTGTGATCACACCTTGTGTTTGGTTTAGTATCAGAAAGGTACCGCTCTCTAGCTATCTGACCCACTCTTCCTTCCCCAACCCAGGAGAATCTATGCCTGGGCTCAGTCTATTTTGACCATATTCATGATAATTCTCTTTTGTTTTTTAAACAAAACTTGGTATTTCCCATAGTGAATCTATTTGCTTTGACCTTTTTTTTAGTTAGGGGTTAATGTATTCTTAAATCTTTTACCACAAAAAATTGCACCTTATGGAAAACAGGTCTTTCCTTGGGGTGTGTTTGATTCTTACAGCTTTATGACAAGTTTATATATATTATGACAGATTATATATAATTAAATTATATTAAAGGATGGCAAGGAGATTTATTCAGGTTGGGAGTGGTCTCAGAAGGTCTCCAATCCAACATCCTGCTCAAAGCAAAGCCAGCCATAGGGTCACTCATAGGTTACTCGGGGCTTTATCAAGTTGAGTCTTGAAAGCTGCCAATGGCAGTGACTGCAGAGCAGTGGCTTTTCTGTCATCATGGTGAAAAAGTTTTCCATACAACTAGCCTGAATTACTCTTGTTTCATTTTATGCCTTTTGGTTTTGCTGTACAATACCAAGCACCATTATCAGTGAATCATAGTTAAGAAACAAAACAAAACCAAAATAAGCAGTGGTTGTGATATTTCATTTTCACTGGAGGTTTTGGTTAAAAATACTGGCCCATTGACTTTTCTACTTACAGCATGTTTCTTTTCTTGTAGCAGCTGATGGTTTGGGAAGTATAGCTATAGATACAACACAACTTAACATGTCAGTCACTGATCCGACTGCTTGGGCTACAGCTATGAATAACCTGGGGATGGTTCCAGTAGGACTAGCTGGACAACAGCTTGTGACAGGTAAGATTTTTCTTTTTTAAAGAGATCTCTTGTACTGTCCATGAATTCTTTGGGTCCTTTTAAAAATATATGAAACTATTTCTGAGAATATTGTATTTTTATATTCTGAAAACCTCAGCTATGATTAATATTGCATACTGTGTGTTAGTCTCATCTTGTAGTAGGTATATAATCCATATTATTTTTTAACTTTGTGGAAAAGCCAAAACTCTTTGGGGAAATTAAACAACTACACCATAGATCCTTATGTTGGGTCAAGACCAGGAGGCAGGTCACATAAGAGAAACATTTGTTTCTATTTCTCTGTTCAAGCAGGATGTCTTGAGGTTCTGCCAAGGAATACCCTGGGCTGAGAACTCTTGACTGTAGAAAGTTCTTGAAATTGTGTTAATTGGGCAGAAAATCATGAAGCCCATTCGATTTATATGCTCAGCTGATATTAGTGAAGTGAAGTTTTCCTATCAGGTGCTTCTTTACTTTCTGCCTGACTCCATAAATTGAATTTCAAGAGTTTGTTCTTGTTGTGTTTTGTCATTTAACTTCCCAAGCATAGTTTGGGAGAGTGTTGCAGAGGATCACTTATTCTAACAAGAGCAAAAATAGTATTTTGAAGCCAGCAACAGATTTCACAGATAAGCCTACTTATATCAGACTTCATTGTTAAGAGTAAAAGCCTGATTAGTTTGGATTAATAAAACTTCACTGCTCCTGTAAGGTAGAGAAAAATAATTTTTATATGGGTGGGTGCCCTATAGACATAAGCCTCATGCCAGGCATATGACAGATCCCATCTGGAAACCTCATTGCCACTTCAGCTTAAGAAAAGCTGTGCGACATCTGGATCAGAGCAACATCCTGTCATCTCTGTGCCTATCCATGTAGACATGGATGTAGTGATCCAGGTCATGGTGTAAATCACTCTGCCTCACCAGGGATGTGTGACTCTTAATTTTGGCCAAATATGTCCCCTTCAGACACTGGGAACTGAGTGGAGCTGTGCCAGTTCACAGCCTGGCTCTAAATTACCTGTTTTACAGGCAGGTAAACTAAGCTGCAAGAAAGCTGATTTATAAAGAATCCATCTCAAGCAGAGAGTTTAGCTGGTGGAGTCTGTGAACTGATTCTTGGTCTCTGGCTTTAACCCCACGCTCATGATTAAAAGAAACAAGCAAAGCCATCTGCTTCTCGGGAGCCAGTTCTCTTCAATGTTTTTATCAATGACCTGTACACAGGAATTGAATCCATAGTATGTTTGATGATGATGTTAAATCAGCAGGAGCTGTTTCCCTTGAGTTTAGAGAGACCTAATACAGAGATCTGCACAGATCAGAACGCTGGGCAGTCACCAACCATATGTTTAACCAGGACAAATGCCAGATTCTGCAGCTGAGACAGTGTAATCCAGAATGTATGTGTGGGTTGGGGGACAAGAGGCTGGAGTGCAGCCCTGCAGAAAGGCATCTGGGGTTTTTGGTTGATGAGAAGCTCAATATGAGTGAACAGTGTGCCCTGGTGGCCAGAAGGGCCATCCTGGGGTATTTTAAGCACAGTGTAGCTAACTGGTCAAAAGAAGTGATTGTCCCACTTTACTCAGCATTGGTGCAGCCTCACCTTGAGTGCTGTGTATGGTAAGAAGGATGTAAAAATATTAGAACATGTCCAAGAGGAGGCACAAAGATGGTGAAAGGACTAGAGGGCAAGACTTAAGAGGAGCAGCTGAGGATACTAGGTTTGTTCAGCTGGGAAAAGAGGCTGAGGGGAGACCTCATTGCTCTCTACAGCTTCCTCATGAGGGTGAGTGGAGAGGGCGGTGCTGATCTCTTCCTCCTCTTGTCCAGTGATAGGATACAAGGGAATGACTTAAAGCTGTGTCAGGGGATGTTCAGATTGATTATTAAGTAAAGGTTCTTCACTGTGAGGGTGGTCAAGTACTGGAACAAGTTCCTCAGGGAATGTCTGTTGTTGTTCGAGAAGCATTTGGACAATGTTCTTCAATATATGATTTAACTTTTAGATTGTCCTGTGTGGAGTCAGGAGTTGGACTCAATGATCATTGTGGGTCTCTTCCAACTCAGGACATTTTATGATTCTACAAGCTGGTGGGGAAACAGCTTTTTCCATTTTCTAGTGGGGCTTTGCCTGCATGTGTTGCGCTCAACTTGAATGCGATTACCTCCAAACCTGAAAATAGCCACATGTCAAAATCAGCTTCTGCTAATTTCCTTTATAAGCATCTCAGTTGCAAATCCTGCAGAGGTTTGCCCACCTTTTTGTCTTCCTCTTTTCCTCTGTCTTTCCAGTTTCAGTGTAAATTGTGTCCTCTGGTATGCTCTGCAATCTCTACATGGCAGCCTCATCTTATGTCCAATGCTTTTCCCCACAAGAGGAGGTCTCCAGGACTTTAATTTCACTGCCAGTTCCCTCCTGCAATTTCTAAAATTATGTGTATCACGTATTGCAGGAGTGTTGTACAAGTCAGTTCGTATTTGTTCAGCATTTTCAATGTATGAAAGGTGCCATAAGTAATAAATATTAATTACTGAAGTGCTGCCTGATTTCTCTATGGGTGCAGAATAACTTCTTTGCTTTCCTGTTTTTTAAGACTTTCCTGTATTTTCAAGGTAAATAGGTGCTTTTGCACTTCATTGTATTTCCTTATGATTCATAAATTTTTGACACATTTTCTTCATGGCAAATCCATAATGGCAAAACCACAATTTACCGTGAAAAGTCTTATAAACTTATTTACTATAATCTATTTACTGTATCTGCATTCAATGAGAGTTTGCATCACCATCTCACCATCTTCAACCAAATACCTAACTAGTCCTTAGCCCTTTCTGCCTTTTCACATTTTTTTTTCCTATTAATCCTAGTAATGAACTCATCTTTGTCAGTAGTCAGATATTGGTTTTACTGCTGTCATTTGTGACATTTCTTGGAGATTAAAATGACACACCCGTGTCGCAGTGCTAACTTTTTGTCTGTCTTTAAATATTTTTTAAAATAATTTTAATTTATTAAATAAATAGTTAATTAAATTCATTTCTTTATTTCCTGCCTTGATGATAGGTTGCAAAGAAGTAAGTAGTTTAGATTAATCTTGGAGAGAGTGTGGTCTTTCCTGGATGCCTTTATATAACCTGCCATAGTCTGAAATGTGGTGTATGGTACTCATCTATATCCTGACATATCTCTTAGTTCTCTGATCTTTCAGTTTCCAAAGGATTTTTCCATCCACAGCCTTTCCTTCTCCAGACTAACTGGTTTGTAATTCCTAAATTGCAGGGTGTTTTTTCCCATAGTTACGGATCTACTAAGTCTTTTTAAAGGTTTTTGATGGGGTTTTTTCCCAGCTGTTGTTAACTTTGCTGCTGTGTAACATGCTGGGATGCCTGCCTTGTAACAGAGTTATGCTCCCCACTTTGCAATCTGTGGAGCTCTTGCCTAGCCTGAGAATTTGTTAAAATGACAAGTAAAGCTTCCACAACATCTGGCCAATACTCTTCTCACAGCCTGGGATGTAGGCTGTCTGGTCTTGGTAACAATTTTAAGCACTGCTAACCTTTTAATACCAGTTTAGATGATATCTGCACTCTATTTAATTCCTTATCTCTCAGTGCTGTAAAATTGGATTTTTGATCTGGGCAAATGTCAGAGCCTTTCATTTGTAAGATGGATTCTTGTTAATAGTTGTATAATATCTCTGCTATTTCTACATACATTTTGCTTACACTTAAGTGTTAGAAAGCTTACCTTTTTCCGTAATATTTGCTACTTCATTACATGTACGCTATTATATGCATATATACATTATATATATATATATAAATCACGCAATAAACTGTAGTTTAATAATGCATTAGTTAAAGTGTGAAAGATTGATGTGACTGAAAATCATTTCCATTCTAAACATCCCCTTTCAGCAGTTTATATTTTTTTCTAAAAAATTGCCTTTTGGCCTGAATTTCTCATGGTTGATCTCAGCCTAGAGGGAAAAAAAATTGGAAAGGTTGGAGAAAATCTGCTAATCTGCTTTTGAATTATCCAGGCCTTAAAATTGTTGTTTTCTACACTTTGAGACTTTGAGAAAAATGGTTAAGTGAGAGGGGAAGGATAGTTAGTACTCCACCTTTTTGAGATCTGAATCCTCTTTGTGCATTCAACAGCTCTGATTCAAGTACATCTTTCTAGTACATTCAAGTCTGCTATTTTCTTACATCTTAGGACTAGCAGAATGTTTTATTTTGCTTTTGCTTTGGTACTTTTTAAGGGCAATTTTGGCATTGCTGAATTTGGTGTTCTTGTGCTTTTATTTGTTTCAGCAAATGGCATCAGGTCACCTGTTTTCTAAAGACATCCTGACAGGAAAATTATTTACTTCTCTGGTTCGGTTTGTTTCTCCTTTCACTAATGAACTGTTGTCCTGAAAAACATGAAGCAATTTTGAGACGCTTTCCTCCAGGATGACTTAGATGACCTAAATATTTGTTAGTTAAAAATTGTATATGTCAAAAAAGTTCCCTGTTACAAATTAACATGAAGAGTAGTCCTTATGTGGCAATTCTTTTGGACTTAGTTAAGCTCATGTCCTATGCTGCATATTTGCGCTTTTCTAGAAAAAAAGAGCAAACAACAAGGGCAGATATCCAAGACAAAATTTATAGATCTGCCTAGAAGTCAAAGGTTTGCCTGAAAACTGGTGCCTTCTACTTATTTACAGTATAATTATTAAGGCACACTTTTCCATGTGAGTCTGGCCAACTTGCCTTAGAGCCTGAAGATATTAAAATTTTCAGTGGCCTCCCAGTCTTGCTTTTGCTGAGGTTAGATTTTGACCACTTGTACAAAATCCTAGTGAAATCAGACTAGGACACTTTGAAGTCTAACATGTTGCTTACCAAAAGGTATAGAAAAAAAAATTATGGCCTCAGGCATGTTTTTTTTGACACTGGAGGTTGTGAAATATTAGACATTTACATCAACCTTTCTGGTTTTCCATTTGTCTTTGCTTTCCCCACACACTTGTCTTTTGACCTGGCTTCTGTGGAACATAGGAGCTGTCAGTTCCAATCAGGTCACCTTGCTCTTGATTGTGCTTTTGACAGTGTTGAGTATCACACACTTCACAGGGAGAGATGAACAAGGCGAATCACCACTGAAGTGCTTCTCCTCCGATGGGCTCTCCTCTTGATCATTAATATATAGAACAGAGTTCCCCAGACTAAAGGTTATACTTCCAAATCAAGTCATAGCGCTAGCAAAACTTCACTTTTGGAAGCAGCACCTGTGACAATAAGTGGTTGCAATCCCGAAACTGCAACCCCAGACCTATTTTATGGTAACAGAAGGATATGGGCAATTTTGTTCTAGAAACTCCTAAATCCCAAGACATGAGGATAAATATCCCTCCCTCAATTTTATTAGCTCAAGACCTCCAAGTCTTTGGAGACATAATATTCAGATTATTTCTTCCTTCAGAATGAAGATTGTAACAAAAGGCAATCACTGTACTCAGATTCCAATTAGTGTCAAGCATTTTTCCATGTGATGGGCATATCGGGGAGAACACTAGCATGATGGCTTTTCCTTCTCCTGCTCACTGGGGTATCTCAAGAGGTCACCAATTCCTATGCACAGTAGAAGATCTAAGGGTTATTTGAGAAAAATTAGGGGTGGGCTCAGTATTAAGCATTCCTGCACCAGTCTGCCTTGGCTATGGAAAGTCCTTTAAGCTTCAGTGTCCTTCTACCATAAAGCAGATGAAGCATGCTTTATGAATTATTGTTGACTGCAGGTCATCATATGCTGGCTAAATTGTAAACACATCCCTCATTGTTCTGGTTGTGCACTATTTTTGTAACATTAATGAAGAAAAATCAAATGACGTAGGAAATCAAGGTATATTTGTATGTTGTACATTAAGTAGTGCTGAAGACTAAAAAGTCTGCTGGCTAGAAGGCTCTGCCAACTCTTGTGTGTATACTTCTTCTGTGGCCTCTCCATTACTGGAGGCTTGGAGCCACTGATAGCCATCTGGCAGTCTCATTTCATTTTACCCATGCTATCCCGTTACCTATTAAAGCTTCCTTTATTTACACTTCATTGCTTAGCTACTGAACCAGTGTGCCAATGAGCAGATCACTCGAATCATCCAAGACATGCCTAACAAAACACGGCTTCCTTTTCTGTAATTAATACTGAGCTCCTGTTAATTGATTACAGAGTCTATCCACAGAAGTTTTAAAGTGAGCTACTTGTATTATGACCTGAAGATAGTCAGTTTTCAGGAAAAAATGCTTGAGCATCTATAATTTTGGATTAAAGTTTAGCATGCTCCAGATGTAAGATCCAAAGTGCACAGGCAGCAGGTGAAAGCACTCCAGACACTCTTGTTCCCCTGCCCCGTTAAGCTGCGGACCACAAGTAGGTGCTGGAAGAGCTCAGCAAGCCTGGTGGCACGGCAGTGTACAGTGTGTTTACCTTTGTTCTGAACACTGCTCTGGTTTGACATCTGGCAGTAGAAGAAGATATAAAAAGTCTTAATAAAATCTGCAGAGTTTTCCATAGGTTTTGCAAACCCCTTGAGTTTACAAGATATCTTCAGGAGGCATCTTTTCAGCTTTGATGGCTTCCCAACCTGTTTTATGTGTTGTGTTTTGTTAACAAGCCAGTCTATGAAGCAAGAGAAACGCAGTAAGGCATGCTCTGAAGAAAATCATATAACTTCCCTGATTTTATTCTGGTTCCTTCCTACTTTGTTTTTATAGTCTTCACTACAGAACCATTGCATTTTAGTCAAGAGGAAAAGATTTACTATTTAAATTATCTGAATAACCAATCCGAATAATTAAAGAGGTGTGAAACTTACTCTAAAGATTTAGAGTCAAGCTTGTACCCAGATAAAACTATGTATTTTTATTATTGAGACACAGAAGAATAGCAAGAGTGAAAGAGAATAGGTACTGTGGGAATTCCAATATGCAGAGCCACTGGGAAAATCTCTAAAGAAGTATTACATATTAGTGTAACAAGTAGGTTTTTTTCGTTGACCTGAAAAGCACCTGCAGAGTTAATCACACTTTCTATCATGTGAGTGTTACTCAAGGAGACTTCACACCAGGGGACATTAAAGTGCTAGGAACAAACACAGTCAGTTTACAACAGAAAAGGAGAGAGAGATTTGAAGGCCAGAGGAAATGTGGCAGAAACTCTTAAGTACCTTTGACAGACTATTCAGGGTTAAGTGTGCCTCTTAGGTCATTCAAGTGCCTCCTCTATATTAGACCTTAATTGAGGCCAAGGATGAAGATAATGATTAAAATCTGGTTGGTGCTTAAAGGTAAATAGTGCTTTTTAACATGGTATGAGGGACTGAATGTCCCATGTAAACAAGACTCAGAGGTGAGCAGGGGCACATACAGGGACTTACTAAATGCAAAGCTTGTGTTGTATGTGGAGTAAAGGGTTTTTCAGGAATATGGTATATCTCTCTCTGTCATTATACTTTTGTCCATATGACCAGTTAACAGTTTAGGAAAACAGACTGATTACTATTTGGCATAACTCTTCTTAACTGTCTCAAAATACCAGAATAAATTTTATGATGCGAGCCATATTGTTTGGATGCTTGGGTTTGGAGAATTTTTGTTGTTGGGGATTTTTTTCCCCCATTCCTGGCTGCTGGTATTTATACCACCAAAATCTGTTCGGCATGTTTTTATTTGAAGCTATAATACAATAACATAAAGAAATGTTTTATTTTTGCAAAAGTTTTTCCCATCTTTTATCTCATTTTGGAAAGCCTCCATTCCCACTATTTTCCATGTGTTTGTTTATTTTAGACAAGGAAGCCTGTGAGTAGTTATGAGCATCCCACTGCATAAAGGGTGTGTAAAGCCAAGAGGGTGTTGGGAATCATTTGCTACTGACTGTTCACTTCTGCTGGAGCACAGTTTATCTGCAGCACTTTCACTTCACACATCACTCCCCATCTAGGAGTTCCTTGGCTGACGTGGGTAACCCCTGTGTGGTATACAGTTTGCTGATGGGAAAATTGAGTTATTGTGGATAGAAATCAACAGAAAGAGCGAACTGACCTTTTTAACTAATCCAAGACAAGGTATGAATACCAGGTTATGTATTTTCATGGGGGAAAAAAGGCTTGTTAATGGCAGACTGTTTGGAGGTGACCTGCTGAGTACAGTTACGGTGTCTAGGTGGCAAGGTGAAGGCAATGCTACCTGAAGCCCTTAAGCCAAAGCTGTTTACAGGTTGTGTAGATGGCCTGCAAGCAATGAGCACAGTAGTCCCAAGAGGACTGTTAACTGGTCGGTGCAGAGCGCTCTCAGGAGAATGCAGTGATCAGGATGGCACAGATGGCACTGCCTGGGGGAGTTGCAGAGCAAGACTTCCTTGGGAGGGGGAGACTTGAATATGGATGAATCCCCAGTCAGCTCACCATATCAAGGGCTATAAAATCTTTTGTTCTTCCCTAGTCAGGCTCTCTCTTTGCCTGCCTGGGCTAGGTTGGTGGCTGCTTAGAACTTGGTCCCTGGAGAGCAAGCAAAAGAAGCTTGCTTTCTATATTTTACCTGGGGATGAAGGGCGTAAGCATAGTTTCCTTTCTGCCACCTGTCCTTCAAATGCCCCTTGCTTGTTGCATGAGAATTAGGTCTCACGAAGTGCATAAAGATGAACATCCAGTTCACTGCAGGAGTCTGTCTGTGAAACATCACCAGAAGTGATCAGTGTGGAAAAATGTCTTTTGATGGTCCACATTGAAGAAGAAAGTTGGGCTTCAGCGAGCCTAATCTGTGGGCATGCAAGGGAGTTTGTAACATAATACTTTGCTAATGCTGACTTTGGTCAGATAAACAGTGGATTTACTGCACCTTCCCATGCTCTGGTGGTGACAAATGGTGTGCGTGACATCACCAGCTCTGAGTAATGTCTCTCTAATGGGAAGCAGCTGGTTGCTGGAGTAGTTCTGTTAGTGGATGTGGAGGTGAAACATAATTAAACTTAATACATACAATATGCTCTAATACTCTGCAGCATGTATTTAGATTGTGTTCTGCCCAAATATTAAAGATATCCTGTTACTGCAGCTTCAGAAATTTAATAGGTCTGTTTGTGTAACAAGGACAACTTTATCTGCATTTCCTGTATGTGTACGTTTTCTATTCGGATTTTTTTTTCCTTAAATAATTGTTCTTTTGACCTTAGCTGATTGTTCTTTATAAATAATCTCCTCCTCCTGACCACAATGTCTAAATTATATAGTAATTATTTGTTATTTCTATTCAGGAAAAGCATAGAGATAGAGAGCTCCAGTAAGTTAAACACTGCTTGAACGTTTAAGAGTCAATCCTGGCCCAAATTGCACATGGTCTGTGTTCTTTCACTTAGATAATCCAGGTAGGTAAGGGACCACATGGAAACAATGGGATAATACTGATTGGCATGAAAAGCAGCAGTGATTACTGAGCTGCCTGCCTATTGTGTAGCTTTTTTTGTATGTATCTTGGCACAGCAATAATATGGTGGTAAGTGAAAAAGCAGTTTAACTCTTTTTATCTGATATTCTGAGTCAGGCATTGAGAAACAGGCAAACTCTATTGTGCACATTAGAAACTGGCAGACAATTCCTACATGCTCTTCTCTTTGACTATGCTGCGGTGACTTTTAGAGAAGGATTGGGAAAAGGGAAGTGAAAGAGCTTTGCTAGCATTTAAAGCAGACAGCACTGTGAGAGAAGGTGCAGATGTGCTTATCGTCACCTTTTTTGTAAAGATCTGGCAGCAAAAGCTGTGTTTCAGAAGAAACATGTCCGGACTGCAGTGGATGAAGAGGGCAAGCTATATGCTTCTCCAACTCTTCTTCTTCTTTATGATAGAATTGTATTCCAAATGGTTCATTTAACGAGAAATAAACATGGAGTATTATAACCAACTGCACTATTGAAGTTTGACCGTATTTTGAGCTGCATCTGTCAAATCTATTTAACCCTTCTGTTAGAAACCTCCTGTTTTGGGAGTTGATCTATGCTCAGGCTTGCATGACTGAGCCCTTTCCAGGAATAATCATTGAAACCATCTTTTCTGGAGACTTTTGATAACAATTTTGTCACTTCAAGCATGCTTTGTAGATGAATTTTTTGAGACATTGCAGAGTGTCCTACAACTTTATACAATAGAATAGCCAGCACCATAAATAAATAGTCCTTGCTTTATACACTAGAATAGCCAGCACCATAAATAAATAGTCCTTAAAAATAGCAATAAGCCCATCAAAATCAAGAGGATAGGAAAAAGTGAGCAGATTTTATTTTCTTTTAATTCCCTGATATTAAGTGTGATTATATCCAAATACAGTGCTGATGTCTCTTAATGTAATAAATATCATAGCATCCTGTTTTCTCTTCACTGTGCTTTTAATACTTTTGTAACCCCCTAGGGACTTAGAGAAGGGTCATGGGTTGTGAAAGGAGAGAGCTCGGATGCTGCATCTGGATTTCAGTCCTGTGTGAAGGTAGCAGGGAATGGGAATGTGCAGCTGAGCAGCTTCAAGAGTAGCTGATTTAATAAACTGCTGCTTATAAATATTGTGGGGTCCCTTTACATTATTAGCCAGAATTCAGTATATGAAAAAATTGCAAGTACAATTACTAGTTCATTCTTGCTATTCACAAGCATCTGTAAAGTAAAATATCTCTTCCGCTTCTTCCTACATACGTTGCCTTTTAACTTTGGATCCTTTTGTTCTGGTCTGTCTGATTACCTCAAGTAGATAATCAAGCTTGATTTTATAATAAACCATAGCCAGTTCAGGCTTGTCATGACTGATTTATCGACTCCCAAAACTAAGGACTTTCAGCCTCAAGACAGAAATTTTCTGGCTGCAATTCAAGGTGTTAATTCTGAGCTTTAAAATCTAAATGTGGTTTGGAACACGTGTCCTACACTTTCCCTTCAAAAAGAGCAAATGGCCTGCATTTCTGTTGGTTTTTGTTGTCTGAGCAGAATTCAAGCTGGAATTAAGATAAAACAAGCCCAAACCATCCAGTACTGCAGAAATGGTCTTGCATGTAATCATCGTGACAAAGACTGTCCTCTTGAAGGCAAGGGGGCTATTATATATGAATGGAAGTTTATAGCGGTGGGCTTCATCTCCGTGAAGGATCCCAGCATGTATTCGCCTGTAATAAACCACTTCAGCACCACCCTGATGGGGTGGCCCTGGTCTTTACACATGTGCATGCCTTAGAAATGTAAAGGTGCAGTACTAAGAAAACAGAATGATGTTAGCTAATGACTCATGTACACCATTTGATGTCCCTTAGGAACTGCCTCTCTTCCAGTTTTTTACCTCAGCAGTTGAGCTCATCGGGGACATGAGAGCTAACCATCCTTCCAACTATTCATCCAGGGATTTGAGGCCCTGAGTTCTCAGTGGAGGGCTTTTTTACTGCAGCTCCTTTAACAGATGGTTGTGTTCCTACCTCCCCATCTTCTCTTTGGGCTGATCTCTAGTTTTCCATCAACAAAGCGTCAGTGTAGATTTGAATGCTATCTCTGTAATGCAACAGATACCTACTAATGGGCATTAATGTCTCAGCTACCTCAAGTAGTAACAGAGATTCTAAAGACTGTGTAACAGAAACATTATTACACATCTGCATATTCTAGCCACTGTTCCTGTATACTGTAATTCTCACATCTTACTGCTAACAGGCTTCAGGTTGTGGATCTAGTGATATTTCCTCAGTTTTTTCTTGTTAGAATTCAAAAACAGTTTGGGTTTCACACATTTCCCAGGTTTGCCTTATCCTACCTCAATTATTTCACATTTTCTGATGCAGAATGACATCTGGCCTCTGTGGGCCACGTTGCATGAGAGCCACATCTCACTAGACTCGGTTACATGACCTGTTATTTGTTGTGCTCCCAAGATTTGTTTCATCTGTAGGCTTGAGATACTGTATTTAATGCCTCATCCACATATGTATATAGTAAGCATGAACTAAAGAAGTCCTCCAGAGAACTTTTTTTATTACTCACCATGCTTTTATGATCAAAAGATGACAACTTGTCATACTCTTCTTTTATGGTTATGTTACAGATTGAAAGTATCAGGAAAGTCCGTGTTACTTGATGGCTGCATATAAATAGACTTTACAGGTTTGCAAGTACTGCCCGCTCTGCAAACTCATTTGGGAATTTAAAGGCTAACAAACCTGGTTTTGCTCTGGCATCAGTAAAATCCAGTAGTAAAATGTTGCTGGACAAATATTGTGATTGGAGCCTTGATTGTCCCCCCTGGAGTTCCAGAGATGAACATAGAGGGGAGAGTGATCCCAGGGTTAGGCAGAGAGAGCCCCTCCATCAATAATATGGACCAGAATAGGACCCAATTTCCCTCTTCCACTGCAGAGCCAGCAGGAAAAAGAGATTGTAAATTTCTTTCCTTTGTGTTAGTAAAATAAAGAAAAATGTATCTGACTGTAAAAGACCAGGCTTCATCTGTCTTTTAGATTAGAAAACCCAGAAAACAAACAAACAAACAACAAAGTCTTTTCCATCACATATCATTAACCCCCTCATTTAATCCCCAGGCCCACTTGCAGCCTGTGCTGCCCTGACCTCAGAGCCTGCATGCCAGTATCAAATCAACCTTGGCAGATGCAAAGGGGAGGAGAAGAGGCAGGGTCACAGCAGGCTCCTCCAGTGTGCATCTGCTCACAGAGCAAGGAAACAAGTGCTGCACTTTTCTAGGAGCAGGCTGCACACCCGCGCGCATCCTGCATGAGGCGGGATTTGTGGGTAAGAGTTATATTGCTTTCTTGGACCAACTCATGTAGCTGGAAAAATATGCACCAGCCTTCCAATGGTCTGAGGCAACCAGGGGACTAAAACTTTAATTATAGCAGACAGTAAAAAAGTTGAATTCAAAGGAACTAGCCATTTTGTAGCACATTATGATTTTCCTCCCTTTATTAATCTTTTCATCTGCAACAGGCTTACCTATCCATTCCTTTACAGAATAACCACTGTGTCATCACTTCTCTTTTAATATTCCCTTCTCTGTTACAGGTGCCAACCAGCTTTTTTTATCTACCTACTTAATGTGTCTAAACTCAAAGGATATGCTCCCTACTTGTATTTAGCTTGGAAGTTCGCTGCTTCTGTCTCAGACCTGAATATGGGCTTCCCCTTTTTTTTTTTCTGACTATATTGGCCCGTAAACCTTGTCTTGTTTATGACTTTAGACCATCACAGCTACAGCAATACTGTTACAAATGTGTGACATTATTCTTAAAGCAGTCCTCCAAATCCACACCCATAGGATAATGGTCGATTTATGGCTGTAAGGAAAAGATCTCTTGTGTAAGAGGGTTAGTCTTCTTCTAAGGGCAAAACAACAATTTAACTAGTTTTTATACACAGAAGACTTTCTTTTATTTCTTTATTCTTGTTCCATGCCTTTTAGTCATTAATCTCTCCTATGGAAATGTCAAATACTTAAGAAATTGAAACAAATATGCTGCTTCCATACTTACTTTTCTTATCATTTATAACCACAATGTCTTAAAAAAAGCTCCAGCTTCTCTTCCTGTGCTATCTCCTCAATCCCTTTTGCCTCACTGAAAAGGGACTACCATCCCCTTTCAATCTGACACATTTTTCATCTTGTCCCTTTTGCAACAGTGTTCTAGTCAATGGCTTTTTTTGTAGTTTTCATGTGATGAAACTTTTCAACGACTTAAGCATGTCTGAACATCCCATCCTTGTCAGTAAACAGTCTTGGCATTTGCTTGTATGCATAGTCACTCAAGAATATAACAGTTTTTTTCTAATGTGACTCAACCAAAATAAGAGTGCTCTAAGTCGCTTATCTGGTTCACAGGAAGTTTTCCACCAAGGCCAAGTTCAAAATTTAATTCCTTCTTGTTGCTGATTTAATGAGATACCCCAGTAATTTCCCAGCAGTTTCATTATAGCAAGGAAGTAGGTACGAGGTTCTGCCTCCTTGTTACTGGATGGGCAAGAGGAGTGCCAAAGAAAGTATTGTGATGATGGCAGGTTTCTGTCATAGCTTCTGGAAAGAGACAGGAATCTCCTTCGGGGAAGGCAGAGATTACTGTGGGTGGGCTAAATGACTCTACACAATCTTCCAACTTTCCCATGGGCCATGTGAGGAGGTGAAAAGGCTCCTATCTGAGATTCTGTGTTTAGATGTTTTGGTGTGGGTAATGTGAATCCCTCTGAATCTATAGTGAGGTCCTGAGTTGGCCTTATCTTCATTTCAGCTGAAAGGGAATTTCTACAATACAGCTACTGCTTTGTTTCTCAGTGAACAAAGAATCTCCTCACAAAAAACCTCATCATTCCCTGATATCAAATTAGACCCGGGATGAAAGTAGGCTTTTGCTTCAGAACTAGAATAGAATTACAGAAAGGTTCCTGGACTGTGTCATCTCAGAGTTGTCATGTTGCAAAACAGGGGAAGAAGCAGAGAAAAAATTTATTTTCCTGGGATCAGCCTTGCTTTGTAGATTTTAGATAGTATCAGCCTTTGAATTAGGAATGTTGCTGTGGCATTTAGGCCATTGCAAACTGCTGTGTTCACGGGAAACTGCAGAAACTGTGCTAACAAACAGATGGAGGTGGGCAGAGGACAGGTGAGGTTCCTCTCTCCTAGGAACTCCTGCTAGGCCTATGTGACAGAGCTAGAGGGAAGAGGTATGGGGGTGTGGGAGAAAGCTGGGCTACCAAATCCGGGCCATCGTGGTCGCTGAGAAGTTGTCAGAGAGGAGGACGAAGTTACTTTGAAGAACTGTCATGAGAGACAGCTTTGTACTAGCTCACGCAGCTTGTAGAGAAAGCAACTTTTTGGTTCCAAATCCAGTATTTCTTGTATTTTGTTAATTAAGAAGCTGTGAATGATTACACATTACACTTTAGCAGTGCTGTAAAATGCGTGTTTTGTGTGCATGGATACGCTGAATGTGACTTTAGACATACACTCTGATGCCATTTCTCCACTAATTACATTTACAATTTAGAGCTGCCTGTAAGTGGAAGAGTTTACTATGCTGATATTTACTGACAGAAAAACTTTTCAAATCAACTTCCCAGCCAGATGTTCATAAACAGTGGTTTGACAGTTGGTCCGTAAATCAAGTCAAGCATTTCATCATTGTTCTCTTAGGTGGCTGTTGCATGTAAGCCTGTTTAGCTAAACACATACATTTACTTAAGTTGAACTGTAAAAATCACATCTGGAGATCTTTTCTCTGAAAGAAAATGCCAAAGGGTCTTACAGAAGGATCAAGCACATTTTACAAACCATGGTTGGGTTTTTGGAATTCAAGCTGAACAAATGTGCTCTCAGCTTTTGAGGGGATCAAGGGCCAGTATTATTTAAATGTTCTTTTTACTTGTGTGGCACTCTGCAGGGAATGTGCTCTCCGCCAAAGCATTCTTACATTTCTCATTCCATAATGAGTTTCTGTTTTCATCCTTGCCACCTGGGACCCTGGCACAGCCCTGCTAGTAGCAGTGGAGTCACACTGGTGAAACTGGATGCGAAGTGCAGTCCAAAATATTTATTTTAGAATATTCTGCTCTGCAGTAGACTGCCTTCAAAGGGGAATGTCAAAGAAGGAGTTGCTGGGTGTTTTACATTTTTATCTTTGCTTGTATCAGTCATCTGTCTTTTATCCCTCTTCTTCCTTTTCAAGATATATGAGATTCTTTCTCTCCTGAAGAGAGGGGTTTTTTTCCTCCCCACCTCTCCACCCCCCATCCCCCCTTTTCTTAGAAAATCATGCTAATAATCTGTGGTTTGCTCATCTTCTAAAATCAGTGTTACTATGCATTTTAGCTTTGCTGAGTGTCAGTTTGGTTGCTTTGCTTTTTCATATTCAGTTCACAACATGAAGGAGAATTTTGCTGAAATTTAACAAGCCCTAGGGAAGAAGATTCAGACAAGTGCCGCCAGATTTATAAAGTGGCAGATAAAGTGGGAAAAGTTTTGCATTACTTCTGCCACATTGGGTGTTCTTTTGATGGATGGGCTATATCTCATCTGTGATTCAGAATGACGTCAATTCATGTTTGAGGGGTACCATGACTGTGGCTCTTCATGGTAACATAAAACCTATAGTCTGGAAATGTTGGAAAAGGTGAGTGCAAAAATAATACACATGAATTCCTGGCCTATGACCATAGTTAGTTTGTGATTTAGTTCTCAGGAACACAACCTGTTTCATAATGTGAGACTGGCATTTAATCTGAGAAACCTGACTGTTGTGAGAATTATACAAGGTGGCATGGAGCTCTTTAATGCTTAAGTGACAACAAAACATAAAGATGCTGGCCATAATTCTATCTGAAGTAGTATACTTTACTGTGAAGCTCGGATGAGTACACTCTTGATTTAAATATCAGTGTGTGGTGTGAAACATAAATCCTCTCAGTGCTGGAACCTGGAGACCAAAGGAGCCAGTCAGAAACTTCTCTGAACAGTAAATTTATCAGTTGGGTTTAAAGTGCATATGCTAGACTTAGAAAGGACCTTTCCTAACCTGGTCCTTCTGTCCCACTTCATCAGCGCAAAGAAGCTATAAAGCTGCCTTAAATGTGAAAGGCTGAAAATTCGCTGGCATGGCAAAGGTGGTTGAAAGCTGGCATTACACAGAGCAGAGCTGGCAGGGCAAACGGCCCATTAGCAGCCTTTGTTAAGTACCCCAGCCCCACAAAACTCAAAACTGTCCGGAGGCCACTTCAGCACAAATTGAAGGACAAAGCGGTCACTAGCAGTCCCAGGTTCTAAAAGCCTGTTCTCTAAGCTCCCCTGAATACAGCTGTAGTACAGCTGAGAACATCACCCGAAGAGCTAAACGGTTCAGCTGGTGTGGGAGGAAAAAAACAAAGAAAAGGAGAAAAAAAAAAAAAAAAAACCACACACCCAAATCTACTGACTCTAGTGCATTCAGCCAGCCGAGCTGCATGGGCCACATCCAGATTTTAAGCCACCCCATGCCAAACAAACTGATGTCATCACCAGTCACAGTCCCTTCTCTCCTTTCCCACCAGCAGCCCCTGAAATGCCTTTTCCTGTGCCTATCGTAGAGCAACACGGCGAGCTAAGCTGTGAGCTGCTCCTGACAGAAAGGAAGACAAGGGTGGGTAGGCGATATGGTCAGCTCTGACCTGCTCTCTCTTTGGCCTCTCTCTCTGGCAGGGGTACCCGCAAGAAGCTGTCATCAGCTGCCCGGTCCTCACTGACTGGTTGAAAAGCTGTTTTCTGCCTCCCTGGTGAAAATGGTGTTGGGTGCTGAGCTGGCAGCTGGTTCAGAGTAGACTAGATACATCCTGGTCATGATGTATCCTACTGCAGATTATAGTCTGAAAAGTTTGTTTCCCTTCAAGACTCCTGCAGAGCGGAGATTTTTCAAGTGAAATGCCCAGCAAGCAAAAAAAGCCAAAATTCCAGAACTTTGCAAACCTCTTCTAGGATCAGCATGAAAGATGTTTTCCCACATAAATGAGGAGAGATACAAGAATAACAAAACTTGGGAAAAAACTGCGTGCTGGCTCTGTTGCTTTCCATGTTCAGTTGCTGGAAAAATCACAGGCAGAACATACTGGGCAAGACCCAATTAGCTGCTCCAGACCTGACAGTCTTTTAGGAGAATCAGGCTGCTCAGACAATGTTCTGATTTAACCACTCTGATCTCAGCAAGTGTCACAAGGTTAGATTCATCCTTGCTGGCTAAGCTGGAAACTTTGCAGACTGAAGGCAAAAAGAGGACAGAAGTATAAGGCAACTTTAGGTTTCAAGTTATAAAAAGCTGGCACAAATAATTTCAAATGTTGACAATAGCTGAGATCTTTCTGCTTTAACTCCTTCCTTGGTTGCTGCGTGGGAGCACAAACATAATCCAGCACATTCATGGAAGGTGTAATCCTTTTTGATTTCAGCTGTTAAAGCCAAAAATAGATCAATTTTTCAGAATATGAGTGACTATCATTTTATTCAAAGGCATTATTTGCCACAATTTTCAGGTAGAGTTTAAAGAGAATGGCAAATATTATTGCTACAGCATGAAAACTTTTCACCTCTGAAATTTTTGCCATATCCTCCCTCCAAAGTCTGGAGGGGCTACAACTGCCAAGACAGAACACCATTTTTTAAAAAAATAAAATAATAATTAAAAAAGGTCCTTTTCTCTGGCTCTACTTCTGCAGCAGTTGTTCGGACAAAAATTTTCCAGAGTATTTCAGCCTCAGGCAGGTATTCAATGGGTAAAATTTCAGTTCAAACTATTAATTATTGGCAAAACTAAAAGCAACTGACAACAGGGTGTTGTAATAAGAAGTGTCAAATGATTTTAATAATAGATGAACTTAGCAGCCCTGCCTCCTGTTTTATCATTTTGAACACTTCTGATGTCTAAGGTCTGTGATGCATTTCTCTGTGTGGTTTTGTCTGTATTTCTTTATTTGTATTTTAATTCTGATAAAGTCTTTTTTCAGTTAAGTTTTACATAACATGGAGTTCCATGGGAGTAATTTCTTGTTGCAGCTAAGAAGTGTTTCCACCTACCTGTTCTTCATTTACAATCTCTTTATTTCACTAAATGCTTCCCAGTTTGTATCATGGAGCAGAATCCACAGAACCTGTCCACCTACCCCTTTCTGTAAAATACATGAGCTTTGTAATGCTCCTACACAGCTGCCTCTTCTCCCCAGTGAGCAATCCAAGGCTTTTTCAGCAGTGGTTCCTATGAGCTACTTTATAATGTTCCTGATGGTACTCGTTGTCCTATATTTGCTGTGCTTTTATATTTCTTGGGGAGAGTGGGGTGACTAATTCAGTGTGGTGTGTCAGGTGTCAGGTGACAGTCTGGCTTTTCTAAGAGGCTTGCAGTATTTTTCCCATACTTTTTCCTCTTGTCCCTTTTTCAGGCTAACCTTTAATTGGCTTCCCTGGCCCCTTCGATGCAGTGCCACACTGCCAGATCTTTACTGCATGAGCCATTGAGCCCATCCTCTGCAAAGAGCCTCATTTGGGATTTGTTAGCACTGACATCCTTGTGCCCATCTGCCTTCCTTGTGTTTGGTTCCTCTAAAATGCCTTTTGATTATTATTTTTTTTTTCCAGGCAATCAATTTTATGCCTTTTGTGGGTTTTTGTCCCTCTCTTTTCAATACAATTATTGACATGCTACCTCCAATCACACTGCTCATCTCAGATAGAAAGTGCTTGTTTGATCCTATTCTTGGTTTTCCTATCTCTTTGGCCAGCTTCTGATCTGTATCAGTCATGACAAGACCTTGCCTCTCACTTTATGCCTGTGCAATTTCTTTGACAGCTCTTGGGAAGGACCTTATCAAAGACTTTTTGCAAGCTTAAATAATTACACACTACTTATTGAGCATTGCTCAATTATGGTGCATCTATTGTATATCAAATGTCAAATATGGCTACACCTTTTTCTCCAATACATTTGCATGCTACAAGTTTTGGATGTTATATTGCTCTAGTACTAGAGACTGTAGTTTGACAACATTTAAAAAAAGTGCTTAACAAAGCCTGTGAAGGAAGTTTGGGTTGGAGTTTCTTTTACATATTGGAAAAAGATGCTAAAAATATATTAAGAACAATACTGTCATGTATCTTTGAACTGAGAACCAACACTGGCAATTTTCATATTGGAACATATTTTTATAGTTGATGTACAAACCTCTGAAAAAAAATGGTTTATTAAAAACTACTGGCAGAACCCTATCTGTAGAAATGTACATGCTGAGGCAAAAGAAGCATCTTAATATGGATAACACTTTCTAGCCCATAACTGTTGCAAAGAAATGCATTTTCCCTAAAAATGGAATAAAGCATCATTATCGTTTGAAACAAACTGTCTGGCATCATTTGGCTTTATCTTAAATGTGCAAAAAAATGGGTACTTCTTGAAATAATGAATGTCTCTTCTGTTCTTGGTGTTTATAAACCTGCATCTTTCTTAAAAGCATTGTCAAAGTGAGTCGCATGTAGAGTGTTCTGATAATAAATTGTAAATACCAAAAAGGCTAATTTCATTTCTGAATGGTGAGGTTGGTTCTGTGTGTGAGTGTGTGTGAAATTGCTATGCCTTTAGTTCATTGCTCTGAAATATTAGCAGATGAACCTTTGGTTCAGGCTGCCAGAAATTACAGATGAAATTTTCCAGCAACAAGAATTTTAAGTTACAAGTTTTGCACACAACCACTAATATAATCTAAATTAAAATGTGTTACGCACAAGAGATGCAAAGCCTGAATTCTTCCTTAATCAGGATACAAGTTGAACTAATTTTGTGCACTGTTTCTCACTCTGCTTCTTGAAGTATGCTGTACATTTATAAAGACTCCTGATTTCTTTTCAAACAAGATCTTTTCCCTGTTAAACTGGATAATGAAATATGTCATTGTAAGAATGTCACCAAGATTGCTGCTTTGTAAGGAAAAAAATAACCTTTTTTTTTAACCGTGCTGAAAGACAGCCAAGAGCAATGAGTGTATTGTAAACTATTTTGGAGGTACAGAAATGCAAGTGTTCATCTTTCTACTGTAAGCGTTTCTCACCTTTGGTCCTTTTTTTTTTTTTTTTTTTTTTTTTTTTTTTTGGAGAGGAACGTGATGAGAGGTTTGTGTTTGTTAGGAAATGAAAGCTATGTCATAATAAATTCCTTGACAACACACAAGAGCTTTATGCAAATGTTCTAAGATTATTTTTTTTTTTTCTGGTTGATTTGGAAGTTTCTTTTTTACCCATCTTATTTTCACCTCTTTTCTTGAAGACTTCAGGCGATGCTGTGATTGGGCTAGCTAATGGCTGGCCAGAGAGCCCCAGCTGTTTGATATTTGGCACAGTGTTCTCTGCATGCTCAGTGCTGGTTTATTATTAGTTGAGGCATGCATTTCCCCTTGCTGTGAGAGACAGGAGAGGTAAAAGGAGTCACTGGGGGCCAAAAGCATTAACCCAGTTCTATGCACTGCCCTGCACAGGTCCCAGAGTAACTTAAAAGAACCTCAGGATGATTTAACCCATCCCAGCTGGCTGCCCCTGAGCTATTTGCCAAAATCAAGGTTTATTAGTCTGCACCGTTCCATTGATAATGGCTCTGGTACTGAGGCCCTGGGGAGGGAGGCCTGCAGAGCAGCTGGCTACTTTGGCATCTCTAGCTGCTGCTGACCTTCCTTGTACTAGAGATGTGCCCAGATGGTGGAGAGAAGGGTTTTCTGCTCTGTGGGAGATGCAAAAGGAATGGAGATGAGCTGAAAAAGCTAGTTATAATGTTATAATTATTGTACTTGTGCTGGAAAACTTTACGGTTGTGACCCAGATGTCAAAGGATGCAGACATGTCTAAGTCTGCTGAAAGGCTGAAATAACAGCTTTCAGACATATGGACTACCCTTATTTACCTTAGCATGACACACAGTCTTCTGACACTGTTTTAATGTCAAGCCTCTTCTAAATTGGTCAATAGAATAATTACTGTACTCAAATTATGTGTTGAAGAAGGGGAATTGTTTTGTTATGAAGTTAGGGGTATCCCATTTTGGATTTCTCTACCAGCCATGAAGAGTACTCCAGTTACCACCATTGCCAGCCATTTGACTATTGTGCCTGGCTGCCTAAAATAGGCACTTAGAGCCGAGAGGACGCTTGTGCTTGTACCATCAAGATCTAAAACCAACCTGTCAGATTCATAGATGGAAAGGGAAGTTGAACTGTTATCTTGAATTGCAGTGAATGCACCAGGAAATTTTCAAACCCTGTGAACTCTGAGAAGGGGAGAGGTGGTCAAAGGAAGCCTTAGTTAATGAAGAGATGTTTCAAAAATTATCAATCTAAATACTTTCAGTTAAAGCACATTATTACATTCACAAGCTT
The DNA here is from genome assembly GCF_023638135.1 of Falco biarmicus. Taxonomy (NCBI): domain Eukaryota; kingdom Metazoa; phylum Chordata; class Aves; order Falconiformes; family Falconidae; genus Falco; species Falco biarmicus. The sequence goes on from NC_079289.1 coordinate 33,261,103, forward strand.
ATTTGTATAATCTTTTCTATTTGTTTGTGAAGAACACAGGTCAAATCACAGGTGTAAGGATGGAAAGGATAAAAAAAATCTTCTGTTTCATAAGCAACGTGCTCTATTTTTGTCTAGCACACTTTATTACCCTCCCTTCTGGTAGGTGTCTAGCTAAAACCTGAGGGTGTTGCAGATAGTCCACAGCCAAGGGTGCTGCAAGTTGCCCAAAGCTGGAGAAGAAACAGTTGCCTGAGCACTGTGTCACAATTCTATGGTCTTTTTTGCCATTCTTCCTCATTTGAATGTAGAAGAAATTGTACTTTAGATGGTTCTTCCTGTTCTCTTGATTTATACAACTTTCATCTCATACTCCTCAATGCAAAAAAACTTAAGTTGCTCATTGTGTCGGATTTTACATCCCTTGTCATCTATGTCTCTGTGCAAGCTCTCTCATCACCACAGCGCACTCTTTTCCTCCCCTCATGGCTACCCAGTCCTCAGGCCGTACCTGGCCGAGACCCCTGTGAAATCACAAATGTTTCTGTTTTACGTGGAAATATGCTGCCTGTGGACCGAGCCTGCTGTTAGCAAGGACACTTGCTTCTGTAAAGCAGCTTAGTGGGTTTCTCGTGGTCCTGAAGAGCTGTAATAACTAACAGTCTGTATTTGCAGTAAGAGCTAAGCACATAGAAATGTTTTCCATTTGCTGAGGTGCTAGATGGCTTTTAAAGCCAAAATCTAACAAAAATAGTCATAGTGCATTGGAGTTTAATTAAGACAGCTCTTTTTATAGACACTCAGGAGCATTACTTGCTGCTATCAACTCTGGCTTTTTTTCAGATCACGTTTTATGTAGCATAGTATTTCTCAAGATAGGATTCCTGGTTAATTCTTAACCAATAAAATTTATTAATTCACCAAGTACCACTTTATTACTTACTCAACAGTTAGTTAATCAAATTCAAATTCAACAGGTATTCTGCCTATGCACAGAGCATTCAAATGTTGTCTTACAAGTTACTGCCATAAACTGTATCGAGGTCAAACAGTTCTAGTAGAGGATAATACAAAATACCAAGATTTCTTGCTGCATTCATTTATAGACAGCAAATCTTTACTATATCTGGTATACTTACCATCCTTCCAGTACTCTGTGGGTTAAAGGTACAATGGTTTTAGGAATTTGGACCCTACTATTTAAATGATTTAATGTGAAAAAACTAGGCAAATAGTCCTAGGAACAATCATTTAACACTAGAGTTTAAGCCTCTGTTATGCATGTTTGCTCACACTTTTAAAGGAGAAGCATGCACATAGAATAACTTGGTTAAAAGTTTGAAATATCATTACTTGGGATTTTCCAGCTGATTTCACCAGACAGCTTTCTGCCATCTCCAGTAATGACACCAAAAGAAATATATCCTATGCAATGAAGCTCCTTGGTTTTTTCATCAAAAAATAAACCTGAAGGAGACACAGAACTTCCTCTGGTTTAGGAAGCCCCTGAGGTGCAGGGTGCTGGAGATTGGGATATCATTTTACGGTTTTGCTGTAGGATTGTCCTGTTCGGTACTAAACCAAATTAGGGATTTGCTGTTAGAGGCAGGTTTCTGGCCTAGAGGGCCAGAAGGATCCTTCAGTCTGACAGAGCCCAGTTTTTACTGTGTTTTTGCAAGAACTTACCCATGCAGGTGATACGCTTTTCTGGACTGTACAGCTTCGTTCCAGTTTTGGCAAGGTTGTTGTTACTCCTGTAACCCTGGAAAGGCAAGGAGAGTGTTTATATGCATTCCACAGATTCAACTATCCACACGGTAACTCCAGTTTAATAGCCAGAAATTTTTCCATGATTCATGAGAAAAATGAGTCCCTTTTGATTTCATTTGGTAAATGTCCAATGGAATGTCTGAATTTCACTTTTTTTTCTCCCATTTTCTCTGAGGTCACATTAATATCCAGAAGATGGTATTTTAAATCTTTTACACATTGGAGGCTTTTTATGTTTCATCTGTTACAAGGGTTATATTTTAGTATTAGTCTAGCTTGGGAATTGAAATTTTTCCTATTTCTCCAGCTTCTTTACAGTATTCATTTACATCTTAGGTGCTTATGTCTTCCAATGACCTTGTGATTTAACTTTTTATGCCCATGAAAATGCCTCTCAGATTTCTGGAATACCACACTCCTCCTAGACAGCAAGCAAAGAAAAATGCATTAACAATTCCTAGGCGGTATAATCATGTTTTATTTATTTCTTTTCTTATCTTCTAGAGTTTTGAGGTGAAAGGTGATCTCTTTTTCAAGGAACATAGTGATGTTTTACTTTAGGACAAAGTTCATTAGGCAAACATTGAACAGCTTCCAACAGAGGGAGCTTGGAGAGGCTACTTCATTTGGCTAAGACTAGCCTTACTGAATAGCCCCCCGTGATGAGTGCAAAACCGGAGAAATGGAGTGAAGAAGTGCAAAACTGGAGAGGACGGTCCCAAGCAGCACGTAGTAAGTGCACAGAGACTTGAAAGTCAGGAAATAACAGGGGTGCACATTTTAAATTGCATAAGCAAGTTATTACATATGTACATACATTATCTTGCTTATTGGCTGGTCCCATATTTTTACAAACTGGCTTTGGAGCTATTTACTGGGGATCAAGTGGCAGTGTGCTGAATTTGCAGTTTCATTATTTTCTTCACAAAGAATTGGTGACTGACCCCACATGAAGAAGTATTTTATTCATAAGGAGATGGGAGAAACCCATTGTTCCTACTGTGTGGAGTAGTTCTTAAGCAGCAGCGACTTTGGGAAGGTCAGCACTCTCGACATCATGGGGTGCTATAAACTCATGAATCCTTCAAAATTCTGGCATTGGTCAAAACAGCCTGTGGTTAGAGCATGGACCCAATGGATGTAATGACCTGGATGAAGGGACAGAGCGTACCCTCAAGCAACTTTGATGATGATATGCAACTGGGAGGAGTCGCTGATACACCTGAAGGCTGTGCTGCCATTCAGCTTGAACAGGCTGGAGTTGAGAGAGGAACCTAATGTTGTTCAACAAAGGCAACTATAAGGTTCTGCATCTAGGCAGGAGTAGCCCCATGCATCAGCACAGACTAGGGGTTGATCTGCAGAGAAGGACCTGGCAGTTCTGGTGAACAGCAAGTTGCCCGTGAGCCAGCAGTGTGCCCTTGTGGACAAGAAGGCCAGTGGGATCCTGGGGTGCATTAGGAGGAACATGGCCAGCAGGTCAAGGGAGGTAATCTTCCCCCTCTGCCCTAGTCAGGCTGCATCTGGAGTGCTGTGTCCAGTTCTGGGCTCCCCAGTTCCAGAGACACAGGGAACTACTGGAGAGGGTGCAGCTGAGGGCTACATGATGAGGGTACTGGAGCATCTCCCTTATGGGGAAAGGCTGAGAGGGCTCCTCTGTTTAGCCTGGAGAAGGGAAGTCTGAGAGGGGATCTTGTCAACAACTACAAATACCTTAAGGGTGTCAAGTGGATGGGGCCAGGCTCTTTTCAGTGGTGCTCAGCGACAGGACATCGGCACAAACTGCAACATGGAAAGTTCCATCTGAATATGAGGAAAAGCTTCTTTACTCTGAGGGTGACAAAGCACTGGAACAGCTGCCCAAAGAGGTTGTGGAGTCTCCTTCTCTGGAGACATTCAAGCTGCCCAGATGCAACTCTGTGCAACCTGCTCTAGGTGAACCTGCTTTAGCAGGGGGTTGGACTAAAGGGATCTCCAGAGGTTCCTTCCAACCCTGACCTTTCTGTGACACAGAAGTTCCAGACAATACTGTTGTCTGTTCATCTTTCCCTCTCCTTCACCTCCTTCCCTGCATTTATTTTGATTTTTTGCTTTACCTTTTTCTTTCTTTCCTATTTTTCTACTTTTTCACTCTTCAATTTTCACCTCCAGAAGTTTCCACTAAAATCACAATGGGTTTTACACATGGAAGAGCAGATGATTGTGAATGGAGACTAAGATTAGTCGATTTTTTCTGATTTAACTTTTTACACAGGCAGCTGTCAGCTGTGAAAAACTGACAAACCATCATCAGACTCCCTCAGCATCAAGTCCCGACTTTTTCAGCTCATTCTCAGGCTTGCCTGTCAGGTAGTCCTTTGCAGAGCTGTTCTAAGGGGCAACTAAATAGAGTCATTGTGGTGAGCAGGTAGTGTCTGAGATCCCTTTGAGGTCAAGATGTCACTGATGGCTATCCATAAGCAAAAAGAGTAAGAGAAATAACATTACAGCGACACTGCAGATTTCTTTGCACAACAGCATTGAAGTTGCATTTTAGGAAGAGAGTGGCATCTATTGTGGTAACACTGTTGTATTATTATTGTTTGCTCTTCTCTCCTATTATTTGCATTGCATTAGAAGCTCTAAACAAGACTGAGGTCCTGTTGTGCCAAGTGCTGTGGCAATAAAGGATGAAATAAGTGTGATTCACCCCATGATTTGCTTATAAAAAGAGAAGGTGGTTTTCTTCAATTTAGTCTTTCATGTATATTGCTCCAAATATAGTTCCAAATGTATTTGTTCTGTGATTTTATGGGCAGGAATCAAAAGGCGTTTCACATTTTTAGCTACAGCATAGCCAGCTCTGAGGAACAGCATCTAAAGTTCTGGGATTGTCTGTTGTAAACTATTCCTCTATGCAGACACAGCGCTTTCGTCAAAAAAGCAAGAGTACAATAACACAGTCCTAAAGCTTTGTCAGTGATGTGTGTCTTATAGAAGTAATTTTCAAGTGGCAAGTGGTTTGATGATGCTACAAGGGCTTTGTTTATGGTGTGGGTCTGGCAGACACTGTAGAGTTCATATAAATCATTACTTGGTTGATCATTAACAAGAAACACTCGTCTGGATTCCCCTTCATTCCTCATTTTGTCAAAATTCCCCTAGAGACTTGTTTTTGCTACAGGCCAGGCTCTGTTTCACAGAATATAGCTCTTGCTGAATGGTGTCAAGATGGATCCCCTGGCCAACTGAGAAAGCCAGAGGTCAAGGAGGTGATTTACTGCCCCTTCTTCAATCCCCTCTTTCCACTCCTCCAAATATACAGATGCATGCATGCACACACACGCACATGCCTGTTGATGCTACGTGCCTTACTCCTGTTCCTGCAGGGGTCCTATGCCCACATGGTGCTTCATCAACTGGATTTGGGCAGTGCTTAAATAAGTGCATCTGCCCATGTCTTTGATATTTAGTTCTTCAAAATTTTGGGGCTAGATGAGCACCTACAAAGACATCTCTGCCCTTGCAGTTACCTTCTGAGGATTTTAAAAGGGGCCACAGTCAGAGTTTCCATATTTGTGCTCTGCAGAGACAAAGATCACATGACAAACAGATGACAAAATATAAAAGCAGAAATAAAATCTGTAATCTTGTGAATAAGGTGAATAAGGCATTCACAGTTTCTCAGGATGCAAACTAGAAGGTATGCCTGGAACTGCCAAATACCTTGTTTTAGCAAAGCAAAGGAAGCACATTTCCCCACTCTGTTACTACCCTAATACCAGCACACCGTGAAAGCCAGGGATATAAACAGGTTCCATTGCTTTCAAAATATAAGTAGGTGCACAGTAGGATTTAGTGAAAAGGTATAAATCAAGTAATGTGGAATAGGTGCCTGCTAGAAAGGATTGTTCAGTTGTGATCTCCACCACTGGCAGTATGTAAGCACTCAATGTATACAAGCTAAAAATTGTTTGCTCTTTACCTGCCTATCTTGCAGCTGAATATTAATTCTTAATTGCTGATACAGAAAAAAAATGGACACTGACATGAGCGTAAATACACCAGCAGACTGTAGAGTTCTGTGGGAGAATTTTAGATAAAAAACCAATAACATTTTAGAATAACAAGCTTTTTTTTTATTCTAATAAGGTACTTTCTTCATTTCAGACAAAAAAAAAAGCTACTCTTTCTTTGCTACTCAAAGTAATACATATACACATATCATACATACATATGTATATATGTATTTATTTTAAGGGAAGCAGATGCTCTATTAGATTTGCCCTTTTTCAGGAAAACTTAAATCCCAACTTTTAGAAATCAACTCTGTGATCACTCTCAAAACACTCATCAATGGTGTTTCTCAAGTAGACAATCAAATCTCTAGTCTTCAGAAGCTTTTTCTTTTTTAATCCCCAGAAACCAAAGTTTAACGAGCATCTTACTACATTTATTACCAGTTGCTGCCTGGACTGTCCTAATCCTTTCAGTGCATGTTGGCAGGTAACTCCACTCCTGGAACCAGATCTTTTTTTTTTGTTTGTTTCAACCGTAGCAAAAAATAAACTTTTTTTCTTAGGTGTCAAATTATCACTCCCAGGCCATGGAGACCCTTGTCGCGACGGAGGGAAGACACAGTCACTCAATATGAGTGATCAGCAGACTTCGTTTATTGTCCCTTACAGTCACCTTTTATGCCTTGTTATAATTAGCTCATACATATTACAAAAGTTAAGCTCATTATTGGTTAGTTGCCTAAATACCAAGCCCACCCCTAGTTTCTCTTCTGTAGTTTTCTGTTCCCACCTGCAACATTCTTTTCCCACCAAAATCTTCCTGTTATTGTGTAACAAGGACAGCCAAAGACAGTGTATTTTGCTTTACTTCAGATAAGCTGAGAGCGATGTGCATTTTTGTCCAGCCAGCTGGACTATGTCTATGTGACCCTTTTCAGCTAGCCAGTTATCCACAGACCCTTTATATCTTTTTTATTTTGGTCAGTTATTTTGTGCTCAGATCATTGTTTTCACCACTCACCATTTCTTTTTGTGTTCAGCCAGCAGGTCTGAGCCGCATGGCTGACAATGTCCATGGTGGAAACCTTCCATGCGTGGGAGTAGGGGCACACAAACAAATCCATGTTTGCACACATGGGTGTTCTTACGCATCCAAACAGAAATACAGCTTGACAGCTGTCATGAAAGACCACAGAAGCAATTGGCAACTGCAGGCAAAACAAATTACACATCCAAGGCCTAATACTGACAATCATATAGGGGATTATACCCTTAAAAAGTCATATTGAGCAGATACCTCTCTCTGTGGTGAGGGCTGGTGGAAACGTGATGGTAACTTAGTATTGGTGATGGATTACATACCCCAAAAGCACAGCTGGCAGGAGTATGCGTCCATGTTACTTAGGCAGAGCAATAAAGTGGCGAAAACAGAAGGTGTTTTTCAGACAGTAACCATTGGCAAAGAAGAAAAGGAGGATGCTTCTCCAAAATTGTATGGCTATTTTTATGGATGACAAAGTTGCTTCTGCCCTCCCAAAATGGAGACTAAAAGCAATTGTTTTACACTGCATGCTGTGTTGGAATATAGTTATCCTTAAAGGGATTTTATTGTTCTCCTATTTTTTCCAGACTCAGAGATTTCATGTGAAATGTTCTGTTCTTCCTATATTCTACTTGAAAGAAAAAGGAGCGTTAAAAACTATGCCAAGTCTTCAAGAAATTTTTTATTCTTGCCTCTCTGACTGCCAGTTCCAGATATTTGTTCTTCAGAAGAGGTTTTCATTTATCTCCACCATGCCATTTTTTTTCATTAGATGAAACAGGAATTAACTCATTTTGCCAAATTTAGGCAGAAGATGGACTTGAAAATATTGACATTCAGTGTTTTTACTTGCTTGCACTAATCTGTGATTATTCAAGCCTTATGGACAGTATCCACAGGGACTCTAACTCGAATAACATGTGCTTTTCCATTCTTAAAGTGATTTATCATCTCTGATCGCCTTCCGTGATTTCATTTAATAAATATTTCTTAACATTTTTCAAATGTTAACTTTCTCTCTTCTGCCAGGTTGTTTTTTACAGTTCCAAAAGGTCATAAACCCTTACCTAGCTGCAGAAGTATATGTATAGATCCCTTTAAAAATAACACTATGATCACTGAAAGCAGAAAATATTACTTGTTTAATTCTTCAGATGTATAGTATATAAATTTAATGTTTCTCTGTGCTTAGTGTGGCATATTCATGTCTACAATATCTTAATAATCATGTATCCAAATGGACCTACCAAAAAAACATACATCGGCAGGGTTGATTCCCATTTGTTGTAATTCTTCATAACTCTATCAGTACCTTTGATTCTGAAGACCAACAAACTTACCAGTAAGTTCAATAGGAGTTGTCTTCAGCTCTAATTCTGGTGCCCTGGTCCTGTTCCAATAGGCATTATGCCAGGACATGGAGCAGACTGCAGTGGTGGTGCTGATAGATGATCGTCCCCTGTCCCTAGACAAGAGCTATATATCCAACTTCTATTATTGCAGCACTCGGTAGCATCAATATAGTTAAACTTGGGATTTTTCTGGATCCTATCACAGATGTGGCAAATTTATTGACTTTCCTTTCCAGTGACTTTATCAGTTCCCTTTTCTCTGCACCTCAGACTCCAGACCAGTATTTCCTTTGGACATCCCATCTGTAGGTTCTTTTCCTGGTTTGTCAGCGATATGCAGGTGGCATGCATCAACTTCTATGTAGACGCAAGTGCCACCAATCTCTTCGGAGGTCTGAACAAGATCTTAGCTGTTCAGAAACCCAGATGAATTTTCCATCACTGCAATACATAGTAATAGTTTTTAGTATTCAGAGATTATTTTCATTTCCAGGATGCTCTACAAATGGCACCTATGCATCCTCTCAAGGCTCTTGTGATGTATGAAAGCATTTCATTCTCAATTCAACATGTTGTGAAATGAAAGCAACGTATTCAAGAGGACAGCGAAAGTAAACCTGGTCCTGATTAAAAGCTGTTTATGCCTTCAGTAGTCTTGCTCTTGATGTTAGCAGGATTTGGATTAGTGCCTGCAAGATGTAGAATTAGATTTCAAGAATTATTGACTGAGTCCTCTTCAATATACCTCAGCACAGTCACCTTCTGGAGGCAGAGTCAGAGCACACATAGAAGGACATTTGCTGAGTGTTGGCCCCCAACACTCTGCTTGTGCTCTTGTAGATTGATTCTAGTTGTAAAAGAAACTGATGACAAAGCCATGTACTTATTTAACACAAGCAAAGTTACTTAAAAAGTTCATTTCCCTGGATGTGGCAGGAATGAGTGGCAAATAATTTTCTTCCACTTAAATCACAAACCGGCTTTGACTGACATGCAACCTAAAAGCTGTTCCTCCCAGCTCCCTTTCAAGTCCATGTTTGCAGTGTTAGTGGACATGAGTTTCCTTGTTGTGTCCCTTAGTTTTCTTTTTCTCTGTATCTGCACCACTGCCAAAGGAATATTCAGAAAACTGGACTGGGTGAGAGCATGCATCTGTGATTTGGGCAGAGTTTGCTATTTTTTTCAGTTGGCTACTGCTGTAGAGAAGCTGAAATGTATCTAGTAGTTGTCTTAAAGAGAGAGCAGCAATGGTTAAATACAACTTGTGTTAGCAGTCACCAGATGATGTTTTTCCTTGGCTGTCACACAGGGCCTGAAAGATACATACGGGACAGGGAGAACTTGGCCTTCTGTACATCTTGTACATCTCCATCTGCTCCAGCCTCTGAATGCTGTGGGTCTACTACAGATATTGGATTTAATAGGAAATTTTGTATCTAGCTAGGACTGTAACTGACCCTACATTTGTCTAGAGGGATGGATGAGATGCCTCTCTTGGCATCTTTCCAGCACCAGTTTTCCCTGGTAGCAGGAGAGGACTGTCATGATACAGTGTGTTGAGTGCTATTGTGGTACTCTGCTTTGCGTGCTGTGGAGCTCTGTGGGCCGCTTTAGCAGCAAGTAGTAGTGATGGACTTCCACCTGCAGCAGGAGAGTGCTGCACAAGGTGGCCTGCTGTGGCTGTCAGAAGTCTGACTTCTAAAAATGAGATCAAGCAAATTAGCATAGCCTAAGGATTTCTTTGAATTGCATGTTGCCCTTTCACCTCTGACTTTATCTCCCAGCATCCACTAACTATGAATATTTAATACAGCCACCACTGTATCCTGTGGAATAAATGACAGGCTCCGAGTTTCAAAGCTTAATTTGAAAAGCAATGCATATACATCAATATGGGAAAAAAAGCATCTCACCCAGAGCAAATCCTTTTTTATAAGACCACTTATTAAAAAAAGGTAGTGTAATATCATGAGTTTCCATTAATACTAGCCTTCAACAAGCCTAAAGCAAATCCTTGCTAGGCTTGTTGTACAGAATTGTCTGAAAATGCTGAAGGCTTACAGTGCATGGAGAGCATGGAGCATGAGACCAAGATAGATAAGAGCGCCACTGGAGTAGAGGTTCTCAGTCCTCAGTTGTCTGTCCTGAAGAAGATGATTATGTATGTTTCACAGGAATAATAATGCTAATTTTCAGCCCCCACAGAGTGCTTTACACCTGCATAGTGCTATAAAACTGTGAGCTAATCCTCACCAGTGTGTGAGTATTATTTTACTTATTTTGCAGATGCAGAAATTAAGATGCCAAAAAGGTCAGAGGAATGACCCAAGGCCACATAGCTTCTCCACAGTAGACCTAAGATGAAGAAACAGGCCTCTGGTCACATTCGATTCATCATGCTGCCCTGTAGCAAATGCAGCTCAAATTTCATATATATATATGTATAAAATCCTGGAGGAGGAGTTGTTTCCCTCTCTGCTTCTTCAAAATAAACAAGCTCCCAAGCTACCAAACCCCGTGTTTACAAGTATCATTAAATACTTTCCAGTTGCTAGCCAGAAAACTCATCAGAAAACCTGTAGAACACCAAAGTAACTCTCTTCTTTTAAATAATTGATGATGCCAAATAGCAGCAGTGTTATGCCAACAAAGAGATCGGTCTCTCAAAATATTTTATTCATTATGCCTCAAGAAACCCAAAGCCTTGTTTTTAACGAAAGCAAATTTCAGAAGTTGGCACTCAGTTCATCTGAAACATCTGCTTATTACAGTTCTTGGTGTTACAGCACTGGTACTCCCCAGTAAATCTTTCAACTTTAAATAATATGTATGGAAGTCTTGGCAAAGAGATCAGGAAGGAAAAAGAGTAATGGTTGCCAAATATGCATTTTACTTTATGGGGCTGTGGTGGTATATTTTAATAATACATGTGTTGAAGAGAATCTACTAATCTGATTAAATAACAGGACAAGAAGGAATCAATTCCAAAGTTCAAAAAAAACCTGTTCTGTGCAGCTGAAACTTTATATTCCAGGGTAAAATGGTTAGAAGTCTTGGCTAACTGTGCTTCTATAAAGCAGCCAGAAATGGATCTTTCTCTGTGCTGGTCATAAATCAAGGTCACTTATGTGAGAAGGCTATGTTGTGATAAATCTGTCTGACAATTAGATGGAGAGGACATATCCGTGTTAAAATATATTCTTTGTACGCTGATCAGAAGGCAACGTAAACACCACAGTGGCATTATGAAACAGAAAATTGCATTCCAGATAATAAGAGATATGCATTGTGCATGGTTTTACAGTTTAATGTGCTCTGTTTTACTCAGTCATATTAATATTTGAAATTATGTAACATTCCCTTCTTTATGCATAGTTGGTTGTTTTGGAGGTTTTTTTCACTGAAAATGCACCTCCTGCTCCCTCTCTCTCTTCTCTCCTCTCTGTTGCTCTACCTTTTCCCTTTCCCATTTTTCCTTTTCCCTTCTCTTTTCTTTTAACAGTGATGCTTGGGGGAAAAAAAAAAAAAAAAGCCTAAAGCGAAATTGTCTGTGCAAGAAAATAGTAACAAATAGTTTCAAGATTTATAAGCCAGGATTTTATGTTATACATTTACAGATTCAATCTGTGTACCAGGCTTTGATCCAAGCCTTAGCATGATGACTGGAATCACTCCTATTAACCCAATGATACCAGGCATGGGGTTAGTGCCGCCACCACCACCAACAGATGTGCCTGTAGTCAAAGAAATAATTCATTGCAAAAGCTGCACGCTCTTCCCTCCAAACCCAAGTAAGTGGATCTGATGAAAGAATGTTATTTTCCTTAATATATTGCACAAAATACTTTTTATCTAACAAAAATTATGTTTTTAAATAGACTGTAGGCAGGCATGGTGTTTCCTTCGAAGATCTACTCTTTGTGCAAAGCATGGTATGGTATCAGACCATATTTATTCATCTCTGTAAGGTCATTAAAAAAACCTACATAGTTTGTACAAAAAAGGAAAATAATTACTTAAAGCTACTAGAGCCTGAAGATCTACACTTCTCATAGTAGAAATCTGTCTTTCCTAGATCTGAATGTCACAAAATATAATGATTATACAGTGCTGATTATCTCCATGCTCTGCCTCAGGTGCCCACATGAGCCAGTGGAGTTGGAGCCAGTCAGGGCTTGTGTCCCTGAACACAGTGCCTTGCACCCAAACACTGACTAGGTCTGGTCCCTCCCCAAAGGAGATGCAAGGAAAGTGGGGCTACAGCTCTTCTCCTGCCATTTTTTTGGGGGGCAGCATGGCAGATTAGTTCCTTCTCTTCGAGAGCAGAGACCAGGCTTCCTTCTGCCCCTTCCTGGGACTTTGTGCAAATGGAAAACTCTTCCCACTGAGCCACCAGCTCAGGCACAAAGCCTGATTTTGTGTATGTTAGCCCCAGAAGTTTAGTTTCAGAGCCATCAGACCAGCAGCTTTCACTATCACTGTGAAGACAAAAGAGAAAATTAAGCAAATAGTCTGGTGCTCTGGATTTGCAGTGTACTTAGATCATGATTTAATCAAACTGGCTTTATGTGTGTATATGCATATATATGTATACTTTAATGTTTAAACCCCATTTACTGTGTTGAAGGGCCAAAAACCTAAGTCATATCAATCATGTTCCTTCTTAGAGAATTCCTTTTAGAGGAATGCTCTAGTAAACTACATATAAACAATGCGAAACGTAATGACAGAGTATATTTTTTATACAGCCTTCAAAAATTTAATAGTTTTCTGATTTAACTGTGTATATATTCTCTGTATCTATATATAAAAATAAAATTTCTAGCCACTCCACCTCATGAGCACTTGTAAACAGCGAGGTTATCCTTCCTGTGTGCTGGCGTCCACTCCATTATCTGGCAACAAGACAAAACAGATAACCAGCAGAGCATTTTCATCATGCTGTCACTTCGTCGTGTTTCCCACTTTGTTTTTCTGTTTGCTGTGCTCCTGTACTCTGAGACAGAAATGAAATTATGCTAAGACCAGGGAAAGACATCCAGCCCAAAAGCCCAGGCTGTCCACAGCATGGGCTTGCTTGCAGAGGGCCCACACACTTGGCGAGTGATGGGTACAAGCCAGAGATGGTGAAGTTCAGGCTTTGAATCTCAGTGCCTGAGATTTGTGCTTGGGGTCGAATCAGCTGCAGAAGCTCTCATGCTTTGAAGCAGAATATTTTCTATTTTTGTGTGACTGTGCAGGGAAAACAAAGATCCTTTTAGACCTTACTGTCTGTCCTGGAGAATAACGCATACTGGCAGGAATTAATCTCTGAAATGCCACCTAAAACTTGAAAAGGTTTAGATTAAAGTAAGCAATTTTGGACAATCTCTGCAATATTCAATTATTTTGCTTCTTCTCTCCCACCTCCATGCTATGTCAAATAACTGTTCCTGCCCTGAACTGATTAGGGGAATGAATAGAGCCAATGGATAAAAAGACAAATTTTGTATTCCAATGTGATTTCTGTTTTGACTTAGATCTCCCACCACCTTCAACAAGAGAGAGACCTCCTGGGTGCAAAACAGTGTTTGTTGGAGGATTACCAGAAAACGCAACGGAGGAAATTATTCAGGAAGTCTTTGAGCAGTGTGGAGATATAACAGCAATTCGGAAAAGCAAGAAGAATTTTTGTCACATTCGTTTTGCAGAGGAGTTCATGGTTGATAAAGCCATTTACCTTTCTGGTACTTCACATTCTTTAATGGATTTTCCTTGCTTCTCATTTGTATTTTGTGATGCTAATGTTTTCTTATTTTCTTAGCTTTTATCTCAGCAAGTCTTTCTTGAGCTCAGTGGCTGTAGCTTGGGGTGGCAAGGGGCAATTCTGTATTTCTCTGTGTCTGCCAACACTTGTGCATGGTTTTGTACGTTGCTTACCCAGGAGCAATTTCCTGTCATCCCACAACAATACAACAGATCCTGAAATTCACTACAGAACAATCTTATTTTCGATTTACACAGGTTTATATAGTTTTGCTCACAGGTTGTGGTAAGAGGAGGGCACTAGGCCAGGAATGCTGCTGTTTTCCAGTGCCAATTTCTTTGATAGGCTGGCAATTTCATTGGCATATTTTTATAGATTTGCAGCACAATCTGAATAAAGTCTGCCTTTATGCATGCATGTATTCAGCTACTGCAAGGGTTAGATTCTGAGCCCCATCTGTAGGCTACGTCTGCTGCCTCCCAGGACAAGTGACACAGAAAGTCAGGTGTAAAATTTCGGAATCTCTTTTATTTTCCAACAAAGGAACAGAAAGAAAAAAAACAACCCCTCTAACTCACAGAGAAAAAGAAAAAAGGAAAGAAGAAAAAAGATGAAAACCAGTTCTGCTTTCACATATCGGGCTTCAGTGACTGTCAGTGCCCTCTTAAGGCTATAGGCTCCTTAATATGAGGATTTGCTTCCTAACTGAGCCCTTCTTCACCTTTCTGAGCTGGATCCCATCCTCTGTAAGTATTTGGATCCACAGGCTGGTTCATCTCTCGTTCTGGGGTGAACCACAAGTGTTGTTTTGCCCCAAAAGTTAGTGCAACACTTTCACCCACCTGCAAGGTATTCTTAAATAAACAGGGGCCAGGGGCTGCTCCTTTGCTAAGACGAGCTGACACAGACTGGCTTACAGCTGCCCACCCTGTGTAGGGTGACCTCAGAGGGACCCACTGGGACCAGCCAAAATGGAGCCTGGGAGGCAGCTAACAATTAGGGATACCTTGTTTGAGCTCCCATCCTGGCCATTTTCTGTTTAGCAGTAACAACATAACCTGAATGTCCTGTAGGTATCCATAGGAAGCTCGCACAGCTGGAAAAGTGATCTCTCAAATCACCATCAACTGCATTTTAAAATGAGAAAAAGGAAAGAAAACATCAGAAATTTTGAAATATGCAGTCAGGAAAAACTTAGCTCCTTTGTTTCACAAAGGTTTTTGTGTTTGGGGGGGGGGGAGGTGTCTAACTTGGCTGCTTGCTTTAAATACCTCTTTGAAGAGCTACAGAAACTTATGAGTTTTATGAGGTCTATCAAAAGATTTCTTTGAAATATTGCTGAATTTTCATATTCCTTCCAGATCTTCTTTCTACCCTCTTTTTTTCTTCTTTTTTTTTTTTTAACTTCATTTCTTCTTCCCTCCTCATCCTTTCTTCCCAGTTTTCATCCTTCCTGTTGATTTGTTTATCCACATTACTTCTGTAAAGCTGTAGTTCATTGGGACAGATCACCGGCATCACAGTTAAAAGAAGCAGTGACACATTTCCCAGCTTCCAACTTCTGTGTGGGGCGCCCCATCTTCACAAGTAACAGATCAGAGGGGCACCCCTGATTCAGTAGGAGCTGGTATTACTGTATCTGATAAACAAAACAGTGGCAAGAAAAAGAGCAAAGAAAAGCTCAGAAACATACAGGCTGCCACCCTGGGCCAGAGCCAGTGTCCCTCTAGCTCAGTTTCCTACTTCTCAGCAGTTGACTGCACCCTTTGCTTCACCCCAAGTGAAGTTTTATTTTAATTTTATATGCCTTAAATTCTGGAGAACCAGATTTGCTGATTAGAGGTTGGAAATTCCCTGCGATGCCATGTGTCCTCGTTCATAATGCGCTAGTGTGCATTCAGAATAAGGGAAACAAACAGAGATGGAGGTAGCAGATTCCCTTCCTCATCTTAAATTTTCCGCCATTTTGTTTCCAGGTTGCTGACCCATCCTTGCTTCTTCCATTTCCTTTTGTCACAGTCGCACTGCTGTGTACACTTCCTCTTACTGTCTGCTCTGCAGCCTCCCTCCCCATCTGTCTTTTCATCCAGATCTTTTCTTTTACTGACCAGATCAGGGAAAAAAATGATGGAGCTGATAGAGAGGAGGAAGAAAAGCGCAGACATGCTGCAGCCAAGTTTTTCGGTTTGTTTGGGTTTTGTTTTTTTTTTTCTTTACCACTGGTGCTGAACTCTGCAGATGATACAGAGAGCACCAACTGTCCCCTCCCACCTCAGAGCAGGGAGGTCTGGCAGTGGGCAGGGGCATGTTGGATTTGTACCGAAATACTGGGGGTTTTAACTAGTCTTTATTCCATTCTCAAGCATAATGTATTCTGAAATGGTGGGGATAAAGTGTATTGTTAAGGTGTTTTCTTTTCCCTGTAAGAGACAAAAGAGTTGTACAAATGGAATGTGTGGTTATTATAGTATGGGTGTTATGTTAGGGGAAAGTCATGCCTTTGATATCGGTAATATAATGATAATTTTGTCTGCCTAATCAGTTTTATCTGTCTACCCCATCTAATCTCATCAAACTTTGTATTTATCCCATGCTTATCATCAGAATAGTGCAAGTGATTACAAAATCCGTCAAGTAGTTTAATCATTGATTTTTTTCTTTCCTATTCCCAAGTAAATGTGTATGAAGAGGAGACTGGGAGATGGGTAGAAGGCTATGACAAAAGAACTGACTTGGGAAAGGGTTGTTTTCATTTAGCCCTGAAAGTTACATTTTGATCTCCTGAGGAAAAGGCTTTCTAAAATCGACATACCGGCCCATGAGACAGCTCTGTCTCCAAACTATATGTACTTTACTCTTGTGGCTGACAATTCAGTAACTCCTGCAAATATTGAAGGCTCTGGGCTTGAAAATATAGGGCAAACAAATGGCTTGAGACAGACCTGTTTATACCCCAAAAGCCTGTGTATGTGTTTTTCCTGTGCTGATCTTTTCCTCTGTGGGTTTCCATTTAGTACAGTGTACTTATTTTGTGTTCTCACTGATCACCATCAACACTCTGATCTAGATCCTTAGTTAGAGAGCAGTTATTGGCCTGTCCCCAATATAGCAGCACTCAAAGATAAGTCAAGCCACGGAGTTTTGACTAGACCTGTGATATGGAAATAATGTGTTTAATTTTTATTTAGCACCCTCACTAATTTTTCCTGTTGCTGCTCCTTTAAAGTGAGGATCTGGACAAGTTCCCAAAGTCTTTTCCTCTGCCATTGTATGCAAAACTGAAATTAAAAATGACAAACCAGGCCTACAGTTAGTGCTAGCTGCAGTCCTGAGCAAAGAGATGGGGAACAGGGTCTGTGAGGGCAATTCATTGCCCGTGCATGAAGGGGAGGCAGTGGCAGTGGTTCTCTTGTACATTCAGATACCCTCAAACTTCAATAAGGAGGCATGGTATTAGAAAAGAACAAGCCCCACAGCAGCCCCACAGCTCAAAGCTGCCAACCTAGGTGGGTGCCTGGCATCTCATGCAAAACAGGACCTGCCAGCTCTGCACCCCTTGCTACACAGCATCTTGCTGGCTGCCAACCCATTAAGAAGTCTGTTCTTCACTGACCAGGCCATTGGTCCCATAGTGTCCGCAAAGCCTGTTTTAGGACGGTGCAAGAAGCCATGGGCATTTGCTATTTTTGGTAAGGAAAAGATGCCAAGCCTGGAGCATCTGATCTGACTTTGAAGTTGACCCTGCTCTGAGAGGGTATTGGACTAGGTGATATTAAGGGTCCCTTCCGACCCAGGTTATTCTAAGTTTCTGGGCTGGTGGAAACCAGCTGGCTGGCTGACTACCTCCAGTCTTCAGAGTTTAACAAGGTCAGATTTTTTCACTGTGATTCTTGGGCAGTTTCAAAGATCTATTAATTTGGAGGCACTTAAACTGGTTATCTAAAGGGAACCATTTGTCCAGTGCTACACACAGTACTGGGTTTCGAACTGCAATTTACACTGCTCAGTGGTGTTTTGGTTTTTTTTTCCCCCCATTATCCCCATTTACTTAAAAAGTGAAGGCTACTTTAATAAAACTCAAATTTGCTGGTGCACACACAACCTGCAGATGCACAGTCCTTTATGCAGATTAAGTGGGGCTTTGAGGTCCACAACAGTCTTGTGTCCTGCAGCACCGTGTTTCTTGCTCTGTCCATGCCCAGGCGTTTCTGCCAACAGAGGCAAAAGATGAGGGAAGAAGAAGAGAGACTGTGTCTTCCTGGAAAATACAGCCTGGCTGGGAGGTCTAATTTTAGGCACACGAGACCTGGCACCTTGGCAGTGTCCTTTCACATTGCTGATAATGCCATTTTGGCACAAAACAATCACTGTGTGAGGAATGCAGCTGGAGTGTTGGAGTGTTGAACAGGGGGGCGTAACATTTGTCACAGTTATCAGGGTAGCTGCACCACTGACCCCTTTTGGCTGACCTCTTCATGCCTACACCTCTGTGGATAAAACCACATAATTAGCCCCTCATTAGTACAGGGCCCAGCTCTGAAAGGTCGCTCGCACTCTTCTTCTATTATGACTCACTGAATATGGTGTATCTTTAACTCAGCACCTTGTGACTAAAGCTACATATATGACCACAAAGCCTTCTGGGGGAAAAAGTAGTGTTTACTTCTCTGACCAAGAGAAAGCAGAGCAAAATAAAGGGGCTTTTTAAAATAACAAGCAATCCCTTCCTTTGCCTCTCTTGCAATATTCAGTTGTACTTCATTCCAAGCTTGTGAACCTTGGAGACCAGATTTGGTAGGTTCCATGGCAGTTTTTGATGCCTTCTGGCTGTGAAGGACCTCTGAAACACTTAGCTCGAGTATTTAATCTGAGTTTGGGCTCCTTGCTGGAAAACCAGTCATACTTTTTCCCCACTGACAGACTGCTTAAATGAACTCCACAAGATGTTTGAAAGGAAAATATCAAATCAAAAGGCACCCAGATTGTTGGTTTTTTTGTTGGGTTGTTGGTTTTTTTTTTCCGAAGGATCACTACATATATGGATATCTAATGGTTTTGAAGCTATTATCTCATATGTGCTGTAGTACAGGAGGCTGGTTTGTCAGTGGTAAAACAAGCAGAGTATGCCTAGATAGGCATTTTTGCAAAGCTAATCTACTACATAAGTTTTAGCTTTGCTGTCCTTGGAGTTCAAAACTGAGTTTTATCTGTGGTGGTAAGGTGCTGAAACTCCTCAACCACAGGCAAAACATGAGACTGAACAGTAGGTTCTCTTGGATTGCTGTTCCAAAGCAGCAAACACCATTTTTCCTGCCATTTTGATCAGGAATTTCCTGTCCCTGGAGTTTTTCAGTTGCAGTTGTAGTAGTAGTAGTGTGTGTTTCTTAAGAGCTTCCTATGTGCCAGCTCAGCACAGAGCTCATCTCTGCAGCATCCTGTGATTTGAGAAGTCTCTGCTGGACTGCTTTGCTTCTGAGGCTACTGCAGCGGCTTGACACAGAGAAGTCAGAGCTATCCCTGTGCAGACTGATTATTTTTACCTGCATCTGAAGGCTGTTTGCAGCTTTCTACGTAGCGTTTTCATAGACTTTCTCTGATTTGGCATTTTAACAGTTAGAGAAACTGCTCTGTGGCTATCTTTCTGCCTTGGAAGTGTAACTTGAAAAAAGATAGGTACCCGGCATATGTTTTTCCACAGTACAGTCACAAAAAGCTCCTTTCATAGCATTGGCATGATTTGTTTGTCCTCTGACAGCAGTCAAGGGTTTTATTTCAGAGCAGGACCCTGTTGTACTGTTGTGCAGCCCTTGACTTAAGAGCCTTTGCAGTCTGCTAGCTTTAGCATATGATACATTGATCAAATAATGAATATGAAGAACATCACTAACGATGAGGCACAACAGGTTTCATTATTTGTTCTGAAGGTGCCTTGCAAATGTCTAATAAATCCATCCACACTTTCAAAGTTACTTTAAAGAACGCTGAATTCAATTCATTTGTAGGTGGTTTATATTTGCTGCCAGAGTATTTCCAGTGGGCAATTGGGAAGTAGTGTTTGCAATTGTGTAGCCTCAAAATCTGAGATCCAGCATCAATGTAGTTATGACACCAACGTCTTTGTGGCACCGGAATCTACGTAGCACAATTTTCTCATTCATCTGTAGTTGTGATTTTTATAAAATTCAGCCTTTCCCATTCCTTTGGCAGGCTGGAGAAAAGCACTAAACAGTGCATGATCTCAACAGGATCAGAGAAAGGACTCAACATTCAGACCAAAACAGATCCATTTTTAGTAGTTGTGTTTTTGTTTACCTGGCCTTTGCTCTTATAAAGGCTGGGAGTGTCAAGTAGAAAAATTACATATTTTGAGAGACTTCCAAACAGGACTGTACATTCTGTACCTTTGAGTCAACTTTTAAGGTCATCTACTGTGTGGATAGACAATGCAGAAAATTGCAAGGAAAAATGAATGGATGAATGTTTATCTTCCTGTGAAAGCACAATGATCAATAGATTCTGCATAGATATGTGGGAATCTGTTAATGTATATTTTTACATAGCTGCACTTGAGGGGAAAAAAAAATAGGCAAAGAAGTCCTGCAACAGTTAGTTCTGCTTGTTGATTTCAGGTTACCGCATGAGATTAGGATCTAGCACAGACAAAAAGGATTCAGGTCGCCTTCATGTTGATTTCGCTCAGGCAAGAGATGACTTTTATGAATGGGAATGCAAACAAAGAATGTTGGCCAGAGAAGAACGCCACAGACGCAAAATGGAAGAAGACAGACTGCGCCCTCCTTCTCCTCCAGCAATAATGCATTATTCTGAACATGAAGCTGCTTTGCTGGCTGAGAAATTGAAAGGTAAGCAGCATTTAATACTTTTCATTGTATTATTTCTTAAAAGCGGGAGCCACCCAGAAGTCAGAGCAGGGAGGCTGGTTTCTCTCTGGTGTATTTCATTAACTTGCCCTGTTAGCTATCCCCCATTCCTATGCCAATGTTAATGATACTCACCTGCATAACATCTGTCCATCTACCTGCGTTTTAACAGCTAAAACACAACCTTCAGGATACTACAGTGGGGGTGTTTTCTCTGTTCAGTTGCTGCCGTCATCTGCCTTGGAAATACTTTCATAATAAGACAACTTGTTAAAAGCATCCGTCATATTAAAGGCCTGATTCTTAAAATGTGTTTATTCCTTGACCGATACGTTACTACAGTACATGTAACTGTCCCAATGCCTGGTATTTAAATTGCCTTTGTGAGCTGCATTTTAACATGCCCCACAGATGCGGCTGTACAACTTATCTCTGACACACACCATCCATTCTGTCATTCCCTCTTTAGGGTTAGAATTACTTGTGCAAGATAGCACCTTGTTTTGGTAGATGTTTGCTTGCTTGTTTTTGTTATTTTCTAGGTACACTTACTAAGTTAGTATTTTTCAAGGGTGCAACTTGAGGATTCCTGTCTGTAATAGTTTACATAGAAAATAACAAGCAAAGAAATAAAACTATCCATGGTAAAGAAATTAAAAAAAGATCAAGCAAACTCAACTCCTCATACCCCTTAGAGTTGTATTTGTTTTCATTAAGTGTTTAGCAGTTGTATTTGGCATTCTTTCCCCATGTGGTGGCCAAGCACATTACTTTACTCTGTGCCAGGTCACAAGAAACTGATTCTTGCCACTGTTTCAGAATTATCCAGATTAGACTTATGCTATCTAGCTGTCAGCACACTGGCCTCTGTTTTAACTATGAAACATGTTTGGGAAGCCGAAGGACAGCACAGTGTTGCATCCTTGGAGCATGGAGCAGAGATGCACCCTACTGTCTCTTCGAGTACTGCATTGGTTGCTCTTAGTTGTCACTGTTACTTTGGTCTGTTATTAGTTTGGCTGACTTATACTCTCATCACATGCACTCCTCTGGTAAATAATTCATTAAATAACTGGGAGATTAGTAAAATAACCCAGATGGATCGATAGACCAGGAGAAAAGGAGGAAAGAGGCCCAAATATAAAAATTTTTAATTCCTACCTAGCTTCTAGGCCAGCTCCTCTAGAGGTTATAAAATACAGTACAATACAGAGATTTAGATCCATCTGTTCCCAGAATCTGTTTTCAGTTGAATATTTTAGGAGTTAATCTTTCATAGGGAAGTTTTTCTTTATGTAGTAAGGCCTAGAGGTTTCCTGAACTAAGTCAGAAAATGCAAGAAATCTGGACACTTTCTTCTGTATGGCTAACCATTCCTTGGGGCAACCGAATGCGAGTTTTTGCAGGATGTTGAAGATGTCTATATTTAGAAGGGGTTTTCTTTTCATTCTGTGAAGTTTCCATACTTAATTAAAACTAATTCCAAGTTTTAGATCTTTGGTTCTTTTGAGGGACATTTGACCAGAGCTTGGCATATATGCACAATTTTAATACAGAAATATTTTGAGCACAATACAGTCAAACGCCATGTATGTGACTATTTCTCTGGAAATAAAGAGAAAGTTTCAGAAACATACAGAAGTAAATATAATAAGTTAAGAAACAAATATGGTAAGTTTATTTCTTTATTTGTTGAAAAATAATTTAAATCCAGCAAAAGAACATACTGCAATTTTGCTACTTCACTAATTAGCAGTTGCCTTGTAGCAAGGTTAATGGCACCAGCCCTGGATCTCCATAGACAGTTGGGGGTGGAGAATGCAAAGATGTCCCCTCTTTTCTCACTGGTCTTGAGTTGTCTCCTATACTAGGTACTGTGGAAAGCAGAGGTAGGATTCAGTCATTCTACTGTTCTGCTTTACATTTCCCATGGCTTCATAGCCACTGTAAGGCAGTGGGGCAGAACGTTATGGCCTCCCTTGGGCAACATGGATTCACCATAAGCCCTTTGCAATATCCTGAAAACAGAAGTAAAGCAACACTAAAGAAACTTCTTTAACTCTAGCAAAGGGCAGTGCACGTCATCATACATTCACAATTTAAATGTGGACTTTAAATGTGAGGCTAACGGGAAATATAGGTATGTACACACACACACACACACACGTGAAACCTGGGGTTAAAATCTCAGGTCCCTGGATATCACCAGATTTGCACTGCTGCAAAAGCCTGGACAATTCATCCTGAAGAAAAGAAGGATCAAAATATATCTGCTTTTGGCAGGATTTACCTCAAAAGATTAGGTTTTGAGCAGATGCTTTGCAGTTGTTTTCTTAAGGAAAGCCATGACTTCCCCATGATGCCCACTTCAAAAGACTCCTGAGCTCTGTTGCCAGCTCATGAGACAGAGCTGCAGGTGCCCAACATGCAGGTTTCAGCTCCTGCAGTGCCTCCAGAAGTTCACTGAGCAACACTGGCTGAAAAGCAAGCCAAAATAGCTAAACATCTGTCATCCCAAGGTACTGCTTCGCAATCACAAATGTAGACAACTTGGTCTGTATCCAAGCAACTTTTGTTGTTAAAATAACCTTGGAAATTCCTGACAGCACAGAATCCTACCGGTGAGCAGAGATGAACTAGGCTCATCAGCCAGTCCCCTGTTGTGGTCTAGATATTTATTGAGTCTAGAACAGAGGTGACAATATCTTTTTTCATTTTCTGCAAATGGCAGCGTAAGACTTAAAGAAATCATTGGTTTTGTGTACCAGTTTTGGCTGGAGACACTTGTATCAGTGTTGTCAGCATATTCCTATTCCTCTCCTGTGCTGAAGTTGACTGCCATAGAGGAGAGTGGGTGAGAGAGTGTAGAGGATCTTTTATGCCAGTTGGAAACAAAAGTTCATTATGAAATTTCATCCAGATATTCTTTACTGGTATGGAGCTTCATAGAGAAAAAGAACTGGTTTCTCAAAATGCACTGCCTGGTGACCAGGGCTAGCTCTCACTGCATATGAGGCCTTGAATACCTGCAAAAGCATGAGAGTTTATGGCTTGCTCTCCATTCCCTGCTCTCTGTGGACTATCCAAATCCCTTCATATCTGCAAAGAACTTGGTTTGAACACTTGATTTATGCAGAAATAAGGGAAACCCATCAAACTGTGGACCAGTGCAATTTTTCACCACTTTCCATTTTAGACTGTGGCAGAGAGTGCTGTTTTATGGGTATATATCTTTTCCTTTTCCTTTTCCTTTTTCTTTTTCTTTTTTCCTTTTTCCTTATTTTTTTCTCCATTAAGGTCTTCAGGGTCCTGCAAATGAAATCTTTCATAACTTTTTCCTTGTTGGCAGTGTGGATATTTGTTTTCCTGCACCTTTCATGTCGTTAGCTAAGAGTGTATTCACTCTTAAGTGCCTGTGATGTTGTTCCTCTCCCTTTGTGCTTTGTTATAGCCACTTTTCACTATGTGGCAGTGACACATTGCCAGTATCTTTGGGCTACATCTCATGGATTTGAGCCTGTAGCTCTAAAACTACTAACTCTCATTGATTAAGCATTTTTTGAGCTGCTCTGCATTGATAATTTGCTTGTGGTCACAGCCAGAGCCAAAACAAAGAGAAGCCAGGAAGGTGATAGTTCATAAAACATGAGGTTTCCTGCATTGGAAAGGTGATGTCACAAAATATTTAATTTAAATTTCTTCCATGCACTCCCACACACTCCCATGAGACAGTCCCACTCTTCATGAGTCCAGCACATAGAAGACAGAAGAGACCGGAGCCTGGATTATCAGACTGAATGCTGAGCTTCAGCATTCAAACTAAATGGGTAATGTGGAGAAGGACATGAGCTCCTTCTCATACCAGGGCTATGCTGATCAGTTTTAGGTTTGTACCACAAGATTTGAGATTTGCAAGCTGGTTGGGAAATAAAACTGCTATTTAATTTTGCATGACAAGTTATTTTTGTTTGGGTTTTTTTGGTGGTGTTTTTGGTTTCTTTTTCCCTGACTTTCCAAACTACTAAAGTATATTTGAAGGGAAAAATCAAAATAAAAAACAGTGAAGTGGTAAAATGGTAAAGTAAAATCTCACTTTTTCAAAAGGTACTCCAAATCTACTATTTGATCCAAATATTCCAAAATTTGTCATGACACTGCAAATAGTTTCCCCAAACCATGTCTGATTGCCATGGAGTAAGATAACAGCTAAGCACAATTCAGGTTAGTGAAACTTCTGGCCTTCTTTCTGACATCCTTCTGCCTTAGGTAAAAACTGTCTTTCCTTGAGGAAATATCTCAATAAATTCAAAGGTGTGAATTCTGGGAAACCAAGGTCTTTTACAGTGAAGTGTAAATGTGAATTACCTCCTGAAATGGTCTTTGAGACCCTGAGTTCTTGTTCTGACAAAACCAGCAGAATATTGTGTCTTCTGCTATTATATCACAAAAATGTGACCTTCTTGTCTTCTGGTTCATTGCAGTATTTTGTTTGGTGTGTGTCTTTGAGATTTTAATCCCTCAGCATCAAATTAAATGTTTCATTACTGCACAGTAGGATGTGTTGGTAGATATTTAGGATCAAATTTGCATACGCTGACATCTGTTTTCCTGGGTGCTTTGTGAATGGTTGAGTAATGTGGTGCCCCAATCATACAACTGGAGATAGGCTGAACCTTTTATCCTTAAGTGAAACGCTGCTCTGTCAGATGCATTGGAACAAAACATTTTAATCTGTGTGTTTATGACATCTGCGTTTCAAAGCAGAATTTTGACTATTATGGTTTTCTTAATTCAAGCATATCTGTATCTAATGGTATCATCTTCAGAAATCACTTCTTGCAAATAAGCACCTTTAAAATATTACATCTGTCTTATCTGCTGCAGGTAGCTAAATAGTTCCACCATCTAACAAAGACATCTCTTTATATCTGAGTATCTGTTTTTTAAATATTTTGAGCAAAAGAGACGTAAATATGTGCACGTTATATACAATACCCTGGAATTTACCTCCCTTTTAAATACAGTGTTTCTCTATGAGCACAGGAAAGTTATTCACATGGTTTTACATTTTAAAAAATATAATTTGAAAAATTGAGAAGCTGTTTCTTTGCCAGGCACTGTATTATCCCCTGAAGAGAGAACAGATTGGAAATTTAAATAAATAGATGGCAGTTACAGTAGAATGAACTAACGGGGGATATATCTTGTGCAAGATTCAGGTAACATCAAGCCTGACAATCTCAACCCTTGCACGTCGTTTGAAATATAAACAACATTTAATTGCTTGGGAAATAGGATATTTCACTGAGAAGAAACCCACGCTGCTTTCATTATCAGTCTGCACTTGAGAGCCAGATTTGTGGAGCGCTGCAGAAGTGGTGCAGTTATCCAGAGAGGCAAGTCTTAGGCAGACGGGATCGAATTCAGTGCAGGGCTACGTCAGAAGGGGAGGCAAAGCTGTGATCCTCTGAACAAATCCAATGAATGCCAGGTTTAATTGCTGCTGAAAGACTCCAGACCTTTTTTTAGCACAATCTTTTTTTATTAGTAGTATATCAGGACAGAGCACTACAACAGACATGTTTCAGTGCTTCAGCGTCAAATCTGTTCGCTCACCCTTCCTGTTTTTAGATTATCATTTTCTCCTTCCTTCTCCCATATGCTGCTGACATCTGCTGTGACACAATACATCTGGCACCAAGAACCTTGCACAGGGGCTGTGAGCAGGCACGGTGCGAGGGCAGTTTTGTCTGCTGGCAGAAGAGTGTAAGGTGGGTTCAGCTATCAGCAGCCTGGTAACCCAATTCCCTGGGCACCTCTCTCTGAAAGCTGGCAAGAAGTATGTTCGCTGTTAAGTGTATTGCTAAAAGTGTCCTCCCTCGCCTAATCCGTATTGTATCAATGCAGATTTTAAGGTTTTAATATAAACCCACTTGATTAAATGTACCGCCCTGCAAAATGACTCAAGTTAATTACTATGAACTGGGAAATTGCAGCTCACCGATCTGAAAGTTTGTGGTGTGATTTTGAGAAATAGGGAGGAAACTCAATACCCTCATAATTACTTTTTATTGGAAATAATGGCATCAGCAGGATAAGATAATGGATTTTTGTATCTCACGTGAAACACCCACCTCTGGAAGAATCTTGTGTGATTTAATTTGGAAGAAAGAGTTTGATGAAACAGGGGGAAGAAAGTACCTTTTAAAATATCTTTTCGTAAATGTATATGCATATTTTTGTCAAACCTAGTTTCAGCTAGTCATTTATTACATAACTGGAAAAGTTTCTTGGTTATAGCATAGTTAAGGCTATTTAAGAAATAGTAAGAATTAATCATTCTTTAAAAGAAGCCTTTGGCAGTAAAAATTTGTATCCCTTGATTCTCACTTATTATGCAGTGCCATTGGGTTAAAAATGTTATTAATCCCAAAAGTACCAGATGTGTGTTGCATGGCACAATTATATAAAGTATTTGAGCAGGGAAGAAAGAAGGCAGGGGTAGTAGACTGAAGAGTTGTGTTTCTAGGTCAGTGGCAGGCACTCTGTGCAGGAGAAGCTCTTAAGCCAAGAGAAAAATAGGTTGTCATCGTGGCACCAAAATTGGCATGTGCTGAGAAGCAAATTGTTCCTGATGCACAGGGGAGCTGGGCTGAACCTGCTGATGAGAGAGGTTAGTAAACCTTTTCCCTGACCTGATTCACCCACAGCAGTCACCTGCTGTGGTTTATTATTTTTTGTATTGAATTCAGCCTTTGCAGTTTAGAAATTTTAGTTATAGTCTAATAAATTATCAAATCAGAAGTCAGATTAAAAGTAATCTTGGTCAAACATCCTCCCCTGGCTGCAGTTACATGGAGTGAAGGAGTCTGCATCCTGAACTGGCCTCTATCACTTTCCTGTAATAGCTGAACAGGGCCCAGTTTGACAAACTGGAACTGGAGTGTGATCAGCGGAGCAGCTCCAGGCAGACCTGAGGGCAGTGTAACCGTGTGCAAAGGAGTGGTGCTGAGCAGGTGGGGATGAGGCAGGGAACACATCTTCCTATGGCACAGCTACAGCTGACAGAGAACAGGCTGTCAGTCAGAGACAAATAGATGGGACATGTCCCAGGACTCTTGTCCCCTCTCCACATGCCCTGCAGCACAGTCATTCTCAGTGCTCACAAGAACAGCTTCAAGGGGTGTTAGTTAACTAAATTTCTCCTGGTCAGGGCAGAGCTTAGCATAAGTGCACACCTACCCCTTCCCATCTTACAGAAGGAAGAAAAATGAGATCATTAATGCCACCCAAAACATACGCAGAGGTGTAGCCATTAGGATAAAGAACAACAGCTCTGTCTTTTCAGCGCCTCCTTGCAAGCCTAGGAGATTGCATTAAGTGAGCACGATTAGTGACAAGATACGGGATGTGCTGACTGTGGACAGCACCATGGCCTATTGGACAACGTAGAAGGATTGCTGTGATTTAGAAAGGCACCAAGTGTTGTGTGAATTATCTCAGATACTTTTCAAATATTTGAGAAAGCCGAGGGTTGGGAAGATACCAACAAAGTTAGAAGCAACTGTAACCCAATGTGTGATCTTGTCCGAGCTAGAAGTCCAGTATACAGTGTCACTTTTGAAATAGAGAAATATAAAGTTAGCTATATCTGGACTATATCTATAAATGTAAAAATGATAGTAAGAGTGTTTGAATGCCTGGCTTCAGAGTCATGGATTAGTCTACCTCCTTCCTAATGGCTGAGACCTTAGATACTGTCACCCAAATCGTGAAAGCACCTTATGGAGGTGTTTACAATGAGAGGTAAATAGTCGCAACATTTCAGATTACTCTGAGCTGAATTCTGCCCTGTGTTACACCAGGGAGACTCCATAAACTGGAAGTAAAATCTCTGTTTCCAGCACTTTTTCCCAGTATACCATTTTATAGCAGTTCTTGTCATAGCTTTTTATATTAAAGGTTTTATTTCAGTTGGGGTTGCTTAGAGGTGGTCAAATTATAAGCAGGGAAAATGCAAAACGTTTGTCAACAATTAATTATTTTTTTTCCCTCCTGGAAATATCCCTGTTGACAGTTTCCCAGGCAGCTCTAGGGATGCATTTTCTTTTCTTAGATTTCATTTCATCTAAGTTGTGAGCTAGGATTTAAGTGCCAAATATCTTCATTTGATATAAGAGGAATTTGAAATATCTTATCTCTAGAGGCCTGTGATTAAGTCTAGCAGCACCTGGAAATCTCTATCAACAGACACCTAGCAAGCCATCCTCAATACGTGGGTAATATTCAAACAGCATAGCATGCATCACAGCGTGTGGTATTAACTGAAAACCCAACACAGGTATACAAATGCTGGGTAGCTGTTCCGTAACTGGTGCACTTGTGGAACAGTTGGGATTACTCTGACCAAATGTAGATGTCTGTGGCAGAGATGTCTATATATGAGCAGATCACCCCCGTCTCCCTTTACAGCCAGTTGAGAGAAGCAGGCACTTCTGGGACACAGTTTACCTCACCCTCAAATAGGCAGATAATACAGCACATCTGACAATTGTCCATCTCTTTTCTTTGGCTGTACTAGGACCCTGGGGTTCCTAATCAGATGTTGACATAAAGGAGATGAATCCTACCTTATTTGCTTAAAATATGCTGTAACTTGGAGAAGAAAAGAAGTGTTAAGTGTGAGAAATAATTTGCTGCTTCCTCATTTTAAAAGAACAATTACATATGGGAGCATGTCTTATATAAAGGAATTTATTTTGAGAGTATGTTTTTGAACAGCATATATTTACATGCATTCTACCGCAAGGGTATAATTTTGGGCAGAATTAGGAGTTTTGGTTTATTTTTTTTAATGAATGGCTGCAATCATAAGGTAGTTCATGCTCTCTTTAAATTAGATTCCATTGCTGCATTTCTTCCACTATTTATCTACTAAATAAAAAATACATCAACAATCTGGTATAAAAATCTGATTTTCTAAGTGAACCTCTGGTTGCTCAGAAAAAGTCACTGCACTCTGGATGAAGAAAATTAATTCACGGTGAGTTACCTTATGCCAGCCACTGAACAGTCAACGCAAGAATATAAAAGTTAGAAATGAAGGTGAAATAAGGAAATTTTAAAAACTGTAGAGAAAAGATTTTATTAACTAATGTGCTCCTGTTGTGCATATATTGCCCTCTAGCTTTCCTTAATGCATCTTCTAATTATGTAATCAATGAAGATGCTGATGTTTACCAATGAAAGGATTTTTTTCTGCTCGTACAGAACCATGAATTAACTATAACAGGCCCACAGACCTCTGCAGCTCCCTGCAAGTATAGTGTGTTGAAAACAGATTTTCAGCATGTCCTTTTAAATGGGTTGAATCTATGTGGCAGAAGGGTGGCATGTTTATGAACATCCCTTACAGACACCAACTGTGCCTGATAACAAAACAAAGGGAGGGGTGTTCTAATGTCATATAGAGTCTATAACAAAACAACACACAGACATGTATTGGGGAGAGATTAAAAGAAAAGAAAAGTGAGAATGTTTCTGTGCAATTTGTTTTTACTCGTGCAGCTCCATGAAACATTTTTGCGCAGTTCTGCACACTGTTTCTTCACAGGTCATGGTGTCCCTCTTCAGAGGTGCTTCTGTATATCATTTCTCCCAACTTTGCTGTTCATGTCTTGACCTAGATTGAATGGGATAATTTACTCTAAATGGTACTTCAGTGTTGGGTGATGAATTGTGTGTGATGATATAGATAATGATGTCTACAAGGAAAAAAGGGGAACACATTCAGCTGTAGTTACTCTCTACTCACAATCAGCTGCATCCTTGGTGTTAACAGGCTAGTGCCATCTGCAGGGTGACCTGACTGCACAGGCTGCTGGAAATTGCATGCTAACATTGCCAGAAGCCATTACAGGTTATTCTTATTGACTACTGTAATTATAACAAACATTATGTTCCAGGGATGTGTTTTTGGCTGTACTGGGATCCATGACATCCAGCTCCCATGCATTTCAGCAGGCTGGAGATTTTGCTCAAGCCTTTTGGAGAGACGTATCTTAGTGTCTTCTTGCAATGAAGTGGCTTTGCACAAGTCTTGTTTACATTTGGCTTTTCTGAGGCCCATATTCAGCCAAACTCACTCATCAGAGCCACTTAATATGTACCTGCTGCATATGTAACCAGTAAAGCTTGAAAGTGGAGTCTAATCCAAGGAGACAATATGGAAAGAAAACACGTCTGTCTGACTCTTCCTCCCCAGAGACATTTAATAAATGATGAATATGAATCACGTGCTAATGTAAAGTCACAACAGATACATCATCATAAAAAGGGAGGGTGTTATGATGCTCTTATTTTTCAAATTTTTTCAGGGATCTTGGGTGAACATGCCTATCCAGCTGTGGAGAGCAAATCCTATTGCTGCAGCTGAAAGCATGTTTCAGTTAACAAGATGCTAAAGATCAGGCAATGTAAAATCTATTCATTGCAGGCTGCAGGCTCAGAGTGTATTACTAGTCCTCTCTGTACTTTAGGCTCCTCACCTTTTAGGGAAGTGATTACAGACTTATTCAGAATAAAAGCCCAAATCATCACTGAAGAATTAGTAGTTCATTATTCTTTGGACATGGAAAGCAAAGTCTGACGAACTACATCCCATATTTCTGTATCCTGTAACAAAGTTGGTTGGGTTTAGTATTTTCCAGTTTTCACTTTAAATGTCTTTTGTTTATAACTGTACTACTTCTCCCCACCATAACTCTGTACCTTGTCCTACAGAAAGGTATACCTACCATCTAGATATATATGTAAACTAACTACCAAGGACTAGATGAGATGTTTAAAATTATTTGTTGGGAAATGGAAGTTTTATAAAATGAAATCTTGGAGGAAAAAATGAGATAGAATTCCACAAAAACGGTTCCACAGGAAGACACTTGATTGTAAAAGCATTTTCTTGCAGTTCAGCCTACACAGGATTTAAAAAGGAATGTATCCTCTTAATCCTGGTGAAGCCAGAAGTGTAATGGATGCTGCATTAAGAGTCTTCTGTGGAAGCTGAGAGCACTGTCAGAGGAAAGAAGATTACTTGGGGAGGGAGTGCACAAAATGTAGCCACCAGTTCTGGCAATCTTTCTGCAGAGAAATATAACTTTAGTTACCTGAATGGTAAACATAAAGCTGTAATCCAGGTGTTTGCCTGGATTCGTATGGAATCCTTTAAAAAAACCCAAACAACTAAAACCACAGACAAATGATACAAAACAAATACAGATGCATCAACACTGGAACACAACTGTTCAAAGCAGTTCCTTGTAATTAATCAGTGCTTTGAGGAGGAATTGTTCAGCCTCGTCATTGTTCATTAATTAAGAATGTGATGTTAGTGAAATCTGTTGACAAAAGTACAGCTGAGCCAAAGGTCCAAGACTGAGCTTTTGGCTAAGCAGATTAACACAGACACATTTCATTTCCTCAGTGGGTCCAGTAATAGGGAGGTCTCCTCCCTCCTGCTCTAAGGTCATTACTATCACTGAATGGCTTAAGGGAGACATTGTGAAAGCAAGGAGTCAGGTCACAGGAAAGGGGTGGGAAGGAGGGTGCTTTTTGTTGTGCAAAAGCTATTAAAATAAGCAGAAGACAAGTCTTGAAAATTTATGAAGCTTCAGGTGGCAGTACTGGCTTCCTACATCTGATAGAACAAAGGACCCAAAAGTTGCCCAAAATGATATACTGCAAGCAGGATTTATGGTGATTTTAATGTGACATGGAGCAGAAAATGTGTTCTTGGCAGGATATTTATGCCTGCAATTAAAACCTGTGCTTTGATTGTTCTAGATGATAGCAAGTTTTCAGAGGCCATCACAGTGCTGCTTACCTGGATTGAGCGAGGTGAGGTGAATCGTCGCTCTGCAAACCAGTTTTATTCGATGGTGCAGTCAGCCAACAGCCACGTCCGCCGGCTCATGAATGAAAAGGCTGCTCATGAGCAAGAAATGGAGCAAGCCAAGGAGAGTTTCAAAAATGCCTTAACAGGGATCCTCACTCAATGTAAGTAACTCCTTTTTGTCCAGTGTTGTAGTAATGGTGGTGGTGGTGGTAGTGGTTTTTTTATCATTTTGTTTGTTTGTTGGGGGTAAGTAGTTGCAATGCAGTCATATTCTACTTCATATCCTATTCCATACTCTATGGCAATTTGGAGAAGCAAGGACCATTCCTAAGAGCTTATTTCTCAAGGTGAGCAAAGTTTCAGTAGTTTTTTTTTTTTATTAATAGATGAAGATGTGCTCTATGCATAACGTCTACTGTTGCGTAGACATAACGCTTTGGGAACGGACCAGACAGAAGCCTCCCTGCTCTGAGCAAAGATCATGTTTTTGTGGAGGGAAGTGATATATAGCCTGTGTGTTGCAGGTAGTTAACTAGGCCAATGACAGAATAGAGGACAATTAGGTTATATTTTTAGCCTGGGTTTAGGTAAAAGGAAGTAGGATTCAGCAACTTCTAGAGATCAGCATACAGGCCACCCCCACAGTAGAAGAATAAGCTGTACTACTGCTGGCATTGGGATCTCTTGGCTGATACAATGGCAGTATTAATTTGGCAGTTAAACTGCCTTTAAATATTTAGGGCTGGCAACTATTTCCTTAGTACAGAAATATAATCAATGAAGTTACCTTAATGAGGTTTCCTCATAAAACAATAATTGGGATACTTGCCTAGAAGTGTTCTTGAAAGAGAAGGGAGGAGAGGAGAGGGAAGAGGAGAG
Organism: Falco biarmicus; assembly: GCF_023638135.1. Lineage (NCBI taxonomy): Eukaryota > Metazoa > Chordata > Aves > Falconiformes > Falconidae > Falco > Falco biarmicus. The sequence goes on from NC_079289.1 coordinate 33,294,643, forward strand.
AAGGAGAAGAAGGAGAAGGAGAAGAGAAAAGAGAAGAGAAGAGGAGAGGAGAGGAGAAGAGAAGAGAGAAAAGAGAGAAGAGAGAAGAGAAGAGGAAGAGAAGAGAGAAGAGAAGAGGAAGAGAAGAGAGAAGAGAAGAGAAGAAAGAAAAGAGAGAAGAGAGAAGAGAAGAGGAAGAGAAGAAAAGAGAAGAGAAGAGAAGATAGAGAAAACTAATTTCATTGCTGCTGGGTTTTAACATGTCTACTCATGGCTGCTCAAGCAAAAGGCTTTATGATACTCAGAAGGGTGGAGCCCGAAGTCAGCTCTTATATGCAATTTAAAAACAAAAAGCAATAAAACTGACCAAATGGAGGAGAATGAAGTCAAGAATGCAGCTGTTACACTGTAATTTCTGAATCACACCCCTAATCTTTACAGTAAAAAATAAGCCCTAAAGGCTTTTCTGCAATATTTTTCTCGTCCCTCAGTGGTTGTCCTTCAGAAGTTAGGGCTGAAGGCATAAGCTTGGATGGACTTGCCTGGGTTAGGAGAGCAGCCCCTGGAAGCTTCCTGCGTCCATGATGGAGAGCTCTGTATCCCAGAAAACTAATTTACCCCAGGGCACATGTACTTCTAATTTAAAAACATAGATGCCCGAATTTAGGAAGATTGATTCTGGGCCAAAGGCATTTGATTTCTGAGGACATATGTTCCCTGAGTAAATTTTAAAGACCAGTTAATTCCCTTGCTAATTTGCTAGGCAATATCGCCTTCCATGTCACCATCTAAAAGGCAGTGTGAGGAGCAGAGACGCAGGCACCATGCATGGCCGTGCTGTTCAGTTCACACCAGGGCTCTGTAGTTTTGTGTGCAACAGCCAGCCCTAGCGTTTGGAAATGCCTTCTTCAGCTGCATTAAAAAAAATCCCCCATTGTCAGCAGGCTGAACTTTAGTTAAATCAGTCTAAATTAGCCCATTTGTCACCAACTGTTGTAGAACATCTGTCACTTGGAAATAGAGATCCCTGTAGTTTCAGGTGGAAACTTGCAGTTTTGGCTATATCTGGTTTGTTCCTGTAATGTGCTGAATGCTGAACTTACAAAACCAGAAATAGGTCTGGCTTCAAATCATGAGTTTCAGAGTGTCACAGTCACAGCAGTGCCTGGAAGAAAAGAGTTTCTGACAGATCTGGCCTAGGAGGACAAGGTCAGCAAAAAAACAGGTTCAGGGAAAGGTGTTACACTCTGTGGATTTTATAAGAACAAATTTTACAAGCTTTCCAGATGCTTCACATTGGTTATTTTATAAACATCATAAACATTGGCCATTATTAGCATTAATGTGTCTTATTAAAATTCTCTGCAAACTTGTTACAAACAGATGGATGATGTTTTTGCTTTACATGTTATATGCCTAAGATTGCTACATAGGGAGACTGTGAAATGAGCTTCCCTTTTTCAAGAATTTTCCTGTATTTGAATTCATCTGAGGAATGTTTTTCATGCATCTTTTCCATTGTTTTCCCACAGCCTTGTGTAATCAGCTGCAATATGTCACTTGCTTTATGAAGAAGAATTTGAAAGTACTAGATGTTTAAAATAGGTGTGTGTGGTCTATTAAATTCTGCAGAGTAGCAAAAAAACCACTTCTGCTGTTCTGCCTTAAGGGTCCAAAAGTCTAGTGTAATGCTACAGCTGTGTGGCCATTTGACATAAATATTGCAGTATTTTTTAAAATAGCATGTGCCATTCCTCTGTCACAAACTAGATCAGATGTCCAACTCTAAGCTGACCATTCTGTGCTTGCTTTGTTGTCTGGAGAGTAAAACGGGCATCTCTGGGGAATGAGTCATCAGACCGACCTCATAGTGCTCTTCCAGTGAGATGAATCATCCCTTGGAGATGCCGTATTTTCTCTGCTGTCCTAGAGGATTCACAGGGGGCCTAGCTCAGAACCAATTGCCCCACTTTTTACAAGCCTTGTTCAGAGCAGAGTAATCCCACTTACTGTGTGTAGTCTTGATACAGAAGGACGTAGCATAAGGGAAGAACTTGAAGTTAGATAGAAATGCTATCATTGTAGCAGTGAATGTTACGGGGAGTGAAGAAGAAATATGTTAAGAAAATGGCCTTCAAGTGCACTCACCTGGAACACACACACTGTCTATAGGAGTCTCAGTACGAAATGCTTTCTTATTAATGAGGATTAGTGTGGCCAGAACATTTCAGCTTATGGCCCAACTACTAAAGAAGTACAGGTATTGAAATCCCTGCTACAAATTTCTGCCTGGAGGTATTTAGAAGATTACCAAATGGATTACGCTTAAAAATTTGGGTCAAGTGTTCAGCATGTGAATTAATTACCTGACCAAGATACTTGTGCCAGGATAATCTGTGAAATAAAGTATATTACTGCTGTCACACCACCGATTTACAGCCCCTGATTTAAGTTCTACAGGGAGTCTTCGCCTTGTTATGGTGCTACTTTAGTTATTTAAGGGATAAAGAGAGAAAAATGGCCACCTCTTTTTTTTTTTATTATTAAATTACTTGGGGTTTCTAGATTTGAATCTGTGATTAAAATGTGGATTGTTTTCCAGGATTTTGAATATTTCTGTCTTTCTGGTTCGATTTCTAAATTCTTTCATTTTGCTTCCACAGCAGAGTTGCACATGACGCTGCTCCCTGTTTTTCATACATCTCTCTTTCATTTCCTCCCAATCCACCTTTTCAGCCTAAGGCTTGTAGACATTGGTCTTCATGTTTAAGAAAAGTGGAAGCCCTTGAGACATCCACATTGGGCTGTTTTTTTAGACTACACCAAAGCTGTAATTGTCTCCTCTGACTTTCTCCTCCACGCACTGTGAACTTTGTCTACCTCTTATTGAGGGTTCAGACCATTTCTGGCAGTCTCCCATGACAACATTTTCAAAAGTACCTATAAGTGAATGCAGGTCCAAAATCCCATACTGAGAAATTAATTTGATGTCTCGAGAGTCAGACACACAAGGTGGTGGAAGTGTTCCAACATGCAAGTAGATAGTTACACAGTGTAATGAACAGAAGTGCGCCACGGCTAGGTACCAAGCAGCTTATGACACTCACTTATTTGGTCATTTCTGTCAATTTTACTAATTGATGACTCTTCAAGGGACTTAGGCACCAGGTCCCCATCAGGGTCCAGTCTCTTGCACACCTGTGGGGGAGCAGTGGGAGGGTGGTTTTTATTGTGGAACCCCCTGGCCAGATTACTTCCTTGTCATGTGCTGGTCTTCACTTTCATCCTCTCCTTGAACTTCAGAGATTTTCAATGCCTAGTGATCAGGATGATCTTTTGGAAAGGTATGTTTAAATACCCTGAATGCCAGTGAAGGAGCTGAACTTAAGCCTCCTTCTTTCCAAGAGTGCTCTAAATGGTGAGGTCCAGTGCTCTCGAAGGTGATATTGACCTTCCTTAGAGTGTCTGATAGATGGCTTTTAGGCACCTGATCCAGAACGATGCCAGCTGGAGTGAAATGTCTCCCAGCCTCCTGTAGCGCTGCACTGAACAGAGAGAACAGCTGCATCTATGGCACATCCCCATCCAGGGGATGCATATGCACAATCTAGCAGCTAGTTAAGACAGTGCCTTTTATATGTATTCCCAAGAGTGAAGCACTTCCCCTGTGCTTTGTAGGATACCTGAGCTTCTAACTCACCACAGTTGATTACAGGTAATCACCAGGGTCTTAGAACTTGTGTAAAAGGCCTGAGTGTCAAAATGCAGGTCTGAAGGTATGGATAGACAGATGGTTCATCCTACAAGGCAAGCTGGAATGTAAACCTACAGAGTCCTTTAGTCCAGTGTACTAATCACAGATGTGTCCTTTATTCCTGGTGGACATGAGGACATTGCTGGAAAGGGAAGCCAGTTCCCAGTGACCCTGGAATCCCTTTGTGAATTAGCTGGCGTTAGGGAGAAGAAATGTGCTGCAGGTTCTCACCCTACCTTGGCAAGCACTAATTAGCTCATTGACTCTCAAGATGTTTGAAAACAGAACATAGACTCTTTAAATCACTTAGACACATTTAAAGGTTGCCATCCTGAATTTCATTCACAACAGCTAAGTGACAACCCTACTGTTGGCCTTAGGTAAGCCAGGGGCAAACCAGTGTAGCAATCCCCAGCACTCAGTATTAAGGGCCAGTATACACCAGTAAGCCATTTTGATATTTCTAGGGGACCTTGCGGACAAGCTACATATATTGGTAGTTGGTTGTTTTGGGGTTTTTGGTTTTTTTTTTCATTTCAGCTACTAAATAACATGCTATCATAATAAGCAGTAAAAGCAAAATTATTACAAAGTTTAACACAATTGATAAGTGTCAGGATGCAATCCTCAGTAGTAATGCTAGAGTATTTGTAAATTGTAAAATAGATTCTTCCACTAACTAAAAAGAAAATCTTGGTGAAGTTCTAATTATGGTCAGGGACCAAAACTTTATAGTTTTTGGCCACTTACAAAGTTTTGAAATACAAGGATTCATATCTGTGAATAAAAGTGGCATTATTAATTCTTGCAAAGAAGGAAAGAGACAGCATCTGAGCGAGTTCCTACTTTGCCTGGACAATAAGCTGACTTTTGAGAGGGTCAGCAATAGCACTGCAATTTTCATTTTGTCACTGGGATACCTTTGCCACAAAAATCATGGTGGTGGCAGAAGAAAAGCCATCTATATGTGAGAGGTATCCCAGCTTTGCAAGGAGCTGTGATCAGAGTGGTAGGCTATGGTGCTCTGAGTCTAACAGCTCCCATGCAGTTGTACTGCAGCATTATGCTGATATGGGTGAGGAGGGAAGCGGGGAGGCAACCAGAGCAGCTGGAGTATTAGGCACCATCAACCAGAATTTTAAGACAACTCTACCTGCCATTGCCTGCTTTGATTTTTTGAAAATGATCTCAAGATCTGAACTGCGTAGTCCAGTTCCAGCTATCATGTGGATATTCTACTCATCTTGTTGTGGAGATAAATTAATTTTCACTCCACACATCAATGTACAGGGTGCCTGCCACTTCTTTCTGCTGCCAGTAAGCTTGTTTGCTTCTGTATGCTCTTGCATTGCATGTGAAGGTGTACATGGAAGCAAAAGCAAAGAGATACTCATCTTTCAAAAAGCCCTGGAACTGAAGAAACATGGATTTATGACATCACACAGTTTACCTGCTCAGCTTGTTGCTAAGCATCTTAGGTCTTTTATTCATGACACAGGATATGAGGCTAGATGCAACTTTGTGATGATTCAGTAGGGCTGTTCATTAAAAAGAATCAAAGATTTGGAGAGAAGACTGTGTCATGTCCCCCTCCTTGGGAAGATCAGGATTGTCACCATGAGTTTTTCCTCCCTTCCTATTGAAGGACTTCGGTGGTGTATGAGAGCACACTGACTTTTTATCCAATAGCTGGTAGGTATCTACTATAAAATTTCTTCCCCCCCCCCCCCCCCCAAAAAAAAAAAAAAATTGAGGTTAAATAATTCTGAAGGCAAATGCATTCTCAACAGACTGAATAAAATTCTCCTCTCCAGGTTTGTTCATTTTCATTCTCTGATCTCTCTGGATGTGATTTAATCTGTTTTAACATTATCAGCACCTTCACAGATAGAATCTGAATTTTTAATATAAAAAAGGAAGAAGAAATCTTAAAAATCCTTTTTGAGCTTTCTTCAAAAAAGATTTGGATCAGGGTTTTTTTTCCTCATTACAAATTCACTTCAAAAGTTGCTCTTTTACTTTAGAAAAGGTAGAATTTATATTGATATGGTAGTGATTACTAAAATCACCATCTTATCTCATTTGCTTTAAATTCCATACTGCAGCCCTTTCTCCCAGTAATCCTTCCACTTTTTAGTATATTCTCTTAGTACTAAAAATGAAGCCAGTTTCATTACACATATTGAAAGCATGCTGGTTAAAATTCTTTTAGCAGTCAGACTTTTTATACGCATTCATGCTTTCCAAGTATTTTTTCAATTGCTCTGCATTAATAACTTTTAAAAGGATTTTCCTTCTCTTTAATTGTCCAGTCTTAGAGTCTTTCTTTCATTTGCCAGTTACTAATTCAAAAATATGAGCTTACTTTATGTGCAATTTTTAGGTCATCATTAAGCTCTTTGTGAAAGAGATTGAGTCATATAATGTGTTTTTTACAGTGCAGCTCAGATCTCAGTTGGTGTCATAGAATGCCACTATAATACAAATAAAAACATTAATCATTCATGTCATTAGTTGCGACTATTATTTTCTACCTTGATGTATTTCTAAAAAAAAAAACCAACAAAAAACCAAAAACACAACAAGAAGCCAAAACCAAAATAACCTCTACAATCCATCCAGTCCCTTTTGATTAGCTTATTTAGTTGTGCTCTTTGCTTGCTTCTGTACGGATAATTTGTCCAGTAAAGCTCAGCTGGGTATCTCTATTCTTTACTTGTCCTCCCATTTTCCGTCTCATGTACACATGTTCTCAAAAGCATTTCTATCCAGGATGCTGCAGCAACACCAGAGAACAGAGATGAAAGACTCCATTTCTATTTTACCTTGCATTCTATAATTCTTCCCCACTTTATGGCAGTATAAGCCTTTGTGGTTGCAACCCGTAGTGTTTCAGATCGCTTATTCCTTTGTGTTTCATTTTCTTTGAATTTCTTCATTGCTTTCATTGTGTAGCCTTCACTCCACCTAAAGTCAATAGGAATCTTGGTATTGATTTAAGCGTGGCCAGAATTTCAACAGAAGCTCTTCTGTTATTTTTAAGCCTTTTTTTTTTTTTTAAAGTAGGCCATTAAATATGCATGATGTTTTATAGCAAAATAAGTGCACTGCCTCCTGAAAGGTTTCAGTCTAAGGCCCCATTTTGACAACTTATGCCATGTTCCTGGATCCTGCAGGATCTCCTAGATGATAAGGCAAGGTTTGAAGCCAAGAAGTATGTGCTTGAATTGTGTGGAAATCTGTGTGTGGTTTTGAGCTCCCTTGCTGAGTAGAGATGGAGGTAGGGGCCTGTTACTTTGCAAAACTGGACTGTAAATTTTGTGTGGAAATGAACAACAAGGGATGAGAGTAAGACATTGGAGAAAGGAAGGAAAGATGGAGGTTTCACCAAAAAGATTTTCTGAGTTGGCTGTGCATATCGTGTGGCCTGCACTTCTAAAACCTTTCAGGCTTCTTAGAAGTGAATGAATAAACTTCATAAATATGAATATGAATAATCCTATATAACCATGTCTGGTTGAAATACTTACTCCCTACAATAGGCATTAGTTTCGCTTCATGTCAGATCACTGGATTTGTCCCAAATGGTGTAGTTTGTGATGATAGAGATGTTATGGGGTAGGAAAAGAGTTCTGGAAAGGGGTAGATTATGCGGGGGGGAAAGAAGGACACACAGTGAACAAGGGAACAAAAATACAGAAGGAAAATGAGACCGAATGCAGTAAACAAAGAAAAAAAGATGACAAGACATGGCAGGCAAGGGAGCATAAGATATGGCAACAAATGGAGAAGTAAATGTCCCTACATAATGTGTGTGAGATGATTTTTTGTTTTGATTGCCAGCAGAGGCTATGGCTTTTGAAGCCTCCTCATCCACCTCTCTGTTCCTTTTCTTCAACAAAAGAAACCATATTGTGCCAAAAAAACCCCACAGCACTCTTAGGAACATTCTAATCTGAAAGATCCCTGGACAATTATTACTTTGACAATTATTACAACTTCACTTACTGGGCCCTGCTAGAGTTCAGTCACATTTGTGTTCCTTCATCTCAGAGTTCCCTTGGGGTTCTTTTTTTGGACAGGCTTGCCAAAAATAGTTGTTCCTACATTTGCTATTTTTAAATCTGAAAAAAAGGTCTGCCTAACCATAAATAATGACGAGAACAAGAGCAGTGTGTTGGGGACGTCTTATAATCTTGTCAAGCTGATGAAGAAAGTAGCATTCACTAAATCTTCCTTTGAGTTAGTGGGGTGTGGTTGTGTGTGGGGGGGTTTGTTTGTTTGTTTGTTTTGTTTTCTGGATGTCAAGCAAAGTCCGTAAAATCTGTTCTGTAATATAAGATGGTGGCATTAAAGAAGCAAGTACTGTACATTTTTACCTGCCCTGCTGTGTTGTGCTGGCCTGATGTCAGGTTCCTGTTCATTGAGAAATGACATGGAGGTGAAGCGGTCTTGTTGAGTCCAAGTGATTTATCACATGGCATGATGCCAGCACTTGCTGTTACACCAAGCTGTCAGTTTCTTTGTTGTAAATTAAACCACGTTCACAACCTAAAAGATTTTCAAAGCTTATTTTGTAGACAGATCTTCTAGCAATACCTTGCAGAGCAAACTGGGCTCTCTTTAATCAGAGTGTATATTTTTATTTCAGAGTTTAACAAGGAGTGTTCTTCCATTTCTAGAACTATTAATTGTTGATATACGTACCTCAGGCAAGTTACTTTGCAGGTTTCAATATAAATTCTGAAAATGGGATGTTTTCAGTATCCCCATAATGCTCCTTCTTTCACTCTTCCTCACTGGCTTTCTTAGCATTGAGAAGAAAGGAAAACAGCTGCTGACACTGAGGTTTGATGATTTTACAAGACCAGGGATTATAATTTGTGCTGTGGTATAATTATTTTTTATTTTGTCCTTTATCTATGTAGAAGAATCTGCTTATTGTATTATTAAAAAATATTTCTTCCTCCGTCACTCAAGTGTAGACCACTGACATCCACTCATCCTCTTAATAACTCCTGCAAGTATATTGACTAAGACCAGTCTTAGTCAGATGGAAGAGAAAGAGGGATCAACCGTCACTCCAGGCACACCTCCTCCTGGTCTCAAACACTGTAGGCCTAGTCAAAGGGAAATGTAGAAATAATATAGTGCAATTTAGGGGGATGACACTTAGACTTGTTTCTCATTCTTTCCAGTATTCAGGTAGGTGAGGCAGGGTAGACGGAAGAGGAAAACATCCTTCTTCCTCTGGTAAGCCTTGTAATGGTTCTGTGCAACACTGGGACCTCTGTGTCAGGACTAGAGCAGAAAAGGTGAGACTGCTAGTAAAAGATGACCCCACTGACTCTGCCTATAGGATTAAATTAAGCTGAGCTAGGGCAGGCTTGTCCATACTGTTCCACAGTAAGAAGGTTGTTGCTCTGGGCCAGCTAACATTTTCCCACACAGTTGAGAGTTCGGTGCAGACCAAGTAGTTTACTGAAAAGCATCTTTTTGGGGAGAGAGAACAGTTGCTGCTGCAGGGACACTCAGCATATTGTGCCATTTGACTTCAAGGAACAAGAATGGTCCCTGGCTGGTTTTGATCACTAGTACAGATGTGGTTGTTGGCAGTAGGATGAGTTGAGGAATGGCAGCCTTGCAATCCGACTTCCCACACAGCAAAACGATTTGGGAGGTAAATCACTGGAGGCACCATGCTTTCGGTGTGTTCAAAATTTTGGGATATAATAGAGAAGTCCTGTGGTTTTATGCTTTATCATGCTATGTCTTAAGACTATGTCTTAAGGAACCTACGGCCACCCAGACAGCAAGAAGACCAAACAGTAGCTTTCTCTTATCTGATTGAATTGCACCTTTTTTTTTTTTTTAATACGCATAGATATTTTTGGGGGGGCATTTTGGGGTTGTTTGGGGTTTTTTTTTGGTTGGTTGTTTTTTTTTTTATTTAAAAAGAAAAAAGAAACGGAAAACCCCCACAAAATCAAAACCAAAACAAAGATGCCATTTCTTTGTGGTAGATAGGCTGTCTTCATTATACAAATCTATAATGGATTTTGCTTATGTATCCAGCTGATGGTATGCTATACTTTAGGACCCATCCTTTGCATTATCTGAAGTCTTCTCCAGAGTGATATTTCCAGCTTTTATGTTTTCCTCCCCTGCCAGTCAATGGCAATTGCAGAGGTTTCTCCCTCTGTGACATGTGAATTGGGTAAAACAGAGAGGCTGAAGGCTTTTAGCTGTAAATGTTTGAAAGGAAAAATCTTTTCTGAAAGTAAACAGTATCATAACCAAAAGACTGAGGTTTGGCTGAGATTAATTTAAAAAATATGTTTATTTCATTACTTTGCAATCTGTCTACCGTTTCTCTTATTGATGTCACATGTCATTTGCCTACATGCAATTTTAGCCTTGGACTTAATGGTAATTTCTGTTCAGTACATTGCCAAATGCCTTTCAGAACTGTTGCCAAAAACATTCTCTTTCCTATCCAAAACTGACCTGGGGACTCTAATTCATCCACTTACAGCATCTAGCCTTGACTACTGTAATTCCTTGGTTTGCTGGGCTTGGAGCCAAATCGATTGGCAGACTCCAGCTTAGTCAGAATTCAGCGACAAGGCTACTGACCCAAACCACGCCAACTCTATATCCTCCCTGTGCTGTGAATCTATATTTGAAAAGCATGTTATACATTTACTGTAACAGTTTCCTTTACACCGTAATTTTATGGGTGGAATTTTTCTTTTACCCTGTATGTCAATTGTCGCACTCTTACAGAATTTTCTGAGCTAAATTGCCATATATTCTACTCTTGCACTTATAGTAATTTAGTGCAAAGCCCTTTTCATCCTGTATCCCTAATTGGTGTAGTTTGGAGAGAAATTCTACATGAAACTTGATTATTTTATCTGGCAGCAAAGACTTTTGTTTTTAACACGTGTTGCAGTTTCTTTTTTTGTTTTTTTTTTTACTACTACTACTACTACTACTACTACTACTACTATTATTATTATTATGCATTATAAAGCATTTGGTTGCTGGTGTTCTTTATTTTTGCATACAAGAAATGAAAAATAATCACATATTCATGACAGCTGAAAATGTAATAAGCAAAGGAAAATAGAATACTTCTTGTCTCCTGAACCCAAGGAGAAATTTCAGCCTTCACTCAATCATGTATTTAAAATAGCCTGCTAGATAAATGTAATGGAAGGTAAAAGTGTTCTCTCAACCTCTTAATCTACAGATGAGGTTATGCGTTGGTTCTCATTTATTTATGTTCTTTTCTGGTAGTATCATTTTCAAATATCCCGTATCATATATTGTCTTCCCCTGGAGATATTCTAGTTTTCCCTTTAATCCAATTTTGTATAAAACTTCTACAGGTGTTGTTTAAGGGATTTTTGTTGTTGTTCCTAGTTTTTCTGGTTGTTTTTACATTTATACTTGATAACAATAACAAATGTAAATAAATTTACATTTATATTTGATAACAAATAACTTGATGGCAACAGAAACTGAGGTTTAAACTTTCTTTTAATATGCTTACTATGAGCTGGCACCTCTGATAAAGGCTATTGTAGTTACACCACATTTGTTAAACACTGACACTTGCATATCAGTCTAGGCTTACTTGTTTGGGTCTTTTTAGTTATTTATAACTCAGCAGAAAAACAATTAGATAATAATATTTTGAAACACACCACATAAATTACCAGCTATAGAATAAGTCATTGGGAAAGATGCAATTTTTTACATCCGGTAAGTTATGCTGATAGGAAAAACAATGATGTAGTATGGACCCTTCTAGAACAATACAGTTTTTTAAGCCCTAATTTAGTAAGGAAACATCTTTGCATATGGTCAATGAAAATTTGATATAGCATAGAACTTAACAACAGATGTTTGACAATGAATATTTCATGTTACTTAATAATTCTACTTACCAGTCATCGTTGACAGTACAGTGCATTCTAGAGTTAAAGGTGCCTTACGGAGATAGACATGAACTGTTATTTCATTTTATAATTTTTTTTCTAGAGGTCAGGAAATAGTCTGAAAACCATGGTCAGCAACAAAACCAGGAGCAATGGTTTCGCTCCGATTCTGCAGATAACAGCCCAAAATCTGGGCCCTCTCTTTGGCCAAATCTTACCTAGATGTGGAGGAAAAATGAATGCACTGTAGAGTTTCTCAGCTAATATAAACTTTCCTGGCTTCCTCTTAGGGATGAATCTACCATCCTTATGGGTTGTGTGCTGCTGGATCATTTACAAATACAAATCTGATCCTGATCAGGGATGGGTACATTATGTCTTGTCTTCCAATTACACAGAGCACAGGAGTTCTTCCAGTTTTAGGCTTCCAGGGTGTCTGTGGGAGAACAAATTAATCCTTATGCAACATGAATTAACCAGCAAAGAAACTGGAAACTGAAAAACTGTGAACTGGCAGAATGGCTTTACATTGGATTGCCATCTCATAGCACATAAACGCAGGATTATCATGGAGTACAAAAAGATGTGAAGCCACTTTCCTATACTGTCAAACCATGGCCTTGGCTGCTTTTTATCTCTGATGCAATGCTTGGAGACCTTTTATGTTGGGTGTTACCTGTGGGTGTTTGCAACACTTCATAGCCTATATTGCTGGTGCTTTTTGAAATAGTTGCATGTGTGTTGACACTTTCTTTGAACAAGGTAGCGAAATGTTGGTCTTTGATATGTACTAATTTACTATTCTCCTCTACATTTGCCTTTTTAAATTATCCCTAGCTGCCTATTGGATAAACTTTCTTTAAATGCCTTGATTTTTAGCATCTAGTACTCCAAGTATCCTACTTCCTTTAGTTTTTTTTTAATTCCTGAAAGTGAAGGAGAACCATTCTCTGCTCACTTTGTCTACTACACTTATGCAAGAAAAACTATTTGACATCTTCCTAGCTTGTGTTTCCATTGCGGAGAGTTTCTGAAATAATCATATAATGACTTTTGATAAATCTTAGCATCTGTTCACAGAATGGAAATTGAACACTTTAAAGTTCAAATGTTTTTAAAAATTCATATGATGTTATTAATACCTATTAGTGGAAAATGGCAAACCAGCCTTCCTCATATTTTTGTGAATCTTTTCTACTTGAATTTCCACTTGCAAACTAAAACCAGATTGTTAATTATGCAAAATTTTCTGAGCACCTGGGTCATCAACATGATAGTAATTAAATTCTAGCCTTAGTTTCTATACACACAATAATAGATTGCTTTAGCATTTTCATTCTTTTCAAATTAATTGAATATATACCGCATAACTTCCTTGATACATCCACCTTTCACTCCAAGCAAGTTCTCATAGGCTGAAGTTATCACATCTGCTATTAAAACTTGATCACAAATGGTTCTGATCATGCCAGTAGTTTTGAGGCACCTTCTTTAGTATAAACTACATAGAAGTATTAATTCTAAAAGACTAAATTTATTTTCTATGGCTTTAGGAGTTAATTAACCAGCCCTGATTACAAAGACAAACTTCCATCTGTGATTCAAAATGTTGTAAGCTTCCTCAATCTGAAAGCAGCCTGTAAAATAGGTAATAAAAGAGGATGGAAGAAACGTGCTTCTATTCAAGTGAGTGAGGTTAACTTTCAGATCTAGAGGGGAAAGATACGTAACTGACTTACTAGGTGAGCTCATTGTTTTACAAAATATGGGTTGTTATGTATAAGATCCTCTGCATCTGTGACTTGAAGGGAGAAGAAGAGCAGCTGTTGATCAGCTCGATGAGAGCCCCGATCAGAGGGCATTACGGCATTCCTGCCACCATTTCTCTATGAGAGGGGAAGGAGGTGCTTCAAGCTGCAGCGTTACAAAACAGTAGACATTGTTTCAGCCCAGGAATCTAAAGAGATAAATAGTCAAGAACCTTGTCCAAGAGTTGAGGCATTTTTCAGTTTGACTTCATAGGTCAGCACATGTGCACGCTCAGGAGCACAGCCCAGGTCATTTGTAGAAAATTTGTATTTCCTGGTGGTCCTTCAGTTAACTGTGCTGGGATCAAGGCAATTTAAATCTTGGTCAAATAATTTTTAGGCAGGTCACTGTTGTGGAAGGACAGCGTTGCTTGTAACTGATGCAAAGAGAAAGAAAAGAGTGTTGGGAGAAGAGGTTCTGAATTAGGATGAACAAGTAGCTAAAAACGTAAGATCTTAATTGTCCTAGATAATTGACCTAAATATTGACGTCTGGCTTCGGGACAAATTCATTAGAGTTGAATGAGGGAAGCCCATTTCACATCTCTTCTTCATCTTATATGCAAAAAAATGTGACTGTTCATGTACATAAACATACATAGGCTGTGGACACAGGACAGAATGATCTACCACAGGTGAGCCCATTTATAATAAATAAAAGAGAAACAGCAGCTGCAGCTACAGAATGCAGCATTAATGTGTGGTTTAGCCCTTCCCGTCTACTGACAAATTCTCACTATCAGATAGTCACCCTTCAAAGGAGAGCCTGCTTGTCTTTCACGCTTACATTTGTACAGCCTGCTCATCTGTATGCAGCTGCCACAGGGGAACGTGTCAGGTTTATGCCTCAAGTGTCATTTCTGTAGTCACACACCTACAAAGGCACATGGCTGTGCAGAGGGTTGTAGCAGACATCACGGGGAAGCAGCTGCATGCATGGTTTTTGGTACATAGTTATAAGTTGTGTAGACTAAAGTTATGGAGACAGACTTGAAGGGAGACATCTCCAACATTGGTAAAATGTAAGTACAAAAGACACATCATTGGATGGATATTGATGATGTTGTTTCAGTAATGACATCATCCATAGACTCCTAGTGTCTTTGCTTTGCTTCTATATAGTGATCACAACATAAATTGCTTGTCTTGTTTGACTTCCTTGTTCACCAAAGTTGAGCAGATTGTCGCCGTTTTCAACGCTTCTACCAGACAAAAAGCTTGGGACCATTTCTCGAAAGCCCAGCGAAAGAACATAGACATTTGGCGAAAGCATTCTGAGGTTGGTGATTTTATTATTACTTTCTATCCATCATCTCACAGCTGGATTGACACAGAACGAGTGTGATTGTAGCTGGACATAGTGTATTCAGCAGTATTTACGGCTACTGTTTTAGCTGTTAATCAACTGGCCATTATATACTCTCCTCTACAGTATGAATTGCTCCCATTGCTCTCATTATGATAATAGTCATTAAATAACACTAAGACAGAGAGCAATGTGGTTTTATTTTTCATGCAAAATTTGGGAAATCATTGGAGGATTATGTTTACTACCTAAAATAATGAACTGAAGTAGTGAAATTAGGAACGGTATTTTCAACTAAGGATAGAATTAAGAAATATTTCTGAAAAATATCTTTTTAGGAGTCATCGTGATCTGTTTTTAAAAGAAGTATTCTGTAGCACAGATATTTTTTCTCTTTGTGCCATCACATGATCATTATAAGATGACTTTGCCTAAAAATAAGAGAATTTCTTTCCTAAGTAATGACCTAAGCATATTAAGCCCAGAATTATGACATACTCCTTCCCATTCGTTTTATGTTGATCTTTCAAAAAGTAGACACATCACTTGTATTGATTCTAATTATTATGCTTGCAAAGAAACCAGCATAAATGTAATCATACTACCATACAGAGTTAGCAATTTGGAACCACGCATGCGTGACTGTCATAGGCATGAACAGAGGAGATGGGATTCTAACTTCCCCTTGCTGCCGGTGGCGGCAAAGGAAGCGCTAGACCTCATCCTGTGTTTTGGTCATCCAGCTTTCGTTTTTAATTCAGTATATACGCTATGAGCCTGTATTTTAAAAAGTAAGTACCGCTGTCTTTGTTTTCTTTCTTTCTTCTTCCTTTTTTTTTTTTTAATATGAGCAACTTAACATACACTTGGTTTACCTTCATGTAGTACAGTATGTTGATTGTTACTATCACAGTCCTCTAAATGATTTTTCTCTGTCTCAGAGTAAAAACTTTAGAAGGTAAGGTGCACTTATTTAATTATTTTGTAGTACACTTGTAAAATAAGTGTTGTACACTTAGTTTGAGAAACACTGAAGTGCTGTGATATAAATCATTTGCGTAACATTTTAAGTGCCCATTAACTAATGCTAAATTACAGTTGAATACCAATGGCACTAAATGTAACATCCACATGAATACCAAATGAATTCTTTATTATCAGTGCTATAATGGTGAATACCAAATGACTTCACAATAATGGGACACTTAAAATAAAATGTTAGCATAATTTATTGGTACAAACTGTATTTTGCATTTTGTTCACAAATATTTCATATGAGTAGTGGGTAAAGACTTTGTTCAATTGAAAGTTGGGAGTTGGGAATTGATGTTTGTCTTATCATTTAGAGAAGTATGAAAACATGACTTGCTAGTAGATTATTTCAATTATATTGAGACCATCCCTTCTTAAACTAACTTTCTGTACAGGGATGTTGTGTGTCATTCATTTGCTGGCTTCTAAATCTTTAATAAACTGAAATGTGTAAGAGTTGGACTTTCCAGAAATGTTTCAAATATTATTCCCTTTGTTTTCCTAAGAGGACAACTAAAACAATTCATAAATATGTGAAGACTCTCACTGAAAAAATATATTTTAGAAATGCCTGTTTTCCAGATGTGAAATATGATGGAAATGTTAGCAAATGGCATATTTGCTTTAAATCATATTTTCTAACCATGACATTATTTGCTAACTTGTTTAATTACCTGGCCACCTTCCATTTTTTTCTGAATTTAGGAAAGCTTTGCTAGAAACCCAAACCCAAAACAAACACTCATACACATAGACATTCTCCATGGAAGATTATTGACTTTGCTGATAATGTAGACATTGATGCATCAAGGACATCTATCCCCTAAAGAGGGAGTAAATGTAAGCGGATGTCTGCTATGTATGCAATATGCTTCCCCAAGAAAAAGTGCAGGTGGCCTTTTCCAGTAAGGAATTAAGGAACGGCTTGCTAATTTCTTCTGGAGGTGCCTCTGTTTACATGAGATGCTGGTCAGCAATTTACCTTTTTAATAACTTTTTTTTTTTAATTTGAAATTATTCTCCTGTAAAATGCCTACTAATTAGCCCCCTTGCCTTTGCTTAGATTAATGGACACATACACATTTAACCAGAATATCTGAGATCTGCCAATGAACCAAGGGTACAGCTCGAGGGAAACGCCTTCCCTCTTTTCACACAGTCCCTCTCTGACAGCCGATGTTAATTGCACCGAGCAGCGGTCCGACTCCTCAATGCTGTCTCCTCCTTCCACACGACTCTTCCTTGTTTCAAAGATTTCAAACCACCTCTTTGGGAATTAAGCTCTTTGTTGGCAGAAAAATTAGCTGTCTGCGAACTGACAAGGCCTGCACTAATCACAGTGCAGCATCCCCGTGTTACACCTGACAGGATTATTAGGGCAAAATAGAGTCCTCTCAATCTTCCCGGTGCTGCCATTAAAAAGCCAGCAGCTACATCTGCGCCAGCTTTTCTACCCAGAACAAAGACCGTCTAGACTCCTACAGAGCCTGTGTGCCTGCTGATCATTTACCTAGAGACATGTGTGGGCTCTCTGCCTGCCCTTGCAGCAACCGGGCTGTCCACTCTGGCACTCCTTTTAGATCAAGATGCAGAGATTTTTGGGACAGCATTATGGGGCTGGGTCTTTTAAATCCGAGGTGATTTGGGCATAGGGAGAGAGGGTGAGATGCCTTTGGCCAGCAGCGGACACATAAAATATAGAGCACTCCATCTGCACTGGCTGCTCTTGGCTCCCTTTATCATCAGCAGAGAGAACTAGGCACTTCTAGGATGCAGTTAATATGACTTTGTTTAATGGAGACACCTACGCTTGGCCAGATGAATCCTACCCCAGGTGGCAGAGAGAAGCAAGAATCATCTCTACCTTAAGCGGTCTAATAATTTTTTTATCAGTCTGCTTTATACACAGATTTAAGTACTGTCCTTGCTGTTAAAGCATTCTCCTATGTTTAGCAGAACTAAACATCACTTAACATGAAGACTCACTTTCTGTCTTGTTTTCCCTGAGTGTTATCTTTGATAAACTCAATTCTTTCACAGGAAGAATTCCCTGTGGTACTGATGTTATAAATATTCATATACAAATAAATATGATTACAATGATAAATGATGCATAATTAAAATCAGAGCGGTATTAAAAACAGATACTAAATAATACATAATGACTTTATGGAAGCTAATACTGACAAAAGGTCATTTTGGGTTTTAGGAGCTCCGAAATGCTCACAGTGAACAGCTCATGGGAATCCGCCGGGAAGAGGAGATGGAAATGTCTGATGATGACAGTGGTGACAATCCCAGTAAAAAGCTGAGAGTAGATGATTCAGGTAAAGCCAAATCCTTCTATAATGTCAAGCCTATACAACTGGGGTTTTTTAAAAAGTAAACAAAAACTTACATGTGAGAAGTGACATATTAATAGCTGATTATATAAGACAGTATCTTATTTTAAACCGTCATAAGTTAGTTACTTGAATGATGCAAGCTGTTTCTAGGAGGTGTCTGTCACCTACTATGTCCTGTAACGATGAAAATTCTCCAGTTCTGCCCTTGACTGGAAGCAGTACGTTTCTTTAGCATGCTGTCTGCAGTCTTGTATGACAGTATCTAATTCCATGTTCATAAAAATGTCTTATTATGAGACTGTTTGGAGTTACGTGTTGGTCAGTATTCTTTAAGCCTTACCTTTCTTTTCAACAAAAACATAATAATGTATAAGCTCTCTAAAAAATACGCCATGCCATTTTAAATGTGTGCTTTGTGGAATTAACTTTCAAGGGTACATATTTCACAGTGTGGTACTGCATACTGCTTTAATTGGATACTCGTTAGATGGCTGTCATGAAAGAACAAGGGTGCATGTAAACTAAGTAAAGAAATGCAACATTTTCAGCCTTCTACAAATACTGTGCTGTCCAGGGTGGACACCAAGAGGTGGCTCAGAAGCTGCCTAAATTATTGACTGGTAACGTGATCTGGATGGATGCTTTGCTTGATTTCTTGACATTGGCTAATAAAGTTGTGAGTAGCTTACAAAGGTTTGCTTGTTTAGACACTCATCTTCAGAAAGCAAATTTGGCTCCTTCTGTGACAAGATGCTGTGTGAGGTCAAGTGACTCCAGAAGTAAAGACCAAAGGAAGGAGTGTCATTCTAGCAAAGAAATTTTTACTACATCTCTTTCAAGGGGAGATTTAATATTTTTCCTGGAAGAAAAA
Source organism: Falco biarmicus (assembly GCF_023638135.1). Classification (NCBI taxonomy): domain Eukaryota; kingdom Metazoa; phylum Chordata; class Aves; order Falconiformes; family Falconidae; genus Falco; species Falco biarmicus. The sequence goes on from NC_079289.1 coordinate 33,313,684, forward strand.
TGCAATAATAAAAGCTGTAAAGGACACTCCTAATTTTCACTTGGCCAGTTGTGTGGGTTTGGAATTTCAACACAATTAGCAGAATGCTTGGAGCTGAGACAGTGGGTCGCTGCAGACAAAGCACTGCTAGCAATCAAGAGATTTTCATGAATGTCTCATCATTTTGCTTGACTGTGTCCCCTCTTATGGAGGGAAGTCATTAGAATTAACAACAGGAAAGCAGAGCCAGAAATACCCACAGCCTGCACGCCAGATGAGGAGTAATGATGTTTTGAACTGTCATACTTATCAATTCAGCTAGGTTTAACGTATGCATGCTTAGGGCAGAGCTATGCCAGCGATTGTTTTTGTAACATCACAAATTGGAAAGCATGGGGGTTTTTCTTCCATAAAAAGGGAAATTTCTAACAAAAGTTTTGATATCTGAGATTTCTGTAGTGTTCCACCCTGAACAACTTCAGGTTTTTCGTATTGTTATAATGCGGGCATCTGAGTCCCCTCAGTGATAACAGTAGCAAACCCAAAACTGTTGCATACTAAATCAGAATTTAACAGTATGGATCCATTTGAGTACTTGTCCATCATTTTCCATTGTAACTTTCATCATCCTCTTGATCTTAGTGGAGCTGATCCAGCCTGCTGCATACATAGAGTCATCCAGTTCTAAAATTAGTTTTATAGCTTTCTTCTTCCAACTTTACACTCTCAACTAAAGCAAACGCATTTGATCCTTCTGTCATTGACAACAGAGGGAATTTGGAGGTAAACCAACAAAATTCTTGTGTATAAAACTTTGGTAAATGAAAAGAAAGTGAGAGAAGGACATTGATTTTTTCATTTTTATGTACAGAGTAGTGATTCTTCCTTCTTTTAGCATTTTTTAAAAATTACTATTTGTGTTAGATGCCTTTTTTTTTTTCTTTTTTTTCTTTCTTTTTGAGTATGTCATTCCAGAACCACCTCTTTATCTCACTGGAGTGGCTATTTGTATTCACAGTAACCTCTGTTCTACAAAGAATGTCTTTTAAAGAATCTTTTATCACAAAGAAACAATTCTGCACAGCAAAAAACCATTGACATTTTCTTTATTTTTAACCCCTTTTCTTAAAATATTCGTCTAAATGCTTAACCATGGGAACGGCAAGGCTTGAATAACACAAAGATATTATGACCTCCGGTCTCCTGAATCTGTCTTCCACCCTCTAATCCATGTTGCAGGACTGGAGCACTGCCTCCTGTGCAAAGACCTTCTGCTTCTCCCGTTGTTTCAGAGGTCATTCTCCCCAGGCTTACTTAGCACCCTACGCTATAGTGTGCAAGCTGAATCTTCAAGGAAAAGGAATGCATCACTACCTGCTTGTTCTAATGGAGAGTGTCTCAAACTGCTGCAAGCACCCCCTGAAGAGCCCCCCAGGGAATCCAATAAGTTGCCTGAACTATCATACATGCCTAGTTTACAGGAAATCCTCCTGGTTTCACAGACTAAAAGTCATTTGTATTACAGGGAAAGCTGCAAAAGCTGACCTAAGACTCAGTGAATCTCACCTGTGGGACCAGCTATTTCTTTAGAATTTAATATTTATTTTATTTTATTTTATTTTCAAAATTCAGCCTTTAAACAGTGATTTTTCTGCAATTTGGATTTTGGAGTTTGAAAGGGACAGGAGGATTGCTGAAGTAAAGCTGGGAGATTGCTAAGAAAAAAATAATAATGATGATTGGCAACTCAGTTAATACATTTGAAAGTCAAGGCGCAGCTACTGAAGCATTAGCTCAAGGGAAAAAGAAAGATACAGCACTGGAGTCTAGAGGATATACGAAAATCTTCAGAATGATCAGGATTTATGGATGCTTCATCTCCCACCTGCTGGCACTGGGAGTAAGGATCTACATGTAAAAGCCTCCAAAGTAATTTTAAGAATTAGTGAAGTGAAGCTGAATGTTGCAGAAAAGAGCTGAAGTTTGGTTTATGCCTAGAAGGCACCTGTAATTTTACTTTAAGGGGAGGTGGGTTAATCTCTTCCTTTTGCAGTTCTCAGTGACGTGCCATTAATTCTAGCAACTCCAACTTCAGGAAGTCTGCAGCTGGCACCATGGAGAAGAAAGAAATGCACAATGCTTGCAGAGGGGTGCAGGAAGGATGGGCGTGTGATTAAGGCTTTTGACTGGGATCCCAGAGCTCTGGGCCAAATCCCAGCTCTGCTACATACCCCCTGCCTGGATTAATCAATGAATTTGTGTTATCTCCGTTCCCTACTGTCAAATGGAGGCAACAGTGCTTCCTTTCATTCAGCCACTGCCTGTTCTGTCCACGTAGATGATAAGCGCCTTGCTGTAGGGCTCTTCCCAGCTCAACAGACTTGCAGTAGCCCCCTTACTGGGCCCCTGGAGCATTTCACCACCATTGTGTTACCTGTGATGAAGTAACTTAATGACATCTCAGGGACTGCATGCAAATCATAACTTGCAAGTTATGTAGTGCAAGCCTGATTTGAACACGTTAAGATCGGCACTGCTTTTGCGAGTCAAGAGAGACATCCTCTACCCAGGATTTTCAAACACACCTAAAGTAGGTGCCAAACTTAAACATCCAAGCTCTTTCTGTCTGGAACAGTAGCCTGGGTGCTTTCCTGAACTGATCTGTCTTCTTTGCAGCATCAGCTAAGTCACTTGCCATAGAAGACAGGCTGAATAGTGGGCAGTCCATCTCACAGAAGAGCGTAAGTCCTTGTGAAAGTCAGTATTTGAAAATTTCACCCTGATGCACACAGCATAAAACAGGCTTTGTGATATTGTTCATAAGTCTATCTTGAAAGTTGCAAGCCTGGCAAGTCTTCAAGGAAAGCCTGAAAAAACACTGAAGTGATCTGTGTGATGCTTATTCATCTTTTCTCTGCAATTCAATCCTCTTTTTGCTTTCTCTAAGGCTTGTGTGAATGCAGAGATGCATACGTGGAATGAAAACTGTGTTTTATAGCTGGATTAAACTGGTAGGAAAGCTTTATATAGCTTATTGAAACTTTGAATAGAAATTGCTGAGCCCCAGCTGTGTGGAGCTGAGCTTTGCTCTTCCTTTTCTTCCAACTGGAATAGGGTCACAGAAGATGTCATGTCAGATCTTCTTCCTCCTGATTCCAGAGATCAGGTATTTCTCCTTTCCTTTCTTGTAAGTCTAAACTTACGGGGTTTATAGGAGATTTTGTTTTAAACAAAAGTCTGATTTATTTTTCTGCATTACTTCTCCATCCCATAGCTTTTTCGCATCACATTTTGTGAAAGTGATACTGGTATTTAACAAGCCCATAATTTGCCCATTTTCCTTTTAAACACTTGTTGATAAAGATAATGTAAAATAACAAAATGTGTTTACTTTAGAAATTAATGGGCTAGCGTTGCTTTTTTCCTCAAATAAATCAATACCATTTCAAAACCGTCAGCAGCTGGTGTCATAATCACCCCTGCAGTAATGAACATATAAAGGCACATGAAGAGGAAAATAAACCCTGTTAATAGAAGCTACTAACCAGGTTTTATAAGCAATCTCATGAAAAAAAATGTATTTAAAAACTGAAGCTCTGAATTGTCACCACACTGACATGATCCTCTCTCGGGCCAGAGAAGACAGCTGAACAACCCTTTTGAGCTCTGCCAGTGGAGTAACCTCCCTTTGAATGGAAATGCTCCGGACACAACAGACAATCAGCTTTGCTCCCTGGGACCATCAGAGATGATCACTAGAAAGCAGCACAAGATGTTTACTCCCTCTATGCAGGGAAAAGTCTGCTCTAGTGTCTTTCACAGCGTGCCAGTTCAGAACTGTTATCATCAGGCAGAATCCAATTTTGTGCCTTAAAATGCATTCCATTTTCCCCATAGGTTTTACAAAAATAGGCTGATATTCAGGAAGCATGTAGGCAGGGGCCTAATTTTATGCCACTGGGTTTAAGTCCGTTTGGCTCTAATTGTGATTCTCGTGCAGCTGAATTTAGCAGAAATGCCTTGATGAATCAGGCTGAAGGTAGCTGTCAGGCCTGTCTTCCCTGAGGAATAAAGTCCGGTCCCAGGTACTGGGCCAATTCCTCTGGATCATACGCACACATCGGCTTTGGGATGAAGGTCTGTGCTTGTCCTGTGGACATGGCAGTGAAGGGGTTAACTAAACTCTCAATTTTCAGAGGAAACAAACACTTCAAAGTAATTTTCCTAATATGGGGTTTAGGAGGATGTCCCGTTTACTACAGAACAAGTCTGTTGTGCTTTGATGCTTTTCAACTGCCAGAAATACTATTATCTAGATTACATTTTATCACGTTTTCTGGGTATTTCATACTGATAAGGTTTTATGCAGGATCATTACATATGAGAATAGATTTAATCCTGTTTTTAGTAAGCTTTAAGGACACTGAGGGATTATTTATGTAATAAGATGCAAAGTTGCTATGGAAAATGCTATAGCAACCTAACATCTTCACAAAACCAAGCAGCCACTTGTGACAGCAATCTAAATTTACATTTATTTTAGTGTCATTTTATTGACATTCTTAGTATCTCATTCTGACAGCATGTTAAAATATGTTTTGCGTTCATGCTAGAACAAAATTAACAGCATGTTGTTGGAATGAAGATGATGCTTATAATTTTTGGAGATAATTTTAGCATATGGCGTTTTGTGTAAATAGCATTAAAATACTAGTGAAAAGAAGTTTGGGTGCATCTCCTCTATTTGTAATAGAGTGAACAATACACATTGAAAGTGATATTTTACAAGTCAGTGAAAGCTAAACTGTTTTTATTTGCTTTATATCTGAATGAAAATATTTTTAAGAATGAAATGATTTTGTTATTAGAATTTATTTCGAATCCTATATCTTTTATTATAACTTTCCCAGTTTAGGATACAGGCTATAATTTTTCATTAGGTTTCATAAAGCAAGGCATCATTTCTGAATGTGTAAACTTGCAGTTTGATGGGGAATCAGCCTATTTAAATGGGACTTTTCTAAAACACAGGATAGCACTACACATTGCCCCTTAGGAGGTTAAATAAAAAGGGAAAGAAAAACCAAACAAAGTGACAAAACAGTCTGAACTCTGTCCTGTGCTCATTGCAGTTAATAATGAAATTCGCATTGACTTCTATGGGAGCAGAGGCAAGCTCTGTATATTGATTTTCTCCATCCCCCTCCATTAAGAATCCTGAAGTGCAGCTGTAACATTGTTGAAGTGGGATGTTGGCAGCAAAATCAATAAAAGACAATATTAGAACATATGCTGTTTTCAGCTTCCTCACAATCTGATATAGCTGGTATTAGCATTCTTCTCCAAATGACACTTCATGCTTTCTGTAAAGTGACCTTCCTTATAGTGCCCTCTCCAATATAAAGCCTTTGTGCTCTTATTCTTATATTTAGCCTTCAAGAGAATGAGCCCTATTTATTACAGTGAAGACAGTTGATTCTGAGCAGAGCATGAAGAACGGATTCCTTCAAGAGTGGCTTCAGCCTAAACCCTATTTCGGATCTCCAATGAAAGATCATTTCTATTATTGTTTAAACTAAGCTCTTGGGTTTAGGTTTTCTTAATTATGCTGCCCTTCATGCCCTGTTGTTTTTAGAAACCCTTTTCACCCCAGCATCTTAGAGAAGCTTGCAGATACTGCTTGAGGTGGAGATTGAGGTACCTGCTTATTCATGGTTAAATCCAAGAAACATCAGCCATTACCAAGGTGTCAGAGGAGATAATGATCAGAAAGTGGAGTCTTTTACAATGCCAGTACAAGCTTCTAAACTCATAATTGCAGGTTTGAGGAGCATCCTTATGTCATGAGACATGGAAGGCTGGCTGAAGTTTCCAAAGCATTTAAAGCTTTCTTTTCAAAGCATGCAGCTTCTTATTCCTTGTGTGTCCAGCTGTCTGGCAGTCTGTGTTGAGGTTGCCTGCCAGGAGTTAAAAACAGGCCCAACAGAGCTCATCATTGAAGCTGGATGACCACAGAAGCTCTCAAAACTACTGCTAGTTAGTGATGCTGGTTTACTTTGGTGAATGAATCCTAGATTCTGAGGATAATAATAATACAACCATCAATCAGAAAAAGAAGGGGTGACAAAGGAAAATAATTAGGCTGTAGCTTCAATTGTGCATTCTGAGGAATTTCATAATGTCCTACTCTTTGGTTTTGGCTTAAAGACCATGTAAAGATTATAAGCTTCTTTCTAACGACACATACCCGTAGTATAGCAATATATTGTATGATTTGGTTCATAAAGTTGAAAGCCAAGTGGATTCAAAGCGGCTTGGAGGTGAGTGATCTTCTTTTAGAATCTTTTAGATTCATGGCAGAGAGAAGAGAAAACAAAGAACAGTCCTCTAGGGTATGAAATGAGGGACTGAAGAACTAGATATCATACCAAGACCATACCATTTTATTCCACTTCTCCACTAATTCCAGTATGTGACTCCTTGAACACCAGCATACAGAACTATAAAGGACGTAAATTTGTTTTTCTGTGTTAAAGGAAAGGTGGTTTGGTTTGGTTTGGTTTGTTGGTTTTGTTTTAATTAGGAATTCTAATTGGCTCTTTTTTTTTTTTTTTTTTTGCCTTTCAATGGGCAAAATAATTTGCAACTTTTTTGTTTATTTATTCAGCCCTCCACATATTTGATGCATTGCAAGTTTCACCAGGTGCAAGAGCTGTGCCAAGCATTTCTTCAAAGCACTTTTATGCACTGATTGCTGAACTGCTTCTACAACTGCCAAATGCCCACCTCACACGTCAACCAGGGATCTCTCTGAAGAGATTTGGGTGGTTGCTGGTCCACCACACCAGTTTCTTCATTGCTTCTTTGTCACGTGTCAGATAGAGACTGTCTTCCCTCTTAAATTTGTCTGAGCTCTGGAGACAAGTGAGCACTTTTAACAGTCAAGGAAGAACATGATAAAAAGCAATAGCTCTCCCCATGTTGTTCTATTATCAGATAGTCATCTGCCTCATCATGTTTTGTTGATAGGTTTTGAGATGCCTGTGCTGTTAGACCTTGATCCCACAAGCTATTTTCTGCTGCTCAGAGTATTTGCACTCACCTTCTACTCAACACCCACAGATATAAAGTCCTAAGCAGTGGCTTACGCAAAAAGTCTGTACAAGGAGTATTTTACAGTTACTTCTTCAAAGCTACACACTTTTTGCAAATTTCAAAAAAAATGTCTGTTTCTGAAAGGACTGGAAGCTCTGTAGAACCCTGTCATCTACAAGTTTGCAACACATTTTATTTTTCTAGCTGAGAAAAAACCTACTAAACATGTTAAATCATGGAGAAGCACAGTGGCCACTATTTGTAGATACTAAGTGTGCTGGAGGCAGGATAGAGGGGAGAAAAGAGGGTTTTGGCTTGCAGATACAGCTCTTCTGGACACCCTTCCATTCACATAAGGGATAAATGGCTCAAGAAATGCTGTCTCTGAATGTGAGAGTCAAGAAATTACAAGTTTTATCTGATCATTTGCTTATGCCTTCTAAAGGGGTAGAAACATATTCCCATATTTAAGGTTATTTTTTTCTAAGGCCAAAATAACTGAACAAGTATTTCAGTATTACGCACAATTTCAAAAGAAAAATTAGTTCAGCCCTCCAATCCAATACAAGGTCAGAGATAGCCAGAGAAATTCTCTCCTGCAATTTAAGGTGCAATAGAATTTTGTACAGAAGTGGTTTATCCTCACATTTATAGAAAGCACTTTATGTTTATGAAAAAAAATTGCCTCATATAAATCAGGACAAATCAAACCACCACAGTCACTTAAAACACACAGATCAGCCCTTTCTTCCTTAATGAATGTGACAAATTGAGGGATTCACGTGCAAACTGTCAAGCTTGTTTTCAAGTAGCAATGACAGTTTCTTCATCTTTGTAAAACTTACAGATTATTTTTTTCCAAGTTGTCACAGTGGTGCTGGGCCTGAATGCAATTCCTAGTTCAAATGCCAACAGCAGCAATGCAGCCATGTGTCTTGCAAATACCAGTCTTTATTGTTTAAGTGTGAATAAAAATACAGCAATTACTTTGACTTCTAAGAAGTAACCATCAGTAACCCACCTACACAGAGGTTTACCTATATACAACATTTGAATATCCTACGTAATTTATCACATGTACACAACTACATGCAATCCATTTTTGAAATATATATAAGATTAACCTAACATACATGAAACACTGAGCATCCATCAGCATCTCTTGGGCTATGCATGTTCAGATGTCTGCACCATTAATACAAGCAGTTTTTCTATTACAGATGTGGGAGAGGGTCATCAATGCCACTTGGCATCTCCCCAGTAACCAGCGCTTTTCTTACTGGAGTGAACATACTCCTTCACCCTCAAGACTAAAATCTCCTCCGTTCTTTTTTAGTGTTACAGGAATACAGCCATTTTTAAAATATCATTGATTAGAGAAAAAAGTCTTCTTTGCTGGCATCTTTAAAGCAGTCTCTGTAAGTGTTGTAACAGTTCTGTGTCTCAATTAGGAAGAAAAGAAGAACCTCTAAAAGAGATTCAGTACTTGATTAATTATATTTAATTGAGACAGCACTTATTGGTAAACATAAGGTATCTGAAAAATTCACCTAATCACAAACCAAATACTGTAATAAGCAGTGAGAAGGAGTGATTTATACTGAATTTTGAAAATATTTGAGAACTGCTACTATTTTTGATGGGAATTATACCCCTGTGTTTTCTTATGGTGGCTTGCTTCTTATGCCCCTAGTTAAGAGGAGAACCAAGCAAGAAAGGCAAGACAACAACCAACCCAACTAACAGTCCACTCATCGCAGTTGTCTGTGCAGAGCCAACTCTTCCCTCTCCTGTTGCCCCTTATGCATTTGCCAGTTCGGTTGGGCTTGGTACATATCATGGGTGGCTGTAGAAGAAATGCAACCCAAAAAGGAGAGGAAAAAAGGGCCCTTTGCTTTAAAGAGGTGACCTGGAGAAACTGATCTCAGTGGGGCAGATTAACTAGCAACTGTCAAAATATCATTTATGAGCTATGTAGATTCCTGTTCTCCAAAGAGATGCTGTCAAGTAAAATAGACCTAAAATGTGACAGGCTTTGATATTGTAACAAGGTGGTCTCTTCCAAATTCCAAATATGCATTTCAGTAATGTGATGTGACATCTTTGTAGGAAAAGTCCAAAACACTTAATGCTGCAATTTACCTGGGACAGAACTGGGTAAGTGGGGACTGAATTGTGTACTGCAAAACAAGTATGGGTGAGGGAAGAGAGAAACATCTGGAAATGTCAGACAAGTGGGAATTGCAAATCAGCAAAGAGATGGACTCATGCATTGGAAGCTGAAGGAAGAAGTGAACTGAACAGAACCAGGACAGAGGTAAAAGAGGAAGGTACAAAGACAGGGGTGGAAAGGTTGGCTTAAAGTGGGAGATTAGCTTTCTGCCTTTTGAACCTTTTAGAGAAAGCTGGTTCATTGTTCAAGTGGGTTTTCTGCAGCCATGAGGTCTAGATCAGTGAACCCAAACTGAGCTCCTGAGGTAATGATCACTTGTAAGACTGTAGTAAGTAATCCGCATCTTATTGCTAGGACTGGAAAAGTCAGTGAGATTAAATTGCCTTGTTAGCATTTTTAATTAAAAGTCAGAGTTTGTGAGAGCATGGTGAAATACAGAGAGCCGGTACTGATCCACAGTCTAGAAAGTTTGGAAGCCACTAGTCCAGAAACTTAAAGCTGAGGTTTTCAGTTAATGATCTCCCCAGGGCTTTAAATAAAATGTCAGATATCGTGAGACTCATCATAACACCACAGGAGTTGGCAGCACGGCTCTCTGGGGCATTCGTCCATCGCAAAGCCAGCATTTGTGTGCTACTTTTTGTTATTAGGCCCAGCTGCACTGTAATCTGCCCTCTCTTTCCCTACAATCTCTGCTATTTGCAAAGAGATATGCTTCATTACACAAGAAATAATAAGCCTTCATAAATTACTGGTGAGCCGCATGTGTAGTAAACCTAGAAAGAACTGTGCCATTGCTGAAGTCTGCTAAGCAGGAAGAAGTTTTGTAAACTGAGAAAAAATCTCTTCAGAGAAATCCTTTGGTTTCATAAATGTTACATTTGTCTGTACTGGACGGGATAGATAAAATTGCAGTTAAATGATGTTACGAGTTGTCTTTTTTCTTTCTTTTTCTTTTTTTTCGTTTTTGGCAGCTTCCTTCCTTTTACTAATTGTTCACCACCAAGTTTTATGTGAATAAGAAGTCTGAAAATAATCCTCATGAGTATTCAATTTGAACATCTGGTATCATCATGAATGTAACTTGTATAATGAGCTTCTCTGCATTGAACATAGGCTGCATGGTGAGGAAAGGACTTTCAAGCAACTGCACCTGAATAAAGCGAGTTTTGTAAAAGAGTAAATCTCTCTCCCAGTGTGCAGGCCCTAACTCCCACTAACATTAATGACAATAACCCCTTCTCATATAGGATGATTAGTGCCCTTAGAGTTTAGATTTGCAGATACTGAGACACTCAAACGAAGTGTGCCTAACATTCGAAAAAAATGTGGAAATTGCTTCAGTTTGGTTACGTTATATCTGAAGGGGGAAAGAAAAATCTGTTTGTGGCTAGGTTAGCTTGTAATTGCTCCAAATTATTTACTTTCATACCATTCTAATTCTGTTTTCAGAGTTCACTCAGGCTAGTTAGCTAGCTACTTTCAAAGCTTTAACCAAAGCATTTTTTAAAGAAAAGCCAAGTGACATAGCCTGTTCTTGTGGAAACATGGGAGAGCAATGGAAGAGGCATTTATTAAAGAATGCAGTATAAGAATAATGTTGCTTTATCTGCTAACATCCGAGCACTATTTGTGATGGTGATCAGCCGATCTAGTAGCTGTCCATACAGAAAAGAAAGTGTCCTCTAGAAACTCGAGGCAATGGATCAAAACCACTTTAGATATTGGAGGATTCAGGAGCCTGACATTGTTGTTAAGTGGGCTGAGAAGATACCTCAAAGCGACCTAGGTCTTACCTTAGTCTTGCTCTTCCAGAAAGCTTCTTGCAGATACCATCAAAAAGTTGCTTTGCCCAGTGCCTTTGAATGCACACAGAGCATGTGTAACTAAAACTTGTTCTTGGAGCTCAGTTCTTATGGCAGAGTTTACAAAAGCAAGGTGTGAATCAAGTGGATCTGTACCCAGGCAGTTACAGATAATAACAGCCTCAACTCATTCTGCCAGGAGCTGACAACTAGTGGAAAACACAGAGAGGGTCAGCTTTGACAGTTCAAGGTGGAGACATAGGTTAACACTTCTCCAGTTGCTCAGTCTGTGCTCCCACCTCAAAGGCCATCCAGCTTTCCATCTGCAATAAGGGCTGTGCCTTCCTTCCCATCACCTCACAGACCTCCTGCAAACCCAACCTCCCCACCCACCTCAAGGTGTGGGTCACTCTCTTTCATCACCTCACACACCTCCTGCCACTGAGTGACCATGATGGGATCCTCAGACTGTAGCATAAAATTTAATCTCCTGTGGGCTGGAGCCCTAAGTGGAGCCTTACGCGGTAAAAATGCATGAGGCTCCGGTGGTCCCATCTAGTCTCTGAAAGTTTTTTCCTTCAATACAGACCCAATCTCCGCACCACCCTTTCCTGACACATGCCAGCATGCACACACCAGTGTATCTTCTCACAGTTTCACATTCAACATGAAACTGGACCCATTACTCACTTTTGAACTCTTCCTCCTTACATTCAGTAACTGTTAAAAATGCCACCGCCTTTCTCATGCCACCACCAGGAGTCCTACCATGCTTCCTTTTCTCTTCCTTCACATATTGAACTCGGGTCCAAAATTTTCTTTTTTTCCACCTAGCTCTTCCCAGAAGCTGTCCTCTGCCTTTATTCTGTTAAAATTCATGCCCAAACCTTGTGACCTCATGTTTGACTTCTGGGAGTTTGAAGACTTTTCTTTGGCCCTCACTTGAGCCCTTTCTCCAGATAACACATACCATCTTCTAAAACCATCCATGCTATACTTCTGCTAAGACCATCTTGTTATGAATGAGGAATGCCATTATTGTGTAACTTACCCCATTTTCTGCAGCATCAAGACATAGCTTATGCCCTCCCAGATCCTCCAGAAACATTTTTCCTTGCTGATTTTCCCCTAGTTGTCCTGCTTCATAGTTTACCTATTTGAAAAACAAGAAAGCTAGCTAGAGGCCAGGGATAACTTTTATTGTTTTTATTTGTAGCTGTGGACTTTGTGTCCTTATTTCTGTCCTCTCACATTTGTTCAGTCCCTCAAGCTGAAAAGTCTTTGAAGAAATAGCTGTGTCTTGCAGGATGGTGGGGTTTCTTTTGACATAGTAAATGCTCTGCAACGGGAGTGATGCGAAAAATTACCATAAAAGCCATCATTTTGACAGGTCTTGATGCTTTTGTTGCTGTTAACAAAAGAAGCATTATATAATTTAAAACCTTATTTTGAAGTCAGGAAATTAGGTTAATGACATTAGTAGAACTCAGATCGCAGAAAGGTTTGGGAAAATATGCTCTTCATCTGTTTTCATCCACATCACTGTATCAATACATTTGCTAAGTTCCAAAAACCTGAGAAATTCTGCTGAAGAGGTTAAACCAAAAGTCTGAAGATAGATAAGCACGGAAGTTTACAGGATTATGATATATTTATGTAGAAGTATAGAATAATCTGTAGAAAAAAATCTTTAGAAAAGTTCTGCTGGGAGGATCTAAGGGAAGTCTGTGCTCTTGAATTTACAGAGGGTTTCTGTTATTATTGTTAGCGTTTGCTCATTTGTTTTTCAGATCTTAATTTAAGATTGTCTGAGACTCGAGATAACCTACTGCCTATGCAATTCAACTTAAGAGTGTCCCCAGTATGCAAATTAGTGGTCTACCGCTAATGTTAATTGTAATGTTATTAGGACATCATCTAATGAGAAATACGTAGTGCGGGTGGCATTAGTAGAAGCTGTAGAAAATTCTGAATTCTCCCTAATTTCCTCAATAAATAGATACATTGAGAGAGGTGGGTTGCTCACTCTATTTCCTGGCCACTATGACATGATGTGAGTCACAAAATACTACTGTTACCCTATACACCTGTGAAGACTTCCTGTACATTGTCTCCAGTGGACATTATGATGTATTAGGTGATGTAGTCACGGAGTGCCATGACACAAATGTAGTCACAGAGTACCAGCTAAAAGTAAAAGGTACAGATCAGTACTACTCATAAAGAAAGCACGCTCCTAACTCTCCGAGATAGATGCCCTAGAAAATTAAAGTTAATAATTTGTCTCTTCTGAGACATGAGTCAATGAGTATGTCCTTAGACTTCAGTGGATTTCTGATCAGCCAGTCACTTCTTGTTTTTAAAAAAGTGTCTTTTTGATTTGGGTCTAGCCTGGGTCCGCTACGCGGAGTCTTATCTTGCTACTGAGGCTGTTGCCAAACTGTATATAACACTTCTGCCTCAGCACAAGGAAATCAAGTAACCTCTTAGATGTCCTCAAAATATCAATGTGGAGGTTTCCCCCACTAACATATGTCTAATCTTCCTCCTGCTGCTTTTCTGAGACTGGCAGGTATCGTTTTGCATCCCTCAGTGAAAATTCTGTAAAGCATATATTGAGCTGGTTTCCAGCTGTGTTTGTTTAGGTAGGAATATTTCCTTCTGCTTGCAGCATGGGCAGCTATTCGGGATTCCTGTCAGTTTTCTTTTGATATAGCTTCCTTGTATGTAGCTCTTCTGTAAATGCTTTCAGCATTTGTTGTCTTTTCATGCTAAAATGCTTTTTAGCATGTCTTGGAGAGGGATTTTGTAGGTGCGTATAACTACCAAACTTAAAATGGCTTGAGAAGTAGCATTGAGATGAGCTGAATAAACTTTTATTTTTCAACTAAAACTACATTCACCAGCTTTGCCAGTGAAGTCATAGCAAAAATTTCTGCAAAAATTTGGAAATTAGTTACTTTTTAAAATAGATTCCCTTTTCCCCCAAATTCTAAACTGATTTTAGTTTAGTATTCAATGAAGTGCCTTTCTTTAAATAATATGTAATAAATTACATATTATTATATATATTTATTATAAATGAAATTTAATTTCAAAATAAATTATAATTAGTTTATATAGAATAGATATTTTGTTTGGAATAAAAAGATACATTGGTCTGAATCCAGAATTATTTTTAGTACACTAAAGCATAAAAATATATCAAAATTATAGTAATGTTAAGTCAACAACAAAGGATATTTCCGATTTTGTTTAAAACGGTTACCCAGTGTGAATGAGCTGGAGCCCCTGGCATCCACCACATTTCTGGTTTTGACTTACTCTCCTTTTCTGCTAACCCATCTGTCTGCACATTAGGAAACGCCTGTTTGTAGCTTTAAATTAAATAACAATGGAAGAACATGTATTTAATGTCATATCATTTGTGGACTCTTATCTATAATGAATTAATTTAAAAGCTTGTGACAATTTAATATTCTGTTACAGTAGTGCTATATGTGTTGCATCCTCCTTATTTAAGGACATATTTCTACCTTGGACTCTGGCTTTAATTGCTTACTATGAATGGCTAGGAGGATCACCAGAGTGTATAACAGTGTTGATAAGAAATTGTACACTTCTGAGAATGCTGCCTAATATCACAAACTTATCTCTGCTGTATTCTTATTCTCTCATTTTAGGTTTGGGATATTTCTATTTTGTCTTAAAATAGGTTGTAACCCCTTCCAAACATAGCCTTTGTCTTCTAGTGTCTGCAATCTGGAAGAACGGGGCACCTGTCCTTGGATGGGACTTTTTGGTAGTAGTGCAATGTAATCACTGTCATGCAGGTTTTAATATGGTATACCAAATATAATTTTAAAATAATGTCATTCAGAGGTGCAACTCTAACTTTTTTAGCAGTAAAAGAGCTATATTCCATTTCTATTGGAAAAATGGGCAGTTACCCTCTCTGCCTATATATAGTGTGATGTGTTCCATTTGGATGAGTTATTATTTAAACCCTAATAGGTTCATCGCCTACAGGTTACTTACTTTTACAATATGTTATAGCCCTTTCCATTTCCCCTAATTTGCTGCCCTGTAGCAGACTTCTCATGCTGTCCCCAGCCCACTCAACAGCCTGAACTCACCCAGAAAGACAAAAAGGAGAATGTGTTCTCCAAGCAGGCTGTAGTGTGACCTGGAAAATACACAACAGCAGCCTTTCCAGGTAGGGCAGCCTGAACCTCAGCTGTATCTGGGTCCTAATCCACATTTCAGTGGGGATGGTCATTAACAAGTACATCAGCCTTACACCCTCCACTTATGCAGTAGCTCTCAAAAGCTTTTTAAGAGCTGGGTTAGGTGATAGACAGGAGATTAATTACTGCTCCCAAGCAAGTAACGTAAAACTGGAGTATGCCCATGATGGTTTCCTTCCATGCTCTCAGAGAGCAGAAGGATAGGCAGTTTCTAGCTAGAATTGAGTATTACATTAAAAAATAATAATAATAATTATACTGTGGGAGAGTCTAACTGGTAGGAGTAAGAGCATACAAATAGCACAGAGACTTTTTACCAAGGCCTGTAGTGACAGGACAAGGGGCAATAGTTTTAAACTGAAAGAGGGTAGCTTTAGAGTCAACATAAGGAAGACTTTTTTATGATGAGAGTGGCGAGACACTGGCACAGGATGGCCAGAGAAGTTGTGGATGCCCCATCATTGGAAGTGTTCAAGGCCAGGTTGGATGCGGCTTTGAGCAACCTGATCTGGTGAAAGATGTACCTGCCCATGGCAGGGGGTTTAGACTAGATGATCTTTAGAAGCCCTACCCAACCAAAACTATTTAATTTTGACTTGAGTATTTGTTAGACTGAAGTTTTTATTTGCTTGGCCTCTTTTTTTCTTTTTTTTTTTTCTTTTCTTTCTTTTTTTATTATAGCTTGTTGGCTCTTACCAAAGAAAAAAAAAAAAAGATTTCATCCTCTTATTTGCCCATTGGACTCATCATTGCAACTCCTTGAGGGTAAATTTTGTCATGGAAGGATGATTACATGCTTTTCAGAACAGTTTAATTTGATGTAACAATACTGTAACTGTTGCTAAATCTTCCAGAGAGATTCTGTATAATATCCAAATTAAGCGCAATAACCAATCCGTGTCTGTATTTGTGTAGCAGCTAACTTTTTTTTAGATAATGCATTTGTACTATTTTAAAACTAGTTACAATTATCTGAGAAAAAAAGGTGAATTTGTCCTACCAAAGACAAAACATTTTTATTGGTGATGAAATATTGTGACATTCTATCTAAGTGCTGATATAATTTCACAACTGTGTTGAATCATGTTATCATGGAGAACAGGGGACTCTTTTTCTGTGGAAGGTCTAGTCAAGGGAGGCCTAACTTTAAATGGAGTTAATATACGATTTCCTATAATTTGGAGTTT
Source organism: Falco biarmicus (assembly GCF_023638135.1). Classification (NCBI taxonomy): domain Eukaryota; kingdom Metazoa; phylum Chordata; class Aves; order Falconiformes; family Falconidae; genus Falco; species Falco biarmicus. Next base: position 33,330,170 of record NC_079289.1, read on the forward strand.
AACCATATTGCTATTGTAGGTGGGCAAGAAAGAATGCTGTGATACCAAGCCTGAAATCATTTAATCAGGAATGTAAATCAGTTATGTGCTTCAGTTACCAAATGTTGATAGAATTGGCTATGGTAGATTGTTGTTTTTTAATTACAGCTGCTCTGTAATGTTGTTGTGTTACCAGGTTCCAAGAAGGAAAACAGTATAGTATGGCAGTTTGCTATGCCATATGACCACTGCTACTGCCAAGTATAAATACTACCAGGAGTAGGTTCTCCTATAGAATAATAAGCACATCCCTAAATTAATGAATGCCACACTTCCCTATATGTATTTATGTTTGGATAATTTATTTAAATAATGTTCCTAGTACATGCTTTATAGCCTTCTGCCTTTTGCTACACAAATTTTAGCTTATATTGCAGACTGTGCAAGTCATTTGGCAAATGTAATTTCCATCCCTGCATACTAATCGATTTCTTCACAAACACCTGCTATCAGTTATGGTAATAAAAATGCCATTCTAAATTGAAAAGGGGCCAAATGGAGCTTCCTAAGGAAATGACTTAAGTGTCTTTCAATGCCTTTAATGTAGTAATGTTCTTGTAGTGCCAACACTTTTTTTGAGCATTTGCATTTTACATAATTTTACTCTATTACATCATTTTCCTGTCTAAATGGTTCCTCATAACCATTGCTACATACTAGTTCATAGTGAGATTGGAGAGGAATTTCTGTGTTTCCTCTCTCATGGGACTAAATCCAGCAACTTTACATAGTCAAAATTCCTTAGAACAGATCCGATTGGAAGATCTGGCCACTGCACTAGTATAAATACTAAACGTCTGTATCAGTTCCTATAACATCACTGGGAAAAATGTTGTAAAGTTGGTTGTTGCTTTGCCTTTGGACTGCATGCCAGGATCTTCCTAAAATATAAACCTAAATTTAGCAGCCAGATTGCAAGTAGCGTTTGAATTACCCAGGGTCGCTTTATGGCTCCTTCCATCCCAGGAAATAACTTCCCAGCAATAGTCTTTGCCAGAACCTAATCATTTTCAGCTCTGCTGGCTCTTGTCTCAGCTCCGAAATGTCTCACTGGCTTTCAGCTGTATTGTCATCTCCCCTGACAATGTCCTCTGCATTATTTGTAAGGAAACAATCCATTTTACTGATTTCTTCACATTTTCATTTTCTCTTAGCTCTAGCTGTCCAAGCGTATGCGCTAAAGGAAGAGAACGATAGTCTTCGATGGCAGCTGGATGCTTATAGGAATGAAGTGGAGCTTCTGAAACAGGAGAAAGGACAGCTCTTTCGAACAGAAGAAAGCCTTACAAAGGACCAGCAGCTGCAATTCCTACAGCAGACAATGCAAGGCATGCAGCAGGTATTGCTAAGGAAGAAAAACCAGGTCTTTTTTAGAGAAGTGGTACCATGGGGCTGTACTGTACTCAAGACTATTAGTCATGAAGTTCCTGATTTCTTTTCAGAGTCAAAATCTTACAGATTTTAGATGGGCGAAAGGGGAGGAGGCATTTGGGATATATTTAGGGATGTTCATTTTAGGCATTCATAAAACCTAAACCCACTGATCACTCAAGAAAATTCCTATGCATGTTCTAGTTAGGAGCAAATTATTTCGGTACATCCTCTGTTGCTTTCCTCAGTTAATCCAGTTGGCCCTAACTGCACAAAAGTTCAAGAAAGTTTGTCCAGTGTAGCATAGACAATATACAACACTACAGGCTTGGGGCAGAGTGGCTGGAAAGCTGCCAGTTGGAAAAGGACCTGGGGGTGAGGGTCAACAGCTGGCTGAATGTAAGCCAGCAGTGTGGCCAGAAGGGCCAGTAGCATCCTGGCTTGTATCAGGAACAGTGTGGCCAGCAGGACAAGGGCAGTGATTGTCCCCCTGTTCTCAGCACCGGTGAGGCTGCACCTTGAATGCTTTGTTCAGTTTTGGCCCACTCACTTCAAGAGGGACATTGAGGTGCTGGAGCGTGTCCAGAGATGGGTAATGGAGCTGGCGAAGGGTCTGGAGCACAAGTCTGGTGAGGAGCGGCTGAGGGAACTGGGGCTGTTCAGCCTGGAGAGGAGGAGGCTCAAGGGGGGGACTCTCTACAACTACTTGAAAGGAGGCTGTAGGCAGGTGGGGGTCGGTCTCTTCTCCCAGGTAAGAAGTGACGGGACAAGAGGAAACAGCCTCAAGTTGCACCAGGTGAGGTTTAGATTGGGTATTACGAACAATTTTTTCACTGGGAGAGGGGTCAAGCGTTGGAACAGGCTGCTCAGGGAGGTGTTGGAATCACCATTCCTGGAGTTATTTAAAAAGCATGTAGATGCAGTGCTTAGGGACATGGTTTAGTGATGGACTTGGCAGTCCTGGGTTAATGGTTGGACTTGATGATCTCAATAATCTTTTCTAGCCTAAATGATTCTATGTTTCTATGGTTCGGTATTCTGTGGCGTCTTCACTTGTAGTCATCTGCACCTTTAGATGCATCTCTGCTTCTCAGCTTTGTCTTTTTTCTGCTCTTGTTTGAGGATGACTGAGACATCTCCAACTTGTCTAGACTGCCCTCCTGCTAACTTGCAAGTAGACAGCAACATCAATGCTGTCTCCTGAGCTTCTATCATTTATTCTGACCCATGGATGTAACCTTTTCATTCAGCCATTTTTTAAAGTGGTTTAGTGCAGTAACAAAGCTTTTTGTCTGACACCAGTCAGCAAGAAACTGCAATATGTCTCTGCAGAGGCAGTCAGTTTATCATAAGCATTCTCTCTTTATTTGTTAATGTGCTCCTGACATTGTGCTGGACAAGTCTTGGCAAGCACATCCAGGCTGCTCCCACTGCTTCATCTGACATAAGCACCCCTCATTCAACTTGCATGTGTATAACATCTTTCCTGCACAGACACTTATATTCAGCTAATACATGACAGAGCACAAGGGCAGTGGCTCACCATGACATTGGGTTGGGCTCCCATCTAAAACGGAGCTTCTCAAGATGTCACTGCAGGGGTTAACTTTGCCTCCTTTGCCTGTGCCCTGAAACAATGTATGCTCCTCGATCACTCCCTGTTATTGGATTCCAGAAGGGAACAAGTTGTATCCATTTCAAGATTGTACTAAGCTGCTTTCTTATAACAAAAAACAGGAGACATTCATTACATACTAGTTTCCTGCTTGGGTTAGGAATTGGTACCCATTGAACCTAACAAGTCTGCAAATCCTGCCTAACACCAAATAACAGAGCACAAGACAAGCCTCCACATGTGTTTATATGTACATAAACCCCTTTAAGCCTGCATAGTTTTACAAAATCAGGGTGATTTATGGTATAGTGGAATAATTCTGAACAAATTTTTTGGAAAATAGAAAACAAGTCTTGATAAAATAAGATTGATAATTCAGCAATAAAACCTTTCCTGAACTTAGGAGCAAGTCATTAGTTAGAAATACTTGAGGATTCAGTATACTTTAGATATGCTTGAGGTCTATTCTTGATCTTATCCTTATAAAAATGGATACTTAAATATCACTGGCTTCATTAAATTTAACTGCATATATAAATATTGTGCTAAATTTCAGCCTGATGCTAATTCTCCATTAAAATTAGTGAAAAGTGGGCACAAAATACTATTAAATCAAAATGTTAGAGCCCTAACGCTCATTTTGCATTAGTATAATTTCCTACCTGGGGTCTGGATGAAGGATAATCAAGTCTGTAGAATATAAATAGATTTCTATTGAACTTCAAGTAAATGTTAATAATGCAAGTCAATAACAGAGAGCAGCTTACTCATCTCTCTGTTCAGCTAGCAATGGACACTGTAGTCCCTATTCCTCGGAGAGTTTCTATGTTCATGACAATTTTGCTGTGAGGTTCTGAATTTTTCTAGTTTGCCATCTCAGGGTCAGACCTACTAACCCCCAGTGGGATATAATTAGAGATGGCCAAAGGAGCTGGAGAAGACACTGCGGATAATCCAGTCTGACAATATGCTGAGGAGGGCAGCAATACAGAAGCACAGGAGGTGGAATTCAGAATATTTGGTGGGAAATTATCAGTCCGTTAAGCAGCTGGACTATGGCTTCAATGATATAGCCATAGTCATGACATCCCATAACCTTTGTGCTTTTCATGCCGTTCATGCATGAATATTTAGAAATAAACCTTTGATTTAGGTAGACTCTGTTTTATCTCAGCTTGGTTTTGTAAATGTTGAGAGATGACAACCTTAGCTGAAATCCATCAGTATAGCAGGTGCTCAGCATCTGTGGAAATCAGTCTCCGTATGAAATATTAGACATATAGCCAGGACCTCAGTAGTAATAATTTAACAAGAAGACCTGTATTCCCTTTTATTCTTTTGTATATATTAAAATTCATTTCAGACAAGGTAAACTGAGTGCCATTGAATTCCTGAACCCTGCATATACGTCAAAATTTAAAAAATGTATTCCTCCTCCTTCTTTCTTCTCCATTCTCCCCCGCTTTTTCATACACGTCTTCTTCTTCCAACTTTGAAAACTAGAGAACAAGTGATTTGAGCTGCAGCCTGAAAAGCAGATCTATCTGAGAAAAAGTGGATGCATTTTCAGAATCAAGACATTTTTTGCTAAACATATTTGGGCCAAAGAATAACAAATAACAAAACATCAGTGTATTTTTAATGCATTTCTATCATCTGGATATTTTTCAGGATTCTTTTCCACATTTTCAGGACTGATGAATATTTATTTTCTCTTCCATCATTCCTACTGAACCAAAGTAGCATGAGCAAAATCACACAGATGTTTCCCTATGAAGTATACCTTATGGGCAGTAGTAGCAACCTGCTTATTCCTTATGTTTAAGAAAGAAAACCCTTTAGTCTAATGACATTGAACTTATGGGAGGTTTAGTGAACTTTCTCCATAAAACTGTGTCACATTTCATTTCATACCCACTGTGAGATTTCAAACAAATGGAAATAATGTCTTGTATCCATGGTAACAAATGAGATACACTTTACCTGATTTTGAGATGGAAACTGAATTAACTTGTCACTGCTGCATAGGTGGTATTGCCTTCAATTTATTTCTATATGAGAACACACATACCAAGCAGATCACTTTTTGAATGGCTCTGGTTTTCCAGCAGTGTTTGGTATTCTCTAACAAAGTCTGTGATCACAAGGAAGGATGTTTTAGTTATAACAATTTTTACAGTACTTCACAGCACAGCTGTAAGAATTTTTTAAATCTGGTCTCTCGGTCTGAAATGTTTTACCAGATACATGACTTTGGTAATGCAGAAAATATCACTTGGTAGTGTTGCTTAATGCTTACCATTATAAGACTCAGTTTTTAGTGGGTATCTAATATCTCCAAATGTTAACCATTTGGGTTAGCATACTCTATGTGGAGGTGCAAACAGAATCCGTTTGAAAAAAATCTCATGTTTTAATCATTCCAAGAACAAAGCATGAAAACTATGCTTTTCTTCTTTGTTGTCCACCAAAGACAATTCTTGAGGAACTGCACTTTCCATCTTTATGCTTTGAAACAAGGACTCAGAATTTGACAGTGAGTCTCTATTGAATTAATGATGTGGTTTCCATATCCTTTATAAAATCTGTCTGAAACTGATATTGTTAACAAGCCTTTGAAAAATGTCAGCTTGCCATGTAGGAGATGGCACTCATTAGCATATATCCAACTAAATTTGGGATTTTTACTGGTCATCTGGGGTTGTTCATGAACCACCTCTATAGCACAGCCATCAGTGCAATGTTTTAAGCCTCAAGCTAGTCCTAAGTCTACAGAGCACACCTCCTTTAGCATGGCCCTCTAATTGAACAAGTTAGTTCCACCTTTTCATCAGGCTTAATTGGCCAAGGTATGGGGCCATGCTTGCATAGCTGTACTGATTCCTGAACAAGTTCATTTGCCAATAGACTGGTAATTCTGCACAGTGCTCCATTGCATCATGTAAATGTATGATAATGTTCTTTCCTCTCACAACTCCCTGATCGGCTGAATTTAAGCTCCTGCAGGCTAGGGTATCATCCTGAAATCCCCATTTAAATCATGCTTCCACCTACGTTTTCTCCATGAAATGTACATAAGTGCTTACAGTTCTGCTATCGCACATGCTGAGGTGTATCTGGGACATTTAAGAGGCACCTCATTGCCCTCATCCCCTAAGGGGCCTGATTCATTAGCTGAGCTCAGGTTCATACTCCTAACACACAGCGACAGCACTCGCTCCCCTTCGTTAGCAGTGATGCATTAAAGCCTAGCCATGGGGTTATTGCATGAGCAGGGGATGCATGGGGGTACCTCTCCTAAATTAATCCTCAGGGTAGAAAGCAAGAACAATAGGAACATTTGTGGATGGTAGGTGTAGGGCTGACATAGTGTCTGATACACTGCTGCAGGTGCCACCGACTCTGTTAGCTCAAGACATCTCAGAAGGGGACTGAACATATTCTGGCCCTGCTGATGACCCGCCTGGGGTGTCACTCTGATGTAGCATCAATAAAGTCCTCTTTTGTCTTGTCTTCTTTTTTCCCCCAAAAAAATCAGTTTCACTTGAACAGCAATGCAGATTGTGAACCTGAGCACTCAGAAGCCAGGAATTGCCAGAACTGTGTATTTTGCTCCGTATACCTCACAGACCCTGCCCTGTTTGATGCTGCAGACAGAGTACATGGTTAATCATCACCTGTTCAATACCTTCCTGTCCTTGCTGTTCAATATGCAACTCAAGGTCTTACTGCAAAGGCCACATTGCTCCTAACATTTCCTACATACTGAGGACTAGCTTTTGCAGTTTACTAATCATTAAGCATTTAAAATAAAGAGCACATGCATCTGAGACCTATACACCCTTTTTTAAAGGGCTCTGATAAATGCCAGATGACTAGCAGTGATTTCAGGCTTTCAGTGTTCCTCCAGGGAAGGACAGTTTGGTCTGTGATATGCCTCACTGTTGTCACTTGGAGGGTGAGAAGAGCTGCTCGAGTGCATCACACCTCCCTCCTTACACTTTGCTCCCTCGAGGGAGGATGGCCAGGGTACATATTTGGTGATGAGGACTGTGGATTGCACACAGCTTCCACGGTCACTAGGAGCTGGATTAGGACCCTTTTGTCTAAGTGAGATGGCACAAGGCTTTTTAATATAGATCATATACCTTTGATATTTAGTAGTCAGTCTGAGTAGAAAAGCCAGAGGTAGCTAGTGTTGGCCTCGCTGTGCTGCCTTGAAAAGGAATTGGATTTCTGCCATTCCCAGCTACTGGAGCAGAGCTAGTCCATTTTCTGATGTCCCTACTGAGCTAGCAGATTATTTTTTTTTTTTTTCCTACAGGCAAAGATGGCATTGCTCAGGTCTTTCCTCTTCTATCCTGTACAAAAAGTAGTTTTCTCATACAAGTAATGGAAGAACTGACTATTCCCATAGTCCACTCACTTTCAGTGGGAACAGGGAGGAAAAGCGTGTTTCTGTTGGGAAGTTTCAACAGCTAGTAGGATAAAGCATTGTGAGACTTTTTCCATATGACTCTTCTAACCAAACTACCACCTATTACATTCCAATAAACCTCAGCTGGCATTTAGGTCTGCAGCTCCCAGATCCTTCACAGATGTTGTTAACTGTCACAGCCATTCCTTTCTCTCACATACAAACTTTCTCAAGTGTCAGAAGTCAGACACATATGCTGTTGGCTAAAAATTGCCAGATCTGGTGCCATGTGAGACCCATGACCATTATAACAACTATTTACCTTTAAATATACAGCTTCTAGTAGCAGTTTAGCACTGATATTAACATCATTGTTGAATAGATGGAGCATATTATGTCTGTATTTATTAATACAGCCTAAATGCAAAGGATTTATAGTCTTTTTTTATCCACATACCTTTTGGTCACCAAACATCTATTCAGGATATAACCCACCCAATGTACTTACACACAACTATAAACTGATTCTTCTCCAAATGCAGTATTAAAGAGAAGAGTAAATAAAAGGGACAAGAAAACATTATCCCTTGTATTTGTGTTTTACATGCTGAATAAACAGACCAGAATAATTAAGTTGGAAATGATTTTTATTACTGCTCTTGCGGTATGAATTCCAGTTAGATCATTCTATTTTCCTGTAAAAGCGGCACTGGAGTAGTAATGGCAATATTGATCAACACTGATATTTTTATAGGGAGCAGGTACAAGATAAGTGCGAGGGACTACAACTAATATCCAGATGTTCACTTCAAGGCCTGTCTACTCTTGTCTCACCCTTACGGTTGATATTTGGAAACTGGTTAAGAAATATGTCTGCTCCCATGACAGAGAGAAATGTTCCCATAAGTATTAAATTTGTTCCCTTGTGCTTTTCAGGGCCCTGTACAGCACTGTCCATGTTCAAACTTCCAGCAAATACTTACTCTTTCAGATTATATTAAAAAAAAAGAGTAGCTGGCAATTAAGTGCTAATTATTTACCAGATCTCAGACAGGCCAAATGGGTTCTTCTCTGTGTTTAATGACCTTTCCTTGTTGAAAATACTGCTTAATTTCCCACTTCTGCCACCACCACTTCAACAATATTATGGGAAGTGTAAATAAGACCCCACAGATGCTCTAAACACCTATTCTTGATAGCTGTTCTAGTGGTAAGATGTGGCATCACTGACCGATGCCCAGGCTGCAATCGGCAGCCCCCGGCCAACCTTCCCAGTTTATATACTGAACATGACATTCTATAGGATATCCCTATGGCTAGCTTGGGTCAGCTGTCCTGGCTGTGTTCCCTTCAAGCTTCTTGTGCACGTGCTCGCTGGCAGAGCAGGGGAAACTGAAAAGCCCTTGCCTTAGGGTAAGCACTGCTCAGCAACAACTAAAACACAGTGTGTTATCAATGTTATTCTCATACTAAATCCAAAGTAGTAGCAAGCTACTAAGAAGAAAATTAATTCTATCCCCGCTGAAACCAGGACAACTGTGCATCATAGTGGGTGCAGACTGGTTGCCTTGAAGGACAGATATGAAGGCAGAGGGAACATGACACTTATCTGGGATCAGCTCTCTTTCTTTGATCAGGATCAGAGCAAATTGTAAGCCCACTTGTCTATTCACCTATTGCCAGTAAAGTCAAGGGCTATGCAATATGCCCATCATCTCATTTAGCAAAGGTGGGAGGGAGCTTTATTTATGAGGTGCAGTAGACTTTGTTCAGACCTCTCTCATCCACAGGCCACCATCAAAATCAAAGGCCTTGTGCAATCTGCTGTGAAAGTCATATCCCAGAGAGGGATCCCTGATGTTAACGCTAAGTATCTATTAGCAAATTGGGAGAATTTAACTTCTGAGAGGAGGGATTGATTCTGTAATGTTCCTAAGGACTTGTCTTTTCCTCATTTGCTGCAAAAGTCCATAGATGACTAAAGAGAACTTGTCTTTCTTGAGGAGCAAGACATATTCTTTAAAATTACTTGGCAAAGGAAGGCTGTGGACTGGCTCTTAAGTCATTCATTGTGCCACCCATGTTCTTTCATCTGCTGTCCAACCCCTAACACTGCTTTTTGTGGCTAATGTGGCTGAATTACTACGCCTCGTAGAAACAAAAAGAAATTGAGAGCTCATTATCTGATATCTATTAGGTATTATTCAGAATCACAGAATAACATAAGTCAGAAGGTATGCCTGGAGGTCACGTACACCGACCCTCTGCTCAAAGCAGGGGCAGCTCTGGAGTTGTCTCAATTTTGCTCAGGACATTGTCCAGCTATGTTCTCAGTACGTCCGTGGGTGGAGAGTCCACAGCTTCTCTAAGGCCTTATTCAAGTGATTGGCCAACCTCATGGTGGATTATTTTCCTTATATGTAATAGAAATGTTCCTTGTTGAATATGAGTCTATTCACCTTCAGCCCTTATCCAGGAAAAGCCTGACTCCATCTTCTCTGTAACCTCCCTTCCACTGTGTCTGTATCCACCTGTCTGTTTTCTCATTTGGCATATTTCTCGGGTTCAGTCCTGCCTGCTCCTAGTCTGAGCAAAGCTGTAGGACCTATGCAGTCAATCTAATAGCAGGGGAGGCGAGCATAGTAAACATCTCCCTGAGGAAGCAGCTGGGCAGAGTTCGTCAGTAGTGCCATTATATGCACTCACTCATCATGTGTGTGTCCAACTCCCTGGCCCCCTCGAAGGTGGTTAACCTGTGGAGCTAACATGTTCAGCATGGTCTTTGCCTCTGGCCAGCGAGCCAGGAAACCCCACTTTGCAGGTGGGTGCCCAACAAGCAGGAGCTGGGCTGTTGATCCATGTGCAGCTCTTCACCAGCCCAGGGCTGGGGGGTCAGGGCTGGATTGAAAACCTCGTGATCCATCCATCCATGTAGTCCCAATGACACAGGCAGTCCCTGAGAGGTGGGAGGGTTGAGAAACATTGTGCTATTACACTGCATTTCTTTTTACTCCCTTAAAAAAATCCACAATCATACTCTATTTTATTAATGCCTTGTCACACATTACGATGGCATGTGTATTGCCCCTACTGCTGCAACATGGCTAATTTCCTTGAGGGCTCATTTCTAAAGCTTCTTTGACTTGTCTTTCATATTCTCCTGTTTCCTTGGTGATTTGTCTGGCCTCATCAGTGTCTTGTTACTAATGCATATTTGCTCAGCTGGGAAGTCACTTTCTCATTATTCAAGCCTGCCATGTGCTGGCCATTTGTGATATGAAATCTTGTCTGTTTTACAAAAAGAGAAAAACACTCTTCCAGACTGTCCATGGACGTACTGGGAGAGGGATTTGTATTTTTATTTTGCCATTGCCTGTGTACCTGAGATTTCATTTTGATTCATTCTTTTCCTTCTACCGAAGGAAGATTATGAGAAGAAATATTTAACATCCTTCCCCTCTGTATTTGTGAACAGCTTCTAAGAATTTTGGAACACTTTCCTTGCTGATTTTTGTCCTTTTCCATTTGGCAAACTAACTTCTTTTTCTGTCTGTAAAATAAAGTTAGAAAAGACACAGCAAGTTTTACATAAGGAAAAAGAAGATAATAAAACCTTAGGAATTGCTAGCATAAGTGAATGTTTTAAGTTTTAGGTGAACCCTGCAGTCCTTTCAATGCCTGTGATTTCATACTTTTCAGATCTTGGATTCTAGCGTAGTTTAGGGGAAAGACCTGCACTTTTACATGTGAGAACTACTTCCTGGGGTTCCTGTTTAGTGTGCAAGCCTTGATTTCATTGGGACTGAAAAAAATTAGCCTTGGTTGGGATACATCCTGCCTACTTGAGGCATGTAAGTTTTGCCTTCATTTCAGGTGCCTAGTGCACCAGATGCCCCCGTTCTTCCTGTATAGGGATACATTCCATATAGATAGTAAGTGGAGAGTAATATGCTGCCCCCAAACGTTGTATGGATAGGAGAATTTAGTCTGTCTAACTTCACTAGGTGTATAAGTTGGCCATTCAACTGAGTTGGCATTCAACTGTGTGAGACCATCCCTCTTTGACTAATATTTCAGAATAGTTTGCCACAGATCTTTTCTGGACACTCTGCAGCTACTCCAGATACAGGATTGAGAGTCTGTGCCTCCTTCCCGGGGCAGAACAGGCTGGGTTTGCTGAAACTGCCTGCACAACCCATGATCAAAGTCAGCGCTCCCACCTCAGAGATGTTCCTTTGTCTGCTCTACTTCCCTTTCTTTTAAGGTCTTTGTAACCTTATCATATTTCATTTCAAGCAGCTGTAGACAAAACTGTAACCAAAATAGCAGGGGCAGGACCATTCAGCAGTATAACTGCTAAATTTGTGGCAAATGCTGGTTTTCCTTTTTCATTATTCTGTCAGACTTACAGTATCTTAAGTACAGCCTCAGGCCCTGTGGTCTCTTCTGATCTGCCTCTCTTTTCTTGGCATGCTAAGCTGATGGTTTCATGCTGGAAACCATGCTTTCCTTCTGAGACCCTTCTCTGTCCTGCTAGGCTCGGTGTATGACCACACTTCTAGATATGTCCTAATTTATATTTAAATGTACACATGTAACACTGCCTTTTGGGGAGCAATGAAGAACTGTGGGCAGGGAGGAGGAGAGGAAAGAGAAGGCGTATTTGATGGCTGCACACTGGTACACAACAGCAAGCTATTACTTTCCCTTTAGGGCTTCTCCTATATTTCGAGGCACTGTATGTTGTTTGGTTGTTAGCATTCTTGGCCACACTGGCACTGCATTGTACACAGTCTGAGTAATTCAGATGGCTTCAATAATGCCATCTATATTTAATGTTTCAGAAGCTGTGAAGATTGGTTTAAGATGGTAATTTTCTGTCTGCGCTTTTGAGTTCTACGCAATATGGGTAGTACTGAACTGTCTCTGACAGAGATTTATCATTGGAGGTGGGAATGTGTGAAAAAACAAAATAAAACACACACACCCTTCCCCCATTATGAAGAAATTAGCTACCCGCTTACGCAGGGAGGATTTGGTCCTCATGGATGAAGGAAGCTTAACACTGGAGTGTGGTATTTACCATTTCTATACAGAGCAACTGCAGAGCTGGCACTGGCAACAAGCAATGTCTTGGGGCTTTTTTTGTCTAAAATGCACTGATTGATCTCTGGACAGACACAACCTGTAGGTTAATTCTTTCTCCTTTCCTTTCTCCTCTCTTGAAATGCCAGTAAGAGGATATCAGTGATACCTACCAGTCTGATCTGGACCTACTACACAGCTTCATCTCTTAGGGTCAGCCTGGCAACCATGTTTTGGTTGCACGTAGACCAGCCGAGCATCTGGAGTGGTGCTGGTGGAGTTCTAGGCTGTACAGATGTCTCTCTCCAGGATCCTCAGAGCTGTGAGAAGCACCATGAGATGCTTTTCTGCTTCCCGACCCTGGCGTTTTGGCTCAGGGAAAAGACTCTTGCATAACTTGCAGGGGACCCTCAAAGACTGTTGGAAGACAACAGAAGAATGAGCCAGGTACTTCCTGGCTGTGAAACCGAGAAGTCATTCCTTTGCCAGGGGAAACTGGGGAACTGCTGGCTGAATGCCATGGCTGTGCCACAAAGCTGGGGACATCAGGGCTTAAAGGAAATGGCCAGAGAGGTGAGACAAGATTGAAGGAAGGGACATTGATATCTGTGCTGGCATTAGCTGTGAGACCAGCCAGCAGGATATAACAGGTGGAAAGCAGGGCAGCAAATGCTGCATGGGTAGGTGGGCACAGGGGGGAAAGTTGGGTGAGGTGGCAAAGTGGGTGGAATAGTATCAAGAGTACAAATGTCAAAACCAAGAAGAACCATGTTTTATTTTAATTGATTATGGTGTGTACTTGCAAGCAATCTGAAGGGCAGAATATCTATAGGATCAATTTTTAATAAACACATTTGTGAGAAAAACAAAATAATTCTGAAAAATTAAATACTGTAATCTTGGTATCATTCATTACAATCTTTATGGAGAGACTGTCTGTTTATATGTAGGCATGTCAGCAGTCCCAGTTACGAAACTTGCCTCATTCCTGCCAGTATAAGATCCTCTTCCCATTTGCATCTAACCTTGCCAAACATCACGTGTTTCTGCTGAAATTTTCAGGCTGTTCATCTGTCTTAGGTTGATATTTTTTTCAGTCAAATCTATTTCTTCATTTTCCAAATTGAGACTAGAGAGGAAAAATACAGTCTTTGGCAGGTATGACTCCTTGTTACAACTTCTTGGTGGTGGCATCAGTCACTCAGGACAAAGATCTCAGAACCTGACCCATGCAAAATTAGAAGATTCTGCAGCTTTTAGAGATAAATTTGAGGGAGTAAAAAAAAAAAAAAAAAAAAAGGTTAAACCCCCAGGGAATGGCTACATGGTTTAAACAATTATGACATCTTTGTGGTTGGATGGAAAGGTCCCAGTTCTGAGTTCTGTGAATGAAAAACCTTATGTGTGACTGGGAATACAGTACCTTAGTTACAAATACTGTTTTCCCCATGAAAATAAGACCCATTTGCTCTCTTTGAAAATAGGAGCCTATGCACACACAGTAAGCTTACAGTAGTTGACGGTTTAACCATTAAGACTGCTGGAAGGTTTTATCTCATATCAAGTGCTTTGCAGCTCATATCGCAACCAGAATGCTCACTCTTAACCCAGAGAAACTTGAGCATGTTGGAAATTTTCCTGGGATTCCTGTTCCTGGCTGGTCCAGAGCCAAGTACAAAGATGAAGAGCAGGGAACATCTTTAGTGCTCTCAGAGGGTGTCTTCCACACCACTTGCTCCCATGCTCGGTCAGTTTTGGAAAAAATGCCTCAAACAAAAAACAGGAAAAGTTGAGATCAAAGGAAGAGGGATACAATTAGACTAAATCACATTGGGGGATCACAGTGGGAGATCTGAAAATAAAATAGTGTAAGTTTATAAGCTGATCTGCAGTATGTAAAACTTGGCCATGGTGGAGCCGTGGGGAGTGGGTGGGTGGGATGGGGAAGGAGTTTTCAGTTCTGGCAGAAATGTAACAAGTTCAACCCAGATGTGAAACTTGGTTTCCCATGTGTAACAGTCATTGGGAGTGAAAAAGCTTTCCAGGGGCAGGGAAGGACTGAAAACTGACTTGAGATCTCCCAGATGGGAGTTTATATTGTCCAGAAGAATGTGCTGTATGGTTTCTCCCAGAAGCTGGAGTAAAATCTCTGAACCAGGGTGAAGGTGCAGTCTGGTGGTGATGTTCTCCTTGGATATGCATGGCTATGCAGTTCCTTTAAGAGGCTGTGGAGCAAACAAGATCTCTTGTGAGATCCCCCTCAGACTCCCAAGTACTTGTAAAACTGCACTGAGATAATGAAGATAATTAAGTCCCATGCTTCAAGGTTTCAGCTGATTGCCTGGAGACAAAAAGAAGAGCTTTCCTCCCCCAATACATAATCAGCTAGATGCATTCCTGTCTGTGTATGAAGATCATTCTCTTCGTTTTGGCTCCTCCCTTTGAATCATCATAGGCTGGGCACAGTGGTGAGACATAACGCTCAGAAAAGACTTTGAGATGGCAGGCAAAAGCTCCTTTCTCTTAACAACCCTTGCCATGTTCAGGTGTGTAAGGTCAAACAGGTTGCAGCTGGGAAGGAGAGGACATTTCACAAGCCCTCATTAGGTGACACATCTGCTTACCAAACTTCAGGTGTCTCAGCTAGTGACCCTTGAAAGGGCTTATGCTATCTTTCTGGTGTCTTGTATGCTCTGCTTCTCTTCCAAGGATTGGAGTTCCTTCTTTCTAAGTTACAGGCGTCAGCTAGAGCTATCATGGGTGAAGCTTAATGGTCTGTAGTAACAGGAGGTTATGTGAAGTAACCAAATGGTCCCTTCTGGGCTAAAAAGTTATGAAATGTCTGGAAATCTCTAACTGTGCTAAGGATCTGCATGGGTATCAGTGTGTGAAATATAACAGTATACACAAATTCAGTGTATCTCTGAAAATGTAGGGAGTAATACCCGACAGGCAAGATGAACACAGACCTGAGGTAGCAATCCATCCCTGGTCAAGAAATACCAAAGTAGAGCTTCCCACACAACAGTTGGTTGGGCAAGAGTCTCAGTGGAACAGACCTTCTTATTTCATGTAAAATCTTGAGATTTTATATGCTCTTGTGCTATGGTAGAGTGAATACACATACCTGAATGTCTCTTGAAGGCTCCCAGGGAGCAGTGCAGGTGGCAAGATCCATCAAAAAACTAACCCAGCTGGACTGTAGAGTGTGTGAGATATAATCAGACATATACCCATGTGTATTTTTACTTCAGTGGCTGAATTAATCCATCATACTGGTGTTCCCTTACAACAGAAATACACTACCAATAACTCCATCAGTGCCTGAAATGTCATCTGTTTCCAAGCAGCTCTGAAAACAATACTGGCAGCAAGTCCTTTGATGCCTGGGACTTCCAGTGCAGTGGAACAAAGCCAGAGACTATTTCTAGCTTTGCTATCTGTAATTTACCAAGATGCTGAACACCGGCAACATCTGTTTGAGTCAGAGTTACCAGTCCTAAGCACAAGCATAAACTGAGCTGTAGATGCTTAGATACATGGTTAGATCAATAACGCAAGTTAGTAAAGCAGTTCCTCATTCAAGCAGTCCTTAAAAAGGAGTGTGCTTACAAGCGGTATGTTGCCCCAGTAAAATATATTTTCCTTTCTTGATCATTAAGGGAAAGCACCATAAACTCCTGTTTAATCTCATGTTTATCTCCTCTTGCTGTTCTGCATGTCTATCATTCATCACATCAATACAAAAATATGTAATTATTTCAGAATTGTCTACTGACCTGCTCTTGACAGTCACAATATATCTATGCATAACCTAAAGCTAGCCAAGACCAGGGGACATGGGCTTTTAAAGATGCCCCTACATCCCAGAATTGTCTTCATAAAAATAGGCTTTGGTCATAGCTTTTTGTTTTGACAGTTCAGATTGGCAGTCTTCCTGGCTGATATATTGGTTGTAAGGTGTCAGTTTTCCTGATCTAATAAAATACCACAGCAAGGGAAAAAAAGGAAAGGTTTTGTCTTCTTGGCAACTCAGTGTGAAAGTTTTCTAGAATATTGCTTTGCATAGAATGAAAATGGCTGTGGGCCAGTGTCTAATTATATTAAAGGGCTGTGCTTTTACATTATTTATGTACCATGGTGTTTACCCTAGTATTATTAAAACCGCCGCATATACTTCTACAAATAAGATTTTGGTTCAGATGAATGTGACAGTCACGCTGTGGGTGATATACTGTACCAGGAATTTCTGCTTTAATGCAAGAAATAGCTTAACACACATTAACAGATGCATTACTTGTGGAGCACTGCTGCAGAAGGAGATGCAGATGAAAATAATTTGCCTCTGGTCCATTTAGACACAGCAGAATATGCAACAGTAATAAATGTGGGAGCAGACTGCAAAGCATTGTCTGAAATGAGGATTTATCAAACTGAGGATTTAAAACCACTTTGGATCCAAATGATGCTAACCAGAAACTTCTTTTGTTTGTGCAGCAATTGCTGAGCATACAGGAAGAATTAAATAACAAAAAATCCGAACTGGAACAAGCCAAGGAAGAGCAAACACATACACAAGCAATGCTTAAAGTCCTGCAGGAACAGGTGAGTGTTTCTGGTGGCAGAAGAATGCTGGCTTAGGCATGCTAAGGGGATGGAAGACTCATGGCTTCACCTCCAAAATCCATAGAAGTCTGACCACAGAATATGCTGTGAGCAATAAATAACCTAAATAGCCTGTGTGTCCGCTTTGATTAGTGTTTGTGAATGCAGCTGAGGCTAACACAGAGTTTGAGAGAACAGTGAAAAAGGACCCTTATTTTATAGTATCCAATACTGAATTTCATGTCTTGAGTAACTTTTCCTCTTACATTGTTCTTCATAGATATCAGTAATGAGTGTTTTTGCTCTGAATTAAAAAAATGTTGTGAGAGTTAAATATCCCTGAAATAAAACAGGTCTTTCTTTTGAGACTAGAATTGGGGGAAAAAAGAAAAAAAGAGCTTGGCATGTCCTCTGTTATTCATGCAAATATGAGTAAAGAAAAAACTTTATCATTATGGCACTAAAAAAATAGTAACAAATGCACATATTCAAGCAGTGAGAAGCGAACCTCTATAAATCTGATTATCACACCTTCTTTGATACTAAGGTGTTCTGTGACACTGAGAAGTGTATTTGATAGTATTGTTTTAGAAGTATGGTAAGATGGATAGTTACACAGCAAAAAGAAAATCTAGTGATAAATCTGTAAATTTGGAGATGAAGCCGGTCATTGTGTGCAAGCATAGTGTGCACAAATATATTTTGTCTTGTATAGACCATGTGGATTGGATTTACTGAAATCACAATCCCCACCTGTACTGCACAGTCTCTGCTTTGAGACCTTATTTGAATCCCTTCTATATAAACTCTGAGCTAAAATATTTGGTGACTTTGTTAGGTATATGCAGTTTAAAGACTGTGGGATCTGAATTGCTTAGATGGCAGAGATTCAAAATGCTGATGATCCTTATGTTCAGGATTTTTCAGCATGTATGTCTAAATATGTCTGCAGACAGATTTATACATTTAATGTACATATTGGGAAAAATAAATTATGCTTATTTCAGATTTTTTTTAATTCTCATCATGAAAGCTGTGACATTGTTCCCCTTTGAAATATTTCTCTTTGAATATATCTAGTGACAAATATATTCTAGAAACTAATAATGTAAATTCTGGAAAAAAATGAATATTTTATGTTCAGATACATGTTTTTAGCACTTATGGTTAGAGAGATAACCTTCTAAATGAGAGCTGATGCAAGACTATTACACAAAATGCCATGAGGAAGAATGAATTTGGTAATGACAGAATCTTTATAAACACAGAATTCACCCAATCTCTTGAGTTAATTGTATCTCATTTCCATTTTTACATGGCATTCAAAGTATAGCGTTATAAAATACTTAGAAAAAATGAAATTGCATGAAGTTATTTTACATCTTGGTAGCAATCAAATGCTGCAAAAACATACAGGAAGATCTGACAATACTAGGCCCCAGCAGGGACCACCAGGGCAGACTTTTGAATCTCTGTAGACTCCTACTAATTGCGAATCAAATGTGCGCTCCTGCTAGGCAGACAGACAAAACAGTAGCTGGAAGAAAGGCAGGATAGATCTGCATTTCTCTTGAGAATTAGCTCTGAAACATGCCTAAGGCCAAGACTGTAAGTAGCCAGAATTCCTAAGGAGTGCTACACAGCAAGCATGCTTCTCCAACAACCCTGAGCCAGTTCCAAAACTTTCCAGAACAGCAGAAGCCCTAGCACTAATGACCTCTACTTGCCAAAGCTCACAGCTTTCTTTTAGAAGTATCACAGTTCATCTGCGTGTTTTATCCACAATGGGTATTGAAAATCATCCGGCCGAGTCAAGTAAATATGAACATTTATTTCAAAAATAAATAGCACTGGGCTACCACCTTGACTGTATGACGTGATTTTGTGACATGCTAGCTAAAGTCTACCTTTTCATCTCAAGCTGGCAGAGGGATCCCACATTGCCTCACCACGGGCATGTTCACACAGAGGTGCAGCTGTGTCAGAGCATGTCTGCTGGCTCAGCACATCTTATACTGATCCAGTTGCACCAACCCAGCCGCTACCAGGTGGGGACGTCATGCTGGGAGATGTCCTCTTTGCTTGTGCACCATATTGCATTACTGTAGCCAAAAGGCTTCTGGATCAGATCTGGCCCACGCCTGCCAGCTCTGGTTATCAGACAGATTCACACCCACTGGTTTGGGTCAGAACTACCCCACAGTGACATTAGACTTATCAGAGACTTCTGACTCCTCAGCCCTTCTCCTTTCCTTTCAAGCAGGCCCTTAGTTTTTAATGGCACTAGTTCAGTGTTTTCCCTCAGCATACTCTCTGCTGGTAACATCACACTCACCACCAACCTGCAATGGAGCTGGCCTAGAGGGTAAGGCAAGTCCTGTTTATCCAATATTGTATGTTTTTTCTGAGGTTTCTATTCCAACACTTCAGTATTTAGGATGTGAGAGAAGAATATAATTTAAACTTTAATTTAGAAAAAAATGATACTGGAAAAAAAGGGACTTTACCCCTTTAACCTGTGGTAATGCAGCTGCACATTTTCTATCCATAAGTTTTCCCCCATTATCTCCACTGGTCCACCTCCGCTTCCTGTTGCAGTGGTCCTAGTGTAGATGTGGATGCTAGCACCTTCTTGCTTGAGCTCTGGCATCCTGTTCAGAGCATGGCATGCGATACAAAAGATGGAGATGCTCAAGCATCCTGTCTGCATTAGATTAACTGGTGGAGCAGTGACAGGGCGATGATAGCGGGAAACCATGGTAGGATGAAAGCCTGCCAGACCAATGGAGGCTAGAGACTGAGCCCACTTCCCCGGTCAAATGCACATGTGGTTCATGGAGGAGTAGTGTGTCACCAGCAGAACGCATGCGGAGCATTGCCCAAGGAGCTGGCAGTCACCAAGGGGTGATGGCACTTTATCAACCTGGAAAAGGAAAGGCAAAAAGTAAGTAATGAACAGCACTCCTCAAGTGCTCAGAATGTGGCATCAGCATGCAGAACAATTTTACATACCCGACCATGTTCTTCTGACCTCATATTCAGATGAGTAATTCAGCTGAACTCAACAGGGCTGCTCGTGTGAGGTGAATTTCTATAATGAAGAATTGGCAGAATCGGGAAATGGCTCTTTCAGTCACACTGTGATACAGAAATACCTAATTCTGGTGCTTGACTGGAAGCAGCCATCTCTGCTTGTTCCTACCAGCCATCCTCACAGTGAGGTGGTTTCACAAGATGGTTATTTTTTCCAGTGTGGGGAAAACATGTAGCATTCATTGGAAATGCATCACCCTGCTGTCAGTATAAATTGCAGAGTTTTCAAGGGTATTGAAAGATGAATATCAGTGAATTGAACCAGGAGACCTGATGAGTTTGCAGTCCCCAGCTATCCTTTGTAATACTTTATCAAGGATTGCTAGCCCCTTCCCTCTCCATCAGGACTGGTTTAGTGGCTTGAACAGCAGTTCCTAAACCGGTGCATTTTACAGCCTTGCATAATAAGGTATGCAGAGACCATGTCCTGCTTACCTTAATTGTCAGATTGGAAACTGTGAGAAGCCAGGAACTGAGTCATACACAGTTCAGTCATTGCTGCCCCATGGCAAAAAGATGATGAAGGTACCTGTGGTGGTAGTCCACCAATGCTTCTGGGTCAGACACCTAATTGAAACATAATAGTGTTCAATTTCACCTGGATTTTTGGACTGTTGTCATTCAGGATCACAGTTGTATCATCAACAGTTACATCAACACCAGCTTCTTTGGCAAAAAACAAGGAATGCAGAGGAAAGTTCTGCTTATTGTTCCCCATCTTCCCCCACCCTGCTACCCACCCCCAGATATCTACTCTGAATTAAGTTGGAATAAAAGTATGACTTTTCAGAGATTTTGCCTAAAGAGCAAATGGTTCTGAGGACTTCGTCTAAGTGTACAAACCTCTATGGCTTATAGGCACAGGAGAGCTGCGGTGTCTCCTCCTCTCTGTTTGCTCAGTCACAGGATGAATGACTGTGTATTTCACTGTGGCTGGAGACATGAGGTAGGACATTACTTAGATCTCTTGGGAGTGATTTTTACAACCCCCAGTGTAATCCTGGATTTCCCCCCAAAAGCTAATTCAGGAGGAAAAAAGAAGTTTTGGTTCAGATCATATATTTGGAATTGGCAGTGTCTCGGTTCTTCGTGCCACTGGTTAAATAAAAGAACTGTTCTTCTCAACTTCTTTTCCATCATACCCAGGAGCCATGTCAGTTACTTAGATGCTTCCTCAGGAAGGAAACATACAGTAGCACTTTGGCATTTTAAACATCTAAAAATATATCATTCAAAAGTAATCATTAGCAAAACACTATTTAGCTAGTGGCAACTTGCAAATATTGTAAAGTTTAAATGAATAGCGACAAGAATGGGAAATGAAATCGTTTATTATTCTTAAGAGCCAATTCTGTGTACTTTTTATGCCTTGAAACTACTTTCTAATCTTATTATTTAAAAAATAATGACCCAGTCTTATTATTTTCTTTTTTTTTTACCCCCAACCTATCAAGCCTTAAGTATGTTGGTTTCAAAATGGTTTGAGCAAAAACTCATTAGAATTATATGCTCCATCTGGTTTTCTCATTGCAAGCTTTATAAAATGCTCCTTCAAATAAATCAAAGATAACAGTGTGAAATACTCAAGTAAAGTGCTTGCTTTGTTCTGTTTTGTTTTTTGTTCACTCTTTGCAGTTAAAAAGTGCCAAGGAATTAGCAGAAATCAATGAACATGATGAATCTCAAGCAAATGTAGGTACAGCTATCTATGCATAGATTTATATATATATATATATATATATGCATGCGTATAGTCTCAATTTACTATTTATGTCTTGAAGCTGATAGAATGGATGAACGATTTGCACATCAGGTTTGAAGTGCCTGTTTTTCTGGAAGCCATAGGTTCAAATCCCAGCAAACTTCATTTCGAGGTAGATAAATTGGGTTCCATGCAATTTACTTTGTAGGATTTATTTGGATGAGACTTTAACAGCCAATGTCCTACTTGCTGTATGTGGGTGTTAAAGATACCATGGAAACGACAAGAGAAATGCTTTGCCTTAGTGTCCTGTCCAGGATTACTCAAGCTACAAAGTTACACTGTTTGTCTCTGTGGCTGCCACTTTGCAGCTGAGCAAGTCTGGCCAGATTTCAGTTCTGAGTGAAGTGATTCATATCCGTGTATAATTTGGAAACAGTTAATTTGCACAAGACGACTAAATTAATTCACTGGATGATTATTTTGTCCAAAGTCGTTAAAGGACTTGTTAAGGTCATGTGTTTTTAAAACCTGCTGCCAAAAACATGCTTCTGTTCTTCCCTTAATAATTGCAGTCACAACAGCAATTTGGATAAGGGGAAAGAGAAAAAAGGAAAACTTTCCTGAAATGTTTGTCATCCAAACTGTCGAGCTTTGTGCTTTGTCATAAACATATGAAAATTAAAATTGATTATATACGGTATCTTCCTCCTAGCCAAGAGAACTAGCAGCAGTCTGAACACTAATATATTTTAACATCTATTTTAGTCAATGTGTTGTCCAATGGCACAGCCAGGAAAACAGTTTTATTTTAAACCTGAATGGAATGCTCAAATTCTGTGGGCTGCTTTGTGATAAGGAAATGTTGTCCTCTCTTTTTTAATCCTTTCCTGAATCTCATTCATTGTGGTCTGTTTCCGCAGTGAAGTCGATAAAGCCTCATAGCTCTCAGCATTTGGACAGGAGACATTCAATACTGTCTGATAGCTCCAACCAATCTGCAATTGCAGTCTGTCTGCACAGTGTCTCATTGCCCCTTTGAAAGATTCTGTTTGCAAACCAAAATAAAGACATTAATCCACCAATGATCTTGAAATGCTCACATTTGCTACCTAAAACCTTGTCATTGTACAACAGCTGGTTGCAGGTTTCCTAAAGGAATTTAGAAATGTAAGACTTAGATACTTTCTAAAGGAACTTGCTTCATCTCCAAAAATGTGGATAAAACAATGTTTTAAAGGATTGAAATGTTTTAAAGGAAAATTACCTAACAGCTTCCACTTGTATATATACTCATATATTCATATATATACTCATATGTACGAGGCTCATATATAACTGGATAAAACAGAAGGCCTATAATATAGAAGTTGAAATAGCATTAAAATGAAACTTTATAATTGCATAAAGAGAGTGTTTTGGTACATCATTCCCAGATATCTAAACCAAAATATTTCAGTATCTTTGGTTAATGGTAGATTTTTCAAAATTTAATATTTTGTTCCAGTTTGTAGTTGTAGGAATTGTTGAAATGCCTGAATTTTCCATAGGATAGAAACTCCATTTTCTGTCCCACGTTTCTATAAGCTCTTCCCATGATGACCTCATAGCAATGTTACCCTCCTAAGAAAAGAAGTCAGTACCTAAAATAATGGTGAAAAGGGAGACCAGACAGCTACAGTTATTAAGTAACAGTTGCAGCTGTGTAATCCAAAAATTATGCCACCATGAAGTCAGAGAAAGCACAGCAGCAGAAATGGAAATCATAGGATCATAGAATCATTTAGGTTAGAAAGGACTTTTAAGATCATAGAGTCCAACCACTAACCTAACACTGCCAAGTCCACCACTAAATCATGTCTGTAAGTGCCATATCTACATGTCTTTTAAATTCTTCCAGGGATGGTGACTCAGTCACTTCCCTGGGCAGCCTGTTCCAGTGCTTGATAACCCTTTCAGTGAAGAAATTTTTCCCAACATCCAATATAAATGTTCCTGGCACAACTTGAGGCCATTTCCACTTGTCCTTGTCATTTGTTATCTGGGAGAAAAGATTGACACCCATCTTGCTACACCCTCCTTTCAGGCAGCTGTAGAGAGCAATAAGGTCTCCCCTGAACCTCATTTTTTCCAGGCCAAACACCCCCAGTTCCCTCAGCCGCTCCTCACCAGACTTGTGCTCCAGACCCCTCACCAGCTCCGTTGCTCTTCTCTGGACACGCTCCAACACCTCAATGTCTTTCTTGCAGTGAGGGGCCCAAAACTGAACACAGGATTCGAGGTGCGGCCTCACCAGTGCTGAGTGCAGGGCAATGAGAAATAGAGAAACAGAGGGAAACAACTGATGTTGAAGCATTTGCTACAGTAATGAACTTTGTAAAATGGTAGTTGAACAATTGTCATTTATATCAAATATGTAGTGCTCAGGTAGTGTGCCTTGCAGGTTGTCTCTCCACATCTATTCTCAGCAGACTTCATGGTTCTTGCCCTTGGCCAGTGTGCAAATCTGAGCTGATCAAAGAGAAAAAGGCTTGGTGGCTCCTACGTGGCTGTTAGTGAACTGTGATGCATATAATGGGATTAGGACATATTTGTTACAGTTGGCAGGCTGAATTCAGCAAGTGAAATACCTCTACATGCCGAGCAACAGTGGGAGGTGTTGGTAAGGAAAAATGGCAACGTATGTCTATACACTGAACACACAATCTAATCTTCACACTATGGCATATTTAGATTACATACTCTGCAGAAAATCAGGCTCCTAGAAAGGACAGTAGGAACTTTAGGCACACTGCATACACATCAAGAAAGCCCATACTGTAACCTTAAAAAGATTATTTTCTGCAGTCCTCAGGCTTTCTTTTGATGGCACTGCTCTGCATCGTATTTTACCTTAGAAAATATTGTTCCTTAAACTAAAACCTGGAAATGTTTTTTTCCTAGCAAAAGCATACAGATAAAAATATATACTTAGACCTGTTGTGGTGTGTCTTCAACATTTCCATTATGTGAGACCATCCTGAAAGGGAAATAAAGATCTGAACACCATTGGAAAAAGAAAAACATCCCTCCTGAAATGCACCCAACCTATAAATGGATGAATCTTCTTTTTTTTTTTTTTTTTCCCCTCTTGTTTTTTTGCAGGAGAATTGAACACAGTTAACTAAGAGGCTGGAGCAATTGCAGTGTTGCCCTCTCTGCCATGGCAGTTCACACACAAATCTGGGGGGGAGGGGAAAACATGAAATTTTAGTGTATTGCCAGTACATCTGTTATTTCCAGAAAGCAAAACCATCTTGCAAGGCTCTGTAAACAGTCCTAAGGGTGTTTCATGAGTGATTTGCCAGGTACATGTAGTAATATTTGTTATGGCTGTTGACATTTCCCAGCAATACTCTATGTCAGGAAAGGCCAAGTGTCAGGCTCAAGCGGTACACAGAGCCCGAGATCCTGGCCTGGTGTTAAGAGAGACTCCGACACCCAGGACTGCCAGAGGTGCTGTCAATGAGTGTTCATTTCCTTCAGCCCTGTGATCAGGAAAAGATTGCTTCTTGCTTCTAATCTGCCCCCCTTTTAATTTCCTTTTCATTGCTGCATATAATGATCTTTAATTCACATCTTCTTAACTGAAGAAAAAACTAATGGCCAATGGGCAATTATAATTTCAGATATAATCCTCTTCCAGGATGTTCCTGGACTCTTGGGACCTGATTAGTCCCAACATGAAAAAAAAAAAATCTTGCTTGGGAGGTGTGCTCGAGTAGAGAAATTTTGCAAACTGAAAATACTAATCACATGTTTTGCAGCTAACTCTATAAAGGCAATTTAGTCTTTCACTGTTTTTATAGGTTCAGCAACATTCTGTGGAGCCTCTTGTATACAGGTTAATTCCCTGTTTTGATCAAAGATTTCCTTTTTCTCACTGCTGAGTTCAATATACATAGGGCACTGCATACAGAGACAGGGTATAGCCCTGGTGATTCTATCACTGTTTTGAGGGTGGGAAGGTTGACATCCATGGTATCCCTCTATTGCTAATGGAGAAAGGGAGATTATTTTTACACAAGCCTCATATTAGAAGTACTTAGTGATCTTTTAGGAGTTTGGTGCTCTCCCTTGACAGGTATCTGTCTTCCTTAGATAGCTCCTGTGAATAACTCCTACCCTTTGTAAAAGTACCATAAAATGGTAGACAAGAGTATCAGTCCTCCAAGGTCAGACCACAGTAAGAGATGGGTCATGGTCACAGAGGCATTTTGAATGCCCAGATTGCAATTGCATGGTAAAGTCCTGACTCTGTTTAAGTCAATAATTAAATTACCATCAGGTAAAAAAAAAAAAGGATTTCACCAGATGACTTTTAAGGTTACTTCATTATTGCCAAGGCTTAATAAAATAAATATATTTCAGAGGGTGAAGCTGATTTCACCACAAGGTTTTTTACCAGCTTTTTGTTCTGCTTGAGTTTTATTCGTAGAACAAAGTAATGACTTTGACTTCATGCCTCTAGTTAGCATCTCCAGCAGCTTGGACACAATATTCTGTGGGTTTTTTCTTCAGACATGAAATCAATAATATTGAGAAGGGATGCATTTTTCCATTTGAATGCTTGAAGCTGTTATCAGAGCATTTCTCAAGTTCAACCAAACATCTTACATTTGATGTTGAATCTTCCCTTAATTTTCCCTCTCTGTATCTGCTTTTCAAGCAGTTACCAGATGATGCCTGACTCTAAGGAGGAGTATATCCAGGGTGAAATATTTCCACCATTTTACTAAATTGCTCACTTTATGCTGCACTGAAAGTGACATTATTTGTAACTGCACCCTAGTTTTCTCTTTTCACATACTCTGGTTAATCACTGATGATCTTTACCAAAGAGAAGTAAAGACAGCTCTTAAATGAGGCTTATTTTTGCAACAAGCTGGGCAAGGATTTAAGAAGCTAACCCACTTCAATTTTTGCAGAAGTCTGTAATTCCATCAGACTCATCAGAGTTAAATTATTGCACTTCACTACACAAACCTTTAACGGAAGCACCCAAGGGTACCTGCAGTGAACATCCCATGTCAGCGTATGTGTTAGTACACACCTGCCATAAGATGGGGCACTACCATGCTGACTGCCTCACATCAAACCAGGTGAGATGAAAAGGACCCCTGGACACAAGCAGAGGAGAGGGAGCTAGAAGAGTGCAATGCCTGCTCAAATCATCATCCCAGTGGTTTGAGACTACAGGAGAAAAGTTGGTCACCCTTATTGATGAAGATCCCAAGCGACTGCTGATGGTTTTGCTTCACTTTCTTGATAGTGCAACAGCCATTTCTGCCCACTCTTCAAAAGACTTCAGCTAGCCCACTCTTCAAAAGGCTTGCCTTTCCCAGAACAGCACAGGCTTGTGATAAAAAATGTGCTCAACATGGATAATGTAAGAGCAATTTGGTCCTAAAGTTACAGGCCAGAACACCCCAGTGCAGGGCTTGCACATGTCAGGAAATGAGTGTGTCTTTTCTGTCTGAGCTTCCCAGGTTTGTAAGCTGCGAACCTCAGCCTCAGCAAACTTCCATGTGTCACTTAGTAGCTTTCTTGGCTTTGCTGAGGTCCTCTGGCCTTGCAGCAGGCATTTCTGGAGCACATGGGAGTGAGTAGGTGCTGCAAAAAATGAGGTGATGACAACCGAGGGTGGGGGGAGCATGCTGGCAGTTTTTCCATACCCGAGAGCTCTGGGGTGACATCCTCCACAGAGGATGACAGAAGTTGGGGTTTGCTTCTGTCCTCCACCTGAGAAGGTCCAAAGCTGCATTTTGCAAAAAGAGTGTGGGCTACGTGCATTCTCCAGCCCCTCTGTTGTAACTGCTCCCCTTTGCAAGACCGTATTAGGTCAACTAATTCCTTTAAGAAATGCAGTCTAGAGAGGGCAAGCAGGGGTGCAGGGGTGAGGATAACCCCTTGAGGAGAGAGAGGTGTGGGGTTTGGTTTCTCGTTATGGGTGTGTTACATCATTAGAAGAAGGTGCAAGGACCCTGTAACCTGATCAGAGCAGGATGTAAAGACCCCAGGGATTACAAGGACCCGTTTGCTGTCTGGTTCTTCTGTCCTGGTGGGGCCAGGACTAGGGGGTGAGGAGTGGCTGTGCCTCTCTTTGCTCCCTGCCTTTTCTATTCCAGGCATTTATTTGTAGTCCTTCCATCACTCATTCCTTCTCATTTCCTTCAATTTAAGGCATGTGGAGTATGATAAATTCAAGCAGCTATGACTGTTCGCAGATCAGCAGCTTTCCTACTTACCGCGGCAGGCATGAGGAATGACCACCTCATGAATTCAATACCGCAAGGCCTGAAAAATAACAGGAGTTTAACTGGCTGTTTAGGACCATGTTATCAAAAAGCCTGCTCAGCCTTCAGAAGTTCTTACACACTGATAGATCAAGTCCCCCTAAGCTCCCCCCTTTGCCGCCCCAGCCCTGGTTCAGCATGTTAAAGGACAGCAATAGAGTTTCATTAGCACAGTGCAGATCTCTCTGCTGGCTGAATCACAGTCTCTGCAGTTTCAGCCACGATCTAACCCTACGGGGAGCAAATGACTACAGCAGACAGAAGTATATTCTGACACAGAGTGTGCTACCTGAAGCAGATCTGGGCTGTAGCAATAACCCCTTTGTTAACGTGCAGCAAGAAATCACATCACTTCCCTTGTTCCTAATTAAAAGTGTCAGAGTGGCATCATAACTTGGCTTTTGATTGGACTGAATTCCTGTCATCTGAGGGAGAAGAAGAGAGAACTCTGAGACACAATGATAAAACCCATTCAGCCACCCACTCAGCAAATCACAAAAGTTTTTTTACTTTAAATTTCATATGAGCTCCACAGGGAGACAGTTCTTCAATGCCCGGAGCTACCTGACATTTTAATAATATCTGATCATTATGTGCAGCCTTTCATCCCAAAGCATTTTCCCTCAGTATTTATACTGCACACGTATACAGAAGTCATCCCGTCATTTCTAGTGAGGAGTAACATTCAGCCTTATACATATGCAGCTGTGTGCTTAACCCACACAGTGTACAAGGCAGATTGGCTTGTCAGAGCACTCAGGCTCCCCCGCAACCACCTGAAGGATGACGGACCACCTCTGCTTCAGCCATACGCCTGCTACTGCAGTCCTGGGGGTTGTACACCACATTCACACTCCCTCCAACTTGCTAAAGTCCTTCAAGGAACAGAGAGGAAAAAGTGACAGAAGTGAAAAAGGAACTTCAGTAAACCCAGGATCTTCAAAGGACCATAGAATCATAGAATGGTTTGGGTTGGAAGGGACCTTAAAGATCATCTAGTCCCACACCCCTGCCATGGGCGGGGACACCTTCCACCACACCAGGTTGCTCAAAGCCCCATCCAGCCTGGCCTTGAACACTGCCAGGGATGGGGCATCCACAGCTTCTCTGGGCAACCTCTGCCAGTGTCTCACCACCCTCATAGGAAAGAATTTCTTCCTAATGCCTAATCTCAATCCACCCTCTTTCAGTTCAAAGCCGTTCCCCCTTGCCCTATCGCTACATGCCCTTGTAAGAGCCCCTCCCCAGCTTCCCTGTAGGCCCCCTTCAGGCACTGGCAGGCTGCTATAAGGTGTCCCCAGAGCCTTCTCTTCTCTGGGCTGAACAACCCCAACTCTCTCAGCCTGTCTTCACAGCACAGGTGCTCCAGCCCTCTGATCATCTTTGTGGCCCTCCTCTGGACTTGCTCCAACAGGTCCATGTCCTTCTTATGTTGGGGGTCCCAGAGCTGAATACAGTACTCCAGGCGGGGTCTCATGAGAGCAGAGGGGGAGAATTGCCTCCTTCCACCTGCTGGCCGTGCTTCTTTTGATGCAGCCCAGGATATGGTTGGCTTTCTGGGTTGTACATTGCTGGGTCATGTTGAGCTTCTTGTCAGCCAACACCCCAAAGTCCTCCTTGGGGAATGTTCATCATCTTAATCAAGATCTACCCGCAAGGAATGACAGCTCCAAAATGTTTGTTTCAAGTACTTTTCATGTTTCCAGATGTGGAGATTCCTGTGAATATGGGGGTTGCCCTCAGTTTTCAGATACCTAAAATTAATAACTTTCAAATACAAATCCTTGCTGAAAACCATTCACTCTCATAAAACATTTACGGTTGGGCTTTACCCCTCCAATTGCTTACTTTTATTTTAACAAAGGCATTTTCAAAACAATTCTACACATCCCCGAAAGAAAATGAGCTGTGGGTTTTTTCCTAACTTTTTTTTTAGAAGTGCATCATTCTCGGGGAGATTGCTAGAGCAATATTTGTGTTAAAGACCATTTGAAGGCGCTTTCATAAGTTCTCAGTCTCAAGTACGCATGAAGTATCCCCTCCTACAATGACTTCAGCAGAGCTGCTGGGCAGGCAATGCTTTCGTTCAGCCAACCATTGGTGTGCTGCAGCTCCCTAACACAAAGGATGCAAAATGACAATTACCTTTTCCCTTGCAAAACAACCACCTTCACATCACATTAAACATCTGTGGTAAGTCATCAGGAACCTACACATAAATCCAGCTTTAGAAAATGAAGCAACCTGATCATACTTTTATAAATAAGCATGAAGTAACTTTCATATTAGTCATCTGTATTTTGCATATGTACCTTCCCATAAAATAGATGTGCTCAAATACAATGAGAACAACATAAAGAGATAGTGACAATGAGAAAAGCATTTTCATATTATTGCTAGTTGCCTAAACTCAGCAGGTGAAAGTTATAATAGTAAAAGCTTTGTAATGAAAAAGTTAAAAGCATCTCTCTGGCAAATGGATTGGAAAAATAGGTTGTCAAGAGCACCATAATACAATTAATCTTCACTCTTGGAAACAGTTCTATCATGTAGGATAAATCAGACAAACAAATCTTAGATCCATAGAGGTGTGTTTGAAGTGCTTCGTTTGCAAGATCTTATATTCGCTGTTCTAATTTTTCTTCGTTGTTTCTATAATTTTAAAGCCAGATAATTGTTTTAAGCCAGCTGTCAACTGTTTATTTGTTAATCGGTGCACTCTTAAATTTACAGTCATGGTACATTATATATTAGTGTACTTTAGAAGTAAATTTCTGTATTAGTATGCTTTCGAAGTAAATACAATGACCTGTGGCTGGCAAAACAAACACTAGTTTCTTGCATAGCACAAAATAAGTTATCAAGTTTAGGCTTGACCTGAATGGAAAGGTGACACCTGGTCTGTATAATTTCTAATGATAGACCAGCCACATTTAAGAGCAGTGTAGCATATGGCAAATATGTCCTGCATCACTAGGTAGATGGTAGAAGGAGAAGGATCCTCTGAGACCCTGGAAAAAACCACCACCAGCCAAGGGTTTTTTTACTGAATTGTTGACCTGGTGCTAACTGTAGAAGTAGCATAGGCTGCTTGTGAGAGCTCTGGTTTTGGTCAGGTGGTTGGATGCCTCGTTTCTTGGCTTATTCTTATTATACATGACACAACACTGACCAGGGCCATGTAAAATATGATATTTCTAGGAAGTAGTTAATTTGCTAGCAAGATCAATTCATTTGCAGCAACAAAATAATTCTATTAATCAAAGATTATGAGCAATTTTCTAGTCATTAGAGTATTTTTAGAGGAGTAGTCAGCAGAGAGTCAGAAACAGTCACTGTAAGAGGGCATGCTGAAAGAAGAGCTTGTAACACACACGATGTTCCTGGAGAATTCTGAGTTACTTTCAGAGTTCAGACACTCAACCAGATTTCCACACATGACAGCACAGCACAGTGCTGTAGCAGCCCATGAAAAGGAACAAGATCCATTAAAGGAAGAATTAGAGCCATTTGGCCCAAATGAAGCATTGCTGCTCTTGGGAGTTACTGAATCCTGCCGCAAACTCAGCATTTATAAACAAAAGGTACTGATGGCCTCATCTTGCTCCCCTTTCTGGCTGATCAGGATAAAGGTCCATTGGTGGAAAATACATATGCAGACTTACACATGTGTACAGTGTGAATCCCTCCAGTAACTGGCCTTTGACGCTCAGTCTGTCTCATAACTGGCCCCTGCCTCGTATATACACACACACACACACAAACAGGTCTTTTAGTCATTCCCCATACCCCACAGCATTCCCAGTGGCTGGCTTGGAGCCCCCGGTCCCTCCAGTAGGTCATGTGCAGTCTCTCTGGTCTCTCCTGGACCCATCCCAGACCTATGGTCATTTCAAAAGGTAGCTCCCAAGCTTATTAACCTACTCAGTGGCTAGTCTGGCTGGATGCTCACCAGTGATGACTGAGCAGCATACGCACACACTCTGGTCTCTCTGACTGCGGCACCCCAGACACACAGCCCTCTGACCTTTGGGCCCACTCCAGCTGCTGCACCCAGACCCCCTCACACACATGCATGCACACCACACAGAATAGAGAGTCACCCAGGAAAAGAATTAGAAATTTAGTTTAATGAATATAATGCATGGTGAGACAGGTGTACTGACCAGCAACCTGTTTACATGTGACCAGTCCCTTTTATCCCTTCCCAAACCACCATGGTCCGTCCCTTTTCCTGCCTTTTGTTCCCCCACTAAGGACACTAAACTGTCTTGTACAAAACCAAGATGCTCTTCCTCTGTATCCCATAACAAGTCCCATGTCCCTGTAGGCAATGCTCCCCTTCAGTCTGTTAGATGATCTGGAGAACATGTCCGTTGACTGGTCTTAATTGGTGCCATGCTCAGTCCCTGGGACTGACAGTCTCCTGTGACAGCCCTGGCAGAAGCTGGATCAGGGGGCTGTCTTTTCTCTGATTAGGTTGTTGGGCTTTCTCCATCTGTGATGGTGCCTCTGTCCTGCTTTGTGCTTCGGGAGGTAAGACTTTAATTACAATTATCAGGAGAAAGCAGCAAATGACAGTGGTTGGAAAATCCCTTCTGCAGGGAATGGAAGTACCCATCTGGTGATGACACCTCCCACATTGTTTGACGAAGGCCAGAACTGGGATGTTGCAGAGGAACTGATGAGGCTTATCCAGGCATTGGACCATTACCCCTTGTTGCCCATCCATACACTCTGATCCTGCAGCTGATCTTGCTTTGAGCAGGAGAATGGACCAGAAACATCCCAAGGTTGCCTATGTGATTTTGTGATTCTATAATCATCTGAGTCATGGTCACTGTCTGTGAGTGTACTCATAAATTGCCACATTTGCAAGGAAATTTGATTTAAGTTAAATTTGAATAAGTTCTTTCATTGTAGTTTAGCTCAGCTTGGACTGAATAATTTTCTATTCACCATGGATAAGAACATAGACAAGGACAGTAGCCCATTCTCAACTGACAACATTTTTAAACTGTCAGAACTTGCCCTGTACCTCAGTCTTGCATGTCCCCATAGATTTAAGGTGCCTGACTTGATGTACATTGAAACTATTGCAAGGCTTCTGTTCACTTGATTGGAAATTGAATTAGGCTTCATTCAGGTTAAAAAAGCAAGATTCAAGTTTCAGATGTGGGCCTGAAGTACATTTAAAGACCAGCAAAACAAGCACAACTATACTAGACTTAAAAGATCTCCAGGTAAATGAAAATAAATTAAAAATATGCAGTCTTCATGTTGCAGGCCAGTTTCTACCGGTGTTTGCAGCAGAACTGTCAAACCCGCCTGGCCGTCAATAAGCATTTGGGCAGGCACGTCTGAAGTCTAAGCTCAGTTCTGTGGACTCAGAACGGGTACATGTGTGCCTTTCAAGAGCTTAAGGACTGCAGATTTGGTATCACATGTGCATGGTTCTTTCCTCTATCAAAATCATAACATTACCTCTTCTTTTCAATCTTACAGCATCTCTCTGCCCTGCTGTTAACAGCCTGCAAGACTTTTTATTATGTTTCAGATATATAGGGTTTTTTCCTCCTACTCATTTTCTTTTTTGAATCCCTTGGCTGATGAGAAAGTGTGGTGTATCCCTTACATCTAGCAACATTCAGCATTTGCTCTGTCGTATGCCTGCTGTGGCCAACATCTAGTCTTTCCTTCTGCTACTGTTTTAATACCTCATACAATTGGCTTTGTACATATAGCACAAATGCCAACATATCCTGCAAACTCTTCCAGAGGCTGGTAGGATATTTTTTTTTCTTTACTAGACCTTTCAGAAGGTGAAATATTATTTTTACCCCCTCACCACACAATTCTGCAGAATCCTGTATACTACAACAAAGGGAATGAGGCCTTTGTAGACAATATGCAAGCAGTCATCATTCCCCCTAGATTTAAAGGTGATTATCAAATGTTTGGATTACCCAGATAGCAGAGGGAGTATTTCAGCTCTTTGGATATTTGTCATTTGCATCCTGATCACATGCCAGGTGTCTTCAATGTCACATTCATTAAATCCCATATTCTGCCTTTGAAGCAGTCCTGAACAACGGGTAATGTGGAACTGCACTCTGGCAGGAGTAGTTTCCAGGTAGGGCAGCTACTCTTCAAGCCCTGCTCAGCATTTGGTCAGCATTTATGGGTAATGACAAGTCCTCAGTCCCTCCATATTTAGGGAAGCTGGCTAGCATATGTTTTCAGGATCACAGAACCTTTTAGGCTAAACAGAACCATTTTTGCTAAAGAGAGAAGCCCCAGGAAAGAGGAGACATTTTCTATTCTATCTGCCTTTTTTGCACTGATGCAAGACTGGCCTATAGAGGATTAGTGATGTCTGGATTGAGTACTTTTTATTTAATACTGTACTTTCCCATGGTGGGGGAAGAAACCAGTGACGAGCTGAAAGACTCAAGTCATCCAGCCTAAACATCTGGGGCTTTCTGATCCACTAGTCCCCTGGAGTGTAGAGCTAGCCTTTCATTGTTACAGTACCTGCAACCACCCTCTGTAGAAAGTCACCCCATCTCGTCTACTCTTCAGGACTTCCATGTCTTTCTCTGGCAACTACAGCTCTCGGAGGAGTCACACTCTTAATTTGTTGCATCTACATGTGGGACTCAGCTGCTTTGTGGTGAGCCATGGTGGACAGTGAGACCAGGCATCTTCTGGAGCAATCCACTTGCCCATGCCTCTGCATTTGCTTCCAGAAGAAGCCAGGGTACATGAGAGAATGACACAAACCCAGCTTCTGTCCCACCTTACAGCCAGGACATGGCTAAGGTATACATCCATGTGCAAAACCTGCCATGTACAACTCTCCACAGCCATCAGCTCCATGTCAGTGGTGGTGTCAGAGGTCTGCCTGTGGAAATGAATAGTCCATGTGAGAAAATTGTTATTTGTCATTCTCTGTTTTATCCAGGAAGTTCTCCTGAAAGTTTCCAGAAAGACTTTCCCTCTGTCTTTCCCTCCCTGGTTCAAAAGCAGGGAGCCCCAAATCAAAATGCTAGTCCCAAGGGGTACCTGCAGAATCATTGAGTTTGTCAAGCCCACAAGGGGAATTCATGTCTTTTCATCATCTGCTGATGGATGAAAGTGTCATTTGCAGGAAAAGGTCCAAGCTGACAATGGTGAGAGCATCACACAGAATGGCTGCATTCATGCTGAGCAGCTCTGGAGCTGTCATCATCAAATTGGGTCTCCATGTTCTCTGATACCTGACATAATTTGTGAATAATGAATAGGCCCAGGTCCCTAATGATCACCAGGTGTGATTTAACCTGGATTAAGCCTTCTACATACTGTATTTAGTTCTCACAAGGTCATTTCAATTCTAGTAAGTACTGATTTGCACATGCTCAGCTGTGTTCTTGCCCTTTAATACAGTAACTGACAGATGGTAGGAAAATATTCCTTTTAGAACAAAACCTGCTGAAGGAGACTGCTTAGGGCCTCAGAAAATACAATTTGCCAAATAAAGGATGGTCTCCAAGAAAGAAAGGAACTACTGTAATGTAGTAGATATTAAATAATTTTCCTCAGGCATCTGGTGTTCAGTAGCTTTTTCTCACGTCAGAAAGGTGACCTAACTGTTTCCAACTATTTATTGCTTAATTCACCTTTGTACTCTTATAAGTCTTATTTCTGTGGGTTGGCATAAGTAGTGCCTCTAAAAATGTGCAAATTAATTGTGTGAGGATTTGTTGTAGAGGTTTCATAGGTACCAATTTGTATCTGCAGTGTGTAGTCAGATACTTTTTGACTTACACTGTAATTAGCCTGGTTTCTGGGTGAATTTCACACTCATTTGTTAGACACAATTATGCCCATTTCTCTTAAATCACTATTAATTCCTGGCAACGTTGCTACTGAGTCTTTTATGTGAGCCTGCACACCCTGGTTTTCCTCATGGCCTGTGCAAGCTTATTTTGGCAGCTGAATACATCAGATTCATCTAATTTATCATCTTCTGTGAGTCAAGATAGTTTTGGATGGCAGAAACCTCTCCTTTCCAAACCTCCAAGAACTTGCAACCTTCTAAAGCCAGTCACTTGTTGAGTAGATATCTTTGACACACTTAGTTTCCTTAGGCTCCCCCATAACCAATGGTTTACTCTTTTATCCTCTGTACCAACACGTAGTTAAGAAAGACTTGATGTGACTTCCTTTAGCATCCATTTACACTGTCCTATAAATCATACAAAATGTTCTGCACAGGCTCAAATCTAGGCATTAAATGAGAATCCATCTGTTCATTGCTCCCAGTGGGAATATAGTTTCTTTCTCTGCATCACTGCTTGACAAAACTTCTAATCCCATCTGAAACTGCTAGTGTGTTGTATTTGGGGCCTGTTATATCAAATACACATCTCTCTGCTCTCTCTTTCCCCTCTCAGGAATTGTTATTTTTAGACTGCTTTTCTGTCTCTGATGGAGTAAAAAGTTACATCTTAACCTGTACAAGCTTTGGTGGCATATGCTGCTCTGCTCTTCTACTGCAGTGCTGCAGTATCATGAAATCTGGCATCCAGCTCTGTTCTTCTGATCTGTAACCCCCTTGTCATGACTGCCCTTATGGAGAAATGCATGTTAACACTTCATTTATTTCTGTTTCTTGCCTGGATTTGCTTTCACTGTTCTTGGATACCATGGCCAGAAGTAGATGAGTATTCGCATTAGCCTTTGGCTCTATCAAGAGGGGAATCAACACTACTGGACAACTTAGAGCATACTCCTGCTGCTATAATGTGCCCTGTGCATGACAACACTGCAGGAGTGTTAGTGTCAAAGTGATGTAGCTGCCAGAGTGCCCAGGCACACCATTATTTTAAGAGGGGATCACTGCAACTCAAACTGCAGACTCCCTCCTACCTGTAGCTGTCTAAATCTGTGGCTAGAAGTTTCCCTTTGCAGCCAATGACGAATATAAAATAGGCACCTCTAAGGTCCGATTCATTTCAATATAAAATAAATAACTAAAATACATGACTAAAAAGTTATTTCATTTCTACTGACTAAAAAGGCAGCAAAGGCTGACTAGCTTGCACGTACACAACTACACATCAGTCTCTGGCCAGGAGACATGCCTCAGTTGGCCACTACAACTGCAGCAAACCACAGGTGACTCCGTGCATCTTCACTGTGGGCCAAGGTCTGACAGAGCCCCTTCTTGCTGGAGTCTAAGGATACGCATGTGCATGTATGCCACTCAAATGCACATACAGTTTCTTAGCTGACACATGGCAACTTGTTCCTCTTCACAACGCAAGGGAACATTTGAACCATTGATACATCTGAGCCACGAGGCACTGCATATTGGGTAGCTGCTCCTTGGAGCCAGTCTATAAGGAACACAGTGTACATCACTGGGTGGGGAGTGTGGTTTTGGGGGGGGGGGGGGTGTTGGAGTGTTTTTTTTTAATTGAGAATGAGAAAGTGCGTCACTGTTTTTACCAATCTCACAGAAGCCTTTAGTCATCTATAGAGGCACATTTTACATATTTTGGAGGTTTTGCCTTTTTTTAGCATGGATTATTCACACCTTCACAAATGCCCTAGAGCGACCCAAGCCCAGTGTCTCTCTTATTGGCAAAAAACTCTTGCCAAGAATTTTGGAATAAGGCACCACCCCGAGTGCATGTTCTATATGGCCCACATCATTACACCAAATAGTGCAAATTTCCTTGCATTTAAGGCTTCCCAGACCCATGCAACCTCCAGCTGCTTACCTTGACTCTCCCTGCCAGGACAAGAGCACTATTCCTGCCCAGTCCCACCTCACACCACCGTATCTCCAGCTCCATGCTCTCTGCCTCCAAGGTTTTGCATGGAACTGCATTCACAGAGCAGATGCAGCAGCATGAGTCACTGTCTCACCAAGGAATGCGTTACTGTATATCAGTTGCTCCATGGAAACAGCCGGTGTATATGCTTGAATATTGTGCAATGCACTTTGAGGCCACTTACATGCCTCTGAAATAGAGGTAATTTGTTTACTTTGCATATACCCAGGAGAACAGCAATCTGTGTCACGTAACTGTCTGGGTACTTCTGACAGAGCATCTAACGTGTAATCGCTTGGCTGAGATTTGGATGGTTCAGGCCACCTGGCTGCAGAAAAAGGCGCTCAAAGCAGGAGCCTTGATTTGTTTTGCCCTTAAGGCTGGTTGTCTTTCAGTCCTCAAATCAATGTAGCTTTATGCAAACCACCTGTTAGGAATGGTCCCTGAAATGTGCTGACCCCCAAAATGTGCCTAGGAATTGTTTGGGACAGAAGCCAACACCATGCCAGGCACTGGTCGAAGAGTATAGCAGGGCAGGTGATTGTGCTCTAGTAGCTAGAAACATTGCTAGTGACTGTTGAATTTACTCTTATAGCTGTACCTGAATGTTTCCATCCATGTTCCCTAGAGGCGGTCTTTGTTTACAGCTTTAATAGCTAGAAAATGTGAGTTTTCTGACCATCCCCACGCTTTATGGCAGGTCTTTCAAGCTGTTATCATGAAGAAGCACTAGCAACAAAGTTATTACTTGCTCCACAAGCAAAATTTCTCTTCTTGGCAGCTCTTGGCTTAAAGGTACTTCAAAAAGTGTCTTAATACTCTGCAAACAAATCAATTATTTATAATTGTCTTGTCTTTAGATGTGAATCAAAGTAATGATCTTTTTATAGAGTTGAAAGAAAGCAGACAGCTTTAATTGAAGTAAATGAAATCTACATGACCACCTGTGTTTTGTTGTTTTTTTTTTAACTGTATAGGAAATCAATGTATTGACAGTAGCATTGGTCAACCAAGACAGAGAGAAAAATTCAGAGAAACGAAGCCCAGGTTTAAAGTCAGAGAAAGAGGCACTATTAATAGGTAAGATAACCCCAAAGAAGATTTTTGAGAACACATGTCTTTTAACAGTTTTTTGGTTTGCATATGTATTTACACGCATCTTTGTGTTAATAAAAGTAAAAGATATTTTTTATTTTTCATCTGTATTCATAATGGCTTTTAGTAAGAGAAAATCTAAAATACAAGTGAACTTTTCCTTTCTGAAAAATTCTCTAGAGTTTAATGAAAGGATTTCAGGTATGAATAAAATTGCAGGATCTGCATGTAGACTTGCAATCTGAATGTATGAAGACTTTATTTACATCAAGATATAGCAGGCTAGAATTGTATAACTTGTTATCTGATTATTAGACAAAATGTTGAAGGAGAAGGGGATGGAAATAATATTTGCAAACTACCAAGTAAAAAATATGTATACTGAATGTATTAAGCAAGACAGATTTATGCTTTTTACATTAGGTGAGGGAATTAGCAATATGAATATTTATGAAGAATACCACAAGGACTGTCATATCCTTTACCTAGAATAAAATCTTTACAATAAACTCGAAAGAGTGCCTAAAAGCTAAAACTTCTAGACAGTGGGCCAGCTAACTGGTACCTAGCATTTAGCCACACAGGAACGCTGCCTGTACCCACGCAACCCTTGGAGGGAACATGCCCCATTTATATCTGTGCACGTTTTGCATTTGGTTTCAGTGGGGCAGATTTTCATGGAGCCTAAATGTCCAAAGTGCTCCCTATGGCATGGTTGCCATTCACAGGAATGCTGACCTAAAAGACCAGGTTTCATTTCTTTCGTTTGGTCTTTTCACAAAATCAGCGGTGTCCTGGTAGGTGACAGTTCCAAAACTACCTTAATTTGTTTAAATGCAACTCATTTGCATCTGCTAAGCACCAGGGAAGTTGCTGGTTTATTGCTGGGACATGGATTCAGACAGTTCAGACCAAAAAGGTAATTTAAAAGTGAAGAATGTATTTAAATGTTTAAAGGGCTTAGTACACAAACTTCCTGTGACTGGTGAGAGTGGAACAACGGGATGTACAGAAATGTATGAAATTTGATTTGGCTTATTATAATAAAATTTGGAACTTTTAATTACAGTGGACCTTTTCAAAGATAACTTCCGTGAGAAGGGTAGCAAGGATGGGATTTTAAGAACAGAACAAACTTCTTTTTCTAGGTCACTCATTATTTGACTGTAACTAGTGGTGGCGGTGTCCCAAAGTGCATCTTATCGATCAGATGTCCAGTGGCACACTCAGATAAACAGTCTAATCTCAGCCCAGATATTACTGGTCATGATACCCCTAGAATTGTCTTATTGTTACAATTCAAAGGCAAAAGATTGCTCAAGAAGATGGATTTCATGTTATCTTTTCCTCTGAGGCCTGTTCAGGTGAGGCAAGGGAAAAACGAGCCTTGCCTCCATCCATTCACTAGGTTTGTCTATATTTTACAAAATTCAATATTGTCTTAGAGAAAAGGAGCATAAAAGAAAAAAAAATTACAAAAAAGTTATTATGGAAGTCCAGTCAATAACTACAAAATATTTCCAAATGGCTTTTATTTACATCATATGAAAGAGCTAGCTTTGAACATCCTGAATTGAAAAGCCTTGGGAACACACATAACAAACGCAATGCCACTGGGAAAACTTGATTTGAATACAAACTGGATTTCCAGTCAACCCGCCCAAGTGTGATGGTCTTGGTTTTTGCTTCAAGAGCTCTTGTGTGTGTACTTATGGTCACACACAGCACAAAGAAGGCAACTGCTGCTAGGACTCAGCATAGTATAAAATTAAATGCACACCCCTCCCTTTGCAAGATCAGAAGTTTGTAAGTGTTATTGGAAAAATGAGGGAAGAAAAAAGGTGTTCTTTGCAAAGCAAGACTAAAATGAGTTAAATTGTACTTATCATTTTCAACCATGGGCAGTATTTGGGGAAAAATGAAATCCAAGATTATCCTAATTCATTCAGCATCAAGAATGGCCTGCAGTACACAAGATACAGTGACCCATTTTTGTCATTTGTAAGCATTTTTAATCCTGGTGTTTATGCTTTAAATGTAAGAAACTTCCCCTAGGGTGGTTCAGCTAAGAAACCCATCCAAACAGAGTTGAAAATATTTGCTCTGATTCTTACACTTCAAGTCTCCCCAAACATTAAGTAATACACATGCCATTTTGTATTTTCACTGTTTATTTAGAAGAGGATAAATTGGATAGTGCTTTTTTTTTTTTTTTTTTTTTTTGATTCTGATGCACCAAATCTTGTTTTCTCTGGTCATCATTACTATACTGTCACTTGAATTTCACTGCAGAAAAAAATCTCTAGACTTAGATCCTGCCTTCTCCCAAGCCACTTTTATTCCCATACCTTTTACAACAATCCTGTAAATAACAATGAAGATAGACAGAACTGGCTCTCTTTTAAGAGAAAGTAAATAAGTAAATATGTCATAAAGGATTTGTGTTTTCTTCAGCAGCACTTAGGGGTAATACAGATTAAACAGTTTTCATAACCAGCATCAGTGTAATTACTAGAAAAATTTGAGGGAGTGAGGTTTCTGACACAATTATATGAAGCGTTTTCACAACAGAGCATCCAGTGAAGGGGAAAAAAGCAATAATTTTACTATTACGATATCCACAATTTTATATTGGTAAATCAAGCATAAAATTGGTAGTGGAAATGCTTCCAGCAAGTCTTTGTTTAGAAATTCCTTTATTCATCAGTATATTATCTTGGTCACTTACTTGCTAACTGCTGTCATTCCTGAAGATGAGCTATTGTGTTTACCATGTTATTATGACTGTATTAAAAATGTGCCATTTTCTATGTTTATTGGGTTGTGTAAAGAAAAATAAGAATCATAATTTATACTGAAAAACCTGCAAGAGCAGACTATTCAGAATTATTTTGCTTGTTTTAATGATATATTGTCCGAGGTAATTTCAATACTTTGTGTGCATTTGTTTTTAATACAGGTATCATATCCACATTTCTTCACGTCCACCCTTTTGGAGCCAATATAGAATATCTTTGGTCTTATATGCAGCAGTTGGACTCTAGGGTAAAAAAATTTAATCAAAATCTGTTTTCTCTATAGAAATATTGTATTATTCTTTACTGCAGGTTAAACTTTTCATGCGTTTCCATTAGAAAGATAATGGGATATGGGGCTTGGGGGTTTGCAGTCTTTATTCATTCGCAAATTGCAGTACACGTGCTTATGTTGAGGTCTTTGCCTCGTGCTGCTTAGCTATTTTTTGTGGCAAAGAAGAGCAGAGCTTTAAATAGCAAAGACTACTGGCTGATTTTGTAATACATGATCCTGAGATATAGCTGAGGAAAAAGAAAGCAGAACAAGAAGCAGGTGTAGCCGTGGCCATCAAATTGTGCAGAGTTTTAGGAAATGATTCCTTATTCATCTAAAACTTGTTAGTCACGGGTCACACTGAACATGAACTTTCATGAACACATGAATGGACCGTGAAGCATACCCTTTGTCTCCACATGGAAGCAGAGAGGTTGTCATAAAGGAATTGGCTGATCCTATTAAATTCAGAGGTGTGGCCAACACAAAAGTGAGGCAAACATACTACAAATGTTTTTTTTAATGAGTCATTCATGCAGTCCTTAGTCAATATGTCCCTGTAGGATAAGATTCTTTGACTCACTTTTAAGAATCTACCGTAGGATGAGATGAAATCAAGTCCCAAAAGGGCCTATTCCTCTCCACTGAATGTTAAGCCAGTCAAAGGTGAGAAGCTCAGTTGTGAAATAGCCACCATCCAGCCATGCCACCCATGCCACCCATAGCCAAGATCACCTTCCAGCTGCTTTGATGGGCTGCTTTATGCCTCTGGAGGATCCTTCCTCTGTTTCTGTGAAAAAATATACAGCTAAAAGCAGAGGAAATCCTGAGCTAGAAGCCCCCTACAGATAGGACAGGTTGCATGGATAAGTGAGGAAGGATGATGAAGTTCTTAGGCACTATTTTCATGCCATGGCAGCTCAGATTTGCTAGTGCTTTCCAGTCCACTGCTACGCACAATGGAAAGGGAGTAAGGAATGAAGATGGTAGAAAGAGGTGAGAAACTCATGAATTTCAATTTTAAAAAAAGTAAATAATCTAATTTTATCAAGTTCTGCTAGATTCAGAGTTTCACATCTGCAACCATTCCTCTTCTGCTTCTCTGATCCCTGCCTTTGCCACATGTACACCTCTCTTCATCATCCCCATTTCCTGCAGCACCCAGTCTGCTCAGTCTTCCCAGTCATCTTTCCAGTCCTTCCTTAACACACAGTATATGGCTAAGTTTCTGCCTTTTCCCTCGCTAACCCCTCCAGCTATGTATCTCTTGAGTAACAATGCCGACCATTTAAAATACTGGCTCCCCGGGCTCCAGCCCTGCTGCTCATTGCTTCTGCCCGCCAAGCACTTCAACTTTCTCCTGCGTTACTGCTGCGGTCCCTTCTTGTGCTTGTCTGTGGGCTCTGTCCTTGGATTTCTACTCACAGGAGTAAAGTGTTGGCGTCTGTGAGGCTGCCAGGATCAAACCTTGCAAACACAGCCTTCATGGAAGGGGCATTGTCTCCATCTCTCCAAGGTGCCAACATACCAGCCCCTGCAGCTACCACTGGACCTACCTGCTGCATAATAAATGCGAGCTGCAAAATTTGACCTCAGTGGTTTATTTTGGAAGTAACTGCTTGTAGCAACAAATTACTTTTTAATAGCACAATCCAGAGATGCAATCTCAGAGATGAATTTCAATTACTTTCCATGGTTAGCCTGTCATTCCTCACCTGAACAGGAATGATAAGGTCAGCATACCCGTGTGGGCTGAGGGCTCAGTATAGAGCTCAGATACATTACCCAAAGGTAACCAGCTATCCGTTACTGCCATCAGAGTGTGTAAAAAATGGATCTGATTACTCTGGGGCTTCAGACTGCCTCTAACACTGATTTTTCGGCACCACCTTTAACAAATCATTTAATCTTTCTGCCACACTAACCTCTTCAGGAAAATAAGAGCTGATAGAAATTTTCTTGCCTCTCTTGGGTGGAATGAGGTACAATTAACATATTTTATGTTTATATATACTATTTTTAAAAGAAATTTTTTCACCATGGAAGGTTCCTACTAATATGAATAAGCAGAAATACGTCATTGCCAGAGAAGCCTATCAAACCATGGAGATACCTGTGGATAAAAGGCAGCACCCATAGATTTCTTTACTCTTCCCTTCATGACCATCACTACAGAAAAATGTTTTATTTTCTGTGACTGTTCATTTCTTGACTTCCCTACGGATTATACCAGAAGGGTTGCCTTCGTGAAAGTGTTTTCTACAATAAGAGGATATTTCCCATTAGGAAGGTGACCAGTCATTAAGGTTTAAAAACCATGAAAATACATTGAGCAATGCTGAGTTTATTATTAAACTTTATTGCTGAGTTATCTGGGGCTGCTGAACAGGGCCAAACTGGGAGAAGATGGC
The DNA here is from genome assembly GCF_023638135.1 of Falco biarmicus. Classification (NCBI taxonomy): domain Eukaryota; kingdom Metazoa; phylum Chordata; class Aves; order Falconiformes; family Falconidae; genus Falco; species Falco biarmicus. The sequence goes on from NC_079289.1 coordinate 33,374,831, forward strand.
TCCATGGATAGTCAGCCCTAAGTAACAGAAGTGAGCTGATTAGAAATAAGGTCCCTGTGTTAGCTTTTTTGCAAGAGAAAAAGTGATGGAGGTAGAAGGAGGATTCAAGAGCTCATGGGATAAGAGGAAAGAATAAGGTCCCGTTTGCTTCATCCTCACCAGATGTTTCCCCACAAGTGTAGTTCTTAGATGGATGTTGTACCAAGCTGTGTGGCAGCAGCCCCGACAAAGTAGTTGTCCTTCTTTTACAACAGGATGCCACTTCCAACAGCAGAATCATTCTGGCAAGGAATCTGCACTTGCTTTGGAGTCTGGAAATTCATGTCAGGCTAAGGTTAAAAAAAATAAAATAATAATGGTTGGTTGTTTTCATCTGGCCTGGATTTCTCCTGGCCCCTTATTTATGTTCTCCGTATTTCCTCTTTCCAATCTACAGGGCAGCTTTCTCACTGTAATTTTCCCTTCTTTTTTTTTTTTTCTCAGATCTCTGCAAATGAGATAGAAATGCTTTTGATGAGACTGCCACGCATGTTTAAACAAGAATTCACTGGTGTAGGAGCAACACTGGAGAAGAGGTGGAAGTTTTGTGCCTTTGAAGGAATTAAAACTATCTGACTGTGACTAGTAATGAAGCTATGCAGAATAATTCCTACAGCATGGCAGGGTTATAAAGTATTAAAGTAAGAGATTTGGGTTTGGGCACATAGTAGTATGTTTTCAAAGTTATCCAAGCCTAATTTTAGTTACATTTGTGAAGTTCTCTTGTGAGTGGAAATGTAGTTGTGCACCAGTTCCTAAAATAAAATACAATTTTTAAAAAAGAGTTTCAAAATGTGACAGATCTGTTTCCTATGAAAACTGAAGAGAGATACCACAGTCATAATGATTTCAAAATACTACATGTCCTACATCTAAGAAAAGCTCATTGAGCAAACATTTAAGGAGAATGATTGCCTGGTTATGGTCGCTAAGCTACAGCGATGTATATGTAATATGTAGTAGAACTCATTAAGTTTTGTTATTGAAAGTTCTTTCTGTTTAGTAAGAAAATTGAGTAATTTTACAGTGAGGAAAAGCATACCAAAAGAAAACTTGAAGATGTGTCTGAAGTTATTGTATTTTGTAAATTAAGTTATATGCTGTACCAGGGATTTTTGCCTTATTGAAAGAGGCCTGAAAATGTGATTGGAGTCCTCAAGAATGCTTTATCAAGAATATTATTTTTCTAATGTAACTATTCTCCATTACAAGTTCTTTTAACATGGATTGCATATCGATTTTCATAAACATGTAAATAAGGAGGAAACCAGTGTTACTGTATTGTATTTGGTATGTAACATTCAGGTTTATGCATCAAAATAAATATTCAGTTGCATTACTGTTACAAATTTTATAGCAGATATATTAATTTTTATCAATAAATATGACTTCTACCATATTGTTTGTACAAGTTTTTCTTCTGATGTTTTTGAATTTTTATCAATCCAGCAAGAGTCTCCTGGCACTTATCTTTCTCCTGTCTAAACTATTACTTGCAGATAACTTGGTTAAATTAATTAGGAATCAAGAAAAGAGCTTGCAATATTAGCTAAGATTGAAAAAACTAAAAATATTGGTAGAGAAAGTACCAGCATGGACCTTTGTTTAGCTGAACAGATTTCATTTGTTTTTTCAGACAAGCAGCCAGGTTAAAAACAAACACCTTCAAATTTCTCATTGTCAGTGTTGTTGGGTAGTCACGGTGCATCCAATTAGTTACTCCTAACTCCCAGCTAATGCTTCTGGCCTTTGGTCAGCCAAGGAAAGGAATAACTCACTCTTGTCGGTGTCCCTTAAGTAGGGACATCAGTGTAAACTGTCCTTTAGGATTTAATGTCAAATACACAGCATTTCAGCACACCTGTAAGAGCCAGCGAAAGCTGAAGAAGTGTGTGTATCAACCCAGGCAGGTGAGTATGGAAGGAATCACTCCTCTCAGAGCTCTGCTTTAAAGAACAGCATCAGTACATTATTTGGCATGGTGCTGGATATGAAACAGCCGCCCCCTGAAAGTCACACCTCTGTGCAGGCAGAGGAGCCAGCTGCAGGAGAGCTAGCCCTATAAAGTGGGGCACCAGCAGCAGGAAATATGGCAAATTGCAACAGACGCAGGGAGTATCCAGATAGATGTCAGAGTGATGTTTCACTCAGGTTCTTCAATGAACTGCAATTAGTGTCAAATGCAATTAGTCGTGAACGAACTCTCCTGCATGGCTGTTAGTGATTACTGCTTTAGGACCTATTTCTTTTCTGGCACCTACCTGTAATACAGAAATATTAAATGAAATGTTAATTGTCTACAAAAGGGAAAAAGAAAGAGGCTTAGCAGGTCTATTATGGGAGAAAATTATGCTTTCAGCCAGTACGCACAAAAAATTTTCTAAAGAACGTACATCTTTATTATGGTTGCCACAGAACCTGTGTTAAGTTCCTCAGGTGAAACTAGTAATTATATGCCAGTTATGTTAACAACAATTAACTAATTTAATCCAAATAACAACTCTTCCTTCTCTTGCGATCATACAGATTTATTTATTCAGGCAAAAACGTGATAGGTCTGACAACTCTTATTTAAGTATTGTAACGTAAAAGTGTATGGATGGCGCTTATGCTGGGGAAAAGAGATGTGAGAAAACTTTCCCCTCAGCTTTCTTCATGCCATACTTATTCATTATATTCTGTCCTGCCTTTTCTCTTGTGTCCTACTTTTTTTTCTCTTTAGCTCATCTCCTCTCCCACAAAACAGCTCCAATCCCAGATAGCCACAAAACATCTTAAAACTGACAGGACCTTGTCACCTAATAAACATATTTGCTGTGTGTGTGGTTTCTTTTCTGTTTGGGGCTTTTTTTTTTCCTTCCTGGCTTTTTCATGTCTATCTAGACCATAAGTGCTTTAGGAAAGTGACTTTTTAGTCCTTGTGTAGTACCAGCTAAAAGGGAACTTTCTTCACTGGCCTTCAGATACCACCATGGAAGATCTCAACTTTAAGTATAAATTGCATGTAGACATCATGCAATATCACAATGTATCAGCTGAGATCTTGAAACTCAAGGGGATCCTCATGAGGATCAAGTTGGACCCCAGAACTGGCTTTAACATTGTGTGCTCAGTAGCTTTGGGGGAAATGGGATTAAAATGCTCAGCTCCATCACTTAGCTCCTGAAATGTCCTTATGATGACCTGACCCTTGGGGGATCCAGCTGGGCGTCCTGAAGTGATACATTGGGATGAATATCAAGGAAGCCATCTCTGAAAGACATCTAGACTGACCAGTAGGAAGCATTTCTTTTACCGAGAGGGTGGTCAAACACTAGAACAGGCTTCTTAGAGAGGTGGTCAATGCCCCAAGCCTGTCAGTGCTTAAGAGGCATTTGGAAAATGCCCTTAATAATGTTTTAATGTTTGGTCAGCCCTGAAGGGTCCAGGCAGTTGGACTAGATGATCGTTGTAGGTCCTTTCCAACTGAAAAGGTCAATAGTCTATGTATTATACCTCTTGCAGATATGTTACAGATATATGGTGAAGACAGTGATGGCCTGCAAGCCAACACTAAATTTTGGCAAAGCACCCTTTAGCCACCTTGCCTGAGCAGTAGTGTCCATCAATCTGATGCCATCATGTCCCAGAAGGATGTACTCCATATGGAAGTGTGTCAGTGGAGCACAGCTGTAAACCCGTGGAGCCGTGGCTGTGGGTGACGGCGCACTTCTTAGTACTGCTGGGCATTGCAGCAAAGTAACTGTGAAAATGGCATGAGGTGATGCCAGTTAGCTATGATAAAAAAAGAAGTCAGTCAGGTGGAAAAGGCGGCTAGCCTTTCTCTGTGTCACTTTATCCTGGTGTTGGGAACAGAGGCTTGGTAAGTTGCAGCAGAAGTCGGTGTGCTCTCTGCTGGTTTTGGCTGGGAGACAGTTAATTTTCTTCACAGTAGCTAGTATGGGGCTATGTTTTGGATTTGCGCTGGAAACAGTGTTGATAATACAGGGGCGGTTTTGTTACTGCTGAGCTTACACAGAGCCAAGGCCTTTGCTGCCTCTCACCCACCCATCAGTGAGGAGACGGTGGGGGGCAGGGGGACAGGTGGTGAGAACACAAGGAGCTGGGAGGGGACACAGCTGGGACAGCTGGCCCCAACTGACCAAAGCGATATTCCATACTGTATGTCGTCATGCTCAGCACGTAAAGCTGGGGGAAGAAGAAGGAAGGGGGGGATGTTTGGAGTGATGGCGTTTGTCTTCCCCAGTAACCATTGCGTGCTGGAGCCCTGTTGTCCTGGGGCTGGCTGAGCACCTGCCTGCCGATGGGAAGTGGTGAATAAGTTCCTTGTCTTGCTTTGCTTGTGTGCACGGCTTTTGCTTTACCTGTTAAACTGTCTTTATCTCAACCAGGAGTTTTCTTACTTTTACTCTTCTGATTCTCTCCCCCATCCCATGGCAGGGGCAGTGAGCGAGCAGCTGTGTGGGGCTTAGTTACCAGCTGGGGTTAAACCACAACACTCTCCCCCAGAACAAGGAAGATGTTGAGGCGGCCAAGTGGTACTTAGTGAAATGAGGCAGTGGAAGACCTGCAGCAAGTTTCTCCAGTTGAGTTAGGTAGAAGAAGGATGCATGTTTGGCAAAGACTCAAAGGCATTTACAGTCAGCAGGATGCTCACAAAGGTAGCTGGAAAGAAAACAAGGGAAGGAAAGGCCCAAAGAGACACCACATCATCAGGCTAACCACAAGCTCAAGAGGTAAAACTGTGCAACAGCCTGGCATACAACTGCAAGTTATGGCAGAAAGTCATAGCAGGGTCCCCTCTTCTGAAATAGGAACTAGTGGAGCAGGAGATTTGGTTTCTAACTGCCCAAATGTGCTGAAGGCACTGTGCAGAGAGCTGTAAGCTCAGTTGGCCTGAACTCCTGTTCTCCCAGGAGAGCTGTTTAGATCATTTTTGGCTTTGAATTGTCTTGGAATGGTGGCAGAGTTGACTTTCATCACTTCAGAGGGCCCAGCCTCTTACTGCACTGTATTTGATTGCCACTCGAAGGCTTAAGAGATATACTGTGCAAAACCTCCTGGCCAAATGTGCATTTCGCCCTGTACATTCAAGGGAGACGAGTGTAACCTCTCTGTTAAACTGCATTTTATACCCACAAGAGATAGCAATGTTTGATGAAGACTGCATTATCCCCATTACTGAAAAGGAAATTTCTAGTATCTCCTCATGCTATTGCACATAGTGGAGTCTAATTGTTTATTGAAGTGTGCATGTTTCAAGCAAAACTTCATGTTCACAACTGCCAGACCATCACATTCACTTAAGGAACAGCTATACTGAGATTTAGAGAAAATCCTACATTGAGCTACGCTACATTTAGCTACGCATCATGTACAGTAAATGCTGTGGAACCTAAAGCTAGAAAATTTGTCTTAAGAGCATTCAGGATGGTTTGTTTGAGTCAAAAATCTGGTCTTGCAAGCATTGTTTTATTTAAAATCAGAGTGGCTTTGACAATCGGTGTTAGTATGGCAAAAATGTTCTGTGCTAATGTAATTTGATTTGGGGAATGAGGTCTGGGGAGAGGAAGAGGGAAAGGAACGGCCGGTTTGGGAGATACATTCTTTTTATGCCTCCAGTACCAGTAGTAGCCAGGTCTGATACAGGAATGATGTCCACTTTACAAATGCATCTCAGAGTTTAGCATTTGAAGTGAGACTTTCATCATCTTCTTCCCATAAAAGGGTACAAGTTGTCCCTCAGCTTGTCACTCTGGTTACCCTCATAAGATCTGCAGCTCTGTTCCCCTAACTTTTTCCTAGAAACAGCAGCAAATTCTTTCTGATTCTGTTCTGCAGTCAATCTCCTCTGGAAGCAACTGATGAGATGCTCAGGAAAAAAGAAATCTTCCTATATTTATTGGCATTAAGTGCCCATAAAGCAGGACAGAACCTGAAAGGAAGCCATTCCTTCTTCCAGACTCTCTGAGCGCACATGCATTGTGACTGCTAGGACCACAAAGGATGACTATTACTGAGTTAAAATGAAATGTTTCAAAAACAAGTAAGTCAACTGAAAAAGCAGCCCAATCAGGAAATTAAGTTTACAAGGTACAGATCCTCTGACTACATAAACCCATTACATCGAATACATGGAAATCCTAATTTGTAAACAAAATCAAATGGGTACACTTGGGAGTACCTTTGATTAAGTGTTTTGCCTCAACACTGGGTGTTAAACATTTCAGCCTGTTCAGACTTAATGGACTGACTCCAATGTCATGCTCCCTCTCAACAGGGATAGTTGGGGGGCAGCAAAAGGAAAAACATATGTCTTCCTTTAGACCTAGCAGAGAGCACTTCTGCAATCCTACCACATCCATATTAGAACCATTGGCTCATATGTCTGGCTGGTAAGTACTTCTTGCCAATTTATGTGCTTTTATATACATAATATTGAAGGGAAAAAAAATATCATCCACTTGGACTGCTCGTACCTTAGCCATGTCACAGTTAATTATGTAGTGATCCCAGTAGCATATGGTAGATGAAAATACACCTCCTATAAAAGCATCCAGCTGTAATCAAAGTGATCAAGTGATGGAAAAGATTTTTTTTTTGTTTGATAGTTTCTTAGAAGAGATTAGCATTGCCAAAATTGTGTCCTTACTTCCTAAGTTGATTTTTTCTGGCTTCTTCTAGCCAGTTTTGCTTTTCTCTGCAAGATTAAATAATCCTTTAGTAATGCATATTTTCTCACCATGAAGATATTTATATATTGTAGTCTATTTACTTCTTAGTATTTTTTCTCATAAACTAAACAGATTGAGCTTTTAAGTGTTTCACTATAAAGCATTTATCTTCTCTTCCTCAAATCATTGCATCCCTTTTTTTAACATCCTTTCCAATTTTTCAACACCTGTTTAAAAATGTGTGGAGAAAAGCTGATATGTGAATTAGTCTGATCAACACTGTCCACGAACAACATGAAGTTACATCTCTGCTCCGATTCAGCTCTTTGCCTCCTATTTCTATCAGACTATTAGCTAATCACAAATGTTAAAGCAGTAGTCCAAGTAAATTGTTTTTTTCGTCATCCTTCCGGTGTAACAGATTCCTCTGCAGAGATGCCTTTCTGTATGCTAAAGCCTGGCTTTTCCATTCCTGCTGATAAGCTTGTTTGCGAAAGGGCAAAGGTCTCACCCCAAGAGGGTATCTGGGGCTTAGGTCCCATGCATGGCCTTCAGAGTTTGTTCATTGCTACAGGGAAAGTCTGGATAATTCTATGATGTTTATAGCCTTGTATGATTAAAATGGCACAATCAGATCCGCTGTCAGGATGTTAGCTGATAGCGTCAAGCATTTCGAGGGCAATCGCACAGGCTTTGTCTAGACTAGGGTTTAAATGCGCGTCATTAGCACATATTAGCTGATACATTTTAAAAGTCTGATGCACACAAGGCGTAATGCCTTTAATGTGAAAAGCTGGCTGAGTTAGGCCCTTGGGCACTGGCATTGACACTGGTTTGTCTGTCTTAGAGCTTTGGTATAAGTTAGCCAAGGGCTTGTCTGGAAAGACCAGTTAATTTGGAAGAAGATAGGTGATGAATTTAAAGGGCTACTCCAGGACTCCAAGGCCAGAAAGAGATTCATTCTCAAGCAGTTGCTCTGAAATAGCTCTGTATAATAGTATTATACACTTAACTAGGTAAATTTTCTCTCTTTTTTTTTTTTTTTTTTTTTAAGCCTGCCCCAAAAGACAGTTCCTATATGAGAGGTGTTATATTTAAAAATTAGCCCTCTGGTGCATTTCTGTTTTCATCACTGCTCCTTACCAAATACAGCTGATTAGCCTGTTTGTGTCTAGGGAGGAGGCTGGAAAACTTGTACACTCTGCAGATCTGGTTGCTGACACTAAAAGCTAACTTGCATTTCACAGAGGGGAGACATGGTACACTTGAGAGAGGAATGGGAATGGAGCAACAGAAGACCATAAAATAGGATTAAAAATAGAGACTGGAGGGATTTTGTTAGAACCTGGTGTTCCATCAGAAAAATGCACAAATCCCAAGACACTTCAGAAGCCTGTTATAAATTAAGAGGGGGAACAAGGAAGAAGAAGAGATAAGATTTCATAGCAAAAAATTCATTATAAAGTATGGTGGTATTGAATGCATGAGAGTTTGTGAGTTACATTAGCTGGTTCTGCCTATAGAGTCAGCTTGGGTGGGTGTTGTGTCTGAGACTCTCTAAAGAGGAACCTTCCAAAACCACTCTGCAGTTGACTATCCCAGAAATAAGCTACTCAAATATACTAACTTCCAATGGCAGAGGAGCCCCTCTGCAAGAAAAATTTGCATCTCTAGCTCTACAGTTTACTGGTTGATAAAGAATGGTGATGTTAGCAAAAAATATTTCTTGTCCTTGAAGGCTAGCGAGGACATATATTACTCAAGGAAAGCAAATACTTCCCAGGCAGTCAAAACTCATTTCAGGATGTCATTTCTACCCCTCTGCTCTGACTGGCTCTCACCTTGGTGGAACTCATCACTTGGTTAGATGGAGACACAAATCTGAAGTCTCATCAGGGCAGAATCTATACTTTTGTCTTCAGAAGATGAAGAGCCATGGATAAACATCACGCCACCAGCCCAAGGCTGATTTGTCTCATAAAGAATTGCAAGGCAGGAGCTGCTTTGCAGGGTGATACTGGAAGCCCATTTTGTACAATAAAACATATCGTCAGAGACGGAAGCCAGATGGTGGCTCAACAGCAGTTTTCTAAAATACATTTCTTACCCTGAGAGGTTCCTGATTGACAGCTCTGGAAACAGGTGTTTTATTTGTCCACGGGGCAGGACAGAGAAGGCATCTAATTTTGTCCCAGCAGAGGTGTAACAGAATCACCTGCCATTCCATTTCCATCCCCATGATGCCCTTGCCTCATCCATGCAAACTGCAGAGGAAGAAGACACCTGCAGAATGTACATTTGACCCTGATTTGAGGCCACAGTAATTCTGCTAGTGAAGAGAGCTTTAGTTACAGGGCTGGATTTGAATCTCCGATCTATAAAATGCATATCCTACTGTCCTACCAATGACTGAGGAGGCAAAGGCAGCCTTTCTTGAAGTACAAATGAAGAAGTCCGCGCTGGTGACCCCATTCTTCCCCCTCAGCCTTCACAAAGAGCAAGAAGATTTCGAAGTACGTATCTGGCAAAGAGGTTCATCCTACTAGAAAGACAGAAAAAGAGCTCATGCAATGTTCACAGAGACTACTTTGAGATGATTTTTAAATCTAAAGAAAACCCTCTGTAGTTTATAGCCATGAGATGCTCTTAAAACAAAGGTTAGTACGGGGAAATGGAGCAGCAATGAAAAAATAGTATTATCTTTTATGAGCACTTCACTGTTCTTCCTCTTTGAAGAGATTTCAGTGTGGAGGCTGAAATCCTTATTGTTTCAAAGGTTTACAGTCAAGTGCACGAAAAGCATGGGATTTACAGCTTTTCTTTGATTTTTGTGCTCCATGCAGTTCATACTTCCAAAAAAAAGCATGGAGGTGCATGCCCGGGTGAAATGGAATAGGGCAGTTGTTTATGCAACACTGAACTGTTGCTTTTCTGCAGTGCAGAGTTTTTTATTTCCAGCAGTAAAACATGGCTAGATGGTCAGAAGTTCAGTGACGTATATTGGTCATGCAACCAGCAAGAAACCTGGACATGTTCTGGATTCAGACTTCAAATTTTTTGTTTGTCTTTCAAGAATGATGAGATTTCTGTCATAGACAGCCTTGAGAAAGACAATGGAGGGTAGACCAGATGGATCTGGGTGAAGAGCCCTAATCAAAGGCTAACTAGTGATGTGACTGTCACAGTACTGCGCAGAGATACTGACTCTAGCAGTGAACTGGCTAGTTTGGCCACAGGAGACATCACAGCTGTGTTTGTACAGCCTCTGTCCAGCTCAACACACTCCACTTACTGCTCCCAGGTTAAGAGATAGGGTACCATCTGGGCTGTCTTCTTTTGGACTTCTTTCTACATGGTTTCTTCTTCTGAAAAGTTTATTTTGAAGTAGTTCAAGCTTTGTTTCAGGCAGTTCACAAGCTTTATTTTCAACAGAAAACTATGAATTATCTGCAGGAAGAGTCGTTGGTTCCTAATTGAAAAAGGAACCTGGACACCTTCCTAAATTTGCTAAAAACACTTGAAATAACTTTATTCACTGATTTCCAATGGAGATGGAGATGCATAAAGGTTTCCAGAAATAACCAGAATAAGGTTTCAGCTCCCAGACCCCTTTGGCTCATACCTGTCCCAGGTGCTCCAATCCAAGCATGCAGCAACGTTCAGAGGAAAGCAAAAGCTATGCCAGGGTTTCAGTCATGCAAGTAATTCAGAGCTTTGGGAAGGTTACAGAAGGTCTCTTGCGGGTAATCCCAAGATCAGTGTTATTGTTCTTCTGTGTAACTAATCTCAAGTACGATTTTCATTAACTCTCTTTATTTGATGCATTGAGAAGTAAACCAAATGAGAATGTTTAGGCTGGGAAAAAAAAAAAATCAACACAAAATCCCACAAGAGTTCATCTAAACAGCACACATCAAGAGCTGAGTAACAAAAAAAATAACTCTTGATACACAAAGTTTTAGTTTTGCAGCTAAGCAGGAGATGGACAAGTTTGAAGCTATGCATGCGTACCAAGGCTCTTCCAGCGACATGTTCAGAGATCACGCTTTGTGCCGTGTCATGGAAGTATAACTCACTACTAAAAAGTTCTTGCTAATCACAGATGTAGTACATGACGATTCACAGACTTGGGCTAAGCCGCGGCCCCTTTGCCTTCTCTGCTGCTGAGTGTCTGATAGCTGTCACCAAACATACTCGAGCAAGGGAATCTGTGACTGAAACCTACACCAAAGCTACTCAGCAACACTCCAAAACGCAGCCAGACACTGCATGTTTCCTACCAAGAATTTGCTTTTAAAAGCCATCAGTACCAGGATTTTCACTAGCATGTGGACATACAGCTAAAGACATGAGAAATGTTAGCCATTCCACTAACTTCACAGAATATCCTGTGGCTGGAGGCATTCACCACTTCATGCTATAGGTCAGAAAGCAGAGCCACATTTTTCTTTGTCCAGGTGAGCACTTTATCTGATGAACTCTTGGATAAGCAAGATGTCCCACTGCCCCAGTTTCCATCACTTTGTGCACAGTTTTATCCATCCAGCGTGTTCCAAGGATGCCTGCCAGATGGATCCCCTAGCTGCCGGTACACACGTCACCACTCAGCACTCTTAAGGCCACTGCTGGGTTTTCAGCTAGTCCTCAGATGTCTTTGCAGCATGCCTTCGTGTAGCCATGATTGATAACCATAGTCCTCTGAATTAAAAATCTGAGTTTCTCACTTGCATTCTGTGTGACATAAAGAAACATCAGAAATTCAGGCCTTGAAGTAGATGTAGATGGGTAGGACATTCTTCATGGGCTTCAAAGGAGGCCTTCTTAATCCAGCCTTAATCCCTTCTCATCTTGTCTACAGATTGGTGTGGGTTTCTGTATGTGTCTGTGCGAGGTCTCAAGACCGTTCAAGTGGGCTATAGCGACCACAGCTTTTTATCTCCTCAGCACATCGCATCTTTTAATCTGTTCTTTATTTAATTTCCCTTTATTTTCCTGGAAGTCATATGGGTAGAGGAGAATCGCAAAAGAAAAATGTCTACCAAACCACATAATAAAATACATGTAATGACAATCTCATACATATGGCAAATCAACATGTAAATGACAACACGTCCAATTTACAGAGAAGTAAAGAATGAGCAATTGCAACTGAGAACCCATAAAGATTTATATAAATACATAATATGAATTAGCCTTGAAAGATGAAAGGTTGTCCACTCAGAGTCATTTTGTTCTGATGGACCAAAAGCTACCAGTTACTTAAATTTTTATTCGAGTGCGAGAAACAAGAAACCTGAACCATAGTGCCTGACTGAGACCATGAATTGCACTTCAGGCACCGACACTACTACAGCACCTAAATTCAAGAAAGCAAGTGTGACTCAAGGCTTCTGCCATAAGACTGGGGAAGCGGCTACAAAGCCTCCATCTGGCATTTGGCAGGTAGGGGCAGTATCCAGCCTTTGCTTAACAGGCCCCATGTAAATAGGGCTGGACTTTGTCTTCCCAGTCCAGCCATGCTGGCAAAGGAGAACTAGGTTCCACCTTTCACTCAGGACACTGTTTTTCAGGCATCATGACAAGGTGTGTGGTACTGTGGTTAGCTGAGGAGGAACAAACACGGGGAAAGTGCACTTGGTCTTCACCACAGGTAGCTGCTAGAAAATCAAGGGTTACAACATCCAGCCAATTATAACTTTATCTGAAATACAGAGAGCTGCTGCACGTCTGTGGCAGTGACTGTATCTCATCCCAGTTTAGGCTCTCAGACAGATCTAGTGCTCAGTACAGTCCAGGATCCTGCAATGCCACCTCATTAAAGGTGTGCTGAATTCATGGACCCATCTTCATCTGTGGCTCACTGGAAATGCTAGACCACAGCTTGTCAGCCTCTGTAGAGCCTTCTGATTTTAGTGAAACAGGGGAACAGCTGGTAAATGTTGCTGTTTGAAGCAGGGTTTTCAGTGGTAGGGACTGCGATTGCTGTTGCCCAGGGTGCTCCTAAATCTGCAGAGCACCACCCTGCTGCTGCTGCCCCCCGAAAGCAGCCCAGCTGTGGGAAAGTACCCACCAGCAGAGAATGCTGCCACTGCCAACACACACAGGCAGTGATTTACTCACAGCACCTCCAAAAGAGGCAAGCCACACAAAGGTCGTGATGCTGCAGACAAAGCTCGCTATAATGTATGTGGTGAATAATAATGCCAGACATTACAGAACAGAGGAGAAGAAAACATATATTTCCCCTTACTTAAAACTTGTAGAATGATCAGAATCAGCAGAAAATTAAATTGAGAGGATGTGGGTAGGAGAGGAGTTCCCTGATTAAACTTTTTCTCCGTCCCTATCCCAGCCTTACATACAAAATGTGATGTAAGTAATACATGTACAAATGAGCAAAACCCGCAGTGCATACCAAATCTGCAATCCAATAATTTGTATTTGAATGTTTTAGCAAAAGCTGACTGTGAATACAAACATTTCACAGACTAATTTTCAGATTCATGAGTTTTTGCTTGGTTTGCCTACATGTTCTCTGAGCTCTGTGCCAAAAAAATATTTCCTTTCTTGCATTGAAATGTAACATTGACACGTGTCAAACTACTTCTTTTGTATGGGCCTAAGCATACTTCTTCTTTCTGCTTTTTGTAGATTCATACATATTAGACACACATCTTTGGGTTTTAATTATAAAATTAATGTAGACAGCAACCAGAAATAAAGCTGACAAATCTAATTTCCCAAGTAACTCAATATCATCTCAGGATCTCTGAGGAGGAAAAGAAAAAAAAATATGTCCAAGGGGTTACAAGAATTTTTCTAAAGGGACAAATTAAAAACCAAACAAACAAAAACACTGATCAGGTTAATAGAAGAGCATTTCCCTAGTGTCAAATCCCATATTTATCACCAGCCAGGAGAATGTGATGGTATTTTAAACATGAAATGACTTTTCATACTGCTTCTAAACCCAGACACTTAGGGGGAAAAGCCATATAGATACACATCATAAATGCATCTTAAAAGAAAATAGTTTCTAAAAATAGATGTTTAATGAACCTATACAGTGCTGTGCTAGCTCAAATCATGTAAACTCCCTCCCATTCCTTAGATTTAATCTAGTGTTTTTTTCAAAGTTGTTGACCTGTCCCAAGTATTGACAGAAGAAGGGGATTGCTGTAAGGTAAGCAGAGGAAGCTGTCAAGTGACCAGTCGTGGACATGCTAACACTGCTGATGCCAAAGGGGCATAGGCAGCTTTCATGTCCCAAGATAAAATGCCACAGATATACAAAGATGATCCTGGACATACAAAAAAAAAAAAAAAAAAAATTACACATGAAAATTCAATGCCAGTCAGCAGCTGGTTTTTTGGACATACAAAAAAATAAATAAATTTACACATGAAAATTCAATGCCAGCCAACAGTTGGGTTTTTTTGCCAGGAGGAGGTCAGGAAATATGAAGAAACCCTAAGAGAACAATGTAGTTTGTTAAACAGGAATTTGAACCCAGACTAGTGAGGCTTTTTATAATTCCAGTTGTCGCAGTTTTCTACTCCTGTGTCCTCCCAGAAAAAGAGTACAGCATTAGGATCAACACACACATCTGCACCTCTAATCCTCAGGCTGCAGTGCTGGTGCATCAGGCACAGCTGTAATTCTGAGTCTGGCATCTGCTTTGCCTGTGCCTTGCAGTGACAGATTTGTAGTGCGGGAGCCAGGCAAACGCTACTCTTCACTGTTCCCTTGTTTCTGTTTCCTGTACATTGGAAACTGGAAAAAGTGTATACTGTAAAATCTTGCAAGGCCAAAATGTAGCGTTGTTTATGGACAATATTGTTCTCAAAATGGGAAGCAGGGTGAATTCTAAAAGCAGACATAATGGGTTAGACCAGATCTTAATCATACCAAGACCCATACCAAGTAGGGGCCTCCAGAGCTGATGCTTACGTGTTTATTATCCCTTAATGATTTTTTTCTTCTGTTAATTTATTCCATTTCTTTGGGGAACTAACACAAACTTTTGGCATTTGCTGTGCCATGTAGCAAGGTGTTACACAACTAGACTGTTTATTGTGAAGAAGTTTGGTTTTGAACAGGCAGTTTAATTTGATATTCCCTACTTATACTGAAGGAGGAAAAGACTTCAAAACTGGTTGACCTATCCAGATCTGCTATAATGACTGGTCATTGAACTGGTGTCAAATTCATGCTCCGGGGCAGCCTTTTACAGCTTGGTAGAGTACAGCTTTTCTTGGTAAAAGCAGAGACCCCAAGTACAGCCCTCTTGTCCTCAGTAGGATGATGATCTTACAGCTGTGATATTGTTGCATTGAAGAGAGACTTGCTGATGATGTGCTGCTGGAAGGAGCGGGTGATGATCACACCTTCATCCAGCAGTCTGAGAATTAATAGATTAACAGACGTGGTCCGGAGGGGAATCTTACCACTCATGTATCAACTGCAGAGAGGCTTCAGTCACTTTCAGAAGCTTCTGCTCCACTTGGTCATCTCAGCCAAAGGTTATTCTGCTTTCTACATCAGAACATGTGCACCAGCAATGACTCGTCCCTGTGAAGATAAGGTTTACCACCCAACATCAGCAGTGTCTTCCCAGGTAACAGAAGTCTGATCAATGAATGTGATTTTAATGGCCGGTCTGGATGTAACTAGACATGGTAGGTCAATGTAAAAAATTATTACAGAGCTGGTTGCGTTAACTCCAGTGCCAGTTTACTGCCTCCTAAGTAGGCTGATCACAACATTACCATTATCAATACATTTGTTTGAACTAGTCCCAAAGTGCAAGATAAACTGAATGTTTCCTTTCTCAGAATACCAATACACAATCAATTGTAAAACAAATAGCTCTGTAAGGATTCAATATATCCACATATGAGAGTCAGACTTTAGTCTCCAGTGAAGATGGTATCCTTCTCCACTGCCCTCAGTATAGAAGACAGTATCTGAGTTCAGTGAGGAAAATCGAAAGAGTGGGCTGAGAGAACCATGGAAGAAATTCACGAAGCTCTTCCCAGGGTCAAAGAGCAATTCAGAAATATCTTCATGGCATGGTGCTCTCTGAAGTCATAGAATCATAGAATGGTTTGGATTGGAACGGACCTTAAAGATCACCTAGTTCCAACCCCTCTGCCATGGGCAAGGACACCTTCCGCTGAAGGTGTGTGAGGACACAGAATAGAGTTTTCAGGTCTGCTCTCCTCTGAAGGACTGAGCTGGAGCTAGTCTACGGACTCCCCAGCAGCCCAGTGCACTTATGTGCATCGAGCAGCTTGTTCTGCCTAAACCAAACTGGTAAATAAACACAGAGCGGCTCAGCAGCCTTGAAACAAAGACTAGAGGCTTGCAGGTTGGCATCTTTCTTCCTCCTTGGAAAGGGATCTTGGGACCTGAACCTTAATGCCCAGTGCTGCCTTGCACAGGAGCAGTCAGGCCATGGGGACTGCATGGCACAGCATTCCTTGCACTGCAACGTCTTTCAGGTGATGTCCAAACCCATCTGTGTCTATAAGGAGCCAGTCACAGAGACACAACTGAAGCCTCTGCTTACCTAGCTCAAAAACATGTAGGTTCTGCGAAGGATGAGCCCTAGTTTACATTTCCAAAGGTACAGGTTGGTGTGTGAGCAGAGTGCCTATAGTCCCGTTACAGGCAATGGAAAAGCGAGTCACTAACCTAGGCTGAGAGAGTCTGCAGGGCTATTCAGCTACCCAGGTGTAGATGTCTGCTTTAGGGAGAGGTACACACTCCTGTATGCAGCCAGATGAGTAGCTCACCCGACCCCACTCACCAGGAACACGATAGTAGCTTAGTCATTATCATTGCAGACACCTACAAGTCCATTGGTGTGGGATTTAGCTTAGGCTAATGTGGATTGTATCTGCCCACTAGACCCAACATGAAAATTGAGACCTAGAATTCCCATTTAATTCTCCAGTCTATAAAAATACCAATATCATCCATATGCAAAAAGCGTTTTGAGGTTCTTGTAGTATAGAGGAATGAAGGCAGTGGGTTGATTAGCATTGATAACATGCAGCTGTGGCCTTGCCTCAGAGGCAGTGGGTGGATTGACATGGGTGATGTGCAGCTGTAGCTCGTTCCACTAAGTAGTTAAAAAGCCCTGATGATTATAGGAGGGGGTGGGGGTTTAGTGTGGTTTGGTCTTTGGAGGAAGGAGAACTAGGATGGACAATAGAATCTGACTGATGGTAAAAGCCTTGTTGCAGCCTACTGGTTTGTTTGTGCTGTGACAATTGGTGCCCTGTGTGAGGACAACTGAGTTGGACTCTGACTACAGCTGGTGTCTAGCATAGCTGAGACAAGTGGGAGAACCTGCAACCCATAACCAGGCACCATAAGAGGTAAGCTGTTGATGATGAATTCATATGGGTGTATTATGATATTTGTTATCCATCTTAACTCAAATTGGAACTTTATAGTTTCTGGCCTATGGGCCTTGATGACTTCTCAATCGCTTCTCTGTCTTATGCAGTATCACTCACAGTTGTGCATGAACATACTTGGGCTCTAACATGCAAAACTTCTTGGAATCTTGTAAAAGCTTTCATTTGGAAGTGGGATTTATGCAAGAGTGTGTTAATGATTTGGCATTTTAGAGGGGTTATTTTGAATGCTATCTTTAACTTCATTACCATTAAATTATTCCAAAGATGCTGACAGCTTGTGGCCTAATGCTTTGAACCAATTTAAAAATTCATATGTGGAGTTTGTGATAGTCCACAGTCAAGAGGACATTTCAATAATGGGAACCAGTTAAGCAGCTTTTGAGAGCTCAAGAGGTGTTTACCTCAGTTACACAATGTTGATCCTTCTCTACTTTTTTCTGCATAGAGTGAATTGGCAATCAAAACTTGAACAGGTGGAAACCCATCACAAATATCTAAATCATTTGGTAAAACACAATCCACACAGCCTTTACATTTCAAGTAATTATTGCCACATGCACATAGTAAAGCTGTAAAGCTTTTAGAAATCAAGTTCCATTTGAACAGTCAATCCCAGATGGCTTCCACTCCTAAAGAAGACCATAATAGAAAACAGCATCTTGAGAGAAACATTCATCTCCAATAATTTGGCTGTGCCCTGTAAGGTCAGCAAGCAGCCAGCCCAAATCTCAGGATTGTATTCCATTTCCCTTATAGAAGTAATAGAAAAGGACAGACTCAGGGAAAGATGGGTTTCCTTAATCCTTTACATGATCATAACACTGGCTGTAGGGACTACTGGTGCTAGGAGTTTCAAACTGTGGACAATTTGAGGAATAAATCTGTTCCACACAAACTGCCCTAATAAATGTTTTTCATCCTTAGCCAATGCTGCACTGAACCACTGCAAGGGTAAAGGAAAGACAGGCAACTTAATGTACAGTTAGATTCATCCATAGGTTAATACAGTCATGGTAAAGTGTTTTAGCTACTGACCAAGAGATCAATGATGTCTTACAATCAATGACCGCTGGGAATATATTTGCTTCGCTCTTTGATACTTTCAGAAACAGGGGTAAAGGAAACATCTTTAAAGGTGAAATCCTTGCCTTGTGAGGTGTTTTCTTAATTAGAAGAGACTTTGGCTTTGTAAACATGATTTTTTGGGGGTTATGGGAAATGTAAAGTGCAATTCTGATACTTACATGAACACTTTATTTTCCTGTCACACATTTCCACCCCTCCTGAGGTTTTGCCAAGCACTTTAAAGTTACTGTGGGATAGGGGACAATTGGCATTACCACTATAAAATCTTCCTCTCTGTCCTCCACAGCGTGAATCAGAAGTATAAATTGCTGTGCCTAAGTGGGAGAAGTAAGAAATAGACTGTTCCCGCTGGAAACATAAGTGACTGGAAATGAGCCCAAAAAATTGTGTTTAGGAGTCTCAAAGATGGAATACTGCTAGAGTGGATTACCAGGGAAACCAGCAATGAGTAGGAACCAAAGCCTAAACATCTGACTCTGTTTGCCTGGCATATATTTTGGAGAGATGCAGTGTGCACAAAGGCCTTGGATTTACTGCACTGCACATCTCAAAGAGATATTTTCTACTAAATTGCCATGGAACATAGTTTCTCACTGGTTCAACCTTTGATTTCGTAGAAGTAGTGTGCTCCTGTGTACACCCCATGACCCTGAGTTATAGCAAACAGCATCTTTTTTTTTTTTCGCTTATCTGAATGCACTGGTATGGTGAAAGAGGGAGGAATGAGGAATCTGTGCCAATTTAATTCCTGCTTCTTAGTTTTAGTGACACAGGACCCTCTACGTGTCTTTGTCTGCCCAGTGATGGAGGTGGGTTGTCCATCCACGCTACGCTTCCTCTTGAAAAATATTGCCTATGCACCAGCCTTTTACCAGCAGGCAATTATAGCAACAGTCCCCCCTTGCCATCTCCCCTCTCCATCTTTCCACTCTGAAAAAAGAATGAATCTTGTGACATATATATTGAATTCTGCTACACCCTCTGGGTTTTGCATCTACAGCTGGCCTTCAATCCTACCTTCAAGGCTTTTTTTCCTACACTTGCAAGAACTGGAAATATATATCCAAACAAGAGTCTTAAACACAAAGGACCCCGCGATGACCATGTGTATGCATATGCACACATGTAGCTTCTCTGCAAGATCTACTATAAATGCAGAATTTGCCCTAATTCTGAGAAACTCGCTTCTAACCCTCCTCCACACTCACTCATACTCTAATGCACTCCCTCTTGTACGAATTCACCCTCTCCTACACTGACATACATATATATTCTCTCTCTCCTTCACCACTCTCTTTGCCTTGGAGCAAAATTACTCCACTGTGGAAATTGCCATCAGCAATTTTCACCCTTTGCTGCTCTTTCAAGGAGTTTGTGTAGTGGTGCAGTTACGATGTTCAATTAGCTACTTGATATCTTTTGAGCTGTCTTCAACTATTTGCACCTAGTGCATGTCATTACTGGACAGCAATGTTTTTCTTGATACCTCCGTGGACTTAGGGCATGGACTGAACTGGATGAGGTTGAACTTGTGTTGCTTGCTTAAGCTCAAATGGATGTCTGGGGGGTGACATAGCCCCTCCCATTATAAGGTCTCTGCCCAGCTACCAAGCACGCACACGTTAACTCGTGTACTGCGCGCTTGCATTTTGCGGGAAGAAGCTGAGATCAGAAGATGTAGCCTCAGATCCTGGTGCTAGCACTAAGGGAATGGATGTCCTTCTGGGCTTTTTGCTAAAGTGTGTAGCACCACCCAGCTGCTCGTTCCCATCCTCACAGCTCATGGTGAACAGTGTGATTGCTCTGAGGCTGTTTCAGTGCACAGCCAGCCAGGTTGCCTTAGATCCAGATATGCCCCGTGAGGACACTGCATTATTTCCAGGTCAGAGAAGAGAGGTGCTGTGAACAATTTTCCTTAAATGCAAGCTTGAAAGGAAGTGAGAAGGTCCTGAGTGAATTCATGGCTTGAGCTCTTGACCCCTTATGACATTCCCAGGTGGCAATGTGCAAAGTCTTCTAACTTTTCTGCACTTCAGTTTCTCAGTTACAATAGAACAGCACTTCCTACCACATGGGGGAATTTTGAGGATAAACACATTAAAGACTGTGGGCACTATAATGCTAGAGTAATGAAGAACACAATTGACAGAGACATTTTTTGGTTTTCATATGTGATGATAAAACAGCAACTAAAACAGATTAAAATGCTTACATTTGGGATGGATGGGGGAGTGTTACAAGGCTGGCTTACTACTTGTCTGTGGAGCTCTGAGATGCCGTAGAACCAGTTGGTGTTAGAATTACACCATGATCTACAGTTTGATGAGCTGAACAAGCCCTGGCAGATGATTTTTTTTTTTTAGCTTTAAAGCCTGTACTTCAGATTTATATTTTGTGATTCAGAAAGAATAAACAAAGGCATTGTACGTGATTGGGAGAAAAAGTGCTGTGGTTTGACAAAGCAGATGAATCTTTATGTTGCATTAAAATGGCATGTTCTTCATATTGATTATTCCCAGGCAATAACCTTGGCTGTTTTATCTAAGAACCTGTGTCTAAGCACTCAGTTGCTGAAGGAAGAATAGTAGGGCATGTCTTACCTAAAGGCATGTCAAAGAAGTGGGTATTTAGGGAAACTATAGCATCCTGAAAAGAAGTGATTAAGTGATCCTCTTGGAAAAAAGTTTCTACCAACAGTACCTGTTTTCCCACCCCCCACCCCCGGTGAAAAGCTTGTGCTGCCAAGAACAGCTCTTTGTTCATGAAAAACGCTGATTTTGTGGGAAGTGAAGGGAACCTTTACTCAGCTGTTCCAATCTTTTAAGTAAATATTTATTTATTTTCTGTATGAAGTTATAAAGTTTCTTGGGAATACAGATAATGTAGCAGGTGGAAAAGTAATTACTGTAATTTTGCCTGTGCTTTTGGAAAATAATCCATCTGATAAGCACTCCATTTACATTTTGTGAATTGCACAGCTCAGCATATGAGCATCTTAACTAGATGCATGCAGGCCCTATTTATCAAATACTATCACTCTCAAGCTAATAGAAGTACTTGTCTTGGCCTTTTCCCTTTTCAAAGACTATGTGATTAAGATGTCATTGGCATTAAGTGTGCCTTGCATCCATTTCTTGAGGAACAGCATGGTTGCTGCTCAGAGGTGCTCCCTGAGGGCTAGCAATGCTTTGAAACAAGAAAGAACCCAAGCCCACAAGGGCAGCCAGACACCAAACAGTTGCTCTTTCTTTTCAGCATAACTTCCAGAGACCTAGAGCAGGAACAAACCCCTCCCCACTCTGGGAAAGGGACAGTACAAGCATCCAACGTGCTCTTTTCCTTCATCTACCTAGAGGTTTATTTTCTAGCGGAGGGAAATATCGGTTCCTCTGATTTTCTGGGGATAAATGGGAAGACTCTGAAAGAAAACCTCATTAATTCCCTGTGCTATGGATGACATCAAATAAGACAATCTTTAGGAAGTGAAGTGACAGACTGTGGGGAAGAGGGGAATGAGAACTGACCTAGCGACCATGCCTGCCAGGTAGCCTGAGGACAGTCAGTTCCCATCAACATGAATGAGGACTGAAGGAGTTCAGAACCCTGCATGATTAACCCCAAAATGAAAGCGGCCTTTCTCATCAAAATTGCACTGCCCTCCTGCTTCCCAAAAGGCATGTTCAATTGTAAGAATTTTCTATCCTTGGCAGTTGTTTCCAACTGAGCTATTTTGACTTCCCTTCCCATCACTTGATGGGTGAGCAAGACATGCACATGCACCAGCTAAGCTTCAGGACACTTCAAAGGCAACCCACAGCTACTTCCATTGCCCACAGCACCTTTTTTCTGAGGAAAGTGCTATTTGGGCAGGTATGGTGCAGAGAAAGGTGGGTATCTTGTCACAGCAGGAGGGGAGGTAGGAGATAGTCCTCCTTCCCCACTTCAGGGTGGCCACGGTGGCATCCCCATCAGGGAGGCCATGTAGTTGGTGGAGGGAACACAGCAAAAGTACCATCTCACCTTGCTTCAGCACCAGCTTTGTCTGCTTTTTCCAAGCAAAACCTGGGAAAGGGCCAAGCAGGAGCATCTCCATCACAGCTTGCTGCTTCATTCAAGTGTGGGTTCAGGGGCTGCAGGGATACCTGGGTCTCACGCTCTCTGAGCGTGTGAATGAGAAAGGCAGGATGCAATCTGCTTGGAAGTGTCTGAGGGCTCCTCTCTTTCTCTCTCTCTCTCTCTCTCTCCTCCCTGTCCCTTTTCTACCAAGCCTCAACCCTCATGGCAGCTGAGCTCTGGTTTCTGATATAGGTTGATAGCAGGAGATTTGTTTATGATGTCTTATGTTTTGTGCAGGAATCTGTAACTCTCAAACAGTGTTCATGTGACATAGCAATACATCTTTTTCACAGAGTACTTTCCCCTGTGTTTTTACACTTTCTATCCTCTGTAGAGGAACACACAAAATATTTCTAAGGCATGAGGCTTGTTACACAGATTTTTCCTCACTGCCTATATGCCAAAGCATTTCACAGTGGTAAAAATTATGAGGCTGCGTACAGTGAAATGTAAGGAAAGCTGTTGCAGAACGACAGTGCACAGAGTGAGTGGGAGAGGGAAGGAGGAGCCAGTCATGAGACCAAGTGGAGGAGAAATAAATTAAGCGTCAGCAACTGCCATTCAAAACTCCCTTTCCACATCAAGGCCGTTACTGTGGTTTCTGACAGCTTCACAAAATGAGGATAATTTGGGAATGGTCCTGAGGATACATTTATGCTCCTCTCCTGGGTGCCACAGGATGTGTCAGACCACTTTCGTAGCCACACTCTGAAACCCAGCAGAGCACTGGAACAGGGTGTTTATAAAGGTAATGAGAACAGCTGTAGACAGAGCAAATGGATGGGAAAAGAAAAAGGATATAGTTTGGCTTCCCTTTGCTTACTGGGACCCTGCTGGAAGGCCACATGTCTGGCATGTGGCTGTGGGATACACCTGTACCATTACTGGGGACTGGGTAGGCAGGACCCCTGGCTCAGTTTGGTGGGACAACTGCCCTGCCAGCCTCTGTGTTTATGCATTCAGAAGTCTTAGGTGGATGTGCAAGTTTCCAAGGGATCCCACCTACCTCAGACAGGGCATAAGAAGATTAAGTTAGAACTGGACAAGCTGCAGGGCATGGCACTGGGACAGAACAGAGCATCCTTGTATATCAATATAAAGTGGTGAGCCCTAAAGGAAAAAACATCGCCTGGCCAGTAAAAATGCTAATGTGCGGTAGAAGCACACATACCCTGGCCTATGCTTTTTGTTGGCACATTTTAATGTGCCATGTTTTCAAAACAAAAGGAGTCTCCATTTGTTTAAGGACTTGTAAACTTGGTCTTAGAACAGCTCTTGAGACACTGAGCAAACAAAGTATGACATGTATCTCTCATCACAGCACGCTGCTTTTGCTAGATTTCATGATGAATCGCTACTCTGCCATGCTCAGCAAAAAGGAAAACACCAAAAGGAAAATCCTTTGTAATAAAGGCAAGATAATCTTCTTCCTCCTTTAGAAAAAGTCTTCAAAAAAAAAAAAATTTTTTTTCCTCTTTACACTGCTTACTTTTTACACACCCTCCCAACTTGTTGCTGGTTTTGTGGACTAGCCATCTTGGCTTATAAACAATTACATGCTCTTGCCCAAAAGTACTGTGAATGCCAGCAGTGCTGTGAAAATAATACTTTGCTTAATGCCTCATCAGCAGCTATGCCAGATACAACTAGAGTTGGCCACCAGAGGTGAATATACAAACTACAGTGGCACCTAGGAAGAAATTATGACTTTTACAGAGCTCCACTTGGTATCAGTGGATGCCATGGATGTGCTTCCTCATGTAAACAATTAACACATCTCTCCATAGGTGTGATGTGTTTGAACAGACTCACAGCCCTCATGCTTCATGCCAGTTCAGATGCTTGCCTGTGCAACTGCTGTCCCTAACTGCACAGTGTCAAGATGGTGGGGAAAACTAGATCACTGAACCCAGTAGTACTTTTGAATATTTTTTCTACTCTCTTTGTGTCACATAACAGAAACATTTTAGGAATGTCTGTCTTTCCCCATATGTCCATAACTGTAAGGTATTCCTGAGCAATCAAGATCCTTATGCACCCGCTGGCTCAGTATCCAGACTCTCATCAATTTATCTGATGCATTAAAATATATAATCACTTGGATATTGAAGCAGATAACACATAAATTCAGATCCTGTATTCAATCAGTTTTGATGAGCCTGCTGAAGCTGTCAGCAAGATGGTTATTTACTTGATTTTAAGTGTGCAAGATGTTAGAAGTGTTTGTGCTTGCATTGGTGTCGTAGCAGATGGGACCCCTTGCTTTCAATGAACTACATTTAGCCTGCCTCATTGCATGCACACCAGCCACTCCAGTGCATATTGTTAGGGTTTGCTGTTGCTCGTTATCCAAAACTAATTTCACAAAATTCTTTGTGCATCACCACAATCAAACACTTCATAGATGTGCACTATGTGTAGCAGAACTGCAACCTCCATGGAGAACCCCTATCACACATGCTGGGTCAAACAGGGCTTCCCAGCAGGTCCGTGCAAAGCAGAGAGATACCAGTGTGTTGTGCAGATAGTAAATGCAAACAAGGGAGGTAGCTCTTTCCTCAGGTGGTGAAAGATGAACTTCCTGTTCTTGTTTCAAGGATCATTGCTGTGTTTAAAGCAAATAGTCTACGGAAGAGACAACAAAACTCAAAATTTCCTCTTTCCTTGACATGGGACATAATCTAGAGGACACCTCAAAGACATGCAAAAGCTGGGATTGAGTCCCCATGAGCTAAACATAAAAAGACCAAGGGGACACTTCCCATTTTGTTTTGGAAGACACCCACACCTGCCAAAATGTTTTGTGCAGCACCCAATCCACTAGGCATTGTGAAGACCCTTGGTATTGCAAAACACCTGACTCAGAGCCTGGCCAGGAGCTTACAGCCCTGTAGCTGGATTTTCTGGAGGATTTTCACTTCCCTCACAGAGGAAAGAGCAGAGAGGCTGTCTCAAATCACTTGCAGAGGGGGCAGCATAACAGCAGGTACAAGGTCAATCATGGGGGGTTAAAGGGGAAGGTAGAGGCTATCTACTGCTCTTCCCACTGAGCAGCTGGTGCTAGCCTGCGAAGCTCTGCCAGAGCATGTGTGATTCTGGTCACACCTGGACACAGCATCTCCAGCACTAGAGACCTTTAGTGCTGGAAACCCACCACGTGCTGGCTTTCTTGCACCTGCTGCAGAGCAGTAGTGGAGCAGAGGATTCTGGTGTAGTGGAAGGTGTCCCTGCCCATGGTGGGGAGGTTGGAACTAGATGATCTTTAAGTTCCTTTCCAACCCAAACCATTTTATCATTCTATTTATTCTAGGATCCAAGCTTGGATTGTCTCAATGTTGTTCAACGTGTCTACATTGTAGGTACGGTCATTTGCTCACATTTAAACCAGCAGTAGCCTCATGGAATTTTCAATACATTGCATGGACTATAATGTCCTTCCTACCCACCTGTCTTATCTGGGAGGGAAAAGCCCTCCTTTTGAGCATGATATAACCTGATCTTTCCCAACAATTGATTACATTTTTGTCTTCCTTCAAATATTTGCATGTCAGCTGATGCCTGTGCTCTTTCATTTAAGTAACAACAGGCTCTGTTGTTAGTTTGATGACCTGAGAACATTAAAATACTTACTGGCAAAGGGTAAGTGGCAATATTTTGCCACCAAGAGTTTTATGGTATCTATTTCCAGAGGGTAACTAGGTCTCCCACAGTCTTTCTGGATACCTGTTCTTTATGTGGCTAAAGCTGTCTTAACATGTACTCACAACTACACTATCTTTGGAAGACAGTGTATCTAGAAGCCATGCCATGCAAGGTAATTAGAAGTTTACAATAGGCATTTCAGCCTGCTTCTAATCCAAGACTGTCTATAGTACTTCAGTCTCTGAACATGAAACATCCTTTTTTACCTTTGCCTTCAGCTTGCCAAGTACAGTGAGTGTTTGAATTCAGAAAGTCACCTCTTTTCCCCCTTATGCTCTGTTTCTCTGGATTCCTAAATCTTGCAAATGAAAAGCTACAGTTTTCTTCTTCATTTGAACAGTTCTGTAGGAAAGGATAAGGAGGTTAAAATTCACAAGACTTCATACCTGAAGCCTTGAAAAAAGTGCAGCATTGGGTTTGGGGAGCAGGGGCGAGAAGGCTTTGGAGAATATTTCCTAAAGATTCATCTTAGCAGTTGCAATTAACTTCCTCAATACCCTTTTGGATAAAAGTTATCAGATAAGAGATTGAGAGAGAGAACATGATTTAGCTCCAGCAAGTCTCGATTTACAATCTGTCTTCCCTGATCTGAGTTCATTTTGTGCAACTCCTGTGTCATGTTCCTTTCTTACAGAGATGGAAGAAAGAGTTTAAGTCAAAATAGATAAGTGTAGAGCCACTGGAGGCCAAAATGAAATGTTTCTTAATGGCATTTTTATGGCACTCCCAGGATATCACCACATCCTACAGGGCTGTTATGAGGGGAATTTCATCTGCTTTACTCGAAAAAGCTTTGGTGACATTTTGAAAAAATGCATAATGCAGCAATTTAAAATAGCTAAAATATTTGGTTCAAGTTTCCTGGATTTCAGCCCCGCCTGAGAAGAGTGTGTGTGGAGGGAAGCAGCAGGGAAAGGAGAGAATCAGAAAGAACCGTCTCTCCCTTTCTCCTTTGGTTCTCTTTTTCCACCATGCTCCGATGTTCAAAATCAACCTGAGGATCCAGGGGGAGGATACTGCTGTTGAAGAGCACTCTGCACCAGGCTCCTCTGCGGAGAGGTCTGATTTTCATGAGTATGAACAGGACACCTCTCCCTCATCATGTTTCCAGGCCTGGATTATTAACGGTTGTATTTCAGCCCTTTAATTGCTTCCTCTTTTGGTGATGTCTTTTTTAGTCTTGCTGCAGCTAATATGCACTCTGTACGTATTAAGTAATGAAAATGCACAATCAAGGCACACACGCTTTGCAACTGCTGCTGTTTATACTCGAGGATGTAAAACTAGCAACAAGGGAGGTTAATGTTATTCTTAGGAGATAACACTCGTTGCTATGGTGAAGACGTCTTGTGTCACTCACTGTTGGGAAGATGGCGCCTGTGCTATGAATGCTTGACGGTATTTTTGCTTTCAAGACTAGCAATAGTAATTATTCCAATGCAGACACTAACCGGTCTGTTTCTGTGCAGATTCTCATATAGATGCTTTGTACCTAAACAGGCTCCTCTCTGCCTTCTTGGCAGGCTCAGGGGGCTGGTATTGACAGGATTTTTCAACGCCTGAAGAAACAATGGAAAACAGCAATAGCTTGTGTCTGAATATGACAATAGTCTTGCAAAAAAATGAAGTATCGGGCAATTTAATTTTTTGTTGTTTAATGTATGTTACCATTTGCATCATACTCTGGAGATCCTTCAGCTTTTTAAAATATGTAAAATTTCATTAGGCCTGATCCGCGGCTCACAACTTCATGGTCTGCACTTCCTAGCAAAATTTATTCAGGCAATAATCCACAAGAAATTGGTTGTTTTCAGCAGTTTATGGCTTGTTATTTAACATTTAACAGAATGGCAGTTTATTTTGGTAACAGCCAATACTGAGAGGTTTATTGTCATTGTAAACCATAATCAACCGTTTGTATCATTACTAGTTTTTCAAGACACAAAAATGGCCAGCTGCATTGGAAAATTGTTTAGCGGCTATAGAAATTTGCATTGAAGATTATGTATAGGGTTATTTCACCTTAAAGGTCAAAAGAATTTAGAGAAACCACTCACTTCAGTGTAAATTGTTCAGCAGACTGGTGTAAAACCCAATCCCAGAAATTTCCAGTAGTTTTTTCAGTTATGGTCATGAAAAAGAAATCTGTAGGAGATGGACAATGCAGAAGATTGTGCTTTCTTTATCATAGCATCAGGCCAGAAACTAAGGCTTGTTGCCTTTATAGATGTTGCAACTTTTTTGCTGAATAATTTATGGTACTGTACTCACAAATAGCTTAATCATCAAGGTTTCCTGTTTCTCTCTTGGCATCAGGCAACTGGCCACAGACTTCATAACTGACATGCTTAGAAAAATTCAAAATACTTCCATTTTGATTGGAATACATTTCAAATAAGAGCACACATTTTATGACAGTATATCAGTTCTTCATCTTAGATTTGGCCCACTGTTATGAATTGAGTGAGTGATTTGCAGTGAATAATTCAAGTGTACAAATTAGTTTCTATTTTTGCTCTCAAAAATGTATCTATAAACAGACTGCAATTTCCTTTCTCCTACTTATTTCACTAATATTTCTTTTCACTCCATAGTTCTACAAGTAGTTACTGCAGAATATTTGAGCTGACTTTAATCACAATAGCTCTTCTATTGCCAGTGTCTCAGTGCATATATACATTTGCACAGTTCATGCAAATGTTCACTTATGAATAAAAAATCTTGTTTCATCTTAACACTTGTGGCCAGACTGTACAGTTCATTTTTCCAAACTGTTTGTGCTAGTAAAACTTTCACTAAGGAAAGTCACTGCACAGAGAAGAAAAATGGATTTAAAACATCCATTTAAACCTTTGAGTACCTAGTAGGAGGTTGGGGTTTTTTAATAAAAAAAATGTTTAGTAGTATTTATTCACCTCTTCAACACCGATTGGAATTTCTGTCAGAAAGCTTTAACTCATTTTTTCCTCCACTCTTCAAATGTTTTGAAGCAAATTATTCCCTATTATAACTCCAGTGAATTTGAGGACATTACAGCAGGGATTACTTCAGCAGTGTATTTCTTGTTTAAAGTGCTTACCTGCTCATGCACACTTTTTATACAGTCAGGAGTGACGGTTGCTGGATTTAATTATTCACTTTCAAATGATCTGAAATATGGGAGATGACATGGCTTTAATTCTCAGATGATTTTTGTCGTTTTCAGCTTCTGTAACTTGTAGTGGGTTATTAGGATTGCCAGATGTAGGCAGCTGTTCCCACGCTGCTTAACTGGAAAAAGAAGTTTTCTGAACCTCCACAAAGGTGCCCAGCAGGTTGATGAACAAAACTGAAGAGACATCCCCCTTGGAAGTGTGTTCTACCATGTCAATCCCTTTTGAAGGGAGAAGAGAATTTCTCTTAAAAAAAAAACAAAACAACAAAACAAAAAAACAACAAAGTAACAACAAACACTTATTTTTGCCTCTTTCACAAGCCTAGAAATAACATATGATATGAAAGAAGTGGAAACAAAGTCCTCAGGAAAAAAAAAATCCAAACCTAAATCTACTGCCTGGTCATATTCAGCCTGTCTTTCATGCTGTTAAAATTCTCTCCAGCCCTGGGCACTGGTAGCAGAACTGCAGCTATGAGGATCAGGCAATCCCGCCTGCCAATCAGAGGCATTAGTAATTTGCTGCTTGCAGAAAAACTAAAAATGAAAGGAGAGCATTTCATAAAGCAACAAAAGCAAAGCAGCCTTCTTGCAACCAGGCTGCACCGCTATAACTGTAGGTTACCAGGTATCGGGGATGAAGAGCGTTTAGGCCTGTTCAATGCTTTTTCACAAGTGCAAGCAGGGATACAAAAGTAGGTACAAAGGTTGATGGAAAAAACCTTGTGTTCTTCGGTTTACCTTTATTGGCTAAAGTAGAACTAGATACTTGCAACCAGAATCATTACCAGCCTCTGCTGCAGGGGTACAGTAGAGGAAAATATGGATCAGAGGGTGACTTTTCCAGGCATGGATGAGTTATTTAATTGGAAGGGTGTCTGTGTCTTTTGTGAAATCATTTTCTACTCTGTACTTTTATGAAAGAGCCATTCAAAAATTTGAAAGCATTTATGTTTACACTTTTTGCTGAATTTTAGAAAATACTGTAAACTAATGGTGTTAACTTCCCCACGCACTCACCCTTCTGTAAGCACTCACAATGGGGTTTTTTTTCTTCTTTGGTCTGGAATCAAATGGGCTAGCCACTGGCATCAATAATAGCTTTGCAGTTCTTTTGTTTCAACTTTTAAATTGGGCTTTAAAAGACTATGTTTGCATATTGATTAAGGGCTATTGGTAACATCAGCTTGTATTAGTAGACTCATTTTCAGGGCTGTAAAGTCATTTGCTTATGAGTTCAGCATCCTCACCTGAGGACATCCCAAACCATGAGCTTACCCAGGCAGCAAGGGCACCTCAGCACTCTGCTTTTTCTGTTTCCTTGTCATCCATGGACAGGCTTTTGAAATAAGACTTTTACAATACAGAACCAAATAATGTCCTCTCTCCGTCTCCATTCTCAACCCAACAAAACCAGGGTGTTTTCCCAGCTAAGCCTCAAGTCAACCTGAGTAAATAGGTCAACTTTCCGCAGGCACTGGCTGCTCAGCAGCTAATGCTGAAGTAGCATAAGCTAATTCGTATTCTGTAGGGTCACTTGAACTCTCAAGTGTTAAGCTAAAGTGTCAGCCAGGTCCCAGTGGGGCGAGCCTCTGCAGCTCTTGGAGAACTTTTTCTTAGGAGGAGAGTGTCATCCCTCTTTAGAATTCATTTCATGTTACAGGTTCCTTCCTTCCTTCCTCCCAGAAGTGGAAGGACTAATTAGGAATAGTTATCACTGCTGACATTCAAAGCATTATTAGAATTAAAGCCCACTGAAACAAAAAGAGAATTTGTATCTATGGAGATCCTGACAATTCAGGCATTGTTAGGCTCCAGTAGGGTCACCTTTAAAGCTTTCCTCAGCTTCAGCTCCAGCAACCTGGCTTTCACTACAAACCAGTGAGACTGGTATCTGACTGATGCTGTCTGGATCTCCGGGTTGGTTGTTTTTTGGGGGGTTTGGTTTTGGTTTGATTTGGTTTTGAAGTGGCAGGGAGAGCTGTTTAAATGA
Source organism: Falco biarmicus (assembly GCF_023638135.1). NCBI lineage: Eukaryota > Metazoa > Chordata > Aves > Falconiformes > Falconidae > Falco > Falco biarmicus. Next base: position 33,406,026 of record NC_079289.1, read on the forward strand.
ATAGAAAAAGCCCAGGCAAGCTCCTGTGTTTCAGAGCCTCGCACCTCATGCTGTTCTCACCTGTGCTGCAATTAAATTAAAACATTAACCTCTGCAAAGGTTCTTCATTTGCTTTGGTTGCATGGCTTTTGTAAGGTGCTATCTCAAGTTTTGTCACTTCAGCTGAGCACAAATAGGCAAGCATCCTTCACCCTGGTGGAGGACTCAAAGCAGGGGAGAGATTACATACCAGCCAGACCTAAGAATATGGTAGATGCTAGTTTGTGATTGGCATAAGCAGATCTAAGATGTGCCACTTCCAAAGGCAGCTCCTCTCCAGCACCTGTGTGTGCCCCGTGCATGTGGTTACTTGGTTCATTGAAATTACAGCCCCATCACAAGCACTAATGCAAGGGGGAACCACATGCAAGCTGGGGGAGGGGGGGGCGGGCTTCAGTAGCTACCTGCTTTTAAGCTGATATAAGCAGGTCATGCTGCTGCAAGCTGCAACCACAGAAAATCTGATAGAGACACCTAGTTGTTTAGGAAGGTCTGACATTTTCATTCTGCCTTCCAACTGTGATATAGCCAAAAGAGTCTAGTGTCACATTTTGTAAGACATATCCTTTTTTTCTTTTTTTTTTTTGGCCAAGGGGAAGGAACGAGAACCACACATGACAGGACCTGGGTGTGCGTGTGTTGCTGAGAAGAAGAAACCCCTTTCCTATGTGATTCTCAGCAGGTGGTAATCTGGTAATCTAATCAACATGCTAACCAGCTTTATGTTTGCCACTTCAGTGCTTAGCAGTAGACAGATTCACAAGTGCTAGGAAGTGGAAAAAAAAAACCCAACAAAAAACCCTAAAATAAATCACATTTAGAGATTCCAGGCAGATTCCAGTATCAAAATGGAAACGGGGACAAAATGTCCAGAAGCTTAAGAGAAAAAAATAATCCCTCTGAGTGTTGCTGAAAAAGGTTTGAAAAGTCTACAGAAGTTTTCATTGTAGTGCAAACCTTCATTCCATCCCCCCAAACATTTTTAAGCTATGTTCTCTGTTCATGATTGCCTTTATACTGTCATTGACATTGCGTTGCGTTAAGTCAGTCTCTAATATTATTAGATGCAATTATGATATGTGACATTGAAATCATGCTTAAAGAAAGATTCCACTTGAAGGAGTCACCTTAGACCTATGCCTTTGTAAGGCTGTTTATTGCTTTTGTGATTGTGCTATCAAGTATTCTTTGTATACAAGCACCAAGGTGATAACAGCCAGATCCAGAATAGATAAAAGGAGCCAAACATTTGAGTAACTTGAATTCTGATGTCTGCAGTCAGATTTGTAGTCTAAAGACCCATCCACACCTGCTTCTTCATCTAAGTTGTGAAAAGCATTGCAGCTGTAATTTTGCTTGACTTAACCTCTGGTTCCCCAAAACTATGTTTTGCTTCTGCACAACAGTAGAATTAAGTCTATTAGTGTTAACTGCCCCTATGCTGAACAGCCATCAAGAAACTAGGAAATTAGATGAGCTACAGATGCTGTTGGAGCCAAAGAGATTCTGGACCCCCCACTGGACATGCTGGCTCCTACATTGTTAAGTCCAGCAGAAGAGTTTAAGACATTTTACAGTTCAGTATTCTCAGCGAACAGTTTTTTCCTAGGCTTACAGAACTGGGCCCCAGCCTGATCTTTTAATCTCAAACACCACACTTAAAAAGTTTCTGAGGTCAGACTGTGCACTGGGTGACACTGACTTGTGCCTTCTGTCTTGAACAAATACCTGTCACCACTGCCTCATCAGTGGCAACACACAAGTGTAAGTCACTAGCTATTAACTCCACTAGGACCAGGATTCAGCTACTTCATGGTTAAAATCATGACAGCAATCCAGTTAGCAGCAGAAAACAAATTTAGAAGGAGAAAAAAAAAAAAATGTGACAAGTGCTTATTTACGTAGTCATTTTTCCAGAGCTGAGCTGCACTTCAATACATAAATGCATTGTACCTTTATGAAACCTTCCTCCTGAATAGCTAATAAGTTATATTTAAGTGCTTTCACCAATGAACTGACTTACTTTAGTTAGTGTGAAATCATTTTTATTATCCTTCAGTCCAAAAAAGTTTGAGTTAGCTAAAATCATTTTGGTGCACCTCCAGTAAGATTATGAATTATTGAAGACTGGAGGTAGAGTGGCTGTACCAGGAAAAAGATGAACTAGCGAGGCCATTTTCACCGTCACTGCGAAGATGGCTTGAAGGGAAGGCAGGAGCCCCGGAAACATCTGCAGGGTTGTATTCCTAATGAAGAGGGTAGTGGAAGAGACCAAGGCTGACTCAGCAAAGACTGAAATATTTGTGTAACATCAGCATACGGAGATGCCAACTGAGCATGTGAGCAAGTCGCAGGTGTTGCTTTGTGGCACAGCACTTGGCTTCCAGCTTGCTCTCCCAGGTACTTAAGGCCCCTGTTGAAATGGTACCTATGTGCTGTTAAGAGCGATGTGGGCTGGTGGTTAAATAATGCAGAGATCAGGAGAAACAACAAATAGGAGCTTGCAAAGGGCTTTTTTCTCAAAGGGGAATCCCACTGCTTCTTCACTAGCTGCAAGTAAAGAAAACCTAACTGGGAATGTGGTACCCTTTACTTAATTCGGGCAACCCAAACTGCTGTCAGTAACCTCAGTGCTCAGATCTTTAAGCCTCTCTTAGCTGATCAATTTGTCCCCTACAGCAGTTCCTACTGCAGTAATTCCCACTGATGCCAGCGAGGGAAGCACTACACAATTATGGGCTGGCTGGCTGCTGAACCTGGTAACTAGGTGCTCATGATTTGAAGAAATATTTCTGCCTGTTTAGGTCACTGGCAGTTTCACAAGGCAGAATGTCTTTGCTCTCAGCCCAGTGGAGACAAAGTTTCCCACCACCTGGTATTAAGAACAAAGGGCTGACCTGACTGGTGACACCAAGACTGGACTCGTGAGTCCTCTGGAGCATTGGCTCCAGGACACCACCTCCGAGTGGAATTAAAATACCAAGTATTGTGTAGCTCTCCAAACATTCAAGGCTATTTTAACCAAGATTCCAAGTTCAGCTGTACCTCAGACATTATAAAACGCAAGCAAACAAAAACCACACGTACAAACTACTGCAGGATAGTTCTCAGATATGACTATTTTGCTATTATACCTGTCACCTGTCTTCCCCACTGCATCTCATAGCATAGGACAACTAAAGTTGGTGCGGACCTCAGAAGGTCTTTGGTCCTACCTGCTGCTCTAAGCAGGGCCACCAGTGGGGTCAGAGCAGGTTGCTCAGGACTGTCCAGCAGGTCTTGAAAGATGCCCAAGGATGGAGAGTGCACATCCTTGCTGGGCAACCCGTATCCCTGCTGGACTCTCTTTGGAGTGTGCAAGTATAACACCCAGTTCACACCCCCACTTTTCAATTTGTACCTGTTTTCACTCAGCCTCCCACCGTGCATGACTCTGGAGAGCCTGGACCCATGCTCTTCACGGCCTCGCTGTAGGTGCTGAGGAGGCTGCTGTGAGGTCCCCAGGCAGCCCTTTGTTCTTTGGGGTGCATGAGCCCCGCTGGCTCAGCCTCCCCTCGGAGGGCGAGTGCTCCAGCCCCCCGCCACTGTGGTTGGACCTGTATTGCTGGACCTGCTGGGCTGGCCAATGTCTTTCCTGTACAGAGGTCCCACAACGGGAGGCAGCAGCTGGATGTGGATGCTCAAGCAGAGAAGAATAGCTGCTTCTGTCGACCCGGTGACTGTGCTCCCACTCACGCAGCCCAGGAGGCTGCTGCCCTTCTCTGCAGCCAGGGCACCGCTGGCTCTTGTTCTTGCTGCGCCCTGGGCCCCGTTCAGCAGAGCCATTCCGCAGCCTGTAGCGCCGCGAGGAGCTCTTCCTCCCCAGGTGCCGGGCTCTGCGCCTGTCCTTGTTGAAGTCTGTGAAGGGTGCCTGTCACCCCATTGCTGCAGCCCCTCCAGGTCCCCCTGAACGTCAGCCCTGTCCTCCAGTGTAGTGGCTGGTTCATGCAGTTTTGCTTAATCTGTAAACTTGATGAGAGAGCACTCAGTCTCCTTTCTCCAGGTCACTGACAAAACTGTCAAACAGGAGAGGGCCCAAGACAAACCAAGCTTTGTGTAGAGTATAACCCCTCAACCACTACCTTCTGATCCCAGCCATCCAGACAACTTTTTATGCATTGAGTTGTCCACTAGAATTTTGATTTGTTTTTTTTCCTTATGTTATATTACTTAAATTGTATTCACACCATGTTAAGCATCTCTACTATCTTTGCAGCATGAACTGTTCACTCACCTGCCAGATGTAAGAAGTTCCCCACATCAGTTACAGCAGTCATGAGAAATCACTACATCCAGAAGCAGGCTTTATGCAATGCTCAAATCATACAACCACTTTGGAGAGGAACCATTCTGGAGAAGAATTTTGCCACTACTTAAAACCAGAGTTTATTAGATGCAGTATCTGCTATGTTAAAAAACCCAACACCCTAATTAACCTCTCTGTGTATAAGTTAGCATAAAAATAAGGAAACTGTAATAGCACAGTAGGGGTCTATTACTGTCACATGAAGCTGTACAGCAGTTATTCCGTGTACCATGACTAACTCTTGAAATCTCTCAAGAATATTTAATCAGATGATGCTACCACTGTCAAAATGGTACTTCTCATTCTAAGTATATTTTTGTGATTTCCTAGTATTAAAGGAAGTAGGTGTATTGCTATCTAGGCTGACAATTCAAGCTATTCATGAGAACAGTTTCTCATCCCATGGTTCATGGATCACAAACAGCCAGTAAGACATCAGATCACAATACCTTCCCTCCTACTCAATGTCCCAAGCAAGCGAATAAACTTACAAGACAGGAGAAAATGAAATATAAAAGCATATTTCACATGTAGCTAAAATTTTAATCATTTGCAAATAGAAAATTTTATTTGGGCAACATCCCAAAAGGCTCTAGCATTTTTTTTTTCCCAGAAAGTTTTATATTCTCATCTAAAAAATAAAATAAAATTGGGAACATGGATCTGTAAAAATATAACTTGTATAAATACAGAATGATGATGGCAGAAGTACAGTGCCATTATATCTTGTAAAGACTCATAACTACCTTGTATGTTTTCATTCCAGAGTGAAATTGGGTAGAAAGAAAGTCAATAAGGAACATACATTGGAGATGTTTGGGTGGGGTGTGGTGTTTGATTTTTTTTTTAAATTGGCTCCCTATTTATGCAACAATAATTTAAATAAAAACCTGTAATTTGCTTTGGCATATTTTTTTTTGTCTTTAAAAGAATGAGACTATGTCAGAAATTGCATACACCCATGAAGAGAAAATTTGAGAGTGATAAAAATATTCAATAACCTGATTTGGAAAACCAAGTAAAAAGAACTCAAGAAAAAACTTTTCTTTTAAAAATGAGCCCCAGTACAGTTGCAAAATTCCTCACAGGATCCTAAAAAGAAGTATGTATGTGTATAAACACACAGGCTTACACATGCATGTACATAGACACACATTCTGTTGTTTGAGAGCAATCGCTGAAATGACAACGCTCAAAAGCCCCAAGACTGTGCTGGCATCACTGACTATGCCCATTCACAAATATGTCTTTTCAACCTACATTCCAAAACCTGCTCTTTATGACCCAAAGAAAACGTTAATTTTATCACCATTCAACTGAAAAGTTCTGGAAGCTGTAGCTGGCAATTTAATGCTGGTCTATCATGCTGCTTGTCAAGAACAAAGAGGCAGGACAGACAGAAGCTCACAGAAGAGTGTGAATTAAAAGAAAAATCCTAAAGCCCAAAATGTAGAAAGTGAGGCTCCTAAGGAAGTTAGCAGTACCTTTGCTGGTGAACAGCTTTAAGTTGTTTTGACACCATTCAGAAGTTTTAAACTGACCGGAGCCCAGCACCCTGACCCTGGGATCTGGCAGGGTTTACAAACCTTCCATTCCGCAGCAAAGCACAACTCCAGCAAGAAGTTAAGCACCACCCCCTCAGCCCAGCTTAATCACCAGGCTCCTTCGAGTACCAGGTCAGACAGCAGGATTTGCACACCAAGGCTGATGAGGCACCCTACAACCACAGCTACTGGATCAGGCTTTTTAGGGAACTGAAAGTCATCGGGCACCTAATCTGTTGCCTTAAGGATGAGAAAGGTGTGAAACCCAGCAAAGACCTGGCAAGAATAGTTTTACATCTAAGCACATAGGGGATTTTTACCTTTAAAAATACCTAGGAGATGAGGCAAAAGTTTTGTGAATTGTACCTTTGCATTTATGACTCACTTCTACCCAAGCCCCATTCCAGGCCAGCAAAGGTTTGGCAAGTTGCACTCGTGCAGGCAGATAACCAGATTCCATTGGGTCTTTTTGCAGACCTATGCCTAAATCTGTTGTGGCAAGGGTAAAGAATGAAATTTCAAAGAAAACTCTCACAGACTAAGAGCAAAAACCAGGCAGATGAGCAAGCTGTGCCTCATTAAATAAACCGGGAATCACCTACAGCAATGCCAAATGAATGCACCCTGTCCTGCCTGCCTTCTGAACCCACAGAGGATGCCCAGGCTTGGTACCATACAAGTAGAAAACTACTGGGAATTCCTGAGATAAGAAGTTACAGAACACTTTCTGAACATTAAAGTGCACACACACAAAAAAATGAGTTTGCTTGTTGCTGGTGTTATGGACGACCAGAAATTGCACCAGAATATATCAACCACTATGCAATTTTCTTACACAAAAGACTTCTGCATCTGAGAAGAAAATAGTCCCAAGAGGCTAAATATGTATTTAAGATTAAATTAACAGGATATGCTGTTAAAAACCAGTAGTTATCCTATTCTTCCTAGCCCAGTTGAGCACCAAACCATGTATTGTTCTGCAAGGCAGTCTCCAAAGATACTCCCTTAGCCTGCAAAGTTGATTATCAGTGACAACAAATTAAGCAGTATTTACAGGATTTGTTTGACTACGTCTTTCCTTTCACTGTCCTATCTTCATCCTTCCAAACATCATTTAGTAGGTAAAGCAATGCCTTGCCAGTAAACAGATGAAAAAAATCAGTTGTTTCCACGGATACATACTAATGCTATTGTACGTGTGATGCTGTGGCACCAGACATACAATAATGATACTTTCACAACCACTGCTCATTAGTTTCACTCATTTTACAGCATTTTCCAGATATGACTGGTCAGTTAATCTCCTGATTTTTTTAATTTGTTAATTTGTCAAATTTGTTAATCGATCAGTAGTCTGCTCTGAAAGGAGGGAGAAAGCAGAACTAGAACTTGGGTTTATTTCTTTTTATTAAGAAGGACAATCTCTCTCATAACTGAAAGCCAGAAAAAAAGTGTTTTGGCAAAAATAATCAAATATAAATAATTAGATCAGGAAGAAAATTATCAACAGCACAATCTCACAACAATAAACGCCATACTTCTACAAAGACTTGGAAAGTTAATTTTTAAGAACAAAACAAGATGATATTTTTAATGCATTTGTTTCAACTGATACTTTAGAATAGCTCTTTATACCTCATTTTACTCAGGGGGAAAAAAGGCATCGTATGAAAACAACAGCTAGTCAGTTCAAAATTAATGGGTTTTGCTACCTACCATACACATCCATTTTGCTTTTGAACAATGACTCAGATCACTTACAGATTCCACTTAAGAAAATTAGAAACAACCCCACCACCTCACTTCTCTCCTCCCGAAATGAAAACCTTTATGATTTTTTTTTCTAATACATTCTGATATACCAGTGAAAGGAATAACTAACCTTAAATGTGCATTAATTGGTGGCTACTCCTTTAAAAAGAACGCCACAATTAAGGCTACTGCATAGGAATAAAGTCCATTATCTTCTAATGAAAGTTGCCTGCATTAAAGCATTAGTTAAATGACACAAGTGTAGTACTCACATAGTGTATGCCCATTCCCATGCAGGTTCTTCCCTGCAGCCTTTTTTCTTGACTTCCCGTCAAGTTGTGTCGGATGCCTTATCACCCTAACTGTAGAAAAGTCTCTAAGTCACCTAAAGTTAGTGTTTTCTTCCAGGGTCATCTTAAACCTTTTTTCTTCTCTCTTTAATGAAAGGAAATTGTGACAAAGTGGGAGGAACCTGACAAAAAAAAAATAATTGTGTTTTCTTCCTTTCAAGGAAAAATCCATATAAACTGGACACCCACCACTGGGTAAAGATAAACACATGTTCTAGTGGATAATATGAGGTTGGATGCTTTAATTATTTAACTGCTCTTAGCTACTTTTCTCTGGCTAAATAACCTCGGGAACAGAATATCTAAATTTTACATTGGTAGCACTTCAGCAAGTTGTTTGCTGCACTTCAAGTGATACGAGCCTGCAGTGATACTAGAAGGTTTTTCAGTCTTGCACTGAACTTACTAGACTGTCTCATCTCATCATCATCTTCTTAGGAGAGTTAATTCACCTGCAGCCAAGTTACAAGTAGAAATTTGCAGCAGCCAAGTACCCCAAATGGCACCTACCCTTAACTGTCAATTATAGCTTTTTTAAATCAGACATTCACAGCTCCAGTATTCCCCAAAGTCAGCACTAGGTTGCTAGGGTGCCACATAAGGAGGTATGCGTGATACTTTGGGATATGAAGCATAATGCAGAGCTGTCAGAATTACCTGAGAACTAACCAAGTAAGTCCACCCAGAGCCATAACCAAAGGAACTGTCATCAGGGGTATAGTCCTGTCTGTTCCCTGCTGCAACAGTTTTACACCAGCCTGACATGACCGGACTGACCTAGACAACTGCAGCCTATAAAATCCACCTGAACTCCATTCAGTTCCACTGCCATTAAAAACCCCTGCAACACCCCAGCTGCTACAGAACAAACATACACTGTGACTTGAAGTAAAACCACGTCAAAATAATTACTTGACAATTTCAGACATCTTTTAATATGCAAAAGAACTAACCAAACCCAAGCCTCTTCCTTTGTATCTCCAAACGCCATATATACAGCTAATGGAAACTGCAGTCTGTAGTGCCGTTAGTCATTTTGTTCTGAGTTGCAGCTCTGAAACTGCACTCATGAATAAACCCTACTGTTTCACTAGCAGATTTAAGTGCAAGGTGATGCTGAAAACCTGCTGTAAGGGATCTGACTATTTCCTGTGACACAATACATTGTCACATATTTTCTAGTAGATTTAGATTAGAAATAAGGAAGAAATTCTTCACTATGAGGATGGTGAGACACTGGCACAGGTTGCCCATAGAAATTGTGGATGCCCCATCCCTGCTGGAAGGGTTCAAGACTAGTTTTGGACAGGGCTTTGAGCAACACACTCTACTGAAAGGTGTCCCTGTCCATGGCAAGAGGGGCTGGTAACTAAGTGATCTTTAAGGTCCCTTCCAACCCAAACCATTCTATGATTCTGTGAAGTCTTCATCATTGAAGAAAAAAACCCTATATTTAGGACTATTTTTTTTAATTTGAAAAAGCTCCAAAAGTTTAATGAAAGAGGCAACTACTTATGAGGAAGAACACAGACAGTAAGAAAACATTTTAAAACTTGTAATGGATCATAATTCAGTAAAAATACACTAAAATTGAGACATAGAATCATAGAGTATCTCAAGCTTGAAGGGACCCATAAGGATCATCAAGTCCAACTCCCTGCTCCTCACAGAAGCATAACTGTACATAACTATAAAAGATTCAGTTTTGGTTTTAAATAATATTAAATTTTTAATTATGAAAATAAATAGGAACAATCAATGCGGTGTTAGGAACTGTGCAGAGCAAGTAGATAGGAAAGCTGTTGCACGATGTATCTGCTGAATCTCCTATGACCCAAGGCTTCGGATTTCAGTTTTTGGCACTGGATTCCAACAAGTCTTTTGCTTCATTTATTTTTGTTGCTAAGTAAGGTGATCCACCTGAGAAGAAGAGGAAAGGAATACCATTTACACATCACTATTAAGTACCAAATAACTTGCAGCATCCCCTTATTACTCACTTTTATTAGCTTTTCCTTCCTAAATACATCCTTTCCATATAACTGCTTAAAAAATGGCATTGATATAAACTAATTGATAAGGAAACACGAGACATGCAACCAAAACTGAAGTCACTGAAGAATAATGCTGAACAATTTGTCTCAGAGAAGACTGAAATCTGAAATCACTTTACATCAGTGTGATTCAGACTTGCAGTAAAATGCTGCTGCAAATGTATGCAAGGTCAGCTCTCTCGAACACTCATCCAAAGCTAACATCTATTATCTCCACTGACCCCAAAAACTAAAAGGTAAAATTTTATATATAAATTTAACATAAAAAAAATAAATCAGGAAGTGTGTGCACATGCACACTCACACACAACAAGCCTCTCCTACGCTAGATGCCAGAATCACCAGCCAGAAACCATCACATTAAAGCTATTTAAACATGGTACGCCTTCTAACTTCTAGTCCTGAATACTGTCATTGCTTTACGCTCCATCTAACAATCTGATTACAGTTCAGCGGTCTTTTTGTGTTTGGGTTGTTTTTTTTTTTTACTCTCCCCCTGAGTGTCAACCATCTGCCTACAGTCACCAAAACCAACATTACAAGGTCTGTATCAGTAACTTACCACTCACAATAATACACCTATATTTTTTTTACAGGAAAATGTGTTTCCAGCAGTACTGCGCACGGAATAGCCTTTTCCAAGGCATCTGTTCAATCATTTTTCCATTCATCACTTCATTCATTCTATTCTATTCATCAGAAAGGATTATGATAGAAGAAGCACACAGAACTAGTTGTAGACACATGTAAATAAAAACAAAAAGGCAAGGCTTTCTTAAAGACTTCTTTAGAACATACCTGTAGGAATCCAAATTATGAAGTAATTTCATGGTGTAATAAAACAACTGCAAAGAGTAATGGAGTTCTTTTGTTCAAGTTTTGGTTTTGTTTAAATGTAGCCCTGATAACTAAGACACACTGGAGGAAAGCGAGGCAGGGCAGGGGAAAGATAGAGAATTGACTACTGGAAAACAAAAATGTTTTTCTTCTTTGTTTTTAAACCAACTGGCTTTTTAGTCAGGAATAGGATTTACTACATTAAGTAATGCTTCCTTCAAAGAGTAGACGAGAGCATCAAACAGACAGTAAAGACTAAAAACTGCAATAAACAATGTATCCCAAGTAATTTTAAAACGTGTGTTGATTTTCTGCATGTCTAGAGTGGAGGATCTTAAAGTAAATTCAAATGTGCTGGAAGTGTTTTCACTACATTTACATCCTTAAGTGCCATATTAATTTTGGAGCCCTCCAATGAGAGAGAATTCAATCTCATGATTGCCTAAGTGTTTGTAATTAGGGCAAGTCCAAAAAGGCATTTCTGCCTCTTTTTTCTGTGAGCAAATATTCTTTCATAAAACTAGTAAATGATAAATTAACATACAATGTATCAATATAAAAACACTTTAAAACTGAACTGTAAAGGTTAATAAGCAACCATTTTAGTAGTGCTCACTGGGGATGTTATTATGCAAACTCCTGTATATTTCTTCTTTATTTCTAATAATTTTCTTTTCAACATTTTGGATCTCAGATAATTTGTAACTTTTAACATCTGTAATTATTGCACTTTCTTCTACCAAATCTAGCTGGTAAATTATTATTTTAAAATAACATTTTAATGTTGAATATTATTTTTAAAAGCACATCTGTGCTACACACAGCCAGAAGAAATCAAGATACATACATAAGCAAACAAGTCTCTCTGTGATGCCACATGTTCAAGATTACTCCAGGCTCTTGCTCTGTAGCTGAAGACATTACACAAGCTTTTTTTCTATAGCCATGCCAGAAGAGCTGCAGGGGCAGCACAGAGGCACAAATCCCTTCAACTGGTGTTCCTACTGAGAAAATGCTCCATCTTAATAGCACACAGGAGGGCTCACTACATCCATCCAAACATACACTGTGCCCAGCTGCAGGTGCATTACAGCTGTAAGAGCAGGTCGTTAAAATGTATGATCTTTGCAACGGGAGCTGCCTCTCTAGGTCTACTCAAAATCCACACAGAGATTCATGGTTCTGGCTCAAGTCTCCAAGTACTGCTACAACAAACTCTGAAATTAATTATAAAAAAAATGTTGACCTAATAGGTACTCTAGCGGTTAAGAGGCCTTTGGCCATCCTAACACATTAGAAATACAGAAGAGAATTTCTCTTCTATGTCTGTGCAGCTTATACATTATAGAAAGTGTAAAAACAAAGTGTGCAATCGAATAAGCAGGACAATTTTTGAATTAAACTGAGGGTTAAGACAGCAAAGAAAAGAATCGACCAAATACTTCCCATGGCTAGTGGTCACAGTTATTTTTTCATTTTCTTAAAATGGGGTGCTGGCAGGGAGCCCTGTAATTCTGTCAAAAAGATATAAAAACCCTCCGATTTCCCCTTTTGACTTCCGAAATACAGTGCAACTCTTCACCATCTGTTATTTGAAAGTAGAAACAGCAATGAACATATGGGCTTTCTTTTTCAACCAGCTGTAGTGTAGTTAAAGTTATAATAATAGCTTTTCTGTAAGATAAATTTACATTAAAAACCTGGCCAGTAAAGCAACAGTGCCTAGCTTTACATTTTTTCCAAGCGAATTCCAGGAAGTCTGAAATTCATCAATGATGTAGTGACTACAGAACATTTCCCCACAGAAAGTTACTTTCACACATGTGACTGGTCCATCTCAGTTCAAAACAGGAATTTGAGTTTAATGTAAAAATGTTACAGCTAATATTTTCATATTTTGTAGTAGAGTTTTTAAAGTGTGGAAGACTGGTCCCTGAGCTCATAGTTTTAACTGAAGCAGCACAAGTATAGAAAACAATATTAAAGGAAGATGGGTAGCACTGTGGTTCATAAAGCCTGGTTTATCTGAGAGAAGACACACAGAAGCTCAGGTCTATAAATAACATACATTTGCACGCAGTGTGGTTATTTACACAAACAGTAAACTTAAAAGATCTCATTTAAGCCACTTCCTTTCCAGCTCTGGTTAAGAAAAATAGTAATTATTTACCTTTATCAGGATGATTCAAAATCATGATTCTTCTATGGGCTGTTCTGATTTTGGCCTTGTCAGCAGATGGACTGCAAAAATAAATCAAAGTGTTTACCATAAATGCCACAGTGTTCAGGCTATAAATTATAGTTTATACGCGCTTCAAAAATAATTAAATCTTGAGATTTTCACCATCTTGTGGACAAAACATAAACTGCATTTCTGAGGAAGTAACAATAACAAAGGCATGTGAAACACACTGAGAAGGACATTTTTAAAAGGCCTGTGTATTTGAAACATACAAATATCTTTCAGGGTTTGATTTTTTTATTGTTTTTTAAACACAATACATCCATTCATTTAAAACAATTTAGGAAAAAAAAAGAAAAAAGAAAAAAAAAACCGGCAGCTCTAGGGTGTTTCTAGCTGGTTATTCTTACCATTAAATGCAGAAAACACATTTTTTCCTCCTAGAAAATAAGTGTTTATATGACCAGTGACAAAACAACAAGTATTTAATACTATCACATTTTGTTCTACTGTAAATATTTTTATAGCTGCTATAAATAATTCTTCTTTCTGCTGGGGCCTGAAAAAAACCTGTATTTGTTATTTTTGCAAAGCTCTTCAATCTATTACATTCAGGGACACGCTGATTTATGAGTGCTACATAATGTTTTTTCATTCAATGACAGATACATAAAATATGTACTTGGCCTAAATTAAATACGCACCTTAACAGACAAATAACCACTTATGGATGCAGTATGCCAAAACAGTACGGCTATCATATGCAAAAGGACAGTCTGAATGGTTCAGTTTCTCGTGATTTGTTAGCATGCAGAAATGAAGCCGTGCTTTCCACTCCAGGTGACTTCTTAATCAGTGATGATTCAATTAATTAATCTTTTTGTAGATACAGTTTGAATTCAAGGTATCAGCCTAACTAAATTCCCGAAGTAAACAACCTCTAATTATTATTCTGTCACAGGGAAATTAGGGTATGTTGCAAAAATAGTTCATAGAACTGCATACGAAAAGACTATTTCAATGGAACAGAAAGGAACCCAGAAAGTATGAATTAAACTGAGGGTGAAAGGCCTTGAACTACACAAATACAAAAATGAAGTATTTCTTATCAGACAGCTAAAAATATCAATCATCTATATTTTGATTTGTAAAGTTGTTTAATAATAAAAAAAGGAAAGTTGATATACCACATTTAGAAACTCAGATGGCTAGAGCGTTAACTGTGGAAAAGTTGCAGTTCCATATCATGGAAAATCATGCTGTGCTGCTCCAAGAAGCAATGGCGACAATGGTGTTTTACATCAAATTTCCTTAGTTTGTAAGGTATTGCTTATTGCACAAAGTAGTCCCTAAAGATTCTTAAATCACTACCAAAAAACCTTTAATGTCAAAATCACAGTTATGTTGAATGGTACAGCCTCACAACTTGAGTCACGCCAACGTTGTGCTGCCTTCCAACACTACCAACTGGCTGAGAAGTCTATCACCTTGGTGGGAAGAGTCAATACAGTGGAGGACAGGGCTGACGTTCAGGGGGACCTGGAGGGGCTGCAGCAATGGGGTGACAGGCACCCTTCACAGACTTCAACAAGGACAGGCGCAGAGCCCGGCACCTGGGGAGGAAGAGCTCCTCGCGGCGCTACAGGCTGCGGAATGGCTCTGCTGAACGGGGCCCAGGGCGCAGCAAGAACAAGAGCCAGCGGTGCCCTGGCTGCAGAGAAGGGCAGCAGCCTCCTGGGCTGCGTGAGTGGGAGCACAGTCACCGGGTCGACGGAAGCAGCTATTCTTCTCTGCTTGAGCATCCACATCCAGCTGCTGCCTCCCGTTGTGGGACCTCTGTACAGGAAAGACATTGGCCAGCCCAGCAGGTCCAGCAATACAGGTCCAACCACAGTGGCGGGGGGCTGGAGCACTCGCCCTCCGAGGGGAGGCTGAGCCAGCGGGGCTCATGCACCCCAAAGAACAAAGGGCTGCCTGGGGACCTCACAGCAGCCTCCTCAGCACCTACAGCGAGGCCGTGAAGAACATGGGTCCAGGCTCTCCAGAGTCATGCACGGTGGGAGGTTGAGTGAAAACAGGTACAAATTGAAAAGTGGGGGTGTGAACTGGGTGTTATACTTGCACAACTCCAAAGAGAGTCCAGCAGGGATACGGGTTGCCCAGCAAGGATGTGCACTCTCCATCCTTGGGCATCTTTCAAGACCTGCTGGACAGTCCTGAGCAACCTGCTCTGACCCCACTGGTGGCCCTGCTTAGAGCAGCAGGTAGGACCAAAGACCTTCTGAGGTCTGCACCAACTTGAAAGGTCTTATGATCATGTAATTATAGTCCTAGAAATCATGTAAACACTATAATCACATGACTACCTGTGCAATAAGCTGTGTTTAGAAATAAAATAAGTTTTTTAAAAAACAAAGAAACTCAAAGCCACTAGGATTAAACATTAAGTATGTTTATGTTTGTACACTTACACAGTGTACTATTTTTTTAATGTGATAGCCTAATTTTTTTTATGTCATTTAAGAATTATTATTTAAACTTTTTTAACTAATGCACATATATATTTTCATACATTAACAATTAACTATTTCCTGTGGAAAGAAAAAGTATGCATCTTGTTACAAAGAGTAAATCATGTAATACAGAAAATTTTATCTCACACTTTTCAGACATATTTTCTAAGCTCAGAAGTTCAGTGTAGGAATTTGATAGTTGTAAACCATTATACTTAGGACAGCCATATTTTGCTAACATTATTTTGTCTAATGTTTGTAAAACACTCCTAACATTTTCACCTCCCATGTAATCTCATTCTGCCATCTCTCCCATCAACAGTTTCTTGTACAGAGTACATAATTAATATTATTGCTGTGTTTACACTGAATTTCAGTAATCAGTGCTGCTTCATAAGAACTAATGCAAGAACTTAAGATAAGTCAATATTTCCAATACAGTATTTGGTAGATTTGGATACCTTTTATATCATTTAAATACAAGTAATTCACGTGCATGTTTCTACCGAAACCCCTGCAATCTCACAAGATGGTTGTTAGAGAATAATATTTGAAATGTAAAAGCTACCATTAAATGGTCACCTTTATCATGGCTTGTATTTATTATGTATACTACCCATGCATACTCAGCATTTGAAGTACTGAAGAAAGTCTTTGCCTCAGAATTTAATATGACTTGGAAGTGATGACACAGAGGACAAGTGTTACAATAATAAGATCAGGGCCTAGACAGATCTAGTTTGTGCATACTCTGGCATTTTCCATAACTCAAAAAAACCCCAAAAAACAACACAACCTATCTTTCTTTCTTTATTTCTTCTTGGTGGCATTTATATATATATATGTCATGCAGCAAGCAGTGAGTTAAAACTGGTCTAGAAAAGCGTGTTTAAACAATCTATTTCCTATAAAGATATCAGCCATGCTTCTACACAATTAAATGTTATAAAGGATTGAGCCTAAAGAAGAACATTTCTTAAGTCTGATTAAGCCTTGATGTTTGCAAGACTCAGTCTAAACACAACAGGCAGTGTCACTGTTCCAGTGCAGACTCAAGCTATTAAAATTAAAAATTACAAGTGTATTGATTAACGATGTGATGAAACTTCAGACATTTACATTAGCAGTGTCCAAGCTAGGCATCGCCACTGTATACGTGCTTTTGTAAGCTGCCATATGATACTCTGGAATATCACTGAATTTGCTCTTATAAAGTGAAAGTGTTAATACATTATCAAACTCAAAGGCCAAAGGAAGTATTTCTGAAGAGCATTCCTGTAAATCTCTTCTTCAGTGTGCAAGCATGGAGCATTTCAAATAAATGTAATGGTTTTATTATACAACTTCTTAAAATGAATACTAAAACTGCATAATTTCCATTATGTTAAAAATAAACACAAATAGCACCCTGAACAGCATTTTGAGTCCCAGTTTTCACCATCTGAAATATTTTCTTCTGGGGATAATTAAAACCATTCTCCTTATGGTTGTTTTTTTTTTTCTCTCTCTTAAACCTTAAAATTAAAAATTAATCTAAACCTTAACTAAGAAATCTACTAGGGTCAGATCTGCTCCTCTCGTCTGGAAAGCCATCAGACTCACCACCTGCTTCACAGAAAACAGGTGTGTGGTACCATTGGCCATCCAAATGTTTATTAAAAAAATCCATTGAATACTCAGCTTGGAAATTATTTCCCATACCTCCTCTAAATGACAAGTCTCTCCAAGTATTTTTGTTTGGAATATGCTGCAACTTTTTAAATCCATACAAATCAGAGGGGAGAAAGAAAAAAATAGTATTACTGACTCATGAAAAAAATGAGCAAAATTGATTTGTTTTCCTCGTTTATTAATATAATCTACAATATTACTTATCTCAAGGGGTATTTTTGGAGACCAGGCCATGTGATCACACTAATTAGCACAGTATGTGCTATTCTGATTATTTCTAGAGCACCAGTTCTCCACTGCAATATGTTACTATGCCTTCAAGCCAAACAGAAGTTGCATGTTTTATTAGCATTTTGTTTGCTTTTTAGCTTAAGCAGAACATTAGCATGGTTTACAAGTCATCAGAAGTCCTTTTTTAAAAGTTATTATTTTGGCAAGAATATTCCACATTCTCACAACATGCATCTTCATTCAATACTTGGCAAACAAAAATATATTAATACAACACACCTACCTTACACCTAAAATAAGACTAGCTTCTCGCCTACTCATTTTCTGTTCAAATCCTCCTTTGTAGTACAATGAAAGACTCTAAAAAGAAGAAAGGGAAAACAAGCAATAATTAGTTTAATCTACAAGGTCCCAGGACCTAAATCGTATTTATATGACCTCATTCAGAGCATTACATTTATCTATAATTTATTTTGAAGGTATGGAATGGTTACAAACCAGATAATATGAAAGGACTTATCCTGAGTGTTAACACATATAAAAACCAACTTAAAAATAACTATCAGTAGTTTTTTCCATCTTCTATTGCTAGTAAGAGATATTAATAGCTACAACCATTAAAATCCTGCTTTTGGGCAAAAAAGTCCACAATGGAAGTACACACTAGCATAGAGTGGTACAGTGTGTGTGCTGGGGAGGGCAGGGAAGAGAAAGCAGGAAACTTGTTTAGAACAGCTTTGGTCCCACCACAATGGAAAACGACAAAAGTCACAATACTCTGGCATCCAAGGAATTATAATCACTCTGAAGTCCAGATATTTCTACAAAGAAAGTAGGTAGAAACAACTATAAAAGCATAAGGACAGATAAGTGTAATACACTGAGTCAGTATGTGTTTTCACATGAAGGAATGTTACTTCAAAAATTATATCAACAGTTCTTTGAAGGAACCCTAAAAAATAAGCAAAAAGAAACAAACAAAAAAAAAACAAAAAGAAAAACCAAACCCCACAACACCAAAAAAAGGCTTAGCATCAAGCCACAACCTCTCTTTCAGGAAATCACTCAGCAGAACACTGGAAAGTAACAGACTATATGGGGAAATCCTAACCAGCTTCTGCCTTTACATCCTTTCCCAGACACTGATGACAAGTAGAAGACAAAGGATCTGGAGTGAGTTTTTTAAAACTCATTGGCATGAAGGACTTTAGCCACTGTTTTAGGAAGGGGAGAAAAAACACAAGTGGGAAAAGAACATTAAAAAGAAGGAGGTGGATATGAGAGTAAATCATTACAATTAATTTCATAGGTAATGGGTTGCACGTGTATTTGTCAACCATAAATGTATTTTAAATTTAAAAGAAACCCAAATGAACAAAAGTTACTGAACCACCACTCACGGTTAGCAGTGATGACCTCAATGTAAATGCTTCTATGAGAAGGATTAGAGACTAGCCCATTGCTACACAAATAATAGTCTAAGCTGCACAAGTCCCAGAGGCAGCAGATGTAGCTCCAAGACAGCCTGCCTTTGGGGACCGCCACACAGAAATCACTCAACAAGACTGAAGTTCCTCAATGCAAAACCTATCACCTGGGGAAAAAATAAGCTGGTTTTGTTGCTATCAAAGGGAAGTCTGGCCTGAGAGCTGAGATTATTTAGAAGTGTTCCTTTTACCCTCAAGTAAAGATGTGTTTAGCCCTTAATAAAATAGTTTTCTCACTAAACGAATCTATTTATATTCAGTGAGAATTCTGACTTATGTTTACACAAACTCTCTCTTATGTAACTTCAAAAGCATTAAAGCATTTAAAGGGCTCTGCCTATGATATCTAAGCAAAGCCTTTAATTAAGCTTAGGAGTGACATTCACCCAAAAGTATGGGTCAGAAATACCTCACCTATTGCTACCCTTAAGTCACACACAGCCACAGCAAAGGTTTTCTAGTGTGCTGCTGTGATCTGAAACTGATTTTATCTTCCTTCTTCCCACCCTAAACCATACACAAAATCATACTACAGGTATCAAAGCTGAAGCAACTGTGCACGTGTCATACCTGCAAGAAAAATCTGTTGAGGAACCCCTTCTATAGCCGCAGGGTAACACAAAACAGGTCTGTAACAGCGCACATTGACATTACGGGTTAATAGTATGTAACACAAGGGCTCCTCCAGTCCTCTACAATGAAACAATGCCAATAATTTAATGACCACCAGATAACACCCTTGAGGAGGCAAAACTGCACAAAAATTTGCAACGATGCTGTACAATAACTACAGCCAGGAGAGAAAAGTATGCTTTAATGTCCTCTAAAAGGTCTTCCAGAATTTCTCCCAAAGCAGCTTAGGTACAGATGGAGTTCTGAAAAGGTTAATTCTTCTCTGCCCTTCAACTCTGGCATACAACTCTCATACAGGAGGAGAGGACACTGGTCCACTGTTCATGTCGAGAAGAGCAATATTTGAATTATCTCTAACATGGCTCATCTCTGTTCTTGGTATTTTAGATAAAATCTACTATTTAAAATAAGAGAATAGAGAGGGATGGCTACAGGCTTCCATTCAGAAATACGTTTTCATGTTTTTAAAGCCCACTTCCTTGACACTGTTCTAACCTTGGGAAGCCTTGATTCAGTTCACTTCCAAGAGGAATGAAAAAAATTTCTGTATGTGCCCTTTGGCACACAAACAAAAGCAGTTTGTTGAACTGGTCATTAAGAAAAAACATTTTCTTCTCAGAAGTGAAGCATGTAACAAGAATAATCAATTCTTAAATTAAGATTTTGATCCTAACCAGAATTTAAAGGAAATTAGACATAAAAGCTATTTTTCCCATTGGTTAGAATAAGGGTGAAGATTCGTTGAGTCTTTGTTTTATGAAACGTCTTCGCAAATTTCTAGTTCCCTAATGAAACAACTTTTGTACGCTATCAAAATCAAAGCTTCCCCCTGCCCGCCCGCCCCTCCCCACCCCCAGTTGTAAATTCTAAGCAATGGCCGTAATAAAATGAAACAATACTGAAGATATTTTCTGTTATGAAAACTTCTCGATGAGCAAGCAGTTCCAGACAAAGACACTGGTTTATTTATTAACTTTGGCTATTGCAAACGAAGTCTGTACTGGAAAAGACATTGACATAACCTCTCCATTTCTTTATACTATTTGGGATGAGGGGACAGCCTATCATTTCATTTACTTTGTTTCCTTGCATGCTATCCTTATATATTATTATGTTCAGCAACTTACGGAAGCAAATTCTGCTTCCTGAACAAATACTATTCATAGATTTGGGAGCGTGGGTGTGGGGAAACAGAAAATGGCTAGACTTGCTCTGCAAATGTCTATTCACTCTTGCAAATTTTCACAAAAGCAGTCAGCTAAGAAAATCCAACCCATTTGGATCGTGACGTTTTCAAGGTACTTTTCCTGGCATAGCACAGGGAAAGCATAATCACTGTTTCAATGCCAGGTAAGAGATTCAAAACTCCGTAACTGAGACTTTTTCATCCATCATGTAACATGAAGTAGTGAGTTTTTCTGAAAACTGTATGTGTTGTTCCACCACCAGTATACTTCTCCACTGAAATGGTAACAAACACTGGAAGGAAAAAACACCCCAAACTATAATAACAAACTATTTAGAAGCTGTATTATAGTATAACCTATAATTTGCCAAGATCGACTTCAACTTCCTTAACTTCAGTTATTAAGAAAAAAAAAAAAAATAAAAAGGATTGCAAATTGCATTATTCTCTGGAAACTATTTTCAATGAAGGACAAGAGAGATGGTTGCTACCCTTACCTCTCAATTCAGAACACTGTGAGTCTGAGCAGAATCAGATCCAATAAGGGAAATGCAGTGCAAAAATCTCTAATTAAGTGCTATAGAAAACACCATTTTCTTCTGGAACGCAGAATTTTCAGGATTGTGGTATTTAAGTATTTTGACAGTTCATTTTGCCTAGATTTTCTGTTTCTATCTTCAGTATCTTCTAACTTCCAACCTTCAATATCAGTGATTCAACAAAGAAAAGTAATGAACGCTATTGAAATTCTTCCTTTTTTTTTTTTTTAAATTCCACATTTTAGGAAATATTATTATAATTAACAGCATTAAGGTCTGCCTAAGGAAGAAAAGCCAAATGACTACTTGGTGCTACGCACCTTCTACTGGCAACAGACTCCTGTCACTACACACAGAAACAAAACAGTGTCACTGGCATTTGTGTCACCTGTAACAAAACTAGGCTCAAACTAAAGAAGCGTTTCTCTGGAAACTAGCATTACGACTTGTCATAGAGGGGAAATGACAATGTTTCCTCTCATGTCTTTCTCCATTGAAAAAAGATGGTACAGAATTTCAGAGCTAAATTACAGCAGCATTTACATGTCATATTTAAGAATACCTGTTTAACTGCCGTAAGTTAAAGTTAAATGAGAGGTAGAAATTCAGAATAAACGTACCACTTTTACTTGCTTTCCTTACTATTTGTGACTAAAAGATGAGTGCAGCTGTTGACCGTACATGTTATTTATTTAGGTAAGTAAATATGAAGTGTCAAATACCCGAGACAGAGCAAGCAAGCATTTTAAATCATCCCTTCAGAATTGCTCAACTTGACCTTACCCAAATCATTTATTAGTGAGCAGGAAGAAAGCATAAATGGCATCTGGATTACATTGTGTGACTACAACCAACACAAACTGTGATTTCTACTTCAAACGGGGAGGGGGGGTTGGGGGACAGGGGGATGACGGGGACAGGACACACAACATCAGTTGCAAATGAGGGGAGGAAGAATGGGGGCTTACAGAGAGAACAAGCTAGCTTTGAAACAGACAGCTGCTTCACAGTCTCTCTCAAACAAAAACAAACAAACAAACAAAAAAACCTACCAAAAAACAAAAAGGGAGGTGATGAGGGACAGGGTTTGATTCTAGAAAGCTAGAGTAACTTCTGAAAGTTAGGTACCTCTAAATACCATAGGAAACCAGCAAAGTAACAGTAAGCCTAGGCACTAACTTTTAATGTGAGATTCTTCCTCCAGTAAGCAAAGATAGAAGTATTAACTGCTTGATTTCAATTGTCAGTAAAGTTTAGAGGAGGGTATGCTGTAAAACGTGATGAAAGTGCTAATCCACAGATAATACTCAGCAGCTTCAAATTCTCCAAACAAAATCATGTAAAGCCACTGAAATAAGAAGTCTGGACAATAAGCCCTTACAGAGGATCTTTTGACCTGTATTTTCTGTATTGTTTAATGAAAAATTATAAATAGATAATAACTGATTGTTAAGGGGAGAAGAAAAATACTTGGAAAAAAATACAGTCCAAGAAAGTAGTAGCTGTAGAGTAGTAAAGAACAACTGATTTTGGCTAAGAATTACACAAGTATCCTAAAATGGACTATGACCGTGGAAGAAAAGCATTATCATTACCCTCACAAATGTAAAGCTGACAAATACATACAGTTAATGGCAAATAAGAGAGAATTTTTATTGTATTCAGCAGAACTCGTCTTACACTGAAAACTCATAGTTTCAAGTTCAGAAATAGAATAATAGAAGACATGTACTCTACTAGAAATCAACATATAATTCTGGGCTATGAGGCAGGATGCAAAGGCAAACAGAGGATGCAGCTCCAGGGACTAGGAACACCGAGAAGTGCAGAAGCTCCTGGTTGCTCTTTATGTTGTTCATGAATTCTGCAGGACTCTGAAAGTCACTGTGGTAAAAATGCGATAGGCCTGTAATGACCCTGGCTCAGCCAGTATACCAGTATTGAAGGGTACGGTTTCCTAGGAACAGACACCTCTCTGTGCAGCAACATGTCGTATTTCAATGTGATAAAAAGAGTCACCGTCTGCTTTCTTAAGTGAAGACGTCTGAATTTAGATTCTCTAGCCTATGTCTACAAATGGATAGAAGGAGAAATGCTAGCGTAAAACTGCTGGGGAGGGAAGGTGAAGACTGAAGCTCTCCCTACTCTGAAGCCACATGTCCTTATCGCTAGCTACTTCTAGCAAGCCTGAAGTCAGACTGGATCTGTATCATGTGAAAGCAATTTAATTCACAGTACCTAAAGTCTCCTCTGCTGTTTTGGCAGGCAGCTTGGGAATCTCTCAAAAATTTACTTTGAAAAGGGAAAATAAAATGGTGTTGGTCTCACAACAGCAATGCAATAGAGTGACAGAAAGCAAAAACTGATCCAGGAAGCCTGTTTCTGGCTGATACACATCACAATTAAGAACAAGTGTGGACCATCCCCAAGAGGACAGCCCATGTTTCGAGTCCTTTCCTCCCCAGGAAGCTTGCACTGATGAAAACTGGAGTTTCAGCACATGAACATGAAGTACTGATGGCAAATGAATTTGGACCCTAGGATCTGTCTATACACTGCAGACAGGCTCTGTGCTGCAACCAGCCTCACATTAACAGGAACAATATTAATGATCACTTTTTTAAAAAAAAACACCAACTACTTTAAATATATTTTTCAGGAAATAATAATCTGCAACAACTACTCCCTCAACACCCTCACCCATCGGCATAAGAGGGAAATTGTGCTCCTTCCACTGTGGTGAAGCATTCACTGACTATGAACCCTGAAAGAATACACCGCCACAAGCAGACATATACCTCTCTGGGAATTACTTTAATCAAACAGGAATGGAACGTACTTATTTATTTACCAGAGGACAGTGTAGCCACTGAAGCAGAAAGTAAATGCTCCCGAATATTCCCCGCATATGCTCCTCTCACAACACTCTACCTCTTGATTTATTACCTCATTAATATATTTGTAAAATATGTAGGGCAAAACAAAGAACAAAAACTTGGTTAAAAGTTCAGATTAGATGGGGAAGAAAAAAAAAAGGCAACTCTCGCATGCACAAGAAAATAAGCTCCCCCATCTCTATGGCAACCTTTCCTAGCAGTCTATCAATTTGTCTTCTTTATTTTTAACACTGTATCTGAAAGAAAAATGACTTTAAATTCTTTCAGTTTTAGCTTCCTGAAATGAAACTGCATGTCACTCCTTTGTAATCTCTAGAAATTAGCTATTTTCTTACAGCACACTTCAACAATTTATCATACATTTACTAGCAAAGAGTTCTGAAACATGGAACACCACCACAAAAATCAGAACTGTTTATCAAACTCATAAACATCTTCTGATATAGCTTCATCCACAGGGGTTTAAAATATACCAGATAATACGCCAGAACATACACAAGTAAGGAGCACCCCTATCCTAGAGAAAAAAAAAATAACTTAAGTGGCACTTACCATGTTTAATATAAAACTTCTCCTTTCTAAATACTTGAAATCTAAAAACACATAGTAGAAAGTAACCTCTAAACTTACAGAAGTTGAAATCCTCTTTGCTGTTTCTGTAATTGCCTGCTCCAATGGCTTCCAAAGGTGGAAAGCAAAACGACCTGAAACAGATTGAAGTTAATGGAAATGATAGCCAACATTCACTAAAAGTAAAAAAAAAAAAAAAAAAAAAAAAAGAAAAAAGTCTCCAACTTATGTTCATTAGCTTACACATGATTTTTTGGGGTAAAAAAAAAGAAAAAATAAAAATCCTTCCTTGTTAATCTTTTTGTCTCATTTATATTCTGTACAGCAACATTGCACTTTACTGCTTTTCAAGATGTTCCCTCAACAGCCATTTTTGGATCTTGCCCAGCCAAAGTTCCACAGTAAACTTGCTATGGTTTACATTTTTCAATCTTTGCACTACTGGGGAAGGGAGGGGAAGAGGTTTAGTATACCTTATCTAAAAACCTAGTCATGGACTGCAACGATCCACTGTGTTTGCTGACAAAAGAAATAGATTCAAATGCATTTCAATATGATAAATGAAGATATCTGCCTTGTGAACTTTAAGAAAAAAGCGTAGTATAAAACATTAGCTTTACATATACATTATTTATTAAATACTGTTCAAAGGTTGCAACTTCAAAAAAGAAATCTATGTACTACACATTTCTTGCTGTGATGTTGTATGCTTAATCACACATTTTGTAAGTACTGGTATTTTTTGTTACAAAGAGACGATCCTCTGGGATTCAGAACCATTCAACTCCCCACCGGCAGTGAACATCTATAGCTAGTAAAGACTAGAAGGAACACTACTGACTGTGTTCTCAGAAGTACAAAGCAGGTCTATCAACTTCAGAACCAAGATTTGCACCATGTTACTGCAGGATTTCCCTGTGAGTCCCCTCTCCCCAATTACTGTGCTTGATTAACTATTCATTAGCAATGTAATGTACTATTATACACAATGCAAAAACTTGTTATTAAATGTGGCTCTGCTTCATTCAAACACCATCTTGCTTTCATTCTTAAAATATGCAATGTGTCCATATGTTTAGTCATGTAAACCTGTGCCTACGTTAACATGGACGTTAAAATCAGTTAGAGTATCACTGTTGCCATGCTGTGATGTACTAATGTATTACCTCACCTTCTTTTTAATGCTTGCTGTTACTACTCCTTTGCTAGCTGCCATTAATATTTCAGCTCAACCAGCAGAAATTTTAACAGCACTCCTCTTCTGCTTCTATACAAACACATAGATAAACCAACTTCTTAATGGGTGTACATCACCAAAGATCTTGTCTTCCCTTCCCCTAACCAAACCCCCCCCCCGAATTGTACCCACTAAACACCTGCTAATGTTTGCTGCAACTTGTTCATCTATTGCATTTGGTGTATGCATTTCCACATATATGCTGAAAAAAATGGAAATAGATTTGTGTACTTCGAAACCAGAACAGACCACAGTTACCTGGTCTGAGTACCCCAGAGTACAGATTATTTTAAGCCCATGCCCTGATGTTCAGACTAGAACCTATTTTTCAGAAGAACATACAGTCCAGAAGCAAAGAGTTCAGATAACAAACAATGTACTGTGGAAACACTTTAGTATGATAAAACCACCACAGCCACTACAGCCTTCCATTTTTCTGTATTTGAATTTGTTGAGCATCACCTTCACATCACAAGATCCTGTTGCACTCTTCTGTACTACAGAGCCCTCACCTTGCAATAGATTTGCTCTTGTTCCCAAAAATAGGCAAATGACTCAACTGATGATTCTTCAGTCTGCATCACTGTCAGACCACTCAGGTTAGTCTGAACAGGTGCTTATGGACTCTAAAGTTACTATTTCTAACTTGTGAGTACTCCACCTACTTCAGTGCAAGACCAGTTTCTTCAGCGCTTCAGGGTAGTAACAAGTAGCTAGGGAACAGTAATCTATAAAACTGCTGGTCTCTTTTCCCAGGTAACAAGTGATAAAACTGGAGGAAACAGTCTCAAAATTTCACTATCTAAAAGATATTTAGACTGGATATTAGGAAAAATGTCTTCACTGAAAGCGTTATCAAGCACTGGAGCAGGCTGCCCAGGGAAGTGGTTGAGCCACCATCCCTAGAGGTATTTAGAAAACATGTAGATGTTGTGTTTAGGGACGTGGTTTAGTGGTGGACTTGGCAGCATACAGGTTTATGGTTGGACTTGATGATCTTAAAGGTCTTTTCCAAGCTAAATGACTCTATGATTCCATGTTATTAAATAAACAAAGTGAACTTTTCACATTACATTTTGAAGACAAAAAGCAGATGGAACCTTTTAGCTGATGCCGACAAAAATAGCTGTGATTTTTCCCAAAAAATTTTGGAAAATATGTCAAGGATTTTGAAGGGACAGGAACTGTAACTGAACACAATTCTCCAGAGAACTCTCAAGTGACCTTCCACTTTTCACTATTTATATTCATAAAAACTTCATTAACCCTTTTGGAAACTGCAGCTCACAAGCAGTAATTCCACACTAAGCTGGTAATTTAGCTTACCTGCAAATGCAACAGTTGCAACACCAAGCCCAACTGCTATCATAGTCCTGGCCTAAAAGCAGAAAAACAGGAATCAGAATAACATGCAAATTCTAATTTAAAATACATGCACCTTTTACTTTAACAGTGAGTATTTCTGATGTCTGACATAGACATTTCATATATAATTTACCAGACAGATAAAAGTGAGTTCTGTATTCCACAGGCTATGTTAGATTTTATAGTTCAGTCCCATTAACCCATGCCAATGCATCAGGTGTAACCTGGAACCACCCATTAGCAAATCAGTGAACACTGACAAAGCAGCTCACAGTATGTCATGATAAAAATACAAGGCAGACAACTATTTGTGATTACTTGAAATTATTTGTGCAGACTAAGTCAACACATTACATAACAGAAAGTATCAGTTCATTAGAAAAACATAAAGAACTAAAACAAACAATATTATTTTGCTAAGTCCTTCACTGGAAATCTCATAATAAAATTACTTCAAAATTGTATTGGAATATTAACTTAAATGCTACAACCACAAATGTACATTAGTGTTTTCCATCTTTCATGTATTGACTCATGGAAGCCCCAATAAATACATGAAGCCCAGTAACCTCTTTTCATTAGTGTCAATCACTGGCTACACTCTATCATATAGTACAAATATTCGTGAATAGGCTGATTTCTGACAGATTTCAGACAATGTTTATCAGCAGCCAAAATCTGCTTTAAGTCTAACTGCGCTTATTGGAAGCAATCCCACCAAAAAGACTGGAACCCTCAGATTAGGTGTACACAGTGCCTGAAGAAAGTCAGGCACCTCAAGAAGGACAATAAGAGGTATCTCTGTGTTGAGCAAAAAGCTGCTGAAAGATACATATTGGATCTTGAAGGAGAGATTGACCTCACACGTTTGCAGAATTCAAGAAGGGTAGTGATCATTGCAAGTGTTGGGGCTTCAGTTCCACTTCAAAAAAGCCTACATGCAATCTTGGAAACAAATGAAATAGTCATACGTGGTACTATCTGTCTTATCATGCGATAGCACAATAATGATAGTTCAATAATGCCTTGAATTTTCCCCCAGGAAACATAAGAAGTCAGATTAGGCCCGTTTAGCTTGAATTCAAAACATAATGATAGTGAAAGTGATTTTTATCACCAGACTGTGACTTCTATATATGACTGACTTCTGCATTTATCCAATAACTGGTTTATAAGTCTTCTACCAACAAGCCTGACAGTAAGACTTAAAGCCCAAATTTCAATGTGAGTGTCCTAATAACTGGGTTTGGAGATTTGGAGCCAAGTTGCCTTTGCTACTGAGATTCCTGGGGCTAAAATCTTCTGTCTTTGATTGTACCCAATCTCACTTCTAAACAGAGTGAGTAGGGGAAGAGTTGGGAAACACTGGTTTTAAAGCCTTCTAGAGCTGGCTAATAGGGTTTAGAACACAGGTTGACAACTTTCCCAGGAAATGCACTGCTGTACAAGGTGTAGGCACTGCCATCATGCCCAGTGGCTCCTATGGCTTCAGCTTTGAAGGCAATCGGCTGTGATCACTGTCAGTATGGAAAAAAGTGGTAGTCTACTGTGCTGGTTTAACCCCAGCTGGCAATTAAGTGCCACGCAGCTGTTCAGTGACTCTCCCTCCATCCCCCTGCAATGGGATGGGGAGAATTATTGGAAAAAAGGTAAAAACAATGAGTTAAGAAAAGTTTAATCATTGAAATAAAACAAAACATATTTATTAACAATTGTAATGAAAGGGTGGGTGGAGATAAAACTGAAGAAAAAACAAGTGATTCACAATGCAATTGCTCACCGTGCCCAGCCAGTTCCTGAGTGGCGATTGGCACCTCTTGGCCAGTCTCTTCAGTTTATAAACTGAGCATGGCATTCTATGATGTGGGATATCTTTTTAGCTATTTCAGGTCAGCTGTCCTGGCCCTGCTCCCTCCCGGCTTATTGTGCCCCTGCCCATGGGCAAAGCACAGGAAAGTGAAAAGCCCTTGCCTTAGGGTAAGCACTGCTCAGCAACAGCTGAACCATCCCTGTGTTATCAACATTATTCCCATTCTAAGTCCAAAACACAGCACTGTACCAGCTACTAGGAAGAAAATTAACTCTGTCCCAGCCAGAACCCGGGCACATGCTCTGACTTCATTTAGAAAAAAGCTGTATTCCTCTGTACCTAGCTTCTGGATCCTATGGTTTTAAGTACCTACCTCGCAACTACCTGTGATGGGGCTATTCTAGCTATTCGCATAACATAATACTGCAATTGCCTAGGGGTTTCTAGTAGAAAAAAAAATGACTAAACATAGTGAAAGTGGCACTGCAAAGTTAAGACTAGGGGTGTTCCGGCCTTAAAAAGTCTGCCTGTCTATCCCATTTTAGTAACCTAACTCTCATTTCGGCGTAGTCTTCAGTCTCAATATTAGCATTCATTTCTGAATGTAAAAATAATGTAGTAGGTTTATGTCTGTTGTTTCTTTCAGTTCCACAAAATTTCCCCTCATCTTTAGACCATGAAAAAAAATCTAAGTACATTACCTTAAATCTAAGTACAGGAGCAGGACCATGAAAAAAAATCTAAGTACATTACCTTAAATGGTAGAAGATGTAAAATAGCAAAGCATACAGTTCATCTCCTCACAAAACTAAAACTCTTCTAACTTCTTCTCACAAATCTGTTTCCCTAGGTTCTCAGTATTCGAATCTTCTAAAAATTTCCTCCAATTCTTTTGCTTAGACAATAACCAGAAACAAACACATTTCTGAAAATATCATAATCCTATAGCAATTCTCTATTACTCTGTTCTGTGGTTTGTGACCATGGATTTATATTCAAGAGACTTTTTGTCCTGATTTTGGCTGGGATAGAGTTAATTGTTCTTCCTAGTAGCTGGTACAGTGCTGTGGTTTGCATTTAGTGTGAGAATAACATTGATAACACAGGGATGTTTCAGCTGTTGCTGAGCAGTGCTTACCCTAAGGCAAGGGCTCTTCAGTTCCCGTGCTCTGCCGGTGGGCAGGGGCACAAGGAGCCGGGAGGGAGCAGGGCCAGGACAGGTGACCCGAACCAGCCAAAGGGGTATCCCATACCACAGAATGTCATGCTCAGTACATAAACTGGCAGGGGCCGGCCAAGAGGTGCCAATCACTGCTCGGGAACTGGCTGGGCATCAGTCAGCATGTGGTGAGCAATTGCATTGTGAATCACTTGTTTTTTCTTAGGTTTTATTCCTCTTTTTGTTATCTCCCTTTTCATTATAATTATTACTATTATTTATTTCAATTATTGATTTTTTTTCTATCTCAACCCACAGGTTTTACCTTTTTCCAATTCTTGTCCCCATCCTGGGGCAGGGGGGCAAGCAAGTGAGCAGCTGCATAGTACTTAGTTGCCAGCTGGTGTTAAACCATGCCTCTTTCCTTGACTTGTTCAGAGTGACAGCAAGAATCTTTTACTAAGTGATTACAGTCAATTAAGAGCTCAACAATGTGTGAAATAGATCACACTGGCAAAAGAAATAATATTTATTAGCTTGCACTTGTCCAAATTAAGTTATACTTGCTTTGCCACCAAAAAGGTGGTTTAAGTCAGCAGTTTACAACAAGTTATCCAGGTTGCAACAAGGCATTAAGCAGCAGACACCTCATCACGGGTAAGGCCAAGCACTGAGACCAGGCTAATAAATAATACCTGGACTCTGTCAGTTCAGTTTAGAAATAGCTTAAGTGTTGGTGCGCACAGTAGTCTAGGAACAGAATGTCTGGGACCCCTTCGGGCCTCTGATAGAGTCAGCCATGTCCACTGGGATGCATTATTTCATTCTCAGTGGAAAGCACCAGCAGTTAGTAGAAAGCTAGTGCTGCCTGGAAAACGGCAGGTAAAAAAGCAGCATGGCAGCAGCTCTAGAATAGGAGCAGTACACAGCATCAACAGGAATATGAACACAAGTCAGAAAAAAGGTAAAAGTGATGGAAAGTTCAAGCCAGAGAAGCATGAAAGGCTGTCCATGTTTTGAAGTGAGGTACAACCACCAGAAAAACTGAGAAATACTGGTTTATGGTAACTCACCTTATTTGCATGATGAGCAGATTAGAGTCAATTTTCACATAGTAGCAAGGAACTGATAGTCATGCCAAACCACCCTGAATGTTTGTTGTGTGTGAAAATATCCAGCTACACACATGATAAAAACTGAATTTGAACCAATGTAAGAACGATTGCATGGTTCTTTTACCAACGCAGCCACTGTTATAAAATAAGTGGCAGCTTCAAGTACTAACCAATGAGCCCTTTAAGTCCAGCCTGACTCCGCGTCCTTTGCCATGCTCACTAAATTCAGTTGATTATTTAGAACAGTAAATCCAGGTTTATTCTGGTGCTTTGAAGTGTAAAGTATAATGTTCAAAGCTTTAATTAAATGCACTCTTTTCCTATCAATATTAAATGAGAGCAACTCACCATCACTGTGAAAGGGATCAGTTAATTTATGGCATGCTAATACAGCTACCACCACAACCATTTTTTAGCTCCCATTGCTTGAAAATGCATTTTATTTCAGACTCATAAAGGCTAAAAAATTTAAATATTTACTGACTTTCAATTAGGACAGAATTGACCTCCCCCTCCCTCAGAAAAATGCCATCAAGAAATTTCTAAGACTTATTTTTTAAATGAAAGCATTCTGTTAAGTTCCAAGAGGGAAAAATAAAGAAATACAAGATTAAAAAGCAACACCTTTCCCTTTATTTATTCAGTGAATCAGCTCCCAAAGGTTAGTCATTAACCCAATGTTATTCTGCTGATCTCAGTATTTTACTTTTACTATATAGTTCAGTTTTCAGTAACAAACCCTCTTAGATACAGAAAACAAATAAAACGAATTTTTGCTAAAACTGCAAAACCTGGTATTTTTCTTAAAATATTCTTTTCAGAAACATGTGTAAGAAAACACAAACTTTAGAAAGGCAACTGCAAGACCTGACTTCCCGAAGTGTTTGGCAAACAAGAGGTTAAAACATATTAATTAACATAGAGTATGTTCCGAGGTTTACTTCATATACTGTTAGCATACAGAGATCTGTGGCTTAATCTTTTAATATCTGATCTGCCAGTAGCCTTATTTTTTTAGCAGAAGAAACAGGGAAGAATGAGATATTCTTTTTGCAAATTTCTAATCCACAGTGCTCTGCTAACTTAACCATAGTCAAAAAAATATAACTACTTCTGTAATTCTTAGCATTGCAGCCTCTCTATGAAGTACAAAAAAGTTAAACTTATAAACAGAAGTAGAATTTCAATTTTTAAATTTTTTCAATTTTAAAATTTCAGCACAACACTATTACAGCTGACTACAGGCTACAGGAATCACCATTATGAATGTCAAAACCTATCTGCTTCTATAGGATTTGGATTTTACACACTGCTTCTTCTACCACAATTAGTGAAAACTCCCTTCTCAGTCAAATGAAAAATACTTTGATCTTCTCACAACTAGCTTTCAGACACACAGCAAGAGCTCCAGAGTCTTTTGCCTCAGAAACATACAGTGTAATAGAATAAAAAGCTGAGAAAATAGTAATTTGTTCTGATGGGTTTGATGGCATTTTGTAGTTAGTCCATACTTAATCACAGATCAGCAAAATAGGAAGTGTGTTCTTACATTCAACTAAGTACAGAAGAGTAAATTGCTTGACCAAAGATTTCATTTTAAGGAGGTTTGGTTTGTTGGGTGGTGGGTTTTGTTTGGTGGTTTGTTGTTTTTTGTTGTTTCTTTTTTTTAATTAAGTGTTGTATGACTCTAAGAAATAGGATTCACAAGTATATTAACCAAGTGTACAAAAATATTTCTGAATCTAAATTTTTCCTTAAATAAAAATTCTTGATTTGAAATAAATGATTGTTTGGCATAGAAGCTAGAATAATGCTTGTATTCATCAGAGAAGTAGCTACAACTTACTGGAAGACTGTTTCAGAGCAAACCACCTAATTATATGGAGCTGAATACATTCTGAAGTGGGATTATATTATGAAGTATCTGCAACAGATTTGATTTCATAATCTAATACCTTCCTTCCAATCTTACCTTCCTTCCAATCTTACCTTCCTTCCAATCTTACCTTCCTTCCAATCTTACCTTCCTTCCAATCTTACCTTCCTTCCAATCTTACCTTCCTTCCAATCTTACCTTCCTTCCAATCTTACCTTCCTTCCAATCTTACCTTCCTTCCAATCTTACCTTCCTTCCAATCTTACCTTCCTTCCAATCTTACCTTCCTTCCAATCTTACCTTCCTTCCAATCTTACCTTCCTTCCAATCTTACCTTCCTATGAGACTGAATTTTTTTCCAACAGCAAATTAAAAGTAATTTCAGCTAGATGCTGTTCTCTGTACTCACCCAATTCTCTTGTGTCATTTATTTCAGAGCAACTTTTTTGGTTTGTATATAAAGCTATGCCTACAGTTTCTGCTATTTTTTCATAGGAAATGGTACCTGAGCAACAGATTCACTAACAGAAGCATTACCATAAAGTATTCAAATCAACCCTCTTGTGTGTTAACAATGGCCTGTTGCTGTTATCTGTGAGAACAGACTCTTTATACTTCTACTTTTGCTCTTTCATCGCTTCAAACTGCGAACGCTTTTGTAAACCAGCTACCAGAGTAACAGTGATCATGATCAAGTGACTTCAGCTAACATCCTGGACAGCTCACAACCACGATTCAGGGTAAGATAGGGTAGGTAGATTCAGGGTAGCTCTTTCAGCCCCCAGAGGCGGATGCTGCTGTTTGACTTCTGCTACTATTTCCTTCCACTGTGGCAAGAAGGGCTCTGTAGGACGTCAGAGGAACAGATGCAAAACACTACGGTTGATCTTGCTATTTCTCTCTGGCAAATTTTAGAATTTGCTTATACATAGCTTAACCTCCTTCTGAATTCCTTAGCCAGGAATGAAGTAATAACTGTCCTTTCTTCCACTATCCATCTACACGACACCATCCAGAGAAACTGTGAAAAGAGCTTCTACTGCCAACTGTACGCTAACAGTTTACAATGTATATATGCCTGAAAAATACTGCATTCTCCACTGAAAGGCCTGGCTAAAGAATAAATTTCAACAGACAATTGCAGCAATCCAGATTCTACTCTTCTAAAGACCTACCTCAATCTCTGGATCTGACAAAATAACTCCTACCAACAGAGCAAGCCGTGGTAACCCCAGGTGCAATTTTTAGCCCAAACAAGTAAGATGACCCAAAGAGTCCACAAAATTCACTAGGAATTTCCCTGCTAGCATTCCATGGGGAGAGTACATGGACTTGACAATAGTAAGTTTAAGACTCAGTGTCTAAAGATTACACAGCTTGCTGTTAAATACACAGAAAAACTCTCCTGGGGGTCGGGGGGGAAGTCCTAGACCTAGACAGTAGTAACAATGAATAAATAACTTATAAAGAATTACGATATAAAAAATGTTTTTTTTTAAAAAAGTAGATATAACAACACACACACAATGAAGTAAGGCAAATACATCTTTAAAGCCATTCTCAAAACATGGAAACTTCACCATCCAGTGCTTTAAGCAGCGATCCAAGTATTTGTCGCACTTCTCCTTTTCTAAAGGGAACTCGCTGTCTCACGAACTAGTCACAGTGACCAGAACCAAGGAGAGGGATGAAGTTCCAGTGCCCTTCCCTCCAGACCACAGCACAGCACCAGGACACTTCGGCGGCACCTTGGCTCCACTCCAGAGCCACCCGGCCTCTCTCCCATTGCAAAGCACCAGGTGAGAGCCGCTTCCCTGAAACAGCGCTCTACAAAACCATTAACGCCCAAACCCGCCGTAACAAAGCTTGCACAGCACGTGGAAACATCACAAGTGTATCGTGTCTGTACGGCAGGGGAACCAAAGCTCGGGCCCGCTCGCCCCCGCCAGTGAAGGCCCTGCCGCGCCTGAGGCGAGAGGCGCCCGCCTTCCCGCCCCGGGCACCCCCGCCCCCACAGCCCCGTCCCCCGACCGCTGTCCCGCTGCTCGCACCCGGGGGGTGAAAGCCCCGGGCTGGCAAACAGGGCAGGTGGCGGCCTCACGGCCCGGCAGGGCCCAACCGCCAGCCGGACCCGCGGCGGGCACCCCGCGGCGGCACCGGGCCCGGGCGGAGGAGCGGCCCCCGCCCCGGCTCCGCGGGCCGGAGGGGCACAGCCGGCTGCTGTCCTGCCCTCCCCTCGGCCGCCACTCGCGGGATGCGCTGCCACCCAGCCCCCGGCGCGCTCACCAGCCCTCGGTCCAGCTCGGCATGGCCCTTGCCGGCGCCCGTAGGGACTCTGGCGTACTCGGCATAGCGCAGGCCCTCGGAGGAGGCCGCCGCTCCTTCCATGCTGGAGAGGGCAGCAGGGCGGGCGCTACGGGTCGGCCGGAGAGACAAACCAGCCGGGGCGGACGGCGGAGCCCCTCCCCTCGCCGGTCGCGCGTCACGGCCGCGGCGGGGCGGGAGGCGGCCCCGAGGGAGCCCCGCTCGGCCACCGGTGGGGCGCTGGGCCGAAGCCGGGGGCTGGTGTCCCCGTCATTTGTTGTCCTCCTGACTGTCTTGAGGCGCTGGAAGACCGGAGGTGGCAGCTCGTTCTAAATCCCAGGACAACCAGGGGTGGGTGTGTGAGTGAGATGAAGGGGTGTGAGGTAATGCGTGCATTAAAAGAATAGGATAAGGAGGAGAGAAAACACTTTGGAGAAAGCCACGCACAAATTATTCATGGCCGTCTTCAGAATATAGGATTTTTAGAAGGCAGAAAAGGCAGAAAGGAAAGGATAAATAAAAGTTTGGGAAAGAACCCCATGAACAAAACCACAAAAAATGCTTTTTACTATTTGTATGTTTCCACCTTAGCTGATGTCTGTATATGTTCCCGTATATTTAAATTTTCATTTCCTTAAAATGCAGACACTTGGGTTTATAGCTCACTCTTCTGAAAATCTTCCAGTGATACGTCACGTGCAGAAGCTGTCAGTCACCATTAGCCCTGTACTGCAGAATGTGAAGCGCTCAATTCTGTTCCAGTACAGCAGTGTAGCAGCTCTTCTTTTGCCCTTACGGCGGTTTTCCTTCTCTCCTACTTGGTAGTACTGGCAATGGAATTGAATCGTCTGCAGATTGCTAAACGGTGTGACTCAACAAAGAGAATTACACTTCTTACCTCCTATTTCAGATGACAGTTGCTCTTCTGAGGCATCTTTCTGAGCACATATCATGGTTTTGTGTATGTGGTTGAGATTCATCAATCCTATAATACCAAACAGCAACTGCTTTAATTCAGCTCTTAAGTATCTTTTCGAAGTACAGCTGCTACTAACCATGAAGGTGAGTTGACCATATATAGCATTTCATTAATCTCAGACAGACGTATAAATTTAACTTTCTACATCATAGAAGTCACTGGAAGTTGTATGGTGATCCATTTGGGAAGAAACTTTTTTTCTTCCTTACTGAACACATAACATACAATCATATATGGTTATTTTTTTAAACCTTCAGTGGAACTGAACTTCTTGTAATCTTAAAACCTATTTTAATAACAATACAAATGCCTCCAACTGATCATTTTTTGTTCATTGATTTGCATAGAGATGATGTAGAATGGCATGTAACTACTTTTTTTTGATGAGCAGGCTCAGTTTAAAAAATAGTAAGCAGAAAGTATTGGTATTTAAAGATTTTTTTTTTTCAATTCTGCATTTTATTGCAACTTGGTTAAAAAAATCTGCCTCTCCTGATGACACAATGTTCTTTGTTAAAAGATAATTAGCCATAACAGAAGAAACATTGCTTTGGGGGAAAAATTGAAATGGCAGGAAATAAAAAGAAGCAAAACAAGTACAACTAGGAGAAGGTAACGGGCAAATCTGTGAAGTGAAAGACTGCAGAAAATAATACCCCATTTTTCCAGCTTCTGCAACATTTACCTGTATTGAAAAGTACCTACTCATAAAAGTAACATCTTTGAGTCCAATGGGACAGTAAAGTGAATGAGAGTTACTCATTTTAGCCACCATGTGTGTTTGGACAGGAAACTGTAGGAAATACACATGGTTGGCTCTAAACTAATAGCTGAATTACTTTGGAAAACTTCAAAAGACTCAGTGGACAAAAATCAGCAGAGCATCAAGAGTAATGAATTTTAACAGTGCTTTGTAATTCTGGACCAGCAAAAAGCAAAGCAGTTTACAAGAATTTCTATAATATCCAGGTATACAACCATAATTTAAAATCTGCCTAAGTGGTACCATATAAAAACCATGTGAAGTACAGGAGTGTGAGGAGTCCCAAACGTTTTGCTGGCTTATGGTCAACTTTTCCACCAGGAATTACTTGCTTCACAATGTTCCCTGGAATCGAGGTGAGGCTGAACAACCTGATTTTCCCCAGATCCTCTTTCTTGTACATTCAAACAGTGGCTCTGTATTCTTCCTGGGCTACCTGCCCCTGCTCCCACCTCTTGGATACTTCCTTTTTATATTTGAGTTTGGTCAAGAGCAGCTTGTTCATCCACGTAGGCTTCCTGCCACTCTTGTTTGACTTCCTGCTGTCACAATGTTCGTAAGCTTTTAGGTAAGGATCCTTGAAAATTAGACAACTGCCCTGGACTTCTCTTCAGTCCTATATCTCATGGGATCCTTCCAAGCTAATCCCTGACACCCTTGAATAGGTGGAAATCTGCACTCATTAAAGGTTGTGATTCTGCTGTTTTGGCCTAATTCCAGTGTCTCGCAGTCACTGCAGCGAAGTTCTTCCCCATTTGTAAGTATCAGATCCAGAAGAGCATCTCCCCTTGTCAGCTCCTTGATCACCTTTGCGAGGAAGTTACCATCAATGCACTCAGGAAACATGTCATTGTAAGGGTAGCAAAATTTGGCCTTTAAAGACACTGGGTCATACTATTATGGTCCATCCAAATACATCTAGGCAAGCTCTGAGTTGGAAAACAACTCCTCCAAATGTCTTCCTCATATCATCAGCAATGGTACTACTACTGTTTCTGAGACAGTGAGACTCAGAGGGCATATAGATTAAGCAGAGCAAACCAGATAATCAACACAAGGAAAATACATCTTTTGCTAGGGATGAAAGACTGTAGGTTGTTTCCCTTGGAAGCAAGGAGGGGAGGAGTGAAAGCAGCTGGGTCTTTGGTTACAGCTCTCTCCCAAAGCTCCTCTCAGCATGGCACAGCTGTGTGCTACACTATGCACAGGATGGTGCTGGTAGAGACAATCTGGCCATTACTATTTTAATTTAATCCTAAACACTGGTATGTTCCAGCATATTGTCACTATTAATGTGTAGCAATGTTGTCCAGATTTGTTATGCCATTTAAGTTAATTGTCTGCATACTTTTCCTGTAAATTACTTTCCTAAACAGTCTGTGCTGCAGTATTCCATGTTGCAGTCAGGATCACTGCTGGCAAGAATCTGTCAGGAATGAAGGAGAATCTAGAAACGGGTGAAACAGATACCAGATTAAAGCTTGTGAAATGGATAACAAGGCTGGGGGTGGGAGTGTGAGGGGTGCTTTTAGATTTACTCTTTACCACTGAGAGTTTCCAAAGTATCTGTAAGTGTAG
This sequence comes from Falco biarmicus, assembly GCF_023638135.1. Lineage (NCBI taxonomy): Eukaryota > Metazoa > Chordata > Aves > Falconiformes > Falconidae > Falco > Falco biarmicus. Next base: position 33,445,042 of record NC_079289.1, read on the forward strand.
CACCTGAGCAGTGGTGTTAGAATGGCAGGGAATAAAGTTTCATGCCAAAGATTAAAGTTTCTGAGGTCAGGCAGAGAAGAGAGTGTAATTGAGAGTTATCAAGGAAGTCATAAGGCGTATCATATAAAACTGGTAGAGTGAGTACTTGAGCTTTGCTGAATTGTCATGTGCATACAAATGAATAAAGAATAAATCTTCCCAGCCACTGCACCAGGCTTAGAGGTTTGGAAGAGTTCATTGCTCCTAAAAGCATCTGTATATTTCTTTCATTGCTGTAATATACTATAAAAGCAAAAAGAGGCAGGAGCTGTGGACTTCTACATATTTCAAGTAGCATAATCTGAAACGTTAAACAAAAAAAATGTTCTTTCTAGATACTATAATAATTGTCTGCAGGACACCATTGGTTGACTAGGTACCACAGAATAGTATATTATACAAAATCCTAAACTGAAATGAACCATGGCCTTCAGGAATTACAGGTGTACAATTATTCCTTGGAGAAGGTGGTATATATGGCAAAAGGCTCAGGTATCTTTAGGAATAAGAGGGTTAAAATTATTTATTCACAAGTAAATCTCCTTTGCTTTAGAAACTGTTAAGAAAAATACATATTCAGGAATTTTACAAAATACTATTTTAATACTGTCAGACTTCTCAAGGACTTTTTCCTTCTGGTCACAATGCTGGAGCAATAGGTGTAAGAGTCCTTTGTTTCTGATAGCATTTGTGTAGTTTACCAGTTAACTTTGCCTTTTCCAATAGATTTTTTTGCAGGCATTTTTAATGGTATGAAACATTCATTTGTAGTTCTGATTGTGTTTGTAACATCAGGCCTTTAAAATAGCCCTGTATTTAATACTATTTGTGTAGCAATAAAGATATGCATAGCACTCTCCAGGCATAAAAATACTCTTAAAGTGTAGTGATAATTTTCAGGATCTCAAGTTAGCAAGTTCTGGACATCAAGTCAATTATATTTTCAGCCTCCACTTCCTTTTCACTGCATAATATTAGCTAAAGCAGAGGTGGACCTGCTGTAGTGCTGAAGGATACTGCAGAGAAAGCAAGGGTCAATTTTCTTTTAGAGAGTAGATTATAGTTTTTGACAGGTACCGTCAATTTCAGCTTTCTGCAATAAAATGGGAAGTCTGTGCAGCATTTTACATCTCCTAAATAGATTACCCAACACAGACACACACACACACTTGTCAAAGTTAATGGCATTCTTTCTGCTGAGCCTGACAAACTCCATTCTTAAATCTAAACAAGAATAAATCTTGGCCAGATGTTGACATTTCACCCTCCTGGGGCTACCTCTCCAGGGAGCAGAGAAATTTCTCTTCTCCAGCACCCTGAGCTGTAATACTATTGTTACCAATGCTGCAGAACAGACTGTCCTCACAAAAGAGTAATCTTGCTCCTAATGCAACATTATCTGTGAAGAGCACAAACCTAAAGGTAATACTACAGCTTTCATTCATATTAATGTTTTCTGGTTTGGGTCTACAGTGAGCTCAGATATTTAGCTTGTCATAAGCGTATTTCAGATCAAGTATTTTAAAAGTCAAGCTGAACATTACTTGTTCAGTTTAAGGTTTTCTGTTCACAACTACTTGTACAGGAAACTAGAGTACTCAGCCAGAAAAACCTTGATAAAATGTGTCTTCAAAAATTCAATTTTTAATGTGTCATTATGCTATAGAAACACCATATGCAGTGCTAGTTATAGATGGTATATTTGCCATCCCTTATCATTGCCCTAAAATGTAGGGAGATATTCCCAATGATCAATGACATGTATATGCTGTGCAGTGTATTCAGCTATGTGTCTTACCTGCTTAGCCAAAAGATCCAGGGAAAAAGCTATGTATGTTAACCCTTGAGCATCACACTCGGCTGTAGGACTAAGCAGTTCAGCTGACGGCGAACGAAAAAGCAGTTATCCAGTAGTCAAGGCCTTCTGATACCATTTGCAGGCTCCTGGGAAAACTAGAGAGGTGGGCGGTAGCAAAGCTAGTGTGTCCTGGCTATCTTTCTCAAGTGTCTCCTGCAATTTGATGATTTTCTTCAGACTTTAGACTTCTAGTCTCCTTGGATTAAATTAAAATCCTAGCTTTTAATGAAAAATGTCTGTGGTTGTAGAAAAAAACTTTAAAATTCAAAACTTTAACATCCATAAACCATAAACAGTGAAATAATGAAGAAGGAATAGGTGTTTTCTGGGAAGGAAAGGTAGGGTACATTACATCATTGTAAACACTTTGCTTTTTCTTTTTTTTTTTAATACTGTTTCTTTCATAGAACAAGGTTTTATCCCATCGGACATTCCCAAAGGATGAGGTAGCTGACCAGGATTCTCAGCATCCTCTATAGTGAGAAAGGATCTCTGGTATCTCTCATTTTGGTATAGTTCATGGTGCTGCTGAGTTGGAAATAAAGGTTCAATATAGAATGTTCCTCTACAGAAGAACACGTGTTTTCATGCAAAATGTAGATGAGGGAGGGAATATGATGACTCTTAGTATTTCACATCTCCACTGAAGGATTTTCTCAAAGCAAAAGAAAGATAATTTTCTATCTATCTATTTCCCACAAAATAATAATAAAAAAATGTTGTTAGCAGCTGGAATCAACAGAGCTTTACAGACAAAAAAGCTTTATTTTGACAGATGAATTTTCTCACTCCTCCTGTTCTCTTCCCTGTTCCACTGCTGGGGAGGGAGGGACCCAGAAGCTGTGTGGGCACTTGCCTGCTACCAAGGGCCAATGCCACGGCATCAGACCCAGTCAGGGATGTAAGATAAACCATTGGACACAATAGAGGGTCAGTATTTAGTGGGTCTAGAAAAATGTTAAGTACTGAATTAAAATTCTTATGGAGGATTTGGGAAGGGTTGAGATTGGGTGGAGTTTACATGTTTCAGGAGGCTGAATACATTGGCATTCTGATACTTTGGAAGCACAGATACTTTAGCATCTATTTAGCATCTACAACAGTAAACAAAACAGGGCCAGAGGCTGATCCTTTGTCATAAATCCAGCTAGCACAGATTGCTTATGTATGTGTTGCTTAAGACCAGCCTCGACTTGGCTAGGAGAGGTGTAGTAGAGGCAATATGCATGTTCTTACTACACAGCACTTAAACTCCAAGTGTCCTGAGAGCCCTAGGTGGTATTGCTGTGATCCTGAAAATTATTATTTGGGGGGATATTTCAGCTCGATGTGTCTGAAGCAGTATGAGGGATGGGTGGCAGCCCATGAAAAGTTGTGTTTTAGTAGCATGAAACTGAAGGGCTGATGAGTGACATACTGTAGAGTATGGCACAGAGGTACATTGGATGCATTTGAGATGCAGAGATTGCTGGGACGGTGTTGGAGGGATGTTTAAGGTGGAGGAAGCTAAATCTGGTGCAGTCACGTTCATACTGATTTTCTAGGGGGTCATGTCTGGCATGAAACATCCTCAGAGCCAGGCCTGGATGTTTTCCTGGAGAAGGGTAGTTTGGGTTGTCTACAACAGAGCTAAGAAATAAAAAAGCATTGAAGTGATGTAAGCGATTGAGCTTCTGGTGCTTGGGTTCATTTTACATCCCTATTTTTGAGCAATATAGATGTAAACTATTTAGATTGTACAGTTACTATTTGCAGCCATAACTTTCTACATTTCAAGAGGCAACGGATACTAGATCTGAATTTGACATAACAATATGGGATTGAAGATAGAGCAGCAGCGGCCACTTTAATTATGATCAATTTTTTGTCATTAAATTTGTGTTATTAATACATAAATCTGCATGGGTTAAGAAGAATCCAGATGTTGAAGCTGGATTTTTACCAAATAGGTTGTCTGTAGGCACATCTGTTATCCCACAAATCTTTGCAGTCTTCAGACATGACTTTGCTATCAGTTTGAACTGCTTCTGGTCTCTCTGCGCCTGATGTATTTATCCTGCAGTCCTACATAAAGGACTAAGCTTGATGCTTAATTTGCCAACACCTTGTACATTATATATATTTATATATATATATATATATATACACACACATACATTTGCGAAGAGGAGGGGAGGGGGAACCTGGCTTAAGAGCTGTTCCTCAGGGCCTGCATTTAGCTGTGCCTGGCAGCTCACATGAAGGAGGACAGCAAACCTCTTGCCTTCTGGCCTACTTGAACACCTTTTTGGACAACTTAGGGGATGACTCAGATTGTCAAGTGCCATGCATTTGATTTCTGGTAAGAGTGCAATCACTATCCAGGACAAAATGTCTGTGTTCCCCACAGAGCAGAAGTAAAGAATAAATGCCCACATCCAGTCCAAGGCTGTAATGCCCTTTGCTCTTTCAGCAATTCCTGAAGACAACTGGCAGAGGAGACACCCTTTGCCCAGACCAACCTGAAACACCCTTAAACAAGAAACCTGCCTATGTTGGCTGTTTGCAATATCAAGAGTTGCCTTGGAGCTGTGACCCAGCAATATCTTACAGGCTAGATGCGCTCGTTCACCCACAGCATATAGCTTTAAACAACATGAGGCAAAGGAGGCTGTTGTAGTCTACATTTATTTTCTGCTCTGGCCTCCTGAGCAGTTTGCAAACCAAAACGAGCTGTGTGAGCAAGCAATCTGATTAAAGGCACAGGCAGCTAAAAGAGATTGGGATTAGGGATATCAGGGCTTGTCAGAAGGTAGGCAGAGGGCCTTTGGGTAACTTCTGCTGTCTGTCTCCAAGAAGTGACCATACTGGACTCTTCCACAATGTTTCTGTGTGTTCATAGACCAGGCTAGACCCATCACAGCCCAGAAGTGAGACAGTTCTGGGGAGCAGCGCAAGGGACTATGCACCAGTTCATCCCCTTGCAACACACTGCTATTGCGCTCCAGAGACTCTGCAGAATGATTCATGCACGAATGGAAATTGTTCTTGCTGCAGAGCATGTTGAGGGTACGGTGGGAGGCAGAGACCATTGATGCTGTCTTCATCAGGTAGCCCTCAGAGATACATCCTGCTGGATGTGGCAGCTCTGGGAGGTGTGCTACTGGTGACAGGGTCCCATACAGCACCCCAAGGAGCATCACAAACATCACAAACACCAGGCAGCCTGAGGCTCTCCATGTGAACATTTTATTTTGCTAATTTCCCAGGGTGTGTGGGGTGCGCTGTAAGACCTAGATAATCTGGACAGCCAAGAAACCTGGCTACAAAAGCTTCCCTTTAGCAATGTGGTTTTAGTGCAGCTTGAGCAGCTGAGGGCAAAAAGAGACATGATCTATATGTGTGGAGCTGGATTTACCTAGCTCTGCTGCATAAAGCTTGAACAGCATTGCTAGTTCTTTTTTTCATGGGTTAGGAGCTGCCAAACATCTTTATTTTGCTAGTGATATTAAGAAGGTTGCTGGTTTTCCCCAGCCCTGCAGATCCCATAGATACAGTACCACTGGTCAGATGCATTCACTGGAGGGATCAATGTTTTCACTTAAGAGGTTGATGTATGTGTCCTCTATTCATCAGGTGGAATTAGGAAGGTCAAAGTAAAAAAGTTTTCTGATTGAGCACAATTGAAAGGCAGAATTGGGAGTTGCGCAGGACCATTGTCTTAAGATTTATCTGAGGGTGAGCTTTTAGTTTCGCTTTCATCTTTCCTTGTACACTCCTGCAAAATAGAAACCAGCAACCCCCCTGGAGTTATTCCTCTCTGTCTTAGGCAATTTTGAAGTTCTGGGGTAAAAAAAAATTGTCAGAAATATGGCTTTCAGCCAAATCTCACTGTACTTATGCTGAAGCAGTCCATTCCAAGACTGCACAAACTGTTTTTGACTGTTTTATTAGTACAGGTCAGCTTTGCTGTCACCCCATGACTCCAGTCTGCCTGGGTGCTGTGGTTGAGATGATCAGACTGTGCTTCAGCTGGAGGATGACTCAGAAACTAGTGCATGTGTCTTACAGCTGAGAGTCCAGCCAGGGGCGGGTCTTACAGGGAAATGAAACCAATTTGTGTGAACTCAAAAATTTTGAGTCTTTCCCTAGCCTTAGTGGCAGCACTTGTTTCTGACAAGGCACGGTACTCCCAAAGCAATGTTTGGGGTTAGAGGACAGAGGGGAGGCAGCAGGTACAGGACACCTTCTGCCTCCAGTACCCCATTTTTTTCTCAGGGTTACCTGAGAGGAAACAACAAAACAGAGGAGGCTGAAAAAACCCAGAAGCTGACAACATCTGAAGAGGAGGGAAGCAGCCAAGCGCTGGTCTACCAACAACAGCAAGAGGAATAGTAAGTAACAAGGAGCCCGACTAAGATGGTATTATGTGTATCAGGTGCCTATTCTCCACCTTACTCAAGGTGTGCACCTTCAAAGGTGGAAATACTTTATAGAGAACCTGTCAATGGGTACAAAAGCAGCATGTCCTCATTCTCTCAGAGCCACCTGTGATCAGCCTGAAGCCTACCTACAAATGACGCTTCCTACATGGGACCTGAGTTGTTCTGGCAGGCTTCCTGATAGCATGGCTTACACCTTGTGTAATAGCAGTGGGTGGTTCTATACGTTTGATATTGGCATAAATGGTGTCTGTTTCTCGGCATCTTTTTTCAAAGTGAAATTTCAAATCTGGTTCTAGTTCCATGTTTTCTGTCTCCTAATACTTCATCCTGGGAAGTCTAAAAATACTTCCTTTGGCTTAAGAGATGGATATAGGCTGCATTCCAGCACTAATCTGAATGCAATCTAGGACACAGAACAGTTTCCAATAACTTCATGCTGACAAAAGTAAACCCAAAGCTTTAGCCCTCAATTTCATTTTAGGCTTTATTGGGATCTATGCTCAGTCCATCTCTGGGGTTACAGTGACAATTCTTAGATAGCTTGTATAAGCTCTAGCTTGCAGATATAATACAAAATAAAACCTGAAAGTAGTGTGTGTGTATTTTATGCACATGCTTAATACAAATATGCTTAGCTGACCAAAGATAATTATTTACAGTCTTTTTTCCCCAAATGTCCTTTTCTGACCTGTTGTAACAGTGCATGTAATGCTATTATGATGTGTTGAGTTTGCTTAGCTTGCCTTTTTTCCCCCACCTTTCAAAGTGCAGCTGGAAACTGAAGGCTGTTTCAGTTTCCTTTCCCTTCTTTCTGGATGAAGAAGGTGGAGGCACGCTGTGAAAGACCTGTCAGGCTGCTGGTTGCAAGCAGCAATCAGCAGCTTTCCATTGTAACCTATGAATGCTTGCCTACTAGGTTGTAATGATACAGGGACTATTAAGAGCTGGGTAGCTTTGAAATCCGTCAGCAGATTTCTTTAATGACCAACTTTCAGGAGAGCAAACAACCATTCCTGAGCTACAGTTCATGTTTATTTTCTGCCACTTCCAAACATGAAAGACCCTGTGGCTTGCCTGCCATCATGCTGGCATATATTTACAGTAGAGTGAGAGCAGCCCTAGTTTGCTTATGTATTTGTGCTACTAGCATTTTTTTGTCTTGCTTTTTTGCCTTTTTTTTAGGGATGGTGGGTGGAGGTGGTGGTGGTGGATAGCGAGAATTTTCCCATTGGTATAACTTTGACCAGCTTTTGCCAGGGATGCAAACCCCCTAGTACAGGTTAGGTAAATACTTAATCAGTTAGCCTGAGCTCCCCACTGAATTTAAGGCTAGAGCAAATATATTCACACAGATTCCGACTGGATGATGGGATCCCCCCTGAAACTAAGTAAGTTTTTTTGGGAGAATAATTAAAAGCCCTCTTTCCTTTTTCATCTTTTTATGAAGCTTGCAGAGAGAAAGCTGTTGTGCATCTACTGCAAGGACTGCTTAATATTTTTGCTATGTGATATGAGATTCTCTCTGTCTTCATAAGGTAGTAACAAAGAATTATTCCTAAACCTGGAGTGTACAAATTAAAGTCTGCATTAGTATGTAGTTAATGAGGAGGACGGAGGAAAGAAAAGCATGTCATATGAGTGGAAAATGAATACTCAAAAAAAGAAGTGAACAAGATGGGTTTTCTACCTTTCCTCAAGAAGGGAGATGCTAGCAGTCAGTTTGAATGGGATGAAGCTTCTTAAACTGCCATTTCCTTAACTAATCCAGATTAAAGTGGTAGGTACTGTGTGAAATACTGAAGCAGACAAGGGGAGATCTTTATTCTTAAAACAAAAATTAATGGTTTCATTCATAGTTACTATCTTTATTCTGTTATGTCAAGTTACATTTCAAGAAAGGTCTCAGATTAAAATGTCATTTTAGCAATGATAAAGCTGACTCAGACTTTTATCCATCACTCTTTTTGAACATGATCTTTAAAACTAAACTACCAGGACACCCTCAGAATTGTCCAGGTTTTCAGGCTGTGAGATATCCAAAGGTTTGCTCCAACAGAATCGTTGGAGAGCTGAAGTCATAGGGTGTCAATATAAGAAAAAATGCACAGACTAGCATTAACCTAGAAGGCTTCCTGGAATATGTGTAGCAGAGGGAACATGAGGGGCCTAAGCAGGATACCTCTGTGCCAAGGAGTGGCTCTATTCCAGCATGTGTGTGTGCTTCTTGCTGTTTTTTGGAAACAGCCAACATATGGTTTTGCTGCCAGCAAAGTGTGAGTTGGAGTCTCTTTTGAAGCCTCTGTGTGAGTTGTTTCCATGCAAACTCTTAATCTCAGGCTGTGCTCCAGTGCAACTGGGAGTGGGAAAACACCTGAGCAGCATCTCAGGGTGGGATCAGGTGACCTTACATGTAAACTGGACACAGGAAATATGTTCGGGATGTGGCATGTTGCAGTCTCATCCACTGGCTGATATTCAAACTTGACTGTTAAAAAGTACAAGGCAAGCAACTGGTATTACAGGGTAATTTTTCTCTTGCTTTGGAAAAGCCCTTATATGATATGCTGAGGCTGACAAGTGAGAATAAAATGGTCCTAATTAAGAAAAATACTTGTTCAAATGCAAAATTGAAATCAAACTCTGCACATCCTCCTCCAGTTATATATAGGATGTGGTTTCAGGCCATGGAGAAAAAATCACCAGGATGACAAGCGCTTGAAACTGCTTATAATAATAAGCTTGCATTTGAGTTACTTCACTTTGTCTGCTAAGTGCCATGAAATTAACTTGTAGAAAGTGAAATCCCAAATTGTCCCAGTCCTTGTCTATTCAGAAACAAAAGTCTGTATAGAAGGAAAGGTGGAGGAAAGTGGGAAAATTAGGAAAAAACTATAGCTGGTGCCTGAAAAAGAAATTGCTGCCTCCATTGAGCAGTGTGTCCTTGGTGCCTTTAAAGCTGGAAAGAATAACATTGGTTCTGGTAAAATCCATTAAAAAAATGAAATTCAAAATAATAAAATCTGAAGATACATTGTCGTGCAGCTGGTACAGTCCCTCATCATTTTGTGTGAAAGGAGAGCAGAGTTACTAGAATGCTTGACTCACAAAATTGTATTATTTGACTGCCAGAGCCAAATCCATAAGTGCTTTCTTTCCTTCCTTTTCCAATCTTCATCATGAATTAAAAAAAAATATAATTAAATATATATATATAGTGTAGATATAGACCTCTCAATCTTTTGCTGATAGAATACACACAGTTCTTCTGAATTTTTTTTCTTTCATGATTTGAAATTTCTTTTTAAAAACACCAAATTAATCTATGAAACTGGAGGCAGGTGCTTAGCAAAAAGCTTGTTTTGCTCACTGCCCTGCCACCAGTGGGAGTGCTAGAAGGGTAATTTCAATTATCATAGAATCACAGAATGGTTTGGGTTGGAAGGGACCTTAAAGACCATCCAGTTCCAACTCCTCTGCCATGGACAGGGACACCTTCCACTAGACCAGGTTGCTCAAAGCCCCGTCCAATTATGGAGAATTTCTTTAGAGTTGAGCTCTCCCTTTGCTGTGCAGGAGAAATCTCCCAACTCTCTGTCTGTCAGGCTGATGTACTTAGAGCCCAGCAGGGCGAGGCAGAGATGCCGGGCTTCACTGTGGTCAGTAGCCAGCCTTATCTCCAGCCAAGTGTTTGGTGGCAGGGTCTATGTAAGAGGATAACTATGCATTAAGATATCCATTAGTCTGGATTGTGGGGGTTGGTGTGTTCCTCATCATGCTTGAGTGAGGGAAGTCCTTCTAACTCCTTTAGGAGGCTTTCTTGGAAGAGTTCGATTTGCACAAGCCCCGGCATGTTCCAATCTGTTCTGTGAATGTATCAGAGGGACTGCTGTTCAATTATCATTTTCATGCTTCTTATTTCATTTTCCATAATTAAATGTTAGACTGTCATAAGATACATTATCTCTAAACTGCTAGCATTGCATAGCAGTTCCATTTTATGCGATCCTAATTTGCTGATTATTTTTGTTTTAATACCTTTTGCAATTAATGTATTGGCTTATATTGTGGTGGACTTGGCAGTGTTAGGTTAACAGTTGAACTTGATGATCTTAAAGGTCTTTTCCAACCTAAACGATTCTGATTCTATGATTCTGTGTTCCCTTGCACAGCTTGATGTGGAGCTGTGGTGAGATGATGAACAAGGAATATATGGGAGGATACTGTGTTTGGGCAGGGGCGATACAAGGACAACAAATACTATGGTGCAGAGGCAGAGCAGAAGGAAATGTATTGTTGAAAAGAAAGCGAGGGAAGCAGAGGTGAACATGTCACTAGCTGAACTCTTAATTTTCATGTGATACAGCGCCTGACCTGCTCAGCTCTGCAGGGATGCTGGCCAGCCTGTCTTGCCACACAGACATGTCCACGGGTGCCCATGGGCACAGTTGATGGCCAGCCCAGTGCCCTGCCCACATGCTCCGCACCACTGGTGATTGCCAGGTGCCCCAGACGGCTTGGGCATACTGGCTGCATCCCTGGCACTGTGCTGCACTGAGGTAACTGAGCTGCTTTGAGACCCGGGGACACCATAAACATGGCTGTATCTGACTTCACAGGCTTTGCTGGGCCTGATTTTAGTCTACTACACTGCCACAGCCTCCCGTTGGCATAGTCTGCCCATGAGCTTATGCTGACTAGTGGCATGTTGGTGTTTTCAGGGAAGAGAGAAAGCTGTGCTGCGAGCCACGTCTGGGCTGAAAGCTACCCCTTGGCTGCCTAATTTGTTCCATCACTGTGGCAATTTCCTTGGGGCTTTAGAAGGTGGTTGACGTTGTCCAGAACAGGGTGCTGGCTGAAGCACCTGCTGTCATTCTTTCTGCTGTGCTGCTGCACACTGAGCTCAAACCAAGCTGCTGAATCTGAGCCCCATCTTGGAAATTTAGTTCTGAGTTTCAGTATTACTCCTTGGACCAAATTTTAACTTCAGAAATTTCTCTGCAAGCTTGTGGGTACTGGAGAATTAAGATTTTTCTGCCATCAGCAGAGCAGAACTGCAGGTCTGTGGCTTTCCTGCTTGTTTCTGACTCATACATTCTCCTGGGCCTCTCTTCTGCTGTTTTCCTTCTTGTTCTTTCCCCATGCAAGTTCACTTCTTCAGGATTTAACTCTTTGTCTTATCCTGAGGCATCACCATGGCAAAAATGTTGGCCATTTCAATGAAAGCAGAGGGACCAGATACAGAAGTCAGTTACCCTGGCTTAATAAGCTTCCAGACATCAGCTGAACTGTGGTAATTAAGTGCACTCCTAGCCTGTGGCAAGCACAGGACAAAATCCATGAACGTAGACTTTCGATGATAAACATTTTCTGCTAATGCAGTTTATTTTCTGCCTCTCGTGTTAAGAGCACACATGCAGCTAGGATGAATCAGACAGTGTATAATGTTAAGCCCCGGTAATTCACTTTTGTCTCTGAGCTGCAAATTGGTAAGATACTGCTGCTGATAAAGATGGAAAGCCAGAGCCCCAGGCCTGCACGCAAGGTTTGTAGACCCTCCCAGAGCTCTGCTTGTGGCACCGCTGGGGCACAGAGCGTATTGCTTGACTGAGGTCTCAGACTGTGGCTGTCAGTTGTCGTTAGCATCTGGCCATGTGTGCATTGTGAAATAGGGATACTTACAGGACAGTTGTCTGCTCACTGGGATTTGGCATCTTGTAGCCCTCTGATTTGGCACTTTCCGTGGTGCTTAGTAGCCTGTGGCTGCTCCATCAAGCATGGGAGCCTTGCTGAAAACAATACTTTGTGGTGACATGAACGTGATTGGTCTTAAAATAATCTCAAAGTTAAGGCTAGCGTATCTTTCAAGGAGATTTGACAATCATCTTTGGCAGTTTGGTCCCTTTTCTCTTTTAAATTCAGTCTTAACGTATTATTTAATGCAGTATTTCGCCTATATCTTCCCTTGAGTCCTTTCTCCAGACTGAACCTGCCCAGGTCCTTTCCCAAGCTTCAGTCATTTGTGTTGCTCTCCAACTACATTCTCCTTGGTTTCTGCCTCTTATACAGAGTGTATTGCCCAGCAGAGCGAAATATTTAGATTTCAGCTTTGTGGCATTCATGTGCCAATGCACTCACAGTATAAAACACAGTGGAACTGGAAATAGTTTATAACAGCCATTACTTCTGTAACTCTTTAAACTATTTCACACTTCATTTGGAAAGCTCTCCAGTGGTAGATGGCTGGAGCAGGCTTGAGGAAAAACTGAAGGGCACAACTCTGCAAAAAACATTATTGGTGAATTGCAGTTCTCGTGGTTTTTTTTCAATTTTAGAAATAAAATATTTTATACAAATGTGAAAGAAAGTAGAACAAAAGTTTCTATGGTCTATACTCTGAAAACATTGAAAAGGTGTCCTTGAGTGGTGCTAGTTAGGTGAGTAGAGTATACATGCAGGATTCAGAATTTAAAGATTGCAGACATAGTGTTCTCTGTGTTGCTGATCACTCAAACTGTAAACTCTCTTTTCAGATTTCTGGTGACTATTCACGTTTCTTCTGACTGAAGTGTTTCTATGTCTATTTATTTGTATGTATCATTACGTAGGTATTTATCTTCCCACTACTGTGGTATTTGATGGCTATCTGAAAAATCATTGGAAATTGCTTTTTGTTTTATTTCAATATATATGCATTCTCTGATTGGATTATAACCTTCTTACTCTTGTTAGTATCTGTTCAGTCTGTGTAATTAGTCAACACATTCGCATTTTCTGTGGAGAAAATAAACCAAAAAAAGTCTCATCAAGTTTAATATGATCTATGAAGGTAAAAGACTATTTGCTTCTCTTTTTTGAAGAGCTATAAGTTGTGTAAGATGTTCTCCCTGCTTCCTCCAGTGACTTCTGTATTTTTATTTATGAAAAAACCTTTCCTCAAAGATATACTTAAGTCATATAACAATAAGAATCGTTATTAGGGAACCTGGAAAGTTAAATTCTTTATCATCTTTTCTGGTTGTGGATTTTGAAGCACTTTGTATATTGTTATAAAGTACAAAAAGTCTGCACAGCACTGATAGCTTCAAATCTTCACATTTCCTTAATTGCTACCCAGGTAAGTAGGATAATTTGCTCCAGACTTATGGCTACTGTGGCAACTCAGAAACTGACTGGAATATTAAATTGACAGGATGTAGTGGGTTTTATAGGCTTTACTGGATCAGAGGTTTTGTCTGAACAAAGAAATGACATGCAATATCCTGCAAACTGGCTAAAAACACAAGGTGAAAGCTGGTGGTGAGTTTTTGCAATAACTTTCTCTCCTTCAAAAAAAATATCTCAAGACAATAAGAGATACTAGGTGCAGATTTTAAATTTATCATTAGAACTAGTAGGGCAGGTGGGGTGTCTCAGGCTACAGTTCATCTGGCTCCTCTCCTGCTGTAGGCTCGAAAAGCAAGGACCGGTTCATACCCTGACTTTCACCAACCGCACATGGAGTTTCTGTGTGCTTGCTCATCCTTCCCCCTGACCCAGTACCCAAAGCTACACTTTTACATATCTGTCTTTCTAGAGACCAAGGTGAACACTATATAGTTAGATAAACTCACTAATGCTTTTTTTTTTTTTTTTTCTTCCCCTGTTAACTTGGACTAAAGCAAAGCATGTAGTATAAGAACAAGGTAAAAGACAATCAAAAGTTGGTATCCTTTTCCTGCTTTCCCACCCCCACTGGAGACTTGACTTTTAACTTTGCCTTTATTTCAGTAACATGGAAACCAAACTGGCCTTTTAAGTAAGCATTCTTTTAACCACAATGACTCTTAAACTGCTCTCTGGAAAACAGAGCAGAGCTTTCCCTGGCGCCAAGTGTAGTGTCACCTCTACCCCTTTTGTAAACCGATTGATCTTTGCTATATTTTATGTGCCATCCTTCTGAGCTCCTGGGTAATGACCACAGTCAGATATCACAAGAGTGGCCTGACATGGCCTCCTGGACTCAGCTTTCCAGACAAAAAGCAGAAGCAGATAAAGGAAATGATTCATGGAAAAAGGGCTGGATTTGATACCGTGATTTCTCATACATGTGCAGACACACAGATGTCCCTGCTTTCTTTTTGATTCCTAATTTAAAAATCAACCAAACACACACTGTTTGAAGTCATAAAACTACATCTGATGATATAAAAACTCTTCTGCCCTCTAGTGCTGTGAAGCAGTGGGATGTCGGAGATGCACTGATGTTTTCTTGGGGGGGGGAAATACATAGCCTTGCAACTCTACTATTCCAGCCATTTTTTTTTCACTGACAAAGGGAGGGGAATATAAAAAGTGCTTAATTTTTGTGTATGAGAGAAATATGACCTTAATATCTGAAACAGCCAAGAAAAACTACTTTAAAATGTCTTGAAACCAATAAACTGTACAGCAGCTTGTCAAAGGCAGTTTGGGATAAATTATAAATGCTACTACTTGGTCAAATAAAAAAAAACCAAAACCCTGAAAAAACATAAATGATGGGGAATGTTACACCATAAGCAAGGTGGGTTGTCAAAACTTCTTTTAAGTAACTGTTGCAGTTGAGCCATGAATGTCAGAGGGGCATTGCTGCTGTCTTAGCTCCTGCCTTTGAGAGTCAGGGATTTGGTGGAGAAGTGAAGAACAGTCTCACGGGCACCAGGGTATGCTGGCAGGAAGGGAAGGGATCATATTAAATGGCACCATTAAAGCTCGCAGCTCTATCTTTACTAGTTTAATATCATAAATTAATCCATATCCTCCTAGAATAAGTCTTCAAAAAGAAAGAGGTAATTGGATATAAATACTTTCCTTCCCAAACCCTGAATTACAGTGATATGGTAGAAGGCAGCTTTTTGCACTTTGATCTCTTTGCATGATTTTCATTCCCCTTTTTAGCTTAGTCTCAGGCCTCATTCTCTCATTACTTTTCGACAGCCAAACTGTGCTTTCTCTACTTCCTAGCTTGTCCTCTAGCCACCCCCTGTGGCCCTTTCTTCTTTTAAGAGGCTGAGCCTTCGCCCCTCATTATTCTTTGTTGTCTGCTCTTTTCCTTGGGCCTTCCCCACTATGAAGTCAGATGAAATATTTGTGCCCATGCGTGCACATAAACCCCTGCCGAATGCTGCAGAGAGGTGGGAGCTTGCGTTTCTGGTAAACCTGCAGCCCCATGGCTCAGCAGAGCTGAGCGGGAGCAGTGTAAACTCCTACCCGCATAATACACCGTGTAGATAACCCCCTTTGTTTTCTGCAAGTGGAACTGATGTGTTTTCATCACTCTTTTGATCACCTCGAGTCTCTTACATACTCTGAACCCTGTCCTGCCTCTTTGCCGTCATGTGAGATTGATAGCCCCTTGAGACAGCAACCGAGTTTTGAATTAAGTCTAACAAAACAGGGCTTTTGTCCTGATTCAGTGAGTCGCATCTTAGGCATGACAACAACATAAATACGCCCAAGGAATTCCTGGTGCCTGACAAAGGCAAGGCTGACAAGGAAACTGAGGCTCGGGCTGAAAGCAAGTTGCCTAGGTCCATCACAAACAGCATGATTTTGCACACTTCTTGGACAACTTTTGAACAGGCTGCCTAAATCCACAAGGTGTGGTGCCCTCAAGGTATGGGGTGGGACTGCCAGCACCAGTGCTCTTCCCAGTAGGCAATGGTCTTCCTCTGCTTGAGCAAGCTGCAGAAGTAGTTGTCTGCCGTACAGAACATTTTGGTTCAAGGAAGTGATTTGATTTGAAATGCATGAGATTTGAGGTCAGCGGTCTAAAATGAGACTTGAATAAGAAAAGTGATGGCGTATGCTAAAATTTTCTGAAAATTTTACCTTTGGTATTTCTAGCCAGCTCCAAATACAACAGGTATTTCTAGAGCATTTGCCAAAAATTCCTGAAGAGCTGAATCAAAATAAATACTGGGTTTGATATGAAGCTATTTGCTACAACAGCAGAAAACTGACCTCACTGATGAAGGCACCCCATTCTAATCCTGGTTTTCTGCAGACAGGAAAAATAAGACTTTTTCTTTCCTTTTAGTGTCCGCCCTTATGTCTTGATAACTCCAAACGAAACCAGAAGAAACCAGCTGCAGCAAAGTAAGTTGAGTTGTTTAATATAGTAATACATTATTTCTACTTGAATAAGTTTAGGATTTTGTGCACTTTATTGCCCTAGCAACTTTTATCCTCATTTTTACAGTGCTTTTATATGTGTAGCTGTGACAGTGAAGTCAGTGCTATGAGCATTCTCCATCATCATGTAGGCTTTTCTTAAGATTAATTTCTCATCTGGCTAAACTTCATGCAGAATAAGTCTTGTTCAGGAAAAGGTGCTGGAGCTGTTCAAACTGGTTTCTACAAGACTCGGCTGGAATTAGCTCTATCCCACTTTTACAGGGTTGAATTCAGATTGGAGAATCCAGCTTTGAATGTTCTCCAGGTTAGGGGGGGAAAGAAAAAAAAAAGGCAAGTAAAAAATATTTTTTTAAAATACTCCCATGTGGAGACTAAAGCGACTAGAACCACTGTTGGCTGTTGAATCTCTATTTAAGGATTGTAGGTGGCTCTTTTAATGAAGCTGGTAAAGATAATTTTAGACAGAAAATACATGTGGATATAAGTTCACTTTTGCTTGGCTTTGAGTCTTGCTGGTGAAAGTAGCTAAACAGGGACACCCTGAACCTCTACCAGAAAGATTAAGCATATGTTAAAAAGCAAAGTTACAGCAAGAGTTGGCTGTGAAAGAAATCCCGTATGCAGGGGTGACCAAGCACCGCAGTCCTAGACTCCTGAGTGTTTATTTGTGCAAGATATGAAAGCTGAAGGAGTGTCAGTCAGCACTCATCATGTTTTGAGCCCTCAAGGAAACAGTGCAGTTAAATCCTTTCTTCTCAAACATCGTGAGTTTGGTTGAAATGCTTCACCAGCAGGATGGTGTGGGGCTGGGTTTCCTTTGGTTGCAAGAAAGAAAATGAACTGCTCCTGAACTAAACCGTAATATTCTAGAAGGAGGAATAAAAGCAGATCATCTTAAAGCTGACTCTGACACTAACAGCAAAGGTGCTGCTACTCTAATAAAGATCTGTTTTCACTTTGTGCCACCAGCGTGCAAGGTCTGAAGCGTGCTAAATATTTCTCCCTTGGATACTGGCAGAAACAGGGCCTCACTGAATCCAGTCTCTACCTAAGTGTTTGTTTTAAAGGTGAAATAACAAGCTGGTCTCTCTCTTAGGCCCCTTGCACAGGAACTGGCTTTGTCTTGTTAGAGGAGAGCTGCTGGTGGTGTCAGATAGCTGTAGCCTGCCTTTAGAAAATATGGATCATGTTGGTTTTAGTAAGAGTGAAATGAGCTCCTAGAGCAACTGAAGCACCACTGTAATACACAGCTCCTCTTTTCATAGGCTTTGTTGGCCTGGCTATTGAAAGAAATTGTTGGGTTTTTTTCCTCTGTCAGTCGACTCAAGAGAGCATTTTAATCAACCAGCCATCCTAGAGCATATGGCCAGTGCCCCTGGCTATGTTGACTAGACTTCCACCAGCTAAACTGGGAACTTGCCACCCATCTCACATGTGGACACCTATGTTGAAGTGTCCTAATTTGAAGCTGAATCATGCATTCCTCCTGTTTTTATTTAGGGAGCATGTGGTCGGGAGGGAAAATTACTTACTTTTCATTTCCCTGCTGGGGAGCGTTACACCACAAGCATTTCCCTCCATGCAGCAATAACATCTCAATTGTAACAACTTCTGCTTTACCTGCAGGAGTAAACACTGTGGCATTTACCTACAGGTTCCCAGGCATTAAAAAGCAGTCTATTAGCAGTCCCTTAGCTGTTCTTAGTTTTGCTTTTGGGGTTGAATCCTAGGGTTTGCTCACCATACAGTCTCGAGTTAGTTAGGCAAAACGTTTGCCTTGTTAGTTGATCGTTGCAGTGGCTGTGTAACATCCTGGGGGATGTCTGCATCCCTTGAGAACAAGTTTGTCTGTTACTGGATGGTCTTCAGGGTTACATACAATTAGCGATACTGTCTGCTTTTTAGTATTGCCTCTAACTTCCATATATTTGTTTCTTTTTTGTACCTGCTCAGTTGCTAAGAAAGAGCTAGATGACCTGGAGCGGTGGAAGGAAGAGCACAGGCCAGGGCCAATTAAGTTGGTTCCACAGAGACTGGGTAAGACATGTAAATCAGCTGTTACTAATTGCAAAATTTTATTTTCCAGGACGTGAGACATTTTTCACTTTTTCTCACATGCTACTTAAAGAGATTCAGCATCAATAAGGGCTAACATGAGCCTACTGTATGTGCTCTGTGCTTCTTGATGGTGATGGCACTGAAGAAACAAAACATTTTTGCTCAAGAAATCTGTTGAGATCAGTGTAGAAAATCTATACTAACATTTGGGCAGAACAGGTGGATTATCCCTCCTGCTGGTGACATTGTCTGTGGCTGCCTCTGAGGGGGTGCACACTTGGCATTAGTGTGCAGATGGACAGCATGTGTTGGAGACCCTCCAGTTAACCATAAGAAAACTCCTCTGTGTTATGGGCCAGTACGGCTTTCCTGACGCTGCCACTTGAAGGGGCAAAAGTGATCCCTGCAGCTTCAGGCATGCAGGCTAAATGTGCATGAGGCTCTGTATAACAATTTTATAAAAATAACACGAGACAGGTAAATGAAAAACAGGATAAAAAGCTACAGGAACTGAAGTCATCCTGAACAAATGTGTTTGGTAAGATAACCAACTTATTTTCTAGACAGGTGCGAAAATCCGTAGGAGATCTCTTCAATTGTAACCACTATAAAACATTTAATTCAGTGCTATTTGGGTGTTAGTTAAAAAAAAAAAAAAAGACAAAAAACTCCCAACCCGCCCTCAGAAAATAGGACTGCAGGTTGTGCTGAAGCATGAGGAAGATTATTAGAAGTGCTTTTTAAGTACCAGTCTTCTACCTATCTCATTTTAGTATCTTTCTTTAATGTCTTTGGCACAAAAGGTAGGAGAAAGCTGGTGAAACTTACTGACAAGACAAAACTTGAAAGCATCATCCATATAGAACATGATAAGGGTACTGTGCAACAAAAATGGGATGACTTTGAATGACAAAATCCATTCTGACAAAGTGTATGAATATAGTGATGCCTTTATTAGTTTTGTAAATCTAAGGCTACTTTTCCTTCCCTTGGCTGTCATTGGAGAATTTGGGGTGCACAGTGCAGGCTATTGTCTGCCTTGACCCGGGAACTAATTTCTTTCTTTACTGTGCTACACAAGGTAAGTTTGAATTGGTGTCCTGTGTATACAAATAGATAGCAGGTGGGAGGTGGAGTAACTTAAACTGACTCCAACCCAGATTTGTTTTTGTGGTCAAGGTGATACCGGTCCCACATGTTTGTTTTGCCCTGCAGCTGGAGTTCCAGTTGTTTGCGGTGATGAACCTACCTTTGCAAGTTGGTGTAATGCCCTGAATTCCCACCATCATGAGCAGTTGTGTGGCCAGACATGCTCTTTGTGAGTTCATATGTACTAGCTGATTCTTGCCTGTGAGCAGTTCCTAGAAGATATGCTTCTTTCCCAAGAGGACCACAAAGTTTTTTGCTGAAGAAAGTGAAATCTGAAAACAGAAATTTGGTGTGTGGTGTCCATGCAGAACGTCTTCAGGTTGGCTACATGACTGGGGATGTGGTGGCAAACCGGCAGTGACTGAGTGTGGGGAGTCTTAACTTCTTCTGGTCCCATTGCATTTAAAAAAATTCTTGGGAAGGAAGCAAATTAAGAAAAAAAAAAAGGGGGAGGGGCAAGAAAAAGCTGAAAGAATTCAAGGAGGTTTTATGAGCTCTTCAGTCACTGTCTAGATGCCACTTAGAAAGACTTCTGGAGACTGAGACACATGCACTATGTTCAGTGCATCTGAAAAGAGGGAAGGTGCAAAGATTATTAGATTTTATCATTCCCACAGGAATAAA
Source organism: Falco biarmicus (assembly GCF_023638135.1). Lineage (NCBI taxonomy): Eukaryota > Metazoa > Chordata > Aves > Falconiformes > Falconidae > Falco > Falco biarmicus. The sequence goes on from NC_079289.1 coordinate 33,465,349, forward strand.
TTTGGAACAGAAGAGAGCCCAAGGAAGGAGAAAAAAAATATAAGTGGCTTCTCTAATTTCACAAATAAGTTACTCATTAAGATAAAAAGGTATCCTATGTTATTTTCTCAGAGTGATTTTAAGAGACTACACATCGAATCTAAATCACCAGAGAATTCTTAAAGTTGAAGTTTCTTAACTCTCATGCTTTCCATAGGGAAATTAATATTGTGGATTTCAACTCTGTAATAGTTGACTGGCAAACTTACAGGTACCACAGAAGGATGAGAACAATGAAAGGTTCAAGTGCTGCCCTCCTCCACAGTACATGCAGCAAAGTACAGTGAAGACAAAAATGTTAAATGTTGCCAATAAAAGGCTAGAAAGAAAGAAAAATCAAGCATCCAGAAGGTTTCAAAATGTGTTTAGTAGCAATTTTATTTCCCAGACCTGGGAGGAGACACTCTACAACACCAGCTGTATGGTTATTGCTGCTGTACACTTGTTGCTTGTATACTGTATGGCTGATCTTTCTTGAGAGTAATGTTATGGAGTTATTTGTGTGCATATAAATGTTGCCATGTAGAGGGATGAAGCTGGGTTAATGAACGTTGATAATATACAGCTGTGAGCTGGCTTCAGGGGCGGTGGGTTGGCTGATGTGGATAAGGTGCAGCTGTGGCTGGTTCCTGCTAAGTAGTTAAATAGCTCTAAGGGGTATGGAAGAGGAGCTCTGGATGAAGAGAGACCTGGAGGAAGCAGAGGGAGGAGAGAGAGTGTTCCCTGAGTGTAGGAGAGGAGAGAATTCCCTGGATGGAGGAGAGACAAGAAGGATGTAGCAGAGGCAAGAAGCAGGGTGGACTGGCCTGAAGAGTATGAAGAAAGAGCATGAACAGTAGATGAACTGTTGAAACCTTGTGGGGGATTGGTGGTGTGCTAACTACTTATTGAAGTTAACCTGGTATAGGATGGTAAAAGCCTTGTTGCAGCTGGCTAGTTTTGATAGTGCTGCAACATTGCCACACTTGGAGAACTGATCTTCCATTCCCTGAACCTCACAAAAGCACCTAAAAATTAGTTAACTTCCATTAGTAAGCAGAGAAAGCCGCTTTTGGTAAAGAGCGATCCCTCCTGGAAGACCTAGTATAGTTGTCTTATGTTTCAGACACCTCGGGTAGCACAGGTTGGTCCAGCTGCCACTGTAGAGCTAACAGCCACATAGTGGAGAACCTCTCAGAAAACCATAGGTGAAAATGCAGATCTCATCATCAGAATGTCGTGGTGGGCTTTTTGCAGCAACTGAGGGAATGAATTATTGGCTTTCCCAAAGCAAGAAAATACTTTGGAAAACAGTAGAGAAGAATAATAGAATCAAGCCCATTCCCTTCATCCCTTAAGACTTTTATTGCCACTTTCTCTGTGTGGCTGGTTTTTTTGTTTGTGGGTTGGTTGTTTGGTTTTAATTGAAGAATGAACATTATGTCCAGAGCTTTGGATGCTCTCAAAAGAGAGCCTGTGCTTTTGGAAAGGGCACCTTCTGCTACCTGGATGTGAATGTGAGGTCTGTGGGAAAAGGCTTTGATGCCTATTTCAGAAAGGGAATTCTTGCTTGAGCCTTAAGACATGACTTTAAAAGATACTAAAGATAGCATCCTATTAGAGTTGGCAGACTCCAAGCTCCTAAATTTGATTAAAGTGAAACTTTTTGGCAATAAAATTTCTGACTTTGTATGCGTGTTGGTGACAAACTGAACAAAGGTGGGAAGAGCTGGATCTGAAAAAGGAGACTCACCTGCAAAGCACGACTGGTTTTCTGAAAATGGAATGGTGTCTCAGTAAACTGATCATATACTGTAGGGCATATTTGCTGGTAGAGTGATGATGATACAGTGGATGCTCTGTACATAACAAGCTAGTGCTTTTGATGGATGGATGAAATGATTCAAAAGGTCTCCTATCTGTTCTCTTTAATGTCAGACAGCTACTGTAATTATGAAAAATTTCCTGTATATGCATACATCCAATCTGTTACATTGCTTTGTTCTGAAATGACTCGCATTTGAACTTAAAATGCTCATGCAAAATGCAATTTCTATGTTGGTTTTTTTTCAAGGTGGAAAAGAATCAGAGGCTCAAACAAGGCAAAAACAGCAAATGATGCTCATGCAATCTAAATACCAGCAAAAGGTCAGGAGAAATAAATTTGTTTATTTTAAGAATTTAAAAAAAGCTTTTCATGAAGCGTTTCATATGACTATAAAATGAACTCACAGCTGCTTGACAAAAGAAAGTCATGAAACCTGAAGGAAGCAGCAGAAAACTAGAAACAAATGTATTGCACCAAAGAAAATGAGAAATCTAGCTATAAATATGTAGCAACCCATATCACAGATCATATCTAAAATGATAACAGTACAGTTGTAAAGCCACTTACATGCCTCGCTGTATCTTCCAGCATGCTGCCTACAGTTCGACTAATTGATCAATGTACTACCCCATCCAGTGCTTATATAGAAATGTTGTTCGTGTTATAAAAGGTATAAATGCTTGTAAGTTATGAATCCGCTCTGTGATTGCTTGCATGGATGCCCATTTATCAGTCCCAGATTTCTCAGTCTCCTTAAAGCCAGTATTGGAGTAGCTGGTGCACAGCCTGCTTTATTCAGTGTCTCATTTTAAGAAAAAATTCTGGAAACTTTCCTCAAACACACTTCAGATTTGAAAGATGGGCAGTACAGGAGTTAAGTTGCCTTGTGTGTTCTTTGTATGCATACATATATAAAATAATTTTTTATGTTTATATCATACAGCACAAGAGAGAAGAGTATGTAAAAGCAAAAAAGGCCGCTGAAGAAGCTGAAATCCTCAAAAAGAAAGCAATTCAGAGAGAAAAGGTAAATACGGTTACTGCAGAGTTGGAGCCACATAAAAAAAAATTATTGTCTTGATGCTTGATTTTGCTGAACTATGTGGAACAGGCTAGTTATATCAAACAGTAGCCCTGGATTGGATCAGGGAGTTAGGAAATCCATCCCTCCTCCTGTTGGTAGCTGGCTGAAGGATGCCTGACCTGGTGTTCTTTGGGGCTTGAGCATTCCTTTGGCTCTTCAGCAACTCCAGCCTTTCAGTTGCATCCATCCTGAAGAGTTAGCAGAAAGGGAGAATGCTGGGGTCATGATTAGTGTTACAAATACAGGCTATATAGTTCACTTCGGCATGAGCTTTTTCTGTAAGATGGGACTGTGGCAGATGGCACAAAGACTTTATAGAAATCCATAATTGCTTGCTGTATACATGGGAAGAATACAAGAAAATCCAGCCTGTCATGGTTGAAATGGCATCCAAATTATGAACAGGTCAGTGTAGTCTTATCTGCCTTGTGCTGAGTGCACCCTGAAATTCAGATGTCCCTCCAGTCCCTCTGGGGCTTGCACACCCAGGTATATTGCTAGCATGAAAAATCACTTTTCCTTCTAATATTCACCATATATTGATGCCAATGATAGCTCACTTTGAAATCATTGGGTTTATTTTGTGTGCATTTGTTTTTTCTAGTTATTCTCACAAAATATCTTCTTGTCCTGGGTGCTGCATAAACCTTTGTTAAAGTTCATTCATGTCTCCTTGGTGGTAACCAAGTAGCACTTGCCTAAGAATGTGATGTGGAATTTAAAGGAGAAATGAAAAGAGGGGGAGAATGATACCGATGTGTACAGTAATAGTGAGAGAAAGGGAGATTTCAAGTCTGCAGTTTTTTTCTCCACAACAGTAAAAATTATCTTCTGCACGGAAGCTGAATGCTGAGAGTTAATTAAAAAAGCATCACTACTTGATGGTGTACAAGGGCATGCATGAACAAAAATAGCCTTAATTGCCTCTAGGTAAGGGTTAGTCTGCTCCCAGTCTTTCAGTGGTTAGCATTACTCTTTCAGGATAAGTCCATACACAATAGCTCACAGCGGCAATAAATACTATCATGTGGAAATGTCATTAACAGTTACCAGATCATGGATAGCTCCAGAAGTAGTGATGATAGCAATGGTAAAAAGAGGATTAATTATATTTTATTTGCCTATTAAATATATGTTGTTTGCCCGTGGGCATTGGACAGGAAAAATGTTGCTATCATTTATAGTTACACCTAGAAAATATATTGATGTATCAGTTTTGTTTTCATGCTCTTTACTTTCCTTACTTTCACTCCCGCAGATTATAAAATCTTTATAGATGTTGTACATAGTAAAACTGTAACTATCAGTTTCTTCTAAAGGAGTATGCAACATTGTGGCAAACATCTTTTCCAAACAGACTGTTTAATTTGAATAAATAAACATAGACCCACAAAGCAAATAAACAAAACAGAGGAGCATGAAAGAGAACTCTTAATTTGAATTTGTTTATTTGGATTCTCTTCCACAATAGTGATTGAGCTGATGAAGATTTCTGCTTGGAAGATGTTTATATGTTAAAAATTCAACTCTGTGTTTAAGAAAAGCATGCTGGAAAGCTACTACAAGGTGTCAATTTGGCTATGTCACCCTGCCTGCAGATGAAAGGTTTCTGAGATCTGAGAATGACAGGAAAGGGATCCTAAAGAACTGGTACTGTATGACCAACCTTGGGCCCTGCCTGATTACTGCAGGAGAGGAACTTTTTTAAAAAAGTGATTTGTAGACAACTGCACCTGCAGGGCATCAGCTGAGAGCATGTCTTTCAGCAGATTCACAAACCTTCTGTTCTTGCACACTAGTCCTTCTTTTGCTCAAGGTTATTATTCATTCAATAAAAACCAAATTGTGTGACAGGCTGAAAGGAAATAATGGCTAGCCAGCTTTATCAGCAGGGGCCCTGAAACTTCTGCAGCTGGAGAGCTGCTTTGCCAACAAACATGAATGGTGAAGCCCTGCAGACTAATGCACAGTGACTAGGTCAGGTGCTGGTACTCAGCTCAGTTCTTTCTTGATTGTAAGGTTGGTGTACTGTAAGCCAGTGGTGCTTATGAGCATAGGATCTGTTTATGTTGGTGCTTTAATGCTGGTTTTGCAGAGAAAAGCAGTATCCACTCTCCTGTTACCTTTGTGACCAAGAGAAAACTGGGTGTCTGCCAAGGCAGTACCCAAATGTGGAAGATCTGCTTTACCATTTGTATGAGTCCACCTGACTGTCTCTGTCATTCTTTAATTAACCATGAGGTTAGGTGCTGGAATACCTTGTGCTTGGCATCTACCTTGTCTCTCTTCAGCTCCCAGAAAGAGGAAAGATGGACCCCTCCCCCTCATTCTGTGTTCCACAGGACCAGTTTGTGTGAACTGGTATGCAAGTCTCCATGGTACCAGTGAATGAGAGTTGGGATCCTGTGTGCTTTGTGTGAGACAGCTTGTTCTGGGACTGCTTTGCTTTGTTCATGGGATAACCCTGGGCTGCATGAGTTTGGCTGTTCTCCTAAGCTAGTGATCTCTGAGTGGTCACTGAAATAATTTTGGAGAGACTTGGTAACATTAGCAAGGAAGTCCCTATTTCTGCATTTGTCCCTAGTGCTGAGATGCACGTCTCATCTGCAGAAGGTGTGGGAGTAGCACCATTATTATTTGCTCATTAGTAGCAGGCATCTGCGGTTCGGTGTCCTTTCTGCAGCCCTTCACATGAAAGATTTTGACCAGACCAAACCATAACTTCCTGTGTGTCTTTGGGGTGGAAGGACCATCAAAGTTCCCAAGAAAAAAAGAAGTGGCTGATATTTGGCTTTTTTTTTTTTTAAGCTTTCTGCATTTGTGCTGTACACAAAATAGCATAACTTCAGTGTACTGGATATTTATGTTTCCTGTCATTCAGTCTCTGTTCCTATTGCCCTGCCTTTAGCCTTTCCTTGTATATTCTAAATCTTGACTAAACATTAAAAGATTTGAAAGATTTGAAGTGAAAAGGCTTAGTGTAATTCTATTGCATGCAACTTTCTTTTGCATTATGTGGTAACAGTCCTGCCATCTTTAGAAACTCTCCTATTTACAATAAGCTGTAATTTTGTTTTATTCTTTATCAGATCATGTGCTCTTTAATTTGACTGTGTTAATCAGCATGAATGGCCTTTTTTGGGAATTTGTTAAAACCAGGCACTTTACAGACCTTCTGCTGATGCTTTTCAACATGTTTACCTTCAGTATCACAGCTGTTCCACTCTTGGCTTTGTTTATGAAGACCATGCCAAATGTGGAGTGCTTTGGCAATGTCTATTGATAGATTGTCATTACTTAGAGAATGTCCCAGTCCCGTTGCCTGTCATTTGTATGTGTCCTAAGCAGGAGTCCCAGGGTAAACCTCCAGAGCAGAAAATAGTCACACCAGCCACAAGTAAGTATTTCAATATGCTGGTATACTTTTCAGGCACTGTTCTGGTGGTAGAACAGCTGTAGGATTTTTTTCTTCTTTTTTATCTGCTGGGAGATGGGGGTGATATTGAAGGACTGTATTTATAAAAGTTAGTATCAGTGTGTTGTTCTAGCTAGGAGCTAGACCACAGCAAATCCGGTGATCTTTGAATTTGAACTTTTGGGAGCCTTGCAGTATGATGGTGGATCCCATGTCAAATGCTTTTTGAGAGGTAAAGGCATCAGCGTGTAGTGCTGAGCAGTGGAGGTGAAAAGCCTGGGAGCTATTACTGGTGTCTTGAGGGTATCAGCGTCACCTTTGACAAAAATAGATGCCATCAGATTTCCTTTCTTCCTCTTTCCTTTCTTTCCCTGTAAATTGTTACGTTGCACAGGTGAATGGGAGTCTTCTCCCTGAAAAATCATCTGTCTCTGGGTGGAGGTGTTAGAAGCAAACAAGATATCCCTTGAACACTATCAAAATTTACCTGTACTGTGGGGTGATATTCCTTACTTTAGTTTGATTATTTTTTTTTAATTGCATCAGTACTTCATACATTCTACCACTGTCTCAGCATGTCAGATGACTGAGCAATGGGACATCTTATTCAGAGATTTGTCTTCCTCCTTTTGTTTATTTTTCCATTGCCTTTCTCCAAATAACTTCTAAGTCATTTGCCTTCCAACAGTTTATAGCATTATACTACACAGTGGCTCTTTTCCTATCTGCAGACATCTGACAGGATTTTTTTTTTCTCTTAATTCAATACATGCTGTGGACGAATTTGCACTTGTTTTGCAAATTTCTTCCAGGCAGTCATTCTTTATCCAATTAAAAAATACCCACCCTGAAATCACTGAAGGCAAAGTAATTGAGTAACTGCCAGCAGAATTGTAATTCTTCTGAAACGTTATTGACTGCAGCGCAGGAAGAAAATTATTGGGGTGGGGGTTACAACCCTGTTCTTAACACTGCTTTCCCTCTTACACCCCCGCCTCCCACCTATTCTACCTGACCTTGCACAATACCTCCACCCAGGTGCAGTGTCCTATCCCTCACCTGGGCTCTGACCAAACGGGCCATTCCCACCCACAGCTCCCTTCTCACCTCTGCAAGGTATTGTCTGGAATTTCCCAGGCACTTCGTTTCGAGCAATGTCTAGTTGCTGGGTTACCAAATATTACTTTTTTTCATTTTGAGGGTGGGCGATGAGCAGAGTGACAGTCTGAAGTTGCAGTTTGCTCAACATGCTAGTCGTCGTGAACCTCGGGTGGGAGCTGCTGTTGGAGCATCCCCCCACCAACTGCAGTGTGGGAGCTTGTGCTTAAAATATAGCAGGGCTGAAATCCCAGTTTGGCACTTCTGTGCTTTTAATACACTGAACTGCCTTTTGACTGCTCTTCACACTGAACCTGCCTACAGCCTGTGTGTCAAAAAAACCCATTTGGCTAGTCTTTGACTGGAATTTAGCTTGAGGTACATATTGCTGTTGCTTCTCTAGTTTCTGATTTAGTTTCATGTTTTATTCTACTTGAATTTTGGGGGTGGGGCAGCATAGGTGATCCTTCTACTGGAAACTATGTGCATTTTTATGTTAAAAGGCTTCATCACTTGTGTGGTATCCAGATTTCCAGAGGAGTTTTGTGTGTCGAGGGTTTGGTTGACTTGCACTGGGCTTGGTAACTGAGGTAGAATAGCATTGATTAAGCACAAATGTTTCCCACTTCCATCCATCTCAAGACGTGTTCAGCTGGCCAGTACCTAATGCTCCTGAAGGCCACAGATCTACGTGCAGAGCTACAGGTACTCCTGTCACTGTGCTTTCAATGCTACAGGACTATCCCCTGCTTCGGTGCGGTGATTCACGCCCTCTGCCTTCCTGCTAGGACCAGTGTTGCAGTAGTTGTACCAAGAGCTGGTCCCAGCAGTGCCATGACATGGGAGCTGTGAAGGCTCGTGAGACCCTGTGTGAGGATAGACCGGTCTGCCAGCAGCACAGTGGCATTTTCTATTTCAGATATCTCTTGACTGGGAGCTATTTGGTCATGGCTAAAGACTTTCAAATTTGAGATTGGGTCACTTCTGTACTCACCTGCTGCTATAGTTGTTTGAAAAACCAGATTACTGAAATACCTGAATTGAAGTAATCAATGTTTGTTTCTTGCATACTGCAAATCTCAAGTATGTTTTCTTGTTTTGAATGCTGTAGGCAGAGAGACTTGAAGTTAAAAAAAGGCAACAAGAAATACAAAGAGGAGAGATGTTCCTTGAAGATCAATATTAGTAAGTAAAAATTGAAACTTATTACCTAAAATTCCTCATCTGCTTGTCCTTCTGCTTTGGGATTTTGTTGGGTTTTGGTTTTTGTTTTGCTTTGTTGGTTTTTTTTTTTTTTTTTTAATTTGTTTGCTTTTGTCTGGTTTGGGGCTCAGAAAAGCTTTGGCTTCTGTTGCTGTTCTTTCACTTTTTGACATGAAACTTTTGACTTCAGGGCAAGAGGCAATGGGCACAGACTGAAACATGGGAGATTCCTCCTGAACATCAGGAAACACTTCTTTTTCTTTTTAATCTAAGGGTGACTGAGCATGGGCACAGGTCACCCAGGGAGGCTGTGAGGTCTCCATCCTTGGAGATATTAAAAAGCTATGGGTAACTAGCTCTAGGTGGCCCTGCCTGAGCAGGGGGTTGGACAAGATGACCTCCAGAGGTCCCTTCCAACATCAACCACTCTGTGATACTGTGAAATATTTGAACCCTCCTCCATGCCTTATTCTGTGAGAAACTGGATTCAGTAGATTTCTCTTAGCTTCTGAAAACATAAATTTTAAAATGAAAACTGTGAATCATAGAATGACTTTGTGCTTTCTTTCTGTAACTAAATCAATATGTGATCGTTCAATCCAAGACTACTTATTGAAACAGGATCTAAATTACATCTCCACCCATTTATTTTAGTGACTAGTAAAGAAACTAACCCACACAGAAATAATGAGGGCTTCCTATATTTAGCACAGTCCTACAGCTTAAATGTAGAGATCTGCTGTGAAGACCTGTTTCCCAAGAATCCCTCCTTAATGTCAGATTTAGATATGGCTTAACTCCCGACATAATTAATTCCATTGGCAGTGAAGTTCCTGCCTTGCCAGTTCACTCTACCCCATTTATTTATTTTTAACTGATACAAACCAATTCTATCACATAATTAACACACAATGCTGTTTAGTCACCTTTACCTTTTTTTATCTTTGGCTCCTGAAATTACTCACCTGTGTTCTTAGCATGATTGATTGCTCCTTCCTCCTCTGTGACCTTTAAAGAGGTCACTTTTGTCCCATGCTAGTAGCTCCAGTTCCTTCATCATTTGCCCAGTCTCTGTTCTCTAATGTATAGACATTTTAGTGCTTTCTCACTGATCTCAGCCGTGTCTTTTTCCTTTCAGTTCTTCCCATTTAGCTTTAGATACACCTCTTGCTTTAAATACATTGCCAATGTTTGTCTCTAGATACTGGTATTTTCCCTGCTGTTTGTCCTCTGTTGGTCCTGGTGTGGATTTCTCACACGCACACCCTGATTCCTCAGGATTTCTGAAGACCCTGCGCAACTTTAGATCTCTGCTTGTTTCTGACAGACTAGACACCTTCAAGCTCTTCAAGCCTAACTAAACAAGAACCTTTTCAGTGCAGGGTCCTCAGTTATGGGACTTTTTTTTTTTTTCCCCAAGGGCATTGACAGGGTTCTTATCTTCCTATTTAATCTGGGGTTTTTTGTTTTAAGGCTTATTCAGTTATGAACAGAGACATATTGCTTCCTTTCTCTCACCTTCCCTGTCTGTACCTTTTTTTTTTTTTTTTTTTGGCTTAGGGTGAAATGAATTCTGCTAATCAGCACTTTTTCCATTAAAAGTAAGCTTGGTTCTGTCAAAAGCAGGCCCAAACCCTCTGAAACACCTTCATGTGGGCAAGTAATTTGGTTCCCATGGGGTGCAGGAGCTGAGGCTGAGAAGGAGACTGGCTTGCAGCCATTCTGTCCACTGATCTAGGAAAGCCTGGTGAGCATTCAGCAAGTGTCGTCTTAGGTAACCAAACTGACTGATGCAGCTGAGGGTAAAGATGAACTGTCGAGCTCCATTGCTCAAGATCATGTTCAACTATCAGAAGATTATTTGTATGTACTGTGTATTGAACATACCACCAGGAGGGCCCTGTAGATACTGCGCTTAGAGGAAATGACCAGAAAACTACCTACATTGAATTTTGGTTAAGCAAAAACATCCTGTGCTGTACAGAGTAGCACTAGTGCCTTCCCTGGTCCAAAGGAATCCCTTGGTGGGCAGAGGAAGACGAGTCTTTACCACTGGATGTTGTTGAGGTTGCATTGCTAAGATACATTGACACTATGGAGCACAACATCCAGGAGTAATGGAAAGATAGTGGGTGACATCTCAGATCTCGTAAAGTAACTCCACTGAAGTACTGCCAGTTATTAGAGACATGTTTGTGTAAAAGTGCTTGGTATTTAAAGATGTGCTTTTGCCTATTATGCAAAAACGAGTGACTCGCTGCTTCCATCATCTAAGACCCTATGTCTAGAGGTGAAGAGAACAAATATGAGGTTGTACTCCTTTCCTCGCTGTCTCTGCTAGAGTATTTTGACCTTCCCTGCTTGCTGGGAGAGGCGGGGAGGAAGGTCATGCGCTGCATATAAAGCAAGGACCTCTGCAAAGTCATGGCCTTTGGAGCCATTTCAAAAGATAAGCTGCCTGGTTATTCTGTCCTCTGTAAGCATCTGTAGCTGCAACATCAGTTTTCCCGAGATCGATGTGTACCAACAGTCTCATTAGCTGAGAAACCTTTTAAAATTGATCACCGCCTCTAGTTGTATCAGCCTCCACAGGTACAGCCCAATCAGTACCTCTCTTGTATGAAGTGCCGCTTCTATTTGATAAGTAAGGACACTGAAGATTTGCATCTCATTAACATATTCTGACAATAAAGTATGATGCTACCCAGAAGTTCATTGTTCTGATTAAATTCCTGTCACTATTAAAACCAAGAACTTCTCGCTGACTGAAATCCCCTTTCATAGGGTGTAACATGAAGTAAGTGAATGCCAAAAAGAAAAAGTTGTCTGCAACCTTGTCCGCTGCCTGCAGCATACAGTTATTTGCTATCTATTGAAAGCCTTGTTATCTTCTGTGCGTACAGCTGGCCCTTGAAAGTCAACTGTATCTGTTATAGTTACTTGAGTATACATCTGTGTCTTATGAGAATGGGGTCTAGATATGCATGCAGGGTGCTGTGGAAAAGTCTGCGAGCTTCTCTTTTTTGGGATCAGCAGCTCCTCTGAACCAGGTGGACTCAAGCTCTATTAGGTGACTAAAATGGACAGTACTCGCAAGGCATCTCCTAAAGTAGCTGAGTAGAAAAACCCTGAAGAGCACACAGGAGCAGACTTTGGGCTGGGGGAGTTGCTGCATGGCAGGATTGATATGGATTGTAGTAACGGAGGAGATGCAATTGAAGGATTTATTGGTGATGTGTTGCCACGGTTCTGCCTCTGAAGATGTCAGATCTAGAAGATAATGACATATGCACGTTTCTACCAGAAACTACTTACACATGAAATGGAGTCCTTCCTTCTGAGTAACGGTGTCTTGGATACATTTTACATTGGTGTCCTGTGGTAGAAGCTGTGTTTCTGTCAAGAGTGCATTAAAAGGGAATGAATGCTTGCGTAGTTCATACTTTGCAATTGCTAATCCTTGTAAGGTAAAGACTGAGTGTCCATCTTTCCAAATGGGAATGAAGAAGAGGTTAGATGGGTAGCCCAGGACTCTTAAGGACATCCCTCTTTAGGACATAAAACCTGTTATTTAAACAGTTGTGAGGGATGGCTACCTCATGACTTGCTTTTCTCTGTGGCTTGCTGTGCAGGCTGTATGATTCTGTACCTGATCTGTAGTGTTTCCCACCATATGATTTTAGCCCAGCTCTCTAGTAAGGTGCTTTTATTTAATTTGGATTTGACTTCCCAGAAACTGTAGTGTTGGATGTGGTCCACTGCTTTTCTAATAGTCATCTACCTATTTATGTAATGGGAAAAGCAGTCTAGAACACAGGGTTACTTTTTAATAGTACATGATGGATGTTGTATCACTTCATCCTTCCCCTTGTTACATACTCGTGCCTCTGTTTTTGTGAAGGTTGTACTCCTGTAAAAATTCCTGGCACTGCTGCACTAGGGTACATGTGTGCACTCAATATATTCTGTTCAGAATTTGGAACTGGAAACGGAATTTGCCAGAGTGTCTCTGAGTGCATATTCCAAACACAATGCAGGAGGTTCACCAAACCAAGCTGATGTACATTTGCCTGCCAACTCAGTTTTCTCAAAAGTCATAAAATGTAAGAAAATAAAACCTGAATCAAAACAGAATTTTTATTTATTTATCTATTTTTACAGGATAAATGCTAGTGTCCTTGCCAGTTTTCAGTCCCCTATGATGTGTGGTTCAAACAGCAGTCTGGTAACAAATTTTCCCCACAGAAGTGCAAATGTAAACCTGACCAGACTTTTAACATAGCTTGCTAGAGAGAATGAAAGAGGACTCACACAAAAAGGGTTTGCAGCCTTGAGAATCTTTTGTTTGCTTCTTTTCACCACAATGGTCTTCATTTTGTTCATTTGCTCCTGATTATTTTAAGCATTGTCAATTATTTAGCTAACAGGCAGAAAACTAGGCTTTTATAGACATCCAAAGGGACTCTCTTGAGTGTAATAATGAAGGCAGTTTATTGAACGCCTGTGAGGTTGCTTTCTAATTGTATGCATTAATCTGCCCATGCAAGCTGGCTGAAAATATAGAAGCAGATTGCACATGCAGATGGAGCGCACAGAATGGAAGATCTATGCAATAGACTTATACAAAACTGCACTTCCCTTAAAACTGGATTTATGCTTATTACTTTAGATAATAAATTAAACTTACATCTAAGATAACTTCCAAGAATATTGGATGAGTTGGTGGGAGGAAAAAATACCTTAGCTGTATTATTTTATCTAGTCAGGAAAACAAAAAAAGCAAGTTGGTAGTTGGTTGACAGAAAGATTAGTTTTGGGTGTGGATAGGGAATGATGAAAATAATTCTGCTGAGAAAGTTGCCTTTTTTTAAAAAAAATAATATTTCTATACTTGAAGCTTTATACCTAATATGAACTACTGCCGCGTTTTTTGTTCTTATCCTCAAGAACAAGAACTTGTCAGGCAAGAAAGCCTATCAGCCAAAGATAGTACAGTTTTGATCACTATCATTAGATTTGTCCAAGTCCTCCTTAGTATGCTTGTACATTACTTCCAGTGAAGTCTGTGAATGCTGCGTTAAGCTTGGTGTGTGGCTACCAAAACAATCTGTGCTGGAAAGCAAGCGAGCTAAATACCCAGAGGATGGCCTTTCTTCCCAGTAAAGGGCATTGCAGAAGAGCCATCAACATCATACAGGCATTTCACATTGTAATTTTTCACATTATAGCTTCCAGCAAAAGATAAATCCCACACCCACATGCACACCAAAAAATGGATGTTAGTTCATGCTGAGAACTTTGCACATGGCTGGTGTTTGTTTTTATTTTTACACAAAAGTGGACTCTGTCCTGCTGGTGTGGGTTAGAGTTGACATATAGGAGAACCAGAACCCATGTAGAGTTGAGGGCACGTTTGTTGCTGACAAATGGAGATGTTTTTACTGCCTTGCCCCTTATCATGGCCCAGCTGTAGGAAACATGGCAGTTACTTGTAGCCTTCTGAACTTCTTTAAATCTTGTAAACTTATTGCTGTGGTAAATCTCTGCAAAGAAGAGGGGATGTGAGAGGGTGCATGTATACCAGCAAAAGCCATTGGTGGCTCCACTCGGGCTACTCGCAACTTTCTTAATGGCTTAGTTTTGAAATACGTACCTTTGGTGGGATTATTTCCACAAATGGTATTACTGGCCTCCCAGCTTCATTCCCACTTTAGCAACTGATTTTCATTAGTGAAAATCCCAACTATACCTCCCTTTGAGTCTCTTTCTCCATCTCCCAAGGTGGAATCTATGGGAAACCTCCATAAATGGACAGCAGTCTCATCAACCTTTGTGACAGCTTCTGTAATTTCTTCTATTTTAACATTTGATGTTTGTTAGGCCACATGATAGAGGAGCAACAGCGGCCCTAGTACCAGCCAGCCTGGCTTGTGTGTCATAGCAAGTGCCTGACCAGGATGCATATGGCAATGCATAAAGCAGAGCCCTCACTGAGGAAGGAACAAGGGCATCAGTAAGAACACACCCACCATGGACCTTACTGAAACAAAGGGCAGCTTTTCTTATGGGTGGGCTTTGGTAGTGTTAATCAACTGATCTTAATTTCTGCAAAAGCCAGGGAAGTTGTTATGCTTCGCCAATTAAGTAAGCTGAAGTGGGGAGCAGTGTAGATATGCTTGCTGGTGCCGCAAAAAGATGCGTCTTGAAGGAAATTCAGTTTTAGTTTTTGGTTTTGTTTTTGAGAGGGGGAATCCTGCTATTGTTTAAAAACCATTGTGAAACTTCTGGGCAGATGTGTGAAAATAACATTATGTATGCATTATGCATGGGTTTTAGTTTTTTAGCTTAATTGGAAGGAATGTTGAAATATAACTTTAGCATTGCTTGCTGGCAATGACTTTGGAAGCTGATGTGTCCATGTCATTCAGCACTGGGTGCTACTGTTGTCTTAATGACTACTCATGTTGTCTCCTCTCTGAAATGGCTGTAATGATTTACTTGGCTTGGGATTCTTTATTTTTATTTTATATTACTGTTTTTTAATGGCTCTTAGCATACTTGCGAACATTCATTAGAGCAGAATTGTAATGCTGGAGATGCTGCTGATGCAGCTTGGGAAAACAAGGCGTTCAGGAGCTGTCTTGTTTTCAGTAGTAATAAGAGTGGCCATTATCTTTTAAAAAATGTCAAGAGAAATAAATAGATTTATGATATATGCAAAAGTATTGTGCTGCCTTTTTTTTCAAAAGCACTGGCATAAAAGCCAGTATATTTTTCTGTGTCCTGGCATTTCAATATCCATCAATTAGAGCAAAAGAATTACCTGCCACTGGTTTCATTGGGAAGAAGTAATGAACATTACAAAAAACCTTTTTAATTTATGCATTTTTAATATTAGTCTGTAAAACAGACTTAAAGCCAAGAACTTTATATATAGGCCAAAAATTTATTTTCTTTACATCTTTGGTCTGAGGAATACAATCTCAAATTAAAAGCTTAGCAAGCAGTGCTGTGTGACTTGGGTGGAGGAAGATGCTGTGGCCAGAGCCCATATCCTTATTCACGTCCCTAAGGATGAGTCCTTTTCAGTACTGGCTCTTCTGTTGGCTTTATAGATGTCACAGGAGTTAAGACCAAATGACACACAAAATTAAAGACCTCTGCACAGGATTTTAGATCTCGGGTCCTGCAACAAGATCAGTTGTGGGTCTTCGTATCTTCCACAGTTACATGCTTGAGTCAACTGTGGAGCTTTCTGCTTCTTGGCTGTCAAGGCTGGTGACCCTGTTGGAGCTTCGGAACTCCTACCTCGGTCATAGGAACCTAGGCTCACTCCAGCTTTTATATCTACCCCCTTGCCTCACCCCAGTGGGAATTTGGGCAGCACACACAATACAGCATCCCAAACAATAAGAAATGTGTGTGGATTCCCTGATCTAGAAGTAACTCGTGAGTGCAGGGTGCCAACTCTAAATCCCTAAATTGCACCATTGTCAGTGGAACACGTAGCAAATTCATGTTTCTGCATTTTACGTGTCCTTGTTGAGCTTCAAGTATATGCTTTTATGTAACAGCTTTGAAGAAAGGACTCACTCTGAAGAACAGTTGTGAAATGTAAAGCCGTATCTCTGAGGACCCTCACAGAAAGCATCTGCAATGTGGACTGATTTCCACAGTCATGCACTGTCCCTTCCTAGCACGTTACTCAATGTTCCTGGCAGCAGAGTCAGTATTTTCCCATGACAGCATTAAAGAGTTTTTCAGCCCCCAAATCCAGTATTGTGCTTCACTCCCCCACAGTTGCGTCTGTGCTAATAAATTAAACACTGTCACTTACTTTCCCTTCTGAGGCCAACAGACCTGAGACCGCCTGCTTCCATTGCTAGCAAACTTTTTCACCTCCAAAAATGGGGCTGTTACATCCACTGTGCCTGTTGGGAGTCACCTGTGGTTGATACTCTTTCCCAGACAGCAGCCAGAAGCTATTTGGAACAGGTCAAGACTATTGCAGGAACTGTTACCACAGTATAGATGGCTGAGTTCCTCTGCTGAGAGTATTGCCTGGTCCTACTAAACGTTCTGGTATGGGAGTAGCCTGTTTTAATTAGCAGAGCGAAAGGCTCATTGCCAATGGTGTAATGGGAAACAGGGCTACTGAGAAAGGCAAAATACCATCGTAAGATCACTCCAGTTTAACTAGTGTTTCTGAGTGGTTGTCTTCCCTTCCTCCTGATGCTTCGGGGTAGTCCGAGCTCAGGTTAGCAGCCTGTTAGGAGGGCGCCATCTGCTTGGTTCGTTTAAATATTGGATCTCCTTTTGCCTAGCTATTTTTGAAGGGTATCAGGATGCTGCTGTATTGAAATTAATTTCTTCAGCTCATGTTCTTCATTCCTTAATATTAATTAGTTTTAGAGGAACACATTTTATTAGCATCTTTGATTAGCCCTTGAAGTTCTAGCAAGCGAGTGAGATGTTGCTCCAACTGTCTGAATGTGGAACACCTATGGACACTTTGATATGCTGATTTCCTGCTGGAGATAATGCTTTCCTCTCTGGAACATTAATTGAACTGTCATCTCTCCCTTTCCCTGCAGCATGGCTTATGCTGTGCTCTGCATTGTTATGACTATAGGTTTAATATTATGAAAAATACCATTCAGACAATACTTTGACAGTCTGGCAACTCCAGATGTATTGCTGGGTTTCCACAGAGATGATGCACAACGAATTAACATATGTGACTGACTTGACTGAGTTTGTCTTTACTTGGGTTCAGAAATCTGAGTCCCTTTCTTGTGATAGAGACACTTTGTTAACGTATTAATTAGTTCATCTGGTGTAGTAGGTTTTTTCTGTATTCAAAGGTAGTGCACAGTCTTGCTGAGAAACTTTATTTGCTTCCACTTTTGTAACTGTCATTTCTAATACCAAATCTGAGTTAGCTTTTCACCTGTCAGTGTGCTGATCTGGGATATGCAGTGTCTTAACCCTCCACCCCATTTTTATGCAAATAATGAGAACTTCCTCATACTCCATGTCATTTTTTTGCCATCCATAAGGAATTAGGACATCCAGGTATACCCCCAAGTTGCCATATTTCTTTGCAGAGCTTTAACCTGCTCAAATATATTCTAGACTTTCTGCAGGAGTTCTTAGTCTTTCTGGTGTAGAAATAAATTATTTTAGCAATTTTAGCACGGGTAGAGAAACACAAAATCTGCAATTTAAAACTTCAAGTTCCGCAAATTATTCTGTGCAATCTCACCACTCAGCCACTCATCTTTCATGGAAAAAACTGTGTGTGCTTAGCACTTGGGTAAGAAGACTACTAATTTATTTAACCTTGATATACAGGTGCTTTGTAGAGCAGGGAATCTTATGTTTCACTTGGTTCTTTCTGTATTGTGCATTGGCTGAGGTCCATGTTAACTACCCGGGTAATAGAGGAAAGGGAGTGAACTGAGAATGCCGAGACTCAAAAAGCATGGCTTGCTACAGCTTGAGCAAGTACTCTGTACCCAAAGTGGTAACATGGTTTTGTATGGTGTAGAGTAGCAGAGAAGAACTTGTGAGTTCTTGTTATTTTTCCCCACTTCTCAATATAACCACTGACCAGCAGGACATGTTCCAAAAATGCATCTATTCACCATTTCAGATCATGGACTGAAAGATAAAAACACACTTGCTAGTCTGTTTCAGCAGTTAGTCATCATCATTCTTTGGCAGCCAAGGCTTTTTCTCCAAGGTTAAGTAGCTGTCTTTGGTAACAGCATCTTCTCCCCCACAGAGCTAGCTGGTTGCCCTCTTAGCAGAGTAAATTTTTGTGTTGAATGCCTCTTGAAGCACTCTTTCTGCTATCGCTTCAGTACTTTCATGCTTTCCAAAGCTGTATACAGAAATAAAATTGCCTCTTTCTTCTAACTCTATTCCTTTGAGTGAGCAAAGGCTTGAATAGATATGCCTGGGACTGCAAGTTAGGAACTGGTTTCTGAACACAGCACTGAATCTCCTATACTTAACATTTGTTTATGGTTGTTGCTTGTGACTTTGTTTAAGTGTGGTTGGTTGAAACTGTGAGCGAAATGACGCTACTTTGAAAATCTGGTTTGTAACGGATGTGATTGGAAAAATGAAATTGCCCTTTCCAGAATAAGAAGTGACAATGTTGTGCAATTCTGCTTCAACTAAAGGCAGGCATTTTTTTTTTTTTTTCAATGCTACAAAATGCTTCAAAATCTTTCTGCTTGATTAGGTAACCTGTTGTAAGGCTGCATTTATTAATCATGAAGGAAAAATCCTTAAAATAATATTTTAAATTACTTATCTGAGATTTATAGATCTGGTAGAAGGATTTCCAACGATTCGGTGAAGCAGTTGCATCCTGATGAAATCCAGTGGTATGCAATTCGGTGGTTTAGGAGCTTTACAGTAAGGAAAGAAAGCATAGCCACTGTAGACCCCAAACATGCAAATGACAGCAATTGCTTAAAAATTCCTCCCCGCAAATATCTTATCTATGATATAGGTTCTGTATCCTCTGTCCCATTTCATTCTGTCTGTCTCTATAACCTTTTGTTCCACCTGTGATGGTTTTCAGCAGTCACATGATAAAATGTCTAGGCTAGATTCCAAGGGTGGAATAAAAAGCTGTATTTATTTTTATGGAAGCACTAACAATTCTATTTGGATTGGATTTCTTCATAGCAAAACCAATGAATTATTGAACAGATTGGACTTGGGTTTGCCAAAGAGTGATTCCTGTCAGATTGCTGATCGTGGCCCAGAATCTACAGCATGGGTAAGCAAAACCATGGCATGTGCTATATTTTCTGTCAGCTTTCCAGGTGCTGTCAATAGTGTAACAGCAGAATATTCTAATTGAGCTTAATTGCCTAGACATAACTGAGTGAGTATCAAGGAGTCTTTCTGGGTGAGTGAGTGAGATTGCCTACATTGTCTCTTAAAAACCAGCAGAATACCCTACATAGTTGGGGACTGCCTTTATTATTCACAGATCTCTCTCTGATAAATGAGAGCCAGATTTATATTCTAAGGTCAGAGCAGAATCTTAAATTTGCTCTGTACCCATCCGCTGGTGGCAAGCTTTTATGAAATCTCAACTAGTTCATGTCAGCAGATGCTTTACTACATTGAAATCTAGTCAGAAGAGAAGCTTATTTCTCACTGCATCCTAAAAGTGATTCCATAGACTGCTTGGGGACTTTGTCCCAGTTTAAATGAGCCTGGTAAGTATCAATGTAATTATGAAACAGATAAAGTATTGCATAAGTTTCGTTATTTTAATGGCCTCAAAAAGGCTTTTTCGCATACGATTAGTCTCTTTGTGTCTAAACTAAGCTTTCCTGCTGATGTAAAAGCTTGCAGTGAGGAATACTAACCCTGAGACAGAAGTATTTCTCCTTGAGGGAGGTTTGTAATTGGGGGAAGTGAGAGAGCAGGCAGCCAAGTGGACAGAAATTGTCGTTACAGGCAATAGTCCTTAGTCAGCAGAAACTTGGAAGTATTCAATCTGGGCAGCCCTCTTGTATACAACCTTGAACACCAACAGCTGAGTAAAGGGAGGAAAAGATTTACCACCATATTTCCTCAGAAGCCTTGGAAATGTGCAAGGACCTGGCATTATAGCAATTGCTGCAAACAGAATATACAACAGCTCTGTCTTGCCTCTAGTATCTCTTCCTGGTTTTCATTACATGAAAAGGGAAGGTGATACTGAAAATCAGTTCCTTTCCCCTTTGATTCCTCAGGTCATTTTGTGTCTCTGAAAACCCTAAAGAAATCCTAGCGTATGTAGGCGGATATATAGCTTGAAGGAGCCAACTTCTGCCCAGCATTGCAGGAGGGTGGCTTTCAGACTTGTCTTGTAGTCCTGAGCAGACAAGAGAGATGAAAGGCTACGGGAAGGGAGAAAAGATGTCTTGAAACCACTTCTACCTCCCTCTTGAAGCACCTGATACTCCAAACAGTGGGAAGCTTGTTTTTTGATAGGGATAACCCAGCTCTGCAGCCTTTTGTATGGTGTGGGCATTGAACTGCGAAGACAAGTGAGCTCATGTCCCCAGGGCTGACGTGGATTTTGGTGTGGTGTCTTCATATCTATACAGAAGTGGGTAGATGCCTAAAGGAACACTGAATTTCGTCAGGGGAACATGTCCTACTTTTAGCCTTTGCCTTCTACCTCACCTACCTATGTGTGCCTTTCTTGTTCCAGTTTTTGCGGGGTTTCTTAATCAGTTATGCCAAATTATATACCATGTTCATCTTTGGCTTCACTAGTATCCAAGCAGATAAAATACATCGTTTAGCCATACTGTTCTTTAATAGTAGCTGATACTATACGTGACTTTTGCATGGCAGCATTTTTATAGCTTTATGAATCAATTAATAACTTCCTTATAATGCACTATGCAGTTAGCAAAATGTCTTCCCAACCAACTTGTGTAAGGTATGGTCTATAGGCATATGCACAACCTCTGTACTCTGTGTGAGGAATCTGAAACACATAACCAATGAGTTGTTATCTAAATAAACTTGGTGTAGTACCAAAATGCTAAACCAGTGGGAAAAATTGAACTCTAATTTTGATGTTATCTTGGACCTGCCCTTTGTCTGGAGTAATTAAAAGATTTAGGAACAATGTATTTGAATAGTGAAATGTGATAAACTTAGGTGCTTGACATGCATGCTAAAAGGGAGGCATATATATATGTGTGTGTGTGTCTGTGATTTTTTAAGTTTAAGATTTGTGTTCTAAGAGAGGTGTGGAACGATGTAATGTTGATCAAATTTTTTTCCCTCACATAATTTCCTTGATAATGATATTAATTTAGCACACCTGGTTCAAATATCAGTGTCAAACGTTACTTGAGGTGCATGAACAAATTTAACGTCTTTGGAGTGACTCTGTCATTGGTGACTTTTTCAGCCTGCTTATTTAATCAAGCTCATAATTAATTTTAATCCTGTCTTTCAAAGTGTTACCAATCCTGTGTAGATTTTTATTGTCTTCCAACTTGATTAACATACACTTCACACAATTCTCCAAGCCATTACAGAGAGTAATGAATAATATTGGACCCAGAATGAGTCTCCCTGGACATATGTAACAACTCCTCCCAGCTCAAAATTGAGCTATTAATAATTGCTTTCTCTATTCAGTCTTTTTAGCAAATTATGTGCCTGTTGTTTTAATGGTGTCGTTCTGCATGCATATATCAAGTTTTGAGAACATTGTGTAGACCTGCAACAAATTCCTCACTAAAGTCAAAGCTGCACACTTGTATTAAATTACACTGGCTCATTTTTTAGTGTGCTACACTATGTCCCTGCTCAAAGGCTTTACAGTCTAAGTTCCTGTGTATAAGATTCTAAGGATCCTGTAAGATCCTAGCGGTAGGTTGTCTTTTTTAAACAACTACTACTTGTGAAAGACCAGGGCTAGTTATTGTAACAAAACCAGAGTTGAATACATTATTCATGATGCATAGTTCAGATTTTTAGTTCTCTTGGCTGCCCCACAAATAGTACAGCAGGTTTGATCTCTCAGCTTCTGTAGCCCTACCTCCACAAATGCCTTTCCACAAATAATCCTGGGTTCCTCTCTGTTACCAGACCTCCGTTCTGCTTTGTTATCTCACTAATATTTTCAGTACTTTTATTTCTTCCCAGAGTACCCTATCACACTACCATACATCCTGACGGTGTTTTCTGACTGCTCAGGGTATCCTGAGCATATGTATGTGTGACACCGGCACATGGGACAGCACGTGCTGTGGCTGCCTTGTGACGTGCCAGTGGACATTCAACCAAACTGAGACTGAGAAGCTTTAGGCCACTTCTTGTTTAAATTCTGTTCTTGAGGCCAATCTGGTTTTATAAGTAACTGGAATTATTCATCTGTTTCTGTTTTGTTAATTACCTGTATAATGATTTGGGAATAAGGTTTGGGACTTTGCCCCCCCCCCCTCCCCACACCAATATGTTTATATTCTCTGCTGAACAATAGGTAAGAAGCCATACTTATAAGCAAGCTCTTCGAGAGGACGAAAAAAGAAGATTAGAGGAGATGAAGCAAGCACAACGGAGGAAGGTAATTATACATCAACAGTTTGCATATTGTAGCATTTTTGCATGCTGTGAAACCAATTAAATACATTGATTACTTGTAACCTACGCACAGAGTTTCTCTTTCGCAAAAGTGATTCAGTCACTGTATTCAAATATTGTGGGAGAGATGAGCCAAGCTGTAAAATGTGGGCAGGGACTTACTTACCTTCTGGGTTCAAGGTTATTTGCATCTGGATGACTGGCTCCTGTTCACCTCTCCATTTGAATAATTGTGCAGAGCATTTTCTGACCATGGCACACGATTTCATAGGCTAAGGAAACCAGTTTCCTCTCTTTCAGGCAGAAGTAATCTTACTGAGATATTCATGATGGACTCGGACTCTGAGTAGTCTCTTTCTAGAGAGCTGAGGCCTGTGTTCCCTGACTCCCGAATGGGGTTGCGGAAGCACTCAGATTTGCTGTTAAGCTTGTATGCCGCTCTGTTCCCTTGCTAACCACCTAAATGAAGAGTTTTGAATTGTCTAAAAAGCAAGCATGCTACAACTGCAGGTTTGAACTTCATCTTCAGCATGCGTGGCATGCATTGCCTGAAATGTGTCTGAACCACTGTAGTCCCTCTGGCGTAGATTTGGGTACCGTATCCACATAAAGTTCGTCTACACAAGGTGATGGTGCTGTGCCAAGTTATCTGACTTGGCTCCAGGTCTGACTGTGCAAGTATGGGGAGGGCAGCATTTGAAAATCGTATTAGCAAATAATTCAAAAACATATGAAAAAATACTGAGGCTTTTGCCATGCCTCTGCTGTTACTACCATCCAAGTTAATGTTCAACTGCTTCCCCAGTAGCAGAATCTTAGCATGAGAAATTCCAAGCGGTGAGATTCTACTAGAGCTGGACAAGTGACTGAGCCCCTCTCATGGATATCTTTTGTTAAATATTGGCAATAACTGTCCTTGTTTCATAGTGTTCTAGCAACCAGGGTGCTGGAAATAAAAGGTGGGGGAAAAGAGTGGCTTTTAATTACTTCCCCATCAGGTGTGTGCTTAATCCCAGGAACTGTACAGAGGAAAATTTTTTGAAAGCCAGTCCTGATGGGTGTAAGTCTGGTAGCTGCTGTATTCTTTACATTGATTCTTCCATAGAGAAAATAACTACAGATGTGAAATAACATGCCCCTACTGTATGAGTTTGGTTTAAGGAACTCATTTAGAGCTTTAGGCTCTACCAATTTCCACAACTTGCTGAGAAGCTGTTGGCTGCTTCTAAGACTGCTCTTGCTCGGTGCACAGTTCCAAGTGCTCCTTGCCTTCACAGTTGCTGCTACCTATTGCACAGAGTAATGCACTACTTATAAACTTACTGTATATAATATGTATTTTAAAGGCTCCAATAATTGTCCCTCAGATATATGTTGGCGCGTTTCTCTCTTCAAACTATTTAATAAAATAACTGTGAATTCTGTCTTGTGTGTACCTTCTAGCACAGTGTAGTTATAAAACATGTAGGTATTGTCAGTTCCCTTTTTTTTTTTTTTTCAAAACAGGTTTTAGTGTGTATTGCTTGATTTAGAAATTTTCAGTACGCTTTGAACACCGCATCATATAGACACAATATATTTCAGACGTTACTCCAAGAGAGGACTCAGCATATTGGAAAGTCAGATACTGCGTTTTAATTTTCAGGTTGAATAGTTATTTAAAACACTGAAAATTAAGGTTGGCTTTTTTATTTCTTAATCCTGTTTCTTCTTTTAGGGCTAGACAAATATTGATACACAACACATTCACAGTTATTGATTTTCTTCATACATTTATTGCATAGTTTTTATTTAATGTTCCACTTAAATTGATTTTTTTTTAAAAAAAAAAAACAAAACAACTTCTGTGGTTCCATTCAGTTATTGAAGCTTTTATCTAACTGCATCATTTTATTTTAGTTCCTATTCCTACGGCTGCTTAGTTGCTATGGAAAATATGAAAGATGGGTCTGTTCCCATCCCTTCCCCCTCGGCCTGCAAGCCAAATTTTCTTTGCAGAAAAATCTGCATCTCCAATTCTTGGGTGCATTGCAGGAAGAAAGAGCCAGGCAAACAAGCAGACATGCAGAGCAGAGTCGTACAGCCTGCGCTTCCTTTGCAGTCCTGGTTGAAATTGCATAAGCAAACTCTCCTCTGAGAAGAATTTCCTTTATAAAGCTTAATAGCATAAGGATGGTAGGCTACTGCAACACTGAGAGCTTGCACAGACTTTTACCATTTGGTACCAACAGGTACCATTTGCCCTTCCCTCACCCTTGGGGGGAGCCCCAGGGAGCTGGGGGTGACATGCCATGCCACATACCCTTGTTCTTATCTTCTCCTCATGCTTCATGGAGGCAGGAGGCAAAGGGCATGTCTTCATACCCTGTGGGTGCGATGACTATGTCTGCTCCTGCAAAGTGACTTCATCTGTATTCCTCCTTGGACCCACAGGGGAATTCAAACCCATGGGTGGGGGCAAGGGAAAGCAGAATCCTGTCTGGCATACTTTTTCAAATTTAGGACTGTGAATGTCTGAATCCTGTAACTTCCCACCTTTTAAGGCACAAACAAAACTCATCCAGTGCAATGCTGAACAGAAAAATGAACGCAGATTTTAACATCATGCTGTCACATAAATCAAATGCTGTTGAGAGAAGTTCTGGGAATGAACTTGTCTCATGGCTCTAGCTGGAGGTAACACCATGTGGAATTAATTGGGTTTGCAACATAGGTTTGTTAATTAAAAGTTTGTTGGTTGTTTAGATATTTGTTTTGTTTTGTTTTTTCTCTTATCATTCCCAGGCTGAATTAATGGAATTTAAACAAAAGCAGGAGGAGGAAGCCAGGACAAGAGCACGTCAAAAGGAACAGAGGAGGTATGATGCAAAAATGCAGAACACACTTTAATTAAATTCCTATCTGGAAATGGTCTCAAAATTGCAGGCATTCATGATTTAGAAGATGATTGCAATGAGGATCCCTGACCTTGTTTCTGGTTTAACTTTGCCTTCAAATGAGACACTAACACCCATCATTACAACTGTTTACTGTAATGCAGTGTGACCCAGAGTACCTTTTTCACTTTACCCTATCGGCACAGGATATAGGGTAGAAACTATTAGTAATTTCATGGGTAACTACTAGTACAGTAGCTTCAGCTGGGAAACATTTTATCTATCTATCTTTTATTTATTTACTCAATCTTGCTTTATTTTAGAATGTGCTACTTTGTCAATGCCACGTTTTGTGGTTGGCTGTCACTGAAGTTAACAGGCAGAGATAAACGTGGGATTCGATATTGACACAGATCGAAGCTGCAGTGCAGCAAGGCCTTCTGCAGCTGTATTGCTTCGCACCCCAGGGCTGTGCCCCACTGCTGTGCCCTCTCTGTGCTCAGCAGATCTAATCTTGCACTTCTGTCACTTAACTGGTTTTCCATTATCTTGAAGCACAGCTTTATTGTCAGCTTTGTTTTGTGCTGGTAAAAAGAAGCAACATTTAGGCTCAAAAATAAAACCACCATTTGTGGGGTTTTTTGTATCATTAAGGTAATATATATAAAAAAAATAGTTCTTTAGGCAACCACGCTCCATACTGTTTTCATTTCTTATTTTTCTGTAGCAAAGATATTGAGATAATTACCCATAGAAGTTAATGAAGGATTTTTGATTCAGTCCATCTCATGTCCCTAGATAGAAATAATCCAGCATCTTGCATTTTACATCATTCTTACAAATAGCATTGTAAAACATTAAAACAACAGTCATGTCTAAGCATGTGTGTCAGTCCTAAGCATTAATAGGGAGAAAAAAGAAACAGTTTTCAGGAGGTTTGAAAAAACTTAGAAGAGATTGAGGAAAAGTACATTTGTATTTGTGCATGCTTTCCAGATTGATAGAGCAGTACAAAGAAATGCTAGAGTTGATTTCAGAGCTGTATGGTAGGGAAAGTTGTCAGCTACACAAATTGTCTCTATTAGTAACAAGCTTAAGTGGTTTTATTCATTGACGTTAGGAAATTAGTACTTCTGGAAACTCTCCTTGTGTACTGAAAGCTGAAAGACTACCTAAGGTGAATTGCCAAAATAGCAATACCTCCCCGATAAGATGGGTGGTGGTATGCAGGTCGTCTTTCTACAGATAATTTTGGTGCATTTCTCACAGCAGCTGAGCTATGCCTTTTAATCACAACGGGCTGATCCCTGGATAATAGTGAATTGAAAATTAAATCCACCCTATGTCATGCCTGTCCATGGCTATGCAGCACAGATTTGAAAAACAGAGGAAGGTGGGTATTAAACTGCCAATAGGGAAAGCCACTCAAAGTATGCTAAATTTCAAATGTTTGTGAACTCCTCAGCTACCTTCACTCATTATTCATTTTTTGTTGTGTTTTAAGGGTAAATAATGCTTTCCTGGACCGACTCCAGAGCAAAATGCAACCTGATAGACTCCACCAACCTGGATATTCTGAGAATCTGAACTACCTCAGTAACAGCATCTGGGTAAGTTTTTGGATACAGAACATGAAAGCAAAGAGATTGTTTAAAAGTTTACTTTTCCCCCAGATTCTGTTATGTGTCTATGTACATTTAGCCTGCCTGGCAGAACTCACAGTCCTGGCTGGCTGTCTACAATAGTTTTTAAGAAGAAATCCTGTCTTAAATATAAGCTATTCAAATGGGAGAAGGGAGGAACAGCTGCTCTTGCAGCAAAACTCAGTGGCTTTGCATGCAAGGTGCGTACTGCAAGGAACTACATCCAAGGTACTTCTTAAGTTCAGAACAAGGGTAGTGAAATCGTAAGGGATTTTTTAAGTCTATAAATGAAGGATGTTTGGAAATGCTGTAAACTTTTTAATACCATATTGAAATTGGAGGCGGAAAATCCCATGAAAGGTACAGCAGTTTATTTTTTACCTGTATAAAATAATGGCAAAGAAGACTCAACTGCATCCAATTTAAAATACAGGGTTTGTAAGGATTGTCTGAAGAAAAGATACTTTGACTGTAGCTTCTTAAACATCCACTAATTTTTTTGAGCTGTCCTAATGAGGCATTAATGTTATTTAGAACTACATTATTCAGTGTAAAAAAAGTAAAATTGTGTAGTATTCCCATCATGGAAATCTCCATTAGGTTGACTTTCCATTGCTGAGAGGACTCTAGTGGAGAAATGGAAGATTTACAAAGAATGAGCAGCAAAAGGATGAGTCTAAGAGAATTTAGTGAATGTGTCAGTGTAGAAAAATATGTTTAGTTAATAAACCAGAAAAGCTTGAACTGATTAGTTGACTGTCTGGTGAGGGTGTGTATGTTGGCAGATGAATGCCTGGAAGCCTCGGGTTCAATCAATCAAGGCATGATTAAGCAGCAGATATTCTTGCTGCTGGATTTTTCTATATACTGGAAGTGAAAAAAGAGTGTCTCCATCACTACAAGCTTTGGGCAAGCCCTGGGCCATGGCAGAAGGCTTGGGAACCTTGGACTGATTCTCTTGGTCTTGCTGAGAGAAGGCAGGGTCTGCCAGCTCAACCTCCTGTAAGGCCTGTGGGCAGCTGCTTGGGGAACCAGCTGGTTAGAGGCTTTACTGGTAACGCCTATATTACATGCCAGGCAATCCAGGAAGCCAAACTGCAGATGTTCAGGATAATAGAAGAGTGTGAGCAAGAGGGCACTCTGCATGGCAGACCTGAATCATCTCCTGAAGGATGGCATGTCTGCAGATAGTGGAATTAGAGACTTCAGGTAGGACAGAGGGGCAAAAGGTAAAGCCTGCTAGATGGTTAACAAAGGCAGCAAGGGTGGAAAATACAGTTTTTATTTCACTTTGTGTCCTTTACCCCAATTTGTAAACTGTTTCCTAATAAACTCAAAAGAAAATGTGTGACGCAGCCAAGATCCCCAATATCTAAACTTCAGAGTGCCTGCTGTCACCACTGAAAACCTTGCCATTGTCTCATTGTCTGCAGAGGCGGGGGGTGGGGAGGTGGAAGGGGTGGGGTGTTGCCTTTAGCCAGGTGCCATATGTCCTCTTCCACAGGACAGGTGCTGGTACCACTAAATAAGCGCACTCAGCCTAGGCACAGTTTTAACAACAAACAACTCTGATGTACGCAGCCAATCTGTGCTTTTTAATATATTTATATATATTCAAAGAATGCATCAACACAAATGTAATAAAACCCTGCATGTAGAAGTGATAAATTTCTTACTCTGATGTTTACTTAATGGCTCCCAAGGAGCCTGCCTTCTGTTGGGTAATGCTAGATTATCGATTCTCCATTATGCTACGATGTGAGATTTGAAGACTAAACAAAACGGGGAAAGAATAAACTATGAAAGAATACGCCATCATGGAAAGGAATTAAAAATGAGTATTGTTAACAAGAGCAAGAAAGAAAAATATCTCTCAAAAGACAGGCTGGAGGCTGCAACCTCAGTGTCTTTGATTATACCAAGATTATTCCCTCTTCCCTTGGGATTTTAAGCAAAAAGAATCGAACTCCAGGTGGGGCTTACAAGTCATGTAGTCTGCAGCATGGTGGTTTACATTACAAGGGAGCTTACTGAAGCACATCAGATGGTATACTAAGATTAAAAGAAACTAAAAAGGTTCCCAAAGTTAAGACCTGCAGATAATTTTTGAGCCTGCTCCATCTGTGCAGTGGCACTGAAGAGGAAATATTTGTTCTCTTTCCTGCTTTTATTTTTTCCCCCTGTTTGAACTCTTCACAGTCACAATGGCTTCACACTTAACAGAACCTGAACATCTCACTGTGCTGTCAGTATACCTGCTGGATTTTTCACTATTATTTCTATTAGCCTGGTTTCTTAAGGAAATGAAGTTTCTATGATCACACTGGCTGTCTACATGTAATAAGGTTTTCAACCTGCTGGCCAACCATAGCCAAAATTGAAAGGGAGTGTAAGCCTCAAAGATATTTAAGATTCTGTGTGTTTCCTGAAAAGCAATGGCTGGCAGAGGAGAGACCCCAAAACAGTGCCGCATTCTGATGGGCGGTGGGAAGGACCCACTCTGTGCGTTGTTTGTCTGCAGCCCTATGGCCGATCAGCATGGGCACAGCTCCAGAGCAGCTGCAGCTCTGCCCTGTTTTCCTGGGGGTAACATGGGTTAAAAAGGGGACATGGATATCACAGGGGACATGGAGAGAAGGGAGGGAAGGCAAATTCGTTGTGTGCGTTCAGTCAGTGGGTAGGAGATCGGTTGCATTGCCCAGTTATCCCCTCATCAATAGGAAACTGGTTTTCATTAATTCGTCTGCCATCTGACATCTTGTGTTTTTATTAGGAATATTTGTAAGCTGTTATTTCAAGAAAGGTCTTTGTGAAATTAATCTTTTCTTCCTTTTTGGTTATAAGTGCCAGGGCACTCGCTAGGTGCTTGTGTGGTTTTCTGTTTTAATGGGAAGACAAATTAATGAATTTCCACTTCTGTCTGTGAGCTACCGCACCCTTGAGAGAGCATTGAGTCTTGTTGTATGCTGTCAAGAAAGTTTTGATGTCCTGTGTGCTGCTATTGTCTCTAACATAAGGATAAACCTTTTAGGGTAGGAGGGTAAAGAAAGTTGTCGTTTTGATGTCAAAGTTTAATCAATAAGATTTAATCCTTAGTCAGCTGGGACCTATGACTAAGACAGTATCTGTTCACTGTAATGCAATGAATGGTCAGTTTTATTTAAATATTAAACCGCTCCTATTTTTTACAAAAGAGTAACTTTAAAACAGGTGCATATTTTTATATTCACAGCATTGTGATATTTGCCTGTGTTCAAGTACGAAGGGATCTGCAGAGGCCAAGTGCTAGTGCATGGCAAGCCTGTAACAGAGCTCCTGGGGGGTTTTTGCATGGAAATGGAGCACTGTCAAGGACCCTTTTGTCTATTCTATCAATGGCGAAAGGTCACATGGTCAACATATGAAATTTATATGTCTGCTCTTCTTTAACAGAGTACTAGTTGTCTTGCTGAAACTCTTTAAGCTGTAGTAAACCCAGAATCTAGAAGGCAACATGACATATTACATCAACCTGTTTCGTGTCTCCGTTACAGCTGGTGTCGTGCATGAGAATGAGAAATGCTCTCTCAGATGCTGACTCTGCCCTTTCAGTGGATGCACAATTGTAGATGTTCATTGTGGGAAGCAACTGTGCCCTGAATACCAGGTGCAGTGGGACAGGAAACCCCAATCGCTTCCTTTCCCATATGCAGAACAGAGACTCAATGGAGGCTGGATAAATCTGTTTTAAGGAAACATGGTTTATGGATAAAACTATTTTAAATAAACATGGTTTGTGGGTTAGCTCTTGGTTTAGTTCTTGTAGCTACTTTTAGATGGATAAAGTTGCACTGAAAATGCTGCCTTCCCAGGACAAAGAAAAATCTTTCTTTTTAACATGGGAATATTGAGAATAGAAAATTTATATAAGAATATCGCAGAGTGCAATCCACAATGGTTACATTTGTTTTAACAAAGAATGTGGTTTCCTAACTTAGCTTTAACCTGGTCAGTCAATGCACAATCTGAGTTGGAAAGTTTATTAATTTTTGTTCCTAAAAGAGGTGAGTTTGGGTTTTGTTTTTGTGGGGTTTTGTGGGGTTTTTTTGTAAGGTGCTTGTCTATTTCTGCCAGAAGAATGGCAGAAAAGAAACTACTCGGCAGAAGTATCAGCATTGATATGGGGACCTCAGATGAATAGGTCCAGGCATGCTGTAGCTGAGTTTCATGACTTACCTCTGACAAGGCAGTCAAACAGCATATGCAGATGTGTTCTGCCTGGCTTGACTTTGAGCTCAATCATTCTTTCCTTTGAAAATCACATCCTAAAAGAGAATAGCGGGAGTCTGGGGAGGAACGGAAGAAGCTTTTCACTCTTTCAAATTGTGAGTTCAAGAAAGGATTGAAGCATCTGAAGACACATTTTTTCCAGCAAAACCAAAATATGTTTATCTCCTGAGTTGATACGTCCTCCTATTCATATTGAGTTCAGATTGAAGAAATATTTATTGCTAGAACTGGAATCTTGCAGAAGGGTTTACTTGTTATTTTAAGTGAAGTTTCAAAAGACAGGAAAGGGCACCAAGTAATCAAGAAAGTTCCACACAACTGGATAACCATAATTCTTTTATAAATATGTGATTGTACTGTACATCGTACTGTACTAATGCATTTTTTTTTCTTTCATCCAGGAGTCAAATGACTTGGAATAAAGGAGGAGAAAGGTAAGAACAATGAATTTGTTCATTCTTTTTAGTACCAATGCTGGTGTTAATTTAGCTTCGTATTTGACATTTCATTATAACAGCTTATGTCATTTAATTATCAAGTAATGAGAGGGGATATTAAAACAAATGCTTTCCAGCTCTGTGTTTGGGGCCATGCAATGGCACATACCTGTTCTAAAAGACATTCTTTTGTGAAGAACTGCAGAACGTGTATTTCAAGTCAGAGAAAGTTCTGATGGCATGGAAGGCATCTGCTGGGGGTGCCTTGATATTTAGGCTAAAACTCTGATACATCCACATTCTCTGTGTCATGGACTATGAGTGGATAAACCTGGGCAGCTGAGGAGTATGGATGGAAATGCAGGAGGTGACTTTGCAAGCTTTCACTGATCCTAAGTGAAAGAGGATAACTTTGTTGTGGGCTGTGTTCTTACTGCTATTTCCCGTGAGCAAAAAGGGACACTGTTGTCAGTGGAGGCTGTCAGTAAAACACCACTGTTGAATCAGAGACATCAGGCCCCCTATGTTCAAATGACCATTTTGTAAGGCTCACTGCACCTATGGGAAAGGGGTTCCCAACCCTAACTCTGATTTCCAATATAAAGATTTGTGCAGAGCCTTTGCTTCCAGACTTGGACACTTCTGAAGCAGGTTCAGGCACTGACACGCATTATTCTTGCCTTAGGAGATGACTTTGACACAACTCATGTTTTTTGAGAAGCAGGATTTTATAAAGAGGAATTAAAAAAACCCAAACTTCAGTAAGTCCCTTGCTTTCAACCCTTCTCCCACAAATGCAGGTATTCTTCTATGACTTTCTTCCTCATTTTTCTGCTCCAATAATTATTTTAGTATTTTTGCAGCAGAGTTGTATTCTGAAGATGGTATCTAAATAATATTGTTGGCCTCCCATGAGTCATCTTTTCAATTTAATGAGGAGTAAATTTGTTATTAAAAATTAACTCAAATTCACTAAAGAAATGACAACAAGTAAATAAAGGCAGTTCCCCACAGAGGAGGAAATAGCCGTCTTTTGCAGCCCACGATACTCTTAGGTTTGGTAAACCGTCAGCAGCTGAAGGAGTTCAATGTATTGGATCCTTTGTTGTTTTTCACAATTTCTACAATACCAATAATATATTTACAGTTGAACTGTATAAGACCTATGGATGGGTGCACTTTTCTAAGCCTTATTTTGCTGTTGTTTTGAAAACACATTTCAGCTTGCTACATGAATATATTGTTCAAAGAGTTATTAATCTAATAGGACAACTAATTAGGACATTTTGTGAATGAAATTTACAAAAAGATAGGAATCTCTTCATGAAGGGTTTACATAATTACAAGCTAAAACCTGTCAGAAGAAAAGGGAGACTATTTTTCAGTGGACATAATCCTAGAGAAGTTGACTTTGATTTTTGTTTTTGCTGCAAAAGATAATTTTTAATTCTGTTTTCTCCCTCTTGTTACAGGGTACTGGAGAAATATTCACTTTTATCTGGCCTAGGCCAAATGACCTTGTAAAAGCTCTGAGAAAACGCTCTTTTATCATTGTGATTTTTTTTCTTACTCTGACTTCAGCTTCACACCCACTTCATGAGCAATCTGCAGAGACTGGTTTCTAGCTGTCATTATTCACGCATATTTGAAGCAGCTGATTATGGAAGTCCTATTTAATTTTTAATAAGAGAATGTGTCATTTTTTTTCATAAATTGTTTTGCCTCTTGCAGAATGTAATTATCCCAGTCTTTGGGATCTCAGAAAAAGAAGACATTAGTGGCTGTAGAAGCTGCAGTAATATCAGTGTTTACTTGCTGCTCTATACCCAGCCAAAAATGTCTCAGAGATTTGAACTAAAGAAGCAGGTAGAGGTGGGGTTTTTTGGGATGGGAAGGAGAAGTGTTGCTGATTTGGGGTTGTTTGTTTGGGGGTTTGGTTTTGTTTTGTTTTGGTGGGGATTTTGTGGAATTATTTTGCTATTGTATTTAACAGCAGACACTCAAGAAGAAATATGTGTATTGTAAACATGATCTTTTAAATACGTTCTTAGAAAACTACAACACAGGAAAGAAAGAAAACTTGAGATAACACTGAAATGTATTTGATCTCTCCTGCATCTTTTGTGATATATACCAGTTTCTCACTTAGCCTGTTTTACCTTAGAAATTTCTGTTACATGAGTGGGGGAAGCTACTACAAGGTTAGCTTTAGATTCTTGCTTTTGTTTGTCCCTCTAGTCTAATGGAATTTAATTTATATCCCCCTCTTTCTGCAGACAAAAACATTTTAATGCTTTCCATAGCCAGTTGTATGACCAAGATACTTCTAACAGAAAAGAAGGGTCTACATTATGTGTTACATAAACCACGTAGACAAGAAAAAGTATCTGCAGCATTTACAAGTACATCTTAGGTGAAGTTCAAGGTTTGCTGAGCAGGTTTTTTCAGTGTGCAGGCATGCCACAATATTTTTCCATCACCCTTGAAATATGGCAACTTTGTAATGGATCACCTGAAGTTTTCTTTTGAGCCACGGATGTTGCTGCGTTTGCTTTCCCCTCTGGGACTTTCTGCAGTTGCCCTTGGCTCTCTTTGCCTCAAGGAATTATTCAAATATCTCATACTACTGTCTAGCTGATGTTCATAGGAAATACTGGAGATCTTGGTAATGCTCTGCGGTTTAGCCTTTTGTTAAGTGTCTGGCACTGGGAAGATTCCTGGGGAAGGCTTTTGCACACCTACACAAGGGCACTGCATTGCAAGTGGTACTTGGCTGTGCTGTCGGACTGCTGCTCTGGAAATTAAAGTCACATCTCCCTTCAAGAACTCCCTTACCCAGCCTCCTTTAGTAGATAGCAGGGCTGGGGCTAAATGTCTGCAGAGTGGAATATATGTATATGCATGCTAATATATTTTTTAAAGGAAATGTTTTTGCTTTAATTAAATCCTTGTATTGTACTCTATTCAGACGAAGACTTGTAGGTGGTCTTCTTGAAGCAGTGAACCTGCAGCCTTTCTATACTTGATGTACGATACCCCTAGACCCTGCTGAGAAAGGCTGAGTGGGAGGGGAAGTCACCATGGTCACTGACAAGTTAAAATTCAGTGTAATCATGTTGCTGTGTTTCAATATCCAAAAAAAAAGAAGAACTTCTTATTAACCTACTACTTTCATGATCAGGAACAGTGATGGCAAGTCACCTTGAGTAACCCCTTCCATTAAGCTTGTCTGCTTTCTTTTGGCTGTCTTCAAAGATGAAATTCGATCACAATCTTCAAAGTGCTTCTCCTTATCAAGTATTTCAATCTCTTATTTGAAATGCTCTCTACAAACTATTTCAGACATTAGCTATTCCAGCCCTTTTTAATGGCAAAGTATCTGAATTTTTCCTCCTATCTTTCTGAACAGAACAAACAAATCTATATGAACAGTAGCCCAGGAAGCATCTTTGAGAGCCGTGGCCTGCAACGGAGATGATAAGAAGTTATATGCATCCACAAATTGATGTTAGCAGGATGTCTGGAAAAATGCTGTTCTTATGCTGTTGGAAAGCTTCCAGTATCTCAGAATTACCCACCTCTCCACACACACATATCCTGCCAAAACTTTTAAGCTTGAAAGCAAAGGGATGTCATGACATGGCCTGAAATGGGGTTATAATGAAATGAACTGGTGATGGACTGGGAAAATGGCTTCATGTCTGTGGAGAGTTAGGAATTGATAGCTGGGTGTGTTTTCTATCTACCAGTTATGAGTAAAGGATTTCAAATACAAATAGGTTCCTCTAGGTATAACTTAACACTGAAAAAAAATAATCTATTATGCAGTGGCCTAAAACCAGATTTTATTACTATGTGACGGTAAATGGAGGTTCATTTTTTTTTGTTTTGAAAATTGTTATCTCAGTATAATCTGCACTAATGATCTCGTCCCATTTCAGAAACAAACCTTCCAAGAGGGAGTGGCATGGGGCTGGAAGTTGCAAGAGGAAACCCCTTGGGTTTTCATTGCTGAGACAAATTCATTTTAGCAAACTGACTAAACCATTATGATCAGCTGTTCTGAATGCCAATACAACGTGACAGCAAGATTCCTATGTTTAGATTTTATGGTCTGCCTAAATCAGAAATTACCTTCCTACAAAGAAACACAATGTTCATCTAAGGATGTACAAGATTCCTTCTCCGTTGTGTACCTAAAAGTTGATCCCATGGTTTATCCCTGCTTTTAAAAGTATCTGCCTGACTCCTAGTTCAAACTTGCCAAGTTTCAGGTAGCTGTTACTGAATTTTCTTAGCCACTTGCCTGGTAAATTAAAGAATTTTCTGCCCTTGGGACTGTTTTTTTTCAGTGTGGTTATTTGGACAGTTTCGCTCAATTTGCAGTCCTTGTTCAGCTTGTATTCATAAAAGTATCCCAGATTACAGAAACCCTTAGATGCAATAGGATTTGGTATATGTATGTCTTCTATTTTGTATGTCCCCCACTGAGGCAGAATATTATTAACTACTAGAAAGGGAGCTAATCCATAGTTTATATTTTATGATACTCATCCATGTTCATGCCTCTGCTTCAAGAAATCCAAATCCCCATCTCCTGTCTTGGAGAACATCTTAACACTGGGCTCTTTAGGGCAGTTCTCAGGACCCAGGCTGTGATGGCTCTTCTGCTTTACATAAAAAAAAAAGAAATTCATGTGAAGTGAGAAGGCATATGACTTTATCTAGCCCAAGAGCTTTATGTTCCTTCTGTGGCCCATGCCATGACTCTGCTCCCTGTCACAGTGTTCCCTAAGGGCTCCTTCACATAGCACACTCACTCCTTTACACTCCAGATATTTGTTTTCTCTAGTCCTGCTCCTGGAGTACTCCTGGAGTCTGACAGAAATCCCTTTTGCTCCCTCTGCTAAGCATTCCTCTTCCTTTCCCTTCAGTCATGCCCATGCCCCCTTTCTTGTTAAATCCCTCTGCTTCACAAGCTGAATTGAATCAGGTGCCAGTAATCCATGGATTCTTCTTCAGCACTCTGGACTTCTTCATCAACTGACTTTCTCTGCTATATCTTATTAAAGAACAAATGGACAAAATAGTATTGTTATTTGCTGCTTCAGCTTATCTTTTTTTCTTTTGCAGTCATTTCTGTCTTCTTTCTGAGAGGTGAGTGTGTTTTCCTGACTCCTCTCTATGCCCCTCATTTATCCTATCCTTTCCCATCCTGGTATGTGGCTACATTAGGGAAGAGCATTGCCAAGGAGGTGCCATTGCCACCTCAAGGGAAGTGATCCTTCCCCTTGCT
This sequence comes from Falco biarmicus, assembly GCF_023638135.1. NCBI lineage: Eukaryota > Metazoa > Chordata > Aves > Falconiformes > Falconidae > Falco > Falco biarmicus. Next base: position 33,502,643 of record NC_079289.1, read on the forward strand.
CAGCACTGGTGAGACATATCTGGATTGCTGGATCCAGCTCTGGACTTCCCAGTACAGGAAAGACATGGACATGCTGCAGTGAGTCCAGCAAAAAGATGATGAGGGTGCTGGATCATCTTTGGTATAAGGACAGACTGAGAAAGCTGGGAGTGTTCAGCCTGGACAATATAAGGCTCAGAGGGATCTTATCCATGTGGTTAAATATTGGAAGATGGAGAGTAAAGGAGATGGAGCCAGGCTCTTTTTGATGCCCATTGACAGAACAAGAGGCAATAGGCACAAGTTAAAATACAGAAAATGCTGTGTAAATACACACATCCCCTTTTGTTGTGCCGTGAAGGTGTTCGGACATTGGCACAGGTTGCCCAGAGAGGCTGCTGAGTCCCTATCCTCAGAGATATCCAAACCCAAACTGGACGGCACTGAGCAGCATGCTGTAGGTGGCCCTGTTCTGAGCAGGGAGGTTGTACTAGATCTCGATGATCTCCAGATGGTGCCTGTGAACCTTACCTGTCCTGCAGTGATATCCTAATCTGTCCATAGCTATTTTCATCTGCTATCACTCATTTCTTTCTTCAGCCTGCATTTTCCACTTTTAGCTCACAATCCAAGAGCTGTTGTTTCATCCTGCAGACATAAATAAAAATTTTTGTGCCCCAACTAATTTTAACTGCTTCCAACCCTCCTTTTTTTTTTTTTTTTTTTTTTTTTTTTTTAGTTGTGTGGCTTGACAGTAAGTCTATACTCTTTATTTTTTTAAGTAGTTTAAATCAATATCCCAAATTATTTCTTTATGTTTAAATATTGGAGTCAACCCTTTGTCTTCACCCTCCTTTCTAGCAACAGCCAGTCCTGGTCCTCCTGGGTTCTGACCATGGTGGCTCGCCTCCAGCTCTCTGCTGGCTCCCTCAGACAGCTCTGGATAGCTCTGCAGGACCCTGGACGCCAGCTTCAGTGCTCACTTCCCTCCTTTGCTTCTGGAGGAGGAACCTGTAAGGGTGTCATGTTATCTGGAATAAACGCTTTCTCTTGTCTTGTTTAAAGGCGTCACCTCAGTCCCAGGAGTCATGGGCAGATGCTGACACTGTTAGCGGGGGAGGGAGAGGTGGGCATTCGCTGTGACTGGGGCTGGGTAGAAATGCAAGCTTGAAGATGAGAGAAAATTCACTTGAGCTTTGTCAGTCTTTCATTAAGACTTTCCAAATTTCAAACCATTCTAGGGATCTCATCTGAACTCTCTCCAGTCTGCTCTCATTAAAATAGGGTGGGTTTTTTTTCATGCCAACATTAATTCATTTTTTATTTCACTTACAACCCACGTTCCCAGTTCCTAGCTGTGTGATCTTTGCACCTAGCTCTTTAATTAAAAGAAAGGGAGCCCAGATTTTCCTACTGTCTGGACCTCTCTCTAGAAGCTATCTTTATCTCTCATTCAGTTAGTGCCAGCCACTGCCTTTACCACCAATTTCTCTTAACCTCCCTCTCAGTCCATGAACTCCCCTGAACTATATTTGGATAAGAAAACTCTACCAGAAATGTTATTTTGAAAGACTATTCCCATTTAGGATTTTCTTTAAAAATCTCTGTAGTAGATTTTTAATTTGCTTACCTTCACTTTGAAGTTTGAATAGTGGGGTTTTTAAAGTGACAAAGTCATACGGCCATATATAACTCTGCTATTTTAACAAAAGCACATTTTGTCAGACACTGGTAACCCCACCAAAAATGCAACTTATTTATCTGTAAAGTTTTATCTTTCATTAAACCACTTTGTTGGGTATTAATTATGCTGTTCACCCTTAATTCTTGATTAAGCAAATCCTATTTTCCTTTCCTGAGATTTTGCCTGTGTAAGCATTAGATTGGTAGACTTATAGTTACATTTTCAGCACATTATGTTTCAGAAATATTGAGAAAAAAAAAATGTTCTTGTCTTCTCTGTAAAATCTTTGGGACAGTCACCCTATCCCAGAGAACTTGCCCAGTATCCTACTTTGAACACAGCAGTTTAACAATCTCATCTGTCAATACGTCTACAGTCAATGGTCCGAGTTTTCAGCTTTGTTGATATTTAGTAATCCCCTGCTTTACTAAAGGAACATGTTTCCCTATTTTAATCTGGAAATAGTCATCTGTCTGTTTCCCAAAAGTAAATAAGAATTTATTTTATTACCAGAAGTGGGGATTTTTGCACTTTTGCCTCCTGTTTGGCACAGTGTTTGTTATTGAACTAATCTGTGGGGGTGTATGAGTTTCCTTGCTGGTGCTCCTTGTCCTAGATACTTTGGTCTCTGCCTGAGGTGGGGCGTTTCCCTGGAGGTAGGCATGAAGTAGCAGTAGTCTCCAAAATCATAGAATCTATCATAGAATCATAGAAATTGTTTCAGTTGGAAGGGACCTTGAAAGGTCATCTAGTCCAACTCCCCTGCAGCGAGCAGGAACATCTTCAACTAGATCAGGGTGCTCGGAGCCCTTTCAGCCTGACCTTGAATGTTTCCAGGGATGGGGCATCTACCACCTCTCTGGGCAATCTGTGCTAGTGTTTCATCCCTCATTGTAAAAAACTTTCTTCTTTACACCTAATCTAAATCTACCTTCTTTTAGTTTAAAACCATTACCCCTTGTCATGCCACTAGAGGACCTACTAAAAAGTTTGTCCCAACTTTCTTATAAGCCCTCTTAAAGTATTGAAGGGATGCTATAAGGTCTCCCTGGAGCCTTCTCTTAACCAGGCTGAACAACCCCAACTCTCTCAGTGTTTCTTCGTAGGAGAGGTGCTCCAGCCCTCTGATCGTTTTTGTTCCCAGATGTTCCCAGAGGCTCTGTTTTCACAAGCCATGGCACATGACTGGTGACCACTGGAGAAGCAGCATGTCCCATTTTTGTAAAATTTTATCCTCAGAGCAGATAAGCTTTTAGTAGCCACCCTCCATATTTACTCCAACAAGGAAAAGGTTGTCTTGGAGTACGAAGGTGAAAACAAAGTTATAAAAAGAAGAAAATAACAAATTCAGTCTTCTTGTATCCCTGACACCAAATCTCTCATCTAACTGTCACTTCAAAGCTTTGTTTGAGTAATACTATGGCCCAGCAGCCAAGAAGAAGCCAGCCAGGTCTACTCTTCATTACTGCCCTCTCAGTTACAGCCAAAAGTTTTCTGGTTTGTTCAATTGCATTTGTTCAATGTACAATTTCCTCCTTAATGGACAGTACCTTATGCTATTTCACTTTTGCTCTGCTTTTGTAGAGAGACTCTGTTGCTATTGAGTCTCCCTTTCTCTCTCTCTCTCTCTCTCTGCTTGTTGGAATGCTTGTATCCTGGTTTGTATTTGTTTTGTTGATCTCCACAATTGAATTGCTTCCTCCTTCTTCATAGAGAGTCTGGGAAACAGATGTGTTGTTGTGGCAGATCGTGAAGGTCAGCAATTGCTGTCCCAGCGAAGCAGAGACTAGAGGCTTCAGTCCTAGAAATTGGACTACTCTTTATTCACATAGCTAATCCAACCCCATTTAAATAAATCAAAAAGCCTTTTTATAATGAACTAATTTGTACCTTTCACTGGAGGTTAAGGTAAGTGGATTGCAACTGGAAAGCTGTAATACATGAGGTTGTTTCTTAGGGAGATTTCACCTATTTCACCCAATCTCTTTTTAACCTGAACAAATTGGCAAAAAAACCCCACCCAAATAACAAAACCCCAAAGCCAAAGCACAAAACTAAACCAAAACAAAATAAAATTAACTCTTTTTTATTTATTTATTTTCATTTCCTTCAGAGAGAAGGAATTACTGAACTTGATAGGATTTTTTTTTTATTAGCCTTTATTTTACGTGACTTCAGAAATTCTGCAGTACCTTGTCACACTGGATCAATTCTGACAAATTCTGCTCTCTTGAACTTTTATGTTTTCTATATGTGAGATCAAAACTCAAAGTGCCAATTACTTTACTTTTTAAATCAATGTCTCTGTTGGCTCTCCTTAAAAAAAAAAACAAAAAAAACCTGTATGAAGCAGTGATTTATTCTGCTTTCTCTGTTTAATCTGGGAAAGTTCGTTGATTGCTCTTTGTACCCTGGCAATTGTCTCCAGCACAAGGCAATGGGAAATATTGGAACTGAAATAGTTTAAACTGATAAGAAAGAAGAAACCCAACCATAAAGATGAAATAATATAATAAACAGATTCAATGTAGTTATTGCCTTACAAGTTGCAGCTCCTTTTGACTTCAAGTGGAATAGCCAGCACAGGGGCCTCCTGCAGGTTAGCTCTCTGGAATCAAAAAATGGGCATGCAAAATGGACAGCTTTTAAGACTTGGGAGTGGACTCATGAACAAGTACTGAAAACAAATGGTACTATGTTAGCATTTTGCAAAATCTATGATTCATAGACAATATCTTTCTTACTGTTTCTATCTTCAGTTTAACATAAGTAATTGTAAACTTTATAGTGGTCTTTTCATGTTGTGAGGCAGAATAAACTGAAAAGGTAGATGGAATACAAATACAAAAAAAAGGAGGTGGTACAAACAGACCACACATTGGGTTTGTAGCTTGCATGTGTGGAGGAGAAGCAGACACTAATTGGTCCTGCAGGAACAGTTTACTTTCTGTTTCAAGGAGTGTCTTTACCTAGGGAAGAACTCAGTTTTCTGAACTGTCTGGAGAGCAGACCTGTGGAGGCATCTGGTAGGGGATTTTTGGATTTTTGACACCTAAGACGAATCAGTCTGTCAGGATGTCTGTCTTTGCTGGAAAGTTATGGAAAGAACACAAATGATCACCACAGACTATGTTCCTAATTTTTCAGTGACATGAATCCCATCTATAGCAGCCCAAGCACCAAGAAAAGTGATTTACTTGCAGCGTATTCCCATAATTGCAACTATATGGATAGTCCTGGAGCCTTTTTGAAAAATTGCTTTCACAAATAAACACAAGGGTTTTCCATGAGGTTACAGGACTCCACACTTCACTCTGTCAGTTATCACAAATAGGTCTTTCAGGCAAATGTAGGGATCACAGTTTAAAATGGAGGCCTTGGCACTCATTGATATCTATTAGCTGAAATTATATGTTGATATTTGTGGCAGGATAACCTTAAGAGTTGTTGAAGGGTCAGCTGAGATTAGAAGCCTGTTGTGAGAGCACACAGCGCTGAGCATTGCTGCTCACCGAGAGGCCCAAAGGGGCTTTGTTTAAACAGGCAAGGCAGAGGGGAGAGGGAAAATGAGTATAATACATGAACAGAGTGATGGCTGGCGAACAGCAAGTGAACTCTGAGGCACATTTTTTAATTATTTAATCCTTCCGAAGTTTGTTAGAGAGGGTTAACTACAAAAAGGAAATATGGGAAGGGGAACCTGGGGTGGAAGGGGAGTGGTTAGTGTAGGGCAGAAGAGAGCAGAAGAGCCTGTAGCTGAAGTGAAGCAGTTGTGGAGACAGCATGTGAGCAGCCAGCCAGCTTAAAATCTTTTGTAGTCCCAGGAAGGTGGCATCTCCCTAGAACTGCCTTCCGTTGAGCCGCATGGCTTGAGGGGTAGAAAGAAATTACTCTGCAGACAAAATGCATGGAGAGAAATAACTCTCAGGGTATCACAGTTATGCTGGAGATGGAGGGGCACCACCCAATAGCTCTGGAGTAGGATTACCAGGAGGGAGCTCTGGCTACAGCTAGCTGGTATCTGTTTCGTCCCTTTCTATGGCCCGCAGAGTTGCCTCTGCCATTGATGGGCTTTCATTCACACCCCAACTAGGAGGCACCAAGGCAGGGTCAGGCCTTGAGAAGATGATGCATTATGGCTTCACCGTTGCTGAAAAACCTTTTTATCCCTCAGCTACCTTACTTCACTTGGCTGCTGTTTGTCAGGCATACATTTGAAGGGGATGACAACACCCATAAATACCTAGTACCAGTACTGAGGTTTATGTCACTTGATACACTATTTCATCCTAAAGGCAATATAGACCACACAGACATCTATGATACCTTGACTCTGACAGCATTTTGAATAAATATGTATGGTCAGATCATAAAGAGGGGTAAATCAGTGTAGCCTCAGTGAAATTGGGTCCTTTAAACTGCACATGAATTACATATCTCGGTGTGAGTCACCCTGAGCAGCTGAGTCCCATGCATTGAGAAGGGGCCACACAGCTGGCTCCAGGCAGGCTGGGGGGATTTGCAGAACACCCCCTATGGCAGATTGGACTGGCAACAGACTTAATCCTGGGAATCCTTTCAGCAAGCTGCAGCCTATTGCTACCACACCTCCTTGCACCTCCTAAGCACACCAACTGTGCATCGGCTGTGGGTGCCAAAGCAACGCAGTCATGCACATCAGTAAAGGAGTTATTGGAGAAACCCGGCAGGGCCAGCGATATGCCAAGCCACCGCTTGATCTCAGTTACAGCTGAAGCCCACAGATGAAGGCAGAAGCAGCTCACTGTGTTTAATTGCAAAAGGACATTAACTGCAGAGCGGCGAGGCCAAAGATTTGGCTGCTATGTTCAACCCTTCCACATGTCAGGGAAAAAGGCCAGCAGTACTATGTGCTAATAGCTCCCAGTAGTGACGAGTTAGTCTTTTCCTTGGACACTTCCTTGCTAATGGATCTCTGAAGTGTTTTCCTGCTATAATAAGGTACAGTTAACCTGTCAAAGGTGGACCTCTGTGCCAAAGCCTATTCAGACAGGTTCTACATATATTTTGTTCAGTGATTTCCCCAAGTTCCCAGCAAATAGTTAATCGTTCATTCACCAAAGGTTGCATTCCTCAAATGTTAAGGGGACAGTAAAACCCTACCATAAGCTTTTGAAACGATCTTCTGTGCTGAGCATCCAGCAGTCTCACTTTCTCTGTTACCTGGCCTGGCATGTGTACAGATCAGACCCAGCCTGTTCTGGGGTGCCCATGTCTGTTGCTAGGAACAGATTGTGCTGGAATTTATTAATCCACTTTGCTCAGTTTTTTCACTCTGGCTGGCACTGCAGTCTTAGTTGTGTTCACTTAGTACTTCCACTTCTTATTGAATGATGATTACAACTGAGCAGCAGGGACCAGTGAGTCATCAAGGGCGTAAATTTCAGGCTCTGTTTAAATTTTAAAAAGGCGGTAAATGCATGATATATGAACTGCTAAAATCTACAGTTAGGAAATCAGTATGCTATAAACACGATTTATTTTCAATATATTAAAATTTTTTTGAGTATTCCACAGATAAGTGTCACAAGGGGCTGTATTCTTATTGTGCTGTAATTAAAATGAATGTTTCAAAAATGCCTGCCCCGAGGCTGACAATAATGACAGTGGAAACAGGTGAGGAAAATAAAAGTTAATGAAACTGGACCAGAGTTAAGAGATGTCACAAAACTGACTTTATTCCATATGTGCACAAGTTCCATTTAGAAATACTTAATAGTGAGCACATAACTATTATTACACTCATAAATTAATCTTTGCTGACAGTGAATAGTTCATTATTGGTTACTCAGGAGTCAGAGTTTAACACCAAGCACACAGCTTGGCAAAACCTTTCAGCTCAGGGACAACAATCTTCAAAAGATGACAGTGACAAATACCCTACACATTTAATCCAAAATGATGCATCTCTGTGATCTTTTGAGGGGCACTTCAAAAGAGCTTTCCAGTCAAGCACAGTCCTGGATGCCCCATAGGGATCCCCCCATAGCAGGGCAGGCTGTGCATTCAAGTGTGCCTATGACATAGGCATTAAGTCTGTTGCCAGCCAAGTCTGCCATCAGGGTGGCTGGAGGGCATCCATATGTGTGGGAACCGAGCAAGTCAGGGAGCACCGTATGTTCCTGCCTGCTCTTTAAAAAAAAAAACACCAAACAAAAACAACAACAAAAAGTGTTGATCTACTCTTTGGGCAGGGATTAGCTTTTAGTATTAAATCTTAGCTTGATCACCAGCACCAGAAAAGGCCCTAGTTGTCTTTGTTGTAGGGCTCCACAGAAATGCAAGAATGCAGCAGAATACAGAATGCTTAACCTAAGCTGGCACATGGAGCAATTCTGGCTTAAAACTGTGAAAGAGAGGCACTGGATTTATGACCAAGGAAACCGGTCTAAAACATCTTTGTGTTGGAATAAAGCAGCCAGCTAGGAACAATGCCAGAAGAGATTTTAAAAATAATTTCAAAAAAACCAACAACACAAACCAAACATAAAATCTCAATTGATTAGTTACAGTAATTATATTACCTGAAATAATAAAATGAGAAGATTCTTGTGTTCTATGATCTAAATAAAATGCATCTAAGAAACAAGTGCACTTCCAGCCAAGTAATAGCATGAGAAGGTAATCAGGAAGAGGTGTATTGAACGTATCAAGGAAGTCCAGAAAGGAAACAAAGACCTGCAAGTCACAAGAAGGTAAAGGAAAGAGAAAGGAGCCAACATGAACAGCTAGATAGAGATGGAAATTAAGTGCTAGTCAAGCCTTTAATAGCAAGATCTATGAGCAGGATTGAGGTGTGATGCACGGCTCAGAGCTATTGCAAGTCTTTCTTCCACATCCTTGGGAGATAAAACATCATTCCTAGGGGCATTTTTGCAGGAAGTCTTGTAAAAACAATTGCGCTAAAAAGAAGTTGGTCAAAAAGCCTATATACTTTCACAAGGCATTTATCCATCTTGTTTTACTGACTTATACCATCAACTAGCAAAAGTGCAATTGTTTACTAAGTGCTGTGATATGGTTTTAAAATGCTATCAAAAGCTTTACAAACTCTGCTGATTCCTATATGACTTACAGGAGGACAAATGTCAAAGAATAAAGGAAGAAGGAAATACCTGGAAGACATAGAACTAGCGTTGTATTGGTAGCAAAGGACTGGTAGCCAAGTACACTATTGAAAGCATATTACTAGGCTGAGACGATGAAGGAGAGGGATTTTTCTCTATGTAAAAAAACTTAAATGTCCTCGTCTACTTTTACTAGTATGTCAATCCATATACCAACTGTATCGCAGAATAATAAGGTACAAGCTACAGGTCTCACTAGTTTTAATGAATTGTGATGACATCCACAAATCCCAGTCTGATGACATAAATTATCCTCATTCCTTCGTCCATAACAGAAATACATGCATAAAAGGAAGGATATGGAGTTGATTTGATATTTCCAAGTAAAGCGACAGTGCAGGCAAAAGTGAGAACTATAAGGCATGAAGTAGATAATATACCACCAGGAAAACAAAAGACAAATGCCTTATCCTTACCATGAAAAAGAAAAAGGTAGAAGAAAAGAGCTCACTCGATTAACATTACTACAGCAAGGTGAAATTCAAGACAATAAGCTTTTTCTATAACGACCCTGGGGAGCAAAGGAACTCTTAACTGATGGCTGCCTATTGCATACATATTACTCTGACTGTGGACAATACTTCTGTCTCAGCTAAATTATTCCATGGAAACAGCAAACTGTTCCCCTGACCTGTCACTTGAAGAATTTTTCATCATTATGGGCATTTTTTTTTTTTTATGCTATGATTTATAATGGTTTCAATAGAAAATGTAAATTTCATTTTTCTACTTCCTCAAAATCTTAATTTTCCATCTCTTTCTAACTAGTCCACAGATAGGATTCATCTGCTTCTAAAACTAAAACACATCCATCTGTCATAGTTACCCTTGGCTTCTTTTGGTGTAGTAAAAAAGGGATCTCTGTTGGGTGATGAATCTTATTGTAAGATATGTTTCTAATGTAGATCACTTTAAATGATTTTTGGAGGCCCACCTCTCTTTATTGGGTACAGAAGGAGTGACCTGGGATTAGTTCGGCTTTAGTTGCACTGCTGCACAGTGAAAGCAGGCTGACTGGGATCCCCTGAAAATCATGAGACCTTGATACTCCTGTGTGGGTTGTGGGTCTATGGAGCATGATGGAACTGCGTCAGAAATGGATAGGTAGCACCTAGGTGTCCAGATGCTTCTCTTCCTATCAGGTCCTCTGCTTTGTTATTAGTGAGACCAAGCTGATGACTCTAAATTACTATCTGTGAAGGTTACACCAGACTGCAGGGAACCTGCCTTCGTGAAAACCAAGAATCCTGCCAGGGGCTGGTAACAGAAATGCTGCAAAAAAAAATCATACAATAGGTAATAATAACAAAGACTAACAAGGATGTTGCTTGAGAAATGGTGTGCACTCAAATGTGTGCTTTTGTTAGGTTGGCTGGGATGCAATGGATATATAATATTAACAAGGGAGTTTGCCTAATCAGATCAGATTTGTAGAGCGGAACTGTTATTGCTGAGGAACCTGGACCCACACTGTCCTTATTTTCGGTAGTTTGACTACAGACTAACTCTGCAGAATGAAGACCCATTAGTGACTGGAACATGCTGAAGGCACCACAGAAGTCCTTCCTATACTTTAGCTTCATCAGGAGAGAACATGGTCCAAGACTATTCCGAAATGTGAGCCCAGGTGTGGTGACTGGCATGCTAAGGAGGTTTGCTTCAACTGTACACTGCTGATTTAGATTAAAATACTGGTGTAGATGCACCCAAAATTTCAGTTCCATTGAAAATCTCAAGACCTTGAAGAAAATGTTCATGCAGAGTCAGAAAGAAAAGCCAAAGCACTTCCTTCTCTTTCCCTTTTCTACAGTGCTTTATTTCAGAAACACTGGGAATAATTTGTTTTTCTTATGCTGATCCATGTGCTCCCTAGATCTAAGGGAGCAGAAAAGCAAGGCTTCTCTACTGACAGTGCACAGAGGACTCCTTGGTTTGGGAACTCTTAAGGCAGCTTGCCTGTGAATATGGTCATCAGACAAGTCTCAGCTGTAAGTTTCATCACATGCAATGTGTGTGTCCCCACCATGTCCTTTTGAGTTATTGAATCAGTATTTTTGTTAACGTGTTGAAAATTCTCAGATTGTTTATTTAAATGCTGCTAAATGTAAAGTTGTACCTCTAGAAGTAAAGAACAGAGCCCAAACAGACTAAGTGATTGTCTTACAAAGCAATAACTTTGAGAAGACCTTGGATATCTTGTTTGATATCCTTGTTGGATAAACAGCTAACCATTATCTCCTAGCAGTTAACTCCTAACTCCTGAGGAGTTCAGGGGAAAGGTGCTATGTTATAAAGATATGAAGTTTGAAAAATGCATTTTGGCATGACAGGCTGAAATGTACCATCTTCATTGAGAAGTTGAGGTGATGACTTGCTCAAATTCAACAAGATGCATTCATTACAAGGAGAAAGTATAGGAGAACCATTGAGCAAAGTGTAGGAAAGAGCCAAGGACTGAATGTCAAGAAAACTGGCTAAAACCACTGGAGCCTGTCAGGGCCAGAAAAGGGATATCCATGTGGAAAAAAAATGAGAAAGACACCAAATATTGCAAGTTAAGAAGTTTTAACCTATTTCCAAGACACTATCTCTAAGGGACAAAGTGTTCTCAGGAAAGAGATTTTTCTGTGTAGCCTTCCTCCAAGGTGCTAGCAGGTTTTAGACTTTTTGCCTGTAAATCACTGTCTCAGAGTGATGCCTGTTGGAGTAATGCTGAAGAAGCAAGCGGCCAGACAAATTAGTGACCTCTCCATCATTCCAAGTCATTAAGCAAAGCTAGATGACTTTCTAAAAAAATGCTTTCTTATTCCCCTGAGGGAGGCAAGTTTGGTATTAACATTTGCATTACAATGTACATTAACATTACAAAAAAGGTGTTGGGGCTAATGTGAACAAATTCCTGTATTAAAGCTCTTATAATGTGGCAGTGCCAGCTGGGAGAATTTGAGCTATGGCTAATACATTCCCAGTTCTCAGTGTGACCATGTGCTTAAAATTGTGACCCCACAGGTTGAAAAACGTAACCCTAGTTCAGCTGCGAGTGTGCAGTATTGATAGAGGAGCACATTTTTCAGTGTAATCCTATGGTTTTTGCTGTTATACAGGAACTCACATAATCCTGTGTCCCTTAAAATTAGGAATTATTCCTGTATGGAGAACCGAGCTGTGTTTGCCACATTTCTGGATGATTGTTAATGTGGAAAAGATAGGCATATGAATTGCAAAAGAGCAGGTGAACTAATCCATAGCTACTCTTTGATCTATGCTCCTCACCTTCCAAATTCCTGCCTTCCTGTAATATAACCATGGCAGGGAAATGTTGGGATGATCCCAAATTCAGGTATTTTAATTAACTCCCTGGTATTGACTTATGGACTGGGGGTACCTCTCCTTCTCTGCTGAAGTTAGTGCAGGTCTATGCACCATGAGCACTGCCATAGAAAGAATAAACATCATTAATAAACTCTGTAGACAGTCAGATATTCTTCTATTTTCAGCCTTGCTGAAATATGTGGCACTCCCCCTCTGGTGCTGTGCAAGTAAGTAACATTAATGTGTGCAATCTGTATCTAAAACTTCATTAGGGTTTGAGTTTGAACTACCTCATTTTCACATCTCAAAACAAGGCTGAAAGACTTAGCAAGAGAATTTTCTTCCTTCCTTCTTCTTTCTTTCTTTCTTTCTTTCTTTCTTTTTCTTTCTTTCTTTCTTTCTTTCTTTTCTTTCTTTCTTTCTTTTTCTTTTTCTTTCTTTCTTTCTTTCTTTTTCTTTCTTTCTTTCTTTCTTTCTTTTCTTTCTTTCTTTTTCTTTCTTTCTTTCTTTCTTTTCTTTCTTTCTTTTTCTTTCTTTCTTTCTTTCTTTCTTTCTTTCTTTCTTTCTTTCTTTCTTTCTTTCTTTCTCTCTTTCTCTCCTTCTTTCCTTCCTTCCTTCTTTTCCTTCTTTCCTTCTTTTCTTCTTTCTTGTTACATTTAATTCCTTTCTCTTCCTTGCTTTGTGTGTGCACAGACCGATTCCACCTGCTCTCCTTATGTTAGTAAACCCACTGACACAATGAGACCACCTTTGAGGAAGCATTGCCTGCTGTGGGACTCCTGGCGCAAAGCAAAGCAAATTTGACATCATTTCAATAATTTTATGACATTACAGCTGCTCTCCTCCGTGCTGTTTTTGTGTCTCCACGAGTTTATAACTCCCTTCCTCGATGATCCTTGCTGGAGAGCTGACTGCCATCTAGTGATCCCTTAACCACCTTGTTCCCTATTGTCGCTTTGCAATATGCTTGTCTTAACAGCTCCAATTTTTTAGTTTATAGCCTGCCCTCTTTCTCTTTTTCCCTGGTGTTATGAGCAATATCAATTATAAAGCTTTGAAACACAGCCTACCAATCCCAGCAAAGGACAAACTAAATGTGATATTAAGTCATAATTTTAGTCCACATAATTTTTTTCTCCATCTGTATTTTATAGAAGGGATATTGGATTTCTGTGTTTCACTATAACCTTGCTGTCAAATAAAATCCTTCGGCAAGGGAGAAGGTTGTTTAACCCACCTGCAATGAACCATTGATTATGGTTGAATGTATTTAGCACGTTAATATGCCCATCTACCCCGGTACATGCTGTCCGTGCTTTTTGGCTGTTTCTCAAGTGACTTGGTGCAGCTGCCTGTGTGTTGAGGGAGCAGACAGAGCTCAACTGTTTCCAGCACCATGCCAAGAAAACCTGCTTGGAGCAAACCCTAATGACTCTGTGCTGCAAAAGGAAGTATCCTCACTGCACAAGCCCTTAAATACCAGCCACCCCCCAGCAGGTACTTCCCCCAGCAGCAACAAAATGAGACACTGTATGTAGAAACATGGTCCTTTTTTCCGAGTTGTTTAGTCACCTAGTCCAAATTAGATGCAAACTGTCTTTAATTCATTAACATCTGAGGAGGGCTCGGAGGAGGTAAAGCCTCTATAACGGCTGAGAATCATGATAATTAATTTCTGAGTCCAATCCAATTAAAAAATAACTTCAAAGGGACTTTAAGCAGGGAAATCTGAGATGTAAGTTATTTGAAATATGAGATATTAAACTCTCTTCCCATGCCGTCCTCGATATTCCCATTTAAGCAAGGGAAGGTCTTTCAGTCTCTTTGTCTGTGTGTCCATTTGGAAATGGGCAGAGGATGAGGATGGCAAATTAAATATTTTACAGTGGCAGGCAAACAGCATGCTCTCCAAATTGACAGGTAACCAGTCTGCATAAATAAAAATAAACAAATTTTTAAAAAGCCACACAAAAACCCCAAAAACCATGAGACTAGTGTTGAGCTGGCAAATTTTTCCATGCATCAAAACAGCAATTGTATTAAAAAGACAGGTGTTCAAAAGCACTAAGAAATCTGTATGATTTATTCAGTGTGTTTAGGGAATTCCAGACATATGTTGGTCCTAGAAGAGCTGAAAGCCTAAGTTTTCAGTAAGCAGACAAAGAAGGGACAGTTTGTCTGAAGACCACAAGGACTCTAGAAGAGTATATAGTATCTAGAAGAGCAAATAGTATCAAGGCATTATGAATACATTTGCTACAGGCACAAGCATCACTCATACCCTAGTACAAACCAGACAAAGCTGCAGTGCAATATACCTGGCGTAGCCACACTGAGCTTCCAAGTCAGCTTCATAGGTCTAGGACTGATGTAAACAACATAACTAGATTTTAAAATTACTGAGGTGAGATCCATCATTTCTTTTCTCTTAGAGCAAATGACTTCCCAGAAGAAATGAAGGCACAAGCGCAGACAGATACTAGGAAATAGTACACCTAGCAGGGATTTTACAAATGGCCTGGAATCACTTTGAGCCTCTACCATTGCTGTCTTGATGATCAAAACTAGTTGCTACTGTCTCCCTGCCTCAGTCTTCTCATCTGGGCAAGGGGATCATCGTGGCAGCTTTGTCAAGCACCTCAAGACCTATCAAGGTACAACACTATTGAAAAAGAGTTTCCTGCAACAGGGCGTACTCCAGGTATGCCTGTAACAAGGTCAGCGCTGGCACTGCGGGCCATGGTCATGTCCCTAGCTGAGTTTCAAACTGCCTTCAAAACTCCTTCCCAAAGGCCAGGCAAATGGGGTGAGCAGTACACCTCTCATTTCGCCAGCAGCACCGGCACTGTTAGTTTGAGGCCAGTTTGGCTACAAAAGCCAAAGTCATGGAATTATGCTACAAAGGCAGCACCCTTTTGTGCCAGGCATTCGCATGGCTGGCAGAAGTCCTTCACACCTAGCGATCTGCTGCTAAACATAGCAAGCACTGGAGATGTTTCAATCCGGCTGTAGCGGCAGGTGGCTTTGCAATAATTAGTCACATTCTCCTCTCTTCACAGAAATCAATTCATTTTCGCATGATGTCTGCATGTCTGTCTCATTGACTAGTGACACGCAGCACAGCCCGCAGAAGCCACTCCTGGTCCAATGAAAGCCTCAGTTAACGTGCAGGGAAATATGCTGTGAAAATTGCCTACCCAAGCAAAGTGCCTGAGCAGAACAGAAAGTGAAGTCCCCAGGAGACAGCCTGTCATGTCTGTGACCCCGTCCACTTGTAATGGGCTATGGCCAAGCTGCAAAACTAAACGCTGCAGGGATCTGCCCAAGGCAAGCGCCCACAGGAAAGTGCGAGCCCCAGCAACCCAAAGGGTTATGTTCTCAGGAGCTGGGATCTCTCACATGTGAGGCTCAGGGCTCACCCCAGTCAGAGCTGAAGTGAGACCTTGTCCCAGTGCAACCTGAGAGATTGGTGGCAGCCTTTTTGCAAAAAAAACAGCTGTCCTTGAGGGATGAAGCCTGGCTCAGCAGAAGTCATTAGCAGCATTGACTTCATCAGGAGCAATACTTCACACAACAGCAGACAGTGTGGTGAAGGACCATCCAGCTTGCACATTGGGCTAATTAAAGGACTGCTACTCTGCCAGCTGGACAATCAATGTCTTTTGTATTATTATGCAAACTAATCATTTGCTGGACACCTTTATGAAGGAAAACAGCTCTCAAGGCCTTTAGATTAAAAAAAAAGAACAAACAACAAAACCTTTGACGGATGCAGAGAATAGTTTTCCTGGGTTAATACAGCATCAGAATTTGAGAAGTCTTGAGAATGTTGGTTTCCACATGTTTGAGTGAAGGAATTAATTCCTTCCAAACAACACGCAGTATTCCACTGGGCTGCTGAGAAAGCACCAGGAATTGAACTGTAACATCAGTTGTTTCATGTTGCTTCCAGTGATGACAAAGCACTTTTCTCCTATTGTAAGTGAACATTTTATAACTCACTTGTCTTATTTGGGCCGTAAAAGGTTTGCCTTGAGGTGTTTATTATTTACTCAATACTTAATTGCCGTGCCAGACTGCATTCACAGGAAAACACATACCAATTTTTGTTATTAATTGGGTTGGTTTGTTTTTCCTTAAGAAGCAAGCAAACAAAACATTTCCTGTTGCGTTTCAGTTATCCATTGATCCTTAGGCAAAAATAGAGAAAAAATTCAGTTAATATTGCTGTGATGTAATACACATACATTTTTACTGTGGAATTGTTTTCGTCCATTTATGTTTCTGATTGGCTACTCGGGCAGAAGGAAATGAAGACATAAAGAACAAGTTGCTGTACATGTTATTTCATTTCTGGAGGAATGACAATGGAAATGTGTGGGCTGGGGGGCCCATACGTTCATCTCCCTTAGTATCCACAAGTGAAATGAACTGCCACATGCAGCTGCCCTCGCCTTCCACAGCTTATTTCACTGTAACATTTCACTAAAACACAGTATTAAGAGGAAACCCCAAACCTCGACCAGTGTTGCTTTGAACAGCTTCAGCGTGTTTCTGGTTTTTTATTACACAGATGACAGCTCCCTGCTTTATCTCTCCAGCCATTCCTTTTAAGTCTGCCTGACTATCATATCACCCAGCACCAAGTGGGCAGCAGCGTGTATGTACTCTTACTGCTTAGAAACTGGTCTGAAATGTCCCCCTAAGCCAGGGTGTATCTGAACAGTCATGTTCTTGAGTAGTCCTTGCAGGTCATTGAGCAGGAGCAGGTGGCTAACTAACCACAGTACGACCATGCTGTGAGAAATCAAATCTATTCCCTGATCAGCACTTCTGCTTTCTTTTGCTTAATTTCCTTTTTTTTTTTTTTTTGTTTTTGGGGGGGGGGGGGGTACAGGAACAACCAATTAGCAAGAGAGAGTAGAAAGAAAATAAGTCACTTAAAATACCCCATAACACTAAAAAGTACAGATTTAAAATTCAGTTTGATAACTAGCTCATTTATTCTTTGCAGACACCTTCGCTTTTTTCTGCAGTGAAAGAGAACATTTTCTTTTCATGGCCACTGGGATGCCAGCAGGGGGTTGACTTCAATGAAAGCTACATTTAGCTGTAAATTTAGATGTGGTGCCAAACTGTCATGATTAAGGAATTATATTATGTTGGGTCTTGAAAGGTGAACAGAAATATTATTAAGAAAAAATGGCATTGTGCTACATAGTGAGGCAAAACGTCCTCATATGTATTTTTAGCAGACACTTCAGTCATTTTTTTCCTAAGTATGAATTTTTCTCCCTTAATGGGTTCATTGCATTGCTGGTCCATTGCTGGTCTACTGTATGGGGCCAGCCCAAAGACTCCCGTAGTCCCCAGGACTCCATCTCTTCTCATCAGGAGGTACTGGACAGGACTGGCTGTGAGCTGTCCCAGAGGTTCCCACACAAGGGAATCAGCAGAATTCCTGACAACTGCTGAAGAGCAAAACCTGCTGACAGGAACAGAGGAATTTTTTTTTTTTTTTCTCCTGAAGTTCAAAACACCAATTTTAAAGCATCTTTATTCTAAAAGACAGCTTCTCTTTTTTGGGGGGAAGAGCATATATACATATATATAAATATACATAAAATAAAAATTCACATATTTTTGAAAGAGGCAAAATCCCCAGTCATATTTCAGGAATCTATTGGGGTTTTGTCAATATAGACTAAAAGTTAAAAATAATCTGAGTTTTAGTGTAGAAAGCTATTGTCTGTCAGAGATACTGACTGGATGGCTGAAGAGCAGTATATTAACCTGTAAAGTATATGCCTTAATCTTTTGATTGGTTAAGATATGTTACAGTGTGTCTAGTATATATGTATAGTACATATGGAGTAGATTATTGTTATGTACACAGCTTCAAATATTTATATATAAATTTATTTATACAAAAGACATATTTATGTATTAAAATATGCTGACATAAATAAACTATGCTAATATATAATAGAAATTAACATGTGTATATACAATATATTCAAATATGTCTATGTGTTTAAATATAAATATATGAATGTTTCTATATATTGTGATATGTTATCTATATATCATGCGTATTAAAGTGGAGGGAATTGGATAGTGTTGGTGCTACCATGTGCCTCTCACTTTGTGTTTATTATCCTGAATCCAGCTGTTTTAGTGTTGTCATTATCTTTATTATTATCACTGCTGCACTTTTGGATACGACTGATGACCCAGAATGAGAGGCAGCAGGACATTTGTCATGGGCAGAAGATTCTCAGGCTGGGGAGTCTTGCTTTAGTTAATGTATTGCTAGCCAAGACAATGACCTGTGTATTGAGAAAAAGAAGAAAAATATTAGATTTTTAAAACTTACAGAAACATCTATCTCCCTGCTTCAAATGTCAAACACAGCCACAGTCCCTCTAGATGTTACTGCCCCCGCATGGGTTGCTCATGGCCACGGTCCCTCAGGGATGCCCCTGCCCGGCATTGATCACCCATGGCCTCGGTTCCTCATGGGTGTCTACCCTTCGTAGCATTGATTGTCCTTTCATTTCCCATGAGCGTGTCCCCGGCCCTAGCTACTGCTGGTTTCTTTCTCAAATTTGTGTGAGTAAGGGCACTCTGTGTTTCACTGACTGGATGGTGGTGGAGAATTGTCACGCGATAGTTTCGCCATCATCGTTTTCACGTGTCTCAGGGCAGGCTGCAGCTGATTTCAGCAGGCACGCTGTGGTCCGTGACCTTGCCCAGCACTGGCACCTTGATAGGACAGCCTGCAGTATGTGCCCCAGCCTGCAGCATGTGCCCCTGATCCTGGCAAACTCCACCTATCACCCCTTAAAAACAGATACTTAAATATCATGTTCAGACTGTCACAAATTAATCTGTGCAATCAGCCTGAATGACAGTCACGGCTCCAGTCCAAAGCTCCCCCCAGCTTGGGCCCCATGTGCCAAGCATGTAGGCTGAGGAACCTTGACGTGTACTCAGCTGTGGAGAGACCCATGCACAAAAAGTAGGGCAGTGGCTGAGGTTTTCCTATGGGATCAAACTATTAACCTTACATCTTCAATTATTCATTAGGCAGGAAACTATCAAGAAATATCCTTTTCCAGGTTGGCAGTGAATGCACTGAAGTGAAAGGAGAACAGGACACAGTATCACCAGTGCTGGCCTGGCACCTATGAGGAGTGGAAATGGCACTGGCAACACCAATATAGAACAAACGTTGCCCCTCCTGGGTCATGGCATAGCTACTGTCCATGAAGACGTAGGGCACCAGCCTTCACCAGGGTCTGTTGCAGGACAGTGCAGCCCCCGACCCAACTACAAAACTGAAGGAAACCAGGCAGAGCAGAGCACTGGAAACTGGGTGGACCTTTTGATCCACACCGCACACCACACGGAGATGTCTTGAGTGAAGTATATACTCTGAATAGTATACGCTCTACTCCAGCAGATTTTTGTTTCTGTGGGTGCTAACCCAGAAGCTCATGTAGGCTAAGCTCCTATATTGGTACCCTTGTCATGGCTACCAAAGCTTCTGATTAGGGGTTCCAATGAGTTTGCTTCTCTGCCACAATAACATATTCTGTTTGTGAAATGAACTGGTTTTCTTGCCTGCAAATGCCAGACTGCTGAACTACTTACTTATACAGGGTGAAGCAGATATGCACAGCTTCTTAAAGAACAAAGGAGAAGGGAAAAATAATGTGCTGAGCTGACACTTTCTGGGGTTTCTGAGGTTTTCTGTTGACATGGAGTAGGAATCTACATGGTGTTCAAGCCAGAGTCTCCCTGCAGCTGACCACCAGAGTAGAAGGTAATCAACTGGCTTCTTCAGGGCTTTAACCATCAGGTTGTTTTTAAAGTTTTCCTATTGAGAATGCTCCTTTCTGATCACAGGTCCTATCTGAGTATGCTCCTGATAGTCTCCACAGCTCAAAAGAACAGAAAACAGCTATGACCTTTGCTGTGTCCTGTAAAAGTAAACAAGGCTTTCTTGTTCTGGGTGTAGGTGAAGGCAATATATTAAGACTGCAATGTGCTTCTGATGTTCCTCTCTATTCTCTGTGTACCCCTTCCACTACTTCCTGCACACTCACAACCAGTAATTCATGCTGTATACTGCTGGCTTGTTTCAGTACCTGTCTATCTCATGACAGCAGGAATAACTCCTTGGATGCACTGAAAAATATCCTTTCTTGCACATACCCAGCCTGTCGTTTACATGATAATAATGTCTTCTGCCACTATGTCTTTGCAAACTGGCCGGTCCTGAGTAAGGGTGGTTTCTGTGCCTTCATCCTGCCTCATGCTTCATTTGGCTGCACGGGTCCTGCCCTGTGATGTACACAAAGGAGCTGTTTGCAAGCAACATACACTTTGAGGTGCTTTGTCCCATTTATGGGAAAAGGAAGTCTTCAGCCCATGGCATGTTAATGACATGGCTTCGAAGACCACTTGGTGATGGCTTCTTCATCATCTTTCCTGATGGCTGGTGATCAGACTGTGCATCTGTCTTGTGCCTGGAATTGTCATACTGGCGTCATTCTGTTCCAAGGAGCAGAGCCATCAATTTTGTTTGTTTTTTCGGGTTTTTTCCCCCGCTTTTTTTGTTTTTTTTTTTTTTTTTTTCTGAGCAAATAATTTGTTTATGCCCCTGGGCTTCTTTTGGCAAATGCACTGGTCAATGGCTTTGCATCACTGATGTTCTTCACTGGAGTCCCAGACTTCAGCTGTAGCTAGTCCATGGAATTGTAACACTGCAGAAATGGTGTTGATTTAGAACTGCCTTTAATCTTACAGAAGCTGCTCCTTTGGTCTTCCCCACTCATTATGTGGTGACGGTATTAATAGCTCTTGGCCTTCTGACACGATGTGCTCATCCATGGATGGCAAACCTTTTAGATATTGGCAGCAAATTTAGCTTAAAAAGCACCCCAACTCTCTCATTACTAATGGTGCCAAGACTAATCTCTGTCAGTGTCAAATTTGGTAACTGGGCCAAGGGCTTATCATTGCTTCCCTAATTTGAATTTTAGATCTATTCTCTTCCTTTCAATCCAATCTTGTCTATTTAGTCCTTCTCCCTTGGTACTTAACCATAAGCTGAAGAATCTAATCCTTTGCGTGGCTCTGAATGAAGACAGGGAGACCTATTTTCTCTTTAAATCCTGACCTTCTGGTTAAATCTCTTCTTTTCAGGCTGACCCTGATGATGCGAACTTCTCTGCTTTCTATTCCCTGCTGAGAGGAAACAGAGTGTGCATTAGCTTACGTGCTGCTGGGATGCATGGTTTCTGCTACCTTACAGTGGGTCTACACACACGTGCAGGAGCCTACATAGACTTCCAGGAGAACGAGCCTATGGGCAACACACGCTCACAAACTCCTTTTATTGAAGATAAGTGACTTTCTTCTTTTCACTCTATGCTACAGATATTTTTACTGTTATTTCCTGCCTACCTTTAAGTAATTGTGTGAAAATTAATCGGTAAATGTTTACAAAATACTCCAGACATAAAACTGCTAGATAAGTACTAAGTATTCTTTTAATTAGAATTAATAACAATAATAGAACTAGACTGAGAGCCTTTCCATGACCATAATACTAGTTTTCAGAGGGAGACCTTAAACTGACCTGAATATTTAGCAAGTTACTGCTACATAGCGTAGATAATTAAAAATAAATTACTATCAGGGTTCTAAAAGTAATTGAAAATCATGTTAATAAATTTAGAAGGGAAAGAAAAAAGAGCCCAGTGCACAACAAACCAGCTTAGCGAGCCACCCCAGGGGTTTCTGAAGAAGTGCAAAGGATTGAAGCCTACAGGATATAGAACAAACCTGTAAATCTCTGAACACCACCGGCAATTCTTATTGCTTGCCTAAAGACCTGACCTCTTAAGAAATGGAGCATAAACAAATGTGGCCAGGTGTGTCTAGCAGGAAGCAAGATGTAACCACCCCTTGAGACAAAACAGAGAGCAAAATATGATGGCAGCAGTTTGCAGGTAGATCAGGTCATGCTCTGTTTGGATTAAGTGCTGTTGGAAGCTGAAAAGGGCCTTTACCGTCTTCTTTATCACAGAATCTAAAGCACTCAGGTGGTTGATTGTAACAACTCCCCTGTGCTATATGCACAGTCAATGGCTTAAATTCACCCTCTCTCCGGCTCAAGATAGGACCCTCCATCTGGAAACTCCAATTTTTACCATTTGGGCTTCAAATAGACATAGCTGACAAAGTATGGGTTAGATCAGTGGACAGAGAGGTGGTCTGAAAACTTCTGAAAACTTTTGAAAACTGGCTGGTACACACTGGTGACCAGCTGGCTGGAAAGCAGCTCTGCAGAGAAAGACTTCGGGGTCTTGGTGGACACTAAGTGGACTGTGACCCAGCAATGTGCCCGCACAGCAAAGAAGGTCAATTGCCTCCTTGCATGAGGAAAAGCATTGCCAGCAGGTCAAAGGAGGTGACCCTTGCCCTTTGCTCAGTACTGGTGAGGCCACACCTGGAGTACTGTGTCCAGTCCTGGGCTCTTCAGTACAAGACAGGCATGGACATACTGGAGAGAGCCCAGTGAAGGGCCACAAAACTGGTTAAGCAACTGGAGCATCTTCGACGTGAGGCGAGGCTGAGAGAGCTGGGACTGTTAATCTTCTGGATAAGAGCAGGATGAGGAGGACCTTATCCATGTCAGGATAAATGCCTGATGTGGGGAGTGTAAAAGGTGGAGTCAGGCTTTTTTTTTTTTTTTTTTTTTTTGTTGGAATGGGCACAGACGTCGTCCCACCGCACAGATGTCGTCCCACCGCAGCTCCTTCCCCAACGTCTATTCTACACACACTGTTAGAGGTACGTGCTTGGGTGGAGGAGTAGAGCTGAAGTACTGTCTCTCAAGAGCTCAGATTCAGGCCATGGTTTGCAAGTAAGAGGACAGCAGATTTTCAGGATTAGCACGATGTTGCATTTTGTTGGTGCTACCAACTGCCCTTAGGGAAATCTCTCAAAGTCAGCAGGAATTGTGTTGATCAGGTTCAGAAAGAAGGAACACAGAAGGATAAGAATTCAAACCCTATGAGCTGTCTTTGGATATTCAATGGCTTACTTGGGCCAAACAAACTTCCCTGTTCACAGGGCAGAGTAGGAAGTAGGAAAGACTGAACTAGGCACTATTTGCCTTCCAGAAACAGGTGGTCACTGGACTAAGACCACTAAGACCCTGAGAAAAGTGTCCAGATTTTCTTTGAAGAGAAACTTGAAGAGAGAATCCTGTACTGAAATAAAAGGTTGGGTATCATACCCAAGAGAAAGCTGAGGTCAAGAGGAAGATTTAGAAGGAGACAGAACTTAGAGGCTCCCCCCCTCCTCCCCCAACTGTGTCAAAAAGAAAAAGAGGCCAACGTGGTAGGAAAGCAAATCTGTTACTTTGGACTAGGTGCTACGGGAAAAAAGAAAATCAAAGCATCGCTCTCTGATGGGGTAGAGCTACCTGCACTTCTGTAAATGTGCATCAGCTACTACGGGGATGAGAAAGAGAGTTTCAGTAAGAAGAAGTGAAAGGAGATGTTGCAGACAGTAGTACTCAGGAGATTGTTTACTCACTAACAAGGAATTTGTGCCAGTCTCACACTTGTGCAGCTGTGCTGCCACAAGTACTGCTAAAGATTTATTTCCTCATCTCTGATCTCTGTGCAAATGGCCTCAGCAGTGCATGAATTATTATTAATAACAATGGTATGATTGCTCCTTGTCTGCATATACTCTGCTATCCAACTCTTTTCTAATTCCTGCTAGGTTGCTCACTACCTAAGTTTGGCAGTCAAGAGCTGCTGCACTAAACGTGAGTGAAATGAGAGTCTTGACTGTTCATGGTTTAATCAATAATAGATTTAGGAGATGAAGTCGCCCGTGCTCTTCATTTTTGAATCTCAAGCCCCATCTGCTGCTCACTCACTGATTCGGTCTCTCTCCTGTGAATGCCTCTCTGATGATCTTGTTGTTTACTGTGAGTAAAATACTTGCCACTCAAGAGTTCAGTCAAGTACATACTTTTGCGGGCTTACCAATTATAGAAAACATTGGTATTGCCAAAATACACTCTCTTTGCATCATAAATGCTGCCTGATACCACATGAATGTTTATTTTTGAGCATTTTTCACCTGAAACAAACCTTCAGGGAGACTGCAAAATTGAACAGAGGAGATCTGGATGAGGAAATCCTTCCTCCATCTAGTATTTAACTTTCTGCTGATGAATAAGGTATAAGCTAATCTGCACTTCCAGAAAATACATTTGCATAAGAGAGTTACTCACAGTCTACCACACGTAGGGTCTACTGAACTGGGCCAGAAATGAGGATGGAGGCCCACATCCATTTAACTTGGTGCCTTTTTCTACTTCAGTACCACAGCTGCACATAGCAGGCATGAATATGTGAGGCAACTCTCATGGCTTTTCTTGGGAACAGTTGGCAGCAGACTATTAATATAGATGCTCCAGTGATGACAATTAGGAGTAGGGAAAGACACACATAGTTTGCACTAAGCACATAGTTTGCACTCATGCAGAGCATTTGACTGCTGCTTCTCCCCACAGTGGGCTAAAGCTGGTCCAGCTGCACCAATTACTCCCTGCTGACTGGCTGTATCAGGGTTTCTCTTAAGTGTAAACAAGCTTCAAACCTTCTGTGTGCAAAGTATTTCCACACACACCACAATAATGTAGGAACTGTACAAGTATGGGCACTATGTTCTTAGGTACCACTGTCTGGTGTCCACCGAACTGTGGTCTCTGCTCAAGTGATGCGACCCCTGATTCATCCAGGCAGACCCTGACAACAGAACCTGCTATGGGCAAGGCAGGAAGATTTGAGGAGCTTAGTTCAAGGTGTTTTAAAACAACTTCCAATAATGTTTCAGGGTGTAATTATTTCCAGGGCACCACACACAGAATCTGTAAAACCTATTGTGTTGCTGAATCAACAAACTGTTTCCCCCAAAAAAAACAAGACGGTAAACAAAGAAATATCATCAGATTTGAACTCAGAAAATAGTTTTGATTCAGCCATAATGCGAATGGGTGCAAATTCCTCAAGTTGGATGAAATCCCACCCTTTAACATCGTTATGCGTTTCTCAGAACAACCAGCTCTTGCTTGCAACAAGGCAACTCAATGCTATCACACACTGGAGTTCACACTGAAATACTGAAAATCTTTATGGAAATGGAGGTGGAGAACCTGCAGTCTGTGGACTTAGCACACACTGTCACTTCATTTCATGCCAGCTATGGGTGCATCATTTGTTTTTTAATGGCATTCATGTGAGATGACAGGAAGGTACCCATCGATTTGTGGCTCACCAGCAATGATAGAAGAGCACAGTGTTTCAGACATCTGAGGAAGACTCACACACAGTTCCATGTGTAACTATAGAGGATGTACTTATAGAGTAACTACAGAGTGACATTTTAAAAGCAATTATACTGATTCAGTTCTACTACAGAGGACAATCTATTACCTCAAAAGCTGTTCATTGCAGCTGTGTTCATCCTGGAGAGGGTTTGTGTTACTTTAATAATATCCATCCTGTTAAGGGAAAACAGCTTCTGCGTGTGGACTTGAAAATTGAGCTCAGTGTCCTAAGTGAAATTGATGCACCCCCTAGAAGACCTTCTTGTTGCAGTTGTGAAGAGAAGCTTTTTTAGCTGTCTGTAGCTTTTCCTCCCTCGCATACTGTGTATTGCCACTTAGTCATCTCTCTAATTGTAACATATTGGCATGAATATTGGATGATGATTTGGAGATGCTTAGCACCTCAGGAAAAATAATTGCAGCATGACCTCAGGTTTAAACCATCACCTTATTCTTATGCATGGCAGCTACTTTACTCTGTATTTTTAATAGGGCTAACACCTTATTTCCTCCATCTCATTTTATTGGCGACTGCTATGTGAATGAGGTTTGGGCATTTTTTTTTTCTAAGCTCAGTAGACTGCTGGTCCATATTTTTAATGTGTATGTCCTCTTTTTATAGCATTTTAGATTCTACCAAATTTCATTATCCGGGAAAAGTTAAAGGAAGCCTTGCTTCTGTTAACAGGCTCAGTTGCCCATAACAAGACAGACAATGGCTTAACTCTCCATTTTACTGCATTCATTGCACCTGAATTTTATAATACTTGCATGAAGTTGGTGTAAGAGAAGAGCTGGAGTCCGGCCCTTCACTTTACATTCTCCAGTCACCTGTTTTCCCCTTCCAGAATCATAGATACGCCAACTGCTTCATGTGTGCAGATGTACACACTATTGCATTTCTCTTGGTTTAACTCTCTTGTCATGTTTTATCGCATCCCTGCAACACAGCATGTATTTTAAAAGATACAACGGAACTGCAGTACAGCACAGCACAGCGTGGCGCAGTAACGGGCAAGTACAGAGCATGGAGAACATCGACAGTTAATTGCCATTTGCTGGTACATGCCCCCACTGCACACGGGTGAAGTACAGGCATGTGAACTGAATTTGAGTGTAATATAAACTTCTAATATCATTTTCCATGAGAGTTCTGCCTTTATTTCTTTTGTTTTCAGACCCATTGCTAGCTGAAAGCAAACACAATTATTTTTTTTTCCTAACACATACCTGAATTGAAAGACGTGATTAGAGTCAGACATATTTTTTACATACACATCATTAATTCACTAAGGGAAAACATGCTTTGGTCTGCCAATATTTGAACTCTTGCCAAAATGCACAAATATTTACATATGAAATCAAAAGGGTTGGTTTTCTGGGTTTTTTTGGTGAGGGAAGCAATTCTAATATTTTTTTAATACTGGAAGATTCAAAATATTTCAAAATTTGGAAATATATAAAGTATGCTATATATAGTATAGGCAGTGTTTTAGTGGTATTTCAAGACTAACTTCAGATAAATTTTATTTTTTAAAGCATGAGAAAAATGCACAAAACTGAAAAAAAATATCTCATTTGGGATTGAACAAAAAGGATTTCTGTCGGCTGAAATGCATTTTCTTCATTATATTTTTGTTTTAGCTGCCAAGCTTAAAAACAAAAAGGAAAAGATAGCATTAGCAAGGCCATAGATTAAATCGTGTTCAATCTACAGCATTATTGGAATGGGCTGGGGAATAGAGAGAGGATGCTTGTCAAAGACAAGTGAAACACTGGGGACAGGACAGCTGCTTTAGTACAGGTACGCCGCTGGGAACAAGAACTTTGTGTCACTCTTGAAAGCACCTCTTCCCTCCTAGGAGGCAATATGTGCATGCTCTGTAATTCACCCTTCTGGAGAAAATGGTCTGCAATTGCAATCAGCTGAGTTAGTGAGAAGAAAAGGGAGTAGACAGGAGTCTAATAACAATCCCTGTGCTGGCACACAGGGGAGAGACAGATTAACTACCTGATGGGTCCCAAGACCACCAAGATACCTGCCAGTAATTTCACGCAAAATAAGAAGGGTCCCCAGATCTCTGAACTCTAGTTCTGGTCCCTGGGAGATAAGATAGATGCTGCAGAAAGTGGCAGTGGTGAAAAGATGGAGAAGCCTTGCAGATGCTTGCAGATGCTGCCAGAGTTTTAGCCTGCCGCCCCTTCGGTGGGGTGACAGCTCTGGCAGGGGCTGCAGCCCACAGCAGAATATTGTCCTGGTTCAAACTGCAAGTCCTTATTACAGCGTTTCCAGGAAAGTGCTAGGAAACCCTAACGATTGAGCTACAGTAGATAGTATTTTGTGTCAGGCTATTGAGCCATCTGAGCAAGGGCTACAGTTGCTGCTGCTGTTATGGTACAAGAGAGAAGAAATGGAGGAAATTACCCAAGAGCTAGTCATGAGATTTGGCCTGGGTAGAAGCCAAAGGGTTTACACTGTGGACAGATGCAGAGCC
The DNA here is from genome assembly GCF_023638135.1 of Falco biarmicus. Taxonomy (NCBI): domain Eukaryota; kingdom Metazoa; phylum Chordata; class Aves; order Falconiformes; family Falconidae; genus Falco; species Falco biarmicus. Next base: position 33,530,705 of record NC_079289.1, read on the forward strand.
CGAATTTTTTCATGATACTTCCAGTGTGGGGCACTTTATTTGTACAATACCTTTTCAGTTTTTTCAAGGAAATAATTAACCTACAGAGATTACCTAAAGGATGTGCAGCACAGTGGGAGAGTACTAATGGGTAGAAATTTCCTGATTAATCCGTTCACTTTTCTGTACAGTTAGCTTCCTTCTTGTTCACTGATGCTTTGGCCAGCCAAGGTAATACACAGACTTTACAGATAACTGAAGATGAGTGATATTTCATTTAAGTATCCCTCTGCTAGATGAGAATTGCATATGGTTTCTGTGCTGTCAGCCTTTAAATCTTCAGGACCACAGAGGTGGTCCCCTTGGATCTAGATGATGGCATACATATTTGTTTGAATGTTCTTCACTAAATTTCAAGGATCATGCACTGTAGATTTGTGGTCACTGGAGAAATCGGTACTGCTTATCTGACATTACAGCAGGCAGGCCAAGCACTGTGGGTTAACACCCATGCTACAGTTCTATATAACTATAGCATGCCTTTTTCCTCTTCTTTCTTTTTTGCTTTTTTTTTTTACAGTTGTAGACTTCACTGACCTTAAAAAGCTTTTCAAATAAGTTAGGATATGAAGCCTAGATTTACTAAAGGAAAAAGAGACAGCCATTCATCAGTTCTGTTCCCAATTATTGTCTCCATTTGCTACTGATCATTTCTCAGAGAACCAATTCTGGCCAGGGCCTGAATGTCACCTGTTATTTCTTTCTCCCTCTTTTAACTTCATGCCTGACCTAACATGACATCTGTTTGTCCAAAAGGTGGCACTGCATCTTTGAGCATTTCATGGACTGAAATTGCTCTGGTGCAGAAGAGGTCTTCCGTGTAAAAAAGTAGAGCTGCTTTGCAGATTTGCTAAACATTTCTGCCAGCTTTCCAGCCATGGGCCCTTTCTAAAGTAAGTCCTTAAGTTTTTTAAAAATTTAAAGCTTTGATAAAAACAAAAGCTTGACCTTGAGTTTTCTGACATCTAATTTTAATGTTGTGGCTAAAAGCAATGTCTCCAGCCAAGCACATCCAGGTAAGAGATAGCTCCTCTTTGGGAAGTTCTTTAAGGAGAGTTGTAATTCTGAGCTTTCAGAAAAGCCCAATGTCTTCCACTATGACAGGGAAATTGTTGCCTCTTCTAATCACTTGTTCTCTTTCCAGAGAGAATTTACCAGCTGTGCCATGGAAAGAAATAAAATATACTTTAGTATAAAAGGTAAAAACTCTTACTTAAGATAACCCTTTCTCCTCAAGCAACCAGGTACAAGCCACAGCCACAGATTTTTGGGCCCTAGGTAATCTTAGGAATATACAGTTTGGTCTAAGAAATACAGAACTGTCCTTTCCACAACACTCCCCGCAAAGCATTTGGACTCTTGACATCAAACCACAGCAGCATATCCCAGGTTAGCTCCTTCGCTGGGCTACAGTCTCTTTATCACAATTGTCTTGTACCACACGGATGGTAGGACCACGGCTACCCCATCTCCTTGACTTTTGTCAGCTTTCCTACGAAGGCTTGTTTGACCCCTCCTTCCCTGCCTACTTCCTGCGTTTCTAGGTCTGGCTGACCCCTTGCTCGAGGTACCTGCCACCTGATTCCCAAAGCCACTGCAGAGTTGCCAGACTCCTGCTATTACTGCCTTCTCCTGTCAGGCCAATCCCTATTCCCCTTTTATCTTTCCTTCTCTTTGGAAATCCAGTTCATTGTCTCTTTTCTGTCTTCTGGTGACTTCAGCTTCCTTTTCCCTAATATTTTTTCCTCTGATTTTTTTTTCCTCTGATTTCTTTTTTCTTTCTCTCTAATTCAAGTCCTCCCTTTCTAAGGAGAGCAGACTTCAGTTTTCATGTTGACAGTCAGCCTGGCTCTAGTATTTCACTCCTTGAATTTAAATTCCTGGATTGCTGTCAGCTTTCAACTCTCCTATTGATTGCCGGAGTTGTTCTCTCCAGTTTCCGCTCAGTCCTTCCACATCCTTCAGTCACTTCTTGCTTTTCTTCATTATATTTCATTCTTTCCTGTGTCTTATAAGCCCTCTAATGAATTTCAACCTCATAAAAAGTGCTTTAACCTGCCTTTTCCTCTCCCAAATAGCATTCCACCCTGATTCTTCTGCCTTCTTTCCTGTGATGTTTTTCATCGCTTAAAGTCTGACTTTAGCCGGTGTGCATCCTTCAGTTATTTTTTTCTCTTTTCTGTCCTTGCTGCTATCCTCTTGTTGCCACAATTTACACTTAGGACCCAGTAGAGCAAGAAACCCCACACAGGGCCAGTTCAATCACAAAAAGCTGTGCTCTGCAATTGGGAAGGAAACTGAACTCCTTCAAAGCTTGAAGAAGCTCGTTTTGGTGTCTGAGGTTAATATGCCAGAGAGTCTTAAATCGGAATTCACTGTCAAGCTCTTACCTAACTTTTAAAAAATGCACACCATTATATAGTGCATTATATTGTGCATAAGACGTGTTTCAGTAGCACTTATGAGCTATAGGACAGATGTTGTAGCTATGCCTTGTGAATGTTTTATAATGATCTTATGTTCCTGACAGAGTGGCCAAAGGAATAAAGTGCCACGATGATGAGAACTGCCTCACTACTGACACAGACATGGGAGCTGTGCATGGGCTATGTAGTCAGCACTACCAATCAAAGGTTTATTCTTAAAAATTTGTTGTAGCCAGAAAGCCTCTTATTCTAGATTTGGGGTTTGGGTTTTGGTGTTTTTTTTTCTCATTAATCCAATCATATTCATGTTTAATTCACTTTTTCTCCTGTGAGAGTTAACAGTATTGCATAAAAATGTCTTTTCCATTAAAATGCTTCTTTAACAATTTGGCCATGATACAAGACCAGATTCCCACCAGAACAGATTTTTATCTCCAAGCATATTGCAGCCAGTTTCCATCCTAATTAATACCATATCCACCTCCAAATTCCGTTTCAGTTCCCAAATGAAAACTGATGAGGCAGTCAACCACAAATAATCACAATATAGCACCAATAGTTCAATCGGCACAGTTTCCAGCATAGTGTGCTACTAAAGCACAACCAGTATTTAGGTTTTCATGTCCCTTGGGCATGCCCTGCTTCTAGCAAGTTACTATGGTAGCTTCAACTTACACTCAAAGAAGGTTTTTAACATGAAGTTTGATCAAAGAGTCCGTTGTGTATGCAACAAAATGAAACAGGATAGGTAAAATCTTTTCTGAGGAGCAAAAGCAGAGTCGGGGTGGTGGCATGCTTGAATGGAAGACAACAGAGGCTGGAGCAAAGGGAGGTGCATAGACCACATAAGCTCTTCCCCAATGTACTGGAGAGTTTGCAGTACCGTTCCCATAGCATGACATGCAACTGCAAGGCAACCCAGCTGCAAACAGCCCTGCAAAAGGGGACTTGAAATGCCTTTTCCCAGGCTGAATGGTAGTATTCTGTACCTGGGCAGCTGCGATCTGGACTTGTCCCACACCACTGCTACCAGCCAGTGTAACCAATGCAAATTGTGGTGCCAGTGTTTGCAGTGTATCCTCCTGACCTTGAGAACGAAGCTTTGACTGGTCCTTGCTGGCCTTCTTGTAAGGCTCTTCTTGGGAACTGACATCAGGGAATGAAGTGACAGTTCACGTGTTCAAATATACAAAACTTAAAGTGTCTACAGTGGAATCATCCTCTTCCCTGAGCAGAGCCTGTATGAAATTACACGCTGCCTTCCAGTAAAGCAAATGCATTTGCCACAAGAACTCAGACCACCTAAGCGTTTGTGTTTTGCATAAGAGGACACTCTATATTTATTATCAGACCCACACTCATACCAATTTAAAAGGTTCTGTCTTAGAGTAGCCCTACGTTTGCTCACCTTGCCCGTGTACAGAAAATCATGGAGGAAATCCTGAAGGGTAAGTTTTCCAATTGAGAGGATATTTAGCAAATAAATTATTTCAAAGTTTCAAAACACTGAGAAGCAAGTGGCAAAGCTAGATATTGGCAATAGCTCTTTAAAGTAGCTGTAACAGTTACGGACATATTTTCTTCTGCTGGGGCTTATCCATGAAACACAGCTGTTGGTTGGTAAAAAAAAAGAGAATCCTTTCATGTAGATGAAAATGCTCTGACTAATGTTTCTAAATGTATTTGCCTAGGTCTAGCAAAGTTTATTTTAAAGGGCAGTTTCTTCTTTAGGGATTTCTCAGTAAATAACGTATTATGTGTATCTTGGTGGAGGTATTCTCAAAGCTGCCTGCAAAAGTTTCTGTAATGCTCCAGAAACTGGAGGAATCCCAGCCAGGGGAAGTACGCAACAAAAAAACTGCCTGAACACCAGCTCTAGCTCTAGCCAAAGAGATTGATGAAATAACCAAACAGATGTTTAGTTTATGGTTGGACTTGTTTATCTTAAAGGTCTTTTCCAACCTAAATGATTCTGGGATTCTAGGATTGATAAGCACAGTAATAGGGAGAATTAGTGGGGGTAGTAGTGTGGTGGGGGTAGTAGATCCCATGTTCCCTACGGACCTCCTTCTTCCAGCACCAATTATTATAACTACTATTATTACTACTGCTACTTCTACTACAACTACTACTGTTACTACTACTACATCACAAATAAATGTGGTGCTTGTAATGGGCATGACCTAAAAATCTCTGGATTTATGCTCCACGTGCAGCAGTATGGCAGGTTTGTCCTCCTCAGCGGCCTGAATCCTGACTCAGAGGAAAGAGAGGAGCAGTACCTTCCAACCCTTTGCACACCTTCAGGGTCTCCACAGAACAGGGAACTAATGCCAATGGTGATCTTTCTTTCTTGTCATTAATATTACAAATGTCATCTATCAGAGGCCATTGCCCAGGCACACCAGCCAAGCTAGGTTAATAATGTACTGTAAAAGCATGTAGAACCAGATATATTATCACCCTGAAGGAAATAAAACCCCAGAAATACAAATTAACTGGCTTTTGTGTAAGGCTGGGAAGTGAGCCCGAATGTGTTGCTCTAAAGCAAGTCTTGAGTCACATTCTTCCCAGATTCTTCCCTAAAATAATACCTGACAGTGGACTGTAGCTAACCATTTACAGCAGGTGGCCACTATACATTTAACAAAACCACCATCAGCTTCAGCAAGAGCTGGATCCAACCTGTGGTTGGTGAAAGCACAACCTCATTTCATTATGTTTCCTCTTCATTTTCACTGAAATGGAAAACAACTTTCATAAGAAAAGTTTGTGAGGCTGCTCAGACCGTCTGCCATTTATGTAATGATGGTAGTCCGTTGGTGCCCCTACTCATGGACTATTCGTCTTTTAGCTATCAAGTTTGCAATTAACAATAATTTACTTTATGGACTCTGTTTACATATATGTTAAGCTCTCCTAGTTAAAAAGATATGATCAATTTAGTAGGTTTATCAACCAGTACATAGAAATGCACTGCTTCTCTATGTTACCTTTCAGTCAATTATATTTGCAGTTCCCCAGTTTTCTAGACATCAGCATTCATTCTTATCCCTGCATTTCCATTTTCATTTCTTCTGGCTTACAGAAGCAAAACTTTGCCCTATCGAAGACTACCATGGCTACTTTCCAGATACTTAACAGACATGCTCTGCTTCCATAAAATGGAGGAATTTGCAGCTCCTTATGCATTGCAAGTAGAGGAGTCATGCCACAGCTGCAGGTTCTTAATATATTTTCCCTGCGGTGTGAATGAACTGTGCCTACCACTACTGTTTCTAGAGTTAACCCCCTCTAGGGACAAGCCTGATCTTGGCTTCGGCAGGAGTGGATCTCAGTCAGGCTTCAATGTATGGATGATGCAGAGTTAAACTGCAGAGTCCTGGAGGCCAGGGGACACAGTCTAGTGTAGTTCATTGTATTCAGGCCCCACTAATGCCTACACCTTTACAATTTATTCCACTGTATAAAAATGAACAACATTGACACAACTTGGCTGCATGCTCTCCTTGCCTATGGAGCATTTTGGCTGCTAAAAAAAACTGTGTTGTAGCTTGGGAAGGGCAAATTCTTCATGTTTTTTGCAGCCAGACTGTCTAGACAGCTTAATAAGGTGGAGGTTGTTGTGGCGTGGCCTCCTGTTCTTTTTAATGTTGGCTATTTGTTTCAGTGAATGCTTTGTTGGTAGATATTGCCTATGTTATACTCATTTCAGATTTGGGGGCTTCTCTGAGTGATGAATAAGAGCGATTGTTCTATAAATATTAGTCTTCTCAGTTCAGTAAAGCCCAGAGCATGAAAAAGTTTTGGATTCTGCCTTCTGCCTAAACAAAAGAATATGATGCCAATTGTAAGCAGCAACATCAGGAATGACAAGTGATAATTCAATAGTCAGAGCTTGACCTGGTTAGTCCTCCATATACACAAGTCAATGTGAATTCCATGCATGGAGGCTTTAAAGGATCAGGTTTGTAGTTTGTAGAGCACTAAAAAGCCAGTGCTTATTTTTAAAATGTCACTGCACATGTGGTCATCAACACAGTAATTCAGCACTGCTTAGGCCATTGTGTTTCTCTTGTCTCGGTGCTAAATGTCATGTTGTTCCTGAAAAGCAGCTACCCTCTGATGTGTGTGGGGGCTTCATTCTGCAAAGGGCAAAGTGCTCTGAGCTTCTGAGCATCTGCTCAAGCCCACACCCTGTTGCATCAAACCTTGTGCTCCTTCAGAGAAGGCATCCTTTTAGCGCTGTTTGTACCATGCTAGAGAGGAAGGCAGAACCATGCAGACCGACAGTGAGCCACTTTCCCCCCCTTGGAGTTTGCATATACCCTGGATTTGCACATACAAATTATGCGATTAACAGCAACTTACTACTAGCTGAATGTAGATAGTATCCTGTTCTACATAAGGATTGCAGTCAGTGGTCAGGTGATTGTTTTATTTGCCCTGTGGACATGCCACTGCAACTGGTAATTCCAGTTACCTCTCCTCTTTTTACTTTCTGAAGTCCTTATGTTCTTCTGTTGAAGGCACTTGACAGAAACACAGAATATACAGGCTGTATTCCCATCTCCACCACAATCTTATCAACACTTCTTCAAATGCCCAAATAAACAAGCAATACATTTTCCAGATCACCTAAATCTCTGTTCCTGCTTGTGAGCTGCACTGTCATGATCTCTGTCAGCTAAGTACAACCACATTTATTTGAAACCATGGTCTGAAGAGGAGGGAAACGCCTCTTCCCTCCAGCAGTTCAGTAGCAAGAGGAGTGGGACCTCTAACAGGAACCAGCTATGCAAGATAGGTTCCTAGGACCTTCCCAACCTAGTAGCTTCAGACTGTATCCCAGGTAAATATCCTAAGCTGCTCCGTGGCAAAGCCCATTCTACTCTTCACTGCTTGAAACAAGGACCTTTGAAAAACAAAAAAATGCAGTTCCACTGAGTCAGGAGGAGTGAGCACAAAGTCATAGAAAAACTGGATTGGGAGGGACCTTCAGAAGCTGTCTAGTACATCCACCTAGTCTAAGGAAGAATCATTTATACCTTCTGCTTGCCTAATTGCTACTGAGCCTCCTGGACAGAAGCTGCCACAACTCCCTAGGCAATCTATGTCAGCACTTCTCCATGTGTAGATTTAGGAGACTTTTCCGGTAATTCTTGTTTGCACTATCCAGTATGGGAAGAGGGAACAGATTATTCTCTTCTCTCTTAAAGTGTTTGTGATCTGTTGTCATCTCCCTGATCAGTCTTTAAATTAAGTAATCCCAAGTCCTTTAATGTTTCCCAATAGATCATAATATATGTATATATAATATATATATAATTTCAAAATCACTTTCTTCTAGACTGACTCCAGCTTGTCTTTCTGATACCTAGAACTAAACAGAGCACTTTAGCTGAGCTCTTGCAAAAAGTGGAACAAAACAATATGTCTTGCAAGCTGCTCTTCTGCATGTAAGACTTGATCTGATGCCTGCCATTTTTGCAATGGAAAACTGATATTGGTTTCAGCCTATGATGCCCAATGATATGCATGTACATTAGTATTTCAGTTGTTACAAGAGTACTTTTGAAGTGTTGGACTCTGTCTCCATATAACATGTTTTAGTTTGCGTTATAGAGCAGTCTTGAAGTGCATAAACTGTTTTCCCTTGGGATGAAACGAAACCAAAAGATGCTTCTCAAGAGTGCACTTACTGAGGATTTTCTGCTAATGGACAGGCAGTCCACAAGACCAAACTAGAGCTAGGCTGAAGTAAACCCTCTAAAAGTGAACCCAAGAGAGCTGGGTCCTCAGCCCTGGCTCTTTCACTCTACAAACTTGCTCCCATTGCACAGCCCTGCTTGGGTACCTCTGCAGGTCACAGAAGTACCCTGCAGCCTGCAGAACCTGTCTTGAAGAAGAGTGACTTACTGGTTGCTGGTTGTACTGAATACCACATACATACCATTGATTACTTTTGCCTTAGTGTCATATCTTGCATTTATCCACTTTGAATTTTATTCAGTGTTTCATTTCTCAGTCTCTCCTTAAATTCTAGATCTGTCCTCCAATGCATTTGCAGTCCTACTTGTCTTCAGGCCACCTGCAAATTTAATATTTAATATTTTTTCTTCCATCATCCAGGTCATTAATTAAAACATCAAGTAGAGTGAGATTCAAGACAGATCCCTCTGGCGCACCGTTCAGTATCTCCTTCCATCTTAACAGTGAACTACAGAAAATATTCTTAGCATGTGATTATCTGGTCAATTTTGTCCCACACTATAGAAGTTCCACCAAGGCTATATACATGTAGATTTTTTTAATGAGAATGTCCTATGAGACAACGTTGAGATCAAAATACATGAAATTAACTGCCTCTTGTATATCTGTAAGATCTTGTCATAGACAGAAGTTAAATCGGTTTAATGCAATCTGTTTGTGATAAGGTCCAGTAGGCTATTATCTATCTTATTGTTATCCTTCAGGTACTTACATATAGTTTAGTCAATTGTTTGTTCTAGATTTTTTCTAAGAACTGATGTTGACTGATTTTTTTCCCTATTTAAGAATAATGACTACACTCGCCTTTTCTCCCGTCTTCGGGTACCTTATTTGACCTCTGATTCTCAAAGGCTTCATTTTGCACTACCAAATAAAACAGACGGAGGAGCATGCTCTGGCCCTGAGGCCAAGTGGCACAACACAGCTCATCTCCACATGGCAAACCTTTCCCCTCATTCATCAGAAAAGAGTTTACACATTCAAACTGTTCCTCATCCAGGTTATTCCCCACGTGTCCAGAAACTGTCCAGAAAAATAATAGAATAATATGCCGGAGAGCTTTTAGCAATAAACACTCTGAATGATCCTAGGACAGCATGTTAGCCTATGACCTGTCTCTGTTCTATTTACAACTGTAGGAATAGACAAAAAATGATCACTTAACTGTTTGAAGTGGCCTAAAACCAGTTCAGTTGTGATGATGATGATGACAATGGTGCTTAGATCAGTGCTTAGGATGCAAGATTCATTTTAACCCCCTAAGAACTGCAGTAACAGTATGAGGAGTGGGAGAAGATAGTTTTTTCAAAGATTTAGAGGTAGAAAATTGCACATATGTGTCAATTTAGTTTAGTTTAGGAATCTAACTTACTCCTTGGTCTGTACCCACCCCATAATGAATGTTTCCTTTCTCTTAATTTTATCTACTTTTCTTTTCTTGGGTTGCTTGCTTACTTGCCATCATTTTCAAATGCCCTTGTTATTGTGATTCTGTAATATTCTCTTTTACCCATTTCAGCCCAGGCCTTCTTTATAGTTATCATTTTGTTACATTATGCAAGAATCATTATTCAGTCTTGTCTTAAAGACAGAACCTCTAGCTGCTACATAATGCATGTACAGATTCAATGCATTTCTAATGCTGAGAATTTCTCTTCTTTCCTATTGTTCATATAACCAGAAATATTCTGTGGAAAAACTAAAAATAAATCTTCACCCAGCAGAATATGGTTTGTAATGTCTCTTGATATGGGCATTATCTCCGATTTAGCTCAGCTCACTTTGTATGGGAGATAGAGAGAGTTTCAGCTCTAATTTAATATCTCTGAGATTGATCTGAGCTGTTTGCAGTTTCAGTCACACGTAATAAGGTGAAGGTACAGTGTCTGACTGTCTGTCTGAACATTTATGCTGTGCTTATCACAGTAACATATCTGAGCTGCTTTGAAAAAAAAAAAACACTCTGAAAAGCCAGCAAAAATTAATAATGACCTTCCGATATTATTAACCTAACCCCATTCTTTCGTGCTTGACACCATTAGTTTTCATTCCTTTAATGTGCTTCCCCATTCCACAATCCTGAAAAATGCCAGAGTAAGGTCTTTTCCAAGGTTGAATGGGCAGCTGTGTCAGATGCCTTTCTGACAAAGAGCCATGCTGGACCGTGATCCTGGTGGAGGCTGGAGTGTGGAGGGGGGATAACACTAGTCACTGCACCATGGGTTTGGGGGCTGGAAGGGAAAACACCACAGGAGGCACTGCTAATAGAATTAGGAGGGAGAGATGGATGGGTACCTACAGCTGCAGTGCTGAATCTCTCCCTTGTGAGTTCTTATCAGAGATAATTCAAAATGGAGTAACTTTTGAAATATCTAGGCTACACAATTCAGCCTAATGCTGTGGTCCCTGAATTAGCTCCAGAAGCGGTATAATTACATTGCCCTGTCATTCTGCCCAGGCTCCTTAGTCTTCTTGAGAGGCAGATCTAATTACTCTGGGCACAGCACCAGCCTAATGCAGCCACAGCTCTTCTGGGACCGAGCTGGGGTGTGTGCCGACACTCTGCTGGACTGGGTAGTCCCACCAAAGCCTGCTCAATGACAGCTCCAAATTGCCCTCCCCATGCCTCGTGGTACCCTGCAGGTGTGTCATAGCCGGTCAGCCAACGCGGAGCTCAGACCCAGATGAACTGTGTGGCAGGATTCTGGAAGCACTGACCAGGGGCATGTGGTCTCCCCTTGGTCTCCTTGCTGCAGAGCAAGAAGCAACACTGGGTGTCAGAGTAGACCTGGTGGCTGCGTACAGTCCTGAGACGGTTTCAGAGGAAAGAACAAAGCCCTAAGAGACTCCAAAAGAATTGCCTGTAGTATTAACGGGAGGATCCTAAGCTAGCTTTTATTTAAATACTGCTCATGAGTGATGCAAAACAGCATGGGATAAACACTGTAAGTGTTGCAAACAGAATGCCAGCTCCATTTTCAGGGTGTTTGTCTCTCCGAAGAATAATCCTTATATTTGAGAATTACTTTTTTTTTTTTTTCCCTCAGTTATTTTGAAATTCAAGCTTGTTGGCTCTGATTCGCGTCACTGTAACTTAATCAGTACATGAAAAACTGTTTAGATTCCCAGATTCATGTTATGGAGCTTTTATTTCTAGTGAAGAAGGCCACTGGGTTTATCAGTACAGTTTGCGATTATAATTGGTATGACACTAGAGCTACCTCATTTAAATGAGGTACTGTGGATCACTTTCACTATTGTCAGACCCAGCAGGGCTTACAAAGACCAACCCAGTGAAAACAGCAGACATTTTTGGTGACTTCAAGCAGTCAGTGGACCAGGCTGATAAATGACACAGAGTTGTCTGAGTGATCATGTCTTCTTTTGCCGTTGGTGATGTAAGAAGTTGGATCCTGGCAGCTGTGGACTGGAGGCAGTCTGCGTGCTCACCCTACTTTTGCTGTCCCACACAGCATGAGACTGAATAAACATTAATTAGACTTTTCAGTACACCATGACTGTACCAACACCACTCTTTTGGAGAGCTGCCTATTCCGCCAGACCAGCCTGGATACCTTGCTGTTGCTTGTGTGCTCAGCGGTACCAGTAATATCACCGGGTGTACTGGTGCCTGCCTTTCAGCAAAACAATTTGGATCCATTTCACCTTTATTTCACCAAGAGCTTCAAAGAAACCAGGAGGATCAAGGGTGAAGAAAAACATTCTAGCATGAAAGCCTAAGAATTTAATCTATCCTGAACAAGAAGTTCACAGTTCTACATTAAATATCTCATCTCCTCCTTAGATTCCATTCAGAAATGTTTACAGTATAGGAAAAATCTGAAGATAGCCTTACAAGGACTTTTTGTTCATTTCTGTTTGTACGATGTTTGGCACAACAGGACTCTGGCTCTGAGACTTTGGGACACCCAGGAGCGCAGAAGACTGATAGCAGTTAAGGAATGGACTGTCCGAAGCTGGGGGATACTTAGCTGCTGGAGCAGTTCCACAGTTCTTCACTCTCCATCAAATTTGGTAAACTGTGCTGAACCCGGTGGATACTCCTCTTGGGGAATCATGACTCATCTGCGTGACTATGGCACTCTCCATCAAGCCCTGACACCTTTATGGATAAATGGACTTCACTGAACTAGTGGTCTGTTGCTCTGTTTTCTATTCCATAAAATAAACTGTGCAATTTACTGTCTTCTCTTCTCCTTTCCAATTTTTTTGTAATCTAGAAAAACAATAAGCACATATATTGCTTTTATGAGGGAAAGTTCTGAGAACCTGGTGACTTGCCTGGTCTCCTCTGTTTGTGTTGGGGGAACAGGCGGGATATGTTGCTGCAGCAAAAGAATGAATAGAGTTCTGTCCCTCTGAAATCAGTTGCTGAGGAGTCCAGGACAGAGCCAGCATGCGTTGAGGTCTTCAGGAGGGATGGGGGACCATAAATCACCTTGTTACTTCTTGCTCCTCATTACAGCCAGTATCAGGAGGAATGTGTCTTACCTCCTTACTGTGTGGTACTGCTTTGGCATGGGTGTGGGAAGAGTAAACAAGGTTTAGAGCCCATTCTATGAGCTTTACTCCTAATATCCCCTTCCTGAGGGATATTTTGACACCCTCTTTGCACTGGGGAGAGAATGTGGGTTTCAAAGGGACATAGAACAGAAATTGAGCCTCAGGAGTATGTGTGATGTATGGGGAGGTGGTGGGAGATGGCAAACATGAAATGGAATCTTGTGCCTCCTGATTTGTTCCCTGTATATGTGACAAAAGCCACACTGGAGCTTCCTAAATATTATTTTGCATATCTACTAGAGCCCTACCGCTCATGGGCTTGCCCACAATACCAGCACATCTATTCTTCCACCTTGATGCAGCACCAGGCTCTGTGATTGGATTTTAGCAAAGTGGATGTTTTTTTTGAATTATTATTTCCATGTACCTCTCCTTCCTCAGCTCTCCCAGACAGGCCCTCCTACCTCTCTCCCAGTTTCTAGAGACACTTCCTTTCAGTGTGGCTCCTGCACTTAGTACAAGGAGACAAGAGCAGGCTGAGGGACCTGACCTTAGTGCTTGACATATCATCCATACCCATACAGTGAGGCGTACTGTGCAGCACCACTCAGTGGACATACGCTTAGATTATGTGTTCTTAGGAGTAACGCCTTAAACTCCATTGATTCTAGTGGGATTATGTGTGGATTAATATCCTGCCTGCTCTAAGGACACCTGGATGATTCCAAATACTCATGGGCAGAGTGGGCAGAAGCCTCCTGGTGAGGTACTTCTGTTTACCTGTTTGTTTTCAGTATGTGGCTGAATTAGGAGTTTCCTTCTCAGAAGGGCAAGCTATCCCTTGAGTAGTCCCACTAGAACTGTTTGCATCAATATTTTTATTCTGTTCTAAGAACAAAGTTCTCCATCTGCCTCTTATTTGAGACCTGGTAGATCTGTCTGTATTAGACATCCAGGACACGACCAGGACTACACCTACCTGGCTGTCTCCAAAGGAGAGCCTGTGCAATGCTACTTTCAAGTCTGACAGCATCACCACCTGCATCTTCACATGAATCCTCCCTTTTCCTCCAAAGCAGGTAGAAGTGGAGATAGTTTGACAAGGTGTCTGTTGTGTCAATTCGCAGATAAAACTACAACAGGATTTTCCTGTTCTCCAAAGATACGAAATAGACCGCTTGCATGTTGGATGAACATTCATCAGATGGAAAGTGTTGGTGGAACTGGCATGTTTACTCCCTGCAGATATACCCACAGTGGCCTAGTAAAGGCTTATCTGCACTGAAGTCCAGTGTAAAGGCTTGAACGAACTTCATATGAAGTAATCTAAGTGCCAGTAACAGCTCATCTGTGACACTACAGAGTTCCTTAGAGCCAGCTTTCTACCTTACCCCTCCTTTTTTAATAACTCTGATAACCAAAAAAGGAAATAAAGCATTTCCAGTTTCACTCACTCAAAGAACAGATGTTGCCACCAATGGGCTTAACAAAATTGCAGCAACCAAAACCTGTGAGTCATCTGGTTCATCCCCTTTAGCTCAGAATTAGTTTCAAGAATGCATTCATTAGCTCTTTCACAGTACAGCGAGCTTATTCTCCTGTAAAAGGCAGCAGCTGGGATAAAAAAAAAAAAGTTATTGGTCTCTCAGTGCAAAATGTAGAAGTCTACAAGGCAAGGACATGATTTTCTGTAATGCTAGAGGGATGTCTTGCACAAAGAAAATGTTACTGGAAATATCTCAACAGTATGAGGATCTCTACCTCAGTATTTGTAGAGGGGCTAATAAATACTGTAAGCTATATCCTAAAAAAATGCAGACTTTTAACTTCTCAGGTAGGTCTGGTTTTTCTTCCTAATTTTCATACCAGGAATGTTACATCAGCCTGTGGCTGTGTTGCATAAATTATTAGATTGTATAGGTCTATGTTATTAGGGAACAAGGTCAAACAGTGTATCTTTGATCATTCAAATGGCTCATTTGCTGGCTTGCCTCAGCCAGCTCTCTCCAAGACACAGCTGCTCTAGAGGGCCTTGTGCAAGGGAGTGGTGGCTGTTGTCCACCCTCCCTAGCCTGAGGTTCAGGGGCTGAGTCCCTGGCCCTTTTCTGCTTTAGCAGCATAGGCACTGACCATATTCAGACCATCTGCCATGGCACCTAAGCTAGACTGAGATGATGCCTGTTAAGACATTCTTCATTGTCAGAAGAACCGTGAATGACTTATAGGTGTAGCAGACAAGGCTGTCAGACCCTTCACAACGAACAGAGGTAAGAACTTGGTGGATGTGGGTAAAGATGTCATGATCTAGCAATAAGGCCCAAAGCTAGTATCAGTCATGGGCAGTCTGAATGTGGAGCTTACGCCACTGACTACACAGGTAGTCAACTGGTCTCAACGACTGAGTCAGACTCGGTCACTAAGACCTGGACGGCTTTTAACACCCGTATCCTGCATGTCTGTCATTACAACATGGCTAGCATCAGGCCCTGACCCTGATAGGGCTGGCTGTGCCATCTCAGGTCTGTGGTCAGGTAAGATGATGTGCAGACTTGTCACCTACCAGATGTAGTAGGAGGCCCACTGGTGTTAACACCTGCTGTAGAAGAGGCTGTGCATATGACACGAGGTCTGCCTCAAGCCTTTCTTGTAATATCTAGTGTTGAAACCACAGATCATCCTGGACCCCACAGCACAACTTCAGCTTTTAAAGTGATGCCCAGACCAAACATTTGAATTTCCGATTTATCCATTTGATCTGAGGATTTCAAAATTACCTCCTCTCATTTTTGTTAAATTCACAAAGCTGCACGTAAAGTTTGTGCTATATGAGTGTGTTACACAGCAGCAAGCTGAACAATAATTGCTTTAAAATATGTAGCTTTTGTCCCTGATTTTTATTCTACTGCATTTTCTTATTCTTTTAAATTATCACTTTTATAATCAGATCCTCTGCTAGCTTTGATAACTTCAAGGAGGCCAAGTTTATAGGTTCTGCATTTTAAATCATCCCTTTTCTCATTTTCTGAGTGCTGACTAAAGACTTCACATTTACTCAAATTGTTACGAGTTTTTAAAATGTTCTTCAAAAAAATAGAACAGTTTTCTAAAATAAAATGAAATTATTTCCTGCTGCTTCTGCTGGATTGAAACAGTTGTTTTGTTGAAACATATTATCCTGTTTAATTGCTTAGTTCCAATGCATATTATTGGTTTTCATATGAATATGATAGATCTGGTTTATTACTGTGGTATCAGTGTCAGAGAGGTGCAAACCGCTGTGACAGAGTAGAGAGTAAGGTCTCATGGATCAAATCAATAGACTTACCTTTGTCATCAGCTTTTAGAGGAGATTTTAGCCATTTACTGAATTATTCTGGAAACTAGCAGCAGTATTCATGTCAGGTGTTTGTGCAGTGCTTGTCCATGTTATGGAGAGCTGAGAGCTAGTTTCATTTTTGTGCACTGGCTTGGGTGCCATTTTTTAGCTTCTTCACATAGCAGCATCTTCCCCAATGATCAGTTTGCACCTCATGCTTATGACTTGGGGGCTACACTGAGACTTCACACTTAAGACCAAGGGGCTAGGAAGAAAATCAAAAGGACTTTCCTGAGCACCTTGGGAGCTCCTCTTTTGCACAACTGGAAAAGCTCTGTACCATCAAACATCACCAGATGCACGACATTTTTGTGGTTGGTATATCAGAAGGGGCAGATCCATGTTCCAACCTTGCAGCAACAAGTCCTACATGGTTTTGCTGAGAGAAGCTTTCTTGGACCACAGTGCCATGGATAAGCATACACATTAACATACTGTGACCACTTTACTGAAATCTATAGCATGATGCCACTCCATTACTACATTAATTAGTTTCATATACTGAATAGTTGTGGTTAACTGGACTCCACCAAACAACATGTTGTAATGAAGTAGTAAAATTAAATTGCAAAACCATTATGCCATGCTTGACAAAATTTCAACTTGAGATTCTATTAATGTTTCTGGTTTATATTCACTTTTATACATGCCCATTATATTCAGCAAGAGAGAATGTTTGTTGAAATGAGTCTGTTCTGTGCAACACATTATCTTTTGAACAACAGAATATAATCGGGGGGTCGGGGGGTGGGGTAGGGGGGTAGTTTTTTTTCTTAATATTATCCCCTTACCAGTCTCTACTTAATAGGTAAGACTATACTTTCCTAAAAAGCAGGCCTTGGAGGATATCTGGGTGGAGGCTGGGTTGCTGCCTTGTGCAGAAAAGGCTTCTGCTCCACATGATACTTTTTTTTTTCCCACAGATTTCCAGTCCCTAGACAAATGTTTCTTCCTTTCTGTAATCACCCCCTCAGGGACCAAGAATTACATGAGAAGTATATGATATTAGTATTTCATGAGGTCACACAGTGGCAGAAAAATACTTTCACGTCTTCAAAGCTTCCTTGGAGACTGTGTATAGAGACTCACAGAATGTTGCTCATTGAACTGAATTGCACTGAGGAGGAATTTCAGAGTATTTTGACACCTAAATCTATTTATGAGAGAGTAAAGGAATTAAACTACAAAATATAATCTGGTCATATCCAGATGTCTCCTCCCACATACACCTCGTTCCTCCTGTATCTCTATGTAAATACAATATTACCTTTTGATTTCCTTGTGTGAAATGGTGTAAACCTGTCCTGTGTTATACAAACTTTTATGCTGTATCACTGATGACAGAATCTGAGTACTCTTATTTGGTTGCCATGGCTTCCAGAGATGGCAAGATTGCAATGGTAAAGGGATTTTATTTACATCCACCCACACAGCCTGTTGTTTGGAATCCTGGCCCAATACGTATTTGCAGAAGATGAATTTACTAAGCTGGGATTTTGTGGGTGTATTTGGTGGGGGCGGGTGTGTGTGTGTGTGGGCCGGGGGGGGGGGGGGGGGGGGGGGGGAGGGGAGGGGGGAAAAGATCATACTCGCCTTTACATAAGCATTTGGTCCTGAATGAGCAGTGACCCGAGACCTTCCAGGACACACAAATGTTTTTGTTTCCATGCTGTGAGTTGGGACCCAAAAGGGAAAGGCCATGGAGCAGGTCAGTGGCCAGCATGGGTCAGTGGGGAGCTGGCCATCAGATGCGACTGTACAGTCTGGTGCTGCAAACAAGGCAGTGAGGGATACAAGGGAGGTGCCTTTTAAGACAGTCTTGGGCCAGTGCAAGCTCCCCTCGCATGGGAGGACAGACAGCCCAAGCCAGGTCTTGCCACAAGCCCCAGCTGGGCAAGAGCTCTGCCCCAGGTACAGTGGTGCAGGTCTGGCTGCACAGTGCCTGCAAGACCAGTCATCCCATCGGGCTTTGTTAAAAGGCAAAATTGCAGCTTGCAGAGATGTGATTGCTGTAAACCATTTACTGGATGGAGTTTTTGAGGAAGGTGGAAGGTGTGTTGCCAGGAGACGGGAGGTGAAAGGAGCTGCTGTGATTTACTAGATGGCTGGGTTAATGTGGGCGCTGCACCTCGCTAGATGGACATTGTAAGTTTAAATTAATAGTTAGGGCACCTAAATATTTACAGATGGGTGGTTTTTAAATTTGAATAAATGAATAAATACAGCTTTGAGGCTTGAGCCCAACACAGTATTTCCAAGTGCAGTTCAGAGCTGGCAGAAAAGCTTCCATTTTTGATTAGCGATAAATCTAATTGCAAAGGAATGACTGACTTTCAGAGCTGGGATGGTATTACAAGCCATCTGAGGGTAGGAATCAGGCTAAATGAACCTGATATAATGATTTATTTACAGCAACTGATACTTTTAGTAATCCATTATAATTGTATAGACAGAGATTTCATTATCCTTTCACATATTTGTGATCCCTTCAAGGGCTGGGGACTTGCAGAGCAAGCCCACAGAGAGAGGAGCAGTCAGAAGGCTTCATCCTGCAAGGTGCTGAGCAGGCTGCACTCCTCACCAGGCAGAACAGGGTATTCAGTTCTTCCCACAATTTCCCCCTGTGAATCATTCAAGTTGGTAGAAAATAATTGAATTTATTTTATTTGGGGTCTAATAAGGATAGGTAGTTGAATTCTGTTGGATTATTAGCATAAATCTCTAACTGAGTCAAAATCAATAAGTAAATATTTGTATTAGGGTTTTAGAACATTGTTTGAATGCATTTCCTGTACATGTTCATAGCTATCTTAGTTTGGGGGAGGGATGGGCTTTTAGCAACTACAGAATCAATTAAACTTGTAAGAATTCTTTTATTCCTTTGGAAAGTATTCATTTTTCAATTTTAAACAGGTGAGCCACTTTTTTGCCTCAAGTCTATACGTTTTTTTGAGATAAATGGGCACTGTATCATAACAGCATATCACACCCTATTCTGCCTTCTAAACTAAGATTACACTTCCCAAGTCAAAGGTTTTCCTTTAAAAAAATGAGCTGTTTCTTAGTTGAAACCTCAGTTTTTCTCTGAAAAACAACCTAGATGAAACCTTTTTGACTAACTGTTGTTAGGCCAGTACAGTTTGCAGAAAAAGTGCTGGCTAGTGCAGCCCTTAGGTATGTCCATCTCATAGTTCAACAGCAACAGCAAGGAAAAGGCATTGGCAGTGCTGGCTTTGTGCTGCTTAAGACCAACATGCTTCTGCCAGGAACATCACTACCCCATCCTCTGTTTTATCTCTTCCTCTGGGAGGCAGTCCGTTGAGGGCACATATTAAACCTGAAAGGTTTGAAACCTCACCAAAGTGTAGGGTTCTTTTGCCTTATCCCCATCTCTGTCGCTTTTCAGGAACATTAGGTAGGCTGATGTGTTGTTCAAGGGGTCCAAGCACAGGATGAGATCACTGGTGCCTTGTCTAAGGCTGGAGAGTTGGAATGAAGCATCTTAATTGTTCCTTGCTTGTTTCAGGTAGAAACCTGGGGTTTAAGTTGCTGTTAAAGGGATAAAAGTTCCCCAGGGAACAGGAGCAGCACAGCCGGTCAGCACATCTATCTATCTGCCAAGCCTAGGTAGGTAGGCACATCCACAACTCTGAAATGGGAGCAAATAGACTGAAGTACTGCTTCTACAGCTACAGTTGGTTGGGAAAGCAGAGAGAAAGCAAAAACACTGGTCTCATTCAAGTCATTTTCCTTCAAAACAAAAATAAAGCTGGTCAGCAAAAAACACAGAAAGTTAGCGGAGTAGAGCTTTTCAGATGTGGGCCATGCAGTGATGCTCTTCATCCCACATTAAAGTCTGGGAATCTGGCAAAGCATTCTGGCTTTGGGCACATCATTACATCAGGTGCCTTTAAAAATCCCAGCCTAAATCATTGCCATGGACAGATGGGAACAGTTTTATGCTGTCTTTTGTAAGCCATTTCTGGACTGTTCCTATCACAGATCTGTCTTTTCCTCTGTCACTCATATCAACACATAGTTCAAAAAAAGCAACCTGGATTCTTTCTTTTTTTTTTTTTCTTTTTTTCTTTTTTTCCCCAAAGCTAGGATACATTTTAATGCTTTAACACGGATGTAGACAAGAATACACCATGTGCACCTGGTAGGACTTAATCTACACAAATTCCTGGATGTTGGTAGAACAAAGGGAAATAATACAGGTTAATAGTACTTTAATATTATATCCACCAGAGAGTGTAAGACTCCAACAGAAAATGGTGGGCTGAGAGAAGCTAGAAGTTCTCTTTTCCTGGGATCTTTATGTCTGTACAATCTATTTGATTCACACTCAGCTGAACCCTTTCAGTGGAGACGCTCTTTCTAGCTGACACTGTCCTGGGGGATCCTTCACACACATGGTCCAGGAAGGAGAGGTAAGAACCTGACTTTTTCTTGGTTAACGTGGCCTGGATGACAGGTAGGGAAGATGACAATGAATCTGTTGTGAGATGAATACACGTGCAGTCCGTTGCTGCTGCCCCAGTGAGTCACAAGCACACGTACCCCTGAAAGTGCTGAAGACCTTGTGCAGGAGAAGCCTCCTGCAGCACATAAAAGCTGACTTAACCACAGACACAGCAGCACTGGTGAAAGCAGCAGAAGGTTGTAAAACTGGCTGGCCTTTGCCAAGTATGAATGATGGAATCCGAAGGTATCATTCGCAATCAAAAGCTGGAGCTGCTGAGCCTTCTGTTGGCAGTTGGCATCTCCTGGTGATGTGGGACTACTCCTGCTGAGCCTAGTGACAGCAGCAGCAATCCTGTCTGATATATCAGGGTTATGGACTCAGCCAGGAGGAGGAAATTCTGACTACATTCAGCACCTCTCACTTTCTTTCAGTGTTTTGAGGACCAAAATCTTATCCTAGAAATCTCTCTGGTGCAACCTATGTTAGTTTCATCCTAAAATAATCTTTGTCTGGGACCTAATCATCCCTGGGTGATACTAAAACCTGCAGTATTCATTGAACTCACGCTATGTTTGACAATGCCATTGCCTATCTCCAGGAGGCACTACTAGGTTGTGCTCTTTCAGGAAAAGGCTGCAGCTCTAAGGGTCCCCACAAAGCCCTGGATTCCCAGCTTTCAAGGAGCTGCAGAGCATGGACACAAAAGACATAATGGCTGACTAAAGGCCATGGCTACCAAGCAAGCAGGTGGACAGGACCAGTAGCCCATTGGCACACTTATTCTGTCTGTCTGCATTTAACACTTCTGTACTTAATGCCTGCAGAAAGGGACAGACATTTTCTTAGTAAAGAAATAAATGTAAAATGCTGGAAGCATGTTGTCTATACCTGTTGGTGTGCTCATAAATTCTGCTGGGAAGGGCACAGTTCACTCACCATAAGCTTCCTGAGGTCCTCCTAACCTCTGTATGTGTGTGTGTGCGTGTGGTGACTGCACAGCCCATAAGCCTTTCTTCATAACCCCTCCAGCCTCAGCTTTATCCTCCAGACCCTGATTGCTTTCGGTTACTGATGTGCATAACAACTCCGTGAACTCTGCTACTACAGCTTGAGCTCACATCGGTGGTGCAGTGTTTCCCTCACAGGTTTGCTGTTATAAAGCTCCATGGTGCTGTAGATAGCACTTCTGCCCTTGCTTCAGGACCTGTCAGAGAAAGGCTGCACACAGCAATTTGTGAACAATAGGACTAAATTTGCATCTGATTCAAAAGTAATTTCACATGGTTTTGAAAGAGTTTGTTCTTTTTTTTTTTTTTTTCTCTCTCCTTCCACTGTTCTCTTGAAGGAGAATTTTATTAAATGAAGCATGGAATAAAAACAAGGAAGAAAACCAGAGTGAGGGTTATATTGGAACACTTTAACCATTTAAAGCCCCTAAGAGCATATTTCCATGATACAACACTTGTTAGAGACCCACTTTGTTACCCCCAAGAAGATTGGTACTTTTGGATGGCAGACAGCAACAACCTGAAAAACAGCAGCTTAAAGTCTCAACGTGTAAAGCCATGCTAGTGCAGGTCTTCTCTTGCTTCAGACTAAGAGCCCAAGGATGAGGCCAGAAAGAAAGAAGCAATAAAGCATTTTTGCCAATTTTTATTAATGTTAGTAAAGCTGAGGCTTTCTTAAATTCGGTTGTTGACTCCTATGGGCGAGCACACTAATGACTGAGGTTTACTGGCTTACAGTAGTTAGGAATAGAAGCTTGGGAAGTGGACACCAGATTTATAAATATTCTGTTACTCTTGAACACTAAGCATAAATGGGAAAGATGCAAAAGGAGGAGAGGGATATTGAATTACACAAATAAAACCCTCCAGCTGGAAAAGCCCAAGGAATGTGTAGAGACGCTTGGAGTCAGAAAGGAGTTCATTGAAAGCTGCACTGGAATTAATGAGCTAAAGTAATGAAAGGATGTTCTGTCTCCCTTTCTGTCTTCTTAAAAAAAAAAAAAAAAAAAATGACAAGTGGGTGGGGGAAGGAAGGAGGACTTGTAGAAAGGGCAGGGGCCAATCTGCATCTGCTCCACTCTAGTAACAAAGCTCTTTTGGACCCAAAGAATCACAGTAGCTCCATGAGATCGCCACTGCAGTCCTTCCCAATCACATCCACTGCATGAGCAAGGACCCAGAAATATGTAATGTTCCTGTCTCCCCTTCCCTCAAAGCTCCTCTTTTATCATCAGTTTTTTCTCTCCATCTTGCACTCAGCTTTTCAGCCATCTTGAGACTGACTGTAGTGCAGCCAACAGGCTGAGACATTATGAGGCATCCAGAGCTGCCCAAGACTGGGAAAGATCTGTAAAAAAACAGAGAGAAACAGCGCTGACCAGGCTACACGGTTAACTGGGGAAGGGAGCCAGCAACCAGAGCAATAGCTGCTGTGGCTGACCTGCCAGCCCAAAGCATCCATCTGTGACTGACCATCTGCCTTGGATCCTGCAAGCATCAACAAAACACCATATTTTTCCCAGCTCTGCTATCCTTTCTCTCCTCCTTCCTCTTATGTCTGCCCATGCCTGGCCACAAACAGGGAAAACAGCATCTCAGAGCAGAACAGAAGTAACTGTGGCCTCCCATTTACGGGGATTGTTTGGCCAGGCAATACCCGTACATTAGCATGCAGAGCTGAGCAGGGTTACTTCAGCAGGTACCCTCCTTCCCACAGCAAATTAAAGTCTGAGGAAGCACCAGCTACTTACAACAGCAACATTATCAGGACATGACGGGACACAGGACAAATACGATGGGACATGACAGAAAGGTCACTGAAAGGAAAGGTGAAGTTCTTACTTTAAAAAATGGATAAAGCTGCTCATTTTAAGCTTTCTATCATCAAATCCTGACATTTTAAATTGTATTATATTGTTTTGTTTGGAAATAGGGGCAGCATGAACATAAGAGTCACTGCTGAGGAGAGCAGAACAGCTTCATTTTGTATAGTTTTATAAATAAAGAGGAAGCCAAAGAAGGCTGGAAAGACAGAGACAAAGCAGAGTCCATTTAAAGAGAGGTGATCCTACCTGATTTCAGCCCAGTGTGCATTCAAAGCTTCTTGTGGCACTTATCAAATACTGCCCACTGAGAAAGACTCTGATGAGCATTCCTCTTCTATTTCTTTGTCATTGAAACTGCTCCTAATGGCTACAGCAGCACACGTTGCTGCTTAATGCATAAAGCCTGCTGTGTTTGCCTACACAGCCACCTGAGTTGGTAGCATTAAATTCACAGGGCTGTGCTTTGAGTTACCTTGCAGAATGAAAGACTTCATATATAAAACAAACTGTATTCAGCTCTGACTCACTCTTGCTTTTCCACGGAAGATAGTATTAATATTAAATGCTATTTCTCCTTGGGGAACAGTATCATTTCCATTCTGTTGACAAATATCCTAGCAACACAGGGGTAGAGGAAGAGGAGAGAGAAAGTGTGACAGAGCTCTGGGAACTGATCTAAGGGTTTTGCACAACCTCAGCCATTGCACTGCTGTTTCTTTCGGCTGACCACATCTTTGCTGTTTTGCAATGCATCTGACTACTCTGATTCTCCCTGTGAAACCCCTGCCCAGCCTTCAAAAACCATCCCTGTGTAGATGCATAGGGCTGCTGAGAGCTGGAGTGCAAATGAGTAGCATCATGCATCCTAACGTGAAGCAGAGGTTTTGGGTAAGCAGAACATGTCCATGCTATGAGAACCAGACAGGAAGCAGACATCTTCATGGAGGCAGAAAAAAACAGACCCAGCAAAATCCTCTGAAAATGTTTTGTGATTCAAACAAGCCAGTTTCAGCTGTGCTAATGAGGCAGAGGTGGAACATTTCATTTAAGTCCTAACGAAATGGAATTACAGTGTCCCACTGACTTTCATCTCGGGGTTGTGGGCTGTGAAGTCTTTTGAAAATCTAAAAATCCCATTTTTAGATGTGATCCCTGAACCCCTGTAACTTTCTGTTCCAATGTACCACAAACATAGTAGCAAATGACTGACTAAGACTGAGAGCTTCCAATAAATATTGCAGGATATTCATAGAAATCAAATTTTTAATTCACAGTCTGAAACCCTACTGCTGAGAATTAATTCCATCGAGTCAGGAGAAAGACACATACAACATGGTTTATGCATCTGCATGAATATTTGGAATACGGCTGTTCACAAAGAGCCGACAAGCCACGGATTATTTGTCAAAAGTGTGCAGTGAATAGTACCAGGTAATGGATGCATTTGGGATGATCACAGTTAATTCACAGGTTATTCACAAACAAAACAAAAGAAGGTGATGAAATGTATCAACACCTGTAGGAATTATGCATCTAGTTGCAGTGGAGACACTGCTGTTTTGCAAATGGTAAGCACTTGGAAATGATGTCTTTTACAAAAATTTTGTGTTGAGACAGAAGAATGGGTAGAAAACTCTGGTCACTTATTCCCCCTCATTCTGCAGAATTAGAACAATAATCCTCATCCACTGTTGGTCATCACAAAAGACAGAATGCATCTTGCATTGTGTTACTTGGAAGACAAAGCAGCTTTCTGAAGTGCAATTTTGCAGACAGTACATCAAGAAGCTTGTCCAGGAGGAGTTTCCTCATGTGATTTTAGATCTCAGTCTCCTGTGCTGTCTGTAAGAGGCATCTACCATGCTTTGGGACATGACGCAGAGCGGACTTCCAAGAGAGTGCCCCAAAAAGCTGCTGGACATTTAGGTCTTGGTGATTGCTGAGCAAACTTTTGGAAACCACCCACACTGCCCATCTTAGGGAAGATCTGCATTCCAGTCTGTGGTGTCTGTAAAAAAGTATGTCCTCACCAAAACATATCCTATCCCCAATTAAGAGTCAAGAGTAATTTTAAGGAAAAGATTTCTCTGAGCCTAGTGGTGTATTTGTATAGAGGAAGGATGGAGGTAATTTCAGCCCATTTACTAAATATTTGGATTTTATATAAGTGCATCAGTGCTAATGTGCACTGTGCGTCAGTGCTTTTTTAAGGGAGCGGGAAAGTTATTTGTTGTACATGAGGATGTTTGAACAGGATTTAAGAAATGAGTAGGAGCCTATGTAAACCTAATAGAGCTTGAAAAGCTTCTCAACTCTGTCCTATAACATTGTTTTACCAGCAGACCTCAATATTGGCATTATGTGAAAACCCTCTCTGAAAGGGACAGTTTATACAAGTTCTTTGTTACGTGTTGCCCTCCAGCTGACGCAGGGATGAGTGGGCACCTATCCACACCACAGTACACACACAATATTACATAAATGAAATCTCCATGTGCACACCTGTCTAGCCTCAGAAAACAACTTCACATAGCTTGCTGAAATATGGGGGTGATGGCCATGTCCCATACTGACTCCTATCCTGAGACAGAAATTTTCCCCCTGGACCCGTATTATTTCTCAATGAACTATTCAGATACACAAAGACACTTAAAGCTTTGAGGTATGATACTGGAAGTGGTTTCACTTTCCAGGACAAAGAACTACGCTGGTGAAAGCTGGCATAATATAAATAACTTGAGGACAAAGATTTCTTTCCCTACACAGAAGAGGAAGAAGGAATAAAAGGTAAGAACACATGTCCATAAAACAGTCATCCATCTCTTTTTTACCACGTCTTTTCCTAGATCCCTCTCAGTTTATTAATAAGGTGGTGGCTTTTAATATTATTTGCATATTTTTAGTACCTCTTCATAGCTGTTACGTATATGTGTACATGACTGTACATATGCACACACACATATGTATCTACACATTTATGCATATACATCCATAACTGTATGTTATATGTAGCAACACATGTACATACCTGCAACTTTCTGTCCTGTAGAGGCATCGCTTTCATTTGTGTCTCTTCCTTGTGCCTTCTTTATCTCTTTACTGGTCTGAATGTAAGTTTTCCACACAACAGATATGATTTCAACATCTTTTACTCAAGTGTCAATCCACAGCCACTGCAATGATTGAAATTAAATCACTCTGGAGGCTTCTTGTGGCCAGTGTAGATCAAAATATGGGCAAACAGGGACTGTTTTTGCCTCCATTGCCAGCACAGATGCACTTTGCAGTTGCTGAGGCAGAAGATCTGAGGTTTTTTTTTTCCAAATGTAAAATGAATTTAATATTATCTTGACTTTTTCAGAAAAGTACTGAGTGGAGAGCAGAGGTTAGAGATATTCTGCATGTGACCTTGCCCCAGCACAAGCTTCCCTCTTGCAAAGCTCTGCAAACTGTCATTGGGCCCTGTGATTTATCTGTCCAAACTTGACCTTGTGGTTTATCTGAGCCTATCTCTCAAACCCCATGACAGGGACTCCTTGCATGAGGATGGGTTACTTTAAGGGTCATGGGGGATGCCAAGAGAAGGTGGAGGCTTCCTCTGTGTGTTGTTGAAGTTGTAGATGAGGAGAAACATATGACAGCCAGGCAAAGCAAAGGCAATCATGAAAGCAGTTTGGCTTGACTAGCCTTTGCTTTGGTGGCATGACACCGTACCAGAGTAAAGAAACCATGACCTCTGTGTTGCACCCTGCCCTATCTTAGAGAAGAAAGGCTATGCAACATGCTGGCTGTTTCTGCTGCAGAGCCACAAGCGGCCCCACAGTCAACCCCGTGCTTGAGGTGGTCTGAGATCCCAAAGCGCTCAGAGAGAGCTGAACTTGAAATACTGTGAATCTCCTTTCAGGAAGCACAAAAAAAAGGGAATGGGAGAAGAAGAGTATTTGTCATACCTTCCTCCTCCTTTTTTGTCTGGACTCATGCCAAGCACATCTGGCCAAAGAGAGGGGAAATGTGGTTTCCACAAGATGAAACTTTGAATGGATACAAGCAGTTTCTAAGGAGACCTGCTCTATAATTGTAGAGGAAATTACAAGCTGAATCATCTGTGGTTTGGGGAGAGAAATCAATGATATTTTGTAAGTTGAACCCAACTGTGCTGACTCTTACCAAGGAGGAAACTGGAAAGAAATCAATTCCAAGAAGTTTCAACAAAAATCCATCTTAATTCAGGTCTGACAGATCTGTTTTGTTCTCTTTCTCTAAAGCAATGTGATGCACCAGCCTGAGATCCCTATTACAATTGCAGAGACAGACCTTCCCAGCAAAGACAGACTAATACACCACACTCCGGGGCTGCCAAGCCACTTGCTGCTGAGCCTGGGGAATGCACCAGGGGCTGCACACCTTTCAGGGCTGGCCTGCCGAACCTGCTGGTGTCTCTCCAGAGGGCAGATCCAAAGCACAATCTGCAAACTGTGATGCATTGCACCACACATTGAAATGGATTGCTGAAGCACAGCAGTACCCACTGGACCCTGTAATGACAGCAGCAAACTAATACTGCTTATAACCTAAATGGTATCTGACTCCTAAATTAGTGCTCTTCATATGCTGATGCTTTACACATTTTAACAGTATTTTTTTTTTAAGACAAGGGGAAAAAAGCAAGACCCTGAATATCTACTAGCATTCACCCTTCATTTTGTAGTTTTACTTTAGTGAATGTCCCTGTGAAATGCTGAACTCAGCTTAGTTAAATCCAAAGAGATAATAGGGAGATAATACTCTATCTTCTGGAAAGCTAAGTGAGACTTTCCTTTTGTGTTGTTTCTTTTTGGTGTTGAGAACTCCACAGTCAAACATTGCAATGCCTGGTTCTTGCCCCTAATCTTTGGCAGATTTAATCCTACATGTAGTGTAATTCCTAACCCGTCTCACCAGGACTTATCCACAAAACAGACCTGCCAAAATCTGTGTCAGAAAGGCTGGATTAGCTACAAAGATCACTGTTATTTACTCAACAGAGAATGACGTTGACCCAAGCTGAGGTACTGGCTTCTTCAAAACAGGAGTATTCATAATTTCTTCTCTAATTCCCTCAGTTGTCTTTCTTGTACCTGATTCTTTTTTCCTCCCTTTCTGCTTCTCTTCTTGTGTGTCAGTGTTGACCAAAACTACCTGGCACTCGGCCCAGTGCTGCTGGTGAGGTTAGTTGCATTCTGCCTCGCCACAGGACACATTCAAGTAGCAACGAACCAACTCCTGTTTGGAACTTGGACCTTCTGGACCTTCTACTCCTTTCTCATACCATCGTGCCTCCTCTATTATCTCAAGCATTTGAGCATGGAGTCTATTTTCCTCATGTGGCAAAATAAGGCATATATAATAACCAGTGAAGGGAGGTCAAGGAGGTTCCTGGGGATCTTTCATTGTAACAGGACATAAAACTGTTCCTGTGTATTCCATTCCCAAGCTAGCTGAGGACACAAGAAAGAAGCACTGTAAATAATATCCTTCCAGACAAGATCTTCTGATGTCTCCATTTCTGCTCAACTGTTTTCTTATACTCCTTTTCATTGTAAGGTTCATTTTGCCTGAATTTAGCTGTCAAAAAGGTGGAAGGACCTAGGCTGTGCTGTTCAGTAAGGCCCTACAGTGACAGCCACTTCATCCTACCTCCCCTTAATGCTTTTCTTACACTGGGTGTATGGCAGCCTGGACATACCTCCTGTTCTCTACTGGCTGTACAGAAAACCCATGTAATTACTTACCCTATAGGCCCAACTTACATTCACAGAGTAGCTGCTTGGATCCCACTGTTCTAGTTTGTGCTCTTTTTTTGAGCAATGCTTCTCTCTATTCCTCTCTTTTTCCATCTGTGATTTCCCTCCCTTTGAAAACACAAGCTTCCCATGGATTTCCTTATCACTTCACATTTCCATTTCTATTAGATTTGCCTTTCTGATGTTCTTTTATGACCCTGTCCCTTTCCAATCCCTAACCATTTGTTCCACATTTTTCTTTGCTTACCTCTTATTCATAAAGCTCTAGGCATTTCACATCTCCTGTGTTTAACCCTCTCTACTCTGCAGAAAACCCACTGGACTGAAAGAGCAGGAGGTCACCTAACTAACACTGCCAGTGCAGATGAGAATGAATTCCTTTGTAAATTTGCTCAGGTAATCCGGTTCTGGATGGGGTGAACTTACCAAAGGGCAAGTGTTCCATGACTAGAAATGAAAACAAATATCAGCTGAAAGAACTTTATGACTCAACTGATTAAAAAAATCTACTATAAAAAATGCTTTTGTTTTCAAGTGAATGGTTTCCCTTTGCAGCCATGGAAAATCTTTTCAGCATTCAGTCTCAGCAAAACTAAGGAGTTATCAAAAACCTACAATTTTTTTTTACCTTTCAGTGGTTTTGTGGAGTAGGAATGGGGTAAAACAGGAGTCTTAGGAAAAAAACTTTGAAATTATAAACTAATCAACATAATATTCCATTTATATGTTCTAAAGAAGGAAAGTTGAGGTATGAATTTCAAAGGAGAAGCTGGACAGCGGATAATAAGTTGTCTATTTAATCTCTGTTTGGCAGAATGTCAGGTCACTAAACTAGACTTGGTGTTATGAAAAGCTGGCATGAATATTTTCTTTCAGATTCTTTTAATGAATTCATTTGGCATGTCTTCCTACTCCTAAGTATTCCAGTCAATGAATTTATTGGAGCTATTGCTGATATGGTGAATTTAGAATTAACATTGTAGAATAGTAAAAGCCAGTGAATTTCAGTTTGGTAAATGCCTGTTAGAAGTAAAAACTTGATTCTGTAATTTTTACTCATGTAACAGGACGCAACAATGACCTGTGTGTCCATCCTGAATGCCTCAAATTCTGAATGTCACCTACCTGCAATGAATTACTCATGAGTGCTATAGTCTATTCTGAATAACAAATATATTCAAGAAAGTTAAAATTTATTTGAGGACAATTCAGGAAGAGAGGATGAGGTGAAATTAATCTAATATGGAATTAAAAATGAATTATTCATGCAGCTCTGTAGGACAATAATATCCCCACAAGCAGTAACTGTATCGACATCCATGTGGAAGAGGAGCCGCCCCTTTAGTCCTTCTTCCATGCCAGCAAATATAAGCGTACCAAAAGGCTTTCAGAATTTAATAGCAACTTGCGGCTTCTGTTAAGCTTCTGGAGTTATTTTTTTGCCAGCAGGAGTCATTGTTGAAATGGAGTGATGGATCTCTTGACAACCTTCATCCAGAGGCCTCTGTTATCCCTTTTCAGAGCTGTTAGAGGACTAGTTGACCGCCTGTTTAACATAAAAATTTGCCTGACCTGACCCTGAATATTTGAGTTAAGAAAAACCTGGGATGATTTATGTTTCACATAGTTTACCTTGCTCTTGAACCTCTGCTATCCCTGTGGGATGAGTATTTCCAGGATTAGCTAAAGAAAACATCATCTTATTAAAATGTTGCCCAAAGCTGCAGTGCACATACTATGGAAGCACAAGTTAAAAGAAAATTGGATTTCCAGAGACTGAGCTGAGATTGAATTATTTCATTTCAGGAGTGAAACAGTTCCCTTTTCACTTCTTCTTGTTTTCCTTTGTGGTCTCTCTTTGTCTTTGTTCCCAGGTAGGGGTGAACGGGACCAACTGGTAGCAAGTGGCTACCATTCATCTGCATTTACAAACCAAAACTGTGGCACCTTTAACCTGTCACTGAACCACTGATGAAACCTGACTGGCTGCTTCAGGATTGGGAATAGAGTTCAACTGCAATCCATTAGTGCAGAAGAATCTTTTGCATCGAAAAATCAAGTTCTTATACTAAAAAAGCAGAGCTATACTAGCATTACACTTTTCTGTTCTGTTTGCATTATTGTGGTAATGTTCTTGTAGACTATGTTTAAAATGATGCTATAAAAATAAATTCTGATTAGATTTGAATGCTTGATGAAATCAGCATACAATTTAAATTTTCCACAGGGTGTTCAAGAATATTCATAAGAGCTCTTTAATTATTAAATAATTACAAATCACTCATTTAAACATTATTCATTTCACTATTTAATCATGCCAAGTCATACATTTTAAACCCTAGAATTTTTCCTTTCTTAGTGCCAGATAGTTCCAAGGAAAGTTAATTGAATGTTTTCAATATTTAAGTAGTTAAATGGCTAGTTCAATAAACTGCAATAGAGCCATAAAATGAGGCCCAAATCACAGGGAGAAGTCATGAGTGTATCATTGGGCCCAGGAGGTGGTGTACCACTTTGTGAACTGCATAGGATGACACTGTTAAATTTTAAAAAAACAACAAAACCCCAAAAAACTACAACCAAAGAACCCCACACACAACAAAACAACAACTTGCTGTCTTCGTTAGGTTTGTCTGAGCTCTCAACATGATCCATGACTGTGTTCCCCAAAGGCAACCATTTTCACATTCTTTTCTTTTGTTGTAAGTAGCCCTATTGCTTTTGACTCCATCCATTACTTGCAAGCTCCTATGCCGAGGTACTTTCCTTCACTATCCAAGAAGATAAATGGAGAAGTCTGGGCCAGGAAGGCTTGCTTGACTCATCCAGATGATGACAAAACACCTCACAGTTAGGAAGGATGAGAACAGCAAAAATTTAGTTAGCATTTCAGCCATCCTATTATCCAGCACAACTTCAGAGAATAATTACAGTGATATAAGTAGCAGCTGCCTTATTTACCTAAGCGTTTGCTGTACAGCAGGCATCAGATTTCCCCCTTCATGAGTAAACAGAGGATATGAGCAACCTAAGAGTAAGAGTGGGTCAAGGGCTTCCTTAGGACTGGACTCACTTGCTGTTAGAAGAACAAATATCTAGCTTGGATAGCACGTACCTTTTCATGTCCCTAGGCCACCTGAGGTGTTGTCCTGCCCAGGAGGGCTGCCAAGGAGCAGAGGACAACAGATACAAGGCCACTCAAGAGGCTCATCTTCCTGAACATTGGGACAGCTGTGTTCCCTCGGAATCAATGACTTTCCCTGTAATTATCTCAAGGAACGCCAACCATACCAAGACAAAATTGTTTTATACAAAACATATTTTTTTTCCTAGCTGACTGTTATTCCAGAATTTTAATAACTCCACAGCGGTTTGTTCACGGTCACAAGGGAAGATGGTAGCAGAGCTGGGGATAAAGTTGAGGAACATCTCATCCTCATTCTTCAAACCATCTATCTACCAAGGAATGCAGCTTCCCAAATCAAAGTGACAGAATGAGTTCAAAGGGGAAGCAACAAACTGACCAGTTAATCCAAGCATCATTTCTCCAGCTGATACTACATCATATTGCCAGAGATGTGGCCCACTCCTTGACCTTATTTTTTGAAAGAATAGCTTTCCCTAGAGAGGGAAAAGGATTCTGTGTCCTTGAGGTAGAGCTATGAAGAGCCTTATTAGTCATTGAACGAAGTTTCTTTTCTTCCTTAGCAGGCTGTTTCAGATTCATTATCTGCAGAAATAGCCATGGAAAGGCTGACAAAATATCCGTCTGCTTTACAAGGTCACCACACAGTGTGGCCACCAGCGTTCAGGTAGTAAAAGAGTAAAGGCTACAAGCCTGCTGTGCCACAGAAAGACAGGTCAGAAAGGTGGACAACATTGCAAATAAGCAGGTGTAGCAAAACAGAGGTCTGTAACGCCTAGGAATTATAAATATATTAATCAGAATATAATGAATATTAAACTGCTTTTGACTCGTATGTATAAGGATGGTGTAAATGACAACAGAATGTAAGTATTTTGTAACACTCATGGCACAGCAAGACAAAATGTATAAGCATTTTGCATAAGCATGTGAGCAACATGCCTTCCAAAGATGGGGTGTAGTTGCAAGTAGGTGGCAACTAATTAACAAAAATTTCCAGATAGAGGATAAGTGCAAGGGGCTACAAATAGCCAGGACAACCTGCCAAATACATGCGAAGGATGACTGACAAAGCAAAAAACCATGGTAAGTGATACTGGGAGCAGATGAGTTCCTCCTTTTTGAGAGCAAGAAGTAACATAAAACCACCAGCCATAAGCAAGAAACATGAGAGAAAAAAGGCAAGCCCACTTCAGTTCTGGCTTCTCTCATCAATGAGCTCTCAAGCCCGGTCACCCAACCCTGGCAGCTAGGGACTATCGAAGACCACAACCAATCAGTGCCAGCTGTGAGGCTTCATCTCCACCACGTTGTGTACTCACAGCTGACTTGCAATATGGCTGTTAAAGACCAACAGTGGTGATGTTGAGCAATGTGTGGGAATTAGCCATGAGCATAAAAGGTGTTCTTAATGAATGGATTTAGTAAAGTTAAAAGTTTAAAACTTCCCTGATCTGTCAGCCTCCTAAGCATTTCCACGATGGCAATCGTTAATTCCATAACTATATGGCAATCGTTAATTCCATAACTATATATACGCATTCAGTTTGCATACCTGCAACACAAGTTCTCTGCAACAGCAGGGATTTCTTTGCAAGAAGTCCTAGCTAATCCTGAGGAATGAACACATACTGAGAAAACTGAGGTGCTATAATAAGTATTTTTCAAGATGGAAAGACTTTCAACAGCAAGGGGAGAAGAATGAATGGATTGGGGGTTTCATAATGTAAACTCCCTATCTTCAGCATCAATACAAACATACTACAGGATCTGTAGCCTAATCTGCATTCAGTGGATCACTGTTAAGCTATTGAAACTGAAGCAATTGCTTCAGTTATGTTCCTAATGAATATTTGTTCACACCAGGGAAGCCTTACCACAGTTAGCAGTAACTCACGATTTAGCGTATCTGCAGGCAAGGTCAGCAGAAATAGCAAGGCGCTGGACAGTGAACTTGAGCCTTGCCCCAGAATGAAAATAGTGACTTTTTATTATTCAATGATCCCAAAGCACTTTCTGCAAGTGAGCAAAACTGCACCTCTGCACCTCTGCTCATCTGTAAACAACAGATGAGCCAAAATGAGGTGCAGGAGGGGGGTGATAAGTTTGTGGCCTATTTTAATACTACAGGACAGTGTCAGTGGCTGGAGAGAGAAACTACAGCTCTCAGCTGCCAGGCTGCCTCCTTCCAGAGCATGATAGCACCAGTTGTTCAGTACCTTCAGGTGCCAAAAGATGGAGAAAAACTCCTGGAGTGGGATTTTTCATGCCAGCACCTTTAGGTATCCAAATTCTTTTGGAAATGTGACCCACAGACACACAAGCACACTAGCTTTGAAAAGTTTCCCATATCCTGTTAATAAACAGAGGCCTTCCATTTTCAGACAATAAATTAAACATCCTCCCTGAGCTTTACATGTTTAGGAATACTGATTGTTAATTCCTTTTTAAAAGGTAATTGATCATTGTGTTCCCAGCTTACATGAATGAATCTGTCTATATGCTGTGATCATGAACTAGAACGATTTTATTCATAATTTATATTATGGTGATGCCCAGAGGCCATAACAGTGAAGGAGGCTTCATTATCCTAGGTGCTATCCGTGTTGCCAGGAAGACATACTTTCTTGCTCTGTGTGTTTATAATTTAATTTATGAAAAAAAGCACTAGGGCTGATGAAGAAGAAAGGTTCTTAAGAAGCTGTGACCTAATTTGCCGTTCTGGGCTCCCGTGCTGTCTTGCAATGATGACGACCCTGTTTTGAAATGTCTGGTCTATTTGTTCTTGTGTGGCAAAACACAACATGGAGGCATAGGGAGGCGAGCACCACTCCCTGCAGAAGACACATTTGACCAGGCGTTCGTTAAATTGTCTGCTCACAGACAATTGGAGAGAAATGTGAGACAATACAACTGAGAAGGCCTCGCCAAACCATCTGAACTTTGTGGTAGCCCCATACGAGGGTTTTATTGCCGTCAGTCAATCACCCAGCATGTTTGGCCTAACTTGTGGGTTCTTTTCCCTCAGGCAGTCAACGACATTAGTGTCATGTTAACACAGCTCTCTGAGCTATGCAAACAAAAGTTTAGTCCTGATTTGTGTAAGCGGCTACCACAACATGCAAGCAAAAGGAATAAATGCAAGTAATTAGGCGTAGGGTTTGTTTTGTGATGGAATGGTCCAGAATGGCACACCAAACCATATTTTGGAAAGAAAAGAAAATTGCTAGTACTCTTAGTATTTGATCAGTAAAAATGCCCCTGAACTGGCATTCAGAACCATCCTTTCACACAAAACTAACCACAGATAGATCTGTAACTTCACTCATACAAAGTAGGGCTAGGGGACATCAAATAAAAGTAACAGAAGCAAATTCAAAATAAACAAAAGGAAGCAGTTCTTCACAAGGAGAATTTGTTGACAAAAGATGTTGAACCAGGAAGTGTATATAGATTCCAAGGAAGACTGAAAAGATTGGACAAGTCCAGTGAAGGTCAAAAAACCCTGGTCAGGCTCAGAAAATTTCTAACTTTAAAGGAACTGAAGGCTGAGAAAGTATTAGTGTGAAACACTACAACTGCTTGCCCTCTCTTACCCTCTTCCCTAAGTCTCCAGCTCTCATCAGTGTTGGGATCAGTATACAGGACCTGAAGAACATTTAATTTGACCTGCCACTTTTGTATTACATTTCATGTTCTTAACAAATTTACAAGACTATTTGGATTTTTTGCTTTCGGAGGTTTGTTTTTTTGGGTGGTTTTCCTGTCTTCTCCCTCCCACTAGCCAGGAGGCAAAAGCATAGATCTTCATGTGAACATGTAGGTGTCAGATTTTGCACGCTATCTCATGTGCAGGCTAGATGTCTACTTGCAAGTACACAGATGAGATTAAAGATCATCCTTGGATCATAGCAAAAAAAAAGATTTATTTTTTTCTGCCAGGTCATAACTTTGCCTTCCACTATTAAAAGTGCATATCAGTGTTAAGGTAAATGCCATACAATCTGAATAAAAAGCCCACCAGAGTCTACAAATTACATACATCAAATGCACCTAATCCTGTATCACCATGCTAAAAGGATGAAAAATTACAGCTCTCTTCACTTTGATCTGGTAAGAAATACATAAAACCCTGCTTTTCTTTTTCTACAGCAAGAAATCCATTTCTGTAGCCACACTTGGCTGTGCTAAAGGGAAGGAGGAGAAAAAAAAAAAAAAAAAAGACGCAGGTTAATTCAGTTTCCAAACCACTACAATATACCACAAAACCCTCAGCTACTTTACACACAGCCTTCACCTCAAGAGACTCTAACAATTTTCTTCTTGCTTCTAGGTGATGATTAATACACAGGCTCCAAATACACAAAGGGGTAATAAAACACCCTATGCCATGCACACATATTGAATTGAATTCATCATTCCTTGAAGGTGTTGGAGGTGCTGCCAGCAGGTCTTCCTGGGAAAAAGCACTTCTCCTGAAATGTTATGTTCTGCTTATGAAGGGGACACCTTATCAGAGGGGGAAAAAACCCCCAACAACAACAATAACAACAAACTAACTGGAAGGAAATATCATTGGACAGTTTAATTAGACATTTAGTAACCCAGAAATAAAATACTTGGTCAAAGAAGGTGCTCAGTCTTACTGGACAGGACCTGTGTTACCATAGAGAAATGCCTCTTCAAAGATGGCCCAGTGAAAAAGCAGGCAGTAAAAAGAGAAACAAGGAGGCTGCTGTTCATAGCTGCACACAAGAAAGGCCTGACCTCATTCATCTGGATACTAAACCATCAGGACTGCACAGCTCTTTTCTTTTACTGCAAGGAAGCTGACAAACTGCACTAGTGTACAAGGGCGAGAAGATAAGTGGATGTGTTTTGAGCCACCTCTCTAGGGCATCCTTACACTATGTTATCACAGAAGTGCTTTCCACTCCTCTCAAACCTTCTCTTCTTTAGTAAGTGGTCACAATGCTGGGAGCCTTAGTAGCCAGAGATCGAGCCCATCTTCACCTGCTAGTGAAGAGTCACCTCACAGGCAATTAATGCCAGTCCATGCAGACCACTGGCAGCATTAGCATAAATGGTTGATATCCTCACCACCTCACCAGCTGAGCCAGCTTTAACAGTATCTCCAATGTTGGCAAGACTGGAATTTTTTTTATTTTTTTTTTTTAGAAGTGAGAGATTGATCACTCAGACAAAAGCATATCTCTTAAATTCAGATTTGTAGAGGAGCTCATTTTCTCTGTATCTGCTTCTACCAGCATCGTTATCAGAGCTGATAAACTACAGGATGGTAGTGCCTCGGGAGCCCAAGCTAGCAAATCACAGCTCTACTGTGCCAAATTGTGTGCAAACAAAAGGACAGCCTTGGGTGGGTTTCACTTACTTAACCCTAGACATCTGCCTATGTAGTCACCTAAGGACAGTCATCCTGCTTTCAACCCCTAGGCTATGGAAAACAATTGGTGTGTTTAGGGAGCAACTCCTCTAACCAAGGCAGTCCTCTATGCTAGGGTGAAGTGAATCACACCTAAAAGCCCCCATTTCTCTGCAAAGGCCATGGATAGAGTGGAGAGCAGACAGCTCAGATATTGATAGATGCCTACATGTAGGTAAATAACACCATCGCCTCTGTTCTTCAACAGCTTTTGTCCACAAGTCTACTGGTGCAAATACTGCCAACAAGATATTTTCCAAGGATTCCTGTTTAAAATACTTCTGTATTCATTCAGTCAAACAATATCAAGTAATCTTACTGGGCTAAGGTTATAGAGCCAGGTATAGAAACAAAGCTAGACACTGAGGAAAAAGACAGCCTCCTTCACCTCTTTAGGTGGCTGGTTAATATGAAAATCTGCTGCTCAGATCAGGAGGACAGCCATGGAGTTTAAACAGTCCCCTGCTCTAGCCAAGACACTGAAGTGCTGGCCAAAGTGGACTCCAGCTCTGTGGATGGATTCTGGAGAAGCCACAAGGGCAGCTGAGTCCTGAGCACCACCAGCAAGTCGGAAGTCTTTGACGTGAGGAAGGACACAATGTGCCCTTACAAATTAGTGCCTTAGAAAAGGCCAGACTGACCCCTTTGCTAAAGCCACAAGGCCCTTCCCAGTGAACGACAGCTTCCCGATCTCTTCTGAGCAGCTTAATGAATCTGAGATTTCTGCACGGACAAAACATTTTGTGTTGTCATTCCAAATATCACAGGCAATACTGGTCATCCAACACCCCTATCTCAGTTTTTCCTTATATACCTAATTTCCTCCAAACTCATCATTTACCTGTTTAGTTAGTAATATAAAGCACCCTAAGGACGCAACAGTTTTGCTACCCCTGTGTAAAGTATCCATGTATTGGATAAAAATCATTGTTCATGTATTGAGCAAGGAAAGGTGATCAGCAGGATCTGCCTCTGAGTGCGAAGAAGATGCTTTCATCATTTCAGACCTATGTCCCTCTGATCAGCAGCTGACCCTTCAGCTCTGGGAAGGCAGCACCAAGACTACTAGCAGAAACAGGTTCAGACTGTGTGCTAGTAGATTCAGGCAAAATGCGCTTGTTAGTGTCTAATTAGTCAGCTCTGCACACCAATGGCAGCTGAAGAAATGTGCTGTACTATGAGTTTCAGGAGCTTTCACCACAGGAAGCAACATTCTGTTATAATGTAGATTTCTGGAATACTTGCAAAAGCCCTTAATGTAGGACAGATCTTTTCATCACTCACTGCCACATCTAAGAAAAAGTGAGGGTAGAAAGTACTTTGAGAATAAATATTTTAATAGGTGAAACAAGGAATTATTAATCCTCTGCTTCTCAGGAAGAATATAAAGTATATATAATTTCCAGGACGAGGTGATTAATGGTGCAGCAGCTCAGTGAGAAACTTTCTTCATTAGACTGAAGCAGACATGCAAAGCATGTGGGGCAACAACACAGGAAGGGCAACACATTGGGCTCCCCCCAAAAAGTACAAGGAAAGAAGGGATGAGGGAAGGCTCAGG
Organism: Falco biarmicus; assembly: GCF_023638135.1. NCBI lineage: Eukaryota > Metazoa > Chordata > Aves > Falconiformes > Falconidae > Falco > Falco biarmicus. The sequence continues at coordinate 33,570,075 of NC_079289.1, forward strand.
CAGTGTTTTCCTTCACTCGTGCGGATTTAAGGCCAGAGACTTTTGAGCAAGTGGAGCACTCAACATGCAAGGCCTCCCTTATTCTGTCCAAAGTAAGCTGTATAAGCTCTTTCCATGTCAAGGGCTATTTACCCCCTGCTTCAGGTGGGAAAACATATCTGAAGCCTACCACTAGTTACCACTATTCTATTTGTTGGATTCAATGGGGTTTTGTGTGTCTACAAAAAAAGGGAAGCTAGTAATTCAGAATTGTGGAAGTCCAAGAGGAGGCATGGGAAAGGCGTATTTTTTCCTGTATTTAGTTATCTAGAAGGCAGCTAGTCTGGTTAGAAAGAGCCATCTTGCAGGGGAGTGCCTTTTTGTTCCAGTTATTTTTTTTGTTTTATTGAGAGAGGAGCTTTTGTTTGTTTGTTTGTTTTACCTTGTTTGTTTTGATGTGGGTTTTGGTGGGGTACTTTTTGACACATTACTTTGTAGAGGGTTTTCAGGTCTGAAAATATCATGTAAGGTAGGTTCCAAGACTTGAAGTTAAGGTAATATAAAGTGACAATCAAGAAAGTCTGTTTTCAAGTCTTCTGAATTAAAAAGGGATACTATCAACATAACCTGAAATGGGGAGAGCTTATTTTGGTGCAGCATTTCTGTAGAAACTTTGCACTTGAAAGCATAAATCAGGTAGTTTTGACATGAATTAATACATCCAAAAATATATAATATTTATATATATAATATATATATATAAATTTATATATATATAAAATTTATATATATATAAAAAATATACATAAAATATTATAATATATAATACATCCAAAAAACAAACAATTGGGGTTCTGCAGACTCATGCAAAGGAAATTTCTTGCTGCTTATAAAAGTCGTCTCACCGACATAAATACGGCTGTTTGTACAAAAGCTGAGGCTTGCTGGGTGAACCCAGCTGCTTCAGGACAGGGAATGGGAATCAGATGTATACCCTAAAATAGTACTTTCAGATGAAGTGAGGCAGTAATGTGAGCGGCAGCAAGAGGAAAAGCCTGCTGCATGCACATACTGTATCAGCTCATCACGATCTGAGCTTCAAACTTTGGAGAAATATTAAAAAGTGAAACCACAAATGGAAAAATAAATCTCTGGAGTTTTTCTAAAAGGCTGCGTTAGGGCTTTCACTGTGTACTTTTGTTTTATGTTACAGACAAAACAATGAGTCATCTTTAAAAGCTGCTAATTGATTGGATTAGGATCACGTGACCCATCAGCATCATGTATCCTTTTAATGTATTTCATAGCAAGCAAGCAAACAGAGAAAAGATATAGCTGCAATAGAGGTAACAGGACAGTCCTGTTGATTTATTTAAAGAAGAAAGAGATGCCGCATTTAAGCAGTGAGCCTAAAATGCCCTCTGCTTTACTGTTTCATTTTTGTACTACACATACAGAAGAGTTCAGTATTCCTTTAGAGAGTTGTTTGGCACAGAAGAAGCTAGTCTAGACAGATAAATTGAATAAAAGCAACACAAGTACAGAGCAGATAAAGTACAGTTCAGCCTAACCTGCCACAGGGTTTAGTTGCCCTTTGCAAATTTTTTCATTTAGACTGAAATCTCCCATTCTACATATCTGCTTCAGGCTGGTTTTATATATATATAAAAATACACACACACACACACACACAATTTCCCTGAAAAAAACATCACCAGTTTCTGTGAATGAGGCTAGGCAAAACACTTTGATTTCTCTGCAGGGTTCCCCAAGAAGCCTTCTGTGCCACTACACTACATCTATAGATACTCAGATTTGACAGCAAGGCTTCCTCTCACTCAAAGACTTGCCCAGTGCTGTTAAGAAAGCAAAACACCCCATGCCTACATGGGGCCAGGTTATGAGTGTTTAATAAACTACCATGTGTGCAGGCTTAATAGAGGCTTGTTAGAGCTTCACCTGCCCTGGCTGTGCCCTAGCCCAGGGCTCACAAACACTTGTCCTGCCATGTCAGCCATAGCCAGAACCTGAACTGAAATTAGGGGGAGGAATTCTCCGATGTCCTTCCAGCCTGTGATGCCCAGGTACTGGAGGGGAGAAAGCCAGCTGGAATCTGGACCCAGCCTGGAGGGAGGGAGCCTGAAAAGTAACCTGGAAAGAAAAAAAAAAAGCACTTGAGGAAGAAGAGGACAGAGTTACATCAATTCATCTGAAAATACATTACAAAATGAAAGAGAACAGTGGATACAAACAAAAAGGCATCTGGAAAGTAAAGACAAAAAGATTTCAACAGACCCATTCCCATTTTTCCCCCCAAAATCCTCCTTATTTTTTTGACATACAGATAAAACTAAAAATTAACATGTCCTTTTTCTGCCAAATCACAAATTCTTATAGAATAGGACATACAGCTTTCACTGGTCAGCTCTTTGGGCAATATTTACTGCTCCCCCAGTTCCGCTGCTATTCCAGAGTCCTTCACAACCCCCAGAAGATGAGGAAATGGTGTTCCCTCTCTATTAAAGATCAAGAAAGGGGTAGAGAGGGGATTAAATAAGAAAAAATATCCGTTAATCTGGAGATTTCTCATTTGTAACGCCCTGTGATCTGGCACTTTCTACCTTCAAAATGGAGCTGCCAGTGCACATATACAGCTGTGAACACTCAGCTCTTCTGCAAATTAGATCCAAGGCTCAAGACAGGCTCTCAGAAAATAAGAAATACGCAACAAAGAGCACTTCAGTGGCCTGCCTAGATTTGCTAAGAAGCTGCAGCTTTGCACAGAGAGCTCAAGATAGACATTCTGGTTTTGGTGCTATCACCCTCATTACTGATTGAAGACACAGTATTTATGGTCTCACAAGGGGTCCTTGTTATGGTATTTCATGGTTGGTTGGCAATAAACACAGTTGGCCCTGTGATTAATTTCTCCAGCGCACTTGTGTGACAGCTGGATTGGGAGCTGGCTTCTTGCTCCCTATTTACGTGCCCAGTGCTAAAGTGGTTTGAATGCACCATGACCTAGAGGTGCTTCCAGAGTCAAGGCTGATCTACTAATATATAAAGATAGATCTCTCTGAGATTCTGGGTGACACCTTCCAGGCAGATAAACTCATTAATTTACACTGCCTTGCAAAACCACCTTATCCACTAAGCCAAGGAACAAATTCTGAATTATCAAATGAAGTGTGACAGCTGTACTAACACAAGAATACATTGTTATCTCAGGTGAATAAACTGAAAATCTAATGTATCAGCCAGGGAAAAAAGTCTTTGGAAAGGCCTCCCGCCGCATGATATAATCTGACAGAAATCCTAACCAACCCTTGCTGCAAAATTTGGAGGAGTAGAAGACAGAAACAAACAGCATGATGCAATGAGACACTCTACTCTCTAAGGATGGAAGAATTTAAATATACAAAGCTAATTTCATTGTTGAGTTAAAGAGTATTTTATTTGCTGCAAGAGAAAGGTATTGATCCAAATACTGTTAGAGCCTAACCTCTTTTTTGGAATGCATTAGAAGCTCAAAGCCATGTCTCAGACTAAGAGGTAAACTAGTGCAAAGTTAGGCCCGGGGTATTTGCTTTTGTTTTGGCCTTTAGCATTAAACAGAAGGGAAAACCATGTTTTCCTTCAATAGCCCTTGTATCTTGCTGAGATTATTGGGTTAGGTGCTAAGAAAATCGAGATTTGAATAAATCGTATTATGCTCAGAGTAAAAGTGTGCAAACACAATTTCACCTTTTGATTTCGAAACATCTGGAAAAATGAAGGAAGACATAGAAGCCCTTCATCAAACAGCCATACAATTAGAGATGCTGAGAGGCAGAAGTCACCAGGTCAAGGCTCCCTACCTAACCTGAAGGAGGGCCAGGAGGTACCTAGAAACAAGCTTCAGAGCATTTGATGGTAAATACAGCCATACAAAATTTCTGTAACGAAACCCCAAACCAAGCAGGTAACTCAGCAGAATTTTGATTTTCTTATAGCCACCATACTTGGTCAACACACTCCAAAGCATCCACCCGGGTTCAGAGACTGTCTCACAACTTTGGGTTGTGGCTTGAGTAAACCAGGGCTGAGTTTCAGTCAAACAGTCCTATTTATAGTTTCTGGCAGACACCAGGCCAAACTCAGTGGTTTTGCATGGTTTCCATCTGAAAGACAGCAAAAATTGGCCATTTCAGCTGATTTTTTGCTTTGGGTTTTTGGAGCGGAGGAAAGGAAAGAGGGAAGGTTCATTCAAAAATTGAAGCAATGAGCAAAAATAAGAGTCTACGAACCTCACCAGCCAAAACTACGAAAGGTTGACATAGAGCCCTGGGAACAGAAACCACGGCGATTTTCCTGTCTCCCATGGTAAGCAGAGACTATGTGGTGAGTGATAGTGCTGTAGGAAAATGTCTGAGAGGAGCTCCACAAACAGGAGGTGGACTGAATGGACAAGAAGCCAACCGATTACTGCCGGCTGGATCCTGTCCTCCTACATTAAGAACTTCTGCTGTAAAATTATCAGCTCACGCATCAGTAGCAAAAGCCTTTACAGCCTGCACCTCTCAGCTGTGAAACCCCAAAGCACGCCCAGACGAAGCCATGTGGTCGTCTCAGTGGCTGGGTTAAAAATATGGGAAGCCTGGAGGTACTGAGCCACTGACTCAGAGCGTGACTGTAAGGAAGTCACTCCACCTTCCTGTGCTTCAGTCATACTAGTCCAAATTAGCTTAAAAAGTAGGAATCACTAAAAAAAGTACCCACTCTGACTAACCTATTTTTTGAGTCACCATGCATGTGATGTCTCTGGAAGCTTTCTTGGCATATGAAGCACCTTCCCCAAAAGATAATCACCCTAGATAGTTCAGGTTCCTGATACTGGAAACAGAGCTTCTTTTAAAAGAAACTAGAAAATGCCAACAGAAACTACCTGTGGAGACAGAAATGACCTACAAATCTAGATGTTATTTTCCAAATGGACCTCTGGAGTCACTATTATTTTACTGTTGCTGATTTTCACTGGATTATTTTCTATCTCATCATTATTTTCAAAGCAATGGAACAAAACAGACCAGAATGAGGAATTACTGAAATGCACTTGTTAAAATGGAAGAAGACATCAAGATACACCTTTTCTCCTTTCTTCCAACTGGGTGAAAAATAAGTGAAGCCGAATTATATTATCATGCAGTTATCTTACATTTCAATACTGAAAGGTACACATAAATTTGGCAAGTATTAAAAAGACTTCAGTAAAACTTAAGTGAAAAAAAATTAAGTAAAATGGTGTTATTCAGACAGTATAATGTCATGAACAGAAAATACATTAAAAGTGTCGAGCCTGTTCTCCTCTGATCCCAGCAGTATTCTCCCAAAGCCTTGACCCCATCTCCCAGGTAATGCACAAAGAAATGGGGTCAGACACAAAAGCTATATCCATAACAGAAAATGAAAAGCAGGCTGAGGGCTGGATTAAAAATATAGAGCACCATGACCTTTTGTGCTGGCTTTAGCTTAAGAGGAACTCAGACGCAAAATGCACCTCTAGTGAGCTAAGGAGCAGCCAAGCTATGGATATCTGCTCTAGCATGCCCTTTCTGATCCATCCAAGCGTTACAAACAAAAGCATTTGGCCATGCCAAGGTGTCAAACCTGCCCAGTATTAACTTGCCAAAGTGTGTGAACACATGCAGAAATATATGCCCTCTCTTGCTTTGTTCCCTTCACCATAAATTTGAAGCAGTGCTGAACAAAAGACTCTTAAGCTCACTAATACAAAATATTAATCACTCTCCACTATGTGGTTGTCAGCTGGGAAGATTATTCAGGGAAAAGAGCAAAAATAAATCCTAATTCATTTCCTTAAGGAAGGAGGTTACCAAAATGTATTAGACCACATGAGCCACTAGAACTACAAGTGCTAGCTGAACATAGTGTGGTGCCAAAGAGTCAAGCAACTCACCCCATGCCTAAGTAGAGCTCAGCTGAGGCAGATGGAAAGCAGAGAAAGCTGATTCAGGTGGAAAAGGACCTTTGGATGTTATCTATTATAAGCCTCGATCATCTCATTCCCTGAGTAATGCAGGACTAGCACTGAAGTTAGGTCAGGCTGTTCAGCTGAGGTTTGGGTATCTCCAGGGATGGAGATTGCACAGCTTCTCTGGACAACCTTTTCCACCTCTTAAAAAACCTTGTGAAATCCTTTTCCTTTTATTGAGCTGGCATTTCCCTTTCTGCAGCTTGGGTCTGTTGCCCTTTGTCTTCTTTCTGTGCATCTCTGAAAAGGGTCCAGCACCACCTTTTGTACATTTGCTACTAGGAAATATTAGCTCCCCCCAAAACCATCTCTCCTCAGGCTGAACATGCCAAGCTCCCTCAGCCTCTCCTTGTACATGGTGTGCCCCAGAGCCCAGCCATACTAGCAGCCCCTCAGGCTTGCTCTGCTTCCTCTACAATGCTGCAGCCCTGCTGTGAGCTGTGGCCCAGCCACAGTCAATACCACGTCACAGGAAGTTTTAGACTGGAAGGGACCTTCAGTGCAGGTGTGGTGTGGGTCCTGCCCTCTCCTCAACAGCAGCAGCAGTCACTGATGTAGCTGCTGCTGCTGCTTTTGGTGGTATCAAGCTAACAAAGTTTGAGCAGCCTTATTCTAGGGTGGAAACTTCCAAAATATGCCCAGATCCCGCAGCTTCCTGCAGCTGCTCAAAACTTCCCTGCCTTCATATGCATGCTTGAACACGAGATGCAGGATCTTCATATTTAAAGGTTTTGGTAGCATCTTATTAACTCTGTAGGAGTCTATTTATAGCTTACTGATGCTGACAGCACTGTCTTCCTTGTTCTGTTTGCTGGTCATGTAACCTGGCTCTTGCCCAGGACGGTGTTACTGGAATACAGTGGATATCCTGGCTATGCTTTGAGAAGTGGCCAAGAGGCAGCTGAGCGCAGTAAAGAACATAACATGGACCTTTGCCCTTCCCAAATTGTAGGGCTGGTTGGGCAGTGGTCTCGTCCCCAGAGTATTTCTGCTTCCATTTACCTCAGCTCAGAGGCAGAGCAGAGGAAAATTCCTGGTCATACAGATACTTGGAGAAGCGACTAAACTGGACCTCTCCCCTGACACTAACAAAACTTCTAAACCAGAACTAGATGTGCAGATTTAGGCAACCAATTCCCACCCCCTTGCAGGGACTGAAGGACTTGGAGGGCAGCAGTCTCCCACCCTCCCAAGGAAGTCTCTGGGGACTGTGCACCCTCCCAGAGCCATGCTGCAGGCTTGCACACCATCTCAGGCTGACTCATCATTTCATTTCTCCAAAGGTCACTTTTCCATCTTGACTTTCACCCCTTCCCTCATCTGTAAGAAACAGAAACCTCTTTTCCCTCTTTCCTGAACACCTACACTTCTGGACTCGCCTTCTTCTCCCATTCTGTTCTTAGGAACAGCTAACCAGCCTAATGCTTACATGATGAAAGCCAGGTAAGACATATCCCACAATAGTGCTTGTTCCTCACTGTGGTCCCAGAAATTCTAAAATAGTTCTCAGTCACCCTTTTTTCCAGGGCAAGGACTACCACGGTTGCTTATGCTGGCGTTAATGCAGCTTTTAGCTGCCTGAGAAGCACAAAGTGCATGTACACAGCAGAGGATCAGGTCCCATGTATTTATTTAGTAGATTAAAGATCTTATATTAGTTAAAAAGACACAAATGTCAAGGGAAAAAAAAGGACTGCATAGCATAACTCTCAGAAATAGTCAGATTCCAATTACTGTAATTATATCTTTCAAAGGTAAGGTATGAAAATTATCACTTAAACGAGGAAACAAGGGAAGCAGAGAGGACAGTACCTTATTTCTCATCTTATCTTTGTCTCCATGCCATTGTACTGAATTGCCATGATTACATTTTGTTAAAATCTTTTCATTTTTCTGACTGCTCTCTGAGGATATAAGGGATATAAGGGTGAACAAAGCAGGGTTATCAAACCAAATTCAATTTCACAAACTCCTAAAGGGAAATATTTATGAAAATGCAGACTTCAGAAAGATCAGATTCCTGTCTAACTTCCCTTTTTGTGTTTCATAAGTGCATGAACAAGAGCAGATGCTTCAGTGTTGGGGTTCTTTTTGGCTGAGGGGGTGGGGGCGTAGCAACATTAAGGGCATAAAAATGCCTCCTGGAGAAGGAAGTTTTGTTTGGCAAAACGTGCCTTCTTCTCCAGGTTTTTTTCCTTCCTGCTTTCCTGAAACCTCCCTGTGACTTCTGGATCTTCCTTCTCCTGAGCAGCTTGAGGTGGCTCCAGCTGACATTGAGCCATTGCTGCGACTGCCCCTCTCAGGCAGCATGTTCCTGTACTGGCTGCTGCTGAGCTCCCCACCGGCTCCTGCCTTCCTCCCAACTAGACAGTATCTCCTGCACCATGAGTTATACTTTGTATAACCTCATCCCATTAAATGGTATCTTTACCAGTGACAGCAATACTTTTCGCTTTGTCCTATTTTTGATTATTGATGGCATCAAAATAACTCAGAATTATTTTTTTTTCCCCAGCAAACTCAGTTCCTCGACTCAATACAAGGCCTTCATCCTTCTCAATAGCTCAGAAACCTTCTGCAGACTTAACCCCATGAAGTGCAGAGCACAAAAAAAAAATTTCCTCTCCATGAGCCAGCCTCAGAGAACAGGAGACTGGCACAACCTGGCAGTACCTTCCCTGTGGCAGAGCTGTCCAGAAGGGTGTTTTCCATAAGTCTCTGTCACTCTAAAGGAAATCACAGGCAGACTTGCTGTCATTTTCTCTTTTGGTGTCAGGACAGAAGCCTGCTGGGAAAGAAGGAAAAAGGGAAAAATAGACAGGAGGAGAAATAATGATGGAGAGCAAAGAGCAGAAGGGATGTGAAGGTCCAGGGCTCACACGAATGGGAAGGTAAAAGGAGAAGGCCACCAAGCAGAGCATCTCTGACAGCCTCTGTCATGCACAGAAAGCATCTGGCTTGGTGGCCACTGTCTGACAGTGCCCCACTTGATATGCAAATGGACAAGGGAAGGTAGCTAGCCCCAGAGGTCGGATTATATCCTCACTAGGAAATTTGGTTTTCCTGGCATCAGAGATGGACAGCTTGATGCAGGCCAGGAGGAGGCAGTTGATGATGTCCTGTGACTTGGGGAGGTCTTGGATAGGGAGGGTACAGATGAAGAAGTGACCTCTTAGCAAGAGATGGTGAGGCAGCTGGGTGTCCCCAGCAAGCAGCACCAGGCCGGGCCAGCGGGGGTCCTTGGGGTGGTACCTTATGTCTACTTGTGTCTGGGCAAGACCTGAGCATGAAGGAAAGGAGGGAGCAAGGACAAGTCTACATGGGGGAAAGGAGTCCTCTGCTGCTGTACGTTGGTGAGTAGGGAAAACACCATCAGCAATGCTGCTAGCAGAAACTGTCGGGTTTTATTTGTATGCTCCCAAGCCCTCCAGATGACTTCTGGGGAATTCACAACTACACATAACCTGACATGGAAATGGGACTGAACTTAGAACGTACATAGCAAGAAAGCTGTTCTGTTGTGAGAATCCTCCTTTACTATATTATCCATATTTCTTTGCCTCTAGTGAAAGCACTGTGATGAAAAGACTTGGAGAAGTGAGGCAACTATATGGATTCAGCTTCCTAATGCATGTAATTTGCAGAACTAGCAATGACCAAGACAGAAGCAGGGTTGTTAACATTGCTTTGGACTTTGATGGAACAATCTGATGACTGATTTTCAGCCTCTTTTTGAAGCAGAAATTTGTAGTCATGAACGCTGCATTTCAAGGTAACCCTGCTTAAATTGAACCAGACAGCACTGAACTCTCCTTGGAATTTGTTAAATTAATGGCAGAAGATTTTAGCAAAGCCTTTTCCCCCTTTCTAAACTGTGTTAAGTGTGGAATTAGTGCTTTTAAAACGAAAATGCATTTTAAAAAATCAAAGTGTTAAAACTCATACAGAGCGCTTAGATCTTCCAGTAATGCCAGACAACTCCTACACACGTCAGGTCAGGGTATTATGGGTCAGAGATTAAAAAATGCAGATAAAAGCTTAGTTATAAACTATAGACATTATGTTTAAAACAACTAAAAGTATAAACTTAACGGATAGAAATCCAGACATACAAGAAGCAGATGAGAAATGAACAGCATATTTCGAACAACCATTTGAACAACTTCAGCATGGATGTAGTAAATTCACGTTTGAAGTCTTGAAATAGAGGATGTCTGTCTTCTGAGAAGCTATGTTTTGCTTCTCAGGAAAGCAAGGAAGGATGACCTTGACACAGAAATCTTCAAGTACATTTTTCTACTCTTTGTTTGCTGGAGCTCAGACTTCAGCGGAATACAGCTACCTTCCAGCCTTGCCAGTATTTGAATCTTTGCATATAGATGCGGAGTGTATCTAAAGCTCTCCATCTAGTGGTGGTCGTAAAGAGCCGTGTCATGTTCGTTTGGTCGAGGTTCAGTAAGATTGTTACTGTGCGCTGCACACCTACTGCATGTGCACGTACAGATAGATATAAAGCACCGCTACCAACGCAAAACCAATCTCAGCCCATGGTCTAGAACTGTCTTTGCCCACTGCCTCCTCCTAGCTGCGATAGGGGCAGCCACAGCCTTTTCCTGTTGCCAGTAATAATTACAAGGGGAAAAAAAACCCTAAAGATTCAAGAACTTCACAGCATTCTCACCCTACAAGTGCCTATCCTTTGAGATAAACAAGTTCCCTGAATCCTTGTTAAGTGGATGTCCAAACCCTGAAGTGGGTGTAGGTGTGACAATGGGACACAAAGCAAAGTAGGGATGTCAGGGCCACCAAAGATCCTAGCCAGCTTTGTAGACCTGTGCCTCTAAATAACAGCTTTACAAGGAACAGAGAGAGCATGTGATGGAAGAGGGGGAAAGGAAGAAGGCTACAGGGAAAGAAAGAAACATTTATCATCCAAATTCTTTTGTGTGTTCATCTATAAACCATACAAAACCTCTCTGCAGTTCCATCATGGTCACTGAGCTGGTAAATGCTAGGTCTAGGGACATATCAGAGGGTGCAGGGCTAGCATTGTCTGTGCCTCCAACGTGGATTTTTAAATAGCTGGAGGTTAGCTCTGAATCAGTGACCAAAGTTAAGAGTGTCTCCTGCTCTTGCTCTGGTGGCAACCAGGTGTTCCCTGTGGGTAGTGTGGGCACACGTGTTACCCTTCTCTCCTCTCCAGCAGAGCTCTTGCTGGATTTGGTGGGAGACAGCCCCAAATAAGGGATGAATGTCTCTGCAAAACCAGCTACAATCTCACAGGCTTTTAGCAAATTATTATGCAGCTGATTGTTAACTGAATTGCAGATTTTCCAGCTGTTTAATTAGATTTATCTTTTTTTTTTTCCCCCTGCTCTCCAGCTGATGGATTTATATACTGGCCAGATGGTCCCAAGCTGGGACTGGTTATCTTGTCTCTCTCTGCTTCCTCATTGTGCTGTTTCTCCAGAAGTCAAGTTGCCGTCTGTCAGTTTCTCTTTTCTAAACTCTGTTGCCTTATGTTTTTTCACATAAAGATAATCTTATAGCATCCTTACATGCCCAATCACTAGCTTGATGCATGACTGGCTGAGAAACAGCAAGAGTAAAGAAAACACTCGTATGCATCAAGGAGCATGACAGCACCCTGTCTCTGACTCCATTTGGGGCAGAGTGAGTAGTAATTGACAATTCTACCAGAAGAGAACCACGCCCTTTCCCAATGCTACAGGTGGGATCCACCAACCTGAAATAATCTAAAAGTATGGTGTCAAAATCTAACATAGTGGAGAGAGAAATAAGCACGCTGGAAGGCAACTCTGCTGGTGTGCCTTAACTGCCTAACCTAGGTGCTGAGGAACCTCCCTCAGGCGTTTCTCTGTGTTGCTTCTGCCTTTGTATTTGCATTTCTCTACATCAACCCTAACGGGAGAATGGATTCCTTGATACCTACATTTGGGCAGAGGAGTCCTAGACTGCAGGGACCTTGATCAAAATAGAAAAGCTGTCTGAATGGCAGACAGACAGATTTCTCAGCAGAATTTTTTTTTTAGTGATCTCTGCACTGTAAAATGGAAAAATTTATTCAACATATTAAATTAAGTCCTGTGGAATTTTGTTTCTGGGACTATATAGTATTTTTTCTTTTGCATAAAAATAATAGTTTGATACAAAGATACAAGATAACACACCCGTATGAATTTAAGAATGATAAAGAAGCCGTAGAACTTCAATTATCGTTTTTAAATGGAAGAAACATAAATATCAGAGGTAATGTCAATGTTGTTTCGTTTTTTCTTACCACAACACAACCAGTAAGCGAGAAACCGGATTATAAACAAGAAAAGAAATCCATGCAGATGATTTCAACATACAAACAGCGTACCCCTTCTGCCCTCTCTCTCCCTAGAGGAAAATAACTGCTCCTGAGGCAATAGCAGTTGGTTATCTAGACAAAGCATTACAAGTTGCCCTTTGCAGATCTGTGCAGGAGTGCATAAACAGGGCATGATTCAGTAGATGGAGGCAATTTTTCTTGCCATCAGTCTTTCCCATCTTAAATGTTTGAGCTTTAGGATGATTATGTGCCTTGACATTTCCACTCTGATGACAGATAAAAGAAGTGAGGGCTTCTGAGAGCTATCGCTTCTTTGGAGCCAGTGTCCCACCCTTCCCTGCACACACATGATCCTTCCCTTTGCGCTAAAAACACGTGTACAAGAACCAGATAGCTGCTGGAACTCTTACATGAAACACATCTTGGCTGCCTTTTGACCTGCTTCTGCTTCCTTTAAACTCAACAGAAAAATTCCCCTTAATTCTATATGAGCGGGAACTAACTTGTCGACCTCCTCCATCTGTGCTTCTTGGGTGGCCTTTTTTTCTTTGTTGACTCTGAGGGGGTTCCCTGGTCATCTTCAATGCTAAGACCCATGGCAGCATCCTTCAGTTTTGATCTTCCAGTTTACAAGGGGTCACAAAACAGCTTTTTTCACAATAAACATATTAAAAATGAAAAAGTTAGGAAAAAAAAAAAAAAGAACAGGAGGGGAAGGGAAGGATGTAGACTGTCTTTCAGTCCCATTGAGTGTCTACTGCTCCATTTTTCTCCATTTTTTTCCACCGCTGTTTTTTATTTTACTTTCTTTGTTAGTTGTGAGAATTTCTGTATGTATATTGTTCATTTACTAGTTTCTTACCCTCGAAATATGAGATTTTAATTTCAACCTATGAATTAGTTGGGTTTTTTTCTTTAAAACACATGAAAAGAGAAGTGACAAGAGCATCTGTGTTCTTATTGTATCTGTTAGAAACCAGCAAGGAGGAAAGAAAATTGCCTGGAAACCTAAAGGGGAAGGGAAGAGGTAGAACCATGCCTAATTAGCAAGACACTGGATAAAAAGAAGGAACCAGGTAAAGTTCTCAACTGGCAGAGAACTTGCTTTATTAAAAGCCACAAAAATAGGGAAGGCAAGGGAAATCTTTTGGTTCCACGTTCAGTGGAAATTCAACTTGCAAAGCCCTCAGTTTTAAATGTGGTTGTTTCTTCCTCGAATGTAAGTCATGTGAAAGCTGCCGACCAGTTTTGCACACAGGTAAATTATTAATGCGTAGTAGCAAGAAAACGTCACTTTGTAAATCTGACTCAACCTGCCAAAAGACAAAGAATTTTTGTGAAAAGCAAGCAATTGAAAATGATAATTGCACATGAAAACAGCTCATGCTTCTAAAAGTAAAAGATAAACATTTACCAAGTGGCCTCTTGAAGCAGATAAACAGCACGTTACTGAGTTAGACAATATAATAGATGAAAACTGATGTTTTACTGGCATCAAATAATAGGTCCAAGTGCCCATCCCTGAAATCCTTGTGTGGTGCTTCTAATATTGGCTGCCTATACAGAAGATCTGTGTTCACCTAGGAAATGGTAATGTCCCATCAGGGATGGTACCATAAAAATTAATATGGGAGAAAGAATTGGGTATAATAAGACATTCTGGACATTTTTCATACTGGGAATCTCACCTCTGTGAATCACAAAAAGGGCAATTAAAAATATTTATTGAAGCAACTCCCTCTGGATATTGAAACATGAAGGGTTCATTATACAATGCTGTAATTGCAGCAAGAGAGGACATTTAAAGTAACTAAAAAAATTAATTTTGACACAAATGCAAGATTGTTCCCTGACTAGATAATAGTTATGTGCATGGGAGGAAGAAAAGCCTTTTCAACTGCAATTGAATCTTCGTTTGGAAATTAAAAGAAAATAGGATAACAGGCACAACTTTCATGCAGAACCATCCAAGAACGCAGTGGGCAGTTCATCAGAGCTCTTGGTTCATATAACAAGAATAAAGTGAGAAAGAGAAGAGAATTCGTCTTAAGTTTTTGCCATGTGGATTTTGGTATGATACAGAAAATGCCACTGGAAAAAAAAAAAAAAAAAAAAAAAAAAAAAAAAAAAAAAAAGGAGCAGTTACCCTCCCCTCACAGCACATTTCCCAAGTCCTTGAGACCCTAAACCTGCCCTTACCTTGTGTTGTTTGACCATGACAGTGATGCCCCAGGTTTCTACAGTTTCCCAGGCACTACCTTGAACCTGGGAACCAAGTATCACATGAATTTTGTGCTAAGGTGGCAGAAAATCGTCTTTTGAGGGCAATCTTCAGAGCAAGCTTTTCCAAGAGATGCCAAAGTCATTTGTTCATTCAAATGATGAGAAGGCTACCAGTCCCCATCCTAGGGGAAATCAGGCTTCTTTTAGGCTGTGGGGAGAAATAACTGCAAGCAAACACTGGAAGCTACAGATTTTTTTTCTTGAGGAAACAGAACAGCTAAATGGGGTTGGGGTTTTTTTGCATCCTCCAAATAGTAAATGCACATTTTTTTGCTGAAGCAGTTAAAAGTACTTCTTTTACTGGATGGTTAAATAAACTAAAAAATAAAAAAAAAGAACGAATTTTTAAAAGAACAGCTAGGCATGAAGATGGATTCATTTGCTTAAACACCGATGTTCAGTGATATTCTAGACTCCCTACAGCACTTGACATATCTGCACATGGCTAGCAGATACATCACAGGATTTATGGGGCATCTGTACTTGTCTGGAGCCACAGCTGGAGGACAATCATGGTATCTTAAAATGACACCTGGTGTCCATTTTGAGACAACTAATATCCCACCAGTTCTCTGTGTAGGCACCTGTGGGTAACTTTGGTCAATTCTTTAGAACAAGCTAAAGGAGTTGATGAAACCAGCTGTTGCTAAAAATCTGTCTACAACTAAAGGATTATAAAATGAAAGGAAGTTTTATAATTCAGTAGTGCAGCATCTCAGCTTTCATGTTCTTTTATTTTCCTCAGAGTTGCCTTTTAATGGCCAAAGAAGAAATGCACTTACTCACAAAAGATGTTCATTGATTTCAGCCTGCTGAGGAGTAAGCCCCTCAGTACAGGTATGTGTGTTTTGTGCTCCGCATCATTTTGTAGATAGATAGGTAGTAAAGAAACTGGGTGTATTTTGCCTAGGTAGGGTGAGAAGGGAATGCAACAATCCTGCAAGCTTTACTTGTTTGAGATGAAGATTCCCTCATCAACAGAGGGGTTTGAGTTCTGCACATGTGGGTACTTACAACGCATGCAAATGCTCCATTCCCTGATAGCCTGATGTTTCCAAACTTTACTCATTCTGCCTGCCTCAGCTTTGTGCATTACCCTTTTGACTTTCTGAAGAGCATTTGAATAGAATGAAACAACTTTGTTCCCAGCATGATCACAGTTCCACCGATGAACACACCATTTCATCTGGTGGTAAGCTTCTGGCATTTTTAAAAAGACATTAAAAAAATCCCCAAACTAAAACACAACAACAAAAAAAGAACAATGGCTTAAAACATGAGAAAAGGAAATTTTACTGTTTCTCTCTCTGCCATGATTCAGCAAATTACTTCATTGTTTTTTTTCTAAGCTCTTCTGTACCCTAGTTAAAGTTAGATGACAATTAACACATCCAGTGGCTCATCCAGGATTTGGGTATGCCAAGAAATATATATATTTATAGAAAAATATTTATTAATATTTATAGCTAAATAGCTGCAATCTGTTTTTTCTGTCTGCATAATTGAAAATTATGTATTTCTTAAAAATCACTTCCTAAAAATACATATTCAACTACAGTTTTATTGACTGGGAAGGAGTGTGCTTTGTTTTCTGAAAGTTTCTTTTTCAGTTGTTTAAATTTTTTGTATCTTTTCTCAGTCACTTCCAAGGATCTGAATCTTTTCCTTGCCAACCTTCCTCTGAAAGGTGAGAGCAGGCTCTGAATGGAATGATAGAAAGGGAAGGAACATAATGAGCTATTCTTGAAATGCTTAAAAGCATTGCCCCTGCAAGCGATTTCCCAGGTGACTTCAGCAAATTATATGTTATAAACAATTACTTTTATTACAGTAACATACAAAAGCACTAAGCAAAGTTGAGAGCCTGATGGTGCAAAATACTGGTAAAAATAACAGAGTAAAATCTTTTTTTGACCCCAAGAGCTATGGTCTTGCTGGGAAAGGGAGTAAGCTCTCTAATTCAAGGAAACAGTTGGCTTTTTAAGCATTCTGCACAAAAAGTGGGTGGGAATTGCTTTCTAAAGAAGAGAAGATTTGGGTTATGGTCCAAATCCTGAAATAAGAACAGAGCAGCACCTTTCAGAGGAAAGACCTATCCAAATTTTGCTATATTCTTGGAAATTCATTAATGAAACAAATGCCTCATACTAACTCTTACCAACGCTTTACTTTTCTTGAGTTTGACAGTCTCCAAACCACTTGGAGAGGTATTACCTTACCTCAGCTGTCATTATTCAGGACAGCATTCCTTGTATTTCACCTTCTAAATAACAGCCTTGTGTTTGATGCTGTTGATTATATTTTATTATAATGCTCTGTTTGGGCCTTTGATTGTAAAATCAAACCTGTGTCTTCTTATTGTGTCTAGAATCGAGAAAAGCAGTTGTAAAAGTAAGTGCAGGAATAGAATTGTGCAGTTCAATGAACAAAGAAATTAATGAAAATTACCTGTACAAGAAAAAAAGTATAACATTGTTAGTCCCCCTAAATAAGCATCAGGCATCACTAGGAACATTAATACAAAAACATAAGCAACCTGAAAATATGTGTAAATTTGTGATGGATCAAAACTGTGGGTAAGTAGAACATTCCTATTCACTAGGATTTAAACCTCTTCCTCTACCATCTACTCAATAGTTAAAGAGTTTATTTAGTATGTAAAACTGGGTTTGAATTGCTCCTTTGCCCAAAAAGACCAGAGTCCTTGGATCTTCCTAAGTGAATGCCCTGTTGTCTTCTGTTCCAGGTTGAGCTATTTCCTACTTTCTCCTGTGAAAATTACTGTGTCGTGGATCAAGTACTTTATTCACTATGTTGGAGGTGGAAAAAAAAAAAAAGGGAGGAGGGGGGATGACACACACACACTCTATGTGCATGAAAGAACCTATAACCTGCTGCGCAAACCGCCAAAGAAATAAATAGGGTTTCAAGCCCAGTTTCCAAGAAAGCGTTCTTGCTTATGCAAATAGTGTCTGCCCCAATGTGTCCACAATGTAATCGTTCTTGGAGGTGGGATGCTCCGATTTAAACCTATCAGGCAGCAAAAAGTATTTCTATTTAGGCATCCCACAGTGTGGGGGAGTGCCCTCACCATTGACCAAGGAGGGTGGTGATAGCTACCTCTGTGCTGCTTTTGTAGATGAGGCTTTGAATTGCTTATTATTAAAAACAAGATTAAACCATTTTTTCTGTGCAAAACAAAGATTACTTTTTCCTTTCTTTCTTTTTTTTTTTTTTTTAATTCTGTTTAACAACAAAACCTAACTGTTTTCTTTTCAGCATTATCTAAATCAGCTCTATTGACTTGGATTCTGAAACAAAACTCAGTTATTCACTCAGACTTTATTCATACTGGATCAAACCTCCAGGCTGTAGCAGAGCTGGTGCACAATGCCACCCCTGCAGAACAGGGATTTGCTCCGGGAATTCTGGAATAGAGGCAGACTTTCTCCCGTCATCCTACCCACATATTTAGATATTCCATCATTGTTTGCTCTTTATAACTAAGCAGCTTTCCATTGCATGATAAAAACTCAAATGAAAAACACTTCACAATGCCGATGGAAAACTGTTTGAAGCAGGAGCCACGTAGGCTCCCAACATCGGAACAAAGGAGGATTTGAAGTGTTTGCTAATCCTTGTGGACCTTTTTATAGGGCCAATTTCATTCACTGACTAGAACAAAATAAAACAGATGAAGACTGTTAATGTATGTTAAATTCTCAGACAGCATTTTGCAGTATAATTTGGTGAAATCTTGCCATTCTGCCTGATAGGCATGGAGTTCTTCAAAAACGGGACAGGAAAAGCTGACCTCACTATAGTAAGCAGAATAAACCAGTTATACTTAGTCTTGTTGGTGTTTATAAGAGGTTTTAGCTGGCTTCCTTCCTGACTGGCTATAATTGGCACAAACAATTTCCTTCTTTGAGAGCAGCTGTCACTGGTGTAGTTTCTCTTAGGACCAGGAATGGAATAAAGCATTTCTTCTCTTGAAACATCCTCCTTCGTGTGGAGGCCTATAAACAAAGGGTAACGATAACCAGACATTCATCAAATTGTGGGAAGGCGATTAGTGGGCAGCCACAAGAATTAGTGTTAAGCCTAGGTATAATTAACATCTTCAGTTTCTTCCACAATCTAATAAAATCTAGCTGCTGGAAAATCTTTTTTAATATTTATGCAGTTTTCTCATTTCCTTGACTTACTTCCTAGTGTCAGGGTAAAGATTGTTAGACCACCTTCAGCGACTCTTCTTTTTTACTGTGGATTTTTTCACTGGTTGTAAATGACTGACTTCATACATACATCTGTTTGTACTAGAAAGCAAACCAAAATAGTTTGAAAGTAACATGATAGTGAAATGAGATGTTCCTATTTAGCACAATTCATAACCTGTAAAGTCCAGAGGGGCCACAGTGTGTGAGCCTGACTTTTATAGAACTGAACAGAAGGGATTCTTCTGAATTAGCAACAGAGAATGTAGAAGCAGGTGCGACATGCTGAGCTGATGAGTCTGTCTTGGGTTTGTGGACAACTGAACAAAGCATATTCATATAAAACTTGTAAAGTTCTATTTTTAAGCAAGAAATGTTGTGTGGCCTCACGATTTCTTCTTGAAATCTGTTCCAGGACCCAATATCTCTGTCACTAGGAAATTTTCCAACTCAAATCTATTCATGGCCAATTTATGACCATACATTTGGAGACTGTAAATTTCTGAATTAGGAAAGAGAACTTACTGTGAGACCTTCTTTAGAGGTCAAGTTCTACTTGCAGCTCAGACTCTCAGAAGCTTGGGGCCAAGCCACAAAAACTTACATTGCATTTTTCACAAGTCTGATTTTGCTAACTCTGCTGCATTCCCATATTCCCATAGCTGAAAATGGGGAAAGCTATCTATCTCCCTTATTTTAGTATTCCAAAATTTTGTATAGGAAACCTTAAAATATGTGTTTGGTCAATGAGAACAGCATAGCATTTGTTTGTGCAATTTCACACAGAACTAAACTTGCAATTAAAATTAAACATTAGGTGGTAAAAGTTTTAGACTATCTAAATGAAAGAGAGCACAAAAGCAGGGGTGCAACTCGTGTTGATGACAAATTAAGATTTTATAGTTTAATTATGTATTAAATAGCCCGTCAACTTAATGAAATATAAAATCAGGTTAATGAGTTAATAAGGATAACAATTAAGAAAATATGTATATATCTCCCTCCATAAAAAGAGAGTGATAATTAAATGCATACGGATATAACAAAAACACTTCAAAGAACATTTGGGGTTTGGGGAACTCTTACACCCCATGCCCACAACAATTATTGTTGTTTGAACTAAGAAGCCCTATATGCGTCATTCACGATGCCTTTACCAACGTTTGGCCCAAATACAGGTATTTTTATGTAACTGGCAACTGTCTATTTAGTGGTCTCGCTAAAAACAGAACCTACATAAAATATGTACAAGTGCAGTGCCACCTCTAATGTATCATGAAGATGTAAACATCTTAAGTCCAGCACATGATTTGCAAGGCTTAACTTGGACCTCAAATGTTTGTAGATATGGACATAGTTTACAATTGAGGAACAGTATTTACCAATGGTTAAGAGCGAGGCAACCACTAGAGAAACAAGTGGGAAGAATTTTGGTTAATTATCCATGATGAATGAGAAGAACAGCCAAAAAGAACATTCCAGTGCAAAGCAAAACCAAAGCAGGAATAACTAGGAAGCTGTGGATATTAATTGTAAAAAAAAGTGCCCAGATTGGAAAAAAAAAATGTTAAAAAAGTGCCCAGATTGGAAGAACGCTACATACAGCTACCACAGTTTGCTTTATTTTTTGTCACAGAAGATGATATTTATTTTCTGTTATTCCTATCAAGGGTTAAAAAAAAATCCCTGAAATGTGTTGATTTGTTGTACTAGAATGAGTTTAGATGGTTCATTGTATGTTTCTTTGAAGATGTTTATGAGGTTGGAAATAATAACAGAAAGGATTTTTTTAAGATACCAGTAAGGCCACAGTCCCCTAACTGCTGAAAATATGGAAATTATGTTTGACAGATAGAAGAGGATATCCAAACATATTCTGATATGTATGTAATTAATATGTAATTTTAATTGGTTGGGGCATTAAGTGACCTGTCTAAAGACACTTGGGAGTTTTCTCAGGATTATACCTTTGAAATCTGTTGATTTTATGGCTTTGCCAGGCCCAGAAAGGTGTGAGTAGAGGCATGCTAACATAAGAACGTTAGCAAATTACAATCAAGATTTTGTTTTGTAATGTTGTCCTTTTTTATATTAGTGCTAAAGAATTTTAACTCTGCTTACATAAGCAGAGTTTGTAATGATTTCTGTAAGCCTGGGCAGGGTTGACTCTAGCAAAAATATTGAGTGGTAATTAAGTTTTATCTAATCCCAAACAAATCTGATGGTTAAATCATTTGATGTCAGCACTGTTCCCTTGATGTTCGTCATGGTTTTAACTCCTGAAGTATTTAGAGACAGAAACTACATTCCTCATTTTGCTATAATAAACAAGTCAAATGGAGCCCCAATTCCTTACAGACAGTATGGAATTTTTGTGAGAATCCACTGCTCATTTCAGTAGCTTATCTCTTTTTCCATTTGACTTGAATATGGTTAACTGCAGTTAAAACAGAAAGGGCTGCAAGACCTTGTAAGATAACATTAGAACTTTACTTTTACAAAGAGCATTTTGTGCAACATTCTTGAGGGTGTGTTTGTCTTTTTCATAGCCATATCATAATTCTGGCTGATGGGATGCAGCTCCAGAATTGGACTCCAAAATTTATGTGTCTGTATGTGTGCATCTATATTATAGTCAATAGCACCTAAACAGCTATACATCTTGTCCTTAAATGAGCCTCTGCAGCCTCCATTTTGTGTGATGGCTTAATCCTTGTTGGCTATATTGAGACCTCAGCAACCCAGCTCACATTGAGGCACATAGATTGTAGATGCTTAGATTTGGGTATCTGAATCCGCATCCCCATTTTATACCACTAATTGTATAATGGCTAATGGCTAACACATCAAGGACCTTTCTTTCATAGAATCTTAGAATTGTACAAATTAGAGAATAATCAGGCTGGAAAGAACCTTGGGAGACCTTTTGTCCAGCCTTTGTTCCAAGTAGGGTCTACTTTGTATTATTTGAGCTATTAAAGCAGTCCAGGTTGTCCAGAGCTTTATTCAGTCAGATTTTCTTCATTTCTAGCTGGTAAGCTTCATTTTACACCAGAAATTCTTGCTAATAGTACTGAAGCAGTGACCTTCACTTTCGTACTGTCAAAACGCATTCCATTTCTATCTCCTTGTATTCATTCTGGAAGGCATCCCAGTCTTTCCTCTGTTTCACATGCCCAGCTTCAATTCCTCTTGGAAATAAAACATAATTTTAAAATAAAAATACCATCTTCACCTCAAAAAAATCCAACTATGAATTCATCACAAGCCTTGGTAAGTTGCTCGTTACTCTTAAATTTGCTAAGTTTTCATTTCCAACCCTGTATTTCGCTATTTCTTTAACTGGTGGACAGAGGAGCCTTCAAGAAGCAATTTTCCATTCCCTTTTTGAAAACATGTGAATACAGTGTATTATGTTATGTTTTGCAAATGGAAATTCAGTTCACCGTTACATTGCCACTCGCTGGGAAGCAAGTTTGTCAGGTAGGAGCGGAGCACAAGGCACATCCATTGGGCTACAGCCGAAGGGTGGTAACTCAGCAAGGCATCCCGGGAGCTCTCATTCACACTTAACGAACTTCTCTAATGAAGACAAATCCCTGGAACACAGATGTCACTGCTGTGTATATCACTGCCAAAGATGTCAACTATGGGTAAGCATCCAGGCAAAAAGTACCAGGATGATGAATGTCCTGAAGAGAAATATTCGTAGGACTAAATGCAGATATATAGCTTGGATAAGTGACATCTAAGAGAGGCTGATCTATGGCTTAAACTGGCTTCTTCCAGTTGTATGGGTTGAACAGCCTTTCTGTGGCAGGCTTGGGCCAAAACAGCCTTTAATAGAAAGACATTTCTGCTTCTCTGGCAAATGTTTACATATGTGAGAATAAAGTATGCATGTGGGTAGTGAGTGGGAGAGGTACAAGAATGACTATATTTTCCTATTACCGCTGTTGCTTACAGCCCACTTTCAATCCCTGCCAGAGCCCTGGGGGCCCTGATGGGCCTGCCTGTCCCTGCCCACCCCCCAGGGCTCCCCAACCCTGCCCACAGCCGGGACCCCCCACCAGCCCCCCAGGGCTGCCAGCCCCCCCCAGGCCGCAGCAGCGGGGCCATCTCCAGCTCCCAGTGCCCGGCCGGGCTGTGGGGCCCACCGAGCCGGGCCCACCCCGGGCCCATGTCCCGGCCCAGCCTTGGCCCCTCCCCGGGACACGACTGATGCCCAGGGCTGGGGTGCCCCGGTACCCCCAGCTGCCCTGCTCCGGGCTGAGGCAGGGGGACAGACCATGGCTGCCAGGCCCTGCCCTGATGGCCCCCCCACAGCACCTGTCCCTGGGGAGCCACCAGCCTCAACTGCACCCCCGCAATTACACTTCTACTCCACACAGTTAATAGGACAGCCTTCTTCAAGGTCCTCTTTCAATAACGTGTGTAAAAATCTGCTTAAGACTGGAACTTCTTACTTCTTAAAATCATGCCAAATTACCTTCTATATTGCAAGGGTTTTTGTAGAATAAACAGCTAAATCTTTGAAAGTAACAACAAAAATGATGGGAATACCGTGATGGAATAGATAAAGAGCTTGTTATCCCATGTACTCATTTGAATTTTATGTATCATACTAATTGTTATCAGCAATAGTTACGCTATACTTTGCGGGTATAATCATCCTGACTCAGCTGTTTCAGCTTTCAGGCTGTCACAGTAACTTAGCAGAGCAATACCTCGCTTAGTTATTCTTAACTGAGCTCTGATTCCCTTCAAAACATTTCTCATGCACTTTACTTTCTTTTTATTTTATTTTATTTTTATTTATTTTATTTTATTTAAACTTACTTTGCTGGAATCTGCCTTCCCAGGCTGGGTGAGGGTGCAGTAAGCCAAGCCCAGGTGACAGAAGTGGTGACTACACAGAAGTGGTGCAGTCACAAGTCCCATATGGTATGTGGACCCGATGTCTCCTCCTTACATGGTGTTGCATATTCATCCCAGGGAATTCACTTCACGGCAGAGTCATTGCAAGGTATAGGCTCCAAGGAGATCCTTTGTAGGTCCCATTAGTTTGAAGATTTTGTCATAAACAGTCCTTGAAAGGGTTCTTCCATGGCAAGGAAAATCTTGTCTCTGGAATAAACTGTGATCAATCGCATGGCAGGGCTAAGCCACCCAGTCACTGATCTTTATTTTGACACTTCAGATAAATACGACGAGGTGTTTCACCTTCCATCTGAAGCATCTCATTTCTCATCTAATAAGCTGCCAAATTTTTAACTAGGACTCCATCAGAAAACGTTCTCCTTTGTCAGCAAATCATGCAACATCTGCCTGGTAATATATTTTCCCCTGCTCCCTGATCCAGCTCAACAAATGAAACATTTTTTTTTTTTTTTAAATCATCAATTTCCTGCCTACTCAGAAAAAATTACAACCCTTCTTCAGTCTTGTATTGTCTGACTCACAGATGCATCAATCCTTCCACTGTCATCCCCCTCTTGTGTACAGAAGTGAGTTGAGCTGCCTTGAGTAGTGGGTGGCCTGAGAGGGGACTTCTTTGCTTGGAAGAGCAAAGACAGTTAAAGCTGACTGTGGCCATCCCATGGATCTGGCAAGCCTGGTGGGTGATCCAGCCCCATTACAGCACCGGGAGTGCGAAGTGGGCAGCGTTGCTGTCACAGTGAGGGCACCCACCACCCCCAGTAGACAGGACCCCATCCAACTGCCCTGCTTTTCTCTATGACCCCAAGAGCCAGAGACATCCTCATCTGTACTATCAGTATGAGTCCCATTACGGGGAAAGATAATGCCAAAACCGCAGTTGCCCTCTGTATATGCTTGAAGCAGCTGGCCTAGCAGGGGGATTCAGGGATTCTGCAACAGTCTTGTTTTGTGTCCCTAAAAACATGCTGTTGGGAACATAACTATGGAAATTCCCGTACATGAGTTCTTGTTGGTATGTATGGAGATCACAGTGTATCCACAGATGGATTTATACACATTAAGAAGACTTGTGGCAGCTTCTAAAAATTTAATCCTTTCCTGTCTATGACTGTGAGGCCTCAGGGAGGAAAAGACCACCTAGGCTATCGGGCCACCCCGCTATAAGAGACAGCTATGCCTTGACATAGTGCTATACACAAAGCTGGCCGACGATTCATGTGAGGGAGAAGATTTATCTGGAGGATTCACAAGGAACTTCACATCCTAAACTCTGCTGATTCATCTTGCATGAGAAGTGTGGGTGCTTGGAGGAATCCTTTGGTCCCTTCTTGTCTCTGCCTGCAGAAACAAAGCACAGCTGTGCATCCATCTTAATTACTGCATTTGCCTTCAGTGGTTTGCATTTCCAAAGCTTCCCAAAACAAAGGTGATAGCCTTGTCTATTTTCTTCTCATCAAGAGCTGAGTGACTCCATTACAAAGCCCATAGGCAAGATATGTTACTAATGCAGTTGCCCAAGTCCCTACAGGTTCACCAAAACAGTGCAGATCCAGTTCTGAGAAACAGCTGACTGCTGCATGCCTCTATTTAAATTAGCTTGAAAATCTGAAAGATAATGCTGAAAGAAGCTAAACTGTTTTCTTTCTTCTTTGCTTTCTTTAATGTCCAATATTGCCTCCCTGTGACTTCAGGGAGTTTTTATTGATCCTAGGAATTAGGCTGCTGGAGCCATATTCAGACAGTTTCTTTATACCTGCCTATTTTAGATACTGCAGCTTCTTTCCTTCCCTTGGGATGGTCCTTGAAAACAGGCAGATATTGCTCCCGTTTTCCAGATGCCACAATATTTGTGATGCATAATTTACATGTGCAGACAGACAGGTCCAGTTCAGATCCTCAGAAATATGCAGGTGATTACAGAGAATTACACTCCTACACACCTTCAAAAAACTGAATTTCCATCCCTGAAAAGTGATATTTGCAGGATAATTCAACATTGCAAAAGTGTTACTGTTGAGTCAGTGGTAGTCAGTAAAAGCAAAGGCATTGACTTTAGTGGAAACAGAGGTAAAGTCAGAAAATGCTCGTCTAAAAACTGAACCCCAAATACACCCACAGTTAAAGTTCACTCACCCAGAGAATCCTGCCTTTCTAACTTTGCCTGGAAAATATGTTGAGATAGAGAATAATATCTGAATTCCTTTTTATTGCATAAATAATTTTCACTTGGTTTTGGTTAGTTGTTTTTTTTTTCCCCCCCTAGTATCAATCCCAAACATGACTTAAAACCAATCTACTCCTTGTCCTGATTTCAGAAAAATCTGGTTTACTACTGTTTATATAACTGTTTATATAACACTGAAACCAAGTTTATATCTGAATACTATCAGTGTTTCTTTTATATCACACATGTACATAGAACAAACTTCCTGGTGTACTACCATTTCTAAAAGGTTCATTACAGAAATTTCAGTCTCGAGTATTACTTGTCTTCACAATCGCCGAGTCCATTCCACTTGGGTACCATTAATCTGCTACATAGATGGAGGCAAGATGTTTCCATTATTCACTAAGATAACTAGTTCCTCAGTTTCTGCTGACAAGGTTGTTTTCCAGCTACTCCAACCCAAAAAGCTGGCAAGAGTTTATTAGGAACATAAAGACACAGCCCTCAGGATTAGTCACTGCATCTATGCAAAATGTTAAGTCTTTTTATCTCTAGTCTTATAAACCTGGAAATATGGTAGATGGTGAAACTGCAGCTTCTATATTTTATACTTGATGTAACAAATCAGCAAGGTCTTAATTTGTGTAGGATTAGTTTTCTCCTGCAGGTCACATGTTCACAAACTGACAAAATCCAACCAGTTTTTTGCCTAGGGGATACGTGCTTTGTACCAAATTTTCAGGCAGTTTTAAGATAGTCTCTATAATTAGTGGTCTAATTTTGTCGTGCACAAATGACTTTACCCACCCAAGTAGGAACACAGAACTCATATTTGTGAACTCAAATTGGCTGAATGTGTGTCCTCAAAAAAATGTACTGTGAGTCTGCTGCATACATAATATTAAGTATGGCAGGCTCTGAAACTACAGTCAACAAACTAATATGAAACACTGCAAAATTATTTTTGGTGCAAAATAGGTCACGCTAGGAAACAGGCCAGAATGAAAACTTTGACTTTCTTGAACAGGAACCTGTCCAGATCCCCCAAATGTGAACAAATTCTCCCAAGACAGTTGGGAGCACTCAGAAGGTTTTGCAATGTTGATGTGTTGGCCTATAAGGGTGTTAACATTTGCTATCATGACATCATTTTTCCAGCCTAGCAGGATCTAGGACTCCATCACTGGACCTCATCCTTCAGGAGCACCTTGAGGCCATGTATGAAGGAAGACTATAAACCCCTGTGAACCAGGGACTCTATAATATAAACACCAGACATAACAGACTACTGATAATTTCATTCACAATCCCAAAATACACTTGCAGCATACATGTTCTGCACTGGCATTTACGGTCTTGGTTTTCATAATACACCTGCTTCCATGTTTTATAAGCTGCCTACCAGTGCAGCTCAAATGCTGTACTCTTAGCCTGATCATTCTTTAACAATTGCCCATTCCTGTTTCAAAGCTTCTTTCTTTCTGTTGTTATCCAAATACAACTAAAGGAATGAATAGTGGTAAAAGCACTATTTAGTGCAGACTGGTCCAAATCCTCAGGAAAACCATTCTGGCAAATAATGTGTGAACCAACATGGCTTAATTCCATGTATGTGTCTTGCAATATTCCATAGGGAAGCATAGTGCAGTAGGAACAATTAATCTTAGTCCCCTACCAAATGGGGGGTGGGGTGGGGCGGTGTGAGTTATGCAGTAAATACCATGATTTTATTCTTGTCTGCACTGTTTAGTGCTATCTTCTCTATATAAGTAGAATTTGTAATAATAGCAATTATTATAAGTAATAGCACATTTCTTAAATTGAGGGTATTTTGAGTTATAAAAACACAAAAAGCTTGAAACAGGTAGAATGATTTTCTTTCAAAATCACAAAACACAACCCAAATGAACTTTTCTTAAGTTTTCCTCTGAGCTAAAAACATACTCAAGTTTCACCCTACAGCAAATTTCTGTGGATGAGTTATAAATCTCTAAATAATGAGAGTTTTAATGAAAACAAGGCTAAGCCAGTGTGAACTGTAGCAGAGAAAATTGTGTCACTATAACTGTAATTTAATGGAAATCTACAGAATATTGGTAATGTTTTCTGATTATTGCTTAATTTATCAAAATCTTATCGTTTACAACACACTCTAAATGAGGCAAAAACGTATACAAGTATGTGACTGAGATAATTATAAAAAGGACCAAAGGGCTAAGTAATGAGTAGGTAGAAGTCACGTGAGAGGAGAAAGCATTATTAAGCTCAGTGTAAACCCGGGATTTCAATGGTTATATCAGCTATATGAATGCGAGGTGGTGGGAAGAACTGAGGACAAGGCATGGCTACATGGAGGGAGGGATACAGAACATCAGTGGAAATGGCTTTGTGACTGGTGAGTTAGTAACATCATCCGTAATGTTTTCTTCCTGGGGTATGGTATAACTGCTGTATATATAGGCATTTTTAACTGGAAGCTTGAGATGCAATTAAGGAAATGAACAGCTAGAAACAAAGGGTCTCAAAATAAAGGCAAGGTTAGAAAGTTAGCTCTGAAGCAAATAGCACTTATCATTTGTACAGCATTTTACATTTCCAAGGCACTGTACAAACACTGATTAATGAAGGTCTTGTCTTTTTTTTTTTTTTTTTCCCTCCCTTGAGTTCACAGGAATTAAGGCACCTACAAATGAGCAGGAACAGGCTGTAAACGAAGTAGTGCATCAACAAAGATAACAGTGGAGGGGATACCAAGCAATAGGTGACTACCAGGCAGACACATGGAAGATGCAAACCTAAAACAGCCATCAATGGTGCAGTGCAGAGCTGCTACAGAGCTAGCTGGTCCGTTACCTGGTGCATTAACATTGTGCATCCATAGGGGCTGCACCCGAGTGAAGTCCTCCCTCTCAGCCAGGCACAGCACTGTGGTGGGACCAGCTATTGCTCCATCAGCCCTGGCTCTGTGCCTCTGCGCCTCTGTGCCTCTGTGTTGCACTTCATTGCACATGAAAGATGTTCCTGAAGCATCACATAGTGTACCAAGAGGATTACAGACCAAGGAATTGCATCTAACAGGAGCTCACACTGACTGCAGGGAGAGCCCATAACCATCACACTGACAGCACTGCTCTTTCCTCGCTTGAAACTCAACCACCATCCAGGCAAGAATAGGAGATTCGTGGAATGGAAAAGACTCTAAAGCCTAATGCTTACGGAGTTTGTTTGCTAAGGGAACAGCCAGGTTCCTGGGCATTAATTTTATGTTAGAAACTCTTAAAATACAAAAATACAAAAAAAATAAAAATACATAAACTATTGTGAGAACAGGGGAAGAAACACTTGCCAGTGAATGCCCTTATCATAAGACGATTTTGCAAGGAGTCCCTACAGTCTCATAAATTTTTCAGTTTCAGTTGTAAAATGATCCTGTTTTCATCTTTATCCTGTCTCCCTCCCAACTGGAAACCTCCTATAGTACCCTGGATTGTGAGAGAAGAAAGTACAACCCCTTTTCAGCAGAGGACACCAGAAACTTGGTTCTACCACCTCAGCCAATACTCCAGCCACCAACTATTTTATAGAAGGTGGATGTCTCGTTCTCTTTCTTCTGAACAGAACCACCTTTGATGGCTCACCATCCTGCGAGACCAACAAATGAAAATGTAGCAGTGGTTCCTTTGCTTCAGACAGAGTCCAATCCGCTAGTGTGAATTATATGTGCTAAGAACAAACATACCAAACCTGACTCAAGCTCAAGGCTTTTGGCCTAGGCAGGCTCTGTGGATCCCACGGGAACTTCAGACTAATCCCACACTCAGCTGAGAAGGTAGCAGCTCTGAAAACGGGTACTAGCAGGACTGCCAAGACCAGGCAAAAGAGTAAGCACTTACTTGAGTATTAACTTCTACTGAGGAGTTAGGCACATTACTTGTGTTTCGGTTCCACCTACGCGGCATTTGAAGTATCTAAGTGTACTTTTGGATCTGGGCATGAGTGTTAGAGATGACAATAAAAGCACATAAACAGAAGGCCTACACATCCTGGACTGTCAAATGTCAAGTACTTAGCAACAAACATCTCCTGAGCCGTGAGGGATGGATCACAGGAAGAGGTACTGAGAGCATACAAGTCATTTTATGACTGTGTAGCGGCTGCTGGTGCAAAGCATACATTTTCAAGTGTTTCCAGGACTACAGAAGTTTTGCAGCTGGTTCTGAGTCATTCTGAGTACCAGAAAAGGTGATGAACATTGTAGGAAATTATCTCCAGTTATTTCAAAATATTATTCTGGAATGGAAACTTCTGTGAGCTATTTGCTCCAGGAGGTATTTTGTGGTTATTAGGTTCATTTCTGTTCCGTTTCTACAGAAATGCACTGCCTACTCCTGCCCACGACTTTGCAGTGATAGACACAGCTGCATGCCACACAGACTATCCAAAGCATCATTTAAAGAAAGCCGGTAAACAAAACAATAAATTATATCTCACTCAGCAGATATTGAAAATAGTGTCATGCTGGCACATGGTGGGGTTCTTATGCCTTATGCCACTAGACTCCGTATTCACCAAAGCTCTCACAAATCAAAGACTACATCACCTAAGATGATCAGCTCCATTTATTATGAACTGAGCCAGCAGATCCACTCAGCAACATCACCACCATTCTGCTGGCTGCTGTCAGTTCTCTTCTCTGTCTCCATGCTTCCAGGATGATGGTCTGTTCCTCCCAGGAGTAATTTGTTATCTCAACTCTTCAGCCAAGGGATAATACAACATGAACACATGAGGTCTTACTGGAGACGAGGATTGCTCTCAGATCGCGGACTTGAGACATACAGGCCAGCAGCTGAGACTACCTGGCAATAGTAAATGCAGGGAAGATACAAAACGCCAATGTTGCAATTTTCTAGAGAAAATTTTCTCGACACTGACTTCTATTCTACTGCAGTCTAATATCTCAAAGAAAATGGTAGAAGCTTCCTGACTTTAGTCATTTAAGCCTCAACTACTGAATAAAACTCAACAAAACAGACTGCAGTGAGTAGCTTTCCTTTGGCAAGAGAACAGCCTGATCATAAGGGCTTGCCCTCTCGTGTGCCTATGATTTCTGACAGATTACAGTTAGCCAAGTAATTAAGGTAAAGAGAGTAGCTTAAATGGGAACCTAAAGAGTGTGAGAAAGGAGAATGATTATAAACACCGTAGACTATATTCAGGGATTATAGTAAAAAGAAAAAAATGCCTCAGGAGGATTAAAGTGTTAAATAGTAGTTAAATAGCAGAGAGAGAGAGCACAGTCTAATGCCACTTTTTTTTCCTTTCTTTTTTTCCTCTCTTTTTCTTTGTAATCCAGATTTAGCAATAATTTTCAGATGTTTGATGTCCCAGTGTGTGAAAATCGGATGTATTTTCATAAGATTAATTTCCTCAACAGGGATGGGGTCAGGTGAGGGATTTTTGTGACTTCTTAGTGCCCGACAGCCACTAGGACATTAGTGGAAGCCTTGATGCAGGTCTTATGTTTTGTTCTTCCTTTTGCTGAGAGGGAATGCTTGCAGGAGGGAATGGTTGTGCCATCTGGCTTGAGCTGAGCAGCCCTGTGATACCTCTGTTTACTTGGAGGGGGTAGATATGGCACGGAACAATCCTTTTAGTATCTGATATCATCAAAGAAAGGCAGCCTTAAAAGAAACAGAGAAGACTTGTCTGGAAGTGAAGCATAGATTTAACAGAGGGCACCTTATACACCCCTATGGCATGGTAACCCAAAAAAAGATGGATTTCACTGGAAAGCAGTTGATGACCACAGTTGATTTACAAGGTGAGTCACTGAAGCACGTACTCCAAAAGAAGGCAGTGCACAGTAAAAATTGACTACATGTGGCAAACCACACACCAGCCCTGCCTCAAATTTGTGCTGGCCATGCTCCTGTGTCCAGCCCATGTACCAAACCTATCCGAGAGTGAGCCAACACTCCTCTCAGGCTTGGCAATGCCTTTGACAAGATTTTAGCTTAGATTCAGCTGATATATATCAAGCTATTTTCACTCTGTGCCTTTGTCAGTTGAGTGAGGAAAAGAGACCAGCTGAGAATCTGTGTTTAAATATAATTTAGCCTGTCAAGCAAGGGTGCTCCTCAGTTGGGGGTGTTTATATGGGAATTGAGGCGCTTGTCAAAGAATCATAAAATCACAGAATGGTTTGGATTGGAAGCAACCTGAAAGATCATCTAGTTCCAACCCCGCTGCCATGGGCAGGGACACCTTCTACAAGACCAGGTTGTTCAAAGTCCCGTCCAACCTGGCCTTGAACACTTCCAGGGTTGGGGCATCCACAACTTCTCTGAGCAACTTGTCGTGAAACAGCAAAGTCAAAGACACCTTCCTGCCGCTGTTTGAACCCTCCTTCCAGCTCCAGGCCCTGGGGCAACAAGAGAGGATCCTCAGAAAGGAGAAGGCAGCAGCAGGGAGAGCCGAGCAAGCCCTGCTGTGGGGGTGGGAGTAGGCAGATGCCAGCTCCTGGGGCTTGCATTTCCTCAGGCCAGCATCCCTTCTTGTTTTTCCTCTGCTGCTACCCACCACCAGCGAGCCAGTCTGCCTGTGCATGTATGTAGCTCTAAAATCAGCCACCTCCAGAGGTTTTCACCATACTGAGCTCCCAGGTCTGCCTTAGGGAGGCTGATGCTGGGAAGGGAGACTTACCCCTTGCAGGCATGAGGATGGGAGCAGTGCCAGAGCACCCACCACCTTTGCACATCCTGCTCTGCATGCAGCCAGCTCACTGCAACCTAGCTACGCTAACCCTCAAAAAAACCCTCATTCCAAGAAAAACAGCTCCTTAAATAGTAGTGATTTGAGTGATTTTAAAATGCCACCACACTGCTGCACAGATCTGCTCTCTGTGGCTGAAGTTTTCAGTACTGTCATTCACTTCCCCTTAGTACTGAATCTTGCAGCTTGAGCTCCGTGTATTACTTTGAAAATTTGCCCATATGTATCTTCCAAGATCTATCAGCTCAGTTTATTGACACAATCAAATTCTTACTGCTTTCAGTACTGCAGAGCCAATATAGCTGAAGAGCAAGCTATATCTACTTCTTGCAACATCATCAAAATTGCCAGCTAAATTTTGATTTCTGATGCCTTATTATTGCAATGAAGATGTATGGAGAAAAAAAAAGGGGGAAGGGGGTAATTTCCTGATACCCATCTGATTATTGAAACTGCAATTGAAACAAAATATATCCAAGCCCACCACCCCCAAAAAAAGGAACATATTTTCTATGAACAGTAAATAAGCATCTAAATGCAAGAATAATTTAGATAAGGAAGAACCAATAGTTCATTTTTTACTTTAACACCACGTGGAACTAAATTCTCAAAACCAATTGTCAGTATTGTGAGCAAAAATTTTGGCACCCATGACTGTAGGCAGTTAAATAACTGAACATCCTGACATAACCCATACTTCATCTCTTTAGGCATCGTCTATGTATTTAATTGAAAGTAAAAATAAACATGACCATATCTGTTCTTTGCAAAACGAAGCAAAGGACAGCCTAGCAAATATCTGGTTAGAAAAGACCTGGTTAAAACAAACAAATGAACAAACAAACCGGGTTTTCAGAACCAAATGCATGCAATACAAGGACCCTAGGAACTAAAGCCTAAAGCACCTGGCTTGTATGTCCCAGTTCTTGGTGTGGCATATGGGACCCAGAGTTTGGTGCTTTGGGGCTCCTTGAGCTGTAAACTGTCAAAGTGAGTTCACAGTTTGCTGGGAATGACCACTAGAAGTCTGGGACTTGAATGCATCTTCTGTTTTTGAAAGGCTTTTCAGCAGAGTGGTTCTCTCCAACCCCATTGCCTGGTGGTTAGGAGTCTTCCTGATAAAGGACAGCCTTTAACTTCTTCATGCTGAGGATGGATCTAGAAGCAAAGAAGCAAGTCTCCCTCAGGCAAACTGAATGCCCATTTCCCTTGTCTCAGAGCTGCTAACCAGTACCCACAGTCAGAAGGAAGGTGGGGTTTAGGGGTCACCCATCTCTGTTGCCTGCTTGGCTGGTTGGCTGCTCTGTCCTCTTCCTCTTCATACACAGCCTCATGGGCATCTCATGTTGAAAAGCAAGGCCCATCCCGATGAAGCAATCATCAGGGCACAGCTCTGCACTGTGTTCACACATTGCTTCACAGGTCACTGGTTTTAAGCAGAAGAACGTCTTCGTCCTGCACATCTGAGCCCACAACATTTCTTTCAGATCCACATCCAGGTAGTGCTGAGCAAGAGTGGAGTCAGGAGGGAAAGCAAGAAAATAATATGAACAGGAGGAGGGAAGAAGAGGATGCAGAGGAAGGAGAAATGTACCAGGAAGGTTGCTGCTAGTGATGAAACCCCATGGAGGTCTGAGGGACCAGAAAGATGACTGTGCAATTGTAGCTATTACCCACTCAGACCTGTCAAGTCTCAGGCTTTATGTCTGAGGGGTAGTTGTTCAGCTGCCTGCTGGACTGGTGCTGTGCAGCCTAGAGAGCAACAGCAACACACATTTTACTCGGACTTTACCTTAACTGACCAGCTATATCCAGCGCAAGAGGCACCACACCTAGGGGAGGCTCTGGAAAGAGACAGAGGCAGTGGAGTTTTTCTTCCCATTGGGACATCACTGGTTGGTACCCTCTGGTTTTACGTAGCAGCCACAAACAACATAATGTAGAGCTGAATGGGGAAAATGTGGAGTCAAAAGCCACCACAGTCATCTGTCAGGTATTCTGATACCTGAAGTTTGTTACCTTGGAAATGGCTGGATATCAGTGCTGGGTGAAGTGATTCCTATATTGAGATTGCGAAGAGCTTTGAATTAATAAAATAAGCCATTATCACTGTTGTTATTGTTATTATTACTAATATAGGTATTGCTATTATTGTTTGGCACACCTTCTAGCTGTAAAGGCCTGGAGAAACCTGACAGCTGATATGGGGATTAATGTTGTCATTTGCTATGGTTACCAGCAAAACTTTCATTAAATTCATTGCTGCAAGGTAAATTGTATTTCCCGATTTGTTCCTGTTCTATGGCTGCAACAAGCTGTTAAGGTTGGACCTGGGATTTAGCTGTTCAAATGGAAATGTGGGCAATCGATTCATTGTAATCTGTCTGTCATGCTATTTGGCATTTGTTGATTTTTTTCAGCACATATGGATAATGATCACTGCACAGGCAGAGGTGCTTATGCTAACTTTCAGAGACCCTCAAGACAGAACTCCTGTTCTGGTCCATCTCTTGTCAATAATTCTTTCTTCTTTTAAATAATTGAAGCTCATTCTTCAGTCACCAGTATTAAATGAAATGTATGAGATTAAATCATCTACAGTGAAAATACTAGATGGAAATAAAAGGGCAACCACTTTGTGGTTATAGTATTAAATAACATCAACATGCCCATTTCCATTAAAATAATGCACGTTAAAGGTTACAGGAAAGGCCATGCTGAGGCAATAGTTTGATTTGTACCGCTTTTCTCTATAAAGTATATAAATCCAGGATCAGTTTTGTCAGATGATATGCCAGCCTCGGAGAGAGTGTGCAATTAAGAATGAAAAAAAAACCACAAATAAACAGTGCCATCTTTTGGGCACTGCTTAAACTCCACATTTATTAAATTCCAGACACATGTAATGTACCAATTCTACACAGGAATGCACATACACACTTATGTGTGGCAGGTGACTTTAGGGTATTAGCTTTATTGTCTCTTGAGAGGTAGCGATAGGGACTCAAAGTCTGAAAGTCTCCATCCAGCTCAGTGCAGCTGACCACTTTTCTGCTGCGGCATCCCAGGCTCCTGCAGTGTGGGGTGCAGAGCAGTGCCTGTTTCTGAAGCTGCTTGTGACACCTCCCTGGTGGATATAAATCCTATCAAGAAGCAGATGGATGATTGAGCATCCCTTGAGATTTTTTCAAAACACGTAGAATATGAGAGTAAGGTGGAAATGCAGTATTTTCATTTCTGTATGTTTTACCAACATGAAGTTCAAATGAATTACATGCAATATCAGACTGTTAACCTCTGCAGTAGGTTTGCCAACTGAAGCTGCATGGGTAACTGACCCCCTGAGTGATACAGGCTTTTCCATTGTGAACCACACTTCCACCACTGCTGGGATTGACTATTACAATACATTGCAACCATGAGCAGAAGGTGGGCCTTGAACAAGTTCCAGCCCCATCAGGTTGAGTCTCCCAAACCATAACCACCACCACCTCTGCCCCCCAGGCACTGTCTTAACACTTTCTGAACATGACATCAAATTCCACTAGCAATCAACAGCTCGTACAAATAATGGCAAAGGCAAACACAGGTTTTCATGTGTATTCACATGTCCAGTGTTAATTTGAATAGGAGACGGGTGCTCAAAATAGCTCTGAGAATCTGATCCTACCTTGAAAGGAGACTGGATGCTCAGCCACACTTTACAAAAAAGATACCCACAGAAGGAGTTAAACAAGGTTAAGGGCTAATTACAGGATGTTAGAGGAGTGTTGGTCTTACCAGTGACATGTGCATTACAGCAGTCACCACCATTTTACAGTGGGCAGCATCACGACTGGTTGTAGGCAAGCAATAAGCTTTCTGCACTGTCACAAGAGATTAAGCAGTTCTTGAAATATCCAGGAGCACTCTGGCCAAGAAGGGACTGTATAAGGACATATGACAGCAGTCAATCTGCTCCCAGATAAATGCAAAATAATAATTTGTACCTATCTTGGGTAGCATGTGCATCTTTGATCAAGATTGTGTTTAGCCCTGAATAACATAACCTCTCAAAGATTTAATATTTGGTGATTCTGCATCAGTTGAGTACACTATGAAGACCAGAAGGTGAAGGCCTAGCAGCTTCTTCACTGACCTCACTCCCCAGAGACAAGCACTAAATCTCACAGACACTGAGCTGCACTGGAGTCCTGTCTCTGGCTTCACCAGAGGTAAGTGTGGACAATAAGGCAGAATATTCAGAGACGGAAGTTGTCTAGAGACTTGAAAGGGTAAATGTTGCAGTTAGGAACTGCAGAAATACAGACAGGCAGACAAAGCCTG
Source organism: Falco biarmicus (assembly GCF_023638135.1). NCBI lineage: Eukaryota > Metazoa > Chordata > Aves > Falconiformes > Falconidae > Falco > Falco biarmicus. The sequence goes on from NC_079289.1 coordinate 33,607,130, forward strand.
AGCTCAAGATGTAGGGAGAAACTAACTTATTTTGTGGCACAGATTTTTGAAGATGTTCAGGCTCCTAAATCTTGAGAAATCAGTGAGGGTTGGCCATCTCTGAGGTGCAGCTGTACAACACCCAGGTTTCTTTGACAGACATGTTCTTGTTGATCTCCTGTCTCTGTGCTCTTTCTCCTTCCTTTCTCCTGCACAGCTCTGTGCTGGAAAGGTAGTTGTACTCTGTTACATTTCCAGATAAAGGTACTATTCCTTAACACCTCTTTTGGGAAGCCCTACACAGAAGGTGGTATTTTGGGGAAAGGAGAACTAGACTATAAAGCACCATGACTTAGCCAGGGGTCCAGAACTAACCCACTGAATTTTGACATCTGCAGATTCCCGCTGCCGTTCTTTACCTGAGCTATGGTCCAGGTGATGCTTCTCTCTTCAGATTAACTTTCTCTAGCTAACACTGTTCTGCTCTGCATTTTTTTTTCTTACCATCCCCAGCTGCTGAACTTGTTAGTATTTTCCCAAGAATACAGGGAAGTTTGAAGTGTTCTCTTTACTTTTGTAAATTGATATGCTCCATTCATTTACTTAGAGGAGTTTGGCAGCAGTAGCTGCAGCCCAGTTGCACATGGCACACATTGCACACTGCAGAGAGATCTGCATACAGATACGTCTACTCTGCTTACCAAGCATATCATTTGCTGCTTTGCAAACAGTGAAAGGCTTGATTAAATTCAGGTTTTGTGTGTTTGCCAACCTGGCCTGAGGTCATAGTCGGTAGAATCAAAATCTCATCAGAACTGAAGTGTACTCTCAAGAATAAATCATTATCTTTTTCATCTGCAGACTCTTCACTGTCTTACATGCATCATCTCTGTGTGCAGAGTCTTTTATTCAAATTGGTCCTCAATAATAGATGCTGTACCTGGTTACTTTCTGGTGACAAGAAGACATTGTTTGACACTGTGTGGTTTGGATACATTTTCAGGTCGTTCTCATCTATAGTATTGCTATATTGAAGGTGCAGGATCAGCAAGAGGGATACCACAATAGATATCTGCTACAGATAGCCTGGTCAAGAAGACGGAGTGGGTGATGCCTTCTTTAAACAACTGGCTGAAGTCTCCTGATCTCAGGCCCTAGTTCTCCAGGTCCCCACTCCAGCATCTGCTGGAAGGGCAGCATGTAGGGCTCAGGCAAGCCAGGAGGTGTTTGGGATATGTTGGGGATAATTTTTACACAGGTACAGGACAGGGCAAATAGGGAGTTGCTTGGCCAATTCAGCTGCTGACCAATAATGAAAGACTAATAAAGGATGTGACAGCTGATAGCAGCCTTGGCTGTGAGGACCATGAGATGGTGGAGCCTAAGATCCTGAAGGAACCGAAGATAGTACAAAAATTATTATGAATTTCAGCAGGGTGGAATTCATTTTTTTCAGGGCAGTGGTAGGCAAGATCCCATGGAAGGCTGTTCAAAAAGCCCAGGAGGGCTGGCTGAGCAATCCCCTCATTTCACAAGAACAGTCCACCCCAATGTGCAAGACAGAGCACATGGCATTGATCCAGCAGGAGGCCAGCCTGGTGGAACACGAAAATGCCAAAAGAACTCAAATGCCAAAAAGGATACATAGAGAAGCGGGGAGCAGAGACAGGCTATCAGGAAAGAATACAAGGACAGTGCCAGAGCATGCCAGAGGGAAGTATGGTTGAAAGTGATATGAAAGGCAAAAAGAAGCAAAACAACTTGGGCGGTCATGACTCTCTGGGCTTCTACATCCTTGAGAGATTCACCCCACACAGAGTTGTTGCTTCACAGTTTATTATGTCAGCCTTGTACCAATAACACAGAGGTAGCTGGAATTATTTTAGTGGGAAAATAACACTGTCTTCACAAAAAGGCAATTCTCCATGAGAAAATTTTCAATTTCACTCAAAATGTTTTGATTTTCTGTCAAGCAAATTGAGCAGACAGCAGCCCAGCTGCTGACTTGGAAAGCTCTTTCAGCTGTGTTTTATGGTGGCAAGAAGTCAAATCAACCAAAGCCTGCCAAGGGGGAAGCTAAAGGCCACATTTATCCTCTTTGGTTTTCAGCCCGCTTATCTCCCTCATTTACAAGTGTCCAGCAGGGAAGGCTGAGTCCCCCACGCCTCTGCCTCGCTGGCTCCTGCTCAGCACATCTCCGACGAGCAGGGCAGGAGGGGAAGGTGGGCAGCCTCTGCTGTGGCTGCTGGAGCTGTGGAGGCCAAGTCCCTGCTCCTCCTGCACCCAAGCCCTGCGGAAGCTGCCAGCTGATTTCACCTGGCACCCATTACCAAAAGCCTTCAGGTGAGCAGCCAGAAATCTTCCCCCTGAGGTTGCTTTGGTTCTTGACATCCCTTCTGCAATATTCACCTCTACTTCGTATGTTGTGTTTGTTGGGGCTTTTTTTAAATACAAAGGCTTTCCTTCTAAGGAACCACCAGCCTCCAGGCCAGAATGACCACAAGTTGCTTCTGCCACATCCTTCAGGCCACATCTACACTGCTACAGAAAAGAGGTCCAGGGATGAGTCTGAGGCCAAGCCCACAGGCAGGCTCCTGGCCATCCTACAGAGAGCTATGCCCTGCGCAGAGCAGGGCTCTTTGGTGCGAGGTAATAGCTGCAGCAGCAAAAAACAGAGCCACAGCTATGCAGCACACAGAATCAGGGAGCCTGTGCTCAAACTTGGTTCCTGCCCCTCTTTTATTTAGCAGCACAACCACACTCTTTGGCACAGACCAGTACCTTGCTGCAGACCACCCCAAGATAGATGCTATTGGCAGACGGGGGGATCTTGCAGGATCTTCTAAGCCCTCCTTACTCTGCCCGCCACTGACAGAGATGATCTCTCCCTCCAGGCTCTCATCTTTTGGGGAGCTCAGCAGTAGTCCGTTTCCTCCTACCATCAGCAACTTGTCCGCCAGCTCAGGCTGTGCTGGAAGGCTTCTGTGGGGTGGCCCCAGATATCTGGGATTTGTCAGTGACACTGAAAGCTGCATTCACCACGAGGAAACAGTTCCATCTAGATAGCTGTGGTGGGGTAGAGAAGTCTCCTGGAAGTGTCTAAAATTTTGTATATGGAGCCTCCGTGAGCCAGAGAAAGACACCTTCACAAGGAGCCTCCTCCCACCTTTCCCACCTCTTCTTTTACAGCAGATTTGGTCCACATCTAGGGCATCTGCTGTCTCCACTGTTTGAGGCCTGGACACATGCCTCAGATGGCTGAAACTGAGGTGGCTTCAACACTAAGCTGGCATCATATGATGCTCTTTTTAAGTCGATTTCTGTTAAAATTCACCTCCTTTGAGAGGGACAGCCCAAGGCCTATTTACCTCTTCAGGTACCACACCTCTTCTTACAGCTTTTGGTCTTATTTATGTCTTTACATGGGATTTAAAAAATGTCTCAGAAACCTAATTCTCACATGACCGGCACTCAAAAGGCCAAGGACCATTGTGCCCTACTGATGGTCGCCCATTTTATCTAGTTAGTTAATGGCAGTGTTTCTATAACATCTGTAGCGTTTAAACATTTATTAAGGGATGTGCTTTATCAGACAGCACAATAACTTTCTTGGTCCCATTTGTGTCGCTGTGGTCACAGGGAAACAAAATGAACAGTTAGATCAGAAGTGAAAATTTTCATTTGTAAACGTGCATCTAGAAAATACGTAAGGACATACATGTATATATGTGTATTTCATCACAATCCTGCTAATTTACATCGACACCTGCAAATTACAGCTCCTAGATGAAAGCTGAAAGTGGCATTTGGGAGAAATAACCCACAGATAATAAAGTAGAGCAAAGTGTGAATGTCTATACCTCTCCTAGGAGAATTTAAATGAAAAACAGCTCATCACAATTGAGCTGATTTCAAGGACTGGAAGGCAGGTCATGCGCTGAGGTTATACCAGATAACGGCATCATTTGAAATTTCACCAGATAACCCATTTCCTGCTTCAGATTTTTATTATGCATTTCAAACGAAGAGGAAATTCTAGGTAGTGCAGCTGCCTTGCTGTGTTATACGACTCCAGTCTGCCAATGGCTGATTTCTGGTGCAGTTTTAGCACTATGGATGTTGGCTCGGAGTATGATAAGCAGTGTAAGTCCTGGTTAATGCAGATGCTTCCTTTGGTTCTGCAACTGAGGCCAAATCAGATACTGCAAATATCTCAATATCTACCCCTTGCTTGCTAAGAAGTAGCTGCCAATGCACTATGCAAAAGCAGGCACCTAAACCTGGACCCTTTGTGGTACATCATGTTTGGGGAAGTATTGTGTGTTTTGAGGCAAAGAGAAGATTAGTAAGAAATAGGAGTCCGCTTGGATCTTCGAGTTATTTGGATTTCAGACACAAAACACCAGAAGGAGGCAGGGTCTTCCCAGGGACAGTCAGTGAAGGAGTGGGGCTAACATCTCCCTAACCATGGGGAGGTCCTGGGAGGACTCATTCTTTCTTTGTCATCTAAGCCAGCACACTAATGCTGGGGGAGAAAAGGGGAGGATGAGTACCCCTCACTTCCCTTGGAGGGATGTGTGCTGTCCTGTCTGCGCGGAAAAGAGGGAAAGCTTTCCAGTGCATAGATACAGGAGTCAAAAATATACATATATATAGGGCAAGTTACTTCAGCTCCATGTAAGTCACAGTTTAGCTTTAATGACAATTATTACAGCAATGCCTAAGGACTAACCAAGGACCCCACTGGACTAGGGGCTACACAGACACAAGGAAGCAGTCTCTCCTTAAAGCCCGTACCCAAAATGGGCATTGGCAGTGGCAGGTAGGGCTCACACAGCAGATGCAAAACAAGTCATCACAGCAAAGGCTGTATCAGTGCCAAATGGATGCAGGGCTTCTGCAGAGTGGGAAAGAAGCTGCTTTGGGACAGGCGAGCTAAGGAAGAGTGAGGGAGAAGGCCAGGATATGGAGGACAGGAGGAACAGAGCCGAGCAGAGGTGAAGTGATAGGGTAGCAGAGATGCCACAAGGAGCAGGGTGTAAGCAAGCAGACTGTCTGCACAGGGAGAGAAAATGAAGGTGGCATAAGTCCCTGGCATGCTTTCTCAAGCCTCCTGGCTGCAGGGTTTCCCCAGAACCCTGAGCAGAGGGAAGACGTGCTTTGCCATGCAAGTCAGAGAGGATTTAGAGTAAAAAGGGGTGTCCCTGTACCAGCTGGAGGGTAAGTACTATTTCAGGAAAATGTGGCCTTGTTTTATCTCTCCCCAACAGCTATCCCAGCACTGCTTGTCTTCCCTTACAAACATCAGTCTGGACACTTTTCTTTCCACACAGCAGGCAGGAAGATTCAGAGGAGAAAAGCTTAGCCTGAGTTTTTCTGAGCCAGTGAAGGAATTTCAGTGCTCAGCTCTCAGCAAAACCAGTAGCTAAACCCTCGAGTTTAAATTCAAAAATCTCAGACAGATTATTCATTGCTGTTGTTATTCTGTATCCAGATACTTTTAGCCAGGTGTATTATTTAGGATCCTAAACAATGTCTCAGTTATTGTTTGCTATGACGCTGAGTTAGGACACAATGGGAATGTTAAGAAGAACCTGCAGGTATCAAGCCTTTCTTGTACAGTAATCAATGCTTGCAGGAATCAGCAGAGGTGTCAAATTGTCAGAAGAGTTGGTTTTGGTCAATTGATTCCACGGACGTGCTGGGCATCTGAGGCTGATTCCCATTAGTGAGTCTAAAGAACTTACTGAGTATTCTAGTTTTTGATGTATAATTTCCAAGAGCTACATACTTAGCATGGTTATTGTGAGGATTATGAATGTTAAAATTATTTGTTGATCAATTTAGAAAGTAAAATCCTAAATTTCTCTGACCCCTGTAAACCCAAGTGACTTTCAAGCTTGGCAGAGCAAACCTCCCCCCTTACTTATGCCATTTATGGGAACGGACCCAGAAAAGTCTGTGTCAAATGTTCCTGCTCACAAAACTTTAAATGACTCAGTAGCAGCTTAAACCACAAGCAGCATCAATGTTTGCATCGCCAACTATTTTGAAAGGGAAATACATTTCCATTTTCATGAAGCGGAGGAAGATAAAGTGATGCTTTATGAACTTCCTCTTATGTGTCAAGCTGGCTTGGTTGATTTTTTGGATAGCACTTAATGAAGTCGGGTCTTTTCCAGGAAATGGTAATTTACAAGCTTTTGAAACTCATACTCCCCCTCTTCACTAGTCAGAAAGTATGACCTAGTTTAAATTACAGCTTGAAGATGTGACCTAGTTTCGCAGGGAGCCTGCACCCATTGTGCTCAACTCAGCATTGTAAAAATGGGAAATCTCTTCATGAAAAGTGAGCTAGGCTGCCACCTTGAATCATTGCTCCTTTTTATCTGGCCCCTGAAAAGTTAACAGCATTGCCTAATGCAGGACAAAAAAAAATTCGAGGTACTTGATATCCTAGATTCAAGTTCTCAGAAATAGTTTGCTGCCCAGCCCCAACGAATAAAAGGTCTGGGGGCTCTTCTGTAAATCCCTGCAAAGGATGGCCATCTGAAGGCCACAGTTTCAGTTCACCGCTGAAGACATGGCTGGGTTGCCCAGTGGTTGAGAAGCTCAGGCACAATGAATGGCCAGCACTGCTGACACAGGAACAACCTGGGAGACACGTGGAGGGACATGGGGAGAGCACAGCTGCCGGAAGAGAATGTTCCTTGCTCTTCTGGTTTCCCTGCTTCATGGCAGAATGTTTGAGCATCTCTAAACATAGAGCACATACACTGTTTTATAAAGAGACTGGGCTTACTCCTGGCTTTGATGTTATCTCAGTACAGCAGTTGTCTTCTTTCCTCTGGGGCAGAAAGCAGCAGCGAGCTTTCTCTCTACACCTCTACCTGGGTTAGGCTGGAGCTGCTCAGATGGGGGCAGTTCTGGCCATGTGCAAAATCAGAAAAATTTGCATCCTTAAAAGCGAAGACAGATGGTGACGGTAGGTCCATCTCCACAGAAATGGTCTGTGGGTTTTCTGGAAGCAGTTTTCTTTTTGAATGCTGTGATGCTAGCAGAGCACATCACAGCTCTATCAAAGACATCGAAACCTTAATGAGTACGTCCTAAGTACTAACTGCCATTTGCAGAGATCTCCATGTGGTCTCCCACTACTTTTCCGAACTTTTCACTGCGTTAAGTAAGGTTCTGCCTTAAACACTGGAAATAACAGACAGCACTGTTCACTGTCACATCCAAACAGATGAGTAAGAACGGGAGTAATATTAGAGAGGAAAGTTTGTATTGATTAACCAAGGAAGTGCTGCTGTAATTAAAACGGAGGTTCCACTGTGTGGAAAGCTACACATGAACACATCCATCACATCAGTGGCTTTGGAGTGACGAGCCAGGCATCTAACGAATGACTCACTGCCATAGCAGCAGAAACACCAAAACGTGTGGCACTGAAATTTAAGAGCAGTGCAGAACTTGAGCCTTCAGAGGCATATAGAGTCGATTTTCCTCTGGACAAAAAAAAACTGCCCTACAAACGTGGGTATGGGGGAGTCATGGTGATGGTTACATGTCATCTCCTTTGCACATAAATAGGAATGGGTTAGGTGAACATGGTATTGCAAGGGTTATTTGCACCACCTAAATCTAGGTCACATCAAGAAATTCAAAGAAAACTTCTGAGTTTACCAATACATTTTTAGCAAGTACCACATTTCCGAGCACGCAGGAGTTGATTAATATGAGAAATACACGTATTTCATTTAGCCTGGACTTTTCTCACTTTAAAATTAGTGCTGTGGTGAACTTTTGGGTAAAGGTTATACAATGTGAAACAAACACGTAGGAAGGGCTTTGGTCTAGCCCAAACTCAGCTGCCTGTTTTCATGGCTGAAGCAGCACAACACTCACTGTCACCTTTGGTCCTATTTTACTCTCCGTGAGAAGCCAACTGGTGTGTGCTGGTCTTGATGTTCAACCCAAACTACTGACTGCGAACAAAAGACCGCGATGGAAGACAGTTCATCGGTAACCATTGGGCAACATCAGCTATAATTACTTTGAGAGGAGGAGCTGGTATTAAACCCATGGTACATTCTTGGTGTTGGTCCTTATTTTAGTGGCTCTTATAGTCTGTTATTTTTTCCTCCCTCTAATGGCCAAGAGGGAGAGGAGATCCTGCCCTGGCAGCAGGAACTTGCTCCAGCAGACTCTTTGGTAACTGGCCCATTCCCATTGTTGATTCAGACTGTCTCGTGTTGGGAGCAAACCCACATTCATATACTTCTTTTTTTTTTTTTTTTTTTTTTTTTCTGTAAGAACTTAAATTACTTTTCATTGAATGTGTCTCCAGCCCATAATGGTCATAAAGGCCATCTGTGCTCCCAGGCATTTGGCTCGCAAGCAGAGGACAGCGGATGCTGACTGGAGCCTCCTCTGCTATCCGCCTTTCAGTTTTGTGATTGTCATCAATACCTGGGCAAAACCAACAAAAATAAAGCAAAAAAAGCCTCCCTACCACTGTGGCAGAATTTCTGCTTAGGTCATGTTTTACACACATTGCACAAGCACATATGATAAGGCAATGTGAAAGTCTCTGGCAAGTCAGGTGCATCATGTCTCTTCTCCCTGACTAGATTATGGCTTCAAGAGTTAGGACAGAGCAACTACGAGTCCTTGCTCCTGTTCCAGGCTGGGATGATGACAAGAGATGGGTCATCCTGGACATTTGGTGAGCAAAGCATTTCTATCACCTATTCATTCGTTGATAATGCTGTCAAAGTCATGCGGTATCATCCTTTTAACACAGGCACAGAAACACCAAAACAGGTTACAATCTTCCTTCCTGGCAGATCTCACAAGAGATACAAAGATAAGATATGCCACTAATGAGCAAATATTGCTCTCAGGGCTGTATTATTCTCAGTTACATACAGACTATATACGCTATATTTGAAATAGATACAACTAATGGATCTTACACAGAAGAAGCATTACTTGCATTGTTGCTGTTTTAAAGCAGTTTATACTGCACAGAGTGACAAATACCAGCCTATACTAAAACAGCCACCTCCTAAAAAAGGCTTAAAAAGAAACTGACTCATATAAAACTATTTATAATATTAATCTCATTGATGTCAGCAGGAAAACATCCACTGATTTCAAAGTAAGAAGCTAAGCCCTTTCTTAACAGTACAATATTAAGATTAATAAAACTGAATGAATTGTAACAAGCAATTTATGTATTTGAGTGGGATTTTCCACATTCAGCAAGTCTCACAGCACAGCTGGGCCAATAGAGTTCTCAATTATCTTTTTTATGTGAGCTGCTTTGTTTCACAATCTCATACATCAGCAAAATCCTGCAAGTGTACAGATGGCATATACCAGAGAAAAAGAGCAAACTTGAGGAAATTTGTTTGGATATTTTCAAATAAATCATGGGAGCATTTCTATTTGGTTCATAATTTCATTAAAATTTTTTTTAAATGTAATTTTCAGTCAAATAGAAAAAAAATTAGCCAGATAACAAAGTAGAAATGGAAGAAAGTGCTTCTGATCCACGGGCAGCGGAATGCTGGATGGCAGTCCAACACACTTGTTACCCATTTATAACATTACTTTTTATAATAAGACCAATGAGGTTTAAGTACAATTATCTCATGTTTTTCATAGCGGTATAATAGGACTGGTAGATTTGCAAGAAAATGCAGATTCATAGGAGTAGTAACTCAACTATATATTTACAGGTGAAAATAGATGGTAAAATCAGCAGCTGCTTTCAGGAAATAATAAACAAATAAAAGTTCTGTGCTACCAGATTATGCTCCAATTTATTACTCTCTATCAACAGCGATAGATCAAAGAAGAAAAAGTTAGAAGCTCAGGCCTCGACCTTTGTTGCCCACATGGCTTTATTTTAGCTCTCTTGCTGGCTCTGGTTTTGACCTCTTGGAGAGGTTTTGTCGTCCGTGCCGAGCCCCAGAGTGTGCAGCACATGCGCTCAGTTTCACGCGATAAAAACACCTCTTAGTGGGTTGCAGCTCGGTAGGATCTTCTGCCTAAGAGGGAGGCTGGCTTAAGCAGCAAGGCTGTACGCCACTCAGTGCCTCGTAACTCCAGCCCTCTTCCAGTGAGCAGGACAGAAATAACCTAACTCTCCGTTTCCAGAACTGCAGTTGTTTTTCCAGAGCTAAGATCTGGAGCCATGAGGAGTGATAAAACATTAAGCCAGATGGATCTTGTTTTGCTTAAGCTGTGTTACTGCATATGATACTGTACTGCAGAAAAAATATTTAGTGACACTAATGTTGCAAAATGCTGCAGGTAACCAGGGAGCTAGTCAAACTTCTGTATAACCCATAAAGCATTATATTTGGGAGGTGCTTATACAAAAAAAGAGTAGACAGTCTGCAAATTGTTGCTAACCAAAGCAGTGTCATTAGTTATTACTTCCCAGAAGGCAAAGGAAGTATGTACAGGCTACGCTATTTGCTGTACATCAGTTCCCCGGTGTGCAGGCAGGGTGGGGAACCCACGCTGGGGTCAGAGCAGGCACACGGACCTGTACCAAGCCAGCAATAAACCATGGGCTAGCAGTGAAGGTCTGCTCTGCTCTATGCCTTCATAGTCAACATCTGCAGTGAAATGATTTTATCTGTGTCCACAGAAGTTGTGATTCTGGCAACTTTCATTTTTTTTGTGACACAGTAAGGAAAAAATCATTCCAAGCATTTCACTCAGTCAGTCCAACTAACAGTGAAGAGTAGGTTAAAATCCTTCAAACTAGTGGGACACAAGGTAAAAACATGGTGTACAAGAGAGTACCTGAACTTCCCAAACAGTTGCCTTTCATGTAGTTATGTTTCAGTGCTCCAAAATCCACAGCCTGCTGGGAAGGGGACAGAGGGAGAAGATGCTGTTTGTGAATCCCCCCCCCCCCCCCCCTTATGGAGTCAGGGTCCCCAAAACAGCCCACCAGGCAGCTTTGCTCACATCTGGTAGTAGATTTGGGAACCGAGGGGATGAGGCAGCAGTTACAACATGGCTACGAATACATGACAACACCTAAAATGTGAGCTCAGCGGTCGAAGAAGGATTCTGGCACCCTCTGCTAAAAGAAGAACCAGTGATCTCTCACGCAGTGAATGAATCAAGAACCAGAAGGTTAGAAAAATGAATAATTTTGTGACTTGCAGCACGTAAGGAGCTGAAACCAACTGGAGTTCCTGCTCGTCTCCTGTTATAGCCAAACATAAATCGATTGGAGTTTGGTGATGCGTGGTCTGGGGAAAAGCAACGTGTCTTACACAAGAGGGCAGGCGGTAGAGAGCACATGGCTCAAACGCTGAACAAATGTCAGGAAAATATGCCCTCCCTAAACTTCATAAAATGGATTGTGAACAGACGGCAACAAATCAAAGACATCCAGCTCCTCACCTCCACCCCAGCACAAATACTTCCTTGGAAACCCAGCTAAAAACCCCAGCACATGCAGACTTAAGGCTAAAAAAAGCAGAAAAAAGAAACAACTGAAGTTACCTAGAAATCTCTGAAATTTGATTTAAACCACCTCAAGGTGACACGGGTTTCTCAGCTTTTCATGACTGAGCTTTGCTTTGGAGCTAGTCACAAATGGTAACGTTACACAAAGGTATGGGATCTAGACAGTCAGACCCCAGCGCACTCACCAACAGTTGGCAAAGTCCACAGGTTATGATCTCAAATACTTGCAACCAGGAAATACCGGACAAGACACCAATACAGGCAGGGAGAAAGAACAAGAAATTGCCTGCATACACATGTAAGAACACTTTCTGGTTTAGGCATGAGTTTTTGCAAATCACTGCAGCAAAATGCTGCATACGGTCACGTCTGTGAAGTTTTGCTGGAGACTAATTTCGTCACAGCAAAAGTATAAGCACACAATAATTGTCTGGAGCCCTCCAAAGCTGGTGCATCAAACCAAAGGACAGAATGGGCTGCTTTGTGTGTCCAGTCTGCTGGTTCCCTATTCCCCAACAGCTTCTCTTTCTCCCTATCCAGCTCAGCCTTTGTGTCAATGCTTCAGAAATCTTTTGACAAACATAATTCTTCTTGTTTTCCACCCAAAGACATGGCAAAGCCACCTGAAAGTGGGCCAAATAAGGGGATATATGCTTAGATCTGACCCAAGGCTGTCACCACCACCAGGAATAAAGAGCTGTAAGTCAGTGAGAGTGGGGTGAGCAGGAGACACTGGCAGCTGGAAGGAGCCAGAGAAAAGGAAGTGGGATAGACAGAAAAAGAAACACTCACTGGCTGGAAAGAGCTTGGGAAGGCGGAGGGGGGAGTACCCAGGTGCCAAAATATGCAATCGTAACCCCATATATGAAATTTACTTTTTTAGCAAGAACACAGTAAGAATATACAGATGTTTACATGCACGCAAACACACTGAATTCCAAATAAACCACTGCCAAGTAAGATTTTTTTAACTTCAAATTTCAGCCAATAATCATCCTCTATCCACAGACCAAAATTATCTTCTGAAGATTACAAACTAGGAGTCACATGTACCTTTCTTAGCCAAGAAAGCATTACCTTCTTCTCAAGGTAACTCTCTTAACTGATTAGTCTACTCTCTTCATTAATTGTGTCCTGACGAAGCAATCAAATAAATGAAGCAGACAGAACAGACACTTCCCGGGGAAGGCTTGGTTTTAGGAAGGTCAGTGCTACAGCAGGTAGTTTTACTTTATCACCTTGGCATATGGGCCCAGGCTGCCTTCAATGACGCTACTGAAGCTTTTCAATCTGTGGCTGCTCAGATATCTGATATAAAGAGCAAGATCAAACTGTACTAACAGCTCCACACGGAGCCTCTGGCTTCCCTTTAAATGCATGTAAAGGTAAGAAGGGACAAGGGCCACGGCAAGACAGGCAGAACAGGACCTTCCATTTGCTTTCTATGTTGCAGTGAGCGAGACTAGCCAGAGCTCGGTTTCTAATTATAAACCCCATGGTAACTTATACAGCCCCACAAGGACTATTTTACCACATCCCTCCCACCTAGTTCATCACATAGCCAGACAATTTTGCATTCAAAGGATGCTTAGGCAAAACAAAAGCAAAAACACCCCAAACCCACCACAACCCCAAAATCTTTTAGGCCTCAGAAGTCAGCACCCAAGGAAAAATTTAAAGCCCTGTATTGCTTTGTGAAATTCTGGTGCCTACAGGTGTGCTGCTGAGCTGAGGCACAGAAGCCCTCTTTTAAGCTCCGGTGGGTTTGGATGCACAGGTAACCAACCCAGGGGCTCAACACACGCTGCCCATGCTGTGACCTTACCTAGCACACACTCACAGCCCACAGCCGCGGCCACGCAGATAACGTTTAACACTGGTGGTTCCTCTCCTTCACATACCACCACCCACGGGCAGCCCATTTGCTAAGGTTAAATCCTAAGCACCAAGTCTAACTCAACTTTCAAATCATTCAAACCCCCAGTCTACCTCCCCGCAGGGCAGGGCTTAACCCCCAGAACAGAAACAGAGCGGACATTTTTCTCCCAGCCTGCCACCGGACATCTCTACAGTGGAAAAGATATGATTGATGTGACCTGTAGCTCTCGAAATTTTGAAAGAAAACCCCCAGATTCTTGTCATACCTGGTCTTGAACTGACAACTGTTTGGTGTAAAACATAAATGGGAAGTCCTAATTTCCAGCTAAATTTCCAATCCCTGATGATGTAACTCCACTTTAAAGTGGTGGATGCATGTTTGGAGCCAAATCAAAGCTTCATAAAATTCACTGTAATTGTCTCAAAATAGCAATTTGTGCCTCACTTGTGAGTTACACCATACTCAGCCTGTATGTTCTGAAGTCTCAACAAAATGATTGAAGCTGCACAAGAAATACAGGGACACACGAAAATAAAGAAATCACAAAGTTAATTTTTTTTTAGAAATATATTTTGTAAGAAAACAGTATTAACATTAACAAGAAAAGTTTATTATACAGTATAAAATAATTGCTTGAATTCAACATGGTTCTTTACCAAAAAAATAAAAAAAAAAAAGCCTGAGGATTTATATGAAGCCTCAATTCCTACAGATTTGAGTCTTTTGCCTTCTGTGATTCTTACCGCACTGAAGAGCGGGTTTTCCCACCATCACCCTTAGAGCACAGACAAACACTCCTAAAACCTCCCTCACCCCTTCCCCAACAAGTTGCTGTTCCCTGCCCAGATGTGCTCTAAACATCACCTGTAGTACTTTCAGCTCTCCCCTACACCCCACATACCCACCTCTCAGGTTCCACGCACCTACCCCTTTTGGCCAAGCAACTATACAAGCAACAACACCTGTTGCAGCTAGCTAGGAGTCTCCCTGTACTAATTTGTTGCCTAATATGAACAGTGGCCAGCCACTGACAAATAATGTATCATGGCTGAGTCGTTCTCAGCTGTCTGTTCTCATAAAACCTGTAAGAGTATCTCTTAACACTGCCATTCACCTGCCTGAGCTGGCAGAAGCACGCAGAGCTTTCGAAGCTAGAAGGGGAGACAAGGACAGGCAATGCAATGACATAAGCTTCACTTTTTTGGGAAACTAAGCTAAAAAAGTCATTAATTGCAGAATTTACAACTTGCAGATTTTGTTGTAGGAAAATATGCCTGTTCAGTAACTATAAATACCCCTACATTTCAATGGATTATTACATATTAATTTTTAAAATTTATTTTTTATTTAGGTAACGCCAGCTTTGTAATGTCAATTACCCTTGAGGTTTGAAAGGCACCCAGTGACCAGCATTCTGGTGTAATTATTCATGACATCGGTGTGATTCCCCCCCTCCCTATAATACTGACAAGATTAACAGAAATCTATTAAGTTAAAAAGAACAAAGATATATATTACATTTGCTAATTGCAAACAACCTCTTTTAGCTGCAATTTTTCCCATTGGGATTAAAAAGTGCACCAGTTTAACATGTCTGTACATTAAAAACAGTTTAAAACATTAAATATACAAACAGCAAGAGATTTTAAATATTTTGTATCAAATACTATAGGACAATATAATTTACTTTTTTTTACACAAAACATTACACCTGAAATATAACTTTAGATATTACAGAATATAAAAATACATACTTTTTGTCTAAAAAATGTCTTTGCAGGTTCTGGCACAAAGTAATACTTTAAAGGCACACTGTATTTTGGCAATCTATATTTGCAATTAACTGTGCAACAATAATAAAAATGACCTGTAATTAACCTTTTAGAACTGCAAGGCCAGATGATCTCCCTTCTTCCTGGAATAACCCTTTCAATCAGGTAAAAACTTAAGCTGAACTGTTTAGGTGTTCTGCAACTCATTTCTGCCACAGCCTGAACTCTCCAACCCTAATCCAGCAAAGCAAGAACAGGCTTAACTAAGCATGTGAAAAGCCACATCAAATGCATGGGATTAGTCATACTTTTGTAATCTCTGCCATCTCAGGGTCAGAATGCTCAACCCCAAGCAAAACTGAGGCCTAAATGCAAGCTGGGAGCCAAGTTCTTGTCTTGTCCTACGTTTGCACCAAAACTAGTAAAAGTAGCACAGGTCAAAAAGGGCAGAACTCGGAAACAGAAGTTCAATACTAATTGCTCTGATTTCAACTATGCCAATGTGAAAGTTGTAACGGCTGTACCGAAGCCAGTGGAGACATATGAAGTAAAACTGCTATAAGACTGAATCAGAACTATGTAATTTTGCCCTTTATGCATTTGTGGGACTCACGCTGGAGTCTGCACAGGGCAATAACGTGTCTTTAGAGATATATGGCTTATACAGATGCAATTGGGCTGCAAAAGACTTTCAGTTCTGTCTTCAAGTTGTTTCTGGACCACTAAAAACGCAAACAGTTTTCAGCACACTAAGGAAAGATTCAGTCTAAATCCCTAACTTTAAACGCCCCAAAATAAGTTGCTTCCTGTGATGAATCCAGTAGCAATGGGTTTGATACCTGGATACTGATCATTTCACCAGATTTTAATTTAAAAAACCCTCCTACATTTACAGAATAAAAATGAAATTCTGAATTCCCTGACCAGTATTTGGTGCTTCCTCCCTTCATCAACACATCCGAGCGCCTTATTTTAAGGTTTGTTTTAGTCATATACACCATCAGCTGAAGCCCTCTTTTAGTCAGGTTTCCTGAAGTTTCATGATGTCTGAAACAAATGTTAGCATAAAGGTAGTAAAACCCGTCTTGATTAACAATTAGTTTTCCATCATTGAACGTCATATTTGATAGGTTTGCCTGGCCTTTGTCATGATGCCAGGATGTGAGGTTGACTTTGCGAGTTCCTGAAGAGGGAAGAAAAAAAATAATTATTATTTTTAAACATTTAACAAACCCCAACATTTAGAAAGCAACCTCTGGGTTTTAGAATCAACAGCAACTAGAGTTATATAGCCTAAAGTGAGGATTAGACAGACAATTATAATAGAAATTCGTAAGATACTTTTTTCCATCATGAGCTGCCATATTTGGCTTACTATTTCTACCTGTTTGCCCTGCCACTAGAACATCTGCTGGACCATGGTACAACACACTTCCCCAACAGTTTGGCTACGCTAAGCAATCATGGAAGAAGCTCAGTACAGAAACTGCGTTCCACCTAAAACTTCATTTGAGTAACAAATACTTGAGAGGAATTTGAAAGGAAAAATTGCTAATGAAAAAACTGCTAATCTTGTTATTAGTCTTTAACTTGTAAATGTTTGTAAGGAATAACTAAACAAAATCTGAAAAGATGTTAAACTGAAAATTCTCCAAAGAGAAACCTTATGAAACCTTCCCATATTTCATGTTCTTGTGACTGTAGTGGTACAAAGGTAAACATCTTCATTTGAGAAACCCCCAAAAAAGGGCAAAAAAAGTCAGTATGCTTGTGCATCTTTAGTACTGCACAGTAAGTTGGCTACACTTTAGATAGCACTTCAAGTATTTATGACAAATTTTTTTTATGCAAAAACAATGTTTAGATTTAACCCAGTGCTTGCATATACTGGAATAAGGCTCCACAATCTGGTTTAATCATACCCTAGATATGCAGGATAGTGGCCCACAGCACAATCCTTATTCTTTGAGAAGTGTACAAATAGTTACAGCTGGGCAGTCACAGCTGTTCAGGAGGTAAACTCAGATTCTTTGTCTAACACCTTGCAGAAAGTCTTAGAAAAAAATCCTCTAGGAAAACAGATGTGACTCTGGATATATTGCTTTTTTTTTCCTTTTCTTATTTTTATTCTTTTTCAAGTATCTTAAGTTTCAAACTAGAAGCAATGAGCCGATATGCCATGCGTGGAGGAGAATGGTCCCCTTCAAGCAGTCTTAAACTGGAGATCCACAAATCAGGAAAGAAAATTATCATAATATTCTGCCTCTCCATAGAACATCATGCATGTGAGAATCAAAATACACATGTAACAGTTACTAAATCTGACTATCAAAAAAGATAGATTAATAGAATTAACATATGTAAAGAAGCATTATTGAATTCCTTCTAACACAAATCCTTTCAGCTCTGCCTGCATGATGATGGCCTGGTAAAGAGGAAGTTGTGCTGTATCTGTTAAGGTGACTGACTGCTTTGTGAAGAGGACAAAAAGGTGCTGAGAGACTGGAGATGTTTAGATTAGTTCTTCAGCTCAGCACTGTCACAGAAAGCTAACTTCGCATATACAGGTTCTAATGCCCCCCAGGAATCCTGGCCCAAAAGGCACCTCCTGGGTGCTGTCATCAAGTAGCCACACTGAAACCTCCAAGAGATGATACAAGCTGGTCAAGTCTCAGATCTCATTTCATTTAGATCCTGCTATTTGAGGCTGTGTTAAGAGATGGCCTGGCAGGTCAGATAGGGACCGAGAGAGAGCATTTGAGTCTTCCTTCTAAATCGGGTCATGTTTGACCCCTCGGATTAGTTTTGGTGGCACAGTGTTAAGAAGCAGATCTGCAACACCAGCCCAGTTAGCAATGCTACTACAGCTTGCGTATTATGTAGAGATTCAGAGTATTTTCTGTTGAGGAACATGCCCTGCAGCACACATCCCACAGCCCTATCACCTCCCTAGCTTCACCACCACCCCACTATAGCACCCACCTCATCTCACAGCCTCTGCCTGCAAAAAACAGAGGGACAGGCAACAGTGGGAGGAAGAGATCCAAGCAAGACCGGTGGGCACACACACGCAGAGGAAACAGCACTGTCCTGAGAAAGCTGCACAGGCCCTGACCCTTCCTGATAGGCACAAGCCACTAACACTACCTTTTATTCAGTGAAATGCACAGGGCAGAAGACAACAGATGAGAGTTGCCCAACTTTTTCTCCTACCCACTAGCAATTTTCACCACACAAGACTAACTATTTGTTCCATCCCACAGCCGTGGGTCCACACAGGCACCAGAGGACCTTACACCTTAGGCTCCCAGTGCATCTAAATGCCTGCTTGGAATATTCAGTACTCTATTCTGCCAACATCAAACGAAAACAACCTATTCCCACCAAACTTTCCATGGCACATGTCAGCGCCCAGTGCCCTCTAACTCCAAGCATATATCAAGGCATGCCCCAGAAACAATGCTCAGAAGCATGCAGGGGAAAAGCCCCAGGTACATTTCATTATTTAAAAAGATGCCTCTTGGACTTGTTTGCACAAAAAGTGAGGGGAAGTAGGGACAGGAATTTGAGAGCCATGAGTCTTCCCTAACTGCCAAGGGCAAGTAACTTTTGCAGCGTATGAGAATAATACTTCAATAGTAGTCCAGAACAAAAAGCTTTGGCATTCTTCCACAAAGACTTGAGTGAAGCACAGGCTGTCAAAGGCAGATCATAAATACTTGCTCCCTTATGGCTCCAGTGCAGGCAGGTAGAAATTATACAAGAAAAATCATACAAAGAAGCTGTCTTCTGTGCAGCGCCTCAAAAACCTCTGAAAACCATCAATTAATTGGAAGCGACACCAAGATCTTAAGTCTCTTCTTGTCTGGAATTATTCACCCGCAAGAGATGCTTAGATGGGGTACCAGAGTACACCTCTGAAGCACTGGGGATAGCTGAGGAAGTTGTAGAACTTCTTGTGTACAGTGTTAACTCTGCCAGAAAAACTGCAGGAGGATAGGCAAGAAATCACTGCTTGGATCAGAGGAGACACAATTCAGAGATATGGGACAGGAATGCATACATATGATGGAACAGAAAGGCATGCTGGTGTGCTGGGACTGACTGGTGGCCCACTGGGTAGTTGCTAGTCAGATTTTATTTACCTGGCAAGTAAACTTTTTAGTTGCCAGTGTTAAACAAGTAGAAATTTTGAAGACATCTTCAGTGGGAATGCATGATTCTCTGCTGAAGAAGGGGAAAGAGATAATAGGTGCCACAGTCATTTGTAATTGAGGTGCTGAGGTGGTGAAGTTTGTTCACACTGTTTTGGTGTTGAGGGCAATACTCATCATTCATCCACACTCACATAGAGGGACAAGCCAAAAGATGATAGAAGATGACCCTTATTGTTTTGAGCAGTGGATTAGCCTAGATAACTTCTGGAAGCTCCTTCCAACCTAAATGATAATGCTTGTATTATATTTTATACATATTATATATATAATATATATTATATAGATATATCATCATTTTATATATGCATGTATGATTGCATTAACTGAGGCAGATTGCCTTTTTGCCACAATTCAGAGCTTTGGAAGAGGCACACCACAGTCATTGGCACAGCACAAAGATACATTGGTAGGAGTTACGCCATGCAACATTTAATGGAAGGTTCAAGCAGGCTCTCAGCACTTCTGGTGGTAATACACCTAAATTTGGAGACACCAAAACCAATCACTATTCCAAGACACAGACAGAGGAGAAAACTGGAGCATGCAAGTGGAAAGTCAGCTGTACGTATAGCAGAAACTCTGAAATGTAACCCAAGCCACGGGACAATCAGAAACTCTGCAATACAGTATCTTCTGTGACAAAATTTACTATGAGCCATGAAAAAAAAACCATAGCACAAAGTCAGTCATGTTGACAGAGAAGGAAGATGTCTGAGGATAATGAGTAAGATAACATTCCAGACATAGTAAAAAGCATTATAAAAAAAGTCAAGATAATAAAGTCTTTCTGTAAATGTTGTTTTGATTACAAATCAAAACAATGTCTTGTATATTTGTGAGCATGAACTAATACAAATGAGTTTCAATAAAATTAATTACTGAGAAGTAATATGATGCAAGGGGACCAGAGGAGAAAGTAGCCCTGTACTGATAATTTCTTTGCATCCTAGTAGCTTTCAGGTATAAATTAAGCCTGAGGGAAGGACCAAAGCACTGTTTGCTCTGAAAAACTATTTTGGAGAAAAAGGGCAACTAAGCTGAACCTCTAGCTGTAAATAGCTCAGAATACTACAGCATTTCCTTAAGACAGTGAAAGGTATCAGTTCACATTCCAAATTATATATTTAACATTTATATTTCTGTTTGTGATTTTCTCCTTTAAACTGTGAGTAATTTCTGTAATCAATTTATAAACCAAAATTCACTGTTTTCATTTAAAACCTAGGTAGCATTTATAATGAGCTCTGGTAAAAACCAACCAGCAAGCATCCAGCTTTAACCTAAGGCAGCAAACCTAAAAAATACACACAGCAAGCCAAACCACTATGGCTTCTGCAGCCAAATGATGGGTGGGGACACCAAGATCTGGGAAGGGTTATTTTCCCCCTTCCTCATACTCCCCCTAGCTGCAAAAGTCCATGTGGAGCTTGATATTATTGTGAACCAGGTGAAAAAATAAAAGTGTTCCCTCAGACACTGCTCAGTGCCCCTTCATGAAAGGTGTTCAGTGGCAAACTACTTAAAATCCTGTTTGACAGTGATGAAGAATTAATATTCTCCCCACCCCCCAGACATTGTTTTCTTTGGATCAGAGTGATGACAGCAGAGAACCTTAAAACACTATGACCAGATCTGTCCAGACTCATGGATGGCATAAAATAAGTTAGAAGGATTTCAGATTAGAAGGATTTCAGACATGTAGGCTAAGGAGTCAGGGGAAGAAAACAGAAATTGCTATTTGCAGTCAGGGAATGGGAAAGAAACTCCTGGTGACCTTCAGGCAAATTCCTCATCCTTTATGCCTGTCATTAACCTCTATGCCACCCAGCCAAGTGGGTACTGCCTCATACCAGCCAGCATAATACTGAAGTGCCCCACAACTAGAGGTCCAGGGTTCCAGCCACCCATACTGACACAGCCCCTCACTGCTGCAATGCCCACAAGGACCGCAGAAGCTGTGCTCACAATTAACATCCTGGCCAATGCTCTTCCAAAAGAGTCAGAAGTCATACGCGCCAGATCAGGAGGTAATATGTTCAAGTCATCACATTGGTAAGGGGTTGATCTGCTCCAAGGAGAAACAGAGCAGCTTGTTGCCACACATGTATTTCTGATAGCTCCTGCAGACTGTGTTATTAAAAAAAAATAAATAGCATGAATAGAGCAAGCAATGCCTCCCTTGATATTATTCACAGATGTGCTATGTCACTCCTTGGAAGATCAATGCAGTGATGCACAACAGTAAAAATTATCACTACTAGTCCTGATAAAAATACAGTTTACTGCAACATCCAGGTAGACAGCAAGTAAATTCCCCACGGGAAAAGGTGGATTTCAAAGTGGGACACTGACACTCTCCACTTCTGTAGATGTAAGTGATCTCTCTGATTAGCAAATTAACTGAATCCTTCCAAAGACAAAATGCTAAGACAAGTTTACTGATACTGCATTTTCTACTATTGACCTATGTCAAAAGGCAATATCTGACTGAAACAGAAGCTTGTCAGGAGGCATTTGAGCTAATAAGAAAGCTTGTAGAAGTTCTGGCTGCCATCTGACAAGCTGCTTAAGCTCTCTGGTTATAAAGGCAATGTCAATGCACTTGAAGGGAGAAAGAATCCTATCCCTACAGGCAAGAAGCTGTACAAAAGTGCTTTGTCTTTAAATTGAGCAAGAGCAAGGTATTATACTATGCAGCCTGCTAAAAATCTAAGATTTCAAGCCTCAACACAGCATTCCCCCTTGGTTTGGTCATATGAAACAGAAAAGGAATGCACATAGCTTAGTAAGTTCAGCACTGCAGAAAGTATACAGCTTCAGAAGAAGAAATCAGTGGTGATCGATGTCCCCTCCTGTCTTGAGATCCTCTAATAGCTTCAGAAAACACTCTGGTTTACTTCTACCACACCAATGATGATCACTGTGTTGAGAATACAGAGAGAAAAATCTCAACTGACATTGCCCCAGGGCAAAAAAAGAAACATACTAAGATATCTTAAAATTGCAGGAATTAATCTTTTCCTCTGGAGTGTGTTCCAAGGCAGAATCATGCCTTGTTCCCTCATATCGTACTAGTGAGAATATTCCCAAAGCTATCCAAAGGTACCTGTGGCTAGAGAACAAGAGCTCTGGCAAGATAAAAGAATGCCATCCTCTTACCATAGGGGCAAATAAAAGCCACAAACATTTCTTTTTTCCCCCTACTCAATAGCTCAGAAACATACTGCATCCAAGTCAACACACTGAACAGAAACCCTGTTCCTCAGAGTACAATGCCATGATCTTTGACCTTCCTGCTAACAGACTAGGTGGATACAGACAGACCCTTGTGAATCTTTGGCATGTCTGAACATCAGGAAGGCCCTGAGAGTCTTGATGTGAAAAAGTCTATAGCAGCACTGCAACATAATAATGAATGGAATATGACAAAAACCTTTCCAACATGCCATTAGCAGAAGGAAACACTTGCTATAAATTCAGTCCTATGCTATGGGAGTACCCACAGAGGGCAGGGAACTAGCGGGCAAATTGTAATGACGCTGGGACTGCAGTTCTAGGCCTTCAACACCCCAAAATGAAAGATGTGCTTCCTTCATGGCAAGTTTTTACACTGATGGGCACCTGACGTGTGCGTTATGTATTCACATAAGATTCTCAGCTTGCAAATCCACCCTGAAGACAAATGTTGTGTCACCCAGTACAGAGCCAATTATACTTCAGCACACAAAAGGAGCGCTGCTGTGAAGGGTAGAATAGATGGACATAAGACATTCTTGAATTTTACAATAGAAAACAACATATTTCTTCATCTGACAACAGAAAAATCTTAGATTCAATGGAAGGGAAACATCTTCCAACCTGCAACATCTGGATTATGGCTAGTCATGTATAATATATCCTTGTATGTATGTACACATATGTCTGTGTGTATGTATACCTACAGCTGATGTCCAGTGTCAGTGAAGAACTCCAGATGGGCCTTACTAGCCCAACAAAAATAAGAAATGAGGAAAGCACTCAACGCCTACCTCCATTCCTCACCTGAAGACAGCATGAAGAGGTAGGCCAAGCCCTCACAGCTTGATCATGAAAACCGGTCATGTGAAATAGAGGCCATTCAGCACATAACAGACTGATGTGAGATACCTGAGGCAAAAGGGAAGCTATCCTGTTGTTAGCATTACCCCTGCTGCCTCTGAAATTCCTTAACACAACCGATTTATTCTCATTATCAAAAGCCATTTCTGAAATCCCAGTCTGTTGCTGGTATTGCTGAACTATTTTCATATACTTCATTGTTTAACACATTTATAGTAGCATTGGAACAATTCTCTTAAAAATGAACTTACCAGATGGAATATTCTTATCATCAATAATGAGATGGGCAAATGGCAGCTTCTCAGGTTTGTTTCTCTTGTACAGATCCATTCCTAATGCCTCCATTGCAGCTAGAGATAAAAGAATCACATTACCTCAGAAAGACAAGTTTAGAACTGAAATATTTCTTATTTGTAAACCAGCACCTACCTTTTTCTGGTCTTGGTGGTGCTCTTCCCATGACACGCTGGACTTCCTAAAATGAAAAAGAGTCACTGCTTTCAGTGCCTTGGTTTTGTAGTATCATGTATTTCAGGTAGTTTGCACACACTGTGTGTATGTATACATGGGGGCTGTTCTAACTGCAGTATATTCAGATACCTGGGACTCGTATTCTCATATTTACACGATGTATAATAACACACAGTTTAGCTGCTACAAATCAAATTACTTCCTCTGTCCAACACTTCTGATAAAGGTGCATAGGAATGATGATGTGTATGATCACTGCACTATTTATTGAAGTAGTGCTCACAGGACATTTACAACCTTTCTTACTTACTGCACTTGGAATATTTCTCAAAGTATAATGGAACAATAGCTGCTAAGAATGCACCACATAAAACAGAGTTATGAACTGATTTAATTACTTGGGGTCAAAAGGTAATGAAAGCAGCAGTTCTACATAGGGACTAGTGTGTAACCACACTAATAACTAAAGCTAAGCTCTGAATTTCACTTGTAATGAGGTAAATTAAAAACCTCCACCCCTCCCACTTGACCACTAACAGGGAAGAGGTTGCAGATCTACAAGGCTTTATAATCAAGGCTCACATCTAACAAGGTATGCAGGAACTGAAGGATTAAGCATATTCCACACCGGTACTGGGCCAAATGGACTGGGTGCCAGAGTTTGGAAATATGCATTCTACAAAACTGCAGACAAATTTTAACGTGAAACCAGTGTTACTCAAAAACAAGAACAGTGCAAGTAACAGACACCAGGCACCACAAAAAGCCTTGCTTTTAATAATCCATACCTGTTTTCATCTTGAGAAAACATAAAAACAGCAGCTTTCAAAAGTCTAAGCAGCCTATTCTTGTTACAAGCCTGGACTGAGTCTTGGTAACATTCAGTCCTCAGTTCTGTCCCTTGTTCTCCCATCACTCTCTTCATCTCATGTTTTCTAAAAAATCAGGCGTAATATTCTACTTGCTATTCAGAATAGCTCATACCATGAAGGCACCAAAATGTTTAATGAAAGGAAACATTTTGCTGAGGATAGAAAATCATACCTCATCTTTGAAACGTAAGAGAGGTCCTTTCTTTTGTCTGTGTCATATATATTGCTGTTCATCTGATTCAATACCACATATATGAAACATGGCTCAGATTTGGCCAGATCAGCAATGTTCCACTGTGCTCTCAATCACTGCCGTGTTTTAGAATTTGAAATCCTACTTTCAAAACACCCAAAGTCTTGCTTTCATGTAATTTTGCAGCCACGGTGAAATCTGTAATGCCTTAGCTGGTACATTTATTACTCTCACTTTCCCCTTTCAGTAGGTGTTTAAATGCTAAACCAATATGAAAAGCCACAGCAGTATGGAAGTTGTAGTATGACTATCAAAGCATACTCTTCAGCAGAGATATGCTGATTTTGTAGATAAAAATCATTAAGATGCCTTCTGCTGTAGAGACAAGAAGAAACTCAGAATTGCAACTTCAAAAGAAGCAAAACGCATGTCCACCTCCCCCATTTACATTCACTTTCCCTCTCTGATCTTCCTACATCAATGTCAGTTCTAGGTGCATGAAATGAAGCTCAATTCTAGAAGCTACACACCAGCACCAGCCTCTAGCCACACACTCTTTAACTTCATCAGAAGTAGGAAGATGACAAAAAATTGCAAGTACTAGGTACTACAAAAAGTGGCAAAAGCCTCTAAAGAGAACAAGACACAAGCTAAAAGACTGGGAGATGGACCACACTATCAGAGATTACTGGACCACGTTTACTCTCAATCCTTTCCCTGTAAAGGGAAGACTCCTTCGTTTTCTTGCTTTCTTAATGGCAACTTCTCAGACGCAGAGCCTGCTTTCGTATCTTTTCTTTCTGGGGGATGTGATAACATCCTTGCCTGAAAAGCCTACCAGGCAGATCCAAAAAAACCAGCCATGTACATTTTAATCTCCTATTATCTAAACCAGTACTAAAAAAAAATAAATCCCACATTTGGTAACTGTGCACCCCTTAAAGTCCTTGAACTGACCAATTTCTATCCTCCTCTTAACCTACGGTTTTTTTAGGAGTAAAGAGTTCTGCTTCTGCACACTTCCAAAGATGCTCTAGCTTTAACATCTGGGTACCTCACCTTCTGACACCTAGCAGCCTGACTGCTCATCTGCCATGTGGAACAGCTGTGGTCCTCATGAAATGCAGTCTGAGCTGCTTTCTTTCTGACTGTTGGTGGTGCTGTTCATCTGCAACATCACCACTTGGTAAGCAGAACCACTACCCAGGAAGACCTGGGTCAACAACTCTCCTTGTCCTGACTGTCTTGAGCCTACTTTCCTGTATACCAGGAGCATCTCTCTCCGACAGGAATATTCTCCTATACTCCTCTTGAAGCTATGCTATTATGCAATTAGGAATGCAAGTGCCATTACAACAAAAGGGAGATTATAAGAGTGAGCCCAACACTAACACACTGAAATGAGCTGGAAACTGTCTCATGTTCATTGACTCTTCTGTGTGCTTGTCACTGGATTAGAAGTGACTAACCTGTGGCCAGTAAACAGAAATCTTTCATCAGTTCTCCAAACACTGGATTGGTGCCAAGTTCTCTACTGGATTCTGACCAGCCCCACAAATTTTCATATTCCTTTCTGTTCTGTTGCTTCCAAAAGGAAGCTGAAATACATGAACTAATCCCTAGATAAAGATGGCCTATGGGTTTCCTCCTGAAAAGTAAGTAGTTCAGCACTTCTCTAGATTTTTTTTTTTTTTACTTCATGTTTCTACAGTTCCAAGGTGCTGATACACAACCTACCTCAAAGCATTTCAGCACATACTTGCTTTTGACTCCAAAAGACTCAAGGACCACATTTTTCAGTGGCTGCCTGCACATAGCCAGTTGTCTAAAGATAGCCTCTTAGTGGGATTATAAAAATTCCCTGGTAGCCTTACTGCAAGGAATTAAGAGCTAGGTTTTTCCAGATCTTTAAACTGCATTCTTTAGCACCTAAATGTCTTTAAGCATCTCATACCTAATCACAATGTACTACCATTAAGACAGCAGAAACAGCTTAACAGAACCTGTCACTAGAACACTGCTATAATGGCATAAGAACTGCTGACAAAATATTATCAGTGACTTCTTAAGACTGCCACCCACAGAACCATGAGTGCTACCAAGCTGTTGAGCTATTTTTAGAAAAACTGTACACAGAAATCAAACCACTTAGTCTTACAAAAAGCTGCACTTCTACACCTTTGCATCATTTGCTCACTGCCCACCAAGTTAATTCTGCTGGCCTGCTTCCCACATTCCAACCTCCTTCACACAGTCACTGTTCAAACAGACAAGCAGCCGGTCACAAAAATGAAAAATGTGTCTTCCTTCATCCAAGAAATTGAAGAGGCCATTGGGAAGCTGAAAAACTGTCACATTTTAAAAAATAAAATCATGCTTTAAGTGCCTGGAAGTTTGGGAACTGCTCTTTCCTCATCCACAGCAGGCTGCAGGTTTTAACCCTTAGTATCTCAGCATCTTCAAAACAAACAACTCTTCCTCTTCAAGTTACATCCGATGTTGAGGATGCACAGAGAAGGCTACGTTTGCAGACATGATATTTGCAAACAGTTTTTTCTCCCCTTTGGCTTTTATAGTATCACAATATCTACTTTGAGCAGCTCTAAGCAGCCTTTTGAGACCAATCAGAAAAGAACCCCTCTGGACATTCATGTATTGCTTCAAATGTGATCTTAAAGCTCTTTTGTGCAGTTGTTTCTTCTACTACCCGAGTGCTTTAAATCCGGTTAATACCAGGAGGAAGTATCTGATTATCTTGCCGGAAATTCAGCAATCTGAAGAAAGCTAATCAGAAAGGAAGTTAGATAGAAAGCACGTGAACCAATATTCATCAGAAGATAGTTCAGAGATCAGTAGCACTACAACCTCTACCCAAATGAGTATTCTGTTGCCTGCAGAAACTAAAAAGGCGTGTAAGGTTGCAGGAGAGAAACAGTGAAATTTTAGCAACTTACACCAATCGCTCATGAAACCTTGAGTTTGTCTATAACTATATGCACTTTAAATGTCTGCTAAGTATATAGATATCTTTGTAAGTGCTGCCCTAGAGGTCTAGTGAAGTACTCCGTTGCCATGTGGGAGACTAGTTTATGCCTGAATTCCCCAAGCTGCTAGAAGCTGGGAGTATTGCCAAGAAAAGTTACTTATGAATTGACCCAAGATATGTTTGTAGTCCTTTCTACTTCAGGCTCATAACAGACTTCACAAGAACTGTGGTTAGTACATGTGGAGTGCCAAAAGGTTTTTAAGATTACATGCAAGAAAAAGTAAGCAGACAGGCTAGGAAAGTGTATTATTTGTCTGCTTGAAAGTTTATGGGCAATATTGAAAATATGCTGTCTACTGAGTAAGCTGCTCCCTAAGCAGTATCTTTATCCTGGAATATATTAAGGAGTTCAACATTAGATTTTCATTAAAAGAAAATCTAGACCTGACCTTGCAGCCCTACTATGTTGGTTTTCATAAGAGCACTTTCATTTTCCATGTCAATGCCTGCTTTAGATTTAAGCACTAGGTCTACAGGTGTGCAAGGAAAACAGATGAGAACCAGTGCAGTAAGCTAAAAGCTGTAGCCAGACCATAAACCTGAGTAAAAGCAAGTTGTCTATTTTCATTTCCTGAACAGCTTGAATTGCAAAAGACAAAATTTGAAAAATCACAAAATGTAAACGGTATTTTAAAGCATTCTGTTTCAGTCACTTAACATGCTGAATTCAAATAATGCAATATGCTCAATTCAAATAAGGATACTGGTTCTTAAAACACACACAGGTTAGATTCTCCTTCAGTAAAGTGAAGAAAGCACAGATGATAGGAAACCACTTTCAAGTCACACCAGTCAAATTCCCAACACAGAGGATTAGCACAACTGGAAGTAAGATTCAGGTGCATCTCTGCCCTTCATTATGGCAGAGCCTACAGAACATGGTAAAGTATAATTTTGCCTTAACACTTTTTCTTTCACTTCTCTGATATACCAAAAAGAAGCAAATGTAGGTCCAGATGAGCATTTTCCTATCTTTATGTTTCTATGTGTCATCCATATATGATGACAAAACACCCCAGAATACTGACACAGCTGCTTAATACATTCCGTTGCATTCAAAGGAAATTCAGAGTCTGATTACTTTGGCAAGGGAAATTTTATTTTTCCCAAACTAATGACCATCAGCCAAAAAAGTTATCCCTACTCACTACTTATCTTGGCCACGGACATTGCAGCATTTAACCTCCATCCAGAACGGCAGGATATGCAGTCTCAGCTAAAGCCAATGCCTTTGTTGAGTAACCAGCAGCAAATGACCAGAACAGACACACAGGGCTGCCCATTCACTTACTGTAACAAGCTCCTTAGTCTGTCATGGGAGCTGCATGAACAAGCCGTCTAGTACCAGCACACAGGGCAAAGTAGGTGTAGTGTGAGAGTTTCTATAAAATGCTGAAGGAAAGAACTAATCCTACAGAGTTAGTCTTTCCCCCCCCCCCCCTTAAATTTTTAAAGGGGGTGGCTAGTAAAAGGGACAAGACATGAACTCTTTTAGGGTTTGTGCACAAAAAGATCTGTCACTCAGGGTACTCTTAAAAGCAAACATGACATTAGCACAATTAAAGTGCTATATAATTAACTCAAGTACAATTCACTCTGTGAAGTGTGAGTTCAGCTCAAACCTAATGTAATAACCTTTACAAAAAACTGACAGTCCTATGCAGATGTAAAGAAGCCAAGTTATAATGGACCTGGTAAGCCAGGAAAACCAAATACCACAGCATTCAGACATTCAGCTGTTAAATAGCCTATAATTAGCACTAAACACCATCACACAAAAAGATCAAAGCCAGTTACTGCAGCAGGGCTGACTTCTTTAGCTGACTACTTTTGCTATCTGTGTTTGGGAACAAGCTGTCACTCTCAACTGCTAGGCAAAGACTGTCCAGTTATGCTATAGCAAAGCAGCTCTTCTGCCAGAGTGGGAATGGTCTTCACAGAACAGAAAACTGGCAGTGAGCAAAAAAATAAAAAAGGAGATACTATCCCTCATTTTGGGCTGCAGAAAGAGTAAGAAACAAGAGCAAATGAGAGCAAATGTTATCTCCTCTGTCTTTCAGGCAATATTTTGCCTGCTAATAATCTTGACTTGGGAGAATCTTGTCAGAAACAGGAAGACTACTTTGAAAAAAAAAAATGTTAAACTGTCCTTTATGAAAATCCAAAGTGTCAGCAAACCTGTACAAACAGTAGGATAAACTACTACCTTCAGGCCCATCCAAATGTCAGAATGGCCAATCAACTAAATGCAGTTATAGTTTTCTCAATGCAACTTCAAGTCTTCCTTTGTTAAAAAAGTAAAACCCAAAATGTGTTTGAATACAGAATTGGTTAACTACTACCAGGCTCATGAGCAAAGACCACATGACCTTGGATGGAACTTCAGGTATTATTTGAACACTAGAAAACACATCATAGAACTTACCTCTGAATACAGATGTTGGAAAAATTGTTTTAAGTTCAACAGGAGCACAAAATAAAGGAATAGTCTGGCTGTCACTTACCTTCTGCACAGCTCTTTGAAGAGCCTGCTTCATACTTCTACATGATTCTGGTATCAACTTTGCTTCTTGATTTTCAAAGGATGTATCATGCAAATCTGTATTTTCTTGATGTCCAAAAAGTGTTCTGACACAGTGTGCATGTTCTTTTGAAATTCTAGTAGGGTCCATCTGAAACAAAATTATAAGTACAACCAGTTTTAAGGGTCTGTCCAAGAGACATTAAAAGCATTTCATTCAGGAAGAATTTTCAACCACCAAGAAGTCTGACACCTAGCTAAGTTTATTATCTAAATTTTTACTGTAAAAAATTGAGAGAAGGTGGTTTATTTCATTCAAGAAGCATGTGACAGAAGAATTATTTAACTTCTTGAGCTGCCTAGTTCGTTAGTTTAGATGCGTGGTGTTCAAAAGTTAATGATAAATCCCAGTCTTACGGTAAAATACATAATCCTGAATTCCATTTTTCAACCACTTAGTGCAGTATCACAATTATTTTCGCTGGCAACATACACTGTCACCTTGCCTGTAAAAACTATAGTTTGCAAGGTGGCAAGCAAATGTCAAACTTTGGGAAAGTATGTACAATATCTAGCACATCATTTTCAAAAGGAAAAACAGAAGAGCAGAAGCCAGTTATCACAAATTATTTTGTAGGTGTGCTGGTTTGGGCTGGGATAGAGTTAAATTTTCTTCATAGTAGCTAGTGTAGGACTATGTTCTAGATTTGTGCTGGAAACAGTGTTGATAATTCAGGGATGTTTTTGTTACTGCTGAGCAGTGTTTACAGAGAGCCAAGGCCTTTTCTGCTTCTCACACCACACCGCCAGCGAGTAGGCTGCGGAAGCACAGGACTTTGGGAGAAGACACAGCCAGGACAGCTCATCCTAGCTGACCCAAGGGATACACCATACCACATGCCATCATGCTCAGCAAATAAGCAGGGGGAAGGAGGAGGAAGCAGGGGACATTTGGAGTGATGGCATTTGTCTTCCCCAGTAACCATTACACATGATGGAGCCCTGCTTTCCTGGGGACAGGTGAACACCTGCCTGCTAATGGGAAGTGGTGAATTAATTCCTTGCTTTGCTTGTGCGTGCACAGCTTTTACTTTACCTACTAAACTGTCTATCTCAACCACGAGTTTTTTCACTTTTACTCTTCCAAGTCTCTCTCCCACAGCGGGGTGGAGTAAGCAGGTGGCTGTGTGGTCCTTAGTTGCTGGCCAGGGTTAAACCAATGCAGTGGGCAAGAGATACTGCTGCATTAAACAGTCACCAAGTAAGATGGCACAAATTCAGAAAGACGAAAGGATGATAAAACTGTACCACAAAACAATTCCGCTTCATGGGACAAAGACTGGTAAATTCAGAATATCTGCAAGATATTCTTAGCCATCAGCCTTTCTGATTGAATCAATTATAATTTTAAACTGTAAGTTTAGAATACTCCTGAATTCTATTAGTTAGATAAACCAGAAGGACATTCCAAGGATTAGGATTATGCCTTGGCAGAATTTAATTGCATAAATGTTATTTAAACCACCTCACCCTCTATTTCCACACTCCATATACTTTACACTCAAGAGATACTAACCAATATCTTTCAGAGATAGCCTAAGACTCTCAGCAGTTACTATCAACTTGTATTTAAGCCACTTTTACTTAAGGCTTGAAGGATTTGGGCACTCAAAACCTTGTCTAAGTTCTCTAACTGTATCAGCTGGTCTAATTAAGAACATTTACTTCTCTCTGCATCAGGAGGAAGGAACAATTTTACCTGAGAATTACAAAAGGTAATAATACATTATTTGTCATTACAATAAGGGAACGCCAAGACATTATGGATAGCGCTTGACAAGTGTTCAGTTTCCTTTAACATAGCACTGAACAAAACAACAACAAAACAGCAAGAGTGAATCAAACACATATCATTTGTTCACACAAACATAAAACTGACTCCCTAACACCCAAAAAGAACCAAGTTAATTTAAAAGCACAAGGGTAAGATTACAGAGGTGAATTTAAATGTATGCCAGTCAGGCAGCCATCCAACAGACACACACAGCAGAGAAACATTTGTTGCACAGATGGCAACACCAAATGCTGCTTCCTCCATCACCACCCTTCTGCTGAAGTCTCCAGACCAGAGACGTTTGCCGGATTCATCCAGATCATCAGCCCCTGTGCCCTGGTTTAGCCATCTCTGTTATCCCTGCAGATGCCACAGCTTTGAGCAGAGGGGTAGAGATTAGTTACAGAATGGCTTGGAGACACTAACATCTTCCTGAGATGGACTGACACAGCTGAACCTGAAATAAAATCTATGAATTAATCACCAAAAACTACCCTAATGACTTCTGAAGTCAGCTAGTGCAGTGCAGCCCCATTAATTGTTTAAGCAGATCTAAACCAGCACCTCTGTGCTGTCACCCTTCTTCTCCATAAAATTTCATTCCTGGTTCTCAGCTTCCTCTTCTAAATCAATAACCTGGGAGGAATTACTGCTGGTCTAATTTGCTGAAATAATAGCATCCTGAAACCAACCCACTCCAGGTATCACACAAGCATCATGGCCCATATAGGGACAGGCATAGGAATGAAAGAGCAGGAAAGCAGCAACAGAAGAAACAACTGCAGAACTGCACCCTCAACTCATCTCTCCCAGTATGTTCTACTAGTATCCAGAACTCAGAAATATCGACTGTAAACAGAAAGAAAAAAAAAGGCACAAAATGTTCACCAACAGCTGCTAAAAGGCAGTTAATACTGAATTAACTGGGCTAGAAGGTACCTCTGGAGGTCTCTAGTCCAGCCCCCTGCTTGAAGCAGGGCCAACTTGTAACTTAGGTCAGGTTGGTCAAGGCCTTGTCTAGACAAGCTTTGTGTAATCTCCATTGATGGAGACTTTCCACCTCTCTGGGCAAACTGTTCTACAATTTAACCACTCTGTCTAAAAACACTGGTTTTGATGTCCAGCTAGAGTTCTCCCTGCTGCAATTTATGACTGCCTGTTTTTGCTGTGCACTTCTGAAGAGGCTGGCTCCATCTTTAGGCAGCTAAAAACAGTTATTAGCCTCCCTCATGTTAGTATGTTCTTCCTTAGGTTTAAAGAATCCAGTTTTCCATTTCTGACACACTACAGTCCCTACCTCTCACAGTGGTTTTCTGCTGGACTCTCCAGTTCATTGATACACCTCTGGTACTGAGGGACCCCAAATAGGACCTGTTATTCCAGATACAGCCTCTTATGTTGGGGTTGTTAGAGAACCTGAGGGAATTAAGTGTCTTCAGCAGGATCTGGGTGTCTGTATTCTCCCCTCCACGCACTTCACAGAAGATAGAAGCCACAGCAAATAACTGTCAGTAGATATTTTTATCAGTAATTCTACTAGTGAGAGACTACTATCACAGTTTTGGATTTATTTAAACACATCTTCTGAAAAGCAGACAAGAAAACTACGTTTTACAACACGAAGATCATGAAATTTGAAAAGGCCTGATTATCCAGCATGAGAAATCATACAATCATAGAATGGTTTGAGTTGAAAGGGACCTTAAAGATCATCTAGTTCCAAACCCCCTGCCATGGGCAGGGACACCCAGTAAGACCAGGTTGCTCAAAGCCCCATCCAACCTGTCCTTGAGCACTTCCAGGGATGGGGCATCCACAGCTTCTCTGGGCAACCTGTTCCAGTGTCTCACCACCCCCACAGTAAAGAATTTTTTCCTAATATCTAATCTAAATCTATCCTCTCAATGCACAGCGTAGACTTACAGCTATCACCCATCAGCAGTCAGCCAAATGTGTCACACAACACTGTGCCAGAACAGTAACAGCAGATTGTACAGAAGCACTTACTAGGATTATAGTTCATCTGCTGAATGCTTAAGACAGAAAACCAGAATCTCTGCACATACAGCTGTAAGTCTTAATGGAAACACTGTAAATGATAGCTTCAACAACTTAAAGCTATGCATCCCACCCTGACAAACTGTAAGTCTCTAGAGATGTAGTGCTTGAAAACTGAAGCTCTGAATTTAGACTAGCTAATCTACCTGACTGCCCTTATCTTTTTCAAAGAACACCTAGACTTCACCACCTTCAACCATGAAAATTGGCTCACTTGTCTGAAAAGGCATTCTCAGAAATCCCACATCTTGTATCCTCATAAAGACCATGTACTGAACTGCCATAGCTGTAAACAAACATTACCAAACACGGAGACCAAAACTGTGGGCAAGAAGCGACGCACAGAAAAAACTTTCAAGGAAGTGTTTTGAGAAGAACTTCCGAAGAGCCAGATGAAATACTGGAATGTTCTACAGGAAGAAGCTTGCAAGGCAGAGACCTTCAGCATGAAGTCCTAAACATTTAATACCTGGAAGAAATACCAAGATGCAGCAAAAAATATTGGAGAAAGCTTTGTAACACCCTAAGCAAGCTAAATACCCCAGAGGAATTACCTTATTTAAAAGAGAGGAGCGTCTAGCTTATTTTTCCTATGTTACTGCTGTGTACACATGAATCATGTCTGACCTTGGTCTGACACCATATCTCTGTTGGTGTCCCTTGATTTTCAGCATCTCTCATCATTCTAGTTGCAATTCTGGGCTCTTTTCACCTGACTCAGGGCAGCCAAAATGAACTCCAGCACTGAGGGTGAGACCAAATGAATTGACAGTTGTCCGATGTTAAAAGGATTCAGTTTCATTTTAAATGATACAATACATTCCAGACACTTTTACCTATTAAATTTTGCCTCAATTATGAGATTTTACAGTACCACAGTCTGTATTTACTCCTTACAATAAATATCTAGCCTTTATATTTGCACTTAATTTCAAACTTAAACAAATTTCCAGATTATCAAATATCACTTTGTACTCCATGAGTGTAACCACCAAGCTTCTAAAAAGTGCTAATGACCCCCAGAAGGCTGCTTTCTGTTAGCTGCTGCTCTACAATACTCATGAAACTTCAGATGAAATCTGAAAGGCAATTGTTTAAAAGCATACTGTAATGAAAGTGAGAGTTCCACAGACCCACAAAGTACCAACAAAGATCTGACTTCCAGGTCCTCATTTATCCAAGTGTGAGTTCTTCAATATGATACAATACAGACCTTTTTTCTAATGGGAAAAATGGATAGGCTTGGAGTTCTAGGTTAAAATATGGGAGTTAGACATCCAGTCCCCACATTTGGTTTTGAGTGCATCCAGCTTGTTCTACTGCCCTCCAGTCCAGTCAGTGCTAGACCAAACTCCTATCGGTTTATGACCTAAGTACATTGAGGAAGTGAGCCAGAAAGAAAAGTTTAAAAGGAAAGCTTTCGGAGACTATACTCTAGCATGTACCAGTTAAACTAAATACTTTGGTCTCTCACCTTGTGCTGTGCATGAGACTATTACATGATGATCTCCAGCTGCTCCAAGTATCTAACTATATATTCATGGCATTTTCATTGATCTTGAGCAAATGTTCTTCATGAAGTATAAGCAAAGTGAACACTTATGACAAATACATTTTGTTAGTGTTTGATTTCTTGGATTCAGCACACTGCACAAGACAGTCCAAAAAGAAAAGCCAAAACATTTTTATGTTTTTATATTTCAAAACACTACGACGAGAGTATCAGAAAAAGTGAAGAACTGAATTTTATCTTTTTTTTGATGTATCAACTATTGTCTCATTTGCATTGTGCTGCATTATTTCTTAGCCATGAACATGTGTTTACCCGTGAAAATCTAGTGTCAGTTTTAGTGATGTGTCTTGTGAAATTCCAAATGCTCAAGCCACAAAATAAACAAAACTAAGGAAAACCCAAAACCTCTACTATTGTCTCAGCTCATATTGTGTCATGATCCAGCCCAAATAACTTTATGCAAATACAGAGAAAATGTGTATGGTAAAACTGAGTCAGAGTTTACTCAGCCTCTTAAGTACAGTTTTAAAGAGCTTGTAAAACAATTTCTTATTATCAGCCTATACAGTCAAATCTTTCTAATTCACCAACCAAACAATTCCAGTCTTTTGATGCACAGCTTCCATTATTAACTTCTCATTATTTTAACAAAATACACCACAATACTTAAGTTCTGTTAAAGTACAAATT
Organism: Falco biarmicus; assembly: GCF_023638135.1. Classification (NCBI taxonomy): domain Eukaryota; kingdom Metazoa; phylum Chordata; class Aves; order Falconiformes; family Falconidae; genus Falco; species Falco biarmicus. Next base: position 33,643,775 of record NC_079289.1, read on the forward strand.
TAGATAGCTGAAATTTATACTGAAAAGTATAAATTGAGATAGCTTAATACAACTAAATTTGACAGCAATCTTTTGAAAAGGTCAGATCATGTCCCATGTCAATAAAACAATCTGCAAGACATTTAAGTAAGACTTATTTCACAATTTAAAAAATGGCAAATAAATATGGATTACCATATCTTATTATTGCGAATTAAATACTTACATCAGAAGTATACTTATTATTCTATTTTTCAGTGATGGCAAAGAAGACATTTTCTCCATTAGAATTTTCAGGCAATGACTTCAGTCAAGTCTACATCTAGCTACATCATCTCTTTTAGATATTTCAGAAGTTCAAGTTTACAAAGGACTCTATCCAATAGCATTAATCCAGATCTACAGGAACAAGAAACCAGCAAGAGAATTAAGCTGCCAAATGCAGAATTACACCCATTACATAATTTTTCAAATTAGGAAAGCAGAAGAAAAATAGCCATTATGGTAAGAAAGCTCTTTGTACCCTTTGTTAGGCAGTGTGATGCACTGACATGATCAGGAAGAGATCTTAACAACAGAGGGGGAAGGTAAAGAGAACTGAGAACTAGGGTTTTCAAAAAGTGTACTTTGATTAGTTGTTTTGATTGCAATGGCTCTCTAGCCTACTAATCAATGTATAGCTATGCATTTCTAAGCGATATGTTTTGACAATGATGTCTTTTAAAGTTTGTGCAGATCTGGAGTGAAAACCATTTCTCTGCCACAAGCTGAAACAGGCACTAATTTATTTCACTGTCACACAAGCTTTAAGCTACCTTACAATGAGTCCCAGAAATTAAATGACACTCTTCTGAAGCATGCAGGATATAACTAAGTACTGTACTGCCATTCCATTTTATTTTGTAAAAATGGCAAACACAAAGCCATTGTCAGTAAGAAAATATGGTCTGCATAATAAGTGATCAGCAGCATTACTGTATGTTTGATAGTTATTTATCTGTTTAAGTGGGCATACATTTGTGCAACATATTTTCAGAGTGCACTCTGTTAAGAAATCCAGTCTGCTACATCAAGATCAAGCGCATCTACCTAGAAAGTAAACCGAAAGAAACGGGTTTCCACTCACTGCTGACTTCAAATGAAAGGTACACACAGCAGACGTACCACTTCCATGAAGGCAGCGAGGCCCCTATTAACAGAACTAATTAGCATCCAACGAAAAAGCCAAGCAAAAAGCTAACACCCAACCCAAGAAGCAACCAGCCAGCAGGCCCCCACTTCCTCTGAGAGGGCTCTGCCCGTCGGGTAAGAGGCACAGCAGAGTGAATCCAGGCAGCCAGCTGACCCATTTCCAAGAAGCAGACTCCTCATCTCTCCGAAAGCCTAACCGCTCATCACCTCATCTGCCCCCACAGCAATACCTCTCAGAGCTCCCTTCTGCACGCACCACTGCCTCTCCTGAAGCATCCCCCCAGCAGGCCTGTGGCCTGGCTCTGAGACCAGCTCCTGAGCTGCACGCCGCAGGCATCCCCCAGCCGATGCCCGCTAACACACAGACCCTGCTCCCCAGTGCCCTGCGCAGACCAAAGGGCAAACGATCCCAAGCGGCGTTGTGTGGTGGTTTGTTGTGTTTCTTTTTTCTCCTTAAAGACATTTCTCCCACTGGTGAAACACAAATGGCAGCCAAGCCGTGTCAAACACCTCTCCGGTGAATTACCAAAGCCCACAAGACTTCAGACGACGGCTCATTAAGCTGCTTCCCAGCTCAGGGTCTCCTCATGTTCGACCTGGCTAACAAACCCTGTCCGCCAGCGTGCACCCCAGGCCGGCACGCTACCTAGTGCGCCTCAGGCTAAGCAGCTCCAGAGACCAGGGGATCAGCACAAGCCGGGCAGGGTACGGGCAGCCCTCCAGCCCGACAGCCTCCCAAAGCTGGGCCAACCGCATAGCCAGATAAGGGCGTTCTCTGACTTTTTTTTTAATTAATCGCCTCAATCCCACCCGACGCGAGGAACTTCAGCCCCTTCTGAAAGGTGCGAGGCGGTCGCTGCCGCCCTGCCCTGCCGCTCCCTCACGGCGCGGCTGCCGGCGCCCAACGCCCGCCGAGAAGGCGGGAAGGGGCCGCGCCGGCCCCCTCACCCCGCCGCCGCCTCCGGGCGCCGGCAGAGGCGCCGCTTACCTGAGCTCGGAAGTAGAGAAAGAGGGCGACGCTGCAGACCACCTGCCCCAGCCCCAGGAGGACGAGGGCGGCGAGGAGGGAGCGGGAGGCGGGCGGCGGGTGCGGATGGGCCGGCAGCGGCGGCGGTGGCGGCGGCGGCGGGGCGCTCTCGTGGGCGGCGCCGCTGCCCAGCTCCTCCGAGCCGCGCAAGTACTTGGTGTAGTCTCGGCTGGCGCGTCGCATCGCGGCGCGGGCAGCTGCGCTCCGCTCGGACGGCTCCACAGGCGGCCAGCGGCTCCGCCGAGCTCCCCAACCTCCACGAACAGCCCCGCCGCCCCGGCCGGGCACCTCTTATAAAGTGGGCGGCCAATCAGCCCCAGGCAGCGTGCCTCTGCCCCCCCTCCCCGCCGCCGCACACATCGCCACCGCCCCCTCCTCGCCTCCCCTCCCCGAGCAGGGAACGGCCCGCGCCGGCCGGCGGCGGGAGGGCCGGGCCGGGCCGGGCCGGGCCCGCCCCTGCCCCCGGCGCCCCGGGCTCCACCGCCAGGCCGGTCGCCCAGCTCGCGGTCGGCTCTGCTCCTCCCCGCGGAGCGCAGCTCTTCGCCTCCCGCCACCATGAGCGAACCGAGCGCGGGCAGGGCTGCCCTCCCTCGGCCAGCTGTTGCCCGCCGCCCCCTCGGCCCCCTCCTCACTCTTGCCCCCCTCAGGTTTGCGATGCAGCCGAGGCCTCTCTGAGCCCGTGGTCGCGTCAGGAGGGTCCTTTCCCCCCAAACCCCTGGGTACCTGCAGGCAGCACGCACCCCGGGTGGCCCCCTCGGTCATCCCTTGGCCCCTTTGGTGGGACCAGCTCCTCAGGGGACCAAAGGCCTGTCAGCCCCCTCACTTAGGCCAGGCTAAAATGAGCACCAATGGTGTTGGCTTGTGCTGTCCAGGCAACACAGTTCAGAGTCCTTCTGAAGGGCTGGGTTAAAGAAATGGCAGGAAAGTGCTGGCAACCGGCTGCCGCTGGGACCAGCTGAGAGCCTCCCCATCTCCGCACACACAGCCTGTCTGCTGCAGCGGCGTTTCCAAATGCTTGGTTGGGAACAACATCTTCCTGCGCTCCCCACACCTCCTCAGCTTGCATTCAATACTGAAAACTCTTCCTTGTCAAGTCGTGCTACAGTCTGTAGGATCTTTCTCATGGTCTTTCTTGTGGGGGTGCCATTAAGGTCGAGTCTCCCCTTCCCATACTTGCTCATTTAGAGTTTGTCTATTTACAGTTTGTCTATTTACAGTCTTTCCTGCCTCCATGTAGTCTTTCCTCCCCCTGGACCTTCACTCATCAGTTTATCTACACCGTTGGAGATACAGCTGTCTCTTTGATAGATCCATCTTATGTGTCTAATTAGCCCACTTCATAGAAAACATTCTCCTAAACCCTATGAAAGTGCTTGTTGCAAAGGCAGCGCAGGTATGTTAGGTCTGCAGCCCTGTAAACTTCAGTGGGGAAATGGCTCAGACATAAAAGCAAGTGAGTTGGAAGTCCAGCTCAGGCTTTGAAGAACATGGGAGAATAACACAGATCCATGTAGGTCATTTTGACTGTAGAAAAACAGTCTAATTTTTGACTCGATACGTGACAGAATATCCTGTTTAGGTCAGCCCAAGCTAAGAAACTGAGAAACTTTACCCCCCAAAGAGGCTAACTGAACAAGACATGATTACGTGCTCCAGCAAATTAAAGAGAACTCTCTGAAATACACCAAACCACCATGCAACAAATTACTATCAAAATAAGCTGATAGCATTTAACACTGGACCCAAATAGGGCAATAACAATTACTTCACCAACAATGAGACATGTCTGAGAAATGATGGTGAGAGCACCTGCTTCCCAGCATCACCCATCAGGAAGTCATGGAGCAATTCCCCAACGTGGAATGGCTACGCCTATGTCTTCTTTCCAAATGCTTACATTTATGCTTGGTAGCATTGTGGTCTGTAGAGAACTGGAGGAGTTGTTTTTCTAAGTGTGTCTCAACCTTTCTGAAAACAAAATGAAGGTAAACTAGTCACCATCCCCTGTAAAATAACCATGAAAACAATCTCACGTTATACTGAGCTGGACACCCCTGAATTAATGTTACATTGGTCTACAATAACAATTTTTTCAGGAGAGGAATAACAGTGGAATAATTTTTTGAAAGATACAACTGGGTTTTTTAAAAGTTTTTTTGAAATCCAGTCACCACTTAGCTATTAAAGAATTTATAAAGGAGAAGTTCAGATAACATCGGTGATGCTAGCAGATGATTTTTGATGCTTTCATATGAGAAGAACTCAAGAAATACCTCTGCTTTTTTCACCTTGGAGCACAAATCTCTTCCTCAGGAGGAAGGAAAAAATTGTGTAAACTCTTCTTTTGCCACCTTAAAACTTTAATATGCTCTTTTATATTCTTACAGAAGGAAACCCAAGGAGACTTCACTGAAGAGCTATGAGGATCTGCCTGCAGACAACATCTTTAAATACTTTGTTATAGATGAAAGCATCCTCTTCAGAAAAGCATGCTTCCTCCAGGATCACTGCTTCATAAACTATCTTCTTACTAGCACCATCTTTCATATTATCATCACTATGCTACACCAGGGAAGCATTACACCTGACCTGCATGCCTAAGTGATACCAGTCTTCCAGCTGGTATCTTATATATATCAAGGCCATCTATTTCATCTTCACAACAATTTCATCCTCACCAAATCACAGATGCAAGTACAAGCACCGAGGTACTTGTATGCAATCACCAGAATATCCGACTTCAGGAGTCACCTCAAGAAAAAGACTTTAACCTTCCCAGCAAACCAGTGTGAGTTCCTAGGATACTCAGGGACATACATAATGACATCTGTACTGAAAACTTGGATTCCCTCATTGATTTCTACCACAAATTCAGAAACCAGAATTTTGCATCAAACTATCTCTGGAAAACTTACATCAGCATCAACTTTCTAGACACCAAGGTCAACATAAAAAATAGCAACCTTCAAACTACCATATGCAGAAAATCCACAGACCAACACACCTCCTTCCACAAACCATCAGCTATCCAAAACACAGTAGAAAAACTGATATACAACCAACCCACAGACATCACCTCATTTGCTCTGAGAACATTCATGACACACCCTCACAGAGCTACAGATGATGTTCAGTGACACTCTTCTAGGACCACATATTTGAAGCCATCTGAACAACAATACAGAGAGAAAATCCTGTACTGAGTATCACTCATACCACAGTATGCAAGAAAAGTATACTGGAAAATGTTAGCAAATTGCAGCCTATGTTGGAAGCAAATCATACCTTGAAATGATTTCTCCTAGAAACACCCCACCTTCCCTTGAAATGGCAGTCGTCCTCATTAGCTACATCACTGAAAGCAAATTCCCAGCAGACCGGCATATGCTGGCTAAAACCAGATAGCTCAAGAAAATCAGATTCATATCTTGCCACAACCCTCATGATAAACACCTGCTACACCAGAACCATCAAAATCCACAGATCCTACACTGTGCATCCTGAAATGTCATAGGCATCACATCATGTGTTCACTGCTCTTAAGGAATTCTATGGGTAAAACCAAACAACCACCATGTGCTACCTAATTAGGAAAGAATAGCAACATCCAGTTACCAGCTGGAAAACTGTCTTTCCAAAACAACTACTCCATCTCTAACCTTGCAGTTTTGACACTGCAAGATCAAAGATGGGCCAGAGAACTAAAATGTATAACTCTATCAGGTACCAGACATCACATGAGATGGATTCGAGACAGACCTCTGAGTTTCCCCACATCTCGAGTCTTGCTGCTCTTTGATGGGAATTACTGTTGCCTCTGATCATTTAGTTTCTGTCACCACTTATACTCTTAGCAGGGTCAGGATCACCCTCTGCTCCCAAAATAGCAAACACTTTTCTCTCAAATGTCCAGCTGCTTAAAACAATTAGGTGTACTTCAGGGTAATTAACTACAAATACCTTCATATTCAGTCTCTGTTTTGGACTCCCTGAGTAGTTGATCTACATGAAAATGAATCTGCTTTATCTAATATCTGCTTTATCCAGCTGTATCTGTTGGCATAATAAAACATATTTTCTTCAAAAATGTGGCTTGCATTGCATTGTGTGGAATAATGACATCAGTAACAGTTCCTGTGCACCAGGTCCTGGCTCTATAATGTGAACTCTTGGCCCCTGAGCAGAATACAGCTCTTTGCTATCATCTGTAGAATGCTAGTGTTGCAGACACAAATTGTGAATATACTACCTGTTGTGATAAGACTGCATAACTGCTAGGATTTTTTCATCATTTTGCTTTGAAGCAAAACAGGAAACATAATGTTTACATAAAAGGCTGCTTTGAAAGTAGGTTCTCATTGCAAAGTCAATTCTCATTGCAAAGTCGAAAACTTGAAAAATCTGAAAATGTCAAAGAGCAGCAAGCCTGCAGGTCAAAGTAAAATGTTAGAAAAAGAAATCCTTTTTATTATTTTCATTTGTTCTCCTTCAACATAGGGAGAATCACTAGAAGTTCTTCTCCCAGCTTATCCTTCAAATGAGGCAGCATTATTAACTCAGGAGAGATTATGCTGCTGAAATATTACATTTCAGTAAAGCAGTAAGTGCATCCATTCAGCCGCATCATTGTCTAAACAAGCATTGTTAAACAAATGTTATATTCTTACACCGTCAATTTCTGTGGAGAGATGCTCATAACTAACTTCTCTGCTGTAACTATTGGTTGGAATATTGTTGGCAAAATTACTTCATCAACAAAAGGTTGTTTTGGACCTGGCACAAATGTTTAATTGAGATGTATCAATTTTGAGCATGTTTTGGACAGTAAGGTTTCCAGGGAATGTAATAAACTCTTTGGAGGATGTAAAGAGAATCCTATACTGAAACTTTAATCTACTGAGTGTGAATAGGGACATTTTGATGCAAGTAGTGAAAATATAGAGAGAGGTGCTTTCCATGTATGTTAGGAGGAAATGAAATTCTATAACCTCTAAAAATGTCATGAAATGGACTTAAGCATTTTTTTCACTTCTCCACATGCTATACAGTGATTAATATAAGTAAATGTGTAAGTTTAAGAAGAAAGGGGGCAAAATATGTCCAATAAAACAGAACGCCTTACTGAAAATTTATGCTTTTATTTAAAATAGCATTCTAGAAAATGCTGGGAAACAGCAATTGATATACCAGGAAATAATTGCTATATTTGAAAACAGTGGAAAAATGCATTAAAATGTCATTTAAATTTCCCAGTGAATTGCCATTCTGCTCCTTTCTAGTCTAGTGAGTATGACAAAGGTCAAAGCGATGAAGCTGATTTTGAAATCTCAACAGAAATAATTAGTATATTAAAGTCTTTTATGATTATGTAAAAACTCTTACGTTAAGGTAGTAGAAATAGCTATTTCTGTGTTCAGGAAGAAAATGCTTGCAATGAAATTGCAGGAGTGTTCTTACATTATTTTAGAGCTGAAGTCAGCAACAGGGTGGTGGGGAAAATTCTGGGCAATAAGGAAGAACAGTTCTTTCTGTCCACATTTGGTAAAACCAAAAAAAACCCTCACATTGCTTGTCAGTAGTTAAAGTCCTCAGAGCCTGTTAAAAAGCTCAAAGACTTCAGGACTCTAATAGGTTTTGGATCAGGTTTCTCCGGTCAGCAGACTCGAAGTCACCTTATGTGAATTTGCACAATTTTCTTCTGCATTGTACGGGCTTCACACATTGGGATCACATCACCTCAGGGCCCCTGTTTCTGGGTAGAAAAGATTCCTTTAGCATCACTTGACTGCCACAGCACATCTCTTTATAGTACCAGTTTCAAGTACCCTCAGCTAGACAAGCTCCATGACTGAGTTACAGGTGACTTGCAGAGCTGTGAGACTCCTGTGATGCCTCATGAGATGGAGTCAAAAGACAGACGGGAGTCCATCCCAGTGATTACAGTCCATCCTAGGAGCACAGGCAGTGAAGCACTGTGCTCAGAAGTGTTGGATATTGGAAAAGTTATGCTGGTAAAACCATAAATTCAAGGTATTTTCAGTTTTATTTTTCCAAATGAAACAAAAACAACAACAAAAAAACCAAACACCATGCAATACAATATATTGATTAAACCAAAGCATTGTAGAAATAGTATTTTTCATTAAATGGCATCGTCAGAATTAGTTGAACATTTTCTGTCTAGTTTCACTGAGCAGCCTTTCCTTCTCTGTGACTTTATGATGTAATACATGCAGTCCTAAGTTTCTATTAAAACCATCTGCCTAAAATTTAAGATTCCAATTTACAATGCAGTTAGGAGCTACATTACTTTACCTTCTTGTGGCCATCTTCTGAGCTGCTACTGCAGATCTACTGCCTGCAGCAGTGCCTAGAAATGGTGGAATTGCTCTGATGCCAAGGAACAACCTGTTGCTGCTATTCAGATTTAGTTATATTACATACAATCCAAAATATATAATTTTTTTGATAGCGTTTGTGCTAAAGGACAGTTTTCCCACACAGGAGGACAAGAAAAGCAGTACTGAGTCAGACAGAGATCCATCGATCTCACATTTGCCTATGTGGCTGGCAGCTGCTGCAGAATAGGAGTAGCCATGTCCCGCTGCGGAAAGCGGTGTGGCTAGCTCAAGCCCTGCTCCTTGGAAACCAAACTGCAGTTCCCTGGGCTCTGTCTTTCACAGGGACAGCTTTGTTAGTCAAGTGGGCTCTGGAGCTCCAGCCACCACCCTGGAATTTCTGTCTGAGACTCCTGAACTGTCTGGAAAGGTGGTTCAGGCCAAAAAAATCCCCAGACTGAGGATCATGCCCTAGCACCTGCAGTTCACCATCCACAGTGGTGCGGAGCAGAACAGTTGCATGCTCATTCAATATCCAGGCTCTCTTGCTGCCCAAGAAACCAATAGCCACAAAATCAATAGTGAGTAAACCCAGCTAAGACAAGAGAATAATGTTCTGATTTCAGAAGCAGCAGTGGCCAATAGTTTATGCCCAGGAAAAAAAAAAAAGAACAGGACAACCATGTAATTAGACTTCCCAGTACACTCCATCAGCTTGTGGCTCAAAGCTGTCCTAAGCCAGCGATGGTGTTTTTCTTGTGTTTAAGACTGCCTGAAGATGCCTGAGGATTCTGATGGTGTGTGTACAAGTGATGGAGCCTTGGTGGGAGCTGAGTCTTGGATGTTGCAAGTACATGTGACACAAAAAGAAAAGACATAACATGGTAGCTATTACAACAGATAATATGAGTCAGAAGCTGTCAGACATACCTGGCAGTGCCTGTAGCTCACAAGAGGAGATGCCGAGTACCAGCTGATGTAGCAAAGATTGATTAAAGAGGATACTGAACAGGGGAGACTTGGAAACATTAAGAATTGGATGAAGAGCCATGGGAACAGAGCAAGACTGAAACACTGAGGGTCAACACAACAGAGAAGCTTCTTAAAAAGTAACATCCCTAAATATGACTGCCATTGTTGGTACTAAGTACGAAGTGATAGCTGAAAGGAAGTTGAGTGAGATAAATTAACTGTCCACTTGATGCAGACAAATCTTCATCTTACGAAAGGGACATGACATTCCCAAAGCATATGGGAGGAGGAAAGAGGATCTCCTTTTAGAAGGGAAAAGCCTCTACTCTTCCCATTTAAGTTTTGACAGTGCTTTCATCTAATCTCATCGAATTTCACAAACTACTTGTTTTCCATTCATCTCACTGGCACCAGTCATGTCAGTAGGTGCTCTCAGAGCACTGGACTGCTTTTGGCACAGAACAGCCCTTGGGGAGGAGGTGCTGGGCTCTCCCACAGGCACACAATTTCATCTACTAGGTCATGGATTAGAGGACTCCACAGGATGTGGGAGACTTGCCTTCACATTCCTCTTTTGCCAGTGGGTTTCAAGCCCACACATATTCCAGGATCCTCAAGAAGAAATCCTAACCACATATCTGTGTGCTGGCTGAAGGATGGGCTCTCCCGGTCTGCATGGCAGTTTTAGGGATTGGGAAGAGGAAGGGAGCAGGAAGAAGATCGTGGGGGAAGGGGTGGGGGACAGTTATGCATGTGTTCCCATAAAAAGCAAAATCTTCCTTAGAGATAATATATCTCTCTCTGGAACATCTGTCTTCATCTTTCACTTCCTCTTTTCTCCCCATATTTCAGTGGTTAAAGCATAGGACAAGAGCATCTGGATTCAATTCTGCCTCCATGAAGGAAGGCACAGCAGTATGTCCCACTTCCCCCAAAAGTAGTACAATCATCTGCTCTTCTGACGTGGGAGCAGAGGCATTTGTGTAAGCCCATCTGTCAGAGCCATTCCACATTGCTTAGACTAATTAGAAGGAAAGCAAATTAGAGTTTTCCAGGTTAGTAGGATGCTCAGTGCAAAAAGGAGACAGCATGATTTCGAGAGGGGTCTAATGTAAATTATGTGATGTTGAATGCATATCCTGAAAGCAGAGGGGCAGGGCTGAGGTGTTTGTCTTTGCAGATGCTTGCTCTAATTATCAGGCTCTTTCTTTCTGCTTTTTCCTTGCAACACAAGGGAACTCACTGCTCAGCACCGGTCCCTGAGACTTTCATTCAAAGTACCTGCTGTGGAGGACATAGACTACAGACACAGTTCCAGACAGTGTCCGCCAGTGCTTTAGCAAGCATCACATGAAGTTTGGTGTCATGGTACTCAACATGTCAGCCCCAAGGCACTGCAGATGATCAAAGCCTACACGGTAGCTGGAGCAACCTGCTGAAACAGACATCCACTATTTGTTTCCTCCTTTATCACCTCATTTGATCCTCTATCCAGTGTCACTTAATAGCTCAAATAAAGACTGTGGTAAAAGCTGCCCAGGACTACTACAAAGCAAAGGCAGGGTTTATAGAACGAGGCCACCTGACGCTGTACCATAGTCAATAGCAAAGAAAGGCACTTGTGCTTGTTACCTTTTATTGGTAATAATCAGCTATCAGTAGGTCAGTAGTGCTAAAACTTGTACACACTCTTTAACACGTACACCAGGAGTGCACAGAATCAGCAATGGTTTCAGGTACAATGGAAGTAGAAACCAACTGCCTCATCATCATTTTGCTTGGGGCCTGAAGAAATAGGATAAGTTCTTCATGAATAACTACTTGCAGATCATTACAGGCTATTCTGCTTCATCATACAAAAGCACAATAAAAGAATAATTGAAACAGGGAACACTGCTGTTTATTCTGCCACACTTTTCAAGATCTAGATCCTAATTACATATCATAAAATACTTTGATGCCTCATATAAAGGCAAAGCATGAAAATAATACTTTGCTAATTGAGAACTTCCTACTAACAATTGTTTGCAATCTATCCATTTGCTTTATTTATTCAAAGGCAGTTATCACCAGGCTGATGAATTTGGGTGAGACTCCAAATACAATGCTCTTGTTCCAGTTCTATTTCCATGGGGGGCAGGGTTAAGGCTCCAGTGAGTCCTCACAATCTGTCCCAATCTGGTAGCCACACTCCAGAAAGACGTTTTCAAACTGGAAGCAGAACAGAGAAATGCTACCAGAATATCAGAGGAGTGGAGAGCTTTCAGAATCAAAGCTGAAGGGGTATAATTGCTAGCCATAAATAAATTAGGGATATGAGAGAGGAAAAAGAGCTTGTTTAAACTAAAAGTCTGCAGACAAGCAAATGTATATAAACTGGCAAGGAATATTTCAGCAGGAAATCAGAAAGCAGTTTTTATAGAATCATAGAATCATTTAGGTTGGAAAAGACCCTTAAGATCATCTAGTCCAACCGTTAACCTAACATTACCAATTCCACCACTAAACCATGTCCCTAAACCATCTACATGTCTTTTAAATACCTCCAGGGGTGATGACTCAACCGCTTCCCTGGGCTGCCTGTTCCAATGCTTGACAACCCTTTGGTGAAGATATTTTTCCTAATATCCAGTCTAAACCTCCCCTGGCACAACTTGAGGCTGTTTCCTGTTGTCCTGTCGCTTGTTACTGGGGAGAATAGGCTGACACCCACCTTGCTACAACCTCCTTTCGGGTAGTTGTAGAGAGCGATAAGGTCTCCCCTGAGCCTCCTTTTCTCCAGGCTAAACAGCCCCAGTTCCCTCAGCCACTCCTTAGAAGACTGTTCTCTAGATCCCTCAATAGGTTTGTTACTCTTCTTTTATCCATTTAAGGAGTGATGTTCTGGAATAATCTACCAGTTAGAGTAGAGGGGGCGGGGAACCTCTCTCAAAACCTCACTGGATTGACTTCATCTGTGAAAAGGATTATTTAAGTATTTTTTGTCTTGCAATAGCAGGGGTCTATCTCAGAAGGTCTTGGCCAGCCCTTCTTCTTTGTTGACTTCTACTTATGGATGTCAAACACTTTCTCATACTAAGGGGAAGATGGTCCTCTGCTTGTGCAAGGAGCGTGTACCTTAAAGCACAGTGGGAATTATGTGGCTTCTAGCTTGGGGGAGCAGAGTGTGCATCTATACAATAAGGCTGTGTATCATGCAATTTAAAAAATTATAATAAAGAGTTTGTATTGGACAAAGGCTCAACATCTAGGCATTGTTATCAACATGAATGGAGAGGCTTAGAGGTTGAAGCTGCAATACAAGTTTGCAACTTTAAGTTCTATGCAGCTTTCTTCCCTCAGAGACCAATCCCTGTTCTGTCTGTAGTGGGCACAGAACTGAAACCCACAAAGAAAAAGGGAAGTTTCAAACTCTTGCAGTAATATAGACACCAGCGGTGGAAAGACCTCCAGGTTAAACATTTTGCAGATTGGAAAGTGAATCTGGAAAGGAGCCCAAGGGGAATTCTGCTCCATGCAAATACTCTGGCATCGGAGCCAACATGCACTGCAAGTCCTTGGACTGTATATGCAGGTGATGGTTTTATCTCCCTCTTTTACAAAGCAGTGTCTTTCCCTGGCAAGAGGTCAACAGCTTAGGCAGCTTAACACTTTTACTTATTTTTGGTACCCAGACAACTTTTAATGAAAAAAAAAAAAAACCCAACACTTGATCCAAGGTTCACTTCTAGTTCCAAAACTCACCATTAATTAAATGGCAGTTGTTCAATCCCATCACCGCACTTATGGACAGCTGAGTTCAAGAAGTTCATGAACTGGTTCCCCACAGTTATCTTGAACACGAACTCAGTGTTTAGTCAATGGCTTAGAAAAACAAGGCTGGACAGCTGGTCTCTGTGCTACTTACCACAGTCTCAGGGCAGGGACAAAGGAAATTTAGAGAATATTTCCAAATACAGTCTGCCAGATTATTCAAATCTACAATACGTCCGCATAGTCATTTGGTATTATTTGCTCCAGAATTTAACGTACACTGTAATATGCTCCCTGTTTTATGAAGTGTGAAGGTTGACATCTGAAATTAGTGCTATTTCATAGCCCGGTGTCCAATTGCTACATCTGGCTGTGTCATGTAGTCTGGGGAAGTGCCCTACCACAAGGACTTGAGCCGCAGAGGATGGTGAGACAAATGAAGCTAGATAATCTTTTTTATGTCCATGAGGGTCAGTCTTTCAACACCAAGAAGAACTAAGACAAATAAACAGAAATGGGACACGCTGTAATTAATGGCTCCAGAACACAATAAATCCAAACAGTTTCTTATTTTCAAACTGTGGCTCACTTCAGACTAATACAGAAGTTTAGAGGGGGAAAAGAGGTAGCCTAGTCATTTCTTTCCTCTTAACTATTGAATTGGATCCTTCTGACAGAACCACTTTCAAACTAAATATGCATGTAGACAGAGCACTCCCCGTACCTAAGGTCTCTGTATATATGTATGCATCTATGCCAGTATGTCATTTGAGAGGCTTCTTCCTCTCCCAGTGTTTCCTCATCCTAAGAAAACATCATGTCCTTACACTATAACTGTGTAAGAGCATTTAAAAAATGTTGCCACGTGGACTTAGATATCCAATACAATTTGATCCTGTTCAGTGTTTTTGTAACGATCCAGTGTTTTGTGGCGATCCAAACTGATTTTCATTTTAAAGTCCTTACACATCAGCTTTGAGGAAGAGATGGAACAAATGACTGCAGATTGTTGTCATCACAGGCTACCAGATTCACACACTTCTCACCACAGCTCTGTAACAGGACAAGATTTGCCTTATGAGAAACTAATTCAATGGGTTGATAAACTAGATGAATCGGTACTATCCCCAGCCTCCAAACACATCTGTGCACACATACACTCCTAGGAAAACTGTAGTCTGGACTCAGCAGTAACTTTCATCTTCCCAATCATATGATTCTGAAGCTCACGTTATTGCATGCTAGTCACTTTTACGTTTGTTGAGTACAACGGGCCTGATTCGAAACACACTGAAGGTGATGAAATATTTCCATTTAGAGTCAGAGACTGTGTCCTTCTTTTTTACATCCCACCTCCAGCACCCCAAGTCATCATCTCTCCTCCTCAGCTTTGGAACTGGAGAAAGAAGAGAAGAAAAGCGGGGAAGGGGGAAGAGGGACAAAGTGAAATTCCCGGGGAAGGCTGTGTCACTTGTGCAAGCTTCATGTTCTGATGTCTGTTTGGATCTAGCCTGTGATTCTGCACACTAACTGCCAAATATATACTGCATGATTTGAAGAAAAGCTTCTGGTTAAACATCACTCCTTGGGGCTGGCTCTTCAGTAGCATATTCTTAACAACAGATTTTGAGTAGTTTATCTCATTTTATTATCTTTTATTATCTCATTTTATCATGAAAGTTCAGGCAGTACCTCTCTACGAGATGTGTTAAATATCTTTCCCCCCCACCCCCCACTCCCACCACACATACCACACACACACACCCCGCATCGTTTGGAGTTATTTTTTTCTTTATTTTGAAGTGCCCCACTCGTGGATTGTCAGTGTGCCAGCCCTTGTTGCAAATAGCACACTGTCCTTCTGTGCCCTGGGCCTCCTGGTTGGTCTGGGAAATGCAGTGTGCTAGGAGTTTCTGGCCTCCTTTGGGGTTAGGTATGATGGTCTCCGTTGTGCGTAAGCAAGTGGTTTCAATCCTTAATTGCAATGGGGAAGTGGTCAGACAACATACAGTCCTGGCAGGATAATGGCAAGATGTCTTGGAGGAAAACCAGAAAATAACAAATACGTTACATAGGAAGTGAATATGTATTTCTAACATAACCTGGAAAATGTGTAACATATAGGAAAGCAAAATACAAACAACATTTTTTTTAATGGTGCTTATTTGAAACTAGCAGTATCTCATGCTGTTCCCTTATTCCTCTTTACAGAAATTAAAGAAGTGGTCTAAACATTTTCTTCTTACATCACAATTACACAAATCCAAACACTTACTATGAAGAAATGGATGTGGGTTTTGGCTATAATTATGAATTCAAAGTGAGCTGTCAGTCATAAGTAGTGAAACACCAAGTTACAGGATTTTGCCTTGTTTTATCTAGGAGAGAGAATTGCTTCATCACAGCAGAACACTAATACCTTGAACTAGACAGCTCACCTCTTCCGAAGAGACAGGAAATCTTTCACAATATCATTTTGGTAACTCACTACATCCTTCTGAGATATGTTTTCATTTACTCACTTTACAGAGGATTAAACAGAGATGTTGAAAATTTAGCAGCTCTAAGTGTCTCTATAATTCAACATGACAGCTGGGAATTACTTCCAGGAATTGTGTTTCCAGTGCTTTCTTACAATCACTTTAGTGATTCACTTGAAAACGTGCTGGCCAGGATAAAATCCAGCTCATGCTCCCAATTTTGTTTGTGAAGCTGATTATCTGATAAACATCCACATCCCCAAGTGAAGAAAAAAAAAAAAAAAATGGAAGCAACAACATCTTTAGGAAAGATTTTCAAAGTGGGCTACTTGGCCTCTCAGCTTTCACCGCTACTTTCAAACAAGGCTGCATATCACTTACATTCTGGCACTTCTGTGCCTGAACTGGGTTTTTTTGGCAGGTGTGGATGTATTCTCCCTCCTGTTGACTTCATTTTGTGTCCATGATCTCTTCACACTACAAACATTAAGACAACAGGACGTGATGTCTTTAAGGTAATACAAGTAATAACAACACTGAAGATGTTGATGCCCATTTTTTAACTGGTGCTTCTCTCACCCATGAATCTTCAAGTAAGTTTCTAAACACATTAGTATAATTGCAGTCATCTAACAGACAGGGAAATTGAGGCATGGTCACTTGGGGGTTATCTGGAGACTAGTTCAACTCTGTCAAAAATCTGGGAAATGAAATGAAAAGTTTTCCATTGCCAAATCCCATAGACATACCCCATTTGGCAGTGCTGTCTGCTGTCAGCCCATGTAATTGAGAGCCAAGCCAAGGCTACCTCAATACAATGCATCAAGGGTGTGTATACAAATATTAATAAATCAGCAAGACACTAATTCACTTTCTGATCACAAAATTCACCATTTACAGAGTGGAACTCATAAACACACAGGAAAAATTGTACATCCATGAGCAGCACTGCTGGTTTTAGATCACAGGCTTTCCTGGTTATATAATAAATCCTCTGGCTTGTTCGCTAAAGGTCCAAGCCTATTTCTGATTTTGTGTGAGAAATGCACAAACAATAATAACCACTATGTGGTCCCAGTCCAAAATAAAGTATCACTTGGAAGATAATAATTTAAGACTTTTTTTGACAGTAGAAATTATTCCTTTATTGTCTTAGAATATATGCACAGAAAAAGGCACAAGGGTTGTAGTTCAGTTCAGCAAGAAATGTATTAGCTTACATCACCTGTGAAGCAGTGACAATAATTCTCTACAGAGTAGGTCAACGTCTCATCCTAAATCACTTCTGTCTTCAGAAATAAGGGAGTTGGTACCTGATGCCAGTGGGACTGTGGAGTCATCTTGCTCTACAGGAAGAGGTGTATATATGCCTCCAGCTTCTCCAGGACATGTTTTACTCTAAATCCACCTTGATTCTAGGGGACATGTGTGGATCTTTATAGCCTGAGAAATATTTATAGCACCTTGTGTCACTACCAGTTGCCTGTTTAACTATGACAACACGAACAGCATGTCCTGATATATCCAGCATTTCTCGAGCTACTCCAGAAGCCAGAACCTGATAAGGAGCTTTCCTTAGTCAGTCTGGCACTGAGTAAAAGATTCTTCCACACTTCCCACAAGGCAACAGCCCTAAAATATAAAACCTGGCATATGGGGAGACTGCTACTCCAGGACTGGTTTGGATTTATTTCCCATTTTCTATATGCACCTAAAGATTGTAATTCACCTGAAGTGCACTAGCTGGTTTGCAGCTCAGCCACCACCATATGGGAAGAGAGAAAATACCCATATAAAAGTCCTTAGACTCTTTACCTGCTGGTCCAAAAGCCTTTGCGGATACTGAAAAGCTTGTACTCAGTGGCTCCGCTCAGCTTGACCAGAAAATGGCAAATGAATGGATTATGACTGCAGCTGAAGTTTTGTCAACATTTTATAAGAAAAAAGAGGAGAGGAGAGGTTATATTACTTTATGTTTCTGAATTAAAAAGACATCATTTTAATGAATATGAGGATTCTTCTAGAAAAAAAAATACATGTTGGGGGGTGAGGGGGGTGGGGGGGAATGACCACTTCTAGTGAGGACACCGAGTTGTTTATAATCAGAGCCCTTTTTTTCTCTTCTTACTTAGGATTGACCAAGTACTGCACATAAAAATATCTTGGGGAAATGCCACTGCCATTTTTCAATATATTAGAATGGATTCAGATAGCTAGAGAAAACTGCTAAGGCATTTTCCACCCAAGATGACATTCAGAGTTCTGAAGTGTAAGTGAAAACAGCAAATTGGTTTGTGCAGCTTCCATTTGCTCTTTTCGCTTGCTTGCAATACACCATTTTCAGTATTAGACCTCAATACCTGGGGAGCTAGTTATCACAAAACAAGTGTAGCTCTCCATTCTGGTAAGGGTTTCCCAAAGGTCGAGTGTTGTTTACTCTAAAATTGTGTTAAAATTTTTCAGGTATGGTTTTTAGAGGTTGCATTATATAGTCTATATGGGTGTCACTACTGGTTGAATTTTCGAGGGAAGTGGTGGATTAACCCTAAAATTAACCTGAAAGTATTTCTGCAAGCTACAGTCAATGTATAAAACAAAACGACAACAAAAAATATAGAAAGAGTGGACAATTCACATTCGCTGATACATCTTTAATCACCAGGGTGTAGATAATGGGTAGTCCCCAGCAGATGTTTTAGAAGTCTTCAAGCCAGCCAAGTTGAAAGCTAAAAAGGGAAATACCTTTGTTGCAGGATTCACCTTCTGATATTTGTAATTTTGTATGCATATCTAGTTACAGTGCCAAATAAATGTGTGCTCTCTAACCTTCTGTAAATCTTGAAGATAATACCGGTACAGCTAAAGGTCCAATTCAGTTCCAGCTAAAAAAAAAAAAAAAAGCCAAACCCTGAAGAACCCCCTCAAAATAAAGACATTAGCATCACATTTTGTTGGTTTAGTTCTTTGTAACTCAATTTCCTGTTCTGTAATCAGTTGCTTAACCTTTAACTAGTTTAAACTTACTCTCATCATTAACCTAGTCCAGTAAAAGTGAAAGCAATGTGGCGGATGCAGGTTAGTCTGTTCCCACAGTAACAGGTAATCTACGTACAGGGTGTATTTGCATAGTATCGATGCGCCTATAACCCAGCATGTCTTGCAGCACAGCTGCAGGAGTCAGCTTAATGATAGCTGACAGCAGGGAGGAATTGTGTGTGTGTGGAGGAAGAGGTTTCTATTGCATCTCAGATTTTGCTTTAATTATTTCTGTGACTGTGTTTTATCTTCATTATCTTTTGCGTTCTTCAATGTTTAATGTTTTTAATGTCTTTGTGTGGTTCTTGGGATGTTAGGGAAGATAAGCACTGTAGATAAAACATTAATAATTATTCTTGATGATGCTTGCAGGAGTTACAAATATAAATTGCCATTTTCATAGCACAAGCCAGAGGGCGAAGAGGGCATGGTGGGAAGACAGCAGATTACCTAAAATGCCCACACATAGCTTTTCTTCTAGATCTCACCTTGAGCTTGCTGGTTTATAAGGAAGCAAGGAGAAATCAGCTTTGTCTACAGTAAAGCACGCAAGCACAGCCAAAGATCCAGAGTAATACATGAAGTGTAGGCTGCAATTTTCCAGCTCTCAATGTGAAGTCAATGCCAGGTTAGGTACTTGCAGTAGAGGTCTATGCATCATTAACACCTTCTCTCTGTTTCTTGGCTATGAAGTCATAGTTTGTCTTCCTTAGGTAACAGGTAGCCTAAATCATATATCATTCTCTTGAAATCATAAACTATGGCAGTTGCAACACCAAGGTAAGGCAGCTATGCCAAGAAATCTGAGCATGATCCGACCTCATCAGCACTGGCTTTGGAATCCAGTTTTAGATACATTGGAATGAATGTCACAGAATTCAAGAGAATGTAAGTGAGAAAGGTCAAGAAAGAAAAAATAAACAGGTCATTGAAATTTTGCACAAAGCAACATCCTTGTGACTTAATCCTGAATCTGGAAGTGTGTTTGGATGGTTTTCTCACCTAGGTAGATAACCTAGGTGGTTCTGCCTGTCTGTAGGCTTGCTCAACACTTTTTGTTATAACTTTCTGATTTAGCTTCTTATCAGTCAGTAGATCTTTCATTCTACAGGTTGAAATTGTTGATACCCCAACTTAAGGGTAACTTCAGATGAAAAGAATCTAGTCAAAACCATTTGTTTTGGACATGGCTAGTGAGATATTAGCAGCTGGCAGACAAGAAGTCTTTCTGCACTACAGATGTTTCAGTATCTAGCTTTAAGGGGTTTTCCCTGCAATTATGTTGAATTACCAACAAAGGCAGTTTCTCCTTTAGTTCAAATGGCAGAAGCCCATGTACTGGATCAAAATGTTCCAGTCCCTCACATTCACATTGCACAACGCTGCTGAGCACTGGGACTTCTATCCTTTCAGTTTCCTTTTTTAAAAATCTAGGAAGGAGACACACAAGGCAAGCCTCAAGCAATTCAAAGCTGTCTCCCACAATGAAAGTATGTTGTGTGATCCCATGGAAGTGGGTAGAAATGTGTTTCCACAAATTTTTTTAGCCTAAAACCAGTGGGGTCCTCTGGGACTCAGCTGTACACCCAACCCATTTTATAGTGAGAGGGGAGATCCCTGAATATCTCCTGGCTGCAAACTCCTAAAGGTCCTGTTCTATCTATCACTCCAAGGTCTGTGGTGAACCTCCTGTGGCTATCAGCCTGATGAAGATTTTGCGGTGTGGCTCTGCATAGGGTCAGGAACATTAGCAATTCCTGCTATAGGGCTTGTGTGGCTACAGCAGCAGAGCAGTCAAGGCTAACCCACTGCCACAATTTTGCAACACAGCTGGTTACAGTAGAAACTTTCACACTTTTATGCTGTTGCCTCAGTAGTGTAGTATCTACACAAGTATCTGCTTGTGTAGATGGCAATCTCATCAACTTGCAAATGAGCTGGAGGAGCCATTCATATGATGCACAGAACCAAGCAAACTGACTTTTTCTGCCACACACCAACAGCTTCATATGGACAAGAGCCACAAAGTATGAGTTGTAAATGGCTGGGGCTACAGGACGACCACCAATCAATACCAACCCCTATCAGCTTGCTTTTTCCCCATGGGTGGGGATTTGGTTTGCCACCAGCCAACACAACAGCACGTGCTGATCTTATGGCCTAAAACTGCAGCACAAGACTCATGATCCATCCCTGCTCTGGGTCATCAAAAAATAGTGATCCAATAGATGGGAATGCTTAAGTGTAAAGGATTGTAAGGTGGTTTCTGGTACTAATAGCAGAGTTTTAAAGCCAGCACCAGCTCTCATGATAGGAGCTAAAGATACTAGCTACTCGCTGTAAAATTTCCATGAGCAGGTTATTTTTTTTTTTTGTAATATGAGTGTTCATAATTTTCAATATCACTTTTGAAATGTAATTAACTTTTTTCTTTTTCCTCTCCTCTCCTCTCCTCTCCTCTCCTCTCCTCTCCTCTCCTCTCCTCTCCTCTCCTCTCCTTTTTGCAGTTCAGGGTCAAATGTGAATTTGTTGGCAGATTCAGGAGGCTGCAATGACAAGTTTAAATATTTTTTTCATTATCAGTGACTTCTTTATTTAAATGGCTGTGAGTCTCTCATTCTTTTTATGTTTTCTACTACATTTTGCTTAAAATAAAACAGAAAGATAGGTTATAGTTGTACCAATTTTCCTAAAGTGCAATTTTTGTCTCAGTATATATTGTCCGCAGATGTTATAAGATCCCAGGAAAAGAGAGGTTAATGGCAAAGCAAAATACATATTCCCATGGCTAGAGGGGCAGGGATAAAAGATGGAGCAGGGGAAGGATGACAAGACTGGAGAACGAGACAGAGTGATGGCATTTGTTTTCTCAGATGAAAAGCTATTGTCCTTTGAGACTACTTAATGTATTTATCTTTTAAGGGAGGAAAAAGAATTCCCACTAGATCGACTGAAAATTTGACAAAGGTCTGAGAAATAGGATCTTCTCAGGCTTTGTCTGTAGGTGGGTAAAGTCATAATAGCTCTGTTTTTCTTGGTTTTCTTTACATGAGAAAAAACTGAGTAAGAATGCCTTACTATGCATAATTGTAAGGATATTCATTTCTTTGAGTCTTTTTACACTGCATCTCAGTCAACTGAAAGGTCAATTTAGTTATTTTTCCCTCCCTCACATCCTATATTGAGGAAGAAAAAAAACACCAAAACATGTAGACAGGTCTTTCAGATTTCAATGAAAATAACAGATGTTACCCATCAAAACAGCTTCTACCCAGAGCAAGGATGACATAGCCACAGACTGACTGAGATTTTCCTTCCAACAGACAGAGCTTTATCTCAGACAGAGCCAGGCGGTACTTTGCTTAGCAGAAACAATTTCACCATAGAACATCCTCTGCTTTGGGACTGAAAGGAAACATCTAACTGCATCTACCAAGTTATCATGCACATGATGGAGCATCTTGACTGTAAAATTTGCTAGGCTCAGCACTTGTTTGTTTGGCATGGCGCACGCAGAAGCTTTGGTTACATATTCTTTTGGTCAGATGTAGGTTTTGCATTCCCTTCACGCTTCCTGATAACTGCGCTGGGAAGTCCACCAATCTTTTGGGTGGGCTCTAGAACAGACCCTTATTTCCCAAAGTTCAGGGCATGAAATCATTTAACAAACCCACAAAAACCATGGGGTTTACAGACAAACTAAAGCCTCTTCTCTAGTGGCTTAGATGCAGTTATAGTATAATACTAAGCAAGCAAACAGGGTTTAACGGGAACTAAGTTTCTCCCCTAAACCAGGGAATATCTAGGAAGACTGTCACTTCATATGTGCACCTAACTGCAGGCCAAGCACTGATGCAGTACAACAGTGATCTCAAATTCAGTATACCATAGAATCATAGAATCATTAATGTTGGAATGTTCAAACTGACTGAAATTAAGCTCCTGCTCAAGCAACTTCAGAGCACAACACAGAATATTTGAGCTCTCTCTTACTCAACGTGTACAGCAAATTGGATAAACTGGAAACAATCACAGAATCATTTAGGTTGGAAAAGACCTTTGAGATTATCAAGTCGAACCATTAACTCAGACTGCCAATCCACCACTAAACCGTGTTGCTAAGCACTGCATCTATGCAGTTTTTAAATACTTCTAGGGATGGTGACTCAACCATTTCTCTGAGCAACCTGTTCCAATGCTTGACCACTCAGTGAAGAAATTTTTCCTAATACCCAATCCAAACTTCCCCTGGCATAACTTGAGGCTGTTTTCTTGTCTTGTCACTTGCTACCTGGGAGAAGAGACCGACCCCCACCTGCCTACAGCCTTCTTTCAGGTAGTTGCAGAGAGTGATATGATCCCCCCTAAGTCTCCTCCAGACTAAACAGCCCCAGTTCCCTCAGCCATTCCTTATAAGAATTGTGCTCCAGACCCTTCGCCAGCTTTGTTGCCCTTCTCTGGATTCCATACTGACCTTAGTCCATCAGCATATGTCTCATAGGGCAGATGTCAAAATCATAAAACAATATAAGGCAGAGAAGCTGGCTATGGGCTCATCCACAGCATGGGGCCAAGAGATAAGTGGGAAACCTGAACTCAGGCAGGTCAGGCGCGGAACCCGGGGTACATTTGCCAGCTCCTGCACCCCCTTACACCAAACCATCCATGTTGGAAAATAAATTTGATAAGAGCCCTTCAGCTAGAAGTTGTGAAGGACACATGTTTCCCAATGACACTGAGTCCAACTGTCTGTAGGTTGGAAGAGAGTAATGAATTGTGTAAGACCTGTAAGAGATACTCAGTTTTGATAACTAAATGGGAGTAGAGGTCTCCCTGGAAAAAATCTGTCTCTAATTGGAGATGCACAACATGCTTGAAATTGGGTTCAAGATTATCAAGACCAATGTGTTGCTGCTTCAAGCAGTTGTGGCAATAAAAAAAATGAAGCCAGTCACGAGAAAGGTCATCTGTCTGTGTTAAAAGGCTGATTTTTTTCTCCAGTTGCTGGCTTTCTGACAGCTTTTACTTCAGCCTTCAGCAGGCTCCTTGCCTTGCACTGCACCTTTGGGTCCTGCAGAGTAACACGGTGCTGTTACTTCTGCTCCTAGGCAGGGCATCTCTCAGCAGAACTAACATTGCAGTTCCTGAACAGCTTTTACTAATTGAGCTCTGCACGTAAGTGTTTGGTTTTAAGGGATAATGTTGTGGCTTTTTACATTGTCTGCAAATGTGCAGAGCTGCTGTGCCTTACCGGTGCTTCTCAAGAGACCTGTTAACTGCTTTTTAATATTTGAACCTCTGACCTGCATGTTAATGTGTTGTTATAATTGGAAAAGTCACTCTCCCTTACTCAGCAGTTTTGCTCCATGTGTGTGTTCCAAGACTTACTTGCTGATTTTATTGACACACATAATAAGTGTATTGCTTCTCCTCTTGCTGGATACTGTTACTGCAAAGTCCCAGGCATGCAATCTTCAGTCTTGATGGGAATGCGTAAACTAGTAAAGGACAAAGTCTGACTTCTTTTTTACCCAGGGATAAGGTTACAAAGTTGTCAAGTAACAAAAAGAGGCAGGGAAGAACGCATCCTTTCAACAGGAAAAATGCTGATCCATCCCAGCAGTCCTGTCAATATGTCAATAATGGCAGAGTGTTTTTTTCTCGGTCCATCTCTGGCCATGGGGACCAGTTGTTCCCTGTCACCATAATATCTGTCCATCCCTTAATTATTCAAAACTGGATTTGATTGTCTGGTTTTGTCTACTTTCAACTTTATCCATAGAATATCTCGAGTTGGAAGGGACCCATAAGGATCATTGAGTCCAACTCCCTGCTCCTCGCAAGACGACCTAAAACTAAACCATATGACCAAGAGCATCACACAGATACTTCTTGAGCTCTGACAGGCTTGGTGCTGTGACCACTTCCCTGGGGAGCCTGTTCCAGTGACCAACCAGCCTCTCAGTGAAGAGTTAGTCCTTGTCCTACTATTAGGCCATATTAGTTTCTGCTGAAGCATGGCCAAAGGTAGCAAACTATTTTAGAGCACATGATTGTAACTCTAAGTTTATGATGAGCAGTGTTGTCTTGAAAAAAACTTTTAGTTTTTTTAGTAGAACATTTAGTAAAAAAAAAAAAAAAGTAGAA
Source organism: Falco biarmicus (assembly GCF_023638135.1). Classification (NCBI taxonomy): domain Eukaryota; kingdom Metazoa; phylum Chordata; class Aves; order Falconiformes; family Falconidae; genus Falco; species Falco biarmicus. The sequence goes on from NC_079289.1 coordinate 33,668,698, forward strand.
AAAATAGAACAAATAGTAGCAAAAAATGACAGTAAAAAAAGGAAAGGATAGAAGAGTGGCTGTGAAACTTTAGGATCGATGGGAAAAGTGGAGATTTCCTACCATGGCACAAAGCACAGTGATTTGAGAAGGATGGGTCCAGTAAAAAGAAACTCATGTGATATAAGAAGTTGGCACATCCCTAGACAAGCAACTTACTACTGTCTTGCATGTCCTTGCATTCATTAAGATAATTTTCTCGGTTTTATATTCTTTTTTTAGGATGACCACAGATTTACTTCTACATCCATTTAAGTCTTTGAACAGAGTAGGGAAAATTGAGTTTTGGGAATTGGAAGCTGATAGTAAGGCTAAAATTAGAACCTGGCCAGTGTCATAACAGTCCAGTCACCCCAAGAGCAAGGAGAACTGGTACAAAAGGGGACTGATACGAAAGTGGCAGAGGTGGGGAAGGTCTTGCATAGCCATTTTTATGTCTTGTGCTGCTGCTGCTTATGAGAAACAAGCCATAAAGTAATGACCTGTAGGGGGTTCAGCACCAGCAGAAGTTGTCACACAACATGCCTCAACAGCGTGTCAACATTTCCAGGAATCTATCAGAGACAAAAGTAGGCAGAAAACTGCCCAAGACAGTTCTCTGCATACCTCTGAAATCAGGCCCATCCTGCAATGCTGGAAATAGTTGGAATCACAAAAAATCACAAGGAATAGATTAGCATATCCCAACTGTCCTCATTGAATGCACTCACGAACAATCACTTCTCCATCTCATTTGGGGGGTTACATGCTGGGTCTGACTCCCCACCAGCTGTGTCCCAGGCTGTGACGTCAGTGATCACAGGGTGTGCCAATTCGTGAAATGTATCCATCTGAGACAAATTCGGTGGGATTTTAGCTATATTACCTTCCTGAACTGACTTGCCACATGTTCACACTCAGTAGTACTAGCACTGGAAATGGACGGGAACAGACATTCAAGGGCAGGGGAAAGGAGAGCTGGACCACATCATCTTAGCTTACGTGAGCTTCATCTATTACAAAACCACAGTGTAAGAGCTGTGGCAGTGGGAGAAGGCTTACAGCAAGGCACACACCTGCATCACCATCTCCAAGTACATTATCTGGCCATGAATCTAGTTCGATGAATGACATGTCTGAACAGTGACTATAATGGCAAGGCGCAATTTTTAAGCAATTAATTTCATGCCACACTTAGCTACAGTGGTAAGAACCACAAATAACTCTCTGGGTTTCATTTCCTCTGTGTGGTCATGGATTTTCCAGACAAGCTCAGCACCTTTGTCTGCAGCCCATTCAAGCAGTCCTAAAATCCCACAACAATGGCTGACATTGTGAGCTCCCTCAAATTCTGCTTCTGTTTGTACCAACATTGATTTGATGTGTTGTTTGTAAACAGTAACTGAGTACTCCAGCTTGCTTTGTCCACGCAAAAATGAGCAGCATAATCCCACAGTACGAACAGTCAAGTACTGCAGACTGAGTCATCATAGTATGGCTTCTTTTGTAAAAACATTGCCAGCGTAGCCGAGTAGCCTGTGGGAGACAGCCATATTACCTTCTGACTGTGCAGTTTTGACAAGGATAGAAGAAAATATTCTGATGTCCTGTGGGAATGTGGATGTCTTGGTCTCAGATGTGAAGGAGTGAAGTGTTAATCAGCCATTGCATTCCCCTAATGAGGAGCTAGATAACTGTGTCATTTGCTATTTTAGCTTGAAGGGTTGGGGAACTATGTTACATTCATTTAGCTCAGATCCTGTGCATAGTGAATTTTCTGTGCAAGCACATACCTTACCATGAGGAATTAATCTGTTGGAAAAATGCTGTGATTGATTACGAGGGGTCTTGTTAACTAGAGACATTCCCAAATGGCAACATCTGCTTCTACAAACCATGAGAAATGGAAGTACTAGCAAAAATAATAATACCAAACTCAAAGCAGCAGGTGCTGACTTTGCAACAGTTGTTTTTTCATTTTTAGAGCATGTTACTACTTTGCCAGTGCTCTATAGGTATGGCAGGTGACTCAATTCTCCTTTCCCCCCCCCCCCTTTTTTTTTTGCTTTTTCATTGGTAAAGTGAAATACTTCTGAATGCAAATGTATAGAACAAGAAATATCTGTATTTAATGTGAGGAAAATATGTTCAATAAAACTTAAGAACAAGTTAAAATTATGGTAGTTTCTTAAACCATATTTTTGTTACAGGAGCTATTTTTATTTTAACCATTTTTGTTAGCATAGCAAAAATTAAAAGGACATCAACTATTTTCCTGTTATTCCGGATGCACCATTTGTCCTGCTCCAGCATAACAAAGGATTATTTTAATCATCCAAAGATGCAAGTTTTCTGGATTTCGATACAGCACCCAGGGTATCGGATGGGTGTCAGCTATTCCTGGTTCCAAACTGTTGTACAGCAAAGAGGAACAGCAGGCTTCTTTCTGCACCTGTGGAAAGCTGGGATTTGCTGCAAAGCCAGGTAGCATAGAAGTTAAATCATTTGGAGAGATCCTCCGCCAGGATGCTGGCTCAACATGTGCCCCAACTATGTTTTGGCACTGAGCACTCTGCCACCGTCAGAGTGGGCATTTTCACCATGCAGGCATGGGGCTGAGGGTGGCCAGCTCTGCCTGCGAGGAACTCTGGCTACCATGTGCCCCTGAAGACTGAAGATTTCCTCCTTGCTGCCAGGAGGAAAAGGCTGGAAAAAACTGATGGCTTTGGGGACATTAGCTCATCGCCAGGTGTAGAGCACCACTAGAATGCCCTGCTGGCTGCAACCCATTGCCAAGTGGGGACTGTGAGGGGAAGGATGATACTGGAAAAGGGCATTTTCCCACTTCTCAGCACTGTGTTTCCACTTAAGGGAACTCATCATTAAGTAGCTAGATTTTTCATGTCTCTGGAAGTACTCTGGGGTCCCAGGAATACCTTGCCCTCCCCCCTTCTAGAGGGTAAGGATGCCCACACACGCTTAGGCTGGTCACTGAGTAGACTCATGTCCCTCTTGGGACTTTGTCATAAGTTTTTGCCATTATTTTTCCCCTACACTAGGCAGAAATATCTGAGTACTCGTAACCATTATATACCGTGCTATTTTTTTTCCTTCCCCCCCCCCCCAAGATGGTCCCATTCTCTTCAGGAGAGGGTGCTGTGGTCCTGTGATGGCTTCACAGTGACCCTGACAAAGGCATCAGATGTACCAGCTGCCCAACTAACCTTGTGGGTATCCCTACAAGTAAGAGACTGGCCCATCCTACTTAGTCTTGGGTGCACCATAGGCAGAGGATGGGGTATGGTGAAAGACATGGTGTTATAGGACAGCGTAGTTTCTGTGAACCCATGTCCTTTCAGCACAAAGACAGGCAGAAGGGTTGTTGGCTTCCCCACTCCTTTACCTGCCACAGAGTGTAACCAAGAAGTGGGAAACTGGGTTTGAAGCCAAGTGCTGACCTTCAGGCACTGAGACCTGAGTGCCTGGGTGCCTTGGTTGGGGTTTGTTTTGTCAGCAGTTAGCTGCATCTATGGAATGGTGCTCTAACTAAGGAGAATTCGTGCTATCTATTATTAGATATTCAACTTGGCATGCTCTGAGCTGCTCCCAAGCTAAATAATGAAGGTGTCCTAATAGAGATGTTGTGCACTCAGAGGGAAAATTCATTAAGAAAAAAAATGACCTCTTTAAAAATACCATAATACAATGCTGCACTGCAATGATGCAGGAAATCCTTAAATTTACTGTATTACCAGACAAGTGGAAAAAAATCATAAAGGAGGCTAAATCCATCTATTTGTTATCGTACATATTGTTTCGAGAAAGAAAAAAAAAATGCTGCAGTTTGAATATGTGTATTCCTGGAAGCTCTAAGCCTCAAGCATAGACAAGAAATATATATATATAAAAAAATTACAAATTGGGATGAATTCAGGTGTCATTTTCACTTTCTTTCACTGGTCTGAAGATTAGCTGGCTAAGCAAAACACTTCTGTATCTCCGGGTAACAAAGCAGAATTTGGCTGTTCTTCAGGGCTGTGGGTGTTCGCTGTGGGTTTTACTGTCACATTCTTTTACGCTTTAGAGGGAAACTTAGTGTGGGATGGGCAGAAAGGGTTAAGAACCCACTGCTAGTGTGTGTGTCTTAATGTTTTTTTCTCTATTTCATTTTCACTGTACAGCAGAATAGTTTTGCTTTAGTTTGTTAATGAACTGAGCACTGCCATCTTGTGTTTTTTTTAGCAAGCGCAATTATTCTTTAAAAGACTTCAAAGGGCAGGAATAAAAGGTATCCATTAAGATCTTGCTGGCAGATTACTTGCCACCTCCTTTATGACGCCTCTGTTTACATCTGTGATCTTTGGGTGTATGAACCTAAAAATGCAATGAATAAAGCTAAATTAAAATTGTAATATAATTTTAAAATCTGACCTGTATAGCTCTGATATATATTCAGATTTGAACTTTTCTTCCTACATTTTTTTTGGGATGGAGATTTAACAGTATCATGTGAGCTTCATAATCTGGGGGCTTTACATTTCTCTGCACAAGTCTAAGACCACTTGCATAGACTCTGATCTTACAATCTAGTAATTATTTTTAAAGTTTGCTGACTCATGAGCTCATGGTGGAAGGGTGATTCTGTGAATATACCCTGGATCCAAATGTAACAGTATTAATTTAAGTGCCGTTCTTCAAACTCTATTTTAGGCAACAGCTATGAGACAGTATCATTTGAAACACTCCAAGGTGAAACCAGGAGCCCAAGATACTTCACTCTCAAGACTGCTTAGGCATGGTTATCCAGTACAGGGAGAGACACTGATACTGCTTCCCTTTATGAAAATCATTTCAGTAATGCATAAACTTAAAAAGAGAGAAAGAAGAAAAACTGTCTGCTTTGCAGACTCCTGTTGTCTAATGAATTTAGAGAAACACTTAAGAAGAATTTTCAGCATAAGAGGGTCAAGGCATACCCACACATCAGTGCTGTTAGGGAAGTCAAAGTACGTTACAGGGTATCAAGAAAACTGACCATATGCACGCATTAGATTTTCTTTCCTCCAAGAGGCATTGGTAGCAAGTATGTCTACAACAATGTAGGTAAAAGTATGGCAAGAAAGAGTATTGGTGAGTACCCACTTCAGCTTATCATAATCAAAGAAAAGCTGGATAACTCAGCTTTAATTATAATAATAATTCAGCTTTTTTTAAACTGGAAAAAACACAGAACAACTGGGAACTTAAGATGCCCTAAGTGGCTTTGGTTTGGCATCATTAGCAGTGCCATCTTTAGCAAAGCCATCAAGGACAAATTTCTTATCTACCACATTTTTTTGGCTTTGCAGTATATTAAAGGCCACCATGAGAGTAACCCAGCTGGAATACCATGGGAAGAAGTTTAAGAGCTCACTCAGCCCACTGCAGCCACTTCTTGAAGCTCTCTTGAAGCCTCAGGCTAGGACTGGCAAGAAGCAGAGTGCCACCCAGCACCTTGCAGCCATCAGCCACCAGCCGCTCATTTCTAGTGGCTCAAGGGACAGCTTCATCCCCAAACCGCTGGAAGCCAAGAAGCTGCCATAGAGCCCACATTTCTAGTACAGTAAGACATGGGCTGAGAACAATTCAAAATGGGGAGACAAAGCCATCTCTGACTGGTGCTTCAGGTGATGTCTTGACCATCGCAAGGCATCGAGGCCATTGGCTTAAAAACCTGCTCATCATCCACAGCCTGGAATAGCAATGGTATTGTCCAAGACGGCAAAGTTTCTGCCTCTTGCCAGGAATAAAGTGTGTGTCACTTGATGACAAGGGACTTTTCCTCTGACTCAGTGCCTGAGGTAAAAGCTTCAGTGACCCAAGTCCCCTGCTCACAATCCCTCAGTCCAAGAACAGTGCCCTCACACCTGCCCTCCACCATTTTTAGGGCTGTGCTTAGGCTTGTGGTGAATACTACAGATCACGAACCAGCTCTATGGGCCTCACTCAGCCTTTAGCCAAAAAGTAGGAAGATGGAGGGAGGTTCCCATGTCATCCAAGCAATCCTGCTCCCCAAGTCTCTGGAGAAAGAGAAGATACATATGGCTGCATGGTTCAGTTGTATGTTTGGTTTGGTTTTTTAGAAATATATATATGTAGCAAGCAAATCAGCTTTGAAATTGCTCCAGGGCTTTGTCAGTACCACAGGGTCTATAGCATAGATGTGCAGCACCTGCTGGCTTCTGCTGCAATATGAATGTGTGCAACTGCCCAGCATGTGGATGTACACAGGACTATCAAGTTTGGGATGTGCTCATTGAACAAGTTCTTGGAAGCAACCTAAAAAAGCACACTGATATGACCACAGGGTGGCTGCTTCTCCTCCTTTGGCCCTGCAGTTCTTCCCACTGCCCCAGAAATCCCCCATGACTGGTGAGAACAATGTACACAATGCTCATGCTAGCATATAGGTATCAAGACATATGGACGGGGTGGCTTTCAGTATCGAAACAGATGGTTATATGGCCATTAATTAGTCTTGGTGCTTTTTGATGCCTTCTTTCTCCATCTGTAAAATGGGCTTAATGATAACATGGGTGGTGGGTTTTTTTTTTTTTTTAAAGAACATTGAAAGCCACAACTTAGAACTACTGCATGTAACAGCTAAAAATTATTAACAGTCTCTTCATGCCTCTGGTTAACAAAGTGGAAATAAATTGCATAGCTAGAAAGGATTACGGATAGTTTTATTAATGTTTGCAAAGCACTTTGAGGCCCTAATGTGGACAGTGGAAACAAATATTGTATAAACGTGCTATTATTAAATGACCACTCTACTCTGGGAAATGGCATGGGAGTGGTTTTTCCATATTTGTTGTGACTCAGTGATTCCAGGTAAAACACATTCACTTCACAAGTTAAAAAAAGAGAGTACTTTTAACTGTCAGCTCTGTCAACACATCTGAGGAGTTGAAAGCCAAGCCATGTTTTGCCTGGCTTGCCGATTAACACCAGTGGTGGTAATGTTACAGGCCAAATGCTCATTGCCATTGCTTTCCATCCTATTCCCAGGATTTCACATGAGGACATGAGTAGTCTGCCTGCAGATGAAGGGCTGAGACACCGTCAGTCATTTCTCCTTCAACAGCTCTGTTGATGACAAATGAATCCAAGACTCTCCAGGTCACCCTCCCCAGTCAGTGCTGTTTTAGCAGAGCTTCTACATGTTAAAATGGTTAAATATTTCTTTTGATTAATTAAAGGCATCAATGACTAAATTCACTTTAAGAATAGGTAGGCTGGGTAAGAAGTGCTGTTTCCACGTAGTCACTATAAAGAATGCAATTTGAGGTATTTAATTACACAATTATTATTTGTCAAAGTACCAAAAACTATTCATCTCTTCCCTTCCCTAACAACCCATCAAAATGTTACTTCTTTTTCAGTGTGGCTTCTAACCACCGATATTTAGCACAGATAATTATGCCTCTTCAAATGTAAAGTAGTTAAGTTTTGTAAAGCATGATGCATGAAGCAGTTTTACCAGCTGCTTTCCCAAGTCTGAATTTCTTAGCTAGACCGATACATTGTGATCCCAATGCATGACTTCTGGTGGTTTCGTGAAAAGCATCGGGAGGGGAAAACATTGTTGTATTGTATTTCTACTGTGTTTGGATTATGGCCCATGTGGGCTCAAACACCCCCAGAAGCAAGCTGAAGCTGGCCTTGTGGCCATCGACGCTGCTCTGAATATGGCTTATGGAAAAGTTCCATTTAGTTTTACACTTGCAATAACATTACGCTTTGCATGTTATTTTTTGTTAGCTGAAAAGCATATGTTTTGACTTTTCCCATCAACGTAGGAGCAATGGCTTGTATTTTAAGTCATGAGACAGAAAAGAAACAACAAAGTCAAGGCTTTCTTTCCAAACTGCACCTACGCAACATTTTTATAAGCATTTTTGCTAATTTGCATAATTGCTTTTTGCTATTTTTTAATCGATTTTGCTAATCATCATCACTCAATTTTTGCACATACTTGACAATTTGCAAGGACATTTTCAAAACACAGAAGCAAATTTTCTCTACCAGGGTATTTAATGCTTCAACTTTAGCCAAAAAAATGCTGACATGCATAAAATGCATCAAACATATTACCTACTTCACTGGTCCATAGAAAATCTAATAAAATCAAGCGGCATGGAAAACTTTTTTGCAAGGTGTTTTGACACAAGACTGGATTTCGTCATTTGTATGGATTGATTACAGCTAGTTGATTGCCTATGAATTGATTACAACTAACTCATGTCAGATTTTACATTAGTGGCCAACAGCCATCACTCATCAGACCTTGTCAGCTGAGGCACAACAATCAAAAATATGCTTTTATGAGATTGTCTGTGAAGTGAAAACCTACTCAAGCTAGTAAAGGTGTAAAGACCTTGTTATCTTGTTATTTGCTGGATTTCAGATATTGTTCATCCAATATTAAAAATATCAGAAATGTACTTTTTTTTCTAATACTAACATTGCAGGTTTTGGAAAATGGTCATTCTAAAATTCAATAGCTGTAGATTTTACTAGCAGACCCATCAGCAACTCAACTCTCATTACACTGATTTCTGTTACGATTATAAAAGCAAACTCCTCCATGATGCTGAAATTGCAGTCATGGCAAATGATAAAACCCACAAGATTGCTAATGGACCCAGTTCTGGAAGTATAATTATTTGATGGTCAAGTGAACTCTGTTGATGTGAAGGAGAGAACTTTTAAGCATGAACTGACTAGCGTGATTTGGTTTTATTTAGTTAATGAGAACTGCAATTAAAAAAAAATACACTGTAAACTAATGCTTATATACAGATACAGGCTAGGACCCAGCCTGCCTTTTTGAAACTGTGTTGGGTGACAGCTCAATCTTCTGAATGTTTCCAGAGGCATTTTTCTCTCCCCAGTGACTACAGAGGGAATTTAAAAACCCTGTTAGAAAGGAATACTTCATCAAACATGTCAAACTGAGGTGGCCGCTAAGCTGGGTGAGATAGATCCCTCTGTAAATATACAAAGCATCCATAAAAAAAGCTGTCTATACATGCAGATTTATTCTCTAGGTGTTGTGCTAAGGAGCAACCATGCCCACCTCAAAGCTGGCCCTGGTGGCCCTCGTAGCTTGTGTGAGATCCTCAATATTTCTCAGGGAGCAAAGCCCCTGCCAGATGACACCTCTGAGCTGGGGGACTTGCCCCATCTCAAAGTTGGCAGTTTCATAACATCCACTTTTATAACGTGGATTTATATGTGATGAGAAGATGGTTATGTCGAGAACGCCATGTTGGTGAACTCTGTCTTTTATTTTATGGGGTGGGGAATTTGCCCATGCTGATTATTGCAGGCAGGGAAAGAATTAAATTATCTGTGGGGACAATCCAGCTTACATCAGGCACCACAGCTATAGCTGGCCACCTCTGAGAGCATAGGAGCACGGACGCATATAAGCATCTGTGTCCCTTGGACTGAGCTGATGTCAGCTCAGGATCACAAGTGGACTTTGTGCCTGACTTGCAGGCAAGTCAGTTCAGGAATTATTAATTGGCCTTCTCCTAAATTATCATTGAAAATATTGAAGAAGCCATCACATTCAACAGAACAGACACTGAAATATCGATATTGAAAAAGAGCACTACTTTTGCCTAGCAGCAAGAAACTTCTCAGAGAAACTACCCGGTTCCAGAATGATGTGCACTCAAAGCTATACTCACCAGTTAGTATTCTTGACTTTTGTTCACAGGCTGCATATAGATAACATCTCTTAGTGACACACCATACTACACGCAGAAGAGTCAGACACAGCGGTGATTATCTCGTGGACAATCCCTCGTTTCTCTTGGAAATGTTTCAGGGATGAAGTAACAGTAACCACGCTGAAAAAAAAAGTCAAACAAACAGTACAGTATTATGGCAACTGATTACATCTTGTTCAAAAAACATTAAGGGTTCTGCTCTGTCTTCTTTTTTTTCTCTCTCTCTCTTTTTTTTTTTTTTTTTTAACTTGCACATATATTTTTTCCCAACCCCTGCCCCCCCCTAGTCTTTATGCTGGGATTCATGTACAAAGCAAAATGGCTAAATTAACTGCACAGTACTGTTCCCAGAGGAAATCCAAACTATAGGATACACATGGATTTCAAGACTGCTAGTCAAGTAGTGCATTTGACTGTGAAATTAAATATGGCCCTGGGGATTCCTTTTGTGGTCACACAGAGCAGTACGGTAAATTTCAGTATGCAATACATAGCATTCACAGCAGGATGATCACAAAGTTGATAGTTTATGCAAATTAATGGTCATCCGAGTAAAAAAAGATTGTCATAATCATGCAATGATCACTTATCACTCCTGTAACTTTGCAGATTGTTTTCACTTCCTAATTTTTGTTTATAGTGACAATACACAAGTAGGAAAAACAATGCATTTTAGGGAACACCAAAAATTAAATTGCACCAAGAATGAAATCATGCTTGGAGATAGCCAAGCAAATATTAAGATCAAGGCTAGCTAGCAGGTACTGCCACGTATTACCTAGCCTCAAGTACACGTTTGCTTCCAGACTCCTGGAATTTATACACATATCTATAAATGAGTATTTACACTAAAACTATTTGGGATGGAAAACAAAAAGCGCTATTTTAGAATACATCATGAGGGTTGCATTTCTGGAAGCTACAGTTCTTTAAAGTCAGGATGGTCCTGGTTGAATGCTTCCACTGATTGCAAGGCAGTATGGCATGAAGCAAGAGTCCATTTTTTTAACTAAGTAAATCAAACTGGAAAGCAAGTAGAGCTAAACTGTGTTGGAAACCATAAGATCTGGGATGCCTGACTGTGAAACACCAGTGTCACAAGTTGGCACAGAATTGCACCACATGTCGGCTGTGCTAGCTTCAGTTTCTGGAAGGGGTGAAGGTACGGTTTTATGGCAGTGCTGCCTGAACTCCAGCTGATGTGTGCGTAGCTCATGGTATCCAAGTCTAGACTCAGAAGCAGACACAGCCTCCTACCCACACTGGCTAAAAAAAAAGTCATTTGAACCACTGCCACAAGGGTGACCAGCCACCACCAGCTTCCAGCCATCTGATAGTGCTCAGGCATGGCCAGATCAAGCCAGAGCTTGTATCCTCACTCCTATCATGAAGCGTAGTGAAAGGGAAGGGGAAGGGGGAGGTGCCAAGAAAGGAAAAGGGGAAAAGGAAAAGAAAGAAAAAAGAGAAGAAACAACATGAGACATAATGAGAAAGAAAAGAGAAAAATTAAAAATAGCTACAGTTTTAGTTAATCACATCTGAATGTCACCAACTTTAAAAAAATAATAAATTATTTGAGTGCTTTCTGTCATCTATGTTTAAATCAAATTTCACTTAGAGCAGCAGATTTCTGTATTACTAATATTTTGCTACAGGGCTGGCCACTAAACCAAGGGCTGCTTTCCAGTAGACCCCTCATTCTGCCACAAATTGCACAACACAAGAAAACATAAATAATGCATCTGGAAATACATAACATATTTAAAACCTGCAATCAAAGAGAGCTCAATGGGGAGCCAAGAACACTGGTACAGGCTCTATGGCATTTATATAGCATGGACCCTTTGCCCCCGACTACAATCTGCTTGGTACATGCTGGAAAACCTCAGTGGGCCGGCTCTTCGTTCCTGGTTGTCCTCGGCAGGGATCCAGATTTAACCATGCTGGCTTTAGCCAGAGAGATGACTGAGGGAATGAGGGAAGATGGGTGAATTCATACATTGGTCTGAAGGCCAAAAACATCTGCTGAAGTCATGGAGTTGTTGGTTGGCTGAGTTCACATAAAGGAAGCCCCACGGGGAGTCGGTACCCAGCTCTTTCGACTTTTGAGGGTTGTCCTTGGAGACCGCAGCATTTTGCTACCTAGGGGCAGCAGAATGTCAAACCAACCAAGAAATCCTTCAGCCTATTAGCACAGCATGACACAACCAAAATGTTCTTTGTGAATATCAAGTAAGTATTAAAATCTGGATTTTTTTTTGTTGTTTTTTTTTTTAATTAAATCCTTGAGGCTGCACACAGCCCAAAAGCTGAGCTCACTCCACTAAATTAAAGGTTTCAAATGTGCAAAGATTTGTAGTGCATCCATTTGGGGGGATGTGAATGTGGATACCAAAGTGATGGGCAGCAGTACAAGTGCTGAAGACAGATAAAATGTAGCAGCTTTTCTTTTTGAGTGAAAGGACCCAAACAGATTGAAAATCAAGATTAAAAAGGATAGTTCCTGTGTTAGGCAATTGTAAGATGCAGTTACTTGTCCATGATGCTGGCTAAGTATTTGATTTGGTAGCAGTCTGATGCCAGATTCATTCCTGTGATTCATTTCATCAGCTTTTGGAAATGATGGGTGTTGCTGAAATAACTTGTTAGTCCACAAAGTTCTGGATTGAACAAATCTTAGAAACGCTTTAATCTTCCACTCCTAGATAGGCTTAATCTCAAAAAGCAATAGGTTAAACAAGTAAATTAATAATCCAAAAGCTACAGACTGTGACCTTGTACCAAATTTTACAACTGAATTGAGCCTCTCTCTCTCTGATGACTAAGGAGTTGCAATAAGTGTTGTCCTTGTGGTATAAGTACAATTTCCTAGCAGTCCGCTGTATCTGAGTCACCACAAACACTAGGCAATAGAGAAAGAAAAGCTCTCTCCCTTCATTTTGTGCTTCTCATATTTGAGCAGGAGGCACAGAACATTTTAGAGACCATTCCCTGGTTCAAAGCCCACTGAAATCAGTGGGAGCTATTCTGCTGAATTACTTAGTTTTGGACCAAACTCACCACTCTTTAGTACATTAAAAAGTGAAGTTTGAAAGTTTCCTTCCTCCATTACTAGTCTCAAAGTACAGACGTGTTTTTTTGTGGTTATCTTTATAATTGGAGGTTGGGAATCCCATTAGCCTATGGTCACTATAGGAAATACATACGTAGATATGAGGTAAGAGCCTGATCTTCTAAAAATATTGTCACATGTTCAACTGAAAGCTGTATCTTTGGCATGCATATGTATGTTGCAGCCTTTAAACACAGGCAGGAGTTACTGTATGTCCATTTTAGTCATGCATCCTAGAATCTATCTAAGCGTAACACCACACTATAGCATGTATAATTGACTGAGTTATATCCTTTACTAGTTGGTTTGTTAGTTAGGGATCACAAGTCATAGAAATGTCAAAACTATTGGAGATTTTCTGGGCTTTGCATTTGACTGGCTGTGTAGCACTTAGAAATCTTCAATGTATCTTGTCATTCAAACTTGAACTCCAAAATGAAGAGACTGAAATGCAGGAGCTCAGAGTTATGGACTATCATCAAACACACACTATCCCCCTGTGCCTGAATTTCCACTTCTGTAGAAGTTTTGTTAAAGGTTTCTGAGATTTGTCAGATGTTTTTTACAGAAAATCTTTTATGATTAAAAGAGACACTTTTCTTCCTATCTTAGATTAAAGATCAGAATGAATTAAAGGATTACTTTTGTTCACAGACATGTATACCCATCAAAACTTCACTCTCCATGCTATGACATGGGCAGCTATACAGATTTGTCCAGAGTTTTAGAAGAACAGTTACGATTTTTTAATACACATTTATTTAATGGGGGAGGGCGAAGATAGGAGATATGATCTGTCATTTGTAAATTTACTATTTGGTTAACAAATATATGGAGAAACTATCCTATTTTAGTAAGTTTCTGGCTAAATATTTAAACAGTGAGATATTAATTCAATAGCAATTTTTAAGTTACTATCCATCTTATTTCTGTAAAATGTCTCCTAAGAATTATAGTGTTGAATCCTGAAATATTTATTGAAGCAACACTATGTTTTGCCTGGGTAACAACTCAGTAATGACTTCAGCACATAATTCATATTATTTAAGTCATATGCAGCATCCATATTTTAAGCAGTAAGTCAGCTCCTTCAAATTGTATCAACACTGTGTTGTATAACCTTGTGGCAGGAATAGAAGCAGCTTTTGTTTGAAGCTACTATTTAAATTTTCACCAGAGAAAGAGAAAGTAGTAATTTATCCATGGAAATAAGATGTTTCTGAATATTACAAAATAACCATTATTTATGGTTAACTGCATCCAGAACCTTTTCTAAACTTGATGTGAACTTCTACAGTTCTTCCAAAGAATGTTTTTAGTCAGTCTTGTATGACAGCCATAGCCATAATCTGGGGAAAGTAGAGTAACTGGATACCAGTATTTAGTACCAGTAGGATGTACTCTGTTTCTTACTATTTATCAATTATGCTTATAATGCCCAAATAACAAATGAGTACAATGAAGACACTGATTGAATTCTTGAGAAATGATCCTTTTAAATTGTAACACTGAACTGCCGAGCTTACAGGCAGCCAGACAAAGAATCAAATGAAGATTAAAAAAAAGCTTTATTACACTGCTTTGTACAATGATATGTAAGAAAAACTCTGTGGAAGTCAAAAAAATGAAATAGTTACTATCAACACTACTGTTTCACATTGCAAGAAAATAGACCGCATCTTTGTTCTGCCAAAAACAAAATAAAAATCTTATTTTGTTCAGGATGAGAATTTGAACACAAATGAACTGATTCTTAGGTCTGGAGATCTAAAGAGGCACTACTCATGACATTCCCCTCTGTTAACAGGAACAGACACATTATTTTGGCTGTGTGCATGTGTGTCATTTTCCTGGGCCTAGATTAAAAAAAAAAAAAAATAGATCCAGATGCTTTTGAGAATTAAGTCAAAGATACAAAGAAAGATAATATTTCTGAAAAAAAAACCAAACCAGGGGGTTACATCAGTCTTTCGTTTTTAACATGAGCATGATTTCATCACTCTGTGGTTGGCTAGGCAGATCGCTAACATTTTTGGTAATTAACACTGTTTTTGTCACTTTGTGAAATTGTTTGCAAGTCTATATTTACATAATTGCTTCTCCAAACTGCAACAGAATCTGGCACAGGCGTGCGTCATGGAACAAGCTGTTTTTAGACCCACTCGTTGTCTCACCTCTCTGATTGTAGAGACATACCAGGTTTTACCTTCATCATCTTAATTAGCTGGCCCATGTTGTGTTGGGTTTTTTTACAAGCTTGAGAACAATTAACTTCTGTTTCCTGGTAACCAATCTTTAACTTTAGAACTGACACACAGATTGCAAAAGAGATTTCATTCTGAGCTGCAAAATAACACTCATCTGGTTATTTATCTGTTTTCTACACTTGCTTATAAGAGTAAACCTATACCTATGTAATGTCAATGAACTAAGCCAATACCTCTGGTCCTGGCCCTACTGCTATCTGCCTGTGTGACATTAAATCAAGAATCAAAGTATTACTTGGGTGCTCAGCTTTACTATTACTTGAACAATGACTGCGTTTTTATTCAGAGAGATGCTCAGCAGTGAGGGATCACATATTTATGGCATTGAACTTCAGCCCCCTCATGACCTGGAGACAAATGGTCTGGAGCCCTGGACCCCATGGTGAGGCTGCCAACACAGAAAATACAGACTTTGAAAAATCAGAGTTATCTTGCCTAGGAAATTGCCTGTAGAGCCTCCTGATATGGATGTGAGCTTTTCATGTTTCCATTTTAAAACCTAATGTGAATGTTGAAATCATGTTCTTCTTTCAGCCCTAATGCTTTCTTTAAAGCAGCCATGGAAAGGAAATTTGAGTCTGTGCCTACTACTTTCTATGTGAACAGAATATTAAACTGTTAGAGAACAGGGACACCAGAAAAAAAAAAAAAAAAAAAGGCATTGTAAGAAAGAAAAAAATAAACATGCTTTCAGTCTTTCTATTGGTAACAGTCATATGGCATCAAACCTAACCCACCCTTGTGAGCTGTCATTGATGGGTTTGTTATGTTTCTAATCATATCTCAGTCTCTCAAAAAGCCCTGGCACTCTTTCCACCACTACTAACATTAAGCCTCATAGCAGACTATTAAATTTCAGGTTCTGCTTCTTTTTACAGCAGCCTGCCATAGATGTACCTTTACCTAAGACAGTTTTTAAGCATGGAAAGAAAAGCTCCAACTTTTCAGAGCAAAGCAAGGTTTATAGGTGCCATAAGAGATCATCATCCATTCCCCAGCCCCATTACAAGTCTTTTTCCAGCACTCCTGGCATGTCTGAAGTGACCACAGATTGTCAGTCCCTGTTTGCTCTGCCTCTCCCACCACGTGGAAAATCATATAGGATGCAACCAGGGCATATGGCAGAGCAGGAAGCGTATGAGTAGTTGTCACATTGCCATTAAACATATTCTCCATCCCCAGCTGCAGGGCCCCCAGACGAAAGGCTGTTGAGGGGGAAAACTCCACATCTGTTTATTTGTTCAATGTGTTCACTTACGTCAGATGTACAGAGACCTTTCTCAAATGATTTAAGCAATGGTCAGCCTGCTTCCTGAAACCAGTTCCATGGCCAGCACTGATGCAGACATGCATCAGAAAATTGTTTTAAAACAACAAACTGAGTAAATAATTATGGTTCGGGGTGTATTTATTACATATATTACAGGTCAACTTCTCTTTGAAGCCTTATCATTCCTCTGCTGGTTTTTTTCTCTCTGGGTTCATCTGGGAGGGAAAGGCATGGGGAGGCAGTAAGGCCAAGGAAAGGATCTTCTATTTTGAGAGTGATGAATCAGCCATTCACGGACCCTTTAATAAATATGCATCAGGTAATAAAAAGCTTTAGCTTCCTCTTTGTAGTTGGCCACACTAAATTCCTGACTGTACTGATGGATACATAGCCACTTCTCATGGAAAATGGAAAATAAATAACAAAAAGAAGAAGCCAACACAAGACTAAAAAGAAGAAAAATGATTAGAAGGCATCCATAAATGTGAATTATCACTAAAGGTTCAAGTCTGTGGCCCATGCATAGATATTTAGAGGCACTTGAGGTTCCCTGCAGATTCCTGCCTGGATTTCATCTCCTTGCCCACAGGTCCTGTAGGCTTTGTGTCCTACCCTGCAGCGCCCCTTGGATGTCTCAGACACCACAGGCTATCTATGTTTAGGCAGCCAAATCCCTAAGCCACAAGTGTTTGATACTCGGGTCGAGACTGTAGACACCTAAATATACTTTCTAAATGTGTCTTCATGTGATCCAGGTGTCTGAGCTCCCATTATAGCTGGTGGAGACTAGTCAATATGGGCAGAGGAGGGTGGAGAGCTATTCTGCTCTCTCTAAAACAGACACCCTTGCCTGGCTAGGGGAGCAGCCCTCCTGACTGCACGAATGGGGCTGACTAGCTTACTTCTACCCTACCAGCAGCTTGGCTCATGGCTGGGAGGTCAGTGCTTAGACCCTGGGTGTAAGTGTCTACAGCCAAGAACTGAATCTCATCCCTGAAAACTCAATCAGTTAATGAGAAGGAAGGTTTTGGGCTGAAACTTTTTCCACATAGTCTTAGAATTTCTGAAGTTCAGCAACATTGGTTTTGATGAGTTGAGCCATTCAAGAGGTCTCTGCAACTATTTCCTGACAGCTATATACTTTGGTGGCTTTGCAATATGCCACAGAAATAGAGGTGAAGGGGCTGTGATGGCATGAAGTGCTCATATATATGTTCCTCTACTGAAAGACCCTCAAGCCAAGCATGGCAAGGCCAACCGAAAGGAAGCAACCTGTACAACATGGTGGTACAACAGTTCCAGGGAGTCTTCGCTTCAGCTGCCATTTACAGAGGATTACAGACCTGGCAGTGGATATTAAAAGTATTATTTTAATCCACACAGAGAGAAAACCTGCCTAAACATATTTTCCACTCAATGAATCAATTTTCCAGGGTTCCTCAAAGGTATTGTTGCTTTTTTTGGCACTCCTGCATTCCAGCTCAAGGCTTCATTTCTGCAAGGTCCCTGTGGAAAGCTGTATTAGCTTTGTTAACATCACCACTAAAATCCTTGAGGAGAGTTTTTAACTAGCTATGAAAGCAACCTGTTCCTGCATGTTTGCATATAACCCCCTTCCACAGGACGAGATAAGCTTTCTCTTCACTAACCTCCTACTGCTGTATGCCTAACAGGCTATTATTTTTTGAAATCTGAGATACATCAAAAAAACAGGAGTTGAAGTACCAGCCCTAACACAAAGTAGAAAATGTTTAGCACTAACTGAAAGTGAACTCAAAACCATCTTCTGTGCTCCCACTTGCAGGACAAGTTCTCCAAGGAGCAACAAGTGTCATTGGCAGCAACTGAACAGGATAAAAATGGGAAAGAAAAAGAAAACATTCCCTAGCGTCCCTCTGCTGCCGTACAGTGTGAAGGGTTGCAGTATAGGCTGCCAAAAGATGATCAGTGCCTACCATTAAATGTGCAAAGAGAAGAAACATGGTAAGTAACTTGGGAGAATATTATTTTCCTTGTTTTACTTACTTGTTTACATGGGTTATATGTCAATGTAGCTACTTGAAACTAGTATGAATACTAACATTCAACACCTGCATATGAACAAATAAAATAAGTCAAGCAATTGCAGAAAGGCTTCTGAAAATCCTCTGAAATTCCATTACTCCACCAGCCCAAGCAAAAAACATGTCAATATCCAGGAAACAAAAAAAAAAAGGGGGGTTGTTGAATTTTCTTCCTGTATACATATTTTAGAGATTTTTCAGGTACCCGTTCTTGTGGGGTTTGCCTTTCTTTACTGTGACAGACTTTTGTCTTGTGAATCCCCTCTTCTTTTCTGGTAAATTTAGTACACTTTTCACCTAATTAGACAATATTGCCAACACTTATTTACCTAATCTGGTTTCACACTCTCTCTCTCTGGTAACTTTAAATGTAAAATTTACAAATACTGCTTTATAATGAGGAAAGGAAATCTGGGGGGGTGGGGGTTGCGCGTGTCTACTGCATTTGAAAATATCTTAAATTTCACATTTGAAAATACAACACCCCCAGAAGAACACAGCTAAAAATGAAAGATTTAAGAAGCCAATAGAAAACAGCATGCAGACTGGACTAGGGCTGCTACGGCAATCTAGTAGGCTCTAATTCTATTTACAAAGAGATGTTGTGATTAACACTTCTACTATAAAACCTCTTGTTTAAGGTACTCAAAAAAATGTGAATACAAACAAGGAGACAAATGCCCCCCAAAACAAATTCAGAATGTGACACAACCAAACTTTTGGGAACAAATTTGTTCATTCAGCTCCCTTCAAAACTATGTCCACATACAGAGTCCCACGGCCACTGGATCAGTTTTTGGCTTTTATTTCCTATAATAAGTGACCTCGGCTATTATATTACTTTAACTACAGATTATTTCTAAGGATTATTTTCAGCTATGCCTGTATTAAGATGGCCTTTTTGCTATGAGGAGGGTATTGCCAGTGGAGATGAGCTGGGCACTGGAAGAGAGCTGGCAGGTGCAATGTCAGTGCAGTGGTGAGTGCCTCAGTACTAGGTAGCACACAGGTACAGTGGAGAGTAAATCACTGCAGAAAGGCTGTAGGAAATTGTTTTCTATAACCTAGTTTCAAGTAGCACATGTAAAACATCAGACTTTAGGAGTACCTGTACAATGTATGACAGTGCTTTGAGTTCCAATTTGTCAAGCTGGAATCACAGACAGGACATCAATTTCTACCAGCATTGACTGAGAGAGTGCAAAACTAAGTTCTGAATTAGATTTTAGTAGCAAATCCCATTTTTTGTCTCCCTAGACTGATTTGTCCAAAGTACAATTCTGGTCTTGCCCAGAGGCTGGGGGAGTGGCTCATACGCTTTAAGCAGATTCACATTCTGTGTTTGGTCAGTACTGAAGCACCCAACAATTTTCAGAATGAAGCCCCTACTGAAAAAAGTTATATGATAGTATATGACTTTGACAACCTGTCATAGTTTTGATACTACATTTCTTTTAGTGTAATGTTTCCAGAACTGCCTGTATTTGTTCGGAATACCACCTGGCAGTGTTGAGCCAGGCAGACTGCCATATGCGGACAAGTGCATCAGTACTGAATAGAAAAGAAGAACGTCCACATAGTTCCTTTCTTCTGTTTCACCTCTCTGTACATCCTTCCTGAATGTACACTGTGGATTTCTGACGTGTCTTTCCAAAATCCCAAAATACAACTAGATATAGCTATGCCATAGGATACTGGCTTCATTCCTATCAGTAGAGAGGCCTCTAATTCTTCCTGGGAAACACTGATCACTATCTCAATTAAATTATTTTTTTAGTCATGCTTATTGCTATCAGAGGAATCAGACGGTGATCAGGAAAGGCTTTCTAAGGAAACAGGATTTGAGTAGACTCAGTAAAGTTTTACACACGTATGTCTTTTTACATTTAAAATAAAAAATACATTCAAAGCACCTCTGCTAATAGTTTGCTGCCTGGTTTGAGACAGTTTAACCTTAAGGTGTGGCAAGCTCTGGAAACTTACTGTGACTCACTGAGTAATAACCAGCTACAACACAGAACATCAGCCTACACACAATTTTCCAACCTCATTCTGTAAATCTTGAAAAGAAAATATTGAAAAACTTGAAAAGAAAAATAAAACAATTATCTCATTTAGTCTGGTTTTAATCTTTATGACAAAAAGTAATATACTTAAGGAATTATTCTGTCTTGGAAACACATTAATATATTAAAGAAAATTACAAACATGAAATGTTTGTCGTTGAAAAGCTTGTTTGGAAATCTACAATGCATTTCTTCATCTAAAACTTATTTTAAAATGAAGTATAATATCTATGATATGCAAGTATCTACAGCACAGAAAAAGAAACTTGCAGTATCTATGGCATTATTATTATCATTGGCAAAAAAGCAAGGACAGGACACACAGATTCCTAAAATAACTTTTGAAAACACACAAAAAATATGTATGTTCTTTATCCTTCCAGTCAGGGTAATGGTTGTATGAACCCCTGTCCACATATGAATAATCTGTTCACAGAAATTACTCCAGACACAGGACCAAATGAAGGATGCTGTGAGTCCTTGATGGCCTCACTTCACTAATGTTCATTTTCGAAAGAGGAAACCAACATACCTAAGGAGTGAGAAGGTGGAAGAGGCACAGGAAAGGCAGTATCTCATCCCAAAATGGAGTCAGGATGTGGCTGGATGCCTACCTGGATCTGGGAACCTCAAAATGCTCCTAGAGTATCTGTTCAAAATGTAGTGTCTACATACATAGACACATAAATCCATACATCCCCCGGGTGAGTATGGATCCTAAGGGGACCCACAGCTACAAGTGTTTCCCATTTACCAGAATGCAATCAAGTAGCTATGACCTTCTCTCCTGTACCTGCTACAAATGCCTTTGCCAAGACAGAGAAGATTTTCAAAGGGAAAGGAAGATGGGTCTGGTGGGGAACATTTCCATAGCTGATAGACTGTGGTGGGTTGACCCTGGCTGGGTGCCAGGTGCCCACCAACGCGGCTCTACCGCTGCCCTCCTCAGCTGGGCAGGGAGAGAAAATGTAAGGAAAGGCCGGTGGGTCGAGGTGAGGGCAGGGAGAGATCGCTCGGCAGTGACCCTCACGGGCAGGGCAGGCTCCGCTTGGGGGCATTAGCTTAATTTGTTAGCAATCCAACCAGAGCAGGATAATGAGAAATGAAACCAAACCTTAAAACGCACCTTCCCCCCACCCCTCCCTTGTCCCCGGGCCCAGCTTCACTCCCGCTCCCTCTCCCCGCTCCCAGCAGCGCCGGGGCCGGGAATGTGGCTGGGGTCAGTCCCTCACAGGCTGCCTCTGCCGCTCCTTCCCCTCAGGGGCGGCTCCTCACACCCCTCCCCTGCCCCAGCCGGGTCCCCCCACGGGTGCCGTCCTTCAGGCACAGCCGGCTCCAGCCTGGGTCCCCCCGGGGTCCCCAGCCCCGCCAGCAAACCTGCCCCAGCCCGGGCTCCTCTCCCCGCGGGGCCACAGGCCCTGCCAGGAGCTGCTCCAGCGTGGGCTGCCCACGGGTCACAGCCTCCCTCGGGCACCCACCTGCTCCGGCGTGGGGCCTCCAGGGGCTGCCGGTGGGGATCTGCTCCTCCGTGGGCCTCCCCGGGCTGAGGGGGACAGCCTGCCTCAGCGTGGGCTTCACCGCGGGCTGGGGGGAACCTCTGCTCCGGGCCTGGAGCCCCCTGCCCCTCCTGCCTGCCATGGCGGCTGCGGGGATGGGCCTCTCACGTATTTTTGCTTCTCTGACTCATCTGCAATTGCACAGCTTTTATTTCCCCTTCTTAAATATGTTATCCCAGGGGCATCACCACTGTTGTTGATGGGCTCAGCCTTGGCCAGCGGTGGGTCCATCTTGGAGCCGGCTGGCACTGGCTCTGCCAGACATGGGGGAAGCTTCTGGCATCTTCTCACAGAAGCTTCTCACAGAAGCCACCCCTGTAGCCCCCTGCTACCAACACCTTGCCATGCAAACGTGATGCAGGTATGTGCACTGCAAAAAGACCAGAGAAATGATGAATGGATGTCTTCAAAACAAGAAGACTTTTGGCAGTACCGAAGCAACTCATCCTGCTGAGAACTAAACCCTTAGGAATGACTGTGAAGCTTCAGTTTTGCTTTTCTCCATGACCTGGGCTACCACAAAATTTACTTATTTTAAAAGTCGTTTAGACACAATCCACTGTATACCCTTTCCAAATGCCGGAATGAATGCAGCCATTTCCAATTCTCACCATTTTATCTCTCTTCCGCCATTCTATTCTGGGATTTAGATTTACAGGTTTGGGGAGGCAATTGCCTTTCAGGTAGGAGACTCCCTTCTCTCGGCTTGGCTTTCTTGACTGACAAGCCTTTGACTCCTGTCTTGGATAGCTTCTTCTGCCAGGTTACACCAAATGGAAAGGATTAATCAGTGGCAGAAAAAAAAATAAATGCAGAGCTCTCCACAAAGCTTAAGTTGTTTTAAAAAATAGGAGATTTTCAAGTCCAACATCAACTGCCTAATTTTGGTAGGAAGCATGAGGTTACTCCAAAGAGGAGAGGCAGCGAACCATGTATTTGTGGCATTCAGATTGGTGATATAATCATGTAACTGCAAAACAGGAATAATTCACACTGCCAAAAACTACAGGATTATGTGTGATCCAGTTGATGGACAGAGGTGCGTGGACACAGCAGGCTGATCATTTCTAGTGATTGCTCCATTATATGCCAAGTGTATAGGTAAGGTACTACTGGAGCCCAGAATTTGCTAGAAAGGTGTATAAAGACAAAGTCTGCCGATGTACAGAAGGGTAAGTACAAAATACACTAAATTGTCATAGTGATCCTTTTATGCTTTTTTGCAAATCACCAGGGCTTTTCCAGCTGTGTGTTAAAATCCCAAGTGAAATTGCATGGCTAATTTAACAAAATTGCCTTTGCATGTGTGAACCAGGTGACTGCATATACAGAACCCCTAAACTAGCTGAGAGACCACAAAGGCAGTCAGCCTATGCCTGTAATTAACAACAGAGACATGGTCTGTGCAAGCTGTATTTTGTCCTTTGGTATTTACTATGTGAATAGTAAGTGATGAAAGAAACATAAAACAAGCAGAAAACACTGTAGTTTTCCAAGTCTGTGGAGTGATTCATGTAAGGGTTTGGGGGACTGGGCCCCAAATATAGGAAACAATGTTCTGTTTTAGTTTTAAGTAAAAAAAAAATAAAAAATAAAAGCAATTCTAAATTTGTAGATGGCACGGGGTTTTTCACTCTATAGCATCTCACACAAATTTTGCTTGTGGCCATCTTGAACACCTACAGCTCCAGAAACACTGTAATTATCCCAACCCATGTGATGCAGCATGTGCTTTCCTCTGCCAAACGATAGATGTCTTTTCCATACAGCAGTTTTCTAGCAGTATAATCCACATGCAATAAAGCTCATTCTGGATGCAGTAGGAGTATGATTGGCCAAGCAACAGGAAAGCAATTAATCTGGATAATTTGCTCGCTTTGAATTTCCTAGCCATACTTAATATGAAACTTATACAAACATCATAAGAAGTAAAGCTAAGCTGTTCCTACACAGGCATATAAAATTACTCATTTATGTTTGCTAGATGCAAGAACACCACATAAACCAGACAATCAGTTAGAATAGTATTAAAGTAAGTGTATTAATGCATTAAAAAGGAATTTAAAAAGTAACCACCAAACACTATAGGTAATTTCTTAAGAGAATCAAATCTGTAATCGAAACAAAAATTGCCTTGACAAAACATGTTCAGCACCAAGGATTTAATGGCAATGATCATGAGGAAGAAAAACAAGAGCCCAACAGTCCCCTTTTACTTCTGAGCTTGAAAGCAAGCCACTGGACATGATTATCAAACATGGAAAAGTCTGCCCCAGAAATCCCATGAGTCTGAATAATTTAACTAAGCAAGGAAGATTTCCAGTCCAAAATCATAAATATTTTAAGTCTAGCTAAAATATAAATGATATTTATTTTGATAAATGTCATGTCACTATGGCTAAAATAAATAAATGCATAGCTAAAAAAAAATGCCCATCATGCTTAAATTGGGCAGCACAGAATAGGTTTGTTGGTAGATAATATCTGGAATTAGACACGCAATGTAAATGGGACTGTGTTGCCTATATGGATGAATTCCATTCAAGCATTTCTGACCATCCTTTGTCCGAATTATAGCTTAATGAAAAATTAAGACCTAAACAAGACAGTAAGTAATCTTATAGGTACATGTTTGCGCTACTAAAAATGGACAATGGGAGCAAAGTTTTATCATGGATGTTAAAGACATGCATGCAATCTCAGTCACTGCACAGTGAGGTTATTTTTCGCAAATTGTTTTAGATTTCTGCGGCTTAAGCTGTAAAAATTCAAGTTCTACAAAAACAACTGAACAGTTATAGTAGCAAAAAAAAATGTTTGCAAAAATGCTAAAAATAATTATATCCCATTCACAAATGCACACAAAACTATGCAGAAGCACAGAAAATGTTCAGTTCAGGCACATGTACATTTGTACCTCTGCTCATATCTGAGAATCTGTTTTTTTTCAAATATGCAGTTGCAGAGGAGTCAAATATCTTCATTAGTTTAAGCTGTAGTTGAAAAAGCTCTGGGAAAAGTGACAAAGAACTGACAGAAACTCAGACCATTTTTTAAATCACTTTCAAAATATCATCTTCTATTTCTTTTCTTTTTAAAAAATGTCACTTTTCAAAAGCTACAGGGAAATGTGGGGGGGGGTTAAGTGACTGAAAACAGTGTGTAGCATATGAAATATTAACATTGTGCTGTATGAAACATTTAAATTGATGCCTAATTATTAATTTATTCAAACGTTTGTATTTTGACCAGTAAGCAAAACAAACAGAAAAAAAAAACCCAAAAACAAAAACAAAGCCATCTTTGCCCAAGCTTCCTTCAGATGCACATTCATGTTTCAACTGCTTGTTTTGAAAAGCTGTCCATAAATTCAATCCAAGTGGCATTGTGGCTCCAGGGTTCCTAGAAGTAAGAGATAACAAAACACTCCTAGATCATTCAGTTCATCTCAGTGCTAATGTCAGACAAAGTAACAACAAAATAACAGCTCTGACTGCCAGGAAGTTTCTCTTACCAGCTACCAACATCATTTTCTTTCAGTGTTTCACTCCTATATGTGTGCCTCGTGCACGAGCTTGAGTTATTCTCTCCTTTTCCAATATTCTGCCCACCCAGCAACACGCAGCTGTAGTGTAAAGCTACCCTCCACTGGGCACCCTTTAGCAAAATAACACTGCTGTTAAACTCAGACATTTAAGAATCATAAGGCTGCACCCCAAAATAACAATAGCCTTTAAAAAACCAGATTTTTAAAAAGTTATGCATTTGAGTTCACCTTATTCAAACTTTCAGGCTTTTGAGGTTCACAGTTTAAAATGTGGAGGGTTTGCTGCTGTAAGGGCTTAGACTTTTTGATGTATTTTTGTTTTTATACTGATGAAAGCTTTGATTTTGTGCATTTACTCAATCAAAGGATCAGAGTTATAAAGGTAAAAAGACATTTTTAAGATTTGCATAATATTTGCAAGTTTTGGCAGTATCTCAACCCTTTCCTGCATTTTCCCCAATATTTCTGGGTTTATCAAGAAATAGGACCCTGCCCTTTTGGCAGATAAAAGGACTGAGTTTATGATTGCTGCCACAGACTTGTCACCTTACCCTGCATTTCCAAAACTCACGTTTACCGCAGAACCAGTTTCCTGGGAGTTTGCTGCATCTGAGGAGGAAGCCGAGCTGTTGTGGGAGGTATGGTCTAGTTCCTTCTCCATGCAGTTCTGATTTTACTAAAACAGGGAGTCACTTGAGCTTGTGTCCACTTTATCCCAAGCTGTCTATCAGCTGCCAGTCTGTAACTGTAACCCACCACCTCCCATTTTTATTGAAGATTTTCATTTTCCTGTGAGCGCAGGATGGAAACAACAATGGAAACCTCAGAAGCTGCCACAGAGTGAATTTTTCTGGCAGCTCTGTACACATGGGAATTTTCAAAGAGCCTTTAATAGTCTCAAATCCAAAAATATTCCCATGAATTTTTGAGTTTCATCCACAATGGTCAACAGTTTCCATGAATTGCAGTGTAGGGTAAGTCTGTCCAGAGAAGGATCACTGCCTGCTTTCCCAAACCTTTGAAGGAATAACTGAAAGAGCCGCCTCTGAGGAGCGTTGCTGTCTCTGCTTGTTTCCAATGAGAAGAAATCCTGTTCCGCTGTCCCAGCTAAGATGACACTTCCCTCTTCTCCATATGCGTTCCTGACAAGGAGGAAAAAGTCAGCAGAAAACCACAGTTGGATGCTAGCTTGATCCAGAAGTTTGATCCAGAAGTGTCGATTGGGTGGCAGGAAAGAGGAACCTAGAGGACAGGGTGTGAGAGTGCCGGGTTTAGGGACACGGGGATGTGTAAAGCAAGAAAACAGATGGCACAGGGGAAAGCAGCTGGAGCTCCGACAAGCAGCAAGTAGAATGATTTGGTAGGGGCAGGACTGAGTAGCCACACCAGCTGAACAGTGACAGCAGAGTGAAAGAGCAATGCAGGAAGAAATGACAGATTTACAAGCTTAATTACTAGCCGTGAATAAGGTCTTTTTCCTAGAGAGCTGGTGAGATGGCTGGACCTGCATCGATGTGTTTTCCAAGGAATCCCTAGGCAGGCAGAACAGCAGGATGCATTTGTTCATTTATTACTAATATCCTGGATTTTAAGGTTAATCTCTGAATATCTGAAGGAGGTAACAGTGCAATGACAAGGCTGAAAATGGCAATTTCAGTTTGCTTAAAATACCTGCGTGCCAGCTGCTGTTCAGACGAGCCCTCAAGTGTTTCATCTGGAAACATTTCTAAACTAGGAAAGACAGAGGTGCTTGGGAAAAAAGGCATTTCCCTCGATGGGTAAAAAAATGTGTTTCAAACATCTAGAACCATGAGCTGGCACTTTAGGCAGGACACTCTGAGGTCCTGATGTCCAGAAAAGGTCTGACAAATTGGGTGTATCTGATACAATGAAGTGGCAAAGGCCATATTTTGCTGAACAAAAAAACCTCCTTCATAACTGAAAATCGAGTTTTGATAAAATTTCAATGTGTACAGGAAAAATCTACTGTATTCTACCTGGGAATTTCCTTAACTCAAGACAGTGACCGCTGAGGCTCGCATAATACTCTCCACCTTCTGATAGAAGAGATTAACATCAAGCTAGGAAATTGCACTTGCATCAGAAAACCTCATTCACATACCAAGATGTCAGAGCACATCAGAAAACCCTGAATTGCGCAAAGCCACAAGTGGCCTACTGTGTATTATATTTTTACTACGATGAATTAATACATAGTGGTTTTCTCTATTTGTTTCCCATTCAGTATTGTCTTTAAAAAAACACTCACTTGTTTGCTTAAATTACTGGAGGGAATGGTCTTGATCCTACCCTTGACAGAATTTGAAGGGCAATAATAGCATAGAGCATGAAGTCAAGCAGCAATATACTTCTCAAGCAGTTCTGCTTCTTTCATTTGGCTGCACTTAAAGTAAGGAGGTCCTCAGTGTGAGCAAGAGTTGGAATTTGCCCCACAATTTCTACTGTATCAAATATCAGCCTTTTGTAGCACATGAAAACTTCTGAGGATCCAGTTTAACCTAAGGTGCAGGGAGATAACTGGAAATGCTCTCAGCAAAGGTGGCTAGCTGTGGTTAACTGCTGGTTTAATCAAAGCTTTTAGAAACAATGAAATGTGACTCATCAGTAGGTGGTGTGGGACTTCTCTTAGTGTATCAGCATTTGTATATTGCAATTTGATTTATACTCCTGTATTTCTAACATTAGGAATTACGTAAGCGATACAAGGACGTTCAAGGAAGATGCCATCCATAGCAGTGTGTCTTGTATTAGAATGCAGCTACAGTAACATGGGATGGCAAACTTTTCAGAGAAAAGGATTTCTGTTCCTCAATGTCTGTAAAGATGACTTTGTTGAGCACACGCTTGCCCTTCTCCATATTACATATAAAACTGCTTGTGAATGACTGCATATGACATTGAGTCAGAAAGACACTTTTAACAGGGGACTGCACATTGCTGGTTTTATAGCATCATTTGTCAAAGCTGAAGCACAATTTAAGTGAAATGACTTCACATAGATTTGGGAATTCTGACTCCCTTGAATATTTTTTTTTTTCAGAATGGTAAAAAAGAAGAGATGGGAGGAGGAAAAGAAGTAACAGCATCCCCCCGTTATACTACTGTGAGCAGTGCATTTTCATCTTCATCTGCCAAAAAAAAGTACTCTTGGCACCTTTAAGTAGCCTAAGCTCATTTCCCAGCAACCAAGTTCAAATTTATCAGCAAAGCCTAGAGGCTGTCTGGTCATGGGGGTCACATTTCTGAGAAATGTGGAAGAATTGTGACTGGTCCTAATTGAGTGACAGATATCGTGCTTCAGTGTCAGAAGTGTAGATTTGGACTTGTGAAAGCAGCGTTGAGTTCCACAGCACTTGACGTACCCTCTGATCAACAAGGATGCTCATGGAAGCCCCACCCAAAGACATCATCTCAATCCTAAATTGATTTCAATAAATTGTTGCCCCTTTAAGTCCTAGAAGTGCAAGGGTCGCTCCAAGCCAGTCCTTCATATATGCACAAAACAAAGTGCATCAGAGTTTTAAAAGGGTGGTGGAGCTTTCTGCCAGCCATGGCCAATAATTCAGACATGCGTACGATCTTCAACCATATGTCTGCTTTGGTACCACCACACCACTCAGCTGCTGGGAAGCAGAGAAGCAGCTGGCAAACTCTTTTGCGCATGCAATCAGCATTCATAATAATACTTTTATTGCTATTATTTCTGTTACATCTAATCCACTACTATTTGGTTCATCCACTTATTGCATCTTATGTTTAGCAAAGTTTATAGGCTGAGGGCTGCTTTTGCTTCTCACATGTACGTTACACACAGGAAAATGAAGTTCTGTTTTGATAGCAGCTACTGAATGTTACAAATAATAGCAAAAATGTAGCTGCTGCTACTATTTGACATGACCTATTTTCAGATAGGAAATGGTCTATCATGGGGTAATTGAGAAGAAACCCATTATTAACTCCTGTCTCTAAAACTTCCAAGAAGACTGATTATATGGTTCACCCTGAAACGCTGCAATTTCACTAACATATTTGTTGGAGGCAATTATAATCTATACAGTACTTCATAGATCTTGGAATACAATAGCTTTAAATGGAGTAAATGGCTTGCATGCCCTGATCTCAAATGAAATGTGACACTATTATATCTTCGGAGGTTACCAACAAATCTCTTTTTCCTGGGTAAACAAAGAAAATCATGACGAGGAGAGAAAAAGAAAATATTTTGAAAACTTGTGAGCCCAGTTGCTCTCTGCCAACAGCTATGCAGACGCTGGGGCTGACTTGTGGCCAGAGTCAGCACACTAGCTAAAAGTCTCACGTTCTGCAGGCAGCAGCTTAACGATACAAAAGGAAAAATGTTTCCTTTCTTGCTGCCTTCAGCAGATGACCCCAGCCTACAAGGGAGCCAACTCCAGTGTTTGCAACAGCAATTTTTCAAGTTTTTGCTCATTAAAAACTTTGCCAGTGCTTTACTCCATGACCCGAACAACTGGCTGACTGAATGCCTCTTCCCGGACTGAGGAGGGTGAGCCAGAGAGACAATACTATCTGTTAGCCTCATGTCTTAAAAGGGCAAAATGAGGGTTTTACACCTCTCAGATAGACAAGGCTACAATGGAGAATGGCTGACCTGCTCACAGGCACCAGGGCCACCTGGGGCAGGGTAGGAGGTGCTGTTCCACCAGCACAGCAAGCAGTTCAGCCCTTGGACACAGACAGCAAGGCCCCAGTATGCTGCATTCAGAGGACACTTAAGACAAAGCAATGGCTTAGGAAGAGTTATAGTTTTGTCCTTGCTACCCTTGACACCTCATTTCCCAGTTTTCATGGGCCTTGCTGTGCAGTAGCATTGACCAGGAGGGCTAAGAGAGCAGGCAGGCGGGCTCATGCTTTTGACATAGCAAAGAGCAGGTCTGAAAGCAAAGCCCATGTCCTGACTTTCCAGTCCTACCTCTGGCACTGGGCCAAGAGAAAAGAACCTGCCCAGCATGGCTGCTAGGAGAGAAGCTGGTCATTGGGAAAGGGTTTAAGGCTCCAAACCCCAAGGAGGTGGAGCTGTCAATGTAACCGGTTGTTACATTGTCAACATACTTGTTAAATGTCAACACACTTGTTGAGGTGACCAGAGTTCATAGAACCATAGACTCACAGAATGGTTTAGGTCAGAAGGGACCTTTAAAGATCATCTAGTTCCAATGCCCCTGCCATGGGCAGGGCCATCTTTCATTGGGTGAGGTTGCTCAAAGCCTGACCTTGAACACCTGGCTGGAGAGCAGCCCTGCAGAAAGCGATCTGCAGGGTGCCAGTTGACAGCAGACTCAATGTGAGTCAGCAGTGTGCCCTGGCATCTGGGAGGGCAAACCGCATCCTATCAAATACTCCATAACCAGACGGTCAAAAGTGGTGATCATCCTGCATTGGTACAGCCTCACCTTTAGTACCGTCAGCAGTTCTGGGCCCCAGAATTTAAGAAGGATGTGAAGGCCCTCGAATGCATCCAGATGAGGACAGTAAAGCTGCTGAAAAGGGCTGGAAGGACCATCCTATGAGGAATGACTAAGGACTTTGTGCTTGTCTAGTTTGGAGAAAATGAGGCTGAGGGGCAACCTCATTGCTCACTACAGCTTCCTGAAGAGGGGAAGTGGAGAGGGAGGTGCTGATTTCTTCTCCCTGGGATCCAGCAGTAGGATGTGTGTGAATAGTTCAAAGCTGTGCCAGGGTAGATTTAGACTGGACATTAGGAAGTATTTCTTTACCAAGAGAGTGGTCAAGCACTGAAACAGGCTTCCTAGAGCAGTGGTCAATGCCCCCATCCTATTCAATGTTTAAGAGGCATTTGGACAATGCCCTTAATAAAATGCTTTAATTTTTGGTCAGCCCTGAATTGGCCAGGCAGTTGGACTAGATGATCGTTGTAGGTCCTTTCCAACTGAAATTATTCTATTCTATTCTTATTCTATTCTATTCTATTCCATCATTTCCAATGATGGGACATACACAACTTCTCTGGGCAAATGTCCTGTTACAGTGTCTTACCACCCTCATTATAAAACATCTCTTCCTTATGTCCAATCTAAGCCTACCTTTTTTCAGTTTAAAACTGTTGCCCCTTGTCTTATATGCCCTGAGAAGTTTCTCTCTGTCTTTTTATAAGCCCCCCTTATCTATTGAAAGGCCACAATAAGGTCTCTTCAGAGCCTTCTCTTCTCCAGACTGAACAACCCCAACTCTCTCAGCCTGTCTTCACAGGAGAGGTGCTCCAGCCCTCTGACCATTTTCACGTCCCTCCTCTGGACCTGCTCTAACAGCTCCATGTCTTCTTTGTGCTGGGGGCTCCAGAGCTGGATACGATGCTCCAGGTGGGATCTTGCAAGAGTGGAGTAGAGGGGGAGAATCACCTCCCTTGGCCTACTGGCCACACTTCTTTTGATGCAGCCAGGATAATACAGTTGGCTGCTGGGGCTGCAAGTATACATTGCTGGCTCACGTCCAGTTTTTTGTCCGCCAGTATCCCCAAGTCCTTCTCTGTAAGGCTGTTCTAAAACAATTCATCACCCAATTTATACTGATACTGGTGATTTCCCCAGCCCCGGGTTCAATGATTATTACTGTGTGTAGCTCACTGCCACCCTGATTGAAGATCTGTTGGTTTAGCCATTCATCCCACCACCTTCTGTCTGTATTATGGGAAATAGCATAGGTTTAGAACAAAACACAATAAAATTACTATGACTGGGGAGTCTAAGGCACCCCTACATGCTCAGCCCTTCCTCCTGACTAAGTGGAAGTGGCTTCCCAACATCATGTTTTTTTCCTGGATCCCATAACACAGGATGTCCAAAGTGGCCACCTCAGGGTCTGGGGTCCTCTCCTGAGGACCAAAAGCTTACAGGCATCTACATCCTTTTCCACTTCTGGTTGTTAATGTCTTCCCTGTGAGGAGGCCTCCTTTTTCCCAAGGTTTAATCCTTAGATGAGGGGAAGTGAGGGGTTTCTGCTTGTGAACCATGGATGGGGAGGAAGAGGAACCTAAAGAGGCGATAGCTGCTTCCCCCTTGGTGAAACAGATAAGAAAGGATGAGGTTTTTCTTCCTCCATCAGGTACAGTTTTGCAGCCCGTTTCTCAAATGTGTCAAGCAGAAGTCACTTGGCGTGCCTCTTCCTGCCTGTCCACAGAAATGCGAGCCGCATGTGCACTGCAGGGCAGAACCTACTAAGAGGAAACATACGGAGGATGTGATGTACTGCAAAGCGGCCAGGGAGTTTTTGGTGGTTAAGATACACACCTCTGTCATCAGTTCCTAGCAGAAAATGACAGTCAGAAGACCAAAGTACCTATGAGGTAATTTAGAGAAACTAAAAGGTCCTCAAAATAACAGAGGTTTTGTCTCTGTAATCATATTGCACTGAGGAAATCCATTATCTTATTTATGGTTTGTTTTTCAGGGTCAGAGCAGACACAGCACTATATATTGTGAAATACAGGTTGTAATGTTGTAATGTTGTAACAGGTTGGGTCACCACTGTGGGTTTGTCATAGTCCTGTATAGTTTATTTTAACTGGGGTGTACTCACCCAGTATAAGAAATTAGTTGGTACTTTAATGAAAGCCAGGCCAACACCAGCTGACTTGCAGTGTTTTAATTCCATAAGACAGTCCAAAGGAGGCTTTGCAAAACTTTTCCAAGAAACTAGAACACAAATTTAAGAGAACAGCAGCTAAAAATTTTAGGGCACTTAATGTGTTTTATCTGGCCAGGTGAAGAGCTAGCCAATTTTATTGAAAACATCTGCAAAGGATGGGTAGTATCTGCAGGGCTGTTGAAACAAGATTCTCAGATTGTGTCAACATCTATCAACCAGACATTTTCATTCACAAGCAAAGTTACACCTTATAAGCACATCATGTCTGGACAACAGGAGTAAATACAAGAAACAAGTCAGTGTTTTTAACACCACACAAAGTATCCTCTGCTTTCTCACTTGCTTTCAGAAATGGAAATACCAACACTGGCTGTGCTCTGCATCTCACCTAGCTTTAGATCAGTTCCATGTCAGCACTTGAGCTAGCCTCCTGCTACAGTCACCCACTTTATTCTTCTGACCTACTTTACACATCAGTGAGATTAACATCTCCATAGAAGTGCTTCTTCATTGACCATAAAGGGAACCAGCAGGGATGAAGATGCTTGAGATCTCCTAACATGAAATCTACGCAGAGAGATGAAGACTCAACTGTTCAAAAGTTTGGTGATGTCAGTTCTTGGCTATCCAGCTCAGGGAAGGAAGAATTAGAAAGTTCAGATGTGCCATCCCCATGGCTTTTGATGGCAGCTTTTGAGGAGTTTGGACGTGTAGTCCCAAATGAAGTGATCAGATCTTTTGAAACTGAGTGATTCCTTTCATAAAAATATAATTACATGACTAGTCCAGGATCATACCACACATCAAAGGACATAGCACTGTACATATGACAGTACAGGCAAATTGGGAATAGAACTGGGTAGTATGCTACAGCTGGGGTGCAAGAAGTCCACCAGGTTAGAACAACCACTGCAAATTCATTAAGTCCTTGGCAGCCCTTCAATACTTGTCACCAAATAGCCCCTTTTTCCTGTCAAATTTGGAAGGGTTTAATCAGAAGCGCTTTTTTTGTTTGTTTGTTTGTTTGTTTTAATTTGGCACCGTCTTGCTTTAAACATCTCTACTAAGAAAAATCCAACTACAAGAACATGTTGCAAACAAGCAAAAAAAAGCAGCATCAAACTGAAATGTCATGTGAGGAGTCTTCATGACTACTTACGAGTGAAGGCAGTTTTAAAGACTGTCTAAGGGAAAACAGGGATAACTGCATTTATTTGCATGTCCAGGGAGAGAAAAGGTCAAGACAGAAAACCTTCAATGGCTTAAAATTTGGGGGATAAACACTAATGTAGTTCAAATAAGCTTACTGACTTGGACAAACACATTAAAAGGAAATTTTCGTAGTCAGTGCCATGAGTAAAGGTAAGCCCCACTGTTACGCATATAACTCAGGTCAGCGTCACCACCAAGGCTCTGGTATGTTGTCAGTGAAAGTGCTGGAAAATAGTCCTTCTGGCGTGTTACTGAGAAACGATGTAATGGGCTTAAACTCAGATGGCTCTGATGCAAACCCACTGGGGCCACATGCAGTGGCTGAGGGGGGCAAACTCATGTAGTAGTAGTAGATGGGAAGCACGCTGGTGAAGAGAGTTGCCTAACTTGTGATACCCACCAGGGATGGGAAAAATACCAGGGCAGTGCAATGTCACTACTTGGGAGAAGACAGAGAAAACACAGGGTGGATACTTCGTCTCCATCTCGATCTTCCAGTCCTAACGTTGAGGAAGGATTGAACCCAAGAGTGCATATTTTCAAGAAAAGCATCCATCTCTCATCTTGGCTGTAAAAGCCATGCAGAAATGCTACCTTGTTTTCAGATAGGCCTTCCCCTCTCCCTGGGCACAAGTCCAAGCCTCTCATTGGTAACCAGTCAGCCAGAATGGGTGTATGACAAAAATATTGCAGGAGAGGGGAGCAGAAAGGTGTGGACAGACCCAACGTACCTCTGTTGTGGAATAGCAAGGAAGGAGATTTGTAGGATGGCACCAGGGGGGGAACAATGAGCGATGTCCCTCAAGGTTGCGTATTGCTTTGACCACTGGACTTGTCCTCTGAATGCAGTACTGCTGAGAAAGAACAGTGACTATATGGCTACTTATATATTTCTTAAAACACACACAACAGGTGCTTTGCATTTTATTCATGAGAAAACTGGGGCGGAGTGAACTTAGCAACTCCCTTAAATTTTCCTGGTAGAAGTGTCAAAGCTGGGTCTGCATGTGCGGTCTGCATTAAAATGCAGAGAGATTGTAGAGGCACAGGTACTCAAAATTAAATTAAACAAATTTAAAAAAACCAACCCATGCTGCGTCCAAACACAGACTTAAGAAATTATGGGCCCAGTGGCAGGATCTGAAGAAGGTGCCCCACTGAGCATCTGTCCCAGAGGGCTCCAGCATCACACTCTGCCAACTTGGAAACAATGAAAAAACTCCTAAATGACTCTTGAAGTTTTGCCAGTATTTGTGGTTTAATGGTTTGGCCTAAGCATATGGAGTTTGTTTTCTTAAATCCCCAGGCCCTAGAAATGGGTTATTACCTGCGAATTTCACCTACTTTCATTTGAGAGCCCTCGTAATCGTAAGGGGAGAAAAACCATGTGGGAATGGAGGAAGGGGAAGATACGTGATTGTAAAAGAAGGAAATAAAAGGAGGCCAGAAAGGATTATTTTGGAAGCCTTAGGACTTTTAAGCAAATGTCTTGATTTGCTGGAGACCAGCTCAGGTTTTGAGCACATGAGGCTGTTGATTGCCACGAACAATTTGACTGGTTCTTCCAGTCCTGAGGATTTGGTGGCCCCCAGCCCTCTGCCAGGCCACCAAAGATGAAGGTGTGTGCCTGAGAAACATGTTCTTCCATATCAGCCAACTTTTCTTTAAAATTAACATCCATGAATAATCTAAAAGATGACGTTTATTGATATCAATTGGGATGCTCTTAACACAGAATGATTCCTTCACTGACCCACAGTCTCTTCTCGCACGTCAGCGTGACTTGCTACGAGCATGCCTCATGCACGGAACAAACTGGCATATCGAGGATGGAAAGTTTCCAGATTTCCTGCCGTGAAGGAACACGCACCACTACTGCCTTGGCGTGGTGTTTGCCGAATTTCCGCCCTCCCCCACTTCTTGCTTTCAGTCTGAGTAAGTCTTACTGAAACTGTGGCAGAGTGGGATGGGGCAGGTGGCTTGGGTAGGAACTGGGATGCCTAGAAATTGTGTAAGATGACTGGCATTTTTCATGTCAAAGAAACCCTGCGCATCCCGCGTTCTGGATGCAGCATTGTCTTTCCCTGAACTGCTAGTGCCTGCCTATAGCTCGTTTGGCACAGAGGTATCCTGGCACAGGCAGGGTGTGTCACAATATACGCGTGACAGTGTGTTTAATGATTATCTAAGCAATCTGTCCTTCCATCCATCTGGTTGACTGATAGCTGCCTCCAGGTGCGTTGAAAAGTGCTGACTGAGGATGTAGAACTATAAATCCCCAGTTTGCCATTCAAAGCCTCAAGGAAAATAATAACCTAGCACTCTGTCCTGCAGACTTTGTCACTTTGTGCTCCAAATGAACATCGATGTCTCAAATGGGCTATCCATCTTGAGAACTACGTCTTATTGGCAGCTCCCTCTGATACACAAGGGCTAAGAGTGCATGCCTGGCCTTAAAAATACCTACTTGAAAGTTTTGTGAAAAAAGTTTAAAAGTCTGCTTGGCTGGTGGCTTGGTTTCTTGCTCCATTAACAGTAACTTTTCATTTGCTGTATTACTGGAAGCCTGCATTTCTTAGTCAAAAGGTGTTATTTCTCTTTGGAAACTTCCCTTTCTCCCCAGCAGCTGACAGCTTTCCACCTTTATAGGAGCAGATGCCAGGCCAGCTCTGTGAGACCACCAGGCCAGCACTAAATGTTGCACATCTAATTCAAAGCAGTCTGCAAGCACATTATGCCATGGCAAACCAGGTTCTTTTCAATTATGCATTCTACGTGAATTTTCAAGCCACTGATGGGAACAGCCATGGGGCCACAAGAACCAACACCAGCATAAGAGAGGGTGCAGGGAGGCCGAGGTGGGTCTGGCAGCAAGGGCAGCAGTGTGCCAGGAGCAAACACTGAGCATGAAAGCCCAGCTTGACAGCTTTCCCAGGTTAAACCAGCACAGCCCACCTGCAAGCACCAACTGAGGCTCTCAGTCTTCTCTTCACATGCACACTACCAGAGCCAACAATGCCGCTGGCTTTGCCAAGGCTTCTGAACCTATTTGCTCCCTACAGAAGACCAAGACAAGACAAACCAAAGCCTCCCTGTCCATTTGCTTCTCTCAGGGTTCCCGCACTGCACTGCAATCATCTCTGGTGTCCTCACAGCCTGCTGGGGTGCATGAGGTCCTGATAAAGTAGCTCATTGCCTTTCCTCTGGGTCATGCAATTGTCTTCTTCCTTCTGCACCTGTTGCCTTTGGTGCCAGCTGTCCCCATAGCCACACACAATCCTTTCTGAGGCTGAGAACATCTTTCTTTTTTTCCCTTTCCTGTGCCTCAGCCAGCCTTTCTGTTCAACTGCTGCCTGGGAACTGCATTCACATGCTCTCTACAGGGGATACCTCAATCTTCATCCTTTCAGTTCAACCATCAGGCCATGCCCAGTGTGCTGATGGTGTCTATAGGTAAGCAACTGGCCTTTTCTGGATCTCATCCAAGTGCTTTCCAATTCTCCCCCATGGGACTGAGCACTGGGGAAGATCCCAGTTTTAAAAAGAAATAATTTCTATGCATGATTAATTTTGCCTGTGTCAGAGTTTACTTCTTTCATCTTTGCAGATGGGTAAATGTGTACTTGCTTTTCAATCTGGTGCTGTAGGCTTATCCTTTCTGACAATGTTATCAGCAGGCAAATGGCATGGCTGCCTACAATCCCGACCCAGCAACATCAGTGGCAGGAAAAAGTGAGGATGAGAGTTTACAGTGACCAAGTTTAACTATTGTTACTGAAACAGAACGATAAAAGTGAGGCATATAAACACATAATTTCCCTAGAAGCACATGGATAATCTGCAGGTCAGAACTATGCCACTTCTCTAAAGACCATCCTTGGAACAGGGTTCTGTAAAATCTTCCTGAGGAATTTTTTTCTTACTGGCAAGAGTATTTCAGCATAGTAGTTGATTAAAGTGCTCTTTAAAATGTTCTGAGGAAGGGAAAACAAAATGGGATATTCCTTTAAAATCCAAATTTTGTGTGAGGGCTGTGATAGGAAACATTTGCTGCATTACTATATCTACCAGCCCAAAAGCAAAAGGCACAGCACAATTCATCTCTACAGATATCAATTCTTCCATTCCACAGTGGCATTGCTTCTTCCATACTGCCTGTTAGGAACAGTCCCTGGGCCACACCATCTTCCAGTGCCTGGACAGTATGTGCTAACTGGTACAGGTGTTGCTAGTCGGGAGAGCCCAGGTGATGTTTTTAAGCTTTCTCTTTTGATTTCTAAATTGCCAATCGCTAGTGATGAAAACAAAGCTCAAGAACTAGTACAAAGCTCCACACAAAAGAGGTGGATCTTTCCCTGTGGGGTTTTTTAATTCCAGTAATTAACTGCATGTGGGAATCACAGGCAATATACTTTTTAATATCAGTACTATTACATTCAGTAAAGGCGTGAAACTCAAAGACAAAATTTTTCAGTTCCCAAGCATGCACTGTGGAAGGAGGGCAAATGCATCAAAGCTCAGCTGAGTGCACGAACTCAGTCACGGGCTGTGAAGTCGAAGGCTGAAGCAAGGTGTTCCACTCTTGCTCGGGGAAGCAGGAGGGTGGCAAAGCTTCCCAATAGCATACAGTGTACTCTGCTGCATAAAGCTCCAGCTACCCACGCCAGCACAACACGAGATGAGACAGGGCAATATATGCTGTGACATTTGCTTGTAGGAGAGAAAGGTTGGGACCCAGATGCTAGGGATCAGACAGCAGGACACTCATCATTTTATTTTAGTGATACGATACACATCTTCCCTTGGATTCCCTGAGTGAAAAAAAAATATTATGTATATTTAAAGACCTCAGTATAATTTCCAGCTGCTGCAGTGTGTGCGACATAGGATGCCAGTGCAAGGCCTAGAGCTGAATTGCAGACCATAGTAAGAACATTGGTATTTGGCTACTGTAATTATTTGCAGCAGTTAAAAGCTATGCAGTATTTTGTGGCACCCATAATATGCTGGGTGACATTCTATAAAATGAATCTTGAAAGAAGATGAATGTTACTAAAACCTGGGAAATCAATGGAAAAGCAAGATAATAACAAATAAGGGAAAATAGTTTTGAAATGCTGTAGCCTGAGTCTCTCTCCCACAGCCACAATCGCTAGAGTGGCTCAATTGCAAGAAAAGGAAAGAAGAATCTCTCCGTTCAGCTTCCTTCAGAGTGAGCAAAAGCACTGGCCAGCTTGAGTGTTAACTGTGTAGAAGAGCAAGATGTTGTGCTTCCTTTTGGGGGGACAGAAAAATATCAGCCCAGTTCTGCAGTTTTGTTTTAATTCCTCTCACCTGGTTGAGATTGATGTACCTACCTCCTCCTCTATACACGAAGTCTAAAACACCTCATACCAATGAAAGTATGGGAATCCATCTGCACCAAGACTTCCACAGCTCACGGCTTCCACTTAACAAGCTGAGTAACCTCTTCAACATCTCCCCATTCAGCGAGTTTAAAAACCGTGTTATATTTAGCCCTGGAATTAGCAGATGCCTGGTTTCATCAGAGATTTAATTTGTTGGAGTCAAAATGCACTGATAAATAACAAATATTCATCCCTTGTGCCTCAAGGTAACAGGGTTTGTTTATATTTGCAGAGCATCCTTATATAGCCTAAACAGCTTGCCTGAGCAGAGAGGAGATGAGCTGCCAGCGACTGCCTGTCCTCCTGACAGAGTGCCAGGACCGACTGTGCATTGCAGAGCGGAAAACGTAACAGGAGACACGGGGAGGATGTCATGTACCGCAGACAGGGCACAGGGTTTTTGGTGGTTAAGATGACAACAAATGCGCACCTCTGTCATCAATCCCCAGTAGGAAGCCATATCCATGGAGAAATTTAGAGAAAACAAAAAGGTCCTCAAAAACAACTGAGGTTTTGTTTTTTGAATAATGATAATGTACTGAGGAAAGCCATTATCCTATTTATGGTTTGTTGTTCAGACTCCCAGCCAGCAGCGCACCATACTCTGTGAATACATACATTCTAATGATATGATGGGGCAGGACACAGATGTTACGGGTTTGTCACACAGTCCTGCATGGTCTGGCTTAACCAGCGTGTAATCACCAAGCATCAGAAGCATTTGCAACTTTTGACAACTGCCAAGCCAGTGTCTACTAATTGCTGTAACATGATTGAACATGACAAGAAGAGAGAGGGAGGAGTAAGAAGGAAGCGATGGAGGGAAAGGTTCAGGGGACCAGCCCAAGGAACAGAAAAACTGCATTCAAAACAATTCAAGTTGAAACCACGTAGCAATTCTGTTCTGTTCTGTTAAAGCAGAACTGTGACTAATTTGATTGATTAAAGGATGAAAGAAGAGTCTGATCTCAAATACCATCAAAGACCATCCACTGCTGTTCTCCAGGGATGGCCAGTCAATAAGAAACTTTAAAGGTCAGGATTATGTATCGCTTTGCCTCTTCCAAGAGAACTGCTGAGATGCAGATGTTTCCCAATATTTTAAAAATTTGGGCATTTTAAATACAGGTGCCTTGCCCCTCAGGCCCACC
This sequence comes from Falco biarmicus, assembly GCF_023638135.1. Lineage (NCBI taxonomy): Eukaryota > Metazoa > Chordata > Aves > Falconiformes > Falconidae > Falco > Falco biarmicus. The sequence goes on from NC_079289.1 coordinate 33,709,815, forward strand.
TAATGTGACAACCTGAGCAGTGCTTTTAAAGGAGATAAATATTTGCAGTTCCACTTGTCTTTGATTGCAAATTCCTTTAAGTTCTTTGTCCCTAGTCAGTCCTCCAAATATTGGAGGCACCGAAAGTTAGAGGCCACTGCTGTCAGCTGAGTTTTTTTATGAATAGTCCAGGACTACGCAACATGAAAACTTAGATAAATACTCAGAAGAGTGATTAGAAGACAAAAGGTGAATTATTGATACAGTGCAAGTAAGGAGCTGCCTGTATTTGGGGCTGGATTTCCAAAGAGCATTGCCTTTCACGACATCTTAATGTCAGATTCCCACCTCTTCTATACATTTTTGTGTCTTAAGAGATAAACGAAGGAAGGCCGGGTGCCTGAACTGGGACTGGAGGTCCAGGTGAGCCTTTGTCCTCACTGCACAAATCTAAGCCCCCTTTAATAGCAGGTTTGCCTTCAAGTCAGCCACTGAGGGATGTCTGAAACAGTGCTGGAGAGCAAGCCAACTCTTCAGCACCGTTGGAGGATTGGGGTTCAGTGCTCAAGCTCACTTCCCAGCTCTTTCATATTTGGCAATGTAGATTTAACCTTAGAATCTTTCCACTGTCTATGAAAATGAACATGTACATCCAGCAGCCTATTCAAACTTTGGGAAAGTTGCCTTGTCTCCTTTGGGAGATGCCTCTGTCCCTTCATTTGCTATAGCAGGACTCAAGTCAATTTGGTGAGTAAATCTTCTTGTAAATCTAGTCATTTATGAAAGAAAGGAACAAACTGAGATTCCTGTGGGATTTAATTTTTTTTTCCACAAATATTTGAAGAGCCATCACATATTTATGAAGATGTTAAAAAGCCAATAATGTTTCAAGCACTTTAGAACATACTAGCTTATCTGAAATTTTAACCAGAAATACATTATTTGTTTTCATTATTATCTGGCTCTACGTGTTTCTAATTAGAAAAAGAAATGGGGTTTTTGATGACCAAACACATATTGTTTGTGTAGGCAACACATATTGTTTGTGTAGGCAAAATGAATAGGTTTTCAACAATTCATAAGCAGAAACGTCTTTAGGCAAAGAGCTGACCAAAAAGAGGAATTTCTATCTAGTGAGAAAACTGGGTGTGTCCAAATCTCTGCACACTTCCAAGTGGGGGAAGAAGCATGAAAACCATATTTTAGGGAGTTACAGCTCAGGCAACTATCTAGGCTACCAGGTCAGATTGTACCTCCATGCTATGTGACAGCCACAGATATCTGTGATGCATCTCACAGAGAAGACAAATTCTAGTATGTCATGAGTCTTGAATGGCAACTGGAATGCTCTTCCCTTTGAAAACAGGGGGGCTCTAGGACTCAAAAAAGAATCCCTTTAGCATTTTACATAATCACAGACTGGTCAGGGTTGGAAGGGACCTCTGGAGATCATCTAGTCCAACCCCCTGCTAAAGCAGGTTCACCTAGAGCAAGTTGCACAGAATTGCATCCAGGTGGGTTTTTGAGTATCTCCAGAGGAGACTCCACAACCTCTCTGGGCAGCCCGTTCCAGCGCTTTGTCACCCTCAGAGTAAAGAAGTTTTTGCTCATATTCAGATGGAAATTCTTGTGTTGCAGTTTATGCTCGTTTCCCCTTGTCCTGTCACTGGGCACTGCTGAAAAGAGCCTGGCCCGTCCTGACACTTGCCCCTAAGGTATTCGTATGTGTTGGTCAGATCCCCTCTCAGTCCTCCCTTCTCCAGGCTACACAGCCCCAGCTCTCTCAACCTTTCCCCATAAGGGAGATGCTCCAGTCCCTTAATTGTCTTGGTAGCCCTCCGCTGGACCCTGTCTCTCTTGAACTGGGGAGCCCAGAACTGGACACAGCACTCCAGATGTGGCCTCACCAGGGCAGAGTAGAGGGGGAGAAGAACCTCCCTCGACCTGCTGGCCATGCTCCTCCTAATGCACCCCAGGGTCCCACTGGCCTTCTTGGCCACCAGGGCACACTGCTGGCTCATTTCAGAGGACATGATTGATATTAATACTAAATTAATGTTGGGTGGTTTTGTTTTTTTTTTCATTTGGGTTCTATCAAGCAACTTACCAAGCATCCTGGTTCATCTCAACTTGAGGCAACAAATGTTACGTGTTGATGGAAACATTTCAGAAAAAAAAAAATAAACCTTTTTCCTGTGGTAAATTTTGATTTTTATGAGAACCACATTTTCCATTTTTAAGACAGAATTTCCAAGCAACTCTTAACTATGGCTAACAAACATATCCATAATCATCAGAAATCATTGGTTAGCAAACGGAAAGAAATCTCAGGTTCAAAACAAACCATGTGGGTTTGCAACCTTTTGCGGTTTCATCATAGGTATCATGATAACTAGACTTTTTTCCCCCTAACATCCAAGAGAATGAATTAATTCACTGTCTCAAAACCTTACAAAGAAAACAAAAATGTGAGCCCTGAATGCTCAACCACCAGCAAGCAAATAAAAACAACACAAAACACATTCTTCTCATGTCTCTCAGTTTTTACTGGTTGGGGTCCTGACTCATGAGTGTCGAAAGTCTGGGGTTGCCAAAACTTCTTTTGTTTGTCACTAATAATCACTCATCCCGAGGAAAATGTGGTTTACTGTCTCATGCCAGGCCTCCAGTGCTAGGGGCTGAGGTTCCTTGGTGAGACAGCCTCTCCCAGTTCCAAGACATAGTCTTCCGCATTATCGGAATACTTTTTTTTTTTTTTTTTAAGCATCAAATGTAAAATAAATAGGTCTTTCCCTTGACAGACATTATGATTTATTTTTTTTTTAAGATTAACTTTGTTAGCCACAGAACTTTTGCAATATTTCAAGACCACTGATAACTGAGCAGGATGGAAAAGAACACAAGTACATCCAGTCCGCTGTTTGTTTGGTTTTACTTTCTCTGCTATGGCTAGAGACTTCTGGAATTGTCCTCTTGGTGGAAATAAAGTAAAGCAGTTGGGCTTTTCTATCAAAATACTGAGTCATAAGGGTTGGGGAAAAAGTAACGCAGGATAAGCTGACAGTTGTATTGAGCCGCCTGGTAACCAAAGGTACATTCTTCAGAAGTGCCCAGATAAGTTGCATTTTCTAACGTGATTTCATTACCTGCCCTCTCCCTTCCAGAACAGTCCCAAGACTAGTCACGTGGTTTTCTGTATTGCCTCTTGCAGGCAGATTCAGGCTGTCTATAAATACCACCTGCCCCAGAGAAGCCAACACCGAATCCTTCTTTGGCAGCCATTCCAGGAAGAAGCTCCCACAAGAGAAGACTCCAGTCCATTTTCTACTTGACAATATCTCTGCACTAACAAGCAAGTCCGCTTCAAGTACTGACCATGATCAATGCCCATTCTCTCCTCCCGATTTCTTCCAGGACTATGGTCACCTCAGAACTAGCCCTAAAAATGGTCCTACAAGGAGGTCGTATAGACAGAAATTTAGTGTAAACTGTGGGACTGAGCAGTTTAGCCAAAAGCCAGATGCCTAAAGCAGGATTCATCTCTACTAACATCAAACAACTACTACATAACCATCCCGATACAAGAAAGAGAAGTTTTATAGTGAGTATGGTCATTCACTGGAACAACCTCCACAGTGACATGGTAGAGTTCCCATCACTGGAGGTTTTCAAGATGCAACTGGACAGGGTGCTAGATGAACTCATTGAGGCTCCCTTTCCTACGAATGATTTCTTGAAGTGTCTTCCAACCCGGCCTACTCTGTCAGTCTATGATACATACCAACACATTAGCTAGTAATCCAGACTGCTGTATGGTTAAAAGAAATACAGCCCAATTCATTTGACCTGTTTTCAGATTTCTACACGAAAATGAGACGAATCATGCCGTAGAAGGAGACTTTTCTGTTTGTTTTTGTTTTCAATGACTACTACAGGGAACTTGTGGCAACTGATTCCAACACACGCTGCAGTCCTCCAGCAAGCTGAATCACCCCTTACATGCCTATGTTTCTCACAAACAGCATTTCAGCTTTGATAAGACTTTGCTTTTGAACTAGGAATCTTTTATTACATTGCAGGTTTTATGGTCAGGGTCTCATCTACACCCCAAATCTCTGCTGTAGTTCCAAACAGGAGAGGGAAAGGCTCCAAAACCCTGCTAAATTCACTAGGGAGGCCAGATCCAGTCTGCTCAGTCATAGAGATCTTACTTGCTTCTTGGTAGGAACACTGTTCCCAGAAAGGATATGCCTACTGCTAGGCATGTCTCATCTGAGGGGGCTTTAAACCACCAAGGTCTTGCACTCCAAGAGGTGGTCCTCACTGCTGGACTCCATCACAAAATTAGACTTAGCAGTTTTAATCAAGCCTCATCTACTTGCTGCAAAACATCCTACAGATATCATGGAATAAGCAATAGAAATAACAAGAGTGATCGGACTGTAACCCCATAAACTGGCATCTTCCCATAAGACAGGGAATGTCTTGGCCTCACCTCTAAGCCTGCTTATGCATTTTAGACCTACTGCTTTGGCGAAAATGCATAAACAGTTGTAACAGAGCTGCCAAAAGGCGGTCTCCGGCCCGTTTCTGAAAATAAGACTTAAATCCCTCTTAGCAAAAAGATCTTGGCCTGACTATTCATCTGGCTGGAGCTTTACTGTTGTCAAACATGCCAAAATGAACGAAGGGGAGATGTTAAAGAAGAAGAAAAAAAAATCCATCAGCAGAACAGGTGTTTTAGCTTCTCAGCCCTTCAGAAGTGCACTACAGAAGTTTTCAGGGGGACACCTGACTGAACTGGACTCATGGCAGATCCTCAGCCTGTCCATCAATGGTCTCAAGCTGCCTTCATACCTGAGGACAAACAAACCAACAGAGGTAGTCAGCAGTGTGCCTTGGGCTGGGATAAATGTTTTCCATTAGTGGGCTGATAATGCTATCTTCAGCATGAAGCAGTGCGTGCCACTATATTGCCAAATACTGATATTTATACACAGGCAAAAGGTCATTGTCCTGCATGTTTCTGGAAAGTAAAAGCAAAGTGCTGTAAAATCAGCCTCTAGCGGAAGAAACAGATTCTATCTACGTAAACACACTGCTTTTAAATCCTGCTAGTAATGTTTCAGTCCAATAAAACAAATCTGATGACACCGCTGTGTCTTTATTTGACTCTGAACCTCAAAAAAGCCAATAACCCAGTAAGGAGCCCTAGCTATACAGTTTTCTCTGGATTCTTACCCATTAGTGTAACGAAGTGGTCATTTTCCAAATAGGCATTTTGACAAATGCATTTTACTGATCCCTTTTACAGAGGACAGACATTGGGGGATATGTAGAAATTTCTGCAGAATATAAGTTCACTGTTAAGTAGTAAGGACATTGGATGTCTCCATCTCAGCTATCTGTAAATCATCTTGGTTTGTCTGATGCATGAGCTTTTAAAAAAGCTCAAAGGTAGTAAGGATACCCACAGAACAGCAAGCCTTGTCAGCTTCATTCTGATATGTTCTTAGCAACAGTCAGTAACAAAGGTGTCATCTTCCCATAGGATTCCTGTACTTCCAAAAATCCTCCTTCATTTACATAATGCTATCAGTCTTGAAAGATTTTTCCAGTAAGTACAAACAATCTCACAGTTTAAATAGTTGCCTAATCAGAAATCACTACCAAATTCTTCAGCATCCAATTCAGGGTTCGAAATATGTAGATTGCAACCATCTGTAACGTCGGTTACAAATGAATCTCTCCAAGTAACCCAAAAGCTTTGCGAATCTGTGAACTTGAGAACTCAGCTTATCTTCCTTCTCTCTCCATCTAAAAAATCCTGCCAAAAGGTGGAACTGGTGATGCTGCACACATTCTCTAAAGAGCTAAAACCTGTGGACAGCTGTAGAGTCTAAACCCTAAAGTTAGATACGCAGAACTGAGTTCATAAAATGCACACATCTTCAGCTGGCCTTAAACCTGGGTATTTGCACATTCATAGCAATTCGGGTGTTGAGCTGAACATGAGCTTATGCTCATAGCCAATCTGAAGAACAAGCAGACAGGCATAAGGTAGATGATGTCTGATTTGGTGACATAAATAAGCATGTTCATATTTGAAAATCCATTACTGTCACTGGGTTTTACTACACCTATAGTTTTAACTTAAAACTTCTATCTGGACTTTTATTTCTGGTTCTATAACCTGTGTCATTTTCTTCTTTAATTGTACACTGGCTGGGAGTGCACACATACAAATTAATAAAAGATCCATACTTTTCTCCGAGGATTCATTATTGAGTCCTCACAGCAAAGTTATCTGGTTTCATTTTGCATTACAACTCTGACATGTTACATTGCCTGGTTTTTGCTGTGACTTAACATTTCCCCAGCTCCAACACCTCTTTGTTGTTCCAGTAATCTCTGCTTTTCCACTGACCCATATCCCCGCAGTTCTGCAACTGAGCCATACTGGGTGCACCACTGGTGCCTGTGGGCAACCTCACCTACCTCTCGGCCAACTGCTCTTCTCACTCTCTTGCAACACTAATCAATTGGGGAAATTCCTTTTGCAGAAACCTACCTCTGTCATCTTCACAGCTGGGTAAATCTGCATTTTCTTTTAAATCTAGTACTGAAAGCACTAGATAATCATAAGATTTGTAATAATTTCCTACAATCTGGAATTGCTCTTGCTGCAGTGAAGAGAAAGGTGACAGGGTTTTAAAACAACACAAGGATTTTAAAAGTAAACGCAGCTGTGAGCCAGATTTTGCTGTAATTTCTAGAGCAAAGTGATTAAAAGAGGATGCAGGAGAAAATAAAGAACTAAAAATGGGATGATATTTAGAGAATATGTGGTCCCTGAACATAAATTATGGGACATTGTTGATCCTGAGTCTCTCATATTGTTTTGGTACACAGTATTTTCTTCAAGGTCAAGTGAAGGTGGCAGGCAGGTGGGAGACACAGAAGATCATTTAAGGCTACTGAAAATAAGGATGCATCTATCTCACAGACACAGTTCATGTATAAGTATTTAATAGGAAAGGTTTGCTTCTTAAGATGTCAAAAAGCACAACTTTATCTTAGACTTCCAGGGTTGTATGTTCACCCTTAATGTAAGAGACATGTATGTTTGAAACCTCCTGCCCACCTACAAAGAGATTATAGCTCCAAAGAAATAAAACCCTGAGCAGAGGTAATCCCTCTATAGCATTTTGAAGTCTTAATTATGAGTCATTCTTCTCCTTAAAAGGCTGGTTTTTTAAAAACATTCCTTAAAATTTAAAAAAATTCCTTTAAAAAAAGGATTGCCAGCTATTAGTGCAAAGATTAAAGCTGAGCAGAACTGATAAAAAACCATGTGCAAGCTAGAGAGGTACAGAAAAACAGAGTAATACATAACAACAATAAAAAGTGGACCGGATGTACTCACTCATCACTAGACATTTTACATGATTAATCACTTGTCCTCATTTTAACAAGGAAGCCAGGAAATCCACAAAACCTCAGTATGTATGTAATAGTGCATTTCTAGCTAACAAATTACAGCTATCAAGCTACACAAAGAAGCTTGCACTATATTTACTATAATTTAACATACTGGCCTTCCCTGAAAACCTGGCAAAGTTTGCTACCATGCAAGTCCACAGCATCAAAACTACGTATTTCAACGAGGGTAAAAATTCAAGTGTTTAGGATTTACACGAGAGTCAGCCAGAAAGACCATGATGGCTCAAGGCAATTTGTATGAAGTAGCTTGTGTAGGTGATTTTGATGCTCTGGCTAGGCGATCACATCCATTGCTAAACATAAAAACAGAGCGAATGTCATAAACAGGTTGTGGTGGCGCTACCTGGAGCCAAAGCGCAAGCCTGGCTGCATTTCATGTCAAACCACTGACCAGCCCTACTGCCGTTTGGAAAGTATGGCTGACATCCGACTGTGGGCCGCCCCGTGAGGTTCACCAAACCACCAGCAGTGGAGTGGTTACGCTGCTTTCTTCAAAACATTTTTGTGGTTTTCTTGAGAACACAGTATTTGTCAGGTGAGTAGCACAGCCAAGATGGCTTTATCTCCTTGTTGCTATTATCTGTGCTTCGGTGCCATTCCAAAGGCCTCCCTTCTGCTCAGCCAGGTAGTGTATGAAGAACCATTCTCTGGAGGGGCTTCAGGCATCAGAACACATTTTATGGCTAAAAAGGAGCATTTTCAGTCTGAAATCTCATACACCAAACAGGAAATAGCACCCAGTTATTTATTTAACTCTACTTACAGTACTTTTTATTTCTTTCAAGCATAACTTAAAAGAACAATTTTGCCCTTTAAGTTGCAATTTTGTGACAGTCCATAAGCAGTACTTTCTCAAATGGGAGAAGACGGCAATTCTGAAATTGTTACTTCAGGTCTTCTCAAGAGGTGGTTAAATAGCTGTTCAATTAGCTACGTGCATCTCAATTAATCCATGACCTAGCGTGCCTGTTAACATCCATCCGTCACACATCATCCTCCTGACCTGTGTCCCTGGAGCCTCATCAAATTCAGCCTGGCAGAAGACTCCTTCACATGAAGGAGAGAGGGAGACAGTTCTCACCAGCTCCCTGCACAAAGGGCCGGAAGCATCAGTCAGCTTCACAAAATGAAAAACGAAGAAGCATCAGAGAAAAGACCTACCCAAAAGACCTTCCTGGAGCCCCATGTCAGAGCTGTGTAGAGAATTCCCTTACTCCTGTCAAGCAGCGTTCTAGACATCATGCACCTCAGTGCAGCCTTTACTGCTCTGGCTTTTATGCCAATGTCATGCCCTTGGAGACACGACACAAAGAGGGATAACATCATATGGAATTTCAGATCCTTGCATTTCTCCTGTTATCTCTGGGAACTCCTAGACTTTCTGGCCACATAGCCATGGGTTTGCTAATACCTTGAAGGTAAGCCATCATTTCCAACAGGGAGAGACATTTCATCCCTACGACTCATCACTGAAATGTTTCCAAAACAAAGTCAGGTACTTGCCTTACAACGTGACTGGCTTCCAAATTATGAAGGCTTTTCTACATGCAACAATTTTGGACAGTCTCTGACTGATTTCTGGATTTTCCTGAAGAGGCACACAATTTACAAGCTTTATTAAATGAAAGAATATGAAATCGTAAAATATTTGTTCGATTGTATTTGGGAGCATAAGAAAAATGCTAACTATTGTGGGAACTGGCAAATACAAAGAGTGTTCCTCATCTTGAAATTTCAAAACTCTTCAGAAGAGCTTGGGACCGTTGTTCCACTTTACAGAGGGGGACGTACAAGGGCCCTGGAAGGGCACAATTTGCCTCAGGTCAAAGCGAGGCATCAGCAGAGGTAGGCACCAAACCCAGGTCACAGGCAAACTGAAAATACAGTCCTCCAAGTCTCATGTATCTTGTCTGTCCCTCCTCTGACACAGTAAGTTAGGCTGACTTTCATCAGCCATGTGACTGAGTCTTGTTTAGCAGCAGTTCACTGTGCACCTTTCAACAGAAAGGGAGAGGCCGAGCAGCGGAGGGCTGGCTGTTTGCCTTCTCCTGGTTGCTATGCCCCTATTGAGACTGACTCTTCCCAAAGGAGATTTCACCTTCTTTGAGGTTATTAGACCATCTTCAGGGTCGGAGAGGTGTCTGGAGTACAGGAACTGAAGTTGGGAGACCCTTTAGGAGCAGAAAGCAGTATCAAAGCCAAGTCAGAGAAGCAAAAGGCAGAGAAATTCCAGGGAGCAGGTCCCAAGGATACTGTGGGGGGTCAGTGCAATCCACAACCCCTGCTCAAAGTTGCTAGACTGGGAAGGTGGACTGGCTAAAAAGTTCTACCCAGCAAGGACACCACAACCAAGAAGAAAGAAAATCTTTGCAACCTTTACTCTTCTCAACAATCCAAGACTGTAGAAGCTGCAAATGTAAAAACAGATGTTGAATTTATGACATGACTGTGTGTTTGAACATTGGACGTGCGAACAGGAGACAGTTGGTAGGAAATTAATGTTCAAATTAAGAGAGCTGCCAGGGTCAAGCCTGTGTTATGACCACAGTTCATTTGCTTTCTTTATCCTTGTTAATTAGATACAATTACATCAGCTTTAGCTTTAGTGCACTTCCAATCTAATTATCGAAAAAAGGTTCACATTTTAAGAAAGAGAATTAAAAATGAACAATGGCAACAGCCAACCTTCTCATTGCTGAAGTGTATTCAGATTAACGATTATTTCCCTAATTAATCTAAACCACTCATCCAGTGTAATTTGCATGACTGCAGCACAGATGACTTCTTTTTGTACTTGCATTTTCTCTTAACAGTTGTGGCAAGCTAATATGCAGAGAAAAATAAAATAAGTCAAATTTTAAACACACAAACTACAAGCTGAGCATATACCATAAGCAGTGGCATCCCAACACTTGAAGGAGGAAAAGAAAAATCTCACCAAGTAATTTTAAACAAAAATTACCATTACTCCTTCTCTGAAACCATGTCTCTAGAAGTCTCTGAAAAGCACTTTGATCATACTGATGAGGGCCCTCCAGACTCCTTGGGGAATTTCCAACACCCACCTCTTTATTTTCTCAGGCAGTCACAGGAAAAGAGGTTTTGTTGAAGATGCCAGCATGTACTAGGCTTGTCAGGATGTCTCAGGCTTAACCCTTTGATAACTCTGACCACCCTGAAGATATGATCTTCAAGTCATAGTTTACAGCATTAAATTAGGAAATAAGCCAAGTTCCAAACCTCCTAAACTAACAGCATAAAAAACGTGTATGAACTTGTTGCCACAGAAATATTAGCTAAACAACTCACAGTCCCACAACAGTTAGCTTGGAACATCTCTTATGCCCAGTGCCTTTTAACTCCAACAGACTTACTTAGCTGTGAACTCTTAACTCTTCCCTGATACATACTATATAACATACCGTAAAGTGTTGTTCAACAGGCCAGTTGAGTATTGCCATTTCCCTTGACATAGTTTCTCTGAACAACTTAATTCTGAGGAGCTTCTTTCACAGTTTGTTTTCCACAGAGTCATATTCTAGCTTCCTTGACAAACATTATGCACCTCCTCTAAATCTACGACTTCCAGCATAAGGAGATGATTCTTTGTTGTATTTCTGTCCATACTGCGTTAGGATTTTTGTAGCAGCATGAACAGTCTGCTTGATTTTGTGTGGTTAATCAATCCAGCTGCAACATCTGCTCAGAACACAGTATTACAGGGCAATAATTATGAAACACGTTTTTAGCAGAAACCAAGACACTGACTGTTTGTTATTAAAGGTTACCATCCATTTAAACCAAGACCAGATGTAAGCAGGTGAGACAACTGGGATTTTGCCAGCTTTCAAAAAGGGTGAGTTTTGCCCTGCCTGTGTCTGGAAGCCGCTGTTATGCAGCACACTGAATATACATCCATATGAATAACATAGTATGTTAGACTTACATTATTTCAGTATCAGCTTAAAAGTTACTTTCAGATCAGCATAAAATGTAAGGGTTTTGCAAGCAATAACTTGTGTTCCAAACCAAAGCAACCACAGATTACTTTCCTACAGGAGTGAAAAACTCAGCCAAAAGCAAGTTTTGCTCTTCTTCACTGCTTGATGATTTCTGGTAGGCAAGCCGTATTCCATAGCCTCCCAGCTAAGACTCCCCTTGCTGGTTTCTAACCACTTCCACCAGCCAAGAATGAGAAGGCCAGAAGTCACATCAGGACAGCAGAGCAGGGTCAAGAAAGAAGCGGAACACGACAGCCATACTACAAGACTGGACAAGGGTCAGAAATAAGTCGAAACCAGCAACGGCCACAAGGAAAGCGTAGGAGGAGACTTGGAAGTTATACAAGGTGGAGGCTGTACAAAGTAAAGGATTGGCAGTAAGTGGGTTACAGGAGCAGATGGCAGGAAAAAAATACACTTCTTTTGTCAATATTCATCTTATTCCTGGCCAAAGCACGGGCACTTCAGGAAACCAAGTCAAGTGACTTGTACAAGTGTTCTATTTTGCCCATTCTTAACTAAAACAAACCAACCCCAAACACACACACAAAGGTTCTTCACGGTCCTCTAAGCAGCAACAACTTTTGGAGGAATGAAAGCAAGACAAACTATATTTTTTGACTACATAAAGGCCCCAATTTCAATCTTTGCAATTCCTGTGGAAAGGTGTTGTGTGGTCATGGACTAGAGCGCCAGTACCTTGACCACAGACATGGTCTCATGTTTGTCACGGTTAGTTCCTTGCCCCAAGCAGTCACACACTTTGTGGTTTGCCTCAACAGCAGGGGAAGAGACAGCATTTGATTAATCTGGTGCTCAATAACTCAGTAAGGTTAGCGCTCTGGGTACATTTCTTCTGCCTTGGCATGACTCACTTTCCGTAGCCACCTTCCAATCAGAGGCTCAGAGCAGTAACCAGCATGGAATTCAGTCACACCAGAAGCTCAGGCTATGAAGCGAGAGGAAGGTCCAAGCAACAGCAGCAGAGGATGGAGTAGCACACATGTTGGGCAAAGACTACAGAATAGCTGGAGACTTAACTCTCAATTTAATACACCAAGGTTAAACAAAGTGCATGGATACTGTTCTGTGGTTGAATAAAGCCAGCCAGAACCAGACTGCTGAAAGAAAGAAAAATAAAGTCCAGGCAGGAAGAAAAAAGCTCAGACTGATCTTTCACATGAATATACTCTCCCTTCCCTTCACAGAATATCTTTTGTTGTTGTTGTTGTTCCCAAATTCACCACCCATCTTATTTTGGCTGTTAAAAAAAAAAAAATGAAGAAAAAGTTAAATGTTTACTTGCTTCAGTTAACGTGTATTTTCTATGGGATTGAATGTGAGGCATTAGCCACATAAAAAAAAATCTCTGACACAGATACAGTAATGAAACAAAGAATGCTCTTTTTGGAAGTAATCTCATAAACACTACAGAAACCTCCTTTAAACAACCACTGCACAAATAAAGAATCAAGGAGAGTTGCACATGCTTACTGGTTTAAAAGTAACTTCAGCACAAATTTCCTAATTCGTGAAATGAAACCCAGCTGAGATTAGCAGATTCACAAAATATACATCAAAAAATTTTAAGACAGCTGTTTGCAACAGCAGTACTTCTAAATCTTAGAAACCGTATCTGTGCACATCTCCGCTCAGCATTACTATTTTGGGGTACTTGACAATATGCTGTTTGGTAGATTTCAGAAGATACCAAAACACTTGAGGATTCTGAATAAGCCTATAAAACTTCATACAACATTTTCATTGTTATTCAAGCGTCTTTTTGCATTTGCCCAGAAGACTCTAAAGCTGGCTTTTACGCCGATTCCCCAAATACTGTACAACGTACCACAGACCAGTCCCAGTCCACACGGAAATATCAAGCCAACCGCCCTAACCTAGCTTCCAGGCAAGATGAGACTGAGGTACACTGGTCATTACATCCACTTGTGTTGATGTTAGACTGGATTTCTTGCCCAGTTTCTCCTTACAGAATCCATGCGACACTTCACGTAACCAGAACTATGGCTTTACCTTTCAACCAAAGACGGTAAAACAGCGTTCTCACATTCTTCCTGGGTACCAACTTAATTCTGTAAGAAGTATGCCATCTACTGATGCACTATTTACTATACCGTTCTTCAAGTGCCTTCACACAACCACTGACCAAGACCAAGCTTAGTTGTGTTAGCTGAAAAGAAAAATCATATTCCATGAATTTACAAGAAATGACAGTGCTCTTGAAGCCAGTGAAATGTTTTATTTTAAGCCACTGCTAAAACAAGGACAAACTTAGTGCAACCTGGAGTTCATAATCTGAAAATCGAATATAGTTAAATTACTAAAATGGCAAAACTCATCACCATTATACAGTACAAGACCTTCATATTCATTGAGTACAGTTACATAAACATTTATAGTTATTCAAACTGCTTTTGGTATACAATTGCATCACTAACCAGGCTGTGAATTACTGTAACACTGCACAAATAAGCGGCAGTTCCAGCAAATTATAATAAATTTTAGTATTAAATACTATTCAGACATTACAACAGAACAAAGGCCCTCTAAAACTACAACTCCAGCTATACAACAGGAATGTACAAAGATGGTATAAAATAAAGTGACTACAGTGGCTGGGCTCTGTACTTGCCCCTTCAGAGCTCAAGTACAGTAAATGCGCAACAGTAGTGGCTCTTGCTGAAAAGCCAACATTCTTACACTAAAATCATTCCTGAATCCTGTGTTTTTCTTTGCAAATCAACTGTGTAAAACTACAGGGTTTTGCGCTGGTGACAGTGTTTACTACTTACTGTGTTCCCATCTTCAACAAGATGTGGCTCTTTATAGACAAGGTCCCAGACAAAAGTTACATCAGAAAATGTAACATTTAAGATCTGATACCATTTTTGAGAGACCTAATTAGTCTCGGAATGTGGGTTGCTGGGTTTTGGGGTTTTGTTTGCTTTTTAAAAAGCTTACACAATCTTTTAAAACTCAAGAACAAAGATGCTATACAAATTGCATTCAAGTACATTGTCTTAGCTTACTTTTTCACATCCTTATTTTGAGACAGCAAGTCCTCTTCAATTTTAGCATATGGGTTTGAGTTTTGTTTGGTTTTTATTTTAAGGCTTTCTGCATACTTCTGTATTATTTATGCACCCTCTTCTGAATGTTTACATTTGTTTTAAATTACGGCCGCTTTTAATTGTTAATTTCTAGAGGAACTATTTTCAAAGTGCTTTTTCTAGAGAAACTTACAAAACATCTGAACACTTCCTTTTTCAGAACATCAAATGTATTCCTGAAGTGTTTGAGACAGGGCGTCCTCTGGAACAGTAACACCACTGGATGTATTTTCCTCAACTTAACAATTAAATTACCAAGTCAGGTTTCCCATACAGAAAAAAAGCTGGATGAAACAAACTCCACCTTACTGTGTTTGTTTATAAAGCAGAGTTGTCTGCTTTAAATGGACCAAAATGTGGCCTTTCATGTTTTTAACAGTTTTCATTTAGGCTTCTATATTTGCGGTCAGGAGTTTAAAATAAACTCAGTAATAGCACGATTTTAGACCAGCATTAGCAAAGAACAGCTTTCTCAATAATATGGCAGACAGCACCAGTTAGACACAGTCAAAGTAAGGTTTCCCAATTATTATTAAAATTATTAACTTATAATAATTTTGCCAGGCTAGTTAAATGCTTTTCCAATTCTGATACCCAAAGAGAAAAATCAAGTCAACCAGGAACAAATTTTAAAAAATTTGTATACAAAATGGGTTTGCTTTTTTGTTTAAGTAAAAATGAACATTCTTCTCATGTAAATTAGGAAACTATGCTACTTTCCCCAGAGGCCAATAAATTAATTTCTTCCTTAATATAACACCAATCAACAGTTATGTAATGTATTTGATCCAGTCTGAAAAGAAGATTCCATTTATAAAAATCATTTTTAGTGCAACTATTGTCCACTAACTTTTTGAATAGTTGTAATTAGTTGTAATAGTTGTAATAGTTGGGAATTGTGCAATCTTCTGCCTTTCTCCAGAAAAGTAATTAAAAAGAAAAAACACCTCAGCAACTTCATAAAATCCAACATACTGAATAATTCAGTTTAAAAATGGCTGTTCCTGGCATTTTGTTGGATTTTTTTCAAATGTACAGCTTTGTACATTTATAATGCCTTCAGTATCTTTCTCAGTTTTGTTTTGGACATGTACAGAAACATCATACTATTACTACTGTATCCTCATGTCTTCAAATTCCACTTGGTGAGAATTCAAGGGTCCAAACCCCAGAGCAAAATTCAGTCCTGAGGCACTGTTTTTAGTATTTTATTTTCTTGGCATTTCAATTTTATAGTAAATTTGTACAAGTACATTACTGTTGTGTTAAAGGGAATATGTTACAGAGAACGGTTTCAAATTTTTGTCTGGAACAATTTCAAAAGTCAACTTTTTTTAAAAAGAAAGGAGTATGCGGGGGTTGGAGAGAAAAAAAAATCTAGACAATTTTTGTACAACTCTTCAAAAATATTTGTTACTAGCCCCAACTTCCAAAGACAGGAATTAAGATAACTTACACACACACACACACACTTTGGGCTCTAGAGAAAAACGATTCCTGATGCTTGGCATTATATTACCTACGAAGAAAAGACCTTTTAATGGTTCTTGGTCTTCTTGTCACATGGCATATATAGATCTTTCAATCAGTGAAATCATGTATGAAGTGAGGTAATAATCTATGAGCATTACAGAATTTCAAGTTGGTGGTAAAAATTTACATTATGAATTCGTATTTGTGAGATCCTATACACATATAAATACACACGCGTATCTATGTGTGTATGCACATGTGTGAACGCACCTATGTGTGTATGCAAAAACATTAAAAATCCTCAACTCTGCCAGAAAGGTGAAATTTGCGAGATCCAGGGCAGAAATCCAGACAAATGAGGACTAGAGCAAACCAGATCTCTGTAAAAAGACCACCAAAATGGCTTAGTGAAACACAAAGACACTGCAAGGAGACTGCTCTTGAGTTTACCAGTCTGACACCTCATAGTAATTTAGGGTGTAGGGGAAATAGGAACTGTACATATGCCATTAAAATTCATTAATATATTTAGAGACTTTCTCTCTCCTTGTTTGGGATCAGAAACTTGTGCACCCTATCAACAGTGTATTTTTCTATGAAAAAGCTATTAAGATTCTTTTGTTCATCCAAAATAAATAAGACTCCACGATTTTCTTGCAAGTTATATGAGTTCTGAGGTGGCAACCTTGTAATTACCAGCACGTGCCTTTTTCTCTCAAAGAATGTATAAATAAACCCCAAAAAGCATTTTCAAATGACAGAATACATAAAGGTCCAAAGTCCTCTTCAGACACAAAGGCAAGTCAGCAGCACTGGTGAAAAATCTGATTAGACTGCTAAAAGACTTGATTAAAAGTGCCTTTAAAAAAATTCTGTGAAGGTAGTTAAGAAAAAAATGAAAAATCAATTTGAAAGAAATTTCCTCTTTATGTTTTAATTGGCTTTCTTTGCTAAATGCTTAAGTGCTCACTGAGTAACAAAATTCTCTTTATGACTGAAAAGAAAATTCATATATGAGGGCTAAGAAATAAAGAATTAGACTAGTCAAAAAGACAGCCAGAATCCTCAGAAGTATCTATCTGCTACTTTCAACATGTCTGTGTGAGAGACTAATACACAAATTCTTCAACACAGAATTGGCGTCATAGAAGTATCTGCATACAAAAAGCTTCAGTAAGAAATTTAGCAATTTAAACTCAACTGGCAAGCTTCAGGAAGCCTTGATGAAGAATTGTGTGTGAAATTATGCTCAGCTACCCACTCTGCTCTTCTACCAGAAGTTAGCAGCTCTATAGTAGTCAACAAAAGGGAACATATATTTGGACCTCGATTTCAGAGCAGACTCTCTCATCCTCACATAAAGTTAAACCTGATAAAGACGGCTATGAGGCCGGACTGTATTAAGGGGCCACTTTGGCAGGTCACAATTTTCTTCCTGGCAATGGTGCCCTTGGGCACATAACACCTGGCCAATGTCACTACTTTTCTCCATTGTCTGCTGCAAGGTATTCCAGAACAGATTTTTGCAGAATGTCAGTGCTCTTAGTCCCACTGTGAATACAGCACACACAAATGGGAAAAAGAGGCATCCTGGCACAGCAGGAATCATGAATAGCATGCCTGAGACTGTCCCTTCTGAACTACTATCATAGACAAGGGATTTTTTTCATAAATATTTCAACAGTCTGAACACAGCAGTAAGTACAAGTTATGCGTGGGTGGACAATACCAATCACAGACTGAATAAACATACCATGTGCACAGTATCACAAAGCACAGCACAGCTATTTTGACTTTCACCTCAAAGTCTTTTAAATGCTGACAACTGAACATTCATTAGTTGAATTTTACTTTACATATCTGTGTTCTTTCTATCGCCTTTCAAAAGAGGAATGAAGTGAAGAGTGTTGCATCTTTGGATTTTTCAGACATTTTCCAGAAGCCAACCAACCAAAGACTTATTTAGAGCTTGCTCTCCATCAGATGCCTTCTCTATCATTTCACAATATTTCAGCACTGCTTGCAAGAGATCTCCAACTTTCCAATCTCTTTCTCGCAGTCTTCTGGTAAGCTGAAGGGAAAACAGGGGAACACAAAATATTTTGACCGGCACATCCTGATTAACAGTTACAGAAGTTATTCTTGAAACATTAGCTCATAAGAGATCAGTTGTAATGAGTTAATCATTATTCCCACATGTACAAAAACAAAAACTTCTGCAAGAATCAGGCACTTTTCTTAAAGGCAGTTTTCACAAAATTTTCTTCTGGAGGGAGTAACATTTTCAAATGATGTGGTGCCACAGGTATGAGGACTGTGGTTCATCACGACTGCAGAAAACAGGAAATTCTGAACACAAGATTAAGACATCTGCCACCCCTCCCATGCCAATAATGCACATATAAAACAGACAAAACTCAGTCTTAATAAAAGGATGTGGATTTTCCTTTCACAACATATAGTGTGGTTTGAGTGGCACGGATGCCACCCTCAATGAAAACAGTCTTCAGAGTTGGGAAATTATAACATCTTGGGGAGGAGGAAAAGGTGAGGGTTAAATTAAACTACCACTTGGGAGCAGAGATCAGTGTAGCTAAAAACATATTTATTTTTTTTTAATCCAGGATCCAAGCACAAAAAAACCCCACCAAAACCCCCCAAATCTTCCTATGCCTATGTGTCAAGCTCAGCTATATGTGGAAGAAAGTCTACCCAAGACAAGGATGAATTTGCCAGTTTGCCTAGAAATAAAAAAAATCTTTTACTTTTAAAAAACCCAAACAAAACCCAGCACCAACACAAACTTTATGCTCTGTAGCTTTCTGGACAACTATCAATGCTGCATTTAGCAAACACAATTTAGAAACGCACCCTACTTATTCTTTGGAACTGTAGAAGTTTAATTGCCTTTTACAGTCCCTACCATGACATTCTATACATTAAGTTCAAAACAACCCATAAATGGAGTTCAGTGAAATATCTTCCACAACTACAAAATTAAAAATTCATAACGTTTCTTCTATGACACCTGTCAGATTGAAATACGAAATTCTTCTAAAAAATGAAGACAATCTCCACTTCTTCACCTAGGTGATATTCCAATTGCAACAAGGCAGGTGATGGAACTGACAGAAAGAATGTGGGCACAAAAACATATAAAACCATTAACTTCTTGAGCAAACAATTAACTTGAATGAACAAAAAAGATTCTGTCTAATTTTGAGTACAATATATCCTGAACACTGAAACTTTTCTCAGTGAAAAAAAGGTCTTGTCTACTTAAAGAGAGACTGAAATCTGTAGTTATTTCTATGAATTTTAAAACAGAGCACAGAACGTAAGAGTTTTATAGTCCACAACAGGCAATTTTGTAAATGGTGTTTGGTGGTTTATGAAAGAATAGACATTTTTCATATGCCAGAGGAAAGTCTGGCTAAGCTAATGTCCAAAGACCTACTTCAGCAAATACAGTATTAAACTCCTGTCCAAAAAGGAAGATACCACCATGGTAAGATGACAGAGTTGGCACCTTGCTTCACTAATCTTTCTATTTTAATTTAGAGTTCAAAGTTCAATCCCACTATTTCTTTAGCTGACTGTTCTGTTTCTTACTGTCAGACAATTGAAATACTGGAATTTACTCAAAACAGACACCAGGAATCCTAACACAGCTAGATAAAGTCTGATTAAAAATTGAACATGTGTTTTTTTAATCCAGGCACTTGCATATCCATGCTGTCAGGCTTCCCAAAGATGCCAAGAACTATCTATGCTAAGTTACTGGGTTTTTGTTCTAGCAACTGTTTGGTTTCATACATAGGCATTTAACGTCTTTCTGCCTTGCTAAGCATAACATCTATCCTTAAGTAAGAGTTCATACCCAGCTGCAGCATAATACCTTGCCTGGTACCCACACTAGGAGTATTTTTATCTTTTTACAGTCACATCGCATCAATGGCTCATTACCCTGCTGTGATCACTTAACACAAGCCGTTTCTCCCTTCCAGAACCCACCAACTGTTTACAGTGAAAATTACTGTTTTCAGTGTGATCTGAAGTCCAGGCTCAGCCCCCATGTAACGGAGGTAACTTACCGAAGTACCTATGAGATGATCAAAACCCCACAGCTGGCGAGAGATCAGCGTACAGAGGTCAGTTTAATTTTCTGCTGGGCTGCAATGCCCTCTGGAGGTGCTTGTCTGGCTTTACAAGTGACAGAACAGTGACATTTCTAATTTAAGACCCTCAGTTTGGGTCAGAGATCATTCCAACGGGGAAATGGCATGGAATAAAAAGGAGGTAATCTTTTCCTGCCCTCTGGGGGGTAAACAGGATTTCAATTCATTTTAACATAACTGCATCTGGAGAACTAAAAATTAATTTATAAAACTAAGTGAATCAATTAACTATTGTAACATTTTCAGGACTGCATGAGTACTGCCTGCCTGAAGGTCTTGTTTCATCTTTAGGTGTCAACTCAGTACCAACTTATGACTGAAGTGTCAAGTAGAAAAATATTGTAATTTTTTAGGAGTGCATACATAATAGACACTGCTATTTTCCAGAGTGCTCTTCTCAGTATATTCTCTTATTAAGGTAGCTAGAGTGGTGGTCAGACACACAGCCAGCTAGTAACACCTTTCCTGTGTGTCTTCAGGCATTGGCTCAAACAGTAGCATCAAAACTTTGCAATCTACTAAGTCAGAGCTTGCAGAAGAATGAGAGACTTGAGGGCAGAAAAAGAAGCACCTGCCAACTGTTTTTTGTCTTCCGTGTTATGCTGCAGTGTAAGACACAGGTCTCTCTCTCATATAGACACACAAAGGAGATTGCTATTAACACTTGTAGGTCCTATTACCATTCTGCACAAGTATCTGCAACATGGCACTTCACATACGACAATCATGAAATAGATGGATAGATCTTCAAAAAATGGCAAAAACTCACAAGGTCAGAATGATTGTAGTCACTAAACCCAACTAATCCAAATCAAAACAACTTCAGAGAATGCTGGGCCAGGCACGTGTGAACAGAAAAAGTGAGTATTTTCTTCTTCATGTTAAGACATGTATAAACCATAACAGGGAAGGAACATATAAATACAAGGATTAAACTCAACACTTTCAAAAAAAAAAACCAGGAAGGGAGAAAAGTATTGTCAAACTGCCTTCTAGTTTATGTAAGCATGAAGTCACTCTAAGTGTCCGAACTAACATACAGCAAAGCATATCTCTGAAACAATTCTAAATGAAACATACCAAGCTCCAGAAAAGGAGCACAGGGGATGTATTTCAACTTGCCAAAAAAACCACTTCCCAATTTTCTGGTTTATTTTAAATAAGAATGCAAGACTTCCTACTCTTGAGATCAAATACATATACCACACAATTACATAGACAAACAGAAAACAGAACTAGCATTCCTCTTCTGCGCTAGAAAGGGAGAAGCCACTCTTCGAAGAACTCAGCCCAGGTACAACCTGAACTGACCTCTAGGCACCTTTCATGCTCTTAATTCAAGTCTACAGTAACTAAGCACCATAGGTGTGTACATTTGTCTAAGTTTGGGAGTTTATTTGGTCATGCTGGCCTCTGCTTACCAGCCACTCTCCTTTTCTCCCAAAATGATGATTTGAGCTTTGGAAAGCACCAAGTTGAAGATTCATTGCTAAATTTTGAAACACAAAGCAAGCTTCTCCTTCCTTAATGTACTGATATGCACATTAAGTAGTTTTTATCAAGATCTTAATTATTAAAAACATACTAATGGCATCACATTAACACTTTTTCATGTTACCAGGTTACAAAATAAAAATTTTGGTAATCCATCATTCCTATTGACCTTATCATTAGAGACAATGCCTATAAAACTGTTAAGTTAGCCTTTCAGTAGCCAGGTAATGTTAAAATAATCCCTGGTAGAAGATTAAAAAAAGAAGGTCAAATGTAATAAATGCCACATTATCATGTGCAGTTTTGTGTGTAGCCACAAAAGAAAAATTTTAGTGATTTTATAGGAATAAGAAGTTTCTCTATGTTTGTGATGGAAATACTCAGGCCAGTACACATACCAAAATTTTGACCCTTTCCTAAGAAACACAAATTGCTAAAGCCTCATTGTTTAAACTTCCGCCTTCTATTTGTTCATATATTAAAACTGATCTATAAAACCACAATAAAGGCACCTAAAAATGAAACAATCTTAATGACCCTTCTTCCTTTGATTGCCGTTGCTTACAGAATAAAAATATACTTAATATTAATTAGAATCTAAACTTCCTTCTGATAAGAAAATGAGCATTTGCCAGCAAAGAAACCTGAGGCAGAACACATTAAGTTAGAAATTAATTTGCACGACCAAATTCTCAGATTCAATTTAAAGACAATCAAATACTAAGAAAAAATGCTTGAAAAAACAAAACTTCACTAAACAAAAATGCTGTAATTGTATCCTCTTTAGAGAAAAACAAGGAAAACAACTTGTGAAACAAGTTAACTCAGCTTTGATTAATACTGGTTTATGCAAGATATAAGCACATGCTGAACAGGCTGTTTCACTTTGACCTCTCAGGATTTAAATAATTATTTTCAACAGTGAATACTCATTACTGCTGAGTGGCAAATAAAACAGTAGCAGCTGCTGTATCAACGCAAATGGAAATCAAGCAAATCCTTCCCCTTCCCCCCAACCCATCAAACCCAAATACTTACAAAGACGAAGTCCCTTGTAACGCTGTCATGAAAGTAAAGTTCAGACACCTCTGTTTCAGAAGCCGCCAGCCACTGAAGAGTTGCTCTGAGCTGGGGGTCCACTAGATTTGGTTCCAGATCAATGTTCACTATTGCTAAAGTCTTTCGTATTTGCTCCAAACCTAGTATTAAAAAAAAACACAATCAAATCTATAGCTTCAAATTATTTCAAAAAAATCTCTGTAGTTCACTGTTGAGACTATGTTGTCTTAATAACCTCAGTTTAGTACACACAGATAATATGAAAGGAAAAAATCATGCTGGTCTGAAGTGTTTCTGTACTTTCACATAAGGAAGTACTGTTTACCCCATTTACAATTATATACAAACACAGCTGAGTATTAAGACACCTAAACTTTAATGTATATTCCAAATTACAAGGAATTTAACACAGCCTTTCATAATTTGAACAGCAATGGCTCTCACGTTGTCCATCAGTCGTTTCTGTTTCCAACTGCTATTTTTTGGTGTACTTCATGTACTAAATTTTAAAAAAAGTCTGTATTTCAGAATTCTTTCCTGTAAAGGCAGACTGATCAGACTGCCTCTGAGTTTTTTCAAAACAGTGCTGTTTTTACTAGTCCTACCCAATTTTTCAACACTTCCTTTACAGCATGATTTCAAAAAATTAACACATTCTTAAAAAAGCAATTGCATTAGTAACACAGAGAAAATACAGTATTGTCATCTTCTATTCCCACACTGAATTTCTGTATCCAGCTATCACAGTAATCCTTTTTCACACTCTCAGAACCAACTAAGCATATGTGTAGTACTCTCCAAGTTCTTCTTGAAGTCTCTACTTCCAGGCTATCAGAGTTGACTCTCTAGAAACAAGGAATATATTTGCAATAAAAACATATGTTCATGTGCAATTTACCTCAATCTCACTACTCCTTCAATCAAGCTTATGAAAATTGAGGTACATAAGGTATTCGTTCCCAATTGGCAAAATTAAGCAAGGTGAAATTGATTCTCCCAGAAGGTAAAAGAGAGAGAAAATTTAATTAGCAGAACTGTCAATGTAAGCGTGCTTTTGGTAGATAACAGAGTATTTGTCTAGGAGTCCCAAAATCTAGAATCTTTATAGGAGAAAGTACTAATCATAAAAAAATTATGACACTTAGTGGATGGAAAGCATTGTGGTAATCTATCGCTGGGAAGTTTTGACCTATTTTTTAGTTCTACAAACAAGATGTATGTTTGGTAATAACAAGGCTTTGTTTCAAATTCCTTGGTGAATAAGGTGCAGTCAGCTTAGAAAAAGCCACACATTTCTAGGTATGACATAACAAAACTTCCAGATGTTCAAGAACAGATACGAAGGTTTTCTGTCTGGAATACTACTTAAATGGTCCTACAATGAAAGCAACAGAAAGAGTCTTTTCAGAACAATAGTGAAATGGTAAAGAAATTAAACTGGGAAAACGTCACTAGAAAATCCTTAATATAGCATAAAGCAGTCTGTTGCTCTCCAGTTGACACCTAAATTGTGTAAAGAAATAAAGCCAAGCACTATTTTAATCAAGCCATTTGAATATTTGAGATGCTGGAAAGAAAGCAATGGTATATTGATAACCTAGATAAAACCTATACACAGCAGAAAATATTATCATTATTCTGAGGAAAAAAAACTCAATAATTTAGTTCAGTTTTATTGACTGATAACCTTTCAGTCAGATCTGATTAAAAAAAAAAAAAAAAAAAAAAAAAAGAGATGTGGTTCATGTCTATATATGTTTCCAGGAACTTAAGTGATTACCTTAAGCTAAACACACCTATTTCTGCTTACATCAAGACTATTTGAAGATGTGCAACATGGCTGAATATCTTCCGTAAGCAGGTAGCAGGAATTTCCTGAAATGCTTATTTCATCCTCAGAATGTACCCAACATAAAGACAAGCTCTGTTACAACCTTCTGTAACATCAGCTCATCTTTAAATAAGCCTCATACGCTGTATAGTCAGGCTGTTCTCATTTGAGTTAACAACCTCTGGCACTTCAGTCAGACTGGAACCAGTGCAGAGATCATCTACGAACCAGAGAGCGGTAACATAAGTCTGGATAGACCCTATTTCATATTTCACTAAGAAGAGAGAGTTTATAGCAAATGCATTGAATCCAAGTTTTTTCATTATGTCTCATGACTTCCCTTCCCAAGGTTAATATGGTCAGTTTGAATAAATTCTTCAGTATCTCAACCATTGCCATGCAGATGGCTCCTTATCAAATATTTTACAAAGAAGTCATTCTATGCATATAAATTTACGCATTCAACAAGCTGATCAAAGTTCACTACCATACATTATTAAGTACATGCATAAGCATCAGACTACCATTTCCCAAAGGCTGTAAACTTCAGAGCATTAAGAGCTGTATGTAGGGTAATAATCTAAGAATATATTCTGACACTTGACCCACATGCATTATGATGAACAGGGATAACTGGGTTGTCACCTTGTTTTGCAGACTACAGAAGCAAAGAATTAACAAAGTAATTAATATAGAGTGCACAGGTCAAGAACAGCAATATATGCTGGATATGACATTACCTTCTACAGCATCCTTGGAGTCTTCATCTTTATCTTCTGTTCCATCACTGTATTTTAAAAACAAAACAAAAATATTAATATAATCCAATATATGCACAATAAACGTAGTCAATCCTAAGACTGTAATGAAGGTTAAAGGACAGGAAGACCATAAAAGAATTCAGATGTGATCATGGAAAGAAGCTTTGCTTCTCACACCATTTCATGTTGGAAATATTTATCATCAACCTCACAAGATTTGCTCTTAGGGAAAGAAGGGAGAAGACAAAAACAAAAGAAGGCTGTTAAAAAGGACTGAAATATGAAGATTTTTTAAACTAAGAAGAAAACTTTTATTTTAATTAAGGAGGTCAGTTTAGTTTTGCTTCACACGGGAAAAGGTTGAGTCATCTTATGTCACTGGTATGAACAGCTATAGGTTATTCAAAGCTGTAGGTCATAAGTGTTCTATAAAAGTCAACTACCAAGCAATTTTGAAAGTTTCCACAAGCTAAAGGAAATAACAGAAATCCTGTAGGAAGCAAGCTCTAGTTTGCATGAAAAAGTAAATCTAAAGACTCTTAGAACTGCAAGCAAGAACATGCACAAAAGGGACCTTTCATTTTGCAAGCAGAACACATTCATCAGTTCAGCAGAGCACAGCAAAATTTAACCATTCAGTATGGATTAATTAATGAAAAAATCATATTGTGATTAAGTGAGAAGAGTGTGAATAATGTATCAGCATAAAAAATGCACCATAATTTTATTTTCCAAAATGATGATTTCATGCATTAATTATGAGGAACCCATCTGGTTTATATGTCTCAACTGAACCAACCTGTCTGATGTTGGAAAGGATAAATTCTCCTCATACATATCCCCTTCTAAACCAAGACTGCTCCAGCTACTGCTGTTACCATTACTGCCAGAAGAAGAAGAGAACACAGCTGAACTAGAAAAGAACAATAGCTCAAACTAGAACCTTCATTTTCCTTAGAGCTGTTTTGTCAAGACATTTAATACAAGAGCACTGAAACTTCCTAGACAGGTTTGCTGGAACAGAGTACAAACATGATTGTCAGTGCTATTCAGAGCAGCAATGTCCACAATAATGCAAACTGCTAAGTGTCAGCACCCAGGTGGAAGTATAACTTGTACTCATTAGTTTTCTAGATCAGCGCTAGCCGTAGGTCTGTCCTCAGGTCTAAGCACATTGCTCACTATTTATACAAGCTCAACAATTTCAATATGATTACTAAGAGCAATATGGATTACAACTGTAGTATTTACTTAAGGACTAGCTAAGAGTTCATAAAATTACACATTGTGAAGACAACTGCGTAAAATCCCTCCAATTCATTCTAAAAATCCAGTAATGATCTCCATCAGCCTCATGAGAACGAATCCTTAGAGCAAATACAAAATATTGTTTTTATAAAGTAATTCTGAATACTGTCCTACAAGCTGATCTTTTAAAAACAGGGGAGTTTATAGATCAGTGAAAAAAATACTAAAAATATTGATTACTTCCCTCACAGTTCATAAACATACTGCATTTATTCCATGACCACATTCAAGTCAAAGTGAAGAACTGAAAAAATGGAGCACATCCTTACGCTAGTACCTTTTAGGCATTATAATTAGCAGAGTTTGTTAAACCCATGCTTATGTACAACATTGAGCTATTCGTATGACTAAATCTCTGTTCCCCAACTTCATACCTCCCCCAGAGCACGTCTGGAAGCCTTCCAAGTACAGTATTTCAAGAAAACCAGCATTCTTTGAGAAAGCTAAATTGTCTACTATAGATGGTGTAACAATCCATGAAATAACTCCAGAGAACAACTGCTGCAAGAAGATGCTTTCTTCACCTAAGTTGTGCGAACTGTTAACGCTCTTCTTTTCCACTTATTCCACTCAAGGCAAACAATAAAATTTAAAACCACAAATGGTGGAAGCATTTCAAGAGACAGACACTGATCTGTTTCAAGAGTCTGCCAGTAACAGTATCACCTATCAGTGTCCTTTGCTTTCCAATACACCTGCTTGGATCCCAAGTTTAAAACAGTAACAGTAGGTTAGCAAGCCTGCAATATGAACACAGCCTAACTGGAAGAAAAAAATAAAAAGTTGCAGGTCCTTCATTCACCACACTGTTGCTTATTTAGACTACATATGCAAAGAACAGTCGCTTTCCTAATTATGCTAAAAAGACAAAAGAAAATTAAAGAGGAGAACCTTTCAAAGAAACCAACTTGATTTCACAGAGAATGCAAACATAGTCTTAGGAACATTTCTCAAGTTACTGTGTGAGACTATCACAGTATGTATGAAGCATTAAATTTGCTTTGAATTACACATATAGAAAAGATTTAATATAGCCTATTGATACTAATACTTTGCACTTAAACAGCCTCTTTCACTTAAAGTTATAGATGGATAACATAAGTGGAAGTAAAAGCTGCCCCAGTTCTTGGACTAAAGGAAACAGTATTTGCAATTTAACAGAATGGCCTCATGCATACTACTATTCTGATTTGGTAAGAAATTAATATATTTTACAGATGTCAAACGTGGTCTGAAATAACCATATATATATTGAACCATATGATTACAATGCATAACAATCTATGAAACACTTTTCATAATGTGACTTTTGTTTTAAGATGCCAAATTAACGGTCTTGAAAATAAAGTCCTGCAACCACAGAACAAAAAATGAACAAAGGCATTATAATGCCTCTATAATGCTTCATGCAGCTGCTCCACATGAACCAGCAGAAGAATTACAAGAAAAGCTTTCAGCTTTTAAGTATACACTGTACCTATGGGAACTATAACTCAGATCATCTGCTTTGAGATTCTGCATTATGTACATAAAGTCAAAGGCAAGAAGCTTCTGCTCTGAATAATAAACTAACCTGGATACTCTGATTCATCCCCTGGAAAAGCCTATGTCCATGCTTATACCTATATATTAACTATAGAGAAAACTTAAGATTATTTCATTTCTAAATTTAAATTGTTAACATTAGGCACACAAGGCAGAAGATACAAGCATTCACCTGCATAACTCTGCAAAGTCCACTAAAAAAACTTGAACCTTTTCCATTCAAATGGAACGAAAGACCACACTTTGATAATTCTTTCCAAGTTGTCTTGCTCCCTTGTTTACACATAGTTTAATCCTTTGAGAAGTAATGAAGTACTATTTTCATACTGATCTGAGATGCAGAGGGCACGTACCATTTCAACAGAGCTACTACAAAAAAAAGTCTCTTTTTTTTTTTTTTTTTTTCCCCTGAAGTGAAGCAAAGCAAGGTACATTGAACTGGATGGCTGTAGCTTGTATTGTTGTTTTCTGGTGACTGTGATCCTGTGTTCCAAAACAATTTTAACTACCATTAATAGAATCTCTAGGTTTACTCTTACGAAAACAATTTCCAAAATGTCAGCTGAAGGAGTCTCAAGTACCACTATCCACTGAATAATGCAGACAGCCTGGAAAATACCGGGGAAAGGGAGAGGTCCTCCCTCACCAAGTGAAACTCGCTTTACGCTCACTATGCCACTTAATTATATCGTACTAGCACTACAAACAAATTGGTCTGATGATATCTAGTACCTCAAAGATGGTACAAGCAAGACTGCTGACAGACGCTTAGACACAAGAAAGCCACTTACATTAAGAAATAGCTGCCAGGGGAGCATGCTACCTGATAGTGCACTTAAATGCTTCTGACTGACATGGTTTACATATAACCAGCATGGTGTTTTTTCAAACAGATGGCCCTAACTATAAGAAGGAAAAAAAAAAAAAACCACACCAAAACCCAACAAATCCAAAAAACAACAAAACCCAAAACTTTCAGCTGTTGCACCTGTATAAAAGAATGTTGCTCTATGACCGAATGGCATTTTCCTATTTAACAGAACAGTTTCTGTTAAAAAAAGGAAATAAAAGCAATAAATCATCATCATTGTCATGCAGGTTTTTATTTCCTTAGAAGATGCTAGCACTGTTCCACACATGGTTGTGCTGGTTTCGTTGGGATAGAGTTAATTTTCTTCAGAGCAGCTACTATAAGGCTATGCTTTGGATATAAGGCTAGAAACTGTTGATAATACAGAGATGTTTTTGTTATTGCTGAGCAGTTCTTACACACAGTCGAGGCCTTTTCTGCTTCTCACACCACACCACCAGCGAGTAGGCTGGGGGAGGACAGGACTTTGGGAGAAGACACAGCCAGGACAGCTCAACCCAGCTGACCCAAGGGATACACCATACCATATGATGTCATGCTCAGCAAATAAGCTGGAGGAAGAAGGAGGTTGGGGGGGATGTTTGGAGTTTTGGCATTTTGTCTTCCCAAGTAACCATCATACATGATGGCGCCCTGCTTTCCTGGAGATGGCTGAATACCTGCCTGCTGATGGGAAGTGGTGAATGAATTCCTTATTTTGCTTTGCTTGTGTGCACAGCTTTTGCTTTACCTAACTGCCTTTATCTCAAACTACAAGCTTTCTCACTTTTCTGATTCTCTCCCCCATCTTGCCATGGGGGGAGTGAGTGAACTGAATCTTTTTTTGTTACAGAGGGTTCCCCTCCCCCCCCCAATCTTTTTACTCAGAGCAATAAGCCCAGATCCTGTCACTTCCACCTGCTAAACCACAGAAACACAAACACATCTGCTGTTACTAATCCACATACAGTTTTGTAAAAGTAGCTGATTAATTTGTGCATGCCAGTTTCTTCTGCCAACACCTTGCTATTCCAATTATGCTTCCCCTTCTTTGAGTAAAATGCTGATTTACGTCATTCCTCCTCTAATGAGCCACAAATTTTCTTGCAAGTTATAAAAATTACCTTTTTTCATTTAAATCTACTGGGGATGGCAAACAAACAACAAAATACAATATGCAAACTACAGGTCCTGCAATTTTTTTATACTTTTCTTATCCCAGCACCAACTAACCTATAATTTATTCGCTATTTTTAACTGTCAATATGCTGAATATTCTTCCTTATACTGTAAATTTCATCATGTAAATCTAACTCACTTTCACTCACTCAACAGATCATGTTTTATTAAAACAGCTTTAAGGCAATGTATTCTCTTACAAAATTATTCAGTTGTATAAGTGATAAATTATAGTAGTAGTTTAATTAAAGTATTTATTGAAGCAAAACATGAACAATAGTCTAGACATTTAAGAGAGCACTTTGGTACCAAATAACTTATTTGTACATCACATAATGAAGCAAATCTCCTATATTTTCTTTAATCTCAGGGATGTTGGAAGTGCTAACTAAAAAGAAAAAACCTCTCCCCCATTTCTGCTGTTCTTCAACAGAAATGCTGAACTTTCTACAGTAGCATATGTGGTGTATCAATCATAAAAAATATACGTTTACTCATTCCTCATATAGCCTTTATATAGAAGCTCGGGCCACAATTCTCAATATAATTTTCCCATTTTCTGCAACAGGCAGAGATGTTGTAGATTTTTTAAATCCCCATTCTAATCTTTGTTAGTTATCAGTCAGCCATGGGAAGTGTAGTGAGAAGCTCTGTGGAAAAAATTACTACTCTAAACAGGTAAGTTCCAAAATCACATACCTTTAAGCTTGTGGTTAGTAGTACACAAATACTCCATCAGTATCAGTTAGAACAGCTTACAAATTCAAGTCACAAAAAAAAAGACAAATAGAGCTGTTAAAGCTCCTTCTGCAAATTAAGCTCTTATTACTTCTTTTCAAGAATAGATGAATTTACATAAAATACATTCTCAGTGATTAAGTTTTAATATTTCAGAGCAGAACTTATAAACAGTACTTTCAAGTTGTATTTTACACATGGTGGTTGTTTTTAACACACCTGGATCTTTTGTTAATACTTATATATGTACAGTTTCACTTGATGTGACTCCCTGACATCGATGCCAATTCATACTCCCTATTTTACAGTGTACAATATGAACATTTGTGGGCAACAACATTTTGTAAGAAAACAAACAGAGCCATTTTTAATGAAAAAGTCATTGTGTGTTGAGAACAAGATAATCTCTTCTCCCCAGCCCCCAGGAGAAAACCACTTGATGACACGTTAATTGATCTCATAACTATCCCAACATGTTTATAGTTACCTGTCACTGAGGTGAAGAAAACTGCTGCTCTCATCAGGATGTTCATCTTCAAAACTTAGATTGGACCAACTCCCAGTGCTATCATCACCAATACTAAGACTCATTTGCTGGCTAACAATAGATTCAACAGAGTGAAATCCTTCTCTTCCAACAGAGCTAAACAAAAATTTAAGACAAAAACATCACTGCATTTCACGCTGATCTGTGTTAGTTCATTTACAGCAATTTAACCATTTCAAAGATACAAAATTCCAGGGGAAAAGGAAAAGGGGTGGGGCAGGGGGGGATCCATTCATTTGTACCCTGTTCCCAACACAAGAAATGGAGCAACCAAATTAATCTGAAATTTCAACAGGTTTAGGTCAGGGATTCCTATTTGGACTTCTTTTACTAGAAGACAAAGGGAACGGCATGAATAATTCCCTCATTTGGAAGATTATTTGCTATAAAGCATAGAAGGCATTGCAGCTTCACAGACTGTATATCAAAGGTACACTTTTGAAGCAGAAAACTTACCATTTCTGAACTTGTTCCCCATAGGACAGTTTGGCTATTTTCCCCTGACTGCTTTCAGTACAATCAGCTAGGTGGTCTGCTATCGTAGGCATGCTTAAATACACGCTGGTGTTAAAAACATTAGGATTCAAATTTTTAAAAAGGTCTTTGTGTAGATAAAAGATTTCTCTTCCTGCTTCAAGAAAGTGTAGCAACACATGACTTGTGCAGAATTTTTCCCTCAGGAAACAAATTTAGATTTTTTTTATCCAAAAAACAAGCAACAATCAGGCAATGATGCTCAGTAGAAGGCACTCTTTAGAAGACATTTCGAAAGATCCAGTTTGGTAACTTTAAAGAAGTATGAACTCCTTATAAAAAAAGTTACAATGTCAGAACATGCAGTTATGAAGTAACCATCAGGGGCAAACTCTCATTACCTACATACAGGTGAAGTGGTAGAAAGTTCAAGAAAAATGGTCATCCTACTACCACCACAGAAAGCAGCCACTGTAACATTCACTATTTCCAAAGCCAACCGTAACCCACATTCCTGCTAACACTTTGCTCCAGTGAGCAAGGGTTTGTGCAAATACGTAGCTTGAATTGGAACCCCTCTGGGCAATACAAAGGTGATTTTTTCCTCATTTTTATTTACAGTTATACCAGCACTAGCAGCAGTTCTATTCACCATATAAGGGAGATTCTCAAGAAACATGTGCGTTATATACCATACATTAGATGACAATGTTAAAAACATTTATAAATTTTTTCATAGTAAAACCATAATATTGCTTCCTTATCACAGATATAAACATTATCTCTTTGAACCCTGCATTTTGTCATATTCTAACTAGAATTTTTAAATAATATCTTTAAGTGGTTTAAAGTGTCATCTTTGATACTGTAGGTATAGAAAAACAACATCACATTATTTTTTTTGTCACACAGTGAGTAATGGCTTAATCCTGTCGTGCAGAGAGCCACAATATACATCTCATGAACACTTTTATGCTACTAGTATGTATGTATTTCATATCAAACCTTGAAAAACTTAGTTCGGTCCTACTGTGGCCTTTAGCCGCTGAATATATAAAAATCAGGTTTATTATTCATCATGATGTCTCTCTAGAAACCAGGAAAAGAAACCTGTAGATAGTGTGAGGAATACCCACACAAAAAAAAAGCAGGAAAATAAATATTACTATAAACTGGAAAAAAACCAACAAAACATGGTAAAGATTGCTCTCAGACCTGAAAAGAAAATTGCAGTCCACTCTGATCACTACACAGTCTGTTTTAGGAAACAGTTGCTGCTTGCTGCCAAGTTACTGTGGCATGTATTTCCTATTTATAGGCCTATTAAAGTAAACAGTATAATTAGCCTTTGCTAAATACTCCAGAATTCGAAAGTCAGTTTCTTGCCTATTGTATTACTATTTCATAAACTAAACTGCGTTATAGTAAGTTGTTTTTTTCTTAAAGGGTTGTGGGGGTTTTATTTCCAGTAATAAGGACACTATCACAACACAGCCATAACCAAACCCTTCATATTATAATGCAATGGCTAGTCTGGCCAGTACCAGATGTTGGTCCTACTGACAACAGCAAAAATAAATTCTATTTTTCAGCAAAGAACAGGAAACAGAAAGAGCAGGCTACAAACCAGAATTCTGTCATGGCTCAAAAATCAACAAAACCCGTAAGTTCTACTATACTCTACTGTAGGTAAAAATAACAGTATTTCAAGTTGAAATAATAAGTTCTACTTATCAGTCACCTACTGGAACATATGCGTGCTGATATACATAGAAACCTCGGTTTCAAGCTCCCACAGGTGGAAAAAAGTAATTTTTTTCTAGTTCTGAATCATTTAAATATCACCAGAAGAATCAAAAGAAAACATTCACAATATAAAGTGTGTATTTCTAAAATTAAAAAAAAATAATAAATTAAAAATTCCTTATGAGAACATATTTGTATTAAAAATCCTTCCTTTTCAGGTACAGAACGCAACAAATAAGAGAAAATTAATATTACCTTACGTTAACTGTCTGACCAATATTAGTCATAGCTGATGTCATTATTTCAGTTGTAAGGCTTTCAGCAAAACTGACTCCATCTTGTCCAATACCACTGTCAGCCGTCAGACTTGTGTAACTCAGCTCTCCTTCTGCCTTCTCTATGGCCGCAGTAGCCCCCTTGTCAGAAAGCACTGTCTTCTGTTCTACATCAACATGAATTTTAGGAATATCAAGCTGAAACACTCTTGATTTTTGACAGGCACCACCCAATCCAGAATGAAGAAAATGCCTCACTGGGATGGAGGATTCATGCGCAGGGAGATGATGAGATGTACTTTCTGTACAGTACCGATGTTCCTTCATACTACAGCATCTACAGACAGTTCCAGAAAAAGGAGACAGTTTCTCAGTATATGAGAGCTTATCCCCATTTTTTCTGTTTTCAGCCACATGGAGAACAGCTGACCCTAAACTCATTTCTAGAGTATCATCTGCTACTTTCCTAGCATACTGTTCTATAGCTTGAATTATGCCTTCACTGTAGCCATTGTCATTTAAACTGCCTGTACTATGATACAGTTTATGATCTGGGGAGAAAGGAAGAGATGTCCTAGAAATTCTTGTTTTAATGAGATCCCCTGTGACTTCATCAAATTCAGTCTTTTTATATAGACAGGAATCTGTTAGAGACTTTGGCAAACATGCTCCCGATATTTTCAACTTCTTCCTGACATCACAAGTGATACTGCGAGCAAGGGATTCTGAAAAATGTAACAACTCTGTACATTCTGTTCTCTGTGTGCTGTTACTCCTTCCGTACGTTTGGTCTTCACAGCAATGAACGCTGCTTTTCATTTGCTGTACTGCATCTTTATTCATTGCTTTGATCAGCTCCAGCTTCCCATGCACCTGTGCATTTTGCCCAGGAAATGCCTTTCTGTTGTATCTCAATTTGTTTTTTCTAGCAGCTTGCTGTAAGCCTGATTTGATAGACCTGTAAACAAGTCTGCTAGCATACTGATCCATTAACAGCTCAGCATTACCACCTTCTCTTTTCAAAACTCGAATAATATGATCTGCGTATTCATCAGTCACACTTTCACAGCTTGGGTATTTGGAAGTCAAACCAGTCATGCCCGAATCCTGCGGTAAAGGAAGTGCAGATGAATCTCTCTCCCCCAGCCACTGCTCTCGCGCTGGACCACATCGGTCTTTTGAACGATAATCACCTTTTCTCACATAAAGGCAATCCACCTGACAGTTAACCCTCTTCAATCTCAACAGTTTACAATGCCTTGATTTCACTATTTTCTTGGCCTCACTGATGACTTTTCCTGCCATATCACCTGCATAATCCCATAAAGAATTGCACGTCTGTTCTGGGACATTTGTAAGCGCAGTATATCCGCATCTTTTGTTTTGCATACCTAACTGAACCTGTCTACATGCTTCTCTTTCATTTGTTTTACCATCTAAATGGGAAGCAGCCATTTCAGTCGCTACTGAAATTATATGGCTAGCTAAGCAATCTGCATACTGATTTGTTTTTTCTGAATGCTCCTCTTTCTCAACAGCCATTTCAGAATGATCTTCATCTTCACTACTCTCCACTTCTTCAGAAAGTGACCGCATGAGTTTCAGCATAAATTCTTCATTTTCCAAAGAGTCATGTTCAGTTTCAGACAATTCAGTAACAGATGGATTGTACGGTGTAGAAGGTGGTGTCGCAGGTGCAAATTCCTTTGCTAGTTCTCCCTTGAGTTTCTTGGATAATTTTCTTAGGTTTCTTTCAGAACTACCTTGACATGGTACTAAAGGGGTTGGGGGGGGTGTATCAGGCATTACACGGGTATTTCCATCTTGGAGACTTGATTTATCTTCCATCTGCAAAGCATCTTCACTGCCAAACATCACTGAAGAAAAGCTATTTGCACGCAGAAAACAATCAGCCTGCCTGTAAGCCAAAGGTCCTGGCGATGGTTTGTGAGTATCGTGTTTTTTAGAGGGCCTGTTTAAGCACGTTACTGAGCAGCTTCCTGTGTCAGTGAAGTCCTCTAGAAAGTGCCTAGCAAAAGTCACAGCGGAACAAGGTGGTGGCGATTTTGAAGAAAACCTGTGTCCTTTTTGATCCTGCCAACAATCTTTAGATTCTGAAAAACACTGAACAGAATGAGTTGGAGTAAGAAGAAATTTACATGGATTATTCAAAGGCATCTGTTGTTGTTCTGCAATTATAGAAACATTACTTTGTTTCTCAGCCTCTTGCTTCTTTATCACACATTGTTCTTTTCTACCGATACCTGTGTAAGTCTGTGAGCTCACATGACATGCTAAATTCTCACTAGTGCTGCACAACACAGTTTTACTTTCATCCACAGACTGTTTTATGACATACTTTGCCAAGTGATCTGCAAACATATTCTTGGGGAAATCTTCACCAATACATTGCACATAAGGTTTTTTATCTATTATTTTTCTCGTTAAAAAATCTGTATACTCTTCTACTGCTTTTGTTACCCTAGATGAGGTTATGGCTTCGTAAGCTTCATTTACTATCATATCTACCATAGTTCCAGAGAAAGTATTAATGCCTTTTGACCCACTTGTTAATTCTGAATTATTGTTCATTCCAGATCTGTTATTTGGACGTTTTGTATCATTTTGGTTATGTAAGCATGATGGAGTACTTTCGGTGCTTTGACTGTGATCTGAAGTTAGGTATATATTTCTGAAAGAAGTGACTTCCTCCTCTCTCTTTCTGCTTGTGGAAAGTGGATGAGCGGGGTCTTTGTACACTTTCATATTGTCATCAGAATTCAGAGCAGGGGATATTTTTGCTTTATGAGCAACAGAGGAAACCTGAGGTTGACAAAGAGCTCTTCCAGCTAAGGGCACAGGTATTGAACTTACAACACCAGAGGTGCAAAACAGAGCTTGCTGTACTGTATATTCCTTCTCAGAATCTTGGATTGGCTTCAGTGTTGCCCTGTCATTAAGATTAGGAAAAACTGTGGAAGTCCGTGTTGACTCCAACATACTTTCTGCACTCACATATTTAATGTTGTCCATGGAAACACTAATGGCTGCTTGTGTTGTGAAGGTCACATCAACCTGAGACAGTTCAATAAAAGCCTCCTGAATGACAGATTCAGACAAATCTCTGGCATAGGATCTTACCACTTTGTCTTCGTAATCAAATGATGAAGGCTGTGCAGCTGTAGGTGTCGATGGATATGAAAACTGGCATACTTCCATGATTCCTTCAAACACAAGCTCTTCAGCAAGGTCTGCTGCAAACCGTGCAACAGTGTTGGTAAATATTTGTTTCTTTACATGCCGCAGTTCCTTCAAAGCACCAGTTATAGCTTCGCTCACCAAAAAGCTTGCTATCCCATTAATGGCACGCTCCTTCAGGGAGACTGCTCTACGTCTTCCAATCTCATAAAAAGCCATCTGAAAGACCGAAGAAGTCAACCTAGCAGCCAAATGGCAAAGTGCATTGGTGCATGAAGAAACACCTTTTTGCAGGTCTTTAAATGCACTGCCAAAACTTTTTTCAACTAATTCAGTTGCAAATTTTTGAATGCTGTCTCTAATCATCAATGACTTATGTTTAGATTTTGCTTGTTTATCTGGCTCCTTACTAGTTTTCATCTTGAGATCTCCAGCTTGACCTTTTTTCTCTTTCAAAGCAATCCCTTTGTGTTTTGAATCATTTTCTGCACATACTTGTTCTGATGAGGACTTGGAATGAAAAACAGAACCTAGTATTTCAAATGAAACACTATCAGCATATGCTGAATAACTGTTATAAACTGCATCATGGTGATTTTGACCCGTCCCATCTCCACCAAGGTTAATTCGACATAAACATTCAGAAGAACCACAGCTCCCTAGTGGACTGAAAGCTGATGATCTAATAGGGCTGAACAAGCCTCCATTCTCTTCCCCTGGTGTTTTAACTGGGCGAGGGGAATCCGGGACATCAAAGACGCTGCTATATGGTGATTCTGGTTTAAGAGGAGTTGGTTTCTTTACATTGGCTGGGAGAGTGGGACGATCAAACTTGAATTTCTGAGGATTCATTGTAATGCTTGCAGAAGATAATTGTTCATGGCCAGTCCTCCTTTTCTGGGAGGGATTCCCTAGGATGGGATCCCTAATAACTTTACAAGAGTTTTCCAAGGCTTGTTCCAGCTCATCAAACTGATCAAAACTATCAAAAAATTCACTTACTTCTGAGTCTGAATCCTCTATACCATCTTTCACTACTGGAATTTTTGGCAGCTGAAGTTTTGCCTTTAAGCTTTTTTGATAGCCTTCTTCATCTAAGAAGATTATGGGGCTTGGGCTGGAGCAATCTGACTCAGAGGATTCAGCTGGAGAGGAAGAAAACAATGTTTTACACAAAAAATTAACACCTTGATCACAAGGATTATATGGCTTATAGAAACTCCTTTGTATCCAAGGATCAGAAATTGAAGTTGTAACTGAATTTTTTACTGAGGACAGTTCCTTAAGTCCCAAAATATCAATCAAAGTAGAAGATCTGGTAGATGACTTTCGATGTGCAGAACCCACAAGGAACTTTGAGTCAACAGCTTCTAAACATTGAGAAGGGATGGTCTGTGAAGCAGTATCTCGATGGTTTCGAGAAGTAAAGCTGGATGTACCTGAAAAGAAATTAAAAAAGAAGGAAAAAAAAATAATAAAAAAAGATTGCTTCCAAACCAAGACTTTCCACATAACTACATAAAACAGGACAGATTTTGATGGCAACAGCTGGGCTTGTTATTGTTGCAAAATGCTAGCTGATCTTTCATGATTAAAGCATCTTTCATTTTTTACAAATCCTATTATACTAATCTAATCACTGACAAATTCACGTATTTTTTAGCACATGAAGTAGAATAAGACTCTATTTGATCTGCATCTGACACTGTGATTAGAATCTTTGGTTTAGATAAACTTGTGAAAAGAACAACAAAAAACTTAAATTTTCAATTGCATAATACCCCTTTACAAACCATGACTAACGTAAAAAAACTCCTGCTTATT
Source organism: Falco biarmicus (assembly GCF_023638135.1). Lineage (NCBI taxonomy): Eukaryota > Metazoa > Chordata > Aves > Falconiformes > Falconidae > Falco > Falco biarmicus. The sequence goes on from NC_079289.1 coordinate 33,748,909, forward strand.
TACATTTACTTTCTCATAAGATTCTGACAGCCTAAATTTCAAATAACAATTTCTACAAGTCAACAGCATGCAAGAACTTACCAGCACTTTGTATCTTTGAAGGCTCATCTTCATCTAAGTGTTCAAAAGCAGTGACAAAATCATCCTCAATTGAAGAAACTGACTGATTAGTGTCATCATCTTCTCCATGGGATGCCTCTGTTTGATGTTTTTGCAATGAGTTTACTTCCACTACATATCTTACGCCTGTGGTATACTTGCTCAGCAAGGTAAATATATAATCAACCTTGATCCTTGGGAACGAAGGAGACAGTCTCATCACACAAAACACTTCAGGAAGCTGATTCTTGAAAAAGAGAGCAACAAGAAAACAAACATAACAATCTTAGAATTATTTCAACTGTCAGGAATGGCAAGAGATTCCTTCAATGCATTTTTATGAACAGTAAACAATTTACAAGTATTTTAAAGACAAGAAAATGCACGTTAAAAATCTGTAAAGGAAGACAGTATTTCAAAGCATGTTTATGCTGAACAGTACCTCAGTTTATATGATATTTGTTTCTTCAATGTATTTTTTCCCTTATATGCAACATAACTACATTTAACATGTATAATTAGTCGATATGGCTTTAAGAAGTTTGCTTTAACAACATTTATAATTGGAACTAATAAAATTAACATAATAATAATGGAAATACTAGTAAAATAAAAATAATGGCACTTATACAATTAACATCATTTATAACTGTAAATAATTTTTTGGTAAGAAAAGAGCCCACTGAGTTTCATGAACACCTGACATTCTCTTAATTTTTGGCACCTCTGTTCCAGGAAGAAAAGTCCGCTGAGGGTGAAAACTGTATCTGAGCAGAGATAGGTAACTTGACACGTTTCATCTTCTTCCCAAATTGGCAGTGAAAGGGACTAAAGCCTAGCAGAAGCATTGGATCAGCACTATAATTAAATATCTGTTAAATATTTTCTGTTAATAACACAGCACTTGAAAACACCAAGTTTGAGATTTTCTAACATTCATTTTAAAGAAACCACAGAAACATAACGACATTAATACTACTGTGGTTAAGATGGCTCAAAAACAAAAGCAAGGCAAGTTGTGATATGACTACACTCTTTATGAAGCCAAATATAAAGCTTCTGTAATTAAGACATACAAGAAGACACAAAATTTTTACCTGATGTTTCATGACATAAGGTTTTGCCAAGGTTTTCTTTAAATCTTTTAGAAATATAACCTCGTTTTCTTTCAGTTTGCACAACTGGAACGATTTCAAAACATCTGGAAGCTCTACAGAAACAGCTGCCAACTCCTGATTTAAATATACAAACATATTGAGAGTACAAAGTGAAATAAATAACATGTAAATGATAATGGTTTTGATCTCATATCCCCCATAAAGAGTAACAGCTGCTTATTTTGGTAAAGTTTTTCTCTTCTTGCCTATTCCCTGACCCATCCCCCACTTATTTGTTTGAACTGTGGTGTAAAGCTCATGTAAACAAGCTTTAATTCAGTCCACACTCATCCCCAGCTCACTCTTCTACCAAAAGAAATTCCACTGTTTCTCATGGGACAGAAGAGCCTTGAAAGTCACATAGGAGAATCTTGTAAGCACTGAAAAGCAGCTGCACATCCTGTAAGGTATGAAACTATAAAGAGGACACTGAACTCTGCTAATAATGGTTCTCAGTGGATCTCTACATGCTCTTAGTGTGCTTTACTGGAATGGTGTTTTAGTCCCCTATTACAAAAAAAAGGACAAGGCACTTCTTTAACCATGATCTTAGATAACTTGTACATTTACCTACTATAAAAAAGGCCTAGATTTTTTTTTTCTCAAACACCAAAATTCATCCATCTAAAGAACTAGGTACTACTAAGAAGACATCACCAGTGCTGAAGAACATTATTTTCCAATATAGGTAAGATATATACTGTACCTGCAAATGAGCAGTACCCATCTCTTCAGCAAAACCTATAAATGTAATCTGTAAAATAAATACATGAACATATTGAAATACAGAAATAACTTTTTTGTCTTCCGCAGATATTTAAGAGTTGAAATTCAGCAGGATTTACCATAAAACTTCATTCTACTGCCATGAAAACCGTATCTTGAGGGTAGCATAGCTTGCTCAAACAGTAGCACAAAGTCTTAGATATAAGAATAATAACGCTACACTGTTTGATTTGTGAAAGGTCAGATCAGACTGAAAAGCATATACAACATTTAAAACCCACTACACAAAAGCAGCCCATTGGCTGGTATACACCGAGCAACACATACAAGCCTCATTACATCTGTTAAAATAAACATGATTTTGCAAAGATCAGTGCTCATCTGTCCTTGCTTCAGGCTGGACACATATAAATCAGTTCCAGTCTGAAATCTGTCCATGCTAACAAACTGTGATACATTTGGATATACTGAAGAAAGCATAATGCTAACACATTATACAATTTACCATGTAAATTGATTAGCCTAAGGCCAAAACACAACAGATTACTTAGCCACATGTTTGCATGCAATATCCAAGTAGACAAATCGCTGAAGTAAAAGAATTAAAACCTCCATTCAACCTCAAAAAAAAAAAAAAAAAAAAAGTCGTCTTATCAGGCTCAGGAACCTGGAATATGTCAGAAATGTCAGCTTTACCTCAGGTTTTTCTGTTTGTGGACCGGGAGGTATTTTATCCCATATTGTCCGTCTATTCTGTCTGCAGGTACCTTGTATTGTTCAACATGAACAGACCAAAGTGAGACAGTCACTACTCAAACTTTGTTTCAAATGTCGGATTGCCTCAGTCCTCATTTCGTATCTCCCTGATGACAAATCAATCAGGTATCTGCATGCTCCAAAAAAATCCCAAGGCATTTCTTTTCAAAGCAAGGTTGTAAGAAAGTAAATTTTGCTCCCATTTTGTAGATATGGAATAAAGCACAAAGATTAAACACTTCCACTGATGCTTGGACTCAAGTCTGATATGGCTTGGATTCAATTATTTCAGAGTGATATGCAATAGACTGAATTTTATGTACTCAAACCACAGCTCATATGAAATTTCTAGCAGCTACACCCTGTTACTCTAAGGTAGCTGGTTGGTTCTCAAGTTTAGAAACAGCAAAGAATATAACTATGTTTATAATCATTTATTATTAACAGATTCACCTACTTGCTTGGGCATATATAGAATCTCTGAAAGGGACAGAGCTAGAAAAAGAAATGGCTGAAGAACAATTCTGTTTTGAACTGTATTTGAGTTCTGAATGTCTTATTTCAATGTGTGACCCAAAAAATTCCAAGTTTTCTTTTAAACTGAAACCATACTGAAGTATGAAAAATTCTGACTTTTTTATTTCAGGGGGTCTTACGCTGGGAAGCTATGCACCCCCAGAAAAGATCTTGTTTACATCCACTTACCCTTAGTTCAGTTATGACATCGTAAGTGAAACAATGCTTCGCAGTAGCATTCCAAGTAGCTCCAGACAAATTACAGGTCTCCAGCACTGTATTCACTGTGTTAACTATGAAATGATCCTGTTTGAGCAACATAACCCTCAATTCTTACATCTTTTCTTCAACTCCTAAATCTCTCATCTGCGCATCTGCAAGACACCTTTCAACTACTACATCGTTTTATCTGTACAGTACCCACAATATGAACTGAATTCCTCCACAGAAAAGGCAAAATAGCAAACAATTTAAAGGACTTGGAAAAAACTAGTTCTCTGAAGAACATTATGGAGGCTTTAGGGTTTGTTGTTCTTGGGGCTTTTTTGATAGCTTGCTTTTTTTTTTTTTTCTTTGTATGGGTGTTTCCTCTTTTGTCTTCCTACATGTCCTTTCCTTTTCTTCAATATAATGATTCCAACCCTTTCCTTCTCCCATGGGACAACTCGTGCAAGGTAGGGCAGTACGCAGGAGTCACAGCTTCACACAAATGAAGGCCAACCAGTCCATATGTACACTGATGGGCCACCAGACTGCTGTCAAAGAGAACACACCACTGCAGAGTCTGCGTATTTTTGCCTCAATGACAACACTAATTTGGATTTCTTTACTGTGCCTGAACTCCAGTTTTCACAGGATAATCACCTTTTAATACCTCGAACATATCTGAAGTTAGTACACCAGTTCAAAAGTTGTTGGGGAGTTGGCCAGGGTGATAGAAGGCCAACAGTCGGTAATACAACTCTTTTCTTTAAACTAAAAATAGTGCATGAGGCACTGTATTTGAAGGTTATCATAACCCATAATCCCAGAGAAAATGAAATAAAATGATACAGGAAAACCTAAATTCTGGGTTTTACAAGTCTAATTATCTTTGCAGTCCCAATAACACTCTTTTAACGTTACTCTGCAGGTGTCATTCCCTGTATTTCCTAAGAAAAAAATACCTGTTCTGTTGCAGGATATCGACCCCCATATTTCAACTACAGGGCTCTTAATTGCTTGCGCTAATAAGGTAACTAAATATAGTCAGCTATCTTTCTCCATAGGGACCATCATTACAGGCATATAAAACATGCTGGCAGCTATTTGTTAGGTTTGCTACAAGATGAAAACAAAACCTGGGGGTGGGCAACATTTGAGGGGTTTTGTAGATTCTAGAGCACAGCCTGTCTGAACAGGCACAGACAAGGTTTTACCTCCTCCTCCACCATTTAGGTCTTCTTCCTTACCTCTGCTCTGTCACAGCTCTTCATCTTTAACAAATTCAGCTTCCTGCCTGCTCCCTAAAGGTTTCATACAGCCGCAACCACACCGTGCAGCAAGTCCCAAACCCCCTGGTGTTACCCATGCAATCCTAACCCATCTCTGCTGGTCACACAACCTGCCTCTCCCCTTCCTCCTTATCCAATTGTCAGTCTTCCTTAACCACTTCCTAAGTCTTTTTAGCTTTATTTCTCCCTATTTCAGTTCCTCCACCTGGCGAGTTCAAGTCATCCTTTCCTTCTCTAAGCTCCTTGTCAGGCCTGTCAACTACTACTTAGTAGTCTTCTAAGACACTTGATAAGCGATATATGGTACACATTGCTTCTTACTTTTTTCTTTTCCCTTTGGAGAAGCTGCTGTCTTCTAACTCAAACTGCTCTAGTCATTTGCCCACACAGCTTGAGATTTATCTAGACAGTCCTGCATTCTGCCCAGATCTACTTCTCTCCACACCCTGTCCAGCTATTGGCCCATCTGTATTAATGTAAAAGAAGTCTAGATCTGTGATGTTGAGGCTTGAGCTTTTAGTGCTGAGCACAGGACAAACCAAGAGCAATCAGTTAAAATTTATCCTCAGAGCTGGATCAAAATGTTCTGCTACTTTGTTAGGATACTGTCTCCACACCCTCAACCACAGGAGTGCTCACAAATGCAGAACACTCAGTTACACAGTTTTTACTAAATCATCTATCTACACATTTTGGTTTTTTAGTTTCATAAATTCTACAAATCAGAGAAAAGTCATCTTGAAATGTCACAGCTCTTTTCAAGTCTACAGTGACTGAATTCAAGAATGACAACAGCGGGCAGAGATTTTACAGCCAGTAACAGCACTGTTCACATTTAATATCATGCAACGTCCCATACTGCTTCAAGCTAAATGGTTTTATATCATAGCCACAAAATATATATAAATGGTCAAGTTATGCCACACCTCAATAAAATTATCTTGTTCTTCCTGACTTAGACACTCCTCTGATGATACACTGCATAACTCTTTTCTGCTGTGTAGCAGTGACTTCATAGAGTGCAGTACACCTTCACCAAAACTCTGAAAAACAATGAAAAAAATGTAAGAAAAAAATGCATTTTCAGTTTTGGATACAGGGTCCATTCATCTATCCCCTGCCCCCCATCCGTTTCCCTACTCTAAGTACCATGTTTGAATTTTAAATTTACTTCAGGACATGAAAGTGAAACAGCTAAGTTGTTTTCTTCAAGCAATACTTTTGTTCCAAATGAAGTGGACCATTCTGTATTAAAAAAAAGGTGAGAACATGCTGACTTGGAAAAAAGAAACAGATGAATCCAAGAAGAAATCCAAGCCCCATCTATTCCTTGCATCAAAGCCCGTATATGGAACTTCTTCATCAGCTTGTCCTTAAAAAGGATGAAAAACAAATTTAGCCAAGAAAAGTAATGGAGGTGGTTTCAAAAGTCAGAGGGGAAGAAAAACAAAAAAAACCCAAAGAAAATCTACACACATTCTCCTTTCCCATTCCTTGAAGGATATGAAACAACTGTAATTTAATTCCATGTAAATACTTCTTGCAACGATTCTTATATTTACACTTATGGTGACATGCAAGTACCCACACATGACTATAAAAGGCTTAAGAATCTAAGACTTTCTCCTAGTGTAACAAAGTGCAGCAGAACAGAAGAATTATCATCACTAGTATCTGAAGGCAAATAAAACATGACAACAGAACAACAAATCCTGTTTCATTCAGCTTGTAAAAATGACAACATCCCCTCACTTGTTTTAGGAAGTCAGCAACTTTTTTACTTTAAAATTGTCAACTCATCTAGCAAGTGGTAGCGTTAAGAAGAAAAGTAAGATCACGACGTGGTTACAAAATGTTAATCTGGTTATTTATCTCTACACGAGTGCCCTGTTAAAAACGAAGTGAGAAATCAGTGTGTCCAACTTATGACGAGTTATTTCAAATTTGCATAGCTTCTTAAACAATAGCAGAAGTACTAGGTAGCCAAATCTAGTCAGATAACGTTTTGCATTTCTGATACTCCCACAGCAAAAACTTTTTTTTTTTTTAATTTATGGTAAAAAGTGATCTTACATATTACAGTTAATCCTCGAAAAAGATCTGTTTTTTCCCTGTAGAAAAAAAGGTATCAAGTACTACTACATGGGAAGCCAAATTATTATATCATGTCCAGTGTCACCATGTTTGCACTCATGCTGATAAAAAATTAGGAAAGCATTTCTAGAATGAATAGACAAAAGCAAAATAGAAACTTCACTTCAGAATCCTTCAAACTACCAAAACATATTTCAGATTGTTAGCAAGCAAGGCTCAGACTACCACCCTGACAACCAAGGCCAAGTGACACTGAAGCAGTCGAACCAGTCATTTTTATAGAAAATAACAGCTGAACTATTTTAAAATGTGTTTTAGGCAGTTACAGGGTCATTTGAAATAAATTGATAAAATGTTCATCTATTTTCCACTTTCATCTACTCCTTTGTCTCTACGTTAAGATGCAATCTACCTCCACACCTTAGTAACACATCTTTGTACTTTCCAAAGTATGCTCACAGTGTCTTTCTCTTTGATTCTCTGGATCTTCCAAATTTACAGGTGGCTGCAATACAAGTATTGCTCAAAGACTCTTCCCCAGTAATTGCTCCATTCATATCATACAGAACTCATTTGTGAAGTCCAGCAAGCATGTTGAAATGTCTCATTTTCAGCTTCTACAATAATTTAATCAGTCACAGCACTCAAAATAATAATTAAAAAAAAAAAAGCCATAGAACGCAACCTGCTAATTTTCTGCAGACCAACAGTGATCCAGTTTGAGAAGGGCTCATCATTATTCTCTATTGGTTAAGTTTTCAAAGGCTACAAACTATTATATATACCATTTTTATAAGCAAGTACTTCCCCCTAGTTTAACATCCTGAAAGGCAGGATGAATAACTAGAACAGAAGTATGGTATTAGGAAGTACTGAAGCGAAGGAAAATTCAAGACTTTGGAGAACCAAGTTGAAGTGGGAAAAGAAGAATGATGCAGCCATCAGAAAAATCTCCCCTAGGTCTGGAAGAACCAGCATACAAGACTATATGCAGGTCTGGCAGCACACTGATGGTGGCACTCCACAACTGAAGAGATAAATAATCACATTTAAAAGGGAGGAGGAAGGAGGTAGTGTGTGTTTTTAAGATCATATTAATGAATATTAAAAAATCAGAACATGAAAAAACAAAGATATGGAAATTAACAGGCACAATACATACACAGAAAAAAGATCTATCTATTTGGACTTCCATAGATTATTTACATTGAAATATATGAAGAGTTAACAAAACCAGAAACATACACAGAAAAAAGATCTCATCTATTTGGATTTCCATAGATAATTTACACTCAAATACATAAAAAGTTAACAAAACCGGAAAAACACAGTCTTTACTAATAAAACTGTTTCTGGAAAAGAAGAATTTGCCTGAATGCAGATAGCAAAGGGGGTTTTTTGAGTATAGAGTAGATGTAGTCAGTAACCCAGTAATCAACTTCCTCAAAATTTATCTTGAGACTGAAGTCAAGTATCATCATCATAATTAATAAATTTAATAAAGAAAAAAAAGTAAATATGTAGATGAAACCTGATGATAATTCAAAGTAAGCAGAAGTCATCAGTGAAGAGGAAGAATAGCAAATCACACGGGAAGAACTTGTTCAACATGAGAGTATTTTAAAATGCAACTATAAGAAGTACAAATTTATGTCCTTAAAACTATAAGCAAGCTTTAAAACAGAATTGTGAATTCACAAGCTGTAAAACGGAAGACCTGAGTTGACTTCTTGAGGTCAATATGACACAGCACTGAAAATAGCAAACGTGACCCTAGTACTCATCCTTTAGTGAAAGAACTGACATCAGTCATTGAGAAGGACATCCTATGTAATTGCACGTACAGTAACATCCACATGTAAAAAGAAGATTAACTCACGACAAGCCCAGAAAGTAGGACTATGAAGGATAATCGCTGGAATACAGAGGCTTTCATATAAAAGCAGACTAAAACCATAGTTTACAGAGTTTCCAAAAACCAAGGCTAACAGAGGACAGATCACTCACTGTAAAAACATCACGAGGGTGAACATCAGCCGAAGAATAATGACATCCATGAACAAGCAGGCATAAATTTGCTGTGAATAGCTTCAGCCTGGAATTCCCAAGATTCTTAGCTATTACAGCAGTGTGGTTTGTAAAGACTTAACACCAGCAGTAGGTGTTTTTTTGTTTATCTCTCCTCATTAATTGTGAGACTACATTTATTAAGCTTTTCATATTCTTATCAAAATTGGGCTTGTGACAGCAAAGGACTGGACTTATTGTCAGAGAAATTCTGTAATCCAACAATGAAAGCAAGCTCCCTCACAACCCCAGCCTAGGAGACAGACAACTACATTGAAAACTGAAAACCAACAAGTTTCCAAGACTATCAGTTCAGTTTAAGTAAGGACAAAAGGTCATCTTCAACAAAAGCATGTAACTTGTTTTTATAAATAGTATAACTACTTCCAATATACATCATCACATGGGCAAAAAAACCCTAAAGGAATCTAAAAAGCTCTACTTGCTAAATCTGCGCAGTCTTTCCTCACAGAAATTCAAAAGTCACATCTCTCAAGAAATCATATTTCAGTCACGAGCACAGATATCAAACTAAGTTATACTAGGGGGAAAAAACCAAAAATATCCTCAAATGTGCACAGAGCAAGACAGACCCGAACAATGCAAATCCTCGTCACACCTCTAGCTCAAGTGAGCAATTCAAAGTTTTGCACTGTCCCTTTTGGGGCCAGCAAATCAAGAAGTCATTATCTATGGATCCTTCACACTACACTGGAGGAAATTCTATACTAATCAGTTGCATTAACTATTGTAAACATCTGTTCTCTAACATCCCAAACAACCCACAAACCTCTAAGATGCCATGATCAGCAGAGAAATCAAGTCCAGTGCTAGAGACATGTTTACTCTGCTCTTAAGTAATAAAGCAGCTCTTCCTGATTTCATGTGCTGTAAGATTTAAATGGACTGAATATTCTGAAGTCATTTTGTAAAAATGGAAACTTAGGCTTTACCAGTTTAGGCTGCACTGACTTTGAAGAGCTACTATTGCAACAATTCTTGTTAAGTATTAGGAAGTGTTATGAAAAGGACGTGAATCAGACTGAAAGCTGTGAATCAACAGAAAATGAAACACTGTGTGATTCTGACCACCCTACTGCCTGGCTCTATGAGAAAGAATCGAAGTTCCACACTATAATCTCAGTAGCCACCCCTCAGGGAAACACCAAGAGGACACAGCCACAAATCAAAACACTGGCATCTGCCTGTATGAAAATGCAGAATTTTGAAGAACACCTGAGAAGGGCCAAATTCATGTTCCTAGAACCACACAATCCAGAATGCTCAATGGCAATTAACAGAGTGGTTCTCAGAGCTAATATGGTAGGCAACCATTAGAATCAGTGATGAACCACTGGTCACTATCATTATTAGAAAGATGTTTCTGCAACACAAAGGTCTAAAAACCTGGGGGGTAGGGGGTATCAGTTTGTTTGGGTTTTTTTTAACTGAAGAGGAAAAACAAAGGGCAGACTAAAAAAGTCCTCTAAAATCCAGTTTATGTTTAGGTTAAGAATGCAAAATGACTATGTAGTTAAAGAACTCTGTTAGAGCTGGAAATTTCTCATAAATCAATAACACACGTTTTTATACCATGTGTCTTAAAATGAGAAAGCATCACCCATAATTACAAAATCCTTAATATGTGGCAGTTAACATTCCATATCAGGACCTGGAACAACAGATTGATTGCACTTTCTACAGGATATATACCACCAACACCGTTTCCTGAAAACAATAAAAGCTGCTTATGGAATAAAATAAAGCTATTTTCATGCAACAAGATACTTCCTTGCACAGTTTCTCCTCTTAAGTGTTGCACACACCTGCAAATAAAGAATTTATTAGTAATCAGGGAAGACCTAGAAAAATACTCATCTGTATTCAACTGCCTTGAGAAATATGACTGGATATATAAATTTCTTCCTTCAGGACAAACTGCAGCTTTCATTTGAGTAAGTACTCACAGCAGTTGCAAGAAAAATTGAGGAAGAGTATTGCAGTTCTCCAAGCTGAAGTGACAAAATTTAGAAGAATAAATAAATAAAAGCTGTTGAAAAAGAGCCTACTAATGTCCTTCATAAATGCTAGACATATTTTCTTTTTCACCAAAGCACTGCCTAGAAGTTCATGTAAACACAAGAATAACACAGTAAAAAAACCAAGATGTAAAGATACAGATATTACAGCAAGCCCTAACACAGAGTTCACAGAACAGTTTTCAATGAACACTACATATTTTTTATGACATATAAACTTGAAAAATCTGTGCTCAAAATAAAAGTTACACTCCAAAAAATAAAGCAAATTTTAGCAAGCAAATGCATCATGATTTCATCATCTCACCTTAAAACAAGAGATGAAGACAGGAGACAAAAGCATGCACCCCTTGCTTAAACTACTGTCTCCCAGGTCAACTACACTGAATATGCCAAAGCATAAAGCAAAGGCAGTTTCTTTGCCTCCTTGAAATGTTAGACAACTAAAATTAAAAGGAAAAAAAATGCAAAAAACCCCAACCAAAACTACCAGTCCACCTGGTTCACTATTAGACTGTCGTGATAAAGACTGAAAAGCTCTGAAATATTTTTCTTTTTTTAAATACAGATAATTACCTTTTTCATGGATATCCTTGGTTTCATTCGATTGCCCTGAGTCCTGGCGTACATATCCATGATTTTACCAATCTTAGTATTCGATGAAAGAAGTCAACCCAAAAATACCTACAAAAAACATTTATACCCATTATTTTGTTTTCCCATTTAGTTTGTATACATTTTGAAAATGCAAGTAGAGAAAACAAGAACCACTAAAAACAATTAAAAAGCATTTTAAAACAGAAATATTGAACATCACACTATCCATTCTGACTGTTGCCCTTAAAAAAGTATCGCCTTAAATTTCATGCATTGTTTTAAAAATTGTTAAAACACACACCTTCCAGTTAGTTCCAACATTTTTCTTTAACTAGATTTCAAGGCTGCACTGGTGGGGTCATGGGAACTTTACATTAAATATGGTTTCACTATCACTGATACCCTGGTGAAGTTTATCAGCAGATTCCTGTACCATACTATGCATCAGAATCACCAGAATTCAACAATTAAGAGGAAAATGTACTACTTACCCACTCAGCCAACTGGCTTATTTATTTGTCAACTGTTAAGTACCACAGACAAACACTAGTGATCCCTGTTAAGGCTAACATGTATCAACAACCTTGTTCTCTGGCACTGCTCTGGGCAGTCCTGTCTTTGCTGGTGAAACACAGGCGACCAAAGATGCATTTACCAGCACTCTTACTTCACCAAAGCAGGCCAGAAGCTACCCTTATTGATCTTAAACGTAATCCTAATAACAAGAACCAAAAAAAACAAAATCAAGAGCAATGAAAATCAAACCAAGTTTAGCAAGTTTCCCTGTTTAATCAGCAGCAATGAAAAGAAATAATCTATTTTGTTTCATTAATCTCTAAATCCCCCCAAACAGACAATAAGTATAGAGTATTAATGAAGAAATTTATTAATATTATTATTAATGTGCTGTGCTTGTAAGTTCTATGAAACTTTTAATACTTCATCTTTTCCCACAGTCACACCATTCAGCCAGGAAAAAGAACTCTTAGACTATCCAAAATAAACCAGGTAAGGAGGAAATGCATGTAAAAATGACTGCAAAATAAAAAATAAACACCAAGACATCAGAGTATAGGTCTCCTTTGCACAACTGCTGGCTGGGTTTTCTTGATCTCATCTCAAGCACATACTTAACCTTTATATGGGAAAGAAATCTTTATATAGGTTTGTCCTTGAGTATATGTAATCTAGATGAGTAGTGGCACCAAGTAATTGTATTATCTTCCCCCTCCAACACCTTTAAAAGTAAAACCTCCTCAAGAGGCGCTCCAGAGAACTACAGGCCTGTCAGCTTGACCTCGGTGCCGGGGAAGGCTATGGAGCAGACCATCTTGAGTGCCACCACACAGCATGTGCAGGACAACTGGGGGTCAGGCCCAGCCAGCACGGGGTTATGGAAGGCAGGTCCTGTTTGATGACACTGATCTCCAAGATGACCCACCTAGTGAATGAGGGAAAGGCTGTGGATGTTGTCTACCTGGACCTTAGTAAAGCCTTTGACACCATCTCCCACAGCATTCCCCTGGAGAACCTGGCTGCTCGTGGCCTGGGCGGGTATACTCTACGCTGGGTAAAAAGCTGGCTAGCTGGCCGAGCCCAGAGTAGTAGTGAATGGAGTTACATCCAGCTGGTGACCAGTCACAAGTGGTGTTCCCCAGGGCTCAGAACTGGGGCCAGTCCTTGTTCAACAACCTGGATGAGGGGATCAAGTGCACCCTCAGCAAGTCTGCAGATGACACCAAGCTGGGTGGGAGTGTTGATCTGCTGGAGGGCAGGAAGGCTCTGCAGAGGGATCTGGACAGGCTGGACCAATGGGCTGAGGCCAGTTGCATGAGGTTCCACGAGGAGAAGTGCTGGGTCCTGCACCTGGATCACAGCAATCCCACACGTGGCTTGCAACAACTACAGACTCGGGGAAGAGTAGCTGGGAAGCTGCCCAGCAGAAAAGGACCAGGGGATCCTGGTTGACAGTCAGTTGAACATGAGCCAGCAGTGTGCCCAGGTGCCGAAGGCGGCCAACAGCATCCTGGCTTGTATCCAAATCAGTGTGGCCAGCAGGACCAGGGCAATGATCATCCCCCTGCACTCAGCACTGGTGAGGCCGCACCTCGAATCCTGCGTTCAGTTTTGGGCCCCTCACTGCAAGACAGACACTGAGGTGCTGGAGCGTGTCCAGAGACGGGCAACGGAGCTGGGGAAGGGTCTGGAGCACAAGTCTGGTGAGGGAAGTGGCTGAGAGAACTGGGGCTGTTTAGTCTGAGGAGACTCGGGGGATCTTACTGCTCTCTCCATCTACCTGAAAGGACGCTGTAGGCAGATGGGGGTCAGTCTCTTCTCCCAGATAACAAGCATCAGGACAAAAGGAAATAGCCTCAGGTTACACCAGGGGAGGTTTAGAATGGGTGTTAGGAAAAATTTCTTCCCCATAAGGGTGGTGAAGCATTGGAACAGGCTGCCCAGGGGCATGGTGGTATCACATATCCCTGAAGGTGTTTACAAGTAGAGCGGTACTTAGTGACATGGTTTAGTGATGGACTTGGCAGTCCTGGGTTAGCGGCCGGACTTAATGATCTCAAACCTCTTTTCCAACCTAAATGATTCTGTAATTCTACAATTAATACAACAGCAAGAGATTATTAGGTACACCCATTCACATTCCACTTTGATTTCAGTTTTCCCTCTTAAAGATAAACTTGCTAGAGTCTGAGGGAAAAAAAGTTACACTGATGTAAATAAACTCCAATATTTTAATCTCTGGGGCACAGCATCTCTCTTAACTGGATATCTGAAGTTTGGAAAATTCTGACAATGGCATGAAGCAGCTAGGTCCATGTTAGATTACATAAATAATTTATAAATACAATAAATACAACTAAAAAACTCAAATCGTAGTAAACTTGTGTGGGTGGAAGATTAAAAAACACAACATGTTTAAACACAACGTGTTTTTTAAAAAAAGCCATGTATACAAGAAAAAGAAATGCACCTCGCTTTTCCCCACTGCTGTATCTTAAATGACTAATCCAGTCTGTTAATCTAATCATATCAGGGAAATACCCTTAGGAATATCCTTGTTCCAAGAAGAGCCATCTATATGAAAAGCTGGTTTCTCACATAGGGTCAAGTCAATTACTTGAGCTCTATGTTTTTGGACTGATCATTCCTTGCAAGAATTTTAATAAAGCCCAGCATAGCAAAATCATGGAGGTGACTACAACCATGTTGGATTCTGCAGTATTTACTCACTACTATCTACAGTAGTAGATATCAGTGATACAGTACTATTTACTTATACTATCTACAGCTGCGCTGCCTTCAGGCAGTAGGTTAAGTACTTTCTTATGGCACCGGCTAGTAAACTCTGGAGACATGAGCATCAACACCGAGCCACCTGCACTGTCACCTACCTCATGAAACCAACAGACTTGTAAATCACAGTACAAAGACTGAAAGAAAGATGCTGGACAGAAACTGTGCTGATTTATCAGCATAACACCATAACCATTTTGTCCTGTCTGCATAGTGTCATTCAGTACTTGAATTATACAGGTTCTCCCCATGACCTGTAGCACCTCAGCTCTCCATCATCCATTTCAAAGAAATCTGAAGGGTCCCACTTGTCCAACAATGCAACAAAACCTGAAAGTGTCTTTTTAATATACAAAAATACTATCCATTTTCAAAAGAGCAATGGTCCAACCAACTGAGAAGTACCTAAACATTAAAACTAACTGGAAAGGAAGTGAAAGCACTGACAAACAAAACAGCCTGGAAATATCTCGTTTCTTGTGTAATTAAAACCTACTCTTTAAAATTATTTTTACTTCTGCCTACTGTATAAACTTAATTTCCTCCTACTGAAAACTCAAAAAGGGGGGAATAATGAAAGAAGTATCAGATGTAAGAGGAACAGGAGTTTCCTCTCACTGAATACTTACCAGAAGACACTCAAACAGAAGAAAAAAACTGATCATGCAAATAACAGATGAATACCCACACAAAGTTTAACCATCCCTACCCTTCTACTGAGTTGGATCACCTTAAACACACGCAGCATGGGCAAGAAACAGGAGTTGAAGGTCATTGTGCTGCTAGAAAGCTACGACCTAGGTGCCGTTTCTGAAACATAGTCGGACGAATCCCATGACTGGAGTGTGGTTGTCAGTGGCTACAGGCTGTTCAGAAAGGACAGGCAAGAAAGGAGGTGTGGAGGCACTGCCCTCTACATCAAGAACCAGATAGTGTGTGAAGAGTTGTCTCTGAAGAATAGCCACAAGCAGGTTAAAAGCTTATGGCTAAGAATTAAGGACCGAGGCAACAAAGAGAGCGTTATGGTTGGTGTCTACTACAGGCAACTTGATCAAGGGGAGCCTACTGATGAAGCCTTCTTACTCCAGCTACAGGACGCATTGTGCTTGCAGGCTCTTGTCCTGCTGGGGAACTTCAATCGCCCTGGCATCTGCTGGAAAAGTCGGGTGGCGAGCTGTAGGCAATCCGAGACTCCTGGAATGCATTGAGGATAACATCTTAAGCCAGGTAACAGACAGCCCTACCAGAGGGAATGTGATATTGGACCTGTCAGTCACGCACACAAGTGAGCTGATCAGTGATGTCAAGGTTGGAGGCAGCCTGGGCTGTAGTGATCATGTACTGGTGGAGTTCACAGTCCTGAGGAGTATGGGTCAGGTGAAGAGTAAAGGCAGAACACAGAAATTCAGGAAAGCAAAATTCCAGCTTTGCATGGAGTTAGTCAACAGATGTCCCTGGGAAACTGCCCTCAGGGACAAGGGAGCAGAAGAGAGCCGGCAGATCTTTAAGGACGCCTTCCATGGAGTGCAAGAGCTCTCGATCCCCGGGTGTAAGAAATCAGGAAAGGAAGACAAGAGGCTGGCATTGCTAAGTTGAGACCTGCTCATCAAACTAAAGGGCAAGAAGGAAATGCACAGGCAGTGGAAGCAGGGACAGGTATCCTGGGAAGACTACAGGGATGCTGCCCAGTTCTGTAGGGATGAGGTCACAAAGGCCAAGGAGCTGGAGCTGAAATTGGCAAGGGATGCAATGCACCAAAAGAAGTGCAGCCAGCAGGTCGAGGGAGGTGATTCTGCCCCTCTACTCCACTCTGGTGAGACCCCACCTGGAGTACTGCATCCAGCTCTGGGGCCCTCACCACAGGACGAACATGGACCTGTTCGAGTGGGTCCAGAGGAGGACCACAAAAATCATCAGAGGGCTGGAACACCTCTTCTATGAAGAAAGGCTGAGAGAGTTGGTGTTGTTCAGTCTGGAGACGAGAAAGCTCTGGCAACACCTTATTGTGGCCTTTCAGTACTTTAAGGAGGCTTATAAGATGGGGAAATACCTTAGCAGGGCCTGTTGTAATATGACAAGGGGTAATGGTTTTAAACTAAAAGAGGACAGATTCAGACTAGATATAAGGAAGAATTTTTTTATGATGTGGGGTGGTGAAACACTGGCACAGGTTGCCCAGAGAGGTGGTGGATGCCCCACCCCTGGAAACATTCAAGGTCAGGTTGGATGGGGCTTTGAGCACCCTGATCTAGTTACTCATTGCAGGGGGGGTTGGACTAAATGACCTTTAAAGGTCACTTCCAACCCAAACCATCCTGTGATTCTATAAATCCACCTTTCCAGCGATTTGTTGAGGAACACCTTCCTCATCAGACCATGTAATAAGCATTTAGTTAGCTTTTCCAATCTTGTTTGAATATATGTAAGGAACAAAATTAAATAATCAGCTTAAGGAAATCCAACAGGAATTCTGCCATGGATTTAATCTCTTTGTATAAATTTATCCTATGCCTAGAATTTATTAAAAGTCAGTGTGTATTGACAGTCATTAGCTGACAGAAAGGAAGAATATCTTTTTTTCTGTAAAGTACAAAAGTGCTGAGTAAACCTCTTAAATTGCTATAAGGGCATACATGTACATGTGCACACCTACGTTAAAGGTATACAAGGACATGTGGAATTTGAACTGTACAGGCAATAAATTTGAACAACATGTAATATGTTCTTATTAGATTTCCAATAAAAGATTCTGGATGATGACAACAGTAGATCTATGATTATGTCTGCAAAAAGTATCTTTGTAGTACTGTCAATAAAGAAGATCTTTTAAAGAAAAAGTATTATTTTCCTTCAACACAATGACCTGAAGTGGCAAAAAGTATTTTGCTACAATTTGCAAAAGCCAGGTTTATATCAAATACTGGGCTTAGAAAGACTCACTCCAAATACAAAATTTAAAAATACCTTAAAAACAACAATATGTACTTTTATAACCTTAGCAAAACAATTGCTATTGAAAATCAAATTAAACAAGCCTACACTGACAAGCAGGCAGAACAGTCCAATGGATCCTTCTCAATTTCTCATTTCTAATGATTTATCACTTTCACTAATTGGGTTGGCAGTCCTGAAGAAGTCCATTTATAAAATGACAAGCTGTCTTGACCACATCCACACTAGCGGGTGCTTAGGGGTGGGCAGGGAATACATCATTGTTGGTCAGCATTAATGACAGTTATGAAAGGTTGGATCTGCTTTTTCTTGTTTGGTTCTAATTGTTTTACATCGCACTTCTGTCACATAGAACAAGCTTCAATAATTTCAAAAGAATCCTTCATTTTCTCTGCCTAGATCATCACCAAAAATCACGCCCACCCTTCCCCCTAGTCCTGGGTCTGGATTCTCAAATACATCCTGGGAAAAAATATTACTTGATGCACTAGAAATATCCATTAGTCAGACTTTGTGGTTTGCTCAATTAACTTTAAGTTTCTGTACTTTATTCTGTTGTGTATCTTGTACATAAACCAATTACGGGGGGGGGGGGGGAGGTAGGGGTGGTGTTGTACTATTTTCTAAGCAGTAGCTTTTTCTTAAGAGAACTTCCTCTTAGAGGAAACTTCACCAGGGAACACCTTGTTTAGGAGGTACTTTTTGGTTTTGTTTTGGTTGGTTGGGGTTTTTTAAGATTGTATCATATCAAAAGATGAACAGGAAAAGGAAATAGTCTCATGTATTTTATTATTTTTCCACACCGAGCAAGACTTTCTCCCCTATACTTTTTCAGCTGCCAACAGATGTTAAAGAATCCCTGAAGGATATGAAATTACAAGGCATCAACCAAGATGGCATCGTTCAATTACCATACCTCAAAGAGTCACCTTGCCTGCACCCCAAGAAATACTCCTGGATGAATGGGACCAACGTTATTTAAAAACACTTATTTTCTCAAGGATTAAGTAAATATTGGCAGTATCTATCATTAAGGCTAACTACAATTCTGAAAAAATCTTGCAAATACGAAGCAACGTAAGACTTACCAAGTGTAACATGGTTAAACTGGGTGCACTATGTCACTTCTCATTTTAGTACCACTGATCTTTCGCGGATACAATAAAAGTTGGTTTTTTCCTCCCAGTCTCACTCTGGCAATCTATCAGGGCACCAGTCAGAAGCCTATAACACCGGATCTACAGTTCATAGCCTTTTGGTTGCTTTTTCCCCCCCGGTGGACATCGGGGGAAAAACAGAGAAAGGTACTTCAGTCGTAACAGACATCCCCTCAGAAAAGCCAAGAAAGCAGACGAGCAACACCCGTCGTTCCTCCTCCGTTCAGTGAGGACAGGAATGAGGAGGAGGACGTGGGGAGGGAGGGGGAGGAAACACTTTAAAAGCGCGATGTTGAGACCGGGCTGAACTTCTTTAACCCGTGCGCATCAAGCACAAGGCAACCGCCGCAGGAGGCAACGCCAGCACACCCAGCCCCCGCACCAACCGCAGCACCACAGCGCGGCTCAGTCCGGCCGAGTCCGCACGCAACCCCGGCCGGGCAGCCCCCGGCTCCCCGCGAGGCCGCCCCGCCGGCGCAGGCCGCCGCGCCCACCGAGGGGCGCTCCGGGCAGGGCGGGGGCAGACACGGCGCGACCGCCCCACGCCGCGGGGCCCCAGCGCGGCGCTGCCCGCCCGCCGTTCCCTCTCCGCGCCGCGGCGAAGGGCGTCCCGCGCGGCGCGGCCCCGCCGGCGCCCTCCCCTCAGGTGCGTGTGCGCGCCGCCGCGGGGACCCGCCGCGCCCGTGCGGAGGGGTGCTGTCCCCGGCCACGCAGAGCCCGCGGGGGCAGCGCCAGCGGCGTTTCCTCCCCGCGGGGAAGGGCGGCGGAGGATGCCCTGCCCCTCCTCCGCCCCCCGGGAGCGGGACACCTGTGGGAGCGAGCCCCGCCCGGCAGGCCGCCCCCCGCCCCGCGCGGGGAGGGCAGCGGCGGGCCCCTCGGCCCCCAGCAGCCCAGCGGGGTGGGGGTGGCGGGCGAGGGCGCCCCGTACCTGGCTGACTCTTCAGTACCCGGCACGCGCAGCCATTTCGCCGCCGCAGGCAACGGAGCAGGCGCCCGGCCCCGCCACCGCCGCGGCGCAGCGACCCTCGGCCGCCCCGCCCCGCCCCCGGCTGCCCCGCCCCCGGCGCGCGCCTCCGCTCTCGCGACGCTTCCCACCAACCCCACCCGCCTGCCCCGGGCAGGAGGCAGGAGGGCGTCACGTGGCGGCTGTCGCCGCGCTCCCATTGGCGGAAGCTGGAGACCGCCCCGGAAGGGAGACCCGTGGAGGGCGGGGTCGGATGGCCGCGCGCAGTGGCACATCGGGGCCGCGCGCGCCGTTCGCGGCCGTTACTCGGCCTCCCGCGGGCAGGGCCAACCCTCCCCGCCCCTCATCGCCCCGCCCCGCGCCCCGCCCCGGCCCCGGTCCCGGCCCGAGCCGCGCGAGGCGCCGCCTGGTCGGGAGAGGGACGCGCCGCTCGGCCTTGCCAGGCTCCCTGGCAGAGCTGGCGCAGGCCGGGCGGAGCAGCTCCCCGCCCGCAGCGCAGCGCCCCCGCCGGCCCCCGCCCGGTGCCGCCCCCGGCACCACTGTGGGTCGGCGCGGTCACGGTCGGGACCTGCCCGGCGGCACACGCGTGGTGTGGCACAGGCCTCGCAGAGCCCTGGGGAGTCAGGGGGCCGGCGAGCGGTCGTGCCCGCCTCGTCAGGCTGGGCCGCAGGCCTGCCCGCTGCTGGCTCAGGAACATCTCCCGGGCCAGGCTTGCGTGGCCGGCTGGCGTGCTCACAGCAGATGGGTCAGAGGCTAATGTCTGGGTTCAGTCAGATGAGGCACAGACGCGGCTGAAACTTCCACACCCTTCCTCCCGTACCACTCATTTTTAAACTGCTGCCAGATTCCTGTGTATATCAGTTGAGTGACTTACCCCAGCAAATACGCAGTCAATTTCAAATCCTCATGAGTTAGGATGGAGATGTGTTTAGGTGTATGTACTGTTGGGGCCTGAGACTTCCATTTGTATGGAAATGGTAATCTCGTGTAGCTTCCCAACGTTACTACATTTCGGCAGCAGCTCCTTCAGAGACTAACCTGACAAACAGCAAGGACACAAATGAGGAAGTGTGTTGAATGATATGCAATAGATAGTCTAATGCTGTCAGCTAACAACGCTGTCCCCCAAAAAAAGAGAGACTCTTGGAGTCTGGACGGGTCTTTCTGAGACTTGGCATGTGAGAGTGGAGCTCGGGGAGGAACAACAAAAGTGGAGTTCCACTGTGACTACAGACGCAGACAAGGCAGCAATGTGGTTGCAACAGCTTCTGGAGGACAGAAAAGAAGGAGCCCCCAAAGCTGAATTCAGCAAGAATCTGAAACTTTGTATAGTGGGGGAGGGAGTAGGGAAGAAAAAAAGAAAGAATCATGAAAAGATGCTGGCCTTGTAGCTTTTTCTGTACTTGGGGATTTCAAAGTCTAACCTGCCCCACTTTAGAGACAGAATGACAGGCAAACCAAAAGAGACAACCCTGACCTCCTTATAAGTTACCTTTTTCTTCTGGGCACCACCTGAGCCCTATAAAAAGGAAATGAGAATTTTTGCTACTGGATCTTCATTACTTTTCCGTATAATTCCCACTTCTGCTAGCTTCTGGTTTTGCTTAAGCTGTGGTTTTTAGTTCTGTTTAGTCCTTGATCATAAGGTGTTTCTGGGTTGTGTAATTATTTTAGGTACTTCAGAAGTCGGAGGATGTGTATTTGCTTACTCATTTAGCCAACGGGTAGATAAACTAAATTTTAAGTTACCATAAAACCTATAAGCTGTGTGACAAAGCCTGCAAACAACGCAGACTACATACACAAAAGAAACAAAAGATTACTGGTTTTAAAGTATGTCACAGTGTTAGCTAAGTGGGACAAATAAAAGGTTTTTCATATTCCCAGGAACTGCAGGTCCCTATGGGATGGGGGGAAAGCAAACAAATAATAGAATCAAGTTTCACTCAAGTTAGTCATCATTTAGGTGCCCGTTGAGACCAGCCTGGCTTGGAAATACACTGTCATTTGAGTGAAGAAATTTTCACAGTTTGCACATCTTTGGTTAACCAACAAAATACTTCTTTTTGACCAACTCTTTCATTCAAAACTTTTCAGTTTTCATGAAAACTAAAGATTCTGGAAGAGGCTTTTGTTGGTTTTTATGTATCAAAATTTACAGTTAAGTAAAACATTTCCAACGCGAAATAGTTCTGGAAGCAATAGTTCTGGAAGCAATGTAAACATAAAAAAGCATGCTTTAAAAATAAATTAAAGCCTTTTATTCCCTTTGTTTCATAATTCCCCTTAGACTATTCAGAATAATGAGTACCTATGGCTTCCTGCCAAAACCTTGAAAAAAATGAAGATTTACCCTCGTCAGGAAACTATGAAACATGACCCACAGCGTGCCATTGTTTGTCAGAAAAGAATGGGGGTTTATATGACAATAAAAATGGGTATAGCTTTGAAATAATGATATTTTATTTTTTACAATTGATTGAAATAGTGCCTGTGTAAAAGCACAAGGAAACATGACTGGTCAGCCAACACTGCTTAAAATCTATATTAATTATGAAGAAATACGAGTCAGTTTCTGGGCTCTGATATTCTGTGTCCTGTTCAGTCTTACATTTCTCAGGGCAGGGTCTGGCCAGTCAGCGCCTGTCCCGCTACCCCCAGCCAGGGAGCAGGGCAAGCTCGGGACAGCCCCAGCCTGGGGCGTCAGGCATCTGTGGGGACAGGGACGGGTCAAGGCCAGACTGGGAACAGCAGTCCGTGTGTCGGGGGGGTGAGGATCAGGCCCAGTGAGGGGAACCAAGCATCAGGTGAAGCTGGACAGGGCCATGCACCTGTAGTGTTTTCTGCCTGTTCTTTTCGTATGACAGATAGGCATCTTTAGAATCTTTCTGTCAGAACTACTGTCATGTCCCCGGTACTATCCTGAATCACTGTCTGCACCTGTCTTTTAAGCTTGATATTTTCAGGATCACTGGCTTGGATCAACTTGTTGAAAGATAATCTCAGACTGACTTGTATGTCATCTCTAAGCTATTGAATGCCGGTTCTATAAAAGGTATTGAATAACTAGTCTGTGACTTTATGGCCGTTTTCTGTCCATTTTATTACTAGTCCCTTACTTAGATTTTTTTCCTCTGTACATGAAAACCACACAGTTGCATGTTTGGGTTTTTTATGATACTGCCTCTGAAAAATGTCCTTCTGTAACTACAGCTTTATTCAGTTCAGACAAGACTTTATATGCTGTAAGCTCCACTTATAATAATAATGATTGCCTCCTCAAAGGAAGGTAGGCAATTTATAGTCTGTATTCCTGCCTTTAACAGGAGGCATAGCATCTACTTCTTGCCTCAAAACCCAGGTAAGCCTTTTCCACTGACACCCTTGAAGCAAGCTGAGAAGGATCTGCCATGCTTGATACTATTTCCACCCCCACCCCCTGCCCCCAAATCTAAAGCTCATATCATAATTTCATTAATGACTTCTAGTGGCTTCTCTGCTTATAACGTAACCCTCCTGCTCCCCAGCCCAGCTACTGGCTTCTACGTCCGTACTGCTTCTGGACTGTGCCAGCATGAACATTTGTGAAATCAAGCAGTAAATGAGATTGAACTGAGAAGACTAGGAGACAACCTGCTTCCCTTCCTTTTTGCTGATCCACTTCACCAACATAATAAATGTGTCAGCGTGGCACTGGGGATAGCACAGAGACAGCCAAGAGCAGAAACTGCTTAACAGGGCTTATTCTGCCCCAAGTGCGTACCCATGTGTTGACTTGCTTTGCCATTTAGACCCTGCTCAGCATCTCCTTAAAACACTCTTGACACATGTGCCAACTCCAGAACTGGAACTCTTCACCCAAGTGCATAACTTCATTAGTCACCCTGTCATGAACCTTTGGCCTGGGCTGGATCGTGGTGTTTGTCTCTGACAAGAGTTCAGTTATGGCATTATGGTATAATGTGATGGGATTTCCTGGTTTCTTTTCACTGAATGTTTCATGAAGCTGTTATTTCCAGTGACATGTTTGAGAAGTCATTTTTATTTGCATGTTCATGGATATTTTAACTTTTTTTTCAACAGTGAAAACCGAATAATCTTTATATATGTAACTATGTTGCAGCTATTACTGTTTTTTCTTTCCCTGGAGTTTGATCTGTAACCCTTGTAAGTCATCTTCCAAAATAATATGCATAAAAGGCACAAACTATATACTGCGTTCATTCTTCAGTTCACCAGTTATGTCCTTGATAAATGAGTCTCCGAACCAGCTTAATGGGCTTTTTAATGCAAAATGGAATGGATCACATACTTATCAAAAGATGCGTTGTACTATGTAGAGATGGTTTCAGACTCTATGAAATTCTTATCCAAAGCCTTGGAAGGCTGTCTGGATTCACATCCTTTCTGTGCATTGTGTTTACTTAGAGGATGCGATAACACCGTCACTGTGTTACACAAGAGAGTACAATAATAACTGGAGCTGGCTGGGAAGCAAAATTTTTATTCTACAGGAAATTCCAGCTTGTCAATATTTTGTTTCATCGAGCACTGGAACAAAACGCGTTGGCTGTGCAGCCTTTCTGGCAAAAAGGGAACAATCTATTTCTTCGCCAGCTGACAAGCCTGAGGAGCCAAGAAACCAACTGAGCAGCCGGCATATTGCCAGGGAGCCAGACAGCCAGTCAGTTGAGCTACAGTAAGCAGCCAGCTTGGTTGGATTTCTGGCCAGCAGCCACAGCCAGATCACGGCTTAAGCTTCTGTAGGAAGTTTTGATGGAACCAAGGTGACGCAGCATTTCCAGTGCCAATCAGTTCAATTAGAAAATGGTCAAATACCCTCTTGATAACTGACTACTGTCAGAAAAGAATGTAACTGTACTGAACTTTGTGTTCCTTACAGATTTCTTCAGCTTTTGCCTTGTGAGTTATGCACACATTTATTGCTAGAATTAGCTGATTAATTAAATTAATTTTCCCTTAAGGATCAATGATGTTACCTAAGCTTATGAGGGAGTTTTCAGGGTGTTCTTCACTGCTACTTTTGTGATTATTGTTATTCAAATAACGTTGCATGCCAGCAATACCTAATAGTATCTGCTTGTGTGTGCCTGCTAACCAGAAGGTACAGTTACTGTAGACAATACACTATTAGACTGAAATAAATTCTGATGTTTGCTATCAGCTGACACACTGTCTCATTGTCTTCAGTCTGCACTTGTGGATTAATTTAAATTAGGATGAACGTGCCAAAAATGCAATAATGAGAGAAATACATCTTCTGAACTAGGTAGAAGATAATGATCTTTACTGGGTAATTGGTAATGTTGTGGTCAAAACCGCCTTCACTGGAGAGGAAGGAGAACCCCCCCCTTCATTGTCAGAACTAGCCATGCTCAAATGCTGTTTGCCGAATGTAACCTTAAACATTATTGCAGAATTCTTGCAACGTTGCAGTTTTTTTTCCTTTTTGGTATACACTTGGGAAAGGTATCAGACAAGTTTGTAAAAAAAATTATATCTTTGCCTTCCTGCTGTTTATGGTTATGGTATCATAATAACAGGTGTTCAGCTGATTTTTTCAAATGTTTAGATAATGTCTCTTGTAGGATAATTCTCATGATTTCTTAAGTCTGATGACATTGTATACTTTATACACCTCTCTGATTTGTTTCCAACCAGTTCCTGCATATTCCTCTTTAAAGCCCAAAGATGTCATATACCATCGTTACTTCAACTGCAGTAACTCCAGGGAACAATGAATTCCCTTGTAAGTGTTCAGTGGTAATTAAATTTTCTGCAACTTCATCTGTTTAAGTAGTCTCTAATACTCCTGCTGTGAAATCAGAGGAACAACAGATGCTTTACTGAGCTACATTTCAAATCTTATTCCTTCCACATGTAAATAAACCTGACTTTAATTTTCTCTCTCAAATTTAAGCTGCTGCTGAGATGCTACAGCAGTCTTGGTGAGTCCCATCCTCTTACCATCTGGATTCCAAATGAATTTTTTGGCAGTGGCTTTGCTTTTCATTGACCTTTATATTTTCTATGCATGACCAGTTCATTGCTGTTTTTACAGAGTTTATTCTTGAACTGGAAATTGTTTGCATTGTGATTTCATTCCCACAATGAAAATAGTTTAATGTAGTGTTCATGGTGTGCTTTATTCTTCATTTCTAGTGGATTTGTTACACAACTTGCTGTGCACCGCTGCAACGTATCTTAAAATGTCATCTTCATCTCTGAAGCAGTAACTCAAGCATATGTTTAAGGTTTAAGTCAGTCTAAATATGTCCATTTGGATTGCCTGATTTTATATTCCGCACCCAAATAACTGCTGTCATGTGTCATTTAAGTCTCTCTGAGTCTTCATTTCCTCAGTGTTGCTACATACTTAGAGATTATTTCATTTCCTCCCTGATTCAGTATGTAAAAGAAATGGTTTTTAAACATGAGCGCATTTTAATGAAAGCGTTATTGTCTTTTCCATCAAAATATTGAATGGAAACTACCAAATCCTTGTACTGCTTGGTGACACCTTTTCCGCAATAATAGAAGTATTAATAGCTTCCCTGAAATTTCATTTTCAGTTCTCTCAAAAAAATAAAAAGAAACTAAGAGTGACAAGGAGTCAATCGCCAAAGACAAACTAGGAGTGCCTCTCTCCTCCATCCACATGTTGTATAAAAGCTCACTGTAACACAAAGAATCCCCAAAAGCCTTATATCAGAGAGAGGGAATTATTACCCCGGGGGGCTGCCGTTGTGAAAAACAGCCACTGTAACACTCCTTTCCAAGGGCCTCTGTGCAAATTACTGTTTGAAGATGGAAAATCAGCCAGAATGAGACAAAGAATGGAAATACCTGAAAGAAATACCGTGAGGTCTTCCCCACCACCGTAAGATTTCTGAGTAGCAGAGCAACGAAGATGTTCCACGGTATTATCAATAGATATAGCTCACTTGTTTGTGACAGTAAATTGAGGTTTTTCAAGAGTCAAACAGCTTAAAATTACAAATCTTGGTAAGACCATGTATTTCTGGATACTTTAGACCATGTACCAATGATGTATTAGTTACTCTTTTAATTAAGAAAAGTATTTTTAAAGTTGGTTGAAAGGCAAGTATCTTCTTTGTGGTCACTGATGCCATAAAGCCATGGAAGTATATATATGAAAAAAACCAAAATATTTTTCATTGGTTGAAAGGGGAATAATGCATTTTCTGCTTGCTCAGTTGCAAGAAACTGCATTAGGAATATTTGAAAATGCAAAAAAAGTATATTAAAATCAAATTGTTTGAACTTTAACAACACATCATTTATGACTGGTAAGACACTGTTCTATCTATAAATGAATGGAAAATGAGAATTAGTTTATTCTTTCAGATGATTGCCCAGGTCATATGCTGCATAATAAAGTAGATGTGCTATAGATAAGTCAGAATTTGATCCTGAAAGCTGTGTTGTAAGAGTATTAATTTATTTTTTTTTCCTTATCTGCCAAATAGTTTCCAGAATTACCAGCACCTTTTTATTTCATGAGCTTTGAATACATGGAAATGTTGAGGCTTGTCCTTGCTAGATGGTTATCTTCAGAGACTGCAGTCAAAAGGTTTCATGTTTTCCTGCTATTAAAAGTGAGGTAAGGATTGACCAACTGTGATTTTCTGTTTTTTAGGGGCAGTGAAGATGGGGTACAGGGGAAAAATTAGTAGCTGAAGCCTCTATAATACTCGTATTTCTTTATGCTGAAAAGTGTACAACAGTCATGAGTGTAGAACCATCTGATCCTTTATGAGTTGAAGTTAATGATATAATGAAGTCACTGAAAGGTAATGTACTGATGATGGGTTCTTTAGTAATATACCCTCTGAAACACATAATACTAAAGGAGAAAAAAGGAAATGGATTTCCTTTCCCCTCCAAGCCTAATTTTACCATTTTTATGTCAGAAAATGAAGTTACATTAATCTGATTTAGCTTATTCTTTGGCAAAATGATGTTGAATTTTCAGGGCATCAAAAGCATTTTTTATGGTTGAAAGCTGATTGATGTGGTAGGTTTGTGTAGGGAAGAATTTCAGGTTTTCAGAAGAATCACTGATGAGTTTGCTTATGGCTTTTGTTAGGAAATAGTGTCATGTCTTCCCCTCCTAGTTCTCTTAGGCTCTGGCAAGGCAGGTTTGCCTGAAGGCACACTTTCTGCTCCTGTCTTCTTCATCATTCAGGGAGGGGAACCCTTTGGAGCTTTGCAGCTTTGAATGGCTGATCTTCCTTATCACAAAAAAATTGAGTGTTTTTTACGAGGTGCAGCATTAGAACACATAAGTCCACTCCTGACAGCTGGTATGTGATGGGGGAAGATGCTGAACCTGAGAAATGGAAAATTTGCCAGGTTCCAGAGTACAGATTATAGCCTCCTTTTTTTATTGTTGTTTGTTAATTCAAGGCATTTATTTTGTTCCCTTCTCTCTCAGGTGTGCCAAGAGAGGGTAATTTTCTATGTAAATGCACTTGAAGAGATTGCAGAAACCTGATATATATTGATGATGTTAAGGATGAGTTTCTAAGTAAACTTAATTTCAGTTTTATAGATGATGAGCTTTAAGATAGGATTGCAAAATTTGAAATGAATATTTATAATCAATGTAAATAATAAATTGCAACTTAGCATGGCTATATAATATATTTGAGGACAGTATATATGTGTATGTGAGAGAAAAAAACCACACTGTGGTAAAGAAAATAGCTTATATTCATTGAAGCGTTCTAATGAGGCCTTTAATTTTTAATGTGAGTGTTTTCCAGTTCCATTCAAGGAAGATAATGATGCACACTGAAGGTGAAGGAGGCTTGTCAGAGCTAGAAGTGCTGCTCACATTGTGGATTGAGGAATAGAGTACCATATAGACAGACCATTATGGTCCCTCGCTCTTCAGAAGCATCTGGGAGAAGGCAGAAAGGGACTTTAAAGCTACCATGCACTGCACCGTCCTCCCTCTGTTCTCTAGAGTGCTTCAGAAGTTCTCCCCACACAGTGATCTCTAGAGCAATCCTGATGTGGTGGTGTACACCTGTTTGTAAAGTATGTCTTGATTCATTAGAAAGACCGTCCTATTTTAAAAATACTGTGTATTATATGTATTTGTATACTGTGTGTGCATAAAGGACTGCTGGTTTTTGGACTATATTCATTAGCTATTAAAAACAAAACAAAAAACCTCTCTGAAGTGTGATCATATACCTCTTTTCATTCAACGTCCTTATACCATGGATGATACAGAACTAATGTGAGATGATCCTAAGTCAAAAGTTAAGTTCTGCCAACAGGACCGAGCACTGAGGAGCATGATTGCAGATTATTTTTTTTCTATCTGTGTGCTGTTTTTACCAGTAACAAAATATTCAGTCAGTGTGACATAACAGGTCTCCTTTGAAATACCTGACAAGAAGCTGCACGAAGCACTTACGCAGTTGCATATAGTACAGTTTGCCACGTTGCTTTTGAAGAATGAACGCAAAGCTTGCTTTAATATTCAGAGTCCTTCTGTAGTTTTCTGAAATTTAGGACTGAAGAAGCTTCTTCACGCCTCTTCTGTTAAATTTCCTACCACTGCAGAAATGTCAGCATTTCCATCCCAGATCCAACAGCCCAGACCATATTCCATCTCTGACAGTAGTTAACAAAAGATGTGTTACATGAAGGTGCCCGTTAGCCAACAAAGACCAAATATAGAAA
This sequence comes from Falco biarmicus, assembly GCF_023638135.1. Taxonomy (NCBI): domain Eukaryota; kingdom Metazoa; phylum Chordata; class Aves; order Falconiformes; family Falconidae; genus Falco; species Falco biarmicus. The sequence goes on from NC_079289.1 coordinate 33,778,576, forward strand.
GCATTTATTTATAACTTCTGACATGTAATAATTTTCTCAAGTTTCACAGTCTGAGACACAAGGTTTCTACAAATGTTCTTTCTAGTGATACAGAATTATTTCTCTAGCTAGTGTTAAATTTCCTTTTTGTTAAAAATGAAAGCAACAGCTCTGCACTACTTTAAAAGCAGATTAGAATGAGAAATGACTGATTTTTCACTTTTAACTGAAAGGCTAAATCCATGCAAAAAAGGAGAGTGTTGTTAAATACATTGGCATCCATGCAGGGCTAAATTTAGCTACACTATACCATATACAAGGCTGAATAGCTCAGTATTTAAATTTTTTACATATGCACAAAAAGCCCCAAACTCACCTCTCACTTGAGATCACAGAGAGATTTATCCACTTTATCCAATGCAAAATTCTGACAGGATTGACCATCACCGGCATTTAGACACACTGAGAAGTGGCATAGGATCATTAATGACAGCAGATGCTTGAGTTTTCTGCTTCTGTCTCACTGGGAGGAGGAAGGAAAGCTCCAGCAAAATGTTGGGATAAAGTATCTTACTGGGACGCTGGTTACGTGTCAAATCAGACAGCTACAGAATTAGTAACATCATTCCAAGCTATGCTTTTTGACTTTCTTTGGAGATGTCATATCCTGGTATGGAAACTACTTAGCTCATGACTTTTTAATAGCACTTGTAAAGGACTGGGGCTTTTTCTTTCCTCTAATAGTGCCTTGGTGTCATTCTGGAGGAGAAGCTGTCAGTATTTCTACCTTAATTCTGTTCTTCTCTGGGGAACCTGCAGATGCAGTTTCTGCCAGATTGCTGGTGGTCAAAGGGGAAGATCATGCTCTTCTCCCTCCTGTCAGTCTTTTCTCCCAGTACAGCATCCTCCTTGAGTCAGCCCTGGCACTAGATCCTTCTATCACTTGATTAATTTCATTAGCCCAGCAGATCCCTACCATGTTGTTGTGGTCATTGACTCTTTTTGACCACGTTAGGGAGTTATGCTGTTTGACAGAAAGATCTGACAAAAAACAATGCTGGAGCTAAGTAAGTAGCAGGTCAAGACAGGGATTGGACATGTGAAATCACAGCCTAAAATTTCTGTTCTTTTAAGTTGCACTCTAGCACATGTCTGGAAAAGTAGGTGAGCAGCTCCATGGTTTAAAGGGAGTGCAAATAAGGGAGAAAAACAAACTGTCTGCAGTTTCCCACTGTGCTGGAGCTCTGCAAGCACTAGGTGGCCTGCTTTTAAAGGAAATGAGAAATCCCATCCTTTTCAGTGTGCAAGAGAGGATTAAACGCACAATTTACAGAAGTTATGCATCTGTTTTATAAATCACGCGCTTCTGTGATGAATTCAGGGAGTATCAGTTTTTATTTATTGTGGTGCAGTGAAATCACAGAATATTGTACTCACTCCATAAATATTAGAGAAAATTTATCTTTGTTTCAAGACCAGGCTGGATGGGGCTTTGAGCAACCTGGTGTAGTGGAAGGTGTCCCTGCCCATGCCAGGCGGGTTGGACTGGATGATCTTTAAGGTCCCTTTGAACTCAAACCATTCTGTGATTCTATGATTGTTTAGACACAGGAGCAAGTCAGTAAATGAAAACTACCTGTGTGCAGGCTTTTGCTGTACCTTAATTTAAACTTCCTTCATAGCAGTGTAGTTGAATTACTTCATACTTGCTGTGACAGATGCAATTACCACAGCTTAGCTGATCTGTATCGTATCCTATGACATGATCATGAGTATGAGCCATTGAAGACTGTATTTTCAACTCAAGAGCCACAGCAGCTATTAGGGATTAAATCTGTATACTGAAACAATATCATCTGTGTTTTCAGAAATGCATTTCCTCATCCTCATACTCCATCCAGTAAAATGAAACTGGAACACCTCTGTAAAATGATAATCATGTGCTTCAAGGTGTTGGATGCCCTTGAAGGCACTGAGTGCCAAAGCAGAATGAAAGATAAGGGATGCAGCTGCCCTGCAAAGTGTGGTGTTATCAACAGGTTTTTTGCTCCAGGTTTATTTTTGACTATCAGAAGGGAAGGACAGGAGAAAAAGATGCAATTCAGAAAAAGGAACTGCATTTTGGCTGAGGCATTGAATGTCTTCTGGGAAAGTCCTCCTAACAGCTGTAATTTGTGTATCTCTAAAAGAAAATTACTTCTATTCTAGGCCGGTAAAAAGACTCAATACAAAAAAACGCACCTCAACTTATTATAAAGGTCTTGAACCACTAAATAAATAAATAAATAAATAAATAAATAAATAATAATAATAAATCCATTAATATTGAAAGCAAACCAAGCTTTGGTGAAATAGTAAGGGACTGTAAAAAGAAATTGCAACAGCATCATTATACACACACCTTATGCTCAGTGATGCTTTAGATGCCAGAATCACCCAGTGCCCAAAAATAAGATGCAGCAGAATTCTAGCATGGCACGGACCCTAACATTCTCGTTTTTCTCTATGTAATATGGGAGGTGGGAACGTGACAGCAGCAACAAGTGAGTCTGGCAGCCAGAATGGGAATATGAACAGGCTGGTAAAATGTCATGTAACATCTTTCCAGCACTGGGCTTCCTCCCAGGCAAACTCGTTACCAACCCGAAGGCAGCCTAATGGTCAGGCTCCCACAAGTTGCAAAGCAAGTAGGTCTACAGAGGGTAGGAGTCCTCTTTAAATGAAGGGAAAATATTTTTTATTTCCACTTCCCCAGGGATTAGTCTGGATATCAGAAGCATTCAAACTGGTATTAGATTAACAGATGTAAAAGAACCACAAGGATTTATGTTCCAAGCTTTTCTCCATTTAATCCAGCCAGGGAAAAAGTCTGTAATAAAATCCCAGATTGACCGCCATCTGAAGCAAATATAGGACATTGAATCTCACTTTCAAAATATATACAATTTGAGAGGGAATTTATGTTGAAAAAATAAGTCTTGACCTATTGTTGATCCTGCTGGCAAATGGTATGGGTTAATAATTTAACTTCTATTTAAAAACTAGCACTTCATCAAACTTTAATTGGTCTTAGTCAGCCATTAGCTATGGTTCTCTTATTGACTGAGAAATAAATGGTGATGGATTGTCCTGACATAATTAATTGTTATTGTATTTTTCAGGAATTTAGGCTCATTTACCCAGGCTACTCTTTCCACAATGTTCAGAAAATTTAATTAATATTCCTATCAATATTTTAAATAGGCTCAAGATTCTGAGAATTACATAGTAATCGTTTTCATGGCTGAGTGGCCACAGGGAGATGAAATTATATTGAAAAGTTTAATACTGAGGACATTTGATACCTTCCTAAGAAAAGTCTGGGAAGGTTTTATGCTTAAACTAAAATTTATGCTGTTCATTTCTTGATGCTGTGGTGGAGTGGGGCTGGCACAGGTATTGTCTACACAATCTCTCCCTGTGTAGCTTTCTAACTCCTTTATACACTTTTTAAGGAACATATTTGATTTTTATTTGTAGAGAAACTCATTCAATTATTTTCTTCTGATGAGCTAAGTAAGAGAAAAAATGAGAGATATGACTACGACTGGCATCTGGGAAAATAATTTTAGATTTCAGCTGGATTTTATGAGGCAATTGGTGCTGTCTCACGCTCTTCCACCTCTTGATCTCGAGCATCTCTCCTGTACCAACACTTCCAGGGGTTTATGGCGTACGGGTTACCTGAGGGAGGGTGCACAAAACATGGTGGGGTGGACGGTGGAGGCCCAGAAGAGAGGAAGCGAGAGAGGCCGAATGACAAACCAGAATCACATAAAGCTCACCTCCTTAGAAAGTCAGCACTTTAAAAACTTGTGTAACACAGAATTTTATTCAAGTGCTTGGGTTTTAATTTTAGGAAAGGGTTGCCTACACAACCCCTGACCAGGGCACCCTCCTCCAAACCATCACGCTGGCTAACACGGAGTCAGCCCCAGAACCCACCCACTCCCCTCAGTTTCGTGGAAGCCGGCAAAGGAGAAAGGATGACCCGAAACCATTAGCTACCAAGATTTTTGTGCAGGTATTCTGAGGTAACTTGTGAATCTACTAAGCTTAAAAAAGTGGCTTATCCTCACTCTAAAGAAAACTTGTTTTAGATGCAGCTCCATTGCCTCTTCAACCACTCTTGGATTTTCTTTTTAATTCATCTGAAAATAGCACCCTAATGTTTCTGATTGACCAAATTCATGCTTGTAAGCAAAGTTAGCTGGAAAGTAAGTTATCAAGTGTAAATCAGAAGCACATACTCCTGTAGTGTTTACAGGCTCCTGCATGGACACCTGCTGACTTGACCTTCAGAGAACTGACAGCTTCCACAGTAGGTCAGAGAAGCTGTGTCCACGAAGCCTCAGCAAAGCAGTGCTCCCTCGAGTGAGGGAAAACACGCCATTCGTTGCATAGTTATGCTATTAGCAGATTATTATTACCAGGGACAGTGCATTAGAGGTTCAGAGGTATTACATGCCTGATTTTTAATTAATGAACTGATTTACTCAGAGGATAGCGTGACTGCCAGGAGAAGGTATATCTGCTGTTACACTGATGTTGCTAGGCAGCAGACAGATTTTTTTTTGGAATGAAATTGAAGAAAGGAAATTGCACTTGGCAAAATATAATTGGGAAATGAGGGTAGGCACCCGAGAAGGGCTGAAAGCTTTGAGACATGGGAGAGGCAAGTAACAGCTAAAGGGCAGAGTGGAGGAATGAGTTCAGAGGGGCAAGTGCAGCCACAGCTGTGCGCTGCTGTCACCGAAAGGAAATGGAAACTAAAGCCCAAGCAGAAATCCTGCTGCCTCTATGAAGCATCTGCCACGTCCCAGGATGTCCCATTTCATCACCGTGACATCTATCCATCTCTCCCTCTATAAAAAGACAGATGCGCTTCCGTGTAGATCCCCTTGGTTCTCAGCTAAATGAGGACTTGGGTCAGCTGCTGCGCTCACTCATCCGTTGTGCATTCAGCAAGGACAGAAGCTATTGTGCCCACCTTGTCTGTTGTCATGCTCACAGTACAAATTCCATCCATGACATCTTTGTGCCATTAGATGGCTGAGGACAATCAAGGCCATGGTTGCACTGGCACAGGCTATTTCATTTCTGAAAAGTATACTTATAAATATGACCAGAAGCACATTAATGTAATTAAAAAATAGCCTGCAATAACTCCAGTTGAAGTGGTACATACTAGTTAAGTACACAACCAACTCGGGCTAATGCCATACTCCCACACATGCTTCCAGGACAGACAGATTTTAATCTATTCACAAACTTTCAGTGGCCTGAATTGCATAATTTTAAAACCATTTTCCTTCCCACTTTTTCCTATGCTCACTGTTCTAATTCTCTAATATCCTAACATTCTAATGTTAATGTGAAAAGAACTGCTTATACTGCCACCAGTTTCATTTTTGCCCTTGTAGTTTGTCACTCCATCCCAACTAAACCTCTTTAAATAATTTGCTGCTACATTTTGTGTTTTAGACAAGACATCTATACAGCCCTTTTTCATAAACTGTCCCAGCAATAACTCCATTAGATTTGGTTCTATGGATTTGCCTTAGGACATCTAATTTAAACTCTTTCCTGTCTACCATCTTCTTGTATGTAGATTTTTATGAATTTAGTCATGGGAATTAAAAGTTTGCACAATTTCAGTCTTTATCATAAACTATTCAGTGTCACTGGCATGAACAGATTGATTATATTCTACAAGTACCAAAATATATATTGAGGTGTGAAGTTCACCCATTTACCAAATTCTTCTTAGAATTATTAAAAACTTCCCTAAGTGCATCTCCCAAGTTAAGGCTTGTAATGCAACCACTTTCTTCACATTCTGACTTTATTCACACAAATCTAACATACAGACAAGATGAAGTATGGGAAGCTGATCTTATTGTTAAGTCTTAACGGCTAGAAGCAATTCTGGAGAGTTCATAGCATCCATACACCATCACACCCAGTTTCCTCACATACCAGAGTATCATCCCCAGTGGTATCCCTTACTTTATATCATTACCTATTTCTCCTAATACAGTCTCATTTATGCCACAGCTTTGATTACTAAACCCAGCCATTTTGGTTTCATTAAAGAAATTGAATGCACATGCAACACCCCCAAACTTAAAGTACAGGCTTCAGTCCTAAAAGATTTGTAAGCACCTGGAATTAACTGTGTGTTAAAACTGCCAGGGCTGACCTTTAAGCATTCTGGGTTATCCGTGAAAGTGACTCTCCCACCTACGATTACTTCATGACATTACAATCCCAACACAATGACTGCCTTCATCAACCACATAATTATTGCCCACATCAACTGACTTCAGTTCCTATAAAATATCTTTTTCCTTCTGTGTAAACTGTTGATAATAGTCACTTTCACACCGTGTCTTAAGTACCAGCCTAGTAGCTCGCTGACCTACAACACGATAGTTGGTGATTACCTGCAGAACTGCCCTCTGTCTTCAGGTCCTGGCATGGAACCAACTGAAGTAAGTGTTTATCTGGGTTGGTGCTAGAGAGGTTCAGTATATGCTACTAAGGAAAAATGTATTTGTTTTACTGCCACTTACCGTGGAAAAATGGGCACTACTGTATATTGTTTTAACAACTGTTGTTACTATGGATGCAAATGTAAATCTATTTTTACATTTAATATGCCATATGCCAGCAAGATCTAGTGGAAGATCCCTGCAAATGTAAACACCTACATGCACAGGGACCTACTTATAAGTTACATGTGGGCTTGCACATAGCCATATAAAGTATGTTTAAAAGCTGTATTCGAAGCCTGTAATATAAAACAACTTTCAGGCAGTGTGTGGCAGACTGAATGGAAATGGTACTTGATAGTCACTCATCCAAATTTTATTAAGTTTAACATACAGAGTTTTCTTTTAAATTACAAAGGCTTACACTGTGCCAAGGGCTTGCCATTGCATTGATTTCAATGGGGAATTTTGGTTTGGATTTGATGACATTGGTAGCAGCCCACATTTTGAGTGGACAACATCTAAAATTCAGTGTCATGACATTCAAGAATTTCCATTGACTTCCAGACATGGAAAAAAAATTCAAGGACTTAAGGAAGGTACATTGAATGCATTCTGTTTATTTGAGAAGGAAGATCTCATACGAGTGCCCAATATGAAGGCATCTCTTATCATGTACAATAAAATCAACCATTGCTTCCAGCAGAATACAAAAATACACATCTCAGTGACTTCCATACAATAATAAATATGTAATCATGCATCCAACAATAAAAAGGCACGGAAAACTGGTCACTTAGTAGTCATAAAAATTACTAACTATATTAACAAAGCCACCCAAATTATCTGTACAAGGAAATGTAACAATATATTCCAAAGGTGAAAACACATAAAACATCTTTAAAATAGTATATGCAATAAATACCTCAATTGTTTTTTTTATATATTAAAAATAAAACTGTGCCATTGTAAACAGTATGTAAACAAACAAAATTCACTGTTCCTTACCATTATTACAAGTAAATAAAGCCAAAGTTACACCCCTGCTCTGTTAGATATACTTCATTGGCAAGTTTTGTCAGGCAGTTTAAAGTTTTACCCTTTTCTGCAGCAAACAGAGCCCGCCATGTGTGTAATTGTAAGTACTAGAGCAACCGCTAAGCTTCAAAACTGACTACCCAGAATGTCGCAGGTCATCGAATAGTCAGAACTGAAACTAGGAAAAGCAATTTTTGCAGTGTAACGGACAAAAGTCATTTATTTATACTACATGTAATAGTGTCAGTAAAACTTAGCCGCTTATATACCAGTGCTTTCCTATAGGTCTCAAGGGGGCTGTACAAAGGTGGTAAGCATCCTTACTCCCACAGGCGGAGAAAGTGAGGCACACAAAGGTTAAAGTGAGTTGCCCCCAGTCTTGCACCAGCTCCACGGCAGGAAACTAAAGGCAGAATCCAGACCTCCAGCCACTCCCCCCTCATCTCCTCACATACCCTCTACTCGTCAGGGCCTTTCAGACAACTAATGGTATATCCTGAACTCCAGTACTGATTAGAATTACAGAAAGATAACGAACGTGCAAAAGGGAAGTTGTCCGCCCACTTGGGCACCCGCCTGCTCTCACTAATAACCACGGAGGTTTGCCACCAGCAGCAGCCGTAGTGCAACAGGAGCTTTTTCCCCCCAAACCTGTAATTGGATCCAGCAGAATGGTGAGCCCAGGCACGGTCCTGTGGATCCTCCACGAGCCTACTGGTTGCCTCAACTGTTTATTCTTTTGAGGTCTGTTTCTATAGCCAACAAAGTCCTGGAAAGTTCAACCAAGGTGCATACTTCCTTCCTGATTAGCAAGGGGAGAAGTAGGAATCTGAATATGATTCTTTCTAAAGCAAAATTATAGGAAAAGATTCCTGGGAGTGGTGGGCATTTGCACAGGTGTCTTTAGAAAAAGCCTGAATGGGGGAATTCAGCTGGCTTGCTATTTCTTCAGCTTTTGATAACATTGGCATAACTACTCATTTTACAAATCCTACTGTATCCCTGGGAGGACTATCTACAATGAATACAAACTTACCTGTTCCAGACACATATATTTCAAAGTGCATGATATCTCTTGTTAAAGATGGTATTTTTAGCCTTAGATGAAGAAATTAAGATGTATCTATTTAGCAGTTTCACAGCCTTATGTCTTTTTACAGGAAGAATACACTTAGAGCATACACAATTAAAAGATACCCTGGAAAGGGATTTAGGAAGCGCTGCATTACAGTATTTTTCCTCCCTGGTGCTATTAAAGAACTGATCCTTCTGTCTCTTAACAAGCGATTTCTCTAAGGTCAAGCAGTTGTCTGATTTGCCTTACCACTAAGTATTTTCATAATTTTATTCATCCATGCATTCTACAGACTGGCTCTGAAGATACATACCTCCATGTCTTGATGAGAAGTCTAAAGCCATATAATATATAACTTTTTTTTTCCTCCGATAAGGTACTTTTGGATGAGGTACTTCAAGTGTCTCATTCTAGATCTGCAGAGCCAGGTGAGCAGTATGAAATCAGCAGGTATACAAAATAGGAGGGCCTACTTTTTATTCATCAGAAAATACTTCTTCATTTTCACCTGCCACACTGCATGCCCTCTTTGGGGCAGAGGTAAGATAGGTGGTTTGTTTTTAGAAGATTCTGTATTAAATCTTACAAAAGTTATTTTAGAAGGTATTTTCTTAGACATATCCAAGGACCAGATCAATGAAAAATTCTGTACATTCTCTAAGGCATATATTCCCACCTGTGTTGGAGTTCGCAGGCTCTGTAGAAAAATCCAAATAGCAACTGCAGATTTCACATTGGGAAAAAATAAATACATCTCACTCATTAAAAAAAAAAAAAAATCACAGTAGGAAAATAGCCAGTAAACAATAGATTCAGCGGGGTTTAATCTTGGCCCCAGTGAGATCAGTGGGAGTTTTGCCAAGGATTTCAACAAAGCCAAAATTTCACCCAGAATCATATACAATTCTTTAGCTGACAACAATCATAAACATCCTGCCACTCCATTGTATAAGTTAAATATTAATAAGCATCTGTAAACATCCTGCAATTCATCTGATATAAAAAATATTATAATAAAAACAATGCAGCATCTCAAGCATTGTATAGTTTTAAGTTTTTTTGGCTCTACACACAAGTTGGCATTCTGGGCAAAACCAGGGTATGTATATACATATATATGTACAGGTGTGCACGCACATATAGACTACAAACTAGATACTACATCTCTACAAACATGCACACGCAACTACTGGCAAGAGAACAACATTCATAGGTATGGCATTTAAAAGGCTACCATTGATCAATCTGAGGATAACTTTTATGTGAGGAGCAATTTCTACCTACCTAAATCCTCTGTAGGCTTACACATAAATGCTAAAACTGAAATACATGGTAGCAATCTCCCAGGGGGACTAAAATGCCATTTAAAGGTAAGCACATGCCTAAGTCCCAACAGATCTATATGTTTGCAAAGACGATGAATTTTCCTGTGGTGTGAGCAGGACCAAGGGGAAATGAAGGGCAGAAACTACTGAGCGTGCCGTAGTTTTTACCTAAATCAGTACAAATCACGTCAGATGTTTTCATTTTCTATTGAACATGTTTTTCAATTCAGTGGAAATTGTGTGTTTCACCTTTTTGCTGCAAAATGCTATTCAGACCTAAATATAAAGAGTTATTCAGAAAACTAGACAGTGTCACATCTCTGCAACACTTTTATGTGCATTTTAAGCACCCACTCATGCAAGTAAGTGGATGTTACTACAGAATGAACTAACAGCTGTACTTGACTGGAGTACTAGTTTAAGTGACAAGCCTAGCTAATGAGAGAAACCATCCACGTTGGGCTGGGATCCTCTCAGGACTTTTAAAATACTTTTAGATGAAATTAAATGCTTTTTTAAATGCCAGAACATACACTACAAATACATTCATGCAATTCCATAGCCCTCAGGATTTAAGAAATATCTACTCTGAACGTACAGTTACGACAGTAGAAGTTTTGTTATCACTGGTATATTTGTCATCACTGTGAATTAAGAGAGGAAGCTGCTAGTATTAAATGTCATTAAATGATTTGTGTGTGATGACAGCAATGCAGAAGGACCAGATCTCAGGTGCAGAGATCAGGCCCTCTTCACCTCACAAGCTCCCCAGCAGCTTGTACTCTTCATGCACAGATCCCATCTATCGCACATCTCATCTTCTGCTGTGAATGTCGTCTTGCCCTCTGATGATCCCCTCAACATACAATCTTCAACAAACTAAATTACTAGGTAACTGGCAGCTCTAGGGAGGTCCCGTGTTTCAGCTCTTTTAGGATTCAAAGGACATGATGTAAGAGGTGGCTAATGAAATGAATTATTTCAGGGCAGTTCATAAGCTGTGCTCCTTGAGGGGAAAAATAATAATTTTTGCTATAGGTGGACGAGACTCCATTTTTCCAAGTGCACGTTTTAAGGAGAGAAATCCAGGGCAGAAAGTACAGACACCACAAATGACAGATGCCCATAGAAAATCCTCTGAAATCTGTCTAAGCGGTTGTTGTGGTTTAACTCCAGCTGGCAACTAAGCACCATGCAGCCGCTTGCTCACCCCCCGTCCATACGCCTATTGCAATATAGAAAGTTGGCATCTTGTGAGAGAACAGTGCACTAGAAACCTTCACGGTGAGTATCTGCATGTCTGTGTGCTCATTGTAAACCTTCACAAACTGTCCAAGTAGACAATCATATATTCTTAAAATTCTGATTAAGAGCCCCCCAGGCCCTACTTGTCAGCACACGTGCTCTCCCTCCCTGAAAAGCCAGACCAAGCAGCTCTGGACAGCTTTCCTCAGCCTCCCCATTCACATAATAACTGACTGTAACTGCAGAGAGAATTAGTCCCAAGCAGAGCTTACTTCAACCAATGCAGGGAGAAAGACAGTTTTATCTGTAACTCTTTCCCTGTTAATGACATTGTCAGGTTACTAAATAAATTAAAAAGTTTTCTATCCAATTAATACTTTAGATTAATCAAGGTAGGATTTAAAATGCTAATTCACTTTAAACATTCATAGTAGAGATTTGGGGTACTTGCCAGGATTTTATTTTTGGCTTTTCACACTGTTTCCAACAAACTAACCAATTTTACTTTTAGTTCATTTCTTCTTGGTTTCATCTTCCAGTTCACATGCTCTCATATAACATAGCTATACCTATATTCAACACAGCTTCCTAAAAAAATTGTTTCATATGAAGTTGTGGGGCTTTTTTGCAAATTCATTCTACTTTAAACTCTGCACTGTATTGCTTTTACCTTCAGTATCTTTCCAATCCTAACACTAATCTTTCAATCATACTACAAATATATTTTTCCAAAGCGACTGTTCCATAGAATAAAATACAGATTACTCACTTACATACTTGTTCTACTAATAGCTACCATAATTTCTGGTATTTTCAGAAGTCTTAGACAGCTGTGGAGTTAGCCAAAACACATCTCTATTAAAGGACATTCCATTAGCTATTGCTAATTGTTAGTGGTATAGCAAGCTAAATACAGCTCTCAGCGGGGATTGCAAGAGTATTTTAGTCCACTATGGCTATGCCAGACTGGAGCCTGAAGGCCGGGTCAGTCTAGGTCTCCTGGAGCATCATACAGCTTTCTCCTAGCCTACCTGTCCAGCTCTTCTGAACAGAAGAGGGGGGGCAGACGTCAAGGGTCTCATCTTGTCAAGCATCTGGGAAGTCATCCAGACACAGGAGCTGGGAAGCAGCGTGAGAACATCAGCAGAGGCTTGAACCTGTGTGTTAAACATAAGTTATGCACCAGCTTCTTCTGCCCTCACTAATATAAGCAACAGGTTGTATGAAGTCAAAATCCCAAAGAACTTTATATAGAAAGTGTTTCTGTCAACTGGGAGACAAGGTCTTCAATTATTTAAAATAAATGTTTATAATCCTACCATGTACATATATGAATTTTCTGTTGACTGCTCTGAAGGTGGAGGTTGTTTAACCACTATAGCTAAATTCATGACAATTTGTCCAGGAATACTCTCAGGTCTGTATTTGCCAGCATTTTGCTAGTTTGCCGAAGTGTTAACAGTGCTGCTATTTTATTATTTACAGATGATGAGGGGGTGACATTTTAAGTTGAATTCTACAGTCTGAAAAAAACCAAAACCTTTCCGAAATGATTTTTTTTTTTTTTTCAGTTAAAACATTGAGGGTTATCACTATTAAGCCTACAGAAGTTGCTATGAATTTTGGTATTAGCTCCAACTGGCTACAGGAATAGTCTCCTGGAAGTCTCCAGACTGCTTTCAAATGGAATATAACTGCTGAGAAACAGACTGGGCTTCTGTACAGCAGAAATGTGCATTTCAAGTACGTAAGCTAACCCTTAACAGAGCTATTAAACCTAATGCAACAGTAGTAGAAAAGAACTAGAAAATGTTTTCTTTTTGTAAAAAAGATCACGTTCCACACTGTATTCTATATATAAATACAGGAATTTATACAACCAGTAAAGATCTTCTATTGGTAATTACCAAATGATGCTTTATCAATCCCGCTGACACTACCATTCATCTCTGAAGAGGGAGCAGAGATATTTTAAGTCCTGTCCAAACTCCTCAGCTTCCTCAGGTCATGCTCCTTTTACTTAAGACAGCAATACAGTCATGTACAGTTCCTACATACATTAAATCTTCGCAGTTAGAATAAGCAGCATCAAACCTTGATGATATGAAAATCATACCAAAACCACACAATCTATGAAAACAGAATAAAAAAAAAATAGTAGAGCTCATGGTATAAATGTGCTACTCAGGACACTGCAGTGGAGAGGTACTTATGTTACTGGGGTGAAAAAATTATGTTATTAGTCATATAATTTTATATGGCTCTCACACAAGTGACAAGATGATTTCCTGACTGTAAGCTAAATACTTTGCTCCAGCTCAGTTATCCTCAATGATATACATCACTTGTGACTTTACCTTTCACAAAGACTTTTTGCACTGCTGATCATTAGTTACCAGAGCTGTCAAACTTACATGCAAGAACTCAATACTTAGGGGCACAGAGAGAGCAATGGAGAAACAGGAGTAAACATTAGTAGTCCAATCATTAATAAGAAGCATCAAGCAAAATGGAATCACTGTGGGGGGTTTTGTCTTACATGTCCATTGTAGAATTATCTATGGACAATACATAGTTTTACATGTATTTCTAAAGTAGGACTATGGAACATTCTCTCATATTTGCTTTATGTATTCATTTTCCATTACATGTGAAAAAGGCCTCCTGCCAGTTTTCCCAAAAAGGAAGACTAGACGCATTGAAAAACACTGATAATTTTACCCTTGATCTGCTCATTATCAAGGCATTATGAAATTTTCATTAAGTGAATTAGCATCACTGAGTTCAATGAAAAAGTCAGAATTGGCAGGTTATCCATATCTCTATAAAGATCGTAGGAAAATATGAAAGGAACCATTACAAAAAAAATCAATTCCTTTTGTTTGAATTACAGCTATACAACATTGCAGTACAAATTTCTTTGGGCAGGGATGGAGAGTGAAAGATTATTTCTATTTATTATTTACAGGACCAAGCATGTTTACTCCAGCCTCTAAGCAAGAAATACTGGATTGAAATAACCTGGGAGGGTTTTTGATTACATGCTTTCCTTTTACTGTTCTTCCACGTGTAAAATATTATTTTTTTTTTGAAAGAGATATTCACGAAAAAAATAGTGGTTATGGGGAAATACATAAAAATGTATCATAAAGAAAATTTGCAATTGCCATCGTATAAAAATATTCATTTTTGAACAAGTTTTTTCTTTATAGTATTCTAAAAAAACCCCAACACCTACAACCATGATTTTGCCTGATATCATTCTGTTTCTAAGAAGGCGGCATTAGGCATTAAAGGCAATACTTGCATGACTGGAATCAGAGGTTGCTACAGCAATTGAATACAATGAACTGGAAAAATCCTATTAGAAAATGACAAAACAGAAACATGCACTTGGCAATTTGCTGCCATTTTAAAATATGCATTTCTCCTCTTCTCCTTTCTGAGGTGTAGGGCATTTCATCTATATGAATACCAACCACTAAAAAAAAAAAAAGCCTATCACTTTGTATTCCTTTCAAATTTTAAGGTATGCTGGGTCACTACAGAAATTAAGTTTATTCGACTAGAGGAATAAAAAAATCATCCAGTGAACTTTGTATAGTGATTTTTTGTCTTGATGAATCTAGCATGTTGAATAGGCCTCCACAAGATCTATTGGGATAACTTGCTTTCTAAAAAACTAAGTACTGTCAGGGGATGTGTTTACCTTATTTTTGTTGAAATATTGGGATATATGCTTTGAAACACTTTAAACATCAGGATAAAATTATAAAGAATTAAGTTCATTAAAAATGTAGCTATGTGTGTCCTTAGTTCTAGGAACTGGGACTTTTACAGCAGTAAGGAAAAAACCCAATACTTGGAAATTACAATAATCATGAGATAGTAACAATGTGTTCAAAAGTCTTTTTTTTAGAAAAGCCTCATCACTAAACACAGTTATGACCCATGACCTCGGCAGAGAAACCCTGTAAAATAGTTAGAGCCTCCTTGTCAGATGCATTTAGATTTCATAGCCAACACTCGTCTAAGGCATAAAGTTGCATAAAATTTGCTCTTCTGGGCATCTAATAAATACAGCATAAATGATGCTTATAATTTTTTTTTCCTACTTGCACGTTTAAAAAAACCCTTCTGCTTAGGACAATCAATATTAAATTCTTTGGTGGTCATCTAAAAAAAATGAACTATACAAAGACAATTCATCAGTTGTCCTATACTGAGGTAATTTGAGGAGTGCCATAAGAAAGTAGCATTACAAACAATATTTGCCCATTTTCCCTGCCTAAAAGCAGCTCCCATTTTTTTAATATACTCAGCGTAGACTCTACAGTGATCTGAAGAGATCCTGTTCCATAGCCCATCTTAACGTTGCGTATAGCAAGGCTGAAAGTTGTAAAGAGAGTGTATCCTACAGTCAGGAAAGCAAAGAAAGTTCTTCAATGTATTATGTCTTTGAATCAACCAGGAAGATTAACTATGCCATCTACCGTAACATTTGTATTTTAGAATGCTGCCACACATTAAAATAGAACGTAGCTTACAGAGAAACAAAGAGAAAAAGAAATACAACTTGCGAAGACTTGACAGATGCCATCTGAACATCATTAAAGGGGTGAATGTCAAGTACATTAATAAATATTTATAATCTACCACTGTTTGCCTAACTTTCCATTGTTTCCATATGCTTTTCATAAAACAGCATGAAAATCATGTCACTTGGCAAAGGGATTTTGGTTTGGTTTTTATGGAAAACCTAATGGAACATAGCCTTTTACTTTTGTTCGTTTACCAGAACAATCAGTTATGTCCACAGAGCTCCCAGAATGGTGCCTGTTGAGCCTACAGCAGCAAGAGCACATAGTACTATAAGTGGATATAAATGAGGCCTGGTTTGCTCCTTTTGATTTTTTTTTTTTTTTTTTTCAGTAGAGCAATGAGGGGAATAGATTTTACTTTCCAGGGGACAATACCCATCTATTTTCCAAGGGACGATGCCCATCATACTCATGAGAACGGGAGGGCAAAACCAGGATGTAGTACTTGACATTGGCCCCTTTGAATGGGGAAAATAAGCTTTGGGAAGAAGAAATGAAACCTTACTCTGATGCTTACAAGGAAAACATAAATATATATCAAGATACTCTTTAACCAGTCAGAAATGTCAAAGCTACTTAATTAAGTAAAAGTCAAGTGTTCCTCATGCCGCAATGACACGTTAGGAACAGGAAGGAGACAGCAATCCTGTGCAAGTTTTCTGTGGTACAATATAATTTCATCTCAAACATTTAAGTAGGTTTTTTTTTTAGCTATATGCAAGTTATTTTTCTACTAGATTAATATTTTTTGTGAAAAATTAACCAGGAAAATCAATTATGAAGCTATGTTTCATTTAAGTAAATTGTAAATAACCTTATAAACTCTGGTCTAATGCAATTTCTAAACAAAGATGGTTTTCATTTTTTAACCTGTTTACACTCATGGATTACTACCTTGCATGTGATTCATCTTTGCATGCATAGTGGAAAACCTTAGAGCTTGTATTTTATATTTTATGATCTACCAATGTAGGAGTGCTGACAAGAAACAAGTTGATGCCTTTGTAAAGAAATGCATACAGAGACTTTTTAAATTAACAATTAATTAGCAATGAGTAAAAGCTTACCCCACAAAAATCAAATTAGCTGCTACATTTTAGAACTCTTATGTATGATAAATAAATGAATTTTCCTATAAAAAATTTCCATTAATCTTTCAATCTGCCTTTTGAACAACAGAATAAATAAAATCATTAGTGCCTAGAAGTTCAAATATGCTACAGATGTGTAAGATAACTGAATGACTACATCAAAATGCACCATGAGAAAATTCTTTATCATTTTCCATGCAGGAAGCCAACTGATATTTTTGTGAGGTACCAGTCTTTCAAGAATACTCATAAGTTAGTTACCTGATATACCTTCTGTACATGGTATATTTTAAAATCTAACTGTACACTGTTTCAATCATATATAATGCATATAATCTGCTGAATATGGCACAAATGCTAAGTTTCCACACCCACACATCCTTTGCTGTAGAACACATTTTAGGCATAACACAACACTGAAGAATAGAAAAGTGCCTGAAACTGAAAATAAAAAAAGACACTCAAGTAGTAATAGATTAAACCTCATTCAAACTGATATAAAAGTTGTTCAAGTGTTTAGAGTATCAGATGTGTCATGCAACAGAACAACAGATAATTCAGGCAGGCATACCATGCATTACAGTTTGCATTCATGGTATCGCAAGGTATCTCTCCCCCCTTCTGTGTGGCCAGCAAGTGCTGGGTACCTGTGGCACTGCTAGGCTCATGTGTTGAAGCTCCAAAACCTCTCGGTCTCCTGCACAGAAGGTTTTACGGAGCTACGCCTCGGAAGGATAACCAGACAACCTCGTGCTGTACAATGGTATCTTGCTGCAGCATAAGAAGAGGCATACTAAGCTGCATGTAAGCAAAGCAATCATTTCTTGATTATATTTTCCAGTGAGCGCAGTTCACCATAAACCAATCGATTTATCAAAATGTGCTTATCCAAACTGGCCAAGTTGGCACACCAAGAAAATGTCTTCGCAAAACATACCACTTGTTCCTTTTTTTTTTTTTTTTTTTTTTTTTTTTTGGCACAAATCCTTTCATACTATCACAGCAAGCTCTTCACCACACAAGAATTCAGATACTAGCCTGTACAAACACCAGTGCTTATTTTTCCATAGAGTAAACTATAAAGACAGCTAAGTGCCTGCAACAGCTTTGCTTCTCCAGCAACTTTCCTTTCTCTCTAGGGAGAGCACCAGCATAATTACACTTCGGACAAAGGAGCGTTCTTGCCGACCTCCTTAATTCCCTGGAGAATTCGCTTCATATGACCCACTTTCGTTATCCCCAGGTCCTACAGAAATTTAAAAAGAGAGAGAGAGAGAGAGAGAGGGGGAGAAGTTTATTTACAAAAAGGAAAAAAACACCCACCATTGATTATGATCTAGCCATGCAACAGATGTCTAGAAATATGCTCACTGCAATCAACATTAACCAGAAAAGATTCTGTGGTACTAGCAAGTGTTGCCTAACAAAAAAAAAAAATTGCTTAGAGCGTACAACGAATCCCTCTCTGTCTTACAGACAGAAAATTACTTACCTGCAATAATGGCAATCCAAGGCACTGCAATATCTGTCAAAACTATCTTTTGCTTGACTTCTAAGTACAAAAACCTTTAACAATGTCTGGCAAAAAAAGAACAATCTCCCCCTCCTCTCTAATACAGCAATTAAATGCTTGGTAGGATGTGACGGATCAGAGCTTCTGTCCAGCAATGTCACTTGATCTGAGGCCCTATGAAGTCTGTTATAATCAACACACACACATATCCCCAGTTTCTCAAGGGAAAGTGGATGTAATGGCTACAGGCATGTAGGACAACTTCCCTTTAGAGAGCAATAGAAAAGGTAAGCATTGGTTTTTCATTCCAAAAAGGTTATGTCTCCTAACATGGATCTTCCTGATTAGAGAGCTGGAAGAAAAATTCTGAGACATGACAGTCACATCCCAAAGGAAAATGTAAAAAGCACAAGCATAAATCTCCTTGTAGCCACCACTAAAGCAATCACATCAGTTGGAATGTTTCTAATATTGGTTTCTGAGACCCATCTCCATGTAAGTGACAACAGACAAGAATTTTTTGCAGCAAACCTCTTCCAGTACTAATAACAGCTTTAGCAGCATCCTTTTCCAATTTTGACTGGTCCAATGGTCAGAGGAGCACAATGGGATGCCCAGTTGTGCTAATGATCCCCAATGTGCTAATGAATTTTCAGCACAGTTTGGTGGAAGCTTGCTTCCCTTGTCTATAAAACCCAGCTTTGAAAAACTCTTCAAAATCCTTGTGTTAGTGACATTGAGCAAGCGGCAGAGTCAAATACTAGTAGAATAAACCTCATGTGAATAGATTGTGATTAAATAAAAAAACCTTAGAAAAGTTTCACTCTATTTTTCTGAAATAGAAATCCTTTCATTTTAATAGGAAGATTTCCATTATGAAGACATTAAAAGGAAAAGAGTGTAATTAAGCAGCTTGAAATAATTAGTCTCATACAGAGTGAAAAACGAAACCATATATAATGTTCTGCACATACAAAGCCTGTATCTACCTTTCTACAGCCACAGAAACCTCAGAAAATCTGTGCTTTATATTACTTAACAGTGTTAGCATGCAATTACCAAAGGAAGAAAGACATGGTAAGATGGGCATGAATTAATTATTTTATTGTAAAGGTAGCACAGCACAGATTAAACAGGTGGATTAATTTTCAGACAGCCAAGATTGAATTCTAGTTATGTTAAAGATGAAGAAAAACCTTCATTTGAAAACTACCAGTACTGTAAAGGCATGACCACCCTTTACAGCACTTTGGCACAAAGGTGTCAGCGTTAAAGAATTCAAGATATGTTCATAAAAGTCCCCATATCAACCTATCTGAAAAAAACTTCTGATTTTCCATATCACATCAATTTATAATTTGTTTCTGCTAATGGTCATCTCCCTTGTAAAAAAATGTAGTACTCCATTTTAAGTTAAGAGAACTTCTGTAGCAGTTGTTAAACTTGTCCCACAATGACAGTAACATTTATAATTTTAGATTTGGAGAATATTTTCTTTCTTATGCTAAACTTAATATCCAATGAATCAAAAATACACATGACTACTGAAACTACTCAAGTAGCCTAGTTGCTATGTGGAGGAAATTCTACGTAAGGGAAAAACCATAAGGATCCTTTCCAAACCACAAGAAACCACATATGTTAAAGGTTAAGAACTTGCAAATTCTTCAGAACAAACATTTTCACAAGTAGAACTCTTGTTGGATAAACAAGATGCTGCCAGACTTCAAAGATCAGAGGAAAGAATCATAGTATGAAATTCCCAGAAAACTCAGCCACTTTTTCCACCAACCTTTACAAAGTATTGTCAACAACGCCTATGTTTCAGAGGCAAGAGGTTTCAGTTCTATTTCCCTTCCAATTGAAGTCGCTGTAATGTAGATCAGAACAGCAAGTCTCAAGAGCCTCATCACAATTTCTGTGACCCTTTTGATAAATTCTGCCACACTTCCAGGAAAAAAAACCACCAACAACCAACACTATAAACTCTGAATTTTTATGCTTGTGTAATAGTTCGGTTTGGAGGAAATGAAAATTTATACATTCCTGACACTAGATGCTCTCTAGTATTCTCTGTTTACTACTGATGCAGGAAAGTTTGCAAAAATTCTCTCATCTAAGACTAAAAGGATCTGCTACAGCAGCAGATCATGCATAATTCAAAAAGCAAGATCCCTAAAGATATCTGCATTTTTGTACAAGCATGAGTTTCATCACGCTCTACATAATCTGTCCACATTTAATTGATATCTAATTAACAAAATCCAATTTGACTAAAATATGGTTTTGAAGACAAGATGCTAGGAAGAGTCTGAGGAAGAAAACAGCCTTTCTTTCTCCTCAGCTATGGCCTTTATACTACAGGATCACCTCTCCTTCTGCTCTCCCTAACCACTTTGCCATCTCTAGGCCTTCAGCAGGTAAGGCTCAAAAAATTCTGGGGGGAAATTTTTTTTTACAAAATTTAAAAAAAAGTTGGGCAAGAAAAAGCTGATGAAAATTCTTGCAACAGCTTTCAGGAGTTCTTCATCTGCTTTATATTATGGTGACTTAGACCCCTGTCTGCTTAGTCAAAAACCCATTTATTCCAGGTTTGCCCAAGAGATTTTGGCCAAATACACCAGCAATATAATACAACCAAACGGTTTTTCTAAACACTCCTTAATATTAACATCTTCCATATGAGAAACCAACCCTACTTGCATTCCCAGTGTCAAAAGCCATCCTGCATGCCTGAAGTCTTACAAATCTTAGAAAACTTTTTCCACACAAGAACTTTTTCAGAATGCACTACTGCTAAACACAGGGATGAAATGCCATGGTCCTCAGCACAGACATCAGCTTGACTGGCACTTCTCATCAAGTTGACATGAAACATGGAAACCCTTTCTGCAAGGAAACCAACATTGCCATGGAACTCTATGGAGACATCATCTTAGTCCTACCAAACATGTTGCAGTTCTCATTATTACTACATTGTGTCCATAGGAAGGTGGTTATCAATGCAAAGAATGCCAGCATTTGTTTCAGAAAAATCAGAGTCCAGTTTTCAATGAGTTTGCTTGTAAAATAAGGTTAAAAAAAGAAAGTCACAACAAGCTTCATTTCTACAGCAAAGTTCGCAATTTACTGCCCAGCCTCTCCTCAAGTAAAATAAAATCACATGGGTGTAAAAGTCTAAGGTTCCCCTAAATAAATCAGACATAGGAGGCTGGAAAAAGGGTACTGCTGCAGGAGCTGGGTAGAGAAAGGTATCTAGTTCCTCTTGGAGATGTTCTCCATTTGCCACTTGCCACACAGAGCTAACTGAGAGTGGGATCCACAAGCTACACAGAAATGTAATTAGAGGCATCCGATTCTTCAGTCAACATATTGATCTATTTCAGTGATGCGCGCAAGAGAGTTTCATCAAATTCTTTCCCATACTGCTTTTTGTCTCTACTTTTGACCGCAGAAAGAAAAGTGGGCCCAAAGGATTCAATTAAAACAGGCAACGATTTTTTCCTGTTGTAGACATGAGAGGTAATAGAGGTAAATGTATTGCATGTGACTTAAGAGCTTGTGAATCAATGGCAAGCCCATTTAGCTTGGCAGGAAGCACAAGCCTTGCACTGGAGGGGAGGCTGCACTCAGACCATCGCTCACAGGAGCGCCGAGGACTCATCTGCAAACCTCGATAGCCAAAGAGAGGAGAAGCCAACAGGGTGGCTTGTGATGTGTTCCTCATTTCCTAGGAACCACATAACGCATCTTGACACTGTTCCAGGTCACTAGTCCGAAAACTGCAAGCTTCTTGAGCCATCTTTATTTGACTCCCAGCGGAGGTCATGCCCTGTATGTTACATGCTGGATGACTGCTGAACTCTGCTATTTAATTCAGTGTTGCTACATAAAGCGCAAGCCACGCTTGGCCAAAAGCCTGGGCTACCTTATGAGCAGCGCTGCGCTGGAAGCTCTCAGCACCTGCTAATGAGCCGATGGGGCAACTGCAGAGCGGGACTTCTGCAAGCACAGGATACACCCACAGCAACGCGCGCAGGGCAACTCCTCGTCCAGCTACGCTGAGCAATTTAAAACATCATGTGCGCTTCCAGGCAGCACTAGGTAGAGGGGCCAGTAAAAGTCTGTCTGTAGGCTCTAAGGCAAGCCTTTAGGTATTTCAGGGCACAGGCCTTTGTGATGGTGTTTTATTTATGCTGAATCAGCACAAGTCTTACCAACAGGGGTAACAGGGTGATGATCACCCTGCTGCAGATACTTACTTGGCTGAAGCACCAGTCTTCTGGGCATGCAGACAGATAGGTACCTATCAGAAACAAGGCATGGCCAGAAACCATGTCCTGTTTAACACTAATCTTACCTACCATCATTTATTCCAACAAATGTGACATCTTGTTTTTTTTTTTAAAGATTTCTGAACATTTTGGCAAACCTATGCATCATTTGATGCTGAATTTCCCATTTAAATTTTAAATTCGTTCAGTGCCCATTCAGAACAGGGACTTCCAACATTCATCACTGAAACACCATGATGGATTGCTTGGATGGACAGTTTTCTATTTCTAAATTTTTGCAGAGAGGGACTGTCTTCAAACTGTCCCTCCACGTCAGGAACTTTCCTGAAAGAAACGAATTTAACTTCCACAGAAAGAAGTTCAGGCAACCTAATACCAAAGGGTAAAATAATAGACAGCAGCCAAACAGATCATCTCAAACACTGCTATCTTCAGCAGCTGCCTTCAACTGCAACAGTCACACCAAGCAAGCAGTACCTTGTAACATCAGGATTTCACACTACATAGGAAACTTCATGAAAAATGGCACATTTGTATGAAAGTATTGCCTCTGTCTGGAAACTACTGCACTGTGGCTAAAGCAATGACTTGCACTCTAAATGTAAATGTTTGCAATTTATATAATATCCTATTTCCTCTCTTATGTGCTAAAAGCAGTTGCAAAACGCATTATCAAGAACTCATTACTACCGAGTTCCCGGAAAAAGTAATGTAATGAATCCCCAAAGATACAGCCTCTATTACATATAATGGATGCACTTAAGTAATTCTTGAATAAGACAGCAAGCTCAAATAACAGACTCAGACTGCTAGGTAACATTTCTCCCTGCAAAACTTACCAGTCTGACCTCAGATGAAGAAAGCTTTGCGGTTCTGGAGTCAAAAGAAAGTGCTCTGTTTTAAATCTATACAGCTAAACTCATGCAGAGGTTGGTCAGAAACAAGAAAACCTATTGTAAAAGCCTATTTTGACACACAAACACCAACACCATCTAAGTCCAACGCCGCAATTTGTTAAGGTGCTTATCGCTCTCACACCCACTATATCCACTATATATATATATATACACTAAATCACCTGAAGCGGGTCAGCTGCTCATAGCTGCTGACCTTGCAGTAGAGAGATTCCAAATTATTATCACCACCTTCAACTGATCCATACTGATCCTGTTTAATGGAAATGGTGAACTCTCGAAGATATATGATATTACACAGAAACGTGCTTTTCCTACGCCTTCTGACATAAACTATAATGTGGTCATTCTACATAAAGTGAAAAAAAAGGAAATTTTGAGTAACACAGATACTCTTGGTTGCAAGTACAAGTCAGCACTTCAGAATTTCAGGCCAAAGGACAGTGCGTATTAGTTTATGGCATATTTGCACAGTGTAAGCCAAGCTACAAGCACATAACAAGTGCAGGGAAAGAAGAAAAGTTGGTTGTTGTTTTGTCAAAGAAAATGGTCAATAGCAGAAAAGTAGCACAAAGGAAATACCTTAAGATCTCGCCTTTCCAGATGTAAAAGCTCAGAGCCTCGGATGTCATGGCTGATGAAGATTTCTTTGTACTCTCCCAAACTGAGCAGATCCAGCCAAGCAGCAACTTCATCTGTGCCCCATTTTTGAACTACCAAAGTTAAGAGCAAAACCCCCTTAATTTCTACATGCTCAAATGCATCACAAGCAAAGGTTAGGCCAAAGAGAGTGGAAAACAGAGTAGAATTGCCGTGCTAGCAAAGGGAAAGGTTAGAAGTGTCATTTCCACAAAAACTGACAATTTCCTTTTTACATGCAGGTTACAGATTAGCAGTTAACGTGAGAAAGTATCTAAACAAAGTTGGGGTTCTTTGCTTTGCAGCCATGCTTTCAGCTTTACTCCAGTTTCTTCAGTAAAGCCTTTAAAACCTCATGTCCCAACATATTCACCATCTTAGGATCAGTGCCGCAAAGTCTAATGTTGTTCTGCTTTATACCATTAATTTATTAGTAGTCATCCAGGGAGAGGAGAAGCCTTCAAAAACTAATTAACATGTAAAATTAAAATATCAACCACACCTCAAATATAGCAATGGCAGCAAGCAAGTCCGGTTTTAATTAACAGATTCTAGTATTCTTAATT
Source organism: Falco biarmicus (assembly GCF_023638135.1). Classification (NCBI taxonomy): domain Eukaryota; kingdom Metazoa; phylum Chordata; class Aves; order Falconiformes; family Falconidae; genus Falco; species Falco biarmicus. The sequence goes on from NC_079289.1 coordinate 33,803,390, forward strand.
AATGCAACAAGTATTCTTTAAGCTATTGTGTTACATAGGTCATTAAGAAGCTCTCTTTAAAACATTGTTCTCTAAGGTTAGTTGCCCACATTAGTTCTAACAAGACCGCACTTACTGGAAAAAAATAAAAAGTTATGCTACTTATTGCTATAATTTTGCAACTTCATTCAATGCTGATCAGTTTTACAATAAAGTGAAATCTGAAGTCTAATCTGAAATCTAAAGTCTGATCAACAACTGCAGGATTTTGCAGATTACGACCAACTGTCTATTAAAAAGATAAAAATGAAGAACCGGTTTTAGGACCATCTGATCACTGATTAACTCCTGGACATAATCTTAAGGAAGTAAGTTTACAGATAAGAGTGGGAAGAGAGGAGAGTGGAGTTTGTTCAACTTCTAATTAAAAAATCAGTATTGACTATTGTGGCTTTTTGTTTGATTTGTCTCAATTGCTAAACTTAAAACCCACCTGAAATTTAAGAATAACTGGTTAATTAAACCACTGTGATAAAAGCTATTGCACATCTTCTGAAACTAACCTGAAAAACAAGAACTGGGCTGTCACAGGGAAATAATGTGTTCACCTGTGGCTTGTATGGTTATAGGTTAATCAAATGTAACCACCAGCAAAGACACAGGTCCTGTTGCATGATACAACTTATCTAAATCTTTCCGCAGTAGTTCTTTGGTTCACTTGAAAATCTTGGGGTCCTACTGAATGATTTCTAAATGCACTGAAAGAAGTCTTCATCCTAATGAAGATGCCAGTTAGCTCAGTTGCTTTTCACTTTGACTTTACTCTTTGGTAGAGTGCATCATGTCGCCTCTTACCAAGAAAAAAACCACAAACCCATAAAAATCACATTTTCCCAAATGCTACTATTTTTCTTGTAATTTCAAAACACATACCAGGCTGAGGGCTGGTCTTATGCTTCTGAACTTTTTCTTTTTTAAACTTTGGCACTATGCGAAACACTGTACTTCTGTTGTTTCTTTTAGCGTAATCCAGAGGAGGATCCTGCATAAAAGAAAAGACATAGTTACCTTTAATTACACCAAAAACAACAGTTAAATTACATGCTTGAGATGGTAATTCATAGTTAACCTCAAAAATTAAGAACCAATTTTACTTCCATAAAGAATAATGTCAGAATTTAACTCTATATGTGTTTCATCTATTAAATAACCATTCAAAACCTTGACATTCACAAAAGGGAACAAAACACAGAAGACCTAACTTAGAAGCTTGTTCACAGCAGACAGAAATCATCCAGCACCACTACTGAAATTGCATCTCTAGATCATGAGGGATTCTAACTTACTCTTCCCTATAAAGAAAAAACTGAGGTCAATTAGAAACAGGAAGTACTAATCAAACTCACCTCATCATCATTTGGTTGAAAAACATAATAAAGCCAAGGAATCTCAGCAAGCTTTCTCAACTCTATTTCCACGCTGTGCAAAGCATCAGACATCAGTTCTTCATGGGGAGCTTCTAACTGCTGTTTACAAACAGGCCAGAAAAATACGTGGTTTCAGTCTTATTAAGATATCACATTTAAATCTAGATATGTTGTTACCACACACATACAGATGACTACTTCATAGTCAGTGTAAATAAACAGCGAAAACAAATAATTTTCCAAAATTAGACTCTCCTTCAGAGATGCATCAGACCACCCTGACCATTTAGTACGGTCCCAACCACAAAGGGACGACTGAGACTGCTGAGACTGTTTTTGCAGACCAGCTGGACTTAGTTGTCAATCACTGTCATCATTCATCGCACTCCTGAGTCTTCACAGAGCAAAAGTTACCTGATAACTCCAATACTAGAACATCCTAGAAATGGAAATTACCAGCAATAGGGAGGTAAAACCTGACCAGAAGACCAAGAGCTTGGAAAATCTTTGTATGAAAAAGTGGTGTAAAAAAAATATTGACTAGATGGTAGTAAGCCTGAGTTATTATTTGCAGATGTCTTCATATGGTAGATCACTCTGTCATGGTTAAATAAAAGGAAACAAGATCTTATCACAGACATGCCATTCCCAAGGGTCTTTCAGTGGTGATACAATACCTGTGCTACCCCTTCTAAATAGGCAAGACGTGGAACGATAGCCACTGCTGCTGGCTGAGGGTGGGAAGAGCGGGGACCAGGCATGGGAGAGGGACACGATTGCAGCCCCAGACGGGAGACAAAAAGCCAAAAACATCAGTGGGCAGCACTGTAAAAAGCTTGGGACTTGCTGACCTATGGGAATTTGGCTCTATCAACACTTTGAGAACCCCACGGAGGTACTAGTTTTCCTTAAAACCCTGGTCTGAAAATTTTTCTGCAGCTGTTGTACGAGTTGAACCTGTGAGGGAGAGTTAAGGTGGCCGATTCCTGGAAAAACTGGTTTGGGCTTATCTGGGGCTGCTGAAACACCCTTTTGAGGTTAAGAGTTGAATCCTGAAACCAGTTTCTTGGAATCACTAATAAAGCAATCTGAACATCTATTTCTCTCTTTGAAGTAAAAGTAGTCCCAAAGCAGTGCAGAATATCCTTTTGAAAGGATTTAAATAAGTTATATCCTAATGAATGTATTTTTTAATTGGAGTTGTAAGAGAATCTTTGATCTGTAGTACTGGAAAAAGATTTTGATGCTGTTGGGGTTTGGTGATAAATTACAACCCCCCATCAACTTATCCTGCCTGACAAAAACTTATTTCCTTTGCTGCAACAGGTTGCATATGGTACCACCTTTCAACAGAGAGACCATCTTTAGTAGGATATTGCTGTTTAGTATAGTAATTCTGGAAATATAAGCTCCCTCTTGCAATTGTGTTATTTCCTCTTCTAAAGCTCGCATAATTCAGTGCCCATAAGCAGACTCTGATCTTTCTTTTGCCTTCCCTTTTTTTCCCAGTTTGAATAGTACCATTAATTTGCAGCACAGTGGAAGACCCACTTGTCTCTGAAGAAGTTAGAACTTTTCATTTTTAAGGAATTAAGTCATCTATTTTCTATAAATGAATGAAGCAGAGAGTTCTGTCTTCCTCAACAAGCATTTATCCAATTGCTTGATTCTCAAAGGAAAATATTTTGCATGGGGACAAAAAACCCTCATCTGATGATGAGAAAGTGTATGCACTGGCAATACTGCTCCTGAAATACACCCAAAACAATAGTACAATTCTGGTAAAGGAAAAGTCAGCAATTTAGGGCAAATTCTCCTCCTACAACATCTTGGAAAGCTTCTTATTTGCAAGATGGAAATTATCACTATGAATGATACAAAGACAATAAGGGATTTTTTTCAATCCTTTCCCAAATGAGATTTTTAATATGAAATCATTTTATTTCTGTGAGCTCAGATAATTTCATTCAGTTGAAATGAAATATTCTGTCATACTTCTCCCTTAATATATTAGAAAACTGTGCTCTGTTCTAGACTGGAAAGGCTTTTAAAAAAGCAAAAATGAAAATAGTGTCTTTGGAAAATATCTAGACAAAGCATAGGGGTTTTTTTTCCAAACTATATTCCAGCCATAACTATTTGGAAGATTCCACAAATCAGCTTTATTATCCTACCTTATCATTCCACTAAAAATGCTATTTATAGCTAATTCACCGTTTGATGTCATCTAGCTAATACTGTTCTATAAACTTTGTTGATCATATCTTACAGAAGGTGGCAAGAATCACAGTCTTCTTGTACATGTATTTACATCTCTTTAGTCTACTTCAGAAGCCGTAACAGAAAGACTCAAGAGTTGATAAATGGCAACAAAAGAAAAATCTTACCAAGTAGTATGTGCAACAAAGGCAGCAGTTTACAGCTATCAGGAGTTTTGATCACAGACAAAAGGGGTGAGTAGGAACTGAGGGGGGGGGGGGGGAAAGCAAGATATTAAAGAAACAATGAAGATATTAAATAATGTCTTTGCCAGAGGAGAAAGATGATTTGGAAAACAGTGTATGATGGCATGGCTGATGCATCAAGCAGCACCTTAATAGAGTGAGGGACCAACCTACATGTAGCTTCAGCATTTATAAAATACATGGCAATAAGGTTAACCAAGGTGCCTTGCTATTATGACTATGAAATACTGTTCTAAACAAGTATGATGTCAAATACGTGTAATGGACATCTCCAGAAGATTATCTCTGTATCTTCCAGTCTTTTTATTAAAAATGGGTTTGATGTAGACTCATGAAGCCATTTGCACAGACCATAATGAGATGCAGAAGTACAACATGTAAAAATCAGAACGGTACAAATGAATCAAATCAAGGTTTGGAGCCTGAACAAGGGATTTTAAAATTTAAACAAATTTCTCTATTTTGATTTCCCATTCAATCTGAAATATGGGGGATTAGTAATAGCAATTTGAAAAAAAATCAGCATTTTTCATTTTTCTTGGACAAAAACATCCAGTGAATAACTTTTCCTTCTAAAAAGTCACAAAATAGATCATATGAACCTAATCTTTGACTATTTACAGAACTTAAATGGTTATTAGCCTTTAGCCCATATTAAATTTTGGCTGCTGTAGAACAGACTCATACCATTTACCATGTGCATAAAAAGGTATGCGAACTTGCACCAGTAAGTTTCATACCCTAACTCTGCTAAGTGAAAACATTCCTATTGATACCCATTTTTAATTCTACACTTAAACAAACAGTAAGTTAGTAATAAATCTGGTTTTGAATCCAAAGAAAATGTAACTGATCCTACTGAGAATCTTCTTAATGTAAAACTGGCCCAGCATAGGAAACCTGACATCTTTTCACAATGCCACATAGAGAAATTTCTAGTTATACATCCACGTGCAACAATTCTTGAGCAGTCTTCGTTTTAGGCACAGAAACACCAGCCAAAGAAAAAGATGCCAAGGCAGCAAGTATTATCAGAGGTCTACTGAACACTTACCAGTCAACGATTATAAAATAGTTCCTGCCAGGTATTAGAACAAGAGTAAGATCTACCTGCCCAGATTAGCTCTGTAGAAGTTGAATGTATGAGTCTGAACAGTTCTCACTCCAGTTTCTTTTTAAACTCTGAAGATCATCACATAATAGAACTCCAGAAGTTCTCTTAAATGCTAAATCTCCAGAATGATTTACCTTTTTTCTAAGATCAGCCTCCCAGATAATTGAGTGTGAATCAACCTCAACAGGGATACTTATTTCTCTCTACTATTAAAAAGAAAATCCCAGACAATGACCTTTTAGATACCTGAAGTGAGGCAAAATGGATGCCAACCTAGGACAGGAATTCATAACTCATTCCGACCCAAACCACAAATGCAGTGTAATATCCTCCAATCAGCCTTACAGAGCTTCTTGTAGAGTGTCATAAATCCTGTGCTGATTTAAAAAATCAGCAAAGAACAAATCACAGATAATCTGAATGAGGGAATAAAACAGTGTATTTTGTGACCTTACCAAAGGAACTCTTCCTACTAGCAGAGATTCAGTTTCATTATGTAGGGCCTTCACATTGACAGCTATTTCCATGGCAGTGTTTCTGGTAAGGCTCTAGGGAATAAGAAGCATAAAAATCATTTGAAGTGATGCAAGTCAGACTAAGAGTAAGTATTTGGGGCTTACAGCACAGATCTTAAGTGTAATCTTCCCCAGGAGAAATACATCAGTTTAGCTCTACACTGACAAATTCTTCAGCACTGAGAATAGGAAACAAAAATGTAGTATCTGTTTACTGTCTTTTCCCCAACTTCATTTAATATGACTTTACACAATCCTGAAGACCGTCAAGTGACCAGCCACCTGTGAGATGAATCCACGATTTTTATGGGTGACAAAGGCCAGCAGAAAAGTCACAGGCCTCGCTTAACAATGACCATTGATCTGAATTGTTCATCTTATCCTTAGCAGATGTAAGATACTAGACATATTTTTAAGAATCAATGGTTATCTAGTATATTTACCATACATAAATTTAGGTTAGATATAGACAGGCTCTACGCAATAAATCTTTTTTGGGTCCAATCCCAAACCCACCCAGACTGTCTAGTGCAAAGAGAGAAACCAGGAAACTCATTTCCCCTCACCCCCTTTGCATTCTCTGCATAGCACTTGGGACAGTTCAGCATGAAAATTTCTGTGAATGCATCCACAAGAATTGACCTTTAAGTAATAACGGCACTTGTTCAGCCTTTGTCATGTCTCCACTCTGTATCTGTGGACATGTCTACACAGCTGTCTGCAAGAAGATGTGAGCTTGCTTTGCCTATCTTTCTTGCTGTTTGCTGATCTGAATTTGGTTTACTCATGCTCAGAACTACATCAGTACTCCATCCTAAAGTGATGCAGAAGTGCTTATTAAATCAAGTGAGCACCCCTGGCTGTGGCCCACAGGCAGATGGAGCAAATTCCTGACTGCTTCCAAAAGACAACAGATGTACTCTTTACCACGCCCCTAATCGAAGATCTCTATCTCCTTTGCCACTGTTCACTCCCCCCTTCCAACAACACCCAGGTGGTCTGCATTTTAGGTGTCATTAACACCCCCTTTCTATCTTCCAACATTCACAAAAAAGAGCATCAGCTGGGGAGGATGCTGATGATTGCAGAAACTACATCTTCTGCTTTCTCAGATACCATATCGACCTAACACGAGGAAGGGACTATCCTCTTTAATACTCTTCTGTAAACAGGCAGTTCTCCTAACTCCCATTCCTGGTATTATTAATAAATTTCAGAATCACTAAGCTTGATCTCTACCAAATTCATCAGCTGTGGGGTCTTTCCCTATGCATGTGAACAGATGAGACTCCCTGCTTGCTATACAGAGCAGCACCTTCAGGATCAAAAGTAACTTCCCCTTTATGCTCACCTTAGAAAAAGTGGCAGAAAAAAGGGAGAAAATACAGCATCTGTTAGAGCAATTTCATTTAAATTTGAGCATGTGTATGTACATTTAGGAGTCTTATTTATCAAAAACTTCAAGAATTATCATCCAACTTGTTTTAACATGGGGACAGGGAGTACAATACAGGTCCCACATCACAAACTTATGCACACAGATATTTCACTCGTACATAAATCTCTGTTCTTCCTTTACCTCAGGAAACCTTGGGTTGGCTTTATTTAATGCATGTGAACATGCATTAACAGCATGAGCAAGCTCCTGCTCCAAGAGGCCATGTATTTTTGCTGCTTCACAGATCCTACAAAAATATACAAAATGAGAAGAATCTTTCTTACTTCCTTTAAAAAATAATTCCTAGGAGTACACAACTTTATCAAATGAGAAAATATACCGGGATGTTTCACAAAACACTTTAAAAAAAATACAGTCCTTTATAACAAAAGTTGAAATACAAGTATCTCTTCAAGACACACCTCACATAAATAATATCTATAACACAGATTATTTATTCTGCTATGAAATACTGAGACACATTTATTTGGCTTAGAACAGAAATGCTATGCAAAAATTGTACCAAATTCAAATGAACTATAGAGGAAAACCCTAGCACATTAAGATAACTTACTGGAAGTTATCTTAAAAAACATTACACCTATTTCACGAGGCATATCCTTCAGATGCAACATTAAAATTGGCTGCAATTGTCTGAGATTATGGCAGGTCCAGCTGTAATTTGCAACCTCAGGACCACCTCTAGACCAGTAAAGTTTTTAAGGTGTCTTGGCTAAAGTTCACTTTGGGTAATTTATAACCTAAATTTTTCTCCTATGTCTACCTAAGTCACCTGTTTTGTATAAATAGTATACATAGTTCTTAAATTCCTTTCTTACATTATCAGCACAGCTCAACACATAGTCCAAGAATTGATTTTGATGCTTAAGATAATTTGTCAGCATGATAAACTGAATAGCAGCTTTATAAAGTGTTCCGATTTTTTTTAAAAAAATGCTTTTCTTAAAAACAACTAGGGTGTTTTTTTTTTTGGTGAACATTGAAGTGTTTTATTTATTAAAGCACTGGCATCTCAGAAAGAAATTAGTTCTTGAAAATAAGCAAGGCTGTCGGATCAGTTTTATACCATCAGCTCACTATCATCTCAACTCATATAAATTACTGAAGTGTCCAGGGCCGCAGAGATGGGGATTTTGAGCATTAGGAATGAAAACATAAAACTGCAACAACAATGGATGAGTGGATGAAAGCAAAAAGGCATGCAGATTTATCTGGCAATTTGGACTCCTTGAAAGTTGGTGTGTTAACTGTTTACTTGTACAACATTTTAATAAAAATTTCAGGTTTATTGAAAAATGCTCATCTTTTTGAAATTGTGAGTAACAAGGCTTTAAGGAGAAATAAGGTCAGGAGAAGTTAAGGTCAGGTGGATACATCCCCACTGTTGAAGTGTAAGGGTTTGTTGTTTTTTTTCAATAAATATATTTTTGCTTTTGCATAAAACGAGAAGTTTCAATTAAAAGCCTCTCTGCAAAGAAGCCTTTCAGTTTTCCATTTCCACTGCTCCCTGAGAAAGCCTGTTTTTGCAAGAGAAGAAAACACACAACAGTAAAATTACAGAAATACATACGAAAAGCATATATAAACAAGTTGAGCCTTAAAAATAAAATTTAAAAATTAAAATGCAATAACTTACAGAGTGGTAACTAGATATCAATCAAAACCAGGGAAAATACACACTTTCAAGTGCATGCATGCATTTGCATGAATAATTCAGTCTTGGCGTCTAGGTTGCCAATCCAAACATTAATTTTACTCTACCTGGTGATAAGCTCTTCTGCAGCTTGTGAGCACAGCTGGATCTGTGCAACCTCTTCTTCTGTAGCCAACTCAACAGCCTGCTGAGGGTACAAGGGAGATCGAATGACAGACTTACAGGAATCATACTTCTGTTTGTCTTCCCAAGACTTCAGGGTGTTTTCAAAGGCCTAATCAAAATGAATTACACATTCAGTTCACAGCACTTGAAGTATTTTTACTTAGTAAAAATTTTAATTTTATATTTTATATTTTATATAAATTCTAACTTACATAAAATTGTAGTTAAAAGTAACACTTAAATTTAATTTTATATAAATAATACAACCTGTATAAATAATGAAGTGAAATTTAGGGGGTTTTAACTTGGTATAAAGAATAAGTTACTACTGAAAGCTCGCTCTCTATCTCTTCTTCATTATCCTCAAAAAGTGTCTTCCAAAACAATAAGAACACAAAGACAGTGATAATACAAGCACATTTTGTGCAGACAGCAGGATCCAAATCTGAAACTAATACAGGATTCAAACTTAAAAAATGGTGGGGAAATTGAAAAAAATTTTACTCAGAGTTCAAATGCCATTAACTCCACCCTAAATTCAACATCCAGTTAGTAAGCAGACAACTGAGGGGCAGTTACACCTTGCATACAGTAATCCTAGACAAGCATGAACTCTCCAGTGTCTCTCTTGACTACGTTCCACTTGTGTCTCTTCTGTCTGAGACGGGGTTGTGGGGGGGAGGAAGGACTATTAGGAGAGAGACATGAGAGACACCTGCAGAAAGTTGTTCTGAAAAATGGACATTTGCTATTTATGCAACTGTGCTAAAACTTCCAGTATGTGATTGTGTATAATACACCTAGAGAAGAAGAAAGAAGAAAAAAGAGGAGGACAGAAGAAGAGAGGAGAAAGAAAGAATATATAATTTTTTTTACCATTTTTTTATATATATTAATAAGAATACAGGAATAGCACTCACAAAACTGATAAAAGCTTTGTCATACAAAAGAGCAATGATCTTGCTTATTATAGAAATTATGTAACTGTAAGTAACTGTATGTTATATAAATAGTTATAAAACATTTTTGTAAGCACTGTTTTGTTCATATTATAACTGATCAAGTTAACCAATGTCAGTATTTTGTAATAATTGTTTTGCAACATACTCTGTCTCGCGTTAGCATCTGAGCTCTGTTTTTATGTATGATCTTAATAACTCCTGGGGGCTGGATCCATGCCTCTCCATCGACTTGCACAGGAACCCCTTCATCACCAAGTATGGTGATCTTTACTGACCGACACTGGAAAAGAACAAACACATTATTTTACAGAGCAATAAATACGGATGAAACCGGCAGGCCATCTGAATTATGTTGATTACTAGGAGCTGTGGCTTCTCTCCAGGACTGTCTCAAGGATGAAGCACTTTTATACTTCATTTATCATTGAAGATAATTTGCTTCCCGTTAAAATTATAACAAAGTCAGCACTTTATTAGCGTATAGGGTGGTGGTCATAAGGAGTACTGCTGCTTCACAGCATACAAACCGCTGCCAACCATGTCGCGTGCTTTCAAGTAAGAAACAAACCTGGGCTATTCTGTGGTGCTGGAGTTTGATGACTCTTGAAACTGCCATCTGCATGCTGCCAAATACAGCAACAACTTCTAAGATTTTATCATCAAATGATGGAGCCCCAAATATCTGCAAGGAAAAGAAAACACTAATTTTTGATCACATGTTCAATAAAACATATTCTTTTACTAATTCATTTGCAACATTTTAATGTTCTACCTTATTTACTGTAGAATAACTACACTGTCTCTCAAAAATCATAGGAGCGAGACAGCATAGACAGTAGGCAAGTATTTTAAAACAGCAATGCTAATAGCATTTCAAATATCTGAATGACGACGCATATCCTTATATAGGAAGGATGGCATGTTTCAGCATGTAGACTAAGAAATGTTTTTCAAGGCAAGATGAAAGGCCAATTCAAATCTCTGCTTGGTGAATGTTCTTAATATCCAAGAGGTTCTTGAAGTTAAGAGGCATAATGGTGTCTTTTTGCTCAGAAGTGCTTATCTTTTTATATTCTGAATACTCTGGAAATCAACACACGAGTCCACACTCCACTTTGTTAAACACAGCTTTCATACTGAAGAGGATTTTGTTTGCGCTGTATACAATTATCCACTGTAAATATGAAAAACACTTCTCTACGGAACAAACATCCTGATATCCAGCCAAGATGGTGAATTTCCACAAGCTTACACAAAATTCGAGAAGTCTCACACATGCCATTGCCACCTGGTGTCCTGCAGGGGAATGCAGCCATGCCACAGCACAAGTCTTAAGCTGGAGTTCAACTGGGTCTGGCAGGAGATACCATACTAAGGTCACCTGAAGCTTGACCATTTCATCCTGATATGCATTAGGGAGCAACAAGGAAGAAAAATCAGAAGGAAAAATCACTCCAGTAAGAGTTTAATGGGTAAAGGGATGACCTTTCTGAGCGGTACTCAGACTACCTCAGTTGGCATCTTGGGCAGAGTAAGATGCATCAGAGACACCTGAGACCAGACCAGAGAAAATCCCTGAAAGGAGCTCAAAAGCCACAACTAGTTGGGTCCTGTCCTCTGATCAAGGATTTCCTGGAGGTGAAGAACAAGAGAGGGCAGATCCAGGACAGTGTAATTCAGGTAGTGTCTGCAGCAATGGCTCAGGGAGGGAGAGGATGGGTAACAGTCTGAAGGACTTTGGTCCCTGCTGCCCAGCAAACCAGCAGAAGCCTTCACCCTAGTACAGTAAGCGGTGGCTTTGTCCAGGAGGCTGAAGAGGTCTTCTCAGGGAAAGGGCTGCACAGCACAGTTGCTATAGTTTAGTGTCAAATCCAAGTGGCATTTCCCTTCAGAGCATCCCAGCATTGCACAGGTAGCTCTTGAGGAGGTAAGATTCCAAGAAAAAAAGCGCAATTTTACTGGGTCTAGAGTGTTTTGAAGCAAAAGGTTTCCCCATCTGAATTTTTCCAGTTTCCATGGAAATTTTTGTGGTTTTGACATGAGGATGTGAATGTCTTGAAAAGAGCAAAGACAGTGATTCTGTTATTCAAAGGTAAAAAGTATGGAGTCTTTGATCCAGCTTTAACGATTTAAATTCAATTTAAGTGACACCTACAGGGCTAGTTCTCCATGGGTTAAGAAAAAGTAGCTATGTTTCATTTATTTGGTGCTTCCATTTTAGCCAAAGGATGGACAAACCGCAACCCAGTCTGCTGTGTCTCTCATGAGTAAAACATATCTGCACTGAAAACCAGCCTCTTTTTTTAAAGGCAACTGAATCTCTATAGATCAATATTTAAGAAACAACTCCCTCCCTTCCTGTTGCAGGTCATGTTTCCAGCCTGTCTTCTGGACACCAAAAAAGCATGCTTGAATAAGCCCCGCTCGAGTCGGTTGATGTGCATCTGCCCTCCTTGGCTCACCGCTAAAGTTTCAGGAATACTTGCAACTGTCAAGGCAACATCTTTCTTTTGTCCAGATAAGCAGAACCAGCAGCACTTCAGACCACCACCATCTCTGATGATCAGTCACTCAAGACTGCACTAAAGCAGTGAATTATGCTCCTAACTCCATCCAGAACAAATACATCAGTTTGCTGACACTTCTGATCTGCGGAAGACTAAGGGTATCAGTAAAGCTGCTCCAAGATACAGACATTTGCTACACACCAGTATGACAGCTAGGAGAGATCTTCTCACTCAATGAGGCAGTCCAGGGAGAAAAAGAAACTCCTGAACAGGAGCTGAGCAGGTGTTAGAGATGCTTTCAAGTTATGAATATGTACACCGAGTATATAAAAACTTCAGATATCCATAGCCAAATATAACCATAACTGCCATCCTCTGACGTATACCATAAATAAGAAAAGGACATTGAAACATGTTTCAGTATTTTTCCTGACTTTCATATATATGTGTGTGTGTGTGTGTGTGTGTGTATATATATATATATATATATAAGCAAAGGATTATAATACACAAGAAATCAAAATAATTTTGCCAAAAATATCCTGGGCCGTCTACATTAAAATCACAAGCTAATTTGCAACTACAGTTTTAGGTGATTCAGACCTCACACACACTAAATCAGGACATGCAGAATTAGGATAATCTGCTCATAATTACAACTGTTGCACTGTGTGTGAAGTGGATGGCAGCAGTAAGACTGCTCCAAGCTGTAAGACATTTAGGTATACGTATAGTGTAATGTTTCTTAGGAGATATAAGGAAGAACAAAAAAAAAAAGTATCTTGAAATATTTTGGAAGCTCATTGAAAATAATATTTAAAAAAAGAGATTACTACCCCCACTAAATTATCAATCACTAAATACATCAGTCCTCATTTGCTAAATCACCATCCCTTAGCCCAAACCCATTTGAAGAACAGGAGGAAATTCAGGTATAAACTGCGAGTGATTGTCTTTGTCCACCTTGCTTATTGTTAGAATATAGCAGAGAAACCTATGCTTTGACAAACATTATTTACAGGACTTTGTAAAACAAGATAGAGAGAAATTATTCATGTCTCTATTTATAAAATTAGTTTATAAAAATTCTCATAGAGCCATTTAAAAAAATCATTAAGCTTATTATGAACATTTTGCTGGAATGGACACAACAGAAGGCAACAGTGAAAAATCATGGGATATATTTTCAATAAAAGAATTGCCCAGAAGGTTACTTCTCTTTAATGTTACTCACATCATCTTCTTTGGTTCCACCCCAGAAATTGGTCCCACCAGCATAGCTGGGAATGTTTAGCACAGCTATGCCCTGCAGACTTGGAAGGGGGATGTACTGTCCATCACACTGTAATGGATAAAAGCTCATTCAGTATATAAATCATGTGATAAAATAATCAGCTGTTTTTAAAACATGAATCTTCAACAGAGCTGGCAGGGGAGGGCAGAGTCATTAACAGGTTTGACACAAGACCATTCCCTCCGTGCTGTGAAGCACCTCTAACACAAACCTGTTCTCCGCAATCTTAGCACCAATTTTTACAGAGCTGAAAAACAGGTAGGTACTACATGCTGCAGCGAAATTCCTCATGCACTCAGACTGATCTGATTATCAAGGATCAAAAATCTTTTTGCAATGAAAGACCTATCTCCCTGCATGCGCACGGTAAGATCACCATGGACGTTACAAAAAGCTTCACTCACCCATTCACTAACTATATCAGCATTCCCAAAGTTGCAATACACTTGTTATTTAGGTAAATCCATTAAGCAGGGGCGGGGGGGTGGAGTTAAAAAAAAATATCCAAGAATATTTCTGGCATAACCACAAATATGTAGCTAAACGTAAGCATTGTTAGCATTGTATGATCGGCTTCCTGTAAAAATAACTTCACTCTCCTCCCAAAAGTGCAAAGGCAAATCCAGGACCGACCCCACAGTCATTACCCTGGCCATGGCTAGGAGTTGTTAATTTGCGGATAGGAGGTCACTCCTATGACTGACTGTTCAGCCCTCCTTTTTTACCACTTTAACCCCCCAAAACCATAAGCAACTCCAAGTCCTACTCAACATGATCACAGGATGATGTGGGTCAGTCTCACCCTACTTATGGCCAAGAGTAAATTTACAGACATCAGTGAAATCATCCTTGACTTACAGCACCACAACTGTTGGCATCACCAAGGTGAGCCCAGTGATCTCAAACCAGTCAACTTGGAGTCAAAAGTGCAGTCCTGCAGCAGTGCCACAAGGAAATGGCACTTGAAGCAAGTTAGAAACATAAGGTCATAAATGCTGGATGCCGGTATCACTTTGCGGATCATGAATTTGCAAGTGAAATTGCCTTTAAAGCAGACTGCTAGATTACCGCAAGTTATCAGTCCCACAGAAGGATCTTAAAATTACACAAATGAAATAGAAATCCTCAGGAAATAAGGACGAAATTTGTACCAGTTTTATCAGGAGAAGAAAAACATGCAAAACTATTTCCAGAATGTGTTTAGTGCTCTCTTTTTATATCTCAGCAACAAGACAGAATGTAATATTTTAATAAAAAAGTGACAGTATCCAAAATATGCTGTGATATTAATAGATGATGCACAGTCATTTGCATTATAGTAGAGGTCTGCCTCCAGTTCCTAAAACTGATATTTTTAATTTTCCAATGCTGTGCACTCATCACATGTTTTAGCATAAGGCTATTATTATGTAAGGTAATACTAAATATGAAATTTCTACTTGCTGGTTTACTTCCGGAAATATGAAAAAAATAATTATGGGAAGGTCAGATTTGAATCTTATTCAAAAGATCCTTAAATTAGAATTCTATCTGCAGCATACATAGCGTTCCTTCCTGTCATTATATTTGCTAACTACTGCATAATTCCTTGATAATTACTCAGTCCTTAGATAACAGCAATCTGCCGCTACCACACAAAATCCTCCTCAATCTCAGAAGACTGAGAAAGAGTTCCAGTGACTTCAAATTATTCTTTCAACTTAAAAAGTTATTTTCATATAAGTATCATGAACTTCCATAAGAAATACTTAGCATGAAGTAAAAAGAGGGAATTATGTATGCTCTCTGTCAAAATCCAGCCTAGATAGTCTCTGGGTGAAAATAACTGGAACCATCCCATAGTCTTTTTCTGCATTTGGTAGTAATTTATATCTCCTTTAAGTTCCCATTGCCATGAAGAAGACTTAGGTTTCATGTTAGAACTTAAAAGACAAAAACCAACTATGTTAAGACAATTTACACAGCATTTGTTATTGCTGCGATCATACCTTGCTTCTTTTTGTGTGACTGTCTTAAACACCTATTACAGTCTCTACCAGTGCAGCTGGGCTTCTTGCAATGCGCATTCAGAATCTTCCCTCTTCCGTCGGGAATATTTTACTAAGATCATCTCTGTGCTCTCTCTATATGTGTAACCAATCTTTCAGGGAGTTTAAAATGAACCTGAAGGATTACGACTCTTCCTATCTCTTTCCTTCTGTTTAGAGTATGTTCATTTCTGTTATTAAAAGCAGTTATTAAAAACCTCTTATTAAGACCAGTCCTTAAAAACTGGTCTTCCCCTTTCATGCAGTGAACATTAAGAAACATACCCTACCTATACAGTATTTAAAAAAAAACAAAAACAAAACAAAAACAAAACACAACAACCAGTAATTACAAGAAACAATATACTGGGTATTTTGGGATATTTAAGTACTGACATTTTACTCCAGAAAAACACCTAGGGAGCCACCTCTTACGTCACACGTTTTTACACAGTGCCTTTGACGTCAGCTTGGGCTGACACAAGAACTTCAAAAGGTTTCAAAAGGAAGACCAAATTCTTCACTACACACTGTGGAAGCAAAAATACTCATTCAGTCCCCAAATAAAATTTACCTCAAGTTGAACTTTTTGTTCTAAGTTCTTGTAAGTTCTCTGCAGTAGCTCTTTTGTGCCAAGAACTCCATACCACATCATGTTTTTCGTCCGACTTCTGAAAACAGGTAAAACAAGACCCACGTATTGAAATACACACATTATTATGTCTTGTATTTGAAGGATGAGAAGAAGTTAAGAAACTCAAATAAAGAGATAAGGAAAAGAACATAATGGAAATGTCTTGCCTCTGTTATTGACATTTATAGTACCTGCACTTTTCAGGGTGCTCTTCTCGCTTGTTATTAAATTCTAGTGAAATTTTTGCATCTAATCCAATTCCAAAGTAGTTGTTCATGACACATTTTTCTGAATATCCCTCCCTGTTAGAAGAAAAGAGATAATTAGCTGTACATTTGTACAGTACCTGGACACACAGAGCTTTGACCAAGATTGTGGTTCATCTCAGAACAGATACATCAATCAAGAGATGTGAAGAGATGCTTCCTCCCAATCTCTCTGAGGAAACCCAACAGCAGTCAAAGAGACAGACTGGCTGGTAGCTCCTTTGCAAGTGTAAGTTACTTCACGTAGGGCACACCGCCATCCAGCACATATCCCGACATTATTCTGGGTATGGTGGAGAACAGAGGAAAAAGCTGCCCCGGGCATGGCTCTGAGACAGCAGCAGCACACCAGGCTGAGCACCCAGGCTACCTTTAGGCATGCTGGTGCTAGATGTTTGGCTGATGCTGCTGGCACAGCAGTACTTTATTTTAGGGGAGCCATGGCCCACAACCCAGATAACATCTGTAAGTCTCTGCCAATGCCAGACCCAGTTCTGGGAAGCAGAGACAGCTTAGGACACAAAATTTCCACCTCACTGCTCCAATCCTTAGGAGAACACTCTTTGTCCTCTGCCACAAAGTGCCCAGACCTGCTTCAGCATCTTGCTGGCAGATAAGCTTGCATTCAGACCCGTGGTTTGGGCAGGAAAATCCAGCTCTGAAGGACTGCTGTCCCCCTCCTCCCAGAGGAAGTGAGCAAAGAGTAAATGAGCAAATGTAGCCTATTATTTCTGCTGCTGCAAGACAATTTTGCACTACTCATAACTAAAATGGCACAATCCAACCTGTTTTCAGACTTTGAAGTCTACTGCCAAATGACAGCAAACAAGAACTTCACAATGAAAAGAAAAAAAAATACAAAAAGGTAAAAAAAAAAAGTTTAAGAAGAGCAAACTAAAGCAAAACAGTAAATTTGGAAAAAAACTTCTTACAGGGAATCTGGATCCGGGTCGATAAATGGTGTAGCACCAAATGGATCGATGTTTGCTAGCAACATTTTGCTAATAATTGAACTTCCTGCAATAGAAGCAGCGAGACCAGCCCTCAAACCTGATTAAAGAAAAAAAACAGAAAAAAAGTAACAAAACCCCAATTTGTGTCTGATAAACAGAGAAATATATACTGTCATAATATAAGCCACATACTGAGAGACAAAATTAATTAAATCCATATAGGGATTGACTGTGTTTCTATCTAAATTTTTACCTATATTGGTTATCTTTTCAGGTCTTTGGCTCCCTTGAGCAGAAAGGCAGCTATGCTGCAGTGCAGTGGCCGACTCTTCAGGTACCACCATTGAGAAAGAAAAAAAACCAAAGAAAATTCAGGATTTCAAGCCAATACTCATTGGCTGGCATAGTAATTGCAGGGGTGACCTAACATCTAAAAAGACTACTAGAGCTTTTTATTTAATTTAATCTTCATCCCCAAACGGTCCATGATTCCCTTGGTCCTTTCCTTTGGAAATATTCCTAAGGAACACCCTTACCATTTCTACAACTGGTAGAGTCATAGCATAATTTAATTTGTGGAAAGATCACAGCGTTGCCATGCCTCCACTGACTAATACTGACGTCACTCTACAACTGTGTAATGTATGTAAACAAAGAAAAGTACTTTCTAAAAGCTTTCACTTAAATTGGCCTAAAGAAAAATGTCAGCACAGTTCCATTATGTTTTAACTATATTAATAAAGTTAATGAAAACAGTTTTACTGGTGCCCCCTAGTATTAATTGTATTTGGATAAGAACGGATTTTTGGTTTTCAACTTTTTTTACTGCACAACACCTTTGTGTAGTTTCAGTTACCACTTCCAGAGAGGTATCTACAGACACCTCTTATTCAGAAGGTTGTACTTCACATGGCTCTGTCCCTCAGCCCCTACACAGCCTCCACTGACAATATGGTGGATTCAGAGGGTGAATGATAGAAGGACTTGGGGATACCAGTGGATGAAAAGCTGGACATGAGCCGACAATGCGTGCTCACAGGCCACAAAGCCAACCGTATCCTAGGGTGTATCAAAAGAAGTGTGGCCAGCAGGCCAAGGGAAGTGATTCTCCCCCTCTACTCCACTCTTGCAAGACCCCACCTGGAGTACTGCATCCAGCTCTGGGGCCCCCAGCACAAGACAGACACGGAGCTGTTAGAGCAGGTCCAGAGGAGGGACGTGAAAATGGTCAGAGGGGTGGAGCACCTCTCCCATGAAGAAACGCTGAGAGAGTTGGGCTTGTTCAGCCTGGAGAAGAGAAGGCTCCGGGGAGCATTTATTGTGACCTTTCAGAATATAAAGGGGGCTTGTAAGAAAGACTGAGAGACTTTTCACCAAGGCCCGTAGTGACAGAACAAGGGGCAATGGTTTTAAACTGAAAGAAGGTAAGTTCAAATTGGACATACTGAAGAAATTTTTTATGAGGGTGGTGAGATACTGGCAGAGGTTGCCTGAAGAAGCTGTGGATGCCCCATCCCTGGAAATGTCCATAGTCAGGCTGGACAAGGCTTTGAGCAACCTGGTCTAGTGAAAGATGTCCCTGTCTATGGCAGGGGGGTTAGACTGGATGATCTTTAAAGGTCCCTTCCAACCCAAACCACTCTGTGATTCTGTGATTCTAAGATCCTGAATTTTATTTTTCGTCCTCCAGATTCAAACACAATGCTTTTTTACATCTGGTGTTGTGCCAAATGATCAGGAAGCTTCTACATTTTTTTTTTTGCATTTCCTACTATACGATACAATACCAAGACGTGTATTTCAGTTCAAACAAATTCAGCATAGGAAGTAAAAAATCATTATCTGACAGCAAGCAGGGGAACAGAAGGCTAATATTAAAGCAGTGCAAGGAACAGCAGATCTCAAAATCATAATTACCTGGGCAGATAATCCTAGTGTTAAGCACTGGGAGGTTTTCCTTGCTTGCAGCCAAAGCTGGAGCAGAGAAAGAGCCTGTCTGAGAATGGATACCTCGGCTTGTACGTCGATCTGGAGATCTTGGTGCAGTTTTAACTGTGTAGAAGAAGTAAAAGAGTACTAATTAGAACTATTATGGCTTTACCAAATACACAGTTTTTACAGCCCTGAAAATATTTCAAAAGCATTAAGTTAATCTGTTACCATTCTGTAAGAAATGTCTATTCCCCTCACACCACAGTTTTTCTTCCCACTACAGGGAAGAAAATTCAGAAACAGATCAACTGACAAGCACAAATTAAAATGAGTAAGTGTGCGTGGAATTCAATATGAGGCGTTCCCAACTTAAGTTTCAAGCTACTAGTGAAAGCTGCATTATATCCACCTTAAAATGCAGTATTTACTGCTGCAGTAAGCTTCTGATAAACATATTAATGAAGTAGTATGAATTTAAACTTAAATTCAATCTGAATTTACTTATAACTACATTATATAGTATATTATTATTATTTATAACAATTTTAAAGCTATTCTAACCTGTTGGCCATGGAAATACCTGATCAACAGCCACACTATTTGCTTCCTGCAGCTAAAATGGGTCCCCTGCCTGCATCAGGTTTCTGACAACACCAGACAAAACTCCGACATCTTTATCTACAGCCAAAATGAAAACTGCATGGGAAGGGAAAGAGCCATGTTCAGATATACTTGTCTTCTCAGTTAGAGAGATCGTGGAGGACATCAGTTTCTCATAATCTTTTCTTTATCACAAAACAATCCCAGCAATTCCCAAAATAACTGAAATAAATTATTTATTAGAATTATCCAGAAGATTGATTAATGAAACCTTGAGACAGAGAGCACGGTTTGGTAGTTGATGTAATTGTTGGTGACAAAGGCTCAGGAAAAGAAGGGGAAGAAAATCAATGGGAAAGAGATTATTTTCACAAAGAGCAACTGGTAGCTCAGTGAGGCCAGTTATCCCTGGGGCCACCCCTGGAGGTGATGAAGAAGGATAGGCTTTCCAAAGTGCTGATCTCAGGTGCTGTAATTTACTTTCTTGGCAGAACTTGCTTCATGCTGACTGAGAGAATATGCCAGTGCCTGTTTTAGCCAGGGGAAGTGAATCTTTGTGAAACTCAGCCCTGTCAGACATAGCCAGATATTGGTGCCCCAGGGAAGAAAGTTTGGGTATCACCAAAGCATTTCCATGCCCATGTAGAAAGCTTTTGCACACCAGATGACCACAGACAATTTCCTGGCTACCTCTGCTCTACATTATCATGTGTTAAAACTACTTAATCTGAGGACAGCTTCAACTTTCTGAAGAAGGTCAGAACAAACAATGAAATGATTTCGAAGTGATCTGATAGATTCCTCTCAAACCCGGAAAATTAATCTAGCAAAAATAGAAGGATTAGCACCAGGAAGCAGAAGAAAAACAGCACCACGAACATGGTGGGAAGGATAAAATACCCTTTTTTTGTGGCAGGAGGGGGACACATCAGTTCACATCAATCATGACAGCTCAGGCTTAGTAACTGTATGAAGACATTAATAGAAAGAAAATGCAGAGTGGGAAAATCTAGAGACAAAGGCAGTAACAAGAACCAGGGTTTAGAAACCATTAGTTCAAAACAATTCGTGCCAGGATTTGGGCATTCACTTTCTTTTTAAGTGATTATAATCTAGCATGGAACTGTCAATTAAGTGGCAAATTCTTTACCTGCTTGTATTCCAGGAACAAGTTCACACACCTTTCTGGATGACTTGCTTAAGTCAAATGGAAATTATTAGATGCAGGACAGGAAAAAGTGGGTGAAATTTCCTGGACTGTTTTATATGAAAGGTCTGCCTAACAGCTCCTTCTGACTTTAACATCTGTATAACAACCTGGCAGTTGTCACAAAATGCTACAAGTATTGCACGATAACAGTAAACCACAATGATTTGTATCTGTACACAACAAAACACTGTAATAACGTTAAAAAATGGAAAGAAATAAAAACTGCAAATGATATCTAACAAGAGTTGTTAAATATTTAGATGAAGGTAATTAACATATGGAAAAATATTGTCTTCATCAAATGACCAGGAAGATCCTCAGAGGAAAAAATATAATGTTCAGAACAATATTAACATTCATTTTTCATAATGCTACTGAAAAATTCACAACACTATACACATAGCCTGTTCTGTCTGTACTTGGGAACAAGGCAGTTAGATTAAATGGGAAAACCAACAGAGCAGCTGCTCTTTATTTGACAGAGAAGACTCTTGGGGATAACTGCAATAAAGATAAACTTTTGCTGTTCATGCTCTGATAAAAACAACAGAGCCCTAATGAGTAAAACTGATGTTTCATTGCAGATAATTGAATTCATGTTTCATGCTTTGTCCCTAAACACCTATCTTCCACTGACAGCATTAATATGCACTCCATTTCACACATATCAGATGTATGAAGAATACAGCTCCCCAATAAAAAGAGAAATTGTATCAAAAACCAAGGGGTTTATATATATATCTACACATGGATATACATACATGTGTATTTTTATTTTATTATATATTTTTTTATATATTTTTATGCCAGTAGGATTGGGTCATCCACAGGGACAGCATCCTCTGTGAGTTGAAACTAGACAACCACCAAGCATTGATTCCTATAACCAAGGGAAAAAGAGAGGGGCCAATGAAGAGACAAACACTGGAGAAAGTCTGACATCCATTCCTGGAGAAAAGGAAATGTGAGATTCTGAATCAACACAATCCCCGAGAGACGTTTCTAAGGCAGGAGCTACCAACAGAGGCAGCAGCTCCACAGCAGAGCCTCAGGAGGACAACTCCTTTCGAGGATGTTGGTGTCAGTTAGGGTAACAGAAGGAGATGCAAATCCCAAGCAACTTTGCTCATTTTACCACAGAAGTTGCTCACTAAATATCTAGAGGATGTTTTGCTGTCCACCAGCTACCACTGTTTCTCCATGATCCGTAGATCATCTCAGGACCTTACCTGCAGTGCATCATTGTCTACTTTGATAATATGGCAAGGCAAAACCTGAAATTTCCACCTACAGTAAAGAGCAAATTTCCTAAAATTACTATGCAGCTTGACACTCTTGAACAACCCTGACACATGAATTACCAGTCAACACAAAATGCAGTGTTGACATTCGTGACAGAAAATGTCCAAACATGACCTCTGGCTGGATTGACTTGGTGCCAAAACCAAGCAAAGGAGGAGGTAAGTGAAGGTCCTGCATGACAAATCATCCTTCCGTCTTCCGCTGCAGCCACTCATTGGCAGATTTCATAAAGGACACATGAAAGAGAGATTTTACCCTATCGTTCGAATGCAGGAATTAGTACCACGCTATTTCAGGAGATGACTGTTCTCTAAATATCATTTTACACACAGTAACCAAACACTGAATAGCCAAAAGGAAAGCTTAGTGACAAAATGGGCTATTTATGAAAACGCTACCTTCCAAGAAGTTGTTTTAAACTCAGATCACTCAATATTCTGATTGCTTTGTACAATTATTGATACAAATAATACAGCTGGGTTCTGTTGCATTTTAAAACACAGCATGGGCTACCCACGCTGTCTTTCTTTTTTTTTGGAAAGTAAACTGCAGAGCCCCACAGCGAGGGGGGCACAGAATGATACTCCTACAGGAAAGCAGAAGCACTTCGACAGCAGTAGTTGATAAAGTCCATCCAACCAAGGACAGAGTAGGTAGGGGGCTCTACACCTTGGAAAGCAAGGGTAGCTTGGTATGGTGGCTTGCTACATGTACTGCAGCAGCCAATAGCTGCAAGGAACTATCTGGACTAATGACCTGAATTTGGGACAACAAAGCAAAAAATTTTTCATGGGAAGAAGCTCCAGGGTACTGAAGACTTTGGTTCAAATATCTGTTCTGGGTTAGACAAATAGAGAGGGTGACCTTAGTACTGCCACTTTTCAGGAGACTTCTGTGCTCCAGTTTCTGTTATATTCTTTCCTGTTTTATGCTGTTGTACTTCATTTAGAAGATTCAAATATTCATTCTCTCTGTTCTAATAACTGTCTCAAGGTAAGTCCCTAGCTGAGATATCAAGGTTTTGTTGTCAATACAATGAATAAATATGTTTGTTTTACACAAACTCCTTCAACAGAAATGACTGAGAAACTCCTATAATATGCCCTAAAACGCCTACAACTGAGACATACTATTGCCACCACTACCAAGGATCTATTCCCTGCTCAGGTGCCTGTAGAAAGGTGAGCGTAAATTCACTTGGATTAAATGCAGGCAAACACCTTCTCAGTTTTGTAAATACATTCTGAAAGACTGTTGATCTCATCTCCTGCATTTTTCCCTTAACTTTTATTATTCCAAATCTATTAAAATTTGTGACTAGCTTCCAGTGAAACAGGATGTTAGTATATTTAATTATGGAGCCAACTATAATATAACTAATGCAACTTATAAGGAAACTGTAATTTTAAGCTATTTTATTCCTAATTTACTCACTTGATGGGGACTCAAGCTCCTTTGTATCTTCCTCTTTTTCCTCTTCTTTGGATTCATCCAATTCTTTGCTATATTCTAGTGAAGACTGGTTCACTTGTTCTTCACTATGAGCATTCTGCTCATCCACGACTGCTTATTAAAAAAGAAGACAGAAATTTTCAAGATTTTTAAAGAAAAACTGCACACGTGGAAAATTAGCTTTTTTGCTTCCTGTAGCTTAACGTTTAAAAATACTAACAAAAGATTTCTAATGCCAATTCAGCAAAAGACAGTTGAGCAATCTTTTGCCTGTTGATAAAGATTTGCTGCCAGAATTTTTAATTTTCTGGAGGATAGTAATTACCAAAGAAGCACACTTTTGTATGTGCACACACATGCATACATATATATTCATGTACGCAGACAGTCATCAATATCCAAACAAGCTGTATTTCTTTTCCTTGCAGCTTGTAATAAGCACATGATTATTTTTTTTTAACTAGCATAAGTTTTCATCATTGTAGTTTGATTTCTACATTCTTACATAGAAAAAAATTATTTTATCAGTAAGGATCAAAACATTGTTGATGCGCACCTTTTTCTGCTTGTTCAATGATCTGCCTTACAGCCTTCTTCAAGCTGTTTGCCCGGAGCATTAACTGTTCCCTTGGTTTGAAGAGTTTCTGTGTGGAAGACTTTGAGACACACTCTGCTAATTGCTCTTTACTTTCAGATAAGGATTCTTCACTTGAAAACTCCTCTGCTTCTTCTTCCACAATGGGCGGAGTGATGCCTGGGAGGATGGGAGCAGCCTGGGCTTCTGCGTGAAGAGCCTGGAGCAATAGGTCTAGCTTCTCATTTAACTCAGAGCACTAAGACAAAGTGGAAAAAAATACACACACCAAAAAAACTTAACAGTGAATGTGTGAACATTTGCAGGAAATTAAGTACCAGATTATATTAAAATTGTAGGTGTCTTAAATGTCTATGTAATTTTTTATGTAAAATCCAAACCTAGTTTCAACATTTTGGAATATCAGATTATGAGTAGGTCTGCATGGTTTATTTGCAGACATACCCTCTGACACCCAACCAGATTACAGCAATTACAACAAAAAAATCCCACACTCAGATGACAGTAACACACCCTACTAAATTCACCCTGCCATGCAACTAGAGTTCAGTCTTACTCCTCTCCCAACGGCCTGCAGCACAGAGAATCACCACAGATTTGCCCATAGCACGCATTATAAGAAATTATGGGTGCCCCAATATGGAGTTAATCTATGGGGACATGCCCAGGTGTTAGACTGAGACACATGGGGTTGCTTTTGCAACACAGCTTTACATTTCAGCAAGTGAGCTGTCACGGAGAAAAGAGGCTCAAGCCAGAACCACACACTGTCAAACACCTCTACCCATCACTAAGCAGCTGCTGTCTGTAGGTACACTAGAAAAGCCGTGACTTTCTGTGCTTAAAGGAAAGGAAACCAACGCTGTCCGGCCTTGGAACAGTAAAAAAGATAAATTAATTCTAAATTGTGCACCAAACAGAAACACGAACCACAAATTGCCATTTAGAGCAAGTACATAGCCTGACTCTGGGTTTGTTAGTGATTGCGCTTTCTTGTTTTCTTTTCAGCTCATGTAAATTCTGTGCCTCATACCAAATCCTTCTGTTTGGGGTTTGTTTAGTTTTTTCCAATGCTTTTTCAACGTGATCTCTACAATTTGCAGCTTAAACCATTCTTTTTAATATTGTAGTCTCTCTTCCCTTCATTCTCCCAGCATACTCTCTCCTCATTATTCTATTGTTTTCCCATAGCTAATTTAATCCCTAAAAGTATAACTTCTAAGGCAAAATCTTTCACTTCTACATACATTACCATGAACTTTATCCTTTATGAATCAAAAAGTGTAAACAGAATTTATAGAGATCTTAGAGTTAAAGATGGTTTGGAAATAACTGTTCTATGCAATAAGAAGAGAAGAATTTTACAGTCATTGGTTAAAATGAAAGCCAAGCTGGGCATCCTGGAGCAATCTGGAAAATAAACACCTATGAGCTATGAACTTTCAAAAACCTACAACTTTAAACCAGAACATAGTCATAGTCTTACTTTAACGGCCATGGCATCAGCTTCCTCTGTATTTTCCATTGGCTTTTCGTAAGTCTTCCCTATTTTGGCAACGAAGTCCTTTACAGTTTCACATAATATTCTTCAGATAAAGAAAGGAAAGAGGAGAAGTCAAATTAAATAAAATATGTGTTTTGAATATTAAATTCATATGGCAACTTATTTATATGTATACTGCTATACACCATTCTTGTCGGAAACGACTGCTCTGTGATGATACTAGCAAAGCAGATGATACTCTCTTCCATGGCTTGAAAAATTCAAGTGATAAGCTTTAAAACAAAAACCCTTCCTCAAAATCTTTTATTTAAGCCTTTGCACACATTGTATCTCAGTCTCTTATTTCTAAGAACTGAAATCAATGTGACTATTTCATCCATTCCCTTGCTTGTACACCTTCCATACCAGAGGAGTTAGCAAACTTGCATTCACTCTGATAACTTCAGTCTTGCAAACTCCCACACAAAGATGGAGCCTAGAAACTATGGAGAAAATCTACTGATGTTAATGGAGCACTTCTTAGATGAGAGCATATGGCCACACATGTCCCACTGCACAGCTCACGCTTCTGAACCACAGCCGACCCCCTGAGGGCTATCTATGCAAACTACAGTGGCTGCAATGAATTTTCACTGTGTAAATCAGAGAAAGACTTGGTTCTTATTACCTACGCCAAAAAAGAGCAAACTTACTAGCGAGGTGTGGAGAACTCCTTAGTATTGTTCATTTGATTGAAAATTATTTGACAGAAATTAGATTTAACAAGATACTGACCCAATTTAGAATCTGGAGTTATAATAAAATTCTGCAATTCAGTTTTCAACATGTGCTATGTAGACTTTAAAAATGAAATTTTATTAACATGCTTTTAGCAGGGGAAAAAAAAAAAAAGAGAGGTAATGACATTCAGATGTATTTTTGAAGATTCAATGACTGGGTCTTTTGCATATTGCAAAATATAAGGTGTTTGGTTCTTTTCACAGAGAAGGTATACGCAGAATACTTCTGATTTCAGGTGATGTCCACGATTTGCCAAATAATTCTCTCTCATTTTTAAGTGTTTCAGTTTGGGGGAAAAAACCCACAACCCTATTGTCTGAGACCACTATTGATTGAACTGATACAGACAGAGCTATGACAAAGCTACCTAGCCTGAAGTTCTGCTTCACATCGGTGAAATTATTTGTCATCTTAAAGATATGGATATGCATAAAACAAAACAGAAGAAAAGCAATGTGAAGTATGTCACATATTCACATTAGTAACAGTAAGTTTCTTATTTAAGCTGCACGCTGATTTGGAGTGATTTAAAACAACTTCATATTAATATTATGTGATTTTTGTTAAGATGTTGATGTGTTTAGTAATAAGCTATCCATTACAATTGTACCATATAAACATTTTGCAGAAAAAATATCCACTCCAAAAGACATAAATCAAGATATATTAAGCCAAGCCAGTTGGGCCAGCCATAAGAAAATCAGGCTTAGACAGAAGGTTATTATGGTGATGATGTTACACAGGGGATTTATTCCACACATCGTACATAAAACCTATCAACCCACTTGGCAGATGATATGACAACTGAGTGCTGATCAGAATTGAGAATTTTTGCAAGATGAGCAGCAACTGAGTCCTCATAAGCAGATATCTGAAAACAGAGAGAAAAAAAGACTACAATTTTCACACGTTTCAGCAGTTTAACACTGAGCAGTGAGTTAAAATGCCTCCAAAAATAGCAGGATTTTCATTTCAGATCTAATACAAGTACAAGCAGCTGGCAATGCAAATTCTACCCACATACTGTATTTTATTTATCAGATTTTTAATATTCAAAGTAACACTGCGTCTGAGAACTTGATCCACAGTTCTTTTACTCCTCATAGAGAAAACATGAAGTTATTTCTAGGCTAAAAATAACCCATAAGGCAGAAAAAAACCTACCTCCTTTCTAGATTTATAACAACTTGAATTAATATAATCTAATGTATTTCGTTTATAAAACAAGCAAAGTTTCCCTCAAGCTAAGCTGCTCGACCAAGAATAAATCAAAAGTTTGCAGATGCAATCCTGAATTTTCTTTTTACTGTCAGATAGACTCTCATTCCCCAAGTACCCCTACTGACAAAGGCTGCTAAACTGGTATAATGCTATCAAAGCCAGTCCTCAAGGAGCCAATTATTTAAGGCTTGGTCTTTACGAGAATGGATGTGTACATTGTTCGGCTTTTCTTGCACAGAATTAGAAGCTCTGGAATACTCAGTAAAAGATTTGGAATGGATCAGAAATGTATCCTCACACACTATGTCCTGTCTCAAAAGAGATATGGGTCCAGACCTCAGTTTTAAAAGAAAATCTTACTGAAATTTTAAATTTAAAGCTAAAAATAAATGCAGTTCTGAAATTCTGATGCTTCCTTTAAGAATTTCTTAAAACCTCTTAGTGTGTTTCTGCCCTTGATATGGAGCAGGTAGATATACCACACTTTTTTAAAATTTTTTTTTTTCCTCCTAAACCCCAGCCTTAGTTGTAGAACTGACAGTAAATCAGTTTTCATTTCAAGGGGTAAACAAGACATAACGAACTGATCTGTAAGAACACACTACTGCTGTTCAAACATGAGTATAAGATTTCTGGAAGCAAATCAAGTAAAATAAGTCTCCTGAAACTGGAGGAAAGGGGGGGAAGAATCAGGTATGTACTTTTATTTACTTTTCAAACTGTGCTTTAACACATTACCTTCTGAGAAGTTAATTATTCTTTTTCTCAAATTTTGTAACTCAATAAATGATGCAAAAAAACATTAAAACAGGGATTGAATAGGGTACTCGAAAGAAAACAGCTTTGTCCAACTCAAGAGTAATGCCAGGTAACTATAGCCTACAGAACTGATTTTCAAAAAAAAGTTTTGTATGAGCAGTTCCTTCCATTTTCAGGAGGAGCTAAACACAATTTCTAAGTCAGAACTAACTAGAACAAAATGTATTTTTTTTCCTTTACAAGATGGAGATACACTTGAAAATTTTAACTGTCTTGAAAATTTTGAGAAGATAAAACCTTGTTCTGCATTGCTTACACTGGAAACAGCATGTACAAAGCAACCCCGTTAAAAACCCAGCCAGTGGAGCCCCAGCCTTTCTGCATCTCTATATCCAGCAAACTGTCAAAGGTTATAACCTCCTTGCCAATTAAAACAGCCTGAATTATTAAATTATTCAAGAACCTGCAGATTAATTATTGCTTCTCAAGTACTTTTGAGCTAAAGTTGATATGCATTAACTTTCTTAGGAATATATTATTTTCTCATTTTTAGTCAGAACCCTCATGCCAATTAATTTGATTAAAGCATCTCCCTCTCAAAACGAAAACCTCATCAAACAGTACAAGCACAAATCTATTCTGAAACACAGACTAAGCTTTTCTTTGAGGTCACTTATGATTCTGAGCTCTCTGGAAGAACAAGGAGAAAGTTGGGTGGTATCACCTGATCTAAACTCAAGCGGCAAAAAGCTTCTCTCATTCTTTCAGAATACAACCCTTGCCTTTAAATGTTGGAGTTTTTTTAATGCTTATTCCAAACTAAAGATGGTAACCATTTTCCTTTTTTTATATATATACATGTATGTTGAAAGCATACTTCATATATTCATATAAATTATTGTACAATAACATAACACTAAATAATACTATTATATACAAAATAATGTAAGATACACTCTTATATAGTAATTGTATAAAATATATGTTATTAATGATAGTACTATATTATAATATATATATATTATAATCTTAAATATCATTCAATAAATATAAAACCTTATTTGTAACATATATATAAAATACCTTTTTTTTTTAAAGGAATTTGTCTGACCACTCTGTTGTAGACTCCTGACCTTCATGGATTTTTGGCAAATAATACAAAACTGTAAACCCTAATCACTTGAGATATACGCCATGAACAGACATCAACTCAGTTCAGTTAGCAGATCAAAACACAGCTGCTTCTATTTTTCACACAAGTGCTTTGATTACAAATATTGTCATCCCAGAAGCAAAAAGTTCAGTATATGAAACAACAAAAGTAAAAGTCCACCTGGCATTCCTCCGACTCTTCTGCAGTTACTGGAAGAATAGAAGGCTTTGCTGGTAATTTCAGTTCATATGACATTATACTCCACCTGAAAGAAATGTAATAGCTTTTCAGTTTCCAGATTGTTAGTTTTATCTTTTCACCAACATATCAACAAAACCAAAATTCATTGTCACATCACAGAACAACTTGTTAAAAAGAAAACAATAACAATAAAAAAGCTTAATTTTTAATTGTAAGATAATTGTATATGGATGAAATAATTGAGATTAATGGTAATAATTTGTTTTATTGCTCAGATTATTTGTTAGTGATTTGATAATAAGCCTTATTTGTGAACAAATCATGGGACATTCAATGCAGGCAACTAAGGTTTTTTTCCAGCAAAACATTCACAATATCAAAGAATTTGTGAGAACTAAATGCATAAGTCAAAGGAAAATAGATGTGATCCTAGAGAAAAAGCTCTAAAGGTAGCACTAGCTTTTCATCTCAACTAGGGGAAGCAGGCTTAAGAGCAACGCAAATGGTGAAGTCTTCATTGATACATGTATCTTTTTTCCCCTGGTAAAGGACAGTACTCTACAGCACAGATAGTATGATACTGCTAATAGCAACAGCCTTCAAAGACTGCTGAAAAGAGTGAGTAATCACTGCAGATGGCCTTCGAAGCAAGTCTACTGAAATTAGAGGACGAAATGAAACTGACCTTTTTTTCAGTACAGAAAAAGGCAAACATGATTTAATCTACAGAATCTTTCAGAATGTCCAGGCCAACCTTTCTAAGAATCAGAAATAAGCATTTCTCTACATACTTTGCTATAAAACGATCACATAGCCTGCAGAAAAGCTTAAAATAAAAAAGGACTTGTTTCTCTATTTCATTAAAAAAACCCTACAATAAAATCACCTTTAACATTCAGGTGTTTGCAATAAGAGCAAGAACAGAAACACTCATGAGAGAAAGGAACAGAGTAAGAAATACTCCTCTCAAAAACGGTGTTCCACCTTCCTTGGAACAAGACCATTACCTTCACTGACTTCTTTTAAATGGTAATTGCTCCTTCACCTTATGGATGGAAATCACACAAAACAAGGAGTGGAAAGATCTCTTGGTTTTGACTAAGAAAATGCCTCAAACAGAAATATTAGTATTGGATAATACTAATCTTGCATTAGATAATACTAATCTTGTATTATCCTGTCCACAGCCGATGCCTCAGAAGATTACATCAAGGGTGGAAGCACACGATGCGAGTTCTCCCCACATCCCAGGACAGAGAGCTCAAGTGTTTCCCAAATAAAGATGCTAGCTCTAATGGTATATAATAGCATGCATGGAGTCCATAAAACTGCCCATAAACGGTTTTGAATCTATACAATTTCTTAATGTTTACAACTTCTTGTAACAGGCAGTTATGCACCTTCATCAGTTATTCAATAAACCATCCCCTTTTGTTCATCTTTGGACAAATGTGCTTCCTAGTTTCATCAGCCGCTCCCCTCTGACTCTTCAGTTTAAAAAGGATGTTGAAGAGCTGTCCCCATTACTATCCCAGCTTCCCTCATTACTATGATGTGCACCCTAAAAAACCAAAACCATGGAACATGAAGTCTCTAAGATGGATTTAGGCCATCAGAAACCAAGAAAAGCACAATCTGAATCTCATGGAGTCATGTAAATGCATGTTTAGGTTTACCTGTCTAACATTTTTGTGCTGGCTCGTTCTAGTTTTTCCAAAATCTGAGGAAGTTGCGTATCATCATCACAGGATCCTCCCCAACCGAGGACACGAGCAAGGTCATTTCCAGTACCAAGGGGTAACACTCCTAACTGACACTGAAAAACACAGGAGCAATCTACTATTGAAAACGAGAAAGTACAAACTATTACAGATGCTTGTTATATGAAGCTACAAATGTTAATCATACAGCTGATGTCTAAAGCTTGTAAATCAAATAGTGCGATTCCAATACAACCTGTCCTGTTTACACCAGTGGACATTTTTATTTAACAGTAACTGTTGAGTTTGGCCCATATAAAGAGATACGACAAAGAACCAAGTGAAGGGAAAGTAAGCATACAAAATTAAGTCCCGTCAGTATAGTCAAGGTAAGTAAGTATGCACACTTGCCTGTTTGTGCAAACTGAGCTTATCAATTTCTGACAAGACCCAACCCACGCTTCCATCACCACCACACACAAGAATCCTGAAGTTGTCAAACTTCTGAAATAACCGCAAACTGCAGAGAAAACAAAGCCTGTTAGAATCAGTTATGTCCATTAGCGAGAGAGCAGTTATATCCATTAGCCACTGTTACACAAAAATTGAGTGCATGGCACCTTTATGCTCCTTCTTCTGTTGTTCTGGGGTATGTGGATAAAACCATCTACTTCATAAACCTATCTGCATCCCATCTACTGCCGTATATTCCACTTACACCAACATTTCTGATAAATAACATGCCAAATTTTACTTAAAAAAATTCCCTTGATATTGTTTTCAGGATTTTATTCACTTTATTAATATAAAAAGAAATTCTAAGCTATGAAATTGCAACTGCTCTACGCTTCTCACTTCAGCCAGAAGCAAAAGGCACCACTGGGGATTTTTCATGAGCAGAGGTTAAGACACAGCGACAGGATGCACTCCACAATACGGGTGGGCTTTTGCCAACATGTGACTAACTAAATGCAAGGACAGTAGGAGGCAATTATTACACATAAGGCAATCACAACAATGTAAGACAAATAATACAAGTATTTCATATTAGATCCTTAAAGCTGTATCCTACTTTTGCTTCCTATGGCTCCTCCTCCTTTCTCAGACTTTTAACACCTCCAGGATACAACACTTGGGCAGCACAGAAAAGGAGGACAAGAGACAGAACAGGCAGAAAGATGACACACAGAGGAAAAGGGAATGAGATGTGAAGAAACAGCCAAGAGGTAAAAACAACAGGGATTTAAACTTAAAAAAAACCCAAAGAATTGGAGAGTATAAACTCTTAAAATAATAAAAACAAACATTTATTTTTAATGCATGTTATTTTCCAGAATATGTGTAATCTCAGAACTATTTCTAAAAAGCAACATATTAAGATCACAAATTTTTGAACAATTTAGATGTTTCCTAAAGAATATAATGTCACTTTTACATGATAGGCAGATACTAATCAGAAAAAAAAGATGCAGTTATTTAAGAAAAAGAACTGTGGGTACGAAAACAATTTCTCCTACCCTGAGAAAAGGGAGAGAACCCCTCAAAATACACTGTCTCAAAGAATGCAACTCTGCTTTGTAGATCAACTAGAAAAAGGAAGACACCAGCACAACCTGACACAAAAACTGCTAAGGACCTCTTTACAAACTGTTCAGGAAAAATATTTAAAAGCAACCACCTTGACCTATGACTACTGTGCAAAACCAAAGTGAGCCTCCTGAACCATGCTGCTGTTAAGTACAACTGAATGAAGCAAAAGAACTTGCAAACAGACAGACAGATTTTTCAGACTCCCCTCTCTCAAAAATTGTCTCTCCAATTCAAATGAACTTTTATCATTCATTGTAATTACACGTTCAACATGTTAGCCAAAAGAGACTTAGATTGAACTCAGATTATCAGGGTTATAATGAACAGAATATTGAAAATTAAAAAGTAAATATAACATGTTTATAACACAGTACTAATTTTAAAAATCCACAGCTGTATTCCACTATATTTGTATTATTTGCCCACTGTTTGAACTGAATTTTTGTGCATTTATCTACATTTTTATCATGCAAGCATAATTCTGCACCTTTAAGAGTACGAAAACTAGTGTTTCTAGTTGCTCTAAGTGATATTAATAGGCCACTTAACCACAATGCTACGTCGGAGTGGAATTAAGTTAGGCAACACAAAAAAGCGCGTTAATTAAATTTTTATGAATGTGCAAAGATACTTGGGTTGTGGCCACTGCTACACAAATTTCATCCCTATCCCTCCAACAATCAACCCGTAGATACTGTAGAATGCCTGATGGCTTTAATTGTGTTCTTGCTCCAAATTCTGAAATGCTCATTTTCTTGACCATTTGCATATATTGCCTAAACTGTATTTTGAATGTAGTTTTCAGATGACAAAATTTTAATGCACTTATCCATCACACACTGCGGACTCCCCCTCTGACACCTGCGTTCAGAATTCAAAAAGATACAGAGAACATTTAGACAATAGTTTTATTCTATAGCTATTCACAACAATGTCACAGGAATATCTGCATTACACATACGAAATGGAAGAAAAGCACCCAGGCAACTGTGCATAAATGCCCTGTTTCAGGAAAGCATCTAAACATTTGTAAAGGTTTTGGGCCTTACCAGTTAACAGAAGTCAGAGCTAGCCAAAAAGCCAGAAAACACTTGGGCTGATAGGTTTGGGGTTTGAATTTTCAAATGAATTTTCTAGAAAGAAAATATCCTACAATCCCACCAGAATTCACTCATAGATTTTAATTAGGAAGTCACAGTAGATGTTGGTGATAGAATGATAGCGACAGGGGCACAACACAACACTACACTTTGCACTAAATTCCCTTGCAGAAAGGATTGCTCAAGATTTCCAAGGTCATTACCCTAAGTGAGGTCCTCCATTCATTAAATCGAACACCTGAGCTGGATTTAACGACTGTTTGAATCGACGAAGAAACTTTACTCCCTGATTGTCTCCACTCTTTGAGTTAACAAAAACTAAAAGAGGACTGGCACAGGATGGCGGGCATGTGGCTTTCCAGAAACCTGTGAACATAGTTAGAAAGAATGAAATAAATAAGGCTTTCTAATATGAACAACACAAAAAGAAATCATGGGAAAGAGGAAGAAAGAGATGGAAGACAAAAGGAGTACATTTTATCATTCATAATGTAAATGCTAAACTGAATATTAGCCCTGCAAAGAAAACACAATTCATTTTTTTCTTTCTGGTATGTTCAGTGCCTAGATTTAGTAAAATCCTGAAGACAATAGCTTTATTGCTTTTCAACAGTGAAAAAGTTTATTAACCTTTTAGAATAGTTCTCAAATTTCATGTTCACAAGTTATCACATTGTAAAATATGTATTTCAGTTACAAGTGTTTGGTTTTCAATCAGATTTTTCATTAACCTTACTGGGTTGAACTGGACTATCCACATCTGTATAAGCTTTCTAAAGAGTACTGGCAGATTTTGAAAGTTACTGAACTCAACTGCTCCCAGGTGAGACTTTGCATGAGAACATTTTTCTCAGACTGAAGTTATGCTATTACTTATAACAGCATCACTGAATAACAGACCTTCAGCTGTGATCCAAAGCTTATTAAAGTCAGTGCAGGTCTTGGCTAATTACAGGGGGGCTTTCTATAAGGCCCTTAGTAAGTGGTACTAATGGACACAGTTGTCACTAACATAACCAGTCCATGGAAGCAGTGATTTCTCATTAACACATCAAAATCTGACATCATGGGTGCAGGTTTTGACATTTGTTTCAGGCATACTAAAATGACTATGTCGTTTTCAATTACTAAAAAAATTGGCATTAAAGGATGCTAATTTAATACCACATTATCATAATGTATAATTTTAAATAAGGCTTGATTAATTTATTTAAATGCGAAGAAAAATAATTTCACCTATGGAACAATCTTCCTAGCATGAATAATAAATAGCAGCATGATACTGTGGTCTAAGACACCACAAAGCAAACAAATACAGTGAATACATACAGCATAAACAATCACTTTTACTAACTTCATACAATAACATTCATTAAATTGTGTTAAAGCTGTTGGTCTACACTTGCCATCATTACAAACTTTAAAATTAAAGCAGTTAGATTTCATGATACTCCTTATTAAATCCACTCCCTGCCTTTAAGCGCAGTCTCCCACTGCTCACGCATCTCTGTCCTGAGCCACCAAAGAGCACCTCTGAGATTTGAACACTTGGTGGGTTTCCATCTGTGTGTTGCAGGTTTCTTACACTGCTTATATTTAAAAGAAATTCAGAGAAGCCTTGGAAGCAATTCCTGGATCTGACCCTTTCAGCTATCTTTCCTCTGCACAAAGCAGTCACCCAAAATTTCAGAACTCACAGTATGAGTGATGAGTCAGGCAGACATCAGTCCACTTCACTGAAGACTCTGGTCATTCACTTGAAAACTTCCCAAGGGTCATAAATAAAATGGGAGAAAACTTCCAGTGGGGGAACTTTCAAAAACATTTTTTTTAAATCACGTCAGTTAAATACTCCTCTAAAGAGCTACAAGGAAAATTATACTTTTCTCTAAAT
Source organism: Falco biarmicus (assembly GCF_023638135.1). NCBI lineage: Eukaryota > Metazoa > Chordata > Aves > Falconiformes > Falconidae > Falco > Falco biarmicus. The sequence goes on from NC_079289.1 coordinate 33,839,804, forward strand.
TTGAAGACTGCTTTCATCTGTTGTTCAGCAGAAGGATTTTAGCCTTGGTCAGTTATACAGATCCCACTACACACTGCAAGTCCAGAGCTACCACTGAACACACTACAATACTACGTACCATCAGAGTCTATACTGTTTAGTGCTGTTGGAGGTATGATCGATACCTTACATTGGCCAAGTGGACATTTACGAGGATACAGATCTTTACAGGCAGTGTGAACCTACAAAAGAAACAAGAAATTATTTCCCTACAGTGGAATTTTGGGGTGAAATGGATACAGTATCTATGTAACAAAAATGGACTAATATCTAACATCTAGGTGTAGAGGGAAGAGGAGAGAGACTGGGAAAAAAAACATACGGGTGTTCAACCACAAAGGCTTGTTACTTATTCCACAAAATGTTAAGTCTGGAGTACTTCATCTTCAGCTACCCCTATAGCAGATATGAATCGTCCTTTCAAGGGAGTTGCTTGCCTGCATCCACGAGCAAAGGAGGGCCAAGTTCCCAGAAGCCAGCACTGGTGCTGGGGGCAGCAGGCACGCTGTGCACATGCTAAAGCAATAGCTCTGCACATGCCTGGTCTGCCTGGCTGTTCTGGAAGATGTATCTGCACTAAAGCTAGCATATCTGCCAAGCCAGACCCACCCACCAAAGGTGGGTCCCAGAAACTATGCATTGTAGCAGCCTATTCCATAGTTACTGGGAAAACAGGCACAAGCAGAAGGTGCTGCACTCCACCTGAATTTCAAATCACCTCTGAAGGTGTCAATCATTTCCCACTGCCTACACACAGAGCCTCAGACATCCATATGCAGAAAGCTTCAACAATACAAAAACTGCTGACTTTCCACTTCTGTACCCTAGCATATGAAACCCATCTTTTCACACAAGTTAAAAAAAAATAAGAGAAAACTGTATTTTGGGGAAAGAGCAATAACATGTTACAGAATTTCAATCAGCAACTGTCCTGGTTTCAGCCAGGACAGAGTTAATTTTCTTCTTAGTAGCTAGTATAGTGCTGTGTTTTGGCTCTGATGTGAGAACAATGTTGACAGCACACTGATGGGTTTGGTTGTTGCTGTGTCATGTTTATACTCAGTCAAGGACTTTTTGGTTCCTTGGGCCCTGCCAGCGAGAGGCCTGCAGGGACACGGGAAATCGGGAGGGGACACAGCCAGGACAGGTGACCAAAGCTAGCCAAAGAGGTATTCCATAGCATACGACATCATGCTGAGTATATAAACTGGGGGAAGAAGAAGGAAGGGGGGGACATTTGGCATTATGGCATCTGTCTTCCCAAGTAACAGTTACGCGTGATGGAGCCCGGCTTTCCTGGGGATGGCTGAGCACCTGCCTGCCCATGGGAAGTGGTGAATGAATTCCTTGCTTTGCTTTGCTTGTGTGCACAGCTTTTGCTTTACCTATTAAGTTGCTCTTATCTCAACCCTTAAGTTTTACATTTCTTTCTGATTCTCCTCCCCATCCTTCTGGGTGAGGGGGAGTGAGCAAGCGGCTCACCAGCTGGGTTGCCAGCTGGGGTTAAACCACAACAGCAACCTACAGAGTGTCCCGAAGAAGAGAACTTCAAGACTTTGCAGTGATAAAAATATTACCACGTTAATATTAATAAATATTAATATTGCTGATTTACTAAAATACTATTACAGCAATATCTACTATAAAAGAGACAAGAAAGTAACATAAGGCGTATGGAACAGGCATCTGAACCTTCAGTTCTCGATTAGGAAAAGGCAGAGAAAACACACTGGATGACAACACCTATTAAAGAAAAGCTGCAGCTGTGGGCGTATTAAAAATCAACCAAAGCAAGTAGGACAGTCATGAGAAATTATGAATGTTAGAAAACCTGAGTTTACACAAGCTGCCTGCTCCTACTTGATCCAAAAGCATGGTTATGAAATGACAAAATAAAAATAACGGCAAGCAATAAAGCTGACAAAACCCTAGACGTTTGCATGTGGTTCATTGCACCTACCATAGCTTTACACCAAAGGCACTTCCAATCTTGCAGGCGTAAAACACTGCCACAAGTCTTGTCACAGACTGCGCATTTGGCACTGACAGGCAGATTACCCTCTAACCACTGGTGAGGCATAGCTATCTGTGAAGAATTAGTCATAGAAGTTAAATACTCAAAAACAGAAATTAGAGGCTTTTGTCTCTCAAATATAGGTGGATTTAAACTATTTCTGACAGCTTTATCCTTTCAAAGAGGCAGGTATGGCTGACCAGGATAAGTGACACTGATGCTTGCTAGGCAAAAGCTACAAATGTGGACTATGGTGGTGTTTCACAAGCTAGGCAGAAATGTGACAGCTGAAGAAGGGAGACGCATCTCATCCAACTATTTATGGTAATATGGTAGGAACATACCGCAAAACAATGGGGCAGTTAAATCCAGACTCCGTAATCCAAATAAGTACCCATTCACTTCATGTTGACTACCATGACACAAACCAATTAAAATAACTACAATTCAGAAGAATAAATAGGATAGCAGAATACCTCTGTGGCTTTACGTATCCCATGGCTGGTAAGTCACAGCTCCATAAAGCAGTTCCTACATGCAGTGCAAAGCTTTACTCAGTGCGTGCTGTCCCATTAACACCATGGGCAACTCAGGACACTCATAGGTGTGCAACTTAGTACTAACCTAGGAAGAAGTTTCACGCCAGTGGCACATACATAGTTGCATTTGTAAAAATAACCCATCTACCACAATAAAGCTCTGAAAAGCTTTTGTCACTTCTGTTAATTTTAAAAATCCTGTTCTCATCAGTAAAAAACCCCACACATGTCAGTGAATTCCAAACAGGCCTCCCGGGGAACAGCTGTTGGTAAGGAGGACAGAAAACAGATTGCCAAAACAGCATGGCACAGTATAAAACACCACCTTTGCTTCAGAGCAGTAGGAACTTCTGGGAGCAATTCCTCAGCTTCAGAGTTTCTCTGCATGGGGCCTTTAAATTCCTCTAACATGGCTGCAGTCTAGTGCCCACAGATACTAAACTTGTCTTGTGAGATAGAAATATAACTTTTGTTCTAAATAACACCTTAATCTTTGAAAACATTCAGGAATACAGCCACCTACCACTAACGGCAATGGGTCACATGGCAATATTTCTTTGCTTAGCCTTGGGGCTTTTTCCCCATAAAGAAGAAACAGCTTTGGAAACTACTGTAAATATGAATAGTACTTACACCATCTTCATCTTCGATGATGTCTTTTCCAATTGAGGCTAATGTGGTCCATTTGCAGTTATTTGTTGCTCGGACAGCACATCTTTTATGTGCTTTAAACTTACACACTGAAAGGCACACATAAACAAGTACACTATGTTATTTGTTGTATTTCAGCGATACATATCTTTACAAAAAATTCAACACAGATATTCCATAAAAAAGTTTGAGAGCTAAGTACGTGTCACTTAGTGTTGCACCCATGACACAACCCAACTAAAAGAAAATTCAGTGCATAATCAATCACTCCAGCTTTAACTCTCTAAACTGGGTTTAACTCCTTAGCTGTAGCCATTCTAAGAGTGTCCTCAAAACCACTCCAGTCCCCATTTTTCAGGTGCAGTGCATGGCACTAAGGTACAAATATATCTCTAAATGTATTTTTGCCTTTTCTGTTCCTCCAGTGACACAACTCAGATACCTGGATTAAATTTGTGAGAGGTGATGGGGGAGTGTTTCACAGAAGTATTTTTGCTTCAGGAGCTCTGTTTGTTTGCTTAAAGGATCCCTTCTGGGCACCATACTATGCCCGTTTTCCCAGAAGCTGAGAAAGTGAAGGGTTAGGTGCTGTTATATTTATTCAGGATACTGGTGGTTACAGTACTTTCCAAGAGGTTATATTAAGTGAGGAAGAGCCTGACTTCTTACTGGATTATTTATTAAAAATCTACTAATTGGAATACTCAGCACAAGCGTATAGTACAGGCAGACATTTTGACAATCTAATAACTATTTGTATTTCATTCAACTCTATTAATATGACTAGTTAATGATATCATACTAGATCAGACAGACTGATGCACCCAGCTGTGGGTATTTCTGTTACTGGAAGTGCATGACATCATTCTATTTAGAGTGCATTAAATAAATTATTTTGGCAAAGACCATTAAAGGTTTATGAGAACTAGCCAGCAAAACAGAAGTAGTAGTCTGTTTTCAAACAAATATTTGACAGGAAACTATCAAAAGCTTTGGCCCATCACTTGTCCACCATTAAAAAACATTAAGCCATGGAACAAAAGGTCTTTTGAATCATAAATTTCTCATTTTAATTCCACTGATCCATGGCCAGATCAATTTAAAAAGTGAATTGAGACTATGTAATCAACATCTGAGTTTGAGAGCAACCCTCACTGTTCTGGGAGATGCACAGAAGTATGTACTTAGCTCAAAGAAAGAGAAGGGAACAGAAGAAGGAGTTATGTTGCTTTCACAGGAACTCCCCCAGTCATTTCAAAAAGTAGCATACATAGACCCAAAGTATGGAAACATCCAATATTCCTCAACTAACAGGATAAGCTTGCATTTTCAAAGCACCTCAGCATGATATTGTGTTTGCCAGCCTAAGTTGGTTCCAAGCATCTAAAGAAGTCAGCTCTCACAGAAGCACAGAAATAAAAGCTGCATTTTCAAGTGACGGGCTCTGAGCAGTCTTGCCACTTCAATGTTTTGGAAAAGATACGCCCCTGACTTCAGCTTCCTGCTCATAAATGACATGCATTTGTCTTTGCAACACAGAGCAAAATACACCAATCAGGGATGAGGGGCAACAGGAAATTCCAAATGGCGAAGGCATAACAAAGTAGGGGAATTTTCAAAGTGAAGGAGTTTTCAAATCCTACTGAGCTATGATTCAAGTAGATCTTAGGACTCTGTATTCAACCTCTGCTCTCTCAACAAGGCAAAGGCAAATTCAAACCCAGGATCTGAAGAGCTGCAGCAGGCCACACCATGGATAGCAAATGATAGCCTATGTTTGCTTTGTGGGTACAGTACGTAACAAATCTTAGATCAGGCTTTCTGTAGGTCTCCCCCCTGCAACCCCAATATCATCGAACAATTATTCATGTTACTCTGAGCGTTAAAATTTATCAAAAACAATGACCTTAAGACACAGGTGCACCTTTCGAGCAAAATAAGTACAGAATACATACAGTACAGAAGAGATGGGTATAGAAAGGAAAATTTAAAATCAAATCTCAACCTTAGCAACCACTACCCCTAATTTGTTTGTCTTAGATGACACTGCATCCCATTCATGAATCAGTCTGATATCTGAAATTTTCTGGAAACATGTAGACATACTGCTAGACATCAATTGCCATTACTTTGCAAATGAATGTTAAAAGATGAGAAAAGGAAAAATTTAGCCAAATTAAATCTAGAATATTTGTAGAATGATGTTTTAAATCTTAATTTCCTGTGTAAATGTTTCTAGCTGGATTACGAACCAGGTCTCTCAGAAAGCCAACCAAGAGAATCACTTAATTAGCAAACAGTTGTCACAGTGGTACCAACATCTGCTGTCAGACACAATGATTAAATCTAGAGGTATTATTATCTACGGTGAAGAAAAGTCAGTATTCCTGAACATCATCATAGGATCTCTTGCACTGAAAATACACTCCTTTGCTATAGAGCATTTCTGTCTAAAGGCATTTCACTCTGAACACCTCAATTAATTCAACTACATTGGCAGGACACTCAATTCCCCCCTCCCCCTGCAAACTTACCACTCTACCACTTATTTTATGAATGGTTTTCTTTTCTGTGCTCTTCAAAGAACTGGCTCAGACTGTTGTTTCCCACCTTCAAAGGCCAAAGCCAAAGTTTTTGAAACTGACCTGAACATCCCTGAGCTGGTATTTATTGTTTAAGTTCTCAAAATGGAGACATTTGTCTTCAGGTATTTCAAGAAACCTGCTGTTTTGTTTCCAAAAATAGTATCACATGATGGATTGACAAGCCACAGTGAAAACAGCGACTCACATGAAAACAGCAAGCTAACTTCACTCCAATTTGAAGCTTATGTCTACTCTATAAAGGATAAAATTCAGCAGTTTCTTGGCAGTTTTTATACAAACAAATAACCCTGCAAATTTAATAGTGCAGAGTACTAAAAGAATAATGACATTACAAAGTCAAGTACTACAAAGTTACTCAGGCAACTTAACTTTGCAATATAGCTTTGCAATATAGCTTCCATATGCAGGTATAAAGCCTTCAGTCATATGATCATACACTTTTTGACAATAGGACCCTCATTCACTGCATGCAATGGATGGTTCTTTGTAAGTATGCAGATGTACCATATCCTGGTTCATAATAATTGTCAACAGGTATGTGCCTGATCTATCAGAAGATGATGAAATACTGCTTTTTAGATACCAATATTCATTTCTTCCTGACCTTTTAAAATAATTATGATGATGATGATGCTCAGTACTACAACAATTAAGGACTTTTTTTTTAATACTGTGTATCTTCAAAGTATCAGTGACTTCAGAACAGCTTCAACTGATTATTTGCAGTTATAGAACAATTCAGCCTTTCTGATAGCGGTGATAGCGGTTCCAGATTATAAACAACACAAAACTGTTGATTTGATCAAAAATCTTAAGTGATTTCCCCAGGACTACAGAAGAGCACAGCATGATACAACGTCACAGAACAGTTTTCTATTACTCCTTAATTCTTTAACAGTGAACATCCTTTCCTCTTCCTGACTGCTTTATTCACTTTTAGTCTCAAGCCTGTGCAGAAAATGTAGCAAAAATCCTGGGGACAATGGCTACCCAAGTAGTGCACGTACAATACCTTCTTCAGTGGGTAAGAACGGGGTTTTATGGGGGGGAGAAAAACCCCCAATCATAACGGAAAAAGACCAAGTGCACAAAGGGCATTGCAAAGGCCATTTAATCCCAGTATTTTCTTATTGCTTGACTTCATGATCCTAAAGTGTTCTTTCAATATTGTTTGTTTATGCAATTCATCACAGGAGAAAGCATCTCATTTAAACTGCAGTCTCCAGCTTGTTAGGTATATTTGACATTTGACAACCAAGATTCAGTCACGACAATTAAAACACTACATGAAGAAATAAGTCTTTGAGAATAATCATAAAGGCAGTGAACTGGATAGAAATGCAGTATTAATACAGAGTAATTTAGGCCACAGAGCTTTGAAGGAGTTTCTGTAGATAATGATCTATAGTTCTTTGGTTTCTATGCCTAAACATTCCATGCATCCCTGTGTTTACCTGACAACTTCTTAGGCTTAGACTCTTGAGCACATAGCAAGCCAAAACGAGTAAGAGAAATATTTGAGGAGCATAAAGAACAAAAGCCTAACTTGATTAGGCTAATATGAAGTAATTTCCAAAAAAAGCAAAAAAAAAATGTAATTTCTCTGTCCTAGTAAAGACCGTGGATGAATGTTGTGGAGATCAGTCCTTTAGAGCTAGCTAGAGCAACACAACACACAGACAACATCTGAACAGCAGGGTGTTTTTTTTGAGAAGACACAGAAGAAGGAACTAGTGGGAGGAATAGCATCGCATCTCAAAGGACTATATAATTAAATTTTTTAAAAGTCAATTGGCTTTTTAGCAGTAGAAAGAATGGTTTGATATGAATTTACAGCTTCAGTTTGATATACATATTGATTCTTTGACTTCTGCAAAGATGCAAGTTCACACTATAGTCTTTTCCCTAGCAAAGGTATTAACATACCCTCTTTTCCTATGCTGGCTTCCACAAAAGTTACAGGAGCATCTTCAGGGTGGCCTGCAATTAATTTGTTCCAACGTTTGCCAAAGGCTACTGGGAGGGAAGGTGCCCTGAAAAAAGAAGGCACCCATCTTATGTCCAAAAGTAACACGGTTTGCTGCAGGCTGAAAAAAAACAGTTGCGTACCACTGCTGGAGAACAGCAGGTCTAAGAGAATAAAATTTTACAGGACTGATCTTTAAAGGATTTTAACCTGTGAAATTTCAGCAGTGACATTTATTTTTTTTTAACCTACAGTTAACAGCCTAGAATCAGAATACACAAAGACTCTAAGCTACTTTCCACATGACTTGGTGCACCAGTTACCCAAACCACTGAGAGGAGGAAGAGCTCCAGTATCTCTTGAGAAGAAGCCTCTCATGCTTCTCAATATAAGACATAATAGAGTCGTCTGGGATCAATGACCACACAAATAATTGAATTTAGTATAGATACAAATGGATTCTCAGTGTAAAGCAGTGCTGGAGGTTTCAGATACCAGACCATGAATATTTAAACAGGTTTTTTTTAAAAGATGTAACGAGAAAAAGTAGCACAGAGCACATCTAGGTAATCTTAAGACTCCATACTTCCTACACTGTCTCCTCAAACAGCGTGTATTGCTAGCACAGGGTAAGTGAAAAAATAGATGGTGAAACGCATTGGAATTGCACATGGCAGAAGTAAGTGAGTAAGAACTCAGTCACGTAAGAATTTCAGAGAAAGAAGTAGTATCAAACCAAAACACACTACTTAGATGAAGAAATTAAGAATGGTTACAACAGGTTTTTACAGGTATACAGAATCAGGGACAAAGTATGAGTATTTCAATAAGAGAGTCAACTGTCAAGTGATTTAGTTTAGATGCGTAATTAAAGTTCTCCTTATATTTTAAAAATACTTGGGAAAAAAATACATATAAACTACTAGCTAAGAAGTCAGAGGAAGTAAACATATTAATAGATAAAAGAATATCATAGTATCTACATATAAACCAGTCCAGGTCTTACACATTTATGAAACTGTGGACCACTGAAAGAAAATCCAAACTACCTTTATAAGCCATTCATAAAAATGATCAACTGGCATCAGAAATGTGGGCAAATGTAGCATTAGTTTGCAACAAGTTATGCAGAAAGGTAACAAACTCCAAATCTGGAAATTAAGGAAACTTCCTTAATGTAAAGTTAACGCCAACACCTTGGAAATTAACACCATACTTAGAAGCAAAACAAGACACTGAGAAACCAGAAAACTATGCACTATAACCATTAACACTGATAATCTTACAAGAATAATTCTTGCTAAACAGCCTTTTAATATAACTATAACTTATGAAAGGATAAATTCTTTATGAAAGGAAAGAAGTCTTTCTTTTCCTTTGCCTGAGCACATTTAACTGTATTTGTATACAAAGGCAATAAAACAGCATTTTAGTTAAGCATGTGATACTTTCATCTGTGAATATCAGACATCAAAAATACCGTAACGGCCTTAATACTGTCCAAACTACTTATACACAGTGAAAAACGTACACCAGAAAAGTTGGAAGTAACTATGAGACTTCTAATTTCTATGAAAAGGGTTTGTCCTGTTCCTTGGCAACCGCACCATTAGCTACATTAAAAGCATGGACAATTCAGGACGATGGGTTAATGTTTCCTTTGTAAGATTTCCTTAATACACATTATTATGCTCTGAACTCAAATATTATAACAGCATCGATAACAGAAATGCATTTGCAGCTGGGTAATATGCACCCCAAAAAATCAAGGTTTGAATGGTGTAACTGTTAACTTTTTTCTAGACAGTTAGCTATTTCGGTAATTAAATATCTCTAAATTTCATGTATCATAAGGTCACACAGATGCTTTCTTTTCTACTGGATTCTAACACAAGCAGACTTTTTACCACTTTTTCACAGAACCTGCAGCAGAATAAGCTGTTTCAGGTGTATTATAAATATTTGTTTGAGAAATATCATTCCTCCAGATAAGCTTGATGCTGAAGTCTTAGCCACACCTCCTTTTTCTTTGTGCTGGATTTCATCTATTGAACCATCAAAAAGCAAAGGCATCTACATCTCTACCCCCGCACTGCATGACAGAATTTTTAAAGCAGTAAATCTGTCCTCATCTGTCCTGCCTATACTGCAGGATCAGGCAGCAGCAACAGGATCAGGCAGCAGCAACAGAGCAAACAAGAACTGGAGAGGAAGAGGTCATAGCGCTGAACAAAGCGTGATTTTTTACAGATTTTGGCAGAAACTACCATTATGAATTTTTGCCTGAGGAATGCTGATTCTGCAAACTAGTAAGACTATTTTGTTTCACATTTTTGACAAGAAAATTAAATAAACCTTATCTTTTCTTGCAAACTAGTCATTTTCATTCCAACCTAGTCACTGTAGCAGAAGGAACCATTTTATCGGGATGAGTTAGAAAAAGGCACCTGGAGCACGAAAAAGGTGAGCCAGATCGTTAGCAGTCCCTCTGCCCAAAAGAAAGTCACCCTAGTAAATAGATCGCTCCCCTTCAGGCTTTTTTCTTACTCATTATTTTCAGAATCATTACTCATCTTAAACTTTCAGCTGTCCACATACACAGCATTATAAACAAGGGGAAGAAAGCGTTTACTTTACCTTCACAAGACAGGCCGTGAGAAGTGACTCCAGAGAGGCTCTCTCTACACACGTTACAGAAGGTAGGTCGGGCATGGGAGCAGGCGTACCAGTTATGCATCCCTGAGAAATGTTCCACATTAAACTGTGCGGTCTAGTAAAGGAGAAGTTAAGACAAATTTGCAAGTACAGAACACAGCTACGGTGACTGAAATTACCTACGGTTCCATATTACAGGGGACAACAACACAATGTTCATCAAAAGTATTTTCCAAAGGGTATTTAGCCTGTTCTCCCTCCAAACTTCTAAACAAAAGTGTGATAATAGGCTCTCATTTTGCTAGCCGAGGTCTTAACCTGAAGCTTCACTCTGATATCAGACACACTTGTCACACTAAGGAGAGTGAATACTCCAGTTCTGTGTCCTGTAGCTTGATCTGTTGAGCTAGAACAGGTTGTTGCATCAAGAGGGATGTCAACTTACCTCATAGTGTTCTCTGGACTGAACAGACTTCAGAGAGCTTATCCAGTCCTCCATTTCTTTTCTGTTCTCAGCACACAATATCAGCCTCCTAAATGGAGTGATTATCTGAAAAAGATACGCCATTCTGATTAATCCACAGAGTAAATATCATGATAGACTATAGTATTTAATGCAGTCTTTCTGCAACATGGTGCAAAAGGAAGACACACCCTAGAGATCACAAGATACTAAACACTTAAAAATATTTTAATACATTACCATCAACAAAGGAGTTTGCTTTTCCTTTTTTAGTTCCCAAGATTCAAATGAGGCTTTGGTATAGGTCTTTACAATCCATATTGATCATTTCTCTTTCTCAGCTCTTTGTCTGTGCACTGAGATTTAAATACTCAAATGGCAGGCACTGAAACTGCTAAAATGACTGTTCTGAAAATTACTAATTGATTAAGACTGCAATCTTATTTCATAACAGCATTATAGGAACTGTGAGGTCCACTCCAATTGCTAGAGGCAAAAACATACCAAAGTCAAAAGACTGGACATCTTAACAAAAAAGCTTTCATCATATTTCTCAATCTTGTGTATTAATATTAAGTTTACACAAATTTAAACATACATAAATTTTAAAACAGAATTTTCTATATAAAACTCGGTATAAGAACACATACAAATCTTTATAAAAAGACACAGAGAACACAAGCAAGCAGCTGAAATTATATCCTACTAGGACGGTTGAATGAATTCCTGGAACAAGTTGATGCTGGGGAGTTTTCAGTGGTCTAGAGTTGGATTCTAGAAATCTGAAAATGCTATATCTAGGAGGTTCAGAGTATGAGCTGTTTTCCCCTCTCCCTCACCAGCAGAAAAATAATTAAAATAACAGGAAGGTACCAGAAACTATCAGCTAACTCCCACTGAAATTATTTTGAGCACTGCACTAAAATAGATGAAGCAGTTTCTTACAAAGCAAAGAACTTAAAACAAAATAAGCACATGAAATTAAAGGAAAGTTAGTTGTTTTGTTGTAGGAAGTCTGAAAAATAAAATTAAATCCTTTATCAGTCTTATGCATAAATCTATTGCATGGTAGATACCACCCACACTTGCAAATTCCTTAAGTAAAACAAAGAAAGGACCACCAAAAAATGATAGCTCTGAGTATTGTTTTAAATGCTACAGGCTAGATATTGTATTATTTGCACAATATTAATAAACACTTATCTACAGCTGCATTTACTTACCCAATCTCTGCTGTAAACAGTCTCTAGCCTTGATTTGTCCTATCCACTTCTTCATTAAACTGAGCTGCACTTTAACGTATCTCAGAGGCAACGTAACTGAAGTGCAGCAAGCTGCAAGTCACATGGAGGGGAGGCAAAAATCCTGTGGGCTTGCTTTTGAGTTTCTTCCCTTTCTTTCCCCCCCCCCCCCCCCCCCCCCCCATGTACTCACTTCACATGGAATGGAATAGTTTCTCTGTTTTCTATTTCCTTCAATCTTGCTTAAGCTTTTTAATAAGGTTTATTAGCAGCTCTCCGCAGCTCTTCCTAAAGAACAGTTAATGCAAAGAGCAATGCTCCTCTCATTAGTTTGGAGCCAAACAGATGCTTTATTACTTCAAAATGTTTTTCTAGGCCAGGTCATCAAATGAAGCCCAGAAAAGCCATTAAAACATAATATAACCCTGGCTCCAACAACAATCAGCATTTTGCTGGGGTTTCCAGGTTTCAGTGGACTCAGAAATCTTATTTGGTCAATCACACCCACCAGATTATTTCCTATTATATAGCATGACATTATAATACAGATTAAGTAAGGACAAGTCCACCCAAAACACTGTACTTTGCATCCATCCTTCCCCCTTGCTCAGTACTGATGATAACCTGTAACCAGATGTTGTGAAATGCAATTAAGCAACAGCAGCTGCATTTATTGTTGAAGACTCCTGACAATCTTGGTCTTTTCAAGTAATATTTATTTATAGTACTCATGTCTTTAATATTACTGATCACAGAAATCCCCCATGTGTTCACCTACTCTCCCCTCCCAAAATCAAGGCCCTAGTTCAGTTGTTAACACATAGTTATCAGTACCAACAGAGAAGCCCTTTGGTATCCAAAGCATCATCATGGGGCAGGTAAATATGACAGAGGACCATATCACCCAGAACAGCAGCTATAAATAAGCCAGGTTGGACACCAAAGGCCATCTCAAAACGTACCACACACCCATGTATCGACAATCAAATCATGTCACCAAACACTGCTGATGCATGTAAACGTACCAGAAATTCCTACATCCCAACTTCTTATTCAATTCAGAGCATAATAAACTTAATAAAGTTCAGAGCATTTCAACAGTCTAAAAGTTAAATTACGTACTGACAATCACATGAATGTAAGATCAATTATTATTAGTGCTATAAAAATAAAGTGGATAGTTGGAAGACATGTATTTGTGTAAATACAGCATCTATAACATGATGATTAAGCTACATATTATCTTTGATTTACCTATATTTAACAAACTTCAAGAAGATATGTGGTAACATGAAAAAAGACAAAATGCATTATATGCAAAAAATATCAATAATGCTTAGAATTTTTCTCTAAAACAAATTAGAGAGAAACTAAGCTGTCCATTTAGGTTCTCTTCTATTTCAGTTATACAGAATCATGGAGAAGATGTACTCTCATTATTTATTAGATACACCATGTAACATGAGAACTCAGGGAACCAAGGAAATGATCAGCAAACAACAAGTGTTTTTTCCTAAATGCAATGCATTATTCAGACTTCAAAAGTATTCCCAAAGGATGTTGAGGAGACCAGAAGTACAAATGTCTAAAAAGGTATTTGAGAAATTTATCACAAATAGATGCAGTATATACTACAAAATACAATATCCGAAACCTTCAACTTAGCAAGTCCTCAAAATCCAACACTAGGAAGCTACACAAGAGGTCTGCTGCTTATACTCCTTTCTTGAGTACCTGCTACTGCCATTACACTCCTTTGATTCAGCATGGTTTCATAAGCTTTACGCTAACTCAGTATAGCTGTTCTTGCTTATACTAAACTGAGAATTACTTCCTAAACCTTATTATTCACATTTACACAGAAGGCATGCTTTCTTACGGATGCTTACAGAAAGTTGCGATAAACTAAACTAAGTGGAATATTTCAAGTCTATTCATTGAAGATATTTGAACCTGTATGCAGACATAATCAAAAATGAAATTGATATAATTGTCCTAAAACTATTTTCCAGCCACATACTTTGGATTTTACTAGTAATGTCTAATAATCTTTCCTCATTGCATGTAGTCACATTCTTTTCATCTACCGACCAGAGTCGGTATCTTTTCTTCTATTACATAGTACCTTTTCTAAAAATTAATGCTCACTGCCCCAAATATTATTATTTATATATCACACTAAATATGCTGAACTCTCAACAAACAAGAAGAAATTGTGTAATACTGTGACAAAGGAAGTGTCACAAGAACCACTGGAAGACCATTAAGGTAACACAAGAATACCAAAATTCTTAAATTTTAGAAGAACTCAGGTGCTAATGGTTCATACGCTGACAAAGCAGGAGACAAATCAAGAAGGATGAAGAAAGACAAAAGGCCTTAAAAATAAATAAATCAAGCAGATTTAATTTAGAAGATTAAGTTACTTTGAAATTTGTCACCGTTGTCAAGTAGCCAAGAAGAAGTCATTGCTGATTTTGGAAGAGAGAGTTACCAGAGCCAGATACTGCAGTATATTGAAAAGTAATGAAATTGAGTTAGTAGGAATAAAAAACACTTTTAACACAGTAGGCACAGGGAAAGAGTGAGCATATACAGTTTAAAAAGTTGAATACAAACAACACAAGTCCTATAACATCACAGGGAATAAAGAATGTCTGGATAGGAAGAAAAATGGTCCCTTACTGCAATAATGTTCCTGCTGTATTCAGCAAAAGAGGGGGCTTTTTGAGTGGAGAATGAAGGAGAGAACAAGAGGACATTGTTCAGTCTGCCACCACATAGGCGTTGCCATAAATTGGGATTTTCACACACGTTGATGCTAGGAGAATTTGGCTTCTAAAAACATACACATAGTCATATATGTATATACACATCTGGAAATTACTTCGATGAGAATTACACAGCCAAGTTTTGCGGCACTACTGCAACTTTTCTTTCGGGCAGCACCTATTAAGAACAAGCTTAACATCTTGAAAGGAAATAAAATCACCATTAAACTCAGTGTAAATCTGAAAGCACTTTTCTCTTTCAAATAGGCTAACTTTGCCAATAACATTCTATATGCCTTCAGCACAATGGGTTTAGACTTATGATCCGTAAAATGAAATCATAGAGTTCAATTAAAGCCTGTTGCCTAATCTTAACATATTTTATCATACCAGCAATAAATAAGAAAATGCAATTCCCAAAACTTCGTGGCTACATTTCTTGCTTCCTTTACCAATTCAAAGAAAAACGCAGACACATTTGCTGATCAAGAAAATAATAGTTTATATCTAAGCAGCAACACAGCAGCTATTGAAAAACGCTCCACTTCCTACAACATGGTATTTGCATTAAGGCACCTGCTGCTGCTGTAAACTATTATCAGGCATTACACTAATAGCACTTCGTATGGCCCATCCTGAATTGACTTAGTAATGCAGAAACATCGCTTAGAATCTGAAATGGACGAGGAAATGGTTTTCCTGTTCTTTGAATGGATACTTTTAAAATACCTTTCTGGAACTAAGAGAGGGTGATATAAAGAGAGAAAGCATCCCCACCTCTCCTCTGAGGGACCACACCTGATGCCTGGGGCATGAACATAACAGATCTAATGTTTTGTAACTTCTCTGTGCTTCTAGACATTGGTGAGTGAGTTCTGGCAAATAGCAGGATAACACGTTCTGCCTCCCTTGCTTTCCATCTGCCCTTCTATTTCCCTGTCCTCATACAGGTGGGTCCATATGAACGCCACAGATGAATGCATCTCCACCAGAGCGGTGGGAGTAGACTGCTGGGGTCATTGATGCTCCCATGCCTACCGGAACTTTTCTGCACAAATCGCAGCGCTATCAGTTGGGCAGCTTTCTACAGTACTTTTAATTTCTTGGATTCAGCATACTAAATACATTGTAACAGTACTGTCACTGTCAAAGGTGATTGGTGCTTTACCGTGAGTTGTCACTGTTATTTTTCAAGATGAGCCAAGTCAGGCAAAAATATAAATTGCAAAAGCAGAGAAGGATTTAAAAGCAAGGCGAGTAATAAATGGCTATTATATTTGCCTGAGTACAATACAGAATTTATAATCAGAACAATTAGCTCTGTCTCCTTCACTAAAATGTTGCTTCCCTCTTTTTGCTGGCCTTCTCCTATTTCACTGCTGCCAAGCTCACAAGTAATGAAGTAATGTATGCGTAGTTTTGGCCCCCATGATAGAAAGTCTTAAGAGGGGGAAGAAAAGGGTTAGTCCCACACAGCATCTCCTGCACCAGTGCACCAGCACACCTGCATAAATGGGCTTAACTAAAAGACAGGGCAAAAGCGGTTACCTCACAGAAACAGGTATAAGGTCTACTCTGACCTCACTCTGCAGTACAGTCCAGCCCAGGTAATTTAGGTGGCCTTCCCTTGTAACACATCAAAAATGAAGGAGCATCTCCCAGAATACATCCAGGCACTGGACGGACAAGATGATGCGGAGCAGTCTGCATGGATTCACCAAGGGGAAGTCAGGTTTGACCAACCCAATAACCTATGATGAAATGACCAGCTTGGTGAATAAGGAGATGAAGGCAGATATCATCCTTCTTGCCTTCAGTAAGGCTTTCAGCACTGTCCCTCAAGATCCTCCTGGAGAAGCTGAGGAACTATGAGCTGGACGAGCAGACAGTGGGGTAAATTAAAAACTGGCTGAATGGTCAGACCCAGAGGCTGGTGACCAGTGGCACAAATTCTAGTTGAAGGCCAGTAACTAGCTGTGTACTTCAAAGGGCAGTACTGGCTCCAGGCCTGTTTAACATCTTCATTAATGATCTCGATGATGGGGCAGGGTGTACACTCAGCAAGTTTACCAATGACACAAAATGGCTGATAGCCAAAGGGCTGTGCTGCCATCCAGAGGAACCTTGACAAGCTGGAGAAACAAGCTGACAGGAACCTCAAGAAGTTCAACAAGTCCGAAGTCCTGCACCCGGGGAGGAACCACCCCAGGCATCAGTGTATGCTTGGGGCCACCGAGCTGGAAAGCAGCTTGGCAGAAGGACCTGGGTGTCCTGTGGGACAACAGATTGAACGTGAGCCAGCTATGTGCCCTTGCGGCAAAAAAGGCCAATGGTATCCCGGGCTGCATTAGGAGTGTTGCCGGCAGGTCGAGGGAGGTGATCCTGTCCCCCTGCTCAGCACTGGTGAGGCCACACGTGCAGTACTGTGTCCAGTCCTGGGCTCTTCGGTACAAGAGACACATGGACATACTGCACACAGTCCAGTGAAGGGCTACACCAATGATGAAGGAACTGGAGCATCTGACATATGAGGAGAAGCTGAGAGAGCTGGGACTCTTTAGCCTGGAGAAGAGAAGGCTCAGGGGGATCTTGTTTGTACAGGTAAATACCTGAAGGGGCAATGCAAAGGGGACGGGGCCAGGCTCTTTCCAGTGGTGCCCAGTGACAAGCTAAGAATCAATGGGCACAAACTGAGACACAGGAGGCTCTGTGTGAATGTCAGGAAACACTTTTTTACTGTGAGGGTGACTAAGCACTGACACAGGTTGCTCGAGGCAGCTGTAGAGTCTCCATCCTTGGAGATACTGAAAAGCTGTCTGGACATGGTCTGGGGCAGTCTGCTCTAGATGGCCCTGCTTCAGCAGGCAGGTCAAACCAGAAGACCTCCAGAGGTCCCTTCCAGCTCCCAAATCTCTCTGTGGTTCTGTGAAAACAGAATCCAGGTAGATAAGTAATCCAGTTATGACATGTCCAGTCTTGAACTGTAGAACAGATGCAAAAAGTGTCTAGCAAAGGTCACTTTGCCAGAAATCTACAGTTCCCTAAATCTGACCTCATGTGTCCAACATCAACCAGCTGCTAACAGAAAGACATTATTCCTTCAGGAGTATAACTTGGTAATGAGACAGTTACAAGAAGCAGGGTGGGAATGTTCCATGAATTTGGACTGAAGAATTAGGAATTTATCTTTCAATCAGCATTTAAATATAGCAAAACCAATAAACCATTCTTGTAAATGTGAACTGGAAACCACTGTGTATAGTTCAAGGCCTGCACATTTCTTTGTAAAGTCCTTACAGAAAGATCTGTTAAGCACATTACTTCACACTGTTATGCCCTTAGCTCGGGCTTCACCAGCTCATTACATGTCTTTCAGATGGGATGGCTTCTGTGCTTAAAGGAAAACATTTAGTTATATATTTAATGGCCTTAGGTGCCATTCTCTTTTCATCTGTTGTAACAGATGCCTGTTTAAACACGATCTGGCTGCTTGAAGCCAGGGATCCTTGTTCACTAGAGACAGGAAATGTATTCAGACTTTACACCAATGGCTTTGTTTACAAAATTATTTGGTATACAGGAACTGCACCAAGGGATACTTTTTAAGGTTTCTCCAGGTATTTTAACCACTTTTAAAATAAGAAGAGAAAAAAACATCAGAGAATAGGTAAGCATAAAACTGCACGAAGAATGAAATCTGGAAATCCTCGGTGCTTGTTCTCCACACACCCCAAATGCTTCACCAGTGCTATACCATAAGTTCAGACGCTGAAATAAAAGATATTTTTAATGTATTTGCTTTTATGCAAGTCTTCTTATTGCGTTTCACAAATTAAAGAAACATTTAGAAAACTAAAGGAAGAAAATAAGACATTTTCCATGAGCTATTTAAAAAAAAAAATCTGCTTAAGCTCAAAATCTCTGGAAAATAAGCAAACATAACTAGAACTAAAATGTACAATATAGCCCAGAATGGTCACATTTTTAAGCATCCCCTTGTTTTCCTCTTCTGGAAAGTGTTCAGCTTTCTTGTAATAGCTCAATCCCAAGTGATTTATCTACAGATTTTAGCCTCCCAGCTGAAATGCTTTATTGCTTTTTCATAATGAAACTTAAAGCTTCAACATCTCTAGATACTCTAGGGAAAGGGAGATAGCACATCAAGCCAGAGATAAGGAGCTTAAAACTTGAAAGTCACACCCAAAGCTACCCAAAGAGCTCTCAGCTTCATTACGTTTTTTCGTCACTATCAGAGGGCAGGGGAAAACGAGCAAATGCTAAGTGGAGGAAAAACCCTAAGTGCATTGCAAGTGCACACTAATTGCTGTTGTCCAATTTTTTTTTTTCTCCGCAGCATATTAATTTGCTATTTCAGTTTTTGTTTTGTTTCTAAGCTGCCTGAATATAGAAAGAAAAAAAACCAACAACACACCAAACCAAACCTGAGTGGAAAATTGAACAAAATGGAATACAAAGCACTTCCCCTCGCTTTCTGTGGTTTGGGTATTGCTCAGGCTGGAAGCATCAAAAAGCCTTGGTCATTTAGAGGCTAATCAGCATCTGCATGAAACAGCAGACAGTTCACAGCTAAGGAAAAACTAAATCCATCCCAGGAGTTAGCTACCCATGCAAAGCTGAGTCATGCTCGTGAGGCCAGCACAGGAACTTGAGCTGTTTCCAGCCATATTTATACCTCCCAGAGGTAACAAGAGGCCTCGAGATCTTCACAGATGTCACTCCAGGACCCCCGTCAGCCCTGCACTAGACTGCAAACAGGGCATGGGGAGTATCTGGATATGCCATTCCCCCATCTTGAAACAGTGCTACACACTGACCCTTCTGGTAATACCAAGGCCAAAATTTAAAATACAATGTCTCTTAAGAGTGGGCTTCTGCTCACAGAGGAAGGTGCTTCAATAAAGACATCTGCAAATGTGTCTGAACTCCCACCATCATCAGTATATACTGTTAACAAGTTAACACTCAGCTGGAATGCAAAGGAAATTTCAAAGTGCACCCAAACCCAAGAAATTATTGCACATCTTAAGGATAAATATGATGTAAAGTGTGCTGAGAGGAATCCTAAGGATAGCAACGCACACATTACATAGCAATTCAGTGATATTTCTTTTGTTTTTTCTCACACAAATAATTTCACAATACTAATATAAGCTCATTACCTATTCCTGGATAATGAAGATTATTATTATTATTAAAATTAGTAGTCAATTGAGTTAAGATATACCTATAGAAGAGATTCACACAGACTAAAGTGTTTACACAAGACCGTTCAGTTAAGTAAACTTAATGTGTAAACTATGTGAAATTTGGCTTATGTAAATTCTGTTTATTACAAAATAATGTTTATGTAGGCGTTTACAAACACAAATCCATTCCTTTCATATCCCTGTGGTTTACCAAAAGGAGAAGTCAAGCAGGAGTGTCTCCCTTTAAGGGAACATCAGCTGTGCTCCAGAGTACTCCTATAAAGCAAACAAGAAAATTTAATCATCCAGGCTAAGAACAAGGCACTGGAAAGAAGTTTGCGTAGCAGTAACTGAAACCAGGGGAAACCACCCCAAGTCTGGAACAAGCCAAAGCCTTGGAGGTGACTGCTGACCCCATGATCCCAGAAGTCTTCCAACACAGCAGTAGCAAGATAATTTCATGAAAGTAGAGAAGATGGTGAAAGAGAAGCAGAGGGAAGCCCAGAAAAGGTCAGTGGCCTTTGGAAATCTGAAAGACTGAGGTAGAAGTGTCTGAAAGAGGCCTGAGGCTATAAGTAAAGAAACCATCTCTTGACATCCACCAAGGCAGAAGTGCAGTAAACTGGGTTTTGTAAACAGGAAGGACAGCATCAGAGAAACACCTCCACTAGCATTTATAAGTTTTTCTGCACTAAAATAAAGCTCAAGACCTTAAACTCTGAGCAAATCAAGTCAGTTATAAAAAATAACTCATGTTATATTATTTAAATAAGAAAAAAACCCAGTACTTGGATATTTAAACTATTCCCAGCTTTGGGACTGTCTCTCTTCATACATGATATTCAAAAAGACCGAAGACTCGAGTGCCCAAACCCAAAACTGCAAGGTTTTAAACTCCTTAGGAGAAGGGCTCCTCTCATTTCTTCTTGTGGCTTGTGGAAGGTAAGCAGTTCTCACATTCCCTGAAGTTCTTGTAGTCCCTGAAGAAAAGTCTCAATAACAACTCTGAAAAAAACCTGGGTGGCAAGAAAGGAAGCAAAATATGTCCAAGTCTGAGAAATTACACGCTCTCTCCACCATACTGCAAAAGTCTGGCAACACATTCTGTTTTCCAAGGCCATCATGAATATTAAAAGTTAGTTTTCTGAAATCAATTAGAAACAGCTAATCTCAATGATGAGCAGAGAGCTGACTGATGTCAGAAGCAGCAGGGCTCAAATAAATTGCTAAAAAGCAATATGCCTTCAGGCCCAATTTTAATATTCATCTTGAAATTCTGACAAATTGCAAGAACTGAGTTTCCAGTACAACTGTGCAACCTCCCATTAAAAACAGCGGCTGTATAGAAGGATTCAAAGATGAAAAGGATTGGTTTATGCTTTAAGCTGGTTCCACATAAATTACATGCCAGTAAACTCTATATCCCCAGCCAGCCAAGACACAGGATACACTACATTCAGAAGTACGGATAGGAAGTAGGGTAAACAGGGTTCTGGAAGAAAACAATATAAAATGGAAGAAAACAATACAAATCTTAACCGCAGTTGAAGCACAGTTCCTCCAATGGAGTATTTGGCCTCACCAACCTATTAAAAGTACCTAACCATCTCAAAATAATAGGTCGAAGGAAAACAGCAAAAATTAAGTGTTTTGTTTTTCAAAATCTATCCAATTTTACAGAATATCAAGGAAATTGCAGACAATGGATAAAGCTTTTTGTTTAAAAACATATTAAGCAGAACCCTCTGCATTCAGGTCAAAGTGAACTGCTACGTCTGGCCTAAAAAGTGGAAATTACATTCAGGGACTAACTTTAATGAAATGCCATTCATGTTTTGGGTTTTTTCTTTATTTAATATGAAAAAAATACTTTAAAACAAATTTGAACTGAAGTACTTCTGCTCAAAGAAGTTAAAACATCAGGTTGACCCGTAATTACTTCTAGTTCAGTCATTGAACTGAAAAGACCAATTATGTTTATGTCCCAGTCATGCAATGAGATGAAAAGCTAAGGGATGTAAAAAGAGTAAGAAGGAATAATAGGAATTTTTAATATGAGAAAAGGTTAATAGATAATAAAAGCACCTCATTATTCTCTTTCAAAATGTTGTGGTGCAATTCTTAAACTGGAAAAGAAGTGTAAAGTAGTGAAACATGAACATTTACAGACAGCACAAAATTTTGCTTAGTTCCCTGCCTTGATCACCAAGGCACTGCACAGCCAGCCAAGCAAGGTATTAAATAGACAGTACAGTGACTAGAAAAAGTTCAGTGTTAGTAAAAACAAAGAAACACACACCAGAGAAAAACCACAGAAGCATCTAAGTATTCATGAATTACGGACAGCTCCAAATTAACAGGAAAAGGATCTTAGTATCATTAGAGAGGATTTTTTTTTTAAAAAATTATAATGTGTTGCTGCTGCAGCAAACATACAAAATGTGGGATCTTTAAGGGATGTAAATGAGCATTAATTTTGAAAATAGTCCCAAATATCCGTGACTGGTGCTTCAAGAGTCCACACTGGTCACTTCATTTACAAGATGTCGCTGCAGAGTAATAGAAGAACAGCAAGAATAGGTAAGAGTATACAAAAATGTTTACAAAGATTTTTTACCTTGGAAAATAGTCAAAGCAAAAGGAAGTGATAAAAAATATAAAATAAAGAACAGATGGTTTATAAGTTTCTGCTGCCTTTGCCTCATAGTACTAGGTGAGAACACTTACTTAAAGCCCAGCACATGAAATGTTCCCCAAGGAAGTATTTTTCCACAGAATAAATAATTAGACTCTGTGGTCTATATCATCACTAAAACCAAGAAATCAGCAAAAAATTATGGTATTAGACATTTTTGCAAGCATACCCAGAATCCTAGTAATCAGTGTTATTGGCTGGAATATAGTGTCTCATTTCCAGCCAATTTCTAATTACTAAGAATTGCAGCAGGCTTTCCAGGACAGCAGATCTGCCTACTGCAGCTTCCTCCCTCTCAAGATGACCACTTTCAGAAGTTATAAATTCAAGAAAAAGTACTTGATTCAGCACCTGATTCAGGAAGCTGACAGCACTGGTCTACATTTTAGGTGCCCTGGATGACAAAGCTCCTATCGTAGCTAACGGAGAGTTAGTTAATAATCAGCGGAGTCTATACTGAATTGAGCAATTACAGGAATTCACTTTAAAGAGCTATTAATCTTATCCTAGATACCTAAAGTTAGGGTTCTATAAACCCATCATTGAGCTTCACCCTTAAGTCAGAGCAAGCTGAATCCCCATCCTGAATATCAGCTACTATACCTGGAGGACACCTTCCAGAACAATGAAATAATTTCCTATGTTACCCTCAGATGTAACTAGATACCAGAATTCATCTACCCAGGATTTTCACTTTTCTGAATACACATACAGTAAGAAATTGAGTGTCTGTGGCTTTGTGCAATTTTTAAATGCACCAGAAGTTGGCCTAACTCAAATCAAATGTCTAAAGCCAGCTATACAAAGTAAAGCCTCAAAGCCAGCATTTCTACCCTGAAATTATTGTTTCCCAGCACATTTACCACAAAAAATCTTAACTGAATTAAATGTTAACATCAGTTTGGGTGGATTAAATATAGTACTGCCACATGAAGCCTGTTTACTTGATGTGCATTTTACATGAGACTAGGACAGATTTATAATAACCCAGGGCATTTTATACATCCATGTGGCTCAACAACTGAAAGGCAGCATGGTTAACATCTATAGACTTCTTTCCTTGTCAATATGCATTAGTTCTTCATCATCAAAAGCAAGGCAGAGGTAGAAACCTAAGCCAAAAGCTAGCCTGTCAAAACCTCCTTTTAAATCACAATTCATAATCACCTTTGTTGCCTTAAGAAACTTCATTAATTGAATACACCTGTTCAAGAACCATTTTAGTGTTTTAAAATCCCACTCCTTATACTTATTGGAACAAACATGCCACCAATGTTCCACATGCCCCTGTTTGCACACTGGAGTACATTATTCAGCCTTATTCAGTCTCAAGTCTTGTTTTGAGAACAATAAAGAGATTTTTCTAAATGCACTTGAGTTATCAACAAGCCATCTTCCATCCCTGCAAACCAAAACACATAAGGAATTACAGCTCTCAGCAGAATTGGTCACTCCCCCATCTGCTTGCATACAATAAGGATGGGAGACTGATTCATCCCAAAAGTCTCCCCGGAGAGGTAGCACAGTGTGCAACTACACTCCTCTGGTTGTGCTGAGACACCATAAACCACCCTCTGAGGCAGAAGAAAAGTATTGTAAAAAAAATATTCATCAGACTATCCAACACCATTACAAGGGCTCAGCGTCCACCCATGCCACTGAACTGCAGGCATGGGGTGAACAAAAGCCCCCGTGGGCTGCTCATGTAGCTGATGGAGAGGGTGGTATGTGTATTTGATGGGCTGCATTGGCTTCTTGAACCTATTCTCGCTCTTCCCACAGACTTCAGAGACTGCTACCTAACAATCAAGTAGGAAGAATCTGGCCTTGAGGGTCTCATATAAACACACTGAAGTCAAGGGACACCTTTTCCCTCTATTTCAGGGGTCCTCAAACTACGGCCTGCGGCCTGGATACAGCCCCCCAGGGTCCTCAATCCGGCCCCCCGTATTTACAGACCCTCCCCGCCCCCGCCGGGGGTTGGGGGGGGAAACCAAGCAGCCGCAGATGACTGCCTGCCACTGCATCCGCGCGCCGGCCCCCTGGTTAAAAAGTTTGAGGACCCCTGGTCTATTTAATACCCTCTAGATGAGAATGCTCAGAACTATAAAACACCTATAATATATTACAAAGCACCCTAGTGCAAGCTTGTGCACTAGGACTATTTGCTACAAATGAGTTGGTTGTTCATTGAAAAGTAGTATTGTCAGCAATAAAGAAAAAACTGAAACAGATGAGCTGGTTTAAGTTTAGCAGCTTCTCATTTTAATTAGCAGATATTTATTCTCAACTTTCCCCTTAAACTCAATTTGTTTGTACTAAGAAAGGAAAAGTAATTTGGGTGAGCAAACAGTGATATTTAGTTACGTAAAATATTCTGCAAGCATGTGTATCACAAATAAACTCAACCTTAAATCTGTGTGTTATGACTAATTTTAGGACTTGAGTTTTATCCAAAAAAAAAAAAAAAGCAGCATGGAAAATCTTGAAACACACACCTCTGTCTTCAAACAGACAAACTATTGGGCAAAAGAAGGCAAAACCACTAGCTTCTACAAGCTGGAGGCGAGAAATTGAGGGGAAGCGAGTTGGGAGATTGAGGAAAGGAGGGGTGGTATTTAAGTCAAATGACAAAAGGATTTGTAAAAAAAAAAAAATTAATACAACTTTTTTAAAGAAGTAGTTTCCTGAAAAAATGGTTGTTTGGTGTATATTCCATCTACCTAACTTTGTGTTAAAAATAACGTCTATTGGGACAAAGAAACAAGAGAAGTACATTAACTAGAAAAAGATGAAGTTGATTTGATTTTTGCTTTTTTAACAAAGAGAATGCTAACAGAGCACTTAGAACATTAAAAAAGTAATTTTAAGAAAGGATGGATTATCTTTTTTAGGATGGAAGGGGGAAAAAAAAGGCAAAAAGAAGTATTTCTTTTTATTTATAAGGAGTACTGCTGGAAAGCTAACCACCCACCCCAGCCCCATTCCGTGACTCCAAACCAGTGCAGGCAAAGCCAGAGACGTCTTACTTCACTGAGCTGTGTTGCTGAGAGACTGGGTTAGGCAAACACAAAGAAAGAAGCCGGAAGATTAAGTGAGATGATGACTGTTACCGTATTTCACAGTCAAATCAGATGACATTTCAATCCGGGAGAGCTATAAATCCAAATAATTTTTCAAAATTAATTTGAAGGCTCCTTAGAGAAAACACAGTTTGCCCTAAATTACCCAGGACATGAAAATAAATAGTGTCTCCAAAGCTGTTAAAGCTGCAGCCCTGAGACTCCTTTTTTCACTACCATCTTCCCTAGAAGTCTTGACACTAAATAGAAAACATGCCTTTGGTGAAGAATGTGATAGAGTGCACCTAAAGGATTATAAAGGGTATCAAAACACCAAACACTGTAAGGGGCAAAAAAAACCCCAAAACAACAACAAAAACAAAACAGAACAAAAAGAAAAAAAAAAACCCACAAAAAAGAACCCAAAATAAAACATGCCACTTCTCTTCCCCACACAAAATTACACCAAGGTCATCGAATCACGGAGTATCTCAACTTGGAAGGGACCCATTAAGGATCATTGAGTCCAACTCCCTGCTCCTCGCAAGACGACCTAAAACTAAACCATATGACCAAGAGCATCACACAGATGCTTCTTGAGCTCTGACAGGCTTGGTGCTGTGACCACTTCCCTGGGGAGCCTGTTCCAGTGACCAACCAGCCTCTCAGTGAAGAACTTTTTCCTGACTTCTAGCTTGAACTTCCCCTGGTGCAGCTTCATTCTATTCCCTTGTGTCTTATCGCTGGTCACCAGACAGAGGAGATCAGCGCCTCCCCCCCTCTGCTGTCCCCCTTGAGGAAGCTGTACACTGCAATGGGGGCACCCCTCAGCCTTCTCTTCTCCAGGCTGAACAAACCAAGTGACCTCAGCTGCTGCTCCTAAATCTCATCCTCGACCTTTCACGATCTTGGTCGCCCTCCTGTGGACACACTCGAGTAGTTCGATGTCTTCGCACTGAGGCACCCAAAACTGCACACAGAACTCAAGGTGGACACCAGTGTGGTGCAGAGCTGGACAATCGCCTCCCTCCACCGGCAAGCGACGCTGTGCTTCATGCACCCCAGGGCACAGCTGACTCTTCTGGCTGCCAGGGCACACTGCTGACTCGTACTTAACTTGCCACCAACCCAAACACCCAGATCTCTTCCCACGGGATTGCTCTCCAGCCTCTTGTGCCCCAGTTTGTATGTACAACCAGGATTACCCTGTCCCAGATAATCCCAGGACCAGACACCAGCACTGGCTCCTGTTAAATTTCATACGGTTGGTGATTGCCCAGCTCTCTGGTCTGTCCAGATCTCTAGATGAATGTCTTATTTCATGATTCAGTGATCAGCAGTAACATTATACCCAAATTTTCTTTCTATTTTCTTTTCCCCATAATGAAGGCTACAGTGAAGGAAATCTGGGTCTTTAGGGGATGCTGAGCCTTATATACTGTCTTGAATAAGTGACACTCATGACTGCTGGGATCCTCAACTTATCATCTTTGTATGCCTCATTATTCCTTCAGCTATCCTGATGCCAGCATGACAGCTTTACTTCTGGCCAGGAGCAAGGCAGAAGCAGAGCTCCTAAGAAACAGGAAGAACCTTTCCAAAAGGCAAGATGGTACCTCACACAGCCACTCCCTCACCTGAGACGTTCCATCACAGTAGTCTTTTTAATTGCATTCCTAATCAGTAAAGAAACTTGGATTGACATAACACGTTGGACTGTCCTGGCCAACACAAACATGTCTTTGAAGCACTCTGACTACTTCGCTAGCCATCTAGGAGGTACTATACAGCAAGGAAGATCTGATGAAGTTTTCAGGAGGCATGTGTTGGACGGCCTTGGAGAAAAACAAACAACGCTGGTAACATAGACCACCTGTGAAATTAAAAACCTCAAGCAAAGGGAAAATCAACATTTTAATAGAGAATAACAGGATCAGCAGGTCAAGAAAAATGATGCTGTTGCAGTCAGCACTCCGGAGAACTCAAGACCTTTGGAAGGACAACTTTACCCACAATCTTCCTCATAGCTAGTTCTTCTTCAAAAAATTTACTTTTCCAGAGTTAAGAATCAGCAGAGGAACTGTGTCAGACGTTATCACTTAGTTCCAACAAAGCAGGTGAGCAATAAATGGCAAGATCTGTGTGTAAAACACACTTGGGAACTTACAGAGAAAGGGATTTATGAACACTCTTTGTTTCTTATACCAGTACCAGAATCAAGGTATGACTGTGAAGACAGCTTTTCTGTGTGACTTGGAAACATACAGGGATATGATCAGCAACGAACAAAATTAAATACACTTCAATATGACAGGAAAACAAAAATGTTATTATAAGAAACAAAACCCAGATGTTATGAAATATTATTGTAAGAAATTAAAACAATAACACTATTACAATCAATTCAGCATGTCACCTCAAAATACAGGACAAAACCAAACTGTACTAATAAGTACTAACAAATTACTAATACTGAATCATGCTATATTTTTAATGTCTTGTATCATTCATCTTTTGAAGCAACTGTTAGCTAACATTCTAATTTCTGCTATAAAAAAAAAGTCACAGAAACAAAATTATCAATAACTGATGTTATATAGTTCTGATACATTATATCATTTCCAAGTAAAGGACGATTTATTTCCGAATAGAGCAATTCAGAGGATTGTTGATTTTCTTAGTAACAGTCTAATCTAATAATGGTTCCATACCGTGAAGCTGTTGTTGACATTTTTTGTGCTCGATTCAGCTACGCTGGCATCTGACAGGTCAACTTCATCAAATATTAGAGACTGTGAATGGAAAAGAACATAAAAGTATTCAATATAATGAGGCCACTTTCAGGTACACTTACAGTCTGTGCTTTCATTGCCTTGTGTCCATTCCAATTGGAAAATAAAAACAGAAAAACACAGTGGTGAAAAAATAGAAAACACTGACGATGTGATAAAACTTCCTACTTGAAGCCCAAACACGGTCTTATTTGCTAAGTGGTACATGACAGCACAAAAATGTGGCTCCAAGAGTCTGCATTGCTTTAAAATCTCTTTTAAAGTTGGTTGTGTTTTTTTAAAATAGATGCAGCTTTGGGGTGTCTACTATGTAGCATAAATGTTTTACCAGAAGAAAGAGATTCAAACTTAGTAGAATATAAATTAATTAATCAGTTTCAGGATGGACCTCTAAATTCATAAAGAGGAATCTATTATATGGTATCCATATGAGAAAATGGAGCACAAAGGCCTGAAGAGATCCCTTCCACTCCTTTGTATGATGTTTAGTAAGAGAAATATATGTCCTCTTTAAACACCCCAACCTCTGGCAAAGGATTAATTAGGTTCTGTTAAACTCATGATGAGTTCTGAAGCACAGAAGGGAAGACCAACAAAAATGCCTCCCCCTTTTTTTCCTTTTTTTAGCCATACCATATTCTTCCTCTCCCATGCCATGGCAAGAAGAATCGTTGTTGGGGGTACTTCAACATGCCTAGATTCAACATTAGAGAGTATCTGTACAATTGCCTACCCATTGCACCACCTTTTCTCATCATTATTGCACAGATGACATTGCTATTCTCAGAGCTATTATCTGCCATGTTTATTAAGTCCTTACATCAGCTGCTCATGGTAGCAGCGTGAAGTGTGACAACAGAGGTACTTCAGCACTGGGCTCCCTGAAGAGATGATGTTTTCTTTGATTCATCACAGCCACACAACTGTGCACCATGCAATTACAGTCATATAAGTCCTAGAAAGAGAAGTCTCCATGCCTTAGGAATAATTTTATTGAGAAGACCAGGCTATAGAAGATGATGGACATCTGAAGCACCTCACCTATAGCTCCCATGAGTCACTATAACCCTGCAAGGGTAAAGAAAAGTCATGCCCACGGTTGTGGAAAAACACAATCTGAGCCAGCCCCACAAGCCAAAATGCTCTCGGTCCCAGTCCTGAGGGGGAGGGAGGAAATGTCTTTCGGAAAGACAACAAGTATTCCCCCTCTGCCCATCCCCAATTTTTCCACCAAAAATTTCAATTGATGGGAAACAGCTTTTTCCCTTATAGATCAGTTTTGCCCAAAAATCTTCCTATCTTAATTTCACATAACCATTTCCACCTCTAACGGCAATATTGGCACCAGAGTAGAAGAGTTTTAATGGAACTCAGTTTGAGGGATAACTCCTGAGCATTATCCAATTTCTACTTTTTAGTTTTTTAAATGTTAGATTTGATTGCCTGAGGGCCTCCCCCCCCCAAACAAAAAACAACCACAATGCCTTAAGATGAAGATTTTATTTGTCTCCATAGTCAAAAAGGTTAAAATAACTGGGATAAACTTCACTGAAAAAAAAACCAAACCAGAACTCACCAGTCTTCCTTACTTAATAACACACCACATCTTATATACAGCAGCTTTTTAATATTGTTGTTATTATTGCACTTATACATCTAAACAAATTTGAAGTTATAAGCATATGGCATCGGACACTAATAGCATAGAATTACCTTTGAATCCTTAGCATAGTAAAGGGTACGACCTCGAAGTTTGAAATAACGCTTTTTCCACCTCTGAAAGGAACTGGTTTGCTTCAGTAGTAATCCTTCTTTTATACTTGTCTGAAAAATATTAAAATGCAGAAGACACATTAAATACATATCTAAATAGTTGGGCATATAGATGAAAGATATGCTTTTTTAAATTTATGTTACACCTTATATAACTGTGACTTTAAATTTGTATCTATTCACATTAAATTGAGATTAATTCTCTGGACAACCAGACTTTGCATTGCTACTTTTTCAACAATGTTGGCAAAATGCTAATTTTACATGTAAACAAAAAAGGCAGTCAAGAGGCATGTAATTATTGTGAAGATAAACACAAAAATAATTCAATTGTCTGGACAGCTACAAACCCACAAATATTAAACTGAGCAACAACTGATGGTGGCACAATTCAGTAGATAGATGCTAAAAAATGTCTACACAAGGTCATTTCCAGTTCCAAATGTGATTATGTTGAGGAGAAAAACAATTTCCACATCAGCACTAATTCAACAGGGTACTTAAACATGTGTCTGATTCAAGCACATGAATTATGTCTTTAAAACAGAGGGAGTGATCCAGTTTGATGCAAGTCATGCATGACTTCAAGTGCATTGCTGAGCCCAAGCCTTCAGCATGAAATCAGCTTACCATTAGGAACGATTATAGTATGGAAAGTGCGAGAATAGTAGCAGCTAGAAATATTTTTACCAGGCAAAAGTTTTTTGTCAAGAAACCAGTTTGCTGATCCAAAGCCTTTCACTGCAGACTGAACCCTGCCTACATAAAGCCCATTTTTTGAAATGAGTAAGACACAAATTAGTATATTTTAAACATGCATGCTGGTTTTGCCAGTGTGTGGGATTTGTCCAACCGATTACAGAAATTATCCACTTAATCAGATGAAATGACACAGCACACTGATTGCATGAGTCTCAAAATTCATTTTCCTCTGTGTTGAAGTACACAAAGGGTATGAGAAAAAGCAAGTACATTTGGATATTCTGTTCCAAAATGGTCTCTAGTATTTCCAATTTGTCATGTAATAAGGTGATGCAAGTCTTGTAATACAAATTTTAGACAATGTGATTTGAACATAATTTGAAGTTATTCTAGACCTTTTAGACACTTAACCAAGACCTGATGTAAAGTTCATAAACATCTTCTATTATCAGATGCCAAACTCTCCTTAACTTTAACACAAGTAATAAGAATACAAAGCAGGAAGCACCTTAATGTTCCTACCGTCTCCCTGAAATGAAAAACATACTGTTATGTACGTACACTGACCCCATCATTTAGATAATCCTAACATCACAAACTAAGAATATGATCTCATGACCACAAAGCAACTGAATTAATGCTCTCAAAAAAAGCAACCCTCTCAGATGAAAGATCACAGCTGGAAGCTTGCATTTATCTTACTTCACATGCCAACGACCTGGACCAACGCATTTGTCAGCCCTCCTGCTCTAGATAAGGGGTAGCAATCCCCAGCTAAAGGGCTCTGCTCACCACACATTGTTTTAAGATTGCTTACAGTTTTCTGACCAGACCCTAAGATAAGCTAGTTTTACACAATATAAATAGTTTTGTTAGCAAATAGAAGCATTTATTCAAAGCTGCTTGTTGTAGCTGTGCAGCACTTTTGTTTCTTATCACACTGAGATTTCAGAAGCTCATCAAATGGGATGGGAGTGGATGACTTGTGCATTTATCAAGGCTTGGAAGATGTTAAGACCAGAGAAATTTATTTTCAAGGAAACAATACTTCATGTACCTGGCATGCACTGACTTGCTGGAAAAATTTCCAAAATGGAAGGAAATCCATGTTCCCTAAAACGTACTATGTATATGATGTATACTAGGAGACAGAGAACATATATTACACTGAATATTTTCAGGAATTTTAAAATCTGTTCAAAGAACATAAATCTCCTTACACTTCCAGCTGTTACTCACGAAAGAGTTAATTAACTCTTTCATGTCATTGTTGTGCCTACATAAGTAATTTCCCCCTATTTCTACTTACTCCTTAAAACATCCCTAAAATCAAACCTATAACTTGAAAATTAAATCTATTTTGCAAATGCAATTGAGTCATTTAAAATTAACTCCCTAAAGCTGGCAGTAAATTACCATGCAGGCTTTACAGAATGTATTTTTGTATCAAGATGTTAAAAAAATACTAGACCAGTAAACATTTACCCAAGAAATATAAGTAACTTCATGCAGTATACATCTGAGGTTTACCTTTTACCACCAGTAGACGTAAGGGGCTGAGGTCTGACCACCTTAAACAGACAATTCCATGGCTGCAGGCATCACATTTGAGCATAATGCTTTGGGCCCATATTCTTACTTAACTTCATTTAGCCTTTAAACTGTAAAAATTTTTCCAGCTGCTGAGTTATTAGGTAATCTACTAATGCTGCTTACTTGAATCTACACACAAGTCAGCACTTACAGTAATTAGTGATTGGAAGGGACCTCTCAGGTTGTTGAAGTCGGGTCCACATTATTGACTACAACTAGGTCATGAGAAGTTTTTCAAAAGCATTGATCAGGCTATAGCTGCACCTTAAGAAAGCGATCAGCATCTTTCCCTCTCCCAACAGCAATTAAGACAGTGCTCCAAGATCTCACTGTTCTGAGAAACCTTCTAATTAATCTCAGCTGGACATTAAATCTGAAGCATAAGCAATAATCACTGCCAGTTATATTAACTCCTTTCCGACTTTAATTTAGGAGAAACAAGAAGTGCACATCCCACACTGCTTTCCACTTTTACAGAATCACCTCTCCACCTACTTGCCAAAACCTCTGACTTCCCCATACAGCATCTTGTATCATGCAGTAATACAACTTCTCTCCAGAAGTATGGGACTATAATAAGAATAGAATAGAATACAATCTCTATTACAGGATCACTAATAATCTTTACTACTTTTGCCATTAACAGCTAGAAAAATTATATTACAATCACAATATCACCGTGCTCAAGAGTGGTATGTTTTCCTGAAGAAATCTAATTATAAAAATCATAGCCACATTTCAAACAATTAAGAAAGTGTACATATGTGTTCAATTATCCAAGAATGTTGAATGCAATTCTACATCATAATTTAAATGACAAAAATAAATGGGATTTGTATTCTGATCACTAAAAAATTACAGGCATCTTCTTTTATATCAGCAGGTTCTTAAATATTCAGTATATAACACTTGAAAGTTCAAAACTAACAGTTTTAATGTCAAAGACAACCAATCACATTGCCTTACTTCTAATTCACTCAGGTTTTAAAGTCCCACATTTACACAAGTCAATTTTTTTACTTCTGCTGCTGCTAGAAAGACCCAAAGAAAGGAGAAAATATTCTGAATTTAGAAAAGAAAACAGTAAACTGGCTATGGATGCATTATTGGCAACTGCAAACTAAAACACTGAATGATCAAAGCTAAAAATCTCCTCTCTACTCCTTCTCAAGTATGTAAGTGGACGTGCTGCTCAAAACGTGTCAGGAGAGTGAAGAAAAGATCAGGAAATTTCTGAGAGTGATGGGAATGAAAATGAGAACAGTTAAGGCCATAAAACAGGGCAGATCAAATGTATACAGGAAATTAAGATGGTGCATAAGAATTTTAAGATCACCTTGCAACAGATGCTCATGCTGAGACTAAAATGCTCCTTACATACTCTGAAAGATGAAAGACACCTCGGGAGCTACTCAAGGGACAGGAACCACAACTAGGACTTCACAGTCACTCTCCCTTCTGGATCCCCAAGGAATCAGGTTTATTGAAATTCATTGACCCTATGAAGGATCACGCAATAAATCCTCAGATCTGCAGAAGATACTAAGCTCTTTTGAGCAGTCAAATTCCATGCCAATGGTGAAGAACTCAAAAGATGTTATAAAAATGAGCAAGAGGGCAAAGAGGCAGAATGAGCTTCAGCCCAGCTCAATGTAAGAAGCTGTTTCAGGGGGAAAATGTAAACCTCATCAACATCCTCACACCAATTCTGAGTAGAGGAGAGATCTAGGAGTCACACTTCACAGCTCTCCGTGCTCAACTGCAGCCAGAAAAGCCATAAAACTTTGGCTGTCACAAACAAAAGTAACAAAAGTAATGTAATTGTGTTGCTATATAAAATACTGTGTATCAGGCAGCTCTGGTCTCTCGAGCTCAAGAAAGAGGGTTACAAGAAAGTACCGAGAAGGGGAACTGAAATGATTGAGAGGACGGAGCAGCTGCCTTACAAAGAAGCAGCTGCCTTACAAAGAGACACTAAAGAAAGCTGGAACTCTTCAGCTTGAAGAGCAGAAGACCAAGGGGGTAGTATGATCAAAGTTTATTAAACCATTAAAGCAGAATATGGTGAATGTGGAACTATTGCTCACCAAATATTATAACAAGGAGGAATGTGATGAAACCATATTGCGATCAGCTTAATAATGAAAAGCAGCACATCTTTACAAAGCTGACAGGGATTTTATGAAGCTTGCCATCACAAGAGATGGCAGAGGCAGACAACATCAGCAAGTACAAAAAAATGATTAGACAAATTCAAGAACACCACCTCTGTATGTGGTCCCTTTAATCCACCATGGGGAAGTACCAGGGGAATGGACAGCAGCCAAACTCACGTGCTGCTCCTGAACGGCCTTTCATATTCCACTGTTGAAGATGGATTATTATCTGACTCAGCAAAAAATGTCACAGGTTGGATTTTTTCTGCTATGTTGACAGTATCTCTTTTGCTTTGAAGTCTGATGATTGTGTTTGTAAGTGGACCTAGGCCCTCATTTACCAGAATAATTAATATTTGCATTGTTGACAAGCCAGGCCATTAAGGGAAGGGGAAAAAAAAAAAAAAAGATATCATAGTATTTGATACTGTTTAATACCATTCTGTGACACTTCCTATTCATATGACTTCACAGAGTTGAGTACTGAAATAAAACCAGCCCTCTTCTTTTTAGTATTGTGGAGAGTTTGGTACCTTTTCACCATCTGCATAGGTATGGCTTTAGGCAGAGTCTTCATTATGTTACAAGGTAAAGCCTCACAGATCATATTAACTCAAGAGCCCCTTAAAATATTCCATGTGTTTAGTAGATCAAAAATTACCTTTATTATTAAAAAATGTGACAATCAAACTCTTGATTTCGATTAAAATTATGACCTAGGAATTCCAAGCTTGTGATTTTCTTGACAATCTCTGTACAGCAGCTTCCATTACTGTCACTTATACTGACAGATTTTTCATTAGTTATGTCAAAATAAAAATAGGCTTTTATCTACAAAGAATAAAAACTTCATCAGCTGCTCAATGCAGGGTTACATTTTTGTTGAAGATTCTTGATCGTAGGGAGGGAGCCTGACATCTGAAAATTAAAACCAAAGCAACAACTGTTATACTGATGAATTTATACAGCTAAAAATGGTTAAAATAAAATTGCAGATCACTTTGATCATGTCGACTATATAACATCACTTTACTATCAGAAAATCTTAATAAAAAGAAGTACTGTTAAGAACTGATCATTCAGTGGAACATGTGAAGCTGTATCATGAGGTACCTAAAGCATCATGCTTGCCTCAGCTGAGATGTCCCAGATTGCTGCTGATAACGCATCCTCCAGGTTACATTAGTAACAGAGAAATCACAAAAAGCGGTAAGTTGTATATGCTCGGTCTGTCATTGCTGATGACAGTTATCCCTGTCCCACTGAAGAAAGTCTAGCTAGCTGTGAGTAAACAGCTTTCCAAAATCTCAAAATGAAAGCCAGCCACACTGCCCACTGCCCATTCCCCACCACAATACTAACCTGTGACTAAGCAGCATCATTCTGTGCAATACTAAAACAGTATGCTCTGCCAAAGTTATTCTTATATTCCACATTTTTGGGGTCATTTACATGGATGGACTCTTGCCTATAATACTATAATAACAACTGTAATACAAATAAATGCAGTTATGCTGCTTATGTAGTACACTTTTTCCTCAACCTTCCTCTCCTTTCATGTTCCCTTCGAGCCTATGCTAATGAAACAGATTTTGCATTTACTGTTGTTAAAACAAACAAACAAAAAAACACAAAACAAACAAACAAAAAAAACCCCAAAACCCAAAAAAAGCTTTCAGCTTCCTCTACTTGGAATATATGGTAGCATAGTAAAGCAAAGTAAACACAAAATTGCAGAGAAACTGCCAGAATAAAAATACCTTGGTAGCAAGGTGAAGTTCAATCAGCAGATTAATTTAAAAGCAGAGGTTATAGCACATATCAAAAATGAATAGGATATTGCCACTATTAGGATGAAATATTACACTGGTAAAAAAACCAACCAAAAAAACCCCACAAAAAACCAAAAAAACCCCCACAAACCTATTTAGATATAAACTCAACACTAGACTGAGAATCAGAGAAGAAACTATCTGCACTTCAAGTATTTAAACTAACTTCCACTTGTGTACAACGTGTTGATTTCACTCTGTCTTCTCATTAATCAGTGCATGTAACAGCTGTAATAGACTGAAAGAGGATAAAACACTTCATAGTTGTGCCAGGGGAGGTTTTAATTGGGTAGTAGGAAAAATTTCTTCACAGAAAGGATGGTGAAGCATCGGAACAGGCTGCCCAGGGAGGTGTGGAATGACCATCCCTGGAGGTGTTTAAAAAATGCATAGATACGGTGCTTAGGGAAATGGTTCAGTGGTAGACTTGGCAGTCCTTAGTGGTTGGACTTGATGATCTTAAAGGTTTTTTCCAACCTAAAAGATTCTATAGTTCTATAGGACTGTGACTTAGTGCTGAAGATTTAAGGGTCTTGGTGTTAGCAGAGAGCTCAGCCATCTTAGTCTTAGAGTAGTATTTTACACAGCTTCAGTAGCCTGTGTAAAATACTCCTATTAAATAGTTCCTATTAAATTACACCTGCTCTGAGCAAAGAGATTTAAAACAAGTAAGCCTAAGTGGTTTTGAGACAGAAGAATATAAGTTGTATGTACCTCAGGAAGAAAAAAAAATGGAAAAAATAAAACCATAATAAACAAAGCACTCTGCTGGCAAGATTTTTTTCTTTACCAGAGCTGCTTAGGTCTTGGTCTCAACTAAGTAGGAGAAGCACTCAACACACTTGCCAGTCTGTAAAGTATATGAAGTGTAGGTCCAAAATAAACCACTTTGCCACCTCACACAGCAAAATGTAAAAGAAAACCCTGTTATGTTCCCACAAACTCTTCCCCTAGTTCTATCCAGTGTTAACATGCAAATAACAGTTGATAAATTACTTGAGGAAATTACAAAAGCATCATATAACAAAAATATATTAAACACCACTACAAAATTTTAAGTCATTCTTTCTTGAAAACAAATAATAAGTTAAGCTTGTCATAACAAACCTTCTGTGTTTTGCTTCCTGCAGTTCTAATTTTTGCCCCTCCAAGAACATTTAAACAAACTCTAGTGATGCTGTCAGACTTCTAGGAGCTACACTGGGTAGGAAGGAGCCTACGCAGAGCCCCT
The DNA here is from genome assembly GCF_023638135.1 of Falco biarmicus. Lineage (NCBI taxonomy): Eukaryota > Metazoa > Chordata > Aves > Falconiformes > Falconidae > Falco > Falco biarmicus. The sequence goes on from NC_079289.1 coordinate 33,877,792, forward strand.
TAAGAGCTCACAACTCTGCAGGGAAAGCTGAGGAGCAGCTCATTTCCTTCTTGCAGGCTTTTTCCACACCTTTATCTGACTTTAACCCATCATGTTAGGAAAGAGAAAAGAGCCTTTAGCAACAGAATTCACGTAAGGCCAGGAAGAGTTGTGGAATAGAACAGAGTAGTTCAGTTGGAAGGGACCTACAAACACCATCTAGTCCAGAAGATGCATATCATAAACATACAATTTCAGGAAATCTCAGTATCACACAAATGTGTTTGAAGAATAAGTCCTTAGAATCTTTATATTTATTCACTTCTTTGAAAACATGCAAAATGTAAAACTACCATCCCATCCATTCACTGAACTTTTTCTAAATTACCAGTCATTGTTAGAAAATGATCAGTCAGTGCAGTTGATACCTTACTCAATACTTAAGTCTATAGAGACAAATAAGACACCAATTTCACAGATGTTGTAGCCCTATGACCTGCAGGTCCTAATATGTTTAGAATTACAGAGAAGTTTATTAACGGAATACTCAAGTATTCCTGAATTTTTATAGTGTTTCCAATTGGTACTGATACAGAGATTACATGCTTTAATCTTATTCAGTTGCTACACACAATTGCAAGTTTATTTTGCCCCCAATTTTGTTTTACTGGATGGTACTAAAATGCTGGATACACATTAATCATGTTTTGAATTGCATTTTCTAGTATTTTTCCACTAACACCCTTAGCTTAACACGCTACTTCCAGAATAGTTAAATCAATAGAACCTTTAAGTCTGTAATAACTCACAAGCAAGGATCTCTCACTTACCTATACAACTTCTCAGGCATGGGCAGCCAAATAACAACATATTTCTTACTATTGAGAAATTAATCTTTAAGTGAGAAGGCTGGGAATCTAATCTGAGTGAAGACAGTAAAATAATACTAGTGAAACATCCAACAAGAAAAAAAAAAAAAGGCAGTGTACAGCAACAAGCACTTAGAAGAGCTAATGTGTTACAGATAGTGAAAAATCCTTTTGATTATCAACAAAATTATTTAGAGAAAGCAGACATACAGGATAGAGATGCCACAGGTTGGAAATCTATCCGCAGTTTGACCACAGACTTCATGTGTGACTTAGGGCAAATCAATTACTGTGTGTTCTTTGGTCTCCACAATGCAAAACCCACCTTTTTTATTCTCCACAAGAGTCTGGTTGTGATTTCTTACCATTTTATTGAGCACCTCACTAGAAGTGGCATTTCATTTTAATCAGGTTTGTTCATTAATGACTTTTTGAATGATGGGGACTCCAGAAGTAATAAAAGTGGAATTAAAATATTCATAATCTCAATCCTTTATGATCAGAATGATAGAAAAAAATGTCGAAAAGCACAGAACTGTAAACAAAGCTGCAGGATAAAAAGCTACATTTTGAGACAAGGAATAACACAGAACTTTATTAATAATCGTGCTCCACAGCCAATACTCATACTGTAGGTTCAGGTTATACGTATTCACAGTTAAGCAGCCTATCACAGAACAGTTGAAGTTGGGAGGGAGCTTTGGAGATCCGTCTAGTCCCGGCCCCCTCACAAAGTAGTCATGTAGAACAGTTCACCCAAGACTACATCCAACTGAGTTTTGTGCATCTCCAAGGATGAAGAGCACAGAGTCTGGCTCTGTTTTCGTCACACTCCCCAGATATTTGCACATACTCATAACATCAACCTGAGCCTTGTCGCAGCTCTCTCAGCCTCTTCTCATATCAAAGATGTTCCACTCTCTTAATCATCTTCATGGCCCTTCACTGGACTCTTGCCAGTACGTCCACATTTCTCTTCTACTGAGCAGCCACGAACTGGATGGCCACTGCACTCCAGGTGGCCTCACCAGTGCTGAGTAAAGGGTCACCTCCCTCAGCCTGCTGAAAAAACTCCTTCTAATGCAGCCTGCCATGCTGTTGGTCTTCACTGCCCCATGGTCCTTCTCTGCCAAACTGCTTTCCAACCAGTCAGCCCCCAGCCCGTACCAGTGCACAGGGTTCTTCCTCCCCAGGTGAAGAACTCAGCAATTACCTTTGCTGAACTTCATGAGGTTTCTGTTAGCCCATTTCTCCAGCCTGTCCCTCTAGGCAGCATCCGGTGTATCAGCCACCCCTCCTCATTTTGTATTGCCTGCACACTTTCTGCGCATATATGCTGTATTATCATCCTGGCCATTAATGAAGATGTTACACACCACTGTCCCCAGTAACAACTCCTGGGGTACACCAGTAGCGACTGGCCTCTAACTGGACTTTGTGTCACTGATCGTAATACTTAAAGCCTGGCAGCTCAGCCCATTTTCAGTCCATCTCATTATCCATTTATCCAGCTTGTACTTCACCAGTTTGTCTATGACAGCGTTATGGGAGACAGTGTCTAAAGTCTTGCTAAAGCAAAGGTAACATCCGCTGCTCTCTCCTCTTCCACTGAGCTAGTCACTTTGCTGCAGAACACTATCAGGACGATGGCTTCCTCTTCATAAAACCATGGTGACTCCTCCCTATCACCATCTTTTCTTTCATGTGTTTGGAAATGGTTTCCAGGATTATTTGCTTCATCACTTTCCAAGGGCTTGAGGTGAGGCTGACTGGTCTGTACTTGGCCAGATCCTCCTTCTTGCCCTTCTTGAACGTGAGTGCCATTTACTTTCTTCCAGTCCTCAGGAATCTCCCCCAGTCGCTATGACCTTTGAAAGGTAATGGAGAATGGTCTTGCAATGCCATCAAGCAGTTTCCTCAGCACTTGGGGGTGTAGCCCATCAGGTCCGGTGGACTTGCAGTTTAAGTGTTTCCACACTGGATCCTCCTCCACCTAAGGTAAGTCTTCATTGCTTCTGACTTTCCCACTTGTCTCAGGGACCTGGAATTGCAGAAGGCTAGTCTTACCAATAAAGACCAAGGTGAAGGAGACATTAAGTATCATGGCCTTCTCCATATCTTTTATCATTAGGTCCCCTGCCTCACTCAGCAGCAGGCACAAGTTTGCCCTACTCTTCCTTTTTCTGCAGAGGTGACTGTAGCAGATGTTCTTGTTGGCCGTCACATCCCTTGCTAGATTCAAACTCCAGGTGGGCTTTGGCTTTCCTAAGCCCATCCCTGCTTGACTGTTTCTCTAAATTCCTTCTGAGTCACCATTTGCCATTTCCACCTTTTGTACTCTGTCTTTTTACGTCAAGAGCTTTTTCAGAAGCACCTTGTTCACCCATGCAGCAGACTGTTCTTAAGATTGTAGGACTATCACAAACAGCCAGATTCTGATTCTGTCTTTCACTATACCTTTTGTCAGTTCTAAAGGTGAAATTTCTTGCAGCAAAATGACACCTTTTTTCTAAGTCTGCTTTTCCTATAATTCCTTACAAATGTTATTGAGGTACCCCTTGCACAATTTCACCCAACTAGGTTTTTCTAACATGAAAATGTAGTTCTAACCATGGTCTGGAGCCTAAATTGACACCAAAAACCCCAGCTGAAGTTAGTATTAATTACTTTATTCATGTATTTTGAGTTATTAAATTTACTACGTGTTTTACAGCTTGGTATTTTGGACAAAAATAAATTAAAAAAAGACAACAACCAACCGTTTGTGATATAGTACTATGTGCCAAACAGACCTGAAGTTTACTTTCTAGGCCATTAACAGTCCTCTGTAACCTCTGGTAGGTGGCTTATTCATTGCACCTCAATTCTGAACAGGCAGAGGAGGAATAATACTGTCTCACCTCAAAGGGACATTATGCTGATACATTCACTTTCTGTGCAGCTAAATATAAATATGACATGTGAACCTACTGAATCACTATAACTTTAGGAAAAGGATTATTACCACAAGAGTGCTGTCAAATTCCCCAACACACCAAGGCCCTTTTAGTAAAGGACAGAGTCTCATCTGTTTCTAGCAATTCTCATAGTAAAATCCTATCTTCCTTCCCAGTCTCTAACAGGAACCCCACTGGAAGCAGAATTCTCATATTACAATGAGAGGAGGAAATTCCCTCTTTTGAGATGACCAGACTGGAGAGCAGAAGAACATACACAGGACTCTCCCTTCCCCTCTGTTTACTGACAGGAAATAAGAGCCTGTAATTACTTTTGAACTCACATTCTCCTTGTGACCAGGCTCATTCATGTACATGCTATTTTCCCTCACTCAGAAAACACAGCTTCTTCTCCCAAAACAGACATCTCTGACCAGAACAGGGCAGATCAGTCAAGAGTTTTACACAGCACGGTTCATGCTTGTCTATCCAAAGAACCTCTTCTCCGGCGCTATATAGGCTCTGGCTCTCACTCCATGTCCAAACCCCTGAGCTGTGGAATACAGTGCAATGCCCCACTTCAGTCCAGGGGAAAATCAGGGAGTAGAACCTCTTTCTGGGCACCTGAAGAACGAGATAACTGGACACAGCTAGCATGGATTTACCAAAGGTAAATGATGCCTGAATATCAAGGAATCTTTTCTAAGACCCCTGCATCAGACAGTAGCATAGGACCTCCCATTCCACTTGCTGTTCAACAGCTCTTATTACTAAAATATAATTAATGGAGTAGTCACTCGCTTTTCTTCCTTCAGTGAGTTAGCAGTTAAGTATGGACTTTGCCTTTTCAGTTTTAAACAGCTTGATGGTAATTTTTTTCCACGCAAACAATTTAAATTGCTGTTAACAAAACAGCCCTAGTAGAAAACCAAGTAAAACTAGAAACACAGAAATAAATGTGCTAGAATAAAATTTGACTATAGTTGTCACTGGATTATTTTTTTTTAATTGAGGGAAGTACTTTCCATGTAAATAAATCCTCGGTTTTATAAAACCTGTCACTTTACATATTCATTGTCTAAGAGGATCTAGCACCTTGAAGGTAAGAGCATTTATGTGTTTTACAGCATACTTGCTTTCAGATCGTGATGCAAAAGCTACTTTCCAGGGGAGCTAAAAAAGGCAAATTCTGTATTTCAGTTTCAATAAAAACTCAAAAATATTCTTAAATCTATGTTTAACAATGTAACCTCCATACCCACTAACAAAATCAGACTCACAAAGGACCTAGAAGAGGCATAAAAAAACCTTTTAATCGACACTCTACTTCAAGGTAACACTAACTCTACACAGATTTGCAGAAACAGGTTATCTGTGATCTTACTCAGTGTCCATTTTTCCACTTGAATTTTTTTTCTGGCCCATTTGTTGGCAAAGAGGCCACTATCATCCAACATCTGCATCAGAAGAAACACATGAGCAGTAGAGGCACTGCATCTCGTAAGCCTGCATTCATTGCTTCTGTGGAGTTAATCTTCTCATGTCCAGTTCCCAATCACAGAATCCCTAGACTGAATAAAGGGGGCTGTAAAATCTGGCTTTTCACATGACCTGACTGTCATTATAAAAATACACCATCCTTCTTTCCTTTCAGTTTAAATGAGGTCTGCATCTGCCTTTGTCAGCCATCCTTAGACTATTCCCATAAGACATTTGCCTAAGATGTTCCTAAAGCTCCGAGTTACAGAGATCCTCTACCACTAAAATGTTTTCCCTTGCGTCCATCTCCCTTGTTGCACTTTAAACCCATAGAGTGCTGCTGTAAGACAATGATACAGATGTAAAACATCAGTAAGTTAACTCAAAACTCAAAGGCTGTTCCTAATTCCCAGTACTTTGTAAGGAGAAAACCAGGGAGAACAGCAATCATGTGTTAGGGCAATTGTTACTGCTCTTCACTTGGCACACCCCAACCTTCCTTTGCTCAAATCACACTAACTTCAGAAGAAAATACAATAAACGCACAGTTATTAGATGAGTCATAAGGTCGTTCTGCTTTCTGACCAAACTAATAAATTTACATCTAGAAGTATTTTTTAACAGAACAAAGATGGAGAATTGCAAATGTTTTTCCACAGAGGATATAGGTTATGAAAGTCTTATATCCTGCTATGAACTGAGATTAGGCTTAGCATGCAGCCCTTGAGGTAAATCTGATTATGCCGTGTGAAACTCCTCAATGAAGTACCATCTTCAAGAGCATTTATGAGCGACAAGCTCTACTCTCCTCTGGGATGCGGATCGAGTGTCCTATTTATTTCCCTGGCCTTTCACATAAAAGTGGAAAGCATGGAAAACATTTTTTAAAAATAGATGTGGTTAATCAGATTTCCTCTTATGTTTCCTGATCATGTTTCTTTGGTATCTACTCTCTTCTGTTTAAAATACTTTTATTCTCATAATTGCTTACTTGTGTTTAATACAAACTATAAACTTTTGAGATTCATCCAATTTCTAAGCATTAAGTACTTAAGGAATGTCTGCAGTTGCTACCTTTTTATTGTGATAAGAGCTGGAGGACTTTGCCAGATAAAACTCTAGAAACTTGCCCAAGCTGTCTCCTATGCTCTGACACTCACAGAAGGGAAGATGCAGCCTTTGTGCAATGTTTCAGGTTAAATCGTAAGTCTGAGTTGAGACAACACCATTAGAAGCTTCAATGACTGAGGCACAAGCACATCGGTTTCAGGACCAGTAATCTGGAGCAGAAAGGCAGGGCAGGTGCTCCAAGTGCTCCTTAGCACTAAACCCACCAAAATTTGTGAGCCAGAGCATCCCATTTTCTTTGCACACTTGCGCTGGAGGCTCAGTTGCGCTAGAACTTTCTCCATGCACAGTAGTAGCAGCTAAATTCATTAACAATTGATTAATCAGATCTGTGCTGTATGATGAAAAATTTAAATCTACAGGATGATTTTCAATCTTCTTTCAAACTAGCCAGGCTTCAAAAAAAAAAAAAAAAAAGGATAGGTAACTATAGTCTTATGCTATCTTAATTCCAAGAAAAATAATTATAATCACTTCTTATAATGTTTTTCTTGTTAAAAAAATGAAAAACCCTTTAGATGGAATATTTAAAAAAAAAAATTAGTCAAAAATCTCATTTGCACAAAGATACAGTGAGTTTATTAATTCGTTCCAAACAGTAGTTACAGGTGCTGATGACAGGGACCTGGATGACAGAAAGGTGATAACAAAGTCAAAGCACCCACATTAAGAGTAATTTGGGTCACCTGAATTTATCACTCACTTTTTCCAACCAGATTCCTCATACAGTCTTATACTAGCAAGAAGCCTGGGAATAAATGTGATTAACACTCCTCCCCCCACCCCCACCCCCCCTTTTTTTTTTTTATTTTCTTTTTTTACACTAAAGAGATGCTTCTCAAACAGTTTAACCATCTGTACGCTTCATACCTCGCTATGCTAGCCCTGCTGATTCATCTGGGGAAACGGAAGAAAAACTACACTTGCCTTATTTATATGTATGATATGCTGGCTTTATTTATCTGGGCTTAAACTACCATCACAAGCAATTCTAGAAACAGAGCAGTTAACACCACACAAAAAATGGATGTTTCCTACAATCTAAGACAAGTTTCAAACCAGCAGTCCTGATTTTACAGCCATTCCATTGATTTATCCCACCAGCTGCAGAGATTGCAAGTGTTTTCCTTTAACAGCACAGCTACTAGCCGATTTTCAGGTTGCCAGTTGAAAGGTGATCAATCAGTGAAACTCGTTAACAGCAGCCAGAGATTTCAAGAGGGCACTCGATCAAGCTTTATTGAGCAGCAGCCTCTAAGGATGCTCATTTGCTCTACAGTTACCCAAAGTGATAGAGGATTATCCATCTAATGACACTGTAGTTGCCGTTTTCAAACTACTGTTCAAGATGTTGAATAGATTTTCCATGAACAATATGAGAGTACAGCAAAAAAATAAGGAATTTTAATTACAAAAGAGAAATTACTTCTCACCAGACTTTTCTCTCTAAACCACAAATCAGAACTGCTAAACCCTCAGAGACTTTTACTCGCACCTGAAAATTTAGCTCCATACCCTCAGATGGGGCAGAATCTATCAAGGTTTGGGTGTATGTTCCCTTCCATTAACAGGCATGGTAAATGGTCTGTCAACACAATACCATGGGCACCATCGCAAACAACAGCCTTAAACCTCTTGATTCTCTGTTGGAAGTCACAATTTAATTTATATACCTCTTAGTTAATGAAGGTCTCAAACTCACAAGAGAAGCCCATGAGGGAAAATGCATGGACTCGTGCTGACAAGCTAATAGATGATGAGAACAGCAGGAGGCCTTGAGGCTGGTCGGTTATTGAAGCCTAATGGGCTCCTCCATCTTCCTTGTGCCCACCCCATCTATCTGGAACGCAGCACTGAGCCACGGAAGCCCATTTGATGAATAGGTCCTGCTAGACACCAGCCCTTTGCTTTTTATCTGCATTAGAAACTCAGGTTATAGTTCTGAGTGAGAAGGCTGAGGTTTCCTCATGTGTTTTCTAATATACCTGAGGGCTGCTTGAATGAAAATACTGATTTTTCCATACATGTCCAAGTTTAAGACAAAGATCAGCCATGTTGTAGTTTTTACATTTCCGATACAGAACATCTTTTTTTCTATCCTTTACAATCCTGTACCTATTTTAAGACTCAACTTCAATGGGGTGGGAGGTTAATGAAAAACATAGCTGAAAATAAATACTGACACATAAAGCAAAGTGACTGGATGTGGGGGAAGTGTTTTCTTTGCAGGTTAGCAGGGGTTTTATTTAGGAAGTTTTACAGTAGTTTCACTTTCTGCTGCCTTAATCACCAATGATGAATGCAAAGCCTGCTGTGCCTTGGAGCATCCTTTTGGTGCCATTTACATTTGAACCGAAAATGGGCTGAATGTGGTCCAAGGCACAAAACAAGGAGTTACCACCCCAAAGAGCCTGCAATTTTAAACAAACAAGATATAAAAAGGATTCACTAAGACACCCTGAGGAAGGGACACATCAGTTTTTAACTAAGGAGCAACAAAATTTGTATACTGTTTGAATACCAAAAGGAAATGAAGATGTTTAAATGAAGAGAGAAAAGTGGTGTCATATGCATGAAATGAGAAAGAGGATCCTTAAATCAGCACTGGAACAAAAAAAAAGGACAAGGAAGAAAAATGACGGGATTCTTAAGTCCAGTATCACTGCCAGCGATGGGAAAAGCCACACACAGAACAGCAAAGTTCTCTTGCAGTGTAAACCTACATCCTCTGATTTACAGTAACCAATTCACATATGCTATGAATAATCAAGAATTATTCATAAGAATAATAATAGTCATTATGAGTAATCCATGATTGATAAAAACTACACTTTGAACTCTCTGTTAAAGTTTGTTAACAACTTTTGTTATCAATTGATATATGGTATCACTGAAATCATACAATTGAGTTTAGCTGTTTAATTCACCTACCTAGAAACCTTTCCAATAAGCAAATAGGAACTATAGTTAAGCACAGAGAGAATGTGCACTAACATGGCTATCAAGAGGATGGACATCTTTCTGGATAAGTAAGCCACAGCAGGAGAGTGATATAAAGTACATCTCCTCACCTACTGGTGAGGAAGAGATGTACTTTATGTAAGTAGAAGACTCTTGTTCTAAGGATATCTGGAAACTGGTTCGAACCCGTTGTCTGAGGACTATCCACAAAAAAGTATAAATACAACCCATTTCAAAATAACACCAACATTTCTCCAGTATGAAAGAGAAAGAATCTACAAGTAGAGTCCAACTAGAGTTTAGTTGGATATGTGAATAGTAAAAAAAAAGGGGGGAGGGGGCGCGCGGAATAAAAAAGCAGAAACAACAACAATCTGTTAATTTCAGAACAGATGTTGGATAATATCAATACGGAACATAATTTTTTTTCTGTCTTTTAAGAATGATTCAGGTATTGTTATCTACAAATCAGGATTTGAATAATCAGTGATGACCACTGACCACCTTTTTGTGTCTAGTGAAGATCAGGACAGGTTCTGGAGACAGACGGAAGAAAACTCCCTCTCCACCATGAACTGCCCTAGCATACCACATGATGCTAAATTTTACATACAAGATGCAACGGAGTTACTCCAGATCTTGAAAGTTGGCAAAGACTAATTAATCCCAGGAATTACTTGCTACAATCACGCCAATAGCAAGGATGAAGATAATATGGAAGCTATCTATATGAAGAAACCACATATTACAGTTTCCATGGGACCCACATATCGTGAGAATAAACAAACCCAATATGAGTTAGCTTACAATGCAAGACACAGAGACAGCTCCATTACCGACTTGGTACTAATTGTAAGGAATTCTGACAGAATTTAGATAGAATTCAGATAAGACAGGGATAATTTTGACTTTAACGGTGTATCATTAGCGTGCACAAAAATAATTTTTGTTGTGTAATACTTTATAAATTCTAAAAGACAGAATTATGAAGCAAAAGTTTCTATTTCTAATTTTAGGTTTCTAAATTCTACTTCTAAACTTTATTACATACTGTGATAACAAGAAATGATTAGGAAACAATAGAATTTATTTTTTAATTCAATGTGAGCATTTTACACTGTATAATTAATACTTGCCTGTATACTTCCTGAAAGAGATTGTAAACTAGTTCATAATTAGTAATTCTGCTTTTAGCAATAAATAGACAAGTCATATAAACTGTGATTATTTTCACACCTTCTTAGAGGTTATCCATTGCTTTGAACCAAGCAATTATTTCATAAATGTCTCCTGTATATCCTTCCAAGTACTCTTGTTCTTTACACTATTCTTTTACACAGCAGGATGTCACGGACACCTCCAACGCATAAACTGTTTCTGGACATAAAAAAATACTTTGGGAGTATATACTGTGCCTAATATTTTAATACAAAATAGCTGATGCCAATAAAATCTCATATTAATCTTCTTTTTATATGTTCCATTTTATGTTTTACAGGTTACTAACATGATTGTAGATTCTATACCTGAAATTTCCAGGTGTTGTTTCTCTAATCAAGCCATAAAAACTGTTGGAAAAAATAGTCTTATAGCAACTTCCTAAGTAACACTAACTTTGACACAATATTATGTGAAAAGAAGAGCACGTGCTGATTTTTATAATCTCCCAATACTCTAACATCTTGAACAAATACTGAGATGAAACATGAATGCAGTGTCCTTCTATAAATGGTGATTTCCTATTAAATGAGAATAATCCACAAAAGCTTTTATTCCTTTTTATAAAAACTAGGTTATAGCTAATGACCACGCGGGGGTAGTAGTGTGATGGTAACGCTGAGTTAGTGTCTTGCGCCCACAGCAACGCAAGCACAGCGGCTGTGTGAAATAAGTGCATTTCTGCAGTGCGTTTTTGATTCTTTATAGCATACATATTTTAACTATAGGATGTCCATATATGTGGCCAACTCCAGTTATCAAAATCTGAAATTTTGGAGACTCAGGGAAGAAGTGTTGTAAGTTATCCTTTCATTCTATAAAGGTTTTGTTGTTGAAAAACAACAGTCACAAATTAACGTTTAGTGAGAAAATATATAAAAGAGTTTTGGCAGTCATTTACTGGAAGCTAACATTTTCAGTCCGTAAGTTACAGAAGAGCAAACATTTTTGCTAAGGCAAGTGGGTTATCAGTGGTTAGTCACTTCTGGCCTTAAATATAGATTTGAATTTTCTATACCTAAAAGAGGATGCTCAGGCTCTACTCTTATAAAAGAAAGGTTAGTTCCTATTCTCTTTTCAGTGTACAATGGGTCCATTTTTTGTCTCTTAGTTACATCAGCCAGTATCATAAACAAGTCACAAGAGCTGGTCTTGTGAAAGTCACTTGCCTTTTTTAAGATAAGTATATAAATATTTATTAGATTTGTACTACACACAAACATAACAGAGGAGAAAAAATGTGAAAGTGGTTACAAGCTACATAAATAGCTGTAAGTATTCAAGATCACAAAGTGCAGCTAAGCCTTACAACAAATTGCTTGTGCCATATGATTTATTCTTATTCAACTATGTTGTTTCACAGACTTTTTATTATTGTACTCACATTCTGTTTTTTATATACAGTAACACATATTGCAAACATTATTATTTTTACACGTATGGGGGTCCCAAATGCATTTGATAGCATTGTTATACCTGATCAGAGACCGCCAAGAGAATACAGGAAGGAAAGACAGAAGTATTGAAGTTGCCAAGCCAAGCTGAATTACAGGCCACCGATTTGTTCCTCTCCAACCATTTTTTCCCCACTGCTTTTGCAAGTAATACATTCCAAACCAAATAAACCCATGCCTTCCTGCATTCTACAGGCAGCATTTGTACTAAAATTGAAGTAAGTATTGTTAAGGGCTTGCCCAGACTCGAAAGTTGATGCCGATTATGGGAGTGTTTGACACTACAGCATAATAGCTGGTCCATAACCCAATGTGCAGTCACTTTTACCCTCAAGCAAAAGCATCACAGTCCTGTTTTGCTTAATCCCCAGCTAAAGAACTTCTCCTTTGCTGTCAGGATGATTCATTGAATCAACAGCTATGTCTGAAATAATTCTTCAACGGAGCAAATTCAGCTCTGACAACCGAAGAAAAACACAGGAAATAGAAAAAAAAAGGTCTGAATGGGGCAAAGTATCTCATGGTAGAAACAGATAAAGTCAGGGTAGACAAGTGAAGGCAGTATCATCTTCAGTGGTTACTGCTAAACGTGACAGAACTCAAGAGCATGAAACTTATTTGCCACATCAACTCTCTCTGAAGCAGAGGAGGTTGTTTTTAAACAGGAATTTCAACTGCCCAGTTATATATGATGTCACGTCTCTATCTAAATAATTTTACGATTTTATAATAGCATAATATTAATTAATTAGTATTAGTTAATATATTACCACTGTAATACCTAACAGCTTCATTTTTTAGTTAATACTCTTCTTCCTAAGCCAGAGGAGGCTGAGCAGTTTGTGCTGGCATAACTAAGTTGGTAACTAAAATGGCCATGTTAAACACGCTTAAAAAGACCGTAATCAAAAGGGTAGTACAAAAGCTATTCTTATTTTTACTTCATGTGTTTGCTAAATCTTTTACAAAACAGATGCTTAGTTGTAAAATACGCTAAATTCTTTCCCTTTGTAGAGTTCTCCACAGTACAGCAGAGAAAGGCATTGCAAAACTAGTAAAACGGAAAAACACGAAAAAACCACACAGTGTTTTAAGAACATGACAAGTACTGAAGATTTCTTAGAATTATTTAAAGTGCTTCTGTCCTTTCATATGCAACAATCAAAGCTTGCAGGCAGTGAACAAAGGTGAGAGCTAGTGAATTTTTAGGCTGATCTGCTGTTATGTAGAGAACTTAACTAACTTGGGTAAAGTCACAGTGAGTCAGTGCCAACAGAACAGTGAATCTAAATCCTAATCCCATTCTCAAACTACTGGATTGACTCATTTCCCACATCCAGTTACTCTGCTTATATTTTATGCAATACCCTGCTCAAGCCATGAAGTTGCTTCTGTAAATGGAATTTTTTGTGTTACAGCCCACTCTTGTAAATCAATCAAGAAAACATTTCATTACTTTTTAATGAACTTCTGTGATCTCATTTCCCATGTCGTATTGTATATCCTTGCTTAATGCTAGATAAATGAGTCAAATTGGGCATTCCAGATGACTGATACAAAACAGTTTTAATTCATCTTCTTAGGAACATGTTTCTACAAAAAAATCCTGATCAAAAAATAAACAGGCTAAAACCTACATATCGTCATATCTGCAAATCAATGCACAATCATTTTCAGGAATCAGCTGCTCTGGCTTAGAGAAAAAAACAACATGCCTTAAGATTTTTTTCATGACTTTGCCATTTCAAAATGCCAAAAGGTACTAATAAATTATGCCAAAGATCCTAAGAAAGTTCACTCTCCACATCTCATGAAAGGTACTCTGCACAAAAAAGCACTTCAGAAGAAGTCTGAAAGAAAACCAGCTTAGCCTGCATCTGACCACTGAAAGCTCCAGCGCTATCTGCTGAAAAGAGGGTAGTGCCTTACTCTGCCTCCAGCTGTTGCGGAAAACATAGATCAAGACTCTACGCAATTCCTAAGGGCTTCCCTTCAGCACCTTATTTGTAAACCTGCATGTTTCAGACTGCACTGATAAGAGTAAAAGCAGCTTCCCTTGTCAATGTTAAAAGCTTTGAGGGAGTCAAGAAGAGTGTCATAAATGCAGCGAATCCGTTCCTGTGCAGCAGAAACCATGTAGGTGTCTGGGCTGGGCGAAGGCAATTCCATTTGGTTGGTAGGTACCCAAAGGACATGCCCGGCCAGGTTAAGGAAGAACCCAAAACCTGACTCTGAAGGGCCCTGAGGAGTCAAATAGCCTTTTCTGGCATTACCTCAAATGCTGGCATTTGCCAGTCATGCTCTAATTTAAAAATTCTCGTTCATCTCTTCATTCTTGAATGAACCAAAAGGGAGGGGCAAAATTTTGGGTTGTTAATATATTAACTGCTGCGTATAGGAAATAGTTGAATATCTTATCATTCTGTTGCAATTTCCTCACACCTCTCAAATCTGCAGCAGTGTGGACTATCAGTCGCATTATGGGAAGTAGGAAAGATGTGAAATTCTGCCTGGAGACAGTCATCACACAAGGATTTCTTAAGGTGTATGTTACCTTGCTAGAGCAAAAATCAGACACATGACACACCTAGTTGTGTTAAGCAGTCTGGAGGCTATGAAGTGGTTAGTTCATTGTTTAAAGAACATCCTCATGAATGTGAGGCCCTTTAAAGTACCTGAAAGGCTATTACAACATAATTAATGCACTGTATTTATTTCTATTTATATTACATATTTAAAAATACTTAAAGCAAATGTAGTATGTAAGAAAATTCAAACATACAAAAAGAAAGAAAGGTAAAGAGCACAAAATTTGGAATAGAGAAGACTGTGGTTATGTGGCCACTGGATTCCCTTCCTACATATGACCTCTTCGCTTCTCTAACACCCCCAATGTGAAACTTTCTGTTATCAGTTGCTCAAGACCTGGAAAATTAGCCGATACCCAGGAGCACATAAGGTGTCATGGGTTATTCCTTGAAAAAGGCTGTGAACTCACGGGTACTATAGCAGAAAACCCTCAAAGCCCAGAAGAAAGAAGAGAAACGGAAGAAAATTCTACTGACAGCTTCCAACAAAGGTTTTAAGACAGCAATCTCAAAACCACTCCATTTTAGTTACATTAGAAAGTGACAGAACTGTAATGACACACAGATCTGTGTGACAACAGACTTTCACGGATGCTGTGAAAGTCAGACAGATATATTAGTAAACTGAATTTTTGCCAGCATAAGTTGTATCAGTTGTCTGAAGAATTATAAGCTGTACTAGGAAAGAATTTTAACAAACTGTACTAGAAAGCTTTTGGTGCTTTTTTTTATATAGTTTGATTGGATTCCTGATGAAAGAATAATCACACTGCAACCCCACACTCAGAATAACACAATTTTCTCTGGGGTTTCCACAGATCCCAAACCTCTGTGCAGATGCATGAACACTGGCTGAGCAAACTCGGCAAGAGCACTTGTCTAACTCTAACTATAAAGGAATCAAGTCCAATAGGGTTTTCCAAACTGCCAAAATTGACAAATTAGTGTCAAATTTATGTTATAGAGATTATCAGAACGCATATTCCACTCACTTCATAATTATAAAGCTGGACAGAATAAAGGGTTTCAGTTAGTGTGAGCTACTACCCAAATTCAAGACCTTTACTTTCATTTTGAAGAGAACAACTCCAATATGACCCGTCCACAAACTCTTAAGAAATGCAATGTATTTAATGTGAGAACATGGAACTCCATAAAATGCTAGCCCAGACTGCACTCTTCCATGCTGTCTTCCAACACAGAAACAGAAAATACCTTTGAATTGAAGACTACATTATTTAATACAGTGGTAAATGCACTCCTCTTGCTTAGAAAATACATACCTGTTTTAAAAAATAAAGTGGCTCAGAACACAAAATACCCTAGACCAGTAAACTGAGTATTGATGAGATTACATTATTCATTGGTTGGGCAGCTGTGATTTTGAAACAAGTCTAAAAAAACTACATATTTCCCATTATTTACCTTGGGGTGAAAAAAAACCTGGGGATTTTGTTCAGAAAACCAAGACTGGGGTCAAGCTCTCCAGATTCAAACTTTCCCATGATATGAAGTGAAGGCATCAGAGAGGCAAGGAAGTCATTATTTAGCATCTGTACCCAGTTTGATTGCCACCTGTTTTACCGTGTGCCAGGTTATTTTCAATGCATCCTGCAATGGATGTAAACCAAATGATCATAACTCCTAGAGAACACACTACTTTTTGCTTATTAGAAGAACCAGATTTACAGTCATGACCTCCAGAACAGAAGTATTATCCTTATACACTCTCCTTCTATGTTTTTCTAACACAGAACACTACCATATATTTAAAAAGGAATGTTAAGATCCATGGTTTACCAAAATATGTGGGTTATCCATTGCTGGTTCAAAATACTTATGATCAAATGTTCTAAAAATGGGACTATTCATACCATAAGACTTGCTTGTTTCACAAAGTCTAATGGAAGATCAGTTTCATAAGTAGAAAAAAAGTCTGAAAACATTATGAGAAACAGTGGGGGGTTAACTGAAACGTAGTAATTTCAAGAGGATGTAGAGGTATAACACAGTGATCACTGTGTAATTTTAATATCTCACTTGTGCAAAATCTCCATATTCTGGCACATCTAAAGAAACAGGGTTTTGCACATTTCTGGTTTTGTTTCTCAGTTACCCCAATAAAATCGATCTAGTTAATGAATCACTAGATAAGGCTAGTTAATGAAAGCCTTCAAGTATATAGCGAACAGGTTTTTTCCACTGATGCGTCATGTCTCTAACTATGGAATATACAAATCATTATATTCTATTTAGTGCCATCAGAAATTTGCATCTCCATCTACACAACAAAATTAGCGGTGCAACAGCCTCTTTGCTAAATCACTTCATCTAGTTCTGCTTGATCCAGAATAGAGCTAGATTCAGCTTTTGCTGCTGAAATAATATATTCTCAGGTTGTTCATCTTCCCTCCCTGCAAGTAAAAGGAATGGTGGTTGCAAGGAAAGGGCAGAGGACAACTCCAAGTACATCCCTTCTTGTGGAGCACTTTGTATGAAGTTTGCTGAAAGTATTTTTCAGCAAAGACAACAGTAATGAGGAACTACATTTAATCACTTTCTCAAATTGTTACATTACTTGTAACAATAATGTAGAACAGCAAGTCCCTAACACTGCTTTTGTGAATTTTATAAAATTATGTGACTATGGCACTTCGGGAACCTAAAGACAGATATTATAGGTGCCTATAAATCAAAGTCAAATTGCAATGCAAGAGACACTCAGTAACAACATTCACTAAGCCCTCCCCCACTGCCTTAGAAAACAGAAAAATAGATGCAGGTAGTTCCTCTCCTCATGCAAAAACTAACACAGAACCACTCCCTGCTTTACAAACATTTTTTTTCTCATTAGTTCAGCCAGAGCACACCCAAACTGCAGCCCCGCTCTCCCCGGCAGCATGACCTCTCACAACCTTCCTGGTAGGCTTATGCAACCAGGAAACCAAAAGCAATTCTGTGTAACTTGGCTAATTTCAAGCCATCAAGCCATTTTACATTAAAAACAAATAACTGTCCCCAAATTTAGAATCAGCAGGAAAAAGTAATTTGGAAAATGTGTATAAAAGCACACTGAAAATTCTGAAGGCTCTGACATTTCTTCCTATTTTCCAGTCAAACTCACAAAAGTGTTTTACTTCAATTAACTTCTCCTTTCCAGTTATGAAATAGAGAATAACAGAATTCAGTACCCTGTTAAAAAAGGGAAAGTCTTGATGCTGTGCGTGCATTACTCTCAACATTTCAAATGAAACTTTCATCCCACATTTGCATTCATCAGATGCTTTATGCCAATTATTACTTCAATAAATCTTCGGAAAATGCATTTCATTGGTTTTAAATCAACAACATCCTTCATGAGAAGACCATATAAAAATTAATTATAATAGCTTCCTAAGGAAATACAGTCGTTTTGAACATTTACAGCCAGACTAAAAGGCTTAAGTAAAAGTCTTACGTGTACATGAGGTGAACATACGAGGACAGTTTCCAGTATCACTGAACTGTGGAAGAAGAGGTTTTCACACAGATAAGCAAGTGTGAGGTCATGAGCACCAGTGATACACACAATGCTTACAAAAATCTATGCTGCAAATGCGTCTGCATACAGAGAGGACACATCTCCATCTCCTCCCCCGTACGTGACATTGGGAGACCAGATTTTTTCTGTCATGCCAAAATAGTATCGGGTTTTTGTGGCACCTGTTTTTCTCTGGGATCAGCAAGTGCAAACCACCCAACAAAAAAGCACAAGTGAGAACTGGAACAAAAATTGCCATCGGTAGACAACTTCAAGGGAAGCTGTCTGCAATACACCACATACATGCTACTGCAACAGAAAACAGGGGAATTATGTTTTTAGGGAAGGGACAAAGGGAAAAATCAGAGACAGAGCATTCCTCGTTACATCACACACATTGGTCCCTCTTCCAAAAAGGTAGATGAACAGAAGAGGACAATGAGTTTTCTACACAGCCTAAGAGGTGGAGCACAAAAAGAAAAAGAAAGGGCATCGCCTAATTGATTCTAGCTAAGTGATCTTACCACAGCTGGAGAGAAGATCTTTGGCAAACAGCTAAATTTTGCTATATTTTGCTAAAAATAGCAGCTCATCTGAAGCACTGGACAGCTGAAAAATGAAAATATACTATTTTATTAAGTGGAGGTGACTCCAGATACAAGAAATTTGCTTCACCACAGTCTGGTTTACTGTCTGTCTCCATCTGCTGGTACATCACATTGCTTGTTAGATAATTCAATATTTTAAATGCCGTTAAAATGTCTTTAAAATATAATAAGGTGGCACAGCTTCCATTAGCATCAGCAGAATTACAGCTGAAAGTTTATGGGGAAAAAAGTCCATTAAGAGTTTCATCTCTACAACTGCATTCAACGTCACTCCAAATAGAAGAGTCAGTGATGGCCTGAAGCTGAGAGAAATACACAGTCCCTAAATGGTTCATTTTTATCATATTTAAGTAATGATTTACTTTAATAAGAGTAATGAACCTGATTTCCTTTGGCCTTAAGAAAAGCTTTCACTTCTGCCATCGTTTCTAGTCTACTGTTATTTTCGCACATAGCTAAAAATTATTTAAAGAAAATCCTCAAGTTTATACACTGAATTATCAAATAATAACAAAACTCAAACTTTTATACACATACAAAGTAATTGTTTGAAGAGTGACTATAAAGCACCACTGCTTACCGCTTCGCTGTTACTTTAGTACTCAAAGATGAATAGAAATCCCTGGCTGGTCCCCAAATTGCTCTGTAATCCCACTCAAGCTTTGCAAGATAAAACCTACGTCATAAACCTGTTCATAAGCAAGTTCCTGAATATGTTAAACTGATGTTAGATTCATTGCATCCAAATTTTTTGAGCACCTATTTCTGTCACAACCACATTTATAATAATCATACCAGGTTATGGGAGGACAATACAGCAGGGAAAAAAAAGAAATCAATATGCTCAATAGATACACATTAATATATTCAAGGTAACCACTGGAAGAGATGCCAGCTTGCCATAAGCTTTCGGTTGAAGTTGCAACTCCAAAGCTACTGAAAACTGTTTTCCTTTGGAAAAATTGATTTTCATTTTTAAGCGGATCGTTGTAGTTTTGCATCAATTCACTTACTTAACTTCAAATTATTGAGAAATATAGCACAATAACTATTTGGAAACATACAGGAAGCTAGGCAATTTGTGTTTAATAACATGAAATAACTGCAAATTAAAAATATAATTTATCAAAATTTGCATTATCTATATTCAGCTTCTTGTCAGGGTGTAAGGTTTGGTTCAATAGTCTTAATAGTAAAACAGAACTGCAGACAGGAAAGGGGTTTTAAATACAAGAAAAAGAAATCGGGTTAAGATAATCATGCATATTAATTTCTAACCACACTGAGTGACAAAATTAACAAATACTGACTCTGTGATCCTGACAGACAAGTACAGCATCCATTTTTATACTTTAAAATAAAATATCCCAGTTTAGTTTCTCTCCAACCACCTGAAAAATAATTGGTGAAACCTTTCGAGAGGCTGAAGACAGTTGAACATAGTCTTCTCAAAGCACAGCCCAGGGCCAGAGAGGGAAGGGTGTGAAAAACCTGTTTCTGCTGTCACTTAGTGGCATTTTTCAAGAAACTAAAGGCAGGAGGCAGTTTTATTTTAAGATTGAGATCAATTGCTTGGTTGGTGAGCTAAGATTCACCAAACCACGAGCCTGCTCATCAGCCGGCACGTAATTTGGCTGCCCACTCTGCCATCCAGACCCAGCTCACTCAAGAGGTGACATGCCCTTCTTTGATCACAAGAAAGTATTTATGTTCAGAAAGAAAAATATTTCTTAGTTGTCCCCATCCCCACCCCAACACCTCCGCAAGAGCGTACACCAAGGCAAGCAGACTGTTGGTGGCCACCTCCAACTAACATTCCAGTTCCTGACCCAAGTCTCAGAGGAAAACAGGCTTCTGAAGACTAAATAACCTCTTTGTAAAACAGAGGTTGGAACTGAAAGCCAGGCAAAACCACTTCCTTCCATCAAGCAGAAGCCATTTTACTGAATTTTTGCAATGCAAATTTCTTATTTCCATCCCATGTACCCAGGAAAGACACCTGTGAGGAAACTTTGGCTGTATCACATTGACACAGCTTTCAGTTGTCAAACCAGACAAGCAGTCAGCAGCCCTCCACCTTTTTGCATGATTATGGGAAACTCCTAACCTGCCCGTTGCTACCCGTCTAAATTCAGAGGGCTTTGCTAAGTGTTAGATGCCTGCTGTAGAAGGTTAACACCAAAAAAAAAAGTATAATCTTATCAATTCCCACTCAACTAAAATGTGTACCCTTTTGGTAGCTCTACATTAAAAATTTGTTACGCCAACACACCTACAGAAGGTATGTGGGGCCAGGTTCTTCAAACCCAACTTCCCCTTTTCCAGATATACCTGAGAACATATCACAGCCACATTATTTTGTTTACATTTGCAATATTAGAGATACAAAGAAAAAAAGCAGGTTTGTTATTTGCATTCAAGCATCAGATTTTTGGTGGCTTGGGCGGAAAATGCAAAAATTTCCAAGTAATTTCTAAAGAGATTCTCATAAGTAATAACCTTGGCAAATAAAGCCTTGTTCCTGAGTATGCATAACAACTTGGTAAAATTAATTACTTTCATTTTTAACCCGTTAATCATCTGGTTTTCATTCTGGAGGAAACCCAGAGTTTCATCTTCCTTTGTACTGCAACACTAAACCAAGAAAATTGCCAGTGGCAAAATAAACATCATAATGCTTCATGTAAGGTTTCCAAGATTCTGGTGGGAGCTCTGTACAGAAGTATTTCTGTACTCCAGGTTACGACATTCTGTTATTTAAATATTAATAAAACAGTGATGTAAACCACATTAGAAAAGAAAACAAATCTTTTCAATTAAGTTTATTTTTAGAACAAGTCCAAGGATTCCGAATACAGCAGCATTTTCTGAACACAGTGTTTTTTCCCTTAAGATTTCTCACTGGCAAGATTCCATAATCTACTCGGTTCAGTGGTGGGAGGTGAACTTTTGTAGAGAGAACAGAGGCAGTTTAAAGGGCACCTCGGAACACTTCTAAATGGACAGTCAACACACTCAATAGCTGCTACAAATGTTTACCGCAATAAAAATTGCTACTAGAAATAAAATTTAGACTTTTTCATGGCATGAAACACCAAGTAATAAGGATTTTTTTCAAGACCATTTAGTAAACTAAACTCTGAGGGACACAACCCAGAATATTAGCTCGCTGCACAAGGGAAATGGGGATAAGCGGTATTGTAACAATTTATTCACCAGACTGAACCAATCTGGCCTCAACCAGATTGCATTGTCACATCTCTACATGGAAAAAAAAGAAAAAAATCAAAAGCTGTTATTTTTAGGGGAAAAAATATTTCTTTAACATTTCTGGATAATAGCCAGCAGCACAGGGCTATGTCAAGATGATGGAATAACCCAACCTTACATCTCTAAGCATCACGGTCACAGGAAACAGAGGCCAAGGCTAAAATGTGACCTGTTGTGGGAGGATTTAGTTAATCTCAGGCTTTAAGTGGAGCAATTTCTTTCTAAAGAGAGGAAAAAAAAAAAAAAAAAGACATCAACATTGATAGTCAAGTACATGGATCATACTATACTTGTTTAGTAACTACAAAATATCCAGTCACACCCACCATGCCACACTTCCATGAGGGGGCCAATGTGCATCTCTCATGTGTACATTTGGTCAACAGATCAGTCAGAAGTGAGACGCAGTTTTGAACTTTGTTACTCAAGAAGTACAACCACCACCAAGAAAACACCGCTCTGTCCACGACTGATTGACAAAGACTCTAATGTAAATTTCTTAGAAACAGGATTTTTTCATTACTATGAAAACACCTGCTGCTGATGGACAGCTGGCATTTTACCAGAAGTTTTAGTAATGCTTAACGCTTAATACCAAATACCAAGCTTTTCAACAGAGGATCTGAAAGTGTTCGCTGACACACATTTACAAATTCATTTAGCACAGAATATGTGGGAGCAAGAACCCCATTGCTGAGTCAGGGAAATAGCAGAGCTCGTGCCTAGTGTAGGGTTAAAGAGGAAGGCTGGCAAGCAGGAACGAAGGCAGCTGCCAAAATCTCCACACTTCTCCACTTTATGAAAACCATTCCTCCTCTGCAGCCGTGACACCCTCAGCACCCCATCAACCAAAGGCACACACGCAGGCAAGCATGAACAGAACGTGGCTCTGTAAAGGGAATCATAAATACTGCACTCCCAAAGAACGAGCAGCATGTATAAATACTCCAAAATAAAAATAATCTCTCACTAGCGATACAGAGAGGTTTCCTAGCAGGCAAAGTTCTGACACTGTTAAGGGTCAGGCAGGCAAAATGCTAGAGGTAAAGCGAAAAAAGGGAAAGAAAAAAAAATAATAATCTCCCCAAATCCCTAAGGACCTCTTAAGTCTAATACTCATGATTCACCTAATCATGCTTCTGATTACACTGATTTGCCAAGGTTTCCTTTCTCTAAGTGCTCAACTGGGCAAGTTATTGGTCCCAGTTACTGTGCACTGGGAAATCCAAGCATGAAAAACAGGTACATCAGGACCTGTTGGAAGAATCCAATGTTTAATACAGACCTTTTCTTTTTGTGAGTGTACCAATAAAAGGAGGTGGAGGGATAGTGAAAAAGGAGTTGATATTTTGACACAAATTACTTCAATAAAGAAATATACAGAAAAACTTCATATTAATACAGAGCTTAATATTTAGATAGAACCCTGAGGACGTTTCTTCCAGGAATCCTAGTTGTCCCATACAGACATCTGGAGACATTACATCGGTAAACAGCCACATTATTTAACAAGAATCATGATCCCATTTAATAAAGATCAAAGATAGGGATAAATGTCAAAAATAAACATAAAAAAGCTAGCTTTTCTTCATAGGAACTATACAGTAGCAGCAGTATACAGGCTTCACGCCTTACATGCATATATCTCTCTATGGGGAGGGAAAATAGCAACAGACGTGATACTGGACTTTATCATAGGTCTGGGAGATAAATGAATAACTAACAAACATAAGGACATACAAGAAAGAAGGATAATTAATACCCTTTCAAAGAAATGCCCTAAGGCAAGAACAAAGTTCGTATAATCACACCACAAACAGTCCAAGCTTGGAACACACTTTTAAGAAAAACCTCATGTACATACACTTCCTAAATGTAAAAAAATTGAGTAAAAATGTTGGCTCTCAGCCATGAATTCCTGACATCCAGACACTCTTGTAATAATTTTCCATGTAGTACTACCACAGAAAACATAACCTAGAGGGCCTGAATCTTATAGAAGACTTCAACCTACAGGTGAGTAATAGCTTGAACAAATATGTTATCAAAGGGGTGAGGGGGGGGGGGGGGAAACGTACAGAAGGGTGCAAGCCCACTGTATCAGTCTGCGCTGCCACTCGTCCCAGCAATGTCAGACAGCTTACCACAGCACAAGAGCAATTAACGCAGACAAGCCAAATCAGCGGTTTCATGACAAACTAAGGAACCATGATAAAAGGCAAAGAGGTTTTCTTCCAGAAGTTTTATTTGTTTATTGTCCTTTCCAAAACAGCAGGAGAGCAAGAGGTAAAGGAATAGACTTTTACAGTCATTGAAAGTGTACCTGCTACCTTAACATATCTATAAATAGCACAACTGATGCAGGTACTGTTTTGCACTTCTGAACGTACAGTGCCTGCTTGCAGTTCACCCCATCAATCAGCACTGAAGATAAACAAGGAGCACATCCCTACAGATTTTAAATCCTCTTACCCCATGTACCATAGATTTCTAAAATCTAAGTTCATTAAAACATATTGTCCAACACAAGTTTTAGTAAGTGCCTGCCGCCTTCTTTTATCTCCACCAAGCATAGAGAGGGACATACAGAAGCAAACCGTTCTCAACAGAGAGGTACCCAAGAAGTGAAAGCTCTTCTCCCAAGAAAACCAAAACCAAACCCAATCACAGCATGATCCTGATAGCTGACAAATGCTATATATCCATGGACATTTAAGTTGATGGAGTAGGAAGCTGATTTCTCTGGTTTGGGACAAAATAATTTCTATGAAGCTCCAAAACATGACTGCAAAAAAAACCACCACCTGGTTCTTCAGGCGCTTCAGTTTCCAAATAGTGAAGCACTGTATAGATGGGTAAAGCTGTATTTCTACAAGTGTCTAGATTGGGCCCCACTTTGGCAGCAGTGAGAGGTCCAGATGCTCCCTCACATCAAAACGTGCCTGAGATTCTCACGATGTCCCAGAAGTGTCTGAGCTTGCAGGTGGTGTCAATTTAAACATGCGCAAAACCTACACCACACCACCAGGAAAGAAGTTTTCACAAAAGAACCATCACAATTACTTCTCTTGAGGAACACACAAAAGGGATGATAGTCCAGTAGGGACAGTTTAAAGCAGTGGCTCATGATGCAAGAAAGCTATGATCACACCCCATTCCTCACCTGGAGGGGGGGCACACTCTTATATCCCTTTTGAAGATGGTAATTTCACCAGAAGGTGTTTAGCCATGAAGCAGTTGCCTTAAGCAAAGCTGAAGGTGCATCACTTGGCAAAAAATATTTAGCAGCGTTCAAAGGGCTTCTGAAAAATCAGCATGACTCCATGAGCCAGCAGATACTTCCCCAGAAAGCATGAAACCTAGGTTCTGACCTCTGTTCTCTCAACCATTTATGCAGTATTATACAGTCACTGCATAAACATAGCTATGGGGGTTTTTTTGCACTGGATGCATCACTTTGTGGATTTAATACTATGATTTTCAGGCCATAACATCCTAATTATGTTTTTTGCCACTTAACTCTTGAGGGGAAGTGAGCTTCACATCTAAAGCATAACCAGAGCAAACTTTCAAACCAAAATCTGCATCTCTGAAGTTATAAGAAAGCCAGTAAATTCTGCTTTGTCCTTATTTCCCTCCTATTTCCACATAAATATGACCTCTGACTGTATTGCCTATCCAGAATTGGTGGGAAAGTGCTATAGTACCTCCAGAAAGGCTGCTCAGCCTCTATTGTATCCGCAAACTTTGACCGAGTCTACAAAAAAAAAAAGCAGTTTAACTTTCACAATAAAATAATAAAAATACATGTTTATAGATATATATAGACTACAAAATCTTGAAAATTAGCATCTCAGTTTTACATCTGTACGTATTTGATTTTCCTGTCATCATTGTTTTTACACTGTCAACAAGCCAATTACCTTAAAATAACCACCAGTACACAAAAATAACTATTTCTGAATGTGCAATGCTATATTTAACACTCATTCATCAATTAATAAACTGGGTTTAGCACATCAGTTTACAACTTTCCAAGTCTATTTTAATCTCGACAAGTACTTTGGTTGCTGAAATTTTCATTTATCTAAAATGAACTCCCACAGAAAATATCAACCCCCTTCTACCAAGTCCACACTTTAGTGTCTAGGCTGCATCCCAAATAGATGCTTTCATGAGTTACTGAGTCATCTAGCGCCAAGGCAAGTGAGAGGATTGCATTTGTTTAAGACACAACAAAAGCACGTGACATCCTGTGTGATACATCCGGATACTACTGTCATGAACAGGGAAGCAATTCTGAGTACAGCTGCCAAATTACAGGGGTTTTTTCCTGCATAAGCACCCAACAGGGAAACACAGTTGCTTCCTTTTCTGCGTTGATACAGCAGACCCAAAGGCAGATGCAGCAACCTGCTATGCCCAGATCTGATTCAAGGTCCTCTTCAAGTCAAGAGCAAAAATTGCTTTATTTTCAGTGGGAGGAGAATTAGGTTCCCAAAGAACTCACAGTTCAGCTTCCCTTTTAAGTACCTTTTCACCCCAGGACCTACATGACTTTTCACAGCATCCTATCTCATCCTCCCCCTCCCTATTCTCAGCTCAACTGTACGAACAGAAAAATTTTCATTCGTGCTTGTAATCAAACAGGGTGTATACTCCATTTAGATGTAAATTTGGGAGGACTCCAGAACTTTATGCTAACTCAGACACGCATGAAGAATTAACAGTCTGTGTTACCCCATCTGTCGCCTACTGTAATTTAGAGCAGCCCAGAACAGTTTGACATCTCATTTTCTTGCCACCTAAAGTCAGAATGATTTTTTGTTACAAAAAACAATGCAAGAGACTAAAATAATACGTTTTTCTATACTTTGGGATAGGGATGGTGGTTTCAGACAACATAACAAACATTTTCTTTGGGAAGTTACTGGTTTGCAAACTGTGCTTGTGAAATTATTTGTAGTCTGCAAGAACCAAATAAAAAGTAACTTCTATGAATTAGACCAACAAAGAAATGTAAAAATAATTATATTTTAAAAGAGCTTATTTTTTTACTCTTTCTTTAGATAGAGGCAAATAGACCTACCACACTGCATATTTAACAGCAGTTAGTATGTCTTAACTCTTAAGAAGTAGTATCTGTATCTCCTGAAATACATTTTCTCAAACTTCCTTCTAAACAGTAAGCAACCAAGGCCAAAACGTCAATCATAAATAAAATTAGGAAACAATTACCCATTACATTGTTACTGCATTCATATTTCTGCAGAAAGAAGAAAAAAAAATCAGGACCAAGATACAGCGATACTATTTAGGAGTGTTGCATCTTGGCTTTCACTTACATTGTAGATAATAAAATGCTGATGTATTTATGGAAAAGTTATCTTCAATAGAATCAGACCTGATCCAAGAACCCATGAGAATGCCACATGTTACTCTATGACATTTGGTCTTAAATAACAAAAATTTCAAAAGCAGCCTGTGCAATCTAGATTAAGGTCTCAAATTTTGCATCAAAAATTGACTGAAAGTGCAAAATAGGTTTCTGTATTTCACACCTGTTTTTCTTAGCTTGTATTTATCACATTATTGCTAAAAAAACACCTCTTACAAATGCTTACATTGGCAACTGCATTAGAGTCAGTCTGTCTGCTTTGGTGACCCTTTGCTAACGTCACCTCACAAAAGACGAACCTGAAAGACACAGTGGATGGAAACCCAACTTACACCCTGCCCAATCTTATGTCCAAACTGAAAGTAAATGAAAGAGTACAAGCTTCTTACAGAATATGTAGACAGTACTGAAAAACTATGAATTTTACTGTAAGAACCTCAGGAAAAACAGTGTGGCAAGGGCGTAACTTGTGAATCAGGGATGGGGAGTCAACTCCCACCTGCCGCAGACTTCCTGAATTGCATTAGGCACCTTTTCACTTCTCTTTTTTTACCTTCACTTCACAGTTGGAAATAGCAAAAGTACTTTTTTATTCACAGAAGAGAGTAAAGAAAAATTTAGTTATTTTGATGATTCATTCAGATACAATAGCCATGGGAGTCATTCTAATATCCAGAATAAGTTAGGCAGGCGTTATTGGCAGAAGTTTCAAATAATCCTTTCAAACAATCAGGAGGGAACCATCTATTCTTTTAAAGATCATTCATATAAGATTTCCAGAGAAGTAAGAAGACAGTATGACATGATGCATTTAAAAACATCTAATAGGACAACATACTGTTTAACACTGTGTTAATATACACCTTTCTAAATAGTATAAGAAAGTGGTTTTATATTTTCTGGAAGTACCTAGAGTCATTTCAAAGGCTGCACAGATGACAACAGCTTTTTAACTTACTTCGCTAGCCTACCATGTAGGAGCATTGCTTACCTTTATGGAAAGGAGAGAGTGTAACTCTAATTGGGGACTTTCTAGTGTAGAATACACAGTTTATTTCTGAATGTAAAACCTTTCTCTGTATGTTTAAAAAACCTTTACATAAACCAGACAATTTTCATCTGAACTGTTCAGATGAAGAGCATGATTTTAGCTGCAGGAACCCTAGAAAGGATGTTTTGAGAC
The DNA here is from genome assembly GCF_023638135.1 of Falco biarmicus. Lineage (NCBI taxonomy): Eukaryota > Metazoa > Chordata > Aves > Falconiformes > Falconidae > Falco > Falco biarmicus. The sequence goes on from NC_079289.1 coordinate 33,906,383, forward strand.
TGTTTATATTCATACCTACAAAATTGTTCAAGTCTAATCAGAAATTAAAAATTATAACAAGGCCGGATACTCTAATCTACGTAACAGATAGCATGGAACTCAAGATATACAGAATCTCAGAATAGAGTTTTAGTCCAAAGCAAAGCATCAAGATCAAGTACCTGACTTAGGGATGTTCCCAGTAGTACTTACAACTTAAATGAAAGGGTTACCTGCACTTCAAAAGTACAATCACTCAAGTTAACCTGCAACACTGTCATTTAAATTTACAATTTTTTAACTATAAAACATACGACTTTTTACACATGAGGTATTGACTGGAATTGTATTTTGACACTGAAGTACCTTTGTGGACAACTTCAGCAAAGTAAATGTGTATGTCTAACTGTCCTAAAGTAATGGTTGACTATCTGTCAAGTCCTCCAGCTCTAGTCCTCATGCTTTTCTGGCTACATAGACAGCCCAGCTTTTTATCTGGATATCATAAAAGCCACAGAAAGTATGCATATTAGGTCATCATGGACCCAAAATTAGCTTGCAATTTAAGTGCAAGCACACAGTCAGTGACTATTTATGATGCAGAATTCATATGCAGTGTTATATTCTTTATTATTCGAGTATCAAGATGGCCTCTTGACCACATGCCGCTGGGAAGAAGGGTTTGAAAGTCCAACTGTACCCTGCCCTGCTTTCTTGGCAAACCTCCAGACCACTGTGTAAAACCAAAGTACTGAAGTGCAACTCCATGTCAGTAGTTTTCAAACTTTTTTTACCTGAAGGCCCCCCAAAACAAAGGTATAGACCTCTGAATAGCAGTTTTACACTGACAATAGTCTTGTCCTTCTCTACAACTTTTGGGAAGCCTGTGTCCCTAGACACAAACTAAAAAGTGTTGGTTTTTGAGAAATGCACTCCAACAAGCTAGAAGATAACATTCCAGCTTCCAATATAGCTCTTGGAGCTGCAGTATCTGTGAGGCTAATTACTGCAAAAACATCTCGCTGCTCAACCAATGCATTTTCTGGGAAATTCCCCACAAGTGACAACAACAATAAAATTCTTGGATCTTAACACCAAGAAAAACAAGAGACAGAATCCATGGAGGCCATGAATCTCAATGCAAACGCTGGATGATACAACACAGCATCAAGCGATGAGACTGTGAGGCAGACCATTCATAAAGTTCACCCATCTGGCCAAGCACACTTCTTAAGGGTCACCAGACTAATGCAGTAGGATCCAGATTCCATTTCTTTAGTAAATCAACTCCAAATAATCATGTCAGACTTTCTCCTGAGAGCCAGCATTTCCATTGGCATGACAGGTGTCATGTGTGAGTCAAAGCACTGTTTCCAGCTCTCTCTTTTTCTTTTCCCTACAGCTGCTGGCAGTTCCTTAATACCAGGTAAATTGTCTATGAGGAATCAAATATGTTCAAAGAATTCCTGGGAAGGAGAGAAACTTTGAAGGGATGGGTTCCCAAAGGAGAGACAAAACAACAGATAAGGAGAGACAAAAGAAGAGGCGATTCTCACAGACACAATTTTTGGAAATGGAGGAGCTTGGCTGGACAGTAACAAGACGACCATATGGTTAATGACTACGCCATACATTACATGTACTCTTTCAGTCTTCAACCTTTAAACACTTGTGAGGTACTAGATGTGTCCCTTAACGCTCTCCAAATAAGTCCTCCTCTACAGCTGCACAAAATAAGAGATTCTCTTTCCTCCCTTAATCCATTTCTGCATTGCTTTAATGATTTTTCCCTTTCACAGAACGGTTTGCTATCATGGATCTTAGCAGTCACTGTATTAGTATATTGCCTGTGTGTACTGGGTTTGTGCGGCAAGGGTTTTGTAGCTGGGGGGCTACCACGGCGTCTTCTGTAAGGAGCTGCTAGAAGCTTCCCATATGTCCCATAAAACCAATGCCAGACGGCTCCAAGATGGACCTGCCGCTGGCCAAGGGCAAGGCCATCAGCCACAGTGGTAGCACCCTGGGGAGGCAGTGGGTGCAGACAGGAAACATGTGTAACAGCAACTGCAGATCCCCACCGGCAGCCCCTGGAGGCCCCACGCCGGAGCAGGTGGGTGCCCGAGGGAGGCTGTGACCCGTGGGCAGCCCACGCTGGAGCAGCTCCTGGCAGGGCCTGTGGCCCCGCGGGGAGAGGAGCCCGGGCTGGGGCAGGTTTGCTGGCGGGGCTGGGGACCCCGGGGGGACCCAGGCTGGAGCCGGCTGTGCCTGAGGGACGGCACCCGTGGGGGGACCCGGCTGGGGCAGTCCATGAAGAACTGTGTAAATCTCATATAAAGCATTCAAACATTGCACAACGTGCTCACCAGTGTGGGCAGTGTTGCCGATAAGCACACACAAGCAAAGCAAGATGTTTCCTAGCACATGATCCTCAGAAAGAATCCCTCTGGCTGCTCAAAACATTCATTAAACAGCTCGTTATGCTACCCATCTCCCAATATCCACAGGCTTGGATTCCGTGCTCTCAGAACAGTCTTACCAAAACATAACAAAAACCAGAAGGCATCCAGGGAAAGGCAGATACTTTCCCTCTTCTAAAGCATGGCTACCAGATACCTCCGTCTGCCTTTCAGTTTTGCAAATGCACACACCATTCTAATGCCATAACTCAGCTGCAGCAGTTTTCTGCCACTCAATGACCTCCCAAAAAGGGCTATAGAAGCAAAATTTCATCATGACAAAACAAATCTAAACCATTCAAAAGCTTCACCTTGAGATTCCTTTCCAGGAAAAGATATGCTGATGGTGTCAATAATCAGAAAGCTCAGCCTTAATATCCTACCAGTAAAATTTTCATTATGGTACTCCAGCTTGTGACCAGGAAAGTAACCTTTGACAACAGCACAGACTTCCTCAATACAACAGCTCTCAGTTTCCACCTACCAACATCAACCTGGCCAGCTATTCATCAGAAGCACATGGGAAAAACTAGACATGTCAAGGGGAAAAGTTTTATGCTCCTTGCCTGCCTCAGAGCACTAACAGGTAGCCTGTTTCTGTATTTCCAAGGCAAGTCCAGATTTCTGGGAAACTGTTTCTTGTATCTGTGAAAGTCATCTCATATTTTCAGGACTACCCTCTCACTACTAGTAGAAAAGCTTCAAAGCAGCATCCACTGACGAACTGCATGCTTTCTGCCAGTCACCTGCAGCTCTGGTTCTCATTGCAGAAGTTCAGTTAGGACTCACAGCAGCCTGGTTAAAGTCAGCACTGAGAAGATTAATGTCTGGCAATTTTTTAGCCCTGATGGTTTTTTAGCTACTCTATGTTCTTCCTCTACCAGCCAACTTCCATTGATGTCTTGAGCATATATTAAAATTTTTAAAAGGTGGAGTTCATATCAAAGTGCAGGGTAAACCCTAATCTGAGCTTAGCCAAGGATGTGTACTAGTTTAAGACATACCCATTCCGTTCACAGCATTTTTTACTAAGATAAAATATACTGAAATGAACAAAATTTAAACTTAATTGAGCACTGTTACACAGGACTGGTTCAAGTTCAGCTTAAGTGTTTTGAAATGCTGTTTTGCATTAATCTGTACAACTTGTCTGCAAGTGCAGACATTGGGACTTTAGACTCCTGTGATTTCTTTCCTTTTTTTTTTTTGAGCACAAAAGCAAAAAAAATGGCTGTCAGATTTGGGGTTTTTGTTTTAATGAAGTTGTACAAAAAAATTATTGTACAAGGGACACGGAGTAACAGTTTTAAACTGAAAGAGGATAAACTTAGTTTGGACATAAGGAAGAAATTCTTTCCTGTGAGGGTGGTGAGACACTGCCACATGTTGCCCAGAGAAGCTATGGATGCCCCATCCCTGTAAATGTTCAAGGTCAGGTTGGATGGGGCTCTAAGCAATGTGATCTAGTGAAAAACATCCCTGTCCACGGGGGCGGGGGGGGCTGGATTATATGATCTTTAGAGGTCCTTTCTAACCCAAACCACTATATGACTCTATGATTCTTCTAAAACTAGTTCAAGACCTGCTCAACTTTTCCATGACACAAAGCCATGGGAGGTGCAGTTCTGTTACCTGCGTACATGGATATAAAAAGAGAGATCAGCATGAGAAAGGACAAGGTATGGTCAAGGAGTCTTTCAGACCTGAGAACCCATTCTAAAGGTCCCCCAGCAATTTTTTTGTAATATGTTGCTGGATTCACTGGTCATTTCAAAGACTGAGGAAAAATGAGATGAGCCCTACGCTGATGCTTTCTTTTAAAAGCCTTGACAAATTTTCTTCAAAATACAGTAGAAAGTTGAGCTACTTTTCAATAAAATACATCCAAGTCTAAGGATGAAACATTAATACAAGCAAAATATAAGAATGCTCAAAGTTAGATGACCAATCTGTAGGGTCATATAACAATCAATCAACACAAGGAGTGAAAAAACTTCTTCCTATACTACGTTTTTATCAAAACACAAGGCTTATTTGCATTTGGACTATGAAGTGGTAGACTGCACATAACTGCCTTTCTCACATACTCCAGACTGTCACATTAAATGTTTCAGGAACTGGGGACGCACCATATTAGAGCTAAACTCAAAATAGGATGGGGCTGTGTGTTGAAGTTTTCATGTTGTAGAGCAGGTGTAGTCATTCTGGGTCTAAGGAATAGGCATAACCCTCCATGTAGCATCCAGCTCGGTCAGGATTAGCTGTGTTGTAAGCCACCTTTGGCCACCACTCTCGCTATGAGAAGGGCTTTTACATTCTTTCAGAGATTCTCTCCCATTGCACAAGTAGTTTTGATAGAGGCACTAGCACAAGATGGGCAAAAAAACAACAGATTCTGGATGCCCAAAGTGAGCCATAAGAGTGCCTGATCCCTCTGAAGAAACTCAAGCCCCTATGAAGTGCAGCAAATTGAGTACTGCCCCACAAAAGTTAAAAATAACAAAGAGGAAAAAGTCATTAGTTAATCATGAAGTCTAGTCAACAGCAATACATGAAATTAACTGGGGCATCTTTGTATATGTCATCTGTCACAACTTTAAAATCTCAGAACTTTGTTAGCATTCACCAGCAGCCCTGAAGTACAAAACCCCAAACCTGCATCTAGTACAACAGCTGTGACAATGTGTGTGAGGCTTATACCAGCAACCTCTGCTTGCTACTCAAGACCAGACAACTGAAAAGGTCTACTGAGAGTGCACACACTGACACAATCAAGAAACTCAGGTTAAAGTGTGGTAATTTCCGTGTTCAGCACCACAAAGGTGAAATCAACTAAAAGACAGACATTCTATAAATATGCCATGGGCTTGAAGTCACTTGTTTCAAACTCAATTAAGATACTGGTATCTCCATTTTCAAATATTTGTCTATCATTATCCTTTATTCATATAATTCTGAGGAAAACCTGTTTTAGTTGATATTTATCCTGGCTAAAAATAAGCAAGCACTTTTCAACTGTTTCAACCTCTAATTAAAACCAGTTCCACTGCCAGACACAAACACTATGCTAAGAAAAATCAGCCCCAAGTAACATAGTTTTCATTGTTAAAGAAAGCGGTTCATAACCAATTATATCTTGTCAGCTCTAACAGTTAATCTAACCTCTTCAATGACACCCAGTTATTTTCACACTCCACATCCTGCCACAAACCAGTAATTATGGCCCATACTTGCTATCCCCACTGACACTGCCTTCCAGACTACAGAGACATAGGCAAATGAGCTTACAACCTTAAGATAACCAAAGGACACTGAAGAGGTTATTATTTGCAACATGACATTTATTCCTGAAATTGTTTGACCATTAAACAACAATCATTTCATCATTTAATCTGATTCTAACCAAGACTCTTCTTCAAATGGAAAGCTTTTCCACTGTATCATTTTTTTCTATTTGCAGAAAGTCATTAGAACAAAATTAATACGTGATGAAAAAAATGCAATGAAGCGGGGGGGATGGGACACAACAACTGTAAATCTTAGTTTGCTCCAGAGAATTAAGATTTCTCTTGCTAGAGAAGGGGGAGTAGGGAGAATTTAATCTGTCAAGCAGCATCTGCACAAGTACAGACTCCAAACCCCTTCACCTACCTTCCTAAATATGACTGCCAAAAGACATCAGTTCTCATCATTTGGTTGCCGTCTGATAGAATTCATGCCAGAACATCAGCAATAACCTTTGAGAAGTGAGGGAATAAGGGAAATACACCTCAAGAAGACCAAAGAGAAAAACACGATGCTTGTCTTTAAAAAGAGATTAAAGGAAGGGCCAAAGAATAACGGCCAAAGTATTTTTTCTAGTAAAATACTGAAAAATAGAATAGGGTAACAAACCTGTGGGTACAGCAAAAGCAACATGCTCTAAAACTTTCTGACAATCCCTCCTGACATTCTCATCACAAGATGTGAAGTTAGTCTTGTGTGATGGTACAAGTGGCTGGGAAACTTTACTCGGGGAAAATATAAATGACAACACGACATTTTAAAAAGTAATATGGGTTATTTAGAGACTTGATGAATGTGAAGGTCATAATCGAAAAATGTGCTCTCATAATAGCAAGTATCAGTGGGTATCTGAACAGATTTTTCAATTAAACATTGCAATGTCAATATTAAGCATAAGCAAAATACACTATAGGGTATACCATTCTACAGATTTGCCTGAGAACACAAGGTATACACTGTGCCTGCAGAGAAATTTCTGTAAAGACATTTAAGGACGTTAAGCACTGAAAAAAGGAACTAAAGAGATGGCATGATCCCATTCATCTGCTAAGTACAGTTGATAGTTAAAAGACAGACTTAATCTATTACATCAGCAAAATATGATAAATCATCTGTGATGTAAATTTTCTTTGGTGTCCTCTCCTATTTACAGCTGATAACCCAAGCCACAATACAGCTGATTTTAAAACAAATGATACTTTTAGTAGTTACTCAAGTGGGAGCTTGTTAGAACTATGTGCTACTTTGCATGTTATGACTGGTCCAGCAATTTTGCCGGAGTAGGATACATCTTTGAAAAGTTTTGCTTTGGTTATTGGCCAAAGGTTTCATGTATGCCAGTCATGTATATCAAATTTAACATGTGTAACTGTTATCAGTAAAAGTCTGAAGCCTGTAGACTGGAACAAATGAAGTACCACAAGAATTCTGTGTTCTTGTGAAGCAGATCTTCCAGATCTCTTTGGTCATAAACCCAACTAATTTTCTTCTAAAAGAGCTGTGCAATTTGAATAAAGTCCACCCAGTAGGTTACAGTTACTTAAATTTTCCTGATGCAGCCTTTTGCACATGGAGTCAAGTCTTTAAGGAAAGGAAAACACAGAATATTACTAAAACAAAAGTAAGTGCTAGGACATCACCCTAGTCCAAAACATATTTCGTTAATATGCTTTTCTTTTTTCTGTGGCTCAGTAATGTTATCAAAATTTCAGTTCCAAAGGACCAGCTTAGTTACCAAAGTAACTAAGTTACCAAACTGCAAGATTTAAAACTTTCCTATTCCATCTTTAGTTTTTCTTTTCCTTTCCCACATCCACACTCTGTAGTTTGCCAACTGCCCTTCAGTGCCCAGATTCCCATCGAAAGAAAGCTCTAACAGCCAAGAAAACCAAAAGAATTTGGAGGCTGCACAGATGGGAAATCATTACATGAAAAAGAAAGACAGTAATTGCTCTTTCACTTCCTCTTATAATGAGGAACTCTTCAAATGTTCCATTAAGGTGCCATAGACAAGGCCATATATAAAGAATCAAACTCTATTTTAAATGAGATTAAAATTTATCTATCCTCTCAATAAAATGTAAAGGAGAAAAGAGAAAATCACCAAGAAGTGAAGAGGCATAAAGACATTATTCTTCCACCTCTGCACCTTCAGGCTATTGGATCATTCTTATTGTATAAGTAACCAAAGTCCAAAAGTTTATAAACAAATTTAGTCTAATCAAACAACAAACAGTGGTTCAGCAGCCAAACAGGTTTGGATATCCTTGTACAGCTTGGAGAACTGCCTCTGAGAACAGTTCTTCACACTGCAATGTCCCAAACATGGAGATTTCACTGTAAGAGCAGAAAGTGAATTAAATCAGAGCATCATTTCAAGTATTCAACCTCTTTTCCTTTCTGTAGAAGTTTTCTTTTCTTTTGCTAAGCAAAAGACTTATTTTCCAAGAACAAACTAAATATAGAGAAGAGGAGGATCAGTCCTACAATACAGGGCACACTCTGGAAAATCCTGAACACCAGTCACATTCTCCAGAAAAATGGAAAGGAGGTCATGAGTTTATAACTGGAAGCTGCTCATCCCCTACTAGCAGCAGATAGTGCTTTTCCTGCTGAGTACTCACCTCAAAACAGGTAATGACTTCTTCTCAGAATAAACGGGAGATAAAAAGTCTGTTTAAACATTCACCATATTGTATGTAGTATATTAAACAGCCTGTATAAGGAAGACACTGGTAGACGTACTTGCCTTCATTCCTAAAGCTCTCTAGGAACGTAACAACAAAAAAACACAGGAGCACAAACAGAGAGCTGAGCTATAATTAGAAAATTTTCCTACTAAAATTATTACTAGAATTTCTTGGTAAACAGCTTTAGCTGAAAGAAGCCTGAGAGAAAGCCTGATATGATCCTCTTGCAACCTGCAAAATACCCACTTCTAGCCAGACTTTATACGAAACTAAATAGAGAAGCTACTGCCTGAATAAGACAGGCCAACACAGACATCTAATTATACTCCATAACACTTTGCTATGTACATAAAACAACAACAAACAAAATAAAAACCCACTCCCATTTTTCGTTCAGGAAATTAAAAGCCCTAATTATACAATCAGGATTAGCAATGCAAATGTTACTGTTCAGAGCATGAGAAGCATTTTACAATCACAGTGGGGGAAAGAGGAGCAAAGAAACAAATGCTTATACTGGCTCTACCTTTATTTCAAAATTATCATCACATTACATTCATTGTAACTTGAAAAAAGTGTTCAAAGTCAAGCACTCAAACTAAAACCAGAGTAATTTGGCTGAGTGATCATAATTTAGCTCTGTAAATCTGTAAATATTTCTACATACCTGTAATTACAAAATGATACACTATTTCCTCCCACTGGAGCCTCACTCCAGGCAGGTGAGGCAGTAAGCAGGATATAAGATGTTCAAAGAGCAAGAAAATGGTGTATTTGTTCTTATCATGATCATTTGGGGATGCCACACCACCTAGTCTTTATGTTGGCTTCAGAACTGTTAATTTCCTTTTAATAAGACACTTTTCAACATCATGTCATTCAAGCATCAGCGCATGTTATCTTATCTGCCCTGTGGAATAAGAACATGCTATCTTTCTCCTTTTATAAATAAGGACAGTGAATCACTGGATGGAGCCGAGGGCAGAACTTCTGAACTTGTCTTCAGTCACAGATTTGCAGATCACTCATTCCTGTACATCACAGATGGACTTAGCATTTAATGTTCCCATGGACCTCAGGAGAACTGATAAGAGTCCAGTTCTCCCATAAACAGCATCCAAACAGGGGATGACTTGCCGTTTTAGTGGCCATCCATCCTAAAATTGCTTTAATTTATCCTTTAAAGAGGAAGCAAGGCTTATACACAGCCTCCCCTGTCTATCATTCATCTAATTCAGGACAGCCTACCTGTCTTCATAATCTCTGGCTTCATTTTCTACATACGTGGTCATCTATCAGGTGAGACCTGGCACCTTCAGACTACAGCCCTAGCATCTTGCTCTCATCCTTAGCAAACTACCTGGGCCCTGCCTGCTTCTTAACTGTGTATTATTAAATAAAAAAACTGCCCTTCTTGCAGTTTCTTCCTCCCAATATTACAATTCCCTCCCTCCTTCCCAGTAAAGCACTGTGTGCTGCTGACAGTAGTGTGGGACCAGATTTTGATAAGAATATTTGTGCTCAGGCAGTGTTTTGACAAGCTGCCAAAATTCTGCAGACAACAAAAGCAACAAGAGAAAAAGAATATCTGTTTTCAATCTTTTGTAACTGAGCTAAAAAAAACACTCTAGGATTTCAAGCAATGAAGAAAAAGCACTTTTTTAGCTTTGTGGTTATCTGCTGAATTCCAAAGACCTGCAGTAAATAATAGACTTAATAGAACGCCTTTTAAAAAAACAACAGAGGTACAAAAATCTTTTGTAATGAAAAGTGTTAGGCAACCTAGCCTAGAATAAAAGGACACCAACCACAGGCTCTTGGTGCCCTTAAAAGATAATTAGAAGTGTAGCTCATCAAACAGCAGCAGTAGCCAAGGGCCAGATAATGTGCAAATCCCAAACTCACCTCAGTGAAATGATACTTCCACATCCGTGCAATGTTGACCTCATTTCTTCCTTTCCCATCCCACACTCTTCCTGGTCTACCAACTACGTGCTATTAAAATAACGCTGCCTGAGGCTGTATCACTTCTTTCATAGGTTGGGGTTTTTTTTTTCCAGAGATAAGGCAGGGAAACAAGAGGGAATCGGCTAGAAGCTCAAATACAGAAGAGAAGAGACACACAACCTCTGAATCAGTAGCTACCAAAAGCTCAGCCCTTGCCACAGAAAACGATCACCATTTTGATCCTAAGTGTTGAACTACAAAGCGAATTGTACAAAGAAATCTCCATGGTGGTTTCTATGGAAAATATTCTACAATGCAGCTTCAAAGAGCTGGGGGGGGGGGGGGGGGGGGGGGGGGGCACACACTCACACAGGGGGAGTGGTGTGGAACAAAGTCCCCAAACTCTAACGTACAACACTGGAATCCCCTTGTTCTGCTGCTCAAAATATTAAACCCAGTGAAAAAGCAACCCCCCTTCTTCAGCAGAACTACATCAAGGAATGTTTTAAAAGTCTAAAAATGTGGACTACACAGGATGATGAATAATTGTTTCTAAGCTCTGTGAATGACTTTGTTTTCAGTGATGCTGTGAAATCATCCTCTTGGCATTCATAAAACATCCACAGAGAGGCATCTTTCTTCATAACTTCTGTTATTTAAATGTATTCAACAGGTTTGATTTAGCTCTGAGTTGTAGGAGATTCATTGCTCTGAAACATCAATATACCATTAGATTGTCCTAAAAGAGCCAGCACCGTGTTGCTAGTGACTCAACAGGGAAATTACATCTGCGTTCCTCTGCGCATCTAGTCTTCTCTCGGGATGAGGACCAAATGCACAACCTTAGCCTAGAAACTCCTTCCTGAAATTCAAGCACTTTCCCCCCACGTCCAGTTAGCTATTACAATGAAATTTTGCTAAGTGTAGACAGAAGGCAGTCTCTGATACAGCTATGACTTGGTCCATTAACATCTTCGAGAACCGCAATCAAGTTTTCAGCTATCCCTAAAAACCAATTTGGGATGTAACGGGAATTGCAGAGCACGAAAGTGACGCAGCTGGATACAGACACACCATGGACACAGAGAACTGCTATACAGCTGTTTCCCCTGTAGTGATCAGTGGTCCATGTGCAAACAGTGGCAAAATCAGGGACTGGTATGTCCACTGTCCCCCTCATAAATCTTCCCCAGCAGTGGTAAAAAAAACCTGGCTGATGTTTAACTGTACTTTCAGCATGGGCTTGGTAAACACACTGAAGAGTACTGCTGGATCCTCTTTTGGAAGAATGGAATGAACTCTACTAACAAGATGAAGTTGGAACATGTCATTTCACACTCCGTCATCACTTCATCAGGTTACTCCCCATTGTTGGAGGCTATAAAACTTTTTCCTCTAAGGAGTCATTTTGTGACTCATTAGGCTGCCTCCTTTGTAATTCAGAATCCTACCTGTGATTATACCACAAGCTTGACTTTAAGCAACATGGGTAAAAATCCTCTGAGCCAAGCACCTTTTTTGACACCCTTTTGTTATCCTTGCAAAAGGTGATGGAAGTAGCAGGCAGTACTGTGGGATCTATTCCAGCCAGCCCCCCTGGCCCGCTGGGACAGACCATGGAGAAAAGGTTTTTTCTATCATTTGATGCACTTTATCCTGAAGTAGGTATCTAAACCAGGCCAGGCATCAACCTAAAGCTGCCCATTTCTCTCCCCTAATTATAAAGTGAAATTGATCAGCTCAATATTAGGAAAGACAAATATTACTTCTGATTGCCATTTTTCCTGGTTTCTCATTTCTGCTTTTTTTTATTTTTCCTGTTACTGAAGAGCATAACCTGTGCACTCCAACATTCTGTTTGCTCTTCTTTGCCAATTCTCCAAGTTACAAACTCCAATAGCTATTTTTCACCAACAGAGATTTGTTCTTACCAAATATCAGATTCTCTGTATGAAAAATACTGTATCTCAGTTTTTTAAAAAAAATTTTAAAATAATAAAAAAAAAACAACTACAAACAAAAACCCCAACCAACACACAAACCACCAACACCCCCAGCCCATCTACTGAACACAAAAGCTAATTAAGCTAATTATAAAAAGTTAACATTTGGATCCAAGGTTTTGGTTGCAGGTAACCTTCAGGATTTACTTCAATCAAGACAGCTGAAAGCCAATCCTGACAGCAAAAATCCAAGCACATGACTTGCTTTTGCAGAATCCGGTCTGCATGGAAATTGCAAAAGAGCTTGATGATGCACCCAGTACAGGGATTAGAGTCACTGCAAACGAGTGATGAATAGCTAAAGACCTAGGCTTTATTTATTACTACCTAGTGTAAGTTTCATCATTATTTTTCACACTCCTGGGACTTTTGCATGTACTTCACACGTGTATCACTATGTTCATTCCTCTTCCGTTTCTAGCTTGCCTAGCGACTTCCTCTCTTTGGAAAGGAGTAAGAAAAATCCTCCATAGGGAAGATCAGGCTCGAACCACTTATTTGTCACATTCTACTTCTTTATTAAAGCGTTTTAAGATTAGGACTCGAGCAGCTGAAATAGTCTTTATATGTATCTTAGCAGCCAGGCCTCAGCAGATTGCTAACAACAACTGTATGCTGCTGTTTCATCCGAGGTATTTATAGCTTCAGAAGGGAGGGACTATGTCAATTCACACATTTGATGGTAATGGTAAAGACAGAGAGAACAACAACAGGGGAATATCAGAGTCACCCACAAAAATAAATACACAGAATAAACAGGGCTAAGTCACACCTTTCTGAAGAAAGGAGTATTTTATGCTGGTTTATATATGCTTCAGTGCTTAAGTCACACATATCTGAATTATTTTTAAGAACAAAAATAATCATCACCTATAAAAAACATCAATAATTCTGAAGAGCTGGAAATCTCATATTAGTCAATGATAAATAAACCATATTCTCTGATTTCTTGCACTTTTTCTTCATTAGAAATATTACATAGGCAAAGCAAATGAGCTGATGGATTGACTATTTAAAGCAATGCAATTTTAAACTCTTTCCAAACATACAGTCATATGTCTAATGAAGTCAAGAATGTCAAATACTCCTTCTCAGCCTTTAATCTCATGCTTCAGATCACTGCAGGCAAGTTTAGGAAACCTGCCAGCCTTCACATACCCTCACAAGCTGGAAAAACAGTTGTACACTCTAAAGAGAAGGTACCTGGACATTCAACATACAACAGCAATGGGGAGACACGCATGAGGAGTCTCAGTCCAGCTCATTTGATAAAAGTTGATCTAGCAGGATGTTTAAAAATGAAGTGTTTGTTCCTCAAAGTAAATCCCTGAAAGATTAAAGCAGAGTTTCACAAGTAGGTTTTCTTCTATCATTTGAGAATTTACATTTTTATGTCACACTGTGTTTACAAGCAGCTTCTTTACCCAAACATCAATTTGGCATTAAAAAAAAAGCCACACATCTCAAAGGAATCATATGCAGAGTAATTCCTGAGCATCACTGAGCAGAAATTAATTTAAAAAATAAGCCTGTTCAAATAGATTAATCTATCAATTTAAACATGTACTTTTTCTTAGGAAAAAAGTAAATACTATATTTTTCTTCCAGATGCTACCAGTTTTAGGTAAAAGTATCTGTTGCTGTACATATACAAATGTAACACAGAAGTCACAAAACTAATACAGAAGATAACTGAGAAACAGATATGTCAAACTGTTGTACCCAATGAATTTTCAGACTTCATAGAGATGTTCTAATACAGTCTAATGACCAGCTGAAAATTCACATATGAGAAGATTTATGGATAACATTTTTCTAATTCACTTGTCTAATCTCACTTTTTAATAGAGACGTTAGGTATCTACAAATCCTACAAATTAAAAACTGAAATAGTAGGTTCCAGCATTTCTAGGGAAAATGGGTGATACAAAATAAAATTAATTAATGAAAATGTTGACAGGAACTTTCTCCAAGTAACAGCACTGCTTCACTTATTTCTATCACAAGCACTAAGGGTAACTGGCAGTACAGTCATACATTTAAAAAAGCCTCTGAGGCTGCAGACTGAGCAGGAGGGAGAAGAATTCACTTTCACTTTAATTAAGATGAACTAGCTACTGAAGGGAGAAAATTTTAAAGTTTTTTTTTAATCACTGAAAGTTTTCAACTAGATTTCAGCAACACATTTCAACTTGAGTAAACTGCAAAACAATCCGAGAATACGTAACTCCAAAATTCATAGTTATTAAAGGTTATTATCTCTTTTTTACCTAAGACAAACATACCTTAATTACAGTCTCTACTGCATAAAAACTCCCTAGCAAGTTAAGCAGAGAACTATAAAACTATTAGCTTTTCAGCAGAAATTGATTAAATATGGAAATTTAGATGCAAAATTGCAAGAATTAAGCAAATCATCTCCAACTAATGCTAAGAGTGTATATACTGCTTTACAGTTTTTAACACAGCACTACAAAAAGGAAAAAAATCCACCCAAGTGCAGATAAAACCAAGTTTTTAAAGCTTTTTTCCTCTAAAAATTGTCAACGTAGATTATGAGCAGTATTATTCGGTAGATTATGAGCAAAATCAAATTAAGATGATCAAAAATGCACCACAAAAATTATCTTCTCACACCATGCAGAATATACTGCAGAACAAATTTAAGTTCAAACCTGAGTTAGAGATCAGATCAAGGTTTGTATACCTTAACTTAGCACACACCTGGTTTTGGAAAGGACTGTCGCCTGGAGGCAAAGATGGTGTAGATGGAAAGCAGGCACAATGCAAAACCGTGAATAATAATTAAGCTGCATGAATTATGGTAGAACACTGCACTAACTTAACAAAAATACTACATTAAAGGCTTGCAGTTTCTAAAATCTTACATTTTAAAATTATTTGAGATACCTAATCAAGTAGATATATGAAAAAGAAATGTCCCTTCCTCAGTCTGATCACCCTACTTCACTGACTCCACTGGATCTTGTATAGGTATTCATCATCAGTTTGTTTAAGAAAAAGCATTTGCTCTCAGACCTCCTTCAATGGTTTTAATATTTCCTTACAATGAACTGACAGCATCCCAGTTAACACAGTAGGACCACTTCAAGCCACAATTCTGTTTATTCCTTCCCCACCAGAATTAAAGGAAAAGTTAGCCCTAGGTTCTCATATTAACATACCTAACTAGCTATGCAACACCCAAGAAAGGTGGAAAATGGGTTATTACTGAGCAGTATCTAAGCAGATACTGATGTACAAAACATATGCATCTACCAGCAAAATTAAGAAATTTAGGGGACAGTTACACCACTGATAAGTCAGTGCTAACCACACCATAACAAAAAAAAAAAAAAAAAGCAAATTAAATTAAATTAGAAGAGAAGACATTGGAAATGGATAATTAGAAAACAACCATGATCCAGAAGATCCTGCCAGGTTGCAACTCTAGTGACTAAAAGAATACTGACAGAAAGCAGCCAACCCTATCCACCAATTACACATCTGTTTAAAAACTGTAATGAAGACATGGCCTTTCAAATCAACATTATGTCCAAACAATTTTCTCCTCTTTGAGATAAAGCAGGAATGCCACTACATGTTGATTCACCTCAATGGCTTTTGGGGCAAAAAGGAAGAGTGAGGAAAATGTACACATGCTCCCTCTGCTGAGAAAATATGTTCAAAACCCTTAAAACCCAAAACTCCCTAAAAATTCTCATGCATGTTGAATATACATTTATAGTGTGCATAGATATATATATACACACATATGTATGTGTCTGTGTACAGTGTGTACATGTATGAAAATATCTATGCATGTATATAATATAAATAAAGTTTCAAAAATACAAATTTATATAAAAACTAATATGCTGGGTTTGGCTGGCGTAGAATTGATTTTCTTCATCATAGCTATTATGGGGCTATGTTTTGGATTTGTGCTGTACCAGTGTTGATAATACAGGGGTGTTTTAGCTATTGCTGATCAGCGCTTACACAGAGCCGAGGCCTTTGCTGCCTCTCACCCACCCACCCCAGCACTGAGCAGGCTGTGGGGGCGCAAGGAGCTGGGAGGGGACACCCCTGGTACAGCAGACCCCCATGACCAAAGGGATATTCCATACCGTACAGTGTCATGCACAAAACTGGGGGAAGAACGAGGAAACGGGATGTTTGGAGTGATGGCATCTGTCTTCCCCAGTAACCATTTATGCATGCTGGAGCCCTGCTTTCCGGGAGATGGCCGAACACCTGCCTGCTGGTAGGAAGTGGTGAATGAACGCCTTGTTTTGCTCTGCTTGTGTCGTGGCTTTTTACTTTACTTATTGGACTGTCTTTATCTCAACCCACAAGTTTGCTCACTTTTACGCTTCTGATCCTGTTGCCCATCCCGCTGCGGGGGCAGTGAACCAGCGGCTCTGTGGGGCCTAGCTGCCACCTGGGGTTAAAACACCACAATCACTGCAAAAAGCAGCCACTAATGAGCACTAGACTCTAATACACACTAAGGCAAGGCCCATGGCAAGCCAATTAATAGCTAAACAGCAATAACAGCTATAAATTCAATATAGCACATTGCAATCAAATCCTTGATTGCTTGAACCCTTCAAGCCCCATGACGGGCACCAGAAAGGACTGTCATGGTTTAACCCCAGCCAGTGACTAAGCCCCACGCAGCCACCCACTCACTGCCCCACGGCAGGACGGGGGAGAGAATCAGAAGGGAAAAAGTGAGAAAACTCACAGGTTGAGATAAAGACAGTTTAATGGGTGAAGCAAAAGCCACGCACGCAAGCAAAGCGAAATGAGGAATTCATTCACCACTTCCCATCGGCAGGCAGGTGCTCAGCCATCCCCAGGGCAGCGGGGCTCCAGCACCCGTAATGGTTACTGGGGAAGACAAACGCCATCACTTTGAATGTCCCCTCTTTCCTTCTTCTTCCCCCAGATTTTACTGCTGAGCATGCCGACATAGGGTATGGAATATCCCTTTGTCTAGTTGAGGCCAGCCGTCCCAGCTGTGCCCCCTCCCAACGCCTTGCGCCCCCCCAGCCTGCTCAGTGCTGGGGTGGGTGAGAGGCAGCAAAGGCCTCGGCTCTGTAAGTGCTGATCAGCAGTAACCAGCACATCCCTGAATTGTCAACACTGTTTCCAGCATAAATCCAAAACATATCTCTGTAAGAGCCACTATGAAGCAAACTAACTCTCTCCCAGACAAAACCAGCACTACTATGTATATTTTTTTATATATTTCTATATGTTAATGTCCATATATGTATATATATTCATACGTGTGCACACACATACACAATCTCAGCCACATACCTCTTTCAAAATTCACATCCCAAGAGTAAGATTAAGTTTGGCTGAAGAGAACCAGATTATAAACAATCTACTATTTATTAATATGTAACTAATATGATTTGGACTGTTAGCTGTTTCCACAGCAGAGCGCATTGACCACTCTTATTCCCAGTCCTCTTTTTCTCACAGCTGCTCAGCTACTACCCTGTATTCCTGTCTCCAAAGCCCCAAAAGGCACCAATTAATTCATAGGCCATAGTTTAAAAATTTATGAAAGTAGGTAGCTGAAACTTAATTGAAGCAAAGGAAAAACTCTTCCTTTTTTGACTTACAGGGATTACTCGCTGGCCTCTCTACATTTCTAATTCAATTGCTATATTGTATTATTTGATTCAACTGTTAAATACATTCAAAGCTACCAAAACATACTGGAAAAACATCAAAACTCTAAGTGCTTATAAAACAAGGAACATCAGCTTTAAGTATTACTTACACACAAAGAAAATTAAGCTGATTCTAACCCCTAAATCACACACCCCACTCCATCCTTTAAAATCACCTGTTTATTGAAAAAACAGGCTTTTTACACGTCAGGTGCTGACCCCCAACTTTTCATCACCAACAGGCAGCAGGTGAAGCAGATCAGCAAAAGAAGAGCATGAATAAAGTATTTAGAAAAATTAAAATAGGCAGTGGATTTGGGGAAAGGGTGCAGTACCAGGTTATTTCCAGTTCACCAGACCATTCAATCTGATGCACTTCAGAAGAGCTCCCACCCTGTGGGGAAGATGGAAGGGTTATCACCACCATTTCACAGATGCAGAGTTTCATCCAGCTGTGTAACACACCGAGGGAAGTCAAGCAGAGTCTGGAGGCTTCACCTGAATCCTATCCCAAGGTTTCCACTAACTGCACTGGGACTTTATTTACTGAAGTTGAACAAAAAAATTCACAACAAAACTGGGAAAACGTAACAATGGATTCATTCTCATCAACTTAACATCTGGTTTGTGAATTAACATGAAAGGAGTTATAATTATTAAACCAGAGCAATCACAACAAATAGCAAGAGCTCCTTGACTGCAGAGTGACTATTTCCTACAAATTACTGCTTTTTGCTTGCACCCATTTATCAGGGTTGGTTTGTATTTTTTACAAATTGTAAACACTCTCAGTTCTATCTCAAGTGATCTGTGTTTCTTGTTTTTATTGATCAGCCCAGTCAACTGGCCCAGTTCTGTGCATCAGAATTTCATACACTGTAAAATTCCTCAGTACAATATCAATTTTAGGTACATACGGTCCCATGCATACAGGTGTTCCTCTGGATGAATAAGCAAACACTCCTTGGTAACCTAGTTAGGACAAGTTTTAAATTTTAAAAAAGAAAAAAAATCTCACGAGAAATGAAGTATCCCAGTCCCCAAATATCGCCTGTTGCATGTTTAACAGTCATCTAATATAGTGGTTTTCCTCAATTAGTGAATAAATTTCCCCTTATGTTTTATGTCATGTACAAGCTGAAATTGTTCCCCTGAACAGGTCAATATCCTATAAGAATGGATAAATTAAACCTTCTTCAAAAGTAGTTTCCTGAAAGATTCAAAGATATTAAAGCTGTTGGCAAAAATTCCTCCTTGTTTTCCTGTATCTCAGAAACTGTTTACATTTATACAAGCAGAACTGAATCTACTGGTGAAGACTGATTATACTATTAAGAGCCTCAAAATAAGGAGGTATGCTTATTAAAACATGAATTCAATTCACATTAGAATTCAAGATACTGGAATCTACTCCATTGCCAAAATACTACATTATTTTGATGGAAATTTTAACCTCATCTTTGCTTAAGTGATAGAGCAGGATGGCAGTTAAACCAGGCTTTTGTACAAATTTCAGCACTTGGGTTAAATGAAGCAGAAAGATTGGACTTTATTCCCCTTCCCACACAATTCATGCTCTACAAATAATCAGTTTTTACTTCCTGGTGCACTGCAGGTCTGTCCCAACTTGCTTGGTTGTAACAACTAACACTGCTAGAGCTGATCGTGCTTTCCCCTCTTGCTCGTTCCATCTAGTCTTTTGCCCTTTCAACAAAATGTATTTACTTTTTACTTATGTCTTTTTTCCCCCAATCTCATTTCAAAACAGATTGTTTCTTCTCTATCTGACCTTTTTTAATTAGACTTAACAATCCGAAAAAATACATCTTAGCACAGAAAGTGCTATATCTAGATAAAAACATCTGTTGGACAGAAAAAAATAAGGATTAAAAAGCATGTGCAAAAAGCATAAAACCAGAATTAAAGTATTTGCTCTGATGAAGCCATTGTACAGGCATCACGAAATCTCCGATTTACCTCCCAAATTCCAATCACTCAACTGGGGACACTGTTTAAGTTTGCTACCGGGCTGAGATGGCATGAAAACGATAGATACACAGACATAGACAAGAATCCCTAAGCAAACTTCCCGGCTTTTTTCTCACTTGCTTCTGCTTCCCAATTTTTTCCCCGATTATTTCTGAGCCAGATCAAGTTCACCATGCAGGATGTACAAACCTCCCTCTTCCTTTCCCCATTTCCTTTCTAGTTTTAAACTAATAGACTGACATAGCTCCCCTCCTCTGTTAAAAGGCTGTGTCTACCCCCAGTTTAACATAATTCTTTATTTTTGTAAAATTAATCTCCAGCACGCTCAACGGAAGTTTTCCACATGTTCTACTTGGATGAGCGTGTATTAGTTAGTGGGTCCTATTTTTAGCTGGTTTGCCTTACTTTACAATTTATTTCCTTAAATAGCAATCTGGATATCAACAGAGAGCTACGCAGATGAAAAATAAAACATATTCCCTGTTTCACATACATTTAGGGCTATGGAATTTTAAGTTTATAAATAGGAATATCTGAACTGAGGAGTGAAATTTAGCATCATAAGGTTAAACTAAAAATTTGATTATTATGACTTGGCAACTTATATGGATTTTTTTTTTCCATGGGAAATCAATCCACTTAATTTTTTATTTATTTCTTTTTTAACAACAGAGCTGCAGCAGCTGCTACAGAATTTACTGGTAATCTTTATTATACTATAAACTTTATTCTGAATCCCCTTTAAAGTTGAATCACCTCAACTGAGGTGGAGAGGATCTCCCTCTGGAGGCCTTCAGTGGCATCTTCCTCTCTCTCCTGACAAGGTAGAAAACTTTACTTAGTTGCACATGTTGACTCCTGCATGCAAACTCAGCCTAAAGATGCATATTCTCTCCTTCCCATTCCTCATCATCCAAGTACTGACCTGTATTTCGCTCCCTGTCAACTATGCTGATGGAACCCGGATCAATGAAATGACTGAGGTAAAAAAAAATAATACATTGTTTTCCTTTTAAAAGTTATTTCCAGCACAGCTCACGTCAAAGATCTCATTTACAGAGGGAACCATAAAACTGCACCAGCATATGTAAGAGGAGCAAACGGCAACACAAAACAAACAAAAAAAAAAGCCACAGAAGGAGACCACTGCGGGAGGCATAGATTTCTTAACAGGGTTTCATCTCCAAATGGCGATACCAATGGTGAAATACTGGTAGTTTGAGTGTGAAACACTGCAGTGAAGTCACAAAAAAAAAAGAGCTTGCAAAACCTCACTTTGAATCAGAGGAAAGTGCAAATCCTCATGGTTTTGCAAAGCTCTGTCCAAACCAGGGAAAAATTATAAGCTTTCTCATTAAAGTATCCTGTTCAGTGAAGCTGAGACAAGGGAAAATCAGATGGCATTTTCAAACATGTTAGCGAGTCATGTAACCACAGTAGGTAACAACACTGGAGTAACTTCTTTTGCAATGCAGACATGTCAAACACAGGAAGAGGAGGAGCTCCATCATGTAATGGGGCTTGCTGGTTTTCACAGCTTTGATACAAGTTTGAATTAACTGAAATCCCCTTCCGCAAACAACGCAATGCATTTACCCATGCACTTTATTGATGGGTTCGTTTCAGGTTTTGCCCTTCTTCTCCTTATCTGCATTTTCACTTTAAGTCCAAGCAAGCTCCACCTAAGCACCCCAGTGACAACCCTTGCACTTAATCTACCTTAACCTTTGTTAAATCGGTCATATCATCTATATGATAATATATAACAAGGTATGATAGTATAAAGTAACCCCCTTCTGTGGGGATATTTCTGTGCTGCCAGTAACTTCCAGAACATACTCACTGACTCCAAACAGACTTCCCATTTTTATAGTACTTTTTAGAGTACTTAAGTGGGAAACATACTTAGTCAACACCGAGACTGGATTATTTTTCTTCTTTGACTTAATTTTATGTTTAGTATTTTACAGCTTTTTATTAGAACCATTTAATGAAATGAACAGTTTAAAGAAGATAGTTTTGATAATGGTGATATCCAGAGTGCACTTCCGCTTCATAGCAAGACAGACAGTGCAATACGAACCATAATAGAAACATCAATAAATCAATTGTATTACACTATTTAATATCATACAATGCCAAAAGTTGCCATTTAATAGTCACATTTGAAAGTAACTTAGGAAGAAAGCAGCTGTGTGTTCAACATGCAACTGTTACCTTGTTGCTCTGTGCTCTGAAAAACAAGGCATTTTAAATTAGCAGTTTTTCTACTAGTACATATCAGTAAGTATCCAGCAACACAACATGGTGTAATGCTCTCCTTGATAGGTTCTAAATAGCTGTTCCTGCAATGTCAAGTACATAGTTATTTTAGTAAAGTAAGATTCCCAAGTATCTGTCTTTTGAGTAAAAAGCTTCAAGAAGAAGCTGATGATCTAGCTGTTACCAAAGTGTATTTTTTTAAATTGACATTATAATTAAGAAAATTACTATGAAGGCAGTTACAAACTACTAAGTATTTCTCTTGTAATAACTCACTTGCCAACATTTTACACTGAGTGTTCATAATTAATCACTTTCATCTACACAGAAATGGGGATCATAATAAAACTAAGATAATATTTTTGTACCTCCAGCAGCAAGACAAAATCATAAGTTTTATTCCTGCACAGCAATATTCTGGATCTTTGCTATTGTCAGTGAACTTGAAAAGTCTGAGAAGAAAACATTATGAGGAATAGGGGAAGATGGTTTCAGGTAAGTGACATTTATATACCTCGAATTAAAGAAAATGTAAGACGACAGGTGCTGCAGGTATCCACTGCATATTACTAAAATAAACCAGTTACAGATAACAGCATGTATTACAAAGAGAGAGACAGCTGCAGATTAACAAAACCAAAAAAAAAAATAAAAAATTTAAGCATAGACAGACACAAGACCAGAAAGAGCTGAGAAATACTGAGACCAACCTGATTTCCTCCAATATACTGACGATTACAAAATAAATCTATTTTAGAAGAAATTATGATCACTGCACAAGTTTACTAAACTTAAATGCTATTGCTGTATTTAGCTCAGTTAAAATCCACCATTCTTTGACACATCTGCCTTTACACAGAAATCTGATTTTACAGATATATTTAGTAGGCTTAATTTTCTTACAATACTTACTGCTTCACTGATTCTCTAGAACTATGTCTTCGACAAAACCAAAAGTCTAGTCTAACTCTTATTTCCCAGGAGTTTCCTCACAAATCTGCTAAATACAAGATTTCAAGCATGTACCGTGGCTATTCTGCCTCTCAAGGTTTATACGCCACTGTCCTCACTCAAATTTATTACTCCCCACATAATCTAATATAGAAAGAATTCACCCGATTGGCTAAACTGCACAGCGAAATGTTTCTATATAAAGCAATATTTTGAGCTTCCAGTTTGGGATGTTCCATGAACACGACACTTCGAAGGAAAAAGAAATTTCCATCTACGAGTAAATAGAAAGCTAAACTCCAAGTATTTTCAGCTATCTGAGATATTTTTAAACATCTGTGTTTCTTATCAGCATCGGTGGCGTTCAAATTGGAGAGAAACACGAGACTGAACCGGCCAGAAGCTGGAAGGAGGGAGCAGCCACTCTGCCTGCTCCTCCTCGCTGCCTACCCAAGGTCAGGTAGGAGATGGGGGTTATGAAGAAAAGAATAAAGAAAGCACTTCTGCCAGTCTCCCAGGCCCTTTTACATTCACACAAAAGCCTTCTTGATACAAAAGGCACAGGTGATAAGAGGTAGGAACCCAAAATACAGAACAGGGCTGGAGGGGACAGACACGCAGAAAGAAAAAAAGGGCGGTGAGTGCAATGGCACAGGTGACTGAAGTCCAAAAGCACTGAAGTGAAGAATGGGGAAGAAAAAGCATGCAAGAGACAAGAAGCAGTGTAAATACTGGAACCTTCACTGAATAAAAGCCCTTTGCCTCCCAAGGTCACCTCAACCAGTTGACCCCTGAAACCCTGACTTGTCTACACATCCTAAAAACTTCTACTAACATCTTCAACGAACTACATTGGGGAGAAAAAAAATCCTTGTCTAAAATAGCAGTTGATTAAAGCAATCTTCTAATAAAGAAAAATCAGTTATTTATATTCCAGCATCAAAGAGCTGCACTTGCCTTTGTTCTCATTAAATGCATATTAACTATTTACTTATCTATAAGGAAAGTGAAACAACTTAGGTGTTCATTACAAGATGCATTTTCCCTGTTTTGTGAGCATCATGTTTTAATGCCTATAATAAAGTGTGTGCACTCTTGCAAAAGTCAGCTGAGCTCCTAAGTCTTATGTAAATTCAATCCACCAATGTACTTAGTGAATGAAAATACAATTCTCTTTCCCATGCTATTTTGATTCATACTTTCCATGAAGATATTAACAAAATCAATCACAAAATGCTTGACACTTTGTACTTCTACACAGTAGTCTTAAACTGGTAGAACTGCCCCACTAAAAGTCATTTTCATATAGTGGAAAAGGGCATGGGAAAGATTAGATCTGTGAGATTCGCCTTGAACAGCCAGTGAAACCATGACCATTGAGAAAGTTATTTGTGAGTGAATTGTTCTTGCTATTCAAATACACAGCTACCTTGTTCAGGTTCTTTTTAACCTGCTTTTCTAAGGTAATTAATACAGCATTTTACCAGGTGACTTAAATGCTAGGTAGGACTTGGTAACTCCCTCCCCACCAAGCAGCACCAATACAGTCACCTTCTGGGAGCAGAGCACATCATCTCCAACTATACCCAATGTCTCCAGATATTACAGCAGAAGAGAGCAAATGCACCCCAGAACAGATAATGGACACCCAAAACTAAATTACTGGGAAGAGGGAGAAGGGAAGCAGTAATATCCTACAGAAACCCCTGGCACCCATCAGGCTCCACGTTAGGAAGTTCCATTGCCAACTGATTGTCATGTGGATAAAGTACAATCTAACCAGATAATAGAAAGTGATAAAAAAGAAAAGAAACACCCAAAAGATGGGGGGTGGATAGAGACAAATTGCTTTGGAGAGGCACCTTTTTCTTTCCACTGACTGCAGAGGAAGTTTGGGTGACAAGGTAGATTATTAACCTTGGTATCAGTGAAATGAAGTGACATGAATCCCACCTTACCCACTCCTTTCAGAGGTTATAAAAAAAGTTATTATATTCGCAACATGAAAGCTAAATTTCCCATTTTCCTCTGTTAGCTGTATGTGTTTTTATGTAAAACAATTTGGTTCTACAAAGTAGGGTTTTTTAATTAATTTTTCCATATAGCTTTTCTGACAATCTATTTTCACCTCAAAAATCACTACAGATTTAGTCAGACTGATCTTTAAAAGCATTTCAGCTGACAGATATCATCTGTATTTATTTGCATCATAAAGCAGTTTCTTGAAGGCAAAGCATGATAAAAGGAGTATGAATTCTCTAATGAAAGATGTATTCATATTTGTATTTATGAAATTGTGTGTATTTAAAAGTAATTATTCAAAGATTGCTTGAAAAATGTTGCATGGGCATGATATGTGGACGATGTGAACTCAAGTGCCAAGAAGATCTAGCTAGAAAATTATACCAATACCAAAATCCAAAGATCCCTTTCCCCTCAAAAAACCCAGTTTATAGACTTTTTCAATGTTGTCTGTAACAAAACAAATCAAGATCAGTCCATTATTACCAGACACTTTTCCAGATACATCTGCTGTACCTCAAGTCTGAAGTTTATTAGTTCATGACTTTATTAGAGAAGCCTAGGAGTAACCAGGTAAATGGAACGTAGTTCATTAGCAGCTCTGAACAGAATACACGGTAATTTGGTGTTGCAACATGCAAAATGAATGGAATTAAGGAAAGCAATTTTAGATAATGAAATTTTAAATACTTTATATTCTATTAAGTTGCTTCCAGGCTCCATCGGACAAAAGACAGACAGACAGAATCAGCTATAGAGTTAATTATCCCTCTTTTAGACCTTTCTAGTGAAATAGCCTGTTCTATTGATAAATTGATTCACCAAACTAATACTGAGGTTTAAAACGAAGAAGTTCATTGAACTGCTGAAATATGGCTGCATACAGTTTTTCCTGAAAAAACTTATGGTACTGGCTTTGAAAATTTGAAAATGAAAAAATTGCTGGACACAACAGCTACAAAGTGTAAAAAAAAATAAAAATAAAGATGGTGTGATCGTTAAAAATATGCATCTTATTTCAAGATCATCCATGAGGTTTTATTGCCATCCAGTCCCTGCAACCATTGACACATTCACTGGGAAAAAATGCTGGGCATTGCCAAGGTATATTGTTTATTGGCATAGAGACGAAGCACTCAAATGAGTAGTTCTATCAGGTATGCATTCAGCATAAACCAAACATCACTCACAACAAAATGATGTAACAAATGTAAAAGCAAAAGGAAAAAGAAGCTGTGAAAGATAAGCAAGTGTGGTGCTCCCAATAATGTGGGGATGGGAGGAGATTTCTAGAGCGCTAACTTAGGGCACAGCAATAAAATACCAACTGTGGAGTTTGCTGCTGTTCCTGGATTCGGGTTGTTGGGTTTTTTTTTATTTTGACACTGCCAAAGGTTGGCTGGCACCCACTCCCGACAGGTGCGGGAATGCCGCAGTCAGTGCCAGGCCAGCCCTGCTGACTCACTGTGGCAGGTGCTGTCCGTCAATTCCCCCCAGAGGAGGGAAGGTGACCCCTCCAGCCATGCCACCCCTAGCCAAGAAACAGAGAGAAACCTTAAGTGCCCAGCAGATGCCCAGCCAACGGGCTATATGTAAAGGTTGCTCTCCAGGGTCACCTTGAAAACTCACTGACAGTTTCTGTACATCCTTTTCTTCTGGTAAGATGCGTGTGATAAGAAAAGGCGTCTGCGGACAGGACGTTTCACAAGTCCCACAGTAAAGAAGTACTTCAGCAATTAAGCTTTCAAAAAGGGTAACAAGTCCTTATCACAGTAGATTAAAACATATAATTCTGCTACCTTTGTAAAACCAAAATTGTCTTAGGGGCTACTATGCTTAGGTAACAAAAGCGATCTTTTTTTTGATTGGTTTTCCAGTTAATTGGTTTCCAAGGCTTTCCTCATTTCCTGTAAGGACAACAGGGTCGTATTCTCTGTCATACCCAAGACTTTGCTCAGAAGAACTTCCATTTACTTCATTCACTAAACTCCTGAGAAGCCGTTTCCAAGAAAGGATTAAAGCTTCAGGGTTTGAATCACCAGGATGGATCTACTGAGGTCTTTAGCTGGGAGTCTGGGAGCTCAAAACAGAACAGAAATCATCCCGACACACCCTTCCCAGAGAGAAGTCATCTCATCTTCCTCCTGTGGTGCAGTTCAGAAGCTCTGCAGTAAGGCAGAGAAGACCTCTTTTTATTCCACTCTAAAACCCACATGTATCGGGCTACCTCACTCCCTCCCAAGGGCTTCTATCCTGCCTCTAGTTACCCTCACAAATCATCAGATAAGCCAGGTTTGCCTGTGCCCTGATGAGAAAACACTCAGTTTTTCCATGTCATGGCTTCTTAACAGCCTCTCCAGACATGCTGTTCTCTCTTTTGGAGAATGGTTTCTCTCTAGAAGGGGATCCAGGTGGTCCTTAGGGACGCCCGAGTTTGTCACTGCTGCTTCCTCTTGCCTGGGAATGGAAAAGCTTCTGATCTTAGCCTAAAGAGTCACAAACTGATGTTTGGTGGCATGACAGAGCCACTAGCCAGCTAGCCTCCACCTTCTTTTCCTTTAGGTGGGCATAGTAAAAGGCACCAAACAACACTGAAACCTGGAACTAATACTTTATTATAACATACAATATACCCATGAATAGCAGAAATTCTTAACTGGCAAGTGAAACATGTAAAAGCTTTGCACACAAACCTCTCCCTAACTACCCACCGCCTTAGAGGCCAAGTCTCTGCTTTGTAGACCAGAAGTTCTCAGTGCTTTCCTCAATCAAGCATGTTCTGAAGAAGTGCCTCTGGGCTCCTTCCACCACTTCTATTGCTCCCCTATTCTCCTGAAAATTCCCAAAAGCTAAAGATACCAACCCCTCCTCCCTCTCCTCGCCAGAGAGCAAGAGGCAGAAAATGGTAAGCAAGCTGTCTTCTACCCTGTGTCCCACACTCCCCGTTCATCTGAAGAAAAAATAGACAACATTTGTACAGGTAACTATGAATAAATCAATTTAAATACTTCTACCATCTGTCACAGTGTTTCTGGTTTCCTAAAGCAACA
This sequence comes from Falco biarmicus, assembly GCF_023638135.1. NCBI lineage: Eukaryota > Metazoa > Chordata > Aves > Falconiformes > Falconidae > Falco > Falco biarmicus. The sequence continues at coordinate 33,934,710 of NC_079289.1, forward strand.
AATGATCTGAAAACCTGGTATGAGGTATAGTTGGCTCTTCTTGGAGGTCCAGAAACTACTCATGAGAACAGAGTAGAAAGCATGCAAAAGAGGTGTTAAGACAGATGTTAAGTCTCCCTAAGCAGCATACCTTGATTTTCACAGCAATCAAAATCTCAGCTCCTAAGAAACCACTGCATTTTGGCAGCCTGTATATTAGCAGGATGTGTACACTGGCCTTGTCCTTGAATTCAGATTTCTGATTAAGAGAAAATAAAGTTATTCAGGCCCTTTGTTTTATTCTCCAACTTCTGCCCTGTTCATGATAAGAGACTGTTTTAAACACCATCAGATTTTCAAGAGCATTCAGCATCAACAACTCCTATTCAGGCATGTAAATAAGTCACTTTGGATTTGCTGGATGCTGAGTGCTCTTGAAGAGCTGCCCCATTTACTACTTCTGTACCACTTCATCCACCACTCACTGGATTTAAAGATGACATTGACAGACAAACAAACTCAGAAGGAACTTCAAACTTGGGCACACAGGGAGAACAGTTCTGCCGTGGTGCAAAAATTTACTTCATCATGATACACCCTCTCTCACATGTCTGAGCTCAAGTGTTTAAATTACATACTCTGTACAGATGTCAACACTGAAAATAAAATGAACCTCCCAAGCAGCCTCATTTTTCAAACACTTGCACAATTCATCCTAGGTTGTAGCAGTGATCAGAAAACAGAGACTCTCTCTTCTCTCAGTGCACATGGATACACGTGTTTTAATTTCACTCTGTTGATACTTTCTGGATACTAAAACACTTGGGAGAAGCCATTACTGAATGGCTGAAGGGAATATGCCATGATTAAAATTGCACAGCTTTTGCTTCCAGGCCTTTCATTAGGAAGGTAAGAATTCATATTCTTCTGAAAACTAAAGAGAAGGCATGGACATTCCCAGTTGTTGTCATGGATACAGCTGCCGAGAAAAATGTCATTGTACCCCTGCAGATAAATGTGTGTGCCAACTGTTTGGAATACACGGTGTCAAAACCACCGCAGATGTTAAACATTCTCATATGGCCATCAGGTTCCTCCTGAAACGTACACTAAATAAATAATTTTTTTAAAAAGTTATTTTTATACATAAAGGTTATGGCATGAAGGAAGAAAAAGCTAGGCTGTTTAAAAAAATAAAAATGTTGGCACTTTCATAGTTCATGACGTCATGGAGGAAAAAATATTATGGAACAATAGTATGAGTAAAGGATCAAGTGTCAGCCCAACTTCAAGTTATCTGGATTTTGTCAGTGTGTGTTATAACAGTATTGTTAACTACAATAACCGTATTTCTTAGGTCAATGGACGATTAAAAAACCAAACAAATGAAAAAAAAGCAACAAACACACATTGGAAAATTTTGAACCAGGGAAGCTCTGATCCTGATTAGACCATCTCATAGGGTTGGTATTTTTACTTGGACTAGGGCATTTTGAATCTCTTTCCGCTTCAGCTTTACATTAACTATTTATTGGGGACAGAGATCACAAAAAAAAAAAAAAGAAGAGGCTGAAAACATGAGACTGTTCTTCCTTGTACCACTTTCCATATCCACTCATCTCAGTCCTTGAATGAAGTAAGGCAATTACCAGGGTACTTTGGAGTTTTGCTGCACACCGCTTGGTGGTATTTTATTGCACCATGCAGGTGGGTCCCTACAGAGAGCAGGCAAGGTTTTGGATTCTCCTCTCCTGGTAAAGTGGAAGCACAAAACTCCCTCTCCCTCCTCATGTAATCCTTCAGATACCATGCTTCCAAGCAAGCACCAAGAGAAGCAATGGCAGGCTGCTCCTAGGGTAATCGTTACCATGAGTGAGCAAGCAAAGCACCGAGGGCTGGTTAGGATGCGGAAAGGTGAGTTTGGTGGTGAGGCACACAAAGACAAACAAGAAAAGAAGAGGTGCAAAAAAAGGCCTGCAGCAGCAGCACAGAACAAATATCCCAAACTGAGAAGCTGCTTCGCCACTATGCAAAGACCAAAGAAAAGGAAGCAGAACTGAGCACCCTGTTACAAATCTCTCCTCCTAAGTATTTTGGGACAGGCCTAAACAATACAACGCCGTGTTTTGCAGAGATATGTGAGCTGTTGCTGAATGAACCAACACTGGAACTGGAAGCAAGATAACCGCTTTAGCATGATGTAACACGCCAGCTAATTAGCTCCATTAGGAACAAAGCCCAAGAGAACTGTACTGGATCCAGAAGGCAAGCAAGTTCATTTAGGGCTAGCTAGGGCACCTCAGTATGGCACCACCGTCCTCCAGGTAGACACCTCCTCCATGGATCAGCTGAAGTTGTAAAGCATGATAGAATAAAAATAACCATCATCACCACCACCACAGAAGAGGCACGGCTTCACTGGACAAGCAGTTGTGAAGTACATGTTGTAAAAAAGAAAGATGAGAACACCCAATTACACCCCAAAACATCAGTTGTTTTACCAAAGCTGGAAGGGAGCTCCTCCACTTGAGGAGCAGGCAGAGCACAGATTCCTACAGTGCTGCTTTCACAACAGGTCACGACGTTTCTCCCAGCCAAGAAAATAGCTGTTGATCGGCCTTTTGCCATATCTGATCATCACTATGGCCCAGCACTCTACCCTGGTGCTCGCTGCAACACAAAAGTCCTTTGAAGCTATCTAGTTGTTTTAGCAAAGAAAAGCCACAAGAACAGAAAACAACTTTAAACAGCTCGCTCATGGCAGCCATCCCCCCTTCCCACCACTGTAACCAACAGACCTCACAGGCGTTTGACATCATAGCTAAGTGGTACACAATTCAACTAAAAGAAAAAATTAAAAGGCATTTTAAACAAATGTTCAGTAGATTTTACAGTACCCATCTCAGCTTAGGAGTTGCAGCTTCCTCCTCAGGAATTAAAATGTTTTCTGAAGAATCTCCAAGCTCGTTTGAGAGGGGAAACGAGGGGAAAAAAAAAAAAAAAAAGAAAGAAAGAAAGAAAGAAAAAGACAAAAGAACCTAGCCTTTCTAGTTTAACAAATAGGCTTTAAAATAAAAGTTCATGTCATAAGTACAGATAATTATGGCATGAGACTACACATTTCAGAACACAGATGCCTTGCAAAATAAGGATTTCTTAATAGTTACAGAAGGGCTTCCAGTACTCACATCCGCATCTCAGTCCTTTGATCCCACTAGCCTACTAGGCCTTCCATGTTTGTGCCACAGACAATTAGGGAAATAAATGTTTTAAATTAAAATAAGTTCTTATTCTCATAACACATACAAGGCTTAGAACATTATCATTTCACTCCTCAAAGATGGAAGGGTTAGCTGGATTTTTGAGAAGACAGGCGATCATGCTTTACTATTTGGACTCCAATAGCAGCAATTAAAAATATACTTTTAACTGAAACAACATCAAGAATTCATGGGTAGGGACCCACCTGAGGAGAAATAAGGAAACAAAAAAATGGAGTGCCTCAGGAGCTACAGATTGCAGAAAAATAACGAAAAATTTCGTAGGCTGAACACTGCCCTCCAGGCAATATCCTCCCTTTTAAGATCCACCTGCAGAATTAAGCATGTCCCATAAGCATAACTAGCTTCCAGGAAAAAAGCTGTTACAAAGCCATTAGGCAGTACCTAAGCCTTAGGCAAAGCCAACAGACAATACCTGAGACAGTGCTAGAGATGGAACACCCACAGGTCACCTTCCTGACCAAGCCACCGCACTGTATTTCTAGGCAGCCAGCGCAATCTACTGGTGCTTAAACTCTCTTTCTTGTTTGCTATAAATTTCTCAGTGTGATCTGCTTACCACGAATCCAGAAAGTTAGGTGTGTACTAAGCATGCTGCACTAGGTACTAAAATCACACACACTCTCAATTCCTACTGCAGAGATACTCATTTCTCTGTGCCTGGTTCTCTGTCCAGATCAGCAGCTTACACACAAGTGGATCAAATACCACATCCCTGCTGACGCACTGAACACACTCTCCTCCACTGAGCCTTCATTTAAGCCTCTGTTGGCGGTGATGACACACGAAGACACCCTTAGAAGCTACAAGTCCCATTCACTATCAACATTATGCCCATGTCCAGGCCAAAACAAAAGACTAAGAGGTCACTGAAAGAGCCAGTCAAGTTACTGGCGTTTACGGGGATGTGCAGTTCCAGGTCTCCAAGACATTACCCAAAAGCTGTCCCCAAGTTACTTTGCTGTTTGCAAACAATCCTCTACATCTGCTTTGATCTAGCTTCAGAAGGAAGCTGTCCCGCACAGTATACTCCATTCAAACTCCACTGATGAAACGCACTAGCTGTCCTCTCCATCCTCCGCCCCCTTGCTCAGAAGTTTTCAGGAACACTAAGCATATCCATCCCCACTGCCCAAATCCCAGAATGCTGACATTTCAAATCGTATTCTCCTATATGCAGCTCATGAAAATAACAAAGAAGATAAAAACCTCCCACCAATGCTCAGGCAGCTGCTTGCCTATATGCAATGAACTCAGCACAGGTTGCCAAGAGACTGCAATGATGAGCAGTGTTTATTCCCGAATACTCTCAAATGGGCTTTCACTATATATTAACTCTAAGCAATAAAACATCAAGACTGCATTCTTGTTTCAGTTTAGAATTAGTTTTTATAGCCGATATATAAAAGGAGATGGTTGTAATAGACATGCTATGATGTTCTTAACTGGAACTATATAAACAGTGCTTCTAAAATAGGCACTATTCTGAACTTTGTCAGGGAACTGCCTGAACTTCAGGCTTCGTGTCTGGCACTGCTTTTCCTGAATTTTAAACCTGAAAGAAACAGCTGTAAAGATGAGAATAACCAAGCTATACACAATGGTTAAGAAGAAAAAAAGAGAGATATCTGAGCATAAGCAATTTTCAGATAGCACATAGAGAAATTCCCCCTGTAAGCTGCATTCCCTAGGGTAAAAATTAAGTGCAGATTCAGTCAAATTTAAGAGGCTCTGAAGAACAGAAAAACTCAGCCTATTATAACACTTAACAAGATACTGCTAGTGATTTTCAACCTTTCCATCTAAAATTAAGGTAGGTTTGCAATTAAAACAAAAGCCACCATTACACCTTAGGTGTCAGAACATTCTTCCTTATTTATAGCTATCAAGATGAATAATAATTTTATACACGGTGTAGCTACCTAGAGGAAAAATGTTCCATTACATGTGTTTCTAATACAGCCTTGCACATAATCTTAGGCTTAATCACTGATCAAATTTTTCAAGTAAAATTCATTGCTACCAACTATTTTTTTTCCTATGGGTACTACATATTATTTTTGTCATACAGCTTAGCATAAATCTCTTTTTGTTTAAGTTACATTACACATCTCCCCAATGAAAGGAAAAAACAGAGAAGCGCTTTTTCCATACATGACAAAATCCTACATCAAGAATCAGAGGTTTAGTATTGCTTAACATCTTGGGGAGAAGAGTTGGAATTGGTATTTCTCCATTGCCATATGCTGTGATAAAACCGATTAGCGGTATCATCAACAACCAACAAAGTTTAAGTAGTCCAGGGTTAAGTAAAATGGAAAACCAAGCTTGGGCTCAAACAGGAGACATACAGTCTTTCAATTAAACTGCACAATTTGAGAAGTTTTATAATCACTTCCATGACAAACAATTTACCAGAGGGGAGCATTAAAAGTATATCCAGGTCACGAACGGCCAAGAAGCCTACATATCCTCATGTCCCTGTGACAAGCATTTCCTTGCTGCATTTAGATGGGTGTTTTTCTGTACCATACTCAAGACCTCCAAGTCACCTGTCACCACCTGCAAGTGGTGCAGAATCCCCTCCACAGGCTAGACTCAGTGATGTGGGAAGAACGGTGAAGATGCCGCAGCACTATCCAGGCACCCACAACCGCACCTTGACCAACTGCATCTCAGTCAAACCCTAGGTCATCCAACATGATGCAGAATGACACCAGAAACAAAAGAAAATGGGGAAATAATTCACGTTCTTGCAATCTCCTTTTGTAGGAAATTTTAGTTTAGTTCCCAGTTCCCCCAAGTGCCTCTTTAAATTCTAGCTTCCAAATTTTAACTGAAGAAGCACAGAAACAGTCTTACGGCAAATAAATCATGGCTATAGTAGCAAGACTATTTGAAAATACCAATCAGTCCAAGGAGGTTTAATTCAGAGAGGAAAAAGACTTTAGACCTTGATATGGCATGACATAACTCCATGCCATTGATCTGCAATCACATAGCTTTATCTGTAATGCAAACAAAAAGTTATTTAGAATACTCCTAATTAGGTACAATAAGTGTACACTGACACATGACTGAATCTATAGACAGCAACCACACCATTTCACTCCTGTTCCATGTTGTAAGGTATGGGGGGCAGGGGGGGAGAAGAAGAAAGGCACTTTCCTTTAAGACCTTTCTTAAAGTTGTAGTGTTGAAAACAAGCAATTTTTTTGCTACTGAAGATATTTAACCAGGACTTTAAATATTGACAAGTTTTCCTCAGCCGACAGTTTATCCTCAACACTTTTGGAAACAGAAGAGAGAGAATACTTAATTTGAAATAAATCAGGAACCACATTCTAGCAATCTGCAAGACATTCAGAGACACAAAGCTCTGGGCAACTCAAATGTTGCTTTGGAAAGTCCCTCCTCTGAGCATGGGGGTGGGACCAGATGACCTCCCAGAGTACCTTCCAACCCAAATTACTATTATGATTCCGTAGCAACACCCGTCAGTATTTTTTTCCTAGAAAAATTGCCTCTCTATAACCTCTCACACCTACACACAGTAATTTCAACTGTGGATTACCTATAAATAACCTTGGTGTGTATTTCAAAGAAAAGGTATAATCATCCTTAGCATAAAATTCAGCAGAGGCTCATTTGCCTCTTGCCCTGGCTGTGATTTTTTGATATTTTTTTTTTCTAAACTCAAATCGAAAAATACAAGATTTCCCAGTCATTTCCAATTCCTCACTGTGAGACAGCCTCCCAGGTACACAGGTTTATCACAGGCTCAGGAGGTAATTTGAAACAGAAGCCCCTTGTAAAACTGTTGCCAGCAGATCCCTGGCTGACGGAGGGTGGGGAAGGCATAGAACCCGTGATGTTAACTCCTTTTATCTCCTCCTAGATGGTGCACACAGTGACCAAATGAAAAACTGGTTTATTTTTTTTACCCTAAACAGTGTAAGCAAAAAGAAATTCAGTATTGGTTCACATGCACACAGAATTACTAGTCTCTTTATGCATGAAATAAGATCATCTGAAGTGTGCATATAATCAGAACTCTGGAGAAATGCAAAGCTTAAACAAACTGGAATAAAGATTATGTATTCCTAAAAAAAAAAAAAAAAAAAAAAAAAAAAAAGCTGTTCACTGCAATTGCACTTACCTGGCAACACCAGGTAACATAAGATAATACAAAAGCACTGATGGGTTTTTAAGCATACAGCTCAACATTGCCAGCACAGTTAATAGCTTACATTTGACAAGATCTTGTCAGAAGTTCTGCACTTATTAGGAGCTTCTTTTCCTTTGAAATGCTGAAGAAGCAGCAGAACAGAGTTTCATGATGCAGCATCGGGGCATAGATAGAAATCCGACAACCCTCTGAAGCCCTGAGGTAATTTTTTAAAATACATTTTAAAAAAAAATACAAGTAGGGCAAGGCAAAAAGCTTCTCATCTACTAGACAAGATACAAGCATAGACCCTAACTTGCATAACTGCCTGTGAATTTTTGAAAGTTTATTTGCCAGTGAATTGGGGAAGTTTGGAGACCACCAGCCTAAGCAGTAAAGCGTCTGACATATAAATTTTATCCTGCCTGCACATAGTTCTGAGGCACACTGATCAAATTGTTCTCTCTACAAAATGTTAACCAGTAGACTCAATAAAAGTGAAAGTCCTTTCTTTGCTTCCTAAAGCTTGCCTGCTTCCAGAAGCAGACAAGGAGCAGCATACAAGCATGCATCAGGCCAGCATTCATTCATAACCAAAAAAGAAAAAAAAAAAAAAACCCAAGATGCAGTCAACTGAGCTACATGAAGCAGTTTTCTTAAATTCTGTTTTCCCCCTACAAAAGCATTATAATGCAGACTTCTAGGTTATACTCAAAGTTTGCTTAAACAAGTTCCGTCACTCAGGGGAAAGAATATCAAGTTCAACAACATCAGATATATGACTCTGAAGGTTATTCCTGTTTATTTTGTCCGTAATGAGAAGCTGGGTAAACAACGAAAATATTTTTCTTAAAAGCTCAGGTTTATTCAGAAACATTGGCTCTTCATCTCACACCCAAACAACTCAGACGAGTTCCCCATTGCAGACCTGCATTCTCTCAGCATTCTTCCCAGGCAGAATCCACTATAAATATATCAAGTTAATATACAGACGACAGAATTACTGTTTACACCATGCAAACCATCATATCTTTCAGTGATGGGATCCTTGACACACAAACCCCTTTTACCCTCTGTGCTCTCTTTTTTTATCCACTTTAACAGACTTCTGAGACTGAAGCCAATCAATGTTTGTCTATAGTGTAACTCGGGTGAAGATCCCCAAGATACCAGGCAAAAAATTACATTAATAGCCAAAAAATCAGCAAAAAGGGTGCATTAGTTTTCAAGTCAATAGCTCCCCAGTGAACGATCTGCTCCCAAGATTGATCAGTGGCACTGAAGGAGGAGGCAGTGCAGCATGAAACTATCCAGAGAAAAACCTTCGTATGCCTGCACCCTCTCCAAGACCCCACGCACAACTAACTTTTGGGTCTTGGTCAGTTCCGCTGTCTTTATGGGGATTATTGGGAGAGACCTTGTAGAGGCGCAGGCTATAAGGAGAAGGGATGTCACCCTTCCTCTGTTCAAATTCCTGAAAAAACAGTGACAGCAGCAGGCAGGAAAGGAAGGAGAGAACAAGAAGCAAGATGTCTCTATGGGAGCATTAAAACAAACACAGAAGTATGTGCCCATCCTCACGATCAACAGAGAGCATGCACAGTGAGGCAAGAAGTCTCTGCCTGACCGGCGCCCAGGACTGATGCTTTCCGACACCCCTAACTGAACCAGAGCAAGCCACCCTCCTCACGGAGAGCTGGGAAGACACCAACCTCCCTTCCACTCCAGAGCATCACAGTGCCAATAAGGACTGCCAGCTGTCAAACTGAAGGCAGTCAAACTCGGTTGCTAAATTTAAGCAACCACACAACAGGACATAACTGACCAAAGCAGCATGACAGCCCTTTAGATCCGCTTAAATCTCCACAGGCACGAAAAACCTCAGCAGACCTTCCCAGCATGAAACTATGCCAGAAGTGCAAAAAAACCCCAGCTCTCCTCAGCGAGCACATCCGGAAAGACCCTGGCATGGGCTGGACACACATCCTCCTGGCGGCTGCCCGCAGAGGGGCTCATGTTGCTTCCCACCCGGCAAATACATACCGAGACTCACCACCCACAAGCTACAACTCAGCTTCAAAATCCTATTAAGGTTGCTAAGTGACAATAAAGTAGCACGATCTCACACCGTTTGCAAACCCCGAACGTTTAAAGGCGAGGAAATTAATTGTCCAGATCATCATAAATCTCACACCGCCCATCTAATAAACAAACAAATTATCATCAAGTATAAAACCTTGCTGAATTCATTACAAAAACGTTAACTCTCCCAGGAGTACAACTCAGGTTTTTTGTTATCGTGTTTTCAGTATCTAAGCGGTGAAATATTCCTAAATAGGAACATTAGTCAAATGAAAAACTTAGCTGGGGGAAAAAAAAAAATTGCTCTTTCTTCCTAATTGTGCAATATATCAGGGTAATTCCTACATGGTAAAAGTTTTATAAGTCAACTATGTTCTGACTTCACGTACAAAATTTTTATGGCCTACATCCAACAAGCACTTACGCATCGGCTTAATTTTAAGAAGTAATTAATCATATAAAAGTGTACAGGACAACTGAAGTGTTTCAGTACATGCTTAAATGTTTTACTAGAATAAATCTCTTATTTTAAATAGCATCTAATGCAGTGGTCTTATTTTAGCATATCAATTAAATAATATTTATTTGGGGTCAGTGTTAATCTTGTTTGCTGTGATAAATGCAATGTTTACATTAGAAAAGAATGAGGTTTCTTTCTATTACAATGCGGACAATCTATGTTACGGACTTAGCATAATAGAGCTATGGTTACCACACTGTTATTTAGTAGCCTGTTCTTAGGTTTTTAAAAGAAGATTTTGGAGAACACAACTGACTTTTTGGAGGCAGGAGGGTAAAGGATAAAACAGTAATATCAGGCAGCAGCAAATACAAAGGTGAAAAAAAGAGTTCTCTCTCTTCATAAAAGACAAAGTCCAAGTACTAAAGTATCAAACTGAAAAAAAATTAACAAAGCTAGCCATGTTGTCCATAACTTCATAACATCACATGCAGCTACGCTACGAATAACTATAAAGATTCTCAAAAACTTAATGGCCAACCAGAACAAAATATTGGTCTCATGGTTCCTCTGCAAGTGAGCTACTTAACTACTTGCACAAGACACTGAACTATGTCTTAATGATCCCTATCAAAGGAAAACGTCCAAAACATCAGAATGACAACAGAAGCATTCTTTTATACCCAAAACTCTGTGTTCTAAGCTTCAATGAATACGCACACAAACACAAATTACCTTCTTGCTGTGCTCAGATGTTGAAGTAAGCTTCAATGAATACGCACACAAACACAAATTACCTTCTTGCTGTGCTCAGATGTTGAAGTCTCCAGACAATACATGTTGTTCTATAGATCCCTTACCAGAAACACGAATGGTCAAAGAAAATTAGAGTAACATTCTTTAAAAAAAAAACAAAAAAAACCAAAAACAAAAAAACAACAAACATTAGCCTTCTGGAGCTTTCCAGAGCAAGAACATTAGTCTAAGCTGCCTTTCATCATCTTCAGTTAGTCAAGAGGATTCAATACTTACCTTCAGATAAAGGCTTTTTCATAGACATACTATTCTTTTGATCACTACCCTCAACTACAAAAATCACTGTAATTCTATGTATTCTGCTACAGATACCCAAAATAACTTCACTAGTCCCGCTAGTTATATAACTATATATAATATATATATACACACTATATATATATATATATATACAGTAGTTATACAGCAGTCATACAGCACTCTTGTATATTGAATTCTGATGTAACTGCTGGAAACAATTCAAAATGTCCACAAATTATCTGTACAGCCTGACATCGAGAAAGACCCAGGTATAGAATAGTCCTTTCTTGAGCTCTGGCATGGCTGTTACATGTCTTCATGACTGTATGCATGAAGTACACAAGACATCTCAGAAAGGGATTCCCAGTTGTCATTTATTCTTGAATTAGTCTCTTCTTGTGCTGCTTTAAAAACAGAAATTCTCTCTGAACTACACAATAAGCTCAATGTGTTTCACCTGATCTTTTTGGCAGAAAAGCATTCCCCACCTCCTTGGAATAAAACAGTCAAAAACTCTTATATTAAAGATGAAAGTGTGATTAACTTTTTTCACACTCACAGCTCACCAGCTGGCTGGGGGGAGAAAAAAGAAGTATAATTCATGCTATTTTTCAATAGTATTAAACATCTATAGATTCTAGAAAGAAAAGAAGAAAAAAAACGACTACCAAAAGCAATGTTTTCTTTGACAACCTGCTTGCAAATATCTACTAAAAAACATTACACGTTCCTCCTTTCTCATACTTAGCAATTTAAGCTTTGCCAATACATGCATCACTAAAATGCCTTAGCAGATTTCATTTTGGTTTTATACAAACATGTGTTAGAATTTGGAGTGGTAACGGCCACTGTGCCTTAAATAGTGTAACTCTTTCCATTCTAACCCTGCTCGCTTCTACATAGCGTGTTCAGTCATTTTTAACTTCCCCAAACTATCGTATCTTTGGCTGAAGTTTTCCATTAGTGGACTTTTTTTTTGAAAGCTTATGCAAAGATACAGCAAGTATGACAAGCAACAAATACTGCACAGCATTTCATGCTAAAAACTGTTTTGCTTCATCCAGGCATACTCTAGAACTGGACAGTATGTATACAAAACTTTAAAAATATTGTTCTGTGCCTAAGTATGTGTGTCTCCATGTATCAGGAACATACACTGATGAACTCGTTCTCCATATTTCACTTGAAAAGTAGGTTGAAGTCCCCAGCATGTGGAGAGGGAATCAAATCTGCCAGATTTTAAAATGGTTGTGAAAAAAAAAAAAATGGGTGAAAATTATACTAAGGATGGATATACAGTACAACTAATTTAATTGCAGAGTGAAAATGATAAAAAATACAAATCATGCCGACAGATACCCTACAGCACCCTTCAGACTCTTCTGTGGACACTGCCAGATGCCAAGAACTTGAGGATGATTTCTATGCACTTGGTCACTTCTGCCCCACGCTGTGTAAACACAACGATAAAAGTTTAGTGATGCTCTACGTGTTACTGCATTTGCTGACTATATTGCAGATTACAAGGCATTTTGAAACTATGCAGATTCAGACAATCTTCATGCACATAAAAGATCCCCATTAGGGTTAACTTTGCTACCATGGCATTTTCCTAACAACTTCTGGTGCATAAAGATCATGCTGCCTTAACCAGAAAGGAATCAACCACTGTTTAGCTGAGTAAATCAGAGCGATCAAAGCTAGACAAAGCAGATCACATTGCAGAGAACTATTTTCATGACATTTAATGACAGTATCAACCACAGCACTTTACATTTAGGTGAATTAACAAGCTATGGTAATCGCAGAGAAATGTATACCAGAAACAAACAGGAAGTGACTACTGGGACTTGGCACTGTCAAATGTCAGCATATGGAAGAGGTTAGAAACTTTCTGAAGGCTCAGTTCCTAAATGGCTGGTATTATCCACTAAGGCCAATAAAAACACAGTGGGGAATTTAATTAATTTACTTTTATTACTCCATAATGATTTAAGATCTCTAAAAAATATATTAAGACCTCAGATAAGACAATTCTTGTAGCAAGCCTTGCCATTTAACTAAACAACACTGTATCATCTTCACTAATTCTAACACACTCATGTTTCTGAACATCTCCCACATTGCAGCAATTTCATTATTAACAAAAACCACTGGGGTTGAAGGAGAGGAAGAAAGCATTTTCACAGATACATTACAAGTGTATTTATCTCACTCAATGCACCGAATTGTCTTGCATTTCCTGATTTATACTTTCTGCTCCAGAAAGTCTGCTTCATCCAAAAATAAACACAGGCCAGATACCCAGTCATAGATTTGAGAGCAAAACATGTATCCAGCAGAGCTTTCCCATTAACTGCACATGGACCCATTAAAGTAGGAAGCCAGGTCAGCGAGGAAAGTGCAATTCTTCATATCCACTTTTTAGCAGAGAGTACTCAAGACAAGAGTAGGAACTATAACTGTGCTCATCTGTCTCCCAAGTACCCAGGGACTATTTCATTTATTAATCTTGCACTCATCCCTAAATGAGCAGAATTCAAAAAGTGCCAGCTCTAGTTTGAACCTTCCCTTCTTGACAGGTTCCAGCTATAAAGAACTGAAGCAGGACCATCTTTTTAAGGAATGTACTTTGCACTACAGGGATTAACTTTAAAGTAACTACAAGCCAGCTGCCGACAGGCAGAGTTTTCGGTCTGCAGCCCCAAGAACTGAAGTCATCTGTTTCATTTAAGGAAGGCACCAACGCTGCCTGTCTTAACCAGCATCTTTAAAAGCTAAGAAACAAAGTTTAACGCAGATGCATGGAGAACTTTCCACGACTTTAATCTTCAGTATAACACTGTTTGTACATCATCACATACACTGCTTCAAAACCGCCTGACTACAGTTTTCCAAAGTCCTCGTGAAAACAAAATGTATATTCCAAAAACGGGTTTTTTTACCAAGCCAGTTTTTATGTACCAAATATTCAGGTCTCCCAGAGTAGGGGGAATGGTGGGTAGACATCACAAAGTCAAGAACTTCCAGTGCTCTCCATTGGGGATTTCAGCTCAAAACGGCTTGAACTTCACAAGGTACCCAACACCTGGTTATTCCCTTGCATTTCCTCCAGGGAACACATACAAGCTCCACAGCTGCAACAGCTTCCAGGATGAGGTCTAAAGATGCTGGCTTTAATCTCTACAAAAGTGCTAATTAGCTTTGATCCCAACTCGCCTAAAGACACCTACAGCTACAGTGTTGCTCCGTAATTAAGTATAGGGCTTGAGCAAACAGTTCCAAGGTACAAACAAGGTCTTGGCCCAAAGAATAGGTTAGTCCTCTGCACCACAACTTGATCTAACCCTCCTCAGGTTTGCAGACACCAAAACATGTTGATCTGCAAGTTTTCTGTTTAGGGAAAGTAGTAATAGCCATATTTTGACAAAGACATGCCTTTGAAGCATTCTAAAAATGTGAAGAATACATATGCATGAACTAAAAATACACCCATAATATAAGTTACATAAATGTCCAGCCCTATCACCCATCCGTTTCTCATAACTATTTACTGTAAAAGTGAAGTAGTTCCACTGAAAACAAGTGAGCAGTTTGCAGAGGAAGTTGCTATTCAATGTGGGCAAGCTACGCTAAAACCGGACAACAGACTTCTAAGTAAAACTTATGAGCATATGATTAGCATATCACAAACAAGCAGTGAACTTCAGTGTAATTACATCTGCCAATATAGTATTCTTCCATTTTTATTCTTTCCTTTTCACCCCCATCTGCCCTCAGCCAAATAATTAATTGTTTTTATTGAGGAAGAAGAGGCCAAAGCTTAAAAACTCCCTTTGAACACTACAGGTGTTAGAAATCTTTACTTATGTTTGTGCTAGCAAAAGGGATTTGCTTTTCTACGTGCATCTGCTAAATCTTATTATACACACGTTAAAAAAAAAAATATCCACTCCTGAATGATTCTATCTGCACAGTACCACCATATGGTAGCTTTCACAAATGATCAACTGTACCAAAACATCTAAAAATAACATCTTCCTTAAGTAAAATAAAAGCAATTACCAGCAGACACTTTTGGGTATATTTCTGAGCTAAGGAATCAATACCACGTTGCTGAAATGCTTCAATAAGTATATAAGCAACCTCCAGAGAAAAACAGCACAGCATTAAACAGGCTGCAAGCATCAATGATAAATGTAATATACATGTTTCGGGTTCTTGCAAAAGTCTATTCTTAGCTGTAAGACAAACCCAATGCATCTAATTAAAACCTTAGCTTACAAACACATTCACCAAGTAAGTGAAGCTTAACAAATCTAATTTGAATGAAAGGGACTAGCTGGGTAAAAGAGCAGCTCCCTGATGTTCCTTGCTCTAGTGGTTTCATGTAACCACTGATCACCAACTACTACAACAGCAAACATACAACACCCTTAAACTAAATGGGAGTTGTCTGTCTAAATATATCTACTTTTAAATAATGCATCATGAGTTATAAAATAAAGTGCTACTGAATTATTTAACATGGATCTCATCTTTAACAAAGATATATCACATTTAATTAAATGGAAAGAAAGATGTTTATATTCTGGGTTGCATATTATTGTAAATTGCAACCAGTACAGCAACATGTCATGACACCAATTATGTCAAAAGTCAGTTTCTCACGTACATATGTATGTATGATTCACATAAATAGAATTGAGACAAAAACTAAGATAAGCAAAAGCATCACTTGTAGATTTGTCCTGGAGCTTCAGGAGATTCACAGCCCTCAGATACAGAACATCCCACCAACCAGTAACAGT
This sequence comes from Falco biarmicus, assembly GCF_023638135.1. Taxonomy (NCBI): domain Eukaryota; kingdom Metazoa; phylum Chordata; class Aves; order Falconiformes; family Falconidae; genus Falco; species Falco biarmicus. Next base: position 33,950,547 of record NC_079289.1, read on the forward strand.
TGGTTAGAATTGGCTGGGATCTCATGCTCACAAACCTGTTTCAACAATGTTCATAATCCACGTTTTCCTTATGCAAGTGTCAACCTCTATGACTGCAAACCCTCCAAATACACTTAACACTACAGCTAATAAAGCAGCGTGTTCTGTCACTTTCAAAACATTCTGAAGACAGCCACACAGAAGTGGTGTTAAAGCTGCAAGTTTGTGTAGGACTGTGTTTTCAACATGATGCAATCGTTGTATATTATTTACTGTAGTAACATTTCAGCCAGGCCTAACATCTGCAAAGGCAAGATTAACATTTAGCAGTAAAATGGGATGACATGCTGTGCTTAGGAGGTTTCAGGAAAAAACCTGCTTTCCACCTTGCCTAATGGGACAACGCTGCTGTTCAGCAACCCATGCTTTCTCTTTAAAGGTGGCTGCCTTTTGAATGCAGCATGTGAAACGAAAGCTCCAGGGAAGAAGAGCACCAATCTGGCGTGACTCCACAAACAGCTCCTTAACTAACTTTAATGGGTGCTCTGCAAAGGCGGCACCACCACATGACCTACCGTGTACAAATCAAAACGTGAGTGCGATCCCCCTGGGCCTGCCTGAGGTCCCTTTGCCCCTCAAACCAGATGCTTACAGCAAAACCCCTGAAGCTGGTATCACTGCACCTGTGTGGGTTCTGCGCAGACCCCAGCACTGAGCACAGACTGCGCTTCGCAAAACGTCGTGGGATCCTTCTGCACAGAAGGTAAGTGAGGTCTCATTATTTTTGTACTTCTAAATGTGTGCTTGTTGAAGTTCGTTTTACAGGACAGGAGAAAAAAAAAAAAAAAAAAAAAGGTGATGCAAATACACCATGCATCAAAGAGTTAATTCCACCAGGACGCCCGAGCCAGCCCCAAACCTGCGTTAACCTGAAAGTTTGACAGCTGCTCCACGCATCCAGCCCCACGAGCGAGGCCGTGTCTAACTTCGCTCCCGGCCCGCGAGGCGCCCCTCAAACTGGAACCCGCGCCTCCCCGCTCGGCGGCACCGCCGCTCCCGCACGGGCGCCCGCGGTGCCACCCCGGCCCCTGCCCGCCGCTCCGCCCGGGTACGGCCCCCGCCGCCGGGACTCGCGGGGCGCGGGGGGTGAGGAAGGGCTGGCTGAAGAAGCCCACCCGCGCTGTGGGGAGGCAGGGTGGGATCCCCGCGGCAGCCGTGCCCGCCGCCGAGGAAGAGGAGCCGGAGGGAGGCTGCCCGCCGCTTCCCCCACACCCAGGACGCCAGGCGGGGCAGGGCGGCTGCCGGGGCAGGCGGCTTCCCCTCCGGCCCCGCGGAGCCCCGCCGCCCCGGGGGGCTCTTCCTGCCAGCCGGGGACAGATGTGGACGCAACAGCTGGCCGGGGAGGAGGGGAGAGGGAAGGAAGGAAGAGGCACAGCTGCCTCAACACCCACCCACCCCCCCGCCGCTGCTCCCGGGGATGCGGGCGGGATGCAGCGGCCGCCCCCGGCTCCGGGCTGGCCCCGCTCCGGGCCGGAGACGGGGAAACTTGCCCCGCAAGCAGCGGGGCTCGGCGGCTCCCGCCCCCCTCACCTTGCTGCGGATCTGGCCCGAGGTGGACACTTTCCGGATGAGTTTCTGGGGGCCCTCGTGCTCCCCTTCGCTGTCCGACGACTCGTCCGCCGGCCCCGCCGCCGCCGCCGGGGGCTGGGGCTGCTGCGGGACCCCGGCGCCGCTCATCCCCGACTCGGCCCCGGCCATCTTCCCGGACTCCTGCCGAGAGAGAGCACACGAGCCCGGCTCAGCCAGGGCAGCCGCTGCCGCTCCCCTCCCCGGGGAGGAGGAGGAGGAGGAGGCGGTGCGGGAGGGTGGGGAAAGAGGCGGCGCGGGGGGGAGGGGACGGAGGCGGCGGGGACGGCGGCGGGCGCTGGCGGAGCGGAGCGGGCCGCCCGGCCGCCATCTTCCGCCGCCCCTTCTGGCAGGGAAGGGCCGCGCGGCCGCCCCGGACCGGGGCCGGCGGCCGCCGCTCGCCGCTCGCAGGGGGCCGGGGCACCGCCACCCGCCGGCGGGCGGAGCCGGGGCGGACGGGCCCGGCCCCCTGCGCCCTCCGCCGCCGGGGAGCGGCCGCCGGCTCCAGGGGGCGCCGAGCGGCCGCGCAGGTGAGCGCCGGGGCGAGCGGCCCGCCGCCCCCCGCACCTGCCCGCGCCTCCCCGGACGCCCTCCGTGAGCGGAGCCCCGCGCGGCGGGGGAGGCGGGCGGGGCACGGGCGGAGCGCGGCACCCTCGGCCGCACGGGGCCGCGGCGGGGGGCGCGCACCCGGGGGGGGGCGGCGGCGGGCGGCCGGGCCGCACAGGCTTCGGGCGGGCACGGCGAGGCGGCACGGCGGCCAGCGCTGCCCCGCACGGCGGGGGCTGCGTGTCGCCGCCCCTCGGAGCACGGGCGTCCCTCGGCCCCGGGCGGGCAGCACCCGCTGCAGCGCGGTCCGTGCCTGCGCCCGCCGCCGGCCCCCGCGCGTCCCTCGGCCTCGAAGCGCCGGGCGGCTTTGACGAGCGCGTACGTGGCTTTCCCGTTGTTTTCTCCAGTTAGTTTAAGTCCCTCAGTATTCTCCTGGCTTTCGGCTTTGTGGAAGAGGAGCCTTGGCTTCTGGGGAGAGCAAGGGTCGGTTTTTCCTTTTCAATCCGGATCTGGCGGCTCCCGCGGTCTGGAAATGTCACCACACGCTCCGAATCGCGGGGCTTCCACGCTGCGGTGGCGTGTGTGTAGCCAGTGCTCAAAATAAGCATTTTTATCACAGCAGTGCTAAATAAAACGCGCAACTCCTAGCTGTGTGGACCCGATTAAACATAAGAAAGCCATCAATACCTGTGGCTTCTATATTCCCACAGTTCTATTTGTATTTCTAGAAAGGGAACTGACATCTCTTAATATGCTAATGTAATGCTGCAGTACCTAAATGCAAAGCAGTTAATGAGAAACCAAACCAAACCCATAGCATACCACCTATCCTATAGCGCAGGCACCTTGCCACAATCTTAATTTCACCTAATCCACAGGATCCCATTTTTCACTGGGATTTACAGCAGGGGAAACTGAAGTATTTCCATGAAGCCTTGCAGGACTTGTGCTTTAGTTTGGTGTTACTGCCCCAGGTACTTCAAGTGTGCTTCTACTACCCTCCTCCATGTACGATGACTTCTATTAAGTTATATATTTTAAATTGCCAAAAGTTGCATTTAAAAAGTCAAAAATTCTAGGAAGTTATATTCTAAAGGAATTTTGGATCATATTGCCTACATTCCCTATTAGAATAATAACAGGGCCTAAACCCTGCCATTAATACCATATCTCAAAATAGATGAAGTTCTCGTACAGTCCCTTTTCCTTACAAGCTAATTGTGAAACTAAGGGATGATTCTTATCTGTCTCGCTCTTCACCTGCGAGGGAGTTCTCATTTTTAAAAAACACGGGATCAAACTTGGGCAAGCACAAGTATGCGCTGCTCTCAGTGAATTAATTTAGGGCACAGCTAGGAAGAAAGATAGGTTAAGAGCAATCTTTATGGATACTTGTGGTCTTTCCACCTTCTTCTTTCCTCTTTCTTCCCCACCTGAATTTCAGGACTAGCACATTACACCAGAATGTGTTTCACTGCAAGTCCTTGAGTCTTCTGAATGTAAATTACAACTGAGCATTGCAAGAGGACAAGAAGACAGTTTTCAAACGAACACTAACGTGTATTACATGTAATTGTGGCTGTGATTTGAGGAACGCTTAGTGCTAACAGAACACCAGCAAGACTGACTAACTCCATTTAACTCAAATGAATTAAACAGCGCTAGCTGAACAACACTAGTCACTGTTAGATTTGTTCCCAAACTAGAAAAACATCAAAATACCAGTGCATGTGACTGCTATGTATTTGTATCACAGGGCTAGGACCCTGTGCGAAGTTACACGCAAAACTGTTTACAAGAAGACATTTCACCCACGGAGAATACCTTTCCAAATTCAGTTGAAAAAGAAGGATGAGACAGTGAGGGGGAAAGGCACACACAGACAGCTTTATAATCTGATAAACTCGGGGGAGATCATGAAGTTGACCCCAGATTTTCACCTTGGGGTGTTTGGTTTTTTTTTAATAAAACATCATCCAGTTGCTTGTTCCTTTACATATTTAGGCCTCGATCCTAAAGACAGTAGGTGGTTAAAGTGTATTTCCAAAAACAGCCTTCCACGGAAGTTTTGGAAGAATAAACACACAGCAGCAGTATCTTCCAGAGCAAGACACTAATCTGGTTTCTTTTCAAACTGCTTTCACAATTGGTTATGCTGCAAGCTAATTTAAAAACTTGTCTTGAATTTTATAAAACATTGACCTGTTTAGCAATGGATATAAATACTTTTTTTCATCATTATTAGATGGAAAAATAGAAACAAGTTAATAATTTAGGTTTTAAATAGGACAGGTCCTGTGACAGCCAGTGGATACTGCAATGCCAGCAGGGGAGCTGGAGATCTCCTTAGGTATCTGTAATTTGAAACTGCATCAGATTTCCTTTGCTAGATTTCATCTCAAATACATAAAAGCTGATAAAAGACTATCTGTAGGTGAAATGGGCAATAAACAAAATTCTTCAACTTCCATTCACTTTCAGAGCTTAACTATCAACCCTAGCTTCTGCACACTTTCTGCACCATGCAGAGGGCATCTTGTGTCCTCGCGTGGGCTGCCCTGTTGTGATCTTTCTCCCTCCTGACTGCCCAAACACAAAAACTGGGTTACAAGGAGAGAATGCACCAGCCTTTCACTTCCAAGCAAGTCTCTTTCATCATATCTTGACAAATTTCAGGGTGCTGGGGAGGGGGGGGGAAAGCACTAAGAACATTCTCTCGGGACACTTAATGTGAGGATTTTAGTAGTAATAACCTATATCTGAAAATGATAGAAAATGTCCTGCGAGTACAGTTCAATGTTTCCACAGAGTGTGTAGTGGTATCAGTGAAATTACAGGCTCTACCACCTGTGGTCACCTAACGTTTAGAGGTTTCTTTAAAACAGGAGAAACCAATGAAACGTTAAGAATTGTTGAGAGTACCCGAGCTATTCATTCATGTTCACATAGGTTGTTTCTACAAACATAAATGTTGTCCATGCACGAAGACAGTTTTAAAAATCTCAGCGTTTCCACTTGCTTTTCTTTTCAGAAGCATTAATAGATAATCAGGGTCCAGTTCCAGCCTTTACCCAGGTAAAGCTGCCTAAGATAGCCATGAAACTTCACCTCAGTAAGGACTGCCAACTTGGCTTCCATCCCTTCATCTCACAGCTAAAATTCTCCCAAGTGATCGATGTCAGACTCAATATGAGAAATACCGAATAGCACATTTCAGCCCAGTGAACACAGCTGTGAATACCACAGTACAAATGGTACCTCTACACTTCTGCGATTCAGGCTCTTGAAGAATATGGGGCTATGTGTAGCCATTAAAACCACATACAATGTTTGCATGCACTATGTCTTTCATTTAACATACTCAGTTTCAAGCTTCTTAGTAATTGCCTTACATTTCCTGACTGAAGCAAGAGAAAACTGTTGGAAACCATAAAGAAAGGTTGGCATTAAAAGGGAGATGCTCAACTGACACGAAACAGCTGTGCTGACATAATTTGTGCCACGGTAACTGATATCAGCTGATGATCTGCCCTTTATATTCAAAGAATCCTGAAGTGCTGGGTACATATATCCACTGTAAGAACATTTCAACTCAACCACATCCAGTTCCCATAATAGAATATGTGTTGCTAAAATATATAGGCAATGTAGAAAAAAATCCAAATACACACACACTCTAGCTGTGATGGAGATCATAGTTTATAATGCAGATTAATGTACTGTTTGATTCCAGGAACATAAATGATTCCAGCTCTAACACCGATTCCCTTCATAACAAGCACATTTACCTCTTTTTCTCTGGGTCACTTTGGCATATATAAACTGAAGGGTAATACTTTTCTTTGTCCACCTCCAAAAGTTGTTCTGAGGGGATCTGGATGAATAGTGGTATGTGTATCAGGTTAACAATGCATTATTCATCACATTTAAAAGATTTTGTTGAATCTTTCCTAATTTTGGTGGGCAGTCATAACTGTAGTTTTTAACCGGGCTCCCCACGCTGAGCAAATTAATTTCAGACCTGCCTGTCTGAACTCCCTCTGCAGATCAAGTCAGGAATGTTATTCTTTCTTGGCTTCCTTACTTACCAAAGGGGAAGCCAAAATATAACAAAACATATGCATACCACTGTTTAAGAGAGTAACTACGTTACTTGTGGCTGTTTTGGGAGCAGCCAAGACAACCCTGTAACCTGTAGGTTACAAAAACATGTAGTATGCTTCAGAGTGAAAAGGTGTAAACCAGCGGAGGTTGTCAAAACAGTCACTTTACAAATGCATTAGGACCCATCTATGCATTTCAAAGGAAAGGTAACCTTAAGACTCAGGTCTCACATAAAACATGAAAGTCAGGTCTAGAACTTTTTAAGACGTACATCATGTATATTTTGAGTACAAAGACACCAAATCTCTCTTGGAAGAATGCAGGATGAGCCTTACATTTTCTGTTACTCTTATTTAGCTCCATGATGGAGCGTCTAATGCAACTCTTCCAGGAGTCAGGAAGAGGTTTTCCATTCAAAAGTGAACTGCGAATTAAGGAAAGGATTTTATAGAAGTTTGAAATAGCACACAGACAAGTCCAACCCTGACAGGCGAAGGAGAAGCTGTGGCTCAATTTGATGTCCATCGCTTATTTCTCAGAACAGCACTTCCCAATGACTTCTGACAATTTGCATAGATCATTAACTTGCACAGATTCAAAACCTGCAATAAATTGTCTGCCCTATCCTGCTGCTCTGTGTTTTGAGAGCGAGGGAGAGGTCTGGGCACATTTTTTTCCCCTTCATCACGCAGTTCTTCACCTGGATCTCCCTTTGCCCCCATTATAATAAAAAGCCTGCTTACAAGCAGATACAAAGAAGAACAACGTGGCTTTTGCCATAAAGACTATGTATTTTACCAGCAGGTTACCTGGTAGAGGATTGAGTGGTTTAGCTGAAATTAGAGCCTTGTAAAGAAAATCAGTGTAGTGGTTAACCTTAAAACTGCATTCATGGATGTACTCTAACAAATGCAGCAACGAAATGATAAACATGACCCAAATCCTGGCCTTTACTGGGGGAGGGGGAAATGGAGGGGAGGGGGAAAAAAAAAAGATGTGCTCCTTGTTTATCTGAGCCCTGCACACAGAAGGAAATGGGTTTGGATGCTTCAGCCAGGACTCTACATTTCCAAGCAGAGGGGCTGCAATCCATCTGCCTCCGGAGTTTCAGCTGAGTTTTGGATGATGGCAGCCAATTTAAATGTCACTGTTTAATAGGGTAACGCATTTGCAGGAATCAGCTTTGCCACCTTCCTCCCACGATGTCTTCATCTCTCCAGGCAAAAATCTCGGGTTTCCCTTGCCTGATCCTTTCGGTGTCAGCTGCATGTTACCGGAACACACATACAGCTGTTTTCCCTATCACAGCTGCATCTTCGGCAGCAGCTTCGGGGCTTGAGGACTGCAGAGGGCAGTGAAGGGGGATGTTCAACTTCACAACAAAAATGAGGCTGGTAAAAAAGGATTTGTAGCCCTCCCAGAAACAAACAGGGAAGGGGGTGAATTTAGTTCACCATGGTGTCTCCAGGGCTGGGCTGCTGCTTTCCTGGCAGTGAACACACTAAGCCAGGCAAAGTGTGGCTCTCCCCCGGCTGCTCTTTAGATCTGGGTTTACAGGGAAAACCAGGGGCCCTGGACCAACGCAACGAGTTAGCAGAATATGGTACAGCCATCCAAAGGGGAGATTGGCAGTGGCATGGGTCCACGCTTCACATCGCCTTACCAAGTTCAGGGCCTGAGACAGCCTAGCATTGACCTCCCAGATAGCCTGCAATCTCCCAAGCAGCCACCCAAAGACTATTTTTAGCCCTCCCTCCCCGGTGTGTGCGTGTGTGTGTGTTTGCACAATGGAGCAAAGCCCAAGAGTGGGACCAGACGGCCCTGAAAAGGGAAATCTGATTTTATCGCCTGCTGAGGATGCCGGTGACATGATTTCCTTCAGCTGGAAGGAGGGTCTCCGAGTTGCTTACACAAACTGCAAAGCCACCACGCCGCAGCTTTCCTCCCGTCCCGTCCCGTTCCGTCTGCGCGCCCCCCTCCCTCCGCAGCAGCCGAGGCGCACAGGCTTTCCCCGCACCTAGCAAAGCAGGGTGGCAGCGGGGTACCCCTGCCCCGGCCCGCTCTGACATCCTGACAGGAGTGATTCCCAGCCTGGCTACTGAAGAAGGGAAAAAAAAAAAAAAAGAAAAAAAAAAGAAAAAAGAAAAATTGTCTCTTTCTGGAAACTGCCTCCCAACGCTGGACACGTTGCTTTTGCTGTGCTAAGAGAAGACGTTTCACGGTATCAACAAAAAACACCCCCCACCCCACCACTCCCCCCGGCAAAGTTGGAGGCAAGGCTCTCGGTGCTAAGCCCAGGCAGTGAAACTCGGCAGGGGCAATGAACTCCCCGCCCCCCCGCCAGCAAACGGCCGGACACGGCGGGGGCGAAAGGCTCCCACCCGCCGCTCCCCGCGGGTAGGGGACGGGAGCGGCGTCCGAGCTCTGGCGCAGAGCGGGGTCGGAAGAAGGGAAGCGGGGGGGGCGATAAGGATGGCAGCCCGACCCCCCGGCTGAACAATGCAGGCAGGAAAAAGGCTAGGAAATGCCTGTGCAACTGCGAGGCACGCATGTACCTACCAGTTCCTCCCAGGCGGGGCTGCGGGCGCTATAGGAAGGGTAACCATGCTCCTCCATCACCCGGCAGCAGGTCCCTGCCTCCGCGGGGAGGGCGCCGGCGGGCGGCGGAGCAGGTTACGCCGGGCTGCTCCCGCCGCTGCCGCTCCTCCGGCTGGCAGCGCTCCCCCCGCGCCGCTCTCTCTCCCCCCCACCCCGGCCCCGCTCCTCCCTTTTTCTCCCCCGGCCCCGTCCAGGCCCCCTCCTCCCTCCCCGCCCGGCTCCTCTCCCTCCCACGGCCACCGGGCTCAGCCCCGGCTCCCGAGGGAACCGGCCTGCAGCTGCCGCGCCGCTCACATCATCGCCGCCGCCGGGGGCTCCCCGCACACCCGCCCCGGGAAGCCCAGCGGATCACGGGCAAATCGCCTGGGGCGTGAGGCGGTTTGCAGCCGCCGCGGCGGGGCCGCGGGCGAGGGCGCTCCCCGAGGCGCGGGGGGTCCCTCTGGTGCGCCGGGAGCCGCTGACGCCCCGCCGGGGCTGTGCCGCCTCCCCTCCGCCCGGCACGGCACGGCACGGCACGGCACGGCACGGCACGGCACGGCACGGCACGGCACGGCACGGCACGGCACGGCACGGCACGGCACGGCGGCTTGCAGCGGGGGCGGAGAGCGGGGTCTGCGGCCGCCACGAGCCCGGCTGGGTGTCCCGGGGCGCCCCGGGCGAGCGAGCGCGCGCGCAGCGCTGCCCCCCGCATCCCGCCGCCCCCGCATCCCGCCGCTCCCAGCCGAGCCCCCCGGGAGCGGTCGGGGCCGGGGTGCTGCCCCCACACGAAGCCTGGGACCGCGCAGTGCCGCACGGTTTAACACCCTTTGGGCAGCCTCTTCCCCACTCCCCCCAGAGGCACCGGGTGGTCCCGTTGGCACCTCAAGAGAAGCAGGAGCTGGGACACCGTGGAAATGACAGCACAGGCATGTAGGCCATGTCTGGCACTGGGGCCTTCCATTTCCAGGGCCATCCCGTCTGCCCCAGGGGGTAGCAGCATTGCTCTGCCCTCCGTCACGCCTTTTATCAATACACGGTGTGCATACTTCAGTCTTCCCAGTTTAGTGGCTACCAGCATGCCCTTGAACACCAATCGATACATTACAACTCTTCAACTGCATTTTCTACATCCTACAAACTCAATGCTTTCACTCATTTGTTTCTCCCTGTTGCTGCAGAATTGCGGGATACGTGAAAGAGTGGGACTAGAGAGAGTGAGAAAATGAAACTCAGACACCATCCAAAACAATGGTGTACAGCCCAGTTTTTCTATATTCCTTTTCATTCCAGCCTGCCCTTTTGAATTTGCAGCTATCATGCTTGATTACAAAAAGTAATCCCTGGGTCATCTACTTGGTTACTGCAAACATCAGAAAAGGAATTGGATTTCACAAGCAAGAAATTAATTTTTATTTATAATAGTTTTATTTAAAGATGTATTCATGTTCTTTGTGTTTTAAAGCTTCTTCATACCAAAAAAATGGCACGCTGCCACCTGACTTCTAGCTTTTGCAAAACACATCAGCAATTTACAAAAAGTAGCACTGTTGCTGAAAAAAGGTTAAGTCTTCCGTGTGCATTTAACTAAGCCTGGAGAAAAAATTGCATTGAGTTAAGATGATGGACCCCTCAGCCAGACCTGCAGAAGTGCCACAGCGGTATAGCTCGTTTGAGGAACTGAAATTGCTGCATTTCTTCTACCAGTAGAAAAGGAACTATTTTTGTTGATAATAAGTTTATCAGCGGTCTGTTGATGAACTGCTTTGATGGTAAGTGTAACCTCAGAAGGAAGCAAACAAGATGACTTAGAGCATCTTGCTTTTTGGAAGGAAGCTTTCTGAAGCTGAAGGTGAGCAACAGTTGTCCAAGGATGTCTGGTCTCCTTCCCTTTGCCCCGAGTGTGAGGTACTGCTGAGGAATGTCATACTGTAAAGGGCTTTACACTAAGAACGAGTGTCAGGGCAAGATTAGTCAGCTCCCCTCCTTTCCTCATGATGCACTGGAGGATCTCACATGATGGTTTGTTTATGCCTCTCGACATCTGGCCTCTTTACCCTTGGCCATGATGGGGCTTTGTGGCAAAAGTGGCCTGCCATGAAATATATGTCATGCTAATGCCTTGCATTTCCTTGCTTGCTGAACCACAAAAACTGAAAACTCGTATACAGGAACTTTAAGCCACTTGAAGTTACTTCAGCTGAAGCACTATATGTACCCTTTTGCCTTGAAATTCAGATTCTTGCTGTGCCTTCAGACCCATTTGCTGTTTCATGTGGCCTGAATCTTACACCTGTGACTAGATAACGCAATTATATTCACCTCATTTCATCCCCTGCAGTTCAAGGCTTGCTTTCCTTAAGTGGAAAGCTAGTATAGGCCCCAGAAGATTACAACAACCTACTTAGGTTGAAGGTACATTTCAAGGTCTTGTTGGATAAGGAGGACAGACATCAGCCACTGCACTGATCCTGGTGGATCTAAATGAAACCCGTGCAATGCAACTTCAGCCCTGCCCTTTCAGGCTCCTGAATGTCACATCTGGTTTTTCACTTCTTTCTCTGAAGGAGACAGATTTCAGCCCTTGCTGAGGAGCCCTGCCCCATACAATTTCCCTGCATGTGAGCTCTGCTCACCAGGCCCAAGAGGACAATTTCTGCCGAGACTGAGGTCTCTGGGCTGCATGGCTGAACTGGCTGAAAATCACGGGCAAAGCATTTTGCTGAAAACCATAATTCTGTCAAGCTGACAGGGAATTTGAGGAGAGATGTCAGGATCACAGGGTTTATTAACTTATTTATTTATTTTGTTCAGGGACATGCTGCCACATTTACAGAGGGGCAAGGGAACTGAAGGCAGGCCCAAGGCAAGGATAAGCTTGGTTAGCGAGGGGTAGAAGAGCTGCCTGCTAAAACAAGAAGTGACCAACTGTCCTCTTGAGAAGATGGGGATGTTGGCTTGGAAGAAGAGCTCATCGGAGGCAAGTCTTCGCAACCAGCTCGGAAGTAGACTGTGATTCTCCTAGCTGCTCTACCGAACTGCATCACAACATCTCCAACACAGCCTGGGCCCTGGTTTAATTTCATTCTGATTTTTTGATTTTGTTCCAAGTAATGTTGTTTGTTGGGATTGTTTGGGGTTTTATTCTTTTGAAGTTTTTCCACTTAGTCTAGACATTTGGGGTTGAATTTCATGGTAGTCTGCTCTATCTACTGTGTTCAAAGATGCCTCATCTCCCTCTGTCTCTCCTTGTTCCCTGCCCTTAATGACTCAGTGAAAAGTGGATCAACAAAGCCAGTGTTTCATTATTGACTTTTTTTTACATGAAGCGCGTTGAAAATAGTAACACATGCCTGCCTTTTTAAGCAAAATATTTTGGATATATTGGACACACTGAAACATAAAGATTTTGCTTCCAATGCTGTGCTTAGACATCCACAAGAGAGTCCCCACCTCTTTAGGTATTTCCATTCCCTTTGGGGGGGGGCGGGGCAGGCAGGAACTTTCTAATTTTTTCCTAATGTGAGGTAGAAAGACATTAAAAGAATGAGGTTTTTTACACTTTTCTGTATTTTTCCACCAACATTGCCTTCAGCATGTATCACATAACGAGAATGCACTAATTTTCATTGATCTATGCTAACGTGAAACTTCTTTCTTTTCTTGGCACGTTGTATGCAAGGCTGATTTGAGTAAGTTCTTCAAGGAAATGTTCTTCATTCTCTTTGCTGTAAACATACCAGTTGACCTTTTCCCCCCCCCCCCCCCCTTTTTTTTTTCCCCCTGTTAAATAATTTTGCATAAAATTTGAAGGTAGGATTTTATCAGCATGGTAGTTGGGTAGTTCCTGCCAGACAGACAGGTAGTAATAACCCACAGTGGGTCATTAAAGTGATAAATGTATTAAAAGCAGAGCAAAACACACATGCTTCTCAACCTGGTAACCCTTCAGACAGAACTGCAGTAACAGAATGAGTTAAGAAAAATATTTTAAAAATAAAGGTGTATTTTTTCAGTAACAATGATATGTAAAATCCTGATAACTGCCTTGAAATCCACTGCCTTCTGTTTGTGAAAGCATCCAAACTATTGCAGAAATTCTGCATTTCACCCAGTTTACAATGCCTGCCGCTTGGGTCTGCCTCACATGTAGTACATGAGAAATGTCTTTAGCCTAAATTTTCATTCATAGACTTACTTCACCATGTGCATTCTCTCTTCACTGGTATTTTTATTCTGGTTACTCTAATAACCACTTCTGTGCATACCTGTAAGAGACAGGATGCTTTTAACCAGTTTCCTGGACTTTGTGGAGTTTTATAAGGGGGAAATTATATATGCAGATGGCAGAAATTTGTCTATTTTCTAAACAAAGAGCTTTAGGAAGAAAGAAATTGCAGTGAGAAGAAAGCCTTGGGAAATAAATGATTTATTGGAGCAGCAGCAGAGCTGTGGAAGGACAATCTACCAGCCACTTCATTGCACCTCCCACCAGCTTTATTTGCTTTTCTCAGTTTCTCCCCCTGCAGTGTTAGCATCTCCTGCTTGCTCTGCTGACACGGGTAGCCACCTCGATGCCTCCTCCTGAGTGGCACATGGAGCTCATGGGGTTGAAGTATGTTTTCCCTTCTGGAATTCATTCAGAGACATCTGGGTGGCGTGTGTTTGTTATCCCACCCCTTTGGCCACCCTGACTTGCGGCTGAAGTTGCAACAGGTACCCTGAAAGCCAGCAGAAAAAATGGCATGAAAGCACAGATGGCTGCAGGTGGCCATTTCTTAAATTGCTGCTGACCTTCACTAATGACCCCTGCCAGTGCCACTGGCTGAGGGTATGTACTAATTCATTCACTTAAGGATATTGCTGAACCAGATTTAAGGCATTCTCGCTTGCCATGGATGGTTTCATAAAAATATCATGGGAAAGAGTCATTCATTCCAACCTCTTGGTGCAAGGCAGCACCAACCATATCCAAACTGTCCTCAACAGGCATTGTCTGTTCAAACCCTGATGGCCTAGGCTTTATATCCTTCCTCGAGGATGTAGTTAGTGAATGATCTAAATCCGCCATGCTGCAATTTTTATCTCATCCCCCATGAACATGGAGAACCCATTCCATGCCTTTTCAGTGATAACTTTTGGTGTGTTTGGAGGCTGTTGTCACACATTTCTGCCCTAAACCAGCCCAGTTCCATTCTCATCACTGACCTCTCAGCTCACACTTCCAAAGGTGTTGCCTGTGCCTCACTTGACATGCAGTGCCCCTGCTCCAGCTTAGACCTCACCTTAAAAAACATCACTCTAGGTTTGTCCAGGTGTGACAAAAATGCTCCTTTGTTGACCATCCTGAACATAAATGAGGATACTGAAACATCCTTACAGCTTGTATGTGAAGCAGGGCTTCCTCCCAATGGTGTGTCGTTGGATCTGTGAGCTTCAGGGAATATTTCAGCTGAAACATGGTTTCCTAGGAAAATGTCACATGAGTGTCAGAAGCTTTAGTAAATCAATGTACAAGGCACCTACCCCATCCCCAGGCCCAATTTCTTTGACATTATTTGGCCTCAGAAAACCTGTGTTTGTTATACTTCTCCCTGTTACCTTCAAAGCACGCACTTTTTTTTATTGTTATTTTGGGGAGAACTGAAGTTTATGTGATGGATCAGTAATTCCTGAGTTCCTCCTTTTTCTCCTTTTTTTAAAGTTTCATTTCATAATACAAGAACTCAACTGATTAAACACAGGATGTATCTTCACATTTTTTCATATGAGCCAAATACCTCTGATGGAGCTTTGCACTTGCGGTTATGGACTTCGCAAAACCTGGCACAAACTTAAATATCTGCTTCTTTGAATTCATTCAGACCTTGAAGATGCAACTTTTTGACAAACATTTATTCTAAAAGAGACACAGAAACAAATAGTAAGCATAAGGGTTACTAATGTGATTCTTTAAAATCACGTACAAATTAATAAATATATTATTTCTGAAATGATCAGGAAAAAAGGTAAACATTTATTTAAATGCCTAAGTGCCTAAGGTTTCTAATGGCAAAATTGGAGTGGGGGTTAAAAGCTTTGTCTCCCCCCTGATGCTTAAAAAGGACAAAACAGGTGGCAAAAACATTTCTATGGAAAATGGAAAGAATTTAACCCACCCAACAACTTGGCACTGAGATGGAGCTGTTCCTTTTGTCTTCTTATGTGTTCTACTAAGCACCATATTTGGGTGCTTTCCAATTACAGCAAATCAATATGTAAAATTCCTATTTTGGTCAGTTTTCTTGCAGTCTATCATGGTACATGTTCAAATATAAATTAAAACAGATCTTTTTTCCAAAAGAAACTCCTGCTTAGTAGAGGAAAGAGAGGCAGACTTATGCCAGTGGAGTTTTTATTGCTTGCATAAATGAAAGGAAGAAGTGGCAAGATGTGTATGAAGTGGTGGGGGAGTATAAATACAGCCATGTGATCATCCTGAATAAGTAAGATGGACTTGTGGCCATGGTCCTGATCTTATCTGAAGATGAGCTAGAGAATACTGAGCCCAATATTGCTGTCATAGAAAAAAAATAAATTAGTTTTCACAAGAGTTGGTGGATGTAGTGCTGAAAACCACAGAGCATTTTTGTGGCCAAGCCAGTGAGGTATATATGCTTACTTTTAAGCATACAGTTTGTCCCATTTATTTCACCTCCAGCACGCACGGAAAGCATATACTCTCGCTGGGGAACCTTGCAAATTGACAGGTTTGAGAAGAGAAATATTTGATCTATAGAGAAAGCATGAAAGGAAGGAAAAGAGGTGGCTGTGAGAAACAGCAGAGAATGAAGGATGTGTCTGTTTACTTTTCTAAGATGATACGTTTCTCTGACAGTAGCAAATAAGTCAGTAACTCCATAAATACCAGTATTAAGTAAAATTGATGCTTTTAGTAATTGAGCCAAATACAAAAAGATTAAATTAACTCTTACTACAATTCCTGTGATTTAAAATCAGTTATCTCAGGGACAAATTGCTCTGCAAAGTTTTTCAAAGAGTCTGTTAACTTATTTAATGTGGAGTTGAAATTCTGGCATTGCTCTAATAGTGTTCCCACATTCCGTTCAAGAGATCCCATCAGATGGTTTGCATAGCTATTTTTAGTTTTTAATAAAGAGAGGATAACACATGACTTACCAGAAAAGAAAATACATTTTTGCTACTTTAACCTTATTTAAGTTGTATTTCTAATCTAAAGAAAGAGCCTTAATCCATGAAATAGCCATAGCGTATAGGAGAGTTCTAAATTAACATTGGCTAGACGCATCCAAGCCTAGTTTAGATAAATGAAAAAGTGAATAAAAGGGACATTTCTGTGTATAGTTCATATAAATAAAAAAGTAAATAAAGAGACATTTCTGTGTATTTTAGATTAATAAAGCTGAAATGTACAGGGGTGAGTATTATAAACACTTTTATTGAAGGCGCATGTTAAAAATAATATGTTCTGCAGTTGACCGTCATCTTGTCATTCACAGCAACAGCCACATGTGAATAATGTTTATCTTTGGTTTTAGGGAAAGGAATTTCATTGTCATACTGAAGATTTGCACAGTTTGAATTGCGATATTATTTGTCCTACAACAAGGTGTAATGAACAAGTATGTATTGCTACTACAGCTTACAGGTATAAGTAGTTTATTAATAGGATTTACAAATTTGCATTACTGCTGCCAAACAAGAGCCTGTCCAGGCATGTGTACTTCTTCCTCCTTAGTATTTTAGTACTGACCAAACTGACGGGAATTTGGTTGGTTCTAAAACCTTACTTCACAGGGAGCCTTTTCCTACAGTGATGGAAACCCCTCGCCGCAGCTGGAAGAAGCAGTGTGCCTGCCGGTGTGTCCCACCGGCCCTGAGGACATGGGTGGCGGGGGGTGGGGGGGTGGGGGGTGGCGCGTTTGGCCCCCTGGTGTGCTGGGATCGTGGCACAGCTGGGCTGCTGTGTGGGGTGGGAGAGCCGTCTCTCTGCCTGTGTCACTGAGAACGGATCTGCTGGGCTGTGAGATACCCGAGGAGCTAATTTTTCCCTTGCCAAGAAAGGTGGAGCAAGGCAACGGTGACCACCAAATACGTTTTTGAGCAGATGAGTAGCAGGAGGGTAAATTAAGGACAAAGTTTGGAGATGCTTTTTGCTTTATGGGGTTTTTTTGCACTTATACAGTGTAGGAACAGGGATACAATTTACAACCAACCTTTTTTGCTGCATGAAGTCTGTGAAACTTATTCATGTTTGTGACCTGCAGGTGAAGCTATGCCAGGAGGAAAGGTTTGTCGTTTGAATGGAAAAGTACCAACCTGATGAACATAAAAGAGACTGAGCAGTTCCTGGTCAACCAGTTTTATTAGGCAGCAGCTTCTAAGATGAAAGCATCTGAATCCCATGGAAACAAGCAGAGAAAGAATCAGAGTCAGGCAGCCTTTAAGTGATAATATTTGCAGATGTCATGAAGACCAAGGGGGTGGTAAATCACGAAAAGGGCAAAACATTGAAATAAATTATTTGGAATAGCTAGTGAGATAAACATAAGCAAATATATTTCTAAACAGCCAAATGCAAAGCTGTGGCACTTAAAAACAAAGTGTGTAAGAAACGTTTAATTGCTATGAGGGATCCTTTAGGAGATGCCTTGATTTTGAAAAGGTCTTAGGGGTCATGGTGACTAATCAGCTGTGTAAGATCTACAGCCAGAATCAAATGTTAATTGGATTTATGAGTAGAATTGGATCTATGATTACAAGGATTTCTGGTACTTGTGAGAGTGATATTGCCTCTGTGCTTGGTACCGACTTACATGCAGCTGTGGTATGGCACCTGGTGTCTTTGTCCACAGTCCAAGACAGATGATTATTGTTTAGAAAGGGGGCAAGGGAGAGCCTGCAAAGCACCTGAAAGACCTCAAAATATTCTTTATAGTTAAAGACTCAAGGAGTTTGTTCTGATGAACAAGAGAATTTGAGAGATAACTTAAAGCTTGGAGGTTCCAAAATAGGAAAGAGGTCAAGGGGGTTCTTCACTCTATACAGGAGCGATCAGAAACTCTACCTACTAAAAGTTTAAAATTAGGGATGGAAAAAAAGACAGATTTTGAAGCAAGGATAAATTAATCATTGGAATAACATACTAAGGTTTGTGGTTCAAAATTTTTAAACGAAAGACTGGGTTTTATTTTAAAAGAAGTTTTCATTGAGACTCAGGTTTATCTTATGACTTGACCTACAGAGAACTAAATAATCAACCACCAGTATTCTATGCCTGTAAAATCTTCTATAGTATATATAGTGTGTAATCTCTACTGACTAGATAATCACCAGGGAATCTTCTGAGTTTATAAACATGGAAATATAATACATCTTCTGTAGGTTAGAGGAAAATCTATTTTATTAGAGCAAATAGGGGCATACAAATATCCTCATCCTGGCCCCCAAGGAATATTTTTCTGTCGTTAAAAGAGGTCTGGGTCACTATAAAACCCAGAGTATTAAAAATCATACAGCTGAGGCACGTTTTCTGCATCTTCCATCTTATGCTCCCAAGGACATCCCAGATGGTAATGATTGAATTTGTCTATTTATTAGACATGACAGCTTCCACTGATGAGGGTGTTTGTAATTCTAAGCAAAGAGCAGTTGCTGAGATGAAATGTCTATGACTTTCTAACCACAGAGTTGTTGCTTTGGTAGGCTACCGAAACAACAGTTCTGTGATCATTTAATACCAGCTCTGTGAGGCTGTACATCATGTAACAGTACAAATTTGATCGAAATCAGGCAAGAGCATCTGATTCCATTTTGGTTGGTTTAGCCAGAGCACATAGCACAGTGTTTACATTCACTTAATAATTTTATGTTGATTTTATGCCAGCTGCAGGAAGACAGCATGAAGTTAAGAGCTGCCTAGACAGAAAATACTTCTTCTATGTTAAATCTGCCAGGGCAAATTCTCTCTTTGATATATTGTTAACAAATCTGAATCAGTGGAGTGACTGTACCAGTATATTGCATTATTATGACTACAGTGGCTTTGCGATCCGATGCTAAGTACCCCACAAAACAGATTCACTGTATTGTCAAACTACAGCTTGAGAGCCAAGCTGAACTGAAAGTTAAAACAGAGACGCTGAAGAGTAATCTCATTGTGCCTGCTCTCCATCCACTGCCAGGCCCTGAGATACCTTTGAAATTGCCAATGATCCCTGAAAAGAAAAAAAATAAAAAATAAAAAGCAAAAAAAATCTCCAGGCAAAACAGGACCACTTACAGGAAAATAGCTGGAGGTAAGGATGGTTTACTCTGAACTTCCTGCGTCAAAGTCAAGTTGTGTCCCTTTAGATGTCAACCGTTGTTTGGAAGAGGTTAAATTCCCTCATGTTTGACCTACATAGAGTTCTGGCGTTTGGGAAGGTACTGTGTGAGCTGGGCATGCCAATTAATTTTAAGGATGGTAGTAGTCATAGTAAATGAATGATCTGCAAGGATTAGTAACTTCTCTGTCAACTGGCTGAACAATTTTAGAAACCGTACAGGTGAGTTGGTTGGAGGTTGGGCCACAATTATTATATTATTTTTCAAAGCTGGAAGGAGGCACGGTGACGAAGATACGCTTTGAAATTACCTTGGGAGGAACTATTTCATAAAAGCCAGCAATACAGACATCAGTATGGTCAGTATAGGAATGAATTCTAGTGGGCTGATTTTTAAGGATGAATGTCTTGGACAGTCTGGAATTACAATATCAGTATTTACAATGTAGGAAGCATGAGAAATAAGGACTTCAAGAAGTCTGGACAGATAGTGAGTGCAGTCTTTGTGGTGGAAATCTGCAATGAGACCACTGATCTCCATGGCAGTAGATGAACTTGCCCCTGTGAAAGCCAGATCAGGTTCTATGTCATTTTCTACATTTTGAAAAAGAATTTTAAAAACACATTTCAGGGTGTGGAATGGTCCCAGACAAGGGAGTGTCACCTTCTGATCGGCTGAATTTCACATGGCTTTTATTATGTGGCTCCACAAAGGCTCAAGTCTTTATGAAGAGGCATTAACCTCCATGTAGCTAGAACAGTTGCATGCCAAGTCCTCAAAGCACAAAATTCACATTACTGGGTAGTTTTTGGAGTATCATTTTGAAGACCCCTGAAAGCACCACTTAACAAAAATATGCAATAAGTCTGATGGTCCTTTTCTTCTTTTACTAGGAGGTCCAAGGGCTCCCATTCTCATGTAGTTTCAGAATGCAGAGTCTCTAATATATACAATACGTAGGATACATCTTGCCTATTTTTTTTGGCTTACTTTCATCCCACATTGAGAAAATGCATGGCTAAAAATACTTCAGGATGCTTTCCAGGGAATACCACCCATGTGTCCCTCAAGAGACTCCTCTTTAACATTCCTTAACCCACATGGTATTCAATGTTTCCAGTGACAGACTGTGCCTCCATAAATAAGCTACATAAGTTCCTAATATGAGTTATGCATTGCATACAGTGGAATAACTGCCTTAAAAGAATGTTGAGGCTACAAAAGGAAGCAGTCACAGAGGTAAGAAATGCCAAAATTAAGGCAGGCTTCGCAAACTCAGTATGGTCCTGCTGTGCAAATGCCCAGTCTGAGCCAGTCTCTCATTATGGCTTATTTTTAACTCCTGATTCATTCCAACTACAGGTACTTGCTAGTCACCGGATTAGAAGCTACTTGGTATTTTTTTATAATCCTCATTTGTAGTAACCCTTCCTAGTGGCTCTTACTTCCCATCCATATGGACTAGGAGTAGAGAAGTCAGTCAGCATGAACATGGCTTAGTTGATGAACCCCGTTCACTCTGATCCTCTCTGCGCATCTTCCCTTGTTGGTGTGGCAAAGCTGTGTTCAGAGCTTCATGGGACATGCAAAATAACTCATCTGTATTTAAAGGAATTTTCCTGCTGTGTTTCCAAACACCTCCTTTCAAACAAGGCCCTAGCAGTGGAAAGCATTATGTAAGCCACGCCTAGAGATGCTACCAGCTCTTTTTCCACCTCACATAGCATCACTCTCACAACTACCATAGGAAGGAAAACCTGACCCATACATTGGCAGCGTCTGTTCATAAGCCATCCACCTTTGACCTTCTGGGTGGAGTTATTTTCTTGAGGGAAGTAAAGACTCCTGCTTCCTGATGTATTGAAGCTCTTCAGTGAGTATCCCTCCTTCCGTCATCCCTCTTGCTTTCAGAGAACCGATTCCTACAGCATGGGTCCCAGGAAGAAACAGAGTTTCATCCAAATTCCAGGTCTGCATTTTTTCCATGAGCAGGCACCAATCCGTGTCAGGCCGCAGGAAAAAAATCCCACCACCCAAACCTTTTGAACAGGCAAGAAAATATAATCTGTTTGAGAAACTGTTGTAAAACCAGATGTCTAAAGGGGTGCAAAGCATTGCTGCTGCAATTAGTGATGAGATGATTAATGATTCCAAGTCTTTGGGATACAATTAATCCCTTTCATCAATTCATCTAGGTGTATAAAAAGAACGTGTAGGATTTGACTTCTTCCTAAAAGCTGTGCAAATAGCCTATTTTGCATTGGTTCACAACAGATTCAGGGACAAATATGACACTGACATACAGAACTTTGCAGAACCTCCCTTGACATTAAAACAGGCAAAAAACTACCCTGCTCGGTTAATGGGGGGAAAAAATCGCACCACAGCACCATAGCTCCAAGCAGCCCTCGGCCACTCTGCTCCAGTTGTGGAATCTTTCTGTTTGGCCTCTGGAAGGGTGAAGGCACCCTTATTCACATCTTCTGAGGGGGGAGTGGGAGGGGTGGTGAAGACAAGCCCTACCAGGCTTCTCAAAGTCCAGTGCCTTTTAGGGAGGGGAGGCTTCTTGAGGCAGGGAAGGAGAGCTGCCAGCTTTGCCTTGAGCAGGTGTTTTCTACCTGATGTTACTGAACGGGTCTTCAAACAGGGCTGTGCAGAAGCTGTAAGATGATTTATTTATATTTTCCTATTTTCATAATCTGGTTGCTTACTGTGAGATCAAACATTGCTTATTTGCATCTTACTGTCTCCAATACAACTCCTTTGAAGCAGACCTGTCTAAAAAGGTTATCCACGTGTGTCTGTAGCCTCCACTTTCTCAGGGAGCCTTAGTAATCTGCAGTTACAGATATTAAGATCGACTTCTTCTGAGATTGTGGGGTAAAAGCATGCAGAGCCTGCCTAGTGCTGATACCAGTTTTACACGTTGAATTGTTGAAGCTGAGGAAGCTGCAGCTGCCAAAAAAATGGGAACATTTTTAAATTCGGGCATCACATGGACCCAGGAAAATTCTTCCTTAGCAAATGAAATGAGGACAAACAGCAAAAGAGAGGTACTTCATCACTGATTTTATCAGCTAACTTTCCCTCAAGGGTGCATCAAGCTTCTTTTTTTTTTTTTTTTTTTTTTTTTTTCCAATCGACTCTGCCACCCTGTATGGAAGGGGGAAGTCATCCATGACCTCAGTCATCCATCCAAAGCTGGTTCACACTATAGGTGTGCATGGGAAGGTCAGTCCCCTCACACCAACCCATTTTGCTATGAGGAGGCAGACTTTCGCACTCTTCACCTCCTGTACTTGGGCAGAGTGGCATCTCCTTTCGCACCTCCTCCTGCTTCTGAATTCACCACTGAATTCTCCAGGGCAAAGTGTATGCCTGAACTGGTGAAAGTTATCATGGGACTGGGACTGCAATGTAAAGGTGGCCACGGCACGCAGTTATTCTGTATTTATCCCTGATGGTAAAGGAAGTAGAAGTAATGAGGAGAGGTATGATGGTGGAAGGCAGCAGGAAGGAGATGGCTTTTCAAAGGTGGGAGAATGCAAATGGAAATCTACTGAAGCCTAGTTAGAGGGAAGGGAAGATGGGAACTGAACAGAGGAGGAGTGTATATATACAACAGTCATTGCGTTGTTTGTACGTACGTTACAGTTGGTGTCGTGTTCTATGTGCCTCTGCATAGCCTTCCCATCAGCAAAGACGTGAAAAGAATATATAGGTTTCTTTTTTCACATACAGCTTTCTAATTCACTCAACCATACCAATTCCTTTGCACCTCAAGTAAGCAAGTGAATACAAGAAGACAGAAATAAATGAGAATCTAAGGAAGACACACTCTTCACACTCTCACAATCATCAGACTAAATGTATCATTTCTGCAGCTCTATGGAAGGCAATGAAGCTGAAATTAGTTCTTCATGCATGAATTACGGTACTGCATAGTGATTTTTAGGCATCCATAAAATGCAGCATAAATAGTTTATGCTCAGTCCTAAGGGGGAGGTGTTTCATTTGTTTACTTCTGTTAGGTCATGGTTATTCTGCAAGCTCAAGGAAATATCTAATCGAAAATTTTAGTACAAAGAACTATTTCAAAAAAAAAAGGCAGAAAAGAGCTGCAGAGTGATAAAACAGCAGTTACAATGTACCTCTATTTGAAGAAAGCTGGAAAAATGGTTTAGAAAAATACAGAGGTGTGTAAGCCCAGAAACTACAGGAAAACCAAGCAAAGTTGTTATAACCATTTTTATTTGTTCATGACAGAAGAAAATTAGAGAGACATGAAAGGCAGCAGAGGCATCATGCCAGACAACTTTCTGATGGATAATGGTCAATCCAATCTTGTTATTTTGTGCTCTTTCTTTGCCTATGCCTAGCATCCATCCATTAGGTTTTGCTGTAGTCACAACCACATCTTGAACATAACCTTAGAAGGATTCAAGTCTTAGATTTTCTTCCTGAAGGAATAAGACATTCATTGAGGTGGAGGAGAATTGGAAGTCAGCAGCTTTTAATATAGAACAGACTCCAAATTCAGGTTGTTTGATTAAAAGTAATCAAAACCAAAAAACTGCAAAAAATTGGATTAGCAGGATAGAAACATAAACATTGAACACGATAATAACCAATTTAAATGAAACGCAAGTACATAAGGAGGCTAAACCTTACAGTCACAATCTGTTGCGTTAGTGCACAGACACATCGACTAGTGAATTCTGTTGTTTCTGGTTCTTAAAGAAAAAATGTCACTTTGTGTCCTCTGACTGCATCTGAAGTCAATAAATCCATCTGCTGCCTTTCACGCATGCAGAACGCATTTTCATCCCCTCCAAGCCATGTTCATTGGCCAGCTTGATATAATTAAATAGCCTGCATGACACATTCAGATGCTTGAATTTAAGCCATTAATTTAAGTATGCATATTGCAGTCTCTCCCAGGTACAGGAGGAAAGGGGAGCACAACACAAACAGCAATAGTCCTCAGGTGTGTCCCTTGCTAGTATAGGTTGTCAAATGTGATGTTAAGGTATTTGACAGATAACAAAGATAGCAGTTGATTTCAACAAGTGCAGTGTAATGTAATTTCTTTTTGTAAAACCCTCTCCCAGTGTTCTTGGTAGTGTCTCTGTAGACTGAGGGGAGTGTGGAGAATAATGTACATCTCCTTCCATTAAATGAACACCTTTATTCAAAGGCAATATGTTAACTTGTCAAAACTCATCATCCTCATGCTACACAATAAAACATTCTTTAATGCAACACAGGACTATGTTGTCACCTAGCTCACCTATAAGGAAAATTCTAAGCAAGTTTTCCCCTTAGAAAATAACCCCTGTGAGATGTTAATTGTTTGGAAAAAGTTGGAATAAACCTGAATTGAACCAGTCTTAACATACTAAATTATTTTTTATTCTTCCCCATCTACATATTTCTTTTGACCCAAAGCATATTTTCTCCTTTTTTTACAGAGAAGCTTGATTTTTGTTCCAATTTTGGGAGAAATGCAAGCCAACCAGCTGTCAACAAAGACTGTCGCATCTTATTCAAGACTAAAGTTACACAGAATTGGTGATCTTTGATATTGCTCCCACAAATACTGTGGTTGCTTTTCATCAGGTCATGTGGACACAATTTCTTTTTTAGAATAACACCATTGCTGAAGTACCCACACAACTCCGCTCCTGACTTGTTGAATCCATAACTTATGTTTTATATCAGGTTGTTTGGCACAGAAGTAGAATGAAAACCTTTTGGAAGAGAGAATGTTTTTAAGATAAAAATTGCTTTTCTCAACCAGAAGAATAAAACCAATCTAGGTAAGTTTGTGCTTCATGACTGAAGTTTTGTCTCTTTGTCCACATTTTTGGCTAGATCTGACACATCCCCCACAAGAAACTCTAGATCTCAAGGGAGAGAAGAAGGGAAGAGACTGCAACCTATTATTCACCTGTATGTTACAAAAATATCTTTCATGTGTCAAGTGGTATGACGTAGGTGGTATAATTTGGCATTATCATGCATTGCTACTTGTCTATCACCACACTTTTTAAAACTATCCCTTTCATTGGTATGGTTTCTACACACGAAGTGATTTCACTTTTTACTTTACTGCAAAAAAACAGATTTCAAAATACTAGAAGCAGCTCAGAATAGGACTGACTAATCTTTGCTAAAATTTATATACCTATATATAAATGTACATATAAAATATGATTTCCAAGTTTTTATTTTATAGGTATTTATAGAATGAGAGGTTTCTATTTTATTAACCAAAAGAATGAGTTTGCAAATCTTTGCGACAAGGATTTAAAGCAAACCCACGCAGTAACAGGGAACTGAATTCTGAGGTTTAAATTAGATTATTAGTCGAACTGACTATTTTACAATCTACTTGGGAAGGTACTAGACAAAAAGCTTTCATGGCACTTCACCTTTCCATGACCTATGTAGCAATACGGGCTCCGGTTACTTGGGCAACCGATCAACAACTTCACCTTGGCTGTGCAATGCTGGGAAGAGATTAAGAAAAGGAAACACAAAGGAGGGAGTCAATTTGAATAGAAAAAACCCAATGCATAGGATCATGAGCAGGCAAGTAGTTTTAGTTGTTCATAAGTGCAAGGAAAAGGACCCAGTTCTTACAACATGACAGTATAAAGCTAGATGGCATTTAAAGAGGTGGCAAAACAATTTCAGAGCCCCTACTCATCAAGTCTTAGCAAAAATACCAGATTCTAGTTATATAGGGGATGAGAAATGATGGGACTATTTTGTACAAGTACAAAACAAAGCATGCAGATGATATCCTCTTCTGGCAGTAGGGAAACCTTGAACTTTAGAAGGTCTAGGTTGCTTATCTGGGGCACACCTTACTATTGTCAAAATTCATAGCATTTATTCTAAGACTACCTGATAGCACTGGACTAAAACCTGGGGTTTTCCACTTTAGAATAGTGACCATATGATTCAAAGAGATGGGATACACATTCGTTGTATGTTTAACTTCAGTATTATCAAAATTACATAGACTAGAGATACAATTGTATTTCAACTTCTCATTCTATTTTGTCTCCAGTCCACAAAGTCTAGATTAATTTTTTTTTAAATGGTTCTTCAGCAGCAAAGTCCATGGGAAACTGCTTTTTACCTTGCACAATGAACAGCCTTTCGCCAGGAGGGCATAGAGATGTAATCCTAGGAAGAACCAGGTCAGTATGAATCCAAGTCTCCAGCACTCTTGCACACTTCTGGGGAGACTACAATACAAAACCAGACAATGGCTAGAAGTAGTGTGGGATGTAATCTTTAAACCAAAAGCTCATACAGTAAGTGTGGATGCATGTACAGTCTATAAGGCATCTGATCTGGTACCTCTTGGCAAGGTAACTGAGAATTTAGAACAATCAAAAATCAAGGTAATAATCAGTGGTTCAAAAATCCACTAATTGAAAGGTGTCTTATTATCATTAAAGGCTTGCTTTATTAGGTCCTAAAGGGATTTGCTTTTGCTCTATAATGTTATCATCAGTAATTCTGAAGCAAACAAGCATACTCTATTGTAACTGTTTCCAGATGACACATGGTTTGCAGGAACGACAAATAATGCAGAACACAGGTGACTGAGCCCTCTCAATCATTTGATAAGCTAACTATGCAAGTTTTAGGGCAGCCATGTACAAAACAATACTTTGAAGAATGAAGCAAAGCATCTGAGGTCATGGAAGCTAGAGAGTGAACATATGCTCTCAGCCTGATCCTCTTAGTAAGGGTGGACACAATCTTTACTGTATAATAGAAAACTGTATTACCTTTGACATTGGTGCAACTGTCACTGTAATATAGTGGCTAGACTTGACACTGGCCTGAGCACTGTAAGTGTCCAGTAAAGAGTCACAGAAAAAAGGATCAAAAGGTTACAAAGCTTACAAAATAATCTGAAAAAATTGTTCACCATCTAAGTTAGCCTTAACCTCTCATCATTGGAATTTCTTGCACCTTTTTCTGTTGGAAGAAAGACTCCTCTGTAAACTAAATTGTTCTTCCATGTAACAAGAATTAGAACTTGTGATCAAGCTAAATCAAACTTTTGCTTAGGCAAGCAAAGAAGATTGAGCCCACTGTTCTATTTTACTGCAATGCATATTTTTTAATCTCTCAATCAGTCTAGGCTCCTGCTATATGCTCTTAGTTTTTGTGGGAAGTAGACGGTTGAGGGTCTCTTTTCTGGTATTTGTGGTTTGGCAACAGTTAATGCAAAAGGATCTCCTTGTATCCTGAACAAGGAAGGTAACTAACAAAAAGGTGAGCCCTGTTACTGAAAATACTGCTTATATGTTTCTTTCCACTCTTATTAAGCCAATTATTTTAGTGAGTGTGCTCTCAGACAGGGTCAGGCATCTAACCTCAGACTAAGGATTATTCTGTGAAGGTTTATGCACAAATTTGACTTCATACACTGCAAGTTCAGAGACATGGTGTTTCTGCTGAGTAACATCAAGTAAACATCAGAGCTCTTTGAGCCCAAACTTAGCCCTGTCTTTCTGCACTTTCCCTTCCATTGTCTTTCTGCAGAAACTAGAATGCCATTGTAAATACTGGCATTAACTTTAACAAGCTTGCAGTAGCTCAAAGTGAGCTTTGTCCCATCTGTGCAGATTAGTTAGGAAGCTTTTCTTGGTTGATTTTGTTGTTGTTGTTGTTGTTGGGGGGTGGGGGTGGGGTTTGTGTGTGTTTTTTGTTTTGGTTTGGTTTTTTTTCGAACTAAGCACTGAGGGCAAAACCTGCTACTCTGAGGAACCCAAAGCATGGAGTTGACTTCTGCTGGTTGCCTACTCTGAAGCTAAGGACACTTCAGTCATGGACACAAAGCACTGTCAGTTGAGAGCTCATCTGCAGTATCCTCTGTCTTTTTTAAGTCTGGCTAATTCTATGACTGAAATAAAGACAACAGGGTCTATTTTTGGTTTTAAATGTAATTTATTATGTAATTGTTGCTCGGTAAATGAGCTTATGTGGGATACAATAATATAGAATTTCAACCTTACTTTAAAATCTGTCTTACAAATCAGTGTCATGTTGCTACTGGTTTAAGATCAGCACTGTCAAATATTAACAAAATACAGGAAATATGTCCTTCTTTTTCAGGAAATGCTTGTATCATTGAGTCAGTAAAACTGTTTCAGCTTAAGAGAATCAGATTTAAATACTACTTACAGACATGCCTAACGTAACAGCAATAAAGATTACTGGTATATTAAGTGTTTGCTTAAATTCAGAAGCTAACAGACAAACTAACAATGTATTAGTTTTTCTTTTCCTGTATATAACATGATATAACTTCTTGATGAAGCATTTACTATTAAAACATTTCTGAAAGTATTTTCAGGAAATGCACTTTCTGTACAATATACCAATTTTGGGTCTTGTGCAATATTGCACATAATAGAGGTATCTTTTATATACATATATATAAATATATAGATGGCTGAAGGGGGGAAAACAAAGAAAACTATGCTTTTTTAACAGGGATAAACATCAGTATTTCATTTGCACCAACATAATTTATGTCATTTGGTTTTGAATCCTAAACCACTTTACTTAAATGTAAATAAATTTAAGTTAAAATATACATGGTATCATTAAATTGATGAAACTTCTGATCATAACCCTGCAACTCCCTCAACTTTTCCTCTCTTTTCCTGTATTGCAACTGGAGACAGGTTATAAGATACAGGCTGGATCCTCGTTACTACTCAGCTTTGCCAATGGGAATGTCACACTTCTAGTTCCCAGCATTAAGCCCACAAGTTATTTACTCTAACTGCTCTTCTACTATGTCCTTCTCCCTGTGGTCTAAAGTGTGATTCTGGTTCCACTTCCCACTGCCAGCATTCAGCTCATTTATGCCTAGAAAACAATGAGAAAAATAAAGAACAACGATGATGGATCTGTTATAGCCAGGGAGCTTGCTTTATGCTCCAGCCACATTTTGGTGATTGGTGCAATCACCTTTATTGCCCCAACAGGTCCTTTCCAGACCAAACATATAACATTTCACATCCTTCCCTTGCTTTGTAGGACCTCAACAGTAGATTTCCAACCATTATTGCCCACTTGCATCTGTCTGTCATTTTGCCTCTCTTCCAGTTTATTTCACATATTCTGACATGATCCAAGAAAACAACAGATGGCAACTTCATCCAAGTGGGTGTTATCCACAAGGGACTGCAAAACAAGAGCTTGTTCTCTAATAACTTCCTGCCTTTCAGGTTACAAGTTTCAGAACCTACTGCAATTCTATAATGTGAGTCTCAGAACTGAATTAGGATAGAGTGATCGGCTTAGGCACGGTAAGATCTGCTATTGACTTCAGTAAACTGGGATTAAGACCTGCCCTTAAACCAACTTTTGAATCTAACCTCTATTGACTAGATTTGGATGTGGGTTTTCTAATGCACAATGCATGAGTAGCGATGATAATACAGCCCAGCAGGAGAAACAGAAGCAGCATAAAGAAAAGTAGGAAAATGAGAAGTTGGGTGGTTATGAGGGAAACATCTGTTAAAAAACAGCTGGCACATTAAAAGGCTTGGGAGAGAAGGGAAAGAGGAAAGGAAGAATGAAGGAGAGAAGGAATGAAGGAAGAAAGGGGGAAGGGACAAAGGAGGGAAGGAGTAAAGACAAAAGGAAGGAGAGAAGGATGGGTATAAAACATAGCAAGAGCATATTTAGTCATACAGTGGTTTTGCACAACTACTTCTCCTGAGCACAGTTCCAATTCTTCAAAACGTGAAAGCTTCCAGTTGTGCCAAAAACCCCAATGAAAATAAATGCTGTGAAAGAGTTACAAACAATGAAACAGATTTTTATTAGATGCGCCTTGGGTAGAAGTGGGACAATATCTATATCAAGTCCTGACAAGTAAGGAAAAGTCTTCCTTCTGTTCCTCAACAAAAAATATCCTTTTGATCAGCAAAGAAAAAGGAGTGTAAATACTCTGGGCTACATACAGTGCTTAGCTATAAAATGGGGAAGTATGCATATGAAGCACGAGAAAATTTAGCTCAGGTCACATGAATTTTTAGCTTTTTCTTCTTTTGCTGGGCTTGCTCAGCCTACAGTTTAACCAGTAAAGCAGGCTACAACTAATAAAATTAATAGCTGTTACTGAAGAAAGGGGTACATATTACTAAAAATAGTGTCAGAACACAGAAAAATACTGAGAATATAAAAGCAAAAGTAGGGGATAATCTTTAATTCTGGGATAAAGGGGGACACAACTGAACTAGAATTGACACCACTGGTGAGGTTTCAAAAGGCATACGAAAAGGAGCAATTAAATCAGATAAAGATGTAAGCAGCCAGTTGGCTTTGTCTCACCTGCCTTTGGGTGTCTGAAGTAACCCATTCAGACCTGAGCTAGTGAGGCAAAGTTTCCATTAGAAAGAAATAGACTTTTCAAGAGAACAATTAATCTGAACAGAGATACCTGCCTCAGGTCAAGATGAATTGCCCTTTCAGGGTGTCTATTTTTTTCCTTTGACTATAAGGTGGACCTTCTGTTGTCTGCTCAAACTTGGATGACTAATTTCTATTTTCTCAGGTTAGAGCAATTCAAGGCAACCCAGGATATAAGCTGTCACCAGATAAACCATCAAGAACTTTGTTGAGATGAGGAAGGCTTTTGTACTGGGTTGGGAAGGACTATGGTGTCTTGACCTCAGCCAAGAGCCAAACACCCACACTGCCATTGATTTACCCTCTTCTTGCATGAGACAGGGAATGAGTAAGCATCTGGGTGGTTAACAGGGTCAATCCACCACAACTTTAAGTGTTGGTCAGTCTTGTACTAAATTCCTTTATTTTGCCTATTAGTCAGGAAGAATTTGTATGTTTGTCAATCTTCTTGAATTAAAAGATTGCTACATAATTGTTTACAAACCCCTGGAGCTATAAAAGCAATCTGCAATACTGCTATCATTAAACATATTTTGCACTATGCATTCCTTCTGTCAAAAAACAGTAAGAATCTAAATTATGGCTCTTTCACATGGACTTGTTAACAATAAGAAATCTTTCCAGTACCAAGAAATAGGGTTTGTGAAATACAGATGTTGTATTTTTACCAGCAACGTTTTGCCAAAACTAACACACTTAGCAAGAAATTAAAATTAAAATCTAAATTTCCCAATACTGACAAGGAAGTAAGACAAGCAAGAATGCTGGGTGAATTAATCATTAAATATGAATAGGGATGACTGTGTTTAATTTCTTATTTCTTCCACTTCATTTTTTTTGGTGATTTCAGTGCAATGAATGGTTTCTTCAGTTTGTCTCCCTCTAGTGGATTACCCCTTCTGTGTATCAGCAGTCTTTAAATTTTTTTTTCTTTGTTTGTACTGTGTGGCTACAATATTATTATAACTGAATAATCTATATACAGCCATGCCTCTATTCCATCCCTGATGACTGCATCTTTCAAGTTTATACTTATTCCTACTGCCCCAGGTATCAGCTATCTGGGCTACAATTCATGCAAAGTATTCTCAGTCCTCCTCTCACTTTAAAGAAGTATAATTATACCGTATTGGGTTTTGGTCATTCTTCTGTCTCCTGAATCAGTTCAGGGACTGGCTCAGCATGAAGCTCAGTGTAAAGCAGCCTTTTTAGTAGTCTAAATTAGGACATAGTGAAACAAAGTAAGGCTAGGCCCAGTTAAATCACATCACAAATATGGAATGCCTTTTCTAAGCCTCTGGCAAGTATAATTTTTCAGCAACATAGATATATTCTAGAGCTCGATGGATAAAACACAACATGGCCTACTCTATTTTTCAAAGGATCTCTCTGTAATTTGGGGAAAAAATACAATTGTAACAAACACAGAATCTGTCTTGGGCTTATTTGTATTATGATCTCAGAGTTGCAGTGGTGAATCAGAGCCCTTCTGTGTTTTAACACCTATAAACCACACCAAAAAGGCTATTTCCTGCCCCAAAGACCTTACACTACAAAAGGCAGGGTAGCCAAAGAGGTGGACTCAGCAAGCAGAAGGTGGCAATGGAAGCAGGTAATAAAAACTGACAGTGGATGCTGAATATTATCAGCATTAGCATGGGCTGCCAAATGTCTTTGTGACTGCAGTATTTTATAGGCAGAGGAAAGGTTTCAGGTTTATAAATGTGGATCTGAAGAAGGAAAAGCTTCTGACCACTGGTACTGCTATGTTCGAAGGTGCACACCGCTTCCAGAGCACAAGTTTTTTCCTGTGAATACATTCAAATTGTACTGTTGATCTCCTTGCCTTTCATGCTTATTCCAGATGCACTGCTCTTCAAGTAGGCCATTAAATAGATTCTGTTGTAATTAATCAATTAGCTGCACAAATAAATCTGAAGTTAGATAAATGCTGTGAGCTGCACTCTGTAACTGCTTATGAAGTGACACCCAGGTTGTTTGTTCCCTGCTCACTGGACTCCCACCTTCTCTTCTTCAAATCCCTTCTAGTACTAATAGGAATAATAATTATGAACGACAACAATAAAACTCACTGTTAAGTTCCTGAATACCAAGTTACCGAGTGAGCATGCTTTTACTTGGATGCATTGCCTCGAATGGCAGCGAGCTGATTCATCTTGCACCAGCTCAGAAATAGAGAGAGGAGATCATACTTATACCCACTCCCCTTCGTATGTCTACCTAGGAAGAAGGGATTTCAGGCACTGATTTAGCATGACAAATAGCGTAAGAGAGCATTAGTACCTTCCCCTCATCACCTACTGTACTAGCTGCTTCCATACCACACAACATAACGGTGGTTGGGCTGTCAGCCACTATTTATGCAATATAAATCAAGGCCAAGCACACTCAAGTCTTACAAAAAAAATCTTCCCTCACATGAACTCATTTATTGTTCTGCATGGACCAATTCTGCTAACGCCTACCCACTTGAATAACTGTACTCATTCTTTGAAATCAAAGTATGACTGACTAGTTGCATGCAAACTGGGTTAAGCCCTTAAATTCTGAGCTTTTGAAGACAAAACTTCATCTGACATGCTTTGCAGTGCTCTTGAACTACTTCAGTGTACTATGAAGTAAGAAAATCAAAGTAGAAATGAAGACAAGGCTTTTAAGATGTCCTTAAATTGACCTTCAGACAAAACCAATGCTGAACACTGAGAAAGGAATTGTGAATGAAGAAGAACAGTGTCCCAAGTGTAAATGAAAGCTCCACAATCCCATTTAAACATTCTTAGAACATTAATCCATTAAGATATTAGGACAGCAAAGGACCATTGTTCAGGACAGCAAGTGAAAGTCGAGATGGGATGGGTTACTCCTTCCAACAAAGGGAGATACCGTATTTTAATTCTGAAAATATATTCAGAGGAATTTGAGATCTTTTTTATTTAAGAGGCTCCACTGTGGGCTTTAAAAGTGTTCATTTTCAAAAGCAAAACCCATACAGCCACTCATAAAAGAAAGAAAAAAAAATCCACCTCTTAATATATGAGCTATAAACATGTACTGCATTACTTTAATCTCCTCATAATTACCATTTTCACATTTCTTTCACTTGTCATAAAATTGAATCTTCCCAGACAGACTGTCTGATAAAATTATATCGTTAGGTGCAGTACATCAAAGAGAGCAGGTGAAACTAAGTTGCATATTCACACACACTGAAATTCTGGTTGACCTAAAAAGAAAGAGGTTTTTGTATCTCCTGCCTCTTCTTTTGGAATCTATCTTCACTTAGTGCAGTTATTGTTTCTAATTTTCAATTTGAACTGTTTCATCTGAACATAATGAAGCCGCAAAACAAATAGCTGAAACAACAATCAGATTGTATACAGTTTGTCTTTGTCTAGTTTGTAAAAGACTGCTGCTCCACTGAAAACACTAAGAGAATTCTAATCAAGTCAGAGTTTCCCTGGAGGACCTGTGTTAAACAGTCTTGTACTGAGAAAGTAAAGATTGTACTTCACTTTGGATACAGACTTTATGAGAGATGAATATCAAACATTTTCAAGGTCTTATCTTTTAGAAAGAAAATCTCATCACAGCCTCATGACAGCTGGTTTGGCTTTTTTTATTTCTTAAAGTTTTTTTTAGGTCATTCTTTAAATACAGATTTAATAAACTTTCAGTTTAAAATTTCCAGCAAAAAAATTACCTCATTTATTCTAGTTTATATTAAACACAAGATTATAATAATGAAACTCTGTGTGGGATTTCAAATTTCAGGCCAGGTCATTTAGAGCTATTTTAAATCTGCACTTTTGTGCACCCATAGCCCGTGAAGGTTTTCATTCAGTGTTCATACAAGGCTAATGCAGTTGTGACGTGCAAGCCATAATGCCTCTTCCCAGAGATGACAGCACAGAAGGCACAATTTTGTGTATTTTATTTACATTGACAAGGTCGAGGGGTCAGGCTACTGATTATGAACTCTCCTGTTAAGACAGACCCTGAACATATGCCAGCAGGGGATTCGCTGGCAGCTCCCTTAAGCAAGGATTCCGGATATTAGTGTCTAAATGGAACAGTTGGGTGCTCACCTCAGCCTTCGTTCTGGGCTGAATATTTCACCATGTGTCACCCGCAGCTCTACCCTGTGGCCAGCCTGGCAGGTTGACGACTCTTCATGAAAGTAAGGCCTACAGCGTTCAAAGGTTCAGGAATGAGGCAATAAGTATTTTCATCTTTTGGGATTGTGTAAGCCCCACAAATGGCCTCAGGCCCTACTGAATTAATGTTGCAAGTTCCGCAGCTGAAGTTTTGTTCGTTAACAGCAAGTAAGAGCTTCTGAGATTGCCCCACAATTTATTGAAATTTTAAATGACCTTTGTGATACATTGAATTAGCCCATGCTTAACAGGGACAACACTGAATTACAAGGGGGTAAGATTAGTCTTGTCCTCAGGAACTTTGGCATTTTACTGACGATGATGTGTGACCAGGACACACGGCCAGTCACCCTTTAGAGATTATTCTGTGCAATATTCTGTAGATAGCAAAAAGCAATCCATCAAGACATAAACATTAGCAAAATCCAAGGTGTTTATTCTTAAGAAAAAAGGAAACCTACCATTTCAAGATTAAAACAGATAAAGATTGCAGGTAATCTTTGATCAGATATT
Source organism: Falco biarmicus (assembly GCF_023638135.1). Lineage (NCBI taxonomy): Eukaryota > Metazoa > Chordata > Aves > Falconiformes > Falconidae > Falco > Falco biarmicus. Next base: position 33,985,871 of record NC_079289.1, read on the forward strand.
TTGCATAGCTCTTAAGTTAACAGCTCTACTAACATTCTGTGGCTGCCTTTCTGTTGTGGGCTGAGTCCAAAAAAGCTTTAGGGTAAGGGCACATGGGACTGGAATGGAACTACAACATTTTACACAGACACTACCCATTCACTCTAGTAATCAGCTTTGTGTACAGTTGTAGCCCACCCCAGTTATAAGTAAAACACTAAATACAAACAAGTGGAGTTTATTTAGAAGATACTTTACACTAGTGTTCAGGGGCATGGGGTGAAAAGCATACAAGAGTTAAAGGATCATGACAGCCATGAAGGACACAGGGAAGGACAAAATCAAATAACCCACTAATGAGCTGATACCCTACACTGGTGATTACTTTGTATCCGAAACAGTGTGGCCAGCAGGACCAGTGCAATGATTGTCCGCCTGCACTCAGCACTGGTGAGGCCGCACCTCAAATCCTGTGTCCAGTTTTGGGCCCCTCACTGCAAGAAAGACACTGAGGTGCTGGAGCGTGTCCAGAGACGGGCAACGGAGCTGGTGAAGGCTCTGGAGCACAAGTCTGATGAGGAGCAGCTGAGGGAACTGGGGTATTTTAGTCTGAAGAAGAGGAGAGTCAAGGGAGGACTTTATTGCTCTCTACCTGAAAGGACGTTGTAGGCAGGTGGGCGTAGGTCTCTTCTCGCAGATGACAAGTAGCAAGACAAGAGGAAATGGCCTCAAGTTATGCCAGGGGAGGTTTAGATTGGGTATTAGGAAAAATTTCTTCATGGAAAGGGCGGTCAAGCATTGGAACAGGCTGCCCACGGAGATGGTGGAATCACCGTCCCTGGAGGTGTTTAAAAAACCCCCGTAGATGTGGTGCTAAAGGACATGGTTTAGTGATGGACTTGGCAGTCCTGGGTTAACAGTTGGACTTGATGATCTCAAAGGTCTTTTCCAACCTGAATGATTCTGTGATTCTATAGATCTGATTGCTGAGTTCTTCAAATTGAAGTTGTCACTCCCCAGGTGCTATCCTCTTCAGCAGGAGGGAAAGAATCTTGATGCATGGTTTCTTTGTCTCTCTCTTCTTGAAGAGGTTGTTGTCTTTTCTAGTATTAATGCTATGCTAATTCATAACTGTAATGCTATTCTTAACTCTTATAGCCTCTACATGCACATTGTTAATGCACACTAGGCTTTATGAGGCTATGAATATCTATGAAGCCAATGAAATAAGTTTCTAATAACCTCATTGATATTGTATGAAAATTTTCATATCAACAGCAGTTTAATTTCAATAACCTAAAAAAAATGGTATCATTTTTGCATTTAATTCCTAAACGTTTGACTTCATACAGGTCTGAAATCACTAAACTACTATATTAGTTTACTGGAGCATATTATAGTTTTTCTAGAGTTCAAAGAAAGCACAATTACAGAAATCAAATAGAAACAACTCTCCTGCCCTAGAGTCCCAATAATGCATCAGCAGGACAGCAAAGCTCCCCCTATCACTCAGACTAACAGCATGATTGAACCAGGTCAGTGTATTTTCAGTAGGTTTCACAATTGTATCTGTGAGCAGCAGAACATCAGGGGTTCCAGTGGTGTCCAGAACTTACAACACATAATGGTCATGGTGCTTTCAACCCCTGTCGTGACCTCATCTTTCAGTACTTTTAGTTCATGTAGATTTTTACTCAGTCTACATCCATCTAGTGGCTTTGCTCTCCCTCACACTTCCCCTTTGGGTTCCTTGTGCTTAATTCACCACTTTCTAACTATCCCTTCAGGTTCAGCTCCTCATCCCTCTGCTTCCTCAGCCTGGGGAAAGGATGAGCACTGAAAGTCCATCAGAGGGTGAGTTTTCTGTAGTGCTCCCTGGCCTAAAAGGAGAAATAAGAGGGGGAAGTCTGCCTCAGCCAATGCAGTCTTACCCTAGGTCATACTTCATGCAAACTGACTATGAGGAGTTAGCTGTTAAAAACAATACATTCCCCTAGTTTTTAGAAGCTCATGATTCAGCAAAAAAAATCCGTGTCATCAAAAAACCTAGGGTCATCAAAAAGCATCTTTCTGAAACCAGAATGATTCTGATCAACTGTTAAGAGAATTCCAGCCCTGATGCTAAAGCCTGGGAACAGTGAAGCTCCTAGTTTAAGAACTGTTTTCATGTTGGTAAAACCAGATGCAGATTTATCAGGCAGGACTGAGGTTTTTAATATTCTTTAGTCTCCCCTCAGCTCTCCAATAGCACCGAGGAAGGCAGTAAGCATTTCCCTCATGCCATGCGGCTACTCAGTTGTGTAGCCTTCCCAGTCACATAAGGGTTATAGCTGCTCCTGAGTATAACACTTTTTTCTTTTCTGAAAAGCGACTAAGCTATTTTTGTTCAAGTTTTCAAAAGATGTCTTCAGCCTGAGGCAGAAATTCAGCATGAGGAATTTCTGCCCAAATTAGTACAGAATGATGGAGTTACAAACTACTGAAAACAGATGGGAGTTTGGCATAAGAAATTACAGATGCCAATACTTATGGCCTTTACACTCTGAGCATTTATGTTGTAACATATATACAAATGTGAGTATGTGGTACCACTCAGCAGAGTGCTTGTTCTTCTTACCTTTTATGTTCCTTAAAAAAAAAATATATATATATACAGGTATTATGGCTGCAAAAATGATCTTCAAGAAAGGTACTTCCAAGTAGCTACAGGCTGTCAGGTCAAACTTCCAGTGAGCAATCAGATGTCATTATTTCTTACAGAAAACAATAATGACTTTATCCTTACTTGCTGTTTTAGTTCAGTGCAAACAGTATAGAATAACACAGAGAGGGGTCTGAAGAGATAGTAAGAAAGCTAATGGAGTGGATGTTAATTTCTTGAAAGAAGCTGTCATACAAACAGAGAACAAAAACCTTTCAACCCTTAACTAAAAAGGTAGTAATTATTCACTCTTCTGGGGTGGAAAATCTATTATAAACACCATTTGTAGAACAAAATCTAGCTTTGACTCTTGCCTGTTTTATAGTAGTGCATAAGTAAGAGGTGGATATTCTAATAATCATTAGATGCGAAGAAGAAAGTATGAATGAAAGCCAGTTTAGCAAGAACCAGGAGACATAAGACAATTTACATTTGAACCTTGGTATCTTATTGGTGGATCCATTTTTCAAATCAACTTGGATTAAAACAGGGGACAGATTTAGGGTTCAGGTCAACAAAGGAACAGCTGTGCATTTCCATTTTTACTTGATTTATATTTTTCTCAATTAATTCTATATAAAAAGAGAACATTCTGGTATTACAAAGACTCATTAGAGTGAATTAGAGTGGCTCCATGGAAATCAGTACTTAGATTTGTACAAGCCAGATTCTCCCTCCACATCTAGCATGTAAAGCAAGCCATCAGTAGCTACAGATAATTTGGGAAAACAGCTATACATTTTAAAACAAGGAAACTAATTTTGCCTAACGGAAAAAAGATACAAAAGTAACCTCTTGAACTCAGGAATGAAAATTATTGGTAATCAAGGCCTGCCTCTATGGCTTGACTTTCTCTGTTAGCATTGCCAGATGGAAACCACACCACTAGGGAATTGTATGAATTCTAATATACTTCCTTTTTTGCCTCTTCACATTTTCTGGACATAGTTTCAAAGGAGTTTAATGTTAGACCTACCCTCTAGACAAAGATTTAACAGTAAATGAAGACTAACTTACTTCTATTACTGTAGTTCAGCCAGAACATTTGGGTAAAATTCAGGCCTCGCTGCATTCAATTGGAGATTTCCCACGAACTTCAGATAAAGCTAGGATTTCATCTCAGCTGTCTTCTCTGCTCTTGTAGTCAGAAGAACTGACTACAACTAGGCAAAGATGATGCATTGTTCTTTATAGTCTGCACCTGCATCTAATTTAGTCATGCAGCTAGAGCTACACAGCAAAGTAGTTGACAGCTACTAGAGAGAACAGTTTGGAAACTGTCAACTCAAGAGACTTTTTTGAGCTCTCACTCTTTGGAGTAAGTTCTTTTCTGTTTAATCAAAGGAAAAGTATTTTTGTGAAGAAACTTCATGATCCAAATAAGAATGCTGTTAAGGCAGGGAATGAAAATATGAAATAGCTGTTTGTTACCAGTGCTGTAAATCGTCTGTGAGAGCCTTCACAAACACACCAGATGCAGACTGCTAAATCCTTCCACTTCATGACAGCACTGAACCACTGATGGAATCGTGCTTTCTATAGTAAGCAAGTACTACATATGTAAAGCATATATGCATCAGTTATGATTAGCAAGTGAAGCAGATGCCATATTCATGCGATAATGTAATATTGTATAGCTAGATAAAATTGCACGTGTGGGTATACACATGTATATACAAGAAAAACTAGGTTCTATACATCCACATTATTAAATTATACTAAATTTAGAGTGGTGCCATGACTGACGTTATAGCATAAAACCAACACAACATTCAAGTTGTGCATCTAGTTGTTTGTCTATGCATGTATACATACATATATGCAACAAAATTTCCCTCCCATAATTATGCACAGAGATAACAATGTTTCCATTATAACTTCCCCAGCAATGGTTTGAAAAATCAGTAAATATAGTTTTCTTATGCTGCAAATGGAAAGTTGGAGGCTGAACTCGAGGCTGAATTTAAAGTTTTGGAAAAGTTGACTAATACAGAATTTTTAAGACAATGCTTCAAAAAGCAAAACATTTTATAGATACATGACTCAGGGCTGAAATTTAAAGCATTTAGTTTGACAGGTATATATATACACACAAAGAGGTAAAAGGAGGCTTTGTACATTCACAGTGTGAAATTGCTGTGAATCTGTACAAAAGTTTGAAATGTCTTATTTTCAGCAAAATCTATTCAGTATTCAGGTTATTCATTTAATTGTTTGTATATCTGTTGTAATTTATTATTTACTTTTTTTCCTACAGATACGACAGAAGGATCAATGTAATAGTCTAATCTAATATCCCAGATTGGTAAAACACATTCATAAACGATTCCATTGTTATTTTCCTTCACTGGCCTTCCTACTCTGTTCTCCCAGACCTTCTTGTTACTTAGCCATCTTTAGATTCCAGCATTCACGATCCTCAGCTTACAAGAAATTCGGGCAATATCCATAAAAAGATGTTTCAATTTAGTTTACCCTGCCTTAGACCCAGAAAGCAGGTTCATAGACCTGTATTAGGTACTAAGAATAGAATTTATACCCAATCAACACTCTAGCCAATGGGAAATGCTGAAGATCATGAAATCTTGCCTCTCAGGTGTTTAAAGCACCTAATACCGAGCTGCAGAAATGCATCTAGAACTAGATCAACATTCATGATTCATAAGACTTTTGGGGGCTTAGAAGTCTAAGTTGTCTATGTTTAAACGGTGTTTAGCTCACTCAGCAGTTGTCCTCTGGTATAATCGTTCAGTATTGAAAACATGCAGGAAAAGGGCGATTTACTGGAGAGAAGTTCTCCCAGCCCCTGGACACAGACATACCTAAAGCCTGAAGTACAGGTGATAAAAACAGCGACTCGACTTTGGCTTCTACCTTCTGCTAAGCTCCCTCACCATCTTTTTACCAGTGCTGAGATCCAAGCCTCAACTGGATTTTCCTTGAAACAAGGCTTAGTCCGTAACTGTGAAAGCTTCAGCCTTTCACAAATATTCTAAAATTTACTCCAGAGCTTTTACATAGAACTAAGACTAGTAACTTCAGTTGAAACAAGCCAGTTTTGAAATCTATATCAGTAACATTTTTTCTACAAAACCCTCACATCTAAGCCATGCATGTGCAAAACGTCACTCCTGAGTAACTTGGTTCAAATAATTCTTAAAGTATAAAATAACTTAATCCCAAGAACACAGGAACGGGTGGCACTGGGACAGGAGGGCCCATGAAATCAGCAGAATTTAAGAAATCAGAGGTAGGAAATACCTTCGGCGCATGAATTCACCTCAGCCACCGCTGCCCACGCTTTGCTTTCCAGCGCCTTTTAAACGTTTCCAGCTATGGAGTTCACTCTTTTTCATGTAAAAATCATCTCGTCGTTCTCGGAGCTGACGCCCCCACCCTCCCACTAAGCACACCGGGGGCACCGGGCCGAGGCGGCCCGGCCGCCGCCCGCCATCGCCTCCCTCCCGGCCGCGGCGGCCCGCGCTGCGGAGCCCAGGGTTACCCCTGCCATCGCCGCCCCCTCCGGCCAGGCACACCACCGCTCCGGCACCGCTGGGGGCGAAAGAAGTCCCCGTCCCCCTCCGCCGCCTTCCCCAGACACCCCAGCGACACAAGCAGGCTCAGCCGGCGGCCGCCACCCCCGCGACCCACGCCGGCCCGTACCCGCCCCGGCCGCCGGTCGGCGCGGCGCTAGTTTCCGGTGGGACTTTGTGCCGCGGTGTTTCCCTTCCCCTACTTGGCTTGGCTCGGCCCGGCCCGGCGGCGGCCTCCGTGCGGCCCATGCAGTCGCGGGTGCTGTGCCTGGGCGGCGGGGCCGGGGGCCCCGCTGCGCGCAGGGTCCGCCTGCTCCTGCGGCAGGTCGTGGGCGGCGGTGCGGCCGCGGCGCGGTGCGGCCGCCTGGAGGCCAGGGCGCTGCACAGCTCAGGTAACGACCCCCGGACGCCGGGGAGGCCCGGCACGGGCCCCTCCCCGAGCCTTCCCCGGCACCCGTTGGCCCGAGCAGCCCCCAGGCCCGGACGCTGGGCGCGGAGACGTGGGCAGCGCCGCTATCCCCTCCGCAGGCGGCCCGGGGCAGGCCTGTGGGCCGGTTACCACGTTAGGGGCTGCTGGCTTGTCCGCTTTGCGCTGCCGCCCCTGTTTTTTCTTATGGTCGTGAATGTGGCGTGAGACGGGGCAGAGTTCAGGCACAGGCTTGCAGGGGCGCTCGGTGTGGCCTTCCATAGCTTCTCTTTCCAAGTGTCTCACCCGTAGTGATGCGAGGAGCAGCCCCGCAGCCTGGACCGGTGGGAACGGCCCTTCGCCAGTACCATGGTGCCGTGCTTTCTCCTTCTGCTTGGCGTGGCTTTTTCCCCATGTTGAGGCAAAGCCATACCCATGGCAGGGGATGCCAGGGCTGATGTTTGTGTGAGTGTGCCTGTGGCACACGGTAACGAGATAGGCAGTTGACCTTGAGTTGCGTATGCTAGGAAGGATGACCTGAACTGTCCTGGGATATCCTCTGGTGACCTTTGAGACAGATGACAGGTCTTTGCAGAGCAGGAGTGGCATTTGGAAATGGTGACATATGCCTGTGGTAGCTGGTGCTTTTCTGGGTGAAGGCCAAAAGCAGCAAAGATACTAAATACAGAGCAAGTGGTGAGCATCTGTAAATTAGGGAGATGGAATGACAGCAAGTGATTCTGATGGTGGGGTACTCGCTAAAGTTCTTAATGCCACCCCACCCCTTTAATACCATTTATCACCATGTAAATTTTTTTTAAATCTGTTTAATAGTTGACCAGTTCACTTCTTTAAATATGTGTTTGCATTCTCAAGGAGGAAGCTTTTGGGACATGATGATAACCGTAAAATTCCTTCAAAAATTTTCGCAGATATTTCCTATTCAAAAAGTAATAAAAAATGTAGGGTTGTTTATGTTAAAACAAATAGGGATAAAAGGCAACAATTTAACAGTGTGTGAAAAAAGCACCTGAACAGAGTAGCTCAGCACTTTTCAGCCCTTTGTGGAATGAAAACCCTTAAGAACAAGAAGAAATTCAGCAAAATGAAACAGCAAATGCAGTATTACTAAAAATACTTCATAATTTTCATGTTCTGTGTAACTTAGCAATATTCGTGAATACACTGTATATGTATGTGAATAATGGGAATATTCCCAGTTACTATCAGTGATGATAATAGTTTTGGTAGAAGTATTTAAATCCCAAAGCTCTAAACAATCCTTTTTTTTTAATATTTATATATTTTTATATTAAAAATATTAATTTATTAAAGGCAGTCTAAGAGGTAATATTAGAGATATTTGCCCTCCCAGCACCTGAGGCATCTCATTCATTATAGTGCTTCCCCAGCTCATGTGAATTTGGGAACTTCATATTAGAAATAATATTTATGATTTGGGTTTTGTTGTTGGGGTTTTTTTTAATTTTATTTTAAAGGTGATTGCATGTCTTCTTGCAGGCCCTGTTACTCCTTTGAAGCAACTGAAGTTACAAGGAGATGGTCTGAAATTCCGTGTGCAATACATGTTTTTGCTGTTTCTATGTAGCTGCTGTAATTACAAGTCTTTCTGTATTCAGTGTTGAGGTTGCATGTCTCTTCCTTTAGTGATAAAAAGAAGTATTTCTGGAAAGGCTGGAGCTGTTAACAGCAAATTGTTGTCTACCCAGTAATTTGGATCTGACATGCCTGCCAGATCGAATTTACTGCCTGTGATGGTACCTTTTAAGTGTAAGGGTGAAACTGTTGCGTGGTTTTTGTCCTGTTGTGTGTGAAGGAGCCATGCTTAGCTTTTCAGCTCTCTCTTTATCTAGGATTATCTAAGAAGGGTTTGGGCTTGCGCAACTTATTTAATGGGGGAAACTGAATTTATAGTAAGAAATGTTGTGGAAGGATGACTATCAGATTAATTTTTAATGCAGGTTTCATGTTTGCTTCCAAAAGACTGAAAAGGATGAACCCTTAGTAGACTGCAGAGTTACTTGTGATGAATTATTATTTGAATTACAGTATGAGATGAACAAAGTGAAGTTCTACGTAACTCAGTTCACTGATGTTTATATGCATTATGTAATATGAAACTTTTGAAAAAAATCTGATGGACTGCACAATATCAGAGATGCTTTAAGGGGTTAATAAGAACAAATGATGAATTTGGTAAAAACTGAGAACTGGAAAAATAAAAGTCATTGCCAGTTCGTACAGGCAATGGAAGGTCTCTTGGGGGCTTTGCTGCTCAGCATACATAAATCAACTCATGCTTTGCCACTTGCTTAGGCCACAATATACACCAGCTTCATTAACTGTTTTCTGCAGATCTGCTTGTCCAAGTCCACTTCCTATGCTTTCCAAAATCTGGTCAGGCCCAGTTCCTAATCAAACCAGTGTTTAGAGCCTAAAAGATCTCGGTAATACATACAAAAGTATCTGCTGAGTATAACAGAATCACCTGTGAAAACTGTTATCAGACTTCAGAATCCTGTAATGTTAATCATCAGTGTACAGGATCTAAGTGATTGTGGTAAAATTTTATAATCTGAAAGAAGGCTGAATGGTACCTTGTGTTTAAAAGGTTTTTGGGGTGGGTTGTGTGGTTGTTGGTTCTGCACACCCCCCCCCCCCCCCCCCCCCCCGGGTCTATCCAAAGACTAAACAACTGATTGGTGATGAATATAAATGCTTTCTCGCACATTCCTTTTTCTGACTTTACCTGTGTCATTATCTTTTTGAAATTCACATGTTGACGGCTGGGAGTGTGGTTCCGGCAATATCTTTTTCACTGGCAAAGCCTATTTAAGAGACTTTGTTCTTTGTTGTTGTACTTAGGGGGCTGCATTGTGGTGACTGAAATGATGCCAGTGATTTGATTTATGATGAAAACTTACGAACAATTGTTGCGTCAGTACAACTGAGAAGGCAGCAACTGGAGATGGGAGTTTTCAAAGCCAGTTGTCATGAAAGTTTGCAGAGTTATGCCTGAATTATTTCAAATTATTCTAACATTTAAGAGAGAAAAGGCTGGTGGCAAAAAAAGCACATCTTTTATTAGACATGCTGATATAGCTAGAAGAAAGAGATGAGTTGTCAGCCAGATAAGCTTCTGTATGCTCTTCAGTAGGGTTTCACCATTGTTCCTGTGAGTAGATGTCAGTAAATAGCTTCTGAGTTTTAATATTTGGCAGTTGTTCAAGATTTAAATTATCCTGTTTAGCAACTGTTACAGTCCTGCCCGTTTTAGTACATAAGGCTGAAGTTGAACCTGCTTGGCAAAGTCAGGGACTTAGGAGATACCACAGTGAATTTCAAAGCTGTTTTGTCTAATTTGGCTATTTTTTCAGTAAATGGGAAATTTTAAAAACAATTGTATTGATTTTCAATTATAGTTTATTTTAGTTGAAATACATTATTGAAATTATACTAATGCATTTGATAACTAAGCTCAGTTTAAAATAGACTGATAGTCTGGCTTTTCTGCACTGAGCAAACTGTACTTCAGGAATCTTCATACAGTTTTAAAACACTGTGAGCTAATTTATCACATAAGTAGCGTTGGCCATGAAAGATCTGAAAAGGAACGTTGGGGATGTGGGCATCTGTTACTACATGACTAAGAGAAGTTAGTGGGTACTGCTTTCTACAGAAGCTAGCAAAAATGTCCCACTCATGGGGTGTTTCAACTGTCCAGACATCTGCTAGGAGGGCAGTCTGGCATTGTGCATATGCTTGTGATAATTTCTAGACTGTGTTGGTAAAAATTTTGTAACACAGATGCCAGAGAGCCTGGTCAGGACTAACTCTTCACTTCATCTGCTGCTGACAAGTAGGGCAGAACTAGGGCCAGTTTCGTCATAGATGGCAGCCAGGATTGCAGTGACTGTAACATGATTGAGTCATGGATCTGGAGGAAGGCTGGGAAGATGAGCAGCAGAATTAGGATCCTGGACTTAAGGACTGCAGGCTTTCATTTAATTCAGGAGATTGGTGGGTACAATCCCTTGGATAACACCCATGAAGAAGAAGAATGCCCAGGAGAGCTTGAAGATTTTTAAATAAAACTTAATGACAGCTCAGGAATGAACCATTCCACAGTGCAGGAAGATTTGGTATTTCATCAGGCCTGCTTGGCCAAGCAGGGAACTACGTAATGAACTAAAACACAAAAAGGGGACATAAAAAAGTGGAGATAAAGACAGACAACAGAAGATGAGTGTAAAAGTGCTATTTGGTATGTAGGGACAAAATCCCTACTGTCTGACAAACTGCAGATCTTTAGTCCAGAAGGACCTCAATAAATCTGGGGCCTGACTGAAGTGCTGAGGCTGATTGTATGAGGTTCCACACGGACAAGTGCCAGGTCCTGCACTTGGGTCACAACAACCCTACACAGTGCTACAGGCTTGGGGCAGAGCGGTTGGGAAGCTCCCTGGTGGAAAAGGACCAGGGGGTCCTGGTTGACAGCTGGATGAACATGAGCCAGCAGTGTGCCCAGGTGGCCAAGAAGGCCAACAGCATCCTGGCTTGTATCCGAAACAGTGTGGCCAGCAGGACCAGGGCAGTGATCATCCCCCCTGGACTCGGCACTGGTGAGGCCGCACCTCGAATCCTGTGTCCAGTTTTGGGCCCCTCACTGCAAGAAAGACACTGAGGTGCTGGAGCGTGTCCAGAGACGGGCAACGGAGCTGGTGAGGGGTCTGGAGCACAAGTCTGATGAGGAGCAGCTGAGGGAACTGGGGTATTTTAGTCTGAAGAAGAGGAGAGTCAAGGGAGGACTTTATTGCTCTCTACCTGAAAGACGTTGTAGGCAGGTGGGCGTAGGTCTCTTCTCGCAGATGACAAGTAGCAAGACAAGAGGAAATGGCCTCAAGTTATGCCAGGGGAGGTTTAGATTGGGTATTAGGAAAAATTTCTTCATGGAAAGGGCGGTCAAGCATTGGAACAGGCTGCCCACGGAGATGGTGGAATCACCGTCCCTGGAGGTGTTTAAAAAACCCCCGTAGATGTGGTGCTAAAGGACATGGTTTAGTGATGGACTTGGCAGTCCTGGGTTAACAGTTGGACTTGATGATCTCAAAGGTCTTTTCCAACCTGAATGATTCTGTAATTCTATGATTGTAATCTTCCTACATGACTGGATGTCAGGTAAGAGTCCACATTCATGTTGTTGGATCTTCTACTAATGCAGAAAATGGAGGAAAAGGTTCACTTCCTGGAGTAAATACCAAGATTTTGTTTTAATGATGCTTTAGATTTTAATCAGTAAAGAAAATCATTAGCCTAAAGTAGAGAACTGAAAATTAAAACATTAGCTTCAAAACTGAATATTAAAAAAAAAAGTAAGAGGTCTAACAATAACATTGAGTAGAAATTGAAATTTTATGTTTGAAGTAATTATTTTGGTTTTTTAGAGGGAAAAAATGTCTGTCTTTTGTTCATAAGAAAAGGGAAATTTTGGTGAAGTGGATTTTTTACTCTAGATTGGAGATGGGTTTTTTTGTGTAAACATCCAACTATTTCAGTGAGCAGTTGCTGAACACCACCTCATCTGTATGTGAAGGCAGTGGTGGTCAAAGAGCAAACCCAGTGATTGTGGGGAATGGGTTTCTGTCCTTCGTGCTCGTGTTTGAGAGGCTGCCAGTACCAATATAAGATGCAGGAGAAGTTAACGGCGTTACCCAGTGACTGTGTGTAATGCTTGCAGCCGTGAAGGTGGCCAGTAAGAGCTGGTATAAAATAAGAATAGGAAGTTGTGTAGATAGGGTTGGTTGTGGTTTTTGGGGTTTTTTTGTTTGGTTGGCTGTTTTTTTTTCCTTTGAATAATGTATTCAGAAAAGTTGAGGAAAAAGAAAAAACAAATCCTAGACAGTGCCATTTCTATTTCTTCAAAACAAGTTGACTCTTCGAGAATGAGAGCTGACAGCCTCTTCTGTGCCCTTATGGAAATGTGCTGGATAAGTATTAGTTAAAAGCATCTTCCCTGCCTGCCCACCTCTCCCCCTTCCTTCACATTAGAATAAAACTAAGACTTGAAAATATACATTTTATTGTAATAGAGATTTTGAACTTTTCTCTAACAGATGTGATCTTATCAACAGAAATTAATGTTAGCAGAGCTTAGCACCTTCACAGTTTTAATATGCTCTTGCTGTTGATGGCTTTTGAGACCAGATGGATGGTCTATGTACAAGTGACTAAGATGACTGCTGGAGTGCGTTAATCTTGCATAAATTCAGGACTGAAGAGGCCAAAAGGCAGTAATCTAAACCACCTAAAAACTCAACATTCCTGAAGCTTCATTGTAGTGTCCTATGAGAATGCTGACAATCTAAAGGTTTACACATGAGATTGGAAGTGTTTCTGTTGTGCACTCAAAATACTAAACACATGTATAGATCTGTGCAGCGTGTTTTCTTTCGCTGTAGGATTTCTTTATTTAAAAGCATCCATTTCAATTTTTTTCATTTCCTTTCTTAATGTGTTATGTAACAAGTAAAAGAAACCCCAAAACTTTTTTCTGCTTCTTAATTTCTTAAATTGTAGTTGAGATGCAGTCTGTTTATTTTACATATAACCGATGTTGCTGTAAATAATTTAAACAGCAGTGGCTTTTTCTTCTCAACATATTGGTGGGGGGTGGGGAGGAGAAGAGGGATAGAGGAATAGCTGGTGTGATACTAGCTTTTAAACAGAGGACCCGTCAAAGGTGCCAAGTGCACAGGAAAGTTGCATCTTCAAGAAGCCGCCTTACTGAGATTAGAACATCAAAGCATCCACAGTGGGTCAGAACAAAGGTCCATCAAGTCCTCCTATTCTGTATTGGAGAACAGTGAGTAGGCAGTGCTGGGGGAGAATAAAAGCACAGGGTGTTCGTGCAGTGATGCCCTGTCAAAGTGCACGCTCAGCCTCTGGCTGCCTCCTCTGCAGCTCAGGGCTTGGAGCTGAAGGTGGTGCCTTTCAGCTCAGTAGCCCTGAGTGGAATGAGTGGAAAAAAGTGGGCCTGCTCACCTGATGAGCCCTTGCCAGTTATTGTAAAAAGCAAAAATTAATATTGTTCTCTGTCTAAAATGTGGCTCTGAAGAAGAGAGCATATCAGGTTCAGTGCATTGCAGTTACTGGCTAGTTGTATGTGCATGTGCAAGTTGCTGTTTTGCCAGGAGTGCAATTCATACTTGTCTAGTCCAGATGCAGCAGAGAGAGCTTGTTGCATGTATTGAGCTGTTTTCATACCTACTTGTTTGAGAGCCTCTTCAGGGTCCTTTTATTAGATCATGATGTTTATGTGCTGCCAATTTGTCACCTATGTTGCATGAGGTCTTAAAAGACCTGCTTTGTCTGTGTGTTGTCTGCCCTCTGAATGGGATGTCCCCCTTACCTTTTGGGTTCTGGCTTATTAGGGACTTCTTTTGTTTCAGCAGCCATCTCTTTTGTGTACATGGGGCACTGCTTGTATTCCAGTGTTTTCCCCAAAGACTGTGATACCTAAGATTACTGTTTTCTGTGTGGGAGATAAGAAACTAGGGGCACATCTTCACTGCTTGCCTAAGCAAGCCTGATACAGGCTACAAAGTCTCCATTGCAAAACCCTGTGTGTGTAGCTTTTGTCCACAGTAGTGTGGTAATAGCTTGTGAGGTGGATTGGAGTATTCATGGGCTAATCTATAACTTGTTGTGGTGTATCCCAAGTTATTTGACATGTTTTCAAATTGTAAGTCTTGCTGATTTAACACCACCATTTTACCAGGCAGGCTGTTGTCAGTTTCTTGCCAGTTGGTGAAACACTGGAAAGAGCCTGCCTGGGATGCATCTCTATTCAAAGAGTTTGGAAATGCAGTGGAAACAGAGTAACCAAACATGAGATTTTAAAGAAGTGCAAAGGAAGCAAACAGACAAGAAAATACAGCCCAGGTGGAAGTGTGTGATAAGATTAGTGGGCTAATTCCCTCTGTGCTTATTTAGCTAGCAAAATAGACTCTGCTGTCTTGGTTTATCGTTGCTTAAAGTTCTATTAACTACAGCTAATATTTTTGCTTTTTGGACAGATGCAAGCTGGAGGCAACATTTGCCTCCAGGCAGCAACAAACCTGTTAAAAGCTGCCCCGATGGTCTGCTAGGGATTTTGAGTGCTCAGCTTGCTCCATATCTTGCATATAGTTCCCTCCTGGCCCATTTTTCGTAGAAGTTTGTAGAGTCTGTTGGTGGTTGGAATATTTGTGGAATTTTTTGACATGTTTAGATGTGATCAAGGGTCAACATGTTATGGACTGACATAAGTACCACCAGAAGAGATATATTTTCCATTTTTTCACCTAGATCGAGCTCAGTTATGGGGTGGTTTTGTTTGGTTTCTTTTTCATAAGGGAGTACATGAAATCAACTAAGGGTTTTCAGTACTGTGCCAATAAAGTAGGTAATTAAAATTCTCTCAGGTACATGATACCATCATTCCCTTGTATTGCAAAGTCTGATACCTTGTTGCTTTCAGCATCTTGTCCCTACTGTGTTTTAGAAGACACTATGCATGAAAGAGTATTTACAACTTCAGTTGAGGTGATTTAAGATAGGAGCTAATTAGTCATATACTCTTGTCTCGTTGCATATTGGCTAGGGAATGGTGAGAAAATAAACTGGCGCTAATTTCCTAAGGGTGTATCGGGCAACCTGCTCTTTTTATAGCATTAAAATTCTTCCTAGCTGAGCTAATGAGAGAGGTGTCAACTTTTTCAGGAAGCAGTGGACTCTTAGGATGTTTTCATCAACTTGGAGTAATTTTTGGTCAATCCTTTAGCTGTTCCCCAGTAAGAAAGAGTGATTGGAGCTGCAGCAGAAGAAAAGGAAATGGAGATGATGCTTAGGCAGTAAGCCTTTAAAACTTAGAGAAGTGGGCAAAACGGTGGGAGATAAAAAAAACATCATTTTACTAGCGTCATCTTGGTTTCATGGCCTTAATACTTGTGAACTCATTTGCATGGCCCAGATGATCTCTTGAAAAAAATAAAGTTTGAGTTTGTTAACAGTCTGCAGCTCATTTTCTTGGCTTCACGGGTTTTGGGTGGTGTGCATTTTTTCTTTGTGACCACCACCGCTGTGGTGCTCACCCATTTCCTGGCTGCAAACTAGATTTCACTTCTGATTTCTACAAGAAAGAACACAGGGCATGCCCTGCAATTTAATTTAAGCTTGCGGTAGCAGAAAGACAGGTAAGACAAGCATATCCTAGTAAGAGACCAGTAAATAAAGTAGCCAGGTGCTTTAGTTTTGGTGAAATCCAGAGCAAGAAATGCTTGAGACCTCTCAAATCTTGGGAGGCTGCCAGGTTCTGCAGCCATAGTGTCAGAGGGTGCAGGAAGGGCCCACTGACATGAATATGTCATTTTTTTACCTCCAAAAGGTACTGTTTCAGGCTTCTTGAAAACTCAGGAAAATCATCACCCTTACAAGTGGTTGTCATGGCTAGCTGTAGACAAATAGGCTAAAGATTTAATTTTTCAATAAATCGGTGATGGTAGCTGGAATGGGGTTCTGTAGTGAGCTTGAATTCCATAGCTCCAACAAAGTAAGTTATGATTATAACAACAGCAACAAAAGAAAAAAGTCAAGGAATATTAATTAAATAAAGATTGTCCTGGTACCTGATCTACTTAAAAGTAGCAGAGCCTAATTAGTAAACTCATAGTTCTCAAACACACTAGAGGCTGCTTTGTGAACACACAGTCAGCCTTACTACAGCAGGCCTGTGATTTAAACTTCAACATAAAGACGTTATATACTTAAAAAGTGTCTGGGAACTAAAAGACTTCTTTTCTGTTTTAGGTGATACTATCACTATTGGAGATGTGTCTTTTAAACTCAAAACACCGAAGAACCCAGAACTTGTTCCACAGAACTACAGTAAGAATTTGCTTTCCTTTTGAATGAGTTTCAAGGTTTCATTCAAAAAACTCTTTATTCACTCAAGTCACCCTGCTGAATTACTGAAATTATCTAAGGAATATGTTTTGACAAAGTGTGCAATTTGGGGAAGGCTATCTTTGCAGAGTTCTTTACTGTATCTCTGGTTATATAGGAATCTCTTAACTTTGAATGTGATTTGCTCCATTGGTCAATGGGACCGTAAAAGGATAATTTGTGTATGTTTAAATATTTTGTTTAAAAGGGGTCTCATCCAGCAAATACTTCTAAAAATAATACAGTAATCTCAAGTTGTCTGGTCAAGAAAATGTGGCAGTTTAAAATTCTTATTCAATTGCAATATGATTATACATCCTAGGAGTTATTTGCTGTATGGCATTCTACTGTGATATTTAGTATTCCCAGACTGTCACGTTATTGTGTCAGGAAACATACAGATCTTTGCAATCCATCAAGTTAATGAGAAGTCAATTGCATAGTAATAAAAAATGCGATCAAATACTTTCAAAATACACAGCCAATTACGCACATTAACGATGCACATACATGTACTTACAATTGATTCACATTATGTTTTGATACCTTATTAAAGATGCCACAGATTTGCAACCATCCATATTTCTTGTTTTTTTGTTGAGAAAACATGCTTCTTGAGCTTTTCCTTTTCACAGTGGTTCAGCAAGTGAATCCTGTTTTCATTGTGACATTTCCTAGGGCAGTACAGGCCAACTATTTCCTGAGGATTTGAAGTGATCAGTTGCCATTTGTTCAGCACTTTCACATGTAGGTTGCTGGATGTCTGAAATGTAAATAATCCCATCCTGCACACACGCACCCAACTGATTTTTTTCCACCCAGATAAATTTTGAAACCAAACCCAAGCACACATGGCATTCTAAAGGGCTGTGTAAGTCTTACAGTACTTCTAGTTTAGACAGGACCAAGCATTGAGAACTCTCAGTGGCTGTCGTTGCTGGGCTTGCAGCATTCTACATCTGGAAACTGGGTGTAGTCTTTCACTTCAAGTGAATTTTCTTTCCAACATGTCTAAATTAATTCCATGACTTTTTGAAGCAGACACCAAGAAAACTGCTGGGGCACTAGGGTTTTTTGGTTTTATTTATTCTTTTAGAAGGATGGCATTTAACAGTGCCTCCCTGACTTCCACTCTTCTACACTACGCCAGTCACTAGTACGTGTTTTGGTCAATCTTTACTTTTCAGGGAGACAAATATTAGCTCAAAGTTGCTATAACAACATATCTTTAGTCCTTTGAACTGGGAAGGTAAGATAATTATGAAAACATTTGGTAGAATCAAAGAATCAGAGATTTTTCTAGTTCTAGAAGGAAAAAGTGGTTGAAAACTAATCTGACAGTAAAAAAAAATATTTATTAAACATGGACCTGTACAGAATGATGGATCTTAGCTAAAATCTGAAACTGCAACTAAAAGTAACGTCTGTTAGCACATACTAGGTGTATTATTAGTTATTTACTTCTTTTTTTTCAATAATCATAACTGAAAGGAGCCTATTTCATGCTTCGGATAGTGTTGTTCATCAGTATTGATGTACCTACAATAGGATTACTGAAGGTACAAAATTTTGCTTATAAACCTAAATATTAAGTTAAAATTAAGTAAGGTGGAATAGTCATGTATTTAGTAGCAGAAAATCAATTTCAAATGCTTGAGTACAGTTTCTTTGTATATTTAAATTTAGGAAGTTTTTTTATCTCTTAGTGCTTAAAAGTTCTATGATTATGTTACTATGGAGAACAAAGTTATATTCCTTTAGTGAAATTAAGTAGGTTGTATTGGCTTTATGTCAATTATCTCCTCTTTTTGAGTCATGTAGAGTGTATGTGCTTTAACACATTTTTACTTGTTTTAAGAGTACTTTTTGTTTTGCTCTGTGAATGACTGCTGTAGATACAAGATGTTTGTGTGAAAGATGAACATAATTGCATATTTATATTATTCTATAAACTGAAATGTGACATATTTTGAATTTTTATTGTAGTAACTAATATTACATTTAAATGACTGCTTACCTGATTTCTTTTAAACTCAGACTAGAAGTAATTTGGTTCTCCAATTAAGTGGGAAATACCCCTGAAAATGTCTCAGACATTGTAATGTTTGCAGTGGAGTTAGAGCTAAGAGGAGGGAATTGAAGCATTTACAGTTAATTTCCTAGTACTGCATATGATACCGTTTTCTAGCTTATCATTTGTGTAGAATGGTATGTTTCTGCTTTTATTATTCTGCCATGTTAAAATACAGTGATGTTGAAAATGTGTATCTATAATTTACAGCAAATTTATAGGGAAGTTGTAACTTATTCTAAACTCCGCATTATTATTCTAGGCTTTAAAATAGTCTTAAAAATCTGAAAAAAATTGTTACACAATAAGGAATGTAAATGTATTAAGAACCTATGAAACTTTTTGCCATTCTGTCACAAAATTAATACCAAAATATTTCATTCTTTGTGTTATCAAATTAAACTGATTTTTAACTCCTTTATTGAACCTTGTTACATTTTGCAGAAATGGATTGGATAGGTACTGCTGGTTACCTTATGTTTTCATGTCTTTGCTTTTCTGGTTTTATGCTAAGTATCTAGCAAGTTCTGTATGAAGTACTACATTTTTTGTGTTAGTCTAAAATATTAATTCATTTTGCTGTTGTTGGCAAATGGCTTTCTCTTGGAAGATGATAGTTAAAGGTACATAAAATCTGAATTGTTCTTATTTTTTGTATTATTAAGTGACAAGTATATATGAATTATACACAGAGGAATTTTCTTATGGGATTTCTTTCACGACATGGGATTTTTGTGTCTGACACATTCTAGAAAGAGGGCACTTGGTTTTTGCACTGCATGTTCTTTTATCAGTAAAAATAAGACCTACATTTTAAAAGTCTCACTGTGCCTGAAAAGCATAATTATTTCTTTAATTATACTTTGGAGAAACTTTGTATGGCTTTACATGATAGTTTAGATCTAAAATTAAAATGCAATAATCCACATTAATTTTATTTATTATTTTTTTTACATTGAGTTCATGTCAGTGCACTGCTTTCGTTAATAGTTTCTGGAAATTTTACCAAAATGACGATGTACCTGATATTTCATGTGTTTGTTAATCTTGACAAAACAATTCCTAACATAGCTCTTGGAGGACACTGTTCAATGACAGCAAATCCTCATTAAGGCGGGAAAATGGATCCTCTCTTGCCACACCATGTCAGCTCTGCTGCTAGAAAAGTGCAGGTGCATTTGGGAGTTTGGCTGTAGGCATGTTACATGCAACTGCATTGAATTGTGGAAGATAATTTCAAACAGTGTGTGATTTTTGTGCAAGGTATCCTGAGTATGAGCACACCCCCGCAGTGTATGATCAGAGGTGACGTGTGTATACAAGGGGTTAAGTGATAAATCCTGTTAGTTTTGTCAGTTAAGATATATGGAAGACTAATTACTATGAAGAATATTAAACAGCGTGTAATAATGAAATTTTTTTTAAAAGGCACTAAATGAACTTCTGTGCCTGAAAGGTGTATGTTTTGATGTTGAGGAAACTGGTTATTTCTTCGTAGTACGCTCAGTGGTGACAGCAGTTCCTGTTGTTTATCCTTTACCTGAAAGATCAGTATTGCCTTTGTTGTAGCACACCTCTGTGACCTCCTGGAATGGTAGGCATCATGTGCTGAAGCAGGGGACAAGCATGTGTGTTCAGTTGTTGCTGAAGGTACTTTCAGATTTGCAGTGGAATGTGGGTTCGTTCTTTCTGTTAACTTTAGATCTGAATGTCAGAGTGCAGCAAATTACAGAGACAGTTTGTATTGCAGGATGACTATAATTTTGTGGTAACAAAACCTTTGGTATTACATTTCTTACTTCCTAGCCTAAGGAAAGCTGTTTGTTGCCAGAGATGGTGATTATTCCAGCAGTTTAGTTTTCATGTAGGCTTGCAACTGATCTGCTTGGTTGTTATCACCTAGTCCAGAATCTGAAACAGTGCAGTTTTTGTCAGTAGAGCTCTGAAACTTTTACACCATTATCTCGGTTTTGTCTGTACTGGGAGTGAGGCACCAGAAGACACGCAAACATGGAAACCTACAGCAAAGGTCTGGGTGGAGCTCAGGGAGTCATCTGCAGTGTTCCTTGTGCCTCAAAGCAGGGTCAGCTGGATCCAAACTGCTCCTGAGAGGTATCTGTCCTTCTTGTTCTTTTGATGTGCTGGTGACATAGATTCCAGAACCTCTCTGCACACTTTGCTCCAGTAATTAATGATTCTTGTTTTGAAAAATACTTTTTTTTATGCCTCCTTTAATAGTTTGGGGACATACTTTTGGTTCCATGGGGCTTGTTCTATTTAGCATAACCATGACATATAGAAAACTATTTTCTTCACTGTGATTTTTGTCTGGCATATTGAAAAATGGTAATTCTTCTTGCTCTTTTCTAGAATTTTTCAGACTTTACAGTATTGGACTTAGCTGTTGCACTGAAACCCAGACACAATATGCCCTTCCAGTTGGAGCGTGAGCTACAGATAACCGCTGTGGCTGTGTATTTCCACATGAGTTGTTCACCCAGCTAAGAATTGTTTCATTTATTTCATGTTTATATGTCACTAAGAGAAACTTAGTCTTATGAATCCCATTCAGGATTTCTTCCAGAAAGTATTTGATTTTACATGATTCTTTTATATTCTCTTTTCATTTATACTCACATGGAGAAATAAGATTTAACTCTGTAGATCTTACACTTTCCTGTGAAGCAGTCAGCTCAGAGGAATTAATGATAAATGAGTCTACGGTCTCCAAGAAGTAACTTTCCCCTTTCTAAGCCCCTGCAAAGACTCACAACTTGTTTCCTTACCACAGCAAGCACAAAAATTTTTGGAATGAAGACTGTTTTCCATGAAAAATTTATGAGGAAAAATAGTATTCTGGTGAAAACTGTCTGTGATGTAACTATGTTACAAGACTCTGAAAACTCTTCGGGCTTTGTACATTGGCATAAAATAGGAAGAGCAGCGGTGTTTTACTTGTGAAGTGCTAAATGAAAGCAGCTGAAAGCAGGCCATATAGGAGCACCTCCCTCCTCACCTTGGCCGTGCTGCCTCCTTCACTGTGTCCTGGGCAACTAACTCTTCCTTCATTGTCCCCCAGCCTGAACAAGCTGTGAAATAAATTTCAGTGAGCTCAGTTGTCTGGGTTTTTTGAAGATTTTTCCTTTTTGAAATGTGTTTATGTTTTCAGACAAAGACTTCCCTCCTTGTTCCCTTCTTCCTCAACTGTATTTTAAGGCAGCTGCCCCCTGTGCTGCATGTGCTGCAGAGCGCTGTGGAAAGCTGAAGGACCCCCTCGGTATTGGGGCGAGAGGGAGATCTTTCTCCTCTCATGAATTTTTGCCTCCTCTGATAAAAAGGAGCGATTCTCAGACTCTGAACATGCATTGTAGCAAAGGTTCAGGGTGTGCAGAGGTCTTTTTTTATTCTGTTCAAAATTATATGTATTGATGTCTTCGAAGTGCCTGTTGGTTATTATGTGATTGACCAAACTAGAGTCATACAAGGACATGAGCTCTAATGTATTTTGTACTACATCTGGAATAAATATTCTTGGGAATCATTTCATTTAACCATCTGTCTCTGAACAGTGGGAAGAGGTAGGTGTCTCCTTCATTTATGGGATTTCTTCTGTAGGTGGGACACAAGGACTTGCCAACAGATACTGTCTGCTATCTCCAGTGTGAGATAGCTTCCATGAGTGTAGCATGTGCCAAGAATTCAAGTACGAGTGAACTGGAAGATTTCTGAGGCTAGCATAGCCATTCCAGTCTTGGTTTTAACAAAAGCTGATTTGTGGATCAAACAAGAGCAGCTGTTGCATTTGCTTCAAAATCTATCTATAACATTTTCTTCTTTCCTTGTTTGGGGATTTCTCCATTCAGCTTCAACTGCTCACTTAGCAGAATCTGTGCAAACATTCTGTAAGGTGTTGTCCTACTTATCACACATATTACAAAGCAATAGAATGCATTTTCTTTCGATGGCCATCCTTGATTACGCAGGAATAGCAAATTGTAGCACCGACTACTCTCCTGCATGTGCCAGATGGTGTCTTTGAGAATACACTGTAGAAGCTTCCTACGCACCATCCTGCAGATTAAGAATACAGGGCTGGCTACTCAACTACTGCAGATCAGCAGAGTGCCACTAAACAGATTGTGCAAACCCAGTTTGCGTTAGATGCTATCTGACTCATAGGATAATTAATAAAAATTGCTGTAATATACATGCTGATGCTTTTTTCAGCTAATTTGCCCTGTCTTCTAAATGTCATAGAAAATTATTATATGGTGCTTCTATTAAAGTTAACATACAGTACTTGAACAGAGAGGAATCTTTTCAAGTCATGTTAGAGAAAATCTAAAAGCTTTGCAATGCAGATACCACAGTACAACTAGTCTAAACATATAGAAGTAATATACAATATACTGTCTATGTGCATCTGAATTGCTTTTAAAAAGCATACTGTCCTTTGGAAACAGTTTATGCAGCAGAGACTGCATGTACAAAGAAAAATTTATATTATTCTGATTTTAGGAGGACATAACTGGGAAACTGAAGTAGGCTGAACATCTGGAGCAATGTACAGCTATTACATGTTAGAATAGAAGGACCTGACAAGTGGAAGCTGCTGTCATGACAGTTCACCTTAGAGAATGCTTGCGTTGAATTGTTGGTGTTATTTGTAACAGGCTTCAAGTGAGTTTGCAGATGGTCTTTGTGCTGACTTTGTGGTTGAAAACATGTATTATAATTGATCCAGCCGTGATCCGTATGTGAGGAGAATGATGTGAAGCAATGAAACCATTTCCTAGGAAACTTATCGACAAAGAACTGTCTTTCGTGTCCTTTTCTCAAAAAAAGCAAAGTTAGGAAAATACAGGAGACTGAAATTTTTTGTGTTATATTTCAGAGCAAATTTGGATTGTTTAAACAAAATGATGAGAATATAAGTGCTTTGAAATTCCTTAAGGTTTGCAGGGAGATCGTGTTCCTAAGAGTTTAGATTTTTTTGAATCCTGTACACTCATGTTTTCTTTTATGTGACAGTTTGTCTTGCAGATGCTGCTGAACATTCTTAAATCCTGTTGCTATTTATGGTACTGCTTTAACTCTGACCCAAGTTTTTTCTTGAGACCATCCTAAAAATAAAAGAGATAGCTACACATATTAATGTGAATTACACCAGAGGCAATTGTAGTCGAGCTGCGTCAAAGTAATTTTTGCCATGCTTCTAATGCATGACTTTTGACATGAAAGAATTCAGTGTTTCAGCAAGATTTCCAAGCTTATTTGTCACTTTAAGTAACTTTCTATTTTTTAGAACAGCTATCATAAAATTACACTAGAGGCACATTGGCAAGTTCGTACAACAGGTAGAAATTATAATGAATGTGCCTCTTTGTTGGATCTGTCTTGCCATTTTAATGTTAACTTGAATATAATACTTTTTATTTCTGTGGTGCTTTTCAAATTGCCATAACCTGTCCAGTAGCAAAGTTTGGACAGAGCAGGTCTGCTGCTGTGAGGTGTATGACATTTTATTTCCTGAACAATATATGTAGTAGGAACTTTCTTAATTTTCTTGAAAATCTCACAGAAAGGAACACGTTATTCTCTGTAGGAATTTATTTGCATTTGGCCTGTTATGCGTGGTACGTGTGATGTGCATTGCTTTTGGAAAACAGTATTGCAGCAACAAATTAAAAAATACTTACATTTTTATGATCTTACCATACCATATATGAAAGCTAATGCTGGGCATGCTAACGACAGTTGTTTAGAAAACAAAACAAAAAAACCCCCCTGAAATGTTTAATTAAAATTACAATTAATCTGATAATCCTAATGCATAGGTTGCTTATCTGCATGTTTATGCTATTCCTGTTCATATCTGTAGTAATGATAGACTAGGTTTCTCTCAGAGTAGATGATTTCAAAGGTTTTCCTGAGTGCATGACCAAAACATTCAGCTGAAATTTTTGATAATGTGTTCTTTAGCCACCTTTATGCTTGAAAAAATCTTTCTTGTGTCTCGTTCAGTCATTTAATACTGTTTCTATGATCTTACAAAAATGAGTTAATTCTGGTTTCAGAATTCAACAGTGAACTGAAACCCCTCAGAACTGAGGGGCCCTATTGCTTGCTGTCCCTAACTCTGCCCCGCACATACCCACCTCCCCTGTCTCAGGAAAACTCATATAGAACTGAGGCTTGTTTTTAAAAATTTTGGTTTCTAATTTTAACCAGTAATCACACCGAAAAAAAGCTAAATAACCAAGTATTAATTTGAAGATTTCATCACCTCTTGCTCCTTTCTTACTGTGCTTCAGTGTCCCGGCTACCACCCTTTGAGGCGCCAGCTTCAAACCCGATCACTGGTCTTGTCAGATTGTTCTGAAAGCAACCATATACATACATGCCTACATAAATCTCTCTCCAGGCTTGCTTGTGTTCTCCTTCACCTCCTGCACTAGTGCTTTTTGCTTGTGTCTGAGAAAACCCCCAGCAAAGTCTGGCTGCATGTGAAGGAGTATTCTGGACACAGAGCAACGTACAGCAGTGGGAATGGTGCCCCTCCCTTTCTGCATGGTGCTTTCCAGTGTTGCCAACATTTGCATACACGTGGTAAAGGTTTTAGTTTGATTATAATCAGGTTATTGCTTTTTAAAATAATAAAGGTATGGCGTTCTTAATAGAAATAAGTAGATCTGCTTTGAGTTTTTTGTTACTATTTTGGAAGCTGCGTGGTATTGATGTAGTGATACTGCAAGGTTCGCATTTCCTCGATAACTTTATTCTGTTTTATTATGTCAAAATGTAAACAGGAATGCAATTGTCTTTTAAGAAAATAACAAATTAAATGTGTCCCTGAACATTAATCTTAGCCTGATGCAAGCACAGGGGTTTTTTTAAGTTCATGATTCACAGAATCATTGGGATATAGGCTGCATAAATCTTTTACAAATTATTAATGACATAGTTATATTAACTGATGCTGAAACATCCACTCAATATTGGGTAATAAAAACTATCAGTTTAATGTGAAATGAGAATCAACATAATTTTTTTCTGTTTTTTGTCAGATTTATTTTTTTTTTTAAGGATGAAGTTGGGCAGAGAAAAAGGCAACGGGTAAGACAGGTATATAAACTTCTATGTGAATTACATAGTCTAATATAAACTCTCTGTATAATTCCCAGCTTTTCAGCTATCCACCTTTAGGGCAGCACATATTTTTGTCTTTGTCTTGTTTTTGGAGGTAAGAACAAAAATTTGTGTGAATGGCTATGTATCTAACACTTCTCAAAATTAAATAATGTGTTCTTATCTTTGTGTTTCAAAGTGACAGATTCTTTGGCCCAGTCTGTAGTCCACCATTTAAGATGGATAATGCAGAAAGATCTTCTTGGTCAAGATGTCTTTCTTATTGGTCCTCCTGGGCCTCTCCGGCGATCTATTGCCATGCAATATCTGGTAAGTATGTTGGTTTGAGTTCTTTGAGACATAGGCATTAATATCAGTCATTCCTCTGCTATCCAGATGGTAAAAGGTAGTCCTAGAAGATCTTGCAGCAAGCTACTTAGGAGGTAAATAAGTTTTTCCATAAATGTGCTTTCCAGAGTTCAGTTTTTGTTGGTACAGACATCTTAATGCATGTTTTTCTGCTTAAACTGGGGGTGGGGGGATGGGGAACACTTGGAAAACTCTGTTACCATATGCTGTCACAAATGGAGAAACAGTTTGTTCTAGGCATTATGTATGTTAGAAGATTAAGATATCTGCCTACTGTTAAAGACAACAACTTGTTTTTGCTTCATTATATTAAAAAAAAGAAGAAATTAAGGAAAGGATTTGGGAGAGGAGTGTTCTGAGTAACATTTGGGAACAGTTATCGTGAGTGATTAGAAAGAATAGAGGTATGTCGGCAAGTCCTTCCCACATTCCAAGAGAGGATCATACACACATCTGCATAAACCGTTGCAGCACCATGTGCAAAAGTTCATGTTTAAATTGTCGGTGCCCTTAAGCGATCACGAAGAGGAGGTTGTCTGCCCAAAAGGTGATGTGGGTGGGACTTTGCCATGAACTTTGTGTAGTATCTGGTTGGGCAGAAGGATCACAAATGGAGGTGTATAATCAATTGTCATAAAGATCAGCCATTCCTTTAAAAATCAAAAAGATACTGATTCAAAGACTAGCTGTCAGAGGTAAAGCATACAGAAGAAAGGTGCAAGATTGTGAGCTTTGGAAAGCTCAGGAAAGACTTCTTAATTCGGCAAACCAGATATGCTACTTGATAGCTCAATGCATTCCTTAAATAAGAAGAGTGTGGTATAACCTAAAAAAAAAGGTTTAGGAAACACCTGATATCCAGACATGGGACACAGAACGTGTGGGTTTTTTTATGCCACCATTTGTATGCACCTGAGCTGTGGTAGAAAGGCTGTAGCTTACCATTTCGACGCCATGCCAGTCATGTGAAAGCTGGTCTTTGCTCAGCTGATACATGCTGTGGTCCCTTTTGATGAAGCTGTATAAGCCTGGAAAACATTTATCTGCTGTTGCTGAAAGCTACTACTATGTGGTCATACACAGGGCCAACTGTTGAAGAAAACTCTCCTATATTCCACCTCCTGGGTTTTTTTTCCTTTAATTATAGGAAAGTACAATTGTATCTACCTGCAGCATAATGGAATTGGTGGCTTTGTAAAACCAATAGGCACTTAAAAAGTGGAAAGGAAGTAATTCTTATGGGTTTTTATATCTGCTTGATTTTTTCATCAACTAGAATTAGAAGCTGCTTCTTAGGATATATTTAACAGCTCTGTCTTACCTTCAATTGAGGGGTAAGGGCTTAGAGCGTTTCAGCATGAATCAGTTTCCTAGCAGAACACATGATAACCCAGATATGGAAGTAGCATGAACATCAGGTATAAATACATGGGGGATTTTTTTTTCCTTTAAGATAGAAAATTCTAAATATATCTTACATTGAATCAAAATAAACAAAACAATAACCTAAGGGTTCTCATTTTTTAAATAGTCTGTATATAGTTTTACAGATACAGACTGCATCTCATGACATTAAAGAGAGAGTGGATAAGAACAATATAGTTCAGTGTAGTGGCAAAGCATGTACAGGTAACAATCACAACTGCATCACAGTATAAATGTTACTGAACAGTGAGAGTTGAAGCTTTTCAATCTTCTACAGAAACCTTCTGATTTTTATTCATGATTTGCAGATGCTAGTTCTAGATGCTAGAACCAGAAGATTAACTTACAGGATGTCACAGATGTTCAATGGAAAGAATATATAGCTGGTTATTATGTTTTTAGAACAGGTTTGGGGAAAATAAAAGTTTATTGAGCAGAAATTCAAACCATTTTGTTTGAGGCAGAACACACTGTAAACATTTTAAAAATAAGAGATACTAGATTTTGTTCAGAGTTATTCCTGATCATTGTGCTGCTGCCTAAAGCTCTTTTGTACAATTATACCACTAGGCCTATTGTTAAAGTTCACTTACTGGGGTTATAGTGTTATTTTTGTAATAACTTTAGACTGTTGTCCACAGGAGCTAACAAAGCGGGAGGTTGAATATATCGCACTGTCGAGGGACACCACAGAAACTGACCTCAAACAGCGACGTGAGATCAGAGATGGCAGTGCTTTTTATCTTGATCAGGCAAGTTGCAGTCACACACCACCTAATTATTGTTTACAAGTAGTTTGAAGGAAGTAATGGTTTATATGGTGAAAAATTAGTATGTGTCAGTACAGTACTGACTGACACGTTAATGATGCAGTTAGAAAGTCTCATATAAAACACTGTTGATTTTATTATTACAAAAAATGTTATCTTTATCCTAATCCAAGATCTTTTAAGAGTACTACAGGGTTTATTGAGGCAGACCATTTTTGATATGCTCCTGTAACAAGTGAGATCCATTCTGCACAAGTTAGACATGCAGTTCTCTTAGTGTGTCTCTTCCCTAACACTTGTAGCACATTAGATTTATTTCTGAAATGAATCTTCTGATCTGGTTTCATTGAAAAAGAGTCTAGTTCATGTATTGTAAGACTGTTTTGTGTTGTGAAACCCAAGCGTGGTAAATGGAGGCAATTGGGAGATTTGATTTGAAAGTTGACTGCTGGTCTGGAGTGAAATAATGATTTGAACACAGCGGCCATCAGTGTTGCCCATGCCCATTAGCTGATTTAGTACAACCATAGTGTGACTTAGATTAGGTAAGTTTTCTCTAAGTTATCAATGGCACATCTCCCTTTTGATGATGCAGGTAAAATACACCACGTCATTTAGAATGTCTGTTTTCCTAGATGCCTAAAACTTGTATATGACTTAGGCTTGTAATTAATCAGGGTGAGGTCAGTTCCTCTGATACAGTGTAAATTTAAATGGGGTTTCTTGAACAGTTTTCAGGTGGCGATGCTATGCAGATTAATCATACCACCATCATACAAGTGATTTGTAGGTGGAAAGGGAGATGGGAACAGAAGAGGAAGAAAAGAATGAAAGCTTTATTCCCTGTTTTAATGAAACCTTTTCCTTTTTTTTTTCTTTCCTTTTTTTTTCCTCTTTAATTTCCAATTCTCTTTTTTATCAGACTCCAAAATTTAACGAAACCTAAACATAGATTTTTCTTGAAACCCCGATAAATTACTTTGAGCAATGGAAGATCATCAGAATGAAGGATAAAAGCTAATCTAAGTAAATTTTTTTTGTTACTTCTAAGTCTTCAAATAATGACATGAGGGTTGCACAACATGAGATGATTTAAAGTGCTGTACTGTGTAATAGGGCTGTAAACAGTGTTTCATTTACCAGAGGATAAGAGCATTTGTGTAGGCTGTGGGGTTAACTCATTAACTTGTGTTAGCGCCATGGCTGCCTGCTGTTATGGACAGTCTTAATCCTCACACTTGCTACAGGGTAGTCAAGATAATTTACCCTTGGTGTAAAAACATCAGATAACTAGCATTTGAAAGAGCTGCTGTATCAGGGACTGCAAGAAGCTCACCAAGATGTGGGATGGGCTGTTAACGCTGTATTTGTCTGAAAGTTTTGATCCCAGTGTAAGTATGAGGCAGCTTGCTTCACTTTGTAGAAGCTACAGTAAGAACACTCTAGGAAGATTAGCTTTCTAATGTAAAGGTCTAAGATTACCTTTCTTCCTCAATGTGTTGGAATTGTTCAGTTAAAAGATTTTTATCAGAATCCACCACAGTGGTACTTTGGACCAAGTCTTTCCTTTAACAAGATACCAAAGCACTAAAATCAGTTGAAATCATGATGTCTTCCCTCAGCTCATGTGTTAGTCATCATATATGTAACCAATGTAACCAACGTATGATTAAGCTCTGAATAGAAAATAAGAAAATAAATCATAAATATTTAGATGAGCACTTTTAAAATACTGGAAACGTGAAAGATGAATCTCCTAGATAGTGATGTTCCAGCTGAAGTTTTCTAACCCTACATTTTAGTTAAAGAGACATAAAGTATGGTACATACTTACGTTTAGAAACATTACAGAACTAATTATAGCTCAATAATAAAAGGGAATAAAATTTTACAGGTTACGCTTGGGTGTAAATTTTAATTAGTCCATTTAATGATTTCGAGGTTTGCTGATGGCTCTGCCAGTTCAAAACTTTACGGAAGCCAGACACTACTACTCTTTAAACCCCGGAGCATGAACTGTTTCAAGGCAGAGAAGGCTATCAGTAGGTAGCCTTAAACTACTCCCAAAAGAGCTTGGATTGCTCTCATTGCCATAGGTGAGCTAAAGACAAAGTGAACTCATATGAGGGACTAAAGAATACAGGCTGTGCATTTGAGATTTACGTACCATTTCCCTTCCTGTGGAATCTCAGGCTTGCTCTTCATTGCACCCAAGAGAACACAGCAAAGCTTGGAAGTCTGGTGTCCAGAACATCCACTGTATTCTGTGGGTCAAATAAAACTTAGCTGTTGTTTAAGACAGATGAGGCTCTTTGCATGCAAGTCATAATCTAGTAATGCAGTTATCCTACACTTTGAATAGTAATACACTGTAATGAAAGCTGGCATCTTGTTATCAGAAATAACGGCAATATAGTGAATCATCAGGTTTGCAGGCCCACAAAGGTTTGCAAAGTAGTCTGTGAGGGATTGTTAAGATGATATGGTTGTTTATAGCTCTACATTTAATAGTGACAGATTAAATACTGTAAATTGATTTCTCAGGGCTTTCAGTATGTCTGATATATTTTAACATGAAGTTACTGAATATGATTGCAGTTCGTCATTTAAGACAGATTTGGAAGATGGTGATTTGGAGGCAGTGATTGAAATTCTGTATTGAAATGTATATTGAGGGGCCAGTGTATCAAATATTCTCGCATATTAGCATTTCTTAGTACTAGAGTGAATCTAATTCCAAATTTTCTCCCATTTGAAAGTTAGATATCTTCATGAAGGGTGGGAAAAAAAAAGTTGTTTATTTACTTCAGAAATAAGTGCCATCAAAATAAAGCTAAACATTGAATTATCAAATTCATTCCCAATTAAAATTGTGTAAAATAAAGGACTTATTATGGGGTAATGGTGAATGAATTTGTTTTCATTCAAGTACTGACAGCAGAAAATTCTGTTTTCTTGTCTTTACCATGGGCCATTAATTTTGGGTTTCAGCTGTTAATTCACTTAATTCACTGTTAAAAGCCTTAGAAATGTCATTCTTGCTGTTAGTGAAATAATTAAGTAACCTCTTGGTTTTAGTTTTGTAATTTCTTGCAGGGGTTAATTATGTTGTGTATCAAATAATTAGTTAAAATTATATTACTTAAATATTTAAGTGGCAGCTTCCGATTTTGCTTTTATTGATAGAAGAGCTTGTCTTGCAGAGTGGTTTACTGTTTCTGTAACTGTGTGGTTGAGACACCAACTTGATTGAACCAGTATGGAGATTCTAATAGCAGCCTATTGTATTTTCAAAACATTAAGGAATTTGATTTTATATTTGTATGTCCTTTCCCCCCCGCCCCCTGCCCCCCCCGCCCCCCATTTTTGATGCAGATTTGTTATTTATTATGTGTGTACAGCTCTAAAAGGCACACCTCTGGCTTAAACTCTTATTACTACAACCTCCTACATTACGAATTACTCCATCTAAGGAAATCCTATGCTATTTTAAAGTAGTGGATGCAACTGGGAGAGCAGCTAAGCCGTTTTGTTAGTGCTTGAGTGGTGTATTTCTCCCAGACTGTGCCACAAACCATGTTGCCTGGAACGCCTGGTTTTGTTTACCCTGCATCTTCCAGCTTTTGCATTAAATAAAAGAAGCTTCCCAAACGCAGAGCACTTTATTAAGTGTACAGGCTTTTCTGTGCCCGATGATCAAACTACCTGAGGTTGGAATAAATATAAAAATGTTGTATGGTTTTTGTGCTGAAAAATTACAAACACAATTTGAAAATTTGCTGATTAAGCTGTATCCACTGAGTGGATAAATATTTGTATCACTGTCATTCTGTGTATACAGAATTAGGCTCAGTTTTGGTGTGTTTTGAACTAATATGAACATACTCATTTTAATAGAATACTTTTGCCTCCTTAACTGCATCAGCACCATAAGTCATAAAATGATAAAATGTAAAATGGATTGTCAAGATATCAGAAAAATTGTCTTCTACCATGGCTTGAAAGACTTCATGTAGTAATCAATTAAACACTCACAGTGACAGATATGACAGCTTAAACTATCCTGTCTGTAAAATGAACATGACATGAAATCCCCTGGAGTAGCACTACACTGACTTGAGTTTGGTTTCTTTTAATCAAAAAAAGAGAATTATAAAACAAGACATGAGATTAATTGAATGAATTATAGAGTGTGTGTGTGTGTATACACGTTTATATGTTTGTGTATACTTATAAAAAGAATTCTTCCTATACCCTAGCAAAGAGATGGGTAAGAATAATTCAGCTTTTAAAGAGATGAACCAGTGAGTGCAAATTGTGTAATTCTTTGACTTATTAACATACTGTCTTAAGGTGACAGTGGATTTTTGATGAGTTGGTAAGTTAGCCACAGCAAAGGCATTGTCAGAACCTGTAACGTAGTTGACTGTCACTGTGATATCTGTCTATCTAGTACAGGGAGCTAGATAGTAAAGTCTGTAAAAAGAAGAGGCAAGCAATGCAGTGCTGCAGAAGTCAGATTGTTATTACCATTTTCTTGTTGTGTCCAACATTGCACAGAAAGAGGAAAATATTGGGTAGAAACTAACAGTATTTGGATCAAGTTAATCTTTATTGACGTTGACATAGTATGTCTCCTATCTGAAAAGAAAATGCATGATATGGACCCCTATATAGTAGACTTTTAACTAGTAAAAGTGATTTTGTTTTAATCATTTGCAATACTTCTTGTATGTTTCTAAAAGTGTCAGCATATAGCTGGATTTTTTAGGTCAGCAGTTCAGACTCTGGTATCTTGTTTTGATGTAGAGGGCAAATAGGTGAATGTCTGTGATGTAATGTGAGGAATAGTTGGACTGTGTATTTATAATTCCTTACAGATTAAAATCAAAGGTGTGGGGTTCTTTTTTCTTAAGTTTGTGTCTGTTTATATATATATATTTCCATTTTCTTTTCAGCTGGTATTTCCTACAATGCAGGAAGGGGCAATACTGTGTAGTATGTGGGGTCACAACGTTCATTGGCAGCGTAGACTTGATGGATGGTGCTCTGAATAGTAGTGTTTTACGGATGATAAGTACCTTTATAATTTTTAGATATCTGTCAGGTGGTTAATTTCCTTTTTATTCTGCTACTCATCAGGAAGAAAAATCTAAATAACCCATCTCACTAATTCTTGTCCAGAAGACAAGAGTTGTATAGAATGAAGAGAAAAACCCTTAGGCTTCTTTGTTGGCAGATATTTGCAGTGGTAAATATGTTCAGAAGCTCAGACTGTGTGCTCCTGGGCCTGCTATCTGCCCAAGATGCAAACTTCCGTGGATCTGATTACTAATATACTTGGTGTGAAGCAGCTAAAATGGCCGGGCCCTGCCTAAGTGGGGGACATAATTCTCTTGTAAATACAGTTTGCACACACTGTTTCAAAAACACCTGACTGTCTTGTTGGGGAAAGGGGTGATAGACAGCTCATTTGACAATGGTAGTTTAAAAAAAGGGGAAAAAATTGTTTGGAGGAACCTGAAATCAATGACTGAGGAAGCTAAAATCAATGACTGTGACATGAAAGACTTCTTGTTCTTGTCATATTAACATATTTATGATCTTATCGTATGCCTATTCGCTTCCTGGGGTAAACTTTTCTCGCCCAGTTTTCTGATTTGAATCTCCAATAAATTCAGGTTGTTTCTTTTTTAGTTGCTTTTCATTCTGTGCCATGGTGTTGCATCATGAATTAGGTGATCATCGTTTCAGGCTATTCTTCCTCACTGGAATGTGGACAGCTGGAATCTCTCCTTGTATACTAACTAGCCTGGCTGACGGTGCTGTCGTATACTGGAATTTCTCTGTCTTTTTTTGTTTTTTTGTTTTTTTCAAATAAAAAAGTAGTAAGTAACGGCAGTAAATGCAACCTGCCCTGTAATTTTCCTAACCTCATGGGGGAAAATTAGCTGTAAAATTCACCCAGAAAACACTTGATTAACTCAGCAGGGAGGTAAGCTGAATAGTGAAGATGTAGCCCCCACCCCTCCCGTTACTGAGGGAGAGAAAGGTTGAACTATTTAGTTCTTAAGATACTTTTTCAATTTGACTAACCACAGTAGTTACAATTACATTGCTTTTAATAAAACCTGAGCATCATATTTAAAATATATGCAACTCAGTATATATGTGGCCCAAATTGTAAAATGCAAAACTACACTTTATCATCACCTACAAAGTGAAAAATTTTGTAACAAAAAATAGAGTAAACAGATGAATAGTAAATCTGTTTGTAATCTCTTCTTTGAATGACGTTATAAGTTCGGAACTTTTTTATTAATACATGTTATTTTAAACAACACAAGACTTTACAAATATTTAAGGAATAAATTAATAGTAAGTTTTCATAAAAAGTTGACGTTGCTTTGAAACTGGTTGAACATGGCTTTTAATAGCCCTTTATTTTACTACTTAAATTTTGACTTTATTTATTTTAGAGGAAGTGTGTTATCATGTCAGTCCATTAAATAGCCATCCATTTCAGCATTGCTCAACAGCTTTCTTGTTTGCTCAACTCGCGAGGGAAAACAAAATAATAAGGAATTAAGAAGCCTTAAAACTGAACAAATGTATTGAAAGATATTCTTTGGTAGTGGCATACCATTAGACGTGCTGCTTACAGATATTTTTAAAATCTGGCAAAGTAGATTCCCCAATAGGAGACAGCCTTATATGCTTTACTGCCCTGAACATCTGTTTGTACATCAATCTTTGGACTGTCTCTAAATTTCTAGATGATTCACTTTTTCCATAAAACTATTATTTAAAAAGTGATGATCTTATTAGTTCTATTGCATCTTCTTAAAGGAATGACCTGAGACACTTACAGTAAATTACAAGTCTTGGTCAATGCCCTCTTCCTTCCCTCGTAAAATGAGGAGTGAAAGCTCACAGCATATTCCCTTCTGTATCTCTGTGATTTCTTTTACTGGTATCTTTTACTTCTTAGTTAGTTTTAATGATTTAAATTTAAAATATTTGATTAATTGTAATTGACCCATGGAAAGAAATTTAGAAGATATCAATTTCCTCTGAGTTTTGTAATATTTGGTAGCTTGGTAGGTTACAGGGACTCAAAGTAATGTCCACCTCCCATCCCTGGAAGACAGGCTGCACGATGGATTTAATAGTTCCAAGTTAGCCTGCTGCAGCCAGTCAGCATTGTGTTAGCTCAAAACCAGCCAAAGTTTTGTGTTGTCTTTACCAGATGGTTGTTAAGGATCTCTTTTCACTGTAAGAGACATCTGGCCATTACATTGTGGGAATGTTTATGAGATACAGGAGTGAATGGAAAGACTTGGGTGGGTGAATTTGTGTGGGATATTGTGCAGGTGGAGGGAACAAGATACTGCGTTGAAAGGGACATCTGAAACGTAGGCTGCAGATGTAGGGAAACCTTACCTCATTAGTTCTCGTGTTCACTGAGCTACTTGTACTGTTGTTTTTCCACATTGTAGTTATGGTTGCTGTGCTTAAGATGCCATTAAAGGGATCCAGTTTTCAGAGCAGGGGCAAGTCATCTTCTGAAAAAACCCCAAACTTATCTTGAGGTAGCTTCTGAAAAAGAGACAATTACAGGTTACTGTTGAGCAATTCCTAGAAGCATATTTGTAATGCAGTTCTGAAGCATAGCCTGTACATCGTATTCAGAATGATGCTCAAGTTTGAAAATAAAAGCTCTTGAGAGTTCCTCAGAACCTTCCTCATGGATTTCAGGGCAACCAGAGTTTTCTGGTTTATGATAAACATTTTTCTGAAGGACCTACCATTTCAGTTCTGGTATTTTAAACTCCACTGTTCAAATTTCTTGTGCCCTTACAAACTATTTTGGTTAGCTTTATAAAAACATCCTCCTTTCTCTGGTGTTCGTGCATTTCAGTATGTACATTGCGGTCAGCTTTTTTCCTGTCTTCTCTTTCTGACACTGTGTAGCTTCATCCATATGCTTATATACTGTGATTTGTGTCAAAAATGGGGTTTACAGCTTCTTGCATTTGTCATATTTTGCACTGCGTAAGTGGAGGACCTCACCGTGGCTTAGCTACAGGAAAGACAATGAAAGTCTGCTTAGGGTTGTATTGTTCCTAAGGTGTTTTTTGCCTTTAAAGATAAAAATACATTTTTGTAGGTGCAATCTGAAACCAGGGTAAGCACTCTGTGTTACGTATTTATTGCATAAATCCATTACTATGAGGGCAGCACTGTTTGAAGGGCTTCTGCTTCTGCCCTGTGGTAGCTGCAGGTATTCCCTGGAGCAGGTATGCAGGTTATCATCCTTCCAGAGCCCTAGGAGCATGGGTGGGAGACAGCAGTGTCTGTCCTCTGATGAGCAAAGTAGTCTCTCGCTGTAGTTTCAGATTTACTGTAAGTAAACGTTTAACAAATTCCTCTGTGCTTTTTAACAGAAATTAATACTTCTAATCTCAGGTTTATCATCAAGTTTGCACAATATAAGTGCTCTCTGTCAAATTGTGTTTTATGTTAAATGTTTAGAACAAACGAGGCTAGTGAGAGAGGGAGTCAGTGCAGCTATTTCTGGGTTTTCATTATGGAATTATGAAGATTTGTTTCTTGGAAACATTTTGAAAAAAATATTTTCAGTGACAGATTGCAAACTTACTTTCTTTCCTCTGATTTTTTTAATGCATTTTAGTTTCCATACCAGTCCATCAATACACAGATAAAACTGAAATTATGATTCAGAGGATGCCTAGCTTATTGCAAAAACTTATTACTAACCAGGATGCAGAAATATCATAGTTCAGCCAGAGATAGGTGGCTGTTTCAGTCTTAAGAACAGACCGTATGCTATTTAACGCAAGAACTTTCGAGGTAGATTAATTGTGCATTTATTCAATTTTAATTTGAAGAAAGGTTTCCAGTATTTCAGATATGCTTTGAAGATATAGGAGAAGCACAGTTTAGAAGAAAGCCAATCAGAGTAAATTAGCACCCAGGTGGTGGTGGTATTGTTGTTATGGGGTGTCTTTGATTAAGAAGTTAAAACCCTTGGCTGTGCACTAAGCCATTCCTGAAGTTGATTATAAAAGATACATATAGGTAGGCAAAGATCATCTGTAGTGTACCTTTTGAAATATTATTATACTGAGCAATAGAACTTTGAATAAAAACTTCAGATAGTTTCCCAGCTTTGGAAACTATGTCATTTTAAAATTTTGATCCTGTAATCTGGTGATACAGTAGGCTGCTTATCAAGATTGCACTGCTAATGGAGAGCATCTTCTTTCTTGAAGTGAATGGTTGTTATATAGTTACTGGTATTTGCTGTCTACCCCTACAGCAATTGCCTTCATGTACAAGTTCAGGAGAGAGATTTATGTTGATACTGGAAGTCTGTTATTTCAGCAAGCCTTCATCTATAGTGTGCGTGTCTCAACATGAGTCAACAAGATACTATGGATACTCAAAATATTTTGAAACCATATGAACAGAATGTGTATTTTCCTCTGGCTAGTAAAACTCAGTCATAAAGTCTTCATAGACTTATAATATGCAGAATCCAACCAACTTGGCAAATAAATTGTTTGTTAAAGCATATTCTGGCTGTATCTCCAAACTACATGTAGACAAAATAGCATTTTGTTCATGCCAGGTATTGGACTGGCTGCTGGAGACTCCAGTTTTCTATTCAAGCAGGTTGGAGCAGATTTTGGACTTGTTCAGTGACCTTCCTGGAGAAGAATGTTAGTACAAAATTTGTCCTTTGTACAAATTTTATTGGATGAGGAGAGAGGAATTTTATGTTGCCTGTTAGTAGCGTATGATGTCCTGAATTAACAACAAAAAAGATAAAATTCACATACTGATTGCTTTTCGAAAGAATTGGTGATTCAGTGGGAGAGAAATAATCTGACGACTATTGCTTGTTTATGGTATTATTCCAGGTTCCTCAGATACTGATTATGAGGCTAGATATTAAATGTCTTTCAGAGAAGGAAACTTGATGTGGAGCTGTGTACCAGGATTAGCGTGTACCTTTTTTTCAGTAATATTTGCTTGAATCCAGATTAAATACAGGAATTATTTCCATCTTAATGATGATGTGAAAAGCTTAAGTTATGGGTAATTTGTCATTAGTTATTTATGCTTCTATACTGTACATAAAGTTCTAAATTACTTAGTCTTATCATTTAGTGTTGGCTTTATATTCTCAGATGGATCTCTGATTCTGTTGTACACTTTGTACCATGTAGCAATTAATTTGTTGTGTTGAAGTGTTCTTTGTTTCTAGTTTAGGCTTATGCTTTTGTCCTTTAAACATCTGCTTTCGTATGTCATTCTTCTTCCTTTCTTTTTCTTGTTATTTCTGTGTTCTGGTATTTCTTCATTATTCTTTCTCTTTTTCCTTCCTTCTCTGTGTTCCAAGTTTTGGTATCCATTGTATTTATTCATCAGAGATTTCCATCTAGCATTATATGACAGGCTCTTATGTAAGAGTTTATGGGAGATATGCTGGGAAGAGATTTCATTTGTTCTCCCTTTGCAACTGTGCTTGTGTCTAAAATTCTTTTAAAATGTAATAGGAATGCAAAGGAAGACTCATTGGTGCCTCTAAATGTTGCCTGTGCCTAAACCTGCCCCATTGTTATCCGATTAGATTTCTGCAAATTGGAAGTAGACAAGAATGCACTGAATTTCAGTCTTTTACTGGACAGTAATTGTGCATATTAGATACAAAGTGTAGTTATTTACCTGAGTGAATATCATTGACTGCAAGAAAGTTGCACAAAATTACCAGCACCAGAGTTTAGTTTTACATTTGGCTCCACATTATGCATTTAAATAAACAGCCACATATAAACAACTAATAAAGTGAAATACAGAAAAGAAACAACTTTCTATCCCAAAGGCTTCAAAAGATTATTAAGTTAATGGCTATGTTTTTATTCTGGTTTTGTAGAACGCCATGTTCACTCAGGGAATATAATTCTGAGTCTTTTACATTTTATCACATTTTTTTAATGTCTGATTATTTATAGCAGTATTTTGTTTTTCTCATTCGTGTTTGGTGTCAATAGACTTAGGTTCTAGTGGGACTAAAGCAATATACTGAGAGTGAATTACACTGGTGCATAACAAGAGCAATCTGAAGAAATACCTGACTTTTTCCTAAATATTTTAATGTAAACAAGTAAAACCACCTTGATTGTATGTTTTCAGTATAAATAGCTGTCCCAGATTTGTTACATGGTGTTAAAATACCTGACAATGCAAAATATTATGCAAGGTCAAAAAGAAAGGATGCCACATATATTAATATATACTGGTTATGCACTAAAATGTCTGCCAAGGTTTTAAGTTTTATTCTGTTGGTATGCAATACTGGAACTTATACCTGTCAGTCCCTATAATAGTTAGGTGATAGAAGTCCAGCTTATGAATGTGCAGCACTGTTACGGCAGTCAGCTGTCACTCTTCCTGATCTCTACTGATGTGAATCTTATTGATTCCTACAGAAATAAATACTGGTTTGGGATGCACCTGGAAATTATTTTTCAGCAGGATTTAATGAGATATGTAATGGGGTTTTTTTGTTTTGTTTTTTTGGAAGTGTGCAGTTCGTGCAGCTACCGAAGGCAGAATCCTTGTGCTGGAGGGTTTGGAGAAAGCTGAGCGGAATGTCCTGCCAGTGTTAAACAATTTACTGGAGAACAGGGAAATGCAGCTTGAAGACGGTCGTTTTCTCATGTCTGCAGAGCGTTATGACAAACTTCTGCAGGTATGGAAATGCTGTTTGGATTTTCCTCATCTTTTTTTCCTGTTCTTGGTGGTGCTGGATACTGTTATGAAGAGGAGAGTAGTTACAAGTCAAATGGGGGAAATCTCACTAAGGTTTCCTTGGTTGTTTTTTTCTGGGGTGTTACGTAGAATGAAGTAGGCAGGGTGAAAGCTAAGTGAGAAGTCAAACTACTGCTTGCAACAACAACTTCTCATCTGTATCTTGTCTGTCCACATGAAAAACAGTAGTCCATGTTAACCTTGTACAGAGCCTGTATGTTTCTAAAATGTGAAAGCCACAATGTGACAATAACTAAATATACCTGTGAGAAGAGGTTTAAATTGAAATTGTTCCCATGAAGTTCAGATAATGCTTCAGTGTTGCAAGAGCCCTGTTGCTTAGCTTTTAAGATGTTAGAATACTAAAAAAATGAGGTCAAGATGAGCGACACTGTACTCATTAGTGCTGTCTTGCCTTTAATTTACAGAGCAGCCAATCTAAATTATAGGAAATGGTTAAAGACTTTTCTTTTGCTACGAAATGGGATTTTAGTGTCATCTGCCATTGCTGCTTTAGCTATTTTCCTTTGTTTTCAGGCTTTGAGTCCTACTGCTTAAATTTGAATGGATACTTCTCAGGCATTTGGGGACCTCAATAAATTTCATCAGACAGTTTCCAGTAGTACTCCGCATCTTACTTTCATGTACTGTAGTTTCCTATCACATACCTGTCAGTCTCTCCTAACAGTCTGACACCTTCTTGCTCGCGTTTCTGTCTTGTCATACCTAACTGTGGTAAGGTATATAACCAGACCCATGTGGCACAGGGCGGACGTGTGCAGTAAGCCTTCTGTCACTGATCCTGATTGTATGAAGTTTCAGCTGTGCTGAAGTACTGTAGTGGACTTCTAAAATCATTATTTCTTATGCCTCTCATCTGTGGTTAAAATCTTTTTGATCTATGCCTTTTCCAAAACCAATTTTATGGTATTTAATTAGTAGATGCTGTTATTGGAAGCATTATTATTATATTTTAAAAGTAAGCTTTAAAAATGTAATTGTATTTAAAGACTGAAATTGAGAATTCAAATGTAGACAGGATTTGGTTGCAATTATGCAAAGCATCTTCCTAATTTCTTTTTTCTTTTTTAACGCTTATCTAATGATAAAATGTTTCAAAATGAGTGCCTCAGGCACACTGCTAATAGTATATGAATTAAATAAATCTCTTGATACAATACTAAATATAATATTGTTGTTTTGTTGTTTGAGGAATATTTTATTATATAAGTAAATATTAATTTTCTTGTCTGTGAATAATTACTGTACATCTAGGTTTGCAGGAAATGTACTCATGTATAGTTTCAAGGAAGACTTAACTGATGTGGGAATACTCAAGTGCATTTTTTATATGCAAGGAATCTTCTACATGACAAGTGAAATACAGTATCTAGTGTCCCCATGAAAGAGTCTAATTCTGTATTATTGCTTATAATAAAGCATAATTTGTAAATGAAACTTTTTAATGCAGATTTTAGTCTCCTTTACAGTTACAAGTGGGGGGAAAAAAGAAGGAAAAAAAGAGAAGAAGAAAAACTTGCTCATGTTAACCCACTTCTAATGTTTTTAAATTTTGTGGTCTGTTTATTTTCTGTTCTTTCTGAAAACAATGTTGTAATGATACCTTTTCAGCTTTGACCATCTGTGGGGGCTTCAGTAAAATTGCTACAGGCTAGAGAGCTGCACGTGATCAATCATTCTATCTATGTACATTTTGGAAAAAACTTGCTTTTACCTTCCGAAGATTAGACTAGTTCAATGCTTTCTAGCCCCTCTGGATGAAAGATAAGAACATTACCACATTGAAGTTAAAGGACCAGGGCTGTTAGTCAATCTGCAGCCACGTCATCGTATGATGTAATGTTTTGTGGTTGTGTTTTTCTTTCCTTCTTGTTGCTTTATTTTAATGAATTTAGGATCATACAAAATCAGACTTAGATGCATGGAAGATTGTTCGGGTTAGTGAAGATTTTCGAGTGATAGCGTTGGGCCTGCCAGTACCTAAATACTCTGGTAACCCTCTGGATCCGCCACTTCGCTCTCGGTTTCAGGCTAGAGATGTTTATCATCTGCCCTTCAAGGTAAGTGTCCTAGTATAAGAGCTGGATTACCTGTACTGAGTAGAGCTAATATTTTGGGTTTATGTTTTACTTGCCTCACCTCTGAAAAGAATCCTTGAGTAATAAGTTTGTCTAAATGGATATTTTTCATAGTGGGGCCTAATAAATTCCTGAAAAGCAGGCTTAGAGTTGCCAAGAAATGCTACAGCAGAAGAATAACTTCCATAAAACATATAACCCTAAAAGAAAGATTTTATAATTTTTCTTCTTTTTTATTTTATTTTTTAAAAAATAAGATTAGTTCTGTGTCAAGATGAAAGTAGAATCCTCATGTCTAAATTAGAGGGGAAAATACAAAATGCTTCATACGTCATGAGCTGTGACCCACAGTATGATCCCAAAATTAATTTACTCTGTGATTTTATGTTCTATTTTCAGGACCATCTTCAGCTCTTATATTCAATTGGATCAAACATTTCCACGGAGAGGTAATTTTTCATAATTAAAAAAATAAAAATGGAATGAATGAAGAAAAACAACGTCCTATCAGGTTTCCTTGCTATTTTTGTGTCTTCTATCACCGCATAGAGACCAGAACTGAAGAAGGTTTTTTTAATGTGTGTGGGTGTATGCTCAC
This sequence comes from Falco biarmicus, assembly GCF_023638135.1. Lineage (NCBI taxonomy): Eukaryota > Metazoa > Chordata > Aves > Falconiformes > Falconidae > Falco > Falco biarmicus. The sequence continues at coordinate 34,028,793 of NC_079289.1, forward strand.
ACAGCTTTTCATATGCAGCCTTCATATAATGAATCCTTAATGCTTTAGAAATTCAATCACACCTTACTTATTTGCACTCAGAAATAGTTTCAGCATCTTATACTGCATTTAACTTTTTAGGCTTTAGTATTTTAAATATAGATAGCATGTATAAAACTCTGTAATTACTTTTTCCTATGCAGAATTTCTCAGCTCCTGTCTTTTGCTACAACTCTCTGCTCTCAAGAATCTTCTACATTGGGACTTCCAGATTTTCCTTTAGACAGCTTATCGGCTGCAGTTCAGATTTTGGTATGTGCATACACATATGCTGTGAAACTGTATGGGCTTAAAATTTTTCAAATTTGATCCGGATTATTCATGTTGTTATAAGAAGAATAACATGAACATTTGAAAAATAAACCTGAAAAAAAACTAAGGATGATTTGAGGGAGAAATGCCTCAGTCATATATCTCTGGGTAGTACTTTAAGGACAAAGTATGTCATGACACAAGATTTGTGATGTGATTAAAGGTATCTTAGTACTCAAAGTAATGGTTTTTATTCTGCAAAATCATCTTACCGTACTTCAGGGGCATCTATAGTTTACCTGTTGACACTGAGGTAGTCAGTTGAGAGAAATGAAACTCACAACCTGAAAGTGCTTCTGATTTAATGCTGTGCATTATGTAAATTGGATTGATTACATTGTAATGCAGTCACCTATTACTCTCTGTTGACACCTAAAAGAACCCAAACCAAGTATTAAACGTGGGTATAGGAGACAGTTAAGTTGTATGAGATGAAGCCTACAATAGGTCTTTGGGTTGATTGGTGGATTTAGAATAAACCTAGACTTAACATAGGTTACCTGAGGATGCAGGTTGTGCACACTTGAAGATGCAATACTTTGACAGCTGCAGTCCTCAGGGAAATATAACAAGCGTACACTTGCTGAGTTCACAGTGTCAGATCAGGCAGGCCAGGACTAAGGCTGTGGCAGTCTTTCTGCTTTCTGTGACAGGCTTTTGTCCCTTGGACTTTATAATTACATGGCAAAAAGTCAAAGTGAAAACAGAAGGAGCTTCCTGAAGGCAGTCAGGAAGATGAGATCTGTATAAAAAGAGAGAGGCGTTGGTACCCTTTTGCACGCAGGAAGATATGGTCATCGCAGGAGGATAAAATACCAGGACAGCTTTTGAAACCCTCTCTGCAAGGTGCAGGTGTCTGTAGAAAGGACTACAGACTTATCTGTTGTGTCTCCTGTGCAATCATTTTACCTGTGGTACTGCTCAGTGGCATATTACTTCTACATATTTTATTGGATTATATACATTAAAACATACTAATTGTATTACTGTGGTGCTCAGTCCCCTCAGTTGTGCTGGATACTTACAATTTTTTTTCTTCTGAATTAGTGGTACTACATCAGATGTTAAGAAGTGATTAAAATTCAAGTTCAGGGAAATGAAACAGTATTTGGAGGGCTTTAGGAAAGAAATACATATTGGATTTTAAAATAAATCGTAACTTTTTATTCTTTGAGCCCTGTAGTGAAAAATTATTTTTAAATGAATGCCAGATGGCTTTCAGAGTAATGGAAAGAAAATGAGTCCTAAGCTATTATCTAAACTATGGAATGAAGGAAGCATTTTATTTTACATTAGAGAATGTGAAGTGTTACCATTGTATGACAGTCTTTTTTTAAGTAGACAAGAGCTGTTTCTTTTAGAATTAGTTTTAATCACTTGATTTTCTAAGGTGACTGTTCTCAGTGATTCTACAACATTTTTCCTTCATATGCTGGGCCACTGCCATCCTCTACTTCTAGCTTGGTTGATTTAACCATTTTAAAGTGTGGAGGGAATGCATTGCAATGACTAGCTTTGCTGCTTGTATCATGGATTCACACAGTCCCAAAATGTATTTCTTAGGTTGAAAACTCCTGCCTGCTGAAAGGGAGAATTTTTTTTATAGGATGCTGTTCTGAAGAGGTTAATTTCATACATGCCATTATAATTTATATCAATTTGAGATAATATTATATGTTATGTCTTTATATATACACAGAGGGCTTTTAAAATGGAATAAAGGCCTCTCTGATCCTTTAAGCAGTACATTTACTACAGTGCCTTAAATGGTTTATTTTTACTGATCTTTTTTTCATATGGAACATTATAAATAGCATTACTGATTATAAAGTATGAATTGAATTATGCATTTCATAAAGTATGCATCTCGGTTTCATTTCTAAGCAACTCTTCATTTGGATGCCTATGTAAATCCAAGTGTATAATTGAAAATCAGTTGATTGTATTTAAATTATATTGTTTATTTTTCACTTACTTTGAAGGCTTAAAAAAGTAGTACCAGTCCACTGACTGTTTTTTCTGGTGTTACACAGAAGTAGTCCTTAAAAATTTGCAAGTCTTTTTTGAAATAAAGAATCAAGTGTTACTTTAGGGGTTTCAAAACACTTTTCCATCACAAAAGGCTTTATGCATATGTTTCTTGAGGAGTCATAAATGTGCTTCTATTTCTTTCTCTTACTCTAGCAAAATAATTGAATCTTTGTCTAGTTCAGGCAGCAAGTGATAAAAGAGTACTTAAAAACTAACAAGGTGATAGTGAAAAAAATTGGTTTAATTTTGTGTAGAAAGTGCAGGCATACTTAGTAACTCATTTCAAAACAAAACAGTTTTGATCAAACTGTTCAGAAATTTCTAGCAATTGATTTGTGAAGTACAATATGTTGTGAAGTACAATATGATGTAATAGAATCAGAATTAAATACTAGCAATTGTTGTGAATGAGTAGATCATTATTCTAGTATAGATTTCTTGTCCTATTGATTCTTTCCTAGTAGTACTATGAAACTTGGTTACCTGTGATACGATTTTTCTCTCCTAATTTTAAATGTCTTTAGGTATCTGAGCCAGTTACTGCAGCTTCCATTTATGCACAGGAAAGAAAGTAATTTTTAGGTCATAATTCTTCTAATCTACTTCAGACATCTATATTACAGCACCTGAGAAATGCCTGTTTTGACATTTGACCAAATACTGCATATAGTGGTCCTTTGTATATCACCCTTACAGTTTTATTTTAAGTTCAGCGCTATATAGTATTTTCAAGTTAATGGGTGAGGATAGAATGAACCAATCATTTTTTTTTCATTTGTATTTTTTCATTCTGATTAGGATTCCTTTCCTATGATGTCAGTCCAGCATGTTATTGACCGGCTTTACCCCTATAATGTTTTCCTTGGAAAGGAAGGCAGGACTGCAGTCAAAGATGCATTAAAAGTAAGTATTGCACATATAATTCCAGGGAGTGATGGATTATGACAGTAGTTCTCACTAATGTTACTTCAGTACTTCTATAAAAAAAAAAAAAAAAGGTAAACTAAATGACTACGTTATTACTGATGTTAAACCATTTTCTAAAAACAAAACCAACCTTCATAAGCTAGTACATTTAGTTATACTGAAAGGTGAAACCTCTATGTCCTCTAGAATATTTAGACCTCAATTCAAGACTACAGAAAAACATTCATTTTAAGTGGTTAATTAAATTGAAAGTAGCTACTTACATGGTTAAGGTAGTCAAATGCTTAAGAAATGCCTCTGGCGTCTGACTTTAAGAGGGGATACTAAAATAACAATAGAATCATCATGCACAAAACACATTCAATATAGCATGGTTATAGGTTATATTAATCTCTGGTTTTGGTCTGTGTTAGCCTTCTGTTGCTTATTGGTCAGATCTGTTTTGTTTTGTGCATGTTTAATAATAGCTTACAAAACCTATAATTATGCTGCTTACTCCATTTATTTGTGTAAAACTTTAGCACAGTGTTGCCTTGCTTTCATTTTTGAGTGTGTCGTAGGAATTATGTATATTTTTGAAAATCAGCATTCACAGCTTAGAGCATCTTACCCAGCTCTTTCAGACCTGAACATTAGAAGTTATTTGTACATGCATACTTAGAAGTAACTATATTTGTAGCTAGTGATTTTTAGTTTTTCCTGAAACCTAGCATACATGTCAGGGAAGTGTTTGTAGACCACCATTGCTGACACCTTCCATATACTGCCTTTTTTCATGGGAACTCAGTCCTGATTTCCCTGTTTGAAAAGGCTGGTCTCCTACTTGTCTTGCTGAGTTTTGAGCTGGACAGTCTTTGCATTTAAAGGAGGTTGTCCTGAATGACCTGCTAGCTTTCATGAACCTTCAAATCTGCCTCCTGTGGGGTCCTATCTGCCACTTCTTTAAATAAGCCAATCTGACCTAAGACCCAGGATCTGTAGTCTGTTATTTGCCTTCATCACTCCCCCTCAGGATTTTGAACTCCATTATTTCATGGTTGCTACAGCCAAGGCTGCTATTGATTGCCACATCCACAACCAATTGCTTCTTGTTTGTGAATAGCAGGAACCGTCTATGCATCACCCCTGCCTAGCCAATACAGTGCCTGTGTTGAGACATTATTCCAGGCAGCCTCAGAAATCTAGATTGATTGGATCATGCTGTGTTGCCCTTCCACCACATGTCAGGGTGATTGAAGTTGCCTGTAAGAACCATGGTCTGGGTGAAAATAGACTTCTGTCTGTTGAGAGAGTAGTAACAGTGAATTCTGTTCTTAATATGCCTTTATCTTAAATCCTTCAGGTCAATTTGTTTGCCCTATTGGATGGTGAATGTCTTTGTTCAGTACCATCAGCTTACTCCATTTTCCATTTCTTTTATTTAATTTTATGTGTTGTGTATGCTTTTGCTTCCTGCGTAGGCCAGGTTGATAGAAAGAAGAAAAAAATCTTCTTTCTCAATGATCCTCTACTTACAAAGAGCTCCTTATCACTTTATCATTTACATTTTTCTTTTTTTTATTTTTTATTTTCTTTCTTTTGCTTTCTTGTACTCTTCCTCATCACTACTTAAATGAACTTGTCCTATTATGTCAACAAGTACATATAATCTTATCTGGAATTTTATTCTGTTTGCACACAAAAAATCCTGTTAAGCAATGAACCTTAAGAAATACAGAAAATAACTAGTTGTACTGAGGAACTTTTGTTTATAATGATATTTCAGTAATAGCAGTGCCAGAACTGTATTAAATATGGATAAGAATTTTTTTTTCCATTCCATAAGAAATGTGAGGAATAGGAATCTGGCAGAAGCTAGGCGATTTCTTACTCTGTCTTACTGCAGATTTCTAAAGAGTGTCCAGCTAATATTTGCCACTGAATACTTGCCTCTGTAACAGAATGTAGTTAGGAAATACTAGTCTTCACTGGGAGGTATCCAGACTTGAAAAGAGAAGTACTTGGAAGTATATTGCAATTGATGGGTTAACTTGCATGAATTGAATCACTTCTTAACAGGAGCTAACATTTAAAGAAAATAAAAACAAATTTCATATAATAAAATTCAAGGTTTAGGCATTAGACTTGGAGACAGATTTGGGGGAAGTAGTAATCTAGCTGATATCTAGATGATAGTATCTTAATTTCAGGATGTCTTCCAGTCCAGTCAGCTGTCAGAGCTGAGAAGTGAGGTAGCCAGCGGTTAGGCTAAACAGCCAGTTTTGGCTGCTCTCAGGTCCTGTGCGTATTTCTTGAAGAGATGATATTCTTAAAGCACTGTCTTCCCGAACGTTATCTTCAAGTTGTATAAATCTTTTCCTTGCTCATTGAAACTCTGCCAAGACCTAGGTGTATTCCTTGTAATACTTGTCGTCAGTAATGAATTCATGTGAAATATTGACTTATACCTTCCCTGTGAGAGAAAGTAGTTTGTTATGGTGTTAGTCTTGGATGTGTAAAGATGCTTTGAAATGTGGGGCCTTGTTTGAAACTAGTTAGCATCAAAAAAAGTGTTTATGGATTGCACACTAATCCAGCATTAGCAGTGATCTTGAAAGGTGTTTATGATACAGAACATTTGTACAAGTGGTAAAATTTGCAGCATTCATTAGTTCATTAGCTTGCAACAGACAGAAGTACTAAAATAAACTTGAGAATTATGTGCCTTTGTGTACAAAGATCTTAATTTAGAAGATCTTGCAAAGAAAAATATGACTTGGTTTGAATTCTGGCCTTTAAAATTATTCTGTGCTTGCATGAAATTTTGGCATGACAAATTATTTTGACAGTTAAACATTTGAAATGTGATTACAAAAATTAAGTAAAAAATTTATTTAAACTTTTTCTTTACAAGATTAAGATATAGAGAAATCACTGCTTTCAAGGAAAACAGCCTCCAGTTAAACATTTCAAAACAAGCTTAAGCACCTATGATGTTTCCTAGAGTATTGAAGTTTTTCCTGTATGCTACTATATATAGGCATTTATAAACATCATCATCTTCATTTAGGCTGTGTTTCGTGGCTCACAAGAGACCCCAACTGTTCTATACTTATTTCTTCATTGTTCTGTAAGCTTTTAATATATTACTTAAGATTCATCAGAGATGTTGGGTTTGCTTTTTCAATTCTCATGAGCGTTTTGTGTGCCTTTTTTCCCCAGTGTCAGAAGCATGCACTGTTTTGGTTCTTTTTAATCTTCTAATCAAGAGAATCTTCCTATCAGGTTTTAAAAGCAACATGTAGATCAGATTCATCTTAATAAATGAGCAAGTCCCTTTTAGCCTGCTATCATACTGTTCTAGAACTTCTTAATTTTTTTCATGTCTTGGTTAATTCTTTGTTTACTGTCTTGATCTTATATCAGATAAAAACTTGTTTGTTCCCTTTGCCTCACTTTTGAACACCCACTTTAATCTTACCTGACGTCCTCCTTGAAAACTTACCCTGCCTTGCAGTAGGGAATCTTCAGACTACATAGGCACTCCCTCATAGAAAGTGGACAAATAGTTCAGAAAACTGGAATCTTTTTTTCTTGTCTAGGCAATTCTGTTCACTTCTAAGATATTTCTGTTGCAGATTTTGGAAGGAAGGATTTGTTTCTCTCTTACTCCCCCCAAAGTAATTTATAATCTTTGGGGTTTTGCATAAAGGAATGCTCTTTAGTGCCAATACATACGGTTGTAGTGGAATCTGTCTTGACTTCATCTGTCTATCCACTGCATCTTGCAGTAGCAGTTCATATTTTGCTTCTTGTGAAACAGTTCAGTCCTCTTGTTCCTTGAAAAAATCTCTTTCCTTCCCATGCAGAGAATCTTCAGGAAAGATCAGTTGCCTATGGATGCTTCTTTTGGATAGCTTTGCTGTCTTGTGGTTCAGCATAGCAGTTACCTGCAAATCCATCTCGTTTAAGCGCTCTATTCTTTTGTCCAGCTGGATCACCAACATATTCTTTGCAGTTTCCATGCTGAGACATTACTGATCATTAGATACTTCTAAGTGCTCAGAATTCCTCTTCGTCTTTTTTTCTAATTCTTACAGTTTGCCTTTTCTCACATGTTTGTAGGCATGCAGAATATGGCCTGATGATTATGGACTGCCAAACCACTTCCCTTGTTTTTGGCAGCTGGTCTTTTTCTTTCCTTTTGAGTCTGAGACAATGAGGCTGCCCACTTCTGGCTCTCCAAGTATCTCCCAGACTTTCTGATACTGAATGTGCTCAAGAGTTGTCCTTCCAAGCCACAAATATTTTTTCCTTTGCGGCTATCAACTTGGACTTTGTATAGGGGAAGTTGCTTCTGGCTCAGGCAGCAGTATGTTTAATGTATTGTACATCCATTACATGCCACTGATTCCATATCTAGCTATCCTAATTCTAAATGAAGAACTGCATCAAAAGAGATCTGTCTTACTCTGAAAGCTGCAGAAAGTTTTGTTTGCTGCTCCTGTCCAGGTATAGCGTGGTAACTTGTTTAACTACTACATTATCCAGTTGAGCAGCAGCTCCATGCTTACATGTGGTGAATTCAAATTGTACAAATTCTGTTAGGTGAATGAAAGCTGTATGAATTCAGTAACAACCTCTACAGAGATAGACAGTGCTCTTCCACTGTCCTAATTTACAGTCTGAAAGGCTAGCTGTAAAACTCTAAACAATATTTTAAGAAAACAAAACCAAAACAAAGCCTAACCTAACAAAAAAAAACAACCCCAAAAAACACACTAGAATTTTTAGATTCCTGAGACCTTTGGATGAATAAGGTCTGCTGCTGCTGTCTCCATATCTTCCTTGTTTGATATAGAGGCTGCTGGTGCAGATAATCTTGCTTGCTCACTCTTTTGTTGGTATCTGATTAAGGCATTTTAGTGTACAGGCAGTTTGCAGTTTTGTGTATGAGCAGCTTTGGCCCTATCCAAAATGCCATTAACTTAGTAAGAATATTATAATTTACTAATGGCCATAAGAGTGAGAACATCTGTAGTTCATTTCACAGAATCATAGTTGGAGAATTTCTTAGAATCATAGTTTGAGATACTACTCAGTAGGCATTCCTGTCCTCTGTTGTTGTTCAGATTTAATGGTATCTGAAGTAGACTCAGCTGTTACAATAAAAACACAATTTGGTGCAGCCCTTTACTAAAGCCCATTTATCTTAAATTCATGTTTGAACATGACATTTTTGTAGGCTCTTTTTCCAGAATGGGAATTTGCAAAACAGAGCTAAAGTGTTTGTACGAATGCATGTCAGTTTTCTTTCGACTTAACAGGCAGTGCTGTGAATCCTAATAGTAATAAAATGATGTGCTTTTTAAGAATAATTTTACATTAATGACTTCTGTTTAAAAATTATTTTTTTCTAAGAATTCTGAGTTGGATAATACTCCTTTTTCTCTTGTTTACTCAGGTTTCACTCTGTTGAATAAAATCGCTCCATGAGTTCAGTAGTTTCAGTTAGTGGATTTTTTGTGCACAAACCCCCTTGATATGACTTCCTCTTCTCCAGCAAAATAGACTTTTAACAGGACTTTTAAAATGGTTTTCATGCTTTCTATATACAGCATAAAATGTAGAGTATAATGCTCAAAAGATTGGGAAGACAAATCTCACGGGTTTTGTCCTTCATATACCCAGAACATGCTGAAGGCTTAATTTGTACAAGTTGTCCTCAATTTTCATTTTATGATAAGGCTGTGGAGCTAAGTAAACATAATATTTGGTGGTTATTTTTATTGGTAGCCAGATGTTCAAATCTGCAATTGGTTGTAATGACCTGCAGAGATAGGTGATCTATTATTACCCACGCTAAAGGCTATCATCTGTTTCTCTTATTATTTTGGTCTGTCAGGCTAAGACTTGGCAAAGTCACCATATGACATTTTCACTTTACATCTGTCACTAGAGTCAATAAGTAGATGATATACAATCTTTTTGCTTTGGTTTTATATGTAAAATTTATGGGCCATCAAGAATGCGAACACCAGTATGTGAAGTAAAAGTTGAAGTAAATGGATTTAGGACTTCACAAGCAATTAATCTTGAATATACTTCTGGCCTTGTTTTCAGAAGGAACAGTTTTAAAAACCAGAAAGCTGTATTTAATAATTAATTTTCTCCACCCCCTAATTCTACAGCGTTTTGAGCTTCAAGATTCAGAAAGTCACTTGCTTCCCAGAAGGATTACAAAAGTAGAAAATGTACATGGAACCAAACCCTTCAAGGCTGATGTAACTGTCCAGATTGGTGAAAAAGAAGTGACATTCCAGGTATGAATTTATATATCCATCAAACTGTGTATGTTTTTAGATATCATTAACTTGTTTTCATCTTATCAAGAATTTGACATTTGATGCTAAAACTCTTTTGCACTGAATATTTTTGGTAGAGTAACACATGATATTTGTTAGAAAAGCATTTAGATACTGGAATATTGGATTGTGGATACGCAGGATTTTATTTCTAGATAAACTCATACTTTCCTACATGTGATTCATTTTAAGTTTCTTCTATTAAAAGAAATGCTGGTTTAGAATAACAGAGTACTTGGGATGCTTGTGATGCTGCTTTCCCTTTTTCTTGTAATAAAAACAATAGTCTGTCTACACTCCAAATAAAATCTGATGAGTGCTTGGTAATGTTCTGATACAGGATGTTGTGAAAATGGAGCAAAAGTAATCACATCAACTATGATTAGTTTGAGTTTCTTCCAATGAAGTTTGACCTGCTAGTGAAATAAGGTCTTATTCAGGAAACAGATGCTGATCTGAGAATGTGAAGTTGATGTTGAATTTGGAGAGGTCTAGAGAGTCTGTGAAGAAGGTGAATTAGTGGGAGTCATAAAGAGATCATATTCACATTGGTGAGGAATATCCTCAGAGTTTGTATCATGATGAAGTGAAAAGGGGAACAGCAGCAAATGGGAATTTGTCAGGAAAAGGTGAGTTTGTAGGGCCCGATGCAGCAGTTTTCTGAGGGAAAGATTTTTGCTTTTGTTTGACATGTGGGTGATAACTTCTGGAAATAGGTCTGCAGAATGTCTCTTTGGGAACAGGAGGTCATAAGGAGTTTGCAGGTGAAACAGTTTCCAGACTAGAACGGGAAGTGGAAATAGAGCAGTTGCCTTAAAATGGAGAACAGCTAAAATTCTCCAAAGTTCTGGTCAAAGTAGTTCCTTCAGATTTTCACAATACAAATTGCTCTTTCTCTTCTGTGTTTCTCTGATGAGCAAGAAGTATTGTGGGTTTTATATTTTGTCTCTAGCATGAACAGCCTCAAGTTCCTTAAAGACCCCAGTGCTGTAATTGAATTGGTTCACATTTTGGTGGTTTTTGTGGGTTTTCTTTTCATGAAGAGTGGGTGAAGGAGGTGTAAAGGAGGTTGTCTATTCGAAATCATATGATTGAATATTTTTTAAGTGAAAGATTTAGATTTGATGGATGACAGTCAGCAAAATATTACAGTAGTTTGGAGAAGCATAACCTGGTCCATACAAAGCCTAAGTTATTACAGTGTAGCTTATTTATTTTTTTCTTTTTTTCTTCTTTTTTTTTGTTTACAGGTTCCAGCTGGGACTGGGCTGTTAGAAAAGCATCCTCGATCAGATACTTTCATAAGGACTTCCAGCCATAATAGACTGTTGGCAGAAATGATGCAATCCCATATGGTTAAAGATATGTGTTTAATTGGAGGAAAAGTAAGAATTCAAATTTCTTTTCTCCCTCCTTCCCCAAGTTCCTTAGAATGTAATCTAGTTCTCATTTTTTTTAACTTTTTAGGGCTGTGGCAAAACAGTTATTGCTAAGGAGTTTGCTGATATGCTGGGATACAGCATAGAACCTATCATGCTTTACCAGGTAAGTAAACTGTCTGCTTATGATCATGCTTGAAATATGATCTAAAATATAATACACAGATGTTGATCCTTTGTGTATATTCTCTTTCTCTCAGTGATTTTAAAACCTGCAGCTGTGTTCATACATAGCTGCAGCTTTTAAAATCACTGATAATCACCAGTATGGGTTAAAAAAATGAAGGATAGCAAAGATTTCAAAGTTATTGAAGTTTTCTGATCATTAGCATTTTTTAATCTCTGTGTTAGAATGCTCATCTAAAATCTCCTCTTACTGCAGGCCTAAATAGAGGGGGGTACTCTGCAGCAATACAGATAGTACAGTGTTATTACATATAAACTAGCCCTGATACTGCTTTCCTTCAATTTTATTGACTTCATTGTGAATGTGAAGGAGTGGTAACAAAATGGTCTCTCTCCTAGCCACAGAGAATTGTCAATTCATTCTGTGATTTGGGATGATTGAGTGTCATCAAGAAAACTTCGTCTTTTGTGTCTTCTCCTATTTGGTGGTGGGGTTTTTTTTCCATTCTGAAGTATGTTTTCTGCGTTTAGCTCAGAGTGGTGATCACTTGTAATTCATGCATGTTGAATGCTTCCAGAAGACCTTTTGTAGTTCCTTTTTTTTTTTTTTTTTTTTTTTTAATTATTCAATATGCTATTTAATCTTTAATGGAAGTCTCTATTGTCAACACTTTTTTTATCTTGGAAGAGTTTCTTTATTGTATTGAGAATACATAATGGGTTTTATGTTTCTGGGGAATTTTTTTTTTTTTTTTAGTTCAACAGCATGTGGGGAGGGATCCTGACAGAAATGGGTGGTGAGGTTGAAGTGCTGAAACAGACAGAAAAGAGAGGGAAAAGAGAAATATTCCTGATGATGAAAAAGGACAGACAGTCTATTTTATGTCTTCCTGCAATGTTGAAGACCTCCTTACACAGGATCCCACTGCTTTTCCTTCCCCCTATATGGCTTCAACTGATAAAGGCGCGGACTCTGAAACTGTTTCCATAGATGGAGTTAGACAGACGACTTGTACCCTTTTCTTACGCTTCAACTTGGCCAGGTTTGGGTTCCAAACCTACAGAGCCTCATCAATGCACTGTCATATTCATAATAATATACTTGGATTCACAGCAGTACCTATTACCTTCTATACAGTGGTGTATTAAGATAGGTGTGTAGATTCTGAGCCAGAACTGAGTGTGTCCAGCTAGACTGCATACTTCTTTCTGGACTTGGCACTGTAAACACATTTTTAAAACATCCCAGGAAAATTACTTTTTTGTAACCTGATGGATTGCAAAACACAGGTACACCCTAAGTTGTTTTGTTGCATGCAATATATTGGGTACTCACCGGCAATATTAAACAATTATTTGGTTGAAAACATGGCCCTTCTTTTTCAACATTCTACCTTTAATTAGTGTGGCTTCACTGAATAGGAGCAGAAGACTTCCGTTTTGGAGACACATGAGAAGAACTGACAATTAAATTAGTTACTCAGTAAACATCTTTCTTTCAGAGGGATTTGTAATTCCTACAGAAATAAAACCTAGGCCAAGAGTTTGAAGTATTTCCCACTGAAGTGAACCTTTTCTTTGTTTTCACCGGGATTTGATCAAGTTCAGAGAGCTGAGTGTTTTTATGGAGAGGAGAGGCTTTTTGGTGATAGTGTTTCCAAACACTATCACTAAGGCAAATAAAAGACTGAGCTCGTTTACTATAAATTCCTGTGTAGACAAGTCTGCCTAAGATCCATGTGTGTATCTATACATACAGATATTTCCTATCTATAATGTCTTCAGTAATCTCAAAAAATTTTACAGGAAGCAGTGTATTAAAAAATGATTGAGTGTAGCTGAGCTCTACATCTTCTGATGAATTTTAAGAATGCATTCGTTTTTCTTAAAGTATGTGATAACATATCAGGGGTTTTGCATAGCAAAGTAATAGGATAATTTAATGACAGAATAAATGTTAAATGTATTAATTAATAAAGTAATTCAGCAATGAAGGCTATGAAAAGTTTGATAATGCTGTAAATTTAGCAGATTTTTTTGCTTAAGTTCAGAAAAGTGTCTTGATTTTTTTGAGGGACGCACCATATTGTTCTAAATCCGTTTCTAAAATTAAGGAGGTTTTTATCTGTCCTATTCATTTTTTTCCCAGTAACTTCAGCAGGCATATGAATAAGTAGTGGGGCATCTTGGTCTGAAGCAGTAGCACCGGTTTTCTTCAGGCTCTGTGAGGAAATGAATTCTTAGATTTTGTTACATAATGTTTACTTTTAGTTTTAATATTTGCATCATTGTTCTTTCCCTCTGAAGTTTATTCAAGGACTTGAGTAGTATGAAAAGGCATGGCTCTTTATATTGATTTCACAGAAAAAAACCTCTAAAACCTTTCATGTTGTGAGAATCAAATTTAGCTAAACCAGGAGTTCCCAAACCTTTTGAGTACATAGATCATCTCTTATACTAACAGTTGGCTCAAAGAACAATTCCTGTCTCATTTGTGGTATCTACATCATCATACAGACTTATTATATGCAATTCCATGCAGGCAAATCGCTGACAAAGGGAACGTCTGATTAGAACAGGTTTGGTTTTAGGTTGTCTCAATGCAGTTAAGCAACAGTAAATGAGAAGCAGCAGCCAGCTAGTTCTTTGTGGACTGTAGCTAGGGAACTTTTCATTTAAATTGATTAAAAGAAAACATTTTCTCCCCCCAGAGTTCCGGGGGGAAGAGGTGGTGGTGGTGATGGAATAAAGCAGCATTCAAAGTGATGTTGTAAGAGTTTTCCATCCTCTTCTTCCCCAGTATAAACAGTCTTTTAAGCACATCTCTAGTGTTTGTGTATTGTGATGTTTTTGTTTCTAGGATTTCTTTTTTAATTTTTTTTCATGACCTCATAGTTTTTCCTTAAAAATACCTTCCAATTTTTTATTTGAGAAATACTAACAAAATATGAGTCCAAATTGGCATGAAGAGCAGGAAACATAGATTTTTCACTTTATAATTGCCAAGAACATGATTAGCACTTTGAGCCATGAGAAAGTGCTAGTTTGGGGGCTTATATTGCTGTGGCTGCTGAAGGGAGTGGAACAAAAGTTACCCTACTTATTTTCTCTCCTAAGCTTCTTTTTTCCTGTATACAAGATTTTTTAGAAAATAAACCCCACAGTGTACAACACATAAGTTACAATGACTGCTACAAATTGAAATAAGCATTTTGTTTCACAAGGCAATATAATGTCGCCATTGCTTTGCTCAAAGTAAGGGGAAAAAAATAATTCATATACTTCTCTTACCTCCACTACAAAGGGAGGGATTTTTAGTGTTAGAGTATTATAACATTCTGTCTCATAATGTTGTATTTTTAGTATCATATATTAAAATTGGTTTAGAGTAAGTAAATAGAAACAGTAAATCACTGGGCAGGTACTTTGCTGTGAAACAAGTCCCTTACAGAAACTGTGCAGGTGTTAGCAATTTATACTTCTTTTTAATGAATTACCAAATTGAATCTCACTCAACCATTTAATTAATTTAATATTTCAGAAAATATTTTGCAGCAAAATATACTTCTGAGTTTATCTCCAGAAAATTAATGCATGGTTCTCAAGTGGTTGTTGGAATTACAGATGAACATTCTGTATAGCGTACTAGGCTCCCAATCGGTTCATACTGTATGTTGTTTCATTTCTCTAGAGATGAATTATCAGAGGTGTGCTAGTTAAATATTCAGTTATACAGCATTTTCTAGCCACTGAATGCACACTTTGATGCAAGTCCTAAAACCACATTTTTCTCTGGCTTTGATAAAAATGTTTCATATCCTGGCTTTAGTCTAATTCATGAATAATATAGAAAAGAGCAAACACAGCAGTAAAAAACCAGAAATACAACAATAAAAGTCTATTTGGTGGATTTGAATGTGTGACTTTAAATTTTAGAAATGTAAAGGGACTAGACTTTGTCCTGTTATTTTAAGGCTTTTAAGGAAATGTGGGAAGAGGAAATGATTCAGGCCATATGACGTAATGTGTTCTATTTTTATTCTTTAAAGTTCAAAGGTTTTATAGTTGTGAAAAGGACATATGCAAAAACTACAGCTACAATAGAAAATATTTTTCTCATCTGATTTTAGGTTAAGTTGTGTTCACAGCACAGCCTGAGGAAGGAATTTCATCCTCCGGGTCACAAAATGGCTATTACATCTTTGTTGCTCTAGTGCTTACCTGTTGTAATGGAACATCTAAAATAGGTTTGCTGGAGGATATGCTAGGTTTTGCCTTTGGTTTTGATTTGCCCCTGAGCATTATTCTGTGACATACTGGGTACTTAGGATGTTAGGATAATTTACACATTACTGGCTTCTTTCTTCCTCTGTCCTTTATTCTTTGATGCTTCCACTGCATTTTCCTGCTGAGAGGTGGAATGTCATGCTGCTTTGTGTTCCAGATTACTGATGAAATCTTTTTTCTTCCAGGTGACTTTTGTATGAAATGACTTGTTTGTTCCAGGTGTAGACTGCTGCCCCCTTCTGTACACAAAGCTGTGTACAAATTGTCATATGTTTGCATTTGGGGGGGGGGGTGGGGGGGGCGGGGGACAGAAGGAAGGCTTTTGTTCTGGTTTCAAAGAGGTGATATTGGCAAGTCTAGAACTTCCAAAGACTATTTAATATAGTGGGTGTGTATTTCTAATTCTCTTTGGAAAAGTAATTGAAGATTTCCTACTGATCTTCTTTGGATATATTCTCAGGAAAAACAGAATGCAGTTTTTTAAGGAGAAGGCATGTACTTGCAGATGAGGAGCATAAATCTGTTCTTCTGATGAATTGATACTTACAGGATATGACGGCTAGAGATTTGCTACAGCAAAGGTATACTCTTCCTAATGGAGACACTGCTTGGAGACCATCGCCACTTGTTACTGCTGCTCTGGAAGGAAAGCTTGTTATTCTTGATGGCATTCATCGAATTAACCCTGGCACTCTAGCTGTACTTCAAAGGTCAGGATATGAGCATGGATAAGTTGGCTGTGTGTGATCTGTTTATTGAGCACATGCATACTGAGAAATTAACTTCCTTCTGATGAATATGACTATTAAATTTCAAGAATACTTTAAAGATTAAGCTGGGCATTGAAGTTTCATAAAATATGTAATATTCAGTCTTAAATACAATACTTAAAAGCAGAAGCAGTTCTTTCATGTTCTCTGTAAGTCTATAATAATATAGGAGATTTCAGCTTACAATTTTTGTAAAATCAGAATATAAGTCTGAATTGAGGAATGAGGTAGATTGTACTCTAAATTTATGAAATCTAAAGTCAGTACTATCTGCACAATGATTTGAAAATGCTATATGTCAGAAAATGTTTAAAATACTTTGCATGCATTCCACTTCTAATTAGAATATGATCATTGTGGTTATATGTGAAAGCATACTTTATATTTATATTCAAGAGACAAAACTAATATATTACTTGGTACAAGTATAACAAAATGGCTGTTTCATGCCATTTATGTACGCTCCACTGGTAAGACAGAATTTTTTTATTTTTCATATTTCTTACCATATCTATTTAAACTAATTGGACTAACTGACCGTGCACTAACACTGTTTGCTTATGCATGTTATTTTACCTGCACACCTGGATGCATCTTAAATTGGTATAACTTTTTACTATGACCCACGTTGACTGGAATCACTTTAAAAGTAAGCTCTAGTTGGTATGTATTTTAAAAAGTAATCAAAGGATATATAAAGCTTATTCTTTATTTTCAAATAGACTAATACATGACAGAGAACTGACTCTTTATGATGGCACCAGATTGTTAAGGGAAGATAGATACCAAAACTTGAAAGAAGAGTTACAACTCTCTGATGAGAAACTACAGGAAAGGTAAAGTATCAGTTATTACTATAGAATGCAAACCGCATTTCATCCTGTGAAGAGCTTAATCTTTTTTTTTCCTTTTCTTTAAAAAAACATGATGAAAAATGCTTCCTTATTAAACTGATACATTATAACCGTTAAGAGAAGCATGTTTTAAACATCAGTTTCCTCATAACCTTTTTTCTTTTTGTGGCATGGGAAAATTATATCCTGTTTAGAGTGCTTGAACTGAAAGGAAAACATTGAATGTCCTTGAACAGAAGGAGTTAGAAATTGAAGAGAAATAAGTACATAAAACCATAGCAATAATGGTATATAATATTTAATTTTGGAATGTTTTGTTAAGAATGTTGGAAAATAAAACTGAATTGAAGTTAAATACAGTTTGTTACTTACTTTTGCCTCATTAGCTAGAAAGCTGGTATTTAATTTACAGCTAATATGGGGCAGGAAATCCTAAGGATGGGTTGGGACCCATTATGCTTATTCTTTTTGTTTCTTCACTTCCACTTGTCTGCTAGAAACATTCCACAGACAGAAACATTTTTTAGTCCTCTGAGGCCATATTTGATACATAGTCAAACACTGCTGACCAAGTTTAGTTAATGGGAGGGATACTGTTGAGTGTACATCAAAACAAATGTGATCTAATACTCAGTAATATATAAGGAGCTAAACATACTGTGATTCTTAAATGACTCTAATGTGCAAAAAACAGTTGAAGTCTTATATCAGATGTCCATGCTCATATTTACACTGCAGGGTGTGCACATGCCCAAACTTTGAGGAAGCCTCATCAGTCATAGTAGGGATGCATTTGTGATGTGCCCACTCCATTTCTCTCAATTGTCTTACTGAATAAGATTTTTTCTTTGACCTCCTTTGTAGTCAGCTCTTTAGGAAAGTTGTTTTACTGCCTGGTTGTTTTGTTATTTCTGTTTCCCTTTTGATCCAAAATACAGTGGTGGGGTTTTTGTTTGTTTTAGTTTCTTGTGGTTTTTTGTTTGGTTGGTTTGGGTTTTGTTGGGGTTTTTTTTCCCCTCAAAAAACACCCAAAACCAAAACAGATTTCATTTTAAGTCTTCCATAGAATTTATTTTGATTTTTTTGTAGGTGTGGTGTAATCTAAGCCTACTTGTTGCAGATTGTATCCACGCTGCTGAGGCCACACATCCAGCTAGATGGGCATTTCCTGCATTTATTTTATTTGGGTGAAGAAGTATGTATCAGGGAAGTGTTCTGTTTATCAGGATTTTAAGCCCAGACTTTGAAAAGAGAAGCAAAAAAGCTCTGAGGATCCATCTTGGATGGCGTCCCAACTTTATGTTGGACTTTGTACTTCAAAGTACATCTAGTCATTGTGTGAGTCTTCTCCCTGCTCTGTGCTCATGGTCTTGTCCAAGGTGCTTTCAGGCAGAATGGGTAGCGTCTGTGCTGTTTTGCTTACTGTACGGTAACCTTTAGTTCTTGCCAATACAATCCAAAAACCCAGGCAATTCATCAAACATTCATCTTCAGTACTACCCCTCTTCCTGGATCAAATCTCTCTCGTAAGAATAGAGCTTTACATCTGGATTCTACATCTCCCTGTTTATTGTAATTATGGCTGTTTGGCAGTTGACTCCCTTATGACCTTAATTATTTCTTAGACTATGAAAGCTGTCCAAGCTGTCATCTTTAATGACCATTCGGCAGATCCATCTTCTTGCTGTGCCCACCTCTGTAGACATTTCCCTTTAGTGTCATTGAGTAACCTTTTGGTTCCGCTGTTCAGTGCTTGGCTTTCCTTGGAATGCTGTCCCCCTTTCCTTGAGTTAACAATGTACTGCTTTTACCTAGCCACCTTAATATTTTGCAACTTAGTGTATCGTGGATTGCTAAGCTCTTAATTATCTATTTGACTGACAATGAGCTTTCACCCTCTGATACATAAATGAGGTGTAGCTGTTGTCAGGAATACATTTCTGATTAGTACTTGATCTTAAAAACAAACAAACAGAAACCCCACCGTGTAGGCAGTCTTGCCTCTGGAAGCTCAGTGTGACTATTTAGCACTATCTGGGATACAGATGAAAGTTCTTGGTACTGAATTAGCTGAAGTCCATTGTGCTGAGAATCCCATCTTCTCTGAGGTGAAACATTCAATCTGGCTGGCCCTTGTTCAGCTTTCTTCTGTACAGACTTACCCAAAAGAAGCCCGGGTAAGGTAATGCAAGTGTGTATTTGCTGCTTTGGTTTTGGCTATGGGCTGCTTTGGCATACTGAACTACTCCCTCTGTAGAGAGTGCACTGTTCTCATCAACCTGTGAGGAGCTGAAAGTGTTTCAGGACCTCATCCTGGTTTTAGTCCCTTACACACTCTGAAAACATCACTACCTTTCACTGGCTCCAGGATACAATATCAGTAATTACTCTTCGATTCCAGGACAACGTTTTTCCCTGCTACTCATCCTTTTCAGCAGCAGTCACCTGTCACTGCAAGCTTCAGTACCTTCCAGTGTTGCAGAATGGCTGTGCAGATTACGCTTCTCTACAGACATCTTCTCATCAAATGATATTTAGTGTACTGACAGCTGATATAATCACAGACTAAGAAAACGATGGTGCTAACCACCCCTCATTTGTCTGCAAGGATGGCCTTTTGGAGATGTTATATAGAATATGTTGTACCTTGAATTTATTAGCAGATTGGGTGGACAGATTCTTGCTTCTGAGTCATGATTGGGAGATGCTTTCCATATTGATGAGAAATGTTGTCTCTTTTGCTGTAAGTCAATGGCTGTAGCTTGTGGCTTTAGCTGCATTTCTGATGTTAGACAAAAAGAGAGCTTTACTTATCCTGATTTACTGGATTTGACTAAAGTAATTTTGGTACAGTTGCTCTCTGCCAGGCCTGCAGAATATATGCTGTCATTCCCAGTTCTGCTGGGACTGAGTCTGAAGTGTCCAAGTGACACATTAAGACTACTGTTAATTTTCCAGTAAGGGAGTTCCCTATAGAAAGTGGTTTCAAGGCTTGATTCTTTTAATCAGGAGATTTATTCCGAGTTTTTTCCCCTGACTCTCACTCGTTCAACCTCAGTTTTCATTTGTGTATTGGGAACCAATATAGTACGTAGAATACACGTTAAGTTACATAAGTAACTTTCTATTTTGTTATTAACATTTCTATTAGCTACCTGATGTCATGTATTAACATAGTTCTTACGAAAAACAGAGGAAGAAAAAAATACGTACTGAGAGGCACATCAATGATTCAGTGAAAGTGCATGACAGAGTTTTGAAAGATTAAGCAGTCGGGCAGAACCTGAATGAAGTAGCTGAAAATAGTCATGAACAGAAGAGGTATGAGATCAAGAGAAAAAGAAGTTTCTGAAGGACTAGAATTTGAAAGAAGCCAAAAGCTTCATTAGGAAATCAGTAGATTATGAGAGGGCAAGGCCATCTTCAGGATTTCAGGAAAAGCAATAACTGGAGACTGGAAGGCAGCTGTGATATGGAAGAACTGATACCTTACTGCCATGTGTCAGAGAAACTGAGCATGTGGAGTATCTAATTCTTTCCTGCCCCCCGTTTGGGTCAGCTTTGCTGTGTGTGAGTGTTCTTGATTGTAGTGACTATTTGTAGTATAGTTTGCAGTTTCTGTCTTCTGTGCTGCTTCTAATTATGCATAAATACAAAATAACTCACTGTTACTCTCTGTTCCCTTCATTTAAGACTCATTAATGAGGTGGCCAGATGCTGTTGTAAGTTACGTAAAAACAGATACATCTTTCATAATGGAAAAGAACAACTGATAATGCTTTTCAGTAGACTACTTGGACTCAGTACTTTGTGGATGGAGTTTTAAAACAGAATTTCCATTTCAATCTATTATAGAGAAAAGGAGTACTATTCCTAATAGATGAGCCAAAACTCCTGTATACATATATATTTTTTTTTTAGTCTGTGTTTGTAATAGGATTTGACACACCTAAATATTTTTTTCCCCCCATTTCTAAGAAGAGTAAAAATTAAGATACTTATGGAGAAGTTTTAGGGTCTCCCTTCTTGAGACAAGCAAGACACATTTTGTACTAAGCTTTCATGTTCCTATATGAAAATGCTTGATAGTAAAAAAAAAAAAAAACAACAACAAAAAACCCAACACAGTTTTAGTGCCTTGAATTTTTAGTGCTTCAATAGTAATAATACTTACATGTGTAGTAGAATAGAAAGGAGAATACTGCATAACCCGTCACTTCATTTCCAACCCTGATAAGTCAAGAGGTATTTTTTTGAGTAAAGGGATGGTATTTCAGATCACATTATGGTCTAAAGAAATCACATCCCTTTGTCTACAAATGTAAACAGTATTACAGCAGAGAATGTGAACGTGCTTAAACCATGGCGGTATTATTAGCAGTGCTGGACAAAGAGGAAAGTATTGTTCAGTTTTCAGATTGTTTTGAAGTTTTTCAGGTTAGGACACTATTATTTATAAATTATATTTTCGGACAACTTCATTTAAAAGTTTTTTTACCTTTGTAAAAGCTAATGAAATATATTCTTACTTGAAGTTATCATAATTATTATCATTGAGTTGTATGTTCACTATTATTGCATTACATTTCTTAATCTGTAATGTATACTAGCATTTTTGTGAGAAGAGCTTCAGACTGGTGGGTGTGATAGCTCTGTCCGGACTAAACAAGTGCATGCAGTACATTTGCCCTTGTGAGATTTTGAGGTGCTCCTTGGTGTGCTGGAGGTCTATAAGCTACAAGATAACTAGCAGTGGACACAGAGTACTTTGTCCTCTCTCCTTTCCTGTGCTGGTTTGGCTGTGGAGTTAAGTTAGCAAACAGTCATAGTAAGATGATATTCACCCATTTGAGGAAATGAAATATTTTTGTTTATGGGTTTGAGGAGAGAGTGACAGATGGTCCTTAAAGATCTCTTACATAGAAGGAAATTATAGTTGCTGATGCTTATTCATGTAATGATTGTTTCCCTGAACAGGTTCAGAGATTTAAGAGAAAGTGTGTTAAAGTACTATGCGTAGCCAAGATTTCTACATAGAATTTCTTCTGTAATGATTCAGTACTTCACTGAGATGGCTACTGTAAAGGTAGCACACAACCTTTACAAGACAAGCAGTGAAGTGCTGTTTTGTTTTATGATGCAGTAGTTTAACCTGTTTGGGTGGATATATCACCCCCTTAACCCCCACCCCCCAACACACATACGCACAGAGATGATAAGGCGTTGGTGTGTTGAGGAGAAAGATGGCTATTATAGGAAAATCTAGAAGTAAGTATATAATAGGATCATTCAAAAGCTAAAAGAAGTCACTCATAATGCATGCGTGGTTTTAATGCCCTGCAGACTGGATTATTTTCCATGCGATTAGGTTGAAAGGGAACACACAGTAGATGAGACAAATATAAAATGTGTCAGGGAGTGAATTTAGCAAGCAATAGAAGTTTTTAATTGCTTACGTTTTCTAGCTTTTGCTTCATTTTTTCATTGTGGGATATTTTTTTTTTTCCAGTTTGGTGGATTTTCAGATAATCTGTTAATTTCAGACTGTGGTGAAATTTAAGAAAAAAAAGCAACAACACAATAATAGGTCATTGTTGTTCTAGTATTATAACAATTCCCAATGCATAAAATTTGATAGAAAATGAAATTTATTAAATCATGTTACAGGAAGAAATTACCAAAAATAGTTTGGTTTTGCAAGGTGGCATCAGGGATACTGTTTTGCCTTTGTTGCTGTGGGGTTTTTTGTTAGAACAAGCTTCAGTTGCTCAGAACCATGTGTTGCTAACAAGAAAATCTTTCCCTAAAATCACCCTGAACAGACTGTGTTCTGATCTTCCTCTCAAGAGCAGTGGTGGTAATCCTTGGTTGGAATAAACACTGATGTCAAAAGAAGGGCACGCATATTATTAGGAGAGTGCTCTGCTACTTGTGTTGCCAGTAAACATTTAATAGAAGGATAGAGACTCTGTATTAATCAACTAACACCAAATCTTCCCTCTGCATGAGGCTCATTAATTTAAAAGGTGTCAAGTTTTTAACAAAATACGGTTACTTGGCCATCATCTGCAAAGAACACAAGATCTCAAGGATTTGTTGTTTAATAAAACACAGCTCCATGTGGGAGCTCTGTATTACATTCCTTTAGAGACTTGATCTGTAATATGATGGAACAACTTTGAAGTTCTTCAGTTGCGCTGATGGAAGCTGGGAGCTTTCAGAACATTGCAGGATTGAATCATTTGAGGCATTTGTTTTAATAATACACTTAGCTTGACATTTTCAACATTGCAAACATCAGTCCAAACAATAGGCTTTTGAAGTAGCCAAATAGTTTTATTCATGTTTACAAACTGGAAACCTACAGCGGTGATGTTGTGATAAATCTAGAGAGTATGTCAGCGACTTCAACTGATACCACCAAGTTAGTTTGCCCTGACTTTGTACCTCCTCTCCTCCCACTTTTCCCCGTGCCTTCCCTGGCTGCCCCCACCATGCCCTTTGAGTTAGGCAGTGACATGGAGGTGGTACAAGAGAAATGTGTTACTAGGGAAAGCTGACTGCTGCTTGTGTTCTCTTATGATGATGCAGAAGGACCAGAATTGGTCCTTTGAATATGGTGGATTTCTGGAGGAGGATTGTTCTTCTTCTTCTTAGTAATGGCGGGGAGGTGAGTCTGGAAGTATATGTATTTATCCTTCTAGGAAACATTTTCTTCTGTAATGAGGTTGGCTAATGTTCCCTGACCTTCTTTTATACTTAGTGACAGTGACATTCTCATTGGTTCCTCTTTCATGTGATGTTTTCAGACATCTATTTCTATTTTTATCAATCAGAGTGTAGCTTCTAGGCTTACGACTTTCAGCTGAGAATAACTCATGCCACCCCTTGTGTTTGCTTTGATACAAGAGACTGCTGTAATCGCTCTGTTGTATCACAGCTTTATTGTGACAAACAGACGAGCCAACTAGGCAGTAGATTTGTTAGTTTATGTTTAATGGTCATAGTCTGTCTTCAAATTTTCTTGTTTATGCCATCATTTCCCCCATTAGTTTAACCAGCAAAAATACTTGCCTCCATGTGTTCTGATTTCAAATGTAGTAATTTATATGGAAAATGATGTAATAGCAGGTATATCTAGCAATGTAAGCTGTCTAGTTAAATTTCACTTGCTTTTTCCAAATTAACGTCTCCTATTTTATTAAGAGTACTGTGAAATTAATTGTTGAAAACAGGCCCTCCTTGCACAATTTGGCTTTAGTATCTGACTTGTTACTGTATTATTTCTGCTGCTTTTAGAGATCGTGCAGTTGTGCTGATTGATGAATACCAATGAATTCCCAGTCCAAAGAGGTGATAATATTACTTAGATAAGGGAGATAAGTGATGTGAAAAAGGCAAAGATACAAAAAAAGAACAAAGCAGAAGTTTTCTACTGCACTAACACACACATCTGAAACTGTGTGTTTTAAGTTTGGCTTGATCATAGTAAGCTCCCATTATCTTCAGTGGAATCAAATAGGCAGGTGTCTAAGAGACTGATAGTCACCAAATCCTGCAGTATGAACTAGGGAACACTGACTGAAGCTAGCAGTTCAGTTCCATACATTTTTTTTCTTTTTATTAAAAAAAAATAAAAATGAAGTACCCTTACAGCCACGAACAGGCATGTGTTGCCACAGGAAGTTGTGGAGGTAGATAAGATGAAGAAGTTCATAAAGGGATTAGAGAAATTTGTGGGTAAACAGACATTACAGCAGATAGAGATCCACCTTCCGATGTCTTTGAATATATGATTGTGGGTTCTTGGAAACTATGAGGGAGACAGACTACTGGTAGTGGCTAGTCTTATGTGCTTTCCCCAAGGAATATCTCCACGTGTTGTAGTCAGAGACAGAACATGTAGCTAGCTGGGTAGACTGAAAGACCCGGTAGGGCATTTCTGATTCTTCCAAGTCTTAATCAGCTTTAGAGGGACCTGTCTCCCCGTGCTGACTCTAAAATGAACTGAGGGTGAGGTGAGTGGTTTGGTCTTTGAAGTGTAACTTTCAGGAATATTATGAAGCCAGTAATCCCACCCCAAGAGTCTAGGTGATTTTCCAAGGGCCGCAAAGAGCACCAGTAAGGGGAATGTCCCTAAACTGTTAGTAAATCCAGCTCTTCGTGGTATCTAGGCCAGTCTCTACATTGTCATCCTTTCTGTCAGTCTAATTGAGTAAAAGAAGTTACTCATTACTGCAGCTCTGGTAGATCTTGTTCTCTCCTCGATTTGCCTGTGAGACATCCTGCTTTAGGTAAAGCACTTAGAAAAGTCCATCCAGATCAGTGAGATGTGTCCATTTCAGACACGGAGTGCAACAGACCCTTGTGGCTGGTATTCATTCATCTTGAGGCATGCCGGTCTTGTTGTGGATGAGAAGAGGAGACTTGGGCACCCTTCTGAGCGTTAAAGACTTGTAAATTTATAAAGTTGCAAGTGGTCTTTGCCTTTTTTTTTTTAAATAAAGTTGCATTGCAAATTATTTGAATAGACTTGATACGATTCAGTACAATAACTCTTTAAAATCTATTTAATAAATATATAATAAAAAACTATAGTTTGATACTATTTGAATACAAAATTATCATAATAAATTTAATATGATACTCATTGCTTAAGCCAAGCAATACATTTTTAAATTTCTTTTTTCTTTTGCAGATCTATTTTTCCTATCCATCCTTCTTTCAGAATAGTGGTCTTAGCAGAACCTCCTGTCATTGGAAGTAGTACCCAACAATGGCTGGGTCCAGAGTTTCTGACGCTGTTTCTTTTTCATAATGTTCGATCTTTAAGCAAGAGTGAAGAAATTAAAGTTATTAAAGAAATGGTAAGTACATTCAATATTTTAGGCACTTACTGACTATTACTTACTAAACATGATTACTACATAAAAAAATATTTTGCTATTTCACTGTAGCATACATGAGTCTTCAAAGCTTATCAAAGCAGCATATCTGCTTATCTTTTAATGGTACTGATATAAATTAGCATTCTTATTGTGATGTTAAATGATGCTATAATAGAAAAGTGCTGTTTGTCAAAACTGTATTCCTTTTTGGTTGATATAAAGCAACTGTATGCTCATTGCATCTGGGTGTAGCTGTGCATGGAAATTGCATATCTTACAGTGGGTTTAATACTGTTTTTCTTTCAACAGGTTCCAAATGTACCCAGTGTTGCTGTGGAGCAGTTGTTGTTATTAACACATACGCTTCGGGAGACAAATGATGCCACGGTGAGCCCCCCTTCTTTTTTTCTTTTTAAGTTTACTTTCTGCTGCTGTGACTGTTTATTTTAGCAAAGGCTGGGTGAAGCATGCTAAGTTACAGCGTTATTTCAAAGGCTGCCTGACTGGAAAACCAGCCGCAGAAAATTATTGCTGGCAATTACTGTATTACATACTGTAAACATTTTTTGGATTATGATGTACATTTTTAGAATCTACATAAATAAAGCTTTTAGGAAGTTGCCCTAATCCCAGAGATATCAGGCAGAGCAGTACGCATGTTGTTGTAAGGTTCAGATATATGTCTGTGAAGTGAAACATGCTTGACATGCCTTTTTGAATAAGTACGGATATAATCATGTGTGTCCAAATTTTTTTGATTACTTCACATTAGTCATTGGAACTGTGATAGCTGAAATTATGGGGCTTTTTGGGCAATGGGAGCTACCTAGCCATATAAAATGCCAATGGGCAACAGCAAAGACTCAGAAAACGGAAAGCTCCAGAACTCCTGGCTGCATTACTGCTACAGGCTATTCTATTAAAGCAGTCTTGTCAAGAAAAATAAGTTCTGCTGACAGAGTAACCACAGAATTCTTTAAAAAGATACAATCAAGTCATGGTGAAAAGAAAAAGAAATCATTGCTATGGCAACTAAAACACTGGATTTTTTTAATGTAAATAAAATGTAAAACATTTTTAGTGGAATCCAGCAGTTTAACTGGTATGCAAATGTAATCCATTCTCTTTAGTTTTCATTATTTTAACATGGGCAATAGTTTTTACAGTATTACTATTTAAGAAGCCGAGAGAGCTGTTACGTTCTTCTGAGCTTAAGAAAAGTAAGTAAAAAGGCTGACTTTTAGGTACATCTTTGGGAAAGTGTTACTCTCTATTTAACTTCCTACACTTATGTATAATGTATTGATTTTGACATACTTGGAGACATACCATGCCTGAACAGAGCATTACAAAAATCCTTTCCAAATGTGTGGATCTCTATAGCATTGTGAAATATCTAAATGAAGTATGTGGTGCTGGATGAGAAGTGAATCACCGTATGGATTGAGGGAGGATTCTTGTAGATCAGCAGTGACAGGAGACCACAGTCAAGATCCTGTTGTATTAGATGCCTTACAAATATATATTACAAAGACTGTCACTAATCCAATTTTGAGTTTACAGTTGTTAAATATAAAATATATTTTTAAAAAAATTAAGCAGATAAGAGAAAAGAGGAAATTTTGTTCCCAAAACTTTTAACTGCTGGTTGGAAATATTCAGAAGATGTGATACAGCTTCTGCTCTGTGGTCCTGTCCCCTATGCTTACTTATTTCAGTGCGGGATCTGATGCTGTATATTATTTAGACTTCAAAACGTCCATGTCCTTAGAGACTGGACTTCCCAAGGTGGTACAATGTATGAAATATGATACCTCAGTTACTGTGCCCAGCTGCTCTTCTCCATCAGTGCAGTCCCATAGGCTTAGGGGAGGGTTGCTTACCTACCAGAATTTACTCTACCTGGGAACCTTGCAGCTGTATTTTGGAAAGAGAATATAATTTCCAAAGGCATTGAGGGTTCTGGCTAGTGAGCAGGCATAACAAGTGTAATAGCACTCATCCCACTCCCTTGCCCATGCTTCACATGTTGCTGAGTAGGTCTTGAAATAACACCTGAAGTGCCACCAGTTACATCACAGTATACATAATGCTGGGTGGTAAACTACCATGGTTTAGAAGATGCTTTACAATTTTCCATCAATGAAAGCAGGAGGAGCAGGAGTAACCTTTGCGGTTAGCCTAGTCTAAATCATTCTTGCACATTGCTCAGACCTGTGCTAAAAAGTATTATCCTTTGCTTTCTCAGCATTTGAGAAATTTTTTGTACAATTTCATGGAATATTTTTTTTTTAATATTAAGAACTATCTGTCAAAACTACAGTTTTCCAGGGGAAAGAATTGGTGTTGACATTTATTGTGCTTAAAAAATATTAAGGGGGGAAGAAAGGCTCTGATATTCATGAAGCGTTGCTTTTCTCTATTTTTTTTCCCCTGGATAGCAAATTTTGGGATTTATTTCCAATTGAAACAGCATAATATATTAAGATAACTATAATGCAGTTAGAAATCATTTATACGAACCAAACCGGAATGTTTTGGAACTACCTAATTAAAATATTTCACTCGATCCAAGCAAAGCATGGCGTGACTTATCAGATCACGCTTATTGTTGTGTGTTTCCTGCTAAAATAAGGAACCTATTTGTATTAGATACCTTCATCCGGTAGATATAATTATAGAATGATTTCTTTCTCAGTCTTTATATCTCTCTTTAAATACATGGTCATTTGTTTTGGGGTTTTGTTTGTTGTTTTTCTTTTTGGGTTTTTTTGTTGTTTTTTTTTAAATTTGTTGTATTTGTTTGAGGTCTGCCTTCCCAGGCATTGAATCATTTTTGTAACTCTTTGCTGAATCATGTCCAGTTTTTGGCATTTATTTTAACATGTGGACAACAGAAAGGGACACAGTGTTCCAGTAACAGTCCGCCCAGGAGGCGTGTGCAGAGGTGATACAATCTCCTTACTGCTGCCCAGTGTTGTCTTGTTTATACATCCAAGAATCCTGCCAGACGCTTTTGCCAGAGCATTACATGTGAAGCTCATAGTCACTTTGTGAAGAGCAGACAAGTTTTTAGCACATTGGTCCTTTTACAGTAGCAAACCTCCTTGTTTTTATTAATAATGTTTAGTGTTAGGTTTTATTTAGTGAGTAAAATCCAGTTATCAGCACGTTTTTCTTCCTGTTGCTTATGAAGTGAAATCGTAAGGCTAATCCTTTGATGACATCATGATTTCCATGGCAGTGAATTACTGCAACAAACACAGAATTACAAGCTTGCCAATTAAAAAGCACAAGGTGCTGTAGGAGGCAGAAAGCATCTATGAATTAGGAGTAAAGTTGAAATAATTCCTTTTGAATTATTTTCTTCTCCTGACTTGTTTGGTTTAAATCCCTGAGATCCACTCCCAGAAATCAAATAATTGAACTACCTTGTATTTTTTGACAGGCGCAGTCACTGGCTTCATCTTTATCTACTCGACAACTATTGCGAATTTGTCGTCGACTGTCTCAACATCCAGATGAAAGCCTTTACTATGCTGTTAATAAAGCCTGCCTTTCCAGGTAGAAGTGCTAGGTTTGGTGGAAGTTGAAGAGTGTCTGGGTCAGTTGCTAACATGCAGGGTAGCTTTTAATGATTTTTAGCAGATAACACAATTGCTGTCTTGCTCCTTAAAGTCCGTCATTTCTTTAGAAGTATTTCTGTGGTATTCTCAGACCTAGGAGATAAGCAGAAATGACTTTGTAGTCTTTGCTCATCTTTACTGAAAATATTTCATTACATCACAAATTAGGTCACCATTATCAGCATTACTTCACTGTTTCAAAACATTCAAAGTGGGGTTATAGTCTAGTAATGTAGTGTGACTGATGTTTGGTGGAGACATAGTTTCAGTTCTAAAAGCTGTTTGTAGAAACGTTATGAACATCTAGGGGGAATTTTTGTTTGTTTTCTCCACAAAAAAAGAAAGCAAAATTGTAAGTATCAAAAGGTTTGGAAAACTGAAATGGTCCCATTCTGGACACTTCGAAGTCAGAGCTCAGTCTTTCTCTTTGGAACCTGGGGTCCAAGTGAACTGAGTCAAGAGAAAAGGTATTTCCGAAAAAACATTGTTTCTATTGTCGCTCTTACTGGCAGTGGAATGAGGACATTACACACTTCCAGTCCTAATCCATCCTACATTATAACCCTGTTGCAGTATTTGATAACACTGAAGCCTTTTAAAATGAGCACACAACCACAAATGTAGTTCATTGCCTGTGGAAGATCAGTTTCTTTCCTTAGGAATAGGTGAAATGGTGAAGACTATTTGAGTGTGAAAGGAATGGACATTCAGTGTTTGGAGGTCCAAGTAAAGCTTCATATTGATTTTAGAATACTGAAAATACTGAAAACTTGTAAAAAAAATGCAGAAAAGACATCCTGCCTGTTATTTTTCTTCATTTAGGTTTTTACCAAACCTTGCCAGGTCAGCATTACATAAAAATCTGCAGGATTCTGGTATTGAGACGAGTCCAGATGACATGAAGAAACTAGAAGAAAAGGATTACACGTGTAAGCTTGTGCTATCTCTTGTCCTGCTCTTCATGAATGTTACTGAGATGGTTGAGCATACAAAGGTGTATTAATTGTCCTCAAAATTACATTTAGTTTGTTCCAATTATATCCTTTTAAATTTGTTCTATCAGAATGCAGTACTGCTCTCAGTGTGTTGCTACTTCTGTATTGTCTGCTGTATTCCCAGCTCATGGAATGTTGTTCTTCATGACGTTTAAGTGCTTCTACAAGATCCATGGCCTCAGGCCTTCTTGGACCTTGCCATCACCCCATCACCCCCCTTTTTTTTCTCCCTCTGCCCCCCATCACTGGTAACTCCTCTCCTGTACAGTTACAGCTTCAGTTTGATCTTAATGTTTCTCTGTTCTGTTTTTTACCATTGCTTCTTTTTCTCCACTGTTAAATTCAACCTTTTTCTCGTTGCGACTCCTGTGGAAGTCTTGTGTTATGTTTTGCTTTCATTCTGGAACACATTTCTTTGTTAGTTTCCTTTTTATTCTCTTTAAATTGCTGTGGTTGTTACGTGTCACCTTTATTGAGCAGGTCTTTGTTTCTTAACCTCATCCAACTTGTACTTGTTTGCAGTAGCTTTCAGTGCTACACACATTGCTGCTGCTGCCACTTTTCTCACTTCTCATTCCTGCATGACCCCTCTCTTCATGCTAGCTCTTTATCTTTTTATATCTTCTGTCAGGCAGCACAGTTTGAACAATTTGTGATTTTCCATTCACTAAACTTTTCCTTTACTCTGCTTCACCAGTGTTCACTCTGCTGTCATTCTTCTGTATGTTTATGCTCAGTTTTGTAAGGTATTTGACTTCTGTGTTTTTACTGTTAGGTCTTTGCAGTAGTGAAAGCATCTTTGGTTTTAATTTATATGGATTCTGTTTCTATAGATTCTATTATGCGTACATACAAAAATATATATGTAAATACAGATATATTAATGTATCTGTTATATAAAGTATAATATGTATTTGCATATACACATGCAGCCATCCGTGTATTATTATCTGTATTTGCATTTTTGCATGTATAACAACTATATATATAAAATAATTTGAACTCATGCTAGTTGTGTGATGTGATCTGCTTACTGTTCTGTTTTTTTTATCTGGACACATCCCTTGAATTTTCTTCATGTTTCTTTGTTTCATTCCACAAAGACAGAACAATATATAATAATAGGTGAACAACTGAAAGCATCTGTCTAGAAATCCAGCTATTTTCACTTTTTTACAGCATACCAGTTTAAGAAATTAGCGGCAAAAAATTACTACTGTTTTTATTTTTTACACTTAGTTGTTACTTTCCTAAAGACAGAATTTATGGTTCTTTTGATGAAAAACGTTTTTCTAATGTACTTTCTCTCTCAGAGCTGTAGCCAAAGGTTATTTCAACAAGTGCAAATTTGGCCAGTTTTCACCAAAATATTAAACGTGTCCATGTTCTGGCATTAACCCATTTGAGCAAAAATGCAATGCTGAAAGGGAGTATCAACAGTGACTCTGTACTCAGTTGAGTACCCACACAGGCACTCGCTCACTCCTCTCTACACCTACTCCCTAGTGGGACAGGGAGAGAGAACACGGAGAATGAGAGTGAGAAAACTTGTGGGTTGAGGAAATGTAGCTTAATGATATTAGTGATATTTCAATAATAAAATGAAAGTATGAAATTAAGCCAAGGCAGTGATCACAACTTCTAGTGTTTCTTATGGTACTTTTCCCAGATCACATATTCATCTTTTATTTTAATAGACTTCTTGACAATTTTAAAGAGAATTCAAATTCCTGATAATGCAATGTCTTGTTAATGGATACTCTTCCAAGCAGTCTCTTTCTTTAGGTAGAAAGCATTTACTGCAACCCACAGCCTTGTTAAAATTTGTTGGGGGCTGATTGCATGTCTGCTAGGAGGATGCTGTAGGTAATGCATTTGTTTGTTTCCTGAAAAATGTTTAGATGAAATCAACGATGGAATTCTGAAGATAGGGTCTGTGACTATCCCAATTTATAACTCAGCTGAGAAAATGAAAGTGCCTGATGTTTTGTTTTATGAAAATGCACAAGTAAGTATGAACCTCTGGCTTCTGAGATACAGAAAGATTGTTAAATGTGTACTAATGTGCATGCTCATATATAGTAAATAGTGTACTAGCTGAACTTTAAGGGTATATTTCTGAAGTAGTTTCTTTAGGCTAAAATTTTTCTCACAGGATTTGGTGCTCTTTTCAGCTGTGTCTTCACCATCCCTTTGTGAAGAGATTGTAACAATATTGGTGAACAGTCATAAAATATGAAGTAACAGCGACTAGAAACTGAAATGTATCTAGAATGATTTATCAGATGTTGCGTTGAGTGATTTTTTTTTTTATTTATTTGTTTTGTTTATTTTATTTCTATTTTTTTGCTGCTACTGGACTGGTCCACTCTTAGGGCTGGATTATCAATTCTATCCTGTGTTTTACACACTTGTCACATGAAGTTGCACCTGCCTTTTATTAGAGTTAACACTGCATGTTTGAAAAGCAAGGTGAAGAGTAATTAGTTCATTAGTTAATAGTTAATGGGATATTAAATATTTATTTTATCACTAATTGATTAGTCATTAGTGTCCTTAGTGTTAATTAGTGAAGAGTAAGAGTAATTATTGAACACAGGAAAAGGAATAGGCTTGGTGACTGTGGGTTTTTTGGGTTTTGTTTTCCCTCACCCCTTTTGTAGAGATAGGTGTTCTGCAGTTCCTTCTCCATCTGGTGTGGAAGTCGCAAAACTGTCACACAAGGGTATCCTTACCAAGAGAATTACCTTCTGAGTTACCTTTAGAATATTTTGCTCCTGAAAGGCAGCACTGAAGTGTGGTCTTGTGAAATGTTTTTCTTTTAGGGACCTGGTGTGGGTTTGCTTACTTTTCCTTTCCTATTCTTTTTTCCTCGTTTGCTTGCAATTTCTCCACGGAAAGACTGTGCTACATGGTATCACCTGCTGAAGGTGATGACAGGCCATGCAAGGGCAACAGATGACAGACTCCTTCATCTTTCCCACTAACATTTCATGTGAGATTTTGTTTTGTGTGGTCGTTTCAGTAAGGTACTTAGTTTGTGTCTGTTGGAAATGAAATCCTGAGTCTTGCTAGGACTTAGATCTGTGTTGCTTTTTCTGCCTTCTTACTTACCACTTCAGAGAACTGTACACAACCTGTGTTCAGATATTATGCATCTGTTTTATTTAGGCAACATCTGTTAAAAATGCTGCAGAGAATGGCCTGCTCTGTTATCTGTCCCTGGTAGCTATGCACTCTGAATACTGAAGGAAACAACAACCAAATACCAGTCAGGATAGCTGTTCCCATTTCTAAATGAATTCTACATTCTACTTTTATTTTCTGTATTGCTATTTTGTAGTTTGGTCGTTCAAGTGCTGCAATGGTCATTTAGCAAAGCCTGCTGGACAACAAATTTGATTTATGTGTCTAGTGCAATACTTTCAGTTATCTAAAAATGGCAGAAATAAACTGAACTGAAACAGAGAAAAAGATATATCCTTAGCCCTTTGCAGTGCTGTGCAATGTAATGAAATACATAGCTTTTGCTTCTCTGTGTTTGGTTTTGAAGCACTTCATGTTCTAGTGGAATTTGGCATTGATGTGTAACATTGCTGTTGGTCCGCAACAAGTGGCACAGGGATGGAAATAATTTTTGGGTAGTGTGCCAAATGCCACTTTCAGGCCAGGCTTTGGGAAACATAGGTTCATAAAGTTGACAAATAATGATGTGTCTACTTACAAGTCCTTTGTGTAAATAAATAATCTGAAATGTCTGTGCATCCTAGTATGGCGCTAATTTAGGTCCTGGTGGGGAAAAAAAAAGTATCAGTACATAGTATCTCTTGTGGGTAAGCTGTTCTGCAGGGGAACTGTAATGTACACATATTTGTGCAATTCAGGATAAAAAACCAAAGTAATCAGAGGGATGTATTCATGGCCTAACAATAAAATAAAAAATGTAATCGGTGTGTGTGGTAAAACTGACTTCCTGGAATTTATGCTATATCTGGTCAAAGTTACTCTCATCAGTTATAAATTTCCAGCGTGTACACATGCCAGAAAATATAGTAATTTGTCTTGAAGTCCTCTCCTTAAGTTGTGTATTGAATATTCAGTAGTCTTTTGACATGCCTGGTTAGGATTTTGTGGTATTAAGCTGTGTTTACAAGAGTTTCTTCCCCACCCCCAGCCTCTGTTCTGGAGAGATTTGGAAACTTAAAATATCTTTCACGCAGTTAGAAACTGAGCATTTCTATGCTCTAGAAATTATAGGCAAGCTACTGATTTTATTTTTTTTTATTTACTCAAGTGCTAGAAATAAGATGATAAAAATATTTGTTTATCTAAAGGCAAGCATTCATCTCTCTAAGTAGATTGTCTGACCTACTTACAGATGACCTATTTTTACTAGATACAGTGGAGAAATATACATGACTATTGCAAGTAGTCGTCTGCATTGCCACATTATCCTTAAATCCCTTTGATCCTTTTAAACAAATTATTTGTGAGGAGCAAGTTAAGGTGAAATTCTGTACAGTGTGTGTTACCTTTTATGATACTGGATATATGTAAAATATACCTCAAATACTTTGGCTTCAATTAGGCAGTCTAATTTAGAAGTTGTGGGACAAGTAATAAACACTTTTAGACTTGAGCTTACATGTCCTTGTCTTTGTTTTCCTTGAAAATAAAGTTTGATTAGAATAGAAAATTTTATTTGTCATTAAGCTAGACCTGGTGTTTAACCTTCAATAAAAGTGTATAAT
The DNA here is from genome assembly GCF_023638135.1 of Falco biarmicus. NCBI lineage: Eukaryota > Metazoa > Chordata > Aves > Falconiformes > Falconidae > Falco > Falco biarmicus. The sequence continues at coordinate 34,064,182 of NC_079289.1, forward strand.
TTACATATTCATGTCAGATGCCTTTTATACCCTCTATTTCGTTTCTGTAAAGTTCTACCAGGATACATTTTGCTTCCTGTCAGTACAATTGCTGGAAAATTGTCAGACACATATTAAGGAAAGTTCTTACACTCTGGGTGACAAGCATTCAACTAGGCTAAAAGGAAATGCATGAAGAGTGATTATGGAGAATTGAATATATTCAGGGAAATCGGATGCCTACAATCAGTTGGAGCAGAGGAAGTACACAAGGAGAGTTAGTATTTTTGTTTCATTGTTTTAGTCACAGTATAGATTACCTCTGCTATTACTGGCTGAGGCACTCTTGCTATGAAATAAATAGCTGTAAGTGTAAAGTTCAAAACGTTTTGGCCCCAGATCCTGAAAGTAAAGTTCCTGTTGTACTACTGTCATTAGTGAATGCGTACACTTGAGAGTATAAAAACAAGGCTGAAAATTGTGATTTTGTTTCTCTAGCACATGATGGTAATGGAAGATATGCTCAAGGACTTTCTGCTGGGAGAACATCTTCTTTTAGTTGGCAATCAGGTGAGTTAAACATCTCTTACAATGCATGGAACAAACTCATTATTTAATAATGAAATTACATCTCTGGTTTGCTTCATGAAATTGTGTTCATTTGTAATACTGAGGTATTTGACCTATTTTTTGATCCTTTATCTACTAGTGTCCATGGGTTTTTGGGCACGTATCTGTGGAAAATGTAAATGTGTTTTTTACATTGGTATCAAGGGTAAAAGTTGAAACATCAGTAGTTACATGTAACACCATTACCATTAAAATCTTCAGTTAATAGCTTTGGTTGTCCATGACTATCAAGCCCTCTCCTTTAAAATATCCAGTAGTTGATAAGAGATGTACACATAGGCATTAGCTGAATCTTATTTATTGATAGCAAAATAAGAATTTTCTCTAAAAGAGATACAGATTCACTTTATTCTTTGGCTAGTATCTTTGTTGATGGAGACTGTATTGGTGACATCTTGGGGACTGTTGTGTTCTTTTAGTTGGTCATTGCTGTTTTGTGACACCTTCTAACAGTTTATAGGCTCCTCAGGATGAGTTATGGGCAGATGTTCTCCAGTTGTGTATGTTTGAAGTCATTGTTTTTCAGAACCATCTTAAACTCTTACTGGAACTGTTAGGTGATTTGAACAGAATTACACGCTTGGCCAGTTAGCTCTGAAAAAAAAAAAACTTTTGTTATTATTTCTATGTTTGAAGTGTTCAGGAATGTTATACTTCCCAAGCTGCTGGGTTGGTTTTTCCCTCATAAAGTAATCTCCCTTTTAGTTTAGCTTTCCCTTAGCATGGATACAACAATTTTCTAGCAGATGTTTCTCTTTATGTTTTGCAATAGCCTTTGGAAAAAACCTCAACACAAAACAGTAATGGTCTAACCTACATGGCAGGGAATATAAAATACCAATTGTTATATAATGTGCTTGTATTAAAATTGCAGTGTACAGTTATATACAGTCTCATCTATTTAGAGTCCTTGTTAAGAGCTTGAGTTCACAAAGATGATGTATTTGAAGCCTCTGCAGACTTTTGCTGGATGTTGCCAGCTGCTCCCAAAAGGTTTCATCTGTTCATAAATAGAAGTTGATCCATTTCATAAATGAAATAAGATCTATTTATTCTATTTCATGAACAGTGCTCTCTCTGCCAGCTTCTAAGTTGGTATTGAAAATGTTATATGTAGTACAGATTGCCTGCAGAACCTGCTGTCGGGGAATGGCAACAGTGGGCTGCTCCACAGGGGAGTGGAGTCGGAGACAGTGTCCTTAATGTCAAGGTTCACAGTTTCGCAGTGTCCAAGCAGGAAGAGCAGGTCTGGGGACAGCAGCCATGGTCAGCCAAGTGCCCAGTGGCTGCTGGAACAGGTGCATGCTGATGAAGCAGGTCTGAGATCAAGCTGGGAAGTCAAGTCAGCAGGTCCAGGCTGGGATCAGCAAGGTACAGGGCCAGGCACAGCATTGTTGCAGTGTGGGTTGGGAAGAAACTGGGGGAAGGGCCCGAGTATAAATGCAGCTCCCAAGCCATGGTGGGCAGAGGGGACCCCAGTGAGGTAGCAACACCATGTCAAAGCTGACCTTCAACACAGGCAAGTAAAACCGTAGGTGGGGGCAAAAGCCTCCAGAGCCCGGTGGTACACTTGGGGACCAAACACATGCTTCGTACGTTCTACCAATTTGGCAAAAAATTTTGAAGACTATGTGAGTATGATTTTTAGGGTAATAAGGTATTTTCCAAGCAATAGTATGCTCATGTTTAATAATTTAATGTGTGCCACATTTTCTCCAAGCTTATGAAACTCCTAAGTTGAAGACAGTGTTAAAAGATTTAACTGGGTGGAAGTATTGGAACATACTGCTTTGATTCTAGACGTCAGCTGAGCTGTACCGTTAAGTTGGAAAATCAGTTGATTTGCTATGATTTCTCTTTGGCATATCAGTAGTACTTACTATTGCTGACATACTTCTGAGTACTTCCAGGTTTACTCTTTGCTAATTTGTTCCACTGTTTTTTATGTGTGACTAAGAAAAGGCTAAGTGGCCTCTTCTTTGTGAAATGCTGTTTTCAAATTTGAGCACTGTATTTGCCATTCTGCAGTCTTTTAGGACCACACCAATCATCCTTGATTTCTCAGGGATCATCACTAACCACTTAGAAATTGCTTGGCTAGTTCCTTAAATATATTAGTGTAAATTTCTGCAGCGTGTGATGAATCCTGTTCAAGTACTTAAAAATCAACCATAATACAGCAAAATGCTTTCATGCTATATTTGCAGATACCTTTCTATTAAAGATATTAAGAGTTTTCATCCTCTTCTTTTTTTTTTTTTTGTAAAGCAAATGATTAAAAAGTAGGATTTTTACTGTTCAGTTACTTTACAGTTCAGTCTGTAATAGTCAGAGGTAGGGCTTTGTTATTGCTTGATACATGTATCGGTGTGTGCCTCATTTCACATTTGGAAGATACAGATAATGTTGTTGTGTGGAGACACAAAGTGCTGTTTTGAGTCCCTTTCTGTTGTACTTGTTGGTGAATGAGTAAATTGTGAAAACTCATCTTTTGCTTTTTAATCTCTTTCCAGAATTTCCAGTTTCTCTTTTGTCTTCTTCACTGTAGTGTTTTTCACTGGCAACTTTATGGCTGTTTCTAAGTATTTGGTACTGGCTGGCCTACCCTTTAGAATGAGATACTTGTGTTACTGATATCCACCCTGCTTTTATGGTAAATTACTTAATAAGGAAGAGCTGCTTTTTTTTTTTTTTTTAAAGACAAAGAAGAAAAGACAAAAAATGCAATATTTCTTTTCTTCAACAATTATTATTAAGGCTTAATGGATCCTGGCATTCCACATATTGTTCTGGCTTTCCTATTGCTTATGTTCTTTTTTCAACAAAATCTACAAAGTTGATAATCAATAAGAATAATCAGAAATGCCATTCAATTACTGATTAAATAACTGCTGAATACAGACGACATTTAAATTTTGTCCTGCTTCATTTGATGATGTGGATATTTGGATTATACTTCTTGTTCAGAATTGCTCCCCCTCTCCTTCCCCATGAACAAGGAAAGCACTTTGCAAGGTGATAAAACAAGCCTGTTCCCGAATAGCTTGTAGTCTAACTAGATGATGTATAGAGAAGGAAAAATCAGAAAGAAACATGAAGCAGAATAAGAACGAACAATTCCATAAATGTGCTAAATATTGCTTTAAATAATTTGAAAGAAGACCATGATAAAATCTCTGGTAGCACTTAGTAAAAATGTTGATGTGAGCCCACAGTAAATAGACTATCACAAATACATTGGAAGAACTTAGAAATGTAATGGCCTTTTGACACATTTGATAATTTATTTCTTTGATAAAAGAATGTAATTTCATCCTTTCTGCTGCCTTTCTTTGTGAGATCAACTTAAACGAACTCTTGGGCTCCCACTAGGAGTTTATTTTTTTCTTCAAGAATTTAGTAGGACAGATGATTGAGTCTTTCTTAAAAATATCTAAATGGACATGCTTGAATAGATTTTTTTCTTCTAAGATTCTTACCTCATTGTGAAATTGAATTAAGTAGATACTGAGAGTGTAATTATATCAGTCACCAGAAAACTTGAAATAGCAAACGCTTGGTGTTTTAACTTTTCTAGAAATAAAGGACTTTGTTTTCCTGCCTAAACTTGTATAAAAATGGACAGCTTCCTCTGCAAGGAAAGAATGTACTATCCTAAACCAGGGGTCCTCAAACTTTTTAACCAGGGGCCCGGCGCGCGGATGCAGTGTCAGGCAGTCATCTGCGGCTGCTTGGTTTCCCCCCCCAACCCCCGGCGGGGGGGGGCGGCGGGGGCGGTCTGTAAATACCGGGGGCCGGACTGGGGACCCTGGGGGGCCGTATCCGGCTTGCGGGCCATAGTTTGAGGACCCTTGTCCTAAACCAATTTTTTATTATGATTATGAACCGGAAAAAACTGAGCTCCAAATGAGCTAAATTGGGCAAATACTATAATATATTTTTCCTAAGGAATTCTGCATGACAGTTGTGGAAAACTTGGAATATATTTCTCTTTTACTTGCTACAGTCGTAACAGTATGTACACGAATGAGAATAGGCATGCTCTTCAAATGTCTCTCTGCTTACAGTATTGCTTTCTGCCTTTACAAATGATACTGAAGAACCAGAATGAAAAAAAGAATCAATGAATTGATTTTTCTTTCGGATGTTTCTTCCCACAGATTCTTTCTATTATAAATTTTTATATGCTTCTCTCCATTGAACCACAACGGTCTTACCTTGCTGGAAATGTGAAGATTGTATTTAGCCTGACAGGGCTCTGGGTTGAAGGTTGTACTTAAAATCAGAGAAAGGAATAGACTCTACAAGCTGATCTAGATGTGTAGTCAGAGATGTATCCAAAGCATTCTATTCATGACTTCTAAGAGCAAATAAACTTAACTCCCTGATAGGTTGAAGTTTTGTTATCCTACCATCACCATAAGTTTTGCATGCCCTGGGTGATAAACTCATAATAAAATAATGAGGTATTAGACCACAGAACGCTTACCATTGTGATCAGTAAACATATAGATCGCAGCTGGGTCAAGACTTAAATCACCACTGCTTTTGTGCAACTCTTTTTCTCTGTTACTAACAACCAAGTGAAGTAACAGTGATGGGGTCTATTGCAGCAGTCCTCTCGGTAGCAACGTCTAGTGTCTGCTGGTGACACATCTTCTGCAGTTATTACACTGTATCATTCACATTTGTTCTAAGCAAGGCATGATGGTCTTAATAGCATCTAGAGTGTTTGAGAGAGTTCTGTATTGGTGCTATTTTTTGCTCTGGTGATAACAGCACATTTTTGTTAAAATGTACTGGTTTTATTATTAAAATGTACTAGTTTTATTATTATACTCTCGTATAAAAATAGCAGCCTCAATCAAAACACATGCATTCTTGCAAATGTTTTTATTGGCAGAAACAGGCAAGCAGTGGGTGTGGAAGGTGTTTCAGTGCCAGACCCAGTGTTAGAAACCATACATTAGCAAAAGTGGTTTCATTTTCTTATTTTTCGTTGTTCAGCCATAAGTTTCTGTGATAGTGACATTATCAATATAACTTTCTACGAAGTCAGAAACTGAGAACGCTGACATGAGGGTTCTGTATGCTGAAATTTAATGAAAAGACAAGAATGTCTTTCATTCCTTAATAATAAAGTTTTGAAATTAATTACAAAACAATATTTCCTAAGGTGAAAAGTGATAAACTGCTTTTTCCACCAGGTTCAAAATTTGTTTCCTTCTTCTGTAATGAAACAGGTGCTCTGCTATGCAGGATGGCTATGTGCTGAAATTGAAAAGGTGAAGTTGCAGTGTCCCAGCTGACAGGCAGTGCTGAAGAGCACAACATGGCAATATCTTTAACTGCCTAAGTATGACCTGCAAATCATTTAAAAGAAAATAAAAATGAGGCAGCATGGTATAGGATTGGTTGGTTTTTTCCCAATAGTGTTTTTTTTCTAAGAGGCAAATTAATTATTTCAAAAATGTAGGACCAGTTCTTTTGGAATAAAAATTTATTGACTGTAGTTGGGCTGTGCAGGGGAGAAATTTGTCCCACTACTGTAAGAGCTGCATCCTGAATTGCAAAATGCCTCCTGGGACCTGTAACAACCTTGTTTATATTTGAAACTGTAGTTACTGCTAGAAGATTAAGTCATTTTATCCTTGGTAACAAGTGTTTACAATGTCAGTAAGGAGAATTTTTAACTAAGGGACTATCTTGCCTCCTAACTGCGTAATTTCCTTTTTCTTATTTGTTAGTGGAGATATTTAATTCCTGGTTTTCTACTTCAGTTGTCCCATATGTTTGATGGAATAAAAATTGTCTAATATTTGATTTCTGAAATATTTTTATTAGTTCAGCTGAAACACCAACACAGATGTTCTTTTCTCTCTAATTAGCATATGTTTATATTTCTATTAAATTAAGTAACTGAAATAGTGTGTATATAAATAACATACAGCTAGTGTTAACGGCAAACTGGTTTGTCCTCTGAATATTACCTTTGACTGCAATAATTGCAAATGACATGAGATTATGTTCTGAATCCAGTCCAAATTCACTTATTCAGCACATTCATATGAAAGATAGTTCTGACTCTTTCTGCTTGAGTAGTTGACTGCTAGCTGTGTGGGTGGCCAGAAGATCCAGCTTGATCCTTGGCACTGGTATAGGTTCAGGGGAAAGAAGGGTGACTTCATTGCCATTTTGGTGATCTCTTGTTTCTGAGGTGCCAGTAACACATTTCAGAGGGTTTTTTTTGGTTTGTGGTTTTGGGTTTTTTTTCCAAAATGCGATACCATTTTCCGTGTTTCTTGTTCACCTGAAGAAGACTGTATTCTTTGTCCCATGAAGGTCAGGTGAATTTGGAATAAACCCACTTTTCTTAGCCTTACGTTAATGAGCATTATTTAAAGAATTAACTCATCCAAGCTCTTTTTTGCAATTTTTTAATGGTGCTAAAGAGCCTTCTGAATAGCTTTGGTCTCTTCCTTCCATTCTATTATATCGTGCCTTCTCAATGGAGTAACTGAGACAAAGAGAAGTGGTAACTTGTCATGAAGTAGGAATGTGGAGGGATGGAATCAAAAAGCTTTGACTCAAACTTTGCTCCAGCTACTGTTGGCAGCCAAGGATTTTATGTGGTACACCACAGTCTCTATGAAGGCACATAATGTACTCTCTGAAGGAGTTCAGTCTAGAAGTTGGGCAATGTTAACGTGTTTATAATAGCTAAAATCTGGTGGGAATGCCTTTTGGCTTTTGAATGCTCCATGCACCTTCTAAAACATGTATCACGTTCTGAAATAAAGTTATACTTAAAATGAAATAAAAGGGGTGTGTGGAGTCTGGTGAGATGCATGAACACAAGAAAGGGTGAGATGTCGTCATGGCACAGCTCCCATTGACTTCACTGTGTTACTTTGGTAACTGCGCTCTTGCCCTTCTTCCACAGTGGTCTTCCACCGTGCTTCTGTCCTCTGAGCATTCTCTCAGAAGTAATGCACACTCCTCTTAATACCCTTGGTGATAACAGCATGGATAGAAATACACAAAAACAGCTATTTGGTCCTCTTTCTGTTGGAATGGGAGAGGGAGTAAAAAAATCTAGCAGTCTTACTTTGTAGTTAGGAAAACATGCTTTTCAGGTATAATTTTAATAATCTATTATAAACATAAAAACCACATGCGCTTTCCATTAATGCACATGAAAACCAGTTTTTTTATTACAGTAAGCTTTTTGTTTGATAGTATGTTTTACATTGATTCAATATGATGATCTCTTTCTTCATCTTTGTACTTGCTGCAGCTGGCTGGAGTCACACTCTGCAGCAAAAAGGATATGCAGGCTTCTTGGGATTCATACAGAAACTGTTAGCAGACATCTCCCCAGTCATCTTTAGCTCTCTTAGGAAAAGTAAAGGAAGCTGCTTTCAGCACGGGTGTTTTGTGCTTGACATTAGGAGTATTCCAGTTTATCCACCCATTTATGATTTTAGTATTTGACTGGAGTAGTAGGAACATATGGGAAGAGAATAAAACTGTGTGCGCTACTAGAGGATTCTTACCCTGTTGCTGGTTACTTTTGATGCTTCTGATGCAGTTCCTGAAGTTGCATGTTGCCCCCCAAATGGGTATGTTCTTTGAGTTCCTGGAAAAATCTGTTAGCACAATTTCATCCCCTGTTTCAAAGCAGTGGAGAACAGTGTTTCCAGTGACAATTTTCAGAAATAACTGGTAATAGATATTGTGTATTGCAGCTTCTTACTACACGTATGTTTAAAGCCGTAAATTCTTCTGAGGAATGAGGTGGAAGAAGGTTCATGAGGAAGGCATGTGGCAGAGCAGTAGCTTCAGTTGGCTGTCCTGTGCTGGAGTCGAGTCTGCAGTAGTCTAGGTAGTTCTATTTTTGCCAGCTCTGCAGTATTTTTTCCTCTGCTTCCATGGTGAGAAATCTCCTTTCATGATTTCAACTACTATACATGTGTGCACGATTCACCATTCTCATAAGTGTAGTCAGATGAGAGACTGTGGTCCCATTTTTAGAAGCTTAAACAGTTTGTAATTCTGCAGCTGGCAGTTACCATCCTTCAGCTAGAACTTGTAGTCATAAATGTCATAACTCACAGATCTGAAATGCTCCTATTCTGTTTCAATGCCAAGTGAAACAGATTAGTGAGTCTCAAGCTGGTTTAATCTAATATCTTTAGTTTTCTGTGGGCTATATTTATCTGCTTTGCTTCACACTGGTATGGACTACTAGATGTATTCATGGAGGCAGAGCGAGAATCTCGGTAGAGGGACAGTGTCTTGTCAAACAGCTTTTGGCTGGATTACAACTGAACTTCTCTTTCTACTAATTCTTTTTCTTCTGCAACCCTTGGCAATCTCCCTGTCATTCTGAGCTCCCAAGTCTGCAGCCACATCCTTGCAGGAGGGATAAGGATTTCTGCATCTGAACTGTCATCTTGGTCTGCATCTACATTAGCATTTTAGACCAGATCAGGAATGTACTTTTGAAGGGAGCCTCCCTTCTGCAGTTTGATGCTGTCAAGGGACGTATGACCAGGATTCTTGGAGGATGTTCTCCAGCAGGACACCTAATGTGTGCTCTTTGCTAATTCCTTCCATGGAACCAGGCTAGACCTGGGCTGAAGTACCAGTTCCTGAACCACTTGTACAGGACACACCAGGGTGTTAGCAACACCTGATTCACTTCATAAATCCGCTGTTACCATTCTGCGCAGCTTGCTAAGGCAGACATCCTGCAATAGGAAAGTTATAGATCAGTTTGATCTCCGACCCAATTCTGATTCCATCTGGGCCTTTTTGGTAACTCTACTGGAATGGCATTGACAAGGCAATGCTCTAATTCCATGTGACAGTTACAGGATGTTTCCTATGACCACCAAGATTTAATTTTTTCTATTAAGCGCATAGCAACTTCCTAGCATTCACAGCCTTGCAATACCTTTGTGAAATAAAAGGGCTGAAAAAACCTGGTAGTTAGAAGGATGCATTGGCACATGTGACATAATTCTAGGGTTGCGATCCTATTCCTGGTTATTCCTAGTAAGACCAGATAAATATTTTGCAAATATATATACATATTTTAAATGTAAGTTAAGATATATATAATAGTGTTCAGATTTCTTTGTTGTGGATTGAAATAGTATTTGCCTATAAAGGAACATGGAGAGTATTATATTGAGAAGTCATCTTTTCTTTGTTTATAACTCTTAAATGTGTAAGTCTATATTATGTCTTAATATTATATTTATTTACTGCAGGGTGTTGGGAAAAACAAGGTTGTTGACAGATTCCTTCACCTTTTAAACAGGCCCAGAGAGTATTTACAGCTGCACAGGTAAGAATGTGTTACTGTCACATACTTTGTGTTTATAATCTGATTTCCTGTGTTTTAAAACTCATGTTTCTGAAGTTTAATGTGTTCTTAGTGTTTGAACAAAGACCCTGGTTATGATAGGTGGCATACAGACTGCAGGAGTGTATCTGTTTTATAGGCATAGTCAGTAAGCTGTCAGGTTGAGGAGGGGTACAAGAATCTCATGCAATCATGTTGCTTAACGTAAGAGGAAGTAGAAGTCAGAGTGTACTGAAGTTAAACCATGCTCAAGAAGAGAGTAATATTTTGCTGTCATTTCTGAGACATTTCCCTAAGCATGATGTACTCTGTGAGGGAAAAATTTCAAAGGTGCTTGTTTGACTATGTCATTCATTAGGCAAGAAACAGTTTAAATAGTAAAGGCTTTTTCTGTTTTTTTCCTTTGGCACTTCTACTAAACACACTTCTTTCTCACCCATAAACATTTGGATTGGAAATTATTTCTTTTTCATATGCAAGCTTAAAAATGGGCTTCAAGACAACAAACCAATTGAAAGCAATTCAAAAGCTGAAATATATCAAATTATCTGCCTGCTTTTTATGACATGAACTTGAAATCAATGAATTGAAATAAAGACTGAATACTAGAAGACTCAGTTTCAATTGAACTGCATCCTTTTTCAGCGTCATTCCTAATCTTTGTCTCTCCATCTTTGACTTCCTAGTTTCATCACCCTGTCTCTTTACATAATTAATGTTTCTTAAATAGGGCTAATAAAATGTACATCTTTGATTTTTTGCCCTTTAACAAGTCTCTGTAACACTTAATTTCTCACTTTCATCCCCAGCTTTTTCTCTTCAAATGTCTTGTACTTGTATTCCTCATATTTGCATAGCTCTAGCTCATGACTTTTCTGTTGCTGTTTTCTTTTATACTACCTCTCCTAGATATCCATCACTTTTTTGCTAAATACTGCTTTTGTGACCCGCTACTTTCAGCTTTGTGTTAACTTCCCTGCTGTTACCGAAATCTCGGAATGAAGAACTTATCGACACCAATGTGATGTAGATAAGCAGACACTTCTTTATTGACGGCCGGGTGCGTGAGCGAGTCCTCTCACGATCAACGCACACCAGGTCCCAAAATCAGATTCCATATATAGAACTTATTCATACATATTCATTAATTATTCATACATAATCATAACATTTCCTGTAAATCATTTACATACTCTCCTCCTATATCCGATTATGCGCAGCAAAGCTTAGAAAGGTCTAGAAATGGGTCTAGGGTACGATTTGGGTAGGTGGTATATGAGTCGGTGGTCGCGATCTCCCCCTGCCGGAATTACCTTTTACTAAAGTTCACAGTTTCTTGGCAGGCACCTACAAGCTGTTCCAGTCGACTCTCCCCAGTTCCCATTAATCTCATATTCTGACATTTCAATACACCTCTGCGTACAGAAGACTGGTTAAATACAATGGAACCTTCCAACCCTAGAGTTATTACAATAGTTCCAGGCCCTTCTTCTAGCCTTGGTACAAGACGTACAAAAGATTCCATAACGTCTCTTATTGGGTAGATGCAAGTTTCCTATAATTTTTTCCTTAACCTTCTACATTTCAATTCTATTAAATGATTTTATAAAATCAATTAATTAATCAAATAGAATCAATCGATTTTAACTTATTAACTAATCGGTAACACTGCCATCTTCTCAACTTGGAGCAGCCACTTGCTCCTTCTGGATAAAATACACTATCATTTTTGCAAATCCCAATTCTTTCACAAAATACTACAGTACTTCTGTCTTTCCATGTGTGTGTGTCTGAGAAAATGTGCTCCAGTGAGGTGTAGTCAAGCAGAATGGTGCTTTAACATAAATTCAGATAGCTCAGGAGAATATTGTATAAGCGTGATGTTTGGGGTGATGATGGAGCTGTAGAATATATTAGTTACAGGATGCTAGTCGATGCATCACTAGGAAAAAAAAAATCCCTTTTTTGTCTAGTCAAAACATACTTCTATGGGCTCTGTAAAGTAGTATTTATGCTTGCAGGGTTTTAGAGTTAGATTGAAGTAGAAAATTATGAGCAGTCCTATGCAGTTCTACAAAAATTAATTCCTAAATATAGAAAAATCAGAAATTCCTATTTCCTGGCTAGCATTTTGAAATGCTTTGTGAAGAACTCGGTCAATATAATACCTTGGTAAACCTTATAGGGTGTTTAAAAAAGGATTACAGTATTGTTAGTGTACACTTACGGATTGCAAACCGAAATGAGAGCAAGTTTGCGAAAATAACCAAAACAGTTCACTGCTAAGCTTTTAGTTATTTTGAGGGGAGAAATACAGTCAGTAGCTTATGGCACAGGTCTATTTTATTAGAAAATATGTTAGAATGTTGACATAGTTTAACCCCAGCCAGCACCTAAGTACCATGCATCTGCTCACTTCCCCCACCCAGCCCCAGTGGGATAAGGAGGAGAACTGGAAAAAGGTAAACCCATGGGTTGAGGTGAGAACAGTTTAATGATTACAATGAAGCAAATAATAACAACAACAATGATTGTAACAAAGAGGAGAGGGAGAGAGAGGAGTAGAACCCGTGATGGTGGGGGTGGGTGGGGGGAGGAAATCAAGTGATGTGCAGTACAGTTGCTCACAACCTACTGACCAATGCCCGGCCAGTCCCCGAGCAGCTATCGGCATGCCCTCTCCAGCTCCTTCCTGTTCATATACTGAGCATGGTGTGCTGCAGTATGGGATACCCCTTAGGCTGGTGCGGGTCACCTGTCCTGGCCCTGCTCCCTCCCGGCTCCTTGTGCCCCTGCCCACCGGCAGAGCACGGGAACTGAAGAGCCCTTGCCTTAGGGTAAGCACTGCTCAGCAACAGCTGAAACATCCCTGTGTTATCAATGTTATTCTCATACTAAATCCAAAACACAGCACTGTACCAGCTACTAGGAAGAAAATTAACTCTCTCCCAGCCAGAACCAGGACAAATGTGTATTTCATCTTTCATAGGGATAGGCTGTTTCTGCAGATTTCCTAGCTAGCTACCATCGGTACTGTTAAGCATGCAAACAGGAAAGTATTTCTAAATACCATACTTTTAATGTTGTTCATATACCTGAATTACAGGTCTTGAGAAAGTGAACATTCAAAGCATGCATTTTCATTGATTACCTTGTACAGGAAAGGAATACTGTTAATGATTTATGAAAAATGTAGAGGTGATTCAGTGTCAGATGAAGGTGGACATTCTCTGCCCTTTCAGAAATGTGTCTGACAGATGGTATCTCATTTGTCCTTGGAATCTGGGTTGCAGACTCTAGCTCCACTTCAACTAGTCCCTCTGGCAATGAGTGTGCACTTGTCAGCTGCATATCCTGAGATTCCTGAGTTTCTAGTGAGGTAGTGACTGATGTTTAGAGAGAGATGATGTTTTAGATAGAGATGATCTTTAAGGTGCCTTCCAACCCAAACCATTTGATGAATCTGTCAGAAAATGGCAGACAATGGCATTGTGAATTTTTTAATTTGCCCATATTGACTGTCACTTCATACAATTAGCTATTTTAAAAAAAAAAGTATGTATGTATAATAATGCTAATACAGAATGGGTGTTGCAAGTGAATAACATCTGTTTTGGAGTAGAGAGATATATTCTTAGCTATAAAATATCCTTGTTGGTGGCTATAATTAAGATGTAGCAAGAGAAGAAACTGCTGGAGTGGAAAAAAACTGTAAGAAGAGCTTTAAAATGAATATAATGAAGATCTTTACTAAAATGTAGTGTTATATAACAAATAAAAGTAGTGAATAAATAATAGACAAAAACAATTGGACTGAATTTCAGAAGTATTCTGAGTTGTTACTTTAATTGTCGTTTCTCAAAACCTGCTTTTTTAATGGTAGTTAAGTGCCAAAATCATGAAAATATTCCAGAAGTGTCTACTTTCAGTAGCTTGTGAGGTAAATAAGGGGGAAACACACTGTGATGCAGTGTAGTACTGTTATGCAATTTAATTGATGTAGATGTCTTTAACAGAAGAATACCTCACTTCTTTTGCCATCAACCGGGAACATAAAGAAAACTAAAAATGCCATTAAATCTCGTTTAGTTTTGGTTGTTGATTTTGTAGTTACAGTGGGAATTCTTATCTGGTGGGTTTTGGTTTGTTTTGGGGGGAGGGGTTTTGGTGGTTGTTCTTTTGTTGGTGGTTTTTACTGTCTTGATGCAACAGGAGTTTATGAAGAAGGAGTTCTGCTGATCTAACGCTACATATGTTCAATGACATTCAAGCAGGGGATATCTGCCTTAGAGGCAGCAAACTATTACCAGCAGTACTTTCAAAATCTCACATTTTGTGTCTTATACTTCAAGGTGGTGAGAGGGGATAGAAGGTAGAAAAAAGAGAGCGCTCTTCCTATAACATTCTTCCTGACATCTGTATTTACTTGGTCTACCAATGATTCACATGGGAAGGGTCAGGCTGACCTTAAGGTTTCAATTGCTTATAGAGATTATAAATCATTTTTCTTAACCTTTCTTATAGCACCTCATTGAGAAGTTCTTTTTTTTTTTTTTTTAAATTTCTAAGTCTTATAAATCATTTTGTGACCATAAAACTAAAAATCTTAACTGGAAGGAAGCTGTGATTAGATTTAATAAGGAAAGAATTTGATAAAAGTATTTGCTTATAAATTATTTTAAAAAGTTGGCTGCTTCCTCTTACATACTTCCTAATATTAGGAGCTGATCAAAATTTGACCAACTCTGTAACCCCACAATTAGTATGATGAGAGGACTCCTTCTGAAATAGGTAATTTGGCATAGGCTGTGCACTGCCCCTCTCTGACTGCAGTTAGGAAGCATCTTGCTGCTTTTCTGTGTTAAAGAAGAACTTTCATCTGCCAGGATTTCCCAGTCACTCCTTTCCTACAAGAGTAAGTTTAAGCAGAGAAATCCTGAATTTTGTTTACCTTATTGGGATGTACCCAGGACATTTTGTGTACCCAGGACACCAGCTACACGTTATAGAACAAAGAGCAGCCTTACCTTGCTTAGTATTAAACTTAAAGGTTTTACTGCTTTCAGTTTGAGCATGAATTCGTCATGCTACCAGAAAGGTCAAAAGCAATGCGGCCTGTGCAGTCACAGGTCAATGACAGATCTGTATAGATATTAAACACATACAAGCTGACTTTCTAAGAAACTTCAATGTCCTCCAAATAGATGTAACACAGAGTCAAGTATTTGTGTCACTCCTAAATGCATGAACCCTGGAGAGCCTCATCATTTTATGAACCTTGCTGTTACTACTACTTTTTTCATCTCCCATGAGTGATGTGGAAACCAATTACCAGTGGTTCTACACAAAAATCTGAAATTAAATTTGGTAGACTAAATTTTAGATCTGTAAAACAAATTGTGTTGAGTCAGGAAAATTGCTTTCAATGAAACTCATAATATCTTGCTTTAAATTATGAAGTCTCTTGAACAAAGAAGATTCCACAGAAGGAAGAAAAAAAAAATTAAAGCTTTAGAGAAGACTCAGACAAGAACATATGCCTTGTTAAGACTATAAAAATCTTTCTTAGTGCTGATGGGAGTAATAGATAAATATGAAAATGTAAGCTCCCAGCTCTCCTGTATAAAAACATCAGAAGAAAGTATCATGGACTTTAGACTGTTGGCTCCTTTGGTGTGATTGAAGAAAAAAAGATCAATTTTACTTATCATCAAGTTATTAAATAATTGCACATAAAGAACAGGTTTTGCTGGAGTAAAATGTCCTTTACTAGACATTTATTGTCAAGTAAACACTTAGGTTTGCATCTATTTGAAATTAAGTTATACTGTCAAGCTGCTTTTTAAATTTTAATTACAAGTATTTCTCCTCCTTGGATTTACTATTTTTCTGTAGACTGTATTACAGAACTACAGTATTTATCCTTTTGTTTCTGATGCAAGCTTGATTTATGGCGGCTTTATTTTTTTTTTTTAAGATGTAAAATTCAGTCACTTTTTATAGTAGTTTCTGTTAGTATAAACGAGGTGCTAGATTTTACATGCTGAAGACATTTGGAGTCATACGGTGTTAACTTCCATTAGAATGTACTTCTAGTCTTTAACGCGTGAGCTTAAAAAAAATTACATGTAATTTATTCTTTTCTGAAATCTTAATTTAGGCAGCAAAAGAGAACTAGAATACTGTGCAGTACACAGTGTCAACTCAAGACCTGTGAAAGCTGCCATCTCTGTTCTGCTGGCGTTGGACTGGCTTTAACTCAGGTAGCCCAGAAGAGCAACTGGCAACAGGAACCCTTTGAAATTGTTGTTTGCCATCATGAGTTTTGCTCCTGATTGCTCTGATAGCAAACAAAAGCCTTTCTGCCTTGGTAGTCCCTTTAAGAAAAATTAACAGTGGAAAGTACATCTGTGTTCCAAGTAGCACATTTGCTTGGTTCAGGAGGGCATAATTTTCACTTTTCTGTATCAGTACCTTTTCTTTAAAGTTTGGTATACGTTATACATCTTGATTTTTGAGATATCCAAAAGCTATATGGACACAGTCCTAGGTACCTTGGCTCTAGGCAGCCCTGCTTGAGCAGGGGGATGGGACTATATGACCTCCAGAGGCCCCTTCCAACCTCAACCACTCTGTGATTCTATGATTTACCAACAATATCTGCAAGGTAGCAGCTGGATGACAACACTTAGCTCTAATTCTAAGTATGCTGTAATAATGTCTTGCTAAATCAAAATTGGTCAGTAGGAAAAAAAAAATTAAAGTTAAAAATTAGTTTTTCTTTTCTTCATAAAATTAGATAATCCAGCAGTAGTTGTTCTATGGGGGGAGTCCATTTGCACTGTACTTAGCTGACGCCCAAATGTGTCAGTATGGAACAATAGTTAAAGTTAAGGGAATTAAGAAACAGCTTCAGATTCATCATTGTTTTCGGAACAGGAAAAATAAGACCATATTCTATAATGAGATCAAGTTTGATAACTACTGGAACATTTATTTATTGTTGTGATATGAGTGTAAATAATGAGCAATTTTTAAGCAGAAGCGTCTCCGTGATGTATTCTGGCTTCATGCTGTCTCAGTTATAAATTAGCCATATGAAGTCTTAGTTATCCGTGTGATATCTTGTCTGAGATATCAGGCTGAGGTAACATGTTTTCTACTTTTCTGGGCATTGACATACATGCTAAAGCAATTCAGCTTTGTTATGAATTTGGTATTTCACCACTGTCAACAAAATACTAACTGCTATACAAATTATATTTATTTTCTGATAATCTTACTATTATTTTAGAAGATATTACGCTACCTTATTCTGTTTCTCCTAATATTACATTTCCTTTCAAAGAATTTACCTATGGTATTGCATCTTCCTGTCAAAGTTACTGTGCTTGTTCTGGTGATTGATGACAGTAAAAGTGTGATACAGGATTAATTTTAAAAATCTACTACATTTTGTGTTGTGCCTTTTCTACTTCCCTAATAAATTACAGTAATCCACTGATCATTTATTCCAAAAATTAACTGAGTTTACATATGTTATCCTTTTTAAAATAAATGTGATTTTGCTGTGATCTTTAACAATCAAATTAATAGAGAGGTTTGGGGCAGGAAAATGAGCTTATGGTATCCCTACAAGCGATACTTACTACAAACTGTCAGTTAATCTTTAGATGTTAATTTTCTTTCCCTCTTTTTCAGCACATGTAATCAGTATAAAATCTAATTATCTGTTTCCCCTATTGAGATCATTTAAAAATACCCTTTCAGCCTTATTGACTTGAGATTTTTTCAATCCTAATTAAAAAAAGTTGTTTCAGAAGGAATAATTTCCTTGGCCTGAAACACAGATGAACACCTGATACTGTGGAATTTCAGTGTACTTCTCAGAATTGCATTTGATTGTCTTCTCTTGAAAGAATATAGGATCATGTAAAACAATTTAAATGCCAATACAGCTCTGCAGGTCTGTTTTTAAAAATGAACAAGCACAGAGAAGTGGACTGTTGTTGAAGCAAGTGCTCTTAAGCTGCCCTGATTTATTAAGAGGAATCCATTGAACACAGTGAAGGGGTGTGTGTGTGTGTTTGTAATTATTTGTTGGCAGCCATGACGAAAAAAGGCTAGGTAGCTTTTCCTGATGATTTTGAGTCATGAATATATGCGCCTATAATATTTTCTTTTAATGTTATACAGTAATCTTATAGTATGTGCTTTATTCTTTACACAGCTCAGGACTGGAAATAAACAGTAAGATGACTTTTTTTGTTGTGAAACACCGAATGTATTGGCTAGCATAAATAGGTGTCTTTATGGTTTTTTACTCTTATTGTTGTTTTTTCCCCTTTTCTTAAATATATTTTTGATCAATACAGAGTTGCAATGTAAACCTTTCAAGAGTTCATGCAAGCTAATGGTCTCTGTTTCCAACATTAGCTTTTCGTAAGCTGGCTGACTAGCTCTGCTATTGTCAGATTCCAGGTGTTAGAGAGCTACTTCATTTGTCTTTTTGTAGGAATTGAATTCAGCTTGAATGTCCTGCTGTGTGGCTGTTACGGAGAAATAGCTCAGGTTAGAAGACCCTGTTGTTTCATTCTCTTCTAAAGCTGAACTAACAGTTTCTCGCTGTTTACTCAGTGAAATGTATTCTTACACACAATAAGGGGAGCTGTAGGGTGTCATGTTTCTTAATTTATGGATTTTACATTTGGGGTGAGTGAATGTCTTACATTGTTATAACAAATCATGTGAAAATGTTGCATTTCATTTTGAGAGATGGAGCACGTAAAAGTAATGCTGTGACTTGATTTAAGCATATATCCTGAATTAAACATATAAATCCTTTGGGCCTTTGTTCTGCCACCTGCAGTCATACTGAGTAATGAGTACCTTTATACTCCAAATAATTCCTTGGATTTAAAACAAATACATGTAATTTTAACAGAGAAATTAGACAGCTGGTTGGCTTTTCAGATATTTCACAGTTTCCTAAACACAGTGGTCAGATCATGCAGTGCAATGGCTGTGTGATAGGTTATCTAAAGAAATTCATTTGTAACTGTCAAAATCATGCAGATTCTTTCTTTGTGTTAAGATTGCCTACTCTTCACCAGGGTAATCCATGAGTGAATTAGGCCAACAGCCATCTGAAGTTGTTAATTGGTTAGCTAATTATTTTTCAAATACTGTTAAAACTAGGTCACAACAGATGGGTATTTTCATGTCTGATTGAAACGTAAATGAGAAGATATATATATCTCTATGTACATAGGTATTTAGATAGGTATCTTGCAGAAATGAAGATCAATAATTATTAAAGCATATGTTCTGTCTCTAATATTTTTTCAACTACCCTAAAGTTCTATTTGGAGAATTAAGAGGAAGGCCAAATCTGAATCTAGTTTATCTAAGCTTGTTGCCATGAGCACCAACTCTTAAAACACAAGGTTGCCTTCCATAGATACTCTCTCACCCTTTCAGCCTCAGTGTAACTACATACAAAAGCCAGGAAGGTATTCTTCAGTCTTGTCAAGATGGAGTAATTCCAGTGAATATGGATGTCTCTGATGTTAACTGAGGTCCAGACACTGGGTTCTGTATTTGGGCATAAGTCTCCTTGGGGACTCAAGTCTTAAAAATAAAGCACTGTAATATCTTTTTTTTTTTTTTTTTTTTTTTTTTTAAGTTAGATGATAGTGAGTAAATTGTATAATGGATCAAATTCTGGTTTGATGTTTACATTTCAGTGTTCTGGGGAGGACAAATGTCAAAACATACAAGGAGTATTTGCAGTTATGTCACATATACTGCATTTTTAATGAAGAATTTCACGCATTGATTTAATTTCTCTAAAGAAGCATCTTTCAGCCAGGGAGTCCTCCAGATGAGCTAATAGAAATTTCAGAAGAGGAACATAATTCTCCTTTGTTCCTTAATTTTTCCTCCTGGCTATTTTCAGCTCCTGTCTCTCAAAACAGGATATCCAGAATGCTTGTCAATTTACTTTCTTTCCATCTTTGCCTCCCATCCTGCCCTGTTTCAAGGTCTATTGATAGAGATATTCAGCTCTTCCAAATATCTCCAAATATTCATTTGGAAAGAGCCTGGGAAAAATTTTCTGTCTCACATGATTGGAATAAGACATGCTGAAAAACATTGATTGGATTTATGTAGAGGCGAATTCTATTCTAAACAACAAAATAACTATCAGGTACAGTTCCTTCCTCTCCTCTTTTTTAGAGTAATTTTTTTTCAATTCTATTATTTAATGGAATTTTGGTAAGTCTTGTAAATTGACAGGGACAGAGTGGACTGAACAGTCTCTGTGGTTGATGGAAATTTCTCCTGCTACATCTCGTAGTTCTTCCCCAGAAAGAAGGTCATTGCTGTCAAAGAAATAGTAACTGTCACAGACTAGTATGTTTGAGTTTGTAGACCTCAGAAAAGGCTGCCTTTAGGGTAAATAATGCACCAGTAGCAAAAAAATAAATAAAAGGCAGTAATGTGAGCTAATAAACAAAAAAACATCAAAAGAATTCTCAGAAGTCCTGCTATGAGTTGAGTGGTACTGTCAGAAGAGTTGCAGAGTAGCAGATCTTTATTTTATTCTGATTTTTAATTTTATTTTTTTTTTTATGGAGAGCTTATGAGGATGGCTTGCTTGATAAAAATAAAAATACGTTCTTAGGAAAGACGTTAGTGAGCTTTTCATATTTTTCTTTTACAATCAGAAGACAAGTCAGTTCAGTTGAGTAGGATGACAGTATGTCAGACAGCTTTTCTCACTCGTTTCTACATTCCCACAGTCTTGCTTCTTTGTCAGAACTATTTTCATCTTGGGTGCCAAATGTGATGAAATTAGGAGGGTTTGATATTCATGTCTTTGTTAGAGCCTAGTTAATATTAAGATGCTAATACTAGTAAGTGAATGTCAATTACAATTTTTAGTTCCTTTCCTGTGGGAGTGAAATTCTACAGTCTAGCGTTTTGAGTGCCAGACATATTTTACATTTAGGAAAATCTGCATACCATATTGTTCAGAAATATTTCAGACTTAGCATATTTTCATTACTCTATATTTCAGTGTCCTTAAATTTACATAAATAATTACAAAGTGGAAATTTAAGAAGAAAAAAACCCAAAGGATGCAAATTATTTTTAGCCATTCTTTACTGTGTTTAGGTCACGTTACATTTCTGAAGAACAGAAATTAATGAGATCTAATTACATGGCTTATGATTCTGAAAGGAAAATAACATTAATCTGTACTCACCTTGGCAAAATCATTCTTATATACATGGCCGAATGTAATAGCCTAAGCAAGTACAGGAGCTTTGCATTCACTTATGTCATCAAGCCAATGGAATTAATATTTGGCTGTATACTTAGCTTCTATAATACATTGCAAATCCCCTGAAATATTTCCTTAAAATATTAGGGCTGAATAACAGTAAAGTAGAAGAAAGGAAGGAACCACAGATAAAATAAGAAGTTAGAAGCTAGATTTAGGATGTCAGTTGTTCTTTCATTTTGATACCTTCTGCAATTTTTTCTGATTTATACAACTTTTATAATAGCGCTTAAGTAAACTGTAATTCTAGTGTTTATTTCCCCCTAATTACAGTCAATTCTGTCTTCCCTGAAGGATGAGATCATCATAAGGATTTGTGTGGGCTGCTGGTGATACTAAGTGTAAGTTAGGGAGTTGTAAGTAGTCTCTGCAGAGCCACAGGATTAACTAGCTTACCAAAAGTAAAATACACATTTTGTGTTAAATTAAAACACCATTTGACATTTACGTCTTTTCTTCTGTCATTACCTATGCCCTTCCACGCCACCACTAGAGATCTCCCTTTCCTGCCGTGTTCTGGTCACTTTACTTTTTTCATGCGTTGACTGCTAAGTACAAATTTATGATATGTAAAACATCCTGTAGTGCTTCATCTTCCTTTACTTTGTTCTTGGCCTATGCTTTCCTTAGATCCTCCCATTTTCTCACCTTTCTATTACTTTAAAGGGATCACAATTCAGGTTTGACAAATCCTTTCTCTTTTCTCCTTGAATTAATTCCTTAGAGCATTTTTCCATTAATTATTCCTGACTAGTTAGTAACCTGGGACTGTGCCTTCAGATACTCTAGGATTTGGTTTACACATTTTAAAATTCTGCTACATCGGTGACTGTATAAATTTGAGCCAGAAATGATAACTGGTAATGGAGGTAGGCTGCTACATACAGTCTGAGAATTCAATCCCTAAATAATCTGTGTTCAAGAAGCAAAAATCATAGGTTTATTGTTACTTTTTGATTCATTATTGATTTCTTTGCTTAGCGTAGAAATGGGTAGACAAGCAGGATGATATCAGAGGCTTTGTTTTTATGTTCATGGTAGGATTTCTAAGAGAATAGATAAGTGCTTACTTTAGTGATTTAAGGGATGATATGTTGCAAGTGAATATAATATGAATATAACTGTTTTGGGGAGTGTTGCTGCTTGTGACAGGCCACATTTGGTGGGGTTGAAGGAAGTGAAGGTGCTCCCAGCTTTGTAACTGTTCCCATCCTGGATTAAAGTTCAGATGTGAAGTAGCTTAAACATCAAAAATCTCTCTTGCCACCATATGCTTTATTACTGTGTATGGGAGATGCTGGGATAAATCAATCATGAGTTTAAAGCTAAACAAGAAATTATTAGTTATTAGGGACAGAAATCCTGCTGACAGCAGTTTCAAATAAAGGAAATGTGCATGTTATGCTCTCAGTTTAAAAATGTAATTAGAAGCTGGCCATTTAATAGTTTACTGCAAACAGTACTGTGTTTGATTTCCTGTACTCATGGAGCTTATCAGAGTATTATTGGTTTTTTACAAGGTCTTAGAAAATTAAAGGTAGAGTAAGGTGGATATATGGAACAGTGAGTCAGCTTAGTTTAAGCAAACAGTTTTGTTACACAACATGACTGTGAAAAGGTAAGAGATTTTTGTTACATCAAATCTCACATGCCATGCAAAGGTTACCAACCTTACCTATCCATCAGCGTGTGGATCTCAAACAGCATAAGTGAGGCTCTCCTGATGGGTTTCATCACATGGGTAGTCCATTGTTCTGTTGACACAGACTAATACAAATTTTGAAATTTAGCGGGAAAGGGATGGCATAGCCTACTTACCCTAAGCTTGGGTTGTATATCCCATTGCCCATGAAACCGTGGGCATCATGGGGACCTTCTGTCATCACCCACCCCTGGACTATTCCGTAACTCATTGATCCCTGTAAACCCCAAGGTAAATGGGGTTGGTTTTGCGGATCTTGACCAAGGTTTTGACAAGTATTTTGTACAGTCACGAGGGGTTTTCTCTAGGTTATGGGCATAATTTGTCTAGATAAATCCAGTGTGGTGATGTCTGTTGCTGGACCTTTCTGAATTGCAACTAGTTTTTATTTATCTTTACATTCAGTGATGGTTGAAGTAGATGAAAATAACAAAGATTAAGGAATGTTCTCATGACATTTTAATTAATGCTATTTAAAATTTGAAGGAAAAAATAATAATTTGAGCCATTCAAACACAAATAGAATTTCAAAAATAAATACTCTGCTATTAAAGCCTCTGTCCCGTCCAACAGCTTGCACTGTCCATGATATAAAATGTAGCAAGTGCTAGTACAAAGTATTCCATCTGGTATGGTTTAGATAGAAATAAAAATAATCTATTTTTAGAATTCCACATGAGTATTTTTAGTCTTTTTTTTTCTTAGTGATACATGGAGAAGAGCAATTAAAGTGTTATTGATTTGTCTATGATACTGCAAATTCCTCTTTGGCTCTTCTGGGGAGATTCGCCTGTCATGTAAATGACAGTTTAAGCATGCTTAACTAGAAGTGGTAGTAGCAGTAGTAATGTGCCTACATGCACAAGATACAAATTCACTTTTCAGTGTTTGCATTTCTAGGGTTTGTGAGAAATTGTGAACTACTGTGAAAGCCGTGGCAGAGACAGGGATACTCGCCTTTGACCACTAAGCTGGCACAGTGTTGTTTTCAGTTCCAGTTTTTCAAGAGTCCTAAAAAAATATGAGGATTTTTTTCCTCTTAGAAAAGAAGAGACCCTTCAGTTTTTCATTCATTCATTTTGCATTTTATTGTAACTAAAATTCCTGTGTATTTTTAGTTAATACTGTCTGGTTTTCTACATTTCAGGGATACCACTGTTCAAAGCCTTACCCTACAACCTTCTGTTAAAGACGGTCTTATTATATATGAAGATTCATCACTGGTTAGTAGTAACATTTGGATTGTATATTTGGAAATGTTTTTCAGTTAAAACAAGTAGTTAAACATGGTGGCTTTTCAAATAAGAAAATTCTTTGTGATTGGATTCCTTTCATGGCATGGTCATGTGGTAACATTTCATTAACTTTTACTTTGGTTACATTTGCCATGTTTGCTGTGCTGAATGTGATTAAGATGATAGTCTTGGGAGTCTGCACGCACAGAATGAGTATGGAAGATAATTTAGTATTAACCTGACACATTCTAACTGGTAGAGTGGTATTTTCCTCCTTCTCCTTTATATCATCTCACACCTACCTGCTAAGTTGGATTCCAGGCAGCTGTTGCAGCCATTCTTCAGTTCTTTCAGCTACATGTTGACAGTTGAGATGCAAACTGCATTTGCACTTCTCTGTTAGCCCTCCAGTTCATTCTCAGTCAGGCTTCTCACTTCCCTCCCTAGTACAGACCTTTCTGTCCCTATCCTAAGAAACAAAACCACCTAGCTTTCTTGTGTCACCTGCCTCCTCTTCTCTCTGCCTCAGTTCAGTCTGTTCTGAGTCCCTTTCTTGTCTCAGTGCCACTGAGATGTCACTGCTGCTGACTGAGAAATCAGTAATGCAGTTTGCAGGTTCTGATGTTTTGATTCTTTTCTCTTGTAGGTGAAAGCAGTGAAGTTTGGACGTATTTTGGTAATTGATGAAGCAGACAAAGCACCAACAAATGTTACCTGTATCTTAAAAACTTTAGTAGAAAGTGGGGAAATGGTTTTGTCAGATGGAAGGCGAATTGTTGCCAGTAAGTAGGTAGAAAGCGTTTTGATTATTTACAGTAAAATGCAGAATGTTTCTGGTTTTCAGCAATTACGTTACTAGGTAGAGACCCAAAAGAGTTCAAATGGAAAAAGTACTTCATGGTAAAAGGTTAACAATTAAAGAATTTACAGTCATTTTCTTTACTACTTTTGCAATAGTCACAAAGGTTTTCTTAAATCAGTGTTTTTGTGAATTTCACTGAAAAATTTAAAAAGAAAAATGCAAACCAATGAACTGTAAGTTGACCTCTCTGCTTCTCATTCACCATAAGAAATAAAGACATAGTTGACCAAATTATGATCTTGGTTATGCCCATCTGGACAGTTATAATTTGATCAGATCTGAAATTGAAGATGTGAGTATATCTAAGGTTGAATTGTTAAGGGTTTAATCTAATCAAATATTGCATATCCTTATATTACTTAAATATATCCTGCAGGAAGAGAGTATTTTATAATTTAATGGAATTTAATTCATGTGAATTGTAGGAGCTAAATATTTTTCATTATATTTCAAAGAAAGACCATGTGTGAAATGCCCTCTTGATGTTAGTAGACACTATACGTAATTAGTTTCTTTTTAACAGTATTGGGAACAAGTTGAAGTATGAGTGGAGCAATCGTTCAGCACTCACATGGCACAACACTTGAGTTTTGCTTGTCATTATAAACTGTAGGTGGGCATTTTTTAAAATGTCTTGCTATCCAGCCACAATTATTACTCTGATTTTTTAGAGGAGGTAAAATGATTCCCCCAAACACCATGTGCCACTGGAAACATACTGCAAGGGAACAACTGGGGCCAGTCTGAGTCATTGTGGAGAAACAGTGTCTTCACATGTGTGAAATCATGTATGTCTGGTTTCTCACAGTTTTTTGTAATAACCAGGAGGATTTTCAGTCCTGTGTTCCTAGATCTATGTAAAAACACAAAACATTTTATCCACCGTTGGCTTCAACATTTTGGTGAAATTAAATATAAACAGGATAGGTAGTCCCCACTCCAAGAACAGTGGGTGCATTTTTATGTTTTTTAAAATGAAACACTTTGGTTAAATTTTCATAAAACAGATTATGAAACTTTAAACTGAAACCTAGAACACCCATAGTTGAATGACAAGCTAAGAAGCTATTGAGCCTTTTTTGTAACTCTTCTTTTAATTCTAAGAAGAAAATAATTAGATTGGAAGAATTCTTCTAATCTAATTATGTTCATTTAGTTAATTCATAATTACAAAGCTTAAATATGCAATTAATAAACTTCACTTCTTTTCCAGATCAGGCTCATGTAGAGGGGAGAGAAAATGTAATAGTTATTCATCCTGATTTTAGAATGATTGTTCTAGCAAATAGACCTGGATTTCCTTTCTTGGGTAATGACTTTTT
The DNA here is from genome assembly GCF_023638135.1 of Falco biarmicus. NCBI lineage: Eukaryota > Metazoa > Chordata > Aves > Falconiformes > Falconidae > Falco > Falco biarmicus. Next base: position 34,090,635 of record NC_079289.1, read on the forward strand.
TGGCACATTAGGTAAGTGATTCATATTAAATGGTGATCTTTAATAGAATTGATTAACGGAATAACTGTTTTCATTAGATTTCATGAGGAGAAGGAGTCCTTATGCATATTGATACTTTGTTTTACATAAGACATTAGAGGTGAGATTCAGCTTGAAGACTAACATGTAACTTTACATATCTTAGTAAAAATGCCCAAACTCGTCCTGAAGTGAGCAGCTATATGTGGTTATCTGTGTTACAACTATTTTGTTTTATGGGGTCTAGACAAACACAGCAGACAGGCAAGGTTACAAGAAATCTTCATTAATGAGTGTATAACAGCAAAAACATGAGCTGTAAGCAGCTTGATACCTGACATCAGTGGTTAACACAACAGCTCACCATTTTTTTCCCCCTATATTAAGCCAGGTGCTGTTCTCTTCAGTACAGGAGATGGGAGCTTGATGGATGGTTCTTTTCTCTCCTCTCAGCAGTGGAGGCTGCTGTCCATTTTTTTGATGTTAGCACTGTGCTACCAGCTTATTAATCCTCGTTAGCCTCTCCATGCCCATGGCCGTGTGTGATAGGCCTTATTATAATATATATATATTTGACAAGATACTGAATTCATCCTAGTTTCAGATAAGGCTGTCCAAATTTCACATCAAAGTTTTTCATATCCACAACAACCTCGTTTCAGAAGGTTCTTGGCAGGTCCTGATACTCCGGTGTATCAGCAAAGATTCCCCACAGCTTCATCCTACAGCAGAAGCAAGAATTTATGTTGTGTACAAGCAAGGGACAAAGAATTTATTGGCCTGTGTAGTCCAGTGTTAGACTAACGGGACTTAGACAAAGGCTTGGCAGTGTTACACCAGGGCTACAAACTGAATAGCCCTCCAGACTCTACTGACTGTGTTGTTTATGTTAGCATAGCCATCTATGTGTAGGCACCTTAATTTATGTGGTTTTATCTGTTAGTTTTGGCCATAATGCTTATTCTGCAAGAAATAATAATGTACTCATAAAAGCAGGTGCAAACCCAATTCCATATTGCATGATAGCTTTTTGTTTTACAAATGTAGTTCCCCGTGAATGGGCGTTCCTTGTCAGAGACTCATTGGCTCTGAATTTCATCCAGCTATATTGCCCCAAGATGTTTTAGTATACCTTATTTCTTTTGCATGACCCGATTTCCTTCCTTACATGGACCCTTTAAGTAAAATTGATCATCCTAGCATTATTGCTTTTAGCCCATGTGGCAAGGCTTGGTTGAGGTTTTGGGGTTCTTTATTGATTTTATTTTTCAAGCATAGGGACTCTTCTGCTTTTAATCCAAGTCCTTTTTCAGCAAGATCCAATCATTCTTCTGCAAAGTTTTGTACAACTGTTAAAGGACCCTTTACAAATAAACTCAGTTTTATACATTAAATTATTGGCACCAATAAAATGCAAATATATGGAAAGAATATCTTGCCAAATTTCAGAGAGGGAATTAGAAATCTAGTATTTCCTCTAGACCTCTCACCTGGGTTTGCATTAGGGCATTCCTGCATATCAAGATTTCCCTGCCTCCTGTGGTGTTTTCAAGGTGTTCACAAATTGGTCCCATTCAGCCTGTTACTCTTTCTTTAAACCTTTTTTTTCTTTTTTTCTGCATTCATTTGACTTGTATTTATTCTTGAAGTAAATTTCTCCCATGTGATCACTTTCATTAAAATGGCAAGAGACAACTCCATGTTTCTGGGAACCTCAATGTTCTTCATAGCAAGTTTGTCCTTTACATTTTTCAAAGTAGTTTGTCTTGTTTTGTGTTAACAATCAGGTACTTTGTGTCCTCTTGAGCCATTGCTTTTCCATTTAAGGTGCTGTATGAAACTTAAAGGGGCTGTTGTGATGCCATCTCTTTATAAGTTACTTAACTGTATGCTTTTTTCTTTTTAGGGGACATTTTTAGTTGCCATGCTGTTGATAATCCCAAACCACAGTCTGAACTGGCTATGCTTAGACAATATGGTCCTGATGTTCCAGAACCAATTCTTCAGAAACTGGTGGCTGCTTTTGGAGAACTCAGGAGCCTAGCTGACCAAGGAATTATTAACTATCCCTATTCAACTAGAGAAGTTGTGAATATTGTAAAACATTTACAGGTATAGTATGTCAGATTTCATTAAAAACTTGAGTTCATCACTACTAGTTTTTTTAATGCTTGAAGGTTTTAGAAAAAGATGCCATTATTTGTTCATGCATTTTTATTTCGTTGTTTTGAAAAGTTTTGTATTTTGAAGGAATCACCATATTCAGTTGTTCAGATAGTCTGAGGGTAATAATCAGATGTACACAGGCAGGTATTTTTTCTGTATGTTTATTTATAGATATAAAAAAACCCCTGAGTGTCTGTTTTTCTATTACGTAAGAAAATCTCAGATTGATACTGTGAATACAGTATGCAATGTTCATAGTAACCTTCATTATAAAATTCCATATTCAGCATACAATACTTCCAGGACAGTGCAACTGTTCACTTTATGCTGCTGTAAAATTCTTCTTTTTAATAATTTCCTGGGAGAAAATAAGTTCCTGTTGCGTAACAGTAATACATCACTGGTGGAATTTTTCTAAGGAAGAAGTCAGATGGATAACAACTTAGCAAACAGGTGCTTAGGATCCATGACTGCTTCCTACATTTTAACTGTAAAATCATGAATTCTGATTTAATATTGGTCTTTTTTTAAAAAAAAAAAAAAAGATTACAGTAGGGCCTGACTTCTATCTTTATAAATTGAAGGATACCCTTTGTCTGAAGTATTTGCAATATAAACTATCTTAATATTATTTTTAAATAGCAGTGCTTTTATTTTGTTCTGTTTATAATCACAGAATTGATGATTTGTTAATTTATAGACTACTTCTTGAATTACTGAATCATAGATTGAAAAATTAATTAGTGGAAATATGAATGTAATTATTACAATCAGAATATAATTTCTCACAAATTATTTGATCTACTGTTCCCATGTTTAACACTACATAGTGTAACAGTGTTGCATGATGGTTTTGTGTTTCTGCTCATGAACATACATTCATCCATATACACAGACATCTAGATCCTTAGCTTAGAATTACTACTTTTAAAAATTTTCAGTTCATCTGGATCTCTGGGGAGGGTAGATTTTTGTGCTAAATGGTCTCTAGGCTGCAGTAAGGTCTTGAGACAAAGTAAATCAGTGCTACTGTGGCAGCGATAATATAATAAAAAAATTATGCTATATTTGTAACTTTTTACTAAGGGTTAACAAAATTCAGATCTAAAAGCTGAGGAATCCATCCAAATAAAAGACATAAGCAAAATAGTTTATTAGGATCAATTACCAGTTAATAGGTATTTGTTTAGCAAAGTGATAGAGCATGTACATGCTGATGTCTAAACAGAGTTACATTTGAAATGAAAGTGGAAAAATTACAGATTTGAGGGACAGTTGCTGTGCTGGTGAAAAGCTGGTGGTTTAGGGCTTTTGTTAAATGAACTCCTCCTGGAATGTCTTCATAGTCTTTGGCTGTTCCTACCTTCCTAGCTTCTTTCCTTCATCATCTGTTTCAGAGTAATCTGTAATCTGAAGTTGCAGTGTCTTCTGTCACTAACCCATGTGGAAACATAGGGCTTAATTCTTTTTTTCTTTGACTGTGAACAGTATCTAATTGAAGGCTGGAATTGCTGCATTCCTAATTTTCTTAAGGGCATTTACTCTCTGCTTCTGTGTCCTTCACTTAATTAGATTAATATGGTCACTTCAACGTGGACATTGGGCACAGATCAGCAGGGAAGTTTCTCATCTGCTAAGTTTTCACCTCTTGCAAAGTCAAGTGTAAATATCCAAACAAATTTGTAACATGCAGCTTTAGTTTCTTCTGCAACATTTGTTTTCAAGATCCCAGTCTCTTTGAAAGGATGCAACATTTTGTTTACTGCAACTTGTTCAGTCTGAATAATAAAAAAGGCTGGGAGTAGCCAAATGTAAACAATGAATATAAACATAGTGATTATTCCAAAGTAAGAAGCTTTTAGGTCTTCAGGTAGAGAAGAAAGAGGAAGGAGGGAAATGAGTCAATAAAATGGCTGGTCCTTAGGAAGGAAGGAGGGGAGTTAGTCATGATGTTAAACAATTTCCCTTACAGCAGTTCCACAGCCCCACTCTCTTTGTACTATTGCGTTGATTTCTTTCACATAACTTTGGAATTTTTTGCTTCTGAAAAAAAGGGTTAGATGTTTTAAAGAAAAAATTGCTGTTGAATACTGTTATCTGAGAGTGCATCTGAGCATCAGGGCTAGTCAGTTAAATATTCTCATTACTGTGGCATCAATTTATTATTAGGCTAGTCTCTGCACTCTGATTGTGATCTTCAACATATAGGATTGCGTCCACAGTGTAGTTACAAGAGCATCTTCCCATAAAGATTATGCAAGTAGGGAACTTTGTTAACAATTTAGTTGTAGCTTAGACAGTGCATTCAAGAGTTGGGTTGCCTCTATACTAACTTTTTCTTAAGGAAAGGTTTTTTTGATAAAGCTCCAGATACCAAACTAGTTTGAAGACCTGAAACTGCAGGCATAGGGAAAGTTGTCTAATGCAGATACTGAACTTTGCTGCTGCAACTATTTCTCCCTACAGATTGCATGAGGAATTTGGGTCTTGCAGCTCTAGGTTGCCGATGACCTTTTTGCCTCGCACTCCTGCAGTTTTCAGACTGTGTCAAATGTCAAAAGTACTGATACTAGCAGTGGCTTATGGGCAAGCTGAGAAGCTCTGCTCTTGCTTCATTGGGTTACCATATGCTGCCCATAGCTACCAGTGAATGCTGTAACTGCTTCTCTGCAATCTAGTACGCTGGTTTTCATGAGACCTCTTGTATGTTGTTTTGCAGAGTCAAGATTCACCTGATGTCTCTGGCAGATGTTCGTCAGGCAAGCCACATTAGTCTAGATAAAATGGAAATGGCTTTTTTATTAACTCTATCGAGATTGAGAAAGCTGAGAATTTTTTTCTCATAGGCCTTCTTGTTTGTATCTGAGATTGCTTTCTAATAGTAGGCAGTAGTATAACAGTTTTCAAGCAGTAAATGTCTAAGGTACCTTCTGTACCTGAAGTCTACTAATAATCAGGCTTTTAGACCTGTTCAATAAGCTTTTGTGCTAAGACAGTACTTCTTTCTGTTCAGCTTAATCTCAAAAGGAAACTAGGTTTATCAAATCACGGGGTTTATCCCTTTTTCCTCTTGCTGCCAAACACACATCAATAATAACCTTTTACCCTTTTGGCCAACCACAGTGAATTCAGTTACCAGTTTTCAAAAATAATTAGGTTTCCACTGGTTTAGTCAAAATCAGCAGCTATGTGACAGAGAGAAACAAGTTGAAATGAGTGTCCCTGCAAATGAAAAGGTAGGGGGAGAATTCAGCTGCTTTGCTTGGCTGTAGGTGATGCCCACTAAAGACACAAGCACTGGTTAATCAATTAGTGTGCCTGTCGCTCAGGATGAGCCATAGATGTAGTGCTTTTTGCCCTGTTGACAGGACAACTGAGGAGGCGCAGAGACAACTGGCAGTGTTCAGTGAAAAGGCATCAGGGTACAGGGGGAAGTCAGGGGCACAGAGAAATGTGCAGGTAGGGAGAGATCTGTTAGTGTCATTGGGGCAGAGTGGGCCATTTGGGATGGTGCTGGAAGGATGGGAAATGTGCAGGCATCTGAAAGCACTAGAGTATGTAGGGAAGTGAGTGGTAGTGAGAACACAAGGTAGAAGTCTAAAACAAAAATCTGGACTCATTACAAGACTGGATAACAGATAATTTGTCACTTTGTTTTCAGAGTAGTGGTAGAAGTACAATAGACCTCAATGTGTCTAGCATATCTTAATGTACATTTTGTACTTGTACCAGGAAACTATTTTGCTGATAGCTTGTAAGCAGACTACAGCAATACATGTACTCATGGAAAGTTAGATGCGTAATCAAGCCAAATTCTGTTACAACTCTGTATCAAATAATGCATAAAATATATATTTTTATAAATATAAAATTGTTAAAAGCAAAACCTATGTTACTTACTATTTTAAGGAATAGTCAAGAATCTAAGCTGTGAAAATACTCTAAGGTACACACAGAGTTGTTACTTGTAAGGGGGAGGATCAATGAATGAGAACCAGACAGACTGATGAGAGATCAATATTTTCTCCAGTAATCTGGTTTTAAAAATCAATAGAAACCAAATGATTCTTTAAAAATGTTCAACTCAAACATTCAAACTTCTTTTTTCCCCTTTTCTTTTCAAGTGAACTGTCATTGCTTTTCTTTAGTAAGCAGTTGTCCAGGCAGTTATAAAAAAAATGGTTGGATTTGTTCTGATTGAAACAAGAGAGTTGTGATGTTTTTAATAACTGAAGTAGAGGGCGTTTTGACAAGTGGCTTGTGTTCAGATCAGGTTTTATTGACAGCAGTGATCAGTTGTAGCTGTGGAAATAATTTTTTTATGATGTCCTACTGATACAAAAGGCATGGAGCTATTGAGGCAATTCACTGGTGAGAAGGATATTGATGCCAGAAGTTATGCAATGATTCAGAAAACCATGGACTACTTGGGGAATACTAGTGAATATCAGATAATATTTGAAGCATTTGACCACATTTTCTGTAGTATCTAGTGCAGGGCAGATAAGAGTAGCTCATGAGTGAACAAGATAGCTTGGTGCCAGGTTTTTGGTTGTGCTTTGCAGTAAGAAGGGAAGAACACAGAAAATACAGTATTCATAATCATAAATGTTCTAAAATAATTACTTAAGGGTTTAGCTATATAGAGTATGCACAATTCTGGACATGTAGTTTTTTTTCTTGTTATAAAAAAAAGCAGAAAATGCTTGAAAACAGACCAAGATAGGGTCCTGCATGCTGAGTACTAAGTAGCTTTACATGTTTTTTAAACTTAACTGTGATGTACATTTTTATAAGTCTGTGTTTTGGATTTGTTTGGTTTGGGTTGTTTGTTTGGTTTGTTTGCAAGATGATGTTTACTTTGACTCCAAGGTGCAATTTACATTATGGAAGTTAGTACTTTCACTGCTAAACACTGTCACAAACTTTTCACATTTACATTACATATGGAATGTTTAAACAGTCTTTAGTTAGCATAGCTGTTTTCAGAAATTTTAAGTGCCTGTTTCATTCAGTAAGGAATGGACATTGTAACCAGGATGGCACAGTCTGTAGGACAACATTATGTTATCTCATAACAACTTGTATTTTGCTAAGCTGTAATAATGCAGAACTTATAAAAGATTCCTCATGGACAGGTTCAAAAAACATGGCATAGTTCAGCATGCTTTTATACCACCACTAGTACTGAAATACTCTGTGGCATGTACATCACAGATTAAAAAAAAATTCTACAAGCCTATTTCTAGCAGTCTATTTCCATTCTGCCACAATAACTAGCTAATTTTAGTATTACTTGTGTCATGGATATTTTATTACAGAGATTTAATATTTTCCCAACTTAATAAATATCTAACTCCTGACTTAAGACTGATGTTTGATTAAGAATACAGGTCAAAACATTTATGAAAATTTTCTGGTTTCTTCTGGGTTTTTTTGTTTTATTCAGGACTCAAATATCTTTACTTTTAATACATCTATATCTCTACATTTAATAAATTTATACATTTCTCTGAAAATTCTGTTAAGTGTTTTTCAAGTATTTTGTACTAGCCTTGCTCACTAATGGGGAAAAAACAATTAAGACTTCAACTCCCTGAAATATTTCTTCACATACTTATGTTCATCACTGTAAATCTTCACCACATATATGTGCCATATTGAGATGGGGGCATCCAGGTCCTTCTCTCAAAGATCTAATATTTGAATTAAAGGCATATGAAGAAAAAATGAGAAGTTTAAAATAAGAAGATCCTCACTCCCATCTTTTGCCAAAAGAGGTAAAATAAAGCAGTTAGGTGGTAAAGGTGTACAATATGTAGTAATTCGGTGATTATTTCTTTAAAATTCTTTTTATTTACTTCATTTACATCTGTGGCGGGTTGACCCTGGCTGGGTGCCAGGTGCCCACCAAAGCGGCTCTACCGCTGCCCTCCTCAGCTGGGCAGGGAGAGAAAATGTAAGGAAAGGCCGGTGGGTCGAGGTGAGGGCAGGGAGAGATCCCTCGGCAGTGACCCTCACGGGCAGGGCAGGCTCCGCTTGGGGGCATTAGCTTAATTTGTTAGCAATCCAACCAGAGCAGGATAATGAGAAATGAAACCAAATCTTAAACCACCTTCCCCCCACCCCTCCCTTGTCCCCGGGCCCAGCTTCACTCCCGCTCCCTCTCCCCGCTCCCAGCAGCGCCGGGGCCGGGAATGTGGCTGGGGTCAGTCCCTCACAGGCTGCCTCTGCCGCTCCTTCCCCTCAGGGGCGGCTCCTCACACCCCTCCCCTGCCCCAGCCGGGTCCCCCCACGGGTGCCGTCCCTCAGGCACAGCCGGCTCCAGCCTGGGTCCCCCCGGGGTCCCCAGCCCCGCCAGCAAACCTGCCCCAGCCCGGGCTCCTCTCCCCGCGGGGCCACAGGCCCTGCCAGGAGCTGCTCCAGCGTGGGCTGCCCACGGGTCACAGCCTCCCTCGGGCACCCACCTGCTCCGGCGTGGGGCCTCCAGGGGCTGCCGGTGGGGATCTGCTCCTCCGTGGGCCTCCCCGGGCTGAGGGGGACAGCCTGCCTCAGCGTGGGCTTCACCGCGGGCTGGGGGGAACCTCTGCTCCGGGCCTGGAGCCCCCTGCCCCTCCTGCCTGCCATGGCGGCTGCGGGGATGGGCCTCTCACATGCTCCTACTCCTCTCTTCAGCTGCAGTTGCCGTTACACAGGTTTTTTCCCCCTGCTTCTTAAATATGTTATCAGAGAAGCTGATAATGGCTTCTGATTTGACCCACCACCATGGCTGATGAGCTCGCCCTTGGCCAGTGGTGGGTCCATATTGGAGCCAGCTGGCACTGGCTCTATTGGACAAGGGGGAAGCTTCTGGCATCTTCTCACAGAAGCCACCCCTGTAGCTCCTCCACTACCAAAACCTTGCCACACAAACCCAATATACCATCTTACAAGAGTAAGATGATTTTTTCAAATGTTTTATTAAAGAGTATCTGTGAAAAGACTCAGTGACTTGCTTTATCAACATATTCAACTTAAACAGCTGTTTTTATCAATGGCAAGTAAAATCTAAATTTTACACGATACATACTCTGTTTAAATTACCTAAATGTTGTGGGTGTTTTTTTTTTTAAATGTTTATTTAAGCCTTTTATTATGGCTGCATATATTAAGGACTGTGTTTATTGGAATATGCCTTAATTT